>NW_027117404.1:42500-5690558 GCF_038363925.1 Apiospora phragmitis
GCCTCGCTGTCGCCGATTTCGTCTGCGCTACGGGGTAGCTACAGGGTAACCCCCTCAGCTGCGAATTCCGAAACGGAGCGGCGACGGCGAGGGCGACGACGACGGCGCTGCGTAGGCAGGTGCTCTGCGGCGCCGCGGACCCGGAGGGCCTGGCCTCGTCGTCGCCGCGTCCCTGCTGCGGCGGTCATCTTTTTTCGAAACTTCGCTACAGGGTACGCTACAGGGTAGCTACAGGGTAACCCCCTCGTACTTGTCCGATTTTGTCTCGCATTTCCGCCCGCCCGGCATATATGGCGCGGGCCAAACCCAGGCCGCGCTACAGGGTAGCGGCTTCCGATTTCGTCCCCGGACACTTTGGCCGTATCTCGCCCGGGAGGCGACGCACGGGGCCCCCGCGTGGTGCGTTCGGCCGCGTACGCCGCCTTCTGTTGCCTGGGACGCCCGCCGGGCTCGTCGTCGCCGCCGTCCGCGGCGTAGGGCGAAAAGTGGCTGCCGCTACAGGGTAGCACCGAACCCAGACAGGCGGATATCTCGGCGGCGGGAGGCCGCAAGAGAACGGGGACGAGTGCCACGGGCTCGGGGGGGGGGGGCCGGCCCTATCCGTCTGCGTACGCAAAGTCCCATCTTTGTCCCACCTTTTGCCCAAGTACACCTTTGGTCAGAGTTGGCTAGGTGCAGTCGCGTATTTTGACGCGGCTGTTCATATTCCGATTTCGTCACAGGACACTTTTTCGAAAACCGCCTCCTGTTCGCACCCGCTTGTCCACCCGGGTAGCGCGCTGCATAGCCAGCGTCCGCGCGAGGCGGCCGGTATGCGCCCGGGGCCCGTCGGCCTCGTCGTCGCCGCGCTATGTCCACAAAAAGAAATCGCTACAGGGTAGCTACAGGGTAACCCCATGAGACTGGAAACTGGAATGGCGCGGCGACGAGGCGCGGAAGGCGGCACGATGTAAGCGAAACCTGTGCGTCTCGCCGCGGCCCGTCGAATGGGCCCGGTCTGGTTGTCGTCGCGGGCCCGTGGACCTCGCTGTCGCCAACTGTGTCCGCGCTACAGGGTAGCCACAGGGTAACCCCTTCCCACTTTTCGTACTTGGCCGATTTTTTCCCTCTCGCATTTTCGCCCAGCCGCCCGACCAACATATCGGGCTGGCCAAATGCAGGCCGCGCTACAGGGTAGCGGCCTCCGATTTCGTCCCAGGACACTTTTCCGAATAGTGCCTCTTGCGCTGGGCCGTTTGCCCCGCCGCGTGGCGCGTTCGACAGCGGCGGCTGCGGCGAGCATGCCGGTATGCGTGACGACGCCGCCCGGCCCGCCGTCGTCCGACCATCGCGGACCCGAGTTGCGAGGTTACCCTGTAGCTACCCTGTACCTACCCTGTAGCCGGACCGGAAATTTAACCAAGTCCGCAGCGGCTACCCTGTACCTACCCTGTACCGATCGCACGCCTACAGCCTCAGCGCTTGTGCCCTGTAACTACAGCGCTTGTGCCGCTACAGGGTAGCGCGCGGCACACCCCAGACGTCCGCTGCCGCTGAATCCTCCCCCCGGAATCCCGGCTGCCTGCGCCCCCGGGGGAAAATCCCCCCCCTAAAAGGTCGGCAGCTCCCCCGGCGATTTCGCCATTTTCCCCCCAACCTACCCTGTACCGGCCGCCGGGTCCCTTCCTAGGTCCCGGCGGGGAGCGCCGCGGCGCCTCGGACGGCCGCCGTAAAGGACGCCTCGCCCCGATGGCGGCCAGCCGCCCCTCTCAGGTACCCTGCGGCCTAAATCGGGTCCAAAACCCGGATCAAGGGGTTCTGTGTCATGCAAATATTTTCCGAAAAATGATTTAGTATGGGGAAAAAATAATCGTGAGTTTGCCACCAAAACCAACTTCGGTTCTGCACATTTTTCTCGTACTTGGTCGTTTTCGGAAATCGCGCATCTTCCTAGCCTACCCTGTAGCGCGCCCGGACACGTTGGCCGGTAGCGCGGCAACGAGCCGCGGGACGGCGCCGCCGTAGGGGGATGATCTGTGCGCCGCGCCTTGGGCTGTCGAAAAAGCTCGGCCTCGTCCCCGTCGCTGCCCCGTGGGCCTCGCTGTCGCCGTTTTCGTCCGCGCTACAGGGTAGCTACAGGGTAAGTACAGGGTAGCTATGGACACTCCGTGATATCTCGCCAACCAGGCCAGCTGCGGACGCCGTGGGAGGTGCGATCGGACGCCCGAGGCGGCGGATTTCGAATGGTGCCATCCCGGCCCGCGCCGGACCTCTGGTTCGTGATTTGACTTTCTCGCTTCCGGACGCAAAAAGTGCAAAAGTCGAAACGGCCTTTTTGGGCCGTGGTGAGGGTATATGCGCGTAGAGCGCGAGACCAGAGCTTGCGAAAATCTATCCGCCTGTCTCTGTGGCCCCCGGTTCTCGAGATATTCGCAGCTGAAAATCGCTTGGGGTTACCCTGTCGCGCTACCCTGTAACGCCACTGTCACTCGGCCATATCTCCACGGCCAGGCTAGCTAGGGATGCCGTTGGAAGCGCGCTCAGACGCCCGAGACCGTCGCTTTTCAACGATACCGCTTCGGTCCGCGCCGGACGTCTGGTTCGTGATTTAGTCTTTTCGCTTCCAGACGCGAAAAGTGAAAAATCTCAAATGGCCTTTTCGGCCCGCGGCGGGTGCATATACGCGTAGAACGCGGGACACGAGCTTGCGGCAAACACACTCGCTTGTCTCTTCGGCCACTGGTTCCCGATCTATTCGCGACTGAACATCGCTACAGGGTAGCTACGGACACTCCGCGATATCTCGCCAGCCAGGCTAGCTACGGACTCGGGGATGCGTTTACGTCAATTTTACGGACGCGGGATGTCGAATGAAGTACCCCACGACGTCCCCAGGGCCGTATTTCCAAAACGCACTTTTCGACGTTCCGGGCTGACAAGGCCAAGTCCCGACCCAGGGCCCGGGGCGCCTCCGGGGCATAAAGATAGCACCTCCGCGGCCTCGCGGGCCCCGTGGCGCTCCCCACTTGCCTCTGAGGCCTATCGTCGTGGAGATATCGCCGCTCGAAGCTCGAGGTTACCCGGTAGCGCGGACGTATTTGGCCGTAGCGCAACAACGAAGCCACGCAACAGCACCCTGACGTGCTCGTTACGGCGAGCGCGGCGCGGGCTACCGCAAGATGTGCTCTACGCGCCGTAGGAAGGCCGCTTCGCGAAGCTATGCTTGATCGTACATCTCGCTACAGGGTAGCTACCCTGTACCGAGACTGGAAATTCGACCAAGTCCGCAACTGCTACCCTGTACCTACCCTGTAGCCAGACTGGAAATTCGACCAAGTCCGCAACTGCTACCCTCTACCTACCCTGTAGCCAGACTGGAAATTCGACCAAGTCCGCAACTGCTACCCTCTACCTACCCTGTAGCCAGACTGGAAATTCGACCAAGTCCGCAACTGCTACCCTCTACCTACCCTGTAGCCAGACTGGAAATTCGACCAAGTCCGCAACTGCTACCCTCTACCTACCCTGTAGCCAGACTGGAAATTCGACCAAGTCCGCAACTGCTACCCTCTACCTACCCTGTAGCTGCACGAAATCCCACACGAACCAACAAAAACTCCTCGCATCGGCCCCATCGAGGCACACATATGAGAAATCTAGGCGAAGAAGGGCTTACCCTCAGCAGATCGTAACAACAAGGCTACTCTACTGCTTACAGGACCCTTTCGCACAGCTAAGTCGTCTGCAAAGGATTTAATCCCACGCGTGTTCAAATTACAATACACAAATCACCACCGAGCACTTCAAGCCCGATGGAACATTTGCCAGCTAAGATGCGAGGCCGGAGCCTATTCGTATCCGTCTACAACGTGTGGGAGGTATCACCGCGTTCTGGCATGGATTCTGACTTAGAGGCGTTCAGCCATTATCCAGCAGATGGTAGCGTCGCGGCACTGCCCGGTGTTACGACCTGACCTAACCATGCGGCCAGACCCACACTCGGCACGGCGACACCATGTCCCGAGGCGCTTACGAAAAGCAGCACTAAGACTTACCCCACCGATCAACACTAACGAACCTACCTACGACGACAAACACTGCACCGCCACAACACCACGATGACCAACACCACAAAGACAACACGATGTGGCTATCCAGCCCTGGACAGACAGAGGTGGACGGAACCACAGGGATAGCCAGGAACGGGTCACGTGACGAACAAGGCCCGACGCAGCTTGGTGGAGCAACACCGAGCACAACCGATCAAGGCTGAGCAGCAAAGGGATCAGTGAAGAAGGGACGGGATATATAACGACGGTCATTCCCTATGTATTTCATATAGACGCTCCCTACTTCAGTGATCAATCTAAGCATCAATCTTAACCCATTGGTGAGGCAAACAGCCTTAACGAAACTATTGTGAATCCCCTCAAGTCTACGCACCTCAGTCACCTTCGTTCCTACGGCTATTGCACATGGTATCGATAGAGGTCCGCCTCTATCGCACGTTCAGATACTCTCTCGTATTGCCAACATAAACCCCAGTACGTCTTACTAGGTTTCTTTTGGAACCCGGATAGCGTTCGTTACACCCGGTCGGACAGCCGCTAAAACCAATTATCTGAATCAGCGGTTCCTCTCTGTGAACGGCAGTCCGGTCAGTGGCTGCTGAAACAGATCTCGGTACACCTAACCGCCCTGCAGCAGGAAGGCATCCTCGTCAACATCCACTGGATCCCGGCGCACACAGGCGTCCCAGGAAACGAAAAGGCCGACGAGCTCGCTAAAGCAGCCACTGAAGCACCGGCACTAGCAGCCGCACGCAAGGCCCGAACCGCCTACACAACAGCCACCTTCACACTACGAAGCCCTATAGCTACAGTGGCTCCAGCGCCGGCAGGCACCACTGGGCATGCTACAGCAGGTACACCGTCGGCAACACCTACCCTGGAGACTACCCTGGAACCGGCTACCGGCACCGCCGCCGACCGGGCCACCACTGCAGCGATGGCAGCCCTAGTGGCTGCAGGCGCCACAGTGGTACCGGCAGTGGCACAGCGAACCCTTAGGGCACTGGACCGGACACCTGAGGGGACGGATCTAGCACACGCCGAGAGGGCCTGAGGCCCATCACTAACCCGGCCCCCTTTACTACAGTAGCTGCCCAGCGCATGCTCGCTAAAAAGACTACTAAACAGCGCTGGGTCGACGAGTGGGAAAGTGCACCACACGGAAGGGTTTTGCACCATCGGCTTCCTCGGCCCGAAAAGGCTACCCTTTCAGTGTTACGATCGGCGGGTTGGCCCCCGCGGGGTAGCACTTAAGGCGTAGAATTGGACAGAAATGACCCGAAGAGTCATTGTGTTACAGTGTGTGTGGACTAACCACTGCGCCACAAAGCAAAAGCTTCGGAAATGACTCTTCGGGTCATTTCTGTCCAATTCTACGCCTTAAGTGCTACCCCGCGGGGGGCCAACCCGCCGATCGTAACACTATGCCCTCTCTCCAAAGGCATGCCCTCATGCCTGGGGCGACAAACCCCCAGTACTGCATGATTTACTTAAGCTCGGTGTAGAGAAATTCCGAAGCTTTTGCTTTGTGGCGCAGTGGTTAGTCCACACACACTGTAACATTCAGGTACCAAGGCCTAAAGCGTGCTGTGGCAGCCACAGTGTTCCAGCTCCGAACGGGGAAAATAGGCCTGAAGGACTACCTGTGGCAAATCCGGCGCACCGACTCTCCGCTGTGCGACTGCGGGGACCGACAGACGATCCGGCACATCCTTCTGAACTGCCCCAACTATAGGGCACTTCGGGGAGGAGGTCTGGGCCTCGGCCGGCTCCGGCTGGAAGGGCCCTAGACCTCCCACCGACTTAACGGTGATATGGGAGTCCCGACGAGCCAAAACCGTTGTAATATTCATGCTTCGAACGGGCCTTCTAGGACGCTTCACTCGGTCAGCGGTGGAGGACGAGCCGCCTCCCCGGAAGCCCCCGAAGGAGCCCCCGAAGGAGCCCCCGAAGGAGCCCCCGAAGGAGCCCCCGAGGAGCCCCCGAAGGAGCCCCCGAAGGAGCCCTCTAAGGGGCCCCCCGGAGGTGGCCCTTCCACCTAAACACGCGGTGAATAGCAGACCCTTCAGGCTTGAACAGCCACTTTCGCCATATTGCCACACCCACCGGCTGGGACGCTATCCTGCACTGTACCGTCGTCTCGGCAGGTCTCGCGGTGCCCTCGGGCGCTGTTGGATCGCCTCGAGGCGTCGTGTGCCTGCAGGGTAGCCCCTTCCAGCCACCCACCGGCAACCGTACCGGTGGATTTTCGTATGTCAGTGCTTCAGAAGAGCCTACCACAGCACCTTTTAGTGCTGTCTGGGGCGGTGCGCGCTAACCTCAGCGCGCATCGCCCTGGAACCCCCCCATCCAGCCAAGCTCCAGTTGCTGTTGCCAAACCGCAGTGGCGTACCGGACAGTGCTCAACACGACCTACCTCCTGGAGCGAGGGCCCCTCACCAGCACCAGCCTTCACCACTTCCACTTACCCCGGAGTTGCCGCAGTAGTTACCCTGTGGCGCCATCGCACCCGATGCTCGATACTCACTTTCATTTCCTTTATCACGATGCACTCGATGATTTCATAGCTGTATATAGCTCCATAGTGTACTAGATAGAAGAGACGTGGCAGAAGGACGCGGAGGCGCAGGGCTGTGCGGCAGTTTCAAGGCGGTGGACAGTGGCAGAAGGCTACAGCGGGTGGAGGCCTGAACTTTAGTGGGTGGATACCGCGGTGAGCGCCGGAAGGAACCACTGAAGCGCCGCAACAGTGAATTATAGTAGCTAGCATAGTACCAACGTCTGCATGAGGCCCAGGCCTCGGATCGGACGATAAATTGGCTCTATCCATCCATCCATCCATCCGAGTATATCAAGGCCACTAATCTTCGCATTAGTGGATGTCCACTTTTGCGTGCGGCAGCCGTCGTAAGGAACGCCAAACCCCCGAATTGGTGCAACCTCTCATGATTCCACTTCAGCGTAACTGTCGAAGCACTGCAGCCTTTATTCTACCATCGTTATATATATACTTAGTTGCTCCTGTTATTCCGCCCTTAGTTACCCAATTGTATCGAGGTGCAGCGAAATGCTACATAACATCGTTGGCTTCATGTCACGCGCACTTTCCACCTGGCGTCTCTAGGCAAATCATCACATGCAGACAGCACCTGAAAAATTCGTGAGATATGGCGGCGAGCAACCAACAAAAACAGGTCCCAAGCACGGTCGCGGAAGCGGGAGTGACGCCGACCTTGCAGAAGCGCGAGGTAGCTGCGTCATTTCTGTTCAGAACCGCCCCAGATGACCCCGGGAAGGTCCAGGTCGCACTCTTCAGGCGCAGCGGCGACGTGCGAACATATCCGCATAAGCTTGCTCCCATCTCCGGGAGCGTGGAGAAGGAAGATGCCGACTCGCTGGCTACCGCTCTGCGAGAGATCAAGGAGGAGACCACTCTTGGCCTTGCGTCCATCAAGCTCCTGCACAAGGGCAAACCGTACTCTTTCGTAGACGAGTCGATCGGCCGCCAGTGGACCATCCATCCTTTCGCCTTCCGCCTCAAATCAGCCGGGGAGGGTGGCAAAGGCGAGACCGGAACCACGATCGACTGGGAGCACGAGGGCTGGGAGTGGCACGACCCGCTCCAGGTCGACGGCTCTGAGGGTGTGCCGAGGCTGCGAGACAGCTTGCGGCGCGTCTGGCCCGAAATCGATATCGGCGCCAGGGCCGGCCGCGCCCTCGCCTTAGGCCTTCTTCGTCTGCAGGCCGACCATGAGAGCGGTGCCCGGCAGCTAGCCACTAAAGCTGTTTCGATTCTACGAAGCGTCATTGCCAATTCGGATGGCTTGGCTCGGGATGATTTCTGGTGGGCCAAGATTTAAATGGCTGCGTGGCATCTCTGGATGAATGGGCGCGAGAGCATGGGCGCGGCCATTGTTAGTGTCCTCGTCTCGGTTCTCGAACGGATTGAAGAAGGGGTCTGGAGGGCTGGCGGACTGCCAGATGACAGGTTGCAGCGGGTTCTGAGCATTATTGATGATTGCCTTACCCAGCAAGAGTCGGCCGTGTCCAAGATTCGGGCCTCGTTCGTGGATCTCATCAGAGATCGCGTGTTACCCGAACGACCCCTGACGAAGAGGAGACTGAAATTCCTGACGCTGTCTTCAAGCTCGACCATCTCAAGTTGCCTATTGTATGCCGCCACTGCTCTGGGCGTGACCCTGGATCTCCGCATCCTCGAGTAGAGGCCCTTGTGCAAAGGCGTGACCCTTGCTTCGAAACTTCTCACCGAGGCTGGAAATGAGAAGCGCATCATCGACATCACGCTCTATTCTGATGCCTCTGCCGCCCTAGCCTCCGAGGACGTAGACTTGGTGCTGCTGGGTGCCGACCGCATCAGTTCTGTCGGCGATGTCTCCAACAAGACCGGCTCGCTCCCGGCGGTCCTCAGCGCAAAGCATGCCTCTCCCGGCTCGTGCGTGGTAGTCCTGACTGAAGTCGGCAAGGTCGCCAGGCCCGGAAAGGCAAGCGAACACGTGGTGGAGGAAAAAGACGCGGCCGAGCTGACGAGAGGTTGGCGAGGTACCGTCAAGGGTGCAGATGATGTACTAGAGACATCATCCTACTCCAAGCAAGCAACTGAGAAGGGCGATGAAAACAAGGCCCTAGTCAAAGTGAAGAATGTCTATTTCGAATGGGTTCCAGCGTGTTTCATTGATGCTTACGTTACGGATGAAGGGGTGTAGTCGGTCGACGAAATCCGGGAGAGGTCTAACTGGGTTGGAACGGAGATAGATCGGTTCTTTGGCGATCTATGAACATTCTATTGCCTAGTAATGCTCGTTAACGTCTTGAATCCTGTTATCTCCGCACCCTGTCATGGTCGTTTCTCCTGTACCTGCTGCCGCCGGCATCGCTACTCTTATCGATATTCGGTAGTTGGTGCCCGTGATTTACCAGATTTAGACTTGGACCGCTCTAAGTCTGCAGTGACCCCAAACGGTGCTGATAACATGAAGTAGCTATGATAGCTGGTCGACGGCGTGGTACGCGGGATGGCGCCGAAGCAGCATCTGTTCATGTGTTAATTATATAAGCCTTCTAGCACATAGACCCCAAAATCAGAATAAGGGGGAGACTCAGGACTGGCAGTTGATGGCTGGTGGATTCCTCTTTCACTGGGATTAACCTAGCAAGCCTTGTAAGCCTAAGTAGGCGCTGGCTGCCCCTGCCCCGGGGGGGTACCTACATAGGCGGCGCGCTCCGCACCCGACCCTTCTCAAGTAAGCATCAATTGGGGTGTCCGGTTACGGCCAAATTTTCTTGCGGGAGCATCTACAAGCCAACGCAAAGAGCGTAAGTGAGCTCAATCGTCAAGTTTACTCAACTCTCCCCAACAAGTCTCCACAAATAACTCACTTTTTACTCACAAACACCAAACCCAGCCAACCGACACGGCAAAGAAAAAGATGGGATCCAGCCAAGGCGACGAGATCAAGACCCACATCGAGACGCTGGTCGAGCGCCAGCTGCAGCGGTCCCCCATCTACGCCCTCACCCTGTCCGACGTCCGCATCGTGTCGGCCGTCAAGGGTGTAGTCAAGGCTCGGATCGTCTTGTCCAAAAACCACATGAACTCGTCGGGCGGCCTGCACGGCAGCGTCTCGGCCACTATCGTCGACTGGGCCGGCGGCATAGCCATCGCCACCTGGGACCGCCGCGACAAGACGGGCGTCTCGGTCGAAATCCACGTGCGGTACCTGTCCTCGGCCCGGGAGGGCGAGGAGATCGAGATCGAGGCCACGGCCGACAGGGTGGGCGGCTCTGTGGGCTTCACCTCGGTCGTCATTTCCAAGGTGGTCGATGGGGAGGCGGGGCCGGTCGTGGCGAGCGGTACGCATACCAAGTATGTCAAGGTTCGCTGATGTGGCAGCACACCTTCATCCAGGTGGCTGGAAGAAAGGTTATGGAGATCGGATAGATGGCTATAGACGGCACGTATGGATCGACTAGTAATCAACAACCAGTCGGGTGTCCTTGATGAGAGGATGAGGCGCAGTATGCAGGCGTTCTTGCAACGCTAGCATGCGCCAAAGGACACATTGATAGACAATCTCTTGAAATAGAGGATCCAATCAGAGGGTCTGCGATACTCCAGAGTTGGGCAAGAGTCAGGTTTTATCGCAACGATGGTGAAGATCCACTACTGAAACATGAGAAGAGAAACGCACAATCGCTCTCATTGCCATCCAGCAGAGTATTGTACTTCTGCAAGTACTGCGCCGCTTTCATAAAGATCAAAAGGTCCCTAGAAATGGTCATCAGGCCAGGATATCCAGCACCTGCCGTATCTCAGGTTGGTCTCGTGTCGCATTGAGTACATATACCACTATATCGCACGCATATGGTGGATGTCCACTTTTGCGTGCGACATCTCCGGCAATGGCCTCCACAATCTCCGTCCATGTCTTCTGCATCAGGTCTTCATCCTGGGCCCGTTCGCCCAATCTGTGACAACAGGTGGGCAGTATTAGCAGGCTTTTCTTCTTTGCAAGTTATATTGCTTTGCAAAGAGCCAGCATGTGATGTGGGAGGGAGTAACTCACGGATACAGCACATCGTGGTGCCAGAACCGGCCGTGGCACTCGGGCCCCAGCGCCGTGGCGCTCACCAAAGACCGTGGGACAGAAACCCATCCCAGTTGCGGCCCAGGTAGGTCTGGCACAGGTCGGGGCACACGGCGTTCACGTTGACCCGCGGCGGCGGCGGCCCCTCTTCTTCCGCTGCGCCAGTTACCGCCGCCGCCGTCATCGTCATGCGCGTAGCGACGGCTAACATGACGGCCATCCCCAGTAACTTGACTTGCGAGTAGCTCTTGTCGGTATCCCAGCCCTCCTTTTCGTTGGCCGTCTGGAGGAGGCTCCCGCCCACGAGCGTCAAGTTCTTGGGGTCCATGTCGTGCCCAGGATAAGCTTCTCGGCCCCGAGGGCGGCGTACTTGACGGCGGCTTGGAAGCCTAGGCCCGTGTTGGCGCCCGTCACCAGCACGATCTTGCCGGCGAAGGACACGGTGGGGTCGGCGGGCAGGTGCCAGAGCCTTTGCAGTTGTCTGATACCGATTCATGGAGAATGATGAAAACAAAGAAGCGTCAAACTTGGATACATCTATTGATAGATGTAGGTTCAGACAAGCTCTGCATTGAGATGTCACGTAAGAGCTTCGATAGGTGTACGCCGAGAAATCCTTTAGCAGACACGTGGCTCAGAAGTTCGCAATCCCTCAAAGAAGAACAAAGTGGATGGTGCAGTATATTCGCGTAGCATGAAGGCACTGGCGTATCACGTTGCGTATCCCCTTGATTGCGGGGTAGGCAGCAGAATACCACACTGATTCTATCGTTACTGGCGATTGTCACTATCTTCCTGCTGCTGCAACAGCATCGAAGCCTCACCTATGAAGTGTGATTGGATATCTGTGAGCTCTAATACTAGCTACACTGCGCCGCTTCGCGGCTCTAATTCACTTAGGTTATAGCGAGGGGTACGGCCACGTACGCCGACACCTGTCACCAGCTGTTCCTCTAATCGTCAGTGCCCCCTACCCCTTCTATCCGTCGGCAGGTCTACTTATCGACGGCAGCTCCTCTCCCTCGTCGGCGCCAGCTCCCTTCCCTCCGCTACCAATTACCCCTTTTCCTCCGTCGTCAGCTTCCCCTCGCCGACACCTACCTTCGATACGGCCACAGGAAAGCCACCTCTAGCCACCCTCCAGCCACACGCACGGCTACGACCGGCTATTTGCGCCTGCGCACGGCAAGCACAGGCTGCCCGAATTGAGTCACGTGAACATTTTTTTCTTCTCGCAAAATGTGACCCCTAAGAGCCTCGGTCGCACGTAGGCTTGATGTACTCCGTAAAGTGCCGGGACTTACACTGTGTACTATCGTACCCAAAGAAACGGAAGCGCCAAAGACCTTTGCCGGCGTGTCGGGGGGCTCTCCTGGCTGCGCCCAGGGACTTCAGGGCTGGTGGTGGTAGGGTTGCAACGAAGGAGCAAGATCCATGTTTCCCATGCGTCTGCCTTCCCCTCCCTGCGATGATGGGATGCCAATGACCTGATTCCTTCTGGCATCAAGGTTGGCCATACATAGCCCATGACGGACCATGCAACCATGGATTGACGGCATTTACACCAGCTTACCAGCAGTGAGTACATACAGCTTGCAACGATTGATCGGGATGGGGGCGATAACACTGGGAACCATGTTATGTTGGGGAGAAGCGATGAAAGAGCCGACCGACTCTTGCAGAAAAGCGACCCCCGTCACCCGTAAGCGAGTCCAACTGAAACAGGCGCGATCGACGGTTGTGCAGGAACAGTTGTCCTGCTTATTTGGTCGGCTCTTGGCCAGGCTGCCAGGGGGGCCATCGCCACACCACCAGCACCTCAGCCAGGCTGCCGGGATCAATCGTGCATCGTGTGCATGTATCTCGGTCGCAGCATCGACGCCTGGAACACTTTACGTATGATGGTAAGAAGCTGCTCAGCACAGCAGGCATGCATTTCTCATTGGAAATTGTACTGTTTGCTTGGGCGATGCAGCCGTCTTACACAGTGTGTGATAGATGGATGGCCATAATCTGAAGAGACCCCAAAAAGCACGCCAAGTTGATTGCCGGCACGTCGTCGGGTACCCACAAGGCAGGGGGCTTGGCTTCTTGGCCTGGCAGCTAAGTGGCCCACGGCGGAGGGGCCAGAGTCGGTGGGATTCCGTGCCGCACGCTGCTGAAGGATCCTAATAATAATATCGAAAACCCCTGCTAGAGCTGAGTATAGTGCGTCGTGATAAGCGCTGCCCGGGATGCTTTCTGGCAAGGACTGGAGCAAACATACTCCGTACCCAAGCCTCTCTTGGAAATGGCGGGCCAGCCATCACCTCATTGGCTCGATCCAGTCTTCCACTCTCTCTCTCTCTCTCTTCAAGCGTCTTGGTAGGACAAAAGCAAAAGAGCCAATGAGCCAATGTACTGGAGAGAGGCAGTGAGGCACAGGTGGGCAGCAGCAGCCAGGGGCCCGGAGACCGTATGCGGCATGATGGGATCAGAAATGGAATGGCTGTTCAGATGGAGATCCAAAGCTGAATGATTGTGCGATTGGTCCCGTCAAATTCCTTCATAACCTTCTATGCATCAACCATGGGCTACTCCCTCTCTTTTTCTTTTCTCTCTACCGCCATTTTCTACCACTGATATGTGCGGCTGATACGATACGTGCGCATTTGTTTCCGTGATTTGCCCTGTGCCGTAACCAGACAAGACCGAAGCCCGCTAAAGACACGTCAAACCCCCCACGCGGGTGTATTGAGATACTACTGCGTCTAGACAAACTGGCAGGAGACCAGGGAGGGGAGAAGACAGTGACACCGCGACGACGACGATGACGACGACGACGACGACGCTTCCTATGGGCAAAGCAACAGTAGCGGCATCGGTCTTCCTGGCCGTGCTCAGCTCCACCGCCGCCGCGGCGCAGGACGACGTGTGCCCCTACGACGGCGGCTGGTCGCTGCGCGTCAAGAGCCGGTACTGCCCCTCGAGCGCGCCCGTCGACTGCGGCACGGGGACGCAGCGGCGGTGCTGCCCCGCCGGGTACGTCTGCGCCGGCGTCGGGGCCCAGGGCGGGAGCTGGTGCTGCAAGGAGGGCGAGGACTGCATCAACCAGGCCAGGGCGACCCCCTAGGGTAAGTTTAGGGCAGAAAAGATCCGTGGGAGAGAGCGTGCGTGAGGAAGAGAGAAGCTGACGAGAGACTCTTTGGGTCGTTGACCGAAACAGTGTCCCAACCAGCAATGGACCCTCTGGGGCGGCGACAGCGGCTCCGTCGACAACGGTGCCTGGTGCTGCGAGCCCGGGTACAACGGCTTCTACCGGGGCAAGGTCGAAGGTGTCGGCTGCACCGACGCCGGCGTGAACACGCTGCCGGGCAACACCTTCTTCGCCAAGACGGTCTCGACGTCGCAGTGCGCGACCGCGACGCCGACGACCTCATCCTCATCATCCTCCGGCGGCGGCGGCGCGGTGTCGCCGCCCACGGCAACACCGACTAGCCCCGTCGCGGACGGCCAGAACGCGGGAGGAGGAACATCAGATGACAACGGCCAGGGACTGGGCTCCGGCGCCATCGCCGGCATCGTGGTGGGCTGCATCGCCGGCGTCGCCCTCCTCGCCGGCATTGTCGGAGCCGTGCTCTGGAGGAGGCGCCGGAACAGCCAAGCGGCCGCCGCCCAGGAGCTGCACAGTGGCAGCAGCCCCGGAGGATACCCGCAGGACGCGTACGGCCAGCATCAGCAGGCTACGGCGATGCGGTATGCTGGCGCGGACGGCTCGGTCGGCGGGTACTCGGGCAGCACGGCTGGGGGCGGCGGGTGGTACGCGCCATCGCCACCGGGACAACATCGGCAGCAGCAGGGCGGCCTTGCGCCGCCGCCGCAAATGAAGGAGAATACGACCTATTCACCGCCCGTCGAACTGCCCTATAAGCACCGACACCTCATCGGCGACCAGCGGGCCGACTCGCATGAGATGCCGTAGGGTGAGGGAGGGAAAAGGCTGGTCAGTTGCCGTCGCCAGGTGGCGGGGAGGGACAGACTGATGTGGAGTGTGAAATGAGGGAAATCTCGATGTGACAAGACAGGATATCTTCTTATTGTTTAATGCCCCCCATCCCCCCCATCCCCCCCCAGCGAGATGCTTTGACAGGAAATGAGGCGAAAGCTTTTGCGATATGTATTGTACATACTGCTATATACCAGAACATGAAGACAGACAAGATGGCGTCAATACTCCATATCACGTACATAATGTCCTATTTATTTAGACGCCTGATCCTTCCGCGTTAAAAACTTTGAATACTACACTTATGGGCAAACTAATCTCACAAAGTCCATTTCTCATAGTCGGGGAAATACTGATTCTGTATCCTCTCGGCGTACTCACGACGACCGGGAACCCCTTGACCACCGCCCGCGAATCCGGTCCCCTGTTTGTCGTATCATGATTAGCTAACATCCAGGCCAGATGATGCGGAAAGAGAACCAGCAAGCGCATGGGGACCAAAAAAAAACTTACGCTGTACAAATCAAGACACTAACCACGAACCCGAAAACGGTCGCGTCCGCCTCGGTGGGTTCCTCCCCGCCCAGGACCCAGAAGGGCTCCTTCTCCTCCGTCGGCCCGTCGTCGCGGGGCGACGACTTGTTTTCTTCTTCTCCTTCTTCGAAGCCGTCAGCAGGGCATCGACCGCCTCCCAGATCTCGAGCCGGAAGGCCGCGATCTCCTCGGCCGCGTACCGCCCCGTCCCCTGACCGTGCAGCGTCGCCACCGTGCCGCGGTAGGCCAGCAGCCCGATAGCGACGCGCAGGGGCCACGGCATGGCGCCGAAGATGTGGTCGCGCATCGTGTAGTAGTTCTGGGTCCAGCGTTCCCAACCCTGTTTTAGTCCCCATCGTGTGTCAGTTGCCAATAGAATAGGTCCGCTGGCTTCATGTAAGCTTAGGTACTCAACTTACGTGGTAAAAGACAAGCCGGTCCTCCATCATGGCCCGGATCGCGAGGTCCTCGCCCGGTCCTCCCCGTCGAGCCTCGCGTTCAGGTCCGACAAAAACTCCCGCTCCATCAGCGCCTTGATGATGAGGTCCGAGTCACCCAGCGCAGCATCACCACTTGCCGCGGACGTGAATTCGACGTAGGGGATCTTGCCCCGGGGCGCCGTCTTGGGTGAACCCACGGCGGTGCGGTAGGCGAGGTTCCCGAACCGGAGGCGGGCCTCGAGCTTGACGACAAAGGGCGACCAGACGTGCTTGCCCGTGTCCTTCCAGCCGCGGTAGACGGTGAGGGCCGGGTGCTGCCGGGTGTCGTCGACCTGGGGAGTCATTGTGGTCATATTTCGTATTTGCAATCGGCTTGCAAGTAAAAGATAGGGGGGACGGCTTTCTGTGGTAAAAGGCTCTTTTGTAGTAGTAGTAATAGTATATTCATGTAATCATTTTTTGTTCGGGTTACAATCTGGTGAGAATACCAATTACTTCACAGGCGGCAAGAATCAGCTTTTATGGTCACTTCAAACAGTCGGCCTAACTCAGTCTAGGGTGTGTTGTCCGTTTATGCGAAGTTGCGCCGCTTGCCGCACTTTCGTAGCGATGCGAAAAGTCCGGATGCGCAGGTGTATCACGCCGTCTTAGGTGGGGTGGTGCTAAACAAGTGCTGACTGCACCCGCTGCAATCGAGTTGGCCGTCTTCTCCTTTTCTGCCAGGAGCGTCTTAATAGTTCTACGGGTTGTCGTTTGACCGGGTGCTTCAAGAGGCGGTTGCTTCAGGGTTTATCGAAGTCGACACATGTAGACTTGACATTGAAATCCATGTCACGCAACTTGCAACCAACTTTATGAGTACGTACGTCGGCTCAATATCTGGTTGTCAGCATTCATGGTAGCGCTGATGCCGATGTTGATAACAAGACAGACAGCATTGGTAACAGAACCGCTTAGGTCAATACATTGACTACACAGATAGATATACTAGGCAAATGCATCGCTTGTTCTATTATTCTCTGCTCGTATACTATACCCCTACAGCATAGAGCCATGTTTAGGCAAAGTAGCTCTTCCAGAGGACACCCTCCAGATCTTCCAGTTGTTCCGAGGTGAAATACTGCAAGTACGCAAGTCAGTTCAGGTTTCTCATATATACAGCAACAAGGGGATAAGAAAGCATCACAATTTACTTACCTTCTGATCAACTCCCCAACTGTCTTGTCTCGTCTTCTTGAACTCGGACAGGATGCTCTTGGTGGCCTTGCCCACAACGCCGGGGTCACTAGCCGCGCGCCGCGCCAACAGGGCCAGCACCTCGGGCATCCAGCTCGGTGGCGGCGTCGCGTACGGGAACGCCTCGATGAGCGACCCGAGCCCCAGCACCGCCGCGTGCCGCCGCACGATCTGTTGTGTCGCGTTGACCGGCGTGTCCGTGCCGGGTGCCTTCTTCTTTGGCATCGGGTTCTGCGCGAGCGAGCGCTCGAACCGCGACTTCAGCGACTCGATGACGGGGTTCCGGATCGCCGCCGGTGAGCACCGAATCATGCCGGCCAGCGTGGCGCCAGCCACCGTACGGACTTCAAGCTGGGGATCGGCCAGCATGTCGCCCACTGCGTCGAAAAGCACCTCGCGCTGAGCCGCATTCATTAGGAACAGACGACGGAAGTAAATAACCTGCATGTTGACGAGCGCACGCAGCCGCTGGTGCCACGATGTCGCGCCCTTTCCGAGCCGTATCAGAGCGGCAATGAACGGCCCGTCTTCCCCGGTCCTAAGGGAATATTCGGGAGATGCCGGTAGACATGGTATGCAAGTCTCATGAGTTCCGGGTCCTCTTTGACGTCCATCATGTGCAGAAGCTGATCTATGAACGGATCCGGGAAGAAGGACGTCAGTTGCGTGCATTCCTGCGAGGAGAGGGTGTTGTCCAGCCACGTCAGCACCGTCTTCGAGCCAGAAGTGTACGAGGATGGCGTTTGTTGGCCAGGAGTGCGCTCGTGTCGCCATTGTTCGAGGCGGGAGAATACATCCTTGATGGTGGCGCTGAACTTCTCGTCTGGCTGGTAGGGCCGGATTCCAATGCCCGACGGCGACACCGCCTTATTCTGGTCCAGGAGAGCAGAGACGTTCTCAAACGACTCGTGATAGCGGGTTCGGTATATGGTGGCTATCACTCGACCAATGGCTTCGCGCACTGACTTGTAGGGGTGATCGATATGAGCCAGGAAGTCCTCAAGGACAGGCTTCTCGTGGCGGAAGTGCCAGCCGCAGTCGTTAATGAGGAACTCGAGGAGCCCTACTTTCGAGGCTTCCTTGAAGGCCGCGTTAGACGACATGTCCAACCGGAACGAGCTGAGGGTTTTGATGAGCTCAGGCGCACGCCGTGGGTCCTTGGTGTCAATGACGAAGTGTAGGCATATCATCCAATAGGATAGGTTCTCGGGCGTCAAGCTGTCTGCAAAGATCTTGAGAAGCATGGGCTGCGCAAACCCCCAAGATTGTTCCTTCATCTCCACAGGGTCATCCGCTGAGCCGGCAAGCATGGCACCCAGTATCTCCGACGTGGCGCGGTGTTGGTGCTTATCAGTACCGTCGCCGTAAACCTCGGCTGTCAATGTCTTCACGTCCTCGAAGGTGAGATCCGTCTGTCCGTAATTCATCAAGTCAAACACATGCATCAGCAGGATCACGACGGGGCTCCGGAATCGGTCCGACGTCGAATCGCGCGGTTCCTGCTTCAGGTAGTCGAAGAACTGCTTCAACCAATCCTTGGTAACCAGCTTTCCGATTTGCTTTCTTGCAGCAACTTCGACATCGTCATATTCATCGAAACGCTTGGGTTTGGTGCGGAAAGCATTGAACTTCTTGCCCCAGGCGAGCCAACCGGCATAATCGGAATCCACAAAGTACTCGGCATGGTCTGGATCGGCAAAGCTGTCGAGGAAGTTGCGTGTAAATTGAGCGTCGCCCTTCTCGACCGGGACGACCACTTTGTTGACATCCTTCTCCTTCTCTTCCAAGTAGTCTCTGTAGGAATGGTTGTATACGGCACGCTGGTCAATGGCAGCAAAGACATTCGAGAAGGCCGTCAAATAACTACTTCGAAGGCCTGGATGCGGGTCATTGGTTCCGCGGGTCACCAACTCGATGAACTGAGGAGGTGCAATAGAGTCGAACCGGACACAGAGGTTGGTCGTGAAGATGACGCAGCGGCTTGCCGTCTTCCAGTGGGATTCCTTCGAAAGCTCGATGAGCTCAAGACCAAGGGCAATCTTCTTCTCCTCGACCTTCCTCCGTCGCTCGACGACAAAGTCATGTCGTGACGCAATGACGCTGGAACAATCCTCGGCCGGCTTGATCTGCGATACGATGTCATCGTCCAATAAAACCATGAGCTCAAACCGCTTCCCGAACTCGATCATGGGATAGAGGGCGGTTGCTCCCAAGTTCTGGATGGATGTCTTATCAACACTAGCAGTTCGGATGTAGAGGCGGAGAAGGTCGGGCGCGTATCGCCAGTCGCGTATCAAAGTCTTCAGTAAGCTGGTGAAAAGTAGCGTGTACATTGCTCCCTTGATACGGTCATGGTCCATCGCGTCCATGGCGTTGCGGAAGCGCTCCAGGATAACGGGAATGACCAGAGGCCTGCCACCAATGAGTACCTTCAATGAGGCGTCCTGGGCGCCTTGAGCGATTCTTCGAACATCAGCATATTGTGAGGTGCAGGACTCGGCCAGGTCAAGGAGGAGCTGTCGGTCGATCTCGCTCTTCCTCCGGACAGAGGCATTGTGCTTCACGCGCTGCAGCTGGTATGCATCGGCACGCTTGATGAGCAGGGGGCGCGGGTAGGCCTTGCGCAGACCGCTGATCTTGAAGGGGCCAATGTCGGCCTTGTAGAGTCTTTGCAACCGCTCGAGAGGGTGCGCAGACCTTTCAAAGCCCACATCAGTAATCCAAGTGCGATAGGTGGAGTACAGGGCTGTGAAGCAGGGCACATCGTCTTCCTGCTGGTTGTTGAGGAACGCATGAGTCCTCGACAGCAAGCGGCCGATCTCATCGCGGATCTGATGGATACGATTGTAGAGGGGGTTTTCCGGGGTCAGCAAGTATCCACTCTGATACTTGAACTGTGGCCTGGTTTCGTCATCCTCGCCGGCTTCAGCCAGGGGGTTCTCCTCTTCATCGTCCCGGTCTTCCATCATCTCATCTCCATCATGATCAGCCTGTCGGCCATTTACACCGTTCCCGTCGCTGAACGCCCACTTAGGGTCGAACAGGATAGCAATTCCGGAAATCACAAGCCTGAGTTGCGTGAGCTGGCGCGAGACCTCATCAGACCACTCCTTGTTCTTTCCTTTTCTGCTGACCGGCGCATCACTGCCCATGAACACTTCAAGTCTCTCCATAGCGCCCTGCGCTTGCGACTGAAACAGTTCCACGGCAAACTCCAGTTCTGCTGGCCGCGGGCGGTGCCATCGGATGGTGAGATCAGCAGGCGCAGTTGACTGGCCCCAATCATGCACATCCAATCCCCTCTTGATGACTTCGGGCTCAAACAGAGCATTGTCGATAGGGTAAGTGGCTGTGAGATTCAGCAACAGATGATGAATGTAGTTGCTGATGTGGATGGTAGGGAGCCCTCGACACTTTTCCTGCATGTATTTTGCAATGTCGAAAAGCTCGGTCTTGTATTTGAGAACTTCGGCGCCCACGTGGACAACACACATGCTCAGGATACTAACGTGCCAGACGAGGGCACGGTCACGGGGCAAGACTTCTGTGCCGCTACTTCGATCTGAAGCAGCTCCGTTGTAATCAATTTCATTTCGAATATTGACAATCAGCATGGGGAGGAAGACCTTGAGTGTCTTCTCTGGGTTCACTTTGCAAAGAGCGTTACAGATCCAAGCCATGGCATCACGTGCTTGGTGTACAACGTGGGTGGACACGAAGGTCGACAGTTTCTCCAGGGCCATGTCAAACAGTTCGGGAGAAAGGGACGCGAACAATGGGGTCAGAGCCGCCGGCAAAGTGTTGATGATATTGTCTTCTGGAGAGCCAGACCGCAACTGCGAAGAATCTGGCAGGTTCTCGAGCAGCGTGAAGACTTTGCCGAGAAGTGCCAAAATGAATTCACCGAAGCCCGCCGTAGACGAACGAACAATATTCGCCTCGTCCTCATCACTGAGCTCGTTCTTGTAGTCGATATGAACATCCTGGCCTTCTCGCTCCATACGCTCCATCTCGCCCTGGACCCATTGCATGGCCAAGGTGGTGTCGTGCACACCTGAGCTCGCTTTGGTCAAATCGACGAATGGGATACTGTATGCGACGCTCTGGATGAAGTTCAAGGTGTACTGGGTCTTGTTGAGGTCGTTTGCATCGATGCCAGGTAAGGCCAGGGCAAGCAGTGCCGTGATATGGCACCGGAAGCCCTTCTGCCGCGACATAATGTTGGCAATCATCTGCAACCCACAAAGGCTCGAAGTAGTGCGGTGAACCTCGACAAGTCCTTGCAAACTTGGGTAGAACCTTTGCAGCGCGCCAGGAAGCATCAGGTCCGGCTCGAGGTAGGTAAGGTTTTGAAGCGCGCCAAAGTACATGTTGGTGACCTTGGTGCTCTTGCCAAAGAGTCCCATGAAGGTGACTTCGCGTAGGCTCTTGACAAACCTGTGCTTCAGCGCCTCATTAAGCCTTCGGTCGACTGGAGTATCCTGTTCGCTTCTCTGTTCCTTGTTCCATCGCGATACGAACATTTCTGTCAGATAAAAGGTCATCTGTGCCAACATGGTGGTCCACGAGCCCTGATTCGACGGATGGAAGAAGGTGTCGATAGACTCCAGTAGCCCCTCGAGACTGTTTAGAATAGAGCCATCCTTCTCCAGACATTGGGGAGATAGAGACGATACGACCCAGCGAGCAATTGTATACGAGATGGGGTGCTTCTTCTTATCCTTCTCCAGGAAAATTCCCATCCCGGGAGAGTAGTCCAGGGATGTATATGGGGAGTTGGCCTGGCCAACAGGGATCTCGGTCAAGCGGAGGATGGCTGTAAAGATCAGATCAGACTGTTCTCGAGTAAAGATGCCGTATTCGGTAAAGGGGACGTGTCGGTACGTCAAGTAGTCTCGGGCCATGCGCGAAAACATGTCGAGGAATGTGATATCGAAGACCTTGGACCTTGTCATCAAGGACCACAGATGGAAGAAGGTCGGTACAAAATCGGACGGCTGCGACTGAGGCGCCGTGGGAGGGGCGGGGGTCGTGGGCATGAGGATGTTGAGGGTACCGACAACGATGTAGGCGTCTTGGAGGTCCGAGGTACTGAAGAAGGGCAGGATCTCGTCCAGCATCGCCCGTCTCTCGCTCGGGTCGAAGTAGGTGTAAGATTGGAGACAGAGCTTCCACAAGTGCTTCAAGCCTCGTCTGCGGGCGGACTGGTGGGCAGGGGCTTCGCCAGGAAGCACCAAGGCCCGGATCTCTTTCCACAACGGTCTCCAGTCCAGCGTGAGATCCTCGCCGGGCTTCAAGAGGTGTTTCCGCCTCGCCAGGGTCGAGACCATCTTGGAGAAGCGATCGGCCGCGGCGCCATCGAGGCCCGGGGCCAAGGATAGATGGAAGTAGAGTCTCGCCAGCCTGGCCCTGAGGTCCCTGGGCATGTCGAACTTGAGGCTGAGCCATCCCGACAGCTGGCGGGTCCAGTGGAGGGCGCCCGGGGAGAAGTCTTCTGCCTTGATGGAGATGTACAGCTGCTTGAGGATGCCCTGCAGGGCGGCGTCGCGTTGTGCGTCCTCCTCGACGGGGTAGGGAAGTAGCTGGAAGTAGGAGAAGGTTCGGGGTCGGTGGCGCTTGGTGGTGTCGTGGGAATCGGCGTCGGGGGTGGAGGGGAGGCCCGGCGATGTGGCACGAGAGATGGGTTCGCCCGAAGAGCCGAAGGCGCTCAGAAACTGAGCGGCGCCCGACAAAGCCCCAGCGTTGGACAAGTCGAGATGGTCCTCCATCGCGTAGATGCGGCGGGATGGAGTGGTGTTTGTGTGGAACGAAGCTGTTTGCTTGAGGGGCTTCGTTTTCCCTGTCGAAGTGAAATAGTTCAGATAGCTGCAACCATGGAGGTTCAGGCGAAGTGTTTCGGCAGGCAGCTAATCGGTGACGTCGTCCAGTTAGTTGGCCGAGCCGAGGAAAGATGGAGATGGAGATTGGCGAGACTTGCGGTCTTTGTTTGGAGGCGACAAGTATCGGGAAAGGTGGCCAATCTTGATCTTTACGAATGCAACGGTGGTAGAGGATTGACCTCGAGCTGCAACTTTAGCATCGGTGTTTGTGTCCGGCGACTGCTCAACTGCTCTTTTGCTGATTCCAATGGATGGGATGTGCGACAAGGCTGGGCAGTGCAGCGGGTGGTTCGTTGAGATGCCCTGCTACCCTGCTCTGCTAACAATGCGATTCAAGGGCCCAGTCTTGACTGGACCTTAGGTGGGTCGGGTGCGTATCGATGATGGAGAGGGGCTGGAGCTGCTGGAGCTACTGGAGCTACTGGAGCTAGCTAGCTGCTGCACATCAATTGATGTACCTTGGGAGCTGCCGCTGAAGCTACAGTAAGTATGTACCCGACCTATCGTATCGACCTTGATCAAGCCTTCAATCACCACAACGTTTGAGATAGGGCTTGCCAGCATTGATAGGTACGCAGACCTGGCATGTGTCACCGGTTTTTGCCAATGCAATACAGATTATTAATATGCCGCAACAGAATCAATGAGAGAGACAAAAGTGGTTGCTACCTGATCTAGTGGGAAAAGAGGAAAGAAGAAAAGTGCTCGTATGAAAGAGATGTAGGTTAGCCCATATCAAAAGAGAAGAAATCAGAAATCATGCCACACCAGCAGGTGTTTTAAGTACTTGAAACTGGCAGAACAATTGATGACACCGGCTTGACTCGAACACGACATTCAAGGCTTCCATTGGGCTTGCGAGGCGAGTTTCGCTGTTGGAGCCAAGGATAGGTGGCCAACATCTACCTGGACTTGGGCTGTTCATGTGAGAGGTAAAGGTGGTGGGATGGGATGGGATTCATCACTGCAGATGTGCCTAATAATATGCCCTTCTTTTCGTCTTCACCAACACCCCGCACACTTCCATGGATATTAGCAACACAATGGACTGCAGCCAACAGAAGCTACAACTGACGTTCCTGGGTGTATGTCCTCGTGTTGATTTCGGTTGTTAATAAATTGGTTCGACATGTATATACATGTTTCTAGTAATCTACTTCAAATGGAATCATATGTGAGGTAGCTGGTAGCCGCATGCTCGCTCTCCCTCCTTTGCCGTAGCTGCGTTCCCCAGCCCAGCCCAGCCCAGCACCCTGGAAAGACAGAACCCTGGAGATGCAGTCGACGAGCGCTGTCTGCCAGGGATTATTTGATGGTGGCCCGGCCTGGCATGGGATCGATGGATCACAGGCCTCTCTCTGCACAGGCTGCGTAACGCCAATAGCAGCCTTGTCGCAAGCTGCATGTCCCACCTGCCGGCCCTGCTCACGGCCCATTGGGATGTCCTTCCGATATCCGTGAATCCCTTATCCTTTCAGAAGGCCAACCCGGCTGAGCTAATGTGATTTGTATGTAGCTGATCGATATGTGGTTAGTCGGCTAGAAGATCCCACATCACGCAGTCTAAACTGTGCGTACAATGTCCATGTAAATAGCACCATAATCTCCGAGCATAGCTCTACAATTGGCTAGAAACACCACGCAACAGGTAGGGACAGCCAATACAATTAACAAGCCTTAGCTGTCGTCATTGCCACATTCGCTTTGGGTTAATCATCTATACCGCAGGCAGATAAGGCAGCACCAACAGTCATCCTACAACTACGTAATCAAAGAGGTTGCCTTCATCCGCGACTACCTAGGTAATCAATAAGCGGGTGATCACCTGGTTTATCCTATCTATGTTTCCATCGATTTCCTTCAATGTCGTACACCATGGCTCGCGTAATCAGATAACCTTGACAACGCCCGGCGCACCAGGCGTTCCTTCAATGAAACCCATAGGTCTTGCTTGGTAGGTAGGTAGCCTCGAACCGGCCAAACGCTCAGATCCCATGGATCGTCGTCTATCGGATCGGTCCGAGTCAAGCAATGGGATTGTTACCATGATGCCCTTAGGGTCAAAGCCTTGCACAGCCAAGACAGCTCATGTCATAAAACCGCTGCTTGACAGGCCAGGGTATAAGATCGAGTAATGGGTATGTGGCAGTAGCATAGTGTAATTAACACGCCACCATTTATACCTTGGGATATATATACATGTTATTGACCCGGCCCTACACCTATTGACTCCCCCGATATATCTGCCTGGACCACCTATCTGCACCGCCGGCCTTTCATTTCCACATCTCCCTCCAATCCAACCCAATCCCAACTAGTTTCCAAAGGCTCACAAGCCGTCGCGTCTCGGGCGGGAGCTTACCACCTAAGTACCGTAGTTTTCACTCCTCCTTCTTCGCGTCAAACTCCGGCAGCCCGAGCCAGAGCAGCAGGATGACACCGAGCAGCGCCAGGATGATCGGCTGCAGCACCTGGACCCCGCGCGCCTGCGCGACAGCCCCCACGGCGAACGGCAGCACGGCGGCGCCGCTGCCGCCGAACGCGGCCGCGAACCCGATGGCGCCCACGTGCAGGTGCCGCGGTAGCAGCTTCGACATGGCCACGACGGCGGCCGGGAAGAGCGGGCCCAGGAAGAAGCCCTGCAGGCCCACGGCCACGGCCGAGACGATGAACTTGGGCACGAGCCAGAAGAGTAGCTCGAGGCCCATGACGATGGGCAGGTAGATCTATATTACGTACAGGTAGGTCAGGTCGGGTCAGGTCGCGTGCGTCAGATTCGATCCGATTCATATCAGGTTGTAATTATGTAGTACCGATAGTGTAGGTAGTAAAGGGGGGGGGGGAGACAAAAGACAGACTCACAGTAATCGCCAGCTTCTCCCCAACCGCGGCGTTACGAACCCCAGCACCACGCGCCCGACCGTGATGCCGAGCCAGAACCCCATGGCGGTCATGCCGCTGGCGAACTCGGCGCCCCGGCGGACCTGGATCATGAAGACGACGATCCAGCCGCCGAGCGCGACCTCGATGCCGACGTAGCCCAGCAGGAACAGCGCGCAGAGCCAGGTGACGCGCGCCGACGGCCGCCTGATCAGCGCCTCGTGCAGGCTGCCCCGCGGGCCCTCCTCTTCGCCATGCTGCCGGGAGATCGACGCGTGGTAGGCCGCAGCGGTCGACGTCCAGAAACCGGCGACCGAGGTGAAGATTTCGAGGCCGGCCAGGCCGATCTGTGTATGACACTCACACTCAGATTCAGACAGGCAAGGGCTTACCGCGGGAGGATAGAAGCTGAAGAAGAGAAAAAGAAGAAAGAAAAGCTTACCATGATGTAGTAGAACGTGTACCACGGCAACTTGGCGTTGGCTACCATGTTAGTTGCGATCAGGGGCGAGAGCACGGCGCCGAGCCCGTAAAAGCCGTGCAGGAACCCCAGCATCTCGTTGGCGCGGTCGAGGTTGCCGACCCACGCGTTCCACGCCGCGTCCGCAAGGCCGTTCCCGAAGCCGGCAATCATGAAGACGATGACCATGACCGGGTATGGCGGATGGAGGGCGATCTTATTGTGAGCGTGTTTTATCAGCATAGCTTACTTACTGCTAAGACTTACTGCCCACACTGAGTGCTTGCCATGCCCCTTCTTACGTCTCCAGAGGCGATCGAAAGTGGTAAGAAAGAAACGAGACTTACGATGATATAAGCCAACATGTGGCATCCCGACGCGATCCCGGCCACGCCCCGCTGCCCGACGGACCCGTGGAGGAAGTTGTTCAGGAGCGCCGAGGCCGTGTAGCCGACGAACGGCGAGAGGAAAATCAGCGAGACGATTGTATACGTAAGATGGTAGTATTGCTCGATCTGGCAAATTAACAGACGCACTCACTGCATCGCCTTTCATGAGGTCCCTCTAGCCAAGGCCTGGCCAGTTGACCGAGACAGCAACAGCTAACTGGGGCTTACTTACATAGTGAATCAAGGCCTATATACAATACTCGGGTATTTGTTAGTCAATTACCCATCATCATTATCATCCTCATCGTGATCAGCCTGATGAGACAGAATATAACAACAGCAGAGTGGGCGAAAGTTATGTTGCTTACACCATAGGCAGCATCATTGGCACCCATCACGACAAAGGACCAGAAGCAAGCTGCGATCTTGGGCACATTGCTCTTGGGGTAATTCCAGCGCTGGATCATCTCGGCCGCCGTCGGCGGCGGTGAGCTCGGGCCGTCCTGAGGAGACTCCTCCGGGAGCTGGGCCTCGAGCTTGGAGTGAGGCGCGCGAATGTCATGCATCTCCATGACGGCGGTCGATGAGCCGGCGGTGGTGGTGGTGTAGGTCGCCATCTTCTCGAAAAAAGATTAACGGTATGAGAGGCACCTAAACCAGGAGTTCGGGTCAGTATATTTCGAGGTCACAAGCAAGATCAGGTATCAGTCTGGCCGCGAGTGAATGAAACGAGGCAAGAGTTAAAAGAGCACCGCACTCTGGCTTCGATATTGTCCTCATATAGAGGCCGGATGTCGATATTCTTATAGATGTCCTTTACAAGTGAGTCAATAACATGACAATCATACCAAGCAGTTCCAACCCGATGCCGTGCTCGAACTTGTACGGATCTTACATATTAGCAGATTGACGTGCTACCCAGGCCTCGATCCAGTCCAGCCCTTGCCCCAGATTAACATGCCAGCCCAAGCAAACCAGGTGTAGCAGACCAACCAACCAGAGCTGGGGCTTTTCCCGCACTTTTCCGCAGTTAGCGGTGAATTCGGATCCCTCAACCGGTAAAGCCCATCTCTGCCCCGCACGGGAGAACACCGGCCTTAGCCCGGACGGAGAATATCTCGCTGCTTCTATGATTGGCTGCATTCTTACCCCCCGGGCCCGAGGTTTACACGGGTGTGCTGACCGACATATGGCACAATGAGATCTGCATTCCTCGCCCGCAATAACGGTGCGGTGTTGGCCCCCACACCGGAAGAGTCATCAGCCAAAGGATCGACGTTGATGCATTTGCGTTACGCGGTCACGCCCCAAGGGCTCGGGAAAACCAAGTTGGCTTAATAATAATGTTTCATTCGATTCTACTACAGCCGCAATTCCTGGCTTGTCATGCCTAACCATCGTAATGATGAATCCCAACCACTCGCTACTCGTGCCATCTGAGGGATGTAATGTACAGCTGATAGCCGCATATCCAAACACGCCCACCCCTTTCCTTCGCCGGTCTGTAACCGTACAAGTACTTAGTTACTGTACTGAAGAGCATAATCATCCCCTTTCTTTTTCAAGGCTGCTTTTCTTATTTTTGTTGTTGTTGTTTGGAAGAAGTTCTTCCGCGAAAGAACCGATCCTACTGGCCTCGCAACCTCGTGAACCAATTGAGCATGCTGCGTCTCCGCGGAGTCCTGGGCCGGCCGCAGCTGCTGTTACCGTCTTCCGCGCCCGAATCGTTTACGACGACCGGTTGCTTAAAGCCGCTCGCGTGCTGTTCGAACGGGTCTTTCACTTCCTCCCCCTCCTCATCCAATCCGAGCGGTGACGTCACTCTCCAGGGCGTGCTGTGGTAGTATTCCGACACGACGCGCCGGTGGCCCGGAGCCGGAGGGAGCGGTTCGGGGGCTAAAGAGGCGGCGCCCGCTGCGCCGACGGGCGACGGATAGGACGAGAAGTCGTTGTTTAACGCAGGGTGCTTAGCCATGACTACGCTGTTGGGCCGTGGCTGTTGTGCACGAGATTGGTTCGTCAGGCTTGCCCCAGTCCAATCTCCGCCACCACTGAAAGGACTTATACTCGGACTCGGGCCAGGTCGCTGCCGCTCGCTGTCCTCGCTAGACGGCAGGGACAGTCGATTCTGCGCGTTACGCTTCTGCATGTACGCTGCGCCGGTGGACGTAGCCCTCCTAGGCAGCGCGCCCAGAACGTCGGTCTTCGATTCCCGTTCGCCATAGCACTGGCCGCCGGTGGTGCCCACTCTCCGGGTGATGCGGTGCAGGGGGTTGCTGCCTCTGCTCGTCTGGCCGCTCTGGCTGCTGCTGACGCCACCGCTACCAAACGAAAAACTACGCGTCTGCTGCGAGACCTTGGACGGGTTGTTCGTGCCGGCAGCCGCTAGACACTCGATATTCATGGGCCGGAATTGCGGGACCCACCCCTGGTGAAGCACAACCCAGAGCGCCGTGACTTGGATCAGGCTCTTCTGCCACTCTTCGACAGGTTGCACTGTCCGTTCGGGAGGCGGGACATCTTTCGCGCCCGTGGACGACGCTGGGGAGCCGAGAACGGACGAGGTCGGGGGATACCGCCCCGCCGACTGAGAGACGGTAGTATACATATCCTGGACCTCCAGCTGGTTGGGCCTCAGTGTTGCCATAATTGGGTGTCGCCTACATGAAGGATCGATCATGCTGAAGGTAAATCGGTGTTCCGGAGAGCTGGATGGCGAGTTCGGTGATGTTGGAGCTGTAGCTGCGGCGGGTTTGCTTGTTGTGGCCTTGCGACGGGCCCAGCGAGCAGTCGTCACCCTGCCAAGATCATCCTCGGTCGTGAAGTCGTATGAGACCACACCGCCTTGGACGCGCGGCTTGGCCGTCCAAACGGTTCCGTCAGAGAGGACAATCTCGGCCATATCCCGGCCTAGCGGGCTTAGGATCGCCACCAAATCCCGCTTGTTGATGCTATCTTCGTCGTCTTCGTCCAGGGGCTCTTTTGCCGGGGCACTCAAGTCTTCGCTTCTGAACAGCATGATGTCACCCACGCTCAGCTCCCTCTTGATCCTTGCCAGCCTGGGGAACCGTTTGAATAGGGGCGTCACGAGCGCCGAATGCGCTATAGCCGAGGAAGGATACACATTGATGGTAGGTTTCGGACGCCTGTCGGCGGACACTTCTTGTGTCTGAAGAAGTAATTGGGGGCGTATATGTAATAATCGCTGGTTTAGTTTCGGGGCAGGCTGCGCCAGTAGGTAAGTTGTACTACTCCTCGACGACATCCTACGGGCGCGGCGGACCGAGGATCCGGCACGGCTCGTTTCGCTGTCCGAGATGTAGACTGACCCTTCATCTCCGCTCATCGTTTCGTCTCTGCTGCCGGCGCGAAGCTCATGCTCCGCCGCGGGCTCATGGAATTTGACTGCAGGTTCGGGAGTGCCAGAGGCCCTTCTGGAAAGTAGCGGCCTTCCTTTGCTGCGGGTAAGAGAAGGAGAGCTAGTTGCTGTATGGGTAGCAGCTGAAGAGATAGGTCTGGGAAGGAGCGGTGGCGGTGGTGGGGATTGAGAATCTGCCTTGTACGAGATAGTAGATGCTCGATTCACCGCAGGTGGTCGATCTGCTGCAGGCTCCTGGAACCTGACGACCGGCTCAGGAGTACTGGGTGCCCTTCGAGCAATGGGTCTTCCGTTAATACGCAGAATTGAGGGAGAGGGAGCTCCTGCCGCGGTAGAAGCGGAAGAGATAGGCCTGGGAGGGGGCGGCGGGAACGGGGATTCCGCGTTGTGAGATATAGTAGATGGTCGATTCACAGGTGAAGTAAATGTTGATCGGAGCAAATGATTGCGTCGAGCGCCGGCTTGCCCAGCTGATTGTGATGATTTATTCGAGTATTCATGACCGTGGAGGCTTGCTCCCGAGTGGATAAACATGTTGGCAGCAAAACAGGCGCAAATGGCGTGTGCTAGCTGTCCCGTCCAGCAGAATGGCGGCTTCCCGGCGAAGTCACGACGTCGATCCGGCTGTTACGGCTGCTAGCAATGGAAGGCGTAATGATACATGTAGGAAGTATAATAAATATGGTATGTGTCGACTGGTGGTGGAGCCCGATGGCCTTCGTGGAGTAAGACGGCCACTCCAGATCCCAGGGTCGATTAGTCCAGCGCACCCCCTCGTAATCGATTTTGACTAGAGCATGGGGTTTTGACTTTGAAGATGGCGATGGCGGCTCACATGCAAAGAGGCGGCACTAGTGTGTGTGAATGAATGTAAGTCGGAAAGCCAGTTTCACACGACAGCTAGAATCGAAGACCGATATGTAATAGAGCAAAGTCGGGCGCCTGTCAACAAGGAGCGTAGTAGTCGAACGGACGGGGATGGGTATGTGACATTTGAGGCTGAGTTCGTTCTTTTTGGTAGGAGCTGATGTCAGCCCGTGCCGATGATGGGGTCAAATCCAGGAACCAGCTGAAATTAGGGGCTAGATCACCAAGCCGTAAGGCGGAATGGGTGGAGATTGAGGCCCGCTGTTCTTGCTGTGCTGGGATGCTGGTCTTTCAATGCTCATGCAAAGCAGAGCTCAATGGCATGCGACGCAGCGATACGTTTGATAGCAGGGTGGTGCGTAAACACCCGGTCAGTGGAGGGAGAACAAAAAGTAGGTAAGAAGGAAGCAAGATGGCCAAAGTGAGATGAGAGAGCAGCTGAGCGCGACGAACGTCGTCGTACAGGACAATTGGGACAGAAAAAGAAAACCAGGGTTCGGTCAGTCGGCACTGTGGCCGGCCAGCGTGGGAGTGTGGGAGGCTTGCAGGTGGTGGTGATAAGCGAGATGGAGATTTTGGGGGGTTTCGAGTGCTTGAGCTATGGCTGTGTAAGCGGGTTGGTTGGTTGGTCAGGTATATTTGATGGCAGCCTATGAGACCCTAAGCAAAGCACGCACACCACGAAAATAAGCAGGTATGCGCACACACACATATATATATGCACATAGACTCTGCATATAGGTCGACTCCGGAGAGGACGTTGGAATTGATGGGAGCGGTGAGATGAAATGATGCGCAATGGCAGTAGTTGAGTGCTGCATATACATACCTTTACTGTGGAAAACCAGCCGACGGCCCAGTCGAGCAACCGCCCTCGTGTGAATTTGGAGAAAGGAGACTATCACTGTCAAGCGTCCGTCCACGTTTGCGGCGTGTTTGATAATATAAGCCGGAAGGGCAATGGGATGATGATGGCCAGAGTCCAGACTGCCGGTGAGCCCCAAGCAAGCGAAGTTTCCTATTGGCCGGAACTCAGATATTTCCCCTCAACTCAACCTTATATGTGATCGAGGGTACCAAGCGGGAGTCGTATTTGACGATATAAAGTTCCGAAGATGTTTCTGGCCTACGGTGCGAATGACTCTCGCCCGCAGCTGTGGCAGCAGTGGTCGTCGTAGATCATAGATTGATAGCATGTGCGATACGTGCAATGCGTGCGACGGTGAGAAAGAGTGGCTGGATATGTGGTTGGTTCGTGGGCTCATAATAGACAAAAACCAACAGGGCCGGCGGTCCAAACTAACCTAACCTTGGTGGGGGCGATGCCAGCGACTCCTGCAGTGAGGAGTGCTGCAGTGAGTAGTGCAGCGCAGTCAATAAAGCAGCGAATCGCTTTCGTTCCCACGCGCGCAGACTTTTATTAGGAATGGCTGGTCCCGGGTTCTTGCCCAATGCCAGTAACCCGAATAAGCCGAGAGGGGGGCAAGGGGGCAAGCAGTTATTAGTTGAGCTGACCGTTATATTCGAGAGGAATCGCTGATCAACATGCAAAATGCCATGTATGAACAGCCGAGATTGCTGAGCACGTCGTTGGGTGCAGGCTCATCAAACACCACTACATCGTCACCACACCATGGCTATTTGGTAATCTTGATTGTGCAATGTGCGTGGCTGGCTCTCCTCGTTCTCGAGGTTGAGGAATTCCAGTAGCGGATGGATAGTTGATACGAGCTGCGTATTAGGTCTGCAGTCTGCAGGTTAGTGTTCCATAGCTTCAATTCGTAGTCGTATTGATGGTGTTGGGTTGATAGCTTTTACGGCGGGGCAAGGGCGGTGCGGTAGGTAGCTGGCTGTAGCCTGTAGCCTGCTTTGCGCAACCATTGCTATGTATGATGGACGGGAAAGCGTCATGGATTGTACGTACCAAGCATGAACTCAGCCGAACTTGTGAATGATTTGGCACGTTCGTCGCGGAGCCGTTTCGCTCGAGTCTGAGTCGCGAGATATGGTTTCTTATGATACAACGGGGGACAAAAGGGAAACCAATGGTATTAATTCAACTATCCGCGTCGAACCGTGGACTTGGAAGCCAGAAGAGAAGGCGATTTCATCTCGGCATCTTGTTGTCAATCAAATCGTTTCTGCTCGACTACAAAACTTGTTTCGGGGCGGACGGCTCTCGTCTTGGTGAACCTTCCCTGGTTTCTTGTATCATCTCACCAATTTCACAGAGCATAGTCGGGGAATCGGACTGTAATTCGGGTGTTTCGCAAAGGCTGTTCTGGTCGGCGAGCGCTGATCAGTCAGCTCTGGTCTCTTGAGTTGCGCCGGCTGCCGAGAGTATGGAATCCCAGAGACTGTGCCGTCGTCGACCTGGCCGAACAAGTAGCGGGCAGCAAATAGTCTTCTAGAAAACGCGTGACCCTCGTTCTAAATCCACAGTCATGGTCAAGGGCTTCATTTTTGGCCTTGCTGCTAACCACATCCATCAAGTCAGCCGTTCCCCCCACTTCAAGGGGCACAAGGCCTGAACAGTGAAAAGTCCGAAACCCGTCTGCAATCGAGTCTTTCCCTGCAGGGGAGTACATATCAGGAGGAGGCACTATTACATAACCTACCATAAGCACTATGTACATCAAATATGCATGTACGGATACGCAACACATGCATACATTCATACTGCCGACAGGCCGAGGTGTAACTTGTGCAGCTTACGGAGTACAGGCGGCCAAGTCATTGTGCAGTGCTGGAACAGCTGTCCTAGAATGGAGCATGGAGCCTATGTGGTTCATCTCAAGTCCTACCTATTGACATATACAAGGCAACGTAGTCCCAAGTGATGACATCAAATCCATCATTGATGCCCTTGCCTCTCTCCCTCTCTCTCCTTTCCAGATGGAGGAGCTCAGAGCCTCCACCGATATCCGCCTTGCTGCGAACCAGTCCGTCCAGGAATAGCACCCCTTGGTTTCATCAATCTACATATACTCTAACACAGCCACCCGCATTCAGAGCCAATTCTGGTAATTGACCAGATTCCTGACATCTCAATAGAGCATTTGTAGGCTGGTAATGTAGCTTTTTGCGTGGGTCCAGGCCCATGTGTCAAGCACGTCAAGTACCGGAGTGGGGGGTCTTCCACGTTTCTAGCTGTTCTGTTTTTTTAGTGGGTATGTTGCTAGTTGTGATAGTGTGAGACCCCCGCCAGGCCTGCACTATTTCCAGGCTAGCTGTGCAGGCCTGGCCTGCTATGCCTGCTCTACTGCACGAGGCTGTTGCCGGCCGCTCCAGCTACTTACAAGCAACAAGGAAAAGGATAACCTACACCGCGACTCGACTCGATTCGTTTTCGGGTCAATCAATAGATCGATCCATCTGTCCATCCCATCTGATCGCGCGGCATCGGCAATTGCTCGACAAAAGAGCGAGCCCATTCTGAGTCGATTCAGGGCCTTCCTGGCGCCATGCTCATCTCATCCGGCCATAGCGAGCGACACCACAGCCAAACCTTGGTCCGCGCCTTTGTAATATGGAAGTCCATCCTGCTGCTGGTGGTCGTCGGCAGTAGCCTCGGCGGCCCGCCCTACGACACCTCCACCACCCTCTTGTCCCAGCGCGCCCTAGACTTCAACGAGTCCGCCCTCGACCTGGGTACCAAGTTGACTCGCTGGGACGCCATCTACTTCGTCCAAAATGCCCGCCGAGGCTACCTTTTCGAGCAGGAATGGGCTTTTGGCTCCGGCATGCCCTTCCTCATCTCGACCGTCATCCAATGTAAGTCGTCCCCTCCCCATTCATTATTCTCCTCGGCTCTCGTGCATTCCACAACACAATGACACGAACTCATGAGATTGCTGACTTTTTTGCTTACTGCTTGGTTCCTCAGCATTCGCATATCTTGGGATTGAGCCAACCAGCCAATGGGAATCTCTAGTCGGCATCTGCATCGCTCACGCATCACACTTGCTGTCGGTTCTTGTGCTGTACCGTCTAGGACTGAGGATCTGGAAAGACCCCAAGACCTCGCTTGTGGCGGCTCTGCTGCACATCGTGTCCCCGGCCGGCATTTTCCTGTCAGCCCCTTACCAGGAAAGCCCTTTTGCCCTGCTCTCTTTTCTGGGCTACCTGCTCTTGGCACATGGATGTCTCGGGCACTCCCGGTCCATCCGGAAGGATGCGGCCATCGTGAGTTCGGGCATCGTGTTTGGCCTGGCCACCCTGTTCCGCAGTAATGGATTGCTGAGCGGCGTGTCCTTCGCTGTATTCGCCCTGGCTGAGCTGCACCGTCTGGCTACCACGTCCATGTGCATGGTCAACGTCCGGCGCTTGGCTGCGCTGGGGGTTGGCGGTATATCCGTGGCCATGGGCTCCTTGGTTCCACAGACCCTTGCTTACCAAAAATTCTGTACCGAGTCTTCCGGGGCGGCAACCATAAGACCCTGGTGCCAGAAAATTCTGCCTAGCATTTACACCTTTGTTCAGGAGAAGTACTGGTAAGTCCGAGTCCGATCGGGCTTCGTTAGGTCGCGCGCTTTATGCTCACCTGTCCGTTTAGGAACGTTGGTCTTTTCCGATATTGGACCCCAGGTAACATCCCGCTCTTCCTCTTGTCAGTCCCCGTGCTCTTCCTGATAATGAAATCCGGCCTGGAAACCCTTCTGCCTCGGCGAAGAATGATAGCGCCCGAGGCGAGGTCAGCTGCTCTACAGCTACCACTGGATACGACGCTGTTTGTGGGCGCCATGGCCCTGTCGCAAGTGATCCTCACCATGTTGGCAATCACAACCTACCACATCCAGATTATCACTAGGATAGCCTCGGCGTACCCCCTTTGGTATTGGTGGCTTGCTGGCCAACTCCAGCAGGATACGACTGCTAAATTTGGAGGTGGCGTCGTCGTCTTCATGGTCATGTACGCTTCCATCCAAGGGGCCCTTTTCGCCTCCTTCCTGCCCCCAGCATGAGAGTAGCGTAAATCCAGTTGTTAATACAAGTACTTATCCATTCATTTATATGGCCCTCTGAACACGAGCCATGTTCCCAGCCTCTCAACGAATTTTCAGGATAGCACAATTGTGAGTCGCGAGCCGCAGTCCCCATGATCTGGTGAAAGTCACACCAGACCGGGCTTCATACAACCAAAATCTCCGAGGCTATTACTTGTAGAACGATCACAGATTCCGCATATACATTACTGCGAATCTATTTCTATCCCACTGACGTAGCCAATTGCTCTCTACTCTTTCTAGCGACATTCACATGGCTCCTAGAACTTTCAATCGGCCGTGGGATGTAGCAACAGTGATTGACAACGGCCCATTCCTCCCGCTCACGTATTCCCGACGGAATTTTCAGGGCATCCCTTCCCCGGGTGCAAGATATGTATTTTCTCTCCATTCATAGCCCATCATCCCTCCAGTCCCATGTTTGGGCTCCAGCGCCAGACCGATTATGACTATGATGAGGTGCTACTTCCTGGCTTACTCGACAACGGAGTAGGTAGAGACGGCACAACTTGGCTTGGCTGCCGCAGCAACCACCCTGTCCCAGCTAAAGAAGCTTCCGGTAGTGAGAGCATTGTAGAATCCCTCGCACCTCACGTTGACCCTCGCGCGTATAGTTCTCGCGCAACGCCTATCCTACGTCCTTACCGATGGTACATGTGTTCATCATGGAGCCCATCGACTTATCGAAGGATCAAAAAAGCGACGTCGCTATGAAAGCTTGGCCGCCACAAGCCAGTTCCGTACTACCAGCCACATCATACACACTGCCCCGTCGGGTCTTCCCTACGTAGGGCTTTAGCCGACAGCACCGTCTCCGGTGGGCGTAGCTCGTACCTTAAGCAGCAGGCTTGCAAGTTGCAGCCTGCCACCAACACCCTTAGCGAGCGTTGAACCGCCGAACTTGACACTGGGTGGAAAAGCCAGCGCATTGAGCCCAGTCGGCTGCGGATTGTCTCTATTCGTCAGATTTCTACGAACCCTTGACAATAGGGGGGCATTATAGGGGGGTGTTACCCTCTATAACCGTACTGCCGACCTCACGAGAGTTTCCCGCATCTAGGTGCTTTGCCCGGCCTTTACGGCTGCTACGTCACCTAATAGCAATACGCCTAAACGTGATTAAGACGCACCGGACTAGGCCTGCTTATTACACAGGCCTGGGACTAGTTTAATCCCTGTGGTAACTTTTCTGGCACCTCCTAGCCTCATATTTCGAGGGACTAAAGGATCATTAGGCCACACTTTTATCACTGGAAATCAAAATCAAGGGGGGTTTTCTCCCTTTTGTTCTACTGGAAATTTCTGTTCTCTATGAGCCCCCCCTAAGGTCAGGATACTCGCGTTATGGCTCACCAGATGTGCCGCCCCAGCCAAACTCCCCCACCTGACAATGTCTTCAACTGCTTCTACCGTGTGCTGTATGGGAACCCATCAGTGCATGCTCACGAACTTCTACCTCCCACCTGCTAGTATGTTGCTGCAAGCATGAAGGGGTGTTGTGACCCGGTTTCTGAACTCGCTACCGACCTACTACCAAGACACAACTGCATGCTTGCAGATATTGACACAGCAGTTTGCCTGAATAACTAGCAAAGGGGATACTCATGGAGCCGACAGAGTGATGACAATCATCTCCCCACCGCTGCTGCAATAGCGTGAGGTGAATTTCCTCTGCGTGACGGTCAGAGAATGGGAGGGTCATTCTAAGTGGTTATGGGCGTTATGCTGGGAAAGACTAAACGCGTATGATGATCACTTGGTGAAATGCGATGACAAAGTGGTTTCCTCCTAACGGGACTTGGAAGACCAGAATGTTGGATCTCGTGTGACTTCATGTTTCCCACCTGCACTTCTTCCCTTGAAACCGGCGCGCGGAGATGAAGCCGATCTTGCCTAGTCCAAAGTTGAAACTTGTAGTCTATACCATGTAGTCCAGTTAGCTATTGTAAGTATATTAGGGTTATATTCGCGAGTAGAGGAAACTATCACAGGCAGCTCGGATTCGAGTCTTGACTCCTCTCCGGAGCCTCTTGGGCCAGACTTCCGGGGCGCGGCGGCTCACCTTTCTATTAACTGATGATGAGTTGTATTGGACGAAACTCCTAGGTCCAACTAACACATCTACTTCTCCATGAGTCCCTAATCATGTGCATCACTGCGAAGGCAGCCGCAAGCGCAAGTTACATACGACTCTGACTTGGCAATTGCAGATCTCGTAGGAGATCGGGCAGTTTCAAAAGGCGAGTAGATTTTTGGTCTGTATCATGTTTAGATAAACTTACCGTGTTTCTTATGCAAACTAGCCCCGGGGTAGATCCTTTAGGCAGAGCTGAAAACAAGCATTACCAGTAGAAACTCTAATTTCAGCTCTTCGGATGTATTATAGTATGTGTCCAGTATTCCACCGAGTGCGTCGGTAGTTAATCTTATTGTCTATCATCGGTATGCAGAGAGCGTATGTCAAGGGCGGCCGTTGATTCTGCTTATGTCCAACTAGTTTCATAGCACACTAGTATAACCAGAATCGGATTCTGAAATATAAAACTACAGCCCGAGTATGCTTGGGGCGGGTATCGGCACCGATGCTGAGTATTTCCTCCAGGGTTCATATGGGCCAGATGTCCGGGTTATAGGCAAAGCAGTGTCATGTGTACGCAGATTAGGAAAGACCGAAAACAGTTTAAGATGAAGTATAAATAAGCGGGATTGCGATTGGGACTACGATCTTTTCAAGTTAAGGATAACCCGGGTCCTGACGATCTATATTCGGTAGTTCCGAGTAGGTCATACAAAACCCGAAGGATAATGTACATAATTACTGACAATGAGCCACCTGATCAAGAGATCCCGGGTCGCCATGAGCTCAGCTGCTTTGCGACGACATGATGATCGACTTAAGTCATGCCTTCATGCAGAGGCAGCTTCCTTGCAAGCGAGCAAGAGCCCACCGGCTCCAGTTGATAGTGTCGCGACAGCACACGCACCTACATATCGCGAGGCTGTCTCTGCCCCGACCGTGATGCATCGGTCCCACCAGGCGAACTATACGTGGTCGAGTCCGCCAACTACGTATGTACGAGTCTTGCTCGAATGATATTCAAAAGGGAAATGGGGTGTTCTCTGGCATTGAACACTCGAGTTCTTTTATCTACATAGTGCTTACCTTTTTAATTCCGCACTCGGAAGGTGAAGGACAAGGAAGACCTGGCCAAGCCATGTGTGCAATGGGTCTCTGCAAGCTAAGGACTTGTTAAATTAAGTATTGATTCTGGGATGTCCCCTTCAGGCTACTTGAGTCCCCTACGAAGTTACCAATGGTGCGATGCCCTTCCATACAACGTGCCTGCGCTCTTACTTGATCATATGGGCGCGAACCCTGTTCAGCCCTTCCTCTGCTCGGCATTTTCATCCGTTCAACGACTACCTTATTACAAGTAGCGCAACGGCAAAGCTGAGATAGGTAGCCGCGTGCCGGTGCCTGAGACTTGCGATGACTACTAACGGTCTTTAGTGTGTATTGGAGGTAATGGCTGGTGTTCCATTAACGGTGGCCGGCCGAGTTGCGACCGGCTCGGTGCAATTCCAGACGTTGCTTATTAGAAATGAAGCAGAAGAAGCTGACTAGTTAGCCCTGCAACTTGAGCAAGAGAGGAGAGAGAGGGAAAGGGAGCCAATGAGGGAGAGAGAGAGAGAGGGAGGGAGGGAGAGAGGGCGGCTAAACTCATCACGTACATAAGGTTACCTACTACCACCACTAGAGAAAGACAGATCTGCAGAACTGTTCGCCCGGATGGACGCAAACTCCCCGATGCCACATTCCGTTACCAGCGACCAAGTAGTGTTGGTTCGCAGGGCTGGCGAGAAGACGGACGGAAGGAAGGCGTCAATGTTTCCTGATCGGATTTCCCTCCTAACCTTATATCTGGGATAGCAGAGGGGGGGGGGGGTCAAGGGGTTACATCGCAGTTACAGAGCTCCCAGCGTCGTATCCGTGCGCGCCCCTTGGCTCGGGGGGGCCAGAGGGCCTAGATTTGGAGACTAACACCGCGGGAAACACGGAAGGAAGCGGGAAGGACTGTTTTGTGGCTGATAAGTCTATTCGTAACTCAACTACTGGTTATTAGTTTCAGTACTGTACCACAGCACATGGCTTTGAACTATTGGCCTTTTCTTTTTTCCCGAGAAGACAAGTGTGGCAGCCTGAGGCGGCTCCGTTGGCATTCCGTCTTCTTTTCCAGACCAGACGAACTGGAACAGTTGCGTCGGCGCTTTTCCTGACTCGTATCTTGAGATTTCGGCTATTGGCGAATCACTGTTCGGATGCGGATCACCAATAGTCTCCCGTTGGCGGTAGGGGACCCTGAAGAGTAGTGGCAAGCGGGAGCCCAAGAGAGACGCAGCCACCAACCACCAAGAAGGCGCGCCGGGACCTGCAATGCAACCCCGAGATCTGTTTCGTCTTGTTTCCCCGACGAGTTGTGAAGCTTGCGGCGATGCAAAGATGTGTGCAAACAAAGTACCGGGTTTTGCGCTCAGGCCCCTTCTACCCGTGCTACCCCGGCCGTTACAGGAAGTGTGTACAGCCACTACCAACGTCGTAATAAGTGTTGACTTGTAGTGCCGGTTGGCCTTCCATTCCCTCAAAGATTTTCACTCTTCCCGCACTGCCCGTGACAGCCTTGGACAGCAGGGTTTCAGGGCTTCTTTTCAGGTCTGATTGGTATTTGGGTGTGACATACCCGGCCTTCAGAGCGCGGGGCTTCGACAAGAGTAACATGAATGATGGGTGGTCAGATCGATGTTGCCTGACTCGCTGGTGAGGCTGATTGGTGTTATTGAGGTTCAAAGCGTTCGCACATTATCTGACGATACGTGCAATCGGGTGTGGCTTGAAATCCGCAAGGTGTCTGTCCCTCTATCTTCATGTAATTAATATATGCGTTACTTTGGTGGATGTGGTCATTCCTCCTCGATCCTCCTGTTACCCAAAGTTGGTAATTATTAGCGGAAAACGTTGCGAATAATAGCTAGTCGTACTCCATGACCGTATTCACTGTACTTCATAACAACATCAGCAGGATAGGTAGCAATGGGATAGAGAGGACCCAGTCGATCTCCATTTCGCTCTTTTCCATTGATCTGACGTGCAGGCGCTGTCTGTCCCCGACACCTGAATGTCTACTGCAGGTAAGAAGAGTGTGCTGCGAGCAAAAGAAAAAGCACGAGGTTTTGTATTGTTATTCGCAGTCCAAAAGCACGCACGCATGTATCAATGTAGGTCACTGACAAGTAATGCTCTGACCACCGGTTTGCCCGTATGATCAACGTTCCGCGAACTGCACAATCAATCGCAGATGCGATCGACTACCAAAGCTCGTTCAATTGCGGGGTCTGACGCGGGGCAGAAAAGAAACATCCAACCTATATCTAACAGTTAACATTTCCTCCCACGAGAAGGAATAAGAGAGAGATGGCCAAAGACTGAAGGCTGAAGCCAGGGAACCTGCTGCTTGGGAATTCCACCAAGGCAGAACTCAAGGCTAGGCTACTAGTCTTGTATCAAAAAACGTATGAGGCTTTGGCAAACCTCGAACTGCCTACCGTTTTAGTACGTCACTTCCGGCTGGCTACCGGCCAGGGGGCCCCAAACCTGCAGAATGCCAGGATACATACTCGATTTGCTCAATCGCGGATTGATCGCCGACAGCATACGGGGCGGGGTTCCCCTGAAGGCGGCATGCAGCAGGGAATCAATAAGTATCCAGCCATCTCGGCATTCAACAGAGTATGAGCGAAGAGAGAAATAGAAGGGCAGATTGCAATTTCCATCACTGATGCCTTCCTTACCTGGCCATCACTCCCATCGAATCTGATATATATCTTCAGGTTGAACGGCAACCCGGAAAGAGAAAGAAGAGAAAAAAAAGGAAACTCAGGACAGTATGGAAGCCAGCAACCGAGCCACCATGGCGCCCCAGGATATCGACCACTCGCTCGACCACGAGGGGCGGATAAAGGAAATCATCACCATCCTCGTCGTCTTCAGCGCCGTGTCCACCATTGTTGTGGCCCTGCGCATCCACACCCGTGCCAAACTACTCCGGAGTTTCGGCATCGACGATGCCGTCATCATCGGCGCTCTGATACTCACCATCGGCTCCGCCGTCGCCATTGGCCTTGGTAGGTCACTCGCACACACACCCATCATCTTGATATTCTTGATGGTACACCTGCTGCTGCCCCGATGAGCGATGATACTAACTGATGTTTTTCCATTCCAGAGGGCACGTTTGGCCTCGGCACGCATACATGGATTCAACCCCTTGAGGACTTCATTCCGTACATGAAGGTATGATACTTCTCTCATCGACATGTCCCTATCCGTGATGAGAACAAGAACTCCGAGAAAGAACGAAAACTAACAAGACCTCACTCCGGCTCCACTAGTCCTTCTACGTCTCCATCATCCTCTACAACGTCGGCCTGTGCCTGATCAAGGTCTCGATCCTCCTGCAGTACCGCCGGATCTTCACGCAGAAGCTGACGCAGTGGATGGCGGGCGGCCTCCTGGCCTTCATGCTGGCCTGGACCGTCACGCTCTCGGTGCTGCTGCCGCTGGTGTGCTACCCGGTGGACAAGTTCTGGGAGCCGGCGCGGCCGGGCTCCTGCGTGGACCAGCTGGCGGTGTGGTACGTCATGGCCGGCGTCAACATCGTGACCGACTTCGCCATCTTCATCATCCCGCTGCCCGTCATCAAGTTGCTGCAGCTGCCGACCAAGCAGAAGATGCTGCTCGTCGTTGTATTTGGCCTGGGTCTCTTGTAAGTTCAATCTCTACCGCCACCATGACAAAACCTTTTGCTCACAACCCTACCCTAACAGCACCTGCATCATCTCCTGCCTCCGGATCCGGACCCTGAAGATGGCCTCCCTCACCAAGGACCCCAACTGGGACAACACGGACGCGGCGCTCTGGTCCTTCATCGAGCTCTGCATCGGCGTGCTGACGTCGAGCCTGCCGACGTTGCGACCCCTGATCGCGGCCGCCCTGCCTCGCGCCTTCGGCGCCAGCGGCAGCGGCCGGCGCGGGTACCAGGACTACAGCGGGGGCGAGTACGGGTCCCGCGCCTTCGACGGCGGCAGCCTGGCGCGAAAGAGCAGAGGGCCGCTGCCGCACCCCAAGTCCTCCTCGCTCTCGTCTGACAGCGTCGAGGAGCTGAACCAATACCAATACGGCAGCGGCAACAACAACAAGGACATCGAGCTCGCCATTGGAGGGAACAACTTCGACAGGCACAGTGGGGGCGGGGGCGGCCGCGGCGACGTCATGCCCGGGTACAGCGTTAACGTGTCTTGCGACCACGACAGCTTCGAGCTGCAGAAGCCGGCGGCGGCGGCTCCTCTTCCGCCGAGGGGTGCGGGCGGTGCGAAACGGACCAACTCGCAAAAGGGAAACGGCATCATGGCGACGACGACGGTGACGCGGGAGTACGAGCCGTCGATTAGGAACGTGCTATAACAACCAAGTAATGACGATTATGAACTCAAGAGAAGAAACAGAGAAGGGGCAGGGTTGTTGCATTGATACTTAGCCATGTATTACTTTTTCTTTTTTTTTGTTCCTTCCTTCCATACTTAGCCAGTTGCATTTGATATACCCCCATCCATACGCTCCCTCTCCCCTTCTCAACTGCCGGCAATGTGGCGACGGGGAGGAGAGGATTGCTTTCGGAATTATATTTTCCTCACAAGATGCTTCTTCTTCTTCCGCGTTTTATGTCCCGTCTTGTCTTTGAGACTGCCGGTCGGTTGCTTCAATGGTTGGCCAAATTGGTGCACCGCCTGCTGCCACATCTCTTTCCTCGTATATTGTTACTAAATGCACTTCTTGCAGTGGACTTCGATATATTCACTCCTTCGTGAGTCTGCCTCAAACTGATTTGATTGATCTGGACTGTGGTTTGCCATTTATGCCCTGGCGCTCTCCCCAGCTTTTGGTTGGCACCTTGAAACTGTGACGGTTTGCTCATTCAGCTCTCCCAGTTTTGGTCGTCTTTTCTTGTTCAGGGCCAAGCTAACCAAGCCCAGCCCAGTGTGGGGGGTGGGGGGAGTCAAGGCTTGACATTCTCCGACTGGGTTGAGAGTCTTCCCATGCATATCAGGCGAGAGCACAAAACGGGAATTGCTGCTTGGTCTCTCAGTGGCCGCATTCAAGAAGCAAGCCGCGAACCATCAGCCACGGCTCCATCACGGCTAACTCACTTTCGACCTCAACATCCCCTCCCGTTCTCTGTTCCGACGTCGTCATAACGGCCTTCTGTCCTGTAATAAAGGAGGACTGAATCTCTCCAGTCGATCGGAAGGACTTCATTCTCTCGGTAATCTCTGTTTCAAACCGGAGTGGATGTCAGATCACAATTGGCAATCTTCCCTGGACTGGATCACTCAACATGGCCAGGCTACTTACTGCTTGCTGCCTTTGATTCTATTCATATACGATGTACATTGCCATGATCCTAACGCTACAGCTATTATATTGCATGGTACGACTGCCCTCTAATGGGACGCTTTCTGTACTTGGCACATTACGGGGACAAGATCACCATTAGCTGCCAAAGGCGGACTGGACTGGACTGAACAACAGTCTGGCCAGTTTTGTCCAACTGGTCTTCAACATTGAATAAATTTACATGTACCCAAAGAGAACCAAACCAGATCTCGACTGATCTCTCAAGAGGCTGGTTGAACGCCACCCTTTACATGACTGTCAGTGAGTTTTCTTGCTGAAAGACCCTCTCAAACAAGCTACTCTTCTTCAAGTGTTTCCAGCACCTCAACCCGTCATGGCCTCTACATTCTGCCTTTGAGGGCCCCTGTACTGTCTTCAGTTTATCGACAGTGATGTGGCAATAATAGTGCCCAAAGGTTTTGCTTTCACACAGGCTCAAGACTGTCTCGCTGTAGTGAGGTCGACAACCTCGGAGTCTCGACTTGAACCACACTGGACCTACCTCATTTGACTTGACTCTGACATGGCTGGTACTGCATTATCATATGCCTTCTATAACATTGTGTCAGTCACCCACTTGTGCAGGTAGAAACATGACAGTCTTGACAATCGGCTACCACTAAGCTACTTCTTCTTCCAGGGCTCACCAATTGTTATCAAGTCAACGAAATAATCGCATGTACACAATCGGTGACCAAGCTGCTGGACCATCAAGTCCTGACACACTGCCCATTCAAAAGGAGCGGCTGATGGTTCAGGAAGGGTGACGAGTTTCCATCACATCCCAGTTGCAGTGAGCGTACCTACTCGAGGCACCTTCCAGCTCTTTGAGGGGACGTCGGCAAGTTCACAGATAGTACAATCGTTCACCGATTCATGACGAGACAATCGGCTTTGGCAACTTATTAACCTTCCACTCACCTGTGGATATCTTCCTGGCTTGGAAACCTCGGTGTTTTGCCTGCTTCAATCACCTTTTCAGCTACCATCTTCTCTCGAGGGAAGAACGAGTAGGCTTCCCTTCTTTCACCACCACAACTCTTGTAGTTACCACACTTCTTACCAGCCCAGCTGCTATTCCATCACCTCTTTCTTCATTACATCTTTCCAACCTCTCTACCACTAAGCACACTTTGCTGGTCTTCATTTCCCATCAACAAAATTAGGCACACAGTACAGTCAGAACCGAGCAGAGACAAGATGGCCTCCCACAACCAGCAAGACCGCGACCGCGACCTGGACGACTGGCTCCATCTCACCGGCTGGCACAACATCAGCGACCGCAACGAGAAGCTCGCACGATTCAGAGATATCCACTTCGAGTATGAGACCAAGCGTCGCGATCTCATGAGAGGCGCCTTTGACACGCTGGACCACCAGTCCATGGAGATGGACATGGAGATGGCTGGCAGCACCCAGGTAAATCCGACTTGGATACACATGCACACATTTATTCATTTCATACACACTTTTACTCATAAACTCGTGCGCGCAAACGAGAACACACACACACGCGCGCATACACAAACATGTACACATACAGACAGATACAGACACACACAGAAAACACGTTTGACTCCCAACTATGACTGTAACTATAACTGACCACGAAAACACCCAACACAGACTCTGACCCAGGTCGCTCCTCCTCAGCAGCAGGCCTTGCCCTACCGCTCCGCCCCTGGCGTCAATCGCTTCGAGCAGCGCCTGCCTGTTGCTCACCACGCCGGCGGCCCTGCTCCTCGCCCTCGCGAGCGCTCCTATCGCAGCCACAGTCCTGTCCGCGTTCGCAGCCCTGTCCGCGGTCGCAGCCCTGTCCGCGGTGGTCGAGGTGGCCGCGGTGGTGTTGGCCGTGGTGGCAGAGGCCGTGGTGGTGGTGGCGGCGGCGGCGGTGGTGACTATCGCCAGGAGAGAAACCTCGTCATCCACCATCCTATCAAGGATGTCGACTTGGGCGACTGCGACGGTGAGTTTCTCTGTCTCTACTTTCGCCGTCGCTTGGTTGGAACATTATTCCAGCGACCTGTGTTTTGCTTTGGTCATATTATCAGTGGGCAACAACTAACACTATACTCTCTTTCTCCCTCACACAGAGACTCGCTTCTTCATGATTAAGAGCGTTGATACTCGCAACATCTTTACCTGCCAGGAGGACAACATCTGGGCCACCTCGTCGGTTGAGAAGGGCAACGTCCTAGCCGACGCCTTTGAGACCAGCAAGAACGTCATCTTGTTCTTCTCGGCCAACGGCTCCTACGCTTTCCAGGGATACGTGAGTTACTTATTACTATTACTTCCCACGCGATGCTTCCATCGTATAAATACACAGCCGCGGAATAACTAATGGCACAACCATCCACAATATTCTCCTTATTCCGCTATAACCCACAATTACTACTCCGCTAGTTGATTATTCAGATTTACTTACTTACTCACCGGCGTAAACAGGCTCGCATGATCGGCCCCCCTCGGGCAACATCGTCAAGCCCGAGTGGTACTACCGCTTCTCCCGCGACATGTCGGAGCCCTTCCCGTCGAGTGGCTGTCAATAAACACGTGCCCCGACCGCCCATGAAGGGCCTGGTCAACCGCCTGAACCCCGACGACGAGGCCCCAGGCGGCTTCCTGGCCCCGACGCGCTCCCGCGACTGCCAGGAGATCGACGGCCAGTGCGGTCGCGCCATCATCGAGATCCTCAAGCGCAACGCTGCTTCTTTTAGTCGCAACGACTGAACAGACGGAATAACCGGAATGAACAGATGGATGGGCTTGGAATAACTAGCTTACTCAAGTGCCTGGATTTGACATTGGCATTGGCAATTACGTCGCTTGGAGTAAGCAACTATCAGCAGTTATGCCATCTGGAATGAACAATTACATACCGCCTGGAATAAACAGATTCCTTGGGCGGACCAACTGGGCCTGTTATTGGGGGTTTCGTGAGAACAAAGAGATTGATTACGCTACTTGAGTAGCTAGATACATGTAGCTAGTGCTTCTATTGCCTTCACTGGAGATTGGAAGGGAATCACATACTTCATTCAGATCTGTCTATTGTGGCGATGTGCTTGTATTTGCTTCTACAGGCGGTTCCTGCAGCGCTCGATAGGATGGGCCGAAGCTTTACAGCCCAATGTCTTGTAAATGCCCAATTTCGCCAGCAAAGCTTCACTCACTGTTACAGCAGTTGCGAAATCAGAGAACCTGACAAATAATCCGGTTTGCTATCTTCATATAGGCAGGCGGGTCAAGTAGGAAAAGGGTATCATTAATATCTTCCAGTACTACTACCATACCAGCACGGCGCCTAACCCGACACACATCAGCATTAACGCCCCCGTCTCCACGCGCCACGCGACACTGCTGCCATTGCTGCTCCCCTGGCCACCCCTGCGCCCTTGCCCGGGCTGCCGCCGACACTGCTCCCGCCGCCGCCGCCGCCGCTGCTGCCGCTGCCGGGCGGGGTCACCGTGACGGGGGCCTGCTGCGCCTTGATCGTGACGAGCGCAATGGTCCGGGTCGCGGACCCGCCGCTGGCGACGACGGTAGTGCCCGGGATGGTGGTGGGCTCCGGCGGGGCGCCGACCTTGTACGAGAAGCTGCCGCTGGTCGGGCTCTGCGTCGCGGGCGGCAGCGCTTGGCTTGGACCGCCGAAGCCGGCGCCACCTCCGCCTCCGCCTTGGCCGCCGCACAGGTCCGTCATGGACGTGAGAGCCACTGGGGGTTCTGGTGGTTAGTCTTTTCATATGGGATTTTTTGATTTGGTGGGACTTCGACCATGCCGAAAAGACGGAAGAAAAAGAAGCAGGGGGGGGGGGGGGCAAATGGCAAAGAACAGACTCACACAGTATATCGTCGTCGCGACACTCCTGGGCCAGGCAGGGCTCGGCGTAGTAGACCAGGTTGGGCTGCTGCCAGCAGGCGCAGGCGACGTCGCTTGGGTTGCAGCCGAGGAAGTAAACGGTGGCGGCGTAGCAGCTCCGCACGCAGCTGGACATCTCGAAGGCCAGGCTGGCGCTCGTCGCCGTTCCGGCCAGGACGACATGTCGCAGGCGCATCTTATGTGTGTGTGGTGGGGGTGTAGGGGTATGTCATGCAGCAATAAGCAGCGACAGTAACAGTAGGTAGCAGTAGCAGCAGTATAATTGCGTGTGTGCGCACATGCGCGTGCGTGCGATGGTTCAATGGATGGTGGTTTGCTCAGGAGGTACAGTAGGTAGGTATCGCCAGCCAGTCGTATCAGTGTAATCTTATCTTTGTGGCCTGCCTGTGATACGTTGTGCAACAGCTCGGGAGGATTAGACGACGGTGGGCGATGATCGATCGTCACGAGCTCGTCAGCATGATGGAAAAGGCGTCTGGCTGTCTGTCAACCACTCATCAGGTTGGGTTTGATCGTATTGGTCAATTGGGCAGCATCGAAATCTAGCAAGATCAAGATTGAATGTAATTGCCTCATTACTTCCTTAGAATTGCTGGCGTGTGTCAATTAAGGCTTTTGGCGGCGCCTGCTGGCAACGCTGGCAACGCTGGCAGGACTGCGCCTTGATGGGTGCCTTCTTTCTCTAACCAGCATTGTTTTGACGGGCTTGTTAGTCAGTTACACGTGGAGAAGAGTGGAAAGAGCACGGCAACTCCACAACTCGGGGGGGCGTCGTCGCAAATGATTGCGCATTTGCGACAGGCATTGGAATGGGATCGTCTCCTTTTTGACACTTGAGCAAAGCGATACAACTTGTTGGTTGACGACGACGGTGATGTTTTCCATCCCACATTGAATGGAAACGCATGTTGCTTCGGTCAGGACATGTACTTGTATACAGATCGAGTCATGATGGGTATCTGGATTGTCCCCGGTTGCTGATCAGAAACTCCCGACGTTATGCTTGCGACATACAACTTGTAACCTCCGTTGCACTAGAGCTTTCGGGCTCACTGAATTGCTCGAAATGTGTGTTAATGCAGCTCATGGTGCTGGTACAGCAGCAGCAGCCCTGTGGTCCACTAGAACCTTAGCGGCTGAGCTGCAAAGGATCAAATGCAGCTGGAGCTACGTGAATGTACCCGATTCATTGAAGCAAGCCCAGAAAGCATCGCCTTGCATTCGGCACTTGGGGCAGCTGCATAAAGTTGTTGATTGCCAGCGTTGTTGATTGCCAGCAGGTAAAGTAGCTTCCGAGCCATCCTAATAAACTGCTCGACTCGCAATGCACTTAAATGAAGGAATGCGGGAAAGAGGGTATCATCCACCATGGCCTCCTACCTAATGGCCTACCAAAACATATGTACCTAACATTGAAATGCAGGTAAGTATTATACGTACATTTGACTGATCTTCTCAATTCAACATTGAACCAAAGGGGGTCCAGCCCTAAGAGCGAAGCTTCCCCTCGTATCAAACCTGGCTGGCTAGCTACTGAGCGACCAATGTGATTGGAGAGCCGGCGGCGGCGCCGGCGGCCTAGGAGAACCGTGCGTCGACGGTCTCAAGGGGGACGGCACCGCATCCCGCACCACCATCGTCTGGCTGTTACCTCCCACAAGGCCGCCCCATTCTTTGTCCCTAAGCCCATTGCTGCTGTTGTTATTATTGTTGATGCTCCCATCATAGCCTTCTGGCCTGTGCCCAATCTGAATCACTTCCTCGTCGCCTTCCTCCTGCTGACGACTGCTGCTGTTGTCTACCAACCGCCGCCGCGAGTGCATCTGCCGCAGTGAATGGGTCGAAGAAACCGCCGCCATGTTTTTGTTGTTGTTGTTTTTATTATTGCCGCCATCATCTTCTTCATCGTCCCCGTAGTAGGAGGAGGGTACCCTGCCCAGCGAGACCTGCGACACGGACGCCGCCTGCGACCACGGCGGCTCCTGCAGCGTCCGGTACAGCACCTCGTTCCAGCGCGCGTCGTTCCAGACCGAGAGCCCCTCCTCGCCACCGCCACCTCCAACGTAGTACGTCGTCGAGCTGCTGGTGCGGTAGCTCGGAAGCTGCGCCCCAGCACCAGTCCCGGCGTCGCCACCTGCTCGACGACGGTCGTTCGCAACAGTCCGGCTCTGGGTGCTGGTGGAAGAAGAGAGGACCACGGGGGCCGGGGGCGAGAGGATGCGGTCCGGGTCGCTGTGGCGCGAGTTCTGCGGCGACGCTGGCGACGCCGCGTCCGAAGAGGAGGCTGCCGCCCCTTTGTCCTCCAGCTTGATCCAGTTGTTGGTTTCCTGGGTCATTCTGGCGCTGCTTTGGGACAGACGCTTCAACAGCGCCCGCGGCGAAGTGCGATTGCCAAGGTCCCGGCCACCACTATCACCGCTACGCTCTCCTCCGACCTGCTGCTGCGCCTTCTTGAGCTTCTTGTATTTGTTCCGGTAGGCCCGCACGAACAGGACCAGGATGATGGTGATGACGACGTGGAGGGCGATCGAGATGCCGACGACGGCGGCCGGCGAGAGACCTTGGTCGCCGCCATCCTTCGCGGCGCTGGTCGACGTTGCGGTGGCGGTGGAAGAGGAGGATGAGGCAGCGGGGAAACTGCCGGGCCGGGCCGGGTCCGGACCTAGGGGTGGTGGACTAGGTAAGAGTGAAGAAGGCGGAGGCACCGGCACCGGCACCGGCACCGGCAACGGCGGCGGCAGTTGCTGTGGGCGGGGGTGCTCATTCAGCAGGCTTAGCGACGATACTGATGTCGGGCTGATAGTGGTCGGAGGCGCTGTCGGGGTTCGGCGTGGGAGTAATGAAACCTTCATTGTGTCAAGAAGAAGAACCTCTTTGTGTGGCGACTCGCGTCGTCAGACCGGCCGGTCCCTTGGGTTGTCCAGTCCCGGGGGTGAGTGTACCCGTCGAGCTAATGAGACAGTAACGGATCTCTGGGATCAAGTGATCTTTCAGCTCTTCGGCATCCACAATGGTGTATGAATCCACTGGTTGAGGTCTTGATTATGTAGGTACTGATTACCATCACGTTTCCGTCGCGGAATTTCAGACTGGTAGAGTATAGATTACGGCTGTTGGTTGGCCCGGGTGGGTTGGACAAGCAGTTTGACCAATGCTATTCCTATGGATTGAGGGTGCTCGTGATCGTCAAGGGATGTATTAAATAAAGAGGCGAGACAACATGGCGGCTAGAACTGTTCGTCTCTATCAGGATACTAGAACTAGTCTATGGCATACAATTGACGTCGAACATCAGCGACGGGAGAAAAAGAAGAGACCGCCACAGAGCGTATTCGGAGTAAAGTTATCTACTAACGTTGAACTGGCATAGTGATAGATTCAAAAGGGGGGCGGGGAAACGCCCAACGCCTTTGCTTTGGCACAGACGTTTAGAAAACAATGTTCCATGGCGTCACACTTCACGACAAAAACCCCTATCAGATGAAGTGTATGTTGGGCGCGCCGCGAGCGAATGATGAACTTTCGCTGGGACGGGGGAATTGTTGCCGTGCCGCGTGTCTTCGGATGGCACAGGATAGGATCATATCCTGAATTTGGTGCATTGAGGCTTGGGATTATTATGGCAAGTTTGCGATGAAACACCTTGGATATCGAGTGCGCTTGACTTGCCGTTGGGGTTAAATTTAGGGGACTGTTGCAACGACCATCGCACAGACAGGGCGAGTCAAGTTTCACCCTTTACTCGGTATAGTCTGGTCCTTGAATCCAATTCTTCAAGAATTGGCGAGTCCCTTTTGGTCGAATCTACGCAGATCAAGCATATGCTCATGGTGTGCAACTCTTCGAGCCTAGAACCATGGTGATGTGATGGATGATTAATTTGGTCTTGAAACCGAGGTAATGTGACCAAGAAGACTACCTCTACATCGCAATATCGAAACGTTGTAGCTGTCTATCACAGGCGAACTCGGCTGAGAAAGACCGGCATTCGCTAGATCATCATGTGGCCATCCCCGACGCCGACCACCCGGCCGGACTGGTCGACCTCCATCTTGACCTTCCGCGTGCTCGCCTTGCGCGGATTGGGGGCCTCGAAGATGGCCGTCATCTCCTCGAGCGTCTTGCCCGCCGTCTCGACGAAGAAGAAGTAGATGACGACGAGCTCGACGCAGATCCAGCCGATGTAGACGAGGTAGAGGCGCCACTGGATCTGCTCCATGCCGACGCTGATGCCGTACGTATTGACCACCATGGCGACGTTGAGGAACAGGAAGTTGAGCCCGGACCCCTTGGCACGCGTCCGGTTGTCGAGCACCTCGACGGCGTACAGCGTCTGCAGCGGCGTGAAGCCCCACGAGAAGAAGATGCCGAACAGGTAGATGGAGACGATGGTGCCGTACGCGAGGCCGGGGTGGCGCTCTGACTCGGCCGTGAAGGCGGTCAGCAGGACGTAGCAGACCAGCGCACCGCCGAGGCCGCTGAGCATCATGGTGCGGCGGCCGAGCTTGTCGAGGAGGGTGGCGCCGTAGGCGGCCCCCAGCATGGAGAAGATGGGGTTGATGGCATTGATCAAGAGTTGCTTGCTGGTGTCGGTAATACCGGCGGCTTCCACCATGACGGGCTACAAGATGGAGGAGAAGGCATGTGTCAGTAACAGTTCAACCGATTCATGGAGTAAAAAAAGGGGGAAAGGTGAAGCTTACCATGAAGTAGCTGACGACGTTGTTACCAGACCATTGGCCAAAGAACGACATGCCGATGACCATCCACAGCCGGTATCGGGCAGCCCTTGTGTTGACGAGCTCGCGGAAGTCCCACCAAGGGTTATCATTGCGGGCGACTGCACGCTCTTCCACAATCTCATGGTATTGCAGTTGGACGAGGGGCGAGTTAGCATCACCGTCGCCATGGTATTTGGCAAAGATGGCGAGCGCCTCTCCGGCACGGTCCTTGTGAATCAGCCCTGGGAAGAAGGAAGTTAGTATTATGCCCAGATATCACTAAAGCGCCATGAAGCGCCATGACTACATTTTCTCACATCGAGGTGACTCGGGAAAGAACATGATGAAACACATGACGACGAACGGGATGCCAGCCTGAACAATTGTCGGCGTTCGCCAGGCCCAGCTATCCTTCATGTGCAACTCGGTACCATATGTGGTCCAACCAGCCAGGATGCTTCCTAGCCACCAGAAGATGTTGTATCTGTACATGTTCGTGGTTAGTCTGGCAGTGCCATGCATCCAACTGTTCAGGCTCGTGCAAGAGGCGACTACTCACAAGCCGGCCATGGTGCCACGGTACGCGGGATGGGCAAGCTCGACGATGTAGGCCGGGCCCGCGGCGGACGCAATCGCGGCACCAAACCCGAGGACAAATCTTCCCGCGATGAAGTGCCCCATTTCGTGGGCGGTGGCCTGCACAGCGGTGCCAATGAGGACAATAAAGCACCCGATGAAGATACACCACCGGCGTCCTATGCCATCAGCGAGCATGCCGCAGACTAAGGTTTGGTCGGTTGGGTTAGCTGTCCTCTTCCTTGTGCCGGACCGGTGGGTGTTTGTTGCTGGCGTCTTGCCAAGAGAAAAAAACTCACATGGGAAGCTGGCGATCTGGCCAACCTGGTATATGATGAAAATGATGCCGGTGGAGGAGCCTTTCCCGTTGAGCCCAAAGGTCGCCTGGTAGGGCTTCATGGCGTTGATGGCGCCCATCAAGGAGCTGTCGAACCCGTTCATGGTGGATACCAGGTATCCGATCGACATGATCAAGTACAGACGAATCATGTTGGGAGACAGGAGCTTCGGCTTCTGCTCGGCCATGGCTGCGGTCAGGGCCACAGACGCGGCACTGACTTCGCGAACCTCGCCATGGGGTTTCTCGTCCATGACGGAGGCAGCCTCGGGCTTTTCTGAATAGCTGGCCATGGTGAGAAACAAAAGGAGCCTTCTACTTGCAGTTAACAAGGCATGCGAGAGAGGGAGACTTGTCGATCACTTTGGTGGTTGCAGATGCAAGAAGAAGAAAATCGGGAACTTATAGTCTACACCCTCGGTCCTCGTGGAGGCGCGGAGCATCAAGGAGGCCCTCGTGCGGGTTTTGGAAGCTGGACCAACCTTTCCCCTCTCGGTCATAAACCAGGAGTCCTCGTTCTCGCTGCGAGCGAGGGCTCTCCACATACACATGTCGCCCATTGAGCAATCAGAAGCAAGCTGTAGAGCGAGCCGGAGACAGGGGACATCGGGGGTTAGATGCGGAGGTAGGGAATGGCACCTGGGGTATGGGCCGGGTCTGGGCTGACTTCACACGTTGAGGGTGGTAGTCTTGGGCGCATCCAGTAAGGTAAGCGTCAATGGAAGGTACCTGGCAATTCTCTCAAATGGAAGAAGGCGCCGGGCGCCTTGCCCCTGTTCAGCATGTAGTTGACACCATAGAGAAGGTATCCCAAACGACGGAAGCTCATACGTCCACCCGTCAAGTGGTTTGTATGTTGCTGTCTTGTCTTGGACTTGGCATACCCCATGCACAAAGCGAGCGGATCCCAGTCACACAAGTCAGTCACGAGATCTGGTGTCCATTTTGGGTCGGTTATGACTCAAGTCGGTCTACCACGCCCCACTCGGCATGGCTTCAACGAGAGCTAATAAGCCGTGGGAAGGTAAGCAGGGGATTATTGCCGTGAACTGTTATGGAAAGGCCTCGATGTACGGCCCTGGGCTGAAGTCGGGCTGCGGCTCTCATTGAGAGCTGACGAGACTGGACGAGCTGTCATCCGGTGGCCGCATGGTTTCTTTCGGTGCCTGACGTACATGATCAACTTACTTACCTCATATGGCCAACGAAGGTCAACCAGATCAATTGGACCTTCTTATCAATTGTTTGATGGATCTCAAGTAGGTAGGCGGGCGGGAAATTCCTAAGCCACAAAGGCAATCGAGCCGGGGAGTTTTCCTATGCCTGCACGTGTTTACCCCACCTTCCATTTGCGCCCACCAAAAGGTTCCCCCGCATTCCCCAGTCCAGCAGCTCGAATGAACCAACCACCTCTCTTTTGCTCATTTCCTACCATCAACCAGTCTCTTGACTGGAGCTGCCATTGCCATTGTGCAACAAGACCTGAATGCATAGCATTCGCATGGACGCAATACACTCTGTACCTACCTAGTAGCAGCCCTTCAAGTAGAGCTGCCCACCAAAAGCACTCCTGGACCAGTCCTTTCAACCGTTTTTTCCTATGCTAGCCAGTCCCCTGCTCGTTTAATGACCCGTCATCCAAGCCCATATTAATCGGCCGGCTAGCTCTTATGGCGCCTAGAACCATCCAGACCCCGAGTCGTGCGTCTCATGGGGTCGACCCTCTCATCAACTCCATAGACAGCCTCCATCTGGATTTGACATATACCCACAGCCCAACCGGAAGCCCTCGTGGGTCGAATGAGAGAAATGCTTCTCCTCCGTGTCATGAAGACCAATACGGCTCAAGACCTGGTCCACAGCCAAACAACAAGACCAAAGTCCGGCCAGACCATGTGCCGGACTGGAGCAATTTGCAGGTGATCCACCGCAACACCCTCCCGCCAAGAAGCCACTTCTTCACCTACGACTCCGAGAGGGATGCCTTGTCAGCAGATGTCACCCGTGCGCGGAGTTTTCTGCTGTCGGGCACGTGGGGCTTCCACCTTACCCAGGGCCCTTTCAACGGTCCTACCAATTTCTGGGAGCCTTCCTTTGACAACTCGAAATGGGACCTGGTCAAAGTCCCCGGCATGTGGCAGTGCCAGGGTTCGGCAAGGGCCCCCAGTACACCAACGTCAACTACCCCTTCCCCGTTGACCCTCCGCACGTCCCGTATGATGATAACGAGTGCGGCCGTTATGTCACCAAATTCCAAGTTCCGGACCGCCTGAAAAAGGATGGCGATCAATGGCGCCTAAGGTTCGAAGGCGTCGACGCTGCCTTTACCGTCTGGTTGAATGGCGTGGAGATTGGTTATTCCCAGGGTTCGAGGAATCCGAGTGAATTCGACGTCACGAAATGTCTGGAGCTAGACTCCGAAGAGAACTATCTTGCCGTCGAGGTCTACCAGCGATGTGACGGGAGCTATATCGAAGATCAGGGTGAGTTGTTACATCTCGTAATGTCAAAGTCATACATACTATTACCAAGTCCGACAGTCACCTGCAACCTGACCGTGCCCATTATTGCCCTTGGCAACATGGCGACTTGCACAACAGAGCAGGCCCATCACAGCTGACTGACGCTCGCCTACAGACCAATGGTGGCTAAGCGGCATATTCAGAGACGTTTGGCTCCACTCGTTCCCATCTATACGGTTTGAAGATTTCCATATCCAGACCCTGTTGGAGGATGACTTCCAAGATGCCAGCCTGAGTGTCGATTACAAGCTGAGCGGCGCTACCAAGGATACCTCTGTGACTCTCAAGCTGCTCGACGCAGAAGGTTCGGTGATTCTAACAGAGACGCAAGTGGCATCCGAACCCTCGTCATCTTCTTTCAAACGCAGCATCAAGAGCCCACACAAATGGACAGCTGAGACGCCATACCTGTACACATTGGTACTATCTGCGGAAGACGTCCATGTGTCACATAAGGTCGGCTTCCGCAGAGTAGAACTGATCGACGGCGTGTTTTGTGTCAATGGAAACCCGGTCAAATTCCGGGGTGTGAACCGTCATGAACACCACCCAGTATCTGGGCGAGCTGTCCCGTACGAGTTCCTCCCGGCGGGACCTGTTTCTTATGAAATTTCATAATATCAATGCGATCAGGACATCGCACTACATAAATGACCCCAGGCTTTATGACTTGGCAGACGAACCAGGGCTCTGGGTGCTGGATGAGGCTGATCTGGAGTGCCACGGCTTTGGCGAAGTGGGTGAAGATCCTGCAAGCTTCACCTCCGATAACCCGGACTGGGAAGAGGCCTATATCGACCGGGCCAGGCAGATGGTTATGCGAGATCGAAACCACCCATGTATCATTATGTGGTCTTTGGGCAACGAGTCATTCTACGGCAGGAACCATCAGGCTATGTACGACGAGATCAAGGCATTGGACACGACGCGCCTAGTTCATTACGAAGGAGACTACGATGCCAAGACTGCAGATATCTACAGTCGGATGTACACTTCCGTGGATGATATGATCAAGTTTGGAGAGGAAAAAGAATGGAAAAAGCCTTTTGTCATGTGCGAGTACGCTCATGCGATGGGAAACGGCCCTGGAGCGATCAAAGAATATATCGACGCCTTCTACAAGTATCCGAGGTTGATGGGAGGCTTCGTCTGGAGTGGGCCAACCATGTAAGCTACTCATTACAATGCAAAACATCGAAATCGTTGTTTTCATTTTTACCCCATACTAATAATTTATAGGGCTTACTCACCAAGAATGCAGAAGGCGAAGACTATATGGCTTACGGGGGCGACTTCGGCGATGAGCCAAACGATTACAACTTCGTCATGGATGGACTGTGTTTCGCCAACCACACCGCGACCCCTGGGCTCATCGAATACAGCAAAGCTATCGAGCCCGTGCAAGTAGTCGGAAACGACGGCATGGTGGTGGAGATCATCAACCGCTACGACTTCGTCTCCCTCGACCACCTGCGTTGCGATTGGGAGATCATATCGGATCGCTCCCAGATCATTGGTCGTGAAGTGTACATTCCCAAGGGCATCAAACCTCACACTACATCCAAACTGGTAGTCGGAGGCTTTCCTCAGACGACGTTCGCATCGGAAACATGGCTGCGCCTGCAATTTTCCAGACGCGAAGCAACTAAATGGGCATATCGCGGGCAAGTTGTCGCATTTGGCGAGCTGCTGCTGAGTCCACCAAAACCTCTGGCACTACTAAAGACACTCTCCAAGGCACCGGGCCCGCGCATTCAAGAAGTCGATGGCATCATCCAGGCGACGCTCGCGAACGGCACGACGTTCGGCATCAGCACGACAACGGGGTCGCTCTGTTCACTGACGCGCGCCGGCAGCCCCCACTTCAACCTGATCACGGAGCCCATGGTCCTGGACTTCTATCGCGCCCTCACGGACAACGACCGTGGCGGGGATTTCGGTCAGGAGTGGGTCGAGCGCCGCGTGCATCAGACGAAGCACCACTTCCGCCGCATCACGACGGTCGAGGAGGACGGCGCGTGCAAGATCGTGGTCGAGGGCCGCGTGGCGCCGCCCGTGCTGGCCTGGGGCGTCGACACAGTGACGACGTACACGGTGACGCGGGCGTGGTGCAGCGTGCGGGTGCAGGCGGCGAAGCCCGCGGGCCCGCTGCTGCCCTCGACGTTCGCGCGATTCGGCCTGAGTTTTGCCATGAAGGGGGTCCGCATCGTCGAGTGGTTCGGCGGGGCCCGGGCGAATCGTACGCCGACAAGAAGCGGGCGCAGCACATGAACACGTGGGGCTTCACGACGGACGCGCTCTGGACCGACTACGAGTTCCCGCAGGACGGCGGCAACCGGACCGACGTGCGCTGGGTCGAGCTGCGGGACCGCTGGGCGGCGCCGAGGACGCGGGCCGGCTGCTGCGGGCGCGGTTCGGGGCGCACGACGGCGCCAGCTTCAGCGCGAGCCACTACAGCACCCGGGACATCGACGCGTGCACGCACCCGTACGAGCTGCGCAGGCGCAGGCGCGAGGATACCGTCGTGCGGCTGGACTGGTTCCACCACGGGCTCGGCACGGGCAGCTGCGGGCCCGCGACGCTGCCGCAGTACCAGTTGCGGACGGATCGGAAGTTTGATGTTGAGCTGTTGCTGGATTAGGCGAGAGTGGAGGTTGGGAGAGGAGATGAAGAGGGGCTATGGGCTCTATCTCTCTTTCTCTCGTAACTTAAGCAAAGCTTGGATAGATGATCGAGATATGTAGGTAGCTAGCATGATTCACTTACTCTCGAGTGATTGATGGTCCAAAAAGCTTCCGAGTCTGATCTATGCATGCTTAGCACTTGTGATATGCGTACCCCTTCTTTCTCAATATGACTTCAGCCTGGACGGATTATATATCCCCTGAAGCTATAGGAACAAGCAAGGTTATAGTTCTCTGTTTCGGTGGCCAAAGAATTCTCATTCAAAGGGAATGTAGACATTCTGGGCGTAATGGAACCTACCGCACAAGGAGGGATTTGGACAAGGACGCCTTCGGGATTCGCATGGGAACCATCACAGCTACAGCTTGCAGCCCCTAACCTGGTGCCTACGAATGTTAACCAAGCCGGAAAGTCTCATCGAGGGAACGGTGCACTCGCTCACTTACTCACAGCCGCGTTCATTTGCTGGGGGCCAGAACATTAAAGTCTCACACCAAGCAGGTAAGCAAATAAGCTTACTACTACTACTACTACTACTACTACTACTACTACTACTACTACTACTACTACTACTATCGCCCCGGCCCATGTAGCAAAGCTCTACACCCGCCCCCCTGAAAGTTTGTCTATTTCATATCCTGTGAACCCTTGTACAGGTATTTCTTGCGTCTGCAATACCTATCGTGCTGAAACATATAACAGCTGTTCAGTAGCGGGATATCTTTTACGGTAGTAACTCCTCTGTTTTTTATGTTTCAAATGGACGCTCGATGTATTTCCTACACAAATATCGCCTGTCGATACTTCGTCTAAAGTCCGAAACGGTATCCGTCAAGTAACAAACTTTCAGGGATCCTATTGTATATATCGCCATATACCCAACTGGTCGACGTCCTTTAACTAAAGCACAATAGCATTCACAGGGGAGGGGGTTCATCGGGCAACTTTATTACCTCGCTTACCTTGGGGGTGAGGTTTACAGTAAACACAGGTAAACGCAGCACTGCAGTAGTAGTGGTGGTGGGTTGTGGTAGTGGTTCTCGGGAACCTAGTAAGCTCACCATCACCACCACCACCACCACTATCACACCTCGAACTGCCGATCTTCTGAAACCTCGTTTATGCGTGGCAGATCCTCGGCTTCTGCACAAAATAGCCGCATGACATGTTTCTCTTCTCGTGTGTGTGCGTGTGCGTGTTTGGATGGCATGGGCTGTCTATCAGTCGGTCGGAGACTTTTTTTCTTTCTTTCAAACTTGTGCTTGCTTGCGGCCAAGAATGGAACGGTGGCATCGCAGGACGTGCAGGGGTGTGTTCGCCGTGCAGGCTGCAGTAGACCCCGATCCATGGCCTGGACGTCTGTGGTTGAGTAGCTTCCCATCCCACTTTCTGTAGCGTATGCTAGGCGATCACGACAGGTAGAAGGGAAACACACAGTCGGGTCAGCAGTTCAGTGCCCCTCCTCCGCCGTTGCTGCCATGATGTGTATTGGGTTGCGGGATATATTGCGACTGATAAGTAGTAGTAGTAGTGGTAGACCTGTCTCCTCTTGTCTAGCTGCCTCTTGCGCATGAAGAAGGAGGACCCGTCTACTGCAAGGCGACATGGCTAGCTCAGTCCTTTGCAGTTTACTGCTATGCTAGTTCGGACACACAGATGGGGAAATGTGGAGGTCTGCTGTCTGTCTATCTATCAATCAAGATGTGGGCTCTGGCCGGACACCACCAAAGTCGGGATACGTGCGCTTGCACTCTATTGTGGTGTATCCGTACCATCACAAGCAACATATTGTCAAGGGAAGGTTCGTCACGGTACAGGAGGTTGGGTTGGAGAATCAGGCCGCTGGGGGGCGGCGGTCGACATCCTGCCGGGTTGCTTGCTTCGTTGTGTGACATCGCAGGATACCATGGGAAAAGGTCGCCGAGGTTGGTGGAGGTGGGGGGCACGTGAGGAGGAAGAAGCTGCTGATGTTGCTTGCTTTGAGGGGAAGTAGAAGCTTTTGGCTATGTGGGTTGAAGGACGCTGAGAAATGACTCGTTTCGTTTTGTCGCGGTCGCATGCAACGGCTCGGAGACATGTCCGTATGGTAGCCCCGTATATTGCGGTACACTGTAGGGAACAGCAGCAGCGATGGGGACGGCGAACTTGCAAACAAAGCCAGTGAATAAATGCCTAAAATGCAAGGAATAAGGAAAAAAACACAGCACAGGAATAAGCAGTGGAGCGTGCACAAGGGTTTCCTTCCCGCCCACTGGCGTTTCAGAAGGACCGGCCACTTGCACGTTTGTGGTCACGATGTCGAATGGAATGGGAAAACATCTGCCATGGCATCGTACCGCACCTTATTAACATGCTATGCTCTCTCGAGTGTCGACTGTCGGTGAGCAGAGTCAGCAGAGTCCTTCTCTGTCTTACGGGGCCGATGCGGCTTTATTCATTGCACCCTGCATCCTTGGCTAGAGCAGGTTGCTGCAAGTCGTCTCTCTCTCTGTTTTGTTTCGCTGGGCTGGACTCTTGCTACCGTCGCAATGGTTTTGTTGATCTGATGTTTATCCCAACTAATAAGGTTACTTATGTAAGACATTTTCTCATACGTGATGACTCTCAAATCTGGCAGGCCTCGTAAGAGAAGACGAGACGCACAGCTCTCGTCTGCCATGACCTGCTCATCCATCAGTGGATGCTGCTCTATCACATGTGCATATGATTTATTCAAGCAGACTTCGAGAGGCGGCTCAGCCAGACTCGAGCCAGCCAGAGTCTTGACTGTACTCCGCGTCCTATTCTAAAAATACATATGCGAGCAGCAGCAGCAGCAGCAGCAGCTTGACCCATTCGACTATTTCTCCCCCAGGTTTCATCAGTGGCTCGCTAGCTGGGAGCTTGATCGGCAATGTCCGATCCGAGCTAGGGTCTAATGTCCTTAGGTCCATCCCATCGACTGCGTGTAGGCGCCAGGAAAAACTTCTCGCCTTCTCAACCAACCAACCATGTTTATTACTCTTCTCTGACTGCGCTGTGCTCTTTCCATGGTTACATATGCTGGTTGATGCGTTTGAGTTAGAGCGAACCAGTGCCCAATGAGCCGTATGTTTGCATGTACGTACATACCCGATATCGAGGAGTGGAATGGCGACCCGGGCGGCCTTCGCACGTTACATGGGAATACAGAAGACACCAAAATCAGCAGCAGAAATGCCGAGTTTCTGCCTCGATAACGCCCCATCTCACCACTGGTACGATGGGCAGGCTTACGTCAAGCCAGCGCTGATCTGACCCCCTACTCTCAACGCCATGCGGCGTGCCATTCGCAACAGTTGTCTGTTCCTCTGACGGAAATATGTTCCTCACCCAAGTTGAAGGCGCGTTGCGACGCATGGGCAATTGCCTCGGTCCAATATCATCATATTAGATTACAAGAATATTCATGGTTGATCATTATTGTTCATGTTTCGTGTTAGATACTTTAGACAGGCAGAGAGTGAGAGGGTCGGATGTCTCCTACTTCGACGTTCACATGTCTCTAGGGGGAGGCAATCGTCCTTCCATCTGGGATGATCTGCATGTGGCCGTCCTTGCATGAGTAGGGGCTGAGTAAGACGAGTGCTCTTCGGCCAAGTGCAGTGCGGTGGCTGCAGTTCGTATTCTGGCAGATACTACACTCCAATGAGCCGAACACCGCCGGATCTTCTTTGCCAATGCGGCTTAATTCTGTGTGAAGTGTCAGAGCAACCGTGTCGTGACCTGCTGCAAGTATGTCGGAAATATAGAAATTTTAGACAGTCTTATTAAGCACATGCAAGATACGGCAACCACTGAAGATATGTTCGTTGATGAACGAAAGAGGCCTAAGCCCACGGGAGAAAGGGGCACATGGCCGCATAGGCCGTTAGGAAAGAGGGTGCATGCAGTACATACATAGTAGTCTGGTCTGATCACTCAGTCATCTCATCTTGCATCTTTAGGTCCCTAGGTTCTTTTCTGCTCGAGAGTAAGTAAATATCAGCACGGAATGTGATATGGCCTTCTTTTGATCTTTGGCCAGCTGCACTGTACGTACAGAATATTGATATGTTTGGTTGACCCGGCTTGCCAGCCAAGCCAGCGACATGCAAGGACCTGGAAAAGACCCCTGGCAGAAGCTTGGCTATAGCAGCTAGTTCTATTGGGCCGGGGTAGGCGGCCAAACCTGGTCAAAGTTTGAGAAGGGACGGGAAGGGAAGAGATGGGGAGAGATGCATATGCATATGACGATAATGCCGGGAAATAAGTACACCTGGTATTGCAGGAACACGCCGCAGACAGGGGTGCCGATCCTTTTTCTACATCTCCTGCTTTGCACGGTCTGTCTGTCGTTTCTGTGCCACACGATACTTTGAATGCACGGTACTACCTACCGACTTGTCATTATTCATCGCTATGCTTGCTCGTGGCAAAGGGTAGTCCGGAACAGCTACTGGCAGATTTTCGGGAAATTGGATCTGGCGTGGCATCTGCTCTCAAGTAGTCCGTTTCGCCTTGATTGCGCGCGTCTGGAGAGGGGCCTGTCATTCTTCCGGGCCTTTTTCAGGGAAGCCTTTTAGGCGATTTCAGGTCAAGCTACTACCAGTTTGGGGGGCCATCTAAACATCAACCATGGGAAGGGAAGGGAAGGGGGATACGATGTTGCAAATGGAGATGGGGAACGCATGCCCGCAGCCCATGTCGCTATTGTAGATACATATAATGCCGACGCGGGTTGGCAATCCCGTAATTATAGGTATGCACGTCCTTGACATAGTTGGCAGGGAGCGACGAACGCGTCAAGATGCATTATCTTGAACAATTTCGTTGGTCATGCCCGCCGCCGGCCAAAGCTGAGAATGGGCGGCCCTAAAGTCTGTGGCCTTAAGGGGGAGGCAGCCCCAAGAGGGTTTAAGCGTGCCCGGGCCGGGCCACCCAACCACCCTTGCCACCCCACCTACACGTTACCCCCTGAAAGTTTGTTAATTGATGGATACCGTTTCGGACTTCAGATGAAGTATCGACAGGCTACATTTGCGTAGGAAATACATCGAGCGTCCATTTGAAACATAAAAAACAGAGGAATTACTACGTAAAAGACTGGACAGCTGTTATACGTTTCAGCACGATAGAGGTATTGAGACGCATGAAATACCTATACAAGGGCTCTCACACAAGGGTATGAATTTAACAAACTTTCAGGGGGTAGAGTGTACAGCCTCTCTTTCAATGACAGCCATCAGTGTAAGCTTCCCCCTTGTTGGCCAATTTCGCGGGTTTGAGATACGAAGCATCACTCTCTCTCTCTCTCGCTTCCTTTTGGTAGTAATAAAGTGTAATGGAGCCCGGGCTTTGGGTCGGGTCGGAACTATTACCAACATTATTGACTATTCGCGGCTCTTCGGTCTGCGCAAACGTCATCGCCCTAGCGAGGTCCCATTCGATAGACCAACAGGCGGAGATGCTGACAGGGTTCCTTGCTCTTTGTTTTTTTCGCTGTGCCTGTGCGGCTCGCTGGGAGCAAAACTTGGAGCTAGAAAACCCACGATCTTGGATTGAGAGTCACAATGGAGATAAGCTACTGTATGTATGTACGCCGAAGACCAGTTTGCCATGACCTATATCGTCTCGGATATTGACCAGTACTGTGTGTACCACGGTTTTGCCGTGATTGTTTCTTTTCTTCTTTGTTGCTTCGTCGGCAACTCGGGACTAGGAGCCATACTACGTCGGCACTCGCACAGCCTCAATCCTCGGTTGACAAGTCTAGGGAACGCCGATGATGTGTTTTGCGGCGCTACCATGGCGTTCCGTTTGCGTTCGTTCGTTCATCAGCTGCTTTTTTTTTTCGTTGCTCCCCTGTTGTTTACACCCAGTACTCCCTTTCCAATGTTGACTATGCACTGCCGAATAGAGTGAGTGACTGCGTAATATCTGGGTGTTTCACAGAGCCGGCCTGATGCCCAAACGCCATCTGTACCCCGAACCTTGAGACATTCTTGCTCCTCATTTTCGCATCAAGCCATGTGTTATTGCTGCAGGTTCCCGCAATTGCAGGCTCCTTTTCTGAGACCTACGACACAGCAAAGCGACAGAAAAGAGGGTCATCAATCAAATGATGAACCACCATGCATATCCATCTATCCAATCCTTTCCGTGTTTGACTTCATCTCCCGATGCCTCCCATACCCTATCCTATATACTTTACTTGAAGGGTTAGTTGTGCCATGCCACACCATGCGACCCGGGAGTACCTGCAGCATCGACTGATACTGACAACTTTGTCCATCCCATTCCCTCCGTTACAAGTGCAGCATGGTAAAATTAGAATAACAGTACGTCGTAGATCGCCGAAAGACGTCCAGCTAGTACGGAAGGTTGTGAGAAGGCGTCTAATAAATTATCGCGGCATAGATAACAGGCGATGGCACAAAAAGACGTCACTAGTCCGTCCCAACGAGCCGCTGTTCATGGTCCGTCCCTGCGTCCGGCTCGAAAGGTATTGGACTGTTCCAATGTTCTGGCCGGCCTCCGCTCTAGCGGCTGGGGCGGTCTGCTGCGCTTGAACCTCTCTCGGCCTAGCATCAAGGGGGATCGCATCGAAGGCAGGTACATATGTAGTTACTAACCAGAGGCCAGGTTTTGCTCATCAGTCTTTTTTTTTTCGTTGCGGAAGGCCGTGGGCTCGTATGCCAGACGGGGACTGGGACTGGGACTGGGACTGGGGCATGTGCTGGCATTGTGCACTATAGCCTAGGTCACATATAGCACAACAAACAGCGTGCGCAAGCTGCCGGCCTGGTAAAATTTGGTTTGATTGCCATAATATGCCAGACTCATAGCCGCGGCTACTACGTCCGCACTACTCTGCCAGTATTCCAAAATATGTAATCCTCTGCCGACTCTCGGGTCCTAGCCTGGTGCCGCCGTTCCCAGTGTAATCTCAGCATTTCGTGCCTCGTGATTACTTTTGCCTATGGAGAAATTGGCTTTCTACACTGCCGATCCCTCCCTTTTCTTTTTTATCTTTTTTGGGGTGCCCGGTCCAAAGCCACAAAGATCGATCAAGATACTATACAAGATGCTAGTAGGTAGTATATGTCACTGGTACCCAACCTAAATAGCCGAGGGCAACCTTCGCATGTAAGGAAGGCGCTTTGCTTTCTTCTTCTGCTCCTCCTCGGCCTCGTTGCTGGCGGCTGGACTGCTCGAGTCTCGCGCCCTAAATCCGTACTGTATGTGTACGTACACACTGGAGAAAGTGAGCATCCCAAAGGGGTGTCACCCACAACGGATGGTAGGCGTGCAGGGGTTCTCCTCGGACCGCCCCAATCCCCTGTCGATATTCTGCAAGTCCCCTCTCCAAGCTCAAGTGGACCGCGGGCCACCATCAACCAAGCCCAGCCCATCAAGCCTAGCTGCAAGTCAAAATTATGGTGGGAAAGAAAGAGACTTTAACCTACGGAGTACAGCGAACTCTTAAATGTAGCGTAGCTGCTATTGTCTGCCTAGGAGATACAGTAACGAGGTAGCGTAGCGTGAGAGAGTGACTGATGTGAGAAAACGAGCGGCCGATCCAGTTTAATGCTTCGGGGTCTGATTTGTCTGTTCGTTCGGAAAACCGAGTCCCTGTCACCTTTTCGAACTTTGGTTCTGGAATATCAGAACCCTTTCTTCCTCTCCCCAATCTACCCTCATCTCCCGGCCCGTGGAAGAGAGAGAGAGAGAGCTCGCGAGAAGAGATCACCAAATCGACGTCCTCTCTGCTCCCTTTCCCTGTCAGGCTCGCCGACGGCCCTTGTTGATCCATTTCGCTAGTAGCTAACCCCCCCCCCCGGACTTCCCGACCTGTGTGTGGATTCTCTTCTGTACATCATTATCCAGGCAAATAAAGACAATAGCTTCCCCGCGTTGCTTGCCCTCGTCGTCCGCCGCCCTTCCCTTGCAGATCGATAAGGAGCTCATAAGCCCATCGACGGATACATCTAAAGGAAGCATGCTCTGCTGCCTCGAGCAATCAAGAGAGTCGGAGCAACATATCACTTAAGGAGGGTGGACAATGCCAGCAAGTTAACCCGGGTGCTTTTGAGTAGGGTCATCGATAGCCGTGGGTTGGTGAACATATGCGCCTGGCTACCCTAGGCTTACGGCTTTCTTCGAGCGTCATCACCAGAGATTCTTTCCTTTGAACCTACGCCTTTGGATTATACGCCGCCATCGGATCATCGGTTTTCCATGCTTGGGGCATACAGGCCGTTGACCCGCAACTTGGTAGTTGCGTTGAATTTATCGAGGCCGCGACCATGGGCCACAGGTCCAAGTTCACATTCCCAGTGCCGGGACGGAAGCCCAAGCCTTCACCGCCTTCCACGAGAGCGGGACCGGCTCTGACAAAAGCTGAGAGAATCTTGGGTACAGGTGGGATCAATGTGGACTCGCGGACAAACTCCGTGAGAAGTCCGCAGCAGCCATGGGACACCAAATCTGGCATCAGCATTTCTATATCAGAGAGCAGCGACGGCTATGCCACCGTTCAGACAGGGCTAGGCATCCGCGCCGAGGACGACTATGACGATGATGCGACGGCGGGGACAAGCTACGGACATGCGCCCTGTCCATGGGGAACCTGGAATCGGAAATCATCCCCGGCAATTACGGAGCGCGCAAAGCAACGACTATGCGAACCCGTTACGCCAGAAGAAATCGGCCGCCACCATAGGCCACGACTACCGAGACGCGACGACAACAGCCTCGACCATGATGCGGCGGCAGTCCAACGCTTCCACCATCTTCACACATTACGACCCACACCAGGTCCCCCTATCGATATCGCAGCAGACGTCGAGCTCGGCCATGGCTAAGGGCTTGCCGACCAAAATTACCGATCTTCTGGATGTCGATGGACTCTTATCAGGCAAGCAGGACAAGAAGAAACCCGCAAAACTGGATCTCTCCCTCCTCCGACCTAGGAATCGCAGCAACAAGGATGTGAGCCCACAAGTCGAGCCGGTCCTGGGTAACAACTATGTAATGAGATCCCCATCGTTTGTTTCGCAGAATTCGCCCATGAAAGACGCGTTTCCCATGCCGTCCCATGGCTACGGCAAGAGAGGATCACGGCAAATCACCAAGCTGCCGCCCAGTTTCAACACCCAGAGTAACGAGACGCTGCCGAGTCTGGGAAAGATGTCGGAACTCAACCAGTTGTACGACCACTACGAGCGACAGCTCTTCGGCCAGGAAGAAGAGCCCGAGGAGGAATCTTCCTCGCCTTTGCTGCAGTTCCCGATGCCGCCCACGAACGACCACCGATTCTCTTCTGAGCCATCCCCGCCCTTGACGACGGCGTCTACACACATGAGCTCGTTCGTTACGCCCTTGTCCAACCCCGTGACTCGGCAAGCATACCAGCCACAGCTCCCCTACAGGAATCGCAAAGATTCCACTAGCAGTAGGACGACGACAACTGCTATATCACCGCCCCAAGGTCATCTCCAAAATGGCCATGAGGATGCATCGAGTATATCGAGCCGGAATACGAGAACCTCGAAAGTATCCCGGCCGGAGAAGAGCCCTTTGGACACAGACCTGCAGCAGCGAAGCGTGCTATCGTTGTCTGACTCAGAGTCCGAAGACGAGACGTTTAGTGACTCGGCACCGATGTCTTCCATGTCGTCACATGGGCAGACGTCTCATGGTGGCAGCCCAGCGTCCAACTATCGGAAACGGCCGGCCCAGCAGACAACAACATCAGCTCCCCAGGACCACAATAACGTAGCGGATTCGAAGTCCAACACCTACAGCCAACTGAACGACTTCCTTACCGTTCCTGCTTCCGCTACTGGGCATGCCACCAGATCACCAGCGGTGTCACAGACGACGCTTCGGTCAGCCTCATCCTCCAGCACGACTACCGGTCTTTCCAAGTCTGGCTCCGGACATCCATCGGACCGCGGCTCAGGTCCCTCAGCACGCTCCAGTGTCACGGCCGAATCGCTCGTACGCGCAAAGACGGCTCGTCCGCAAGATGCATACGGCGTCCACGATGCCAAGGTCATTGCCATCTTACCGGTGGCTTCTACGGCGGATGCTGCGATGGGCATGCCTGAGTCTGACACCCCCGACTACGACCCCAGGTTTTCGCGGCAGGGCAACCTCTCGCAGCGCAATTCGGATCAGCCGACGCCGCCGCTGTCGCCGAGCAGCGTCGACTTCTACATCCAGTCGCCCAAGTCCATAGACCGGAGCAGCGTCGCCGATGCCAGCGAAGCGCACAACGCCCGCTTCATGGCCGTGACGCGCCAGGAGGAGATGCTGCTGGCGGCCCTGCGGAAGAAGCGGGCGATCATGCGGGAGAACATCATGGCCGAGATCGAGGGCGAAAAGGGCAGCGTGGTCAGCCTCGAGACGAGCAGCAGCAGTGGTGGAAGCCGCAGCAGCAGACAGTTCGCCAAAGGGACTGCGATGGCAACCCACGGCCACGGCAGAAGGACATCGTCGGAATCGATGCCCCGGAACAACAACAACAACACCCCGTCCCCCATCGTGTTTCCCGGCCGCAGCTCGTCGCTCGCCAGGAACATGAAGGACCTGACATCGGACAGGGGCATGAGGAGCGGGAGCTCGCTCTCGCAGCACCGGACGAGGCCCGCCAGCAACAGTGCCATGCGCGCCGCTTCGAGTTCGAGGCTGGGGTCGGCGGCGAGTGCACGTGACGCGGATGACCAGCATCACCGTTTGAGCTACGGGACGGGACCGCGGGCGCCGGGCCAGACGCACGACCGGCGCGAACGGGTCCTGATGTTCCTGGACCGGCCCCTCGGCGGCCTCGAAGCCATCGACTCGGCGGAGCCCAGCCCGGACCTGAGCGAGTTCCTCGACTTCGACATGGAGAGCGAGGGTGATGACCGACGACGCAGCCGCGCGAGGTCGAGGTACACGAGCGGCAGCGGCGAATACGGGCACCGCAGCAGCAGCGGCAGCAACAACATCAACAGCAGCAGCAAGAACAGCAGCAATTACCACCTGCGACGCCCCAGCAACCGGCCGCGCGCGGACTCGAACGCGCTGAACCCCATGACCTCGCCGCTGCGGATCCAGCTCGACGGCGTGCCGGAGCAGGAGTACCAGGACGGCCTTGCCGACCTCGACGACGACGACGACGATTACCTCGACGACGACCACTTCGACGGCTTCTCCGACGTCATCGAGCACCCGACAATGACCAGCACCAGCAGCCGCGTGGCGGCGCAGAAGTCGTTGGCGGCGGCGAGGCCCGATAGCCCGGTCCATCACCACCACCAACCGCAGCAGCCAATGATGTCGGGCACATCAAGGGGAAGAACAGTGCCGTGCGGATCAGCGCTGTCGGCCCCTCGGTGGGGAGATGACGACTAGGAGGTTAAAAGCCTGCCTGTCGCGACTTTCTCTGCACTGCACCCTACGCTACATGCAATATGACTTCGCATTACCATACACGGAACGGTTATACGGACAGCATGGACAAAGAAGGGGAAGCACGGCAATGAACTCGGAACGGATCGCGCTTCGCATATTACATCACCACATACGCCTTACACAGCATACTGCTACTGCTACTACATACGCAATGGCAAAACCTTGGTCGAGAAATAAATTTCTGTGTATCGACAACATCGTTATTTTTATGTTCTCACAGACACCCCTCACGGCATTAGACTTCCTTTTCTCTCTCTCTACCTTACACTCTCTGATTTGGGTAGCGCGCTGAAGGAGTCGGGAGGCATAACATGCTTTCAGAGGGCTGGGCCAAAGCCCAAGGGAGGAACCGGAAGGAAGGAAGGAGGATTCGTAATTTGTGTACAGGCGGGGGCTTCATTTGTATAATATTATTACTCGGTTGGGAAACTACGAGAAATGACGAGAGAGAAACTGGTGGAGTTTTCCGGCTTGGGTATAGAATGCCGCAACCCATCAGACCTAGCTGCTCAGCGCGCAGCACGCAAGAAGAGCAGAAAGAAAGCTCTTTGCCTCTATAGCAGACGCCAGAGCGAGAATTGCTTTGCTCGCCATTGCGAGATATTCGACAGTAATGACAGACCATGAAAGCCTATGCATATGTCCCTTCCTCTTGGTGACCTTGATAAAATCATGGCAAATTTCGATCTTCACTGCCGACTGGAGGCATGGGGGACATGGTGAGTACATCTTCCAATGTAATGGGTGGCACGACGATAGGCCTTTGCGTGCAGCAAGCGTTGCTGGGTTTATAGAGCGACTGGGTTGGGCTCCAGTTCATCCCAAGTAACCACGGGGAGATCGTCGCCGTTCTTACGTGGCACTATGGATCCAAGGGTCCAGGCTGGTGAGATTCCACCATAGAAATCTAGCCCCTCATGGAGCCTCGACCAGAACATAAACCTCTACCATTGGGATCTCGGCCGGATCTTCTTCTACTGGGGCCCTCTCAGGAGGAGACGAAGAAAAAAAACCGAGCTGCGCTTCCGAGCTGATCAATTGGCGAAGGAGGCTGAGATGGCGTCACGTAGTAGGACGAACCACTGGCCATCGCTAGCTCCAGTCACAGTTGGTACAGTATCTATTGATGTACATACAGGCTATGTTTGTAGTTGAGTTTAGCTGTGAGGTGGTCAGGATATTCCGACTAGAACAGCACCAGCTATTCAATACCCCATTGATTGATATACGATGATGGGATCAGATATGACGACCCCTCTGGATCTGGTAATTTTGTTGTGGCCATTGTGTGAACGAGTGCTTGGAAGGAAAGTATGTAGCCAAGAAATCAGTAGAATCAGTGTTGGGCCCAGATTTGACCATTCCTCCATTCGTTCTTTTCACCGCCCTTATTAGTTCCCCTTACATACCTCATGTGTCCAGGGCAGTGGTCGTGGTCGGCATCGGTGATTCACCCGGATCGGATCACCCCCGCATTCAGGGCCGATCGATGAGAGAGAGGCCCGCAGCGCCCACCACCATCCCATCTGCGGAATTGTACAACTACATCGCATCGTGCAGGCTGCCCGCCACCCTGAGGAGCAGAGTGCACGAGGATGTGCTACACGAGAAGCAGACCTCTAGAGCTTGGCAGCTTGGACGGAGCTATTCAGCGTCACAGGCGCGGGATCTAGGTTAGGCACTTAGCATGGTCGGTGGTCGGAGTTTTAAAAGGCGGCAGGGTCTGGATGTGCACTAAGTCTGCCACATGGCAGGTGCCTTGAAAGCCACTTTATCAGTTCCGCATGGGTGCAGTGCACTAACGTCGATCGGATCTGGATCAGGCGCTTCTGATTTCACAATGGTGGTCGAGGACTTGGAAAGCAATATATGATGAGACTGCAGGTAGGAATTCGTGTCGTTAAGCAATTGGGCTTGAGCATTGTGTGGTGTGTGTGTGTGTGTGTGTGTGTGTGTCTCGTGGCTTGATCAGGGTCTTGAACCAAGCACAGCGAATTGACGGACCCGTAGTATAAAGGTTCAGGTATACATCTTTGTATCTGTATCATAACAGAAGCAGAGGTGACGGGATAGTCACCTTTGAGATTATGTACCAGAGATATTTGTTTCATCCCAAAGCCAAGCTGAATCGAAAGAAAAGGAGGCGCTTTGATGCTGCATCATGGATGATGATACATACCCGTTTCCAGTGGATACCACTGGAAACGAATACCTGCCTGATACATTCAGCCTCTGGCGGTGCAACCTACAGTCACAACAACATTGAATGGAGGACTGGGTGTCGGCACTTCGTGCGCTATTGAGAAGAAACAAAGATCAGCATCTCCAGACACTGCTGGACCATGTCAATACGTGTAACTTCAGCTGTGTTGTGTGGATGGGCGCTGTCATCTTTATGACCGGCAACAACCCAGCAAGCCAAGTCTTGTAGACGTGGACCAGCTAAAGCCTAGGAAGAGAGCTTTCCTTGGAAAAGCTGGGGTTTAGGGCCAACTTGATTTGGATGGACTGCCAGGAACGCCTTTGCCATCATCACTCAGCAAAAGCTTGAGGGTCTCGTCCTAAAACAACTGCACCCACCCTTTAGCCAAGCTGGGAGCTTGCTTTTCGCAGCTTGAAACAAAAGTAGGCACAGAAGTAGGCATGCACACAAGGTCAGGTTTTTCCCCTACTCTCTCTCTCTCTCTCTCTCTCTGTAATTCTGTAATTACAAACAGATACTGGATGCTGTTATGTCGATTGGCCTTTTCCACAGCAACAGTAGCATCTCTTTGCCGTGTACCCGAGTCCTGCCCCGAGAGAGGATTGCCCAGAACTACATATCTTTAGGCCTGCCTTCTGCATTATCGAGCGCGCGCCCAGCATCGCATGCATCGAATCCAGCCCAGTTGCTACACCCTAGCCCAATTAAATCAGGGCCCCCAAGGAATCCAGGGTAACCCAAGCGAGGCCGCCTCCCACCCCAACTCAATCAATCCTACCCAATCCCACTCGAATCACGACATCAAATTTCATCGCGAATACTCCGTAGTCAGCCCCGGCACGCGCAGCGCAGCCAATTCTTTTTTGCTACATTTCTAGCCCAGATCCCTATTTTTTTTGGACGCTGCGACAAGAGGCAACCAACAACCACTTCGACGACAGCTTCACCAGCATAATCCAAATACCAGCTTACGCCTGCTTGTGGAAACCCGTCAAAGCTTCTCTCCGCCCTCACGCGACCGGCACCAATTATCCTGGAGCGGACAGTAAGATTGCGACGTCATAGCCTTTTGGCCAACACCGGCCACTTTACGTGCCCACGATGGCTCTGCTTGAAGCCCTCGCACCCTACCATGGGAGGCCCGACACTGCTGGGCATGCCTGTGAAGCAGGTCTCGCTCATCACCGTATGTGCATCCTCTTGCCTCGACTCGGCGCGCCGCCGTCTCGTTGTTGCACCCGACCCTTGCTAACATGGCACCCTTCTATGCAGTTGACCTTCCAGAACTCGGCCCTCATCCTCCTCATGCACTACTCGCGGATGATGCCTCCGAGCGGCGACCACCGATACTTCACTTCCACTGCCATCTTTCTCACCGAGATCATCAAGCTGGCCATCTCGTTGACGTTTGCCATATACGAGGTATCGCGGAGTCTGGCACCCTCGACCCCCGCCACCGTCATATTCGAGCAGATCTACAATGCCGTCTTCTCTGGAGACGGATGGAAGCTGGCCATCCCGGCTTGCCTCTACACCCTACAGAACACGCTGCAGTACGTGGCTGTAGGCAACCTGGATCCGGTGCACTTCCAGATCCTGTACCAACTCAAGATCCTCACGACCGCCATATTCACCGTGACCATGCTCGGACGGTCACTGTCGCCCAAGCGCTGGGTTGCACTCGTGATACTGACCATGGGCGTCTCGATTGTCTCGATCCCGTCGTCCGGTCCCAAGGAGACGTCGTTCATGATCCACGACATGACAGACCACTTCTTCCCCCGATCCGTGCATGAGTTGGGACAAGTGGCCAACGGCATGAGCGAGGTGGCTAGAGAACTTACCAAGCGGACTGTGGACGGCCTCGCGGACGTTGGGGGTACACTGATGAAGCGATCTGCCACATACGAAGGCATTGAGGAGGACCAGAACCTGGCACCGGTCATGAACTACTCGATCGGGCTCTCGGCCGTGATTGTGGCAGCTCTGGTCTCGGGCCTGACGGGCGTCTACTTCGAGAAGGTGCTCAAGGACCCGGCATCGGCCGCCTCGGTCTGGACGCGCAACATCCAGCTGTCGTTTTACTCGCTCTTCCCTGCGCTGTTCGTCGGCATTTTCTTCAAGGATGGCGAGGAGATTGCCCAGCATGGCTTCTTCGACGGCTACAACTGGGTGGTGTGGGCCTTGATTCTGCTGCAAGCGTTTGGCGGCGTGCTGGCCTCCCTCTGCATCAACTATGCGGACAACATTGCCAAGAATTTCGCGACGAGCATTAGTATTGTCATCAGCTTCCTCTTCAGCGTATACTTTTTTAATGTTGGGGTATCCCTCACGGTAAGTCGCCCATCACAGTACGTTTGTCTTTTTTATCTTGGCGCATAGCTGACTGCGAAATCCCCAGTTCCTCATCGGCACGTTCTTGGTTCTCATCTCGACGTTCTTGTACAGCGGCCCGGACCGAAAGCGCGGGCGCCCGCCGCCCATCAACATCGTCAACTACGAAAAGACGACGATCGACCCGATGAACACACCGCGATCCAATGACAACTTGACTGTACCCAACCCGTTGGAATCAGTGAAGGCCATGGGACTGTCTACATCACGACCATCTTCTCCCTTACGCCATCACTCCAGGGTCCCGTCATCGCGGGGTAAGCACCGAGACGAATAAATGGAAGACGGTGGTCGAGGTCGCAAGATCTTGATTGACACCACATACGAGACGGACGTTTTGCACGAACTTCACACGATCACAGTTGACATTGGGGCGCCTATATACCAAGTGCCGAGCCCAAGTGAAATCGGCCACTACGACACACATACATCGGACCTACATGATACGATGCCACGATACCCGTACAGGGAGGATATTCACCGTTGGGCGGTGCAGATGGGATGTCATCAACGCACGGCTGGACGTATCTTTGAAAACGGGTTCAGGGGAACTCGGGTTAATGGGTTTGATGCGGAAAAAACAGGGAGGCATTGGAGCGGGAAAAACAAAGCCTTGATGGCAACGCAATTTGGCGGGAAAGGGGCCTCTGGTTAGAGCGGGACAGGAGTACGGAAGACTTGCAACCTATGTAGACATGCACAGCAATCATCAATGTTCCCTATAGCCCCCTAGGTGGGTATCGATACAAGCATTTTTTTTCGATCCGAGGCCATTCACAGAACATGATCGTGCCCAGATATTGACAAGTTGCAGATTTTGTGAAGTGGCTGTGGGTGATTGATTGTGGAAGTCCATCTTCCAAGCCAAGATGAAATGACCGCCCCCCTTTTTCAATTGCTGGCTCCACAATACAAGTCACATTCTGAAGTGGAAGGGAAGGAGCGAGAATTTAAAAGATGTTGAGTTGGGAAGGCAGGCACGCCATGCCATGATTACAGGCACGGCAGGCGCCAGCGCCTTCCCACATTGTTCATTTTCAACTTTCACAGGCGCAAGGCAACAAACAAACCGTGCGATGGCCAAGTTCCGTTCAATTGATCCCAGAGGACATCACCAAGCTTGAGAAGTCTGGAGGCCCGGATAACGTCCCGCATATCGTCCAGCCCAATACTGCATCTTCTTTCTCCTATACCCTGACAAATGTCTCGACAAGCTTGAGCGATACAGCGGTCCCTACTTCATTCTCACCATCCCCAATTGTTCCTCCCATTACACCATGTCGCCAAATCCCAACAGTGGAGGCGATCCAGGGGCCGGCCGCATGTACGGCTTCCCAACGGCTCGCAACGAAGATAGACACATTCAAAACATCATGGATCACACCAACTCCATGTTCAGCACTCCCACTCAAAGAATCCCCCAATTCACTTACGGTGGTGCCTGGTCAGAGGATCCTAGCAACGCTGGTGCCAAATATTTCACCAATCCTTTTGCTGGAGATGATATGATGAGTGGCCAGCAGCAGCAGGAGGAGCTCGACGATTTCGGTATGTGTTTGAACTCACTTATGACTGTATACCTGGACTGTCTCGTTGATGTCTGTCACCAGATCTCCAGATCCTGGGGCAGCCTTCAGCTCCTCCTCCAGAATACCACTTCGGCAGACCAGCTGCCGAACCCCCACGCATCTCGCTCCCGAACTTCAACCTCTCCTCTTCTGGTCAGCGACGTGTCCTTGGCGATGCAAGCCACCACTTCAGGCCCTTTGTGTCGCGCGGCGACGACTACAGACCCCAATTTCTCGGCAATCCCCTTCAGGCTCAGCCCAGCCCCAATACACAACCCATCTTCGAGCGAGATGGATCGCATCGTGTTGGCTCTCTACAACCGGGTACACAGCTCGCAACGCCCCCTTTCTATAGAGGTAAGTCCAAAACTGCACTCTTGACGGGGGCCTGGCTGATGGTTGCAAGCCCCACCGCCGAAGCTCCCGCCACCACCTGAACAGAGTGAACACAGTTCGTCATCGTCGGAACTCGGGAGGTCTAGTCCCTCTACCCACTTGAGTATCAGAAGACAGGAGCCGACAACGTCATCAAGGGCCCAGCCATTGTCTCGGCCCGTACACATCTCACTAGACTTGAGCCATGCGCCATTGCACATCACCCCCAAGAGAGGAGACACGTATCTCCTTGATCCTCGCAAAGTCCTTCCCGATAAGTGCCGCGGCATTTTCCCATATCAGCTGTTCAATACTGTCCAGTCCAAGTCATTCCCGCTGGCGTATGGATCCAACGACAACATAGTCATCTCTGCCCCCACTGGTAGTGGGAAGACGGCGGTTCTGGAAATGGCCATCTGCAAGCTTGTCATGACCTCAGGGGGCGAACACTTCAAGATCGTCTACCAAGCCCCCACCAAGTCACTCTGTTCGGAGCGCGCCAGGGACTGGGAGAAGAAGTTCAGCCACCTGAGCCTCCATTGCGCCGAGCTGACTGGCGATACTTCCCATGCTCAGACTAGACGCGTCGGCCAGGCCTCCATCATCGTGACAACACCAGAGAAGTGGGACTCTATCACCAGGAAGTGGTCCGATCATCACAGGCTTCTCAGCATGGTCAGGCTTGTTCTTATCGACGAAATTCACATCCTCAATGACTCCAGAGGAGCAACTCTCGAAGCAGTCGTTTCGCGCATGAAGACTAGCGGTGCCAATGTCCGATTTGTTGGCCTCAGTGCCACAGTACCAAATATTGAAGACATTGCAACTTGGCTGGGAAAAGACCACTCCAACCAAAGCGAGCCAGCCACATATGAGAGTTTTGGCGGAGAAACTAAGACCGGTCAAGCTGAAGAAGTACGTCTACGGATATGACAGCCCGGGAAATGACTTCATCTTTGACAAGATGTTAGATGGGAAGTTGACCATGCTCTTGGGAAAGCATACCGAGAAGAAACCCATCATGGTGTTCTGCTTCACGAGGAAAGCCTGTGAGATTACAGCCAGCAATCTGGCGGAGTGGTGGACTACCTGTAGTGCTGATGACAAACCGTGGCCGAGCCCCAAAGGCCGCATTCCGGTAATCAACAAGGAACTGCAGGAGACCGTCCGTTACGGGGTTGCTTTTCATCACGCTGGTCTTTACGCGGACGAACGTGCTGCTATTGAACAGAACTTCCTCAGCGGACAATTACACGTCATTTGCTGCACATCGACGCTGGCGGTTGGCGTGAACTTACCATGCCATACCGTGGTCCTCAAAGGCACGGTGGCTTACAGCGATGGCATGCCGCAGGAACTATCAGACCTCGATGTTCTCCAGATGCTTGGCCGGGCAGGTCGTCCACAGTTCGACCGGAGTGCTACGGCAGTTATCTTAACCAGGCGAGACAAGGTGGAAAGATACGAAAAAATGGTGTCGGGAAAAGAGAAGCTCGAGAGCAAACTTCACCTCAACCTCATCGAGCACTTAAACTCTGAAGTCGGCCTTGGCACGATCCAGACCCTCGACACAGCGAAGAAGTGGATAGACGGGACCTTCTTGAATGTCAGAATGCGGCGAGATCCGGACAAGTACATTGTGAAGGACGGCGAAACTGGTGCAAACGCCGACGAGAATCTTCAGCAATGGTGCGAAAGAGACATTCGGATTTTACAGCAATACAGACTTGTCACGCAAGGCGAATCCTTCAAATGCACAGAATACGGCAATGCGATGTCGAAGTACATGGTCAAATTCGAGACCATGAAACTACTCCTCGCAATCCCGAAAGCTCCCACCATGGAGCAGTTGGTAAGCACAGTCGTGGTTTTCTCGCCTTCCCAGCTAACATTGATGCCAGCTTGGCGGTCTAGCAAAAGCATCAGAGTTTGAGACTTTCGGTTCAAGCCACTTGAGCGTGCTGCGTACCGAAAGTTGAACAAATATGTTGCATATCCCATTCAAGGGACGGTGAATGAGCCGTGGCACTACGTCTCCATCTTAATCCAGATGCATCTCGGCCATGTCGAGCTACCAAACGACCAAGAAATGGGCTTTCTCAAGAAACAGATGGCATCGGAGAAGTTCATCATATTCGATCGACTCAATCGACTGGTCCGGTGTCTGGTCGACTGCAAGGTGTTTGACGGCGACGCAGTTGGTGTCCGCACCGGTCTGGATCTCGTCCGAGCCATTTCTGCAGGGGCATGGGAGAACCACCCAGTCCAGATCCAGCAGGTGCCTGGCATTGGCCCGGTAGCGATGCGAAAGTTCCAAGCCCAAGATGTACGCACAGTATTAGACCTCGCAAAACTGAATTTCGACCACATCGAACGCATCATGAGTCGGAACCCTCCATATGGAAAGAATATCTCCAAGGTTCTGGAGGGTTTTCCGCAGTTAACCATGAGGGTGGAAGTTCTGGGTGCACCAGGAACCTACAAGAAGCTTGGGGGTTCCATTGGCGTTGTAGTACGCGCTATTCTCGGCTACAAGAACCAGAAACATCCACCATCATGGTCGGGGAAGATACCTGCGGTGACGTTCTTGGCAGAGACCTCGGATGGAAAGATTGCGTACTTTTCTCGAAGCAACATCAAGAACATCAACGGTACCAATGGCCTAGAGCTCAAGTTTCCAGTTTTGTTGAACAGGCCAGATGAGGTGGTGTCTTGTCAATTCAGCTGCGAAGAAATTGTCGGGACCCAAGTCGTCGATGAAGTACAGGTGAACACGCCAGCATCCGCTTTCGCCGCACTTGATGCCCAAGCATCTGCCAACCCGGTTTCTGAGGCGCAGGTAGACTACATGACCAAGCATGCTGCCAATGATATAGCTGACGAAGATATGTTGGAAGCCCTCGACGAAGCTACAAATCCATCATATTCCCCGCCGTACGATGATCTCTTGGACGGCGATGATGATGGGTTTCTTGATATTGATGAACTCACCAATGACCAATCGCCCGCAACTCCAGCCCCGACCCAAATGAAGAATGGAAGGTGGCTGTGCAATCATTGTTGTCGCGGCGGAGGCTTCACCAAGAACGGCAAGCTTTGCACCCACAGATGCTGCAAAGAAGGCCTGGAGAAGCCAAGGCCGCCACCCAAGAGGAAGAGTGTCGAGGACAGCCAACCGACGCACTCAACAGCCAGTCGCAAGAAACCGAAGAGCCAACATAACACCGAAGACGGCCCAAGACAGAAGAAGACGGGATATCACGATGACCAAATGGTCGAGCTTGTTGATCTGTCAGGGCTCGTGGACGATGACAGTGACTTGGACTTAACTGGATCTGCCTCCGAACAGGCCACTTCCAGAAAGAACAAACTCCCAGGCCTGCATAGAAAGGCACAGGGACAGCATGTGAAGGCGCCCGCTCGAATCACCAAATCGATTACGAAGTCAACAGACAGCCCGAAATCAGCCCTCTCTGATCGCAGTGCGCCTGACCCGTTTGAGCTTCAATACGAGCTTGACGACTCTGACGCGAGAAGGGAAGAGGGAGAGGAAGAGGAAGAAGGCCAAGCTCACGTACGTTACCAGGACTTGACAGTCGACAAGCAGGTGCCTTTGCCGGAGGAGGCTTCAGTCCAATCGAGCCCGCATAATGGTTTAGATGAGGGCGGTGACGCAGATCAGCCGTTCTTCCTGGATTCAAACCCATTTGAAGTCGCTGTCAACGCAGAAGCAGAAAGCTCACAATCGAAAGCACCCGAGTGGGCTTCGGAACTGAGTCCCGAAGTGATGGACTTGATCAAGGGAATTGTGGAGGTAGATGGATGGAAACCCTGAACGAAATTGTTTTGGGAAACTATACGACCTGTGCCAGGTTCAAAAGTGGATTACGAAAACCTATCTTTGCTCTGCACGATTACTAACTTGTTGTGTCAAATGCTGACTGGACAGCTCCATGTAGCCGCCATCTTTTCCATGCTGGGAAATAGAAAGAGGCTCAAGATGTTGCTTCAATGATGTTGCCCGGTCTGAAAATAGCTAAGTAGCAACTAACAAACCCGAATGCCATGACAATACCTTCATGCCATCATGCCTTTTATTTTCGTTGCATGCCGTAGTGCAGCTCGTCACTTCCGAAATTGGGCCCCTATTCCTTTGGTCGACCCGATGAAGGGGCAGAGATCGTACTTTGAAGACGTAGACAGGTAGAGTCTGCAGATTTGGGGCCCGGAACCCAGGCGCCGAGCGGCGAAGAGGGAGAAGTAAAGCATCACCTGCGTGTAGTTTCTGGGGGCATCTTGGTTTCGACAGGATAGGGGTTGTTGGATGGCGACAGCAATGTCGCAATTGGCGGCCCTGTGGGTGTTGTAAGCAAAAGGAATACATCAGCCCAAGGGAGTATTGAATACATCTAGGAAATCCCTGCCCCTTTTAGAGAAGCTGGTTTCTCTGCAAGCTTCATTGTGTAACACAGCCAGAGCAACGTTCCATATACAAGGATATTGTAGAAAAAGAGTCCATGCTTCGGGTTGCCGTATTTGACTCAACTCGACTTGAGCAAACTCTCCCATGACAGGAGACTTATCCCTCATAGTTCTGGCCATCAAGACGACGCACTATAAAAACAACCAATTAGTCCGCCAACTTCGACTCTCTTGGCCCAGTCCCATAAAATCATTCCCTACCTCACAACGGGCACATGTATTTTCCATATCTTATTCTAAGGGAGTAGACAGAGCCCACATGAGTAGTTGTGTAGTAATTGTCAGTGCCGTTTAAAGCAGTGAGTAAGTCTATATCAGCCAAGTTCAAAGGATTGAGTAATAACGCCTAGAGTGTTTTCAAATCGTCCGGAATATTTTCGGAAATGTATGTAGCGAATGTAATATCTAATAGAAACATGAACATGAAAATGTACCCTGCAATCCCTCCTTTCGTCCCAATCTATCCTCCATACCATCTATGGTTGCCATCATGTACAACGCATATTTGATTGTGTGCTACATATCCGTCTGGCTATTGTCAGCCAAAGCTGAGCAACACCAGCCCAGGCAAAGGGCAACTAGGGGCTTTAGTCGGTCCAGCCTCCCAGACGCTGAGAGATGTCGCTGACGTACGACGGGTTAGACTGGGGGGCATCGCTCAGGTTGTTGGAGTTGACCGTTCCCGAGTTGTACTCGCGCAGGGCCGGGTAGACGCTCTTGGGGTCCATGGTGTTGCCCCAGTTGGCCAGGTTGCCCTGGAAGTGCTTGGCGCCGCCCTCGACCATGCTGGTGATCTTCTGCTGCGAGAGGCCATGCTGGTGGTAGAACCCGGGGCAGTTGTAGCACTGGAAGAGCCCGCCCGTCGAGAGGCCGTCGGGCTGGCTTATGGTGGTCTTGGCTCCCACGTCGCCGTGGCTCTCCTGCATCATGATGCAGAGCAGGATGCGCGCCTCGATGTTGTACTTCTTGCCCGCCGACTGCAGCGCCGTCTTGATGTGGTCCACGTCCGACGAGGTGTCGCCCGTCGACTTGATCGACGGCAGGTTCTTCTGCCACAGCTCGTCGAAGCTCTTCCACGTGTTCTTGGGCGGGAAGTTGGTGTAGGGGCCCGAGTACATCTGGGCACGGCCCGGGCGGCCAGGTCGCTGGCGGCACCGTCGCGCTGGACGACAGAGCCCAGAGGCGAGGCGCTGATGGCCGCGGCCACGAAGAGTAGGAGCTTGGAAGCGTACATCTTGAGTGTCTTATGGGAAAGGGGGGTACGTAGTAAATATTCGAGTAGCGAGAGTAGTGCTGTTGCTTGTGTGTTATATAGGAGAGTGTTGCTTGTGATTCTGATGACATCTACCTTCTTTTCTTGCTATTTCGGGACGGACAGGTCGCCGTCTTTATACCCCTTTTCCCTAGACGTCGACCGCTTGAGATTGCTCATGCCTTGTTGGTCGTGCTGACATTACTCGGGGGGTATCCAAACCGCGACATCGTCATGTTGGCGAGGCCATGTCAGACTGGAAGGCGGTGATAGTACCTTAGGCTTACTCACATCAGCATCGCAGGATGAGGCCATATGATGGCCGTGAGGGCCACGAACCCCAAAAGAACGCCTTCGGCTTCAGCCGGGTGAAGTCTCAGCCTTCTTGGGATACACATGTGCTACTACTGCAGGAACATCATCATGCTTGTCTATGAGCTTGCACTATCAGTCAAGTGGTGAAATAAGGGGATTTATTGCCGCCGAACCGCCAGATCGATGGCTGCTTAGTCAAGGACAACCAATAACTGAGCAGCCTCGGTCGCCGCCTGCTTGATGGGAGGAGCGCCAGAGGGAAGAACACCCTCCATATGTTGGGCAAATCAATACTATTCTCAACTCTTACTAAACCGCGGACAGGTTTGCATCTTAAGCACTTACCGGCGACATTCTTACATGAGAAAGGGGGCCGGTGGAAATGTGTTGATCAGATAGCAGTGTCCATGACTGACTGGTATTATGGGATTTGTTAAATTGACGTTGGACGGAAAGTGTTTCCCAAGAATGTGAATATTGATTAGGTAGCTATAAGAAGGGAATATACAAATAACGCGTCATGCTCCCCGGTCTGGGGCGTATGTAACCCAAGAGATCTCGTAGCGCATCCCTTTTCGTGTAGCCTCCCCCCTGAATCCAGGAGTCCCAGTTGCGAAAATGGACCAAAGATGCGTGTGCTTACTATGCCGTACAAACCAATTCGGCAGTGTGCTTACCCCAGGGGACTGTGAGAGATATAGTCAGAGGGTAGAATCTAGCAAGGATCTCGCTTGCTGACTTGCTGTGCCACCCCTGCAAGATAAGATCTGATTCAGGAACGCCGAACGAACGGCCACTGCCCAAAGTGCCACAATGTCGTGCAGATGATCCCGGGGTACCTTTTATGACTATGGCGGGAAAAGATCGGCGGAAGGATTCTTGCACGCCACGCTCCATCAGAGTATGCTAATACCGTGACATTTCTAGCCCCATCCTTCCTATATCTCCACTGGCTTGGTTGGGTGATTTCTCGTGCATTATCCCCCCCCTAATAAATATCCTACAAAAACGGAAAGCGAAAGTGCCTTGGGTAAAGCACATGACAGTCGTTACCATTCCGAGCCATCCTTGTCGCAGCTTATAACCAAGTTGGGCATTTCGGCATACATTACCCCTTAACGGGCAGCATATGCGGAGTGAGAATTAGGTCATATTCAAACCGGAGAAGGAACAACTCACCCCAATTCTTTTACGGTGTATTGCCGTGGTAAGGTGACCACGGGACGACAACCTCCTATGTAGAGATATTGGCATTTAAACTGTCTTGTCATGATATATTTTCTGCAAAGTACATATCATCCAGTTCACCTTTTAGGCTGACCTTGTTGTTTCAATTGCGTCATTAACCACCCCCTTTTCAATACCTATCAGTAATATGATTTGAAGGAGACTGTCAGTTGGAACCAAGTGTTCTATCCTAGAACATAATGGGCGATCCTGAAGACGAAGCCACTGCTCAGGCCATAGTTTGTGCCATCCCTTCGATGAGGGACTCCCACAGCGATACTGATTCGATGGCTCGGCTGGGCAAAGCGTAATCGGTAGACGGCATCCCCACGGGAGTGGATCGGGCCCTCTATGCGTTCACTCTCGACACTCAGCTGACAGGAGTCAGAAACAACATTCTTCTGCCAGTCCTTATCAACGTCAGGGTCGAGCTCGAGCTACGGCATCATCTTCAAAGCCAGATAGCCAGCGGGTCCTAGTAAACCGGAGATCACATGCAAAGGCTTAGATGGATATGCCAGCAACGGTAACGTGAGTGTCAAGCACCGCAGGCGTAGCCACTTCCAGGGCCAGTCGAGGGCGATAACGAACTCCTCCGTGGCGACGAGGAACGAGACCGAGAGGTGCTCCAGATGACGATTTCTCGAGAGGAGGGCTCTCTCAACCTCGAAGTCTCCGCTCGTTTTGAACTGTGGATAGGTTCAGCCGGCGGAAGTTCCTGGACGCGATAAAGACGTTTCCATTCTTGGCGGAAGTTCGGCCGCTGGGGATCTTTTCGAGTGTGATCTCTCTCAATATCATGGTGCACATCTCGGGGGGCAAGGTACTACTCCAGGCGAAATTTCCACCGGTTGCCTGTTGCTGGCCGCCGCCGTGCCGTGATTTAACGGTGAGGCTTTTGGCTCGTCTCGTGGCCATGTCGGAGATGGGAATTCTTCAAGCCCTAGTCTATAGAGGCAAGTCGCTGAAAGTATGCTCTTGTCTTCTCCCACGAGGGAATGCCATTAAGCTTCCGTCGTCCTAGTTTTGGTCTGTTTTCTACACTTGCCATCCATCACAAGATCTGAATGATTACATGTACGCACATGAAACGACGACAGCAGCATTCAGTGCGAGGCCTTTTGACAAGAAAGCATATGAATATATGATGTTGCAGATGTATTCCGTGTTACGCGCCGAAAGAATCCATGCCATTCTACAACTCGCAGTGATGTGCCGTGGCATCTCCAGCTCTTGCACGTCTATTCCGGTGTTTTACCGACAGGGCCCATAGCGAAAAGAACCAATGCCTGCCAACTCCAACGGCGGCCAGTGTGGGAGTCTTAGTGTTATCTCGACTGCCGACAGCCACAAAGAAGCCTCCCAGATCAGGCCCCAGGCCATACATAAGGTATGGAGGGGGCGCGTCTGGCGAAAAGGAAGTCTGCAGCGCTGCGCATTCCGGCATAGCCACCATTGATGCTCCGATGTAATGGCTGAGTCTTTACCTGCATGCTTTTGAAAAACGAAAAGGAAGCAAATGCCAGGCCACGTACCTACACTGCCTATCAGTGCAGGCATCTGACGCATTGCTTCGTGTTGTCATGCTCGAGATGTGGGGGTGACGGGACATCGGGACTGATAGTGTTCGTTCGCGCCTGACCAACCAGGTAAGACTTTGGGACTGCTGACTTCTAATCCAAAGGCCCCAGGATATCCACCATGCTTTTGGACTTGTGTTTGCATGTTGTGTTGACAGCAATAGTTGCAGAATGTGATGTGTTTTTTGTATGTAGTGGGTGTCCACCATCGTCGTCCACTACGGCCGCCTAGGAATTGGTACCCGTACCGGCCGTTGCCACTAAATTGGGCGTACCCCCTCCCTACATAGAGCTCAGGATCCCCTGGCTATTTATGTACCTCCAAACCTTACCACCCACATGTGCCAACCTTCATGTTATTAGCTTTGGCCCGACGTCATTTGAAACGGCCGACTTACTTGTCACTTTTGATTGCATCATCCTCTTCATGCTGATCGCATTTGCTGTCCCTATAACCTAGATTGGTCCGCGAGATGACTAGTCACTAAAACAAGGAATGGAAGCTGGAAGCAAGCTTTCAATGCGGTCTAGCTGACTGACGGACCCAGGCCCGCCTGAGGGAGCCGTGGAACCCCCCGCCCAATGAGGCTTCTGCCCACGGCCGAGCAGTGATGTTGCACACCATACCATACGTTGAATGCGCGTGGCGCTGTCCTGTGTTCGCGCTCTTATCTATCTCCAGTAGATTGCGGATTGCATCAAGAATGTATGGGCCGGAAAACTGACCGCCACAGAAGAGCGCACGGTATTCGTTCCAGGCAACCAACTAAATCAGCAGCTGTTTCGTACGTGATTTCGCTGAGGGCCTTGCCCGAGATACGAGGTGCATACATATGACCGCAATGCATATGCGCCCCTCCCTATATCCAAAGCCTGGACATCGCGATGCTTGGATCATATGACGAAGCCATATCTCGATTCCTGAGATTCCGCGACAGCCAGCCAGCCATGTGTCGTTTGTCGAGCTGCGTTCCGAAACATCGAGAAGCCCTGCTAGCGGTACAGTGCATGACTGTCAGTGCCATCCACCAAATCAACCACCCAGAGTAAGTATTCCAGACATGTCATCTGCTTTCAGCTATCCAGCTAGTCACCCAGCTGCGTGTTTCCGTGTCTCTGTCTGTCTCAGCCCCGAGCCATCCCACCTGAGGTCTATAAAGGGATGCCTGCTGCCACAGGAGGCATAGAGGATTCCTTCAACCATCTATCTACTTTCACATCTTCGATACCTTCATAGAAACCTCAAATCACCTCCTGTCGCAACATTGCTTCAAACGATATCCAACATGGCCACCAATCACATCTGCTGCGTCGTCCCTCCTTATCTGCTCAGCGGCATCGCCGAAAGTGATAAGAACGAGGAGCGCCTGCGTCAATCAGCCCGCAATGCCCTCAACTTCAACGGCCACTACTGCACAAAGAGAAAGGAGCGTTTCGCCGCTCTGACCGTCCCTCGTGGATTCCGCAACGAGGCGGAACCCGTACGCCACAACATCGTCCCTGATGCCATGCTCAAGGCCATCTCCGAGTCCGAGGACGTAGACGAGAAGACTCGCGAGTGTGCCAAGCGCGACCTGGAGCACCTCCAGAGCGTCCACGCCAAGGTCCAGCAGACCCAAGGCCTCCACGTCGATGACGACTCGTCTGCCCAGCAGACGCTGGGCAAGGGCAAGCCCAAGCCCAAGCCCGCCGCATCGGCCGTCTACCGCGCCGTCTACGATGCCCAGGGCACCGAGGACGAGTCCCGCCTGCCCGGCAAGCAGATCCGCGTCGAGGGGCAGAAGGCCGTGAGCGACAAGGCCGTCAACGAGGCCTACGACAACGTGGGCAACGTGCTCGACTTCTACGCCAAGATCTTCAACTGGCAGAGCATCGACAACAACAACATGCACGTCATCAGCTCCGTCCACTTCGGCCAGCAGTACGAGAACGCCTTCTGGGACCCGTCCATTGCCCAGATGGTCTTCGGCGACGGACATGACTTCCTGCACAACTTCACCGGTTGCGTCGACGTCATCGGCCACGAGCTGACGCACGCCGTGACCGAGCACACCTCGCCGCTGGACTACCAGAACCAGGCGGGCGCCCTCAACGAGCACGTCTCGGACGTCTTCGGCATCATGGTGAAGCAGCGGGTCGAGAATGAGACGGCCGACAAGGCCGACTGGCTCATCGGTGAGGGCTGCCTGCTGCCCGACGTCAAGGGCGTGGCGCTGCGCAACATGAAGGCGCCCGGGACGGCCTACAACGACCCGCGCTTCGGCAAGGACCCGCAGCCGGACAACTTTGCGCAGTACAAGCAGACGTCGCAGGACAACGGCGGTGTCCACCTGTACTCGGGCATCCCGAACCGGGCCTTCTACCTGGCCTCGGTCGCCTTCGGCGGCTACAGCTGGGAGAAGGCCGGGCGCATCTGGTGGGAGACTATGAACTCGCACCAGGTCCCCGCCCGCTGCACCTTCCAGCAGTTCGCCGACCTCACCGTCGACAAGGCCGCCGAGCTCTTCGGCGACGACGCCGCCAAGACCGTCCAGAAGGCCTGGACCACCGTCGGCGTCGTCCGCAAGAGCTACCACTAGGCGGCGAAGGAGAAGGCGTTTTCTAATGAATATGAGATTATGAGTACACGTGTGAATTGCAAATTACATTTGGGCGGACTTCTGCGTTGGATCTGGTAAAGCCACAAGCGACATTCCTCTATTTAGCTATCTGAATTGCAATTAGTTCTTTCAAACCCAACTTCGGTATCTCGTATTTTGTAGTGACCTGGAAGGTGGAAGAGCCGGCCTGGCAGCTCATGAACAGGTTGCGCATGGCGTCGCTGCATTGTTCTGGGCACTTCAGCTGGGCTCGGTGGATGTGACGAAACACGGGCTGTATCTACCGCCTTGATCCAGCCTGTTGCCTGTCATATAACGGAGGCTGTAGTTGGTGGTAGAGAACTGGAAGCCAGTCAGCTCGCCGATCTGCCGACGAACCCGGCCCGTGATGACTGGCAGAGAGGTGTGCTACTCCGTGATCTTCTACTCGCCGGTGAGAAGTCACTCGGCAGCGTGGAAGATTTAGAAATCGTCGAGGTCCTGCTTCAAAGGCAGCCGGATATTGATCTCACCATGGAAGGTCTCTACCTTCACCAGATTAATAATATCATCGTTCAGGGACCCGACGACAAAGGTACGGTGGCGGATGAGAAGATGTACGGGCTGTGTATCAGTGTGGGCTCCCAGATAATCTCCGGAAGCAAGAACGTCTTTCCGAGACAGTGTTAGTAAAAGGTGGTAGGTAGGGGCAATAGGGGCGGCTAAGAGGACTCGGCGGTGGTGGAACGAAGAAGTAATTACGTGCTCATCCTTAGGATCGCGCACGAGTAGTCGGCCGGAAAGCCCTGGCGTTGGTCTTCATTATTGAGCTCAAGACCATGGCCCTGTACCGCTCGGAGACTCAGCGAGATGAGACCATGCTGAACTTGCCTGAGGGCCAGGAGTTCCTAAATGCGTTGGCCGGCGACATCATCACCCTGGAGAAGATTGATGAGCTGATGTTTGAGCATTTAAAATGCTGAAGTCGATGGTGCTCACCCAGGCCAATCAGGACGACTTGGACATCCAAGAAATTGCCATCACCTACCCGAACTTCATCTGCCCGTCCGACTTTGAGCTGTACAGCGCCTATCTTATCCAAGTGGCGGAGCGGGTGTGGGGGGGGGGGGGGGGGCGGCGAAAGAATATAGCTGACCTGCTAGCCTATATCTGCGAGCCTTTCGACGACCTTATGCGCTCGTTCCGCAAGCACGACTTGTACCGAGAACGTGAATAACTTGATTGTGGACTGGACAACGGCAGTAGCAGTATTGTAAGCGGTATGCATCCCTGGACAGACCACGGTTTCTGACCGACGTTCCAGAGCCATCAGATAAATCAAGTCCACTTCAAGAACGGCGAGGGGATCGGAAACATATGCATCCAGAACGTGCTCGCCGTGACGGATAAGTTCGTCTCGGTCTTCTGCGGCGGGAGCTACGAGTGCCTCGGGCTCCGGAACCGCGTGAAGGCCATGATGGAGCGCCTGTCTCGGGAATACGGGGTCGAGTTGAGATACGCCTTCCTATGCGAGTACGACAACAATGCGTGAGTCTACCGCGAGACAAGTGCTTACGCCAGAGTACTGTGCTAATGCGGGAAAGGTCATCGGCGGTATCTGTAGGCGGCGCCACGTCATTTTGGCGTAAAGCAGACCCCGTGGACATTCTGGATGGTTGTGGGGTCGGGCTCCAGGTCGAGCGGAGGAAGCGTGGCGCGGAAAACGTATAGGACGGGGATGACGAGGCGTCGTTTATGCTCAGCAAAGTAAGTCCAGCCACGGCGTGCCATGTTACGCAACTAACGAGTCAGGGGTGCGGCGGCCCACACTATGCGTACAGCGAGAACGAAGGCTGGGCGAACAAGTTCAAGCTGATATGTGACCCTAACTACTTCCCGAGGCGCGAAAAGAGCGATGGTAGCGTCCTCAATCGACTCGCGGAGGTCAATTCGTGAGAGAGGTGCTTTGCTCGCGTCAAGATCAACCCGCCCTCACGGCCCATCAACGTGCCAATGGGCACCTATGATCTGAGCTTCTACCTGCCCGGCGTAGACCTTCCACACGGCTGGCTCCTTTTCGAGCTTACGGGCACAGATGCGCGCGAGCTGGGAAGGGACGTGGATATTGAGGCGACGGGGCTCCGCGTGCTGTATTTGATCCTCATCGTCCTCCGGGTGGATGCGCGACACCGCCGCCGGAAGCACGGCCTGAACCAGCGCTGGCTGCTGGAACTGAAGATGGATCCGAGCAAGCTGCTCCATGTGGCGGGTGCCAAGAGGCTGCCTGTATGGTGCTTGGACTGCCAGGAAGACCTTGAAGGAGTATTCTACCAGTTAGGGCAGGACGGCATCTGCGACGACTGCATCATTGGGCGTCATGATCGTGACGACTGGGAGACTGTATATGCTAGTAGTGACGTGAACGCTGGCCCCGGGTTCGTAGAGCATAATAATGAGGGTAGCCCGGAGCTTGGAGAAGCTGGCAGGGAGGCTAGCTCGGGGACCGAATGGACTGACGTGTTCGAATAGAACGATACCTTGGCCACAATGGCCAGCATTGGTGTTGGGCTACTGGGTTAGGCATAAGTTCAGGCTGTTTCTCTGCTTTTTGATTGGCTTATTGTATGTGCTGCAGCCACGGGGTGCGAACTGAGGCTGAAACATTCAGGCTGTTTTTGAGGCAAAGAAAAAGCACACAGAAATACCTACTACATAATAAAAGGCAGGCCCATCAAAATCAAGACATGCAGCAATGCACCCTTCTTATGTCGTAGGTTGGAGTTTGACAAGTGAAGATATTACATAATCGTCATTATCTGATATGCTGACAGCCTTTACGGACGAAGTTATAAGGTGGTGTCAAAGTTGGTGACACGCAACTTTGCAGGGAGAAAAGAATGTCAAGCAGCTCGTCTCAACCCAAACTACCTATTCCACCAGAGGCCAATCTCAACCACTACCGCTTTATATCAGGCACCCCGCAGGACCGTCACGAGATGGTCGATCAAGTTGTTTGCCTCTGACTCGGACATTCTCTCAGGTGAGGCGAACACGCCTATATCCAGGGATTCGGCGTTGATCGCAGCCTCGACATCGACGGCATCCTGTCGCTGAAGTCAGTACACACATCATTATAATCATCGTCGGTGCTGGTAAACGTCAAAACAACTCACCATGTACGTATGCCTCACGGCGTTCTTCGTCATATATGCATCGGAAAACGTTGCCAATCCTTTTCCAGTGTTTGTTGGCGCGGCCTCTTCTTTATTTCCGCCCAGTGATGGTATGGTGGTGTTGTCTGACTTGTCGTCCTTGGGTAGTCTGAGGAAGTTGACAAACGAATTCATCTTCAAGCCTCCGGTCCATTGCTCGATCTCCCACAGTCCGACCGAGGCATTCTCGAAGCGCGAAATCTCTACGAGGTCCTTCTGAATCCGTGAAGCAATGGAGACGATATTTTCGCTGGGCACAAAGCGAACGCGGAGTGGCACAATGCTCAGCGTTGGGAAAGGGGCGGTTTCGAGATCGTCGTTGAAAGATGTGCGGTTGGCCAGATATACGCCAAATACCACATCGAGAATGCCATCATCTCTCTTTGGTTGAAGTACCACTCTTGGCGGCTGCTTCAGCCGGTGCCGCCGCCGGCTTTTCTGCAAAGACTTTGGCATAGGCCGCCAAGAACAGCGCTTGAGGGCTAACCCCGTCACGGGATGCAGCAGTTTTCAACTTGTGCGTCCTCACGAGCGCAGCAGGTCTGAAGACCGACGTTCGAGTAGGAGGAGAAGAAGCGAGTGCGCCATTGATGCTGCTGCGCTGGGGCCGTGCCGCCAGCCCCTGGAGATATCCGGACCAAAACGACTTTCGTTCGATACCGACGCTGTCGACGTAATGACTCTTGGTGAAGTCGTCCCATGACTTTGCATCGATCTTCGGTGGAATCCGATCGTCCACACACAGGCCTTGGAGCCTATGCATAATCAAGGGGAGACTGATGCCGTCGTAAAGGGCATGGTGAAGTCTCAATGTGAGATCTAGACCTGTGCTGCTCCGTTTCGCGACGGAAAACTGCGCAAAGGGGCTGCTTTGGTATATGGCCGGCCATCCGGACTGAGCGGTCTCGCTAACCGGGGACCCCAGGGATGAGGAAGATGTTGACTGGGCCGGTCGTATCACGAATTGCAGGAAGGGTATCTTGGAGGATCCGGTCGCGATGAAACGCGTTCGCAGAATTGGCAATTCCTTGACCAGCTTCACCCAAGCCTGTTGAATATTGGACCTTGCCAGTGTCGCGGGTAGACGCATGTTGAAATCCCAGAAGAATAAGACGCCATCGGTGTTTTGCCACTGACTGAGAAAGTGGACCTGTACGGGAAAGAGCAGGTAGGATTTTCTCAACATTTTCTTTCTCCAGGCCTGCCAGCGCCATGGCTGCATCGACATCAATGCCGTCCAACCTTTGGGCGGTGGAGAGCGAGGTATATCGATTAGTGTTGCTGCTTGCCAAGTCTCTCTGCGCAATCTCGGCGGCCATCTCAGCAATGGAAGTCATCTTTAGCAGATCGCGGGCATTGGCTCGCATCCCCCTTTTCCTGAGGACTGAGCTTACTTTGATCAGGCTGATCGAATCGAGACCTAGGTTGTAGATAGAATGCTCTGGGTGAATTGTCGAGAGTTCAAGCCCAGAAGCCTCGGCCAGGACTTGGATCAATGTTCCCTGGACCTCGAGCACGTTAGGGGCGTCTGCGACAGAGGCGAAGCCGTTGGAAGAAGGGCGCGGAACTGCTCCATTGGCCCGTTCCATGATCCGGAATGGCGGCAACCCGCAGACCGAGATCTGGTGCGTGTTTTGGTCAGTCACCACCAAATCCTTGTTGAGATTATCCATCAAGTACGCGAGAACTCCGTCGAGCTGCCAAAGTAGTTTCTTTCCGTCCTCTGATGTGACATAATCTGTGCTATATGCCGTGCGCCATAGAAGCCCGGAATCTGTGAGCTCCATCTCGATGCAGATGGGATATTCCACTTCCGATGACGAGTGGACCGACTTCCAAATTGTGTTTCTCTCGTCGACCATTTGTGTTGGACGGCTCTGCATGGCGAACAGCGTATTGAAGAGCGGCCCCTTGCCGACGAGCTTGTGGGCTGATCTCAGTGGGAAGTGTTTGAACTGATTGATGCGCGACAAGTTTTCCCAGGTGTACTGCAGATACTCCACGACGGTTCCGTGCAACACCACTCGAACCGGGACCGTGTTCATTGTGGGAAACATCAGTTCTTGGGCGTCTGCTGTATCTCTACCCGACATGACAACACCGAACGTGACGTCGAGCGACTGGGTGAGGGTTGCTAGCACAATCGCCCAGCAAGCCTGCCCAAGCGTCTGCATCGTGATCCTGTTGTAGCTGCAGAAGAATTTCAACTTGGAGGCCTCCATGGTAGACAGTGTCTCCGTCCTGTGGACGGTGGGCTCTCTATCTGGAGATGTTTTCTTCTCCGGCACAATCGTCGAATTCGCCTCGTGTAGGAAAGCGGACCAGAAGCTTTGCGCCTCACGCGTGGTACTGTTGAGGATGTTAGCCAGCACAGGCTTATAGGGCGGCCGCTCATGATGATTGCCGCCGTGATGATAAGCCGCTTGAACGTCTTTGTGAAACAGGTCGAGGGACGTTCCGTCATACAGGGCATGCGCGACAGACAGAATGACGAATTGCCGGCCGGACACCTTTGCAGGAGTCAGTTGTAGCAACCCTGATTGCCCCTTGGCCCGGGACGCACGCGATCGGGCTGTTTCGAAGACGCTCCGGAAATCATCCTCGCTCTCCAACCTCATTTCGGCGCAGAATGGGTCCATTCGCTTCGTGACCACCTGACAGTAGGCCATAGGTATGGCCGGATCCGTGACCTCGATGAATGAGGTCCTGAGAATGGGAGAGATCGAAATGACAAGCTTCAAGGCAGATTCCAGTTCCTGCATGTTAGTCCCGGGGTGGAGCTCAAGCACATCGTGGTTGAAGTACCTATGGAAGTCGGACAGGATCATCTCGGCAACCATGGAGTCCTGGAGTGGTGTGGTTGGGAGAACAGACTCTACGCCTGGCGAGCCAAGCATATTTTGGCTCAGGTACGCCTTCAGCTTGGAAATGTGAGTGCTCAACATGCCCTGATGAGCTGAGTCAGACTCCTGGGTAGAGTTGGTGGAACTGCGTTTCTTGATGATGTCCCGCAAACTTGGCTGCCTCATGATCTCATTGGTGGTTAAAGATAGGCCCACGCGTCGAAGTCGGGACACAAGCTTGATGGCATCAATACTGTCCAAGCCGAGCTGAAGCAGGTTGGTGTCCTCATTAATGTCCTCGGGAGGCAAGTTGACAAGAGCGGCTACTTCATCGCGGAGGGCATAGGCATCATGCGTCCACGTGAACTCGGCCGATATCTTGGGCAGTGTGGCTTGAGAGGGGCCCAAGTGCAGGGTAGAGGCCCGGCGTGAGTCGGCTATCTCGGGAAACTTTCCCGGCCCCAATGGGAATTGGTCGCGGGATGACAGGGCTTCGATCGTCTCCTCAAACTGGTCAAGGATATTCCGTAGGGCTGTACTGTCTGCGGCGCGTCCCTGGGAGACCAGCGTAATCTTGAGCTTCTGGTCCGCGGTAACAATAGCCTCAAATGCAAGGGGATAATCCGCTTTTGTCGACGAATAGACCTCGGTCCAAGGAGCTTCGCCGGCTTCTTGTGTCGAGACAGCGGCATCTTCGCGATCAAATGTAAACAGGGTGTCGAAGAGAGGCTGCCCCTTGGAGCACCACTTCTGGATCTGACGAAGCGGGGTGTGCACAAACGGCAGCACAGAAGTATTGAACATGTGCGTCTCCTGAACCAGCGATGGCCAATCCGAAGCGGAAGAATAATCCCGGATTCGGAAGGGCAGCGTGTTGAAGAGCGGCCCAATGGTGTTTTCGATCCCCTCCAGTGTGAGCGAGCGACCCGATAGTACGACACCTATGGTCGGCCACTGTGGGAAGTGCTGCTTTAGAAGATAGAGCCAAGCCGCCTGTACGATTGTCTGCTGAGCTACGCCGAGCTCGATACGTCTCTTCTCAAGCCCACTGAAGGCCAAACACCTCGATTGAGTTGCGTCACTTTCGTCTTTGCTCCCTGGGCCAATGTAAGGAAAGGGCTGGAAGGCAGAATCCTCGAAAATACCCTGCCAGAACGAACGCGTGTCAGTGTAATCGGATAAGGGGCCGTGAGGTAGCACATGGATAAAGCTGGGCCCTTGTGCTGTTTGCAATTGCCCATAGGCCGCCTTGACGCGTTCAAGGATGAGCCCGAAGCTGCGGGCATCATATACGCCGTGGAAGATTCGGACTATAAGATTGTGTGATTCATTGCATTGTATGCAATCGATCTCCAAGGGGTATCGGACGTTCGCTTTGTTACTCGAGATCCATTGCTGGTGGCGGTCTCGGACGGGGGCCTGCAGTTCCTGGCTGCTATCAATGCAAATGTCGGTCCAACGCAGCGGGGCATCCTTGAGCGCAATCTGGACGTAGCCATCGGGGGTTTGCAAAAAACAAGTTCTCAGGATGGAGTGGTCAGCAACCACCGAGTGCCATGCCCCTTTCAACCGCTCCGTGGCCGTTTCACTCTTGACGTCAAACTGGAATGAGTTGAAATATGCGCCCTCGCCAGATCTGCTCAACATGCCTTCCTGAAGCGGAGTGCATGGTGCGATATACTCAATGTCATCGCCGGGCACACCAAGGGCCTCGGTGACGGCCCCAAAGTTCTTGTGATTGCATGTGGATATCATCTTCTGGACGCGAACGACTTGCGAGGCCATGGGCGTATGGGGCGGTTCTGTTCTTAGATGTTTGCAAAGTGTTCCCAGGTGTGGGTTCTGCAGAATTGTCCAAGGGTGGCGCCCGGGTAAGCGGCCGCCTGCAGCTCTCTCGCCAAGCCGATGACGGATATGGAATCGAACCCCAGGTCGTATATAGTGTTCGAAGATCGTAATTGGTCTGCCGGGACGCCCGCCAGGCGGGCAAGGACTTGTGCTAGTTGCGGCTCGGTGGATTGGACAAGGCAGGTGTTTTCACCCACTGCGAACGACAGCTGGCGCAGCTGGTCCAGAGAAATATCGTTGAAAAGCTGCTTCAGTACTCCGATCTGTGCTTTGTTGTTGGCAGATAGCGGGATCAAAGGCACGCAAAGGAAATAGGTTGGAACCATGTATCCTGGCAATCTCGCCCGGCAAGCGTGTCGGGCCTCTGCGCAGATCTGGGCGCTCTCCGTGTCGGTCATGGCCATCAGTTCTGTTTGGCGTCCCTGGACTGACCTGTTTACGATGAAGGAGACCAAGACATCTCGGTCTTGTTGGCCGTGTCGAGTCACCAGTGTCGCCACGTCGGACACGCCGAGCACGCCAGCACGGATGTTGTGGTTGATCTCGCCGATTTCCAATCGCTGCCCTCGGAGTTTGACCTGGTCATCTGCGCGTCCAAGGAAATCGAAACATCCGTCGTGCAGCACCCTGACGAGGTCACCGGTACGGTATACACGCTCTCCGTATCGGTGAAGGAAGGGAAAACGCTCCTCCGTGAGCTCTATCCGGTTCAGGTAGCCTTTCCCAACCAGTTTCCCGAGACGCAGAGTTCGCCGACTGCGCCCTTGAGGACTGGGACATCAGTTCCCGGCCGAAATACAAAGCTTCCCACATTCAGGAACTGTCTTCCAATGTTGGTTGATCGCCCGTTCTGCGGAACTCGAGGGTACATGGTCACGCCAATGGTGGCTTCTGTTGGCCCGTAGGCATTGTATATTACCCCCTTTGCTCCCCAGACATCGAGAATGTCCTGCCTCAACTGCTCGCCGCCCGTAATGAAGACCCCCTTACAGAGGCTTGGGACTTCATCCGGATGGACCAGGCGTGCCAGACTTGGCGTCAAGTCGATATGCGTAATCTCCAACTCGGATATGGTCCGCGTCAGCTCGCTCAACACCACATCCCTCGGCACCGAGACCATCGTGATGCCGACCGACCACGACCAGTACTGCTCGAGGATGGAGACGTCAAAGTGCAGAGAGGCGAACTGTAGCCATCGCGAATCATGATCCCAGTGTCCGGCGAACAGCTCTTGGAACGCGAGCATGGCCTGCACAGAGCTTTCGTGGCTGATGAGACATCCCTTGGGTGTTCCCGTGGTGCCGCTCGTGTAGAGGGCAGTAGCAAGTATCATCGGGCGCAATCGTTCGTCTCAGCTCAGAGGGGGACGAAGGGTACTCGCTAAGCCCATCCAGTGAAATCGCGATACTTGGCACCGTTGACGAAAGTTCCGCAAGATCACTTCCCGATTCCCGATGGAGTACCGCTACAGCGCCGGAGTCACGAACAATGAAATTCAGACGGGAAGCCGGCGCACTGGTATCCAGGGCGACGAAGGCCGCTCCAGCTTTCAAAATACCTAGAATGGCCAAGTACGCCTCGGGGCATTTGTCGAAGCAGACCGCAACAATTTCGCCCGGGCTTACACCCCGCTGCGCAAGCATGTGTGCTACTTGGTTTCCAGTCATGTTGAGTTCGCGGTATGTCCATCTTTGATGGAGTCCCTTGTTCCCAAGTTCTTCCACATACTCCAGGGCGATGTTGTCGGGTGAGGTTTCGGCACTCTTTTCGACGAATTCATGGAGTAAACACACGGAAGACGATAGTTCTGCATGTTGGGCTGGCCAGATGGAAAACATATACGGTGCAGTGGATGTCAACTCGCCAGCCGAACCATTCGGGAACTCAAGGATATGGCATAAGATGGCATCGAACTGAGCAAGTATAAGCTCGGCTTGGGGTGTAGGTAGGATATCCGTCCTGTAGACTATGTTAAAACGTAGTAACTTCATGGAAGTCTCCTCAATTTCGAGCGAGATGGCATAGTCGACGGCGGCCATCTCGTCTTGGACATGCCAGGGACCAGTACTTGTTAGGCTTTGATCTTTCGTCTGGTAGACGAGGATTGTATCGAAAAGAGGCGATTCGGCGTGCTCGAGCCATCTCTGCACCTGAGAGAGCGGCGTGCCCAGATAGCGCCGAAGGTTCGCGTTGAAAGTCATCATGGATCCCAGGATCTCACGGTTGGACTCTGCGGTGCTCGCAATGACGGGTAGGGTTGTGATGTGTGGGAACAGCGGTTCTCCTTCACCATTTGAAGCTGTGGAACGGCTGTCGAGGACCACCCCAAACGTTACCGAGGATTCGTCCAGATAGGCAGAGAGTATTGTGACCCATGTAGCCTGAAGAGCTGCTTGAAGGGTGACCTCGGCTTTGGCGGCTCGCCGTCTCAGCGTTTCGAGAGGTATCGTAGATGTACGCGAGCTGTTTGCTGTGGCACGATCTTTCACTCGAAGAGGAGTCATGGTCGGGAATGTGTTGAAGACGGCTCCGGTAGCTTGGCTTCTCCAGAATCTTTCGGCTTCTGGCTTCTCAGAAGCCATGTTTGCGAAAACAGCTTTGACCGCGGTCTCAATAGACGGGCCTATCGGTGTCTGCTTCTTGCTTCCCAGTAACGCACCGGCCAGGTCTTTTAGCAAGTGCCGCAGCGAAGAGGCATCGTAGAGGGCGTGGTGCATCACAAGATGCATCTGGTTGCTGTCCTCTCTGCATACCAAAGCCAACCTCCAGGGAGGAATCAGTAGGTCTCGCATGATCCCTTCTTGGCAACTCGCACGCCACGATATCGTGTCCGAAGTCTTGGGCGGCTTTGCTAACAAAGACATCAATTGGCGGGCTTTCCCTTCGTTGGCATCGATAATCATGGCAAACGACGCATCTGGGTCGCTGATTGGTAGGAACCCTGTCCGCAGAATGTCATGTTTCTTATGCATAAGCACCCACGCAGCCTCTAGGCTGTCCATATCCACCGAATGCTCCAAATCCCAAGAGACTGAATTGATGTAAGTGCTACCTTGAGAGTGGATGGACTGCGAGACCATGCCTTGCTGCACAGGGGTACAGGGCAATATGTGAGCCACATGGCCTAGTGTTGGAACCTTCTCTTTGATACGTCGTTGGAAACTTGTCAAGTCGTATAGCTGGGAAGAATTTCCATTGCCTTCTGTGTCCATCTTGCAACAGTGCTGCGCAATCCCGGCGCAAGTGGGATTCTCAAACACGTCTACCGGGGAGATCTCGAGCCCTTCTTGACGTAGAAGATATACGAGCTGCACCATGCCGATGCTATCGATTCCCAGTCGGTGAAGCGACATCTTTGTGGTTATGGGAATACCACCAATCTTGCCAAGTTTGGCCACCATGTTTCGAACTGTCAATTGAACGTCGGTTAAGGGTTCTTCCTCGTCGGAGGTCATATCAGGGGCTGCCGCATCAGCGTCGGCTCGCTTTTCTGACCGCGTGGTAGCTCTGATGCCTTCAACTATAGAGCGAAGAGGAGGCGGCATGTTGGCGAACAGGTCCAGAGCCGAAGACTGGCTTTCCATGCATGAGTGGAGAGCTTGAAGAACAATATCACGCCAAAGGCAAGCCATTGAACCCGAGACGTGATTCCTACCACAGGTTAGCGCCTCTACTAATTTTCGGTGCCTCGAGAAGTACCGTACTTTTGGTGGTGAATGACGACCCTTATTGTATCGCTGTCTGCTGCTGTCACGAATTCGCAGATGAGGGGTACCTGCGAGGCTTGGTCAGCTTGCTATAGATCAGTGTGGGCATCCGATGGGGGCGCTTGCATCCATATCACCACGCTCCTCTTCAAGGGACCAGACCGTGTTGTCCAGCGCTCTCGAGGGAGGTTGGAGAAGCACCATCGTGTCGAACAAACCTCCATCACCTCTGCCAACAAGTGCTTGGACTTTCCGTAGAGGTGTAAACTGGAAGGGTAATACGTCAACGTTCACGTCCCGGCAACGCTTTATAAGGTCGTTCTTCGAAGACAAATCCGACATGTCGATCCGCAGAGGAACTGTGTTGAAACAAGGCGCCACCAGCCGTTCAACGCCCTCCAGAGATATTGATCGACCGCTGACTACGTTCCCGAAACAGATATCTTGGCTGCTCAGGACGGTCGAAAGTGTCATGGCCCAAGCTGCTTGGCATATGGACGAGAGAGGAACACCGTACTCGTGGGCGCGCGCCTCTACAGCTTTTAGTGATATTGTCGCATCGCTCGAGTCAATTGAAGTTCCTGAAAGATCAATGCCTGCCGCCAACCCCAACGGCAGTCTCTGGGGTAAGAATGCATCAAATTGGGCTTTCCAGAAGCTGTCTGTGCCTCGAGGTATTGAAAGTGCTTCTTGCAAGAAGCACCTGAATGTGATAGGCTCATGCAGCCTATGGCCGTACGCCAGGGCTTCAACCTCTGACAGAAGTTGCTCGATCGCCATGCCGTCGTAGAGAGCATGGTGGCATACGAACGAAAGGTACGTCTGATCGGATGAGGTATCATGGATAAAGGCCAGACCCAACGGTGGCTTGAGCGAGTCCATGGGACGCTGAAAAGCAGTTTGCATATGTTCCCTGGCAGTTTGCGCAAGCTCTGCTGTCTCTAAGTAACTCCAAGGTAAAGCGACGCCCGTCAAAACCACTTGGAGGAAGGGGTAGTCGGTATGGCCGGTGGCCGAGAAGCAGGTTCTCAGTATGCCGTGTCGTGAGCACATCTCGTCCCAGTACCGCTTAATCTCGCCAGTGGCCCTCTGCAACCGGAACAGCAGTTGGTTGCAGTATGCGGTGCTGCCACTCGAAGACGCCGAGGACGCAAGCATGGCCTCTTGAAGAGGTGTGCATGGGAGGATACTTTCAACAATCAATCCATCTGCCAAGCTACGGAACCGAGTCTCGACATCCGCGCAAATACCACTCGGGAGTAGAGAGGCATCTTTATTTTCCTCGGGCGTCGCTGGCTTCCCTTGAGATACGAAGTTGGATAGCCGCGACACGCTTGTGTGTTTAAGCACCTCTGATATAGTGACCCTTGCCTGGAGCACCTTATTGAGCTTACGTGTGAATGCCATGACTGTCAAGGAGTCGAGACCAAGCACCAGAAAGGATGTCCAACGGCTGACCTGGCTGAGATCAACCTGGAGTGTGTCTGCTAAAGCGGAAGCTATGGTTCGCTCTAGGTCGGTCCATTCAGCCGCTGTGTTCTCTTCCTCGCCGCCGAGAATGTACTTCTGAAGAACATCGTCTGTGAGAGATCGGACAGTGCTGTGTAAAACACTGGTGTTGATCTTGCCAGATGAAGTGAGTGGCGTTCTAGATATTGGGATGAGGAAGGTCGGCAGCATATAGGGGAGGCAGTGAAGCTTGTAGGCTCTGAGAAATCAAAAGTTCCATGGTACGTAAGGCGTCGTCCATTTCGAGGACCGAGAAGTGCTGGGCTTCTTGGTGAAGTGGGATATAGAAACTGGCCAGATGCTGGGGTTTGTCCTTTTCGCGCTGGGAGATGATGCTCGCGCATGCCTTTGCCAGCCCGGAAGATAGAATATGGGAGTGTACGTCCTGGAGCTCGATACGTTGTCCTCGGAGCTTAATCTGCGTGTCGATGCGGCCAAGGATTACCAGGGAGCCATCTGGAAGCATGCGACCCAGATCACCGGATCTGTAGACGCGACCATAATGGGGATGATCAATGAACTTAGACATTGTTAGATCCGGCATGTTGAGATAGCCAGCGGCTACTTGGTCGCCACCGAAACAAAATTCTCCAACACATCCTATCGGAACAGGGGCAATCGAGTCGACGCTTAACACGAAGGTCGAGGTGTTCTCGAACGACCACCCAAGGTACTGTGATGAGTCTCCAACAGACATCTTTCTGACAGTGCAGATATTTGTCGTCTCCGAGGGTCCGTACCCTGCGAGCTGAATTAGTACATATTACCTCAACATTCATGGCAGTCCAACTTTCGCACCTTGGTAGAGATTCGGACACCATTTAGCCGCAACCTCATCTGTCATGGGCTCGCCAGAGGTGACCAGAAACGACACACGGGGAACATTGTCCGGATTCACCAAAGACGCAACGGTCACGGTCATACTCAAGTGTGTGACTTCAAGCTGCCGAATGCTCAGCTCGAGATCCTCGAAGAGCGTGTCGTTGGTGCCGGCGCATAAGCACATGCCATTTGCCCACGTGAAGAAGATCTCAAAGACGGACACATCAAACGCCTGCGAGCATATCTGCAGCATCCTCGACGTACGATCATGCGGGTATACATGTGATAAGACCTCGATGTTACTGAGCAGGTTTTGATGAGTCACAGAGACACCTTTGGGGGCCCCCGTCGTGCCGCTAGTATAGATGACGTAGGCGAGCTGTGAGGGGCGAATGCGAAGATCCAGGTTCGAGACACTGTACTGCATAAGGATGTTTGCATCCAAGGCCACCGCAGGGCAATCGCCCAGCTTCTCATTGACCCAGGAAGAGTGGCTGTCCAAGATGCAAAGTTGAGGTTGGGCCTGTTGGAGAATCAGCTGTATCCGTCGAATAGGGGTAGAAGGCAGAATTGGCAAATAGGCACACCCAGCCTTCAGGATACCGAGTATACTGCAGTAGAGCCAGGGTGACTTCTCCATAATGATAGCCACAATGTCTCCGGTCGTGATGTTGTTCTGCGCGTGAATATGGCGAGCAACCTGGTTGGCAGTTTCGTTGAGTTCCGTATATGTCATAAGACTCGTGGCTATACCGGAGGCACTGATGGCATCGGCGAAACATAATGCGTTATGTTCAAGGTTGGCAGCAGCAATTTGTTCGACCATAGCTGCGACGTTTGACGTTATAGGTGGTGCTTTGATACTCGGGGTGTACGTTGATAGCATCTCGTGTGGAAAGGACGGCAATATCGACGAAATAGGCTCATCGATATGGTCAACGACGTAGTTGACCAAATGACCCAGATTTTGTGCGAAGGACTCGATATGTGATGAGGAGAAGCAGTCGGTATGCCAGGTCCACCTGTAAGAGAAGTTGTCTTTTCTCGGCTCAATCTCAACAAGAAGTTTGACTTCCGAGTAGTCTTTGTGTCCAACCTCCTTCACCGACTCTGCGCCACGGGCTCGGTTAGACAGAGAATCTTGGTATACAAACAAAACATCGAACAGCCTGCAGCCTTGAGGAAGACCGGCCGTTTTGTGGATGCTCGCCAGAGATATAGGGGCTAGCTGCAAAATCTGCCGGTTGGTACTATGCAGGCTCTGAACCACATCCCGAATGTTCCGGCATTGTCCAAGCTTTGTACGAACGGGTAAAGTCTGGATACAGGGCCCAATAACCTTTTCGATGCCAGGGATGGGCAGTGTTCGACCAGAGAAAACAGACCCAATGGTAACGTCATCAGAACCTGTGATGGCCGACCAAAACCAAACTAGACATGCCTGAAATATGGCTTGTGAACTGGACGCAGTCTCGAGGCAGATCTGGCGAACATTGGCAGGATCCAAGAGAATCTCTCCGAGAAGAGACGAAATTTCAGGGTTGCCACATGCGGTTGTTCTGAAATTAGGGAGCGAGTTGTTGGCGGCTCCTCTCAAGTGGTCTGCCCAAAATTCGTGGACGGTTATTTCATGGTCATCACCTGATAACGATGCCAGCTGCTGCGCAATATCGTGGAATTGTGGCCGTTCTGCAGCAGGCTTCCCTTGCGACAAAGTTGTAAGGTCATCGAGAAATAGGTCGAACGACCAGCCATCGTATAGAGCGTGATGTACAAAAAGCCGTGCTTTTACCTCGAGGGTTACGTCATCAGTGGCCAGCTCGACACGGAAAGGCCGTTCCAGGAATTGTTCCGTGTCCAGCGGCGGTGATGGGCTGAAGTCCTCGACGACCTGAACCTGGCTATCCTTTAGGCTGTCCCAGACAACTTGCATTAGTTCGTCCCCTGAATGAATGAAACCAGTGCGTAGTATGTCATTGCACGTGGCAACATGCAGAATCCATGATTTTACGATGTCGAGGTTGAGGCTATATCCATGGGGGAAGGAAATATCCATGGTGTTAATGTATAGCCGCGGGTCTCGGAGGGTCTCCGAAACCATGGACCTTTGGAGTTCAGTACAACGAAAATGGCCCACCACATGTTGGAGGTTGCCATTGACCAATGCTGACAGATCTGCGTCCAGCTGGTTCGACGACGTTGTGCCTAAGAGTCCGGCACAGTGCTCGGTTGTGTTTGGTCTCACAGCCGATAACAGGTTGTACAAATCAAGGGTTGTCCTTGCCCTCATTACATCCAGAGTATTTACTGGATGTCCGTTGTCTCTTAGGTGTGCTGCGAGTGCAATAGAGACCAGAGAATCTAGCCCTGCCGCCATGAGGTTTGTGGATAGTAAGACGGGCGACTGTAAGACGTGACTCACAATCTCACATAGTCGCCTTTGAAGATCGTTCAGGTTATCAGGTTGGCTGAAAGAGGTGTCAGTACATCGGCCTTCAAGGTAGTCTTGCCTTAGCTGCTTGCGATCAATCTTCCCAGAAGGAAGCCTGGGGAACGAGTCCATGGTAACGATCTCGGCCGGCACCATGAAAGCCGGGAGCCAGGTTTTGCATACGGCTTTGATGCGTTCTTCGATCGAATCATGATCTTCAACCGCCGCAAAGGCAACCAGGAGGTTGTCCACAACAAAAACATATGCACCGTGACAACCCGTGGTTCGTAGGATGGCGTGCTCGATCTCGCCGAGCTCCATGCGCTGCCCGTTCAGTTTGACCTGTCCTTCTGACACGCGCCCCAGGCATTCTATACTGCCGTCTGGTCTCATAAGTGCTTTGTCTCCGGTTTTGTACACATGACCGTATTTTGTGTCGATAAAAGCTTGTGCCGTCTGCTCAGGCCTGTTGATGTACCCGCTTGCGAGTTGGTGCCCTCCAACGGCAAGCTCCCCTACCTCCCCTATAGGAAGCAAATCGAATATTGGAAAATCCGCCTCGCCCGTAATTCCTATGATGAAACTAGAAACAGTTTCCAGGGGTATCCAATGCAACGTGTGGAATGATCTTTCTTGAAGGCGGGCTGCAACGTACTGTGGCGATATCAGTGCTCAACGAAGTGAAAAGGGGCGCCATGGGAAATACCAATGAATTGCAGCCTCCGTAGGCCCATACATACCCCATAAAATGCTGGGATTTTCTGAATCGCCGCCAAACTCGTCGATCACGGGCTGCGTTAGCATTTCACCTATCGTAAGAAGTAATCGCAAATTTGGGGCATTGCGCCGGCTCTTGAGCAAACTCCCCGCCACCGACGGCGTGAGCTCACACGCGTCGATGTCGAGCTGTCTGATGACGCCCGGGAGATCAGTGAGGAGCCTGACACGGTCACAGCAGACTAGCGTAGCGGCCCTGAATAGAGGAAAGAAGATCTCGAACACCGAGACATCAAAAGTTGGCGCGGCAAACTGTAGGAATCGAGAAAATTTTGGGATATGCTGGTCGTGAGCTAGCAGGCTCTGCGTGGCAGCGAGATGGGAGATGCCCACTCCCTTTGGTGTACCCGTAGACCCAGATGTATACATTACGTAGGCGAGATCATGCTCATCCGATTGTCTCTGGCTTGAAGTCACTCCGTTGACCTCGGTGGACGCATCAAGGTCCAGCTCATCAACACAGATGACTTTCCAGACCACGCCGTCCCGCGGCAAGCTGGGCGCGAGCGAACGAGTGGTCAGCACGATGCTTGCCTTCACATCGCCCAAGATAAACCCGATACGCTCGGAAGGGGCATCGAGGTTCAAAGGGCAAAACGCCCCGCCGCACTTCAGAATGGCGAGGAGGGAGAGATAGAGCTCCGGGCTCTGCGGAATCATGACGGGCACCACGGGCGGGCTCCGCGCGGGTGTCGAATACAGCTCGTGGGCTATCCGGGCCGCCAAGCCACTCGACAGTTGATGCAGCTCGCCATACGATAGCGTGCGCTGCCGGCCATCTTTGTTGGAGTAGTCAAGGGCCGGCGTCCCCTCGCTGTTACCTTGGTGGGGTATGAGTTCATGGAGAAATCTGGGGCCGGCAAGCTGCCGGGGATGGGGGTTGTTGAAGGAGAGGCCTTCAGCTCCGCGTAGAAACATCTTGACAGCGATAGCATGTGAAGTCTGGTGTTAGAGTGGCAGCAAGAAAGCCAAGAAGCTTTACTGCATACACAGTTGGGTTATCGTTTTAGTTGGGCCGGAATCTTGAAAAAGGTATTGTTAGAGTCATAGTTTTCAAACATGGTCAAGCCGAGTCCTCCTGAGTCTTGAATGCGGGTTACCATGAGTTCGCTGTTTACTTACGAAACCGGAGTTAGAGGAACTCCTATTCGCTTGGTAGGGCCGGCAAACAAGCCGAATTAGGTAAGTGATGGGTCTACACGTGGTCTTGATTGCCTGCTGGTCATCTGCATCGGCGGTCGAAGCAAGATTCGGAGAGGTGCATATGACAGGCAAACTATATTGAGGTCAGCAGCAACACCGAATCTCTGATTGGTCAGACTTGATGCGAACCAGTACGTTATGTTTCTGGGCTTACTGCAAGCGGTGGTTTCACGATGCCAGAGCTCGATGATTGGCATGAAGGTCCGGATGGGGAATTTGGGGGTACCCTATTAGTAGGTAGCGGTACTTGAAGGTTACCGAGAGCCTGTATCTGTGACCAGATGCAAGCCCCTCGAACTGTGAATAGATTCTGAGTTATGGCACAGCTTGACGCCGCATTGCCATTGTGTCGTATGTAACCCAAAAGCCGACATTCGTTTCATCAGCAAGGCGTGTGTGACTGTCGTCCCGTCATACTGCCCCTCAAGCAGCAACCCCTCTCACTGCTTCCAGCCGGCAGGGGAGCAGAAGCTTTGCTAACCTTGGGCCTGCACAAGCCTCTACAGTACAGTACAACGCCACGCTACAGCGAACGACCCATGTCCCAAGTGGATCGACTCATGATGATTGCATAATACATGGTTTTCCTCGTAACTGGAAAAGGATATTACATCATCGATCCCCCGGCGCGGACTTCCCAAAGTGAAGGTCGATGTTGGTGTTGTAGCTGCCCAAGTGGAGACCTCTGAGACCAACCCTAGGGTTGGATTCTGCAAGTTACGTTACCAGGTCACATGACACACCTATCAGTGTGCACCTGGTCACAACACATGGTGAGGGGGAAAGTGGGCGAAAAAGTTGACGACTCCACCCGTACCGAATATTACCCATCCATAGTCCGTAGGTACCTCCTGCCTGCTGTACCTGCGGCCCCCTTTCGCTCACAGTCCATAGCCTGTTTTTGATTTATCTGATCCGATCACGGCCGGAATGTGTTGGTGACGAAAAGGAGCCGGCTCCTCATACTGTGAGATGTGTGGGGTCTCCGAGTCTCCGACCTTTGTAACGCCGCCCGTGCCCAGCAAAGAGAGCCAGGAGCAGATGAGCCCTCTGCTAGCTGCCCAGCTCCTGCCAGCTTCTGCCCAGGGCCCCGGTTCGCCAAGACGGACGGTTCTTCCTGCTCGGATCAGAATAATCTTATCAGATGATCTGATAAAAATTTTCATCTTCCTCCATCCAATCACCGCCGTCGAGGTGGAACGATCTCCCACTCCAGCTAGCCAGATCATACGTGTACGGTCGTCACTCACTCAACCAAGCCTCTAGTCCCAGCTCCAATCTCCAGCCTCCTGCATAAGTGTTCCAGCAGTGGCCGGCCATGAACCTGGAACGACGTCGCATCGATGCGCGCTGTAGCCTGTTGACGAGAGACGAACTTGGCCTGAAGCCCATGGAAAAAGTTTCACCATCACGTTAACTCGTCCCGACTCCCGCCCGGCGCTCCAACTCATTACCAACTGATGCAGATCCATCTTATCTGATCCGAAGATAACGCCGATGTCGCTAAACCACCCGCCCCTGGGTAGCACGTTAGGCACTCTCCATCTCGGTACTTGTTGTGGTCGAGGAAAAGTCGGCTTGCTCTGGCCATCTCATTCACTTGGGACTCAAAGGTATGTAGGTAACGTGAATCCAAACCAGCCACTCCTCAGGCGTCACACAGCAGTCTTCGTAACAAGTCCTCGTTAGAAGACTACCTACATTATTGTCGCATGTGATGAATTTCCTCGACGGCACTACTTTTTGTTCTTGTCCAGGCGCCGGAGCTGCCAGCAAGCATCAATCTTCACTGGCAAGCGCCTAACGCTAATGGAAATAGACTCCATCGACATGCATCCTCGCGTACCCTTTCGGTAGCGATACCTTCGGAGTACCTTTGCTCACTCCGCTCCCAATACACCACACGCCTAGGTAGATACCCTTTCCCTGGTTACTCGAGCTGCAACCTGGGCAGATGTACTATAGGTATGGTCGAGCGGGCTGCAGGGACTGTCCATGTCGGCCCAGGTGTTGACGATGCTTGCGGCATACCTAGGGTTGGCAATCTCATTTGCGACCATCACACTTAGACCGACCTGGTCGGTGTCATATCGAGTGGAACAGAGAGAATCGATATCATCCGCCGGAAAGCGCCTGGGTTTTGTTATTTATGAGTTCTCACCCCCCAGCTTTGTTCTGATCAAACCCTGGACGGCTCCATTTCTTTTGTTTTTGATCTCCAGCTTGCTTCAGCATCGGCTTTACTATATAGAAGAACCGCCTTCCTTCTTCTTCCACATCTACAGTAGGGAACTGACGCATCATCTTACCTGACCACCGGCGAGTCCACCGTTCTTGTGTTTTTATATCGCCACCCTTGGAGATAACCCCCCTCGAACCCCCATCCCTCTTCCGTGTCCCAACATGTCGCCCAACAGCTTGGTTGGCAGCCACATCGATGGCCCACCACCATTCGCAAACGGCCACAACTCCGTGCCAATGGCAGAGGCGAACCAGCCCGCCATGTCCTCCCATCTCCAAGCCACCTCGGCAGACGAGGTGCATGACCTGATCTGCGTGGGCTTTGGCCCGGCCAGTCTGGCCGTGGCCGTGGCGCTTCACGACTCCATCGAGAACGGTACGGTTACGACGGCCAGGTCGTCGTCGCCTCCCAAGGTGCTGTTCCTGGAGAGCAGCAGCGCTTCGCGTGGCACGCCGGTATGCTCCTGCCCGGCGCCAAGATGCAGATCTCCTTCATCAAGGACATGGCGACGCTGCGGGACCCGCGGTCGCATTTCACCTTCCTGAACTTTGTCCACGAGAAAAAGCGGCTGATCGACTTCATCAACCTGAACACCTTCCTGCCCGCGCGGGTCGAGTATGAGGAGTACCTGCGGTGGTGTGCCGACCACTTCCGCCACGTGGTGCAGTACGGCCGCGAGGTGCAGTCCGTGGCGCCGGTGCGCAGCCGCGACGGCGGGCCTGTGTCCGTGTTCGAGGTCACGTCCGTGGACGCGAAGTCGGGATATCGCACCACCTACCGGGCCAAGAACGTCATCATGGCCATCGGCGGCCAGCCCAGCATACCCGGGGCCTCCCGCCCAACCACCCGCGCATCATCCACTCCTCTCAGTATTCCCACCTCGTCCCCAAGATCCTCCACCAGAGCGCCGCTCCGTATCGCGTGGCCGTTATTGGTGGTGGCCAGAGCGGAGCGGAGATTTTCAACAACATCCAAAAATTATACCCAAACTCGAAAACCCACCTTATCATGCGGTCCGAGTTCCTCAAACCGAGCGACGATTCACCCTTGTGAGTATAGAGTGGCCTCCTCCATAACCCACACAACCTCTGGAGATTTTCTATTCAGCACACACATTCTAACCGTTGACTATGCAGTGTAAATTCCATTTTCAACCCTGCCTTCATTGATGACCTATACCCACGGTCGGCATCCAGCCGCTCTGCTCTTCTCCAGGATGCCCGGAGCACCAACTATGGTGTGGTCCGACTCGAACTGATCGAGGCTCTCTATGAGCACATGTACGAACAACGGCGCGAGTTCGGCCCCGACGAGCGACGATGGCCGCACCGCATCCACGGCGCCACCGAGGTGGCAGGCCTTGATGGCAACGGCGGCCCCAAGTCCCACAGCAGCGACCAGGGCCCTCTGCGTCTCCGCGTCCGTTCACTGCGCGACCACGCCAACGGCGGGGGCGGCCGCGGCCGGAGAGGAGGGCGTTTTGGATGTCGACCTCGTCATCGCGGCCACGGGCTACCAGAGAACATCGCACCTGAACATGATGGAGAAGGTGGCGCCCTTGCTGCCGGGGCAGCAAGGGAAGCCGCAGGGCAAGCTCACGGACCGCGACGTCAAGGTAGGCCGCGACTACGGCGTCGAATTTGTGCCGGGAAAGGTTGCCAAGGGCTCCGGTATCTGGCTCCAGGGATGCAACGAGAAAACACAGGGGTACGTCCGAACTTGCTCATAAGCACTACTCGGCCCACACTCGGCCGAAGAACAAAACGTATACTGACCATGCAAACTTGTTTAGTTGAGTGATACGCTGCTTTCAGTTTTGGCTACCCGGTCAGGAGAGATTGTCGAATCCATCTTTGGAGATGGCAAGTGGGAAATAATCAAGGCCAAATTATAGAATCCTCACACAAAAACCGTGAGAGATGCACATCGATACCAGATCAGATATACTGACACATATGATCAATAATACTCTCTGACTGAGAGCCACAGCGCCGGTTAGTCAATTCAACGTACTGGCTATCGTCAAATGGGCAGGTCGACTGACACACCATCCTGCATTCTCTGTATTCTCCATGTGCGTGCATTGCTGGTTGATGGATGGTATTGGTATAATAGTGAATGAATACCTCCAACCGTTCGCCCTAAGCGTGGCGGCCCGCCCAAACACAACGGGCCGCTCGCGCTAAGAAAAGGGCCCAAAGGACCCCTTACTGGGTCCCAGAAGATGATGCTGGGCCCCGCCCTTGGAGCTTTGGGGGGGAGCTTATTGTGAGGAAAGCTGTCAGGACTCAGCAGCTCTCATCAACTTGCATACTACCTACTTACCTATGTACAACTTAGGATTGAGAAACCACAATACGCAGAAGCTTATCCCCCTTGTCCAATTTTGACCCATTCTACCTACCTACGCTCTCTTGCTTGGTTTTTGATCAATCCGATCTCTGGTCATGGCACCGCCAACGACACCCTCCCCTCGTAGTGCGCCCTACTACTATTTCCTCGCCGTGATCCCCGTCCTCCTCGGCGCCCTCTTCCTCGCGCGCCCCGACGCGCTCTTTTCTTCGTCCGACAATGCCACCAACCCGGCCGCAGCAGCAGCAGCAGCAACGGGCCCCCACTCCCTCCCTGCTTTGCCCTATGCCTACGATGCCCTGGAGCCGCACTTCGACAAGGAGACGATGGAGATCCACCACGGGCGCCACCACCAGACCTACGTGAACAACCTGAACGCCGCCCTGCAGCAGCTATCATGGCAATCGCAAGAAGGAGGGGCCGCCGGCTCCTCCGAGCAGCAGCAGCTCCTCTCGGTCCTTTCGGCCGACGAGCTGGTCCAGAACCTCGACAAGGTCCCGGCGCCGCAACGGACCGCGGTCCGCAACAGTGCAGGCGGGCACGCGAACCACGGCTTCTTCTGGCGCGGCCTCAAGAAGGGGACAAAACTGGGAGAAGCAGGAAGAGGAGGCGAAGAAGAAGAAAAAGGGGGGTCGCCCCTGCGAACCGCCATTGAGACGACGTTTGGGAGCGTCGAGGCCTTCCAGGCGCAGTTTGAGAAGGCTGCCGCGACCGTGTTTGGCTCCGGCTGGGCTTGGCTCGTATCTGACGAAGGCGCACTCAAGATTGTCACGACAGCGAACCAGGATAGTCCCTTGATGGGTGTAGATGTTGCTGGCTGCAGCGGAACCCCTATTATCGGACTCGATGCCTGGGAGCATGCTTACTACCTGAAGTTCCAAAACCGTCGACCCGACTACATCAAGGCCTTCTGGGGGGTTGTGAACTGGGACGAAGCCAGCCGACTATACAATGCCCTCGCCATCTAGGCTCTTGTGACGCCCCGCAAGACATGTTCCTGGAAATTTCAAGCATCGCGTAGATTTCAGCCACATGTAGGAGCAGAAACAAGGAGACGACGGCTAACACGTCAATGTACTTGGAGATCTGTATTGTATTATCGTCGACCGAGCAGCCGAACACCCCCAAGGAGGAGCTGAGCTTGGGAGGAACCCACAGGTTCCCCTTCCATATGGTACATACATGCTGTTTTGTTCTTACTCATACACCGACCGTACTGCCAACTCCGTAAGGCTCCAAACTCGGTGGTTCATAAGACGCCATGCTTCATGAAGGTCTTGAGACTGTCTCTTGCTCGCTGATGAAATGACCCGATATGCATGCATTCACCCAAAGCGAAGTAGTTTTTTTTGATCGCGCGTCCCCTGTCCGTCCGGCGTACGCCATGCACCAAAGAAAAGACCCCTAAAACCATGCCCGTTCCAACATAATTCCATCCACCGATGAAAGACGGTGATGATAGGCCATCGTTCGTGTGAAATCAAGCTCCGAGGCTAAATCCTCGTCTGCTTCTCTCTCTCACTTCCTGTTGGCAGTGTTGTCGAATTCGTTGACCATCGAGTCAATCACGCTGCCATGTTGTGATTTCTCGTCCTGGGACTTTGTCGTGCCGTTCTCGTTGGATTGTAGCTGGCCTGCCATCTTTTCGGCCATGGTACGGTTTTGGGCCTCGCCCACCTTGCCAAACACGCTGAGGCCAGTAGCGATCATGCCTCCAATATCGCCCACGTTGCCGGGGATCACGACGGCGGTGCTCTCGCGGGCGAGCTTGCCGAAGGCGTCGACATACTTCTCGGCCACGCTCAGACTGACGGCGCCCTGAGCCGACGCGCCGCCCGAAGAGATGGAGTGTGCGATGGCGTCGATGCCCTTGGCACTCGCGTTGGCCTTGAGCAGAATCGCCTCGGCCTCACCATTGGCACGGTTGATTTGCTCGGCGCGCAGGGCCTCGGAAGCCAGGATGACGCTCTGTTTCTTTCCCTCGGCGATATTGATGGCGCTCTGGCGCTGACCTTCGGACTCGAGGATCTCGGCTCGTTTGGAGCGCTCGGCGGTGACTTGGCGGTGCATGGCCTCGACGACGGCAGCGGGGGCGTGGATGTCGCGGATCTCGTAACGCAAGCAGGTGACACCCCATGCTTGGGCAGCTTCGTTTATGGCCGCGGTGATGTTGGTGTTGAGGGCGGCCCGCTCCTTGAGAACATGGTCGAGACTCAACTGGCCAATCTCGGAGCGCATCGTGGTCTGGGCCAGCTGGCTGATGGCATACTCGGCATCTTCGACACCATAGGAAGCTTTGTAGGCATCGAAGACTCGGGTGTACAGGACACCGTCCAGCTCGAGGGTGACGTTGTCGGCGGTGATGGCGCTCTGGGAGGGGATCTCGATGGCAACTTCTTTGAGGGACTTGACGTAGGCGATGCGGTCAAGGAAGGGCACGAGGATGGCGAGACCGGGCTCGAGGATGCGGTTGTACTTGCCCATGCGCTCCACAATCCAAGCCGTCTGTTGGGGCACGAAGCGAACAATGGTGTTGGCAGGCAAGGACGGGCGCTGGAAGTACGAGGGAGGAACGGCGCCGCCGAAGCCGCCGACGGAGTTTCCGCTACCGATCTGGGAGTTTGCGGGCAGCAGAGCCTTGGATGTGGACTGGAAATTGCGGCGGGATTGGGTCGTGGTCAAGGCTGCGGTGGGTGCGATGAGACGACTCGGTCGAGTGAGGCCATGCCGTATCACAGCCTTCTCGACTTGGCGTGCCAGCGACATGGTGGGAAGAAGCGGTGCAATCGTCGGGGTGTGTGTCGCAGGCCCAGATAGGAGAAAGGGAGCAGGAGAAGCGGAAACAAAACACGCGCGCAGAAAAAGGTGCGAATGGGATTAATTAGTGGGAGCGTGACGTTATTTGTCGGATGGAGATAGAAGCAGGCACAGAGTCAGAGCTCTGTCAGACTCTCTCTCTCAGAGGGACTGGGCAGAGCTCAATCATCAATTGAGACCAATTCCAATTGCTCAGCAAAAGCAAAAGCAATTGAAGGCGCTAAAAAATGAAACCTAACGCTGTACGTACCGAACGGGCCAATCGATTAGTGGGGGGTACTTGACTAAGTACCTAAGTACGTAGCCAAGAACCTCCGTGAGTGGACGAGGTAGCTTGAGCTATGTAGGTATATAGGTAAAATCACCTCGCTAAAGTCTGCGCACGCACCACCTATAGCCGATTTCCAGCACTTTTACCACTATTTTTAAATAGTAACAGCGTAATTAAATTAGTTATAAATCGGTTATATTTAGGTTTATTTTAATTATAATCGTATATATTTTAATAGTGACTATATTAGCCCTTTACGCGCTATATTATAACGAACGTTATTTAAGTTTTAAAAAAAACCTAGTAAGACGTACTAGGGTTTATATTAATAATATAAAAGAGTATCCGAACGTATAATAAAAGTCGCTTTTATTATTATAATAAATAATAGCTCGTAAAAACGAAAGTAATTAAAGTATACAGGTTTAAAGGTATTTATAATAGTTTTATTAAAGCTATTTATTTTATTAATAAATTAAGATTAATATTTAAATTAATTATTAAAATAAAAAATATTTATATAAAATATATAAAGAACGTCCGTCGTTATATATTTAATTTCTTCCCTTATTAATCCGTTAGAGCGTCCGCTAGCTTATAGTGATCCCGTTATTAGCTTACGGTGATCTATCCCTTGAATTACGGTGATTCATTCTAGCGGCTTACTTAGGGGCGCCGTGATCCCGTTGCTCCTAGCTTACTCGCTAGAGCGGTGGTTTAGTCGCTCTTCGTCCCGTAGCTCTTTCCTAGTTGCTTTCCCCGGGTCGGGTTTATCCTTTCGCTATTTAGGATATCCTCGTAGTTATATTTATACGCTTTTATAATATAAAAGAGTTTATATTAATATAATTAATAATATAATTAGTAATTATAATATTGTAGTCTAGTTAGGGTATAATAATTCCGTTCCGGCGGGTAGGGTTTTAGCCGTATAATTAAGTCGAGTTATAATATTATCCTCCTTTTTTTAACCGCTTTATTTTTAAAGTGTCGACTTTATAAATATTCTAGTTACCCGTATTATTAGGTTGTGGTAGGTTTCTTTTTTTTGTTATTTTTTATTATGATGTTTGCTTATTATAATTAGTCGTGTCGAAAAATCTCGGTTTAAGAAAACTGTCGCGCGTTTAGCTTTTGCCGTTAACATGGAATCTATAGGTAACTTAATTAATATACCTTATACTCGTTATTTTCGCTAAAACCTGGCTTATTGTATAAGCGAGAAGTCGTTTCGCTGTTCGGAGTGTATTCGGGTTGGCCGTTTTTGTGATAGTACTTTTATTACGTCGGCCTTAACGAAGCTGGCTGCTTAATAGAAGAAGCTGGAGGCTGAAGAGTTGGACGTAGAGGAGACCTTGTTCTTTTTGTAAACGTAGTTGTCTACCGCCTTGGGTTGTCTAGCCCGTTTTCGTCGTATGAAGAAGGTTGTGGTGGAAAAGCGTTCGGAGGCGTTTTGTTGAGGAATGTAGGAGCTGGATGAGGAAGATGGTGTTTCTTCTTCGATTATTAATTAGGAGAACTTCGTTTTTGGTAACCTGCGTTCTTTGGGTATTTTTAGGGACGTTGATTGGTCGTTTCTTGGTTTAGTAGGTTTCCCCGAGCTTGGGCCGTCGGTCCCCGCGGGGAAGCTTTTTTTAAACTTTTAGAGTTTCTCCGCGGTGTTCGCTAGGTGTTTCCTAGGCTTTTAGGTGTTGTTTTCTAGCGGGTAGCCTTTTTATTAGACGAGGTATTAAAAGCTCCGTCTTTTTTTTTATTATCGATAATTCCGTTAACTTCGTACTCGTGTTAATCTGTTTCGACTTTTAGTTGTATATCGATTAGGGTTTTTTCGGCCGCTAGTTTAAGTAATAAAATATAAAATATAGGGTGTACTCGTATTGTTTTGGGTAGTAATAGTTAGTAGTTAGTTTTTAAAATAATTTTTACGATTTTAAATAATCCTATTCTTTTAAAGTCTAATTTATCGCTTAGTCGTTTTGTTTTAATGTTTCGTCGTAGGAGGTAGACTTTTTCTCCTTTTTTAAAAATTAGTCCTTTTAACCTTGTTTAGTCGGCGTATTTCTTTATTTATTATTAGAGGAAGGTGAGGTTTTATTATAGCGTAATTTAGAATTCTTTTAATTTCTCGATTTAAATGGTCGCGATTAGTGCTAGCTCCTTTTCCCTTAGTTTTTTAGTGATTTCTAAATTATATCCGTAGTTTACTCGAAATGGTAATATACGTATAGCTTTATTATCCGCGTTATTATAAGCGAATTAAGCTATTAATAATAATTATACTTAATTATTTTATTTATAATTAATATAGTAGCGTAAGTACTGTTTTAAGGTTTAGTTTATCCGCTTAGTTTATTTATCCGTTTAGGGGTGGTAAGGCGTGGATAGTTTATGCTTAACTCTAAGTTATGCTATGAGTAATTTTTAGAATTTGGCGGTGAATAGTTTGTTTTTATTAGAGATGATTGTTTCGGGCAGTCCGTGCTAGCTAACGATTATTCGGAGGAACGTGTACGCTAGGTCGTTAGTATCGTTAAATTTTTTATACGGTAGGAAGTAGGTATACTTTATAAGTTTATTCATAATAATTAAAATATTATCGTAATTAATTTTAGTTAGGGGTTTTTTTAATGGGGGCAGCTTAATAACGAAGTTAAGTGCGATGGTTTTCTATACTCTATCTAGCGGTAGGATCGGCTGTAATTCTCCGTATAGTCGGTGTCGGGCGGCTTTAGCTTTATTGTAGAGGTTGTATTTGCCGATCACTTTGGCCACGATTGTTTTAAGGTTCCTATAGTCGAATTGCCTGGTAATCCTTTTCCAGGTTTTGAATATCCCTTGGTGTCCGTGTGCAGGGTGCTCATGGAATTCTTTAATGAAGTCCTCGCGATACTGCTCGGGGATATGAATCTTGTTTCGGTAGAAGGCGAGACCGTCGCGGTCTTTGAGGTGATCTTTAGGGTAGTTCGCGGGGTCGGGGGTTTAGTTAAGTTGCCGAAACTTAGTAACCTATTCGTCGTTATGCTGGACGTGGTTCGTAGCGTTTAGTTATTTTAAGGGTGCGAGGTTACCGTTTTAGTCGTAGGCGAGAATTGTTCGCGTTTCGGGCGGAACCTCCTCTTAGTGGTCCGGTCGTCGGCTTAGTGTATCGGCGCGACCGTTCTCGCTACCCTTCCGGTAGATGATGGTGAGGTTAAATCTTGAAAGGAATTCAGACCATCGTACTTGTCGTTTGTTCAGCTCCTTAGTAGTAGTGAACGTCGTAAGGTTTTTATGATCGGTGTAGACTTTAACTGGCTTTACTATTCCGCTAAGGTAATGTCTCTATTCTTCGCAAGCTTTAATAATAGCTATCAGCTCCTTATTATGGATCTAATAGTTGAGCTCTAGTCTGTTAAGCTTTTTTAAAAAGAATGCGACGGGGTGCGACTTTCCGTTATCGTTTCGTTAGCTTAGTTATCCTTCGATTGCATAGTTTAATACGTCGGTTTCGACTTTAAAGGGTCTAGACGGATCTGTTACGCGAAGTATTAGTTCGCTAAGGATTCGTTCCTTAATATCGTAAAAGGCCTTATCTTCCTTCTCCGTCTATTAGAATAGTTCGTCCTTCTTCGTCAGGTTCGTTAGGGGTGTCGCTATCCTACTAAATCCGGGACAAAGATCCGGTAGTAATTAGCTAGTCTTAAGAAGGATCTGACTTCTGTAGCGCTTGTAGGCGTGGGCCACTCCCTAACTGTTAAGATTTTCGAAGGTTCTATTCGGATTTCGCCCGGGGATATTACGTATCTTACGAAGGTGACGGATCGTTAGTAGAATTCGCTCTTTTCTGGGTTAACCAGTAGGTTGGCGTCCTGTAACTTTTGGAGTACTAGCTTTACGTGCTCTCGGTGCTGCTCGTCGTTCTCGGAATAGATGAGGATATCGTCGAGGTATACTACGACGAACTTGTCGAGGTATTCTCGTAAAATATGGTTAATTATAGACTAGAAGCTAGCTAGTGCGTTAATTAAGCTAAACGGCATAGCTTAGTACTCGAAATGGCCGTACTTAGTTCGAAACGCGGTCTTCTACTCCTCTCTTTTTTTAATTCAGATTAGGTTATATATATTAAGGAGGTCGAGTGCTGTAAAGATTTTAACGTGCAGTAGTTTATTCCGTAAATCGCCGATCAAAGGTAGGGGGTACCGGTTTTTAATAGTGATTTCGTTAAGCTTCCGGTAATCGATGCACATGCGCCATTTAGGTTTCCCGTCCTTGCTCTTCTTTAGGACGAAAAGGATAGGGAAGCCTGCTGGTGATGTGGATGGTCGGATGACTCCTTTCTCGAGATTCTCCGTGATGTATTCCTTTAAGGCTTGTTCGTGCTCCTGGTTAAGTTTATATATAAGCATGAATAGGGGTTCCTTCCCATCCTTAAGGGGTATCTCATAATCCCACCGTGTGTAAGGCGGTAAGCCTGTCTCTAGTTTCCCACTAAAAAGTGCTTCGAATTGCCGGTACTTTTCTAGTATAGTCGTCGTAACGTTCGGCTTAGGCTCCTTAGCAATAATATATGCCTTAAGGACCTTAGGTTTATTAAGGGGCGCTTCCTAGACCGCTGCTCATCGACTAAACCTCTTCCTGGTGTATCTTATTAAAGTTAGCCTGTTCTCTAATTAATTTTGAGATTACTTACCCGTAACTAGGGTATCCTTAAAATTATATCGTATCCTGCGACGTCCGTAATGTTATACGTGATTCGTTTATGGCGTCTTCCGATATCGACCGGAAGGTTCGCGACTTCCTTCCGTACTTCTCTATTATCGTAGGTTATAAGTCCTCTATCAACGGTCCTAAGTCGGTATAGGGCGTCTTTCTCCTGCTATTCGAGTTTAAGGCAGTTAACGATTCGTGGTGAAATATAATTTCCTTACGCTCCGCTATCGAGTAGCGCTCTAATATGGACTCCCTTTACGCCTAGTATTAATATAATATACTTATAGATAGCTCGATCATCCGTTATCTAGCATAGGGACCTGTCTTAGTCCGCCTATTATCGTCCCTCTATAATAGGCGGCGTCCATTTCTCGAACGCTGCGTCTATGGGTTACTAACGATATCTTGCGATCGATCCTCGTGTCGTCGCCGTTATTCCTTTCGTTCTCTATGAGGTGCCTTTTAATATATTAGTGGGGGTGTTTCTATGCTCCTCCCTGCGTGAAGTACTGTCCCTAATACTTAAGATTCGGGTTCTTCCGATAATTCGAAGGTTTATTAGGTTCGCGGTAGTTTATAGGCGCTTTATAGGTTCTTTAATATAGTAAGGGGGTTCTCCTGTCGGGTATATACCTATACGTCTTAAAGGCATTAAGTGCTTTCCTTTAAACGTCTATAAGCTCGCGATTTTTCCTAGGCGTATTTAAGGTATTAATCCTCGAAGTATTCCTTTAATCTCGTCCTTCTAAGTAACACTATCGTAACTACCGTAAATCTTTTTATATTAGTAGGTACGCGCGTTATCCGTCTAGGATTAACGTTCGGATTTTTTTAATAATATAATCCGGGTGTAATTACGTAATAGGTCGCTTACCAATCCTTCGGGGAAACTATTCGTGTTCGAGTTTCTCCGCGAAGTATTCCGTGTAAGCGTCGTATACATACGAGATCTATAAGAGCGTAAAGTATCTTTCGTATATAGGGGAGATTCGTAAATTATCCCTTACTACGTAATTATCGTAAATTCTTTAGCTAAAACCGGCCGTAATAAGTACTTAGCGTAAATATTTCGAGTCGGGGTAAGGAATACTAGGGATAATTAACCACCCGTTAGTTTTAAAGTCTTTAAATTTAGCGATCTCGTTTATTAGCTCGTTTATTAATATATCTATTAGATATTCGTGGTTTATTAGTTACTTTAATTAGCTTATAGTATTATCTATCGAATTATTATCTTCGTTATAAAGGAGGGGTTATTCCTTTCGCATTATCGCGACGCTTCGGCTATGGTCTTCTTTACCCTCCGGGGCTTTAGGGAATTATCCGGTGCCTTCCTTATTTGCTAAGTAAGAGGTGCACCTATTATCGTAGCAGGCTATCTAAGATAAGCTACCGTGTTTAATAGTGGCGCTACTATCTTTAATAGCTACGTTAAAAGTAGCCTTTACCTTAATAGTATTAACGTGTCGTCCCTTTAAGACTCGTCGGAAGTCCTTCCTCGGTGCTCGATATTCTCGAGCGTAATATCCTAGTTTTTAATAATTATAATAAATACTACGTAACTTCTTATCCTACTTATCGTATTTAATAGCGTCGAGGTTTATAGGTTTACTATAATAGCTATACGCCGTAATATTCCTAGGCGGTATATAGTTATATTAACATAGTCGCCTGTATTAGCTTAAGTTCGACTAGTTTACCGCTAAGGTCCGCCCTGCTTTTCGCGGCGTCGCTCGTATATACAGATATCGATCTTAATAATAAATTCTATATACGAAAAGAAATTATTAAAGGCGTCGAGCCGGCTAAGTTCGTTCTTAACGTTATTTTTTAATCTTCGATAATATATTATAATTTTCGTAACTTCAATATAATTTAATCAAGCTATAATACGCCGGAACTCGGTTATATAAGAAACGGTTAATCCCTTCTGCTTAAAAGTTTTAAGTTCCCTTTCCGCCTGTCGCTTTTCGTCGGGGTTTTAGAAAAGTGACTTAAAAGCCTATTCGAAGCCGTTATAACTCTCGAAAATATATTATATCTCTATACGGCATAACTTAATTTATTAATCGTTTTTTACGAGTTCGTTTAAATAGGGTTCGAACTAAGCGAGTACCTTACCTTTAAAAAACGAGGCGGCGTGGATAACTCGCTAAGTGGCGTCTTAGAACGTCCCTTCGTAAAACCGTTAATAGGCCTTAACCTGAATAAGGAAGCCTTAGAAGTTTCCGCTTATCCCGTTAAAAGGGGTTAGCGTACTAATCTTTATACCTTTCTTTATTATAATAAGGGTCTAAATAATATTAATAGCTATGTAAAAGAGACGCACCTCTTCGCATAACTTATCGATATTATAAGGTATTTATCCTAAGGTGCTTTTAATTAAGAGCTCGTTACGTTCCTTCTCGAGTTTAACGTAGTAATACTAATAATTAGCGCTCTCTTGTTCGAGTTCCTTAATTCGTTTAACTAGCGCTTATCGTGTAGGTTCGTCGTCGCTATCATTGCTATCAACGTCTATAATAGGGTCCCGTTAGGAGGTATTAGGGGTGGCGATAGGAGTCTTTCCTTATCGGACGGTATTATTAAGGCTAGGTATAAACATAATTCTTATGGTGCTATTACTTAAAGGTCTAAGTAATAACTCGTAAAAATAAAAGTAATTAAAATATAATAAACGTTATTTAAGTTTTAAAAAAAACTTAATAAAACGTATTAAGGTTTATATTAATAATATGAAAAAATATTTAAATATATAATAAAAGTCGCTTTTATTATTATAATAAATAATAACTCGTAAAAATAAAAATAATTAAGGTACGCGGGTTTAAAAGTATTTATAATAATTTTATTAAAGTTATTTATTTTATTAATAAATTAAAATTAATATTTAAATTAATTATTAAAATAAAAAATATTTATATAAAATATATAAAAAATATCTATTATTATATATTTAATCTCCTTTTTTATTAATTCGTTAAAACGTTTATTAGCTTATAATAATCCCGTTATTAACTCACGGTAATCTATCCCTTAAATTACGGTAATCTATTTTAGCGGCTTACTTAAAGGCGCCGTAATCCCGTTACTCCTAGCTTACTCGCTAGAGCGGTAGTTTAGTCGCTCTTCGTTCCGTAGCTCCTTTCTAACTGCTTTCCCCGGGTCGGGTCTATCCTTTTACTATCTAGGATATCCTCGTAATTATATTCGCGCGCTTCTATAATATAAGAAAGTTTATATTAATATAACTAATAATACGGTCGGTAGCTATAACATTATAGCTTGGTCGGGGTATAATAGTTCCGTTCCGGCGGGTAAGGTCTTGGCCGTATGGTTAGGTCGGGTTATAACACGTATAATAGCTATGCGACGAGGAATAAAACATAATAGCTAGAGTATTATCTCCGGATTTAATATAGCCTACGCCTTTTTAATTATTTTTTTCGTATACGCTTTATATATTATATCTCTTTTTAAAGTATTAAAATTAAGGCTCTATTTTATATATTTTAAGCTTAAAAGCTTTTTATACTTATTTAATAAGGTTTAAATCAAATAAATAAATAGGCTATTAAATTATTTAAATACTTTTTAATTTAAAGAACTCTTTTACAAGGTTAAATCGATATATACGCGCGTTATTCTATATAAAAAGGTCCTTAGGCTCGTAAAAAAAAAAAAAGGGCAGCCTTTAAAACCTTAATATACCGGGTAGAAATAAAGCCGCCGCCTAGAGAGTCGGGATCTCCTCGGCAAAAAATAAAAGGGGAAGTCCTAGCCTCTCCATCCCTCTACCACACTATTACCCACACTATAAAGTTAATCCGAGGCCTAAAATAAGGTTTAAGGTTAATTAAGTCTTTCCGGAAGCGTTCTAAACAATACCGGAAGACCTAACGGCCCGGTATATGCGGTATATTTTAAATCGTGCATTCGTTAAAAAAGAGGCAGAGCATTAACTATTTTAAACGCGCCGGCGAGGATTAATAACGGTAGAAAGAGAGTCTCTTTTTAGCGTTATTATTCGTTAAGAGGATGCGCTTCGTAGCGCGCCAGTAGCCGATCCTCTTTTTACGTAGTTTGCAACGTGCGGTGTCGACGGAGAAGGAGCGTAGTTTAGACCTTAGTATTATATTTATATCTAAGCAGAGCTCCCTCCAAGTAGCACGGGGCTTCCGGCGTATTAACTAAAATAGATAGCGCTCTTACCGAGTCGATAATCTATGAGGGCGACTAGGTCTCGGCTTTTTTTTAATGTTTTTCGTTTAATAAAACGCTTTACGAGGTTATTAATAATAGCTGGCCGACGCGTGCCAAACGCGTCGGCAATAGTGCGCCTTAGTACACCGGCGATGGAGAGCGCAGAAATAGCCGCAACAGCTTCGGAAGAGTATTCGCCATTTAGCTTACGATCTGCGGTTAAAATGCGACCGAGCTCGTTTAAATCCATATTAATTTAATAGAGTTATGGTAAAAATAAGTTGGAAGGAAGGAAAAGATGATAAAATGAGATTTGAGGTGTTGGTGGTGCGTGCGCAGACTTTTGCGAGGTCACTTTACCTAACCTAGCTTGCCTGGTTGCTGGCCGTATCGATTACAATCTTCGGCCACAGCGATGATACTGGGCTGCTGGGCCTATTCAGAAAAGAATACAGTACATACTTACTTGTCAAGCAGCTGGGGAAGAAAAACATGGCCAACCGTGTAGCTCCTGTTCTATCTATAGACCGCAACACATGCCGTGTCTACGTGCCCTGTTCTAGTACCTAAAACTCTACGTATAAAATACATTTGATGGCACTCACTACATACCCAGCTCGCCGCCAACAATGCCTAGAGCCCTTCCCAGCAGCGCCCCGATCCCGGCATCGCCACTGCAGCCCGCGACCCGGGTGGCGTCCACCACGAGCGGGTATAGCCGCAGCATGTGCTTCCGCGACTCGCTCTCCACGTTGGCGCAGTCCGGTATGGCCTCGCTCTCGCTCTTGAGCTCCACCAGCCGCTCCAGGATCCGGCTGAGCTCCTTCCGCTGCGACAGCGGCTGCGGCATCTGCCCCCTCAGCGGCTGGTCCGCAATGTACGCCCGCAGCGTCAGCGCCGCGCGCAGGATGAGGTACGGCGCCGTCGTGCGCGCCAGTCGAACATGGAGCGAATGCGGCGCCTCCGCCCCCGCCTCCTGCAATGAAGGAGTCCCCGCCGGCGGAAACGCTGGTGTCGGGGGTTGCACCATGATCTGCGGCGTCGATGCTTCGTCGTGGCTCATAACCAGGGAGAAGAGCTCGTCGAGGCAGACATACGCCATCCTTTGGCGGTAGGTAGGTGTCGCATCGACTGTACGACCAGACCGCGGCTTGTACACGGTTGCCAAGCCGTGGCCTTCGGGAATGTGGCCGTATATGATTTTGGACTCGGCAGGCGCCGGTGCATGTATGATGGAGATTCGGAATAATGACTCGGCGTAGAGCTTTCGCGTCATATCAGGCACGACCTCGGCGCCCATGGAAGGAGTAGCCAACTCGCGAAGCTTGTTGAAGGAGGATATATCAAAGTCTTCATCTTCGGCAAGGTTGATGCGTTTCGCCGGCACATCACAGTCAGCGCTGGTGATGCCGTTGGCTACGGTGACGATCATGCGCCAGATGTCCTGCAACATAGATCGTGGTACGTCTAGGTGGCGGAGCTGCTGCATGGTGGCCCCCAAAATCGTCAACGTCGACATGGTGGCTTGTTTCCATGGCTGTATCGATTTGGTAATGGTCGTAAACTGGTACTTCAGTACTATGGGCTTCGAGAGCGAGGTCAACGCTGCTAGAAACGCACCACTGCTGTAAATGTCCAAGTCCGAGGCATGCCCAACAATAAACGACTCGAGCATCAGCATGCTCGCTTTCGACATGGCAACATAGGTACGTTTCTGTGTTCTGCGCGGCTGCGCGCCAATGTCATCATCAAAGGCCAAGGAGACAAACTCTGATGCTTGCTTGATAAGAGCAGACGGGACTCCGGCTATGTCCGTCCTCAGCATCTTCAAGACGTCAAGGATCTGGCCTTGTAAAGGCGTCACGTACTCGATATCGGCCACGAAAGATCCCGGTGATGCCTGCTGCATTGCCTCTCGAAGAAGTATCAGCATGCGGGAAACCCGTTCCAACGCCAAGTCTGATTGGATGAGGCGGTAGACATCGCGCAGGGCAGCAACGTAGGCAAGCAGGCAATTCTGGTTGTCCAGGGCCTTGGACTTCTCAGTCGGCTGGGAGATAGGTATGCCACGGGCCCACAGGTCCCAGGCCAGGTCGATGGTCGTCTTATTGAAGTTCTGCTTGGCACCGTTTTGGCTTTGGGAAAGGATCTGAGTCAAGGCCTTGAAGGTGGCCGTGTTGATTTCGAGAACCTGGAAGTCGAGCAGGGAGGCAAAGTGTCCCAGTAACTGTTGCCAGTACGAGTTAAACGTGGGATGGACTGTGAGAACATCCAGGTAATTAGCAAGCAAACCCGAGATGCCATTGATGACCACAACAGCCGTATCGTGCCATTCAACCCGCTCCTTCTCTTCCACCTCCTGCTCGCTGACGGAACCAAGCTGTTCCTCTACCGAGGATAGAAGCCGGAAGATAACCGACTTGATGCATATTGCCCATCCCTCGGGGCTCAATCGATCGCCGTAGGCATCAAATATCCGTAGCAGAGTGTGCGTCGCGCCTTGAAGCTAGTCAGTATATGATTTTGAATCCGCGTTGAGGTAAAATACGTACTGTTCCTGAGTTCCAAACGGTCGTCGGCAGTAACATTGGTCAGCCGTAGCAATAGCAACATCCATAGTGCAGCATCAGACGATGGGTTCCTGTGAATCTGCAGCCTTTGCCGCCAAAGCGTCGTCATCGACACCCCCGACTAGGCTGTCGGTAATGGGCAGAGACTTGTTCTTTCCCGATAGGAAATCGGACAGCACCCAGAAGAAGGTCACAGTCTAGCGCTGTTAGTCTAGCACAATATTTAGGAGTAGGGGGAGCCCTACCGTGAGAGCAATGTTCAGGTCGTCATCTTGAGAACAGAACTTGTACAGGGTATCAACAAGAATGAGGAAGCAGGAGTTGGGAAGTGAGGACAAGAAATCGGAGCTGATAAGCTGGAGAGAACTGAACGACGACCGGATAAGCTTGCTCGAACGGGTGAGAACGAGGCTGGACTGCGAGTCCATGCCCTTATTCGTGTCATCGGCAAATCGCTTCTTGATGAAAATGCTACCAATGATTTCGAAAGCGACATCCCAGCCACTGATGAGAGTCTCACCGCTGTCATCCAGGAGACTCTTCAACCCTTCGAGTATAACCTTGTGAATGTCTACATCGGTGGCGTAGTTGGTGATGGACGAGATACGCTCCTCTTTTTGTAGCGGCAAGAGCGAGTCTCGCAGTGCCTCTAACAGACGCTGTTGAACCTTGCTCCGAAGTTGGTCGCCGAGATTGTCAGCAACCTTGGCTGCGTTCAGGACAAGGTCCACGAGAATGTCAGCTGCGCGTCTCCGGACCTGAGGGGACGCAGGAGCTGAGCAGAGCATGTTGACGAGTTCCGAGGTGAAACGAGTCCAGCCTGAGAGCTCTGGGTTGTAAGAGAGCAGCCTATCAATGTTGATGTTTGCTACATCGCCCAGCTTTGCTAGGGCGAATTGGTCCTCTATATTGGGGCTGACGGCTGCTTGCGTGGAAATGCTGAGCATGCGCCGATGCTGACCAGTTGGTGTTCGCAAACCCTGCGCTGGAGGCGTCAGGGTTTGTGAGGGGGGCGAGTTGGGTCGACTCGAAGATTCTGATGTGTCGTCGGGTTGCCGCTCCAGTAGGTTGCAGATAGCATCGACGACCTCGAGAAACGGCTCGTTCGGGAAGTCAACCGTGCTTTCAAGCAGTCTCGTGCCGGCGGTCTTTACTTGCTTCACCTCGGTGCCGAAATTGGCTAGCAGTGAGTTGGCTTCACTCTCTGCCCTGGAATCCTGGCCTTTCGTGGCTATGGGCGTGCGACCAGCAATCTCGCCAGTCGAGAAGAGAATAAAGTCAGCCTGCTGCATCGTTTCTAGCACTATTCTCCACGAGGATCCCAGTGTTGGACCCAACGCAATGCCCAGGTTGAGAAGAGCACGCAGGCAAAGAAGGTTTCGAGTATTAAGGGTCTGAGGGATCGAATTGGCATCCAATGAAGCCTGCCTCTGCCGCTCGCCAGCCGCACCGACTGGTGTGACTAGATTCTCCACGCTGAGAAGCCCTCGCGCGTTTCCGAGAATGCCGTTGGGAGTCTCCGTCGCAGGCGTGGAGACTATTGGCTTGGAGGAGCCAGCTCCGAGACAAGCCGTGAAGACATTTGGTGGAACAGCCGCCTTGCCCAGTGTAGTAAGAAAGGCATCACGCGGGGTGGCGAGTTGCAACAGTCCAGCGACGTGCGCGAATTTTTGAAAAGCCCGAACAAGGCCATGGTAATACTCAGAGTCCAGTGCCGCGTAGAGGAATGTAGAGCAGGTGGCCAGGATCGCCGGCCAGCATTCATCAACCATCTTAGCACATATTTGTACTTCCTGGTGCAGTGGGTGGTCCTTCAGAGCAAGTGGGTTAACGGGTAGGGGGTTTCTTTTGAAAGAGCCCGACCTTTCCAGAGAATTCAACGTGGCGACCCTATCTAGATTTGTTTTGTAGGGCTCGCCCTCATCCTCCGCTATGGTTGCTGGCGAGCTCCTCTCCGTATCAGAGATCTTCGGTCGTCTGCCGGGAACGTCCCTCTCCAGGGACGGTGAGTGGCAAAATGAACTTGGCCAGGCCTTCGGAGAGAGAGGTGATGCAAGACAGGGTCAAGGCATACACATATGACTCTGGGATGGTCGGAGGATCGGTCTTGTCCAGTTGGTCGATACAGGGCACTCGCATCGTACTGAACTGAGAGCTGATGCCGGTATTGGAGCCGTCGCTGACGGAGCCACTGATAATACCAGTCACACCACTGGCCTCCAGCATCGCCTGGTCGGTCGAGCTACCAAGACTACCATATGGATTTGCTACGGGGATGGTAGATTGATGAGTGAGGCCAATGACGGCGGGCTTCTCCTTGCTGATCCGAACAAAGGCTGCGGTGAGGGTTTTGAGCGTGTTCTTCTGCCCCTCTGTGCCATCATAGAGCATGTATATTTTGCGGAGCAGGCCGGGCTCCCCAAAGATGCCGCGAAAAACCTCCATGCATAGTGCCCTTCTCCACAAAGCCGTGTCCGGGTCGAGTAGATGGGTCAGGATCTCTAGTGCTTCACCCCCTTCGCCGTGCAAAGTGTTCAAGTGCCTCCGGAGTAAGGTGTACAGTATGCGGACCAGTCGGACAGAAGTAGCAAAGTTGACCTTGCTGGAGAGAGCACTGATGAGGAATGGCATCACCCTGGCCCGCAACACGTGCGCCTGCTCGGGATGTGTCGAGAAGATGGCAGCGTGGTTGGTCAGGACCGATTCTATCAGCTCTAGACCGAATGTCTGCGGCAGCCCTGTGAAACGGAGATACTCGGGTCTCTGATTTTCCGTCATGAGGCAGATGTCGTTAAAGATTCGATAAGCATCCATGGCGGCGGATGGCAGCTGCACCGTGCCGTCCTGGGTGGGGCCTCTCCCACATAATTGGCCTCGGTGGCGGACCTATCCTCGACGACCACCTTGTCGAAGACAGACACGACCAGTTGCTGCAGAGTTGCAGCCGATGTGTTGTTGACGATGGCATTCTTGCTGGACTGCAGGATGAAGCAGATGTTGAGGGCAGTGACAAGCAAGTCGCCTCTGATCTCAATCGCATAGTTTTGCAGGAGAGTCGGCAGGGCTTGTAAGATCTTGAGCTGCACGTCGAGCCCGGCAGAGGTGGCCTCGCGCAAAGCTTCCAGAACTGGACTGAGCTTGGAGCGTGGGAGAGCGCTGCTCATAATCAGCCTCAGAAGGCATACAATGGCGATGCCGGTGAATTTTGCATTTTTGCTGCCACATGCGATGATAAAGGGATTTACGAAATTGATCCTCTGGGCCAGCTCTGAGAGATTGTCAGCAGGCGTACAGGGCCAAAAAAGCATATGAGAGAGGATCAATAAATACCAGCAGCGATCTGAGATTCATTGGCCCCTCGGATGCCCTTGAGTTCCTCGAGGGATCTTTCGGCGGCCTAGATTGCAGGCATTATTGAGTCAATAAAGAATGCCCATGAGAAAAGGCAGAAACTGCTAGGCAACAGGCCAGCCGAGTTGAGAGGGGGAAAGGGGGCAGATACTCACCTGGCGGAGGTCATTGTGTTTCCGTTTGCTCTCCTGAACCAGGTTGGTGAGCTCGGAGGCTAGGAGCTGCGTGGTCATTTTGCATGCTTCGCTGGGCCGAACTCCATGGGGCCACCAAGCCAGCGCTTCTTTCTTTGTCTACCAATCTGCAAAGTAGCAGCAGGAGGTCCCAGCGATATGTATGTACAGCAGGGAGATAATCGACGGGGAAGAAAAGGAGCTGGCTTGTTGTTCAACTCCCAGTTGCTGCCGTCTCACAGGTCAGTCTTCATTCCCATGGCCAGCTCCACCATTGGAGAGATTACCTAATCCTGGCTGGGACTTTGAAGCTACAGAAGGTGAGCAGGTACATGTACCTAAACAACCCCGCCATGGGCCATCTTACACCACCAAAACAGCCTTGAACACAGCCCTCCTTCGTTAGGTGCGCAGATACCATCGATTCGGACAGAGACATTAGTAGGTCGCCGCCTCGCATCAATTGATTGCTTCCTTGCTTCGCTTCGCTGTCGCAGGGCAGGACTTGGAAGATAGTAGTCCGGATTCTTGCCTTTTCTTCCAGTCTGTCGGTTTCTGCAATCACCAATATCATTATCATCATTGCCGCCGTCCGATTTCTGCCTGAAGCAAGCTGCTATCTCAGGTAAGTCATGTCCCTACAACGGAATGATGCCTGGCGCTATGTTGGATTAAACGGGATCGGATTCTAATCGCATCCACACAACACTCTAGAGATTCCTAACCTAACCGCCGAACCACTCTCGACACCAGTCTCGATTTCCAGGTAGCCGGTAGCTGGGCTACATATCTACTACTCTCTCTTCCCAATCCGACGCCTCGCACACAACCACACTTACTTCATACCGACTTTATACCGACAACATGGGCGCCAAGATTCCTCGCAACTTCCGCCTCCTGGAGGAGCTCGAGAAGGGCGAGAAGGGCCTCGGCACTGGTGGGTTTACATACTGGCTGGCCGGCTGCGGCTGGGTTTGCGATACAAGCACACTCGCTGATTTGATAAAATAGAGGCGTGCAGCTTTGGTCTGGCTGATTCGTCAGACATGTTGATGTCGGACTGGAACGGTACCATCTTGGGCCCTCCTCATGTACGTGTCCCTTGCAACACTCTCTGGTCCAACTCGGCTGAAGAATCACGTTTGGGCTGACCATAATATACCTAACAACAGAGCGTGTTCGAGAACCGCATCTACGGGCTGAAGATGCACTGCGGCGAGCAATACCCCGACCAGCCACCCACCATACAGTTCATCCACAAGATCATCCTGCCCTGCGTCCAGGAGGCTGACGGCAAGGTCATCCCCTCCAAGCTGCCGTGCTTGGCCAACTGGAAACGTGAGAACACCATGGAAACCATCCTGATCGAGCTGCGACGCTTCATGGCCAGCAGCCAATGCAAGAAGATACCTCAGCCCCCCGAGGGAACCACGTACAACTGATTCGGGCATTTGGATACCGGGTGATGCAGGAATCATTAAGAAACTAGGAATGCGCCTGGCCATGGTCCCCTACATTACTACACGCCTCCCTCCTCCCAGGGAGGGGTACTGCACTGGCCATGGTGTTTCTTGTTCCGACTCCGCCTAGGCTAGACTAATAGTATTAGAGCTTATGGCGAGGTGTTTTAGACAGCATTCTTCATGATAGCAGGTGTCTGGCAAGATCAGAGTTGGTCGATTGAATCAAAGCACTGCCGTCACACTCTGCCTACGTTACACACCTTAGGTCCGTACCTACATACATTGATGTAGGTTACTTACCTCTCTAGGTACTTACACCCACCTACCTGTAGTCCCGTACATGCCATAATCTGCGCACGTGATCCTAGGCGGAATGGTTCCGCACTTCCTCCAATTGACGTTTCTGCCAAACCTTTCCATCCTCAGTACTCCCTCGACCAATTTGATCGATACACTTCACCGTTCTGCTCGCCCACCTCTCCCAGTTTCCAATGCCGGTCAAATGGACTTCAAGTAGTCAGTTCGTTCCGGCGCGAAACTCGCGCCATCGCACAGCATGTAAATAATCATCTTGTTCACTCCCCCTCCCTAATTCATGTCGTCTCCTCCAAATAAAATGCTAAAACCCCGTGACACCAGGCCTGGCCCTCTACAAAGCCCTCCTCACCGTGGCGCCCAAGGTGTGCCTCCCGACGGACCTAGCGACGGCCTGGGGCACGAAATATAACCCCGTCTCCCACCATGTCCGCAACGCCTTCCGCAGGAACCGCGCCGACACCTCGCCCCGCCTCGTATACCCTGCCCTTCAGGCCGGCTACCGCATGCTGGCTCTTTTGTCACGCGCCGCCGCCGCCCCGCCGGAACACCCGCCGAGCCCTTCCTCCCCCTCACCCGAGCAAGCCGCCGTCGAGGCTTTCCTGCGCGCGCGCCTGTCGGAGCGCAACGCGACTCTGGCCGCCAAGGCCCTCCACCCGCCCAACAGCCGCAACCCCCGCAAGCCGACCCCGGTCCCCCACGAAGCCACGCGCCCGCTCCTCGTCCGCGTCTCGCCCCCTCCGACTCCCGAGGATCCGTACCCGACCCCGAAATACGCCGCCCCGAGCCGGCCGCTGCCTCGATCGGAGCTGCAGGGGACGGGGCGCCGGCAGATCCCGCGCCTCGAGATGGCGGGCGACTTCCCGTTCCTGCGCCTGACGAAGCCCCAGCCGGCCCTGCTGTCGCGCGTCCTGCACCAGAAGATCAAGAAGCGCGTCGAGCGGATCGCGGCGTGGACGCAGTTCAAGGAGGAAGACATGCTCGACGCCCAAGAGGAGGACGACTGGGAGCGCGTGCTGGGAAAGCTGTCTCTCGCCAAGAAGGTGAAGCGACAAGAGACGACGGTGCGCCGCGAAAGCGCGCGGCTGTCCCAGCGTCCCAATACCGTTGCTTCCATTGAAGGTGACGCCGAGACGTACGAGACCACGATTCGGGAACACGGACTGCAGCACCTCAGCGACGTCCTGAACCATGAGCGCGAGGATTCTGTGGCTAGAGCTGACGCCATGCGAGACTTGATCAAGGCGGAGACGGAACTACGACTACGGGAGAAAGAAGATCGCCGGCTTGAGCGCCGTAGGATCTGGGAAGGACAAAATATCATCATCGACGGGGACGAGGTCGGCGAGGGGTCCGAGATGATGCTTGCTGGACGAGGAGGGGAATAAATAGGAAGAGATTTAGGGGATCAAGGACTTTATCGGTCACTTGACCACATCTATCCGCAGTGGATGGGCACAGTATGCAATGAAGCTATCAGTGAAGCTCTTGAACCCAGCTTGTGTTGTATTGCGGATATAAGATAAAAACAAGAACCCGAGATATGTATATTACCATCAGCCCCGCACTGCCAGCTGTATATCCCTTGATATAACCCCATTCCATGGCTTTCTACAGTGAAGTAAAAGAATCATACCCCCAGCCACCTTCAGATAAGTAGGTCCTAACTCCGGAACTCCGTCGCCAAAGCACGCAGAAAAGTGAGAAATAAGTCATGCTTTCAAATGGCTCCTCCTCGCCCGGTAATTTATTTATAAGCATGATTTTGTCGGAGGCAGAGTTGCTGCATCATCATCAGATATCATACTGAGCTGGAATCTGTGACACTGGCCCAGAATGCCAAGTCCACATCTTTAGGTCGAATCCCCGGGCTGCGTCCCAGGCAGGTCATCTTAATGATCAGCTCTGTCACATCGTCCAAGTCAGTCAGCAGCGGCGCAAGCAAACAGTCGATGCAGGAGATACTCACGATGCAGGAACTCATCCACGTCGATTCGCCAACTTCTCTTAGTAGCACCATGATGTCCCGATGGGCCCGTCGGATTACTCGAATAATTCGATCCAGCCATCTCTACAGGGAAACCCAGCACGTTCGGGCCCGGGAAGGGATGAGTAGGGAACACCGACATAGTAGAAGCGGCAGAGCCCGTCGGCGGGAAATGGCCAACAGCGCTGTGCTCATGAGCCCAAAGCGACGCACCGGCAGTGTTTGGTGTCGCTGAGATGGCATCAGGGCGAGACACCGGACTCGTGAGTCGCACCGATGCTACCACCGTGGCAACTGGCGTAGGGTCCAGACCCGAAATGCTATCTGTGCCTGTTCCTGCCCCAGGTGCCGTGCTAGACGACGCATTCCGGGCCGCGAACTGTGGTCGGTCGTCTTCATTCTGAACATGTGAAGGGGGAGGTCCAAACGCGCCATCTTCTAGCTCGACAGTGTGATGGTCGACGGCCGGTGGAATCTCGACTCCATTGTGCATCAAGTATATCTGAACCTCGTCCGGGTCCCAGAACTGCCCGTCAAACCCGGGCAGATTTATCTCCCCCCAAGACTCACGAGGGTTTCCCTTATCTTGCCCATACGAGGATCCATGGGGCCCATGGTGAAAGGATGATCATCCTTGGGTCGGCTGGGTAGACCACGCATAGTGGAAGAAACGTGTTCATTCGCCTCATTGGCCGGGAAATGGGTACCGATGCCGCCAAGCTGCTGGAAAGGGTAGCCATGATTGAACAAAGACTCTCGTTCGGACCGGGTGAGAAGGCCAAGGGTCCGTTCCCTAATCTGCTCAAGAGTCTCAAATAGGCGCGCAAACCCGAAAACACGCAGGATCGTCTCGGAGGGCGGATCCTTCATGGTGATGAGCCGCGCGGCACGCTGCAGGGCAGTTCGATGAAGCCGACGCGCGAATGACTGCTCTTGATAGGCAAGGGTGCTGGGGCTTGGTAAAGAGGCCCATGGGGATGGCGTCCAAGAGTGCATACCGTACGATGGGTTGAACGACAACTGCGGTGCGAAGCTCGCATTCTGAGACGTCGGCTGAGCGATAACCTCGTACCCAATGGGTCCTGGGGATGGGAGCTGGGGCCGTCATACAAGCTCGGGTAGAGCTGCTGCCCTCGTGGAGCCGCCTCGGCCTCATCGACTGGCTCGTGGGTGACCATGACGCCAGCCCAAAGTTGCTGAGTGGAATCAGGTCTTGCAAATGTCTGCTTGATGGAGCCGCCGTTACTGTCGACGTTCTCGCTAGAACTGACAGAAGGGACCGATTGGCGACGCGGCTCGCCGGGCAGATGGGTGTCGTCAGTTCCGCCTTCAGCCGACGAGCCATCATAGTCGTCGTAGACGTCGTCGGATTTGGATTTCTTAGCCATCACTTCCAACCTCAGAAGCTTGCGACCCAATGCGGACTTGGCATCCAGGAGGCCACTGCTGGAGGCATACTCGAGAACATCCTGGTAAGCTTGGGTCATCTGGTGGTTGGTTGCCTTGAGGCTCTCCACCTTCTCTCCAAGTTGGTGATGGCGCTCTCCTTCCGATCGCGATAAGCTCTCTGAGCCAACCGGATCTGAGTGCGGCGGCGCTGGCGGGGAGTTAGTACAGGCACACTTCAGCTCTAGCTGCGGCAACGGAGAACCTGCCTCTTGGGGGGTCTGGTCGGTGGTGTCCAGCCTGGGCCGACCTCGAGCACGCTTCTTCTCCTCGTCGGGCTCGTCATGGTCGACGGATGGTTGCTTTCGGGCCCTCTTCTTGGGAATCGTCTTCCCTCCCACGGACGATATGGCCTTTTTCATGGCGGGCCCATTGCTGGCAGCTCGTTGGGCGCGCCGGCCATCGTCATACCTCTCGGCGCTCAGGATGGCCAGATCCGGGCCCATGACGCGCATCGTGGTGCCAAGATGCCGGTTGCGTAACGAGTGTGTAGGTATGTAACACACTGGCTGGCCCTCAATGTGGGGGGGGGTCCCTGGTGGACACGATGAAAATCCGGGGAAGCGTGGAGTCGTCCACTGACGAAGGCGGGCCCCGCGAGTTCGCTACTGTAGTGGGAGAGCTAGCCTACCGAAACGCGCTTGGTGTTCTTGGATGAGACAACAGTACGGTACAATCGGATGGCTGCGTTGCTCCTGTCGCAATCCTGAGGCCATCCGAAGTCCAGAAGCTGAAACTCGGTCACGACTGATGGTACTCCAATCAATCAGTAACGAGCCATACTGTCGTCGCGGTTGTTGGAAGCTGATGGATGGAGGGTTGATTAGTAATGGGCTGTGAGACTTGACGATCGATGTGGGGTTTTGAATGTTGGGATTTGGGGGTGGGAGCAGAAGTGGGAGGGGGTCCGACCCTGGAAAAACGATCATCAGGCCAGCCTTGTTGTGTGGCTTGTTTGATTCTGCCAGGACCCTTAGGTACGGGGGAATATCCCTCAATGGCGGGACATGCCACTGAAGCCCCCTAGCTGGGTTCTTGCATCTTCCGCTCGTCAGGCCTACATGTACATACTGGCTCTGCACTGGCTTGCATGGCTACCATTCACTATGTATATAGGTATGCATCCCTACATACGTGCCCATATCTTACCCCGGGCCAGACGCAAGGGGGACGCAGTGCGTGATCTACCTACATAGTAAGTCTAAGTGAATCGAGATCCCTTGCAAAAGTGACCCCGACACGAACACCCAGGCTGGATACCAACGAGTCGCAAGCCACAGCCTGTCTGCCTGCCAATTATTCCATTCTACATCACTACTTACATAATCAGTTATTCCGTTATCCCATCACAGACCACCTCTCCATTTGATGGGAACTGTCACATCAATTGGAGTACATGTAGAAGACAGGGCGTCAATACCACGTTACACTGCATAACATGTGTCTAAAAAAAACAGTTATTTCTTAGGTGATGCCACCACTACACATCGTCCTTGTTACCTGCGAAGCCACTATTAGAGATGCCAGCTACACTCCTCCGCTACTCTCCCGTCTTCATCCCGTCATCATCCCGTCTTCACACTAAGCTCTGAAAGCAACATCCGAAGCATCGAGTTTGAATTGCCGTGAAGCTTCTCCAGGACACCTATCTCTGCCTGTTCGACTCTCGGCATTACTATTAGTACTCTTCTAGGAGATGAATCACAATAATGTGTGTTCTCAGGAGAGGAGGGGGGCAAGTAGGCAAGCCCACAATGAGTCGCACACTCGACCCGTCCCAGGACAGATTGGAATAGAAGGGAATGAAGCACGAAAGCCGTACCGTCAATTGCGACTCCAAATTAACGAGCCAGTTCCTGGTTGTCTTCATAGCCCCTGACGCTTCCAAGAGTGACAATATATACGTCTTTGCCTCTCTTGCCAATGCGGTTTTGGCCGTTGGGGTCACAGGTGAATTCCTTGCCCGGAAGATACCTATGATCTGCTGGAACGCTTCGGGGTCATTCTTGGCGCAGGTAATTAAAGGGAAGGAGAGCTTCTCCTCGTCCAGGTCCTCGCAGAACCCCTTCCCCTGCGCATACAGATCCGAGTTGAGGTTCATAAAGTCGTCCCGCACCTGGAAGAAGCGTCCGAAGAGCCGGGTGAGCCGCTTGAAGGAGTCGCCGCGAGTCGTGGCCGACTTGGATTCCATCAGCGTCACAATTAGCTCGAACATGGCTCCAGTCTTCCCGTCGACCATCTCCAAGTACTGCTGCTCCGAAGGGCACTGCAAGTGAAACTTCCAGTATAGATCGTAGCCCTGGCCCACATGCATACGCTGCAGTATCTCGATAAACGACGCGTGGGTGGAGGAATCGAAGTGCGAGTGCACTTCCGCCAACGACTGGATGAAGAGATAGGTCGAGCTGTTGAGGGACTGGGCGAGACCGAACACGGCGTGAGTGGCCGGCTTGCCTCTTCGGAGTGGAGACTCGTCTTGGACGTCATCGAGGATGGAGAGAGACGTTATGGAGCATGTTGATGACCTCTTTGATAACGTTGAGGCTCTCGCTCTTGACCATGAACCATTGATCCAGGGCCTCGATCAAGGTCACCCGGACTCCCTTGGACGGAAGAGACGAGATGTACTGGCATGGGGCGTGAACCGGATGCTTTCGCGGTAGTGGGTTCATGTAGGGAGGTGTTGATCCGTGATTTCGATGCTTGTTGACGTGCACTATCGGTTGTAGGGTGTCTTCGGGTAGTGATATGGTGGACGTTGTATCTGACTCAGATGACATGATGGGAATGGGAAAAATGTTCCTGGATACGAAATGATGTTTGCTACCTCATTTATCGTAGCCAATCTCGTAGGGTTGGTTACTTTCCATCAGAGTGATCAATCTTTAATGTGGTGCTTCCTGTGATTGGCTTTTTAATTGAACAGAAGGTGATGAAAAATTAGAAGGCAAAAGATACTGGAAAGGATGCATGTTGACATTCGCTCATTATGGAGGGAGGCCTTATATGTGACGAACAAACCACTACGGAGCCGTCATTCCGGTCAAAGAGCCGTATCGGAAAAGGATCACGATGCCCTCATTTCGCAAAATGCATCCAAGGATCACTGTCACATTAGTTTGCTCGCTTGTGCCACCTTTTCTCGACGGTTGTGAACCCTGGGGTTCGACGAGGGCTCTACACAAACAATGTGCCTATCCTTTTTGTGTAAAGCAGATCCCGACCATCGTGACGTGATGGGTGGACCGACGATGGTCTCGATGTTCGTGCACATTACAAGCCGAGATTCAAACCCTACCCAGGTGGGACATGCTGACATCGTACCCGGTTATGATGGCCTGATGCTGCAAGGGTCTAGGGCAATCTTCTTCCATGGAGATGAGGCAGACGGTGCCTCGCGGGTCGTGCCGGACGAGCAGGAGAACGGACATCATGATCTCTTACCCAGACGGTAGACACTGTAACATTGGCGAGAGTGGCCAGTTGTGGCACCAACGAGACTCTGAGCCAAGAGTGCCCTCCCCGTGCTGAGAGCTTGAAGCATCCTCATGGCGGGCGGGTTAGCGGCAGATACTACTTACTGGCTCACAGTTTTGCAAGTCCTCGGGACAGCAGATCGCAGCATTGGTCAGTCATTGACTGTGCCAGAGCGGGGCAAATCAAGCCAAAACGTGCTGCCTATACCGGACAGGACCGGCGATCGGCCGTGAACAAGGCAGGTTTGTGGGCTTTTGGACGGACATGCAACGATGAGATGAGGAATTGGGGGACAACTGGGGGATTCCTGGGGTCGCACATCCCTTTCCCCGCCAAAACTTAATATACAATCCAAGAAGGACATGTCCTAAGGTTAATCAGACATCTGATCCGAGGCAATTTGATGGCAGGCTGCTGATAAAGATGGCATAGCGGCTGCCTAGGTTAGTAAGCAGTGGGACGCGGGCAACGGCCACAGCGAAGGCATCACGGCATACAGGTCCAGAATGTTTCAAACATAGATGTCGATTCCTGGTCTCGATAGAACGGCTATCCCTGGCAATGGCTCATGGTCGACTCACCTTGGGGTGAGTGAAGAGGGGTCTGCTCACTTCTCAGTGGCCGCTTTCCCCGGCAAGATTAGCGATCCCTGCCTGGTCTGCTGCAATGCAATTGATCAGCTACGGTATTACAGATAGAGGAGCGCCAAGGGAATGGGGGCCCATCATATTCTACAAAAAGCGCATGTCTTCTTGCCTTGCCTTGCATCGAGGAACCAACCCTTTGTGTACTCGCCAGTCCGCCGCCGCCGCCCTTGAGCTGATCGGAATGAATGGCGCTGCCTCGCGATATGTCCCTAGAAAGCCACCCCCGCGCCGACCAATACTTCTTGAGGCACCTAGCCAGCGCGCCACCACTCGCCGTTTCTAAAAAAGAGCGAGAGCTGAGGAAACTCGTCAGCCACCCGAGATGGGGAGAGACCCGCCCACAAAGGGTTCGTCCTCGGCGCCAGCACCGTCTGCCGGTGAACCAGCGCCGACACAAAGTCGCGCCGGAAAACAGAAAACGAGTGTCCACTGCGTATGTCTTTTACTTCACACCCCTCACCTGCCAAACCCGACCAAACCTATGTCCACATGTTGCTTCTAGCTATATTAATTAAGTCGGGATGAGGGCCAGGAGTTCTTGAGGTCGAACTGACGTCTTCTTGCCGCACAGATGCAACAGCTGCAACGTCAGGCGCATCAAATGCACGGGCGAGCACCCCTGCCAACCGTGCCGCAACAGCTCCAGGCAATGCCAATACCCAGAGACTGTCAAGAAAATCTCCGTCCCGCGGTCGGAGTGGGACGAGCTGGAGGCCAGGTGCGCTCGGCTGGAAAGATGCCTTGAGCAAGCCGTCCCCGATGAGACGCAGCGCAGGGAGCTCCTTGGCCGCATCAGTGCTAGCAGTAGCCCGTTGAAGCCGGAGGTTGCGCTACCAAGCCACCGCAGGGATTTCACTTCTCCAAGTGAAGAGTATATATCGGAGGGCTCGTCGTCCCCTCGAGGCGAAGGTGTGCCCCAGCCGATGAAGACGCCACGGCTCGGTACCTGGGCCCCACCTCCGAAGCCGCATTTTCTTGGGCATTTTAAGGAGTTCATTGCCAATGTTCTCACGTTAGGTTGGTCGGGCGACTGCCCCTCAGACACCATTACGTTACTCGACTCGATCGGTCGCTTTCAGACACACGACCCGCGACCACCTAGATCACTGCATGAGGTTCGGTCAGTGGGCTTACCGCGAAGGGATGAGCTGAATACGATGCTCACGGAGTTGAGGCACTTTATACAAAACGCACATGCCGAATCTTCTTGTGGTGGCCTATTCTACTGGAACAACCTCGACCCCTCGGTGCTGGAGCTCGACTCGCTCGATACGCTGCTCGATGGTACACAGAAGTTTCGCCAGCTGGCTTTTATACACGCTGCCCTTGCAGTGGCATGTTTACTGGATGTCCCATGTCGACCAAGAATAATGCATATAGAAGTGATGCCCTCTTCGAGAGAGCCAAGTCCCTCATGGGGAACCCACTGGATACGGTCCGATGGTCATTGTCTGATCTCCCCCTGTTGGTCATGATGGCTGTCTACCTGGTAGAGGTCAACAGGACAGATGCCGCGTACCTGTACGTTAGTGTTGGGATGCATGTTGGTATAATTAAAGGTACGCATCAAGGATGCGTGCGCGACGAGCACGAAAAGCGCTCCTTTTGGATTTTGTACATCCTCGATCGAAGCCTCTGTGCCTTGATGGGCCGACCACCGATATTGCTGGACGAGTCAATCTATCTGGCACTCCCTGCAGACGCTCGGTAAGTTGTCAGATACTATCACCCAGGACTTGTTGCATGATGGATGGCTGATCGTGTCGCAGTGGCCTCCCCAAACCAGAGAGACTGGTTGCCCACGTGAAGCTGGCCAAGATAGCGGGTCATATCGTGCGCAAGTCATGTACTCAAGCATCTTCAGGCGATGCCGGCACATCATCGACCGACTCGAGTTATGTCGATGGGACCCTGAGAATGCTACAGAAGTGGTCAGTGACACTGCCGGTTGAACTACGGCTGGTCAACAATATCCACATGGGTTCCGACAGAGCAGCCTGTGAACTCCGGATGGAGTATAACCATGTAAGGATAATCCGCCTCCCTACCCTTGGAGCCAAAAATGTATCGATCGGTCCAAACTGACGATCTAGCTAGCTTGTGATCCTGTCATTAAGGCCCACCCTCCTTGACGTCGCGAAGAAGGCCGTGATGGCACGTATCAACCACCGCACGTGGCACCGGCAGAACTCGCCGCAGTATTCGCACGCATGGCAATGCCTCGATGCGGCCAGGGAGAACTTACGACTGGCCAAGTGTGTTCACAACAGCTTTGCGTCATCATCACGGAACATGCTTCTCGCGCCATTCTTGCACAACGTATTCGACGCGGCCGTCATCGTACTTCTTCACAAGATTCTTGATGAACCCGCCGATATCGATGACGACGACGACGACGACACAAATAACATCATGTTCACTATCGACTGCTTTGATACCGAAGAAGGAGCTATCAACAGCAGCCTTCCCAGTGATTGTGCGCGTGTTCTTCGAGATATCAAAACACTGGTACAACGTATGCTCAATCGTGGCTTGGGGGGCGTTATTGCTGCTGCTACTGCTGCTCCTCAGGCGGGTTTCGTTTCGAAGAAGAACATGTCTGTGTCCCAGGCACCCCCGCCCGCCATCTATGACGTTGGTTTCATTCTGAATCCCGAGATCCCCCCCGAGGATCCGGCTGCTGCCCCGGCCCATCCATCGGCCACTACGTCGTCACATACGCTGTTTACCGAGCTTTCGTCATGGATCGGCAACGACGAGCACCAAGTCTACGACGGTTACTCTGCGTTTTAGTGCATTATGTTGTATCCACTGGGGCCCCATTCGCATCGCCAGTTACCCAGATCCCTCACATACTAAGGGTACATGTAGAAAGCACCTGCTGCATGATGCAGTTCACAATCCCTTTGAACGTGACATCTCAATTCTGAGCTGACAGTATTATTATGTACAAGCGCACCGCCCTCATGGGTGCAATGGATCATGTCCGCGAGCTACCATCAGTGCCCGTGGCCGCCCCAGAGTCCTTGGACGCGTGGCCCGGAATCCACAGCTGAGCTTCCTCGTCATCCTGCTGGAGCGCGGGGTGATGCCGGATTCCGGGATCGGCAACCGGGAACATCTCATGCGACGACCCCGAGCCTTGCGGCATCAGGTTATTGCGGCGCTGTTTGAGCATCTGCCGCTCGGCATTGCGTTGCTCCACGGTGTCGATGGTCCGCCCGTTCCCATCGTCGCCGCCGCTGCTCCGCTTGCCGCGCGACGAGATCAGGGCGGGGAAGTACCGCGTGAAGAAGGGGCGCAACGCGGGCACGGAGGCACAGACGATTCCCGCGTTCACCTCGAGGAAACACAGAATCATGTCCGGCACGGCGTCCCAGTCGTAATCTTCGCTCGCCTCCAGCGTTGGTATGTATCTTACGCGGTAGATGGCGACCACGCAGACACTGTGTTTCCCGAGGTTAGAACGTCAGCTTTTACCAATTTGTGTTCAAATCAAAAGAAGAAAGAACAAGATGAAAAAGATAAAAAGAAAAAGGAACCGAAGAGGCTTCGAGGTACTGAATTGTTGTCTTGGGAGGGTTTGGACCTACAATACACCCGTCGCGAACGTGAGGACCAGCAAGATCTTCTGCCGCGTTGGGATCTGCAGCGGAATCACAATGGGGATGGGCAGCAGTAAGATGACCACGTCCATGAAGATATTCAGGCAGCTCACGGCGATGTACCCGGATACGAGCCGTCGCAGCCGCCGTCGACGTCGCTGAGCGTCTCGTCCACGATGCCGCGTATCGGCCAGCAGCCCAGCGATTCGACGAAGATGGCCGTCAGGGAGTAGCAAACAACGGCGAAGACGCCACCGTACGCGGCGGCTCGCACCCAGTTCTGGGGCGCCAGACGGGTGTAGAAGACGAGCATGGACATCTTGGCGAAGCTTACGCTCAGGATGAAGGTTAAATAGGCCAGGAGACCATACTGGGGGGGCAAGGTGTCAGTAGAGACATTTTTGGAGCGTGACCGCGAAGTTGGAGAGAAAAAACTGACAAGGCGCTCGCCAATGCGATATGTGCTCTGAAGGATATCCCACACGTGATACGTGAGGCCGTGGTCAATATCTGCGGTGTCGGTTATTTAGTTAGATAGCTACGTGTACGTATGTGTTCCTGAGTTCAAGGCAGGGAGGGTGCTGAGGTGATGTGACTTACCCTTCTTCACGAAGATGGTCATCAGGATCGACATGGCCATAGCCACGGTCACGAGCCCTGTCGACCTTATCAGCAAGTGATGATCTGACACGAGTGGTGCGGTATTTGGGGAAAACTGAAAACAACAAAGTTGAGGCGCGGAGAAAGGAAACCAGTGAATCACTCACAGTCGTCCGGGCTTAATCCCGTCTTCATGACCCGTATGCGCGTGTACAATCTCAGGGAGACGGCGACGCCCGCGATGAGGATGGTGGTGATGCCGGCGCCCACGAGCTCTCCCTGGCGTGTCGGTGGGTTGACGGGCGTCCGGACTTGGCCCAGGGGCACGTCGGCGTAGTACATCGCCTCGGCATCCATGATTGATTACATCAATTTGATCTATCTTGTCTTGGAGGTAGTCACTGAGTGGAATGAAGAACGGTCCTTCCTACCCTCTCTTCTTTTAGTGCCCTTGGAAGTTGGACTGCGCTGCGTCGCCAAGAGGGATGGGAGGCAATCTAGTTTAAGTATAACGACTGCAAAGTATGCCTGGTAGTTGGGTGTCTGGTGGGTAGATCGATTGGATCGGAGTGAGTGGTATATGGCTGGTGAGCGATGGCAACGAGGAAAACTGCTTGCCAATAACAACAACAACAACAACAACAAGATAAGGCTCGCTCGTCTCAGTCAAGATCAAGATGCGCGTCGGCATTGATCCATGCATTTATTCATACAGGAGTCGGGAAAGATGGCGATCAAGGCAAGGGGGGAGAAAAGAGATTCGATTTGCTGACTGAGAGCAATCAATGCGTTGACGTGTGACATGTGGCATGGTACACGACATAAACCAGACAGGACGTATCACACCGGCCTCTTTTTCACATCAGCTTGCGTACCTATTGTAGGCCCGGTTTCCAGACCAATTCTTCATTTCAATTCCACGGCCGGCAACACAGCAATCTGACATGCGCCGGTCCCTTGGGGGTCACTTTAGCTGGGGAAGAGCCAAGTAGCACCATTATGTAGTCACAAAACACGGGTCGTAGCTTTCCTGCCAATAAGCCAGAACATGTTGAATTGCAGACACGGCAGTAGTATGTCGATCACTGTGATGCGCTGTTCGTCAATTCCGGCCGTACTACCCAACCAAACAGAAATGACGAGCGTATTGCCGAGATTGCCTCTGTGATGTATGTACGGCCGCGCCAGCCCGGCCTGGATTCGTTCGTGAGTAATTGTGTTGCTCAGCCACACAGCCACCAAGTGGGACGTAACAGAGCGTAGATAACGATCAGTGTAGTCTTGACCCCAACGGGGGCAGCTCCCGCGTTGCATCGACGAACCCCGCGTCTGCCGCGTCCTGGGGTAGAGGCCGGGATCGGCACTTCCGACCGTAATTGCCAGGGTATCGGATGAGTACACTGATTTCTCACCACCGTGGAGTATTGCATTTCTCTGATGATGCATGGATGTTTGAAAGAGGCAAATCCCCAGCGTATAACCCTACTTGTATCCAGCCTTTTTAGCTCATCGAATTTTGCCTGCATTGCTGAAGCATAACGGGAAGCCCAACCCTCAACATGGCTGAAGAAGGCTGGGTGGCGCTCGATTCTAGAGCGTCTACTGCGCTGGCAGCTTCCGAGGAATCCATCGCCGAACGCATAACTCGTATACGATATGATGGATCGGATCTCATGGCCTTCTACAAGTTTCCAACCTCGAATGCCCGTTACGAGCGTCTAAACAGGTTCTACGACGAAGAACTCCACGCGTTGCGGGAGCAACCCTTTGACTCTTATGACCAGGATGCCAAAGTGGACTACCTGCTCCTGGAGAACTACCTCAAGCGATCTTTGCGGACCCTGGAATTGGATGATGCGCGCGACTCGGAGTTTGCCCCTTTCGTTCGGCCCTTTGCGGCACCCATTCGAGATTGGGTGCAGACGCGCATCGAGGTCAGGGCCATTCAACCGCAAGAAGTCGCCAGCAGCTTTCATGCCATCGTAAAGGAGGTGCGACGCTGCCGCCAGATGGTGAGCGAGGCAGAGCCCGGCAAGTACTCCAAAGCTGCCGGGTACCGCGCCGCAAGGACCATCGAACAGATCCGAGGCGACCTGCGCGAGATGTTCGAGTTCTACAAGGGCTACGATCCCCTTTTCGACTGGTGGGTACGCGAGCCTCACGTCCGGCTCGACGCCGCGCTCGCTGCGCTGCCGGCCTTTGTTCGTGAGAAACTGGCGGGCATCAAGCCGGGCGACGAGGACGAGGCCATTGTGGGCGAGCCAATTGGGCGCGACGGTCTGCTGGCCGAGCTCGAGGCCGAGATGATCCCTTACTCGCCCGAAGAGCTGGTTCGTATCGCCGAAAAGGAGTATGCATGGTGCGAAGCGGAGATGATCAAGGCGAGCCAGGAGATGGGCTTTGGTGTCGAGTGGCGCGACGCGCTCGAGCACGTCAAGGGACTGGTCGAGCCGCCGGGCTCTCAACCCTTGTTCATCAAGTCTCTTGTCGACGAAGGAACCGAGTACGTCGAGAAGCACAAGCTCGTCTCGGTGCCGCCAGTTGCCAAGGAGGCGATCCGGATGTACATGATTCCGCCCGAGGCTCAGAAAGTGTCGCCTTTCTTCCTCAGGGGGCACGTATCTGCAGGTGTCATACCCTACTTCCAGCATGAGCCACGCCGATAAGCTCATGTCGATGCGCGGCAACAACCGCCACTTCTCCAAGGCTACGGCGTTTCACGAGATGATCCCGGGCCACCATTTGCAGCTCTTCGTGGCCGATCGGGCCCGGCCCTACCGCCGGCTCTTCTCAACACCCTTTTACATCGAGGGCTGGGCGCTGTATTGGGAAATGGTCTTCTGGGGTCGCGGGGACTTCTTTATCTCCCCCGAAGACCGCGTCGGCTCGCTCTTCTGGCGCATGCATCGATGTGCCCGCATCGTCTTCTCGCTCAAGTTCCATCTGGGCCAGATGACGCCGGCCGAGTGTATTGAACTGCTGGTCAACTGGGTGGGCCATGAACGGGCCACAGCCGAGGGCGAAGTACGGAGGAGCTTCAATGGGGACTACGGTCCGCTCTACCAGGCCGGATACCTCCTGGGTGCATTGCAGCTCTGGAAACTGAGGGAGGAACTTGTCGGCCAAGGATTGTGCCCCGAGAGGATGTTCCATGACCAGATACTGAAGGCCAACATGATGCCCATCGAGCTGCTACGGGCTCTCCTGCTCAAGCAGGAACTCCGTCAGGATTTCAAGGAGCAATTGGAGATTCTACGAGGGAACATGACTTAGTACCGAAAGTCCATTGGGTTGCCTGTGCAGCGCAGGTCGGGGTAAGGAATCGAGGCTAACGTCATTACACTTGATAAACGCAGCCAGCTGCTTCCGATATATTGCTGTCCTATAGTGTAGTTATGTACATGGGGGAATGATGCCCGATTTGGTACCACCCTTGAGTGCACGTCTCGCTAGTCGAATGCGACTTTGATAACCTCGATGTTGTTGTTGTTAGTATAGGAAATCACCATACTTCGGCCACTGGGGTCGAGGTATGGATGCGCCACGCCGGCATATGTCATACCGTCTTGGCCAATAGGTGTGGCGGTGAACACCTTGACGTCGTCAGACCAAGGGCCCTCGGGCAGGGGCGCGGTACGTAAGAGAACATCGTTACTCAACGGGCCTACTAGACATGATGAGTAAAACATAGAGTTATTAAACCCCACCGTTCTGGTTCAAGCTTTGCCTGACTTACCAAGCCGAACGAAGACGTAGCAACCGAGATAATCATTCCATACGACCTGGCCTTGCCCGCTCATCCACATCACCGCCGTCTCCGCAGTAAAGGTGGTTAGGGACTCGCTCTTCCATCCCATCTGGCGGCCCCACCAGTATTCGTACCTGTCGGGGCATCAGCAACTTGAGTGCGACTGACTGCATTACTCTTTAACAATACCTGGCGAGGTCGAAAGCCTCAGTGGCCTTGACCCGGCACTGATAGACGTAACTGCTGTCCACCCAACCCTTGATCTTCATGGGGGCACCGCCCCAGGCGTAAATATACTCGGACCGAGGATCCCGGAATGCTGCAACGTCGCCATATCGGGCTGTAGAGTCGGCATCCCACCAATACCCTCGATCACCAAACCGATGTGTCACGGTGGGTATGCCATCCAACAACTGGACCTTAGCGATGCCGGCACCTCTGTAGCCGGTTTTATTGCCATTCTGGCAACTACCTGTCAGTTCTATACTCACAGCAAGCAGAAGATGAACGCCGGGTAGAATCTTTACCACAAGATAGAAGACGGCGCCCACATTTGTCTCACTGTCCACCTCGACCAAGCTCGTCCCTCCAAACCCAAAGTCACCAGTCTCGCCCCATTCTGTGTGGAAAGGTATGAACTGCTGCTGTCTTCCCACAATATCCAGATGCAGGTCATGGACGACGAGAGGATCGTCTGTACACAGCGAAATGGCATCTCGAACCATCCCATGGAAACCAGGGGAATCTTTGGCTGGGTCGGTCACGCCTGGCGCGCACCAGAGCACGTCGCCGTACACCGCGTACCATCGACCACCGAGTTGCCCCGTGAAGCCTAGATCTCGATGGCTGGCGCTGTTGTTTGCCAGCTGAAGCCCCAGGAAATTTGTGGTGAACGTATGGTCATGGGAAATGATGTTGACCCCTGCCGGTCGGGTGTTGTCTAAATCCTCCTGAGAGCGGGTTAGAACTGGTGGGCTAATGCGTGCTGCGGCGACTTGGGACAAAACGATCAGGACAGTGACTGCTCGCATGGCAAGAGATGAAAGGGTCATCGCAGCCCAGCTCGGCATCAAAGAGGTACGGCAGGGCTTGATAAACACAAGATCGACAACGTGATGTTATGTTGGAACGGATAGCGGGTAGTAATAGAAACAACAGAGGTTCTGCCTACGAATTGACGCCATAAGAGGGCGTCCATCCCTCGAGGGACGCAGGCTGTAGTACGTGGCTATGAACCCCCAGAGAACACCAGCAAGGTTAGTGTTACTGCTGCTCCCATAGTCCACATGATTAGGTGCATTGATATACCCAGTGAGTGGCTGATGCAGGCTGAGATGGAATGTGACATCGTCGCTTGCGGCTGCAAGAGACCAGTCTGATGAAATCAGAGACGACGCGAAGTCTTACCGTAGCATCATCATCAGTGCTGTCACTCTTCTTGCCCGCCATTGCGTAGGTTAAATTTATTCGGCGGTGTGTGATGTTCTACAACGAATGTTTTACAATGACCGAGAGCGATATTGCCTCACAGAAAGTGAAGCGGAGGCTGGAATCGTGAAACACATTTCTCTACTCCAAGTCGTCTTCAGCGCCAGCAGGCATGCAAGGATGTGAGGCATTGCGCTGGTCACACTCTGTCTTAGTCATGTAGGTTGCAGGCTAGCCAAGGTAATGGTCAATCTGGATTCTGGGAGGTAGAAGAGACCTCACACAATATCGGTACATGTAGGGTAGATTGAGTGGAAAGCGACACCGTTTCTAAAATGTATTCGGGAGAAGATTGTGAGATAGCTGTTGCCGGCCCACCCGGTGTCCCCGAGAGGCTACTATCTATCTGTGGTCCGAATTCGCGGTCCAAACCAGGAAGGTCGCTGAATCGGTAGCACACGCACCAGATTCCTGCTTTTGCCTACCCGTACCAAATGTAATCAGATAGCCAGCCACCTAGCAAATAAACATCTCAGGCTATTTACTCCTACAGAGAGCACTGCATCGGTCATCATTGGATATCTCGCAATGAACTACAATACTCAACAGTCCAGCCCTAAGGCTGTTCCTCGGCTCATTATCCATGGCGGCGCCAGCAACATCCAGCCTGAAAATTTCTCGCCGGAAAAAGTACTGCGAGTACCGCCAAGCCCTGTTGAGTATTGTAAGTTCTCGCCACATATGTACCCCTTAACTTTTGGCACGGCAGTTCATCAGCCAACACCCTTTTAGAGCTTCTCAAACCGAAGCTTATATGCACACGCCTGTTGCCACCAAGGGCGGCGGGCAACGAGACCGGACAGCACTGGAGATCGCGGTGCATGCCGTGGCTCTCCTCGAGGATAACCCGTTGTTCAACTCCGGACACGGCGCCGTGTTCACGCGTGATGGCACCAACAAGCTTGAAGCCTCCGTCATGGTCTCCCGGGGTTGGCAAAGCGTGGGGTCGGTGTGACAGGCCTGCGTCGCGTGAAGAACCCAATCCCACTGGCTCAAAGGATGCTTGAGCACGGAGAGGAGGACTTGACTGGGAAATCCGACCTGGGCTGGTCCAGGGATACTGAGGACGCCATCTTGGATATCCCCTCGGCCAGGGACACACGTTGATCCATGGCCAGTCCGCCGAGATCCTTGCGGAGAAGTACGGGCTAGAGCTGGTCGAACATGACTACTTCTTCACCCAGACGCGTTGGGATGAACACATGCGAGCGCTGGAGCGCGAAAAATCTCGCATATCATTCCGCAACCTGGAGCCCAGATGAATATCTCCCACAGGGAACGGTGTGTAAGTAACGAATCTTCATGGTTTTACCTTATCTTTGGAGAGCTTCCTCGGGTGATGAACGCCGAGCTCCTTGACAATTCCGAACGAGCACATGATACATACCCAAGATCCGGTTCACTGACTTCAATAATCATAAAGGCGCCGTAGCGCTCGACTCCGACGGCGTCTTATGCTGCGCTACAAGTACAGGTGGCATGACCAACAAGCTGACGGGCCGCATCGGCGACACACCGTCCGTCGGTGCCGGCTTCTGGGGCGAGGAATGGAGTGAACAATTTGACTCAAGAAGCTTGACTGCTCGGACAGCTGGGATGTTGAGCGACTACGCACCCCATTGGTGGAGACATTTCACATGGCCAGCGCGGGCTATCGATCGCGGCATTAGTTTATTAGGTGGTCTTTTCTCCGACTGTTTGTCCGGGCAACTCGAGTATTCGCCCCTTGCCGTGTACCAGCGAGAGCAAGTAAGGACGGAGAAAACATCGAGACGGTCAGTTGCGCTTTCTGGCACGGGCAACGGCGACTCGTTCCTTCGTTTAGCTGCGGCATATGTGCTGTCGTCTCCATGGCGCGCTGGGCGGCGATCCCTGCGACCAAGGCGCTCCATCGTGTCGCGGGCCGCAGGGGCGAACTCCAGAAGAGCGCGGCAGACCGCTGGGGCAAGACAGGAGAGGGCGAGGGCGGCATGATTGGTATCGAGAGCATCCGGGTAGAAGCTGAGGATGGGCACGGCGGCATGGTTTCGAGCAAGATATTGCAGGACTTCAACTGCGGTGGTATGTTCCGCGCCTGGATAGATGAAGATGGGAATCATATGATGAAGATTTGGGACCATGTTTCAGACGAACAAGACTTAATGCACAAGCATGCCGGATTGCCATGCTCGAAGAAGGGACAAGAGAGAAGGGGCTGAACGGTCGATCACAGAACTTGTTTAGAAGTCGTAAACATGGCTTTGATGTTCGTTATTATGTTGGTATAAGTCGTGTTGGATGCTGTTATTGCCTCCAATAATACACCGGGAGCAGTGGTGGTCATCAAGAGTGACTCTTCCATATCTGTCCCATCCCGTCTATTCCTACAAAACCTGTTCGTCCCTCTCGCTGAACCCAATGTCCAGGGAAGCGGCCTGGTTGCCCCACTTGGATCTAGCATGTACAGTTGCGTCGTGGTTCGAGGGGGCGACATCATATATATCAAATGAGTAGAGTGGCGATTGTAGGTCCCCTATCGTGGTGATGCTACAGGTTGATACGGCCTTCAGAATACGGCCTTGTTGACAAACTATGCCAGGGCCTTCTCAGCATTGGGTGGCGGTTGGGGTACCTAGTGAGTTGCGATTCATCGTTAGCGTATGATTGCGAAGGAAACCAGCCAAGCCGCGCCGCAAACGTACCTCTAATTTTGTCGACCCGGCCATCAGCCTTTGGAACCCGATGCCGACACCCTCAATAACGGCGAGCAGCACCGCACAACCTATGGCGCCATTCCGGGCCGCCTTGTAGCCACCGCGAATAGCCAAGGAACCACCGGTGAAAAAGCCGGCAATGATGGCGTTGTAGGGATCCTCCTTCTTCCGGATACCCTTCACTGCGCAGTCGAAAGTCGAGAAGAGGCCACCCCATACGCCGAAGTTGCCGCCTAATACTGGTGCTCGCGCCTTGATGGCTGTGATGGCGCCTATCCGTCGTTCGCCCATGGGGCTGTTGCGGAAGCCCTTAATGCCATGCCAGATGGTTCCACCGATTGCCTACCACCAAGACATGTTAGCCGACTGAGATAAGCCCGCGGCGAGTGCGGAGGAGACAAGCGAGAAGGATGAGACATACACCCATGGAAAATGCACCTCCGAAGTCATTCAGGATGACATAAGGGCAAGGGTCTCGTGTGTGATCCATTGCGGTATGATTCGGTAGCCGGAGAAAAAGAAGAAAGAGGTGAGTGCCGGGTAAGATGGACGTAGCGAAAGCCGTCTCCTGGGTGCGGTTGCGCACTTCAATTGCGATGTGGCAGCAGCAGGCTAAATCCCGAACCCGATGGGCGAGAATCGGGAATTGATTGACGTGTATTCGCTGGGTGTTAAAGTGCGATATGGGCTGTTGGTTGGTATCGAAAGGTGTGACGATGGGCGGTGGTCTTGTCGTCGGATGGGTTTGTCGGATCAAATTGCTGATATCATGGTCATGGTTTGCAAACCAGGCCAGCAGCGGGCGAGAAAATTGTTGCGCACGGATCATGTCAATCGGCCAGCGGTCATTTCTTGTCCCGTTGTGCCGATGGGCAGCCCCACCTGCCACCCTTCCAACTCCAGAAGGGCTTAACCTACCCGCAGCTTTGGTTACCCCACGCCCGCCTTGGCTCAGTACGGAGTACGTAGCTCACGATCCAAGAACATTTGATGGGCAATTTATACGGGCCTCCAGCCAACCTGCTCCGCGTGCTGAGCTAACCATCTTGTCCTGAGGCGCCATGGAATTATTACAATATCAATCATGCCCCTGGCCTACCTTTCCCCACCCCCGGCATACGCAACGCTTGCTTGAATACCTAAATAAATATAGGCCTGGATCTGCCATTGCGGGTTCACCAGATCTCCATGTTATCTGCCAGTATTCGGGTCCCGGCTGTAGTGTGCCCAGGTATAGACTGCCCATTGGCGGTGAAGCTTACCCGTGTTTGATATGCAGGCGTCTTGCTTTCATTGGCAAATGATCTTATCACGCAAGGCCTACCAGCTTTCGACCTGGTTCTCTTGGTAAACGTTATTTTGGCGGTTTATTTATTTTTGTTTTCATATCTGGTTATACCTATAATGTACTTGCAGCCCACCACTTTCTCTCTGTCAGAATCAAACCTTTCCAGGGCGTAGCAAAACTCTGGCTGTCCAAGGTAGCGACAAAGATCAGTCCCGCAGCATCGTTCAGTAGAAGTGATTTGCTTCATTCAAACCCAGATACTCATTGAAATACAACTCCACCCCTTCCTACCCCCTTTCTCGGACTATCAGGGCCGCCATACGGATCGCATCATGGCCAAGGGACGAATGACCAGCGCACGAGACCCTGGGGATTGTCAAGGCTGTCAAAGGATCCAAGACGAAGAAGGCATGCAGAAGCAAAGTAGTGGATGGAGAACGCAAGACCCGAGTAAGTGCATCATCTTTTACGACTAGATCTCGTTGGGCTCGTGCGTGTCAAGCTCTGTGCTCTGGTCTCGAAAGGCAAAAGGTCTCGAATGAAGACCCAATTCAAAGGAAGAGTCTCCAGGAGCCCCATCTAGGGGTCCCAATAGCATCTACTCCACTGATTTCCAGGCACCAGGTGCTAGGGTGACAGGTGCTGCTGCAGGGGGTGGAGGTGGGTGGGTGACATGCGCCTGGCAGGTTGTAGCGCCCATCGCATCACAAATGGACATTATTTGGCGTGGGCTACATCCTACACCGTCATGTAATGGAATGGCATCTTGCAACCTGCTTTATGTATTTGCCACTTGATAATTGATCTGGTTTGGAGGAAAACTACATCATCCTCGTTATTATACCTCCGTCCTCCCTGGAACAAACTGACAATTCGTGCAACCCAAGTTCAGTCCTTTGCAGCGTCCACAGCGATATCCCCTCCCCCACCGATGCCGGCCACCACCACCACCCCGAATGCGTCGGCTCCCGATGTCGAAGTGCCACCGCACAACACGCCGGAACTAAATCATGTCCTCAAACACGACAGCTCCGTCCTGGCCCTCGTTGTAGGCAAAGACCGCATCTATGCTGGCACCCAAGATGGCGAGATCGTGGTTTGGTCCCTGGCCACATTCCAGCCCATCCATCGCATCCAGGCCCACAAGCGCAGTGTCATGTGCCTCTTCCTGTCCGACGACGAGTCCCTCCTCTTCTCGAGCGCCAGCGATCCCATCGTCAACGTATGGTGCCCTAGCGCCATGAACCGCAAGTACGAGATCTACAGCACTTGGGATTCCTTTGGCGACATCTTCTCCGTATCCTACTCCTCCCAGCACCAGACCGTCTACTACGGCGCCCAGAATACGACGATACAATGGGTTGGTCTCAATGACACCAGCCGCGTCGTCGCCGAAATTCTACAAGCCACCCTGATCGTCGAAACCACCGCTTCTTCGACTCGCGGGCCGTTGGCGGCGCGAGCACACCACGGCCCACCGACGAGCGATACGACCTGATCCCCCGATCGCATACCGTCCTGAGAACTGATCGAAGAGCCATTCGACAATACGCCCACTACGGATACGTCTTCTGCATGCTGATGGCACGCGGTGTGACCGCTTTTGTGGATCCCGAAGATGATGTCCTGATCTCGGGCGGTGGCGACGGGACAATCAAAGTCTGGCAGCTGGGCGGGAACGAGGTTGGGCCCGATGGCACTCTCAATGGTCTTCGGGAGATTATGTGTCTCGGCGAAGACAATGCTGAGTCCATCATGTCTCTCAGCATCGATGGGTCTTTCCTATACAGCGGCAAACTCAGTGGCATCGTTGAGCTCTGGGACTTGGATACGAAGCAGAAGCTGCGCGTCATCAAGGCTCACAAGGGCGACGTCATGGCCTTGCAGATGGGCTGGGGATACCTGTGGAGTGCTGGCTCTACAGGAACTGCCAGCGTACGTTCTATACCCCCTCCGCATTGGGAATTATGCTAACCACCGATTAACAGAAGCACAGCACCGCGCACTACGGCCGGTACCAGGTGGATTGCTCACAGAATGTCAGCCAGAAGTACCAGCTCCTGACCCAATGGAAGGCTCACGAGGGCAAGATCCTGGCTTGCACTGTTTCGAACTACCAAGGCCGCGAGGTTTTTATCACGGGCGCCAATGATAACACGGTGGCTGTGTGGGTGGTCAAGAACCCGCCGGCAACAGAGGGAACAGAGGCAACAGAGGCAACAGAGCAGCCCTCGACCGTGGTTGATGAGGATATGATGATCTCGAGTCTGAGGGACTTCGTGTCATTCAAGACCATCTCCTCAAGACCTGAGTATGCAGAAGATTGCCGACGAGGCGCCACCTTTCTTCGCACACTGTTCCGCAAACACGGTGGTGACGTGGAGATGCTGAGCGCTGATGACAACCTTCATCATCCTGTCGTCTTTGCCAAGTTCAGCGGCAAGCTTGAGCCGGCGGAACAACGCAAGCGGATCCTGTTTTACGGACACTACGATGTCGTTCCTGCCGACTCGAGGAAGGGCAACTGGAACACAGACCCCTTCCAGCTGAAGGGGACGAATGGCTATCTCTACGGCCGTGGTGTCAGTGACAACAAGGGGCCCATTATGGCTGCGCTGTATGCATTGACAGATCTCATGCAATCAAAGGCCTTGGATTCGGATGTCGTCTTTCTCATTGAAGGCGAGGAAGAGTCGGGCTCCCGGGGCTTCCAGGAGACTGTCCGCCAAAACAAACAGAAGATCGGACACATCGATTACATTTTATTGGCCAACAGCTACTGGCTAAACGACATAACCCCGTGTTTAACATATGGCCTTCGAGGTGTTCTACATGCTACCGTATGCGTAGAGTCGAAGAACCCTGATCTCCATTCTGGTGTGGACGGATCGTACATGGTCAATGAGCCCTTGACCGACCTCACCACACTTATGTCCAAACTCAAGGGACCACGCAACCGGATTCTGATTCCTGACTTCTACGAGGGCATTCTTCCACTGACGCCCGAGGAGGAGGCTCGATTCGATGATATCACCACCGCCCTCATAAATCAGAGCCCAGCCGAGAACAAGTCCGCGGCGGACCTCAAGACTTCTTTGATGGCACGCTGGCGCGAACCGAACCTAACCATCCACAGATTCAAGGTATCAGGGCCCGATGGCAGTCTGGTCAGTAGCCATGCCAGCTCACACATCAGCTTCCGACTGGTGCCCGGCCAAGAGCTAGATGACATGATCCAGTCTCTCAAGACTTACTTGAGCAACCAGTTCGACATGCTCGAATCTGACAACGATCTTACGGTGAAGATTGACAACAAGGCTGAGCCTTGGCTTGGGGATCCTGACAATGCCATCTTCCGGACACTCGAAGAAGCCATCATGCAAGCCTGGGCTCCCCTCTTTGACAATGGCCAAGAGTCGCAGGAGCCAACGCCGGCCGTCGGCGGCAAGCTGCGGAAGCCGCTGTACATCCGAGAAGGCGGCTCGATCCCAGCTATCCGGTTTCTGGAGAAGGAGTTTGAGGCTCCGGCGGCGCACCTGCCTTGTGGACAGGCTAGCGACTCTGCCCATCTCGATAATGAGCGTCTGAGGGTTACTAATCTCCTGAAGAGTCGTGAGGTCTTCGCACACGTCTTCAAAAGGCTCTAAGACGCAATGGCGGCTCGGTCCTTTGGTGTATTCACTATTCACCCATGACCAACGTCTGTCCACTTAATGTATATACTTCCCTCTATAACAGAACGATTCTTGGACAATAAGAGCAGGGACCTCGGTGCTTGATTCACTCTTGCGCTATGTGTTGTGGCATGTACCTGGTTTGTAGAGCCGTTACATTCAGTACATCTACATCCAGAATGACTACCCAGATTTTTAGATACCCAAAGAATCTCGAGTTTGATCTCGCACAGCCTAGTCACCTAGCAGAGGCCTGGTGGTAATCGAAGTAAGCTCTTCCGCAGGTTCAATACTCAGTATGGAAAATTCAAACGTCGCACGTGCACCAGATTCACCCGTGAAGATGACAGTGCTACTACCACTTCTCGGAAGATGACCCCCGCGACTCCCACAAATCGTAACCCATAATGGGACGTTCAAGTTCTTCAAGCGGACCCTTGATTCGTGCATATTCATGGCCGCCGCTACCCTAGTGAGCGGTCTGCATGGTGGGGATTTTTAATGCACCACAAAGCCTCAACCTGCCAGACACCAGTCCGACGAGAAAGTGGCAGTAGAGATTCCGTGTTTCTGTATCTCGCGGTTCCAGATAACGATCCGGGGTCCTCATGTAGCTGTGCATCCTAGTGCAAAAGCGGGAACCCTGGGCTCGTGAGTAAGCTTGCCATTTTCGATCACGGACGTAAAGCCGGCATTGACGGGCCGCTACCACAACGGGATGATCGCTTATTAGCTGAATTGCGCTGCCGCGGGCTCCGTACATACCCACTAGCCTTACGAGACTGCTATATCAATACTCCCCAAGATGGCTACAGCATCTGTGAAGACGTGCTTTTTGCTACTCTTCAATGCGCTGCCCTCTTCGCCGACCATCGTGGCCTGACAACATGGCGCTATCCTCGCTCATCATGGCCTATCTGGCAAGCACGGTCTCGGCCGGCACGGTCATTTGGGATGGCCGTTTCAACAATCTCTCTTCTGCCACCGACCTCAACAAGTGGTCCTGGGGAAACCAGGTCGGCCCTTATCAGTACTACATCCATGGCAGTGGCTCCGTGACCGACTACATCAACCTCTCGCCCAGCTACAAGAACCCGGCCGACTCGACATCCGAGCAGGGCGCCAAGCTCACGCTCGACTCCACGGCGTACTGGAACGGCCAGAACATGCGCCGTATCGAGCTGATCCCGCAGACCACTGCTGCCATCAACCTAGGAAAGGTCTACTACCACTTTAGTATGAAGCGCTCCGACGTGAACCCGCCGGCCCAGACGCGCGAGCACCAGATCGCCTTCTTTGAAAGCCACTTCACCGAGATGAAAGCCGGCTGGCTAAGCGGCGCATCGTGAGTCATCCCCAGCCCCGAAACCACCAGCTGTGTGAGGTCAGTTCAGAACGTTCAACATACTAAACAGTGTAATGCAGGGGTACAACCGATCCCCTTCTCCGGTGGATTGTGGACGGCCAGACCAAATGGAGCGTCAACTGGGACGCCAACGTTTGGCACAATGTGGCCTACGAGATCGACTTCAGCGCCAATACGGTAGGCTTCTGGCACTCGACGGGCGGCGACTCTTTGACCCGAGTCATAGCCGCCGTTTCGGCCAGCACATCCAGCAACGGCGCAGACTTCCACGTCGGAGTGCTCGAGTTGCCCAGAAGCGGCTATCCCGATGCTGTCGAGGACATGTACTTCTCCGGCGTCTACATTGAGAGCGGGGATATCACCAAGGCCATTGGTAACGGCAGCACGTCTCCGGGGCCGATTACCGCTCCTCCAGCAAGCACCGGGCCGATTTCCACTTCGAAGCCAGCCCCAACCACCCCTGCGCCCGCCCCGACTACGACCGCAACGCCAGGGGTGGGCCAGACGAAGTATGGACAATGCGCCGGCAGTGGTAAGGGACCAACTCCACCCTGATCTTGTTTTCTTCTTCTTCTTCTTCTTCTTCTTCTTCTTCTTCTTCTTCTTCTTCTTCTTCTTCTTCTTCTTCTTCTTCTTCTTGCTTGTTTTTTGAAGCTCGTGGAAGACGAGCAGTCGCAGGCACACAGGAGTCCATCAACGAGGGCATACTAACTCTGAGACCAATACAGGCTACACGGGACCGACGTCTTGCGCGTCAGGGACTTGCTCTGTCCTGAACGAGTGGTGTAAGTTTCGTCTATCCGCCTTTTGATCAATTGCATGGCTGATTTATCTCTGCAAAGACGGTCAATGTCTTTAGGAAATGAACCAGTTTAACAGGGTTATATTTATCTGATGTTTTAGGGCGGGATGTTGTGCCGTGCGCTAAAGACTTGGAAATCACCTGGAACAAACATCGATTTGGATGGGTTAAACAATATCGGCGTCCCGAATCTGTACATATTACCAAATAGCATCAAGCAATGCTTACACTACTACCATTATGTTTGGCTAGAACCGTGGCGATGTCCTTACTGGTGAGTATGGCCTCATCGTGAACCCTACTTGGCCCTTGGCAGGTTTCCTAGTTCCGTATCAAGGACACTATGATGCCCTGTAGTGGAAATGAGTTCGATGGGAGCCCAACCATCTCCATCAACATTGCGCTGCATTGTGTTGAATGCCACCGCTCGGATTTCATCACCACCAACTACTACAGATGATAATGGAGGGACAACTTCTTGTTGGTGTATACGTGGGGCTGCTTCTCCTTCGTCGAAATTGCCACGGAAACCCGCGAATAACTTTGATTCGGCTGCAGGGCCCAGCGGGAGTGATGGCTCTACTAAGGGTGAGGCGACGGGCTCTGAGCCTCCTCTGATTCCCTCTAGGTTGGTATATGACTTATCCAGCCGAAGCTGCCAAGGCATGTCCGCGGAAATAGGAGAAAACGGAGTGTCGTGATCATGCTTGTCAGCCACTGGGCTGTCCAACTGGGCGCGACGCTGTTCCATGAGAGTATCATGCTCGAAGATGTCCTCCGAACAGCATTGACCAAACAAACCCCTGATAGTAATGCCGCGCCGGAACCAGTCAATATCGTGCACAGTGCATGGCCACACGTCTTTCGGCTTGAAAGTGTTGACCAAATGGCGCAGCTCAGGGTAGGAAGAATGCCGGGCATACGGGAACACAATAGTTCTTGGGAGTGATGGCGCCGAGTCTGGTCCGCGACGCCCTTGTCTGTCATGTGCGTCTATATTCCGCCCGAGTTGTTTGCCCACTTTCGAGCTTGCGTGCGTTACGACCGAGCGCACGGCTTTGATCAGGTCGGCCTCCATATCATCGGAGAAGTCGTCGATGTCTATATTGAGGGACGCATTACGGCCACTGGCGACTGATGCCAGTATCCGCGTGATAGCCGTTTCGCGAGTCTCCGGGGGAAATCCTCCAAGTTCCCGGATCCTGTCACTGTCAGTCAAAGCGCGCAAGCGATTATCGGATACATACATGTCGATGACCGCCTCAAGATTGTCCGCCGAGATGCACTGCAGCTCAGCTTCCCGCTCCAGGTCTCCGCCGCCGCCGCCGATTCCCACCTCGGCAATTTCCTGGCCATCCGGGAGCCGAGAGACGATGGGCTTGATCCATACGATGGGCTGGTTTTGCACCACGGAGCAGGCAGTACCTTTCTCGCAGCTGTGTATGCGGACGTTTTCGTCCAGAGTCAAGCAACCGTCATGTTGGTTGTTGGCGCAGCTGAATCCCACCAGATAGGGTGCCTCTTTAGCCAGATGAACTTGCTTGGCGAACAAGTCGGCAGAGGTTTTTTCAACGAGGGACTTGTAAATGCCCATCTTGTAGGCGTCCACGTGGATCTGGTTCGCCTTCTTAGCAACTTCTGGTGGGGTGGCCTTGGGGGTGACAACTCACCTTGGAGCCAAGTGCCTTGGCGAGGGCAATCCAAACATCTTCGTAGCCGTAGGTCCAAGACTGCACAAAGAAGACGGTTTCGGCTGGATACCGGGCCACTTGAGTAAGCAAATCCCGCAGCCCTTCGGCCTTGGTCTTGAGGGGATAGTCATCGAGGACCGACGTGTCTAGATATATGCGGTCCAGAGTCTTGATACCATTCGCGTATTCCACCAGTGCTGGGTTGCGAGCGATGCTGTTGACCCACCACGGCTCACTCCGGATGTCGCCGGTGTAGAGCACCGCCTTGCCGCTGCCCTCAATCACTAGTAGTCCACGTCCATAGTTAGCCGCGCACCACGCATTGTTGGAAGCTCATGTGCCCATACGAAACATAACAGCGCCGACGCAGTGGTTGGCATCAAACAGCGTGACTTGAAGATATTTGTCTGGCCATAGCTCCAACTTGGTGGGCGTCTCCAGCGGAATGGGCTTCAGAATGTGTTGGAGGTGCTTATAAGTCTGTTTCCTGGCCTCGAGGATGCCGCTGGCGTAGTTGATGCGACATGGGTACCTCTCGAGGCGCAATAGTATCTCCCGGGTGGCGGGGGAGCAGTAGACAAAGGGCCCCCGCAGCGTCTCCAGGCCCGCGAGATGATCGCTGTGGACATGGCTCAGCAGGCAGAGGCGTGGAGGGCGTTCACGGAAACGGAAGTAGTCGATGATGATGTCTGGAAATTCATTGACCACGCCGTCAAAAGTCGACATCGTTTGCGTCTCGTTAGGACGAGTCCAAAAAGGGCATTCACTGGAATCGATCTAGACAAGTGGACGCTGTAATCAGGTCTGCTGGGAGCGCTAAATAACCCTAAAGTGTTGGGGCCTAAATCAACCAATGCCTACAAGTAGCGGCTGAATGCGCTATTGCGAATCACTGTATCCCTGTGCCCCTCAATTGTTCAGGCCATCGCACAGCTTAGACGGTCCAGAGCAGTGCCGTGAATGACCATTATTATGAAAGAGACTGTCTTGGACTGCATGCGCATTACGATATATAGCATCAACGGCAGCCTTCATTCTCCCACGATACTGAGCTTGGAGCTGCTTCTCTTTTGTAGCCGCGCCCTGGGCCTCGCCTTTTCCTTGTCGACGGCCTCTTGCTGCGCAACATCCCGACTTGTTGGTCGATTCGCGGCCATGTTGATGAAATTTCCCAGCCGGCTTGCCGAAGCTCGCTCCAAAAGCCCCCGTTCTTTCCCCTCACCTGTCGCCACGGTCTGCTCTCGGGGCACTGCTGTGCTACCTCCCGCTGGCGTATTCGTCGTAATGGGTCTGCCGTGATCCTGTACCTGTTGGAGATCGTCTGGATGGTAGAAGCGCCGGTTGGCCACCTCGTAGCACCCTGCTTCGATCGCTGCCTGGTTCTTTTCCATGGCCTCGGGGTTCGTATTGCCCGATGGCAAATGTCGGTCGACCGTCGAATTAAACGTTCCCCGCAAAGTCTCTCCAGCGCCCTGCATTGGAGGCATTGTATTAGTCTTGTTGTCAATGCTACCTGTATCCATACTCATGAGCAGGTCATGCCATTGTGCTTACATGCAAGCCTGCGGCTGCAGTCTTCAAGTTCTGCAACGTCGATTTGGGCCGATCGTGGTGTTCGGGTTTTTGCTGTTCCGGCGCACTTGAGCGGATCGAGTCGAATTCTTGAGGGCGCTGGTTGCGTCCGGGGTGTGAGTAGTTCTGGCTGCTCGGCCCCGTCGGGCTGCGTGCCACAAACTGTGCATTGGCGTGCGGCGGCGTGCTCGAGAGGTCTGGGTGGTTGGCGGTGGCATCTAGAGAGCGTCGGTTCGCATTGCGCTCGGGTATGGTTGGGGTGCGCTCCAAAGTAGGCTGCGCAGTCATGGGTTCGCGCTGTGGTATGATGCGGCGCCCAGGCGTCTCGATGCTTGGTCGCCGCCGCTGCTCGCTGGGGTCGGGCTCCGACTGTTGTATTGCTGGAGACTCGGCAGCATCGTCTTTTACGGTGGATAGTTCAGCCGCGGCTGGGGCATTGGGCTTCTCGACTGTTGTGGTGATGCCGTTGGACCCCGTCACGGTTGTTGTTGTCGTGGTTGTCGTGGTGGTTGTCGTGACCGTTTGTCCGCTGTTGGGATTGACATGCGTCTCGCGCTTGATGGTGGGACTTGTGTGAGGTAGGCTGGAGACAGCACGTTGGCGCTCTTGGAGGCGCTAGAATCTCTTTCGGTGGTTGTCAACGAGGTGGTGGGCTCGCTCCCGCCGTATGCTGAGTCCCCCGCTCCCTGGTCGTGCTGCCCAATGAGAGCCGGACGGGGGTCCCCACTCTTGCGCTTGTCTCTCGACGAGAACACCTTCCACTTCGACTTCTTTTCCGTGGCCGGCTCCATTGGCGTGCAGTGCAACAAGTCAAACGGTCAATCAAGATGGATGAAATGGCCAAAGTGGTTGAAGCCAGAGACATTAAGGTCGTCTTTGGTCTTTGCATGTCTAGACGAAGCAGCGCTTGCTGCGCGATGAGGTCACAGATCACCCGCCCTAGCAGCATAACCGGGTTCGTGTGCCGTTGCCCGCCGACGGCCGACCGCTCTGCTGGAATTGCGATCCTACGTGTTTCGTGATTAGTCGACGCCCTGTGCTACCAGCTGAATGCTCGAAGCACTACCCTTATTACGCACTCCTCGCATCAGACTTCCACGACATGGGATCACTAAGTCAGGGATAGAAGATGGATAGATACCTACATAGATAGTCGCCGCATGCGTCATTTAACCCGGAAGCAGATCGTGTCCACTTACAGCTAATTATTAACAGATACCCGCCAGCCATTGCGGTGATAGATTTCTATGAGAGCTTGAGCTCGATCTTAACCAAGATTGTTCCTTTGCCTGCCATGCCGTTCTTGTCCATCAGTTTGATGAACCGGTAGCCGCGCCTCAGCCTATCCAGTCGGATACAAGCCCAGGCCGCCAGATCGTCGTGTCCAATCTCGTCATCCTTGACCACGAATCGTACAAACGCCAGCTCCGGATTGACACCCATCACCTGCTTGAACTCGAGCACGTCCGCCTTGAAGTCCGGATGGATTCCCTTCTTGGTCTTGGTCTTGGCCTTGTATTCCCCCTCTTTGGCTTTCCCCGACTGCCCACGCTGCTTTGCCAGCTCGGTATAGGGGGGCTCCGTATGAAGTTCCACCTTGAGGTACGGATTGAATCCGGATGGGTTATCTCCCTCCTTTGGCAGCGGTAGGTCCTGGCCCGCGAGTACCGTGATCTTTAGATCGAGAGTCTGGTTCAGGATCCGGGGTGTTCCCAGGGGTGCCGTGATGATCTCGCCTGCAGTAGTGACCGCCAGGGCATTGTCCGTCGTCGCCACGGGTTTCGGGCCCCTGTATCCTTCTGGCTTGAGGACGTACCCGCCGGTGCCGGCAAACATCCCTTCGTTCAGCATCATGCCCTCGTCCCACTTCTGCCAGTTCAGTGCGACGATCTGGATGCCCTTGCGCCAAAATACGGGCGGGTCGATGTTGGAAGAGCCTATGCGCATTCCGGAGGGATACGTCCGCATCATGAAGCGCTCGTTGTGCTTGAGCAAATCTGGCGCCTGCTTCTCGTGCACCTCCAACACGCCACGCTCCGAGAGCGAGAACATGTGGGTCGGCATCTGTGCCTCCGGCTGGGCCAGCGACTTGAATGTGACGCCCCGTGTGTAGACCCCCAGCTGGCTGAGGGCCTGGATGATCTTGGAGGGTTTTTTGGCTTTCTCATCAGCTATCGGCGGTAGGTCGTCTTTATCGGATGTTGTCGTCGAGCTCGGTACCAACTTATCCGTAGACCCAGTTTGGGGTGGTGCGTACTTGACTTTGACGAGTATCTTCCGCTTCAGATCCCCCGGCGCAGGAAGAACCTTGCAGTCGGCATCGGGTGGCGATAGCAGGAAGTCGGCCCAGGTTTCATTCATAATCTTCACCATGGCCTCCTGTTGCACGTCGGAACAGTGCACCTCAAGACTGACGATCAGAGGTAGGTCGGTGACCGTGAATGCGTCATCCCTGATGGCTTCACAGACATTGCGGAACGAGACTTCTTTGGTAAGAGTATAGCCATGCAGCACGCGAGGCTCGACGGCGATGGCCTGAGGGCTGGACGTTCTCTGGAGCGCGGACAACACAGTCCCCTCCGATACCGCGTCCTTGGCACTAGTCCCGTCGCTCGTTGCGGAACTGCTCGCGTCCTTGCTCGCGTCCTGGCCTATACCTTTGTCGCTCTCGTGACTCGTGTACTTCTCAAGTCGCTTTCCCAAGGAGGTATTCTCCAGCCGGCTGGTGATAGACGAGGGGATGTGCTTAGCCAAGCGCTCCTTGCGGCTCCCCTTCCTAATGGCCTTCTTCTCGGCATACTCCTCCTCGTCGCTGTCGCTCTCCGACGACTCAGAGTCTGAGCTGTCGCCATCCCACACATCGATTTCGATGCACCTGCAACCGCGCAGCAACACGTTCTTGTACGCATCTGTGCTCGAGTCGCTGGAGAGCTGGTTCCCGGTGAGATAGGTGTTGTGGCTGGAGCTGATGAAGTAATTGTTGAGGGGCCAGGTGAAATCCTCGGTACTGACGGGGGCGAGCGCATCGGCGGCCGACGAAGTCATGTAATGTAAGAAAGCATGGAAGTCCAGACTGTCTTGGGCCGCGATGTTATCCGAGGGGTCGCTGACCTTGTCGGCCTGCACGTGATGCAAAAATGCGATGACCTGATCTTTGTTCCATTTCTTATCGAAACCAGCGTGGCGGTTGAAGAGCTGCTCAAGGTGTGGTAGAACGGAAACATTCAGCTCCTGGATGTGTCGTGGGTCCCCACTGGGTTGACCGCCGCCCGCCTGGTGGACAGAATCCTGCATCTGCACTGTACCTGAATCATCCATTTGTAGGATTCTGCAACCGAGGAAATGATATTCTGCGATGGTCACTAATCTTTGTAAGTTGGTTCCTCCGGTGCACTTCGTAGAAACCGAGATAATCAGATTCCTATCTGATCTCCAGTGAATCGAGCAGGGCCCCCAGGTCGGGAGTCATTACGAGTAACAAGTTCCTGATGGACACTGACCAAAGCGGGGGCTATTGGGGCCTTGGGCCTGGTGCTGCCCCAAGCCAGAAACTCAAGCCACCCAGACACGACCACATCATCCTGTCAACCGTCAACCTACTTGATTTCTTGCTTGCCGTGTGTTTCATGTGGATGGATCGGCCTGCGTGTTCTACGAAATGCCCAGACGCTCATACGCAACCCCTTGGCAAACCCCGATTTCCCTGCTGGTACGTCATAATCAAGGCCGTCATTGCAGAGCCACAGCACAAGCCGATTTACCCGCCTCAGGAACCCTGCTGCCTGCCAAGGCTAATTGTGGCGGCCCTTGTAGGTATGTACCTAAGCGCCACCCAAATACATAGGTATGTACATGCATGTACATGTAGGTATATCAGACTGTGTTCCTGCGAAGTCCCCTCCATATATTCTTGACTTCTTTTCTTTCCTCTTTATATGATTACCCGTACGATCGACTACGCTCAGCATCCGTAGCCGACTTCGTTTCAAAGGTCGTCTTGGATAATCATGCATTAAATCGCCTCACATGATGTTCTGGTGTCACGTGTGAAGGTTTACCATCTACAGATTCAGGTGCTTTGAGTTAGTCGCTAAAATAGGTATGGCGGTTCACCCATGCTGTTGTCGTCCTTGCAGGCCAGCTCTTCGGTAGTGGCATATATGCTCGACGAAGCGGGAGCATCGATGGTGACACTGCAAGGGTCGGGGGTGCGAGTCGAGTTGGCCACCACGGCAGAAGAGCCGCCGGGCCATGTCTACGACGACCATATGCCTTTGGCTTCCAAGGTGTCTGTGACGTTGATGACAACTCCTTGCTTCTCGGAACACTCTTTGTTGGCAGTAGCAGCAACAAGATTTACATCCTGCGCGCTGTCTTCAATGGTCCACTGGGTAGAGTTGGCGTAAGTATGCCAGATGACTGTATCTTCGGTGCAATGGGCGTAATCGAAAGTCCACCGCATAGCATATGTGCCGACTAGGCCAGGAGGTGAACTGCATCTTGAATGACGCCAAGCGAAGCACAAGGAGACTGGACGCTGCAGAGGGAAAGGTGGAGCTGCTCATGCCCAGTCCGTTCTCACCTCACGAAAGACGAGATTACTGTAGTATGGGGATAGGAATGGGAAGAGCACTGGGTTGGTTGCTGAAGGTTGGAAATGAGCAAGATGCGATGGCCGACGAGCTCCTGCATGTGGCCTGGGGAGTTCCTCCGAGACCGAAGGCGCAGCGTCCCAAACAGAAATGCGGTTGGTGCAAGGCTGTTGCGGCCCTCCGTCCGTCGAAAGTCGGCTGACAGCAGCAGTTAGGAAATCCTCTACTCAGATAACCCTAAGTAACCGATCGGGATGTTGGAGGAAGGTTTGAAGGCTACCCCCAAGGCCATCCTTCTGCTTCTTCCCTGTCACTCTTTTACCGATCTTCAGCAAGACCAAACCGGTCAAAGCCATGGTGACTTCGCCGTGGCTCACGGCCGCCTTTGGGGCTATCGGTCTCATGTTGTCTGCCGAGGGTGTCTCAGCCAAACTGGGCGCCAGCACATCCTCCCGCGGTGCTGAGACTTGCCCGGAGCGCTGCAGCGTATCGGGGTCTCGCACCGGCAACAGGTCCGGCTACCCCAGCTTCAAGAAGGTCAGGAGATGCCAGAAATCCATGTTCATCGACTTCACTCCCCATGATGATGTCGACGACCCGGACAGCAACCACCGGATTCATGCCTGCTCTTCGTATGGCCCTGACTTCAGCACTCTTCCTTGTGAGCTCATGTCTAGGCTGACTGCATCCACCGAGCCCACTGGTGGAGGGCTTCGCGGCTTCTGACATTCGCTCTCTGGTCAGTCAGATGCGCCAGTATGCTCAGCGTGGGTTACTTAGGACCAACCCTTCACCATCTTTGGTCAGTCCGGTCAGGCTACCATCAGTCTCTACGTCGGCCAAAGCCTGCTTAACCATGGGCTTACTGCCTCTGCCTTGCAGATGTTCGAGGACAATCTTACCAAACTCAACGTCTCGTCCCCTGAGCTGGCCTTGCAACTTTGTGGTAAGTGAAATGCGATTTATTAATAAACTACGACGACGTCCTCAAACACCAAGGAAAATAATTAACAGCGGTGATTGTTTAGGGCTTGACTACGACAGTACCCAGATCCTCGGTATCATGGCCACAAGCCGTGGCAAGTATGCAGAGAGAGAGAGCGGCTAGGCCAACGCCACTTGTCTGTCATTCTCCGAATCAACCTTCAGGGCCAGGACCCTAAGTAACCGCTTCTTCCGACCAATGGCGCCACCGGCCCGGAACAGTACCGCCAAGACATCGGTGTCAATTGTTCGAAGGGGGTTACTTAGGGCTCGCGCCGAGTGTAGAACAGTCCAGGTCTACTCTGGCGACAGCTGCGCCAAGCTGGCTTCCAAATGCGGTGTTTCCGGTACCGTCTTCACCAATTATATTAATAAGATATATTGTTAGGATGAGAATTAAAATTCAGCATTCCAGTCTGGATTCCAACTTTCCGTCATTATTGTGGTATAGGTTCAACCCAGCTCTGCCCCCTGCACAGTTGAAGCCGGATGCAAGATCGTCCTTTACTTTCCTGCCACACGAGCAAGGTGCCGTGTTGTACGGCATGCTTTGAGAATAGTGTCTGGGCAGCCTCGGTCGCGCCTGTGCCGCCAACAGCCAAATACCACACCGACAACCCCAGCCCACTGGTTGTCCTTGCCCTGCGTAAGGGCGCGTCCCATGGATGCTGGCAAATTCCATGACATCGAGAGGACGCTATTTGCCTCCGTCATCCCGCACCTCTGGAACGCCTCGGACACTCACGCCTTCATTCTCGAAGTTGGCTTCCCTTGAGGCGAGGGGATCTGCAGAGTTATCTGCTCGGGGACCGCAAAGGTGCCTGCGTCGACGGCTGGCAGTACTACACGTCTTATCCCAAGGGCTCGTCCGAGTTCTGCCCCTGCTCCGACAAGAACAACAATTGACCGGTCGACGGGGCCCGCCGGCACAAGCGCGGGCGGCTGGAGCTGCTGGACGGATCGAAGGGTTCCATTGAGGGGGCGGTGCGCACCTCACTGCAGAACGGCAAGAAGAACGGCGGCGCCATCGTCGACGTCGAGAACACCGGCAGTGCCCGGGACCTGATGGACAACGACATCGTCACGCCCGGATTCGTGCGCATGCCCGTCTGCAGCCCCGACCTGGCCAGGAAGCAGTGGAACCGCGGCGGTATAACCCTAACTAACACGCCATCGAGATCGCGAGCAGTAATGCCGCGAGGCAGCGTTGTAAGATGGGACAAACTCCACTAGGACTCCCCCCTCTCTCTCTTTCTCTCCTTTTCTCTCTTTGGTCATATCGTGAGAATGCGAGTCCTGGGCAATGGTTTGTTGGTGGTGTAGTTGTTGCTGTTCACCGCGCGGTGCGTCTGCGGCGGCACCGTAAGCCCGTTCGGCCACCGCTCCTTTGTGAAGGCCTCCCAGTTCGACTCACACGGGAACTCCCTTGGATGATCCGGCGCCAGCGCCTTCAAGCGCACCGCCGAAGAACTCGTGGAGCGCCTCAAGAAGAAAGCCTCGTCCCTCGCTCGCTTGCGCCACCCCAACATATAATCACGGCAAGACTCTACCGACCATGGCTGGCATCCAAGCTTAGATCCTTCTTTTCTGTTAAATTCTGGCCTCGGTGGTCGACGACCTCTTGGCATATCCGGAACTGCAGGTCACTGTCCTGATTTAGCTGTTCCCTGTATAATGGCATCAGTGACCTCGGCATTCCGCCCCTATCGAGGAAACCCGTACCCTCGATTATTCAGACGTCGAGACCTGGGCGTCGTCGCTGGGCGGGCTGTTGCCCATGGTGCGGGTGCCCGCCATGGCGCGCGGCTGGTACGAGTGCAGCGCCTATACCCTCGTCAGCTTTTCGTCGTAACTTCAAACAAGGGCTGGCTTGGCTACCTCAGCAAACCCACCCTCCACCGCCCTCAACCACAAGCCCCAAGGCCGCATCACCGTGTCGCTCGCCATGGTCTTGGAGGCCTCGGCCTGGTCGCGGCCGGCACCTGGACGCGCTGGGTCGGCCTGTATGACTTCGCGCAGGCGGGCGACTGCGTCGCCGCGTGGGGCTCCGCCGTCGACCGCACGGCCGAGCGCGGCCACAGCCCCGGCGTCGGCATCGGCGGCAACGGCGTCACGCAGACGGTCTGGAGCCCGTGCGGGCGATACCTGCTGGTCGCGGAGCGGAAGTCGCGGGGCATCCTCGTGTACGACGTACGCGTCACGGGCGAGCTGCTCGGAGCAGCGCCTTTTCCGTCTGGATCTTGCTCCAGTTGCTCTCGACTGCCATCAACTGCACATACAGCAGCATCTCGTTGAGCCTCGCTGTTGTCCAGCCGGTAGACCGTCGCCTTGGGCCGGCGGCGCATCGACGTCGGGATCCTCGTCGGCTATGGCGGTCCCATCACTATCCTCTGCCTCGGAGTCCTCCTGGCTCGTCGGCGTAGACACGGATGGCCCATCCCCTTCCACAATCCACAGATCTGCCTCCAGACTAGCGGAGGTGGTCCCGATGCATGTCTTAGGTGGAGTGGGCTGATCACCTATCAACAGAGTTCATTCATCTTGTCATAACGCAACTTGAAGTTTCCACTCTCGGGCTTCTGTGACATGGAAGTCAAAGAAAGTTCATGCTCGGAGCTCTTCCTTCGCGACAACGTCGGCCAAGGTGTAGTTGGCCCCGGCCACGCTCGCGTACAGCGCCGCCATCACGCTGACGCCCAGCTGCTTGCAGGCCGCCATGACCCTCTTCGATTCCTCCTTGTCGAGTGCGCTGCGCGTCGCTGCCGGCAGCGTGGCCGCGTCGCCCAGGCACGGGATCTCGATCGCGCCCGCGACGTGTGCAAACGTGCACAGGGCGGCGGCGGCGCGTTCCTTTAGTTCTGGCGTGAATTCCGTCGGCATGGCGGCGCGAGGCGCTCAATCTCGGTGCCCCAAGCAGGCCTTGCAGATCTGGATTGTTGCTAGACTCACATAGGCCGCTCCGCTACGCCCTGTTGCCGGCCCCGGCCTTGCTGCTCTGAAGATTGGTCAAGACCCTCCTCATGACCGCTGGTCTGATCCCTCGCGACCTGGCTGGGGATGTCATCCACGGCAAGTATACGGCGCAGGTGCCCGGCCCGAACGGCGCCATGCCGGCTTCGGACTCTGGCGCCAATGACCACGTCTCAGCTTGAGATTGTTTTCTTTGCAGAATAATGAACCGCTTGTTATGGTGCTGTGGGTGTAATTTGCAGAGGATGCTTTTGGTGCGGTGCTTTCCGAGTTCCCTGGAACGGGACGCCTGTTCTCCGGTCCCGTGCTCACGCCTTCACAGATCTTATAGTGTCTCTTACTTTGCCATGCATGCCCATGGTTCAACCAAGCTGAATCACTTCAGTGAACTGTGTCAGCCTATCATGCCTTTCAGGCTCCGGAAAGCTGCCTATGGAGTCTCCACGCATCGACCCGAGCTTGGGCGACTCCAATGCTTCTGGCAACGTAGTATCGAGTCTGCAATAGGGGAAACGACTGTAGCCTGTAGGAGGACAAATGGTAATAGCCTAAATGCCGGCCGGAGCTTTCGGCAGACTCGACGAGCTTCAATCCAGAGAGCTGGAGACATGCGGGGGCGGGGCCTTTTGGTCGGCCGCGGAAATGCATCGGCTCGTACTTCTGCGGGGTAACAACGTGACCGTAGCTCCGTGGACCTTTTCCAGCATTCTACAGTTCGCTGCCGCAGACCAGCCAACGACTAAGATTTTGGTCAGACTGTTGCAACCTTACGCCTCTGTGTTTGAAGCTCCAGCCTCCGTGCCGGCGCCTTACACGATGCGAGTAGATGGCGACGATTTCGTGGTGGTAACCCACGAAGATGTGGCACCAAGGCCCTCGCAGTCTACCCCCCGTTACTTGCCAGAGATCAATGATGCTGTCGACCGCATTTCGGAGAACCTATGGGAGGTTAATAAAAAGATCCACGATAACCCGGAGCTGGGATACAAGGAGGTTATCGCACATGAGACTTTGACGACATTCGTGAAAAGTATCGACGGCTGGAAAGTGACGCCTTCTGCCTATGGCATGAAGACCGCCTGGGTCGCTGTATGGGACAGTCGGAAGAAAGGACCCGTGGTTTCCTTTAATTGCGAGATGGGCAAGTCAACCCTAAGTCGCTACTGGAGCTACCCACTAACGGAAACTAGATGCACTCGAAGGAATCGGACACGCGTGTGGACATAACCTCATCGCGACAGCCGCTGTCACAGGGGCGGTAGCGACAGCCGAGATTATCAAGACCAATGGACTCGCAGGAAAGGTGGTGTTATTGGGCACACCGGCAGAAGAAGGTGAGTGACTTAGGGTGAATCCAGCCATCTTCATCGCCTCCAGACCCTCCGAGACCTTGCATACCCAAGCATCCACTAAACGGCCACAGGTGGAGGCGGCAAGATTCAACTGCTCCGCGCCGGCGCCTACCAAGACCACAAAGTCGACCTCAGCCTTATCTCCCACCCCGGCATCGCCCGTAACCATGCGCTGACTCGGACCTCGGCATACACGGCCCTGCGCGTCGAATACTTTGGCCGCGCGGCGCACGCGGCCGCGAGCCCCTGGCTCGGAATCAACGCGCTCGACGCCCTCGTCACGGCCTACAACGCACTCTCCGTCCTGCGGCAGCAGACAATGGCGGGCGACGTGGTCCAGGGCAACATCACCGACGGCGGCGCGCGGCCCAATATCATCCACGCGTACGCAGCGGGTGACTTCGTCGTGCGCGCGAATACCCAGAAGCGCCTCGAGGAGTTGCTGGTCAAGGTCCAGAACTGCTTCGCGGCCGGCGCCACTGCCACGGGCGCTCGGCTCGAGATTACGCCTGGGATGGCGTACGCAGATCACGTGCCCAACCGGCCGCTCGGCGCCGCGTACGCGCGCTACTTCAACGCGCTGTTACCCTCGTCGTCGGAGCAGAGGATCCCATCTGACCAGGACCTCGACGAGATGCTCGGCCGCAGCGGGGCCAGCACCGACCAGGGCGATATCAGCCACGCTATGCCGAGCCTGAGTCCCGGGTTCGCAATCGTCCCAGGCCCGCAGGGTAACGGGCCACATAGCCCCGACTTCACGCGGGCGAGCGGCACCAGGGACGCGTTCGATAGGTCGCTCAGGGTGGGCAAGGCGTTGGCGGGCACGGCGGTGGACGTCCTGACGGTCGGCGGGCTCTTGGAAAAGGTCAAGCAGGCGTGGAGGAGGAGCATCAAGGAGGATGTGTAGAGTCGTGTGATGAAAGCGTTGCTTAAAATGTATACTGGTGGCTGAGGCTACCATGTTCTTTAAAATTACGCCCGCTTCATGAGTATGCTAAAGTATAATCTCTTAGCGTTTTTCCTCTCGTTTATAACCCATTCTGGACTTCTTGTATTAGTCGTGTCTGATTAAGTTCATAGTCCTAGAGATGGGTCCAGCTAGGTTCGAAGCGATAGATGTTTGTTGTTATTTGGCACCTGTACCCCATCGGCCAAGCGAGCCCTGCCCTCCTTTCATAGGCTGTCCTGTTCAGCCCTCCGGCGCTTGGGTTTGGTGCACGAAGCCGGAGCACCTCTCGACGGAACACTGGGTATGGGGGGATGCCCCTTCCCGGACACCGTGCCCCGGGCACGGGGGCTTTCGTAGGCCCAGGTCGACGGATTCTCAACTCAACGAATAACGAAGAAAAGTCATAAATATGTGTCTGCCTTGTTCCATCCTGAAATCTGAGTTGACGAGGTAAGAGGTGGTGAAAATTGGCCCCCCAGGCCCAGACGGCTGCATATATCAAGAATGCGTCAGTAATCTATCTGTCGGCGCAACTTGGGGAACAGTGGTGAGTAACGTGATACAATCGACAATTCAAAGCCCCTTGATTGATTGCATGTAACTCCAGTCTAAAAAATAGAGATAACATGATTGGCTTATCTAAGGATCAATATGGGAGCGGTATGGGATCATAACTGACGGTGGCCGCCGCAGGAGTCTTCATGCTCCAGGAGCTGTTGGAACTTGACGGCTGGCGTGGCCGACTGGTGCCACTGGTGGGAGCCTCTTCATAGAACTTGTGATTGCGAAGTGGTGCTTGAAAAGGTGGGTGACCAGCGAACTTGGTCAATGTTGGGGAAATCGCTTCGGAGGCCGGGAGCATATGAGCGTTTGGGACTGCTCATTCAGGACTTAGACCACGGATCCGACCTCTATCCGGTTGTGTTTAGCAAGAGGGAAACCATAACGATCATTTAATGGACCACGAACGTTGTACGCGTCGGATTATAGGCTTTGTCGGTGGCATTTCGAGAGACGCGAATGTAGATGGAAGCTCCCTGCGCGTGTCGGAAATATAAGAAGGTTGTGTTGTTCGGAACCTCAATTATCAAGAGCGAAGTGCCATTCGCGAAGGACCAATTGAAGTGGCAATAGCAGTGATGCCGGCGACGACTTCGCATCTACCCTCCCCACCGGTTCGGCTTGCCCAGCTTGAAGGAGAGACTGGAGGCGCAGAGGCCGTCGTGGTACAGGAACTGAAAACATTCCTGCGCGGCCTCGCACATGGCGCGGCAGTCTTCGAAGCTCTTGTGCGCCTTGCATTCACAAAACCTGCCGCAGTCTGCTAGGAGTCAGTCGTCAGAGATAAAAAACTTTTATATTTAGTACAACATATGTATGGAGGAAGTGTTAAACAAATTTCAAATGCTCTTGCTTTTAAATATAAACTAAGAAATAGAGAAGCCATTCCGCAACGACGAGAGAAGCCAGACGCCATTCAAGCAGAGCAGCAGCAGGGACGAGAAAGTCTGGGCGCAATCGTGTGGTAGTGGAGAGAAGATCCGGGCTTCGGTTTCCGCATCGGGCCTGAAGTCGGCGGGCGAGCGCGGCGGCAGTTGCCAATCGTTGTTGGAGGCGGAGCTGTGGACGGCCTCGTCGTAGGTGGGAATGGACGGCGCCGGGATATAGTGCGACTTGTTGTCGACACGGCGCTCACGCGGAAGTGGAGGCCATGGAGGCGTCGGGTGATGCGGGATCCGGGCTCGAGGAGGACAAGGACGTGCAGATCTTGCTTACATTACACACGGGCAAGGTCCCATCGCGGCAGAACGCGTGTTGGTCGTGACAGTTGATCAGCAAGAGTAATCACCAGAGAGCCGGATGCGACTGTCGCGATTGTCGCGCGCGCGCGAGGGACGCGGTCGAGGACACGGACCTCGATCGGGACTTCTGGGTGGTCATCTTCTCCGCCTTCTCGATCAGAATCGCGGCGTCTTCGGAGTGCTCCCGTGCGTCCCGCAGCAGCTTGGTGCGGCCGACATCGTCATGATCTACCTGTCGCAGCTGCCCAAGCCGCTCATAACCGAGTCGGTTGCGAAGCGGTGGATCGCGCCGTTGAGCATCTCTTCTGTTGTTGGACACGCTTCAGCCAAGACATGAAGAGAAAATAGACAAGATGGTGGTGACTACAGGAAACTGCAGTTGTTTCATGAAACGCTCAAACGTCAAGTCGTTGTGTAGTAGCATGATTTGACAGTAGATAGAAGCCGGAAGCCCAGGAATTCCTGTTCCGAAACTCGAAAGGACCGGATTGTTCAGTAGTGAGGCCCATCTTGCCAATGCGATTTATAAGTATGATTGTTAAATCCGGTCGACTCAATTGATGCGAAGCTCGTCTAAGGGAAAGCTCCCGTGGCGCAAGTTGCGGTCGAGAAGAGCCTTGGGGAGTTCGACGCGAACAAGAAAAACCGCGAGAACCTCGAACAGGCTCTTCTCATTGTGGTTTTGGCGAACGCATATTCCTCCTTCGATCAGGAGTTAGGTGAGATACAGAGTAAGATCCTTAGCCTGAAGATTGTGCTTCTGACACCTTCCCCGCGTGTACGTGCTGTGGCTGACGGCCTCGGTGTTGTCCGGATCCAGCGGCACCTCCAAGACGACGCTGGCCGGATCGTTTCAGCTCGGGCTTCCCCTTCGACTTCCTCTGCGTTCATGGTGCGCATAAGTTCCTTGGCATATGCGGCAGCCACCGCTACTGCGTGTTCCTGCCAGTCTTTGTTCTTGTGCGAGTCTGCGTAGTCGCAAGTGCCCTGGTCTGCCCGTGGGGTGTCGGCGTCGGCGTCTGCGTCTGCGTTTTCGGTGTGTCAACTCGCGACCGCTGCCGCAGCCCAAGTCGAGATCGCCGTTCGCCAACCGGACGGACCGCTACCTGGCCCACAACCAAGCGCCCGTGAGCCCGCCGTCGCAGCAGACGTACGCGCGCGAGTTCGTTTCCTTTTCTCCTTCCTTTTCTTCTTCTGACGCTGTCTCTATGTCGACACTCTAAGACATCAAAGACCTGTCGCTATTGTTTCATATTTCTTTTGCAGATGCCAAAATTATGGTTAGTTCCCTGGCTCAACGGCAGATAGCCCAGTTGCCAGAAGGTAAAGCCGTTGAATATGCCCATGATGACCGAGGTGAAGAACTTGCGGTGCGTCTTTGGTCACTGGATCCAAACCTGCCCCTGATGATGCACCCTGTGCCACTAAATCAGAACCTGGCACTCGACAGGGACGAGGCCGGGCTGATTCGATAGCCCGCGGCGAGCGGCACAGATCATTCCACCACGGCGTCGCCGTCCCGCGCCTCGTTCCCGACGCGGATCGGGCGGCCCCCGAGCGCCTTCTCCGAGAGATCGTGCGCCGCGTACCTCTCGTCCATTTCTTCGTCGGCCGCCATTTTCAATGAGTGTCTCCACCTTGCAGACTTATAGGTTTGGATATTCGTCCTCAAGAATTCGCGGCGCGGGGAACTGACACGGGAGCAGCGCAACGGCAGCAGAGGTCTGTGTCCACTTCTGCTGTCCGAGGAAGATGGAAGTATCGAGAGGGTCGCATTGTCCGCATGCGCGTCCGCAGCATTGGCAAAGGACAGCCCGGCCGCTGACCCGGACCGAGGGCAGAACGACATGTGGACGTTCGTATGATGCGCACAGATTTGGTCGCCAGCCACACTCGCATTGCTCGGTCTGATCCCCACAGGATTGACTTCTCGTCCTTGGAGCTGGTTTCTGGTACCTAATTATGTCAACTGGTAGTGTTCTGTGTGTGGTGGACTATGCCCTCGTTTCCAGAAGTTGGTTTTTGAGTGCAGGGTCAATTGCACTCCGAAATCAATATAGGCATTACTCGACAAGGTCACTATTAAAGCGGATCACGTCCCTACACACCAACTCCTTGTTATGCAGCCACCATCCAACGCCATAATAGAAATGAATATATGTGATTCCAGAGCCCGCCGCATCATGATATACAAGCCGAGCGTGACGGCATCGAGAACGCCCGTCGCGAGTACGAGCGCGAGCTGGAGCTGTCGCGGCATCAGTACGACCTGGAGCACGCGCAGCATGAGCTCAAGGAGCTCAAGCTGAAGGAGAAGATCGACGGGGAACGGAGGAAACAATTGCTGAATGCTCGCATGCAATGTCAGTAGACGTGTGTCAGATATCACCCTCAATGCGGGGAACTGGAGCAGGATGATCAGGTTGAAACAGAAGCAAGGCCAGACGAAGACGAACCAGTGCCTGAAGGAGTCGAGGCACTAGCAGTGCTCGTGTTCGAGCTTGCCTGGATGGATGAAGTCGACGGTGACGCTACTCCGTACCTCTCACTTTTCCCTCGGAATGGCACCTCCAGAAAACAACTCCTTGCAGGTCTGTACCTTCCTGCCTTGGCCTTTATGTCAACTGCCGCTTTTGCTTCAGAGCACGAGGATCGCTGCTATTGGCATTATCAGGTTGCAAATGTTGCTCAACCGCATCTGAGCTTGGCAAACCTGAAGCACATTGTTCTCGCAGACGGAGAAGCCGCTGGTGAGGAGAGCACCGACTTGAGCGGGCTTGTCGAACTGGAACTGGTTGTTGGAGGGGCCAAGCCGGGCGGTGACGATTTTCAAGACTACGCTCAAAGCCGCGACGTGCCCGACGCTGAGCAGCTGAGAGTACGAAGCGAATTCCAATAGTCGGAATGCATGTGACAAGAGGGATCAAATATCAAAGCCTTGGCCTCTGGCATAGCGAACCGTTTCGAAACGCAAAGCGAGGGGCTGTGTGAGGGTGAAATGGAATAACGAGCGGCCTGGCTTTTCGGGTAGGACAGCGGCGTACTAGGCTGCTGCTCGGCTTGATCTTCTCCGTCTTCCCCCCTTCGCTGCTGATGGCGCAAAGAAGCAACAACAACAAACAGGACTCCCCTGGTTGTGGCCCAATTGATCGACTCTCTTCTCGGTCAAGACCTCATCCTTGTCGATTAATCTCCTGCTTGCACCTACCTAACCTAATGTTACCAGCCGCGTCTTCTCAATTTGTTCATTCTCCATCATTTGGGTTACAGGCACGCTGGCAGGTATGAAGCCGGAGCGCCGAATGCTAGCGCTATGTACCGAATCCATCAGGTTTTCCTAGACAAGTATCTACCCTGGCACGGGAGGATTTCATATCACTCCGCATCGACAGAAAAGGCTGCTTCGTATCGACGGGGTACACCAGCGAGTTGTCCCAACACAGGCTGCGTGGCTGATAGGTGCAATTCTTTGGCGTACAATCAGCATACGTCTCCATCCTGCCAGCTATGCCGTTTGGGGTGCTGTGTAGAGGTCCCAATGGGAAGGCAGGGTCCATCTCAAGAGGACATGGCGCCCGGTCCTCTCCGGCAGTAGCAGAAGGTCCTGGGCAACGGGTATCTTGATGGACGTGTATTGGCCTTCGCTGTTCTCCTCGAAAATGCGAATTTGCGTCCTGATGTCGCCTTCGATTCTTCGACTCCAACTCATTTCGACGTGGCCGCCGCGAAACAGTTCTGCGAAGGTGCCATGCCACTTCGAAGACGCGCTGGGTGGCGGCGCTATTGACGCTGATCTGCCGCTTCTCCAGCGTATCCCATAAGCATAGCTCACTACTGTTCCCGCCTTGGAGGTGGGCATCTGCAGCTGCTCGTCCGGAATGACGGATGTAGGTCTCTTTCGGACGGCCAGGTCGAATCCTGCCTTTGTAGGATTAACGGTGGGCGAGCTGCTTCCTGGTGCGGGAGTAAATAAGCTTGACTAGCTATTCTTACCACTGGTCGCTTCATAAAAAATGCCAGTATAGTGTCTTGGGTAGAGGGAACAGCATAACGAGTACAGAAATTCTAAAGTTTCCAAGGCCTCAATGCAGGCCATCTGGAAAAAGGCAAGGGAAGAGGATGGGGAACCAGAGAATGGCGAGATAACCTGACATTAAAGTGGAAGAACTCACCCATATCCATATCTTCATTAAAATTCGTCTTGGGTGTCAGGGATGAACAAATGAATTCTAGACGAAGAGCTGCTCATAAGTTGGAAACCTTGTGGGCATGGTATCAGGCAGAAGTGGCTGATTTCGAGGATCAGGGAACTTCACCAGGTAGGCCTAATTCATTGTAACAACCGACAAGCGTTTCCAATCTTTGCTGGTTGTTCGGTTTAGATCGAGCGTCAGACCCCGTTGATCAACGAAAGCCGTGAGAGCCATCCCGTGAATCTTGGAGGGGCAGTTCGGACCATCATCTGCTGCAACACAGCATCCGCCAGTTATCATCCTGGATGTCAATGCTCCCCAGATGCCTCCAACGCTATCTGTCACAAAAGCGGACATATCCTTGATACTTGTGACGAGAGGGGACAGAAATGTTAATGAATTATGGCAGCTGTTTGAATGATCGATTAGTAGCGCACACTCAATAGAGAAAAGGGGAGCTGTCACTTACCACAGCGGCGATGGGATTGTACAGCAGAAGATGAGGCCGAGGGTCTGCACCTTTGGCGTAGAATTCCTTGGAGAGGCTCTTGCTATGCCAATCAAGTAATCCTTCACCATCTGTTGGAATTATACGAGCACTTGGAGCGGGCTCATGCTCACTGACAACTGAGAACGAGGTGTTCGGGTGCAAGACTTTTCCGAAGGACTTCAGGGGCAGATGTGTGGGGGACGAAAATGATTCCGTACCTTCCCCGTCCAATATTTCAAACCCTTTCCCCTTTTGCTCCGAAAAGTCACAACAGCACAATTGCACCACATGGTGGAATTTCGGTAGAACTAATCAACTTACCTCTGTCACAGTGACTGCTGCTGGGTTAGAATATCGAAACTGCCCACAGAAGTGGAATTTCCTTCTTGACAACCACATACCTCTAATATCCGCACCTTGATAACTCCTACGTACTCTGCATGTCCCTTCCTCAAGCCTCAGAAACCTGATACCCTCTTCGCTGCCAACTACTTTACTCAGCCTTTTGCGTCTATCTGAAGAAATGAGCATTAGTCACAATGTCGCGAGTCCTCAGACGCAGCGCTAGTAATAAGGATAATGATCCTGTGTGGCAAATTACAAGAGATGTGCTCAATTATAAGCTAAAGCACCCCTCCACGGACCACCCCTTCACGGACCACCGCGTTTCGCTCTATAAACGCGTTGGACCCTTGGACAATAATATGGATTTCTCTTACCACTTTTGCCTCTTAACTATATATACTACTATTATTCTATTTGTTTTTTTTTGGTTATTTCTCCATGTCGTCGTTTAACACTTAAAGACGCGCGCAGGCTGCGATACGTGACGTAAAGCTCGGACTGGGTGTTCGCGAAGCCGTCCGTAGATGGGATGCCGACCGATCCTACGTCATGCGGCGCCTAGCCGGTATACCGACGCGACAAGAGCTGAATAAGGACCGGCAGGCATTGTTACCATTTCTTGAGACCTAATTGGCGAATTGGGCCATCGGCCAGGCCAGACTAGGCTTCGCGCCAGCGCTCGTCAAGTTTAGATGTATGGCCCAACGGATGCTGAACGTTTCCGGGGCGTCCTATACGCTAGGGTAACGTTGGCATACCCGATTTTTAGCTAGAAACGAGTCCGTTAAGACCACCAGGTCCAAGATAATTAATTATAGCCGCGTTAATGGGGTAACTGTTGCTAATATTAACGTTTTTTTCGATAGACTTAATGCCCCGGAGCTGGCTAATATCCCTTTTAAACGCTTCTATAATACCGACGAAATGGGCATCGGTTAAGGCGTTAGCGGTGACCACTGGGTGGTTGCCGAAGCTACTAGTTATCTGGCTTTTAAAAAAGACGTCGAGAAAGGGGAATGGATTACTGCCCTGGAGTGTGTAGGCTGTGATAGGGTAGCCCTCCCGCCGCTAGTTATTTTTAAGGGGGCCGACGTCTAAAGCTAAGCCAGCTGACGGTGCTACGGTCACCCCATACAACGGCGACCCCTAAATTTAGATAACCCCTGACAGCACCACATATAAATCAGTATATAAACCAGTCAGCTTTTGATTTATAGTCAATTAAATAATACCATCGTTTTTCTTTTCTTTTCCTCTTTCCGATAGGCCGTAAACTTAACGAGTCAGCACTATAACGCGCGATTCAAGATGTTATAAATAGCTCGTTAATAAAACAAGCCGCCGAGAAGCATAATATCCTTAGAATAATTCTAAGGGCTCGGATTTACGGCCGCAAAACTATAAAATAACGGAATAAGTCCTTCTAAGCCTTAATAATAGCGGAAGAGTTTCAGATCGTGACTTGGTACCTTATACAGTATGATCTAGGCTGCTTACCGGCGCACGTTATCTTCCGGATGTTCGCCTAACGGATCCTTTAAGCTAACGGGATTAATATAATCCTCGGTAAACACTAGGTTAAAAGATTTATTACTCGCTATCCATTTATCGGTACTATTTTTTCTAAAAGGATAGATTTCTTAAAGCTTAACGTAACTTCCGTAGAAAAAATTATCGAGTTTTTCGAGCGGCTTAACAATTTTATTCTAAAATCGATCCCTTTAGAGTTTCGGTTTAACGTCGACAAGATCGATAACCAGCTCGGCTATAAAACGAATATAATAATTATTAAACCTGCTAGAATAAAAAAAATACTAGTTACAGACTCCCTTAACCGAGAATAGGCTTCTGTGGTCAAATATAACAACGCTTTAGGCCGAGCCTTACCTCCTCTTATCATATTCAAGGGTTAATAGGTCCAGCAGCAATAGTTTCCGGAGGAGGAGGACTCGCTAACGGATGCTATAGAGGATTGGGTCTTTACGGCATCCCCTAAAGGCTGGACTAACAAGGAGCTGGCCCTAGTGTGGCTAAATAAGGTCTTCATCCCTCATATAAAGCCTAAAAACGAGGACTAATAGCGGCTTATTATCCTAGATAATCACGCTAGCCACGTAAGCGAGGACTTTATTATAACGTGCTTAAAGTATAAAATATAGCTTCTCTTTTTTCCGGCACACTCGTCGCACCTATTATAACCCTTAGATCTTAGTCCTTTTAATATGCTAAAAGATACCTACCACCGGAAGGTAACCCTATACTATATGGGGCTTAATAATATAAATATAAGCAAGAGGGACTTCCTCCGGTGTTACGAGCTAGCTAAAAGGTTTACCTTTCGGCCGCATATAATAACTAGCGGCTAGGCCGTAACTAGTATATTCCCTCGCGATATTAACAAGCCCCTCAATAGCCGGAACCGGAGGATAGAAGACCAGGCAAAGGCAGGACCATCTAAGCCTCCCCCCGACGTTTCCGATAAACAATTCTCCTCCACAGCGTTACTAACACCTACGACCAGCCGCTAAATTAAAGAGTTAGCGGATACGCTTAGTAGTAATAATACTATTTTCGATAACGCGACGCGCCGGGTTTTATTCCGGAAGCTCTAAAAAAGTCTGAATACTTTGAACGGCTAGATCGGCCAACTAGAGCACGAAAAGTCAGTTTTGGAAGGTAATTTAGAGAAAGAAAGAGGTAAAAAGAGAAAAAAAGTAATGCCTAACCCTAACCAGAAGTTTACGCGTATACGAGATGCTATGGCAGTTAAGAGGGAGATAAATAGCGTTACACCGGAACCTCAGGCTGTTACTCCTCTATTGTCGGCGCCGGAAGCCGTTGTAATTGAATCTAACTCTGAATCTAAGATTAAAAGTGTTATAGAAGCGTTTCGGGACTGAAATAGTGTTTTTAAGATTTTGTATTAATTTTTAATTAAATTATTCGTATTATTATTATGTAATATTATTATTAGTTTTTAGGGTCGCCGTTACATAGGGTGACCGTAGCACCGTCAGCTAGCTTAGTAGTTTCTAGACTAAGATGGCTATTTTTAAGATAACTAGCGGTTTAAAGTATTACTTAGAAGGTGGACTAATAATCTTATAGTATTAGATTAAATTTAAGATATTTTTATTCTTTATATTCGGTTTTATTACGATAATAAATAGGTCGTTTTAATTTATAACGGCTATAATTTATATATAAACGAAGATTTTTTATAATTTTATTTTATTAATAAAATATAGCTCGTTTTTTACGAGTTATATTATAATTATATCGTACAGGTTTTAAATATAGGGGTTTTTAAGCTATTAAAAAAAAGGCTAAAAATCTTTTTAAGGGTATGTTTAAACGCGGTCTTTAGACTTAAGCTTATTAAATTAAATATATTAAAAGTATACCGTTAAGCTAAAATTAACGTTTTAACTCTTTCAATAATTTAAAATACTTAAAAAATAATTAGGATTTATTTACGGGATTAATCGAAACCTTTATTATTAAAATATATTATCTTAAAGGATAAAGGTGTCGCTTAACTATATTTAAAGCTACCCCCGGTAATTAATAAAGAATTAACGCTTAATTTTATCGCCGAATTAATTTTAACGCTTATTAAAACACTTTTTAATAATTAAATATTAAGAAATAATAATCGAAAACTAGTCGTTATAAACTTTATTTTTAACCTCTTTTTTAAAAACTCTTTATTTATAAAGCTAATAAGGCCCTTAATAAATAAGTTAATAAAATCGCGAGCCTCGAAGTTTAAATTAATTATTTTTAAGCTAAACTTAATAAAAAAACTATTAAAATACGTTAAAAGGTAAGAATTATACCGGGATAGCGATTTATTCGTATAGCTAATATACAACGGGCTAAGCGGAGGCTAAAAGGTAGGGTTATATTTGAGGACGAATCCACCGACGTTAAGGTGCTAAGCAGGCCGCAGAACGATACAGAGGGAATAGAAGACGATGGAACGGAGACAGAGGACTGTATTATTATTAAGAATACTAAAAAATAGCATATCCTGACTAATTTTAGCTATAGAAATGACTTTGAATTGAAAGGGTGTGTTTGGTAGGTTTTCTGGTCCGCGAAGGGGTGGTCCGTGGAGGGGTGCTTTAGCTTATAGGCTGACCGCCATGAATGAGCCTGAACGTGCCTATCGTGGAAGTGCACGAGCTGACCTATGGGACCATTCGCTCTGTTCTGTTGGTGGCCCTGCGGTCGAGAGTGCTGCCTCGAGAACGACTGAAACCATCCACATGTCCCTGCCCATCTAGATACAAAGTACCGAAGTCCTTGGGAAGAGAAGGACTATTGTAGCCTTACAGCGCGGAATCCTGTCCCGCAAGATGAAGAGTAAATTGAGCCACATCAGTGAGAGCTTTGTTGCTCTCAACGTGTTTATGAAAGTCCTTCTGAATCTTGAAAAAGTAGCGTTCAATTGCTGAAGGACGCCGATGTAGGTCGTCGCCGTTCTCAACCACGTAGACATCTTGTCAAGACAAAAAGCCATTGCCTCGCTACACGCGAAATCCTCGGAGGCCGTCCAGCTGTACATGACGACCAATGGCTATGCGGAGCCTCGCATTCGCGACCAGGTGAAAGATGATGACGACGAGGACGATGGCGACGATGCATCTGTCGTGACCAGCGACTCGGCGTCCTCGGATACAGCGGCTGGGGTGCCCACCCCTGCATCATTCACCTATAGTACATAGTAGAGACAGCCAGCACCCAAAGCTGCCAAGCAGCCACGCCCGTTGTTGCCGGGGCCCGCATTACGTAAGTACGAATTCGTATCCGCTTGACCGCCAAATACAGCTCAAACAGTGGGGACAAGCCCGTTACCTCTATTTCTGCTGTTGCCAGCTCCCAGTGAGGAACTCTCACCATCTGCAGAAAAAGCTGTTTCCACTGTTTGAGCTGTATTTGGCGGTCAAGGGTATTGAAGGGGATACGAGCTGATGGTGGGTACTTGGTGGATACGGTCCTGAGCAGCGAAGCCGTCCTTCCCCTAAGAATAAATCGGCCGAGTGCAGCCGCCCCGGGTTTGAGGCTATGGGTTCAAGTGACACTCCAGCCTTACCCGTCGGGATCAGCTCGGCATATCTGTGGCATAACGAGCGGGGCGTCGGACTAGAAGTCTACGGGAGCCGTGGAAGCTGTAGAAGCTGGTCGGAGAAGCCTGGATGGAAGCCGTACTCAGGAAACGACAGCCGGCGGCAGCCCAAATGGCAGGGCAGCGGCCGGCGCCACTAGAAACCACTAGCAATCACATCGCGCCGCGTTAGGACATGCCACGGCATGCCCATTTCCATTGCTGGACTCGCTGGACAGCAGCAGCGTGTGCATGAACCGCCCGCTGAGATTGGACTACTGCCAATCTTGTCCCGACCGAGGGCGTCGTGCCAACCGGGCGCGGGAGTCCCTACAGCTACCCGTAAGTTCTATTGACGCTGCGGGGTTGGTGGGTATTCCAACCAACTTACCACCTAACCTAGTCTCTTAATACGAGCAAGACGCCCCTGTTATTGACCGCTCGACCAACTGTCATGGACTGTGACGTGTCGATCGCATAGTGTCAGCCTCGAGATTCGCCATGCCTTAATGCCTGTATCCACGCATCAACGCTCGGATCTACGCTGTGACCGTTCACGCTGCGACGTAGAGCTTCCGAGAAAGACGTCCTGGCTATAAGATGAAGACGTCGTTCCTCCGAATACAGCTCTCTTTTTTTTTTTGCTCATCACCACCATCGCCACCAGCACTACCACTTCTACGCCTTTGTTGCCTACGCATTTGATATAACCTTTTCAATCCATCGACTCAAGTCACTCTTTCCCCCACAACACCCCAACACAAACCGACAAGATGCAGTTCAACCTGGCTATCGCTACCGCCATCATGGCCTACGTCGCCCAGGCTGCCCCCGCAGACTCGTGCACCAAGACCTTCTCGGTCTGCAAGGCCCAGGCCGGCACTGACGCCGGGCGCAACGCCGCTTGCGATACCAACCGCGCCCAGTGCATCGGCCACTGCCAGACTACGACCAGCAGCGACGACGACCTCATGTCCTGCACCGGCCTGAACTTGGAGATGTCCAAGGAGCCCCAGAGTGCCGTCGCCCGCCGCAGCGAGTCTTGCACCAAGACTTTTTCCGTATGCAAGGCCCAGGCCGGCACTGACGCCGGGCGCAACGCTGCTTGCGATACCAACCGCGCCCAGTGCATCGGCCACTGCCAGACTACGACCAGCAGCGACGACGACCTCATGTCCTGCACCGGCCTGAACCTGGAGATGTCCAAGGAGCCCCAGAGTGCCGTCGCCCGCCGCAGCGAGTCTTGCACCAAGACTTTTTCCGTATGCAAGGCCCAGGCCGGCACCGATGCCGAGCGCAACGCCGCTTGCGATACCAACCGCGCCCAGTGCATCGGCCACTGCCAGACTACGACCAGCAGCGACGACGACCTCATGTCCTGCACCGGCCTGAACCTGGAGATGTCCAAGGAGCCTCAGAGCGCCACTGCCTAATTTCCCCCCTACCGGTCCAGAGTCGCCAAACCTCGGGTGGGTGCTCAAGATCTCTAGAGGCCCCGCCTAAGTGACAAGCAGCAAAGTGACGAGAAGGTGGTGGTTTAGAGATATCCCTCGCAACCTTGAACATAGGCTGGCGGGCAGCTCACGGAAAATAGTGGATAGCCAACTGTACATAGCCAACTAATTATAATGGTGGTCCCAACTTCTCAGCATACAGTGACAAATACTCTGGAACAGGCAATATTGCAATGAGGCCTGTATTCCGTGACGACTCGGCTGGTATCTGGTAGCAAAGATGGATGAGAGAGAGAGGAACTTAGGTCCCCTCAATAGCAGTTAGTGCAACACAACTCCTTGTACACTTCACAATGTGGAAAGTAATCTGGCCATCCATCCATTGCAAATACACGTGGGTTACCCATGTATAGAACACTAGTAAATGCACGTACTGTCTACCCATACCAATGATATGGTCACACATGTACTGCCGCCAGGCCCTTGTCAATACTACCTATGTGCCTACATTAGTCTATACGCGCTTTTAACCCGTCACCCCTCAGGTGTCTTCGAAACACGGTATCAGAAAATTTTGGAGGTCCCCGGAATCAGATAATAGTGGTTATATAAATATACTAGTTCTTGACCTGTGGACGATGCGCAAAACAGGGGCACAGCCACTATGGCTGCAAGGCAAGCGTCCTGAAGTGTGTTCCTTGCGGACGACCACACGACTTGTTTCGTCGACACTTATCACACCATGACTAGACTGTTCTGTATTATCTAAAACAACGTGAGGAAGCAAGGTCCAGTTCACGGTGGCCTAACAAAGGACAAGGACGTACAAGACGCGACAGTTATATCGATCCAAAAGCCCCACGCAAGGATGGTCCCCTCAATATGGAGAGAAGGGAGATAGCCGATCCGGAGCATGTTCCGGATCAGCAAGGAGGTGGAAGCAGAGCAGGTCCAGCAAGTTGCCCGAGCCGTTTTGAATAGCTATAGACCTCGCCATAGTCCACACCAAGAGGCAGAAAGGCAAGGTTCGCAAGAGCGGCTTGTCACAGAACAGAACACGGGTGCTTGGGCGGTATTACTGCGAAGTCTTCAGCGCGCTTGCATACTGGAACCCGACACACGAGCGGATGGAAACAGCGATGCACGTCCCACGCGCGCAGTGGGTGCCGGATAAAACATGATGCGAATCGGCTCGAGGCTTGTTCTCGGAAGTGTAGCCTGCTCTACAGTCGTCTGCGGCCAGCGTAGCTGCTGTCGGGGGAGAAGGAAGCTTTGGGAGGCATTGCTCTGCTGTCAGCTTATTTCTCGGACTGGGCAATTCTTCGTCCTTATTACGAGAGAAATACATTTGCTGAGGCTGCAGGCCAGCTTTAATTTGTCCTAACCGCCGTAGACACTCATGAAATAGCTCTCGCTTGTTACGCCGAGGCTGGGGCTATCAGCACACTGCCATTCACGATGCTTCTTCATCATAGACAGGATTGCAAACAAAGAGATCCAATCAAATCGAGGGTTTAATTTGATTTCATTTAGTCACCACCAACGGCTGTTAAATGTCTAGCTGTCTACGAGATAACATACCGCCGGCGATCGACGGCCACATTTTACGAACATTGCTCGGGGGCACTGGGTGTGCAGCTTATTTAGTAGGTTTGGGGAGTTTACCATCTTGGCTTGCCTATGCAGGCGCAGGACAGCTGCTGGCGACGATCCACCTTACCCTTCATTGTCTATGACGATTGACCTCGGCAGATAAAGCAATCGGAGGAGCGGGCCACTACACGAGGTTGGCTTCGAGTTTCAATTCCTTGCACCTACCAGTCACCACGTACATCGATATAGGACGCGATATAAGGCGCGCAATCTATGATGTGCGCTCTCGCGAGTTGCGAGTGGTAGCTCGCATGTTGCACGTTGCATGATGGTATAGGTGTCAGTGCTATAGGCCCATATCCACATCAACCAATGACTCAGCATCATCACATCACCCTCAGCGACTGGTTGTGTGGCGGCGCCCGTTTGTGCCCGTTCGGCACTGATCTGACCGACGTGGCAGCCCCTGGTCAGCACGGATAGGGAGCCGAAAAGACTGCGAAAACTGATCTCTGCTTACGATTGGACCGTTGTATTGAATAGAATGCGATTGGTGTATCTGACCCCTGCCCCATTACTAGGCTTCGTTATTGGGAGTGGGGAAATGGTATCCCAACTCGCATTCATGCGACGTCGGTGGCGAATCATGTTTTGGCAGCGAACGTGGTGTTGTGGGACTCTTTTTGGCCAGAGCCAATAGAAAGCCGTGCGACTTCGTCGGCCGGCGATATCAGTCGTGACTCTAGGCATTCCTCGTGTATACTTACTTGGTGATGCTTTGATCATTGGGCATTTGTTCAATTGAACCCCTGTTTCAGCCTGCAACCCGATCCTGATGAACAGGCACATTCGCTGTGTAGGTCCTTGCCATCTCAGAACGCGGCAGCGAGGTTTATAAAACAAATTGGTATAAGTATAGTGATGTGGACACGTTGATCTTGTCTTTTCTCCTATGAACTTTGATCCAATACTAAGCCAGCCCATTGCGACCCATGGTATTCGGGGAAACTGGGCGCAATGAGTTCTTTCGCTGCTACGCAAGTTCGTTTCTCCATTACTAAGCAGTCGTTTGTAACGATGTCTCTTCTACTATTCTTGAACTTCCTCGCCGCCGTGGGCGCCGCTCCTGCCCCTGCCCCATTGCCTGCGCCAGAGCCCCTTTTTGGCTTCAACCCCATCGCTCCCATTGCTGATGGACTCAAAGGCCAATTGGCCAAGGCGGCTTCGAGTATAGCCAGTACGTCCCCGACAGCAACACCAGCAACCATCCCAGAAGCCGTCAGCATGCTCAAGGCTGTTTTCGGTCCGAAACCGACCGGCCTCATCACGAGCGGCATTGCGCTGGCCAAGAATGGTCTCCAGGTCAGTGGAACTCTCGGGACGACCATCAACAGCCCCGGAGCGCCAGGGACCATAAACTCCTTCAATAATACGAATCCCGCCCCACCTACTCCCGTCTTCCCCAAGGCCAATCCAGCAGACCCGGCCTTCACCAAGACGGAGAAGGAACTCCGGTCTGCCATCTTCATCCCGGATACCTTTCCGGGAGCCGGAGCGGCCAATCCAGTTCTCCTAGTGCCCGGAACAGGGGGCTTTGCTGGCGCTCATTTTGAGGGGAACATGATCAAGATCATGGCCCAGAATGCGTCCATCGGACAAGCCGTGTGGCTCAATATACCGGGAGCCATGATTGACGACGTGCAGACCAATGCTGAGTTCATCGCCCATGCCGTGAACTATATGGCGGCTACGACGGGAAAGCAGATTTCGATTGTCGGTTGGTCACAGGGAAACTTGGCAACGCAGTGGGCTCTAAAATATTGGCCCTCGGTTCGCGCCTCAACCAAGCAGCTTGTCTCCTTCTCACCCGATTTCCATGGAACTCTCATAGCTGCTCTCACGGACCTTCCCATCATCGACCGCATTCCCCTCGGGCCTTCCTTGATCCAGCAGAAGACCAACTCCAACTTAATCAAGACGCTGCGGGCCGGCGGAGGAGACTCGGCTTACGTACCGACCACTACCATCTACAGTTCCAGCTTCGACGAGGTTGTGCAGCCGCAGGAGGGCAAAGGGGCGTCTGCTTTTCTGCTCGACGCCCGGGGTGTGGGGGTTAGCAATAACGAGATCCAGGTATGCACGGACATTGGGGTTACCTACATACCTATGAAACAGCGCGCTGACACTGGAAACCAGGAGGTCTGTCCTAACACCCCTGCTGGCGATTTCGGCACCCATGAGAGCGTCATGTTCAACGGTTTAGCTACGGAGTTGGTCATCGACGCTCTGGTCAACGGGGGGCCCGCCGACCCGAAGCGCATGGACCTCGCCACTATCTGCCAAAACCTCGCTCACCCGGCACTGGATGTCAGGGACGTGGCCAAGACGGAGGGAACCATACCGATAGCCGCGGTCAATATCTTGGAGTTCCCGGATGGTGTCACAGATGAGCCAAAAATAAGGGCCTATGCTCGCGTCAAGTGAACCGCGAGGTCTAATTTACAAGGATTTCTTTATTTCTTTAAGCAAGCGTGTACGGAGGGGTGGTGGGACAGCTTAGTGAGTTTGCAAACTAGGCTCAAGGGCGAAGCCGTTTTAGGTAGAATTTGCCATCGACTCTTGTGGAGCCTGCAGAGGATATAGACTTGTCAGCAAGCTTGAAGTCCTTGCAGAGGTAGGTGTGGGGGAATTCTGTAGGTATTTATTCATCCAGCGTAGTCGGTTGGTTTTCGCGTTTGAGCTGTTCCTTCTCGCGTCGCTCTTGTTCCTCTCGTGCCTCTGCCGCCTCCCTCTCGCGCGCGAGCTCTTCGATTTCGCGTCGTAGCCGTGCAATCTTCGGGTCAAGCATCGAGTACTCAGAATGGTTCTGATGTAGCGTGGCTATGTGTACGACGCCTGGCCAGGTATGGCGTAGTGCGCACACGGCACCAAGTTGACTTTCCAAATACCTAGAGGATGACTGGCAGGAAAGCACAGTCGTTCGTCATGCCGGCCTGGTCTGGCTGAATTTGCGAGAGTCGCCACGGCCGACTGCAGCAAGGCACATACGATTTCCCACCTATCAATGTGCTTCTAGTACCAAGGCCAATCCATAGCGCATGCGGCAACCTAACTGGCCGTCAGGATCTCCTTAAGTCAAGTCCAATATAAGTCTTCGGGCTCTTATCTGTTCTTTTACTTCCTCCCTGTACCGCCTCTTTAAGCACTGGCCAGTTCTAAACAACTCCCAGGCTACGATAAGCCTTCGGGTGGGAACAGTGCCAATCCAGAACCAGATCCTAGCCCCGTTCGACCTCGTTCGGCTTCTCTGGTTCTCTAATGGGGCATCGTAGGCTAGTTGGATCGTAGGACAGAGAATGCCTCCAAGTCAGCATCCACGCCCGACCGCCGTTACAGTACCTCCCACACGTAGCAAGTCCGCAACGGACGGCTGCTGGAGATGCGCCGCTTTCTCACGAGAGGCCAAAGGTCCGAAAGAACATACTGCTGGACGCATTCGGTGCCGGCTCACTTCAGCGCCTCCGCTGCACGCCTGCTTAGTCGGACGCTACCAACTAACCCTAAGCCATGCTTGATGAGCGTACTTCGTCCGGAACTTCGCCTCTGGCCACACGTGGAAGTTATGAGTCAACGTCCCAACTGGAAGAGCCAATTCCGTGTCTGACACTCCAGCCTACTCACCACAGCATCGCCAGATTGTGGCCACATGCATACCAGTTATAAGGTCAAAGCCCTCAGTTGGTTGCATATCCCACTATTCTTCGTCACCTTGCTGTTCCTTCACTAGTAACTTCTCCATCGCCTATCGCTTCCATCCACGCCGGCATGCTCCCGTCGAAGCGATACGATGCGCCGCGTCCGTGCCAGCCACGCCAGGGCCGGCCATCAGCAAGCCACGCCACCGCCGCGCCCGCGATTACACCCGCACTGGCGCCCACGCCTGCGCCCAACACCGTCGCTCCTTTTGCCACGCAGCTCCGGCCTCAAAACTAGGCCTCACTATCCTTTCCAGACGTCCCCAACTTCTTCGAGGACCGAGAAGGCCTCGACTCAGGCCCCTTCCGCTCCCCGCCGCTATAGGTCCCTCCGGTTCCTCCCCATCGAGTCCACGCGTTGTACTGAAAACGAAGAACGTCGGGCCATACCCAAGAACTGGTTCACGATGGCTGCTGGATAAGGTCGACGCTGTCCGATCCGAGCTGACCCACCACGGCCAAGAGTAAGTCTACCTTCGCCCTCGTATGGCAGAGATCTTAGGGTGTCTCAATTTAACCCCAGGTACACGAACAGCGCACAGAGGGCCGAATAGCTGTAAGTCACCCAGTATTTATTCCGACGCAGACCGTTCTGCTGCCATCGGGACCATGTTATTGCAGCAGGCCCAAAAGCTCACGGGTTGGCTGTCACAGGTGAAAGCCTTGTTTAAGCGGTTCGTCCCCTTGACCGACGCCGATCCCCTGGCCGACACCTTTTTCGACCAGGCATAAGGCTTGAGACAGGGAGTGTCGGAGTGAATGGGGCCATTCGCAGGCATGACCGCCCCATGGCGCGGAATCTGTTGCCTCACGGGTCCCACCTGAAGACCGCCGGTGCTCCAGTTCTCTGCCTCTGCCAATCAGCCGGCTTCTATAGCCTCGTCGACTCTTTTCGCTATGGATATGCGGCGAGTTCGTCGTCTTCATCTCAGTAATGTCTTCTGTCTTTCGAGTTGCCCTAGCTGCATTGCGGTTCGTTTGGCGCAGCGGGCACTGTGCTAGGCAACAGCTGGTCTCCCATTATCACACGCATGCCAACGGAGGCATGCATATCGCCCCAACGGCTAACCACATTCTTGAAGGATATGGCTGCTAGGATAACGGGGCGTTTAAAAGAATGCCAGACTAGGTGTATATAAGCCTGGCGAATCACCCTCCTAAAAGGAGAGGAAGAACGGAAGACCAGAGCCCCTAGAAGTGCCATTGTTAATTATTAGCTGAATACTATCCAAGCCCTTACTGCCCTTGTTACACCCATCGTCTCGAGAGTCCGTGGACTTCTGTTCTGTAGCGTGTAGGCTCACTACGGGGTAGTACGACGAACCTGTAGGGTAATACCTTACAAAGTTCTCAGGCTACATCGTTGGCGGAAACGACCTCCTGTATTGAACAGCTGCAGGGGACCGGCTTAGTCGTCACGTTCGGCTGCTGCCTACGTTCCAGAATACGAATAATCGGGCGCCAGCACCCACGAGACACCCCGACCACGACGCGATAGATGTGTCGCTTTCATTCGAGAGAAGCGCTTCTCGTGCTTTGGCGCTGGGCTTCACCCGCTTCGATCGTTTGACCGACGTCGCGATAGAGTTGGGCACGTTCACCACGATCTCCATCTCTGCACGGTCCTCCATTGTCGCGTTGGACATCCGCCGCCTCTTCATCCGACTCCCTTCTCACCAATGAAGTAACAACTAGTTGAACTAGGACAAAATAAAGGTCCCTCGATCTTTCCCCCGTGTGTTCCCAAGAATCGTTCCAATCCCCGATTGAAATACAGCCCTAAATGGTAACAGTCTGAACCGCATATATCTCCATGCCAATACATACGCGATCCAAAGTGCTCTCGAAAATTGAGCACCTTTTCAATTGGCTTCACTTCGCAGCCCACTCTGGGGCAATGATGAGCGCTTTGATCACTATTCTTCAGTAGCTTTGGGAGGGCTGCGAACCTCGAGTCGCATTCAGTATCCTTGGACACATCGTCATCTTCGTCTCTCGAGTGTGCGAGAGATTGTTGGCAGCGTTCTAGTAGAGATGTGATACACCTACTATGTCGCCCCACCCTAAAACCTACTATGTACTTTTAAAAGCTAAACTGCACGGCCACTCACGCCACACCTATTTTTAGCTGCGTACCTGAAATTTATCAATAATCAGCCTTGCACACCACAATACCACCTTTACTAATACCGAGACAACTCCGTAGGAGCCTTCCTAATAAAGCCGATCTGCACGCGCATACGAGCCTCTTTTCGAGCCGATCAGCATACATACAGTCACGTTAGGTAGCCCCACCGATGCACTTGTTTTAATTGGTCAAATAGCTGGAGCTCTGACTAAGATCCACCTGGCGGTACATGGCAGCTGGCAGAAGCTGTAAGTACATAGTAGGTTTTAGGGTGGGGCGACATAGTAGGTGCCATCTTCTGTCCGCTAACCAACCACTCTCCGCTGGTTGTGACCCGTTGCATCCTTAAAACATCGTATACAAGTTGGCGTGCTCGCTTTACATCCTTCTGATTGCTAGAAGGATGGGTACCGTCCTTTCCGCCCTCGCCGGTATCGGTTCGTCTGCCCGCATGTTACTGACGCCCATCCTAGACTTCGCGAAAGCATATGAGCGTGCGGCGTTCTCGCCGGGCTCCCCAGTCTCCATTCCTACGACGCCATACTGGACTAGGGACCCGCCGTATCCAGACTTGGTCAAGCACCAGTCTGCCGAACTCCCCCGCGAGGTCGATGTCGCCATCATAGGCTCAGGCATCAGCGGTGCGGCCGTCGCTCACTCCCTCTTGCACTCCAGCAAGGGCTCCAGTGTCGAGAAAATGGTGGTACTAGAGGCCAGGGATATCTGCAGTGGCGCCACGGCCCGCAACGGCGGTCATATAAAGACGGCTCCCTAGGCAGTATACCCGCGCTTGGCCAAGCACGTGGGCAAAGATCGAGCCATCGCCTTGACACGGTTCCAGCGGAAACATCTTGACCTCCTTCTCGAACTTTGTAATACTACAGGAATCGATGCAGCCGAAGCCAGAGAGGTCGAGACTGTGGATTTGTTCCTGGACAGTGCATCATTCGCAGACGCCGTCAAAGGAGTTAAGGAAACGGAGCCTATGCTCCCCGAAGAAGAGATGAAGATCTGGGAACGTGAAGAGGCTCAGAAGGTATGTGAGTCCGGGTCATCTGGGAGGCCGGAAATGCTAACTGGCTTGTGCTAATAGAAGTTCGGCACCGGTCCAAGCGTATATGGAGCCGTCTCTTACAGGGCCGGCGCGCTCTGGCCCTACCGCTTCGTAACAACCATCTGGCACCGGCTTTTGACCCAATATCACGACATCCTCGCGATAGAGACACACACACCCGTAGAGAGCATCTCCACCGAGGACCCCGAGGCACCGAGAGGTTACCCTTATGCCCTGCGGACCACCCGTGGCACTGTCTATGCGCGGAATGTCGTCCACGCCACCAACGGTTTTGCGTCCCATCTCGTCCCAGGTCTGCGTCGTAAGATCACCCCCGCCAAAGCCCACATGTCGGCCCAAAAGCCGGGCAATCTATTCCCCGAGCAACATGGCCCCCATCGTTCATGGAGTGTGATTTACGGCGATGGATTCGACTACGTCACACAACGGCCACCGGAACATGGCGAGTCACGGCAGAGTCAAGGTGACTTGATGTTGGGCGGTGGTTTTGTTTGTACATTGAATAGGGGTATTGATATGTTAGCCGTCTCCGATGACGGGGCACCCTTAGATGGTATGACACTGGCTCATATATCTGGTGTACTCCCGGCCGCCTTCTCGCCCAACTGGGGTGTGGGTGGCGGGCTCCGGCAGGCTTGGTCCGGCATACTGGGTTTCACGAGAGACATGCTGCCCCTTGTCGGGAGGTTGGACAAAACAGTCACAGGCAGAGCCCCAAGTGATGTGAATGGTGGAGAATGGATAGTGGCCGGGTTCGCGGGTGAAGGCATGGTCTGGAGTTGGCTCTCCGGCATGGCCCTCGGCATTATCGTGAGCGGCCGTGAGAACAGCGATTTGGATGCCGCCCCGGGACGCCCAGCTGGACGGCTGGCAGACTGGTTCCCGCATGAACTCTATGCATCAAAGGACAGAATGAAGAGTGCCGACTTGAGTAACTTGCCAAGCCACCTCTGACGGCGGTTGATCCATGGTGGACAGAGGAGCAGTTGTTGCGGCCCGGCGCCGAGTGGGCTTAGGGGCCTGCGTTGATGGGTTCAACTTGCAGGGCTAGATTGCGCATAGGCGAGGCGTTTTCACCGCGGTGAAAGGCCAACATCGCTCTCATTCTTGTCATCACCTCTTTTTTGGTATCTGCCATGCCTTAACATACCAACCGACCATTGCACATACCGCCACCTCGACCAGGTGTTGATCCATCCAGGATAGCGTGAAATAGTCCGCACCCTCCTAGCTGTGCATTCACCATTGGTAGCTGCACCCTCGGCGGTGAACACATACGTCTTTACTCCACGTGAGACAGACTGACGACAACCACCGCACGATGAAACTTATTTTCCGCTAGTCCCAACACTGTAGCATCGCGCAAGGAACTGAAGGCTGGTTACACGATTTGATACTATGTGGCGGAAAAGCCGGTCCAATGGGTGCAGGCGACGTGGCGATCGCCCCCCACAAAACGCTGAATACGAGATGCTGGGTTCCGCCGAGGCAACGATTTTGCACTAGCTAGCGCCTTGGAGACCTGCGGAAAAAGGGGCAAGGAGACTCGCTCTACTGGTATAAAGATACCCGTCTCGCTTTCCTGTTGGACTAAAAGAAACCACCCTGCATCACTGCATCACCTATTAACGGCTTTATATATCCCCATCTACCACCCACCACCACTCCCTCGAAATGAAGTACTCTGCTGCCGCCATCTTCGTCGCTGCCGCCTCGGCCGCTGGTGTCGATAAGCGCTCCACCGTCTACGAGGTTTCCGACTTCAGCGCCGCCTGTATCGAGCACAGCGTCCAGTGCTTGTAAGCTTAACCCTAAGCACTTACGAGAACGTTTCCGACTGACACTTGCACGGTAGCTATGAGTTCGGCATCTTCCAGCCCGGTACCATGCAGACTGAGCCCCAGTCTTGCAAGACTACGGCTCTCAGCGGTGTCGATGGCAAACTGCCCGAGGTCGGCCCATGGGAGGGCAAGTGCGACCAAACGTCCAAGACATTCTCGGTCGCACAAACTGCAGATGGTGGCCTGAAGCTTACCGTGTCGGCGCCCGTGTCCCCTATCAGCAACACCACTGGCGTCTACACCATTCCCTCCTCAGAGCTCGCCATGCAGGGCGCCCCCCCATCCATCCGACAGGTCTACACTGGCCCTAAGGCCTTCAACCTGGAGTTCGTTTAAATAGAATGTCGCAGATAATAGGTGTCATGGAGAGACCAGCATAGAATTATGAGTGAATCGCTGCATCTAGTGTGTTAAATGCAATAACCAGTTGCTACCATCGAATTAAACTCCAGTCCTTTTCTAAACGGCAAGATGTCAAAGACGCGTATGCAGTACTTCGATCGCCCAAGTGTTATATATTAATCAACATTTTATACTTTGATTCCAATGCGCGAGTGCGAATAGCTGCCTTGCGGGACTGCTTCGGCAAATTTCGACCAGGATACTAAATAACTGGTGGTTGTCCTTATGACAAAAAATATACACCATCGGCATTCCTCAAGCCTCTCCCCAACGGCCCTCCTCGCCTCCACACCTCCCTTCACCGCTGTCGAGTGCCGCTGCACGATGAGGAGTTACTCGGTGACATAGGAGCATCGGACCCCAGCTAAGCTGCGACTTCTTCCTTGGTATCCTCGGTGGCGTCCTCCCACTTGGTCCACGCCCATCGCTTGGCTGCAAGCTTGGAAGTAGCGCCGGGCTTAGCCATGACACCTTCTTCAGAACTGTCAGCATCAGCCCAAGTAGACCATCTCCAACGGGGTTCTAGCGCACCCGGGACAGGTGCCGGAGTAGCGGCCGCGAAGCCCGACATTGCTACCAGGACACCGAGGAAAAGAGTAGACTTCATTTTGATCTGGTGGAACGTCAGTATATGTCCCCAGGAGCTCGGTCTGTCTCTGATGATCTTGATCTTGTTTAACTCACTGGCTCTAAGGGTTATCGGGGTGAGTGCTGGGCTGGGTATTGGCGTGATAGATGTGTATGGGTTGAGGCTGTGAACATTGAAGGCCAAGATGGTAGGCAACGTCACCCGCCTTTTATATCCAGAGAGCACATTAGGACAAGGTAAAGTTCATAGGCCATGCACCACCCGCACAGTCCAAGCATCGGGTCTCGTTGGCAGAGCTTCTCAGCAAAGTGACTAGCCTACCTCGTTGTCCCCCTTTCTCAGCAAACCTGCCCCCGACGACGAAGGCCACGAGTCCACGAATACAAAAGGCGGAAGTCTTACCCTGCATTCAGTCAAAATTCTCCCGATCCGAATAGTGTCAGTCAGCACTTGAGATGCAGTGGAATGCTTGTTCAACCTTCCCAATAAAGCTCGCTTCGCTTCGTAGTACCGTACGAGGATGGTACATATTACTAGCCCGCGGCTTCGCAAAATTGGCTGGCTCCATCATCCAATCCTTTGTGCACCTTTATACACGGTCCTTTGCCTTCATCTACCTTCTCCCCCGCATATGATACTATATCAAACTAAAGTCGCAACGCGATTCGTCGGTATCGAGACCCGCATCGTCACGCGTTAGTAATCGGCGTATCCAAGCCAGGGCCGTAAGCGCTTGGAACGTATTGTGTGTCAGCCGCCTGCATGACAAGCCTCCCCGTAATTATTCTGCCATTTGTAACACCCTAAAATTCGCATTGCATATTCGAATTACTCAAGTAGGAAGGTGATATCAGTATAGCTACTAGGCGTCTTAAGCCCGCGATTATCACTTGCGTTGGAGTGGCAATGTCATAGTTTTCACTCCTCGAGAATAAGTCTACCAATTCATTCCAAGATAAATTTCTCAATTCCATACTGTAGGCCTGGTCACCATTGTTTTCAAGAAATCAACGCAGCACTTCTGTCAATATGGGCAACTTCAGAGACGACGAAAGTGATTCACTTGAGTCAAATGACCTCCTCGAAGAGTATGAGAGTCAAGCTCGCCCTCAGTCGAAGAAGCATGACAGGCTTTCGAGAGGCGTTCGCCGAGCTACGCTACTAGTCCTTTTTGCATTCTCCTTGGTGCTCAATGCCATGTTCACCATCGCGGGAACTTATCTTTACCACAGGGGAGGTCTGGGAAACCCAATATTTCCCCAGGCTTTGTATTGTGAGAGGTTCCACTTGTCCGGTTCGATTTTGTCCCTTGCTGACCGGCAAATAGCTCCTGCACAGGATGTCCTGTCGTACGAAGTGGTCAAATTTAATTCGGCCTTTGGCGGAGGCAGATCCGAGTACCAAGGAGAACCGTCACCGGAGCTCGACGAGCTCTGGGAGAACCTCTTCCTGCGTGCGTCGGCCCCTACATCAGGCGAGAAAGACGGAAGCTAACATCTAGTCTCCTCCAGTCGAGCTTCAGATTCCGCGCGAGCAGGCACGACTGCTGCCAAACAAAACCATCCCGGTCCACCTGGACAAGCCCGACAGCTTCGCCGTGGGCCTCAGTGTCTTCCACGACCTTCATTGCCTGGTACAGTGACGCCCTTTCCTGCCCAACGCTGCTCCTCCCCCGGCGCTGACGGTAATACCCACCGCGAAACAGAACACGATCCGCAAGGGGCTGGATTACTTCAACTACCAGATGTGGAACGACACGCACAACCCTCTCAACACGCCCCTCCATCTCCTGGACGACGACCACCGCCTCGGGGGGCCGCTCGACCCTCCGCACCTCTCCCACTGCATCGATCATCTCCGCCAAGCCATCCAATGCCACTCCGACATCAGCCCTGTGGTCTGGCAGTGGTCCGAGGCTGCCCAGGACAACAAGATCTACGGGACCACGGTCCGCACGTGCAGAAACTTTGCAGCAGTCCGCGCTTGGGCCACTGAGCACGACTACAGCAAGATCATCTACAGCCCTGAGAAGCCGGAGGAGCTCGGTCTTTGTGGCGCATTTGACCAGGGCTGCGGTTACTAGGAGCTGCCCACATGATCTGTATCAAGCCGTGGGGAAGTGCGAAGTGGGCTCTAGGTAACTAAAGGCTATATCGTAATTTATTTAGTAAATACTTAACTTCTCGATTGATGGTATTATTTCCTAATTATTTACTCTATAAGCCGTTACGGTGGATAGGTTAAAGAGTCATCCTATATAGAAATAGTGCTCCATTCCATCGAGACTTGCCAACTATGGGTTCTACGACCCAGGCAACATCAGAACCGAATATTCCTACACCAGTATCAAACCCGCTGATCCAGCCAGAGGTCGAGCATAGGTCCCGCATACGTAGCTATCACTGGCTCGTGAAGTTCCGGAAATACGGTACGCTATTCGCCTCGAGAAGGACCGATACCGTATTCAGTACGGGGCGGAAAGTGGTTTCGTATATCTTTTGATAGGATCGTCACATGCCGTATTAATGAATACGCCATGATAAGCATGCATACTAGTTGGCTCACTCTACCTACTATCCGAAAACTGTCGTCACATGGCCGATGCCAACAAGCTGCATTGCTACTGCACGGTCCTATGATGACTCAGGTTATGCAACTGGCTTACTTGGTGCATGTGGAGCGGAAGGGCAGAATTTGCTGACGGCGTGCTGATCGGCTGAACCGAGCCTTACGCCTGATCAGCCAGTCCTACACATTGACGGGGGTAAAAGTACACTGGCCAGACTGCCGAACCCCTGTTTCCTCGATTATAGCTCACTAATCACTAGGCTTTACCCCGCAGATAAGAAAGGACCGCGCGCTGGAAACATTGTCCATACGAGCCGCCTACCATACAGCAATAGCCAATGCAGCCGGTCCTGATGCTGCACCCCATTGCTTATTTTTTAGACAGAGATCGTGGCCTCGATGCAGACTCGAGATGCTCTATTTGGAAGGTCAAGCAAGGGTGATGTCGCTGACTGCGTCCGAAGTGCACTTTTGGCCAATGCTTGTATCCCCACGCCGAGTCTTGGCTCAGGAGGCATCTTTCATTCGCCACGAATGCTACACACTTCCCGGAGTGATTCATCGCCTCCCATGGGTACTGATATGAGGCCGCGAGCCTGTGATTGCTTAAACCACCCAGTGACTGGGTCGTACTCTTGGCTGTGAGGCTACTCGAACACAAGGCTGCCGCCCCCCCCTCTCAGATCCGGAACTCACGCCCTCGACTACCGCAACCGCAGCAACCACGATCATGTTTTCCTGGAACAGGGTACGATATGCTGCCCTCGAAGATGGAGAAAAGTCTCCAGCACGGGGTCCATCCCATAGATGCTTTCTCTCGACAGGCTGGGCTGCCCGCCACTTCGAGACGCTCATCATTGCCAACGTCGTCCTCTTCGCCCTGTCCACAGTCTTCATGCTCGCCTCCGTCGGTGTCCTCCACCACGACCGCAGCGGCCAGTGCAGCAGCCGCGAGACAGGCGCGAACAACATTCTGGGACTCGAGCTGCCCGTCCGCAGCACGCAGGTCGAGGGGGACTTCGGGAACGACGACAACTACAAGACGAGCGTCTACCGGGGCCCGCCGGGACCGGCGGTGGACGCGGCGTGGGCGCGCGTCGCCAACAGCGAGATGATCGTCGTGAGCACCGCGGACGTGGTCCGGCTGGGCAAGGACCCGGCGGCGACGGTCCGGGCGCCGGCGGAGTGGGGGCTCGGCCCCGACGCCCACCTGGGCGTGCTCGACGTCTTCCACCAGGTCCACTGCCTCAACGCGCTGCGCCGCGGCGTCTACTACGAGCACTACTTCGCGCCGGCCATGGGGCCCGACAAGACCGACGTCTTCTACAACCACATGGGTCTCCATATGCCACGTATATATTAAAATGAGAGTAACAGTGGTAGGCCTGGTCAATAGCCGGGGCCAAGGGTGCATCAGCCCGCTCAACTATGTAAATCATGAGAAGACCAATCACTGATCAACGCTGGCATATCTTCTCTCTCGTGTCGGCCCTGTCATAGACCCACCCCTCCATGTCCCCAAATGATTCTTGGTCATGATAAGCGGCAGGGAGTGGGTCAGCAACCGAGCATAAAGAGGTGGCAGAAGACGGTCACTTTCCCGTCCAATAACCCATAACTCCTGTTCATCTGAATCGCCATACCACTCACTCACTTCCCATCAACATGATTCGGATGGACGTGGATATCCAATCCTATCCCCCGCTGGATCAGGTATCCAAGTCCGTAGCCCCCGTCACGCTCTTCGTCCTCATCATGCACGTCGACGCCGCGCTCGCCCGCGGCGACTGGCAGGTCCGTCTCCGTCACGCCGCGACCGTGTCCGAGGACTGGCAAGAAGAGACCATCCTCCCGCAAACATCGCGGACGAGCCGCACGGCTCTTCTCGACCTCGACACCCGTCCGCACCACCACCCCGGGCCCGGGAGGGTCCGATTACAGTTCGAGCGAGCCGTCGACACGTCGTCCGCCGTCCGCTTCGCGTACCGGTTCCGCCGCGCGGCTTCGGACCCCTGGGCCACCCCCCGACGCCACGATGGGTCGCCCTTCGCCAGTCTCGTGTTGCCCCCGCCGCGGCCGGGGAGCCCGCCCCTAAGGGCCCCGCAGCTCACCGGCTACGTGCCCGATCTGAACCCGGCGCTGGCGTCTCGCGCTCTCCGGAACAAAAACGCCGACGGCCCCGCCGTCGCCTCGTGGATGGTGGAGGTCTCGGTAGCCCCCGCGCGCGGACACGTCCCGCACATGGAGCAGTTCATGTTCGGGACGCCTTTCGGAGGGGCTTTCGTGAGGTGGGGGGTTTTCTTTTTGGTTTTTTCTCCTTCGCAGCGTTTCGAAGCACCTGATTTCGAGCACTCGAGCTTTCTCCGCATCGGCGTGACGGACACCCGCTGACCACCGTGACTCTTGTCCGCAGATGGTTCGGTCTCTCGCGGGACACGGTATCGTGGATGGCGCCGCGCCAGGGAGGGAGCTACTTCAAGCTTGAAGTCGCCGCGGTGCTTTGCTCATTTCTCGGGGTCTCCGGGCAGAATCTCCTCTTTCTTGGCATAAGTGGCTTTGAAGGCATCCTGACCATCTTTGGTGATAGTAACCAGGGTGCCATGATGATCAAAGTAGGCAAGTACTCTATTTCTCCTGCTTCGCCCCTGCTACGTGTCACGTTGCCGTTTATAGAGGTTTAAACACTTCTTGGCTTCTGGCTGATGGCCTGCAGGTCCGGAATGACCGGCCAGCCCCGGGTTACGGCAGAGTCATCGTCTCCGTCGGCGACGAATGGGAGTCAACACTCGCTGCGACTTTGCAGTTAGCAAGGGAGCTGTCTGCTGGCCCGAACGAACCCAAGCCCCGGGGCGACTTGCAACGTGGTGATGCCATAGATCCTCATTGGATGGACGGGCTACTCTACAGTAAGAACCAGCCCGAGTATGGACGGAGGTCGTAGTTGACAGGGTTCAGGTCCCCAAATCGTCATCGGCCCAAGCGACCTTGAAGCCCAAATAGCGAAATCCTTAAACGAATTGGAGTCTCGAGGCATCAGGGTAAGTGGTTTGGTCCTTGACGACGTGTGGCAGCACGTCGACGAGCATCAACCCAGTCGATTTCAAGCGGGCCTCATCGACTTCGAAGCGAGTCCGCGTGTTTTCAAGAAGGGGCTGAGAGACTCCATCCGAGAGATCAAGCACCGGCACTCGGCGGTACGGAATGTCATCGTCTCGCTCCCCATCTTGGGCCACTGGGGTGGACTATCCGAGCAGGCCGAAGGACGTCTCCGCCACATCTACCAGACCATCCATGTAGAGCGACACGAAAGGTCCAATCCCCAATCGCCGTCCCTCGTCGGGGTTAACATCGTGTCGCCACACGACGTCCAACAGTTCTACCACGACTACTACGCGTAGGTAGCTGGAATCGTCGGGAAGACGTATCCAAGGTAGCAAGCACTAATGCATCTTGGCCAGGTTTCTTGCCGCGTGCGACGTCGACGCAATCCTGGTGGACGGGATTTCTATGCTGGAGTCCCTGGCATCCGCTGCCGTGCGTTGCTCACTGTTCGAAGTCTACTTGGACGCCCAGTCCACGGCCATGCAGACCTATTTTCCGCGAGGAAACCTGTCCAGCATGTCCTTGTTGCCATGTGCTCTGTTTCACAACTTGAGATCCACAGGGTCCCGCCAGCCCGCTACGGTAAGAAACTCACGAGCCTTTTCCGACCACAGGCGCCACGTCTTTGTCAATGCCATCAATACCGTCATCTCTGGAGGTGTCGGGAACATCCCGGACTGGGGTCCGGTTGAGCGGACCGCGGCCGCCGCCCACGGTGCTTTCCACGTTGCTGCCCGGTGCTTATCGGGGGGCCCGATCCGCATCAGCGCTTTTGACGGTTCCGGGCGGGACGATTTGGGTCTCGTGCGACAGATCAGTGGCCTTACGGCCCTAGGCAAGACGGTCGTCTTTCGTCCGTCCGGCATAGGCAAGGCCACGAACCCTTATTCCCACTTCGATGACGAGCATCTTCTGAAGATCGGGAACACCCATAGTGCGTGACCTAGACTGTACTCGTTCTTCTCGCGTTGCACCATACTAAAACGTTCGCTGGCGTGCATCAGGTCTTGGCGCTTCGAGAGCTTCCATCCTCGGGCTCTTCAACATATCGGAGCGGACCGTCAGGGAGCTCGTGAACTTGCGCGACTTCCCGGACATTGATGAGTCGACCGATTACGTTGTACTGTCTTCGACTGGAGCCATGAGAAGCTGTGTCAATCTCACCACTTTGTTCCTATTTTCAGGGGGCCTTGAGCCTGGACAATACGAGTTTTTGGCCGCTTATCCGCTGAAGCGTTTCGCCGCAGCGAAGGGTGGAGGGCACGTTGACATTGCAGTCCTAGGACTGCATGGGAGATGCTAAGGGCCGCTACTGTGATTGATACTGACTTTACGATCGGAGATGGCATGATATGGGTAGAGGTTGTGTTGAAAGCTCTGGGCACTCTAGGTAAGTGCGGTCATGTCCCGGCTCCTTGGATCAATCGTGAAGTACGTCCTGACGCAGGCCATAATAGAAATCTACCTGTCCTACACCCCGAGGCACAAAATGAGATTGCAGTGGGAGATCTCACCGTGCAAGGGCGAGCGCTGGCTCCAGCTTCCGTCGATGCCTCTGGGAGTACCATGCGATTGGACATCGAGGCTATCTGGCGAGACCATGATTGGAAGACCGAGGCTCATGAGATCTATGTGACTATGGGGTTACTGGGATAATTGATGCGTACAAGAGGAGCGTAGGACTGTGGCTTTACGGGTTGAAGATGAACAGAGCCCTCTGAGGTTTCGAACTGGCTTGGAAGAGTCAGCTCGTGATATTGATATCCTGGGCTACTAGTATCTTCATCGTGAAGCTTTCATTATTCTTATTCGTTCGGATGCTGAAATGCGGTGTGCCAATTGACGTTGAAGTCCCAAGCAGCGGCTGCGCGGGAGTAGATCAGGTGCAGTGCAATGGAGGGGCAGACGCTGCTGATGAGCTTGATATCATCGTCGCTGCCTCACTGCAAGTTGCCCGTAGGCAACTGATTTGTCCAAATATCCCCCCTATTTGCCCCGCACTGCACTTTATTCCAGGGACTTACAAATCTTCCAACTTCCCCCATCTGAAGACTTGTCTGGGCAAAGGGCAACAGGTAACAAACCACAGGCACGCAAGATAAGCTCAAACTATGATATTCCCACAGCCAAAGTTGATCTTGATTTGAACTTGTCCTGTGATACAGCCAGAATCGTGTTTTGATTCTACGGAATTCGAATGCCGTACTTCCCTCCTCGGTGCGCCAGATTTGGATCTGGGCGCCTTCGTTTCACGCCCCCTTCTTTTCTTTTGTTTCTATTTTGGCTGGCATCTTGACATGTCATTATCTTTGAGGGGAGTTCATATCACCTTTGCATCTCACATCATTGTCGCATGGTCGCCAAGCCTTCCTAGAATTACTACCCGAGGGACTACCTAGGGGCTTTCGGGGTCTAAGGGCGGAAGAAAACTGGTGCGGTGAAATGCAGTCTCAGATGAAAGCTCTGGGCGGCATAATTTACCGAGCGATCGGCACGGCCCGCCAGGATCAGTTTTCGCGCGCGAGGAGCAAGCAATGCGAGGTCTGGATCCGTGAGCTGGAATCTTGATCTGCGTCTCAGATCAGACCATCTCGCACTGGCCTAAGCATGCTGTGTAACCGTTCAAAAGATCAAAGCACGAACCCATATGCGTAGCAGACTGGTTTGGGGCATTGCCGAGGAGTTCTGATCGCATCCATCGCCATGAAGGCCCAAGCCGATCATGCCAGTGTGATTACAACACCCGGCAGACACGAAAACTCATGATGGTTACGAACAGAAATGCCCATCTCATGTGTCTATGCAGGTGTGTATTGCGGCAAGTACATATAGCCAAATCGTAGAAGCATCGCGGGATTAGAAACATTTCTCTCTCCTTTCCCCCCCAACTCCACTTTGCTTCATATTCATATTATGCCCTAGCTCCAAGTTGAGCAGCCATGATGCATTTGACGACTTTCTCCCAAGTTTGCCCCATCCTGCTGTTCTCCCACTTGTCCATAACATACCTCTTGCACTATGCGAACCGGTGGTCCTCGGCAAAGCAAGTAAGAGAGAGCCGCCGATGCAAGGAGGGCAAGGTCGAGCGGCTATGGGACATCCTCGGCATCGGCAAGATCATCGCCTCCGTCAAGGCCGTCCTGGAGGAGAACCCGTCCGAGTACCTCGACACGCTCTGGGACGCGTACGGCGACACCTACGTCGCCAGCTTCCTGGGCGTCCGGGTCGCCTTCACGCGCGACGCGGCCAACCTGAAGCACGTCCTCAACGGCCGCTGGCTCGACTTCGACGCGGCCAAGAACTTCCACGAGCACATGATGCGCGACTGCCAGGTCCCGGAGCGGCAGACGCCGTACCAGAAGCAGTTTATCCAGTCGGCCGCCCGGGTCCCGCGGAACGTTGCGTGGCTTGGGAACCTCGGGCCCCTGTCCCAGTACCTTCCACAGGGTCCTTGAAAATCCGATGTCGCCGTCTACAAGGTCTACATGGACGCCCTAGTTGACAGGAAATTCCAGGAGATCGCCAAGACCACATTCCCAGATCCACCAAGGGGGGCCGAGGATATGCGCCGGTCACTGCTTGACGATCCTGTCCGGTACACCGATGATCCATTGGAATTGAGAGATGCTATGATCACTGTCTCGTTTAGCAATGACTCGCTGGCCGGTATCATGGCCGCTACTCCGCGGTTCTTGTCGCGCCACGAGGATGTGTATAAGAAGCTTCGTCGGAGTGTCCTTGACACGGTGGGCTATGAAGAACCCACGTACCAGCAAATTGCAGGGTTTTCCTACCTTCAACAAGTTACCAACGAGGTTTAGTAACCTCATAGATGCCTTTCCCCCATTATGTCTCTTTCTAGATTGCTAATCTTGGTGATGTTCGTTTCTGTTAGCTTTGAGACTCCTGCCCCCTATTCCCGTCAATGCCAGAATTGCTAACAAAGACACCTAGCTGCCGACCGGAGTCGGACCCAAGAGCAAGGACAGCCTCCTGGTCAAGAAAGGCCAACCTCTTGTCTTGTCGACCTGGGTAGCGCAACGGCACACAAAGAACTTTGGCGACGACGCTATGGATATCCGCCCGGAGCGTTGGGACGACCAGCCCGTGGATGCGCCTGGCTACCTGCCCTTCCTCATCGGGCCGCGCACCTGCAGTGGACGTAAGTAGTACTAGTACTAGTAGAGAGACGGGGATCCTTGAGAGTGTTGTCGAGATGCTAACGCCAAACTTTGGGTCATATGATTAGAAACATACGTGCAGCGACAATCCATCTACACCCTCGCCCGGTTTGTCCAATCCTTCTCCAAGATCGAGAGCCGCGACAGCCGCCCCTATGCAGCACGAACGCGTCTGGCCCTGGCCAACAGGAACGGCATGTGGATTTCGATGACGCCTGATCCGCTGGCAAAGAGTGTAGAGGCTTTCTAGGCGACTACGTGCAGGGGTATGGACGGACAGGCAGTATCTTCACTTCTTGTGTATGTATGGGCAGCATGCTGACTTGATGGTCAATGCCCCGGTGGTGGTGGTTCGTTCTTTCTGGTGGCGATAATACTCCAGCAGTGGAGGTATTAATTACTGGTACTCCATCTGGTTTAACATCAATGCAGAAGGTATACACTCTTCCATGTTTCCAAAGTCGTGTCATATCAAACTGTTGGAAGTTCAAAGTCAAAAGCCTGCAGATCACCTTTCCTACAGGATGAAAGGGGCGGTACAGGAACACCGGGTACACGAACTGTGGGCGTATTAGCAGCTCCAAGTACAGACAGGCACAATGCCATGACGATGACGAGCCAGGTCGCAATGATAGCGGCGGTCGAGCAGGTGAGCTTACGGGTCTAGAAGAGCCCGGCGTAGTGCTTCTGCAAGCGGATGAAAATAAGGCAAAAAGACGGGAAGAGGAAGAGAAGAGAGAAAAAAAAGTGTGTGATGGCATTAGCTGTTTACGTGCTATCGCTAAGCCTTTTTTCTTGTATAGGTTGGATCGAACTTGAAGCCTGCCGAGGGGGGGTATAAACACCACGCCCTTTGTCTGAGTGGTAGGTTATCCAAGCCCACATCGCCTACCGAGGGAAGCGCCCACACCAACTACACCAGTCGGCCACCAGTTTGTTGGAAGAAAAGACATTGATCTTGGTATTGAACCTGCCCGCTTTATGGGCGCTTGCTTAGAGGGTGAGCTGGCTTTACTCCAGCTGGGGAATGATTTCTGGCGAAGTGGCCATTTGGTAATAGACAGCATGCTTAAGTATTTTCAGGAGGTAGCTATTCAGTGAAATGGTGTGCCATGGTTACTGCATTGCGGGCGATCACTGACGGTGCTGCCTTGCCACTTTTGGACATGCCTTGGCAATTCTGGACAAGGAGATGAGCATATACGTACTCGTCGCTATTAAGTCAAAAGAAGTCCTGCTCCTCCACTCATGATGGTATTTTCAATTCCATCCTCAATTAAGGTAGTGCGGCCTGGGGAGGAAGATGGATACACATGCAGTAATTACTTACCTCCTAACTTACCCCACGTCACAGCTAAAAAAAAACATCCGGGGGACACCCACTCTTCCCCGCATTGTTGATCCTTGTTGCAGCTGCCGACGGATCCTTCAGGGCTGAACGAACCCCTGCGCGCAGGCACAATTACCCCTGCGCATCCATCATTTAGAAAGTGACCAGACCATAAAATAAAAACAACCAGTCGCCGCACGCCAGCCTGTTACTTGCTGCATGCAAATAAGATGCCAACTCATCTAGCAAAGCAGCAATATCAGTGCACAGGGTAATTTGCTGAGTTATTGGTGTCTTCTCCGCCGGAGGGCACTGAGGTCGCTTCCCACCCTGGCACCCGGATCTCATAAGCACCCGTCATGATTCAATTTCCATCCGACGTCTATTAGCTGGTGAAGCTCCTCCCCGGCCTGCCATTCACGTCCACGGACTCGCTGCCAGCCACCTCCGCTGGAGAACGTAGCAGCCACGAACCTTCCGTCCGGTCCTTCGATGTCGGCTCTTCCTATCATACCGAAGCAGAATTCGGTAAGCGTTGGATTGTTCACCCACTAGACTTGAATCTTATATATTAAACCTTATTGGTGGGAATAGTGAAGTGATACTCTCTAGTGGAGATAGTGCACCAGTTACAGGTACTATCCCGCGACACCAGCTGGAACGGGGGACTCTACGGGCCTACAGTATATGGCTATAAGAATCCCGTGGCGAGCCTCTGATACATACAGGGCCGTCGTAACGCGTGCTAAGCGGTGGACGAACACTGGTTCATGTTCGTTTAAGGTACATGCTAAGCCCCCTAGAAATAGGGCCTAATAGAAGAGCGCCTGTAAAGTAAATCTGTTAGGGGACTGACTAGAGGAGAAATACTCTAGTTGTGATTTAATAGTCGTAGTCCGGTACATCTGAATAGGGAACGTGAGCTGGGTTTAGACCGTCATGAGACAGGTTAGTTTTACCCTACTGATGACCTCACCGTAATGGTAATTCAGCTTAGTACGAGAGGAACCGCTGATTCAGATAATCGGTTTTTGCGGCTGTCCGATCGGGAAGCACCGCGACGCTACCATCTGTCGGATAATAGCTACACAACTCTAAGCCAGAAAACATCCATGTTAGAACGCGGTGATGCCTCCTCCCAAATGCTGTAAGTGGATGCGAAAAGGCCCTGGCCTCGCCATCTTTCCACCGGCAAAGTGCCTATCGAGATTGAAGTGCCTGATCCTCCGAATATGCTGCCCGTAACTGCACCTTTCCGATCGGGTAGCATCGTACCAATATTTATACCCTTACATGTCTTCAGAACCAGAACTGACCGCGACACCAGCAGAGACGTCTTAATCATACCTGTCACATTCCGTTATATGCCCCTGCTGAGCAGCGTCGACGTGCACGAAAATCTACAGGGCCGGCGCGGCGACGGGCGACGACGGCGTGACGGGCATGGCGACAATATCTTCTCGCCCTTCGCGGTGGGCCTGTCTCGAGCATAGGCGAACAGCGACCTGCTGCAGTGGGGGTCGACAGCGGGCCGCCTCGTGGTGCCCGCAATGCCGGGGCTGGGCGTCGAGCTGGACCGCGAGAGGCTTGCCCGGCTCCACCAACCAGCAAGTATCTCGACTGCGGCCTGACGAAGAAGAGGGACGACACAAAACACATATATGCAGAGGTTTTCCAGCAGGACGTCTCGGCCAAGATAGCAAAGTGGTGAGAGGAAGAACTGCGAGACCGGCTGGGTGTCAATAAAAGGCGTAATCTTGCTCATTCCCCAAACGAGCGATACGCGCAGTGATCTACAGCATGACGAAGTCTCCGAGTGGATACATGACTGCTCGCAGACTGCATCACATGAAATCTTTCATGATTGCCAGCCATTCCGCGGAGATGCTCCGTTCTGGGGAGCGTGAGACAAAGGCGTAAACTGAGGCTACACAACATGTCAAGTCTACCTACTGCTTCCGATGTCGGCGGGGTAAAGTACGCCCGAGTGACTCATTGTTCAACGTTACAAGGCAGATTCCTGGAGTTTGACGTATGGCACCAGTCATCTTCATCAATATTGTGCTAGTAACAGTACAGGAATTCGAGTACCATCTTGAGTTGGTTGCCCGGCTTCGGGACTTGGGAACTGGTGGAGCCGCCGGATACCGAAGGACCAACCCATACGTAGGGGCCTTCAAGACCTAGAGTAGAGCCCCTTTGGTATAAAGCTGGCCAGCCCAAGTACCAACCCCAAAGGTTTAATGGATCAGTCCAGATGTCAACAGCAACAGTTATAACATCCTTCAATTCTTACTTACCAGGGCATCAGTAAATGCAATGGCTACAGAGAACATGATCGACGAGGCCCTGTCCTCCATCCAGGCCGAGCCCGTGACCCTGGACCTGTTGCGGCGCCTGCACACTGAGGCTCTGAATGAGCCAGCCTACGTGAGCACGGATGGGCAGCTCGCGTCGGCGGCGCTCGACCGCTTTGTCGCCCTGGACCCCGACAAGTGCACTCTGGTGTACCTGCTGCTGCGCGCGAGCGGCGCCCGCCACATCGTCGAGGCCGGCACCTCGTTCGGCGTCAGCACCATATACCTGGCGCTCGCGGCGAGGCAGAATGCACTCGCCGCCCAAGCAGCAGCAAGCCGTCGGGGTGGCGGCGACGACGGCGGCGGCGGCAAAGTGACCGCGACCGAGAACGAGCCGGCCAAGGCGGACAAGGCCAGGGCGCACTGGGTGCAGACGGGCGAGGGCCTGGACCAGTGGATCGATCTACGAGTGGGGGACATCCGGGAGACGTTGAAGACGGATTTGCCAGAGCAGGTCGACTTCCTCTTGCTGGACAGTAAGTCGATACTTAAAACTTACCGAACCCGTGCTATCATTACCTGAAAGAGTGTTTGATGCTTGATCGGCTAACTGCGAGGCTCTCCAGTTTGGGCGTTTCTGGCACTGCCGGCCTTCCGGCTCGTACAACCGAAGATGCAAATCGGTGCGACCGTGGTGGTAGACAACGTCGTGGCCGCCAAGGAAGAGTACGCTGACTTGTTGGCGTATCTAGATGACCCTGCCAATGGCTTCAAGACGTCCACTGTGCCTTACCAGGGCGGTCTGCTCGTCGCCGTGTATGTAGGGTAGGGTCTGGATAAACATATGGTAGACATCCTAAAGGTTCCGAAGAGTTCGCCGCTCAAGGAGGGCCATTGACTTAGGAAATAAAACGAATCGATTTATTACGCTTTTCTTTTAATTACGCTGTAAGTGTAGATAATAAAAGGCGGGCGGCAGCTTATTAATCCCTTTAGTTTTAACTATTTTTATTAATAATTAACTTATTTAAAGTAATTATTTAAAAGTTCTCGCTTATAGTTTTTAATAAGCCACGATTAATTATAAAATTTAAAGATTTTAAAGTATTATATTTATAAAGTTATAACAACTAAGGTATTTAATATTTTATTTAAAATAAACGTGAAATAAAGGGCCGAAGTGAGCCTATACCGAAAGCGGTCAGCAGTAAAGGATCTTTGGCCTACTCGTGAGCAAGCGGCTCATCTACAGCTGCCGTCAGTTCCGGACTCTCTACGTATGGGAGGTACCACCGTGTTCTGGCGTAGATTCTGACTCGAGGCATTCGCCGTCCTACGGTCCTCCATCCGAAAAGCTGGTCGAAAAAACGAGGTCGACCGGGGCTAGGATCAGCTTCTGGAGGCAAAGGCGGGCAGGAGATGACTCACTGCAGATGCCAGAGCCAGGCCCGATACCACTCAGCAGGAGATGACTCAACCGCATAAGGGAGACCGAGCAAAAGACCATCCCGACAGGAGTCAGTTCAAGCTCTTAGACAACACAAGCAGGAGTCTGTTCAAGCCGCAGGGCGCCAAGAGGAGTCTTGCTAACCTGCTAATAGCTCCGTGACCAACACCTGTTCCTGCCTCCCGCTTCGTTTCACCACTGCCTGCGGCGCTACTTTCTCTCTCTCTCTCTCCCGCCATTATGGCCAGTAAGCACTGCTATGCACCCCCAAGGGATTGCTGTGCTAATCCCTTGGATCTAGTCATTGACTTCCAACCTGGCTCAACAGCCATCGGCCTCGGCGCTGGGGGTGATGACACGCGCAAGCGTCCCCACGCTAAGCTCGACAGAGCTCACGAGAGGGACACCTCCACCGACGACCGCTTACCGCGTCTTCGATCTGGTTAGTGTTCCTATTTCACCCCTTCCATTCTAGTAAGCCGTTGAGTGTATCAGTAATAGTGTTATATAAAAGGAGTTCGAGATGGCCGAGATATGGGAGAGGCGTGAGAAGGAGGCCAAGGTTAAGAACGAGAAGGCCAAAAATAAGGCCACAAAGAAGGAACTCCGAAAGGCAAGACTCGCCGCCCGCCCTGTGCGAGCAGCAGCAGCAACACCAGCACCAGCACCAGCACCAGCACCAGCACCAGCACCAGCACCAGCACCAGCACCAGCACCAGCACCAGCACCAGCACCAGCACCATCCGCTCGCCACGCCACGCCGTGCCTGCGCCCCCGCTCCCGTCCATGACTCCGATTCGCCAGGCTTCGGCTGCTCACTCTGCCGCCAGGCGATCGAGCATCGCTCGTCGGCCCTTCACCACCACCCCACCATCGCCGACGGCTCTTCTGGCGGCTCGACGGGCCTGGGCTGCTGCTGGTCGTCAAAACGCCCTGGGCCTACCGATACACGATCAGCGAGATCGACCAGGCCTGATAAGCCCTATGGCATCTCTTCAGTCTTGGCAATGAAGCCTTGCCAAATAAGTATTCTGATCCGATAATTAGCTGCGTTCTTCTGCTTTTCTTCTTCTGATTCTTTCTCACGCTGAGGATGAGGGACGGGGCCGGATATACCGAAAGGCCTCTGCAGTCTGATAGCCGTGGCTATCCTACGGGGCTGCGCTAGTCCGTCTCCTCTCAAGCTTTCTCATGTATGCCGATGCCTTCTACACCGGCATTAGACCACAACTCAATTCTCTATAAATCTGAATCATGAGATCAGCGGCTAGAGCTATGCTCGGTCCTGTTGGCGGAGATCGAATAAATGAGCGGCACTGCGGCTGTGACTGTGAATTCAGTTGTGAGTGAGCACTAATTAGTTAGAAAGTAATACTACTTTCCTATGCGCCCTCATGCCTTTGAGTCTGGTACGTCTATCGGGGATTAGACTTAGAGTGAAATCGACGCTCTATGCTCGTTCCGGAAAGAGTGGGTCATAATGGTCGCCGAACGGAGTATATACTAGGTTAGCCTGTTTCCACTTGCCGGGATGCTAAAATAGTAAGCACCTAGCTATACCAGACCGCATCTCCACTATAGCCCACAAATTTTGCCTGACAGCCGTCATGCTTCTAATTTTAAACGTTCAGCCGACTGTCCGTTAAGCTTAGATGCTGAGGTTACTCCACCGCTGGCGGGTTTCTGATTACCTTGGGAAGCCGCTGACATGGAGCGTGGATTACTTTCTCAACTACTAGAAACTTATCAGCCACACAGTTATGAATTGTCGTGGATATAGGCTCTCATGGTTTATTACCGTGGCTCGATAAAACTCTTTCAGGCTTTACATAGAGACAAACGTGATATTATAGTAGTGAGGCGTTCCCACCGGGGCCGTCTGTGGACGGAAGAGGCATTCAACAGCACGTACACCATAACGCCAGGAATAGTAAGGAGATCGAGTAATCGGTGACGTATTAGTAGTATCGCAACTCTAGGATGCGGCTATAAATCGCGGTCTCTCTACTCTTGCAATTCAAACAACCTACCAAGCACATCTCGAACATCAAGCTTCCTACACTTATCTAGCCTCCAAGATCATTGCAACACTTCCACAAAGCTCAAGATCCTCTACTTCCTTCAAGATGTTTGGCTCCTTCTCAACATTCGCCACCTTGGCAACCCTCTTCGCCTCCCAGTCTCTCGCGGCGCCTGACACGAATGAGACCGCCGAGATCCTCCCCCGCGGCGGTGGCTACCCCGCGTCCAACCCCCCGGGTGTGTTCTGCTACAACACATGGGAGAAGGTCACCAATGATGTACGTGAAATGAGATAGATCGCAAGCTCCCGCTGCTCCCCAGCATATATACTTGCATCACAAAGGCTAACTCTCGCTCACACTCCGCAGCCCGTGGTCCAGTACTGGTACGTGACGGCGCAGGACATGGGCCACGCGATCAAAGCGAACAAGCTGTGGAACCACCTGAACCTCAACGGCTGCGCGCCGACGGAGCACGTGCAGCACCTCAAGCCCGAGATCAACGGCGCCGTCTACACCTTCCACACCAGCGAGGCCTGCACCGCCGCCCGCGTCAGCCACGCCATCCGCTCCTCGTCCAACCCGCCCGTCGACATTGCCTGCAAGTTCACCGACAAGAACAACGGCATCAGCCCCGGCGGGGCCGCGGGCGCCGCGAGTGGCGGCGCAAACAGCGCCGTCCTGGGCATTTTGCAGGCGCTCGGCGGTCTCGCCAAGGCTTAGATCATAGGTCTACTATTGTTGGTACATTGACAGACTACACCAGCAGGGAGGGCGGTGCGTGAAGCACGGGGCTGGGTAGGAACTGTTTATGACTTACTCATGCCGATGGATGGAACTCATGATTTATAAGCAGAGAGGCACACCCGTTATTCTTCACTTCTTTAGATCTTTTAATGATTTAATTTAAATGTCGATTAAATAAGATTTAGTATAGACAACTAATATCTCATTTAAAAAACTTCACCTGTCTTTTTTCGGCGCTATACACGTATAATATAATAGATATATACACTTTATGCGATATAAAGCCTTTATTTAAATCTTTATATTAATAACTAGTTAAAAAAAACTTTTATTTAAAAACGGCGGTAAGTATTTCTTATTAATAAGATAATAAGAAATTACACTTATTTTAAATATCTTTTTATATTTTTCCTTTATAATATATTTTAATATTGCTATTATTTTATATATAACTTTAAACTTAATGTTATTATTTAATTAACGAATTAATTAACGTATAATTAATTAATTATTATTACTTTTATGATTAATTTTACGTTAATTAACAGCTTTTTTTAAACTTATTTATTGTAAAACCTTTTAATTATTATTAATTTTACTCTTTAATAATTAAAAGAAATAATAAATTAATATCCTTAATAATTTTAACTTTATATTAAACTTAAAGGTTATTAATATATCTACGATTATAATATTAAGCTTAAAGCGAGAATTAACTTATAATCGGCTCGATAATGAAAATAATCTCTCGTATTTAATAAATATTAATTAAATTAAAACGAAATTAAAAGCTATTCGTAATAGTTTAAAGTATTAATCGCGACGACTATTTAAATATTTAATCGAATTAATTATATTAATATTATCTAGTATATTTATTCTCGTGTTCGTTATTAAAGGATTAATGGTTTATTTAATTAAGTTATTATAAAAAAAAAAGTAAAGCTATTTATATATAAAAGTAATTAAATAACCGTTAACGTTATTAATTTAAAGTTCGATTTATTTAAATATATTAAATAAGCTTTCGTATATACGTACTAGTTTTAAGTTTAATCGAGGTTATATTATTATATTTTATTATTTATATCTATCTTTAATGCGAGCTATAAGGGGCATCGTATACCCCCTCTTTATAAAATAAAAAGAGGTTCGTGCGCGTAGGTATGTGGCACCCCCTTTAAAGTAGTATAGAAAACCTTAGTTCCTACTATTTTAATAAAATCTTTATATTAAGTTTTTTACACGCTTTTCGTTAATATTTTTATATTATAAATTTATTCTACGTTTATTAATTAAAAGCGTTTAAAACTTTTTTAATAATAAATTAAATAATATATATAAGCGGCGTAATATATAAATATTAAATAAAAGTTATTATAATAATTATTAAGTCGCGCGGCGATGACCGTGTTAATAAGTATTAAGTTAAACGCTTTATTAATCGTAACGTACCTTATAAGCGAGCTACGCACTTTTTATTATTAAGCCTTATAAGTTATAAATTAACTCGATTATAACGCTTAGAATTAATTAAATATATTAATAATTATTATTTTTAAAGGTTTTTATATTATTTTAATAAGTACGCATATTATGCCCGGGCTTTCCGTAGATTTTATAGCGTTATAAGCGTGTCTTAAACGTTCTCGTATAACTACTCCTTTAACGTGATTCGTTTTATAATTATTTATTACTATTTTCTTTAAAACTGCAGGTTTTTTCTAGTTTATATATAAAGTGATCCTCTATCTTATAGCCGTTTCTTTTTCGTACGGCGGCGCCGGCTAAATATCTTATTTATTTTTCGAAGTATCGCGTTCTTACCTTTTAAAAAAGTAATTCGGTATATAACCTATATTATAAACTTTATAATTTAATTAAAACTAATTAAAATAAATATTAAAAGGCTATTTTAATATTATACGATACGGTTTTAAACGTATTCGGTTTAAGATTAAGCCTTAATCGGGTTATTTAAAGTTTTTAATTTTTAAAGGATAAATAGGCCGGAAAACGTCCCGGAGGTATTAAAATAAGTAGTTTTATATCTAATTATAAAATAATATATTCCGGATTATATAAAACGAGTCTTATTTTTTAAAAGCTTTTTTATATATTCGAAACGATAAAAGTTACTTAAAACGTTTTTAAAAACGTTAGTAAGAAGTCTTTTTTAAAGATATAAATAATATACGCTCGTATAAAACCTTTAATTTCTTTCTTATACGCTTTTTTAATATACTAAAATAATTAATATTAAAAGGTTAAAACTCATATAATAAATAAAAAAATATATAAAGTATAATAATCGAGTTCTTTTTATAATAAAGCTTAAAAGTTATTAAGTAGTAATTTTTATAGCCGTTTAAAACTAAAAAGTAATAACGATTTTTCGTATAAAACTTAATATATTAATTAAAATATCGAATCTAGTCCTCGCTTTTTTTATTCGTGGTTTAATTATTTTTAATAATTACGATTATTTAATCCTTTAATAAAAATAATATAGGAAAGGATAGCGTAACCGTTTAATCCGACGCCTTAAATAATTATAACCTATTCCCGGTTCTTTTATTATATTATTTTAGGCTTTCCGGGTTAATCGGAGGTGGTTACGATTATTTCGGACAAGATTTAGCCTATAAGAAACCTAGTTTCGTTAAAAATTATATATATCCTCTTTTTATATCTTATATTTATTAATTATATTTTATATAAAAATAAATTACGCGTAATACGTGTTGAAATTTTTATAAAATATTTTTTAATAATTAATTCTTCGGTTAAAATGCGTTTAAAGGTCTAGTTATTATCGTATAAAGTTAAAGGCTTAATTAACGCCGACGCGTCCCGCGTCGCGTAAGCTAAATAATCGATTCGCTATATCTTTTATATTACTTAACCGGGGAGAAAACGATTACGTATTTAGATTAATAATATATTAAAGAATTAATTCCTCTTTAAAATTAGAAAGCTTTCGAAAGTTTATAAAGATTTCGGATCGTGATCGAATTCCGCGTCGTCGGCTACGTAACGTCAACTCTAGGACATGATATATCGCTATAACTTTTCGTATACTTAATTTCGAGTTATTTTAAAACGCTTAAAGCGTTAAATTAAACCCTTTTTAATTTGTTTATTCTATACTTATTAAAAGAGAAAAGTTAATATAAAATTAATTATAAAAAAGTTAATTAAAAGTACGTAGCTCGCTTATATACGCAGCTCGCTTATAAGGTACATTATCTTAAACTTTAAAACTTAAAGAAACCGTTAATATAATTATTAAAAAGTTTTTTATAAAAATATAAGTATTATTTTTAACTAGTTTATATTAATCGCGAATATTAAAACTAAATATAAAATTTTAAATAAAAATAAATGAAATTTTAATAAAACCGGCTTTATAATAAGCATAATTAAGTTAATACTTATCTATTATAACTTAGCCTAACCATACGACCTAGACCCACTTCCAGTACGGTCCTACAATGCCTCGAAGCATGTACGAAACCTAGCATAAATTAGCCCTACCTAGTTAACGCTTACGACCCACTAAAGATAACGGACCTACTCGCTAGGAACACGATGACGGTCATTAAGGAAAGAACACAGGACAGCGTAACGACGACAGTACTAAGTAAGCAGTACGGACTAGACAGCCAGGCCTAGATGACTAGAGCTGGATAAGCCAGGACCGCGCCATCGGACGGATGACTAACCTAGGTCACGTGATGGATCATTAGATCAAAGAATAGGAAGTCACGATCCTGCGAGCCAACGGATTATAGATCGCGAAAATAAGAATATGTGATCCACGATCTAATTAGAATTAATAAAGAAGAAACGAGATATATAATAATAAATAATTTCTTATATATTTTATATAAACACTCTTTATTTTAATAACGTATCTCACAAGCGAATATCTTACATAAGCGAATATCTTACTTTTATAAATTTCTTTATAGCTTTAACCTTTTTTTATATTCTTTTACGTCTAAAAATATTATAACTTTAAAAAAAGAGTGATATAATTTTAACGCTTTAAGCGCTTTAAGAAGTTTTAATTTTAAGTATACGAAAGGCTATATTAATCTATTACGTCTTATCGAAAACCTTATAGCGTAAACGAAATAATTAACCTGCATAACGCGAAATATTTACGAATTCTCGAAAGCTATTAAATTTTAAAAAAGATACGATTATTCGATATATTATTAATTTAAATACGCGATCGTTTCCTCCCCGGTTAAGTAATATAAAAGATATAGCGAATTAATTATTTAATTTACGAAACGCGGGACGCGTCGGCGTTAATTAAGCCTTTAACTTCGTATAATAATAACTAGACCTCCGGACACGTTTTAACCGAAGAATCGATTATTAAAACGTTTTTTATAAAGATCCCGACGCGTATTACGCGTAATTTACCTTTATACGAAATATAATTTATAAATATAAGATTTAAAAAGAGGATATTTATAATTTCGACGAGACCGGCTTTTTTATAAGCTAAATCTCGTTCGAAATAATCGTAACCACTTCCGATCGACGCGGAAAACCTAAGGTAATATAGTAAAAGAATCGAGAATAAGTTATAATTAAATTACGAATAAAAAAGGCGAAAATTAAATTTAATATTTTAATTAATATATTAAGTTTTATACGAAAAGTTATTATCGCTTTTTAATCTTAAACGGTTACGAAAATTACTATTTAATAACTTTTAAACTTTATTATAAAAAGAACTCGATTATTATACTTTATATACTTTCTTATTCGCTATATAAGCTTTAACTTTTTAATATTAGCTACTTTTATATATTAAAAAGGGTGTACGAGAAAGAAATTAGATATCTTATACGGGAATATATTATCCACATTTTAAAAGAAGACTTCCTATTAACGTTTTTAAAAGCGTTCTAAGCGATTTTTAATATTTCGAATATATAAAAAAGCTTTTAAAAAAGAAGACTCGTCTTATATAATTTAAAATATATTATTTTATAATTAAATATAAAGCTATATATTTTAATACTTCCGGGAACGTTTTCGGCCTATTTATTCCTTAAGAATTAAAAACTTTAAATAACTCGATTAAGGCTTAATCTTAAACTAAATACGTTCGAAACCGTATCGTACGATATTAAAATAGCTTTTTAATATCTATTTTAATTAGCTTTAACTAGATCGTAAAGGCTATAACGTATATTGTATACCGAGTTACTCTTTTAGAAAATAAGAACGCGATATTTTAAAAGGTAAATAAAATACTTAGCCGGCGCCGCCGTATAAAAAAGAAACGGTTATAAGATAGAAAATTACTTCGTATATAAATCAAAAAAAAGATATAGTTTTAAAAAAAAGTTAATAAATAGTTATAAAACGAATCGCGTCGAAGGAGTAATTATACGAGGACGTTTAGGACACGTTTATAACGCTGTAAAATCTGCGGCAAGCCCGGGTATAATACGCGCACTTATTAGAATAATATAAAAGTATTTAAAGATAAGGATTCCGATTAATTTTAATATATTAAATACGTTATAATAAAATTAACTTATATTTTATTAAAAAGAGTATAAAAGAATAAAACATTCGCTTATGTGAGATATTCGTTTATAAGATATATTAGTTAATTTAAGTATTAATTTAACTTATTAGTAAATATTACGATTAATAGGTTAGTCTCTCGCGGGGTAACACTTAAGGCGTAGCATTAAATAAAAATAATCGTCTAGTTATTTTTAAAGCTTTTACTTTATAGCGCAGTGGTTATGTTTAAACGCACTATAATAATAAAGTAAATAACTTTAATAACTCTATTATATAAATCTTTTCGCTAGACCACTTTTATTATTATCTTATAAATTAAGTATTATTACTTATTATATCGACAGGGCGTTTTTTTATTGCACGTTTAAATACTCTCTCGTATTATTAATATAAATTTAAGTATATTTTATTAAGTTTTTTTTAAAACTCGAATAGCGTTTATTATATTATCGTAATATACGCTAATCGTTATAAAAAACGAAATTAGTTTAACTTAATAATCGAGAATAATTAACGGCTATTAAATATATTCCGCCGTTTTTAATCGTTTAAAATTTATATTACATCGTACACTAATTTCGCGAATATAACTTATCAAGCGATTAAATAATTAAACCGACTTTTAATAGCTAAACTAATAACGAAACGAGCTTAAACTAAGTTTAACACTTCGATAAGTATATTAAAACGCTAATAAAAAACCTTACTTTACTACTCGAACGAAATAGTTAATAAATTAAATATACGTCTTTAAACGTTTATATTTAATTCGTCGCGTTTAAAAATAATTAATACCTTCAACCTTTAAACGTTATTTAACCTTTAATAAACGATTAAAGAATTTATTTTTATTAAAAATAAAGTCTTTATTTATTAAAAAAAACTTTTTAATATTAATTTCAAATATTAATAATTAAATAATAATAAATAAATATATAATAATATATAAAATAACCCTTATAAAAAGCTATTTTAATATTTTTTAAACGTTAAGAAATTAAAAAATTACGCGTTTAACTTAAAAGAGCCTTTATTATATAAAAATCTTAAGAGATATAAAACGAGAAGGTAAAAAGGAAGCGTCTAGCGATTATTAAATACGGAACGAGGGATCTATTAAAACGAAGGGCGACCGGTGGAAAGGGCTATAGTATTTATAATAAAACAGGTTATAATACGCAAATATATAAAAAAGATATAAAATTAAATAACGTACTTTATAAGTAAATTAAATATATAAGTGAATTAAATACTTTCGCTATATTTTATTTAAATAACCTTTATACTTAATTTCTTTTATAATATAATATAGCGGGTATTTAAAAAGAGAAATAAATATTTCTAGCTCTTTAAACGTTTTAAAATAATTTAAAATTAAGTTTCTAGCGTATAGCTTTAATATATAAAATCCTTTATATAACCCTCCGTAACTAACGGCTCGGTCTCTTTATAAAATGCGAAATCTTTACGAAATCTCGAAAGTTAACAGATTTAAAAAAAAGGGGCGATTATAAGATATATAATTAATCTAAATTTACGATCGTTTCTTCCTCGGCTTAACGATATAAAAGATATAGCGAATCGATTATTCCGTTAACGCGACGCGGGACGCGTTAACATTAATTAAGCTTCGAACTTTATATAATAATAATTATACCTCCGAACGCGTTTTAATCGAAGAATCGATTATTAAAGAGTCTTTTATAAAGATCCCGACGCGTATCGCGCGTAATTTACCCCTCGTATAGAATATAATTAATAAATATAAGATTTAAAAAAAAGAGGATATTTATAATTTTAACGAGACCGGTTTTTTTATAAATTAAATCTCGTTTAATATAATCGTTATAACCTCCGATTAATACGAGAAGCTTAAAGTAATTTAATAAAAGAATTAAGAATAAGTTATAATTATTTAAAGCGTTGAATTATATAATTACGCTATTTTTTTATATATTATATTTATTAAGAAAATGTATTTCTTTTTTTAATACGAAAATAGCTTCTTATTAAAAAATTAAGTAATCGTAATTATTAAAAACGGCTAAATTACGAACAAAAAAAGCGAGGACTAGATTCGATACTTTAATAAGTATACGAAATCTCGTATAAAAAATATTTATCGCTTATTAGTCTTTAACTGCTATAAAAGTTATTATTTAATAGCTTTTAAGCTTTATTATAAAAAAACTCGATTATTATACTTTATATACTTTTTTATTCGTTATATAAGCTTTAACTTTTTAATATCAGCTATTTTTATATATTAAAAAGGTCGTATAAAAAAAGAAATCGAAAGTCTTATACGAGCGTATCTTATTTATATCTTAAAGGAAGACTTTTTACTAGCGTTTTTAAAAATATTCTAAGCGATTTTTACCGTTTTAAATATTTAAATAGGTTTTTAAAAAGCAGGATTTATATCGTATAACCCGGAATATATTATTTTATAATTAAATATAAAAACGAACGGATCCTTTAAAGCTAAGCTCGTAAGCTTAGTATTACCGGCCGCTCCTATACATTAATAATACCGACCGATAAAACCGACTTCGGAAACCCGAAAAGAGGATGTTCTACACTCTTCTTTAAAACAAACAGTCGAACAACCGCCGCCTAAGCGAGAAACACCTAGTTTCCGTATAGAGCAATCGTTCGCGATACTACGGGACACTCTAGGCCCGACGTCCAACCTGAGATTTATAAGTACCTAAGCGTCGTAAGATATCGTCCTTTTTCTTTTTCCGACTCCGATACCGCCGGACTAGACCGTATAATTATCTAGTCTAGCGTACGTTATAGAGTACGATATCCCTCTAAGCCGAGCTATTTATAACGGTAAAATCGATTAAATAAGGTCGTTATGTTTTTAAAAATATAAAAAAAAGAACTATACCGATAAACTATATAATATTTTTTATAATAAAGTATAAATATTTATTAAAATACACCGACGATTAAATATATTAAAAAACTAGTACTATATAATCTTTCCGGATATTCTTTCCGGCCGTGCGGAGGTATTTTATTTTAACTATATCGGACTTAAAAAGAAATAAAACGAAATATACCACCTTATAAACTCGTACTTTAATATAATAATAAACTATGTATAATATTTTACGGATTAAATAATAATTTCTTTTATATAAATAAAAAGTAAAAACGCTAAAAAGTAACTTATTAAGGTTTTAAAAACTCTGTTAAATAAGCTTTAACTCGCATAACGAGCCCTTAGAAAAGGATTCGAAAAAGAGATTACTCTTTATACCTTAATCGTACGAGCTTACCGAGAAGTTTTAGAGCTTACACCGGCTCTTATTAATTAAAAGCTAATATATAAAGCGTTGTTTTTAAACCTTCGCGTATTATTAAATATAATAGCGGATTAAATATTATTAAAATAATATTTAACAAAAAAACTATATCGAAACCCGGTGTAACGAACGGGTATCGGGGTCCAAAAGAAACCTCGTTAGACGTACTGGGGTTTATATTAGCTTAGACAAGAGAGTACTTGAACGTGCAGAAGACTCGGTCTTCTCATATAATAGGTAATATCTTAATTAATCGTAGAACTTAACTAAAAAGTGTAATAGGTTCGTTAAGGTAGTATGCTTTACTAATATATTAGATTAATATTTAAATTAATTATTAAAGTAAAGAGTATTTATATAGAATATATAGGAAATATTCGTGGTTATATATTTAATCTTTCTTTTACCGATCCTTTGGCTTAATAATTTATTATTACTCCTATAGTAATCCCCTAAGCCGTTAGTTTATTAAATTAGTAGCTCATTTTAATTAAGTCGGTAATCTAGTGAGCCGGTTACGTAATGTCTTTATTCGCGAAGTTCTTCCCTAGGTTTTATTATAGGTGTTCGTTTTATTTATTCGCGGCTAAGTATCTCTAGAGGTGCTTTCTATATAGTCCGTAATACCGGTTTCTATTTCCTATTTACGGTCTTATTTAGCTAGTCGCGTAGGTAAGCGTTTTTACGGAATATTATAGTACCTTTTCGTAAAATAAGTCCGGGCCGTATAATTAGGTTAGGTCGTAATACTATCTCCTCTTTCTTATTTATTTTATTTTTAAAGCGCTAAGTTCTTTAAATACCCTTACTTATTTATTTTACCGGGTTTAAATAAATTCCCTTACTTTCTTTATTTTATTATAATATTTATTTATTATAATATCGGGTCGTATTAAAAAGTTTTCCGCTTAACGCCTTAAATTAAAGAAAACGGAATAACGCTATAACTTGATAGCGCTTATTAACGAGTTCGGGGTTAAGGTCCCGCCTTATTCTTTATATGCGTTACGAAAATAGACGTGTAAAATAATAGAAGGTTCTAATCGATATCGGGAGTATATTCGTTTAGGCGTGTCTTATAATAGCTCGGGGACGTCTATTTCTACGATGTCGCGTATTGTGGACGAGTCTCGGGCTCTTCGTCTTATAGAGCAGGAAGCGAGCGACTCGCTTCGTCAGGCTAGCGCGGCTCTGGAGCAAGCTCATCGGGCAGCTCAAGAAGCCTTTCTCCGTTTGGAGAAAATTAGAGTCCAGCGGGAGTCCTTAGTAACTCGAGGTGCAGAGATGGCTCGTCGTAGTCTTCGTTCTCTAGACGAGCTGGAGACGTAGGAGCGCGCGGAGTCCGAGGCCGTAACCAACGTTTACAGCTTTGGTAGGTTTGGGGTGATCGACTGGTTTAGGACGGATGTAGACTTTTCCTTGCCGTCCGTTTTTTAAAATCCCGAAGTTCTTTAGCGGCGTTCTTTAAGTATCTCTTAAATTCCTAAGTATTATTTTTTAATAGGTAACCCTTTTATTAAACGAGGTATTTTTAACTTCGTTCGTTTCGCTTTTTATCGAGTATTTTATCGATTTCGTATTCGTATTAATTTATTTCGATTTTTAGCTATGTTTCGATTTTTACGTTTATTAATACTAATTCGAGTAATAAGATATAAAAATAGGGTATATCCGTATTATTTTAAATAGCGATAATCGGTAGTTAGTTTTTAAAATAATTTTTACGATTTTAAATAGTTTAATCTTTTTAAAGTTTAATTTATTACTAGGTCGTTTAGTTTTAATGTTTCGTTAGAGGATATAAACTTTTCCTCCTTTTTTTAAGATAGGTTCCTTTAATTTTTTTTATCGGCGTATTTCTTTATTCGATTTTAAAGAAAGATAAGGTTTTTTTGTAACGATATTTAAAGTTTTTTTAATTTTTCGATTTAAATAATCGTTATCGGTATTAACTCTTTTTTTAACGGTATTCGAGTGATGTCGGGGTTAAACCCGTAGTTTATTTTAAAAGGTAATATGTGCGTAGTTTCGTTATCCGCGTTATTATATACGAATTATATTATAGATAATAATCGTGCTTAGTTATTTTATTTATAATTAATATAATATCGTAAATATTATTTAAGCGTTTAATTTATACGTTCTATTTATTCGTCGATTTATGTGTAGTAGGTTATAAATAATTTATATTTAATTCTAAGTTGTATTATAAGGGATTTTTAGAATTTAGCGGTAAATAATTTATTTTAGTTGGGAGATAATTATTTCTAATAATTTATATTAATTAATAATAGTTTTAAAAAAGGTATATATTAAGTTATTTATATTACTTACTTTTTTATAAAGTAGGAAGTAAGTATATTTAATAAGTTTATTAATAATAATTAATACGTTATCGTGTTTAACTTTAGTTATAGGTTTTTTAAACGGTGGTAATTTAATAATAAAGTTTAGTACGATTGTTTTTTAAGCTTTATTTAGCGGTGGTATAGGTTATAATTCTTTATATAGTTAGTATTGTGCGGTTTTAACTTTGTTATAAAGGTTATATTTATTAATTACTTTAATTATTTATTTATTAAAATTCTTATAATCGAATTACTTATTAATTCGTTTTTAAGTTTTAAAGATTCTTTGGTGTTCGTGGGCTAGGTGTGTATAGAGTTCTTTAATGAATTCGTTTTAGTACTGCTCGGGGATATCGATTTTGCCGTGATGGTATTTGAGTTTATTTTTAGTGTGGAGCTTATTTATTATTTTAGGGGTATATTTTTTAAATTTTTTAATTTATTCTTTGTAAAGTTATACTTTATAGGTAGCTTATATATATTATAATAGTATTAGGTTCTTATTTTTATCGTAGGTAAAAATCGTGCGTATTTTTAGTGGTACGTTTTATTAATGGTTTAGCCTTCGGCTTAAAGCGTTGGCCTTATCGTTATTACTACCCCTACGGTAGATAATAACGAAGTTAAATTTTAATAGGAATTTTAATTATCGTATTTATTGTTTATTTAATTCTTTATTAATAATAAATGTTATAAGGTTTTTATAGTTTATATAAACTTTTACGAGGTTTTTAATATTATTTAAGTAATGTTTTTATTTTTTAAAAGTTTTAATAATAATTATTAATTTTTTGTTATAAATTTGGTAATTAAGTTCTAGTTTATTTAATTTTTTAAAAAAAAAATGCGACGGGGTGCGATTTTCCGTTATTATTTCGTTAATTTAGTTAGCTTCCGATCGTATAGTTTAATACGTCGGTTTCGATTTTAAAAAGTTTATTAGGATTTATTACGCGAAGTATTAGTTCGTTAAGGATTTTATTTTTAATAGCTTAAAAGGCCGATTTTTTTTCGTTTATTTATTAAAATAGTATATTTTTCCGTATTAAGTACGTAAAAGGTGTCGCTATTTTATTAAATCCGGGGATAGAAATCCGGTAATAGTTAGTTAATTTTAAGAAGGATTTGATCTTTATAGCGCTTATGGGCTTAAGCTATTCTCGTATTATTAATATTTTAGAAGGTTTTATCCGGATTTTTCCCGGGGATATTATGTATTTCACGAAAGTAACTGATTTTTTATAAAACTCGCTTTTTTTTAAATTAATTAAGAGTTTAGTGTTTTATAACTTTTAAAATATTAATTTAACGTGCTTTTTATATTATTTTTCGTTCTCGGAGTAGATTAGGATATTATTTAAGTAAATTATTACGAATTTATTAAGGTATTCCCGTAAAGTGTAATTAATTATGCTTTAAAAAATAGCGGGTATATTATAAAGTTTAAAAGGTATAACTTAGTATTCGAAATACTTATACTTATTTCGAAACGCCGTTTTTTATTCTTTTCTTTTTTTTAATACGGATTAGGTTATATATATTAAGTAAATCGAACGCGGTAAAAATAATTATTTTGTATAATTTATTACGTAAATTATTAATTAAGGGAAATAGATACCGGTTTTTAATAATAATTTCGTTAAGCTTCTGGTAATTAATATATAATCGCCACTTCTTTTTCCCGTTTTTGTTTTTCCGGGGAACGAAGAGAATAGGGTATTTTATTAGCGAGGTAAATGGTCGTATAACTCTTTTTTCGAGATTTTCTTTAATATACTTTTTTAAGACCTCTTCGTGTTTTTAATTAAGCTTATATATTAATATAAATTATAATTCCTTCCTTTTTTTAAGAGGTATTTCGTGATTTTATTATATATAAAGCGGTAAACCCGTTTTTAGTTTCTTATTAAAGAGGTTTTTAAACTATTAATACTTTTTTAGTATGGTTGTTATAACGCTCGGTTTAGGTTTTTTAGTAATAATATATACCCGAAAGATTTTAGGTTTATTTAGGGTTTTTTTTTAGAACGCTACTTAGCGGTTAAACTTTTTTTTAATATATTTTATTAAAGTTAGCCTATTTTTTAATTAATTTTAAAATTATTTACTTATAATTAAGGTATTTTTAATATTATATCGTATTTTAATACTTCCGTAATATTATATGTAATTCGTTTATAACGTTTTCCGATATGAATCGAAAAGCTCGCGACTTCCTTTCGTATTTCTTTATTTTCGTAAGTTATAAGTCTTTTATTGACGGTTTTAAGTCGGTATGGGGCGTTTTTTTTATTAGTTTAATTCTAAGCTGTTAACGATTCTTAGTGAGATGTAATTTCTTTGCGCTCCGCTGTCGAATAGCGTTTTAATAGTAACTCTTTTAATATTTATTAATAGTACGATGTGTTTATAGATGTCTCGTTTATCCATTGTGGTATATAGGGACTTGTCTTGTCCCGCTTAATATTATCCCTTTATATTCGGCGGCGATTATTTCCCGATTACTATTAAAACTTGACTCGTTTTTTAACTAATCTTTGGTGGCGCCGAATCTACTTGTACGGCGTAGCTCGCTCGTAAGTAGGGGGTGGTGTGGTAGATCCGAACTTGTTAGTTGGTTTACGTATTTAGGATTCGGGTTCCTCGATAAACTTTAATTCCGTTTAGGATTTTACGGGGTTGTTAGCCCGTTTTTATTAAATTAGGATAACTTCGCCGTCGTTATTAACGCGGCTGTTAGTGATGTCGGTTATTTAGAGTAGCCGTTTATTCGTGTTTTAGAATACTCGATTCCGGAGTTCTTCGTCTTTTTGGGGGCGTGGATTGTATATTTCGTGGATATTAACCGTGGTAGTGGGTCGTTATTTTCGCGACGTTTATAGTTATTAGAGGGCTCGGGACTTTTTTTATGTATGGTCGAGGTATCGGTCCTCGTTATATATTGTTTAATATTACCTTTTTAGGTAGTATTTTTTTAGTTACCGGGGGTTTTTTTATATTAATAGGTACGCTCGTCGTAGGTTAGGGATAGTAGTTTTAATTTTCCCGATTATGTAGTTTAAATGCGGACGCGTAATAGGTTTTTTACCGATCTTTCGGGGGAACTAGTCGTTTTTTAGTTTCTCCGCGAGGTATTCGATATAGGCGTTATATATATAAAATATTTATAATAACGTGAAGTGGGCCTCGTAAATAAGGGATACTTGAGGGTTATTTTTTATAAAGTAGTTTTCGTGTACTCTTTATTCGAAACTATAGGTGATGAGGGTTTATTGTAGTTTCCGGGATTCGGGGATGGAATGCCGGGAATGGCGAGCTATCCGTTTTTTTTTAAACTTCGTGGTTTCGCGATTTCGGGTATTAACTTATTTATGGGTATACCGATTAGTTGTTCGTATCTTTTTAAGTCGGTAGTTTCGTTTTTTAATTCGTAAGGTACGAGGGTAATGTTTTTTATAGGTTCTCGTTTAATTATAACGAGGGTTCGTGTTCGGCGGCCTCCTTTTTTTAAAGCTTTAAAAAACTATCCGGTTTTTTCTTTATTTATTAAGTAGGTAGAGCACCTATTGTTATAGTAAGCTGTTTAGGATAGGTTACCGGGTAACACTTTTAATATATCGCGGGCGTTATTTCTTTTAATAGCTACTGGGGTATTCTTTACGCTGGTTACGTTAATGTGGCGTTCGTCGGGGACTCGTTTAAACGTTTTTTGGGACTTTTGTAGTCCCGGGCGAAATGCCCGTCTTTTCCGTAGTTATAATAGGTAGTATTCTTTTTACGTTTACTTTTATTGTTTTGTTAAATAGCGTTAAGGTTTATAGGTCCGCTGTATTATTTATAGGCGGTAGATTTGAACTTATTAGTTAATTATCGGGGCTATTTTAGTTGTTCGACGTTAATTTTATTAGTTTAAGTTTAGGGGCTTTATTGGCGTGGTCCTTTTTATTTTTTTTTACGTCGTTCGTAAAGTCGGGTGTCGATTTTAATAGCTAATTTTATATAATTAAGGAAGTTAGTAGGGGTATTAAGTCGGCTTAACTTATTTTTAACCTTTTTTTTAAAGCCTCGGTAATATATTATAATTTTAATATTTTCCGTATTATCGAGGCGTATTATAATACGTTAGAACTTAGTTAAATAACTAATTGCGGACCTCTTTTATCGTAAGGTCTCGAGTTCCCGTTCCGCTTATCGTTTTTCGTTAGGATTTTAGAAAAGTGATTTAAAAGCTTCCTCGAATCTTTCGTAGTTATTAAAGATTCTTTAAGTCTCGCCCCGGTATAGCTCGATTTATTAATCGTGTTTTATAAGTTCGTCGAGGTAAAGTTTAAATTAAACGAATGCTTTACTTTTTAAAAAAGAAGCGGCGTGTATTACTTATTAAGTTAGGTCGGTAAACGTTCTTTTATAGAAGTATTAATAAGTTTTAACTTAAATTAAAAATTTTCGAAGATTTTTGTTAATTTTATTAAACGTATTAGGGATATTAATTTTTAGTCCTCTTTTAAATGTAATAAGGGTTTAAATAATATTAGCGGCGGCTTAAAGTAATTAGACTTGCTCGCGAAGCTCGCGGATATCGTTATCGGGGGTCTGTTCCGGGGTGCTTTTAATTAAGAGTTAGTTACGTTTTTATTTAAGCTTAGCGTAGTATTTTTAATAATTAACGTTTTTTTGTTATAAGGCTTTAAATTTTTAACGAAGTTTTTTTTACTCGTCGTCGCTATCGTCGTTATTGACGTTTATAAAAAGGGGTAACTACGTAGCGCTAGGTTTAGCGACTAGTCTTTTCCCGTAACGGGCGTTATTATTAGTAGGAGTAGATATGTTTTTTAAAAGATATTATTTAAAGGTTTAGGTAGTAATTTGTAAAAATAAGAGCGATTAAAATATAACGAACGGGTATCGGGGTTTAAAAAAAACCTCGTTAAATATATTAAGGTTTATATTAATTTAAACGAGAAAGTATTTAAACGTATAAAAGATTTAGTTTTTTAATATAATAAATAATATTTTAATTAATTATAAAACTTAATTAAAAAATATAATAAGTTCGTTAAAATAGTATACTTTATTAATATATTAAATTAATATTTAGATTAATTATTAAAGTAAAGAGTATTTATATAAAATATATAAGAAATGTTCGTAGTTATATATTTAATTTTTCTTTTTACCGATCTTTTAGCTTAATAGCTTACTATTACTCCTATAGTGATCCCTTAAGCCGTTAATTTATTAGATTAATAGCTCATTCTAACTGAGTCGGTAATCCAGTAAGCCGGTCACGTGATGTCTTTATTCGCGAAGTTCTTCCCTAGGTTTTATCGTGGGTGTTCGTTTTGTTTATTCGCGGCTGGGTATTTTTAAAGGTGCTTTCTATATGGTCCGTAGTACCGGTTTCTGTTTCTTATTTACGGTTTTATTTGGCTAGTCGCGTGGGTAAGCGTTTTTGCGGAACATTGTGATGCTTTTCCGTAAAGTGGGTCCGGGCCGCATAATTAGGCTAGGTCGTAACACCCGGCTATAAATACGTACTTAATTAATAAACGGTTTATAAATAACTATATATAAAAAAACTAACCAGCTTATAATAATAAATTATTATATAATAGCCGACTACTAGGATAAGAAAAGATCTAGGGACCCGCCGGTACCTTCTAATTAAGATTACCGTATAAGAACCGGAAGTTCGAACGAGGAACCTGCCGAATTTATTATAAATAAGGCTATTAATTAATAAACCACCTAGCCGAAGAGTAGTCCCGAATAAGGAACTAATATTTTTAAGCGTGCGATAATATCGGACAAGGCCCTCTTTTTTAAAATAAGTACGAAACGTTCGTTTAAAACTAAAAAAAGGATAAAGAAAAACTAAAAGATAATAAAAAAGAGTACGACTACCTCGATCCGGAAAATATATAATAAGGCATTACTTACTTAACGGACGCCGCGTTTTATTACCGGCTTATTAGCGAGGATATCTACTCGGAAACTACCGTATAAGCCGATTAATTTAATTTTAATAGCCCGTATAGTTAAACTTATTAAAAAAGCTTTAAAATATTAGCGCCGCCTTGTTTTTAATAATTAAAAAGCTTTAAATAAAAGTTTACGTATAAGATAACTTAAACGTATAAATTAATTAAACCTCGAAAAACGCCGAAATTAAGTTTAAAAACTTAAAACTTATTTCGTTAATTAAAATAATTAATATATAAAACTTATTAAAAATGATTAAATATTATATTTTAAATATTATAACCCTTTTTTTATTCTTATTATACGACGCCGATTAGTTTAAAGCGTATTATAATAATATTTTTAATTTTATTATATAAAAAAACGGCGAAACACTCTTTATAATTAAGAAATAGGGACATCCGTTCTTCAATACCGGCCGTATAAAAACAACGTTATATTTTACCGAAAAACAGCTTCGACACCTCTACCGACGATTCAAACACCCTCGTATAAAGAAGCTTTATACGCTCTTAAAAAACGCCGGCTATAACGACGTCGATCTTACTATTCTTAACGAAATTTAAAAGTTCTACTCCTAATATTAATCGCACGATCCGACGTTATAAAGATTTAAATTCTCGTTATAAAACGAATACGATTTGAATTACGAAATTATCGTAAATATCGTTTATATTAATAAATAAAACGTACTTTACGTAATCGATTCGAATACGTTTTTTTAAACGGCTATATTCCTATATTCGTTTAGCGCGCGAAATATTTAAAATACCCTCTATAAATACTAAATATATATATATTAAGGACCCTTTAATTATATTTCGTATAATCTAGGCACGTATTTTTAAAAAGAATTTCGAAATTACGTATAAATAATAAGAATTACCTATAAATAAATACTTATCGAAACTTATTAAATAATAAATAAAATCGAACGAATATACGTTCCGCTACGTAGGTCCTTTAATATCCTATAAAAAGATCTCGGTTATTATACGAATATGAAAATAATACTTTAAATAATAATTAAAACATTAAATAACACGGCTAGCCTTAATAACCTAATACTTACCCTGCTCGTATCCGAATATACCCCCGTATCGACGAGAACTCACTACCGTTACTAGAGATCTAAGTACGAAGAGAAGCCGTATAGAAAATAATAAAGATACTCCGGAAAATACGTACGGACGTCGAGATTTACCGAGCTTTAAATACCTAGAACGGACCGGCTATCCATAATATTTCAATACTCTTGCTCCGAAGCGAAGTTCTAGTTTAACGAGAAAAAGAAGAATAAACTAAACTATATAAAATAATAATTATTGAAAATCGTATAATCCGAGTAAATATTTTAAACGGCCCGAAAGCTTTTCGAATAACTTAAATTAAACCGTATTATTAAAAGGAGGCTAGAAAACCGTACGACGAGCCGGATATATAACTAGATCCGAAATAGCCGGTAAATACTTTAAATACTAAACCGATAGCCGAGGAAATTACGGTAACTCCCGTATAATGTAGTTAAGAACGATTTAAAAAATATTTACCCCGGAACGCTTTAACCGCCGTATTTCTTACTTAAAAAAATAGGAGAATTACGACTTAGTAATTAAGTTTTAATAAGACGGCGTTATTATTTCGTTTAAATATTTATTTTAAGAGTTTAACGCGGAAGAGATTAATAATCTCGCCGCACAAAGAGTTTTCGAATTTATTCGATTCGACCCGGGTAAGCATACCGGCCGGAAAATCTTTAAAATACGGCTCGTATAAGAGATCAAGGGTAAAACTACGAAGCTATACGAAAAGTCTAGGCTCGTAATATAAGGCTACAAAAATATAGAAAAGGAGGCTATTTTAACCTAGTTACCGATAATCCAGCGGATGAGCTAAAGACTCCTTTTAGCCCTCGGACCGACCCTGATCCGAAACTTTAACGTACGAGGCGAGCTACGTAATATTATATAAACGTATACTTAATTATATAATAAATTAAACCGAATAATCTACGTACGTTTATTAATAAAGCTTAAAAGTAGGTATTTAAAAAGAACGCTATTTTAGATCGTATTACCTCTATACGGACTAGTAAAATTAAGACTTTACTAGTTTAAGACGTATTATAACTATTATGTACGAAATCTAGGAATAATAATATTAATATACGACGCCTACTTATTATTTATTACGAATAAACCGGATACTTTCGACATTATAATAATATAAACCGACGATACGTTTAACTTCGTTATAACTCTTTTTTCTTAAAAAGAGGAAAAAAAAACTAGTAAAAAAATAATTTTATATAAAGCTAAAGAGTATCTTAACCGAAAATACGCTAATCGAGTTTTGTGAAAGTATATCGATCCCTAAGTATTAGCAGTATGCAGGTGTGATAGAATAAAGCTAACGCTTGTCCCGTATATATTCTTTACGGGAATGTGGGATATTATAAGGAAACTAGAAAAAGAGGGGCCCGAGAGTTATAAGACGTATAGATACTTCTTTTATCCTGTTATAATTATCCCCCCTTTTATTTAGTAATTCCTGCTATATTTTTAGCGTAAGATCTTTAAGTGGTAGAAACGAATATGTTCCGTAATTCTTGCGAAGTGCCTTAGTAAGGGGTAGTAAGGGTGTAGGGTAAATAAAAATGAGGGGATCGCGTATTATATTATTAACGCGTTAGCGAATATTTTTAAATAAATATATAAATAGTTGTAATAAGCCCTTTGTAATTTTAAGATAGGGTTATTTTAAAATTTAATTAATTTTTTCCGCTTCGATTAATAATAATCCGTTGTTTTATATTATAATCTTATTATTTATTTATACGTTTTTAAGTAAAAATTATTACGAATCTTTTTTTTAATATTATAATAACCGCCGTTTTTTAATATATTTAATTATTTAGTAATTACGACGGCGGTATTTTATTTATCGCGCTTAATTCGTTTTATTATTTTTACGTTTCGTTATAGGTTCCCGCCTATAAACCTTTTATTAATAAGCGCCTCGAGTTTAGTTACTTTTTTATTAATCCCCAATCCCTAGTTTACGGCTAGTTTAACTTTAAAGTGAGCTGTTATAATAATAATAAGACTTACGAGGCTATAAGTTTATCGTATCGATTCGTTTTCGGGGCGCTTTAGCTAAGCTTTTCTGATAGGTTCTTAACGCGCTGGTCGGAAACTTCTAAGTCGTCGCTATCGTGTTTTCGGGCTTGGTAGAGTATTTTTAGGAGGTTAACGATAACGATGCTTTTATTTTTCTTATCGAGCTCCGCCGCCGTGCGGGTAGTATTCTATACCGTCTCGTCGTCTCTTTTCTACCGCGTGGTAGAGGGTTATAAGGCCGAGTTCGGAATTTCCGGTTCGAAGAAGTTTATTAAAATAATAGGATTCTTACGGTAAGTTTTTAAGTCCCGACCCCGTTTTATTAACGGTAGTGTTACGAATAAATAAACTTGATCGCTTACCGCTAAGAGTACGCTTCGCGAAAGGATACTTTACGTAAACGTTTCGCCCCTTTCGATATTAATATCGTAAATACTTTATATTTATTAATTACGGGCCTATTTTATTAATATTTCGTTAAATTATAAAAAAGGCCGACGCTTTCGAAACTATGGTCTTGCTACGCCTCCTTTATCGCGACCGCGGCTTTATTATTTAAAATATAGCTTTTAGTTTTATTAAAAAGTAAGCTTTTGTACTTTTCGCCTCCTTTTATAAAATATTATCGAAAACTAGGCTACTTATTTTAAAAACGAGTTAAGCCTTTTAAGCTTGGCGTTTTAAATAATCGTACCGTTAGGTTTTCGTTCTAGTTTCTTTTTCGTAATGAAATAAATTCTTCGGCGTAGTATAAACCTCGTAATTAATTAATAAGGTATAGATTTTCTAGTTTTATTATTTAAATAAGTAGGTTCGAATTTTCGGGGTCCGGCTTCGGCCTCTTTTTAAATTAATTAAATAAGTAAATAATAAAGGTTTCGGGGCTAGTTCTATTTTTATAATAATAATTTATAAAACTTGTCTTTCCGTTTTATAACTAGTAATATAACCTAGTTTTTTTTCGTATTAAGTTATTTTTATAAAGGTATTCATTAAATTTTCGGCCGGTTCTTATTAATTATATTCGGCGGGCTAACCCTTTTACTTTATTAAATAATATTATTACCTTTCTTAACGTATTTTTTCCTTAACCTCCTTTATTTCTTACTCCTCGTCGTCCTCTAGCTCCGGTATCGGTAGGGTGTTAGAGGATATTGCTTTTCATAGCTCCAATAACTGGATAAGGAATATATTGTAAAGGCGGGAATATTTCTCTAGTAAGGCCAGCCGGCATATTAACGTCTCGATACGCTCGAAAACTCGGAACGGACCGACGAACTTTAAAGCTAGTTTTTTATTTTAGACTTTTAAGTTTTTAATAAAAAGTTTTATTATTTATCTAACTTTAAAAGTAATTAATTTATAATAAGAATTATAATATTTCGCTTAAAATTTTATTACTTTTTTTTAATGTTTTTTTATTTTTATTTATAGGTTTTATAATTTTAATAGCCTGTTTTTAATTATTAATACCTTTTTTATAAAAGAGTCGTTTTTAATAAATATATAAAAGTCCGGTTAATAATTATATATAGTTTCGAATAGCGATAGCTTTATTATTAAATTTATTAAAAAATTAATAATATAAAATATTATATATAATAAATTTAGCTATAGTTTAAGGTATTTTATTATATAATATTTTAAATATATTTCGAGAACTTAGTTTATTTTTTTAGTTTAGCCGTTTATTTATAAATGAAATATTATCGAATACCTTAGTTTTACTTTATTTTTAAAATAAAGTTATAATTAGAAGTTATTAATAAAAATCGAGCCTTTACTTAAAAAGAGCCTTTTCGGGCTATTAAATTAGTACTCGATCTTTTTATAAAATAGCTATACTAGTTTAGCGATATTAATTATTTTTAATATAGAGAAAAAAAAGGATAACTTATTATATCGATTTATTATTATAAGGATAATATTAACGAATTATTATTTATAAAAAGAATTAAGTAAGCTTATAATAAAATCTATATTATATTCTTTTCTTAAACGATTAGGCTAGGGTAACGAAGTAAGTTTATTATACGAACAATAATATTTCGCCTTAAAGCCGAGATATATAACGTAGGTTTTTATATATATAGTTACGTCCTTTTATAAATCGGGTTAATAAAACTTTTTTTTCGAAGAGTTTTATTATATAATCGCGCCCGAAATAATTGTTAAAAAGGTTATCGTAATATATTTATAATAACTATATTCGGAGCGACGCTTATTTAGAGATATATATTTTTTTATTAAAGCATAGTAATTTATTTATTATTATCGCTTATTAATATTTCGAGTCCGCCTCGGCCCTTAAGCTTATCCGCTTTTATTAATAAGCCTCGTTTTTTTTTTTAAGCTTGGTTAATAAGGGTTTCTAAATCGGGACTGACTTCCAATAACAGCGGGTCTTCCCGCTATATCGAATTTTTCGCCTTTAACAAGTTATCGCTTAGGTTAGGATAACGCGTTCGGGCGTTAATTTTACCCCGTATACTATTTAAGTTAATATACAAAGCTTACCTTTTAAAAAGTTAATATTTATTATTAGTTTTCTTTTTAAAATAAATAATAATATTAAATTATTACCCGTATCAGTAATATAATCTAGCCGTTTCGACGGGTTATTAACGGGGTTATTTTTACTCGGTTAATAAATAATTACGAAATCGAAAAAGGCTAAATATATATATTAACGTATTTAGTAATTATTTAATTTATTAATTTTTATAAAGCTTTATAAGTTTTAATAGTTTAAAAATATTTCGATAATATATTTTAACCCTTTTAAATAATACCTCTAATATTTAAAGCATAATACTATCGCGAATATCTTTTAATTTAGTATATTATAATTAAGTTCGGCCTTGGAAAACTTTTTAAAATAAAAGGAAACCGGGTATTAATAATTTCCGATACCTTTTTAAAAAAGGGTTCTAATTATTACGAATTTAGAAGCGTCTATTTTTAACCGTATTAACTTCTCGGGGTCGAAATAGATTAAAAGCGGCGCCGTTTAAAAAGCTTACTTTAAGAGTATAAAAGCTGTTTTAATAAGGTTATCTAAATAAAACGCTCTTACTTTCCGTCCGGTTTCGCTACCGTTAAATAACCTTATTAATAGGGTAACGATCTCGAAATACCCTTTTATAAAGCGACGATAAAAGTTATAAAACTTTAAAAAGATTTAAAAGTTATAAACGAATATCGGCGCTAATTAGTCCTTAATTATATCGATTTTTAAAAAATTTATAAACACTTTTTTTATAAAAATACGGTATTTTAAGAATTTTAAAAACTTTTAAAAGAATTAGTAATTAAATAGTTTTATATATAAGTTAGTTTTTAAAAGCTTTTCGACTACTTATTATAAGTATTTCGTATAAGTTTTTTTATTTAAGAAATAAATTAAAATATTATTAATATATATTATATAATAAATATTTATCAAGTTTTTTAAATATTATAAAATATAATATTAAAAAATAACCGGGGTATTAATAAGGCTTATCGCTATTACTAAAAACTCGAAATAGCCGTATCGGGTCCAAAACGCCGTTTTCCACTCGTCCCCACGTTTAATACGGATGCGGTAATATATATCCTTAAAATCGATTTTAAAAAAGATTATAAATTAAGAAACTCTGTTTAATAATTCCGAAATAAAAAGTAAAGTATACCGGTTTTTAATAATAATGCTATTTAATCCCTTATAATTTATATATAAACGCAGGGTTCTATCCTTTTTTAAAACGAAAAAAATAAAGGCCCCCGCTAAACTGTATAATTCTTAAATCTTCCCCCTTTTCTTCATTTTATCTAACTATTCTCGTAATACCTGAAGTTCGGAATATAATAAAACGTAGATAGGTCGGTAAGGGGGCTCCGTCCCGGGTTCGAGATCGATAGTATAGCTAGCTACTCGGTTCCACGGGAAGATATTACATTTTTCGGTCTCGAAAAAGGTAGTTAGGTATTAAATATAACTAGGGATAAAGGGTAGGGCCTCTTCCCCGGGCGTTTTCCCTCTTTTTATACCTCTTTTTTATAAAGATATAATAATATAATAAAAGGTATTATTTTTATAGGCGCGGTAAAAAGGGCGAGGGTTTATAAATTAAATTTTAATTATATTAATAAAAAATTATTAACGGTTTTTTCCCGCGTTAATAACTAGTTTTAATTCTTATATAGCTTTATAAAATAATAAGACCGGGGTACCTTTATAATAAAAATCCCGGTCGATAATAATATAAAAACGTTAAATCCGTTTCGTAGCCCCTTAGAAATTAATAAGATTAAACTTATTACGATCGGCGGGTTAGTCCCCCGCGGGGTAGCACTTAAGGCGTAGAATTAGACAGAAATAACCCGAAGAGTCATTTTTAAAGCTTTTACTTTATGGCGTAGTAGTTAATCTATACGCATTATAATATAATAACTCTTCGCCCTTACTAAATAAGAGACGTAAGTTCGATTCCCACACTTATTAGATAGGAGCTCTCTCTAACTGCCTAGGCAAGATCGCTAGTAAGCAGGCAAGGCTTTGTACGGATTAGTTACCCGTACAAAAGCCTTAGAGTTTCTTTACACCGAGCTTAAGTAAATTATATAGTACTAGGGGTTTATCGCCTTAGGTATAAGGGTATACCTTTAGAAAAAGGGTATAGTATTACGATCGGCGGGTTGGTCCCCCCGGGGGTAGCACTTAAGGCGTAGAATTGGATAGAAATAACCCGAAGAGTCATTTCCGAAGCTTTTACTTTGTGGCGTAGTAGTTAGTCTATACGCACTGTAATAGAACTTTACTTAATAAACGCTGTAAATAAAAATATATAAATTATTAATAAATATTATTTATAAAAAGGTTTAAAATAATTTAATTTATAAAATAAAAATATAATTAATTATATTTATTTTAAAATATATCTTTAAATTAAAATAAATAGAAATTAATACTATACGTAATAAAGAAATAACGATTATAATAAGGGCTCGTAAGGTTTTAAATACCCTTATAAAAGGATCTTTATTCAAAAAGAGTACACCTTTATTTAAAACTTTCTCCTGTTTCCTAAAATTCGTTACACTAGTGCTTAGTTTTTAATAAAATATTTATTAACGTAATATCTCTTCTTACTATATTAATAATAAGTAATATAATTTAAATTCGGGTAACCCGCGGTACCGTTCCGTACTAATCCGGCCTACGCGTTCTTAAAGTAAAACGGTAAAATAAATACGTCCTATTTCTTTTTATAATTCGGCGGCCCTACCTCTTACGCTTAGAATCCCTAGGCTCCGGATTATCTAAACTAGCGTAGCTTCGCGGGCCCTTAGCGGGTATTATTATTATTCGGCCTTTCGTATTCCTTTTTTTATTAATTTTAATAAGATTTTTTACCTTTTTCTTATTAAATTAATTATATTATTTCGTCGTTCCGAAATATTATTATAATAATTTATAGTATCGTAATGTAAAGGTTAAAAAAGCTTACCGAAGAAGTAATATATACGTTCCCGGTCGAAACGCGGGCGGACCTAGCTTTTTAGGGGAGGCTAGGTACTCGTAAAACTACCGCGGATCCTGGTTTAAGAGTTAGTACGCCTCTTTTAATTAAGAACTAATTATAACGGCCTTATTAATAAGGCTCCGGATAACCGCCCGCGTCTATTTTAAAAAGGTTATTTAATAATATTTTAATTATTTCGATTCGTACTCGGAGGCGTATTATTTTTTTAAGCGAAATTATTATTTTATTTCTTAAATTATTTAATTACGTACGTATAAAATCCTAGCGTAAATATTACGGTAACGTTTTAAAATAGTTTTATAAATTATTCGTAACTTTTTAACCTAGCTTTCTTATTATACCTTAATAAAAATTAAATTAAATTAATTATATTAAAACTTAATCGATTTATTAAAATTTAAATCGAGATCGTTAATTAATAAGGTTTTATTAATATCGTTACTTAAAAATATATTATTAATAGGGTTTAAGCTATACCCCTCCGATTTTAAGGAGGTATCGGCCTCGCCGCCTGATAAGTTCGAAAAAAATAAAGGGTCTTTTACGTCCTTATCCTTTTATTAAAAGGCTTATTTTTTAACTTTTTTAAAACGTTTTTTAAACGACGACCGTTTAAGCTTTAATTAGTCGAGCTCTTTTCGAAAGCGTACTTTTAAGGGTACGTCGGGGGGAGCGTTAAGCCTAATAATAAATAAGGGATTATTAGTAATATCCGTAGCTACTCCTACTTCCTTTTCTTTTCTCTCTTTAAAAAGGGGGATTCGTCGGTCCTTCGTCTTCGCCATCCTTAACGGTCGTGTTTAGAGGATTAGGAGCTATAAGAGTTCTCCCTTTTTTTTCGAAATCGATATTATTAATAAGTAGGTCGTATTATAAAAGCGTTAAAATTATAAAAATACATCGATCCTTAGGTATTAATAATATATAAATGTAATAGAATAAAGCTAACACTTATTCCGTATATATTCTCTACGGGAATATAGGATATTATAAAGAAACTAGAAAGAGAGGGGCCCGGGAGCTATAGGGCGTACGAATGCTTCCTCTGTCCTGTTATAAGTTTAACGGAGGTAAGATTTAATTAAAGTTATACGATATCTTTTTTAAATAAAAGGAATAAGCTAATTAATTAAAGCTTATCGATTTAAAAGCTATTTATAAAGATTAGTAATATATCTCTTAACGTATAAGAGGAGTATATTTAGCTTTTATTTATTAGTTAAAAGTAGCGTATGGCTTATTTATCGCCGCTTAAATATAAACTTTAAAAAATAAGGATATTAAGAGCTTAAACGAGCGTATTAATTAATAAATTTAAAACTCGATACGCGGCTTAAAATATATCCCGCTTAACCTTTATTATATAAAGATATATATCTTTATTAACGGCTCGTTTATAAATAACGAAAACTTAACTTTTTAATTTAAATACCTAATTTTATTAAGTTAAGAAATAAATCGTATAAAAGACTAGTTTAAGATTTAAAGCAATATTATTTACTAAAGCTCGACGAAATATAAAAGAGTCACACGGAGCGTATTAATTAGCGAACTATATAATACGATTTCCGGTATAAATAACGGTATCGCACTAAGCACCACGTTTAAAAAAATCGTACGAACTTTAAGATTTTAAAATATATTAATAACCTTTTATATAAATTCGAGGTCTCTTTATAACTACTTAGTTAAATTAAGTATAATAAACGAAAAGAAGCTTATAATCGATATTATATCCCTTCGAAAGTCGTACGAAAAAAGGGAGATCTTATAAATCTATTACATTAATAGCAAGGACAACCCGGCAAACGCCCTCACTAAGGTATCCCTAAATAAGGCCCTCGAGCAAATGGTCTCGATAAACAGCCTTACCGTATATATAAAAGCGTATATTAAGAGGCTGGACTCGCACATCCCCGATAGGGTATAACGTATCGCGATATACGACGGCACCCCTATTATTATCACTACTTCTAGACCGTTCTTTCTGATTTATAGCGGGAAGTGATACACGTTGACGGACCTGTCACCCGACAAAATCAACGTCAAGAGGGTACAGCATCACCTATACGGCTCAAGCAGGCACCGAATACCGGATTGGCGTAACCCATCCGTACGAGACCCTCGGGAAGGGAAGGCCCGTATATAAAAGGGGGAACAGGCTAATTCTATCGCCAAAACAGAAAACTGCCAGTGTTAGAACAGCAAGAACTAAGGTTTTCTATATTACTTTAAAAGGGGTGCTACATACTTACGCGCACGAACCCCTTTTTAATTTTATTAAGAGGGGCATACGATACCCCTCGTAGCTCGTATTAAAGATAGATATAAATAATAGAATATAATAATATAACCTCGATTAAACCCGGAACTCACTTATACGTACGTACGAAAGCTTATTTAATAATTCTAATATTAAAGTTAACTTAATTTATATAAAAATAGTAAAATATAAAAAAAGTAGCCGACTTAATAATATAGCTCGACTTAGTAATAAACCACGTTATTAATATTAATATTATATTTTATTAAATCGAATCCTTTTTATAGTATTTTAACTTTTAAAATATAAATTTAAAGCTTAATAAATAATAATATATATTATTATAAGATTCTTTAAAACTATTTAATCTTTATTTTATTTAACTAATCTTTTAATTAAATAAAGTAATCTTAAAAGTTTTTTAAAATTATTAAGATCTTAAAAAAGTAAATTAATTAATAAATTAAAAGAAAATAAGTATATTAAAAAGTTAAAGGTTATTAATTATAATTAATATTTCTTAATTAATTTATTTATAAAAGTATTTAATACGCGTTATTATAATATATTAACGTAATCGAATCGCTCGTTTAATTATATAATATATTATTAACTATCGCGTTTAATTGTTTTTATAAGTTAAATTAGCTTTGTTAATTTATTAAAATCGGTATAATTAAACTTTTAAATAAACGAAAATAAATCGTTAGTATAATCGTTTTAATTAATCGCGATTACGATAATACGAAGCTTATTAATAAGCTTTTATTTACGTTACTTCTTATAATCGACTTTAATTAAAGTATTATAATTATTAAATTCGCGAATATTTTTACTTATTAATTAAAAGAGATTAAATAAAGCTTTAATTATTAAGTTTAAAATATAATTAAAGTAACGCTTTTATTAATTAAATCTATTATCGTGGCGTTAATTATAACTTTATTATAACTACTTTTTATGTTTAATATATTAAATATAATCTTTTAAAATTAAGTATTAAAAGGATTATAAAAGAAATAAGCTAATTTATATATATTATACTTACTTTTTAATCCTTATTTATTAAATATAAAATATATTTAATTAAACCTATATTATAATACTTTATTAATATATTAATAATATTAATTAAACTCGTTAATAGCGTATAATTAAATCGCTATATATTTTAAAACTATTTATTAAGCTTTAACTTCAAAGCTTAAATAATAATAAGTAATATAAAGTTAATTAAAATTAATAGCGTAAAAAGAAATAAAATTATATATAGTTTTTTTAATTAAAAATTGAGGCTAAATTTTTAAACTTAAGTCGTCCGCGTTTTTTTAATATTTATAAGAGACTAATGATTAAATTATTTAATAAAAGTATATAAATATTAACTAATAAATAAAAAAGGTTTAATAATATTAATAAATTAATAAGTAAACATTATAACGGCGGCATTAATAATAAATTTATTAAAATAGTTAATTAAAAAAGTCGATAAAAATAAATAAAAAAACGCGTTATTTATTACTTAAAATAATATTAAAAATAACATTTCCTATTAAAAGTATCTTTTAGCTTATTAATATAAAATTATAATCTTTAAGCTAGTTTTTTAACCCCTACTAGTTTTAAGTAAAATATTAAAAAACATCGTAAAATATATTAATTAAAGGCTTTAAAATATACTAGAAATCGGGGATATTTCGGCTCGATATTAACCGCAAATTAACTATATCAACCGGTTAGCAACCACTTGGATCGTTTAGTTAGTTTACAGTACTTTCCAGCAAGCCGTGGTTAGTTGATCAATATGAGGGTGTTGGCTGGTTGGTCAAAATATTGGTTGGAATGGTTGGTTGAAAGGTAACACTGCTCGAACCCACTGGGTACTAATAACCCCATTCCGTGCGGGAATAGGACTGTGCACCAAATTCCGTCTCTAATATATGACTGAGCACTGCATTCTTCCCTATACTAGTTATATGAATTGAATATTTTCAGTCAACCCAGAGGTCTCCCCATCTCTCATCGGCCTCATTACCTCTACAGAACGTCTCCCCGTGCGCCAGGACCTTCCCGTTCTCGCCGAACTTGGCGATGGAGTCCCGGATGATTTCGAAGACGTCGCCGCTACCCATCGCGAGCGCAGCCGAGCCTCTTGTGGTATCTCCGTCCTTGGTCTTGAGGGCGAAGAAGCAGTTGCCGGGCTCCGAGGCCTTGACGGCATTGTACTTGCTGGCGTCCGCGTTGCGGCGGGAAAGAGAAAGAGCGCCTTTTGGTTGGTCCCGTTCAGGTAGGCCATCAACGACGTGCAGTCCTTGATGTTGGCGGCTTCGCCGCCCGCATTCCACTGCTGCTTGTCACCCTTCAAGAACTTGGAGCCGTCGCAGAAGTTCGTCATCCTCTTTCTGTTGCACTTGGGGCAAATCTGCTCCCCCATCAGGTCCTGTTGCGACCAGCGCACCGGGAGGGATGCGGACGAGGTACTCTCACTATCTGCCACTCCTGCACTTGTAGGCTGAAATCTCATGAGGGTAACAGCTATATTAATAGTAAAGGGTACATTTAGTTTTAAAAGTTAATATACTCTTAATATAGGGAACTAAAGCATCGTCGTACCTAAGGATGGGTGAGTCGAGATCTTCATCCGAATTGGGCGATGCGCGTGTCGTTATCGTGGAATTGGATGCTCTGCCGGGAAGTCAGGTAGGGTCACGTACGACCAGCCACAGAATCAAGAAGGCGAATCAATCCATTCATCCATTGAACTGACGCGGCCCTTTTTCAGTTTCTGCAGCTTGTCTCAATTGACTCGAGAACAGGAATGAATGACCAAGCGCGACTCAGGGTAGAGTTTCTTCTGGCCCCTCCATCCTCATCCCGTCTTTTAAGACTTGCCCCGAAGGCTTGGGGAGTTACAGATCCAGCTAAGCCTGCCCAGGTGCCCCGCCCCAAAGCTTTCCAGCAGCACCCCCGAGCCCCCTCGATTCGATTCAAGCTCCATCGATCCAATTTGTTTGGCCTCCATTTCATGACAATCCTGCTACCGGGGACCCGAGATCCGGCATGTCTAAGGCTAGCAATCCGTGGCGATGCAACAAAAGCAACGTGTTAGCCACATCCCAACTAAGATTCCAGAAGCTATATGACATCAATTGACCGAGATGTGTTCGTCCATACTTGCATAGCTGTTGGACGAGCGAGGCAAATGCGCTGGTAGATAGGCGCGTTTTAGGTTGGGAAGATCAGATCAGATCTAGGCGGGCCAAGCAGACCTAGGCCAGGAAGGGTCTTGAGACTTTGGCACGAGAAGTGGTGGCCGAAAGCTTAGGCGGGCTTGGCCTACATGCAATTGCCGTCTACGACTGCAAATTTGATGATTCAGAAACCGTTGATGCTCGGACTGAGATTGTGATAATGGCTGAACATGAACATGAACATACCCAATGCGTATTGAATCCTATCTAGTTCCATTGATCCAAGATCAACATCCGTCCTCTTTTGATCTGCTCGCTGCTTTGGTCCGTCATACCTACATTTCCCCATGTATCCATCTCTTCAACACGTGGTTTCTGTAGCAGGCCTTTCCCTGTCACGACGTTTAGACCCGACATGCGGCATACGTCTTGGCAGCAGAACGATAACGGCAGCCGCACATGGATCCCCGGAGCAGAGCACACTCCAAGTAGTGCAAGGCGAACAGAGACCAAGCTGCTCTACTCCTACATACTACAGATGCTCGATACCTTAAGTACCTTAACAGAAGGCCGATCCCCACCTACCGTTATCGTCAACGGTACCTTTTTGGCTTGTCGCAACTGCAAAACCATAGGCGGGCCAAGCAATGTATCAATGTCCCAGAGGTAAGACAGACACTGCGTCTGCCGTACGCTGAGTGTGTCCCCAAGTGGCCACCATGTGGCGCACACCGATGCCCAGTACCGATAAAACAAGATGATGCCCAGTACCGCGTGTGCCCCATACACATCCGCGTTGATGGCTTGGCTTTGGTCTCGCATGCCGAGTCTCGTTCCTATTTTCGTTCACTCTTCGTCTGTCGTTACACCGGCCGACTTGGTTCCTCGGGTCCTGAAGCCAAAAAAGATAAACTCTCATTTTCCTTCCTGCTCCTTCATCATTATCCCTCCAGTGTCTTTCTCAACGCTTTGCTTGACGGTCATCAAAGCTTGATGGGCCAGTACCTGAGGTCATCACCGGTTACTCTCCTTTTTCAGCATAATCTTTCATCCGCTCTTTCGTTATCTCCCTCTCTTTAGTATGAAGGCGTTTATAGATAACGTGTCGCAAACATCGTACGTGTCGGCAATTGTTGCTCGAAAGAGGCTCTTGTTTGGCGTATCGCTAGTGTTTCTGATATTCATTGGTGAGTTGGACTATTTGTCTCGCCTAATGCATGCCTTCCCATCTGTTTTTGTCATGAAAGGAGACTGGTAGCTAACTCAGCTCGGTTCGTGCTCGGCTTCAGCAATATCCTTGACGGAAACCGAAGACCCCAACTGGAGCCATGGCAGTGGGCGGTTCTCGCACATAACGGCGCACAATGGCACGCTCGTGAACGGCACTTTTCCCTACGGGTCGGGAGGCCCCATGCGTATCGGAAAAGGGTACCAAAGGCCCGGCTACGAACGGCCGCTGGCCAACGGTCTTCCCCTGCGGATCATGGCCATCGGCGCCTCGACCACCCGCGGCGACGAGGGCTTCGACAACAACGGGTTCCGACGGCCGGTTCGGGACTACCTGACCTCCATCGGCAACCCCATCAACTTCGTGGGCCCGCACCGCGTCGGCAACATGACGGACAACGACATTGAGGCGTGGCCGGGGGCCCGGACGGAAGTGATGCACCACCGCGCCGAGCACTCGCTGCCCTTCATGAAGCCCAACCTGGTGCTGGCCAACCTCGGGTCCAACGACTGCTTCCAGAACTTCGACATCCCCAACTTCTACAAGCGGTACTACCAGTTCGTCGAGTACGTGCTGGAGGCGTCGCCGCGGGCGACGGTCGTCATGGGCACGCTGCTGCCGACGACGGAGACGGAGCGGTTCAACGCGTCGGAGCGGGTCGTCGAGGTCAACCGGCAGCTGCGGCGGCTGCACCAGATCTTCCAGAAGGAGCAGCGGCCGGTCGTGCTGGCCGAGATGACGGGGCCCGACGGCATCCACGCCGAGAACCTGGGCCCGGACCGGATGCACCCCAACGACGCCGGCTACGAGATGATGGGCCGCATCATCGTGCAGGCCATCATCGAGGCCGACGCCAGGGGGTTCCTGCGCCCCGCCGAGCCCGTCCACGGCATCCTGCCGGACGGCGACCTGGAGCGGCAGGACGAGGCCTACAGGGCGTGGGCCGAGGCGAAGCGCGTAGAAGAGGCGGGCGCGAAGGAGGAGAGAGGAGGCCGCGATCGCGGACATGGATGCGGAGCTCAAGAAATACATGGCCGAGATCGAGGCGCACCAGCAGCAGTCGGCGCTCGCGGCCAGAAGCGATGATCCGCCACCGCCGTCGCTAGCATGAATCAAGAACAAGAAACTCTATAGAAGAGTAGATTGGAAACGGCGTTTTTTTTTGGCTTTCATTAGTAGTGGGGCGATTACCTTTTAGTTACCTCCAGGGGCGATTTGCCTCTTTGACGAGATGATACTAGAGCATCTAGAAGACGACGTACTTCAAGAAATGCATTCAAAAATATCATCTGCTTCTCTCTCATTGGTGTTCGAATAAGCTACGACGCCAAGGCCATCCCTGTATCGTCAGTGGACCACCTGCGTTATAATTAGCCTGTTTGAGGAGCGAGCAAGCGAGCAATACAGTTACGGTGGTATCCTCATCCCTTGCGCCGCATGCTGGTGTGGCTCCAAACCCCGCCATCATCTCAGGTCCGGGGTAAAAGACCGGGCGATTTGCTGGCTCTGCACACCCTACGATTTTAGTGACGTAGGCTTTTAATCCATCTCCAACACCATCGAAGCGATTTCAATTATCTTTCCACAGCGTGGTCAACAATGGCGACTTCCCTAGCAACCACCAGTAACTTATCTCATTTGGATTACCGCATTCATATCTATCCGTCAGCTGGCTAATGAGCAATGACAGGCATGAAGAATAAGTGTAGCCAGCTGTCTCACCGTCACCAATGAAGTATTCAAGCTTCTAGTACCTTCAAGACTACTACATACCTAACCTTGAAAGACCTGTAGATATTTCCCGAAGTCCTGAACCAGCCAGCCTGAGAAGCATTTCGACTAGCTGGAGAAACAGCCCGACCCGAGGAAACATGGGTTATTCCAAACCCTCAGCTGCTCAAAACGGCAGCGCTGCAGCCTCATGAAGCTCTTCATTCGTCCAGACTCTGTCAGGCTCGTCGAGCTCGTCGAGCTCGTCGTGTCCATACTGGACGCACGAGGTGTTGATCGGGTAACCCACTTCGTCTTCCTCCATCGGTTCTTCATTATTACTATCATCCTGAGGCGGCGGATAGTTATCGGCCGGCGCGGTGTTGTTGTTGTTGTTGTTGTTGTTCTTACCGTTCATCTTCCTCAGGGCGTGGCGCTTCACGCTCTCGTGGTTGGTGCCGATTATGAAATAGCGCGGTCCCGTGTAGTCCGTGACCATGTGGTCCATCTTGTCGCCGCGAATGACGGCACACGCCCCGGGGCGTAGCGTGTCTTGATCCCCAGCTGGGGGACGCAGAGGTTACCGCCCGTGTAGTCGCCCAGCGTCAACAAGCCTGCAAATCCGCCATGCATATCCTTGGTGTCGCGGTTGCGCTGCGTGTAGGCATTGATGCCCACGGCGAAGAGGCTGAGAAAGTCGTCGTTGTCGCCGACGTCGTCGGCGGTGGTGGTGACGATGCGCTGGCGCCGCGGCAGCTGTTGGAAGATCTTCCGGCACAGGCCGTAGTACTCCGGGTCCAGGGGCGCGACCAAGAGACGGAGGATCTCGGGGGTCTAGCCCAGGACGGCCGGGCAGAAGGAGTCTTCGAAGACCTGGGACGGGAAGTACTGCGTGTCAGTGGTCCGAGCGAAGCGGGTGTCGGTCGTGCGGAAGACGCGGCGGCCGTGCGGGTCGCCCTTGGCCGACCAGCAGCCGTAGTGGGCCACAGCCATCTTGGCCCGAGGCAGCGCCGCCACGGTGGCCTTGGAAGGGTGCAGCTCCGGGTGGATGTGCCGGAAGTAGCGGTCCACGATGCCGTTTGGTTTCCGGCCGCGGCAGGGGCGTGAAGAAGGAGAACAGGTCGATGCAGTCATTGATCTCCTTCAGCACCGCCGGACCGAAGAGCAGCTGCGCCGCCCGTTCGACGCTGGCAAAGACCACCCGTCGTTTTCTGTCGGTGATGATGATGATGTCGGCTTCAACGAGTTCCCAGACGCTCTCTGCGGCCGCTTTGTCCTTGAGGTAATGGTAGAAGTAGTCGACGTCGAAAGCGCCGTTGTTCCATCTTGCAGGCCAGTTCGATCTGATGAGCGAGAGAACTTGGACATAGGCTTTGTCGTCCTGGGAAGAGGCTGCATTTCGTCGAATCCGATCCCTCTCATCCCGGCTAAGATGAAGCCAGAAGCGCTCTTGAGCTTCTGATCTGAGATCTTCGAGCATGACCACGTTGCTTAGCTCCTCTCCATACTCATCAGTACTTCGTTGCTGTTGTGAGTCGCCAGTAGTGTTGTTGTTCTTGGACTCGAGGAACTTCGTGGTCATGAACGCCTGCTGCAGCAATGTTGGCATTTGCGGCTCATCGAAAGCTGCTTTGGCTCTCCGTACAGCGTCGAAGTGCCTGTTTGTCTTGTCGAGCGGTGCTTTTTTGTCCAAGTCAATATCGAGGCATTGCATCAGACGGACGGTCCTGGACTGCGGTTGAAAGTCTACCACGACCACCTCGTCATTCTCACGAGAGATCTCGATGCTGCCATGGTCGCCGACTGCCCTGACCAGTTCGAAAGCGTCCGTGTCTGGCACCTTGGCCAGCATCGTCTGGATGCTCTCGAGCAGTGTATCATTCTGCCGAGGGAGTTCACCAAGGCGCTGGAACATGGGCGACATGATGTCAAACTGGTTACACAGCACACCGGTTAGCTTTACAAAAACACCCACTTGTTTCGCTGGAAACATGTTACTTGCCATGCGCACGTCTTGGAAGTGAGAAACGTTCCCCGCCCACGACGATAACACGCCAAAGGGATCTCCTGGGATCTTGGCGCATCTCTTGCCGAGCTTTAGCAGCCCGACATTCGCCTTTTCCTGCTCGCTGAGCTCGTGGAAGCACTTGATCGCCATCGTTCTTTTGTTCTGGGGGTTGCGCATCCCCATCAGTGATTCGACGGTGCGTTCGTCCGGCGTACCGGGTGGTGCATCCGACTTCAAGTACGGCATGATGGGCTGGTATCCTGGGCTGGGATCTCAAATTCAAGAAGATTTGCTAGATCGAAAAGCAACTGCAAATGATCAATCGGGTTCTGCCGAAAATGTTGGGGGGGAAGATTACACAAGACACGAGAAGTTTGAATTGGTGCTAAGGCAGGATGGGCAGGCTGTTCAATTAATAATGATGGTCGATTGACTGCTTGGAAATCTGATCACAAACAGAGTGTCAGTAAGCTGGAGCAAACTGCAAACAACAAATACGATACGTCCCCCTCACATCTCGTCCACCTGCCTATTTACCTATGTATTCTGAGTGTTTGTCGCCTCGTGTTTGCCTACGTATCTCGGGAGGTCTACCCCATCGCCAGCCATGGGGTCGCCAGCCAACCACCTTCGATGACCGTCGCCGCTTTGGTGATGTAAGCAAGATCGTGACGAGAAACATCATCACGATCCTTTCAGCACAATCGCCCCAGTTGTACCTGTATAAGGACACTGAAGTACCCCCTAGATATCTGGGCATCCTTTTCAATTAATCGTCGACGTCGTATATGTTCATACCTGGTGGATCACAATGCGGTTCCTCATCATCAGACTCCTTACGGCCAATCGAGACCAGGAGCTCAGAATCGTCTTGTGCCCAATCTGCTCATTGCTCACTTGAGATCCACGAGTTTTGAGCGCGCTTCGTTCCGATGGGAGAGGCGGCATCGACAGCAAGATTTCGGATCTCTCGTCCGAGAGGCGGCGGTGTCGCGAGGAGGCACTGCCAATAGTGAAGGAAAGCGAATTCTACTGGAGAGCGACGTTCACCACCTCCTTCAACAAACGCAGGCCAATGAAAACTGCTGTCCCTAATCGACTGGTCGGTTACAGAACCAAGAGCGATGGCGAAAAGAGGAAGGCCCAGGACACTAGAACGGCTTTTATGCAATTAGGTAGTCGGTTGCTTTTAGCTTGATTTATCTCGAATTCTACCCGTTTGTTAATGGGACAACGTCCTTGGCCGCATGCCTCCGAGACGGACCTTAGTTAGGAGATATCGGTCGGCCCAAGCCGGGCCTCCTGCAGAAAGGGTATAACCTACGTACGGCAGGCCGACAATCTTGCGGATAGTGTCATGCTAGCCAGCCATGGACGTCAATGGGTGGTCTTCGGTTTCATATCCATCGCCCCAGGTCAATCCAGTCAGTGGCTTCTGTACGTATGAAGCGATGAATGGCGAGTAGGTCACTCAAGGCCAAGCTCCCGCATTCGCAGTATGCCGGGATCAGCGCGCATTTTGAAAGGTAAGTCAATCTCGGCAAGGCTCTGCTGTCGTCGTCGTCGCAGGACGAAAAGTAGCAGCTCCTTAACCCCTCAGTAGAAGGTCTAGCCCCTTCTCTATATTCGTCTAACCTTACTCTTCTTTGGTAGTGGCGCTCTCTCTCTCTCTCATCAATCCCGTTAAGATTTTAATGGAGTCCATCCCCACTCGCGACCCCGGCGACTCAATTTCACAGGACTTCTGTTTGCAGATTACCTGGCATCTTGGCAGTCCCAAGATGGATAGCATCTCGTTAAGAAACGACAAGCATCCCGGGCAGAGGGGGACCATCCTTTCTGTGAAGAGATCTCATCACAGGCCAAGAAGCTAGAAGTAGGTAGTCTAAAGAATTGATACGAGTACATTTCGTTGTACTTTGTCGAGCTCTATTCTATCGGCTGGGGTGGACAATTTAGATGAAGCTGCTTTATGGAGAGGGAACTGCTGGCTGCACTGGCAATGACTCGCTCTCTGGTACATGTATGTTCACGGAGAACAACCTATTGTAGGTGGCCATCGGCCGAAAACATGTAAAGTATGACGCCGAAGGTTGCCCATCGATTCGCCCGCCATGGTTCATCAAAGCGAGGAATGGCCTCATCTATGCATATCTCCTCACCATAAAGCACGAAACCCAGGTCCCAAGAGAAATCCGAGGTGATATCCCGTAAGTTGACATGCATGCCCCTTTGTTAAACATGGCAAGATCCGAAGCTATCCTGACCAAATCGGCCAAAAAAGACTCCAAGACCCGCACCTGCCAAGAGCGGGTACGCCTGTTGATCTAATTCTCGAAACGTGCAGAACGAAATCGAGAGAATTCCGAGATTTCATTTTAAGACATGACTGCACCAAAGCCTGGCGCTTGCTGATCGGGATGAGGGGGTCAAACATGCCGGGGCAATGTTGGTTGATGGGAGAAAGATGGATATATGTATGGCAATTGGTATCCCACCCTCCGTAGAATTCATAATCGGGGATTCCTATATGTATAGCGAACAACCTGCTGCTTGGACTGGTACGGAGACTGCTCCGGTGGTTATGCGCGCGCATCGTCATTGATTGTGTCGACAACAAGACTTGTTTCCCGCCTTTCTTTCTTGTAGTACTCCAAGTCGCCAGTCGCTCGTTTATACCATCATCACCCCACTCCAAAGGCAATCGTTCCCCAGAGCTCTCAGACCACCACCACCATCACCATGCGTCTCTCCTCCGCCCTCGTCGGCAGCGTCGTGGCCACGGCCGCCAAGATCCCGCAGCAGAGCCCCGCCGGCAGCGACAACGACTGGACCAACAACTCGATCAAGCCCATCGAGCCGGTCCCGGCCCCCTGGTCCCTGCACGGCACCGTATACAGCATCGCCAGCGTGCTGCCGCCGAGCGAGCTGCCCACCAAGGCCTACGCGCCCCTGGAGCGCGCCGACGCCGCCTACACGACCGCGGACGCGTACGTCGGCCTCCTGGGCATGATCCAGATCATCCGCTACACCGACAGCCCCGTGGGCCCCTACGACGAGCTGCTCATGATACCGGGCTACTTCAAGTACCCCCACGTCGACGCCGAGGGCCGCGAGTCGGAGCGCCTGAACCCCTCCATCACCCGCATTTACGTCAGCCAGAGGTACACGGCCAAGAACGGACGGATGAGTGAGTAGTAGCCAATTAAGCCGTTTTTTTAGCCGCTTGAAGAGCGCGTACGGTAGTAAATGCTGTTGTGTTTGGTGCTAACGATGCCTCACCCCCACTACCAATAGACTGGAACATCCCCAAGCACCTGGCCAAATTCGACTGGACCGAGGACGAAAACGGCAGCACCACCGTCAAGGTGTACCCCTTCGACACCATGGGCGACGCCGCCGAGTCCGGCCCCGCGGGCCTGCCCTTCTTCCAGACGACCTTCGCGCCGATCCTGGACGGCCTGCCCTACAGCACCGACCTGTACGAGTGGATCGGCATCAACGCGACGCTGGCCCAGCCGCCCCTGCCCGCGGGGCCCGGCAGCCGCCACAGCGAGCTCGCGGGCACCAGCCAGTGGCGCGCCGTCGTGCCCGGCCAGGCCTCGGAGTGCTCGAGCCTGGGCCTCTTCGACCTGGGCCAGGGCCGGGGCGACGCCGTCGGCAACACCGGCAAGAACGCCGTCGGCGACGAGGTCTTCCCCAACTTCTGGCCCGGCATGCCCCGGATGAACCTGGGCCTGCGCATGGACAATGCCAGGATCTCCTTTGGCTCGCCCGAGATCTGGGGCTGAAGAAAAGAAAAGAGGAAAGAAAGAAATAATGCGACCGATCACCCAATTAGTCCCTGGGTCTCTGGGATACCAACCTGTAGTAGTCTAGATTCATCCCCTTTTTATCTGCAGAGACTCCATCCCCCTTGCCTCGACTTTGTTGCAATGCTGCCTGATGGCCCGCCACCCCCTAATATTCATTACATATACCCTTATCCCAATATACATTCTCAACGTAGACCATTCCATTCGTTCATTGGTTAATCATTATTGATCAATAGGTACCATCCGATAAAGAGCTCTGCCTCACTGTCAACCGTGACATGAGGGATTTCTCCGTGGCACTGCGCGTTGGGGCCTCGAACATCTCGTGCTCGATACCATGGTAGCACCCAAGTAGCTCGTAGAGCAGCCTTTCTCGATCAATCGCTCGCCGTAAGCCCACCTTCGCCAAGCAGGTTTCCGCGGCCCGGAGCAGAATGCTGTACTCGATGGCTTGCAAGGCCGACTGGTCCCACCTGATGTGTTTGGGGGAACTGCGGAGAATGGTCTTGGTCATGGTCGGGTCCCGTGCCAGTTCCAGGCAGAGGTCCTCGAGCATGTCGTGGTCGCACATAAATCCCAGCAGCTGCGCGCGCGAGTACTGGGCAAGGAGCGCGCCATGGTGTCTCTCGCGGATCTGCGTCTGCACGCGAATCACGCACGAGATCTCGTCCAGGATGTTCTGGCACAGCATGGGCTTGAACGGGAAGACGACCCGGTTGTACCCCACCCGCCTCCTCCAGAGGACGTTACCAAAGACCGAGGAGACGATGCACGGTATGAGAACGATGTACCCGTACCACATGGTCGCGCTGACCAAGGAGCCGACAGCGGCTACGACCACCGTCACGCCGTAGACGGCGGCGTAGACCTGGTGGTACCAGAAGCAGCGCCGCGCCCGTTTCAGGATCTGGGAGTCCTTGAGGTGGCTCTCTACGGCCGTCCAACGCTGACTGCCCAGGCGCCACAGATAGGCGGCCCAGACAGCGTTGATGAGCCCGTAGAAGGCCACGAAGCCGTTACCCACGTAGCCAGACAGCAGGTTGCTGGCTTCGAAGATGCGGCGGTTTGCGCCGGCGGGCGCCATGAGGGTGCCGGCCCCGACCAGCAGGCCGCCGAAGCCGCCGAGGCTGTCCATCAGAGCGCGGTCGGTGAACTCCCATCCCAGCTCGCCGCGGTTGACCCAGAGCCAGGCACGGATGTGCAGGGTGCATAGCACCGCTTCCTCGTCGCCGTTCTGGGCCTCGGCTCGCTCCAGTTCTGCGTGTAAATGGGCCCGCTCCCGCCGCAGGAGCTGCAGATTGTGCCAGCTCTTTCGCATGTCCCAGAAGGCGAGGCACGAGGCCAGCAGGATGAGCATGCCGCCGGTGATCATGAGCCCGAAGGCGTAGGCCGGGACGGGCCGCTGGTTGAAGACGTTGGCGGGGAAGTCGAGGCCGTTGAAGAACTCCAGCCAACCTATCAGGAACATCAGGTCGTTGAGGCGTCGGGTCCTCGTTTCGACGAGGTACATGTTCTTCTTCTTCGTGCCATGTCGTCGGGAAGACAGGACGAGCGACACAGCTGTAGTGTCGGTCTTTGGGGCTCACGACGGCTGGAGCATGCGGCGACGTCGCGTTGCCGTGGCAGACATGGTCGTCGGTGTTGCTGTTATGCATCTGCACCCTCCTCTTCCTGGAACCGAAGCAAAGTCGAGTTGCGGGAGCATATTTTGGTCAGCGTTCGGCCGGAAAGGGATGGATTGTCGGCTGTAGTTGTATTGGGTCGGTCACTGGAATGTTCCGGTGATGGACATGGCGCGTGTGGTGGTTTGCTGGGTCGGTCGATCGATCGGTCGGCTCGGTGACACGGAGTCCTTGGACAAAGCCAATACTTTGACGAACTGAAGGCTTATTGTTAGGATTGCAAGTGTGTGTGTTTGTGTTTGGATCTTTGCAGCGGTTCTTTCAATTTGGCTTCCTTGGTTCGATGTCAAAGACCTAGGTTAGAAGTTATGTACATTGTCCATAACTTTTTCCAGTCCTGGGAGTCCCTTTGCTCGACTGCTAACCTAGCGGATGGCTGGCTGGCTGGCTGGCTGCTTTGTGCAAATGATGTCATTTCCCCCTTGACAGCTTCCATGGTTCTTCCATTCTTCTTCGTCGTCCACGTGGGTATTTGTCGATCGGATGCAACTCATTGGAACTTCGGAGGCTTTCATTCTTTGCTCAAGAACAATCCCCATGCAGGCGAAGTTGCTGCTTGCTGTGCGGTCGGCAGTTGGTTGAAGCGGATCCTGGAGTGCATGCAGAAAGAAGTTGCTTTGCCAGTCCAAGTCCAATCCAGCCCATTCGGGGAAAAAAAAGAAACATCAGAGGCTGAAGTTAGCTGCATGTACCTGCATACACCTTACCCTAGGTAAGGTTAATTAAGTCCTTCAATCCTCTGCACACGCATACTTCCAAATACGCAAACACAAACACACGGTCGGGTGGGGTTTGGCGCCACGTAACGTGTAATCTCCTTCTCTTCCAACTCTGGTTGGGCTTGGCTAGAGCCTAGCAACAGAGAAAAGAAATCAATTCTGCACAGTAAGAGGTGACGACGGTGCAGAACGAGGAAGAGTGGGCATGGCAGTGGGATGGTGACACATCTAGGCCCTCAGTCCATAATCTGAATCTAAACTTCTGTTTCTATCAGAGGGAGATTACATGAAAGTATCGGTACTAGGTCGGTTTTTATAAGTATAAATTTATATTTAAACTTTCTTAATATATTCTAAAGAATAAAATAAACATAATTTATAGTGTTATTTAATTATTAATATTTAGTAAATAAAAGTTTTATTAATTAAAAAATGTAATTAATATATATTAAATATTATATTATTATTTTTATTATCTTAAAACTATATTTATTTTAATCGTTAAATTATATTAATTAAAAAGCGTAAAGTACTACGTTAATTAAATTTTAAATTTTTATTTAAAAAGTTTTAAAAATTATACCGTAATTTAAAAATAACTTTTTAAGCTTTTATATTTTCATATAAAAAGTAATAATAATAAGTTATTAATTATTTTAATTCTTAAAAATAAATGAGTTTTGATTTAATCTAAACATTAATAATATAATACGACTTTTATTTAATATTAATTTATAAATAATAATTATACTTAATAACTAATTATTAAAAAATATAAAGAAATGAATACTTTAATAAAGAAAATAAAAAATTTAAAAGTATTAAACGTTTATATTTAAAAGAAAATATTCTTAATAGTTTTAAAAGTATTTAATAATAATTAAGCGGTTTAATCTATAAATAAAATAAACAAGTTAAATAATAATAATAAAAAACCATTAGTAAAGTTAATTTTAAAAATAAAATAAGTATAATAAAATTAATTTTAAAACTAAAATAAATACGTTTAATAAATTTAATTAAGATAAAAGATTAAATTCTTTTTAAAATATTAAAAAGGTAGTTTTTATTTAAATTATAAGTGAAAACAATTTAAAACTATTTTATATATAATTTATAAGGGGTTTAAGTATTTATAAAAAAGATTATTATTTCTTTTTTAAATAAGTTTAATAAATTTAATAATAAGCACTTTATATTTCTAGTAAAACCCTTTTATTATAATAAAGTATAATATAATATAATAAACTTAAAATAAAACCGTTTAAAAACTCGTTAAATTAAAAAAAAAGTATTAATTATATATTAAAACTATATACTATATTTAATATAAACAATCGATGTTAAAATTATTAAATTATAATAAAAAAATTTATTATTATAATCTATAATAATTATTTATTAACTTAAAATTAAAGAATATTAGAATTTTAATTATAACTAAGTTAAAAACTTTTTAATACTCATTTTTTAAAAAACAAATATAATACTTTATTAAGTTTTAAATAATACGAATTGTTTTTTTTAAAAATATAAAAAGTATTATTTATAATTATAAGTTAACGTAATATTAATTTATTATTTAAAATATATTAATAAAAATATAATTAAATAATTATTTAATAAAATAAGAAACGTTATATTAATAAAAACTAATTATTTTTTAATGGCATTAAAAACTTATTAAATTATTTTTAATTAAAAGAAAGATATTTTATTTTAAATTATTTATTGAAACAGTTAGAACTAAAGCCGTTTATATTGCTCTAAAAGAGGTGCCACGTACCTACGCGCACGAACCCCTTTTCTGTTTCATTAAGAGGGGCATACGATGCCCCTCGTAGCTAGTACTAAAGATAGACATGAACAATAGAATATAACGATATAACCTCGATTGAACCCGGAACTAATACGTACGTACGAAAGCTCATTTAATATTATTCTTAACTATAATCGTTAAAAGTTTTAATTTACATTTTATAAAAATAATTTAAATTAATTAATTAATTAAACGCCGAAAGGTTATATTAATATTTAAGTTTAAAAAATAAAAATAATAAACCTTTTTAAAGAATAGTTAAAAAAACGAATGAATTTAATTATTTTTATATAACCGTAATTTTTACTTTAATATAAATAATCTTCTTTATTTTATTTTTAAATTCTTTATATTTATTTTAAATATATAAAACGGCCCACGTTTTTAATTAAATAATGAGCTTATATTTTAAGAAATAAAATAATCGCGTTATGTTTTAAATATATTAAATAAAAACGAAACGCTTTATTTCGATTTTTAATCCTTTATTAATAAAATTATTAAGCCGAAAGCGCGCTTATTAAAAAAAGCTTTTTTAATATTTAAAAATATATTAAAAGAATATCTTTTAAAACACTTTTTTAAAAAACATTAAACTATTATACTTTTAAAATTATAAAAAAGTATAATTATAAATAAAATGCTTATTAATTAATGTTAAAAATATTAAATACTTAATTATATATAAGTTTAATAAATATAAAAAGGTTTAAAAACATAAAGCGTAATTAATAATATATTAATTTTATAAAAAGTAAATACGCTTTTATTTTATACGGTTAAATTTTTAAAAAATTAATAGTTTTAATAAAATACTCCGATTAAAATTAATTTAATATAATATTAAAAACATTTTTATAAACACTTTATTTAAAAAAGTTATATATATAATTTCTTATGTGTACAGATTTATACCTAAACTCCCCCGACGTACTGTAGAGGATAGAACAGATATAATTCATGACCCTACCTGATCATCAGCGTCTCACAGTTTCCGATACCAACGGTCCCAGTGCTCCAAAAGTCCGCATCCGACAACCAACGGACCTTGCACACAAGCCAGTCTTCTTTCGGCCGATTTCGGATCTAACCCTGCCGTACATATCCCCAAGTGATACCTAATCCTTGCCCACTCGGTGTCATCTCTCTTTTCCTGCCTCTTCGCCCGTACGAATGAATACGAGTAAGGTACATACCGAATAAAATATGTATGTGAAAATCTCTGGAGTCGGGACATTACCTACATGATACGCACAGATAATTTCCGGAGCTTGTGTCCTAACATCAGGGCTGACAGCAGGGACCCTCCCTGCAGCTGACGCCATAGGGTTCCCAGCTCACCAGGATCTTCAGCTTTGAACCTCTGGCTCAGCTCAGCTCTCGTCAGCATTTCTCCGAGCCATCATGTCGGGCTCTAGAGAGCTAGCCCCAATTAGGGGGTAGAACCCGGCGCCGTCGAGCACGGCATGCCACAAAACGAAGCTACCATCGTTGGCGCTACAGGAGATTTCTTCCCCCTCATCAGGTGGGCATGTTCGGAGTTCCCTCGACTAGTGTAAAAGAGAATTAAAGGTAAGTACATACAAACTTATGTATGCATCACGGGACGAATCAGGTTTGATATGGAACTCTCCCCTCTGGTCCTTTGCTGATCACCGTCATGCCAGACCAAGACAAGAATGTCTTTCTTCCTTCGGCTCCACCTGCCGAGTACAACATATTTCGAGCCCCGTCTGTGTCATTGTCTTGGCATGACAGGCAGTGTCTCCATTGCCGCTGCTACAGTGCACGACCCGAAGTAACTCTAGGATGGAGCATCTCTGAGCTTCCTCAGAAGAGGGAGGAAGGCCTAGAGAGCAGACCATCATGAGATCTGCAGTGCGGCGTGAGGAGGGGAGGTATGTATCCCGTCCAAGACTCCGCTACGCATGAACGTAAGGGGGGTTTGAGCCAAAGACCCAAGCAGCCAAGAATCCCTCCCGACTCCTCACTCTCCCACTTCTCGTTTCTAGAAGGAAATGGTCGGGTCAGAAGTAGGCCAGGGCTCCCCGTTCACCTTATATTTAGATTTCCGATACATCTCCGACTTTTACTTGCTACTATGTACTACTAACTCCCGCACTTGTCTTCTGTCATTTTTCGAACTATTTGGTGATTGCTGCCTTAGTTGCAATCCCTTCGGTTTGGGTTCTCAAGATTCGGCCAATCACAAACTCACTCGGCTTTCGCTTATTTAGGCTTTCCGGCAGTTTGGGAACCCGCCGACATCAAATCCCCGGATCGACGTTGACGTGCAGCCGTGCTTTTTTGGGACAAGGAACGGGACAGACCACCAGTTCCTTGCATTTCCATCGGCTGTGGCCAACACTTTTCCCAAAAATAGATCGCAAAAAGAACCACAACGACAACAACACCATCGCCATCATCATCGGAACCCGCCCAATTGTTTGATAAAAGGAGGCGTTGCGCCGACAAAGCGACGATGCCTTGGTCTGGGCCCTCGCCGCTAGTAATTACGAGCAGCAGTGGTAGCGGCAGCAGCAGCCTGCGCCTGAAACTGCCCAACGATGACGCTTCGAGCTTGGTGAGCAAGTCGTCCTCGGGGGGCGAGGGGAGCAGCACGGTAGGCGCAGGGGCGGCGGCAGTGGCAGTGTTAAGGGCAGTTGGACGACGACGATGAATACCAACGAGTCCAGCGGCGACCGGGACCTCTTCTTCGTCTCGCTCAACCCGCTCGCGCCTGTTACCGTGGTGCTGCTGCACGTCATCTTCAGCTCCCACCTCGAATGGGTGCACATCTGGCCCAAGCTGTCCGAGTACCACCTGCTGATCCCGGACCTGCCGCAGCACTCGCGCTCGCGCCACGTCAAGCCCTTCTCCTTCGACCTCGCCGCCGACCTGGTCGCCGACATGATCCGGACCCACGCCCACGACGGCCGCGCGCACCTGGTCGGCATGTCGACGGGCGGCTACATCGCGCTCGAGCTCGTGCGGCGGCACCCGGACGTGGCCCAGACCGCCTTCGTCTCGGGCGTGTCGTACATCTTCGGCGGCTGGCAGACGCTGTCGATGCGGTACCCAAAAGTCATGGCGCTCGGCCTCTCGGCCATGCTCAACACGCCGTCGGCCATGCTGCTCAAGGCGACGGGCTGGGCCACGGACCTGCAGAGCGAGGAGCTCCTTAAGGAGATCCGCAAGAACGTCTCGGGCAGCCTGTCCGAGTCGGGCGTCGGCGACACGCACCGCTACGGCTGCGACCACGTCGTCGGAGCCGGCCGGCGGGACAAGCGCATCGCCGTCGTCGCGGGCGGCAAGCAGGACAACATCGAGGGCGCGCGCGAGATCGGCCGCCTGCTGCGGTCGATGGGTAGCGGCAACGGGCCCGGCGAGCAGACGCGCACATTTGTCGTCAAGAACGGCATCCACGTCTGGAACCTGCAGGTCCCCGAGCTCTTCGCGCAGAGCGTCCGGGCTTGGATCGAGGGGTATCCCATGCCGGTGGGCCTGGAGGAGTTGGAATAGAAAGAAGAAAGAAAAAACGGAAACAGAAGGAGGCAGAGGGGGAGGAGAAACATGACGTACGTGCGGTTGGCTAGAATTACATCTCTGGGATGACTTCACGACTTGATGATTCGTGACATTATGCACGCGTGGGCATAGAGAGCTTTTTCACCATTGGGGCGACGGTTTCGGTTTTTGATCTTGATGATACCACAGCATTATCACTTTTCTTTTCTTTCTCTGCCCAAAGATACCACAGCCAAGCTTTCTTGATTTAATAGATACCATTCCAATTCAGTGTGGGCTTTTCAGTTGTAAAATGATGTGTGAACTCTTGTAGCACTCGTGGACCGTCCATCGCTATACCCCAGCATCGACGCAAAGGGCAGAGCAGAACTAGCCATAGAGAGCAAACAACATGGAAAGTCATGAGCAGCACGTATGGGCGGAAACTTACGAAACCAGGTACTGCACTGCCCTATCAGTATGTTGATTACGATGGAGATAGCCAGAACCACCACCCCTTTCGGCCGAGTGAGCCCCTCTAAGATGAATAACCCCTCCCTCCTGGCCTCCAAGTTGGAAGGGAAAAACAAGACACCGCTGAAGGTGAAACGCTGGCAATGAATACGAATGTTGTATGATAGTGACCCCTGTTTATTGTGGATGACGTTATTCCCTAAGCTGGGTCATGTAATTTAAACTAAAAGTCGGACCGACTCCGATTAGAAATGCCGGCTCCAGGACAAGAGTAGTCTGCCCACGGTATACATTCCGCTCTGAAGCTTTGTTATAACGACAGCCGTTAATATCTGATCTATAGTACCTATGCTACGTAACGGAGATTAACCCCTATGATACCATGTTCTTTTCGAATACTAAACTTTAGTAGAAGGTGGTTAATTTATAGTAGTCGTAGCATTCTTATTATTAAAGGCTTATGTATTTATACCCGGAGATTTATTTAATGTATACTATTATATATATAATTATAATAAGACGGTGTGGTATTTTAAAGATCTATATATATTAAGCTATTTTAAGTAATCTTTTATTACTTAATAATCCCGAGTACTTTAAGTAATAAGGAAAAGGAAAGAAAAAAAAAGAAGGAAGAAAAAGGAAAAAAGAAAGAAGAAAGAAAAAAAGAAAAAAAAAGAAAAAAAAGAAATAAAAAAGAAGAAATAAAAATAAAAAGCGTACTTAATACTCCGAGTATAGTGTATCTAAATGACGTGTTATTAATAAGTATTTATTATAATATATCGATAGTATCGTAAAGAGAGTAAGGAAAACACCTCGATAAAGCCCTGAGCTAGGGACGATGGTTTTAAAAACTCAATACTACTTCCTTCTTTAGGAAGAGAGCTATTCTTGATATGTTTAAATTTTTATTAGTCTTCTATCCGTCCTCTTGCGCAAATAATTCATTGCTTTAAAGGGCGCTGCTGTGGTGAGGTTAGAGGAGAAGCAACCAGCCAGTAATAATCTATAGGAGATTCGGCCATTTTGTATGTATGACCTACCCGAGTAAATCAAGTGGCTGCATAGGTACATAGGTAAGATTCATAGATCCTAACTGATCAATCATTTCCCGCTGGTCTGGGTTGGTGGCTCAGTGTACTAGTCTAGAATCCATAGGTGAGTCTCGAGGATAAGGGCTCGAATCCCACAGCCCAGACCGGGCTGGTGACTTGTGGTGGGGGGGACTTGGGACTATTAATGAGATGTAACCTTGAGCCTCGGGCGCGACTTAGATGGTCGTCCGATTTATTAAACAAGGGTATACCGTACATATGCGTTGCCGATCGAAGGAGGCTTTATCTGTACATACTTGGTTCTAATTTCTTCTTCTGCTGATCTGTCGCCCCTTTTGACTACATGTCTGTGACGTTTCATGTTGTTCAACGGACATGCCTTCATACAGAGAACGATGGCTGCTCTCTGCAAGCCAGTTTCCCATTGAACTCTGTCCTACTCCCCCAGATGTACTTTTGTTCTTGTTGGAGCTTGGGCACTTCCTTATGTTTGAAGAGTACAAGCTCGTATCTGCTCTGTGACTTGACCCTAACCCCTTTCCAACACGGATATATGATATCTCCCACAGCAAGTCACCAGTCAGAATAGCCTATATTAGTACTCGTATATGTAGCAAGCCGGCGTGCCGCCCATAGTATCCAACAAGTCCTCCAGCACCCTGCTCTGGCCGGTGGCGCCCATCTCCAGCACGTCGCTCCGCTGCGTATAGCTCAGCGACGCGTCCCGGGCGAGCCGCGTGCCCATGACGCCGCGCGCCACGGGGCCCGGGTGCAGCCCCTGCCACAGCCAGTACAGTAGACGTAGTCGACCATGGCGTGGTGAAACCAGAAGAGCGGGTCGACGGCCGACGAGAAGTTTGTCCGAGTTGTCGCCGCCGATGGTGTGGTGGCCGCCTGAGTGCAAACCCGAAAACCCGTGTCCGGCGGCCGCCCTTGCAGCTCCGTCTGGAACACCGACACGTCGCTCGACACGACGGGGCCGCCGGTCGTCACGTTCAGCAGGTTCGCGTACGTGTGCCACGGCGCTGACGCGTGCGTGCTCAGGTCCCGCCGCAGGCACCGCGGGTTGTGCGTGTTGGTGCCGTCGGGCACGCCGGCCGGCATGCCGCGCATCGCCGGGTTGATGGGGCCCAGGTTCACGGTCAGGTTGGCGAAGGGACCGCGCTCGATGCAGCCGCCGCCGGGGCCCGAGGGGAGGTAGACGATACCCGCGGCGAGGGTGCCGTTGTGCTCCACGTAGGCCCCGTTGCCGCCCATGGAGGTGTCGGAGCCGTCCATGAGGGGGTTTTTGGTGGGATCGGCTTGGTACTTGAACCACTTCCAATACTAGCGATGTACATACGTTGTTCATTAAGTCCCATTGTTTTTTGTCTCGTCCCTTGTCTTTCTCCCTTTCCTTGGTGCTTAATTTTCAACTCCCTAGAAAAGCCGCCATTTTGAAAATGATGAAAAAGCATTGACATACCGGCTGCGTCCCGTTGTAACCACAGGCCTCTCTCAGTGCTCGCTCGTAGGTCCACGTAAGGTAACGATGATACGTTAAGAAGTTGCCCGTGTTGTGGATGAAGCGCGTCTGGTTGATGTGGGTCGCCGGCCAATCGTCGTAGCGGACTCGAGCGCCGGCCGCCCAGCTCTTGTCCGACTGCGACGGTAGCATGAACATGCACTGGACGGCCTAGATGTACGCATTCTTCTCCGCGACGGTCAGCACGTCCCAGTCTGCGTCTCGCGGCCGTTTCGAGGGAGCACTGTCCGGGCGAGGGCGGTTTGGCCACCTCTTGCTGCCATAGGGTTAGCCATGGCCCTGTCGTGAAGCATTCTCAGGCTGTCGTGTGGAACAGCTGCTGTGGTAGATGCTGCAAGCCTCAAGGCCATGGTGCGGACCCCCCCCCCTTATGGTATCACTTCGATTGTTTGACGGTGTCGCCCTCTTTCTGGTCTACCGCAGCGGCAAGCACATATCACACTCATTCCATATAACCAAGCCTGAACGGGTTTAAATGAGTACTTACCGAGGGACGGTTCACCATAAACACACTTCCAAAACCGGTGAGTCGAGTGGCTCACATAAGCACCTATCCGCGTCTATCAGGAAGGCTAAAAAGAAACACGAACCTTGGCGATGCAGGAAGAGGCAGCTAGGTCCGGAGAGGGGCGGATTACTCCATCATCATCAAATCTATACCCTTGTGTGGATAATTCCCTCAGATCATTGCCAATGGGGAAGACGCGGGCGCACCTGACGTAGGTATTATAACTTAATACCAGGGCGACTCTAGTCTGGCCGTAGTCTCCTGTTGGCATTTTCAATGGCAGAAAGCCTGATCTAAACAGTCATTGTTAAAAAGAACTCTTGCCCCCCTGACTGCGAGATACAGCTTAAAGAGTCAAGACGGCTTTTTTATTCAAACCGAAATAACTCGTAAGTACTGGCCACATATTACCTGGCGACACGCGTTACATACGCTCACTCAAGTTCCATCCCGTGACACCTCAGGCAGTTTTCTCGATTACGCAATCCTCTCAGACCTTGTCGTTGGACTTCTTGGGCGTACTAAGCTTGCCAGTGCCCTTCACGCCACCACTGGTCTCGATCGCAAAGGTTCCGTCGCCGTTACTGGCATCGTCTGTACCGGCAATCTTGAAGTTGTTCTTGGCAAATAAACCGTCCTCTGTGGAAAGCGGGAGGCTCACATGAACCGAGGAGAAACGCTGGCTCTTAGTTGCGTCATCATTGGTTCCGGTTATACGGATCTCCGTATTGGCAGAACCGGCCTTGACCGGGCCATTCTGGGTCCATTCCAAGCCATGCTTGCCTGATATAGGCCCATCTATGGGAACGATGTTGCCTTGCTTGTCTTTGAACGGATGATCTGCTATCCATTATTTCATGGCGTCGAGATTTGGGTCCTCATCACCCCCAAGCGCCTAGTGGAAGTTAGCAAAGATACAAGCCTTTGCATACAACAATACTTACCTCCGGCATCTTTTTGGTCGAGAATCACAAGGTCACCGATCACCTTGTCGTCAGTATTGTAGCTGGAAAGCTCCTGTTCACATAATATTAGCTATGTGTGAGACCTTGGAATTGTAAAATTACCTCATCGAATTTTTCCACTAGCTTGTTAATGTCTTTGAGGACTTCTTTATCGATCTGTTCCTGTGTGATCTTCAGAGCTGGGTTAAGATCAGGGTCGTTCTCCTCCTCCTGTTCCTTTTCCTTTTGTAACATGAAATTCATGCTAGTGACGATACCTGTGGTCTTGGAGGTCCACAGCATCGACTGATTGACAAGCAGTTGAATCTTCTTTGCTCCAAATCGTGCTGAGCATATCTCGATGATGGCCCTGCGCAGGAGTTAGCAAACAGGTCTTTTCCCTTTAGTGCAGCAAGTGACCCACGCTCGAAGGGTATCTCGTTCTTTCTCGCCCTCGACCAAAGTGTAAATGAGCAAGGCCGCCTCGGCTATGACGCCTGCCCATTGAAGGAATTTACCAGCCCTCTTGACCCAGCGAAGGCCACTGACGGTCTTTTCCGCGACGTCAACACCGCCCACGAGCTTTCGGGTCCAGTTGACCCGAATCATCTCAACTCCGTCCTCGACGGCGCCTGGTTGGATGGTTAATATAGAAGAGCAAAGACTCCAGGCGAAGTTGCTTGCCTTTGAAGATCATGACCAGGCCTAGAAGAACACCCCAGACTCCGTGGATGAATACGCTGAACTTGCAAGTGATAGCGACCATCATCTTAGCTACACCCCTGTCAGTGTTTTCAAGTATTTCCAAGACGCATCGAGACTTACGGATAACCTTGAGGGCCCAACCCACTCCGGCGATGAAGCCTGTCGCCATCATGCCGTTCTTTAGGTGGGGGTTGTGGATGATGAGGGTGTCACAAATGTGCTGGTAGTTTGCCTTCTGAGCTGGGGTCAAGGAAGAAAGTCCAGCCTGAATATACTGCTCTGCGGTAGGGTAGCCCGCAGCCTTGGCTACATTGTTGAAGACAGATTCTTCAATGGCCGTAAGCTTCTTGATTTGTTCCTCGGTGCTCTCAAAGGTCGACTGAATTGATGTCGTTTGTGTGATGAGTTGCTTAACACGTGCCTCACGGTTCGGATTATCTTGGTAACTGTCAGTTTTATTGTTTTCTCAAAATAACGTTGAATTATGTTACCTGGATAGAAGGGACCAGACATGGTGCTTTGTATTCAAAGTCTTATTTGGTAGATGAGAAGGTTCGTGTGCAGTCAAATTGTTATTGAGGATAGTATTCCGGATGGGTGGATTGTTGCCTCGAGACGTCCTCAGGATGTCGATATATATATGTACTTTACATGATCAAAAAAAAACGACCAACATGGCGAGAAGCGATGTCGGCAACTATCTTGGCTACAATGATTCCTACTTACTCACTCCAGCTGGATCAGCTCTGTACTTTCCGGTACCGTACCGAAACGATGGCGAATGCTCTTTCCTCCCCCCCCCTCTTTCTTGTTGGTACCATTGGATTCTTCGTCGTGCCGCCAATATTTCCAGACATCTAAGGCGCAGATGGCAGCCAGCCAGCCATGTCCATGATGAATATTGAGCAATTGCCAAGATAGCATCTCACCGCATTCGACAGAGCCAGCCAAGTCGGTTGGGCAACGTCGCTCTGTATACGAACTATCATTCTAGAACGGCCGAAAATGCATCCAGGGTCATATGTCCTTGCTGATGGCTGCGAAGCCAGAGGTGCTGCATATGCAGCAAGCTTTTGATATGCCTACTGGACGCGTGTGTAAGCCGTTCTACTTATCCTGGATCAAGACTAATATTTGGTAGCCGATCATAATGTTTTTGCACGACAAAAGCATGCCAGGCGAAATCGTACAGGCACAGGAGTTCCAGCTCATATCGGTTCAAAGCAGAGTCGACTGCGAAGCCGAAGAACTCCATACGGAAAGATTAGTTTCCATCCATAACTGTTGTAGGAGATTGACCTTGAAAATGATAGGGAGACAAATGGCTCATCCATGCCAACGTTATCGAGCCGTACCCCGAAAAGATAAATGTCAAGGACGTTCGGTTCATTATGAAAAATGTGACCAAAGGCAAGATCTTTACGGGACTGCCAATGGCAACTTCATGGTTATAGACCACTGTAGCTGCATGGTCCAATGCTATTCGAGCCTATCGTGATGGGATGAACATTATTCCTGGAGAACGACCAAGGTGACTGTGATGCAGACAATATCCATACCCTCTTGCCATCTTACCAGATCGTAAGTTGATACTGACTATACAAGCCGACCAACATCATCCAGAGATCCCTTTGTAGGCACACCCTTCAGCGCATGCCAAGGAAGCGCGATGTGAAAGCGGGTCGGCACATAGCTACATGTAGTGCTTACTCCGGCCCGTAATATGTGTAATTGGTAGATCGATTAAGGCGCAGTCTAATGTTGGCTGCATCCGCAATGGTAAAGTCACATTGTATATATCTAATGTCAAATTCAAGATAGGGAGGGGGGGTGTTTTGGAGGCTGATGCAGTGATGCGTTCCTAACATGTCAGTGCTCGCGCCAACCTGGATGGGCCTAAGGTTACCGATTACCCGCCCCTGGTGGGGTAAATACCAACGCTGAAGGCCCACTGACTGCACGATTTCTGACCAAATATGGAAGGCATCCAGGGCACAGTAGGATGTCCCAAGGCCAACAGCGATCGATATATGCCGTTGTGGCGACACGTACACCGTGGAAGCCGAGGCAGAGTGCAGTTGTTGGTCCAATTGACCGACCGCATTCCATCCCTTACATGAGTTGGTGACATGGGTGCACATGATGCCCGAGGCACCGGGTCGTCTTTACCTTCAATTCGGCCAACTTGATTTCCCTCTCTTGTACCGACCGCAAACCACTTCAGGTCCCTGATATTCCTTGAAGAGCTCCCAAGATATTGTATTGTGACTTTCCTCACTCATTAGCCGCCACTCTACGGGCGTCCCACGATGGGTGGTAAGACAGCTGAGGCCATCTCAGCCCTCAAACAACACCTGCGCCGCGGCCGTTTCGTCACGCCCGACGTGACTGAAGAGTACGAATCACTCAACAACAGCTACCTCTCGGGCTTTGAGAACGACCTTACTCCTGCCTGTATTTTCCTTCCCACGTCCAAAGACGAGGTAGCCGTGTTTGTCCGCACGATTCGCCCTTTCCGCGACGACGTCCAGTTCGCTATACGAGCCGCCGGAAGACAGCCTCTACCTGGATGCGCAAACGTGCAGGGCGGCATCACTGTGGATCTCCGGTCGCTGGCGGGCATCCAACTTCGAGATGGCACTGTTCAGGTGCCCGTAGGTGATACCTGGGGCGCCGTCTATCAGTATCTAGAGCCTCATGGACTGGGCGTGACCGGCGGCAAATCAACAACATGTGGTATCGGGGGTTTGGCAACGCAAGGTGCGTACGGCTCACTTCATTAGAGCTACTGCTCTTTAACTCACTACGTGTTAGGCGGTCTCTCGTTCTTTTCGTCTCGAGAAGGCTTTATTTGCGACAACGTCGTCAACTTCGAGGTTGTTGTCGCCTCTGGGGAGATCCTCAACGCCAACGCGCAGGAGATCCCAGACCTTTGGGTCGCCTTGCGTGGCGGTGGAAACAACCTCGGTATGTAGCCATTATACAGCCTAGTTATGTGAGGCCTTGCTCATACTCCTGTGGCTAATCGTCTCGATTGGCCAGCGTAGGTCTTCGAAGTTGGTGCTGCTTTCGTATGCGAGATGTGCCGCGTGAAACAGGCCCTCAATGTCTTCGTCCGTCAGAAAAGGCTCGTTGTGCTCGATGAAGAATGGCAGATGGTGCAGGCGGCGACCGAACTCGTTGATTGCCCACGCATCGTGTAGTGTGCCCATACATAGGGCAAGTCGCGGTTACCAGCCAGTACGATCGCGAGCAGTGCAGTTCTTCCATTTGCCGGTGCACGTTTTGCGGCCAGGTAACGCTTCATCGACCAAAGGTCATCGTTTCTCTGTAGATATCATCGCATGCGATATCATCCATGATGGTCGAGACCTGCTTCGCTGTCGGCTTTGCCGGCCTTCGCCATCAGGCGAGCGCATATGTCAACGGCATCAAGCCTTTGTATTCGTACCATCCAGCATCGCCGATTGTTGAGGCTTTGCTGTTGCAAACATATCAATCCAGCGCCACATTTGCATGTCGAGGTGCGTCCGCTATCATTCGCTGAGTGTTTTGCTGTAGTTGTTCTTACTGTTGTGTTAGAACGCGTACCATCAGTTCATGAAGTGACGATATTTTTTCTCTTTACAGACAGACCAAGACGATGTCGAAGTAGTTGCAGGAGGTCGTTGCGCGCCAGCACGCGATGTTGGGATGTTGACCATGCAACGCCAGCAGGGTATTCCTCGAAGCCATGGTCGGTGACCTTTTACGATAGCGAAGCTCCTCTACAAAATTTACCGGCGTTGTGTAACATTTACACCATTGCAGCAGTTCATATTTTTTGGCTTGCACGATAAGAGTCATCCATTGCCATTGAATACAATAGAGCTTTCTGTCATCTTCAAGACATGCATCAGTCACATCGTGATTGATTATTACCTTTATGATTGCCGATCCATTGGAGACTAGCGAGATGAGCATATAAGAAACATCAAAGAAACTAATAACTGATCGTAACATGGCGGATTTGCAATTCTGCAGGTGGCGAGTCGGGATGATCCTTGAAAGTGCTTGATCAATTGACAATTGCGCTGATCAGACGCGCGAGAAATACCATCATCATTGCTGAGAGTTCATCACATAGGTCATCATACCATCAGACATCTATGGTGTGAGCTTTACGTCGTACAGGCTTGAAGTTTGAATTCACCCGATGATTAAGTCGATCCGCCATACCAGTGAATGTGACCAGGCATGAAGCGATTGATGTTATGACGAAAGAAACAGCGGTCGACCCGTGAGGATACGACCACCCATCGAAGTTGATACATAGGAGACAGATATCATGATAAGTCTTTTCCATATGTTGCATGGAAACATTGTGAAGCTCTCGAAGAGTGCCATATAGATGAGGTGTATGAATATGTTGTCCGGAAATATTCACATAAATCATTCATCATCAATCAAGTGCATCTTGGCTTGCCCAGGCTGTGTTACTTTCCCTATCTTGACTGCCATATTTGACTCTACAACATATACGACTCGCTTTTTTTAAAACTCGCAAAGAGAAATCATCATCCTAAGTTTATGTCACCTTAAGGAGTATGATCGACTCAAAAAGTCACCAGGTGGCGATTCAATGCGTCAGATGACCAGGATGCAGCTCAGCGAGTATTCAACCAGAAGCGGAAGCTTCGCCAGGCATCAGCAAAGCGAATCTTCGATTTTGTCCTGCATGTCCGTTCAGCATCAACCTGAGAGGATCACGCACGGGGTGTCGGTGCCGTTACCTGATTCCGCTATCGCTGAACCGTAAGGCTGTCTCTGACGTTGGTCGTGCTGATGTTTGTCCTTCATCCATTTATTCACCCAACTTCCTATATAGGAGACGATCTATGACCCTGCATCGGCTGCCTTATTGGTGAATCATGTCTGGGAGCACTATGTAATGTGTCTGGTCCTTTTGAAACAAATGCTTCATGTGGGGAAGAAAACAGCCATCAGGTCCAACACCACACAAATGGGTCAAGTAAAAATCATGCATACCATCTTGTCTAAAAGCTCGATGACCAATAGATTACCCAAGGAAGGCCACTGATAATTGAAGACGGTAGGACAAATGGCAGATATATAGGCGTAGCGACCGTTTTACTCTTGAGCAAATGAAAGGATTACTTTACCATCTGAGAAAAGCATTAGTATTAGTTATTCTGGTTATCGATGCAGATCGTCAAGTCGATCTTGAATCCGATAGAAATGTCTGTTCACCAGAACGTTCAGCTTGGTTGGCCTGCAACTTCATCATAAGGACGTACCGATGTGTTAGTACGCTATCCATCACATATCGCCGTCACCTGGATGAGCTCAGGCGTGTATCGGTCAGCTTACAGGACCGTTTTAGACGTTGTTAAGCCATCTAAGCAGCTGCCGCACGAGCCGTTCGCGACACTTCTTTCTTCTTCGACCATAAACGTATGGCTCAATGCGTTGACAATCGTGTCAGTATAAAATCATCAGAGTTATCCTTATCACTGCCAGACTGCGGGCAGTCTGCTTTTGGTGGCCATAGGGGTTCCTGATTTGTCCGCTACGTTGCGGTGACGCCACGTTGTGATCAGCGCGATGTTCCAGCCCATTACGACGGTATCATTCTGAGTCGGTCGCGTTGTTGTCATCTGCTGTCGAGTCGCGCGACGCGATGCGGCGTTGCTCCAGCACGCCTCCGCTGACGTGGCACGCGCTGCAACAAACACTGGCGTGCTGGCCGACTATCGACGCGGTCAGGCCAAGCTCACGAATTTTTGCTATCTGGCGACCTCAGGCGGCAATCGCTGACGCAGATCGTTATCACTGCCACGCGCGTTGCGGTGATCGCGGCGGCAATCTGGCCCGGCGAGTACGCGATCTGGCGTCGTGTGGCCAGTCGGCAAGCTCGCCGTCATGCGACGTCGTTGTATGGTGTTCTTTATATACGACGCATACGAGAGCGATTGTGGTCGATTCCGTCTTCGGCGGCACGTACCCGGTGATGCGTGATCGATATTGACTGAGCAGATCAGATAAAGATCGTTCGGTGCCTGAGCAGCAAAATTCTTTAATTGTGTCGAGTCAGCCTTCATAGCCTTTATCTCTATGCGAGTCCATCTCTCTTGATGTGGAGTCATCTCGTCGTTAATTTCTCGAACCCAATTGACCTTATTGATCTCATGTTCACCTGTCCTTCAACAATTGAAAGCGATTGGAATGGTCATGCGTGTCAAAACACGTTGTGGAGAGCTCACGACATTAGGTGATGCTTGGACAGCGGCCCCGGATTACTGTTGATTGGTGTCCATGAGTCGGCACTAAGAGGTGCATTGGAGGTCTTAGAATACCGTAAACCATGACACTTTCTGCATGCAAAAGTTTGCTATTCATCAATTTGTGTCGCAATCCAGGTGCAATGTATTGAGATAAATTGAAACAGCAGCGCGTCGCATGAAGTGGCGAACAGACATTATCATGTGATCGGTTTCACATTTGTTGCTGGAGGCGAAGAGAAACCATCAATAAGGGGCGTGGTCTGCACAGAGCAGGCTATATGGACAACTTATTGTGTCTTATGTGACCTGCTTCAGCATATTAGTACATTACCTCAGGAAGATGCCATAGGTTATCACTGCAGTGTGGTTACTGTTGTTGTGGACAATTGTATTCGATGAGTTGATCGCCACTATACAAACCCTTGATTTACTGGGAAGAGCTTGCAACAACACCTCAAGAAATGTGTATACTATGACATCGATGTATTAACCACCGGACAGTATCCTCTGGCGCGATATGGAGGGCTCGTGAGTGTATCGGGTCTGATTTGAGCCCATGAAACAGATCTTGCCAGACATAAGAGTCATGTATCAAAAATGCTGTTATAGCGCTGGCACTGGCATGCGAGCCAGATCATCATTAGTAATGCATATAATTTCCTCTTGCGGCATGAGCCAATGAAATCATCATACCGTCGTGTAAAGTGCGAGAAGCACGCCACTCGACATGGCAAACAGACAAAAGAAAAGTTGAATATGGCGATGAGATACATGTAAAGCTGGAGCAAAATGACGCCGAACGCTTTTACCGATGCGACATGATGAAGGTGCATAGCGGATGCGTTGCCATTAAGGCGGGTCACATTATCGCCTTACCACCGAGAACATGACGGTAATGATCGCAGAAGTGGTTACTAAAATACGCATTGAGCACGAATGTTGCAGTAACATTTACCAAGCTGAAAAAAGAGACAGGCAAGCAATGAGATTATTAAAAGAGGACAGAAACATCAGATCTTTGCTGATCATTGCAATTGTGACGCTTAATCAATGTTGGGGCCAATCAAGATTAATAATCATATTCGACCACATAAAAATACGATCATGCATGTCACTGCGTTTTCACCAAATCATGATTGCCATTAACATTGAAATGCTATCGCAAACCCTTTAATTATCCGTTCATTCATGAAATGTAGTTCAAAATAACGATTACCATTAGCCAGCATTAACCACACAGTCAAGTGAGCATGTCGAATATAAAAAGAAAGCGAACATGATTATTCATGCCGTTTGGATGATACATCGACGAGGAGGATGAACCATGGTGGATTACCGCGCATCGCTTTATCTGGTGGATTATCGATCATGCGCGACGACACGTCGAGTTGCTGCGCATGTGCGGCGATATCGCATTATTGCTCACGCCATGCAGATGGCCGATATAGGAAGATATAGAACGGCGCACGCGCCAGGTGGATACTATCAAGCGTCATCAGTTGTATCATCATCACTGGCAACCAAGTATCGATACGATGTCTTCATATCTGTTAGATATCAGACTGTCACCATGCATAATAAGGATGGGATTGCTTCATTAAAGACTGTGGCTGGTGTGAACAAGAAACGTTCACCACATACTGGAAGCCACCTACAGAAAAAGTAGGTGTCACATTACACCCATCGACTTCATCATCTATTAATACACTGTTTCGGGACCCCAGCCTCCTTCTGTTCCAACCTTCAGTCATCTTTCCTTTCCTTCCGCCTGCAGTCTGTTCATGCCACCGACCACCATGGTGCATCAATTGGCCAAACTCCCCTTGGAGCTGCTGCATGCCGTGGCTTCGCTGCTTCTTCGGCCAGATCAAGCGGCGCTAGCTCGGACGAGCAAGACGTTCAATGGCCTGCTAACCCCGATCATCTGGGGCGACGTCGAGTTACACTTCCGCGGAACTCACGAGGGGGTTGACCATGATGTGGAATTGGTAATTGAGATTGATAGAGAGGAGGATCCTAGCCCTGAAGAACGAGCTGAATATCCCTTTTGGGACATCGTCAAGGAGTCCTCGCAGCGGAAATACTCACAAGTAGAGTTTGATGGTACAAACCAAGCCGGAATTGACATTTTTCATCAATCCCATATCGATGGGGACGAGGCCGAGATTGTAGGCAGGGCCTCCGAAAATTGCAACAGGAGAAACCTTCAGTTCGCGGAGGAGGAGAATTTTGTCCGCGTGAGCTCTATCACGTCTGCTCCGAGGTGGACTGAACTGGCGCAGCAGGTACGATCGCTTTGCATGTCCATCGGCGTGGACGACGGAGTCATCAGGGTACTGTCGGGCCTTCGCAACCTCCGCTCACTGGAGCTCGCCTTCCTTCCACTGCCTGAAAATAAAGACTGTCCGTATGAAGCTCCCAAGATCCGAATGCCAACTTTGAAGAACCTCAAGCTGCGCGGATACTTTCCAGTTGCGTTCCTGAAAGAAGTCTTTGCCAACGCGGAAACCATCACCCACTTGAATCTAGGCCTTCTGGCTACGAAGTTCGACGACAAACCATACTCGCGCAGTCTTCTGGTCTGGGAAGGCGGAGAGCAGGACGATAGGGACAATGAAGAAGGCCTCCAGCCCTGGGCATTTCACAGCCCCCTTTGGCTCTCAAATGCCTTAGCACGAGGATTCACCTTACTGACGCATCTCCACCTTGTCAAGCCAATCTGTTGTGACTACATATCTTACGACGAAGGTGGCATGGACATTACCCCTTCGGCTTACGAAAAAGTCGTCTATGATGAGTGGGCTCAGCTTTTGAAGGTTGCTTCTGTGACTCTGAGGGAACTCATTTTAGAGCATCGTGCATCAATTGACAATTCATGTGTGATGGATACTGGGCCTGCTCCGGATATGATACGGCCGGCCCGGATTCCGACGTGGGTATGGGCAACTTCTGGCTTTGTCAATCGGCCTTGCGGCTTCTTCTCCAGCAAAGCAAGCAGTTCGGCAAGCTCCAACACCTTGCTCTTCGGGGTATACCGATCAAATGCATCCAAATCATCGAAGAGGGCGAAAAGTCCTTCCTCAAGAGCACTGCGGTGCCCGGGATCGATGGAAGGCCGGACAACCACGATCTGCTTCGAAACGCCTACCCTGACTGTGATGTCGATATTTTTGAGCATGTTTATGGTATCTATCCGCATGATGGCAGAACCTACGAAAGTTGGGATGAGGATCGCAAAGAGAATAGGCAAGATGAGGGGATGGGCTGCTAGAAGACTTGAACTACTACCGGGACTACATTCGGAGATTTGGTCCTCAGTGGAAGATTCCAGGGTAGGACGCGGGACTACAGTACCGCAGATGGTCATAGACGATGTTATCGCGGGCTAGCCCGTCTACCCCGGCTATCCCGGCTTCTACTGCACGCGTCGACTTGGAGAAGCACACATCCCAAGTCATGAAACCTGATAACATCGGTGACGTTTGACTTCATGTTTTCGTTTTCTCTTGCAGCAACGCGATCGCCCCCCTTCGAGGAACTATCCTCATCTCCAGCTGCCAACGGCAAAGACTATCAGCATATGCTATAGCATGCGATGTGCCCCTCTACTTTCCGCTCCGCTGAATTGCATACTGCATGCCTTCTTTATCTCAAGACGGCATTCTCTCCGAATTTGAGAAGAGCAGACTGGGGACCAATTGCTATTCTGACACTTGCTCATCGTTGGCAACAAGTCCCCTGATCATCTGCCGTAGTGGCGTGAGCCACCCTTTCGTGTCCAATTTCCCTATCCGTAAGGTTGCAATGGTCTATAAATAGCTTGACAGTATGCAAGGCTATCTCGAATTGTGTTACTTGTAGTAATGCTTATTTGAAGCAGCGATGCTTTCGTCTTGGCTACTAGGGGTGAATGTCGCATCGTCCACTCGACATCATTCGAGGATTTCAAAGAAATCTGTTCCATCATCAATCCTCTTTGTCACACATGGTGTTCACAGTAGCCAGCCATCTCATCCGCCGATAAAGAGAAAATACCTAGCGCAAGCAGGTGTCCCTAATGGGGAAGTTCCTTGGCGATGTAGATGGTGCCGGTGTGGATGGACATCAATCGCGCATCAATCTGCAGCATCGCAAGGCTGATTCTTTATCGTCCTGCATTCTGCTTTTGTCTCCAGAGATATCAAGCCATTGTTAGCGAGGGGTGCTATTGCAGCAGTAGGAATAGTAGCAGTGCATCGTCAGCTGTAGAGCGAAATGTTCCGATTGGTTTCCGCATGGCAGATTGCAATCTAGACTCATGGGCAATGCAACCCAATCAGTATGGAAGCTGCTTTGAGCTTACTGGCGTACTCACTCACACCTTTACATTTTCGAAGACCTTCTTGAATAGGTAGGAAGTAGTGTTAGACCAAACGAGAAAGACCAGCAGGCAGCACGCTCGCGGAATCGGACCTTCAACCCGCGTACTCTTTTATTAGGCATGAAGCGAACGCGTGGTGCGTCGGGGCTCCGTCGGTAATGCTTTCTCCCTCTCTCTTTACAGCTGCGCGCGCAAGGCGCTGGAAATGAATGGGCGCAAGTGAGCAGAGAGGGAGAAGAAAGAGAGAGAGAGGAGAGGGCGCGACGATGGCCTGTGCGGGCCGGATCGTGCTAAGACAATGGATCTGCCGGAGAAATCATCCATGGCCAGCACTTGATCTCGGACTCCTCTACAACATCATTCGCGAATGGCCGGCCGGCGATCTCATCTGGGAGTGGCACGTGAAAAGGCGACTCTGTTTTGGGCAGACGAGATTGTGTCATTGGGTCGGGACCCTGGGCCGGAAGGGGAAGGTGAGTAGAAGACGTCGAGGGTCATGCAGAGTGCCTCCGCTAAAGAAGAGCTGCCGCTAGCTTGACTTTTAGGTCCTGTCTTTTCTTCGGTAGCGCTACCACTCCCCCCACACAGCCACACCTACAGCGCACACCCAGCACCCACGCAATTCCGAAGCCGCCATAGTTTGCTCTCTTATCTCTACCGTTTCTTTCTTGCGGCCGGGTAGTGCCATTGGTGGATACATAGTCATGCCCTCTTGCTGCGATGCTCAACAGCTATAAGATGATGCCGAGTGGCTCACTGCGGAGATGAGAGAAGCTCTTGGCATCATGCCAAGAGGGCCCGTCTGCTGCAGGACCTCACCCGCTAAACCACGACGAGAATGTGCCATTGAGCTCACGGCCGCAGACAGACGCCCACCACCCAGCAATCCGCTATCAACGAGCATACGCACGGATTCCCATCGTCTCATGCAGATATGTCGTTTGCGCAATGCGGATATCCCTCACATGTGCATGTCCCGGATTGGCAGGCGCACAAATGACCATGGCAAGCATCCGGGCAGCGAAGGTAGCTTAGGGTTCCCTTGCCTCAACTTCTGGAGACCGTTACACCAGCCACGGGGCTATGGGTGCACAATCGCCGACGTAGCAGTCAATTTTGTCAGTCATACAGGGCCAAGAGACCGGTCACGGAGTTTTTCTTGATCCTCTACAGCCAGACAGACAGGCCCGCCCGACCGCCTTGATGTTCGAGGGGAGATGACCTGACAACAATGGTGAACTCGTCGGTCTTGTTTTTACTGCGACAAAATCTCCCCGAGTCTAAGGGCGTGTGATGGCACTCTGAACCATGTTCGCCGCAACGGGCCTCGAGGCAGATCCGGATGCGGCCGGATTGCCCAAGTCTCAGCAACTAAGGTTATCTTGTGGTTCGTCGCCCTGGCATGGGATGAATCGCGTATCCTTCCCCTGTCCTGCAGGGTCTCATCAGTCGGATGCGAAGCCTACCTAACAATCCAGCTTCTCCCAAGGCACACGTGAAGACCACCTTCCCTTTTGTCTTGGCCTCTCAAGCCGCAATCTCACCCAACTGGAGACTTGCTTACCCGCCAGACCTATGCACCATCCACACTGGTTCTACTCCGCGCCTGCCTATAGCTGCCCTGCATATCACGAACTACGGCCTTTCTACTCGGCCCAGGAAGGTGCAGTGAGCCCTTGCAAGGCCTAGTACCCGCCTATATGCGCCCATCTATTTCTATTGGCCCTAGTGAGCCTCCTTTCGGATTAGGAAGCTCATCCCGCTAGCTTTCCTTGCCCGGCATCACAAGTCATCATGGAGATCAGCTATATAAGACCAAAGGCCATCGCGACAGGATGGAGAAGAGATCCAGGTAGCTCTCTAGCCCAGTATCAAGCTCCCGTCCTCTCCTGTCGTTTCCAGCTCCGTCAACATGCGCTCCTCCTTTCTTCTCGGCCTCCTTGGAGCCACTCTGCACATCAACGCCCACCCTGTGGGTCACAACAGCTACAAGGCAAACCTCCGCCGTCGATCCGTCGACCTCAATGCCTTCCGCCTGAAGTCCACAGCCGAGTACATCAGCTCCAAGGTTAGCGCCGACGCCGTCAAGATTGCTCGACGTGACACCTACGTCGACACTGCTACCGACTTGGTCAAGACCATTGCTCCTGGTGCCGAATTCCGCCTCGTTAATGACCACTACGTCGGCGACAATGGCATTGCCCATGTGAACTTCAAACAGACCGCTCATGGTCTTGACATTGATAACGCTGATATCAACGTTAACGTGAGTTATCTGACCCGTTGCCTCTTGAGGATACCTCCTCTAACGATCAACTTAGATTGCCAAGGATGGAACCGTGTTCTCTTACTCGAACAACTTCTTCACCGGAGAGGTTCCTGCCGAGAGCCCCCTGACGAAGCGCGCATTCAGTGACCCCACTGTTGCTCTGAGCGGAGCCACCAAGATCCTCGATCTTGGTATCTCTGGCCAGGCATCTGCGGAGGCCGCTGCTGATGCGAAGGAGACATACACCCTCAAGGGCACTTCGGGTGCGGAGAAAGACCCGGAGGCCAAGCTGATGTACTTTGTCAAGGCCGATGGTACCCTCGCTCTGACCTGGAGAGTCGAGACGGACATCATGGACAACTGGCTGCTCAGCTACGTCGATGCTACTACCAACGAGGAGGTCCACGGTGTCGTTGACTACGTCGCCGAGGCCACTGACGCTACCTATCTGGTCTAGTAAGTGGCATTGTCCCCGATCCGGTGCGCAGGTAGACTAACATGTACACAGCCCCTGGGGAATCAACGACCCCACAGAGAGCAGCCGCAAAGCTCTCAGCAAACCCCTGGGACACCACTTCCAACCCCTTCACCTGGATTGGTGATGGCACCACGACCTACGACACGACGCGCGGCAACAACGCCATTGCCCAGACAAACCCCAACGGCGGATCGTCGTACCTGAACAACTACCGCCCCACGAGCACCAGCGGCAACTTCTCCTACGCGTATGACGCCAAGATGTCGCCGCCCTCGACGTACAGGGACGCCGCGGTCACGCAGCTGTTTTATACGGCCAACACCTACCACGACCTGCTCTACTCGCTCGGCTTCACCGAGGCCGCCGGCAACTTCCAGGTCAACAACAACGGCAAGGGCGGCAAGGGCAGCGACTTCGCCATCCTGAATGCGCAGGACGGGTCCGGCACCAACAACGCCAACTTCGCCACCCCTCCCGACGGCCAGCCCGGCCGCATGCGCATGTTCCTCTGGACCCGATCTACTCCCCAGCGTGATGGTGCTTTCGAGGCTGGTGTCGTCATTCACGAGTACACCCACGGTCGTAAGTTTGGACAGGACCCCTTCCTTGGCCGCAGGGGGGTGAACCGCAGAGCTCGCTGCTGACCTGATTCACTACAGTTTCCAACCGCCTTACCGGTGGACCGGCCAACTCCAACTGCCTCAACTCTCTCGAGGCCGGTGGTGTGGGTGAGGGCTGGGGTGACTTCATGGCCACGGCCATCCGTCTGAAGCCTAGCGACACCCGCAACACCGACTACCCCATGGGTGTCTGGGTTTACAATGACCCGTAAGTGTTTTCTCTCCTCTTGCACTCGCACCACTGTGTGTATAGTCGTTCCTGTAAGACATGTACTGACAGCCTTGCTCCCCTACAGTGCTGGTATCCGCTCCGTGCTCTACTCGACCAGCCTCACTGTTAACCCCAACACCTACACGACCCTGAACACGCTGAACGAGGTCCACGACATTGGCGAGACCTGGGCTACGATGCTCTACGAAGTTATGTGGAACCTGATCGACATCCACGGAAAGAACGACGGCCCCAAGCCCACCTTCAGCAACGGCGTCCCCACCGACGGCAAGTACCTGACCATGAAGCTGGTCGCCGATGCCATGGCTCTGTAAGTGCTCTCTGCCCCTCCATTCCCTCTAATTACCCAACATGCGCTAACAACACTTTCCTAGGCAACCTTGCAACCCCAACTTCGTACAGGCCCGCGACGCCATCCTGGATGCCGACGAGGCCCTGACGGGCGGTGCCAACGCCTGCCCCATCTGGACGGCGTTCGCCAAGCGCGGGCTCGGCAGGGCGCCAAGTACGCTCGAGCAGGCGCACGGGCAGCACGACCATTCCCGCGGGCGTGTGCTAAACAAAGCGCTCATTCGTTACGGGGCTTGGGAGCGTTCACAGCGCATGGTATCGGGAATATATCTGGGTAAGAATGGAGTCGGAGTTTTTCTTTTTTTCCTCATCAGATCTTAGCATTTCATGACGAGACGATAAAGACACGCATGATGGATGGATGGATGTATTGCTTAATGCATACGGGGTTTGGGGGGGGGGGGTTGTCTGGTTAATTCTTAATCTATTTTACACAAATATTGCTGGTTCTTCCCTTGCTGTTGGAACAGCTGGAACTGAAGCTGTCCATATTACTCTAAAAGGGGTGCCACGTGCCTACGCGCACGAACCCCTTTCCTGTTTTATCAAGAGGGGTATACCGATACCCCTCGCAGCTCGTACTGAAGATAGATATGAACAACAGAATAAGAACGATTGAACCCCGATTAAAACCGGAACCACCGTACGTACGAGAGCCCATTCAACACTTGCATCACCGACCATGTTCGCATACCTCGCCTCTGATTTGTACCTCTCTATACCATAACAGTCCCTTTTTTCGACGCATTACTACTACACTTCAGGGTAGCTTGAAAGCGCCAGCAAGCAGGCGATCAAACACGCGGTGCGGGCCGTAGTGCTCCCGAACCTCCCGCATCCTCCGCACGTTCTCGTCGCCGTAGCCGGCCATGATGGCCTGTCCCTCGTGGGCGTCGTTCAGGAAGAGGTACCGCAGGCGGCCGCCCCGGTCCCTGGCGGCGGCGGCGGCCTCCTCGATCTCGGCGTACAGGGCCGCGCCGGCGGTTCGCATACGCTCGTCGTCGGCGGCGTCCCACCAGCGGAGGTCGAGGCCGAACCACGACTGCGGGACGGCTTCCAGGCCCAGCGCGTTGCCGATGGCGCCGCCGCCGCCACCGGAGCGCGGCTGGCCGGCTTCTACTAGGTTCGGGGAGATGGGCTGCCAGCTGAAGACGGCGGTGCCGGCGGTGGCGGATTGGATGGTGGGCATGTGCGGGGGAGTGCAGCATCACGGCTTTGAGGGCGGCGGTCAGCTGCTTGGTGGGTTTGATGGTCAGGGCGTGGTGGCGGATGCTGCAGTAGCATACGTAGTCAGTCGTGTGTGTGTGTGCGGTTAACATCAGCTCACTCTGGGTCTGAGTTAAGCAAATGTAAGTAGCCGGTGAAAGACAAACACTACTATTCCGGACACAGGGCGGGACTTTACCGTGGTATAGGTGGCGTGGGGAACTCGCTCATGAGCTCGGTCAACGTCTTGATGCCGGTTGTGTCCAGGGTCGTCTCGAATCTGTCGAATACGGAAAACGCGGCCGGGCGGTTCTTCTCCATGGTGGGCTCGGTTTCAGATACACCAGCGTCAAGATGATGGTTTCGTTGGTGGCGACGAGGTCGATGTTGACGGAGGCCAGCGGGTCTCTGTCGGGGGCGGTCTCGTATTCGATCATGGCGTCCAGGAAGTCGTCGACTTGGTACCAACTGACGATCCTTGTGCCTCCCCAGACTTGCTGGATGGGGTAGGTCTTGAGGGTGAAAGACGTTACGATACCAAAGTTGTTGCTGCCCCCTTTGAGAGCCCAGAAAAGGTCTCTGTGTGAATACTCGTTTGCATTGACGGTCGAGCCATCAGCAAGAACGACCTGGGCTCTCCTTTATCAGTAGATAATAATAGCAGATGGGGTTGATGCGTTGACCAGACGTACTCCAAAGTTGACTACGTTATCACACGCCAGGCCATAGCTCTCTGAAAGGTAAGAGAGCCCACCTTGGGGGAGTATATCAGCCTTCTTCTTGAGTTTCATTCTATTTCATTAACCCATTTAACGGGGGGGGGGGGAGTAGTGCTACTCACATCCCAGTATCAGCCCCCCAACGCCCACATCCAGGTCCCGGTCTCCTACCACGGTGACTCCGTACTGGTCCAGGTAGTCGTAGACGTTCTGCCATCGGAGCCCGGTGCCTATGACTACTTTGTCGTGTTCGCCGTTGTACTCGATATCCGTGAAGCGAGACAAGTCGATCAGAACGCCATTGTCGACCACGGCGGCGCCGGGGATGGGCATGTGGCCGCCAGATCGGACCCCGAAACTCGCTTCCTTCTCGACAAGGATAGACACGGCCCCTTGCAGTTCGTCCACCGTGCGAGGCACGAAAATGCATGCGGGCGCCTGCCATGTAGTTTCCGACCTGGGCCCATCCTCTCGGTTTAGATTCCGGCCATGGCGTGGGGGACGGGCAGATTATGCTTGGCTATCTTACCACGAGGCCTGGATCAAGGGCTTGTAAGCATCATGCTGAGGGGTAAACGTTGCATTGTTGGTAAACGTCTGGCCCAAGCGCACACAGGCGGCACTGGCGGCTGGCACGAGTGACGACTGGTCGGATATGCTGAAGCCGGGGTTCATTGATAGGATATCCATGGCTAGAGCCGGGGCGCCGGAGTGAAATATATAAGTAAGGGGTATAACTTCAAACAGAGCAAGCGTGTTTGCTATGCTATCGTAACAGAGGGAAATGGGAGTTGGGATTGCACATCGTGAGGTATGCATACAGAGCGTATAAGAGGCCCAAGTCCCGTGGTGGTGTCGGTCGAGTAATGACATGATCCACTACGCCTCCCACACTTCCCACAGTGCTGGAATCAAACCAACGCCATTGGCTGTTCCATCCAATAGGGTTGCATTTAGGCAAATTCGGTTGCTTGAACCCTTGCTTTATGTAACCGGGATTCTGACAAGGATGCACGGCATAAACGCGTAATCCCCATTCACCGCCGCCGGATGAGTCTGGGGAGGTGGATACCCGCCTCCTATGTGGCCTCTAGCATCAGCCTCGCATCACAAGTATATGAATTATATGAGTAATCGAGTAGAATGGCCCGGTTTCATAGGCTATCATTTCCTGCCCGTCAACTTCTTCTTCAGTGCTCGAAGCCGTGTCTCACATTTGTTCAGCACGAAAACCGCGTACTCGCCGTGGTCAGCAGCCTCCGCACTGGCCCGTTTCTTGATACCCATGTATTCCTCTCGATCCTCCTTTGACTCCCCAATTGGCACCACAACGCCAGCGAACTTGCAAAGAAATGGCGTTGAGTCGCATGCGGCACACGGCCGTTTCCGTCTTGGAACGGGTGGATCTGGACGAAGTCCATGGAATATTTGGCTGCGAGTGACATGGGGTCGATCACCTTCTTCTCCATTGCCGCTTGGATGTCCGTATTCAACTGCTCGACGAGCTCCTTCATCTTCTTGGGCACGAACTGTGGAGGTGTGAAGAGTGTGTTGCCGGCACCCACAACCACGTTTCGGTATATGCCGGCGTACTCTTTGGCTTGGGTGACGCCGATGACCTTGCCCTTGCCGTCGTGGTGATCGATTGCAGTGTCTGAGCAGAGGGTTCGGTGGGTATCTTTGAGTAACTTCTCGGAAAAGGGTTCGTCAAGGGCCACAACCCGGTCGAGCACAAACTGGAATGCCTTGACATGGTTTATGACTTCTCCACGGCCCCGAGCGAATGCTTTTCAGAGGCATTGTCTTGTAGTCACTGTTGGGCTACTTGGCATACATCTCCCAAAGTTTCCTCTCGTACTCGGGTGTTCTCTCGTCGGTGATTTCCATGTCTTCACCGTCCAGAATTCGCTGGCAGATCTCGAGGGTCTCGTCCAGCCCAGGCCAGCTCGTTCGATCTGATTGCTGCCGAAGATGGATCTCATAATCGAGTCCTTGAGTTGTTTCTCGATGACCTCTGGTTTCTGTGCGCTGAAAGGGGCGGCTGGCTGAATGGTGGCTAGCCACTGTGCAGCTTTGCTGAACAACGCTTTGGAATCCTGATCCGGAGAGTAGACGCGACAGATGTCGTCCATCTTGATTCTGAGTGACATTTCTGGTGGCCAGGTCTTGGAAATTGTGCCACGAAGTCTCAAGCTTCGAGTGCTTGGAGTATCCATGTTCGTGGATGAGGAAATTTGCAGCCCTGGGAAAACGTCTGGCAACTACACTTTCCCTTTTGTGGGAGATTGGCGTGACCTTATGCGAATGGAGATACCGTAGGAGAAAGAAATGACTCTAATCAACGTTCGGACTGACCATAGATTGACCATAGATTAACCATACACTGAAATAAACGCCCGCCAACGCCTTGGACGTGCACCTAGTATGGCTTCAACGCGGAATAAACGTACACATGGTATGGAATCAACGCACAGAATAGTATTGGAAGTCCGAAGCGTTGAAAATAATAAAGTTGATTTCCATTAAGGCGTCTATTGGACGGTCTACGAGTTGCTATTCCACACGTAAATAGTAGCAGGATTTAATTTTAGTTCTAGGACATTATGACTTCTTTTGGTTTGGGTTCTTAATGATTGGGTTGTGTGAAGGTTTAGTGTTACAACGGATAGTCCTTCCTTCCTACATATCTCCGAATCCTGTTTACCACATATAAGTACAACAGATAGATCGGCCTCTAACTTCCCTTTGGATTTACTGATACATACAGTGTAGAATTTAGTTACTCGGCTCCTTATTACCGTCAGACCTGAGCCCACGACTTAGCATTTTACCACTTTGAACATCATGATGAAAATTGCACGAGACATGATGGTCGCCAGAAACCCAAGGGCTCAGAACTCTGAGTCTACGGGGTATGGCCATATGATGATAGATGAGCCGTTCGAGCATCTTTCGGCACACTATGCCTCCAGCTTGTCGGACTATCTGGAGGAGGAGGTACCAAAACCGACTTCCTCGCCAAGCGTGTCAGATGATGAACGGCCTCTTCTGGAGGACGCGGATGAATCAGACTCCATCTCGGATGAGCAATCACTAAAACGTGATCTGGAGTCAACCCATTCTCCCCAGGATCCATCGAAGCATGATGGCCTTGGCGTCGTCCAAGCCGGAGGCGGCACTTTCTACGAGGAGGATGATAGACCGTATCGTGTGCGGCTGGGATTTAAGGCCCGACCCAGATGCCTCTGACGAGCATCTCCGCAGCGGATGGTGGGCCGAAATGTTTATCAAGTGCCACAGCGTGCCCCAGCTCATGAAAGAGGGCCTGTACTGGACGGGTGAGAACATCTGTCAGGAGGAAGGGAGGATCATGTGCGAACCCAGCCCCAACGACCTCAAGCAATACGAACAATACAAACCGCTGTCCGGAGAGTCAATCGATTGCGGACCGTACACGCGGCACTACTACCTGAGGGACCTGCAGGAGTCCCCGCCGCGCTGGACCGCGGACCTGCAGTGCCACTCGGACAGGCTGGCGACACTGTCCCGCTTCCGGCCGGAGACGTACCTGACCGGCAAGAACGTGGACTTCGCCCTGGCCTTTTCCACCAACGGCGCCCTCGTCTACTCGTGGCGGGACTGGTGCGTCGAGAACTCCTTCAATGCCCTCTACGACGACATGCCGATGCGGGGCTGGTGGCCCTGGCCCAAGGCGCGGGAGCCGGAGGAGGCTGCTACGACGGCAGGGCCGCTGCCAACAACGCCGGGTGGGACCGACAGGGGGGTGGGGTCGCCAGTGACACTGAGACATCCTCGGACACCCGGCAGACTAGTTTTACTAAGATCGGGAAGCGCATATCGAGGAACATCTCTCTCAATTTCTGAGAACCCACTCATGGTTTGGTTGGCCAAAATCAAAAAAGGGGGACTCGCAACAAAAAGATTTTCCTCTAATATCAGTCTGCTTTAGAAGAACAGGTTTTTTTTGAAATTAAGGACATGGGTTGGAAACTTTTGGTTTTGCTGCAAATGGCCTTTGGGACTCTCGGAGACCAAAAGGGAAGATTACCCAGGGGTGACCCGTGTAACATATCTAGCTTTGCTTCCGAAGAACCTTCCCTAAGCTTACAGGCAGCTGACCTCCAGGGGCAGCAGGCATCCAGATATTTGCTGGGGCAAAGCCAAGGCTGGCTGGCCCCCAAACAGGACCCTGAAGGACCCAAATCGATTTTGTGGGAGGGCGAGAATGACGATTGGCTGGAAAGCGAAAGAAGCAGGCACCATACGCCTCGGTGCGATGCTGTAGACTACTATATCGGGGGGGGCTTTTGCCTGTAGGGCTGTTCAGGTGACTGCCACAGTGCTACAAAAAAAGCAAATTTCACCCTGGACAAACCGTTTACCCTGCCACCCCATATGGCCATACCGAAATCGAGGAAGGATCGGCCTATTGTCAGCTGACCACCACCAACGTGAATGGATTTAATGCTATCGGCATCGTATGAAGACGGCCAATTCTGCCCCGAGGTGATACCATACGGTGTAAAATCCTTTCTAGCTCCAGCTTCCTTGTTAGTTGCACTGTCAGGTGTGGTATCAACGGGGGTGGCTCACCCAGGGAGGGGATTCCACAGCCAAAGCACCGGAGACACCTTCAGCCTAGCCTAGCATTGCATTTATTTCTATTGATCTTATTCACTCGTAGTACTTGAAGTTGTTACACATGGTACTACATTGTGACCAATGAGGCTTACAAGGATTGACCGCAGCCGCTCACGCGCTGCCTCCAGGACGATCATAACCCAATCTGAGTCAGATTCTGGCGAAGGGGTCTCGTGGCCTTCCTTAATTGTGGCTTCTGCTTCCTCTCCAGCCCAGTCCACCGTAGTAGAAGCCAAGTCCATATAAATTGCCAGGATGTTCCGGAAGCATGGTGATGGAATTCGGCGGTTTGGGACCCGTTCTGTCTAACAAAAGCCCCTTAATTACTCCTCCCTCCCCAATTACTCATCCTCCTCGCCTTTTGGTCATTGTGGCTGTAAGTCAGTCGCCTGCTATTACAATGTCTACAGCTGCCAAAGAAACGCGCCCCCCGTTACCTTCTGTTGCGACAAACGTCGGAACAACAGCAACAAGAGCAACAACATCCGCACCACCAGCACCGGCGGCATCGACAAGCAAGCCGAACAAGGCCGTGCACGACTCCCTGACCCCCGAGAGCCCCGAGCTGACCCGCCAGCACGTCCGCGCCGACACCCACATGACGTGGGGCTCCCCCGCGGGCCTCGGCATCCGCGCCTCCAACGACGAGAACCTACTCATCTTCCGCAAGGCCGTCGGCATCAACTACCTGCCGGCGGTGCGGGGCCCGGCCTTTGACCGCCCGGCGACCGTCGTGAGCCCGCGCACGCTCGAGGAGGGCCGCCGGGCCGCCATCGGAATTTATCGTAGTGTCATCACCGAGGCCTCGCACAAGCACGCGCTCTACACCGTCATGACCATCCTGTTGTATCTGTGCTACTTCGCGCAGGTTGTCATCGGCGCGGCCCTGACGGCGCTGGGTTCCGTCGCCGCCCGGTACTCGGCCGCCATCACGGTGCTGGGCGCGCTCAACACGGCGCTCGCGGGCGTGCTGGCGCTGATCCGGTCGTCGGGCCAGCCGCAGAAGCTGGGCCGGGACCAGGTCGGCTTCCGCAAGCTGCAGGACTGGATCGAGGAGACGGACGCGCTGCTCGCCGTGGGGGTCCTGGGCCGCAGCCGCCGCGAGGTCGGCCTGCTCGTCGAGGTCGCCTTCCGCAAGTACAACGCCGCCAAGGAGAGCGAGGAGAACAACCGGGCCGACATGTACGTCCAGCAGCCCGAGGACGAGAACAGCGTCGGCGCGGGCGCGAACGGGGCCGCGAAGAACGGGGCGGGTTCGAGAGCGGGTAATTAATCATTGGGGTGGCTTGGCTGTTGCTGATGGCTAGCACAATGTGTATGATAATGCCTTTTTTGGAGCTTCTTCCCCCCCCCCTAAATACGCTTATACCAGGCAGTAGGAAAGCTTCTTTTTTTAAAAGATATTCTATTCAGTCAAATACGATATGTGGACCCAAGGAGTTCCATTCAACTTCTGGAGTTAGACATCGCACCATTCAGTTCAATATCGATTGCTTCAGCTTTCGAATATACTATCAAGGGGTAGTATATTGGTCGACACGGATGTTGGTAAGTAGTGATGTTCCACGAGCTTCCAGACAAACAAACACCACCACCCCTGGAACTTATATAGATGAACAGAAACCTTGTATAAGTGAAACTATAAACCAAATCCACCATGGCCATATATCTGAAGTGAAAAGAAGAGATACCACCTATCACGACACTAATAACAATAGCGCCTTCGCAAAATCCCCCATCACCCCTCATATCCGCCAACCTATCGTCTCCTTCTTCTTCCTCCGCACCAAGCGCAAGCTCATGCTGAATACCCACAGAAGCGCCAGCCCGCACACCAGTACCGCGCCATCCCGACTCAGCCTGGATGTTGTCAATGTCTGCTGCAGAGCCGCCCCCAAGATGCCCCTCGTCGCGGCGTCGGTACCAGCTAGAAGGAGAGGCGGCCTCTTTTCTCCCTCTTCCGCAGCCTGTTGCTGCGGCGGCACGAACAGGGCCGCCGTGGCCTTAGTCATGCCACCAAATTCGCTCTGCTGCTGCACGAAGTCGTAGTCGCCCGATGTATGGTTCAGGACCACGGCGCCCTCGAACAGAGGATCTGCTGCTGCTGCTTCTCCTCCTTTGAGCGATGATGAGTCGCCTTCAGGTCCTTCGTTGACCACGAAGCAGGCACAATACAGGGCCTGGACCGCGTCGCCCTGAGCCGTGTAGTGCAGGGGTATGTCGATAACATCGTCACCCTCCGAGGAGCCGGCCGTTGTTGTCTGATATGCTTCCTCCGCGGACACCCGTAGTGGTAGTGGTATCGTCAAGCTCGGAAGCCGCGGCATACACAGCAATAATGTCATCTCCTTGGTCGTTGTCGTCAATGAGCCAAGTATGGGAAGTGTTGTCCGGGTAGTGGCAGATGCAGTGATCCCCTAAAGGGGCCTCGCCGTTTCTGGGATAGTACATGGCTTGGAATTTCACTTGAGCAACTAGATTCACTACAGAAGCTCAAAATACTTCAGCGTGTAACTGAACAGGACATGGTCAATTTCAAATGCGCAGGAGCAAAAGCGGCGCACTATATTTGGCTAAGTTCGTCTTCAACTGTCATCCCTTGTCTAATTAAAACCCCGTCGAACCTGACCCGCGGCATAGAGCGGCTCGCAACAACTCATTTAAAACACGGTGATCTTACTACTCAAACGTGGTAGCCGCGTCACGCTGAGGAATTCAGGGTTGTTAGCCTGCAGGTCCCAAACAACGTGGCCGAACAGCCAGTGTCAGCCTGGAATTGCTGAACTGCACTTTGCCGCCACTACAAGGCCTGAAATGCTGTCGATGATTATCCTCCACTACACGTGGTAGTGTCGGTCAACAGTAATGTGAAAACGTGAAATCTTGTGGTATCATTATCTGTATCGAGCCAACGCTTCAGTCTTGGCTTATCGTACATGCCATGTAGTGTTTTTTGTCTCCCACACACCTTCAATCTAGAACATGAGCGCCATCCATCTCCTCCTCCAACGCCCCTTCTCTCCTTCCTTCCTTCCTTTACCGCCTCCCCGGCAGACCCGGCACGCCGACGTACCGCTCCTCGCGCTCCGTGAGGAACATGACCTGGACCCAGAACTCCTTCAGGTCCTTGTCCCACCAGGTCCAGTAGCGCTCCCCGTGCGGTCGATCTCGCGCGCCTGCAGCTTGAACCCGCACGTCTCGTACGGCTCGGCCGCCACGAGCATGTACTGGAAGTTCTTGTCGGGCGGGTCGTCGACGCGCTGCTCGAACGCGCTCATGAACCGGACTTTCGGCACCTCGCTGGCCGAGATCTCCGGGTACTGCAACTGGAACAGCAGCCCCTGCTGCCGCGTCACCGCGTCCCGCACTTTCGTGATCTTGTACCCGGGCCGCCCGATCTTGACCACGTTGCGCTTCGCTCCCCCCAAGCCCAGCGCGCCGAACCCGGCGCCCACGACGCCCACCGGCAGACCCGTCCGCTCGTCGATCTGGCCCTTGCCCTCCTTCTGTTCCTTGGCCGCGCGCCGCGCGAGGTTGGTCTGATGCTTCTTGCCCTGGGTGTGGGCGAGGTAGGAGCCGTCGTTCTGGTGCACCGTGAGGCAGAGGCGGCACTCGAAGGAGCCGACGTGGTTCTTGAAGAAGTAGGGGTCTTTGTCGAGGTCGATGGTCTCGAGGGCGAGCTTGCGCAGGCGTTCGCGGCGGTCGGCCGTGGTGGCGCTGCTGGAGGCGACACCACCGCCGCCGAACTTGGAGCCGGCGCGGTTCTGGTAATCCATCTTGGGAGTTGGGTGGTTTTGTCGTCGTCGATAGCAATGGGACCTTCCGCGAAAGAGTCTTAGGTTTTATTTTATAGAACACCGAAGGTGAATTGGAGTGAGATACGACGTCGAATCAAGTCGCACTAGTAGGTAGAAGGCCAATGAATGATGAATTCAATGGATGGGATAGAGAAGGCTGATCAAGTACCGAGAAACAGAAGCGAGCAAGGGTTGGATAAGATAAGAGGTTCTGGCGAGTGGGGCCTGCATATTGTTTTGGAGCTAAGCTTTCAAACATGGAAGTCTGGCATCCGCTTATCTACATATGCGTGCTTATGCATCTAGCCATCTCTTGACTACCACCCACCTACAATTGCATGTAGTATTCTACGAAAGAAGCGAAAGAAGCAAAAGACACAGGTCACACCATGTAGCTCAGAGATGTAGTAGTATTATGCTTTCATTGGGTTCTTTTTATCGTGCCGTCTTATCATCAATTATCGCCTGCCAGATTAAAGCACGATTCCATTTCGTGTCTAGGACATCATGTCGTACCAGGTCCAAAGCGTGCATTAGACAAGCTGTATGTCCGCCTGTCAAGAGACCAACAGATGTCGTACCTTACATGTACACACATCAGTAGGAGACAACTCAAGTAAGCCCCTAGACAATGGCCGTCTGAGACCACCGACGAATGTTTGTAGCATCCACATACGTATCCCCTACAATTCTCGGACCAAATAAGCTAGTTCTGCAGTGTGAATTCTTTCAAGTATTTGGATCGCTGGCTCATCGAAGCATCGAATAGTATCGCCAAAGTGCAATCGGGAATCCAAACAAGCTCCTTGACACTTGCGGGGCGTCACACATATCCAGGGTACTGAGGTAGTCATCGAGTCGAGCACCGGGAGAGTCGATGTTCTTTATGGCGGCCATCGATCCAACTCGATAGATCTAGCGGAAGTTGTTATCGAACCGCTTGAATGTGTAACCAATGAACGGCAAGCTCATCTCGGGCGACTCTTCGACAGCCTTGCCAGCGGCAAGTGCCTGCGCCTTGAGTACCGTCGCGTTGTCCGTCTGGTCAATCTCGTCCGTGGGGAAGTATGTCGTGTCGATGCTTGACGTCAGGCGAGGTTCGAAAGGAGCACGGATGCGGCGCAGGCTCTCAAATTCGACTCCGCGGAAGAAGGGGTGTGCCTTGATGTCCTGAGCTCCGTGGCGGCCGAGACGAGCCTCGGTGTTACAAACCAGACTGGGCCAAGTTAGCGAATTGCTGCTGATACATATTGAACAAAGAATAGACAAACCTTCGAATCAGATGCTCGGCCTCGGCGCCCAGCGTAATGTCATCCGGGAAGTAGAGAGACTGTCTCCAGTTCACGATCTTCCTGTAGGTGTCGTGGCTATCTTCGGCACAGAACGGCGGCCAACCGACCAGACACTCGAACATAATAGTGCCGAGGGACCACCAGTCGCAGTCGAACGAGTAGCCGTGGCCAGTGAAGATCTCAGGAGCAATGTAGTCAGGAGTACCGACGGTAGAGTAGGCCATCAGTCTTCGCGACCGTCTCCAGTCGTTAATCTGCGAACGGTTGCTAACCGTAAGGTTGATCTGGTCGATAGCGACCGAGTTTCGGTCCCTCGGCCGGTTCGACTTGCCCTGCAGCAGCTGTTGGTAGTAGTTGTTATCGTGCAACTTGTGGAAACCGGTGGACAGACCGAAATCCGTCAGCTTCACGTGACCACCTCGGTCCAGTAGGATATTGTCAGGCTTGATATCACTAAGCAAAGAAGTCAGCGGGTATACCTAAAAACACGCTGTGGTTAGTATCGTGACGTACCGATGAATGAAGCCAAGCTTGTGAACTGCGTCAATCGCGAGCACTATCTCGGCGATGTAGAAACGCGTGATATCCTCGGAGAAAATCTCGTATTTGATGAGCATGGTCATCAAATCACCACCAGGTAAGAACTCCATCAACATGTACAGGAAGTTGGCGTCCTGGAAAGTCGTGAAGAGCTTGACTACCAAGGACTGTCCGACTCGGCCAGAATATCTCGCTCGGCACGCACGTGCGCCAATTGGTCCTTCTTGAACATTTCCGTCTTAATCAGGGACTTCATCGCATACACCAAACCATCGGCCTTCTTCTGCACCAGCTTGACTTCACCGAAAGCACCCTTGCCGATGATCTTGATGGTGCTGTAGTTCTCGGGCTTGTCCTTAGTTCGCAGGAATCGCAGGTATCGGCCCTCCTTCTTGCCGCCGTTTTGCCAGATCTGCTCCCTTCGGGATGCGGAGTGGTTGGGGTCGCTCAGCTTCTGCTCCATCTCGCTCTGGCGGAGGTTGCGCTCACGTGCGCGCTTGACGCTGTCCTTGAAGAAATCGGCTGCCAGCTGGGAACATTTCTTCTGGTTGTTATTGGCGTTCTGGCCGAATTTCTCGGGATTGCGCTCGGGAGCGGGTTGGAACTCGGTTGAGCGCTGGCCCTGGTTCGGCATCGGCGCATTCAGGTAGCTGTAGCTGGGTTGAGACTGGTTCGACGAGCCGGCGGTTCGAGGTCGCTGGGCGGGTGAGGGTCCGCGGGGAGAGCCGTATTGGGCACCTCGGGCAGAACCACCGAGGTTCTGATGGGAGAATTGGTGAGCTAGACCGACATTGGGGTCGTTGCCCGGGGTATTGGATCTCTGCTGGTAGCCAGCTTGCTGACCCTGGCCATAGTCGGCACCCTGCTGAGGGGAATACTGCTGCTGCTGGTATTGATTTTGCTGCATGAAGTAGTTGCCGGCTTGCTGGTAGCCTCCAGCGTACTGCTGGTTGGGAACTTGCTGCTGCTGCTGATGCTGGCCAGCCATTGCCTGGTTGGGAAAGACAGGCTGGGGGAAGGTCGAAGGCGTGGTGGGATATTGTCTGCTGTCAGACGGACCAAGACGCTGCTCGTTGTTCCCGATGTTCAGGTACAGGCGGTTGTTTGGGTCCATGGTGGCGGTTCGGCTGTGCGGTGTGTACTTGTATGGCCGAGACGCAGCGTGTTTCTACGGGATATGTGCCTGCAGAAAGGCAATTTCGATTGGACTCGTTCGGGCAGCGATCGTGCAGTAAATTAGTTGGGGGGTTAAGGAGGGGCAGCGAGAGTGAACAGCTAGCCGCCACTTGTTAGGGATGCTTGCTGAGGGAGGCAGACCGTCACGTCGAACTTGTGACGATGTGACACAAGATCAGATGAAGGAAAACCGGGCTACTGAAGAAGCAAAATAGCCACAAGCATGCCTGGTTGTTGACGACGAGGGAAGACGGGGTTGATGCGGTGAATGAATAGTATCAATGTTCGAAGAAGGAGTCCTTCACTTTCTTGTCGAAATCAATTGAGCTGGCATGTGCAGCTGGCTGTTTTGGTTTTCGAACTCGGTAAGGGGAAATCGCAGGAGCAGCGCACGCAACGCAAGAGAGGGGGAAATGCGGGCCGGTCGAGAGTAGTGCCCCCCCAGAACAAGCAAGGCCAGCAAGGGTGATGGCGGTGCTGATTGACTTCGAAATTGTTTCAGGTGGCAGTCGGTGGCGAGCAGTTGGACGTGATCGATTAAGTAATCAGGGAATTCGAAAGATCACCTCACTTTATCACTACCCTGTCGTTCTTTTCATCGTCTTGGCTGCATGTTCGTCTTGGTGGTTGACATATGTATGCACATATGTATGTAAGGCAACGTTGAATTGAACCCCTGAAGTCGGAACATCCCTGGCTGGCAGGTTGGCAGGCTGGGGCCCTTGAACAACATGAACCTACGGTGAACGGATCAAAATCCTAGCATGCTAATGCCTCGCTAAAGGTCCGCTAACCCCAAAAGGGGTAAGCGGCTCTATCCTCGGATTGTTTCGAGGCTAACCTTGGCAATGCTCGGTTTACTAAATATTACCTCCACGGCCATCTGATCCTCATATGTACACCAAATGGCCCTCTTGTGGTAACAGCCCACAACCCTTCGTTGGATTCTGCCCTTGGTTGATATATCCCCTAAGCTGCCACAACGCTGCTTTCCACCACATTTGACGGTACTGTACTGACCAGGGATAATTTTAGTACAATCGGAATGGCGCTTTGAACGTCCGTTGTGCTCGGTGTGTTATTTGATTGGTCAAGCTCACCTGGTTACGGAATGCACGGCCGTGTTGATCATTTAGCGAAAGTATTGTACGAAAAGCAGCGTTATGGCAGCTTAGGGGATAGTGAGCTGCACGCCATGCCTTTGACGATTCTTTATGCATCATCGGAGGAACTCGGGTGGTCCGGTCCGGTCAGTCACCTACATGTACGAAAGCTCACCTTGTTTCCGCCCAGTGTCCTGCTCACATGCATCTGTATCTTGCCTGTGCTCGCACACGTGAAGAATACGAAATCCTTGGTGTGCTGCTTGCGCCTGCTTGGAAACGATGCGGTCACCCAACTGCGCCATATCGACCTGATCCGCCCAATGTTCAAGATCATGTATAGCCGCATCACAGCCCGCTGAAATTCACCCTGTCATAGGCGATACAGTAGTCATGCCAGGCTAAGACAACCAATTCATCTAAACCGACCCGAGAGGGTGGCCCTTCTCACAGCCCTACCCCTGTGTGAATCTGTACAAGAGCAAATAAATGCAACGACAGTAAGCGATGTAACCCTACAAGGACAAGCTCGCTGTCGATAGGCTCAGGATATATGATTGTTTGCTTGAAGTTGTCTTTTCATGGTTATTACGCACGGAACTGGATGGGGAGGGGCTGTTATCGTGCGTAGACGCGCCCCCTTTCCCCAAGGCGACCAGGGTGTTATAGACTTCGTGCTACTGGCCAGGATCCCGAGCTGACCGGTCACGCTTCGGGGGAGGTAAGGTTGGAGCGTTCTCATTCGCCAATATGCTTCTCACCTCACTGATGACCATCAGTATGGGAGGCAGGCACAACATGACGTGCTTTCCTTTCACCGCTTCACACTAGGTATGCTGCTAATATGTATTCAAGAAAGTGCTTTTGAGAGAATACCTTCCATATAGAAACCCTACACAGAACGGTATCGCTTGTCGTTCCCCCAACCCAGCCAAGTAAACATCCAACCTTGTCACCAAAGAAGTATCAAATTTTGGAAGCACTCAGGGATTGGCCATTTCTGATCGTTGCCTGAAGTGAGTCGTATCCCAGCCACCTTGATTTCTGAAAAGACGTCGATATGGGCTATCTATACTCCATTATTTTCGCCTCCTTTATCCGCTTCACACTAGTTCAGTTCTGTAAATCTGGCAGGAAAACAACTGGACTGCCTCTCGGTCCCCCAGCACTCCCTCTCATTGGCAACCTTCACCGGATTCCGAGCCAAAAGCGATGGCTCCAATTCCAGAAATGATCGCAGTCGTATGGGTATGTATACGCGTAGTCTTCTTTGGCTCAGAGATCAGAACTGACGAGGGCCGCGGGAATCGGGTCTTGTGCTGATTTTTACAGTACTCATGGGAAGCAAGCCTGTCATCGTTCTTACTTCACCTGAGACGGTCAAGGACCTTCTTGACAAGCGAGGTCATATCTACTCCTCTAGGCCAGTCTCATACATCTCGGATATATCCTCGGGGGGTCTACATTTTGCGGGCATGGTAAAGCTATCCTGCCAAATACCGAGGTATCCAAGCTGTGGAACAAAAAGTAACAGAACATAGCAATACAGCGATACTTGGAAGATGTGCCACCGAGTCTTCGCCAACCATCTCAACACCAAGGCCTCGAAGAGGTACTACCCATACCTGGAGCTCGAGAAAAAACAGCCCCTCTACTCTCTCTTGGAGTCCCCGGAAGACTTCCGAGACCACATCAGCCGCTATGCCTACTCATTTACTTCCCAGATGGTCTTCGGCTTCCGGACGCCTTGGTCGAGTGACCCCAACCTCGTCCGGCTGCATGAGTGCTTTGCCGAGTGGTCAGCTCTCGAAGGGCAGACGATGACGGCGTTGGCCGATATCTATCCAGTCTTGCAGGACCTGCCTGATGCCCTGTTCCCGACACGCCGGCAAGCCCGAGCTTCTTACAAGAAGCAGCTGGTGGTGTTCCTGAAGCACTGGAACATCACAAATATTCGCCTTATGAACAAGACTATCCATGTGAGTGGGACTGAGAAGGGAAAAGCTTCAACCTTTTGCCGACCACTAAACCTACCACATTCAGAATTATTTTGCACAAGACCTTCTTCAAGCACAAGAAAAGGAAGGGTTCTCCGATGAGCTGGCTACTTTCATCTGTGGTATTCTTCTTACTGCCGGCAGTGACACCGTGGCTGCCGAGCTGAGCGCCTTCGTCCAAGCGATGTTACTCTTCCCTCAGGTCCAGGAAAGGGCCCAAGAGGAGATCGATAAAGTATGTGGGGAAAAAATTGCCCACCAAGGAAGACACTGCTTCGTTGCCGTACGTTCATGCGTATATCAAGGAGACTTGTCGATGGATGCCCATGCCTGTCATGGGTATTCCCCACGCGACAACCCAAGATGATGAGTACAAGGGTTATCGTATTCCCAAGAGCGCAATGGTATTCCTCAATGTTTGGTAAGTTCTCCTTGTTGATGGCTTGACGAGACAAACGAAACCATTCCTGGGTGAACCACATACTTACACAATCAGGGGTATGCACATGGACCCCATCAGACACCCGAAGCCGCGAGAATTCGACCCGTCCCGCTACCTGCACTACCACAAATCCATGAGGGAGTCCATGCTGTCGCCTGACCCCACCGAGCGCGATCACTACATCTTCGGCGCCGGGCGGCGCATGTGCCAGGGCGTCGACCTCGCCGAGAACTCGCTGTCTCGATCGCCAGAATCCTGTGAGCGTTTACCATTGGGAAAGCGGCGGATCCCAGGGGCCGCGACATAACTCCGGATCCCGAGGCCCTTGTCGGCGGACTGGCGGTCGCCCCGGCGCCGTTCCCGGCCAGAATCGTGCCCCGGAGTGAGCAGCGTGCCCGGGTCGTCCGTGAGGAGTGGGGATTGGCACAGGCGGCACTGCGTCCCGAGGACCAGCAGTGGAGGGAGATTCAAGAGCCGAGGACGAAATTCACTTCCTGAGCTGAGCAAATTCCCAATAAGGAAATTGACCATCGTAAGAGATGGCAACGTTAGTGACCAAGATGGGACTGTAGCTCTCGTGCCTGACCTGACCCTAGCGGTTTGAAGAGGCTCGCAGCTAGCCATATTGAGGACCCCGATATCCAGGGTTAAGGGGAAAAGGTCATTCCAGGGAGGCGTCGAATTCTACCCGAGACGTCCATCTCTTATCTCTGCACCATTGCAATATCGACGTGTTCGTTGGTCGCCGTCATGGCTCTCTGCTTCTGCCATGTTCCAGGTGGATCACTGCATCGGCGCCAGTATCTTGCATTTAGCGATACCCACTGCGGGCCGCTCCCCGCATCACCCAAGTTCCATTGCCGTGTGTGGCCTTCCGGTCTTAAGGGGTGGTTGCATTCTGGCTGACTGATTGCTGTGAACCAGCTTCCATGCTATATCCCACCTATCTGCGCGATACATATCACCATGGGGCTCCGTGGCTTTATCTTGCATTCTGATTTCCTCGTCTACTGGGATGGGACGGACCTGAATGATGTCACCCCGTTCATGGCACATGCCGGCGACTTATGTTTATTCGCACTTGACGTATGCTTGGCTAAACTATCACCCAGCATCGAACGCCTATGGCATTTTTGTTACTTCCCTCAAGTATCGTCAAAGATGTTGTTACAAGAAACCGGCAACGCTAGTTGTATATGAGGCTACAGTTAATTTACATATTAGGATACTATAAAAGCGACATTCTCATTACACAATTACCTCAACCAATCATCATTCCGAGTCGGACCAATGCCCAAGCTCTTTTATTCTGCTCCGGCCCCAGAAGCCGTAGTAGCATCATCCGGGTGTGACGGAGTTGTACTCTTCGCGGTATCCGGCCGGCTGACCACACTCCCCGGGCGACTCAGGCGCCGAAGCTTCTTCCCCGCCTTGGTCTCGAACAGGCTCTTGACCCTTCTCAGCCTCGCCCACCGCTTCTTGTCCTCCTCGACGCCTTCCTCTCCATCGTCCGCCATGTCAGAACCCAGCATCAACAGCTGCTCATCGCTCAACTCGGAACCGCCGGCGGTTCCCGGCCTCCCACCTGGGGACGACGCGGCGTTGGGCGTAGGTGTGGTTGGGGCTATGGAGCTCTTGCTCCGACCGTGACGCGAAGTCGTGGATTTCTTGTGACTGCCTTGGTTGCGTAGGTAAGCCGCGTTACGTAGAGTTTGCAGCAGGATTTCCCATGCCATCTTATCTTCCGCCTCGGCGATGTTGCTGCCGGGGTTCCTTTGACTGGCCGCATTTCGCCAGGGGCAGAAGAAACGGTGCTCGCGGACTGGATCCAGATGGTCCATGGGAGCGGGTATGATGACCTCATTCGTGTCTGGGTTGACCTCCCGGCTCTTGAACATCCACAGACCCAACCGACGCAGGCATGTTGTACAGGAGGCAGAATTCGGGACTTGTCCAATGCGTGTGTTCGATAGGCCCTGCCACCCGGCTAGAGCGAGGGCCAAGGCCACGTCATTGGGTTTCGTCGCTGGGGGATTTGTCTTTGGCGGTGGTGGGTCGGTGAAGAACCTGGGCGGCAACTGGGACTTGATCGTTTGCAACTGCATCGAGTCTGGGAGTCGGAGGTTGAAATCGTAGGGAAGGAAAGCTGGGCGCATACACAGCTCATCGTAGCGTTGCCGGAGCGAGGGTAGGGCTGTTTGCGGGCTCGTCAAGCTGAGCCGTAGTAGAGTGTCTTTGAGAAGTTAGTAATTGGTCATAGAAGTTCAAGCAGTGATGGGATCGAAAGTATTACCGTCACAGCCACGCCTCCTCCATAGGCAGTCTTCCTGATGTGCTTCCACGATGAGTTCGGCAAACTTCTTCACCAACGCCTCCTCGAACTCGGAACCTGCCAAGACAGAGACGTCTTTGCCTTCGGAATCCCTCTTGCTCGTTTTCACCACCAGCTCCTTGTTGCAGAGAGAACAGCGCACCGTCTCTTTGCCCGAGCAGATCCAGCCTCGTTTCGCCCACTCGATCTCGTTGACCTTATCCGGCTTCGGCGTCCACTCCGTCAACTCTTGGAAGGTCCCGAGTCGCTTGATGAGCTGCCCACGGTCACTGGGGCAGTACCGCGGAGGTTCGGTCGGGGCTTTGTTCTCGGCAGCCTTGGATGTCGACTTCCTGATGGTCACGTTTGAAACGAGGGTCCTAATCGTCGCGCCAGGTTCGTTCAGTGGCATCGATCCCGGTACACCTGTGCGCCGCCGTTTTGCTAGGAGCTCGGCGGTCAAAGCCGAAACAGGAGCTCGTGTCGACTCGCCGCTGGCTGTTGAGCCAGCCGTGGGTGCTCGATGCAGTACAGAGGCCGCCGCCGTGGCCAGGTCGCTATGCCTCACCATTATGGAATCGTCTAGGTCGTCGAAGTTGTCGGACGGTAGACTGGTGGGCGAAGATTTTCCACCCAGGCCCTGAAGGAGGGTATTGAACTTCCGCTTGGTAGCATTCATGTTGACTTCCTAGGTGAGACACCGCGCCAAGGATGATGCGTCGACAAGCCGCAGTCGATGCTGGTTGGATGCGACTCTACTTGGGTAGAAAACGGCTTCCTTGACGAAAGTACGGATAGCAGGTCGATGATTGGTGCAGGACAAGCAACGGGACAAAGGGCCGCAGTGGAGAATGAAGCAAGTGCAGGGTTGGATTAATTAATTAATTGTAGTTGGGGAGATTGTTTGAATGCGAAGAAAGCGCTTTGCAGTTGACCGAAAGGTTTCCTTGTAAATAGAAAGATCCCTGCTGGTCGGAGGGGCGACGGTGACCCTTGCACAAAGCCATGCAGTTTGCAGTTAATTAGTAAGAGACCGCGCAGTGCACTGGCCGCGCGGAAGCTTAGGCCCTTTGAAAGGAATGGCGGGGTTTGGCCCGTGGGTTTTACAGCTGCAGCACCAATCAATGCTCAGTGCTGATTGATGAGTCGATGTCGTACCTACGCTTAGGTATGAGGTACACTGAGCATGGAGAACAATTGATGCACCTGGTCTGCTTACCAGCAAAACAGAGAAGAAAAGTCAAACAGCATAAAGTTTCACTTCAAGCCGGTATCATATTAAGCAGACTGTTGTCAATTGCACCACAGTTTAAACGATTGGCCGAGCAACATAACGCAATTCTGGAGGTATATTATCAATGCCGCAGAATACCTAATTGATGGCGGGGCTATAGAGCTGCAGTGATGCAATCGAGGAAGCATTGATAGGCGTATCAACCGGGTAAAATAACGACCTGGTCAACATTTACTGTATCGCGGAGCTCACATCATATAGCAGCAGCATACCTGCTAACAAATGCAACGCAAAGACTCATGACACAATCCCTGCCATTACGGCCTATCTTTTTCAAAAAGGCCCTACTATATTTCCTGCTTCCCGTCCTGGCCTCCATGATTCTAATCCGCGCAGTGCCCCGCCTAAATCTCCTCTTCTCCCACCTCGCCTCGACCCCCACCACCTCCATACTACAACATCCGCCGTCGTCGTCAGCTTACTTCTCTGCAACAACAGGAACAACTACTACCCCCTCTCCGACACAGATTGCAACAAAGAAGAAGATGGCCTACGAAAAGGAACTCGAAGTCGCGCAGCTGGCGGTGCAGCGAGCCACCCGCCTGACCAAGCGCGTCTTCCACGAGAAGGCCAAGGGCACCCTGTCCAAGGACGACGCCTCGCCCGTGACCATCGGCGACTTCGGCGCCCAGGCCCTCATCATCGCCGCCCTCAAGGCCAACTTTCCGAGCGACGAGATCGTGGCCGAGGAGGAGGCGGCCGACCTGCGCGACAACGAGAAGCTGCGCTCCACCGTGTGGGAGCTCGTGCAGTCCACCAAGCTCGAGGATAGCAAGGCCGAGGAGACGCTGGGCGGCGCCGTCAAGACGGACGAGGACATGCTGAAGCGCCTCGACGAGGGCGCCAGCCAGGGCGGCGCCAAGGGCCGCATCTGGGCCATCGACCCCATCGACGGCACCAAGGGCTTCCTGCGCGGCGGCCAGTACGCCGTGTGCCTGGCCCTGATGGTCGACGGCCAGGTGGTCGTCGGCGTGCTGGGCTGCCCCAACCTGCCCGTGGATGACACCGCGCCCCTGACCGCCGACGTCGGCCAGGACGCCGACGACAACGAGGGCCGGGGCGTCATCTTCTCGGCCGTGCTGGGCCAGGGCGCGACGAGCCGGCCCTTGACCACGGGTGCTCTGGCGGCGGAGAGGAAGATCTCGATGCGGCCGATCACGGACATCACCAAGGCGAACTTCTGCGAGAGCGTCGAAGCCGGTCACTCGAGCCATGGCGACCAGGCCGACATTGCGAACAAGCTAGGCATCACCGCCCCGAGCGTGCGGATGGACTCGCAGGCCAAGTACGCCTCCATCGCCCGCGGCGCCGGCGACATCTACCTACGACTGCCGGTCAAGGCGACGTACCAGGAGAAGATCTGGGATCACGCCGCAGGAGATCTGATTGTGCGCGAAGCGGGCGGTCAAGTCACGGATGTGAACGGAAACAGGTTAGACTTCACGGTGGGCAGGACGCTGGCCAACAACAAGGGTGTTGTGGCTGCGCCGGCTGGCGGGCACGCTCAAGTGCTCAAGGCCGTACAGGAGGTCCTCTCCAAGAAATAGACATGATGTACACAATATAGAATACAATTCAAAGGGTACAACCAGACGAAAATACCGCATCGTCCAGTAGTAAATGTAGTGGTGATATACATATGGCGCCCGATGTAAATGCCAACCAATCCCTCCATGAACTTGGGCCCGGTACCGCTCCTGCAAATCCCTGCGGTGGGTGTGCGTGCGTCTATTTGATCTTCTTCTGCTTCAGTTTGATGGTCTCGTCGTTCACGAAGATACCCTTGCCCTTGTAGGGCTCCGGTCGTCGCCACTTCCGCAGCTGTCCCGCAAAGGTCATGACCTCCTCGCGGTTGATGCCCTCCAGCAGTATTCTCGTGGGCTGCGGGGTGCTGGCCTTCATGCCCCTGGGGACGCCCTCCTCGACGGGGTGGGTGAAGCCGAGCTTGAGGCAGACGAACTTCTGGCCCGGGTAGGCGGCCTTTTGCGGGCGCTCCTCGATGCTAGCCCTGTAGCCGACGCCGACCAGGCGCAGGATGGCCGTGTGGCCCTCGGACACGCCCATGATGTGCCGGTTCAGGTAGGCCCAGGTGGTGCCCCACATCTCCATCTGCTGCTTGGCCTCGCGGTCCTCGATCGACAGCACGGCCTTGCGCGCCTCGGCGTCCTGCGTTATGTGCAGGTAGGGCGGGATCTCGAGCTGCAGCTCCCCCAGGGGCCCCTTGATGGTCACGTTGCGCTTCGGGATGCGCAGGTACGTCGTCAGGTCCTTCTTGACAAAGGGCTCGCCGATCGAGAGCTCAACGCCCGGCGGTATCGAGAGGGGGGTCCGGCCCAGCTTCGAGGGCTTCGCCGCGGTGGAGGAGAAGGGGCGTCGGCATGTCGAGGGTGATGAGGAGGGTGTTTGCGCCGATGCGGTTGCGGATTGAAAGGCGGGTACCAGGAAGGACGGGAGGGCGACTGCGGGTTTGGAGCCGTTCAGGGCCTTCTCGAGGACCCTGCCTCGACTGGGCGCAAGCATTATGACGAATTGGTCGTTGCGAGAGGTGGATTGGCTTTGCTTGCAACGAGACCCGAACCTGGCTGGGATTGTTGAAGCTCCAGTCACTGGAGCTCGGGTGTCTGAAAATTGCTGGTTCCAAGTCATGTGACCGCGCGGCTAGGTGGCGCTAAATCGGGTCCATCAAAAAGCTGGGGATGCGCGCTTTCCATCCCGCAACTACAACTTCTGCTACCACACGAGACCGTCGCTTTCCACAATAGTCTTCCGTGACTCAATCCTATGACTGATTTGAATATCACTGAAATATCTAACTCTTCTAGACAGGTTCGATTTCACTGACTATTAATTGTAATCCTGCTCATTCCGACTTCGTACTAGCAAAATGCGGTTTGGGAAGGGTCCCGGATTGCATATCCGTGGGCCTTATATCTCAGAGAAGGAACAACCTCTGTTGGTGCAACCCGAGGAATTGAACGTGGCAAAGCTTCCTCGAGGTAAACGTAGAGTGAATCTCTGGTGGTCGTTTTGGGTCGATCTCTCCGCCCCTTCTTGTTTTCCTACAGCCCATAATCTGATTGACTTGCGCCTTGGAACAATCAAACAACTGAACTGAACTGAATGTGGTGAAGCCACCGCAATTCCTCTACTTGACTGACTTCACCTGTCCATCTTTCACCAATAATCTCACCACTTGATTCCCAACCTGGTCCCTCATGCACGCCTAACATTTTGGTGTTTGGCTGCGCACCTATGAACGTCAATATGGCAAGCTCGATTGCAGTCGTCGCTTTGGTCTTGCTTTTCGGCGTCGATGAGACGTCTGGTTTTTCATGGGGACGTACGCCAAGCTCTCCAAGCCACGAGATCCATAGCAGACCTGCTTTCGACCCCAGCTTGAGCGCAACTGAGATGCTCCAAACAGGCACCCGCGCACGATCAACATACGAGGTGGCTTTACAGGAACTGAAGCAACTGGAATCCGAGCCCCTGTGTCATCAGACTGCAGCAAGGTTACTTGTCAGCAACTGCCAAGTTCTCGAAGGCAAAGATGAAGCAACCGTATTAACTGACAGCGGCCGCCAAATCCGAGACTTCGTGGACGCCTACGCCGCAAGTTTGGCCATCTGCGATCTAGAGAGGGGCCGGTTCAACATACCGTCAGCCTGCGATCCGTTCCGAGAATCGACACTGACCCAGCTAGCATTGCAAAATACGATCAAGCTTCATGCCACCTCGAAGCAGATTGACAACTGTCTGTCAGGACTGGGCGCTTCGGATTCCGCATGGAACACATGGATCAGTTACCGGCACAAGGCTCTACGATTTTGTGAGGCGGCCAGGGCAGATAATGAGAAGAGTGAGTGCAACTCCATGGGGAAAACTATACATCCTTGCTAATCCCTCCCAGCTCGCAGTATTCAGACCTTCCAGCGACTCACTAAGATCATGAGCAGGATGGCAGATGATGTTGACCTCAGGGTTGATCAGCGGCTTACTGATCTCGACATGAAATTCCATGCGACAGGTGGGAAAGTCGACAGTCTGTCAACGCAGATTGAGTATTTGAGAAGCGCAGTTGCAAATGCTGAGGGCCTCGCTTCTGGTCATTTGACGACAGCTTTAATGGTTAGTGTATTATCCCCGAGTCCTTGTACCACTCCGATACTGACACCACTTAGGAATCTGCCAATTCATTAGAGGGTGGCACGAAATCAGCGGCAAACTTGCAGCGAGTGCTAGAAGTTCTGCTGCAAACCGTTCTGACCACCAATGCTGAAGCCGCAGCTGCCCATGAACAGTCTATGGAACTAGTCTCTCAGAAGACAGAGTCTGAAATGGCCACGGCGATGAATGCAATAGCCGCCGCAGTGGCGTCAGCTTCTACTTTGCAAAACCAGATTGTGAATTCGCCCGTACCCCTAAACCAGCCAGAGAGCTGACCATGCTATTAGGAATTGTCGCGCTTGCAATCTGCTGAGTTGGAGTACAGACAGATGACTCTGGAAGAGGTCAGTAAGAGCTTCCCATTCAAAAGCAACCAGCTAATTCATGATCCAGGGAATGCAACGTCTTGTTGACCTGTCAAGTGATCTTATCTCGAAGCACAATGATCATGCCCAACTACTGCACCGGGCCAAGAGCATGACCAATGAAATTATGGACACTCTGCACGAGACCGCAGCATCTGCTGCGATTGTGGAAGAGGCTCTCTCTAAGAAATCCACTGTCGCCTCTCTCTGGCCATACATCTGGTGCCCCGCGGCATCACTGGTGATGGGGTCCTACGGGCTTCCCCCTTCGGTGGTGAGGAACCTAGTTCTCGTCGCTCTCGGTAAGTCCCATTACACTGATCTGTTTTTTCATGTTCCGATCTAATCTTGTCATAGGTGAGGCTGCCGGTTATGTTGTTTCCTCGGTCAGCATGATACCTACCAACCTCGATTCGTTAATGTCCTTCCACCCCCTCTGGTACTTCTCATCCAGTACGTCACCGATCAACACCGAATACGATCAGCAAAATACATCGAACGCTACATCTGCTTAACTTTCGCGACTGCTTCACCGCAGTAGCTATCAATAACACATCTTGGGATCTCATGGTACATCAAAATCGGGAGGATAGTATTTTCATTTGGCAGCTCCAACGAGCGGCGACTGGGCAGCCGCAGGTCAGACTCGTATGCTGTTTAGGCATCATTCTGCGACCTCTACATGATGATACATGCGCATATGGAGGCCGACTTGGGGTCGGTTATCGCTTCATATACAAGCATCATATGCCTCCTAGATCACCTTAGTCAATCAGAACACTCATCTTGCCATATCCCGGCATGCTAGTAAACGAAATAGTCTGGTGTTACTGAAGCTTTTGTTAGAGAACCAGCGTGATTCATCTCCCAATGTTACGCATAACCTACATGACGTGCGTAATTTCGACAATGTTGTGATCGCAATTTGGCCAACATACTCGGCCTCGAAATACCCAATTGTGCTCGACAATTACTTCCAATGCTGGGGTTGCAGGTTAGACAAATATAAATACTATATCGGCTATGTAAATTTCTCTTGAACAGGCTATGCCCTGTTAGCAGCTGCTATGCACGGTTCTTACGCTACACTTGTTTTTTGCCTTGTACCCGAAGTTTTTCAGTGCATTCACATGGCCGACGGTGACAAGCGTATCGATTAGCCCTCACCCCCTTTTTGGTGCTGCACCCCTTTTGGTGTTAAGGGGCTATCGATGCGAAGTGTATTGTGGTGATGTTTTTTTGGTGTTGCACCCTTGGTGGTGCGCCCTTTTTAGTGGTGCACCCCTTTTCGGTGGTGCACCCCTTTTCGGTGGTGCACCCCTTTGGTGTTGACCCTTTTCGGTGCTGTACCCTTTTCGGTGGTGAGGGGTAATCGATACGCTTGTCACCGCCGGCCATGTGAATCTTCAGGTACATAGCTAAAAATAGGTGTGGCGTGAGGGCCGTACATGGCAGCTATTGATAGAGCCTAGTCGGTTTAAGCAAAATTTACATAGTCGGGGTAGTATTTCTCTAGACAAAACATAAGAACACGAATTTTCCAGGTATTTCACGGCATACAGCTCCCCTGATGGTTTGTTTTTCAATTTTCTTTCATAGTCAAGACTCTCGACTCTGCTCTGAAACCTCGGCTCTCCTAGTCAGAAAGCCCATTGCTGCGATGCTGCCATGTTAAGACAGGTAACCTCTGGCACAAACAGCGCAAAAAAATGCTCCAGCATCTTACTGACCTATGTCACTGCTACGGTAGATTGAACGATCAAAGGCGTTAGGGATATACTCGGGCGCCTGGTCATGATCTATGTCGTTGAAGAATAGCCACCACTCCTCGTATTCGACAGGTTTCTGGATCATAGCAGCCCCCATTTTCCGGCCGAAGATGATCTCGTGCAAAAGCTGGTAGTAGAACCCTCCCTGGTCGTGGTAGTACGCGACCATGAGATGAGCTATGATACCAGGCCCCATCTCGAGCAGTTCGAAGTACTCCTCGCAGCCGGTGTAGACGAGGGTAGCACTGTGAATCGGTTTTCCCAGCAGTAGTTGTCCCAATCTCTGATGCGTTCTTCAGCAAGCTTATTGCGCTGGAAGTTAAGCTCGACGATCTGGCTGCGCTGGCGCTGTAAACCGCCGTCCACGTTCGCGCGGTAGACAGGGTCTTTCTCCAAGGCGTGATCTAGCCCGTACAATGATTGACTAACCTAAGATGTAGTTGGAGGTCACCTTGCAACGGACTTACATACATCCACCGCCCACAAATTCTGGGCAGTATTGTTCACCAGCTTGAAGACGACAAAGGGGATGATCTTGGGATCGAGCTTCTCGAGTGCGTTGAACTCGTATGTTTGCAGGTAGGTGGCGTCGTTGACGGATGCCAATAAAGAGCAAACGGCGTGAGCAGTGCCCCGTTTGGAGTTGAATTGTGCCACGGCCCGTGGGAATGCCGCATGGATGGCATTGTAGAGCTTGACGACCGAGTCGACGGCTTCTGGACTGGGCGAGGTTGCTTGTTCCGTTTCCATTTCTTGAGACAGTTGTGCGCGACGTTGACAAGTTGAAGGCGTGGCGGATAAGGTGATACGATACCATGGATGATGTTTGATGAACAATCGAGGAACCATAGCCGACTAGAACTAAAGGTTTTGGGCGTAGGGTATTATCTGGGTACCGGTTTTTGATTGGTGGGTTGGTTGCTGAGCATTACTTGCGAGCAGGCCGACCCCCAACACTTAACTTGGCGCCTAATCGCACTTTCTTATTCGCCAAATAACAGACACCGCCTGATAGGCCCAATTACGCGCCCTGATAAACCCATACCGCCCCCTGGCTTCCAACATAGTCATGACGCTACTTTCAAGCCCGCATAGGCGGCTCTAGTCTATCATGGATGACCCCTTAATTCGAGGTTCTACAAGCTTCTCGTAACACCCATCACAAAACACTATCCAACCTTTCCCCGGTTAATCTTTTTCATCAGTGTGATTGAGCCCCTCCGTATTCTAACATCCTACACCGGAATGGCACTCCCTCAGCTCCCTCATCCCTCTGCTATGGAAAGAAGCCTCCCGGCCATCCTGGGAATACAGTGGGTCTACCTGGCTATGATCAGGGGAACAACCAGCCTCCTCAGCAAAAATCAAATGCAAGCAGGAGTGACTTCAAGAAGCCTGGTGGATTCTTCTCCAGCCTGAAGAGTGGAAAAGCCAAGGAAGAGCAGAAGGCACCCAAGGCCGCGGAGTCCCGTCGCGCTGCTTCCAGCTCCGCTCGGAAGTACGCACAAGTCCCTCGGATGGGGCCCTACGACCCCATCCCCCTTACCGACCCAGGCCGCTCAGGAGTCGGCCATCTCGACCTACAAGAGCGTGCTCAAGTCGTCACCGGGGCTGGTCAAGGAATTCGAGGTCAGGTTCTACGCCTGGCAAAGGAGCTGGTATACATCTGCAAGAAGTACTGACTCAAAGTAAGTTGCACCGCCATTGTCCTGTCGGCTTGGCGGAACGGGGCGGGAACGATGCTGATCTCGGTGCGAATAGTGCCAAAGCCCGTTGCGATGTGGTGGAGTTCATTAAGCTGCTGGAAATGGGGCCCAGGGCCATCCCACTGGTCATTTATAAGATGCTTGACTGGGGCAACTTCACGGCCGTCTTCCTATGTGGGTTATCCCACCTTGCACTCTGCATCATTGTATGGATTACTAACCAATTTGGCATATCTTAGACAATGCTCTGGAGCGAGACACGAAGTATCTCATCGATCCGTCCGATGTTCTGAACTTCCTTGTCCTCCAGCGCCAAAATAATTTAATCGTCGATCTTAACCAGGGGAGGAGATGGTGAGCATGGGAAGTGAAATGTGCCATGGAAGAATTGGGAGTAGCGTACTTCGCTATCAAGGTGCGGGTTGAATCGTAGTTTTCTGATGGAATATGACGCCGCTAGAGAAAGGGGGAAAACGCCTTCCAGTTGTGGCTAAACATGAGCCGCCTACAACGAGTAGAATAGTGTAAGTGTACGGCTTTAAGGAAGTATATGTTATGTTAATTTAAAAACGGAATATCGGATAAAGGTCAATATGGAAATAAACCTGGTACATGCAAGATTCCCTCCTCTTTACTCTGGCTCCTTCCGCTTCTCCAAAAGGGGCCCAGTATACAGCTCGGTCAGCTCCGGTACCCTCTTCAGCCCCTCGTAGAATCTAAGGACGTAAGGATACTCCTCCCGCATCTGCGCATCCATGTACGCCAAGTACAGGATGAAGACGGTCCCGCCAATCACGACATCTGCCAGGCTGGGCCCTTCGGCATCCGCGTTGACAAACCAGGCCCGGCCAGGGGGGCTGCCAGTGCCACTGTCCCCGCTCTTCAAATGGCCCTCGTAGCGATCCAACCACCGGCGGACGTCGGCCGCCGCCTTCGTCTCGCGCTCCGCGCGGTAGGCTTCGGTCCCCAGGCGCCACGCCACGAGGTCCTTGGCCGTAGTCTCGAACTGCAGGTCGTTGAACAGGATCCACTGTTGGTTCAGGGCGCGCGTCTCGGCCGTTCGGCCCAGCAGCTGTTCGCGCCGGGGCCCGCTGTCGGCGACGTGCTGCGCAATGGCGGTGCTCTCGGCGAGGAGGAACGAGCCCGAGCCCGAGGACCCGCTCTTGCTCTTGCTCTCGAAGGTCGGGATTTGACCTAGGGGGAACTTGGCTAGGAACTCGGGCGTCTTGTTGGTGACGCCCGCGTCAAAGTCGGCGGGAACCTCTAGTTCCAGCCCATTGAGAGCGGCGGCGGCGAGGACCTGGCAGAAAGGGTCGGAAATAAGAAGCGTCAGTAAGGGCTAATTGGAACTGGAAAGGGGGAGAGGGCGATTGTATGATGAGACAGGTAACCAATCGCACCCAACTGGAGCAGGGGGCCGGCGACCAACCTTTCTGGATCTTGGGTGGACGCGCTCCTTGAGCGTGTAGAGTATTCCAAAGGGTGCCATTGCTGATTTGCCTGGCAGTCTGATAGCTGGCACTTAATGACGGCAGGATCAGTATGAAGCAAAGACAAACTGAATTCCGTACTGAAAATATTTATCTACTTTGCTTATTTACAAACTGCGGTAGCTTTTAACCTCTTATACAAAGTGTGCAAACAGCAAATCGGACTTCGGAGTAATTAGTGGACGAGCCCGTCGCAGTCTGCGTGGAAGATTGGTAAGCCTACGTTAGTTTGTTGCCATATTGGGGAACCATGGCCGATAAGATCGTCGACAGGTGGATCCTTCGGAGACATAATGGCCATCCCCCTTGCAGCTTACACCCAACTGAACTCGGAAATTCTCTGGATCTCAGGAATACAGCATAATTTACTATTGCTCGAGGGGCCCCATGCAGGATATGAAGCCACGTCTTCTCTGTGACAATCTTCTGTGTTATCTAACCGCTTCTTTCCGGTATATCCAGCCATTCTGTCTGAGGACAAACTTTGCTCTGCAACACATTCATGTTGAACTCGCGAGGTGTTGTCTGAGCTGCCGACGATCTAAGCTTATCCCAGTCATTCCAGCGACAATGGTCCTGTCCAAGCCGACACCCGTAGGCTATGTCTATATGTTTATACGTTCGGAGAGACGGTGGGGGATCTTCGAGTAGAAATCCAGATACTGGCACGTATACATAGTATTTGTTCCAAACTGGACCAAGCTCCAAGATATGCGCGACATGGGCTAATACATCTGCCGGCATGCCCTTGGTGTAACACTGACGAAGTTTGAGGTAGGCTGGATATCCGTCTAAGCTGCCCTCATGTGCTTCAAGTCCTAATACTAGGACATCTGTCGCTGGTCTCAGGTAGATAGCACCTGTGTGACGTTCTTCGGAATCGAGACCTTTGAAAACGCGTTGGGGTTTTGTCTTGTAGATGTCTACGCGGACCCGGAAATGCTTCAAGAACAGACTTCGGGTCTCGCAGTTGATGCGCAGCAAAGGCGAGGTAAGTGGCTTGGTGGGAAGGATTGACTGGATACGTTTGGGGACACCACCCTTTTTTGCTATCACGTCCCGGCCGGCCTTGTCGTCCTCAAGGTAGTGTTACCAGATATTTCGGCGCAGCTCAGGCGGGAGCTTCTGGAAGCCATGAAACGTGGTAGCCGTGGACATCTTTAGGTACTTAGCCTCGTAGGAACTGTGATGGGTCAATAAAGCCTCTTGAGAAGGATTAACTCAAGATTCTTAGTTCTCAGGAGCAGGTGCTTGGTGTGGTACTTGCAAGGACATGCAGTAGTCTCCTGTTGGTAACAAAGTTGAGAGTCAAGTTGATTGATCCAATAGGTACCATGAGAGGTTATGTAGAGAGTCTGGTTGCAGAAGAGTGGTACGAAGTTAGCCCGCAAGGCGAAAAGTATCGAAGAAATTTGCTGATGAGATATTGAGCCCGGCAAAACTGACATATGAAGAAGGAGCTTCCACGCTGCTTCCATGTAGCTAGCGAGTTCGATGCATACCTACCTACTTACCTACCTTATATACTTACCTAGATTTGGTTATCAAGTTTAGGTACCTTCCTTCACTACCTAGGAAGGGCAATCCTATTAACCGATGTACATTGATGTATGTACATCTAGTATATTACAGAGAGAAAACGCCCACCTTATTTTTGCACATATGCACAAGCCCCTATTGCAACAATGCGAACCCCTTTCCTTCCCTGGACACAATAAAGAAAAAGACTAAAACTGTGGGTAGTTCTATACTAATTATACCTATCGCATTATTTTCTTCTTAACTAACAATGATACGATGTTCGCAAGTGATCCCACCCAAGTGCCGATCTGCTGCATACTTATCCTCCAAAGGTCGGCCACGATCCAGAGGTCTTATAGCGTCGTAACCGACCTTAATATCATCTTGAAAACACCTCAACAATGTGATCAGGTGAGATGGCCGAGTTGGTTATGGCGTCAGGTTAAGGTCACCTTAATATCTTCATCCTGGTGGAGCAATCCGCGTGGGTTCGAATCCCACTCTCATCAGCATTTCTCTTTTTGCTCTTCTTTACCCCTATAAGACACCATTTCCTTTCCCCATTTCACTTATTATCATTCGTTTTGGAATACGGTAGTGCCTGCGACTTTGTCATTTATATTTATTTAGTTGCATTTATCTAGGCGATGCCTGGCCATGTCCGAGGTTGGGAAATGAGTTGATTCCAAGGGACAGGGGAAGGTCAGCATACTAGGCGGGCAACGAGCATGTGCATCGACCCTTCTGGGTGGCGTCGTCGTTGAAAATCCAACTCATTTAGGTTATACCCAAGACGTTTTACCTGGAGGCGTGACGTTGCGCCTCTCCTGCCACCCACTTCACTCAAAGTTACTTACCTAACCCGGCGTAGCATGAATAACTTGCTCACCGTCAGATGGTATGTATACGGGTTCAACAAGGTTAGGTAAGTTGGCATTTTGACCTGAATACAAAGAAAGCTTGGGGAGATAACGTGTAACTGCCGGTTCAGCCGTGGCACCATGGCCCAACGGGTTTCATTGAGTAAACCTTGGAAGTTGGCGAAGAGGGTTCGTCCAGGCGCTATCCACTCCCTTGTTTGCGTGCTTCTGTGATGTGTCAGAAGACGACGAAGGAGATCAAAAGCTCCTTAGGACTGACAAAGCTTCGACAATGCTATATCGACCCGGCTGAGCAAACCTTGCAAGTTGGCTATCGAAGCTGGCCGAGCCCATTGGAAGGATGCGGTTATCAACACGTTGGATCCGTCGACGCTATAGATGTAGCGGATTTGATAGTTTCGCCGCGGCCATCGTCATTGGCCCTGTCACAGATAATATCCAGGACTGGAACGGTAGTTTGGCGAGCCGGAGGGTGGCTCAGTCAGCCCAGTGACCAGAACCATCTAAATGGCCCTATTCTGCTGGCGGGACAAAGGTGCCTTATGTTGGATCAGCTGCATGTGAGACAGGACATATTGAGATATGATACGTCTGCATCGCGATATAGGAGATCTTGGCGATCTAGAGCTAGCGACTCTAGGTCCATTCACTAGATCAGCCTCATCTTCAGCACTAAACCACTTACACAGCCAGAGATTGCAACGCCCCGCAGTGCCTACTTCGATACATACTTGTTGCTTTATTCGTTCACCCCAAAGCGGTATACGAACAAGAGTCCGAATCTGGCACCTGGGCGGCAGTCCGCTTATGCAGTCTCTGCAGATCATTGTGGTGTCCATTTGCTTGTAATATGGATAAATCCCATTGGCCCCGCACCGAGGCGGCCCCCCTCCTGTTTGCGCGCCCTTCGGGATTGAAATGCAGCTGGGCACATTCCCGCTTCAATCTTCGGCCACTGCGAGCTTGTGATACACTGCAGTCGGGCACTTGTCGATATCTAACCGATTACCCGTGTTTGATCAGGTGCTACTTTACGCGCAGCGGTCGTCCAGCTTCCGCTTTTCCCGTTCTACGACGTGTTGTTTGTCCTTCCTAGGTTAAGTACTCACGCCATTGAGATGCGGCGTGCCGACATCTAGACGGATCTGTACGGCTTCGGCTTCATTATCAACCTCCATACAAACACGTTTGATGGATGGCAAATTATTCCATGGACGAATGAGGCGACGGCTTGTACAGCCAAATCCAACATTGAACTGCTGCCCCACATGTACCTTTCTCTGAATGTTGAGTGGTTTCTGCGTTTAGTGGCCGCCCGCCGCCGGTAGCCGCTAGTGGAAATCTGCAGTGCATGGGACCTGGGGAACGGGGCTGCGCTCTTTATGCGTAAACGTCGTCCAACGAACGACCCCTAACCCACAGGTTCCAGCACGCATCTGTCAATGATGCAGTCAGCAATGCATTATGGAATTTCGCCGCCTGGAGATGCATCACCTCGGGTCACGTTCATACATGTAGAGGCAGTTCTCCACGTAGAGAATTAAGTTTGCCATCCTGGACTCTACATGCGGATTGTCAAAGTCCGTGCCACGCCCTTGACCATTAGCTTCGACATGACAGATAGAGAACCCTTCTGTCCCTATCGTCTGGCTACTCTTAGCTTTCACCATGTACGCAATACAATGCTGTGAAGAGTAGGTACCTATCATATCTACGCGCACCTGCCTCTTACGTAACGTACAATGGACAGCAAGCAAAACACCTGGGCATGCACGCAGCATCTTCGGGTGCGCTGTTTCTGCGTCAAACGTAGGTATCCAGGTACGGTACCTGCCAAAGGAATGGAAGGAGTTGGAAGCTGCGGCTTTTGTGCGTGGGGCGGCAGTGCAACCCGTCTAGACCAAACCATGTGCGCTAGGTTAGCATGGCCATCACGACTTCCCCCTGTCATGATCCACTCCCTGCATGTACGTGAAAATTGCCCAGTACCCGTTCGTCCTCAAAGCTTAAAGAGGAAATCTATGATCACATATTTGCTTCACTCCCAGCCCGGCTCTTGCCTCGTCCAGTCGTCTCTTTTCTTCCAGACCCGTCAACCTCCAATCTGCACCTTTCCACCACACCCTCTTTGGAAGAAGCAACGAATACCACATCGTCGTTTGATCAATCATCTTGGCTTATCATTAGCTAGCCCTGTCCGCTCCCAGTGTAACATATCGCATCACATTGATTCCTCTTTTATGCCCAACCGTGAGAGCATCGGCTACACCCACACCCGAACGACCGAAAGGGCTTGTGTACTTGGCCGCCTCGGATGATTACCACGAATTAGGAATACTACCAATCACGGATCGCTATTGCCAGGAATTATCCCAACCAGCTCTTCCTCCACCATCTGCAGTTGCCCCGGAACCGCCTGCTCCAGGTCACGTGAAGGCCAATCATTTGGAGTCGTTACTCCAGCGCTACAGTGCATTTTGGTTATAATAGGGCAATCAGTCACCAGCCAGCAAACATGGACCGAACCGACCCAGCTACGGAGCCTTTGCTTCGGCCTTTTAGTCCCAACAGCAACAACCACAACAACAACAGTTACCTGTCTATCTCCTCAGCATCTACCTCACGTACCATGGCCACCCCAACCTTCCAGGCCACCCTGGCCATCGGTGGCATGTCTTGCAGCAGCTGCTCCAACTCCATCACCCGGGAACTCGAAAAGAAGGACTGGATCTCCCGCGTCACCGTCAATTTTGCCACTAGCATTGCCAATGTGGAATTCCACAGCAAAGACCAGGCAGATTGGGTCGTCGAAGCCATCGAGGGCATGGGCTACAATGCCCAACTGCTTGAGGGGGTCGTTGATTTGACTCAAACGCCCCTACAAGAACGTGCAAGGTCGGTGCAAATCCGCGTCGACGGCTTCCATTGCGGCCATTGCCCGCTGCGGGCTGTCAGTGCCCTTACTGGAATGGAAGGAATTCTCGGCATCGAAGACGAGCCTACCGAGTCGTTGCCAATCATCAAAATCACCTACATCCCATCTGCCCCAACCGTAACGATACGGAGAATTCTCGCTACCCTGGAATCAGCGGACCCTGCCTTTAAGGCTTCCATACACCACCCTCCTACAGCAGAGCAGGTCTCTAGAAAGATGCATACACTTGAGCGAAATCGGCTTCTCTACCGTGTATGGCTTACGCTGCTTATGGCTATCCCTACCTTTATCATTGGAATTGTTTACATGAGCCTGGTCCCAGCCGAGGATCCATCCCGACAGTATCTCATGATGCCTTGGGCCTCTGGGATCAATCGAGCCCAGATAGCTCTTTTCATCATGGCTACTCCAATCTTCTTCTTCGCCGCCGACGTCTTCCACCGGAAAGCCCTGAAAGAAGTTTACAGCCTCTGGAGACCTGGCAGTGAGATACCCATACTGCGGCGCTTCTATCACTTCGGAAGCATGAACATGCTCATGTCCCTCGGCACGACTATTGCATACGTTTCTTCGTGCTGTCAGCTCATTGCCGCCGCTGTGACCAAGCCGAAGCACGTCAACGACGCCAACTTCTACTTCGACTCGGTTGTTTTCCTGACATTGTTCCTTCTGGCCGGCAGAATCATTGAAGCCTACAGCAAGTCCAAAACTGGTGATGCGGTCGAGGCGCTCGGCAAACTTCGGCGACGGAAGCCGTCCTGATTGACCGTAGCGGCGATGGCAACGCGGATCGAGTGGTTGCTGTCGATTTGCTCGACTTTGGAGACCTTGTCCGCATTCCACATGGAGCCTCTCCACCTTGTGATGGGAAAGTGGTTGAAGGAAAGACCAAGTTCGACGAATCCAGTTTAACGGGCGAGTCCCGCCTCGTCGGCAAGAGCGTTGGTGATCCGGTGTTCTCGGGTACAGTGAACAAAGATGCCCCTGTCGTCATCCAAATAACCGGTGTAGCCGGTTGCTCAATGCTCGACAAGATTGTCAAGATTGTACGAGACGGACAGACAAAAAAAGCCCCGATACAGGAGATTGCGAATGTCCTTACCTCCTACTTCGTACCGGCTATCACGCTGATAGCTATCCTCACATGGCTTATTTGGTTGATTCTCGGTCTTGGCGGCGTGATTCCAGAGTCTTGGATGAACGTATCGTCAGGTGGCTGGGTTGCCTTCTCGTTGCAGTTTGCGATTTCCGTTTTCGTCGTGGCCTGTCCTTGTGGCCTTGGCCTTGCGGCCCCGACTGCTCTATTCGTGGGCGGGGGCCTGGCGGCGAAGCATGGCATACTCGCCAACGGTGGCGGCGCAGCATTTGAGAAAGCAAGCAAAATTGATTGTGTCGTTTTTGACAAGACTGGCACCTTGACGGAGGGGGGGAGAACCCAGGGTGGTCGACGCCTTGTTGTATCCGGAAGAGGTTGTTGAGGATGTGAATGCCAAGGAAGACATGAAAAGCACTATCCTTGCTGTCCTTCGGGCCGTGGAAGAGAACAGCAGTCATCCTATCGCCAAAGCCATTGTTTCGTATTGCATTCGCCAAACAGATCAGCGCACAGAGGTCACTGACGTGGAGGAGATACCCGGTCGTGGTTTGAAGGCCAAGTATTCCTCCTTCAACATGGCAGTTGGCAACGAAGCCCTCATGAGCGAGTTGAAGGCCCCGATAACCCCTACTATCGCCAACAATATCCATGACTGGCAGAACCAAGCCAAGTCGGTTGCCTTTGTCGCGACGCAGTCCGAGCCAGGTTCACACTGGAAGATTGTGGCGGCTTTGTCGATTGAGGATCGCATCAGAGATGAGGCCGCAGCCGTGGTCAAAGATTTACGTGCACGCGGGACGAATGTGTGGATGTTGTCAGGCGACAACGCAAAGACGGCGCGAGCAGTTGCACTCCGTATTGGAATCCCCGAGAACAACGTCATTGCCGAGGTTCTGCCAGCGGACAAGGCGGCCAAGGTTACGTACCTTCAGTCCACGTCGAAGGCTGGGACCAACGAAGAATCAACACGTCGTGCTACTGTCGCCATGGTTGGTGACGGAATCAACGATGCCCCAGCATTAACCACTGCCGATATTGGTATCGCCATTGGGTCAGGCTCCGATGTTGCTATCTCTTCGGCCGACTTCGTGCTGGTCCAAAGTGATCTGCGCAGCGTGGTCACCTTACTGGACTTGAGCAAGAAGGTGTTCCAACGTATCAAGCTCAACTTCGTCTGGGCTCTAGTGTACAATGTAGTGGCAATCCCGTTCGCCGCCGGATGCTTCTACGCGATTGAGACACGTGGCGGGCATGTGCAGCTCGACCCGGTATGGGCCAGTTTGGCAATGGCGTTGAGCAGTATTAGTGTGGTATTGAGTAGTCTGGCGTTGCGTAGTCAGATCCCAGGCCTGGGCTTCAAAGCCTAGTTTGTATTCTAGTATTATGATACCCCTGTAGAGCGAAAACTAAATTGTATCTTCAATTGTCAGATGGTTCATGGCCAGTGACCCTTATCTTCCAGCTGCCCCGTTGTGTATTATCTTAACTCAGCTAAATCCGTTACCCAACACCGAGGTCATCAGGTTCGTCAATAGCAGTCGTGCTGGGGATGTTTCGCGTTGCACCACATGAAGGGACGGCACGTTTAGTGGGCCACGTCTAGATAGTAGCTGAGGGCTTCCCGGCTTCCGATGGGCTCGCGGTGATACCAGACGGCTCGATCGCGTTCCTGGTAACGATAATCGACGGGAAGCTGATACGGATAGGCCTGGCCGGGCCTGACAAATCCATTAGTCACGTCGAGCTCGATCTGGTGAGCCCGACGGCGGTGGGTCTGATTCCTCCGAGACCAGGATCGGAAGACGGTCGGATGCAGGTATGTGTAATATGCAATGGGCAAGCTGGCGTCCGATGGAAAAATGATGACACGAACTTTGGCGGGCGATATATTGCAGATATCTTAAATCAGGTGGCGGTCACGGTTCTAGTCACTGAGGAGTAAGCGACCCTCCATAGTTTTGTCAAGGCTACAACTGTGGGGGAAACTATCTAAAGACCCATTGAGTAGGTATCCAAACTTTTACTGGTATCTCCGGTAGTCTGCATGTGGTGTCGTTTGTTTGGTTCTGCTGAGCTGAAATTTGTATCGAATAAAAGCTGGGTGCTGTCTACGGCTGGCACCGCATAAAGCAGATACGGTCGTAGTCGTAACAATGGACTACTTCCTATGCCGACTAGGGATCTGGCGATGTTATTATGTAACTCGCTCGGCACCTTACGAGAAATCGATGTCTTTGGGTTCTAGGGGGGGTAAAGTCGCAAGGCTGAAACTTGAAGAAATTGACGGAAGGGCACCACCAGGGGTAAAATCCGCAGACTCTGTCATTCCGATTGTGGCACCACCCGGACAACTGTCATGCAGTATATAGCAGCCTGGTGGCTTGAAACAAGTATGGGCCGACTACCTCGTACTATCTAGTAATTATAGCATCTTGCTGGTCAAACGCTTGGAACATCGCTATATATGGATCGACGTATTCGGTCTTGGAAGCCAAATGCCCAGGTTATGCCCTTAATCCATTATAATAACGTACGTCACCTTATAATTGACCCCCCTGTCGACCTCCACCACGATTCACCGGCATTTCGATTTAAAAAGAGATTTCTTAACGAATTCTAATCCGAATTATTTTATTCTTTTAAATATATATTAATTTATTAATGTTACGTTTATATATTAAAAATAATGTCTCTACTGTTATTTAAAATATAGCAAGCGGTAAATCTATTTATAAAGCTACCTTTTATTAAGGTATTTCACGGTTTACCTTTATTAGTCGACTTCACGGCTAATAATCACGTCGAGAATTAAAATCTACTTATTAAAAGTTCTCTCTAGTTTAAGAGAAGTATCTAGTAGTCTAGATTTTAATTTAAAAAGCCTTTAATGTCACATTAATATATATATAAATTAAGGAACTAACTTAGCGCGTTTTAACCCTTTATAATAACCTTATATTATAACTCGACCTAACCATGCGGCTAAAAGACCCACCCCACCGGCACGGAGATACGATAACCCGATCCGGCTACGATACCACAGCTAGCAATCGCACCGCCAGCTACATCAACATACACGCAGCCACACTCCAACACTAAACGATAAAACAAGCAGCCCCAGCCCGCATAGCGATAAGGCGGGCAAGGACAGACATAATAACCAGGTGCGAGGAGTCACGTGACGGGCCCCCGGAGCGACAAGAACATAACGCCCGAAGTGAGCTAACCCAGGGTCGGATCACCGTAATCCAAGGGATGGATCACCGCGAGCCAGCAACGGGATCACCGTAAGCCACCGGTAATCCAACGGATTAATAAGGGAGGAGATTAGATATATAACGACGGACGTTCCCTATATATTTTATATAGATATTCTTTACTTTAATAATTAATTTAAATATTAATCTTAACTTATTAATAAAGTAAACAGTTTTAATAAAACTATTATAAATACCTTTAAAATCTATACACTTTAGTTACCTTTATTCTTACGAGCTATTACTTATTATATCGATAAAAGCGACTTTTATTACACGTTTAAATACTCTTTCGTATTATTAATATAGACCCCAGTACGTCTTACTAGGTTTCTTTTAAAACCCGGATAGCGTTCGTTACACCTTATAATATTAATGCAACAGGACAGAGGAAGCATCCGTGCGTCCCATAGCTCCCGGGCCCCTCTCCTTCTAGTTTCCTTATAGTATCCCACATTCCCGTAGAGAATACATACGGGACAAGCGTTAGCTTTGTTCTATCACACCTGCATACTGCCAATACCTAGGGATCGATGCACTTTCACAATTAAGTAAAAACTAGATAAATTTATTCCTTCGACGTCACCTAGCCTTATAAACGAAGAGGTAAAGTCGTATCGACTCTTAACGTATTAATAAGGCATTAATTAAAGTAATTAAGTTTTAGTTTTTAATTAAATTATATATACTTTAAATTTAAGCTATTAAATTTAAAAATAAGTATAATATAAACAAGCACGGTATATTAAAAAGTTAAAGAAATAATATCTTTATAATAAATAGTTTAAAACTACGTTTTATATTAAATAAGCTCTCGTACATACGGTAATTCCGGTTTTAATCGGGGTTTAATCGTTCTTATTCTATTATTTATATCTATTTCTAATATTAGCTACGAGGGGCATCGTATGCCCCTTTTGATAAAATAGGAAAGGGGTTTATACGAGTAGGCACGTGGCACCTTTTTTAGAATAATATAAAAAACCTTAGTTCCTGCTGTTCTAATACTGGCAGTCTTTGTTTTAATAATAGACTTGGGTAGCTCCCCTTTTTAAGACGAGTCTTCCCTCCGTAAGGGTCTCGTACGGATAGGTTATACTAATCCGGTATTCGGTGCCTGCTTGAGCCGTATAGGTGATACTGTACCTTCCTGACGTTAACTTAGTTAGGTGGCAGGTCCCTTAGTAATGACAGTGATGGGGAAAATTATCGTACGCTAACGTGTATTACTTCCCCGTTATTAACCAGAAGTAATAATAGTAGTGGAAGTAGTGATAGTAGTAGGGGCGTTGTCGTATGTCGCGATACGTTACACCCCGTTAGGGAAGAAGACATCTCTCTTTCTCTCCTCTCTTTTTACTCGCCGTGCGAGTTTAGTTTCTCAACGTACGCTTTTACGCGTACGGATAACCTGTTAGTTGATACTAGCTGTTCGAGGGCTTTATTTAGAGATTTTTTGGTGAAGGCGTCTGTAGGGTTATCTCGGCCGTCGACTTAGCAGATCTTCGAGATCTCCCTTTTCTCGTACAATTCTCGGAGCGATATAATATCGATTAATAATCTATCTTCGTTCGTCGTTCCTAATTTAATTAAGTATTTATCGAGTAAATATCCTCGCTAGTAAGCCGGTAGTAGAACGCGGCGTCCGTTAGGTAAGTAGTGCTTTGTCGTGCGTTTTCCGGATCGAGATAGTCGTACTCTTTTTCGTCGTCTTCTAGCTCCTCCTTTTCCCTTCCTAGTCTCGGACGAAATCCCCGTATTCTTCTTAGGTAGGGAGATCCTGTCCCACGTTATTACACGCTTGGAGGTATTGGATCATCGTACGGGTTCGCTCTTCGGCTGGGTGGTTTATCGACTAACAGCCTTGCTTGTGGCAGATTCGGCAGGTTCCTCGTTCGAACTGCCGATTCCCGTACGATAGCCTTAGTTAAAAGGTGTTAACGGGTCGCTAGCTACCTTCCTGTCCTAGTGGTCAGCTATTATACGGTAATTTGTTGCCGTAGACTGGTCGGTTTTCTCGCGTACGGTTATTTATGAACCGTCTGTTAGTTAGGTACGTGTCCTTAGCCGGGTATCGATATAGTTCCTCCGTTAAGTATCGTTCCGAGATCCTCTGGTCCGCTACTGTACTTAGCGATACGCGAAGGTCCGAGAATAGCGCTTCACATGTTAGCTTTTAGTGGATAAGGGCTGGTGAAAGTTCCGGAACTCCTCGACAAGCTCTTACGACGGAGGTATGGAGAGCGATCTCTCCTTCGAATCCCTTTCCGAGGGCTCGTTATGCGAGCTGGAGCTTATTTAGCAGGATTTCCAGGACCTCGATAGGTTGTTTCTCGGCGTTCTCACTTTTTACTCGTGCGAAAAAGGTTATTATTTAATCCGTAAAATATTGTGCGTAATTTATTATTATATTAAAGTACGAGTCTATTAGATAATATATCTCGTCCTATCTCTTTTCGGGTCCGATATGGTTAAGATAAAATGCCTCTGCACGGCCGGGAAAGAATGTCTGAGAAGACTGCATAGTATTGGTCTTTTGGTATATCTAGCCGTCGGCATGTTCCGATAAAATATCCGTACTCTATCGCAAAAGATATCGTACGGCTTGCCGGTATAGTTCTTTTTTTTCCTCTATACCTTCGAGAAGGTAACGACCTTATTCTGATCGATTTTGCCGTTATAGATAGCTCGGCTTAGAGGGATATCGTATTCCGTAATGTACGCTGGACTAGATAATCGTGCCGTCTGGTCCGGCGGTATCGGAGTCGGAGAAGGAAAAAGGATAACGTTTTACGACGCTCGGGTGCTTAGGAATCTAAGGTTGGACGTCGGGCCTGGAGTATTTAAAACTCCGGGATTGAACGTCGGTCTTAGAGTGCCCTATAGTGTCGCGGACGATTGCTCCGTACGGAGACCGGGTATCTCTCGCTTAGGCGGCGGTTCTTCGATTATCTATTCTCGGGGAAAAGTGTGGAACATCCTCCTTTCGGGTTTCCGAAGTCGGTTCTGCCGGTCGGTCCTGTTAATATGTGAGATCGGCCGGTAGCACCAGACTTGCAAGCTTAGCTTTAAAGGATCCGTCTATTAGTATATCGATTCCGTGTTCTTTAAAGTAATTAAAGAGCTCCTTTTAAAATATACGGTTAATTTAGCCGAACTAGTGTTCGGTTTATTCGTTGAACTTTATAGTGAACGACTTCTTAAAGGAGGTCCCCTTTATTTTTAATATATAGTATTTTAAAAAGCATCGTGCGAGGTACGTCGTAAACAGTTCGGGTATTATCTCTTCGGAGAGTACGTTTAGAGGTTCGAGTTCCTAATAAGTAAGGTTGACGTTTCTTTTCTAAACTGTTAAAGGGATTCCGGTATCTTGGGATACTTCTTCGTACGTAAGCGGTTCGGGGTCTAGGGTCGTCGGTTTATTTGGGTTCGGTGCGTCCGGGCTCGATCCCGATTTGCCGACCGCGATTGACTCCATTTGGCAGGGGTTGTCGTTTTGCAGATCGTACGACAGGGTTGTCTAGGTGTATAGTTACATACAGCCTAGCTAGTCTCGCGTATAATTCGGAACCTGGTCTCTTCCTTATAATATATACTCGGGAAAAGGGGTTCCTCCTCGTACGGTTGATTTAGTTCGGCTCTTCCTCCGAATCTCTGACGGGCGGAAATTCTCGGGGCTCCTTAGCACGGTCGCCCTTACGTCGGTAAGGGCGTGGAACCGTCTCTTCACTCTTACTAATCTGTGATCGCCACGGGCAACCACTGATCAGTATTAAATAGGCTCTCGTACGTACGGTAGTTCCGGTTTTAATCGGGGTTCAATCGTTCTTATTCTATTATTTATATCTATTTCTAATGCTAGCTACGAGGGGCATCGTATGCCCCTCTTAATGAAATAGGAAAGGGGTTCGTACGAATAAGTACGTAGTACCCCTTTTAGAATAATATAAAAAACCTTAGTTCCTGCTGTTTTAACATTTTATTTAATAAAAACAGCTTAGTTTAAAGTATTAAATAATTATATTAAGATATATATTAGCACTTAATAAAAGTATCCCTCTTTTAATAATTTATAAGGGTAAATCGGTCTAAGAGTAATAGTTCCCTTAAAAACTCGATAAATTTAAAGAATAAAAGTTTAATATAAGTAATAAAAGCTAGACGAATAACGAAATCGCCATTAAATAGCTTAAAGATATTTTTATATTAGAAACCGCCTTAAACGACTAAAAAGATACTCGTTTACTTATTTTAAATAAGTATAGCAGTTATATAACCAACGATTTTATATCCTTTTATTATTAAATTAATATTTATTTATTATTTTTACCCCTTTATTTATTATATATTCTTTAACCCTTTAATATTAAAGTCTTTACTTTTATAAAAGCTTATTATTAAAGAGATCGGTTTCTTATCTTTATTAACGGATTTAGCCTTTATTAATAAAATAGAACTTCTTTATATACTATTAGAATAGTAAGAACTAAGGTTTTCTATATTACTTTAAAAAGGGTGCCACGTACCTATTCGTATAAACTTCTTTCCTATTTTATTAAGAGGGGTATACGATACCCCTCATAATTAATACTAAAAATAAATATAAATAATAAAATAAGAACGATTAAACCCCGATTAAAACCGGAATTATCGTACGTACGAAAACTTATTTAATACTAATTAATAATTACCCGTAGCGATTATAGATTAATAAGAGTAAAAAAACGGTTTCACGCCCCTATCGACGTAAGGATAACCGTGCTAAAGAGTCCCGAAAATTTCCGCCCGTTAGAAATTCGGAGGAAGAGCCGAACTAAATTAACCGTACGAGGAAGAACCCCTTTTTTCGAGTATATATTATAAAGAAGAGACTAGGTTCCGAATTATACGCGAAATTAATTAAGCTATATATAATTATATATTTAAATAACTTTATTATACGATTTATAAAATAATAACCCTTATTAAAATAGAATTAATTACGATCGGCGAATCGGTATTAAGCCCGCACGTATCGAACTTAAATAAACCGACGACTTTAAACCCCGAACTATTTACGTACGAAAAAGTTTTTTAAAATATCGAGATCTTTTTAATAGTTTAAAAAAAGAACGTTAACCTCGCTTTTTAAAAATTCGAACTTTTAAAAATACTCTCCGAAAAGATAATACCTAAACTATTTACGATATACCTTATATAATACTTTTTAAAATACTATATATTAAAAATAAAAAAAACGTTTCTTTAAAAAGCGTTTAACGTAAAGTTTAAAAAATAAACTAAATATTAGTTCGGTTAAATTAATCGTACATTTTAAAAAGAGCTCTATTATTACTTCGAAAGAAATAGAGTTAATATATTAATAAGCGGATCCTTTAAAAGCAAGCTCGCACGATTAATACCACCGGCCGCTCTCGTATATTAATAGGACCGACCGGTAGAACCGACTTCGGAAACCCGAAAAGAGGATGTTCTATACTCTTCCCTAGAATAGATAATCGAATAACCGCCGCTTAAGCGAGAGACACCCGGTCTCCGTACGGAGTAATCGTCCGCGACACCACGGGACACTTTAGGCCCGACGTCCAACCCTGGATTCCCAAGCACCTAAATGTCGTAAGATATCGTCCCTTTTCCTTCTCTAACTCCGGTACCGCCGGACCAGACCGTACGATTATCTGGTCTAGCGTACGTTACGGAATACGATATCCTTTTAAGCCGAGCTATTTATAACGGCAAAATCGATTAGAATAAGGTCGTTACCTTCTCGAAGGTATAGAGGAAGGAAAAGAACTATACCGGTAAGCCGTACGACATCTTCTATAATAAAGTATGGATATTTATCGAAATATGCCGACGGCTAGATATATTAAAAGATTAATATTATATAGTCTTTTTAAATATTCTTTTTAGCCGTGCGAAGGTATTCTATCTTAATTATATTAGACTCGAAAAGAGATAAGACGAGATATATTATTTAATAAATTCGCACTTTAATACGATAATAAATTACGCATAATATTTTACGGATTAAATAATAACCTTTTATACGAGTAAAAAGTAAGAACGTTAAGAAATAATTTATCGAGGTCTTAGAAATCCTGCTAAATAAGCTCTAGCTCGTATAATAAGCTATCGGAAAAGGATTCGAAAGAGAGATCGCTCTCTATACCTCCGTTATAAGAGCTTGTCGAGGAGTTCTAAAACTTTTATTAACCCTTATTTATTAAAAGCTAATATATAAAGCGTTATTTTCGGACCTTCGCGTATCGCTAAGTATAATAACGGATTAAAAGATTTCGAAACGATACTTAACGGAGGAACTATATCGATACCCGGCTAAAAATACGTACTTAATTAATAAACGGTTTATAAATAACCGTACGCGAGAAAACCGACTAATTTACGGTAATAAATTATTATATAATAACTAACCACTAGGATAAGAAAGTAGCTAATAACTCGTTAATACCTTTTAATTAAAGCTATTATATAAGAACCGGCAGTTCGAACGAGGAACCTGCTAAATCTATTATAAATAAGGCTATTAATTAATAAACTACTTAATTAAAAAGCGAACCCGTATAATAATCTAATACTTCTAAGCGTGTAATAATATGGAATAAGATCTCCTTACCTAGGAAGAATATAGGGATTTCGTCCGAGACTAAAAAAGGAAAAAGGAGGAGCTAAAAAACGACGGAAAGGAGTACGACTATTTCGATCTAGAAAACGTACGATAAAGTCTTATTTATTTAATAAACGCCGCGTTTTATTACCGGCTTATTAGCAAGGATATTTACTCGATAAATATTTAATTAAACTAGGAATAACGAACGAAAAAAAACTATTAATCGATATTATATCGCTCCGAGAATCGTACGAAAAAAAGGGAGATCTGTTACGATCGGCGGGTTGGTCCCCCCGCGGGGTAGCACTTAAGGCGTAGAATTGGACAGAAATAACCCGAAGAGTCATTTCCGAAGCTTTTGCTTTATGGCGCAGTGGTTAGTCCATACGCACTGTAATAAGATCTCGGAAATCTATTAAGTCGACGGCCGAAATAACCTTATAAACGCCTTTATTAAGAAATCTCTAAATAAAGCCCTCGAATAGCTAGTATTAATTAATAGGTTAACTATACGCGTAAAAGCGTACGTTCGAGAGACTAGACTCGTATAGTAAATAAAAAAAGAGGAGAGAAAGAGAGATATTTTCTTTCCTAACGAGGTATAACGTATCGCGATATATAATAACGCCTTTACTATTATTATTATTTTTATTATTATTATTATTTTTAATTAATAATAAAGAAGTAATATATATTAACGTATAATAATTTTCTTTATTATTATTATTATTATTAAAAGACTTATTACTTAATTAAGTTAATATTAAGAAGGTATAGCATTACCTATACGGCTTAAATAAGTATCGAATACCGGATTAATATAACCTATCTATACGAAACCCTTACGGAGGGAAGACTCGTTTTAAAAAGGGGAGCTGCCTAAGTTTATTATTAAAATAAAAACTGCTAATATTAGAATAATAAGAACTAAGGTTTTTTATATTACTTTAAAAAAAGTGCTACGTACCTACTCGCAAGAACCCTTTTCTTATTTTATTAAGAGGGGTATACGATACCCCTCGTAGCTAGTATTAGAGATAGATATAAATAATAGAATAAGAACGATTAAACCTCGATTAAAACCGGAACCACCGTACGTACGAGAGCCCATTTAATATATACTATATTAAAGCTTATAAAAAGGCTTTATTAGCTTAGAATATTAAGGGTAGTTAATATAGTAATAGTTTTTAGCTCGTATATATTATTAAGCCACTTACTAGCCCTCTTTTATTCGAAAACAATAATTAAAAGTAACTAAAAGAGATAATATAAGCCTTAGTTAATTAAAATAAAACCCTTATATTTATTTAAACTTTTTTAATTAATAGTATATTATAATTAATATTTAAAAAGTGTATGAATTTAAAGCGACTTTATTATATAATGTTAACTATTTAAAAAGATTTAAAAAAATACTAAGAAAAAGATTATTTATTAATTAATATAGAATTATAATTATAGTCTTTAAAAGAGAAGTTAAAGCTTATAAGGCTACGAAAAATATAAAGGGTATAAATTAGTTCGAATTTAAAATTTATATTAATTAAAAGCATATAACGTATAAAAGAGAGACTAGATTAAGTTAAAATTAAAGAATTAAATTCTAAAAAATCTATTATATTTATTATTAAAAACGATTACATTATAGTCTAAAATTAATAAAATAGTTACTATTTAAAATTAGTAGTCGATTTATAATTACCATTAATTTTTAAGGGGGGTCAATTACAAGGGGGGGATTACGGGGTGACATACGTTACTCTTTACGTACTGAGGATATCCGCTTTCTATAAATTATAGAGTGCTTCCAAATGTTTTCAAACTGATTTCACAGAACGACCCTCTCTTATGGCAGAGCAACCATAGCCACCCCCTAACAGCTCGGCTGTCAGGCTTCTCATGGTCGATGGCCGTTGTGTACTCTTTGCTAGACATGGCCGCCGTGCCGCACCCGCGCTTGATCATCTACTGGAACTCATCCAGAGCCTCCCGTAGGCTCTGCTCATCGCCTTTGTCGATCTTACCAATGGCCCTGGCGAGATTGAGCCCGTCCTTCATGGCGTGGCAGCCACCCTCGCCTCGGGAAGAGGTCATGACGTCTACACAGTTTTTCCAAATTGTTGGTTAGCATGATGGCTAGCACCTGCTTGTCAAGGCAAACGGTGTGTACAATCACGGGAGGATAGGGGCGGCCTCCCGATTCTGCAGGAGTAGAAAAGAAAAGTCCAACAAACACTTAGGCGCAGCATCCCCCAGAAGCGTGGCCCCGGCCCACCGGCAGCGCGTCCATGATCAGCGTGTGGAGCCGGACCGGCGGCCGCTTCATGCGTTCGGCCGCGGCCTTGCCGATGACGCGCCGGCCCCGCTCGAAGACTTCGAAAGATATTCCACGCTTCCGCAAAGCTTGAGCGAGGCTAAGGCCACCAAGACCAGCACCCAATATCAGGACATGGGGAGAAGATCCGTTGAGACACATGTTTTCTCGATTTCACCAACTGTGTGGTGACTTGCATGCTTAAGAGACGGTGTTAGAGTAAAACTTGTAATAAAACTCGTTGTTTGCATTAATTATTTGTCTCTATTCTAGGTTTGGTTGAGCACTTTGGTTCATTCATAGAACGCAACTTACGTAAGGGTCGGGTAAACTTATATTAAGTGGCGGGTACTCTCCCGTCTCATCCCTGAACTCGTTGTGTTTTTATTCTCGTCTCAAGTGCCCTTATACCCGAATGGTCCGCAGTTTTGGGAAGCCTCACGAAGGTTAGCGCAGTCCAAAGCATCGCGGTTACCCTGTTTTACAGTACGTGTGCAGAAATGTTAGTTTCCCGAGAGCTTAACCTTTTCCAGCATATATAACGCCTACATTTTCGACTACACCTGCCAACGGGGGTTAAAGCCCCTCGGGAAACAGTGGAGGGGTGTTAACATTTCTGCACACGTAATGTATAGCCTGCTAATACTTGCGCTGTTTCGAGTGACCCCGGAAACGCATACCGTTGCCTAGATCAGGAACATATAACCCTTATGTTAGAAAAGCCAAGATATACTCCCTGGACGGAATGCATTGAGTCCCCAGCTAACCTAGTCAAAGGGTGTCGCCCGCTTAGATCCACTATCGAATGGCCACAATATTAAGCCTCTGCTACACTAACCATAGTCACTGAATAGAACCGGTTTGGCGTAAGTAATTTACAAGTCTTCCTCAAGGATTTAAAGGGTCCTTTTCCTTTACTGCGAACTACTATCATACATTGCATATCACAGGCTTCGCTCAAATCAATCTTGCACCCAACATGTCCAGCGACAATATAAATACCTCCCCAGCTGCGGGCCTTGAAATTCGCTACCTTATAGCTTGTCCTCGCAGCGGATCAACACTTTTCATGAGAGTGTTCGGCGAATCGAACGTTTGTGCTATTACCAGTCGCTTGATGTTAACAGGCTCTGCAGCAATTGGGAAACAGTTCATTCCGGATTACACGATACTTCACGACCCTCTCCATCACCAAGTCTTCCGCCGCGCTGTCATGGAGGGCAAACGCATTTTGATCTGCAAAGAGGAGCTGGGCAATGACACCCAGAAGGGCGAGTGCACCTACGATATGCTTCCTGACCCATCCGACTACTCCACCGTCTGGCCCATCTTTCTAATTCGGGATCCCATACGTGTCTTCGACAGCTGGAAGGAGATGGGCTGGACAAACATGCAGAGCTTGATTGACTGCTTCAACAACTTGTTTCGAATGCTCCATCAGGCAGACTCCAGCGCGATATCCTGTTTGCTCTACGAGCAGTTGGCAGGAAACCCCCGGAGAGAAATCGAGAAGGTCTGTGCTCGCTGGGGTGTTCCATTCACTGACACTATGCTGGATTTCTCCAAGCCGTTTGGCTCCTCCTTCGTGCTCAAGAGCGACAACGAGAAGAAGATCTACTGCGACAGCAAACCCTTGGGTTTCTTCTCGACCGTTGAGGAGAACTCTACAATCGTCAAGGATGTGGCATGCCACGGCCTCCTCTCCAACGACGAGAAGAATGCCATCGAGCAAGCAGTCGGAACCCATTACATTTCGTGCTGGCGAGACCATGCCAAGCGCCCCCCACGACGTCCTTACCGAGAAATCGTGGATTGCATTTGACCTCGATGACACTCTGCGTGAGTTCCGTCTCGCCTCGTCCGCAGCAACCGGCAAAGCATTGGAGGCTATTCGAGACCAGTTTGCACTAATTACCCCTGCCAGATCTGAAGGACGTCTATGGCCAGGTCTTGCGAGAGTCCACTTCCAACGCCTTCTCTGATGGAAAAGCATCACACGAGTACAGACGAGCTCGCTTCATTGCCGTTGCTGACCGCTTTTCCATCTCCTTGGACAACCACTTTGTTATGCACCTTCTTCACATCTACGAAGCAACCCTCAAGGAGTCACTCGAGCTAAAGAGTGGCGCTCTTGAGCTCCTCTCAACCCTCAAGCGCCTTGGGAAGAAAATTGCTATCATCACCGAGGGTCCCCAGGATGCTCAGGAATGGACGGTTGAGAATCTTGGGTTGAACGGCTATATCGACTTCCCAGCCACCACCAACTACTTCAAGGTTAGCAAGACGGAGGGCCTCTTCACAATAGTGTTACAACAACTTGGTATCCCGCCATCCGAGATGGCCTACGTAGGTGATAGCAAGGACCGTGACATGACACCCGGCATTGCGGAAGGCCTGTTCTGCATTCACCTTTCCGAGAAGAAGAACTGTGACCTGGAGGCATATCCACCTTGCATCAATACACTCAATAAGTTGACACATGTTCTTCAGGTCTAGACTACCATGGACTGATGAATGATATGGTTGCTGGCCTGTGAAGGAGGGGGACAACTCCCTGGTGGATACTTGTGGTCTTTTTGAGGATTGGAAACCAAGTTTGTAACACCAGATTGGGCAGAATATTGGGGCATGGATCTCGAATTTAGTGTGGGGGATGCACCCTGAACACCTAATTGGTTGCGCACTCAAAAGACCAACAAGAACCAGTGGTAGATCGAGCTGTAAGCTTCACTACATGGAAGAACAGGTTCAATTTCCACAGTAAACATAGATCAATCTGGACTCTATCAATCAGATACTACGCTAGCTATCCATGTCGAGCCTTGCACCCAGAAACGTGGAGTGAGTAGATGCCGGAAAGTAAGCGGACTCCTGTTCGACGAAAGCGGAATTGACCCGAGGTTCTGAGCCAGGAATTCCGAGTTCCGAGCCTTGACTCCCGCTTCGGTTCCCGATTTCCAATTCCCCGAAAACGTCCTGTCCCCTTCAATCAATCACTTTGCCCCGAGCAAAGGCGTCGTGGACCAAGCTACATGCAGTCATGCCCATCACCAACAGCCCTCGGACCACGCTCAGTTCAACATTTAATGCCACTGCTGACTCAGACGCGGACTCGTAGTTTAGTCAGAGCAAGGTGTTATTGGTTGGGATGCCGCGGAGATTGATAATGGGGACAGCGACGGGGGTCAGAATCGTTAGCTACCAATGCCGCCGAACGGAATTGGCCACAAGGTGTGTGCTGTCATGAGTTGACTTTCATGCTGACGTTTCATGAGTGAAAATGAAGTCAGGCGACGATGAGGCGACGAAAGAATGCTGGGTTATTTGCGGGCGGACTTGGCGGTGCTCGTATCCACGTTTCGTGGGTTGGGCCATGTGAGAAGTAATTGCTGGTGGGAAGAAGGTATGGAAGGCGTTGCCTTTCTTGGACCACACAGTCCGCGTCGTGTGAGCCCAAGAAGACCAAGAAGGAGCAGCGTTGCCTTGTAGGAAAGACACACCTGTCACTAACCGTCTATCTGTCCCACCTCCTTCCAGTTTGTTGAAGAACAGCAAACAGCAAACAAAAACAAGTGTCACGTCACGCAGTATCCCACACGGTCAAATGCCTCGAAAACATGAGTACATTCTTACGTGCCCTCCAGGAAAACTCTCGCACACTTGGAGTTCGCATCAGTGGGCTGCAAACTCGCAGATTTAGTCCAACTAACACACTATCACAGTATCATTTCCGATGTCATGGTTTTTCACTTCAGAATTGATCGGCGTCGGGTGTGCGTTTTCGTTTTGCGTATGGTCCTTTTTGCAGTGGTAGCAGCAGTGCTAGCACGGCTCTTGACGTTTTCGACGACATGGTTTCAGCACTACCGGCATGGTTCGTTTCCTCTCCTTGATCTACACGCTACTACCACGTTCGCCACCCTGTTTACAGGAGCGATGAGTATGTTAGGGCCAAATCAGCAACTGACAATAGCTCGCTCAGTCGCCCAGACAGCTCGAAAAAGCGCCGTCCCGTCTCCTAGCGATGTAGACCTGGCCATTGTGACAGCGAAACTGCCCAATGAAGATGTTCAATGGATTCATGAATTGCGACCAAGGTAACCTTCTGATCTACTCCTACCTCCCTTATCTCAGCCTTGCTCCGCCCTATTCCCAGCAAGGAATTTCAGAACACTGACCAATCTGGATCAGGTGGACGCCATACATATACACAGTCGCCGATCCACCCGAGCCGGGATACAAGCTTATACCTCCCATTCGACGAGGGCGCGAGGCCATTGTATATCTCGACTTCATCGTACGCTACTACGACAGCCTCCCGGGAATCGTTGCCTTCGTGCACCCGACTCAGGAGCAATGGCACAACGAAGTAGAAGACCTTGGCCCCTTAACCGGTAGAATCCTCCGGTACCTGCGTATCGACTCCGTCGAGCGCCTGGGCTACGTCAACCTGCGATGCAAACACGATCCGGGCTGCCCGGTCAGCGTCAGCCCGCTGGAGCCCACCGAGACGGACATTCAGAACAAGGACATTCGCATGTACTTTGCCGACGTCTACGCATATCTGTTCTCCGAGCAGGAGAATGTGCCCGCCCATATTGGCGGCATCTGCTGCGCACAATTTGCCGTGTCGAGGCAACGCATCCGCCAGCGGCCGAGGGCCAGTTACCAACGCATGCTGCAGTGGTGCGCAACCCAGAATGTCACGGACAGCTTTGGGGGGCGGATGGGTGTTCGAGAAGGTTTGGCATATCATCTTCGGCATGGAGCCACTGTAGTAAGTGCAAGGCCGTCGTTGAGTCATGCAATATTTTCCTTCTCTCTCATACATTGTCGACTGAAACAGAATAGCTGCCCCTCGGTGCAGCAGTGCCGACTGGATTTATTCGGCTGGTCTGGCGGCCAAGTCGAGCAAGGAACCAGTATAAGTAATCTTGACCCAAGGGTAACAGTAGGATGGCTCACTAGCAAATGAGGCTCTATTCAGCTTTCACCCTCGAATTTTGACAAAGGGATGTAGATTGTAAGTGACAAGTTGAAGTTAATAACAGGGTTAGGGGTTTGAGCAAAGATCAGTTGGATTAGGACTTTCTACACAACAAATTCAAGACTTTCGGCTTCAATGACGTATTCCCTGATAGTAAATGTGTTTGAAGGCCAATCCAAGGTCATCCTATTGCCATATGTATGCAGTGCATAAACACAGCCAGATCAATGAGCTGGTGCCCCGCGTGTCTCGGCGAGATATTGCTGAAACTTGGGGAAGAAGCTACGATAGAAAGCAGAGTCTACCATCTCGTCCAACTTGTTGATCTGGGTTCCATCTTCGGTGAACGATATGAACAGAGCGTAGTCAGTTGCCCATTTCTCGTCTGGCAATGGCGTGTCCGCTGTCGAGGTGGCATACACAGCGGCAGTCCCTCGGACCGCATCATGAACAGCCTCCTTGATCTCCAACTATTCCACATAGCAATGTTAGCTGACGATACTCTCTTGCCCTGTTGGTGTTTGGTGGCCCATGTAGCGTGTCGACTTCTGAAGTTAGGGGTTACTGACCTTCCAGTTGGTTAGACTCGAGGTCAATATTGGGTAGATGCCGGCGGCCTCCGCCCTCGATCTGACCGCTGCGCCCAGGGAATAAGGTAGCAGTCGCTGCTTGAACTCTTCTGACCAAAGCTCGATGGTTGTCCCCACGTCCTGGGTTCGCCAGGCGTCAAGGAACTTGTTCAGCGTGGCGGCTTGGACTTCGGCTGGTGAAGTCATGATATCTACAGTCTTTGGTGGTGTTTCGCGAGTAGAGATAGTAACTGAGCGGCCATACAGTTGTTTTGTATTATCCTCAAGAGGCCTAAAGATGAACTCGCGAGTTATACCTGTGGTAATACCCCGTACTGGTGTACTTGATCACCTTGCTGACTAACAATCGGACTATTGCTTATTCAAGACCTTCCCGAACTGGAACTCCGAACTGCCCGACATCTCCGCCCACTGGCTCCGTGGGGCAATGGTGAAAGGGGAGACGGACGCGGAAGGATGATGCCATGAAAGCATGCGCACTGGTTTACTGCTCTTTCTCCATGGGTGACTAAACATTGCCATGGTTACTGATCTGTTTACTTCAACTGGGTACCCAAGCAATTGGCCTGGTAGGAAACGTTCGGGTTCAATTGAACGTCTATCTAAATCTTCTATGCCCTTGAGATATGCCGCTGTTGAATCCGGATGTAGCAATATAATTTTGATCACCCTTTCTATAATATGCTTGCCGTGCTACAATCCTCCTATTGATGAGACCCTATCGATGTGGTAGCCTCACTTAGAACTGAGCTCATTGCCTTGCGTCCAGAATACTACTTGGAATAATGCCAACGAAATAAATGAACAGTGATTCTAAAGTTTACTGAGAAACGGCTTTTAGCTGCAGTGTATTACAATAGAATATTAACCAATAGAGATGATTCCGACTTGGTCAGACCCGACGGTGGGAGACATACACCCCAGGAGCGTATTGCATTACCAGTGAAGGATCCACCAAGGCCGAAACCCCGAGCAACCAGATTTCGGAACGCGATCTTTGTTAGAGAAGACGGAAAACTTGTTAAGGGTAGAGAAAGAAGGCAAGTTTCACCCTTCATTCAACACTACTTCCTCAGATGATATCCCAATTTTCATAGTCGTCATCCCTCCCATCTCTGACTTGTTCATCATCATTTCGTAAGCATAGTCAACTCAACACATGTCGTTCCTGTATCACACACAATCATTTCAATATCGACACAAAATAACAACACCGTACATTCCCGGCCGCCTCGACGGCAAAGTGGCACTCGTCACCGGCTCTGGCCGCGGCATCGGCGCCGCCATCGCCCTGCAGCTCGGCCGCCTAGGCGCCTAGGCGCCAAGGTCGTCGTCAACTACGCCCACTCGGCCACGCACGCCGAGCAGGTAGTCGCGGCGATCCGGGCCGCCGGGTCCGACGCCGTGGCCTTCGAGGCGGACGTGCGCCAGGTGGCCCAGACGGTGCAGCTGTTCGAGTCGGCGCTGGCGCACTTCGGCGTGGGCCGCCTCGACATCGTGCGCAGCAACTCGGGCGTCGTCAGCGTCGGGCACATGGGCGACGTGACCGAGGAGGAGTTCGACCGCGTCTTCGGCTTGAACACGCGCGGCCAGTTCTTCGTCGCGCGCGAGGCCTACCGCCGCCTCGACGAGGGCGGGAGGATCGTGCTCATGTCGTCCAACACGGCCAAGGACTTCACGATGCCGCGGCACGCGCTCTACGGCGGGTCCAAGGGCGCCATCGACTCGTTCGTCCGGGGCTTCGCCAAGGATGCGGGAGACAAGAAGATCACCGTTAACGCCGTCGCCCCGGGCGGCACCGTCACCGATATGTTCCACGAGGTCTCGCAGCACTGCATCCCGGGCGGCGAGAAGTACTCCGCTGAGGAGCGCCAGGAGATAGCGGCCCACGCTTCGCCTTTGCACCGCAATGGTACCCCGAGGACATTGCCAAGGTCGTCAGTTTCCTCGTGAGCAAGGAGGCCGAGTGGGTTAATGGCAAGATTATCACCCTGGGTGGCGGAGCGTAGACAACAAGATGAACGGTGTTCAGCTTTCATCGGGTATAGACTTGAAATTTACAAATTGACCGCGCGAATTTGCCTACCTTTACCCTGTCTTGCCCGTTGTTCCTCTGTCTACGGCACTATCATTGCATTTGGGGTATTGTAAACCCAATACCCGACGCCTAGTGCTGCTCAGGGGAAACTATTCTACAGGCACTTCTGGCGTAATGAAAGAAAAGGAATCTCTAGCACATGCGCAAGTCAGAACTGATGCGATATTTATTCGCTGACGTAGGCCAAATTGTAAACTGTATCGTCTAAGAGGCGGATCCAATCAAGAGAGAGCCCAGTACGACAAGGATCACGATATTGCGGATGTGGACCCCCAGGTTCGTTCCCTTCGGGTGGTCATACAGGACTTTCGTGTCGGCAATCCCCGCCCAAGTCCAGCAGAGTAAGAAGATCCCCAACGGCTTCTTTTCACCCAGCAATGCCATAGTCCAGACAAAGATCCCAGCCCCGATGTTTCGTCCGGTAGCGGCAGGCATGAGTACCCAGGCCTCCGGGGTGGCGGATCCGAGGCCGTAGACTTCCGCCACTTTTGCGATATCAATGAGCGGAGTCCGATGACTATACAGCGGTGGAGCATAACGGCAGACTTACTTTTTGGGACGTTGATAAAAGTTCCAAACACACCGGAGAATATCAAAAGGGAGCCGACGATCATGCATGCCCCGTCCAGCAAGTAGGGGAAGTAGGAGGTCAAGGATTCCGATACCATATCGTCTTTAGGTTCATTAGAATAACTGGAACAGGGATTGTCACCTCAGTACGCAGATTTGAAGACATTAAACAAAGCAGATCGATAGAGCTATATAGTCCCGGTTCCCGGCACTTTCGGAGTTACTGGGTGCCCCTCGGTACATCTCAATTTTCCGGTCGGACCGGGCCAGTCATGAACTCGGGCCCCGACGAACTTGCTTATTCAACAAATTGGGGAAAAGATAACTCAGCCACATTTGCATGGAACCAGACTGCTACACCTACGTTTAGCAACTATCCGTACCAACAAAAGTTCGCCATAATCAAAAGATCTGCGGCATGAAACGAATGCCGCCCTATCTCAACGCATGGAATATTGGCCCATGTTCAGTCTGGTGTTTTAAACACCAACAATTGGGAGATGACCCTAGTACCATAATGGAGTATATCAGGCAGTCAACGAACCTATTTTGCTGGGAGTCTCGACTTGCTACTGTTATTGACAAGCGGCGTCAGCAATTGCCGTTACCCCTGGGCCCAAGTCTCGGCTTGCGCTTGTCCGGCATGTAGTCAGACGTGATTGGTGGTTTCTCTATTGTATCCAGTTATCGACGTCTTGGCTTTGGTATGGTATTCCTTCTAATGTGAGGTTGAAAAGGTATTGAAGTACATGTGGACAAATAGATGGCCAAAAAAGTGTCGACAACTCTAGCCAGAGAAGGTAAATTGTTGAATAGGCTCGGTTCTTGCTGAATTCAAGGCTCTTCTCCGTCACCCTGAAGCACACTACTATATTCCGGCTCGGGGTGCAACGGCTTCGGTTCCTCGACATCTTGGCGCAAGATGTAGCGTCTCAACCACCAAGGCAAGTACTCGCCTACCTGATACCGCGCAAAGGCCTGCGTTCGGACCGAGAAAACGTCATCCAGCTCATCCAGCCCCCGTTGCCGCGTCTCGGGCACGAACAGGAAGACCAAGACGAAAGCCACGAGATTGAAGAACGCATAGAGGACGAAGGCCCCTTGGGTGCCCAAGGCCGATTCGAGTCTGGGGAACGTCAGCGACAGCACTGCTGCCCAGAAGTTCGTGGTCGCCACAGCTAGAGCCATGCCGAGCTCCCTGTGGGATAGTGGGAACACCTCAGCCGAATAGGAGTTCGGGACCGGCCCCATGCCAGGCGAGTACAGAGCGCAGAAGACGTAGATCAAGACTGCCTGAAGCCCAAAGTGTGCCAGGTTGTCCGCGGGTATGCTGAAGGTCAGCCCTGCGCAAAACATGGTAAGGGCCATAAGTGGCAGGGTAAGGAGCAGTAGCGAACGTCTTCCAAGCGTGTCCATTGTCCAGATAGCGGGGAAGGCACCCAGAAAGTTGACGAGTCCAAAGAGAACGGAGGCCACGAGAGCTCCAAACCTCGAGAAGCCTGCATCCAAGAAAATGGATGATGAGTAAAACGAAATGATGTTTATACCGCAAAGCTGCTGCGATATCATGACCGAAAAGGATGCTAGTGTGGCTCAACGGATGCGTGGGATGGAGTAGAGCTCCATAAACTGTTTGACAAAGGATGGCTTCGACGTGTGATCATTGCTACTCGCCTTGGCCAAGAGATAGGCAGCGTATACTTCTCTGGCGGCCTGAAGCTTCGTATTTCGAAGTCGGCACAATGCCTCAAACGCCTCTGCATATCGCAACTTCTTTATCAGCCAGACTGGGGACTCCGGGCACTGGAAGACCAGACTCGCGAGAGGTATGACTGGTAGGGCGGGCGCCATGAGCTGCAGTCTCCATGTCATCTCCCCGAACTATTCAAGAATCATTAACAACTCGCCTCGAACCGTGGTGAAAGCCTACTCACACTGAAGAATGCCACATTTGCCAGAAAGCCCGCAAAAACGCCAAATGCGACCCACATCTGCCACGAGACGGCGAGCCCACCCCGGATGGACGGAGGAGCGCACTCGGCGGCAAAGATGGAAACCGTACTGGCCCCGATGCCCAGACCGATACCAACCACGACACGGAATAGCAGGAGCTGGGGCCAGCTTTGACTTAGCGCAGACGCGATATTGGAGAAAAGACACAGCAAGGCGCCTGCAAAGACAGCGCCACGTCGGCCAAAACGGTAATTGAGGGGCTCGGAAAGCCATGCACCGCTGTGAGGATGATCATAGGTTAGCAACGTAATCGGCAAGATGGGTTTGGATGAAGCCCCTTACACAAGCGCGGTACTTAAATAGATGGCGCTATTGATGAGGCCGACGAGCAGCGTGTCTTTGAAGTCCGAGGAGCCAATGCCAAACTCCTTGGGGAAGTAGAGGTTGGCGCCATTCATGGAAGCTTGAGCCCATCCTTGTCAATCGCACCAATAGAACACACCAGTATGGTGAAGTAGAGTGTTTTGGGTTGCATCCATTTTCGATCGGATTCAGACTCCAGAGCTTGGAGCTCTGCGGTTGTGATGTTGGGGATCTGATCTACCGGCACGTCGCCCTACCGGCACGTCGCCCTACCGGCACGTCGCCCTACCGGCACGTCGCCCTACCGGCACGTCGCCCTGTAGTAAGATAGCGGCTTTCTTAAACAGGTCAAGATATCCCGATAGACCGTGCTGTTTCAAGAAACCGTCGACCATATGATGCTGGACGGAGTTTCGAGTACATTGTTGTAGGTTTTCAACGGATGAGTCAGTGGGTGAGGCCGTATCGGAAACGGTGTCGTCACAATCCTCTCTCGGCAGCGTATCGTAGTTGTGCATGTCATTCGTAGACTTGTTTAGTTTAATCAAAAAACTGATGGAGAATATTGAGGAAGTTTTGCCGAGAGAGTCGATCATGAAGGCGAACAGAGAATATGTGGGCAGTGGTAACTGACGTGAAACGCGACTTTGTTGAGTGTCTCGTGCACGACAGTGGATGGCTTAGCTGCAGGCACGAGACACCCGAGATCCATCTTACATTACGCAGATAAATGCGAGATCGTGGGTGTGCTCCGTATATTTGGCAAGATCCACATCATCGCATCTCACTTCACATAATTACAACGTGTGTGCATATGAATGCCTCCGATCTCTGATGGACAGCAGGAGTAAGGGTACTCTAGTTCTGAGAAACCATTGGTGAACCCTGATTGACGTTTACCTCCAAAAAGCCGGGGTCCGGGCACCCCACCCCCGACTTGCCGGCCAGCCCCTCAGCCCCTCTCTACCCCTCCCCCTTTTTGATATGGTTTGAACTTAAGCTTAGTGCCAAGACAATCACCAATCAGCACACAAAATTAAAAGGAGACCAACCATTTTTGCTCGGTGCCCCTCCCCTATTCCCTGACCGATATCCTCGTCCCATCAATCAGTCATTCGACGAGCCTCAACCTTAAGTAGACGTCGTACGATCAATGTGCACTGTCTAGAAAATACGAGGTCCCGTACATATATCCTCTCCCTCCGCCCACTTCTCCTCAATGTTTCCCGCGCTACATTCAGAAGCCAGAAGTCCTCTCCAGGGGCCGCGACAAGATTAATAGCCACTGGGAGAAACTCATCTGTCTCTGCGGCTCTGGATGTGTACCCAACCTCCCCAATCGGCAGCACGATGTCAGGCGAGCCGAGGATGGGTGGCAGGTAAAGCTGGTCAGCCCCGGGAGGATTGCGGGGGATTGGGCCACTGTATCCCGATAGTTCGGTTCCACCTTCGCAATTGGCAGCACCAAGAGCGCTCCCTTGGACTGGAAGAGATGCTGAAGAGGCCAGCCTTTGTAAACCTCGCGCTTTCGCAGAGCTTCGACGTGCTCTGCGTGGCTGACAGAAGCCCCCACCTTCCATCTTTCACGGACAAACGGGATGACGTAAGGAGAACGGCGGTACTTCTGAGCGAATTCGTCCCTAAATGCGTCCGTAGAATGATAGTAGCTGTAGTAGTAGGTATGTGCGATGACATCCTGCAGATAATCATGAAGCGACTCTGTGATGCCATCTGGGGGTGACTTTTGCCAGATACCCTGGATTGTGGATTGAGAGTTCCTTGATTCGGGCAGCAAGATGCGTTGATATATCATCCAAGAAAGATTGAATCAGATTCTGCTGTACGTCTTGGACAGGAAGTAGTCTGCAGGGTAAATTACCTCGAATGGTGTGTCGAGGGATACCACAGACATTCTTTGGTGAGGGACCCACGCCCGAAGAACGGACTCCAGTACCTGCAGATTCCGTGCGAAGGCACATGGCGTGTCGAATTGGAGGGACGTCTGGACCATGCCATCGGGTGAAACATCAGAGTGTGTTGGTCTAAACTGATAGACGCCGTTTACCAATGCAGGCCGTCGGCCACTGCCGGGACGTGTCCGTGCCGATAGCACAGTCGAGCCAGTCATAGGATGCGACGGCAGCCGCGCTGCCGCTGCTACTCCCAGCTGGGGACTGATACCCATCGCCTCGTGGGTTGAAAGCTGTTTGGAAGTCCACCGCTTCGGATGGCTCTTCTCTGGCGATCATAGAACTCAGCTTGGCCAGGCCCAGGAGCTGACCACCGGCGTCGGCCAATCGCTGGACAACTGTAGCCGTCGCCTGGGCTGGCGGACAAAGTCGGTAGTAGTCCGCATTGCAGAGTGAGGTTTTCAACCCTCGGAGGCGGAAGAGATCTTTCACCGCAATTCGCATTTGAGACAGAAAATACTCATTGCCGTCGTTGTACGATGCAAGCCTTGACGGCACTGCCACACTTAGGGTTTGATACCGTGTCCCAGCAACATGCAGCTGCCTAAAGCTTTCACTGCATTTTGTTAGTCTGTATGGCCATCATGAGAGGGCGGCGGCGCATTACTCTGAAGCAGATTGAGGCTTGAGCGTCGTAAAGAAGCAATATTGTGCATCGTCGTACAATCGGTATGCAGGCCGAAGAAGACCGCGGTACGAACAGTAGGGACCAGGCTTAAGCTGGTTGAGATGACTGTCGTTCGGCGTGATATAGATCCATTTGGTCTTTACCGTGGGCCCAAGCAGATAACAGTTGTCGGGTTCGAAAAACAAATCTGCTTGAGAGGTGCTGATAATAACCAACGACTCCAGGAAGTGTGGTTGGAAAACATCATCTTTCTTCTGAAAGTGCTGAATTGCCGACGTTAACCAACCCTTCGTTATGGGAATCTCTGGACGACTAGCAATGACAGTGGCCAAAGAGGTGACCAGTGCTTTCTTTTGAGGTTGACATTAGAGGCCCGTTAATTACACAGCTAGCTATGCCAGACTAAGGGGTCATTCCTTCAACCCACCAAACGCAGCGTACGAATGACCAGCGACCTGGAAGCGGCAAATCTCATCCATGTCGCCAGGTACGCATTGTTTAATATTATCCATAGATGAAACATACGGGGGCCAGATATTTGATGTTATGGGTTGGAGTTGGACGCTCGTATTTAGAGCTCTCAATGGCAGTAAAAGGACAGACAGACAGAGGACCGTTAAAGGCAGCTTGTTGGTGCGAGGGGCCCCAGATAAAAATCAGTGTCCAAAAGTCTGCGCACGCACCACCTTTAGCTAATCCCCTCCCCCAACACCACCAACCTTTGAATATCAATAACACACTCAATTTACTAGCAAATATGACATAATTTAGACTATTAGATTGGCAATTGAATAGGATTTAATAATAAATATACCAGCCCCTTGCGCGACGTACAGCAGCAAGGCGCCGAGGCAGAGATCTCAACAGCCTGTAAATCAGGCTCGGATCTAGAGCAGTCCACGCCGACTGGACTACCTTTCTCGCATACGCCTCGTATGCTATATTTTCCTTCAGGTATTAAAAGCCAGGCTTTATTTTATAGATCTTTGCTTTAAGAGCCTTCTAATCCTGTTTAATAAGGTTTAAATCAGGTGAATGTGCAGGCTAGTTAATAGTTTAAATACCCCTAGATTTTAGGAACTCTTTAACGGCGTAAGATCGATGTATACGCGCGTTATCCTGCATAAAGGGGTCACCCGGCTCATAAAAGGGGACGAGAGCAGCCTCTAAAACCTCAATATACCGGGTAGAAATAAAACCACTGCCGGCAGAGTCGGGATCTCCCCTGCAGAACATAAGGGGAGAGGTCCCTGCCTCTTCCCCCCTCTGCCACACCATTGCCCACACCATAAGGCTGATTCGAGGCCTGGAGTAACCTGTAAAACTAATCAGATCCTTCCTATAGCGTTCCCTTCCAAATTTAAAAACCTAGTGGCCTGGTATAGAGGGTTTATTTTAAATCGTATATTCGACTGAAAAGAAGCAAAGCAACAGCTGCTTAAGGCGCTCTAGAGAGGACCAATAACGGCAAAAGGAGAGTCTCTCTTTAGCGTCCTCTTTCGTTAATAAGATGCGCTTCGAGGCGCGCCAATAGCCAATCCTCCTTTTCCGGAGATTACGCCTTACCGTGTTGATCGAAAAGGAGCGTGGTCTGGAGCCTAGCATAACATTCATATCTAAACAGAGCTCTCTCTAAGTAGCACGAGGCTTTCTACGTACCAGTTGAAATAGATAGCGCTCTTACCGAATCGATAGTCTATAAGGATGACCAGATCTCGGCTTAGTTTTAAGAGTTTTTCGATAAAAAAACCGCCTCACGAGGTTATTAATAGTTTCGTGGCGACGCGTACCGAACGCGTCTATAATAGCCTTCCTTCCGACGCCGGCGACGGAGAGCGCCGCGATAGCCGTAACCGCCTCGGAGCTGTATTACCCATTTAGCTTGCGATTTGCGGTTAAAATGCGACCGAGTTCACTTAAATCCATGCTAAATTGATAAAGTTATTTGAAAAATAAGTCAGAAGGTATTATTGTTGTATTGTGTGAGATTTCCGATAGGGGTGGTTCGTGCGCAGACTTTTGGACACGGACTTTACCTGCATATCCGCAACGTCACCCGCCTCAACGGCATAGCCACGTACGGAGTACATGTGGTACTTGCTTAGCCACATCCCGACTGAACATCTATTGATCATGTCCAAGAAATGCGATTTCCCCTTATTTAATCTCCTAGTCAAATGGTCCCTCAAGCACGTCAAGCCCAAGAGCCACCCCGTTCTCCGAACCACTCGGCCATTTTCATTGTGTCCTTGAGGTTCATTATGATGTCTCGTGGACCTAACCCAAAACAGTAGATATTGACCGGTAGATTTCAGCGTAGCGTGGTCTCTATATTGTGCATAAAAGCAAAACGCTTACCGCTTATGAAACAACGTCCTTGCAAATATTCGCACCTGTGCCGCATCCCACCGGAAAAAGGCATACACTATGATTGCGATGCCGCAAGTGATAACAGACCACACCCAAATCGATGGAGCTTGCCCATTACCTAGCTCCTTCACGTTCATCCCAAACGCCGACGTGGTGAACGACAACGGCACGAAGACTAAGGCGAGCTTCGTCAATTTGGTCACACTCCTGGCTTCTGCGAAGGCCTTCTGCGATTCTCGGATGGTAGCATTGTGGGCAACAATCCCGATCCCTTGGAAACACTCGTCACACAGAGCCTCGGCACGACGGAGCGCGGCCCGGAAATCCTCAAGCATCGAAGTCATTTCTTCGGCATATGTGCTGCCTGCGCTGTTCATGACTGACTGGTACGCTGGCTGTTTTCTGAAGGCCTCCACAAAGTCGATGACTTCCTTGAGACTCTCGATGTGACGCTTCAAGATTTGCTGGATGTACAGCAGATTCGACATGGTTGGGCTTTCTTGGGCAGTCACAGCTGAATGGGTCAACTCGCTTCTGATATTCGACTCTAGCGTATCCAGAAGGGCCATTTCGGAGAACAAAGCGAAACTGAATATTGGGCTCAGGGCATACAGAGGATCAGCCGCAGCCTGTGCAATGTTGTTGAGGTGTCGATCATAATCGTCGAAGAGTATCGAAGCGCTTTGGGGCCGAACATCAGTCGTTGCACTGTCTTTTCGACTGCGCCATCCACCGCTAAGCGCCATCCTCGGCCTGTATATCGATATGAGCTGATATGTCATCTCCGATGATTTTCGGGGCATTCTTAGTCTCCAAGGCCCTTCGAAACCTTCATCGAGACTGCGACCTGCATCCGACCATACTATAACTGAGCCACGTTAGCTCACTGGAATGTATGTGTGCATGTGGTACTTACTTTGCCAACCTCCATTGCCGATTGACGCAACATTAATGGTGATTGCCTGTTCGATTGCGAAATGGTTTAAATCCAGCATCACAAACTCTCTCACCATGGAGTCACCTGGAATCATACCCGAAACCATCTGATGAGAATCCAGACTGGATAAGTGGGTTATATACGCAGCCATGTCCTTTGAAGTTTGTCTCCGGAGCTATCAAGAAACTCCTGAACTGCACCTCTCCGAGTTGGCTGCCATCCTCCAGTCAACACTCCAATCGTCGGGATTCGAAGCATGATGGTTTCTTCTTGAGCGGAGGGGAGACGCGGTGCCATATTCTGCCTCGAGATGCTGTTGCCGGACTCAGACCAAAAGCATAAGTGCCTCTGGTAGAAATCAGGGTCATTTCGAAATTTGGCCCCTAAAGCATTCAGCCACTTGGCTGATGGGTACCCCTTCAACACAACCATGCTACTCGCGGACTTATTAACCGTATCAAGTTCATCCGACAAGCTAAATTGTTGTGCTCTCCTCCCCGATTCCTCTTGCCAGTTCAAAGTCATGGCTAGTGGGAAGGGCTCATGATGACGAGCGTCTGCCGCCGGGTGGTACTTTGACAGTGTTGTGCGACATTCATAGGGTTGCCATAGGAATTTGGCCAGGGCAACAAAACGCAGGCCAGAGTACAATGTCTTGAAGCTGGATATACGTGAAAACTCTCTGACCATATTTGGTAGTCCTCTGAGCTTTCTGCATATGGATTTGTTAGGCCGATATGATGAACGGCAATTCAGAGATGGACATACTGATGCTGTGGCGGCGATGGTGGCGACCAGGCAATGATTTGTTGTCGTCCGTAAGGACAGACACTGGTGGCTCGCAATACTCCATGGTCTCTGAAGACCCTAGGATTCTCAATGATGGTTCTACTGGTTGAATGTGAAGGGTGGTAAAAAGGGGTGGATCTGTCAAGACTTCAGGTATGATGACTTGCTTTGCCTGGATCCTCAATTTCACGGGCATCACCAGGCATTGGGGCATTTTTATCTTGAGCAGGCCGATTTTCGCGAACTCACAATCCCTTCAAGGCCCATTCTTTGAACAACAATTCCATTTCTGCCTAGACGGCAGCTCCTCCGATTGAACAACCTTGAGTTTCTAATGCCCAAGAAAGGGAAAAACCCCCATTTCATATTCGTCGCCTGGTGCATTTCACAGCGCCCCGAATTGCTGTGTGAAACATCGTACCTCATGTCGTACCTGTCAAGGCATTCTCTTCGGACTGTTTTATGGGCTGACCTATGAATCAATTCTGGAAACAAGAACAGAAAACAATGGTACCAGTTGTTAGTAACCACTCATATCAATAGTACTGTACGGAGTACCTGCAACCCACTACACCGGGCAATGTTTGGGCGCATTTTGGGCTCCAATAACAGGGGGTCAATAGCCTATCAGAAGAGAGTGTGTGGTAGGATTCACACACCCACTTAAGATCCGTTTCAACGCCCCGAGAAACCGAGAGTGGCGTGAATGATGCGCTTGTTGTGTAAAAATGTGCTACCGGCACTGGCTTGTTTGGGTTCTTGATCCTGACGGCAAGTAACACGAAGCAATTGTTTGTCGAGTCAGAGCTGACGCTTCCTCGTGTGCGAGATGCGGCTCGGCTCCTAGGAACCAGAAGGGAGACGCCAACGCGTGTGTATTTAAGTGTTTATTTCTAACACTGAGTATGCGTTCTCATTCTGAACTCTACTCTTGTTTGCCAAGCCATTGCCCACCTAAACCCTAAAAGTAAAGTCTTTACTGGTCTTTCACTCTACATATCAAGTAAATTCCTCACATTGTCTTTTCTTGTTCATTGTGCTGAGTGGGACTCGATCGCATCAGGACTTGATCTCCAGACCGCGTCCACAGCTCAACGAAGATGCCGCCTGCTGAAGCCGACCCGAACCGCTCCAAGACACAAGTCCCCGAGAAACGGCAGCCATGGAAAGACCACTGGGACGCACTATCGGCCTCTGAACCTACTGGATCGGGCACAAGCCACGGCTTTGAGATGGGCGAGCAGGTCATCATGGATGGCAATATAATTAAAGACGAACTTGATGCAGGCGGGGATGATGAGAAGAAACCGGATAATGCCAAGGAAGCTGTGGGCGACGTCAAGGAAAGCGCGGATCCCGAGAAAGAAGATGAGGGAAAGGAAAAGGAAAAGGGGGCGGATAACCAGGAGGGTGGGGGTGAAGGAAACGGGGAGGGTGGGGGTGAGGGAAACGGTGAGGATGAGGATAAGAAAGAGGGGGGGTGACAAGCGATGATAGCGGATAATACCCAAGCAGCAGCATCATGTCATGTTCACTTGATATTGTATTGACGAAGCAAGATGTACCAGGGTCAATTGATTTGTATCCGGCAGTGGGTGATCGAATGTTTCAATCTATTCCAGCAGTGTAAATCCACTTGGCATGCATGTTCTGCATCTTGCCAGTACATACCTTCATGCGTAACACCGAGAAGCCTAGAAGCCTGGTTTTGTTGGTAGGTATGTAGATGAGGGGATCAGACGTTGTGTCTGGTTACCTCAACCACGGGGCGTAATCACCTCCACGTATATCAAGCTATAAAGGGTATATTAGGACAAGTGGGACCATGCATCCTTAATAAACATAGTCATGGTTTCGCCTCCGACGGATCATTTGTATTTGGCTGGGTGCTGAAGAAGAAAGGAAGCCCTCTTGAGGCCCAGAAAAAGGACACAAGTATTATAAGAGTGCTTCGTGTCCAGATCGTATGTTTGACATACATCTGACAATTGCACATTTTGATCATAGGGAATCTGTTCACCCCGTTCAAAATGACGGTTGCCAATCAACACAGTCTCGTTTCCGACATTCACTACTTAGAGAATCACAAACTGTACGAGACAGAGAAACCATACAGCTTGCGATTTCCCCCAAATGGCATTCCGCAGCTTCCACAATCCAATGTAAGAAGGGATAGGCACCAGATCCAGCTTCGCAGCATTCGGGAAAATACGGACCTAAGGCTCGATAGCTGTGGCTTTGAGTTGTTGCTGTTTCCTTGCGCCCTTTCTTACCAAGACTTTGAGGACCGACAGAAGATACGAGATACGTACCTTATCAACCTCGCAATTGACTTGAAACGTACCCTGGGGCAAAGTTGGTGATTCCACTGGACTTCTGTGTAAGCTCTCCTAATACCAACACAGCGTCAAGCTCACGCAGGCCCAGGTCAGAAGGCGTCATGAAGCATTCCCTATTTCAACAGGAGATAACTATGAATATAATCAGCCTACGTCTATGGCCCACATAGGTCTGCGAACAGTCCTGTGTTCATTACGTCGATAGAGCCTCTAACACGACCTAGATTTCACTGTCCGTGAAGGCGAGAGGATAATCCACGCATTGTTTGGAGTACATGCTGGCAAGGTTCTCCAGAGCCGCTGGCAGATCATCAAGCAAGTTGACTTTCTTCAATCCGGTCAGCCAAAACTACTTACTGACGAGACCGTAGCGCATGGAGACCCATCAAAGGCCCTCTTAACGACTGGCCTTTAGGGGTTTGCGATACAAGAACAGTCGACTTCAAGTCAGATACGATGCCGGGCGACATCGTGTTCCGCAAGTTTTTCACCGAGAACCTGCAAGTTCATTACAATGCCAAGCATGCGTGGTACTGGCTGCCCGGACAAACTGTGGATGAGGTTCTCATATTTAAGAGCGCTGAATCAGATGTCAGCAGATCACAAGGTACGTAATGGTTGATAGAGTGCGCATCCACGTCGAGACTGACGGTTAGCCATTTCAGGGGTACCCCACGCGGGGTTTTACAACCCGAATGTTACTCTGGAAGACCTGCCCCGGGAGAGTATTGACTGTCGGCTACTTGTATGCTATGCCGAGCTTGAAAACTACCCCCCAATCGTCGGCGACATCTTTGGGAACGACGCTCAAGGATATTAAGGAGTGGAGCCGTAGGGACATGTATATGCAGATGAGCCTTGTTTCTGATGCGCCTGTTTCTGATACATGCTTCTCCTCGATATACGTGTCATAGAGCCTGATAAGTCTGCATATGTATCATGCATCTTGACGAACGATCAACCAATAGATGCGACCATTGAAACCGATGAAATGCCCTGGTCATTGATCAATGCAGTCTTGCATATACTAACTCAGCATTGAGGCCTCCTCTGCAGTGGCTTTTGAATGGCTTGTTACTACCCTCCCTAATATAGCCGGCTTTTCCTCGTGTCGCACAGGAAGCGCATCGTACTACTTCGTACGTGTTGAGGTTCCATCGGAAGGCAATAAACTTGACTGTGCCTTGGAAACTACCCCCGCTTCATGATTCATGACGCACTGCAAGAGATCACAGGGGGTGGTTCCTTCATTCGCCTTCCATCAGGCCATGATCCCCATCTTACTACCAACTTAGGGAATATTACACTGAATACCTGCGCCTGTGACATTGATCTCCATATCATCTGTCGAACGTCCCGTTCTTGTTCCAGAAATAGTGTACACACAGTGGCCAATTATACACTGCCATGAACAAACAAGGCGTGGCTTCGCAGCCAATGCCAGCTTCGGCCACCAAAGCCTTCCAACAAATCCACATGGTCAAGAAGGCATCCCCAGATGTCCAGTAAGGTAGCTCCATTGATACCATACAAATTGTATCTAACATTACCATAGTATAGTGCTGATACCGGATATTGATACTTCGGGTAGCGCAACATGGGGAATCTGCCATGAACCCTGGCGGCAAGAACTCGTAAACCAATCTATCGTAATCCAATGGTACGATCATGGGATCTCATCGAGCAATCTATCCTCATGGGATCTCATCCTCGAGGAAGGAGGCACGCTGCTTACAGCACTCTGTCTCTATCAGCAACAACACAATGTGTGTATCTCGGGTCGCAGCGAATACCCAAATTAGTAGAATGCACGGATAGCTAACGACTGGAAATACCCGAAGGAGCATGACCCCTTCATCTTCATCGTTCACGGCTTCGGTGGACTCGTCCTCAAACAAGTATACAGTCCCTCTTCCCGAGCCATGTGTGTTAGGCTAACAATGCCGTCAAGGCACTCAGTATCGCTGGCAGGCCTGATGCCTATGGGAGATACTCCGACTTCCTGAACGTCATAGCTGGCATAGTCTTTCTTGGTGTGCCGCATTACCTAGAAGACGCCAATGACGAGCAATATGGCGAGCGCATCTCATATTTACTGAAGGCGAATACGGGACCCAGCCTGAACCGTCAAATTCTCACTCGACTGAAGAAAGATAGCGGTATCATTCGAGATATCGCAATGCGTTTCTGTAGCATCAGTCTCCGAGTAGGGATACTTTCAATATTCGAAAAGAAAGCCAGCAAACTGCAAGACAGCCGCTTCTTACAAAAGAGCAAAAAGTCGGTTGTAAGTAGTGTCCATTTCATGTTTTTCGTTCACTTTTGATGATTATCATTAGGTCGTGGATTGCTCCTTATCAAAAGTTGGATCATCATTGGAGTTTCAGCTAGGTCTTGACTTGGACCATCTTGAAATGTCATTACTGACCGACTCACCTCACCATGTTCCGAATGCGACCGTGAAAGACTGTCTTCTTTCAGCGATTAAAGATTCTGTGTCTGAAATTCAAGACCGCCTCATACGTAGTAGGTTGCTCATACTACTGAGATGAAGCATCTCTGCGGACCCCCCATGGTACTGATCTATATATTACAGGCATGGCAAGCTCTGAGTACAGCCTTAGCAGTAATGTGTCCATTGAAGACGTCAAGAAAGGCTAGCATCATCTAGATGCCCTTACCTCTACTTTGGCTAACATGACCACACCAGCTCTATCCACATCGATGCCGGGGCCAAGCTCGTCGCAAAATCCGCAGCACGGGTCAACCACTATACGCCCTTACGGATCCGAGAGGACTGACTCATTCGTTGATGTCCAGTCTCTCCTTGAGAATTTGAATATCCAGCAAGTCGAGCCCCAGATGCCGTGTTTCATGGTTCATACTTTCATGAGGAACCCCGAGTTCTTTGGGCGCAGAGATGTCCTGGCCCGCCTTGATGAGTGCCTCCTACCATCGAAGGAACTCTTAGTAGCCTCACAGCCCGATAGAACAAGGGTTGGGGTCCTGAATGGCATGGCAGGTCTCGGAAAGACCGAGACAGCGATCGAGTTTGCCTACAGTCGGCAGCATGCTTTTGATTGCATATTTTGGATCCGAGCTGAGAACTCAGGAAAGCTTGAGACAGATATTGCCCAGATTGCTACACGCCTTGGAATTCAGGACACATCCGACCCCCACAACAAAACTGTCAACAAAAGTTTGGCTCTTGGCTGGCTCACCAACCCATTTAAGATCGAACGCTATGGAACATCGTCTCAAAGAACTACGGCATCATGGCTGATCATATTCGATAACGCGGATGATCTTGAAATTATTTTCCCTTACAAGGATATTGCGAACTATGGTGCTATATTGATTACTAGCAGAGACCCACTGTCCAGGAGCACCTTCTCGACATCAGCTGTGGATGTTGAGCTAAACCTGTTTAATGACGTGGATTCAGGCAAGTTTTTGCAACAGATAACGAATAAGCGAAATCACGACGATGAAGCCCAGAAAATTGGGGCTAAACTAGGCGGGCTGCCTATTGGAATTGCGCAGATGGGTGGTATGATTTGTTGGAGGGGTCTCTCTTTCGCCGAGTTCTTGGAAGTTTTTGAGGAGGCACTTGACGAGACTGGTGTGTTAGAAACGGACACACATCAGCTACGCCAATCCGCCCGAGGCAACATTTCTACTATATGGGCCATCGACAAACTATCAAATGAAGCTAGGAATATTCTGGAAATCGTTGCCTTCCTGGATCCCGATGGCATCCAACCTTCACTTCTTTCAGAAAGGCCCACCGCCCTCCCCACCTCACCACACCATCCTTCGAGGAAGAGATTGACTTTTTACAATGCCAGGAGGGAGCTGATACGCTCATCCCTCATACGACTCAATGACAATACAGGCGACGTCTGGGCCCACAGAGTGGTACAGCATGCGGTGAGGGCTAAAATGAGACCTGAGCGTTGTGTTGAGGTATTCTGCAAGGTCGTATCGTGCGTTGCTTCAGAGTGGAAGTCTCCTCTAGGGGCACATGACCCAGATTTATGGGATTCGATGGAGGCGCTATATCCGCACGTAGTCTCTCTCAGGGACATTTACCTCAGGTACCTCCGCGGCGACTTCGTGGATCAACACATTACCCTAGCAAGCCTGCTTCTCCGCGCGTCTTGGTTGCTCACTCCCTCTCAAAACCCTTTGGGACAAAACTCTAACATGATGATAGGTACAAACTCGAGCGTGGGGCTTCACATGATGTCCGTGGGCTTCTGGTGCTGGCGTTAGACCTGTGTAAACAAGGTGACCGGAACTGGCGCATGTTCAGGACCTCGAATCCGACATCAACTGCTGTCTAGGCGCAGTGGCAAACGAAACAAACGACGCCAAGTCTTGCTTGAGACACAACCAACGGTACTTGGAGATTCAACTTAACATCCAGCAACAATCTGAAATACCTATTGAAAAGCTCCCACGGGCTTATAACCAGATGGGAACGGCGTGGATGATGGTCGGAGAGTACGACAAAGCCCAGTCGTCTTTTTCAAGCTCGATAACAGGGTTCAAAGCTCTTCCAGTTTACGATATAAACATGGTGTCAATTCCCATGGCAAATATTGGACTTGCGTACTGGCTCCAAGGAAGCCTCAACGATGCTGCAGCTGTGTTGGAAGAGGGCCTCAGAGATAGGGAAGATATTTACGGCTTCATGGACACGCACTCATTTCGGTAACGACTTCTATCCACACTTGCCTTTCTTGACAACTGACTCGATGACAGTACCGGTAGATTCTTACACGCTCTCGGGAATGTGTACTTTGACCAAGGACGCACAGAAAAGAGTGAGCATCTTCACTACAAAGCACTGGCTCAGTATCAATCCACCATTGGCAACCACCACCATAGAACAGCAGATGTTTGCCATAAGGTCGCGCAGCATTGCCTGAGGAATGGTGGCAAGGACCAAGCTATGCGGCTTGTAGACCAGGCATTACAAGTGTGGTCGGTCGACAAATCGGCTTATCTTCCCGAAATCGCTCGCACAACGTTTTTGAAAGCCAAGATCGCTATGGCGCTGGATAGGGAGACAGAAGCAATGACCTTGTATCGAAAGGCTGCGAGTCTGCGCAAGAGACTGACGAGTCAACCGAAGGAGCACGACCAGCTTAGCGAAAGCGACTTTGATGAACTAGTGACCTTCTGGTCGAGATAATACGACGTGGTGGACTTTCGGGGTAATCAGACATGCTTATTGGGCCCCTTTGAATCGAGCTGATTCTTCAAGATGGATAAAGCCATGATGCTCCCCGAGTGACAGTAGTAACCTCCTAAGTCGGACTTGGTCTTCCGCTCCATGTTCTGGACCATCTACTCGATGTACGGGAGGCCCGAGTACAGGCCAATGATCTCCATCGGCCGCGCGTAGCAGAGAGTAGAATCATGAAATTCCGAGCTGCTAGAGGGCGAAAAGAGCGGCGTAGCTTCCCGCGTACCGAGCTCTACCAACTGCTGACTCGGTGAGCCCATCTTGTAACGGCCACCCTAGAGCCCATCCCATTTTCTTACCTTGATCTTCCGCCGCCTAGAATATCTTTTGCACGATTCTGCCCTTCATTGTAGTAAGGGCCCTCTCTCTCTGGTTCTGATAGTGCTCGGTCAGAGCATCAAAGAATAGCAGACCAGAATGTAGATCGACTTCCTTGCTTCGAAGGAATCTGGTGCGCTTGGCCACTTTCCACATGATACCAACCAGTGACAAGGCGATCTAGTAGTCAAAGATTCATTGAATCAGCACCATGTTCAACCCGAGTCGAGTCGGCAAATAAGAGAAACTTACGATTCCGTAGTGGAAGATGAATGTCGCCACCTCCCAATTGCCGTCAAGGAAGACGGCGTAGCCTTGCAACCTGGGGGAAACGATAGTCAGCGAGGACAGGCCCGTCGCCAAGTTGAGTTGTTCATAACATGCCATAGGAACAGGAACGCCCAGAAGAAGGAGAAGTATCCGGCGTATGGCTGAAGTTTTGACGCCTTGGGCAGGAATGATTCGCGGTCAATGCCCTGGGCCTTCATGGCCATATTGAACCGGATCCAAGTGAACGAAATAACCACCCAGTTCCTTGCAGAAGCATTAGTTGAACCCGCCTCAATATGTAAGTTGACACTCCAGTATCAAATGTAACCCACAGCATGGTCGCAGAAGTCGCAAAGCTATCCAAGCAAGTATCCAGGTTAGTGCTGGACGATGAATGCTAAAAAAAAAGGACCAGCCGCACATACTTGAGGATCCAGTTCAACGATTTAGCCGTCCCCACCCGAGGGCAAGATATGCTAGGCAGCTCAGAGTCATTACCACAGAAACGGCCATATAGGGTACGCCGCTGCCAAGAAAAGAATTGAATCAGCTAGTGCACATGTCTGAAAAGGGGCGACAAGGCCCTTCTTACTGCCTGTTCAGGCGAAGCAGGAAGCTGGGTGCCTGGCCCTCGAGGGCTAGGGCGTGTAAGCTCCGTGAGGCGTTGAAGGTGTATGCGTTGCCTCCTGAAACCACGCAGGTTATGAGTGCAGCCGTGACGATGGATGGTAGGACCGGAATTTGGAGACGGGTCATCGCGATAACACTGGCAACGGGTTGTTAGTCCGGTCAACTACGTGAGCGACATACCATGGATCAGTAGCCTTACTAGGGTGATGCACCATAGTACGTGTCCGAACCATTGAGGAGCCTAGGACTGCGTTAGCATTTGTCCAGGAAACTGGTTGCTCAGCTCCTCACGTCGGATCGTCAGAAGGAACTAGTATCTTCATCATGTGAGATATTAGTGGAAGCTCCACCAGTCCAGGTGTCGATAGGGGATCACCTACCCCAACACAAAGAACACCACCAATGAAGAAGATTATGAGTCGGTTCATGATCTTGCTGAAGGCCCTGGGCACTGTCCGACGAGGGTCTGCTGCTTCGCCCGCGATCACTGCATACCATTATCTTTAACATCAAGAAGTCCTCTGAAGCAGGATATGGCATGTTTACTCACTGGAAATATACTCAGGGACACCCATACAGAATCCGGCAACGTTGACAGCGTTGACAAATGATACCAGGCGCCTCGAAGAATCGGCTCCCACCCACACACCAGGGTCTCTCCAGTGCCCGAAGCCAAACCGACTGAGGCGGGGTAAGGAAGATGTTAGCATCCTCATGGAGAAAAGTGAATTGTTATGACTCAGGCAGGCATACTCATGCTGAGGGTTACCGCCAAGCATTGTGACGATGGTGAACAAGATAAGACCAGCTGCCAGAATAACCTTGCCTAAGGCGAGCCAGACTGCATCAGAAGTATATTAGTAAGCACCTTGCGTTAATGGACAGCCAGACCTACACTCAGCCTCACCTAATACATCAGCTCGATAGATGTTTATCGCGAGGTAAAGAAAGATCGAGACTGTCTATGATATCAGGACTCGGTGCGTGGAAGCTTGGGACAAAGGGGTTTACCGGTGATGAGGATAGCTGGTGACTGATTGTAGCCCCAGTATTCCACCAAAGTATTGGTGATGGTGCATTCAAAACTCACGTAGGAGGTTTGGGCGAATTGTGGCATATTAGTCAGCGCTCTCGGAGCCATGGCGTCCGGTTGGAGGCGAGGAGTGGCATACGAAGTGGTTCCAGCCGATGGCGACACCGAGAGCTGGGTTAACCATGCGTCCGACCAAGCGAATGAAAGCTCCATCGAGGGGATACAAGGTAACAATCTCGGTTTCCGGGCCCGTAAGTCAGAACTCATGTTGAGACCGTTTTCTTTTTAGCGAAAGACCACATACGGCAATGTGCGATACTGAAGACAACACATGCCCAGAAAATGAAGGCAATGAGGAGGCACAGCGGGCCACTAGGAACGCCAGATCCGATAGCCACGAACAGCGCTCTGCATATCAAGATGTCAATGAGTACCATTCAGTTGAGGAGTTGAGACAAACATACGCGCCGATAGCGCCAGCGAAGGAAGTGAGCTGGATCTGTCTTGGGTTGAGCTTCCGATGATTGACCGAGTACTGGATAGCTTCGTCGAGGTTGGCTCCCTCCGGAGCCAAAGAGACGCCATGGTTCTGCCACAAGTAAGTCAACTGAATATCAAACCGTGAAAGGAAGCATGCGCTGCTACGGAGCAACTTACGATTTTCATCTGCCTAAAGCCCATAGAGCTTGCTGGAGCCAGTTCGCTGAGTGTGTCTTCGCCTGGGGCCTTCTTGGCGGAATCATTGGCAGGAGGACCTGCAGCCAACGACAGGCCGACCTCGGTGGTGTACGCTGAAGATGATGTCATTGCTATATGTGTTAATGATGAGGTTATTGGTTGATCATGGACAACATGATACTACTAGGAGGGGGAATGCTGCGACCTTATACAGGTAGAGGGCCAGGTAGAGGGCCTTACTTGTCAGGTCCATCACTCGGTAATAGCGAAATCTACCTATGAATAACATCTACACCTCAGCCACCCCAGAATTTCCATATGACGTCCGCCAGTCGGATCACTCGGTGGCAAGCATACAAGCGAGATGACAGGTTTCTGTCTGTAGTAAGATGTGCGAGCCAAGTCAGCTCAATCAGGGGCGATCTCTTCCGCTATCATCTGCACCGAGTCTTTCCGGAATCACGGAATGGTTTGTTGATACATCCGTACCATACTTCCAAACAGACCTCGGTGATAAGACCTGACCTATAGGAGTCCGAAATGGGAACCGTCACATGCACTGCTCAATAGATAAAGTAGGTAGTCGGTCAAGCGAGTTTACCCCAGCTTCGGGGCCTTTATCTTCTTATTCTGTCCCAACAGGTTGGGAGTGTTCTCTGGGTCTCAGAATGGAGTCTCGTTGTTTCCTCCAATCGGCATCATTGGCGGTATCTCTGGGAACTTAGAAATAGGGGGTGTGGGAGTGGACCCCCTGACTAGACCAAAACCGGTATATCTAAGAGTCCAGAGAATCCTGATGCAACCCTCTGGCGTCCTGCATCTACGCGATCATGATTATCTTGTCTGTCGATAGGTAGCATTACTCGGTAGTTGCCTTGCCGAACCCCGAACTCAAGTATCACTAAAGTGGATGGGAACGATTTCAATTTGACCGGCTTGAAGCTCAGAACCACCCCCTCACCTCGACTTCGAACATCTCAATCGCGACACACTCCTTCTCTCAAAAGCCAAGTTTCTGTACATCCGTCCTCTTCATCCCTACACGCAAGTAGCTATGGCACCTTCACTGGTCATCATCGACGCCTCCGAGCCTCTTGACAAGATCAACGAGATCATTGTCCGAGATGGAGGCGTTATCGTATCAAACTTCTTCAGTCCAGAACTGCTGAAAGAGACCATGAATGGAAGTGAGTGGCTCAGACCTCCATATTGATAAGTCAAATGCTGATGGAAATAACAAATAGTCGAGCCCTTCTTCGTTGGTCGTAAACTATACGACTCGAATGCTACACACGGCGAACTTGGGGAGGAATTCTTCCCCAAGGGCTCCCAGCGGGTCTACGTGCGTGCAACTGGATCAGCGTCGTCATGCTAAGTACCTGTGCTGACCGAGGATCAGGCCCTGTTGTCCAAGATGCCAGAAACTCTGACCAAGGTTCTGCGCCTACCGATCTGGCAGGGTATCAACGCACGATTTCTGAAGTGAGAAAAGCACACCAAGCATGAGGATTCGTGATCCCACCCAGCCATTTGAACTGACCGAATATCCAAGCGACGAGTACTTCTCATACACTGGAGAGACCCTTGTCCCTCAGAAGAGCGGCTATATGCTTGCTTCCACCGCAGCCCTCCGTCTTGTTCCTGGAGCCAAGCGACAGCCACTTCATAGGGTCTGTATCAACCCATAAGATCCCTCGTGGAAGAGTCCTGGGCTGACAACACTGTAATAGGATCAAATTGCGTACCAAATCCGACCGGACCCCAACAACCCCCTTTTCACCCCTATGGTCGGATGCTTGGTGGCAGGCTCCAAGTGCACATTCAAGAATGGCGTGTGTATCAACTACTGATCTGATGTCGGGCATAGTATGGAACGGTCCTGACTGTTCTTCTAGGCAACTGCTGTGATCCCGGGAAGCCACATGGTGGCCACCCACGAGAGCACCAAGATTGAAGAGTGCACGTACGCGGAAATGGAGCCCGGCTCGGCGCTGTTCACTCTGGGGATGTAAGTAGCCCGCCGCATGCCATTCTACGCTGCTTCGGCGGGGGGGGGGGCGTGTCACTAAGTAACGTCTCTCAGCTACCTACCACGGTGCCGGAGCAAATATCTGTGAACCAACAGACCCAGACGCCATGCGGACGTTGTTTGCCTTCTTCGGGTAAGAAAGATGATTCCGGACTCACCAACGAAAGAAATCAAGAAAAGACCGTCACTGACCTCGACCTCCCACGCGCAGTCAACGTGATTACTTCCGCCAGGACCAAGAAGAGGTTCTGTCCACCCTCTCGAAGTTGCCCGGAAGCTGCCTGATGACATCCTGCGCCTTGCTGGCTACTGTACGTTTATCTTCCTTTCCCGGATATGGCCAATCTAGATTTTATACACGGCTAGCTGACGCTGAAACGCCACCCAACTCAGACAAGTCAGTGGGTGGAATTGGTTATGTAGAGGATCACCAGCACCCTGTGGAGTATCTGAAGAAGGACAAGTTCAGTGCTGGGGGATTCAACGCTGAAGCGCAAGCCGCCATCTAAACTGGCCTCTAGCGAACGTGTTGTCCATTACGATGATTCTTCTGAAAGACTACATGTAGAACCAGTACTGCACTCAGTGAACTTAGTGCTTAATTATTGAAGAGCCCAGCCACCCACTTCCCAGCATCCTCCGCAAGCTTCTCCGCCTCCGCCTTCCGCCCCAGTAGATTACCCGCGAAGAATATGTCGTGATTAGCCAACCGCTCTACCCGATAGGTCACGTCGTTGCCGGGATCCCCCTACATCATCCGCACGAACGCGGTCGCGTCGTCGCTGAAGACCTCGCAGCCGCCCCAGTACACCCAGGCGGGGCAGGGGCTCCAGAAGGGGGCCTCGAGCGCATTCAGGTAGGGACTGGCCGCCGGGTCATCCGTGACGAAGCGCCGGGCACCCCACGCCACGAAGGTCGGGTCCATGTAGTCGTTATGGTAGTTCCGGTTCCCCTCCACGCTGCGGGGGGTTCCGGGCCGTGTCCAAAAAGTTTATGGCCGGCGAGAAGAGCAGCGCGCCCCCTTGGGGCTGCGAGCCCGATGGCCTCGCTGTGCTCGGTCAAATACCGCAGCATGCAGATCACGATGTGCGCCCCCGCCGAGTCGCCCGAGAGGATGATCTGCGAGGCGGGGATCGACAGATCATGGAGCAGGTAGTTAGTGGTAGGCCGCCAGGGCGTCCTGCAGCGCGGCTGGGAACTGCCCACCCGGGTTCGACGCCAGCCTGCACAGATTCCAAAATGCGTGAGACCCGATCTTCTCGGTCAGCAACCGCGCCGCAAACGCGCCATCCATCCGGACGTCGCCCATGACATAACCGCCCGGGTGGAAATGCAGAACGATCGGCCTGTCGCCGGACGCGGTGTCAACTCCACCTTTCGGGGCAGGCGTCGGAAACCAGATACCGCCTGTGGCCTGGGTACGATACTGGGACTGACGAGGGGATCTGGCGGATATCGCGTCGGGCACTGGCGGGACGGCGGCGAAGCGATCCCCCAGCGATCCCGGGGTGAGGTTTAGTGGCTGGACCGCCGCCACGACCACAGTGTGGTAGATGAAGGCGTTCATGAAGTTGTTCATGATACACTGCGGAATGCTCCATTCTGGATGTGGTCGTGCGGCACGGGGCAGGTAGTAGAGTGGGAGGAGTGGGAGTTTGGCGAGGTTGAACAGAACTGCCAAGTCCCCCACAGGTATTTGCCGGGGAAGAGGTGACGATGCTCATGGTTCTCGTCGTGCCTTGTGGCCCTTTCGTACAGTTTGTGAAACCCAACAATACTTGAAATTCAATAGGGTACCCTTGGACAACCTGTGATGGCGCCGGAGCAAGTAGACTGTTTTCTATCTTTGGATTTCTAGTTTCAATTTACTCCCTAGATCACCAGTTAGCACCAAGACATCGATGTGGTTGCACAACAGGGGGCCGATTGAGATCGCGACCGCACACAGCCCCCAAATTTCCTGCATCACTCGGAGTGCATTTAAGCTGACTGCAGATCACCGCGATACCGGATTAGTGTCCGTTCCCGAACATGACGCTGTAAGCGCTATAACAAGTACTCCAGGAATCTAAAGCGGCTGGCCGCTGGAGGGAGTGTCAGCATGCAGGGTTACAGGCCAGGTAACCTGCCGTTTCTGCGGGGTTGCTGACATGCAATTGAACCAAAGTTCGAAAGAGAAAAAGCAACTAAGGGGATTCGGCGTCCCTTTTCCCAGAGAGATAATTATAGCGATGACATTATGAATTCGCATCTTGTGCTTACAGTTTCAAGCATGTAGTGGGCAGTTATAAGTGAGCGAAAGCTCTTGCCAGTCGAGCTCAGATGTTTAGATATCACTACTTCTTGCATCTCCCTCTTACTATCCGTCGCTACTGCTACCGTTGAGAGAAGAAAACAGATGGCGCCCGTTGTACCGCCCGAGGTGGTGGAACTTCTGCCACCCGACCTCCAGGGCTCATGTACCCCTCTACGACGAGAACCTGCAACCCAATCTGTACGCTGCGGATGCCATCTGTCTGGCTGCCGCTTTTACCGCCGTCCTCTTGCGTCTGTATGCAAGGCAGCTCAAGGGCCAGCGCTTGGGGTGGGACGACTACATGATCATTGTGGCTCTTGTTAGTTCCCAATTCTCTCTCCCTTGCTCTACCACACAGGCCACGAACTAATCGTTACGTAAAACAGTTCTTCACCACCGTCTTCGTGGCCATGTGCGTCTTCGTCGCCGCTTACGGCATGGGCCGCCACACCGTCGTCACCGCCCTCCAGCACCCGGAGCGCGTCGTGCCGTTCGCCAAGGCGACCCTGGCCGCGGGCGTGCTCTACAACCCGGTACTCGTCTGCACCAAGGTCTCGATCCTGCGGCCCGTGTTCAACCTGCTCATCCACGGCGACCCGGAGGGGTCCACCCGCGACAAGGGCAGCTACGACGGGCCGTCGGGTAAGGGGCTGCACGACAGACATCTGGTCACGATTGGTGGTCACAGCATTCCGATGAAAAGATATGCCGTCGTCGCGCGGGACGAGTGGTTCGAACACGGTGGATGCGTCACAGGATCAGTCGCAACTGGGTGGCAGCTTTGAAAGGCTCAGGGACTCTGATGAAACCTGGGGTCATTGAAATGTCGGGACCGATACTTGAGTGTATTTGGACAGTATGAACACCTTTTCAGTAATCATTCCAATACCTAGGAACTACTTAAATCAGTACAGTCACATCTGCCGTGCACGGAAGTCACAAGTGGCCCATCTGTCTTGGACACGAACATGTCGGTCAGTTGAAACTCAGACTCACGATGCCGACCGTAATTACCCCTTGCCGGGGCCACCACGGCCACGGCGCTCTTCTCCCGGCGCCAGCCGCATATCATAGAGCCAGACCACGCGCGCAATCGTAACCATGAGCTCCTTCATGGCCATCCCTTACCCACGCACCCCCTCGGCCCGATGCTGAACGGGCAAAACCCACTCTGCGCCCGCGCGACCCGCCGATCGGCCTCCTCGGCCGTCTCGCCATCCTCCACCACCGGCTCGGGCAGCCAGCGCTGCGGGCAGGTACGCGAACGAGTCCGGATACAGCTCCTCATTGTGGTGGATGGCGTAGTGCGCGACGCCGAGGTCCGTGCCGGGCGGGAACGCGCGGCCTGCGATATCGACGCTCAGCGGCGCCCGGACCTGGCACGGCAGCAGCCCGGACACGCTGGGGGACATACGCATGGCCTCGTCGATGCAGGCGCGCAGCCAGCGGCACGCGGCCAGCCGGGGGCGCCGCCGCGGGTCCTCGACGGCGGTGAAGAGGGGCGGACCTCTTGCTGCAGCCGCGCGTACGCGGCGGGGTTTTGGAGGAGGTAGAAGAAGGGTGGTGGAGATCGCGGTCGCGGTCGTGTCGGAGCCTGAACGGGTCACCGCCGAGGAGGTCATGTCAGAGAGATGGTGGGGAACGAAGGAATGGGGGGGGGGGGCAGCTTACCTCCCGTGATGAGCAGGCTTGACTCTCCGACCAGGTCTGTCGGGGAGCAGAGCTTTCTCTCTCCCTTTTCTGTACACTTTCAGTTGGCTGCCAGCAGATGGGAGTAGACATCGCTGGTTTTAATGGCCGAGTCCATGGCAAGGCGTTTTGCGGATTGCTGATTGGCGAACGCCTCGTATCGCTTCATGGCTTCATTCAACTTAGCGATAGGAGATTCCCGATCTTCAGCCGTAGGATGCCAGGCATCCAGCCGCTCTGTTTTGGTTGTCAGTGTTGGTTAAACACAGCCAAGCGCCTTCACCTGCGATTTGACGTACCATTTTAAGGCTATTCACCCCCTTTGGTAGCACATCCAGGACGTATCTGTTGTCCGGCTTATCAAGCATCTTGAAAGGGCCCGAGAAGCATATGTCGCCCATGATGTCGAAAGACAGGTAGTCAGCCCACTCGGTCATGTTCTGGGCGGACCCCAGCCGCTTTCATTACTGGAGTCTGAGGGTGGATCAGAGGGCGAATCTCCCAGATACTCGGTGAACTTCCGTATGTTCCTCAGGACAATGTCCTCCACCCGGAGCGACTCTTGGCGAAGCGGAAGAATTTCGAGAACCGCGTTAACAGCTATTTTGGGATATGCCTCAAGGAGAGCCCGCAGCAAGTCGCCCTGAGGGGCCACCTCACCCAGAGAATACGGGATCAGCTCGCGGAGAGCAAGTAAGCAGCAGACATGGGAGAAAGAGGAATGGAGGCGGCGTTCATACCCCAATATGCCGTGCCCGTGGTCATCGCTCAAGCGCTCTGAGAGCGTGTGGTGCTAAACATTCATAATAGTCTTAACATGATCAACCCTAGCTATTTCTACCATTACTGGTGAAGTCTCCCCTATGAATGTTTTGCCCCAGTGATTGTTGGCTCCCTGGAGCTAGTGATTCATTTGCATCAATATTTACTGTGTGAGCAATCGGTCAGCGTGGTAGGTCCTGAGAGGCGGGGGTTCAAAGCCTTAGGTTTCGCATCTATCTACCGGGTCTATCTCATATCATATATACAGGTCCTTGGTGTCTGAGCGCATACCAATTCATCCCTTCTGAACATACGCTCACTGCATAGGGCACATAAGGCCTTCCTAACCTTGATATGCCTTCATCTCGCACTGAACCATGCTGTAGCGTGCTGCCACATCAGATTGGTTGCTCACATACTGCAGTATATTATGGGCTCTCGGAGACACCATCGGTGCGGTTTCAATTTCAACGACGCCGTTGTCTGAGCGAGTCTGGAAAAACGCGCGCGAGGAGTTTCGGTCAAAAGTCACAAATAGGAGTAATATAAAGCTCAGTCTGGCTATGGACCAGAGTACAACATTTCCAGGACCGATCTGAGCCCCTGAATCGAACGATTGATCAGCGATGTGCGAACTGTGTTCATTACCTAAACCTTCTCCATCTCAGATCAAGTCTCTTGTGGAGACGTTTCATCTAATGACTCTACGGGCAATGCACACATGAAATCTTTTCAGCTGGACCCCGTGGCTAGATACATGACCAAACACAGGGTTGGAAAGTTTTATTGATAGTTGACATAACATTCATCCAAATCCAACCCATGTGCCTAAGAGACAACCCTCCTCGCAAGAAGTTTGCGGATCGACTCCAGCGACTGCGTCTTGATGTCGTGGTAGCCACCACCATGGGCGGGCCACAAGACAGCATGGTTCTCCCTCTGCAGGAAGCTGTCAGCGTCGGAGGCGGGCCGGCTGGTGATGACGTGGACGTCGCGGCGGATCTGGTCGCAGAAGGCGTCGAGCGGCAGGTCGTTGACGCCGTCGTCGAACGGGTTCTCGATCTCCTGGCCGATGAGGGCGATGCCGAGGATGATGTAGGCGGCGAACATGCAGGCCGGCACGGTGGCCCAGCCGAGCGTGTTGAAGAGCTGGAAGGGCAGCAGCAGGATGTAGACCCACGTGATCTGCGAGATGGCGATCGAGTAGGCGAGCGGCAGCGGGGTGCTCACGATGCGGTTCGTGCCCGTCTGGATGTCGTGCAGCAGCGCGATCGTGTTCAGCGCCGACGTCTGGTACGGCACGCGCGCGAACGTGCCGTTGTCGATGACGCGCTTGACGTAGGCCGAGCAGTGCGCCAACAGCTCGAGCGGCACGTTGCCCAGCGGCCGCGGCGCCGCCTTGACGAACCGCCGCGGGTTCGGCTCCGCCATGGTCAGGCCCAGCACCCAGCCCAGCACCTTCCAGGCCGAGGGCCGGGGCGCCTCGCGGACGGGGGCCTCGTGCGCCGCCAGCGGGAGGTGGCGGACCAAGGGGTCCACGTCGTCGTAGCAGGTGAAGGGCTCGAAGCGCAGCTGGTGCTTCAGCGCGACCGCGAAGGCCACCAGCATGTTGCCGAAGGCGACCTTGTCGAGCACGTCCGCCTTCTCGTGGTGGCCGTCGCGCTCCTCGACGTGGACCCAGATCAGGCGCGCCAGGCTCGAGGTGGCGGACGAGAGCTGCGCCCAGAGTTTGCGGCCTTCGTTGTATCTGTCGTACGCGGTCGAGCTCCGGAATGACAGGGACAGGCCGACGACAAAACCCAGGACGGTCAGAAGAACGGGGTTCATGGCAACTAGGAATATGGTTAGTATACGGGTGCGAATGGAGATAAGCACTGGCAGTCAGGGTAGACAAACTGTTATGGAGGTATGTGCATATAGTAGTAATAGCGGTGGCCCAGGTTCCTACAAGGGCTATGGGAAGAATCATCAAGGGGGTGACGCTGCCATACATGCGGAAGAAGTAGGGCCATTTTGAGTGGTGTTCAAGTCTCTCGGCCCTGTCTAATTACGGCAAGTGGACCAGTTGCATCAGTACCATAATGTGGTGGCAGATGGTCATTGAGGGTACGACTCACAAAATAGGAGAAAAAACAGCTTTCTTCCACATACTCATGTTCCAACGCAGCTGCTTCCATGTGGCTTGACGAGTCCATATTTTCGATTGCTGGGTTGGTCAACAGGTCAGATGTGTAGTTACTGGATGAATTCAGGGGGGTTGTCGACGTTATATCTATGGCCATCCACAGGGTCACAGGGTACTGACTCGCTATACCATCGGGCTTCCCTGAAGATCGGACCAGGGACCTGACTCGTCCGGTTACGCTCTAGGCCTGAAGCTGGGGTGGTTCAACCCCCGAGATCAGCGTGGGTATATAAGTGTGCCTTGTCAGGATGCTGATTCACTTGCATAGGATATCGTGTAGAGTGGTCGGCACGGTGAAGCTCACCAAGACAACCGCTTCTCAGAGGATTTCCATTGGTTTGGGCTTATCAAGGAGATGGTCCTTCAGGACCTTTCACGTGAAGCTTTAATTGGTAATAGATGAAGACAGTACCCGAAGTCTTACTCCCGTGCAGCAATACCCCAAGAGTTACTGACAAGAATAGAATTCGCTTTCGAGCTGAAAAAATGGAACCGCCCGTTAGACATTCAGGGGCAAAGCCACAGATATAGTAGTCTAGTTTCGACTATTTCACGAGCATAAACCTTAATTCCAGATAGCCACCGAGCCGCATTTCAAGCCACACGCGATATGTTGTGGGTAGTAAGCCCCCTTTTCAATCTGGACATCGAATCCAGCCTTGTCAATCGGTTGATGAACCGTAGTGCCAAGGAAGTTCCAACGACACAGCTCCTCGCCTGATATGAGTCCACCTCTTGGATGTCGCAAGAGCAAGCGAGGACGATTGAGGCCAACCTAAGGTTTGCATACCGAAAGCTACTACTCCGTAGCCTGTTTGCCGCGTCGCCGATCAGGGGAGGGTGAATGTCCTCTGTCACGCAAAAGGAAATGCGTTATTTGGACTGTGTCATGCGAGCACTTGCCGAGCTCTTGGGGACCACTGAGACTGTCTAGACCGCCACCAATGCTGATCTGCTCGGTTCCTGATCGCCGCCTGGGGTTTGGGTTCTCGGCAGATGTTCCCAAATAGGGGTATCCTAGCGACGATCGAGCTTGTACTTCATGTGCCGATGAACCTGTTACAGAGACGCTGGATCTGACATAAATTGGACGAAGCAAAGACATGGCAGTTTTACATAAGACGGATGGGCAGCGTCGCGTCTCTTTACAGTAAACCTTTGATCAATCGGATGGATGGCGGCAATGAAAGAGGCAAAACAACGGGCAGATTTGCCCTCTTTCTATTGACAAATTTCGGGCAAATTTACAAGTCCCGGCCTTTATTGAAGCTACGTCAATGCCTTATCCGAAACCAGACCGCAGAGCTTAATAGTTCCCTAAGTCCCCGTATCTCGGCTCGAATCATTTCCGTCTGAAGAACGAGTTCGCCTGACGATAAAACCCAGGGCGTATCCTAATCAATTTGAGATCATCTCATCTACCGGACACACCTTATATCTCCACCGCACTCTACTTTCATCCTTAGTTTGACTAGCATGTACTATGACCACATCTGTCACATTACATCAGACCCAATGACTTCATGGCACCCGTCAATCCCAGATTGGAGACGCCTTTACCCCAGAATTCCAATGGGCCCTGGATAGTCACTTCCACATGGGCCTTGACGGCCGTCGGAAGTTTCTTTGTCCTTCTGAGGTTCTATTGCCGCACATTCCGTAGTCACACTTTTGCGGCTGATGACTATCTCATGCTGGTCGCCTGGGTAAGTCAGCAGTCCAGAATCTCTCAAGCTTTATCAAGTTAGGCTACGAGGGAATACATGTTGCTGATTCCTTTTCCAGATCCTACTACTCAGCCAAACAATTTTGTCGGCTTACAGCGTGCGATTGGGCTCAGGAAAGCATATCTGGAACATAGATCCGGCCCTCTCGGAAGAGCTACTCATGTTGCAAGACATTACCACCGCTCCGTCGGTGCTTGCTGTCGCTTTCTCCAAGGCATCAGCTGGCGTATCCCTCCTCCGTCTCCTGACATTCAGATGGCAACGGGTATTGACGATATTCATTATTACGTCCATAGGGATACTTATGAGTGGAATCATGGTGAGTTTGGAATTCACTAACTTTCCCTTGTGTTCCTAATGTGTATAGTAACATTTACTTATGGGTAATAAGGTCCTCACGTATGTTCAATGCATACCTATCCAAAAGCACTGGAACTATCAAGTCCCCGGTACTTGCTGGGATCCGAAATATGTTGCCAGATTTGCCATTGGGGCCTCTATCTGGTCCGGGTAATGGACATCATCTTCGCCACACTTCCAATGCCTGTCATATTGGGTCTACAGATGAACAAAAGAGAAAAGCTGGGTGTGGCAATAGCCTTGGGATTCATGGTGTTGTGAGTGAAGACGCCTTGTTCCCGCCCCGTGGGAACCATTTTTCTTTCTTTTACCTCCTTTTTGCCTGATACTAACACGTCGTGCTTCCAGTGCCGGTGCGTCCTCGTTTATCAAAGCTAGCACCCTCATCAACCTGAGCAGTACCGACCCAACCTGTGAGTAGAATATCATATTTCGCGTAGAGTCATCTAATAGCGTCTGAACTGACCCCCCTTGGAATAACGAGATGACATCGCATCTGTGATCGTCTACGGTACTGCCGAGATCGCCGTGACACTTATTGCCGCTTGCATCCCTGTTCTCCGAGTGCTGATCCGCGACGTATCACGTACTAGCACGATACGGTACGACAACACATTACGTTCGTACGGCGGCAGCAACAACAGCAACAACACCCATAGCTCGGCACGTCGGACTATGATCACGAACACTGGCAGCGGCAGCGCGGTCCGCTCGGTGAAGTCGCGGCTCTCGTCCCAGACGAAGGTTCCGCTCGAGGTCATGCTGGAGAACACCATCGTGACCGAGTTCTCCGACGCGAGGAGGAACAGCAACTGGGTCCTCGAGCCGGTGAACCTGAGTCCGCGGACCCTGTTCGACGAAGAGCTAAACAAGACTATAATCGAGACCAAGAGGTCTTCCGTATGAATTAAGATTGTTATACCATATCCAAATAGCGTTAATTAACTTAGCTGTGTGTATTCTATCTATCGTCGGACTTTGGTCAACTTGACCCAAAGATCTGGTTTTGTCATCGAATGGAAGACTTTCATCCGCTTCATCTTGCCATCCAAGCCCCAGACCGAGTTCTCCCTTGCATATTTTTCCTTGTCCAACTCGATATCGAAATTCCATAACAGGTTCGCGGTAATCAGCCGCATCTCCATGTATGCCAGGTTTCTCCCAATGCAGACCTGCGGACCCGTGCCGAACGGAAGCGAGGCGTTCAGATGGTCTTTCGCGTACCGCTCGTCCTCGCCTAGCCACCGTTCCGGCCTGAACGCGTCCGGCTCGTAGAAGTGCACCGCCGAGTGCGTCGACACCCAGGGCGGGACAGCCACGGTCGTGCCGGCGGGCACGTAGTGGCCGTCGATGGTCGCGCCGCCCGGCGGTACTACGCGCTGCTGGCTCGCCGGCGAGGGCGGGAACAGTCGGAGGGCTTCGTGTAGGGTGGCTTCGAGATAGCGGAGATGCCGGACCTTGTCCCAGCAGATGTCGCCCTCGGTGGCCAGATTGCCCCTGACTTCGTCAACCAGGCGCTGGTACACCTCGAGATGGGTCGACACGAAGTAGGTCCAGCCGGTGAGGGCGGTGGCGGTGGTATCGGTACCGGCGCTGATGAACAGGGCTACATTCAGTATGACTTCGTTGTGGCTCAGGGAGCTTTTGGTCTCGCTGTTGAGGATGTGGTATATGAAATCGGCGTGGTCTTGGTTCGGGTTGGCGAGTCGACGCAGCGTCTTCTCGCGCGAGTTGTTGAGGTGAGTCGTCCTCCACTCAGACGCCTTTGCAGGCACAAACACCCGGGTCATTAGAGATTCGAGCCACGTCCCTGTTCCAGAGAGCCTGCGTATCCCTTGCGTCCACGTAGCGGCTACGAATACGTTGATGACCGAGGTGGACCACTCCGTGTTCGCAGCTTGGTCCAGGCACCCAAACGGCTCCGCGAAGCAAAGATCGCCCATGCTGTCAAACGCAAGATAAGTATCTATATTCTAGTTAGATACTCTTGCTCTGCTCATTCTGCTGGGGTGGCGTGGGAATGAAAAACTTACACCAGCTGGCAACATCCACGGGTATCCCTTGCCTGGTCTTTTCTTCCATCACCGCGATGAACTTCTGGACCTGCAGCTTCATGAGAGGCTCGAATCGCAGCAGCGCGCTGTTCGTGAACAAGTAGCCCAACGCTCGGCGTTGGCGGGCATGATCTGCGTTCAGAGCAAGGCTCACGCCGGTCGCTCCGTCTACCTTGCCAACCGCCCCTAGGAAGATGGGGCTTTTCTCCATGTTCAAGCCGCCTTTCTGTCTAGCTCATCAGCTGGGGTTCTTATTAGAGTGGGCGGGGGCGCTGGCTTTGGCATAACTTACGCGCAGTCCAGAGATCTCTTCTCGGGCCTCGGTGCTGAGGAAGCTCAGCTCATTTGGAGAAACTCGAACCACCGGGCCATATTTCTCGTGTAAAGCTTTGTAGTAGATGTGCTGGTCTCCTTTCACCAAGGCCAGGGCAGCAGGTATTTCAGTCATGCTATTGATCCAAGGCCCGGGTATGGAGCGAAGGGGGTGGAAGTGCCTCCTCCAAAGTGTCTGGGCAATGAGCGCAAGAGCGGCCTATGTAGAGTTATTAGCATGAGGCCATGCTAATCAGGAGCGAGTGTTAGCTACCACTACCGCAAGAGTTACAACCACTGGCATCTTCTCCATCGCCCCTATTTCAGAGACAAAGTCAAACATGTTTGCCGGAATCGTTGCTGAAGAATACTATGGGCACGTACAGAATACGGCAGGGAGAAGTTCCTCGAGAAGCAACAAGCATATCCGGCCCAAGACACTTAAAAAGCTTGGTCGATGTGAGCAAGAAATTCTTGAGAAACAACACATGAATTGACCACACCATGGAGTTTGCACCCCTTGTCTGTTTGCTCCAAATATGATGCGAGATAGGAAGGGCTTATGCAGAGTGGCCAGTGAGCCCAGACGCTAGTAGCGGGTTGCATGACTGACTCATCCCAACTCACGATACTACTGTTACTTCACGCCTGCATATTGCCAAACAGCCAAACGGGGCTTACCGATAGCGTACCCCTGACCAAGCCCCTGGGTCTTTGCGGGGCAAATGGTATACCTAATCTAGGTGGTCCGGGAGCGGTAGCCAATGGGAAGATGCACCGAACCCCGAAAACGTGCTCAAAAGCTCGCATTGCGGAGAACTATGCAGATCTCCATTGTACGCTCCGGCCGCTTACAGTTATTCAACTAACGGGGGACCCGGGCCCCATGTGGTCTTGGTATGAAACATTTGCGAACCGTGTAACCCCCCTGCCGCATCACAGTCCGCGAGTGGCCGGGAAAGGACGTTGCCGACTAGCAGCGTGCGATTTTTTGGGAAAGACGACGATGCACACCATCCCTCGAATCAGCAACGCTGTTCGGCTTTAATCCTAGCGTAATCAGCAAAAAACACATCTTTTCGTGTCTCATTCTTTGCGGACATACTCGGTCAACTTCCATTACACACTCTATTCGAATCCACCATACAGCATGGGTGATACCAAGCAACTCGCCCAGACCTACACCGTGGTCAACAACACTCAATATGACGCGGGCCTGTTCCTCATCAAACGGCTCGAGTTGGAACCCGGCATGCGCGTCCTCGACGTCGGCTGCGGCCCCGGCAACCTCACGTCGTATCTAACCGACCTGGTCGGCGAGGGCGGCGAAGTCGTCGGCATCGACCCGAGCGAGGAGCGCATCGCCCTGGCGCGGGAGACGACGACGCGCGACACGGGGCGCAAGAACCCCCAGTTCCACGTCGGCCGCGCCGAGGACCTCGCCCAGTTCCCCGCGGCCAGCTTCGACGTCGTCTACTGCAACTCGACGCTGCACTGGGTCGCGGACCAGCCGCGCGCGCTGCGGGAGTTCGGGCGCGTCCTGCGGGCGGGCGGGCGGCTCGGCGTCTCGGGCCAGTCGGGCGACTTCGTCGCGGCGCACGAGCGCATCCAGGCCGCGGTGCTGGCGCGGACGCCGTACCGGGACTACGACCACGGCACGGCGGGGGCGGCGCCGCGGTTCCTCACGCGGGAGCAGATGGGCGCCCTGCTGGATTTGGCCGGCTTCGGGGGCGGCGACCGGACCTTCACGACCAACAAGATCTTCAAGTCGGCTAGGGACGGGCGGAGATGGTCGACTGGCTGGCGTCGAGCTCGTCGGGGAAGACGTATGGTGGGGTTCCCGTCGAGATGCGGCCCCAGGCGCGGGAGGAAATGATTGCGGAATGGGACAAACTTGCTACCAAGGACGGACTCATGATGGAGTTGGATTTACTAGTTACTGTGGCTACTAAAGCATAATGGGTGTATGAATACTTGATCCACATAGATACTCTTCAATTAGGGTTTTGCAACTTCGCAATCCCATTGGCAACGCACGCCTTCTTCCATGTTTCACAGAGTTTTCTATAACAATGTTGGGAGATATCTCTCCGCACTTTTCTCTGCAAGTCTACCAGACTCCATTCTATAGACACGCTGTCCACTTCTGACTAGGTTTATGAAGACCCAGCCTTCATCCGGGCTTCAGGAGATGGATAGCCAAGGAGATCAGACAATACACTCCTTCACCCGACCCAACAAACAATTTTGATATGTGCTCTATAGTATTGACTACGCCATCCACCTACATGTAGGAAGCAACACATATTTTGTTCAATATTTCCAAGTCTCAAACGAGCTTCTTCATGCCAACTCCTCGGTCCGAGATCCTTAGTGTATGTGAGATTATATTTTAGCCTCCCAGCTCGGACTGCTCCCTAACATTCTAGACTTTACTCCCCGTAGCCGATGTCGCACTACAGACGGTTTGTGGGCCATCGGCGACGTATCTTGGATCTCTCAGCTGATGGGCTAGGCCAATGATCGTCCGTAAAGACGTGCACCGGAATTGGAATTATTACAAATCAAGATCCGCACTAGCTTCGGGTGTTAGCCCGGAGTACAAGTTTTGGGGTTGAGCTTCTTTGAGCACATTATTCCTTGGCAGTATCCCCACCTATGGGGTCCACCGTCTAGCATGATATTGCTATATCGGATATCTACATAGCCCGCAGTATGATGTGATACTCGATACGACCTACATGACACGTAGTTGAGCATGTAGATCGTCTGAAGCATGCCAGTCTGCCGGAAATGTGACCCTCGTGACTACACTTCATCCCTTCCATGAAGCTGCTGCATAGGGTACAGGGCAAATGGGCTTGGACAATTGGCAAGTACTGGTGTAACGTCCTCGCCAAGGTTAGTATGCTGAGACTATTAGACGAACTGTAACTTCGCAACCGAGTACCCCTTTCGTTCCCAATCCATGCGGCGGAAAATTTCTCCCGTCTCGGTTTATGGGTAAATTTCATACATACAGCCATACGGCACTTTTGTAACTGGTATTAGTCGAATACATGGAGCCAAAGGACGCAAGCTCTTCCGAGTCTACCACCGAGGCCGGCCATGTACCGGCTACCATCGAGGTCTGGTGGAGCGAGCCGGAGCACGAAGACCCGGCGAATCCTATGAACTGGTCTTCAAGGAAGAAATGGACCAACATATTGACTATCTCCGCGATCAGCTTTCTCGTGTAAGTTGGGAGGGTGCCCTACCTACCTGACTGTGGATGGTACCGACTAATACTTATTCTCCTTTCTAGTCCTCTGGTATCATCGATGCTGGCCCCGGCCGTGCAGTCGGTCATGGCCGACTTCGGCACCGACTCCGAGCGGTTCGCCACCTTCGTCGTGTCCATCTTCGTGCTGGGCTTCGCGTGCGGGCCGCTGGTGCTCGCGCCCCTGAGCGAGCTGTACGGCCGCGTCGTAGTCTACCACGGCACCAACGCGCTCTTCTGCGCCTTCACGGTCGCGTGCGCGCTCGCGACGGGCGAGGCCATGCTGCTGGCGTGCCGGTTCCTGTCCGGCTTCGCGGGCGTCGCGACCATCACCATCGGCTCCGGCACCATCGCCGACGTCATGCCGCGCGAGCGCCGCGGCCTCGCCGTCGCGGTCTGGTCCGTCGGCACCATCCTCGGGCCAATGGTCGGTCCCATCCTCGGCGGCTACGTGGCCGACGTCGCGGGGTGGCGGTGGATGTTCTGGATCCTGGCGATCGTGGTCGGGGTGGTGGCCGTCTTTGCCTACTTTGTGCTCGAGGAGACCTACCCGCCTGTGCTGCTCGAGCGGAAGGCCGCCCGGCTCAGGAAGGAGACGGGGATCCCCGGATATAGATCGAGGCTGGCGCTGGATCTGACCCCGGGCCAGCTGTTTGCGAGGAGCATACTGCGGCCTACGAAGATGCTGCTCTGCTGCCCCCATCGTCACCGTCATGTGCACCTACGTCGCGATTCTGTACGGCATGCTCTACCTCCTCTTCTCGACCTACTCGTTTGTCTTCAAGGAGGTCTACGGCTTCTCCACGACGGCGGCGGGCCTGGTCTTCCTCGCGGGCGGCCTCGGCACCCTGGCGGGCCTAGCCTACATCGCCCACTTCAGCGACCGCAACCTCAAGCGCCGCGCCGCCGCCGGGAAGCCCGTCACGCCCGAGGCCCGCCTGCCGCTGACCGTCACGATTCCGGGGGCCCTGACCTTCCCCCTGGGCCTGTTCGTCTACGGCTGGAGCGCCGAGGCGCACGTGCACTGGATCGTGCCGCAGCTCGGGACGGCCGTGACCGGGTTCGGGTCCATCCTGGTCTTCGCCGCGGTGCAGACGTACCTGATCGACGCGTTCGAGGGCCACGCCGCGAGCGTCGTGGGTGCCAACGCCGTGCTGCGCGGGCTGGCGGGCGCGTTGGTGCCGCTGGGCGGGCTGGGGCTGTACGAGGCGCTCGGGTGGGGGGTGGGGAACAGCTTGATGGGCTTCGTGGCGCTGCTGTTTGCGCCGGTACTTTGGATACTGGGTGCGCATGGGGCGAGGATACGGGGGATGAAGAGCAATAAGATAGAGTTGTAAATATCTTCGGGGACTAATGATATTTATAAAAACTTGCTCGTTCTAACTAACACTCGCTTCGTCTTCGCTTTTTCACTTATGACAAATAAACCCAACTTATCCACAGAAATACTGACTACAGCCGGCTCTCATGTTGTGTTGTTGGAGGACTAAACCGCGCCACTAACTCCCTCCGCGTCACCGTATCCAACTGTAGTTTTCGCAGATTCCGCCCCGTCTCCATGAAGCTCTCCCCCGTCGCCATCTCCGCCAGCACGATGACGGCGGCGATGGGCGACGCATCGACGCCCAGCGCCCCCGCCAGCGCGCACCACGGCACCAGCACGTCCGGCACGTCCTCGGAGATGTTGCGGTTCTCGAAGCCGGCGGGGGCGCGCAGGCGGTTGTGCGGCGGCGAGCGCTGCGCCAGCGTCACGAGGCTCGTGAAGGCCTGGTCGTAGCACGCGTTGGAGACGTCGAGGGTGCTTTCTAGTTGTAGGCCCAGCGCGGCGCCGATTTCCAGGCGCACCTGGTCCACCCCCAGCATGGCGGCGGCGACGGCCGGCGTGAGGCCGTCGCGGTACAGCAGGAAGTCGCCGCCCGTGCTCTCGATGCGGCCTGCGTTCATCAGCAGCATGAGCGGGTGGAAGACGCCGTTGATGTTGGACAGGCAGACCTCGACGACGCTGCTGCACCAGCCCAGCCGCACGCCGGGGAAGAGATCCTGGATCACATCGCGGAAGCCCGGGCCTGCGGAATTGCCGGAGGGGTGGTCGTTCCGCAGCGCCGCGATCATGATGCGCTTCTTGCGGCCCAGGACGAGCAGCTGGCCCTCCTCCATGCGGCAGGAGTAGGGCGACAGGTTGGTCTCGAGGATGTTGCCGACCTCCATGTGGGCGTCTTTGATCAGAGACAGGAGGTTGCCGGGGACGGCGATCAGGATGTGTTGGCGTAAGTCGTATCCTTTCATTTCTTGTATGATCGTTTCTTGGCCGGTGGATGGTACTGTGAGGAACACGACTTGCGAAAAGGCGATGACCTCGGTCATGTCCGTCGTGATGGGTATGTCGGCAAAGCCCTCCATGGCTCCGCTGGCCTGGAGGCAGCCCTTCTCTCGGACGCTGTTTGCATGCCGCAGATGGGTTGGGTGGGAGTATAACAGCACGTTCTTCCCGTGGCTCAGGAGGTCTGCCGCCAGTGCGAACCCGGCAGGCCCGGCGCCGATGATAGACACACACTGTTGGAACTCCATGCTGTCAAGAGGGTCCGAGTTCTAACAAATATCTGAGAAGTGACAACAAATTTGAAAGGAATAAGGGGGTCACAACATTTACCCTAGCATGATCAGGATCTCGCGAGCAACGAGGAAACGCAGGGACCTTGGTCCGAATTATATTCGCACGAGCTTCCTTGTTCTACACAACCTACACCTACACCCAGTCCCTGTAAGTATTTGGATTAGAGCGCCTAGACTCCAACCAGTTCGGATCACTCTTTTGGGGATGTTCTAGCCCTTTGCCGTAGCCGGTATCAAGGACGATGGGCACACATCTGATGAGACGCGCAAGGGCAAATGTGACGGACGCTATACCGACCCATTTCACTAAGTGCCTATGCAGGAGTACATATGCAACTAGCGAGTTGCATGCTGCAAATCGTATGCAGCTTGTGAATATTCCGCGCACCGGGGTTTCCCAATGTTTCCACACTTGAGCAAGTTTGCTCTATTTGTCTCCGTGTTTCTCTGGCTAAATGCAACCCTGTCGATCCCTCCCCCGGCTCGGCGCTCCACGCGGTGCAACCGCCCTCCCTGCCCCCAACGTAACGTCCGCATCTGGCGAGATGCAATGTTTCATCCTTGGAGATTGTCGGGCAACAAGGGGATGAACGCCTACATCCCACGTAAGTATGTACTGACTGCTTTGATTTCACGTTAGGTACTTATTTTGCGTAGACCAGATGCAAGCCCCCGCCCAGGGTCATGAACGGAGAGTTGCCCCAGGTTTGTTTCAGCCATGCGCCCGATGTCAATGAGGCCGAAACTTTGCGATGGTCCACGGTATGTAGACATCGGCATGTTAGTCTTGTTTTGAGACAACTAGAGAACTATAAAAACAAAATGACCAAGGACCTCGTGAAACATGACCAGCGCTTAATAATCTCAAGGCTGCAGGCTCCATTCGACGTCACCAAGCGTACGCCTCCTCGATTAGATCGATCCTTAACCCTTCTTTCACACAAGCGACCACATGGACTCGCACTTCGTCCGTCATGGCGCCCGGGCCGCACGAGATGACCGTCGTGTGGCGGCCGTCCTCCACCGCAGACCGGATCACTTTCCCCGTATCCATCCGTCCCTCCTGGATCGCCGGCGCCGTCGCGGGAGCTGGCTCCAACGCGGCGACCCCCTCATCCTTTGGGCTGGCCGGCGTGGTGGAGGCGGAAGCGCCCGTGCACCAGAACAGGCACTCGACTCCCTCGACGCCGTGTAAGAAGTGCTGCTGGACGTGTTCGATCAGAGGCAGCTCCCGGGCCGACCACGCAAGGATGAACCGGCTCGTCTGCCGCATGATGCCCCGGCTGCCCTTGCCGTGGACTTCTCCTTCTTCCGAGGTATGATGATAAGCCTGCACGAACCCTAGCGCGTTCGTGATCCCGATGCCGCCGATGACGCAGACGACGGTGTCGGTCGCCAATAACGCTTGGTGGGCTACTGGGTGACCGGCATAGGGGCCCTCGTTGTAGACGGTCATTTCCAGTCGGGACGCCGAGGAGGAGAGGACTCGACGCTGGAGCGTCGCAGTGGCCCCGGCGTGGACGCGTGTTAAGAACCGGATGGATGCGCGCTTTGCCGTCTGGGTTTCGCGCGGATTCGTGAACACGTTCGGTGCTCGCTTGGCTTCACCTCTCCTTGTTGCTGTTTCTTCATTACCGTTTGACACGGATTTTGTACCAGGAGAGTCGACTGCTGGCGACTTCTCCGATGTCCAGCCGGCAACACTGAACGGGTGGCTTTCCCAGAACTTCCCCAGTCCCGGAAAGTACAAGAAGCTGTGCTGTCCGGGGCCGAAGCCGGCGGTAGTTCGGGGGAAAACGGTAATCTGCAGGATGTTGCAGTTCGGGATGGCTTCGACAACAGCTCGAGGGGCGCTCCCGAGAAAACTGTTGTAGTAGAGGAGGCGAGCTATGCGTGCCAGTCGATCCGCGCCCCAAAAGGCGAATGCGATGTACAGCCAGACTTGGTAGCCGTAATCGAAGCCGAAGTGGGGGACCAGGTGGTACCAAGTTGCCGCCAGCGTCAGAATGACCAGGGCGATGTGCGTCATCAAGAAAGCCTCGTAGAAGCGGATGCGGAAGGGCAGGACTGCGAAGCCTACCGCCAAGCACATGGCTATCGTGGCGATGATGCCCCAGTACTGGTTTTCTCCATTGTCAGCATAAGTCGTTGACCCAGTCACTCAAGCACGGGGGAGGCAAGGGAAATGGGAACAACATACGAAATAGGGCTCGGCCGCTTTGGAGGCATATTCTTGGGCGCCCCCGTAGCCGGGCTCAAAGTAGGCCTGCGTGTAGATGATCGAGTGCACGACGGCCTGCACGGTGGCTACCCGGGCGGCCCAGCGGTGGAAGGTCAGGAACGTGGTCTGGCTCCACCCGGTCACGGCGAGGAGTAGGTTGTTCCGGCCGGCGAACAAGACGGCCACGCTCACGTTGACGAGACTGAGGGTGCCGGTACGGTTCCCGACGTACTCGCACAGCTCGAAGCCGGCGGAGAGCCAGTAGATGTTGCCGGGCTGAAAGGTGCGGAAGGAGACGGCCGAGAAGACGACGTTGAGCACGACGAAGACGGTGATGAAGAGGCTGAGCGCGCGGTTGGGGACGTAGCCTACTTTGCCGGGGAGGGGCTCTAGGTGGCGGGAGCCCATGAGCGCGGGGAGCAGGAGGGACTGGCGGAGTTTGGCCCGGAGTTTGGAGCGCTGGAGCCACTTCTGGAGACTCGAGAATCTGCCTGTTATCTGATTGAAGAGTCCGCAGGCGAGGACTGTGCCGATCGTGAGGAGACATATGATGACACTGAGGGTTATATCAGTTCTCGTTGCTCAGGGGGCGGGAAGCTGCTTCTGTGGCCTGAAGGACTCACGAGTATTTGGTATGAAGATACTCCTCCCTTGCGAACTCCCCCAGGGTCCCGTGTATGGAGTGGTAGCTGTCACTGTTCACCAGACTGGCGGCATTGAGCCACATGGCGTTGGCGGAAAGCTCGACTGTGGGAGCGGCCGGCGGCAGGTTGGCTTGGAGGGTGGGTTCGGAAGCACCCGCCACGGCGTGTTTGCTGAAACACTGAGCCTGCTTCTCGAACGGATACCCGTCGGCATCGCATCGGGACTGGATACAGTGCGCCATGGTCTGGAGCCACGGCAGGTTGGTGGCGCGGCACTCGTCGCTCGTCATGCCCATGGGCATGTCCATGTCCATGTCCATGCCATCACCACTGCCAGACATATCCATGCTGGCCATCCCTCGTCAGAGGCACCACCGCCTTCAGGTTGCTCCATGAAGGTGGTGCAGCTCAGGAACAGGGAGGAAAGAGCCTCGTGGCAGGCTTGGCAGCAGAGGTCTTGGTAGAGGTCTATACCGAAGCCGACGATGCCATCTTGAAAGCCGGAGGCAGACATCGGAAGCAGTAGAAGGAGAGTGAGTGGCACGGCCGTGGACAACTCGGATGAATACATCGTGGACAGACCGTGCTGTGTTCAAGTGAATCAGTAGAGAAACTTTGGTTCAGGCTAATTTCAGCGAAGGTCATAGGTTTGTCTGTTATGTTTCTTCAAATTGTGTATTTTCTTCGTCTGCACGAATCGACTGAAGGGTGCCGTGAGCATTGTGTGAAGATGAAATGTCGTTTGTTCTCAGAGCATTACTCTCTGTACCTTTAGAAGTTGAAGGTGCCTATAACAGGGTTGACTCCCATAGCGAACCAACGTATTCGGTGTCCCATCCTTTCCTGTCCACTTGTACGTTACATAGGGTCGCCGGCTAATATCGACCATATTTTGCTCCCCAAAGGCGAACGTACAAGTAAATGACCCCTAACACCATGGGACCGCATCACGGCAATCCAATCAGACATTCAGCAGAGACCTAATCTACCTGTCCGATGGGCTGTGGTTACACCTCCTTTTTAAGTACCGGAGCCCGTCGGATTGTGTCGGCGGTCGAATGGTGGGTGAGTGAGAGGGGATTTGCGCTGGTTTTCAAGCATGATCCGGGACGGAGGCGGCTAAAAGTAGTAAACCGGCACCACCTTGCCCGAACTGTTCTGTCATAGTCTATGCAGAATAGATTGGAATCACGTCTTGGGAGCCTATAAGTATTGTGGCTGACAAAGCTCTTGGATGCCGGACTTGCCGGGCGTAGGCATCGTTTGGGACCGCTTGGGAGATCCTGGGATAGCCCCTGAGCAACTCTGCCTCTCTCTCTTGCCTTTTCATCAATGTTCCCCCACACTTGCTATATAAATCTCATTTGCATTTTCGTCTGCCAGTGAATGGCTTGCATGTTTCTATGGCTCAGTTCTATTTTTACTCGTACATACTTATTTATGTATGGTGGATCAAAGACTGGTCCAAACGTGCTTAGCAGAAGCAAACGCCTCCAACCCCAGGTCTCGGTTGCTCAATCAGACCCGCTACATGTAGCTTCATTGTGGATTGAGTTCTCTGTTACAATTCATACCTACTTATCTACTTAGAATATTAACAGGCCCGTACCTGGCATTGATTCTACATACCCTCTGCCCATACGTGTAATAATTTGACTCTGTCAATACTGATGGTGGACGGATGTGGTATCCTCCTACTTCGAAAGGGAGAGTAGTGGTGGATGCCGGCCCAGAAGGTGTTGGCCCACTAAATGTCTCGCACCAGTTCCCTGGCGCTTGACTTCCACAGCACCCGGCGCTTGGCTCCAGGTACCTAAAGCCATGTATAGTGGGGGATAGGCACTCAACGCGTCCACTGAGCAGGCGCGTCGCACAAGATCAGGATACTAATCCGCCAATGAAGCAAGGTACCATTATGCCGACCTAATCCCACGACGACAGCGCTTCCTGGAAACCAAAGACTACTCATTTTATAGGAATGGCACGAGCGTTACTATTCATAAGAAACCTAAAAAGCGGAAGGTGATTGGCCGCCAAACTATTACGGAAGGGGAAGGAAGCAGGATGGAAGCTACGACGAAGCAACACTTCTTCTTCCATGGGAAGCCCGTAAGTTTTCATCTTGGTTCCTTCCTACTGTCTAGTCTACTCGGTCGCCTCGCATATGCTAATGGGTTAACTGTACTATAGGGCCGCGAAGCCGAAAAAGCGAGGTGCCATCTCTGCCAGATCCGGTCTTTTTCGACCCATGCCAACTACCCCGTCACCATTACCAACGACGCGGACGATGTAGCGCTCGAGCCCGGATTCCGCTTCGTGCAGAAGTCACATCTCGGCCGCAACGTCCAACCGGCTAAAGGCGATTTCCGTAGCGGCTGCCACTGTGAGGATGGCGAAGATTGCCAGTATCCCTCCTGCCACTGCCTACAAGAAATGGAGGAGAGCGAGGGGGAGCCAGACGAAGAGGAAGGCATAATATACCGCCGGAAGAGCTACGCATACCACTCCCACGGCGCCAAAGCCGAGCATCTGCGCACCCGGATCCTCGAGTCGCGCGAGCCCATCTACGAATGCCACGAAGGATGCGCATGCGGACCAGAATGCCCGAACCGGGTCGTCGAGCGCGGGAGGAAGCTGCCTCTTCAGGTGTTCCGGACGGTCGACCGAGGCTGGGGCGTCAAGAGCCCCGTGGACATCCAAAAGGGGCAGTTCATAGATAAATACTTGGGCGAAATCATTACGCCGAAAGAGGCGGACCGGCGGCGAGCCAAGTCAGACATCGCACAACGCAAAGACGTCTACCTCTTTGCGCTGGATAAGTTCTCGGACCCGGACTCGCCCGACGAGAGGCTGCGCGGGCCGCCGCTCGAGGTGGACGGCGAGTTCATGTCGGGGCCGACGCGGTTCATCAACCACTCGTGTGACCCGAACCTGCGCATCTTCGCGCGCGTGGGCGACCATGCCGACAAGCACATCCACGACCTGGCCCTGTTCGCGGTCGAGGACATACCCAAAGGCACGGAGCTGACGTTTGACTACGTCGACGGGGTGTCGGACTCGGAAATTGATGCGCTGGACCCGGCTACTAAGAAGGACATGGCCCCGTGTCTCTGTGGAAGCAAAAACTGCCGGGGATTTCTATGGTGAATTTCCAGATCACGCTGCGCGATGCATTCTACACACTACAGATGCAACTACTTCTATACAAAAGTCAGCTCGTGGGAGAGTTTGGCCCTGCGCCTAAAATCGGCCAAGGTTTTCGATTAGTAAAACCATCACGATGATGTGACGGAAGGTTGGCGGGATTCTTTGGTCATGTCTCTGAGACTCTGTCTTTCCTCGGATTTGATCCACGTGGTTGTCATGTGATGGTGAAACCTGACGGTCGTGGATTTCTGGTCCCTATTGAGTCGGACATGTATGGGAAGCTGGGCCAGATTTAATACGATGATTCATGGAACCAGATGCCGTGACTCGTTACAGAATACGCATTTATAGAGGGGGCGATAAGTGAGTATATTACCATCACCGGCGAGCAAATGACGACATGGGTGTCGTAGGAGATTGCATTTCATGCGACTGTCGTGTCAAAGTATGCCAATCAAGCATCCACCAATCTTCAGCCCCTAACGGATTGGATTCAATATTGGCTTGTGGTGGTAGGTAGGCTATTATTAGGTAGGCCGGGGCCACTGTGGTTTCGGCGGTTAGCGGTTAACCTAGTGCCCTGGCATCGCCAAGCCTCTCTTCCTTCTTCTCCAATTTTGGGGGCCTACAGCAACTAAAAATCCCTAAGGCGGGGGTCTGCCAACCTACTAAACTACTACATGTACTTTACTAACCCAACACGCACCACGAACGATTCTGGATGTCTTTTTTTGCCTTAGAAGGTTGATCAAATGCGAACGTGAGGGACGGTTAGGGAAGAAGAAGAAGAAGAAGAAAAAGAAGGAAGATCTGATTGTACATACTAGAAGAAAAAGCCGGGGATGCTTGGCATCTTTTCTTCACTCCGTTCATTCACTTGACCCTTTGGTCGTCGATTTCTGTCAGTCAGTCAGTCAAGTCGGTTCAGCCTTCCCGACCTCAATTTATCGACTCGTCGGTTCGACTTGGAAAGAAAGTCCTAGCTTTCTCGACCACAGACAGGCAGATCCAGAAACAAGCGTGCAAAAAAGCTGCCGTGCGCAATGGTTTTATAGAGTCTAAATCCGATCGCAAAATCTCTGATCGGCGCAACCATGGTACGTTTTCTAAGTCCAAATATCCCCCATACAATCTCCAGTCGTCTGGCCCAGACTTGCTAACCTCTTGGCTCTCTCGCTCTCCGTCTCTGTAGGGCTGCTGCTTCTCAACGCCCAATGGGCCCAATGCTCCATACCCTGGAGGTGCGCCTCCCTCCAGCTCGGCCCGCGCCATCAACTCCCCTCGCCTCGCCGCCAACCGCATCGAAGAAGCCGTGCGCAGCCCCAGGTCCCCGCACCGCGCGGAGGACATGCGCTCCGTCCGACACCGCAATAACCGCCGGCAGCACAGCAGCAGCAACAACAACGGCCACCATACGGCCGCCTCCCACCAGCAGCAGCCGCCTCTCTCCCAGCACATCGACAAGCCGCTGCGCCGGCACACCTGGGTCGCCAAGAGCCGCGTCTGGACCCGGCCGCAGCTGGTCCGCGAGCGCGCCGACTTCTTCGACACCCGCGTGACGGGGCGGCCCGAGATCTGGCAGACCATCCGCGCGGCCCTCGAGGTCCTGTGGGAAGCAGAAGTCGCCGCCGCTGTGCGAAGAACTAAAACGGACGCTGCTGCTGCTGCTACGAACGAGGACGAGCACGAGAATGAGGGCGGGGACGGCGCCGGCAACGCAGACGATACGGCCCTGGCTACTGCCCAGAGCATTCTGAAAGCGGCCGAGATCACGCTCCCGACCGGCAACCTCGCCAACGGCGTGTATGATGCCCTGGGCACCTACTACGCGGTCCCAGAGTGGATCGTCTGCGACCCCGTCAACGTGGCCGCCTCCGACGACCCCAAGAAGGTCGAGCAGGACGACAACGATGACCTGACGGGCGGCGAGGAGACGGCCGAGGACAACGACGAGGAGGAAGCAGCCCTGCGGCGGCGCGAGGAGAAGGGGAAGGCCGTCGCCGACGTCCGCGACCTCACCAAGATCCGGGCGCGGCTCAGCGAGAACAGCCGGGACATCATCCTCACGATTGGCACCAACGAGAGCGTCCGCAGTGTGATACGGAAGATCAAGGAAGAAGCAAATGTAGGTTCTGGCTTTTTTATCTCCCTCTCCATACGGTTCGCAAGTAAAGACAGCCCAGAGGATCTCACTTGTTCAACTCCACGTTTCCTTCATTGGGCGTCAGGTCACACACAATTGCTAACGTTTTCTCCCCAATAGTTACCCCGGAACAAGGGCGTCAGACTGTCATACATGGGCAGGATCCTCAAGGAGAACACCTCCCTGCTTGATCAAGGCTTCCAGAAGGGCCATGTCGTCAACGCGTTCGTATTCACGCGATAGATAGGATCCGTACGCATAGGTGCCGGCCAGACTGTTTTGGCGACACGGCTCCAACGCCTGTCGTGGCGACTGGGGTTCACACTCATACAGTTCGTTATGGTATATGGTTTGGTACATCTCTCAGTAAATGGGCTGGATGGCCGATGAGGATCGCACGTCACCATCCCCGCACTAAAAACCCCGTCTCTTGTTTATTGTTCCTTCTTTTTTTCTGATTTTTTCTTTTTCTTTTTTTGTCTGTTATAACTGCATGTTGTTTCCGGATAATACCCCCGGGTTTGCTTTTGGCCAGGATGACCACCAGCGTTTCCCCTGCCAAGGCCGGCCTACAGGAGTTAGGTGAGGCGTTGGGTAGGACAAGATCTGATTTCGCATCTCTTCTTTTCATCAAAGCACCGTCGTCCCCTATGAAGGGAGCGATACTCATTATTGTCTACTATATCGAGCATGCATTGCACCACGAAGAAGGGGTCAAATTGATATTGTTTGATGCTAGCTACTAGATTCATTGAAAGATTCGTCCACTCCATATGTTTCTTTTCTTGGCATTGAAGTTTGAGTTCTTGGCTGATCGATGTCGACCAATCAGGTTGCGAGGACAGTTGCCGTGATTGTAGAGTCAACGTCCCTGGTGTTTCCAGTTGCATTGGTTTCAGAACACAATGTGTCCCGTTAGGTGATGCCACAAACCCGGTCTGGATCCTGTGTCTCTTCAAAGTGCAACATCTCGGTTTCGGGTGCAGCCTGGATCAGTGCGACTGACTGCTCGTTCCCGTACTTATGAGCAACAGATGCCGACTTCGAAAGTAGGAGATGCGACCACTCTAGATGGCGCAGATGTATAGAAACTGCCTGGGCGGACGTTAGAGTACCGAGTCTCCAACGACCGGGCCCTCTTGTGTCATGCCTCATTGGCCTTCTTCGCGATCCAGGACTGGGCTATGTAGCTACTCTTCGTCAAGCCGCTCTTATTCGCACCATAGACGGCTTCTTTCCCGCGAACCTTCCCCAACCCGCCCTCCCCGTCGGGAAACGTCGGCGCCCCGCAGCAGACCGGATCCAGGCCGTCCAGGAACTCGAAGCCCATGGCCTCCTCCGCCACGCGCACGACCTCATCCAGCGACAGCTGCACCCCAGGGGCCCGTCCTGTACAGCAGCGGGCCCAGGTTCAGCCAGTGCCCGCCCGGCCGCAGCAGACGGGGCGATGGTCTCGGGGTAGCTCAGCAGGTTCCGCGTCGCGTCGAGGAAGAAGTAGGTGACGAGACATCGTACTGCTGGTCGGAGGGGAGGAAATCACCGTGGTGAAGTCGCCTTCGACGAGGAGGACCTTGGAGGGGTCGTCGATCAGGGTGGTGGTGCTGCTGGGGTCGTCGTCGTCGGGCTGTCCCTCGGGGAACATGACCGGGCGCTTCAGGTCGGCGGTCGTGGCGTGGTGCGATAGGCTGTCGATGAAGGGGTGGAGGGTGTGGCTCCATGGCGCGTGGTTCGCTTCCAGGTGTCGGTAGGCGGCTATCATGTACTTGGACCACTCGTTGATGGTCACCTCGAAGCCTGCATTATCAAAGCCGACAGTTGAGTCAATAGTTGATGCCAAAACGTCACGCGCGCTGGTGATGCCGGGAAAGGGGAAGAAGGGGTGAGAAGATTAAAGAAATACCACCCATCTCCGCAATCTCGTAGCCCAAGCGACCCCAGCCCCGCTCTCGGCAACAAGACCCGCAGCAGAGGCGCGCTCGCAATGTTGTCGTTGCCGCCGCCGCCCGTACGGTCCGGGTATAGCCGCGCAAGCGTCCGCAGCATGGCACGGGAACGTTGGGTCGCGCTCCCTGGCCCGGCCCTCGTCGGACCAGTCCCGTACGTAGTGCTTCAGAGCCTGGACAACGCTGACACGTTCTGGATGCTGGTCCGCCCTTCGCCTCGTCAAGTACGAAGCACGCCAACTCCGCTTCGGGGATGCTGTAGTATGCCAGGGCGTGCCGCGCGATGCCGTCGCACAGCAGGCCGTTCCGGTCGATCAGGTGGTCGAGGTCGTTCAGCTTCTGGCGGTAGTTGACGGAGGTCTCGAGGAGCTAATTCTTGCGCGGTTCGAGTGTGAACCGTTGGCGTCAACCAATTTGTCTGCCTCTACTTCTCATGTAGGGGGCTTTGGCTATTGGAGGGAGAGATAGGGGCATAGTTTGGCCGGAAAGGAGGGGGCTCCCGGGCATACACATACTTTCTTCTGGCTTTTGCTGACGTGGCGGTAGGCGTCCCTCCACCGGTCGACCTCGGCCTTATTCGCCTGCCGATAAGATCGGAAGCCGTCGATGGCTTTAAGCAGACGCCATCTGGGATGGTTCTCGTTCCAGGTCCCCCTATCTCGGGCTATCCTGTCCAGAAGCCTTTCCTTCTCGTCTTTGTGTCGGCTGCTACACCTTTCAGTAGGCCCTTCGCAGGCTTCAGCAACAGCAGCTCGAGTGAATGTTGTTACATCGGCCAGGCCGCTGATAACGACTTGCTCAGGGGCCACATGGCTGTCTGGGTTTCCTGAAGGGTCTCAGTTTTGCGACATCAAGCAGAAAGGAAGAGAGGTGGCTCACGTAGTAAAGATTCTAAGTGAGCAGGTTCTGCTTCATCCGTGGCCACCAAGGGAGTGAGGCTTAGGAGGCAGATTATCGTGATGAGTAATAAGCTGGACATTGATTGCACCATACTGTCTAAGATATCTAGAAGGCTTCGATGACAGTATTGACTTTCATCGGTTGAATGCTAGAAACACGTCTCAGCAGGGTAGAGTGGTAGCGGAAGCGGAAGCGAGGCATCCCATCTGTCCATGAAAGGAAAGATTGACAAGAGAACCTTGATGGCCAGCGCCGAGCCCGCCGCACCCACCATTTATCGCGAGCTCTTCCCAGTTTCGCGTACGCGTACTCCGGTTATGCGATGCTATAAGCAAGGTGGGTTGACTGCTGCGGCCCCAGAAATCGAGCCATCAAGGTTCCTCTCGTGACTCGGAAAACGGGTATCTGCATACGAACGATCGCACTGCATCGGCTTACTGGTCATATCTGGTGGCTCACACATATACCCGTGTATCCAAAGGGGTGTCTTTTATCGTGGCTCTGCGACAGGATGTCGTGGAGCTATTTCATCTGAGACTGCAATGTGCCCTCACGGGTAGCAAGAGACGACTATATAATGTGAGGCCATGGACCCTGTAAAGTGCAAATTTTCAACTCGCCACAAAATACTGTATAATTAAACCAGTTTATTGCATAAAATACAGCATGTCCCGAGTGTACCCCCTATACGCTGTTCTCGGTATACTACTGGTGCTGGTATCATTAGCACATCAAAGCCCACTCATCGCCATGCCGTCCGAAAAAATAGATACTGTTATAAACAGGGCCATCCAGAGCAGGGATATTGCCGATTTGAGCACACCTCTGATAAATGCGTCTGAGCTTGGAAATGAATTCGATACTAGTGAGAGGTATTGCCATTTCCATGCCGGTGTTGAGTAAGAGACGAGTCCTACCACCGATGGAGTACAGAAGACGAACTGAGCTCGTTGGAGTGCAACATTGGGCAGCCTGGACACACCAAGCTTGGTCTTGCTAACTGGCCGATCCCTTAAGACACTGCGAGGATGGGCGAGACGCCGAACACTCGCCTAGTTGCGAACTAATCAGCCACGACTACAACATACCGCTGAGATGGGGATGGTAGCTGCGATCCTCGTTGCTAGTGCAATCGGTAAGGCTCCCGGATCATGCCAGTGCCATATTATCGAGAAGAGGTTGACTTTATACTGATACTTCATACTAGGGGTGTACGGACCTATCGTGATGAGAATGAGGTTACCATCAACGACAAATGCATTTTTCACATTTGTTAAACAGTTCGGCACCGGCGTTGTCATCTCCACCGCGTTCGTACACGTGAGTTCACCCCTTTTTCTTTCTCAGCTACAACTACACTATCTCTTTGCGGCGGCCTGACCCGAGGGACGACCAGCTGTTTACTCACGCGAGTCTGATGTTTGCAAATAAATGCCTGGGCGACCTGGACTATGAAGCTACGCCGGCTGTGATTCTCATGGCAGGAGTCTTCGTCTCCTTCATCGTGGAGTTCCTTCTCCCATCGGTACTTTTCCCATCGACAAACGGACGAACAACTAGCCAGCAGTGAGCTGGTGAACATCTTCGTTCTCGAATCCGGGATCCTGTTCCATTCACTATGTAAGTAGTATTAGTCCTCAGGCGCGCGAGGGCCACAGCAGTGACTGCCACTTCTTCCCCGGGCTTCCTGGATTGACTCACTAACAAACGTGGCAAAGTGATCGGCCTAACTCTTGTCGTGACCGGAGACAGCTTCTTCGTGACGCTGGCGTTGGTCATTGGTTTCCACCAGCTATTCGAGGGCATCGCCCTAGGAAGTCGGATCGCCGAGCTAGGGCTAGCCAAAGTACATAACAGCATGGTTCAAGTCTCAAGGGAATCCTCATATGGAACCGTGGCGGGCGCAGGAGAAGAAACACCTCTGCTGGGGGGCAGCTCCCAGACACAAACGGAGGTATCAGTCAAAAGAAAGATTGCTCTCGCATCGGGGTTCGCCTTCGTCACGCCACTGGGTATGATGCTTGGCATGGCCGTCCTGCACCGTTTCAACGGGAACGATCCGTTCACTATCGTTGCGCTGGGCTCGCTCGATGCCTTCTCCGCCGGTATCCTCGTCTGGACTGGGGTCGTGGAGATGTGGGCGAGGGATTGGCTGGTGGACGGCGAGATGGCCAACCAGAACAGCGTCAGAACGGGATTGGGACTGTTGGGGCTTGTCTCCGGGATGACCTTGATGGGTATTCTGGGGAAGTGGGCTTGAATTATGGTGGATCATGCACACACTCGTTCGTGCCTCATTTGCCCGTTGATCGGTTATTATATGAACCCTCAACGGTGGCGCCGTCTGTTTTAGACTTGGCGTATACAACAAGTCTTCATAAGCTCTATACTTGCTCCTAGCCAGCTGGTCTCCGAATCTCGTATACTCTCTCCAACACATTCTTTCTGTCACCAATTTGACCTAGAGCCGTGCCGGTTTGCTTGAACCCAGTCTTCTCCAGCACCCGGGAGCTGCCCGAGTTTTCTTCGACCACGTAGGCTTGCAGGATGTCTTTATGCTCTTGGCCCATCTGTGGAAGACCATTGGGAAACTTTGACCAGTACGTGGCCAGGAACGCCTCCAGGGCTTCCGTGGCGTACCCTTTGCCCCAGCAAGCCATGCCGAAGAGGAAGAAGACCTCGGGAGGCCTGGTGATCCCGATGAAGCCAATGGCTGTTCCGTCTTCAAAACTCTCGGGGCTTCGTCCTCCGTCCGAGCCTGCTGCCGTCACTGCAAAAGCGAAGTTGCCGGGGTTCATCATCATCTGCATTCTAACCACGCTGTGCGACTTCTCTGCATCAGGCTCAGTCTCTACGCCGGAGGTCCTGGGAAAACCATGTTAGTCCAAAGTGGCGAAAAAAAGACGCGCACATATACTCCATGATGGTGGGATTAGTACGTATGCCATGCAGGGCATGTAGGTCTGTCGTGCGGACGGCCCGTAATCGGAGGCGGGTTGTCTCGATTTCCAGTCCATGTTGAGGACGACTTGAGTGCTCAAGTAAGGATTTCATTCTGGAAGGGTGTTGGTTTAGAATCTCTGGCAAGATTATGCGAATAGCGCATCATACCAGCTAGGTGACCGCATGTCATGTTGTTGCCTGACGCTGTTTGCGGCGCATACATTTATCTGCTCGGAGTTTAGGTCGGATCACACCCCTGAAAACCCGAGACTAACCTGAAAACTCGGCTGTCCTGTTGCTTCGCCATATCATTGGCCACCATCATGGGGAATGACTCTAGTAACTCGCATTATCGAACCGATGTTCAGCCAAGCCTAACGAAATGATGTGGGCAAGGGCGATACGATATGTACGTAGGTAGGCGCCCCAAAAACACAGCTCGATCAAGCCATAACATGACATAGAGCTACTTCAACAGGGTGCGTATCCTCGAGCCTTATTCCAAGACTCCAAGAGGGGAAATACTGGATGGTGGTGCCCTTGCAGCGTCGCATCCCCTTGCTTTGCTTACGGCAGCCCGTGGTTGGGCGGTCAATTTCCACTGCTCCTTTAGGCGCTTGGCACGCGCGAAAGTGATAAGTCAGCAGCAGCTTTGCAGGCACAGCAGCAAACAATTGCTTGATTTATCAACTGAAATGCAACATGGTGGCTTTCAGGAGCAAATGTGATACGTAACCGATTCATCAGATCATGAGCAAAAGCCCAGCCGGAGCGTTAGGGAGCCAACCGCCTAGTCCGGCTCACCGGGAGGGCTTGGCAAGCCAATGGTGGCTTTTCAATATTCGCTTGAGACGACATGGATAGGTGAGAACCTGGAGTTCCAGAACGGCCGAATTTGGCCCCAAGCCACACAGCCTTTCCATCTTGAATCATTCGATTGACTGCGAAACGAATACGCGGCGGTTATATTGCTACGCTATGTGCATGTATGCGAGTCGGCAGATAGCATTCGGTTGGTTGATTGAATGATGATTGGGGGGGGGGGTTTCGAAACTCGCAGTTGTGATCTCTCGAATGTCCTGCCTTGAAATGCCTGCCGGAAGTACGACTCGAAGTCGGTGCCAAACTGATATCAGGCCCACGAAGCCCACAGGCTGTGAATGAAAACAGTGGGAAAATGTGATTTCATCCTTCTCTGCTGTATTGAAGCGATTGCGTTCTAAGATATCATCAACCTCAAAAACTTGAATGACTCCTACTCGCCTACAAACGCCATGATTGGCTTATGTATTTTCACTGTGATCGGAGCTGGTCTTGTATGGTGCCACCAGCAGCAGCAGCCATTGGGGGCCGAAACATTCTTCCATCCTGACAACGCCGTCACAGACTCCGACTTCCCGGCGAACCCTGCATGGAGGATCGGAGAAGTGCAAACGATACGATGGACGCCAACACCAGACTCCGACCACGCCATTACTCTTTGGCAGTATAGCATCAAGGCAGGATCGGCATTGCAGGGTCCCCCGATCTTCAGTATGTTTTCCCCTCCCCCCGAAGAAGAAGCTTCTACACGCATCTGGCATCCCTGACATTGATCCATTTGCAGAAGGCCGGGCGGCGATCGGGACGATCCAGTTCGACTGGGTACCACAGATCTACCACTTCGATCTTTCCGAATCAAATGTCTTCTACCTCCGACTTCTACCCGGGACGGGAGCAGACCAAGACCAAGGGATGATTGAGGCTCCGTCGATGCGGTCTCGTTACTTCAACATCTCCATAGCATCGTCGTCGCCATCGCCGTCGCTTCTTTCGAGAGCCTTGAGTGCAAAAACAGAGCTGGATCAAACCAGCCCTCCGACGATAGCCATTGCCCCTTCATACACCGCCTTGACCCTGGACACGGCGCCGCCGCCTCCGTCCGTGGTCCCGTCCCGCAGCTCCGCACCCCAAGCCACGTACGTCATCGCGGGCGCGAGCAGCAGTACGGCGACGCCGGACCCGCTACCCACGGGGGCCAAGATCGGGATCGGGGTGGGAGCCGGGGTGGGAGGTGTGGCCCTGGTCGTATTGGGTGTCATGTTGACGTTCCGGCGGGCGAGAAAGAGGGACAGTGCCATGCGGCTGAGCACATTGAAGGATCTGCCGATACTGCCACGGCCTGGAGGAGGAGGAGGCCTGGAAATTTCTCATTTCTACCAGCTGAAGGAGGGGTACCCTTCTACCGTGTCAACCAAGGGCCACCACCGTCAAGTGACGATATCCGAGACAAGGTTGGCCTATCACCCCGGAGTAGCCGAGCTGCACGGTTGAGCTTGTCCAGCCACATTGTATCCACGCACTTCCACTCTGCCTGTTTGTTCTGAACAACTTGCCCTACTCTGGAAGGCCCAAGTTGCCCATACCCCTACATAGCTCCGCCTCGTAATGTGGAAGAACCCTGTTCGCCGCCGCCTCCCGGCCCCGCCTGCGGAGGTACAGCTCGTACTCCGCGATGATGCCCTGCGTGCGGTAGTGGCGGAAGCCCACCAGGGCGCCCGTGCGCGTGATGCACGCGTGCGCCGCCCGGCGCACCTCGTCCTCGCCGCCCTCGGCGAGCTTGAGCAACCACGTGACGTAGTGCATGAACGCCCTCCTCTCGGCGTCGGCGGTGGCGACCGGGGTCGTCGTCGTCTCTTCTCCCGTGATGGCCCGCCCCTCGATATTGTCGAGCTTGCCCATGGCCTCTTCATGCTTGTCTCGGGGCATCGTCATTAGGGCCAGGGGGGCCTTGATGCCGTGGCAGTTCGGGGTGATGGCGTGCAGCTCCTGCAGCTGCCGCTTCATCTCCTGCACTGTGCAGAGGCCGCTGGTTGCCATGTAGCTAATCACCATCGAGATCACGGCGATGCGAAAGGGGTGGGTGGGGCCGAACAGTTCGGTCAGGGCGTCGAAATAGGGGGCCAGCAGATACCGGGCGTCATCCCTCGCTCGCTGCGGGCCCAAGGCCAACAGCCGGCTGAATAGCTGATGTACTGGGTGCGAGGCGCCGTTCACGATACTCGTCAACGAGGTGGCGTATTTCAGTAGTTCCATGGCCACTTCAGAGAGTCCGTTCGCTACCAGTGGCAGAACAACGGAGTGAACATATATGTAGAGAGACGGTGTCTGCTTCATCGTCATTACCTTCAGCAGTTCAAAGCAGCTGTTAAACATCCGAAACGCGGCGCTGTTATCTTCGGCCTTCAGCCGGCTGGCGGCAATGAGGAATCCGTTGTAGAACCTCACCGTCTCCCCCGGCTTGTGTTCGGCCATGGCCGACCGGTTCACACTGGTGGACAAGACCGAGTAGCTGCGAAGATGCACCATGTACTCCTGCACGATTCGCAAGTCGTGGGGTGGCGCCAGCGAAGGGTAGTAGGAAGGGAGGCTACGCCGTTCATCGTTACCCCCACCTTGTGGCGTCTGCACGTCGGTGGAAGCCCCAGCAGCCCCTGGATTGGCGACCTGTGCCCTAGATGTCCTTTCCAGGTACAAATGCAGGCGCAATTTGGATACCTGGCGTCCGGATGGAAGCTTCAGCTTTTTGGTCGTGGTGGCAGCCGGGTCTGCCTGCAGATGACCCAAGACCTCGTCGAAATCACGTTGCTTGAGATACTTCTTGGCGCCCCATTTTTGAAGTCGGCTCTTGAGCATTCGCTCTCTACTCTTCTTGGTCAGCAACCATAGGTACTCAGAAATCGGAGGGAGTCAAGTCTTACGTTGCATGAAAAGCGTGCTTCTCCGCCATGACACGTCTAACCTCTTTCAAGGAGAGCTCCCTTTGAAGGTACAGCTCGGTAATGATCTCCCGGTAGTCTTCGAAGTCTCCTGCCCGGGCCCATTTGGCTTCGTTACCGACACTGGGTGGTGCGACCATCTTGCCATCAGGGACATCGGGGACAGATTTCAAAAGAATAAGAAAGGGAGGAACAAAACGAGGAAATCATGATGATGAGTAAGGAGAATGAATGAATGGCTCAGGGGGCAGAGCTGTGTATTGTAAGATTTAATACGGGTCCCATCAACCGAGCAGCTCTGAACATTGTGGTTGGTGAAACGCCGGGCAGGTGTGCTGTGCCGTAGGCTACCGCAATGCTCGAAACTTAAGGAGTCGATCGATGAATAACGAACGCAAGACTGTAGAAACTCCTTGTTAATTGTTACTGCAATTAAGGCGCCACCTCTGAGGGCACTAGCTCAACATCGGGGAGTCCTGGCAGCTGTTGTGGTGGTGACCTCCCGTCGTCGCCAACCCAAAAAGGTCATATCTGGGATTCTCCAAAAAGTCGAAAAAAGAAAGCACCAGGCGGGACTCGAACCCACAGCCTTTGCCAGATCCAGAGAGTACCGGAAGGCAACGCGCTACCATTGCGCCACCAGTGCTATGCTGTTACTTGCTGAAAGTGATTCATCTAAAGCAGTATATGATTGGCAGCTTTTACACACCAACTTTCATTTTCCACCAAACTCCCACAGAACATTGATTCTGGCGAGGGTGTTGTAGCTGACCAACTTAGGTAGGCTAATCAACAACGAAACATAGGTACTGGCCGTGGAATCACCTCATATCTTCTGTAAAGCGGCGAACGCCCTTGCATTTCTGTTGGATTGCAAGTAGGATGCGATTTACTTCTAATGGGGCTTTCTACTTCGTACTGCGACCGTAAGCACAAAGTCTAGGCGGCTACTGCTCATACTCGGCTGGATGCCGACTACTGGAACTACGGTGCTGGCGTGGACTTCATCTATAGTACTAGTCATGTTAGGTTATCCAAGCTGAATATGACGGGGTGCAGCATAGGAGTTCATGTTCCAATGTTTATTCATGCGTAATACTAATAGCAAAAGCGAACCAAAGACTACGAGACACAAAACAGGCCCCCACTTCGGCATCTGACCCTACAGGCCGACTGACGCTTGCGCTGCTCCCCCGATCGAGGACAAGACAAAGCAGATAACCCAAACAACCTCCTTTCTTACACACTCTTCCTCTCCTTTCCCCCCCCCCCTTTTTTTTAATATGTAGAAAGAGTGCATTCATTCATCCATTCATGAGCACACGACCTCGACGCGGCGAAGCGGTATCTGCGACTTGACCCCGTCCATCTCCATTACATGCCCCGCGCAGACCTCGACCTCGGAGTTGGGCGGGAAGTCGCCCTCGGGCGTGAGGTCGTCGGCCCTGTCGTTGACGCCCGCGCCCGGGTCGTCGGCCTCGCGGTCGAACCAGGCCAGGTAGCGGCACCCGCGATCCCGGTCGTGCACCTTGATGCACACGCCCACGGCGGGCGGGCCCAGCTCAGTCACGCTGGACTGGCCCTGGGACTCGATCGTCTGCAGCACGTTCCGTCGCTCGGGCCAGTCTGAGAAGATGCGGATCGTGGCGACGCTGCTGCTCGACTGACGAGGTGACAGTAGCACCAGCGGGGACGCGCTGGTGGCGGCGGTGAGTAGCGAGAGGAGGGCGACGGCGGACTTCATGTTGTAGTGAGTTATGGATCAGAGTTGGAAGTTGAAGAATAACTTGATGGTTGGTTTATGTGTATGTGTGTGAAACGAGTGACTGCACGTGTGTTCGCATGCCTGTGCAAGGGAACGATTGCCTTAGGTCAGAAGAACTGTGGATGATCGTACTGAATGGCGAAGTTACAAGATCGCATCTTCTGTTCCCATCAATGGTTATTTGTATTCGGAGCCTGAGTGTTCACTCATCGCACCCCCGGTATTCGAAGCGAGGGGGAAACAATACTGTTGGATCCAAACCCCGGACCCCTTGCGAGATTACCAAACCACGCCGCTTCCCTTACAATTTAGTTGGCTTCACCTCATATCAATGCTAATTACAGACTAGTCATGCCATATGCGCGGCGGTGTAGGTACAGGTTGAAATATCAGGTATACGAAGTCATAATGGACGAGTGTTTGTTGGCCATTTGGGACGCTCGCAGCTGTTTATGGATAATAAATGGTTTACATATGTAGGTATCTTCGAGAAGAACAACGATCAGGCGAAGCGACAGCGGCGTTCCTCGTTTTACACTTATAGCTACATCAGGCTTGGCTATCGATGACGGTAATGAGGAACTACCGGATGCACCCAACAACGAATCCCACTGCTTGGCATATGTCCACTGTCGGACCACATCAGCAAGCTCCCCCTTTCGATGAGTTAGCTACCTACATGCATGCTACGATGTGCCAATAACGAGTAGGACCCGGCCGTCTTTCCGTCTCCAGCGTGGCCGTACACAAACCGACCGACAAGGCCCCAGTGTGTCCTCCTTCTCACACGATCGATGACCCCCCGGCAAAGAAGTGAAAATGTCTAGTAAGGGCAGTTGACGTCGATCTTGCGCACCATCAACCCCTGCTCGCCCTTGCCATCGCCGCTGTCCACCCCGAGCGTAACACAGGGCTCATACTCGCCGTCCTCGTCCTCGTCCGGGTCGAAGACGATGTCGCTGGGCTCAGGGTAGAGGGTGCTGGCGCTGTCGCTGTCGCCGCCGCCAAGGCGTTGCTGTTCGGCCCCCTCAGATTCAGGCTCGTCGTCAAACCACACCCGGACCACGCACTCGGCGTGGGCGCGGGGGATCCGGGAGCACACCATGTAAGGGGCACCCCCGCGTTGCTGGGGAAGGTGAAGTGGTTCTCGCCGCCGCCGCTAGCCCGTGGCTCCAGCGTCTGCGTGTGGTTCCCGTCGCGGTCGAGGAGCCGGAGGGGGATGGTGGTGGTGCTGACAATCGGGTCCACGGGGTCGACGGAGTGGTCATGGACCTGGTGGATCTCCAGAGCCGGGGCCGCAACCACTGCCAGGGCGGAGGAGAGTAGGGAAAGGAAGATGGTTACGGACTTCATTATATAATTGAGGAATTAATGTATTATCATATTATAGTTATGAGTAGAAAGATAACGGATGAATAGTGTAGTGTAATGTGTATTTTGTCTGTGTATATAAATGAGAGTGATTGACTTTTGGGTCAAGGAAACGACTGGGACGAATCTTCGAATCTTTGTGTGCAAAGCAAAGATCAGGCTGGACGATTACTACTTCTCTCTTCTTCTGTTTCTCATTGATGGGGGGCCATCTGTATTTCTATAAGAACCATCGCATCGCACCCTTTTTTGGAGACGGTCTCCAATACATTTTGCATGTTGGAACGGATCCTGATCTCGGCAAAACACCACCCTCCCTTTCAACTCCCAATTTGGTTGGCCCTTCCTTGCATTCGCAATTTGGCCCACATGCATAATATATGCATACGCATGCTACCCCAGCCAAGGGTCCTTGCGCGCACCGTTGAACACGATTGGTGGCGGGTGGTAGGGCAAGCAAGGTTGGAGGGGTATGAAGCTGGGGGGAAACGGGCTTGACGGGAGTGGGTGGTTGCACGATGCCGCCCTCTGGGGGGAAAGCGCTCTGGCGCTGTGTCGTTTTGGTAACTGCCGCTCAAATATTGGTGGTGTTGGCTGTTGGTCAGGATTCCAATGGTAATTTCGCTTTGCTTCCCGATCGACGACTGAGCCGCATGAGTCACATTGCACCAATTTCCACTCTCTGGGGATGGCTGTCATGAGCAGTTCGAACGAACATCTGCAAGTGATCGATCAACCCATCCCTTATTATCGAATCCCGAAGTTTAGATTAGTAACTCATGTTGTATCGGAACCCCATGAGTCCCGATAAATAGAGAATCACGTAGGGTTGCCTTCATTGCCGTATGGGCGCATGTTGGAATCGTTCGGCATGACCCGAAAATGCTCATCCGAGATTGATAACAGTTGGCCTTTATCAGTGTATTACTCTCCTAATGTCTACCTCGTAGGCCAAATCCATAAACAGACGCCGCAAGCTTGTCTCATCCAAGTCGGCCAAAAACAGCCGGGTTCTGGATAGCCCAGGGCATGCTCGGGTCAGTAGCGAGCTAGGCCTGGTGCCTGGGGGTATTGCAGGCAATCTCTACCTAGTCTTAGTATACAGAGCTGAGCCAACCGGCGCCCGTTTCAGCAGCAGCCAGAGGAGGCCATCTAATTACCGTAACCAAGCCAAGTCTTTTTCCTCGAAATGGCTTTCTTTCTCTGTTGCATCGCCCGGTTTTGCCAAGCCGCGTGTGGAATCGCAGCAAAGCACACATGCATGCATGGTATCCCTCTCTCAAATCCATCCTAAACGCCTAGCCTTACATCGTGTTATCATGGAAGATTCGCTTTTCCCGTCTAAATCCTTAATAGTGCAGGATCATCTCAGACTCAGCACTGTCAGATAGGACGCGGGTCCATTGCGTGCAAGTTTAGCGACCACCGGGGCAGCTGTTTTGTTTGCTCCCATACACTGCCACAGTTGGCACAGAGTGTCTGGATGTAAAGTCAGTAATGAAACTTGATACAGCAGCTGTAAAGAGCAGAAGAGACTTACCCGATCGCCAAAGGGGCCTTTGCGGACTGCCCATACGCTGGTGCCCCAGACGCGGCAATGCAGACATCGCCAGTTGAACCTCTCCTGGTCGCTCAAGGAACCACCGCCTCCATACCCTCCGATGTCCGGTGTGCCCCTTCCTCCAGGTGTGCCGGAGCGACCCAGAGGGCTGAGACTCCTGAATCTCCGCTTCTTCTTGGAACGCTCGCCACGTCCCATCCGCTCTTCCTCCACTTCGACGGTGCCCAGCGGCATACCGCCCAGCATGCCAGTATTGCTGCTGAACCGCGCGGTCTCGCGGCGGAGGCGGCGGACCTCTCTCTCGCGATCGCCTTCCCGCTTCTCGATCTCTTCTTTGGACAGGAACTCGATCTTGGGCTCCCAGTCCTCGGCAAGGTGCTCAGGGTCATAGCGCCAACCGGCATCCGCTCCGTGTGCCGCGTCGTTCGGTAGTTCGGCACCCATGGCGCCCCATCCCGCCACTAAGCCTCCGGACTCGCAGGCCTCCTTCTTTAGACGCAGGACAGCCTCGTATATGGCGTGTGTAAGGGCAGGCACCCATTCTCCGGCCAATCCCAAATCCGTGCAAGTGATTTTCGCGAATGCCTCCGCCGTTCCCGGCGGATGGAGTAAAGACCATTCGAACTTGTCGGAATACACGCTGGAAGAAAGGTTGAGACTAAGTGACACTATGCAGCGATACGTGTCGTCGGGACTGTAGTCATCTGCGTCGGCAGCAACAGGGTTGGCCGTGGCCGTGACTTGGGGGACAGAAGCGGTAGGTCCCTTGGATGGGGTGTCGACGGCGCTGAGCATCGGTGTATTCGAGCCGCCGACAAAGGACGACGAAGACTGCTGTAGAGGAGTCCCGGGCGTAGCCGGGGTATCGTGAACCGATCGTAGAGCTGCAGCGGCAGCTGCCACATTGCCGTTGGCCACAGCCGTCGCATCCTCGGAATGGAACAACGGGTGCAGCGCAACACCGGCGTATTCTTCGAGCTGTGTCCTTATTTGCTTGCTGATCTCGTTCGCGATGGGTACTTGGTTGGGAAGGTCGAGGTCTTGCACCAGTGCCATAGCAAACTGATCCGTCGTGATGACGGTCTCGTGTAAGTTCCACAAAAAGATATCCCTAAGTTTGTATGGAACTGTCATTTCACCATGTCTGTAGAGGGATGGGTCCATCGCTGGCGTAGGCTGGGTCACGCCGGGAGGTAGGGGGAACGGCGCAGCTGGCATGAAGGCGGGGATGTCGACATCGATACGGATGGGGATGAGGGTGACGGGCATAGCAGCCTGCGCCTGGGCATTCAAGTCGGACCGGTTGCGACTCTTAAGCATCCAGTTTCGCCAAATGCCCTGCAGGTCTACAGGCGCCAAGGCCTCCTTGCCAACCCTGTCGCTTGCATCTAGCTTCGAAGTACTATCCTCGCGGCGAAGGCTGCGAAGGCCAGTCGGGCGCCGCCTGCCTTCGTCGTCATCGTCGTCGTCGTAATCGTAGCCGTCTTCCGCGTAGTTGATGACGGTGGTGCCGCGCTTGGTGGTTCGCGATTGGGGTCCGACGGCCTGGGTCGGGTGGGCGACGGGGGTGAGAAGGGCGTTGTTGTAGGTGCGCAGTCGCGGCGCGTAGCTGGAGAGGAACGCCTGGGGCGCCGCTCGAGTTCCCATGGCGACGACGAATCTGGATGGCTGAAGAATACCTAGTAGCTATCTCATGTCATACTCATGTCGCATAAGCATGAAAAATAATAGCTCCAAGCCGGACGCACGTTGACAGGTCCGCACAGGGGATTGCACGTCGAGTCAGGTCGTGGTCGGGAAAGGCGAAGGGCAGGAGTGCGTGATGCTGCAGCTGGAAGAGCACGACGTCGGCAGGAATTAAGGGCGACTGCACAATTGGGTTGGGTCACCTCGAAGCTCTTGGGTCGAAAAACGGAACGTTAGTTCGTTCAATTGAAATGGACGGAGGATGGCCCAGGGTGACTTGGAGAAGCGCGTCTCCTTCTCTCTGCAGCCAAAATTTCCCAGCAAACCAAACCAAGCCAAACAGCAAGCGGCTCCTCCTTGCGTCGCGACCGAGCTTGGATCTGGCCGCTAATCACGTGGGGAATGGTGGCTGGGCGTGTGGCTGGAGCTGTCGTTCATCGGGACTAAAGTACATACCTATGTCCGAATTACGCTATTCAATTTGTTATCATGGACATGTCGACCTGAGTAAATACTGCTATTTTTGTTTTCTTTATTGGTGATGTATTTCTCGAGGTATTGGGAGTTTCAGAGAATGTGCACATCGCGAGAGCTTGCCCAGCCAGAGCTATCCCTCCATTCAACCCGCTGTTAGTGTTGGTGTGGGAAACTTCAATTGATGACTGAACGTGATTTCGTATCACACATCGTTATAACCAATGCACGTCTTCGGAAGATCCTTATCCGCCACAGCCCATGCCCAAGCCCGCCCCGCCTCGCCGGTGTAGAGGCTCGCGATATCGTGGCCGCGCTCAATGCCGCGCAACCAGCCCCTCTCCTCCATCGCCTCCGAGCCCATAAACGACAAGAGGTGCAAGAACCGCGCCCGGTCGTCGACCGCCAAGGCATTGCCGGCGATGCCGTGGCACAGACACGGCGTCTTCGTGAGCAGCCCGCGGCGCCAGGCATCCGACTGGGCGCGGCGGATGGCCGAGGCCATCTTGGTCTGCAGGGCCGGGTCCTCTCGGTAGTGCGGCTGCAGCGAGCGCAGCGACAGCACGAAGCCCGGCCCGCCGTGGCAGAACTGCACGAGCTTATCGCTGGAGCCCGGCCGTAAGGACGAGGCGAAGTTGCCGCTGTCGAGCTGCTCGGCTAGCACGGAGGTGAGCAGGTCGTGGAGCTGGGCAGCCATCTCCGGCATGGACAGGACGATCTGACATATGATGCCGATGGTGCCGTGGGCTGCGCCCAGGTACTGTTTCCCGTGCCAAACCCAAGGTTTCGGCACCTTGAGCATGCGGCGGACAGTCTTTTCAATGGTACTGCCAATGTTTGCGTGATTGATTTGGCGTAATGATGTCTTGCATAATCGGAGATAATACAAGTAGCCGGCTCGTCCGTATAGCCACTCATTTGACCCATCGTCGGTCTCGTCGTTGATGGTCGGCTCATATGAGCAGAGCTGACTTACCACGCTGGCGTCCTCTTTCAACAGAGCCGTCATAGTCAAGTGGGCAAGTGCCTCGTTGCCGATGCCGCAGTTAGAAGCTGTGGGTGCACGCCTGTGGCTCGGGGCCCCGAGGCGCAGATACTCCTGCGCCCATTCGGCCAGAGACTGCCGCTTGAATTCTAGGTCGGGATACAGTTGGGAGAGGCGATGGAAGAGATATGCGACGGAGGTGGGTCCTGTATAAAAGCCATGGAAACTCCAGTTCGTCGAGCACGTGTGAACCGGTGGGTTGAAGGCGTTGATCCGCTCTAGACTCGCAAGGAGCTCGTCATGCGGCGCGGGGGTTCGTAGGGCGCCGGTGGTGGGGTTGGCGAAGTACCGCTCTTGATCGTGTGGCATTTCTGTTCGGCGACCAAACTGGATGTTTCACCCTGGATATCTAAAAGTGGTTGAATATAGAGAGTTTTGGATGTCTTGCAAGTTGACAGTGGCACTTCATACGAACTCGAATCACGTATTGCCAAATATTTGGTCTTGCTCACCCGAAAGATCAAACCGATTAGTGAGATTTGGATTCGGGTCCGGCTTTGGAGGGTAGAATGACATGCATGCACTGCAATCCCGTTGTAGCATGCGCTATGGGTCTATGGGAACATCAAAAGCAAGCAAATGCACCTGTCGGGTTTCGATCCTTTCAATCCTTCCAAGCAACCTCTCACAGGAATGACTTCACCGACTGAAATACAATATGGCTAGAACCGAACTTCTGTAAATCTGTATTCCAGAAATTGTCTAATATGGGCAATAGTATCTGAAACTTCGCAACCAGAACTCTCACCAGGCCAAATCACTCCTTCGGGTCTCTACCGCCCATCGCTTCCATAGCCTTGTCGTAATGCTCGTCCGACTCCAGGTCAATCTCGAGGGGCCGAGTGATGGGCAGCATCGACATGCCCTTCTCCTCGAGCAGCTTGAGCCGTTGCGCCGTCAGGGGTTTCGAGCGGTTCATGCTGTAGATCTTGACGCGGTGGCAAGACGATGTCACATGGAGATCCCAGTTCCTGTTCCCAGTCAAGCGCGCACACACATCAGTAAAGCATTCTTTTTATCTTCGGTTGAGGGTCTTGGAGGCCAGCCAGGGATATATAAAACAACTTACCACGCGGAACGGACAAACGTCGGCTGCGTGTTCAGCGCGTTGTCCCAGCACCGCACGCAGAACTCGAGCCAGCCCTCGGCGTCGACGGGCATATCGATCTCCCAGAGGCGCCAGCCGTGGAAGTACTTGGTCGACATGTTCTCGGGCGGTACCTCGTACCAGACGGAGCCGCCGTCGCCCGAGACCTCGACGCGGACGGGCCAGCGGCCGCCCCCGCTGTAGGCCCAGCCCCTCAGCCGGACAGACCCGTCGTGCACGATCTGCTCCATGTCGGCGGGCGCCATGATGGCCGACGACACGGGCATGTCCTGGATGCTGAAGCCGTTGCTGTACATGGCGTTCTGCTTGCCCACCTGCGGCGTGTAGTAGAGGTACTCCTTCTTCTGCACGGGCGCCTGGCTGGGCCCGCGGATCCCGCGGATCTCGTACAGCCACTTGCAGCTGCGCGCGCCGATGTAGCCGAAGACGACGGTGCGCAGCGGGAAGCCGTGGATCTTGGGCAGCGGCTCCCCGTTCATCTCCCAGGCCAGCAGCACCTCGTTGGCTTTGACCTTGCGCCACGGCACGCTGACGACGTAGTTGTACGCCTGGCCCTTCTTGAAGTACGTGTCGGCGCCATAGAACTCCAGGTTGTCGGCGCCGTCGACGAGGCCGCCGCAGTGCTTGATGACCTTCTTGAGGCTGACGCCCGTCCAGCGTGCGTTGCCGATGGCGCCCTCGGCCCAGGGCGCGTTGATCAGCTCGTCGCCGTCGCCCGGGTAGACGGTGATCTGCTCCATGCGGCGCGTGCCCGAACACTGCAGCGTCACCGTGCTGGACTGCCGCGGGAAGAGCTCCTCGTTCTGCAGGTCGGCGAGCGTGAGGCGCTGGGGGTTCTTGACCAGCCCGGAGATGTCCAGGGTGTGCTCCTGGGGGTCGATCTCGGGGATGCCGCCGTGGTTGCGAACGAAGAAATCCTGGTTGGGAGTGATTTCGGACTCAACCAGCCGTTTCTGTTCTCGAGGTCAGCAACACGCTTTCAGCTCGCTCAGCAGCAGTAAGCAAATTCAATCATTGAGTGTACTTACCCGTGGGGTTTCACCGTTATAAGGAAACTGGAGTACGTGTAGCATGTCCTCGGCCTTCTCCTTTTTCACGTAGTCCCAGCTGATATCAGGCACCTTTTCCAGGCCCGGCCCCATGGCATAATGATACTGCTTGAACCGCTCTCCGGTGAGGATAGGGTTCGATTTGGGCAGTGGCTGCAATTGGAACTCCGGCGGCTGTTGATGCTACAAGTCAGCATCATATCTTGAACCACGTCGTTGCTCCGACTGATGATACACCAAGGGGAGGTGTACTGACGACTGGGAAATCGTATTGCTGCAAGACCTCGGCCGCCTGCTTCTTCTTCTCGGGGTACTTCTCCCATTCAACGTAGCCCTTCCATCCCTTCCGTTCCTCTGCAAATACAGGCGGCTCGCCTTTGGGCCTGAATGCCAGCGCGTTTGGTTCAGCGGGCGCCATAGTGTTCCGGTCTCCGTCGAGTAGTAATTGAGTTTGGTCTACCGATATTATGTTATTGAAAATACCCAAAGAGTCGGTTTCAAAAGACGCACATCTCAAGCGGCCGCACCTTTTATGGTATTGGGGGTCGAAACCCACCATTGGGTCTATGCCCCATCTTTCCCCGGTCGAATATACACCATCATGACGTCTACACTCCCAAAGTGGGATTGCTCGGTGTGCTTATCAGTGCCAACACATGGTCGCCAACTACATACTCCGTAATACATAGCTGACCGCAATGCAGCTGAGCCCAGTGCCCACTTGAAGTGTTCCAGGTTTCTCGGACTCTGTCGTTATTGGCGCGAGCTCTTCAGAGCCACACGGACTTGGATGAGTGCTGTTCTGCAGCGCGTTGTGTCTTGGTGTGCCAACCTAAGAATGAAGATTCCGGCCACCGAACTTCGGCTTATTCGAGCTAAAGCTATTTTTACGGGTGGAGAAATCGGCAGTTGACTGGAAGCCAATCTTTCAACTTGAAGATCCTAAAAGCTTGGTACAGTAACAATTTCACTGGGCTTGGTGCCAATCGGTCGCCGCACCATTACGACTCTCTCAAAGTGCTGCCGCGTTCTGGCTTCGGTCTTTTTTCGCCATGATGAAGCCAGCCATGTACGCTACATACATAAGCTCCTATGATAGTTTGGGGAAAGCTCGATGGTCTCTCGGGATCTAATTGAGGCTTGCTGAATCAGAACCTAACCTAGTTCAATTGAGTTGTGGGCACTGGTCGGTCACATAATTGTTCCTGAAGTGCAGCGTTAGGTATCACCCGCCAGAGGCCTCAATCCTCTCCCAACTGCGCAATCGAGGCGTCTGCATAGCACGCTCATGCTGTCGGCCAAGAACAAAGAATACAACGAGTTTCGTTTCTAGATGCAGAGCTTTATTTGAATGAATCGGAAGGTACTAAACCTTTGAGAACCGAGGTTGGAAGTCCGACAGGTTATGTGCAGCAGGTTGACGGGAAGGTATATCTTGACCTAGCCTGTGCGAGTGCATGGCGCTCTCTTATATCACTATATTATCTCTAGATAGTCTTCCTGGTCTCAACGTAGGATTCATTGCCAACGATTAACAAGAACTGGGTCGCGAATTTGTGGTGACCGATCCCCTCGGCAATGTTCATCCCTTGGCGACGCTGCCACCGCTGAGCCTGGAGCGCTGACCAGATTGATCACGTAGCTTCCCATTAACATCCAACATATGTGCGTGAGAGTACATCAGAAAAGGGGGGTAGGTGCGGGGCACTCAAGTTCCCTCAATTTTGACAATGTTACACATTGTCAAACTTGCCATCATCTGGCCGTCATCTAAACTGCAAGGTTCAAAATTCGGTATGATACTAAGTAGGTATTAAGGGGAATTACGACAGGGCGATTAAACAAATGTTACTGTTTGTAGTATGTACCTGAACAAAAGCACTCACTGAATTTGCTCAATCAAGCTCTCTACTTAACTTCGCTATGCCCCTGGTTTACAACAACCTTCCGGGGCTAACCGCCACGATAAATTCAAATCACCACAACCACGAAGATCTCCGCCAGGAAACCTACTTCTACCCATACACTCTATCAAGTTAATGATCCAGTACCCGGTATCACTGAGGTTGAAATCAGTTCCGTTAGATAGTCAAGTGGTGGTACACTTACACAGAAGTTGAGCACCTTTAGGCGACAAAAGAGATGTAAGAGAAGCATGGTCTATTTCCTGTCAATTTTACGGTGCACCATCTCGTCACCTGCCCATTTCTCCCACTCGTTGTCTTCTGATTATATTTCTCCCTCGTAAGGGTGGAACATATGCTGGAGTCCAAGCTCCTGGTTTCCCTTTGGTTGTTCTGGCATTCTGGACAGTGGTCGATGTATATTTTGATTAATCGTTTGAGTCCCTTGATCACGTAGCTCCGAAGTTCGTATATCATCCTTTTGGTTCCGAAGTGGTGCTTTGAATCGTGTGCTTCCGATAACAAGTCAGAGACGCAATCTTTGGGTACGCACAATCGTTGCTCTCCTGATGCCTCCCATTTGCATCTTAGTTGGCTCGTCAAGGGAGTTGTACCAGGCTTGTGCGTCCCCTGTTAATAACTGGCGGAAGTTGTTCAAGAAGATGACCATACGTTATTCGTCGTTGTCGAGATTATCTTGTACTGCTGAAGTGAACGAGTACACGTTTCGCCAGTGCACGTCTGTTCCGATCGTGGCGCAATCTCCGGCACCATGCTGGATATCCACGTCTGGCATGAAATAGCCAATTGATGTCAACTTCCAATTGTGATTCAATCGTTTGAAGTCTGACGACTGCTTTACCAAATCTTGTCTTCTGCCATCTTGATGATGTCTCTGTCAGACCACAACTCGTCTAATTCGTCGCACAGCTCCACGGCTTCTCTCGAACAAGGCTGCTCCTGATTTGTTTGCCCGTTGGTTTCGCCATCAACTCCCCTCTGATGCTGGGATTATATACAGCCTTCACTATACGTCCTTCATTCTCATTGTAATGGCATGTTTACCGTATTTTCGGCGTCCATTTTCTAAAACGAACAGCCTACTTTATGCTGATAGTTGATTGCTGATCAGTGACAGGTGAACACTGCACTAAACAAAGTTCTGTACGTAGCTCCGGAAACCAGGCGTTCGAAAACCTCAGAACGTCCTGGTTTTTCTTCTTCTTTTTTTCTACCTTTCAAGAAAGGAAATCAATAAACGTTTAATCCGAAAGCCCTTGGGTGCACAAGATGCAATATAGGAACAAAGAAGTACAAGTCATATACGAGACTGACAAAAAAAACGGTTCGCAAAGCGGTCTAAGCCTACTACATATGCCTCCTAATACAACGGATTGCAAAAGATAAATCTCTCAGGCTTTACCTGTGAGGAAGCACGTACAAAGGGCGATGATTCGAACCCTGGACCTTTCTTCTCGGTGTCATTCAGGTTGAAAAGCATAACCATTCGACCACCGAGGGCCGCTTGCTTCGTTGAAGGAAATCTTGGTTGTCTGGAATTATTAGGCGACTGCTGTCCTTTGCTTCCTGTCACTGGCTGGATCAGGTGCAATGGAATAAACAGGTGCGTTGGTAGGCACACGGAGTTTTGGGGGAGCGTGGCAGCAACGGCCTCGTGATGCGTCGGGTTGAGGAGGAAGGTGGGGAGTTAAAGGGGGCGTGCCTGCCAGACGGAACTTCAATAGAAATGGGGCGGCCCAATAGACCTCAGTGAATTTGAGTGTTTAGATAGGTACGTACCTATTTGGCACGAGATATCTGACTGCATCAACCAGCAAAGTAAGGATTCGACTAGTATATTAAATGCTTGCTCGCGTAATTTGCTATGATAAGCAGAGACTTCGAGGCGACTTGCTTTGTTTGTTCAGATGCTATGTGGGCAGAGATTGGTTACGTTAAAAGTAGGTAGGTATCGAGCCAGAACAGGAATAATCTGATACTAAGTGGACGAAGATGGGCTTGGTGAGAGTGGAACTCAAAGTATCAATGTCAGTTGGAAGATCGCAAAACTCAAGTGGTTCTCACCACAAGGATACATGCCATGGCGGCGGTGTGTCGAAAACCCCTACGCAGCAGGGGTGTCCTATCTTATATGAATTTTCAGAGTGGCTGTCAGTTGTCGTAAAGAACATCTTGGCCACATAAGCTACTGCCCTGGTAGACCGCCAGCCTGTTCGACTACTTGGCATAGAATGGGGGGAACGAAGAGACCGCTGGAGAAGAAGAAAAACCTTCCTAGTGAGTTTTACGTACTCTTACTCAAAATTGACACAAGGATCTAGTTCAGGAACAAAACGGGATCGGGCACATCCAGTAACAATGAACTGTCTTCTGTAATGGTTAGTTGTTACTATTATTGGTGTTGATGCCACCCTCATGGATGCCCCTATTTTACGAATATCCTGCCTTCACAAATAAGAGTGTCATGTCTCGTGTATGATTTCTATGTTTTCACTGACGAAATCTATCGTCCGGCATCACGAAGATGCTCATCTCCGTTTCATGTCAGGTGCTGAGCTGTCCCACCTTGAGCACTCTGAAATAAATAGATGTAGGGATTTCATTTGGGAATTGGGATATATAGAGCAATGTATACAGAAAAACCAAGCAAGACTTCATCATTCGTCGTTAAATACCTGCGCGAATTCCAACAACGCAGCAAAAAAGGGATACCTTGAACCCTTTCCCAGTATTCTAGGATATTGCGGTAGATGTGGTGACAACCCAAGGTATCGGCGCGCAAGAGGAACCAAAACAACACAGCAGGGTACGTCGAATCATTCTTTGACGAACAAACCTCTCAATTCTTCTTCCCTCCCTTGCGGTTCTTCTTCCAGCTGTCGATGCCGTCCTGCACCATCCCCTTGCCCTCGCTCGCCTTCCGGCGGCCCCGCTCCTTGACGCGGTGCTTGTCCGCCTCGTCCTGGATGTCGTCGATGACGTCCTTGCCGACGCTGGTGCCGTGGATCCAGTCCAGGAAGCCCAGCGCGCCGAAGTTGCCGCGCCCCTCGCTCGCGTAGTGCGTCGCCGCGCGCCGCGCGACGCCGCCCATGACGATGCCCGGCACGGCGCTGTAGCCCGACATGGCCAGCGTCTCCTCGACCGTCCCGAGCAGCGTGAACAGGAAGTACGTCAGCAGGTGCGGCCGCACCAGCAGCGCCGGTAGGTACACGGGCATGACGCGGTGCAGGACCAGCGGCAGCGGGTGGTCCGCGTACGCCATGAGCGCGTAGGGCGCGCCGCGGTGTGAGGCGTGCGCCCAGCGGTTGTGCAGCGTCGCGGCCGCGCCGCCGAGCCGGCGCGAGTGCAGCAGGTCGCGGTGGATGTAGTAGGTCAGGACCTCGCGCGCCGTGTAGAGCGTGGCGACGTGCTTGATGATCTGCCAGGGCAGGGGCAGCGCTGTCGACGTCTGGAACAGGGGCTCTTTTAGTAAAACCGTGGCGCCCATCGACAGGCCGGCCTGCACCGCCGTGACGACGAACAGGTTCGCGCCCGCCAGGGCGACCTGCTTGGCGAGGGCGGCCGCGTCGCGGTGCGGCAGCGACTTGGCGCCGTAGAACTTGATGGACTCGGCCAGGCTCGGCACGCCCGCGTCGAAGAGCAGGAACAGCAGCGACGGGAGCAGCCAGAAGACGGTGCGGACCGCCAAGGTCCCGACGAGCTCGATCTTTAGGGGCGAGTGCGACAGCACCAGGGTTGTCCAGGTCATGTAGAAGAAGAGTAGGTTCATGGACGTTGACCATGATGTCAACATGGGTGCCGCAAAGTACGACACGATTGGTAGGGAGAGGATGACGTCCATCGTGAATAAGCAGAGCGAAGTTTGGCCTGACCTGGGTTGAAGTAAGAAGCAGAACTATATAGTATTGATGTTATTCAGAATTGTCCAGCCTATTGTCAATTGCACATGAAAGATATGACTTGGCATCTTCATTTACTCAGCAAAGCGCTCTGCGCGCTGCCTTGTTTCCCATGAACTCCTCAGCCTGGCCGCAGTATGACGTTGCGATTTCACCAGCACAGCTGGCGATGGAGCAAATACTCACACCCCTGCCGTAGACGTAGGAGGTTGCGTCAAGCTGCTCTTCGATATCTCAAGAGCGACAACAACTCAAGTTGGACCTTGGACAGGAAAGAAAACTCAATTCCAGATAATTTGTCTTTCGAGGTGTGCATATTCGAATGCATGATACATATGGCCTCTTTCTTCACATTGGCAAAAACGGTAATTCCGGTCCCTGCCGGGCCGGGACCATGCCAATTGCCGTGGGATCGTGAGTCAAACAGCGCGATAGGCATTGACTCCTCGAGCAATTCCCCTGCGTAGATCAGAAATGTTTCAACGTGGGATTTGTTCGTCTCTCCTTTTTCTCGACACAATCATCTGTCATTGATTAGAGCAAGGAGAGAGGCAAGCTTCGAACTTCCCTTTCTCCCAGGTGCCAGGTGGGCTTTCTGTGGTGCTGTCACCCGTCTCCATTGTCGCTGCCAGCGGTTGGTCCGTACCCTGCAAGTGGTGGCCAAGCTATGACCCAGCTATACCAGGAAACATGCGCTATATTGGAGCTCATACCAGCTGGCCCGCGGGCGGCAGCTTTGCCGAACCATCGACCCGTCGGGTTGGATACGAAGTAAGGGCTTATCCACTACGAATATAAAAATGTGCTCAAGTCGAATTGTGATATTATGTCTATGGCGGGCCACTGACTTATATCAATATCTCTAATGCGCATTGCGCATATCCGAGGACGAACCAGGACGGCGTTGTCCCAGCAATCACGCAAGAGAGCATCATGCACTCCCCAGGTGGGTGGAGCTTAGGCGTTTAATTAGTCCGCGATGCATGCCTTTATTTCAGCGAGCTTATTTCGAAGGGTTTGATGCGCAGGCGAATAAGAAGGCAGGCCCTCAAAACGTCAGATTTTAGTGAGCGTGGACGAACCGCAAATGTCATGGGTTAGCTGGCTGTCCGAGCAAATCGAAGGACTGATGACCTCCTGAAGTGTTTTGAGAGTACTTAGGAAGCATCGCTTGCAAACCTTGGAAGTCTTGACTGTTTTAGCCACCGCCTGACCGACAGACAGTCCTTGACTAGGGCGACGTCCCGCAGGCATCGTTCATTCTGTAACGAAGGAAGCCAATTAGGCTTTCCTTATTGGTTGGGCGGAGAAAGGAGAAAAGATGCGAACAGGATGCAACGAAGCGAAAACTTGGTGATATATCGCGCGATGCGATGTATGTTTCAATATGTTGCGTGATAAAGGCCTCGCGCCTGTCAGCGGTCAAGTGCAGCGTCATGCAGGGGAGTTACTTGCAGTTGCAGCTCAACTGCATCCAGGGGGGATCGCTGCATTACTGACCCTGGGCTCCAGTTCGATCCCCCGTTGGCTCTGCCTATTCAGGTACAATCTCCAGGGTCAGGCGGGGGGTCCGTGATCCATCGATAACTGATAAGGGGACTTTTCAATTAATCCCCAGGTTGGACGAGTAATTTGTGTTTCGTAGAGTCGATGTTCCTATGCGAGACTTGGCGAAACGTGAGTGTTGCTCGACTGTTGTACTGTAAGTTTTCCGGTTGGTTTTGGCTGGACATCCTTTGGAGGAATGAATGAGTGAGCAACCAACATTCTCCGGCCTCCCGTCTGTCCTTCCCCCAAGAATTGCTGTGGTTACAGTCTCATTTAAGAGACGGGCGCCTGCCCAGCGCACTAGGCCAACTAAAGGCGTCGCACGGAGCCCCCAAATTTTAAGCAACGCGAGAAGAGATCTGCGTGCATCACACTACGGCAAGCCATGTCCACCTGCGCCGACGGAGCCGATGTCACCACTTCAAATTGCTGGAGCTGCTGCTCTGTGATTTGGTGCTCGAGAGATTTGACCGGAGCAAACCACAGCTCTCATCACCATGGTTGCTTTTTATTCCCGCCCTCTTGCTCTCTCTATCGCCCAGCCATTCCTGAGTATGTCCGTAGTAAGACCAGATCAAAGGAGTAAGTGACAATGTGACAGACAGACAGACAACCTCGAGGCGCAACCGACCATCCACCCCCGCTGCTTTTATTAGAGTGCGCGCAAAGAGTCATGCCATACTTACCCTAAAGCTTGAAGAGGTGTACCGTGTTACTGCGAAAGGACTGGCTTTGATGAGTGTCGCCCAAACCAAAACCAACTTCTGACGGCCTGACGTACATGCATACCCGACATACATTACGATTACCACGCAGGTGCTGTTTGAGGAACATCCAAGTTTCAACATAACACCACTGCGACTCACCAACCTAGGTAGTCTCTCCCCTCAGTCTCCCGTGTCTCTTTTCGTCCGTCGTCTTTGTCTTCTAGAGTCCCCACTCGCAATTCGAAAAAGACCGAACCAGTTCAACGCCGGTTGCGATCTATAAGCAGCCCAAGCTGGTAGTCTGGGTGTTGGTGCCTGGATTGGATCTTAGGTGATTCGCCCGAACCGAAACAAAGTCGCAAAGTCGCAGTCTGGCACATCCCAAGGCCCCCCCAAACACCCCCAAACCCGACATTAAGCTGCAGGTCGATCGATCTATTTTCAATTAATCCCACCCGCCGTTGCTTATTGCGAACTCTCACAACCTGCGACGAAGGGGAAACAGGGAGCTCCCCGGCCATTGAAAAAAAAGACGCAGGTACTCGGTACTACCTGGTAGGCATAGCCGCCCTCCAAGTCCAATTAGGCAAAATCTGTTCGGTCCTGACCAGTGACAGTACTTGCACAAGACCGAAACCGTACCGTCTCTTTCTTTGGCACCGCCTTGCGTTCGGCTCGCCCTGCGTTAGAGTTACTTTGGGACAGTCAGCAATCAGCGTACCTCCCTCCTCTGCGTCGCCCGCCCATTCGGACGGTCGGCTGTCCGGGACATGGACTCGACATCGCAGGCAAGCGCCCCTATCCCTCGACACAGCAGCAGCCATCACAGTCAGACCCGCCACCAATCCCGCCGCAACGACCTGTCTCTCGATCCGTCGTCCTTCTACGCCCAGCCCCGCGGCCATAATACTGCTGCCAACAACAGCAATCGTGTCACGGTACAACCAGCTTCCCCGGAGGTCATCTCGTCTTTAATCACGAGCCTTTCTGTCATCTCCAAGCCCGCCCATAGCCTCTTCGACGGCCCACCCACCCTCCCCTACGCCCGTCTCGCCAAGCGACGGTAGCTTCGGCGTCGAATACGGCGCCTTCCATTCCCCGCCCCTGGGCAGGTTAGAAGAAGGGGTTTCTGTTGACGAACTCGCCGCCGCACCACCAATCATCCGTACATCAAAACCTCCATCCGGTCTCTCGGTATTAACTGCCCCCAAGTCGCCTAGATCGCCCAGTCGCGAGGTATCGGGTGGTCTCAGGTCGCTGCTGCGGTCATCGCGGCCGTCGTCTCGTGGTTCCGAAGTGTCGTCGCATGATGATACACCAAGTATAGGAAATCTGTCTGTCGAGCGAGGTCAGACACCCGAATTACACAGGCGTGCATCACAGGACAGCTGGGGTCGGAGGAATAGCCGGAAACAATCGAGTGGTATGTATATGAGCTCTAGGGAGCGCCTGCGAGCCAGTTCAGCGGAGCGCAAGCGCGCCACTGTCGCTGTCGGCGGCAGCTCTGGTGCCCTGTCGCCAACAAGTAACAGGCCAGATCCGTTCTTGGCCGAGCTCCCGATCCGAGAGGAGCCAAAATTTTACGAGACATCCTCTCGAGGCCAGTTGCCGGTTCGCAGCTCGTCGCTCGACAATTACCACAATAACTTCCCTTCGGCGATCCCATCCCGCGATTCCTCCCTCCGAAAGACGGGCTCTAATGGGAGACGGGCATCGCAACGACGATCGAAACGCGAGAGCGACGCTGGTTTCAACGACAGCATCCCCGAACACGAAGAACGAGACGCTTCAGCACCACCACCAATCGCTCGTCGCCACCAGTCCTTTCCAGACTTCGACGGTGAGGCCAGAAGGAGGGAAGAACACCTGCGCCCAGAAATGCCAAACCGGTCGACCACGGCGGGGGGCCGTCATCCCCGAGAAGTCAACTATACCCATGCACCCCATGCATTATCACCTGAGGATAGTATTGAAGATGGAGCGCCGTTCCCGTCAGTGTACTCGAGTCGACGACGTAGTGCACATGGCACGGAGAGACGGAAAGCGGGGCGTAGCACACCCGAGCCCAGCGAAACCCTAAAGACGAAGCGGAGCAGCTCCCGGTTAAAGCGGCTGTCTAACAGCAAAACCCCCGAGCCAGGCGATCGCCGCGCAACGACGCCCGACCCGCATGTTAGCTACGAAAGGCCAGAGAGTGCCGATTCGGTAGACGAAGCGGTTGAGTCTTATCTGTGCTCTCCGAGGCTGTCACAAAAGATCAAGCATCCGCAGACTGGCCGAGTGATCTCGTTCTCCGAGGTTGGAGACTCCGAGGGCTCGGCTGTGTTCTGCTGCGTCGGCATGGGGCTGACGCGTTATATTACGGCATTCTACGACGAGCTTGCGCTGACACTGAAGTTACGCTTGATCACTCCAGACCGCCCGGGTGTGGGAGACAGCGAGGCTTACAACGATGGCACTGCAACACCGTTGAGTTGGCCTGGTGAGTACAATATTCGACGACCGTTTACAATTCTTCTCACTAACTTGAAACAGATGACGTGTATGCGATATGTCAGTCTCTAAAGATTACGAAGTTTTCCATCCTGGCGCACTCGGCCGGCGCCATCTACGCCCTGGCTACGGCCCTGCGAATGCCGCAACATATTCGGGGTCGGATTCACCTTCTGGCCCCTTGGATACCGCCATCGCAAATGAACGTGTTTGGTGCCTCACAAGCCATGCCCCCTACCAACGCCATACCGACTTCACAGCGCATATTGCGGGCATTGCCTACTCCGTTCCTGAAGGCTGCCAACAGTTCGTTCATGTCGGCTACGAGCAGCTCCATCACCAGCTCGCTGCCCAAGACGCCCCGCAGCAAAAATAAGAGGAAGTCCACGGCAGCAGGAAAACGTGACATAACACCCGCGCTGGACAAAGAGAACATGCCCACCGACCTCTACATTCCAGATGGCAAATCCTCACCGCCCCTCGCGACAGAAAACATGGACCAGTACCGGCCGAACCATGAATTTAATGCACCGGAGAACGCCATTCTGGAGGCAGCAGCCGATGCCTTGGCAGACAAGGAACGCCAGGTGAACTACGATACTCGATTAACACACGCCATATGGGACCTAGCTACGACGGGGGCGAACCCGGCAGTTGACCTGCTGGTCTGCTTGGAGCGCCGGCATACGGTCGGCTTCCGCTACGTCGACATTACGCGTCCGGTGGTTATCCACCACGGAAGCAGGGACACGCGTGTTCCCGTGGAGAATGTGAAGTGGCTCGGCAAGACGATGCGGCGGTGCGAAGTTCGCGTGCTCGAGGGCGAGGGCCACGGGCTGATGGCCAGTGCTAGCGTCATGGGGACCGTGCTCATGGAGATTTCGAAGGAGTGGGAGGACTGGCTGAGAGTCACGGGTACATCGAAACGGGACGGGGACAAAGAGCGAGGGAGAAGCTCGCGCGTAGGGGCGAGGTAAATCTATCCATCATGCTTCGCTTGGGTGATGATGAGCTGTGTCGTGGGAGAGGTGCATTCTTGGAAAGGACCATCTATCCATCCATCTACTTGACCAGCTTTCGGAGCAATGTCAGACTGGGCGGACGCCGTGTGGATCTGTCTGATTATGTTGTACGCATGTGGAAGTGGGAATCTTCTATCATCTTAGTTTTTCATGTGTGTGGCTATTGTATTGGTGTTCAGGCACCTGGTAGCTGTTGCGGTGAGCCATATTGTGGTACCCGATGTTGATGATATCCTATGTATGGAGCCCTTTTGTACGTATGAGAAAGTAGTAGAAGATAGTAACGTAGCCGTAACGAGCTACTCGTATTATTAATGTACTAATACCGTTTCACCATTATGACTCTTTTCCTCGTATGCGGCGGTAAGTGTTGTGAGGTGTCAGGTGTTGTATTGTTTAGAGCCGAGACAGAAACAGGGGTGAAGAAAAGGAGGTCAGTCATTGGAGCGGTTGTACGCGGCTTGGTCTGTCGTGGGTACGTACTTTGCGCGGCTTAGGTGGGTTGGTGAATATGTAAAAGAAACAGGCGGCTTCATAGAGGAAAAAAAAATTTCAACCTCCTGAGACAAAACCTGGGAAAGGCGAGATCCAGTGTGTGGATACTAGATTGGATCGGGGCAGGTAGGTATGGGGCGAGCGTTCCATCACGATTCACGATTCACGATTCACGATTCACGATACAACTAGACTTTGACACGGAGCAGTGTCGAGGATGTGCTCGGCAGGCCAGGTCTCTCAGGCGGTTCTTAGGAGAGTTCGAGAGTCTGGACCTGCGTTCTCCCTTTGCCATGCTGGTTGATGGTACCTGGCACGAGCAAGAGAAAAGACACGGGTGCGGGCCGAGCTCTTAGATTGGCTCGACTGTTCGCGGCTACTGGAGGCTCTGTCGCATAGAGTTCCCTCAAGAGGTCTAGAAGTGTGGCTTGATGGATACTTCTATTCAACATTCGATCGTGAGCTTTTTCCCGTCGGTGCTTCCCGCCTTTTCGCATACATATTGCCAATTGTGGGCTTGGGTAACAAGAAGGTGGGCTCGATTATTAAGCCGTCGAGAGCCGCGCTCTGTTACGCAGCAAAGGACTGAGCCGAAGTCTCCACAGTTCCCAGTCACGAAGTTTTCTTTCGAGTTTTCAGTCAATGGCAACGGTCAGACGCCTCCGTGGAAAATTTTGAAGCCATGGATATGGCCTCCAGACCGCAGTCACAGCAGTCACAGCTAGCCCAGATTGAGCACCGTGGCCTTGTTCGTGGTGTAGAGAGACGCCTGCGATTGGTCGCATACCTTGGAACAGAGTAGAAAATTCAAAGATTCTAGTTATTAGGGGTGGGTTCACTCCATCTCAGGCAGATTCTAGCGGGCTCCAGTCTACGCGAGTAAAACAGGTGTACGGCGCGGGATTCGTGAAGTGATTTCAGCCCTGTGAGCAACAGCGGGAAAGTTGTCATGAAGATTTTCCTTCCCTTCACTATTTGCGGGCTCCATGGCCGGGATCTTCAGGGTCGCAAAGTCCTTGATTGGCTGGCGCTACAAGGTACATGCCCCGAAAGAGCGTAGCGACCGTGTGAACCCGAGACGACTCTGTCCAACGCTCCTTTTCCATCCAGGTTTTCATGCCGGCGATTCAATGGTCACTGGGCTCTGTCGCATAGTCACCACGTCGTTCCACGTTTTACGTAAGGGCCCAAGCAGCTGACGACGGCCCAAACAGTTTACCTAATTGCAAGCAAATTTTTCCTAACAACAATACGACCAGTGGTATGTACAAGGCGAGTGAGTACTTCGTGTACATCGTATATTTGCGAGGCGAAGGAAATATAAAAGATGGGGGATCGCCATGGGGATACTATTTGGTTTAGAAGGTCCGAATCAGCATCAAGCATCAAACAGCTATCACAGATCATCGCATCTACGCACACAAACACATTAGCATCTTCATCATCAGCTTTATATCTCCGAAGTTCCATCTTCCTTATCTACTCTACTCCAAGTCAGCTAGTTCCAACTCAGCCAATCACAGAGCTCCGACCTTATCTGACTTACACGCAACATCACACCACCGCCACTTCACACAACAACAAATCACAATGCCTTCCGCTATCATGGCCAACACCACCAAGACCTCCGGCTCGTCTTCCGGCAAGGGCATCTGGTCGACCATCAAGCGCGCCGCCAAGGAGCACCACCAGTCCGTCAACGCCGCCTACTCCACCTTCTACGGCATGGGCACCGCCGGCCTGCCCCCCAACAGCCAGAGCAGCAGCCGCACCAACTCGGCCGCCGCCTCGCCTGCGACCTCGCAGGCCGCCTCGCCGCACGCCTCGCCGCGCACGTCCGCGGAGCACAAGAAGCGCGCCGCTGTCCGGGCCCACCACGAGAGCCTCAGTGCCTCCGTCTGGGGTCTCTACGGCGCCAGCAACGCCCGCTAAAGCACAGAAAAAGAAGAGGCAGCTGGCGCGCCCTCTCTCTGTTTCTTCTGCTCAACAGCAGCCACTCTCGCAATACTCTCTCCGAAGCCGAGCCAAGGAGAGACAAGTGGGATGGCAAATATTATTGACATTCTTGCGAATGATACCCAAACGGACAGATAGACAGGTCCAATGGTGGAAAGAAATTATGGTGGATACTTACACATGGATACCATGGCGATTTGCTATGTAAGGCGTTGGGGATACTAAAAAAATAGGAGATAGCAAACCGCTGGGGACAGGACAGCGAGAGACGGGGATCGTCATGACTTTGATAGAATTAACATATAATTCAACGAACTAATATTTCAACTCAAACTACTGGCTCATCTTCGATGCAATACTGATTAGTCCTGCTATGACTTCCCGGTGGGTGGTAGTTGTACAAGAATAGCACCCTTCGTTCTGAGTCGCGATGCGATGACTAAGAAAAGGGGGATAATGCAATAGGGGTTTCCAAGACCCACTTCAAGGCTTCAAGATGACTTGTGATACAAAGCAAAGTATATGACTTCTGGTGATCGTGCTCAGGCAGTCCCCATTGCATCTTTTCAATATCAATATTGATTGCACTTGCAATTATCGCACTCATACTCAGCTACCTACTGGTTGCGGTAACCCATGCAAATAAGCTTCGTTGTTGGTTACTTCCCGAAGCCCTAATAGGCAATAAGTTGAAGCTGATCTTTCTCAAACCCTTACTGGTATTTCCCAACACGTTTTCGAGTTCTGACTTGAATTACTACAAAGCTGATAATGCTTCAAGTATGTCAGCGGTGATTAGTCCGCGCCTGTCATATGAGGCGAGTGCCAGCTAGTAGCAACAATGTTCTCGGATATCCCCACCATTGATCCTCGACTCTATAGACTGATCCGGAATGTCGGGCGTAAGCCATTCAGGGGGCGGCCAGCGTGGACTCGGGGGATAGAAGCCTTCCATAGCTGGCGCCGTGCATTTGCTGACAGTAGAGGGTAGGCAATACACAAGTGAATTCGAGACTTGCAAGCATTGTCAAGTGTCTCTACACGGTTTTCAGTGAGGACATGATGCCTTAGTAGTATTCAAGGACACGAAGAAGGGCTAATATAGCGTCATTTAGCTGCGGACTCATTACAAGGGGCCAGGAAGCTCACTTGATACTAGTCATTTGTTACCAAGCCCGCCAAGTCTTCGTTCTCGCGTAAAGGCATTCGCCTCATCCAGTAGAATAACGGCATTCCGCCTCCTGGTAATAGAGAATAAAGTAGATGGCCGCTCCTCAACCGGAGGTCCACCAGGAAAGGCTCTCCAGACGTGATCTTCAGCAATGGTCGCCTCGTGTGGTCTGCTATAATTACTCTCTAGTGTTATATTAGCCCTGGTTGAAAATTCGGACAGGCCCCGAAACAGTCGCATACCGGCAGTGTACGTCTTCCCAACGCCGGTTGACCCATTAAGAAGGTAACTCAGTCCACGACCCTTCTCTTGATGCAGACTATCGCACCCATTGCTGATCGCTCTATGTCCAACGAGAAAATACATGAATCGTTTCTTCTGGTAACAAGGCACGTCCAATGCTACACTGTTGTTAGCGACCTCGATGATATTAGAAATATGAAAGGAGCCCGATCCTTTATAATCCAGTAAACTGTCGAGCAGGTAAGGATGGATGTAACGAGGCCGCGGGGTAACCGCTCGGCCACAACACTTGAAAGAGCCGGCAGTGATCTCACCCTTGAGATCACCTCCGTATCCTCTACTATACGCTCAGAAACTGCCACCTAAGCCCCGTAGGCTACCTTGAGCCAGGGCTCCGTGAAAAATACAGGCCATTACCTCCGTTGTGGAAATTTCTTGACTTACTTTGTCACCCGGATCAGACAAAATATATATTACAGCATGGCGGCTTACTTCCACGATCTCTAAGTCCGCCTGGAACCCTGACTGGTCGTACGGTGTCGCCCGTCTCCTCGGTTTCGCGACCACCTGTACCTTCGTGAATCCGGAGGCGCTATATTCGTCGTCGGATTCTTCAGCTTCTGTGGCCTGATCACAAGCTCCGCAGCGGACCTTTTGATTTTTTTTGGTTCAGTGAGTGTCATAGATGACTCGCAGCTGGTATCTTGGGCTTCAGTGATTCTGGTATAAAACAAGTTACAACGTGCACTATAGATGGAAATCAGTAAATGAAAAGCCGAAAACGCGTATCGTGTGCATTACCATTGAGTCCCTTCACCTGTAGCCACTTCCGACACGAAGAAGCAGCCCGGGCAGAGCTTGTTGAAAGTGTTTGGACTCCTAAGAACAAATACACTGCTGCAAATGATGCTCATACTGACTTGGCTACCAGGGGAGCATGGCCGATTTCCATGCCATGTCGTGGCGAATGTATCGGCGCCTGCGGTGGTCTTGTAGTGTATACCGTTTCCGGGTGACACGCCAGAACCCCTGGAGGCCCTTGAAGCGCGCCCTCAAAAGAGCATCAAAAGCATCCCATGAGTCGACTAATCTCAAGGGAACTGGTGCCACACGGCCAACAGCGTCCTCGAGAGTAAACATCTCCTCGGCAATAGGTCTCTCAATGCTCAATTCCAGGCTCACGAGCCTACTGCGCAAGTCCTGATACATGAGCATGTTCATCAGAATGATCTGGCCCGCTTTGCTAAGTAGAGTGTCACTCAGGTTCTAAACGGAGCGCAGTATGAGTCGACCACTTTCGGCCCATGTAGTGACTTCATTGCGCCGGACTTCTTCATTTGATTGGAGCGTTCGTCTGGGTAACATTTCTAATGACTTGCACAGTCGCCATGTTCAATATCGCATTTAACGATGCGCTATACCCGATCAATTTGACGCGAAACTTGTTGATATCGTCTTTCTCTGTGAGCCACATTACTTTCATCGACGTTCTCTTCAGGATATTCCCATTTCCATCTCCTAGAGAGGCCTTGTACTTGCGCAATTGCGTCGTGAACAACACCAAGTCGGCTTGACAGCTGTCGATGGTGTTCTTCGCTACATCATAGAGTCCCTGCACGTCGGGATTTGTGGAGTGAGACTCACACAATCGGCGGGCCTGTTTAAGCGCAGCGTCAGTGGTCTCCAGCTCGCATGCTAGCGAGCGATAGTCGGCGGCTGCGCCGTGGGTGTCGCCAATCGCGTGCACAATGTCCTTGACCATAATGCTCAAGGAGATGAAGTCGCCGAATGCGCCAAACGTTGGCGAGAAAGACATCTTGCAAGAAGTGGAGAACGTTGGGGGCGGATGGGAGAGAGGTCGCTTCGTTGAATTAAAAGTGATGTGTGGGCAACTTCTCACATGCAGCATAGCCACAGGCTATCCGCAAGGCACTCTTTGCACCGCGGATCATTGGGGCAGGTGTGACAAAGTCCATTTAGCCACCGAATCACAGTTCTCAGATTGGCATACCGGTATATACCCAAAACCTCCGACTACACATACATAAACGCATACACGTACACGCATATACACATGAATCATAGACGTTGTAAACTATATGACTTGAGACAGATGCCAATGAACTACTAGTTTCAGTGCAGTCCTGTACAGAAGCCCTAATATATCCTGGCCACAGATCAACCGCCTCTCTTGGTCTGGCGAGTCACATGGTATTCCTCAGTGACCATTATGCCATATTGGCTAGCTGATAACCGCCCCAGAATACTTTCCTCGCTTGTATTGCCAGCGGCCACGCGGCTGCTTGATATGTAAGGTCAGTTATACTCTCCTTCCACGGCGCCCTTCAAGTCATCATCGCCGCGGCCTTTTCCAGCCGATGACTCCAGAGTGCCGTCCATTGGCTTTAGCGTGCTCCCACCGAATGTGTGCATGGCAAATACGTCAGGCTCCTCATGGCGTCTCTTGTACTTGCTTCCATCGCTCGAGGTCAACTGGGTTAGGAAGCGCTTGTATAGTGGTCTGCAAACTGGTATTCCAATGCATATCATCGTGACGGCTATCTCGGCAGCAGGCCAGACAATCAGGCCGACTGTGTCCTCTATTTCTTGGTCAGCATACAAATTTGTTTAGACAGTACGAGAAAAGGAAATTCGTGTGCCACCTACTAAGATAGTTTTGACTAGATAGCTCGGGTACCTCCAGAGTCCGTTTGATTCCACAGGCTTCTGCACTACACTGATGGCCAGCATCGTGATCGTATCAATAACCGCGAATAATTGCACAGCACGTAAATAACCCCCAGACTCATGCTGACAAGAATCATAACTCTCTTCCTCTTATTCATGTGGAGTTTCCATATGAACAGCCAAGGGAACAAGGCGAAGAAGAAATCCACTATGACGCATATTACTGCCATTTTTGGTCTGGTTAGTACAAGGCCGTGTTCCATTTGATATACGGAGTCGATGAGAAGGGGAGGGATGCCATGTGTGCTTACTGCATAGTGTCATTGATACTGGGGTCGAATCAACGTGGCAGTATCCAGCGATGCGCCGATCCCACAAGTATGCGGGCGGAGTACATTGCAACCAGAAGACAAAGCAGGTTGAGATCGAAGCCCCCATGAGTGCCGCCATGGCTGTCCAGATGGCCCACGTGTGCGACCTCTCCACCACCAGGCGCAGGAGGAAGATGCCGAGCGACCACTTGGCCACAGCCATGCCGACCACGGCAAAGGTCTGGCCGATGGCTTCAAAGAGCACCGCGCGGACCGGGTCGTCGGGGTCGAGGTCGTGCATGTTCTGGCCGAATCCGTATCTGGCAGCCGTTGTAGTGAAGGCAGTGTAGCATAGGAGAAATACCTGCAGTTGGAAAACGCACGAAAGTTAGTGAAAGAGAACGGAGCAGGCAAAGGCATTCCCGAGTCGGTGTTCGCCGTCGGTCAACTCACAAAGGCCAGTATATAGACTTCATCATCTATGCCAAACGATTTGACGACAACCAATCGCCTGAGAACAACGAATACCAACGTGGCGGTGGCCAGGGCCCACATGACTGTATATGGCCCACGGTCCATCTCCTCCCATCGCCATGGTTAAGGGTGGTTGGGTGCAGGCAATTGGGGCGACCGGCTAGAGTGTACTGGAGACAGGTAATAGGTAAGCAACTCCAAGACCCAAGGTCAAAAGCCCTCTCATACCCTCTGCAGCTACCGCCCCCTTTATGTACAATTGGTAAGCCAGCGCCTACAGGGATAGGCAAAGCAGCATGCTTACAGCTTTGCTGACAGCCAGGGGGTGTGGTCATTTGTGACAGAAGATCAGGAAACACGAGCCTTGCATTTTCTAGACTAATTACCCAACCGTGGGATGGTCAACAATGATCGTGCTCTAACTTGAAGTGATCGAATGAGACTAGACTCAACATTAGTAGTGTCTGATATATCGAGTCACTCAGCAAGATACAGATTTGCTGTTGCATTCTCGGGGACCGATTGCTCATGTCTGCCAGCTTTCCTCCTGGGGTGGTAGACTTTGGGGTGACCCGTCTCCTGTCATGTTTCTACTGTTCAGACTGGTCTGGGCCGACTCCTACGAACCAAAGTTATCACTCCTCTGCAGGTACCTACATACAAGAACGTCTATTAGATATTCGCTTGGTAACGGTCAGTCTGTTTCAATGCACAGTTAACTATGCTTTAATACCACCGCAAGGTTAGAATTTGAAGTCCGGTATGACGGGAAGTGTAGCACAAGAAGAGGGGATACAGGGGTGCGGGAGCCTCTCCTGCAGCATCGTTATCCGACGTTACATTGAACCATCCCCGAGAGCGACACCCGTAACCGCAATAAGAAATGATCGACCGTGGGTTTGTTAATATCTTGTTTACCGCAGGAGCCGCTTGCATCCTGCCTGGATGGATCGTACTTTGGACGCAAAGCCCGGGACGTCAGGTGAGGGTTGAAACTCTTCACTTCTGTTTTTTCCTTCTTCTTTTTTGTCCATTTTTGTCTCCTCATGTTTCGATTTACATTGGAACGAACGGTTTTGTCGAGAGTCTAGTATGGAGGCATTTCAACTTCTAATCTCGAACCCGAGGCCGGCTCTTATAGCCCTGGTAGCTGTGCCATGCCTGACCGTGGCTGTCTGGTGGACTATTTCGTATATCGCCTCCCCGTTGCGGCAGTATCCGGGACCCTTCCTTGCTGGTTAGTAATGGTTAGTAGAAACGCCTCTGACAACTCGGAACTCTTCAGGCTCACCCAACCTTCACTCAATAGGCTGGACGAACTGGTGGCGATTCTTCCTCGTACGCACAGGTTCCTACCATATTGGCATCAAGAAGCTCCACGAGAAACATGGGCCGGTCGTACGAATCGGTCCCAATACGCTGGATATTGACTACCCAGAGCTAAGCAAGACTTTGTGTGGTACTGACGGTAAATGGAAAAAGGTAACGTACCGTGTTCAGTCTCCAAAGGGGTCGTATCTGAAGTCGAAGGTTTTGACGATAAATCTACAGACCGAATTCTACCAGAATAACAGCGCCATCGTCAATGGTAAAATCACGTACCATCTCTTCAGTGAGACCAACCAGGCGAACCATGCCCGGATGAAGCGCCCAATCGTACAATACTACTCTGCCAGCAGCGTCCTGTCACTGGAGCCCCTGATGGACAAAGTCATCGCAGATTTCTGTCGACACTTGGAGACGCGATTTATGGGCGACAATAGCAAAGCTTTTGACTTAGGCGAGTGGATTGCTTTCTGTAAGTAGGAGTTCTCTCGTTGTGTCGATGTTGTTGCAGTTGCAGGGTTTATAATCATGCTCATGGAACTGCCAGGTTCGTGGGATATCAACGTTGCTGCCTCTTATAGCCAGCGGTTTGGCTACATGGACAAGGGTCATGATTACGACCACACCATTTCCATTGCCGATAAATCACTTGACTAGTGAGTATCTTCGATAAATTCCTCAGGTTTTTGTTCATATTCTGACAGTGGTCCGATCAGTTTCGCCGCTGTTGGGCAAATCCCCATCCTAGACTTCCTCCTGGACAAGAACCCCGTGATGCGAGTCGGACCTCCAAATCTCGGCAACATCACCCGCATCTCCCTGGAGCACCTCATCGCCCGCCTGCAAGGCAAGGACGCCAACTTCGACCCCGAAATGCCCGAGTTCCTGCAGCACTTTGTCGACACCAAGCAGACCAGCCCGGACCTGGTGGACGACGGCATCATCATGGGCTATCTGCTGGTCAACCTTCTGGCCGGGGCCGACACCACCGCCATCATCATTCGCGCCATCTTCTACTACGCGCTGCGCGAGCCCCGCGCCTACCGCAAGCTGGAAGAGGAGATCCTCCACGCCGCCGCCACCGTTCAGCGCCTGCCACAAGCTGCCGTACCTCGAGGCCGTGGTCCGCGAGGCCACGCGGCTGCACCCGGGCGTATACATGCTGCTGGAGCGCTACGTGCCCGCCCCCGGCCTGACCCTGCCGGACGGGCGCTTCGTGCCCGCTGGCGTCGCGGTGGGCATCAACCTGTACGTCGCGGGCCGCAACGCGTGCGTCTGGGGCGCGGACGCGGACGTGTACCGGCCGGAGCGGTGGCTGCGGGGCCATGCGCCGGGCGCCGCCGACGAGAGCGAGGACGAGTACCGGCGGCGGCTGCGGCGCTTCCACGCGGCCGACCTAATGTTTGGCGGGGGCAGCCACGTGTGCATTGGGCGGCACCTGGCGCAGCTCGAGGTCTACAAGGTCATCGCCACCATTGTGCGGCGGTACCACGTCGAGCTCGAGGACCCGGCGCGGGAGTGGGAGGTCACGGGCAGCTGGTTTACTAGGCAGAAAGGACTGAGGTGTCGCTTACGTGTGCGTTCTAGCTAAACACCGAAAAAAGAAAAGTATGTGACCACGTCACGCATCGAGATTCGTGATAGTGGTCATCACCGTTTTCTATTGGTTGAGGGTGGTACTAACAAGTTCTAGTTTGTTTCGCTGGAAGGGGCGATCGTCCACAGTGAGGCTACTGGATGGGTCCCGGAATCTACGTCTGGGGTTTGCTGCGGACGTGCATCGTGATTTTATAGATCAGATACCAGGGCAAATACGACAGCCAGGGCTTTCTCGGCAATGTCGGCCTTGCCGATCAAACATGCCCACTAAGCTGAGTATTTTTAATTACAGGGATCTATTCGTAGGGCTGGAATGACACTATTAGTGGTTACAGGTGCAATAGTCTCCGTTAGCGCCGGACGCTACGGAATAGCGACCCCCTTAATAAGGCTAAGCCACATGCTTCAAGTGGATACACAAGCTTTATTTCAAGCACCGGACCGAGAGACGCTGACGTAGATCCCCCGGCATTCTATTATGACGTTTAGTAAGTCGTTGCTATTGTTCTGGGGGCTCTTTCCATTCCCCGGGACTTTGGTATATGATCGGCAATAGTGACGCTATAGGAACGTGCCAGTGTGTGGCGCGGTCGTGTGATGCCCAGAAACCATCTTCGAGCCCATGGTTTCGCGCTTCGGCCTGTGAATGCGACTATGCCCCTTTCACATCTGACAGGAGGAAGCCTGTTTCAGTACAATGCCGAACCCATGTTTTGGTCACCGCGACTCCCGTGCTCTAGTCCGATGGCGGACGCGTGGGAAAGGAGGCAATAAGAAAATAAAGTCAAAGTAGACATCCATATTTCTTCTGGCATGCCTCTCAAGTAACTACTCGCTCTTTTTACTCCCTACTCATGGAACGTTGAACGTCTCTTTGTTATTCCATTCTACCACCACAGGACGACACACTGTTCATGATGCCGGCATCACTATCAGACCACTCCGCGGCTACGGGCCGGACCAGCAATACTGAACGGACTGTAACAGACCGGTCTACGCTGCAGCCCACGATATCTATCGACGAACAACATGACAACTTTCTAAACATTAGAAACAAGACGCCCAGAGCCCAGCGGCAAGGGCCCGGCAACCGAACCAGCAGCACGAATAACATGGGCCACGAATCGGACTTTAGCAACAGGGACAGCGGGTCCTACTTCGAGGGCGCCACACTGAACGCGGTACCCACATCACCGAGGCCGTCGCAGTTCATCACGCCCTCGACAGGGCGGACCATGTCCTTCTACGAGATGCAAGAGCAGGCCAAGCAGGCCAAGAAAGAGGCCAGGCAGCAGGCCAAGAAGGACAGGCGCTCCTCCATGATGATTAACCGGCCCTCCTGGCGCAGCGGCGAGATGCCGTACAACTACGCCGACCATATCGGCGGCAACCGCCACGACTACAACCCGCCCACCATGGGGCGCCCCCCGCGCGACAACCGCCACAGCGCGGGCAACTGGACCATGACCGGCGGCGGCGGCGGCAGAGACACGCCGGACCCGTTCTCCATGCGGCTGCCCTGACCATGTGGATGCACAGCGAGGCCAAGAACCTGTTCGTGGCGGCGCTGGGCGAGTGGGTCGGCACCACCATGTTCCTCTTCTTCGCCTTCGCCGGCACGCAGGTGGCCAACGCCGGCAGCAAGACGCCGGCCGCCGCCACGACGACCAACGCGACGGCCGGCTTCGACCCCGTCGTCATGCTCTATATCGCGGTGTCGTTCGGCTTCAGCCTCATGGTCAACGTCTGGATCTTCTTCCGCATCTCGGGCGGGCTCTTCAACCCGGCCGTCACGCTCGCCCTCTGGGCCGTGCGCGCCGTCAGCGCGAAGCGCGCCATCGTCCTCTTCCTCAGCCAGATCGTCGGCAGCATCACGGCGTCGGCACTCGTGCTGGCCCTGTTCCCGACGCAGTTCAACGTGCGGACGACGCTCAGCGAGGGCACGTCGCTGCCGCAGGGCGTCTTCATCGAGGCCTTCATGACGGCGGAGCTGGTCTTCACGATCCTCATGCTGGCCAAGGAAAAGCACAAGTCCACCTTCATCGCGCCCGTCGGCATCGGCCTGGCCCTCTTCGTCGCCGAGCTCGTGGGCGTCTACTACACGGGCGGCTCGCTGAACCCGGCGCGCAGCCTGGGTCCTTGCATCGTGACGGGCGAGTTCGACCAGGAGCACTGGGTCTACTGGGTGGGGCCCGGCATCGGCGCCCTCATCGCCATCGGCTTCTACCAGTTCATCAAGATGCTCGAGTACGAGATGGCGAACCCGGGCCAGGACGGCGACGACGAGAACGACCCGACCAAGAACCCGAACCACGAGCTGCGCGAGAAGCAGCGCGAGGCCACCATGCGCATCCTGACCTCGCTCGGTATCGACCAGCAGTCGCAGCAGCAGCAGCAACAACAGTCCCAGACACAGTGGAGCAGCAGCGCCGCGCGCTCCGCCGAGGAGGGCACGCACTACCACCCCTCGCCCGTCATCAGCATGGACGACAGCGACCACGAGCGGCGCCACAACCCCGGCGTGGCGCTGTCGACCGTGCAGTCCATGAGCGACCACGTCGCCAGCCCTACCACGGCCATTCACGACATTCCTTCGGGGAGAAACTCGCCGCATAAACATAGCGATCAGTCGTCTTGATCAGTGACCTGGAGCATATAGCTTTGGTCAAAGCAATTGCTCATTGTACATACATAAACTCATTTATTCATGTGGCGTTTTCATACTTGCAGCGATAGCTCGAAACACCAGTCTTCCGTTGTACATTTATTGCTCTAACCCCCTTTATGGGTTATCATGGGACTTTTGTATAGAGACCGGACGCATCAGTCTCAAGTCAAATAGTCACATCGGCTATGATTAATAATACGAATTACATTTGGCAATTGATTTACTCCTACTTACCCCCGTTTTCGTTTTCTAGTTATCATATCGAACTCCAGTCCCTTTGACCTACCTGGCCTACCGAGCCTCCTGGGCCATGATCTTATTCTTCACACCCAATACCTTCACGAGATCGAGAATGCCAGACCAGCGCTTCTTGAACCCGAGAGAGTTGACGGGTTTCGGCTTCAACCCAGGCTGCTCTAACAACGCATCGCGGTCGAGCGGGGGACTGAGACGGGCAAAAACCTCATCCATTAGGTCGGTGAGGTCCTTCATCTGCGGTCCCGAACTCGGGTAGATGACCTCTCCGAGCGCCTCCTCAACCGGGGCGCAAGTACAGGCCTCGAGCTGCTGCTTGGAGACCATGTTGAACGTAGTCCACCAAGCTTGGGTAGCTTCAGGTCCGGATTCGCCAGCAGCTGGTGCGCCATGAGGATGGCGTACATGGCGGGCTCCAGAACGGCCAGCTCGAGCGACTGGCCCCACTTCAGCCAGCCGACGAAATGCAGGAACCAACCCTGCTGCGCGCCGTAGAGCTGGAGCGGGTCTCGCAGCACCTCGTCGACGGCGCCGCGGAGTATCGAGTGGCGCAGCTCGCAGTCGCGCCCGCCCTGCCTAGCCTCGTAGAGGGGCTTGGGATCCGCACCCACGGTCCACGCCACGTGGCCGATGGAGTGCCCGGCAAACTTGGCCAGGTTGGCCCGGCCCGCGGGCTCGAGCCACTGATAGAACTTGCTCAGGACGAGGCGGACGTCCTGGGGGCAGAGCCCGGCATCCTCGGCCATCTTGGCCAGGAGGAGAAACCGGCGGAAGGCGAGGCTCTTCTTGGCGGCATCTTGGTGGGCCTTTGCTTTGCGAAGGACAATGGTGTTGCTGCCGGCCATGATGAAAAGCGTTTCTGTGGTGTGAAGATGTTCGTTATTGTTGGTGGTTGATGTTTCTCTAAGTTGGAACTGGGAGAGGATTGCACGTGATTCTTATATTCAGCATGATCGTCCTTGGAATCGCCGTTAACAATGCATTGTTTTGCACTACTAGTAACTACGGCTTTCTCAATGGCATTGTCTCGGGATGTAAACAAGGAAATACCGGACGACTGTAAGAATGCAAGACCATCTGACAAAGAGAGCATCAATCGATGTGAGGGGGAAAGACAACAGTAGACAATGGTAATTATAGAGATGGGGTTCGAGCGTTTGTCTTATTGTTACTCAACTGGGAAAGGGCCCCTTTTGGTATTTTTGAGCTCGTCTAACTAGGGTTACTATGTACATTGAGCTATCCACGCAAGAAAACCACACTATGGTTCTAGCATTTAGTAGCTCTTCACCTCAGCGTATAAACTTACGGGACTCATATGTTGTTCAAGTAGCCTCATCTGTTGGGGCGAATTATGCCCAGGCGCCAACAAGACTCATGAGGAACGCGCCCGCCACGACCAACAGGAAGGCGCAGACCCGGCGTCGCCCCCGTAGTATCCTCCAGCTCTCGTCGGACAGCAGGTCTTCCGACAGCAGCTCCACCAGCGAGGCGAAGGTCAGCAGGCCGGCCGATATGGCGTTCATGAGGCCGACGAGGATGAGGCCAAACTCCGACTCGGGGCTGTACGCCGACCGGGCCGCGAGCCCGATGGCTTGGCCCACGGGCGTGGTGCAGCCGTACGCGACGGCCATGAATATTGGCTGGAGGCTCTTCTCGGGCCATTCGATGGCGGCAATCCTGGCACCGAGAGCAAGTCCTTCGAAAGTCTCTGTTTGCAGGGGGTTAGCTTCTTGCCCCATGCGAATCTCAAGGGTAATTAGATTAAGAAAAAGGCATATCTTACGATGGAAGGCGATGGCAATGAGAAGAACCACGAACTCGTTGCCACCAATGGAGACACTCAGAGCCATCCCGATGAATACGCTGTGAAACAAGATGCCCATCTCGAGCAAGACAATCTGCATGATATCTTTTCGGTGCTTTTGGTAATCAGTTATTGTCGGTGGACCAGCTGGTAGTCCGGCCTCCGCATCCTCCATGTCCTCCTCTGCATTCTTCTTGGGCGTGGAACTGTCATCCCTTCTCGCGGATAATTGAATGGCATCACTACTAGGCCGACTGTTGATATTGGACAAAGTGCGACCGATGCTTTCCGAGCGGCCGACGACGGGCCTCTTGGCCCGCACCTCGGAAATGGGAGCCGCCGCCGCCGCTGGCGGCTTTCTCTTCCTCCCCATCCGCCGCCGGCACCGCCGTCCGCCTCGCCGGGTGCAGCAGCATCTCGATGACGGTGACGACGAAGATGCCGACGAGCGCGACGGCGCCCGGCATGGCCTCGAAGTCGTCGGTCCAGAACCGGCCCAGGCAGGGGTCGCCCAGCAGCGTGAAGGCGGTCGGCAGCAGGTGCACAAAGGCCGTGGCGATGAGCACGCCCGTGCCGAAGTGCCGGACCGCGAAGAAGAAGTTGTCCGGGATCCGCAGGCCGGGCAGCCGCGTCACGAGGATGGGGAAGGCGCAGGCCGCCGAGGACACGGCCAGGATGATGAAGAGGGCGCCTACGCGGAGGGGCAGGTTGTAGCTGCTCGCGGCGTCCGAGCCGCCGGACTTGCAGATTCCGCGTCGTTCGGGCGGTGGCCGGCGTAGGAGTATTGGTTCTGTTGTCGTCGCGATGGTGGTTTCCGGCCTTTCTTTGAGTGGATGCCCAGAACCCAACATGATGAGGTCCAGCGGCCGTCCGCGCATCAAGAGGGTGAAAAAGACTGACATGGCGAAACTTGACAAGAGCCATGTTGCCCACGAGGCGCACTCCGGGGTCCATAGCTTGTTACCAGCCGTGACACAGTTGGCACTTGACCGGTCATGGGAGCAGCCATAGTGTGGTTGAATGCCATTCCTGGGGTCGTGCCGCTCTCCTATATTGCTCCATTGGTCCGATTTCTCGGATTCTGAAGTTGGAAGCCCCATATTCACTCGGTGACGCGAGGTGCGCTGTCCGGGAGGACTCTGGTGGTACTGGCGATGCTGGGGTGCTGAATCCTCCTCACCGCAAGTCCTTCATCACTCAAACCCGAACCTGATCCTGAGCCCATTTGGTTTGTTGAAAGGGTAGATGCTATGCCTAAGTAGTTGTTGAACGCAGAAAAACCAAAGTATTGTCACTGCCGAGACCCAGGATTGTGGGTAAGGAGTTCTGTAGTGTCTCTTGGCGTTGTCGTCAGCGAGATGGATCGCCAAGAAACGGTTGCCGAAATGTTCCGAGACTCGCGTCTCTTAACGACTTTAATTTGACGATGGAACCGAACTCGCTCTGATGTCATTGATTCGTTGCCGAGAAGTATGTTTTGACCGTTTCGAAAGGAGAATCATCCGGTCCGGCAGTGGTGAAACGAAATAAGCAAAAGAAAAGCCTTGACCGCAACGACCAATGCCGCTGCTTACGTGCGAGCCCAAACACGCCATCTACTCACTCTATTCAGCTCAATTGTTGAAGTTTATATCCTAGAGTAGCCTTTTGAGTCGAGAAAGATGCATATGAGTATCAAATTCTGATACGAGTTCGCGCCATACCCTGACACTGTCTAGTTTGCGCCAACATGTCGAGCTGTTGAAATAGGGTCAGGGGTCAGAGCACCCTAGCGGGGGTGGGCTGCTTAGTAACAATCTATTTTGCCTATATACAGCCTCGATGGGGAGTTGTCCTTTGTCAGGACTCTTAGATAGCGCTTTCCTACTTCCTAGTTGCTCAACACCATGTGCATACATGCCACCAGGAGATCCCTGTGATGCGACACGAGCCTACGCACATATTCTAATCAGGGCATCGCCGCGGTCTACGGCCGTGAGAAGGCTTCACAGCTGAAAATAAAGGGTTGGTCCCGACAACGTTGAAAATAATGACTGATCCTGTCATCACACCCCAGATCTACAAATCGCTGGCTGTGTATGGTAGTAGTACCACCCTGTCTGACTTTCCCATGCTGTCAGACAGGTCGCCGGTGTGCTGAAGCCACCAATCAAATTCGTCGGTAATTCCAAGGCCAATACATATATCCAACCGCATTACTCCATGTAGATCATTGCCGAAAAGAAATTGCTTACATGTGAGAGGGCCAACGACACTCGAGAGCCACACACCAACATTGGTGTTGGCAATTTTGTGACTGCATGGCTAGCTAACCCCATGGGAAAGTGATAGACCTTTTCGCTTTTCCACTGCATCAGAAGTAAGCACAGAGGTATTACCGAACGAGGATGTCCAATCCAAACCACCAGCCAGCATGTATGGATCCAAGGGTAGAAAACTGCGGAATATCGAATCTACTCCAAGAGGCTTCAACCAAATACGGTACAAAGGAATCCTCGCCAATAGGAGACGCTTTCCCGGGGACCCGGGACCAAAACCCAGCTGAACGGTGCTTGGGAATATGATACAAATGCTTACTCTCATAAAGATCTGCGGTGCGGTGCCACCAACCAAATACACCAGGCAGCCAGGCTATGCATGCATGAGTGCCGATCAAGATGCGTCGGAGACTTAGGGGTATCCCTTGAAAAGGTCCCAAAGAGCCCCCTTTAAACTGAATTGACATCCACCTATACGTCTCGTATTTCTTATATCTGGGACTGGTACTCTCTATTCAGGCTGTATTCCCAACTTCTGTAATTGTCTCACTTTCACTATACTAATTGGTCTTCTTCTCACCCGAGTCTCTCCTTGACCAACCTTTCACCAGTAGCAAAATGCATTACGCGATAGGAGCACTAGCAGCGACGGCTCTGGCCCAGGTCGCTACCGCCGCGGCTGGCAGTCGCACCAACATGCCCGAGGGCATCCAGGGCTTCAACAGCGGCGCCTTCTTCAAGGACAACAGCGCCAAGAAGGAGTCCGACTTCGAGAAGGAGATGCAGGCCGCGCAGAAGCTGCACGGCAGCCCGGGTCTGTTCAACTCGATGCGCCTGTACACCAACATCCAGCACGAGACCGAGGACGAGCCCGTGAGCGCCTTCGACGCCGCCGTCGCCACCAACACCACCCTGCTCCTGGGCATCTGGTGCAGCGGCACCGACTCCATCGACAACGAGCTGAGCACCCTGAAGAAGTACCTCAGTTCTGACAAGGGCCCCGCGCTCGCCAACCTCGTCGTCGGGCTCAGCGTCGGGTCCGAGGACATCTTCCGCCAGTCCGAGAAGGGCATCAGGAACAAGTCCGGGCCCGGCGCGGGGCCCAAGGTCATTGTCGACTTCATCAAACACGCCCGCGACGAGCTGAAGGGAACCGCCTTGGCCGAAATCCCCGTGGGCCAGTAAGTATTCATTTTATGACTCTCACCCACATATCCTTTTCGTTTGACTAATGATAGTGTGCGCGCGCATAGTGTCGACACCTGGAACGCCTGGGGCAACAAGACCAACAAGGCCGTGCTCGACGCCGTCGACTTCGTCGGCGTGGACATCTACCCGTTCTTCGAGGACGACCTGGGCAACGCCTTCGCCAACGTGACCGAGGTGTGGAACTACACGCTGGGCGTGGCAGAGCAGGCCGCGTCGGCGGCCAAGAAGCCCATCTGGTTCACCGAGACGGGCTGGCCGTCGTCGGGGCAGAAATTCGGCGAGGCCGAGCCGGCCGTCGAGAGCGCCGCGTCGTACTGGCAGCAGATCGGTTGTAAGCTGTTGTTCGGGCAACACAACGTCTGGTGGTTCACGCTGGAGGACACCAACCCCGAGGACAAGCAGCGCTTCGCCGTCACGGACGACCTCAGCACCAAGCCCAACTTCAACCTGACGTGCGCGCCCGGCTCCAGGGCGCCCGTCGCCATCAACACCGAGGAGGAGGACGAGGAGTCGGCGGCGGCGCCGTATGTTCGGGTCTCGATGGCTGTGGTCTTGTCGGTTGCTGCGGCGGCGGCGGCGGCGGGTTTGGCTGTCTAAACAGGGGGCTGGTTGTTGTTATGGTACGGATGCAAACTATGAGGGAACATTAGGTATTCTCATCCGCCAAATTCTATAGCTCACAGCACGGAGGGTTTTAAATTTCTTTGAAGCGGATTTAATGGATTTTTTGTCACCTTGCATAATGGAGTTTATAGATAGCTGGTTCTTACTTGTTGCCAATAACGATTAGAGGGTCCGGTAAAGTGGCTAGCCACCATGTCGCGTATTCACGTGGAATTCCTGTACCATATCCCTTTCAGAAAGGGTGCATATCGCTTTAAAGATTGGGCAAATACTTAAAATTCGGTACTATATTCAACATTCATGATATGTCTCCGTGGAGGCTCGTTCCTCTACGAATAATTGCACATACCTTCATCTGAACCGTCATCGCACAGGTCGACCGAGCAGCACAGATCACAGCAGCATAAGCGTTGACAGTTGCTGCTTTGCCACAACTGAGCTTCGCTTGATGCCTGATCCGGGCTGTAGCTATCAAAAGGCACACTGCAGCTGTGCCAAAGAATCCCCTGGCCCAGGTTAGCCAGCGCCTTGTCGTAGGCCAATCCACCCTCGCCGCCGACAAGGGGGGTGCCCTGGATCTCGTCGTAGTGACCGCCGTCCCAGTCGGGCTGCATCGTCGCCCGCGGATCGAACGCGCCTTCCAGCAGCTCGTTGGGGTTAAAAAGGCAAGTGAGAGCATACTCGCGCTGAGCGCAGTGAAACTGCTCCGCCGAGCCCCGTTTCCAGACCTGGTCAAAGAGCTCTTCGGCTCGTTTCTGATTCATTTTGTACACGACTGGGTCCGCAAACCTTTGGTCTGTGGGATAATTGCTCAAGATCGAGTTAGTGACGCCACCGGGACAGGTACCAAAGCCCGGCTCAGGCCCAATAAGGGTTCCGGGGCTGTGGATGGGAATATCGATAGGCGACATAAACAGGTGGCCACACCCAGGGCAAAACAGAAACGTAGTTTGTTGTAAGCACATCGTAGCGGAAAAGACACGCACGTTTCCTAGAATGCGGTATATTTGCTTGAGGCGGTTGATTCTAGAACCTAGACCAGCAGGATTCTTTATGTATTAGAACTAACGCTACTAAGAGCATTGTCTTTAATAAAGCAGAACATGACATTGTTCATCATCTTAAAATCAAAGTCTTAGAGACAAGGATGGTCCTGGGCGAAATCCAAAATGCTACCCTTTGTTGTGGGAGGACATTGTCATTTCAACGAAGCAAACCCGCCGACCAGAACTACCGGAATTGGCGATCGTGGCTTGGCTTCCCCGCTTCCGAAGAGCTGACCCGAGACCGGGGTACCTGATTATTGGGGAAACCAATTGCGGAGTGGAATTGTGTGGATAAGGAGTGGGAATGGTGACGTGCGGCAGTTGATTGGAGCTTCGTAGGGTGCCTGGGTTGAACAGTTATACCAAACTGACTCGTACTCCCTCAGCTGCTGGAGTTTACTAACAATTCCCCGCTCAGCTACCAATGAGATATAATAGACCAGCCTCTCTGCGTTCCAAGTCACACGGGACCCAAAATCGCATAACTCTTATCCTGTCCTCGCATCACCCGTGTCACGTCCTGTTTAACCCCAAGGTGGCAGACAGGTACCATATCTTCTCCCCACAGACCACCAGCTGAACGAAGAAAAATCATGGACAGCAGTCCAGTCAAATCCCGCGCCTTGGTCGCCAGGGGCCCTTTCTCCGAGGGCAAATGGGCCATGGAGGAGGTAACGCTGCGGGAAATCCGCGAAGACGAGGTGCTCGTGGAGATGGTGGCCTCGGGACTCTGTCACACCGATCTGCACTGCGGCGACACGCCCGACGATAAAGGCGTGCCCGGCGTTTATTACCCGAGGGTCCTGGGACACGAAGGTTCGTCGTAAATCCCTCTTCCTTCAATCCGTACCTAGTCCTCGGTATCCTGCATGCGGCAGTGTAGCTTCAACAACAGTCTGACAAAAACACAATGGTCGGTATTACTAGGGTCCGGTTACGTGCAGAAGGTCGGGAGCGCCGTAACACACGTCAAACCCGGCGACCCGGTGCTGCTGTCCTTCACGTACTGCGGGCATTGCCACGTCTGCAAGACCGGCCCAGCGTCACACTGCACCTCCTTCTTCAAGATCAACTTCACGGGTGGTCCCGTCTTCACCCCGCAATCGCAACCCTCGGAAGCCCTCGGTGGCCTCTTCTTCGGCCAGTCAAGCTTCGCCCAGCACACTATCGCGAGCGCGAAATCCGTCGTCAACGTCGGCGGGCTGGGCCTGACGCGGGACGACCTGAAGGTGCTGGCGCCTTTCGGCTGCGGGCTCCTGACGGGCAGCGGCACCGTCGCCAACGTGGCCAAGGCGGGCCCCGACGACGCCATCGCCATCATGGGCCTGGGCGGCGTCGGCCTGGCCGCGGCCATGGCGGCCAAGAAGGCGGGCTGCCGGCAGATCATCGGCGTCGACCGGATCCCCGCGCGGCTGGCGCTCGCGAAGACGATGGGCGCGACACACACCATCGACACGACGACCTCGGGGGACCTCGTGGAGGCCCTACGGAACGCGGCGGACGGTCTCGGGCCCACGGTCGCCATCGACGCGAGCGGGCACCAGCCGCTGGTGGTGGCGGCGATCGAGGCGACGCGCTACATGGGCAGGATCATCCAGGTCGGCGCCGGCATGCCGGACGCGGCGGTGACGCTGCCCATGCAGACCTGGATGGACAGCGGCAAGCAGTACTTCGGGGCGGTCATGGCCCGATGCAACACAGCCGAGTACATCCCGCAGATGATCCAATGGTGGAAGGATGGCGAGTTCCCCTTTGAGACGCTCGTGCAGTCCTTCAGTTTTGACGACTGGGAAGGCGCGATCGAGTCGATGATAAAAGGGACTGTGGTGAAACCGATTATGGTTTGGTGAGGCTCGGGAGGAGCAGTGCTAGCAGTTGGATTAAGTACAGCGTAGGCGGAATAGATTATATTTGAAGGCGCGAGCGGAATGGACCTCAACCAGGACATTGGCCTTTGTAGGGCATCAAATGATCATGAGTAAAAGGGCTGGAGTAGATTAGATGTAGGGGTCCCCACACAGAGACAATTAGAACCACCACATACGTAGCCGTCGACACCATGATATCCGTGTTGGACGCCCTGACCTTGACGGAGAGTGCTGCCGCAAAACGCAAGGTGGCGACTGAGACGGTGACGAGGCTCTTCATGAGGCCGACGTCGGGTAGTCTGACGAACGCAACAGTAAAGCGCGGGTACTCGTAGTCCTTGATGGCATTCGCTGTATGTAGCTACTAGGTAAACAAGCCCTTGTGTCTGCAAAAGTATCCTAAGGCAAAACAACCTAGGGAGGGAATGGCTTTGCTGCAGTCGTGTGGCAGCTTCGTAAGCTCCCCGCTTTGCGCTCTGGGTGTTTGCCTCTCGTCCCATGTCGACCTTTTTATCTTCGCTACATCGTTCTGCAGGCAGAGGATGTTGAGCCTCTGTAGCCCTCAAAATTCCATGAAGTATGGCTCAAGGTTTCTCGTGTTGACGGTATGCTGCAGGAGGCGCTGTTCATAGGACATGTCCTCCGTGGTGGGAGTCGGAAAACCACAAATTTTTGTTTATTCCGGGGGTATCATTTCTATGTATGGTACATTGTGAGGTGTTGTACAACAATGCCGGAGCCGGGTATTAATCTAAGTGTCATACATCATGATGTACAAATGATGTACAGTAACTGCTTGCCGGGGTCCCTACTGGGATTCTCCTTTGGGCGGAGGCATAACCAGAGCATCTGCCATGGCAATTGCCCCCTCCATATCGTCCTTGTGGAACAAGAAAAGGCCCTGGATAGCCGCCGTGCTAGTCCGAATGGGCGGGGCCATCTCACCGTCCTTGGGCTCGGCAAAGAGGCCGAGCTCATGAAGCCGGGCAAGGAACCGTTTCCTGCCCTTTCCGTCCGTATCGATATCGCCGTAGAACTTGTCCCCACAGCGCAGCGGCCTGGTGACTCGTGGCCTCACCGATGCGAACCATCATATCGACTCGGCCAGGGCGAATGAGCGCAGGATCTAATAGCTCGATGTGGTTCGTGGTGAGGAATGCGATCCGATCATCGCTTGCCGACGCCCCGTCCAGCGCGTTCAGCAGTCCGGAATAGGTGACAGTCGGTCCGCTATATCCATCCGAACCCCGTTTCGTTCGGTTGACAAAGGCAGAGTCGACATCTTCTAGCAGAAGTATAGTTCGCTTGGGGAGTTTGGAGAAGAGGAGCGAGAGCTTGTCATCCGTCACTCCGACTTCGCTCAGATTGACCATGGCCACGTTGTAATCCAGCTCGCCTGCCAGAGCTAGGATGAAAGACGTCTTTCCAGTTCCGGGAGGTCCATGGAACAGATATCCTCTTCGGTAAGGAATTCCGCGCTCGACGTACCACTGTCGTCGCTGGAGGAAATCCTTGACGTCGGCCACTATGCTTTCCTTCAGACCCTCGGCCAGCACCACGCTATCCAGAGGTCGCTTCCAGCGAGCCTCGCCCAGGGGCTCCCAATTGAAGTTGCGCACCATGTATACCACCGTCTTTCCAGCAATGGCCTGCCGGGCCTTGGCGTGCGCTTCGGTGAAGATGTCCTCGAAGATGTGTCGGTACGCGTAGAGGGTGGTGAGGGCCATAGTCTCGTGGGGCTCGCCCGTATTCATGTTGGCGGTGGACTGCTTCATCCGCTCGACGGCGATGTAGGCGTACTTATACTTGACGATGTGGTGGCCGTAGCCGGGCTGCAGGAAGAAGCTGGCGTTGGAGGGGCCGTTCGGGCTCGTGTGGTGGTTGATGGTAGTGACGGACAGCGTGTTGATGCGGGTCAGGCGCTTCGCGAGGAAGGAGGTGTGCAGCCGGGGCTCGGACAGCCAGGCCAGGATCCACGGGTAGGCGGGATCCTGCCGGCTGATCTCGACGTGGACGAGCAGGCGGCGGCGTACCAGGACGGCGGCCGAGATGGCGCCCCGGCGCGCAAAGGCCAGCACGGCGCCGAGCGAGGCGAGGCCGAAGCCGCCGGCGAAGACGGGGTTATCGAAGAGGTGGTTGAAGTCCAAGAGGGACTGCTGTCCCGTCTGGAGGGTGTCTGACGACATGGCGTCCTTTCATCCGGGCTGCGATGTGAAGGTTTTCTTGGATCTGGAGCTCAGAAGTTTGGTCGCAATTGAGCTTGATGGAGCTTGAGCTTTCCATTGGGGAGAGTGGGGCGCTAACCGTTAAAGGTTGTGCCCCTCACCCGGCATGTTCAGCATGTGGTGCTTCCAAGGCGTTAATGCTGTGACATACTGAACATGATTCCTTTGTCCATTACAAACCGTCAATTACTAGCAGGCAAATATCACCAAAATAGCTTCAAGTCATAATATCTGGTCCCATCAACATTATCATTGCCCACCTATCCGGAAGAGCCATGGCGGAACGTGCAGCTAGCCTCATCCATGATCACCCGTGTGAACCGGGACACTAGATGATGATGTGGCTTTCTGTTTACTTCGCCAAGTTTGCTAGTTGGCTGCCATTCCCGATGATGATTGATCAGCCCGTTTCTTCTTCAGCATCTAGACCCCGGCTCCCGACAATCAATATCGCTAACATGAACCTATGTACGTAGCTGGAATGTTGCCAGTCTGAGCGGCTGGTTGGAACTTTGGAATCAAAAGCCAGGCCCAACTAGCAATATTTACAAATGTTCACTAATCACTACCCACGATGCCCACAGTTGACCATGGACTGCCGAGGTCTACCGTCACACTAGACATGCATTACGAATAGACGGTCAGCAAATCCTCTGCATCCGCTGCCGGGTCGGGTTCTCAATTCTGATCCGATTTCTAAGCTCCTTGCTGATACATTGAATATCTCCAGATAGTACGCGGGAATCAGTAATCATACCTATGTTGTAAGTAAGTACTTAAGCGAGCTCCGTTACTCAGTATCGGCTTGATTGATATGTTGCTTGCTTAGGGTACGCCACAGAGAGCGCTTGAGCAAATATGTGTGTTGGTGTGCAAGCCTGTGCCCGTTTTCAGCATGTTACTGTAGTGTAGACTTTACAAACACCAGTTTGGCTTCCTGTTGGCTCCCTCTCCCTTCCTTCTAAACCAGATTCATTAGCTTTTCTTTGCACCCTTAGTAGGCGAGAGAAGGAAATACAGGGGAATATGGCCGTAATTCAAAACCCGCCTCCTCATCAGGACACCTCCAGCGAGGAAAAGCAAGTCGGCACCGATACGCCTAATGGGGCAACTATCCCCCCGGTCAATGGATCGACGACTCCGGGAGAGAGTCAAACGCCGGCCTGGGAATGGCGAGACGACCCGGCCAATCCCTACAACTGGCCCAAGTGGAAGAAGAACATCCAGCTTGCGATGATTGCCATTACCGCCTTCTCGGGGTGAGTGATGAGGCTCACCAGCACTCATGCTGGACTGCCACTACTTGGAACTCGGTCAAAGCTAATGATATGTATGACCAGATCTCTAGCGACGTCCATCGTAAGCCCGGCACATGGCGAGTTTATGACCCAATTCGGCGTCTCGAGCACGGTGGCCTTCCTGCCGCTCTCGCTCTACGTCCTGTCCCTCGGAGTTGGTCCCGTCCTGGGGGTCCGCTGTCCGAAGTGGCCGGACGGCGCATCGTGTACCTAATAGCCCCCATCCTCGGCGGCCTCTTCTCGCTTGCCTGTGGTTTCACCCGCAGCTTCGTGGGCCTCTGCATCATGCGGTTCCTCGCCGGCTTCTTCTACGCTCCCAGTCTCGCTGTCGGCTCAGGGGTCCTCAATGAGATCTACTACCCCGCGGAAAGGGGCTTGCCAATGGCCCTCTTCATCTTAAGCCCTTTTCTTGGTCCAGGCCTAGGGTAAATCTCTCTCTTGTTTGGTGATGATCCATGACCAAGTAGTTATCACTTGAGGAGAGAAATGTGACACTGACATCGTACTTACTATTAGGCCAGTTGTCGGTGTATTCCTGGTGGACCGGAAAGGGTGGCCATGGACACAGTTCACCGTCGTCTTCTTGTCGGTGTTTACCCTGTTCTGGGTCCTCGCGGCTCCTGAGACCTACCACTCGATCATCATGAGACGCCGCATGAAGCAGCTCGGGCTCGAACCGCCGAAAGCAGCCGCCCTTCCGGTCGCGCATGGGGCAGTTCTTCGCCGTCAGCTTGTTCCGGCCGGTCCACATGATCTTCACCGAGCCCATCGTGGGGATCCTGGGCCTCTACATCGCCTGCGAGTTCGGCACCCTGTACCTCTTCTTCGGCGCCTTCTTCCTCGTCTTCCAGGGCACCTACGGCTGGACACTCATCCAGTCCGGTATGGTCTTCCTGGCCGTCGCGCTCGGCTGCGTCCTCGGCACCGTGTTGGTGTATTTGTGCGATCGGTTCCTGTACCGGTCCAAGGCGCGCCACTTCCCGCCCAACCAGATCCCGCCGGAGCACAGGCTCTACTCGGCCATGTTCGGGACCCTGCTGCTTCCGACGGCGCTGCTCTGGTTCGGCTGGTCTGCGCAGCCCTCGGTAAACCCGGCGGTGCCCATCATCGCCATTGTATTGTTCGCTTGCGGTAATGTGTCGCTTTTCATCAGTTCCATGCAATGTGAGTGGACCCCACCAAACCCATATGTGTCTGATACTTGAGAGATCCCTTGCTAATGGAGCTGTTAGATACATCCGATGTATACCACCGAACAAACGTCGCCAGTGCGTCGAGCGCGAACGCTCTGATAAGATACATATTCGGAACGGTATTCCCTTTGTTCGGACTGCAGAGTAAGTGTCCATACCCGAGACGAAGGGAAACAAAACAAAGCATGGAGTAATAACCTGGTGTTCATTAGTGTATCGACGACTGGGTACTGGTTGGGCAACCAGTGTCCTCGCATTGATTGCCCTGATACTGTTACCTGGTCCATGGCTGTTGTTCAAGTACGGCAAGAAGGTTCGAGCCATGAGTAAGTATGAGACTGCGAGTTATTAGCATATGTCCATCCAAACGTCGTGATAAGAACAGCATGGAAGTCGGTGAAGTTAACCGTTTCGGTTAAACGCATAGTGATTCAAGTGGACAAAGGGGCACAAGACCGAAAAGGCAGGCCAGCAAGCAGAATCACGCGCACGCAAACACCATCACCAGAAACAAAACGCAACAGAGTACATAGAAAGGAAAGGAAATAGCATTGCAACGCTGGAATAGACAAATGAAATAAACTGAGACGACTTGTAATCAGTTCTTCGGCGTTCGGTGTGATCCCTATAACGGGGCAGCTAGCCGTCGGCGCATTCGTATAAACGAAATTCAGTTGTGGGGGTGATCCGTATAACGGAATTCATATCCGGTAGAAATCGATTTATCCGCAAAATCTTCTCCTATACCTGTCGCGATAATTAGTAACCTTATATCATCTGATAAACGCATAATAGTCGCATAATGAACATACCTTCAGGCACGGCGACCTCCGGCGTAGAACTCGTCGTCATCCTCGAAGCCGCGGCCCTTCTCGAACTGCTTGCGAGCCTTCTCGATCCGCTCCGCCTTCTCACGAGCGGCCTTCTGCTCTGCGGTCTCGTATACGCGAGCCGGGGTCGCGACTGGGCTCCGCTGTGCATCGATGATGGCCTGACGCATAGGGTGCGGCGACTGCTGGGCAGGGACCGCCTGCTGGTACTGCTGCGAAGCGGCGAACGACGATTGCGCGACGGCGCGCTCTCTGTCCATGCGGCGAGACTCGTCGTGACTGGCCAGGACTTGCTCCTGCAAGACTGTTTATTGGTAAAGTCAGTGAGTGAATCGCCGACAGATAAGAAAATAGGTGGATCGCCAAGTTAACTTACGTTGACCCGGGCGGTGACCGGGGCGCGGGAAGCCGAAATCCTGCGACATGCGGCGACCACCGGCGTACTGCTGCGAGTACATCTGTCCGTCGAACGAGATACGGCGAGATGCGCTGGCGTCGGAGCGGGCGTTGTAGACGGTGCCGTCAGGAGCCTGAAACAAGCCAGGGGGAGGGGCGATGCGCCGGGCGGTCAGGGGAGGGTAATAATTCCCGGCGCTGGGCTGACGTGGACGTGGACCAGATGCCGCAGCGGCGGCGGCCTGCTGCTTGCGCATGGCGTGGGGGGCGGTTGGGGCGCCGACGGGAGGCGAGCTGCTCTTTCGGTTGTTTCCAGACATAACGGACGGCTAACGCGATTCAGGTGCATGAGAAGGGGGGAAGAAAGGGGATTACGGCGACAGGCGGCGACAGACGGTAGCAGGCGGCGACGGGGTTGTCGCCGTGTTGGTGGGTGATGATGATGAGAGAGGGAGAATAAAGGAATCGGCGAGTGGTGGAAGTAAGGGTGTCTATATAGACTCTTGGCTGCTGTGAATACAAGGTCAGCCAGCGAATACAAGATAACCGTTGAATACAGCGAGCCAGTGAATATAGCATACCTTCCGTTTGTTTCTCGTCAGGCTGACAATCATCCTATAGGGGGTGACGGATAGCCTCAGTGAGTGCAAGGCACTGTACACACGTTAGTCACCGGTTGAATGATTGTCAGTAAAAGGATGCTTGTTACCTGTAGGGCGTGCGAGGCGATCCTCAGTGGATAAGGGGCAGGGGCAGGGTGAATAGTCGATAGATGCGCTCACTCTCCCTCAGTGAGTATAAGGTACTCCAGTAACCACAACATGCCTGACTCCAGAAAGGGCTCCTAGGGGCGAACAACCGCCGTAAGAGGGACGAGGAACGCGATACATCGCCGGCTGATAAAGCATGAACAAGACTCACTTCGAGCAGAGAAATCATCATCCTATGGATCGGCTTACTTGGCAATAAATAGGGGGGTGTTGGGTTGGGTGCACAATCGGTGTTTGGTAGTGAACAGAGCAATCGTGAGAATTTATGTCAAGGCAAAAGTCCAGGTGACTAATTATAAGCAGATTCAGCTAGGTTCGAGAAAACTGGCAATAATTTATCTAAACAACAAATACAGTCAGTAGCAGAAATCAAAAGTGCTGAGTCAATATCGCTACGGTAGTAGGCCTATAAAACAGTGACTCCCCTACTAATAAGTAATCCAAGGCTATCAATGGCAAAAAAGCAGGCTTCGTCGTCAGGTATCATACAGGCAAACAAACAACTCATTCCAATCCGGCGTGAAGATACAGCGAGGCGATCATTTCTTGGTTCTCTTTCTGGCGCTAGCAGGAGCAGCCGCTCCTTTTCGCTTCACCACGGGCTTCTCCTCTTCTTCCTCAGGCTCCTCCTCCTCGTCGGCAGCCTGGCGGGCGGCCATGCGGTCCCTCTTCTCCTGTGGGACCCCGTTCTGGAGTATCTGGAAGAACTCCTCCTCGGAGATGGTCTCAAGCTCCTTCTCGTTGATTTCCATGAGTTTCTTGGGGCCGGCTCGTGTGCCGAGGACGATGTAGTCAGTGTCCTCCAGCTTGGCGATGACCTGGGCGCCGTACTGGATAGCGGTGGCGACGGAGGTCTTGCGGTCCATGGTCTCGAAAGTTCCGGTAAAGAGCAGCTTGAGGCCCTCGAGGCAGTTCGGCTTGCCCGCGGGGATCTTCTTACGGTGAGTGGCGGGAACGACGGCCGTCTTCTTCATCCTGGACCGCCTGACCGGCTTCTTCTCTTCCTCTTCCTCCTCATCGCCGTCCTCGACCTTCGCTACTTCGTCAATGTCCTGGGCCTCGGCGCCATCCTCGTCGCCTTCGATCTTAGTCTCCTCAGCATCCTCAATGGCCTCGGCTTCAATCTTGGTGTCTGAGTCCTCTTCGTCCTTGACTACTTCATCTTCATGCTCATCCTTCATGACAGATTCATTGTCATCTTCGGGAAGAGAGTCGCCCGGCTGGGCAGTCTTGAAAACCTTGACCCGAGCGCCGATGTGGCCATTGGAGCCGCCAGCAAGGATGCCGAAGTAGGAGCCATCAGCCGACGAATGATGATAGAAATTCCACTTCTTCAAGCCCATGGGCAGCTTGAGCTTCTCCGAGTACCGATTCATCATGGTTTTGGCGGACTCATTGGCTGCGTCGAAGGCATGGTAGACCTCTGGCTGCTGGAGGCTCTCGACCATCTTCTCATTGTCCCAGATGAAGGAGGTGACAATGTAGAGCGGCGCCGAAGCGCCTTCAGCTGTAGACATGACTGGTCTGATTATTCAAGCAATGCCTGTTGTCCTATGTTGGCCAAAGGTAAGGTAAGCTTGTTTTTGCCTCGTAGATGAATGCTGGTGGGAGATGGTGAACGATGTAAGCAAGTAAGCAAGCAATCAGTCAATGGTGTTGTTTGGAATTGCGCGTCGCGTTTTTCCAGGGGTTTTTAGGCAGCTGCGGTAGGGGTATGTAGGAAGCCGTTACTGCACTGCGCCGTAATTGTCGCTAAGTTCAGGTGCCTGTGCTACGTGAAGGCGTGCCCCACAAGAAAACCAAACAATAAGAGCGTCGACGAACAGCTTCCCGTCCCAAACAGCAACCGCCTGTGGTTACTGAAGTCCTTTGCTGCCAACTCATCAGCAAATACTGTACCCCTTTTCTGGAGTTGCTGCAGAAGCGGTGCATCATAGCCTCCGTCTGTCCATCTTGATTGCTTCAGGCTGTCAACGCTGCTCTCTTGGTCGCAACGGTGCACTGGCGTGAGTTTGATTTTTCGGCTTCGTCTGTGTCTCCTTCCGAGCTCGTCCATGCGCTTGGGCAAGCACTTGATTCATACTTGGAAATGCCGCAATGTATAGAACTTGGCCAAGCACCAAGAGCTCTACGGGTCAAAGCATGGGCAGTTGCCGCGATAATGTAGCTGCGGATTCAGATGGCCTTCCCAGATCGGCGGCCGCGCGCACCTTCTCATCCCTCCCCTCTGTCTTTTTTCCTCTTACGAATCGGATTACATGGTCAACGATGAAGGACCTCCATTCTCTGGTTCTGGCTGGGGAAGAGCATTGCTCTTCTATCGGATCATGCCACTACGTCTCACAGGTTTTGCCTCGGCACGGATTGTTTGCGGGCTACCCTAGCTCGGCAGGTTAGTGGCTGCAAACCCATGGAATCGTACTTGGTAGATTTCATTCCACTTCCCAGATCAATGTTCTCTGAAATGCCCCTTGAACAACTGCGAATGCGATGATGCGCCGGGTTGCACAGCTGTATTCGTGGTGCATTTCTTGATTATTATGCCTCATTACCTTCGCTCCTCATGAATGGTGCCAGACCTGAGTCAGGGCTGCCGGGTCTACATGCTCATGTCTCCGTCTGGTGGGGCTCTCGAACTCGAGACCCGGGCCAGAACTTCTCACGATGGGGCGGTTTTCGACCAAGGGCACATGGTGTGGTCAGATCGTGCTCCCCCGGAATAATTCACGTCGGTGGCGCTCAATAATAACCTGCAGCAACTTTCGCACTGCCACCCCGGGGGCCGGGCTTGTCCTTCCGTCTACCGGAACGGGCTTGGCGTTACATTCGACTCTAGGCTTGGCGGCCCGAATATCGAATTCAGACGTTGCGAGCTTCTGATTCGCGGATATTGCTTGCTTTTGGCTCCGTGTAAACCTTACCTTGGATAGATGCCTGTCAAATTACAAGACGTTTACACGATGATATAACCATCGCTTCCACCCAGGAGGTTTCGCTTACCCAGGCTCCTTCTCCACGCCACTTGCCATCGTCACCGTTTCTGTCTTCACTCACTCGAACTAGCTGCAATGGCTTCGAGAGCGGCGCTTGCCTTCGGCCTTGTGGCGGCCCTCATGGGCCACCAAGCCAATGCCCAGAACCCGTAGGTCCCCTTGTCGTTCGTGACACAGCAATGCGCTCAGGTCAACTCTCTTTCTAACATCTTGTAGAGACGATACCGGAGGCGTCTCCCAAATTGACGACCTACAAGTGTACCACAGCAGGGGGCTGCGTCTCGCAGAGCACGTCGGTCGTTATCGACTGGAACTACCACTGGTTCCATACCAGCGACTGGCTGTCTTGCACTACCTCCAGTGGAGTCAACTCGACCCTCTGCCCAGATCAAGCAACATGCGCCAAGAACTGCCAGGTCCAAGGAGATACGAACTACACCGCGAACGGGGTGGCGACGTCTGGGGACAGTATGACTATGAATCAGTTCACCTATGGCGAGAACGGAATTCAGAGCGCTTCTCCTCGGGTCTATCTTCTTGGCGCCGATGGCAACTATGTCTGACCAAGCTCTTGGGTCAGGAGCTGACGTTCACTGTCGATCTGTCTACTCTTCCCTGCGGAGAGAACGGTGCTTTGTACCTCTCTGAGATGGACCCCACTGGCGGAAGGAATCAGTACAACACTGGCGGCGCCAAGTACGGCTCTGGATACTGTGATGCACAGTGCCCTGTGCAAACCTGGAAAAACGGGACGCTCAACACTGCGGGTGCTGGCTACTGCTGCAATGAGATGGATATCCTCGAGGCGAACTCCAGAGCCAACGCCTTCACCCCGCACCCATGCACCAGCTCCGACTGTGACAAGGGTGGCTGTGGCTTCAACCCCTATGCACAGGGCCACAAGGACTACTATGGTCCTGGTGGAACAGTTGACACTTCCAAGCCTTTCACGGTGATCACCCAGTTCATCACCAACGACGGCACCACCAGCGGGACGCTGAGCCAAATCACGCGTAAGTACATCCAGAACGGAAAGATGGTGGCCAGCGCCGTGTCCGGGGCGACACCCTCACCGCCGACGGCTGCATCGCCGCCGACCCCGGTGCGGCGAACTTTGGCGGCCTCCCCGGCATGGGCAAAGCCCTGGGCCGCGGCATGGTCCTGACCTTCGCCATCTGGAACGACGCGAGCCAGTTCATGAACTGGCTCGACAGCGGCTCCAACGGGCCCTGCAACGCGACCGAGGGAGACCCGGCCCTGATCCAGAAGAACAACCCGTACACCCACGTCATCTTCTCCAACATTCGCTGGGGCGATATTGGCTCTACTTTCAGCAGCGGTGCTGGCGCTCCTCAGCCGGGGACCAGTACTACTGCAAATCCCACTATTACAACTACTAAGGCGTCTACTACCACAGCTGCTGGCCCAATGCAGACCCAGTAGTAAGTTTTGCTCTTCCCAGCAGGCTTCACAGCACATAGCCCGGCTCTTGCGCACGTGCTGATTAATGTTTGTCACTTGGCTTAGCGGGCAATGTGGTGGTACAGGCTACACAGGACCCAAGACTTGTGCCAGCCCCTACACTTGCAAAGTCTCTAACGAATGGTAAGATACTACCAGCCCGAATGGTATGCTCCATCACGCTAACAGACCTCCAGGTACTCTCAATGTTTGTAAGGATGGTTTCAGCTTCATATGAGATGGACAGGTTACATATCCAACGGAGGAAGCGATATAACATATGGTATCTGACTAGGTGTGCTCAACAACTTAGGAACTTTGGAGCAGAGTCAAAATTTTTTGCAAAAGTGGTAAGCTTGTACATACAATTCCATGTCAAATCTTAGCACGATGGATTGTATTCCAAATGCAAACGACTTGCCAGTCAGTAGTATAATTAATTACTACTGCGTACTACCTATTACTTAGGTATTGATTGTGGCCATTATAAATCGAGGGATCAAGACATATGGTAGTCGTTGTCGTCCTCCTCCTCCTCCTCACCATCGCTAGGCATCTTGCTGCCCGAGCCGGCCTGGCTAAATCGGCCAGGGTACTGTGCGCTGCTGCTGCTACCAGGGGAAGCTTGCTGCTGCTCAGCGGCGCTAGCCGGCGGCGAGGGCGACTGGCGGCCGTCGGTCATGGGGACGTCATCAACGTCATCGCCGCTGGGAGACTGCAGGCGCCGGCGCTTCGGATCGCGGACGGCCGGGTTGGTGGCGGCGCCGAGGCCATCAGCAGCAGCAGCAGCAGTAGCAGTATCGCCGCCAGTGTCAGCGCCGGAAGATTCGTCACGGCTGCGCTTCGGGGCTCGGCGGGCTTCACGGTCGAGGCGGCGTTGCTGGTTCTCTTCCGGGGTCATCTTGTCCAGCCGGATCCCACCCGGCGCACTGTTGCGCCGCTCCTTGCGGCTGCCGGCGCCGTCGAGGCCACCGTCGCTGTTGTGGGAGCTCATCTTGTCGTCCTTTCTTGGAGCCATTGTTAGTATTTGGTGGGATGGATCGCCGAACAAACTTCAGCCTGTTTGCCTCATCACCAACCTTGGGTTGAGTAATTATGTCGGCGATCGACGAAGAAAAAAAGAAAACTTACGGTGGGTTTTGGATGACAAAGTCTTCGTTAAAGACAACTCGAGCAACGACGAGTCTTTCTGGGTTTTCTGCTATGCGTATATGTCAGTGATACTCTCGGTGCATGTTATAACAAATGTTGACAATGGGACGGAATATCATACAAGTTCCGTCTGATCTAGCATTCAAGAGTGTCGTTGTTCCCTTAGGGCTTGGTAAGGGACTCGCTACTGTGTCTATCGGCGTTGCTTGTATGTCGGTGCTGCTTGTCTGACGGTTACTCACAGAAACACCAAAAGGCAGCTGGTGATGGAGCAAAGGATGCCAAGATTATTTCCATGCGACATACCTGATTCAGAAGAGAGTGGTTTGGGTCCTCGGATGTGTGTATTGTAGCGGCAATAGATGATTGTCCAAAAGTCGGGACGAGGGATGGGCAAATGTGTGCCACAAGGAAATGGAATAGGGGAGTTTGCAGTTCGGAGGTCAAAGAGGTGCAATAAATAAAACCACACCACACGTAAATCACTGCGTTCAATACAGAAGGGCAACTTGTTCAGAGAAGTAATTCAACTGTTCTTGTAGTCCAGCCGCACATGTTGCATGTGGCTCGACCGCCGCGGCTTCATCGTTGCGGCGTATATGTTGTTCTTGGGTCGGGGACATCGGCGACGGCAAGGCCACTGGTTTCATAGAGCCACTGTCAACAACAGAGGGCCATGTTGTGCAATACTCCGGCTTTGTCCAGGTATCTATGACCCAGGGAGGTCATTAACATGATTAAGCATATACAACACGGTATATCTTATATTCGGGAGGATTAAGGGGCTTACTTAGAGTCTATAGGTAATACTTGAGATCATGACCATTATTAAATTTGCCGGAAAGGCCTAGCAGTAGTATTATGGTATATTATACTCAAAGGTAAGGTGACCGAGTAGCCAATGACGACATAATCTAACCCCTATTCAACAGAATCACTAAACTGGAGGACGGGAAGCATCAGAACAACGTCCAAGCCAAAAGTCTGCAGGCGGTACAGGCCGGAAGTCTCAAGTGATGCAAGCAGGAGGTCGCCGCGACTGAAAACAGCTTGTGCCAAAGCTGGAGAAAAACGTAGGACAATGGGGTATCAAGGCTCACGAACGTCTATAGACACTGGAAGAGCAAAGTGTGTCCATAGCCGAAAGAGCAGATCGCTCACAAGCATATCCAGACGACACCCACACTAAGAAAGAAAGATACCGAGTAGCTGCAGGCAAGATAAACGATTTGCTGGCTTTTGATATATTGCTAATAGACGACTTGCGAACACATGGAATTCATGTCTCCAAACTAAAGACCTCCCTTAATACGGAGAAGGATCTCCCTCTAAGTAAGCAAATACATATATATTCCTTTTTTGTCCTATAGTGGATTCAGTTATTGTTGTTGGAGGAGAGCTACTAATTCCAGACTCACAAAATATATAGCAGATTATGCATAATACAAACTTGAGGTCTTGTAAACGCAGTTCGTTCCTAGGGCAGCGCGAGGGATCTACTTGGACTTCCACTAATATTAGCTGTTCTCCAAACGCCAGTGGTCCTCCGCGAGCCGCCTTTTGTGTTGCATTGGCCGTGCTGTTCCCCTGCCCATATCATGTTCTCAAGCAACGGATCTTGCCACGGGTATATTCCCAGGGGACTCTGTTGCAGAGGTCTTCTAGGAAGTCGTCCTTTTCTTCTTCTGCTCCCAGGGGGGGGGGGGACTTCCTTCTCCAAAGGGGGATTCTGTTGGTCTCTTCGCAGAAGCCAGTCCAGCTGGATGAACCTATGAATGCCACTCTTTTAGCTGCCAAGGACCATGGAACAAACGCAGTTATGCAGGGAAAGCACTGGTTTCTAAGGCCTGCATTTCCCAATTTTGATTGCGATCCGACAAAGAAAGTAGAGCACAAGCCGAGCTAAATCAAAGCTCTGTTGATCTTTCAGGGGCGAGTGACAAGGTCCGATCATCCCATGACAGGAGTTGGTTTTGGGTGTGAAGCGGAAAAGAGTATCGCCGGGCACTAACTAAACTCCAGATCAGCTGGGGCGAAGTCCCAAAGCCCGAAGCCCGCTAGTAAATTAGGTGAGCCTGCATGCATCCAAGTTCCAGGGCCGGTGTCAAACCCCACCATCTCATGCCGGCAGTGATGTCAATTGCAACCGATCACCACCAATTCACCAGCCTTATGCGTTTGTGCGACAGAGACGACCAATCCAGAGAGAAAACATGATGATGGTGGCAAAATTATCCGACCTGCCTCCCGAGCTGCTGGACCGGGTCTGCTATTTCGTGGATGCCAAGAAGGCTCTTGTGCACCTGTCCAGATGCTCGCGGCAGTTGTGCGCCGCCGCCACCCCACATTTGTACCGTCACATTGACCTGCTCTCAACACCAGCAGCAGATGTCGACAGACATTTGGACACCCTCGTCTCCCTGTTTCTCAGCCATACCGAGGTTGCCTCACATGTACGCTATCTGGCCATCCGCATGCCCGATTGTAGGGCTCCACGGGAAGAGTCTACTGTCCGTGCTCCGGAGATCCAAGAGTTTATCAGGCGACTTGATGACATCTTTCCATCCAGCGAAACAAAGCCACGTCCCGGATTGGAGGCTCAAACAGCTGAGACTACCCCAGCGGTTTACGAAGAAAGCGAAGAAGAAGACGAAATTGATGAAGATGGTTACGGTGACGATGATAACGGCAGCATCTGGAGTACCACCGATGAGAGTGAAGAGGAGATTGAGGGGGCGATGAGGAAGCATCCAACGAGGATATGAGCGGGAAACTGTCGCAGAAGGCTACAGAGGTTCAACGCTGGGTGATTCTCGTCATCTTGTTGACACGGCTTCAGAAACTGGAGACACTGGACCTCGAATTCTCCCAACCCGCTTACTGTGGCGAGATCTTCGACATGATTCTCCGCTTCAATGAGCGTGCGATATCTGCAAGGCTTCCCAATATCGACAAGATATGCTTTGGCTACTCGTCCGTACCTGCTAGAGGGCTCCTTTGCGATGGCACCTTTTCTTTTCCTGGCTTGAAATCCGTCTATTTGCACCGCGTCACCAGTGGGGCTTCCATGACCTTTTTGGGCGAGCCGTACACACTCCCCGTGACACACTTGGAGCTGCGAGACTGCCGCCTGTCTCCGCCCGAACTCAGCAACATCGTCAAATCCGCAAAGAGTCTGAAGACGTTTGTCTACGAGGTCGGCGAGCCACGCACCACGTACCAGAGGAGACAGAACATCAGTTACCAGTCGATCCGACAGGCCCTGGAAAGCCAGAAGGACAGCCTGGAGTCCATATGGGTCGACTACCCTCACGACTACCTCTTCGACGAGCTCTCGGGCGACGAAACGAGACCCATAGGTTCGTTCCGCCACTTCACTGCGCTCAAGCGCTTGCGCATGGCGAGCACCTACATATTCGGTTTCGTCTGGAGGGATAACCTGGACGTGAGCCGGCTCGTTCGGGCGCTGCCCGAGCAAATCGAGGTGGTCCACCTGACACACTCAGACGAAGACGAGGAGACGATGGAAGGGGTACAATTGGTCTTGGATGCCAAGGGAGAAGGCCGACTGCCACAGCTGTCACAGTTGCTGCTGGAGATGTCCCACCCGTACTTCGACCAACACAAGGACGAACTCAGGGGGCTAAGACAGCAAGCAAGAGATGCCGACATGGACATCGCTATATTCGACAACTACAGCGACGACAGAATTGTATCCGACCAAGACTGGGTGCGGTTTTCGCGGGCCGGTAACCTTGGCTACAATCGAGAAGAGAGCAAGTGGGGGTTTGACGGGGAAGTGCAATGGCCCAAGCGAGTCTCCGGGTGCATGCAGAGGCCCCGGTATGGCGAGATTTACATAGATTGTTCATAGCCACGGTGCTAAGATAGATGCATGGACGCGCGCACCATGGCGATATTTCCGGAGGTCAGCATGTACGTAAGCAGTAATGCGGCGGGCTTTTTTTCCTCTCTAGCCAGCCTCATTCTCAGAGCTACACGATCTACACGACTACTGCAGCTGCAGCTACGTTCAGAACTTAGAAGTCTTGCCTAGGTCTTTACGGAAAAGCTATCTGTAAGAATTGAACTCCATAGGTCCGAACCGAAACCCGTCCGAGAGTGAGGCGTCATCTGCCCGGGATATCATAAAAAAAAACCAGGGGTATTTTTTCCAGAAGAAAAAAAACCATCCCAATAATGATGGGACCAAAGAGGATATGTATTAATAAACTTGGATTCTCTGGTCGGGAAGAACGGGACTGGATGAATCGGATTTCGGACCCCTGTAATGGGAATCGACACAGGCGACCGACAAAAAGAGTGGCCTGGAGGGGTAGGGGGCAGGGACAGAGAGTTTGAGTCTCTTAGGCCTGAGTGTAGCGCCTACGATCTCGTAGTGCCCCCTCACTCTTCTCTGCAAGGACCAAGCAGAAGACCAAGTGGCAAGACCACAGCTCAGGGACAGGGCCACTTGTTTCATCTTAAGTTCTGCACTTTGTTCCTGGCTCCGATCTCTTGGCAAGCAGCCGCCTCCAGTATTTTCCAGTTTTCTCTGCTGACATTTGCAGGATGGATGACGAAAGCCACGATAGCTATGGGGCTGACACTCCAGTCCGGAGTCTTCTGACGCCCGTCCCCCTGTAACCTCGAAAACGGTGCGCCGCTAGCAAGCAAAGCTACGGCAGCAGGCAGGTCGGTGCGTCACGGAGCTGAACGTCCAGGCGAGCGATGCTTGGGTAGCAGCCTCTAATCTTTGAACCTGGCTCGGCCTCGCTATGCACAATGCGCGCGAGAGGGAAGACGGGGGTTAAAAATCATAAAAAACTATTTAGAGGACCCATCGGACCGTCCATGATGACAGACAGGTAGGCAGTAGGTACGTGATTTGTAAACATGTCAATCGGCCGCCGATTCAATATTGGCGATGGAGAGGAAAGGAAAGGAAAGAGGCGCCGCCGGCCACGTCTACCTACGTCGGCTGCGCCTTTGGTTCCTTTTGACGCTGCTGGCGTTTTTCGTGACAACCCGCGGTCGGTCTGAACAGCCGACCGCCAGCCATTATTGGCGAGCTGGACTGCAGCCACACGTCACGGATGCGTAAGGAGTAGGAAGAGGAGGTTGGTGTCGTCGTATCGCCAGATACCATTGTTTATTAAGTCGTCAACTTTCCTTGATTACTTGGTAGGTTTCCGACCATTCGATAGGTGCTGCTGTGTTACACGACTCAGTAAAGGTAACAACGAGCGATATAGCATTTTCACCTAAGCCACCGCTAGCTCCTTCGCGAGGGGGGGGGGGGGCGCCATGCTGCAGAGAAGACCAAGATTTCTCAGGCCCAGACCGAGAAAGCCTGGCGCAGCAACCCCGCCGGACCAGCAGCGTAGTTCCGACTCCCGGGAGAGGAGGAAGAAACAGTGGAAGAAGCAAATTCTCTTGGCACGCCTAACCGTGCTCATTGGACATCTCCGAGCTGGCAGATGCAAGCACAACTGCACAAGACCCTCCCTCTTCTGCAAAAGGCGACGCGCGTGTGTTGTTTAGTACTTGCTGCAGAAGCTCCAGCCTCCAATGAGTCCATCAAGTGCCACATGGTGGCCGGGTCTCGGGTTTCAAAGATAGATCCTGGACGCACCACCACGCGGTCGAAGCAGTCGTCGGACACCCCATCTAAGAGCTGAAATATGCCAGGGGGCACGGCTATGGGCACAAAACTAGCAAAAGTGAAGGCATCGAGCAAATCGCTTTTTTTACATTAGCTATTAGCTTCCCCCATACCCATGATCCGTTACCCGTACGGCGTGTGCCCAGCGGTACCTTGCTCTCGGCCCCCCATCAAAGCGGTTCCTGGCGTCACAAGAAAGCAAGCAAGAAAGCAAGAAAACAAGGCGAGACATTCCATCGGGCCAACTTTGCTCAACATCGGTGCATATGAGACGAGACATATAACGTTGTCCTCCCAGAGTTCCTGATCAGTTATTGACCCATTTCACATACTTTGTCGTCTTGGCCCTGTTCGACCTCGCTTGCTTGCTCCCCCGCCTCGAGAGAGTGTGCCGTGTACTTGTAGGTCGCAGGTTACGGGTCAGGCAATCAACCTTATCTTGACTGCCGCTGCAGCTGGAGGTTACATGCAACAGCAGTAGCAGAGCAGAATTTCTCAGGTCCCACTAGCGCCGAGAGTTGAGATCGGGCGTTTGCATTTGTTTGCTTGCTGTTATCTCCCAATACTACCTCTCTCCTCAACGAGCAAAGATGGCGGGCACCAGGCTGCAGAAACCGAGTCCGGTCCCCTCACAGCAAAGGTCACCCCCCAACACGCTGCGCAAGAAGCCACCACCAGTTTCGATGCACAGTTATCCCGCCATGCCCAAGCAAAGACCTCCGCCCCCGGTTTCTTTCGACAACACAAGATCAGCACCCGCGGTCCCTACGACTACGAGGCGGAGACACGGCTCTCTTTCTGCCGTTGCCAAAACAGCACAGCAACCCCAATACCAGTACCAGTACTACGCACCATATCAGGCCACCCCGTTGCCGGACCCGCGCAGCACTGACGGGCGCCGGGGCTGGCCACTCGATGTGGTTGATGATACCACCACAAAGAACCAGTAAGCGACCCTTGTATTGAAACCGTATAATTTCCTCCTCCGTGGCCGAACCAGCAGCCGCCTATTTGCGTCTTCCACCGTAGTTGGTGCTACCACCCTTGATGAGCTGGTGGGCCGGTCCATGTTCACTTCCACCCCAAACTCCGACCGCTGTCTTGATCTTGTGTCCCCTTTTTTAAAGTGGTTTTTTGCCTGCTGCCTGCATCCAAAGCGGTTGGCAATTTGAGCGTTTTGGCGGCACGGCTCCTCTTAAGCGAAAGATGCGAACTCTTCCAAGCCGATCGGCATGACATCTTTCCCCATGTTTCGTTAGATTCGATCCAAACTTTACCATGAGCCGCTCAGCGAGCAGCACATATTTCATGCAGGTTCCACCCCTGATGATCTTATTCCCCCACCACCTTGCACTGACCGTCCCACCCTACAACACCCCCCTGGCACATGTTCGTGGTTAGCGCTGCGCTGAAAAAAAGCACCATCATTTCCACAACTGCCGCTGGCGCAGCTTTAACCACTTCAGCGACAGCCTCATCCTATTCCCAGGCCCAGTGGCCAGTAGCCTCTTCTGGTAGTACCTAGAATGGTTTAGACGTAGCAGTCCTGCCAAATGAACAGGCATTTTCAAGTGAACGGGCTTGGGGGGAAACAAAGAAAGAGACAGCGAGAGAGGCAGGGAAAATGTGCATCTCACTTGTCGTTCTTCATCCCCCCTTTTAAAATCTTCAGACCGCACACACACACAAACTTACATACATACACACGTGGGCTGTTGGATCGCCGCGCGTTGAGTTGTATTGCGATACTCCATGACCCTAGCACGCCAACCATTTTAATCCCTTGAGAGCCCCACGGAAACCTGCCGATCGCTTTTACTTGCCATCCCCGTCCATATGTCTGGGGCCGCAAGCCGATTAACATAACTGACCCTGTCCCGCCTTCTCCTGCCGCTTACAGAATTGCGAGAGCACCTGCAAGACCATCTGCGAGGCCATCCCACACCAGAACTCGTTCTGCCTCTGCTGTCGTGTACACACCTCGGTACGACAATAACCTGCTGAAGCCTGTCAACGCTCTCGCCCCCAGGAGAAGCCCCAAGATGGCCGACCCCGGTCCTTCCTTTGTTCCCGTCACTGCCGTTGGTTCGAGAATGTCCAGACCCAACATGGACCGACAAAGTTCTTTCGGTGCCTACAGTGCAACCTCTACTCAACAATCGCGCTCATCAACGAGGGCCCCGCCGCCGCCCATAGCCCCTGGTTCCTATGCGCAGTTCGACAACCGCCCACAGCCATTTCAAAGGCCATCCAGTAGCAGCTCCAGCGCCAGCGGCAGCAGCGTCATGACCAGGGAGAGCATCGAGTCTAGGATGCGCAGCCCCGCGAGCAGTCGCACGAGCTTCGAGTCATGGGACTCGGCGCCGCGAAAGTCGGAGTTTTCGTCGTGGCAACGTCCCTCCCCTATAAAGCAGTTTAGGAGGAGGGCTCCGGGAGAGCTGTTCGCCGCGCTCCCGGGAGAGGTGATGCAACTTATACTGGACCATCTGGGAGATCTGCATTTGGAGCCGAGCAGCACCAGCTGTGCGACTTGCATGATGAGAGACTTCTGCTCGGTTGCCCTCTCAGCCAGGAAGCTCTTGTTCCATGCGAGAACGGCACTGTAAGAAACCTACCGGAGAATGTTTTCATGTGATGACTAACAAGTAGACAGCTATGAGAATATCCTGTTGGTAGGAAATGATTCGGCTGTGCAGAAGAAACGCTACAAGCTCAATGCTGGCACGCGACTCGTCTTGCTCCGGCGCACACTCAGAGCGAATCCGGCAGTGAGCGCCATGGTGCATACCTTGAAGGTGCCCGCATCTCCCGCGGGAGTCGCCGTGGAGGAATACCAGAACTTAGTGGCGTCGGTCATCATGGCATGTCCCAAATTTGAGCAGCTTGTCGGCCCCATCACGACTTATGACCACACCTGGAATCGACTCCACCACGCCTTGTCCACCCGCTGGAAGCTCAAGGAGATGAACTGGGTGGTCGGACCGTCTCCGTACCAACGCCAGCGCCGGATCCAATCGAGTTCGAGCACCGCACAGATGATGGCGCGATCCAACCCACAGCTGCACGCGCCCCCGGGCGATCTGCAACCGCAGCAGAGCCTGGCCTTCCTCGACTTCAACACGAACTGGGGCCGTCTCCAGACGCTGTCCATCCACTGCTTGCCGGGCGCCACGTTGACGCCTCTGTCGCTGGTGGAATCGATGCTCGCGCACATGCCCGCTATCGAGCATCTCTACTTGTCGAACTTGCCCCTGACCTCGTTCGACGACTCGAGCTTGCTGGCGCTCCCGTCGCTCAAGACGCTGTGGCTGTCGAATCTGCCGGGCATCACCAGCGCCGGGCTGTCCGCGTTTGCGACGCGCCAGAGCGCCCGGAGCATCGCCGCGTTGACGCTGAAAGGCCTGAATATCACCTCGCTCCCGGCGCTCGTGCGCATCTTCTCGAACCTGGTGTCGCTCGACAAGTTCTCCTTTGTGCAAAACAGGGCGCCCGTCCTGCCGCCGGATGAGATGATCTGGCTCTTTCCGTACCTCGCTTCCAAGTCGCTACGAAAGCTGCACTGGGATATTCCGGTCAACGACGCGGCAAATCCGGCAGACCCCATTCTGGCCAAGAGCATTGCAGCCGGTGGATTCCCTCGCTCCGTTCGCTTCGCGCCCCGAGCGATGCGGACGGGATGTTCCAGGCGCTGTGCATGCCGGTCGAGAAGATCGAGCTGGCCAGCGATCGATTCCACGGGCGTGGACTGATCAACAACGGCCAACGCAGCGGCCCGAACTCGCCCACGGCGACGTCTCGCCAAACCGCGGTCGCGGCCGCGGAGAAGTCCAGCCGGAACTTGCACCACGCCCGCCTCGCGGCGCAGAACCGGATCGAGGCGGCGCGGTCGCAGCCGCGCTACTTTGTCAACGTTATCGACGAGGACGGGTCCGTGTTGGAGAAGTACGGCATATCGGGCTACATGGGCCAGGTCGAGTCGCGGATCCAGTACCACCTGCTCCCGGACCGGGGCGCGACGGACGATAACGGCGGGCTCCTGGACTTGGCGGACGCGCTGCTGAGCGACGGGGGCGAGGCGCTCGGGAGCGGCGACGGCGGCCGCGAGGGCTGCTCGGGGCGGTGGAACGCTAACGAGACGAGCGCGGCGGATAAGCGGAATCGGGAGAGGTGGTGGCATACGGAGCGGGGGCGGTGGCGGCAGGTTGGGCTGGCGTGAGGGACGAGGAAAGGAGAGGAGAGGATAGGAGTGTGTGAGGGATGAGGGGGCGGGCGTATGAGGTGGGAATAAGGGGAGCGTACGGGATGGGGAAAGTGCATATAGCATACATGATGATATCTATAACGATGAAGACAGCGACGGCATTTTGGGGTCGGTTTTTGGGTAATGCGTGGATTAACGAACAACACGCGGGTTTTAGGATTAGGATTATAGGGACTAGGTCAGGATCAGGGCGCAGTCTGGATACTTAGACACTGGAGCAAGGTAGCTCGCATACAATTGTAATACCATATAGCACCGAATGATACCCCAACATGGATAATCAAATTAATCTGAAATCGAAGGATGCATAGCGAGAAAATCACTGGCCATTTTTATGAAGGCTGCTTCCCTCCGTTAGCAGAAGCAATCATGTTCGACGATAATGTCTATGTCGGGCTTGGTTCGGATTCGGCTCCGATGGTCGGGCATCTTTCGCGCCGACCATAAATCACAGTGGACGTCATTGCTTTTTGCGCGGTCCTAGCCGTCATTGAAAAAAAGGTGGCGGCGTTATCGCGCGAAACAGAAAACCGAAACTCCCAACCAACATTGCCAAACCAACATAACACAACCAACCACAATTGCCTTGAACTTGTTTATTTCAAATAGTAATCATTGTTACTTGCCGACGACCTCGAACAACACTCCGTACGGAAACATCCTATCCTCAAAGTACTACATAGTTTATTGTGTGGAAAGCGCAACAGCTACCATGCGGTCTTCATTACTACCTCGGCGGCGCCCGTTGGAGCGCATCTGCGACGCCTGTCAACAGCAGCGGCGCGAGTTGTCCAGCTCGACAAACAGATCAATCAGCCTTTTCAGCAAGCCTTCGCCGTCACCATGCACCACCTCCGCCTCGATACCGAGACGCTCCAAAGCGCCGACGGCCTCTCTGCTCTCGAACCGAGCCTTCTCTCAAACACGAAACACGCAGGCAGGCGAAGCCGCGTCCCGCAAGCCTGAACCTGATTCTTCGTCCGCCACACAGCAGCAGCAGCAGTCTTCTACGAACAGCAGCAGCAAACAGGCCGTCATCCCCCCAACCCACTACGAGCTCTTCCCCGAAACCCTGTCAAAGGGTCCCCCGCCCCATGGCCCCTTCGCCGTCGACGCGACGGCCCTGCGCCGCGAGTTCTTGAGGCTGCAGTCGAAGGCGCACCCGGACATGCACCCGCAAGCGAACAAGAACCGGGCCGAGGCGGCGTCGGCGCGTATCAACGAGGCGTTCAAGACGCTGACGGACCCCCTGCGGCGGGCGCAGTACCTGCTCGAGCTGGCGGGCCGGGGCGACAACCCGGGGACGGACGAGGCGGCCAAGGTGGAGGACCCGGAGCTGCTGATGGAGGTGCTCGAGGCGCGCGAGCTGATCGAGGAGGCCGAGAGCGAGGAGGCGCTGCGGCCGCTGCGGGAGGAGAACGCGGCGCGGGAGCGGGCGAGTGAGGGGGTGTTGGCGGAGTGCTTCGCCAGGGGGGATCTGGACGGGGCGGCGCATGAGGCGGTGCGGTTGCGGTATTGGGTCAATATTCGGGAGAGCATCGATGGGTGGGAGAGGGGGAAGCCTGTGGTATTGGCGCACTAATGGTGTTTAGCAAGCCGCTCATGGGGCGCTTAGCATGTTGTTTCGACGATTGAGCTTGGGGGTTTTGTTGTACCCTCCTACCTACCTACATTGCAATGGGCCTTCATAGACCTGTTGTGTCTTTGGTCGTCGTCCCAGCACTGTTAGGTATCACAGTACTTGGTCATGAGTCAAGAGGACATTAGTCAAGAGGCCATTGTCTTGCTAGAGATGACAAAACACAGAAACTACTCTGATCTATTCCCTTCTCAGGCTGATGATATAGTGAGTAGCTCGTTCTTTCGTCATTAGGGATGTGTACATGAATTCTGGTCTTCGCCTATTATCCATACTGTCTGTCCCAAGATGGGCCACAACAAAGTTCATCTAACGAACCCCTTAAACATCTCACGACAGACAAGTATGTAAGCCTCAGTCAGGTATTAGAGCAAGAGAACATATTGGGACGATAATTCCAAACCTTAGTCCAATCTGGCCAACTAAATCATGTGCCAATCCATTCATGGCTAACAGATACAAAACCTCGCGAGTTTTATTTGTTCTTGTCATTGTAGTGGTCCTCCAACCGAGCTACTTCTTTTATCCTGAATGACCCGAGTACTGGGAGTGTTCAACCAAGGCCTCTCATCGAGTCGAGAACCTCCATCCTGGTTCGACGTGTACATCATGGCTTTTCCGCGTCATTGCTGGTAGATGCCGACAGTGTGCCGTTAATCTGGCGCACCCAGGACGTATCTCGATAAACAGGTGATACTTTCCTCAAAGTATGAGCAGTCTCACCATTATTATCGTCGCCCTAGTCATTGGCTGAAGGAGTGGTGACTGCTGAAGTACCTAGTCGCGACCCCGCTGTGGTACTTGTGGGTTTGGACCCATTCCAGATGCTCGACGTAGTCGAAGGCCTGGCCGTGCAGGATGCGGATCAGGTGGCCGAGCCCAGCCGTCATGACGAACTCGTCGTAGGAGCGGCAGTTGGTGTCGTGCTTGGCGCAGTGGTCGAAGGGCCAGGGGGACGAACTCGAAGTATTGCTCAAGAACTGGATTAAAATGGGGGAGTTAGTTAGAAGAGGAAGAAGTCATTCCAGCTTGCGCGGTTATTGAGAGACAAAAAGGAACCGAACCCTAGTTAGCTGCCTGAGGAGAATGGTGTAGGGGGGGACTTACCCAGCTTGCACTGGCCCTTGAGCCAAGCCTGGACCACGAGCATGTCGTCGAAGTCCCTCCTGAGGATGGCACGCACCAGGCGCGATTCGTTGCGCCAGTTTCCCCGGTAGTCCTTAGACGCAGCGGGGTCGTCGTCGTCGTAGGTGTAGAGAAGGGGGAACAGGGTGTACATGGCGCGAAACAGCATAAACGCCTTTTATGAGCCGCTCTTTGGTCGTCGGGCCGCGCTCCCAGCAGAAGTTACTTCTGGGCGGCGCCGACGCCGTCTCGGCGTAGCGGTCGGCGAGGTACCGGACCTGCTTGTCGTACTTGGCGACCTCGATCAAGTGCTGCTGTTCGTCGGGGGGCGAAGGCGGTGCGGACGGGCGGGAGCGGCCGCTCCTGGCGGCTCTGGCTCTGGCGGCCCGGCGGCGGCAGCAGGCCGTGGCTCATGAGGAAATCCTCCGTCTCGTCCTCGTCGTAGATGGCCACGTCCTTGGCCTGGGCGGCGATGACGGCGTACCGGAAGGTCGCGAGGCCCATCTGGTCGATGGCGATCTGCAGCTTGATGCGCGCCCCGTCGTTCTGGAAGACGTCGTGGAAGAACGTGTTGACCTGGACGACGCGGTGCAGGGCCTCGAGGTCCGGCAGGCGGCTCATGATCTCGGTGCAGATCATGCGGTTCTTCAGGGCGCACAAGGTGTGGGGCATTTGCTCGTTGACCTGGACGTGGGCGAGAACGAGATGGTTGTGTGCCGTGTACGCTTGGTCGAATTCGGGGTGGTCCGTCATGGTTCTCGCCAGGCTGTCGCGGTCGGGGAGCTGGCTCAGATATCGGAATTGGACCATGCTCTTTGGTGAACATCCCGGACGGTAGTAGGGTGTAGTCATATTGTACGCAAAACGCCGAAGTTGGGTTTTAGGGTGTAAGACTCTGGGAGGGAGGAAGGAGTCGGCAAGGTGCAAAGGTTGATGTAGTTTGTAGGGACGGCGGGTTAGGTGTCCCTGGGAAAGAGTTGCTGTGTTTATCAATAGGGGTACCTAGAAGCTGAGACGCCTGCTGCAACGGACTGAGTCTTTCATTTAGAGTCAAACTTTTGAATATGCCTAGGCAACCTTCCTTTGGCCTGGCAACCTAGAAAAGACGATGTTCCCTTGTGGGTTGGAAGTGTCTGAAACTACTAGCGATAAAAAGGGAGATTAGGCAATTTTGTGGAAATGTTGCCCAGAACATTCACTTTAACTGTACTCCCTTCTGATCAGAAACTTTCTATACTTGAGGGAGCAGCTTAACTCTGGCACGGCGGGTTTAGGTCGCAACATATCCATCATGCTTCTTCCGTGAGCTTCTATCCTGATCAGCTCCGTGACGACCCGTCCCCCCACTTGAAGCAACCCCCAGCAGTGCACGCAAGATCAAACCACTCCATTACCACGGCCTCTTGATTCTGGATATTATGCGAGACACCCGCGGCACTGTACGCCTCGAACCGGCCGGTCGAGCCATAAACGTACTTGGTCCAGCCCGGCACAGGGGTATCCGCCGTGGCGCTGACCGGCGTTTCGCCCAGCCCCAGCACCGACGTCCACTGCTTCACCTCCTCCCCGAAGTTGACATAGCTCACCACCTCGTCGGCCGTCCCGTGGAACACCTGCATCTTCGGCCGCCACCCGTCGCCGTCATCGTCGTAGCCCGGATACGCTGCCCGCACCATGGCCGCCCACTCCGCGCCGCTATGCGTGATCTGGCCGGTCGCGCACGCATCGCTCCAGGTCCCGTAGCCCGCGCCCGCGCCCGCGCCCACGAAGCAGCCGAACGGCACGCCCGCGAACGCCGCGCCCGCCGCGAACAGGTCCGGGTACGCGCCCGCGAGTACGTTGGTCATCATGGCGCCCGACGAGACGCCCGTGACGAAGACGCGGGCCCGGTCGCCGCCGTACTTGGCCAGGGTCCAGCGCACCATGCTCGCGATGCCCAAGCTGTCGCCTCCGCTGTCGTGGGTCAGTGTCGACCCGTTTTCGCTGGACGAGACGTCCCAGCACTTGTCCGCGGCGTTGGGGCTGTCCGGGTAGATCACGATAAAACCGTGCTGGCTCGCGAGGGCGGCGTACTGTGGATCGCGCACATGACGGAGCGTCGATGCCCGCAGTCAAGACCAGTTAGCATGCATGTGGTCACTTCCGCTTCCGTGAATAGTCCCACATCAGGATTGGGAGATGTTCATTGGGGAAGTTAGCAGCGTTCTGCAGGAGAGAATTGATCAGGAGATAGGCCCATACATCATCTCGGATAGGTAGTTGTCTGGATTGGACTTTGCAGGCATGTGATCAAATGTCGAGGTGGGAGGTCAAGGTAGCAAGGACTGGAAGCAATCCAATGCCAGGCCTCAGCTACCATACACAAGCTTAGTTCGGCAGTGCGATAGCGATTTTCCTGTGGTGAACAACTAAATTTAGTATACTTCAACTTTACGGGGCCTGCCGTGGATTTAACGTTGCGCCAACGAGATCCGACCCTTGCTGGAGCTGGACCCGCGCTTGACAGTCAAGACAGTCCACTGCCCCGCTTCTGTGCAACGACGACCAAATCAAGTCCAGCTCATAACTCAGCAGACGGTAGTCGGCCCGGCTACAATATCGTAGCAATCTTCAAACCATCAATAAAGGCGGTTTCATTTTAACTGACTGACTGGATAAATATCTGAGGAATTCAGACATTCGACAGCTCACGACTATGGCAGCCCAAACACTCCCGGAGGAGGGGCCCGTAGACCTGTCGCTCAAGCCGGACAACAGCGACGTCCTACCACCCCCTCCACCGCCAATGTCAGCAAACCCTCCCCGCATCCTGGTCATCGGCGCCGGCTCGCGTGGCCGTACGTACGCCCGCTCGGCCATTTCTTCCAGCAACGGCGTCGTCGTGGCCGTGGCCGAGCCCGACCAGTACAAACGCGAGCAGTTTGCCCGCAACTTCATCTGCCGCGGCGGCCCCGACGAGCCGGCCGCTCCTCCTGAAGAGGGCGCGCTCTTCGCGGACTGGCACGACTTCCTCGACTGGGAGATGACGCGCCGCGAGCGCGAGCGCGCGGGCCAGCCCGTGTCCGAGGGCGTCGACGCCGTCTTCGTCTGCGTCCTCGACGAGATGCACCACGACGTCGTCGTCGGCCTGGCCCCGCTCGGCCTGCACATCATGTGCGAGAAGCCGCTGGCGACGACGCTGGCCGACTGCGTCAGCATGTACCGCGCGCTAGCGCCGCACCAGAGCTCCAAGGTCTTCTCCGTCGGCCACGTGCTGCGGTACAGCCCGCACAACATCCTGCTGCGCAAGCTGCTGCTCGAGGACAAGGCCATCGGCGACATCCTGAGCGTCGTCCACACCGAGCCGGTGGGCTGGTGGCACTTCTCGCACAGCTACGTCCGCGGCAACTGGCGAAAGGAATCGACGACGGCGCCGTCGCTGCTGACCAAGAGCTGTCATGACATCGACATCCTCCTCTGGCTTCTGTGTTCGCCGCCCCCGGGCTCGGATGCCCCGACACACCTTCCTTCTACAGTGTCCTCGTCTGGCGCCTTGCAGTTCTATAAACGAAGCAGAAAGCCGAGGGCCGCAGGAAATGCTACAAATTGTCTGAGTTGCCCGATCGAGAAGGACTGCATGTACTCCAGTAAGAGCATCTACGTGGGCCCCTAGGCACATCGGGTCTAGAGACGGGCAACACGCGCTGGCCCATCAGCATCGTGATGCCCGACATCGAGAGTTTCGACGAGGGCAAGCGGAAAGACGCTCTGATGTCGGCGCTCGCCGAGGACTACGACGAGTCGACGCCGAAAGAGACGGTCGACAAGCGCAACTGGTTCGGCCGGTGCGTCTTCGAGTCCGACAACGACGTGTGCGACGAGCAGGTTGTGACGATGAACTGGGAGGAGGAGCCGCTGGCGCCCGGCGGCGCGGCGGCGGACGCCGAGGCGCTGCAGGGGCGGGGCTCCAAGCAGGCGACCTTCCACATGATCGCGCAGACGAAGAAGCAGTGCGAGCGCTACACGTACGTCTACGGCACCGAGGGCGAGGTCTACGCCGACTCGCGCGTCATCACCGTCGAGGACTTCCGGACGGGCGCGACGGCGTCGCACAAGCCGGCGCTGGAGAGCCTGGGCCATGGGGGCGGCGACGTGGGGCTGACGCGGCAATTCATCCTGGCCGTGGACCGCGTCAAGAACCACGGCTGGGCGGCCGAGAGGGCGCAGGCCGAGTACATCGGGTGCACGCTGGAGGAGGTCATCCGCAGCCATGCCATGGTCTTTGCCGCCGAGGAGGCGCGGACGGGGGAGAAGGTCATTGAGTGGAAGGCTTGGTGGGATAGGGAGGTTGGTCAGATTGAGTGAGGGCCTGAGTGTTACTTCAGCCAGCAATCCTGGCTCTTTTTAAGTCGACCGCTTGTAGATTATATTCTGCTCTAATATGCGGCAGCTTCGACCTGGCCCAGGTCACAGCGACGCCCCTTGTTTCGAACTCGGGTCGTGTCGAAACAAAACGAGATTGGTTAGAGGCATCAACAACCTCAATCGGGCTCTCCTGTGTCTCTGTGGCGTACACATGAGATTCTGTGTATCAGTGTTGGTGGTCGACCTTCTGAATTTGAGCGAAGCCCATGGTAATTACTGTTTGCATCCCTAGAGATCCACCACAAATTACTTTACGAATCGTTCATGCAACCGCTTGCAGCACTTGTCTTCGGCAAATTCCTTGCATGTAGGAAGTCTCATTTTATCTCACGTAGTACAAGTTTCTGACAATACTTCACTTTGTAAGCTCTGCAAAATGTATAGCTTCAAGGATCTCGGACACGCGGTCGGGGATTAATATCGTGGCTGAGGATCTCGGCGAGGCTTGAGGTGGCGTATGGGAAAAGGGGTCTAGCGCTACCTGTTCAGACTCGCCCTGTATCTCTCAAGTATCACTCATCAAGTCTTATATCTATCCTAATACATGGGCACCCGAAATTATCCGGTAGGCCGAGTAAAATGGTGGCATGCATATGAGTACTGGCACAAGTACGAAGGTATCGCTCCAAATGACATCTCTCTCTCATGTACATGCTGCACTGTGTGCAGCTATGGTCTTGACCCAACAGGATGGTCTGGTGCAATCCCAAAGGCTCAGTAACCGGGTTGATATTGCCTCACGGGTGGGCGCCTCATAATGGCCCCCGGAGAAGCTGACCAGCGCGGAGGGGGGAAATGATTGCTTGCCAAGACTTCTCATGACTCACGTTTTCCCATGCTGATGGGCCGTATCATGTTGTAGCGTTGTGTCACTTTCGATTACAGACACACCGATCGATACTTTTCTTTTTGGTACATTTGCGGAGGCTTATAGTAAAGAGTCATGATTCAGCACTTGATGTCCCTGACCAGATAAGAGCTTTACTCATCAATCTAAGCTTTGCGTTGCTTCCATGTATCTAAAGCAAACTAGGCAAAGAGTATAACCTACTAAAAAGCTTTTGGCACAGCTTGACCAGTCGCCTCTTCCTCTATGTTGTCTTGGCCGCGACCTTCAGCGTGGCGGCAAGTTTCGCCCTGGTTGGATGGCCGGGTCATTATTTACACAGTTAGGCGGATGGCGGACGGGACGCATTAATCACGTCGAGGAAGCATGAGAGAATCTTTGCCGGAGTTGAGCCCTCGGGATGAACGCGAAAGGCCCAGGAATCGGATTCATCTTCACAGCTATGTTGGCGGGACTTTATGCGAGCCTACCAGGGCTTGAAAACTATTGGGCCATTGATCACTTGGGAGATATTCGTCTTCCGAAGTGAGGTAGGCAGCACTCAGATTGATTAAATCTCGGGCTAGGTGACCTCTAGCCGAAGAGTGATGGCGAAAAAGCCAAGCGGCGGCGGCGAGGACAGGTCGGTCAAACCTCTTCGCATACTAAGGACCATACGTATCGTGATTTTCCAGTAAGTGGGAGAAGGACATGAGGGATGAGTGTCTTTATTGTCACGGAAGGGCGAGCCAGGCTTCTGAAGGGGTGCTACAGGTTATAGGGGTGGCCACTGGGATGATGGTGTTGAGTTTCCCATCACTCATACAGCAGATTCCTGTTCCTCGGCGCAAATCAGGCCCTTGCCGAATGCGTCGAGGGCCATCGGGTAAAGATTAGTCCGGGCCATACCGTCGAATATAAGTGCGATATTGGTCACGCAGGTGACAGATATACAGACATTCCCTCCGAGCAGGCCTGCGCTGAAATCTGTCGCGATGCCGAACGTTCGGTTTGCACCTATCACCCGCCCACCAAGCATTGTATTGCCGGCAACGAATGCGGCCGAGACCAACATGCTCCTGGGGCCATCTACATGATGAAGGTCGACTCCGATGGGGATCTCTTTCCACCCAAGGAGCTCTTTCCCGCCGATGCCGGGGCAGAGAGAGATGCCTGCCTCCAGCGCGAGTCGGCGTTACAAAGCCGGATAGACCAGTGTCAGGTGCAGGTAGACCAGTATGAGGCGCAACAAGACTATTGTGCGTATTATACCCATCAACTACTCGAAACATAATTTAATCAGGAATTCTAGGCCCCTCTAGCAAACCCAACCCACAGAGTTCCATCGTCGCTGGTGGGAAGACGTATAAGGTCTATTGCAACAGTAGTAAGTTGTTTGAAAACTCCACTACGCACTACTTGATAGATATCTGACCTGGTCACAGACGGCGGCGGTGCCAATGATGCGACAAATCCTAATGTCACTACGATGAAAGAATGCATGCAGCGTTGTAGTGCGCACACAGCCTTCAAATGCATCAATATAATCTGGGGAGGAAATTACTGTCACTTGAGGAGCACCAACCCCAATCCAACCCCATACGCTGTTAACAATTATCATACTGCCCTACTAGTGGAATCCATTTGAAGGCACGGAAGGCAATCCAAGAAATCACGGCATGTGTGCTCTAAGGGAATTTCTTTGGGATTGATCGTCACGCATTTGACCTCGGTACAGGTTTTCGTCCTGCAACAGGTTTCCCTGTACCAAATTGCGAATGCAGAGGTCTTCCGATTAATTTATAGGTCGATATTCAATTAATGAATCCCTTGAATTGTTCTAAATAACCACGCGTAGGCAATGTGGCGTACGCCATTAACTCGCGGGACTCCAATTGCGAAGTCTTGAGTAATTTACATCAGGACCATTTATTTAGCATACGAAACAAACCACCGCTGAAGGAGACATCTTATTGCGTCGTCCGAAGCCGCCGTCAGCGTGGATCCAGCGTCTCGGGAGGGTACTCGTGAGACCGGAGGAGAGACCCACAACCCCGGGGCAGTCGTCAAGGGGTTACGCTCAAGTGCGGAATCATAATTGCACAGGTTGTTGAGTAAGTGCTACGACAGGATTAAGCCATTTCAATAAGAAATGGTTGGATTGTGGCCAGTTTCCAGTCATGCAAAACGTGTCCTGGAGCGCTAGCAGCTATTTCATTAGGCGAGTAAAATAATATAGTAAAACCTCTCAGCAGTTGCTGGCGCAGAAAACATTCACATGTAATCAAGCTTTCATTCCAGGGGCGTTATGCACCAATTATGAAGCAGGGAGTTCATTAAGCCTGTAATCTAGTCGCTGTCTATCATAATAGCCCCCCCCCCCCTCCCCCTAACCCCCGCCTCGTTTCACCGTCAAGCCAACTGGCCCCATTCCTCCACCCAGGTGGACGGGCGATCCTCCCATACAGATAGATAGAGAGATCTAGTAGCCGGTGACAGTGACCGTGACAACCGGCGTCGGCGCCGTAGTGAAGGCGGCCGAGACGCCCCAGCACGAGCAGGCGGAGCTGTAGCGGACGGCGCCGGAGCAGGCGCTGGCGTAGGTGGGGACGGCGGTGGGGAAGACGGTGACGCCCTCGGCACGCTTTTGCTTCTTGAGGGTCAGCGGGGCCTGCTCGTCCTCGTCGCAGGTGTCGGGCGTCACGGTCACGGTGGCGGTCGACGTGGGCGGCGTCACCGTGGCCGACATGAAGGACGTGCAGTCCTGCTTGAAGGCGGATATGGACGCGGGGCCCCGGCGGGTGCCGGTCACGGCGCGGGCGCAGTTGTCCTTTGAGAGGGGAGGGGGAAATGTTAGCATGGATATACGAGTATATATTTACAAGACGAGGCGTGTAAGGATTTATGAAGAAGATCCATTGATCCACGTGGGTGGGTTTCAGTGTGGGGAAGCGCTGCGGGACTTACGGCATTGCACCCGTTGTTGTTGCGAGGCTCGAGGGCGGCGGCAGCCAGCGCAAGAGGCAGCAGAGCTGCAGTGATCAGGACCGACTTCATTGTTTCGGAGGGACGCTTTTCCAAGTGAGACCGGCGGGGGAGATTATTCGGATTATTTACAGGTGAGAACTTCTGACCAATCTGACGAGCCCGGGAACGGAAGAACAGCAAGCTGGAACAAGAGGATGGTGGCTCTCCTACACTTATATCTTTCCTCATTAGAATGGTTGACCCGGGGAGAACGCCAGGGCATGCAGCCAAGCCGAGCATATCAGACTGTCGCTGAGGCCTGCGGCCTTCCTATTTTATACATGAGCAGGTGTTGGTTATTTCCCACTCTGTTTCCCGGGGAGCCGAGCTGGGGGTTACGGTCTGGGCTCACGATCCTGGCTAGGCGAGCTGATCTAGACTCTTGCATTGGCTGGGTTAAACTGTGAGCTATCAGTCCCAAAAGAAGGGCAGGTTGCGCATACTGGGAAACCAATCAAGTGTCGTCCCGCCTGCAGCACCCCTGCAGCCTCCTACTTGTTACGGCCTAGCTACCGACCCAGGATGACTGCATGCATGCTCGTTCGCGCCATTGACGGACACTGTCTGCTTTTTAACCAGCTCCCCCCAGGACGGCCTCGCGTAATACATTTTCTTGGGGCATTTCCCCTCAGCGGACTGCGGTGAGTGGTGGTGAGGAGAAGCAAGGAGGATCATGTATTTGTTTTCGGGATGAGGTCCGTGAGATGACAAGGCAAAGGCAGGCCCCTGTTGCCAAGCGAGAGATTGCTGGGTAACGCGGGAATCTGCTAGGCCGAATATGGCCATGCCATGGCGGAAGAATTGATCATCAGACAGAGAGCAAAGCAAGGCCAACTCCCTGACCCCGAATTTTGGCGATCCATTGCTGTTGGACTCTGCCTACCACGTGGTTCAGCTACGTGAGCGGATGAGCGGGCAAGTAACCAAAAGAGAGGGGAGAGTTATACGTAAGGTCGCTTGAGCACAGCAGTCGTTAGGTCGTTGGTGGGATTCGGTAATTACCCGGGCCCTCTTGCTTCCCATGCATGTAACACGCTCTTGTCACGTATTTCTATTCTGTGTCGCCTCATCACTCGGGAGTCGCTAATGGCTATTAATTACTCACAAGTACACCAAAGGTCTTGCCACACACGGACTACTTGGTATCCAGCAAACCAGGTCATGGATCTACAATCATGCAGTTTATATAACCATCCTAACTCCAGGGGAGTAGAGCAGAAACGAAAGACTCACCCACAAAGAGCAGAACATTTGGGTGGTGGGTCTTTGGTGAATATTACACGACACCATTGTCTGTATACGGGGGAGGAAACCCAAATGTTCTTGGAATACCAGCACACCGTGTATGACCAATCAACCCGATCAACCGTCGAGCATGAGTCCGAGCTAGCCTTGATGGCATGTCCGTTGGTTGTTCATAACGGATTGATATTCAAGGCCGGCTCGGAATCGGGCCTGTTGCCTGTGTCATCCCGAACCGATCGACCGTCAAGCCGGAGCCCAAGCCCGCCTTGGATGCCAAATAATTATACGCGGTCAGCGGACATTTCTTCAGAACTCCAGAATCGACGATGACACAAAGCCCTTGGCTCCCAAGTTTTCTGCTTCATTCTTTATATCTACCACGACGGAAACGTTATGCACTCTCACTCGTCTGTCACCTTTGTTCCTTTCTCACGGGCTCGTCGTTATCGTCCATGGATTGATTACCTGCTGAATATTCCCCAAATAGCTTGATACAAGGCCAAGCTGGATATAGTAATAAATTATTCAAACCCCCGCCCCAAAGAAAAAAAAATATAGTACCAAACAGCGGTATTTAATAAATTATCCTGGTAAACATCTATCCACTATACGTTCCACCCGATCTTCCTCTTCTATTCGATCGAGTATAGAAACTAGTTTCGTACGAACTTGTTATGTCCTAGTCAGCGGCGCCAAAAGCCCAACCACACGTATGGCCGGAGCCTTTCTCGGGGGTTTGCAACAAGGTCTCCGGACTCGCCAGCATCGTCGATCCCTAAGAATCTTAACTGGCGCCAAGGAAGTTGCACCACTTGTCCGAAAAGACGCTGCCGAGGTAGCCTTTACTAAGATTATAACTTAATCTCCCTGAGATCCGTGGATAGCCTGAATGTTGCTGATGTAAGGTGCCTATGATGAGTTTAGCACTTGGCTGTGCAACTCTGGGAATCTTGCCCAGGTAAGAGAAGGCTCTACGGTGGTATACATCGTTCGAGAGGTTAAGTTAAGGCCATTAGTAGCAGAACGGATACAGCTCTCTCGAGTAAAGACACAAGATGATAACTATAAACTTCTAATTTTATATTCTTCAATAGGTTCGGACATCCCGATTAGATCGAAAAGAGGCTAAGGCCACGTTTCATACTTCAGCTGGCTGACGCTTTTCGGCTTATAAACATAACAGCTGTATCTCTCAGCGAAGCGTTTCAATCGTATCGGTCGCTAATTCAAAATATATTCCGGCTGAATGTCGATCAGACCTCGTGATTCTAACCAATCAGATTATAGGATCCTGGCTGAAAAACATAGCGAACTTGAAATCGGCTAAATGAGCTGATCGAGGGTCTTCCAGGGAGCTTAGGGGTCCTTCTAGGGGGCGTTCTAGGGGCCTTAAGGCTTCCAGGGGCTGGATAGGCTCGTGCGACGGTTTTTGGTGAGTGTGGCATTCATTGCTCGCGCTCGATCCTCGACGCTCCGGATAAACCCTCGACTCTCCGGATGAACGCTATCTCTGGTTTGACGGCAGCATGGAAGAGGCCGTCACCATACGGGAGAGGCCGTGGTGACTTCGACGATATCGCCGGGAGGGATTCAGCAGAATCAGCCGGCTCGTCCTTAAAACGCACAGCTGGTTCCGGACAACAAGCGGGCTGATTGACGGAAAAAGCCAGCTTCCGAAGACATGACACTGCCGCGGAAGGATCTGTAGTTGTTTGACAACCATTGGTTGAGGCCCAGTATTACCTCCAACCTAGTGCTTATTCAGATGTTGCTTTTCGCGTACCCCTTGAAGGCTGAGTGAGTCCTGTAGAACATGCATAGCCAATATCTTGCGCTCCTAATCTAATAAGGCCTGCCTTCAGGTGTAAGCCTCGTTAGGAGTTGACGAGACAAGTGGACTCAAGATCTCACATCCTTCGCAAGCAAGGCCGCGGAATCGATGGCCATATCCAACTTCCCCTTTAACACGGCCTGGCCTACCAGTTCAACTCATCTCTTGTGTCGCACCCTAATTCAACATGTCCCCAGGAATCGGGCTCATCTTGTTACTAGCCGGCGCCGCCTCCGCCGCTCAGAGGGAAATGCTACTTCCCGCACAAGGACGTCCACTCGCTCGGGATCCCGTGCGAACCCCGACGCCGAGGGGGCCGTGCCGTGCTGCGAAGCGACACACACGTGCCTGTCCAACAAGCTCTGCTGGGACACCGAGCAGAACCACATCCTGCGCGGCGGCTGCACCGACCGCGCCTTCAAGGACCCGGCCTGTCCCCATCTCTGCGAGGGGGACGCCCAGGGAGGCGGGCTGGCGTACCTGCGCCAGTGCAATGGCCGGTTCGACGAGTGGACCTGCACCGACAACCTGGACGTGACGAACTGCGCGGTGCCCTTCGCTGTCGACCCGGGGGTCGTGGAGGACTACCGGGCCGGAAATGTCAGTAACGTCATATATGCCAACGCCAACACCACGAGAAGAGCCGCTGGACCTGAGTCGATGCCGCCTGCCAATCGTGACGATGATGTGCAACAAATCAAGCTTCAGGTCGGACTTGGGGCTGGTCTGGGTGTTGGCCTACCGTTGTTGATCGCATTGGCGGTGAGCCTGTGGTTCTTGAGAAGAGCACAACAGGAACTCAGACAGCTCAAGGGGGATCAGCCTAGCAGCAGCGACAAAGCCGCAAGCGCTGGAACGCATCACGGAGTCGAGCAGGCCAACAACAGGCACTGGGGTCCTACACCAGCAAATACTGGGGAAGCCTCATCCAGTCTGCGTCCTGTTTATCCACCAAGCCAATACGCGCAGGCGTCGTCGCAGCAGCAGCAGCCTGTCCTTGTTTCGTATCAGCCACTGTACCAACCCTCTTCGCCTAAGCAAACGATGCTGAGCCCACAAGAGATGGAGGGTGGTGGCCAAATGCTGCGACAAGAAGCCGACTCATCTACGGCCCAGCCACCAGTTTCGGCTGTCCAGACACCAGCGCGGCTCTACGCAAAGCCTGCGCAACCGTACCTGCGGGGTGGGAGTTGATTTTGCATCGCCAACCTCGATTCAAAGATCCGAGTAAGGATGTTGAACAAGCAGGAATTGTATATACACCATGGTCATTAAATATAAAAATCAAGATATTCAACTCAATTTAGGTACTAAAAGAAATACAACATTGAATAATGATGTAAGTCTTCGTAATTGAATGTAATCAATTGATAATAACATTCGAAGTTGTCGTGGTATTTCACCTAATGTCCGTGTGTCGCTGTTTGGGCTGCCGTTTTTAGCAGCCCAGACCCGCGGTTTTGGAAGCCCCAAATACCCCTGACAAGTATATTTTCTACGGGGCGTATATATTTATCGAAGCTTACTCTATATATAAAATATGTTTAACCTATGTATAAAAAAAGTGACCCGTAATTTTAAGCGCTATACTATAATAAGAAATAAAGTTAAGACTTAAGATCGAGTAGTTTAATAATTAAAGAATAAAGCTTATAATATTATTTATATATATCGGCGGCGTTTTAAATAGCTAGGCAGGTTAGTTTCGAAATAAAATAAATACGATTATCGTTTTTAAAGGGCGTTAAAGATTTCCGTAATAATAACGTATATTAAAGTTTAAAGACTTTAATTAATACGTTCTATATTATAAATAGGCATGGGTTCTTTAGACCTAGCTTAAATTAATCGGATCTAGGAATAGCTGGCGGAGGCCGAGCGCTTAGAAGCCCCGTAACTAACCGCCGAAGAACTCCAGCATTACTAGGACCGTAGAAATAAACGACGCCCTACTCGACTAAACCGAGCTATTTATATATAAACGAATATAATCGACGGTTAATAACGATAGATTATATTTTACTAATAGTTATTTAACGTACCTAATTAAAAGGCCCTTTTAAAGACCTTAAATTAAGATAATAAGGGCCTCGGCGAGTCTTTCTACCGTTATTTAATACGGAGAAAAAAGTTAGCTGTTACGACCTAGCCTAATCATGCGGCCTAGACCCATAAGTCAACGGCACGAAACTACGATGCCCTAACCGGGCTACGATATTACCAGTACCGACAGGACCGCTAACTATACTAATATGAACTCACTTATACTTCGCGACCGATTAACGCCTCGTATAAAGACTTCGCGATTAGTAATAAGCCGGATAAGCTCCTAAGTAAAAAGGATAAAAAACGGAGGTTACGTGACGGATTATAAGGATTACTAGCTCAAGGGGAATAAGCTACTAAGCCAGGAAGCCTAGAGGCTTAAGGGATTATTAACTAAATTAGGAATAAATTACTAAGCTAGAAGAATTAGTAAAAAAGGGATTAGATATATAACGATAAACGTTTCCTATATATTTTATATAAACACTTTTTACTTTAGTAATTAATTTAAATATTAATCTTAACCTATTAATAAGGTATATTATTTTAATAACCCTATTATAAATACCTTTACGTTTATACCTTTACGTTTATACCTTTACGTTTATACCTTTACGTTATATTTATTCCTACGGCTATTACATATTATATCGATAGAAGCGGACCTCTATTACACGTTTAGATACTCTCTCGTATTACTAAACATAAACCCTTCGGTACGTTTTACCAGGTTTCTATTTATACCCCTGATAGCGTTCGTTACATTAGCGAACGGGACCCTAAATACGATCCGCTTATACTTGCGGCAGCTGTCGGCCGTATATTAGAAGTATACCGGTATAAAGCTTAAAAAACGGTTTAAAGATTATATTATTTTAATTTTTAAACTCGAAATTGCCCCGAAATTCGGACTACGGGTCGAACCGAAATATAAAAAAGTATTAAATTCCGTAGGGTTCACTTATTTCGTATATTTTTAATAAGTTCGAAATAAAACGACCTTTAAACTTGAACTCGACCGACTAAACGATATATTTATCCGTATCTTTTTTATATAAACTAATTATTAGCGATACGAATTAATATATAATTAATTAAAAAATTTATATAAAAAAGTAAAAAAAAAGTATTATAAAGAACCCGATATTTATACGGATATCGACGACGTAAACCAGTATATCTAGCCGCGCTCAAAGATATACTAGGTTTGTAAGAGGGTGGATGAGAGGACGACGTCCACATTAAAGGTTTTGTGCTGGGAGGATATTAATCTCTGGATTTTACGCGATCCCCACCGCGACGGCGGCCGGGATCGTCTCGCGATGCAGATCCTGCTACGCTTCTACAAAGGCCATAACAAGGAGATCATACCGACCTGGTATCCCTTTATCGAAGAGAAGCTCCCGGTCCTATGCCCGCCTTCTCACCTCCTCGCCAAGGCACTAGCGGAGGGGGTCGTTAACCTGCCCGGCTACGACCGGGCGGAGCCTTTCTTTAATACCAAGATCAGTATGTCTGCGGTGCGCATACCGTGGAAGGAAGAGTTCTGGCATAAGCCAGTGTTCCGGCGGACCGTCGAGTCTGTAGAAGGGCCGGTAAAATCGGATGACACGCTGACGGTAAACGCGTTTGACAAGAAGTCGAGCACATTAGGACGGGCGGCTAGGCTCCTAGATCCGTTCTAATCGTATATATACCGCCGAGGAAATCTTGAAATACTTAATAGTAAGTTTTCCGAGACGCGACCGGATTGCCGCTAACGTGGGGCAGAGCATTACAAACCGTCTATTCGAGACCAAAGGGCGCGGCACCGGCCGAACAGCACGGTGTGTCAGAGATATTACGCTAACGCCATGAGGAATGCTATGGCACAGGACGCAGGTTTGGGCCGCGGCACCGACTCACCCTACCTGGACATTCTGAACCACATTGGCCTCCAGTACGATGAGAGCGCGCCTATGGGAGTCTCCGACGAGGTGATGCATGCTGTCGGCCCTAACAGCACGATCTGTCGATTAGAGAGACAGTGGGAGGAACTGGAAGCCGAGCTGACGGTTAAGTATGGAAGGCCAACGAAAGCAACTGGTGCCGACAAAGGGAGGCGCGTGCAGACGCAGAACGACCTGCGGGTAGCAAGACAGCAGCATCGCCGAAAGGTGACGGAGATCCTCCGCAAAGATCATTTCAAAAAGAGGAACAATGAAGAATTCGGCAGGCAGTTACGCGGCACACATGAGGCCCAGTCGCCACCCCAAACCGTTGTGTTTTGCCTGCCAGAACACAGGCGTCTTGCCGCTATTCTCGGCGATTTGGATGAAGACCTATCCGATGCCGAGATCGTGCGTCGAAAAGTGGAAGCGATCAACGCCTGGGTTGAGTATACCTGGAAGATCGAGCCAAAGGAGTCAAATCTTCTTCAAAGCTCCGGAGAGGTTCAGACCCCGCCAGAGAGCTCAAACCAATCTAGATCAGCGCAGGCCTCTTTAGCGCTGTCTGAACCTGGGCAACGAATCCTCGCGCCGAAGCCGTGGTACACATCGATAATACAAGAGCCGGTTTGCCGTCCGCAGACGGCGTTGCTAGCTATGGCGGTGGCTCAGGATCCGCCACTGCATGGCGCAGGCGGCACGGTTGAATCATCTCCGGCGGCCATGCTAGGAGAAGATGGGACAGCTACTCTCCCGGACTCCCGTCGGCCTGCACGTAAGGCCGTTCACACGTGTATCCTCTGTGGCTGAGGCTTTACACGGAAGCACACGATGTGGAACTGCGTAGAGCGTGTGATACCGAGGCTATCCACTGACCGAAACCGGAGTGCAAAGCGATGGGACTGAAACTGGATAATGAGATGCTGTTCAAGAACCATGCGCAGGAGACCCATCACATTCAGCTACGGCCGAAAATCACGATACGGTTGAAGAGCTCCGCGGACCCTTTAGAGAACGTCTAGTCTCTAACTAAAATTATTTTAAAATTAAGAGCAGAGAAGCCGATGCCTAATAGGAAGATCACTCTCTGCGTTAACAGGGGATGATAGTCATGTACAGGTCTCATCACCGACGGATTCAGTATAGGGTGGTTTGCTTGGATATCCCATAGATGGTCCAAGGCAGCCCGACCTTGTCGCTTTCAATCCTCGTTTACCTCAATACCCTTGCAGCGGAAATCATCTTAATTCCTACCAAATTCGAATCTGATAATACTACATATCGGATAAGTTCACAGTGCTGAACCTATTACATTGCGAGCATGTCGATTTTTACGGTTGGCTGGGATAGATCCTTGAATATATTTGAATTGGATTTATTACGTTCTTGCACTTAGGGACATACCACTTTTAGGCGTAGCTATCCTATCCGTGTAAACGGAACAGAGATAGTATAATATAAACTTTTCGATCGTGCTTCTACCGACTCTAGTGTTCTGATTAAGTAAATTTAAAAACCAGTCCACCGCGTCATATCCACTTCGTGGTAACAGGCCTGCCCAGAAGAACTTAATGTAGCGCGTATAGAAGATGCTGGATAATGCTCGCTATACGTAAGGATATGCGACCCCGGTGGCGTAGGTGGTTTAGGTGATTTTGTAGATATTGGGGGATAGATAGGTGCTGGATTTGCTTCCAGCTCGATTACTAGCTTATGACATGGTAGCTCGCTAGGATGTGGCAGATTTAATCGATATGGCGCTATCCCGCTAGCCTAAGGGGTTGCTCCCGGACTAGCAGTATTTCGGCTAGTATATCGCCTCGAGACTTTTTTATAAAATAGGAAAATAGCTAGTATAATTATTATAGATAAAGGCCTTATTATTTTAATAATTATTATTAATATATTAATCTCCGGTTATTTAGAAAAAGGCGGTATAGCTATTAAAGTAAGTGTTATAGAAGTAGGGATTATCGATTAACTCGATTGCTAATTCGCGGTAAATTTTAGATCCTGCGTTGCGCTTATTAATTTAGCCAGAGCGACTAATAATATTATAAACACTGTCCCCGATTACACTACCGTTATAAAATAGCTATTTATTAATTCGTAAGGATCGAAGGCGTAGCATCTGCGAAAACTATTTAATTAATAAATATAATAAAGCCTATAAGGATAGCTCCTAATAAGTAAAGTTATTACTAATAATTAATACGTGAGTAACATTTATAGAACCATTTACTTTAGCCATAATTCACTAAGATTCTGACATATAATCTTAATGCCGCATCCGCTGTCACTCGACTATTATAATTATCTGTACTGCGATACCGAACAAAGAACCCGGTACATGGAGCAGAGGGATATTCCCGGTTTGCGATACTGCATGGATCTTCCCGGGTTGCGGCACCGTCTCGAATGTGACGAAGATAACCGGAAGGAGACCCGGCGTCATTAAAGAACAGATCGTTTCAATCTCCATTAACAGGAGAGTGAAACATAAGAACGTTCTGGAGGAAGCGGCATTTATTAACTATTTGCAAGGCACAAGTCTTTCTTAAGGATTAGACATATACATAAGATACCCAGCACCTACTTTAGAGAGGTCCTTGGGGGACTAGCCTAACCAAAACCCATATGTTCTTAGGAAAGACGAAAAATGAAGGTCTACCGCTTCCGCGTCTTTCTATGGCGTGCTCCGCCTGTCCTGCCTTTTCCCTCCAGCTTTTCAATACGATTGGTCAACCTCCTCATGCGCTTCGGCCTTCTCTAGCACCAACGTCTCAGCAATCCCGAGACAGAGCACTTTTACTTACCGTCCATTGTGAGAAGTTTTCCATGGGACATTTGCACAATACGTCGATTCAGATCAAGAAGATGAACGTACGTTCTTTTACAGCCTGTACACGGCAAACGGACTCGGACCCCTGGTTGTGGCCACCTCGGGACGGACACTGGAGCTGTGGCTGGCAAAGACTGCCTATTGTTGACGTCCGACTGCATCTGTCCATTTTCTACATGAGCAGACCACCAATCTCACAGACGAGGAATCTCAAGCTAGCTGTCAAGCTTGAGCCAGCTATTCGGGTTCCAGTCAAGTGTCTTGTTGCATGCGGCGGTGGTGGGTGGGGGTCGCGCTAATTCGGGCCACCCACTTCCTCAGCCAACATACATCCGCTTCTTGTGCAAAAATGCAATTGCTAAGTGACAAGCCGAGAGCTGAAAGATAAGCCCCCAAAAGTGTGCTAGAACTGGGCTCAAATTATCGTGCACCATGTCATTCCACGCACCGCACTGGCGGACAAAACCCAGACATCTCAGGAAACACATCCTATTGTCTCTCGGAGTGTCTGCCCCATTACACAGGTCAGTCCCGGTTAGGTAATAGCACCAATGGACAAAACCTTCCGCGAAGACATTCTAGATAGTCACCGGTAGATTCTAGGGACTAGTAAGTCAGAGGTGCTGGCAGCTTAGCCTCTCCCTCATCCACTGTAACTTCCACGCCTTGATTTCCTCCGAGATTATCTCCTGTGGCAGCATAGCATCAAAGCCGTGGGGCACCCCTTCCACCGTCTTGCATATGAAGTCTTCTCTCTGAGCCGCCTCCATAAAGTGAACAACCTCGTCATACAGTGGGTCCATGTCGCCAACGTAGGCACCAGTAGGAGAAAGCCCGGAAAAAAGGTCCCAGTCTGCTTCTGTCGGGGCGATAAATTGGGACACAGGACTATGGACAGAATTATGGACGACTTGCTGCCATATGAATTTGCATGCTTCACGATTGAGGAACGGTCCGTTGAGACTCAAACGCTGCATGGAAGCTGTATCACATTTCCAATCTAGCATGGGAGCCTCAAGGAACAACCCGCATAGCCTCGGCAGCCCAGACTGTAGCCATATCTTCTCAGGCGCGTTGAGCTGCTGGCCGGGTTGGTCCAGATTGCCGACGCGCAATAACACCACCGGGATGCATCCCCTTCGACTGCTCCTATTTACGAATGTGAATCCTCCTCGCCATCGACGTCTTCCTCCGGAGCCGGCTTTGGGAGTTTTCGATCTTTCAACCACTGTAATATGTTACGAGCTCCTTCTTATCGGGATGGGGAGGAGCGAAAGCGATGGCGGACGCCGGGGTATCTAGTTCTTGCTACCTGGAATGTGCGGAGGGGAGGGCAGCCCAGCAGTATCCAAGTGTTCTATTAAGTTCTCTTGAACCAATCTTCACGCCTGATAGCAGGTCTAGAGATCCGGAGCTTGATGTAGGTAGAGCTGCTAACCCGCAGACGGGCAGGGAGAGCACGGCAGGAAGGAGCGGGCCGCGAAGGCACCCGGCGAAGCCATGCGGTAGTGAGAAGAAGATGACGAGCGTTACAAAAGCCGAATAATATGGAATTCTCGCCAGGGATGACGATTCCCAGTGGGCTTCAGTGTACTAACTGCGCAGTACTATTTATTAAGCTTAGCCCTCCTTGCCAAGTAGGCATCGACAACATCAGGAAATCTCTGCTCACCCATTGCCACCCCTACGCGGCGCCTGTACTCCAACCTAGACTCCTCTTCCCATGGAAGATCCAAGCCGCTGGAAAGACGAAACTTGGTCCGAAGCCATTCCCACGGAACAAATCCGGCGATTTCCCAGTCAATGATGCCGATGGAACGGTCGTTCACATCCACGATAATGTTACCCGGCCCCAAGTCGCAGTGATAGAAGTGAAATAGAGCAGAGCAGTCCATGCCCAACTCCTTGCTTGCCATCATGAGATGATCGTTAGTATAGGAATCATCTTGCCCAGCCATATAGCTTTCCGCAAGGGTTCGCTTATCCACGCCACCTATATAGTCGGCTTCCCAGTGTGACAACTCTCTGCAGACTTCTATAACCCGGTTGATATAATATTCTTTCATCTCTTCATCCATGGTCGGCCATTCGCTGCCGAGAGTTCGGCCTCGCACCGCTGTTACAAGCAAGACGTAGCGGTTACTCCAAAGGGCATGATGAAGGACTCGGGGCAAGTCGAATGTCCATCCGCCTCTGGCATGTAGGTATGTCAAAGTGACATGCTCGCGAGTGTTATGCGTCTCTTGCTCGTTCATATCCTTCACCTTCAAAAAGGCTTCTCCAAATTGCCACGTGGCCGTGCGATCTGCAGCGCTGTGAACCTTCTGGATAGGACTAGTCAGATGCAGCGGCATGGAGGATGGAGGCGGCTCTGTAGCGCTCGAAAGGACGTAGAATGAGCCTTGGCCATCAGGCCAGGAGGGCTGGGTGTCGTGTGGTTTGGATTGACGGTGGATGAACAATCTATCGCTGATGAGCCAGGAATCGCCGTCTATCTCTCGGACTGCTTCTCTAGCTGGAGCCAAGTTATGCATAGGCTTCGATTTAAGAACGAGGGAGGTTTCGTTGCATCGTTGATTGGGGAAGCGAATAAGCAGGGCAGGCTCAAGTAAGATATCAACCGTTGTACGGATCACACGCAGCTCACTCCAACTATGTACCACCAGCTTTATATAAGAGACGAGAGGTGCACTTCCCTGTACAAACATAGCCAATAGTATACATTGAGTCCTTAGTCGTAATTTGTTGGAGATAGAACCGGGGTGGGGCAATGAATTTTTAGGCTGGTCCATGGAAGCGGATGATAGTACAGTTTCAGAAAAGCCCACAAAATCAGTCAGAAAGGAACATGGAGTACTAAGTCTGATGGGTAAGTTTTAGCACTCCACCTTGTATTTGGCCAATGCACCACATCAAATGAATCCAAGCTAACCTTATCTGATTTTATCGATGATATCACCTAAATCAATAGAAACTGGATATTCAAGCCTTGCAACACTTGACAGGCAATTGAAATCAACATACGCCTATTACCATTTGGTGTGATACCCTTTAGCATCGATAAAATCCTGGCAACGTTGCGGCATACTAGCCAGCAATTCTCGTAGCCAGGCCTCCGGAACAGCCTCCCAGGCCTCACATACGTATACTCTCAACTGCCTATAGCTAGCGTCTGAATCCCAGCCGTATTTGTCCTCAATATAGTCCTTCATCCAGTTCCATACGGCCTCAATAGGGTTGAGGTCAGGGCTATTGGGAGGCCACGTTATCCGGCGTACACCACGCTCTTCGAACTCCTGTTCGGTTGATGCGGCGGCGTGAGCGGCGGCGTTGTCTTGCATAAGCGTGAGCTCTTCCCCATCATCGATACGGCACAGCCTAATCCAGCCGTCGATTAGAGGGAGTCTATGCTATTGGTAACTCTCGGCTCTAATCGACCCCCATTCCTTTCTCCCAGAAGAGACCTGGCCCTTTACCGGTAGCTCCGGAAAAACAAACCCAGAACATCCACCCCTTTTTCTTCCTCGGTTGCTCATCGATGCAGTCAGGATGGTTCTCTTCTCCGATCCTCCGTGTGACGTATTGTTGGCGGTGTGTGCCTCCGGTGACCCAGGTCTCATCGGTCCAGAGGATCTGTTCCCATTGCTCGAAGGTCCAGCCTCGGTGGAGGTTGGCCCATTCTAATCGGAGGTCTCGTATGTCTTCGTTAATCGGGGGTTTTTTGCGTGCAAACCGGCGGGAGAAGCCTAGACGTCGAAGGGCTGAGCGAATAGCGTATACACCGAATACACCTCCGAAGAGGCACATCGAGAGCTGGAGGAAGGTCATAAATCGGTTGGCTTTAGAGGCCGTTACGAAGGTCTCTAGCTCTTTCTCTTGGCCATATTCAAGAGCCGTGGGCGACCTGATCGAGGCCTCGTTTTAACGCCGCTTCTAATAGCCGTGCGAATCTGGCCTTCGGTATAACCGGTTCGGCGTTGAATCTCTGCCTTCGTCATATTTGCATCGTAATATAATGTATATACACGTTGCCGGTCTTCATTCGTTAAATGAGAAGTACTGACTCCCTTTCCTCGAGCCATTATTGCTGTTATTATAAAATCAACGTAAGTGATAGCCTTTTCGAAAAGAGAAATCTAGTCAATAAAAGGCGCCGGCGAGGTCAGCGCCGACGAGGTGCAAAAGGGGTAGAATCAACTAGATGGTATGTGTGGGCCGGATAATACATCACCGGTCAAAATATACCAAAAACAGTAAGATCTATATCACTAGCGTGGTTGGCGGTACATAGCAGGGATGCAAAAACTTTTGCCTCCTACCACGTAGCTGCATCCCAAACTGGGAAATATCGGCTGTCGAATCAAGGCCGAGGTCCCGAAGAGGGCAAGTGGAAAAGGCAGCAATGGTTGTAATTCAAGAATAATTTAAAACGAGGCCGTTGCCTCAAATGAGAAAATAATGTATATTGAAGATTTTGGTTAATTCTAGCCTGATGAATCTTATTTTAAACAATCGCTTAGTCTTATAATAAGCTTCACTTGCATATAAATTTACTCTTATTTACTCAGATCTTATTGATAACATTTTCTACACCTCTCTACATTACACTTCTTTACACCTCAAAAAGCCCCTCGAGTATACCATTTCAGCTACCATGGCATCAACAACTACCCTTCCGATACAGAGATACGAAGAGATACTTGATCTACTAGTTGAAAGACGTCATGATTTACCAGAGCTAGTCTACGACCACTTAGTCTCTAAGAGCACACCTAATGAAAATCTCAAGCTTGGCGAAAATAAATCATCAGGCTGGCTGGTATATGATTTTGGGCCTGAATCAACATTCAGATCATACGTTTTGGCCCTTAAGAGCCCCTTGGCATCGTTTTTAAAGATTAGAGGCGACATTCTTGCCTTGCTCCTTATATGGGAGTGTCTTATAACAGATGTTCAACACTATCAGAGTCACGAAGATCCCGGCCTGGGGGACAAACCGCCATCCGGCTTATCACCTATTCAATGGCTTGTACTTTAAACCTTTGTTAAAACGCGCACTAAGTTCGGCAATATTATCCCTGATCCAGATTATAATTACCATGATGTCTGTTGCCAACACGAACTCAGCAATTCTGGCATTCCGATATATAAGCCCAAGGCAACTAATAGGATATTTATACCCCACACAGAGTCTGCCTACTTTTCCTGGAAGAATGCCGGGTCGAAAGAAGAGTCCAGAAAGCAATAAGGACAAGGAATTTATTTAGATAATCCCATGCATGTACCCCTTTGTTGATTTAGTCGATAGCCTTATTCACTACCCTCTCCCATGAAATTCTTGACTGCTGTGACCAAAGTCGGCATTCGTTTCGTTCACATTTTCATACCAGGCCAGCACCGAGTCGAGTCGCATGCACCCCGCGACGTACTCGTCCGTGGGATCGAAGGTCGCGGTGATCAAGCCCTGGACTGAGAGCACATCGTTCCTGTCCTTCTTGTAAAATATGCCGGCGCTGACGCCGGCGTCTACTAGGCCGAAGTACTTGACATCAAAGCCGAGCTTGCCCGCAACTAGCTTGCTGTGCTGTAACTTGAAGCCAACCCTTGGTAATGTCGCGGTTCAGCGGTGCTAGATTGTCGACCACTCCGGTACGGTTGATGGGCATGAATCGAGCAGCTCATCCAGCAGGTGACCAGGCTTGATCGGCCCGTTAGGGGGCGTTGCCCCTATGTTCGTCCTAAAACGTCACTAATAAGCAAGCAAGCAAGCAGACAAGCAATTCTACTTTCGATATATATTGTTAGTAAGTTATATACTCATACCCTTTATATATATGTACACTAAATCAAACTCCACCCGATATCCTATCCTTAAATCTTGAAGCCGTACAATTACACTACGCCTACCCCTCGGAGGCGGGTCTTGTGGGTTTGGCCACAATTGGGAGGCGCTCTCATCCTTTGTCTGACGGCATCCTATTCCACCAGGGAATTAAATCTTGGCCCACAGCCTGATAGAGGACTTGAATCACCCCTAATCATGTCATAGCAATCTGTTTAGTATCTCCTCCGCTGGTTAACATCGATGATCAAATTGTTTTGGCGCTGGAGGACCAGGAAGTCCAGAACATCGCGCGGGTCGATGAGAAACTGCGTGTCTCGCTCCAGAGCATTGTCTAAAGATATGTCAGTAGTGGTTAGCGATTTGTCCAGAAATATAGAGTGCAAGTCGGACAACTCACAAAGGAAAACGGCCGTGAAGTTATGCCTGTCAAGCATCTTATAAATGACCAGCGGCACAATTCTGGGCCCCATTTCAAGCAGTTTACTGAACTCGGGCACATTGCAACGGGCCTTGGCACTAGTATTCACATTGGGATCAGTATGTTTTCCGTCGGACATTGGTGATACAACTTACTCGGAGGAAGGAGCTTTTCCAGGCGCGTACCAGCTCCTCTGCCAGGCGTAGAATCGCGCCTCGAATTCCTTGACCAGCCCCGGCGACGATTTGAGCACACTCTTGTAGTTAGAGACGGCCCATTCCTGGGCGGCCCGGGTAGGCAAGGGAATGGGGTCGTAGGGTCGCATCGCATAGACTTGTGCGTACTTCTGAGCGGGGGCCGGAGCAGCGCGGCGCGACCGCGGATCTGCGGCTTTGGGCGCCCTCTGCTCTTCCCCTGGGTTTCCCACTCTTCAGGCTGGAGAACAACCCACCAGGCTTCTTGGAATCGCGCCTGCTTTCTTTTGGATTTTGCTGAGTCTGGCTGTCCCCCTCATAACCGTCGGGTAGCCCGACCGTGTTCCCAGGATGGCCGGGAGGCGCCCTTCCGTAGCCACTGGCGAAGATTGGGTCATTGGGATAGTTTCCGGTGGCAGGCACGAGGTTACCCATCTTGCCTGGGAACGAGGGGTGCTCCGACGTGCGACGCCAGTGCTGGTAGATGGAGCCATAGGTGACCACGGGCTGCCGGGAGTCCCGGGGCCTGGTATCCTCTAGAGCCCTCCGATTATGTGCTATAAGTACACTGTCACCCTGCTTCGACGAGCATGCCTGATGAGGCGAAGCGTCGAGTTGGGGGCGATCCCGTCGCTGGGCGTGCTGCACCATTGCAGCACTGTTCTGGTACGGTCTTCCACTCCGCGTCATCAGTGTTGGCGGTGCGTCGAAGATCCGGAATACATCAACGTCCGCTTCAGCAGGTCCACATTCTACGAAGTGATATCTTCTGTCTTGATTCGAGTTTGTCAGTGCTGGGAGGGTCATTGGTCAGGTGAGTTGATATCTCGGTGCGACTAACAAAGTGCGTTCATATCTTCCACTGTTGAACCTTGGATCCAACGATTCGTGTACCCAACAGACCAAGCAAAGCAGTTGAAGTCAAGACGGTCAAGGATAACTCCAGGAACAGATTCTCTAAGGGCCAAGTTCGGAAGCTACCGCGATCGTACAGGAGGGGGAATCTATGTACTCCTCGTTGATAGACTTCAAGCTCGCCCTCAGTGGGAGCACGAAGCTTGGACTCCGATGGGGTTGGACGGTAGTCACCATTGTTCGAGGGATGAGGGGGTGGCATTTCGGAGCACGATGTTAAATGAAAGGGGGGGGGTTCAATGAAGCTGATGGAACCAAGTATGAGAGTCTTGTCGAACCCCAAATCAAGGGATCAACAAAGACCTTTATATAGATCAAAGCCACCTATACGAGCTTGAAAGTACTGACATGACTACGGTAGCTTCCAGGCTGCTTCACAGGCCCATTGGTAATAATGACGCGATCTACGGCCTGTATGTTGGCTTCATCACGAACACAACCAACTCCTGGATAGAGTGCGACGACTATCTCCCAAGTGGGATATGGGCTGGATCAGGGCGCGTAGTTGGGCCCTTCGGACGGCGTCTATCTTCCATCACAGTTGGCATGACTAGCGGCGAATGGATCGTCGGTTGTTTGGCGAATAGGGAAGTGTAATTAGTCGCCGGGTTGGACGTTTGGGCCCAGCTTGGCGGCCTGCTCATCAACGTAATAAACACTGCCAGCAACCAACCCACCAATCAAAACGGATATCCACAATGTGACTACTTTACCCCACCAAACACCTAATCTTCATTATCCCATCTCGCCCACCTCGACCTTTCTTCAACTTGCCAACATCGCGCACAACCGAACTCAATCCAGAGCAATGGAAACAGAACCAGCAACACCGCCCAGCCAGGAAGCTGTCGGCTCGGTCAACGAGCTCTACCACGCCATCTGTGCCGCCTTCCCACGGGCTGTGGCAAATTTCAACTCCAAATGGGATGCTGCGCACCCGCTATGCACTTCTCTGGCGTCCTCCAACGGTGCCACCTGCCTGGGAGAAGACGAGTTCATCGCCCTCGGGAAGCTTGGCCCCAAGATCATCCCCTTCGTTCTCTTCAAGCTGGCGAGCGATGCTGCCGACAATCTATGGGCCGTGTTTTTATGTAAGTCCACCTCGTCTCCGGCACGGCCAACATGTCAAGGGGGAACTTTGGTTAATCAAGATACCGGCTAGATCACGCCTTGGAGAAAGACCCTGCCTACCGCCCTAGCCTGGACGGTGATTTACAGCGCCAGAGGCGCCAGATTGTCGAACTCAACTTCCAGCGCAATAAGCTTGCGGAAGAACGCATTCGGAATTGGCAGAGACACTGCCGGGAAAACTCGATTCATAGTGTGACCCTCGTCTACACCAGCGGCGATGAGTACTTCGACTTGCTCGACATGGGGCCTGGTATCATAGCTCATCTCATGGTTGAGTACTACCACGACCGGGGAGGCTTCTACTATGAGCTTTTGCATGAGATCATCCACAGCCGGCAAATGGGTGCTATGGAGATCAAGAAGCCTGAAGAATTCCAGGTGTGGACGCTATTCTTCGAAGATATTGATCATGACAAGGCGCCCAAGTATCGCCCCAAGGACTGGGAACGCCAGCTATCCTTTTGGAAAGATAAAGATCCCGACACGTATTGAGCGTTTCATCAACACTGTAGCATTTAACCTTGTAAATAAGCAAGTTGAGAGTTTAGGACAAAATCCAGAGTTTATATTGTCGGTCCGCATTCTGGGTCTACTTATTCTTGCGAGTTTGTCGCCTTGTTTCCAGCGGGGATTTGCACATTAACAATTCTTTTTTTCCTCTTCGGTTCAATATCAAGGTATGAACCCATTTGGGAATTCCATGTGTTATCAAGTTCACATATTGTCCATTAGGAAACAGCAGCAAAGTGCAGATAGATAAATAGATTCAGCTTGTTGGGAGTTGTAAGATTCTCAGCTAGAAAGAGAAAAAGGCAACAAATAGGAATACCGTCCAGGTCCGTTGTATATCCATTCAAAAGACCACTCCAGCTCATCGCGGCAATAGGTTTAGTAAAAGAAGTAAAACAGGTATGAAGGACATGGAACTTTCTTCGATTGAGATCATATGAGCGAGTAGAATAAGCTTACACATTAGCAAAGCCAGGGCCCGGTCCGAGAAGATCAAAGGTCTATTGTTACAGTGCATGAAAGGGAGATAGAGTAAAAGAAGGGAATCAGACATAAAGAAAGGTGAACGAGCATAGAACATTGACAAACTCTTACATGTAAAAGGAGATCTTATCTCGAAGATGAAATACACGTTTCCGATCTTACTATATTCTATTACAACGTCTAGTGTAAACTAGCTATTTTAAGTAATTTAGTGGGTTGCATGAGCTCAACGCAATGCAGACCATATATCAAGGATCATCCTCACTTACCATTTTCCTTCCCCCTCATATAGTGTTGACTCCAGTAGAGAAGACTCTAGTTGACTGGAGTTATCCACCGAGGGCTGGATGAAGAATACGATTAGTAGATGCCGGCCTTTCGGAACTCGTTCCCCATGGTCTCCCGGACATCCGCGGCCAAGTTGTCGTTGGGCCGCATGGCGAGAACCATTTCCATGATAGCCGGGACGGCGTCTTCGAACCCGTCACGGAGGTTGCTGTCGCTTTTCCCTCGCCAGATGTCGCCGGCCAGGTATGACTTACCCAGCTCTAGAATGATTGCCTCCACGATCTGTGGATTCGGGTTCTTGTGGGCGACCAACTCGCGCTGCAGCTCGTTGCCGAATAGCACGAGATGGTGCATCTGCCGCGTGTGGACCTCGAGCGGCTCCCGGTGGTACGAGTCCTGGTAATCCACAACGCGCTTCTTGCTGGCCTGCATGAACTGCATGAGGAACTGCTGCTCCACCGTGAAGAAGAGGCGAAACGCCTTGCCGACCGGGGTCGTGTCGCCCAGCCGGTGGCCCCAGACTTCGTTGCGCGCAACATTCAGCTCCTTCCGCGACTCGACCAGCTTCTCTATGCACCGGGCGCAGGTTCCCTGCGTCTTGGCCTCGCTCACCACCTCGTGGGTCTCCGTGGGCTCCGGCTCGCCCGGCTGCAGTGTCCGGGTCGTGCGGCGCTGCTTCGGCGTGACGCGGGTGTCGATGTGCCAGCAACCGGTGTACACCGTGTTGACATCGGTAATGAATGTCACTTTCCTTGGTTCCGAGGATGAAGCCATGTTAGTGGTATTTATTCTGGAGGACGTAGGTTAGCGTCAGACAAGTTTCCCTTTCTACTGTTGATAGAATAAGCTTCGTCTTGATGCGTGCCAGCTACCTCTTTCAGCATCCATGGGGGCCTTGGTACGCATTTATAATAATTATCTACTTTTTTGACACTGGTGACTGGTTCTGTTCACAAAGGCTATGTTTTCCGCCTGTCAAAATTCATAGCTCATTGTTCCTTTGTCCTACAGCATATCTGTGCCTTGATTCATCACTAGTGTTAAGAATGACCGTCGTGGACAATGGGAGAAGGGAGAAGTTTTCCTGGAAAGCTTACTCATAGGCAGGTTTCAAACACTTCTCAGTCACTTGCAAAAAGGAACTGGATACCCGAGTTGAACGAACTTCATGCTGTGCATAGCAGGGAAACAAAAAGGGGCAACGAGGACGATTTGCCAGAGGCTTGTTGATTACCACAAATCCCGACAACCACTCGCAGACGTGCCGCAGCTGGACCTCCAGCCTTGGCCGCATCTCAGGAACTCTTAGGCCGGGGATTTCGATAACTTTAGTGGTTGAACAAGGACAAATAGATATCTTAACAACATTGAAAGATCATAAGGATGACCAAAGTGTGAGCATCAGTAAATTTCGATTAGTCCTTCGATGAGGGTCGCAATTATATGGATGGCCAGAGATGTGTACCGCAGATGACACTCTGGAAGGCATGTTGTTTTGATAAAAGTCGTGAATAGTGACATATTGTCGCCAAAAAAGGTGGAGAAAATGCTTCCGTAGCTACAACACAAGCGCAGTCGATCGTACGGGTACGTGTATTAGAAAGGAGGAAGGCAGGTCTAGAATAAGTAAAGGGGACTTCGCGGTAGTACGGGCCTATATGCATACTTGTCTACGTGGGTGGTATTGATAGGGACATGGTCGTGCAATGTCTAAGAGGGATGGTGACTAAACCGGGCAGATGCAGCAGCGCTTTCTTAACCATGATGTGGCTTTCGTACGCCCGTAGCCCATCAAAGACGGGGCCTGTAGCTCAATATTTGGGGGACAGGGCAGTAGCTCCCAATTAGCAACGTCTGTGATATACTGCGGCCATTGGTAGCTTTAAACGTATAACGCGTCCTGAAAGTAATGTTACCGGCGAACCAGCTAGATGAGGCCCCAAGGGGCTCCGTATCGAGCCGCCTTGGCCATCCATCATGGTTCCCAATCGCCATGAACCTAAGATATGCACCGTCGTCCCGCGACGCTCCCCTAGCGTTCCCCTCCCCGCGTCTAACGTGCTCTTCATTCGTTCTAGTCCGATGATTGAAACAACAAGAGTCAAGGTCATCTCCTACCTATCATCAGACGTTTCGTGGTTCAGCTCGGTGGACTCTTCCTGTGATCCAAAGATTGTACTCGACACTTAACACAAAGTCATGGCGCTAGTATCTTGTGTAAGTCTTGGATCGCACCCTGTCTGGCGAATGCAAAGCTGGTAACACCTTGATGGCTAACGCGGGGAACACATGCAAAGTGCGACGCTTTATCCAGTGCTTTGCCGGGGAATGTCTTCCTCCCGAACAGCACCACCTACCTCGACGCGAGCTCGCAACGATGGTCAGGCACAGCCTCGTCGCTGTGGCCCAACTGCATGGTGCTACCCACCTGTACGGAGGACGTGGCGACGGCCATGCAGGTCCTAACGCAGAACCAGTGCCTCTTCGCCGTCAAGTCGGGCGGGCACATGGCCGTCGCGGGCTTCAACAACATCAACGACGGCGTGACCCTCGACCTGAGCCGTCTCAACACCGTCGAGCAGGCCATCAACCTGCGCACGACGCGGCTCGGGGCCGGCGCCGAATGGCAGCACGTCTACGACAAGACCCCGGACGTCGTGGTGCCGGGCGGCCTGTGCGGCGGCACGGGCGTCGGGGGTGTCTCGCTCGGCGGCGGCATGTCCATCTTCCTGGCCGAGAAGGGCTGGACCGCGAACAACATCATTGACTACGAGATGGTCCTGGCCAACGGATCCATCGTCCACGCCAACCAGGCCTCCAACCCGGACCTCTTCCTCGCGCTCAAGGGCGGCGGCTCCAACTTTGGGGTACTGACACACATCACCGTCAACAATGCGCAGCTGACCAATCTAGTCTATGCCGGACAGGTGATCAATCTTCTCACCGACCGGTCGATGAGCTCGTTATTGAATGCTTTGACCAGGTACACTAAAAACAACAACAGGGATCAGAGCGCGGGACTGCAGACCATATTCAAGCTCGGTAGCAACGGGAAGGACGAGGTCGAGACGCTGTATGGGCACAAAGTGGGCCCGGCTTCCTTGATGCCCTTGCCCTTCCTCCCTCCTGCCATCTTCGGCGACTTGCTGAGGGTTCCGTCGCAAACACTGGCCATTGCTGCACCGGCGCCCATAAACATCATGTCCCGCATCGCGCAGGCCGCCCAAGCAGATGGGTTCAGGTAGGTGTAGTAGGACTGCACCACTGTCGCTGCCCTTGGCGAAAATCAAGTAGCTCCCCGTATTACTAATTATTGACCGTGACATACCAACAGGGACGAAATAGCAACCATCACCTTCAAGAACGACCAAAACACCATTGAAGCAGTGCATACGATAACCAACGACATATGTAACCAAATGGCCGACGTACCCAACCTAGACTGTTTCTGGAGCTACGTGCCTCTGCCGGAAATCGTCACGGCCAACAGCCTGAAGAGGGGCGGCGACGTCCTGGGCCTGGATAGAAACCGTATTGACCGCATGAGTACGTAAACGAGCATGTCTTCGATCACTGACATCCCCCCATCCCGTGTCACTACCTCTAGATCAAGACATGATGATATCACTGGCTAACTCCTGCCAGTCGTCTTCTTCTCCCCGCGGTGGCTCGACCCCCAGTACGACGACCGCATGGCCAACACCAGCGTGGCCTGGTTCAACCAGGCCAAGGCGGCCACGGTGGCCCGGGGCACCGATGACGAGTTCCTGTACCTGAACTTTGCCGGCGGGTTCCAGGATCCCATCAGTGGCTACGGTGCCAAGAATGTCGAGTTTCTGCGGCGGGTGGCGGCCCAGTACGATCCTCAGGGGGTCTTCCAGAAGCTGATACCGGGGGGCTTCAAGCTGCCGGCGAAGTAGGTAATTAGCAGTAGATAAAAGCCTCTGCTCCCCCTCCTCCGCCTGGTCATGGGCCCGACGCTGTAGACCGCGGCCCCGGGCGGCCACGACGTCGTCGAGCTGGCTCTGAGCCCCCGGTATTCCGGCGAGCGAGGGTACTACACGCTTCTGCAGAAGGACCAGAGCTCGCCGGAAAGCTAGGACAGGCAGAAGCCGGCCAGCCTCTGGGTGAAGGCTTTGACGTGGGCTAAGATGGACCAAGGTGGAACGAAGCTGTAGATCTGGTGTATTCAGGCTGGTCAAGCTTTGAAGTGATTAATGCGATAGGCAGAACCGGGTTTTACACTCTTTGTGACTTGGGGAGGCCCTTTATACAATAATAGCAATGATTTGTAATTGGTCATGTACTTACTCAGTCAATTTTCCACCACACTTCTAGAATACTCCTAGAATACTCCTATCCTCATATGGCCCGCCATCCATGACGCCTTCTACGCGTTCCAGGATATCGTGGACGACCAGCGGCTCGGGCTGAAAGGCACCGCGGTGCTGTTTAGGGGCACAGCAAGCCGTTTCTGTGGGTCTACCTCGCGGTGCAGATCGGCCTTCTGGCCTGCCCACAGATACTCACTACGGGCAGACGCTAAGTGCTTCATCATCGCGGTGGGTGGCTATGCGGCGGCCTACTTATGGCAGAAATGGCTTGATGGAAGGGGTTATGTGGCTGCAAAAATTGAATACCATGTTCGCCCAACAAACTGGCTCGCTGTCAGTGTTGGGCAATCAACGATGATGCGTCGGCAGCATCGGGAAGGGATGACGGAGCAAGGGATGACAAACAAACTGCAGGCCAGGGTAACCATTGCCCGAGCCCCCTAATGGTTGGTTGCCAAGTCGGCATTAGATCAAATTGGGCAACCTACACGATGTTGTATGCGGTTGATGCGGTACCGCCCCCTTTCCACAGTGAACCATCGGCGCACAACAAAAATGATACCCCATCCTTTTTTATTTATTTTTTATAACTTGGACCCGACGCTTCATAAGTTGGTCGATCATCAACTTATCAAAGTACTTTATTTTTTATATTTTAACTTCAATTGCCAGTCGATAAAGATGATGTTTCGCAGCGCTGTAACGCCGGCCATGCTGGTGCTATTCCATGTAGCCATTGCTGCGGGGGCAAAACTGCTAAGTGGCGGGACCATGATCGCATTCGACCAGGAGTCCGAGCAGCTGCGAGTGATCAGGGGCGGGTCCGTCCTCATCGAGGGAGACCGAATCACTGGCGTTTCGGACGTGGCCTCGCCGCTCGACACGCCCGCCGGCGTCGAGTTCGTCGACTGCACCGACAAGATCATCACCCCGGGCTTCATCGACACCCACCGCCACGGGTGGCAGACCGTCTTTAAGACCATGGGCTCCATCACGACGCTGGCTGACTACGCCCTGCGGTTCAGCGCGCTCGTCGCCGCGCCCCTCTTCACCCCCGGACGACCTCTACATTAGCCAGCTCGCCGGCCTCTACGAGGCCGTGGCCGCTGGCGTGACCACCATCGTCGATCACGCCCACCACACCTGGACGCCCGAGCACGCCGCCGCGGGACTGCGCGCTTCTGTTGACAGCGGGGCCCGGGTCTTCTTTGGCTACACCTTCCAGAACTCGTCGGCTGAGTTTGGCGTCCCGGAGCAGATTGGGCAGTGGAAGGAGCTGGCCGCGGCCATGACCAGCAACTTGACTCAACTTTGCATCGCTTACGACGAATGGACCTCCAATCCTACGGGAGGTAACACGCAGGCTGTTATAGATCTGATAAAGTGCGTCTAATTTGAGAGTCCTCAGAATTGGAGTTGGCTAACCTTCATCACAGGGAGAGCGAATCGCTGCTAACCACTCATCATGTGGAGGGACCCTGGCTGTGTAAGTGTCTTCGCAGGCATCCGGATCTGTGGCTCTTCAATGTGCTGACCAGCTTGGCATAGTGGGAAACACCCCCCAAGACCTCCACCGGGCCGGCATCCTCAACTCGAGCACCCCGACCATCATCTCCCACGCCTCACATCTGGACGTTCGGGGCGCCAGCCTGCTGCGCGCCACTAACAAACACATATCCATCACGGCCGAGAGCGAGATGCACTATGGCCACCTGCACCCGACGAGCCACCTGATCCTGGACCAGGCCTCGCTCGGCGTCGACACCCACATGACCTTCTCGACCGACATCCTGACACAGGCCCGCCTCTGGCTCCAGTCGGCCCGCTACCGCGTCTACCAGAACACACTCGACCGCTGGCAGATCCCCGCCCAGAACCCCTTCTCCGTCAACCAGGCCTTCCTGCTCGCGACCCGGAACGGCGGGCTGGCCGTCGGCTGTAAGGACTTGGGAGTCATCGCCCTGGGGGCCATGGCCGACCTCGTGGTCTGGGAGGGCCGGTCGCCGGCCATGCTCGGGTGGACGGACCCCGTCGCAGCCGTCATCCTGCACGCGAGCGTGGGCGATATCGCGCACGCGCTGATCAACGGCGCTTTCCGGAAGCGCGATGGCCGCCTCCTCGACTCCCGCTATTACGACGAGGTGCAAGACCGGTTTTTGGCCAGCGCGCAGCGCATCCAAAACGTCCTGAAGGAGATGCCGCTGCCGCCGCAGGAGGGCAACTTCTTGACTGGGTCACCATTCGGATACGTGATGCAAGTTGATGCCCAGCGAGGCGAGGGGGCTGGGTACGGTCCAAACTTTGTTTGAAAACTGGCGGGGCTGAAGGTGGTAATCGATTTGATGTAAAGAGGGACCGTCTCTTGATAGACACATACCGAGTAAGGGGGTGAAATAACAGCGATAAATTTGATCCTCCAAGCATCACCTCTTAGGTTTTGAAACGAAACATCCTGCCTCGCGCCAAACTTGCATGCGTGAAACCGCTCCCAGTCACAAATCTATCAGTGCGTGCATGTGATGGTTTAGCACTAATAGCCAGGGAGCTGTTTGAAACCCGACCTAGACGCCTCAAAAATGCAAAATATCAGGGTAAGTGTTAGGAGAGCCCACCACTGAAGCTAAGTTATCTAGCTGCCTGTTGTTGCTCCGGCTATTGCTCCGACGCTGTAGCAGTCCCTGCAACCAGTTCGGGTCAAGATATCAGTACGCAGGGAAGAATTTCACAAAATGAGGTGGTATCTTCGGGTTGGATGCCACTTGGTGCAGCCCGGGGGGTTGTCCTGGTAGAAGCGAAAAAAGGGGTAATAACGTTGGAAGGGGCATGCACCGGACGTCTCGGGATAACCATAATCGTTGTAGTAGTGGGGCGCCAATAGGTCCTGGCCTCCTTTTCTACCCCATGGCCAGCGATACATTCTCCTTCTCCAACATTTCCCAGGCACTTCTCTTCACTCTGCCAATGCCCTTTCGATATGCTATTCCTTCTTACCACTCGACCCAAAGAACATTGTAAAAGCTCCAAGTCTCCTTCTCCACAGGCTGCGGCTCCCGGAAATGCAATCCACGGGAGATCGCCACAACGTCGACTGGAACAGCCGACGGGTAGGCACTCGTGAGGTGTTTCCAGTGTTGTCAATCAACCAACCAACCCAACCACCGTTAGGTGGTTGGTTGGTTGGCCCTTATAACCTAATCGGCGCTGGTTGGTTGGTTAATTGGTTGGTTATAAGAGCTCTGGTTGGTTGGTATATTAATATCTCGTGATGTTTTTTTAGTGTTTTGAGCCTCTTATACATAGTGTTGTTCCATATCGCCTGATCGTAACCAACTAGTAGCCTTCCTTCCAGCCTCATCCATCGTGGGATCTGTTACATCCTGCCGATCCTGCTCTGCTGTAACACAAAGGAACATCGGATCAATATCGTTGATAATTCCAGCTCTATACCAAGACCTCAACGTCATTGATATATCCACGATCTTGATATCAAGCCTGAAGCGAGAGGTATCCTGTAACCGGCCGGCCGATGAGAACAATCTCTCAAATTCAGCTGACATCGACTGGATCGTGAGAAAATCAAGAGCCATTCGCGAGAGTTTAGGGTATCGCTCGCGCTGGTTATGCCAGTATTGGATCGGATCGGATATACAACCTAATCCAGGTTCAACGCCGCGTGCGTACCATCGAGCATACTCGTTATCGCGCTCCTCATCGTGTGCTCGGCTTGCTCGGTTGCGTTGTTGTTGCAGGAAGGAAGTGAAGCTATTTACAGATATATTCGGTTGGGTAACTGTTGGCGTTGCCGGCCTGGGGTTCGGCCCATCTAAGTTGTTATATTCGGTATCCCACACACCCTTAACTAGTTGTTTCGCATCGTGTACCCAATCGGCGTTCGTTGCCCAAAGGCATTCGAGAGACTTCCAATGTTGTAATAGATGGAATATATGAGCGGCGTAGTATATCGGTGTTGTCTGGAGGTTAGCATAGTAGCCGTTAATCTTTCCCCAGGCGGCGTTAACTCTAATGCCGTATTGAGCTGGTTCAGGGTAATTAACCAAGTCAGCTTTATACTGTTCCAGCTTCTGTAGTATAAATTCGAAACCTGAGAGATAGTGGTAGATGTTGCCGTAAGACCCTTCAAATCCACCTGATCGTCGCCTTATCTGACCGTCGCCCTCTAGTTGGATAAGGCAATCCTCGAAATCGCTCAAAATCGACGCGATTCTCGTAAGAGCATCCCAATCAAGATCAGACAATTGATTGGCAGGTTGGAGGGAGATAGGTATGTTTTTCGATGCATGAAATCGAAGGGTGCCTGTAACCGGCGATGTGTGTTGTTTAGTCCATTCATTGTTATACTTGGTACGCGTTATCTCGATGTATTGACGTAGTCGGATCGCTCGCTTGATCATATAATACGTTCCTAACCAACGCGTTTGGTTATCCTTGACGAGCCTAAGGGGCCTCTTTGATCTATCAGAATCGGCCTCCTGAACATATCGAAACAGATCGTTGATACGGTCGCTCTGATCGATCGCGATCACAATAATACGGAGCTTGCCAACAGGCCCTTGCTGGCGCCACCTCTCATAGTCGGCGTCGGTGAGAGTATCGTTATCGTCAAATTCGCGAATGCCCTCACTTGCCGATGCGGAAGGATCGAGCAGAGCCTTTGCTGCTAGGTTGAGAATGTGGCCGAAACAGCGACCTCGTCGGCGACGCCCATTAAACTTATAAGCGTTACCGATAAAGTCCATCGCCGTATCCATGTTGGAGGCGTTATCGAGGGTGAAATATCCAACCTTGTGGCCGATCTTATACTGGTCGATTAAGTTCACCATCGCGGCGCCGATCATACCTCTATCGTGACTGCCTCTCACTTCCGGCATACCGAGGACGATCTTTCGAGGTTAATTGGTGAGGGCATCGCGAAAGAAACACGTCAATCCATATACGTTATGCCTGCTCCCTGACCTCCACCCATCGAACGCGAAGTGTATCTGACCAGGAGCGCGTTGCAATACATCGATAACGCGTTGGTGATGGCGATGGAACTCGGTAACAATGCGTGATCGGATACTGTTGCGTGAGAGTATCGCTTGTTGGGTCTCGATCTGAGGGTTTAGGAAGGAGCAGAGGGCGCGAAATCCAGGCGTGTCAACAAGGCGGAAGGGGAGAGACTCGTTGACGATCCATTCGACGAGAAGGCGTTGAAAGTGTGTTTTATCGAAGGAATCGTGTATCTTATGCATCAGGATCACATCGTTACTGTTATCGGGGTTCAGGTTGTTCAGGAAGGTTGTTATAGTTCGTCGCTGGGAATATCTCGTCTCGTCGCCTCGCTCTTTTCTCGATTTACGCATGTCGCTCGGTGCCTTGATGTTGTGATGTGTGTAAAGGTGACCCATCGCGTTTGATAGGCCGTCACCGATGAATTTGTTAAGTTGCGGTGATTGAGCCTCACTGCAACCTTACCAGAAGCGTTTAGCAGTGTTTAGCAGCGTGATTGGGGTCTGCCATGGGAGATGGGGGCTGTGTAAGTAAGCCCCGTGGGGCTGACTTGCTACGCAAAGCTGCGGTATACTTGTAGCGCCAACGAACTTATGAGCCTAGTGAGCCCCCGCCGAAAACCCGGGGAGTCTCGCAATTGTGCTCCCCAATTTCCTTTACGGCAGGCTAGGTTAACAGAGAGCTAAGAACTACTTCATCTGGAGACCTCATTTGAAAGCTCATCATTCGATATACACCGCTGCTTAAGTCAGCCTCTCGTGCGACGAGTTGCACGTCGCCAGGGGCATCATGCGGGGCGTCAGCAAATCCCGTGTGGGTGGGGTGACAGCTCGCAGATCCCCGTACATGCATATCGTCAGCATCTATAGATAAAGAGGGTCGGCCGTTCAGCCTGATACAGCGACAGAGTCGCGCGTCTCTTTTCACAAATGTCTGAGGGCATGAAGAGAAGTAAGAAAAAACCGGAGACTGAACAATGGCCGGCAATTGCTACCAGTCGTCGTTCGAGAAGTCGATCGTGGTGTTCAAGGAGGGGTTGCGAAGAAGAGACGTCGAGGACTTTCGGGCCACCGAACTGGAGCATTTGCGTACAAGGATCGCGACCTTGCAAACCAGACAGCATGCGCAGCGACGACTACAGGACTTCAACCAGCTACAGTTATTCCTGGAAGCCATTGAGCAGTATGGAAAGGTGGTTTCGTCGTTCTATCCCAACAAGGAAATTGTTGCATTTATCTGGGGACCCCTCAAGTTTTTGCTCCAGGTATGGCACGCTCGCGTTCTGCACCATCTCAGCCTCAGTACTGACAAGTACTACACAGGCAACAAGCGAACATGGTGAAGCCTTTCGCGAACTCTTAAGCGCTTATGCTTGCATCGGAGAGGCGCTTCCGCGATTGTTACAGTACCAAGATCTTTTTCGCACCGAGCCGCACATGGTCCAAGTCTTAGCACTCCTGTACGAGGACGTCCTCATGTTTCAGCGTATCATCTTACGTTACTTCCAGCAACCTCGTTAGCCTCGCTCTTCCTTATTTGAGATTGGTCTCTAATCTAACCACGATTACGCAGTGTGGCAAACCGTGTTCAGCGAATCCTGGAAAACATGCAAGTCTCGCTTCCCCGGCATCATCCGCAACATCGCGACACGGCGCAACTTGATTGAGAACAAAGCGACCGATGTCTAAGTCGAAGAAGTTCGGGAGAGAATTCAGTACTCGTTACAGGTCGAAAAGAGCCAGCTCGACGAGCAGACCTTGCGGCAGATTCGAGATGTTCACAATTGGCTCAGGCCAACGAATGTTGATATCGATCAGGCCGCACTCCTCGAGGCTCGGGCAGACTATCCCGGAACAGGCCAATGGCTCCTCGAAAACACGCTTTTCAAAGAGTGGTTTGATCCGCAATTTCCTACGATACCTACGTTGCTATGGATCAACGGTATCCCTGGAGCAGGTAATCACTCAATCTTGTGATATCCCGCCCGATGATAGATATGCTGACATCACGACAGGCAAAACGATGCTCGCTTCCCTGGTGGTGCAGAAAGCAAAAGAGCTCGAGCCGGCGCCGGTAGTGCTGTACTTCTACTGCAAGTACGATAACCCGGAACGGGACAACTTCGTCTCTCTTGGACGAAGTCTGTTGGCGCAACTCTTGCATCATGACAACGGGCTGTTGCCTACTTTCTACCAGGAGTCTTGTCGCAGCGTCGATACTATACTCTCTTCACCGAAATCGGTCAGAGAACTGCTGACCCTAGCGTTTGGGAATTGCAAGAGTGCTTACATCATTCTCGATGGTCTGGACGAGTGCCCGCGTCAAGAACGACAAAACATCACAAAATGGTTCTGTGAGCTAGTCGAGAATCTTCCGAATGACGAACCGGAAAGGCTGCGTTGTCTCTTCATCAGCCAAGATGACGGGCCTGCCCGGAAGGACTTTGACAGGCTGGACCACCGCATCAAGATCGATACGAAGGACAGCCAAAACGACATCAAGGAGTATTGCCGCGTGGAAGCTGCCAAGCTCCTTGACAATTACCCGTCTCTTCCGGGCGAAAAAGTATATTCAATCGCCGAGACTGTTGCAAACAACGTAGGAGGCGTGTAACCCCTGTCCCCTCGCTGATTACTCCATTGGTGTGCTTGACTAACAGAGGACATGAAGGACTTTTCTTGCTGGCGAAATTGATCTGGACGAACCTCTGCTGTCATACCTCCATCGCCAGGATGGAGGAGGAGCTCAAGCCAAATGTCTTCCCCCAGCAGATCAACGACGCGTAAGTTTGATGGACACTTGTCTTAGCTTACTTCAGCTGACCCCCGGAGTAGATACCGCCGTATTGTGATCCGAATCAGCGAACAGGCTTTGCCTGCAGCGAAGGAAGACGCGTTCCGGCTCTTGGGTTGGCTCGTGTGTGCGAAGAGGCCGCTCAAATGGCACGAGATACAGGGAATGAACTCTATCAACCTGGAAGCGCGGCGGGTCGATTTTGAGCGTCAGAGTTTTATCAAATCCCCCAAGGACTTGCTGGAGTCCTTGGTGGAAACGCGCGCAGACGGTAGCCTTGAGTTCGTGCATTTGACGGCCAAATTGTGAGTTCCCCAGTTCCAATCGGGAAGCAAAACAGAGAATTTGGAATTGACTAACATTCGTATAATAGGTTTCTGCTTGAAGAAGCGTATGTGGTACCCTCAAAGGAAGAGATAAACCTGGCGAGCCTTTGCGTCGACTACTTGAATCTCACAGCCTTTATCGACCCGCCCACAGCGGAGGGGGTCTTGAACGGCAACTACGGCTTCATGGACTATGCCGTTCTATTCTGGCTTCGACACTTGGAAACCGGGGCCACCCTCAAGACCGACGAAGAAGACGACGAGCTGATGGGCCAGCTCGCCGAATCGCTGGGAGTTTTCATCGAGCAACATTGGAACAGCCCTACCAACGCCCTCCCACTAGCCAAACGGCACAGCGACAAGCTCCAGCACTTCCGGACCCAGCCCTACTACGAACGACTGGAGAAGGTCGTAGCGTCGACCAGAAAACAGCTCAAGCACTTCGGCAACCTGAGCCCGCGAGAGATGGCCCTGAATCTCGACCCCATGGTCCGCGACGTTCGGCAGGTCCTGGAGAAAGTCGTTTCCGACGAACTGGAGCCGGCATACCAACAGATCATCAAGGAGAGGTACGGCACCAACCTATTCAAGTGCCCTCGGTTCAGCTGCCAGTTCTTCACCATCGGCTTCTCCTCGGCCGCCGAGCGAGACGACCACATCAGCAAGCACGAGCGACCCTTCCACTGCTCGCACGAGAAATGCTTCGGCCACACCTTTGGCTTCTCGTCTGAGGTGCAGCGTGACAAGCACATGCGGGAGCACCATCTCGAAAGCACGATTCGGGACGAGGAATACCCGACCACCGAAGAAGTCGAGCGCAGCCTGACGAATGACCAGACAGCTACAGACGACAACAGGCAAACCCAAGAGGGTTATGTCAATCCAGAAGCGACGACAGGAGGCGCAGCTGCCGCCGCTACAGCCACGATGGAGCAGCCTGAATCAGAGCCCGAGTCAGAGCCGGAACCACAGTACAGGCCGCGGCAGAAACGGCCCCGGCAGACGGAGTTCCGGTGCGAGGACTGCGACATGGTGTTCCAGAGGCGGTACAACCTGACGTCGCACCGCCTAACGCATAGCCCGCATCGTGAACATGTCTGTTCGGTTTGCCAGAAGGACTTTGCGCGGCCGGGAGACCTGAAGCGTCACGTGAGCAGCCACACGGGTGACAGGAACTTCGTCTGCCGCGGCACTTTGAGGAACGGGGAGCCCTGGGGCTGCGGCAAATCCTTCGCCAGGGCGGATACCTTGCGCAAGCATCACGAATCCCGGGTCGGGCGTTCGTGCATACAGGCTCGGCAACGAGAGTTGGGAGAGCAAGTATAGTAATACCCTTTCGCAAGCGAGGTATCTCAAGAGCCTGTTTTGTAGTAAACAATGAATTACAATATCCATTAGAATCCCTAAAACCCGCTTAATCAATGTTCGAAGTTCTAAAGGCTATTATCCCGTAAACGAGAATGCATTGGCAGAAGCAACTAATATAGCTGTAGGTCAGTGTTAAGAAATCTAAAGATGTTTGACAAGCAGGGTTATGACTACGCCGGTCAATCGTTCACGAAATACTAGGCACATAACATTGCAATTCTCACCACCAAGACACTTCTCTCCTCTGGTCCCATCGCCATCCAATTCAGCACATTTCCCGAACAATAAGATCGCAGTTGTTTGTCTTCCAGGAGTTTTAAAGCTGCTCGTCTCTTAGCACGAGCAACTCTGTCATGCGTATTATTTTAGTCCTACCTTTTGACCTCATTAAGCGCATTAGGTGAGAAATACAGATGGCCTGGCGCTTCTGCTTTGAGTGTGCTGGGCCGTAATGAGGTTTCTCTACGAGTCGACAAACTCAAGAATTGCGAAAGCACACTGTCATGGGTCTCATTGGCTACCTACTTTGGGAATTTTCCTGGGCGCAGCCCAACCAGCGGGAAAGAAAATTACGGCTTAGACCAATACAAGCACTTCCTCGTATTCAGAATTCCCAGGAATGTGGAAGCACGCAGTGTTATCACTCTCATTGGTTTGCCCTTGTTCTAAGCTGCTCCGCCCTTGTGTGAGGGTGGGGCACGGAACGGCAGACAAGGAAATCGAGGCTTAGGACTTAACACCCAGGCCCCCAAGTGGTGACAAAAACGCCCAAAGTGTGAAGGGCACACTCCGTCGCCAGTCTTATTGATCATGATTGCGTCCAAAAGTGGTTCCTCCCCGCAGGTTATTTTCGCGCTTGTTCAGCCTTATTGGCTGGGATGGAGTACGTGGTGGGTGGTACGTAGGCCAGGGCCACTAGCTTGCCAGAGGTTCTAGGTGTAGACACGGAGTACTGAGCGGCGGAGGAGAAGATTACGGCTTAGACCCGTAGAGCGGACGGTCAGCGCCCCGTACCGTATAAGCCAAAGAACTGCGAAAGCACGCACTATCGTCACTCCTTTCGCTACGGGCTTGGACTAACAGGCAAGTTCCAATACCCTGTCCTCGGCCCTATGGGCAGGAACAGTGAGTGCCAGCACTAAGCACACGTGACACAGGAGACAAGGGAGATTACGGCTTAGACAGAAACATTGCCACACCGGTTCCCACGCTCGAGGACTGCAAAAGAACGTATTGTCGTCACTCCTATTGGCTGCGGATTCACACCGATGAGCAAGCTCTCCCGTGTCGTGTTTATAGTCAGTCATACAGGCTGCTGGCCTTCAGCTGAACGGAGCCCTACTCACCGCCCATGAGCACTATGGTATGTTGCCAGCAGCAGCATCACCAGCGGTGAAAGCGTCTTCTCTGACAATTGTGTGATACTATACAAGGACGTATTTCGTAGTTCTATCAATATACAATACACAACTGTTCATAGACTGTAAATATCGTTTCCAAGGGCGTATTTGACTGCCTTGGATATCTTCCCCCAAAGCAGTGAATGGGCACAAGATACACATCACTGGGGGAAAGAGCGGCTGGCCAGCTACAGTAACTATGCAGTTCTACTGCATGTAGCCATCGGAGCAGTCCCCGGCACGAACCAGCTTATACTGCAGCCCCATGCACTTTGCCCTTTGTCTGCGGTGCTGATGCCGACACCGAAGCGCCAGAAACCAAGCTGCCTCTAGTATCATTGTTTGAGATACCAATCCCAGAGTGGCAAGACTGGCAAAGCCTGGCAAGACCCTGGACCTCGAAAATCACGGCTTAGTATTCGTGGAAAGAAGCAAGCGATAAACTAGAAAATTGCGTAGAGGCATGCTGCCTTGAGTTTCATTGATCGGACTTGTGCCTCAAAAGCGACCAGGGAAAACGGCTTAGCATTATCATGGATGGTGCAGAAACGGTGAGCTTCAACTGTCCGTCAACAAGAAAAAAAGACAAGCTCATTCGAGACTCATTGGTTGCCTCCTACGGCTAAGCCGAAGTGGGAAGAGCACTGCCTCCGAAATAACGGCTTAGAAGGTGTGCGGCCTGTGCATAAGCTGCCAAGACAAAAAGTCGAAAAATTACGACGAGGAGTATTACTGTCAGTCTCATTCGTCAGACTTCTACCCGAGAGGAAACGGAAAAGACATTGCCTCAAAAATTACGGCTAGGTATATGGCGTACATGCAAAAAATGAATGTCGAGAATTGCGAAGAGGCAAGCTGCTTCCGGTCTTATTGGTCGAAATGCTTCGTGAGAAGCAGTGTCTACAAAATTACAGCTAGAGGCCTACAACGCAACCCAACCCAGAAATCGAAAGCTGTGAAGAGCTACGCTGACCGCGGTTTCATTGGTTAAACTCGTGCTTTGTAGGCGACATGGAAAAGCAGTGCCTCTAAATTTACGGCCCAAAGACCTGTTCTCACCACGTACAATAAACTCAATAAATGTGAAGAGATATGCTGCCCCTGGTCTTATTGTTCACACGATTAACTCGAGCAAAATGTACAAAGCAGTGCTTCGGCTTGGAAACCGTGGGAGCTATTGGTCCAGTATTAAAATCGGAAGTATTGGTCGGATACTAACCTCGAGGCAGCGGCGGAAATATATCCATTAATCGCGTGCCATCCTCCTTTTCGATGACTTCTACTCTAGAGTCAAGTGACAAAACAGTGCCTTGGGCATTCCAGCACCGAGAATGTGATTGTTGATAACCTTGTAACAAAGGGGTAAAAAGCCCGTGAATTGTGAGAAGGCGTATTGCCTTCGGTCTGGTTGATCGGTTTCTACCTCAAACCCCAAGTGGAAAAAGCAGCGCCTCAAAAATCACGGCTCAGAACCTGTGCTGCGCCCACCACTTAAGGCCTCCAAAAACTCGAGGGTTGCAAAGAGGCATGCTGTGTCCGGTCTGATTGGTTAAAGCCTTACCTGAGAGCGAAGAGGGCGACGTGGGCAAAGCAGTGCCTCGAAATTTACGGCTTAGAAGCTGCTGCGCCATCACGCGATGAAAATTCGATATTCTGCGGAAAAGCACGTTACCTCCGGGTTCATTGGTGGAATTTGAACACAGGAGCAGTGACGAATATGGGGTAGGTCCTCTCAGGCTACTTCTTGAGTTGATTGCCGTAGGTTATCGCTGGGTTTGTGGGGTGAAGTGCAGACAGCCGTTTTGAGGGTTGACTACATGGTTCGCCATTCAGTCCATTTCAATTCTAGCGCCTCCGTCTGCCACAGACCTTTGAGCATGATGAGCCGTCTGCGCTGCCGTGCGACGCCTGACACTGACATGACAGAACAGAGGGGTCATACTAGGAAATGACTACGGTCCAGACAAATCCATGAGTCTTTCCCTTTACCTTCTACGACTAAGAATTTAAGAAACGGTAAGAGGTGGTGCTTTCGGTCGTATTGGTTATACATGTAGTCGATCGCAGGATCCCACTTTGATTAGGTATGCTTAGCGTAGCAAGTCGCCCGGGAAAGGAGGAACCGCCAAGCTGCACTGCCTTGAAAATCACGGCTTTGAAGTTGAGGCTGAGGGCTTTCAGGAAGCTCGAGAATTGCGAGGAGGAATGTTGCCTCTGGCCCTATTGGTCGTGCGATGCCTCGAAATACCGCACAAAGAGTGGGACCGGTCTTTGGATCAATCAGAATATGCGGTATTTCGCAATTAAGGGGATAAATTATGGCTTAGCTGCCTGACAACTAGAACTCGAGAATTGCGAAGTGGCAAGTTGCCTTTGGTCTTATTGGCCGTACGCGGGGACAAGGGGCGCATCTTAAGTACACAAGCTTTTAAGTGTGGCATGCCTGATGTCAGCGCTTCGAGTTGCCCTACCATGCGAGGCTTGGAGTCAGGCCTAAAACTATAGCTCAGCAGGTGGTGTTAGAGCAACCCTTCCCTCGTTTACTGGAAGTTGAGAACCACGAAAGAGTATGCTGCCCTCAGTCTCATTGGTCATTCATAGGGTCTAGGAGTGAGTACTAAAACTACGACCTAGCGGCCAACCCTATATGGATTGAGAACTCAGAGGAGAGACATGCTGCTTTTAGTCTTATTAATCAGCCTAGAAATTACGGCTCAGCGGAGGCAAGTACCGGTACCTTGTCATTGAAGAACTCGAAAATTGCGAAGAGGCATGCTACCCTTAGGCTTATTGGTCGCGCATCCTTGAACCTGGTGTTCCCGCCCGGACGGGCTCACGGGATATGCACGGGTACTGCACGGGAAGCCAGATTGGCGTGCTAAATCGTTGACGTCTCCATGGGTACCAAGGCCCTCGAGCCCAAGCACTAACAAATCCATGGCACACCTCCCAAGCTCAGGCCTCTCCGGCGCGCTCAGCACTCAAATTACGGCATCAGCTATCTATTGAGGGGCGATGAGAGTAATCAAAAATTGCGAAGAGGCAAGCTCCCTTTATTCGTTTTATTGGCCGTACACGGGGGCAGGTGTGGACTTGGCATCACGCCAAGTCCCACGCTGCCAAGCGACGTCTTCAACTCTGGAGTCGGCCCTGAGGTCACGGCTCAGCGAAGCGGACAGGACCTGGTAATATGTGTACGTACAGAACTACGGAAACTGCGAAAAGGCATTGGCGTTATCAGCCATTACATTGGTCACACTTGGTGGGAGAGTTAACGTCGACAAAGAAATTCGAGAATTGCGCGAGAAGGTATGCTGCCATCGGTCTTATTGGTCATCGTTGAGACAAGAGCAGGGCTCCTCGCCGTGATAGAGTCAGCACTAAAATTACGGCTTAGCAATGCGTAGCAAGGTCGTGAGTAGAAACTCGAGAATTGCGAAAGGGCATGCTACCTTCCGTCTTATTGGTTGCGCTTTACCACACGAGAGGATCCGTCTTGAGCATGCAAGTCAGAATTTAGCGTGGTAAAGTCGCCTGACAGTCTGGGAGGCCTGGGGATGTCCCTGGAATTAAGGCTTGGCGCAAGGCCATCTCGGAGAAAAAATAGTATTCGAGAATTGTGAATCATACTGGCCAGTTCTATCATGGGTGCGACGAAAGCGTAGGGGTCTTTATCCAATACGCAAGCAAGTCAGGGCCGCGCAGCGTCGTCAACGTTTAAGCCGTCGACGTCTGTCGCCAATGGGTCGGAGACACAGGAAAATACCAATGGCGCTTTCAGGACCGAACCCAACCCCGTATACGCGAGTTAATGAGGCCTGAGACCGGCACTGAGACAGGGCGCTGTAGATAATAGATGTAAGCTTCGCAGCCGGCGACAGCGGCCTTGGGCAGTTCAGCCTGGGGCGAGCCCGCCGGGCGATAGGAGGGGTAAGGAATCATCAGTTGTGCTAATACGCAAGTTGCCTCAGCCTCCATTCGTCGTTTAAACATGGCGTAAAAAAGACGATCCAGACCAACCAGTGTCGATGTCCAAATAGGGTCCGGAAGGGTGAAATTTTCCTGCTGGAAGCAATAGACTCCTGCACTACTGCCCTTTGACTTGCGGCTTAGCTAGAACGGACCCCGCATTGGAATATGGCCCCTAGGTTGGATTGACTTGATTGGCAACTCATGTGGCTAAACTTGAAGCCCATTGTTGCTCAAACCAGATCGATCACGGCTTAGCAGATGGGGCTCTGCGCTTTGATATGCAAGAAATCAGGAGGGCGCCGTATCTTCGATTCAGTTGGTCAACCAGACTGATAATGATACCCTACTATCGCCAGCGCGTTGACCCCGCGTCAGCATTACGGCTCAGCATGTTTAAGAGTATCTGAGGTGGGCAGTGGCGAAAAGAAACCCAATAACACAGAAGCCACCCGGTATCTTCGACTTGACTGGTCAAGTAAACTGACGATACCCACCAACGTTGCCAAGCCTCAATGTGGCTCCATAGAAGAGAGTCATCTTTGCCCCCAAGGCACAGTGCTTAGGCAGTCTGGTGCACTTCTCAGTGGCATGCCCCATTAGCATGCACGCTACCTACCTCGAATCCTCCGGTAGGCAGAGAACTGGAAATACAAGCAGTATCGGTTTCGGTGTCTAGTAGTCATACCGTATAGTCACATGGCCCTCAATCTTCACAACTGTCTGATCCAGTGAGCAATGTGAGCCATTGGACTGCATCCATTAAAAGGCCACCCTAATGCATCTACCAAGCAGTGAAACCCTGGCCCACTAACTAATCTATCTGACGATGTCGATATTCTCCAGCCCAGACGAAGCCAACCTGGGGTCTCTAAACACCAAGCCACTGCTCCCTTGCCCACCACTCCCCAACATCGTCGCCGAATGGGCGGCGATACTACCGCTCGTATGCCACCTCGCAAGCCAGCGAGATGATTACAAGACGACCGGGGACGTGGCGCTCATGGGCCGGTTGTCGGCGGGGATATTCCCCCGGCTCGGAACTTTCTCCGGCCTGGCCAGGCTCTTGGACCGGTCAACCAAGTACCTGGACTACGTCAGCACGAGGGGCGGCACGAGCCGCACGGTCTGGGACGTGAAGTGGGGGAGCGTCTTCCCCTGTGCGAACGGCGCGGCCTGTGCGGTGATTTCGGAGTATCTCTTGGTCAAGGATAGGAAGCCTCCCCAGAGGATGCCAGAAAAGCTGTCTCCGCGGCCTGCGAGGACCACCGACGATGACGACGAGAAATGCATACCGAATGAAGGTTTCCAGATCAGGCCTGCGTTCAGCTCGTTTCGGAGCGGGCTGCGGATCTCAGCTTCACAGGGGAAGAGAAGGCAGAAGGAGAAGAAGTCGTCCGCCGATGGCAAGTTCTTCATGTTTACCGGCTGTACCGGACGCCAAGGCGGCACTCCCTGGGAGATCGGATCAGCGTGCTGCGGCTCTCGCTCCCGGGCCAGCTAGTATGCTTCGTCGCACTCCTCGGCGTCGCGGTCGTGCTCTGCCTGTTCGGCTGTTTCGGATCGGCAGCGCTCATCGCCTGCACTTCTGTATCCGAACTCGTGGCGATGCGCGTGCCGATACGCCGTCCGTCTACCTATCTCAAAAACATGGAGGCGCACGATGCATGCATGCTGACCGCACCGCACGAAAACGCGACCGAGTGGCATCTGTACATTGGCGATCGGGGCATAGTCGACACACTGCTCAACAAGCCCATGTTTGTGGTGCCCGAGGGGAGGTCGGCCCACCTCGCCGCCAGGTGGTTCTGGTCCGCCAACTTGCTTCAGCTCGCGGCCATGACCTTCGTTGCTGCGCAGAAGGGCTGGGACGGCGTGCTGATGCTGGCTCTCCTCGCCATCCACTGGGCTCTTCGGTGGTCCTGGTCTGGCCACGATCTCGTCCGCGACTGGCTGGCGCGAGAGGGCGTCGACGCCGAAGTGCGAAGCTTCGAGTTCGGCGGGCGGTATGCCGTGATGGGCGCCATACAGCTGCTTGGTGGAAGCACGACCTCGCGCTGGATGGACAACATCTTGGTCCCGCATCCTCGGCGAGAGGCTTGGCTCCGGCTCCTCAGGGTGGAGGAGCTGACGGAAAGCCTCGGCAGTCACGATACAAGTTGGCTTGATTACATGTCCGAGGCATCTTTCGCGGCTGCGGAAGTGCTGAAAGGCGCGTTCGGCGCAGAGAACTGCCAGGCATCGGTATAATCGATCTGGGCATAGACATGGTTACTTGGCTGGAGCTATAGTTTCAATTGACATAGATCTCAATCTTATCATTATGGCAAACCCACCTGTTCCGCCAGTCCTCCCAGCAGTTTCCAGTGAACTGGATCCGCTATCGTGCTGGAGTACTCTGTGGAACTGAAAGCTGCAGCCCTAAAAAACAGCTTAGCGGGTGTAAGACGAGTTTTGAAAAATCAGAGAACCGTGAAGTTTGAACGAACTTCATAGGCCAGCCGGCTCTTCTACCTACCTGCAAACTGGGGGCTCCCTTGCAGAACCCCGCACCTTGGGGTGGTTAAGTACCCCAAAACGTGGCGAGCAATGAGCTAAAAGGGGCCACAGTGGGCAACGGGCTAGGCCTCCCGTTCAAATCCTTGAGTTCTGTGATTTGAATTTGAAAAGGCAGTCAGCACTTGTTGGCCTCTTGCACGGCTAAGGCGTAGTTCGAGGTCGAATTCACCTTAGAGACACTTCCGACCTATGAAGGTCGTCCAAGTCCTTTGGCACCGTAGTTTTGACTTTGAAAAGGCCAATGCACTTGCCAGAGCCTCACGACCTGCTAAGCCGTGGTTCATTAGGCTGCGGCTTGCGAAAAGTATCGCATGGAAACCGTACGCAATCCATGGCAGAGACTGAACACCGTGGAGACATCTCCGACCTATGGAGTTCATTCGAATCCTTTAATCCTGTGGTTTTCGCTTATCTAGCGTTCTTTCAGATGTATGCAGTGTCCAACTTCCATCAGCCCTTCTAAGCCGAGCTCTAGGTGAGTTATCTGCCTAGGGTACTAGAAACCTTCCCTCTGTGTGAGGACTACCGCAGGTGGTACCACGTAAGCGACTCGTGGTTTCGGAGGCTGATGTAGAGATGCCGGCTGACCCATCTTGGATGCACTCATAGTGTTCCGGCCTATGGGATATTTCCAACATTTTCATCACACAGTTTCTTTATTCTTCAGTTCGCATTTTGTAACCCCCGCTATTACATTATGCTAAGCCGTAATCTACCCTCAGCCGACAAGCACCGCAGGTGTTGAGGACCAAAAACCCCAGCTACAGCCAGCGAGCGCTGTGAAGCCGCGGGAGCATTAACGACAGCAAGGGAACGAGTACTATTCACAGCAAAGGGAGCCTTTGGTCTTCGTGATTATGGGAGTTTTTACAGCCAAGAGGCTGAGGCCCACCTTGAGGCACGCCGACCTATAAATTTGGATCAAATCCTTTGGCTCTGTATTTTTCAATTTCTTGCTACAAGAACTCGCAGAATAACACAATAACTAAGCCGTGATTTTGGCATCCCTGCAGCTTGCAGATACCTTTGACCTATGAAGTTCGTTCAAACTCTTTGGCTCTGTAGTCTTCGATTTAGAAATCCCAGAGCCTGGCCCACAGAGCTGGTCGACGCTAAGCCGTAATTAACATTACCACGTTGCGCTCAGATATACGTGCTGGCTGACCACCAACACGTTCTGACCTATGGAAATCGTTCGAACTTTTTGATCCTGTAATTTTCGAATTATAAAGCGCCTTGTTGCCTGACGCTGAGCCGTAATCATAGTTCGCAGTGCGACTTACAGTTGGGGGCCTTGACGACTTTCTGGTGGTTTCCAAGTCGAGTGGTTTCTCCATTGCTGAGCCGCAATTGACTTTCGCGTATCTGGCCGCAGTTCTACTACTAGCCCGATGGTTTGCTGGGGAAGCTCTGCTGTGGGTACGTAAAACCACAATGAGGTCGTACCAATTGAAAGGGTGAAGTCCCACGACTCTCCTCTAAACCTTAGCTCCTGCATGCACTCGGCGAGCATCTTGCTCTAAATTTTGGCCGGTGCCTGCCGCTTTCCGACAAGATGCGGCTCCTCAAGACCGACCAATACAAGTTGGTTGAAGCCCATGACTTGCCTACTCCTACCCCGAAATACGCCATCCTTTCTCACACCTGGATATCGCCAAAGGACGAAATCACATACCAGGATTTCAAGCAGAGGAAAGGCGACATAGAAAATGACATCTTCAAGCAGAAGGGCTGGGCCAAGCTCCGAAAGTACTGTGACCGCGCCGCAAGAGATGGCTGGGAATGGGCCTGGATGGACACGTGCTGCATCGACAAGACTAACCCCGCCGACACGCAAGAAGCGATAAATGCCATGTTTCGCTGGTATCAGAGTGCCGGCATCTGCTACGCCTACTTCGACGACGTGGACGCCAACGAGACCCTCGTTCGACCAGTCCCCGTGGGCTGCGACCTGGACGACATAGCGGGCCGCGACAACGTCGCCGACCCCGCGAGTTCGTCTCACCTGGAACTTGCGCCAGCCCTGGTCAAGGCCAAGTGGTTCACGCGGGGCTGGACGCTGCAGGAGCTGCTGGCGCCGCCGTAACTGGTCTTCGTGGACCGGGCGTGGCGCCGCATCGGCACGCGCGAGAGCTGGTTCGACGAGATCCGCGCGGCCAGCAAGATCGAGGCACGCCACCTGACCAACTTCAGCCCGACCGACTTCACGGCCTGCTCCATCGCCATGCGCTTCTCCTGGGCGTCCCGCCGCCTGACCACCGTCGAGGAGGACGAGACGTACTCGCTTCTCGGGCTCTTCGGCATCAGCTTGCCGCTCATTTACGGCGAGGGCAGGTGGCGGGCGTTCAACCGGCTGCAGCGGGAGCTCATCACGGTTTACAATGACGACTCCATCTTCGCGTGGAAGTTTGAGCCGTCGTCGTCGGCAAATTGGCACGCGAAGAATGGGCCGCAGCAGCAGAAAGGTGAGGACTTGACTTCCCCCTGTGCGATGATGCAGATGCAACCCCCGAAATCTCACGATATGCTGACACCATTCACAGCAGCCAATGAACACGGGCGAGGCATCCTCGCACCGTCCATTAGAGAGTACTGGGACGCGTCCAGCATCGAAGCCTTCAGCTTCGACAACAGCTTCTCCATGACGAACAAGGGCCTGGAGATCAACGCCCAGCGCTGGCGGCGCAAGGACGACACGAACCGGTGCCTGATCCGCCTCAACTGCGGCCTCGGTGCCTTCAAGCGCCTCGCCATCCCGCTGCTCGAGCACGTGGACGGCACGTACGGCCGCATCAAGCTGGACGAGATCTACGACATGACCATGATCCGGCCCCACGAGTGGAAAGAGGTGCCCAGCAAGGGGCCGGCCGTCATCCGCGCCAGCAACTACTCAAACGTCCTCACGTCCCCGTCCATTTTCACGCTGGACTATCCGGACCAGACCAATGTCGGCAACAGGTAATTTGTCGACTTTTACGCGTCGCACCCGCGACTGGCGCCATTGGACGGAAGCTTTTCCCGGCCAGAGCTAACGCCAAGGGAACTCATCGTCGAGCCCAACCGGCTCGTCTTCATCAACATTGAGTCGCGCAGCGGCGGAGCGTCCAGGTTCCTGCTGGATGTCATTATCAACCTGGACGAAAGAAGTTTCCTTCCGTCGGGGTCCTGGCACGAGGTCAGGGGACCAGGAGACGGCTGGGAAATCCACTAGACGAAACGATCTCGGGCATTTACGTGGGGATAGCGGATGAACTGCATTATCAGGTGGCGACCGACCCGGCGTATCCGGCGATTGCCGTCGATGAGGACGGAGGCGCCGTTGTTAGTGTCGTCCTCCTTCCCCAGCCCCGGAAGCGGAGGCCGATGCAGGGAGGTGCAAGCGAAGCGAACGCCCCTACCTCGAGAGAGTACGTGCTCAAGATCAGGGTGCAACAGGATGGTGATCACGACCGACCAACCCCCGCACCATTTCTTAAGAGGAGAAGGACAGAATATTAATGGCTATATTAAAACTTTCAGCCCGCTTCTAGCACGTCGCACAACGTAGGCAGTATAGTATCACAGCCCCCAAAGGCCTTCGCAATACAGTCGTTGTCGCCTGCACTTGATGGGCATTACCAAACGGCTGGCAACATCGACATTGGTATGACCGCCCCCAAAAGAGGTCCCAAGCCCATCTCAAGTATCACTTGCATTTGGCCGTAACGCGCCAGTTGTCGTCACAGGCCAAGCCAGGCCACCAATACTACTCGTCAAAGACATCATTGTTTGTTGCCTTTCGAAACGGGGAAGGCTGTAAACCATATGAGCCTCGATCAGCCCATCCAGGGGCTCGGTCCCAATAATTATTCGGCACCGTCTCGGTGAAGCCACAGGGCTGTGTCGTAGTGTTGAGAGTAGCCGGCTATAAAGATGGAGTATCATCTCAGGCGTTTTTGAAAGTTTCTTCCACCGCCCAAATAACCCAGGCATCCTGTATACTATCATTCAGGTGATCTTCTCAGACTGTCAATATCCCACAAGTCTTCCCACAGAATTTGCACCTACCAAGCGATATGCGTTTCCAGACTCCTCTCTTAGTCCTTGCCAGCCTCCTCTCCGTGGCCTCGGCTTGGCCATTCCCCGACCCTCGCAACCATGCCCGCAAGTTCGGCGTCAGTACTGGTGCCGACCACGACTACGGCCAAAACAAGCGCGACAACGGCCCCGTAGCCCGTGCGGGCGGGTTCGAGCCCGGGCTCGTACTCGTCGGCATGGGAGGAGGACCCTTCATTCCCGCCACCATGCCACCGCAGGGCCACACGGGCCCGGGCGCTGGCAAAAATACCGAAGACAACGAGCCGTGTCTCCCTCCAGCCACACCTTCCAAGGTACTTCACGCTTAACAAGGCGATTTCGAGTTTGTTGGTCATGTAGCTGGCCTGGTCTTGGTAGCTATGGATCAAATGCCGGCTCGGTTCTAGTGCAACTCTTTGCTATTTCTGCGTTTGCCGCCTCTTAGTAGCTATTGCTTGAACAGGATGCAAGGAACGGGTTCCTTGACGGCTTCGATCCCGACTGAGCATAAAGTGACAAGTGTCATTGTTCCACACCCAAGACATCGCGATCGCATGCTGGGTGCAGATGGCCAAGTTCAAGAGAGCTTCCACGCGCCGTACATTTTCGTACCAGAGGAAAGAGCTCACTGACTGTAATCCCGGAGGACGTTTGGCGAGCAAAGAGATAGACCACATTCATATTTTCCCGATGGGGTGGCGTTTTGAGAAGGCAATACCTACTACATTCGTAGCTTGGCGAATCATACATCACAACGCGCTCGTGGTATAAACTGTATTGAATTAGAAAGTAGGATCTCCAAAGTCATGCTGATAGAATCCGGGTATCCATGGACACCTTTGCGCTTACCTGAGACACTCGATAGCCTATAGCGGAGCCGACCCGCTTCGTATAGATCGCTCCTATAAATAGATAGAGTCAGCTGAATCTGCAGGTCGCTGACACACTTTGAGGAAATGTTAGAAGGCTTCGGAGTTTGATTCGCCCTGATCCCGGTAAATGGTGTCGTTCGTTTCTGCTACTTCCTTATGGGTGGTATTGAACGATCAAAGTCATCACAATCGATGTCAGCACCACTCCACAAATCCGGTTCGTCACCTGTAAATAGATGGAATTGAAAAGTATAAGTTGCTTGGAATACTCCTTGACCTTGGCCATCATCCATCAGTTCTTCAGCCAGACAAGCATAACACAACCTCACTTCCGCTTACGATCCAGCTCCAAGTAGCCGTTTAGCCACCCATCATGAAGCTCCTCTACCTAGCCACGCTCGCGCTCACGGGCCGTTCTCTCGCCACGCATGTCAAATACTGCTCCAAACTCAGCCTCGACGGGAACTGTTTCGACGTGGACGTAGCTGACGGGCTATGCTGTCCGTAATCCTAGACCTCCGTCCGAAAATCCTGTCGTGTTGTCATTTTTGGCACGGACCTACGACTTGATGTCGTTTTCCCTCATTTACTATGGAAACTCCTGTCCACTAACATGCGACGTGGTGTCAATAATAGCCAACGTCGACCTCAGCGTCAACGACCAGACGCACTCTGCGGATATCTCTGGTGGAAATTGTGTCTTCTGGGCGTAAGCTTCTTTTTTTCCTTTATTTCCAACACCCTGCAAATGCGCAGCTTGGATTGATATGTATATGTACTCCCCACCAACCCTTAAGGGGCCCAGAAACTAGTTTTGGCAGCAGAACGCTGGCAGATTCTGGCAGAATCAGTTCCACAGCTGCAGAAAGAACACCCCCTTAATCGACACCAGTAGGGAGAGGAGTGGAAACTGCTTCGAGTCTCGAGATATCAGTAACATGCTGACTTCTCGCTAATGTTCACGTTTTCGATAGCAACGCCAACTGTAACGGCGCCCATACAGACCAGCAGGACGGACGCATCAATGATTTCGCCAACGTCTGCCGGGGCAGCAACTGGCAACAGAAAATCTCGTCGTTCAAGTGCTGCACCAGCAGTTCCTGGTGCGCCGGAAGTCTTCCTAAGTGCACTTGAGTGTCAGAGGCCAATTTCATATGAACTACCGATCTTCTCATTCCTCTTCTTCATGCACACTCTCTTAACTTACCCGTCACGATTCGATACGCGGGCTTGGTCAGTGACTTTTGGGGATTTGCTGGGAAGCCAGCCCGAGATAAAATCATCGGAAAGTATAGTCACTCGTCTCATTCGTTATAAAGAATTAAATCAAAGTTTCCCTCTCTAGTCCACAAGAATTTGTCTTACTTCCACGCGGTTTTATTCTAGCTCCTATTAAATCATGAAGGACTTACACCCCGGTTCGCATGTTGGCGAGGGTGGTCGATGAACCGCAGAACTGCACCGCCTCAATTCCATCCGTAGACCATAATAACGACGGCCGCTTTTGGCGTGAGTGGACGACCAGCTTGTTTTCTTGTAGTACAAAGGAGAGGAGGCAGCAGCTTCGATCGTGGTTTCTGGACCTGGTTGGCTCTCTTTTCCCGTCGTATAACCTTTGGTTCCGTTCGGACAGCCAGTGGGTGTCCCTCGTGTACTGTCCGAAGCCGGACGGCAAGCTGCAGCCTCGCGTCTTCTAGTGCTACTTGAGCAGTCGGCAGACCACTAACCCCGAACAGCGTGTTATTAGGGACGGTTCTCCAGGCCGGGAGTATTGCCCTTGCGGCGCCTTGTGAATGTGTTCGACGTGCCCACCGAGTCTGGTCCCGGTTTCTGGTATGCCTTTCCGGTTGCTTTTCTTTGCCGTGTGCGTCCGGCCCCCGTACCAGGCCTCGTGACTAGACAATAGAATGGGCAGTATAACGTACGGCCTTCTGGATTCCAGCTGCTGGTGGTCCCCGTTCGGGTGACTGCCAGCTCTTTGATATGGTTGGCTACCCTCATCCCGTTGGCTGCTCTGATTCCTACATGACGTCGAAACTTCAGTTACCTGTCGATGTGTACTCCTAGCCACTTGAGCGCGGGGAAGGGGGGTGCTTGTTGTTGGACCTGGTCTTGCGCACGTTTTGGTTCGTGGCCGTCGCCCCTTGTTGGGGTTGCTCATCGTCACTGTGGTCCGATGAGTGGAGCGGCCATGTCTTATTTCATTGTCGTACAACTGCTAATGAAAAGACCAAAAATGACGCAGGAACTGTCGCTGAGCAAGGCAAGTCCAGGGTTCATGTTGGACCGATACGGCGGACTGGGAATCTTTGATTGATATTCGAACGTCCGGGTAAGGTTTATCGCGCTTGACTGCCTTTTAGCCACAGGACTAGCTCGTTAGCTTGTCCTATTGGCGGAGGCTTAGTGGGTTACGCAGGGTGCCATCGCGAACTTTAGTTGCAGCCAGTCCCCGGAAGTGAATTGTACTTTGTATGTGGAGAATCACTGCTTAACTTAACGACATTTGAAACCACATCCATGTGTAATCAGGCTCATTGAGGACACACTATACTACAGGCCTCAGCCGCCCTATTCAACCCATTTGAAACAAGAGGAGAACACATTTGATATGATTCCGGTGCAGTACTTGTTTTCTATAGCGGCACACGTGGATTGACATGTCCTAAGTCAACCTTATTTTGGACGTGTCCTCGGCAAGCAAGACAGCAACCTTCTTTCTCCCAAGGCTTACACGACCGGTGTCGAGGGCCCGGCAGCATCGGCAGCAATGTTGCTGTGCAAGTCATTGATGCCATCATTCCAGCTCTGCAGCGTCGACGGCAATGTAGTTGTACAAGGCGTTGACGCCTCGCTTCTGGTCAACATCCTTGACGAGGGCTATTTTTCGGTCAGTCAGAGTGGTTAGAATGAAAGAGTGGCTGTCTCACCTTTCATGGGGGCACTGAAGACGGCTGGGAGGCCGATAGCGCTCAGGGTCAAAATCTTGAACAGCTGCATGTTGTTTGTGAGGTGTTTGAGAGGTGAGGAGGAGAGTAAAGCTGGAATAAGGAAGTTGAGCTGAAGGGATATGGGAATGGTTGCCGATAAGTACCGTCGATTGCCCTTTAGCAGTCCCTCTTTGGGTCTTTATAGTAGAGGTCTAGCATTGACAAACAATTCCTCAGCAGCATGTACCGCTCAAGGCATCTCTATTGCGCCAATTGCGCTTCGTGCTGCCCGTGCCTTAATTGTTCGCGTACATCATGACGAACCTCGTTCAGTAGATGATCAGCGCGGGGATGGTTGCATTGTCTTATTGTCAGTTGCTAAAAACATAAGTGACCAACGTCGGGGTTTTCACGGTGATCATGTTGGAAGGCTACCGCTGTTGCCGATGGCCCATCCTTGTTGCCTCTAAGAAGCCCTCGCATCTGAGATAGACAATACCACAAGCTGGTCGCCCGAAGCGGGCCTGAGTTCGGTACAGATGCCAATTGGTTTCTCCCTAGATCTTAGGCAAAATGGTTGTTACTGAACCGTACAGCATGGCTGCATACACGATAATTCGAGGGACTTTGATGGAAAGAGGGGTTGCATACAAGTATGACACCCAAAATGTTGACTAACGGGTTGCGTATGTCCCATCTGGGCACTTGGGGTTGTTGATCTGCTGCTTCATCACAAGCGCATGATACCTTCCTTAGTGGAATATGAGGGGGGGTCTGCATCCGTTCGGGCCTAGACCTGCCAAGTTTTCGTGGCATTCACGGAGGCTTTGCAGATAGACAACGGCCCGGAGCAATTATGTGAGTCAATCGTTTCCAGTCCCGGATCAACATTACCAGTCGATCACACGAGTCGATCATTCCTAGCTAGGACGTTACTGCATGCATAATGATAAGGGTCAAAGTATTTCAATATGGAAGAAAAGGTCTTCAACATTGCATGCATGTAGGTGAGGTCGAACTGACGGTAATGAACATGATCAACTGATAGCAGGAAGCCACTGCTGGGAAGGTGTGATGAGCAAGAGGGGCACCTAGCATTATGGGATTGCTGACATTTGTCGACATTAGTCTCGACACGGGAATTGTAACATAGATATCGCATGGGTTTGGTTGTGACCAAAGGCCGGAGATGTATCGATGTTGTTGCTCTGCTCTATCTACAACTGTTCTGGCTTGCTAGCTAATCCCATATGTATCTCCTGACTTTGGTCATTACTTGAGACTTCATCCTCTTTGATTAGGTCGTCACCATCTAGGCTCTTAGACTCTCATAAGCTTCAACATGTTCAACATCACCAATCGCCTTCGTACCTTCTTCCTTGGATTTAACAAAGTCCCTGGAACTGAGATAGAGGACGATATATACAGCGATTATCCCTCTTCGTTACCTGACCGAGAAGTATTGCTTTCCACCGAGAAGCAAGATAAAGAGGCTGTTAATACAGCTCAACTCCGGAAAATGAGATGGTATCTACTCATTAATGTTTCATTACTCTTTACATCCTTTGTCCTATTTATCTCAGCGGTGTTCGTCGACTTCGGGAGGTTAAGCGATAATAACTACTACCTTAAGAAGATGACTAAATATTGTAAGTTGAAACTACGTTCGTACCTTGAACTAAACGAATTGAATATATAAAAGCCCCAGTTCTCGACCAGCTTTACATACCTCTGAAGACGAGACAGATAAAAGCGACATTATTGCGCCCTGAGCATTTATCCATCTTCAGACAGCCCCTTAGTCGGGAAGTAAACGATGCCTAGGAGAGAATCACCAACGTGCGTCCTATCCCCGTCATGCGCGAAAACGTGTTCAAACTGGGCAAAGCGCCCGAGCAATTCGCCAAGTTTCTCGAGAGCTTCGGGTTCGGCTTAGAAGCTTACATAGGCCGCCTAGACATCTTCCACGTTATCCATTATATGGACTAAGTCCGGCGGGAGGCCTACTTTAATCACTATTACGGCAAGTACTAGGGTATACGCGCTAACGCCTCGGAGCTGTATAAAACGCACATCTCGCACTACATCCACATTATCCTGCAGAATATTATGTACTCGCTTAACTTGGACGTCTATTTACACTTTTAAGCCGACGCGCAGCCGAACGCGTTTCCTAATTTTAACGTTAATTATAAGTGCTTCGACTTCGAGCGTTTATTAAAGTGGCAAGAGGAGAACTCGGTAGATTTAAAAGAGTTTAATACTATTAGACGACCTGCGAACGAGGAGCTAAGAAAAATGACCCCTGAATTTAAAAAGTTCTTTTCTTATAAAGGCTTAGATCAGTTTGAAGGGAACGAAGTCGCCTGAAGTATCGCATGTTTAGAGATGAGGGTTTTTTATAGAAACCACCCTATTCCTAATAGCAGGAAAGTGTAGATAGAGCGTGTTCGTTTGGATGCTTGTCGTTCAGCCTGAATGGCATGGTCATGGTACAATGCGACATCGAATATGAACATAGCTGCACATCTGATTTTGTGGGTTTGGGTCATGCCTTATAGGTGGGGAGGATCTATTGTGAATGCATGAGGTAAACAGGCTGAATCCAATGTCGCATTTCGAAGATGATCTGTGATAACCTTTGAGACCGCAATTGGCCCCGGATTGGACAATGTTCCAAAAGGATATCAGGCCAGAAGGCGGAAGTCATCCATAGCATATACTTGCACGAGGTACAAGTGTGTTAATGGCAACTGTGTAGCCGAGGTATATGTACCTGATAGCATAGCTTAGGATCAACTAAATATGATTCCCAACACCGTATATATAAAGATTGATAAACTATCTTTTGGTGCATGTAAGGCGTAGGGGAGATAAGACACCAGAGCAATGCCGCCGGTCCCCAACTTGAATGAGCGTCTCCTTTACTTCTACTCAGACATCTGCCCACTGCACTAAAGACGATAAAATGATGTTTGATACAAATTTCACGCGCATAATCATTGTGCTAACAACGATCCTCTACATAGCCACATTCATCATTATTTCTTGGAACACAGCAGGCGTGTTGGGTTCTACTACAACGATGCCGGTTGGCGACTCGTCCCACACGATACGGAAAGTATTCAGGCCGATGACAAATCCGAACTCGACCATGAACGACTTTTAGAAGTCGGTAGAGGAGATGCCTAACGGTGGCATGGTGTCGGTGCAAAACATAGACGGGGGCTCTCGCAAGTGGGGTGTATCGATGTGGCATCAGCTGCACTGTCTTTCGTTATTCCGGGCGCTTCTAAGCGGCGAGACTCACCATCATGGGTTAACTCGCCGATCGGAAGATCATGAAAATGCAGTGTTCCAAGAGTTTGGCTCGGTTCACTGGGTACATTGTCTTGACCATCTAACCCAGGTGAGCCGAATTTCCATTTACCCGGCGTCCAACTCGGCCCGGAACACACCCCCATCAAATCCTACCCATTCATTACCGGTTTCCCGTAATGAGAGATGGTATTGCCTACTTTAGACACTAACCAGCTTTAGGGTGTTTTGTGCGCAGCAGACGATACCCTCGAGCCTCCCAAGACGGCTGTCATGCCAAGTGGAGAAACGATCGACTTCGTTGATGGACTGGGCAGCGAGAGCATCCATCAATGTCGCCCCGCACGTCAATTGTGGGATGCAAGTGCAGGTTCGGCTAAGAAGCCATGGGAATCCTGGAATCACCAACCAGGCGATACTGTGACGAGTGTTTCCCAGAAACTGAATACAGGTGTGTGAGAGAGCGGGGCAACTCGTTTCTCAGTTGCCTCATCCAATACGCCTGTTGGCCCTGATATTGGACGACGTGCTGCAGCCGTGTATGCCGAGACTGCCCTGGAGAGAGACAAGCCTTTGGAGGATGGACGCGAGGAAAGCTTGAAGTAGCCAAGATAAGCAACATACGGTAGCACTGAAAGGTCTGGTAGTGGTCTCAATCACCTGCCAAAAAGCTTTGATGTTCAGTGCGCCCACTTTGACCCCCACCTGCCATTGGTTGAATCTGATCCTCGCTTCCAAGTAACCCTACCTTGGACATGTAAGGCAGCACAGCAGGGACGCGTCAGTTCCTTTTCCCTTCAGGATCGTTATTCACCAAGCCACTCCCTCAAATTCGGGCCAGGACACCAAGACACAAGCAAAAGACGTAAGTCGCCTAATGAAATCAGCAAGGCGGCAGGCGGTGTGTGAGTTCCCGACTTGATGCTACTACGAACTCCACGAGATGACCGTCAATTCTAATTGCTCCGACGACGCGTTCGGCCCTGCGCTTTCCTGCCATGGCTCGTTCGACTTCACTTTAGTCTTTAAATAAAGCATTTTTTCCTTGACTTCTTCAGCAATATGTTTACTCCTTTTGCCTCTACAGCTGTATAGAGTCTGGCGTTCGACCACCAAAACATATCCAAGTCGCGTACTTGCTGGAAAAGCTGTGAGTTCTCTTTCATGGCTCAAATAATTTTGCCAGCACTACTAATATCGAAGCCCGGATTGCGCACCTGCTAACGCATAGGACAGATTCTTAGTGTCCTTTTGTTTGGCTTGCAGATCTCCCTTGTCGCACTATGGTCTAAAATAGAGGATTCCGTCAAGACGGCCGTCCCTTACGCCGTTGTTTCCTTAATCGCCTCGGGAGCATTGTCGGCTTCCGCGGTGCTAGTAGAACATGATCGCTCCCTGCGGCCCTCGTTATTATTTATTATTTACCTGTTTACTACGTGTTTTTTCGATATAGTCTAAGTACGGACCTTGTTTTTACGTGGTCATTTCGATACTCTCGGAGCTATGCTCTTAACGTCGGTTTTGGTAAAGTTAATACTATTATTTCTTAAAATTAAAAGCAAGCGTAGTTATTTTAAAGATCTCTATAGCCTATATCCTCCGGAATCCCTCGTTAATATCTTTAACCGAGCCGTGTTCTAGTAGCTTAATTATATATTCGTGCTAAGCTATAGAACTAGCTTATTAATAGACTCGCTATATAGTATTAATATTTTATTAAAGTCTGCGGCCGCGTAAGCACGGATTCTATATACTTGAGATAAACGTACGTTACCTATACTTTATATCTATAACGATAGCTTAACCCTTATAAATACTACTAAAGGCCGTTATGCGCTGGTTCTCGCGCTTTATTTCGCTATCCAGCTATTACTCCTTATTGTGATCTTGCTTAAACTATGCCTTATAGGTTTTAACTATACCTAGCCTTTTTTAATTAACCGTGCAACTAGATTAATTATAGAGGTAATTAATAAAAAGATAACAAATAAAGGGCGTAGTCTTATTAGAGCTACAGCTTTAATTTACCTAGGTATCGCCGTAAGCTAGCTCTGCCTCGAGGGTATATATAAAGTCGTAATATTCTGACTTGTTCTAGATCTCGATCGCGGTGTATTAGTATCTGCTTTATAAATCGCTAACTATTATGCGCGGTGTATTAGTTTCTCTTATATATGTCACCTCTTTAGAAACGCCCGCGGACGGTTAAAATAAAGCTAAAATTATTACTCTAATAAGTATTAATATAAACCGAACCGTCACCGGTTTCGAACTGGTCTACGAGACGTGGGCTCGACTATTCGAAATCGCGATTAATATATGGCTTTTTGCTAGATAGATGGGCGCCATTTCCGCCTCTCTAATTCTAGTCGCTTTAGGTATATTACTCCCAGGCTTAATTATTTGATCAGCTTTTTAATATAATAGCAGTCTATTTTATCTAGCAGATCTAGCTCGCCCGATATATGGGCCTAGGCAGGGGCCATAGCTAGAAGCTCTGTAGACTCGTGTCGGGCGGATATTATCAGTGCTTTATAATATAAAAACTGTTCGTATGACAGGTTTAACAGGCGCGATAGAGGAAACCTTGCAGAGTAGGCGTATTAGAGAACTGGACTTGTCTAAATAGTTCCGATGGATGATCGTATGGATTAATATGGTTAGTAAGGTTCTATATATTTTTATCCCTTTAAGGTTATATTATTACTAATGATGAATTAATAGCTTTTATGCTATAAATCTTAGCGCCGCTGGTAACTTTTACTACGTATACTATTAAATCTAGGGTTAATAATAACGAGCCATTATTAATTAAATAGGCCTTTAGTTCACTCGTAATAGTGTCGTTAATTATAGGTCCCACGGTCGACCTATTTTCCTCTATCCTAGCCTTAAGAGTTTCAAAAGGCTGCCTCGACCGGATACAGACATTTTTACGGTTAGCTTTAACTAAAACTGTTTTTAAACGGAATAAAAATGGCGATGGCTTAATTCATAGCCTTAACATACCTAACACCTCCGTGGAAATAAAGAGTATGCCCGTAGGAGCTCGCGATATCGAAGACTGCGCTATTAAGGTTACTGGACTCGATTTACGGCCTATAATAGAGGCCGACTTAATACTTAAAACCGCTAATTTTAATATCTTAGAAGTAAAACTAACAGTTATTACCGGCCCGAACGGGTGTAGGAAAACCACTTTATTAAAAGCCTTACTCGGCGAGGTTAATTTCGAAACGGGCTTTATTAGGATATATACGAGTTTTATAGCCTATTGCTCGCAGGTTCCATAGTTGCCTAACGGCTTTATTTATAATGCGGTCTGCGGGTCCGAGTTATTTGACGAAACGTGGTATAATACGGTATTATACGCTTGTGATCTACAAGATGATATATTGCGGTTACCTCGCAGTAATTCATCAATAATAGGAAGTCGAGGGTTAGTTCTAAGCGGTGGACAAAAATAACGACTGGTAAGATATGCTACCTACAGGCTAACAGCTTCCCTAATACAACGCAGGCTTTGGCTCGTACTATCTACTTCCCGGAGGAGGTTACTGCTTTTTAACGACGTTATAAATACCCTAGATCGAGACACTTCATTAAAGATTACTAAAAGATTATTCTCAAATTAAGGCTTGTTACGAAAGTTAAACTGTACCACGATTCTGGTCACATATTCAGGTATACTCTTCCCTCATGCAAATTCTTCGGAATACTATATTCTAACCGTCGTTAAGGCGTTATATTTCATTGGCCGACCATGTCCTCGTATTTAACCCTATAGTCCAAGCGATTAAAGTCTAGGGTACTCTTGATTTATCTCGTTTAGACCTCTTATTAATACTACCTAAAGATTCTAGTGCTCTAAACGGTCCAGGTAGCGACGCGATGCCTTTAGAGGGAAGTGTATCCGGAAAAGTAAACAATGCTACCTAGGAAGCTAGCCAGGAAGATCTAGAAGATTTAGCGAGGCGTATAGGAGACAGATTACTCTATCTTTACTATTACGGATCTATTAAGCCAGCAAGAACTTAGGTAACCGTCGGGATCTTAATTATCTTCACCTTTATGTTGAACTTTCCGAGATTTTAGATCTAGTGGTATATTAACAACCTAGTACGGCGGGTTTTAGTTTTTACTAGCATTTACGTCATACTGGTTATAATCGCCTCTTTAAGTTAAGGAGCGATGATATAGTAGTTCCCTTAGTCGCTTATATTAATAGAAACCCGGTACTAACTCTTGTAACAGGCAAATCATGATTAGCATTATCCCGAAGTCTGGTACGGCACTTTACCGGATCCTCCTCCGGACAGTAATGCATACACCGATGCGCTTTTTCTACACCACAGATTCTGGTATTATACTAAATCGCTTCAGTTAAGACATAACGCTTATGGACGTGGTACTTCCCACGGTTACCTTTGGCACAGTTCTCTGTAGGTCTAGTGCACCACTACTTAATCGAACAGCGTTATTTAGGGGCTAACTATTTAACACCAGCTTTGCTCTAATACGCCACTCAACTAATCTTCGTCTCTTTGGGATCTAGCTATATGGCTATTTGCATCCCAGCGCTTATCTACATTCTCTACTTAGTCCAGAAATTCTACCTGCGGACATCGAAATAATTACGGTTCCTAGATCTCGAAGCCAAGAGCCCGTTATACACGTACTTTACTGAGATATTGGAAGGTTTAACGACTATACGAGATTTCCAGTGGCAAGCTCACTCTATTAACGTTAACTTGAAGTGTTTGGACAATTCGCAGAAGCCCTATTACCTTATGTTCTGCATATAACGGTGGCTTAATCTAGTCCTGGATCTAATAGTCGCGGCCATGGCCACTATTCTTATCGCGCTGGCGCTATCGCTGCGCACGATAACTAGTAGTGGATCTCTAGGGGTGGCTTTGACTACCATCTTGTCCTTCAGCCAGGGGCTCCAGAGTCTGCTAGTAACATGGACCCAGATGGAGACGTCGCTGGGAGCGGTTGCGAGGACCAAGAATCTGGAGGCTCTCGTTGCTCCCGAAGACGCCCACGACGAGGTGCAGGAGCCGCCAGCTGACTGGCCGAGGAATGGTCGCGATTGAGCTCCGCAACGTCTCTGTATCCTATGAGTGAGCTTTCCATAACCATATCTTCCACTTTCGGTGTAGCCTAATCATTGCTTAGTGGAGAGAATATGACCTTGCGGAACGTGTCGTTCATCGCGGACCAAAAGCAAAAGATCGGTATTCTTGGTCGTACTGGAAGGTAAGAATGATATTCAACAATAGGCCGCCTGGTGTTAACTCTTGTACAGTGGCAAAAGCACCTTAGTGTCAACTCTTCTCCGCTTGATAGACATTGCAATACCGCCTTCAGCAGAGCCCGGCGCTTCCAGCCAGGCAGGCCAGATAATTATCGACGGCCTGTCCATCGAGACGGTACCTCGTGAAACGCTTCGAAGCCGCATCCTGGCAATACCTCAGGAGAGCATCCTACTCCAAGGTAGTGTTCGATACAACCTGGATCCCACCAACATCGCTACAGGCGGGGGTCAACGAATCAATGGGCGATAGCCATAAGCTCCATGACAACCTAATGATTTCAGCGCTGAGATCAGTGGGGCTGTTGGAGATGCTCGAGGCAAGGGTGGCCTGGACGGGCAAATAACACAGGAGTCGCTATCCCTGGGACAAATGCAACTTTCTTGCTCTGGCAAGAACAATCGCGAGGAAAAGAATCGCCAACGCTGCTGTAGAAGCAAACCATCTTGAATCAGAGTCCCCGCCCGTCTTTGTCAGTCCGGACGCGTCGGGGAGGGGGTGAAAACATTGCATCATCGGCCCAGAGTTGTTGGACACCCAAGATATTGCTCTTGGATGAGGCCACCAGTCATCTGGACGCCAAAACGGACGCGATGGTGCAGAGGCTGATTAGAGACGAGTTCAAAGACTTTACCATTATCATGGTGGCACATCGAATCGAGTCCGTAGCGGACGCGGACATGGTAGGGGTCATGGAGGCTGGGCGGCTGGTGCGGTTCGGACCCCCGGGAATGGTCATTGGCACCGATGTCGGTTCTTCTGTTTAATTATAGCAGGCGCGCATTATTTAATAGCTTACAAAGGCAACTTGTCTTGCCCTTCAAGTTCGTATCGCAAGGAATCTGTATACACCGTGCGAACGTCGTATCCTGGTGGACATCAATTATGGCGTGCGGCAATAAGACTTTTCTGCCTGCTCAGAACCAACCGCAATTATTCCGACCTGATGCACGCGGGGCGGATACTGCACTGGCGGGCGAGCTCGAGCGGTTTCAGCGGCGGCATGAGTCCACAAAATTTACGCCTTGACGAGTACGTGTTGCCCAAACCGTACGGGAATCTGTAATACAGCCAGTGCTACAGCATGGGAGTGACTGAATAAGCGCACAATCAAGGCGCAGAATCAAGGAAAACTACGGACGGCGGCGACGAATTGCCATTCGAAAAGCACGAAGAAGGGGGGGGGGGGGCGCAGAGTACTATGTATGTACGTAAGTATTCGCCAATATATTATATTCATCTATCCTGTTCGCGTTCTCTGCGTTGGCTCTGTTCACGGGGTCGGGACTGCCCGATCCGCGCCAACAGGTTCGTAGCCAGCACCACGTACAGGCGCAAGCCGGCTTCGCTGGCCGCACTGCCATTAGTAGGTGCAGGGAAAACACTCGGTACATGAGCTGCTCGAATGTAGGACGAAAACCCGGGTGGCAAAGGCGGGCAGTAGATGACTTCGAATTGCGGACGCCAGAGCCAGGCCCGATAGCACTCAGCAGGAGATGACTTGACCGCATGAGGGATATCGAGGAAAAAGACCATGTGGCTGGCGCTCCGGGCGGAGGCGCGAAGAAGGAAGAGAAAACTACTGGCAATGGTGGGAGGCAGGTCACCCTTATGTACCCGCAGCGCCACGCCCAATAGGTAATGAACACAACAACATCGGTGTCTGCTTGTCGTCCCCGTTCGTTCCAAGTTTGGTGCTGTCCGCTGGCTTTGCTCGTTTGGACGGGCAGCGCCATCAGCAGCTCTCTACTCTGGGGTGTACATCTGCACTACCGCAGCTTAACCAGTTTACACTCCTGTACGCCAAGAAGGGTACACCTAGCATGCTGCCCACGATCCGAATGCAGAGCTTACTGAGATGCCCTAGAACCGGCTACGAAGTAGCACTTCCTACTCACGAAATATCCCAGTTTGCAAGCTGGGCTGCATGTAAGTCGCACCGTATTGCACCGGTCTCTTTCTGCCAACTGTACCTTGAGGTACGAAGCTGATAGGACCGGAAGTAGCTTTAGGTAGCATGATCAGGAATAGATACAAATGACTAAGTTGTCCTCTTAGGGTACTGGTAGGGACGAACCAAAAGAGCTGCATTGAGGCTTTAGGGTACTTACAATGAGCTCATGTTATTATTTGAGTACCTGAAGTCAAGTGAAAAGGGGTTGAGAAATGAAGGACTTGTTGTTTTTAACTGGGGCTGTAGTGCCAGCCACGATATCTCGAAGTGGGGCTCAGACCGGGGCTTCGATCTTGGATGCTAGGTGTGGTCTGGCCTTACCTCGTCAATATCAAGAGCAAAACAAGTCTCATGATGCAATAATCAAAACGAGTCAACAACTGGCTCGTAACAAGTAAGCCAGGATGCCGAGAAAGGTTTGTTCTTAGAAAGTTATTGATATTTTTATCAGCCGCATGAGAACTGATGATGAGGTCATAGGTCCGAGTGCCCGCTGACCGCGAGGCCAATCGCCGGAGCCAGCAACAGGCGCGCCAGCGTCAGCGCGAGTATGTCGCCGGCCTGGAGAGCAGACTGGCTGAGCATGAAAGCCGCGGAGTACAGGCTACCATGGAGGTGCAGCGGGCTGCTCGCGCCGTCGCCGCGACGAACGAGAAGCTCCTCGCCCTGTTGAAGATGCACGGCGTACAGGAAGCCGAGATCGATGCTTTCCTTCGGGAGCCATCGCCCCGGGGGGGAAACTCGCAGTACCGCCAAACTATTCCAGTCTTATTCCTACTACTGCGAATGGTAGGTCTGGCACAATGCGGTCGGCAGTCTCGGCGGTTGGGGTGCCGACTGGCCAACGACTACCGGGGACGCACCCTTGCCTACTCCACAATCTAGAGAAACCTCTTCGGCAAACCCTCAGCAGTTGGCAGTTCAATCATCTCACGGGCCTTCTGGCTGTAGTATATCCTCGGGAGAGACTGGAGGCTGCGAACAGAAAGTCGCTGCTTGCCATGCCAATCCTTGTACTGCACCAGCGTTGGGCGAGTCTCACGAGCTACCCGGGCAGGAGACATCTTGCGACACTGCGGCTGGTATTATCTCAGAGTTACACGGACTCGACGATCTGTCCAAGGCTCGAACTTTTCTCGGATGTACGACTCGTGGCCCGTGTTCCGTAAGGAACATGCGTTTATTTGAGCTTATGGACAGGCAGGACTGAGTAATACTAGTTGAGTTCTGGTCTACGTTATATGCGGATTATCAAAGCATTCAAAACCCCCTAAGGCGCTCGCTCCAAGAGAAAGTTGATTTTCTGAATCCATCATATTTACTTCCACTTGTATCGCTCTCCTACCAATTTCACAACATAGACGAGGCCCAGCAGGACCGGCACCTCGATGAGCGGGCCAACGGTGGCGGCCAACGCCTGATCGCTATCCGGACCGAACGTGGCGACGGCGACAGCAATGGCGAGCTCAAAGTTGTTGCTAGCCGCGGTGAAGCTCTGCGTGGCGGCGAGGGCGTAGCCGAACCCGAGCCGGTGGGAGACCCAGAGCGTGAAGGTAAAGATGACGACGAAATAAACGATGAGAGGCGCCGCGACCCGGACGACAGATACGACCTGGTGCACGACCTGGTGGCCCTGGGACGCGAACAAAACCAGGATGGTGTACAGCAGCCCGATCAGGGCCCAAGGGGCCGCGTAGCGGAGGAACACGCGCTCGTACCAGGCCGGCCCCGCGAGGGATCGCAGGGCGAAGCGGCTGAGGACCGCGGCGCCGAGGGGGATGCCCAGGAAGGCGGCGACGCTCGTGGCGACGACGGAGTAGGAGACGTCGTTGATGCCGCTGGTGTCGTGGCTGATGACGCGGATGAAGAGGACGGCTAGGGGCGCGAAGAGGACCATTTGCAGGATCGAGTTGACGGCGACCAGGATGGCGCAGTACTCGCTATCGCCGCCGGCGAGGCCGGTCCAGATCAAGACCTGTGTGGGATATCGGCATTAGGAGGAAATCGCTCTCGGATAGTGGAGTCAATGGCATACCATGGCAATACAACGTCCGAGCCCCACGAGGATCAGCCCTGCGCGAAGCTCGCTCTTGTCGGGAAGGAACGCCCAGGCCAGTCCGAGCTGCCATTATTGATATCAGCGCCATTGGTTCGATGCAGTACACACGAGGAAATGGTTTATATAACTTACCATGAGAAAGGGGGCGACAATCCAGTTCATGAAGACACTGAAGGCGATCTGTTTCCAGATACCTCTATGCGACATGATCTCGTGCAGGGACTCGTAGCGGACTTTGCAGAGAATGGGGTACATCATGACAAGCAGGCCGACAGCTAAAAATAGTTCAGATGATCATCAGCATCATCAGCCAAATGTGAATTGTGCAGCAGACATCTTGTCGCTCAGATATCAGCGAGCAACCTACCTATAGGGACAGAGACGCCGACAAACTTGCCCCTTTCCAGCGCCGGGCCCGTCTGGGGGACGAAGTTGCCAAGGAGAACCCCGATTACCATGGCGAGGAATATCCAAAGGGCGAGAAAGCGGTCGAGGATACCGAGGGTCTTGAAGGCCGATGCTTTTCGGACATCGTGGTGCTCGGGAGCCGTTGCCGAGTCGGCCTGGTTTTCCACGGCACCAGGCGAAGCGTGGTGCTTCTCATTGCGGGTGCTGTCGAGATGATGCGGCTCTGGAGATGCCATGGTTGCTCCTTCTATAAAGACATATTTTTGAATGCATGTCCCTCTTGATTAAAGGACGGTTCTGTATCATATATGAGAGGCAATCAGACTATATGTAAGCGCAGTAGTGGAGGGAAATGACTGGTCCGGGGTCCATGTAAGTCGGTAGGTCGGTAAATCCTAGTCCAGCCGACCAATCAGAATCGGGGCATGACAGTTCCCTCGCCCTCTAGGCATTCTAGCAGACCAGCGCCAATAAGCAACAGATCAGAGCGTATACCTCGTTATATATACCTGGTGTTGTCATTGACATTCTCGGATATGTTAGTTGGTGCTTTTCTCTCTCCAAGTAACTGGCAAAGCTGGCGGTTCGCATATGTAAATTTGATAATTCTCGCCCTTGAGTGACTGGCATGTGCCAACACTTTTTGGATCTTGAAAATGTCCCCTTGCATCTACCTACCTGACAATCCACTGAAAGGTATGCTTGATATCGCGGTCTCTATTCCCTCATATAAAACTGATAGGCTAGAGAGTGCCCTTGACCACTTGCCATGTACAATCAATGCGATCATGCCTCATGTTGTGGGCGAGATGTTGCTCGCCTAGGATGCAAAACGGGCCTTGATTGATACTCGGTTTGCAGCACGTTATTGCAGGTGCTTGCTTGCATTTCTGGTTGCTGCAGATAAGCCTTTCTAAACCCCGAAATTCAGCTGCAGCTCTGCCGCGACCCGACGCGCTCTAATGATCCACTAAATCTTTAGCGGGCTTAGGTAACCTTTGCCGTGCCTGGGCTACGTTAGGCCTTGCGCTTCTTCCGGGTTCTTTTTCTCCCAGTTCTCTCCTCCATCCACCACCTCTCAAGCCAAAGGTCCACTGCTTAAAGCCCACCTACCAAGCTTAACTCCCAAGGCGCCAACAATATGTCCACGCAGTAGACACCACACAAACTCTTCATCCAGATGTCTGGTGCACCGGGTTCTGGGAAGAGCACGATGGCAAGGCTGCTCAGAAGCAGCATTAACGGTGTGGTCATCGACCATGACGTGCTCAGATCCACTTTTCTCAAATCCGGTCTTCCATTCGGTCAGGCTGCGAAACTTGCCTACGACCTGCAGTGGACACTCGCCCAGGACATCATGAAGCAAGGCTTTAGCGTCATCATCGACAGCACCTGCAACTTCCAGGAGGTTCTCGACAATGGATCTGCACATGCCAAACAACACGGCTACGCGTACTGGTACGTTGAGTGCAAGGTTGAAGACGTCGATCTGTTGGACAAACGGCTGCGCACCCGAGACCCGATGACAAGTCAGCGAACCGGTGTCGACCTACCTCCTGCTGCTGCTGCTGCTGCTGCACACGATGCTCGTAGTGGCGACGAAGACCCTCGCGCTCTCTTTAAGAGGTGGATTGAGAATCCATGCCGCCCAAAAGACAATGTTGTCATTGTGGATTCTACGGGAAACGTGGACATGCTCCATGACTATATCCTGAAGCAGATTGTTGATGGTGTAGATAGGATAGTATGTTCTCATGCAGTATTTGGTGGTGCATGTCGTGCAGTGAGTAACTGAATGTTGTGGATGCAGATGTGTGGGGAGGAAGGGAGGGGAAGTGATCCCAAAGTTTATATACCTGGACACCTACCCTACCTAGGTGCCTAATAATCTAGAGTATGAGGCATGCTATTGGCCAGATATGTTCCTGGTCCATGTCACACCGCCACCCGTTACAATGCAATCGAGGCCATCTGGCTCGACTGTCTTGTATGATTCTCCGATGCAAACCATCCTCGAGATGCAGGTTTACCAAGTCGGCTATAACTCAGGGGCGTTCTATACAAAGTCATAGGTGATTTTATTCTTCTGCTCCCGCAATAGTGATAGATAATGAGTACAGAACCTGAAAATAGCGTGCTAATGATCGTTTCTCGGACAGCACACCCGGAACAGTCCGCGTATTGGTGGCACTGCACACTTGGGCTCTGTCCTGTGGAATTGCCGCCCCCTTGCACAGAAACAAGGCGGCAGACTCCAGGACTCCATGGTAATGTGGCAAGGTCCAATCCAGTATCGTTTAACCATCCGACGTAAGTGTATCAATTTCAAGATGTCACTCTCTAGGAGCTGTTCAGTTTCCTATTAACGGCCTTGGTAAGCTGGGGTGAAGAGAAGGGACGAGGTTCTAGGCATAGGGCTTCAGTGTTTGATACTGATTTGGATCTTCGCGCGATCTTAGTAACTCTAGAATAATCCTTCGTCTTGCATATCGGGTTTTGGCGCATATGAAAGGCTCCGTGGCGGTCAAAACGGCAGCACGTGAGGGCTGTGCGTGGGGGGGCCCAGTCCACACTGCCGTCTTCGCACATCCGGATAATCTGGTTTTCGTGATCGGACCCCGAGACTCAGCAATAACTCAGCGATCATCCATTTCCCCTGATTGCAAGCGACGAAAAGCGGGCTCTCTATATCACTGACTGAACGGGTTACCGTTTTGTTCACATCAGCGCCGTGCTTGAAAATTGGCTGGACCAGCCTTTTTTTGGTCGAAGATGAAGGGAGCATCCTTATACTTGGCATTCGCCATTGTCCCGCAAAGCTCACGGGAAAGCTCTCCCGCCTTCAGGATACTGGGAAAAATACTCCTGGAGAAATCGCCGTCGAGTGTGTAGCCACTCTTCGGCTCTATCTTCAATCTTTGTAACTGTAGCCAAAGAACGCGGGCGGACTTGTCCTTCCAGGCACCATGGTGGATGAAGTCGTAGACAATCTTCTTGCCTGGTCTCCTGTTTCTCGTGGCAACAGAGTTAGGATTGTTGAAGCCTGAGCAGGCTGCCTACATGGCTGGAGATGTTGTGCTTATTAGTACTCCTTCGGACCAGTCAGACGTATTCCCGAGAAGACGCATGTTGGTACTTTCCTCGTAGCTGGCCCATGGAGGCGCGCGACGGAAAGGGGCCAAAGCAAGGCCGATGCGCAAATCTCTGGCCATTGAGATGGGACATGGCCGCGTAAGCTAACTGGCGTGAGGCATTTTTGCTATTGGGCCGGATACGAATAAGGAGTTGGAAGGAGTTGGAGATAAAATTGTAAGGGAAACCGGGCAAGGCAACATGAAGTATTTATCACGAACTGTCGACATCGATTGAAAGTCAGGCGGTACCTGCGATCTTGGGTCGAGGAACAAAGTCGGTCCCCGCTACCGGGTCCTGATTGGTGGGAGAGGCACGGCGGGTGGGGCGGCTTGGGGCAATCAGAAACGGCAGCCTCGACAGCGACACACGGATTTCAGAGGACAACCCGGCCCCACTATGCCGGAAAGTTGTCTAGCCATTTTCTGCCCAAGCTTCAGCAAGCCTTCTCACCCTCCGACGAAGGTGGAAGCTCCATCAAAAAGTTCGCGAAGGCGTCAAAACGTCACCCCAAACCACCCCACGACGACACCAATTGGCCGTCTCCGACCGATCGACCACATAGACACAGACACAATGGCCTTCCGAATACAACCTCTGGCCCGACCGGCCTCGAGGGCCACCGCCTTTGCCGCGGGCTGCAGTAGCAGCAGCAGCTCCTCCACATCGACAACAGCAACCTACCGCCCTCTACTCTCCTCCTCCTTGTTCCAGCAGCAGCAGCAGCAGGTCCGGTACGCGCGCACCATGACCCGGGCCGAGGAGGAGGACCTGCAGGGCATCCCCGTGCGCCTGCTGCGCGACATCGTCGGCTTCGGCCGCCAGCACGCCATCATCCGCGTCAAGCCCGGCCGCATGCGCAACGTCTGGCACCACAAGGGCCTCGCCGAGTACATGACCAAGCAGCGTTTCGCCGAGCTGGGCGTCACCGAGGCCGCTATCGGCGTCCGCGACCGCACCTTCGGTACCCAGCTGCTGGTCGAGGACGACGCCAACGCCGAGGCCAGCGGCGGCAAGAAGAAGAAGAAGAGGGCTTCTTCCAAGTCCGAGGCCGACGGCGGCAGCAACCAGGATAAGAAGAACAAGACGCTGCTCGAGGACACCAGGACTCAGTCGGTAAGTGGTGGCTCTACACCTCTTGAAGTTTTCTCCATATTGCTTTACTTTGGATTGGAGCAAATTGCTAACTGAACCAACAAAAAAACAGCCCGAGGAGACCCGCGCCTTCTTCGACCAGATCATCCCCGAAGTCCTCACCTTCGCCCGCAAACCCATCTCGACCCCCGAACCCGCCGCGCCCGCCATCCCCCGCTCCCCGGCGCTGGCCGCCGACGCCGTGACCTCGCTCGAGCCGGACCCCGCGACCACGGCGGCGCCCGCCGTCCCCGCCATCTTCGGCTCCGTGACCGCGCACGACATCCTCGAGATCGCCATGGCGGGCGCCCAGTCCGTCCGGCCCGGCGCCGTCCTCAGCGGCGCCCTCCAGGCCCGCGATATCGTCATCCTGGGCCTCGAGGACGGCGAGGACCGCATCAAGCATATCGGCCGCTTCGAGGTCGAGATCCGCGCGGGCGGCGACAGGCTTCCGCCGCTGCGGAGGGTCGTCGAGGTCGTGCCCGAAGACGAGGGGGCATAGATGCACAGAAAATGGAAGGGGAAAAAGAAAGAAAAGCTTGGCCTATAAGGGAACTCGGCTATCCATGGTTTCTCCCCTCCTGGAGAGAGCATTACCGTCCGCTCCTCTCTCAAGAGAAGCAGGTGCCAACCTCGAGAGAAAAAGGAAAAATCCCAGCATCTACGCTTACCTGTTAAGGCCGTGTAGAAAGCGTGCAGATACGGGCCTGGGATGTTGGTTGTATACTAGTTCGACAGAAGTGCCGATATTGTATATGCACATGTACCATACATATAGAGTACCATGGGCAAACTGTAGTCCATGAGCGAGCAGATAGGAGGGCTCCGGGTGTGAAGATAGACCGCATAGAACCCTACATGTATCTGTACATACGTACATTCGAAAGCACACCAATCTCGCTCAATCCATTCACGCTCTCCAAGAGCATAGCACGTAGTGATGACCGACGGGACTATTCATCGACTCGCTGGTCAGACGATTACCAACGCTCTCTCTTGAGGGATGCCGTCTATGATGATATTGGGTATACTACAAACTAAAGAACCGTTTCCCCTTCGCTCGCTCGTATCGTTAATAGTGGCCGAAAACACTCTCACAACCTTCTAAGGCAACTTCGCCATGCCCAAAAGGGCGTGAAAGCAAAAAGACGATCAATCTAGGCCTAGGTCCGAAGGGCCGACCAAAATGCAAAAGAAAAGAAAAAAACGCCTTCCTCGCATTTCCCATACCGAAGCCCAACCAACTAAGCCAATGATGAATGCAACCCTCTATAAGACGATGGAGGGAACAAAGGACATAACGAGAAGAGGAAGAAAAAGCAGGGCACCAAAACTCCTCCAGGGCGACATATGCCATGAATGTTTCCAATTCCACACTATCAAATCCGAATCTCAGTCTCCTGTAGCCCAAGTACTGATCTGCTCTGACGGAGACTACTGGCCAGGATAACTGACGTCCAGACTCCAAAGCTCATCCCAGACCACACTCTGATCGGGGCCATCAGCATTAGCGCTGCTAGCGTTACTCATGTCGCGCTGAAGCTGCGGCAGCGGTTCCGTTGCCTTCTGCGGGTTACTACGCTCCCAGGGATGTGGGTGAAAGTAAGTGTTGCGAGCAGAAGCAGAAGCAGAAATAGAAGCTGAAGCAGGCGCAGGAGTAGGACGATGGCGGCGTCGCGGAGACAACGACAATCGCTGCTGGTCCCCGATGATTAGTGAGTATTACACCCCCAATCCCACAACTCAAGGACCGAGCAGGGCATCCACATCGTGCTGTCGTACCTCGTTTCCATTGCCTCCTTGACCGCCGTCAGCATTGCCCGCTTCCGCATCCTGTACTTGCGCGTTGGACAACAACGACGTCTTGCTGGAACCGCCGTCGTGTCGTGCCTTGAAAGGGCTTCCCGCGGGCCCGGCTTGGCCTCCTGCCTCGGAAGCCGCCTGCCCCCCAGCGATGGGAACGGCCCGCAAGCTGTTCGTCTCCGACGCCAGGGCGCTGCTCTTGGCGGCACTTGCACCCGCGCCGCCCGCGAACGGTAGGTTCTTCCTAGTCGAACTGCCCGAGCTGCTGCGCCGCGTCTTCAGGCTCTCGCTCAGAGTCTTGCTCACGGCCTTCATCTTGGCATTGTCGCCGCCGGCCGACAGGAGCTTGCTCGCGCCCGAGCGTGCCTGGTGAGTGTGCATATCGGCCCGAGCCTCGACGTTATTCGTAGCGACCGTGCTCTTGCCCAGGCCCGGGGTAGAAGGCGCGCCAGCCTTATCCTCGATCGCATCGATAAGCCACCAGCGGAGACCATCGGACAGATCGAAAGGGTTATCAAATTCGTCTCCCGTATTGACCGAGTCGGTCTCCGAAAGCGGAAGCTGGGCAGCCGTCGAGGAGAGACTCTTAGACAAATCAACAACACGTTCCTGGATCCGCGTGATCCGCGCTACTAGCCATTCTCGCTGGCGCAGACGGTGGCTTTCTTGCTCACGCAGGAAGAAGTGTGGGCAGCCGACGTTGAAAGCCGCCCAAGCGCCGGTGGTCTGGTTACGAGTAGGCAAGAATAACGCCAAGTCGCCCTCCTTAAAGTGCCTGAAGGCGATTTTATCGTGCGCGTCTTTAACTGCGGCATGGGCTCGTTCTTTATAGGAGCGGGCATCTCGAGTCATCTTGCGAGCGGTATGCTCGGCCTCCTTTACACGTCGATAGAGGGTATTCGCGAAAATATCAATATCGAAAAAGCCTGGTCCTTTGACAAATGACTGGTATTGGGTAGCCTCCGTATCGCCGTCATCGGCGTTCATCCAGAACAGCAGTTTCAGGTCAGTACTACTGGCCATCGGAGCTGTAGCCCAAGACACGGAGCGACGGATCGAACTACTGGGGTCGGACGAATCATTGGGATCCCGAGCGGTACGTTCAGAACGCGGGATCTTCTGGATGGTAAACTCCTCGTCCTTCCGCGTCACTGAGAAGCCCAATCTCTCGAGGAGTCGGCAAAGTCGTTCGTTGTGGGTGTACAGCCGCTGCGTAATGTCTTTGGTCCGGTCACTGCGGCCTTCAAAGCGCTGATTGAGGCTAGTAAGCCGGGCTCGGAAGACTTGAGTCTCTCTTGGTACATCCGGACTTCTTCCTCGAGGCTGCCCACCTGAGACTGCCTCGCTGCCAATGATTCCGTCAACTCGGCGACTCGCTTCTCTGCATCTTCCAGCTCTGTCCGCAGTGTCTCTGATCCAGACTCGCCTTCTGTCATCTTCTTTCGAAGTTCGTGGAGCTCATCTCGGCTCTGCTTCAGTTCGCCCTCCAACGCAGCGCTCTTGGCCTTCTCCGAGTCCAAAGCTTCGTGTAGCTTCATCCGAGTGGTCTCCTCTGTAGACAATGTGTCTTTGGTAGTAGAGAGTTCGGCTTTGGTGTCATAGATGGTATGTTGTGCAACTTCCAACTCCGACTTCAAGATGGCCATGTCCTCTTCTAATGACTTGAACTTGGTGAGAACTTCGCTGGACTTATTGGTGACAGCCTCCATCAGATCATTAATATCCTCGGGCACCCGGTCTCGTGGCGACATCTGCCCGTGCAGATCTCTAAGTGTGCGAGCGTGGAGCTGAGAGTTTTGCTCAGATGTTTCCGCTCTGCTTGTCAGGTCCTTGACACTCTCCCTGGCTTCTTGTAGTTGCCTCTCAAGTTCCTCGTTGCGCTGAATCTGTATTCGAGCCTCATTTCGCAGGTACTCGGCCTGACCTTGTGTCTTTAGGGCCTCATCCTGCTTCTCTTGGGTCAAACGTTCCACCTCATCTTCGAGTGATCGCAGCTTGTCGTCATATGTGACCTTCTCATTCTCCCTAGATTCACCAAAATGCTCGATCTCGTCTTCAGTCTCTTCGAGGCGGGCTTTGAGCGTCTTGATCTCCTCTTCCAAAGACTTTCGCTCTTCCATGAACTCCCGCTTCAAGGCTTCCATATTGCCCAGAAGATCTTTCTTGGTCGAATTGACCTCGTCCATCTGCCCCTCGATCTCCTTGGCGCGACCAGCAGCCTCTTTGAACAGAGCTGACTGCTCCTGCTCCGCCTTTAGTTCGCCCTCTAATTGGGCTATGCGATTAAGAAGAGCCCCATTGGCTTCCGAAGTGGTTGAACCCCGTCGGCTTTCGGACGCCCGTGGCGACTTGAGGGGAGCAGCAGAGTCGCTGCGCTCGTTCTGGCCGCCTGGCTGGAAAAGGCTGCCCATAGCCGGTGTGCTCTGCCGGTGCAGCAAACCCTCGAGACGACGAACACGACTCTCCGCTGTCTTGAGCTTGTTCTCGAGCTTCACCTTGTCGTCTTGAAGGGTTCGGAACAAATCGTCATCGCCGCGAATCATGAGCCCACTACGACCAAGCGCCGCCTCGTGAACGCTTCCGTTCTTGAAAGCCTTCAGTCGTTTGGCTTGCTGCTTTGTCGGAGAGTTCAGCTCCTTGACAATCTTGGCCACTTCTTCGACCATATTATCATCGACTCCTTGCTGTTGGACTTCGGTCATAAAATCCTCGAGGTCGCGCTTTGTCACGGCTGGCCAAGTATCTTCGTCGCCTAGGAGATTCACTTCAAGACCCAACACGGTATCGTTCTTATCTGGACCATAGGTGTTGCCAACGACTTTCTGGAATTTTCGCCGACGCTTAAGCTCCTCATCCTGGAACAAAGCCATCTCGTTGGCCAGGGTGGACGAGTCTGTTTTGACCTTGTCCTGCCACTCACGCCTTCGCACGGCCTCGGCTACAAACGATGCGTACATGAATGGTAACTGTTGTATTAGCCGAAGGTAGTCGAAGGTAGTCATCTCCTCCTCTCCTTGGTTGAGCAAAGTCATCTTTGTCTTGAGGTTGTGGTGTAATGATGTGATTTCAGCGATGGTGCGCATGAAGATGAGCGAACCCGATGCTAGACCGTTGCGGGCTTCGGTCGCATAACGGAGCATTTCGTCCATCTCTTGGGACCGCGCACGTATACTGGGCAAAAGTCGTTCCGTATGGTTGGCTGCAGTCTTTGAAGCCTGGAGCAGATCTCTCGTAGTTGAAGAGTAATTAAGAGTAGCCTCGTAGTCGGTGTCGATCTTCTTGGCGACCGCCTCGATGTCCTCCAGCAGCTGCACGCTTTCGTTGTTGCGTTGCAGTGCCGAACGGGACATGACCTTCTCGAATTCCTGGAAGAGGTCGTCACACCCATCAAACATCTTGGCGGCCGTTTTGTCTAGCTCGGAAACCTTGCTGTTGAACTTACGCAGTGACGTGTTTGCTAGCTTTCCAGCCTTGCGGGTCGTATCGAGGTCGATCAGATCTTCCAGCGTCGCCTGCCGGGACTTCCGCGTTTCCCTGCCCGTCATGAAACGCACCATGGCGGGCGAGATATTGACACTTCGAGCGATCTCCAGCAGACGTTCCCAGTTGTTGGCGAGTGAGTTGTAGTCTTCCTGGGTAGGCGTCACCCAGTCCTTCAGCTCTTTATATTTGGGCTCGATCGGGCGGACAGCGGTCTCCAAGTTGGCGACGGCAGCATCAAGACACTTGACCATGACGTCCATCTCACCGTGGCGCGCTTGGGCGGCTTCGACCATGGCGGTGCAGTCCTCGAGGACCGTCAGCGCCCAGTCGCGCCGACTCTTGAATAGTTCGTGCCATGATTGCAAAGAGCGAGTATCGGTAAGGGAATTGGGAGCGGCGGAAATGTTGTAGCGCTTCGGGAGCGGTTCTTGCGAGACTAGCGACGCTGGGGTGCCTGTAGTCGATGCCTGTATTATGCGGATGTCGTAGATGTATAATCTTTCTCCGTTTGTATTGTTTGGAGTTTAGCTGTCTTGCCTGGGGCGTCAGAGTGACGATGTTTTGGACGGGAATAGCGCTCTGTCGAGCTACCCAGGACTTGAAGTCATCGAGGCTGCAGCAAATATTGAGTCAGTTGCCATCATCATCACCACAATAACTAGATGCCGGACCAACAGGGCCATCATGCATGGGCCAGGTGCAATCAGGAAGGGACGGGAACGTACGTTGCGAACTGCGAGATGTCAACCTGCAGGCGCTGGCCCGTATGGGCTATCAACACCTGCGTCCTGGTCGCCATGGCGCATGCATTTCTCCCTTGCAAGGCAACAGGAGCAAACGGGATGAGGTTGAGGAAGTGAAACCGAACCTCGGAACTCCAGGGAATCGGGGTTAGGTAGAGGTGCTAGGGCGGAAGAAGGCGGGTGCCTTATCGAGTCATCCGCCTTGTCTTTGCCTGTCGCATGGGTTTGGTTTAGGTGGTTCTTTTTTCCTTTGTTTCCCTGTTGACCAGAATGTTTGGATAAGCTAGGGTTAGGCAGATGATTTGTTATTACCAGTCACCGGTATCTCTCTCTCTCTCTCTCTCTCTCTACGGAGTAAATCGGTGCTTATTGGGAGATAATGATGCTAAAGTCCGACCAGACGCACACGCGAACAACAGCATAAGGCTTCCCTTGGCCGCGTATCGAATCAGGAATCGTCACTCGCGGTCACTCTCAGTGTGTAGCTCTGACTTGTAGCTTGCCCGTCCGGTGCCACTAGAGAGACCCTGGCGGAGACCCTGGCAACCAGCAACCTGACCGTGCTAGTCGTTATCGTTTTGCCTAGTGGGGTATTGTGATGCCGCCTGCTGATCTCGCGGCCTGGCTGTTGGATGAGACTCTTATCGTTGGTTGATGATCCAAATATGTAGGTGGTTGGAGATGCTTTCTGGGGGATAATTACGTAGTCGGAGAGGGAATCGGATGGAATAGAGGATTATTCAACAATTCGTGATTTTAGCTGCGGATTGCGGATATTCCCTCTCAAAGTTCGGCCGGAGCTTTGGACTGTAGAGCATGATGAGCATTTAGATAACCGCCACAACGGCCCAGCCGCAACAGGTTCAGCCACACTAAACACCCACCGCGAGAACGCGTTGGGTCGGAAGCAAGGGTGTGGATGGTAGGTATCTACATGCTGCAGCGATCCAAGGTGTCAATCGTCTAGCTGGACAATACCTACAATCTCTTCTTTTTCGGGCATATTCTCATTACAGCAATTGAGGATGGACCAGTCACCGAGAAAGCTGACGACTACATCAGCTACCAACTCAGGTGAAGACCCAGAATCAAGCGAGCTGCTGCTGTCAGACCAAGAGAAGCGTGTTCTAGAGCTTTATGACCAGCTACAGCAATTGCAGTTCCAGATAGCGCTTTTCAATGCACATAACAGCCATGTCCCAGGTGAGTGAGCTTGTGCCTTGACTGACCATGTTGGGAAATACTGACCCTACATTTCAGACCAACAAGAATCGCAGTCCTTTGAAGCAGCGCAGGAGGCTTTGCTTCAAACAAGGGCGAGATACGTCCTACGCAACGATGTCGCAGAGAGTGTGTTGTCCGTGAAGCCTGTATTGCAAGCAGTCCATGCGGGAAGCAGGGCTTCTCCTATTGAACGGTACCTTTGGATGGCATCTATCTGACTAAAACATTATCTACACTTATCTAATGTGTCTTCTCAGTGATCTGCTCCCTGTCGTGCAGGAAAGGGATGAAGCCTCGACGACCCTGGCCCATCACTCTACCGAGCTTCGAGCAATTCTGGACGATCTGACCGAGACGGAAGCCAAGGTACTTTGGTTGAGCCAAGAGAACGCGAATCTCGCATCGCAGGTGCTGAAGCTCGCCGCGCAGGAAAAGCGGCAACGAGACGAGGCCCTCATCTCGGACCCGGCACACCGCGAGGAGATTGCCTGGCTCGAGGCCGAGGTCCGGACTAGTCACCGGCGCTGGCGGGTCATGAAAGGCACAGCAAGTGCCATCGTCGCTGGGAGCGGAGTCGACTGGGCGCAGGATGAGGGTCTGAGGGAAAATGGTACTGGATGAGGATGAGGACGGAGTCTAGGAGTGTTGGCAGGGAACATTCCAGTTGGATAGGCTCCTTTCACAGCTTCTGTTGTGAAACCCTAATACTTGAGAAAGCAGCCAGTGAATGAACACTGCAGTTGCCAAACCATGCGTAATCCAGTGAAGCCAGTGTTGCTTTGTCAACTTTTATACATGATCGGCTCACGCACATATTGCTTCATGGTAGGTAAACTCCAGAGTATGGGAATCCAGCTTCCCACCAAGCATCCAAATGGTCAGGTATGCCTACAATCTGATGCACCCAGCCGGGAGCGGCCCGTAAATGAACTCGCGATCTGCAGTTTGATTTGAATCTTGTGACTGTTGTGACTTGCCCTCTCACGTCGGTCAAACTACCAGGTATATCCCAAAATGCTCGGGAGTAGAGATTTTCAGCACTTGCGCAAACATGGCAACGCGGCAATATTGGACAAGCATGTAGTTAAGGCTTTGCGGGTATCGCAAAGCTCGTGGAGTGCATATGTAAGTAAGTAGGGTCCTTAGATGGTGGGGGATTGTGGATTGGGTGAGATCTGGGTTAAAGAAGGGGGACGGGCATATGCATGTGCCATTCGCGATCACCACAGGCGACTGGGTTGGGCTGCGTTGGGTTCTGGGCTGGGCTGAGTAGCTGGGCGGACCAATCTGAGAGCAGCTGTGCCTGAATGGATGAGGATTAGCGCAGTTGCAGTCGAGGTCGCATCGGTTTGTCTGGGGTCTATCTCGCTCTCGTTTCAAGTCCATTTGATTGTTTGGTTTGGTTTGGGACAAGAAAGGAAAACCCCGTCGATTCGGGGTGAGGTCGTGATCAGCAAGCACATCAACGCCTCGGGCCCAAGCTGAGGATGATGGAATTATTGGCCATACTGGAGCAAATGGCTTCAGCTGTGGGATGTGGGAATCGATGCATGTTCCACGTGATGTCAAGGTTACAATGGTGTGAAATCAGCCGCCCGTCACTTTGCGAGAATCCAAGGCAGACCTGGCGCGTGGTTGCTGTGCTTATTTTTGTTCCTATTTCCTACCTTGTCTCCGGCCGTCTCCAGGTGATTGATTTGTTCTTATTATGGTCGATTATGCTTTACCGAGTGGATTGGCCTTTCCGGCCTGGGCTTGGAGTAGGCGTCGTGGTGGAGGACCGTCGGATTATCGACAGTGCGGATTGGTGCGACATACGCTTGGAAGCCCGCGAGGAAACCTGGCATGGCCTGTACAGTGTACTCCTTTGGAGGCCGGGTACTTTGATCCCAACACTGATTTTTGCCTCTGCATTGGGGCTAGCGAGACATCCAATGCTTGCCATTGTCCGTTGCTTTGGACGTCGGTTGCTAGCGTTGGAATACGTTCAAGGCAATAAGACATGACATCGCGTTGTGCCCTTGTTCCGCATAAAGCAGCATCAGGATCAGTCTGGACTTGGGTGCTTGGAGTGTAGTCGGATTAGCCATTCTCCCATTAGCCCACGAGTGAAATGATAGCCTTGGATGGTTGGCTCAACTCCCGAGGAGACGGGGTGCCATGTCCCCACTCATGATAGATAGCTGAAGTTATCATACATTAACCTTGCCATGTCCGGTTCGCCATCTTCGAGGGCGAGCCTTGCTTCGATATGTCCATGAAAACATCTTTGTAGTTGCTCAGCAGTAACTCTCTGCTATCTGAAAGCAATAGCTCACTTGCTGTGGAATAGAACACGGTTACACTTCTTCAGAATACGTACGACATGTCGAGCGGGCAGGCGGATTAGCCAATATCAACATGCAGTCCGTCGGCCTATGAAAAGAAGGCTCACTGCAGAGGTTTGGTGCCACGAGCTTACGCGCTGAAAAGAAACCAGTCCTTTGACTTGGGGAAAGGAGATCAAATGTCTGCACCATGGGCCATTGCAACGTAGGTGATGCAGTGCTAACCAAACGACTACGCCTTGAGTTCTCTTCTTGGGAGAGTTTATATCCAGACATCGGTAATTCGTAGCATAATGATGCATGCAAGCTACAGCAAGTGGTTGCGGTTGCTCGCGAAAGACAGATGGGCAGAGTCCTGACTGCATTGCACTATGTTAGTATGTCCAAGGTGCTGCATGGCTAAAAGCGTCAGTCGTTGCAGTCAACATGAAAATCAGTCAATACGCAATACTGATAGACGGGAGAAGAGTATTGCTTCAGCCCAGTATGCAGGCCTATGATCCTTAGCCAGTGAGCAAGGGAGGGATTGAAACGAAGCGTTGATAGGTTGACTAAGAAAAGAATGCTAAGAAGGGCGGGCCCATGGCAATGTTGGAGGGAGAGGGAGAGTGTGTGTGTCAGCAAGAGAAAGGGAGAGTGTGAGAAGAGACAGTTGCCGTTGACCAAGCAAAGGCGACTCCAAGAAAGCTGTGTCGTCCGTGTTCAAGGAGCAGCAAGGAAAGGCAAGAAGAGAGGGAAAAGTCTGCAGCAGGCAAATTGGGGGACCGTCGAAACTCCCAGCGAAATGGTGTGTCACGGAAATCAGCTGCTGCGCGACAAAAGCACCAGCGTCCCAAAAGCATCGCACCCACTTTGTTCGTCATGGAACAGTAGATAGGCCAATGTACCACTCACGCTAACAAGGGACCGCGAGGTACATGGCCTGCTACCGGGCTGCGAGGTTCACTCAGCCGTAGGTGTGTGACAAACAGATGGCCCTGGAGGGTGCAGGTAAAGGCGTGGGCAAAGTCAGTGGGCGCAAGCAGCGCGCTGATTGAAGGAAACGTGGGCATGGGAGGGTTTATGCTCAATAATGGATGGGGGTAGGCGACGGAGAGTGATGTGTGTCAATTGAAATAGACGGCCGGATGGCTTGGAAGGGACCTCGCCAACGACGCCCAGATGAGACCAGCAGCAACCATGGATCGCACTCCAAGTACACAGTACTGTAGCTGGAGCCGGGGTGGACGCGCTACAAGGCCGCGCAGTTGCAGTACATCGCTTGCAGGTGAGTGACATGAGCAGGGAGGCAGGCAGAAGCAGCCAATTTTTTGGGATTGATAAACATCAAGCCCGAACTGGTCCGAGAAAGCGTCTGGCATCTGCATCACTCACTCATGCCTATACGCTCTTTTTGTTTTGTTTAATGCATTTGAGTCTCGCCATCACTAAAATGAACGGTGCATGTATGATTTGATCGATCCTATCTAGTGCTGCAAATGCTTTGTACCAATCGATAAGAGAGAACGATGATGGAGATAGAGAACGAGAAAAAACGCAGGCTCCAAATCTCAAAGCCTCGTTCAAACAAACACACATGAAATCGGTAGCCCGCCTATCTGGATTGGATAAATACGTGGTACCTTAACGCAATCCGCACATACGCGCATAAAGCAGCGCGAGTATGTAATGTACAGACGCTTCTCGCCTGCAGTGAACAGGCAGGACTGGAGGAGGCAGGCTAGCACAAGTTCAGCCAGACACGAGACACGACAATCAGGAACATGGAAGGAACGAAGGAAAAAAAACCATAAGAGAACCCACCCAGATCTTTGCAAGTGCCAGGCAAGCCAGGCTCCGTTCCCAGAATTATGCCCAGTCTCAGTGAACCAGAACTGCCGTCTCCCTAAGCAGTCAATGGATGAGGCAGGTTGGCAGGGCAGGGAAGTGTGCGGGTTACAGTCGTGTGTGTACAGGGAAGCCAATGAAAGGAGCGGGTGCAGAGACGAGCGCGCGAGTGGTGAGTGAGTGATAGTGCGTGTACGTGAGTGTTTGGTGTGAGTGTGAGTGTGAGTGCAGGTGTGAATGTACTGTAGGTCTGGTCGCAGTGAAGGAAGATGTAGTAGTGTATTATTGTGTGTGATGTCTGTCTGGGTCCATGTCTGGTTTGGAGACTCCCCCTCAGAAGCCGGGCCCCCCCCTCTCTTTTTTCCCCTCCTGCGCCTGCGCACACACACACCATTCACTCACACCAGGCACTTTGCAGTCAAGTCCAAGTTCAAGCCTGGCTGGTCTGGTCCCTCTGGTCCCTCACCAAACCCCCCCCCCCCTCTGCCCGCGCAATCACCCAGCCAGACCCAGCCCATAGTAAAAAAGGCTGTCTACCACTTTCCCCCCATACAAATTCCCCCTTCTTCTCTCACCCATTTCCTCTCATACAAAATCTCCCACCCAAATCGTGTCTTCACCTACAACCGCTTGCCAACACACTCAAGGCGAGCATACCATACAGTAAGTACTTGCCCTTCTGTGCAATTCCCTCCCAAACACAAGTCACTCTCGACCATCCGCCTTATTCCCAAGTTATTCACTCGCAAATCCCCTCTGGCTTTGTCACAATCGCCATTGGCCGGGTTTTTCGACTGCTGGTCGTTGTGCATCCGTCACCAAACGCGCGAGCTGGTTTCTCTCGAGTTGTCCAAGCTTTGCCATCACATTTCCCTCAACTGGTTGGCCTTGGTCTCCGAGCCAACAACCCAAACCAGCACGCATCACATCACCACCTTCGTGTCTAAGTGCAATCAATTCACTAACAACGATTTCGCATCACAGCTTCAACCACCACCACACACACATCTGTCGACTCGCACAAACACTTCAAAGTATGCAAAATACCCTTTGCGATCCGATCCCAAGCTTCAATTCCCAATTGCCACGCGTTGGGATGTGCAATTGCATTTGCGACACAAGTGCATCACTCCTCCACCTGCGCCCATGTCACGCGTTATCGCCCAAAATCTGCCCCGCGACGCGTCGTTCTGGCGCCGTCACTCTCCAATCCACCCATCTCCATGCACTACGCGAACCACCAACGCAGCATGCCCAGAGCACCTCAGGTGCACACGCTTGAGAAAGCCGGACTAACATGATTCGCAGATGCCTAAGGAAGCCACCACCAAGCGCGGTAAGACCGGCAAGGTCGAGAAGAGAAAGGGCAAGAAAGGTAAGTCTGAACTTCCCTTCGCACTACATCCTCAAGATCGAGTCCGACCTGTGTGTCGGCCTCTTTTTATGTCGAGTGTTTCGGCGGCGATCCCCAAATAATCACATCTATTGCCTACACCTAAAAATATATTGCTAACTTGGTCTCCATCAGACCCCAACGCACCCAAGCGTGGTCTCTCTGCCTACATGTTCTTCGCCAACGAGCAACGTGAGAATGTTCGTGAGGAGAACCCTGGTATCTCTTTCGGTAAGCAACCCTGCTGCAGATAATCCTGTCCCCCCCCTTGACTAACCACTTTCCCACAGGCCAGGTTGGCAAGATCCTTGGTGAGCGCTGGAAGGCTCTGAACGATAAGCAGCGTGGTCCTTACGAGGCCAAGGCTGCTACCGACAAGAAGCGTTACGAAGACGAGAAGGCAGCTTACCAAGTAGGTCTCTCGACATGATGAATAATCACTCCAAAGACGTTCGTCTGATAGAGATTAGGCCGCGGATGATGACGACGAGGAGTGAACTGCTTCATTCATATCTGCTTTTTCTCGTTTTCTACGCTTCCGTCCACGAGAGCCTAACCTCATGAGAGATGACTTCACGCTTGGTCGTCTTCTGCAAGGAAAGCTTGGGCACAAAGTGGATGGCCTAGGTTTTCCTTTTTTCTGACTGTAATATGGATCTCGGAACGGTGTTGTCGCACAGGGATAGGGCCGTCGTGCCTTAGGTTTTGCTTTGCATTTTTCAGAGTCAATAATGATTTGCGTTGACCACTCTTGATGATGAGTTTTAAGGGCGATGAAGTTGCCGTGAACGTTCTCAGATACCATAGTCATCGAAAACAAATGTACAATACTCCCATCACGAATAGTGGCTATTGCCTACACCTTGAGACTTCACTTGTTGGTTCGTCATTGGTGAGAGTAAAATAATATGAACGCCATGCATAGGTAGCAGCATGCTTTCTTCCAGTGCTATTAATATGCCGAGACGCTGTTGCTATCATGATCAAACAGCAGTTATGAATATGTATGTCTGCCTACATATTATGTCTATCAGACCCTCATAACTTGGGTGCTCAGCTCAATACACAGGGTCCGTGTAACGAGATTCTGCATCCCATCCATCTAGCCCATCACCATGGTCCACCCCTAGGGCTGACCCCTTCCGGGTGCAGTGGTGTGGTGGTGTGGTGGTGGGCAGGGTGAAGAGTCACGACTTGATTGGGCCCTGGATGGCCAGGTTCGTTCGAAAGAGAAGGCTTTACGTTACAGAAAGCCTCATTGATGGTTGCCTAAATCCTAAGGATCCGAGGATCTGTCAGCTTGAGCCTCAATTGCTTTTGGCAGCCTCCTACCGGCCGGCAGGTCGACCTGGGTGACTCCGCCCCGATCTCTGTCTGTTCTTCAGCTACTACGGTCGCTTCATTCCCCTGGAAGATCTCGGGTCCGTCCTCAGGGACGACATCCCGTAGAATGCGGCGCCAAAACTCAAGAAACCCCCGGCTTCTCTCAGGCATGCGACCGAACAATACTGGTAACGACGACTCAAAAAGGCGATCCCAGTATATGGACATAAGAATATTATGAGCCTGATCAAGTTCGACAGAAGGCTCGAAACTATTGTAATGCCGATTATGTCGCAGCACGTCTGGTCCCTACAAGCCACTGTCAGCATACTTACACAGAACAGAACACCGCTACGGTACAACAGCATCCTGTACAGGAGTCGGAGTGACAGACCCCCAATGGGTCCGGTGTCTGGAAGTACCCATGTCATGCATGTACTCTTGATGACCTTCAATATTGACCTCAAGCTTGGTTCTCCAAGCACTTGAGGTAGCTCCCGCTCATGTTGCTTATCTCCAGCTGCAGTATACCGAAACCGTACTGCACAAGCCCTCACTCAGCGCCACCCCAAGCATCCACCCATCGAGGAAAGGAGATCCTTCCGAAGACAATGCGATTTGTGGTTTGCTTCGATTGCCGAAGCCCTCTGTTTTCATCGTCGTCAATGAGTCAAACATTCAATCAGTTGCCATCTTTGCGGGGTTAATTCTTGAAATCAGGGAATGAATACCATGTTATGCCAACGATCGGGGACACGTAGCACCAGCCAGGGCAAGTCTCGAGACCAAGCTGGCTCTGGGGGACAGAAGGCTCTGAAGGCTCTGAAGCCTCTGAGATGTGAGTCGCCGTGGTGATATTGCGATATGCCACAGAGTCGGCCGGGACTGGTGCAAATTTCCCCCTCTTCCGCAGGGCGGCTTATGCAGGTTGCTCGCGTCGGACCACCCTACACATGACACGGGTTGCAACCGGCTCGACCAATCCGCATTGCATCTACTTTACGAGAAGTGGGCGTGGGAATTCGTGGCAATCGCTTACTGAACATGCTCGACATTCTGTTGAACTCTGCTACCCACGCATCTCCGTCGCCGGCAGCAATTCGAGTCAGTGGCATCCAGGCCGGATGCGCTCGAGGGCAGCGTTCGTCGAGGTCGATTGGCCGAGTCGGCTTACAATTGCTAATGTTGCTGTTATGCCGCCTGCCATCATCAGGCCCCTCGGGTACCTAGCAGCATTGGCTACCAATGATTGCATGGTAGCTCATTCTGGGGACACCCTATCGCCTGTCTCCTCTTCTATCTTACATCCAAGACAGAGCGGTCTTTCCTGTGCACATTTGCGCGCGTATCACTGAAGCCGGCTTTGCGATTTCCCCACACGGCCACCTGGCCGGCCTACTGCGGAGCAGGGAGAGCCTGCCGCTGCTTACCTACTGCCTACGTTGCCCAATTTGAAGCATTTTATTTATTTATTTCTTGACCCTCAATATCCCGTGCGTATAGGTCTCAGGCTGTGATTCCCTCTTTCCTTTGTTTTCCCTACTGTTTTTATTCCTGTTTGCGGCACACGCAAACACCTCTCCCGATCTGTCCGGTCCAAGGCATAGATATGAATACGATTAATGTTGATCATCATGGGACCCTTCTAAACGCACCTCACGTCGCCAAAGCCCTGCCGGAACACCCAACGCTGCGAACCTGACGACCATGGATATGATCACAAGAGAAGTCGGGTCTAGCTTGCTCAATGGATGCTGCGTTGAAGCCGAAAGGGCCCGGATTGTGGCATTATCCCTCGAGGGGCTTTGCCCTTAGCCTGCCAGAGAAGTTCCGTGCGCATTTGAAGGGCCTGATTCAACAGATTCAACTGTGCGGCCAGATGCTGCTCACGATAGCAGATCTATCCCAGCTTCACATCGTACGTGTCCCAGTGGTTACCGACTACCTCAACGTCATACTTCCCTGCTTCTCCAGGAGCCTGAGGGACATCACCGACTACGTGGAGAACAGCTCACTCGACAAGGAGCACCGATGGCGGAAGATGTACTACGTCATGGGCGAAGAGCTCCCGGGCACGCCGCTGCCCGCCCGATTCGCCATGTACCACGCATTCCTCGACATGCTGAAGCACCTCCTCACCAAGTACGATCCTACGATCCTCCTTCACAACTCCTTCGATGTTCCCTTGCTCACGTGGAAATAGGTCTCCTGAATTCGATATGAACGGGCTCGAGACTCTCCGCTTACGCATCTACCAACTTCGCGAAGCCAGAGGCATACGTGAGTGCCTATGCTGCCGCCGAACTGACTGCCAGACTGACCCTTGAGCCCAGCACCTCCAAGTCCTATCCACCAGAGCCACATCATCCGCCAACAGAAAGCGATGGCATTCTGGGAACAAGAGACAGTAGGTGCATGTGCACCCAACTAGTAGTTTACCGCTAAGTTCATACCAGAACACGCATTGGGCCGAGGACATCTTTACTCGGCCACTCCCTTCTCGCACAGAGTTCAAGAGAAGCAGTCGGTAAGTTTGCCGTAGTCCACCCGCAAGGTACCAGACGAGCTCACATCCCCTAGCTTCTGTTCTCGAGCATACGGTCCATTCCAACGCTTGGGTGCTATCGACGTGTTGTCCGACATCAAGACACTCGCCAAGAGGTATGACGAGAGACTGGCTCACCTGGTACTCCCCCTGTCGTACATATCTATCACCTTTCACACGGTGAGCACCGGATGACATTTGATCTTAGAACTTTCGACGACGACAACGTCTCCGTCACTTTCTTCCTCCATGGCTATGACGAGATCCCCACCCTTATGGTTCGGCAGATCCATATCCATAGTGGCGAACCGTGGGCTGCCATCAAAGGCGCTCATGAGCTGTGCATCAAACGAGACTTCGACTCGAGACTGACGTTCACCCGATGGAGCATTTCCGAGCGCCGAACCAAGCCATGGGCACAACTCACCTTCATCACATGGGAAGGTAAGCATCTTTCAAACACGCTGCAGGGATCCTAATTGGAACTGTCAGCCCCATGCAGCCAGCGTTCTTACTCCGTCACAGAAATGGTCCTTTTTTACTGTACGTTTGTCTGCCTCAAGGTACGCAGCCCGATGTTCATCAACATCCGCGAGGAGGAGTACGAGATTCGCAAAGAGAACAAGCTCTTTCAAGCGTAAGTCAACATGCGTCTGCTTCTTGAATTAAACGCGGCAAACATATTAAGACACCACCTGACAGGCAAATCTTCGACGATGGATTCAATCACTGCCTCAAAGTGTACGAAGACGCGCTGACCAAGCGGCGGCGTCTTCATGCCTCTGTCTGGGATGGGGACTTGAGAGGCTGTCCCATCTGGACCGCTTTCCGTGAGTACCGCGAACCTCAAGCTTTCAGACCATGGCCACGAAGTTTCTGACGATGTGACTAGTCCCTGACAAGAAGGGACCCCTACGAAGTTGGCTGCTGCGGAAAACGTCTCATGTCGTCGCGATCCGAGACGTCAGTCCTTACGTCTTTTGCAATAATTATCGAGCCAATACTACGGACCCACGCGAGAGTAAATTCAACGCGCTTGAGCTGGAGTTTACACACGCAACAGGTAGGTCGATCGAGGATGGAATGCGTCAGGCGTAGTGAAATGAGTTGACAGTCTTCTTGGAAAGGGGCCAAACGATTCAAAGAATTGTTCGAGGAACAAGCACCACCTTCGGGCACATCATCCGACCACGACGACACTGGCCCGTCAGAAGAATCTTGAGTTATCCTCATATCCCTCGATACTTGAGTTGAATTCCCGGCCCCCTCCACCGGGGTCCTCTAGGCCCCTTCGCGACTTCTTCATCTGACTTTATTGATCTTATCTTCTTTATCTTTTTCTTCCACTTTTAACTTATTGCGCTACTCGCTTTCGACGACGTTTGACTCTACCCTCAACACGCAGCCCCTTTGACTTTACCTAGACAGCGCTTTTTGACGAGATTACGACTCACAATCCCATTTAACGACCCCTTATGCCACGGCAAAGACGAAGTTGCATGACACGCTGTACGAACTTACGTTTTCACGACGAGGCGAAGATTGCATGATACCCCCAGGAGAAGCATTCTGATTATGCATTGGCATTCTGACGGCGGGCTGTATTACCAAAACGGAACGCGGAACGTTGGCAGGGTCTGCATGATAGATGTGATGATGCATGGACGGCCTTTCTTTATCAGTGATCTGCGAGAAGCGTGATATAGTTGCGGGTAAGACTGTGAAGCATGTTTGTCATGTAGGAGGCAATATTCTCTTGGTGTCTAGTTGTTCATATGCAATTGAATTTCTGTCTATTTTATCCACGAACAGAAGACACCATGGAGTAACTCAAGGTAACATCATTTACTGCTCGAACTGTTATCTGGGGCGGTCGAGATCCAGGTAAATTTTAGCTTTTGATCTCTCTTGGTTGCCTAGAAGGTTTCCCCCCTTTAGCATAGCGTCTCAGCGAGCTGGCACTCGTACTTGATCGGAGACACTTCCATCCCAAAAATAAATCCTTGGATCTCAACTTTTTAACTCCAACAAACCAAAGAGGCCATACCCAAACATATCACAAGCAAACTCCAAGCGCCCACAACAGATTCCCCTTGGCAGTCAAGAAATTCGATTATGGAATCTTACGAGCACCAACAGGGTGTTTCCACCCATGCGGTCGACAAATATCTACTTCAATATTCGCTATCAACTCAACAACTGCGACCTACGATCGAGTCAACATATCGAACCGTCTCTGTTTTCCTCTGCCACTGGGATACTGATGCTGAGAACTACCCCGAGATCGACTCGGGCATCCATGCCCTTCGCAAGACCTTTGAGGACCAATACGGTTTCCCAACCGAGGTCCACGAGCTTGAGCAGGCAAAATCCGGTCCCAAAAATCAGCTTACCTTATTGTCGCGATTCATGCCGCTTCTCTATGACACATCCCCTGACCCAACGATGCCTTGCCGATGCAATGAAGGCATGCATAGGTATCGGAACAAACCCGAAGAGGTGAACCTGTTCATATTCTTCTATATTAGGTTTTCCGAGATAGCGACCGACGGATCGTGTCTTTTACGCCCAATGGACCAGCCCGGCCAGCAAGACCCCACGATGCCTCTACCCTCGGTGAATTTCTCCAGCATCTCTCGCGCCACGATGGATATGGGCGAATCCCGAGTTCTCCTCCTTTTGGATTGCCCCTATGATGGTCCGTCTGCAATGGGCACCGATAAAGAACTCATCGCCGCTGGCTCCGCCCTATGGACGCCCTCGTCTGAATTCACCACTCACCTCGCGCATCATCTCCAACGGGCTGCCCGGGAGAGGCGAATCATGAACACGCCACTCCTCTTCTCCAAGTTGGCAAACACGCTCCCCATACCTCCCGTTAAAGCCACTAGTGCTGTTAACACAAGCCAGTCTGTGCTACCACCATCCAAATGCAAGTACGAGCCTATTTCTCTGGTACCTATCGACGAGAAGAGAATGTACGAAAGCTGGTGGAAGCCCCCGAAGGTAAAAAGGCGTTGGCAACCTATGGACGTGGATGAGCCGGGGGTTAGTACAGAAGTCACCATTGCAGTGCGTCACCAAGATGATGACACCCGGCAGGTCACCCTTCGGGCAAGTGTATGGTACTGCCTCCCAAATAGTCCGTCGGTGACTTCGATCAGTGTAGAAAACACTAAGGAGAGTGAGGCTATCGTTCCGCTTCCAAAAAGGAGATCAAGAAAGAAGAAACCCGCTAGCCCTGAACAGTCGGTCCCTGAACAGCCGGTCCCTGTACCAGATGAGAATAAAGGCTTCCCAGCTCCGCAGAAGCCAAAGGTCCGACTAGGCGAACAGTCCAAGTTGGGCCTTCGCACTTTGCTTCAAGGCATTGATCAGGACGTGTAGATGCCGTCGAGACGTACAGCAGAGTCTGGTACGCCGACGCCACCTAGTTATACGTCCTTTTCACGTAAACGACGAGAGTTCCGAGGCTCCCGGCTGGCTTGCCGTCAAATGGAGGATAGGTTACCTACGGAAGGAACCGCGGCGGAAGGACTGAGTGAGACGGGAAGGCGAGACGAAATAACGCGACTACGCGGAGTGGAAGAAGCACTCGGGAGGTGCGAATCCTCATGGGAAAAGAGTAATAGCCCCCCGGAATTGGTTTGATCGAGTAGAGAGGAGAAACATGGAAGCCGGCAGGCGACCACTCTTCCTTCCGCGTCTCCCCGGACGCCGATCTATTTACCTACGTTGTACCCCTTGAACAAGCTCAAGAGACCCTGGCGCTCAGCTGGACCTGATGTGCTCCTTGATGATCCGACCGCCGTCAAGGTCCGTATAGTTGCCGAACTTTCAGATGGTTCACTCAGATCGAGACCAATGAGCCCTCTGGCTCGGTCCTGGTCACTTTCACAATCCTCGTCAGCGTCTGGGCCAATCTTTGCGACCACCCTGGTCTCAAGACGATTGCAATGCTCGGCGCTACCAAGGACATCACTGTCCCCCAGCGTGTGCTGGGCAACGTGAACATACCCCAGCGGCCTGCTGAGAAGCGTCAGAGCCTAGGCGGCTCAGAGAATATACGACTATAGGTTCCGAGTTCAGATTCTAATTATTAATTCTGTTCGCCGTTACTTATTCGCTGCTTGAATTCTGTTTTCCGCCACTTAAGAGTACTTACCGTCGCTTAAATTTATATTAAGGGCGCACTTAGATATTTACATATATAGTTTAAGTAATTTATTCTTTATAGCCCATTTGTATTTGAACTATAAAATTGTGCAAGTAACTAGTGACTACTCCTACCGTAGAAATTAACACTACGGCATGGGTTCTAATCCGAAGGTATTCGTACTGATGCGACTCAATAAACGACATTGTAAGACTGGGAGGTCAGGGTCGCTAGCGAGCCCAAAACATCTTCCAGGTGCAACGACGCGAACCTCGAGTGCCGGCACTTACTTCCGGGCCTTCACTGCCGTCCTAGTAGGCTAGGCTGGTATAAACGAACCATGGAACTGCAGTTCAGGATTCTGCTACTGTATACCTACGTGTGGAACCATGTCTCGTTGGTGTCTATTACACGATTATATCGGAATCAACGTCTCGATATTTTTCAACGCCCAAAATACTACATGCCATGTGCGTTTATCCTACGTTGATTCTATACTAATTTTACGTTCCAAGGCATGGCTGACGTTTATTCCAGTGCACGACTGATCGATGGTTAGTCCGTTGCGTTTGTCAGATCTAGCCTTCCAGACGCATTCTTCAGTGTCTTGGAATGGGCCCCGAGATATCCCATGTAGAGGTAACTCCGGTATAGGTGGAGTCGGAGCATGGGCCGCAGAGGTTGCCAGGGGTCCAGTGGAGTGAGGTCACGGATGGGACGAGTAAGAGTCAGCTTGGCCGGTGACCCCAGTGCTTCCTCTAGATCAAGCTCAGCTGGGCTCATGTTGGATGCCAATTGTCAAATCTCCATCTCTTCTCCTTTTCCCCGCTACCAGATTCGAATCAGTCAATTGAGATGAGAAAGTGGGTGAGTGCGTTGCACAACTGACCCCAGCAACACTGGCATGTTATCGGACTTATCGGACTAAACCATTGACTGCAAACAGTGACGACAACGGCACCTACCGATTGATGGAAATAACATCTGCCGTGCTTACCCACTGGCGACCAAGAAGTGCCAAGAGCCCGTCTTATCGCGAAGTGGTGGCGGGATTTGCCGTGATTGCAAGAGAGCATGTAGCATGCAGCTCGCGCAGTTGCCCATGTAAGGGAGATGGGGTAAATTAGCAATTGGTTTTCTGGTTGGAGAGTTTCATCTCTCTCCAACCTCCCTAGGTAATCTTACTTTTGCCTTGCATACAATACAAGTGGCCTGTTGGTTTGCAGGACAAGTGACTCCGAGCAATTGCCGATAGACTCATCTGAAGTCTGCGAAGTGTCCAAAGCAGCCGGAGACCGTAGACGCCTTACTACGGTGGATCGGCGGACGGCCTTCCAGAAGGACGGCGAATGTTTCGTTTTCAGCTGTACGGCACAGACAAGCGACCAATGACCCAATGATTCCAATCAGTCCCACCTGCACACCCGCGAGATCGAATGGCGCAAGTTCCCTAGTGTCGAACGACTCAGAAAGGGTTCCACAACGCACCCTGCCCTACTCCGTACAGGGACACCCATCGCAGTGTAGATCACAATGAACACCCAACGCTCAAAGAAGGTTATAATCCGGTGCGGGCCGTATCGAGACTTGACCGTTAGATTTCGGCATGGGGGTTCATCTTGGTCGACTACACAAATCGGAAAGCTCCGCTTCCAAACCCTTGGGTCATCGCGCCTGCAACTCGGAGTCGGATGCATCTGGGGGTCATATTTTCTTTTTTTGCAATCAAACTTTGCGACACACCCTGTTGAGGGGGTCTGGAGAATGGTGTGCCGGCTCCTGCGGCAGAAAGAAGAAGCCAGGCCACTCCACGCGTGGGCCTGGTCCCTCGGTTAAAGTCGTTCAAATATCGCCTTTGGAACGATGTTCCCAGCTTTCTGGGTTGCTCGCTGATCTGTTCGTCACCAGCAACAGAGCGCGGGCCATCAAGCATAATGTACGCCTCCACGCGGCTGTTGATCCTCAACGCCCTATCTTTGGGCTGTTTTTCGGGCTCTCCTCTGTTAGGATCCCTCCTGAACCCGCTCACGGGATCTCTGGAGACTCACCAGCGACTTGGTGGAGGCGACAATCGGTGAACTCAAAGGGACATTGGGCGATCAAGAATCTTTCGACTATGTGGTTGTAGGAGGCGGAACGGGCGGCAATACCATCGCCTACCGCCTGGCTGAAGCCGGCTTCTCCGTCGCTGTCATTGAGCGCGGCCTTTCTTACGAGGTCGGAGAACCTATTGTCGGCGCGGCGCCCTTGGGAGACATCATCGGCGTTGGCAGCAACCCTCTCGACTCCATCCCTACCGTCGACTTTGGCCTGGCCACGGAGCCACAAGCAGGAGCCGATGGTCGAAAGATACACTACACCCAGGGAAAATGTCTCGGTGGCTCATCCGCACTCAACTTCCTCATTTACCACAGGCCAGACAAGGGATCATTGAAAATCTGGGCCGATGCTGTAGGCGACGAAAGCTATGAGTTCGACGCCCTATTGCCCTACTTCAAGAAGAGTATTACTTTCACGCCCCCCAACAACAACGCTCGCCCGGCCAATGCCACGCCCGTCTACTACGAATCCGACTTCACTTCGAATCAAGAGAATGCGCCGGTACAAGTCTCCTACGCCAACTGGTCGCCTTCTTGGTCGAGCTGGGCTGCCAAGGGGTTCGAAGCCCTGGGCATCAAGCTCACTGGCGCGTTCAATCAGGGTACTCTATCGGGATACCACTACTCTCAGCTCACCACCAAGCCAAAGGACCAGGTCCGCTCCACTTCGGCGGACTTCCTCTATCACGCCAAGGATAAGGGCACCAAGGTAAATTGACCGTCTACATGGCCACTCGCGGCAAGAAGATTATCTTTGATGCCAATAAGAAGGCTACTGGAGTCGAGGTGGGCATAGATCTGCTGCCCTCCTACGTCATCAAGGCCAAGAAGGAGGTGATCGTGTCGGCCGGTGCTATCCACTCGCCGCAGCTGCTCATGCTCTCGGGTATCGGCCCGGCTGCCCACCTTACTCAGCAAGGTATCAAGGTCATTGCCGACCGTCCTGGCGTCGGCCAAAACTTCACTGATCACGTCCTCTTCGGCCCATCGTACCAGGTCAAGATCGATACACTGAACAAGGTTATCGGGGACCCGGTCGTACTTGCGGCTGCTATTGCCGAGTACGTCTTGTCGCAGACGGGTCCTTTAACGTTCAATGTGGCCGAGTTCCTCGTGTGGGAGCGGGTACCTGCATCTGTATCGGCCAACATGTCCCAAGCCACCCGAGATGCGCTAAACAGCATAGCGCCCGATTGGCCACACATCGAGTACTTCTCGGCCGCCGGCTTCATTGGCTCCTTCGACATCCCATGGTTGGACCAGCCCAAGGACGGCAAGATGTACAGCTCCATCCTCAACACCCTCGTCGCGCCCTTCTCCTGCAGCAACGTGTCACTGGCCAGCTCGAGCCTCTACGACGCGCCCAAGGTCAACCCCAACTGGATGACGCACAAGGCCGACCAGGAGCTGGCCGTCGCCATCTACCGGCGCCTCCGCGACCTCTACCAGACCGAGGCCATCAAGTCGGTCCGCGCCAACGAGGCCGAGTACTGGCCTGGGCTGGAAAAGATGCAGACGGACGAGGAGATCCTCGCCCACGTGCACAAGACGCTCATGGCCGTCTACCATGCGTCATGCACGAACCGCATGGTCCGGCGCGATGACCCCACCGCCGTCGTCGACAGCCTGGCCCGTGTCATTGGCGTCAGCGGCGTGCGCGTGGTCGACGCCAGCGCCTTTGCGCTGCTGCCGCCGGGGCACCCGCAGAGTGTGGTGTACGCCCTCGCCGAGAAGATTTCGGACGCCATCATCGAGGGGGTTGGAGTAACTTGTCTTCATCATTCATTCATTTACTGTTTCACATGTTTTGTTTTGCTTTTGTACGATAGAGCTCGAGCCAATCATTCGAATTCCTTTTCCGGTCTGTCGTTAGTCCTGCCTAGCCCCTTTTCACCTTTCTTTCTCTTAAACCCTCCGATGTCTCAAATAGCAAGAAACGCAAACAGAAGGGCGCTTTGTTCGCCATCGCATGCCAACCCAACGCAAGCTGCCCACCTATTTGGCTATTCAACGTTTGTATCTTTATTCAGTGATCCTTCTACCCGTTGCAATCGCCAGACTCTCCTTACCCTGGGAGCGGCGTAACATCCAACACAGAGCTCATCATGGCTCAACAACAGACAGCAGCAGAAATACTAGAGTACCAAGACGGAGTAAGAGAGGACAACGCGAGATGGCGTGACTATTGGCGCACGGGGCAGCTGCCCAATTCCGGGGGGACTTTCCGTCAAAATTATCAAACGCCAAAGGAATAGAACCGCCGCCACGCAGCCACCTATGTATACAGATATTGCTCTAGGTGCCTGTAATTGGCGACGCCACTGGGCTGTCAGACCAGCGCCAGACAACCCTACTCCAAAAGTAGTAAAAGACAGAGCAGATGCGCTGGCATTGACAAGATCGTACTTCGAGAGACCCCCGCGCTACGGCTACCGACGAATACTCGGTCGAGGAGGTCAAGGAACCGCCCTGAAAATGTCGTACACCCCACTAAACAATGGTGGAAGGACTCTAAACTATGTCCTCAAAACTACTGATCTTAATACAATGAGTGACGATATCCGACATGAAGCCCGGATGATGAAGGTAGGCGACCTTTGTTCTTTTCCGCACCGTGTCCTTGGGCCATGATACTGATTTTCGAGCAGAAAGTCAAGCGCTCTGCCCACTGCGTCCAGATCATTCATTCGTCGGGAAGAAGTAGGTTCGACGAACCGAATTTCGATGACTCGAGTGACGATGCAGACGAGTTTAGCAGCGACGACGAGGAGGTGTTTGGGCCGCCTCTACGACCGCGGCCACCCAAAGATAAGGCGACGAAGATAAGGGAGCAGGACCAAAAAGTCCTGAGTCTCAAAGCCGCCAATGACGCACGGGTCAAACGTGTCCGTGACTTAAAACGCGCAACCAGACGTGGGAATCCGATACCCCCAGAAGACCCCGCGCATCCCGATGCTTCGCTTGAACTGGACAGGCACGACTTTATCTTCATGGAGTACATGGAAATGGGTAGTCTGCTGGACACGCTGCACAGAGTTGCTGAGGAGGCCCCTCCCCGGCTGATACCGAACAAAGTACTCTGGTCATTCTGGCTCTGCAGTAAGTCCTGCGCCCGGGCAGTCGCCCCCTTCCCCCTTTATTGTGTTGCAAGCGCGTGCAGACTGTAGTAGCCGAACTGATAAAAAAAATAGTGATACGCGCATGCATTGGCATGGCCTACCCCCCACGCAAGTTCCACCCAGAACGGAACAAATTCATGGGAGAGCCTCGCAAGGGGATGGAGAGGTCTCAAGGGGGCTCGATCTCTCGAACACGTTCGATCCGAAGGAGCTATTGCTTGAAGAGATACCTCCTAAGCACAAACAATCCAGGGTAAAGCGGATGGTCCACTTCGACATCGACCCGGGAAACTGTGAGTTGGCCGACTTTTCAAGGGGCAGAGGGGTAGTTATCTCGGCGAATGCGTCGTTGTGCTGACCAGAAGTAGTGTTCTTGGGGCCAGCCATGCACGATTACGACCGGGGTGATATTGACGTCTACAATCCTCCGCAAGTCGCCAATCCGCTCCCAGTTCCAGCTCCAATCGACATCGAGATGGAGAATAGCTTTCCAATACCCAATGAGACCCCTGAACATGACGAAATGCCCATAGTCAAGGTAAGAATCACTACACATGCATCAGCATTCTTACTAACAACAACCTCTCTACCTAGCTTGGCGACTTTGGTTTAGCAGACATTATCAAGCCAAATAAAAGGAAGTAAGTACGGCTCTATATCCTTGTGTTCTACTTGATGGACTAACGTAGTGTTTTAGCGAATATTACCGGGGGTTCCGGGATGGCGGCAAATGGGGATTTTACGCACCAGTAAGGCCACCACGAGCCAGCCGTATTGGCCCTCGTTACGAACATCGTTAACCTGAACCTGATAGGAGTCGTTCAGTCCTGACTGGGACTATATGCCGCTGACTCGAGATGGACGGGAAATCAGCCAGGAGCCCGTGGCGGGCAACTATGATGTGCACACCAATGTCTGGCACATCGGCCTTGTAAGTTTTCCCATCAGCTGACTTTGTATCAAAGAGGGGGAGTGGGGGGAATGGGGCGACAATAATCATGACACGGCTGACACAGAGGCGAACTTTCGCCTATTTCTCCTTCTCTTAGACCATGTGGCAGCTCATCACTCGACTGGAAGTACCAGAACCGTCAAGACTCACTGATGCGTTTTACCCCGTCACGATCGGAAACACGTACGGCATCACGCTCGACATGCCGGTTTATAACGACGTCGACCTAGAGTTGAGGCGGACCGTCGCCCGATGCTTGACGCAAGACCCTAGGGCAGCGGCCCTCGCTGGAGACCCTCCTGGACCAGGCGAAAAAAGGGGCGGGCAGACGGTCGCGTGGCGCCACGGCTGGGGAGGCTCGTGGCTGGGTGCAGAGGTATGTCTATGATGCGTAGGGCGATGGATGGGCAGCAAGGGGAGGGGGATGGTAGTCCCACAAGAGCAGAGAGCACTTGATGGGTAGTTGTATAAATAACTATTGAAAACAAATGCCCATGATTCTTCCATATTCATGACAAGAACTGGATTTCCGAATAGTTGGCTGTAGGGTGCTTGCATTAGGCTTGTTAGTCCTCAAGGGCATGTAGTTGCTGTGGAGGGTACATCGAACCATTTCCGGCGTAGGTGTCGCGTGAGGAATATTGAGTCAAGTGAAAAGGGGTCTGCTAGTGTGCGCCTTATTGGCCTAAACCTAGCATACTATAATGGGTCATGCGTACAACCAGAGGCATAATGTAGAAGGTAGAGGAATATAACCGGTCGTAGAATAATGCAGCAGTAGTAGTGAGTAGTATTTATTTACGCCACCGCGCGATGACGACTTGCTTTTAAATATAAATTTGCTTCTTCAATTCTGTTTTCAGTGCCTGAGACCCTGTTTCATATCTCTCTTCTGCTTCTTCAAACACTTCGAGGACTTGGTCTCGAGGACCGCGATGCTCAAGTCCGGCATGCTGAACTCGAACCTGCCCTCATCGTCCGCGACGAGCTTCTCCTTGACGGTCTGGACGACGTTGACGCCCGTGAAGGGGTCGTTGAAGCCGTAGGGGTCCTCGGGCCCCGTCAGGATGGTCAGCTCGGCCTCGGTCCCCGGGCGGAGGCCCTCGAAGGTCAGGGAGACGGGGACGTCGTCGGTGGTGGCGTTGAAAACGGCGCCCTTGAAGGGTAGGTGCCCTTGTCCTCGTTCTTGCCGGTGACGTAGTACAAGGGGTTGAATGAGGACGACGCGGGGAGGGTGTGGGTCATGAGGTGGCTGGCGAAGAGCTGGAGGTGGAACGGAGTAAGTAAGTAAACGCGATACATCAAGTAAGATACTGAGGACGGGGGCTTCAGCTTACCTCCCACAGGTACCAACTGGTGGAGAGCGTAGTCTTTGCGGGATCAGCAGCGAACTGGATCATGACTGCAGCCCACTGCCAGCGGTCCAAGCTTCGGATGATAGGAGCCTACGAGGGTCAAGTCAGCGGGGGTTCATCTCCCAAATCTCATGTAGAAGTTAAAAGGGGCCTTTGGTGAAACATACATAGGCTGCACCGATGATCCTGTCGGCATTCCTCTCATAGCCGATCATGGACACGGCCTCGCCGATCGTGCCGCTCCACCAAGGATACTCGAGCAGACCCGCGTCCCAGCCGAGTCCGCCATTAGGATGAACGGCCGCGGCCTCGCCGATGATGTGGGGGATCGTGACGTTGTCGAAGAGGTTGAATTGCTCGACCAGGCTGTCGGGCGTGCCGTAGATATGATAATCGCCGGCGCCGGGCGCGGGGATGTCGTAGCCATCAAACACGGAGCCCGAGGAGATGACGGTGATGTGCGGGTACTTCTTGTTGATGGCCTCGAGAAGCATGGGGAAGCGGTATTCCTTGAAAGTGTCCCAACCTTCGTCGCCGCCCGCCAGCCAGTCCTCGTTGCCGACCTCGACGTACTGCAGCTTGAAGGGCGCCGGGTGGCCCAGCTCGGCGCGGACGGCGCCCCACTTGGTCGAGGCGGCGCCGCTGACGAACTCGATCTGGTCCAGGGCGTCGTCGACGAAGGGCTGCAGCTTGTCCTTGGGGATGATGTCTCCGTTGAGCGAGAGGCCGTCGTAGACACCGAGAACTATGACAAGAGAAGAATAAGCAATGAACAGAAAGAACTTCTTGTATCGTCTTGTGAGAAAACTTACCGATCTCGAGGTCCATATCCTCAGCAAGCCACAGGTATTCCATCAATCCGAGACCGTTGCTCTGCTGGTACCCCCAGACACCGGAGAAGCCGGGGCGGTTCTTCAGGGGCCCGAGGGTGTTCTTCCAGTCCCACCAGGCGTTGCTGTTGTTGCCCTCGAGCATGTTGCCGCCGGGGATGCGGAGAAGGGTGGGGTGGAAGCCCTCGATGGCCTCGGCCAGGTCGATGCGCAGACCGTTCTTGCGGTCCTTGTAGGTGGGCGGGAAGAGGCTGATCAGGTTGAAGTCGAGCGAGCCGTCTTTCACACCCTATGAACGCCGCCATCAGTCAGCCACCTGCGCAGATCCCATCTCTGTCGATAGGCTTTGGGAATAACTTACAGCAGCATCGAAGGTCAGCGAGAACGTGTTGTTGGAGTTCGGCGCATCCTTGGTGGGAGTCAATTTAAACTCGTGCTCGACCCACTCGGACGGCGACGTCTTCGCCCTGATCTCGGTGCTGCCAAAGACCTCGCCAGTTAATTTGGACTGCAGCGAAGCGGTGAAGCTCCCTTCGTAGTCGCCCTTGACCCAGAACGATCCGGTGTAGGGCTTGATCTTGACATCCATGCCCCAGTAACCGTCGTTGAAGAAGCCGACCTGGCCGTCGCCTTTTGTCGACGACGAACCCACGTCCACGTTCATGGAGGTCCTCAGAGCTTTGGACAGAGGCTCATCGAGGTCCTTCAGAGACAGCGCAGCGCCATTGACCGGCGTCCATCCCTCGAGGGTCGAATTGAAGATAGAGCTTGACTGGAACGCGCGGTTACGGATCAGTTCGGCGTACAGACCGCCGTCCCCGGAGTTGTTGATATCCTATGTTATTACAAAGCATTAGCCGGTGATCCCGGCGAGGAGACGGGCCAAGAGCTGTCCTTACCTCGTGCAGGAAGCCATATTGATGAGGGCTCGTGGCGTTACCACCAGCGGCTTTGACGGAGATGTCCACAGCGGAGACCAAAGGAAGGGCTGCTGCAGTGGCCAGAGCGGCCAGACTGACGCGAACCATGTTGACTCAGAATATGACGGGAAAGAGGAAGGGGGGAGAGAGCACAACACGGGCACCGGTGAATCGGTGTCTCGTTCTGGAAGGAAACGACATCCCGGGCAGTCAGGTCGTTCTATATATCCCCCAAGGGCGCATCATGGTGAACACACCGCTGAGCCATGCGGAGAATTGGAGATCACGAGGTTTTGGAGAAAAAGAAACAAAAGACGCAGCAGACACATGGTTGCCATGACCCAGCCAAGGAGGCCTGGTTTCGGTTGAGATCATTCCGGCTAAAGTCCACAGCCTTGGAAGGAGGGTTGTTGACTCGGGGCGCGCCATTCAGCGCATCACTTGCAAGACTCCCGTCTCCTAGGCGCTCCTATAAGAAAGGAGGGATGACCAGCCCTGACTGCTAGTGGAGAAGAGCACAGAGGAAGAAAAGAGCGACCCGGGAAGACGGGTTCGTCGTCACTGGATCATCGCGCCATGTATGCGTAAACGACAACCCCAGCCCAGCCCCGGATTACGAAACCACGCTCGACAATATGAACTGGTTGCTGGCCGACTGCAACGGTGTAAGGGGCGCTAGAGACTATCACAGGATAGCTCCTCCCGCAATTGGGTAGCTTCTCCGCAAACTCGCATGCTCGGTCTTGGTTGCGGATACCCCTGTCTGCGGGGGAATCACCTCGGCGTGCGGGGAGCGGTCCGTTTTGGCCACGGATATCCCTCTGTTCAGCTGCGAGTTTTCATTTATGACGAGCTGAATCGGTGGTTGCATGCTCGACACTGGATTTGAGGTAAGCCTTATCATTCTTCCATTGTCGGATATCGCACACTCGTTCCTCGTGCTTCCTTGCTTGGGGCAGCCAGGCCAGAACCAGGCATCTGCTCATGGGTTAGTCGTCGGCAGTGAAGTCCTAACAGAGCTAACCGAGATTGCCCAATAATGCCCGGTGTAACGGTGTGGTGACTGGCTGCAAGTCACCACCAACTTCTGTAGTGCGATGCACAAGAATAACATTAACTACTACTATTAGCTATTAGGTGCAGAATCATTTGGATGGAATTGCAATCGTTATGGGTATCTCTCAAGCCCCTTGAGTCCAGCCCGGGAACTATTCGTCTGTTTCCTTAAAATCTATCGATCGAGGTTGGTTTGTCCTCCTTCATTGGTCGGGTCGTACAAGTCAAGTCACACGTTTATCCTCTCATTCTGGTAGAGCCAGAAGGCTTGGCAGAACCGGTAGCTGTGGCCGTTTCCTCTTCTTCCTCTGCCGCACTGATGATGATCAATGGGGGCTCAGGCCTGCATTTGCCATTGGGGCCGGTTGCTTTCTCGTCTGCTTCGTCCGCAGACTCTTCCGCGTCGGATCTGTCGTCCTTCTTGATGTTGTACACGACGTAACGGAACCCGCTGCGGAGTAGGCACCACAGCCAAAAGAGGTTGAGCGACTGCAGGAATGACAGGAGGACCAGCACGATGACGTTGGATATCCAGCACTTGTACTGTTCCGCGTGCCAGTCGAGCTCATAGGGCCCCACGGTCTTGAATTCGGTGAGTGTAGATACCTAAGATGCGGATGTTAAGGTAGTGTCGCATGTAAATCCAGACGCCGACGTTGGTGGCAAAGAATGGCCCCACGATAGCGCTGTCGATGTAATGAAGCGACTTGGAAACCTAGATTTGTCGCATCAAATCAGCAATGACATCTCAAGTCGGTTATACTGGGCAACGTGCAGCCTGTGGCTTACTGCTAAAAAGAAGTCGCTGATATCATGTGTTATGTAGACGGCGATGCCAGCGTAGGTAAAATGATAACGGTAGCTCAAAGATATCAATGACAAAGTAACAATCTGCAAAACATTAGCACGGCCATGCATCGCAAAGTATGTTCAGAGGTAAGTAAAGAACTCACATGATGTCCGACCAGCTCTTTAAAGTCTTTGCGCCTCTTCTCCAATCCGAGGAGCATGACCAGGGCCTGCTGCGCCCAGTAGGCCGCCTCGAAGAGGTAGTAGAACTTGAACACGGCCTCGTGCGTCCGGTTGGGGTACGTCTCGTACATGCCGCAGGTGTTGAAGTACCACACGGGCGTCTGCCGCATCACGTAGAGGCCGAAGGGCCCCATGACGCCAAAGTAGAGAGCCGTGTACATCTGCTCCATGAAGCGCAGCTGCTTGCCGCGCGACGCGATGCCGCAGAAGCGGGACCGCGACAGCGGGCGCAGGACCTCCTGCATGACGAACTCGCGCGTGAAGGTGAGGACGACGGTGTAGAAGGCCACGAAGGCGACGTCCCAGGGGCCCTTGCCGTACTGTATCGTCGGCGCCCGCGCATGGCCGTGGTGGTGCGCTTCCTGCTGCGACGACGGCGGCAACGGGTACGAGAGGAAGATGAAGTGGTGAATGATGTTGGACTCGGTGGGGTTGATGGCGTACAGGGCAGCGATGCCGATTAGCATCATTAGCGGCAGCGCCCAGGTATGCTTTCTAATAAACCTGTGGCCCGACTTGGCCAGATGCAACCGCTTGCTGCTTTTCGCGGCCTTGCGCTGCCGACCCTGCCGAAATGTCTTGATGACCAAGCCATCCTGAATGGCGTCGGAAGAGTTCGAGAAGTCCATCTCCACAGGATAATAATTAGTGGTGGATTTTCCCCCCAGTCTGCAGTTGTGGTGGGGAGTCGGCTAGCTGCTGCGAGGCGATGTTACAGCGCGCGTTAGTGATGTGATGCTGCTGCTGCACCTAATGAGAGAAAGTCTTGTTGTTGACTTTGTTCAGATCGTCTGGGGATAACACGACAATGCGGCCAAAACATGGAAGAAACATGACGAGCCAGCAGGAAGATTGACCTGTCTCTCCTAATCTCGCTGAACGAGGTGGGATGTTTGTGGGCGGTTTAAGATGAAATGAGCCGGCACGCAGGGACGCGCGGGCGGCCGAATCATTTCTCCCGCTGCAACGTGACAGGCGTGCAGGGCGGGTTACACACGCACACCATCTCGAGAAGGCCTCGCACTTCAATCTGCATTCTGATTTGGCCATTCTGCAGCCATAGAGTTGGTCCGAGATTGGGGTTCCCCATGTCAGTGATGCGAAAATTATGCTGGGTATCATCGTATCCGGTCGCGCACTGGCTGCGGATTGACTTCCAACCAGCATCGTGTTCGAGCTTTGAGTTCAGACACGCTACACTCGTGTCACGACATGGCACACTGGAAAGTCGAGACGTTGAGACATCTGCTCAAAGGTAGAAGCGCACGTGGCTACCCGAGAAACATTAAACACGAAGTGGAAACGGTATCACTAGCTGCAGCAGCAGCAGCAATTGAATGTGGCATCATAACATTGCATAAGGCGCGCGTTGCATCGGAATTTGTTCTGTACCATTGGAACCTATTTATTACTCATGTCTGCATCTGCCAATCTAGCGGGCGGATAATGGCTCCATTAGTACCAAGATACGAGGCCGGAAGGATCTCGCGAGGTTTCAGCACGCTCCGCCACGGCGACAAAGAACCAAAATCTTAAGACTTAGCAGGCAATCTTGTATACGAGCTTCTCGGCGCTCACCTTGCCCCGCGCATGCGTCTCGAAGCCCTTGGGAATATCTTCGAGACCGCCGAACTCCTTCACCCGGTTCGGCTTGATGCGCCCGGTCTCCAAATACTGCGGCAGCAGGGCGAGGTACTCTCCCCGAAGGCCTTGTCCGCGGGCGTCTCTCCGCCGTAGTTGTCGAAGGCGCCATACTTGAGGGGGCGCCCGAACACGCTGTAGGCGATGGTGGACTCGACGCGGACCTTGCTCTGGAGCTCCTCCGGCAACTCCGTCGTCTTTCGCGGCAGGATGCACATGATGTGGCCGCCCTTGGTGGGGGACAGGCACTGGGCGACCACGGGCGTCGTCTCCTTCTCCGAGATGCAGTCGAAGGCGTACTCTAGGTTATCGTGCGAGACCTTGCGGGCCTGGTCGACCCAGTCGGCGTCCTTGTAGTCGATCGTGGCGTCTGCGCCGAGCTGCTTCAGGAGCTCGTGGTTACGCTTCGACGCCGTCGCGATGACAAAAAGACCCGCCATTTTGGCGAGCTGCACGGCATACTTGCCGACCGACGAGGTGCCGCCGTTGATGAGGACAGGGAACGCCGACTTGGCCGGCTTGCTAGGCTCGGGCAGCTTGAGGCGCTGGAAGAGGGCCTGCACGGCCGTCGCGAACGCCAGCGGCACCACGGCGGCGTCCTGGAACGAGACCGACTCCGGGATCGGGTAAACCAGCGAATCATCAACGATGGCGTACTCGGCGAAGCAGCCGCGGATGGGGTCTTTGGAGCAGCCGTGGACCCAGCCCGCGACGCGCGTGCCTGGCGCCACGACGAGTTCATGCTCTCGACGACGGTGCCGGCGAAGTCGCAGCCGACGATGCGGCCCGGCTCCTTGGCGGCGCCTGGCCGACTTCCAGTCGGTGGGGTTCTGAGCCGCGTAGTGCACCTTGACCAGGATTTCGCCTGGGCCGGGCGTGGGTACGGGAATCTCTTGAACAGCAACCTTCCCGTCCCCAGTAGTCACGAGAGCTTTCATGTTCGGCATCATGCAGATCGGGGGGGGGGGGGGCGGAGACCTTTTCTGGACTTGGGTTGTTGAAGTATGTATGTAAGTAGTATGCTTGCGGGGTGTTCCATACAATGCTTCAGTGTCCTTGTGAGTTATATTGAGACTTGGTAGCCAATGTTATATCAAAGACGAATGAGAGGTAGAGGATTATAAAGTATTGATCTTGATCTGGGTCTTCCATGCTCGGACTAGAAATATTCTCCTTACATTGGACTGGTTGGTCTTCAGTGACGTTTACATGCCACCATACATAGATGTACTTAGGTAATAAAGAGGAGGCGTGTGGGGCCGGCACAATGATAGCCCTGGGGAAGAAACGATGCACGTGAGTGAAGCTTGAAGCTGTGTCAAAGGGTACTCAAAATAGTTGAACTTGGACACGCAAGAGGATATATTAGTAATATATTTTGGTTGTGAGAACTTGGACCGTTCCGAAATAAGGTGGTTTCTACGGAGTACTAGCGTAAGCACTTGTACTACATCTCATCTACCCTGTCACCGTTAGTTAATTCTGAGAGTCAACAACAATCGTCAAAAAAGAATTCATGTCCGCCTAATGGTCATCGGCATACCCTCGTTGGGATGGGCCGTGATCATTTCTTTCAGTTGAACCTGAAACGCCTTCTCGCCCTGGAAAGACAGCGAGGATTCCGAGTACGCCGGCGTCATGTCGAACTCGCGCACCGTCAAAGCCAGCACCAGCCGCAGCTCCAGGCTGGCCAGCTCCTGCCCGATGCAGTTGCGCGGCCCCATCTCCCAGGGCCGGAACGCGTTCTTGACCGGGTGCAGCGGGTCGCTCTCGTCGCGCGTCGTGAAGCGCTCGGGCAGGAACGCCTCGGGCTCGGGCCAGAAGTTGGGGTTGACGTGCGCCGCCTTGGAGCAGCCGAACAGCACGAAGCCGCCAGTCGGGTACCGTACGCCCGTCTCCGGGTCCAGCAGGGTGAAGCCCGGCAGCCCGGCGCGGACGGTGCCGACCACGGGCCAGAGCCGCAGCGTCTCCTTGACCACGCCCAGCGTGTACGGCAGCTGGTTCAGAAGTGCAGGGTCGGCCGCGATCTGGTCCGCCGCCTGCTCCGGGTCCTTGCCGAGGACGTCGTCGAGCTCCGCGCGCAGCAGCGCGAGCTTGTCTGGGTTCCGCGAGAGTTCGTAGTAGGCGTAGGCGAGCGTGGTGGCGGTCGTGTCGTGCCCTGCGAACAGGAACATCTTGATGTGGTTGACCACGCGGTTCAAGAACGCAGGCGGGATGTTCCCGCGAGCAGAAGCGTCTACTTCGGTCACGTACGACTTGAGCGCCAGCGCAAGAATCGTCTTGGGCCCTTCCATCTTCTCGTAATTTCGAACGGTATCCTGGATGTAGGGCATCATCTCATCATGGAACGTCCGATTGTAGATCCAATGCCGAATGGGAACGAGTGGGTTTAGCATCTTCTGGAGATCATTGTCGAAGTACAGCATGGCTATTTGGCCGACCATAGCATTCATGAATTTGACTAAGATCTCATGTTAGTACGATCAATGAACGCAGGAGGACCAGAGAGGCCGAAAGATGTAAGGTATATGCCCATGTAAAAATTGAAACTGAAGGTTAAGGGGTTATTAAGGTCTTGGCCCTCGTAAACTGGCTTACCTGGCTTCTTCTGGGCCTCTATACGTGCACCCCTGAGATTGATGTTAGCTAATATCATGTGCGACTGGGGATATCTGAGACTAACAGGACCGCTCTGCCGATGATATCGACGGTCAAATCAGTCGTGTACATTTCCATCTTGACAGTCTCTTCCTTATCCGCGAGGTCTCCCAGCCGTTTGCGAAACACCAGCGCCTCCTCAACGAAAGCGGGCACGAGAGACAGCAAGTTCTTCAGCGCGAACCCGGGGTTAAACATGGACCTGCCAACCTTCCATTCCTGCCCATCGGACGAGACTAGGTCCATTGCACCCGTGAACGGCTTCATCTCCCTGACCACGTAGGGGTGCTTCGGCTGACTCTGGTCCTGCGTGAACTGCGCCATCATGTCGGGCCGGAACACGGTGAGCATGGGCGGCGAGATAGGCCAGACGTCCATGTACACAACGCCGGCCTCCATCACCTCGGGGTATTCACGAGCAAGCATCAGGGGCATCATCTGGCCGTGTAGCGTCGGGGGAGATTTCAGCTTGATGGCGAGCTTGGTAATAGCAATCAAGTGGCCGAACAAGAACGAGTGTGGAATGAGAAACTGGATTGACATGAGCACTTCCATCATTTCCTCGCCAGCTTGCCTAATACACTGCTAAGGAGAGGAAGTCTTTCACTTACGACGCCGGGTTCCCTCCCCGCCTTTCGGACAGTCGTCCGTACTTGATACAGGCGATAGAGGAACCGAGCGAGGCCTAACAACGCGAGGTAGCCGACAGCTTTCATAGCAAAGCCATAGTAGGCCTGATAACCTCGTGAGCCTAGGTCTTCTGCCATACCGACGGCCATGTCTCAGCAGGCAGTTTCCAACACGACTTGAGGATGCGAGGCAGTTATCCAAAAAGCCAAAGATACGCAGCCTTTAGTGATGCGAGCGACATGGAAATGGTGTGCAGGTGTTCATTTGACTACCTACGCATATGTAGCCATGATATTGCTTTTCTGGTTGCGCCAAGCCCCAGTTGGGTGGAGGGACACTAGTAGACTGGCCATAGTCAATCAAGTGGATCAGTGGAGATGCAGCAAGCAAGCGGAGGGGTTGGGTGAGGTAAGGGATAGTCCTGTTTTCTTACTGTGATGGCGGCGGTGGTTGGCAGGCATACTTGGCAACCTACACACCACAGCAGTCAACCCATTTTCCCATCAAGTTCTCGTAGCGAGCAACCTAGCTGTGGAATTGGCCTGCCGCCCTTGCTTGGGCTGGCAAAGTATTTTCGTTACCAATGCGGGCGTGTAGCCCATGCGTCTATATCACCCCATTAAAGGACAAAGTGCTTGGCAATGGGGCCCGAGAGAGGTTTATGCAAATCAGGTTGTAGGTTAGTAGTTTGAAGATCATCGTGATCGTTTGCCAGCCCAAAGCTTCAGATCGCGCCTTGTGGAGCTTGTCAGCTGGTTCCGATTTGAGACTGGCATTTGACGGGCTACCAGCCCAGGCCTGGTGGATGTTTGGTTGAAAGCCTCCCCGCCTCCTGCTTCTATTCTTGTCAGCCAGTCGTTTGCAGTTGTGTGTAGCGTACCTGACATGGCCAGCAGGATTGGATTTTTTTTCTTCGTAATTTCGGTAGATTTGGCTGCATCGCAAGGGGGCCTTGGTTCTAGACTCGTGTTTCTGCTGGCTTTTGCTGGAATTCCAAGATAGCCCTGGTAGCTTGGCAGCTAAGAAATAGGGGTGCAGGTATTTCTCCATGACAATCCCAGCAAGCCAGTCTTCTGCCATTCCCCACCAAGTCGGCATTCGTCAGTTTAGTGATCCGATAGGCTGTGCAGCCAAGCATCCCACTTTGTGAGCCATTCGCAATCAACGGTCGAGAGCCCTTAATGCTGGCCGTCGTTCTGCCTCCTGTGTGTGTGTGTGTGTGTGTGTGTGTGTATGCGCATAGCGCATAGCGTTATTTGGCTTTTGGTAATGTAGCAAGACCTGGGCGGGGGTTAGCATGCACCGCGAGGTAAGTGGCCCTGCGCAATCTTGTGCGGCAGCCGTTCATTGGCGACCGACAAACAAAACACGCGCGTCAGCAGGCGGCGGCGGGTAAATCGGGGAGGGATGTATCTTGTAGGGTAAGCAAAACAAGCTGCCGGGGGGTCGAGGAGGAATCTCGGTTGAGTGCTTGAACGCAGGGTTCAACGACCTGAATCGATGCCCATCTCCTTTCCATCCTTTGACACCCACTCCCGAGACATCTCGGTTTACAAACCAATTCTCATCCCCTCCACCAGCGCCTGCTTACACTGCCAAAGTGCGCTGGATTTCAACTGTCACTCGTTTTTCTCTTGTTCTAAATCCACCATCGATTACTATTGCTGCTATATACCTCTCATCCTCCTTGGGACCAGGCACCTCTTTCAATTCGTTAATTTTAGTACCTATCCGTCATACGAACCACCACGCGCTAGTCGTCGACGGCGATCGTCATCACTTCTCTCTCGTCACATTTGTCGCTGCTTGCTGGGCCCAAGTTGCAACTGATATTTTGCCTTTCAACCTTGACCAGCTCGAGAAACGAGTCTGCGATTTGACATATTTACCGACCGCCCGTTCCGCCCTTGTCAGACCTTGGGCGATCATCTGCGTTTGGACCGCTTGACAATAACAAGAACCGAAACAATATGGGGCTCCGGACAGAAACGGGAGACAACATGCGAAACCTCGTCACCACCAGACTTTCGAAGTCGCGTCTTCACATCCTCGCGGCCGTCGCTATTCTGTTCGTCTTCTACCTTCTCACACCTTACGACAGCACCGTTCGATCAGCATTTCGATTCCAACACACGATAGTAGCCGACTATATCCAACACAAATACCCCAGCGACAAATGGCTACTAGGGGCTCAAAAATACCCCATTGATCCTATCCAGGATGTAGGCGTTGTGATCAAGTCTGGCTACGGCACAAGGCGGCGTGTGCCCAATATGCTCGCTGCCTATTTCAAGGAAAAATTCACGGGCGACATGATTATTGTGCAGGACTACCCTGTGGACGACAGCCAGAACTACACCTTGCCGAATGGGAAGAGCATCCCCACCCTGGATATTATAGGATGGATGTTGGAGAACAAGATGTTGGCCGGCAAGGAGAATTTCGAACGCATCAGCAAGTACAGGCATTTGGCCGAAGCCATTGAGGGAGAGGAACGCTTTCTTTCCGAGGAACTGAGTAAAGACATCGGATGGGAATTGGATGCTATGAAGGTAAGTGCTGTTCCTAGGAGCGACGAGAACGGTCTGCTGATATTTGCTCTTTGCTAGTTCATCTCTGGCCTCCAATACGCTTGGCAGACCATGCCGAAGAAGAAGTGGTATCTCATGGTCGACGACGACACCTACGTCCTCAAAGAATCCTTGAACCTTGTACTCGGCCACGTCAACTACGCGAAGCCCCAATACCTTGGTAACGCTGTCGGAGATTATAAGGGTCGGTTTGCCCACGGAGGCTCGTCCGCTCTCATATCGGGAGCTGCGATGAAGAAGCTGTTCGACGACCACCCCCAGGTTGCCGCCGCGGCCCATCTCGAATCCCCGACTACCATTTACGGAGATAAGCTTCTGAGCACGACCCTCATGAAACTGGGCATCTACCTCGACGAGGCCTACAACCGTCTCTTCAATGGCGAGGACCCTCACTCGACGCGTATTTGGGGAGATCGTTTCTGTGTGCCTCTGGTCTCTTTCCACGGCCTCGGCTCGGGCAATGCCATGGAGCAAGTCGGCAATACCTTCAAGAAGGTGAAAGAGCCCGTTTTCTGGCGACAGCTAGCCAAGATTTACGGAGCAGCAGAGTGGGATACCTTCTTGAAGGAGCCAATCCGGGTGAGCCAAAACTTTGTCGGCCGCCTGGATGAGCATACGACGACTATCAAGAACACCAACACTGTCGAGGATTGCCTCCACCAGTGTCTATCTCGAGGTGGTGAGTGTCTGTCATGGACTTGGGACCAGGGCCGAAAGGAGTGCTACGTTGCGCCTTGGACCATCATCGGAAACTTCCAGGATGGCGTGTTCTCGGGTGTCAACGGACCTGTGGCTACGAAACTAGCAAGTCATTGCCATTCCCCGCCAGCGCCTGGAAAAGGTTCGAAAGCAACAGCATAATTGGTTGAATTGCGGTTTTCTTGTTCTTATTTATTCGAATTTGCTGTTATATATACGTCTACGAAGACGCACCAAAGAACCTCTTGGTACACACGAGCATGGCGCAGGATGCAGGCATGGCCTACTTTGGCTTGTCTTGACTTGCTGGGATCTCGGGGTGGAACCGGACTCATGAATAATGGAATGATACCCTAGGGAGAGGCCTGTAATGTAATCGTCCTGATGGGGATGTTCTGCTAGATCTACTTATGAAAAATCTAATCCATTGCGATTTACTTGGTTGAGTTGCGTATAGAACGCAGTAGCGTTTCTGAGGTGAGCCTCATGCTCGCATGGCAAATATGATTTGGAAACAACTGCCCACCTTGTGGAGTGTTGCTACCACAGATGCCCATTGTTCCTTCCATCGCGGCGACCAGCACCACCAAGGAACAAAGGAGAAGCCGCACCGGGGAGCAACATATGGCTTCAATCTTCCACAAGCACAAAGGCCGGGGCCGCGTTGTCTGCTTCAGGACCGTTCTCTTTCAACCGCGAACAGTATCCGCTATTCCTCGAGGTATTCATTCGCATCGGCGTCGATACCCGTACATTTTCTTATTCTTCAATGTGCCCTCCGACCGCAGTAGACGGAAACCCCACCCCATCTCGAGTTTGCAGGTTGATTCCTATGCTGTTGTTTCCCCAAAACCGCGCCTACCAGCAAACATTATTCGCATGCCTGATATTGCCCTTTTGCTTACCCCTATGGACCAGACATTACCACTACCAAAACATTTGAGCGAGCTTGTACCGATTAGCACGGAAAAGACCCGTCCTTTTCACCTGGCGAAACTTGCTCAGAGTTCGTTGTATCTCCGGTCACAGACGACTTAACATTAAATAGCCTGGGAAAAGAACGGGGGGAGAGGCAGTTGGGGAGAGGGTCAGATTAAGGTTGGGAAGGGAAAACCCCATAGGAACCAAACGGAGAATGAAGTATGGGAAACTCTGGCGAGTACATGATGCCCACCAGCCATGGCCCGCGTCGACCTGAACTCCCTCCCCAACAACAAAGGTCACCACCTAAGCAGCCACTAGCCATCACCGGATACCCTCCAACCAGGCCACATAGCCAGCCGCAGCAGCCCGTCCATCATAATACGCCCTTTGGGAATTACAGCGGCAGCGGCCCTCCCTTGGCAATGTCGCCATCGTCGTCATCACCACCGCAGCCTCCTCCCCCGCAGGCCCAGTTCCAGCAGCGGCCTTTTCCACAGGGGTCGAGGGTCGTCAGAGATCAAGGTATGCCGCCGCCGCCGCCACCACCACCACGGCGCCCAGTGACGACGGTGCCCGACGGCCACTATCAACATCAATATCCACCAAGGCACCCCCCGACGGCGGCGATGGGTCCGGGGTTCTCACAACATTCCCAATATCCTCAATATCATCAGCAGCAGCAACAGCAGCCGCTACCGCAACATCATTATGTACCAGCGAAAGGCCTACCGAGGAAACGCCCGCATTCTACGCAGACCCAAGAACCGTTTCGTCCACCCCCAAGCAAGCGAGCCCCTCCGGTGGCGGCCCCGCCAGGACGATTAACCCTTCTGATCTCCAGTCACAATCGGGGCAAGTTCGTCGCCCAGTGTCTAATCCTCCGCCACAGCAGCAGCAGCAGCAGCAGTGGTTGCAACCGCAGCTGCCTGAGACAATAGATTTGACTTCGAACTCGCCATCGACAACAACAACAGCATTGGGTCGGGTATACCAGCCTTGGTCGCAAGTGCGGTACATGTCACCCTCCATTCAGCATTCCCAAGGTTTCAGGCAGCAGTCCCAGCACCAAGCCCAGCAGCAGTACCAAAATGAGTCTCAGAAGCGTCAGCAGTATCAGCAACAGCAGTATCAGCAACGACAGTATCAGCAACAACAGCAGCAGCAGCAGCAACATCAACAACGACGACGACGACAGCAGCAGCAGCAGCAGCAGCAGAAGCTTCCCGCCGCCCCTCGAGTAGCCCGACCGCCCCTCGATAAGACAAATGAGCACGACGAAGACGCTGCCACCGCCGAACTAACCAGAACCTGGTTCCCTGAACTAGACCATGAGTACTGGCCGCGCGACACGGCCCCGATTAATAGGAGATGGCTATTCGACCTGAAAGGGGCGGAAGCCATCCCCCGTTTCCATCAGCCGTGCGACTTCTGCGTCTGGCTGAATGCCAAGACGGGCAGCGGCGGGCTTTGCTTCCCGAGCTTCGCCGTCCAGGACGGGAACGGGAACGGGCAGGAGAGCCGTGTCGGCGGCCGGGAGGTGGTGGTCCTGGACACCGACGGGAACTTCGTCCGGCCCCGGTGCATGACGTGCGTGGGATTTGGCGTCGAGAAGTGCACCTTCGAGGACTGGGACAATGTCGAGGCCCGCGAGGCCGGGTATATGCAGAATGAGTTGGTCCAGATGCTGCCGGAGGCGCCGGAGACGCCCGGGGACGAGGAATCGAGCGAGGACGAGGAAACGAGCGAGGACGAGGAAACACGCGGGGGCACGGAAACGCTCGGGGGCGCGGAAACGAAGGCGTAGGACAGCGGCTCCTGGGACCCCGATGTGCCAATTCTTTCAGTAGAAACGGTAGTGGAGCAGTCTGAGAGCCCTTATGAGTCGTCGTCTATTGACAGTTGGACATCATCTGGGCCATCTGGGTCATCTGACCTAGTTATTCCGAGGTACCTTCCAACCAGCCAGGACGTACGAGATGCGCAAGAGAGGCCCTAAGCGGCAATCGAGAGGGCGAGAGCGGCATGGAGGGCCAATCCAACCACTGCGTCGGCCGCCGCAATGAGGTTGACGGAGACTCTTGTTACACAGTTTGGACAGAGGGCATGTGCTGAGCGAAAGTATAATGAGTACAATAAGAAATAAATATGCCGTTAGCTTTTTACGTCGTCGTCGGTAGACGTGCTCGTGACTTTGCTTCTGCGTTTTGTTGTTGGCCACTTTAACCAAGTTTCTAAGGCTTTGGGATTAATGACACGAGAGCTTCCTTCTCTTCCTCCCCAGGCACCTCCTGGTCGTCATCGGACAGGAACTTGCCCACCGCAGCCCCAACTCCACAAGCCAGCATGATCCAAACGTTGAAGGTCATGAAGATCAGCATGTTGGTCATGCCCCAGAGGTAGCCCACACCGTACAGAGCCGCATTGACGGCGGCCGCCCGGCGGCGTCGCGACCGGTCCGTGGTTGACTCTACTGCTGCTGCTGTTGTTGAGCGACAGGCAGAGGCAGGCGCTTTCTTCTCATCCGCGCCGCCATGCGGAGTGGACGACGATGACGACAGCTCCTTCTTGCGGGCCGCGGTATTGGCCTGCCTCGCGACCGACGCGGCATACCGGCGCCGCCAGGCCGCGAAGCGCTCGTACAGGGCGACGAGCAGGGCGCAGAGCAGCAGCGAGACGGCGAAGGAGGGCGCGTCGGTGACGTGCCAGCGCTCGTGCAGGATGCAGACGTCGGTGACGTCGGCGTTGAGGTACATGTTCATGCTGCACATGCCAGAGGAGGAGGAAGAGCCGGCATGATGGTGGTGATGGTTGTGGTGGTTGTGGTGCTGGTGGCCTCCTCCTACTGCTGCTGCTTCTTCTGCTCCGGAATGGTGCTGTTGATGGTGGTCCATGGCTGCCGCCGCGTGGTGATGGCCTTGGTGCATACCGCCGCCGCCATGGCAATCTCCGGCGCCGTCGCCCATTAAATGGTGGTTCATGATGCTTGTTCTTGTTAACTCAAGTCAGGATTTTGCTGGGTTACTTGGGAAAGTGCTGTTTGATATCTTGAAGGATGAGATGAGATGTACATAGGTGTGAGAAAAGCGGACACATTGTCAATTTAGGGAGTAAGGCGCTAAAACAGCCCCTTGTTTCAGTGGCTAGACTTCATTGCCCTGGTGCGAAATACATTACAGGAATGAATCAACAAATGAATATTCGCAGTCAATCGATTCAACCACCACACATGTACCTTTCAGCATATATAGAGCTTTTGTATATGCGAATTTCCAGGCTTTGGAATGCCTCTCCTCAGTGTCTCCAACGGACCTTGAAGAGCCTCAGAGTTGGGCTATAGAGTGATCTTATCAAATGCTTAGGCGGGGTATATGTCAACCACCGCCGCTGGAGTTTTCTCTAGTGCAGTCCATTTCCCCATCACCATGCAATGTATCAAATGTATCTGATCTAGCAGCTCATCGTTGGCATCCAAACGTCGCATGTTGGTTGAAGGCAAGACGTGGTCCAGCGGCCCGATTTCATTTTGGTTCACTGGGGCACTTTTTAGGCACCGGCGCACCTAGCAAACAAACAACGGCCCCTTAAGTATATAAATTGTGTGTCGATATCATCCGTATACTTCAATGTGTACACACACAACCCCATCCCCCTTCCAATATCTGCGAAAAGGAAGTGACGAGACTGTGTTCTATTCCAACTACTATCCGCTGATCTGACTGCTATTGGTCGTAAGCCCATCGCCCACGACCTGGAAACTAAGGATTCATAGCTCCTCCGGCGGGGGATAGGTAGGCGCGCAGTTCGACCTCTTGGGCGAGGCCTGTGTCTGGGGCAACACAGACCTGTTGGAAACCCTCGATGCGCAGGGCTTCCTGCTTGAACGCCCCGTCTGGGCTTTAGGCTTGGGAGCATCAACACTACTGACACCAACGCCTTTAGACCCAGAGCCAGATTCAGGAACAACAACACCCCCTTCATTCCCAGACGATAGAGATCGCTCGCTCTTGATATTCGGCTCGCAGCCTCCCTGCCTCTATTTCGAGTCTCCTCTACTCGCTGCCATGAGCTGGTCCCGGGCGGACGTTGTGGAGTTCCTTCTCGGCCTTGGGTGGACCCCCCGTCGAGGATGTTATGAACACTTCAGTCAGGCCGCTATGGAAGGATGGCGGGTTTCCGAGAAGAGCTGTTCGGCATATGGTGGGCTCCGAGCTCTGGGCGTGGGACGCTCGTGATGTGTCGCCCTTATAGGAAGCGCATAGAGAACATCTCATTCCGACCGTGCTTTACAGGCACCCAGATTGAGCGCGGAACCCTTCTATGTAAGGGCGTCATCCCTCTGCCGTAACTATGGAATCTGCAGTAGGGTCGAAAAAGGGGACGACTTCATATGTATCCACATTGACGTTTCTCATCCAATATGCTCGCGGCCGCCGCTACCGAGGAGAAGGATCGTGTACATCGTTTCTAAGCACGTAAGCCTCTGTCAGTGACAGAGCCGATATGATTGTCCATTTGCCCCGGATCCTCTTTCAGCTTAATGAACAAAGACCAAGCCGAATAATGAGCATTATTTGGACGTTCTATCTGCTGAATGTATACCTAACAGCGGGTAGAACAATGCTCTGTTTCGGCCATAAAGAACAGCTGTCATTGAGTAGATGCATTATCCGTATATATAAACCGCAACGGCTTTGAACATTTTCTCGTCCCATTTTCTCGTCCCATTTTCTGCGCAGATATCATAGTTACTCGTGTCTGTTCTGCATGATCTGGAAACATTACCCAACATGCCCAGACAAGACCCTGATCAAGCTGTCTTCAGCAATGCCGAAGACAGCGATCTAGTGATTCTGTTTGTTAGACCTGTTAGACCGAAGCAGGCTCCTCGAGAAGGAAGAAAATTGCCTCAGAAACCGGACAACAAGAAGAAGGAAAGTATGCGGAAGACAGTTGATACCAACGAGTCCCATAAAGAACCTGGCAATGACGAGGATGAAGCTCTTAACAATGGCGCAAAACAAGACGTGCTAGGAGCTTCAGGTAGGAAAGAACCGCCCGCATCTGATAAGGGCATTCCTCAGACGCACAGCAAAAAGCGAAAGTTGGCAGACGGTCCATGGCTTTGGCGGGTTGGACAAGAAAAGGGCGACGACTACTCCAAAGAAGAGGCTGACGCGCAAACAGACAGCGGAGCCTTGCACCAGGCTTGCCATATAAGTGTTCGATATGACGCTGGTAGAAATCGTCGTCAGGCGGAGCAAAAGGAAGACAAACGTTATGCGATGTTTCAATTGAGCAAGCAGGACGGGAGCGAGACCCAGGCATGGTGTGGCGAGGAGGAAATCCGCCAACTTTTCGGTCGACTAGAGCTCGTCAGAACCAAGATGGATAAGCTCTTGGGACAGTTCAAAAGACTCGACTCCATGTGGACGGCCGTCATGACGCATATAAAAGCGATAGATGTACCAGCAGAACAAGGAGAGGAAGGTTCAGGGCCTGGTCCGCAGCCTGAGTCCATCGGCGACGTTGCTCGTGGCATGGGAGCTCCGTTGGAGGATGCGTTCGATTCATGGATCATCCACGACTATGAGCTGAAGACCTTCCTGGACCGAGTGAAAAAGGCAATCTGTAACAGAGCCTTCGAAAGTCGGATCGAGGTGCCGCAGGAGATGCGGCGGTTTGTTGCAGATATCCCAAGAACTTGGGATACTCTCCAGGTCTTAGAGCGTCTTGGCGGAACGCTGGTCTCAAGCCTGAGGTCTTTGGAGACCTATAACTTGGGCGAGGAACAGAAGGGTCGGAATGACAGAGTATTGGGCGAGACGAAATTCGCTCTCAAGCAACTCAAGCTTGTCCTTGACGACCTTGCCTAGATAGGAGAGTGGATGCGCCACGACAAAAGACCACAGTGCTACGTGGCTCCGCGAGGACAAGTGACATGACCGGATCGGCTCGCGTCCGAATACTGTCAAGTGAACTAACAACGTCAGTTCACATAGTAGATATACCAAGAGAAGCCTGAATATACAAGGATTGGGTAAGTACTGCAATTCAGCGCCCAATGACATCGCGTTTTTAGATTAAATGTGCAAAGCCGCGTTCCTGGAGGAATTCTCTGATAGCTTCTAAGGCCACGCCCCGCCTCATGGCCGTCTCGTCGACCCACGAGGAGTGCAGCCCGACCAGCTGACCCGTACTCCAAGCCAGCAAGGGGGCGCCGCTATGCCCCCAATACGTCCAGCAGTCGTGCATCAAAGCTCCTATGGCCGAGTTGTCCTGGACGTCCTGGCCCTCAGCATGGCCGCGGAAGCGGCCTGCACTTGCGTGGAGGATGTCGTAGCCCGTCTGCACACCAGCTTCCTCCGTTTCGAGATCTTCGCTGCCTGGGTGTCCGATGCACACCATTCGCGAATCTATCGCGACGGGCCCTGTCGCTACTTTCACCGCGGGAAACTGACAGTCCGGTTGAGTTCCTCCTCCTCCTAGCAATGTTCGACGATGCCGGCCGCCATCGTCATGTGGTTGAGCCTTCGTGATCCGGAGAAGCGCCAGGTCGCGTTTGCCGTCCCAGGCAATGCACTTGGCGCCGACGACCGTGCCACTTGAGAAGATCAACCAGTGCGTCTTTGATATGCCAGGCCTATTTCCCTCTTCGTCGACGCAACAATGAGAGCAGGTCAGCAGGAGCCCGTCGCTCGAGATGCACACAGCCGTGCCCGCTTCCTCTTGTCCGAACACCAGGGTTGCCTCTACCGCGGCCTGATGCCGCGCGAACCCCTGCGGGATGGCGACGGCGTTCTCGGTTAACCAGGCCTGCTTCTTGGCCAGCAGGGCGTGGTCGCTCTTGCCGAGACCCGTGTGACGTCGCGTCAGATCTCGGGGCAGCTGTATGATCGATCCACCCGTGCCTGGTGCTCTTCCAGGGACCGTCGTCGTAGTGGGCTGCGGCGGTGCTTCACTTGGAGCAGGGCCCTTGTCAAGTGGTGTGATCTGTGCCAGCGCCGCGACTCGCGACCTAGTTAGGCGAGGTGCGGAGGGAGTCATTTCGGCTCTCTTTGCGATGGTATATGCTTCTTATGTTCGTATCGGTGGAGCTGGACGGGGTGAGGGTGTCTAGCCAAGGATCTAACCTAGCAGGCAGCAAGCGTAAATATCACGTGCACCCGCCCGTGTGCCCCTATCTGGACGATGCGGCTAATTGCATGTAATACATAGCTCTGCTAGAGTCTTTCAACATGCCTAGGCTTCAGCTTCTTGACGACAGTGAGTTGCTGCAAGAGGCTGAGCCCTCGGTTCCATTCACGTACGTGATGATGTTTGGTTCTGGCGATGATGAGGAGCTGAGCACAAGCTTGTGTTCTGGTCGCAATTCAGCTAGCCACGAACACACAAGCCGCCAGCAGCAGCGACCATTCACCTACCAAATCTGGACCAAGATCTCCAGGTGGTATATCTTCTCCTCAGATCATAGCTCACCTGCAGACGTCGAGAAGGAGTGGGTTCGTGTTGCTGTTAGACTGGAAAATGGGGTCCATTCCATTCCACACCCTCAGCCTTCATCTGGGTGGTAATGATTCATGAACACAAATGGCACACCAGCCATTTTCTCAGCCTCAAAAAGCCCCGGCTGGACTCCTGCGTGCGACCATTGACATGTGATTGGCCATAGATTGGAAGCGGCCAACTTCGAGCTTTGCATGTCGATGGTTGCGCGCCCAATGGCTCGGGTGGTTATTCCCTCTGCTGCATGATTCTGTGTAACCTAGTCGTCGACTAACCGCGTCTACTAAAATCGGAACTATACGTCCGGGCTTTAGTGCTGACGCTTGGTCTTTGAATCCTTTTTAGCCCTTCTGTAGTAGAACTCCAACTGCTGACTGTTTTCTTACATGGAGAAGATCATTACTGGTACTTGTGGAGACTACATATAAACGAAGGGGACACCCCCCCCCATGCTCCGGTTAGGGGACGTGATGGGTATACTAATTTTAGACCTCATCCGAGGGGTAATAAAGTAAATATTATAAAATTTTAAAAGTTTTATTTATTTAACGCGTATATTAACTTACTTTAAAGTTATATAATATAGTAATTAATATGTTTATTTTTAAATAAAAAGCATAGGTTTAATTTTTATTATAATTATATATTTTTATATTTTTATATTTTTATATTTTTATATTTTTATATTTTTATATTTTTATATTTTTATATTTTTATATTTTTATATTTTTATATTTTTATATTTTTATATTTTTATATTTTTATATTTTTATATTTTTATATTTTTATATTTTTATATTTTTATATTTTTATATTTTTATATTTTTATATTTTTATATTTTTATATTTTTATATTTTTATATTTTTATATTTTTATATTTTTATATTTTTATATTTTTATATTTTTATATTTTTATATTTTTATATTTTTATATTTTTATATTTTTATATTTTTATATTTTTATATTTTTATATTTTTATATTTTTATATTTTTATATTTTTATATTTTTATATTTTTATATTTTTATATTTTTATATTTTTATATTTTTATATTTTTATATTTTTATATTTTTATATTTTTATATTTTTATATTTTTATATTTTTATATTTTTATATTTTTATATTTTTATATTTTTATATTTTTATATTTTTATATTTTTATATTTTTATATTTTTATATTTTTATATTTTTATATTTTTATATTTTTATATTTTTATATTTTTATATTTTTATATTTTTATATTTTTATATTTTTATATTTTTATATTTTTATATTTTTATATTTTTATATTTTTATATTTTTATATTTAATTATTTCTTAAAAGTTAAATAACGTTTAAAGGTTATAAGTATTAATTACTCTCGAATATAACGAGTTAAATATAAGCGTTTAAAAACGTATATTTAATTTATTAATTATTTTACTTAAGTAATGAAATATTAAACTAAATACATTAAATTTAAATTTAATATTATCTTTTATAAAAATAGTAAATTATACGGCTTTAAAATAATAAAAAGCTTTAAATTTTTAATATAATTTATTAACGCTTTAATAAATAGCTCGATTTTTTTTTTAAAATAAATATACCTTAATAATAAATAAAGTCTTATATTTAAAAGTTAAAAAAGTAAAGCGGTATATTATGCGTAATAATACTATTATTTTTATAAAATTCTTCGAATTTAATTAAAATACAACTTTTATAATTATTTAAAATTAAGAAGCGATAAAAGCCTTTCGTCTATACTTTAATATATTTATAGAAATATTACATTTAATTTAAGCTCGTTTCGTAATTAATTTAATCGTTAAAAGTTAATTTAATTATTTAATCACTTATTAAATCGAATTTATAGAATTAATTTACAAAATAATATTAATATTAAACGATTAAAAACGACGAAATATACTAGTTTTATAAATTAATATATTTAATAATCGCTAATTATTCTTAATTATTAAATTAAACCGTTTTTACTTTTTTATATTAATCGACGCGTATTACGATTAATATTAACTCGATTATACTTATTATAAAGCTAATCTTATTAAAATTTTATATATTTTATTTAAAATATTATATTAAACTTTAATACTTATAACTAGCGCGACTTAATTAAAAATAATACTTAAATATTTATAAAAAGTTCTTTAATAATTATATAAATAGTTTATTTAAGTTTTAAAGCTTAAATTATAATTAATAAAGCGTTTAATTTAATATTTATTATCGCGGACGCCGTTATACGATTTAAAAAAAGTTAATTATATCTCTTATAATATTAATGTTAAAAAGCATCCCTTATATATTTAAATTAATTATATACTTATAAAGCACTTTCGTTTAATTATATTTAATTTATATTATAAATATTAGATTTTACATCTAGTTTTAATACTATAAAATCGGTCGTTTATAATAACTCGAGGGATATATAATAAACGCTATTCGAGTTTTTATAAAAACCTAGTAAAATATACTTAAGTTTATATAAATAATACGAGAGAGTATTTAAACGTGCGATAAGAGAGACGCCTTATTAATATAATAAGTAATAATATTATAGTTTATAAAATAATAATAAAATAATCGAATAAAAATATTCGTATAATAAAGTTATTAAAGCTATTTACTTTATTAATAAATTAAATTAATATTTAAATTAATACTTAAATTAATATTTAAATTAACTATTAAAATAGAGAACATTTATTTAAAATATATAAAGAACATCTATCGTTATATATCTCGTCTCTCCTTTACTAATCCGAAGATCTGTCGAATCTGCCCAGATTCTTTAGATCCTTCCTCGTCCTGGATCTACGGATCTCTCCTAGATTTCCAGATCCATTACGTGACCTGAGTTGGTCATTCATTTCTGGCCGTGCCGTTCTGGCTGTCTAGACCTAGCTGTCCAGTTCGTGCTAGTCGCTTAGTGCTGTCGTTGTTGGTCGGTCCCATGTCTTTCCCCTAATAACCGTTATCGTGTTCCCGGCAGGTGGGGCTGACTTGTGCTGGGTCTCGTACATATTCCGGGGTATCGTAGAGCCGTGCCGAAAGTGGGTTTAGGTCGCATAGTTAAGCTTAGTTATAATAAGACGTTATATATTTTCGTAATAGCTTTGTAATTAATTTAATTTAAACCTTCTCGCATCGCTTATATTATTAAATTAATATTATAATTATATAAATAAAAATTAAAATACTAGACTTAATAATATAATTAATTTAATAATAAACTACGTTAATATATTATATTATTTAAAAGTATTAATAATATAGTTAAAATAGTTTATAAAAAAATAGTATATAAGTAAAGTATGTTTAATTATTATTATAATAACTTTAAATAAAAATAATATATAAAATCTTAATAATATTAATAATAAAAGCGAGCTTAAAAAGATAAAAAAATAGTTTAAACTATAAATTATTAAAATTAAATTATTAAAGAATATTAAATTAAATTATTTATAAATAATATAATTAATCTTTATTATTATAATAAATAAATAAGGGTTAAAAGTATTCGCTAGTAAATTAAACGTAATAATTATAAAGTAATATAATATTTAATAAAAAGAACGTTTCGCTTAAATTAGAAATATTATAATAATATTTAAGATATAAATAATTAAAAAACGTGAAAAGATAATAAAATAAGAATAAAAAAAGTACTAATTTTTTATTTATATATATAATAAGTAATAATAAGAAATAAAATAATATAATTTTTTAATTAATAACTAATTAACTATTAGTTATTTATTAATCATTAATAAAAATAATATAACTTAAACTTATTTATTTATATATAAGTATATAGTTTTTAATAATTAAATTTATCAAATTAATTACGCTTTTATAAAACTAATTTAAAGTCGAATTAATTAAGCTTTAAACCGAGAAGAATATAATAATAAAATATAAACTTCTTTTTTATATAAGCGTATATACTTTTAATTAATAGAAAAGAGTTATAATATAAATAATAAAAGTATAGCGACGTTTTTTTAATATAACGCTAGTAATATAAATATATAGTAAATTAATTTAGAATAAATAAAATAATATTATATTTAATAATTTTTAATATAAATAATATTCGAGTACTCGCGTATAAAAAAACGTAAGCGAAATATTTAAAAGTTAACGTATAGCTCGCTTTATTTCTTATTTTAATAAAGTTTACTTATATATATTATGAATTAATTTAATAATAACTTATATTTTTTTTAAAAAGTATTTAAATTCTTCTTACTATTACGTTAAGGATATAGCGAATTAATTATTTAATATACGCGTCGTAAAACGCGTCGTCGTTAATTAAGCCTCGAATTTTATATAAGAATAATTAAACCTTTAAACGCGTTTTAATTAAAAATCGTTTATTAAAAAATCCTTTATAAAAGTTCCGACGGGTATCCCGCGTAATTTACCTTTATACGAAATATAATTAATAAATATAAGACTTAAAAAGAGGATATTTATAACTTCGACGAAACTAGGATTTTTATAAGTTAAATCTCGTTTAAAATAGTCGTAACCACCTCCGATCGATGCGGAGGGCCTAAGGCGGAGGGCCTAGGGCAGTATAGTAAAGTAATCGCGAATAAGTTACAGTCGCTTAAGGTGTCGGATCGTCCGGCTACGCTATCCCTCTATACATTATTTTTACCGGGAAAACTCACCTGTTTTCTTAGTACGAAAATAGCTTATTAATAAAGGATTAAGTTATCACAGTTACGAAAAACGGTTAAACTACGAATAAAAAAAGCGAGGATTAAATTTAATACTTTAATAAGTATATAAAGCCTCGTACGAATTTTTTTCTCGTTTATTAGTTTTTAACGATTATAAAAACTATTATTCCACTATTATAGCAGGGCTAGGAAATCGCGGCCTAAGGCACGAACAGTCAGTCATATAATATAGAGGGGTATAATATTAATTTCGCGATACGTTTCGATATACGATAAATTAATAATAAACATATACTCTTTAATATATACTTAGACGTTCGTTTCGTTACTTTTATAATGTTTTCCCCTTATAAAAAAGGCCGCGTACAGGTAGCCTAATAAGGGGCTAACCTTGCGAGTACCGATCGCAGTCTATAATAGTACGGATTATATGTTTTTTAGCTCCCTCGTATAGGCTTATTTTTATTATTAAACCCTCCTTATAAAAAAGAAGATATTTAAATAAGAAAAAAAAAAAGAGAACGAACACTAGAAAACTAAGCTAATAAGATATGAGAAAACTTTAATAGTTTAATTAAAATATTGTACTACGTAACGAAATCGAGAATAAAAAAGGCTACGATTTAAACGGTAAAATAAAATATATTAATATACCGAAAAACATAAATATACTTAATATACGTACGAAGCGTAGTATTTAATAGCTTAATATTTTAAATATTACGGTATAAAAACGAGACTCTTTATTTAAAAGTTTAATGTAGTTCGTTTATTAAAATTTAATTATAACTTAAATAGCTCACGTTTAAACGTTAACTATTATAAATAGTTCGAATAAAATAAAATAAAATAGATTATAATCGAAACTCTATATCTATTAAGAACGATAATTATAATAATTAAGTTAAAATAGAATCTCTTAATCTTTAAAAACGGAATTAAATCTATAAAATTATATAACCTTATATAAATAAGAACTTTAAAATAAGTTATTAAAAAAAGGAACGAAACAATACCTTTTTAATTAATAGAGTAGAATTTAGCGAGAAATAGCTAAATAATCGACGTTTTAACTATTACTAAGGCCCTCGTAAGTATCGATTAGTAGTTTACGAGCTAAGATTTACCCACGCTAACTCCCCCTTTTTTACTATTAGTTACCCACTTAATACTATTATTATCGAGCTAGACTAATGCTAATCTAATTATTATTAAAACTTTTAACGACGCGGAAATAGCTAATTAATAAAAGAATAAGCTAAATAACTTACTCGCGAACTTAAGTAATAACTCCCTTAAAAGGATAGCTTAATTATTTAAACTTATAAATAACCGGATATAGCCGCTAATACTTAATTTAAACTACTTCCCTTCGCTCCGATTTAATATAATTAATATTAGTAAGTTCTTAAAAAAGTAAAATGATTATATTAAAAAACATTATATAAATAACGAGATTTAAAAATAAGAGCTCTCTTTTAATATTACTTATAAAGATATAAAGAAATCTATAAGGACCGTTATTAAGGATATTATTACTTAAAATAAAACTATTACCTAAATTAAGGAGTATTATAAGCGATATACGCTTTTAAGATTTTAATAAGAAACGCTTCAAAGAGTACGAAGCCGGCTTTACGGTTTATATAGCGGGAATAGTCTTCGATTACGTCCGTAGGCATAATAAGAAAATAGCGGAATTCGATTTTGAATAATTTTACCACGGTAACGATAAAGATAAAATAATAATTAATATATTACGCCGCGTAGATTTAAAAATTAAATAATAAGCTCTTAATTTAAAGCTAAAACTTTATAAAATAATAAACTATAAAGTTATTAATTAAATATTTTAAAATTAAGTAGAATTAAGTATTCGTTTAAACCCCGATATCGACTTTTACCTCACGCGTACTAAAAACCGAAAGAGCCCCTACTAACCCGAAAAACTAACTTATACCCCTCGAACCTCATTATTAATTTAATAACTAATTAGCCCTAGTAAGCTTAATAACGTTACCGCACTTTTATTAAACGTTAATATAATTAATGATATAAGAAAAGTATTAAAAAGAATAAATATTAATTATAATATAATGCTATAATAAATTATAATATTTTAACGTTAATTAATATCCTTTTTTAATAATATTATAATTAATTATAATAACTTAATTATTTTATTAAACTTAATCGATATTAACGTAATAAGTTATAATTAAATGAAACCGTACTAATATAATTCTCGACGACCTATATATTAAAATCAAAATAGGATTATCTTACCGAATTATTTAATAAATAACCGCGAGTATTAATAAGGTAGTTATTATTTTTATAGCCTACTTAAATAGAGAGTAGCGGCCTACTCGCACTAAGTATTAATTAAAAACGAGGGAATTCTACACTATAATAGAGACTTTGCTATATTTAAGATTAAATACGTTAATAAGAACCCTTTAAGTAAGTTTATTTTAAATAATATTATATTCCGATATCGTAACGTAAGGAATACTTTTTTTTAGCCCTTATTTAAATAAATAGCTTAAGATATAAGACCAGCTTTTAAATATACCGTAAAGCAGGCGAGATATTATATTAATAAAGAAAAGATTAATATATTCGAATAATAATGACCATAATTAATACGAGAAGGATAAAGCCTTTAAGAGATCTTTAAACGTTTAAATTAAAACGTACGAATAATTAAGGTATATAATTAATTCGAAATACTTATTAGAGTTTTTATAATTAATATTAATAACGGCCTTTATTTTAAAATTAGTTTCAATTATAATTAAATAAAAAAGGGAGTAAACGACGAAGAATAACGTGTTATAAACGCTTTTATACTTAATAATATTATATTAAACGTTAATAACCTAGCCCTTAAAAAACGGAAAATTGAAAACGATAAGAGTATAATATTTATAAAACTAGAAGCCGAGCCTATTAAAACCGACGGCGCTTTTAACGCCAACCTAATAAAATTCTAAAAAGAGAAAATTAATATTAACTTTCTAAAGAAATTTAATTTTATATAAAAGGAAATAATCGCTATTAATAAAGAATCTACTTTATTATATTAAAAATAGCGAGCTTAATTATTAATAAGTATAATAAGATTTAAAAAACTATTAACGTTTATATAAATAAAGCCGTCTATAGATAGAAGCGTACTTATTAAAATTAGATTAACGTACTTTAAATTTAAAGCTTATAAATTAATAATTTAACGTTAGAAGCACTGGCTATAATAATACCGGAGATCGCGAACTAACTATTTAATCTTAATAACGGACTCTTAATTCTTTTTCTCATAAAGAAGATTACCGTCGTAAACGGATATAATAGCGATATAGAACGTATTAACGAACTTATTAATACCGAAGCCGGAGTCTATATATTAGTTAAAAGTGATTATAAAAATAATAACCTAGTAATTATAAATTATAATTTAAAAATTAAAAGGTTTATTACTTTAAAAAGGAATATTACAACCGTTAAAATAATAATAAAAAAGATATAAGTAAGAAACTAATATATTTAAATAGTTTTATTTATAGTTTTTAATACTTAGGTATTTTATCGGCTTATTTTTAAATAGAACTTTACACGATAAACTAATATAAAGATAAGCTACTTAAAAGATAATTTAATAGCGTATATTATAATTATCGAGGAAGTACGTTTAAATATACTTATTATCTTTATAAGTTATACTTATAAAGCTAGACTTAAAATTAATATAATCTAGTTTAAGCCGGGAAAAATCTTCTTATTAAAAGTTTTAAGCGTTTTAATAACGAGAAAATACTTAAACTAGTCGATAATTAAAAATATACGTTCTTTAAACTAGCTATATTAGTTATATTTATTCTAAAATTAACGCTAAATTACGGCCTCGAACCCGGAAAAACTATTTACTATTTTATAACCGATAATAACGTTATTAACATATTAAATGAATTAAAAAGTATTATTACGGCGTAGCCGATATCGCCGAAAAATAATTAAGCTATATCGTTACTAATTAAGAACTTATTAAATAGCCCTATATTAAAATTCCAGGTTAATACGATATATATAAAAAAGGGAATTAAGGTCGAACTAGTAGATAATGTTTTTATTAACGGCGACACGCCTGATAAGAACCTCGACTAGAAGGCTAACGCTTTTCGAGGAGTAGAAGCATCTTATGAGGAACTAAACCTTTTACGGAGGGACGTACCTTTTATAAAGATTTAGTTAAGGTTTAGCCGTAAACCTCGAAGATCCCGCTTTATTAAAAAATAGTAAGGCGAGCTTTAAATATTACAAAATAAAGAGGACTTAATTAAGTAAAAAAAAGAAGTTTTATTAAAAATTTATTATAAGCGGGAATAAATATTAGCGTAAGAATTTAATGAGGTTAGTACGATTAACTTTAAAATATTACCTTTATATACTATCCCCGTCGTTTTTTATAAGGCCTAATAAGCGAAAAGAGTTACGATCTTTAGATTATTACTTTAAAAAATTATTTAGCTTTTAAAAAAGAGAATTTTAATAAGTATCCTTAAAGAATTATACTCTTTTTATAAGGATAGTTAGTTTTTAATATTTAAAAAAAAATAAAGACCTATGTTTTATAAATTTAATAATACGGTTTAACGGGGTTACTATTCGAAACGCTTTATTACTTAAAGTATATAAAGATTTCATTAAAAAAATACTTAATAAGCTCTATTATTTCGTTATTTAACCTTTTTTAAAATACGACGAATATTTCTTCATTAAGTAAAGTCGGCCCTTTATTATTATTATAATATTAATCGGCTTATTTTAATTTATTAAATTTCTTTTAAAAATTATTAGCTCCTCGGCTTATTTTTAACGAATTATTAAATAAATTCTATAAAATATTTTATGAAGCGTGGCCGAGTTGTTTTTTAATAATATTTTAATTAAAAGGAAATGTTTTTTAAAACCTATTAATACGTTTTAAAATATTTAAAACATATTAACCGGGTATTATTTAACCTCGATTTTATAAGAGTTTTTATTAATGCCGTTAAATTTAAGTAATATAAAAAAGTAATTAATATTATTAGTTATATATACGGATTATATAGTAAATTATTTAACGAGTATAAAGTTATTAAGATTACGAAGTAATTAAATTATTAAACGTTAGGGGAAGTTCGGTCTTTTTTAAGTCTTATTAAATACTACCACTTTTAAATCCTTAATTACGGAGTTATTATTAAACAGCTTTTTAAATTTAATAAAAAGGATTAACTATTCGTATAAGGTTATAATTAAATAAATACGATAACGTAATTTAAAGAAATATTTACTACCGCTTTTTATATTATATTATAAAATTATATTAGTATTAAAATATTTTTCTTTCGTATCGATATTTATAGGGAAGGTTAAGGTATAAAGTTTAGATAGTTTATTTAAAAAGATAAGAGAATTATACGTGTTAAATCTAAAGAAAAAATTAGGTTAAAAGAATTTTACGACGCTAGTAAAAAGGAATACCTTATAGTAGTTAAATTCTTTCGCCGGATAAGGTTTTACTTATTCGGGGCGATATTTTTATAAAAAATAAATATTAAGGTTTTAATTAATTAAATTAACAAAGGATTAATAAATCTCTTATTTAATACTTAATTTATTAAATAGTTAATATTTATTAGGTTATTTACATTTAAAATTAAACACGTCTTTAAAAAAAGAATATTATCGCCGACGCCTTATTTAAAAAGAGGCTAAGAGAGTTAAACGGTTTTAATAATCGTTAGGAAGGCGATATCGACGAATTTTTAAATATTCGTTTTAATATTATAAACCCGTTTAATCCTATTCCGGTGTTAGAGCCTAGACTTAAGCCCGAAGGTCCAGATCTGATAGACGAGGTAGAACACTTCCTCTAAACCCTTTAGATACCGACTAGGCTCTAAAAGGACAGCTATGGAAACCTGGGTAAACGGAAGAGTTTAGTTTAGAACGAAGGCCCTAAAGTTTATAATTTAAGGAGGAGTGCTCTTTAAGAAACCGGACAAGCACTTTGCGGCTCGACGAATAGCGCGTTCCACTGATTAGAAACTCTTATCTAGAGACATATTTATAATGAGATGGGCCATAGAGGGAGGGACGCCTGCTATCATCGAATCTGCGGACTGTACTGGTGGAAAGGGATGTACCAAGACATCAAGAAGTGGAAGAGCCAATACCTAGAATGCCAGAATTCCGAGGAATCTAAGATCGCGGAACCTGTTCTTAGCTCAGTGATCAGTGATATCCTCGTCGTCTGGGTCATGGACGTCCAATATATGCCCCCTTGTCGGACGTATATTACGACGGTGGAGGCCAGATGTCAGGGGTCCGGATACCTAGAATGCAGAGCCCTGAGCGAAGTCGACAGCATGAGCATTGCTAAATTTCTAAGGGAACAAATCGTTTTCCAACATGGGCTGCCGATCAAGGTCATCGTCGACGGAGGGTCTGAGAACAAGAAGGAAGTGCTGGACTACGCAGAGCTCCTGGGATTCCAAGTTACCCATGGACCGCCGTACCACCCACAACGACAAGGACAGGTGGAAGTCGGCCATCGTCCCATCACCAATGGCCTCAAGAAGATCACCAAAGGCACAGGGAAGAACGGGCCAGATTTCGTTCCTGCTATTGTCTGGGCTGACAGAACCTCGGTGCGGCGTTTCGGCCTGAGCCCGTACGAAGTGGTTTACGGAAGACAACCGATCATTGCGGTGGAAAGCTCACTTCCCTCCTGGAGAGTCCTAAATTGAAACATCGGTGGACAGGAGGGCTTGCTACCAGGGTATGTAATATATTTTATTACGAATTATTACCTCTTATAAATTAGAATAAAAAAGCGCCTTATATTAATTTAAAACCATAGATAAAAGATTTATAACGTACGAAAATAAAAGAATATAAAAGAAAATAATAAAGCTTTTAATTAATATTAAAAAACTATAAATAAATTACATATAATATTATAAAAGTTTTAAACTATAATATAATTTTAAAATAAACTAAAAATTAAGTTAACATTAATATAATATATTATAAAGGTTTAATTAATAAATACTACTTTAAAAAAGGCTTTTAAGTAAATTTAAAGTATATAAAGTATATATTATTATTAAATAATTTAAGTCGAACGTTTTAATAATTATATTAATTTAAAGCTGTTTTTAATAAGAAATTAAGAATAAGCTTACCGTTTTTATATATAATAAAATCGAGACATTAAAAAAACATTTTTATATTAATCTATAAACTTAATTAAAAGTATAAATAAACTTAAAAGGATTATATTATAAAAACCTTTAAAAAATAATTATACAGCTATTTATATTATTAATAAACTTTTTTATTCTTTTCGTTTTAAAAAAAATAACGACGACAAACTTAAGTAGTATATATATATATATATATATATTAATTATTAAAAGTTTAATAAAATTATTATTATAAACTAGCATTATTTACCTTTAATTAATAACTTATAAGATAAGTTATTACACGTTAAAATCTTTTTAATATTTAACCTCTTTAACGTATATAACTTAATTTATATTAGTAATAAAAAGGAATAAAAATCGTATTAAACTATATTATTTAATTTAATTAATATACTAGTTAGTTCTTAAATTATAATTAACTATATTTTACGAGAATACTTTAATTATATCTTAATTTACTTTATAAATAAAAAGTAATATAAAAAGTATGTAAAATTAATACTTTAAAAACTATGGGATATTAATTTATTAATTATATTCGTAAAATACGTAATGCTTTTTAAAGAAATTTAAATTAAACCTTTAAAGATTTTAATAATTAAAGAGTAGCTAACGCTTATAAACGTTATAAAGTTAAGTTTTTTTTAACACTAGTTTATTATTACCGGAGTTTTATACCCGGAATTAATAAAATCATAACACGTTTAATAAACTTAACAAAAAAACGAAGTATTTTAATATAATAAAAGTGAAGCCTTTTATAATATAAAGGAGCGAATTTTTAACGAATTAATACTTCGCGTAATAAACCTTATAAGTTTATTTTAAATCGAAACTAACGTGTTAAATTATACGATGAAAAGATAGCTAACTTAATTAAATAATACCGAGAAGACGCACATGGTCGTATTTATTTTTGAAAAGTTAAATAAATTAAAGCTTATAAAATATAAAGACATTATTTTAACGGAATAATAAAACTAGTAAAAATTCATATTAATGCTAAAAACTTTATTATATTTATTATTATTAAAGAGTTAAATAAATAATAAATATAATATTTTAAACTCCTTTTAAAATCAACCTTATTACTATTTATTAAAAAAGTAATAAAAACGAGGGCGTCGATATATTAAGCTAACGACTCGATTATTAAAAAAAAGTTGTTTTTAAACTAAAACTATTTTAATAAAAGATTAAAAAGAAAACTTTGTATTATTATAATATATTCGAGCTACGTACTAAGTATAATTCTATAAAAAATACATTTAAAGGTTTTTAAGAAATAAATAACGGCTTTAACTTTATTAATTAAATATAAAACCACTTATATATAATGAATAGCTTTATTTAGCATTATAATAAAATTTTTATCCTTAAACGATATTAAAACAGATTTATTAAAGAATTTTACGAACACTTCGCGTATAGATACTAAAGTATATTTAAAACTTAAAATTAAATTATTAAGTACTTCGATTATAAAAACATGAAACTAATTATAATTAAAATATTTAATAAATATAACCTTTAGAGAAACGTTAAACTCGTTGAATATAGACTATATAAAAGAATTATAATTAATTTTACCGTTAAATAAAATGTAGAAAATAATCGTATTTACTTTTATTATTAAGTTATTTTATTTAAAAAAAACCTTTAATTAAAGTTAATCACGATAACGTTTTAATAATTATAAATAAACTTACGAAGTGTATTTACTTTTTATTATATAAAAAGTTTAATAATATTTAAAACGTAGCTTACGCGTTTTATTATATTATTATTAATTAATTTAAGTTATTAAGAGTAATTAACGTATTAAATAACTATATAAGCGAATTAACCACTTTTTAAGATTTAGTATAATAAAGTATATAATTTATTAAAATTAATCGGAATACTTATCTTTAGATACTTTTATATTATTCTAGTAAGTGCGCGTATTATGCCCGGGCTCTCCGTAGATTCTATAGCGTTATAAACGCGTCTTAAACGTCCTCGTATAACTACTCCTTTAACGCGATTTATTTTATAATTATCGATTAATATTCTTTTTTTTAAAATTATAGGTCTTTTTTAGTTTATATATAAAATAATCCTTTATTTTATAGCCGTTCCTTTTTTATACGGCGGCGCCGGTTAAGTATTTTATTCGCCTTTTATAGTGCGCTTACTTCACCTTTTAAAAGAATAAGCCGATATATAACATGCGTTATACCTTTCGTAATTTAATTAAGTTTAATTAAAATTAATATCGGAAAGTTATTTTAATACTATACGATTCGATTTTTTACGTATTCGGTTTAAAATTAAGTTTTAATTAAGTTATTTAACGTTTTTAACTCTTAAGGTATAAATAAGCCGGAAGAGGTCGCCGGAGGCGTCGACGTATATAGCTTTATATTTAATTATAAAATAATAGATTCCGGATTATACGGTATAAATCCTATACCTCGGAAACCTCCCTAAATATTTAAAACGGTAAAAATCGATTAGAATGCGTTTAAGAACGCTGGTAAAAAGTCTTCCTTTAAAATATAAATAATATGCGCCCGTATAAGACCCTCGATTTCTTTTTCGTATAATCTTTTTAAAGTATAAAAATAGCCGATATTAAAAAGTTAAAGCTTATATAATAAATAAAAGAATATATAAAGTATAATAATCGAGTTCTTTTTATAATAAAGCTTAAAAATTATCGGATAATAGCTCTTATAGCCGTTAAAGATTAATAGGTAATAAATATTTTTTATACGAAACCTCGTATATTTATTAAAGTATCGAATCTAGTCCTCGCCTCTTTTATTCATAGTTTAACCGTTTTTAATAATTACGATTACTTAATCCTTCGATAATAAGCTATTTTTATATTAAAAAAAGAGGTACGTTTACCCGGTAAATATAATATACGAGAGAATAGCGTAATCGTATAATCCGACGCTTTAAATAATTATAACTTATTCCCGGTTTCTTTATTAAATAGTTCTAGGCTTCTCTTATTAATCGGAGGTTATAACGATTATTTTAAATAAGATTTAATTTATAAAAAATCCGGTTTTATTAAAGTTATAAATATCCTCCTCTTTAATCTTATAATTATAAATTATATTTTATACGAAATTAAACTACGCGTAATACACGTCGAGATCTTTATAAAAAACTCTTTAATAATCGATTTTTCGATTAAAACGCGTCCGGGATGTCTAATTACCGTCGTATAAAGTTAAAGGCTTAATTAACGCCGACGCGTCCCGCGTTATATAAATTAAATAATCGATTCGCTATATCTTCTATTTTAATTAATCGGGCAAAAAACGATCGCGTATTTAAATTAATAATATATCGAATAATTAATTTCTTTTTAAAATTAAAAAGCTTTTAAAAATTTATAGAAATTTTAAATCTTAATTAAATTCCGCGTCGTTAACTGCGTAACGTCGACTTTAAGATATAATATATCGCTATAATTTTTCGTATACTTAATTTAAGTTATTTTAAAACATTTAAAGCGTTAAATTAAACTTTTTTTCTTTATTTTTTAACTCTATATTTATTAAAAGAGAAAAGTTAGTATAAAATTAATTATAGGAAAGTTAATTAAAAATACGCAGCTCGCTTATATGCGCAGCTCGCTTATAAGGTACGTTAAGTAATAACTTTTTATAATTAAGCGTTATATTATCGTAAAAAAAATTAATAATATATTATTTAATACGTTAATAAAAATATTTTTATACCCTCTTTTATATAAAATATTAACCTTAATATTTAATAAACGTTTAGATTTTTTTAATAGTATAGTCGAGGTATAGGTACGAAATGAGTTATTTACCGATCCGTCGGGGAAACTATCCGTTTTCGAGTTTTTTCGCGAGGTGCTCGATATAAGCGTTATATATATACGATATTTATAAAAGGGTAAAGTAGACGTTATTTATAAACGAAATATAGAAGTCGTTATTTACGGCGTAATTTTTATTAACTTTTTAATCGAATTTTATTAAGATAAGTATTTAGCGTAAGCGTTTTAAGTGTAGGTAAAGAATACTCGAGATAGTTAACTATTCGTCGATTTTTAAGTTTTAAGGCTTAGCGATTTCGTTTACGAGCTCGTTAGTTAATATTTTTTATAAATTATAAATAATTTATAGGTTATTTTTATTAATTAGTCGTTCTTTCATTATTATTATTAAGGTTATTATATATTAGGGTAATATTTTTACGTATTATTATAACGTTTCGATTATATCTTTCTTTAATTACAAGGGCTTTAAAGAATTATCCGGTTCCTTTTCTATTTATTAAATATATAGTGTATTTATTATTATAATAAGCTATTTAAAATAAGTTACCGTAATTAATTATAACGTTATTTTTTACAATTATTATTATAAAGGTATTCTCGGTTTAAGTAACGTTAATATATCGTTTTTTAAAAACTTTTCGAAAATCCTTTTTTAAGGGTCGATATTTTTAAACGTAATACCCTTATTTTTAGTAATTATAATAATTAACGTTCTTTTTTTTTTATTCTTATCGTATTTAATAACGTCGAGATTTATAGGTTCGTTATAATAGCTATACGTAGTAATATTTTTAAACTATATATTAATATATTAGCGTAAGCGTTTCGTATTAGTTTAAACTTAGTTACTCTATTATTATAGGCCGCCTTATTTCTCGTAACGGTGTTTATATAAGCGCGTATTAATTTTAATAGTGAACTCTATATATGAAAAGAAATAGTCGGGGGTATCGAGTTAGCTAAGCTTGTTTTTAATTTCTTCCTTTAATTTTTAATAATATAACATATTTTTATAATTTTTATATAGTTTAGACGAGTTATAATACGTCGGAACTCTGCGGTATAAAAAGCGGCTAACCTTTTTTATTTAAAAGTTTTAAGTTTTTTCTCGTTTTATTATTTTTTTATCGGGGTTTTAGAGCGATCTAAAGGCGTTCTCAAAGCTGTCGTAACTTTTAAAAATCCGTTATATTTTTACCTAGGATAGTTTAATTTATTAATCGTTTTTTACGAGTTTATTTAAATAAGGTTTAAATAAGGCGAGCGTTTTTCCTTTTAAAAACGAGGCGGCGTAAACGACTCATTATATAGCGTTTTAGAACATTCTTTTATAAAATCGGTAATAGGCTTTCACTTAAACGAGGAATTTTGGAGATTTCCGCTCGTCTTATCGAAAGGTATTAACGTATTAATCTTTATTCCCCTTTTAAGTATAATACGGGTCTAAATAATATTAATAATAATGCGGAGGAGCCGTACTTCTTCGCGTAACTTATTAATATTATAAAATATATATCCTAGTACTTACTTAATTAAGAGCTCGTTATGCTCTTTTTCGAGTTTTATATAATAATGTTAATAGTTAACGTTCTTTTATGTGAGATATTTAATACGTTTAATTAATTATTATTAAATAAAGCCGTCGCTATTAACCTCTATAACAGTGTCTCGTTAAGGAACGCCGAGATTAGTAATAAGAGTCTTTTTTTATTAGGCAGGGTATTTAAGTCTAGGTGTAAATATAGTTTTTATAAAGCTATTTTTTAAACCTTTAAATAATAACTCGTAAGAATAAAAGTAATTAAAATATAATAAAGGCTATCTAGGTTTTAAAAAAAAAACCTAGTAAGTCGTATTTAGGTTTATATTAATAACACAAGAAAGTATTTAAACGTGCGATAAAAGAAACGCCCTATCGTTATAATAAGTAATAGCACTTAGATCGTAAAATACTAATAAAGGTAACTTAGCGAAAATATTTATATAATAGAATTATTAAAGCTATTTACTTTATTAATAAGTTAAATTAATATTTAAATTAATTATTAAAATAAAGAGTATTTATATAAAATATATAAAGAGTTATTTATCGTTATATATTTCGTCTCTTTTTTATTAATCTCTTTTAAGATCGTACCGTCGATTAGTAATCTCTTTTTCTAGCTTATTTAATTTATTATAATCCGTCCGCTCCTAATATTTTTAAATATATTATCGCTTTATTTTATTTTTACGTAACCTAAATTAGTTATCCGTCTAGTTCGTATAGTCCTAGCTTATCTAGGCCTAGCTGTCTAGTTTATCCTAGTCGCCTGATATTGTCGTCGTTATTTTACCCCGTGTTCTTTCCCTAATAACTATTATCGCGTTTTTAATAAATAAGTCCGTTATTATTAATACGTTATAAACGTTAACTAAGTGGAGCTAGCTTATATTAAATCTCGTATATATTCCGAGGTATTATAAAGCCGTGTCGAAAGTGGGTCTAAGTCGTATAGTTAAGCTAGGTTATAATAAATACCTCGTTTAATAAAAAGTACTTATTAAAAAATAATAGATAAAAAGTTAAAAAATACTTAAAAAAATATTAACGAAGACTTTTAAACGTTTAAAGCGTAATAACCGGTATATTAAAAAAATCGAGAAGAAAGAAAATTTTATAACGTTTTAATTTATTATATTAAAACTACCGTTAATTTATACGATTATAGCGGCCTTAAACTTTTAATGCTTTTACTTTTTTAATTTATTTAAAGAATAAAAACTACGCTATATTAACTTTACGCTTTAAAAGCGAGCTATTGTTTTTATTTTTATAAACGAATTAAATAAATAATAGCCCTATTATTTTCTTTTAATAACGTTTTTATAACTTAAAAAACCGCTCTCTAATTAAACCGTCTTCGCGCTTTAAACTATAATACTACTTTTAAGTTTATTATAGAATTAATTAATATAAATGTATTCTTAACACTTTATAATACTTTTTATTATTACGTATTTTTACCTTTTAAGAATATAACGAAAATACGGTATAACTTCGAAATTAAAATTATTAAAAAAGTAATAAAATCGTAATATAACTTTATTATATAAATATTTTTACTTAATTACGTTTACTATTATATTATAAATTAATAATATTATTTATTATATTAATAAAGCGTTTTTTACCGTATTTTTAAATACTTTATTATATTATTAATATAAACTTAATTATATTTTAATAATTTCTTTTAATGCTTAAACAGCGTTTATTATAAAATTAAAGTTAAGCGTAGTTTTTTATTTTTATAATAATAATATTTAAAAAAAAACTATAAAAAGTGAAAAGAATAAGTTTAAAAAATAAAGTTTTATAAAAATAAAAAAACTTTTTTTAGTTAAACTTATTAATTATTTACTTATATAAAAATATATATACGTAAATAAATAAATAAAAGAATTATAACTATATAATATATATCTCCCCACCCCTCGGTTGAGGTCTAAAATTAGTATACCCACTACGTACCCTAACCGGAGCATGGGGGGGCGGGGGAGTACCCTCCGCTTCTCTAATACACGTACTTGTGTGACCAGGAATCCTGTCTGTGATTCTAGCGGGCTTTCGGCTGTCGGGATGGGCCCACAAAGCCAGCAAACCATTCCCCACGTGCCTGCGTGCGGGCGCAGCATGTCTGCAGCATGGCCGTCCCTTTCTGGTCCCTAAAATCTGGAAATCTCCAACCCAGAAACCCAACTCAAAACCACACACCCTGGAATGAATTACCGGTTTCTTATACTGACCCATTGCCATGGTTTTCCTATTACACTGAAGGCCCGATATTGTGATCATCCGCTTGAAGAGAACCGCTGGTCTACGTTGCGCATATTTACCCACCAACCCGTACGATATTGAGTTGTTGTTTCGGGGTCCAGACAGGGTTGCGTACGCACTCTGCGCCGGCAAATTCCTTCGCTCTGCCGTTCACTGTATGTAGTGGTGTGGTGAGGTGGTGCACATGCCGCCACGCTGCCAAGCTAGGGGTCTAGGGGTCCTAATCATCAGGGTCTCACTAACGCGGCCCCGCTAAGCCGGACCTTTTCGCCTTTCCCCAGCGCATTCTCTACAGTTACAGCCAAAGGGTCAAGCCCCACTCCATGCATGTTTCCCCCTCCGACCTCGTGTTACAATCAAGGGTTGAAGTCTAGAACGCTTCGTCGCTCCGGAGTTACCTCCGTCTAGGTGGTCGCGTCCCCTCCAGGGTGAGAGATATAAGCCCTCCCAGCTGGCTGTGGGAGACCATCGTCGTCATGTCTTCCACATCTCTCGACTGTGCCGTGGGTTGGCTAGTGCTAGTACGATCGATACGAGAACAATTACTTCACCACCGACAATGTCTTCTCGAAAACAAGACATGAAGCAGGGGGCCGCCCAATCGGCAAAGCCCACTGCGGACGGCTCGGAAGAGGCTGTTCAGCTCGCCCTTCAGGAGTTGCGCAGCATGGGCCAGCGCTTTCGCACAGCGTCCAAAGAACAGCAGGTTCTGATACAGGCCACACATGTACAGTGGGCTTCCATGGTACGCACACCATTGCATTGAAATGGGCTCGTTCCCATTTACTGCTACCTTCACGTCTTACTGACTACGCTGATGCCGTCAAGACCGATGCACCCACGCCGGCGCCATACTCAAACGTCGGGCATACCTACTTTGCTAGGCAAGAATCAGTTCAGTCAAGTGTGAGCGGGCTCGAGTCTCATGTTAGCACGCTTGGGATTGACCCCCCCAGAGGATTTCATGAGCTGACCGGTATAAGTGATGTTCGGGAAGTACTGAACGGTCAATGCACGGAGTCGGTGGCGTCAATAATCACCTCAACGTCCACTTTTACGCCCCTTGCTGCCGGCTCGCCATCCATACTGCCTTGGCCGGACTCGGATACCCTCCAAAGGGAATCGCGAGCTTTTTCAGTTGCAGCGGCAAGCTCTTCCACATCTTTACCGAAGAGCAGATTGCCTATTACCAAAAGGCGCGACGCTCTGGGCTGGGTGAGCAGTCCAAGAACTACGCGACGTGCTTCATTTCTGCAGTAGCGGCGGTGGGCCTGCAATATCTACCGGATGGTGTGGACATGTCGGCAGAGCAGTCTCTGTATGCCGTCGCTCGACACTACTATGACTTCCTTTTGGAGTTTAACCCCTTGGAAGCGATGAAGGTTTGCGCCCTATTCGTGCTGTACAACATCTTTGCCAGATCCACGGTAGCTCTGGCCTATATCGGTTAGTGCTCGTCATCGGCTGCTTGCCAGGAACTCTCTAACACGGCTACAGAGGTTGGCTTGAGCCTATGCCACCAGTTTGGTATTGACAAGCCCGCGAGCTCGTGTCGAGGAGAACAGGAGCAATGGTGTGAATACCGACGAATATGGCGGACGCTTCTTTTCTTCTCCCGGTACGTTCACAACGGCAAACATGTATCATTCGAGCTAACATATTTTCAGTTAGCTTGCTTCTTCACTCGGCTATGTATCAGGGGACGACACCCTAGTTCCCGCCATACCGGTAAATATACTCAATCCCATCCCCATTCTGTACTATTGACTCGATGCTAACAAGCTGTAAGCTGTCAGAGTTTGAACTGGGGAATCCATTGCATATCACTCAAGGTCAGTCGGCATATCTCCCACCCAACCATTGAGCCATCTAACAACCCTTGCAGTGGCCCAGAATGAATTGGTCAAGATCTCCTTATTGAAACTACGAATCATTCGCATGCAGGGATGCCTTCGGCGAACATTCTGTACTGTCAGTAGCCTCTACACGGTCTGACTTGAATTCCTGGTACAGCAATCTGCCGCAAATAATGTCTCTCTCCAGACTTTCTCAGGATACCTTACCTAAGTATGCCCGGATGATGATATACAATTTACACCTCCTCTATCTATGTGCTATTATGCTACTATATCGACGTGTAGCATCTCACATTGTCCGTCTCAGTCGCGACGCGCAGTCCACTTCTCTTCAGCAGCAACAGGAGGGACTGTTAACGTATAAGCTAAAGCACCCCTCCACGGACCACCCCTTCGCGGACTAGAAAACCCACTAAACACACCCTTTTAATTCAAGTCATTTCTATAGCTAAAATTAGTTAGGATATGCTATTTTCTAGTATTTCTAATAATAATATAGTCCTCTGTTTTCGTTTTATCGTCTTCTATTCCCTCTGTATCGTTCTGCGGCGTGCTTAGCACTTTAACGTCGGTGGATTCGTCCTTAAATACGACCCTACCTCTTAGCCTCCGTTTAGCTCATAGTATATTAGCTATACGAATAAATCGCTATCCCGGTGCGATTCTTACCTTTTAATATATTTTAGTAGTTTTCTTATTAACTTTAGCTTAAAAATAATTAATTTAAGCTTCGAGGCTCGCGATTCTATTAATTTATTTATTAAAGGCCTTACTAGCTTTATAAATAAAGAGTTTTTAAGAAAAGAGATTAAAATTAAGGTTTATAGCGGCTAGTTTTCGACTATTATTTCTTAATGCTTAACTATTAAAAGGTGTTTAATAGGTATTAGGGTTAATTCGGTAATTATAATAGGATAGAGGAAACATCGTACGTCTTATAACTCCCGGGCCCTTTTTTTTTAATTTCTTTATAATATCCTATATTCTCGTAAAGAATATATACGAGATAAGTATTAACTTTATTCTATTACACCTATATATTATTAATACTTAAAGATCGATATATTTTTATAATTTTAACGTTTTTATAACATAACTTACTTATTAATAATATCGATTTCGAAAAAAAAAGGGAGAACTTTTATAACCCCTAATCCTCTAAATACGACCGTTAAAGATAGCGAAAACGAAGGACTAACGAATCCCCCTCTTAAAGAGAGAAAAGAAAAGGAGGTAAGAGCAGCTACGGATATTATTAGCAATCCCTTATTCACTATCGGGCCCGACGCTCCCCCCGACGTACCCTTAAAAGTACGCCTTCGAAAAGAGCTCGACTAATTAAGGCTTAAACGGTCGTCGTTTAAAAAACGCCTTAAAAAAGTTAAAAAATAAGCTTCTTAATAAAAAGATAGGGACGTAAAAAACCTTTTATCCTTTTCGAACCTATCGGGCGGCGAGGCCGATACCCCCTTAAAATCGGAGAGGTATAGCCTAAACCTTACTAATAATTTATCCTTAAGTAGCGATACTAACGGAACCTTATTGGTTAATAATCTCGATCTAAACCTTAATAAATTAATTAAGTTTTAATATAATTAATTTAATTTAATTTTTATTAAAATATAATAAAAAAGCTAGGTTAAAAAGTTACGAATAATTTATAAAACTATTTTAAAATATTATCGTAACGCCCACGTTAAAATTTTATACGTATATAATTAAATAATTTAAGAAATAAAATAATAATTTCGTTTAAAAAAATAATACGCCTTTAAATATAAATCGAAATAATTAAAATATTATTAAATAACTTTTTTAAAATAAATACGGGCGGTTATCTAAAGCTTTATTAATAAAGCTGTTATAATTAATTTTTAATTAAAAGAGCCGTATTAACTTCTAAACTAGGATCCGCGGTAGTTTTATAAGTATTTAACCTTTTTAAAAAGCTAAGTCCGCCTATACTCTAACCGGGAACGTATATATTATTTCTTTAATAAGCTCTTTTAACCTTTATATTATAATATTATAAGTTATTATAATAATATTCCGAAACGACGGAATAATATAATCGATTTAATAAATAGAAAGTAAAAGATTTTATTAAAATCAATAAAAAAAAGGAACACAAAAAGCCGAATAATAATAACGCCCGCTAAGGGCTCGCGAAGCTACGCTAGTTCGGATAATCCGGAGCCCAGGGATTTTAAGCGTAAGAGGTAAGGCCCGCCGAATTATAAAAAGAAATAGGACGTATTTACCTTACCGTTTTATTTTAAAAACGCGTAAACCGGACCGGCACGGAACGGTACCGCGGGTTACTCGAATTTAAACTATATTACTTATTATTAATATAATAAAAAAGGATATTATATTAATAAATATTTTATTAAAAATTAGGTATTAATATAATAAATTTTAAAAAACGGGAAAAGGTTTTAAATAAAGGTATACCTTTTTCGAGTAAAGATCCTTTTATAAAAGTATTTAAAACTTTACGAGTCCTTATTATAATTATTATTTTTTTATTACGTATAGTATTAATTTCTATTTATTTTAATTTAAATACGTATTTTAATATAAATATAATTAATTATATTTTCGCTTTATAAATTAAATTATTTTAAACTTTTTTATAAATAATATTTATTAATTTTATTAATAATTTATATATCTTTATTTACGGCGTTTATTAAATAAAATTTAATCTTATTAATTTTTAAAAGGTTATAAAATAAATCCGACGCTTTTACGTTATTATCGACCGGGATTTTCGTTATAAAAATACCCCGGTCTTATTATTTTATAGAGTTATATAAAAGCTAAAACTAGTTATCGATACGGAAAAAACCGTTAATAGTTTTTTATTAACGTAATTAAAGTTTAATTTATAAACCCTCGCCTTTTTTATTACGCCTATAAAGATAATACTTTTTATTATATTATTATATCTCCGCGAAAAACGGTATAAAAGGAGGGAGAAACGCCTAGAGAAAAGGCCTTACCCTTTATCCCTAGCTATATCTAATACCTAACTGCCTTCTTCGAAACTAAAAAATATAATATCCTCCCGTCGGACCGAGCAGCTAGCTATACTATCGATCTCGAACCCAGGACGGAGCCCCCTTACCGACCTATCTACCCCTTATCGTATTCCGAACTTTAGGTATTACGAGAATAATTAAATAAAATAAAGAAAGGGGGGAAGATTTAAAAATTATAAAGTCTAATAGGGGCCCCTATTTTTTTCGTTTTAAAAAAAGATAGAACCCTACGCCTTTATATTAATTATAAAGGATTAAATAGCGTTATTATTAAAAACCGGTATATTTTACCTTTTATTTCGGAATTATTAAATAAAGTCTCTTAATTTATAATCTTTTTTAAAATCGACCTTAAGGATACGTATTACCGTATCCGTATTAAGCGTGGGAACGAGTGGAAAACGGCGTTTCGGACCCGATATAGCTATTTCGAGTTTTTAATAATAATAATAAGCTTTATTAATACCCCGGTTATTTTTTAATATTATATTTTATAATATTTAAAAAACTTAATAAATATTTATTATATAATATATATCGATAATATTTTAATTTATTTTTTAAATAAAAAAACTTATATAAAATATTTATAATAAATAATTAAAAAGCTTTTAAAAATTAATTTATATATAAAACTATTTAAATATTAATTCTTTTAAAAGTTTTTAAAATTTTTAAAGTATTATATCTTTATAAAGGGGGTATTTATAAATCTTTTAAAAATCGATATAATTAAGGATTAATTAGCGTTAACGTTCGTTTATAACTTTTAAATCTTTTTAAGGTTTTATAACTTCTACCGTCGCTTTATAAAAGGGTATTCCGGGATCGTTACCCTATTAATAAGGTTATTTAAGGGCAGCGAAACCGGATAAAAGGCAGGAGCGTTCTATTTGGATGGCCCTGTTAAAGCAGCTTTTATACTCTTAAAGTAAGCCTTTTAAACGGCGCCGCTTTTAACCTATTTCGATCCCGAGAAGCTGGTGCGGCTAGAAATAAACGCCTTTAAGTTCGTAATAGCTGGAACCCTTTTTTAAAAGGGTGCCGGAGGTTATTAGTACCCGGTCTCTTTTTATTTTAAAAAGTTTTCCGGGGCGGAGCTTAATTATAATATATTAAATTAAGAGATACTCGCGATAATATTATATTTTAAGTATTAGAGGTATTATTTAAAAAAAGTAAAGTATATTATCGAAATATTTTTAAATTATTAAAACTTATAAAACTTTATAAAAATTAATAAATTAAATAATTACTAAATACGTTAATATATATATTTAATTCTTTTCGATTTTATAATTATTTATTAACCGGGTAAAAATAACTTTATTAATAACCTATTAAAACGGCTAGATTATATTACCGATACGGGTAATAATTTAATACTATTATTTACTTTAAAAAGAAAGTTAATAATAAATATTAGTTTTTTAAAAAGTAAGCCTCGCGTACTAGCCTAAATAATATACGGGGTAAGATTAATACCCGAACGTATTATTTTAACTTAAGCGATAACCCGTCGAAAAGCGAGAGATTCGGTATAACAAGAAGACCCGCTATCGTTAAAAGTTAGTCCCGACTTAAAAACCCTTATTAATTAAGCTTAAAAAAAGAACGAAGCTTATTAACAAAAGCGGAAAAGCCTAGGGGCCGAGGCGGACTCGAAATATTAATAAGCGATAGCAATAAGTAAATTATTATATTTTAATAAAAGAGTATACATTCTTAAATAAGCGTCGCTTCGAATATAGTTATTATAAATATATTATAATAACCTTTTTAGCGGCTATTTCGAGCGCGATCGTATAATAAAACTCTTCGAAAAAAAGTTTTATTAGCCCGATTTATAAAAGGACGTAGCTATATATATAAAGGCTTACGTCATATATCTCGGCTTTAAGGCGAAACATTACCGTTCGTACGGTAAACTTACCTCGTTACCTTAGCTTAGCCGTTTAAGAGAAAAGTATAGTATAGATTTTATTATAAGCCTACTTAACTCTTTTTATAAATAATAATTCGTCGATATTATTCTCATAATAATAAAACGATATAATAAGTTATTTTTTTTCTTCTTTATATTAAAAATAATTAATACCGCTAAGCTAATATAATTATTTTATAAGAAAATCGAGTATTAATTTAATAGCTTAAAAAGGCTTTTTTCGAATAGGGGCTCGATTTTTATTAATAATTTCTAATTATAATTTTATTTCGAAAATAAAATAAAACTAAAGTATTCGATAATATTTTATTTATAAATAAATAACTAAATTAAAAACATAAATTAAGTTTTTAAAATATATTTAAAGTATTACGTAACGGAACATTTTAAATTATAACCGAATTTATTATATATAATATTTTACGTTATTAATTTTTTAATAAATTTAATAATAAAGCTATCATTATTCGAAGCTACGTATAATTCTTAGCCGGATTTTCGTATATTTATTAAAAACGACTCTCTCGCGGGAGGGGTATTAATAACTAAAAATAGGCTATTAAAACTATAAAACTTATAAATAGAAATAAGAGAACGTTAAAAAAAAATCCTAAGCGAAATATTATAATTTTTATTATAAACTAATTATTTTTAAAGTCGGATAAATAATAAGGCTTTTTATTAAGAACTTAAAGGTCTAAAATAAAAAATTAGCCCTAAAGTTCGTCGGTCCGTTCCGAGTTCTCGAGCATATCGGGACGTTAACGTACTGGCTGGCCTTACCGGAGAAGTACTCCCGCCTTTATAATATATTCCCTATCTATTTATTAGAGTTATAGAAGGTAATATCTTCTAATACCTTACCGATACCGGAGCTAAAGGATAACGAGGAGTAAGAAATAAAAGAGGTTAGGGAAAAGATATATTAAGAAGGGCGATAATATTACTTAATAAAATAAAAGGGTTAGCCCGCCGAATATAATTAATAAGAACCGGCCGAGAATTTAATAAACGTTTTTACGAAAGTAGCTTAATACGAGAAAAAAAACTAGGTTATATTACTAGTTATAAAATAGAGAGGTAAGTCTTATAAATTATTATTATAAAAGTAGAACTGGCCCCGAAACCCTTATTATTTATTTATTTAATTAATTTAAAAAAAGGCCGAAGCTAAATTTTAATAAGATTCGAATTTATTTATTTAAATAATAAAACTAAAAAATCTACGCCTTATTAATCGGCCACGGGGTTCGTATTACGCCGAGGAATTTATTTCACTACGAAAAAAAAATTAGAACGAAAACCTAACGGTATAATTATTTAAAACGTTAAGCTTAAAAGGTTTAACTCGTTTTTAAAATAAATAGCTTAGTTTTTAACAATATCCTTATAAAAGGAGGCGAAAAGTATAAAAGCTCGCTTTTTAATAAAATTAAAGGCTATATTTTAAATAGTAAAGCCGCGGTTATAACGAAAGAGGCGTAATAAAACTATAGTTTTAAAAGCGTTAATTTTTTTTATAATTTAATAAAATATTAACGGAATAAGCCCGTAATTAACGAGTATAAAATATTTACGATATTAATATTAAAAGGGGCGAAACGTTTATATAAGGCGTTTTTTCGCGAGGCGTACTCTTAGCGGTAAATAATTAGGCTTATTTATTCGTAATATCACCGTTAATAAAACGGGGTCGGGACTTAAAAGCTTGCCGTAAAAATCCTATTATTTTAATAAACTTTTTCGAGCCGGAAATTCCGAACTCGGCTTTATAACCCTTTATTACGCGGTAAAAAAAGATAATAAGACGGTATAAAATATTGCTCGCATAGCGGCGGAGCTCGATAAGAAAAATAAAAGTATCGTTATTATTAACCTTTTAAAAATATTTTATTAAATTCGAAAATACGATAATAACGACTTAAAAGTTTTTAATTAACGCGTTAAGAATTTATTAAAAGAGTTTAATTAAAACGCCTCGAAAACGAATTAATACAACGAACTTATAACCTTATAAGTTTTATTATTATTATAATAGTTTATTTTAAAGTTAGATTAGTCGTAAGCTAAGGATTGGGGGTTAATAAAAAAGTAATTAAACTCGGGGCGCTCGTTAATAAAGGGTTTATAAGCGGAAGTTTACGATAAAACGTAAGGATAATAAGATAAATCGGGCGCGATAGGTAAAGTGCCGCCGTCGTAGCTATTAAATAGCTGGGTACGTTGGAGAGCGGCGGCCATTATGATGTAAGAAAGGAGATTCGCGATAGTTTTTATTTAGAAGCGTGTAAGTAAACGACGAGATCGTAGTGCGAAATAACGGATTATTATTAATCGAAGCGGAAAGAGTTAATTAAATCTTGAAATAACCTTATCCTAAAGTTACGAGGGGCTTATTGCGATTATTTATATATTTACTTAAAGATATTTATTAACGTGTTAATAATATAGTACGTAATCCCTTTATTTTTATTTACTCCATACCTTTATTACCCTTTATTAAGGTACCTCGCGAGAATTACGAAATATATTCGTTTTTATTACTTAAAGATCTTACGCTAGAGATATAGCAAGGATTACTAAATAAAAAAGGGGATAATTATAATAGAATAGAAGAAGTATCCGTGTATCCTATAGCTCCCGGGCCCTTCTCTTTCTAGTTTCCTTATAATATCCTATATTCCCGTAAAGAATATATATAAAACAAGCGTTAGCTTTATTCTATCACACTTGCATATTACTAATACCTAAGGATCGATACACTTTTATAGTAACGAAATCGAGCGTCGATTCTTTATTAATTATAAAAGGTAGCTTTAAATATAGTTAAGCAATACCTTTATCCTTTAAGATAATATATTTCGATAATAAAGGTTTTAATCAATCTCGCGGATAAATCCTAGCTATTTTTTAAGCATTTTAAATCGTTAAAAGAGTTAAAATATTAATTTTAACCTAGTAGTATACTTTTAATATATTTAATTTAATAGGCTTAAGTTTAAAGACCGTGTTTAAATATATTTTTAAAAAGATCCTTAACCTTTTCTTTAATAGCTTAAAACCCGTTATATTAAAAACTTATATAATATAATTATAATATAACTTATAAAAAACAAGTTATATTTTATTAATAAAATAAAGTTATAAAAATTTTTCGTTTATATATAAATTAAAACGACGTATTTATTACCGTGGCGAGACCGAATATAAGGAATAAAAATACTCTAAATCTAATCTAATATTATAAGATTATTAGTTTACTTTTTAAGCGATGCTTTAAACCGCTAGTTATCTTAAAGATGGCCGTTTTAGTCTAAAAACTACTAGCTTTAAACGTCGGCCCCTTTAAAAATAACTAGCGGCGGGAGGGCTACCCTATTACAGCTTATATACTTTAGGGTAGTAATTTATTCCCTTTTTCGACGTCTTTTTTAAAAGCTAGATGGCTAGTAGTTTCGGCAACCACCTAGTAGTTACCGTTAACGCCTTAGCCGATACTTATTTTATTAATATTATAGAAGCGTTTAAAAGGGATATTAACCAGCTCCGGGGTATTAAATTTATCGAAAAAACGTTAATATTAATAATAATTACCTTATTAACGCGGCTATAATTGATCATTTTAGACCTAGTAGTTTTAACGGACTCGTTTTTAATTAAAAATCGGGTATATTAATATTACCCTAGCGTATAGGACGCCCCGGAAGCGTTCAATATCCGTTGGGCTATATATCTGACCTTAACGAGCGTTGGCGCGAAGCCTAGTCTGGCTTAGCCGATGGCCTAATTCGCTAATTAGGTCTTTAGAAATGGTGACAATGCCTGCCGGTCCTTATTTAGCTCTTATCGCGTCGGTATACCGGCTAGGCGCCGGATGACGTACGATCGGTCGGCATCCTATCTACGGACGGCTTCGCGAACACCTAGTCCGAGCTTTACGTTACGTATCGCAGCCTACGCGCGTCTTTGAGTATTAAACGATGATATGGAGAGATGACTAGAAGAAGACGAATATAATAATAATAGTATATATGGTTGAGAGGTAAAGGTGGTGAGATAAATCCATATTATTATCCAAGGGTCCAACGCGTTTGTAGCGCGAAACGCGGTGGTTCGTAAAGGGGTGGTCCGTGGAGGGGTGCCTTAGCTTATCGTAAAAGGCCGTGACGCCGCGAGGCAATCCGCTAGTATTCTCAGCATGTTTTACGCCGAGAGAGCATTCTGCAAGAGATGTTGGCTCGTTATCCACCAAGCATACACCACTTGCCTAGTCCTCCTGTTCTCTGCTGTACAGAGCCACGTTGACGATGACCCGGACGCACAGCAAGTAGACCTCGAGATGGCCAGGCAATGTCTTGAGATACTGGAATGGTGTGGCTCATTGGACTATGTTGCCCGCCAGTTTCATCGAACGCTGAGCACCTGCTACGATGCCCTGCTCACTGCAGGGATGCCGACGCCTACACAAGAAAACCCAAGAGGCGCTTCCCCATTCTACCCGGGTGCAACACTCCCTACGGTAGCCTCCCAGAACTCCGACTCGATAACCAAGTACTTCTCGATCCCGCCATCAGGCGATTTCAACTTCCACCGCCACGCTTACAAACTACTCGACTTGCTTTGTAGGCCTTTTGTAGACTCCTCACCTCCCGTGTCGGATGAGAGAACCAACGACCACGACCTACGAAACCAAGCTCCTTGGCATGACCCGAGCGTTTTCGAGTATTTCGCGCAGGGGCCGGAGAGGATGGAGTGGAACCCGGGCAGCAGAAAGCTGTTCCAGTGGGACTTGGCCAAGATCGGCATCCCGGCTACGCCGTCGCAGTGGCCGGACGTGTCGAGCGGAGGGGCGTTTCTGGTGTACGCGGCGGAGTCCGTGTCGTCTTCGAATCATTTTGTTGGGAGTATGCGGCCGAGCGGGTGGGAGACTATTCCGTCGCTCATGCGGCTGTGCTGAGGGTTGGTTTTTCGTTTGATCATACGGTTTTAACGGACTTCGGCGTTAGGTTGGTTTCTTGTTATTTCAGATCGTCTTCTCTATGATATCCTAGTAGCGAGGCTACTCCATGCAATTATGTTTCTTTTCACTTTCTGGGACTATTCCCGTTGAGCAACGTCATTTGCACGTACACTTGCGTATCTTGGGACAACGATGGCTTGAGGGCGTCTTCCATATAAATGGTCTCGAGTTACGGCGAGGTGGCGGGGTAACTAGTAATGACTGTTTATACATAGATACCTTCTTCTGTCCTCCGACGCACGTAGTATTAAGCCACTTGGTATACAATAGATGTATCAGTATAACTGAAGCTTCCTTCAATTGTTTCCATGTATCAGGAAAGTTCGTGCTCCATCGCCATAATATACCACTAAGTTATCTCCCACTCGAGAGAAAGAGCGAGCCAGCCGGGTTGCTCCTTAATGCTTAACCATCTGCATCTGCATCTGGACTGATACCAATGCAGGGTTCAAAAATTTCGAACACAAAAAGCTCCCATTGAGTATAGGCTAAGTTTCCAGACGGCCAAGTGAAATATGCTTGAAACGGATTTATTTGTATCGTCTGACGGACGTGACCTGCTGCATTGATGGCTGAATCTGGTAGGCAAGACCAAGGTCTAGATATCCCCTGCGATCAAATTCAGTTCGTAATACCAGTAGTCGAGTGACTCGGGATCATGCGGGTTGCCTATCGTATCTTCTGATGTATCACGGCTTTCACTTTCCCACACCACGCCAATCCGCTCAGCCTCTTGTAGCTCAGCCTCTGTAATGTGGTTGTCTTCCAGCTCTTGCAGGATCTTAGGTACATGGTTGGTCCAGTAATCCTTCCAGCATGCCTGAAATTGAGACTGTGCCGAGTCACCGGAAATGTGGGCAAGCATGTCCTTGAACTCTGACACCATGTTATGCAGCACATCGATGAGTCCCGATTCTTCCTGTTGAATCTCGTCGATTTCGTCCTGATCTTTAGTCTCATAAGGCCTCCAAAGTTTGAAAATTTCATACGCATCGCAACAGGTATGGGTGAGTTCAGGAGTAACAAAAGCAGTGAACCTCATGGCAGCCAGGAAGAACGACCGCGTAATTTCCATAGGAAGGCCGTCAAAAATGGAGATGAAATCAATGTCCGTAATGGAATCCATGTCCGGACTTTCATTGGGTCTCCGCTCATCATATTGAGCCTTCAACATGAACAAGAATGGCGTGCAACCTTCCGTGGAGCATGCGCACCGGCAGGAGTCAACCAGGCTAGCCGGCAAAACACTAGTCGTGGCCGGTATCAACTCTTGAATTCCATAGGATGGGGGGCGGGGGAAAAGGTAAAGCATCTTTAGACACTATGCTCATTGTATATAGTACACAATGAGCGCTGAAAATGCCGCGGGTGTGTAACTGCTCGTCGCCTGAAGACCAAATGCGCCGCCTCAGATTGGCGCCCCGTTGTATAAGCCAGTGGATGTAATCAATTTCACAGGCTCGACACAATGGTGGAACTCCACCTTGAACGTCGAAATCAATGTCTTGGAACCCCAGCTGAAAGGACAGCTCGCACATTGAAACATCATGGGAGGGGATATAGTCATAAACAGTCTTGCCCTCGTAGGGTGCATATGGTGGACATGCGTTCGTAAAGTCGGACGGAACCGAGTCCATCGGGACGTCAATGCAGTGCTTTCGAAGGCTGTTGTACACGGCAGAAGCATGTAAGTCCAGAACCTGAGCTGACTGTAGTATACCTAAGTATTCCTCCACCGCCCAAGTGTTGCATAGGGCAAGCTCCTTCAGGTTCTGGCGTTGAGCTTTCAGTTGGCCGACAATAAGCTTCCATTCGCGCAAAGATAGCTGCAAAGATGGTGAACGGAAACCATAGTATAGTTGAATCATACCCGCGTCACATACAGCCGCGCCAGCAGCCAGAAGCATAATTAACGCGTCGGAACAGCTGCATTGAGTACACTCCAAGGCCTGGCCTGGTCCGCGGCAGTATTTCTTGGTCAAAAACAAGGCGGCGAACAGCGCAGTTTGCCGTGTGCTATCTCGTTGTTGAAGTAGATTAGCTGCTTTGGCAGCCTTCAGAAGGAACGGAAAATCCGGCAGCCCATTTTGTGATGCGGCGATATGTAGAGGGGTTTGCCCAAAGGAGTTAACCTCCTTTATCGAGGTTGGGTATTTCTCCAGGAGTGACTGGGCAAGTTGTGTATCTTTCGCCAACACTGCCATACTGAGTGGGCCGCACCCGTATGCTATTGATGAGTCAGTTGAGTTGGAACGACTTCAGGTTGGCGTTACATACCCTCGGCCAAGGAAGGTGACTGTGCCGGCTCTTCGTGGTGGTATGATTGATATTGGCACGGTGCTAAGATCAATTCAGAACTGATTGTCATGGGCATCGCTCCGCCGTCAGCTTCGGCGAGTATTGCGAGAATTTCCAATCCGGCGATTTGGGGTTGATATTTGACCAATGTCTGGTTTTGAGAGGTTGACTCACGCGTCGACGCGTATAGCCCTGGCGCCCTATTTGGTCAATTGGTAAATGATTGCTAAGACGCGTTATACAACCTATACAACTTTACTCACCCTCCCCAGATATCGTATGATATGGGCAGCACACCATGAAGTATCAACGTCTGCACAACGCCCATCAGAATGGAATAGTTGTCTGTAAAATCGTCTCTTTTCTCCATCAGCTTGAATATTTGACCATTGACAGTTTGAACGAGAGGAGCACTCACGCGTGGGCGCAGAACGCTAGGTGCATCAGGGTTTGGTTACGGTCATTGACTGCAAGTGGTGACGTTTTCCCGCTAGCCAACAAGCGGGCGAGTTTCCCCATTGCTTTCTCATGGAAGGCACCTTTACACGCCGTCTCAGCATAGTAGAAATTCAGGCCCACTTGAAACATCATCTCAATAACACGGAAAGCCTGGTCTTCTTTTTGGTCTACTGTTGGATAGTACGTGAAGTTCGGACCGAGGCTCCATCCTCCCGCTCCCGAACTCGCATCGAACGAGATTCCGAGTGCGACTTGAATAACCCGTGTTATGACTTTGCATCTGATGCCATACTGCCGTGTCAGTTTAGGAGGCACTCTCCTTGACATGGGGCAGTATGGTAGATGGCCCTCGGCAGCCAGGTCGCTGTATAGGTAACGTATGTCACCCCACAACCGACACCCTATCAAAATAGAACGCGGAAATCGACCACCAATTCTAAATGGCTACCATTCCTTCAATTTTGGACTATAATGCAATCGCTTTCGACTGTAGATACAGTAGATATCTTAGAATCCGAATACTTAATTTCAACCCTGTCTGGCCCCTTCCTCGTACGTTGTATACTTTTAATTGATGCGAATTTCGAATTCGAGCCAATCTGTACCCTTCGCTTCTTTCGAAGCCTTACGAGCTCTAACTTCTCTTTTAAAGACTAGATTTATAATTCCGTATTAATTAATAGATAGTATTTTTTATAGGATTATTTTAAATCTTTTTAAATAACTGCCGTTATATAATAGGGTTACTTTAATTTAATTAATAAAAGTATTAAATTTAACGCTTTAAATTAACATAATTTCTTAGTATTAATTATAATATATTATTAATTACAAAAGTTTAAATAAGTGTGAGGGCTTTATTTTAATTATTTAAGACCTGTGTTATTTCTTCTAGTCGCTTTTAATTACTATTTTCGAGTAAAAAAGAGCTAGTGAATATCTTATTAATATATACGAGTTAAAAACCACTACTATATTAACTGCTTTTAATATTTTAAACTAATAAAGCCTTTTTATAAGCTTTAATGTAATATTTAAATAGGTTTTATTAATTAATAAAAAATAAATTCGTTAATAAAGTTAAGAAATCGATTTCTTTTTAATAATAAGCTTTTATAAAGGTAAAAATTTAATATTAAAGGGTTAAAGAATATATAAAAAATAAGGGGGTAAAAATAATAAATAAACATTATTTTAATAATAAAGGGATATAAAATCGTTAGTTATATAACTATTATATTTATTTAAAATAAGTAAACGAGCATCTTTCGAGTTATTTAAAGCGTTTTTAATATAAAGATATCTTTAAGTTATTTAATAACGATCTCGTTATTTATCTAGCTTTTATTACTCGTATTAAACTATTATCTTTAAAATTTATCGAGTTTTTAAAGGAATTATTACTTTTAAACCGATTTACTCTTATAAATTATTAAAGGAGGAATAGCCTTATTAGGTATTAATATATATTTTAATAAAGTTATTTAATATTTTAAATTAAGATATTTTTATTAAATAAAACGTAATTTTAAACTATTCATTATAAGGCTATTACTTTTTTAAGTTTTTAAAATATCGTATTTATTTATATTATACTAATTTTTATATTTATTAGTTTAAACTTAAACTATACTTAATTTAATTTAAAATTAAAACTTAATTACTTTAATTAATACTTTCTTAATATATTTATTAAATGAGCTCTTGTACGTACGGTGATTCCGGTTTTAATCGGGGTTTAATCGTTCTTATTTTATTATTTATATTTATTTTTAATACGAGCTACGAGGGGTATCGTATACCCCTCTTAATAAATTAAGAAAGGGGTTCGTACGCGTAAATACGTAGCACCTCTTTTAAAATAATATAGAAAACCTTAGTTCTTATTATTCTTATTAGAACAGCTGGAACTAAAGCTGTCTATATTACTTTAAAAGGGGTGCTACGTGCTTATACGTACGAACACCTTTCTTATTTTATTAAAAGGGGTATACGATACCCCTCGTAGCTCGTATTAAAAATAAATATAAATAATAGAATAAGAACGATTAAACCCCGATTAAAACCGGAATTATCGTATATACGAAAGCTTATTTAATACTAATTAATAGTTACCCGTAGCGATTATAAATTAATAAAAGTAAAGAAACGGTTCTACGCCCTTACCGACGTAAGGGCGACCGTATTAAGGAGCTCCGAGAATTTCCGCCCATTAAAGATTCGGAGGAAGAGCCGAATTAAATTAACCGTACGAAGAAGAACCCCTTTTCCCGAGTATATATTATAAAAAAAGATTAGGTTCCGAATTATACGCGAGATTAGTTAAGCTATATATAATTATATACTTAAATAACTTTATCGTATAATTTATAAAACGATAATCCCTGCTAAATAGAATTAATCGCGGTCGGCGAATCGGGATCGAGCCCGGACGTACCGAACCTAGATAAACCGACAACCTTAAACCCCGAACTACTTATATACGAAGAAGTATCTTAAAATATCGGGATCTTATTAATAGTTTAGAAAAGGAACGTTAAATTTATTTTTTAAAAACTCGAACCTCTAAACGTATTTTTTAAAGAGATAATACCCGAACTATTTACGACGTACCTTATATAATACTTTTTAAAATACTATATATTAAAAATAAAGGAAGCTTTTTTTAAAAAATCGTTTATTATAAAGTTTAACGGATAAACCGAATACTAGTTCTATTAAATTAATCGTATATTTTAAAAAGAGCTTTTTAATTATTTTAAAAAATACGGAATCGATATATTAACGGACGGATTTTTTAAAGCTAAGCTTATAAATTTAATACTACCGGCCGATCCTATATATTAATAAGACCGACCGGCAGAACCGACTTCGGAAACCCGAAAAGAGGATATTCTATACTCTTCCTAAAAATAAATAGTCGAAAAACCGCCGCCTAAACGAGAAATACCCGGTTTTTATACAGAGTAATCGTTCGCGACACTACAGGGTATTCTAAAACTAACGTTTAATCCCGGAGTTTTAAATACTTTAAGCTCGACGTCTAATCCTAGATTCCTAAATACTTAAACGTCGCAAGATATCGTCCCTTTTCTTTCTCTAACTCCGGTACCGCCGGACTAGACCGTACAATTATCTGGTCTAGCGTACGTTACGGAATACAATATCCTTCTAAGCCGAGCTATTTATAACGGCAAAATCGATCAGAATAAGGTCGTCACCTTCTCGAAGGTATAAAGGAAAGAAAAGAACTATACCGGCAAGCCGTACGACATCTTTTATAATAAAGTACGGATGTTTATTAGAATATATCGACGGCTAAATATATTAAAAAACTAATACTATACAGTTTTCCCAGATATTCTTTCCGGTCGTACGGAGGTATTCTATCTTAATTATATCGGACTCGAAAAAAGATAAGACGAGATATACCACCTTATAAACTCGCACTTTAATATAATAATAAATTACGTATAATATTTTACGGATTAAACGATAACCTTTTTTATATAAATAAAAAATAAGAACGTTAAAAAATAACTTATTAAAGTTTTAAAAATCTTATTAAATAAGCTCTAGTTTATATAACGAGCCCTCGGAAAAGGATTCGAAAAAAAGATCGTTCTTTATATTTTCGTCGTAAAAATTTATTAAGGAGTTCCGAAACTTTTATTAGCCCTTATTTATTAAAAACTAATATATAAAGCGTTATTTTTAAACCTTCGCGTATTATTAAATATAATAACGGATTAAAAGATCTTAAAACGATACTTAACGAAGGAATTATATCGAAACCTTATTAAAAATACGTATTTAATTAATAAACGGTTTATAAATAATTATACGAAAAAAAACCGACTAATTTATAATAATAAATTACTATATAATAATTAATTATTAAAATAAAAAAGTAGTTAATAACCCGTTAATACTTTTTAATTAAAATTATCGTATAAAAACCGGCAGTTCAAATAAAGAACCTGCCGAATTTATTATAAATAAAGCTATTAATTAATAAACTACTTAGCCGAAAAACGAACCCGTATAATAATTTAATACTTCTAAGCGTGTAATAATATTAAATAGGATTTCTTTACCTAAAAAAAATACGGGGATTTCGTTTAAGACTAAGAAAAGAAAAAAAAGGAGCTAAAAAACAACGAAAAAGAGTATAACTATTTCGATCTAGAAAACGTATAATAAAGTATTATTTATTTAATAAACGCCGCGTTTTATTACTAGCTTATTAGCGAGGATATTTACTCGATAAATATTTAATTAAACTAGGAATAACGAACGAAAAAAGACTAATGATCGATATTATATCGCTTCGAGAATTGTATAAAAAAAGGGAGATCTCGGAAATCTACTGGGTCGACGGCCAAAATAACCTTCTAACGCTTTTACTAAAAAATCCTTAAATAAAGCCCTCGAATAAATAGTTTCGACGAATAGCCTCACCGTATATATAGAAACGTATATCGAGCGGCTAGACTCGTACGGCGAGTAAGAAAAGAAGAGATACGATTTTTAATAGGGTGTAACGTAATTCGGTATACGAAAGCGCGCACTTGCTATTATTATTACTTTTAAACAATTCTTTCTAATTTATAACGGGAAGGAAGACGCGTTAGCGCACGATAATTTTTCCTTAATATCGTTACTATTATTAGATAACTGGAATAATTAGTTAAAGGGACCTGCCACTTGATAAAAATAATATCAGGAAGGTATAGTATCACCTGTACGGCTTAAGTAGGTACCGAATACCGGATTAGCGTAACCTATCCGTACGAAACCCTTACGGCGGGAAGACTCGTCCTAATAAGGGGAGCTGGCTAAGTTTATTATTAAAATAAAAAGTTGCTAGTATTAAAACAGCTAGAACTGAAGCTATTTATATTACTTTAAAAGGGGTGCTACGTACCTACGCGTACGAACCCCTTTCCTGTTTTATTAAGAGGGGCATACGATACCCCTCGTAGCTCGTACTAAAGATAGATATAAATAATAAAATAAGAACGATTAAACCCCGATTAAAACCGGAATTACCGTACGTACGAGAGCTCATTTAATAATTCTAATATTAGCAGTTTTTATTTTAATAATAAACTTAGGCAGCTCTTTTTTTTAAAACGAGTCTTCCCTTCGTAAAGGTTTCGTACGGATAAGTTACGCTAATCCGGTATTTAGTACCTACTTAAGCTATATAAGTAATATTATACTTTTTTAATATTAATTTAATTAAATAATAAGTCCCTTAGTAATAATAGTAATAGGGAGAATTATTATATATTAATATATATTACTTCCCCGTTATTAATTAAAAGTAATAATAATAATAAAAATAGTAATAATAATAAAAATAGTAATAATAATAAAAGCGTTATTATATATCGCGATACGTTATACCTCGTTAAAGAAAAAAATATCTCTTTTTCTCTCCTCTTTTTATACTCGCCGTACGAATCTAGTCTCTCGATATACGCTTTTACGTATACGGTTAACTTATTAATTAATACTAGCTATTCGAGGGCTTTATTTAAAGATTTCTTAATAAAAGCGTTTATAAAGTTATTTCGGCCGTCGACTTAATAGATCTTTAAAATCTCCCTTTTTTTATATAATTCTCGGAGTAATATAATATCGATTATTAATCTTTTTTCGTTCGTTATTTCTAATTTAATTAAATATTTATTAAATAAATATCCTCGTTAATAAGCCGGTAATAGAATATAACGTCCGTTAAATAAATAATAATTTATCGTGCGTTTTTTAAATCGAAATAATTGTACTCTTCTTTATCGTTTTTTAACTCCTCCTTTTTCCCTTTTTAATTTTAAACGAAATCCCCGTATTTTTTTTAAATAAAGAGATCTTATTTAACGTTATTATATATTTAAAAGTATTAAATTATTATACGGGTTCGCTTTTTAATTAAGTAATTTATTAATTAATAGCTTTATTTATAATAAATTCGGCAGGTTTTTTGTTTAAATTGCCGGTTTTTATATAATAATTTTAATTAAAAAGTATTAACGGGTTACTAACTATTTTTTTATTTTAATAATTAATTATTATACGGTAATTTATTATTAAAAATTAGTCGGTTTTTTTATATATAATTATTTATAAACTATTTATTAATTAAATACGTATTTTTAATTAAATATCGATATAATTTTTTTATTAAATATTATTTTAATAATATTTAATTTATTATTATATTTAATAATACGTGAACGTTTAAAAATAATACTTTATATATTAATTTTTAATAAATAAAAGTTAATAAAAGTTCCGGAACTTTTCGATAAGTTTTTACGATAGAGGTATAAAAAGCGATCTTTTTTTTAAATCCCTTTTTAAGGGCTCGTTATACGAGCTAGAACTTATTTAATAGGATTTCTAAAACCTTAATAAGTTATTTCTCGGCGTTTTTATTTTTTATTTATATAAAAAAAGTTATTATTTAATCCGTAAAATATTATATATACTTTATTATTATATTAAAATACGAATTTATTAAATAATATATTTCGTTTTATTTCTTTTTAAGTCCGATATAATTAAAATAAAATACTTCCGCACGGCCGGAAAAAATATTTAAAAAAAACTATATAATATTAATCTTTTAATATATCTAGTCGTCGGTATATTCCGATAAATATCCGTACTTTATTATAAAAGATGTTATACGGCTTGCCGGTATAGTTCTTTTTTTTTTATACCTTCGAAAAAGTAACGACCTTATTCTAATCGATTTTACCGTTATAAATAGCTCGGCTTAGAAAGATATCGTACTCCGTAACGTATATTAAATTAAATAATCGTATAGTCTAGTCTAGCGGTATCGTAGTCGGGGAAAGAAAAAGGACGATATTTTGCGACGCTTAGGTACTTGGCAATCTAGGGTGGGACGTCGGGCCTGGAGTATCCCGTAGTGTCGCGAACGATTGCTCCGTATAGAGATTAGGTGTCTCTCGCTTAGGCGGCGGTTGTTCGACTATCTATTCTCGAGAAGAGTGTGGAACATCCCCTTTTCGGGTTTCCGAAGTCGGTTCTGCCGGTCGGTCCTATTAGTATTTAAGAGCGGCCGGTCGTACTAGGCTTACGAGCTTGGCCTTAAAGGATCCGTTCGTTGGTATATCGATTCTATATTTTTTAAAGTAATTAAAGAACTTTTTTTAAAACGTATAATTAATTTAACCGAACTAGTACTCGGTTTATTCGTCGAACTTTATAATAAAAGACTTTTAAAAAGAGGTCCCCTTTATTTTTAATATATAATATTTCAAAAAGTATCGTATAAAGTATATTATAAATAGTTCGGGTATTATCTTTTTAAAAAATACGTTTAAAGGTTCGAGTTTTTAAAAAGTAAAGTTAATATTCTTTTTTTAAACTATTAACGAAATCTCGATATTTTAAGATACTTCTTTATACGTAAGTAGTTCGAGGTTTAAAGTCGTCGGTTTATTTAAGTTCGGTGCGTCGGGCTCGATCTCGATTCGCCGAGTATTATTTATTAATTAATATAGAATTATAATTATAGCCTTTAAAAGATAAGTTAAAGCTTATAAGGCTATAAAAAAAGTAAAGGGTATAAATTAATTCGAATTCGAAATTTATATTAATAAAAAGTATATAATATATAAAAGAAAAACTAAAGTAAGTTAAAATTAAAGAATTAAATTTTAAAAGATCTATTATATTTATTACTAAAAGCGATTATGTTATCGTCTAAAATTAAAGGAATAGTTATTATCTAAAGTTAGTGGCCAATTTATAGTATTAATTTTTTAGGGGGGTCAATTACAAGGGGGGTTAATTATGGGGTGATGTACGTTAGCTCCTCGTCTCGGCACTTCACGGCATCAAGATACTTGGTAATGCCGCCTGTGACTTGAAGACCGAGCGATACAAGGCCAGCGACAGAAGCCGCTAAAGAGAGCGGGTCTGTCATGGCAGAACGAAATTGACGATGTTTGGTTCTTCAGCTTGCGTCCAGTGCAGGTCTCGGGGTGACGGGTGTGGTGGATTTTCTGAATGTTGAGAAACAGATGGAAACCTCCCGGGTATGGTGGCATAAATCATGCCTACAGGACTCAGCAAGCCCATTCGATTGGTTTCGCAGCGAGGCTATGCAAAAGCGACTGCCATTGGTGCTCGGAGGAAATGCTCCATAGAAAAGGGGTCTAGCCAAGAGACCACTTAGACAACAAATTGGATTACAAAGCTTCTTAGGGACTTATAGTACTAGTAGAGTCAGTCCAAGAAGCCTATTCACTTGGCTTTATTTCGGCGTCAGGCTACAGTTGGGATAATAAAGGACGAGATAGGCGGCAACACGAGAACCACCAACAGCTTGGCAGGCTATATGGAATAGCTGTCTGTCAAATCGAACAGCTGGGTGGCGATGGGATAGTTGACAATGAGATAGCGTATATGATATAAAGTAAACCTACATGTATATGTAGGGGATTACCTGGCTGCCAAACTGCTCGTTGTGAGTTTTCGTTTCTGATGGGCTGACCTGACATCGAATGGAAAGTCAAGGGGGAAGAAGAAAGAGTCGTGTTTGGCTCTTGTTCTTGGCCCTCACTACACTCAACCATGTAGGATTTGGAAAGCGAGAACGAGGACATACAATACTACTTATTCATGGGTGATTGCTTCGTGTCATACAAGTCAGGAAGTTTGGAGGGCCTCAAGAATCAACTCTACTCATAGCTTGGAAGCTCTGATCAGAAGTTGGAATTCTTAATTCTAATACTGCTGATGCAATTCCAACACATGATAACACACAACTGCCACGGCCGCCAAAAAAACAAACAAAAAAACATTCGCCTCCTCTCTTCGTCACCCAAACAACCAAACTACGTGCCATATTGGCCTGCCACGACGGCCTAACAACCTTCCAACATGGATCTCACCACCTATCTCGACAAATGGGATAACCCGCTACCCATCTCGTCGACCAAGGCGCGCCGTCGTCGCGAGGAGATGGTGCGACACTGCGCCAATGTCCCGGGATGGGAGGGAAAAATCAAGATGATCGTCACGGCCGAGCACCACGTGTGCCGCTTCCTGTGGGAGCTGCACCACCATGGCAAGATCCCCGAGAACCGCTTCAACTGGCTCGTCGACCAGGTTCTCTTCCGCTTCGCCGAGGCCCGCGTCCAACCCGGCGTTACGATGGCCATGCTCGCCGAGATCCTGGGCCCGATGCCCCCCATGCGCGTCGACTACAAGGTCGAGAAGCCCAGCGGCGTCTGGGACAAGTATGAGGGTATAATGCTAGAGCGAACCGCACGGGAGAAGGAGAAGCAACAGCAGCAGAAGTCGGAATCGCCCTCGGCATCGGCTGCTACTGCTGCACCCCAGAAGTAGTCGTAGCCGACCACGCCTCTTGGCCATAGGCTTTACGTGAACCTGTCTACCTCGCGTGATAAGACACTGATCATCTGGAAACTTACCCGTGACGAGTCGTAACACAGCTGGTAAGTCTTCGGTCCAGATGCCTTACATCGCCGGTGTCTAACGTTGTCTCAAAAGAGTCTCAATAGGGTTGCATTCTGCATACCAACTCGAATGATCTCTTGGTCAACGTGAAAAGGAAGGGAGAATGAATTGGTACTCCGTAGACGAGTCCCAAGTGGTCAGCTGCGGCTACATAATTTCAAGAGAGTGTCCATCACGACATGCGTGTCATCATCCGTGGTTCTGCAAATCCTGGTCCCTTTGTGCGGTCTGTGCAACCTCGTAAATACCGAACCCGATCTACCGAAATGCGCCATGTGTAGAACATCGGAGGAGCACCTTGCAACACGGCGTTTTCGTTCATCTCGGGCGTGGATATGGTACGAATATGCTCTGGTGTCGCATCATCTATCATCCGTAGTGTGATTGATGAGATTGGGATTGAAGGTGCCCCTGAGCTAGCCCTCCAGTGAGGCGAGCGCTAACATACAACCTAAAAACCCCTGTGAAGTCCACACCGAGTCCCGACGGTCCCGTTCCACCGTCTCAGCCACATCGGGCTGTGTTAGCTAGAATTGTGGCTGGTGAAGGTAGGTTAGAGGATGCCTGCCCCGCCGTCGTGTGCAGCAGCTAAGCTAGATCTTTACGTCATGAGATAATACGTCAGATTCCTCATCTGATCTCTGCGCCACGCGCCGCGACCGTCTCGATCGGGCAGTAAGTCGTCGAGATAGGGGGTGCATATGTAGGCTCTTACTTATTATTCTTGTTTTCTGCCCAAGTCGTCAGGGTCCTCGCCTCAAGTTTGTTTGATTGCCCTTCTCCAGATCCCGGCCCTAAAACCCCTTCGAATATTTGGACCCCTTCCATTTTCCACTGTGGAACCTCCAGTTCCTTTCTCCAACTATTTCGTAGAGACGACGTATCCCTGTGCAGCTCAGCTATCAACCGAACTCGATATCGATATCAACGGCTCAATCCCCCAGCCCACTACTTTAGTGGAGATCTTGCAACGCTCCTCCTCTACTACCATACAATAATACACCTCGTCGAATAGACACTTGTCGTCGCAAACACTTCCTAAGTTACCTAAAGGCCCTTGAACGAAACATGGCGGATAGCGAGACCCCGGTTCAGAATCCCCAGGCCAGCGGCGCCAGCTGGACCTCGTTCATCAAGGTATGTCTGCAGCTCACCGACATGATGCGAGCAACGGCATCTATGTGCCGACTACGGTCGTATGACGGGCGCTGTGTACTGGGTCAACTTGTGTAGAGTTGCCTTTATTAATTTCTGGGTCTACCTGTAGTCTATCGCTTCCTTCAACGGAGACCTCTCGTCCTTAACCGCACCGCCCTTCATCCTCTCGTCTACGAGTCTTACCGAGTTCAGCTCCTACTGGTGTGAACACCCGACTGTTTTCGCTGCCCCGGCCAAGGAGAAGGACCCCGCCAAAAGAGCGCTCCTCGTGCTTAAGTGGTTCTTGACGACGCTGAAGCAGCAGTACGCCAGCCGGAGCGAGCAATATGGCAACGAGAAGAAGCCGCTGAACCCGTTCTTGGGAGAGCTGTTCCTCGGCAAGTGGGAGGATGCCGCCGGCACCACCGAGCTGATCAGCGAGCAGGTCAAGTACGTCCTCTCCTACCCCTCTTCCCGTCAGCAGCGATGACTAATCTAGGCGCAGTCACCACCCTCCCGCGACCGCGTACAGCATCACCAACAAAGAGTCCAACGTTCATCTCGAGGGCTACAATGCCCAGAAGGCCTCCTTCTCCAAGACGATCAACATCAAGCAGATCGGCCACGCCGTCCTGACTGTTCCCGACCCGAGCAACCCCGCACAAAAAGACACCTACATAATCACCTTGCCCTCCCTCCATGTTGAAGGGCTCCTGTTTGGATCGCCATTCATTGAGCTGGATGGCGCGTCATACATCACCTCATCAACTGGTTACACTGCCAAGGTCGACTACAGCGGCAAGGGCTGGCTTAGCGGGAAGAAGAACTCGTTTACCGCAGTCCTTCACCCTACTGGCAAGGAGAAGGAGGCGCTTTACAACATTTCGGGCCAATGGACCAAGGCTTTCGAGATCCACACCGGTGCTGCCAAGCACAATTCGAGCAGCAACTTGATCGAGTCATGGGACCCTACTTCCAATCCCTTGACCAAGCTGTCCGTCGCCCCCATCGAGCAACAACATCCCCTCGAGTCTCGCCGCGCCTGGTCCAAGGTTGCGGAAGGCATCCAGCGCGGAGACATGGATTTCGTCGGAAAGGAGAAGTCCAAGATCGAGAACGCGCAGCGAAACATGCGCAAGAAGGAGCAGACGGAAGGCCGCGACTGGGAGAGGCGCTACTTCAAGGCCGTGGAGGGTCCTGATGCCGCTCTGCAAAGCCTTGCCAAGAACGTCGGTCTCACCGCCAATGGCGACTCGGACAAGACCGGAGGACTCTGGAGGTTCGACCAGAGCATGGCGGACAAGGCGAACAAGCAGGACCTGACCCAGGCAGACAAGGATAAGATCGCGTCGGAGCTGCTAGGCCAGTAGAGAAATAGATATATGTGGCTGGGATGAGCAGACTTTGGCCCGCCACAGAGGTAATGCAGACACACAAGCAGGACAGACAGAATACCTAGCTGGAATTGTTTTCATTGATTAATCTTTGGGTTCTTGTGTGCGAGAGATCCCTCACATGAGCAGTCTTTATTTGGCTGCCGCCAACGAGCCACGGTAGTCCTATCAACCTGATTGATTTGTTGCACATACATAATGTCTCATGTATAATATGATCTACATATTATAACGATTACAACCTAATGTATAGGACTGCAGCATGCTCCACCTTAAGACAGACAGACGGGACCATAGCGCTGACTGTTGAACAGTAGGTTGCATCAGAAGCGGCTCCATCAATACATCACCCGTGAATGAACCGGGCTCCCATGGCTTTCGCCTGGGTATTCACGACAAGGTAATGGGCGTCTCGAAGCTTGTTCCCTGCTCCCTTGCAGCTTCTTCATTCCTACGCTGACTGGTGTTGAGCAGCTTGGCTCTTTCCCCTTCGATTATGGTGTCGATGGACGACGTCCATGCGCGAATCTCTCTCCATGACTTGCCGTGGGTGCTGGACAACTTGATCAGGTCGCCCAGTTTTGCGGAGACGGCAAGGACGAACTCTACTGCCTTGACCTCGGCTTCGAACTCCTCTTTGGTGAGTCGTTGCTTCTTGTTTGCGGGTTCGGCCGTCTTGGCGGTGACAACTGTCTGTACATTCTTCTCCGCCACAACCTTCCGTTTCTTGCACGGGCGCAATTCGATTGCTGGCCCCGGAGCTTGCGTTGGCGCTTGGACTGGAGGTGCCGGGGTCGCTTGGATCGAAGGTGCCGGGATCATTCGGACTGAGGGTGCCAGGACCGTTCGTACTGAGGGTGCCGGGGTCGCTTCTTGAATGAGAGGAGAAAGTTGGAGGAGAGGAGCAGGTTGGATGGGGAAAGCAGGTTGGATGAGAGGAGTTGCTCGAATGAGAGGATGAACTTGGCCACTATTGGTATGATTCCCATTCTCTTTGGCGACTGGAGCAGGACATGTCGACGGGATAGTACCCGTAGCTCCTTGTGTTTCTAGTGCGTTGTTAGCATGTTCTCACAGCGTGACAGGAATGGGAGAACCTACGAGCTTGGGCCTTTCTAAAGCCTTCGTCTATCAAGCGAGCTTGGACGGCTATGGGAAAGCTCTCGTCCCATGGGGCTTCGTTTGAGTTGGGCGATGGGAACTTCATCCGAAACCCCAACTTGCGCAGCCGGAACTCTTCTTGTCCGTCGTCCTTTTCGGAAAAGGCGGCGGCCCAGGCCATCATCTCGACGCTCCAGGAGACGAAGTCGGCGGATATGCATCCGTCTTCGATCGTCCGCTTCCGGAGCGCGTCGCTTTCATCGGTGGCCACGAAAGTCTGCGCCAGGTTGCTGTAGCAGTGAGCGAAGAGCTCGGCGATCCTCTCGTTGATGTGGTTGGGCTCGAATCCTTTCTCGAGGAGGCGGCCCTGGATCTGTCGCACGACCTCGCTGCGACGGGCTTGGTCGCATCCGAAAATAGCGCTGCCATGCTGGACAGGCATATTGAGGGACATTTTTCTCAACGGCGATGGTGAGCTAAGGTGACTCAAGGCGGGCAGTGTGGTTCTGTGGCCGAATTCACACCAACGGGTGCGTTTATTGCGATGAAGACCAGCTCGGGTGACCTTTATAATGAAGAGATGTGCGAAGCAGGACGGCGATCTTTATGATAACAGAGGTGCAAAGGAAGACGGCGATCTTTATGATTAATGATGAAGAGAGGTGCGAAGGAGGAGAGCTTTGATGATGGATTGTGTGTGATGCAATCGTGTGCCGCTTGTGAGAGTGATTGTTCTTATGTTCGTTGTCAAGAGCAGCAGTGTGTTTAAGCAAGCAATGCACATATGAGAAGACAGCAGACTGTGTCCAATCGATTCTGTTCTTCAGACAAGAGAGGAGGTAAGCCAAACGACGTTCCAGACCATGGGAGGCCTGGAGTAGCTGAAGCAAATAACAAGGCCAAATGTGACGTTAAAGTGATGGTGCTTGGATAAACCCTGTGAAGCGGCGTGTCTTGCAGAAGTCGTAAATAACTGCCTTTGAATCTCAGAATAACAGAGAGTAAGGCTCGATGAGCATCAGCAATAGGGTCACAGCAGGGTCACAGCAATAGCTACGAAAAGTATCCAGTGTAGATATAACTTATGTAATTGATTACATGATGTATCCTTTACCTCATGATCCAAACTCAGTGCTGGCAGTCTCGTCATTATATCCATCTTTATTACTTTCAACGTGGTTCCTCTGCTGTTTGGATGTTGAAAGCCTCACGTACCTGATCCCCAATCTCCAACACCCTTCTTCTAGACTTCCTCAAGACCACCACAAACGTCGCGATTCTATCTTCCCAGAGCCTATCACCCCTGCCATCTTCTGGTCTTCTCAAAGTAGACATACCTCATTAGATCAGGACGCTTCTGCTCCAACACGACCGAAAGGTTGTCGTACGGGTGGTCACAGCCTGTTCGAACATTCACGAACACGCAGTTCACCCACTCTGGTGACACAACGCCCGCGAGTGGGAATGGCCGCACAAGTTTCCGGAACCGCTCCCACTCTCCTAATGGACACATCATGTACAGAGCATCGTAGTCTATGCCATGAGCCTGCATGGCGCAAAAATTACCCCACATCGACGGAGGCTTTGGCTTGACCTCGCGCAGTACGACAGTCGGCTCCTCCGTTGGCGGTGTCGGTCGCGGAACCAGATCTACTAGGTCGCTGCTGCCAGTGCTGTCGTCAGCCTCTGGTAGCGCCGACGCGTAGTGAACGGACGAGTTGCGAATTTGCGCCTCGGCGTGGAAAATGCCATCGCGTACCCCGAGCTAGTTATTATAGCCCATGAGTATATTTGCTATCATGAATGAATCAGAGCCTTCTCTGCCGTCTCCGGTAAGGCATGTGTAATAGCTAGTAGTCCCTTAGCTCCCCGTCAATCACAAAACAAGATATCGGACTTTCCTCCTGCAGAACACCTCTTCGTTCTTATCACTCAAGTGCCCAAGAGAGAACCCTGTGCGACTGTTCGAACTTCGAAGTAGGGCAGACTATTGGCAATCAAACCGCTACGGTGGGGCTGCCTAGTCAGTTCGCTGTGCAATTGGTCAGATTTGACCCTTGACCCCCGTCGACCGCTGGATAGGCTCTGAGTTACTGCATCCTAAATTGACGACAAGCCTCTCCAGAAAGAGAACACGAGCATGATTGGGCTTAAATAGTACAGAATCCCACTTCTCCTTTGTTTCTATGAATGATCTAGAGAGTACGATATGGTGTGAGTCCAGAGTGGTAAACCGCTGCATTCAGTAACTACGCGCGTAGGTTACAGCACCCGGCAATCAGTTGGAACAGGTAGGCTTACGACAGTTTTCATTCGCCCTCTAGGACATGGTGAAAAGAACATATTGAGCATCTGATACATTTCTTCAGCTGCCTCCGATCAAATTGGCTCGTCTATGGCCTAGCCGCCTCAGTCCACGACTGGAGCTACGTTTTCCTGTAGCCAACTGTGGCAGCGTGGGATTGTTCGCTCTTCCTATCAATTCGCCAATCATTTCGGGATCTTGTACAGATGAAAGAGGAACTCGCCCCACTTTGTAAGACATATATAATTTTATCGCCCTCTCTTTCCCAAGAGAACCAGGTACTTGTCATCGCCATCGATGCCATCGCTCCAGCGGTCAAATTCCTTCTTGTTACCCACGGAGTCCCAAGGGAGGGCGTCGGGTAAGAAGCGCACCTTATCGTCCCATAGATCCTCGACTATGCGTACTAGTTGATTGGTTTCTGCCTGCTTGGCCCCGATACACTTGTAGAGCGTGTTGATCACTTGTCCGTTCTTGACCATTCCGACATGGATATCCTCCACATTTGCTGTTTGCTTCGGGATCGAGGTGGCCCAAGGGTGTTGGTATTCCTGAGGCATGGGATACTTCTGGACGAACTGCTCTCGGATCTAAGTATCACAGACACCATCGTTGTCTCGCAGGTGCTCCCAGATATGTGCGTCCACGCTCCACGCTGCGTAGTCCTCTGACAGGAAGCCAGCTAGACCAGCTTCGCGGCGGGGATCGCTCTCCTCCAAGGCGAGCAACCAATCAAGGAACTGCTTCTCGGCCATGGCGGTAAGCTTTGGGAGAGCGATTTGTCGAACACTGGTCTCAGTATGGCCGAGTCGTGAGAAATGGTCCAGTGATGCATCCAAGACCTCCTGACGACGGGTCTTGGCCGATTCTGATGTGAGATCCTTGGAAGCCGTCGACATCTTGTTATTTTGGCCTGTAGAAGCAAAATCTGGCTGCGTAACACGATGGAAAAGACACCATAATTTGAAATGAGTCCAGAATTTTCACCCCAAGAGTATAGAACTTACATCTAGATGACTGTACGAAGTAGCCGAAGAAAATTGGTATTGTTGACGACGATCATGTGGCTGCCAGGGTGGTAGTTTGGTTTTGCGGGCATCAAGTGATTGGTGGTATAGCGGGTGGAAAGTATGATGGCGAAAGACCTGACCTTTTCGGGGAGATTTTTAATAGATAACGTTAAAATCATGCCTTAGAAAATGTAGGGTACCTATATTAATATGCATCTTACAATGCAAGCATGGCTTCTAGTTAGACTATTAAATAAATATAGGAATATTTCTTTTCAACCTTCTAGTTACTACCTAAATCGTTTTAAAACTTGTTCATTTATTAGAAGCTGTGTACGAAACTTCCAGTAAACTCACGAAGAGGCGAAGCATGACACGCATCAAAAGGAAGACACCAAAGGGTCCGAGGTGAGAGATATATTTCGTATCTGGTACCAATGTACCTCTCTATCTCACTTCCTTGATACTCTCTAAACCTCTACTAGTTTCCCTCAACCTGGCTGGCAAGCTTCTTGAAGAGTTTCGTCACACGATTTCGACCACCAGAAGGCATGTGATTTTGGATTTGGCCCTCGATCAGTTTTAGATCGTCATCTTTGTGCAAAGTACCTCCGTACATCTGGAGAAGCTTGCAAGCCCTGTAGGAATAATTGTTAGAGAAACACACCGCCATGGGGCTTCTTGTTATCCCATTGCTGAGGCCCGAGACAGCTTGTTGGTTAGGATCAGCACCGGCGTCCAGCAGCTTCTTCATGAACTCCAGAGGTTGCTTAGATGAGGTAACGAGGAGGCAGGCAATTCCGAGGCTAGTCCAACCCAAATCATCGACGCCATCCACTCGGATGCCGGCTGCAAGAAGCGCTTTGACCTTTCGCTCTGCCGCGTTACTTGTGTCGTCGCCAAGACTGATCTTGTCGCCTGCTCTTTTTCGTAAAGCTTGGGTTGGTACTTGTCCTCGATTTCTCCTTTCCGCATCGAGCCCATTTTTGCCGTCTTTCAAATACCACAGCAGCAAAGAATTGCCAGGTTCTTCGATGTTACCGTGCGGGAGGCGCGTTTGAACCTGTGCCCCCTTTTCTAGAAGCAGTTCCATCAGTATCAACCCTTTCTCTCCAGCCGTATACATGAAACAAATCTCCAACAGAGGTTTCTCAGAACTCAAGTACGTTTGACGGTGAAGGCAGTTGATATTAGCACCACCAGCAAGGGCGGTCCGAAGAACCAAACGCCAACCGCACAAATTTTCGTCTTCGATATTCAGACTTAGGTACAGCTCCAGGATTGCGTCAGCAAGGCTGCATGTGCCACCGTTTGATTCTTGAACATTTGCTCCAAGATCGACTTTCCATGAAGCTTGCGTCAGGAGCTGACAGGCCATGCTGATATTCGAAGGAAACTGGAGGAGTGACAGAACGACAGAGCTCATGTCGGCTCCTAGTTTCTCTGAAGAGCCACAGTGTTATGATGCCTGCTTTTGTGTGTGCAGCACATTGTGCGGCAGTCAGCATCATCGGCGATCTCCCCATAGACCGTTTGGCAAAGTACGGCGCCTTGCTATCAACTGGTATTAAAGCGGTCGTGACGCAGTACCGGATCAAGTGAGCATGTCCACATATCGCAGTGGTATGGAGCACGCTGAAACCTTCTGCTTGCTCAGGATCCCATAAGAGAGTACTTTTAGCGTTGACCAAGAGTTGGACAATGGGAAGATGGCCTTGGCAAGTCGCCATATGGATAGCCGACTCAAAGCTCAGTCTGGTCCAGGTGTATGAATTGTATTCATCCATATACAAACCCTGTCCCGAACGTTTCCCCGGGTCCACTTCGTACTCGGCGGAGTATCCAATCCTATTGGCGTCTGCTCCGTTCTGGAGAAGAAAGCGGACAGTTTCCTCATCACTGAGTGCCACGGCCGCATGAAGTGGTGTGAAGCTCAGATAATAGCCATTGTGAGTAGGTATGGGGATTTTCCACCATTCTTTCTCTTTCGACAGTTCAATTTGTACGTTCATGTCGGCAGATTTGCCTTTTGCAGTGGTTCCTATCCCGACGATATCACGCATTGGCTGCAGAAAACCGTGGAGTACGGCATGGACCAAAGCACTAGATCTTCCATAGTTGATGTTATCCTCGTAGAGGAATCACTTCCATATTCCGTGAAGCTTCTTGTTCGCAAGCATGACACTCAGGGCAGTTCTTGGACGGTCGTTTGGACTGTCATTGTCAATAGCGTTGAAGATCATTTGATGGATCTCAGGAGGGAGACATATTCGTTTTGGCGAGAGTTGCCCATGATGTGAGGCTTTGGCCGGTCCAGGGATCGTCTGAGAAGACATTGTAGGATGCTATTTCCTTATTTCAGAGCCGATGCTTGCAAACGTCCTGAGGGAAACCACTGGAAACAGGCAGTGAGGAAGAAAGGGAAACGTGCGCATCGCGCTCTCCTGTAAATTGTGAGACTAGCTTACCCAGATGTCACCAATCTCGAGGACGTGGATGGAGCGGGTGGAAGGAAGGCTTCATGCAGGCCGTCGAATCAGGCTCTTGATCGACAATGACTGGAGGCAATCGAAAATTGATGATTCGGGAGCTCGTCAAACGTTTATGAGTTGAGAAGAGGGGAAGCTTCGGGGAAGATGCTTGTTGCAAAAGAACGCCCAGCTGCAATTCCTTGTGGACGCTTTGGTAAAGTAATGAACTGCTGTAAACATTTGATTGAACGCACCTACAAGGAAGTGTTCTGGTCGTGTACCCGCCTAGGCTGTCAGATTATTCAAATGCTGGATGCCATAGGGTGCTAGGGAAGGCAAAATCAAGAGGAAGGAACAATGGCACTTTTATTTCACCAACGCGGATTGACGGAAGTTGCATTGAACGGCCAAAATGATTGTATGCTTTCCCAGCCCTTCTGCCACCTGAATCGGCCAACTCTCCATCACCATCATTTGACATTCCCATTCCCATTTCTTCTATTGCTCAGCCCATCGCCACTATTGTTGTATTTGTTGGAAAGCCTTTGGATTTATCCTCAACGTACATAGGTTTACTCCCATCTCTCCGGTAAGTCCTCTGACACCCTCGTCGCTTCTACCACGATTGCTTCTTCCTAACTGGCCAACACTGGAACGCGTACTGATGCAAATCACTCTAGCTAGCGACTGGCTGTTTAAACCACACAGGACAAACCATCAAGATGACTCACACTCCGCTGCATCTCAGAACGGACATGGCTCTGACCCGCCGCAGAAAGGTTTTCGGCACGGCTTTGGCAGTCCTGCCCGCCCTTCTTAGCATCACTGTGGACGAAGTTCAACCAAAGCTACGACAAATGGTGGCCGAGGCTGAGGACATCATAATTGGCGACACTCTTGGCAGAGACGAAACGGACACTCAGCGCCATTATGCCTTGATAGGCGGCTGGTCCCATGACTATGTCGCCTGGCACGTGGATATCGAGATTTGGGCCAAGGTATACAAGGAATCGGGTTTGGATGTAGACGGGCCGAGCGAAGCATTTTGCAACCTATTCTCGGAACCTGTGCAATCGGCATACCCGTTCGACACCTGGTTGCCTTTGGTGACGGCCGAGCTCGCGGCCCAGCCAGACGAAAACATGCCGAGCCCACCTGCAGACCTCAAATGTGAGGAAGAGGTCTCACAACCTCGCATAGAGGATATTGCCCCTGAATATGTGGAGGAGGATCCCATCAATGCCCTTGAGTCTCAGAAGTCTGCCATATTGCGGGCCTCGAAGTGGATGACTACAGTCGATATCATCCCCGAAGGCGGACTGAAGTATGAGTGGCTGGCGGGGTGCTTGTTGAAGACACTCCTACGCGGCAAATGTTGGACACTGCTGGAGGGCGCCATTGCCAATGGCCAGCTGGACTTGTGGTTTTGCCTTGGAGCTCTCGAAAGCGCGAGGCTAGTGGGTGTGGGGGATGAATACCAGTGCCAATGCGCCTCTGATCGGTGCCTTCAGCTGTCTGTACAAATGCCAGACACGACGCCTGCGATTCCGCGAAGCCGCCCGCGCTGTTTAGTAGTGGGCAAACGAGTTGATTTAGGAGTAGATGTACGTACTCAATGAATTATTACCTACTTACCTCTGCCGTGCTTGTGTGTTCAGTGATCTTGTACTAGGTGTCCAGGGACGTGACATGACGAGTCTATACATACAAGCAGAAACGAGGAAACCCCTGGAGTTTGGCTCAGCATGGCCGGACCATACCTTAATTCTCCGATACCATAGGCTATCCTGGAGCACAAGTTGACTGAGCTAGGAAAGTTGTCGTCCAGACCGACTGCACAGGTTGGCTTTCGCTTTGGCGGAGTTGGGAGATCACAGTATCCACTGCGCAATCGTGTCACGACAAACCATGAACCACAGAAGAGCACGATAGCAGAAAGAAAATACATTTTCTGGTTGAGCGTGCAACTAATGAATTTACAGTAGCTATGGTTCATCTATCAGATCGGTCATCGGCGCAGCAGTTCTTAATGACAGACGTGAATAACCCGCCAAGGCCTTTGTGCTGGTCTGTTCCAGTTGCGGAATACCCACTTGCATCATTGGACAAGGGTATCGGGTACCATATCGCCTGCTGTGTGATCTGGCATCATTGAGAGAACTCGCAGAAGGTATTGTCCAGTCTTGGCAGCTCGGGCATTAGCGACTTGTCGGAGACGCGACAGCAGTCATCCGCAGCATCTTAGGAGTCGATCTTCATGGCGTCCTGACTGTCCTCGGCCACGGCGCCCTGACCGTCTCTGGCGACGGCTTCCCGACTGTCCCTGGCGACGGCGCCCCGACTGTCCCCGGTGACAAGGGTGAGGCGCTCCATGGCCTCCGCCAGCAGTTTGTTCTGTGTTCCCGCGATTTATTAGCGGCGGCACCCAAATGTGATCACCATGGCGTGCGTTTAACAAGACTTACTTGGCGTCTGCGCTCTGACTTGGCGATTCGGGTAGCAGATCGCGGGCGCATCGAAGGACCCTTCCCCTTCTTCTTGCTTTTGGCGATCGCGGAAGCACTCGGAGTCGGGTTGGAGCGAAGGCGACCAGCCCAGGCTCCCTTTTTGCCTCGAGCACGAGCACCTTGTTCCTGGGCGCCATCGGCAGCGGTAGTGTCGGCAGCGTAAGCATCACGCGACCGATTATTCTTCGACTTCTTAGCCATTGCGAAAGGGAGCAATAAGTTGAGAAGCTGTTGGGATCTCAAGCGAGGTGTTTTTTGCAATTGATGCTGGCGACGGAGGAAGGTGTTGCGGGGGGTGAAGACTTTTTGTTTGAGGTGTGTGTTTTGTGAAAAGGAGGTCAACAGATGCAGTCTGGCGCAAAAGAGCTTTTGCATGAAAACCTACATATTTCGAGGTGCTTTCTATGTGCCTGTTTTGAACAGTCTCCTAGCCACCGGAGCTGCACACATTGAATACCCAACCCCGACTGGATTGCATATCAAGACAATTTCCTCTGTCGGCGCCACCTGAAACCAGCGTCTTGATAATCACATCATGTGATTGCGTCGAGTTTGCTCCAGCCTCACATTCAAATTATTTGATGCATTTTCTGAGCTCAGTTCATTACGGCTTAGATCTCCATAAATAAGTTAACAATGAGTCGTCATCTTACTATAGCCATTTACATCACCCCTGCTGGGGATACAGTGCTGTGCGTGTAAGTTATTACGTGATGAAAAGCTTTGCGGGGTGCGAAGTGGACGACTTGGGACGGCCTGCAGCAACACGAATAACCAGAAGACGTAACAGTATTATCTATTCTCAATGCTGTCAAAGCAAAAGATGTCGCTGGATGCAAGACTCCCTTCTAGTCAACCATGCACCTAGGTCTAATCCAACATCACTGCCTGCCAGTCTTTTGGCCAGCCAGGTCTCCAAGAAAACTCTCGAATCGGAAATCAGAGAAAGTAGGCTCCATCGATCTGATTTCTGAGATCATCCGGCATTTGATCATAACGTTCATAGACGTACGTCATACGATCGGAAACCCCGAAGCATGTACCGCCTCGCCGAAGAAAGATGCGCGCAACGTCATAGTGCCTGCCGACCAGTGCTCGAAAGAGATAGCTAGGAGACGAGATAGAATCAATTCTAGCGTCAGGCTCTCTGGAGGTTCCAGAGTCGACAAGAACTTGGAGCAGCGAGAGTTCGGCGGCCCTCGGACCCATTCGAGCATGGCTTTTGGATGTAGCAAGCCTATATACTAACTCGAGTTGAAGAAGCCCATAGCTCTTGTGCCTAGTGAGGCAGGCACCATGGTCCAGAATGAGTTTCACCTTGTATACTGCAATGCAGGGGCGGGAGGGGATTCCAGCTAGAGTTTGTGACCCATGAGCTCTGGTCATCCTGAAGTCGTGACGAAGCTCGCTACCCAAGTAAAGTGCTTGCACATAAATATCGATAAGTGATTGTTCGCCGCTGGGTCTACGCACTCGGGCACCCCCCTCTATGAGGTCTTGAACAAGGGCTCCATTGTCGTTTTCAAGGAGTAAGGCGGATTCTAGTAGATGAATGGCACCGCCACGTCGCGGATGTCTGGCCTGGACCTGGTAGTTTACATCTGCGCCTTTACTGATCAAGAACCGCACCACCCTCGTGAAATCCTTCCTCTTTTCTTTGTAAATCTTGCACCTGGTTATACAAGTTAAAAGCAGGGCGGTCGCTTGGTTCCTCGAAGGATCGCAGGCGTCAGCGCGGTTGAGATCGAGACCCATGCCTGAATCTTGTAACATCGCCAATACCTCGGAGATGGCGTCAGAGTATTCTGTCACGATGAGAAACCTGAGGACTTCGAAAATTTCATGGCCGAGTCCAGCTAAACAACGTAGCGATTTCGTTCTCTCTTTGGATGCAACAGCAGTGTAGAGGTAGCCACGCGCCGGGTTGTAATGGCCGTTCTGGACGAGATGCCGTATGAGGTCGACATGGCCGTAGATGATAGCAACATCGAGTATTGTTACTTCTGAATCTTGGTCAGGATAGGCATCGAGCGTGGACCCAGCATCGAGGAGGCGGCGGCTTGCCTCGAGATGGCCGGCGCACACAGCAATAAACAGCGGGGTGCACGATTTGCTGATGCACCCTATAAAAGCGGACCGTATTCCTCTTCTACCCATGAGCATAGGCATAAACCTCTCTTCCAAAGATCTGCCAAGAACACCGTATTCCGCGCCCTTGGCGATGAGCCATTGTACCGCGCCCGAATGGCCCCCAGCTGCAGCCCAGTGGAGCGCTGTGAACGAGTTTTCCGCTGGGAAGGGGCATAGGGATCGATCTTCCAGGGAGCTGCCGATGAATATTTGACCCTGCAATGATCTGAACTGCACCCTGTTCAGTGCTGGAAGGCCTTCCTTCATGCTCGCAGCGACGCGCTCGAGATGCTGGAAGGCTGCGACTTCACCATTGCGCGAAATCTTGAACACAGCACTGCCGTTATCGTGTCGAATGTTGCGCTTGTACAGGGCGTCACCGTAGACCCCAAAAAGCCATTTGCAGGTTCTTATCAAGGCGAAGAGTGTTTCATCAGAGTCGCTTCTCATTGCAATGATCAGATGAAGCTCGGGGGGAAGCCGGGCCAATCTCGATGACTTTTGCAGGGCGAGGTCCTTGTCTCGATCGAGTAGGATATTGCTGGTCATCGTGGTGGCTTCTTGATATTCAACCAGGTTAATGGGGTCGGATTGGTGCTTCCGAGCATGTGAAGAGGAAATCGGTTGAAAACGTGCAAACAGCTCAGCTCGCCGAACCCGAGCACAGCGTCCAAGAAGAAGAAGCTACCCAAAAGAATGCTCAATGGATGGGAGAAGAAGTAATCGAGAAGAGAAATCGCAATGTTCCGTGTTGTCTGATTTGCGGATTTTTCCCGAGGCAGTTGAGCTGTGGTGCAGTCTCGACAGGCAATTGGACCAACGGTCAATGGTCAATGAAACGATGACATAGAAGGAGGTACATCATCTTCAAATTTTCGAGTCAAAAGGACGCGACTTCCGCAAGTGTGGAATGGTAATTACTCTGGGAAAAAGGACTTTTCATACTGAGTTTGCAACAGAAATAGCCAAGCACAATGGATATCAAAACACATGCTCGATACTTAGAAAGCTCACCAACCAAAAGTATGAGGTTAGCGACTTGTACTCGCAAATATCTACAGAAATTTCAATCATTTGTAACAGTTAGCGGAATCTGAAGCTTCCCGACAAGTAGGTTGTCTTGCACAACCAAAGTAATGCATTGGATAGACATATCCGTGGTAGCTTCCCGAGCGTGTAAGATGCTACCCGAAGGTGTCATGTAGGTAGCAATACCGGAGAATCACCGTCAACTCCAAAGCTCTAGGATCTACCTAAACATAGAAAAATGCAACTTGAACATGATGGCGTTATGTTTCATCGCAACACCCATCACAAGCTCTTGGGAGAGTAACAGGAAGCAATTGCATTGCATGGTGCCACCATCTGAGATGGCGATTTGAGACTAATCCATGCATTCGGAACCAAATTACTGGAAGACCTATCCATCCATCAAAATCTACTGAATCAACACAGATATGAGAGCGCTCGCACAACAATCTTGTGCTGGAGACAACCGGTAAAGTAACGTGTGTCTGAACCCCTGAGTAGCGCTTGAGGCTCTCAGGGGATTTGGGCAGATGCACCTCAACGGCTATCTCAAAACTCACCGTCGAGCCAGGCATCTTCTTATGTGGAAAGTTAATTTCAGCTTTCGTTTAGTGAAACCAAGAAACCCAATCTACGTGCTTAATTGATCGATCCTGATGAAATCCATCTGTGAGTCTTTAATTGATGCCGAGCTTCTGTGCAACCTCCTTTCAACGAACGCATTCTGGATGCTAGGCTTAGGGAGGGCGACTTCTTGGTATTTTATGATTGAAATTGATTCCTGATCGTCATGAAAGTCATCGTGCGATTGATGAGTGGTGCACGCAACTTAAGCTTTTGTTGTTTTTGAATCTGCCCAAGAAACAAGTATTTTGACCCGGCCCCGTGACGTCATGCTGCCCCATCATGACAACGTCCATCGAACCTGCAACACTCGCGCTCACCACACTTAGACCTCAACTATCGAAAACCCATTGCTTCAGCCCTTCTTAATTGAAACGATCATCAATAATTGCATTCCTTTGGCCTGCGCACTTGCTAATTCAGTTCCCCCATACCCCCACCGCGCTCCGGTCGCGCGAAACACTACTATGGACGCTCCTAGCACCTTTCCTCCGCCGCCGGACATGGCGAAGCGGCTCGCGTCCAAGCACTTTGTGGAGCCAGAGGGCTGGGACGTCGGGCAGACGGAGAACGACAAGCGCCTCAAGTGGTTGCACGCGGAGCACCGGCGCGCCATGGAGGAGTGCGAGGCGCGCCTGCGGGCCGTCGACCACGACCGGAAGATGTCCGAGGCCGAAAAGAGCATGGAGAAGCACCGTCTCTTCCACATGCGTGCCATGCAGGAGGCCGACATGCGCCTGGGCGAGGCGCAGTCCTCCATCGAGGCCCACCGCGTCTTCCACGCCGAGGCCATGAAGGAGGCCGACGGGCGCCTCGCCATGGCCGACGACAGCATGATCAAGCACCGCGAGTTCCACGCCCGCGCCATCAAGGAGGCCGATGAGCGGCTCGCCGCCGCCGAGGACAGCATCCAAGAGCACCGGAAGTTCCACGTGGCGGCGATGGAGGAGGCGGACGAGCGGTTGGCCATGTCCGACGACAGCATGATCAAGCATCGAGAGTTCCACACGCGGGCCATCAAGGAGTCCGACGAGCGATTGGCGGCGGCGGAGGATAGCATCCAGGAACACAGAAAGTTCCATACCCAGGCCATGAAGGAAGCGGATGAGAGGCTGGCCATGAAGGACGACAGCATGATTAAACACCGCGAGTTCCATGTCCGAGCCATCAAAGAGGCGGACGAACGACTGGCCGCAGCCGACGATAGCATAAAAAGCCACCGTATCTGGCACGTGGAGCAGATGAAAGAAGCCGATGAGCGGCTCAGCGCGGCAGATGATGCCATCGAGAAACATCGTATCTGGCACGCCGAACAGATGAGGGAAGCAGACGAACGACTGAACTCGGCAGACGACAGCATGGTAAAACATCGGGTCTGGCACAAGGAGCAGATGGATGAGGCAGAAAAGAGGATACACCTAGCCGAGGATAGTATGAAACGCCATCGGGTATGGCATGCCGAGCAAATGGTGGAGGCGGATAAGCGCCTGAGTGGGATGGGCTGAGGAAACTTTGCAGGTGGTTTCTGAATGTAATGCTTTAGTAATTTGTAATATCAATAAGCGGGTAGCATCTATATCGAATTTGAAGCTTCATTTTCCATATTCCACTAGGTCCCTATAAAATGTACATGACTTGTTGATATGCCTGCTCAAGTCTTTCATCGGGGTTGATTAAAACCACACTCTGGTGGCTTTATCAGGGACTCATAATACTCAACACTTGGATCCTTTTGCCTGATCAAATCACGACTTTGAATGAAACCAGACATTATTTGGCATCCTTTCTCACGACCTATAAAGAAGAAGAAAAAGAAATAGGTGTGTCGTGGCATTAGTGGTTAACATGCTACCGCTAAGTCTTTTGTTTTGTATGGGTTAGATTTGAACTCGAAGCCTTTTGAATAGGTTGTCCAAGCCAAATCGCCCATCTAGAGAAGCGCCCACACCCACTATACCAATCGGCCACCTGTTTGTTGAAAGATCAGGCATTAATTTGGATATCTAACCTCCCCCTCCAAGTTCGCCCCCCCCCCCCCCTGCGGCCAGAGGCTTCCGGCTACATGATCTTCTGCACCAATGACCCTCGTAAGGCAAAGGCCAGGGGGTGACTACGAATGGACATTGGATGGGCTTTGCCAGATTAGCGAGTCTCGACCTGAATCTTTTCAGCCACCGCCAATGAGAGATTGTGACCCGGGCTCAGCTGGGGCGCCCTAGCTTTCCTGGTCGGCACTTGCTGCAAGAAAGTCGTAGCCAATATCAAGACGAGTATCAGGCATATCATGCATACCAAGCGCGGGCACTCGCCAATCATAGTGACTAGCCCTAGATTTGAGCGCTGCATGGAGAGAGAAATGGAACTTGCCGCGGATGACTATTGACCGGGCGCCCCTCGCCACGGTTCTGATCAAGAATCCTGACGCTTATCTGTTTCGTCACCGACTATAACAGATCTTGTTCTTCTCTAGAGCTGCAATGAATCGAAACTTTGTTAAAGGCCGGCTTTTGATTCACGCAACCGCGAGCGTTTTGTGTCGGTAACACGATTCCAACTGCCCAACATGTCCAACAACACGACCTCGTTCAACTACACAGACGCCGCGGCCGACATCCAAGCCATCAAGGTCGACGAAGCCGCCTGTTACGCCCTGCCCTTCGGCGGCATTGGCTTCGCCTCGCACATGCTGACCTACTACATGGCGGCGCTGCTCGTCCTGGGCCGCCAGCCCCTGAGGCCGTGGAAGCGGCTGAGCCACCGACGCTCCGACATCGTCCTCGGCTCCGTCCAGCTCGTCATCACAGTCGTACTGACGTCCATCTCCATCCGCCGCTGCTGGAGGTCGTGGCCCTTCGCCACGCTGGGCGTCTGGATGCTCACTACATCCGTCTGCATCTCGGTCCTGCCCATGATCATGTCCTTCGTCCACAACCAGGGCTTGGAGGTCGAGCGTTGTAATAAAGCTTACGGAGACAAGGCAGGGGTAACTGCAAGGGTACGTCTTCTGCTTACCCTCCTTGATATGAGTGAGACTGAGAACCAGACTGATTGTGACGATTCTAGGTTTCCTTGCCTGATCTGGCTAGCCCTCCTCTGGATATTGGGATCACTTGCGGGCGTCGCTGGCACCCTCATGATCTCGTTACCCCACTACTTCGCTGAGTTGATCAACCACCGATTCGGGCCCCTATTCATCCTAACCTCCGTATTCGCTGGGCTCCTGATGCTGCCCCTGATACTCATGATATGGTCTTGCTGTGTCCTGTAGGCAAGCGCCAAGTTCGTCTCTGGCACCATTATCTACGTGATCTTGGCAGTGACGGTACTGGCACTGCCCTGGATGTACTGGGCGTTGGGGATGATTACAGGGAACTTGGCGGGCATATCGAGTGGTGATGCCAAGGCCCTGTACTTTGGGTACGTCGTGGCCAAGAGGTTAGGTCTGCTGTCACTCTGGAAATGATGGCTTGTGTCATGAATAGCTTTGTCTTAACGCTGTTGTTCCGGATGTGCTACCATTGCAAGTCCTGATTTTATGGGTCTATTGGCTAGCTGTAACTATCAACTCAAAATCCAATCTCTTTTTACACACTTCAAGCCAACTAACTGCGGTCTGGAAAAAGAATATCTGTTGGTTCGCTGGACACCCGTTGACTACACGACGGGATAAGGCACGTGAGCCCAGACTATTGCGTCGCCCGTCGTTGACTTGTTGGTCCCGATTGTCTGCCAGAGCATCTGATTCTGGTTGTTGTATGCGAACACATGTACCTCAGAGACCTGAGCAATAGCCTTAGGGTGACCCACCAGCCCGCTCGATATGAGAGTCGTAAACCCATCTTCGGGCCTCCATTTCCCAGCCACGCCGTCGTATGTCTTGTATAGCAGGGCACCATTCTCTCCCAAAGCAAAAACGTCTATGCTATCGGAGCCCGTACTCACCGCGTCGGGCTGTCCTTGGATCCGCGTGGTGCCGCTGATCTGGCTCCACCCAGCAGCCCAGCTATCATTCTCATAGGAAAGGTGCCAAAGACCACCATTACCGCCGCGGGTAAAGACGTCGAGCCTTCCGGGCTCACGCGAGACCACGGTAGGCAGTACCGTCGCAAAGCCTTTCAGATTTTCATATTCGGCCCACTCATCCATCTCAGTCTCTTTGAAGGTATGTAGGATATGGTTATCCACAAGTGACACCGCGAAAACGTCAAGGCGCGAGTCGTCCCCGGCCCAAGCCACCACCGCTGGGGTAGCCCACTTGGGATCAAGTCAGTCTTCAAGCATTAATTAGAGTTCGCTTGAAGGAGGATACTTTTACCGTGTGCAAACTTGGCCCGTCGTCGCGAATTGGTAAAGCAGCTGACCACGGTGATCCAAGCTCTAGATGGAAGTAATACATTGCAGCACCATGGCTCCCTTTTCCCATGCAGAAGACTTTCACCATGCCTTCTGATCTTGCATATTGGACCATCGTTGGTGCGCTCAGGAACTCAAGCTGGAACTAATATCATCCCAATTGTCAGGACCCTCCGGCAATAAAGGGTTGTCGTTGTCATGGAACTTGTGGCGCCAAGTCGGGGCAGCTGTACTGCGGGTATGGATTTCGGTTCGGGGAACAAAGCTGGTGTCAATTGGGACCAACTGAAGAGCGCCAGCAATATAAGGAGCTAGGTTAGTGTCGATAGAGCCGCCTACAAGTGCCATGTCCTTGCCAGGTGGTGTGAAGTCGCTCAGTGATGTCGCATTAGAAGAACGCCACTTCCGGTAGATAGATTGCGTGGTGTTTTTAGTCAAGGCGTAGACTTCAAGGTGCGGGGAACCCCATGAGATGGCTGCGGGAGCGAGACCGGGAGAGACGCTTGTAGTAGACCCAGTCATGGCATCTGTTGAAAACAGTTCGGACAGACTTTCGTTGTTCCGTTTTGAGGCTCGCGAACCAAGAACACCACCAAGGACGGCTGCGAGGATTAATACGACACCAATGGCAGCGACTATAACAATCTTTCTTCTGCTCATACACGAATTGTCGGGTCGCCGTTCAGTATCTGGGTGGCTGACATGTATTTTATCCGAGTGAACCTCCCCGGCGTAGTGGTGTCCCAATCCATCGTAATGAAAGTCAGGCTGGACCGGGTACGAGTCGTTATGCGACTCGGAAATATGGACTTGAGGCACCGGGTGAGGGTAATACTCGGACTGTACCACCTCAAGCCCCGACTCGGGCTGGGTTTCCCGGTGTGAGTCGTCGAATTGTGCCTCAGTCATGATATTCAACCTTGTCATATGGATCTGAGATAAGTAGAAGAGTATGCGGTGATGAGCTTGGGGTCGTATTATTCCAAGCGTTCGATACTCTAAAGCTGTGGATAAGAAGCACTGACTGGAGCAAGACAAAGGTGACAAAATAGAAAGGAGAAAGGGGGAGGGGAGGGCAGGGGGCTTTAGTGACAAGTGATGCGATGGAGCTGAAGTTCTCGCTTGCGGCCGAGACACAAGTGTACCAATACTAATTACGATGCGCAATATCTTGGAACCCCAGACTCTTCCTCTTCTGACTCTTTGTCGTGGTACACATTAAGACATAGGTGTTTATAAATCACTGACCGAATGACAGAAGATGTCTTAAGTTTTTATATATACACATTATTGAGGCTTGCCTTGAAGATAAGCACGTCAAGTTCTGCATCATAGCAAAGGATAATATCCATGGGGCGTCGAATTGAGCCTCCGGCTTGAACTTTTGCCTCCATAATTCCCTCTGATTGGACTTTCCCAAGAATGCTTACACGAAGCGACTGTGGAACATTGAGAAGGTCTTGTGTCCCTCACCCATGGCAGATGTGTAACCGTTGGATCTGAACGACATGTAACGGAAGGAATGGGTCACCTCTTATCCAAGACACCTCAATCCCAGCAATGTAAGCATCACGTAAGCCCACGCTGTGGCACGATCGAGTGCAACAGATGATACAAAAAGTGGTCGCTAAAAGAAGAAAGAGAAATAATAGAAGATAACTGGACTGTGGTGCTATATATATTATAGTTATACACAAAAGGAATAGCTAGCATAATGCGATGGCTGTGATAAGGGGCTTACCCCTGTCTATACTGCGACACGCGCCAAATCAAACCTGACGGACGTTACCAAAATCGCCGGCGTCATGATGCTGGTGGGGTATGGGCTGCAGGCTTGGACGGCCAGGCTCGCACGAAAATGCAACACTGCCTCCGTATCTTGAGTTTTGAACGCGACGGTACAACGGTATCATGTTGAAAGCTGTGTTTATCTAGCTCAATTCTTCCAGGTGTTCAACCCCCATCGTTGTGCTTTATTCGTCCGGGGTCTAACACAATAGCTCATAAACACATACCTCGTTCTAGTCTTGTCTCCCAGCCTTGACATACTGGAACGAATGAATACTACACTCTTCGCAGTTTAGCCATCTATGTCACTTCGAATGTCATCATCTCTGACCGTAGCTTTTGCTTCTTCTCCAACTCAGAGACCCATTCACCTCGCATGATGCCATGCACAAAAGACTCGCCAACCCACTTGTGATACTGTACAGTAGAGCCCACTGAACCTCCTTCTCCCTTTCCACCACCCCGATGCAGCGCTTTCTCCCGACGCAGTATGAACGGCACGGCCCCCCCCGTGAGAACGCAGACGAGGTCACCCACTCGGCACCCCACCGGCGCCAAGCCCAAATAACCCCTCTTCGTGACCACAAACGCCCGCCGCGCGAGCCTGGAGACCGCCGGCACCAGAAACGCCATAGACCCCTGCACGTCTTCGCCCTTGCTATCCAAGAACCGATCGAGGCCGTCGCCGAACTCGTCGGGAGGCGGGCCGTTCCAATCCTCGTCTCGATCGGCGATGAGCGTGCGCCAGAACGCCGCCTGCAGGGCGTCGGGTGACCCGTACGGGTTGGGCTGGTCCCCCTCGATGCGCCGCTCGACGACGCGCCGCCAGGCCGCGCACTTCTTGTACAGGGCCCGGCGCCGCGCGGCCCGGCCGTCGGCTTGCAGTTGGGGCGTTGTCTCTTTCGACAGGTCGATCGCGGGGAACGCCTTGCGGGCCTCAATTTCGTCGAAATGCCAGCCATCGACCCGAAGGCAACACCGTCCCGCCGTTTCGTTCGTCAAGGATGACCCGGCTCGGGGTTCGAATGCTACTATCGCCCTGGTGTGACGGGGCCCGCAGGCCTGGAACGCCAACCGCGGCGGCTCTGGTGGCAAGGTAGTCCCGTCTTCCCTCGTCAACGCTTCTACTGCAGGCGCATGGAACACGAACGCCACATACCCCTCCTGCGGCGTGTACCAGTCCGGGCACCAAGACGGTAGCCCCCGCGTGCGCTTCCGCCACGAAGTCTGAAGCGGCAGCAGCGTCCGCTGCTCCGCCGTCAGCACGTGTACGGCGACCTGGACGTTGAGCAGGGCGTCCGACAGCCTCGCCGCGTCGTACTCAGCCGCAATGGCCCGCCGGGCGCCGGGCGTGGCCAGGTCGCGGAGCGCGTAGAACCGGTCGCGCGGCTGCGTGAAGGCGAACTGGTGCGTGATGCTCAGCCAGTCGAATAGCGGGCACGCGTCGCTGTTGGCGTCGCGGCGGTTGAGGGTCCAGGCCGACAGGATGTTGTTCAGGGGGTACGACCGGATCTGGCGTAGCCCCGGGACCTGTCTGGCGTGTTCGCGGCGTACTTCCTCCAGGGCCACGAAGTCGTCGATGGAGGTGGTCGCTTCGCCGCATCGGAACTCGGAGTTTCGAGACTTCAGCACCTCTTGGATGATCCAGACCCGGCCCCACCACGGCCTTGCCATAAAGGCGGCAATGGCGGCCCAGTCGGCCTCCTGAAAGGACCCCTCAAACCAGGTCGCGGCAGGTAGCCTACCGACGCGGCGCCCATCGTTGCCAATGGTCTGGACGCACCCCATGGCGAGGTCGCTGTCCTCACGAGCAGGACCGAGCCAAACGATGGTCTTGGAGGCACGCGCGTATATATCTCCCATTAGCGGGAGCTGGTGGTTCTTCTCGCTATTATCGGACTGGTTGATGCAGAGCGCGTCGATCCAAAGCCTCACGCGCTTGTGGCGTTCTCGGAGCCCGTTCAGGGCATACTTGAGCTCGGTCCATACCTCCACCGGGCTTGTTGCCCCTTGTAGCTGTATGGTAGTGTCTTCGGCCGTCCGTTGGCCCCAGGTATATGAAAGTGCCGTATACGGCAATGCGCCGGTGCCATAAAGTGAGCACAGGATAAGCGAACCAGTCAAAGGAGCTCCTGGCTCTCCGGAGTCTAACTCAAGCACCCGGATCGTCGACCTGGGCGCTTCCCTCAGATCGACAAGGTTATAAACACTTGAAGACATTTCTGATATATCTTTTATACGGAGAAGGATGAAGTCGTCAAGAAAGCCGAACCTCAGGGCGACAAAGGATACATATAGTGGAACTAATGAAGCCCAAACGCCACAGCTGAAAGGAAATGGTGACGAGGTTCGTTCAGCTGAAGATTATAGCCCCGGGGGCTGAGGGCGCTAGGCACGGGCTGAATATGTTAGCCCAGGTTACATACGCCACCGACCCTATAGGAGCTGACCCCCTCTAGTTAGATAATTCCAAAGTAGCTAGTTTGGATAGAGGACTCTATGTTCCTTGGCTCCGTATTGACAAGCCATGTGTGGGTCAGTAGCATCAATAGTGATGGGTTCTGTTCTGACGCCACCGCATAACCAGTTTCATTTTGATACCCTACCAAAGGCTAACATTTCTACCGACATTCTTATATGTGTTTAACCTATCATGTAGTAATTATGACATCTATACACATTCTATTAATATCCTACAAGTAGCTGCCAAACGCAAGGGGCAATCGAATCACCTCTGCGTACACACTCGAATCCAATCTCTTTGAAAGAAGGACCATCGCTTCATAAAACACGAATCGTTATGATCATGCTTTACTCGAGTTGAACTCCATCAGCATCGGGCTCTTCTGTCTCAGCCGAGGTCCGTAGATGCGGAAGGCGATAGGGATAGGAATCATGAGGGCAGCCAAACCTCCAAGGAGGGTACAAGCCCACTGCACGCCCATACCCTTGAACATCTGCGTGGAGAAGAGCGGAAACCCAGCCGCAATCGATGAGCGCAGAATAATGTTGGCTGCAACAGCCGAGGCAGCCCTAATGGTCGGAGTCAGTTAGAACACCATCAAAGCAATGAAGGAAGGGGGGAGAACCCAGTCAACAATTTGGAGACTTACAGTGGGAGGTAGGCATCGACGATGTAGTTGAAACACGGCAAGAAGACGCAGAGGATCCCGAAGCCGATAAACAGCCCCGCCACCGTCGGTACGGCCCAGTGGATCTCGGGCGAGAACCCAGTCCAGCCAAACCAGAAGATGCCCGCCGCAAACACCGGCGCCCCCACCAGCGTCGGCGTGAGCCGCCACTCGGGCACCGGCACATTGTCGTTCGCCGCCAGCCTCCGCGCGTACGCCTTCTGCTGCGAGAGCACGAAGCCGACCCCGAACACCTGGCCGACAGCGAGGGCCAGGAACGGGAGCCCGCCGACGCCGGGCCGCATGCCGTGGATGTCCTCGAAGACGTAGGGAAAGCCGGCCAGGAGGCAGTACGTCAGGCCGTACACAAACGACATGTAGAGCGAGACGAGCAGCAGGATCGGCTCCGTGGCCAGCATGCGCAGCGGACGCGTGAAGTACTTCTCGGCCAGCCGGCGCAGGTCGAACTCGACGCGCTCGTGGGCGGCGTGGATCCCTCCGCTGGTGTTGCCCTTGTGCTGGCGGCGTAGCGCCTGGGCCTTGGCAACCAGGAGGCAGGGCGCGAAGGTCTCGCGCACGCAGAGGAGGGTCAGGGCGCCGTTGGCGAAGGATAGGATGGCCGGGATATAGAGGGTCCAGCGCCAGCCGAGCCGGCTCTCAGCGATGAAGCCGCCGATGCAGGGGGCGCCGAAGGGGCCGCAGAAGACGCACAGCGCGTACAGGGTGATGGCCACGCCGCGTCCCCGGTTGTCGTACAGGTCGGACAGCACACCGGGCACGACGGTCAGCTGGGAGGCTCCACACACGCCGCCGAAGAAGCGGCAGATTAGTAGGGTTTGTATGTTTTGCGCCACGGCTGTGCCGATGATGAAGGTGCCGCCCGCCAACATTGCGGCCGTCAGCGGCCACTTGCGCCCCCACAGTTCCGAAGCAGGCGCCCAGAAGACGGGACCGAATGCGAAGCCAAGCACGTACAGGGTCGTGCCAAGCCTCCCAACCTCGGCACCGACGCGGAGGTCGCGGATGGCGCTCTCAAGTGCTGGTGCAAAGACGGCACTGGTGTACGATACGATAAGTGTCCCAATGCAGACGGTTATAGATATGAAGAGTCTAGTTTGCCGGATTCGGTGAGTAAATTGGGTCCTCAGCTACGACCTCCAGGGACAGGATGAAACTTACTTTGTGAAGCGTGACCATCTGTACGGATGGGTTGGGTCTTCCGGACCATCGAATGTGACTATGTATTCTGACGACTCGGATAGGGGTGGTGTATCAGACCTCCCCTGTCCGTCATGTAACTTCTCGTCCTGCACCATAATGGCTCCGCTAGACTATAAAGGAGGGCCGATATTGCCGATGGTCGCGAGAGGATGCCTGCCGTTGTCCAAGTTGTTGTATGGGGGCAAATGAGAGGATGATGACTGGCAAGTTCGATCTTGCCTATTGCAATGGCGATTAGTTGTTTTTATAGATTGAGATTCGAGGACATGTAGTGATGTTATGGTTCATGAGATGACATAATTACATGTATTGTTTTTTTCGGATCTCTGCGGGATCTTCTACCCGCGCCACCCGCAACACCCGCAACAGTGGGTCCGCTTGCGGCAAGTGCTCACTAACCTTTGGCATTGCTTGGGATTGCCACACCTTATTCCTATCGGTGAGGCACGAGAGGCTTATGTCGAAGCTTATCTTGTTATGAATGCTTGAGGATGAAAACAGCTCTTGTTCACATCAATCCGGCAATCTTCAAGCGCCCAAGAAAAGAGGGCCCCCGATCATGTCGGTGTTCAGAAACTCATCCAGGTCGGCATCCCTTAGAGACGGCAAGTCCGCAACCAAGGCTTCCAACCACGCATGATCTTCAGAGGTATTGAAATGGGTGGGGTTCTGCGGTGTTAGATCCATACGAGGCTCTGGTAGGTTCTCGGCGAGCGCCTTGCCGAAGACAGCAAGGTCGTCTTTGCGGCGCTGTTGATGTAGAAGCACCAGCAGGTACGCTGTGCGCTTTGCTTCTCGCATAGTCTCGGTGTCGTAGATGGAGGCAACAAGCCCCACTGTTTGGATAGCTTCGGGCAGTGTGGCGAGGGATGAACGTGTATCCATGATGAGTAGTACACAGATGATGTGGAACGGCACGTTGGCGACTTGGTGCCAAGGGGAGCAATCCTGGGCCAAGCTCCGCGCGCAACCAAGGGCTTTTCTTAACAGCCCGAGGACTTGTTCCGCCAGATAGGACATGTCCAAATTCTGTGATAGGATGCGGCGGACTAGACACAGTACAAGATTGGTCTGGGCCATAACGGATGGCAACTGGGTGTGCGACCCGTTCAATATGTTGGAGAGAGTTGGTAAAAGGCCTCCATCCTCTGCTGCTACGCTAGGGTCGAGACTGACAGAGGTGGGGAGAAGTCTAATAAGCTCGGTCGTGTAATCACCAGGCTTCGGCGCTGGTGGTAGAGGCAGGTCGTGTTTCTGAAACAGTACGCGGGAGAGCCCGAGGTCAAACGATGTCCAAGCATTTAGGTGGTGTGAGACTCCCACAATTCTTCTCTTCAGGTCCGGGTCGCACTGCGCACTAGGAGGGAAGCTCGACGCATAAACCGGATCCATATCCGAATCCGACTGCAGACCCAAGGCTTCGATAAGGTGCATCAAGGTACTGCTGGCGATCCAAGTAGCATACGGCGAGTCGGTCAAGCGCAGGTGGATCGTCCGGAGCAGCCAGCCCGTTAAAAGATCCAAGGAGGCGGACACAGAGAAGATATGGCTATCGAGGGTGGAGCGAGCGGATTGCACCAAGTGCAGCTCAGTGACGGTGCAGTTGCGTTGTGAGAACAAACAGCCGAGGGCCGCAACCCCTGCCAAAACACTGTCGTACACGTTCGGCTCCGGCACAGACGTCCATCGTGCATTGAGCCGGTCGAAAAACTGTTGCTTATCGATGAAGCCATAACACGGATCCAACTTATCGAAATAAACTTGGGCCAAAGCCTATTGGTGGTATGTTAGCGGCCAGTCGAACAGCTGACTGATGTTGAATGTAGATTGCTTACCTTCATGTGATCTAGTGAGGTAATCTCTGTAACGAGGAGCGGCGTGGTAGCAGGAAGACTTGAAGATAGCTGTCTTGCACCAATGTTCCATCCGAAGAGGTTGAGCCTAGGGGCCCGGTTCGGGTCCATCTTGAGCCCGAGTCTTCTCACCGTGGTGGCTCCGGAATTGGCTTCGACGCGGCGACGGAGTCCATCCTGAACGGACGCAGCTGTTTCCGTATTTTTGATAGTTGCAGGGGTGACTACGTCGAAATGCAGCGGCTGTGGTCCGGCTATGACGTTCGGTGGTCTCGGTGAGGCCAGTGCTGGTGTTTGGGACGACGGCCGTCGGGCCTGGTAGCTGCACTCATACCCCCACTGGCTGCAGGTGGAACAAGGAGGGTCCTGGCCGTCGCATTTCCGCTTGCGCTCGCGGCAGGGCTGGCACGCCAGACGGGCACGCTTCCGCTTCGGAGATTCCATTTCGGAAGAATTGGCAGGTCCTTGTGTTGCACCGAAAGGGTTGCGGGGGAGGGAAGCTTTGCGGCTATTGCGGATTGGAGTTTGCCGCCAAGAAGGTTGATTAGTCACGGGCGTTCTAGGCGTGTTCCTATTGGCCAGAAGATGGAGCCGGGTGATTAAGCGGCAACTGCTATTGCCTGTACGTACCTGATCGTATCTGGATTAGCTTGGAATATACGGAGCATGCATATAGGTGCTTTAATCCGTCTACCACTTATAAAAACTAGCAGTTTTAACGTTATATAATAAGAGTATATATACGCTTATTATATATTTAATTAAGCTTTTTATTTATTATATAATAGCGTTTAATAAGCTATTTTAATATTATTTAAATAATAGTAAAAAAAATTATTTTAATTTAATATAATAATTAGTGTATTTTCTTATTTTTTTATAAAAGGGCGAGGTTATTTTTTAATAATGTTTAAAATTATTTTAATTTATATAATTATTATTAATATTATGTTTTTTTAAAAAGTTAAAAAATAATATAAGAGGTAAATTTATATTTTATATAAAAAAGTAATATATATATTATTTTATTCACTTTTATTACTTTTTAACGCCTTTAAACTTTAATACGTAATAACTTTAACGTGGTTTATTATTAAGTTAACTATATTATTAAATAGGCCACTTTTTTAATTTACGTAATTAAACTTTAATACGTAATATCTTTATAATTATAATATTAATTTAATCGAAAGAAAATTATATCGTTTTAATAATTTAAGTGACGCGAGAAGGTTAAATCGAATTAATTAAAGAGCTATTGCGAAAATATACGACGTCCCTCGAGCTACTCTAGGCGACCGACTCCGCGGTACCGAACCTCGACGCGAAATTCGATATTTTAATATAAATTAAATCTAATTAAAAAAAGGTGCTTCGTAATCATAGAACTAATTTAAATACTTAAAGAATATCTCTTAATATTAATATTATAAAAAATATAACTAATTTCTTTTTAAAGTCGCGCGGTAACGACCGCGTTGATAAGTATTAAGTTAAACGCTTTATTACTTATAACCCGGACCTTAAAACTCGAATAAATTATTAATATAGCTATTAGAGAGCTTTTTATCAAAATACAGGTGTTATTTCCGGCTAGTCCGCGTTAATCGCGAATATTAAAATTAAATACGGCATTTTAAATAAGAATATATAAAATTTTAACGAAACCGGCTTTATAATAAGTATAATTAAGTTAATACTCGTCGTAATACGCGCCGATCGTTATAAAAAAATAAAATTAGTTTAGCTTAATAATCGGGAATAATTAACAGTTATTAAATATATTAATTCGTAAAACTAATATATTCCGCCGTTTTTAATCGTTTAAAATTAATATTACCTCGTGAATTAGTTTCGCGAATACGATTTATTAAATATTTAAATAATTGAACCGACTTTTAACAACTAGATTAATAACGAAACGAGCTTAAATTAAATTCGGTATTTCGATAAATATGTTAAAGCGCGGACGAAAGGCTTTTATTACTTCTTAATTTTAAACGGTTTTAAAAACTATATTTTCATCGAATTCGAATAAGATTATAAAAATAACGAGATTATTACACTTAATATACCTTTTTATTTTTTTTACATATTTTAATTTTTAAATATAATATTTTATTCGCTATTAAACCGTATTTATTTAAAAACAAATTAATAAATTATATTACGAAACTAAAATTCTTTATTACTTTTAAAGCTATAAATTTCATTATTTTTATAAAAAATAATATTAAATCTTAATTTAACTCATTTAATTTAATACTTTATTATTTAAACGAAATAATTAATAAGTTAAATATACGTTTTCGGACGATTATACTTAACTCGTTACGTTTAGGGACAGCTAATACCTATAACCTCTAAACGTTATTTAACTTTTAATAAACGATTAAATGTTTTATTTTTATTAAAAATAAGGTTCTTATTTATTAAAAAAGCTTTTTAATATTAATTTTAAGTATTATAAACTAAGTAACGAAAAATATATATATAATAATATATAAAATAACCCTTATAAAGATTTAAATATATATTTTATAAAAGATTAATTTAATACTTTTTAAGGGCCGGAAAATTAAAACCTCGCGTATTTAGTTTAAAAGAGCCCTTATTATATAGGAATCTTAAAAGCTATAAAACGAGAAAGTAAAAGGGAAGTATTAGAACAGCAAGAACTAAGGTTTTCTATATTACTTTAAAAGGGGTGCCACGTACCTGCGCGTACGAACCCCTTTTCAGTTTTATTAAAAGGGGTATACGATACCTTTCGTAGTTCGTGTTAAAAATAAATATAAATAATAAAATATAATAATATAACTTTAATTAAACTTAGAACATATTTATATATATATACGAAAGCTTATTTAATACTAATTAATAATTATATAAAATAATTATAAATTAATAAGAGTAAAAAAACGGTTTTACGCCCTTATCGGTATAAAGGTGACCGTATTAAAGAACCCTGAGAATTTCCGCCGGTTAAAAATTCGGAAAAAAAGCCGAACTAAATTAACTATATAAAGAGGAACCTCTTTTCCCGAGTATATATTATAAAAAGGAGACTAGGTTTTAAATTATATATAAAATTAATTAAGCTATATATAATTATATATTTAAATAACCTTATTATACGATTTATAAAATAATAACCCTTATTAAGATAAAATTAATTATAATCGGCGAATCGAGACCGAGCCCGGATATATCGAATCTAGACAAACCGACGATTTTAAACCCCGAACTATTTATATACGAAGAAGTTTTTTAAAATATCGAGATCTTTTTAATAATTTAAAAAAGAAATATTAACCTCGCTTTTTAAAAACTCGAACCTTTAAACGTAATTTTTAAAAAAATAATACCCGAATTATTTATAACGTACCTTATATAATATTTCTTAAAATATTATATATTTAGAATAAAAAAAGCTCTTTTTAAAAAATCGTTTATTACCGAGTTCGGCGGATAAACCGAGCATTAATTCGGTTAAATTAACCGTACGTTTTAAAAAACACGGAGTCGATATATTAACGGACGGATCCTTTAAAGCTAAGCTCGTAAACCTGATATTACCGGCCGCTTTTACACACTAATAGGACCGACCGATAGAACCGACTTCGGAAACCCGAAAAGAGGATGTTCTATACTCTTCCCTAGAATAGATAATTAAATAACCGCCGCCTAAACGAGAGATACCCGGTTTTTATACGGAGTAATCGTCCGCGATACTACGGGATATTTTAGGCCCGACGTTTAACTTTAGATTTATAAGTATTTAAGCGTTATAAGATATCGTCCTTTTCTTTCTCCGACTCCGGTATCGCCGAACTAGACAGTACGATTATTTGATCTAGCGTACGTTATAAAGTACGATATCTCTTTAAGCCGAGCTATTTATAACGGTAAAATCGATTAAAATAAGGTCGTTACTTTTTTAAAGGTATAAAAGAAAGAAAAAAACTATATCGGCAAGCCGTACGATATCTTTTATAATAAAGTACGAATATTTGTTAACATATATTAACGGCTAGATATATTAAAAAACTAATATTATATAAATTTTCCGGATATTTTTTCCGGCCGTGCGGAGGTATTTTATTTTAATTATATCGGACTTAAAAAGAGATAAAACGAGACATACCACTTTATAAACTCGTATTTTAATATAATAATGAACTATATATAATGTTTTACGAATTAAACGATAACTTTTTTTTATATAAGTAAAAAATAAAAACGCCGAGAAATAATATATTAAAGTTTTAAAAATCTTATTAAATAAGCTTTAACTCGTATAACGAGCCCTTAAAAAAAGATTCGAAAAAAGATCGCTCTCTATACCTTAATCGTATAAACCTACCGAAAAGTTCCGGAGCTTACACCGGCCCTTATTAACTAAAAACTAATATATAAAGCGTTATTTTTAAACCTTCTATAACGAACGCTATCTAGGTTCTAAAAGAAACTTAATAAGACGTACTGGGGTTTATATTAGTAATACGAGAAAGTATCTAAACGTGCGATAAAAGTCGCTTTTATTAATATAATAGGTAATAACTAGTAAGAATAAAGGTAATTAAAGTACGTAAACTTAAGGGTATTTATAATAGTTTTATTAAAGCTGTTTACTTTATTAATAGGTTAAAATTAATACTTAAATTAATTATTAAAATAAAAAGTATCTATATAAAATATATAAGGAATGTCTATTATTATATATCTAATCCTTCCTTTATTAATCCGAATTAGGTCGCTAAGAGCGTCGTGATCCCGTCGCTCCTAGATTACTGGGAGCGTCGTAATCCCGTCGCTCCTGGATCACTAGGAGCGTCGTGATCTTGTCGCTCCTAGATTACTAGGAGCGTTATGATCTTATAGCTCCTTTATCTTATTTATACGTGACTTTAGGCTATCTTTTATTATTTACTTTATTCTGTTTATCTATTCCTGTTTATTTATTCCCGTCTATTTACCGTGGTTTATCCTTAGTTAGTTAGTCGTAGTATATTATTATCGTATTATTATTTATCGATATTTTATAGCGGTATAGTAAGGCTGTTATTATTAATAGGGCGTTATTATAAATTAGCTTTTTATATAAGATTTTATAAGCGTTTCGGGTTATCCTAACTCCGTGCCGAATAATGGATCTTAGCCGCCTGTTTAGGTCAGGTCGTAATACTATTTCTTCTTTTTTTATTACTTTATTTTTAAAGTAGTTAGTCGTTATAAGTACTCGTTATTTTCTATTATATCGGGATTTTTTCGTAAATTCTTTTTTTTTTATTATAATATATATTTATTATAGTATTAAATCGTATTAAGAAATTTTTTATTAAGGTTTATAAGCGTTCTTTTTTTTATTATTTTATTATTTTTAATGGTTACTTAGCCGATATATTTTATTCGTATTATTTTAAAAATAAGAAATTTAATTATCGTATTTCGGACCGTTTTTCGCGCTACGAAAAATACGTAAACCGTGGTCGTTTATATAATAGTTTTTTAATAGCTTTGTTTTTAAAAAAGGTTTTAACGTAATAGTGTAAGTTAAACGAAAACGAAGAAGCTATAAGCGAAAAATTTTTATCGCTATATTTGGAATTAATTAAGCTTCAGTTTTAGCTCGTTAAAGCGGCGGGTCGGTTATCGCGGATCCGGAAAATTCGTTAAAAAGTGAAGGAAAGGGGTGCCGATTTATTTAGTTATAATATAAAGGAATTAGATAAGGAGGACGATATCCTCTTTATTTTAAAAGGTTACGAAAGTTATTTAGTAGGGGACCTCTAGTTTATAGGCGTTTTTTTTAATGTAGATTGGGCTTCTTTAGGTCTGGCTAATTTCGGGGGTTTAGGCTTTTTGGTGCCTCCCGTTGATCCTGCTGTTCGAACTCCTAAAGCTCCTCCGCGGCGTTCGTTAAATGTTTTTTAGGTTTTTAGGTATTGTTTTTAAGTAGGTAACCCTTTTATTAAACGAGGTATTAATACCCCCGTTTAGTTTTTTTTTATTGATAATCCCGTCGATTTCGTATTTAAATTAATTTATTTTAACTTTTAGTTACGTATCGATTAGGGTTTCTTTAGCCGCTAGTTTAAATAATAAAATATAAAATATAAAGTGTATCCGTATTGTTTTAAGTAGTAATAATTAGTAGTTAGTTTTTAAAATAATTTTTATAATTTTAAATAGTTTTATCTTTTTAACGTCTAATTTATTGCTTAATCGTTTTGTTTTAATATTTCGTCGTAAGAAGTAAATTTTTTCTCTTTTTTTAAAGATTAGCTTTTTTAACCTTATTTAATCGGCGTATCCTTTTATTTATTATTAAAAGAAGGTAAGGTCTTATTATAATATAATTTAAAGTTTTTTAATTTTTCGACTTATATAGTCGCGATTAGTATTAGCTCTTTTTTTAAAGGTTTCTTAATAATTTCCGGGTTATACCTATAGTTCGTTCGGAATAATAAGATACGCGTAGCTTCGTTATTTACGTTATTATAAATAAATTAAGTTATAAATAATAGTTATACTTAATTATTTTATTCGTAATTAATATAATAGCGTAGGTATTATTTGAAAGTTTAGTTTATCCGCTTGATTTATTTATCCGTTTAAAGGTAGTAAGCCGTAAATAGTTTATATTTAATTTTAAGTTATGTTATAAGCGACTTTTAAAATTTAGCGGTAAACAGTTTATTTTTATTAGAGATGATCGTTTCGAGCAGTTCGTACTAGTTAACGATTATTCGAAGGAATATGTATATTAGGTCGTTAATATCGTTAAATTCTTTATATAGTAAAAAGTAGGTATACTTTATAAGTTTATCCGTAATTATTAAAATATTATCGTAATTAACCTTAGTTAGGGGTTTTTTTAATAGGGGCAGCTTAACGATAAAGTCGAGTATAATAGTTTTTTATACTTTATTTAATAGTAGGATCGGCTATAGTTCTCCGTATAATCGGTATCGGGTAGCTTTAGCTTTATTATAGAAGTTATATTTGCCGATTATTTTAGCCACGGTTAACTTAAGGTTCTTATAATCGAATTACTTAGTAATCTTTTTTTAAGTTTTAAATATTCCTTAGTATCCGTGTACGGGGTGTTTATAGAATTCTTTAATAAAGTCTTTATGATATTATTTAGGGATATAGATTTTATTTCGGTAAAAAGTAAGACCGTTATGGTTTTCGAGGTGATCCCTAAAGTAATTCGCGGGGTCGAGGTTTTAGCTAAGTTATCGGAATTTAATAACCTATTCGTTATTATGCTAAACGTGGTTTGTAACGTTTAATTATTTTAAAGGTGCGAGGTTACCGTTTTAGTTATAAGTGAGAATTATTCGCGTTTTGGGCGGGACTTCTTCTTAATAATCCGGTCGTCGGTTTAGCGCGTCGGCGCGACCGTTCTCGCTACCTTTTTAATAGATAATAGTGAGGTTAAATTTTAAAAGGAATTTAGATTATTATATTTATTATTTATTTAGTTCTTTAATAATAATAAACGTTATAAGGTTTTTATAATCGGTATAGATTTTAATTAATTTTTTTATTCCGTTAAAATAATATCTTTATTTTTTATAAGCTTTAATAATAGTTATTAACTCTTTATTATAAACTTAATAATTAAGTTCTAGTCCGTTAAGCTTTTTTAAAAAGAATACGACCGGGTGCGACTTTCCGTTATTATTTCGTTAATTAAGTTATCCTCTGATCGTATAGTTTAATACGTCGGTTTCAATTTTAAAGGGTTTAGACGGATTTATTATATAAAGTATTAATTCGTTAAAGATTCGTTCTTTAATATTATAAAAGGCTTTATCTTTTTTCTTTGTTTATTAAAATAGTTCGTCCTTTTTTATTAAGTTCGTTAAGGGTATCGTTATCCTGTTAAATCCGGGGACGAAAATCTAGTAATAATTAACTAATTTTAAGAAGGATCTGATTTTTATAACGCTTATAAGCGTAGGCTATTTTTTAACTACTAAAATTTTTAAGGGTTTTATTCGAATTTTACCCGGGGATATTACGTATTTTATAAAAATAATGGATCGTTAATAGAATTCGCTTTTTTTTAGGTTAATTAGTAAGTTAGCGTTTTATAGCTTTTAAAGTATTAATTTTACGTATTTTCGGTATTATTCGTTATTCTCGAAATAAATAAAGATATTATCGAGGTATATTATAATAAATTTATTAAGGTAATTTTATAAGATATAATTAATTATAAATTAAAAATTAATTAATACGTTAATTAAATTAAACGGTATAGCTTAATATTCGAAATAGCCGTATTTAGTTTAAAACGCGGTTTTCTATTCTTTTCTTTTTTTAATTCAAATTAGGTTATATATATTAAAGAGGTCGAGTATTATAAAGATTTTAACGTATAGTAGTTTATTTTATAAATCGCTAATTAAAGGTAAGGGGTACCGGTTTTTAATAATAATTTCGTTAAGTTTTTAGTAATCGATATATATGCGTTATTTAAGTTTCCCGTCCTTGCTCTTTTTTAAAACGAAGAGGATGGGGAAGCCTATTAGTAATATAGATGGTTAGATAACTCTTTTTCGAGATTTTCCGTGATATACTTTTTTAAGACTTGTTCGTATTTTTAGTTAAGTTTATATATAAGTATAAATAAGGGTTTTTTCTTATTTTTAAAGGGTATTTTATAATTTTACCGTGTATAAAATAATAAGCCTATTTTTAATTTCTTATTAAAAAGAGTTTCGAATTATTAATACTTTTTTAATATAATCGTTATAACGTTCGGTTTAAACTTTTTAATAATAATATATACTTTAAAAACTTTAAATTTATTAAAAGGTTATTTTTTAAATCGCTACTTATTAATTAAACCTCTTTTTAATATATTTTATTAAAGTTAGCCTATTTTTTAATTAATTTTAAAATTATATCGTATTTTATAACGTTTTCCGATATTAACCGGAAAGTTCGCGACTTTTTTCTATACTTCTCTATCGTTATATATTATAAATCCTTTATCGACGGTTTTAAATCGGTATAAGGCGTTTTTTTCTTATTATTCGAATTTAAGGCAGTTAACGATTCGTAATAAAATATAGTTTTTTTATGCTCCGCTATCGAGTAACGCTTTAATATAAACTCTTTTTACGCTTATTATTAATATAATATATTTATAGATAGCTCGATTATCTATTATTTAGTATAAGGACCTATTTTAATCCGCCTATTATCATCCTTTTATAATAAACGGCGTTTATTTCCCGGGTACTATTCTTATAAGTAGGTAATAATTTCTTACGATCGATCTTTATATCGTTACTATTATTTTTTTTATTTTTTATAAAATATTTCTTAATATATTAATAAAAGTGTTTCTATACTTTTTTTTATATAAAATACTATTTTTAATACTTAAGATTCGGGTTTTTTTAATAATTTAAAGGTTTATTAAATTCGCGGTAATTTATAAACATTTTATAAATTTTTTAATATAATAAAAGGGTTTTTTTATTAAGTATATATTTATATATTTTAAAAGTATTAAGCGTTTTCCTTTAAATGTTTATAGGCTCGCGATTTTTTTTAGGCGTGTTCGAGGTATTAATTTTCGAAACACTTTTTTTAATTTCGTTTTTTTAGGTGGTATTATTATAACTACCGTAGGTTTTTTTATATTAATAAGTACGCGTATTATTTATTTAAGATCGACGTTCGGATTTTTTTAATAATATAATCCGGGTATAGTTACGTAATAGGTTATTTATTAATCTTTTAGGGAAATTATTTATATTTAAGCTTTTTTACGAGATGTTTTATATAAGCGTTATATATGTATAAGATTTATAAAAGCGTAAAGTATTTTTTTTTTATAAAGGAGATTTGTAAGTTATTTTTTATTGTATAGTTATTATAGATTTTTTAATTAAAACCGGCCGTAATAAATATTTAGCGTAGGTGTTTTAAATCGAGGTAAAGAATATTAAGGATGGTTAATTATTTATTAGTTTTAAGGTTTTTAAATTTAACGATCTCGTTTATTAAATGTTTATAGTTTATTAATTATTTTAATTAGTTTATAATATTATTTATTAAGTTATTACTTTTATTATAAGGAAGGAGTTATTCTTTTCGTATTATTATAACGCTTCGGCTATAGTTTTCCTCGCTTTTTAAAACTTTAAGAAATTATTTAGTACTTTCTTTATTCATTAAGTAAAAGGTATACCTATTATCGTAATAAATTATTTAAAATAAATTATTATATTTAATAATAACGTTATTATTTTTAATAATTATTATAAAGTTGTTTTTTATTTTAATAGCATTAATATATTATTTTTTTAAGATTCGTTAAAAGTTTTTTTTAATGTTCGATATTTTCGAGCGTAATATTTTAATTTTTAATAGTTATAATAAGTATTACGTAATTTCTTATTTTATTTATTATATTTAGTAACGTTAAAGTTTATAAGTTTATTATAGTAGCTATATACCGTGGTATTTTTAGGCGGTATGTAGTTATATTAACGTGGTCGCCCTGTGTTAGTTTAGGTTTGATTAGTTTATTATTAAAGTCCGCCTTGTTTCTTATAGCGTTGCTTATATATACGGGTATCGATTTTAATAATAAGTTCTATATATAAAAGAAAGTTATTAGGGGTGTTAAGCTGGCTAAGTTTATTTTTAATATTATTTTTTAATCCTCGGTAATATATTATAATTTTCGTAACTTCGGTATAGTTTAATCGAGTTATGATACGCCGGAACTTAATTGTATAAAAAGCGGCTGATCCTTTTTATTTAAGGGTTTTAAGTTCCCTCTCCGCTTGTCGCTTTTTATCGGAGTTTTAAAAGAGTGATTTAAGGATTTATTCGAAGCCGTCGTAATTTTTAAAGATACGTTATATTTTTATGCGGTATAGCTTAATTTATTAATCGTTTTTTACGAGTTTGTTTAAATAGGGTTTGAATTAAGCGAGTGTTTTATTTTTAAAAAACGAGGTAGCGTAAATAACTCGTTAAGTAAAGTTTTAAAACGTTTTTTTATAAAATTGTTAATAAGTTTTAATTTAAATAAAAAAGCTTTAAAAATTTCCGTTTATTTTATTAAAAAATGTTAACGTATTAATTTTTATACCTTTTTTTAATATAATAAGGGTTTAAATAATATTAATAATTATATAAAAGAAACGTACTTTTTTATATAACTTATTAATATTATAAAATATTTATTTTAAAGTACCTTTAATTAAGAGCTCGTTACGCTTTTTTCGAGTTTAACGTAGTAATATTAATAGTTAGTACTTTTTTGTTCGAATTTTTTAATTCGCTTAATTAACGTTTATTATATAGGTTCGTCGTTATTATCGTTATTATCAACGTTTATAGCAGGGTCCCGTTAAGAAGTATTAGGGGTAGCGATAGGAGTTTTTTTTATTAAATGGTATTATTAGGGCTAGGTATAGATATAGTTCTTGTAGTATTATTATTTAAAGGTTTAAGTAATAATTTATAAAAATAAAAGTAATTAAAATATAACGAATATTATTTAAGTTTTAAAAAAAACTTAATAAAACGTATTAAGGTTTATATTAATAATATAAAAAAGTATTTAAATGTGTAATAAAAATCGCTTTTATTAATATAATAGGTAATAATTAGTAAAAATAAAAGTAATTAAGGTATATAAATTTAAGGGTATTTATAATAGTTTTATTAAGGTTATTTATTTTATTAATAAATTAAGATTAATATTTAAATTAATTATTAAAATAAAAAGTATTTATATAAAATATATAAAGAACGTTTATTATTATATATTTAATCCTTTTTTTATTAATCCGAATTAGGTTACTAAGAGCGTTGTGATCTCGTCGCTCCTAGATTACTAGGAGCGTCGTAATCCCGTCGCTCCTGGATTATTAAGAGCGTCGTAATCTTATCGCTCTTGGATCACTAGGAGCGTCGTGATCTTATAGCTCCCTTATTTTATCTACACGTGACTTTAAACTATCTTTTATTATTTATCTTAACGTATCTCACAAGTGAATATCCTATATAAACGAATATCTCATTCTTTTATACCTTTTTTAATAAAATATAAGTTAATTTTATTATAACGTATTTAAAATATTAAAATTAATTAGAATTCTTATCTCTAGATACTTCTATATTATTCTAATAAGTACGCGTATTATACTCGGGCTCTCCGTAGATTCTATAGCGTTATAAACGTGTCCTAAACGTCCTCGTATAATTACTCTTTCGACGCGATTCGTTTTATAACTATTTATTAACGTCTTTTTAAAACTATAGGTTTTTTTTAGTTTATATATAAAATAATCTTTTATTTTGTAGCCGTTTTTTTTTTTGTACGGCGGCGCCGGCTAAATATTTTATTTACTTTTCGAAATATTGCGTTCTTACTTTTTAAAAGAGTAACTCGGTATATAATATACGTTATAGCTTTTACGATCTAGTTAAAACTAGTTAAAATAAACGTTAAAAAGTTATTTTAATACTGTACGATACGGTTTCGAATATATTCGGTTTAAGATTAAGCCTTAATCGGGTTATTTAAAATTTTTAATTCTTAAAAAAAAAGTAGGCGGGAAAACGTCCCCGGAGGTATTAAAATATATAGCTTTATATTTAATTATAAAATAATATATTCCGGATTATATAGGACGAGTCCTATTTTTTGAAAGCTTTTTTATATATTCGAAACGGTAAAAATCTCTTATAACGCTTTTAAAAACGTTAGTAAGAAGTCCTCTTTTAAGATATAAGTAATATACGCCCGTATAAAATATTTAATTTCTTTCCCGTACACTTTTTTTAACCTACGAAAATAGCCGATATTAAAAGGTTAGAGCTTATATAACGAATAAGAAGGTATATAAAATATAATAATCGAGTTTTTTTTATAATAGAGCTCGAAAGTTATTAAGTAGTAATTTTTGTGGCTGTTTAGGATTAAAAGGCGATAACGACCTTTCGTATAAAACCTGGTATATTAATTAAAATATCGAATCTAGTCCTCGCTTTTTTTATTCGTGATCTAGTTATTTTTAATAATTGCGATTACTTAATCCTTTGGTAATAAGCTGTTTTCGTATTAGGAAAAGAGGTGCGTTTTCTTAGTAAAGATAATATACGGAGGGATAGCGTAACCGTGTAATTCGACGCTTTAAATAATTATAACTTATTCCCGGTTCTTTTACTATATTACTTTAAGCTTTCCGCGTTGATCGGAGGTGGTTACGATTATTTCGAACGAGATTTAGTTTATAAGAAAGCCGGTCTCGTTAAAGTTATAAATATCCTCTTTTTAAATCCCGTATTTATAAATTATATTTTATATAAGGGTAAATTACGCGTAATACGCGTTAAGATCTTTATAAAAGACTTTTTAATAATTGATTTTTCGGTTAAAACGCGTCCGGAGGTCTGGTTATCGTTGTACGAAATTAAAGGCCTAATTAATATCAACGCGTTCCGCGTCGCGTAAATTAAATAATTAATTCGTTATATCTTTTATACTATTTAACCGGGGAAGAAATAATCGCGTATTTAAATTAATAATATATTAATAAAAGCTTTCGAGAATTCGTAAATATTTCATATCGTATAGGTTAGCTATTTCGTTTACGCTATAATATTTTCGATAAGACGTAATAAATTAATACAGCCTTTCGTACACTTAAAATTAAGTCTTCCTAGAACGCTTAAAACGTTAGAATTATATTACTCTCTTTTTAAAGTTGTAGTATTTTCGGACGTAAAAGAATATAAAAAAAGGTTGAGGCTATAAGGAAATTTATAAAAGTAGGACATTCGCTTGTGTGAGACATTCGCTTGTGGGATACGTTATTTTATTTATTTATTCCTATTTATTTATTCTCGTTTATTCACCGTAATCCATCCTTAATTAACTAGTCGTAATATATTATTATCGTGTTATTATTTATTAATATTCTATAGCGGTATAGTGGGGCTATTATCGTTAATAGGGCGTTATTGTAGATTAGCTCTTTGTATAGGATTTCGTAAGCGCCTCGGGTTATCCTGGCTCCGTGCCGGATGGTGGATCTTGGCCGCCTGTTTAGGTTAGGTCGTAACACCTTCGCGCATTACTAAGTATAATAACGGACTAGATATTATCGGAACGATATTTAATGAAGGAACTATATCGAAACCCGGCTATAAATACGTACTTAACTAATAAACGGTTTATAAATAACCGTACGAAAAAAAAAACTAGCCTACGGTAATAAATTACTATATAATAGCCGACCACTAGGATAGGAAAAGATCTAACGACCCGCCGGCACCTTTTAACTAAGATTACCGTACAGGAACCGGAAGTTCGAACGAGGAACCTGCCGAATCTGCTATAAGCAAAGCTATTAATCGATAAACCACCTAGCCGGAAAGCAGTCTTAAATAAGGAACTAATATCTCTAAACGTGCGATAATATCGAATAAAGCCCCCTTTTTTTTTAAACAAGTATAAAAAGTTTATCCCGGACTAGGAAAAAAATAAAGAAAAGCTAAAAAACGACGAAAAGAAGTATAACTACTTCGATCTAGAAAATATATAATAAAGTATTACTTACTTAATAAACGCCGCGTTTTACTACCGGCTTATTAGCGAGGATATTTACTTAAAAGCTATCGTACAGGCCGACCAATTTAACCTTAGTAGCCCGTATAGCTAGACTTATTAAGGAGAGCTTTAAAATACCGGCGCCGCTTTATTTTTAATAATCGAAAAGCCTTAAGTAATAGCCTACGTATAAAAGCCCTAGAAATATAAATTAATTAAACCCCGGGAAGCGTCGAAATTAAGTTCGAAAGTTTAAAGCTTATTTCGTCGATTAAAATAATCGATATATAGAACTTATTAAAAATAATTAAGTATTATATCTTAAATATTATAACCTTTTTCTTATTTTTATTATATAATATCGATTAGTTTAAAGCGTATTATAATAATATCTTTAATCTTATTATATAAAAAAGTAATAAGATATTTCTTATAATTAAAAAATAAAGACATCCGTTTTTTAATACCGGCCGTATAAAAATAACGTTATATTTTATTAAAAAATAGTTTTAGTACCTCTACCAACGGTTTGAACACCTTCGTATAAAAAAGCTTTATATACTTTTACAAAACGCCGGCTACGATAACGTCGACCTTACTATTCTTAACGAGATTTAAAAGTTTTACTCCTAATATTAATCGCACGATCTAGCGCTATAAAAATTTAAATTCTCGTTATAAAACGAATACGACTTTAATTACGAAATTATTATAAATATCGTTTATATTAATAAATAAAATATATTTTATATAATTAATTTAAATATAACCTTTTAAGCGGTTATATTTTTATATTTACTTAATATATAAAATATTTAAAATACTTTTTATAAGTATTAAATATATATATATTAAAAACACTTTAATTATATCTCGTATAATCCGAGTACGTATTTTTAAAAAGAGTTTCGAAGTTATATATAAATAATAAAACTTACTTATAAATAAATATTTATTAAAACTTATTAAATAATAAATAAAATTAAACGAATATATATTCCGTTATATAAAACTTTTAATATTTTATAAAAGAATCTCGGTTATTATATAAATACCGAGATAATACTTTAAATAATAATTAAAGTATTAAATAATACGGCTAGCCTTAATAATTTAATATTTACCCTGCTCGTATTTAAAATATACCCTCGTATCGATAAAAACTTACTACCGTTATTAGAGATCTAAGTATAAAGAGAAGCCGTATAGAAAATAATAAAGATACTCCGGAAAATACGTACGGACGTCGAGATTTACCGAGCTTTAAATACCCGGAACGGACCGGCTATCCACGATATTTTAATACTCCCGCTCCGGAGCGAAGTCTTAATTTAACGGGAGAAAGAAGGATAAATTAAACCATATAAAATAGCAGCTATCGAAAATCGTATAATTCGAATAAATACCCTAAACGGCCCGAAAGCCTTTCGAATAACTTAAATCAAGCCGTACTACCGGGAGGAAGCCGGAAAACTATACGACTAACCGGAATTATAAATAAATCTAGAACAGCCAGCAAATATCCCAAATACCGAACCGATAATCGAGGAAATTACGGTAGCTCCGGTACGCCGTAGCCGGGGACGACCGAGAAAATACCTACTCCGGAACGCTCGAGCCGCCGCATTCCTTACTTAAAAAGAATAAGAGAATTACGACCTAGCGATAAAGCTCCGACAAGACGGGGTTATTACCTCGTCCGGATACCCGTTCTAGGAGTCTAACGCGGAGGAGATTAATAACGTCGCCGTATAAGGAGTTTCGAATTTATCCGATTTAACCCGGGTAAGTACACCGGCCGAAAGATCTTTAAAATACGGCTCGTACGAGAGATTAAGGGTAAAACTACGAAGCTATACGAGAAGTCTAGGCTCGTAATATAGGGCTACGAAAATATAGAAAAGGAAGCTATTTTAACCTAGTTACCGATAATCCAGCGGATAAGCTAAAGACTCTTTTTAACCCTCGGACCGACCTTGATCCGAAACTTTAATATATAAAACGAGCTATATAATATTATATAAGCGTATATTTAATCGTATAATAAATTAAATAGACTAGTTTATATATATTTACCGGTAGAGCTAAAGATTTAATATTTCGAAAGGACGTTATTTTAAATTATATTACCTTTATATAAACTAGTAGAGTTAGAACTTTACTAATTTAAAACGTATTATAATTATTATGTACGAAATTTAAGAATAATAGTTTTAATATACGACGCCTATTTATTATTTATTATAAAAAAACCGGATACTTTCGATATTATAATAATATAAACCGACGATATGTTTAGCTTTATTATAGCCCCTTTTTTTAAAAAAAGAGGAAGAAAAGCTAATAGAGGAATAATTCTTTATAAAGCTAAAAAGTATTTTAATTAAAAATACGCTAATCGATTTTAACGGAGGTAGGATTTAATTAAAATCGTACGATATCCTTTTCGAATAAAAAAGACAGACTAATTAATTAAAGCCTATCGACCCGAAGGTTATCGATAGAAATTAGTAATACGTCTCTTAACGGGCAAAAAGAGCATACCTAATATTTATTTATTAGCTAGAAATAGCGTACGACTTATCTATCGCCGCTTAAATATAGACCTTAAAAAATAAGAATATTAAGAGCTTAAACGAGCGTATTAATTAATAGATTTAAAACTCGATACGCGGCTTAAAATATATCCCGCTTAACTTTTATCGTATGAAAATATATATCTTTACTAACGGCTCGTTTATAAATAACGAGGACTTAATTTCTTAACTTAAATACTTAATCCTATTAAGCTAGGAGATAAATCGTACGAAGCATTAGTTCGAGATTTAATGTAATATTATCTACTAGAGCTCGATAAAATATAAAAGAGTTACACGGAGCGTATTAACTAGCGAACTATATAGTATAACTTTCGGTATAAATATAAATAGCGGTATTATACTAAGTATTACGCTTAAAAGAATCGTATAAACCTTAAGATTTTAAGATATATTAATAACTTTTTATATAGATTCGAGGTTTTTTTATAACTACTTAATTAAGCTAGGTATAATAAACGAAAAAAGGCTTATAATTAATATTATATCCCTCCGAAAATCGTACGAAAGAAAGGAGATCTTATAGATCTATTATATCGATAATAAGGACAACCCGGCAGACGCCCTCACTAAGGTATCCCTAAACAAGGCCCTCGAATAAATGGTTTCGATAAACAGCTTTACCGTATATATAAAAGCGTATATCGAAAGGCTAGACTCGCACGTCCCCGATAAGGTATAACGTATCGCGATATATAACGGAACCTTTATTATTATTACTACTTTTAAACCGTTTTTTTATAACGAGAAATAATATATATTAATATATAATAACTTTTCTTATTATTATTATTATTATCATTTAATAATTAAAAGGACTTATTATTTAATAAAATTAACGTTAAGAAGGTATAATATCACCTATACGGCTCAAGTAGGCACCGAATACCGAATTAGCGCAACCCATCCGTAAGAGACCCTCGGGAAGGGAAGGCCCGTATCTAAAAAGGGGAACAGGCTAATTCTATCGTTAAAATAAAAAACTACCAGTATTAAAATAATAAGAACTAAGGTTTTTTATATTATTTTAAAAAAGGTGTTACGTATTTACGTATACGAACCCTTTTTTAATTTTATTAAAAAGGGTATACGATACCCCTCGTAGCTCGTATTAAAAATAAAAAAAATAAAAAATATAGTAAAATAATTTTAATTAAACCCGAAACTTATTTATATATATATACGAAAGCTTATTTAATATTAAGACTATTATTCTTAATTTTTATACGTAGTAATTATAATACATTTTAAACTAGTGAAGTCTTAACTCTACTAGTCCGTATAGGGGTAATACGATCTAAAGCAGCGTCTCTTTGAAATATTAGATCTTTAATTCTATTAATAAACGTATATAAACTAGTCGGTTTAATTTATTATATAATTAAATATACGCTTATATAATATTATATAACTCGTTTTATATATTAAAGTTTCGGATTAAAATTAATTTAAAAATTAAAAGAAGTCTTTAGCTTATCCGCTAAATTATTAATAACTAAATTAAAATAACCTCCTTTTTTATATTTTTATAACTTTATATTATAAGCTTAAACTTTTCGTATAGCTTTGTAATTTTACTCTTAATCTCTTATACGAGCCGTGTTTTAAAGATTTTCCGGCCGGTATGTTTACCCGGGTCGAATCGAATAAATTCGAAAAATCTTCGTGCGGCGAGATTATTAATCTCCTCCGCGTTAGACTTTTAGAATAGATATCTAAACGAAATAATAACGCCGTCCTATTAAACCTTAATTATTACGTTATAATTTTCTTATTCTTTATAAGTAAAAAATATAGCGTTTAGAATATTCCGGGGTAGATATTTTTAAAATTATTCCCGGCTATATTATATAAGAGCTACCGTAATTTCCTCGGTTATCGGTTCAATATCTAGGGTACTTACCGGTTATTCCGGATCTGGTTATATATTTAGCTCGTTATGCGGTTTTTTAGCCTTTTCCCGGTAGTACGGCTTAATTTAGGTTATTCGAAAGGCTTTCGGACTGTCCGGGTTGTTTACCCGGATCGTACGGTTTTTAATAACTGCTATCTTATATAGTCCGGTTTATCCTTTTTTTTCTCGCTAAATTAAGACTTTACTTCGAAGCGAGAGTATTAACATATTATAAATAGCCGATTTATTCCGGGTATTTAGGGCTTAATAAATATCGATATTTATACGTATTTTCTCGAGTATTTTTATTACTTTTTATACGGCTTTTTTTCGTGCCTGGATCTTTAGTAACGATAGTAAGTTCCCGTTGATACGAAGGTATATTCTAAATCCGATTAGGGTAGATATTAAGCCGTCGGGGCTAACCGTATTATTTAAAGCTTTAATAGCTATTTAAAGCATTATTTTAATATTCGCTCGGTAACCGAGATCCTTTTATAAGATATCGAAAGCTCCACGTAGCGGAATATATGTTCGTTCGATTTTATTTATTATTTAATAAGCTTTAATAAGTATTTATTTATAGATAATTCTTATTATTTATATATAGTTTCGAAATTTTTTTAAAAAATATATGCCCGAATTATATAAAATATAATTAAAAGGTTTTTAATATATATATATTTAATACTTATAAAGGGTATTCTAAGTGTTTTATATATTAAATAAATATAAGAATATAGCCGTTTAAAAAGACGTATTCGAATTAATTATATAAAGTATATTTTATCTATTAATATAAACGATATTTATAATAATTTAGTAATTAAAGTCGTATTTATTTTATAATAAGAATTTTAATCTTTATAACGCCCGATCGTACGTTTAATATTAAGAATAAAACTTCTAGATTTCGTTAAGAATAATAGGGTTAATATTATCGTAGCCGGCGTTCTTTAGGAGAGTATAGAGCTTTCTCGTATAAGGGTGTTTAAAACGTTAATAGAGGTATCGAAACTGTCCTTTAATAAAATATAACGTTATTTTTATACGGCCGGTATTAAAGAACGGGTGTCCTTATTTCCTAATTATAAAAAGTATTTTATTATCTTTTTATATAATAAAATTAAAGATATTATTATAATACGCTTTAAGCCGGTCGGCGTTATATAATAAAAATAAGAAAAGGGTTATAATATTTAAGATATAATACCTAATTATTTTTAATAAGTTTCGTATATCGATTATTTTAATTAATAAAATAAGCTTTAAGCTTCCGAACTTAGTCTCGGCGCTTTCTACGGTCTAGTCGATTCGTACGTCTAGGTTCTCTCGTATATAGGCTTTTATTTAAGGCTTTTAAATTTTTAAAAACAAGGCGGCGCCGGTATTTTAAAACTTTTTTTAATAAGTCTAGCTATACGGGTTATTAAAGTTAAATTAGTTAGTTTATATAACAATTATTTAAAAATAGATATCTTTATTAATAAGTCGATAATACAACGCGGCGTTTATTAAATAAATAATATTTACTATACGTTTTTTAGATTAAAGTAGTCGTACTTTTTATTATTACTTTTTAACTCTTTTTTTTCTTTTTTTAATTTTAAACGAAATCTTTATATTTATTTTAAATAAAGAGTTCTTATTTAATATTATTATATATTTAAAAGTATTAAATTATTATACGGCTTCGTTTTTTAATTAAATAATTTATTAATTAATAGCTTTATTTATAATAAATTCGGTAAGTTTCTTATTTGAACTACCGATTTTTATACGATAATTTAAATCGGAGTATATTTATAAATCGCTAGTTCTTATCTTATTTTAATAATCGGTTATTATATAATAATTTATTATTATAAATTAATTAATTTCTTCTTATACGGTTATTTATAAACCGTTTATTAATTAAATATATATTTATAGCCGTGTTTCGATATAGTTTCTCCGTTAGATATTATTCTAATAATTTTTAGTCCGTTATTATATTTAGCGATACGCGAAAGTTTAAAAATAATATTTCGTATATTAGTTTTTAATTAATAAGGGCCGGTATAAACTTCGAAACTTCTTAATAAGTTCGTATAATTAAGGTATAAAGAGCGATCTCTTTTTCGAATCCTTTTTCAAAGGCTCGTTATACGAGTTTATAAAATAATATATTTTATTTTATCTCTTTTTAAATCTAATATAATTAAAATAAAATACTTCCGCACGGCCGTAAATAATATTTAAAAAATCGTATAATATTAATCTTTTAATATATCTAGCCGTTAATATATTTTATTATAAAAAATATTATACGGTTTATTAATATAATTCTTTTTTTTTAAAAGAAATAATAACTTTATTTTAATCGATTTTATTATTATAAATAGCTCTGCTTAAAAAGATATTAAGGTATCCTATAAGCGAATATCTTATACAAGCGAATATCTCACTTTTATAAATTTCCTTATAGCCTTAACTTTTTTTTATATTCTTTTACGTCCGAAAATGTTATAACTTTAAAAAGAGAGTGATATAATTCTAGCGCTTTAAGCGCTCTAGGAAGACTTAATTTTAATCGTATAAAAAGCTGTATTAATTTATTATATCTTATTAAAAACTTTATAGCGTAAACGAAATAATTAACCTATACGACGCGAAATATTTACGAATTTTTAAAAGCTTTTAAATTTTGAAAAAGATGCGATTATTCGATATATTATTAATTTAAATACGCGATCGTTTCCTCCCCGATTAAGTAATATAAAAGATATAGCGAATTAATTATTTAGCTTACGTAACGCGGGACGCGTCGTCGTTAATTAAGCCTTTAATTTTGTATAACGATAACTAGACCTCTAGACGCGTTTTAACCGAAGAATTAATTATTAAAAAGTCCTTTATAAAAATCTCGACACGTATCGCGCGTAGTTTACCTTCGTATAAAATATGATTTATAAGTACGAGATCTAAAAAGAGGATATTTATAACTTTAACGAAACCGGCTTTTTTATAAATTAAATCTCGTTTAAAATAATTATAACCATTTTCGATTAATACGGAATATTTAGGGTAATATAGTAAGAGAATCGGGAATAAGTTATAATTATTTAAAGCGTCGGATTACACGGTTACGCCATCCCTCTGTATATTATCTTTACTAGGAAAACGTACCTCTCTTTTTAATACGAAAATAGCCGATTATTAAAGAACTAAGGGATCGTAATTGTTAAAAATAGTTAAACTATAAATAAAAAAGGCGAAAACTAAATTCGACACTTTAATTAATATATTAAGTCTCGTATAAAAAATCGTTATTACCTTTTAGTTTTAAACGGCTACGAAAGCTATTACTTAATAATTTTTGAGCTTTTTTATAAAAAAAACTCGATTATTATATTTTATATACTTTTTTATTTATTATATAAACTTTAACCTTTTAATATTAATTATTTTCGTATATTAAAAAAGGCGTACGGAAAAGAAATTAAATATTTTATATAAGCGTATATTACTTATATCTTAAAAAAAAACTTCCTATTAACGTTTTTAAAAGCGTTTTAAGCGATTTTTACCGTTTTAAATATATAAGGAGGCTTTTAAAAAATAGGACTTATCCCGTATAATCCGGAATATATTATTTTATAATTAGATATAAAGTTATATATTTTAATACCTCCGGGGACGTTTTTTAACCTATTTATTCTTTAAGAATTAAAAACTTTAAATAATTTAATTAAGGCTTAATCTTAAACCGAATACGTTCGAAACCGTATCGTATAATATTAAAATAACTTTTTAATATTTATTTTAATTAGTTTTAATTAAATCGTAAAGGTTATAATATATATTATATACCGAATTACTCTTTTAAAAAGTAAGAACGCGATATTTTAAAAAGTAAATAAGATATTTAGCCGGCGCCGCCGTACGAAACAAAAACGGTTATAAAATAGAATATCACTTCGTATATAAGCTAGAAAAGATTTATAGTTTTAAAAGGACGTTAATAGATAATTATAAAATAAATCGCATCGGAGGAGTAGTTATATGAGAACGTTTAGGACACGCTTATAACGCTATAAAATCTACGGGGGAGCCCGGGTATAATACGCGTACTTATTAGAATAATATAAAAGTATTTAAAGATAAAAATTCCGATTAATTTTAATATATTAAATACGTTATGGTGAAATTAATTTATATTTTATTAAAAAAGGTGTAAAAAAATAAGACATTCGCTTATATAAGATATTCGCTTATAGGATATATTATACTTTATAATATACGTTAAACTAAATAATCGTATAATCTAATCCGGCGGTATCGGAATTAGAAAAAAAAAGGATAATATCTTATAACGTTTAGGTACTTATAAATCTAAGGTTAAACGTCGGGCCTAAAATATCCCGTAATATCGCGAACGATTACTCCGTACGGAAACCGGGTATCTCTCGCTTAGGCGGTGGTTATTCGACTATCTGTTCTCGGGAAGAGTATAGAACATCCTCTTTTCAAGTTTCCGAAATCGGTTCTATCGGTCGGTCTTATTATTATATAAAAGCGGCCGGTAATATTAAACTTACGAGCTTAGGTTTAAAAAATCCGTTTATTAATATATCGATTCTATATTTTTTAAAGTAATTAAAAAGCTCCTTTTAAAATATATACTTAATTTAATTAAATTCGTTAATAAATACTTTTTAAAAAGAGCTTCTTTTTATTTTTAATATATAATATTTTAAAACGTATCGTATAAGGTATATTATAAATAATTCGGGTATTATTTCTTTAAAAAGTAAGTCTAAAGGTTCAAGTTTTTAAAAAGCGAGGTTAACGTTTCTTTTTTAAATTATTAAAAAAATCCCGGTATTTTAAAAAACTTCTTTATATATAAATAGTTCGGGGTTTAAAATCGTCGGTTTATTTAGGTTCGATACGTCTAGGCTCGGTCTCGATTCGCCGATCGTAATTAATTCTATTTTAATAAGGGTTATTATTTTATAAATCGTATAATAAAGTTATTTAAATATATAATTATATATAATTTAGCTAGTTTTATATATAATTCGGAACCTAGTCTCCTCCTTATAATATATACTCGGGAAAAGGGGTTCCTCTTCGTACGGTTAATTTAGTTCGGCTCTTCCTCCGAATTTCTAACGGACGGAAATTCTCGAGGCTCTTTAGCACGGTCGCCCTTACATTAATAGGGGCGTAAAACCATTTTTTTACTCTTATTAATTTATAATTACTTTATATAATTATTAATTAGTATTAAATAAGCTTTCTTATATATATATAAATAAGTTTTAAGTTTTATTAAAGTTGTATTACTATATTTTATTATTTATATTTATTTTTAATACGAGCTACGAGGTGTATCGTATACCCCTCTTAATAAAACTAAAAAGGGGTTCGTGCGCGCAGGTACGTGGCACCCCTTTTAGAGTAATATGGAAAACCTTAGTTCCTGCTATTTTAATAATTATATCCCTCCGAGAGTCGTACAGAGAAAAAGAGATCTCATAGATTTATTATATCGATAGCAAGGATAACCCGGTAAACGCCCTTACTAAGGTATCCCTAAACAAGGCCCTCGAGTAAATAGTCTCGATAAACAGCCTTACCGTACTTATAAAAGCGTATATCGAAAGGCTAAACTCGTACGTCCTTAATAAAGTATAACGTATCGCGATATACGACGGCACCTTTATTATTATTACTATTTTTAAACCGTTTTATTTAATTTATAATAAAAAGTAATATATATTAATATATAATAACTTCCTTTATTATTATTATTAAATAATTAAAATAATTAATTAAAAAGATTTATTATTTAATAAAATTAATATTAAAAAGGTATAATATTACTTATATGACTAAAGTAAGCACCGAATACTAGATTAGCGTAAATTATCCGTACGAGACCCTCGGGAAAAGAAGGCCTAAGCCAGCTGACGGTGCTACGGTCACCTCATGCAACGGCGACCCTTAAATTTAAATAGCCCCCGAAAGCACTATATATAAATTAGTATATAAACTAGTTAGCTTTTAATTTATAATTAATTAAATAATACTATTTTTTCCCTTTTCTTTTCCTTTTTTTAATAGGTTATAAACTTAACGAGTTCGTATTATAACGCGCGATTTAAAATATTATAAATAGCTCGTTAATAAAATAAGCCGCCGAGAAGTATAATATCCTTAAAATAATTCTAAAGGCTCAGATTCACGGCCGTAAGATTATAAAATAACGGAATAAGTCCTTTTAAGCCTTAATAATAGCGGAAGAGTTTTAGATCGTAACTTAATACTTTATATAATATAATTTAAGCTATTTACCGGCGTACGTTATTTTTTAGATATTCGCTTCGCGGATTTTTTAAACTAATAAAATTAATATAATACTCGGTAAGCACTAGGTTAAAAAATTTATTACTCGCTATTTATTTATTAATACTACTTTTTTTAAAAGGATAGATTTTTTAAGGCTTAACGTAACTTCCGTAAAAAAATTATCGAGTTTTTTAAGCGGCTTAATAATCCTATTCTAAAATCGATCCCTCTAGAGTTTCGGTTTAACGTTAACGAGATCGGTAACTAGTTCGGTTATAAAACGAATATATGTAACGAACGCTATCTGGGTTCTAAAAGAAACATAGTAAGACGTATTAGGGTTTATATTGGTAATACGAGAGAGTATCCGAACGTGCGATAGAAGTCGCTTTTATCGATATAATGGGTAATAGCTTATAAAAACGAATAGTAATTAAGGTGCGTAAGCTTAGGGGTATTTATAATAATTTCGTTAAAACTATTTATTTTATTAATAAGTTAAAATTAATATTTAAATTAATTATTAAAATAAAGAGTATTTATATAGAATATATAAAGGAAATATTTATCGTTATATATTTAATCCTTTTTTTATTAATTTATTATTATTTAATAATCTTTTTTAAGCGTGCTCGGTATTATTTAGTAATCGCTCTTAATTACGCTCTATGCTGTTTAGTAATCGTTTTTAATTACGTTTTATATTATTTAGTAATCGCTTTTAATTACGCTCTATATTATTTAGTAATCTCGCTTAAGCGTTTATTATACTACGTAACTTATTATCGGTCGCCGTTACTTTATAAACGCGTTTACTTTATCGCCGGGCGTGGTAATAACGTTACTCGTTATTAAAGAAAGTCTGGTTTCGTGTTTATATAATTGGCGGTACGGTCCGTAGTTATAATATTATAGCCTGTTCGGGGTATAGTAGTCCGTACCGGTGAATAAGGTTTTTTAGCCGCATAATTAGGTCAGGTTATAATACTATCCTCCTCTTTTTAACTATTTTATTTTTAAAGTATTAATTTTATAAATATTTTAGCCGTCCGCTTATCGTAATTTATAATAAGTTTTTCCTTCCTTATCGTTTTCGTTATAATATATATTTATTATAAATAGTCGCGTCGAAAAATCTCGAATTAAGCCTAATCGTTCCTTTACTATTCGTTATACAGATTTCGTCGAAGCCTTTTTTAAATTCGGTTTCGAAGTTATACTTTATAATCGTTATTTTATAAAGGGGTAATTTTATATAATAATAAAAAGCGTTAATAAGTATAAAGAGTATATTCGTACTAGTTATGCGTACAATAGTACCGGGGTCTTACTATCCTTTTTACGGCGTATACAGAACGAGCACGACCGCCTGTCTCGGGAAGAGTCCGCCATAAAAGCTCACTTCTTAGAGCTTTAGCGCTAAATTAACGAGGCCGTTACTCGCCTTATTCGTTTTCGTAAATAAAAAGAGATAACTCGTACCTAGGAAATAAAATTAGTATAGCGTGGTTTACGCTTTTTAAACGAATTAGAGGAGCAAGAGCGTCGGGAGTTTAAAACCGTTATGGCCGTTTAGACCTACGGGGGTTTTAATATTATTAATTAAAACGCGACCGATTTTTTTTTTAAGCCGATCTTTAAAATTATTATTTAAACGCTCATAATTTTTTAATAGTATTCGTTAAATATTTTTTAAATTTTTAAGTATTATTTTTTAATAAGTAATTTTTTTATTAAACGAGGTATTAAAAGCTTCGTTTTTTCCTTTTTTTATCAATAATCCCGTCGATTTTATACTCGTGCTAATCTATTTCGATTTTTAATTATATATCGATTAAATTTTTTTCGGCCGTTAATTTGAATAATAAAATATAAAATATAAAGTATATCTATATTATTTTAAATAGTAATAATTAGTAATTAGTTTTTAAAATAACTTTTATAATTTTAAATAGTTTTATTTTTTTAAAATCTAATTTATCGCTTAGCCGTTTTATTTTAATATTTCGTTATAAAAGGTAAACTTTTTCTCCTTTTTTAAAAGTTAATCCTTTTAATTTTACTTAATCGGCATATCCTTTTATTCGCTATTAAAAAAAGGTAAAGTTTTATTATAATATAATTTAAAGTTCCTTTAATTTTTCGATTTATATAGTTATAATTAATACTAACTCTTTTTTTAAAAGTTTTCTAATAATTTCCGGGTTATACCCGTAGTTACTCGGAATAATAAGATATATGTAACTTCGTTATTTATGTTATTATAAACGAATTAAGCTATAAATAATAATTACATTTAATTATTTTATTTATAATTAATATAATAGCGTAAATATTATTTTAAAGTTTAATTTATCCGCTCAATTTATTTATCCGTTTAAAAGTAATAAGCCGTAAATAGTTTATACTTAATTCTAAGTTACGTTATAAATAATTTTTAGAATTTAGCGGTAAATAGTTTATCTTTATTAGAGATAATTATTTCGGGTAGCCCGTACTAGTTGACGATTATTTAGAGGAACGTATATATTAGGTCGTTAATATTATTAAATTCTTTATATAATAAGAAATAAGTATATTTCGTAAGTTTATTTATAATTATTAAAATATTATTATAATCGACCTTAATTAAGGGTTTTTTTAATAGGGTAGCTTAATAACGAAATTAAGTGTAATAATTTTTTATACTTTATTTAACGGTGAGATCAGCTATAATTTTTTATATAGTTAATATTTAGCGGCTTTAGCCTTGTTATAAAGGTTATATTTACTGATTACCTTAGCCATAATTAGCTTAAAGTTTTTATAATCGAATTATTTAGTAATCCTTTTTTAGGTTTTAAATATTCCTTAATATTTATATACGGGGTGCTCGTAGAATTCTTAAATAAAGTCTTCGCGGTATTATTTAGGGATATAGATCTTGTTTTAATAAAAAGTAAGACCGTCGCGGTCTTCGAAGTACTTTTTAAAGTAATTCGTAAGGTCGAGGTTCTAACTAAGTTATTAAAACTTAGTAACCTAGTTATTATTATGCTAGACGTAGTTCGTAGCGTTCAGTTATTTTAAAGGTGCGAGGTTACCGTCTTGGTCGTAAGTAAGGATTGTTCGCGTTTCGGGCGGAATTTCCTCCTGGTGGTCCGGTCGTTGGCTTAGTACGTCGGCGCGACTATTCTCGTTACCTTTTCGATAGATAATAGTAAGGTTAAATTTTAATAAGAATTCGGACTATCGTATTTATTATTTATTTAATTCTTTAATAATAATAAACGTTATAAGGTTTTTATAATCGGTATAGACTTTAATTAGTTTTATTATTTCGTTAAAATAATATTTCTATTTTTTACAAGTTTTAATAATAGCTATTAATTTTTTATTATAAATCTAATAGTTTAATTCTAATCCGTTAAGCTTTTTCGAAAAAAATACGACGGGGTACGACTTTCCGTTATCGTTTTATTAATTTAATTACCTTCTGATCGCATAATTTAATATATCGGTCTCGATTTTAAAAGGTTTAAACGGGTTTATTACGCGAAGTGCTAGTTCGTTAAAAATTCGTTCTTTAATATCGTAAAAGGCTTTATTTTTTTTTCCGTTTATTAAAATAGTTCGTCCTTTTTTATTAGGTTTATTAAAGGTATTGTTATCTTATTAAATTTAGGAACGAAAATCCGGTAGTAATTAGCTAGTTTTAAAAAGGATTTAATTTTTATAACGTTTATAAGCGTGGGCTATTTTTTAATTATTAAGATTTTTAAAGGTTCTATTCGGATTTCGCCTGGGGATATTACGTATCTTATAAAAGTAACGGATCGTTAATAGAATTCGTTTTTTTTTAAATTAATTAATAGGTTAGTATCTTGTAGCTTTTAAAGTATTAATTTTATATGCTTTCGGTATTATTCGTTGTTTTTAGAGTAAATAAGGATGTTATTAAGGTATATTATAATAAACTTATTGAGGTATTTTTGTAAAATATAGTTAATTATAGTTTAAAAATTAATTAATACGTTAATTAAATTAAACGGTATAGCTTAATATTTAAAATAGCCGTATTTAATTCGGAACGCGGTTTTTTACTCCTTTTTTTTAATTCGGATTAGGTTATATATATTAAAGAGGTTGAATATTATAAAAATTTTAGCGTATAATAATTTATTCTGTAAATCGCCGATTAAAAATAAAAGGTATCGGTTTTTAATAATAATTTCGTTAAGCTTTTAATAATTAATATATATACGTTATTTAAGTTTCCCGTCCCTACTCTTTTTTTGAGATTTTCCGTAATATATTTTTTTAAGGCTTATTTATATTTTTGGTTAAGTTTATATATAAATATAAATAAGGGTTTTTTTTTATTTTTAAAGGGTATTTTATAATTTTATTATATGTAAGGTTATAAGCTTATTTTTAATTTCTTATTAAAAAGTGTTTCGAATTACCGGTACTTTTTTAATATAATTATTATAACGTTCGGCTTAAGCTCTTTAATAATAATATATACTTTAAAGATTTTAAATTTATTAAAGGGTCGTTTCTTAGATCGTTACTTATTAATTAAACCTTTTTTTAATATATTTTATTAAAGTTAGCTTATTTTTTAATTAATTTTAAAATTATTTACCCGTAATTAGGATATTTTTAAAATTATATCGTATTTTACGACGTTTGTAATATTATACGTAATTCGTTTATAACGTTTTTTAATATTGACCGAAAGGTTCGCGATTTTTTTCTATATTTTTTTATTGTTATAGGTTATAAATCTTTTATTAATAGTTTTAAGTCGGTATAAAGCGTTTTTTTCTTATTATTCGAATTTAAAATAATTAACGATTCGTAATAAAATATAGTTTTTTTACGTTTTGTTATTAAATAATGTTTTAATATAAACTCTTTCTATATTTAGTATTAATATAATATATTTATAAATAGCTCGATTATCCGTTATTTAATATAGGGACTTGTTTTAGTCCGCCTATTATCGTCTTTTTATAATAGGCGGCGTTTATTTCCCGAACGCTGCGTTTGTAGGTTATTGACGATATCTTGCGATCGATCCTCGTATCGTCGCCATTATTCTTTCCGTTCTTTATAGGGCGTTTTTTAGTATGTTAATAGGGGTGTTTTTATACTCCTCCCCGTATGAAATGCTATCCTTAATGCTTAAGGTTCGGGTTTTTCTAATAATTTAAAGGTTTATTAGGTTCGCGGTAGTTTATAAGCGCTTTGCGGGTTTTTTAATATAATAAGGGGGTTTTTTTATTAAGTATATACCTGTACGTTTTAAAAGTATTAGGCGCTTTTTTTTAGACGTTTATAGGCTTGCGATTTTTCTTAAGCGTGTTTAAGGTATTGGTTCTCGAAGTACTCTTTTTAATCTCGTCCTTTTAAGTGGTATTGTCGTGGCTACCGTAAATCTTTCTATATTAATAGGTACGTGTGTCGTCCGTTTAGGATTGACGTTCGGATTTTTTTAATAATATAATTCGGGTATGGTTACGTAATAAGTTGTTTACCGATCTTTCGGGGGAATTATTTATATTCGAGCTTCTTCGCGAGGTATTTTATATAAACGTTATGTATATACGAGATTTATAAAAGCGTGAAGTGTTTTTTATATATAAGAGAGATTTATAAGTTATTTTTTATTATATAGTTACCGTAGATTTTTTAATTAAAACCGGCCGTAATAAATATTTAGTGTAAGTATTTCGAATCGGGGTAAGAAATACTAAGGATGGCTAACCACTTATCGATCTTAAAGTCTTTAAATTTAGCGATTTCGTTTATTAGTTTATTTATTAGTATATTTATTAAACGTTTATAATTTATTAATTACTTTAATTAGTTTATAATGTTATTTATTAAATTACTATTTTCGTTATGAGGAAAGGGTTGCTCCTTTCGTATTATCGCAACGTTTCGGTTATGGTCCTCCCCGCCTTCGGGGCTTTAAAGAATTATCCGGTACTTTCTTTATTTACTAAATAAGCGGTATACCTATTATTATAATAAGCTGTTTAGGATAGGTTACCGTATTTAATAATAACGTTGTTATTTTTAATAATTATTTTAAAAGTATTTTTTACCTTAATAACATTAATATGTCGTTTTTTTAAAACTCGTTAAAAATCTTTCCTCGGTGCTTAATATTTTCGAACGTAATATCTTAGTTTTTAATAATTATAATAAATACCGCGTAACTTTTTATTTTATTTATTATGTTTAATAGCGTTAAGGTTTATAAGCTTACTATAATAATTATACGCCGTAATATTCCTAGGCGGTATATAATTATATTAACGTGGTCGCCCCGTATTAATTTAAGTTCGACTGGTTTATTATTAAGGTCCGCTTTATTTCTCGCGGCGTCGTTTATATATACGGGTATCGATCTTAATAATAAATTTTATATATAAAAAGAAGTTATTAGAGGCGTTAAGCCGGCTAAGTTCGTTCTTAATATTATCCTTTAATCCTTAGTAATATATTATAATTTTCGTAACTTCGGTATAGTTTAATTAAATTATAATACGCCGGAACTTAGCTGTATAAGAGGCGGCTAATCCGTTTTACTTAAAGGTTTTAAGCTCCTTTTCCGCCTGTCGTTTTTTATCGAGGTCTTAAAAGAATGACTTAAAGGCTTGTTTAAAGCCGTCGTAACTTTTGAAAATACGTTATACTTTTATGCGGCATAGTTTAATTTATTAATCGTTTTTTACGAGTTTATTTAAATAGGGTTTGAATTAAGCGAGTGTTTTATTTTTAAAGAATAAGGCGGCGTAAATAACTCGCTAGGTAACGTTTTAGAACGTTTTTTTATAAAACCGTTAATAGGTTTTAATTTAAATAAGGAAGCCTCGGAGGTTTTTATTTATTCCGTTAAAAGGGGTTAACGTATTAATCTTTATGCCCTTTTTTAATATAATAAGGGTTTAAATAATATTAATAGTTATACGGAGGAGACGCACCTTTTTACGTAGCTTATCGATATTATGGGGTGTCTATTTTAGGGTGCCCTTGGCTAGGAGCTCGTTTCGCTTCTTCTCGAGCTTGACGTAGTGATACTAGTAGTTGGCGCTCTTTTATTCGAGTTCTTTAATTCGTTTAGCTAGCGCTTATCGTGTAGGCTCGTCGTTACTGTCGTTGCTATCAACTTCCATAGTAGGGTCTCATTGGGAGGTGCTAGGGGTGGCGATAAGAGTCTTTCTTTATCGGACGGTGTTACTAGGGCCAGGTATAGATATAGTTTTTGTGGTATTATTATTTAAAGGTCTAAGTAGTGATTTATAAGAATAAAAGTAATTAAAATATAACGAATACTATTTAAGTTTTAAAAGAAACTTAATAAAACGTATTAGGGTTTATATTAATAATACGAAAGAGTATCTAAACGTGCGATAAAAGTCGCTTTTATTAATATAATAAGTAATAGTTTATAAAAATAAATAATAATTAAGGTGCGTAGGTTTAAAAGTATTTATAATAGTTTCGTTAAAACTGTTTATTTTATTAATAAATTAAGATTAATATTTAAATTAATTATTAAAATAAAAAGTATTTATATAAAATATATAAAAAAAATATTTATTATTATATATTTAATCCTTTTTTTATTAATTTATTACTATTTAGTAATCTTTTTTAAACGTGCTCGGTATTATTTAATAATCGCTCTTAATTACGTTTTATACTGTTTAATAATCGCTCTTAATTACGCTCTATACTGCTTAGTGATCGCTCTTAATTACGTTTTATATTGCTTAATAATCTCGTTTAAACGTTTGCCGTACTACGTAATTTATTATTGGTCGCCGTTACTTTATAAGCGTGTTCGCCTTATCGCCGGGCGTGGTGGTGGCGTTGCTCGTTATTAAAGAAAGTCTGGTTTCGTATTTATATAGCTGGCGATGCGGTCCGTAGCTATGGTATCGTAGCCTGTTCGGGGTATGGTAGTTCCGTGCCGGTGAGTGGGGTTTTTGGCCGTATGGTTAGGTCGGGTTGTAATAGTATAATAATTATTAAACCTATTAAAATAAAGAGAATATTAATTATAAACTCCTTTAACCGAAAATAGGCTTCTACGGTCGAATATAATAACGTTTTAAGCCGAGCCTTACCTCCTTTTATTATATTTAAAAGTTAATAGGTCCAGTAGTAATAGTTTTTAAAAAAAGAGGACTCGCTACCGGATATTATAAAGGATTAGGTTTTTACGGCATCCTTTAAAGGCTAGACTAATAAAGAGCTAGTCCTAATATAACTAAATAAGGTCTTCATCTTTTATATAAAGCCTTAAAACGAAAACTAGTGGCGGCTTATCATCTTAAATAGTTATAATAGCTATGTAAGCGAGGATTTTATTATAACGTGCTTAAAATATAAAATATAGCTTTTCTTCTTTCCGGTATACTCGTTACATTTATTATAACCCCTAGATCTTAATCCTTTTAATATATTAAAAGATATTTATTATTAAAAAATAACCCTATACTATATAAAGCTTAATAATATAAATATAAATAAAAGGAATTTCTTTTAATATTACGAATTAATTAAAAAGTTTACCTTTCGGCCGTATATAATAGCTGGCGGTTAAGCTATAATTAATATATTCCCTCGTAATATTAATAAGCCCCTTACTAGCCGGAACCGGAGGATAGAAAACTAGGTAGAAGCAGGACTATCTAAGCCTCTCCCCGACGTTTCCGATAAATAATTCTCCTTTATAGCGTTATTAATACTTATAACTAGCCGCTTAATTAAAGAGTTAACGGATACGCTTAATAGTAATAATATTATTTTTAATAGCGCGACCCGCCGGGTTTTATTCCGGAAACTCTTAAAGAGTTTAAATACTTTAAATAGCTAGATCGGCTAATTAGAGCACGAGAAATTAATTTTAAAAAGTAATTTAAAAAAAGAAAGAGGTAAAAAGAGGAAAAGAGTAATACTTAACCCTAACTAGAAGTTTACGCGTATACGAGATGCTATAGTAATTAAAAAAGAAATAAATAGCGTTACACCGGAACCCCAGGCTATTACTCCTCTATCGTCGGCGCCGGAAGCCGTTATAATTAAATTTAACTTTAAATTTAAGATTAAGAGTGTTATAGAAGCGTTTCGAGACTAAAACAGTGTTTTTAAGATTTTGTATTAATTTTTAATTAAATTATTCGTATTATTATTATATAGTATTATTGTTAGTTTTTAGGGTCGCCGTTGTATGAGGTGACCGTAGCACCGTTAGCTAGCTTATAATTAAAAGGGGGAACAGGCTAATTCTATCGCTAAAATAAAACACTACTAGTATTAGAACAGCTAGAATTAAAACTATTTATATTACTTTAAAAAAAGTGCTACGTACCTGCGTGTACAAACCCGTTTTTTATCTTATTAAGAGGGGTATACGATACCCCTCGTAACTAGCACTATAAATAGGTATAAATAATAGAATATAATAATATAATACCACTTAAACCCTTATTTATACGTACGTACGAAAGCTTATTTAATAAAAACTTAAATAACTCGTTAATATAATTATTAAAGGGTTTTTTATAAAAATATACGTATTATCTTTAGCTAGTTTATATTAATTATAAATATAAAAACTAAATAACGTGGTTTATTATTAAGTCGATTATATTATTAAATCGGCTACTCTTTTTTTAATTTATATAATTAAACTTTAATACGTAATATTTTTATAATTATAATACTAATTTAATTAAAAAAAGATCGTATTTTTTTAATAACTTAAACGATGCGAGAAAGTCCGAATCGAATTAATTAAAAAGCTACTACGAAAGTATACAATATCCCCCGAGCTATTTTAAGCGACCGACCTTACGATACCGAGCTTCGACGCGAACTTCGAATTTAATATATATTAAATTTAATTAAAATAGAGGTAGTTCGCAATTATATAATTAATTAAAACATTTAAAAAATACTTCTTTATATTAATATTATAAAAAATATAGCTAAGTTTTTTTTAAAATCGCGCGGCGGCGACCGCATTAATAAGTACTAGGTTCAACGCTTTATTAATCGTAACCCGGATTTTAAAACTCGAATAAACCGTCGATATAATTATTAGAGGGATTTTTACGAAAATATAAGTATTATTTCCGGCTAATTCGTATTAATCGCGAATATTAAAACTAAATACGGTATTTTAAACGAAAATATATAAAATTTTAATAAAACTAGCTTTTTAATAGATATAATCGGGTTAATATTCGTTATATACGCGCCGATTATTATAAAAAAGCGAAATCGGTTTAATTTAATAATTAAGAATAATTAACGGCTAGTAAATATATTAATCCGTAAAATAAATATATTCCGCCGTTTTTAATCATTTAAAATTCATATTACTTTATAAATTAATTTCGTAAATATAATTTATTAAGCGATTAAATAGTTAAATCGACTTTTAACGGCTAAACCGATAATAAAACGAGTTTAAATTAAATTCGGTATTTCGATAAATATATTAAAACGCGGACGAAAGGGTTTTATCTTCTCTTAGTTTTAAACGGTTATAAAAGCTATATTTCGGCCGAATTCGAAAAATATTATAAAAATAACAGTATTATTACGTTTAGTATACCTCTTTACTTTGTTTTACTTTTTTTAACCTTTAAATATAATACTTTATTAATTAATAAAACGTATTCATTTAAAAAAAAGCGAGTTATTTATTAAAGCGTTAATAAATTATATTATAAAGTTAAAATCATTTATTACTTTTAAAACCGCGTATTTTATTATTTTATTAAAGAATAATATTAAATTTAAATTTAACGTATTTAGTTTAATATATCATTATTTAAATAAAGTAGTTAATAAATTAAATATACGTTTTTAAACGTTTATATTTAACTCGTCGCGTTTAAAGATAATTAATACTTATAACTTTTAAATATTATTTAGTTTTTAATAAACCATTAAGTGTTTTATTTTTCTTAAAAACTAACTCTTTATTTATTAAAAAAACTCTTTACTATTAATTTTAAATATTATAAACTAAATAACGAAATATATATATTTAATATTATATAAAATAAGTTTTATAAAAACTTTAATATATATTTTATAAAAGGTTACTTTAATACTTTTTAATCGTTAAAAAATTAAAAAATCGCGCGTTTAATTTAATAAAGCCTTTATTATATAAGAATTTTAAGAGTTATAAAACGAGAAGGTAAAAGCGAAGCGTTTAACGATTAATAAATATAAAATAAAGGGTTCGTCGAAGTAAAGCGAGACTAGTAAAAGGCGTTATATATTTACGGCGAAATAAGTTATAATACGCGAATATATAAAAAGGATATAAAATTAAATCGCGAATTAAATGAAAATTGATTTTAATTAATTTATATAAAAATAATGAAATATAAAAATAATAGCCGACTTAATAATATAATTAACTTTGTAATAAATCACGTTATAGTTTTTAAAATATAAAAAGCTTTATTAAAATACTTATATAATTTAAAATAATTTTAAATATAAATATATATAATAAAGACTTTATTTTAATTTTAATTTATTAATAAATTATATATATTTTTACTTTTATTTTTATAAGCTTAATATATTATATAATATAAGTTTTATATTTATTATACTTATTATATAACTTTAAATAAAACGTTTAAAATTATTATAAGTGAAGTATATATTAATTTATATAATTTTTATTAAAATTAATTATATTTATTAATTTTTATTATATTTTTATATTTTTTCTTTAATTAATTATAATTATTTAAAGTAAGTAAATTTTATTTTATTAAAAGAGTTAATAAAAAAAGGCGTTAACTTAATATATATAACTAGACTTATATAATTAACTCCACTAGCGTAGCGACGAGACGCACCACATCTAACTATTTATTCCATCCGAACAGTTAATCCGATCCGATCCGATCCGATCTAATGTCGTACATAACGACAGAAACAGGAACCACGGGACGGCCCCGGGCTAACGTAAGGTTTAGGTCCCATCTAAGCTTATCTGACAGGGGCTCCACAGGGGGTCCCCAGTACCGGGCTGGGCTTCTCCAGGCGAGCCTAGGCCCGAGATCCCACCTTTCTAATGATAACGTCAAAATGTCAAAAGTTGCTTGTCCCTGGTTAAAATTTTCTCACTGTGCTTTTTCGTCATGATGGTACCACGTGCCTCGGTGATTTGCTGGTAACGGCCGCTACTTCCACCATGCCCGCCTTTTCTCGGTGACCACTTGTGTCACGACTCTCACCACCACCACCAACAATTCCCCCCTGCCAAGCCACAACTTACACAAACTCTCAAACTTCAATGATACTCGCTTATTCTAAAGATTAACCAAGCTAGCGAACCCTCTCCAGTCTCCGGTTTGCCTACAAATCGACTGGCCCCAAAACCTTCTCCTCCGGCTGATCCGGCTCATTGAGTCTCTCGGCACCTCACCTACCATACCATGGCTTCTCCACCTTTCGTTATCCTGCCCCATCCCTTAAAGGGCCGCGCCGCCACGGCGACCCGAGATCTGCCGCCGGGATCTCCGCTTCTAACCACAAGTCCCTGCTCCGTCTACACCATCCAGCCCGAGTTCCGCCGCGAGGTCTGCGCACGGTGTTTCGCCTACGACCGTGGGGTCGAATGGAAGGTCCGCGTAGAGCTTCCTCCTGAGGGCAAACTGAAGCAGAGTCCCACCTTGGGGTTGGTGTTTTGCAGCGAGGTATGCCGTGATGGGTGGGTGCACCGGCAGGGCGCTATCGGCCTTCAGGCTTGGAAGACAGCCTGGGAGGTTGGAAGCCGCCAGAAGGGCAAGAGGTCGAGCAGCAACGGCTCAGTGGAACCGTCAGTCGATGGAGCAGAAACCGTCCCTGATGGCCGGCCGAGTTTTAAACAGATCGACAGAGCATGGACGGCGGCCGAGGACACTCTCGGCAAGAGAGTTCGAGAGCTGAGAATGCGGGAGTCAAGTGAGGGTGCCGCTCAATTGGCCAAGTCGGAAAGGAAGCTGCTGCAACGAGCCAAAGATAGCAAGGCTCCGTCAATCGAGACCCTCTGGGCTGTCGTCTCCGGGATTCTGACCCATTACTGGACGCACAATACGCCGGTAGAGGTAGTCGACGAGAAGAGCGATCTGCCCGCGGACAACGATGAGTGGACTGAAATCATGCGCCTGAAACACCACCATACGCCGTTCGCTTCGCACGAAGAACTGCAGGATTACATCAGTGCATACCTATGTGTAAGTCAATCTCCGGGAGCAACCACTACCCCCTATATTTTATTGGGGCGCACCAAAACTAAATACCATCACCAATCAGCTTCTGGCCCAGCTCCCCGTAGCCCTCGTCCCCTCGCTCACCCCCGAGGTGATCCAAACCCTGCAGAACGCCGCGGCCCACAACAGCTTTAGCATCCGGCCGGCACTCAACAGCGGCGCCTACAACGCCGAATACCTGGGCTGGGGCCTGTGGACGATGGGCAGCATCTGGAACCACTCGTGCGCGCCCAACATCGCCAAGGCACGGGTACGCGACCGCTGGGTCTTCGTCGTCGACCGGGACGCCAACGGCAAGGCTGGAGTACGGGCCGGGGAGGAGCTCTGCATCAGCTACCTCGGCGGGGACGAGAAGGAGCTGGGCGTCGCCGAGAGGCGGAAACGGCTCCAGGACGCGTGGGGCTTCGAGTGTCAATGTGACGCCTGCATTCGCGATATGAGAGGAATGAGCGTCCCAGAATGACTCTGGGCGAAGTAGACTTCGCTGAGGGCTTTAGACACAAGAGGAAGCCCGAGAATATCAGCAAGCATAGAGAAACTTCAAGAGAATATGAATAGATAATGAAGAAATGCGAGAATGCCGACTTGGTTGCTAATTAATGTTTGAGTATCAATACGATGCCTATTCAGCCATATAGACTATGTGGCATTCCTCTTGATGATTCGAAGTGGCGGCGGCGGCGGCGTCGAGCCCTCGGCTAACCCAAGTTTCTCATATAGCTTGATTGGAGCGGCGCATGCTTTGGAAGGCATGCCCGACCATGACCATACCAAAAACCATTACCATGTCAATCCGCTCATTGATTTCATGATCCGGGCCTATTCACATAAGCTCGTGGGCTCCTGAGATCGACGCTGATGATGTCGAGCGACTCGTGGGCAACCTAGGCACGCGAGCAAGTACTTGTTCCTGGAATTCGCGCCACTTGAGGAATATCAGTGTTTGACTATTATTAGGCTGGACAAGTTCCTAGCTTGCTCAGGGCTGTCATCCCAATCACACTGCAATCGTCTAGGGGTCAACTCTCCTCTCAACTGGGCCAACAACTCTTTCAATCACTCCATCCTTACTTCGGACCTTTAAAAGGGGCCTGAAAACACGGCGGTTGACCGGCGTTTTGTACTCCTCCAATGGGAGCCAGGCCCATTCCTCTTCCCACGGACTCCTTACTTTCGCCGGCGAATGGGGCGAGTAGTTCTCTTGCTGTGACTCGACAACACGGGCTAGCGTCTCTTTCCTGATCTCTTCTTTCCATTCTTCCGACATCATGGTCCAATAGAGCTTCCTCAGGCGCGGGAGATAGTAGACGTCACCGACGCAGTAGGAAATGATCTCCGGACTGAGCGGGCGGACGTTGAAGACATCGAACGAGCCCCCGGTCGCCGGGTTGAACAGCATATTCCCGGCTTCCTTTGATTCGGTCCATTCGGTTCTCTCGTCGGGCGAGAGGATCCGTGCCCATTTTATAGATCTTGATAGGCCGAAGACGTAGTTGCGCTGGCCGTCCGGGCGACTGGCGTTCTCCATGAGCTGGATATCCTCGACGCCTCTCAGGGCCACGCCAAAGTGGTGGAACAGCGCGTCCGAATCGTTCCGGACGTCGAAAAAGGCTTTGGTGCAGTCCTCGGACTCGAGGATGTCTTGGATGCTCAGGCCGCGCAAACCTTGGGTGGTGAAGGCGGCCGCTTCGAGCACGAAAACGTCGACGACGAACACCTGGTGCAGAAGAGGGGAGTAGAAAACGAGGAGCGAAACCGTGCCATCGCGACAAAGATCAATACCCTCGAGATCAACATAAAGGCAATCGCGGGCGCGATTGGTATGATCCCACAGACGATCCGCGACTTCTGCAACCCCTTCTAATGTGTCAATGAAATAGGCCTCGCTCCCCTTGGCAGTTCCTGGCAAAGTTATTGGCGATAATGGCGGAGGTGCAGTGATGGGGCCAGACGGCTTGCCGCGGACCAGCTGCCATGTTGCTGTTGCTGCTATTGCTGTTGCTGCTGTTGCTGCTGCTGCGACGACGTCAGTGCTGAATCTGCGATTGAGCACAATACACTCTTGGGTAACGCTACTCAAGCTCCGCAGCGCAGAGCTGCGTGCTCGAAAAAGGGATCTCCGGGCCACATTCATCGATTTGATCTCACCAACAATTCAGTCGTGAGTGTTGGCATCATGGATTGTTGCGCAATGTTCACTGGGCGAAAGGCCTGCACGATGCGACTCCACTCGGCCGCCATAGTGGGGGCGGGGCGTTAGTTGTGGCAGTGCTCAGGGGCAAGATAGAATGAAACGGCAGGCTACTCAACTTCCTGTTGCAAGAGATCTCCAAACTCTCGATTCATTGTGTCCTGCCTGCAAGAGTTTACATTCCATATCATAACTTCAACTTTGCACGTTATCTGAGGATGATGGGACACTACGGGAAGGGCGCTACGAGCCTCAATACAGGTCGAGCCTGCACAGCTACACAACCAGAGAATGAGAAGCAATTTATTAGCGTCTTCAAGTATGGAAACATGCTGCTGATCCCGGTGGAAGAGCTCACCTTCCAAATGTCTCTAGACTTACAAACTTCATAGGTAAAGTATCAGTTCATGGTGATATCTAAACTCGGCTCTCTTCAAGTTGAGGGCAGATAACACCATATAGTAAATGCCACATCTGAATGCACTGCTGCTTTCCCATGCGAAGCAACAACATCCCAAACCCAGTGATAGCGAGATACAACCACCCAATCATCCACTCCTGGGATTCCGAACCATGTACCGAAACGTATACTCCCCCAACCCTCACCACCCCCCTCCTCCTCTTCCTCGGTTAAAAGCGGCTTCTTCTTCTTCTTCTTCTTCCCCACCGCCCACTCGTCCAGATCGACCGTCAGCCTCTCCACCTCAGCGAAGCCCTGCCCTTCGAACATCCTGAACCCGGCCTCCGACGCGTGGACCCAGCAGAGCACCCTGCCGGCGTTATCGTTTCTGTCCGCCTGCTCCGCGTCCCCACCGCACCAGCTGCGACCCGACCCCGAGCCCCTGAGAGGCCGGGTCCACCGCGGCGGCGATGATATACATGCAGCGCGTGCCCTCGGGCATGATCTTCTTCTGAAACGCGGCGAGGTGATCGCTTGTCATCTTCTCGAACTGCTCGATGCGGGCCGCGCCTTCAGGCTCCAGAACAACTTGCTCATCTTGTTGCGCTGGTCCCACCTCCGCCTCTTCCGGGTTTGGGCCACCACGTGCGGCCGTCCACTCCTTATCCTCCAGTACCATCTCCTTCGCGTGGTCCTCCTCATCAGAAGACTCAAAAGGCAACGTAACCTCAACACCCCGCACCCCCAACAGATCCACCCGACGATGCCGCCGCTGCCTCCAGCCCGGCGGTGCTCGACGGCTTTGAGGACGACGCAGCGGGTCGGCGGCGGGCCGATCCACATGCGCAAGCCCGCCGCCATGCCCTCCTCGAACGCGCCGGGCTTCTGCCCCTGCGCTTTCATCTGCGTGTTGGCGTCGCGCGCGAAGGCGCGGGCCGAGATAGCCGCGAGGTGCGAGATGTTGGCCGGCGTGGCGCGGCATAGCATGTAACGTGGATTGGACGTCGTCATTTCCGACCATAGGAATGTAAAAGCAGGGTGCACAGCATTGACCGTCTGTGTTTCAAAAGACAGTTCAATGGTGAGCTGATATATGATTACAGGCGTAAGACTGTAGCCAATAGCAGATGCGGTGACTTTGAGAACTTGGTCACGCGGGGTGCTCGATCCGGCAGGTGAGACACTCCTTGCCGGATGAGTCATGGAACTGAAAATCATAGTCAGCAATTTCGTAGCAGAATCAGAGATTCACTAGACGACGTAAGCCAGGCACGGTGGTCCAGTATACCCGCTTCAGTGGAAGATCGATCACAGATGAACTTCATCGTGGGCGCAAGAACAGCGTCTGGAGCAGGGAAGAAATGCAATATTCGGTTTTGCCTTGGTATATCCCCTAGTCCCCAATCCTAGTAGTATCTTGATATCACCGTTGAAGAAATCCCAGCAACGCCAACCCATGGTATAAGTAGAAGTAGAAGTAGAAATCAAGCGTGCGGACGATGTAGCACGCACAAGCCATTTCATCATGTCATTGACCAACGACCATTAACGAGAAAGATTTCAGCAGCTTTTCCCCATCCCTCATTTATTCCCATTCCCCACCCTCGCATAATCAGCAGGATTATACGGATAGTGGCTGGGATGCTTCACGCGCAGCGGCTCGGGCCTGTGCTCCTCGCGCATCTCGGAATGTGTGGACAACTCGTTCGTGAAGCCCTTATGATCAAGTCTAGGTGACGAGAAACCGACGCTACCTCCACCATCAGAAGATAGTGAAGTAGGCCGCGACTGTTGCAGGCCTGGACTCGGTTGGCTTTGCGACCAACGGGAATTGCTGTTGGGATCGGGCGATGACCGGAAGGACTGATCGGATTTGGCGGAGCTTTGCGCAAGACCCGGCGATGGCTGGCCTGGCTGTAAACCCGACGATGGCTGTGGGTAGTCGCCCGGCAGCTCCATGATGATGGCGGGCGGTGCGTTAGAGTAGGGAAGTTCCGTGTAGCGGTGATGATTGGCATTCTGAGCAGCGTGGTAACCGGAACCCTGCGAGCCGGCGGTGCCCGGTCTACTGTTGCTGTATTGTTGTTGCTGCATGGACATCGGGCGCGGCACTTGGTAAGGGATGCCTGGCGACCCCAACGGGGGCGAATTGGGAGCCGAACCCGGGCCAGCACCGGGATATTGCAGGGTCGTCGTTCGGTCATTCGGGTTGACGGTGCGCAACTTGCCGTCCTCGATCATGGCTGACAAAACGCCAGCATCAAGCAGCTCGGCCTTCTTGATGATGCGATTGACCATTTCCTTGCTGGCCGCCTTGAGCTGGGCCTTGACGAAGCTGACCATGGCGAAATTGCAGCGAATCTCGATGTCCTCGTGCAGATACAGCCCGTCCTTCGGGGCACCCAATGACGCCAGTCCCATCTCCTGCGGCTCGGGCGGTTCGACGCCGGGCTGGTTGCCCGCGATCTTGTACTTGTTACGCAGGTCTACGTTGGCCGGACTGCCGACGTAGATGTGCGATTGCAGGCCCCACGGCATGTCGTGGAAGCAGCCATTGAAGCTGATGGTGCCGGAGCCGAGCCGTCCGAGGCCGGGGATGTATTGGATGCGCTCGGTGATCTCGTACCATGTCGAGTAGTATTCGTCGGCGGGCGCATTTCGGGGAGCTTTGATCGGTTTGAAACCGGTGACGAGTGGGTTTAATTCAATGACCTGTGAACTGATTTGTTAGTTACGATGCGATTGGCGACGTGAAAGCCGGACTTATCTTTGTGGGCATGGAGGATATCGATCGCCAGAGCCTGGTCAAGTTAGAATCGCAACAGTCCATTTTGCTGGGGTATCCTACGTACGCGTGGGATGAACCTGTCGCGCGGGTGTCAGTAAGTAAAAGAACATTGGTGGGTAACTCCGCAAAGACCCTGGAAATAGCATAGCTTACCCTGGTATTGGCGTTATGATCGTGAAGACCTCCTTCTTTTTCAGCACCATCGTGACGTGTGGTCGTGCGACAGGTTCGATAAACGATTTGGAATACGTGAGAAAGAGTAATACGGCTGGATCAGGAAAACCGAATTGGAAAAGAAAAGACCAGTGCAAGCAAACGACCAGCCTAGGGAATCCCAACAACTGTCCGTCCGTCAGTCAGCCCGTCGCTGCCCAGCCCCCCAAGCCTCCCGGATTGAGACATTGCCGTTGATCGCCTGTGATTTGGGGGGCCACCAGCATCAGCACCAACGAGGGCCAGCGGAGAGGCTAAAAAGTACGCCGACCCCGTGGCTAAAGTGGCCTCTAGATTAAAATGGACACGCTGCCTTTCATGCAAACATCCGGCCACTCCAGTACTGCTCCCTCCCTCCTTTTGCATTGCCTGATCCTGAACCTAAAGCAAACCCGTTTACTTCCAGCACGCTTGCAGGTTGGTGCATCATTGGGCCCAAAGTCTAGCACCGATGGCAATTCCTATCAATCGATTGGCGTCAGTCCGCGCCCCGCGCATCATCGCACATCGGTTTCCGTGGAACTGATCACGGAACTACGCTGCCGTTGCGTCACTTGCCACCCCCGCCAAGAGGTAAGACAGGCTCGGCTGTTCATTGGCAATTGGTTGTAGATGCACGTAGATTAGATGATGAGAAGGCTGAGTCTTAACGTCTGACATATACCTCATGGGTAAGCTTACATTTCCGGAGTCGTTCTGCTTACAAAAAGGACCCGGCATATTGTCACAATGAGTGGGTGTCGCGCGCTAAAACGGAGGGCAACCATTCCCCGGGACCTTAATCCTATTAATAGGCGTAACTATGTTAGGCATGTCAGCCGCTCACGAGTCAAGGCGTCGCATCTGTTCATCCGAACATCTTGAAGAACTGTAGTGCTTCTACATACGACGTAGGGATAGCAATGGCGAAGACTTATAATGTGGTGATGGTTTTTTAATGCTTTTTTTATCAATTAAGTATGTACCTCCTTCTTAATGGTATGTTATGTTGGTTCACTAGCGCTAAGCAATTCTGCTGATCCGGATGCTTGCAACCTGACAGCCTGACGTTAGAGGCCGTAGTTTAGCTTCCTCCCATCGCCAGCTATTCTGCCGATGTCATCACTGACAATTAAGTAGCCCGTTGCCACCAAAACCCCGGGACCAACTGCTCCGGTTGCTTTAAGGCCATTTCATTACTGGGCTTCTTCTTCTTCTAGGACTATCGCCTTTTGTCTGTCCTGTACTGACTTCCTGTACCGGTACGCCAGGACAACCATTGATGCTAGCTGCCTGTTGAGTAACATGAGTAGAATAACGCCACGCGGGGCTCGCAGTCAAGTTTCAGCCTTCACTTCTGTTGAACCTCGGTGGCCAATAGCCCCATTGGCGTAACCGTCGATCTGTCCAGCGATCTCGATACCGCGCCCAACACGACCTTGAGCACGCCCTCGGCCGACAGGACGCCCGGCTTGCCGTTCCACGTGGCCGTGTCCACCATGTCGCGCGTCCCTTCTCGCTTGTACATCTCGTCGTCGCCTTTCATGCCGGCGCGCACTTTCGGGTCGCACCCGATCTGGAACAGCTGCACCCCGGCTTGGTAAGACGGTGCGTGGACGCGGTCGAGCTCCCGCGCCGCGGCGGCCAGGTGTCCGTACATGGAATCCTCGATGTGGCCGGCCGTGACGACGATGAGGTTCATCGGTCGCTTGCAGTACCGGTTCTTGTGGTACCGCGTCAGAAAGCTGTAGTCGGTGACGTACTTGAACAAGATGCCGTCGAGTCGGGCGCCCAGTCTGGCACGTCCCTGCGGCTTGACCTGGTGGAAGATCCCGGCCACATTGTCGCTCTGCAGCGGCGAGCCGACGGCCAGGCCGATGCCGCGGTACCCGGTCTTCTCGACCGACGAGAAGATGGAGCAGCTCCGGGGCCGGTGGTTGACGAAGTAGAGGTCGATGCCGTTGTGGTCGCGCTCGCAGCAGACGGGCACGACGGCGCAGATCAGGGCGATGACCTCGTGCCAATACTGCTGCATGGATTCCGAGTCATCGATCAGGAATACGGTGTCGAAGACCTCGAGGAAGGCGAGGGGGTCTTTGTCGTTGCTGACGTGGTGGCGGGTGAGCTCGGGGATTCCTTCGTCGCCTAGAGGGTAGGGTGGTTCAGGTGAACCAGCTGTGGCCTCAGGCTCCATGACTGTAAGATGCATATGTGCCGGTAAAGATGATGGGTTGGATGAGTCTTACTGGGGTGGGGTTTGGGGGTAACAGGCCAATTATTGACTGTAAGGATGTAATGTTTGAAGATGGAACTGTCAATTGGGCTCAAATGTGACAGCTTGGGGTTTCTTTGTTTTGGTTTACCGGCAGAGTGGTTGCCTACAGAATCAAACGCATGAAGGCTGTAGCTCATCAACCGTTTGTCGACAGGCTTGGACCGATTGTTGCAGGTGTAGTGACATTTACCATTCTAAACATTCCAATGGGGTTTGTGTCTCGTGAAAATGGAAGGTTCGCGTCTTATTTGGCAAGATATCACCAGCCCATAGTGCTAGAAGGCAGCTTTATTTACAAGCCATTCCATGAAACACTTGTCCAACATCTCTCCATCACCATGTCAAGATCAGAAGCAATCTTCCTTTTGCTTAAGCGATGCAGTTGCCAGCCCTATATCTATATCAGCGCTTTATATCCCACCTTTCACCTCGATCCTGTCTTCATACAAAATATGCTTTTGTCTTATACCTAGTTGACTCACTAGAAATACAGATGATGCTACCTCCCTTTTTTAATACCCAATGAGCTTACCGAATGCAATTCAATGTTACGGAATTGGAATTTGGTGAGTTGCTGAGCTTTAGACGTGGTTTCCCCATGTCATATTCGGTGTAATTGATGACCCGAACGGAAACGTGTACAGGGATTTATATAAATCGCAGGCAGGCTCAACTCGTTATAACCAAAATCTCCCAAATTGGAAAAGCAAAACACTAGTGACAAACGGCGTGCCTTTCCTCGAGATGCTTTCCAGTATCAGCAAGGCAGCAGTGCTTCCGTCCCGCAACTTGCGACACTTGTCCAGAGCCCAACAGCATGCAGCTTTCTCCTCATCGAGTCGCCTAACGAACAAACCGAACAACAACCGTCAAGACGACGAGCCCCAGATTCCAGGTTTCAAAGTCAGCCATATCATGTCGACAAGACGAGGCCGCATCATCTTCTACACCGCAGTAACGATCCTGGCAACCATGGAGAGCCTGACGTGGCTGAACGTTGCGCCCAAGATCTTCTCCAAGAAGACCGAAGGACAAGAATGATCCTTAATGCAATCGAGAAAGTAAGCCACTTTGTCCCACCCGTGAACTGACTCTGCCCGCTGAATGCTGACAAGAATAGTACGAGGCTTCCCGCCGCAACTAACACAATTCATTCATCAAGCTCTTCCCTAGAAGCTCTTAAACTCGAATCAAAAGGGAGACTTTCTTGGATATGTTTGGGTAACAGTGACTAATTTTGTACTATTGATGGCATTAAATGAAGATATGGACATTGATAGCCCCTTTTGAGCTGCCATCCTCTCCATCTACATGCATTTCAGGCTGGAACCATGTAACATTTTTCTCATATCCGTACAGTACTACTTTTCATAAATATATCCTATAGTATGGGTAATTTGAATATTATTACTGTTCTTCTTAGTCTTGAATCACGATATCGTGGTAAGTCAAGTAATCCTCTTCTATTTGGGTACTATACAAATCCCATACTCTACATCGCCGTCTCCACGTGCTCCAATTCATCCCGCTTCCGATTCTGCTGAAGCGCCACATCCGCCAGCGCAGGTTTGAGCATCCCGGCCTTCTCCCGCGAGAACTCGCGCGCCCTAGCCCGTGCTCGAAGAGCAGGTCGAGCTCGGAGTACGCGAGCCCCCGGGACTCGGGCAGCCGGAACCACGTCCACACGAGGAACACGAACGCGACGCCGGCCCACAGGAAGCCACCCTTGGCGCCCCAGTTCCAGTCGTTCTTGCCGACCATCTTGGGCATGATGGCGTTGTTGACGAATGCGGCCGTGTTGTAGCTGGCCCGCGACAGGGCCACGGTCTTGATGCGGAGGCGAGTGCTGGGGATTTCCGCCGCGATGCAGTAGCAGATGGGCCCGAGGGTTAGCTACAATGATGAGAGAGGTTAGTTGAGTTGAGAGCTTAGGTTAGGCACGAGATCACTAAGAAAGAATACTTACCTGGAAGGCAAAGAGCATGACGGTGATTAACGCGCCTACTGCCCAACTTGCCCCTTTATTGCTGACAGGGGCAAGCCCGAGGCACCCAACAATCGTCAACACGACGACTATAGCGGAAAGACCCGTCAGGTATAGGGTTCTGCGGCCAAAGCGGGCCATGGTCCACCAGGCGATGATACATCCAATTGGAGTCCAATGGAGTTTTGGACAACTCCGAGGTTGAAGGAGTTGCTGGGATCCAAGCCGGCATTAAACATGAACTGAATCCCGTATCCCATAAAGGGTACACCGCAGAAAGCTTGCGTGAAGAAGGCCATGGAGGACACCTCTGTACGTCGTAAATCACTGCCCTGGAAAAGATGCCAGTGATTGGTTCCCGAGCTCATCTCCTTCTCGAACTTATTAGTGGTCACCATCATCTCGACATGGGCATCTAGGTCAAACTCGACGTCTGGCTGAGTGGTGATAAGCTTCTGGATGGCGCCTTTAGCCTCCGCAATGCGACCTTGTCGAACCAACCACCATCTAGTTTCTGAATGTTAGCATCAGGGGAACAAGAGACGTTTGGTATACATACGGCGATTCGGGACAGAGTAAGGTAGCGACGATAATGGGAATTGGCCAGATCCATTGTAGAGCGAAAGGAATGCGATATACCCATTCAGTCTGTATATTGAAGAGCCCACGCAAGATGCCAGTAGACAGCAGGCCTCCTATCACCCGGCACATGTTTACCCAAGATGTCATGTATGCTGGTTGACCTAGTCAGTAATAATGCTATAGATCAAGACGTCGAATATCTCCAGCATACCTCGGAGATGTGTTGGGCAAAGGTCACTACAATTCGTCAGCCAGTGAGAACTAGATATCAGCTAAATAGGAGAACTCACGCAGCGTGAAGAGGTACTGAGAGCCTGAAAGATGCCCCACGGCAAGCCTTGGATGATGCCACCCGCAAGAAACATTTCCAAGCCCGTCGAGAAGAAAGGGATGAAAATGGCTGCGATCATGAAAATCATGGTGGCGACCATAGTCTTCTTATAGCCAAGCCACTCAGAGATGTATCCATTGATGAGGAGGCCAATGATGCATCCAACCTATGACATGCTTGGTCAACACGAGAAACCCACCGAACTAAAGGCATAAACCCGTCGACGTAGCATACCTGAGTGCCGTTCAAGATAATAGTCTGCCACCGAGATGATACCAGTTTGCCACCATCTGTCGGGTCCAACTCGTCGCCGAACCTATTCTTTAACGCCGGGAACGGAAAGAAGTTATTCATCAGCGAGGTATCGTAACCTTCCATAATGACACAGAGGGAGATGACAAGCTGAACACGACGGCCTTCCACCAGAACCGGAAGCTCTGGCGGAGGGTCATATTGTGTTCATTGTCGATGGCGACGTTCGTGTCGTTGGCAGCATTGTGCGCGCTGGTGGTGGCATCGATCTTCTCGGCCCATTGGCCTCCTTGGGTTTGTGTATCGGCGTGGGCCATGGTCGAGAGCAGACGTGAAAGCAATCCTAATAGGCGGACGATAAACGAATCATCGAATCCTTACGGGCTGGATATGTCACAGAAAAATGGCAGAAGAGTCGAAATATATATGACAACCTCTTTGGAGTCTCCAACGTTGGTCTAGGCCCGTGAGCTGAGTCGAAGCCCATTTTGCAGGAGCTTGGCGGGAAGCCCTGTAGACTGTATTCCAGTGTCGACGCCAAGTCCTGGTAAGATGCAGAACTAGCAAGCTATGCGATTTGCGGGGAATAGCTAGCTCACCGATGATTGCCACGGCCCCATGGGGAAACGGTCGTATACGGATGAGACGCCGGCCAATTAGCGGTGGTTCTTGATGCCTACATCTGAGGAAGCCAAATGAACGGGACTAGATTCAGATCAGGTCAGAAAGGGGATCCTTGGGAATGCCCATGTCATGTGAGTTCCGTTCGACTGCTTTGTCGAGTTTTCCGCTAGTATTCCGCCGCTAGATCTTCAGTAGGACTAGCGCCGGCTTGGGTCAAATCTTGTCTGCAATGCGGACCGGAGTGCCTGCCTTATTCGAGCAGGGCCCCTGGCAACGATTCGTCAACGAGCCCATCTTCACATCACACGAGTCAGATTTCCCCCGTCCCCATGTGATTTGAAAAGACCCGGGGTAGTTTTCCGCCGCTTGTCGGTATGTTATGCAGGCTTTCATCCTTCAGGAACCTGGGGTTTGACATCGATGACCTGTTTGGGACACGAAATCTCATTGCCGTCAGCAATCCTATGGTTTCATCACGTTGGGTAGTGATATTCCCCCACACCGCCGGGTCATCGCGCCCCTGGTCATTCCTCCTGCCAATGCTTCAAACGCGGAGGTGAATCTGTACTTACTTTTGAGAAGTCCGAGGCTTCAACATGCGCAAGCCGTCCGCATGCACTGACTGTCGGTAAGTAATTCAGTGAACATGACTTATAGGATTGCGAGGCTAACCGGGCACGAAGGGCTCGTCGGCGCAAGTGTACCTTTCCCTGCGGAGCTGGTGCGAAAGTTGTCTCTCTCGCGGGCTGCCATGTACACAAGAGCCGCCCGAAGCAGGCTACTATGCCAGACGTCAGCTAAGGACCCGGAAGCGCGCGGTGGTGGATTTGACGCCTGCACCGGCCCAAAACTGGTCGGATCGGGGGAGCGCGAATGTGTTACGTGAGGCTGAACTGCCTCCTATGCCCATAAGGTTGGAGCTGGTAAAGCTGTACTTTGGCTTCATACATAATCAGTTTCACTCGTTCTACCACGAGCCGACTTTCATTGATGATGTTACCAATGACAGAGTACCAGCCGCTGTACTTTTCGCCATCTTTGCTCTCTCTTCTCGGTTCTCCGCCAATGAAGACTTTACAGGAAGCGACCCTCGGGAAAGAGGTGAACGCTTTCGGCTTGCCTCTGAAAGCCTTCTGAGCATCCGAGACGTAGGAGTTGTCAACATACAGACATTCATGCTACTCGGAGCATATGCCGCTGCCGATGGAGATACGCATGTTGAAAACCTGTACTACAGCTTAGCTGGTCGTATGGCTTTATCGCTGAATCTCCCCGATCTGCCGGCTGCGACGCTCTTAGAGCGGGAGCTGAACCTTCGATGTAAGAGCAATGCGGGCATTGGGATTGGCAGGTCCCAATTTTGACGTGTCGAGAATCGCGCGGGAATGCTAACGTTTTTCGACAGTGTGGTGGACTCTATGTATGGTCGATGTCTTGTCGTCCACGGCCGTGAAGCTACCGAAGATCATGCCTTCGAATCAGAACCTCCCACTACCAATGGATGAACTTTCGTTTCTTTCAATAGACCCTGAAGACTAAGCCTCTGTTCAACACTCTCCATTCACAGGCCTTGGAGCACCTTTACTCCCTGAGATGGTGAAGCTCAATCTGGTGTTGGCCAACGTCATCGACTTCAACAATCGTTGCGTCGCAGAACGCCTCGATGGCGTCACATTAGAGGCGAGTGTCCTTGCGCTGTCGTTGGAGTTGGATGGTTGGCTGGCGAGTCTGCCGCCATACATGACAGATAAACCCCAGAATTTTCATGCCTTCTCGGATCTCAGATTGGGACGAATGTTCGCCGCCGTACATCTCGGCTACTACCACTACGGGCAGTTGTTCTACTACCAATTCCTCGGAGCGGACGTCGTGGAAACCTCCAAGCCATTCCACCAGTATGCCGAGCGATGCAAGGATCGCGCCGCCCGTCTCTGCGAGCTGGTCTACCGGTCGTTTGCCACGCCCGGCAGCGACGTGAAGTATTCAGCGGTCTCGCATATCCTGGTCATCAGCTCTACGGTCCAGATCCATACGCTTCTGTTCTCGGGTGATGAGACTCAGATAGGCCTAGCAAAGTCTCGCCTCGAACAGAATTTCGCAATACTGCTCCAGCTCAGAACCTATTGGTCTAGCGTGGACAGTGCTATGAACCGATTGCAGGCGTTCCACCAAACTTTTTTGAGAAGCAGAGAAGCGAGCTTCGTCCTGGATCGCTGGCTGCTTCGGTTTCTGGTAGAGTTCGCTGCACATATGGAGTTTGAGCCAAGAGATAGCGATACCGGTTATGAGGCCCTGTTGTCGTTGTCCAGAGAATAATGGGGGTTTGTCAATATTCGGAGTACTTGGGGTTTCCCTGAACGAGATCTTGGGGACGACCCATCAGTGCTCAGGCCTAGTGTCTCCATCCAATCTAGCGACGGGAAATAACGACCTGGCGGCGGCATTCACTGACCTATCCCTTAAACGCAGAGACACGATGTTGGTTGGCGTGCTGCAAGCCAAGCAAGCGGAATATTGGAGTCGAGACTCATGCCCATATACTCCTCCATACATGCACTTTCACGCAGTAACGTATCCACTATGCATTCGGGCATCGATATATATAAGTAGCTCGTTCTTTATAACGAATAAAAAAGTATATAAAGTATAATAATCGATTTTTTATATAATAAAGCTTAAAAATTATTAAGTGGTGGCTTTTATAGTCGTTAAAGACTAATAAGCAATAAAATACTTTTCGTACGAGACTTTATATATTTATTAAAATATCGAATTTAATCCTCGCCTTTTTCGTTCGTAGTTTAGCCGTTTTTAATAATTATAATTACTTAGTTTTTTAATAATAAGTTATTTTTATATTAAAAAAAAGTACGTTTTCTTAGTAAATATAATATATAAAAAAATAGCGTAACCGTATAATTTAACGCTTTAAATAATTATAACTTATTCTCGGTTTTTTTATTAAATTACCCTAGGCCTCTCTTATTAATTAAAGGTGGTTACGATTATTTTAAACGAGATTTAACTTATAAAAAAGCTAGTTTCGTTAAAGTTATAAATATCCTCTTTTTATATCTTATATTTATAAATTATATACGATACGCGTCGAGATTTTTATAAAGGATATTTTAATAATCGATTTTTCGATTAAAACGCGTCTAGAGGTCTAATTACTATCGTATAAAGCTAGAGGCTTAATTAATATTAACGCGTCCCGCGTCGCGTTAATAAAGTAGTCGATTTATTATATTTTTAATATTATTTATTTAAAGCGGAAATAATCGCGAATTTAAATCGATTATATATTATACGATTAATTACTTTTCGAAATTCGTAAGCTTTTATATTAACGATTATATATCTCGTCGTAAAATATTATTATAATATTAATAATGTAAGGTTATATAAGAGATATTATATATTTATATTACGAATTATACGCTTAATTTAAAGTCTTTTTAAAACGCTTAAAACATTAATTATATATCGCTCTCTTTTTATTAACCTACTATTATAAGTAGTAGAAGTATAAAGAATAAAATATAGGTTATAAGGAATTATAAGAAAGTATTCAATTGGACCGTGTGTTCAATTAGACCGTGGATTACGTTAGGCAAAATTCTCGGCATTCAGAACGATGGGTTGGTCAAAGAGAACAGCGGCGACTGCAACCTCACTTGTCGGCGGGGTTGCAGACATCAATAATGGGTTAGCAATAACGCCCCCAATGGGTTGGGTGAGATCTCTCCACATACTTACTGTGCATGCGATAATGACAATGGGCTGCTGCTGACCTAGACCCTTGGTAACTTAAAAAACAACTGGAACTCCTTCGGTTGCGATGTTTCCGAACACTTGCTCCTCAGTACCTCGGAGCAACTCGTCAGCTTGGGGCTCCGAGATCTGGGCTATCAGTATGTCGTCCTGGATGATTGCTGGCAGCAAGAGAGCGGGCGAGATAAGCACGGCAAGCTGCAGCCGGACCCCGGCAAGTTCCCCAATGGACTCAGGTCGATATTGGACCGTCTGCACGACCAGGGGCTCAAGTTTGGCATGTATTCGAGCGCCGGCGAGATAACCTGTGCAAGATTCGGTACGTTTCTATAATTCAGCTAAGCCGCCTCCTTCCGTTCCGTTGCTACTAACACCTACATACTCATCCCAGCCGGGCCCCTCGACCACGAGACCGATGACGCGGAGAGCTTCGTGTCTTGGGGTGTCGACATGCTGAAGTATGACAGCTGCTACCACATGGGCCGGATCGGCACGCCGCTCATCTCGTTCAACCGGTTCAAGACCATGTCGGACGCCCTCAAGGCCACAGGACGGAACATTCTCCTCAACCTGTGCAACTGGGGCGAGGACTTTGTCCATACGTGGGGCATGAGTATTGCGAACTCCTGGAGGATATCCGGCGACATCTACGACTCCTTCACGCGCCCGGACGATCTGTGCGGCTGCCACCCCAACGTGCTCTCAGATCCGTACTGCATCGCCCGGGGACCCATTGCTCGGTCCTCTTCATCGTCAACCGCCTGGCCGCGATAGCCGACCGCAGCATCCCGGGCGGTTGGCAAGACGCCGACATGCTCGCCGTCGGCCTCGGCGGCATGACGGACGAGGAGTACAGAGCGCACTTCGCCCTGTGGGCCGCCCTGAAGTCGCCCTTGTTCCTCGGCAACGACATCCGGTCCATGCCGCCCTCCGCCCTGACCATCGTCAACAACCCAGACATCCTAGCCCTCAGCCAAGACCCGCACGGCCGCTCCATCACGCGCGTGCGCCGCGACACCGAGAACATCCCCCGGGGACGCGTGGGGCGTGGGCGAGACGCACGTCTGGAGCGGCTACCTCGCCAACGGCGACGAGGCCGTCGTCTTCCTCAACGCAGGCGGCGCCGACCTCGACATGACCTGCTCCCTGGCCGAGCTCTTCACCGCGTTCGGCCCGGGCGGCGCGGCGCCCCACGTGCGGTCCGACTGGGCCGTCCATGACCTGTGGGCTCACCGCATGCCCGAGGCCACGGCCGCGGCCATCCTGGCGGCCGCGACGGCGGATGAGCGCGCGGCGCTACTGAAAAAGGCAGACTGGTATAATGCGACCGAGACGCCCTACGCGGTCGGGCTGCGGAACGAGGATCCGCGGTTGTTCAGGGAGAAGATTGGCGTCGTGGAGGCTGGGGGCGTCCTCAGAGTTTCCGTCAAGAGTCACGCTGCGAGGGTCTTCCGACTTCGAAGAATAGCCAAAGCCGGTGAGAAGCTCAAGCCCAAGAGTATCGATCGGGTGGCAAAAGATGAACTGCAGAGAAACAAAGCCTGTTGAAGACAATGACATACATCAGCAGCAGGTAGACCAATACTTGTCCTACTGGCAACCCCGTGGCAATGGGTGCTTGAGGCGCGACCAGATATGTAGACTCATTTCAACATATTTCAAGCCTACTTGAACCGCGTCAATGAATCCTGTCTTTGATATACACTCACCATCTAAATTCGAGTGTGTCTATCAATACATCTGCCTTGGAATTGCGGGGCAGCTCCGACAGCGCAACGGGATCCACTGCCACCGACCGACACAGCCATTGCATCCATCCTTCGAGCGTCACCACTAATTCCGGCCCTTGATTTCGGTGCAACGCCATATCAACGATAGCTTGATATCCCTGTATTTCATAAGTTCTACTGGTTTGCCTGCTGTTGCGGCGTGGGAGAAGTTCGAGCAAACAGCTTGACAATGAAGCCGACCGGTTCAAGCTTTTCTCCCTAGCATTGGAAGTCTGGCGGCGTGACTCAACTGGTATTGACCTACTACACCTTAGCCTCACAATCGCCAACAGCACCAGACTCGGATACGCGTGCCTTCTGTTTTCAACAGCGTGCGACCTCACAACTATCGCAAGCTGATGCGGTTAGAGATAAGATGAAAAGTGACTGCTCCTTCTCTTAGATTGCCACAATCGACGACCCCTCGTCACTTGAGAAACAATCTTTTCATAATTGGCAAGCATAATACTCATTCCCAAGGCACACGCTGCTTTACCTTATGAGTCTTTTTCTCATTCAAAACTCTATCATCCCTAAAGCCATCAAGCCAAAGGCTTTCACATCATCTCGTCGCAACTTGGTACTTCCTTCTTTTGGGCATTGGGTTGCAGGCGCCGAACGCCTGGGATACGTTCGTCGCATACCAACATCTGATACCCGACTTCTTTTGCACGCTCTGCCGCCGCGGTGCTATTTTCACTACACACGCATCATGGGAGGCCAGGTATTCACGAGCGGCCCGGACCCCCTCTACACCCCGCGCATGCCGCCTGGAGTTTACCAGCACGTAAAGGCCACTTGCCACGAAAAGCTCAAGCAGATCTTCGAGCAGGTCGCCACGCCGATTGAGGGACCCGGGAAGCCAGACGTTGGCGACATCGACTTCCTTGTTCACGGCAGCATTACGGATCTGCAGAGCACCCAGTGGCGCGATGCTGTTTCCGCCGTCCTGGGTGCTGAGCGCTGCTTTCTCTCAGCAGGCACGTGCGGGTTCATTCGCGATCCCTTGGCCCCAAGGTATCCCGGAAGAAGCTCTGTGCTCGATTGATACGATGGGTATACTTACGCCTCGGTACATCCAGGTGGATGTCCACGTCTGCGACAGCCCAGAAACTTTCCGCTGGTCCGTCTTCAAGCAGGATCATGGCGACTTATGGAACTTGCTGGGTAGTACCATCCGTCCCTACGGCCTGACCATCGACCACGAGGCTCTCTACGTGCGCATCGCCGAGATCGAGAAATTCGACAAGAAGAAAGCCAAGATCCACCTCACGTCGGACCCGGAGATCGTTCTCCAATTCCTTGGTCTCGACCTCCAGCAGTGGAAGCAGCCGTTCGCATCCATGGAGGACTCTTACAAATACGCAGCGACCTCCCGCTTCTTCTGGGTCAAGCCTGAGTCCGATGACAAGTCCGACGGTAGCGACGAGGAACGAATCGAAGGCGAGTTTACCAGAAAGAACCTCAAGTCCAACGATCGCCAGCGCATGGACAAGCGGCCCATGTTCTACAAATGGATCAACGAGTTTATTTCCCAAGTGCCGCGAGCAGCACCGCTTCACCGACCGTCAAACCGACCGGGAAGCCACGCTGGAGGAAGTTTTCGAGCGGTTCGGCGTACGCGAAACCTATGATGCACGCGTCTTAGAGTTTCGACAGAAGCGACAGGCCGAGACGATTTGGAAAGATGTCATCAAGGCCACCGTGCCGAGCGAGGGTATCGAGCCCATGTTCCGTGGTTGTGCCGCAAATGGGCTCAAGAGGATCATCATGCAGGGTGATGAGAGCTATGGCGTGGTGCCGAGCGAGCCCCTCAAGGATGAGACTGGGCTATTTGATGAGGATGCGGTTCGTCGCTTCAGCGAGGCGCACTGGAAGAAGGTCGGCGATATTGGCCTTCAGAGGAATCACGAGAAGACGTTAGTGCATAAGGCGAAACTGGCTAAAGAAACGGAGCAGGCGCACAAGAATCAGACTCCAGTCAGTTAGCAGACGGAATTAGAGCGATGTTGCGAATTGATATGGTCACGAAACCAGATCGATCTGCAAGTGTGGCGACTTGAACCTATAACAGTAAATACGACGCCCCGGTAAGAGATGGCATAAGAGAAGTTGGTAGGGTTTCGTTCACAAGAGTTAGATAAGAAATAAATCGTCAGAAGAGTATCCACATGTAACATTAGTGACTAGTAGGACCGCGACCCTAGAGTTTAAAGTCAGCGTTAGTCTTCTCCCAACCGTGAGATGTAGGCTCCAAGTTAGACACTCGATCAGCCAGTCGCACTTTGAGAGCTTTGGCTCGATCCGTGCACAGCTCGTACATCGTACTGAGGTTGAAAAGAAGTGTACGAGATGACTGGCCGTCGTCCACAAGGCCTTCGAGGATTTGTCGCCCCTTGAATGGGTGAATTAGTGCATGATTTCTTAAGAGCGGCGATGTAGACTCACCTCTTGCATCCGGCCAAGGTACAATAAGCACACAGCCAAGTTGACACCGACCATTTCGTCTTGGATGCCGCTCTCCTCGAGCTCTGCCTTCAGCTCCGTCCACTTCTTCAGACCATCTTCGAATTGGCCGTTGGCCATATCGACTAGCGCCAATACGACCTTTTCGCCGACATCACCTCCCTTGCCGTCTCTTACACACCGGCAAGCAGCGTCCACATCTCCCAGATGAAGCCAGAGAAGTGCCTTGGCCGTCGCCAGCTTCCCGTCCTGCGCCTGGTCTCGCAACGTAGCCATGTGAGCCGCCGCACCGGCTAGATCTTCCATCTCGATCAAGGCACCAGCAACCCTGATGCCGAGCTCGGCAAGCCGCCGCTTCCACAGCTCCAACTCGGAATGATCGTGCGCCTTTGCTGCCTTGGCAATTTGCAGATGCGCTTCCCGTGCCATCTCGTAGTAACTCATGATGGCCCGGCGTGGATCACCGAAGCCCATGGTCTGGAGACGGATGGCGAGGAGGCGCAATTCCCATGGCATCAAGTGCGCACCGGTGATGGGGTCCAGGTAGTACGCCTGGTTCAGGTCCTCGAGCGCCTTCGCCTCTTGCGCCGCCAGCGGTACGGAGTCAATGAGACACAGGCATGCTAGCCGGATGTAGAGCAGCGAGAAGACACGAGCATAGTCAGATGGATCCACAGGAGGGTGAGCTGCCGCGATGGTCGCTGAGACGGGACTGCTAGTCAGTGCCTGCACGCTGGTTATCGCAGCAGCGCGGAACTGTCCGTGGGCAAGGAGTTCCGAGATGGGTGTCTCCGGTGTAGGTTGCTTGGAGGTATTGCGGAATGGCGGGGGGATGGACAGAGGGCTCAGCTGATGGAATATCTCGGGCCGGAGGAGGTGAGAGAAGTCTCTTTCTCCCACTGGCACAATTCCTGATGGTGTTGAAGATCTTGCAGGCGAGCGCGGAAACGGGGAGCTGGCCCGGAATGGAGAGCCTGCCCGGAATGGGGAACTTGACCGAAACGGCGAGTTTGAGCGTGAGCCTCTAAATTGTGGTGATAGTCCCCGGGCTGCTTGGGCTACTTGAGCGACGACGGGCGATTTCAAAGGTGCCCTAGAAGACAACTTAGCCCATATACATGGCGCATTGAAAGAGAATAAAGCATCGACCTACTCGTCAGCATCCAACGGGCCTTTGGTAGATGACCGAGGGCGTGTCGCTAGCCATCCAAACATGTCAGCGATACGTACAATGATGGCAATTGCGAGTTTACTATGGATGGAGGAGCAAAGTAAACCATGTGGAAGAAAGAAAGATAGTAAACGTGGTTTGCATTCAAGTGAAAGGCTTCATATTAGGACAGAGCTGCGCGAGCACGCAGCCATTGAAGGGAAGGTGCTGTGGTAACATGTGCTGCCCGCCAGGCGACTTCCCAAACAACATCCGTCAAAATCGAGTGTTCTTGCATCCCTTACCATCACGAAGCATGTGCTATGAATGAGGGGTTCGACACTTCAATTAAATAAAACTCACTTCTGGTGCCCGATTGCGTTCTTGCATGCCCTTTCGAGCTTGCCCTCTGTTGTTGTTGTTGATCCATAGCTGTTTTGAACAGGTGATTGATGTTCAAGCTAAGTAAGGAGAAAGGACAAGTGACGTCGGCTTAAGCTAAAGGACCCCGCGGACAATTGTCGGTAAAATGCAACGTCGCTAAAGAAAGACATCAGACGCAGCGGGCCATTAGCGAGCAGCCCGCCCAAATCATTACTGGGAGCCATCTTCGAGAAACACCATGACTGCTTTTCCTTCCTGATCATCCGGCCAGAACTCCATGCAAGCTTCATCTTCGCCTTCAATCTCTGTAGCTTTATTTTTCGGTTCCTGGACCTCGCTCCTAATCGTTTCGTATTCTTCATCCTGCTCCTGCACGAACACTTCGTCTTCCATCATCTTCCTGCAGGTCCCATCGCTCCGCCGCTCGTCGCAACTGAAAACCTCGCTTTCGAGCACGACCCAGCAGCACGTGTGTGCCGGACACTTGTAGCCCTCGTCGTACGGCCAGCACTCGAGATCACAGACGTCCTTCTCGCGCTCGTCTGCATGGAAGCTGATCTGCTCTGCATGGTAGCAGTGATGGACGATTTGGGTGTAGCACATGGCGGGGTATGTGCGTGTCGCTTTGGTCTCTAGGTCAGTATTTAGAGAACCCCCTTTTTCTTCTTCTTCAGTCGCAAGAAGTTGTCTTGCGGGGCACATATATTCACTAGTCCCGGATTGAGCCTCGTGTGGTTCTTTGTTGCCTTTGAGCATCTGCTGGGCGCCTCATGGTTGATACTTTAACACAACGGCCATAAAGAGTCTTTCACCTCGTTTATATACAATCGCACCTTAGCATCGTTCCAGATTGACCCTTCCTTTGTCCGAGATTCGTGGCATCACTACATCCAGAGTGGATGCTGAGCCTTTACACTCTCTGAGGCGACGATCTCAGTTATGACAACACAAAGTGGTTTCTTCTAACTTATGTTTTAACCAGTCTAGTAATTTTGTATTTCTATAATTACATGTACAAATCAGTATTATGTGCACAGCTTCCCTCGATGACATAAGCCGAACCCGTCGGGCAAAGTTCATTATGAGACAAGAAGTGCCTTAACGGTGTAAAATTAGACGCTTAGTGCGCCAGCTCCAATGAGCATCCGTTCCTGCTGTGTACCCAGTCGAAGACGATGTGCCCTCATCATCATTATCACCACCCCAATCGCCCCCTTACCCATCACCTTTTGACGGCGTGTGGCCCCTCGAATCCGGCCGGGATACCCGGGTCCCCGTACGCGTGCGTCGACATCCGGTGCAGCTTCAGCCCGTTCTGACTGTCGCGGACTTCCGACATGGAGATGGTGGTGTTGCGCCGTATCTTGCCACTGCTGGCCGTCTCGGGCCTGGCCAAAGGACCACCCTCGTCTTGTCGGCCATCGCCCAGGCCAACCCATCCGCCCTTTTCTGCGTGTCCTCCTACCCGGCGCTTCGTCTGTCTCTGGCGGCGCCTGCGGCAGAAGAAGAAGATGGCCACGGCGACGAGGCCCAGGAAAGCCACGCCGCCGGCCACGGGTCCTGCGATTTTCATCATAGACGGCGCATCCGGGGCCTCCGCCGGGTCGGTGCTCCCGGGTGCCAGTGAGCCTTGGGCCTTTCCACCGGCGGTGGCCGGGGCGCCGCTCTCCGACGCCGGCTTGGCGGATCTGGTGGTGGCGCTCAGGGTTGTCAGGGTCTTAGTCTCGGGTAGGGGCACCGTCGCGACGCCCGCGCCCGTCGACAAGTCTGCTGCCGTCGTCATGATGACGATAGTGGCGGGCGCCGAGGTCACAATGGTCATGGTCACTTCCACTAGAGTCGTCTTAGGTGGTGATGCTGCGGGTGGGGGTCGGTTCGCTTGGCCGTTGTTGTTGTTAGGATTGTCATTGCCATCTTGCGTAAGCAACCTTGCTGTATCGATGCTGGGCTGGTCGAGAATCTGGTTGGAGGTGGCCGAAAAAGGGGACTTCAAGTAGCAGTTCTTGAAACCGAAGCTCTGCCTGGCCTCGAAGGAGACCCCTCCGCAGCGCTGGTCCTTGGCACAGACCCGCATGCAGTCCTCAAAGGACATCTGAAACTGCACCTCGAAGTCATTGCCGCTCACCACCTTGTTGCAGCTGATCTGGAAATTCATGCCGTTCGCCGATTGGACGGAGCCAGACCCGAGAGTGTCGCAGCTCGAACTCGGCTTCTGCAGCATGCCCGCCACAATGGCAGAGTCGGCGCCGGCGTCCAGCGTCGTGGCACTCTTGTTGATGGAGGCCTGAAGAATGCAGTGCCCGTTGGACTGGTACACCACGCCGTCGCAGCGCGGGCCGGCATGGTCGTTACAGAGATCAACGCAGTCGCCCAGGGACTCCGTCTGCTGGCCTCCTATTTCCTTCCCCGCGAGCCGGGAGCCGCAAAGCACGTTGTACGTGCGCAGGGTGCCGATCTGGCCCCCGTTCGCGCTGGGGCATGGCGAGCCGGACTGTCTGTTCTTCAGCAGCGCAGGCAGGGGCATGGACGAGCGAGGATCCAGAATTGGGGGTTGCTTGGTGGAATTCATTGACGGCCCACCTCACTTACTGTTGTAGTGATGATATTAATACTATGCGGCTTTCCGTAGTTACTCCAGAGCTTCTGCCGCCGTATAAGACACGTATGTTAAGTATATGAGCGCACGATATTAATATGTAAGGTTATTAAATAATTAAGTTTCGATCCAGCGACAATGCAACAACAGACGACGACGGTAGGACGAAGCTCGTTCTTAAGGTCGTCCCGTGTCTGCGCACATCCAAATTAGCGGAGGTTACCGGACGGCAGGTGGGTGGTCAGCCTTCAGGGAGTTTCGAAAAGATTATGCACCTCCTGCCAGGTTTGAAATCGCCAGATCTGAAGGCCGTGGATTTTGTTATGTCATTAACTGACAAATCCACCTCGGCAGTATGCTGTCATGACTGATCTGCAGCAAGGGTCTAGCCCATTGATCGGTCTTGTCAAACCGACTTGAGACGGACGGCAAAGTCTCTACACTATGCCCGAGCCACGTTATCTGGACAAGTCATCATCCCGATCATGCGGCTCAAAGAAACATTCAATCATAATGGACGCAGGTTCTGCCGGTTTGGTGGCTGGGATGGCTGATCTCGTCCGGTGTCTCGCAAACTCGGGAGGGGCAACCCCGTCTTGGTCAGCCATGCATGGAAACTATGTGTATTTTGGGATGCGGTCCATGTTTCGACAGCTCCATCCAAGACAATAGCCAATTGACATTTGCTGCAGGTACTATGGCCCGGCCGGTTGAAGTCTGAAGCAAGGCTGAGTGAACAATGGCCGGATTGGCTGGGTTGTCATCGTCTCGAAGTCATCCCACGGGATAACTTCATAGTGTGCCAATCCCATACCTCCAATATGCATGCAGCTATGCTTTGGCATGATATTTCCGCTTTCGATATTTTCGCTTGATCTGCCTTGGATGTTTCTCGCGGTTGCGGTAGTGTCTTTTGAATTTCGACTTGGGCTTTTTGGCATCCAACTCCTCGGGCTCCCACTTGTAGAGGTCAGGCCTCCCGCGATAACTCCGAGTCCACTCCGGCAGGTATAGATCTCGATCTTCATCGCCTGTTTTGTGCGACCGAAGCCGCGTTAGGTATTGGTGATTTGCCGCGGCTCTGAGCCATATACGACACTTAGGCGGATGAAACTTGTTCCAAATATCAATCATGGCGTCAACTCCGTCCGCATCAGAGACGCCCAGCTGGTTGTAAGGGCTCCTGGCAGATTCGATTTGGTTCATATCCAGACATGGGTGCGGTTTGGTCCAGGAGCAGCTGAAGTCCAGGAAACGCCCCTTGACTATATTTGAGGCGTTTATATCCCTGTGCAATATGCCTAAGCGATGCAGAGTAACCACGTGTTTGAAAAGAGTACGTGCTGTTTTGAGACTGTCGATAGCTGGGACTAGCAGCCATAGATTGATATTGTTGACCAAGTCCAGACGGGCAAACTTTTCGAAGTCGATGAACTCTTTGACGAGAGCTTTGACTGGCTGGCCGGCGTGACCTTTATGGTAGCACCAGTCGTCAACCCAATCGTGGCCGGTGTCTTTGGCCCGCAAATCTCTTTGTCGCTCTTGGTCAAGCATAATATATCCATAACAGGGAACAGCAATGTGTTCATTGTTTGTCTCTTGCAATCGTGCATATGCTCTGGCTTCGCAGTTGAACGGGTGCATATACGTAACTTCGTCTTCCTTGCTGAGCTTCACGCGGAAAAAGGAAGCCGGAGTAAACTAATTTCCGAACTTGAACTGCAAATATGACAAATCAGAATTAAGATTATAATGGCTTTGGGGGCAGGCTGCGGGCGGCCTTGGGGATAGTTACCATTTTCAAAGCATATATCTCACCGTCTATCCGCACTTTCCACACATGTGCGTGCACTCCAGTCCCTAGGTATCGAATCAAATCAATTTGCAAGGTGCTGTTTTTCCCTTGAATGCAGCCAACTTGGGGCCGGGAATGGATGGGAGAGAATCCATGCTCAGTAGATGTATGTAGTCTTGGAAGGAACGTATATCTATTGAATAGGAGAGAGTCTTGTTATGAGAGTGCCCATGATGTTACTTAAAGTATTTACTTGCCAATTTCTGAGTGTCACTAATAATTTCTCTGTGTATCCACACTGAAAGCACCTTTCAGCTATTCCTTTGTCTTACCTGCATGCGGTGTGATAATCCTTTGTTCAGAAACGGGGCAATGAATCCAATGAGCGGATGTTGGCTCTTCTTTGGATTCGCCGAGCTTTGGGGTCAAGACTCATCATAATGGACGCCCATATTGCCTTGGCCGCAGACAACTCGGTCTCCTCTGGCCGGCGGTGCCAATCCGTACACCAGGGAAATGTTGCTAGTTGGACACCCCACCGCTCTGTGCCGTCTTCATTCTCAATAGTAAAGAATCGGAACATCGTGGCACCTTCGGTCGTCATGGTGAAAGCAAGGCATGTGTCAGCAGCCTTACAGTACATCGCAACCTTACCTAGATGAATGTGTCCATATACTTCATAGTCCCTCTGACGCTCAAAGCAGTTTGGGTCCCATACTAGCTGTCTAGCTGTCTCACCTATAACAAAGACAATATCCTTGGGCGGTTTCATGCCAGGCATTGACTTTGCTGGTAGGTAGATGGGAAAGTTTGGTCGCTTTAAACCCTCTTGTTCTGGCAGACTCACTTTGACAGCCTCTTTCTGGAAAGGGATTCGAAGCTTGAGGGTCATTTTGTTGTCTGAAGCATCACTAAGAATGTCCCGAGTACACTCAATAGAATGGCTCAAGATTGGCCCTATCTCCTTCAGAAAATAGTCATCGAGATTTTCCTCGGACACAATAACAGCCGGGCGGTCGATGGCTGTTAGTGGCTCTGTAAGGTGATCCCCTAGAGTGATGGGTGTGTCCAAGACTTTATAAAAGGTCTTGTTCACATTGGCCTCAGTGAAGTCAGATTATTCCTCGATGTCTTTGCGGTCAATGTCAATGAAGTCTCTGCCCCAAGAAGTGCCAGGGTGCAAGCTCTCGTCGGTGGTGAAGTCCGGGCGCACCAAAGCAAAGGAGAAGCCTCGAAGTCAGTGAGCAATCCTCGTTGGCACTGAACTCCCGCCAATTACGCATTGTGTTTTGCGAGCCTGACATGATGTAATAGGTTGGTGCTGGTTATGGGTTGTATTTCGGTATAGTGATGAATTTGTACACTTTGGATTGTACAGTAGATTGTCTGGGTCAAATGTTGGTAAGTCCTAGTCTACTTTTATAAACATGGTGTTCCCGTGACTACTACTGTATAACAATAATTTTATTGTCTGTCGAGTCTTTGATAGCATACAAAGAGAGCACAAAGATCCCTTGCATGTGTTTATTGCACCTTTCACGGTCTATTAAGGCTATTATTTGCGAACAACAGAGGGTATGTTAAGAGGCATTGTTGGGTGACAGTAAAGGTATACGGGGTCGGGATAGACAACGGGGGCTTCTCGTCTGCTGCACAATGCCTGCATTTGGCATTTTGAGACAAGTAAGGACGAATAGGGGGTAAAGCAATGTCAACAAAATGAAAGTAGTCCAATATATAACGCCCCTGGAATCAAATTAGTATGATGGATCATATTCAACGATTAGAAAAACAGTATATCGCGATGATCAGACAGCAGTTTGTGTCTATCAAAGCTCAGGGCATGGAAAAGTGTTATGTTGGAGAAAGTCAAGTCCGAGTTTTCGTTGAATGTGCTTGCCTGGCAGTTCATTGTGCGCTGTCATGAAAGCTCGTGTAGCTTATGCGAGTTCGGAGGGATAAGCATGCAGATGCAGACACCTAGAACACCCTGAAGGGTGAAAGATAGCGGCCCTCGGTTGGCCTAGGATCCCGCCCGATTGGCCAGCAAAGCCCCCCGAGTTGGGGTCGTAGCTCCTCAAACCGGCTAACGAAGTCCAGTGCAACCCCACAATGACGGTGATTTTGTAGATATCCGAGACATCAATCTCAACCCCCGTGACATGCTCGTATCGATGTAAAATGATCTAGAGCGTCAGCAGAGACTCACTCCATTCATGGCTTCTTCCGCTATAAGGCCCCTGTCCCGCGCGGATCCGCCCAACTCATCGGCCTCTGTCGCGCCACAGCCAACGACGGTAGCCGCGACGATGCAGTATCCCATTCGCAGCTGCGTTACTTGCAAAACCCGCAGGGTCCGCTGCGACCGGCGGCAGCCCAGCTGTGGAAACTGCTCACGCGCCCGGGGCCTAGGCCAAGACTGCGTGTATCCTACAGGGCCGGGCCGGGCGCCTAAGCGGCGTCGTCAGCCAGTCCCCTTCACGGAGGCATGGAGACGACCCTGTCACCCAACCCCACCACAACCCTGTTTGGTCGTGGTTCCTCAGCCTGCTCGTTGCGCGACTTGCACCCTTCACTGGCGCAGGCGGCGGTGCTGTTCGCGGCATTTTGTGAGAACGTGGCCCCGGTAATGCGCGTGGTGCACCTGCCGACACTGACGCGGCAGTACTGGAACGCGGCGGCGTCGCCAGACAAGCTGGATCGTAACACGGAAGCGCTAGTCTTCGCAGTCAATTACGTTTCAGTAGGCACCATGAACGACGAGCAATGCGCCACGGAGCTGGGCCAAACACGCCAACAGGCCATGGCGCGGTACCGCACCGCGGTGGAACAGGCCCTATCCCGGGCTCATTTACTCGGCATACGCAGCCCGATGGTCCTCCAGGCCGCCGTCTTCTACATCGAGGCGCTGAAGAACGAAAAGACCGGGCAGTCGGCGGTGCGGTCGCTCGTGGTTCTCGTGCACCATCTGGCTCGGGCCATGGGCCTCCACCGCGATGGTGATGCTTATGGCCTGCGGCCTTTCGAGGCGGAGATGCGCCGCCGCTTGTGGTGGTATGTCTGCATCCTGGACCACCGTACTGCTGAGGCGTGTGGCACCGAGCATGCTGTGCGCCCGCATTCCTTCGATGCCCGGATACCGCTGCATGTGAACGACGGCGACCTCTCCCCAGATATGTCCGCACTCCCGCCTGAACGCGACGGTATTGCGGATATGACTTTCTGCTTAGTGCGCTACGAGACCCTTCGGACGGTCTGGTGCGTTAAGGATAATACATCTCTAGCCGAGAAGCGGGCAGCGATAAGCGAACTGGAGCGTCGGTTGGAGAGCCGGTACTTGATACACTGCGATCCAGTTATTCCCTTCCAGCTCAAAGTGGTGCTCTCGGCGCGTATGATGGTGAAGCGTCTCTGGTTGGTAGCGCACTGGCCGTCGCTCGAGATGGACAACAGCCGTCCAACGCAGCGGAGCGCAATGACGACCGTGACTACCAACGGCGGAGCTACGCGAGACCAGCTGTTCGCAGCCGCCGTCGATCTCCTCGAGTCGGCAGCCGAGATCCTGGCGAGCCCGACCTTGTCACCTTGGACGTGGCATGCGCAGACATACAGCCACTGGCACGCCGTGGCCTTTGTGCTCCACTAGCTGCAGCGCTGGCCGCCTTCGGCCGAGTGCGAGCGGGCGTGGCGGTACGCCTGCGTAGTCTGCGAGGGCTGGCTGGCGGGCGGCTCCACCGCCACCAACTTGGGGCGGCCGATTCAGAGTCTCTGGGACAAGGTTCGACAGGAACGCGAGAATGGGAAGAGCAACAAGGGGTCTGATAATGCTGCCGGCGAACCAGACAGAGAAGACTCATTGGATTTATTTCTGGACATGTTTTCACTCGAGCCTGGAGATGCTAACGACCTCTGTTACACGCTTATGGCCGACCAAGACATGGACGAATATTTTCATTTTGGAGAAGAAGATCTCTCAGGCACACAGGTCACAGATAAGTCTAAATCCTGATTCTTAGACTTCCCTAGCCTGAACACTCTAGCCTATACCAGTCAAGAATCTCTTGGGACATTGGCCAAATGTTTGAGCGAGTTGTTTGGCATGGCAAGTATAAGCCCATTCATTCCTGGATCTCCAATCGTCAAGGACTGGAGGTCAGGTACACGCGTCACAGGAGGCTTCACTTACTTCAAGGCTATGTCGTGGGAACTATAGCCCGCCAGCGACAAAGGCCGTAGGGTAGACGGACATCCTGTGCGCCCCAGGGGTCAAGTGGTAGATTCCATCGATCGGGACGGCCCACGCGTACGAATTCGTCGATTCAGAGATTTGGGGAAGCTGATGTTCGCACAAATGGACAGGAGAGAGTGCATATCCTTTATCGAGTCCGGACGAGGACTGGTTGTTCTAAGCTGAGAAGGGCAGTGCGTCCCGGCCCGCACCAAGTCTATGTTAGCAAGGCTCAGGGCCAAGACGGACGAGGACCAGTTCGGCATAGTTGTGGCGGAAGAATGACATCGAAATAAGTCTGGTCGCGGAACTCAGTGAATATTTCGGGTTAATACGGACACGGACCGAACGATGGGGTCGTTGCCTGACAGTCACTCGACAAATCAGGAGCGGGGTCGTTTGCCTGGGAAGTACGGCAATATCATCCGGCGTGCCCGGCGTGCTGGCACCCCCATACCTCGGTGCCTTACGCAAATCCGTTGCCTATTTTTAGCGGATCACTCTGCAGGTGGGATGCATAGCATGCATGCGTGGTGCACGGGAGACAGCCCTAAAAAGGGGGATGGCCCAATAGCAGTTGGTGATGTTTCTGGTACTGTATCTGATTGGTTCATGCCTTTCCATTGGCTCGTCATTCTTATGGATACGAGAGTATTGACTAATCATTGATCTATACCAACCACCAACAACCAAATGACGGTTTGCTATGGTAGGCTGAGTAGAGTCTGGTCCAAAGACACTTCGAGAGCTACAGGAAGTTGTACGCGATTTAGGCAAGCGTTTCCTCGTTGCCATGAGTTTGCAGCGGTAGGCGATGGGCAGTCTGCCTATTAGGCACAGTTGCTAGTCTCACGTCAGCTAAAGTATATTGTAATGCATACTGTAGTATTACGTAAGCACTATGGGTTTGATCAAGGGAAGAACGTGGACAAACGTGGACAAATGTCACCAAAGGAGGCAGCCTTTGCTTTTGCTCCAGGTAACAGGGCGCAAGGCAGAGTTACAGATCCGCACGGGGAAGCTACAACTCGAATACCAAGAAGGAATAGCTACCATCAAAATACGCAGTTCGCGAAACTGTAGGATCACATAAGCCACGTGAGTGAGAGCACATGTTAGATAGTATATATACTACTATTTCATGCGACAAGATGGTAACACGACATTTGTACCACCCAGAACCATCCATCCCATAGCCGTGACCCCGTTTTCTTTGGACCTTTAGTCGAGGGTCGGGAGGCCTTATGTGTTTCCATGACTGGAGGTATTCCTCTTCGGGACCCTACTTGCAATATTCGTCTACAAGTGGCAGGGCTCGACAACCTTTCCCGTGCGTATTGAGCACTTTGTATTGCCTTGGGATCCCTATAAACTCATGCAATGTGTCAATTAATTTCGGGGGCTCGACTTGAAGAGGCATTATATGCGGCGTGGTGGGCGGCTAGATCTTCTTACGGGCTCATCGTGACCATCTAGACCTCCAAAGACTCTCACGATTGGCACGCTACCTGCATGGTCCCGAAGTCAGCAGTGATCCACATTCGGTCAGATGGACGATACCACTATCTATAGAGGGTGGTGGAGTCCAGACAGGGAGGGTGAACCGAATACTCCAAGTGACGAAGTCTATCCCAAGCCTTCTATCTGTATGCCAGTGATGCCGCGTAACCGGACAGGCTATCAGGGCAGGTGAGGGATATACTGTTCAGAATTCTCTATATATAGCCTCTGATTATCCCGCAGTAAACTCTTTTCAAATTGTAGATAGGCATCTCAAAGCCATTCAACGACCCTGTTCCCCTGAATACCATTCCCCTGAAATTCTTCAACATGCACTTTCTCGACAGGTTCTGCCTTGGGGCAGTCCTCTGTACGCTGGCCACTTGGTTCTGCCAGGTTGGCGCCGCTCCTTATCCAGTCGAGCTTTTCGAAGAGGAACTTGCCCGTTTCAATGTCTCTGGTGCCCTAGCAAGACGACAAGGGCAGTCCGTCCCTCTGCGAATCTTGCCCCTTGGTGCTTCTATTGTATGGGGGCAAGGCTCTAGCGATAACAATGGGTATGTTGAACGTCTACCTACTCAGGGCAGATCATGGCTGATTCAAGAAGCTTCCGCAAGCCGCTCAGGGACCAACTCAGGTACCGAGATTGGGAGGTCAACATGGTTGGCAGCAAGAGAAACGGCAGAATGACTGATAACGCAAGTATATCCACTCCAGTGCTGTTTCGATCAGTTTGTTCTAACCCTTGTTGAGAATGTCGAAGCAAACCCAGGAGACGTCATCAGCCAAGTGCATGACAAGTCACAAAACTCGTATGGCTATAAGCCGAACGTGGTACTGATCAACGCCGGCACCAACGATGCCAACGCAAACGGTGGCGGTGGTCTCGATCTCAACAACGCCGGTGTCAGGATGGAATCTCTCATCAACGATCTCTGGTCTGCGCCGGACATGGGTGACACCCTTATCGTACTCTCCACGGTCCTCCCAACTACCGCACCAGGCCGCGACTCTCGAGTGGTGATCAACAACCAATACAAGGCCTTGATTACCAGACTTCGCAATAATGGCCGGCCAATCATCCTGGCTGACATGGACTACTTGACCACGGGCGATCTCATGGACGGGACACATCCGAATGACTTCGGTTTCGTCAAGATGGCCAACGTTTGGTGGTAAGTAATTATTATGTGTTTGGCCGCAGGTGTTGTAATTGGATTATGCTGATGGTAACCCCTTTTTCAGGATCGCCATTGAGCGTGCCTCCACCCAAGGCCTCATCCGTGCCCCCACCGCTCCCGATACGTGTAGCACGCGCGAGGGTTTCATATCTGGCGTCTACGCAGGTGGGCTCACGCAACGAGGGTCTGGTGTTGGAGACGGCATCTACCAGCATGAGTCTCAGGAGAAAGGCATTGTTCTTACAGTGAACAGCGGATTTGACAGAAACCAATGGTTCTTCGCAAGGTTAGTGATTTCCCTAAGTTTCCGTCTGAAAGTGGAACCCCTATATTACATCCAGCGGCAATCGGATCATGACATTCGCCCCTCCTCCTCCTCTCCCAATAGAAATCGCGCTCATCAAGGTTGTTTAGTCTTTACGGCAATGGAAAGGACGATCTCGTGGGTTGGTTCGACCGTGCCGATGGTTCAGTCGCATACGGTGTTTGGAGAAACACTGGCAATTATAACGACGCCTCATTCGTCAAGATTGGGGATATGAGCGTGGCCGACAATTGCCCTGCAAGTGGTGTTTACTTTGTAGACTTGAATGGTCAGTCTGAAAGCCCCTGGACCTTCGATGGTTGGCATTGAATAGTCACTAACCGAAGAGATATATCTAGCTGATGGTTATGACGACTTTGTCTGCATTGCACCAGATGGCAATGCCTTTGCGACAATCAACAACAGGGATGGAAACGATTCGACACCGCCAACATTCAGGCCTATTGGGTTGCTCAAGCAGAACGTGGGTTTCACAGGAGACCGAGTACGGATGGGTGACATCGACGGCGATGGCCGCTCCGACTACTTGGTTATGAACGATGGAGGTAATATCCTGGCGTGGCGAAATGGTTGGATAGGTAAGTTGCAAGCATCTTCCCCACATCCTTGCTGGTATACTAATTGGGCATCCTATATATAAGATGACTCCCCAAGATACTGGGAAGAGCTCGGCATGAGATTCCCAGCGAAGGGCATGGGTGACGGCCGAGGAGTTCGCTTCCATGACTTGAACGGGGATGTAAGTCTACCTCTTCTGTCGCTGATCCGTATCAACTCGCAATTATCCGGGTGCTAATCATGCGGGGTCCAGGGCCGAGACGATTGGCTTTGGGTTGGTAACGTGGGCGAAACGACAACCTGGACCAACGCTCGAGGCTGCGCTCGCGGTCGGCTGGGAGACGGGCTCAACGTTGCATGGCGCCAGGGGTTCTACAGGGGGCAGAACTCTGGCACAACCCACGGCGGGATGGGCGGTTTCGTCACCCCGACTGAGGCATACCTACGTGACCGAGTGCATTTTGCAAGAATCCTTGGTGAGCCGCAGGACTTCGGGCTGCGACCTCGCCGCGACTACGTCTTCATGCAACATACTGCACTCTCAAACGGACAGCACCGGTTCGATATGCGAGTGTGGAAGAACATTGGTTCAGGAAGCACTAAGCTTGAAGGTTGGTTTTCCAAAAGTCCTCCAAAGAACTGACTATGACGATTCTGACCACCGTCACAGCTGATGGAAACAAGTATTGCAACATGAAAGGCTACCAAGATGGCCGTATGGACTATGTCTGGACGCTTTCAAAGGGAGAGATGACCCTCTATCCTAATCTGGGCCGCTCCCAGATCGTTGGCGATGAGTCCCTCTGGGGTCCCAGCGAGGTCATATGGGACCCTACCAAGTTGGTTGGCAGGCCCTTGGATCGTCGCGACCTTCACTTGACAGACTGGGACGGCGATGGCGCTTGCGACATCGTCTGGACCGACCCGGACAACAACAACCGGGTGCAGATCTGGCTGAACCGGTACCCCACCACAGGCGGCTGGAACTGGCAGCACGACGCCAACCCGGCCCCCGCGCTCGAGTGCGCCCAGCGACGCGGTGTCGGCCTCCACGACCTCGCCGTCCGGTTCGCCGACCTGACCGGCAACAAGCGCGGGGACTACCTCTGCGTCGAGAAGGACGGCCGCGCCACCGGCTTCGTGCACGCCGACGGCGGCGGCTGGGACAACGCGGGCCAGATCAAGTTCGCGGACCCGGACCGGCGCGACCGGGCCGACCTCCGCTGGGCCGACGTCAACGGCGACGGGCGCGCCGACATGGTGTGGACGGACAAGTTCAACGGCGACAACTTCGTGTGGTACAACCGGGGGCCGAGCAGCAATCCGGCCGAGACGTCCGGGTCGTCGTTCCGCTGGGACAAGATTAGGGACCGCGTGTTCGAGAACACGGTCGCGGGCACTTGCATGCACTACCCGGATCTCGACGGGGACGGGCGCGCCGACAAGCACGCTATTTTGGGGACGTACACGAACGAGGCCGAGACGTGGTATAACCGGTGCGGGTTGCCCGACGTCGAGGGGGATGATGGGCCGATCACGAACCCCAGTTTCCCTATTCCTGAGGTGCCTAACGAGTAATTGATTGCCGATCACCGATGGACGTTACGCGAGGGATGAGGTTCTCTCCTATATACTTACGCATGTATCCTCAACGGCCAAGCAGCTCACACTCTTTCATCTCTCAGCTACAAGACATTGACTCTCTCCCAACACAGTTTCTCTACGGGTATTCTTTTCTCCGAGCAACGCTATGATACTAGCTAGCAGCAATAATCTTTAATATATATGTCATCGTTATCCATCTAAATTAGAAGCGAATCCAGTAGCGACAATCTCTATGCTTGCAGCGACAAGCCCACTTCCCGGCATCCAGAAATGGGCCCTATTGCGTCGTTTAGTTCTAGATTTATGTCAGTTCCCATACATACCGCAAGTTCCGGATATGAAGGTTTGCCTTGGGGTTCAGTGGATACAAAGCAAGAGTATGATGTCCCCAGACTACCCAACAATCATAGATCATTGGTAGAAACCAATATGGTCAACCACTTGGTTGGGTATTGTCGTCATACAATAAAACTTGACTAGCCCAATACGCGACCCAGCACCGCTGTGCTGGATATAACGTCGTTGAACTTTACTAAGTACTCACTATCCACATTGTAATTAGAATTAGACGAATGTTAATCCCAACTTCGGTAAGCTCTGTCTGAGGAGAACTTTATAACTGTCACAGGAATCGTGAGAATAAGGATGTTTGTACACTCAGTTGATATGCTTAGGATCGAGATAGTGTGATCCCCGACTGTAAATCTAGTAGAGGTTCTGTCTAATATACAGCAGAACCGGGTATATATAGATAGAAACCTCATCCACAAGGGGACTATATCGTATCAAAATTGAAGGCAACATTATCCCTATAGCTGTATATCAGAAATATTAAGGACCTAAGTCAACACATTGAGTATACGGATTCTAGTATCTGTATAGCTTCACACGTACATACGTATTTTGCCCCCATATACATGGCCTTCCGAGCTAGAAGATTGGGCATGCTTCTTCTGCATGGTTCAGGGCCCTGATTATTAGTTTATCCGCATGGTCCCATTGTCAGGCGTGGATCCATGGAGATTCGTTGGGAAGATAGAGCACTTTGGCGTGGGATTACCATGAGAAGGTTTGGCATCCCCCGGTAGAGGCCGTGACATTGCTGCTGCCAAAGGGTGAGAACTCGGTACCGAGAATATTAAGTTCTGGACGTATTCAAGAGACCGGTACATACCTACCCAGGTCAATGTGAACCTTCTTCTTTCATGCTGCTACGTTCACAGACTTGAGATTTAGTGTAATGTACAGTCAATATAGAATTTATGCGCAGGATGCATAGCGGCCAGAATAAGTATGCCCATGACAGTGACAGAGATTCAAACTATCGTGGGTTGGGATACAAAACAATCTTCTCGTGACCACGCCGATAGGCCATTAGCCGCCTTCTCAAGAGCATGCAAGTAGCAAGCAATCGTTCCCGCCTGGCTCGGGAGGAGCAACCAAAGTTCAGATAACTTCCTTGCTTATGGAGGTATCAGTCCGAAGAAAAGGGCTCAAATTCGCGTAAGCGAGTGGCCATATCCTGATTCTACTTCCGTGGTGGGTTTACAGACCGGCACGAGCAGAGCCGTGGGCCTGGGCCTGGGCCTTGGGTGTTACGCTGCGAGTAGGTTCAGATATGAGGCTGGTTAGGATATTGATACAATGGCTATGTACCACTGCTTTGAGTACCTTCGTCGCGTGAGTTGGCGATGTCCAAGCATCACGTGGACGCAGACATCACCCTACCGCTACTGCATATCGCCAGCTATTCCGTTGCCAGCTATCCCACTGCCAGGAATTCGGTAGATGATGGCCAGTTATCCCAGCGCGACCGGTTATCCCAAAAACAATTGATTGGTCTTACTCTGGCAGTACCCTGTAAAAGTCACTGTATAATCGCAAGGCGGTGATGCTGTTGATGTCCTGAGACTCCTCGACCGCGCTGATTAGTCCAGTCGCAAAGGCACCGTAGGTTGCCGTCTTGATCTTTCGATCCCGAGTGGGTTTGTCCAGAGCGACGGGATAACTGTGACTGGCAAGTGTGGTCACGAAAGCCACATCTGGTGGAAGAAAGACTGTGTGAGGCGGGATTCAGTCACTCCCTCCTTCCCCCCTCTGTAGGCTGTGTCTCCTTTTCCTTAGTTGAGCTTGCCTTCCGTATGAGCCAGTACTCGGAAACCGCCATAACCGGCCCTTTTGCCAACTGCGCGCACACCTTACCTCACCTCACCTCACTCACCCTCCCATTACTGTCGCAACATGTGACGCACACCATAGTTATCCTCTCTTCCATCAATCCACCCATCAATCCATTAAGTATCCTTTGCCATCCTCATCTTCCGTCAATTCATCGTCGCTGTCGACCAAGCTACAACCGTCCAACACGGCATCTCCCCCGTTGCCAGAGCTCGTCAATTGTTGCTCCCCATCTGGGTATAAATTATCTTGCTTTCTATTTCATCATTTGATCGCGCTCTTTCCGAGTCAGATACCATTTTACTCCTTCCACACCAGATTGCCGTCATGCCCCCAAGAAAGACGCGCGCAGCGAGACTGGGCCCACGAAGCTCTTCTATGAAAGATTCAATCGAGGTTAACCCTGACCCCCCTGCTACGCCATCCTCAAGTGGGTTATCCAGCCCGGCATACAGTACTGCTTCCTCGACTCCCGCCAGCTCGACTCCCAGCAGCTCGACTCCCGCTTCGAATCAGACGAACAGCAGGGCCGCAAGCTCTTCGCTCCCCTTCCATTTCGACGTTAGCGGCATCTACCAGATACACGGTGATGGGGCTGTCGGCAGTCGTGAGTGGGATGAGTACTTACCGTCTCTGGGCTATGCAGACGCTATCTTTGGAGCTCTGCGTGGCACTGTCTCTGAGCGATACAGTACAATCAAGGCCAGCACTGCCCGACGAGAGCAATACAGACAGTTGAGAGAGATACAGACTCGGGCGCTCCTCGCGGTCGCTCGTGATAATCACAGGGATAACTGCAGCGCTTGCGACTCCGACTCCGACAAGATCTCCAAAAGCTGTCCCCGCAAGAACGACGCTACCCTGGTAAAGCATGGATTGACCGAGTTCAATAATTACTTTGAGTATTATCGACCTGAAATCACATCAAAACACGATGTGGAAGCGCCATTTTCCCGCGCTCGAATCTCGGATAACGTAGAGGTCAAGGCGATTATACGCCTGAATCATCTGTGCCCATACATGGGCTACCAGCCAGGCGAGTACCTCCTGCTACTGACGAGAATAAGCGAAGTCACAGACAAACAACGAGCCATAAGCTTGCGTGTGGAGGCACCGAGTGATGATTGTTACATCGACGACCTCGACGACGATATCCTTGTACCCGAGGAACAGTTCTTTTCAAGCCAGAGGAAGATCTGGAGCGTTTCGACGACATCTGCCCGGCTATATTGCAGATTGTCGTAGCCTTTCTTGGATTCAAGCCGGGTGCTACCGACTTCGTTCCCAGTACACTCCGTGCCTTCTTCGAACCATCGAAAAAACCGCACGAGCAATGGGAGAGCCTCGTTGAGGCGTGGGACTTCAAGTTCCAGAAGGTCTCTTGCCTACCCGAGTTCATTCGCTTTTCAGTGACAGGAGCTCGTACCAAGCTGAGCGAGGCAGCCTGGCTAATCCGGAGACTGAGGGGAGAAACAAAACTGATGGAGGACTTCCCGAAAAGAGAGTTACTGTTCCAGATGCAGGAAAACCTCCTTTGCAGGATGACAGAAACGACATTCGATGAGCTTGCGGACCAACATCTCAAGCAACTCGGCTCTGAAGCCCTGGGGTGCCTAGAAGACGGTGACGACGACCAAGTGTTGGTATACTATGCTGATGCCTGGTCCAAGGATTACAAGGTACGTGTCTCTCATGATATTCCTCGATGCCTGCTTTCTTTTATCTTTTCTTTTCGTTTTCCTTGCATAGGAGTAATTAGGAATAGAGGCCATGTATCTCCCGTGCCCACCGTCTTGCTACATTTACCGCGTTGTGCCAACGCTAGTACCAACGCTGTTGCCACAGCATCGTCACCACTCGGTAGCCTGGAATGTGCACCAGTGGTGGCAGGGTTGGTGACTTTGGTGGTCTTGGTAACAGCGTTGGTGGTAGCCTCGGCAGCATTCACATTGTTGATAACGTCATGTTGGCATGGTTCGTACGTACAAGGGTTCCCTATTTCCCTATACGAGTCTCCTAGCTGGCTGGCGAAGCCGCAGGTGTAGCGACAGGGTGATTATGGTTGGTGTCATACAATATGATATTATTTTGGAAAGGTTGGATATTTATCATCTTCCCTTTTTGGGGGAGATGGCATATCTGGCATATCTATCTGGTCAAAGGCCACTTGCAGGCATTATTACATGGGATTGGGCAAACCAAGTGGGGTCTCGGCTGGGTCATTTTTTCTTGCTCGGTCATGTTAGGTAACCTACCAGGTGTACATCACCTAAATCGGGCACCGGAGCTTCTGTTGATCCCGGCTGTTCTGTTCAATCCAGTGTACCTAGCTCATCGAATTTTGATGGCCGCCGGTCATAGAGAGCCTTGAGCTAACAATTCGTCTCGTGCAGAACATCCACAGTTTCTACAAGACGAACTCGGGCTTTCCAGCACCTGCGCCTTTCGACGCACAACGCCTCGAAACTTTCCGACTTGCGGCATTGCGCATCATTGGCAACGAAAAAGACGCCAAAGCCATACTGTCCCAGGTCTCTCGGCTACTTGCCGAACAAGGCCTCTTCCTAGACGAAGACAACGACGATACCAAAGCGACAACAGCTGACGACGAAACGTCTCAGTCCCCACCTACCTCAGGACCTGGGCAGTCCTCGGAGCCAGAGATCCCTCGTAAGAAGCGTGGTCGGCCGAAGAAGAAGGAAGGCGACCCCAAGGCTCCTTATACGAAGAGGCAAAAGACAACCCCGGCCAATTCTCAATCCCCGACTGCACCATAGGCCATCGACCATCATGGCGACCTCACTACGCAGTCTGTTCTCAAGCCTCTCGCTGTCCAACGCCCCGACGAATGCTTGCCAGCGTATATTCAATAACGGCTTCGTTTCCAGCAGCATTAGATCATCCACAGCGAATGCATTGACCCCGCAACGGCGTTCTTTTTCGGCCACGTCCCCGGCTACTGCGAAAGCGGACAAAAGCTCCAAGAAGAAGAAGAAGGGCAAGGGCGATGAGCGTGATCCTCGTATCATAAACTTGAAAGTCTCCAACCCTCGCAAAGTCCCCGCGCCTCTTCGTTTTGCTCGCAACCGCGCCCTGCGGCATTGGACCATCCACCGAGCTTGGCTTTTGTTTCAACGGAAGGAGCGGGAGCGCGAAGAGAAGGAGCTTGCACGGTAAGACGGCGCGAACCTTTTACACACATTCCCTATCCATTGCTGCTTGAACGGGCCCAATACTGATGATCGCGCGTCTTTAGGTTGTACAAATCCATGCACTCTGCGTGCGAAGAGCTGCGCAAGACTTCGGGTCCCGGCATCCAGGAAGAAGGCTACCTGTACCGTGTGGCGATGGAGAAGAAGGGCATCTTCAAGCACCACAATTTCCCCATCGAGTACGCCCGTCCCCAGGTTGAGACTCCTGCTCGCGAGGCGTGGAATCATGGATGGACACGCTAATGCGGCATCGCTCACGATATGATTCATTGTACTTTACTTAACTTTGTACCTGTACAAAAGCGCTAGATTTATACTTCAGAGAACTGTTTAAAACTGATGATTTATTCGCATGGTGAATACAGTTTGTAACATCCCCCTGCTAGCCGAGCCTTGAGTCGAGCCTTGCGAACGGCAGAATCTGGACACATCCAGCGCGCTCAGTAGTAATTGCGGTACGTATGAAGGCATAGGATCAACCGAAGTTATGTGTGGTGTCACGTCTACTAAGGACCAATGCCAACGATACACGAGACCAATAAGACAACAAGAGTCTATAAGATAGGTGTTTTGGTGGTTGATCCAGATATATAAGTAATATCGATATTTTGCTTTCTGCCTTCTGATGCACGACTTGCTGCCTTGTCCTATCCTATCGTATGATGCTTACCCAGCCACGCTCATTCATGTTGTGTGCCTCCCCCCTTTCCATGCAAATAAAGAAAATAGAGATCTGCCATGGCAATTTGTCCCGAAGAAACGTTTTTTTCTTGCCTCCCCATTACGCCGGAATATGCGCCCCCTCCCCGGATAATCCCAGCTGACGTCTTCTACCACCATGAGTCAAAGAGAGCCGGCATAAGCCCTTCGCACACGGACAATTGTTGGAGAGGTGCAAAGTGTTGACTGGATTCATGATATTATTACAAAAGAGCTCTACCTCCTCCAAGTCGTAGAGTTGGAAGAGAGGATCGCTCAATCTGTTGTCGTATGGTGCGGTGTCCGTTGCCTGCTCGTTCTGGCATCTACACCATACGGTTGGGGATATGTAGTTCGCTCGATGTAGTTCGAATATTCGTAGGCCCAGATTTCGTCATCGGGAGCGGTGTCATATGATGTAGCATAGGACGTCTTCGAAGTCATCCCAAGCCACCTCGCGCGGTTTCCCTCTTTTGGTTATGTACAGTGCCTCTCTCATTCCCAAGGGGCCTCTTTTTTCTTCCTTCTCACGGGGGCAGCGCTCATAAGACGACGCAGCAGCCGCCGCCCTCGCCCTTTTCGAACGTGAGCAGCGCCGCGCGCGTGGCGGCCTCGAAGACGTCGTCGACGCCCTCGCCGCTCAGGCTGGAGCACTCGAGGTACTTGCGCGCGCCGACCTCCTGGGCCACGGCCTCGCCCTGGCGCTCGGCGACGAACTTGAGGCTCTTTTTGCGCATCTCCTCGATGGCGACGGGGTCGTCGCGCAGGTCCTTCTTCAGGCCGACCAGGATGATGGGCACGTCGGGGCAGCGCTCGGCCGCTTCTTCTATCCACTGCGGGAGGGGGAATAATTTGTCAGCAACTGCTGAAATGTGCGCTGCTGTCGTATCGTACCAAGCTGGGGCTTGCTTGCTTGCAACGCGACTCGACTCGACCGTGGATGTAACGAACCTTGTGCTTCACATTGTCCAGAGAATCCGGCGAATCCACCGAGAAGCCTATCAGGATGACATGTGCTTTCGAATATGCCAGTGGCCTTAGTCTTTCATAGTCTTCCTGTCCTGCCGTATCCCATAATGCTAATTGTACCGACTTGCCGTCTACTCTGCAATCTGTTACATAGTTCTCGAAGACTGTAGGAATCTATTCGGAGGGCGGTACGCGGTCAGACTTGAATACATTCGGAAAAGCCGGAAGATGAAGCGCATGTTATGTGGAGGCTGTTCGAGCGACTTTGTTGGGCGACGAGATGCATGGAGAACGAGACTTACATAGTGCTGATTAACTGTTAGCAATGGTAGTACCAAATGGGACGGAACGCCGAGTCGCGCAACTTACTGTAGGGGAATATCCAAGAGTGAAAACACTCAACAGAGACGTCTTTCCGCAGGCGCCATCGCCTATGATGACCAGTTTTCTATAAAGGGCGAGAATAGCGAGTCAGCTCGGCAGCTCCTCCAATTAAGCGGCGGCAAGAGATGAACCAGGACCGCGTGAGCCGAGACGCAAAAGATTGGCAGGGACCCAAGACACATGACAAGAGAGGGGAGGGAAAGAGAGAGATCTCATGGGTTGGGATTGAAAGCGGTATTCCGACTGCATCGAAGCGGCATTGCTCCTTTTCGTGATCATCACAGACGGGAATGACGTTGGATGGAAACAGGCGTATTCGTGATGCAGCAATAACGACGACGCGCGCAACAACCTGCGATAGCCGCTACTGGAATGGAGACTGGGAGAAAGAGAAACCGGCTTATTCTTCAAACGAACGGGCGGGCGAACCCAACGAACACCGCAATTCACTCGAGCGCAACAAACAACAAAAAAAGGTCTTACCTGCGGATGACATTGCCCGGATTTGCATTTGCCATGGCTATGGACTCTAGGAATGCGAGGGATACGAGAGAGAAGGACGAAAAGAATATACACCAGCAAACAGTTGGAAAGTCCAAAAGATAGCAGGTAATCCCAGGGGGCGGTTAAGGGTCCGCTTGTTTGCGAAGAGTCGATCGTAGTAGCAGCAATAGTAGGCGCAAGTTGCAGCTCGGATGGAGAAGAAAAGCGACGGGAACGCTTTATGGGGAACCGCTTGCTGGCTGCTGGCTGGCTTACCCAGAAGTCGGGCGACCAAGGCGAACGAACGAAAAGGGCACACGAAGAAGCTCTCAGTGGGCTCGAGGCCTCCACGGCGGGATGCTAAGATTTGGAAGGACCCGATAGTTTTCAGTAGCTGCAGCGACTTATTGCGTAATTGGTCGAGGCCAGTTCGTCGAGCCAGAGAGAGGGAGTGGGAGAGAGAGAGAGGGATGTGTAGGTAGTCTTCGGAACAGGAATCTGTCGTAATCCAAGATCGAAAAGGAGTTCTCGGTTCCCTGTTTCGGTGCTACGGGAGAAAAGGTAATATGGCGGCGACGAGGTGGGAAAGGATTGGGAAGATTGGGACAGTGTTTTGTTTTTATTCCTCTCTCATATCTTGATTATTCTGGTTACCTCCTAGGAAGAAGGGGGTAAAATAAATTGGGTGAGGGACCGATTTGGGTTATCCTTGACCCTGACTGCCAGAGACGGTGGAATACGAGGGTGTGTGTGCGAGTCCTGCCAGATGGAACCAGCCTAAGCATGTTCGGTCTGGCGATCAATTGGACATCGTCCCCTTCCAGAACCGAGCCGAACCCCCAGTATGAAGAATACTGTCTGTCTGTCTGTCTTCAATAGTTATGCGCCCTGCGCCGCAGCCGCAGTGCAGTCAGAGAGCGACGGATTGGGAGTGGGATGTATGTTTAATACATTGATCCTTGATACGATATGTGGCCAAGGCAGCGCAGCACAAATACAATGCAGCAAGCAGACGTCCAAGCCGCGGCTGTTCATTACATCACGCTCAGAACTATCCACCTTTTCTTCCCGTCCGTCCTTAGGTAATTCGGACTTCGTTTCTCGACCGGAACATCTATTAGGGCATGAGGAGAAAGAAACTTGTAGGCAAAGAGGATGCCATCGATAGCTAACCGCACCGTCGACTTCGCCTCAGTGCGATGCGTTGGCGGGCTTACATGCGCTGACAGGTATTCCGGCCAATCCCGCCTGAGAGCGCAGCGTGTCCATTGCGTCAAGCCCGACAACACTTTTGTACCCTGATGGGTGCGAACGTAATGTTTGACGGCCCAGGTGTTTCCAGGCTCATCCAGTCTAATGCAAGCCTGTACTTGTTGTGCAAACACTTCCAAGTTCCAACTGGTGCTGATCAACCTCTATGATAACGCAAGCAGCCCCCAGGTTTACATACTGTATCCTCTCTCCCCTTCGTTTCAGCTCCGTGGGGATGCAGTATGAGCTGAGAGGACCTGAGGACGATGCTCACTCGCTTATACCCCTTCTCCGGTCGTTCAACCTAGGTACATGTAGGCAGTTGAAAAGTAGACGCTGCTTTGGCTTGCCATCATTTCTCGTCTTCACTCCAGGTCATCACCTGATCTAACAGCGGCTGAACAGATGCAATGCGACGGGAGAATACGGCGTGCTCATAACATTGAATGGCATGCGCAAATGATGCAGCATTTGAGGCTGTGAAGCGCTAAGCTGGCGAGCCCCACCTGCTGTCAACAAGACCCCGGTCAGGCCGACGTCCTATCCATGCATCTCAGGATCCGCCGGTGGGCGGCTCCATCCCATCAGATCTTCAACCACAACTGCCGTCGTCTGGCCCCTGAAATGCCACGATCGGGACCTTGGACAAGGACGACGGCGGCACCCGGATACATGATCGCAGAGGTGCGCGTCCTCGTTTCTCCCAGCCGAGAATTGGACTGATCAACGGCCGGTTTCGCCCTTCTGGATAAGTACATGTTTCTTCTTCACTGACACCCGCCCATCACCATCAAGGCTTTGTTTGCCGTGGCTATCTCCGCTTAAGATGGCGTGGACGAGGCATTCGCGACAACCAAGTGATAGCTTGCTCGGGTTCTGGGTAGACTATTTAACCCAATCTCATTTCCGGTACTATTTATGGCAACGAGAAGCTTCCTGCGTAAAAGTCAATTACCAATCTGGGCCAGCCTGTTGATCGTGTGAGATAACGGTCGAATGGAGCTATACGGGGCTGCCTCCCTTCATAACCCTTGATTCATTACTCATATTATGTGCCCACTGTAGACCTCGACGAGGCCCCATGGCGTGCCAGTCGTCGCGTCTAACATTGATTGTAACCCGGGCCATTGGTGTGTAGCTTTCAATGGCTAAATAGTTTTGTCGTCCACAGCTTGAGAATGAATAGTGTCAGAGTTGATGACAGCCTCTGCTGCCGTAGTTTACCAAAGAATTGAAAGCAGCATACTAGGAGGTACCTACCTAAGTGACACATCTAGCTACCGCACTCCACAGCGACTTGGAAATTAACTCGATTAAAGTGTGCCTAAACCTTGGGCATAAGTCTATTCGTAGCTCTGATATCGTGTCATGAGATGCGGATTTCCAGCCCTGCAAAGAGGATAGAGCGTAGACAAAAGTACATGACCCCAGCCATGACGGGAAGTGGAAACACTCGTTTATCGATGCCCAGAAGGACATGGGTAATGGAGCAACATGTTAACTGGCTGGATGTCTTGCAACGGCCACGTTGCTCGTTTCGTGGTTCGTACTTGTACTAGAGTCTCGGAGAGTTTGCGCTGCTATATGCCAACCCCCTATTTTGATACTTCAGAAGCTGCTCTGCCGGAGTTCGGCATACAGACTCACTGCCCCATTGATTGTTAAGGGAAATGAGGCAGATATTCGGTTATCATACATTAACTACCTCCATAGGGTTGGGGTATTGTGAAATGAGTTACGGTTATGACGGCCTGGTTTTTGGGAGTTGGCGTTGCGGAAAAGCACTGGATGTTTTAGGGGGAGGGGGGACTGAACGAGGTAAAAGTTAAGCCTGGCAAGACCAAGATCAACCGTAACTATCTGACTAGAGCTCGATTTAGCACCTTATCTACATACTTGTCAGATAAGGCAAGTCTAGCTGGGCGGCGGGAATCACTGGCCCTATTCTCATATATCAGAAAATAGTGGCCGGCTGTAAGAAGATGTAGTTAGGACGCATAGCTCCAGTAAATACATGTATATAACGAAATACTAGGTAGCGATCAGGCAGTAGCTGAACAATCAATGGTTGCAGGTTCAAGTAGACTGCAACATTGATCAATACGTTGTTGACAAGTAACAATATAGCCATTGTAGCGAATGTATGAAGTTGGCTGGAGGCTGGAGGGCCGTATGGCTTCAGTAGGTCGGCGGCAAGGTGAGGACGGATTTTTGGGCCTCTGGGGGCCCCAGCCACGGACAATGCGGGTGAGCCTTTTAAATATGGGGGGCGCATTCCCAACCTGAGCAGTCACGTGCAACAACATCCATCAATACACAACACCATCGTGGTGGTGGATTACATAAACGGAATGTCACCTACCGGACTAGGCGGCTGCTCATTGCTCGAATCAATTGATGACAGGCGCACAGAAATCCGCACACAAATAGTGCCTACTCGCCGTACAGCTGAGGCTGGGGCTTGGCTATGAGTTTCCAGTGGAGGGGCAAAAATGGCAGTAAAGCATGCAATTGTCGGGCCGAGGGTTTGAATTCAAAGCAATATGACGACGGTGTATCGCAGAGGCATCGTTTCAGAAACCACCCAGATAGATAGATACTTGTATATATATCCCTCCGTCGTAGCTACCCACATGCCCAGTTGATCGACGGGTAATAAAAGCCCATAGCAGCCGGGCTGGCAGCACCTACTTCGACATTTGGCGAGTGGTGAATGTGCATAGAGTTGATCGGATAGCAAGAGTGACCACAAATGAAAGCCATTGCAACATAGCGCAACCACAAACTCTGCCGTCATTGAGAAGGAAAGTAAGTCTGAGGAGGTGTTGTGCAACCATAAGCTCAAGCTGGCTGTCCTGTCAACTGGGGGGTCGCCAGAGTCAGATCGCCGCCGCCAACAAACAAACTGCATCGATCCATTCATTCATTCATTCGGCTCAAGGTACATGACACATATCGTTGCGCATAGGTATTGTCAACAACAGAGTGGTGCTCCGCTCCTTGATATTGTTGTATTTTTTCTGATTATTGTTGTTGTCGCAAGCCTGCAAGTTGCCGCTGTTGCGCGCGCTCTCTCTCTCTCTTTCACGTTTGTTCCCTTCCGGATCGGACCAACGTTTTGTCGTCGCCCATCCGCGTACCTTTCTAGCTTACCTTACAGAGCGGGTGCCCCCCCCCCCAAGAAATTGAATCCAAGACCTGGGCTGCACTACTACTTGCTGGTTACAACACTAGAGTTCCGGGGAGGGGCTAAAGCACGGCACGACCAGAGCACCAACGAACAGAACACACACACTCCAGTCTCTCTCTGACAACCACGAACCAACGCAGCAGCTGACGATTGTGCCCGCCACCAGAGTTGTGCCTTTCCTTCCTTCGCCCAGGCCGAACAAGGATTGTCGATCGCGTCGCTGACCTACCAATCCAAAGCCCGATTTCTCTAGTGCTGCCCCAGAATTGCATTATCGGACCTGCAACGACTGCCCGACCCCCGTCGCTCTGTTTGCCCATATGTCAACGCTCTCATGACTTGGTACACTGCTGCGTCATAACCTAGAAGGCCCGCCATTCACACACATACCTTCGCCTCTATCGCATCCGCCCTGTCCGACACATTCATCCCATCCCCGACACGACGTTGTTCCGGGTTGACGTGATGCCTGCCAATAACCGCCAGCCGGTCATGCAGGCCGCAGCCCCAGCCCCAAAGGGTCCCGCGGCAAAATCAAAGTACACAAACAAGGACGGCACCAAGACCATCACTGTGCCGAAATCATCGTCCTCGACGCCGCCGGCTCAGCCTTCTCCGACAACAACTTCGTCATCGAAGGGCGATGCCCCTACAAATATGAGCGCTTCTCCAGCACCCGCCCAGGCTGACTCGGCCCCAGCCGTCAATAAGAAGAAGCAAAAGCGCCGCGCGAAACTCGCCGCCAAAGCAGCCGCAGCCGCAGAGGCCGCATACGCCGAGGATGCACATGCTCTTAACGGTCTCCCTAGTCCGGCATCAACAAGTAGCGCACCGCTTCCTCAGGTTCCTGTGACGAGCTCCCCTCATGCGAAGTCGCGGCATCATCACCAGCAGCCCGCACCCACAAACCATGAGCTTTCCGGCGAGAGCAATAACCCCGAATACTGGGATGATGAAACGGAGAGTGATGAGGAACACCACCTGCATTCTTATAACGGGGGCAGCGTTTCTGGGCGAACCCATGCCAATGGCTCCGAGGTCAAGTCAAAGAAGTCTAAAAAGAAGAAGAAGCAGAAGATCACCTCCCCTGTCAATGTCATAACTAACGAGTTGGAACGACGCTCTTCCGGCATATCGCGCGAGAAAATATGGAACACGTCATCGCAAGAAGAGCGCGAACGCATCAAGCAGTTCTGGTTAGGTCTGGGCGAGGACGAGCGCAAGTCCCTAGTCAAGGTCGAGAAAGACGCCGTACTCAAGAAGATGAAGGAACAACAGAAGCATACTTGTAGCTGTACGGTATGCGGGCGCAAGCGAACTGCGATAGAGGAAGAGCTTGAAGGCCTGTACGATGCTTACTATGAGGAGCTCGAGTCCTTCGCCAACCAACCTCATCACCACCCGGACGGGCCGCCCATGCTGGGAAACCCGACAAGACGGATCGACCAGATGGCGGGATTGGTGCCCCCGCGTGGCCTTCCGTCCAGTTACCCCAATCACCATCCATCACGGGGACGAATAGTCGAGCATGTGGACCATGATGAAGATGAGGACGAGGACGACATCGATGAGTATAGTGACGAAGAAGACGATCTTGAAGACGACGAAGATGACGAGCCCGAGCCCGAAGACCTTCCCCAAGACACCTCCCACGATGCGCAGGATGCTCTCAGCTTCTTCAATTTCGGCCAATCTCTGACGGTTCAGGGTATGACATCCTTCCTGTGCTGCAGCTCCAAAGCGAAGTATTTAGAAGTAACAATTCTAGGTGGCATTTTAACTGTTGCGGACGACCTCCTGAAAAACGACGGCCGGAAGTTCATCGAGATGATGGAGCAGCTTGCTGAGCGACGCATGGCAAGGGAAGAGGATGCGCGGGATCATTACGCAGGCGCATACGGGCACTCGGTCAACGGCGCTCCGATTCCCAACTCCCACAATCACCCTCCGCCGGACGACGAAGAGTACGACGAGGAGGATGAGGAGGAGGACGATTATGAATCGGGGGAAGAGGAGTACGACGAAGAAGAGGTAGACGACTAATCTGATCTTGTTGGTCTAAGATCTACTAAGCTAAATCATATTGGCAGGATACCATGACCGAGGAGCAACGCATGGAAGAAGGTCGCCGCATGTTCCAGATCTTCGCAGCCCGGATGTTCGAGCAAAGGGTTTTGACAGCCTACAAGGAGAAGGTCGCGAAGGAGCGCCAACAAAAGCTGCTTGAGGAACTCGAGGATGAAAGCCGAGCCGAATCGCTTCGAAAGGCGAAGAAGGCCAAGGAAGCTCAGAAGCGTAAGGACAAGGCCGCGCAAAAGAAGCAAGCTCTGGCCGAGGAAAAAGCTCGCAAAGAGGCCGAGAAAGCAGCTGAGGAAGCCCAACGCCTGGCAGATGCTCAGCGCAAACAAGATGAGGCAAAAGCGAAGGCCGAAGAGAAACGCCGGAAGAAAGAGCTGCAAAAGAAGGCCGAGGAGGAGGAACGACTGCGAAAGGAGGCCGAGCGCCAACGACGAGCCCACGAAGTCAAAGAACGGCAAGCCGAGCAAGAGCGAAAAGCCCGCGAGGCTAAGGAGCACGAGAAGAAACTCAAGCACGAGCAGAGCGTGAAAGAGAAGGAGGCTCGTGAACTCAAGGAGCGTGAAACCCGGGAGCGTCGTGAGAAGCACGAAAAGGACAAGCGCGAGAAGGAGCAGCGGGCGGCCCAGGCGAAAGCAGATCGTGACGCCAAGGAGAAGCAAAAGCAGGAGGAAAAGGCAGCCCAAAAGGCAGCTGCTCTGGCGGTGCCCGTTCCCACAGCACCAGCCAAGAAGCATCACGCTGTCTCCGCGGTGCCAGCACTCCCTCAGCATCCTCCGACAAACCACGCCTCGCCTCAGATTTCTGTTGCTACGCCTGCTTTGCCGAAAGCCCCGACGCCAATGAAGCCACGTTCTGTCTCGCAAGAGGTGACGAGGTCCATGTCGCAAGCGTCCCTGTCGGGATCTGGTGCTAGCCAGAGCGTTTCGCCGCACAACCAAACCCCGCTCCGCAGCAGCCCCGGTCAAAACGGTCCTCTTAGCAAAACGCCGTCCTCGGGTCCTCCTGGCCTCGGCCCTCATGGAACTCCGACGTCACCACTGCACTCGGGCCTCAAAAGCCCACCGGGCTTAAGTCATTCGCCATATCTTGCTGGCATGCCACCGATGAACATGCACCACCCCCCTGGTATACCCCCGATGGGCCCAGGCTTCGGCCAGCTGCACAACCCCGTGTTTCCACCAATGGGCAACAATTTTCGGCCTCCTCCTGGCGGTATGCCGTTGCCGCCTCCGGGTTTTGGATCACCCATGGGCCGTGGCTTTCCTATGCCACATGCGCCCCCAGGATTTCAGCACAGCGACTCCCTGTCGGGACTGAGCCATGCTTTCTCGTTGTCTACGGATATACCACCTGGACAACCCTCGCCACATTCTCGCCAAGCGTCGGCCAGCTTCGAGCCTGGCTCCTTGGAGATGAGAAACTCGCCGCTCGTTCAGCCCATCAGTCGACCTACTCCGATCGGCAGACCCGCTAGTATAGTACATGGGCAGCGAGCGAACGATCGCTTTGGTTTCGACGAAGAAGTCAACAACCACTTGGGCAGCAGTGCGCTGCTAGATGACTCGGACGAGCCTTTGGGTGAACCAATTCCTCAACGACGCAGCAATACGGCAGCACCCGGCATGCGACCTCCATTTACTGCAGCCCCGTTCCCGGATCCAATCTTCGGTTCATCGCCGTTGAGTCACGGCTGGGGTGGTCCTCACCTCTTCTCGCCGCCTCCTGGCTTTGGGAGCACGGCCTGGCCGCCCAATCCGGCATTCGGGGGACCTCCACCTGGAATGCGACCTGCACAGCCCCACTCGGTAGCTGTACGACTTATGCTCTGCCGCGCATGCAAAGAGCTTGAGAACAACGCCGCAGACGCCCATGGTTACATTGATCTGTCCGCTCTCAAAGGTCATGTGGATTCGATCAACACTAGTGAACCGATCTCCCAATCCGAGCTGCTCGACATGTGTGAGACAGAAGGCAATGCTCAAAACGGAGGCGGCAGTTTTGATATTCGGCAAGACGAGGCTACTGGCAAGGTGTCTGTCCGCTTTGATCCGAGTTCTGGAGGGTCTGCAGCTGCTGGGTCGCGTAATGTGGGTGCTCCTGGCGAGATTGGTAGCCCCATCGTCGGCATGGGCTCCGCGGGTCCGTTCGATGGTCGTTAGTAACGAACTGAATGCTGGTCAGGGCCGTCATGGGACTTCTTCTTCTGTGGCCCAAGGTAGTTGCGTCCTCGAATCGCTCTATGGCTTACCCATACTACTTTTCACTCGCATACTGGAGCTCGAGAAGCCGCACTGGGTGAAGCAGTTGCGTTGTTCCTCAGTTCCATGTATGTCGAGCTTCTATTGAGATTCTATCATCCCTGCATTTCACCTACGAATGAATTGTTTGAAAGACCCTCTGCGGTCGATGAGCGTTTGGGAGATATTATTCACTGCCCTAATTAGCAGTAGTCTTAGAACCTCCCTTCCCCCTTTTCGGACAGAAAGGGAAAGGCTGGGCGAAAGCATACAAATAGGCCATCATTATTTCGGCCGCCTCTTGAGTGGGCGGCTGAAACGAGCGACTATGATTAGAGGAAGAGACTTGTTGATGCGCAAAATACTCGCCATACCTTGATTGTGAATGTGAAATGAAATGACTCGATTGAAGCACAATCTCGTACGGTTGGTATGTTGGTGTAGCTAAAGGCTTGGCATACGGGCTTCTTCCGTATCATCAGGGATCCTGAATACCGGTTCGCTGTGTATGACGAACAGCCGTTTGCGATGCATGTGAAAGCCAGAATCCCCAGGTCACCGGCCCCGTTTTTTCTTTTGTCAATCTACTTAATCGCAGACACCGGCTTCCGGGGTGGGTTGTGGAGAGGTGGAGTAGGACGTTGAGGCGGTCCTTGCCAGCAAGTGACTTCGGATCGTTTACCAGGTAGTTCCCTCCTTGAGAGCTGGTAGGTGCTGGTTTGGTCTGATGTCAACATCGCATACCTTAAAAGCAGGCCAGCAGATCTATCTCAGGCCTGGTTATTGCATAATACGACGGCTGGTACGATGCTGCGTTCTTGTTTCCCAGATCCGCCTACTCCATATTAGCAGACCTTCCTCTCCCACTTGATAGTGTTGCTTGTTAGTGAGGATATATATATGTAACTCGTAGTTTCACGGGCGACTCGATGACATATCAGCATTTTCCAATGTAGTGAGACAAAGCCAGCGCCTTTGTGCGAATTCTGTACAATTGCCCTATAAACAGACATCGCGTACGATGGCATTCAAGTATAGTAACCTTTCCGTTCCTATGATTATGGTTTCCGATCCCCATGGCCGTCCGACCGTTGTGGACCACACTTTCCATGTGCAGCCTCCTCCCCTGTAGCGTTTTCATTCCGAGTAAAATCACCCAGGGCACATTAGCACACCAGGGGTTGAGCCACGGCATCGAAGCCGAGAGAGTTCCCCTTACGTCGTATTCTCCTTCATCTCCCTTGCTTCGAGGCGATTTCGTTTCCCGCCGCCTCCTTCTGCAAGGGAAGCCATCCGCCACCTACTATATATATACGACAGCAGCTAATTTATAGTTCGGGCAGCTTGGCCCAGCTATGCGGTTTCTAGCCGGCAAAGGGGTTGGACCCGTCGCCGTGGCCGGCCGTGCGCTGGCTGGCGCTGCGCGTGGTCTCGCGCACCGAGGGGCCCGACGAGACAGCGTTGGCCTTGGCGATAGCAGCGGCCTCCGACTTGGCGCGGGCGCGCTTCTGGTCGCGCTTGTCCTTGCAGCAGAGGAAGAAGAGGGAGGCGACGGTGACGGCGAGCACGACGGCGAGGAAGATGCCGACGACGGCGCCCGACGTCGTCATGCCGTCCTTGCGGTACATGCAGATGTTGTTGCCCGAGTTGTCCGTCATGCACATGTTGCCCTGCGCGCAGACCATCGACTTGGTCATGGTCTTGACGCACTCGTTGATGTGGTCCGTCTTGCACGAGCTGATCTCCACGTCCGTCTCGGTCGAGCAGGGCGAGGGGGAGGGCTCGCCGCTCGAGGCTGTCGTGGTGGCCGCGCGGAGGTAGATGTCGGGGGCTTGCGTCAGGGGAGTGGGTTCTGCAATCAACCAAATAAATTCATTAGCTCTATTTTGTCTTTTCTTTTCCTTGTTCTGGCTGGATTGATTGTTTTAGGTTTGGCTTGTGGCAGCTGTCAGTCTACTTACGGGGAAGGGGGTCAATGCCACGACGCTTCAGGTCCAGATCGGAACCAAAGTGCGAGTCGCACCAGGCGATGAGGGAGTGAGTCTCGCGCTTGGACTCGTCGGACGTGCAGCCGGCGTCGACCAGGCATTGCTCGACGATGCTGGAAGAATCCATATTGGGCACGCTTTCGAGGCAGCCCCGGAGAAGGGACCGATCAAGATGACCGCATTTTGTTTTTTGTGCCAGGTCTACGCTCTTGATCTGAAGGCATGCCGATTGGGCAATGGTGGCCGAGACGAGCGACGGCAGCAGGGAGAGGACGGTGGCCGGCAAGGAGGAACGCATGGTGAAAAAAGCGTCGAGACGGCACGGTTTTTAGGATGTTTATTGTTGATGGCGTCGGAGTTCGGAGATGCTGCAGGTACTCTTGGTTTTCCCTGGCTCGAATCAATCTCGCGTTTTCGTGCTGTTTGTGTTTGTTATAGGCGTTGGGTGCGGTGAAACACACACGGGAACCCAAACTTTTCCGCTTCTTTTTCCTTGACACGACGAGTTAGGGAATGGTCGAATCGAGGTTGACGGGAAAAGAGAGCGAGATGTCAATTGTACGGCTTGAAAACGGGAATGGTCCTCCTCTATGCCCCCAATGGGCACTTGTACGAACTGGGAAATTTCAACGAGGAAAAGAGAGATCGTGATTGTAGAAGGAAGGAGAGCCAGGAGGACAAGTTTATTTGTGGAGAGAAGGAATGAATGGGAAGAGGGAGATGGCGCTGAGCTCAGCTGAAATGAATGGCAGATGCTTGTCGTGTCGGTCCAACAGAGCGAGCAAACCCATCAAACCAGCATAGCAAGCACCCAAGTCCCCTGTCTCAGTCCCAGTCCCTACAGGTAGCAGTCAAGCAGTGTGCAGTAGTCCCCATGCAGGTCTTGGGGGGGAATGGGGGCCAGCGCCAGCCTGCCAGCACCGCCAATGTACCAGACGCAGCATAACCGTACTGCAGGTATACCTATACGGCGTGTATCTCTCAGGAGAAGGCTTTTTTTCTGTCCTGATTCGATTGGCTGAGGACTAGGTTGGTTCCCGTCCTTTGACAACTACCTTGCTCCATCTCAAACCCCATCCCCTATTGGGGCTAATGCGTTTAAGGCTCGTGCTGGCGCTGCCAATTGGGTCTATTTTCTCCTGCAGGCTCCGCCCGGTCCAGATGAAAGTGGATGCGCCTGCTTGGGATCTAGCCGGAAAGGAGGTAGTGCTCAACGTTGCTCCTTGGCTTTCTGAGGAACAACCAGCGAAACCGCAAGATTGCGATGGGGATTTCTATGGGAGCGACCAAAGACGCGCCCAATCTGCTTTGTTTATATTTTAGACGCTTTTTGGTGTTCCAGAATGTCTCGTATATTTCACGAAGTGTGCAGCATCTGGTGAGGTGTCCAAATTTCAGATGTCACCGATCAGCATTGCTAACGATTTGACTGACAGAAATAGGGGTATGTTTTAAAAAAGGGCACTGGTGACTGGGGAATTCTCCAATTAAGCCTTTCCGTGGCACGGGAAGGCAATCGTTCAGCCATGTTTTGGCCCTAGCCAGCTTTGGGCTAGACCGCGACTTGAAATCAGCAGCACCGCTCGGTGGGGGTTGGGGAGATAAGCAGATAGGCAGATAGGGGGTAGCAGCAAAGGCGCGCATCCCTGTCGGCGGAGTTTGCTGAAAAAGCTGTGGCTGAGTCTGTGAGCAGAAGGAGCCTGTACATAGGTAAGCTTTCATGATGGAGCCATGCTGTCATGGAGAGATGTCGGTTAGGTTGCAGTACATGGCACACAGCCTCTACATATTACTACAGTTCTGCGGTGTGTCGGCACCAAAGTTTTTGGCATCAAATCGCCAAGGGCGTCTTATTCTCCCAGCCGCATAGCTTGAACGGGTTCCCTCATGGTACCTATGGGGTTGTATGGGTTGTCGATTACTACAGCGGACTTGAAAGTTGACTGCTGCTTAGTTGTTCCTATGAAGTAGGTGTGCATACACAGAACCGAAACACCATGAAGTCGTCCATTATGGCTTGCTTTTTCGCTATGGCTATGCATACAATTTGTATGTAAGTCATATATCAGCCAAAGCCGTTGTTTCTTGACCCGGTACTCCGTATACGGAGTAGAAACAGGGTAGATGCTCGACTGGCTAGGAGGCCAATTACGATCAGTCTACTCCGTAAATGCACGTACCAATCTGATAGGGGCATGGGTGGTAATCCTCTCTAATCTGCAATATAGGTGTCGGTGCTTGATCGAGTTCTCGGAGATATTCCAAGATTTATTCAGTTACCAAAGGGCAATCATGTTATAATACCAGGTAGATGTCGATGTCGAAGCTGTGGTTTGGCCGTAGTTAAGCGGGCGCACACGTGATACATAAATGTCAAAAGCCTAGATTGAAGCTGCCGCAGCCTAGGAAACAAGAACATACGTCATCAGCAATGCGTCAACGTGCCAACGTCCCAGTTTCGAACTCTTATTAAAAGAAAGGAGCATCCTCACTCAGTCTCAGACTTCATCTTCTTCAAACCTTCATCAAACGAAGAGTCTATACCGCCTACAAACCGCAAGACAGAACTATCACTCCAAGACCAAACCAAACAACAACCAAAATGCCTCTCGTCGTTCCAGGAATCTCCTCCACCTCTGGTGACAAGACCGAGGAATGGACCAACAAGCTGGTCGGAAAGAAGGTATCTGACGATGCCCACAGCGAGGTCGTAAGTTTTGCTCACACTCTCTCCCTCTCTTCCTTTTCCCTCCATTGTCACATCCTACAAAACAGCCCTCAGGCCTAACTTTCGGTGTTGCAGAACTTCTGCAAGAAGGATCTTCCCCAGGAGTGCCGCGTCATTGAGCCGGGCATGATGGTCACTAAGGATTTCAAGCCCGAGCGTCTCAACGTCCACGTGAAGGAGGACGGCACTGTCAGCCATGTCCAGCACGGTTGAACAACATGCGGATGATGGGAGCACTCGAAGATGCACGACGGAGACTGCATTCATTCTCCATCTACTTCATGGGGATGGAGTCATAGCATTCGACCACGGCAGAGCCAGCTTTAGTTTAGTATTTTAGTCGACTGAGACGAGCAATGAGAACACGACACCTTTGACTAAATATGTCTTCTTCAATTCTATCCCATTTGAGGGCAGTAACAAGGCTCTTGGTGATCTGTATCTCTGTAGTGGGCGCGGAATGATGCCGCTGCTTGGTACGCCCCTCCTTGCCTCCCCAAGCGTCAAGATTGCGGGGCAGTCGTTCCAAGTGCCCCTCCATTGAACTTTGAGAGCTGCTATCCTTAATCGACATACAACTTCTCTGTACATACACCCAACAATTCCCGCGACGCGACCGTACAGATCTCGTCAATTGCCGCCAAAATGTTCAAGAAAGAGTAAGCCCTGTTCCCCTCTGCCCGAAACCCCTCAAAACCCCCTGCCTGTAACCTCGAGGACCACCCAGTTAACGTTGGAATTTTCTCTCTCCCCCTGCTCGCAGGCTCCCCACGGCGCCGAAATCCAAGTTAAAATCCAGCGTGCAACGCGCGCTGCGCCAGTCCCTCCTGACGACGTACCCGCTGCTGAACAATGTAATCGACGAGCTGCTGCCCAAGAAGGGCTCGCTCGAGGCCATGAAGCTGCCGGACCGCTGCACGCTGTACGTGCTCGAGGGCGAGCCGCTCTTCTTCCAGCACGACAAGTCGGACGTGCTGCTGCCCCACCTCAAGCTCGTCCACCGCTTCCCCTCTGCGTTCCCGAGCATACGCATCGACCGCGGCGCCATCCGCTTCGTCCTCAGCGGCGCCACCCTCATGGCCCCCGGGCTCACCAGCCCCGGCGGCCGCCTGCCCAGCGGCGCGGGCGGCGACCCCGAGGGCCTTGACGAGGAGGGCAGCTGGACCCGCGAGCTCGAGAAGGGCGAGCCTGTCGTCGTCACGGCCGAGGGCAAGCTCGAGGCGTGCGCTGTCGGCATATTGGTCGAGAGCACCAAGGTCGTCAAGGAGAAGGGCAAAGGGCCCGTTATTGAGGAGGCGCATTGTCTGGGCGATGGCCTGTGGAAGCTGGGTACAGATTAAAAGGCATTAGCTACCACTTCAGGACGAGATTACGATGATCCATGATGGGTTGGCCCTGGTATCAGCCTAGACAGAAGCATGCGTCCCGCCTCCGGAGGGCTGAGGAAAGTCGATTGGTCTCAGCAAACGCGACGCAGCCAGTGTGTGTCACTATTTTCACCACACCACGGTCAGCTATGTACAGTTCCCACCAAGCATGCTCGGAGGCATAGCCAAGGGAAAGTATGGTAGGGCCGCATATTACGAAACGATCTACGAGGTCAGATCATCTCGGCAACAAATGCTTAATGACATCAAAAGCGACTGTCGACTGCTTGCCTGCAATCTTGAAGTCCACTGTTGTGCCATGTTCCATGTTAAATCATCTCAAAATCGTACGATGGCCTGCCACTAGATACATTTCTAGACATATTATACGGTGTATCTGAAGCTGCAAACCTAACTCGCAGCAGGGCCCATGGCTATGTAGGTATCACCAGACAGCCCCTTGGGAGGTTCGAATCACAGTGTCCAAGTGAGTACCTCAACTAGTAATGAGGATGCTAGTAGCAAATCTCTTGACCCAGCCCAGGGTAAAGCTAGGTAAATGTTGTTACCCAGTTGGTTCCCCTTTGATCCATTTCGTCTCATGCCAGCTTGAAGCAACTAGTGGGGCTGTTAAGGATGCTTCACAATGTTAAATATATACATATATATCTACATTGACAGATACATACTCGTTCTTTCCCATGCCAGTTCTTCATTTTCGTCCGAACCTCTGTGTCTGAGTGCCCAAGACAAGGTATTCTCGTCCGATAATTGTACTTTCTAACTCGTGCTTCGTCTCAAGTCAGCCTGGGACAGATCGCCCCTTCCAAAGGCCGAGGAACTTGCTTCACGATGCTGACCTTGTATCTTTCTACTTTGACAGATGCATACTCGCTCTTTCCCATGGCAGTTCTTTCTTTTCGTCCGAACCTCCTCAGCATTCGGGAATGGGAGTTCGTCACCCCCTATAGCCACCTGCTAGACGCCCTGTAACTACATGCCTAACGCTCCGACAGCTACAGGCCTCTGCAACTACGAAGAGGCCGTCTCGGCCTGCATCAGCCGGCGTGCCTGACCTATAAGCAAGATGATGCTCTGAGCGCGTTCAGAGGCGTCGCCAACATGCTCGAGGCCACGCTCGGCAAGATGTTCTGTTCTGGTACGCGCCCGACTACCCGTGAGACCCGTCAGACCAGGACCTGCGTGGCCTCCCTGAGTGGATCGATACGAGAGCTCCCTCACCCCTCTTGCTGGGCTTGGATCCATGGCTGCTTCGTACTTGCCGCCAGACGGTATTTCCTCGATCAGTGACTCCTCCTCAATGCCTCCCAAGCGGCACAGCCGTCTGGCCTGGTGTGTGGCATATTCTGGAGCAACTGCTCAAGGGCATTCACAACACCTGCAGCACTAGATCCTCTCCAGTGTATTCGATTGAGGCCCCAGGCTCAAGGTAGATAGTACAGGTTCGCGATTTCCTTGTCTGCTAGCTTCCTTGTTTGGTGAATTTATTATTCATAGTGATTTCTTCGCCTAGTGAATTCTCTGTTTGGGTTGTTTTTCGGCGACTGAATTTTGTATTTAGCGCTTTCTTCGGCGAGTAGCCGAAAAAAGTGGCAAAAGCACCCTTTATTTAGCTGTTCCTTAGGCGTTTAAAACCTTTATTAGCGGTTTTTTCGGCTAGTGAATTCTCTACTTGGCGGTGTCTTCGTAAAATAGTTCCATTATTTAGGAGAAGGGTATTATAATAATTACCTCGGCGAATCTTGATCATATTAAATTGCGCCTTGTGCTTGTCTGTTATTGCCTCTGTATTCGAAATCAAGCCGCATATCGTATAGTCGGTTCGTCTGATCTCTTCGAGTGACCTTGTCCTTTGTATGGTTCATTCCTTCCTTCGAAATTGGCTCTGTGCATGGTATTGTGGCTTCCGTCCGATGCATGCTTGCAGAAATGAGACTGTGTGGCAAAACAAGGTGCTGAGGAAGCGACGAGTCGAATACTGACACTTCGTTTCTTCTCTGAGCACCCACTTGACTTGTAGATCAGAGGAACGGTACATTACCTGGCATTATTCACTCGGAGTTCCGACGAAACATATTGGTAGGGTCTGGTTTGTGTCGTGGCATCAGTTGAAAGGGATATCAAGGAAGCGACGAGCTGCTGGCATCGATCAGAATGCATGGATAGTAACACTTTTTACCTTGCCAAAGTGACCACCTCTTTTGCCTATCAGACGAGAGGTACATAGGTAGAATTATTAAGTGATCGGACGGAAGATACATACAGTGGCCGAAACATCGGATGAAACCTATGGCCTTTTGAGCAGCGACTGGAGAGGGACAAATGCGTGTGATGCTCATGAGGCCATCCCTCTTGAGCTTGTATTGCACCGAAATTAGCCTCTGGAATGTGAGCCCTACAGGGTAATAATAGGGTAGCTACGGCCACCATAGCCACTGTTCATGATCATGATATTGATTTAAATGGCCAGATGCCATAAGTTTTCTCATTGACTTTGTCCTAATTAGGCTGGACGATGAACCGATTCCCTTGAAACAATTCCCTTGTGACCCCTAGAAACTCCTTAAAAACTCGGCGAAACTCCCTGAAAACATGCAATTATTCCCCAAACCCAGCAGACATGACAAGACGACCCTTAGTTGGCAGGGAAGTGGAACAGTGAGAGGTCCGCATCACCGAAGCTCGTTCTCTCGAAGACTTCGCCACTGATGTTCAGGCGTCCGAATACGTACATGGCGGCGGTGGCCACGCATCGAGCCAGGTCCTCATCGACTTCGGACTGGAACATCTCCCAGGCGCCAGCCGGGCAGTGAAGAGCGATGAGGATGCCAAAGGCACGCTCCGGGAACTTTCTCTCGCGGATGTTCAAGTTCTTGTAGGCCACAAAGGTGTCGTTTACCTCGTAGATGTATACACGGTGAAGCTCTACGTTCAGGGATTCCGCGTCGAACGGGATCGTCTCCTTCCACTCCGTCATCCGGTTGAAGTGCTTGGTGACCATAGCATTCAGTCGGTCGTTGATGTAGTACTCGGCGATGCGGTACTCGGCCAGGGCGAGGGCGCGGATAAGGACAGGGCCGGCGGAACCAGCAAAGCGGTACTGGTCCTCTGGCAGCTTGGTAAGGCCGTAAAGGGCCAAGAGAAGGACGAGATGAGCTTGGAACTCAAACTCGCTGTTTATCTCTCCGTCGAGCTCGTACTCGACGGTGAACTTCTTCTCTTCCTTCTCTCGCATATTGATAGAGAAGGCGATGTTGAAAGCGTGGCATCCGGCCAGGACCTCTCGGTGGACATTAAGCCACTTTCCACCGACGGCAATAATGACCGTTTCCCTGTAGACCGAGTCTCATTAGCCGGAAATTCTCGTAAGGATGCGCATAAGAAAGTGGGGAGGTTGATTTCGGTAGAATCCGGTGCAAGTCGTTCGGATCCGTTCGAATCTCGGTCAGACGGGCGGCGAGACCAGACCCCCAAAATTGAAATGCTTTCCTCCACCCCACTCGGCGATAGACCCGCCATTTCTTACTTACTTTCTTGAGAGCATCATGTCGTCTCCAATCTTGAAGTTCTTGAAGACATGTCCGTTGATGGCGTAGAACTGATTCGCGTTCAAGGCGGGCTCTGGCTCCGTCTTGACGGTGGATGCGGTCGGGACAACACGGACAACAAGAGGGTATCCGAGAAATACTTCTAAAACCATGAGATATGTCAGCTATCGAGACCAGACACTTGAGTGGGTTGGAAATGGAGTTTCGAGTATGTCCCAGGGTGGGTAGTTCGAAATACATGGTCCGAGCGCGACTATACGCTTAGATAAACTGGTCGGTAACGAGTATACGCTAGAATAGCGGGTCCGTGCGCGAGTATCGCCTGGAACAACTGGCCGGTGCGCTCGATATATGAGATGTAGGTACTTACGGCGGCAGACATGATAACTTTGGGCTTGGAACTGATGACACCAGACGTTAGAATTCAAGCCAAGTTCATGGGAGTGTAGGGTTCCGCTTCGGGTTCGGGTTTTCAGGGAAGGGCTGTTCCAGTGGAAGGAAGCGGGGAGAGTACTTACCAAAGTTGACGGCGGGATGTGCGTGTAGATGATGCTTCACGATGATATCCTGGCGTTTTGTGTGTCAGAAACAGCCAAGGAACGGTCAAGCTGACCGCAAAACCAGGACAACGAAGCGTTTTGGTGATGGAAAACAAAAATATCAGTGCAAAGGGATGATGACACGTGATCTGGTCCAGCAGAAAAGAAGATGAGCGGTGATGTATTTGTGCGTCCAAAGGCAGTCGAAGGGCTGTCGAAAGGAGGCAGGAACCTGAGCCGAAAGGGCTTTGTGGAAAGGAAGACAGATGAAAATTGGTGAACGAACACGGCCGCAAAACTTGCACAACAGAGCTTTCTACCGAAGGAAAAAGAAATGTTGGTGCAGAGAGGTGATGAAGAGTGATATAATGCAGTGAAAAACGATGAGAACAGTGGTGGTTTTGCGCGTCCAAGTCTAAAGGCTGTCGAAAGGAGGATGCTTGGTGAACAGATATAGCCGCAAAACCAGGACAAAAGAGCGTTCTGGTAAAAAATAAATACCGGTGCAGAGGAATGACGAATGATAATGTAATCCAGTAGAAAACAAAATGAACGGTGATGGTTTTGCACGATCAAGTTCAAAGGGTGTTGGGCGGAGGAGGGGCTGTCGAAAGGAGATTATGGGAAGGTGGGGGACTTGAACGAGGAAGCTGCCGTCGAAAGGAGGATGTCGATAGGGGAGGAGACACGAATGAGGAAGCTACCGTCGAAAGGGGGAGTGAACACGAACGGAGGCTGTAGAAAGGAGGCGGCTGCTGTCGAAAAGGGACGGAGACACGAACGAGAGCCGGAAGAGCTTGGTGGCAATGAAGACGGGTGAAGGCTGGTGAACGACCAACTGAACTTACCGAGTATATCTGATGATAGAGGTGCTTGATTAGCGTTTGGTAAGTTGTGTATCCGTCGACAACTGGATGAACAAGATCATAAATGATGAGAGGAAAACAGATGAAGGAATGGTAGATGACCGGAAGACGGGGATGATCGGAAGATGGGGATGAACGGAAGAAGGGGACGAACGGAAGACGGGGATGACCGTCAAACGGGGATGACCGGCAGAGGGGGGTAAACGGAAGACGGGGATGAAGGGAGGACCTGGATGGACGCAAGACCGGGATGAACGGCAGACGGGGATGAACGGCAGACGGGGATGAACGGCAGACGGGGATGAACGGCAGACGGGGATGATAGGAAGACGGATATTGATGGATGAACAGTCAAGGCTTACCGAATATATCAAATAATGACGTTGCTTGGTTTGCGTATGAACGGCCAAAAATACAACTCGACGAACAAGACCACAAAGGATGAGAGGAAGACGGATAATGGTGAACGGATAGAGAGTCAAGCTTGACGAATATATCTGATGACGAGGGTGGATTGTTTAGCATGCGAACGGCTAAAAGCCCAGTGAAAACTTAACGGACAATACCAAAAACAATGAGCAGAAGACGGAAAATGGTGGGTGAATGAACAGTCAAGCTTACCAACTATATTTAGCGATGGGAGTTGATTGTTTGGCGTGGGAAAAGCTGGATCCTTCCGGTCACAAGGTGACGAAAAAAAACCAGAAACCAGGAGAGGAAGCAGGATGAAGATGTACGAATAAATAGTCGTGCTTGTCGACTATATCTTGCTCGCTGACTATATCTGGCGATGGGAGTTAATTATTTGGCGTGGGAAAAGCTGGATCCTTCGGGTCACAAGGTGACGAAAAAAACCAGAAACGAAGAGAGGAAGCGGGATGAAGATGAGTAAATAAATAGTCGAGCTCGTCGACTATATCTGGCGATAAGGATTGATTATTTGACGTGTGTGCAGCGGGATGATGATCAGGGATAAACTGATGAACAAGACCACAAAGAACGAAAGTTGCTGTTGACGTGATGGGGAATGGTTAGTCCGCAAAGGCTTGGTAATGGTTGGTAGTGATTGTTTGGCGGAGAGTGGGTATTAGATACAGATGCTTTACGATGTGGGCATGAGATTAGGTGGGCAAGTTCGAGTATACGAAAGGGGTAAGTGCAGATAGTCGTCACGTAATTACCACGCCGGAAAAGGCGGGTGCAGGCGATTATTCCGATTATACGAAAGGGGCAAGTGCAGATAGTCGTCACGTAATTATTGTGCTAGAAAAGGCGGGTGCAGCTAGTCCTATTACACGAAAGGGGCAAGTGCACAAGTTCGAGTATATGAAAGGGATAAGTGAAGAGAGTTGTCACATAATTATCACGCCGGGAGGACGGAGACGGAAGCCGGCATGGCACGACCGAAGGTGGACTCACGATAGGAGGTGACGAAGCCCCAGAACATATAGCAGCGAGATTGTCTCTATCCGGGTACACCAGCACGGCGACGGGTTTGTTTGATTACCGCACGGCGTATGGAGGTGAATTTATCTAGATAGGCCTCCTCGGAGAGGAGAGGAGCAGACACGACAAATACCCCCTGGGAGGTTAAGGTCACCGAAGGTGACCTTGTGTTGTTAATGGATACAACCAACCAACCAATAATTATCACGCCGGAAAAGGTGTGTGCAGGCAGTCTGATTATATGAGAAGGGCAAGTGCACATAGTTGTGCTTAGTGATGGTTGGTGATAATTGTTTAGCGGAGAGTTGGTGTTAGACGTGCTTTATAATTTGGGGATAAGACAGATAGGCAAACTCGAGTAACGTATCCCACAAGCGAATGTCCCACATAAGCGAATGTCTCATTCTTTTACATCCTTTCTAATAAAATATAAGTTAATTTCACTATAACGTATTTAATATATTAAAATTAATCGGAATCCTTATCTCTAGATATTTCTATATTATTTAATAAGTATACGTATTATACTTCAGCTCTCTATAGATTTTATAGCGTTATAAACATGTTTTTAATGTTCTTATACGATTACTCCTTTAACGCGATTCGTTTTATAACTGTTTATTAACATTCCTTTAAAATTATAAGTCTTTTCTAGCTTATATACGAAATAATCCTCTATTTTATAGCCGTTTCTTTTTTATACGGCGGCGCCGGCTAAATATTTTATTTACTTTTTAAAAGAATAACTCGGTATATAATATACGTTATAACTTTTATAATTTAATTAAAACTAATTAAAATAAATATCGGAAAATTATTTTAATATTATACGATATGGTTTCGAATATATTTAGTTTAAAATTAAACTTTAATTAAATTATTTAAAGTTTTTAATTTTTAAAGAATAAATAGGTTAAAAAATATCCTTAAAAATATTAAAATATATAGCTTTATATTTAATTATAAAATAATATATTCCGAATTATACGAAACGAATCTTATTTTTTAAAAGCCTCTTTATATATTCGAAACGGTAAAAATCGCTTGGAACGCTTTTAAAAACGCTGGTAGGAAGTCCTCTTTTAAAATATAAATAATATACGCCCGTATAAAATATTTAATTTTTTTCCCGTACGCCTTTTTTAATATACGGAAACAGCTAATATTAAAAGGTTAGAGCTTATACGACGAATAAGAAAATATATAGAGTATAATAATCGAGTTCTTTTTATAATAAAGCTCGAAAACTATTAAGTAATAGCTTTCGTAGGCGTTTAAGACTAAGAAGTAATAACGACCTTTTACACGAGACTTAATATATTAATTAAGATATCGAATTTAGTCCTCGCTTCTTTTATTCGTGATTTAATTATTTTTAATAATTACGATCACCTAATCTTTCGGCAATAGGCTGTTTTCGCACTAAGAAGAGAGGTGCGTTTTCTTAATAAAAATAATATACGGAAGGATGGCGTAACCGTATTATCCGACGCTTTAAATAATTATAATTTATTCTTAATTTTTTTATTATATTACCTTAGGTTTTTCGCGTTAATTAAAGGTAGTTATAATTATTTTAAACGAGATTTAATTTATAAAAAAGCCGGTTTTATTAAAATTATAAATATTCTCTTTTTAAATCTTATACTTATAAATTAAATTTTATACGAAGGTAAACTACGCGTAATATATATCGAGATTTTTATAAAAGACTTTTTAATAATTAATTCTTTAATTAAAACGCGTTTAAAGGTCTAGTTATTATTATATAAAATTAAAAGCTTAATTAACGTTAACGCGTCTCGCGTTATATAAACTAAATAATTAATTCACTATATTTTTTATATTATTTAACCGGGGGAAAAACGATCACGTATTTAAATTAATAATTTATCGAATAATCGTATTTTTTTAAAAATTTAAAAACTTTTAAGAATTTATAAATACTTTATATCGTATAGGTTAATTATTTCGTTTATATTATAAAGTTTTTAATAAAACGTAATAAATTAATATAGCTTTTTATACGTTTAAAATTAAGTTTTCTTAAAACGCTTAAAGCGTTAAAATTATATCACTTTTTTTTTAAAGTTATAGTATTTTCGAACGTAAAAGAATATAAAAAAAGGTTAAGGCTATAAGGAAATTTATAAAAGTGGGATATTCGCTTATATAGGATATTCGCTTATAGGATACGTTATACGAATAGAGTAAGCGCAAATAGTGGTCACGATAGTGGTCACGTAATTGTACCGCTAGAAAAGGCGGGTGCTAAGGCTATTAATGTACTAACTACACTAACTAACTAGTATTAGTTAATTAGTTAATTATAACTAGCCGGTTAATTAATATTTTTAATTATTTAAAAGCTTATAGTTTAGTTAATTAATAATTAATTAACTAGTTAATTAATATATATTACTTAATAATAATCCTTTAATATTAAATTATTTATTTTATTTTTTAACTTTAATATTATAATTATATATTAATATATAATATAGTTTATTACTAAGTTAATTATACTATTAAATCGGCTACTTTTTTTTATATTTTATTACTTTTATATAAATTAATTTAACCTTAACGCTTTAAATTTATTAAAACTACTTTTTATTTAATTCGTTATTTAATTTTATATCCTTTTTATATATTTGCGTATTATAACTTATTTCGCTATAAATATCACAGCGCCTTTTATTAATCGCCCTCCGCTTTAATAAACCCCTCGTTTCGTATTTATTAATTATTAAACGTTTCCCTTTTACTTTCTTATTTTATAGCTCTTAAAATTCCTATATAATAAAGGCTCCTTTAAGTTAAACGCGTGATTTTTTAACTCTACGGCGTTTAAAAAATATTAAATTAACCTCTTATAAAGTACGTATTTAATATTTTATAAAAGTTATTTTATATATTATTATATTATTATATATATACTTTTTATTATTTAGTTTATAATATTTAAAATTAACGTCGAGGACCTTTTTTAATAAATAATGACTTTATTTATAATAAAAATAAAGTGTTTAATTATTTATTAAAGGTTAAACGACGTTTGAAATTTATAGGTACTAGTCGTCCTTAAACGCGATAAGTTAAATATAAGCGTTTAAAAACGTATATTTAATTCATTAATCATCTCGTTTAAATAGTAAAGTATTAAATTAAATACGTTAAATCTAGATTTAATATTATTTTTTATAATAATAAATAAATACGCGGCCTTAAAAGCGATAAAAAGACTTTAACTTCGTAATATAATTTATTAACGCCTTAATAAATAGCTTAATTTTTTTCGAATAAATACGCTTTAATAACGAATAAAATATTATATTTAAAAGTTAGAATAAATAAAAAAAAGTAAAGAGGTATATCAAGCGTAATAATGTCGTTATTCTTATAATATTCCTCGAATTCGGCCGAAATATAGCTTTCGTAACCGTTTAAAATTAAGAAAGAATAAAAGCTTTTCGTCCGCGTTTTAATATATTTATTAAAATATCGAATTTAATCTAAGCTCGTCTCGTTATTAATTTAATTATTAGAAGTTAGTTTAATTACTTAATCGCTTAATAGGTTATATTCGCGAAACTAGTTTACGAAGTAATATTAACTTTAAATAATTAAAAACGGCGAAATATACTAGCTTTACGAATTAATATATTTAATAGCCGTTAACTATTCTCGATTACTAGGCTAAACCGACTTCGCTTTTTTATAACGATCGGCGCGTATTACGACGAGTATTAACTCAATTATGCTTATTATAAAGCCGGCCTCGTTAAAATTCTATATATTTTCGTTTTAAATACCGTATTTAGTTTTAATATTCGCGACTAGCGCGAACTAGCCGGAAATAATACTTATATACTCGTAAAAAGCTTTTTAATAATCGTATCGACGGTTTATTCGAGTTTTAAAATCCGGGTTACGGTTAATAAAGTGTTTAACCTAGTACTTACTAACGCGGTCGCCGCCGCGCGACTTTAAAAAAAAAGATTAACTATATCTCTTATAATATTAATATTAAGAGGTATTCATTAAATATTTAAATTAATTATATAATTACGAAGCACCTTATTTTTAGATAAATTTAATTTATATTATAAATATCGGATTTTGCGTCGAGGTTTAATACCGCGAAGTTAGTCGCTTAAAGTAGCTCGGGGGGCGTTATACACTTTCGTAATAACTTTTTAATTAATTTAATTTAAACGTTCTCGCGTTATTTAAATTATTAAAACAATACGATCTTTTTTTAATTAAATCGGTATTATAGTTATAAAGATATTATATATTAAAATTTAATTATATAAGTTAAAAATAAAGTGGCTAACTTAATAATAAACTACGTTATTACTTTATTATTTATTTTATTTATTATTTTTATTATAATTAATAAAAATATTAAGTTAAGTTTATAAATAATACTAGTTTTATAATAGATTTAAATTATTAATAAAATCTTTATAATTATTAAATAAGCTTTTATACGTATATATAAATAAGTTTTAAGTTTAATCGAAGTTATATTATTATATTTTATTCTTTATATTTATCTCTAGTACTAGCTATAAGGGGTATCGTATATCCCTCTTAATAAAATAAAAAAAAGTTTCGTACGCGTAGGTATATAGCTGTTATAATACGTGTGGACTAACCATTACGCTACAAAGCAAAAGCTTCGGAAATGACTCTTCGGGTTATTTCTATCTAATTCTACGCCTTAAGTGCTACCCGCGGGGGACCAACCCGCCGATCGTAATATTATACCCTCTCTCTAAAGGTATGCCCTTATACCTAAAGCGATAAACCCTTAATATTATATAATTTATTTAAGCTCGGTATAGAAAAACTCTAAAGTTTTTATATAAATAACTAATCCGTACAAGGCCTTACTTATTTACTAGCGATCTTATTTAAATAGCTAAAAAGAGCTCTTATTTAATAAGTATAAGAATCGAACCTACGTCTTTTATTTAATAAAAGCGAAAAGTTATTATATTATAATATATATAAACTAATTACTACGCTATAAAATAAAAGCTTCGGAAATAACTTTTCGAGTTATTTCTATCTAATTCTACGCCTTAAGTACTACCCCGCGAGGGACTAACCCGCCGATCGTAATATTTTTATATAACTCTTAAAAGGATATAATATCGATTATAAGCCTCTTTTCGTTTATTATACCTAGCTTAATTACTTAGTTATAAAGAGACCTCGAATTTATATAAAAGGTTATTAGTATATTTTAAAATCTTAAGGTTTATACGATTCTTTTAAGCGTAGTACTTTATATAATACCGCTATTTATATTAAAAGTTATACCGTATAGTTCGCTAATTAATACGCTTCGTATAACTCTTTTATATTTCGTTAAGCTTTAATAAATAATATTATTTTAAATTTCGAACTAGTCCTTTATATAATTTATTTCTTAGCTTAATAAGATTAAGTATTTAAGTTAAGAAATTAAGTTTTCGTTATTTATAAACGAGCCGTTAATAAAGATATATATCTTTATATAATAAAGGTTAAACGGGATATATTTTAGGCCGCGTATTAAGTTTTAAATTTATTAATTAATACGCTCGTTTAAGCTCTTAATATCTTTATTTTTTAAGGTTTATATTTAAGCGGCGATAGATAAGTTATACGCTGCTTTTAATTAATAAATAAAAGCTAGATATGCTTTTTTTATACGTTAAAAGATATATTACTAGTTTTTATTAATAGCTTTTAAATCGATAAGCTTTAATTAATTAGTTTATTCCTTTTATTCAAAAAAGATATCGTACGATTTTAATTAAATCTTACCTCCGTTAAATTCGATTAGCGTATTTTCGGTTAAGATACTCTTTAGTTTTATACGAAATTATTCCTCTATTAGCTTTTCTTCCTCTTTTTTAAAAAAGGGGTTATAACGGAGCTAAACGTATCGTCGGTTTAAATTAACGTATTTTATAAGCGAATATCTTATTCTTTTATACCCCTTTTAATAAAATATAAGTTAATTTTATTATAACATATTTAATATATTAAAATTAATCGGAATCTTTATTTCTAGATACTTTTATATTATTCTAATAAGTACGCGTATTATACCCGGGCGCTCCGTAAATTTTATAGCGTTATAAACGTGTCCTAAACGTTCTCGTATAACTACTCTTTCGACACGATTCGTTTTATAACTGTTTATTAATATCTTTTTAAAATTATAAATCTTTTTTAGCTTATATATAAAGTAATCCTCTATTTTATAGCCGTTTTTTTTATATAACGACGCCGGCTAAGCATTTTATTTACCTTTTAAAGTGTTACGTTCTTATTTTTTAAAAAAGTAACTTAGTATATAATATATATTATAGCTTTTATAATTTAATTAAAACTAATTAAAACAAATATTAAAAAGTTATTTTAATACCGTATAATATAGTTTCGAATAAATTTAATTTAAAATTAAGTTTTAATTAAATTATTTAAAGTTTTTAATTCTTAAAAAATAAATAAGCTAAAAAATATCCTTAAAAATATTAAAATATATAATATTATACCTAATTATAAAATAATATATTTTAAATTATACGGAACGAATCTTATTTTTCGAAAAGCTCTTTATATATTCGAAACGATAAAAATTGCTTGGAACGCTTTTAAAAACGTTAATAAGAAATCCTCCTTTAAGATATAAGTAATATACGCCCGTATAAAATATTTAATTTCTTTCTCGTACGCCCTTTTTAATATACGAAAATAGCTGATATTAAAAAGTTAAAGCTTATATAATAAATAAAAAGGTATATAAAGTATAATAATCGAATTCTTTTTATAATAGAGCTCGAAAACTATCGAGTAATAACTTTTATAGCCGTTTAAGATTAAGAGGCGATAATAACCTTTCGTATAAAACTTAATATATTAATTAAAATATCGAATCTAGTATTTACCTCTTTTATTTATAGTTTAATTATTTTTAATAATAACGATCACCTAGTCTTTCGGTAATAAGCTGTTTTCGTATTAAGAAGAGAGGTGCGTTTTCCCGGTAGAGATAATATACGGAAGGATAGCGTAACCGTATAATCCGACGCTTTAAATAATTATAACTTATTCTCGGTTCCTTTACTATATTACTCTAAGTTTTCCGCGTTAATTAAAAGTGGTTATAATTATTTCGGACGAGATTTAGCTTATAAAAAAGCCGGTCTTATCGAAGTTATAAATATCCTCCTCTTAGATCTCATATTTATAAATTATATTACGTATAAGGGTAAACTACGCGTGATACGCGTCGGGATTTTTATAAAGGACTCTTTAATTAAAACGCATCCGGAGGTTTAATTATTATCGTACGAAATTAAAGGCTTAATTAACGCCGACGCGTCCCGCGTTACGTAAATTAAGTAATTAATTCGTTATATTTTTTATACTATTTAAACGGGGGAGGAAACGATCGCGTATTTAAATTAATAATATATTAAATAATCGTATTTTCTTAGAAATTTAAAAATTTTAAAAATTTATAAATATTTCGTATTATATAAGTTAATTATTTTATTTACGTTATAAAGTTTTTAATAAAATATAATAAATTAATATAGCTTTTTATACGTTTAAAATTAAGTCTTAAAACGTTTAAAACGTTAGAATTATATTACTCTTTTTTAAAGTTATAACATTTTCAGACGTAAAAAAATATAAAAAAGGTTAAAGCTATAAAGAAATTTATAAAAATAGAACATTCGCTTGTGTAGGATATTCGCTTGTAGGATACGTTTATCGGGTTAATTTATTATACGATTAAGTATACGCCTGTGTAATATCTCGTAGCTCGCTTTATACGTTAAAGTTTCGGATTAGGGTCGGTCCGAGGGCTAAAAAGAGTCTTTAGCTCATCCGCTAGATTATTAGTAACTAGGTTAAAATAGCCTCCTTTTTTATATCTTTATAGCCTTACATTACGAGCTTAGATTTCTCGTACGGCTTCGTAGTTTTATTTTTGATCTCTTATATAAGCCGTGTTTTAAAGATTCTCCGGCCGGTATACTTATTCGGGTTAAATTAAATAAATTCGAAAACCTTTTATATAATGAGATTATTAATCTCTTTCGCTTTAAACTCTTAAAACGGATATTTAGACGAGGTAATAACCTCGTCTTGTCGGAGTTTAATTATTAGGTCGTAATTCTCTTATTCTTTTTAAGTAAAAAATACGGCGGTTAGAGCGTTTTAAAATAAATGTTTTCTAGGTCGTCCTCGGCCACGTCGTGCGGGAGTTATCGTAATTTCCTCGGCTATCGGTTTGGTATTTAGGGTATTCGCCGGCTGTTTCGGATCTGTTTATAATTCCGGTTATTCGTACGGTTTTCCGGCTTCCTCCCGGTAGTACGGCTTGATTTAAATTACTTAAAAAGCTTTTAAACCGTTTAAGGTATTTACTCGAATCGTACGGTTTTCGATAGCTGCTATCTTATATAGTCCGGTTTATCCCTTTTTTTCTCGCTAAACTAAGACTATTCCGGAGCGGAAGTATTAAGATATCGTGAATAGCTGGTTTATTCCGGGTATTTAGAGCTCGGTAAATATCGACATTTGTACGTATTTTCCGAAGTATTTTTATTACTTTCTATACGGCTTCTCTTCGTGCTTAGATCTCTAGTAACGGAGGTAAGTTCTCGTCGATACGAGGGTATATTTTAAATACGAGTAAGGTAAGTACTAGGCCGTTGGGGCTAACCGTATCGTTTAAAGCTTTAATTATTATTTAAAGTATTATTTTAGCATTTATTTAATAACCGAGATCTTTTTAAAAAATATTAAAGGCCTTATATAGCGAAATATATACTCGTTTAACTTTATTTATTATTTAATAAGCTTTAATAAGTATTTATTTATAAGTAATTATTATTATTTATATATAATTATAAAACTTTTTATAAATGTATTTAAATTATATGAAATATAATTAAAAGGTCTTTAATATATATATATTTAATATTTATATAAAATATTTTAAATATTTTATATATTAAATAAATATAAGAATATAATTATTTAAAAAAAACGTATTTAAATCGATTATATAAAGTATGTTTTATTCGTTAATATAAATAACGTTTATAATAATTTTATAATTAAAATCGTATTCGTTTTATAACGAGAATTTAAATCTTTACGGCGCCGGATCGTATAATTAATATTAAGAGTAAAACTTCTAGATCTTATTAAGAATAGTAGGGTTAATATTATCGTAATTAGCGTTTTTAAGAGAGTATAGAACTTTTTTATATAAAGGTGTCCGAACTGTTAATAAAGGTATTAAAGCTATTTTTCGGTAAAGTATAACGTCGCTTTTATACAGCCGGTATTAAAAAACGAGTGTTTTTAATTTTTAATTATAAAGAGTATTTTTTTATATAATAAAATTAAAGGTATTATTATAATACGCTTTAAGCCGGTCGGCGTTATATAACGAGAATAAGAAAAGGGTTATAATATTTAAAATATAATACCTAGTTATTTTTAATCGGTTTCGTATATTAATTAATTTAATCGACGAAATAGGTTTTAAGCTTCCGAATTTAATTTCGGCGCTTTTTAAGGTTTAATCGATCTGTACGTCTAGGTTTTTTTATATATAAGCTTTTATTTAAAGCTTTTCGATTATTAAAAATAAGGCGGCGCCGGTATTTTAAAGCTTTTTTTAAAAGTCTAGCTATACGGGTTATTAAGGTTAAATTAGTCGGCTTATACGATAATTTTTAAAAAGTAAATATCCTCGCTAGTAAGCCGGTAGTAGAACGCGGCGTCTATTAAGTAAGTGATATTTTATCGTGTATTTTCTAGATCGAGATAATCGTACTCCTTTTTATTATTTTTTAGCTCCTCTTTTTTGCTTTTTTAGTTTCGAACGAAATCCTTATATTCGTTTTAAGTAAAGAGATCTTATTTAATATTATTATACGTTTAAAAGTATTAGGTTATTATACGAGTTTATTTTTCGGCTAGGTAATTTATTAATTAATAGCCTTATTTATAGTAGATTTAATAAGTTCTTTATTCGAACTGCCGTTTTTTATATGATAGCCTAGGTCGGAACTTGTTTATAGGTCGCTGGTTCCTGTCCTGTCTTAGTAGTCGACTGTTATATAGTAATTTATTATTATAAGCTAGTCGGTTTCTTTTTATATAGTTATTTATAAACCGTTTATTAATTAAGTACGTGTTTATAGCCGGGTTTCGATATAGCTTTTCCGTTAAATATTACTTCGAGAGCCTTTAGTCCGCTACTATACTTAGTGATGCTCAAAGGTTTAAGAATAACGCTTTATACGTTAGCTTTTAATAAATAAGAGCTAATAAAAATTCCGGGATTTTTTAATAGGCTCGTACGATTAAAGTATAAAGAGCGACCTCTTTTTTAAATTCTTTTCCGAGGGCTCGTTATACGAGTTAAAGCTTGTTTAATAGGATTTTTAAAACTTTAATAAATTATTTCTCGGCGTTTTTATTTATACGAAAAAGGTTATTATTTAATTTATAAAATATTATACGTAATTTATTAAGTAATATATTTCGTTTTATTTCTTTTCGAGTTTAATATAATTAAAATAAAATGCTTCTATACGGCCGGAAAGAATATTCGAGAAGATTATATAATATTAATTTTTTAATATATTTAGCCGTCGGTATATTTTAATAAATATCCGTACTTTATTATAAAAGATACTATACGGCTTACTAATATAATTCTTTTTCTTTTTTTATATTTTTAAAAAGGTAACGACCTTATTTTAATCGATTTTATTATTATAAATAGCTCGGCTTAAAAGGATATCGTACTCCGTAACGTACGTTAGATTAAATAATCGTACGGTCTAGTTTAGCGGTATCGGAGTTAAAAAAAGGAAAAGGACGATGTCTTGCAACGCTTAGGTACTTAGGATTCGGGGTTAAATTCGGGCCTAAAGTATCCCGTAATGTCGCGAACGATTACTTCGTATAAAGACCGGGTATCTCTCGTTTAGGCGGCGGTTATTCGACTATCTATTCTCGAAAAGAGTATAGAATATCCTCTTTTAAGTTTCCGAAATCGGTTCTGCCGGTCGGTCCTTTTAGTATACGGGAGCGGCCGGTGATATTAATTATATAAGCTTACTTTTAAAGAATCCGCCTACCGATATATTAACTCCGTTTGCCTCGAAGTAATAATAAAGCTTTTTTTAAAATATACGGTTAATTTAATCGAATTAATATTTAATTTATCCTTTAAATTTTATATTAAACGTTTTTTAAAAAAACGTTCTTTTTATTTTTAATATATAATATTTTAAAAAGTATTATACGAGGTATGTTGTGAGTAGTTTAAGTATTATTTCTTCGAAAAGTATGTTTAAAAGTTCGAGTTCTTAAAAAGCGAGGTTAATATTCCTTTTCTAAACCGCTAACGAGATCCCGGTATTTTAGGATACTTTTTCGTATATAAGTAGTTTAGAGTTTAAGGTTATCGGTTTATCTTAGCTCGGTACGTCCGGGCTCGATCTCGATTCGCCGACCGTAATTAATTCTACTTTAATAGGGGTTATTATTTTATAAATCGTATAATAAAAGGTTATTTAAATATATAATTATATATAGCTTAACTAGTTTCGCGTATAATTCGAAACTTAATCTCCTCCCTATAATATATATTTAAAAAAAGGGGTTCCTCCTCGTATAATTAATTCAGTTCGGCTCTTCCTCCGAATCTTTAACGGGCGGAAATTCTCGGGGCTCCTTAGTACGGTCGCCCTTATATTAATAAGGGTGTAAAATCGTCTCTTTACTCTTATTAATTTATAATCGCTATAAGTAATTATTAATTAATATTAAATAAGCTTTTATACGTATATATAAATAAGTTTTATATTTATTTCTAATATTAGTTATAAGGAGTATCGTATACCCCTCTTAATAAAATAAAAAAAGGGTTCGTACGCGTAAATACGTAGCACCCCTATTAAAGTAATATAAAAAACCTTAATTCCTATTATTTTAATAATAATTATAATATTAAAATAATAATAAACTATAATTAATAATTAAGTAATTAAAAAAATAACCCCTCGTATTTAATTAATATAACTTATATAATAAGAAAATTTAATATTATAAAAAAAGCCGAGGGTATTTTAAACATTACCGATATTAATGTTTTATCGAATTTAATATATTTAAATCGAAAGGTTTCATTAGTTTATTACACTATCGTGTATATTTATTATAAAGCGCCTTGTTATCGTCGGTTAACTCGCGGTCGTTTATTATTAAAAATACTTAGCGTTATTTATAAAAGTAAGCTTTAAAGCTATTAAATAGGCTCTCGTACGTACGGTGGTTCCGGTTTTAATCGGGGTTTAATCGTTCTTATTCTATTATTTATATTTATTTTTAATACGAGCTACGAGGGGTATTATATACCCCTCTTAATAAAATAGGAAAGGGGTTTATACACGTAGGTACGTAGTACTTTTTTTTAAAGTAATATAGATAGCTTTAATTCTAACTATTCTAATATTAGTAGTTTTTTATTTTAATAATAAAATTAGCCTGTTCCCTTTTTAAATACGAGTCTTTCCTCCACGAGGGTCTCATACGGTTAGGTTGTTTTAATCCGGTATTAAGTACTTATTTAAACCGTATAAGTAATATTATACCTTCTTAACGTTGTTTTAGCTAAGTGGCAGGTTTATTCGATTAATTATTCTAGTCGTTCGTCCGAAAGTAGTAATAGTAGTGGGAGGACCGTCGCATATCTTAATATATTATACTTCGTAAAGGATTAATAAGAGTAGTTTTATAAGTAAATATTTTTTCGTACGTAAATAATTCGTATAATATAAATTCCTTTTTTTATATATATATATTTATAAATATATATATATATATTCGCGCGATATTTAATTAATAAATTATTAGTTTTTTCGGTATTATTATTATTAACGTAATTAATTATAACTAACGCTAAATAATATTATTAACTTTTTTAATTTAAAATCGGTAAGCTATACTTATATTTTATATTAATATATAATATATTTTTTTTTTAATTTTTAATATTTATTAATTTTATACGATAGGATAAGGAAGTTCGCGTTTATAACTTGCCGAGCCGCGATATTAAAATATGCGTGCTGGTAAACAATAATATTCGCCGCTTATTCGCTCGTATTATTTAGTACGAAGGTTATTTTTATACGGTTCTTATCTAGTCGCGCGGTAATATTAATAGCGTTTATAATAATCGGTACGTTTAGTTCTGTATTCCGTTTTATAAGTGCGTTCGTTTTAACGGATATTAGGACGGCGCTTGTATTTCGTGCGTTTAAGCTTTGTACGGTAACCGGTATTCGTACTATAAGCCAGCTGACGGTGCTACGGTCACCCTATGTAACGGCGACCCCTAAATTTAGATAGCCCCTGACAGCACCATATATAAATCAGTATATAAACTAGTTAGCTTTTAATTTATAGTTAATTAAATAATACCATCGTCTTCCTTTTCTTTTCCTCTTTCCGATGGGCCGTAAACTTAACGAGTTAGTATTGTAACGCGCGATTTAAGATGTTATAAATGGCTCGTTAATAAAATAAGCCGCCGAGAAGTATAATGTTCCTAAAATAATTTTAAGGGCTCGGATTCACGGCCGTAAGACTATAAAATAACGGAATAAGTCCTTTCAAGCCTTGATAATAGCGGAAGAGTTTTAGATCGTAATTTAATGCCTTATATAGTATGATTTAGGCTGCTTATTAACGTATATTATTTTCTGGATGTTCGTTTAACGGACTTTTTAAGCTAACGGGATTAATATAATACTCGGTAAATATTAAGTTAAAAGATTTATTACTCGCTACATATTTATTAGTGCTACTTTTTTTAAAAGGATAAATTTCTTAAGGTTTAATGTAACTTCTATAAAAAAAATTATCGAGTTTTTCGAGCGGCTCAACAATCCTATTTTAAAATCGATCCCTTTAGAGTTTCGGTTTAATATCGACGAGATCGGTAATTAGCTCGGCTGTAAAACGAATATAATAATTATTGGACTTATTGGAATAAAAAGAATATTAATTATAAACTCCCTTAACCGAGAATAGGCTTTTGCGGTCGAATATAATAACGCTTTAAGCCGAGCCTTACCTCCTTTTATTATATTTAAAGGTTAATAGGTCTAATAGTAATAGTTTCTGGAAGAGGAGGACTCGTTAACGGATGCCATAGAGGATTAGGTTTTTACGGCATCCCCTAAAAGCTGGACTAATAAAGAGTTAGCTTTAGTATGGCTAAATAAGGTCTTTATTCTTTATATAAAGCTTAAAAACGAGGACTAGTAGCGGTTTATTATTTTGGATAGTTACGCTAGCCACGTAAACAAGGATTTTATTATAACGTGTTTAAAATATAAAATATAGCTTTTCTTTTTTTCGGCATACTCGTTATACTTATTATAACCCTTGGATTTTAATCCCTTTAATATGTTAAAAGATACTTATTATTAAAAAATAACTTTATATTATATAGGGCTTAATAATATAAATATAAGTAAGAGGGATTTCTTCCGGTATTACGAGCTAGTTAGAAGGTTTACTTTTCGACCGTATATAATAATTAGCGGCTAAGCCGTAATTAATATATTCCCTCGCGATATTAATAAGCCCCTTAATAGCCGAAACCGGAGGATAAAAGACTAGGTAGAGGTAAGATTATTTAAGCCTCCCCCCGACGTTTTTAATAAATAATTCTCTTTTATAGCGTTATTAATACTTACGACTAGCCGCTAAATTAAAAAGTTGGCGGATACGTTTAGTAGTAATAATATTATTTTTAATAGCGCAACGCGCCGGGTTTTATTCCGGAAGCTTTAAAAGAGTTTAAATACTTTAAACGGCTAAATCGGTTAATTAGAGTACGAGAAATTAATTTTAAAAAGTAATTTAAAAAAATAAAGAGGTAAAAAGAGGAAAAGAGTAATGCTTAATTTTAATTAAAAGTTTACGCGTATACGAAATATTATAGTAGTTAAGAGGGAAATAAATAACGTTATACCGGAACCCTAAGCTATTACTCTTTTATCGTCGGCGCCGGAAGCCGTTATAATTGAATCTAACTTTGAATTTAAGATTAAGAGTGTTATAAAAGCATTTCGGGACTGAAACGGTGTTTTTAGAATTTTATATTAATTTTTTATTAAATTATTCGTATTATTATTATATAGTATTATTGTTAGTTTTTGGGGTCGCCGTTGTATAGGGTGACCGTAGCACCGTTAGCTGGCTTAGTTTAAGATTCGTGAACCTTAATCCCGATAGTGATAAGAATAGAGGTGGTGGTAGAATTAAAGTAATAGTCGTATAATGATAAGTTAGTAATAAATAAAGTAAATAATTTTTATATATATATAGGTAGCGTTTTTATACGGTTATTTTCGTTATATTACCCGTTTAAGTTATAATGTATTACGGTTTTTTTTTTAATTTTTATACGATACTTAATAGATAAAATATATTAATAATAATTATGTAAAGAAGGATTAATAAAAGAAATCTCTCTTTTTTTTTATATTTCTTTTTTTTTAATTACTTACCGTGCGAGTTTAGCTTTTCGATATACGTTTTTATGTGTACGATGAGGCTATTTATTGAGATTAGTTATTTAAGGGCCTTATTTAGGGATACTTTAGTAAAGGTATCTACCGGATTATTTTTATTATTAATATAATAAACCTTTAATATCTTTTTTTTTATACGATTCCCGGAGGGATATAATATTAATTATAAGCCTTTTTCGTTTATTATACCTAGTTTAACTAGGTAATCGTAAAATAATTTCGAGTCTATATAAAAAGTTATCGGAATATTTTAAAATCCTAGTGTTCGTATAATTCTTTTAAGCGTGGTATTTAATATAATACCGCTGTTTATATCGAAAGTTATGTTATATAATTTATTAATTAATACGTTTTTAATAACTCTTTTATATTTAATTAAATTTTAATAAATGATATTACTTTAGATTTAGAATTTATTTTTTATATGATAAATCTTTTAGTTTAATAAGATTAGGTATTTAAATTAAGAGGTTAAGTCTTCGTTATTTACGAACGAGCCGTCGATAAAAATATATATCTTTATATAGTAAAGGTTAAGCGGGATATATTTTAAGCCGCGTATTTAATTCGAAATCTATTAGTTAATTTATATGTTTAGGTTTTCGATATTTTTATTCTTTAGGGTTTATATTTAAACGGCGGTAGATAGGTTGTACGCTGCCTCTAGTTAATAAAATAGATGCGAGATATGCCCCTCTCGTACGCTAGGAGACGTATTACTAGCCTCTGTCGATAGCTTTCGGGTCGATAAGCTTTAATTGGTTAGCCTGTCCTTTTTATTCGAAAAGGATATCGTACGATTTTAATTAAATCTTGCCTCCGTTAAACTCGATCGGCGTGTTTTCGGTCAGGATGTTCTTTAATTTTATATAGAATTATTCCTTTATTAGCTTTTTTTCCTCTTTTTTAAAAAAAGGGATTATAACGAAGCTAAACGTATCGTTAATTTATATTATTATAATACCGAAAGTATCTAATCCTTCCGTAATAAATAATAAATAGGCGTCGTACGTTAATACGGTTATTTTTAAATTTTATACGTAATAATTATAATACGTTTTAAACTAGTAAAGTCTTAACTTTATTAATTTGTATAAAGGTAATACGATTTAAAATAATGTTCTTTTAAGGTATTAAATCTTTAATTTTATTAGTAAGCGTACGTAAATTAGTCGGTTTAATTTATTATATAACTAAGTATACGTTTATATAATATCGCGTAGCTCGTTTTATACGTTAAAGTTTCGGATCAGGGTCGGTCCGAAGGTTAAAAAAGATCTTTAGCTCATCCGTTAAATTATTAATAACTAGGTTAAAATAGCCTCCTTTTTTATATCTCCGTAGCCCTATATTACGAGCTTAAACTTCTTGTACGGCTTCGTAGTTTTATCCTTAATTTCTTATACGAGCCGTATTTTAAAAATTCTCCGGCCGGTATACTTATTCGGGTCGAATCGAATAAATTCGAAAACCTTTCGTATAACGAGATTATTAATCTTTTTTACGTTAGACTTTTAAAACGGGTATCCGGACGAGGTAATAACCCTATTTTATTAAAACTTAATTACTAGTTCGTAATTTTTTTATTCTTTTTAGGTAAGGAATATAACGGCTCGAACGTTCCAGAATAGGTATTTTCTAAGTCGTCCTCGGCCGCGTTATACGGGAGCTACCGTAATTTCCTCGGTTATCGGTTCAATATTTAGGGTATTTACCGGCTATTCCGGATTTGGTTATATATCTAGCTCGTTACGCGGTTCTTCGGCCTCTTCCCGGTAATACGGCTTAATTTAAGTTATTTAAAAAGCTTTTAAGCCGTTTAAGGTATTTACCCGGATTGTACAGTTTTTAATAATTATTATTTTATATAGTCCGGTTTATCTTTTTTTTTCCCGCTAAATTAGGACTTTATTTTAAAGCGGGAGTATTAAGATATTATAAATAACTAGTTTATTCCGGGTATTTAAAGCTCGGTAAATATCGATATTTATATATATTTTCTGAAGTATTTTTATTACTTTTTATACGGCTTCTCTTTATGCTTAGATCTCCGGTAATAGTAATAAGTTCCCGTCGATATAAAGGTATATTTTAAATACGAGCAAGGTAAGAACTAAGTTATTAAAGCCAGCCGTATCGTTTAAAGCTTTAATTATTATTTAAAATATTATTTCGGTATTTATATAATAACCGAGATTTTTTTATAAAATATTATAGGCCCTACGTAATAGAATATACGTTTATTTAACCTTATTTATTATTTAATAAGTTTCGATAAGTATTTATTTATAAGTAATTTTTATTATTTATATATAGTTTCGAAATTCTCTTTAAAAATGTATGCCCGGATTATACGAGATATAATTAAAAAGTCTTTAATATATATATATTTAGTATTTATAAAGGGTATTTTAAATATTTTATACGCTAAGCGAATATAAGAATATAACTATTTAAAAGGATATATTCGAATCGATTACGTAAAATACGTCTTATTTATTAATATAAATAACGTTTATAATAATTTCGTAATTAAAATCTTATTCGTTTTATAACGAGAATTTAAATTTTTATAATACTAGATCGTACGTTTAATATTAGGAGTAAAACTTTTAAATTTTATTAAAAATAGTAAGATCGACGTTATCGTAGCCGGCGTTTTTTTAAAAAATATGGAGCTTTTTTATACAAAGGTATTTAAAATATCGGTAGAGGTATTAAAGCTATTTTTTAATAAAATATAACGTCGTTTTTATACGGCAGATATTAAAGAATAAATGTTCTTATTTCTTAATTATAAAGAATATTTCGTTATTTTTTTATATAATAAAATTAAAAATATTATTATAATACGTTTTAAACTAATCGGCGTTATATAATAAAAATAAAAAAAAAGTTATAATATTTAAAATATAATATTTTATTATTTTTAATAAATTTTATATATTAATTATTTTAATTAATAAAATAGGCTTTAAACTTTTAAACTTAATTTCGATACTTTTCGAAGTTTAATTAATTTATACGTTTAAGTTTTTTTATATATAAGCTTTTATTTAAAACTTTTTAATTATTAAAAATAAAGCGGCGCTAATATTTTAAAGCTTTTTTTAATAAGTTTAATTATATAAATTATTAAGGTTAAATTAGTCGGCTTATATAATAATTTTTAAATAAATATCTTTATTAATAAACTAATAATAAAACGCGGCGTTTATTAAATAAATAATACTTTATTATATATTTTTTAAATTAAGGTACTCGTACTTTTTTTCGTTATTTTTTAACTCTTCCTTATTCTTTTCCTAATCCCGGATAAACATTTCGTACTTATTTTAAAAAAGAAGGCCTTATCCAATATTATTGCACGTTTAAAAATATTAGTTCCTTATTCGGAACTACTTTTCGGCTAGGTGGTTTATTAATTAATAGCTTTATTTATAATAAATTCGGTAGGTTCTTTATTTAAACTTCCGATTCTTATATAATAATCTTAATTAAAAAGTACCGGCGGGTCGCTAGATCCTTTTTTATCCTAATAGTTAGTTATTATATAATAATTTATTACTATAAGTTAATCGGTTTTTTTTTTATACAGTTATTTATAAACTATTTATTAATTAAATATGTATTTATAACTAGGTTTTAATATAATTCCTCTATTAAATATCGTTTTAATAATATTTAATCTGTTATTATATTTAACGATACGCGAAAGTTTAAAAATAACGCTTTATATATTAACTTTTAATAAATAAAGGTTAATAAAAGTTTCGGAACTTTTTAATAAACTTTTACAATAAAAGTATAAAGAGCGATCTCTTTTTTAAATCTTTTTCGAAAGCTCGTTATATAAGCTAGAGCTTATTTAATAGGATTTCTAAAGCCTCGATAAGTTATTTTTCGACGTTTTTACTTTTTACTCGTATAAAAAAAATTATTATTTAATTTATAAAATATTATACGTAATTTATTATTATATTAAAATACGAATTTATTAAATAATATATCTCGTTTTATTTCTTTTTAAGTCCGATATAATTAAAATAAAATACCTCCGTACGGCCGGAAAAAATATTTAAAAAAACTATATAATATTAATCTTTTAATATATTTAACCGTTAATATATTTCGATAAATATCCGTACTCTATTATAAAAGATATTATATAGTTTACCGGTATAGTTCTTTTCCTTTCTTTATACCTTCGAAAAAATAATAACCTTATTTTAATTAATTTTACCGTTATAAATAGCTCGGCTTAAAAGGATATCGTATTTCGTAACGTACGCTAAACTAGATAATCGTGCCGTTTAATCCGGCGGTATCGGAATCGGAAAAAGAAAAAAGATAACGTCTTACAACGCTTAGGTACTTAAGAATCTAGGGTTAGACGTCGGGCCTAAAGTATTTAAAACTTTAGGATTAAACGTCGGTTTTAAAGTACCTTATAATATCGCGGACGATTACTCCGTACGGAGACCGGGTATCTCTCGTTTAAGCGGCGGTTCTTCGACTATCTATTCTCGGGAAAAGTATAAAATATCCTCCTTTCGGGTTTCCGAAATCGGTTCTACTAGTCGGTTTTATTAATATATAAGATCGGCCGGTAATACTAAACTTATAAGCTTAGTTTTAAAAGATCTATCCGTTAATATATTAACTCTATATTTTTTAAAATAATTAAAAAGCTTTTTTTAAAATATATAATTAATTTAACTAAACTAGTATTCGGTTTATTCGTTAAATTTTATAATAAACGATTTTTTAAGGGAAATCTTCTTTATTTTTAATATATAGTATTTTAAAAAGTATCGTACGAGGTATATTATAAATAGTTCGGGTATTATTTCTTTAAAAAATACGTTTAAAAGTTCGAGTTTTTAAAAAGCGAGGTTAACGTTTTTTTTTTAAACTATTAAAAAAATTCCGGTATCTTAAAATACTTTTTTATATATAAACGGTTCGGGGTTTAAAATCGTCGGTTTATTTAAATTCGGTACGTTCGGGCTTAATCCCGATTTATTAACTATAATTAATTTTATTTTAATAAAAGTTATTATTTTATAAATTATATAATAAGGTTATTTAAATATATAATTATATATAGCTTAGCTAGTTTCGTATATAATTCGGAACCTGGTCCCCTTTTTATAATATATATTCGGGAAAAGGGGTTCCTCCTTATACGGTTAATTCAATTCGGCTTTTCTTCCGAATCTTTAACGGGCGGAAATTCTCGAGGCTTCTTAATACGGTCGCCCTTATATCGGTAAAGGCGTAAAACCGTTTTTTTACTTTTATTAATTTATAATCGCTATAAATAACTATTAATTAATATTAAATAAACTTTCGTACATATAATAATTCCGATTTTAATCGAGGTTTAATTATTCTTATTTTATTATTTATATCTATTTTTAATACGAGCTACGAGGGGTATTATATACCCCTCTTAATAAAATAGGAAAGGGGTTCGTACGCGTAGGTACGTAATACCCCTTTTAAAATAATATAGATAGCTTCAGTTCTAGCTGTTCTAATAAAAGCTATTAATAATTTATGCGCATTATTTATTTAAAGCTAGCTATAATATAAAGTTTTTTATACTTAAGCTCTTATATTAATTAATTTATATATCTCGTATAATCTTCTTTATATTATAAATCTATTATTAACTCTCGCGTTATATTCTTTCGATTAATACTTATCGTTAAGTTAAAAAAAAATATAAGCGGCGTAATATATAAGCGTATTAACTAGATTTTAATAATACGCGTTAAACTTTACCTACGTAATATTAATACCGATTTAATATTTTATTAAATCGAGGTAATTAATAGCGTTAGTATTAAAAGAGATTATTTTAATAAAATAAATTCGAATCTATTAAAATAATCGTAACTATTATCATAAGATCTTTTAAAGCCGTATAATCGTTACCGGATTTAACTATCACTTTTAAATTAAATAAAGTAGTCTTTAAAACCCTTTAAAACTACGTTAATTTTTTTAAAGTCTACTAGTAAATATTAATTAATTAATAGTTTTTTATTAAAAAATAATTCGTTAAGTTAAAGGCTTAATTTTAATACCTTTAATTAATATATTCTTTTACTCTTTAAGTTTATAAATATATAACACGGGTATATTTAAAGTAAAGACGTAATTTAATAATATATTTAATTATGTAATAATATTACGATCGGCGGGTTAGTCCCCCGCGGGGTAGCACTTAAGGCGTAGAATTAAATAGAAATGACCGTCTAGTCATTTCCGAAGCTTTTACTTTATAGGCGTAGTGGTTAGTCTAAACGCACTATAATAAATAAATTCTTAACTAACGTGTTTAATTATTTTTAATAAGCTAGAGAGATTTTTTACTTCGATTTACCGGGTTATTAAAATTAGCGTATTTACTCTTTTAATATAAGAGGAATAGCTCGTTAAGCCGGTCGCTTTAATTAATAATAATAACGAGGATTTAAAGCTTATTAACCGGTCCTTTTTTCGCTATTATTTATAATAGCTATCGGTTATCTCTTACCCCTCTTTTAAGTATATAGTTATATTATTATTATTATTTTAATAAAAGATTTAATAATAATATTTAAGTCTACTAAAGGGGCGGCTTCACGATGTGGGCAGAAAGTGGGTGTTAGACGTGCTGGATGATACCAGCAGGCACAGTCGAGTATACGAGAGAGGCAGCTTCACGATGTGGGCAGAGCATGGGTATGGATGTGTTTGGCGCCGTTTACCGCACTAGTATCATACTGAAATCCTATGGAGCGCCACTGACCACATTCTATTAACCTCGGGCGTGACTCAAATCCGGCTCGAAGTAGCAGCAAGGAGGAGTTTTATGCCTGTCCCGTCCACATGTGGGCGTACGTTATTGATCGGACTCGAGAACAGCCTTGACATCCTACGGGCCCACAGGCGAATGAGGACGCGGAGGAGAGTAGGGGCAGAGGCGTTTTGTACGAAAGAGGCGAGTGTGGACGGCGGATAAGGTGCATGCGCCGAAGAGTAGGGTGAGAAAAGGGCGAGAGCGTGTACGTAGTGACTCCACGAAGGTGCGGATATGGTGACCAAGTCTTACGTCGCAGAGGTCGGATGCGCGGAGCGTTGTATTATGCACAGGGCGTTTGTGGATCGCGTCTATTTCACGAAAGTGGTGAGGATGGACGGTTCATGAACAAGGCGAAAGAGATGGTCTTCAGAAATACCCTGCTGGGCATGAGGTTCAAACTGCAATTGTTTGAAAGTCCTGATATTTGGTGTACGATTCTCGTATGTATGTGGTGTATTTGTATCAAGACAGGTTGACACAGCCAGAAGGGTGGAATACTAAAACACCTGGTACCATTGGAGGGCAGGCAGAATGGAAAATGCAATGATGCGTAATTAGCGTGTAGAGTGTGGTGTATGCTTGGCGAGAGGACTACGAGAGATGGAGGATGGGTAGTGCGGGCCTCTGAGCCGGCTCAACCAGAGAACGATGGTCATGTTGGCTGTTATCAAGCTTTTGTCTTTAGGTCGGCAAAGGGGACGAGTGCGTGCGAGTGCTCCTCGGTGTGTGTGGCATTTCCCAGCACTGGACCGGAGCTCCAACAAGAGAATATGAGACACGGCGTAGACGACACGCAGCTAGATCAGTCAGGTTGGTTGGGACCAGCCAGCCAGCTGCATCAAGGTACACTGGGAAAGGCGGGAGCGAAGTGGTTACACGAGAAGGCCAGGCGAGCACGAAAGGATCGAGTATGGAAAGCCAGTATTGTAATCAAAAGAGTCGGATTGGTGTGTTTTCCTATAAAGTATTGGGCATGATGGCTTCTTCTTTAGTTTCCATGCTTGGGGACAGCCTGCTCGCCATGAGTCTTCCGTTTCTGCTGGGTTGACTTGGTATTGAAGTGTGGTTGGGAAATAAAAGAACGAAAGAAGAGGGCACTATGGGAGGATACTACGCAAAAGCCGAAAGATCAGTACAGCTGCTGTTCCGCGAGAGAGGCGAGTGTAGACACCAAGAAGACCATCGTGGAGGGTACATACGGCTAGCACTGTACCGAAATGGGTGGGCTTAAAGTGTATGCACAAATGAGATGTAAGGGTAGGACGTTGGTGTATAGACAGCGAGTCGATTAAAGAGTGGAAGAAACAGCGAGCTGAGAGCAGGTGCTGAAACGTACCAATGCCCATATACAGGAGAGGCACGTGACCATCGCTTTAGCAGAGGCGGGTTCAGATGGAATTTCATGCCAGAGTTGAATGCAGGCAGTGAATTACGAAAGGAGCGGGCTGAATTTCATTATTTGTTTGTTCGACCCAGGTTTGAACAAGGCGTACTGGTGTTCTCCGAAGAAGGCGAGTACAGTTATTATGCCGAAAAGGGGTGGCTACGGCCAGGATTGCATCGAAAGAAGTGAAAACAGACAGACAGACGGTGTGGCATGGAATGGCTGGTGTCGACATGCAATGCTTGCCCAAAAAAGGGCGGCTGTACTGCATCAATTATCATGGAAGGCACGAGTGTAATACTAGTTTCGCTAGACGACAAGGAACACGAAGTACTATATCAAAGAGGCAGGGGGCAGACAGCCAGTTCTGTAAAGCCATTCAGAATTGTGTGGAAGGGGCGAATGAGGACGGCATTCTTAAAGTGGGTAAGTGCAGACTGATCCTGCAAGGAAAGGATGCACTGCAATACCCATCACGAAAGGGGCGGGTGTATTGTTTTCTTGGATATTGGGTTCGAAAGATTGTGGTGCAGTCTTCACCTCGTAAGGAAGGATAAACACCGGAAGTTGTATTATGGGAAGGGAGATTTGAATCGCTTGTTTCGAATGGGGTGAGTTGGTAGCGACGTCGCGCATCTGTATCATTGTATTGACCCTCGCCGATCACGTGAGAGGGCTCCCTGATCACGTGAGAAGGAGTGTAGACAGAGTCGGGGAAGATATAAACAAGCCGGAAAGAACGAGGGAGTCGGCAGAGGTGGGATTAGTTCAGAGCAGCGGTCTGCAGGGGATCGGAGAAGCACTAGACGAGCATGGAGCAGTGTTAGCCAAGCCATTTGGGTGAAAGGGTGGAACGGGTATGTTATTTAGTTCATTACCTGAGCAGATGATGCAGAGCGTGACGACTGGAAGCATCGAGTCGACTAATTTTGTGAGAGGATAGCTCAAGCAGCTTCGTATGATAATATTACAGCACAGCCGGTGCAGTATTCCCCAGCTAAAATTCTTTTTGGGTTAAGTCTGGGATCATGGTATTGCCCATCTTGAAAGGGGTGAATATAAGCGTGGTATTTGTTATGGAAAGTTGGAAAGTGGTATGATTCGGTTTGTAAGGAACGAATGGCATCGATGGGGAGTTTTTGAGCTCAATTCGGTGGGAGTTCTTTGTTTTGTATGCGTGTTTCGTTATGTATCAGATGAGTGGTGCTTCATGGCGAACATATTTGGAAGAAAGTCAGACAGAAAAGGCGGATGCGCATCGTATTGCTGTCGAAAGGGATGAAAGTATTCTTCGTCCTGTGTTTCACGCCAAAGGCACCTGCATCAGCAAAGTGCTATCTGAACTGCAATAATTCAAGAAGGGCGAGGGCGATAGTATCACTGTGACAGGCTGCTGGACTTACGGACCTCGAGTACTTGTTGCATTTGGGGAGGCCGGAAATCCACCTCTTCTTGTTTGCGTGCCTGTTGGCCCGAAAGGGGCGAGTTCAAGTTTTGTCTGCTGTATTTATCAAAAAGTAACACTTGTTTTTCTTGGGGGGGACAAATGCTTTGCTGGAGTGCTGCGTGTGAGGCAGTACAGTTTTGGATGAATGGATGTTTCATATTCTGTATGTATTCAAAAGGGCCTGTGAAGAACTGCTCTGTGTTCTGCCTCGACGACAAGGGCCACTGGGTATTGTGAATCTAGCTCTGGTAGTCCAGGGCAAGTTGATAGGCGAGAATATTTTGTTTGTTCTCGGTGAGTGATTTGGCATCGAACTGCAGCTAATAGGGTGGAATAACGGGTAATATATCAGGACGTGTGCACATGTGCTCTGGTGAACATGATGCGTACTCTCGAGAAGGATGATGAACTATTATTTCAATACCTGCTCAGCATCAAGATTTCACACCTTCAAAATCACTAATGGAGAGTTAAAATGCGGATCCTTTGTTCTGCAGAACAGGGTAGATTCACTGAGTGCCACCTAGGAGTTGTAGGGAGTGAATGCCTCATACAGTGACAGTTTGCTTCGAATTGGTATGCCACAACCGCCAGGAAACAATGTCTCAATACTCTGGATTCGAAAAAGATGATATGAGATGCTGGATGTGCCTCAAAATTCTTGAGAGGCCGGTTGGCCACACGATACTCCGGAGTGTTTATTGTTGTTCTAGGAGGGAGGAAATCTAACACCGATGAGAGGTGCTAATTTCACCTACATTCAGGTTACTAAAAGAATACCCAGGGCAATATAAAAGGTACGTTCTGGGAGCTGGGCCCTTTTTCTGCTGCTTTTTGGTCTCGTGAGCTGTCAACAGAGGGGCGATGAACAAACTAATCGCTGCCTATTTTACCAGAAGATAGCCATTACCCCTTGGACTGTACGTGTGCGAGACCCGAGGTAATATTCATGATTTTCATTACTTGATGTTAGCATAGGATTCTACGATGGCCTCCCTAGTTGGACCGTAACGCCCGGTGGCGGTCTTTGCTGTTCCATGTATTGATATGAGAAGCAGAGGCGAATGTGCCACCTGTGTTATTATCCATGAAAAGTTAAACACCACCTGGCATGCTTGAAGGACTAGAGTATGGGCAGTACGGCTTGAGGCTGTGGTTGGAATAGATATAACCTCGTACTGCAATCCTCAAGGAGAGCCCCTTACGGTGAACCCCAGTGTATGTAGCCTTGTTGCATATATCAAGGAGTGGACACGTTGCTTCCTACGGCTGGTTGATGGCTACATGTATAGGTGTGTATCAATGCCGCTTGTATTTTGTTTTCATCTTCGATTCGATGCCCTAGTAGCCGAGCAAAAACCGAAAGACTTGCAGGTATTCAGAAACAGGATATTCCTGTGCCAAGCTATGTGTGTACGATAATGGGTGGTCTTCCACGAACTTTGCTGGCTACCGCTCGTCTTCCGTCTATTACCGAGTCCAAGAGTCCGTCTTGGATCGCCATGTTGCAGAGGCGTTACCTATCGCAAGTTCACATTAGGCCCTTTATATAGAGCGGCATCAGCCTTCAAAATAGTTGATCAGATGGGCTGACAGATGCCCCTTGTCATGTCCTAGTTGGTTTTGTAGCGCACTTATCTTTCATGCATATCACTCGTTGCAACATGGACAGCGGCTGCTTTTCTCAAGTTGGGCGACAAAATTGCATATCAGCTTGTCAATGCTAGATGAACACAAGGGTGGCAGAATAAAACACAAAAAAGACTCCGTAGAGCCGACTTTAACTACAGAACATATACTTTGTGGGAATTTTCGTCGATGCAGTGGTCATTGGAGACATCAGGATAGCCTCTAACATGACGATGTTCGATAAGGCTATGCCATACGTTGGTTTCCAATTCTAAACTAAAATAGAGCAGGACGAGATGCATTAAAAAACAGCCCGATGTGTAGGCCTTGAGGGCATGAAAGGAGCCGTCTCCGTGCTGGATGTTAACTGAAACTCCGCGAAACCGAGGATACCGGAAATGCATATCCATGGTTTGTTCTCAAAAGCAGCAACTGGTAGCCTTTGGCCAGACCATCCTGGAAGAAGCTCACCTCCTTGTTCAAAGGGATAGACGAGGGAGCGGTGAGAGCACTACATGTCTGCAATCGTGGCTGCCCTAGGGTGGTTGGGAACGCATTCGATTTCCTTGTCATATGGGTTACTACTGTTATATCGTAAATTGCCTACCTACTTGGTCCCTGAATCTTGCAAAGGATAGGTCAAAAATAGGCAGACTCGTTACTGATCGCTGATTCCTTATAACATAATGTAGAAGTTTTAGTGTTTCGATATTCGCACTTGAAGTTCTGTTTGCGATGTAGAGTTAAGGTTCCAAAATGGTAATCTCAGGGGTAAAGGGAAAAAAGAACCTGTCGAGCGGGAGAACCCGTTACCACACAGCCGGCTGTATGTGCGCAACGGCCATGCGCCACTCCACCAAACCCCCGCTGATGAGCCCGGAGCTGCTGGGGGTGAGATGGGTTGGAATTTGCGGGGACGTCCAGATGAGAGTTGCACTTTCATTTTCTCCACACGCACTCGCTGGTCGTACGGCCTCTACTTGTTTGAATCAAGAAGGCGTACCGAGTATGTATGCAAGAGAAGAGATCGAAGATATACGCCAAGTGAGGGTTCAGGTACTACAACAGCCGGAGCTAGCCAAAAGGCCAAGGGCGTTGCCGTCGGGCTGTCCTCCCGATGCATCAGCATGGCTATGTAGGGAAGAATTAGCGATTATGACCGGTGATAGCACAAGAAGGATGAAGAACACCGACAAGGTCGGATAATGGAAATTTATCCGTATATAGCTCTTCAAGTGATGTTATGACACGAATGCAATGCAACCTCGCCAAAAGCGACCGAGATCTCTGGGTGCAGGTGGGTGGATGTCAGGTGTTCATCCCACGATTTCCTGGACGGGATCGGGTTCAGAGACGAGAGGCGAGATACCCCTGTCCGAAGAAGAAGAAGGAGAAGAAAGAGAAAAGGAAGGGTTTCGTGGGGCAAGCAGATCCCACGTGCGACTAGTTACACGACCCGACAGAAGGAAAACCACAAATGACTCTTCCTGCAGTTTGTCAACCTGCCAGTGATCGTGATGGGCAAGCAAGTGCTGAGAAATCAACTGAGGAGACAAACAGTGCATACCAGGGCCAGTCATGTTAGGTGGTAGGCAATCTTACTAGCGTTGGCTCGTTGATTGCGCTTCAGGCACTCGTCTTTCTGCTAGGCGGCTAGACTTGCTAGACTTGCTAGGGGCCGCCCTATCGTAGCAATCTTCTTCTGCCCTCGGTGTCTCGGTTCACGACTCGCCTGCATGGAGGATCATCCCATAATTGCTGATTTTTCTCTTTTCTGTTCGTATATACTCGTGCCGTTGTGCCGCAAGACTTCCGGCGATCAATTCGGCCCTATAAACCACCTTGGATTGCATGCTTCGTTTGCATTGTGGTGAGAAGCGCTAATACTCTGTCTCTACTATCAACCAACAGTGCTTGCTGGATTTCCGTTTGTAAACAGCCACCCCTGTTTGTCCACCGAACATCATAACGCCGAGGTCCGTTTCCTCCACTGTCATCTCACCACATTCCTGGCTGGGACCCGTGGGAAAATTTCAACCGGGGAAAGGGCTGTTGCAATGAGCTCGAAAATCGTGAATTGACGGTTTCTGGTGTGCTTTAACTCTTCGTGACCCGAATCCCCCTACCATTGCGTCCAGCACCGACTACGGCGATAACTGCAGCAAGCTAGGCGAGCTTGCTCTCACAGCTCACAGCAACGGCATGATGCCGGAAAAGCCACTTACGGTAGCCACCTATGCGGCGGGTGCCTCTCTGGCCGCCATCACTCTGGTCTACGTCTTTGCTCCCACCTACCTGATCGACAACGAGCCCAATATCACAAAGAAGAAAGGCGTTGTTGGCTTGACCAATCCGGCGAACGACTGCTTCATCAACTCAGTGCTCCAGGCCCTGGCTGGCCTAACCGACCTCCGTGTCTACCTCATTCGCGAAACGCACAGGCGGAATATCGACGAGCCCTGGGTGTACCGACAGATCGTAAAAGACCCTACGCAGACGCCGACACCCGATTGGAAGACGGAGGGATTACAAACCGGCATAGTGACCAAGGGGCTGAAGGAGATCCTCGATGCGCTGAATGAACGACCGATCTACAAAAAGACCATCTCCGCTACGGGCTTCGTCAAGGTATTAGAGGTCGCATTCAAGCAACGCATTAGTAGGCAGCAGCAAGATGCCCAAGAATTCCTGCAGGTCGTAGCCGAGAGGCTATGCGACGAATACCACGCCGGAAGGGTAGCAAGGCGCAATGCGCGGGAGACCGGGGGACTCGAGCGCTTGGTCACCAACAGCTCGGCGCCTGTAGATGGCTCGGCTGTAGAAGAGCGGCTGGCGGGGCTTGCAGTCAACGGCGACGGCGAGGAGCATAGCGAACACTCAGAACAACCGTCAGAATCCACGAATCCCCAGACACGCACTGGGACTGCAGCCGAGGACACTGCCGTGGACGATGATGAAGAGGGATTCCCCCTGGAGGGAAAGTTCGAGAGTCAGATTGAATGCCAGACATGTCGTTTCAAACCGAGACCAACGGCAAGCACCTTTTGCTCGCTGACCCTCAGTGTACCACAAACAAGCTCCACGACGCTTAACGCGTGCCTGGATGGAATGTTCAAAACGGAATACGTGGAGGATTTCAAGTGTGAAAAGTGCCGCCTGGTCCATGCCAAGGAGGTGTTGGAAGCAGAGTTGGCCAAGTCCACCTCGGAGAGCTTCAAGACAGAGACGCGGGCTGCGCTCGAGAGGTTACAGCACGCGATCGACACAGACCCCGAAACACCACCGGCAGACGTTGTACTACCAGACACGCGGTACGCCCCGAAACGCAAGATTGCGAGACATACTCGCCTCACCAGCTTCCCCAAGATCATGGCCATTCATCTATCGCGGTCAATCTATGATGCGAGCATGTCTACCAAGAACTCTGCCAAGGTCGCCTTTCCCGAACAGCTGAGCATGGGCGGAATCCTCAACCAGAGGAAATACAAACTCCTTGGTATAGTCTCCCACAAAGGCAGTCATCACAGTGGCCACTACGAGTCATTCCGGAGACAGAATGTCGCCTTGCCCTTTTCAACACCTCATGCTTTCCAACCCTCGCACGCTTTCACCAAATCGGCCCAGCCGAGTCCGATCACAACGCCGCAGGTAGCAACACCGCAGATCCGTGCTCTTCAGAAATCCGAGACGGGAAGTCCTACCACATCAAGCCCTGATTTGCTGTCCCCCACATCAAGGGCAAGCTCTTCAAATCCATCTGTTGAAACGTTACCTCGCGAAGCGGCAGAGTCGGCCCCGCGCTCATCGCTTACCTCTAGCAATCGCAAGAGTGCGCACCACAACTCTACGTCGGGAAGACATCGACGAGACTCCGATGCTATCAGCATTAAGTCGGTCGCCGCATCGGCCAAGTCGACGCTCTCCAAGATCTCGCAGTCGGCGCGCAACAGCCGCACCGGGAGCCCCGCTGGAAAGCGCGCGACAAATGAGTCGGCTGCTGGTGCGCCGTCGGCGGGCGGGATGCCCGTGGCGCCGACTGCAACCCAGCAGAGTAGTGTGGCGAAATCCGTGCTACCGAAATGTCGCAAACAAGCCGAGCGCTGGTGGCGCATCAGCGACGAGAAGATCAAGGAAGCCAAGACGAGCGATGTGCTAGGGATGCAGAGAGAAGTCTACCTCTTATTCTACGAGCTCGAGCGCGAGAGCCCGGTAACTACGGAGTCCTAGGATGACTCTGGAGTGCACCAAATCATGAACCGTCTTCGGAACCATCTAGACGGGAAGGTCAACGACGTTAACATGTTACCCTTCCCGCAACGGGTGGGGAATAAGGCTAGGAGACGGATGGTGGAATATCCGACAGGGTTTCTCAGATGCGTGGCATTGGACCAAATGGCTGGCGCGCCGCTTCTGGGACGAGGATATCATGTGCTACCCTCCCTATATGCCGGGTGCCCTCTTCGCTACCGACATTGAAGCCGGCTTACGGGAAGCTAAAGGCTCACGAGAGGATGATGAAGGCAGCACTAGGAGGCGGCAGCCGAGCGGCAGTAGCTGTGGACTTTTTGAATCGGCGTCTTGAAGAGGCCCCTTTTCAATTGCGAGGAGGGCGCATAGTGCCGATCAAGGTCTTACTCAGCGGCTACTTGTAAAGTACTACATACTTTGGGGGGAAGGAGGTACACATCACCATGGCACACATTTGGCGTTCGCGAGAGATCAGCATTTCCTGTCAGGGGGTTAGGGAAACATACTTTCGAAAGCGTTGTTAGGATACTGTGCATCATCATTTACCATCTGAGCGGCTGGCGTTTTAGATGAGAGCTTCATCACGTACATACAAACCCGGCTCTGGGGAAACCGGAGGCCGTAGACAGAAGCCAATTGTCCATATTGCCTACACGAACACAACATTGCCTTACCATACCAGATCGTGACGACTCTCTCGGTTGCCGTGCCATATTGCCATAAAAACGCCACGTTGCCTTAGCATATCCGATCGTGACGATTCTCTCTCGGCTGCCGAGAAACCCCACGAAAACCAAAATAGCCGTAGTTGATTGCTTTCGGGACACATCGCGATTTTACCCCACCAGCCGGAGTATTGTCCGAGGTTATGTCGGGACACCGTCTATGCTGATGAGGTTCTAGTTGGAGACATTACGTCTAGCATGCGGGTTTGACGGCTATTATCATCGGGTACGCAGAAAAGCACACTTTCTTTTACGAAAAGTGTGAGTTGGGAAGGCAAATCGCAGCAATTGGGTTGCTTAGAGGTTGCTATAGCAGCTATAACTGACCCATCAGTGACGCTATCGCCAGGTCGGACTGGAGCAATTGCAACCAACTAGGCTGGGACCAGCCCACTGTATTACGAAAGAGTGCAGCTGGCTATCTGCACAGTACATGCAGTGTGTGGCTGATAAGGCTGTTAGCTGAAGATGGACACTGGGAGGCTGGATCTGGATCGACGATGGGCTCAAGTACTTGTAATAGCCAGTTGATCATGTCATGGTGGTGCGTTGGACAGGCTGCGTAGGCTCAGGGCATTGCCGAACAACAGCAGTGAGAAATCTCGGCGGGTCCACGGGGATGGTTGGCAGGGGATCTGTACTGTACATACTCCGTAGTATGTAGCTCTGTAGCTCTGCGTCCTCCAGTCTAGCAGTGTTTCGAAAAAGAAGGGCCGCTATGACGACTGACGGACCCCACGTCTCGCAGATGGGATTTCCTCTTTTACCCCTCCAAGCCGCCCAAAAACAACCCAGAACCGTACGAGAGCTGTGAGAATAGGTCCTTTTACCTGGCCAGAATAATACCGACTGGCCTGCAATTCGGTATTTTGTAAAATTTCTCTCGGGCATGAGGGCATCTTCGGGGGGTCTTAATCTTCCCGTGTAACCATTGAGAGAAGAAATTGCCTCACCGGTTCACCGTAATCGGCTGACTCGAGTCCCTTGAACGCATGTAAGTCGCGCATTCTCAGAGGTGTTGGCACTTGCTTCGCTGGTATGCTTTTCTGGCAATTTTGCATTGACGTATTACGTACCCCGCCATCCTGTCACTCAACGACAAACATAGAAATGATCCGGGCAAGACAAGTCCGGGCCTTCTTCCAGTTTGGTGGGACACAACAACACATGAAGCACGTTGTTCAATGCTCTCTCTCTCTCTCTGAGGTCAACTCTCAAGACTTGTGCAGGACAGACACGCACACACTGTGAGCAGCCCAATCACGAAGGTAGCATAGTTGCCAAGTAAGCCACCTCACGAGGCTTGACGATTCGCTGGGAGGCCCGACTCGACTTTTTCTTCTTACTGTACCATGCACACGCAAGGTTTAGCAGGAGGGGTCCTGGGCCCTGGCCAGGGACAAATGGGACAAATGGAAACTTCAAGATAGCTCTGATGTAACCTGCACAAACAACTGTACCTCCCGGGACCTGTTACCAGCCAGCCAATGCTGCATGTACCGCGACTTGCCAGTATCAAAATAGTCGCGCAAGAGTGGCTCCCACCTAGGACCCCTCCATCGATGCCGGCACGATTACATACCCCCCTGCGAGAATAAACCGGTCTTCGGTCTACTGTACCAATGGTATTAACATCATTATGATTAATACATACATCTTTGGAGTACCCAGAGAGAAGGTGCCGAATACCCTGTCAATCAGGTCCAGGTGTATGTCATCAACGTAGAAGCAGGGCGTCTAGAAGCTTCAACGCATGTAGGTTGCTCCTGAACTCTCGATTGATCGGTCTAAACTGGCGACTCTGTACCAAGCAATTGACGACAAGGAGGGCCGAATATGGTGGGGTGGTCAGAGTTGGCTGTGAGGTACAGAGGAGCTGAGGTGGGAAAAGCACCTATCGATATGACGATGAGCCCCTCCTTTCCTGTTTAGCTTCCATTCGAGTCTCTGCTTGGTTTGGTCGGCCTCGTCTCATTGACAACTCTGCTGTACCTGCTGTATCTGCCTCATCCATTGGCTCCGACGTAAACCCCTCCTTTCCAAAAACCTAAAATCATAAAGTCCAACTTCTACCTCCGTCACTTTTCTCTGGACTTCTTCTCTTCCTATTTTGCTATTACTTCCCACTCCATCCTCACCTTCACTACTACTACCAACATCACAACAACATCAAAATGGGTGCCCAAGCTGTTCTCTCCCGCAAGACCGGTGTCATCTACGGTGATGACGTCCTTGCTCTGTTTAAGCATGCCCGTGAGCAGAAGTACGCGATCCCGGCGATCAATTGCACCTCTTCGTCGACCGTTGTAGCTTCCCTCGAGGCTGCCCGCGATGCCAAGTCCCCCATCGTTCTGCAGATCTCCAACGGTGGCGCCGCTTACTTCGCCGGTAAGGGTGTCGACAACAAAGACCAGAACGCCTCCATCCAGGGCTCCATTGCCGCTGCCCACTACATCCGAGCCATTGCTCCCGCCTACGGCATTCCCGTACGTATAATTAGGTCGATCTGAGATGGAGACGTAGCTAACCAATATGGCATACAGGTCGTACTACACACCGACCACTGCGCCAAGAAGCTGCTGCCCTGGTTGGACGGCATGCTCGAGGCCGACGAGAAGTTCTTCAAGGAGACCGGCGAGCCTTTGTTCTCTTCCCACATGATCGATCTGTCCGAGGAGCCCGTCGACTGGAACGTCGAGACCACCGCCAAGTACCTCAAGCGTGCCGCTCCCATGAAGCAGTGGCTCGAGATGGAGATCGGTATCACCGGTGGTGAGGAGGATGGTGTCAACAACGAGGATGTCGACAACAACTCCCTCTACACCCAGCCCGAGGACATCTGGAACATCTACAAGACCCTCGAGCCTGTCTCCCCTACTTCTCGATTGCCGCTGGTTTCGGCAACGTCCACGGTGTCTACAAGCCTGGCAACGTCAAGCTGCAACCCGAGCTCCTGGGCAAGCACCAGGCTTACGTCAAGGAGAAGCTTGCCGCCAAGGCCGACTCTGACAAGCCCGTCTTCTTCGTATTTCATGGAGGCTCCGGTTCCGAGAAGTCCGACTACCTCACCGCCATCAGCCACGGTGTCGTCAAGGTCAACATGGACACTGACATGCAGTACGCTTACCTCGCTGGTATCCGCGACTACGTGCTCAACAAGAAGGACTACGTGATGACCATGGTCGGCAACCCCGAGGGTGCTGACAAGCCCAACAAGAAGTACTTCGACCCCCGTGTCTGGGTCCGTGAGGGTGAGAAGACCATGTCCAAGCGTGTCACCGAGGCTCTCAAGGACTTCAACACCGCCAACCAGATTTAAATGGTGGCTTTCATGCTTAATGTATGGAAAAAAGGGTTCTGGTTTTAGGCGTTGAAGTAGATACCTAGATTGGAGGTGACAATACCACCAAGATTACGCACCACACAACAAACTTGCTTGATGATGTAAACCATCATGATGTGATAAGTTGATTAGTACACAATGTATGTATGTACACTAAGCCCCCTTATCCCTTATGTAACCTTGTCTATCCTACAACGTCTTCCAGCTGTTCAGGTCTTTCGCCTGACTTATAGGATCTTATTGAAGTTGTCTTCATTGGGCCACATCTTGTCGGGCTTGGGCATGGGGGCAAAGGTTGGGTGGGCCTAGCTATCCAGCTGGATCGCCGGGTCGTTCTTCGTGTAGCCACCAGGAAGCTTGATGGTAGCGCTCGGAGGAGCTCCATTATATTGACTGTCTACTTCGACGTGGGCGCACTGAAAGGCACGAGAACGGAAGGGGTCAGTCAGTCAGGTAGGTTCCTGCATGGGTGGAGTACTCAAGAGATTTGGTTGGTTGGTTGGTTTTGACATTACATACCTGCATGAAGAACTCCTTGGCCTTGTAGGGCTGGTGCACGGCCATCTGCTCGATGCGCATCAGGTACTGGCCCTTGGCGATCTCGGCGGGTAGCCGGAAGGTGAACTGGCTCCGGTCGCGCGTGAGCCAGCCCTGGTCCGTGCCGTCCCAGGGGTCCTTGGTGCCGAGCTGGTACACCTTGAACCAGTCGCCGGAGCCGTCGTAGTCGCGGACGTCGCCGGGGGCCTGGGACATGAGGATCTAAGGAGGGGAAAGCCATGAGAGTCAGTCATGGGGCAGAGAGAGAGAGATCGGGGGAGGGCTTACGGTGACGGGGCCCGGGTGGTAGATCTTGGTCGCGAGGTTCGTCTGGAAGCCGACGATGTCCCGGCCGGCCACGACCTTGGCCGTCTGAGGCGCCGAGGCGTGGTTCTCGGAGCCCTTATTGCAGCGCAGGTCGTTGCTCGTGAGGATGGCGCCGTCGGACCACGACGGCTGGAAGCCGTTGTCGTGCTCGCGCACGTACTCGTACTCCTTGGTGACAGTGTCGTTGATGATGAAGTGCGGGAAGAGGTAGTGCGCGGCCGACAGGGTCGGGAGGGCGAGCAGCAGGTTGAGGGTCGTCTTCTTCATCGTGGCGGTGTTGATGATGATGAAGATGAGGATGGGAATGGTGTTGCTTGCGGGTATCTTAAGGGGTTTATAACGAAAGGGAGCGATGTTCGACTGGTCTGGCGATCTGAGTAGCTCGTCGCAGCAGCTTTGTGAAACGAATGAGTGGCTTGCTGACCTTGGCTGAGGCTGAGGATGGGAAGATATAGAGTTCGTCGTCCAGCGCGTGGTCGGTCTTATATATAGCTATGTCGTCGGTCCCGGCGGTGCGGCCGATGGGCCATGCCGGTCAAAGTCAAGGCCGCGATTTCCGGGATATAGATGCGCTCTCGATATTAAAGGGGGGGACCGACTCACGACTTCGAGGCGTTGCGCCGGCCGGCCACCCCAGACCATCTACCGGTTCGTCCCTACTCAATTTTGCGATGACAGGATGACACCGCTTAGCATACTCGCTATCGCCCATCGGTGTCATGGATTGATCCATGACTTTCGCACTTTAGTTGGGAGAGGTTTCATCTATTCCTGGGTCAGATCACTAGGAGTCTTTATCTACGGGCAAATCAGGGAGAATCAGACAACCTGAGGGTTGCCCCACCATCCCCCCTCCCCCGCCATGTCACCTGAGTGTGGAACAGAGCCCACTAATTTCTTGACCTCACCCGAGGGTACGTATGGGGCTTGCATAAGCATAATTAATGAAAATAAAACGTTTTCGTAAAAATAAAATATTAAAAGAAATTAAAAAATATAATAAAACTTATATAGATTTAATTCTAATTTAATTCTGATTTAATTTTTATTTAATATATATATATTTTTTAATTTAAAAAAGTTATTGCTCCCGATCGGATTCGAACCTACACCGAGCTACCGTCGGCGCTATAATTATCGGGCATATACGCTACCTTTATTCGTAACGGTTACAAGGCACATACGCTGTAATTACAGGGCACATACGGCTGCCTCTATTCGCGACGGCTGCGACGGGCAGGGGCTCCGAATAAAATGTACATAAAAAACCTCCGTAACCCTCAGATGAGGTTTTGTAACCCTCAGGTGAGGTGAAAAAATTAGCACGCCCCATACCAATACATGACTGACAAGGGGGGGAACTGGCAACCCTCAGGTTGTATGTAGTCTCGCAAATCAGGTGCTCAATCCCATTTCAGACCCATGCAAGCAAGTAAACAAACTTCAAGAAACATCCCAAATATAGAAAACAAGACTGTCGATTCCCTCGATTTCCTCGAAGCAGAAGAAAGACTGCATCTTAGCTGTTGTTTATGAAGCAGTCAAGTGTCTGCCCGCCTGATTTACAACTATCTTGAGCAGACCCCTCCACCTGGTTTCTCTCACCACGTGCTGCATGCTCCATCGTTCAATTACTTGCCCGCTCGCCACAAGTCATGCCATCGCTTCCCAAGCCCAGGATTATCCTCAACTCTTTTAATAACTAGTATTCGATTCACCCGACTTTTCATCGCGACCTCTTTTATCGTCTACTTAGCTCTTTTTGAATGTGCTATGCGTTTCCTCTGTCCACAATTTTGAGCCAGGTGACATCCGAACTTACCTTATGGCAATGCGTGAGCCTCGACTTGATCTTATTATACGGGCGACATGGCTTCCGCCAAGAAGTACTTGGGCTTCGGGACGGAAACTCATGGCGAGGGTGTGTAGAACAGCCTCCTTAGGAAAAGGGAGGCCACGAACAAATGTGCTCTCGCAGAACGCGTTTTAGACGGTTTTCCGGGCTAGATGCCTTAAAAGTAATAATATCCAAGTTTGAACAAAGAGACAGGTAGTGCGGGTTGCCGAAATCCCGACTGGCTTTGTCTGTTATCTCAACAATAGCATTGTGTAGGCAAGGCATCACACAACATTCCCATTCAAGGTGATGATACAATACGCTTGTTATGTCGCACTTGGGGGTATATCAGGGCCAGATGTAGGATAGTTTGACATGAGAAGAACACCAGCGAACCAAGCACCCGCACCTCCATACACAAAGAGAAGAACCAATTACCAGAACCGAAAACATCTTCGACAGACAAGATGCCTGCCACTATTTGGTTAATCAGACACGCCCAAGGGATCCATAATGTCACCCAGAACTGGGACCTCGTTGACCCGGAACTGACCCAACTGGGCGAGGACCAGGCCCGAGACTTCTACAACAAGAATGCCCAGAAGATGAACGGCAAGATTGCGGCGATTTTCGCCTCGCCATCTCTCCGCACCATCCAGACGGCCATACTATGCTTCTCCGGCCCGATTCACGAAGGCAAGCGTATATCCCTAGACCCGTACCTGATGGAGGTGACGCCGGACGGGGGAGGGAAACACCATCAACATCCCCCGCACGCAGCTCGAGCTGCTGAAATTCTTCGGCGACAATATCTCCATCGCCAACATCTCCACGCCCGAGTACCAGTCCCGCGCGCCCGAGAGCCGGTTCCGCGACGACCAGGACGCGGTGCGAGCCCGCGCTCACCGCGCGCGCGAGTCGCTCTACCGTCTGGCGGACTCGCTGCGGTACGATGAGATCATTGCCGTGGTTTCCCACTTTCACATGCTTCGCGCTCTGGTCGGCGGGGAGAGCGGCGAGGATGCGGTAAATTGGAAAAACTGCCAAATGCTGCAGTACAGGTTTGTGCAGGACGAGTTCGCCCCTGTCAAGCAATATCAACTCCAATTCAGCCCGTCGTACCTCAAGAACCAGCGCGCCGCCAGCATCAGCGATGCGCCTCCTGAGAGCAGCCTCCTGTCGCCGCCGCCGACTCCTGACAGCGGCTACTCCGGCCTGCGGAGTATCCTGAAACGCGTCCACGGCGACGGCAACGCAAGCAGCCCAGGACCGCGAAAGTCGGTCAGCTGGAGCGACAACCTGGAGATCCAGCACGACTTCAGCAAGCTAACCCGCATGGAATTCGCGGTGGCACGCAAGGAGTTCATCATGGCCGACCTGTCGCCGCAGTTCCAATACAACATCGAGCGGCTCACCCCGGTGACGCTGCTGCGGGCGCGCCAGCTGGGCCGCTACTGCTCCATCTACACGACCAACCACGGCTTCCCCGCCGTCATGCTCGAGCAGGCCGAGGTCCTCCAGCCCGACGCCTGGTCGCACGCGTCGCCCGACGAGCGGACGTGGCCCGACGAGTGGCACCCGAGCAACCCGGACATGCCAGGGTACCAGGCGGCGTTCCTGAACGGGTGGCGCCAGGTCTTCCCCGGTGCGTGGTAATTTGAGCGCATGCCTGTACTCATATAAGTACTAACCTACCGTGACGTTTACGCCCAAGGTATTGAAGTACGTGATTACTCGAGGTAAGTGGTGTTGAGTACGATGCTTTTGCTTTTGCAGGGCAGTTTTGGCCCACTAACCTAGAAACTGGCTTGGACTGTGCTGCTTCTCGTCCAAGTGCTTGCCACATGCTTATGCATTGCACGTAAGGTAAAATTCCGTACAGAAATTTAACAGACAGGACGAAAATCTGGTAGGCACTGAGATAATAGATTGTTCGCAATAAAGCATGGTTCACAGCAAGATTCGATATTTGACAAGTTGAGTAAAAGATGCGCAGCTAATATAGGCTGCAAATAACGAGATCGGATTACAACAAGTCCTTCGACACTGCCCAAGCTTGTGTAGTGTAGTGGCTATCACTCCAGATTCTGATTTACCATCACCATTCTGGCAACCCCTGTTCGATCCAGGGCACGAGCTAAATTTTTCTTTTTTTTGTCCTATTCCTTATCGCATGAAATGATTGTTCATTTCAGGCAGAGAAAACTATATAGTTTCTTTAATAAACAGATAATGCGAGCTTTTAAACTCTTCATTATTTATGTTGCTCTGAGATATGTTTAAGTATTCTTCTACTCAGGTTATATTTCGTGTACTTGGAGATACATGTAGTCATGTAAGCTGGAGGTCTGCTGCCTCCGAAATGTGAGAGGGCCACGGATACCACCCTAGAAGGACAGAGTCAAGCAGCCATTCACTTCACCAGCAGCGAAATCCTGAATTATAGACCAATCAATTAATAAACTTGCTAACAGCAGCTCGACTTCCACCGCTCTAATGGTATTGCCTAATCTCGTCCTTCTCATTCTTCGACGATCTCCCAACGATTACAAAATCGATACTATAAACTGAACCTTGCTATGTTTCCCTTCAGCCCCCTAGAGTTTTGCAAATGCCCTGCCCTGCGCTATGCCCCAAAAATCCAAAAAGCCCCAGCCAATCCGCTCGATTTCCCAAATGCATTATAAACAAACGGGGTGGGTATATCAACGCCTCAGGTCCATGCGGAATGCAAAACCGAAAAATGTCAGAAATTCGCAACGCGATATATACAACGCAACCATGTCGCCTCTCTCTCTCTCTCTTCCCGACGCTTATCAGGTTCGCTCTTCTTCTCCATGTATGCAAGTATAAGTAAAGTAGTGTGTATGTCGCTCTGTCGCTGTGCCGCTCTATTGTTGTCGTTGGTCGTTATCGTCATTAGATGGAAACCGGGCAGTGAGTGTTAGCGTGATGTGGGCCGCCCAAACAGCCACCCCAGCTTTCGCCCGCTGCCGCCGCTCCCCTCCTTTTCCGGGACGTCGTCGAGCTCGAGGCGGTAGCGGCGCACGCTGCCCGTGTCGTCGTCGAAGCGCAGCCGCCGGTTCTCCTTGGGGATGAAGCAGTCGGGCACCACGTGCCGCAGCATCCAGCCCTTGACGCCCTGGCTCGCCGCGTCGATGGCCGCGTACTCGAGCCGCCGCGTGTGGTCGCTGGTCCAATAGTGCGTCGTCTGCGGCGGCGGCGGGGTAGGCGGGTGGGCCGGGCAGCTCGTCGTCCTCCGAGTCGGACTCGTCTTCTTCTTCGTGGCCGACGCAGGCTTCGGGGTTGGGGAAGTGGAAGTACGCGACGGCCTGCTGTTGCTGGTGCTGCGAGCCAGGACGGCTGAGCGTATTGCCACTTGTGTACCCGGTAGGGGTGGAGCGATTCGCCCGGTGAATCGAAGGTCGTGTCCGCGGCCTCGCATGGGATGAAGAGGTAGAAGAGGAAGTTGTGGATGTGCGGCGGCTAGAGCCACGCGACACTACTGACTTGGACTCTGATGGGATCGACTCATAGCCAGAATCTTGTCGTCGCATGGGAGTTGGAACAAACGGGACGTTCTTCCATGTCGACGGTGGCTTGGTTTGGATTGTTGCGTTCCCGGGCCGGACTGGCTCGAACATCTCGTTATTGTGAAGGTTGTGATAGGTGGCGTCGGAGGCCGCGACGCTTGTCCTGGATAATGACCGGCGTAGACCGGTATCACGACGAAGTACCATTCTGCTGGAGATCCGTGGTGTATCTGCCCTGACGCATGGGAATAAGAGATGTTCCACTCGCGGGCAAGCGGCTTGTGTTTAAGAAATACGGCCGGGACAACCGGTTTTATGAACTTCCCAGGAGTCCGGACAAAGAAAATCGACGAGTCTAATTGACTCTATTTGGAGACAATTCCCGGGTTTGTGGTTCAACCAGCTACCATATAAAGGAGCTCAGGGACAAAGATGGTTGCTGCGGTGAAAAGCTATTGGTCCCAAGGCGAGCAGGCAGGGTCGTTATGGAGTTGCGGTCTGTGTCTGGAGCCAGGCTCACGAGACGCACCGATGGGTTCGATCCTAATTTCCAGAAAGCGGTACGCTGGAGGCAAAGTGGGTACACGAGAATATTGACATATGCAGCGGCGGCCGCGATCGATAGAGTGCAAGTGGGAAGGGTAGTTCAGACGATAATATGCAGGAAAAGGATCAGTTGCCATTGGCACACAGGCGCGTTAGGGCTGCTAAGCGAATGCAAGATGATCAATGTGGTTTGGAGGTCGGCATGCAGGAGAGTACAGTAGTGCTAGACCGGAGCACTCTTTCCCCTCTCTTCGACCAGGACTCCAACCAGGACTTCAACCAGGATGGTCCGTAGGTATGGACGATTCGAATGAATGCTGCTACTATTGGTGTGCGCGGACCAGTAGCGGGAACTCCCTCTTTCCTCTCTACCGCGTATTATTCCCGTCTGCTGAGCAAGGGCGGCGAATGCACCGGCAAAGTGTACTGCTCGGAGCCGGACCGATAGAACGCGAGTGCCGTGGCCACAGTCTGGTGATCAAGGGCATCAATGATGAAATCGCAGCCTCGTCTTCTTCCACTATAGGAGAATATAAGTCGGTGAGCTGGGTTGTCTAACCCTAGGAACGGTGCTAGCCGATCGCGAATGAAGCTCCGGGTTCGAGCGGACCACAAATCCGGGAATTTGCACCTCCAATTTTGTTGAGTGAATGGCGGTCTGCCGTCGCTTGTCCCAAATGAGGCTTAGGAGTTGAAAGAATCGTGACCCCGCTTGAGCAAGAGCAAATCTCTCCCCACGTTGCACTGGCGCCGTTCGTTGCTCTTTGAATAAGACAGGGAGGGGCCGTTGCGGTGGGGACGGGCACTAGATAACCGCTCGGATCTCTGGTTATAATCTGCCAGTATTGGGCGAAAATGACGAGAGAGAGCTGGTGGCCGTTCTTGACGTTGTTGTCGATAAATGAGGCAGACGAGAATCCAGTGGCTGTAATTGTTTGTATGTAATGTAGGTAGGCAGTATTGCCTGGAGACGTCGTCCAGAGGATGGGGAAACCCGGACGATGGGAGATTCAGCTAATGTAGTGGTATTTACCAGTTCCTCGTCGATCTCCCTGCATGAAGAAAGCCACGAGGGATTGACGGGATGCTGTCACTGGTTACAGTGTGGTGGAGTGGAAGGGCGAGCCTAACCATTCGGGTCTACCGCCCGATGTCGCTGTGGGCAGCGCACTGATACAAATAGAGACTATCCACTTGGCAACGACTATTGAGAATTTGAATTTGGAGACCAGAAGCCGAGAGAAGAGGGGGTATGCGGTTCAGGAGGAAATAGGGACAATAATAACTTCTCAAAGAAAAAGAAGGCGAGCAGGCGGAGAGGTTTAAGTGGGCGGCATCTTCTTGCAGAAGAGGAACCACAAGACTAAATGGGCATATGCCGCCGACGAACTGATATTGCATGCATTGTCATCTGCTGTTCCTGGGGGACGTGGTTGTGTTTCGAGTAGACACGACGAACTTTGGCTTTCAGCTGGAAAATAATAACGAGGCATGAATACCAGACGCCGGTGTCCCAAATCCTCGCTTTCACATGCTTCGCGCCGACCACCAAGACACACGCCCAGACAGCCAAAAGAAATCCTTTTGGTGGTCGTTGCGCGGGTTGCGCTGGTTGGGCAGGCGGTTGGTGTGGCCATGCCCACGCTAGCGCATCATCTGGACAGGATTGTACAACATGCTCCTTTTGGAGGAGGCGTCTAGACTGGCTGGCTGCCACCCCGCCGATCCAATGGTTGTCGGTCGCGCTGTCGTTGTGAAACCGGGTGTCAGAACGTTATTCCCATGGGGGGTTGCATTGTGCCTTGTACCTAGCCCTCCCGAGGCATTCGTACATCGTACATACAGAAGGGTTACCTCATATGCCCGATTGCCACATGCTATCGGGGGCTGCTTCGTGCCTGTGTCGCTAACCCCCCCCCCCCCCCCCTTCCTCCCGGTCGCGCCGTTGCCTGTCTCCTGCCACAGCTTCTGCCACAGCAGTAAAAAGTGCCGGACCTTGGTAGTGATTCCGCGTGATCAATAGCTCTTGGTAGTCATGCATGTCTTGGGCGGGCGGGAGTCAAATGACTAGTGAGTGAGGAATCCTCCCCGATTTGCTGAGTTCGCTTGGCATCTGGAGCGCGATCTGAGCGCAAGGCCTCTCCTCTCCGTTTAGCTGCTTTGGCTGCGCAGCTGAATTCAGTGCACGTTGTAGAGTTCGCACGAGTGGACCGTCTCTCTCGCGGTGTATGCTGTTAATAGCTACATATACCCAACCTTGGCGGCTAAGCGATGCAATGCGCACTCGTAGTTGTAAGTTCTCTGTTCCTTCCGGGGGAGACAGTCTGGGCAGTTGCTGTTACTAGTTTGTAGTTCGCCGCAGCCAAGTAGATGTTCCTTCACTTCATCCAGAGGACCTGGGCGGCAGACGTGGTATTGGTGGTGCCAATCCGACCTGATTGAGCCCCGTCACCAGTAAAAGGAGGTGTGGGTAGGACTGATAGTCGAGACTGATGAGCTTGCTGAATTGATAAGACGCCCAGCGGCAACGATCAAAATCGCCAAGCCGTTCTCCCAGTGGTTGCTACTTACTACCTGTACCCATGTGTCGCATGGTCATAGGGATCGTAAACCAGCAGCTTCAAATCGCATCACCCGGGCGCGATTGGGTACAACGACATGCATGCAGGGTTAGCAGTTCAGTTCACCCTTCAAAAAAGATGCACTCATCTCAGTTCGAACGTTACTGATGAAGATTGATTGATGGACGTTCATTACAGCTCATGACAAAACATCAAGTGAAAGCTGCCAAGCACAGACTCAGGGTACAGAACCCAAATCCCCCGGGCCGTTCCAGTGTCTGTATGCTTACTTCCCAGATGCCATCTTGAACCTTGCTCCACCCCATCTCACTCATCTGAACAGCCGATCTGGAATTGGCCATGAGCTTACGCTTAAGGTCACCTCTCTTCGCCTCGAAGATTTGCACCCCTAAGGGTCGGAACCTTCGTTTGCAATTGACGTTACATAAGTATTGGAAATCCAATCGACCCTTCTACCGAATGAGTGCCCTGTTAATGGCTTGGGGGGTTCGAGGCTAGATCCGTCCGTCTTCTAACGTATCCGATAACTTGAGCCTGAGCAGCGTCCAGGTCTGATGATTTTCCTTTGCGTGCAATATCCTTGCAAGCACCAGCAGTCTTTGAATGGTCAGACTGGCCTCCTATGGTAATCACTTGCCACCGGGTCTCTAGGTGCTCCGTACTGTAAGGCGTGCTGCGTGCGACCCTAGTCGTCAGGGAATCAACCCCACGATTTTCTAGAACCCGAACTAGACAGCCCCAGGTCCCTTTCTTTTTACATTACTGCGCATCATCGCTCTACCACGCTTACTATTACTTTTATATCAAGGAGCCTGTGAGGGTTTGCCAGTGCTCCAAACCGACCTTGGCAGATCTTCTCTATCCGGCATTGTTTGCGTCAGGGACGTGCAGTGTCTTTGAATACATACGAGGCCACGACGACTTCGAGTTGCAGGTTGGATCAGATCGGTGCGGACACGGTTCCCATTGGCTTCACCCTCTCCTGCCGTTCGAACGGGAGGTCATTTGATGAATGAGACAAGACCGACGTTTGTTGCGACGTTGACAGAATCTCAGCATGAACTCAATGTAATCCAGTCGTCATCCGCTGATCAGCCCCAATTCGCGATTCTGCTTCCATCTGTTATTGCATATCTCGGCAAGGATGAGTCGAACATGTCTCTCTAGTCCAGCCTTTTCTCCAATGGCGCAACAAGACAGTTGACAGCGGGGCACAGCCACGGGTGGCGGGTTTGATTAAGGGAGAGACCCTTCGACGAATTCCCAAACACCTTGACACGTATTCCACAGTAAGCAGCATAGACAACCTCGCCTTTTAGTAAAGGTTTTCGTTCGTCTCAAGTCCCCCCTAGGATTTACAAGAAATAATTGCAAGGCATGTGGAAAACCCGAAAACAGACGGCGGTGCCGTAAGGCCCAGCGAGCCGGTCGGTCTAGAGAGTGCAGGAGAAGTGCAGCTGCAGGCCAATGCTCGTGTTGTCCACTGACGTGGCTAGTGGCGGGCCAATGAGCTGTCAAATGTTCCTTTTCCCAGGCCCCGGCCACCAAACTTCTCTATACCAGTGTGCATACATGATAAGGTGAAACCCGGTTTTGCTCTCTCCAAATTCATTCCTTGCAGCTGATCATGGGCCCTATCCGACTTTTGTGCAACTGTTTGCCCTCCATTTTATTCGCTGACTGGGCAAACAACCTGATGTGTCATAGTGGCTGAGCTCCCCCCTCCGGAGGGGGAGGGGGAAGAGACGGGTGTTTGAGGTGGTCGATAGCTCCGGGTGGTCAAAAATAGATGATAATGCGGGGAGGGAGACAGCGACCCACCACACTCCATGCGGTGAACCGATGGAGGATGGCGAGGGGTCTTCTTGGAGTCCGGCAAAGAGGGAGGGCTGGGGGGTAGTCAGTCAAGTTCAATGTGGAGGCTGCAGTTGGGTATTAATGTGATGGCATCGGACTCACTGTCTCTCGGTCGCGGGTGGAGTGGTGTGCATACTTCCTACTTACTCACTTTACTTATTATCGAACGAGCCTCTCCTTCGCCGTCCCTTCTTCTAGCCCGCAGACAATGCCTGCGTAGCTGAGATTAGGTTGACCCAAAGTCGGTCGCTTTCACCCCCCTCCGAGACGGAGATGAACAATAATCTTAACATGCTCTCTCGCTTATTATTATAATACATACCAAAACAAAAAAGTAGTTTTTTTTTTTCCAATCGTTCGCCATGATCATCCCTACAGTCGTTCTCCTTCCCAGATCGGACTCCTCCCCGGCAGTGCGGGCCCGGACAACCGCCGAAACCTGATGATCATCTCCACCGTCCTCGGCAGCGCCCTAATACTCGCCATAATACTGACCGCCCTGCTGCTGTGGAGCCGGAAACGGCAGCGGAAGTGGGCGGACTACCGGGAGGCGTGCCTGCGCGACCCCAACCTGACGTGGGACGACTACGAGCGGCGGCGGAAGCTGAGCCGCTCGATATTAATATGGGAGGAGGAAGTGCAGCGGGACATCATACTGCGCAAGACGCTGCAGAGCCGGACGTCACTCAACACCACCCGCACACAACCGCGGACGCCAACGTCCGCCACCACCACGCGACAGCCCAAGAGGATGCGTTCGCAGTCATGGCATCCCAGCACCACCAAGCGGGAGACCTCCTCCAGCTACCCGAGATGACGGAGGAGCACCGGGACGGGTTCGTCCAGGAGTGGCGAGACATCGAGGCCTCTCTAGAACAGACGTGGCAGATCCTCACCGGCAAACGGCACCCGTCCACAGACGATGGAAGGAGGCCTCTCCTGAGGGAGAGCGTGGATGAACCGCCCACACGACCGCCAACAGCACTACTCCGACAGCCTTCGCTCTGGGCCCACCCGGCTTTCAGGGGGCTGGTCCGCTCCGGCACGAAACACTCCAGTTTACCAGCCACAGTAGGCAGGCCGTAATAATATCGATGTTGCCCTGGCAGCTTCCAACAGAGGAATAGCATGCATAAAACAGGCTATGGAGACGGAATTACGCAACGTCTTCGGGAGTTCATTGGGAAATGAGGGTAGGCAGGATGAGATGGGTTTAGCAAAGCGGTGTTTAGTGGGGAGCGGATAATGTTTTATACCCCATATTACTTAGTGCTGGTCATGTGCCATTCGGATCGATCTAGGGATCGGATGGATGGCCTGTCGGCTTCTCGGCACACTTCCGAGAACAAAGACACACTCCTTGAATACAATCAAATTCAAATATCCGACTTGGGCTGTGTCAGGTAGAACAATTTGAGCGAGAAAGCAGCTTATACTGATGACAAACCGTCATCTGCCTCCAATCGCTAGTAACGCTGAGATGAGCCTCTTGAACATCTTTGGTCCTAGACCATCTGCTGTTGGCTGTTCTTTCGCTCTCGAGGTTCTTTGAGTCGTCGAAGTGGTGCTCAGGTGTCCTCAGCCAACAGGCCTATGAGCACCTACTAAAGGGGTTGGAAACTCTAAGTGATCGAGTGTGTCATGGCCGTGGCTTCTCTCAGGTCATCCGCATCTCGGGACCGGTCTCGACATTGAAAGTCATTCCGTGGTGACTATGCTATGCCCTTTAGTCCTAAGCCTGGCGGCAACTTGAATGTTGCCGAGTCTGCGCCACATTACTCGTAGTAAAGTCTGCAAGCTTTACCGAGCCCCTCATCCACTGCCATACAAACTCAGTTTGCTCTAGTTCGAATACCCCTGGTTTCATTGGCTGTTCATTGATCATCTACCGGAATCCCCGTAGTCCCTGAATGCGTACGCACTCGGCTAATCCCCCCAACTCCAACTTGAAGGGCATCAAAGCCGCCACGCATTATACTTTCTGCATTTGAAAGGGACTGGTATCTTCATTCGAAAGAGTAATCAAAACCCATGGCTGATTCTGGCTGCAATGAATAATATTGGATACCGGTGCCTGGTGCTAGTTCCAGAAGGATCCTGGAGTGAGAGGGATGGGTAGTTGTTTCATCAAGTATGGCAAGAAGAATATTCTACAGCGAGATTCTATCAATAAACGGAAGCAATTCTACTCTGTTGGTGAGATATGATGCCATGAAAATGTCCGTAGTCCAGCTAGCAAAGATCAAGCTTGCTATCGCCTCGAATTTATGATGACTAGATGCCAGCTAAACACATCAAAGGTGTTTGTATCAACAGTAGTGAACCATGACTTCATGACATAGTATCTGTCAACCTGCTGCCACTAGAATGGGCTGCTCAGGTCCGTGACCATAGCATAGTCTCCTTCCGGGTGAAGTGATCGTGTCATAGGCGGCAGTTCCATCTCCTTTAGATTTTTGGGTAATCAAAATACGTCCTCTGAACTTGGTGTCCCTGAAGTTTGCTTCAATAACACTAGAGAGATTAGATGACAGGCTGGCTCTGCCGCAACTTGCGTGACGCGTGGTGAAATGTCACAATACCGAGGGGTGAGAGGGCCGGGCCCAGTGGCGCATTCGACTACAGGAAAAAAAGGGGTTCGCCGATGGCTAGCTGCCCGCTTGAGAGTAGCCACGGCCTTCGAACGAGCTCCGAGTCCAGCCTCTATAAAGGTTATGCATCTTCCACCTTCATCGTCAATTTTTCTTCTTATCCTCATCACATTCTATCATCATCATCATCAGTCACTCGTTTCATCCAACACACTCTTTTCGCAAGTTGTCATTGCTCAGCTCACCCAGTCGTACCTGATCCACTCACTCAACTCAGAACCCACCATCACTACCCGTCATTCAAGATGAAGACCAACGCCGTCGTCGCCGCCCTCCTCCTCGGAGCCGCCCCTTTCGTTGCCGCTGACTACGGCCACCACAAGCAAGACTCGTACGGCAGCCAGAGCCAGCCCGCCCAGGTCACGCAGGTCGCCGCACCCGCGCCCGCTTCCACCCAGGCCGCGTCGCCCGTCCAGGCGCAGCCCGCCAACTCCTACGGCCAGCCCGCCCAGCAGCAGCAACAGGCCTCGTCGCCCGTCCAGCAGCAGCCCGCCCAGCAGCAGCAGCAGGGCCAGGGATCCTACGGCGGCCAAGGCAGCGTCGGTGTCTCAGGCTCTGCTGGTCTTCCCGGTGTTGGCGTCGGTCTTCAGACCGTCGGCGGCATCGTCAAGGGCGCCCTCCCCATTGTCGGTGGCGTCGTCAAGGGCGCTGTCGATGGCATCGTCGCACCCGTCGTGGGCGGGGCCCTGAGCGTCGGCAAAAACGTCCTCGGTGACATCGGTGCTGGTGTCGGCCTCAACGGCAACGGCTACGGCGGCGCCAGCGGCAACGGCAACGCCGGCGTCCAAGGCTCTGTTGGTCTTCCCGGTTTTGGCGTCGGTGCTAATGTTGGTCTCGGCGGTGTCGGTGCTAACGCCGGCGTCAACGGCAACGGCGGTGTCGGCGTCAAAGCTGGTCTTCCCGGTTTTGGCGTTGGCGTTAAAGCTGGTCTTCCCGGTTTTGGCGTCGGTGCCAACGCTGGCCTCAACGGTGTCGGCGCTAAGGCCGGCACCCCTTTCGGTGGTGTCGGTGCCAGCTTCGGCTTTCCCGGCGTGGGTGTTTCCTGGGGCGCCGGTGGTGCTCCCGGCGCGGGCGCCTCTGTCGGTGGTAATGTCGGTGCCGGTGGCAATGTCGGTGCCGGTGGCAATGTCGGTGCCGGTGGCAATGTCGGTGCCGGTGGCAATGTCGGTGCCGGTGGCAATGTCGGTGCCGGTGGCAATGTCGGTGCCGGTGGCAATGTCGGTGCCGGTGGCAATGTCGGTGTCGGTGGCAATGTCGGTGCCAATGCTGGTGTCAACGGTGGCATTAGCGGCGTCGGCGCCTCAGCCAACGTTGGAGGCAGCGGCAGCGCCAATACCAACTACAAGCGCACCCACGTCCGCGACTTTGCCGCTGAGAACTAGGCTATTGATTCCGCCAAGGTAAGTGATCAGTTGGAAAGAACGTGAACCTGTCACCTCACCCATACGCTCTCTCCCTTTTTGCTGGACATGACCGTTCCTCCTACACCGACATACGAATACTAATTTGAAGATATTCTCAGGTACTATGATATACGCACGAGTCCTATTGTGGACAGAACACTTCTGTACGACAACATTGTTTGACACCTGTTTGAGGGTTGCATGGGAAAGACTGGTACTGCTGGGATTGTGATGGTTCCAACTTTTTATTCTGAAGGAGCGGGCTTGGACAAAACACTGGGTTGGGGAAAACTGGGTGTTCTGCCGTTATGGAGTTCACCACATCTGATTTCGGGGATTTTTGATTATATTTACTAGGTTGTGACCACAGCCGAAAATGTTCTTCACAGGTGCGCAAGCTCTGTCAGAGTCATCTGGGGGAAGCAGGCCGCTGCCGGAGTGATCCGTCTCTGGTCCCGCTCCCTCAGGACTTGATTCTGTTTTTGCCATCATGGAAGACAGTTCATGCGATGATGATGGTATTGTTTAATATCCTGTTCCGATTTTTGATCTTCCGTGATCGCTGCGCTCCAAGTGACCTTCTATCCGCAAGCAAGCTGGGAACTCGTTATGCCAGAAAGAACTTACCCTCTTGTCTTGCGAGCATACTCAACAATCATGACAAGGAACTTACTTCACTTGGGCGGTTCATAAGTCATGCCTTTCAGGATACAGTTGAACAGTTATGATCATATAAGGAGGTGCATGTGAGGGGATCCCAATATATATTATGTTGGATGTTGCAACGGATGTATAATATGTCGCTGGTGCAGGTCAGGGAAGTCAAGCAGCGTGTACGGCAGTTTAAACCAGCTACAGCTTGTTTCAAAGGAGGTCAGTCACTGAAATATACCCGTACATCCTTCCTTAATCGTCGTGTAAGCACACATAACCTAAGATCACATATTATTGCACGGATGCGGCGCCAAGGTCTTGTGCGCCCACTTCTCGTGATAGACCGTCCATCTCCACCCCCTCCATTCACCTCAGAGACGATGGCGCCCGGCTCGAACCCAAGCCCGAGCCGCCGCCGGTACGCCGCCGTCTTGGGCCCCTGCAGATACCACCGCCGGGCCCCGCAGCGGGGGCAGAGCCCCTCGCCGCGATTCCAGTCCTCGCCCGTCGGGAACCGCGGCACCGCGAAGGCGTCCTGGCCCTCGCGGTCCATCAGCGCCAGGAACGCGTACACGGCGCGCGCGAGGGCGCAGTCCGCCGTCTTGGGCCCGGGGGACGGCCACGTTGATGGTGGTGGTAGGCGCGCAGTGATCGGACATAGACAGACGGTGCCGGCGGGGATCTGGTCGCTCACCGGGTTGGCGGGGCGGCCGAAGTCGCACTCGATCCGGACGACCTCCTCGTCATCATCTTGGACGACGGTGAACGTGGTGTCGGCCCAGACAGTCTGCGTGCACGAGAGCATCCGGGCGCTCGTGTGGTAAAAGTCGACCTGATGGTTGACGGCGAGGCGCCTTACGAGGCGCGCGTCGTCGCCGAGGTCCTGCAGCCAGCGCTCGAGGTACAGGACGTCCCAGGGCTCCTGGACCCAGAGCCCGACGCGCAACAGGTTGTTGTCGCCGCCGAGGTAGAGCGTCAGCACCTCGTGGCGCAGCTGCCGGCAGGTCTGCGCGACGGCCGGGGTGAGGAAGCGCGGCCGCGCCTCGGCAGGCATGCGGTAGCGGCGGAAGGCGGACGGGTACTGCGGCGGCGTCGCGGGCAGGAGCAGGGCGTAGACGGCGTTCCGGAGCTCCAGCGGGAGCTTCGTGATGAGAGGGCAGGTGCTGCTCCTGCTGCTGCCGCCGCCGCCATCTTGCTGGGGCGGAATTATTAAGGGGGTATTAGCTGCTGCTAGCTCGGGGGTTGGCTCGGGCTGTGTAGTCGCAGCAGCGACTGATTGACATGGCCGATCATGGGCAGTTGTAATAGGATGGACGGTCATATCCGCCATGCCTGGACCAGAAACATTGTTTCCTAGTACGGGGGGATGACGGGGCATTCGTTTATCTTATTAAATACACATGTACTCTACAGATGCAGCTCTGCCTGAACATACAGTAGTGCTGGGCAGAGTCATGCCTGAGTCACTAGGATACGCGCCAACGAAACAGGGCTCCGCCGTTGGCGCCAGGTGTGCCTTGGCTAGGCAAGATAATTCATGCGTACAGCTTACTACTACTTGATTGACAGCTGATCTGCCATGAAAAAAGGTAGCAACTCGAAGCGACCGGTGCATCCGGACAGTGCAATTGACAAAGATCCACAAGACCGAACTGGCAGCAAGGCAAATTGCCGATCGGGTGCATGGCAAGTCATCGCCTTGTTGCCCAGGAGGACTCATCAAGTTCCAGGGTACTTCTCCCCCTGATCCCACTATGATTTGGTGATGATTCGCCATTAGCACCTGGCTGACTCATCGTTTCTAGGGCAACAGCATTGAAGTCGAGGACGGGGCGGCATGCTTACATGTTCGACGATGCACCCAGCATCCCACCTGTATCTGTCGACAATCTCGCCACTCATGCTGTTTCGATAGTGCAGCCAGCCCTGCGGGCTCTGGAACGTAGTGCCGAGTACCGTGATCTGCGTGCTTGGCCAGATAGGACCGAGGACATCTAGGGCCGGTCCTGGGCCGTCACCACTTGCGAACGGGTTGTGGTTCTGTGCATGCATCATCCTTCGTATTAGTACAAGGCGACTCGAGGAGTCTATCAATCGATAAAGGCGCTTGCTTACCCTGTAGGAGGCGGCGATGTACTCGAACGCCTCGGTCAGGTTCTTGGTGACCAAGAAGGCATTGGCGAACTTGTCGAACCGGGCCTGGGTCTCTTCGACGCTCGGGGCCGGCGTCATGGCCACGCAGGGCGGGGGCGTCACGACAGCGGCGGGCTGGACGTCGTCCTCCACCATCACTCTAGTTGGGACCTCGGAGGCGGAGTCGGGGGTGCTCCTGGTCGGGGCCGCCGACACCATCTCCATGGCGCCCAGGAGCCCCGCTAGGAGCGCGACGATGCGGACGCTGACCATTGTTGCGTGCGTGGGAAAGACAATAGTTGATTTCAATTGCTTTGCCGATTGGTGGGAACAGGACGATTGGAAGAGTCGAGGAAAGATAGCTCAATGTTCAATCGCCTCCCAGGCGAGCAGCCTCCTTATATCGCCATGTTGAGTTGTTTTGGTCTATGTGTGCAGCCAAGAAGATACCACCCACCTTAATTTGTTCAGTGCCTAAGGAGGAAGGTTGATGTCGCGCTGGGAGTGGTTCGGCACTTGTGCATGTTGCAATGCTGCCGATCGTCTAAAGGGATTTCCACGCGGGGGTTTATCATTACCCGGTTTTCCCGCCTTGGAGATCATGGCGCTCGTTCGGCTTTTGCGACGAGTGCGGTAATTTTCAGTAAATATAGGTGCATGCAGTCTGTCTGCGCAAGTCAGGAGAGGATATCTATTGCCGAGGACGCAGGCATGGGTACATGATACGTTTCGAGTTTGGATGATGGCATGATGACGTCGTGAAAATCCAACATCGAGAGAATTGCTCGTGGGAAAGCGTCATTAAATGTCCTGGACACAAATTTGACGATGTATAGAGAGGAAGGATCTTGAGTGGCCGACATTGTCTATTAGTTAGGAGAGACAAGAAGGTTAGAGTTGATGCAGAGCTGACCCAAATGAGATCGCGGCAAAAGATATTCAGTCGATGCAATGCAATGCACATGCCCAAAGCCTGTGAGATGCAGATGAACGAACGCAACACGGTTTGTACTTTACTTTCTTCTTCATTCAAACTTGTATTTCATTATGGATTAAACCATAAAATTGTAGCCCCATCACAAGTCTTGGGCCAACCAACCCCAATCATTCCCATTCTATAATACCTCCCCCTTCTCGGAGGTCTCGACAGCGTCCGCCTGGCGCCCCGACCCCGCGGGCAGCTTCACCTGCGGCGCGAGCAGGAGCATGTAGCACGAATGCAGCCGCCGGGGCACCGCAAACAGAAAGCTGCCACCCTTGCGCACTCGGCGCACCTCCTCCGCTCGTTTCTCTTCCGTCGTCATTGTCGTCTTCGTAATACCACCGGCAGCAGCAGCCGTAGTAGTCTTCTCGTCCTGGCTCGCCTCCTCCTCCTCCTTCTCCCATCGCGGCAGTTGCGCGGCCGGGTCCTCGATGGCGACCCAGCCCTCGACGCGGTGTGCCGCGCGGAGGAGCCAGGTGGCCGCGGGGCTGCTGTGGCCGTGAGGCTCCACGGCGTCGCAGCCCTCGCGCTGCCACATGGTGAGGGCGTTGGACAGGGACATGGCGCCGACGAACCAGCCGAACAGCATCATGTAGAAGTAGGAGGCAGCGCTGCCGAAGACGACGGCGCGCAGCAGCGCCGCGGCCCGCCAGAGGCAGTCGAAGCTGCCGTCGCCGGCGTAGTAGGGCGGCGCCTCGTAGCCGCGCACGAGCTCCGCCGCGTCCTGCACCACGGTCGGCAGGAAGAACCAGAGGTTCAGCACGCTCAGGCTGAGCCACATGGCGCTCGCGATCAGGAAGGCCGCCGCGTAGACGGTGCAGCGGCCGTGGGTGATGACGAGCAGGGCGGACAGCGAGTGCAGAACCACGATGAAGCAGCAGCTGTAGTAGAAGATGTCGTCGATGACCGTCATTTTGCCCAGCTAGTAAGGGATGTGTGTGGCCAGGTATATATAAAAATCGTTATATGAGTAAGTGGTATTGCGTGTGGGCGTGTGTGTATGGTATGATATAGTTCAAGAAAATGTATATATGTGAAGTGTTGCTGGGTATCGTTGCTGTTGATGCTTCCCGTTTCCCGACCGGTTACTGCTGTTGTGGTTCCTGACCCCCGGATGAGCAAATCCCGACGACACACTGGGTCAATAAAGAAGGAAAAGAATAAGGGGAGATATGTAAATAAAAAGGGAGACTGACATTAGATTGAAGGCAATCTTGACGATCGATTCGGATCCCGGCCAGCAGGCATACGTAAGTATTTATTTATTCCAAAGCAGCCATTCATCAATAGAAAACACAATGCGGAGTGCCGTCGACAAGAGTCGAGGATCCAAGTGTAGCTTTTGGTGGAGTGTGGGCTGAAACGCCCTTACGAATGCTGTTTCGAGGCCCATGTTTCTGTGCTTGATTAGCGCAACGCTGATGAAGACGTAGCTTGGTGTCACCTACAGGCCAGAGACTAAGTGGGCAGGCCTTGGCAGATCTCTCTTTCGGCCGCCCCAACTTCACCAAGTATTAGGCCCAGCAGCCCAGGGGATGCCCCTCGACAGCCCCCTTTCGTCATGTCATGCTCTCTATCTACAGTACTAACGGACACACGGTGCTATGCAGGCTGCTTAGCAACCTGAGCTTTAATAAACCCCTAGCTGAACCCTTCCTGCCTTCATTTGTTCTAACTGAAAGAGCTAAGGAACCTAGCGGCGGCCCGCTTGGGTTCTGGAAAATGGATTGGGTTGCTGTCAATTCTGAGCTGATTCAACGTCACCGGAAAATGGGAGATCGACATGATCCCTGCCAAAAGACGGAACTCAATGGGCTGCGTGCACATCTTCATCAGTCACCCCCAGGTCTCATTGCTCGAGTCAGTACTTCGGGCTTGCGGATTTTGGATTTTGATCTTTGAATTCTGGGTTTCTTGGAGGTAATAAACTATTCGGAGGTAATAGAAAATAGTAATGTGTACGCCTGTTTCCCGTGCTTGCACCGTGGACAGGTCGTACGGGAGAATACAGACATAGAAGAAGAAGAAAGCGTAAGTTCGTCAAAGCGTTAGCGTCATTCCTTTTCCACCTTGTTCACCAGTCAGTGGTCGTCGTAGGGGGGCCCCCCTTCCATACCCCATAATCCTCATCCCGCATCCCCCATCCCTCAACTCAATCGCACTCGTCGCATCCTGTCTGGAAGCCCTTTTGCTCGTCCAGGTGCAGCCGGTAGTCGCCCCGGACGAAGGCCGCCAGCAGGTTGTTCTCGTAGCCCAGGATGCCCTCCATCGACTTGCCGATGCGCCGGGCCTCCTCGAGCGACACCACGCCCGCCATCTCGTTCCGGTCGTTGCGGCAGTTGGACGAGCCGTGGCCCGCGAGCGCGCCGAGTGCCGTCCAGCTGAGCCGCTTGCCCTTGCGGGACACCTCGCGCACGGCCTTGGCGAGTGCCGAGAGCTCCCGCATCGCTGACGTCGCGCTCGATCCGGCACACCTCGCCGAGCACGCCCGCCCGCGGGTTGCCATCAGGGAAGAGCGCGTCGAGGTAGTCGTCCAGCGTAAATCGGCCCCCGCTCGCGAGCCACGACTTGGACCGCCGGCTGCGCGAGCCCTGCGACGATTGCAGCCCGTAGACGGCACCCACCACGCGGCCCTCCATGCGTTGGCGCGCGCCCAGAAAGACGCCGATCTTCGCAAAAGGGTCGTCCTCGAACGCATAGTGGTTGACGATCGGGTATTCCGGGAAGTCTTCGCAGTTGCAGTTGTGGCCCTCGTGGCCGTTGTGGCTGCCCAGCGGTAGTGTCATCTCCGGCATCGCGGATCCGAATGTGTAGACGTTGAATTTTCCTAGCTGCTGTCCTGGCGGAAGGTCGGAACACAGGCGTGACATGACCCATGCGATATCCAGCGCCCCGGTATTGTGGACGATGATGTTCATCTGCTTTGATCGCAGTTTGACGCAGTTGGCACGAACGTGATTGTACACGGCTGTCGAGGTTGGCGTAGGGACCTGCAGGGTCCGCTGAAGGAATCTCGTGATCAGGTCCAGAGGGAAACCCAGCCGATACGGTAGAAACGTGTGCATATCGTGGTTGAAGAGTTCCGTCAGTTTGGGCAAGGTCTTCTTGCGGAGGTGATCTTCACTCCATTCCATGCCGCCGACCACAGCCCACGTATAATGTTCCCATCCTTCTTCTCTTTCTTCGTCAGTCCCGTTCCAGCGGCAGACGAAAGAGCGATCCTCGCTGTTGACAAGCTGAATCAAAGTCCAGATCAAACTGCATTCGATCAAGAGGAGGGGCAACACGAAAATACCGGGCATCATGAGCCACATCGGGATAGCTGTTAGTAGGAATTGAAGTTCGAGTATCGAAAGCACTGAGTAGAGAAATATCTCCCGGTATTCCTTCCAACTCATTTGCCCCCTTCTCCGATTGAGTGAAGTCGCGAAGGCGGAAAAGATCTGGGAGACAGCGCGCATGCAATGCGTCGCATCAGTTTTCAGCAGCAGCCAAATTGAATGTTCGTGTGTCAGAGGGACTGTTCCGGTCGCTCCGTCCATCAGAGGAAGGATATAGCTGACGCTCATGGCTGACTGATCACGCGTAGGGGAAAAGTGTCCGAGTGAGGATCTCGGCGACCCCATCGAGGACGACGTTGTCGTCCGCACAAGCCACGGCATAGCGGTCATTTCGAGGACTGGTTCGAGCTGCGCAGGCTTTTTGGAAGCCGATGACGATAGAGAGGAATGACGTGAGTGGGTTTCCTTCCCCAGATGTCTGGGGCGAAGCGTTACAGTAGACGGGATTGTATCAAACAACATTCCAGAGCGTTAATTGTCCCGGAACCAGCAGCAGAAGTAGTTCGCAGGCCGGCATTCCTCCTTGAAATAGCCATTCATCAAGATTTCGGGCGTAAACATAAACAGTCAAAGCGAAATTGAGAGGCGCTCGTTGCTGTCGTTGCTGGTCAAAACGGCTGCGCCGTTGAAACTCTATTGTTCATCTGAAGATGGCCACAGCAGTTTCACGAAGAACACAACAACAAGTCGGGCGCCATCCGGCTAGCGAATTGCGGGATGCAATCCTGCAACTGATAAGCCGAGTCATCACATTCCTGTACCCATGGCTCCTTCGCAACCTGTGCCGACGTAATGGCGAGCTGCTTGTCGGCATCAGAAACCAGATGCTACACACACAAAGAGATTTGGTTCACAATCGGTACCGACTCACTGGATATGATATCTAGCTTGCTTCGCTTTATGAACGTATCACGCCTTTTCTGAAATGGGAACTCTGTAGTGCAGGACCGCCCGAGAAACGGCTGCCACCCTTTGACTAGATTTTGCCCGACAGGTGGCCGAGCCCATCGTCTCAAGACTAATGGCAGTAACCACGAGCCTCCACGCCACACCTCGCCAGGACCTGGGTCCGGAAAGTGTCATTTTATTGTAGCCGGATGATCCGGTACCAGCCGAATACCACGAGGAAGTCGTTTAGCTGCCGTTACTTATGTACAATGAAACGCAGCCTCCACGTATGTGTGAAGTATAAAGTGAAGTCGTAGGGTTAGTTGGGTACACGGGACAGATAGCGGGTTCTTTTCTTCGACGGTCTTTGCGGCGCGTGTTGGACAACACGTTCCCGAGACATGTTCCCGAAGGCTCCCATCGGCCACGCTCTATTGTGAAGTTTTGGCGAAGAGATACCAAGAGCAGCAGATGCGTTAGGCGATGTGGTCCGATAGAAGCCTTGGGGGTTTGGTTGCCAATGCTTTGTCGAAGTGTAAGTACAACAAACAGCATGGACCTACTGCCAACGGCCAAGAATCAAGGTTAAGAGCAGGCTAGCTAGAATGTTCCAAGAAGGCTCCAAGCGACCTACTCTACCAATGCTCAAGTTGGCGATGCAGTCGCAGTGCAGCAGATAAGGGCTTCCGGTTTTCGTTGCGAACGGTCGGATGTTTCCAGGCTTCTAGCTCAGGTGATGCTGCGCCGTGACTGTGACTGTGGTTAGCCATATTGGCCCAACCCAACTATGTACGCCTCCTCGGCTTCGGAAGAAGCTTTACCAGTCCAGTCCACACAGTCCTGTTACCACGCGAGGAAAACAAAAGCTGGGTGCCATGGCCACGAGGAGGAAAGTCTCCAATCTGTTTACTTCCGTGCAGACCCGGTTTGCTTGGCATGCTAATAAATAATATATTGTGGTTGCTTTTAGCCTGTGGATGGATGATCTGGAGAAGTGCAGGCAGTTCTACGAGGGGCCGAGCAGGGTCCCCACGGCCCAAATTTAGTGGGCGACTTGGGAAGTTGGGGCCCTGTATATCCCCAACTTCATGTAACCACCCACGAGGACGGGCACCAATCAACCATTGCACTGTCAGCTAACAAGAGTGGCAATGGAATTGAACCTATTCGCCCAGAGACAAGGAGAGATATAACAAAGACCCCTCTACATACTACTGTGATGCCATACCATGATGGTGTCACTGACGGGGCAAATGGAATGCACATTCCTTGGTTCCCAATCCGGTCGTTTGATGGGTAGGGAGGATGTCTCTAATTAAGCACGCATCCTTCAGACCCAGCCCGCATGTCTCGCTAGGTCGTCACACGTAGGTAATGAACACGTTCTATCTTTGGCATCAGCTTGCAAACTTAGATTTCCGACTCCTTTACGACATCATTGCTCATTCACCATCTTTGTCCATACTGATCCGTTCACAGCATCAATTCGGGAAACAATGAAGTGGACCAACACCATCATGTCGCTAGCCTTCACGGCCAAGTCCCTCATGGCCTCTCCTATCGTCCACAACCGCGCCTCCGGAATCGATGTGTACAAACTCACTGTCTCAGGGTAAGCACAGCACTCCATCCCCTAGACCGCCCTTTTTTAGCCAGTGCACGTGACACGTCATAATACTGACAAACGGCAACAACAGCGGAAACCGGGAGCTGGACGGCCAAGTCCTGCGCATGAAGGCGAACCAGATCGGCGTCTACGGCAGCGGGGACAACTACATGACCGTGCAGGTGTACCCGGCCTCCAGCCAGAAGGCCGGCTGCAGCACCCTGCACACCTACCCCATCGGCATCGTGGACCATGCCATCGCCGTGACGGGCCAGGGCGCCTTCCGCGACTTTGTCGACGTCACCATGCCGGCCGGCCTGAGCACCGCCGCCAACAGCACGACCAACTGGAACTCCTTCAAGATGGCCGAGGACAGCCTGAAGCTCGACATGGGTGGGCAGTGGGTGGCGTTGGCGGACCCCGACGACGGCTGGAATGTCAAGTGGTTTGATGGTAAGCCCCCCAAACTGCGGCATGCGAAGAGAGGAGGATATGTGCTAACGGTCATGCAGGGGAAAGTACAGTCAACCAGAACTATATACCGATCACCATCAAATACACGAGAGTGAACAACTAGAGCGGAGTAGGGCCAGTCCAGGGGTAGGCATGGCCATTCCGTCCAATATCTACATATGCTCTAATCTAGCGGGCGACGGATGAAATATCAGTCAGGGCCGTACAAGAGTGCATGTGTTCTTGAATTCCAGGATTGTCATTCGTTGTTGCTCACGCACTTCCTTGCTCAGGTTGTGACAAAGGAAACCAAGGGGAAAATAGGTTCACCTGAAGGGTTTCTACTAATCCTACCGGTCGAAAGGGGTTAACCTATCTAAGCTGGAGTTAAACAATTATGATTTTGCACGCCGGTCTCGTCCAAAGCATTGTGATTGAGCTCATTTCCTTAATACGCTTCCGTCTGCTTGAATTACACGACGGCTCCCGCTGTGTGCATCAAACAGTCGTCAACCCGTAGTACCGTTTATTATACGCACCACCATCTTTGCCCCTATTTCGAGGATAGTTATCAGTATACGTCCCATGGTTTATCAAGCCCCAGCATATTCTGGGCTTAAAAGGTCAGAGTTATCCGCAGTGCTCTGTGAAAGCTTTGCCACATGCTCTACTCCGGTTAACTATGCGCCAGGGTTAGTCAAAGCACAGCACAAAGTACAAGGAAGTTCTCACTGTTTCCCACAATAATATGATATGGATCAAATATTTGCAAGGCTATAGAGTGCCAGAGGAGCAGAGATATGTGCAAGATACCCTGGGACAGCATATCCAAGTCTTGTGCCGGCCCTAAAGGGGTCGCCGTCGCTAGCACCTGTTGTATTCAATGAGCTTTAATACCACAGGCAACGACATCATCCAACGTTTGTGCCTTACAATCCAAAAAAAGAGTGAAAATTCGCACTTGCCAGGTGCAGTATTCACCCTCCTCTCCTGTGTATTTATTCCACCGAGTCTCCCGCTTCTCACAACATCCAACCTCTTCGTCCCAACCATCAACAGACCAACGTGAAGATTCCCTGCCTTCATCGAACACGGCCAGGACGTTTTGAGCACAGTTTCGATCCCACAACAAGTAAGTCAATATTCCGAGACCCTGTATTTGTTTATGAATACCTACTGATAGATACTTGGAAAGACCTTAGTTTTTGTTGCCACCACATTCCGTCTGATTTACCATCACTCACCGGAACACCATGGACGTAGCAACTCGACGCAAGATGGCCATTGAGCGTGCCAAGGTCATGGAGATCATCTCCGACATCTTCCAGGATAAGCTCCCTCCCCATACCCCCGAGACGACCCTGAGATCCGCAAGCGGTGCGTGTACTGCGAGCAGCCCGGTAAGGACTACTGCGGCGGCTGCAAGACGGCCCTCTACTGCTCCCGCGAGTGCCAGGTCAAGGACCACCCCCACCACAAGACGCTCTGCAAGACCTACGACGGCTTCACCGACGGCAAGCGCCCCTCCGAGTCCCACGTCCGCGGCATCCTGTTCCCCGCCGGCGAGAAGAAGCCCAAGCTCGTCTGGTGCGAGCAGAAGGTTTCCAAGGGCAAGACGACCATCTACGCCGACAAGCACATCGGCCGCTACCGCATCACCTTCGGTGTCTCGAGCGTCAACCAGCACCTGAAGCTCATCGGCCGCGAGGACATCGGCCATGGTCTAGTCACCATCTGCGAGTCGGACAGCCCCGTCCCGGGCTGCCCCCTCAACAAGAGCTACATGGCCCTGGGCGAGCCGGCCCATCTGATCCCCCGCTTCGGCAACCTGCTGTTCCTTGCCACCATGGCTGACCCCGACTGCAACGAGGGCAAGAACGTTGTCCTCAGCGACACCGACTTCCGCGACTTCCGACACGCACTCGACAGCCTGCAGATGTACGAGATGAACTTCGCCGCCGGCCCGCCCGAGCGCCTTGCCACGCTGACCAAGGCCGTTGCCACGATGCCCGCCCTCCTAATCCACGGCGACGGCTCCCTGGCACGCTGGACCGCCGTGGCCTACACCGACCCCCACCAGGTTTCCCGCATGCAAAAGGTCGTGACGCGCGTCTCGGTCCCCCTCATGACCAACAACGACGACGGCCACCAGGCCATCGAGCAAGACCAGGCCGTCGGCCCGCGCCAGGTCGGCCTCGAGTGGTTCTTCCGCTGCTACGCCATGGGCGCCCACGGCTGGGCCGCCGCCGACGTCAACCCGGCCACGCTGCGCAACGACGCCGCGTGCCACCTGTTCAAGCGCGCGCCCCGCTACAACCTGGACCGCAACCGGCGCAACAACCTCGTCCTGCTCGAGGAGCGCGACAAGCCGCGCAGCAACGTCATCGTCGTCGACCCCAACGAGGAGTACCACCTGCAGCGCATCTACCCGCAGCTCGGCACCATCATGCTCCTCGAGAAGAGCGGCGCCGTCATCGAGCCCGAGCACGTCGAGGTCCTGAACCTCTTCCTCGACAGCGTGGCCCGGTACAACCCGGGCACCCGTTACCCAGACGAATTCATCGACGAGAACGAGCTGTGGGTCGGACCCGAGAAGCGCGGCAAGGATGAGGCCAGCAAGGCCTTCAAGCAGTTCTGGGACGACTGGAAGCGGGAGCAGGAGGCCAAGGGCATCAGCGTTGAGCACCTGCGATCCCCTTACGAGCTCAAGGGTGACGTCAACCCCACGAAGGTCATGGTCACGACCATTCTGAACAAGGTTCAGAGAGGCGCCGAGGCGGTCGACCAAGCCGCTTCCGAGCAGGGAATTGTGCTTACACAGAGAAAATAAGTATTGCGTCGTTGGGGATGGGCCTTTACGACACCTATGGATCTCGGTTCTTGGGAAGCTTGGACCGTTTGAAAACGGTCCATTGGGATTGAAGGCCGTTTCTAAGCCGTTTGATGGGGACCGAAATAGGAAAGGATGCAACTTATGGCGCACACGGAAGAGAAAGATCCAGGTGGGTCACGGTACAGTAAAGCATCAGTTGCTTTGCAAACTTCATAAGTACAGATGACAGAATACCGGAAATAAAATAAACTTGGGTTGAAGCAACGTTCTATTGGTATCATATTTAGTAGTTTATGTGCATTTCCTTTTTCGTCATCCCATTGCCCATGCTTCATCCCAGCCCATAAAAGTCCATAACGCCGTTAATATGCTAGTAGTAGTGTTGTTATAGTGAATGTATTAACCGTACGTCCCGTTCTCCCGTTCAGCAATCCCGGCCATACCACCCGCTACCGAGTGCGTTACCGGGTATGTTACCGGGTACGTTACAGGGTACGTTACCGGGTACGCTACAGGGTAACCGCTGAAGGCACTCGACCATTTCTCCGCGGCGAAGCGCGGTATCGACACCGGGGCACGTTCACCCCCATGCGAAGAGATTTAAGCAGTCTCGTTGACGAGGACGTATCGGTAGCGGGGCTTGCCGGCCTCGAGGTCCTGGATGGCCTGGTTGGCCTCGTTCATGGGCCGCAGCTGGATCATGCCCTTCAGGTTGTTCTTGGAGACGAGCTCGAGCATCTCCCGCAGGTCGGCGGGGGAGCCGATCATGGAGCCGGTGAAGCTCTGGCGGCCGAAGACGACGGAAGGTGCGGCAATCTTGAAGGGGCCGTCCTCGGGGATACCGACCTGGACGAACTTGCCGTCCCGCTTCAGCAGGGTGAAGTAGTCGTCGATAGGAGACTTTGGGTTTCAATGTTAGCAAGGGCTTCTTTCCAGGTTGCAGAGAAATGATAACTTACATCAGAAGAAGCGACAGTCGAGATGATCAAGTCCAAGCTGCGGGCATGCTTGGCGGTCCAGTTGGGGTCGTCCAGCGTGGCGATGTAGTCGTCCGCGCCCAGGCCGAGGACCTCCTTGCGCTTGTTCTCGCGGCGGGAGATGCCGACGACGCGGTCGGCGCCCATGGCCTTGGCGAAGATGACGCCGTAGTGGCCGAGGCCGCCGATGCCGACGATGCCGACGCTCTTGCCGGGGCGGGTGTCGTGGAACTTGAGGGGCGCGAAGACGGTGACGCCGCCGCACAGCATGGGCGCGGCCTCGGCCGAGTCGACGTTGTCGGGGATCTTGACGACGAAGTGCGAGGGCGCGCGGTGGTAGGTGGCGTAGCCGCCCTGGGCCTTGCCGCCGTTGAAGTGCGGCGCGGGCGCGCTGTAGGTGAAGACCATGCGGGGGCAGTAGTTCTCCTCGCGCGCGTCGCAGTCCGCGCAGCGGGCGCCGTCGTTCCCGAAGCGGCTGAGGCAGGAGTCGCCCTGCGCGCCGACGCCGACGCGGTCGCCCACCTTCAAGCCGTTCATCACCTGGTTGCCGGCCCGCACCACGATGCCCACGATCTCGTGGCCGACGGTGATGGGGTAGGACGTCGCGCCCCAGCCGCTGCGCAGCACGTGCAGGTCGCTGCCGCACATGCCACAGTGCGTCACCCGGATGTCGACGTCGTTCTCCTCCCACGGCTTGGGCTCGAACTCCTCCCACCGCATGTTGCCGTCGGCGGAGGTGGCATCATGGGCTTGCCAGCCCTCGAACTTGTAATCTTGAGCAGTGGCCATGGTGTGTGTGGTTGAAAAAGGAGTGAGTCGGATTTGTTGAAGTAATTAGTCGAAGTTTTGAGATGTCGACGACGGGTGGAAAGAAGCCAGCTCGGGTATTTCGACAGGGAGCCCTAAGAAAATCAGCCAGCAACCATAGCCTATATAGCCAGTCGAGAGGTGTTATCTGACCGCCACCAGAGTAATATACAAACCCGCCAAGGTCATAGAGGGTCCTGATATGGGGCTGCATACTCATTTTTCAACAAACGGTTACATGTATACCCTGTGATGCCGTTGGGTTCTTGGAACAGCGCGAGTGCCGAGACGGGTATTATCCATCACACTGAAAATTGCGGATGGGTGACGAGAGGTTAGCGGCATGCATGTGCATACCTATTCTCCACGTGCTTCCCGGCCGAACCGTCTTGCCGTGCCTCGTCAGCCTATAAAATGCCAGCCTGTTGTCGGATGGGTACCGTTCTCGTGAACAAACGTAGTCCTTGGACCCTGCTTTCTCCGTCCGTTTGAGTGATTTCTCCCCCATGTCCCCAAGATTTTCTCGAGGCCGGCCCGATGTCTCTATCAGATCCGTGCTTGCGTGTTGCACCATCGGCGGGTCGGACAGAAGAAAGGCGGAGCGTAGCGGATCCCAAGCTTCTGTGCGTCGGCTTCTGGACACGGCAAGAATCCATCTTTCAAGCTTTAATCGGAGCTAAGGAGTTATCGCCATCGGCCGAAAATTTTCAAACAGTGTCTGGGTATTTTGCAGGCGAAAGGATTCATCAGTCATGACCAAGCTTCATCTCCGAAATAGTTCCTTGCTTGATACTAACTGATCCACCACTCTCGGACACTACATGACGCAATATCTGGCTAAGGGCTTGTGCTCTGTGCCTTAGGCCGAGTCCTGGTGGCCGACGCTCCGATATTCCCGTCCAGTTCCCGGATTGACAACATGGATGACCTGTGAAAACTACGACAACTCTTGGTGCGTCTGCTGAGTACTACAATAGCTGCCGAAGCTAAGTCATGTCGTCGAGGCTAATGTAGACTTCACCGCTTTGTAGCTCCTCGTGGAATATGCACCTCAAGCCGCCTCGACACCCGCCTCGTTACCGGCCGCGTTACCAGCGTTTTGGCACAGCGTGTGACAGACCCCAAAGTAGACCCACCGACGAAATCTTCGCCGAGATCGTAGTGCAACTATATCTGGAGAACCATGACAACAGAGCCGGTGGACCTCGCAGCGCACTCGCCTCGATGAAAGATTTTGCAAGAGATGCTCTGTTCGAGTGCCCTACCTATTGCCGTCTCGACAGGAAAACCTTGGTCTTCTGCCTTGGTGTCCTGCGATCTCTCGCATTCAAATATCAGGAAGTGTTTCAACTCGATGACCCAATCTGCCATATATATACTGATAGTCTGGACTCTATCCGATGTGACAGGCCCTGAAAAGGGGAAGACGAGGAACGGCCATGGAGACACCAAGACACCAATAGAGACAAGCGTGTGCGTCGACATATTAAGACGCTGCCCCAGCATCGGCCACATCGGAAATCGCAAGGAAGGTGAGACACGATTGACCGTTGCACCTAGCTAGCGTCACCGAATAGTCGCTAAAAATAAGGCCTATCTGGGTTAAGGATTCTTTATAGATCCGTATCTAACTATGTATGATCCGATCCATCTACCGTTACCGACTAATCTTAAGCGAGATGAACGAGGTTATATGATGCCGGTCGGGAGTTCTGCAACACGTCAAATGCAGCTTGCGACCAAGATTCGACATGTGTGCAAGATTATTATAATAAGGGTCAAGTACCCTCCCTGTCTACAAGATTGTTCTTAGGCGCGAAGGTTGCGTGTCATGAAATCTCGTGTCCGCACATGATGCTGCTCTGCATCTGGCAATGAAGAAGCGTGAACGCTGCCTCGTCATCACGATCTGTCGACCGTACTTGGATGAGGTCCTCGTAGAATTCCGCCTCGGTCTGATACGTTCCATACGGCCAGAGTACGGCATAGAAGAAATGACGATCACATGCGGGCCCGTCGATGGTGCCGATGGAAGACCCTTGATTAGCAGATCGGGGCATCCATCTCCGCACTGTCTAGTAGAGTGTTCCTGAAATTGCAAGATTGATAACCACTTTGAGGCAGATAGGTATGCTACTAGTTGAATCAGCCTGCCTCTTGTCAAATAAAAATGCAAAAGCAGTGAGATAAATGGTGTCTAACTAAGGTGTATCATTGCTCATGGGCACACCATGCCTATCTAACTATTTCCCTCTATGAATCCTGTAATAATAGGATGCCATCCAAATACAGGGGCCCCATTGTTCATAACCGTTTTACAATCCGATCATCCGCAAGACCATCCTATTCTCAGAGCTCAATCTTCCTCCGTTCCCTCGAATTCTTCGGTGAAGCTGGTGTAGATTTTCGCTACTTGCTCCAAGTGAGAGATACCCAGTTTCTGATCCTTGAATGTAGCAAGGCTGTTAGCGGTCTTGACGATATTCTTGATCTGGCGACCGTTGAGCTCGAGCCGAGCGAGCCGGTTCAGGTCCGGTGCGTCGAGGCGTGCACCCACGCGGTCGCAGAACTGCAGCCAGATGGCCCGGCGCGAGCCCTCGGACAGGGGCCGGAACTGCAGGGGCACGTGGATGCGGCTCTTGAAGGCCTCGTCGAAGCTGGCCACGCGGTTGGTCGTGAGGAACAGGATGCCCGTGTAGTACTCGAGGCGCCGCAGGAAGACGGCGACGAGGGCGTTGCGCCGCAGGTCGTGCAGGCTGCGGCGCTCGAGGAAGACGTCGGCCTCGTCGAGCAGCAGCACCGCGTTCCAGGTGCTCGCCATGTCCATGATGCCGGCCAGCTTGGCGCCGAGGGCGGTGCTGTCGGTGCCCAGGTCGCCGGACGAGACGTTGTAGAGGGGGCGCTTGACGCATTCGGCGACGCATTCGGCCGTCAAGGTCTTCCCTGCAAGACATAGTTAGTATAACACTGGACGCTTTTTCTTGTTTCTGCCAATTTTACCAGTATCATATTGACTTACCTACTCCAGGGGGGCCGGACAGTACAAATACGAGGCCTTGACCTTTACCTTTGACGATATCGTCGAAGGCAACTTGACCTTCCTGACGTTCCTTAGCATGGTTTGACACCAGGGCTTGTATACTCTCCTTGAATGTAGAGTCCAAGACCAGCTGATCGAAGCAGGCCGTGTTCCACTCAATTTCGGAGATGTCGTCAACGAAGAACTCCATGAACAACTGGTGTGTGAATGCATAACCACGGACTGTGGCATTGGCAAGAATGGCTTCCTTGGCCAGCAGGCTATTGGGCGTCTCCCTTTTCTCAGTAGGGTCCAAGGGCGTTATGGCGAAAATTTCCATGGGGTTGAGTCGGTGGTGCGTCTTGCAGTCGACCATGATGCGCTCATTGATGTGAAATCTTTCATAACCAATCTTCGACTTCCTGACGGCAATACCGTTATAGTGAACGTGCTTCTGACCCGTCAGCTCTTCAAAACGGTGACCTCGTGCCAGCAAAGCTTGGAGGATCTGGTCTTTCTCGGAGTGAAGGTCTAGGGGCATCACGTCCAGTTCTTGGAGCCGGCATGTTCCATCAAACTTGGGGATCTGAAGCCGCGCTTCGCGGAGACCGAACCTCTCGCCGTCGTAGTCGACATATTCCCCGCTCAGTATCATCGAGGGCTGCTCCGAGTTGTCGTTGTACGAACCATTGATGACCTTGTACGCACGCGGCTGGCCGAGCACCTGCGCATAAACCACCTTTCCGGGCTTGAAGACTGTCCATAGGTGTTCGTAGGTAATGTGTTTGGAGTCGCCCTTCATCACGCGACGGTAAGCCCTCCACTCGTCTTCGAGCGACTGGTCGATCCAATCGAGCAGGAGCCTCAGTTGTATGAGCGACTGCGTATCGTCCTTAAAACGCGTTCGGCCTTCGGCGCCGAGCTCGGATCGGTAGTGAAAGAGGCATTTGGCCGGGAGAGTGATCTCGACGTCATGCTGGGCGTCGATGGGCTCGTTGGGGTAATTGCCGATGACGTCCTCCAGCAGCTGCTTCAGGGGCTGGGGGTTGACATGCAGACGAGTGCACTTGAGATCGCCCTCTGGGTAGAAGTGCCTCGTCTCGCATAGGGCGTAGCGTTGCCACCAGTCGAGTTGTTGCTGTGTTTTGTCTTCTGCGGCGGCCGTGGGCTCGGAATAGTACTTCTTGCCCACGTCATCGTACCTCTTTTCCAGGTACTTGAAACTCGTCTGCATAATATGCTCGGTATCTTCAGTTGTGCCCTCACTGATATCCTTGAAGAAAGGGAAGTTGGAGTTTCTGGAACTCCCTTCCACGCTATTCTGATCCAATCCAAGACCAACAGCCCGGGCTTCTATTTCGATCTCAGCAGATATTGGTGACTCCATTGCGGTAGAGCTTGCGGAGAACTTGCTCAAGTGGTTCGGCTTTGCTCAACGAAGAAATTTGGTGGTAGTTGATTGGTATGAGGTCTCGGTATACGTTGTCGTCGTGAGGTGACTGGTTGGGCTGCTGAGTACCTAATGGGTGGCCAAGAATAGGAACTGACCAAATGGAGGATGACTGGTTTTATCGAATGCCGTTCACCTTCAAGAATTCTTCCACTGTTTTATAAGGCTGATGTGTGCTGCAGCGGTGTGTCCCCAGGATTAAAGGGTGCCGGAATCATTGAAAGGCAGCAATATGATAATAAGTCAACCCTGTTCTGAGCCAATCACCGAGTCAAATTCTTTCATAGAGCGTTTTTGATATCTCTGCCTAAGACTCTGGCAGGGGTTCACCTGTGTTTCATAGCAGTAGGCAACGTCATTTCGGGCCGTCTCATTGGCTAGCTGGGCCTTTTGTGTGCTGCCTGGTGCGAGCTGCTGCTGGAGCTGCCACCCAAGTACCCGCACGAATTTGGTTCTATGGAAGCCTTGAAGAGACTTCATTCTATTCCTTTGCCGAGTAGACAGTTGAGATATAACCATATTCCATCGCGTTGAGTATTGAATGTCCTAGAATGAAAGGATCAAATTCTGTAATATCTGATTGGATGCATAGTCTATATTGCGGCACGTGCACGTATACGCACGTGCTGACTGAACATTGTTCCAAATCAGGTGAGTCTATGGATAAACCCCTTTTCTGTGTATTTTCTTGCTTAGCAAGTTGGAGCCGAAGCTTTGGCAGAGTCATGATGGAGGTTTAGATGCTGAAAACCATACCATATGATCGTGATAATGTGCAAAGCCGAATCCGGCCTGACCACTTCATACCCGTAACCTAGTCAAGTCAAGCAAAAGAAGATTGGGAAACGCCCTGTGGCTGGTCAGAAGCACTGTTTGGATGTAAATCAGAAGGCTCAGAATCATCGACCTGTCTTAGTTGTTATCAAATATCAAAAGAATTTACTCGTTGATGCAATCGTTACCACATTGACGTGGCCGGAATACCCAGAATTCCACGATGGCCAAGGCGACATGGGAAGAGCGCCAGGGATATTAAACGAAAGGAGGGAACACAAAATCTCCCATGACACTTGTCTGGCAAGATGCCACATATGTTTTGCTTGTCACAGCTCCAGCCATACAAGACGCCACACTAGTAACCCTGCTCGCTGCCACAGGCATCATCAGGCCTTTTGCCTCAGTGAAGACAACCTATCACCCGTTCGGAATCTTCAGTGGTGTTCCGGCTTCTGAGTGGTGTAGATGTTCGAAGTTGGTCCTGGTGCTGCAGTAGTATTGGATATTTTCCATGTCTATGTGAAGGGTATTATTAACGCCGAGATGCATTTCAAAGCAGGAGGCTGAACAAGCCACAAAGGAAGATTGGGCACGATATAGAACCCGAGAATCAAGATAGCCAAATACCAGACTGTTCTTCTTCAGCATGAGTTCGCCTGAGTTGTACTTGATTACAATGTCTATCGAAGCTCAGCTCTCGGCCCACGCAGCGAAAGACGAAGCCTTTCTGCAGCACATGAGAGACGAAAGGGAGTAGTATCACTTTTTTGCCCCGCAGTATAGCGGCTGTGCTTTGCTCTGTCTGAACTGCTCTGAAATTCGAGGTTTTTCTTCAGATCAATGTTGAACTGTTGTTCTGTTGACGTATTGGCGGAGCATTGAAGTCATAGGTAGGGTATTTGTTATGATTACTAGGCGAGATCTGTACAGAAACCCGTACGGCAAGACGGATGATGGAGACGGCCACCCGGTCAGCCAAGGCTTAAGAATGACGTATCCGCAATCCGGGGTTCGTCACATTCATCCACTAACCAAGCTCCGCCAATCTAACTCTCGCACGCGACCCCCAACCAGCCAACACGACCTGTTTGTGCCAGTAAACAAGAATTGACGTTGCCTCGACAGGAACTGAAGATCGAGATCCCATAGATCCCAGACTATGGAATTCATGCAAGTGTCGTAGTGTGGTCGCACATGGCTGGTGGCTAGGTGGCTGGTATCCCCCCTCCAAGCATGGGTGAAGAAGATGATGAAGGGGGCAGCTGCGACGTCATTCTATAGATAAGTGCAGAGCATATACAGGAAACTGCGAGCTTAAAAAGAGCTTCTGCCCTTCTGCATTTCCTTTTGGACTGAAACAATCCATTCTACACATCTTCTTCATCTTCTCACGCAGTTGAACAAACAAGCCCTAGACACCAACCATATCCACTCCCCCATATTCACCAGTAATAACAACACCATCATCACCATGGATTCCGCCGGCGCCAAGTCTACCGTCTCGCGCGACATGGAGGAGCTCACGCAGGGAAAGGAAGAGATCTCCCACAGCGTGCAGGGCCACAAGGCAAACCTTGCCAACCCCAGTATGTCCTGCACCAACAGCTGCTGCCACTTGTATCCCGCCTCTCTCCCTCCCACTCTCTAACAGGATGCGCGCGCACAGACACCAGTGAGAAGTCCAAGGAAAACAGTCGCAAGGTTATCGACTCGATGGGAGGCGATGCCGCACACTATGGCGACCAGGACCAGCCGCGCACCAAGACGGCGGCCGAGAACATTGATGGAAGCCGTGCTATGTTGAAGTAAATCTTGACACTGTAGAATAGTGGCCGGGAGGGAATGAGCGAGAGATGACTTGATGAACACATGATCTGTGCACTAGCGAAGGCGGCTACAAAAAGCCGAATGAATGACTTAATACTACTCCTGTGATGGCCAAGCAAGAATGCACTACTTTTGACTTCGTGTAGCTATCTCATGGTGTTGATCGCTGCCTCATGCCATGCACTTCCCCGCGAACGCCCCAACCACCTGATTGAACCTATCGCTCTCCTCCCAGAACAGCCAATGCCCGCTCTCAAAGACCACCCACTCCGCCGCCTCTTCCCGCCCGCCGTTGCCCGCCCGCACCCGCCGCGCCGTCTCCTCCATCCCCTTGAGCGGGAAGCACCCCGTACGCCGCCCCGCCAGCACGAGCGTGGGCACGCGGATCGCCTCGACCGCCTCGCGGTGGTCGTAGCGCGTGTGGTCGGCCAGCAGCCGCGCGAGCCAGGCGCCGTCGCACTTGCAGCTCTCGCCCACGAAGAAGCGCTCGTCCTCCTCCTTTCGCTGCTGGTAGTCGTCGGCTTTCTCCTCCCCGTCGAGAGGGCGCACCCGGTAGCCCAGGCAGCCCTCCACGAGCCCCCGGTGCGCCGCGTCGGGCGTCTCGATCCACGCCCGCTGCGCCGCGAGCATGGTCGCCTCGTCGTAGCAGCCGAGATGAGCCTTGTCTGGCCCCCATTCACCAGCGTTCCCTAGGAACGCTGGCACGCGGTCCTGGAGCGGGGCCTGGTCGACGAAGACGAACCCGCCAAAACCATGCTGGCCGAAGAGCTCGACGTACGTCCACAGCACGGCGGCGCCGATGGAGCAGCCGACAGGCACAACCAGGGGCTCAGCACCGCGCTCCGAGGAATGGTGACGGCGTTGAGAGCGCGGTGGAGGTGCGCGACGAGGTCGCGGACGTCGGCGGCGAGGCGTGCGACATGGTAGCCGCCAGGGGTCCTGCCCGAGGCCCCGTGCCCGCGCAGGTCCGGGGCCACGACCCAGAAGTCGCGCGACAACGCTTCGAAGTTGCGGGCAAAGTAGGCCGACGAGCCGCTGAAGCCGTGCAGCAGGAGCAGGATTTTGCTGTAGCGGGGGTCGGCCTGGGCGAGGTGGGGCCATTGGCCGCCGGCAGCGGCAGCGAGGACTGGAAGGCCAGGGTGCAGCCGTCGTTGGCTTCGCAGGAGAGGTACTGCATCGTGTGTGTGTGTGTGGTCGGTTGCCGCTGATTCGTATTTAACCTCAATGTACTTGATACGTTTTGCAACTCACTGCTCTTTGTGGTTGATAATTGTCTGTTTGACCCTAACCTCGGCGCTGCGTCAATTTCTTAAAAATCGTCCGTTGCACTGCAAGTTGACGTAGGTTTCGGCCAAGATACACGCGGGCTCATATGATCGATCAAATCGCGCCAAGAATAGATCGCATTGACAGAATTTGACGTGTTTGCTGATTTGTGTGTATTTTACAGCATCTCCATGAAAGCCATCTGGAGATATTTTCCCTATGGTACATCACATTTCCTCCCACTTGGCGGATTTCTATAAGAGGCAATGGCTTTTTTGACCCCTTATACATAGATACATACAAGTAGTAAAACCGATTAATAACAGCTTAAGCCTCGCCCCTCCAGTGCTGCCTCTCTCGGCTCTTGGGAACAGACAGTGGGCCGTCCTGGAGATCTCTCTTCCGGAATTCAGCCTCGATGAGCTTGAAACGTCCCAGAGCCTGATCCTTGTGTCCTCGGGTGACTCGCTTGGGCGAGAATGCTACGTTGGGCAGGGTAACGAGCTCCGGCTTCTTGGTCTGGATTTCTTTCGAGAGAGTCTTGGGCTTCGGCGGCTTTTGCAGCGTGGCTATGAGGCCGCGTGCTGTGGCGATGTCGGCGAGTTTCTGATCGGGAACGACCTGACCTGTGAGTTGCATAACGCGCTTAAGGACCTGTAGTAGATCTGGTTAGCAGAGACCAACTTGTTTCAAATGGATGCAACATACAGCGAACTTCAACCGCGCGTCTTGCAACGAAGTGCCCTTCCAGCTCTGGTCGGCCTGCTCCTTCAAGGCAAGCGCCTCGGCGGCCGAAGGCAGAGCATAGGTAGGCTCTACGGATGATCCATCACCCTTTGCCACCAATCCTTCGGCCACAGCTTGCAGATCACCCGTAACCGTAGCATTGCCGTCGCTGTCGACCCTGACGTCCAAGGCAAGCACAGCGTCGTGCTGCGCCTTATCTTGCAGTCCCCAGTGCCCGGTCAGCTGGTCCTCTTGGCCCAGCTGCTTCATCACCAGGGTCTCTGTGAGCGCCCGGCGCACCGCGGCCTCCAGTAGTACCGGGTTCTGCACCTTTTGCTTCGCCTTGAAACCGACAAAGTTGCTGCTCTTGGGCCAATGAGCCGGGTTGTCCCACCAGCTCTTCAGGTTTCCTATCGTCTCGAGTCCCTCGGCCGAGGTCGCAGGCGTGTACAGGGTGTCGGTAACGGCGTCGGCCGGCTCCGCCACAGAGGGTGCCGGGGGCGGCACGAAAGCCCGCTGTTGTGGCGGTTCGGGGGTATACTTCTGCAACCCAACGTCCTCTACTACTATCTCCTCGACGTTCTCGGGAACTGCTGGCTTGCCGCTGGCGAGAGATGCCGGGAGCTGGTCGGGCTGCCGGGACGAGTAGAATCGTGCTGTGTTGACGGCCGGGGAAGGAGATGGCTTCGTAGCAGCGCGCGGGGTGGTGCAGAGCGGCGCAAGCGGTCGGACGGTTGAGGCCAATCGGGCGCCCGAAGGCTTGCTGAATCTCGATATCCGACGCATTTTGGTAGATTGCGCTCAAAAAGTCGGGGTTTCGAGCCGCGATAAATGTGTCTTTTGAGGATCTCGACAAGCCCGCCCGAATTAGATCAAGCAACTTTTGGGGCTAGGATTCCCGACTCTCAATGGTCGGGTGGCTCGAACCCGAACCAAAGCTCGAGCCACAATCGATGCTCCGGCTGTGGCTAAGCACTTCAGCTGTCTTGGCTCCGAGGTTACGCTCTAAGACCAGCGACGACAAGGACTACAGTATCACAATTTGGCAATGCCCCTTCAATGTTTTGCCCTCTTACCGAATATCATATTGTACTTGAGAGCATAAGATGAAGCATCTCCGGATACTATTTCTTCTCTTGGGACTTCTGTTATCCCAAGCCATCGCAAAGTGTAAGATTACCTGCACCCGTCCATCCATCTATCACTTAACCAACTTCGTACAATCATGGACTAACAACCCGGCGCGACTCTGCCTATACAGCCGCCCCGACGTTCTGCAAATGCACCTGCTTCAAGAACAGCACCATCGTGCCACTGGGCCCAAAAGACGCCTCCGACAACACGCCGTCGCACGCGAAACCCCCTCCCCAGTCCAATAACAACAAACTGCTCCTGCGCTCGCTGAACCCCTTCACGACCGACGACCCCAACCGCCAGCTGTCCGCCCGGGCCGCCTCGGCGTCCTGCGCGCAGTGCACGCGCAAGTTCTGTCTCGACTACGGCTTCCCCTTCTGCAAGAAGGCCGAGGAAAGGACGTCGTCACCATGTGCTTCCAGCGCGACAGCCGCAAGGACCAGATCATCGTCTGGGGCTTCATCTTCGGCACGCTGGGGCTCCTGGGCTGGGCCGGCGTCCGGCGGGTCACGGAGATGCGCGAGGAGAAAAAGGTATCCGCTGCCGGTGGCATAGGACTCCCCGGAGGCAGTCAGGATAGGGGCAATTACGTGCCAGTCGAAGTGAGATGATCCGTTGCGTTGGGCGTGTCCTTATTGTTTGACATTTTCAACACGGCGGAAGCGGAGTTTCGCGGCGTTTAGGGGTTTTATATATCATCAAGATCGGAGCAAAACCGACTTTTAGGCGCTTGAAATGACAAGCTGGTCTTATACAGTTCATGGCCCGAAGCAAAAGGGCTCTATCCTATGCGTGGCATTACAACAGAGTAAGTTCGTGTCCCAAATACGGAGAACAGCGTATGTTGAATATGTCCAAAGCAGACCAGAACGCCGTTCATCTATCCCCTGAATCAAATCAAAATGTGCATGGTCCGATGTCTGCTCCAATTTTGCTTCTTAAATGCCCCTAAATGCCCCAACGCTCATGCAACGCAGCTTCGCCTCTTTTCATTTATTCATGTTCTACAACGTCTTCAGATCGTATGCACCATCCCAAGCGCTCAATCCTCCTCCAGAGGAGTGGCCTTGACTGACTCGCCGTTGTCCCCAGGCACGCCGTTCTTCTCTCTTCGAGTTCGAACAGCCTCAGCCAGATCTTCCAGCACAGCAACGGTCGAGTCCCAGTCGATGCAAGCATCCGTGATACTGACACCCTTCTTGAGCGCTGCGGGTCCTTCTGCGGGCACCTTCTGGGTGCCCTCATTGATATTGGACTCGATCATCATACCAATGATGGCCTTCTCGCCCTCCCGGAGTTGATCGCCAACCACCTTGGCAACCTTGGGCTGGTTGCGGTGGTCCTTGTTGGAGTTGCCTAGTATATGTCAGTATTGTGCAATGATCCGCGTCGGGTGAAATTCCAGCTTACCGTGCGAACAGTCGATCATGATGGCCTGCTTTTGACCCTTCTTGATGAGGGTTTCCTTGGCAGCTTGGACGTTGTCCTTGTCGAAGTTGGTGCCCTTGCTTCCTCCGCGCAGGATCACGAATCCATGCTCGTTACCCTTGGTGCGTGTAATAGCAGCCAATCCCTGCTTGGTAACACCCATGAAGTGGTGTTTGGAGGCCGCCGCGCCGATAGCATCGATGGCCACACCGAGGTTACCGTCGGTGCCGTTCTTGAAGCCGACGGGGAAGGACAGACCGGAGGCCAACTCGCGGTGAAGCTGCGATTCGGTCGTTCGGGCGCCAATGGCTCCCACCGAGATCAGGTCGGCCAAGAACTGGGGGGAGATGGTGTCGAGCATCTCGCTCGCAATGGGCATGCCGTTCGCCGTCAGGTCGCGGAACATCTGTCGCGAAACACGCAGGCCCTTGTTGATCTTGAAGCTCGAGTCGATGTCGGGGTCGTTGATCAGACCCTTCCAGCCAACGGTTGTACGGGGCTTCTCGAGGTAGGCACGCATGATTATGCAGAGATCGTTCGACAGTTTATCGGATAGGGCCTTGAGTCGGGCAGCGTACTCGTGGGCCGTGGCAGGGTCGTGGATGGAGCAGGGGCCGACGACGACCAAGAGTCTGTCGCTACGGCCCATGACGATAGCGGCGGCGTCGCGGCGGCCCTTGACAACTGTCTGCAGGGCAGCATCTGTCATGGGGATCTCGTCCATGAGGAGAGCGGGCTGGATCAGAGGATCCTGTCCCAGAACTTGATAATCAACAGTGATTAGCATGATGATCTTGTACAAAGGCGCAAACAAAGCTGCCCTCTCTTGTAGGGTCCCCGCCCTATGTGGTTTCTAAGTCGAGAAATCTAGTACTATCTAGGTATACATAGGGTGGCGCAGGGTGATACGGTAACATAACAGAACCAGACGACCATGCACAGCTGAATAATTCCGTACGTACCTCGAGTGTCGTCTACGACGACGGGTGCCATTTCTGCGCTAGGCATGGTAGAGATGAACTGTTCTGACAGTAGGTCTGATGTGTGGTATTCGATTACTTGACCCGTGACGAACTGGGAAGCGAAAGTATTGGTGAGGAGTGTCGGGTACAGATTCAAGTGGGCAGGCGCAAGTCGGGTCGATATCTCTGGCGTTGTGTGAGTTGAAGCTTTGCAAAGACCAAAAAGTCGTAGGCTGGAATTTACAGTTGGATAGGGTATACAAGACTACCCGAGGACGCAGTGGATGTGACTCAGAAGGAGGGTAAGAAGTGAGTCGATATAGTGCGGTATGTAGGTTGTAGTAGAGAAATACTTTTATTCCTTGCGCCCTACAGGAAGTGTGGTGGGGTCAAAATCGTGACTGCAGGAGTCTGGATTTTCGGAGCTCAGGAACTCAACCTCGAATTAGAAAGCCTAGAATGCACACGATTCGTCTTGAACCAATTGCACTACTGGTAATTGTGACGGTGCCTACTCAGGCCTATCGAAGTCCAACAGATCTTCACAGCATATTCAAGCTCCATGATAGTTGTCATTTCATTTGGAGCCGACGGTTCCTGACCGTATTGCTGCTTGCATATCCCACTTGCCCACCATCCCACCAAGATTTTTGGAGTGAGGGGCAGTCGCAAAGCCATCGACCGTCACAAGTGGGGAGTCGCGTGGTGATCTGCAATCCCGTCATCACTCACCTACCATAACATTCGAAGTTCCTGAAATCATTGGAATGAATGGCCGAGTTCATGTCATTGCAGGCATCGCAGTTCCGTTCTGCCAGTTTGAAGTCATAATAGTATACGCTCTCCTCTACTGCGTGACCCTGCATAACCAAAAGGTGTGCTACACAGTCATGCAGCTAGTCCGAGCTCGGAGAGGGAACAAAATCGATTAATCAAGTGCCTTGGCATCCGTCCTACGGAGTACTGAGCCTGCGTACAACCTCAACCATCGCTCGTAGACGGACGAATTTTGATGAAAATGAAACGAAAACGAATCTGAGGAGATAGATTCGATGATAGTGTGATGATCCCCAGGTTCCGGGAAAGTACTCGGTCTTATGCATCTTCCCGCAGCTGGACCTGCCAAGTATCAGGGGACCTAGAGTCCACCCGGCAATGTCTTTATCCTTGCTGAGCTTTGCTGAGCTCGTCATTGGCGAATCCGTCCAGGAACCATCGTCACTTTCGCTTAGGATCGGTATAGGCTCTCGGCAACTTATCTCGACTTCATCTACTGTCGAGGGTATTAGAACACTCCATTACCCCGGACCCATACTGCCGGCGGCCCCCTCGTTTCGATTATAGTATAGGCGAACTGCCATATTTCGTGTGGGGATTGTTTGACGATCCTCTCTTTAGTGAGGTCCGTATGGGCCCCTGTAAGGTCGGCTGAAGTCGTCTAGCAGTATTGGTCACGGAGCTGCCCAGTCCGTCTTTCGTAGCAACCTGTTCATATTTTGAGGACCAGTGCCCATTCACCGTTCGAATGGCTTTCTCGGCGTTGCCTTGGCATTCTCCAGGGCTCTGCTGTAGTGAGCCTCAAGATGCTTCATTCCATGTTTTCCTCCTCCCAGGGAGTCTCGGCGTCTGCATTGTCGCTTTGCTTACTCTACCAACCCTGGTAGCTACACTCGCTCTCGACCCCGACTATCTGCAAGCCAGGCAAGATGACGATGCGCATTGGGTCGCCTCCTGGACCTCGATGCCGCAATTGGTGGAGCAGAACAATCTCCCGCCGGCATCATTCGTATGTGCTTGTCCAAGTCCGACTTTAGAACCAAGGTGCCTAACATGAACACGTAGCGAAGTGGTGGTGCCGTATTCAAGGACGCCACGCTCCGTCAATCTCTCCATCTTTCTATCGGGGCAGAGAGATTTCGGTTCCAAATTTCAAACACGTTCGGTGGCAGTGCTCTCCCTGTAACTGCAGCTTCGGTCGCTCTGTCGGCTGGTAACAAAGCCGGGGTGAACAGTATTGAAACTGCGACACTACACGGTCTCACGTTTAACGGCTCCGAATCGGTGTCCATCCCAAGAGGACAAGTGGTATATAGCGATCCCGTGGATATCAAGGCGGCTGCTCAATCTATGGTTACTCTGAGCCTATATACCCAGGCCGGGCAATCCGGCAGTAGCATCACTGGCCACCCCGGAAGCCGGACTACGTCTTGGATGCAGCAAGGTAATCATGTGAACGCGTCAACAGTAACAGGTGCCAATACGAAGCATTGGTATTTCGTATCAGAGGTCGATGCTTGGGTGCCGACAACGACGTCGGCTCTGGTTATCCTGGTGATAGCATAACCGATGGGCGAGGAAGCACGGATGACGCAAACAATCGGTAAACATTCCTTGGCTTTCTCTCGATGACTGGTGCTGACCTTACTTGCTTAGGTGGCCCGACCTGTTGCTCGCAAACATGCAAAAGTCCAACCTGACCAACATCGGTGTCAACAACCAAGCAGCAGGCGGCAACGCGGTTCTCGCCGGAGGCCTCGGGCCGCCGCTGCTGCAGCGGTACAAGCGCGACCTGCTCCAAGCCTCGGGCGTCAAGTACTGCCTGCTCTTCGAGGGCGTCAACGACATCGGCAGCGGCTCGCCGGACTCGGGCACCCAGCAGCGCATCGGCGACCAGCTCATCGCGGCCTTCAAGCAGATCGCTTCGGATGCGCACAAGGCCGGCCTCCGCGTCTTTGCGGCAACCATCACGCCGTTCGGTGGGAACGGGCAGAGCTACAGCAACCCGACGCGGGAGGCGACCAGGCAGCGTGTGAACAAGTGGATTCTGGGAGGCGGTGATGGCAGCTTCAATTTGACCATCGATTTTGCGAAGTCCGTGGCCAACAGCGGTAACCCGGGGACATTGGCCACCCAGTATGATAGCGGTGACCATCTACATCTTAACCCTGCTGGTTACCAGGCAATTGCCGACGCTTTTCCTTTGGACATATTCAATTAGGGGCACATGGACAGCAGCCCCGTGCTTATTTGGCCGGTATATGGGCAGTCAGTCACGCTGTCAAAAGCTGAAAGGGGTGAGTGAATTGTAATGAAAAGAAAAGGCATTGAAAATGGCAAAAAGAGGACGGAATTGAACCGTTGTTCCTCCCGACGTGGGGGTCGAACCCACAGCCTTGGGATTGTCATTCACACGGTCCTGACTGATTTTCAGCGAGGCGTTCGTAAAAGTCCCACGCTCTGCCATTGAGCTAGCCGGGATTGCTGCACTGAGCTGATGAACTGGTTGGCATTAGTTACTAGTTATATTGTAAATAGCAAAGCATAAAGTGCGTCACGAGTTCAATCAAATCTCATTTAAATCGATCCATGGATGCCACCAACCCGTTTTCCAGTCGGTCCCGTTGTTATACAATTCAATCAGTCAGTCAATACTGACACTTTATTTATTCTACCAGCACCTTCTTGTACATGAATTGATATATGCTTAGCGTCTGTCTACGTCGTAATCGACTAGTTACGCTTTATTTCGTCCAGTGATGAGCCAACTCCTCAATTTTAAACCTGCCCGAGTCGTTCGTCCAAGCTCTTCAGAGGATACTAATTCTTGGAAGCCCTTTACCGAACCTGGCTGCTCTATTACGAGCGTTTTCCGACATTAAATTGTCAGTTTGTGGCCTGTCGCCTGTAGGTGCATAGCCATGACTTTGACTCGCCCATCTGCCACATTGATTTGGACCCGCGAGAGGGACTATGCCACTTGCCCATGATAAACCCCCCACGCCTCTGAATGCAAGTCGCCGCCTTTCCCGGATCTTCTACAGTCCCAAGAGTACAATCACCCCAGATATCGCCGCGGGCACCGCCTGGACGAACAGGATCTTCTTGTTGGCGGTCAGCCCGCCGTAGACGCCCGCGACGCCCACGCAGCCGAGGAAGAAGAGCTGGAGCTGCTTCGCGACCGCGGGCGCCGGGTGGGCGAGGGCCCAGACGAAGCCGGCGGCTAGGAAGCCGTTGTACAGCCCCTGGTTCGCCGCCAGCGTCTTGGTCTTCTCGGCGAAGTCGGGCTTGAGACCGAACGCCTTGCGCCCGCGCGGCGTCGTCCAGAGGAACATCTCCAGGACCATGATGTAGCCGTGCAGGCCGGCCATGAGGCCCGTTGCGGCGGTGGAGAGGAGGGGCATGGCTGATGGTGGTGGTGGTGAGAGAGACGGAAGGTGGTAAGTGTGTCAATTGAGAGAGTTGAATTCGGGGTATAGTGAGGAACACTCGCAAACAACGCTGACTGTAACCCAAAGAGTAGAATGAGAGGAATGAGAATAAGAGCTAGCCACGATGTCAACTTGGGGATTGGGAAGATTCAACTGCACGGTGCTCTTCATGGGACAAGACAGCTGGTGTTCTATTTAGCAACTCGCATTGAGTTCCATGTCGACTGACTCGTACCCATGCACGCCAAGGTTGTTTTTTTAGCGTAGGGCCCCTTGCCCAGCGTAACGAGGCTTCCCGCCATACGACGTAGTACGTAGTACGTTTGCGAAACAATTTGCTGTCACCAAACCACGGTGCATCAATCTTAACATCATTCTTTCTGCTGTCTTTTTGGCGGTCACGTGCAAACGACGACTGTCTCAACCAGCAGTGGATGTTGATGGACCGGTTCGAGTAGAGCCATCCTCAACACGCATACTCTCTACCATGGACAGGGAGACTGCTGATTATCCGATGCTACTACGGTTTGATCTCACATACGGGCAGAGAGAGCGCAAATTTCGAGTGAGCATCATTCCGAGTTCGTCCTAACGTGCTTGCAATGGCAACTCGGCTGCTTTCACGGATTATTCTGTACTGCGAATATAAAGCATGGAAACTACGCTACCATCGCTCCTTCCATCAACCTGATAAGGGCAAATACTAGCCCAAAGCTGAAGCTATCCTAAACCAAGGCAATAGTACCAGTATACCCATGGTCGAAGATACTCAAACCCCCATGCAGTACCCTGCTTAGAAACGTTCCAACGCGATAGTGAGTGTCTGACTGAGCTGCCGGGTAAAGAAGAAGACCCCACGCGTCCCGTTCGTGTTCCGGACCGCAGAGTGTGCAGCAGCCAGGGCCAATGTCGCCACGATTCCTATCCTGGTAGAATGTCCGACGGTACTCCAATCTGTGAAGGACCGTTAAGTGATCGTTATCCCCGCCTTCCAGTCGCCGCACCCGACCCGTTATCGTTTCTGGAAGCTCGGAGCAGCAACTGGAAAGAAGCAGGAGTCGAAACTTGCGCCTGTAGTCGTCCATGTGTGCCTTCCAGAAAAAATCTGCTTTTACATGGACTGACTGTCCCTCTGACAAGGTATACCAAACCCCTGATTGGCGAGAGTCCTTGGTCTCCCATGCTCCGGGGATTTCTAGAAGCATACCGGACAAGTGAAGTGTTGCACGCTGGATTCTCCCGAGTGGCGCTTTTCCGTCTACATGGCTCTCGGCACGCACGTGGCGTAATTCCGACCTAAGATGACTCCGTACCCGACAAAGACGACTTGCTGATGGTGTCATGGTAAACTCGGAAAACTCCTGACGGCGACCGGTCCAGCTCCAAGAAGGGCCAATTCTGCGGTCATTCGCGGATATAGAATCAAATAATTCCCGAAATTCGTGTCCCTCTATACCATTGGAATCCCACAGAAGGCCATATTCTATGTCATTGACCCAAAGACCTGCGATATATCCATCCTTGTAAATATCTTGGAATATCCGGGCTATACCAGACAGGCCTGGTAAGACGTCGTTGTTATCCGACGAATGTAATAAGCGGAACTCCTCAATAATTGAGCACCACATATCTGGGAAAAGGTTACTGTGGTTGAGGATCTCATCGCGTGTGATAGAGTACCTAGATTGGTCTTGGCGCCTTTTGTAGTCGAAATTGTCCTTGAACTTGTCCTTGAAAACGTGCCGATCCTCGCTTGTTATGACGTTACCAACGTGAACGTGAGTCATATATCGGCACCGAAATATAGCTTTCTCGGTGCTAGCATTCTTTCTTCTAAGGTCACTTGTCATTAGGAACCACACTTCTCGAGAAATTGTGCCCGAATCCATGCTGGTGAAGTATCGAAAAAAGGAGTGAATAAGATCTACTTACGGAAGACCCAACCACGTAAGCTCCAATAGGAAATCCTCAACTCTATCTGCAAGGGCGAAAGCAAGTACTTTTCACGGTGATTACCATAGAATGGTCGTATTTTGTCGCTACGACATGGGAATAGAGAAATGGTTTCCGTTGGAGAAGATGAGTTGGCAGGGACCAGGGAAAGATCCAATCGGGCGTTTGTGCGCTGAAGAAAACCTTCAAGACAGGAGTATGTCGCCATGGCACAGATAGTGAGGGCTGAGCCAGCAAATACTTTCTCCATATCGTAGCTCTGCCCTTCCCAGTCGGTGGTATCGTATTGGAGAATACACAATGCGTCAACCCACAAGAACCGGAATCCAAGGGCTCGACACGTGGTTACAGCATCCTGAACCACTGGAGTGAGGATTCCGAATCCGACACCCTTGTACAGTCTTTCATTTGACTCTGCCGTTAGTAGCAACTGTTGGCTTGCGTCCATGGGCGGGACATCTCTCAAGTCGTCTTGGCCTAACGCCAATGGCTCGGCAGACGGCTTCTGAAGTTGGGCGAGATACCGAATAACAGGCGACAAAGACTTTACTTTTGCATCTTTCCAAAAGTTCAACCCTACCACAATTGTGACAGATCCTGCAGCAGTAAGGTAGTAGGTTGTGCTGCTTCGGGTAGTGACACCTCACTTTATTTAAGCGGGTGATGGCCCTTCGTGCATGTCATTCATGAAGATTCATGACGGGTAGCCAAACGAAACAGGATTATTCTTAGGAATAGTTTTGCGAAACGATATGACGCGATGGCAGGGTATGCATTGAGATAATGCAGACTCCATACTACGTCACTTGTACCAACCATTTCTTGGTTTAAAGGGGCGTGCCCTATTATAGCAAGTACACACTTATAAACGCTGCGACCCGCTAAACACCTCAGCTCTACTAAGTAACGGAAACCAAAACAGAGAGATAAGCGTAACGACCGCTGAGAAGGGAACCGATGCGTTCTGTAGATCTGTAAGGCTGTGCCAGTAAAATTGCCATAGAAACCAGAAGGCAAAAGGCCCAGCCAGGATGGCCAGATGGTACAGAGACACAAGAATGAGACTGACTCTCTCCACGGCTATTAGACCCCAGATCTCCTTTCGATTGTCGAAGTCTTCCTGTTCTATGCGGCGATCCCTCTTCGGAATGCATTGCGTGGCGCCGTAGGACCCAGACAAACGCCGGCGACACGACCGAACATGAAGCAGGTGACTGTGGCGCTGGCCGCCTCGGAAACACTGGTAGAAACGGTTCTAAAATTCATGTTCACTGATATGAGGTTCGGGCTTCGGGGGCCGGATGAAGTCATAGTCGGTGGCGGTTACGTCTGGAAACTTTGGATGCCTTACCGATGGATAGCACTCCTGGTTCGCACACATCATCTGCTTCAGATACTTAGAAGCCCTGTCCTCTTGTACCGAGAAAACGTAGAAAGAAACGAATCAGCGAAAAGAAATTTGCGTACAGAAACGAAGTTACAGTGGCTATAAATCATATAGCTCAACCAATAACGGATGTAACCACGGATACGAATATACTCTTCCTTTAGTCTGGCGTAAAAGATCGTATCATTCATATACTGTGTTTGAATCTGGGCGACCTCGAACTGATGACCCCCTTGACTGACGGCGACGAAGACAATGTTCCCTTGAGTCAACATGCCATCAGTGCTTATGCTAGAGCCTGTCCTATCAAACAAGACAGGACCAGGCTGGGAATTAGGGGAGTTGGGCGTATTCGTACGGTCAATATGGGCAGGCGACGGCCTGAGTGGGTTGTCCGCCAAGTTTTGAAGAGGAACGGGCGGCTGTCGGTACCTATATCCAGAAACTGGTCTTGACTGTGGCTGATACTTCGTAAGAAGTCGCTGGAAGCCCTTAGCAAGGCGGGGCGGAAGGCACGCTCGCCTAATGATACCACATTCCTAAATGTAAATTATTGCTGAAATGGGACTCAGTACTATTCCATTAACTTACGCAATTCCATGATATGATATATCCGTCTCGGTGTCCGGACCTAACGGGGTCAAGAAACGGCCACCAGGACCACTCAGCTCCCGTGGCCGCCTCTAATGACAATTACCATTCGTCGAAAAGCGAATGCCCGATAAGTTGATCGAAAATGGCGCTGCGGTTGACCAAGTCCAATTCCATGGCCAGGTCAAGCAATATGTTTTTCTTCGGTTCGGGTCGCTCCAGTTATGTGTTTCTGTACCAAAGCTCGCATCTCAGTATGAAATGTGAGAGAAGCCGCATTGCTAAGCCTGACGTTTTCTCCGGCGACATCGATTCCGCGCTCGCCGTCCTCGATGGACTCGGCGGCGTCTATTTCTAACACGCGCCGGTTATTGATGTTCTCTACGTTAACATCATCTGACTTGGACATCGAGGTCTCGCGCTGAAGCCTCACGTACTCTCTTGCCATTGCTGCAGCAAGGTATGAGTTATCCTGAACAACCTTGAATAGCGTATGGATATCTCGATGGATCTCTTTACTGCGGTTGCGAAGTTGTATTGCGACGTACTTGGCATCCGCCGTCTCGGATTCCTGGGGTGGTTCTTTAAAGAAGGAGCGCGGTAGCAGACCAAAATTGCGCACACTGTCTGTAACCGATGATATTGAACTGCTGTCAGAAATCCCCATGCTGAATATGGACAAGACGGATAAGGCAGCCCAAGAATACGCTTCGCTCCTCGTACTGTTTGCATGTCCCTCAAGCTCAATTTGGAGAAGCGAATTTAACACCTCTTTCGCAAGCCATGCGTTTCCGGCTATCACCTCGACGACGTCATCTGTGTTGGCGACCCGGTCCCCTAGCTAGTCGAGAGCCAGCGTCATGGCCTCGCGACTATGCGTATTCCCGGTTTCCATTCCCTCGAGAATAGTTCCGTACAGTGCTTCAAGTCCTTCGGGTAAGCATTGCAAGCATTTAACAGCGTCTTTGGATGCCACCTTGGCCAGTTCGCCACAGGCTAAACGAATCCATAGGAACGTGCCTTGGGCCTTGTCGCGAAGGATGTTCTTGACTTGCTGGGTCGCAATGTAGTTATTCCTCTTTGCAAGCTGCGCAACCTTTTCGTCAAGATAATAATCAATGTCTTGTTTTGCTTGTGGGAAGCGAGCCAGTTCGGCCTTCGCGGCAAACTGGTTCAGAGCGTTGCCTACCTCTGGATAAGGCCGACTGGTGACCAGAACCCTGAAGTTTTTCACAGTCTCGGACGACGAAAAAGCCTCCTCTAGCTGTTGAAGAAGCGTTACCCGAGACTTTGCGTCGCATTCGTCAAGGGCATCAATGATGCAGAACTTGAACCCAGTCCGCTCGTCGCCAGCCGCTTTGATGAACATGGACCAAACAGCGTCAAATGATGTGAATAGCTTGGGACCGCGCTCATCGTGTATGTACTTCTAGAGGGCGTAGTCGAGGAGCTGCGGATGCTGCTGGACAAGCTGGAGCAAAAGTCCCCTGACTACCGACGTGGCCGTCTTCCGCTTCTTGAAATTTAAATCGCAGAAGAAGTATACAAGCGTCTTCCCGTTCGTTTGGGCGAATACTTCGGTGAGCTTGTTAGTCAGGTAGAGCGCCATAGTGGACTTTCCGGTGCCTGGGTTTCCATATAACCACAGGACGTTAGAACGACCCGTTAGCTCCTCTCGAGGACCCAACTAGGTTGTCAGCTCCTCCGTCGCGAGAAACCATTCACACGTGTTCGCTGTGCGTTGTCCTATCTTGCGTTCCATCTTGTCCTTGTCTCGGCCGGGTCGGTCAAGAACAGATCACGCAGACAGTCGCGGGCTTCTGGCCTCTGGGTGAGAGGCCCGTCTTTGGAGATCCAAGGCCGGTCGACATTGGCCCCCAATCCGTGTACGGCGACGATACTGCACTTTCTCAGGGAGACTGTCTATACCACGAGAGGATAAACTCACTCGAATTAGGTCGATCCATCAGACGGGTCGTGATGGGGTACCTCGAGAGTGGATCGAGATCGGGAAGACGCTGGGGTCGTTGTAGCTCCTTCAGCGGGGTCCTCGTGTCCGAGTTAGGGTGCCTCGTCTTGTAGCAGGGCCCGCGTGGCTTCTCCATCCTGTTCCCTTCTAGGGTGAAAATTGGATGTATTGGTAGATGGCTGGTATGGTTGCCCCTTGGTTTGTTCGATATTAGACATAATGAGGATAAGTACTTAAGGCCGGCGGGAGCATGCCTCGATTAGGGCTGGGTATTTGAAACGTATAGCGCAATATATGAAATACCGATCCAGGAAAGACGGCCAATGTGTTTCCTTTTAGCCTCGTTGGAATAGTTCAGAAAGAGAACAGTTTAGTAACAAGTACTGGGCGCCTGTTGGGTTATGAAAATAATGGAAAATAAGACACGTCAGCAACAGAGAGAGGCAGACCGTCGCCACTAAGTGCCATGCCGTATATCTCTAATCACAAAAAAGCGATCGCAAAAGTCGAACCAAGTTGGCAGCATGACGTGATGCTCAAACGAGGGCGGATGGGAGGGGCTGAGAGTTAGATACAGGGGATGGCTAGACTAGCAAGCGATGCCCCCGAATTTAAAACCAGACGAATCAGCATTGCCAGCAGGGGTCAGACTCTTCTTCTAGCTGGCCGCATCACTCGTGACTGTGTTGTGCATAACGAATAGAAGGTGCACATGTGTACTACTTCATGTATGACTCAAAAGTTCTGCAGGCAGTGCGGCGTCATACTCATCCAGTCTTTTGATGGGCTTTACCCCTAATCTTCCCTTGCCATCATCGTGCCCATTGTACAGATGGATAAGCGCTACCCGGTCCGTTCCGTCGTGCAGCTTCGATACACTCTTTTCTTTTACGTATATTATGGAGGAGTTGCGCCAGGAGCTTCTGTGGAAATAGGAAGTATTCAGGCTTTGAGAAGCATAGATTAAGTCACTGCTATGCTCCTACCTGCAGACGACCCCGCAGTCGCGGGTAGAGTATGCGAGGACGGCATTGTTAGGCCTGGTTCAGGTTACACCAGCGTCCTTGCAAGGTCCAGCCACATTTGAGCCAGCGACTCTGGTGGAAGGAGGACTCTGCATTGGGTAGTTCATCTCCTGGAGGCACATCACTGAGGGTAAACAAGTGTAACATAGTCGAGATGCTTTGTGATATCGCCTGCACGGGATCTCACTACGCTTTCTGGGGCAAAATGCTGCGACTCTTTTCACGACGTGAAGGCGACAAGCGGGGCTCGAGATGGTCCATCTGGACCCCGAATCGTAAGCACAAGCTCGACACCAACGCCCATGGCGTTGGCGTCCAGAATCAAGCTACTTATGCTCGCTTCGTTGCTCTACAGTACGTACAGATCTTGGAGGTTTGCAAAGAGGTTTACTTATTCGCGCGGCTCAAAGCATCACGTACTTACGCTCGGACCATACCACTCAATGACTCATAGTACTCCACGTGGAGGACAATAGTACTATATTGAATAGCCTCGATGTAATGTCGTATGGACTGGAGTACAGAATGCTACAACCGAGCAGGTGCCCGAGTAGAGCTTGGCTCTGATGGAAATACACTAGGGGGGACAAAACCACGCCCTCTAATCAGTGTTATAATCCACTATCAATCAGTCAACGAGCTCCCAGGCCTCACCAGCGCCAGAGATCTTCTTGACGGTCGGCTCCCTGTTCTGGCTGGTGACTTCGGCCAAGAAGCTGGTTTGGAGATCTCTCAGTCGCAACCGGCAACTGTGTCCGCCCAAGTGGACCTTTCCGTCATCACCGGCGCCGATCTGCTTCGAAGAGTCCGTAGCTGCCTCGATGATAATGAAGTCGTCGTCGATCATGACAACACCCATCTGGTCTCCGTCGATTCTGATGCGGAAGCGGGTACGAGCCGTCTCGGACGCAAAGACCTCTCCATTGTCGCTTGCCCAGTAGAGCTTCGGATTCCCCTGGGCGCGGATGTAGAATCTGGATTCAAGAAATAATTAGAACAAGGAGCCTAGTTATACGAGGTGACATATCCGGATGTTAAAAGACAAAGGGGGAGTGGATCTACATACGTCTTGCCGCTGATGCGATCCGTTCGACCCTGATGTTCAAAAGTGGTGATTCCGCGCCCGGTGAGATCGTTCTGAAGATTGAACAGCATGATGTCGTTCATCTCCTTGCAATCTGGTGGGTTGGTATTAAGGTAGGTGAAGTAATCTGGAGCCAGGCGCTGGTAATCAGAATGTTTACTGCTGACCTTGCGCCACCATTGATCCATGATATCCGCGGTAGGGGCTACTGCGACCCATCGCCAGGTCGAAGCGGTCTTGCTCTGTTGTTCTCATGAGTATAATAGGCGCGAAAGAAAGAAGTTCGAGAGTAATTCCGGGTTGGGACTTACGTATTTGATATAAGCGTAGTAGACCATGTTGCTGATGTAGCGTTTAGCTGTGAGTTGCAGTGGGTAGAATGGAAGTTTGATGAAGGAGATGGTTTTCAGCAACAAAAATATCGAAGTGAAATCGAGAGTATTTATATCTATGCATTCCCAAAGGTTGGTCTGTGTCATTGGCTTGATAGTCTGCTGTAGTCTCTTTCTGTCATGAAAGCGACACCAGCACACTCTAGCCGACTGAGCCAGGCCGTCCCCACCGGGCAAAAGGACTATAATGCCAGGTCAGCGTCTTGGATGTCTACTAGAGCTTGCTACCGACCCTTTACACTTTTTTTCTTTCTGTGAGCCCCTTGCGAAGTGATCATCGGCCCAGCCGAAGAGCTGGAAAGTAGAATGATTAAAGATATACGTCATAAAGCGGCAGTATCCCCGGTCCTACCATTGTAGATCCTGTAGAAAAAATAATAACCGCATACGACTGAGAAACTTTAAAGCGGTTGAATCATGGGCTATACCACCAAGGATCAAATTTTTGAGCGGTTGGGCCACGGGCTGTGCCAATGTAGATCAGACTCTAATTGAAGTTCAAAACAGAATACCAATAGCGCTGATAGGAATTGAACCTATCACTATTCATCCTTACTCCTTAGTAGACCTTATCGAACAAGAGGCGCACCCGTAAGCAGCTGAATCGCGGGCTCCACCGCCGGGATCGACCTTTTGAGCCCCTGGGCCACGGGCTGTGCCGATGTAGATCAGACTATAGGCAGCTGAATCACGGGCTATACCGCCGGGGAACTTATTGACCCAGTAATATAATGGAGAGCGGCTCCGGTTTATCTGTCAGATGTCGCGGGGACTAGAGCGTTTGTTTCCCGGCTCGGGGACCATTTGAAGCGCGCCTCTGGTTCGGTTTCCAAGGTTACTCTATGGAATACGGGCGGCGCTCGTTATAAGCGGTCGGTGATAAGCTCTAGTAGACATCCGAGGGGCTGACTTGACAATATAGTCCTTTTGCCCAGTTGGGGCGACCTGGCTCAGTTGGCTAGAGTATATTGATGTAGCGCCGTGACACCCGTGAGCGCGTGGACGATGCTGGTTCTTTTGGCATATAGGCCGAACGGGACCGTGCATTAGCCTGTTTTAGATTCTGCGGGAGTCAAGAAGCAAAAAATCCATGGGGTTGGGCCAATCGGCGATGCATCCTCCACGGTCACCCATCCCGACCCCTACACAAAGACGTTTGCTACTATATGATCTGCATGAAGTTCAGCTCTCATCCTAGGCTTGGCATTACCTTTTGGGCAATGACGCTTTACTAGATTAGTAAACAATCTGTGTGCATAGAGCGGCTTTGTCTCAGTTACGATTATCGCAATTCAATAGAGGCCAATACACATGTTTTGAGAGCGATATGGCTATGCTAATGGCATTCGACAGTGTATCTAAACTTGGTATATAAGAGTCGTTCAATAATTCGCAAGTCACTGTCCAATGCTTCTGCAAACTGCCATGAGACTTGCGACCTATCAATTTCCTTCTCGCGATGTCTTGGAAGAACCTACTCCTCAGCATTTGCGTCAGCAGCACGTATGCTGACTCGTTACCCTTAAGCGGCAGAGATGCCATCAACCTCGACGCCAGCCTGATTACCAGGCAGCCAGCCAAGAGAATCTCTCTTGATGACATTCGCCCGATCACAGACTCCAATGGCCATCTACGCTGCTGCCCCCTCGGTACCATCAACGATGGTGTTGGCTGTGTTTTCCCACAGTCGAGCGTTTGCCCAGAAAATTCTCGACTGGTTGGCAATCTCTGCGTACTGAGCACGCCGCCAAAGTGCCCTGAGAACCTAGTGTTCAAGGGGCAAGCCTGTGTGGGAAGTCTTCCACCCGACTGTGGTGCGGGTTTCAAGTTCAATGGACGTCTTTGCGAGACCGAGACAGATCCAGTTTGTCCCCGAGGCACACTATTCGACGGAGAGAACTGCCGTTCCGATACGCCGGTCATCTGTCCTCCGGGCCATAAATTGGAGGATCGCCTCTGTGTTTCCACCAGCCCTCCTGGGTGCCCCAACGGTCTCATCCTGCAGGGCGAAAGCTGTGTCGGCTCTTTACCTCCCTCCTGTCCTCGCGGCACAAGACTGGCTGGTGGAAGCTGCAATGCGGGACCTCCTTCCTGTACCCGGGGCTTTGACTTCAAGGACGGAAAGTGTACTTCAACTCAACCTCCTGGTTGCCCACGTGGGTCCCGGTTCGATGGTTCCATCTGTACCTCCGAGGAGCCACCGCATTGTGGCGCGGGCAGATTCGATGGCAAAATCTGCGTCTCGGACGGAAAGCCCAGTGTCCAAGAGGGTACGAACTCCAAGGAGGATCATGTGTTTTCCACGACGTACCAACCTGTGGCCGAGGCAGAAAACTCGTGGTAGATGACCAATCTGGTCAATCGACTTGTTGTCCGAGCAGCATGGAGTATGATGGTTTGGAATGCTTTCGAAAGACAGAAGATCCTGGCAGCTGTCCAGACGGCACGGAATACAACGGCGGCCGTTGTCGAACGAGTCGCACCGTCAACCCAGATTGTCCTCGCAACCATAGACTCGACGGAGATTCTTGTGTGACCACGTCCGATCCTAAATGCCCCAACGACGGCATTTATAGGAACGGTGAATGCGTGTTTCCGGGCCCGCCTGGCTGTCCGCGCGGTTCGACGTTCGATGGTTCGAGATGTATTGTCGAGAGGGGGCCGCAATGCCCAAGAGGCTCCATATTCAACGGGCATGGTTGCACATCCGAAGATCCTCCCAGCTGTCCTAGAGGTACCACCTATATCGGAGGTGCTTGCGTTTCCAAGAGCCCAGCAAACTGCCCAACTGGGTCTACGCTCATAGGCGACGTTTGTGTTTATCCCACGCCCCCAAAATGTCCAGGTGAGGCGGGTATCAATAAAGGCAGGTGCATCTCTCCCAGAACCCAGACTGCCCTCGTGGCTCGGTCTTTGACGGCAAAAATTGCATCGCCAACGACCGACCGACGTGTCCTCGCGGTTCCTCATTCGACGGCAAAGGCTGCGTTGTCCCCCAGCAGCCCGTCTGCGACAGGGGTTTGACGTTCATTGGCAATGAGTGCGTGTCCGACTCGCCGCCCGATTGCCCAAGAAACACATACTACGACGGAAGCGCCTGCGTGACCAAGGGCGGCCCAGAATGCGCCAAGGACTGGTCTTTGATGGCAAAACCTGTGTCGCTCCCGATGGCCCTACCTGTCCTCGAGGCACGGTCTACGACGGCACCAAGTGCGTCAGCGACGCCAAGCCAGACTGCGGAGAAGACATGGATTTTGACGGCGAAGGGTGTGTTTCGAGACGCAAACCCGGTTGCCCCCGTGGAACGGAGCTAAGTGGCGACGTGTGCATCTCGAACGCCAGACCCGACTGCCCCCGTGGCACGACTCTGAAGGGATCCAAATGCAGATCAACCATCAAAACCTCCCTGCGGTCAGGGGCTTGTACTGGATCCGAAGGGCGACTGTGTCTCCGCGAAGCAACCCCAATGTGACAAAGGCACGCTCTTCGATGGTGTCAAGTGTGTTATCGGCAAATCCAGCACTGACTGCTACTCCCTGAATGTATGTCCGCCGATCGGTATGGGCACCGTAACATCTCAGCTACTCGCTTCTCGTAGTGCTGGTGGTCGTGGCGGCGATGGCGAAGACGCAGCCACTGATTCACCGTCGCAGGAGGACAGCAATACCGACGATGTCGTTTCCAGCGCTCGTAGTTATCCAAGAGCTAGCACCGATGAGGAGGTTGGTCTTGGAAGTCCTGCGGATGCGGAACTGGGTGATATCGAGATGCCTGAAGCTGATATCCATGTGCAAGGAGACGGCAGCATCATCCATAACGACCTCTAGGGTACTATTCCCATACTCCCAGGTTGTTTGAACAATATTGCAGGGCGGACAGGGGTCACCGCCTTGGTAGGCTACTACTGATCCATCTACCGGTATATGTATAACACGCCTGGGCTTTCCTCTTTTTTTTTCTCTCCCTTCCTTTAAACCGGTTATCCTTTGTATCAAATAGTCATCCCTTTCCATTAAACACCTCATTAAACAGATATTCCGTTCTATTCGTTAGGACTTTACATGTTCTCTCTCTTTTGTTATCTTAGCATAATAATATGTGTCTACTATTACTCTCACTGTCCCTTCTATGCGGCAAAATAAAAGGATGCTAGTCAAAATACTAAAAGTACGTACGATAGAAACTCCAATCATTACTCCCCATTCGGTAGAGATATATTAACTGCATGATGCACAGTCTTGCAGGCCTTGGCCAGCGTCTGCATCGCCTCTCTATTGGCTTGTATCTTTGCTCTCCAAACGTGGTGTGACTCGTTTCCAGGTTTAGCTCGCATCGTTATGGCGATCCCGGCGATTTCGGCGATTAACTCGAAGCTCCTTCCATAAGCGGATGAATAAACTGCCCGGTGGCTGCTTGAATGCTAGTTCTTGTAAAGGGTGACTGGTTGACTGGAGATATCCTGTCACCCTGGTTTCCCAACTCCTCCGTCGACATCTTTGCTTCATCTTATACTTAAGAAATAGTTCCCTCTTAAAAACCCTTTTTTCTCCGACTTACAAACAATGGACGTGAAGATTGCACTCGGATCCGCCTTTGCGACGGAAGTACTACTTCATGTATCCCTATTCCGAAGTGGTGAATGGGATACCGGGGCAAACGGACTTATGAGAGTTCCATTTGTACTTATGGCTATCATGAGCGTTGCCTTGGCCTGGTTGAGACCGGCAGACCCCATCCTTCAGTCATGGGGCTATGCTTGTCAACTGGAAGCTGCCTTGCTGGGCGGCGTCCTCGTCAGCATGCTGGTTTACCGAGCCTGTTTCCACAGGCTTCGATACTTCCCTGGCCCCTTTGCGGCCCGTTTGTCTAGCTTGTATATGACAAAGCATGCCGTGAGAAAAATGCAACCATATCACGAAATCAAGAAGATGCACGAGCGGTATGGTGATTTCGTCCGAATCGGTCCCATGGAGCTTTCCATCACCGAGCCCGCGGCATTCCGCGACATCTACGCGAATAGTTCACCCTGCGAGAAGGGCCCCCTGTACAGCCAAGGCCGTCCCTCGGAAACAGTGCTGGATGCTCGTTCGCGGAAAAAACACGCCCCTAAAAGGAAGTTGTGGGATTACGCCTTCACTACCCAAGGTAGGTTGTGCTGCTAACATTCTGCGATACGATATACACCTTTATTGACAATAGCATCCACAGCCCTTAATGACTATGAGGACCGAGTCGGACGATACACTGACCAACTTCTGGGGAGAATCGAAGAATATGAAGGGGCGACGTTCGACATCACACGGTGGTTCAGCTTCTACACCTTTGATGTGATGGGCGAGCTGGCTTTTGGTAAAAGCTTCAGACAGCTGGAGGACAACGTTGAGCACTATATGTTACAGATATCCCATGAAGCTCAGCGCATGGCCGGCGGAGTGTTCTTATACCAACCATGGTTCATCGCAACCTTCAGGACAACGCCCATCCTGAACTGGGGATGGTTGAAATTGCAGAAATGGTCGAATGGACAAATCGAAAACCGGCTAGCGAACGAGCCAAAAGTACCTGACATATTCCACTGGGTCAGTTCGGAGTATCGGCTCAACCCAAGGCCCTCGGTTCGTAAAACTTTCATGCGGATGCGAAGATTGTGTTACTGACACTCAAGCAGTCGCTAGATAAGCTGAACCTACTGGCAGAAATCAGACTCATTGTGATTGCTGGAAGCGACACGACGGCTATCGCGCTCATTGGGCTCTTCTACCATCTCGTGAAGGCACCCGAGGTTGCAGAGAGGCTGCGCGGCGAGATCGACGAGCTTGCGGCGCAAGGTGATCAGGCGCTGACGAAGAACACGTCGCTGGCCAAGCTCAGATACCTGCAGGCGTGCATCGACGAGTCACTTCGCTTGTTTCCCGTCGTCCCCACTCGGCTGCAGCGCATGACACCGCCCCAGGGAGTTCAGATCGGAAGCCGTTGGGTGCCTGGCAACACTGCTGTCATCGCACCCTCATGGATCCTAAGTTGAGGTAAGCAACAGGTCCCCATGCGGTTCTCTCCACCGCCACGAGAAGCATAATTAGCTTGGTGCTAAACATTTTACTCTCTGCCTATAGACCCTCGCTGCTTCGCCCGCCTGGCGAGTTCATCCCGGAACGATGGACGACGGAACCCGACCTCGTCCTCGACGCGTCCGCCTACGCGCCCTTCTCGATCGGCCGCACGTCGTGCGCGGGCAAACAGCTAGCTCTCATTGAGCTTCGCCGGACCGTCGCCCTCATCTTGCATCGCTACGACTTTGCTCTGGCCCCCAAACAGCAGATCGAGGACTTCGAGCGCGGACTCGAGGACCATTTCACCCTGAACCCGCCCGAGTTCAAGCTCGTATTCAAAGCAAGGGCAGCTCCATCCCGAATTGACTGATGAGCTGGCTGTCTGTTGGTGAAGCGCAAGCTGGAGTTACTGATTCTTTGGGCATTGTTGCGTGGACAAGGGCTACTCGGCGAGAGAGCAGTATGCTTCTTAGTATGATGCGAAAAGGGATGGAGAAGGATCTGGCAATTACGAACGTTCGTGGATTGTGTGAAGCACCATGCCTGGAATCTATATGCCGCTGTACTTTTCGCGTTATCATATATATGGCTTCGTAAAGTGATTCATACAACACAGTGCCAATTGCAGCTCGGCGGAGTCGCGACCATGGGCCCCTTCGAAGCCGCTAATGTGGTGTTGCGAGTCAGCTGCTTCACAGCACTTGCGGACGCATCACCATACAAAGGGTTACCGATAAGCAAAGACGCCCAATTGGGAGAGCTTTGCAGGACGCAGCATGTTGTGCGACACCGGAACCAGTTGATCTTGCATTCGCCGTGGGCGAATGAGGGTTGCATAGGTATGGAAACCTCGCAAAGAATTGGTCGTGGAATCCCGGGGAGTGGGCAATGCGGGGAAGGTCCGTTTGGATGGTATTTCTGCTATACCCGGTACGCACCGAAGGAAGCATGTTCACTGGAGAGTACTTGGAGCCAAAGATGATACAAACCCTATAAGCAATCGTGAACCAGCCAGTTCCTCTTTCGTGCAACCTTCTCTGAACCGGTTTGCTCGCCAGCACTTGTGGTCGCCGTAGGCGGAGCCGGAGCAACTCCCGGAGCATCTCCCTGGGGGGCTCCAACAAATATGGAATAGGCGTTCCTTGCTGCATATTGGATGCGGACACGGGGCCGCTAAAAGGGCAGGGCGAAAGTAGCAACCCCAACTTCGTATAAAAGAAGCCTGGTCACCCGCTTGACAGTTACGGCTGACCTGAGCGAGGAGTTTGGCATTTACAACCAGTGTCCCTCCACACGAACAGAGCATTGCCCAAACCCCGCCTCGGACGACAACATGGCCGATTCCAAGAAGACGCCGCTGCGCGTTGCCGTCACACAAGCCGAGCCCGTATGGCTCGACTTGGACGCCACCGTAGACAAGACATGCGTGCTCATTGCCGAAGCGGCTTCGAATGGTGCCCGCCTCGTGTCGTTTCCCGAGTGCTGGATCCCCGGCTACCCGCGTGGATATGGTGAGACCCGCCAGCTCTTTCATAGATTCACCCTTCCCTTGAAAATGACGAAAAGTGTGCGCGCGCCGGGAACTCAGTAGTAAATGCAGTGACTAACACATGGCCGCCCTCCAACTCAAGGGACCGGCCCGTAGACCCGGAGATGATCGTGGCCTACACCCGGAACTCGCTGCCGCTCGCGTCGGCGCAGATGGACCGCATCCGCAGCTGCGCGGCGCAGCACCAGATCGTCGTGGTCCTGGGCTTCAGCGAGAGCCGGCACGACGCGTCGCTCTACATCTCGCAGGCCGTCGTCGACGCCGACGGCGAGCTCCGCGCCGCCCGGTCCAAGATCAAGGCCACCCACATGGAGCGCACCGTGTTCGGCGACGCGTCGGCCGAGTGCCTCGCCGGCGTGGCCGAGACGTCCGTCGGCCGCGTCGGCGCGCTCGCCTGCTGGGAGCACTGCCAGCCCCTGCTCAAGTACCACATGTATTCGCAGCGGGAGCAGATCCACGTGGCGGCGTGGCCGCCGGTCTATACGCACCAGGGCCCGGAGTTGTGGTCCATGTCGCGCGAAGGTAACCTACCTCCCCCAGATCGCATGCATTTTCGAGTACACATCAGGTCGCTCTACAGTTTCGGCTAATACGGCTGGCTGACATATGCAAAAACAGGCGTGGAAAACATGTCGAGAATGTATGCCGTCGAGTCGCAGTCTTTCGTGCTGCACACCGCGACCATACTGGGCCCGGCCGGAATCGAGCGGATGAAGACGCAGAACAGCATGATGATGGCGACGCCCGGCGGCGGCTGCTCGGCTGTGTTTGGGCCCGATGGTCGAAAACTCACGACGGATATCCCTGCAGGGGAAGAGGGTATCGTCTACGCAGATCTGGACTTCGACGAGATCATCAAGGCAAAGTCGTTCCTCGATCTCTGTGGGCATTATAGCAGGCCCGACCTGCTGTGGCTGGGCGTTGATAAGGACATGAAGACGGTTGTGAGGGAGAAATGATCCAACCCTTCACTGGATGGGCTAGGGTTACACACTCTCTCCTCCCATTTGTCTATTCCTCAGAAGATATCCAGCGCAATTAAGCTTTATGTGTCTTGTCAGGACAGAATGAACAGAGTGGCCCCGACAAGATCTACGAGCTAGCTACCCCTATGTCAGAGCTGCCGAAAGTTAAATAGGGGTAGCTCGTATTCTTTAAGGGTAATATTTGGCCCGGCCCGACCACACTGGCGCGACCAGTAGGTACATCGCTTTGGTCAAGCCCCGCCGTTCCCATATCCCTGGTCACCTCGGAACGCTGCTCCTTCCCGTGACAATTCAATCAACGATTTGCTTGAAGCAATATTTCTATTTCTGCGTCAGTCTTCGGGCCACCTGTGCAACGCAAGGGGTAACCCTGGTTGGCTTTTGCTCTCCCTCATGTTAACTCATGTTAAAAATGATCACAGCTATGGTCGGGCCCCCAAGGACAGGTGCAAAAAACTGGCTGGTCCACGAATGTTGCGGCCTGCTTAGAGAGAGGTCTTGCGACCCATTTGCGAATTATGCCAGTATCTACAAGTACGATCCTGACATTATAAATGTACATCTTCTATGTAAGTTGTGTAGCAGGCAGACGTCGCCCAAATTGCGCCGCCTGCCAGCACATGTCGCCCGAACGCCCGGGGCATCCTCTGGCAGTCTAGTAATAAGTTACAGGCCAAGGTAACCAACCTGCAGCGCCCTGTGCAGAAGGTGAACTGACGCCCATCTAGTTGACTCAAAATTACTCATTACTACCTCGCAGCTGACAACTCTCTCGCAATATAGCCTCATTCTTTCATACGTATCTGGTCCAAGGAAATAGATAGTGAGAGGTCTTTTCACTCTGGCAAAAGCTGATTGCGCGTGATGAGATGCAATGGAAAGCGGCGATCTCCATCGTCGCAAACAGCCAAGAGCAGCCAGGATGTGGGGTTGCTCGATGCAGGACTTTCAAAGGGGAAAGCACTAAAATCAAACCTTACCGCGGGGTCGTCAAAAAAATGAGGGCGCTTCAGTCACAGCTCGACCCCACTAAAATTTCCTCGAACACTGTTTGGTAGTGATTCATGCGAATATTTGCCTGATCAGGTCGGCGCATCGAAAACAAAACCTCTGGACAATCAACATATCGCATTCTACGTAAACCATACAACTTGGTTTCTCTTTTCTCCCTCATAGGAAAAACCAAGCCTTCTGGCATTTCTGTATCTGCTTCATAGCAGAACTACCGCAAACATGGTCGAGAAAGTTTACGTAACCTACAATGATGTGAGTGCCCTCTCATCTCTGCCCCGCATCCTCCCGCACAGCGAGGTGGTGTGTCGCGCGCGTCGTCGTGTGCGGCCATCCCACGCTCTTCGAGTCGTACAATTTTCCTCAAACCCCCGGCAGCTTGATAACTGACAAGACGATGCCTTATTCCAGGTCCACAAGCTATGCCAGGAGGCGGCCGTCCAGATCCTGAAGGACTTCCAGCCGAACCTCATGATCGCCATCGGCGGCGGCGGCTACGTCCCCGCCCGCATCCTCCGCTCCTTCCTGAAGCAGCCCGGCAGCCCCAACATCCCCATCCAGGCCATCGGCCTGTCGCTCTACGAGCAGCTCCCCGAGACCCACCCCGCGAGCGGCACCACCACCCCCGGCGCCGTCGAGCAGATCGGCCACAAGGTCACGCGCACCCAGTGGCTGGACCTCACCAGCCTGGGCGGCATGGAGAACCTGGTCGGCAAGCGCATCCTGATCGTGGACGAGGTCGACGACACCCGGACGACGCTCGAGTACGCCGTCAAGGAGCTGGAGAAGGACGTCGAGCAGGTGCGCCAGCGACTGGGCCTGAACGAAGAGACCCAATTCGGCATCTTCGTCTTACATGTAAGTTTCAACTCTTTCAGCAGTAGCAGAAGACGGCCTATTCAGACCGCTGTTTTCTTGTGGAGCCTTCTTCTCACACCTTACTTACACCCAAACAGAACAAGGACAAGCCGAAGAAGGGCACCCTGCCCGCGCACATTACCACCAAGGAACGATACGTCGCTGCCCGAACCGTCGGCGATATCTGGATCTGCTACCCTGGGAGGCCACAGACATCGAAGAGCACGACGAAGCCGCTAGACAACAGCAGAACAAGTCAAGTAACGCTTAAAGCTAAATAAATGCTCGGAAGCTCTTGATGCCTCTACGCTACGCTCGCAAACGATTTTACGATATAGACTATAGACGATGAAAGTTCCAGTAAAAGGATCTCAACACGCTTGATACAACTGTGACCCTTCGTTTTAATCATGAAAGCTGCCAGGCTGTAAGTACGTATCCCAATGTCGTCTTCAAGTGCAAAGCTACCGGGTCTCTTCTCTTGCCCATGTACACCCATGGAACTTCAAAACATGTTTCGCCTTGGTCAGGAAAGACAGGTCAGACATAGTTCTCTCCGGTAAGTCCACGTATTATTGCAATTGTGATATGTAAGTTGGATCTCAGGGTCAACAGCGGGTAATAGATTCGGTTATGCAAGCAGGACCACTGTCCTGCCGATCAATCCCAACAGCTTGGTTGCAGTGCCATGCCGCCGCTATAAAGAAAAATCATCATCCTACATAAGAACGATGTATGATTACAGCCGCAGCACTTTCAAATGTATATGCAATGGCAAGTCGGTACTTCCGACATCGACACCCGCTTTAGATTGCCTACTATATACTCGTTCGTCAAATATCCCCTTCACCTTACCATGAACAGAGCTAACAAGCTGAATTGACGGACACGCGCACGCGTGCGTTGTCCTTATGTACCGTGGCATCGTGGGTAAGTTTAGAATTGTATCACTAAAGTGATGCTGTTTTTCATCCCTGGTTCTCTGGAATCGGTGGGATCGTCGCCGAACAGAAATGGGGGAGGGGATAGCAACGTCAAACCAATATATTTCCTTTCGCGGGAACATACAGACTAGAGCTAATCCATCCATAGATGGGGGAAGCCCATAGGTTCAGTTTCCAAATCAAGCACCTTATACATCATGATTGCACATACTCGTACTCCGCTAAGACAGGATATCACTGTGGGGACGTTGTATTTCATCATATGCATTAAACACTGGCTTAGTACAGTGTATTTAGCGAGCCACGACTATTTGAAGCGCTCGTCCAATTCTTAGTAGACGGCACTGTCATGGAAAGCTGCTCGCCTGCAGGTCTATGTCTTCCAGCAAGCTGGCGGCGGGCCGGTTTTACTGCAACTGGATGATCCAGCCATCTCCTTCCATCTCACCCTTCGCGTCCATGCCGCCCCAGACCACGATGCTGTCCTTCTTCTCGGTGACATCATACCCAAAGAAGCCCCGGGGGCCAGGGTGCAGCTTGCCCGAGTGGCCCGCCACGTCGCCCGGCGGCTGCACCTGGACCTCACGTGTGCTTGCCGAGGCACCGAAGGCGGCGCGGATGGCGTCCTTGATCTTGGCCGGCTTCACGGCCTCGGATATCGTCGTCGACTTGTGCGCCACGTCGCTCGAGGGCAGCTGCAGCGTCCACATGTCGCTCCACTGCGTCGGCTTCGAATTCGTCTCCTCCTCGTCGCCGCTGCTTGCCGGGGGCCCGGAGGTGCTGCGCTCACCGAAGAAGTAGAGAAGGTAGTTGCGGCCATAGCCCGTCGACACGTGCAGCAGGCCGCCGTTCTCCCGCGGCCGCGGTCCGGGAGCCAGCGGGTTAGTGGGAAAACGATGCTCTCCCACGTTGCCGGCGGGCCGTCGGCTCGACGGCTGGTGTCGAGGAAGTGGAGACTGCTGCTGAGGTCGTCGTTGCCGGCGATGAGGTAGAGGGTGTGGTCCGCGAAGGCGGCGTTGGAGGTGACCGCGGGCGCGTCGGGTAGGCGGAACCAGGTCTTGGACTCGTAAGTCGAACCGCCAGACGTCCTCGAGTGGCAGGCCGCCCTCGTCCGTGCCGCCGTAGACGACGAAGTCATTGCCCTGGACGAACAGCTTGGCCTCCTTGCGCGCGGGCGGGGGGATGGTGGTCGACGGCTCGGCCCGCAGGCGTGCCACGCCGACTGCTCGACGTCGAACAGCCAGATGGTGGCGTCCTGGATGAGCGCGCCGGTCTCGTCGCGGCCGGCGAAGATGGCCACGCGGCCGTTGGCGGCGCACGCGGAGTGGTCGCTGCGGGCGGAGGGCACGCCGCCGCCCTCGGAGACGGGCAGGGCGGGGATGAGCCGGTAGTCGGCCTTGTCGGCCTCGTCTTGGGTGGGCAGGGCCAGAGAGTGGATCTCGTTGTCGGCGAGCTTGTTGTTGCTGCTCGTGCGACCACCGAAGATGTATGCTCTGTTGCCGACGACGGTGAGAGAGTGATTTGACCGAACAAGCGATGCTCTGTTTAGGTTGATTAGCAACTTCCTCATTAAGATCCAAAGTCCAGATCAGATCAAACGATCAGGAAGTCTTGTTGTCTACTGACCTGGTACCATCAGCAACCGATGTGGCGATCTGGGAGAAGGCGGCCTTCAGGCCATTCGTGGGTTGTGCTACGGTGTAAGCAGCAGTGGCTTGAGCCGCCGTGGAAAGGACCTGCTCGGCTGCCAGTGCTCCAGCAGCTATTTCTGCCATGGTTGCGACGTGATGTTTGTGTTGACCTAGAGTTTCTTCAACGGAGGAAGAAAAAGAATTGGTTGATTGACGGATAGTGCGAGTTACAGTCGTTGTGCTCACGCGACAGTTTTGAGGTTGAACATTGAAGTGATATATGTGTCTCTGATCCCCAGACAGCTCTATCGGCAGATGACGTAGCTTGGCGAACGGGCTTCTTTGTCCCTTGCATTAGCGAGTTCTACACTTACGTTATCCCGCCTCCCCAGTCCGCTAAAATTGGGGCCGGCCGTCTGATCATGACGAAGTAGCACAATGCAATTACCAGACTCGGGATGAGCTCGGGACGATTATCTGTGCATCAATTCGGGTCAGCTCCCCTTGAGACTCAGGAGATCAAAAAGTCCCTGAAGAGGCCCGCTAAGCTGTAGGCTAAGTAAAACCGGCGGCGAACCAGTGGGACATTGATAGGTCGGCGTCGTTCTGGGGATAGTTGCATGACTCGGGAGTCCCCTGAATGCTTCATTCCGTATGTCAGAGGGTAATGTCACAATCGATCGGTAAGTGTTAACCGTCTTCATAAGTCCCGACGCACTATGGATGGATCCTTGGGATCTTGGCTCTCGCTACCCTGACCCGCCGACCAGAAGCTCGTCACTGGACGCTAGAGTGCTTTGGTAGCAGTTGTCGCAATAAGCCCCCACTGAAGCAGCTCCTATCGGGCGTTTTAATACTCACGTTTTCGAATAATGACCGGGCCGACCTGGTCTGATATGGCGATAGTTGGCTCTATTAGGACTCCTTCTGGACGCTATGTCGCACTTTCCCCCGCACCACAAACTAAAACTTGTAGGTAGATCGAAACTACTGCTGTCAGTAATTTTCTTGGTCTTTTTCCTTCTTTTCTGTCTCGAGAAGTTGAAAGCAGAAGAAAACTTCAAGACATATTAGTTTTGTTGTTTTCCCGACGCTGTTGACCCTAGTTTTGTCGAGTGAAACTTTATTCTTGCTATATCCTACCAAACATGGCTAGCCAACTTCACAGTGCTCCACCCTTCAGGGCCGAGCAGATGGGCTCCCTGCTGCGCCCCGAGAACCTGCTCGAGGCGCGCGCCAACATCCGCGACAACGGCGTCTCGGAGGAGGAGGCTGGCCTGCCCGCCGTCGAGAAGGAGGCCGTGGCCAAGGTGGTCAAGATGCAGCAGGACGTGGGCATCAAGGCCGTCACCTCGGGCGAGTACAACCGCACCCGCTTCTGGGGTCTCTTCTGGGACGAGCTCGACGGCAGCCTCCGCCTCGAGAACGCGGACGGCTCCATGTTCCGCATGTACCACCCGGACGTCGTCTCGCTGATCGAGAAGGACCGCCACGTCATGCCTGGCGACAGCGTCATCGCCGGCAGCAAGCTCAAGCACAACCCGGAGCGGTCTACTTCCAACCTGCACGAGCTCCGCCTCGTGCAGGCCGCTCTGCCCGAGAGCGAGTGGAAGAACATCAAGTTGACCATGATCACGCCTGCCTGGTTCCACATGCGTTACAAGCAGGGACGCGCCTACACCAAGGAGGCCTACGCCAACGACGCCGAGTACTTCAAGGACGTCGCCAAGTGCTACCAGGACGAGCTGGACATGCTCTACAAGGCTGGTCTGCGAAACGTCCAGTTCGATGACCCCGGCATGGCTTGTAAGTAGATTCAGTAACCGCAGTCTGGTGGGCCTGTATTAACACGTTGATCCTCTAGATTTCTGCTCGGACAAGTTCCGCGTGGGCTGGGAGGAGGACAAGGACAACGAGGGCACCGTGGACGACCTTCTGGACGCCTACATCGCCCTGTACAACGACTCCATCAGCAAGTGCCCGGCGGACATGCACACGGGCATCCACCTGTGCCGCGGCAACTTCATCGGCGGCCGGCACTTCGCCGAGGGCGCGTACGACATCATCGCGCAGAAGCTGTTCGAGAACCTCAACGTCAACACCTTCTACCTCGAGTACGACACGGAGCGTTCGGGCGGCTTCGAGCCGCTCAAGTTCCTGCCCAAGAACAAGAACGTCGTCGTCGGCGTCATCAGCACCAAGCTGCGCGACCTCGAGGACAAGGAGGCCATGAAGGCGCGCATCTACAAGGCCGCCGACTTCGTCGCCGCCGCCGGCGGCGAGACCCGCGAGCAGGCCCTCAAGCGCGTCTGCGTCAGCCCCCAGTGCGGCTTCTCCACCCACGAGTCCGGCTACCCGCTGTCCGAGGAGGACCAGAAGAACAAGCTGGCCCTCGTGCGACAGATTGCCGACGAGATCTGGGGCGAGCCTTAGAGATGAAAAGAGGTGTTATTATTATCCCGTCTCTCTCTTTCTTAACGAAGTTATGATTTGCAAAGGTTTTCGCGGAAGGGCTATTGGCGCGGCCTACTTCAACAGTGTAATGTATGTCAACATATGAGAGATATGGGAGCGGATGGTCATGGGACGGGAAAAGTTTCTGGATTCAACCCAGACAAGTTGGGAAAATGTTACCCATGCATCAGTGGAGTTTTACGATGGCGAGTTATTATATAGTTCTTATATCATTTGAACATAGGGCAATACTGAGTTGCTCTTTCTATCAAGACCCTTTCATGATGCGATGTTGCAAGCACTTGCTGTCGAAGTGACCTGATACTTCTTTCCCTGCTCTCTTATTGTAGCAAGTGAACGGCTATCGCTATTTCGGTAAGTTGATCCGCGGAAGAATGAGCAGCCAGTCGCATCAAGACAGCCCGTGAGCCCCCTGTTCAAGAGTAAGCACTACACGCGGCACAGCAAAACGGCGTTGGTAACGACATAACGTCTGGGTGGCGCAAACCAACCGTTGGTAATCAGCCTGATTGGGATGTCAGAGTGTGAAAACACGTAACGGGAGAAAGACGCTTCGGTGTTACCTTTTTGTGATTTTACATATATCTATATACAACAAATCATGGCTACTGCTACTAGTTCGCATAATCCCGAAAAACCGTGTACCGAGCTTCCCGAGGTTGTTCCAATATCGGATCTGCCCGAACCAGTCCAGCCTGATCTACCCGAGCTGGTGCAAAACCCCAACGACGTCCCCGAGCCAGTGGTCTCAACACCCCCAAGGAGCCCTAGCAACAGCAATGATCGGCGGCAGCAGGAGCTCAATGACCCATGTGTTGTCGTAAACCAGCTGGAGCGACTCGGACTCGAGCCGGGCACCGTGCAATGTCCGTTCTGCGACCACCGGGGGAAGACACAGATCAAAGAGAAGCACTCTAACAGGACCTAGTAAGTTACCTGACACGACATTACATATCCGTTCTAAAATGCTCTCCTCCCCGAGATCAATCTCTCTGTGTGTATGTGTGTCTGTGCTTCTTTGCCCTTTCATTCCCACCCCCTTTTCCCTATAATAGTCGGGTTTTCACTGTTCATAATTTCGCAAGATTCATATCACGACAACGACAGCATGGTGGGCCTGCAGTTGTGCCTCATCCCTTGCCTCTTCTGCTTGTACCAGGACATCGGCCACTTCTGCCCGGCGTGCAACCAGAGAGTGGCCCACTTCCCGTACCGCGGCAAGGCCGCCAAGGTCATCCTGCCAGGACAGGGGACGCGCGTGTACCGGCGGGTACACCCCGCGACGCACCGAAAGGGAAAGCAACCAGTATAGCCCCGTCGCCATCTGCGGCGGCTGCGGCGGCTGCGGCGGCGGCGACAACAACACCAAGGACAGAGGAAAGATACGCATAGTTTTCTTCTACCTTACTCTTTCAAGTAGGGAGGGACGAAGGAAATCCCGGGCTACATTTTACGTAACTCAGCGAAGGGACATTAATAAATCTCATACAACTACTCGACGGCTTCTTGTTTCTTTTTTCTTCTTCTTCTTACTCGTCGTATTCATACCGGACTTTGGAGCTTGTCCTAGACATGAACAAGAAAGAACAAACACCGAATCAGGTTCCGAAAAGAAGAAAACGATCAAGATATCACGTTAGGTGTAGCGAGTCAGGCTGAGCAGCGGTTCGAAGGGGTATTGTTTTTGCCTGCCCCCTCTGTTTGCTAGTGTGCGCTGCAGGCTGCATGCAGATGGGAGATTTGCAGGTGCTGTTTAGCCTCATATGAGCTGTGAGGTGAGGTTGCAAATGGGATCGCATAAACTTCCTTAGAAGGTTCGTGTTATTACCTAGTGGTTGTCACAGAGAAGGCGCATGATGCCGGCCAGGGCTCTATACACGCATACGGCTATATACACAGGTGATACTCAAAATGTTCATCGAAATCTCGGCAGATGATCAGGTCAAGGCACTCGAAGTTGTAACATGTCTTTGCCATGCATGTATGTATGTGTATGCACTCTGAAGCAAGGGGTGAGCGCACTGAGTTGGGAGCCTTACGTAAGAAATATCGATCGTCTCCTGCGCGCAACGCTTTAGGATATGCAAATTTGCTTTGCATCACATTTATTCCCAGGATGTGATCGCGCTTATGATCGGGTAGATTCAAAACGGATGATTGGATCTTAATTACATCTAGGAACGAATCTTTCCCCTGTCACATACATGCAAACATAAGTAAGTACATAAGAAAAGACCAAATATGACTTTTTACCTTAGGGTTTCTCCTCCGCTGTGAAACGGGAAAAGAACATAGCCTACCTAGGTATGCTTCTGATAGTCCACCTCATGCTGCTTGTATCTTAAAACAGGTCCTTTTCTTATGTACATATATGCACGTTTGTGATGGGAAATGTCATATTCAGCCGGCTCATGCAACATCGAGACATCGGCATGAAAGCACTTCGGCTCCTACGGGAACCCTCCGGAAGGGATGTTTATTGTTTCGTCAGGTCAGAATGTCAGGTTACAATATTCCAATGAACAATGCAGGTGAGATGGGCTTCTATTTTTGCCGGCGAAGGTGCTTAGGGGATGCCAAGATCGGCAAGGGGGGAAGGGGAACGAGGCGGATCGGCAGTCGTTTTTCCCCGTCTGAGGCGACAGGTTGCATGCAGGGCTGTGCCCAAGCAATGGATCTTAGGAGTTACGAGGAGGAGGCGGCGTGGTGGACGACCTTCTGGACGACACGAACAGACAGGAGGATCTCAGTACAATTGATCGACATAGACCTGCCTACACGAGCTGCTATGCGGAGACGAAGCGAGCAGTGGGCAGTGGGTGTGAGTGTCTTTTTCTGCTCCTGTTTTTTCATGTTCTGTATTTCTTCTTCACCTTTCGAGAATTATAATTACGTACTTACAACGGCACTAGAGTTACAGGAGTCTGCAGGGGATCAAAGTTATAACGGGTGTGGCTCGGGTTGCAGCTGGCGGCAGGCAGTTCTTTCTTATTTGCTCCGCCTTCTCTATGATGTGCCCAGTAAGATCTGTCGTGGGGAAAGAAAAGAGGAAATAGGTTGTTGGCATCGTACGAAGAATATCGGATCAGAACCGGGCTCGATTTGCTGGTGCTAACCATGTCGAGCTGCCTGCATGATGAGGATGGGTATTAGGACCTGCATGAAGAAATTACTTCTTCTGTCTGGCCCCTTCGGAAACTGGAACTCTGAGCGATTACTGTTTAAGATTTGGAATCTAATAATAATGAAGTGATGTCGAACGAGATTGCCTTCAAAGCAAGGAAGCAGAGAGACTAGAGGATTGATCGGAGATACTGGAGGATTCATGACAGCATGGCTAGGCCAAAGTCCATGGGTAACAGTGTGCAGTGCCGTGTGTTCCCCGCAAAATGGAACAGTTCCAGTGGACGCTCAGATGTTCAAGCCTGCTGTCTTCCGGACCGGGGCCATGGAAACTGACTGTGCCCTGCCGTGGAAGGACTTGAAACGGCTAACCAATGGGAGAAGGGGCCACTCTGCCTGGGAGTGAGATTGAACAGTGCTGATCGATTTTTCCATCGGTCTTGTCCGTGACACCCACCAGTGGGTAGTGGGAGCCGTGGCTCGTCACTTGCTTTCTGCGCCACCATTTCAGTACGCAGTGCATTGGTATGTATGTAGGTGGTAGGTTTGTGGTGGTCAATTCGTTGGTCTCTTACGTGTATCCTGCGATGTGCAAAGCTTGGGTTTCATCTAATTCATTGGGGACCCTGCAGCTAGAAAGATGACGACTGCAGAGGGCATTTGGCAGAGGTTTGGTTCTGCCAAGACGTTCCTTTGTCGATCCCTATCAAATACGCCAGTTACTAGTGGCGGCACCCCCACCACCTGTCAAAAAACGGTTTGGCCCCAGGGGATACTACCCTGCCCGCTAAGTTGGTTGGCATGCTAGCCCGAATTCCGAGCTGAGCTGCTCTAGCCTGTGCAGTTAGGCAGCCCTCAAACCTCGAGAACCTGCGTGCAGTATGTGCAGCCACCGGAAAGACAGTATGGAACAGCATAAACGGGCAAGTATTGGAATGGAAATTGACAGGTAAATACCGTCTTTTCGGGCCTACCGCATGCCAGCATCATCGACTCCATACCTTTAGTCACGAAGATGCGGGCGACAGCAGAGCCGCGACCTGGTTTGGGTCGAAGTTGCGAAAGAAGACATGGGAAGAAACAATCCGGAGCCTGCTAGAGACGGGTCTCGTACTGCTGGGACGGGTCTGTCGACGGGGCTGGTGCGGGCAATTAATTGCACGTACATATAGACCCCGGCACGAACCCCAGTCCGCCAGCTCTTCCGCCAGGAACCACTCCACATGTGACCCCCGGCTCCTAAGGAGCAAGTTGACCGCTGCCATGTCGAGCCAACCGCGGTAGCTCCTGTCCGCTCCCGAACCATGGATCGTTGGTCATTTCTGCCATCTTACACGCCGACGATCCGAATCACCTTCGAACGCGCCCGCCGAGGTACGCCAGCATGTCCTTGAGCGCACCCATGTCGGGCTCCAGAGTTTCCCATAGGGGGCACATCGGGATTGCTATGGCTTAGCAAGGGGCTGGTATCCTCTCATTTCACCAGCTCGTGTAGAAAAGACGGCCTTCTGCCGCCTCAAATCGGCCTTCTCTTCTTCCTTACTCCCCAGCCTCAAGCTACCAAACAGGTGAACATCCCACAGTTCCCTTTTGAGCTCTTCGGCACAGTCACTCTTTTTTGGAAGTAGTTCACATACTACTCCAGTCCATTTCTTTATTGCCAATAATAAACTGTCCTTCCTTACAGACATGCACTTCCCTACCCGCGGCCCTATGGCCGCTGCCTTGGCGGCCTCGGTCGCCCTGGCCAGCCCCCTGTCGCCTGTTCCTCAGGTTGTCGAGAGAAACCTGATCGGTGGCCAAGGTGTCAAGCCCCAGGTCACCCTGCTGAAGGATGGCAAGGTTGCCGAGGCTCGCGTCGACGTTGACCTGAACCTCCTCGAGGAGCCCCTGGTCGCCGTCGCTGCCGTCGATCTGGCCGCCACCGTCCCCAACCTGGTCGACCTCCAAACCGATGTCGATCTTGGCCTCGCCGTCATCTGCAACGACTGTGGTGTCCACGGTTCCGTCGACGTCACCGTCGGTGTTGACAAGCCTCTGCCTTACCTTGAGGTTTCCATCAAGGACTTCCACGCCAAGCTCGACCTCGAGGTCGACCTCTACGCTGGTGCCTACATCGCTCTCGAGCTCTTCAAGCCTGACCAGGTCATCGAGATCAACCTCCCCGGTCTTCTCGATGTCAAGGCTCAGGTCTACCTCGACCTCATTCTCTCTGCCGATCTTCCCATCTCCGCCAGCCTTGGCGCCGAGATCTCCCTCGGAAAGGAGTTCAAGATCACCACCAACCTCCTCGAGGAGGCTCCTCTCCAGGCTGATGTTGACGGTACCTTCGTCAAGCTGCTGCCCATCACCGTCGAGGTTGGCTGCGCCAAGGTTGAGGCCTTCCTCCGCCTCCGCGTTGCCGCCATCGTCGGCCTTGACCTCGGCCTCAACCAGCTCCTTCCCATCCTGCCCGATGTTGGTGCCGGTGTCGCCTTGGCTGTCGTCGCTGATGTCATGAACGTCAAGCTCGACCTCTGTGACACTCCCAGCTGCCCCGTCTCCGAGGAGGCCTGGGGTATTGACGTCGGTGTCGCTCTTGATGTCGATGTCACGCTGAACAACGTCGACCTTATCAGCCTGAGCCCTGAAATCATGGTCCAGGTCATGGAGATCCCCACCAAGACCAACTGCGAGCACGGCCCCCGTCCCACTGGCGGCAACGGCAATGGCAACGGTTCCGGCAACGGCTCCGGCAACGGAGGTGGTAACGGTGGCGACAACAACGGTAGCCCCTCTACCCCTGCTTCTGCCACTGCCACTGCCTCTCGCGCTGGCCCCGGTTCTGGCAGCGGCAACCCCTACAACTCTAAGCCTCAGCCCACTGGTGCCAACGGCGGTAACGGCTCTGGCAACGGCAACAACGGTGGCAACGGCTCCGGTAACAACGGAAACGGCAACAACGGTTCCGGCAACGGTAACGGCAACGGAAAGGGCTCTGCCTCCGTCACTGCTACTGGTGCTAACGGTGCTGTCACCAACGGCCCTCAGCAGACCTACTCTTACGTCCAGTGCCCCAACTGCCAGGCTGGTTCCAAGACCACCGTCACCATCACTGGCCCCGCCGAGGTTCCCAAACACCCCCACACCGCTGAGCCTGTTACCACCTCGATCATTGACTCCACGGTCATGGTTCCTTGCAACCGCACTACCGTTGTGACTCCCCCTACCCCTGCCCCGGCCAAGCCTACCGCCCCCGTTGCTGCCAGCCAGACCGACGCTGTCTCTGCTAAGCCTACCGGCTACCCGGCCCAGCCTGCTCAGCCTACCGGCGGCAAGTACCCTACCCAGCAGGCCCGCGGCTACGCCACCACCCCCATGCAGCCTGAGCAGCCCGAGCAGCCTACTGGCGAGTACCCCAGCCAGCCCCAGCAGCCTGAGCAGCCCCAGCAGCCCACTGGCGGTGTCTCTTCTTCTTCGCCCCCTGCCCCCAGCACCCCTGCCCAGCCTGAACAGCCCAAGCAGCCCTCCGGCGGCTACGGCACCACCCCCATGCAACCCGAGCAGCCCAAGCAGCCTACTGGCGAGTACCCCAGCCAGCCTGAGCAGCCTAAGCAGCCCGAGCAACCTACCGGTGGCGTCTCTTCCAGCTCGCCCCCTGCTCCCAGCACTCCTGCCCAGCCTGAGCAGCCCAAGCAGCCCTCCGGCGGCTACGGCACGACCCCCATGCAGCCCGAGCAGCCTTCCGCTGGTGTCTCATCTTCTTCGCCCGCGTCTCCCAGCTCCAGCGCCCCTGCTCAGCCCCAGCAGCCCACCGGCGGCTACCCCAGCAAGCCTCAGCAGCCCACCGGCGGTGTCTCTTCAAGCTCTCCCCCGGCTCCCAGCTACCCGGCCCAGCCCGAGCAGCCCAGCCAGCCCTTCGGCAACAGCACCATCCCCGCCACCGGCGTCACCTCCAGCACCATGAGCAAGCCCGTCGCCCCTTACCCGGTGACCACCCCCGCCGGTGCTACCCAGACCTACCCGGCTGGCGCTGCTCAGCCCTCCACCATGAAGGCCACCCCCTCGCCTTCCGGTGGCTACCCCGTCCAGACCCCTCCCGTCGTCACCGCTGGTGCCGCCGGCAAGGTCAGCAGCGGCTTCCTGGCCATCGCGGCCGCCGCCGTCGCTTTCCTGTAAAGCTTATGACGTCTGGATTGAGCCTATGAAAGGAGCTTGAGAAATCTTGCTTCCAAGATGAGAGAAGTGGAATGAGATAGAGGAGTGTGCCGGGGATGAGGCACAATTCGGCATTCGCCAAATCAATGTAAAGGGGAAGAAGTTCTTGTGTCATATTATAATAATTTAATGTAATTATTCCTCAATGTTAACGGCGCCATGTTGTATATAACTTGTCAATCGAAACACGTTACAATGAGATCTACAGTTTTTCTTCTTCCAATGTTGAAGTTCGTCTAGTGATTCGTGAATTGTGCTTGCTTGTTCACTTAATCTAAATATGAGCCTCTTTTCTCTATACTGACTGGCTTCTCTTTATCTGAAAATGATTTCGCTTAGACCTTAGCAAGTTGCATTTCTCGAGGCTTGTACCTGATGTAGTGTTATTATTAAGCAACATCTCATAGTTACCACGTCGATAACATAGCTACTCTAGCAGACGCAAAATCCATCATTGATTCTACCCTATGTGAACGTTCATATACAGTTTACACGATGCGCCGATACCTTCGTCCTTCCATTGGTCCCATGACCTCCCTTGCGTATCTCAACCTAGGAATACTTGCCTGTAGCTCTGATGGTCCTAGATGCAGACTTCGTTAACCTGTCGCTTAGGTACAATGCTTCAATGTCGGCTTGTTCCAATTACACTGAATCCTCCGTACCGTGGGACAGAGAAGCGTGACAAAAGAAGCTCTGCTGCGAATGATCTTGTATGGTACAGTTGTCATCCTTGACATTTACATTGGTCGATGCAGCACATATCGTGAGAAATGTTAAATGAATTTCTATTCGAATCCTCTGTCGTACACCCACGGCAATAATGTCCATTACCAACCCGATCATACATTTACTGTGCACGTTATGCACGTACCCCTTCATTCCGAGCGCCCAAACCCCCCGTCAATGTGGAATAGTAATACAGGCGGACCGCCCCGCCAAAGCAAATTGGTATCTCCTTGGGTTGCGCGAGCCAGAAATGATGATGCGTAACGTGAAGCAGTCAAGCCATAGAAACAACCCACCTTCTCACCGACTCATAGCAATCATACCGCACCCCATGCAAACCTCACCAGGGACGGCTAATCACTGTCGTTGGTGCTTGCCTCGTTTTCAGCATTGCCCGCTTTTGTCTTCCATTCCCCCATCTCAACAACTGGCACCCGACCTCGGAGCCATCGCAGAGTGGCTTCAGTCCCACGTTCCAGCACGTTCCACCTAGGAACACGGAATCGATTCCCATTCACTTCCAATCTTTCCAAGTTTCCTACGCCCCCGAGAAGTCCCAGCCGGGGATTCAAATGGGGAATGTCGTTATTGTTCGCATCCACAATCTTCAATCCTTTGATGGACTCTGGGTCTAAATCTTCCAAATGGTTATTCGATACAAGAAGCACTGTCAAACTGGGGAAGAACTCGCGCATCCGAGGGAGCGAAACAAGGCGGTTGAAACTAATGTCAATCTTCTGTAGGTTGGGTGCTCGAAGATGTGCCGTCAATGGTTCCAGGCTCGTGATGCGGTTGTTGGACAGGTTGAGTTCCTTGAGGGCCGTAAGATCAAGCTCTTCGCCAAGATAGCTCTCACCAACCAATTGGTTGTGTGCGATCGTTAGTGAGCTGAGGGTGTCGGCGAAGAAAGAGAGTGAGTTCGGCAGCGTAGTGAAAGTGTTGTGAGCCAAGCGAATATCGCGAATTGTTTGCTCAACTGCAATCTTGGAGCAGACAACGGGATGAAGTGACGAGGATTGAGTGTTGGTTCGATCCAGAATGCCACCGGTCTTAACGGGCCAGGTCTGGCTGCTGAGTGTATGAGATCGTGATCGTGATTGTTTCGGGGAATGAGGAGCTGAAGTTGGGGGTGTCGCAAAAGCATCGTCATAGCTGTCATCGTCTTCGTTATGTGTCGGGACGCTCTCCTTCACAGCATTGCTCCCCTTTCTTGGACGACTTGACGTATCAAAACCGTTACTGAAATTCTCCATTCCACCTAGCTCATCTGGCAGAGGCTCAAGCCTTGCAGCCAGATTCGATTTGAGCTCTTCGATTGTCAGTGAGGTCAACTTTCTGTCGCGTAACGGATTTCCCGAGAGACGAAGCATTCCAACGCTGTCCATGCGCGCTATCTCGGGTGGGATCACACGAATATCGTTACTGGTAAAGTCAACATGCTTTAGGTTCTCGAGTTTGGTAAAGCCGTCTGGTATAGCAGCAATGCTATTTTCATCCGCATTCAACGTAAGGAGACGCTTCCAAGACCCAACATCTGGGAGCGCCGGAGCCTATTGCACGATAGGGTGAGCTGGTGAAGAGACGGCATGGCAAGGGCACCCGGCGTATCGACTGAGGCCAGGAGTGTTAGCTGGTTCATGGACACATCCAGTACTTGTAGCTGAGGAAGACTCTCGACTTCTGGATGAATCAATGTCCCTGAAAGTCTGTTCTTCCGAGCAAGCAACTCCGTCAGGGGCAGCTTGGCGAAAGCCTTGAAGGGCAACGAATCGATGGCGTTCTCGTTCAGATTCAAGATCCGAAGTCTGCTAAGGTTCTCGATGCCTTCAGGCAGTGCTGTGATCTCGTTTCCGTGCAGATCTAGAATCTCCAGATTCTCTAATTTGGAGAAGCATGGATCCATCGCGCCATATAGAAGGTTGTTGCCCAGTTTGAGGTCGCGCAGACAAGTAACTTGGGAAATGACTTCGAGACAGTTGTTCGCTAGCTTGTTCGAGGCCTATAGACACGTTAGCCGCGCAAACTTTAGCATTGAAGAATGAGAACAAACTTACCAGATTCAAGGAGGTCAGGAACTGCAGCCTTCTGAGCCCCACAGGCGCGGATATCAGCATATTTCCATGAAGATCTAGACTCTCCAAACCACCGAATTGATGTCCGTTGCTATCTTCGTCGTCCGCAAAATCGGCCGGATCGGTATCCGGGAAAATAGAGTTGTCAATGATCTCTAGCTCATTGTCGGCGGCGACAAAACGCGTCAGGTCTACGCTTTCCGCCCAGGAACCGCCCTGTTTGCCAATTGACTCCAGGTCATACATTTTCAGGACGTCTTCGGGTATTTCCTTAAGGCCCATGGCGGATATATTGAGTTTGCCTGTGGTGCGAGCTCCATTGATCCTTGTCTGCATAACCTTTCGATTTGAAATTTCGAATTGATTCTGGTTAAAGGGGTCATCAGGGAGATCAAAGTCGAAGGATGTGTCAGTGGGAACTAGCGGTGCCTCTTCTGTAGGAGGCAATGCGGCCGCTGCAACCTGTTTGGCAGCTGCTCGTTTTGCTGCTTTGGCCTTTGCAATCTGCTCTCGCAGTGCAGCCGATGATTTTTGAGCGGCTGCGGACGTAGCTTCTTCGACGGAGTCAGACGTCAAGGCTGTGGACCCCGTCGAGGCTACCGAAGGGTTGTGGCCCTCGGCGGATGTTGTCGAGGACCTCTCTGAAGCTACTGATATTTTCCGAGCTGGTCGAACAGACAGCTCGGATGCGGCTTCGGGCTTGTCAAGAGAGGACATCGACGGTTTTTTGAAAAGACCATTGACGGAAGCCCTTTGCTTCAGTGGTCGCGGAGCCACAGTTTTCGAGCCATATTTGGATATCGATACATCTAGGTTCTTCTCTGGACTCGGCGTCCGAGGCCCTAGCGATGCACGCGGCCGGTACTTGCCAGACGCCGGCGAGGGCATCGCATTGGGTGTCTTGGGGAGTGCCGACGCGCGTCAGATGGAGTCCCCTGAACCGGCGCCAATGGCGGTCGGTAAGTGCTGGTCGAGGCTCTGAAGTTTGTGTAGAGATTACCGGCAGGGCCAGAGCTGGATCCCGGGCGACTAAACGATCTTCCTGCCGTTCCGCTAGACCCATCAGACTGGTAGCTGGAGCCTGGCCGCGAGCTCCCACTTCCTGTCCGCGATCGAAACCCATCATTGTCATAAAAGTTTGATCCATTTCGCTTGATAGCAGGTGAAGATGGTAGTTGAGAAAGGGTCTCGATCGTCCTCTCATTGAGAGATGGCCTCGACTTCCTCAATGGAGTCTTGATGGTATCAAAAGAAGAGGCCGTCTCGCCCATGGAGCTTGTCAGGGGTGGAGGCATTTCTTGGGTATTCTCCTCGTCCAAAGGTGATTCGTCTCGGCTGTAGCTACCAGAGAGCTGTACAGAGGACTGTCTTTTCCGGATGGAGATAGACTGTTGAGAACGACCATCACCAGCAATCCGACCGACTGGATCTCGAGACACACTTCGACTCTTCACGCCTTGTAATGCACCCTGTGAGCTTATAGGCGGCCCCCCTTGCCGTTGTGGTCTCCGAAAAGTGTTGGAAGAAGCGGTGGTAGACGATGCATCGAGTTGGTCGCGCGAAACCGAGGTTCGCAGCCTCGAATTTGTAGTAGTCGTTCGGAGATCGCTGCTGCTTGAACTCGGTCTGAGGCTCTCTCTAGATAGAGCAGGGCGCAGGCCATTGGAGGTTGACTTGGACGTGGCGGTCGGAATGGCTGTAGTTCGGGGCACTGGCAGTCGAGATGTTGGTCGCGGAATGGCACTTAGTCTGTTGGAAGCAGTGCTCAGACGCTTATTGTCGTCCATGTCGGTAGCTTGGACGCGCTCGGAAGCTGAAAGTCGTCGTGGTTGAAAGACAGGAGGCGCAAGCACATGGGGTGCATTGAAGCATACCACATACAAGGCCCTCGCTTGTCAGATACCAGGCTGGCAATGAATGACTACAGGCGATCGATCGGCTGGTCGTTTGTCGATTCTTCTGGAAGGAAATCCAAGAGATTGATGTCTCAGAAAAACGACGAAGCAGGTACCACAAGAGACTGAAGCTTATTGGAAGGTGTGACAAGTTGCGGCACTATCGAGGCTTCCATTGAATTAGCTGAAGCGGAAGGCGGGAGGGCGGCAGATGTAGTCAACTTACCTTTATTAGTCTCGTAGGTTAGGGTGGTAGTTTCTATTCTTACCCCAACTACCCATCCAAGCTACGTAGTACTGGAGTACGAGGGGCCAGGGGTCACACCAGGTTGCAGGGAGGGCGACTCGCTACACTATAATGATAGGGTTAGCACATATGTATGTGTGCAGTCCAGTGTTACATTAGGTGTGCCTGTAGAAGTGATTCCTGTGTGTGCTTGACAGCCGGTCAACCTGATGGTGGTGAGTATGTAGGTATTTGTTGGAGAACTGTACATGGTGCCAATGCCCCTTTCCGGTCGTTGATCAGATGGCGTTCTGTTTGAACGAAGTGTTTGTTTGTGCAAACACAAGACCAATGAGCCTTCCAGGCACAACTTCTGGTAGGTTTCGCAGTCGGAACTGTTGATTAAAGTACGACCCTGGTCCCTGGTCCTGATCCTTCCCAAAGGGAACGTTCGCTGCAAGGTACCCCTGCCTAGCCTCCCTGGCTTTGCCAAAAGCAGAGCACACCTGGGCATTAGTGCGGGAACTTGCGGGGTGCTTCGGACTTGTCACCTGAAAAGCTGCCATAGCAACTATTGGATCTCGAAGACAATCAAACAATGGTTCTGATACATCCGACGACGACGCGTTCTCATGTCGCGCAGACAGTGCTGAGTATCAGTGTCATGACAAAACACGCAGTTAGTGAAAGTTGAAGGAAATTACACTCATGAATTCCCTTCGATATGGAAAATATGATAGCTTAAAGTGGTGTGGCCCAATTGATACTTTGGACAATGTTGCATCAGATGTGATCAAACGACACGGCAGGCGCAATACGACCCTGTAAAACATGGGGCCAATCAGACCAGCCGATTGTGTTGATCCAGATAGAAATTGCATATGTATATTGGAAGTGACCACATGCGTCCAACAGCATCTCGGTGACGGAGAGAGTCGAGTATATTTCTCAGGCCACAAGTAATCAGCTAAGTGGAGAACATGTACACACTCTCTACTGGGAGCTCAGGTAAGTAGCTTTAGGTTGGGTATCTGTATCATAGGTAGAGTTCTTGATTAGCAGCCGCCCTTGTTTGACATGGCCAGGAAGCAAATGACTCATGAGTTGTATGATGTTCTTCCACCATGGAAGAGCCCTTGAAGAGGGACCGAGCCATATCAGTTCCCAACCTGCTCGATTGGCGTGTTACCCCTCAACCCCCTTCTGTGAGATACGCGCCTTACTCCAAGTTTGGAGAATACTACGCTCTGCCAAACACGGAAGGTATCCACAGGCGAGATGTCTATGCGAACATTGTCCATCGCACCGATACCTAGATACGTACGCATACTTTGGTGCTTGGGAGTTGTCTAAGACCCTGATGGGACAGGAAGATCGAAATGCAGAGATTCTGATGTTGCCCATATATTGAAGATGTAATAATACCGACCTAGTTTCCGGCCCAACAGTAGCTTGTTTATAATGCAAGTTGTCCGTGTAATTGCATCTGGCATATCATTGATATTAGTAGGACAGCTGAAACCATCACCGGCAAGAGATAAGCCAAGTTGGTAGAAGATGATTGACTTTTCGATACTTGTAAATTACTGCTATTACAGAAAAGAAAAAGCTTCCACCTTGATAGGTACCAACTGGGCTTAGCCCCTCCTGAGGGTCAAGCTCCGTCCACCGTCCGACCAACCACAGAGTTTGCAGGATTTTCCCAGCAAGACAGCAAAAGCCAAGAAGCTCAGGTCACTTTGGAAAGACGAAGCGAGTCTGTGCGCTATACCTGCCCAGCCTTCCAGTCAATCAAGCCCAGGTGGTTTCCAGCCTCTTCCAGCCATCAATAGAGCTATTCAGGTAGATCCAAGTACCTGTCACCATTAAAATAGACTGACAGATACTTCCTCTATACACATCTACCGTCCCCAAACTGCGGGCAGGAGAAGGCTAAAAGTCGCTTCCAACGCTCCCCGGCAACCATCAATTGCAGACAGTACTTCCTTACTCATCCCAACCCATCGACGGCACACTTCGTCACCGCCGCAACTTCAATCAGTATTGGTCAATATTGGTCACGACCAAGTCTCCTCTCTTGTCAATCAGCGCCTCGCCTTGTACAGGCGTGTCCAGCGCGTCCTACCTCTATCGGATCCGACTTTGTTGCTACCTTGTCGATAGAGCGGGCACCAGTCGCAAGATTCAGGCTCCCAAGAAACGGTCAAGCTGCAACGTCGCTGCCCACACTTTGCGACACCACCGCCCACAAGAACTTGTCGCCCGCATCGCATTGTCTAGAAAGAGCGTTGATTTGTCACATCCATGGCCATGTCAGTCGACGCGAACATGGCTTCTCCGGAGCACGATACCGTCGCGGACGAGGTTCCAGCCAACCCGCCTGACGCTTTGCCGTTCTCGCAATCCCAAGCTTCATTGCCCTCGACAGAAGGCCCTGCGTCGCCAATCGAACCGGACGCCTCGCTCAAAACCGAATTGAATGACCGTCGCAGCCCTTCATCTCAAATCATCCCCTCCTCTCTAACCCCGCCGCCATCGTCCCAAGTACCGCAACCCAATGGTCCTTCTGCCGGGCAACCTCTGGGGTACATCAGCTCGCAAAGGGCGAGCATTTTCTCACCTCCTGCGACCACTTCTAATCCTCTGACCCGCCGAGACCATCCCCCTCCCAATGCCTCGGAGTATATTCCGCCTACTGCAAACCAGATTTCTGATGTATCTGTTGAGGAACTCAGGGCCATGTTCCAGTCCTGCCTGGCCGAGAACGCTCGATCGAAAATGGAGACTGCTCATCATAAGCTGCAGTACAATCTCCTCAGGATGCAGGCTGAGGAGGAGGCAAACAGAGCTGCCGTCGAGCACGAGATGATGCGTCGTGAAGTGGAGGTTCTGCGCCAGGCTGAATATTCTCGTCAAGCTCGCCGCGAGCTGAGCGCCGCAGCGGAATCCACCCACGCCAAGTACTTGCATCTCAAGGCCTTGTACGAAGCGGCTGTTGATGAAATCGAAAGTTTACGGAAGCGCTCGAAGCTCGCCAAAAAGGTCATCCAACAAAAAGAAGACGAGATCATTAGTTTGACGGATGAGCGCGACATGCTTCTCACACGCATCCGAGAGAATCGTGAACATTTCCACATGCTATGTTCTCCAGGTGGTGTTTTTCATGGTGCGCTAACGCCCAAAACACCTGCTATTGCAACACCTCAGCAGACCCGAGCCACTCCGCGGCATACACCTCGAGCTACCCACCCGCACCATCATGCCCACTCTCACTCCCTCAGTCATATTCATACTCACCACCGTGACCCCCGGCAGGAGAATGATACGAGCCAGGCCGGATTTGCTGCCTTGCTGCAAGCTCTCACTCGCGAGGACAACAGCGCACCCTCGACCCCTTTAGTGGGGACCCGTCTCGCACCGCGCATACCCCCGAAACATACTCGTGGCGTACAGTCGCTCTCGTCGCTCCCAACCACACCAAAACCCCGCCCGCGGGGTGACCACTCGGTCCTACTTCCCTCGGCCGACCTAGTTCCGCATTCTGAGCCCCCAGTCCGCTTCCCCACCGACACGCGGGTTGTACCAGAAACACCCACCTCTAACAGGGGCCGGAAAAGCCGAGAGAGTACGATCTCTGCCGAAGATAATGAGGATATAGACCGAGACGCTCTAGCCTCGGTTGCTGCTGCAACACAATCGTTCATGACGTCTGGGTCAGTAGGCCCAACCAAGCGCTCGCAGCGCCATCGCGATGACGAGGAAGAGGTATACGAAAGCCAGGCTAGCCAAGCAGCTTCCGAGATGCTACGGCGCGATCCCCGAGAGAGCTTTGAGGTGGCGAGCTCGGTTGGATCTCGGATGTAACCCCTGCACCGGCTGAGAAATCGGCCAAGCTCCAAGCCAAGCTATATGCCGGTGTCAACAAGCCCGGCATCTCTGAGAAGCGAAAGTTTGCGGGAGTGCCTGATGTTGACGAGAGCAGGCGCGATGTTTTCACAAGCCCTCCCAAGAAATCTCGCTTAGCAGGCGGTAAGATTGGACTTGGCATTATGAACAGCTAAGCAGCTGGCACATACAGCACAGGAAAAGACAGGAGTGGTCTGGCATGACCACGAGGCTTTGGTGGGAGGATTGACGAAAATTTGATTTACAACATGGGGATAGCTTAACGAGATTCATGACAAAATGTGTATTATACCCTGGCTAGTTTGGTTGTGAAAGGGAAAGCTGGATAGCGGCTGCTAAGCTTTCAAGTTACCCGAGGTTTGGGATAGAGACGTAACGATGTTAACAGGACGTATTCCCCCCTCGCCGGTACTCACATACAGCATAGATAGATAAGTACTGAGTATATAAAATACAGGTGCAAGAATGACATCTTATACCCTGTCTCAAAAGTGTCTTCGCTGTCTGATGGTAGCTGACGACCAGCTTCTGTGTCCGTCCATGTTTTTCCCGCCAAGTGCCGTTGCGCTATCCCTCGCCCCGTGGGGTTGGGAACTGGCCGGATTTGCCGAAGTCAATTGCCTGGGGAGCCTCAAAATCCCCCGAGTTAGCTCGGAAGTGTGTTTATCCCCCACCTGAACGTCTCCATACCTCCGCCCGTGGAAGCGTCCAAAGCCGGGACGCTTTAAGCCGATCTGTGTTGCTGCTTCTGTTTCGAATCCAATCATGGCCAGATCTTTCTTACTTCATTCTCACTGGTTGCTTCGAGCCCGTTTTGTTTTTCGTTCTTGAATTCGTCCTGGTGTCATACGCAATTCACGAGCCATCAGTTCTGTGCAGTCGATCAATCATTGTCACCACCCACCATGGCGCTCCCCAAGGGCCTCTCCAACGTGCTTGCCAAAGCCCCCTCGGACGTCATTATACTATCCTCCTGCGTACGCCCATCTGCCGGTCGTACAAGGGGCAGCTCAAAGACGCCTACACCGAAGAGCTGCTCTCGGTAGTGCTCCGCGCGACCCTCGACGCGAACCCGAACCTACCGCCCGAAGCCGTCCACGACGTCGCCGTGGGCGTGGTCCTCTCCGAGCTCGGCGGCTCCAAGGCCGCCCGTATGGCCCTGAACCACGTCGGCTTCCCGAACTCGACCAGCCTCTACACGGTGAACCGCGCCTGCAGCTCGTCGCTGCAGAGCGTTGCCGCGGTTGCGGGGCAGATCCGCAGCGAGGCCATCGACACGGGCATCGCGGCCGGCATGGAGAGCATGACGCGCAACTACGGCAGCCGCGCGATCCCCACAGACCTCTGGCCGGCACTGAAGGGAGAGCCCTAATCACCACGCCCGCGACTGCATCATGCCCATGGGCCTCACGTCCGAGAACGTCGCGGCGCGCTACGGCGTCGGCCGCCGGGAGCAGGACGACTTCGCGGTCGAGTCGCACCGGCGCGCGGCGCGGGCACAGGCCGCGGGCGCCTTCGACCAGGAGATCGTGAAGGTGCACACGCGCTTCCAGGAGGTCGACAAGCAGGGCAATAAGGTCGGAGAAGAAAAACAGATCGAGGTGGCCAAGGACGACGGCATCCGCGCCAGCGCCACCCTTGAAGCGCTTGCGAAGCTCAAGCCCGCGTTCAAGGCCGATGGCACCAGCACCGCGGGCAACTCGAGCCAGGTCTCGGACGGCGCGGCCGCGACGCTGCTGATGCGCCGCAGCACGGCGACGGAGCTCGGGCTCTCGGGCAGCATCCTGGGCAAGTTCGTGGCGGCGGCGACGGCGGGGTGCGCGCCCGACGAGATGGGCGTCGGGCCGGCCGTAGTCATCCCCAAGCTGCTAAACCAACTAAAACTCACGACCAAGGACGTCGACCGCTGGGAGATCAACGAGGCCTTCGCGAGCCAGGCCATCTACTGCGTGCGGGAGCTGGGGCTCGAGTCCGCCTGGGAGCAAGGGAAGGTCAACCCCGACGGCGGCGCCATCGCGCTGGGCCACCCGCTCGGCGCCACGGGGGCGCGCATGACTAGCACCCTCATGCACGGCTTGGGCAGGACCGGCGGCGAGGTCGGCGTCGTTAGCATGTGCGTTGGGACTGGCATGGGCATGGCGGGCCTGTTCGTCAGGGAGCAATAAAGAAGACGAATTCAGTATGTACATAGCATAGCGTGCATCAAGAATGCGTGTACATTAGGACTGCAACAAATCGGTACAATCTAACAAAGACTTCAATTTTTGGACGGGAATGGCAGCAGTTCTTTTCTTTCTTCTTCTTGTTTGAGATGGGTTCGTCTTCCCGAGCGACAGGTGTTCCTTTGTTTGTTACAATGCTCGAGATTAAGGGGCAGACATTGTTTGCCTCTTCAATGGAGCAGACCGCAATTGATGTTTGCAATCTCCCTGGGTGGTCAAGCTTCAGGTGCAGCCACGCCGATGCGACGTGCAAATGATACGGAAAAGCGACATGCTACGACGCAATCCAGTCACGCAAGCCAATTGATTGCCATACACAAGATCATACATCCAGTCAGCCAGCCTATGGGCTGCCCACAAGCACCCTAACCTTCCCGCGACAGCGATGTGGCTTCTCCTATTCACGATCCCCCTGGTCTGGACCTTCGTGCTGACCGTCCACTTCGCCCGCAACTACCGCGTCCTCCTGCGCCTCGTGCGCTAGACCGCGTGGGTCTACCTGCTCGTGCTGTCCGTCGTGGCGGCCGAGGTGTTCCGCGAAGGCTTCCTCGTCCTGAAGCCGCCTAGTAGCAGCAACAACAACGACAGCAACGACACAGACAGCTTCGTGCGTGGGGCAGGCGGCCTGCGCGGCGGCGTGGTCGCCGACTTCGGCACCTGGTGGTTTGCCTGGTTCGCCGTCGTCGCCCTCTCCGCGGCCTTCCCGCTGCTGCTGGTGCCCGCCGCCGGCCTGCCCGTCTTGCTGCTCCGCCACCCGGCCTTCCGCCTCGTCGTCGACTTCGGCCTCGTCCGCCTCGGCTGGACCGCCGCCGTCTACAACCCCGCCGTCTTCTGGTACGGCTGCGTGCTGCGGCCGCTGGCCGCTGCCGCCGCGGTCAGGGCCGAGTGGGTCGCCCGGGTGGTACAGTGTGTTTTTGCTGCGGCTGCTTCATGATAGCAGCTAAGTCCGGGGCGAGTAAAAGCATGCAAGCAATTTGAAAAGAGGAAGGGATGGGTTGGAATGAGTGTTTGGCGCAGATAGGTTGAGAGGGAAAGGGGACGGCGTCAGGCCCCACAGTCACGTGCCACATTTCCAGGGGCTCCATTGGGAATAAAGTTGGCTGGGCATATCATTTTCATAGCAACAATCTGGTGAGAGTGCAGCCTCCATGTAGATACGGAAACATATGACCGAATAAATTGGTTCCACGGTTCATAAAAAGCCTTGGCGTTTTGGTAGGATTCCTACTCGTTGAACAGTTTGCTATGCTTCGGTCAGAAGGTGCTCCTGATATGCGAGACGTGGCTATGCGTTCTCCTTGCATTGGGTAGAATCTTCTTGGCTCCATCCCCTCTTGCACAGCGACGCTTGTGATTGGCTTGGTTGGGTCAGGTCATCTCTCATTGGCGAAACAAATTACATCCCTTGAGCGACAGCCAATGGATGGACAGCTACAATACCCACCTGTGCGATGGACTGACGGAGAGAGTGCGTCGACGGAGCCCGGAGCTCAGAGCTGGTGATAGATTGCAGTGACGTCCTGCCTTGTCTCTCCTGACGTTGCAGTGCCTTGGATCCCCTCGCCTCTCTTGCAACGTGGACCGCCTACTCTGGCAAAATGCAGCACCAGTGCCGCCACCATGCAGTGCCAGCTGCTATATCAGGCAGGCTGTGGTCTTTGTTATATGTGCCGCCCACCACACGGCGTTGCAGTCATGAAGTTACTTTTGTTAGTCATGCACCACTTGCACTTTATTTTGAGCAGTCGGCGCTATGTTATATCGTTACACCATCTTGAGCCTATCTGTCCGAGCAAACCGGTCAGCCCGGCGAGGATCGGCCGAGTAGCTCCTCGCAAGACCTCCTCGAAGAAGAATAGACCCGCAACCCACAAAAACTTCTGTCATTTCGACGTTTGGATGTACCATGATGTAATGAGACAAAATAGAGTGCTGACCGGATACACGAAACCCCCTATAGGGGTTAAGCCCGGATGGCTTCTGAATGATTGCCAAGGTGAGGAGAAATCCGAGTCAACCCCCTGCCAAGGCCAAAAGGACATCACCTTGAACAACTGCCGCCGGGAGTCGAAGCGGAAGGAGCCTTTCTGTACGTGGTTCTGTTCTCATATCTAGTAAGTGCGTTGGGTTGCCTTTTGCGCCACAAGCACAACACTATGCACCGAATGCACAAATGATGGTATAGATTGGCCCATCAAGCTTAATGGGCCTGGAAATATGACACTCAACATCCAGCTAATGCTCAAGAACCATATGGCCTGTCTCCGTCTGCGAGGGTGTCGCTCACATAGCCGTGATTTGCAGATAAGTTTGCAATATGCATGATGGACGGCTCTCGTGATGCGTGTGTTTCTTCACGGAGTAACTCTTCCAAATGGGCTGACATTTGATAATAGAACAAGTCTCACAGGAAATGCCGTACAGCCAGTCGCCAACTTGGGACATACATCATGATCCACGTTTTTGTTGTGTCAGTGATAGTGGACTTGCGGAGAAAAGCTGTGACGAAAATCTGCACGACTTTCACCTGCCGCATCTTTCTTAGTTGAGGCGCTAGAAGCGCTTCATCATTCGGTGTCCAAGCTTAGCTGGGGAGTTTATGCAAGGCTCTCGGAAGCTCCTCATCAAATGGGCTGCAGAAAGGTCGCTGGTAGAAAATGTAGGGCGCGTTCCGAGAGGCTGGCTGCGGGATCGTGAGATATCGAGGGCAATACTTTGCGAGGGCCAGACCCACCTGGTATTTGGTTTGCTCCCCCCTATGCGGCGCAGGTGCTACCCCTGTCATGGCATGGGGACCTCCCCTTGGTACAAGGGGTACAAGGAGCACGTTTCTGCCCGACATCTGGACCACGGAGCACCAAAAACTGCATTAGCGGGACCTCGGGTCTGCAGTACGCAGAGTGACAGTGTGATACGCCGCGCACCTGTCTCGTACCCCCATGGCGCCCATGCCTCCTCGGGCTTTGAAGCTGGAGAAGGGAGGTCCGGCATCTTTGGAAAGGCTTGAGAGAAAGGGCAGAAGACGGGGACCGGAGTGAAAAAGGGACGAAATCCCCCTTTCTTGACCTGGAGGAGTAACAGCTATTTCGACAACGCTGCATCATCACATTCCTCTTTCTTCCAACGAGACAAAAACGATTACTTATTAGAGTAGACAGCTATCCTGCTTGGCGAATGACATCCTTGGCTCAAGAGCTTATTGCTGACAGCATGAGTGGAAATGTCGAGTTCCACATGCCTGTCCAGGCCCTCATGCACTGTCACCCTCAAGGTTCTGACATGACACGGGCGGCTACCAAAGCTTCTGGACGGGTCCTGCAGATTGCGGTGCTCGAGTGCGAACAAATGCCCCCCTATATCGTCCAGTCCCACGGAAACTTTGCCAAAATCTTCGAGCGCTGGCTCCTGGCCGGCACCCATCAGCTCAACATCGGCAAGCCGGCCCACGAGCGCATATCGGTCAAGGCATACAGCTTCAACGTGAAAGAGGGGCATTATCCCTCGAGCTTCCAGGGTATCGATGCCATCATCATCTCGGGCTCCGTGAACGGCGTCAACGATGATCTCCCATGGATCGCAACGCTTCGGCGTTTTCTACTGGGTACCTACTTTGGGCCTCGTCCTCCTACCCCTTTGGACCCATTGCTGACAGTTTTCGAGGTGTTTATCACAACTTGCCCTGGATCAAGATTTTTGGCAGCTGCTTTGGCCATCAGCTGATAGCGCAAACGCTTCTGGGAGACCACGGAGTACATGTCAAGAGGTCCAATGGTGGATGGGAAGTCGGGGTTCAAGAGGTCTATCATGACGATAGCTTTGCCCAGAACTTCCCTAGCTTGTCCGAGTCGCCCATGTGCTACCAGTTCCTCCACTCTGATGAGGTCGTCGCTGAGGACAACTTACCACCGACGTGGTCTTCGATAGGCTCGAGCTCGCTGTGTCAAATTCAAGGTCTATACCAGCCGGGGAGAGTCTTGACATATCAGGTAAGTAGTATCTATCGTCTTCTTCTTTAGGTCGGTGGGGGCTATTCTCTTTATCGTGCCCGTCAGACAGGGCCGGTTTCGTCACCGAATAGTTCTACCCCAAATTTTAATACACCAAGGCTTTGTATCATGCAAACCTATTAACTACAAGCATTGGAGCAGGGGCATCCTGAGTTTGATCGCATAATCATGAACGACTTTGTTCGGAGGCTCGTGAAAGCCGGCGCAATCGACGCGGCCGTCAGCGGAACGTACCTTGCGTTCGTAGAGCGAGACGACACGAGGATCTTGGCGGCCGAGGTTTTCCTCGGATTCCTGACGGTCGATTGATCTAAACGCTTGAGACATGTGTGTTGTTCTGCTTTCGGGTGGCCGATTCTGGGTTGCTGGTGATGTTTGCGGACGGACAAAGGTCTTGGCATTCCTGAGTATCCCTTTCATCCCCCCTTTATTGTCAACCACTACTATACTCTCCTACCCGGAGCTACGTGTATAATTCAGTCAAATCACATTTATTTGTCCCAATCTGTATGACTCTGTCTGCGCGAAGCCATTTTAAAGACTTGTGTTCCATCATATTCCCTTTGCCAGCCCGTCAATTCCTGCGACGTCTGAGTCTACTCGGGCAAAATGAGCGCCGACAAAGCTACCGCCCAAGCCCAGGGTCATACACATGACCATGACCATGGCCATGATCATGGAAATGTTCAAGCGAAACCGCTAAGGCCTGCGCAAAACCCTCAGGGCAGCATCTTCTTCAGGCTTGTAAACGGTCTTCTTCACCAGAGCAGCAAAGCCTACGTGCACACCCGATACTCGACAGTCGGAAACACCGTCGCCTTGGAGTACATGGACACCGCGGACATGGTCGCCGGCAAGTACAACGGGCAGCGCACCTACCTGGGCCAGCTGCTGCTCAGCTTCGTCGGCATCGTCTTCTCGTGGCGGGACTGGCTTCTCAGCATCGTCCTCGGCCTCAACGACTTCCTCGTCCTGCTGGCCGTCTTCGTCCTCGACCAGATCTTCGCTTCCTCGTGGTGCGTCTTCCGCCGGCTGCCCCTCCGCTCGCTCATGGTGTACGGGTCGCTGGTGTTCGGCACGCGGTGCTTCTGGGCCATCTTCTCATCGCACAAGTGGCCGGGCGCCGCCGTGGCTTTCGTCGTCTACGGCCTCTGGGCCTCTTTTGTCGGCGGTTCCTACCTAGACCACCCCCGAGACTGGAACTTTTCCTGCTGGCCAAAGACTCCCCGGGCCATCGTACACTCGTCGCTGTCTTGGTACAAGCCGGCCGTGTTCTGGAACATCGTCGGCATCTTTGCCACTGTCGGGGCACAGATCGCGAACGTTACCGAGCCTCTTTTCCCGGAAGTCTCTGCTTAGAAAGTGGACATCAGGATCGGAAGCCAAGTTCTTGCAAGATGCAGAAACTCAATACAACTGGTGTATTACTATGAGATTTGTAGCAGAGTCAGCAGCACACAAGGAGGATACAATGACACTTATTGGGTGGTTGGGCGGTGATTTTCCGAGGCTTTGTTCAGGACATAGAAACTATCATAATCAAACAATGAGAAGCACGACAACGGTTGTTGGCCTGTCAATAGATGGAATATATAAAATCGCTATACCCATGTATTCCTCTGTGCCTGATAGTTTATAATTTATGTTTGTACGCTCAAATATTTGCCTCCAGATACTACTACAGCACGCAAAATGCCGTATCCTATCGACTTCTGTAAACAGTCTGGAGCTAGTGAGTCCATGGGTGGCAAGTCTCAAAGCCGTTGGAACTTCTCGTTCGAAAACATCAAAGAGACCGTGTCTGATGATACGGGAGGCGACCCCTTGGATGCAGAGCCCAGCAATGACGCCCAGGCTCCTCCCGTCCCGCCACCAGAGCCCACCGCACGCCCCAAGAAAGCTCAGACCCCAGCCGAAAGGGAGCGCGAACTGAACTATGCCCTCGTAGCCGCCCACCGCAACCTGACACGCATCTCGCAGTACGTGCTGAAGCTCGAGGCGTACGCCAACATCGCCACGAAAGAAGACGTGCGCCAGACGCTCGAGGCGACGCTCGAGAACAGCCAGCACTCCTCGCGCGACGCGAAAAGCACGGAGTCTTCTTCTGAGGATGGACGCCACGAGCGACTGATCGAGGACGTGAGTCGGCACAGCGAGCACGTCTGGTACCGCGTGTACCTCGTCAACAAGTCCTTCCGGCGGACGAGCCGGAAGAACTGACGGGCGGACGGCACGTCCGGGCCCATCCAGCTGTGGGGCGAGTCGTCCACCAAGCCGTGGCTCGAGCGCGTCCTCGAGGCCAACAGGGTGATGGACGAGGAGATCATCTACTACACGGTCCGGGACATGGCGGCGGGCCGGCCCCTGGCCGTGTGGCTCGGCTACATCCGCGACATGTGCCACCGCGGCGACGAGCCGGCCCGGGAAGGGCGCGTGGTCGCGATCGCCTGGGCGTTCCTGGACCGCGGCATCCGCCCGTCGCGGCCCGGGCACGGCACGACCGTCGCGCAGTTCATCGCGGAGTGGGACGCGCTGCGGAAGCGCGGGGCTTTTAACGAGGCGCTGGAGAACCCCGAGAGCCAGCGGGGGAGCGATGCGGAGATCCTGGCGAGTTTGAAGGGGCTGTGGTCTGCGCGCATGAGGCCTCTTTGAGTGATGGGTGGAAGAATGTAAGTCCTGCTGCATGCAAAGGAACTCCTCGCCTGTGCATTGAGGCGACTTGGCACAAGCGCACATATATAATGTTACATTTAGACAAGATTCATTCTAATTGGTACGGATATCGCTCATTACGTGCTACGTCCTATCTATGCTTCTCATATTGATACAATGGCTGGTATGTCCGGAGACCGGCAAGCGACAGGAGGCGGCCAAGCCACATGTGTCACAGATCGGCGCAGAAGCAATATATGTACTTCAATATCCTTTACTTGGCGGAACGTCCTGATTGGTCCGTGTCTTTCGATGTGCCTGAAACGGGTGACTATAGATTGGCTCCAATAATCGGCAGTTGAATCTGTCCAACCAGCATGCGCGATGAAGCCCACATCGAGTTTACCCGGGACTTCAAACCTCGGACCCTGTGGTTGGGCCGGAAATGGCCACGGATCTCTGAGTTAAAGTACTTATATATTGTGAGAGCAGACAACAATAACGAAAAGGGCCAGTTAGTTTATATTAATCTCAGTTACCTCTGCGTTATTCGTGGAAAACAAACCAACCAAAGCACGACTCATCCAAGATGCAGTGGAAATTGCCCTACCTCGCAGCTGCGGCTGTAATGCCGTACACTGCTTCGGCACAGTTCGCTACGGCGGCCATGATGCGCTTCCAATGCTCGCGGCTCGTGGTTGAGCGTGTCGATCCCCTGGTCACTCCAGGCATGATCCAATCCCCTCACATTCACCAGATCGTCGGAGGAAACTCGTTCAATGCCACCAGTAAGTGCCTGAAACCGAGATGCGGCAGTACTGTTACTAAGAAAACAACGTGGCAGTGACACCGGTTGAATACGATCCGTCCGAAGAGTCAACTTGCACGACTTGTGACTACAGCGAAGACTTCTCCAACTATTGGACCGCAAATTTGTACTTCAAAGCTCGCAATGGGACTTACAAGCGTGTGAAGCAGATGGTAAATCTGGTAAGTGTAGCAACCCCTTCCGTCGTGGGCAAGGCTCACCACCTCCGGATATTCAGGGGCTCCAAGGAACCGAGGGTATGACTGTCTACATCCCGCCGTACGATGGGAAGACCACGGTGACAGCTTTCAAGCCGGTAAGAATCATTTTCCTCCCTGCAACGATAGAAAGGAAAGCTGAGGTTCTGCAGGGTTTCCGCATGCTTGTCGGTGACTCGGCTCTGCGCACCAGTGCCGGTCAGCAGAAGCAATTATGCCATCGGTGTTATACGAACGTAGAGCAGACTCCCTTTGGCGGCGCGCCTTGCGTTGATGGTAGCGGAATGGACACCGCACAGCTTCCTCAGCGGGGTTGCGATGGAGGAATCCGAGCTACCATCACATTCCCAACGTAAGCCAGTATCATTCCTTGGATTGTGCGAAGAACTCTCATAACACGTGTGGTTTCCAGATGCTGGGATGGAGTGAACCTGGACAGTCCCGACCACAAGAGCCATGTGGCATACCCGGCTAGTGGGAGCTTCGAATCGACGGGACCATGCCCCTCGACGCACCCGGTCCGTATTCCCCAGGTCATGTACGAAGTCATGTGGAATACCCGGGAGTTCAACGACAAGTCGACCTGGCCCGAGGACGGCTCGCAGCCCTTCGTGTACAGCATGAACGACGAGACCGGCTACGGTTGGCATGGCGACTACCTCTTTGGCTGGAAGGGTGATGCTCTGCAGAGGGGCCTAGATGCGCGGTGCTTCGGTAACGCCTGCACGGCATTGAAGACACAAACGCCTGCTGATTCCATGGCGTGCACGAAGAAGCAGACTGTCGCGGAAGATGTTGACGGATGTGAGTTTTTCCGAACCCCTGGCACATGTTGGTATACTAACTTGGCACAATGCGCAGGGCTCAAAGAGCTCCCAAGCATGGTCATGTGAGGTCAGACGCTGGTGGATTCCCGGTAGAGACAAAGCAGGCCCTTCGGATATTACTAGAAGAAGCTCATGGGTTTCCTGATGGGGTAAGCCATGGCAACAGGTAGCTGGATTTGGGTTTATATCAAACTTGGCAGGAGCCTGCCTCGTCTCTCGAGAAGTAGGTCCATATCCGAAGTAGATATGAGTTTGTCACCTTTTCTTCGAAATGAATAGATGCTTGTTGCAGTACACGCCGCAAGCCAAAATGCGGATGTTCTATAAAGAAACTGCCGAACTGAATCTTGCTGGGGATCCGTTTCGTCAAATATGACGAGAAACAGAATCGGAAGGAGCAGCTGTCCTTGGCGAACGAACGGTTTTCCTAACGAGTAGACATTCTTTGTCTCCACGTACTTGATTCGAATGATACGGGACAAAATAATCGGGCCCATACCACACCAACTTCACCCTAGAGTGAGGGTATCGCCGACCCCTTTTAGCAGGCTGCTGCGCTGATCTACATTCTGGTGAACCAGTGCACCTTAGGCACACATTCCTTTAACATCTCAACCCTTGGGAATTTAGAGGGTCACAAAGCAAGTATCAAAGTTCGTGGCCTCACCCATCTGGTAATACTCTCCTTCCAGAACCAATACCCAAGGTCCTCTGCGAACGGCTTTCACAGACCAGAAAACCCTGAGCAACACCACCCTGCACAGCTTGCGAGAAGCATCTCGCCGAACTCATCGGTGCTTGGATCCGCATCTTCCTCAATAATTCCGTTTCCATCTGGTTCCGCGTGTTCATCCACCCATTCACTCAACCACCTTCAAGCCCGAAAAATTCCGCACTTCTACTATTCAATCACCACTCGCGCACCCTTCCTCCCTCTCCCCTCTCACCCTCTTCCCTCTCACCCTCTTCCCTCCCAAACCTCAAGTTGTTGCATTTCTTGCAACTATCCACCGTCATAGCACACAAGCTCATGAAAGCAGTAAGGGTTATACGACAAACCATGGCTCAACAATTCCTCGTTCCCAGAGATACTCCTGTCATCGATCTTGACGATGACGATGACGAACAGCTGCGCCACGAGGTTGAACAGGTCATAGATTTGACCGGTGAAGCTGATGAGCCTCAGGTACAGGAACCTGCCTTCCGTCTCAACTTGCCACCCTTGCACCCGCTTCAAGTCATCGACCGCTATCAGCATCATGGTTATTACATCGAGATCGGCAGCTGCGTTGAAGTATTTGGAGTTCCAGCTAAGTACCAAGCCGAGTTCCTCAAGGTAACTGCCATTGACTATTCACGTAATGGGGTCAGCGTAAGTGGACTGCCCTTTACACGAACTCGCAATTTTGATGGCAAATTCCCATGCAAACTTAACGAGGTATGCTTGGTGGTGGATTCAACTCGGTCCGACCTTCGCGAAGAAGAGATCCAAGCTGAGGTAACTGTTCCTCTCGACGACGTTATCCAGCTTAGAACTCTCGAGTTTACAAACGCGGACTACCCAGCATACAGGTATCGCTTGAGAGATCAAGAGAACAACCGAGATGCCGAGGAGAATGGCCGGCTGATTTGCCGTTGGAAATGCCAACGGATCTGGGCAAATGCCGTTGCGAGACGAGCAGGTACGATTGGCATATTTTTCTCATCTTACCAAAATGAAGACTTACCAATGATGAAAAACAGACCGCCCTCCTGCAGAGTTTGTGATCCTGCACATGGGCCCCGGAGATATTGCAAAAGACGCATATCGTGTGTCCGAGATGAATCGCTTCAATATTTGGCAAGCTGGCAAGACTCGAGATGCTCCTAACTTCGGTAATGTTCCCATTCAAGGACACGTTGGGGACATCCAACCTCGCGGTCGATCTCATGAATATTCCTTTGGCGATATCTTTTGTGGTGCAGGCGGAGCCTCGTAAGTGTGCCCTTTCCTAAGCGTATACGACAGCATGTGATACTAATGTGAACTGGTGTAGATGTGGAGCAAGAGAAGCCGGGCTAGACGTCCAGATGGCTTGTGACATGAACGAGGCCGCTTGCAACAGCTATCGAGCAAATTTCCCGACCACGCAGGTGTATAAGGAAGAAATCCATGAATTTATCAACGACAAACTTTACAGCGGATTCCAGCTTGATATCGTTCACTTCTCACCTCCATGCCAACCGTTTTCCCCAGCACACACTAGAGCCGGGAAGAACGACGACGATAACGAGGCTGCCCTTTTCGCATGTACGGAGCTTGTCAAACGGATCCGTCCTCGTATCTTTACATTGGAGGAGACTTACGGCATTCTAAGCCATGAAGATTTCTTCAATGCACTCGTGGGCAGCTTCACTGGTTTCGGCTATTCGGTTCGCTGGAAGGTTGAGCATTTGTGGAACTGGGGAAACCCATGCCGAAGACTTCGATTGATCATGATCGGAAGTTGCCCAGGCGAACCGCTGCCTGACTTCCCCAAGAGCACCCACTCGCCCAACGGTGCCGGCAATACGAAGCGATATGTCACCGTTGCTGACGCCCTGTCGCAAATCCCGGGCGACCAGAGACGCTTGGACTCTTCGCACGACATATGGGCGGTTAAACACTTCGATCCCCGAAAGGCATCATGGAACTCAAACGTGCCTTTACCCCGTACAATCGTCACCAGCGGCGCAGGTAATTACCACCCGTCTGGCATACGGGAGTTCACTTGCCGCGAGCTGGCCACACTGTCGAGCTTCCCCGTCAATTACGTCTTCAATGGCAGAATTGGCGAGAAAGAAACGCCAGATTGGCAACGTCTTTCCTCCTGCTCCCGCCCAAGTGCTCTTGAAACATATACGCAAGTTCATGCAGCGGACTGATCGAGCCCGCCGCGCTGAGAACCCGGTAGTAGGACAACGACTGCTGATTCCCCTTCCCCGGGGGCAATGGTGGTCGATTTGGACGATGACGACGACGGTGCTATTGCTATTGATGATGACAATGATGATATCGCTATTGACGATGGCAATGACGAGGATATCATCATCCTTGATGCGATGCCTAGCCGACCTGCGTCGGCTGCGTCTAACCACACGCTGGGACGCCCGGAGTTCGGCGATGAAGCTCTTGACGGCGACCGCCAGATGACCATCATTGACTGAAGCTTCTTCGTCATGAGTCATGTGTACAAGTATTTAGATCATAATGCTCAAGGATGCCAAGCCATCGGCTCTGGATCTTTGAGTCGAAACCGCATGTTGTCACGATAGTCGCTCGGACGAGGCAACCTGTCATTGGACGGGAGTGCATTCTTCTTGAAGAGCCATCGCGGTGCACTACGAGAAAGATAGCGCAGACTATAAACTGCAATCCTAGCCTAAATAGACGAGACACAATAATACTGAAGTTGACTAAACCATGACCGTGGCAGCGATGATTGAGCAAAATGCTAGGTTCACAAGACTTGAGGTTACATTTCCATGCAGACGGGCGCGTGCTTGTCGGCGATTGCAGCCACCGATAACCGGCGGGGCCTGGCCAAAAGGGGTCTGGCGCAGTGGAACCAGTGTTTTCTCATTCAACTCGCGTCGCTACCTGCGTTCTCCGACGGCATCGTGTCCATTTCTCCCCGAAACCTGTACAACTAGAAGTCGATATACCGCCGGCCTGGTAGCACTGCAGGGCATCATCAATGCAGCCAGCCGATCCAGCTCCACCACTCCCGACTGAGGATGGTAATGGCACTCCCTCGACAACGGCCGGCAGTCCACACGGCCCGGCGAAGCGCAAGAAGGAGGAATCCGGCGGCGACAAGACCGTAGGCCAAAAGCGCCGCAGGAGGGTATTCTCGTGTCAGTCGTGCCAGCGGCTGAAATGCCGCTGCGAATATGACCCGGGCGCCCAGGCCTGCCATCGCTGCGTCACTTTGAGGTAGGTTCCGGATCACCCGAACGCTCGTCAAGTGAAAGCTGACCCAGTTCATCTTCAGGATCGAGTGCTCACTGAAAGGCGAGGTCTTGGATATCCCGACTCATCCCAAACCCGTCGACAACGGCTCAACCAGCATCGAAGAGAGGTGAGCGAGGCCCCGAACTCATCACCATTCACTTGAATCTCATAACCGATGATCAACAGGTTGGCCCGTCATGGGAAATCTTTGGCCGAGATCAAGAGCATGATGGAATTCGTCTCACGCCAATTCGGACTTGTCGGCGACGCTCATAGGACACATTCATCAGCACCCGCCAACAACAACGGTGTTGCGCGTTCCGAGTCATCCAGGGAGGACGAAGGGCCGGAGAATATTGCAGATCCCGTCGATTTGGCCACCGCATCGGCTCCAACCGTCGTCCTACGAGAGATTGGCGAACAGGTGACACAAGGGTACCGGCGTCTTGAACACGTCAAACTTGATTTGGTCCAGCTGCAGCTCCTTGATGAGCAAACAGCCACGGAGCTGGTCAGGCTGTGAGTTTGCCCCCGCTTGTCTCACCCGCAACATGGCCACTGACACTCAGTGCAGATTCCTCCGGCATCATGGTCACTTGCTGCTAGTACATAACGCAGCTGATTCCCCCGCCGCAGACCTGCGCCAGATCTCGCCTTTCTTACACAGCGTTGTCTGTCTCTGTGCTATCTTATACCGGGAGGATCTTTGCGGAACACCAGCTCATCGCCAGGTTTACGAGCAAGTCCGAATCACTCTCGGGCAAACATTGCTGTCGAGTCCTCTGAATCTCGAAGAGATCAACGCCGTGCTGGTCATGAGCGACCATGCTGTAAGGAAAGAACTCAATACGCGAGCTCAGAACATCCAACTGACGGGCTTTAGGACGGGCCGGAGTACATCGACAGCTGGCTTTTGACCGGGTATTGTGTAAAGCAGGCCATGCTGAGCATCAGCTTCTCCAAGATTGTGAACAACATCAAGCATGGTAGCTCGAATATCCAAGACCGCCAAGCTATTCACTTGTGGTCGACGGTCTGCCTGCACCATCTTCAGTAAGACATGCTCTTCCCGATGGTTCCGTTTTGTCATGAAAGCTAATCATCACGATCAGTTGGGCTGCAACTACCGGGCGCCCGTCGGTGCTCCAATCGTCGTACGTCAACCAATGCAACATCCTCTTGAGTTTCTACCAGGCTAGCATGCAAGATGGAATGCTAGTGGCAGAGGTTCTCTTGTACTCCGTGTTGCATTCGAAGCTGAGGAAAAGGTCTTATCTCGATGCCCACGGCGAATGCAGCGAGTTCAAGACATGGAAACAGAAATGGAACCATTTGATGTGTAAGCAATTCCAAGTTCTTCGCCCCATGCCAACTCAAGTCTTTGTCGCTGACACGCAATCACAGCACTACCCACTGCTTCGATGCTGCGAATTGGGTATTATGCCGCGTACCTAATTCTTGCCGTCCACGCGCTCGAGGCCAGCGGCGAAGCGATGAGCGGGAAGACGTTTTCTCTCTCATATGTCGGTTGACTCGCCAGTCAGCAGTATCCTGGACACACCGGACCCCAAACCCGCAAAGAAAGATGCCCAGACACTGCAGGCACATACAGCCAAGTATGCGCATTCGGTTCTCGAGACTTTCGTGGAGATGCCTTCATTCTTGATGGACACAATACCAACATACCTTTGCCTTTGCATCGGATATTCAGCACTTATTCTGGCTCACTATGATGAGAGCCAGTCCAAGGTGCCTGCATCAGTCGGTATTGGCCTTATTTCAAAGCTTGAGGAATGGTGTATGCGCACGCCTAGTAAGTCGTGGGCCATCAAGTTCGCGAAACTCGCGCGGCAAAGGGTCGAGTCCCGGCTTAGCACAGCAACATCCTATCACGGCGATTCGAAAACCACACCAAGGGAGGAAGAAAGGCGACATCTCCCTGGTTGGACTAACCAGACAATGCCGCTTTCGACTTACGCGATGTCTGCATCTGGCCACGATACATCGCCATCTTCCATAGCCGACCGGAATTTCGAAGGTAACGATTTCCCCAGCGCCGCAGAAACATTCCCGATCCCTCCCGAGGCCATACATTCGCCGGATTCGAAATCACTCAACCAGTCATTCCAAGCATGGAAGACTTCTTCGGCGGAGGTTTCTTGCACTTCATGGGCCAGCCGCCGCGGGGCTGAAACATCAGGGCGGTACCTACAATCCCCGCAACTAAACTTCTCTGGTCCCGGACGGGTGGTTTGCGGCCCATAGTTCCACCTAGATCCGGTGAAACTTATACAACAAGGAACACCGTGTACTATCACGGCGAATCGGCAGCATCAATTCTCCCGATTATTGGATCGGCTAAATTGGCATTTGTAAGACAGGTTGGATTGACTCAGGGGGACCATAATGTGTAAAAATATATATATATCTCAGTGCATTCCCATAGTAGGTCGCCAAAAGAAGCACCAGGCACACGGAATCTCTACAGGCGACAACAATGACAACTGCGAAAAGAAGCGTCTTGGTGGTTGGAGCGAATGGCTATATCGGCTTAGCTGTGTGTCGTGCTTTCGCGAGAGCAGGATGGCGTGTCTTCGGTCTGGTTCGCCGGGCAGAGGTAGCGTCATCGCTCTACGCGGCAGAGGTTACGCCAATCATTAGCTCGCTGTCGGAAGACTCGCTGCCTCAACGGCTCTACAATTATACGACGACAGTCGATACGATCGTTGGATGCGCCGAACCTGCCGATTACTCTTCTCATTACCAACAACTCACCGCTCTCATCCGTCACGTTGCCGAAACTAGCAACAGCAACGGGGTTCGGCCCTTGGTTCTTTTTTCCTCTGGATGCAAAGACTACGGCACAACCGATGTAGATGGGGCATCGAACTTGGCTCCTCATACGGAGATGTCGCCGATCAACCCTCCAGCGCACCTGCTTTCTCGAGCAATGACATGCACGACGATTTTCGAACTCGACGATGTGGTCGATGCCGCTGTGCTGCGGCCTACCAATGTGTATGGGCACGGCAGTAGCTACTACGGCCTCGTCTTCGACTACGCTGCTCGTGTTGCCGCAAGCGGTGCTCCGACGCTGTCCATCGGCTCCGACCCTACCAGTATCATGCATGCGCTTCACGTGGACGATTGCGCCGAGGCTTATGTGGCTCTCGCCGAGTGCACCAGTCGCGACAGAGTCAATGGACAGTGCTTCAACATCTCGGCGTCCAAGTACGAAACGACACGCGATATGCTCACGGCCTTGGCCAAGGAGTACAAGTTTCCTGGAGATGCTGTCTTCGCGGGGTCTGCGGAGTCGGACGACCCAGCGATGACGGGGATCTTCGGGTTTAGCCAATGGGTGGACAGCCGGAAGATCAGGGATTTGACGGGATGGACTGAGAAGAGGATGCTGTTCAGTGAGGACATGCATGTCTACCGGATGGCTTACGAGGCGGCCATTGCTTCTGATCAGGGCGAGACTCGTGGATGAGGACTAAAATGGAGGAGCGTTGGTATCAGGGGAACAGTACTGGATAAGCCACCAACTGGCCATTTCTGGATAGATTTTATAATTGCGACGAATCTTTTCTTCACATGTAAGATGCAAGAGACATCGATCAATCGGATTCAATTTTGAGGTTACACGTGCTAAGGGCTCAGGTACACAGCGGAAACCGTCTGGTAGTTGAGTGAGTACGCTGTATCCAAGGGCCGTCTAGGTCAGTGTTGCACATCAAAACACACAAAAGCCTACAAGAACTAATGCCAGCCGCTCCACGCGTTCAAGTGAAGTGTGCGTATCATAGGATGGATATCCCATCACACATGCTACATAATTAACAACGTCAACAGGAGTGAACTGAGGGGCATGCGGGGTATTTGTTTACTTGGAGCAGATCGCTGCAGGACAAACGGTCGTCTGCTAGGCAACAAGTATTTCTACTCTCAAGATCTTGTCCTGAAAAACATTGCGAAATCATAGAACACCATACGAATTTTAGCCTTCATGGATACAGATTCGTAACTTATTCCTCTCAGGGTCATAATTTTCTCTCCCTCTCTTCTACATACCGCCTACTTCATGAGATATTGTCCACCGCAATGGTTCAGACCCGCCGCACAGCAGCCGCGGCAGCGGCAGCGGCCGTAGCAGCAAAACCAACAGCAGCAGCAACACCCGCCAATAATAGTAACACGACCGCGCCTACTACTACTGCTGCTGCTGCTACTGCCACTGCTACGACGAAGAACAATGCGCGCTTCAACGCCGAGGCCGCCGCGTGGGACAGCAACCCCTTCATCCAGGCCATGAGCGCCGAGGCCTGGCGCGCGATCCAGCACAACGTCACATGCTTTAGGGACTCATCCGACGCCGGCCGGCCCGCCCGGCCCGACGTGCTGGAGATCGGCTGCGGCACGGGCACGCTGAGCCTGCTGGTCGCGCCGCACGCCCGGCAGCTCGTCGCCGTCGACGCCGCCGAGGGCATGGTCGAGGTCTTGAGGGGCAAGCTTGCGGACAATGCTCAGTCTAACGCTGAGGCTGACGCCGACGATGGCGATAAGGGTGGGGATGATGACGAAGGCGAAAATAAGAAGAAGAAGGACAAGAGCCGTTTGCCGAAGAAAGATTTCCGGAACGTCGTGCCCATCTGCGTCATGCTCGAGGACCCGGAGGACCCTAACTTGCCTCCCGGGACGCAGGAGCAGCAGCAGGAGCCAGACCGCGGCGGTGTCGGCGGTCGACCTGATAGGATCAAGTTCGACCTCGTCATCTCGCACCTCGTGCTGCACCACATCCCGGAGCTGGCGCCGGTCCTCGCGACGATGCTGGGCTGCCTCAAGCCGGGCGGCGCCGTGGCGCTGACCGACTTCGAGGACTTCGGGCCCGCGGCGCGCCGGTTCCACCCGGAGGGCAAGATGGAGGGGGTCGAGCGGCACGGGATCGAACGGGAGGCGATGCGGCGGCTGATGCATGACGTCGGGTTCGTCGACGTCCGCGTCGAGGGCGCGTGGACGGCGCGCAAGTCGGTCGAGCGGTTCCCGGGCGAGTTCGGGGATCAGGCCGAGGGCGGGGAGGGGGCGGGCGAGGAGATGGAGTTTCCTTTCTTGATATGTACGGGGAAGAGACCGTGAGATGGAAGACTACGCGGGCAGGTAGTTTAGATGTCTTCAGAGTTGGATTGGACGGCTGGCACGTTTGCATTGATGACGAAGGATATGAAACATATGTGCACAAGAAGGCCTGCGAATACTTGAATGCCCAAAAACGCAGGTACTACAAGAACGCGGCGGCATCTCACGACTCTCTGTCGCCTACCTTGAGGGATTCCTCCTGCATACCTGGGAACTGGATTGTATAGAGCATTGAATGAGAGAATACTGTCTATGTACGGAGCACCTGCTTTAGACATATAAGTACACAGCACGTTCTTCAGGGGCCATGGAATTTGAGGGTGGCATGAAATAAAGACACGACGTTGAAATGATACATGAGGTCATTAGGGAAGGTGCTGCTGTTAGTATGATGCCTACCTCTCTTTTCAGTACCCCAAGACGCATGGACCCCCAAGTTAGCTGGGCTGGGCTTTTTAGGTGCAACCCACCCTCTTTGGGTCAATTGGGGACGACGAATAGGCGAAGAGCCAGCTCCTCCCTCCGGGCAAGAAAATAATCTCCTGATCATGAAGACCATTGGATTGCAGCAAGCCAATGAAGTAGTAGCAATCCCTTCGAGTCGCAAAATCCCACCACTTCCAAACAGCCCAGTATCACTCTTTGCACAACGAATTTTGTGACAATTGACATCGAGCGTGTGACTCTTTTCTTTCTAACGCCTCCTCGTTCTTTTCGCTCTCATCTTATCTGTTCAATTCGATCTCTCCGATTAATGGGACGAAAGTGGCGTCTTTGAGCATCTACCTACTACTCTTCTGCCTCCCGGGACCGAATCGGAATCGGGGCCTTGTGAAATATTATTAAACAAGGACGTCCGGATACATGGCCAAAATCGGTAGCCCACGCAGCGTGGCCGAAGCCACCTTATTCACCTCCAATACGCCGCACGCCAACATCAAGAAAGCTCCTGCCGACGCTACCTCCTCCTCCTCCTCTTCCGTAGCCACCACCGCATCCTCCCACAAAAACGCGCCGACCATGTCGTCCACGAGATCAGCAGCAGCAGCCTCCGCCTCTGCATTCAGGTCGGCGCCGGCGGCGGCGCCCCGGAAACCTCTGGCACAGAAACCCGGCATGCCGCCGCTGGGCAACCGGCCCACCGCGCCCGAGACGCTCGACGAGAAGGTGCGGCGGCTGCGGGCCGCGCACCTGGCGGCCAAGAACCACGAAGTATCGAAGCTGGACAAGGTCATTGGCGGCACGAGGAGGTACATGGACGCGGCCCATCGGTTTACCGTCGTGGGACTGATTGGTTTCAGCGGTAAGTCTTTTTCTTCCCTTCAATCACCTATACGCATCATAGAATACAATACTTGAAGAAGAAGAAGAAAAGCGAGCAATCCCACTGACCCCAACTTTTCACTCCTCACAGGTCTTGCGTTGGTGGTCACCGCCTACGCCACCGTGGACATGATGTTTCACAACCGGAAGCGCCGAAACGAGTTCTTCGCCATGCAGCAGACCCTCCAGTCCGACAGTCTCGAGGCCGCCCGCCTCGCCTACATGACGGGAAAGGCCAGCGACGAGCAGATCGCCATGGTCGAGGAAGCGACCGAGCGCGCCAAGGAGGCCGGCGTGCCCCTGCCCAGTCTCCTGAACCCGGCCAGGACGGCCACCACCACCACCACGGAGGAGGCGGCCGCGGCCGCACCAGGGGCCTTCGCCACCACCAGCACCGCCGACAGGACCGTCTGGCCCGGCGAGTCCATGCAGGGCGCCTCCCTGAGCGGCGCCGGCGAGGAACCCGAGAAGAAGAAGAAGGGCGGCTTCGGCAGTTGGCTCTTCTCGAGCCTGAAGAAGGAGGACACCGCCGCTGGTGCCGATAGCAGCAGCAGCCTGAACTTCAAGGACGAAGAGGCGGCCGCGTCGGGCCGGATCATGCGGGCGATCGATGAGCAGAAGGACAACGTCAAGGCCGCGCTCGACTCGGAGCGGGAAAACCAGCGCAAGGGCGGTTTCCTGGACCAAATAGGCCTTGCCCCGCAGGAGAAGCCCCAGAAGAAGGGATGGTTATGGTAAAAATGTCTGGAGAGAGAAAAGGGGCTGCTCCCCACAGGGCAAGCATGACATATCACCTGTCTGTCTAGTTTGTCGTCTATACTTGTACCATTGGAGAGAGAGAGAGAGAGGAAAGAACTCTCCATGCATTACATACATATCGAGTCACTCTCACAGCCCGTCGTCTCGCTGTCTTTATCCCTACGCGCAAGTAGATCATGATGATGGATGCGTATTTGGTGGCAGAGGATCGCATTCTTGGGCATAGTAGTAGTTGTTATCCGTGTTGGTGTATCATCGTGTGTTATTACTGGTGTAGATAGACGACGACGGTGCATCAAATCAGGCGTTCAATGGGTCTGGTTGGTCTATCTATCTACTTTACTGAAATGTCTACTTTCAGGTTGTACATATGTTCGCATCTCAATCAACATCTATGCCTCGTATCATGTTTGCTATCTGGTCGTTAGCTCATTATCAGTTACCCTGTCACAACTTATGTACACACATACTTCACCCCTATCATTCACTACCTACCCAGCACGGAGTTCGTCGGGGATCCAGCAGGTCCCTGAAAAGCACGTCCACCCCTACTAAATGCGCAAGGATGGCTCTCACAAAAACACAGCACCAAGATTCGCAAAGTGACATTCGCAGGGCAGCATCGCCTTCTATCTTTATATTGTTTTTTCAATTTTGTGATATAAGTTTGGTTTAACGCCAGAAGCGGGTCACGCTATCTGTTGGGTCTTATACTTCTGCTGCCACCGGGTGTTCATATCCATCGCTATATATCTGACGTAAAGCCTGCCAAGCGAACCCAATGACGTGATTACACCCTTTCCTTTCCCATGATGAACTCCTGAACTCCAAAAACAAATCCATAGCTTCCATGCAATAAACGAGTGTGAGGGGTATTGTGGCAAGAAAAAGGCCCTAAGAACAACAAATAAACCAGAGGCTACGAAGACCGTATGCCGAAACATCTCTACCAGCAGCCGCTGTACTGGAGTGACCAATCGTCGGCAGTAGTTGTGAAGATGCAGCATCTTCTATGCATCGGGTAACTGGTATGGTAATGCGTAAACAATCGCTGCATACAGCGCAGGTGCCGGCTACCTCTTCAGTTACGATATGATGATATGATTGAAGTGACCCGGAATTTTCTGCCGGCACTTGTCGCAGTCCGCCCGGTACCCTATACTGAACGACTTTTTCATGCCAGGTTGGAGCGTCCAGCTATTGACGGTGTGCTTGCTACGCGAGTGGCCGTACTTGCCGCGTGGCGAAGGAGTGGCAGGTGCTGAAGATGGCGAGCTGCCTTCTTCGGGAATAGCATCACCATCCGCGTCCATCATACCCGTGTCCGTTTCTGTGGCTGGTTCATGGCATATCTCCAAGTTGGGATGAAGCGCTGCCATAGCCGCCGGGTTAGTCGAATGAGGCATATGTGGTAGGTACGGCCGCTGTTGAGACGCATCTAGCACCATTCCAGGGCTGTTGGGTATTTCCTCGCCACCACTTTCACTAATAGGGGATGGGAGTCGCCGGTTCTGGATCATAGACCATCCTGCCGAGCCATCCAAGGAACGCGGGACCGAGGGATCCGCTGCGGGTGGGAATGCTTGATGATGTCCTGCGCCGATTCCAGCATCGCCCATATAATTTTGGAAATCCACGCCTCCGAGGTTCGAGTTCGCAGCATGCATTTGCTGGTTCGCCGAGGTCCAATTGTTTCCCCGTACTTGAGCGGCAAACGTCGCATTGATGGGAGTGGGAATCCGACCGGTATTACTCGAGCCGTACCCGTCACCTACTGACTGGCCAGGGTGGTTCGCCATCCCATCCATCATATCCGTATCCCTATCTACATCCATGGAAGAGTTGGACGCGTGCTGCTGCTGCTGCATGGGCAGCGTGGAAACCCATGGCGAGAAGTGGGACTGAGACTGCATCTCCTCCGAGTCCGAGTCCGTGGGAGTAATTGTGGTCGCGGCCACCGAGTTCGTGGGGAAGCTGGGGGGGTGGGACCATCGTTTGTGCGGAGGCGAAGAACGCAAAGGCAGCGAATGCAGGCGTTTCTATGCGCATCATCAGGTCAGAAGATGGAACAATGGGTCATTGCTTCGCAAGGGAAAGCTCGAAATTATGGGATTCAAGTCAATACTTACATTACGATGATCACCGAAGCTCAGCGACTCGGCAGCACCATTTTCCTCTTCCTCCCGGCCTCTCTTCCTGGTGGCCTCAGGCCAGCGGTGGTGAGTCTCGAGCATGGTAGTGGTTGGGAATAGAGCCGGCAGGCACAATGCCAAGAAAAAACGGGTGGTTGCGTATAAGCTGCTTGAATGATAACAACACTTGAAGCTTGAATACTGGAAGAAAAGAGAGGCAAACCCAAGGGTTGGCGAGTGGACGTATGGGATAGTGACCAGCGTATTAGACAGATGTGTGTGAGTTTGCGGGGGCAATGGACAAATGGACGAGTTGGCTGGCTGATCGTCGTTTATCGTGGCTTAGGGTCCAGCTTTACGAATAAACGATTTGACGCCCCGAACCTTGTTCGCGCCAGACGGATCTCAACGCAACGAGATAGTGTTCAAATAGTTGGTAGCACGGGCAGACCAGGCTGGTGTCAAGACTGAGTCAACCAGTTATTCCAGTATTGATTGGGAGGAACCAAAAGGTAGGTGATTTCTTTTTGGGGTGGTTGGTTGATGAGATGCGTCGAAGTGATTAGGAGTCGGTACTTTCTGCTGGGTATGCGATGCAAAGTACAAACTGAAAAATTAGCAGGAGGTGAGAATTGAACGATTAAGTTAAATGTAATAAGGACAGCTTCTGCCTCCTCAAGATGCGAGAAAATAGAAAGAATGTGAGGGTTTGTGAATCGAATGAGACAAGCGGCATAAGACTGTAATAATACCCTTCCTTATGATGCGAAGGGGCGGAAGGAGAAGTGGCCTAGCAGAGGTGGACTTCAGCTACAAGGGGGGAAAAAGGAAAAAGGCAACATAACAATGTGGCAGACAAGAAGGAATGACGTGTGTGGGTGCGCAAGCTCAAAGTCGCGATATAGCAGCCAGAAATAAGATGGAATGAGAGAAAAAAAAAGAGAAGGAGTAAACACTGTCGCAAGGAATCGCAAGTACATAACCAGCAAAGCCCCTCCAACTGTCAGTCAGTCAGTCCAGCAGTCGTCAAGTCAAGTCACGACCCGTGCAGCCCGTGTCAAATCTACTACCTAGCCTGCCTGCTAGATCCGGGTCCAGGTATGATGGATGGGATGGATGAAAAGTGGGCACTTACAGGTTAGTAGATGAGATCTTTCTCGAGCAACCACTGCGAGAAGACAAGGGAGAGACTTTTCTGAGGGGCCGAGTGTGCAGTGAGACAAGGCAGCCCAGACAGTACTTTTTGGACTGGTTTGATGGATGGAGTGGTGGAGAAATGGAAATGCTGGTGCATCGACACAACCCGCCCTCCTGTAGGTAAACAAGGAAACCTTCAGGGCTGCAAGGTGAAGCTGCTTGCTGCAGCCTGTGAGGGGGTTTTAGGTAGCACTCTAGGCTAACATACGCGGTACTACATACCTAAGGCAGATATAGGCTGTCATTCACCACTTCAATGCGAATTGATGCATCCCCAAGACTTCTGGCACCCTAACCTTAGACTACTACATGTCACTACAGCTAGCTGGCAGATTGGCTCAGGTGGCTGGCTGGCTGTACGTACAGGGACAGACAGTGACTGCTAACTAACCTCCATCGCACATGAGCATGAAACCCACCCCACAGACAGACAGCCCAGCCTGCTAGTGTGGAAGAGAGTCCGATCGGTTCACCAGGAGTCAGATTGAACTGTTTTGATGCACACACTACTCAGATCCTCTCATCCCGGCATCAGCATGTTTGCAGTAGGGCTGTGAACTTCGATCCTCGTTTTGGATCTTCGACACAAAAACAACACAGGCGCAGCAATCGATCGACTGCCAAGAGGTCGACAAGCCAGACTGCGGCTCAATGGGCTGCGCGCTGCCGTCACAAACTCGCAGCTGAACATGTCAGGTCAGGGTCGGAGTTAGGAATGTGTGTTGCATGACTAGCGCTAATAATAAACACTTCAGTGTTCACGGTCCGAGTCCCCGCTATCCATCATGCTGGGCATGCAGTAGGTGGGTTTTCAGTGACGATGGCCTGCAGCATGCATCTGCATCTGCAGTGCCGTATGGAGACTATTGGAAGGCAATTGACCACCATGAAACTGCTATCAGTCACGGCATATAATAACAAGTTACCTGGGCAATCAGAAAAACAAAACCATGTAAACAACACAAAGCAAAAACCATTGTTCAAATTCACCCCTACAGGAGCCATGAGCTATGCTAGGTACAGTATTTCCGACATGGAGGTCAAGTACAGCTGCAGTGTCTGATTAGCAATAACGGGAATCCCGAAAGATCGGGTTCCCATCCACCTCACATGGTCGGAAAAGCTCTCCGATATTAGCCCTGACACTAGAATTTTCTACACCACTTCCTTTTGCGTGCTTTGGCCTACACACGGTTTTGAAAGAAAAAAAGAAAGGGGGGGGGCTTTCCTCGTAACATGATGACGAGTCAGTATCAACAATTCCACGTCGCTCATCTAGAATGTATTTCTCGACGAAAACGCTGGCGGTCAGCGAATTGTGTCGGTGAGTCGTGTAATTACATTGTAGGTAGGTCATGTTATTACAGCAGGCCCTAGGAGTCTCGAAATGTACGGAGAACACTAGACACCCACTGACCAGACACAGAAGACAGGCGGTTTGGTGGTCCAGAACAGCCCAGATGCCCGAGCGGCATAGCGACATTGTATTCCAACCTTGTCCCCACACTGCCGGTCCCAATTGCTCGGTACGCTCGACAGCCCGTGACCCCCCAATGGGTGTGACCTGCGGCTGTAACTTCACTCTGTTCTGAAAAGCGAAGGCTCTTCTTTCCTCTGACATGGTTTCAGAAGTGCTTCATCGGTCCCCAGGATCGCCTGCGATTGTCGGCGATAGTACGCAAAAATGAGAATTACCCACACGTGCCACAAATGTCATGATTCATTACGTACCGTACTGTTCGTAATCGGTCTACTTATTCTCTTTCGACAATAGCGACGATGCAATTTTCCTGACCAAGGCACATAATTGAAGCCAGATCTCGCCAGTGATATCGCGAAATGCGAGTTATGTAATTCGGATGGGTAGGTGGGTGTGCCAGTACTCATGGAGCTCATGTGGCTATTATGTCATCAGCCAAATGCAAGCAGCGTCACATCCAGGGGAGCGCGACCAAGTCCAAGCTGCAACGTAACGTCATCTTCCTTCTTAGCCGGGACCCCGAATTGCACTGACGCACTTGGGCATTATTTCCTCCCCGTCAAAGCTCGGGTGGCCACATTCCCGTCAGGGAGGAAGATCCTTCCGCTACTTTAGGTAGAGATAGACAACCTTTTAGCTCCAAACTCAATCGTGTAAATCAACGTTCATGTTTAATGGGACCACAGAACACCCGAGCCTAGGGGGCCAGGGGTTGGCTTGTTGCCAGGAACGGCGCAACCGTTTACAGCAAAAGCTGGAACTATTAGTTTGTACTCTTTCATTGAGTACCAACTGGTCCAGTCAGTGATTGATTAGCCTGTCTCTGTTTGAGAATCGTGCGCTCCATCCCTGTGAGGTCTTGGGCTTTCGGCCCTGGGAAGATATGCAGTGCGGAACGCACCACGACCAAGAAGCTATCATGTGAACTGTGCCGCAACTTTGGACACCCAATAGCCGGAGCAACCATCGAAGGCTATGCTCAGGGATGCTGAGAAGACGACCATCGACAACCCTGGTGATGGGTGACTAAGTAAAGATCGCCTCCGGGAGCAGGCCTCCGTGACCTCGAAGCCATTGCCACCATCCCTGCCAATATCATATTTCACATGCAGATATTGTTGAATGTACGCATACACACATACACGTACAAACATGTATGAATACAACGTGTGTGTTCGGAAAGCAGTATATAATAGTGATATGGTCAGTAGTAACCCTTATTTCAACTTAGATTCAGTACAAAGTCGAGCCGGTCAAAATAAAAAAGTCGTGCTCGAGTATTAATTGACTTATTTCTTCAACCTAGCAGTAATAATCTGAGTACATAATGTCTTACAATGCTATGTGCTTTGGCGACTTTCATATCCAAGTCAACTTATTAAAATTCGAATATGCGGACAGTCCTTAGATAGCTTATACGCGAGTGGTCGGATAAGGGGTAGGCAAACCTGACGGTGATATTTGTTTTTAAGCGTCCCAAGCTCGGCTTTCAAAAGCATTGAAGGCAAATGGTTCGAACGATATGAGTACCAGCAATATAATAGGGAAAATCATATGTGTGTGAATGAGCGTGTTAATTACACACTTCGAGAATTCAACGCCATCATAGCGTTACCAGGCTTGGAAGTACTGGTCGTGTATTACATATTTCCCCTATGTGGTTTTCCCCTTAGCCAATATCCAGGTTGAAAACCTAATTAATCGTCTTCCATAGTACGACTAAGCTATTGGATGTCATTACGCAACCTAACAAGGCGGTCACAACAGTGCTCTGTTACATAGCAGTTCGCTAGACTGCTGTAGTACGCAAAACAAAAATAGCAGAGCAGCTACCCATCACGGCATATTCATCTTCTGATGATGCATAGCTGTAGCTAGGAGCTTTGGTTAAAGAGGCATTAGTTGAAGTCTCGTTAATATATCTGTCATTTTATACATGGGAATATGCATATTTGGGCTGAAATCGAGCAATACATTTGCATTTTCAGTGCTGTACGTTAAAGCACAGTTTCTTACGCACAGAGTGAATTGAGTATATGATTTATTTCTCTCCATGGCTCACGCACTCGGAGTCGAGATTTGAGAGAGTCATGATATATGAAGTTGCCCATCAGTGGTATTTCAAGAGTAGCGCCGTTCCTATGAGTCATCAGGAGAGAGTATCGAACTAGCAGACATATAGGGATCACGCACTCAGAGCTTCTGTTTGTTCAATCCTCTTTGTTATGCAAGCTTAAGCGCATTATATCTTTATAACTTACTAAGCCCCAGCTCGCATAGATCATGTTAATATGTAATCAGGTACCTGAGTTCGACAAGAAGTTGCCGCAAATCCACGGGTTTCACTATGGAATGACTCCAGCTTCCCCGACCATTGATTGTCTGTGATGATGTAAAACCAAGGGTGTCAACAAGCAGTACAAATACTACGAGTCAGACTGTCTAGAAGGAACATCTTGAACGGTGATGTAAGTGGTTTTTCTCTTGAGGTCCAGCTTCACCAGCCCCCATTTCTATCGATGGTTCATTACCAGGAGAAAAGGCTCTCCCCCAGCGGCGAGAACACCAATCACGGATAACCTGATCTATATACGGTGCAGCCGCGTGTACACATTCTTGTCTTTCTCAACATCAATTTCATGCTAAGCCAGCTTCGTGAAAAGCGGAAGACTCACAATGAGTAGGTTACCATCCAAGATATAGACTCCCTTCCCTTGCAGTTGTAGTGTCACAAGATATCATAATACGAGATTATAAGCATATTAAGGGAACATAGAGTTCTCCGTCCCGAGGACCATGGCATGTGATCACGCCCGTCATCTATCTATAATTAAGTATGGTCCAAGCCTCACTACCAAATGGGCGGGTGATTCGGTAGACTTGTTTCGTTTCTGCTCGACCGAGGACTTGGACTGAACCAAGCGAAGAAGAAGCACGGTTGTTACAAGGCCCATCCAAACCAAAAGGCCGTGGCGAGCTCACACGCCCCTTTGAGGCCACCTGGCGAAGCGAACCGGGTCTGTGAAATGAAAGCAGTATGTAAGCCGGTATAAACAGCAGCGGTCTGAAGCTGTCGCAAAGGTTCCTGGCGCCCAGGCGCGTTCACTCCGGGCTCCCCCCCGTTTTCGCTCCATCATGTGGAGCAGGGGCTCTATCCGCGTTTGTTTCCAGCAATCTATGTGCGATGGTAGATTTCTGCTTTTGAGCCTACGCCCGTGGCGCTATCGCGAACTGGAGGAGTCTTCAGCCCAAAAATCGTACGTTGTCTAGTTTCTTTCCCCACAGCGTTTGGGGGGCCGAGTGGATAGATGGCACTGGATAGAGGTTCCTGAGTCCCTCATATCATAAGAAAACGAAGCCTGAAGCCCAGGTGCAGCTAATTTTTCCGGCGCGGAAAGCACGATACCTGATGCTTGCGGTCCCAGAGGTCCGGTTCGAGCTTGTATTCCGGTCTAGTGGACAAACAGGTGGATCGAATAAAGGGGCTGTCAAATCTATCTTACGGGGCGCCCACAGGTCCGAGCTCGGCTAGAGTACTTGGGATGGCGACATTTGTTTGGTATTCTCGTATTCTCGGTGATACTGATATGTATACTATTTTGGTGTAGGTGCGACTATAATCATGCAAGCAATTCGGAGGGCTCCAGAGTCATCAGAAGCTTACACTCATCAATATTATAGCCTCTTATCTATCTGGTCTTCCAGTCTTATGCCCTTCTCGTTTAGGCTATCTTTACAGTCACCAAGAAAATGGGGTAGCGAACCCATGTGGACCGTTACCGCGCTTCACTTCCGACAGAACCAGCAAAAGGGGACCAGAATAGGCCCGTGGTAGTATGACTGCGTAGGAGGAGTGTGTCGATCCTGATCTGGGGGTTGTCAATGCATACCACCCTGCCACCGACCCGAATCTCTCCGTGCTTGGGTGGTTTGGCGGTTTGGGCGGTCGCGCGGCCGTTGACGATGGACGATCCGGATTATCCTCATTTCTAGCCGGCCGCTTCTTGGGACATGCATGTGATATCTAGTAAAGATTGACTTTCGGGTGTTTCTGGGTCGGGGGATATACCATCGCCAATCGCGTCAGGTCTATCTTGGGGACTATGACGTGTGGTAACACCACATGTTCACCACAGACACAACATATGCCTGTGCCCCTTTCATTAGTCCGAAACAAGTGGTTGGGGCATATATCCGTAGATTTGCTTGCCAGGGTCGTTATTCCCGCGTCCTTTGACGATAGTCGTGTGAATAGTCTGTGGATATAGCGCCTATCTATCGTGACGCCCAACGAGTCCGGTCCTCTTTGCCGGCAGGACTCTTCTGCAAAAATACATTTCCTTTCGTGCAGAGAGCCGTTCTGTTCTCTCTGTAAACTATTTAGCGAGTTATGTCCGAGGCATGGGCGCTAGTTAGTCACTATTGTTCGATATGTAGTGTTTTCCCGCGCAACGCTAGATGACTTTTTGGGCGTTCTTGTAAGGCGGCTTGGCGGCCTGAGTGTCTGAGTGTAAGCTGAACTGTTGGACTTTTATTAATGATGCAAATTCGAAAGATAGGTGACCACGATAATGCAACCCGAGCCGTCATGTGTGTGCAACTACATACTATTTAAGCAGGGCCCACAGGCGATCCTGCACGCTCGGCTTCCTGCCCGGGAATAGTACTGTAACCTCGCTCGGTAAGCCAATGCCTTCAAATTCTGGGTTGGTCGGCCAGGATCCCGACAGCGTGGCACACGTCTTTCGCAATCATCAACGAGAGCCCCCGAACTGTGAAAATGTGGGAAGCCTAATCCTCTGGAGCAAGATGTCGTCGCGTATCTGGGTATGTAGGTACGTTGGGACTAGTGAATAGGGTCTTTTTTTCTTCTTCTTCTGCCATGCCTGGTAACATCTGACGAACGCCTGGTCCATGAAAAAACCGCCACGAAGGTGAAGCGTTGTTTGTATGGATAGTAAGGGGGGGCTTGGCTGTTAGGGACTCCGGAGCTGAATACTACTACTATTACTAGCTGGGCTTTAGCCGGGAATACGATAATCTCCACCGGGCCCGCCGGACGGCGAAGTTATTACAGGCGCATGTATACTCCGTAGATGCAAATCACGACGGTGCGACATCCGGCCTACCGAAGACCGTTTGTAGTTGGATGTGTCAGCGGCCTGTGTCAGCAGGATGCATTGTATAAAGGGATGGCATCCCGACAGGCATGATTTCAAAAAGAGGAGGAGGGGTTGAAGAAAGCAGCCCACGGCCACCTACTTCTAGAAGGGATCGCCAGGAAAAACCTAATGATCCCGATCCAGCGTTGCAGCAGGTTATATATTTCACTGCCGGTCGCTGTGCCGCGAGGCCGCTTGACCGCGAGCACCCACTGTAAAATCTCCTAAGAGGACCACTAGGCAAGGGCCGCACGGGCTAGGAACCGACCCGGGAGTATACCGTAAGGCAACTCCGTGGAACCTCGCCCCGTAGGTCAGAATAGGCAGAACCAATGACGGCGCCCAGAGGGACGAGCTATGGCGGAATTGCTCCGGCGGCCAGCCAGCTCCAGCAAACCCCCAATTCGGTCCTTCGCACGCGAACACCACGAGCCACCTGCTGTAACTAACTAGCTTCTAGCTAGTAGCAGCAGGCATGAGACTAGCCACCGGCAAATCGTCCCATAGTGACGAGCTTTTCGGGTCTGGGAGGTTTCGCATTCTCTAACAATTAATGGACGCTACTGTAGACGATCAGCTTTTCAACCTCGATAGTGCGCCAACATCGCCGCTTGAGACAAACAGAAGCCAAAGCGTCCCTCTGGCATCTGCAAAGCGCACCAACGCACCCTTGTCCCATGTGCAGAATCCATGTGGCCATCCCATATGGCCTGTGGAGTCGGTTCCAGTAGCTTGACCGTTGATCCAGCACCCTTCCATGTACAAGCATGACAAGAATGATGCCGGGCAAATAAGCACGCAAGCCTCTGGCAGGCCCGGCAGGCAAAAGTGATGCAGTGATACCCTTCCCTCCCAGGTTCAAGATTGGCAGTCCGTTCGCGTCTAGAGGCCCTCTAGACTGATATGAGGCTCCGCAACTGAGCAGACCCTCGCCATTGAGCCTCTCATCGTTTCATCTCTCTGCCTGCTGGTACTCCCCCGGTAACAAGGGACCACCTCTGCATTAAATACAACATGGGACTGCAGATGTTGCAGGCTGGTCCCCCCCCGTTCCTCTCTTTGCTCAGGAGTCGCCCCAGTCAGCCCAGATGAGAGTGAGAGATTCTGACCTGTCGTGTGTTTTAATACATACATTGATCTCCCACTAGACCCCCGGCCGCTTGCCGTGCCGCTTGACTATTGTAATCCTTTGTTTCTCGGTCATCCATCTCGGGCTCTCGACTCCCACCCGCACGCACACATACAACAGTCGATATGGCGGCAACCAAGACAGATTTCCAGGTCGCTTCCTTGGCCGCGGGCTTCAGTTTGGGTTTCGGCTTCCTGACTGCCTGGGAGGCTATCAAGCAGACGAGAAGGAACAAGAACCCGGCCCGCAGTGCCTATATCTACATGGTATGGTGCGAGATTGCCGTCAACATCGTCATCGCCGTCCTCGGCTGGCTCTTTTTAGACGGGGTGTTAAAACCAACGTGAGTGTCACACCCCCTTTCCCATTTCCGCCGTACTGCAATTGTAAAACCAAGACACTAACAAATACATCTTTCAGGGTGCCGGTGTTATTTTTCATTCTTTTCTGTTGGGTCTTCGAGATCCAACTCCTTATGCAAATTATCATCAACCGTATTGCCATTATTGCGGAGAGTCAGGCCACCGTTCGCAAGATCAAGTACGGGACCATCGTCATCATCACTCTCGTCAACGCTTCGGTCTTCGTTATCTGGATCCCGGCACACTTGGAGACCCCCCGAGCGAAATGTAAGTCAAACTCCATCTTCATCCGGTTGGCCAATGAGCTCTTGACTGACGTGTTTTTCGACTCAGTTGGGTCACCATCAACAAGTACTGGGATCCGATATCCAAGGTGCTCATCTTGATTGTCGACGCCGGCTTGAACTGGTACTTTGTGCGATCCGTCAAGGAAAGACTGGTGAACCAGCATGGTCTCGTGAAATACGCCCCCCTGGTGGGCTTCAACACCAAACTGCTCGTAGTCTCGATCTTGATGGATGTAAGTGTTCCTTCCACCTTCCCGCTGATCAAAACCGATGGTCGTACTAATCCTACATCGAAGGCTTTCTTGATCGGCTTGATGTTCCTACCCAACCCCGTCGTCTACATCCAGTTCCACCCCGTCACCTACCTCACGAAGCTCAACATCGAGATGAGCGTGGCGAACCTGATCGCGCGCCTGGCCCGCGGCGGCAGCCACAGCGACCAGTTCCACTCGAGCTCGTACAACAACACGGGCCCGCGCACGCACAACGCGCGCAACAACCCGCAGTTTGGCAACGAGCAGGACCTGGCCCTCAAGTCCTTCACCAAGTCGCGGATCCGCTCCGGCGCCGGCGGCGACGACGACGACAGCGACGACAACGGCGGCGGCAGCCCCATGGGCGGCATCCACAAGCGCCTCGAGTACGAGGTCACGGTCCACCACAACCCCCCGGGCAGCAAGCCCCCGAGCAGCAGCCAGAGCCACTCGTTCGAGCTGACCAAGGACGACGAGATGGCGCTGACACAGCACGCCGGCCACCCTCGGAACACGGAGCTTTGAGATCGGCAGTTTAGGTTATTATTGACAGGGGTGTGGAAGTTGTTCCATGCTTACTACGGGGGGCCAGTCGTTGCTACTACCCCCTTAATGTAGGAGTACTTGTTTGTCTTAATGTTTTGGAAGATGGAGACGAAGGCCAAGATACCTGCCGTCATAGGAGGGACGATGACGACCTGAAGTTACTGCATCATGGCTGCGGATGTACTACTACGATATGGGCACTCACGGTTATTACGAAGTGCCTAGGCGGCGAAATTTTCACAGTGGCGAAAACTGCGTGCCAACCACTTTTGGTCTGGTGGAAAAGATATACCCACCGTCTGCATAATACTTGGCATTGAAGACGAAGATACCCATGGAAGATGAGTTGAAGTGTTCCTACTTAGGAGACATGATTTCAAGCGCATAGCATAATAATACATTTCACAACTTTGCATTTATGCAGAGTCTCTCTACCCTTGTCTCTCCAGTCGCTGATTCCATGTTAAAAAGCATCTTTAACCGACAGTTACCAACTACAGCTGATTGGCCGGAGATAAAATATTGCGGCATATTCCGCTGCCTACACCAGCACGCCAAGCAAACCCCATTCTCAATATCGATGTCATTCAATGTGCTTCTGCAATGTGTGCCTTGATGGAGAGGCAAAAAAGGTCTTGATACCCCACACACCCTGTGAGGGCTGCTGAATTACAAAGCCGACCGCGAAGCGTTGACTGGTACCTATCGTGACCATAACGATAGAACCAAATCAGTAGAAGAGAACATGACAGTCGCGAAGCAGCCCAAGCCCGTCTTCTCCAAGGAAGTCAAGACTTCGGAGGAAAGATGGCTCGTGAGGAAACTTGGTGCGTAATTCCAACATGGGCGGCCCCCTTTTTGTCTAGTCTCTTTTTGTTGATAGAAGCAGCTGTCGCACACAACACAGCAGGCTAACTCGCGATGAGCACCCAAGACTTCGTCATCCTCACCTACTGCTGCATCAGTTCCTTCTTCAACTACCTGGACCGGGCGGCCTTCGCCAACGCCTACGTCGCGGGGCTGCGGGAGGACCTGCAGCTCGCGGGGCGGGACTACAACGTGGTGCTCTCGATGTTCACGGCGGGCTCGGTCCTCGGGCAGATCCCGCACGGCGTCGCGATCCAGCGGGTGCCGCCGCGCGTCTGGCTGCCGTCCATGGTGCTGGTGTGGGCCTGGCTGACCATGTGCACGGCCGCGTGCCGGACCTACGCCCAGCTCTGCGCCGTGCGCTTCCTCCAGGGCCTGGCCGAGGCCAGCACGTACTGCGGGACCATCTACATCATCGGGTCGTGGTACAAGCCCTGCGAGATCGCCAAGCGTACGGCCGTCTTCACGGCCTCGGGCCAGGCCGGCTCCATGTTCGCGGGCCTGATGATGACCGCCGTGCACAGGGGCATGGCGGGCTACGGCGGGCTGGCGGGTTGGCAGTGGCTGTTCATCATCAACGGTATCATCACGTGTCCCGTGGCCATCGGTGGTCTGCTGTACTTCCCCGACACGCCAGAGCTGACGCGGGCCAAGTGGCTCGCCGTGATCTGTGGCACATTGGAGGCCTTCGTGGTGCAAAACCTGCTTCTCCTGTGGTTGAAAAGCTACAGCAACCACTTCAGCCAGAGCCAGATCAACACGTACCCCTTGGGAGTTCAGGCCGTCGGGATCGTGTCCAACTTTCTGGCCGCAATCCACATCGATGCGACAGGGAAGCGGGTCCCCATGGGGATGCTGGCATGCGTGCTGCAATTGGTGGCTGCCATCATACTTCTTGTGCCGACGATATCGTTCCCTTGGACATTCTTTGCGCAGTATCTTGCCGGGACCTCTTACATGGTGAATCCGGTGTCGTATGGCTGGGCCAACATCATCCTCCAACGAGGAGGCGACGACGCGCTCAGGTCCGTTACGCTATACGCCATGAATGCAGCATCAACCTGTCTCTATACATTCTGGGGAATCGTTCTCTACCCGGCGTCCGACGCGCCGTATTGGAGAAATGGTTACATAGCCATGATCGTCGTGGTCTTCGCGACGCTTGCCATGGTCTGGGTCGTCAACAGGCTTGATGAGTGGACACTCGCGAAACATTCCGAGATGCCGATCGGCGAACAGCCAAGTGTCCAAGAACAGGGACACCTCAGCAAGCAATCGGGCCCAGAGAAGAACGTTATATCTGTGACAAATGAGACGACTTGAAAGTTGAGACTGGACTGGGAAAGCAAGTTAGTCAAATATATGGAGCTGTAACGGTTCACCAAGATCCTAATAAAAATGATGCAGCATGCAAAGCTGTGATTCCCGGCAATTCTTTTATCCTTCTTGACTTGCAGTAAGACATGCAGCATTTAATGGCCAATTGATGCTTGCATTTTAGAGACTATGAACATAGGCGGCCTGTAAAGAAAATGCGGACGATAGTTGTCTTGAACACAGACAGGTAGACATTGCGGGGTGTTAGGTGGATAAGATGATAAGGAGGGGCACTCAAAAGTTGATTGATAAAGCACTGTTACCAAGGCACGTGACATGTTCGCCTCTAAGCTGCCTCCAGCCAGAGCCAATGCGTGCTCCTTATTAGAAAGTGGTTCCCCTTAGACAAACAGACCACGACTGAGAAGCTTTTCTGGAAATATTAGGCCAGGAATAGAAGGTCATACGGAGAATCAATTTGCTGTCTATCCGGTTCTCTGCCAGCCATTCGTAGCTGGTTCACCAGGACTACTGCGCGATATCCACTAGGTTAGAGGCCAGCTACCAACACGGTCCCTCGCAGACCAAACAACCACTACCAGACAGCTTCCGGAAGCTTCCGGACCTTGCATATCAGCGACAAACACCTAATATTGGTATTGCTGCAGGCTATCTGAAATCGTCAGGGAGGCTCAGGGAGATCAGCTTCATTCTGGCACCTGGCACGTTTCGAGCCTTACACAGTGCGATTACCCGGCCATGACTCCCGATGACGTGGCGGCGGTCTTCGCGAGACAAGATTATGCTGAGAATTCTGGCGAGAGGATCTCAGAAGAAGGGCAGTCAGGCCGCGTAGAGGCCCTGAGTCCCATTTTGTCTGAAGTTCGTGGGCTCTGGGAGAGCGGTTCTGAGAAGTTGGACCTCATCGTGCAGAAAATCGGCGATGGGAGCCGCGAAGGTCAGTCAAACCGAGACTTTTACCAAGGGAAAGATTCTCATTACTAGAAAAATCTCCGGTGCTCATCTACCAATATTTTTCTATCTCAGCTTGGGAAAAGAGTTGTATCTCTGCTGGCTTCTCTTCAGCCGTTTGCGAATGCCTGGCAGCAAGCCCCTTTTCTAACCGCCAAATATGCGTGCCATGCAGGCGGGGCCTACTCAACCGAAATGCCTACTGACATATTGATGCTTTATCTAGTCTCATGGCGAAAGCCCCTGGGCGAATCAGGGATGCTCGACTTCTTCCTAGGGCTGGTGAACAACGACGGACTAAGGCCGGCTCTTATCATGCATACTTTGCGTATCATAGGCAACTCTTGCGCGGACACCGGTAAGACCTATGCTATGGCCATCTTCTTGCATAGCAGAACGCTGACTTGATACAGATGAGAATCGAGCTCGAGTGGTGGAGTCGAATTGCATGCCAAGATTGGTCAACTTGTTGAACAACGATAGCCTTCTTGCGTTGATCATCCCAGTGCTCTTCAACGTCATTGTGGACTACGGTACTTTTGGCTTCACTTTACGTTATATGCTTAAATTTAGGAGAAAATAAACTGACCACTTGGGTCCAGAACCCACGCAGGCTGCTGCATACAAGGCCGGGCTGAACCCCGAGCTTGTTTCCCTGATCGCCGGGCCTAGGCTTCCAACCGCCGCACCGCAGATGGGACTCATCTGCAAGTTGCTAGGGCTCATCGCAAGTCAAGGTAAGGATTCTTCCACCTAAACTTCCACAGAAAAGAGTTTCAAGAACCATGGTAGCTAACAGAACGTGTGTGTTTCCCAGAGGCGGAAGCCAACTTTGTGCATCCGGCCACCCCGTTCACCCTGCTGACCTTAGCCAACGAAGCCTCGTCCGATGACGACGAGGAGGATCTCGAAGACTTCATGGCCCAGACATCCGTGACCCTCGCTTACCTCTCCAACCCGGCCTTTCAGGAGTCCTTCCTGCAGACCCCCAAGTCCATCGTCCTGTTCCTCGAGGCCTTCGCCAAGGGCGTCAAGCGCTCCGAGGACGCTTCGCAGGAGCTCGACCCGGACGACGCCGAGCAGCTCAAGAAGATCCTGTCCATCTTCCCGCAGGCCCTGGCCGACCTTTCCGCCGTGCCCCAGTTCGTGGCCGCGGCGGCCATCGGCAGCCCCGAGCTGCGGTTGCTCCAGCAGTGGATCGCTGGCGGCTCCCCCAGGCTACAGAGCGCCGCGTGCCTGGCCCTCGGTAATGTCGCCCGCTCCGACGAGACGTGCCTCGCCTTCGTGCAGCAGTCCGCGATCCACACGCCCCTCACCGCTGTCGTGGCCGACGCGTCCGTGACGGATGCGCAGCTGCTCCACGGCGCCGTCAGCTTCCTCAAGAACCTCGCCATCCCCGCGGCGAACAAGCCCTTGATCGGCGCCGCGGGCTTGCTTGAGCCGGGGGCGCTGCCCCGGGTTTGGGGTATGGACGCGCAGGTGCAGGTGCAGTTCGCCGCCGTGTCACTCACGCGCCTGCTAATGGTCTCGTGTCCCGAGAATGTCCGCCGGGTCTGCGCCAGACATGACGCCGAACAATCGACAACGCCCCTGCAGCAACTCATCGCCGTGTTCAAGCGGTCGGACCAGGAACCGACCAAGACGGAGGCGGCCCGAGCCGTTGCGGCTGTCCTGCGCGTCCTGCACTCCAGTCCAGATGTGTCATCCATCCTGTCGTCGTCATCATCTGCCGTGGACGACTCGACAGCACTGCTCACCGCGTTCTACACCACGCACGACGCCATCCCCGAGGCCCTAGCTTACCTCGGTATCCAGAAGAAATTCCCCGTCCTCCGCTCGGAACTCTGGTTCGTTCTAGCGCTCATGTCTCGCTCGCCCGAAGGAGCCGAGTGCTGCGCCAAGGCTCTCCAGCAGACCGAGCTTACCCGCTCTCTACTGGAGGCGGTCACAGGCCGTGACATCCTAGCTGAACGCCAGGCGGTGACGGGAACGCCTGCTATAGAAGGAGCAGCAGCACCACCAGCAGAAATGACAAAAGTGCAAAAAATCGAGAACGGCGTGGGCGGTCTCGGCTTGGGAGGATTCGAGCCGCAACAGATAGATCCGACAAAGAAGGCGGACCTGAGCCGCATGGATCGTGAGAACGGGCTGGTGCTTGTGACCGAACTGCTACAACGCTGTGCCGACAAGCTAACAGACGACGATGTCTTCCTGGAAGCATTACGGGCAGGAGGGCAGAAGATGATCGATGAACGTAGGATATCAGAGGGGATCAAGGAGTAGGAAGCATTGGATGAACACTCGTATAAACTCAAGACACTTCTTCCACGTTGTTAGTACAGCGAAATATAACCCATCATACGCCAATCAAACAATTGTGATCATGAGACAGAACAAGACGCTCACTACAATTAAGTTACTCTCATTCATGCCATCACAAATGACACTCTGCTCTGATAAGACACATAGTCACAGTATCAGGACGGTACCAAGTCCAAATGGGGATCCTTGTGGTGGAAAATGATTCGTTCTTGCCTTGGCTTCCGACGCCGAGAGATGTAAATTACTTTTTTCTCTCTCCTCTTCTCTTCGTTGCAGACATATGCTGCATACATAGCGTGAGCGAGACCAGTTCCCCTAGCTGAATCCGCGGCTGTGACCGACTAACCATCCGACCGAGTCCAGCGTTACACACATGAGAAGACGAAAAGCAGCAAAAAGCCCAAAGTGATGCAATGACAATGCCCTGACTCCCGTGACGTTCATATTTTTCCCTCGAGAAAGTGACCTCGTTTGTCTATGAAGGAGTTGCTTATTTCTTGTTGGCCTCGGCCTCAGCCTTCTCACGGGCACGCTTGTCTCGCGAGCCTTGGTTGCGCTTGTCGGCGCGGGCCTGGCGAAGCTTCACGTATGCACCACCCTCAATCTGCTTGGGCATATCGCTCTTCTTGATCTCGGTAACGGCCTGGCTGTAAGGAACAATGGGGAGAGCGGCAGCAGAAGAGGCCACGATGTTGTCCTTGCTCAGGTCGGTCTCCTTGCTGTCACCAGCCTTGGGCTTGCCGGCCTTGCGGGGGAAGACAACGAGGCGCTCCTTGTAGGCCTTAAGGCGGGCGACGTTGGCAGCGAGGGACTCCTCGCTGAGGTTCTGGCGGCGGTGGTCGACGGCAATACCGATGGTGGGGGCGTACAACTTGGGGATACCGGCGGCCTAAATACATGTCAGAAAGAGTTACCTCCACAATCTTAAGGAATCCGTATTACCTTGAGCTCAGCCAGGGAGAAACCACGACCGGCGCGGACGCGGCGGTTGTACTTGATGGTAGGGCATCGCACGATGGGCCTCAGCTTGTCCACGGGTCTGGGAGCGAGGGCAGCAGCCTTGGCAGAGCGAGCCGAACGACGTCGGATCTTCTGGGGAGCCTATAGTGTGCGAAGATTTGATGTTAGAGAGTTGATCCTGCAAAGCCCTGGAAATCGTCTCTTTTCCACGCAATGTCGTATTCCATTTTCACAAGGAGGGATATCCGTCGTACCTGGTCAAAGTGGCATCGGACCCGACGCTGCCAATCCTTGCGGAAATCTAGTAAAATTGTCAGTCGCTGGTTGGGTTTGTGGATGCTTCATCGTAGCCGAGAAGTTTCGAGGAACTGGACAAGTGCCGGTGCAAAATATCGGGAGAGACTCGACGTACGGTTCTTCTGGATCTGGTTGTTGTGCTTGATCGCCTATGTGAAGAAATCCAGGTCAGTGTTCTGCAGGATATTTCAGAGTGCGCCGGCTGCAAGCAGTGATTTGACATCAAGGCCCGAAATGCATTCGAGGCATCTCGTCAAAATTGCCAGGCAGCATGGGCTGCAACGAGGGGCGACGTACCATTGTGACTTCCTGCGATCAAGATGATTCCTTCTGATGAGGTCTTGGTGGGAAGGGAAATTGGTGCGAGGTTTGGCAAATTGTCGGAATGCGCTCTACTCAAACTCGCAGCTGGGTCGACGGCCAATTCCAATCTGAGAGGGCAAGCGAAATTTCCTAAGGTTAGTCCGGCTTAGGGTATGGAAAATCAATCCCACGGGCTAAACTGGGCAGGCACACACACACTGCAGACGAGCCCCACACCACTGCTATCAAATTTGCTGAAGGGCTCAAAAACCCTAGCAAGCTCTCTGATCGGCAAAAGTGGGGTCCAGATCGAGTGTGGCTTTTACGCATCACTAAGTGGCTTAGTCGTCCAAGGAACTCAATTGCCAATGGATGCTAACCCCTCCAAAGTAACTCTGGATTATGTAATCGAACCAACGACTTGTCAACAACGCCAGGCATTTCCATTTCAATCGTCAATTGATGCATCGTCGCCTTCAGAATTATAGAGCATGGATAATAAAACTAGCTGCCCCTCATTAATCAACTAATTAACCAGTACCCATCTGGACGGATTCAATGTCTCAAAGTTGTTATGTTCCCAAAGCGTTCTTGCCCATCGACCAATTCGCAACTACGTCACGTCCAAGACAACTTACATCCTCTCCCAGGTAAGTTGTTGCAAACTACCTTACTGCTGGCGTCTACCGTGAAAAATTGAACGCTTGCGGATGTTTTTGCTCAAGAGGCTTTGGTAGAGGGCAATGACCTACCACACACCCTCCCTGTATCCCGGTTGGCAGTCAGTTGTCATCTGGCTTGGGCCTTGGCTATTAGATACTGGCGCAACATAAATGAACTCCACAGTATGGAGATGCTCATTGTAAGCGTCGGTCCAGTCGATCATACACTTTATAGGCGGCTTGCTCCGGCGGTAATACAGGAAATGGGTGGTCTTGTACATGTAGGAAGTAGCTATGAACTATGGTAGCTGAGATTGGTCTGCCCTAGGCTTGATTCCGTTGTAGATGCCTTTATTCTGAGCGTTCGACAACGCTATATCGGGTGAATCCCGGGCTATAAAAAGCTTTAGCGATACCAACAGACAGAAAAAGAAACACATATATGCTGTATGCGGCAGTCTCATATTATCATCGGGAATTTGTCCCTGGTACTTTGTAGGCTTGTAAGCTTTGCAAAATTTCTTGGATGTCATATACGTAATCCAAAAATACAACACTATTTCCTTCATTTGGACTGATTAACCTCTATGGGCTTGATAATGATGATAATATAGGAGATTTATTAGCTTTGAATGGTCTTACAACATGTGTCAAGCACGGCAAAATGCTAAATTCACAATATAACTTCAAGAGCCGAATAATAATACTAACCGCCTTAGGTGAGGTCTGAGAAGCCACTTTTACTTCATAGGCTTGGTAGGCCATAGTTACATCTCACCTGCACGCCGATAACACAGAAGACGGGCTTGGATTTGAGATTAGCATGGATGACCATGTTTGCTTTTTCATGTATAATTAGTTACCAACAGAGAACTGGAGGGCAAAGAATTCGTCACAAATGGGAACTTGAATAATATTAAGGATCGGGTGGTTCGTTGCAAGGCCCTGATCTCAGCGAGACCCAGCCATGCTTCTTTCTGTATTACTTTTAGATTATTTTGGGTCTTCACCATTGCCAGATGCCTCAGCCCATCCCTAGAGGAACGCAAACGCCACGAACCACAAACCCTCACCCTAATACAGCCATCCCAATGTCGAAGAAGGTATCAGATAAGCCCAACCAGGAACATAAGTCCAGCGAAACCGATGCTTGTTGGCATCTTCTTGTACCAAGACCAAGCCTCCAAAGCCGACGATCCAGCCGTGACTGGGAGAGGGGTCGAAGTCGAAGTAGGGTAGCCGGTTGAAGAATAATCAGAAGGCGAAGGTGGGGGAGATGCCGGGGCCGTGATGGTAGAAGACAGCAAAATGCTGCTGCTGCTTGCCGTCTGACCATCGACGGCCGAGGTAGCAGAGGTAGCAGAGGTAGCCGAGGAAGTCGAGGAAGCCGAAGAAGTTGCCCACGCCGAGCTGCTGCTGCTGCTGCCCTCACCCTCAGTGCACGTAGCGACGCCCGTTCCCGCGGTGGGACCAGCGGCGGAGGTCTTGTTCTGGGCAGGGAAGTAGGTGAACGAAGAAGTCAAAGTCTCGGTGCTGGCGACATGGGTGACAGTGGAGGTCAGCACCGAGTAGTGGGAGGTGAGCGTGGTGGTGCCGGTGGCGCCGGTGGCGGTGGCAGCAGTGGGGCTGCCGGGCTCGACGAACGAGCCGCCCTGGCTGACCGGGACGGGGACCGTGACGGTCAGCGTGGTGGTCTCGCGGATCGTCGTGGTTCTGACCGGGGCGTCGCAGGTCGAGGTGAAGGTGGCCGTGCCGTCCGCGGCCTCGACGAGCAGCGACGGGCCGCTTGCGCCGAGGACGGCGAGCAGCGAAAGGATGGACGTGTAGTAGTAACGGGCCATTGTGGAAGAGGGTAAAAGAACGATTGACTGCTGGGGTGGGTTTTATGAAACGAGTGACTGGGATTCAAAAAGTGAAGTTTCCTGGGAAAGGAAGGAATCCTTGTGCAGGAAGGAATCCTTGTGCAGGAAGGAGAAAGATAATTAGAGGCTGTCTGGCTGCTTCATTGCAGAAACATGGCCCGAAGAGGGGTGAATACTACTCCCTTATATTAGGTGAAGCAATATCGATCCTGTTTGCTCAGCATGTACGTGCTCTGGACAGGCAAATAGCCCTTAATTTCCCGGTCGGTAGGGAGAGTATCACTCCTGCTCACCTGTGTGACGCAACAGGTACTCATCGTACCACTATGCAAACGGTTCATAAATGGACAACGGCCCAGCTAAGACATTGCACGCTGTCCGCTATCGTGTTCCCCCATGTGGGAACCTGACTGAATAAGCCGCTTGTGTCTATCTATGTAAGGACCGAGTACTATTGATAAGACCAACAGCCAGTCTGCCGAATTGCCCCATTCCAAGCAATAGTCCAACTGAACCAATCACGGACGAGAAACTCCTGAGAGATTACTTGTCGTACGTGCTGTAGTATGCAGATTCCCGTTTCATAGGCGGCAAGGGGCAAAGCTGCACATGCGTTGACCGTTGGACATGATTTTGTGTAACATGATTGGGCCCCTGACACTGACCTATCTGGACATTACACAGCACAAGGGATCAGTCACCTAATGTGAGACTAACCATATTTCTAAAAGTTATGATCAGATAGGTGCAATCCGTTTCACTTAGAAGGGGAGAGTGAGTAAGTTTCGATGAACATACGCATGCTGAGCTGCGTGGAGATACTCCATGGGAAGATCACGTCTTGGCAACCTGACCATCCATATCTGGTGACTTCAATCGACCCGAGATTATGTAGGGTTCTCCCGCTAGGCAGGCATATCTGATGCCTGATACCCGGATTTTTCAGGAATGGGAGTTCTATATATCACGATCATCCTCGACCCGCAAACCATCGCTCAGGGGTATTTGTGGACGTGGCAGCAAGCACACAACATGGGCCAATGCAGGTACTTGAGCCATTCGATTGGCCGGTCCAAGCTTCGTTCCATTACCCGACTGATGAAGTGGCCATGTCGTGTTTGCATTCGGTGGAAGGGCGCCTTATTAATGCCTGACTGCAGGCAACCTACCAGTGTCGGCTCACCCCAATTTGTTTGCTACCAGTTGATGTGGAATGCGGCTGCTAGGATCGCCTCCAGGAAGGACAAAAGATCACCATGACCTGTCAGATTTAGTAAGGAACGTATTTTGGGACGGCAGGGAAAGGCAATCTGCCTCATGGCATGGACTTTTGGTTGGTCAAATGCTGGGCATGGATTTCAATGATAGTAGCCGACGGTGAGGTCAATCCTCAATCCAGAGATCAAGTGCTGCACACATGCAGTACCGTCGTTTGTTTGTATGGGCATGTACCCGTAGATGTACTTGAGGTATTTCGCATGTCCATTTGGCGCAAGAGATATATGGCCCCACCAGCTAACCAGCTTAAGCCCATGGATCCAATCAAACGTCACAACGGGTGCGCTACAGCAGCCGCGCTAAAAGTGTCCTTAGAATCCAGATATCAATTCAAGCCAGGGGTTGGGTCGCATAGCAGCCAGCAATCGTCAATTGTGCATCACCACCACGATCCAACAACATCTTCAACAAAGTCATTCATTCTCCATTTCTGTCACACACTCTCTCCAAACCGGGAGTGTTACCTAATAGATCCCATTCCTCTTCCTGCAAACGCCATATCCCTCGGCTCCTCCACCCCAGACCCGGACCGCAACCATGACGCGCGCCGTGCAGACCATCTCGCTCGCTCTCCTCGCATCGTCGGTATGAAAGCAATCTTACCCAACCAGCCAGCCAGACCTCGCAGTACAGGCGAAGGTGGCAAAAACAACCTATCGAATTGTCGGCTAACCTGACCAAATTGGATATATAGATCTACCTAGCCCTCTTCCTGGAGCTTCTCCCTCTCCCTGAACTGGTCCAGACCGAGGTTGTCCCCGTCGTACGTCTCCATCCTTCCCCCCTCTCCAGGTTCTCCATTGCGAGTGACTGACACTACTGCCAAATCTTACAGCTCCCCTTCTGGGCCCTCGTCTCCTTCGGTGCCTACCTCCTCTTCCGACTCGGCTGGAATGTTATGACCTTCAACGATGTACCCGAGGCGCACAAGGAGTTGATGGCCGAGATCAACCTGGCCAAGACGGACTTGCGCGGACTGGGCGTCGATGTTGACTAAACGGCTGGCCATGCTTCTATGAGAGGACCTGTGTGGGTAAAACACGTATCATCACCCCGTGGTGAAAACAGGAAGGAGCAAGCAACGACCATGTTCGACGCAAGGGGGGCCACACAATAATGCTATGGAAAACATAGACGGTGGAGGGAGATGCTACTTCACGAAAGCTACAGTCAAAATATCATAATAGTGGCAATGCTGTTGTCGCATGTTACTGTCTCTTCGTCTGCGTGAATGGTAGCTCGAGTACGAATTGCAACCGGGGCGTGCCTCGACTCCCCCTAAACCCAGGGCTATTTCGGGATTGGAGGACCCTGATAATCCATATGAACCAACCGACCTAATAGAGTAGAAGCAGCAAATGTGTCTCACCACCTCAGCTTAGCCCTTTCGATCGCCAATGATCAGAGCCACGACCGTCTTGACTGCCTTCATGGGATCACCGCTGCCGCGAACCACCTTGTCAAATAAACCCGGTATTTCTACCAAGCTGTGCCTAGTATCGTGGTGATGCCCTGGACTTCTCGTTAGTAACTCGCTCTGCGAAAAGGGAGAGGATCAGAATAGGGATGCAGGGAAATACGTACACTTCCCTGGTGTTTCCACCAGCGCCCCAATGCGGCTGTGTCCCTCACCAGTCCAATCGAAGTCTATCCTCCACTCGATCCGTAGACCAACCTCCCGAGATAGACCAAGCTTCAAGTCCAGACTTGTGCGCCCCATGTGCGGCAGCAGAGCCGACCTGGAGACGTCGCTCCGTGTATCGTACATATTCGTATATCTATCGTCTAATTCGGCTTCGTCACTGTCATCATCATCCTCCAAGCTGGGCCTCCCGGGAAACCCCTTTCTCTTCCGGCCTCGCCGCATCTTCTTCGCGCAGCGCAGCATGTCCTTGTCAGTGCCCAGCTCCCTCTGCACATGGCACCAGAACAGGGCCCGCTTCGTGGCCAGGCGGGTCCATTCGGCCATGGCCCAGGCCACGACGCTGATGTTGCGCCGCAGTGCGCTGTTGATGGCGCCCTGTTCAATCTTCGCGATGAACGGTCGGAGCTCTGCGGCCGCAGATGGTTCCAGGTGGGAGACGGACAAGTCCGATATAGATAACGTCTTAGTATCTACGGTCATCTCTATTTTGGCGGCGAAAAGACCTTGCGGCGAGGAAGCCGCCATGATCTTGTGTTTTTGCATCAAGTGACCAGAATCTCTAGAAGCGCGAGGTTGCAAAGAAATTGATGACCGAAAAACGAGGGGGCTGAATAGCTGGAGGTATGGTAACTCCTCAGCAGCATTCAAGGGTATAGGGTGATGTGAAACAGGGGGTGGTGGTGCTTCGTCCTCCTTGCGCTCAGTAAACGGAAGTGCTGGTATGGCCGCGGGGTTGCCGAATGGAAGAAAAGACACTGGGTTTAAGGCTGCCTCCAACCAGGCATCCTCGGGGGAAGAATCGGGTTTGGCGGTCAGTACATGGCGGCGCAGGAGGTCGAGCAGGCCGTCCTTGTCCTGGATGCCAACCCTAGCGCCTTGCGAACCGTACGTATCGTGTATATTATCGTTCTCTGCTTTGGCCATGTCCAAGTCCGTTTCCAACTGGGAAACTTCTGCCAAAAGCGCGTCTCTTATAGCCTTCTTTTCGGACAATATGTCGGGTTCGCCAACGGATCGTGCGGGATGTGGTTTGCCCGACCCGGCGGCCAATCTGGCTGATACCCTCCTCGGTCCGGGTCTACTACGAGAGGGCGATGTTGGTATGGCTGTAATCCTCCCTGCCGCCTCGAGCGGCCGCGTTGGTGGCTGCTTCAACGGCGAACTTCTCATCTGCTCGGCCAGGGCTCGGCTCCTTCTAGGGCGCTTCGTTGGTGTGCGATGGATGCCGTAAGGCGAGGACTTGGGGGCGGGCGGGTCCGATGTGCCTTTATCTGGTGTCGGTGGTGGGAGTTCCGGCTCTGTGGCATCCTGGCTGGGTAAAACGCCAGGTGGTGGGGATCGGCGCAGAACTTGCCCCCTGAAGGGATCTAACAGCTCTTCATCCCGATCAGCAGGCGGCGGTAAGGGCCGTGACGACGGCTTATTGGGCGTCCTCCGGGGTCTGCTGGTCATGCCGCCCTTAAGGAAGCCGCGGGTTGGGGTCTGAGAGCCGGAATCGAATGGTGGCTGCGTGCTCGGGAGCACTTGTCCTACCGAGGGTGGTTCATTTTTGGAAGCGGCTTCGAGTTGCGAGGTCCCCGCCGTTGCTTCCGACCGCTGAATTCGTCTCTGACTTTGGCGCTCGAGGACGTCTGGATTCGTGCGTGCTAGACTCGATTTGGTCGGGGATGCGAAAGAGGGCCGCCTGGAAGGAGGATCTCGAGCTGTTGTCCCAGCATTGGCTGCATCGTCAGGCGCATTCGAGGCGCCGACTGGTACGCTGGTGGACGGGGAGGTTTTCCGCCTCTTGGGTGCTGAGGTCTCCATGATGGACAGCTAGGATATATTGCCTGCTATATACCCATTGATGGTGATATATAAGAAGTGCAATTAGAGCTTGGCCTAGCTTCTCATGACATTCGCATCTTATTGCGCCAGTAACAAAATATGCACTCCCAACAATGCCAGGTGTAAGAGAAGACGAAGAGAAAGCCTTAGGTTTTCACCGAGCTTCGTCAATTGGGGTCGGACTATCGAGATCGTATGCGCAGCTGCTGCATATAATTAGTTGTTGTTGGAGGACTTGTGTAGTACAATTATTTACATTTGGGACTGGGACTGGCAACGGTCGCGTACTCCAGCGCGTGTCAACCCACCAAGAGAAGCTCCAGGGTCAAATCAATTGTCAACAGTGGGTCACAGGTACTCATCGAAATGTACCCTGTCCGCTGCTTTTTCGGGTTAGAGCAGACGAGATTTAGTCGGTTATTACGGAGTATTTGATCTGCCTTTGACTCTTCGGGTGAGGCCGGCGCATGACGTCTGAAACTTTTTGGCCCAGCCCGCAAGCCGGGATTGGTTAGAATGTATCCTGGGAGGCTTTTTCTTCCCTTTTCTTGACCAAGATCAATCCCATTGCGGTCGCCGACGTCACACTCTCCCTGCGGTAATATCAACTTCGCATACTCTCTCGCTCCCTGCCTCCCCTCCAACACTCATTTTACTGTTCTCGTTAAGCGTTTGCAATACAACCATCATGTCGCCCGCCGGCTCACGGTCGCTCTTCCGCGGAGCCCTGATGGTCTCGCGCCGGTCCATCTCCTCCTTCAACAAGACGCCCCCAGCCGCCAACAAGGGCCACCACGCCGACACCGAGCAGGCCATGCCCATCGGCTCCTACTACGAGGCCTGCATGGCGAAGCCGCAGCCCATCCCCGCGACCAAGCCCGAGGAGCTCCCGACCACCTCTACCACCAAGTCTTCGCGCAGCACCGCGAAGAAGACTGCCTCGGCACGTAAGAACTACTCCAACAGAGACACGAACAGTATGCTAATATGTACCTCGCCGCGCACAGAAGACCCAGGAGAAACAGTAGACACCAGCGCCGCGCCCGCCCCGTCGCCCACGGCCGAACCCGCTACCGCCCAAGAAAAAGCAAAAATCATATTTGGAACACGCCTAGCCGGCCCCGTCGAGCGCGCCGAACGGCTGAAAGCCCTCCAGAACCGGAGCACCTTGGTCGCCGGTGTGCTGATCCCGCCGCGGCCTGAAGAACCCGACAACTGCTGCATGAGCGGCTGTGTCAACTGCGTGTGGGACCAGTACCGAGACGACATGGAGGCATGGGCTTCTTCCAATGCTATCGCGGAGAAGCGGTTGCAGGAACAGCAAGAACCACCGGGTGTACTAGGTTCCGTCAGCGCTACCAAGGGTACTGAGGGTTCAGATAGGGCGGGCGCACCGCAACCAAGTCACAGTGAAGCTATGAGCATGGATGATGACGGTGGTGGCAGCAGTACTCTTCGCCAGCCTGAGATCAGTAAGAACATGTGGGACGATGATTTGTACAAGGACATTCCGGTGGGAATCCGGGAATTCATGAGGACAGAGAAGAAGCTCAAGGAACGTCACCATGAGGAGGGTAGCTTTGGTGGCTAACAGCATGCTCTTGATTTCTAGCCCAAGTTAACTACGGCGGATGATACCCTAATAGAAAGATGATACTTCCAGTGTCCATAGACGGTGCTATCATGTGTCCCTCTGCGTTGGCATAGGCGATATCAGAGACTGAATCGCTGTCGTCTCGTCCTGGCCTGTTCAAGTTCACAGTCGGAGAGCCTCTGCTCAAGCTTTTCGTTCCGTCGCATGTTCACTGCATTCTCCATGCCAAACGTTGGCTGGTCATCCACTATGCCTAAAACTTCATCAATGTCGCTAGGCGTCTCTTTGTCGCCGAGTACCAGCCTGATATGCCCCCTCTTGCTCTGCTGCGTTTCCCGGATGTGTTCTTCCACGGTGCCCTCCACAAACAGGCGGTACACGGTCAGCGACTTCTTCTGTCCGATCCGGTGCGCCCGGCCGATGGCCTGCTCCTCCACGTACGGGCTGTAATCGGGCTCCATGAGGACGACGTGCGTGGCCCAGGAGATATTGAGGCCCGCCCCGCCAGCCTTCGTGGACATCAGCAACACTGTGCCATGAAGTCTGAAGTACGTCAATGCCTCAGTCCGGACTGGAGCCCCCATCTTGCCGTCGTACCGTCGAAGATTGAAGCCGTTTGTTTTGCTGAAGTCGGCTGCTCCGACTAGCTTCTCGAATATGTCCAGGAACATCGTGAACCCGCTGAATACGATGATCTTCGCTGACTTGTCCTCTCGCCAGATGGTCTCGAGCAGCTCGATCGCGGAATCGATCTTGTCGCTGCTCTGTAGGATTTCGTTTTGCCGTGAGACGAGAACACGACCCTCCGGACCCGCAGCAGCCCGAAGACGAGCCCGGAGCTTACAATCAAGAAGGCTGGGGTGAAGACACATCTGCCTGAGCCGTATCGTCTTAGCCAAGTGGTTAACCTTGTCGTCCCGAATTTCTTCATCCTCAAGCAAGCCATACAGGTTACGCGCCGCCCCCTTGCTGAACTTGACGGGCCAGTCCACCTCGGTCCGCGTGGGTACGTGGACGATGGGCTGACCCATGATCCGGTCCCCTTTCGCCCGCCGCAGCATGATGCTCCCCAGGAGCTCATGCACCGTTTTCAACGCCGACTCTCTGCTACTGCTGCTGCGGCGGGGGTCTCCTGTCCCATCTTTCTGGTCTTTTGGTGTTTTGTCCTTCTCTGCAGGTAGCCGTTCGCGCAGCGGCGTCCCGATTTCCTCCTCAAATATCGACTGGTTGTCGTAAGGCTCGATGCGTAAGAACTGGAGAAGCGAGTATAGTTCGGCCGTTCTATTCATGAGCGGAGTGCCCGTCAGACACAGTCGAAAATCTGCCTGCAACTCTATGACAGCCTGCGACCAATCCGTGTCCGGGTTTCTGATGAGCTGCGCTTCGTCGAGGATTATGCGATGAAAATGGGCATCGGGGGATAACAGGTTCACTTTGGATGAGCCATTCTTCCTTCGCGTTCGCACCTCGGCGGACAGCATATCATATGTAGTGATCACCACATCATATAACCTTAGTTGTTTCCAGTAGTACACCTCTTTCCTGGTTTTGGCGCCGTGATAGATCTTGATACTGAGCTTGTCCGGTTTAATCTTGTAGTCGATCTCCTCTCCTCGCAGGGTCGAATCTGAACTCAAACGACGAAGGGGCATCCTGCAGCTCGGATAGATGGTAATGTCGATATGTCTAGTTACTACAGTATGTGGGTGCCTTGGCTTATATAACAATAACTGCTATGAATTAGTAATTTCTGAAATCTAACGGAATTATGTATGGTCTCCTAGGTCTAGCTGAGAGCAGCATCCTGGAGAAAATGGTCTCTCGAGAACGTCAAAGGTACGCAACTATGTGCAGTGGTCTCATTCTTCGAGAGACAGCCTATTGGACACGATGTGATTCCATAATATAGAGGGTAAGCTTTTTTACCTTTCATCGTTTTCGTTTGATACCAAATCATAAAAAGGGTCAGTAAGTCCTGGCACGGCCCTTGGGCCGGGGTGTCTATGTATCGTAGTCACTGTCTTGTATAATCACACAATAGAGAGGCTTCGTGGAACGTTCTGGAAACTGATACTAACACATTGCATAGGGATTATTAGGAAAGTATTTGTAGAAAAAGAATATCCTGCTGTAATTTAACTAGAATGTGACATCACACAGACCTGAACAATTTAAATCACATAGCCTTTAGCCGCTTTTGTTTAGGTTCCTAAGAAGGCAAAGGTGATATCTGACACAGTTCATACCTACTTAGTACCCAAAGGTTTATTTACATGATCATGAAAGTGTTTATTTCTTGACAGTCCTTTTCTAGGGTCAGACCGGTATGCTTGAAGGGGGGACTTCCGATTGGAAGGATAATGCCATCAACGGGGGAACTGGCCGCGGTGTGACTGTCCGGGATGAAATAACGGTTGGCGACCGCACCTGCATCTTGCCCCTGCAAGTGGCGCTGCGGCGTCGCTTTCGATTGGATGGTAAGATCCCAAGAACACATTGGAAGGAGATAGATTGGGTCTTCACCACGAATGAAGGAAGTGTAAAAACATGATATCTGTTTCAGCTCATGCTCATTTCATTACAGAACGGTTACCCCATGAAATGTGATGACCCCCTCCCCCCCCCTCCCCCTGAATCCATAGGCTAGGACCTTTTCTTACCTGGGAAAAATAACGTAGAGTAACATCGACAGAATATAGGTTAACTCCCTCTGCCTTGGCAAATTACTACCAGCCACTCGTTATTTCTTTGTCCATAGAGCTTGGGTGACACTGCTTGGAACGTATTGATTTCCATTTTGTGTTTTTACTACAGCCGATAATTCATTAACCCTCGTAGTTCGATAATTATACCCAAGACAAAATAGCCCAATCACCCAATCACTCCAATAGCCACATCATCCATGCTTGAACTCATCGTGGTTCAAGTCCAATGCCAAAATGTCTATACAAGATGAGTTCGACCAGCTTCTCGAAGCCAAGGTCCGAACAATGTTACAGGAAGATATCAACAAGAACGCCAAGCAGACTTTTGATGTCATCCAACGAAGCCGGGCCGTCCTTGAAGAACAGTTCAACCTAATCGACAAGGAGATCCAGTCCATCATGAACAAACAGTCTGAATACGCTGCCTTTCTTGACTCCAAAGCTATGCCCAGAGAAATAGCCCAGTTTGAGTTTGCACAGGCAGTCACCCCATTGTTTGAGTCGATAACCGGAGAATGGGCATGGTCGTGGAGATCCGACTACTTGCAGCTGTCTACCTTTTGGATGCCCGGAGCTCAAATGCCTCTATCCAACCCATCTCAGCCGATGGAAGCCCAGGAGGATCCGAGCATGCCGAACGCTACAAGCATCAACAAACAAGCAGTGCAGTCTCCTGAGAAAGAAGGACGTCACCAAACAAAATTTTCGTATCGTTTCAACGCACACCTGGTCCCGCTCTTGGAGGAAGAGGTATATAATCCCAGGCTAGTTACTAGTCCTTATTATATACTTCCACTAATGCAACTTGACTATGCATCAGCTATCCCGAGGAATCCTACATAAGATCAGCGAGCGACCGAGAATTCAATGTATCGAGATTGTACACAAAGGACACGTCTTCGAATGGCCCGAGAGCAACGGCATCTTCTGCGTCATCAAATGCCGGGCGTGCAACGTATTGAACACCAGCAACCCGCTTGCTCGGGGGTCAACTTTGGCTGTACAGAACCACTGGAGAAGCACCGCCCACCCAGAGTATAAGGGGTATGCGCTCAAGAAGCTCTACTGGGAGATCATGACGCAATGCACCTATATGGGTGAGTCCTGCCGAAGAAATCTACGACGCGTTGCTTTGGCATGATAAAGTACTGACGGTTCGGAAGTGGAGGGAGTGACACGAAGCTGGCTCCAGCTCAGCAACAATGCTATCAGTTAGATTCAACCGCATGCCGTACTTTACTCGCCCACGTTGCTGACCATTCACCAGGACGCCACAACCACAAAAGGAAACAACGGCAGAGGCAAAACCCCGCTCAGATCCCCGACAACGCTGCCATGCGGAGCGCAGATCCAGTGGAGAGCTATAACGATCCACGAGGCCACGCGTATCCAACGACTCCTACCGAGAGGAACGCCTTTTCGGGACGCGCCCATACTTCTTCCTCCGTTGATGGTAGAGATGGGAGCATGCCCCGCGACTCATTGGCCTGGCCACTGCGTTCATTCTCATCCTTTGAGAACAGCGGCGCACGATCTACCGATGAAGAACAAGATGCCGGTCTCGGATATACTCCTGGAAGCCTGCAGACGGCTTCAGGGAGCCACGCCAGCAGCGACAGCGTCAGAAAGTACAGCGACATCATCGCCGGGTGTGAGGATGGCGAGGAGTATGAGGAATATCAGGAAGAAGACATGGATGACGACTGTAATGACGACTTGATTCTAATTCGAGAGAACTTCATCGGCCCAACGGCCCCGGCGGCAGAGACGGAGTCCTACAAGACGGCTTGCGACATCAAGGCAGAGCCTTGTCCGGAAGAGAGTGCTAGAGTGTGAGTAGGCTAGTTTAGGAGGTGTCTCCTTGTACTTGTTCACCTTACTATGTAACTTTCCATCAGTGTGTTCTTGCCCCTTCATATCCACTGGCTGTCTGTCGCTTGTTCCTAAACACATATTTTCTTCCCACTCGCCTTCTTTCTCTCCTGGATGGGATAATGACGGATTCGAGATCTTCAGGTTTAACATGTTTGTGTCAAAGTCTAAATTGTCGTAGTAAAATAGTTTGCTATGAAAAACCATTACAATCTAAGCCATTTCTAGTGCTACATTCAATATGCCTTGGGTTATGACTCTTTCTTGGCCGATGAGTCAGGGGTCATGACTGTAGCTAAACCTCAAATGTCGCCATGTTGTCAACCTTTTTAAAGCCATCGATCCCCAAAGGATGCTTTGCGATGAGCCGTCGCATTTCCTCCTTGACCCTACAAAGAGCTTGTTAGCGGCACTTCAGAAGAGCCATATTCATCAGTTCTACGTACTTATCCCGCAAGAAAGCCCGGTGGTCATGAAGACCCGCATTGATGATGTTGTCCCGCCTATCGAGATTGGTTAGATAAGTATCCATTAGTTCGGTATGGGCAATTAGGCTTACATGGCGTATAAAGCGTTGCGATCATCAAAGTCCTCCACCGGCTCAGAAGGCGGCATTGCCTCTAGGTATTTGCTGACATGTTCGCCCGTGAAGTGGTATCGTGGTTCCCGCATCATAGCGAGGCCGACTAAATATCCGCAAGATCAGAATAATCACTCAATAGAAATAGGCAGCAGACTCTGGCTTGTGTACATACGCTCATTGTGCCCGTAGCAGCAGCAGGAATCGAACAAGACAATCCGCTTCGTGGCCTCGTCGATCTGCACGTTGCCTGGCCAGAAATCACCATGCACCAGCATCGGTTCGATGCTTCTTCTCCCGTCTGGAGTGGACGCAAGAGCCAGGGATGACTTTCTCGAAGAACTCGTCTGCGGTCGTATCGAATTCAGGATCAGGACCCCGGATGCTATGCTCCCACTCGATATCGGACCGGAGCTGACGAGCAAAATATTCTTCCCATGTATCGCACCACTCGTTGACCAAAGGAACAACTCCATTAAAGGTCGGGATGTGGAATCCGAATCTTCCATTGGGCGAGACAGATGTTCCATGTAGCTTTTTCAGAACCTCTGCAACTTGGGCTGGTCCAGGTACCTCCTCACAGAGGTTTAGAAACGCAGTAAGGAAGAAAGAGGATGAAGGGTCTGAAGCAAGTGTACCGTATCCTACAGGAACCGCCACATTTCCCGGCAAGTACTTATGTAGCTCCCTCTGACTCTCGAACTCACCCTTGATGAGTTCGGCATGTCGAGATCTATGAATGATCTGAGAAGAACAAGCTTAGTAGCGGTAATATGGACTAGAAATATTCAGGCAGAGGAATATCTTGAGGAAGTAACTCTGTACTAAGCTAAAGCACCCCCTTACGGGCCACCCCGTCACGGGCCACCGCGTTTTACTCCACGAACGCGTCTTTTCACCGTGTATCCTAATTAGAAAACTCTTTAATTTAATTATTACTTTTTATTTTTTAAAGTTATTATTACTTTTATTCTTTTCGCCTATTTTTATTCTTTATAACGATGTCTTCGTTTAATATTTAAAAGCGTGTATAGGCTGCCGTGCGCGACGTAAAGCTCGGAGCAGCTATTCGCGAATCCGCCCGTAAATAATTAGCCCCCCGATTATATATCTAACGCCGTTTCGCCGGTGTACTTATTAAAAATAAGTTTAATAAAAAGTAGTAAATTTTATTACTACTTTTAAAAAATGAATTAATATACTAAGTTATTAATTAAGCTAGGTTAAGTTTTACGCTAGCGTTAATTAAGTTTAAATTTATAGCCTAGCGAATATTAAACGTTTTCGAGGCTTTTTATACTTTAAGATAATGATAGTATACTCGTTTTTTAACTAGAAACGAGTTCGTTAAAATTATAAGGTTAAAAATAATTAATTATAGCCGGGTTAATAAAGCTATAATAATAAATATTAACGTTTTTTTTAATAGACTTAATACTTTAAAGTTAATTAATATTTCTTATAAACGCTTTTATAATATTAACGAAATAAATATTAATTAAAGTATTAACGATAACTATTAAGTAATTATTAAAGCTATTAACTATTTAGCTTTTAAAAAAAACCTCGAAAAAAGGGAATAAATTACTACCCTAAAGTATATAAGCTATAATAGGGTACCCCTTCCCGCCGTTAATAATTTTTAAGGGGGCCGAAGTTTAAAGCTAGTAGTTTTTAAACTAAGACGGTCATCTTTAAGATAACTAGCGGTTTAAAGCGTCGCTTAAAAAGTGGACCAGTAATATTATAGCCTTAGATTAAATTTAAAACATTTTTATTACTTATATATAATCTCGCTATAATAATAAATAAATTATCCTAGTTTATAATAATTATAAATTATATACGAATAATAACTTTTTATAACTTTATTTTTTAAATAAAATATAACTAATCTTATATAAATTATATTATAATTATATAATATAAGTTTTAAATATAAAAGTTTTTAGCTTATTAAAAAAAAAAAGTTAAGGATTATTTTAAAAAAGTGCCCGAATATAATCTTTAAATTAAAACTTATAAAAATAGATATATATTACGATCGGCGGGTTAGTCCCTCGCGGGGTAGCACTTAAGGCGTAGAATTAAATAAAAATAACTCGAAGAATTATTTCTAAAACTTTTATTTTATAACGTAGTAATTAATTTATACGTATTATAATATAATAACTCTTCGCCTTTATTAAATAAGAGACGTGGGTTCGATTCCTATACTTATTAAATAAGAGCTCTTTTTAACTACTTAAGCAAGATCGTTAGTAAATAGGCAAGGCCTTATACGGACTAGTTACCCGTATAAAAGCCTTAAAATTTCTCTACACCGAGCTTAAGTAAATTATATAGTACTAGGGGTTTATCGCCCTAGGTATAAGGGTATGCCTTTAGAGAAAGGGCATAATATTACGATCGGCGGGTTGGTCCCCCGCGGGGTAGTACTTAAGGCGTAGAATTAGATAGAAATAACCCGAAGAGTTATTTCCGAAGCTTTTGCTTTATGGCGTAGTGGTTAGTCCATACGCACTGTAATAATATATTAAAAATATATCGCTAAATTAAAATTAATATATTAACTTTTTTTATAATTAAAAACGTTTAAAATTTATCCGCGGGATTATTTAAAGCCGTTATCGTTAAAATATATTATTTTAAAAGATATAAAAGTTACCCGGGTATATTTAAAACTATCGAAAATAATTAAAAAAGAATTAATACTCGATTTCTTCGCCGAATTAATTCTAATACTTATTAAAACACCTTTTAATAGTTACGAATTACGAAATAATAGTCGAAAATTAATTATTACGAACCCTATTTTTAAAATACCCTTTTAATAACTCTTTATTAAAAAGGCTAGTAAGGCCTTAAACTAGAGCGTTAATAAAATCGCGTATTTCAAAGCTTAGGTCGATTATTTTTAAACTAAACTTAATAAAAAAATTATAAAAATATATTAAAAGGTAAGAATCGTACTAGGATAACGATTTATTCGTATAACTAATATACGCCGGGCTAAGCGAAGGCTAAGGGGTAGGGTCGTATACGAGGACGAAGCTAGCGACGTCGAAGTGTTAAGAGGGCCTCGCAATACTATAAAAGCTATAGAAAATAATAGCACGGAAGCGGAGGACTATATTATTATTAAAAATAACGAAAAATAATAAATTTATATTAATTCTAGCCGTAAAAATAGCTTTAATTACAGGGGTAACGGTAGCTCAATAAAGTGGCCCGTAAAGGGGTGGCCCGTGAGGGGGTGCTTTAGCTTATACCTTCACTCCTGACATCTAACTTGTAGCCCGTCGACCAGCTTCCTTTGTCATGTGGATTAATTGATACAACCTCGGAGGCAGGAGGCAAAGCTTTAGTATATGTCAGTAAATCTGTTTTATCGCGATATTCAAGCCTGGTTTTGACTATAGACTTACCATTAAGTACAGCCGGATCCAAATCTGCGGTCATTATGCGGGATCTGGTTACTCTTGTATAGAAACAAATTCGTTTGTGGTATGTGTTCCCAGATTGGAGGATGACGGGCAGTGGAGACCCGATGCTCGGCTTCCCCTCACGCCAGGGGTAGGAATTGGCAGGGTATCATCTGTGGCGCAGCTTGTCTTAACGTATGGCAGGAACAGATGCAGCTCCCATGCCTACGTTCCAGTGGACAGCTGGGACGGCGTCAACTCCCAGCCCCGAGTGGTAACATATGTCAGGAAAGACACTAGGTAGACTCAGGACGAGATAAAGACGACTTTGGCAGAGCGGAGACCTCCTTTGGCTTGAGTCGACTACTTCACACTTACTAACGTATGCAAAACCCCACAAGACCTATTAAGCCAGGCTACACGACTACTCCTAAAGCTACGACCGCCCCCCAAACTGTGTTGTTGCAGGATATTTCGATGGTGGTATAGCGCCTGGGACCCAGAGGTACGACAGACCCGGAACACGGGTCTCGAGATCCATGATTGGGCCCTTACCAATGGGCTCAACTGTATTTGCGAGATATGGATTCCTCAGCTTGAGATCCAGCTTCAGCAGCGCCGCGGTGCACATCTTTACTTGCTAGGGGCGGGTACAGTGACCCTGCTCTAGTCTGAAAGCCTTCCTTGGCTAACATGTCCCACTTTGGTACTAGTGGTAAGTTGTCCGGTGCCATTAATAACAAGAGCAAAGTAAGCCTCTGCCGATCAAAAGATAGACTGACACGGGAGTCTGATAGAGTCTCGAATCCTTTTAGCCCCATTGGCTTGACATGCCGTGCCAAGGTGGAAATGGGTGCCAGCCAGCCACTTGCCCAAGTCCTGCAACAGCCTGTACTCCGTTATCATCACATTGGTCTAGGGATCGGCTTCCCGTCGGGTGCCGCAGTGACGAAAAAGCTTCGCTAGGTAGTTTAGGCTGGAAGAAGAGAAAAACCAAGGGAAAATAGAAAATCAGTATCTTCTTCAGTATAAAAAGGCAACATAGTCGTCCAGGATTCTCGAGACGTCCACCACCGGCAACCAACTTTTTCTCTCATAAATCGCAACATCATCCATCCTAATCCTGCCCTTCGAACAAAATGAAGACGCCCCAGCACGTCGTCTCCGACATCAATACGCTGACGCAGAAGTCGAAAGATCTCCAGGCCCCGGCGCAGTCCCTCAACATCATCAATGGCCCGCTGATCGTCAGGGGGCAGGGACCCTACTCGGTGATAACTGCCCTATCCCTGACCCCACAATATCACCCGCGCCTTTGAGGGGGGAAACGTCCGGCTAATGCTTTACAACCGGTAGCAAATCATCACGGGCTTGTCCGACATCGTCACGACATTGACAGCGGCGCTGCCTCAGATGGAGGGTATGCCGAATGTGGCCGAGGGCAAAGACGCCAACGGCATCGCCGATGCGTTTCGCGAGTTCGTGCGCGTGCAGCAGGCGCTGCTCAACATCGTCATTGGCAAGGCCGGCCTCTTTCCGCCGCCCCCTTTATCGGGGAGCCCGTGGCCGCCGTGCTGCGCGAAGTCGAGAATGTCGAAGACGTGAGTTCTTTACCCCAGCTCCCGCTCCCACTCCCACGGTCCGCGAATAATAGGTGGTCTGCCGGACCCAGATGCCATTTCGGATGTAAGAACCTTTCCGGCGCTAACTGTCATTGTTCGTACCGCAGACTATGGTCTTCAACATCATCGACAACGTCCAATCACGCGCCTCAGACCTCCAAGGCCAGGCCCAAAGCTTGAGCGGGACTCTTGATACTTGCATCCAAATGTACCAGGGTCTCTCGCCACAGTAAGCGCCGTAGCGGCGCGTTCCACGCCGCTTTAGGCGTGTAGGGCATACACGCCCTGCCTCGGGGCCCTTGCTCTCGGCTATGGTGTTTGATGGACCCAATGGCAAGCATTACGGCCCTGACCGTCAAATGTTGAACGGTTGGATGGAAATATAACCAGAACGAGGATTTCCCCTGACTATAACTCTGGGTATTTTCCACGGTAGATCACCAAATCTATGTCGAATATCCGTTTAAGTGAGATAGGTTTAGGGTAGAATCATGTGCGGCCGTATGGCAAATGATTTGTCCAAAAACCGTTTTTCATCGCCAAATATGTGTACTCCGCCTTTAGACTGGCATGCCTTAAACTCGAATGTGAAGATACCAACGTACCTAGCTAAGGGGTTAACTGCAGGTCCAGCGATCAGACATTGGTCAAGATTCTCAGCAAGGACTTTGACGACCCAACTAAGAACTCAATAGCCACAACGTGGCTCATTTCGTTCTAGCACATCTTGCAGCAAGACCCTTGCTTCCTCACGGAAAAGATGAGACCAAAGGGGGCGAGGCGATTGGGACACTTGCAGCATACGCTTTCATCCTACAGCGGAATGTCCCCGACGGCGCGTCAGAGAGGTTCGATGTCCATCGCCTGGTTTGTCTCGTGGTGTGCTGTCCGAAACACCAGCAGATTCTCAGTCATCTCACTGTGATTCGGCTTATCACATCAACAGATTACGCCAAGGAATATATGGCCTGTTCACTTCGAATATAACCCCTTTTCAGTATACACGCCTTTCCTATATGAGAAGACCCAGACTTCGTTACAGTCAGCACGGGACCACCAAACCACAGTACGTCCTACTCCGGGCCACATGTCAGCGCAAGATACCAACCGTTGTTGAGCATGCGTTCTTGACAAAGCAGTGAGTATATAATTGCACACCCTCACCATGGCCACTCCGTTCTTACTTACGCAGACTCTCGTCACGACAAGCCTGGGACGTCGACTAAAGCCCAAATCCACAACAGCCCAGACTCAGCCACCCTGGTGTCGTAGCAAGTATGAAAGTCGTATCGGTCACCTTCGCTCTTATTGGGGTTTCGAGGGCAGTTAGTTGGGGTTCCACCTGCTATGATGAGAAGTTGGAAGCAGCCACCGGTCTTCTCACCGCCAACTGTGACACGGGCGACGGCAAGGGCACCCTGCAGCCAGCGTCAATCAACTTGAACGATTGCTATGGCTGGGACGGCCAACGGCTCACCGTAAGGATATTTCTATCCTTCCCCCCTTTCCATTCCTGTTTATACTGTTCTTCCAGGAGAGGAGGCATTCGTGTCGACAAAAAGGCTGACTTGTAAATGCAACAATCACAGGATATTCCCAATGGAAATTACGGCGCATCCTGCACTGGCTGCAGCTTATCTCGTCCCATCAACCGCCTTCCGATATACACGAAGTTCGTCTGGATGAATTGTACCTGCGGCGATCCTCCTGTGGATGCTGCCCTGAACATGGGTAAGTGGGTTGATTTTGTCTGACGTGATATTCGCATAAACGGTTTTGCTGATGAAGAACGCTACCTGTAGATAGAACTTACTTGGACAACGACTTCGGGACCTTTACTTGCGGGTACTGCTAGGTTCAGACATACAGTCCGCCCCCATCGCGAGTGAGGCGGTGCTGGCCGAGGTGTTATTTAGGTCCCAAGTAGGCATGCTTGGAAAAAGGGGCCCTAGGACGGCAGTTGCGAGCTTACTGCACTGGAGAAGATACTGTTGATCATTGGGTTCACGAAATTCTATCGTCATGGGACTGAGTCCGGTGTCCGTCATTGTGTTCGACATTGTTGGTTGTTTAAAGGGGGTGCTGCATCCAAAGCCTGACCCCTTTTCGTCCATTCTGGTATTACTAGGTCGTTATATTTGGTTCTCGCGATGCCCAAGTGAACCAGGATTTATGTAACCCCCGAACAATAAACAAACTATATGCTGTCATCCTGTGTGCTCGCTGTCGTCAATATAACCGACCCAGGACCGGAGCTGGATGACATTTCTTGGTAATTAGGTTCTCCCTCCTCCTTCCCTTCGGATAGCATCTGTTCCTCTATCGTGCAGACAACCTCTCGCGTGACTGTGATACCGCCCCCTCTTGTCTCCTTTCCATTACTGCACACCTCCACCTTTTCTGTTCTTTTACGCTTGTACCGGATACTCTGTGACGCTGTTGCTCTTTTCAACGGTGGGCGGGGGTCGCCTCGATCCGGATCTGGGAGCCGAGCTGTGGGTGGCCACTACTGCCCGGTAATACGTAGGGGGTGTGGGTATTGAGGAGTTCGATCCACGCCATCCGCTCCCGAAACGCATCCGACGGAGATGACACCGTGTCCCGGGGTTGGCTCTCGGCGCGTCCGGGCAGCCGGAAGTGCGCCAGGCATGACGGCCACTTCAGGGCGAAAGTTGTTGTTGTTGCTGTTGTTGGCGATCGGGGCGCCGCCTTCGACGAGTGCAAGATGTCCCGGACGGACAGGCCGCACGAGAACAGCAGGATGACGCACACGTCAATCTCGGACCAGATGTAGGGCATGGCGTAGTCGTCTGTTGGAGTTAGAGAATGTATGTTTTTGGATGGGGGAATAATAATTCGACAAAAAAAAACATCCCCCTTCCACCTTTGACGTTCCGCGTACAGGTAGTGTCTGTTCCGATCTTTGCCACAGAGGCTTGGCGGAGGAGCGAGATGGTGCATGTTCTTATGTCTGTCAGCACATTTTCTTGTCTTCATGATGGGATCGAAAGGTCGGGAGCCCACAAGATGCCGACGATCGCAATTCCCACCAGCGTAGCCAGGTCGTACGGCGGCAGACCTTTGTACCACAGGAAAGGCAGTGGTTGGAAGAAGAGAAGGATGTTGGTAGCCATATAGCAGGCGAACTGGGACAGTTTGAGAATGTGTCGCTATTGCATGATAATCATGATACCAATCGGGTGCTGCGCCGGGTTTCACGTACTGTAGTCCACCAGAATGGTTTGAGGTTGACACAAGCTCCCGGGCCAGTGGAACTCCAAGCTCCTATTGTTGGGAGGCACTGGGAGGTCACGACGGCGGTCTCTTCAATCGCCTCGCACACCAGGAAAAGAAGGAGACACTGGTTCAAAGTATGCAGCAGGCAGCTCCGGCCCCGGAAGACGGTCAAGTAGAGTGCTGCGAGCGAGGCCTCGGCGGTGATGATGGCGAACGTATATGTCACCGAGCTGATCGTGATTAACTATTGCGATAAGGGTGGGATCAACATAACATCCCGAGCATCTCTGACGGAAGAGAGAGTAGTGGTTAGACGAACCTTCAGGTAGACATCAATGTGCGTAACGTCGAAGGTATCCCAATGCTTCCCAAGGCCGTACCGTGTCTCTGGTATACGCATTACGATCAGCACACACCGCAGAGGGGTTCATCGGGTCACTGACCAACAATGACGATGGTGCCCAAGGCGATATGGGCCAGCTGTTGGTAAATGGTGTAAGGACATATTCTTGATTGTTTCTTGTCACAGCATCGGGACGAGGGTTCCGAAGGAGGTCGGCCTACTTACCCAGCTCAGCAGCACCAGGCCATCCTCCCACGCGAGCTTTCTGTCGACGGTGATCCTGGTGCCCAGCCTCAAGGCCAGCCCGACTGTCACTGCTCCCATGGACGCGTTTGACACGCCCACCACAATCGAACTGAGGTCCGGCTGCATAGGGGTTTGAGGATTATCACCAAGACTGGTAATACACAGGCAAGCGACATTGTAGATGTCACGTCTACGGGTTAAGAAGAAACGTGGGGAGATATTTGATACGGAGCAGTCAAGATGCGGTACCACAACAGTCCCAACTTATTCGTCCAAAGATGACCCAGACCTCATTACTAGACCCTAACACTCTCTCCATGTTCTGAGCTATCTCCGGGGCCTCCTCGGAGGCTCCTCCCCTCGTGGCCTTTAGCAAATACACTAGCCATTGAGCTGGAAAGGATTCATATAATCATTCACCCATAGACATGAGCTTCCGTGCTCTTAAGCATGCTGCGTATGCTAACTTATGTCTACTCGACATCATCTGGTGCATTTTTCTTACAGTAGGTAACTTGGCAAACCCCATCCGATCGTGTCGAGGGATGACCCGTGCCATCTGCAGCTAGTGCGAGTCGTCGAATCAAGGCTGCAAAGTATGTCGATTCATCCGCGTCTGTGCTCTCGGTGCAGCATCACACCCAGACACCAGATAATAGAAATGTCCACCATTGGAACCTTTGCCGGTCCATCTAACATATCGCTATCGTGGATGGTCCAGTCAGTCCAACTCGCGGTCTAATCCGGTTGGGCAGTAAAAGGAGGTGACTATTACCCAGCAACATCGAGTTCATAATTGCATACAACTTAATCTACGATATGGTCTCGCGCACGTAGAAGTTTCTTATTGCTGACTTCCAGTCTGCCGTGGTTAACAAGCCCGTACAGCATGCGTCAACCAATTACCCCCTACAAGCTTGTACATGGTAATTGCCGTTGCTCTCTAGGCAGTCAGGGGCTAGGCCCAACTCCGACTGCTTTTGTAATAGAGATCTGCCGCCTTGAACTTGACGAATACGCCCGCCCAGGAAGCCATTAACTCCGCACAATCATTTTTCGGGGCCCGTTGTGCTTCAGTATGCGTTAAGGCAATTACAGGTTTCAGGGTGGCTAGAGGCGTTGGCAATGTCTCACATTTGGGGATTTGGGTAGTGGCTTGCGGTGGACGATGTGAATACGGCGTACATGCAGGCAGCTCAGGCACTAGTGCTGACTCCCGTGGCTGGCGCGGGGATCATGAAGTTCCTTGTCCAACTTCGCTGTCAGGATCTCTCGGTCACCATCAAACACGTATTTATTGCCTTGCCGCACTTTCTCCCATAAAGCCAACATCCTACCTATTCTCCTCAGCCATGCGACTGCTCCGCGCCGGCACCAGCCTAACGAGCGTCGGCTACCAGCTCCTCATGATCGGCCGGCGGCGGCAGGACCTCACGCCGGCGCAGTTCCGCGACCACTACGAGAACGTGCACATCCCGCTGATGCGGAACCTGACGGGCGACACGTTCCCGCTGTCGCACGAGCGCCACTACATCCGGCGCGACGGCGGCGACGGCGACGGCAGCAGCACCTTCCCGGCGGCGGTCCTGGTCGGCACGTCCCAGACGGCGGTCGACTACGACGCCGTGGCCATCCTGACGTACCGGGACAAGGCGCACTTCGACGCCAACTGGGCCTTCTTCGAGGACCCCGAGACGAGCAAGATCATCGCGGCCGACGAAGCCAAGTTTTCGGGAGTGGACCAGAGGCGTCTTTCTGCAGTGAATGGTGGTGGTGGGTAGAGAGGCACGTTACGTCGTCTGGATTGGAGATAATTGATTTAGCCGCAGTGAAGTGCTTTCGGATGGGAATTGGGAGGGATTGGGGAAGTCGATTGACAGGGACCCCCGAGGTACCTCGGCCTGTGAATCCCTTTCCCCTCACTGCCATACGTCGTACGTAACTCACTTGGCAATACAAACTACCGCATTCATAAGAAGACGATGAATCTAGGCGAGTCCTACTTGAAACATGCTTTTGATGTGGAAAATTCCCCGTTGAGCTGAGTTACGCACCATGTCTCGAATCTATACGCACCGCGATCCGTACTTTGCCGAACTCGAGATACCGGCGCTGGATCTCCTGACATTACTGTTTGGTTAGTAGACGAAGAACAACCAGTAGATGGCCTAATAAGACCCTCGCGGTACTAACCTGTGTAGAAACCCAAGATTCTGAATACTCGCTCGCGCAGGACAACTCCGTCGTGCACGTAGAGGCAGCCAATCCGGCCAACAGACTCTCCAAAGCTGATCTCCGTAGCTTCAGCGAGCAAGTCGCCCATGGCCTGCGCACCAGTTATGGGATCGGTGCCAATAGCCCCAACCGAGATGTCGTCACCGTCATCGGGTACGGCCAGATCCTGATGCCTGCCGTGTTCTTCGGTGTCATCGCGGCAGGCGGGGTGTTCTCTGCTGCGAGCCCTTTTTCTACAGGTAGTGGAGTGTTTTTTTTTTTCTTGTTTGTTCCCACCAAGAAGAATCATTTCGGACGGGCTGACCGAGAGCACCCTTGAGCAGTGGCGGAGCTAGCACGGCAAATCAGCCAGGCAAAGTCGGGCTTGGTCATCTGCGGCAGTGAGCACATCGATGTGGCCACCAAAGCGGCAGCCCATTGCCACCTGCCGGCCCGTAACATATTGGTACTGGACTCGACCTCGCGGAGTCTGAACAGCGTAGCAGGTCATGTTGAGGCGATCTCGGGAACACGCCTACCGTGGGATAGAGCCACGGACCGGCAAGCGCTCAGGGATAGTCTCATTGTCATCCTATGGTCCAGCGGGACCACGGGCCTGCCCAAGGGCGTGCTGCTATCGCACCAGAACCTTGTGGCCGAGACGCTCATCACCTCAGCCTACAACCGGAAATGGGCCCTGGAGCAGGTCAAGAAGGGAACGGTCATGGCCCCTGTCGAGTATCGCACTCTAGCGCACCTACCTACAAGCCACATTACCGGTCTCTGGGGGTACTTAGTCGGGGCGCTATACGCTGGTGGTACAGTATTCGTACGCTGCTGCATCTCTTTAGCTCCGCATCAGTGAGCCAAATATTTATCTTGCTGACGCTTGGAACAGTGGATGCGCAAATACAACTGGCCCGACTTGCTCCGGTATGCCAAGGCGTTCAAGATCACGGCATTCTACACGGTCCCTTCCATCTACCTGCGCATGAGCAAGGCGTCCGAGGTGACGGACCAGTTCTCGTGGCTTGCGGGTGCCGTGACGGGCGCGGCCCCCATGGACGGCAAACTTCAGCAGTCGGCGAACAAGAAGCTCGGGGCGGCGGCTGCGGCAGCAGCAGAGGGGAAGGTCCACGACAGCCGTAGCAGATGCTCGGTCAGACGTGGGGGTTGAGCGAGACAACGGGCGCGGTGACGGCGGTTCCGGCCGGCGAGAGCGACGACACGGGCTCCATCGGCTCCATCCTACCGACCATACAGCTCCGAGTGGTCGACGAGGACTTCAGGGACGTCGAGCCGGGCCGCGAGGGGGAGCTGGTGGTTAAGGGGCCCGTCGTGACACAGGGCTACTACGGAAACCCTGCAGCGACCAGGGACGCGTTCCGCGACGGTTGGTTCTGCTCTGGAGACATTGGCGTGATGCGAAATGGCAAATTCTACGTCGTGGACAGGAAGAAAGTAAGCTTAAAACACCATCTCCCTCCTGCTGTCGACCTGTGAAGAATGCAGCAACTGACAAGATGAGTGAACACATCAGGAGCTTTTGAAGTACAAGGGTTTGCAGGTGGCACCTGCCGAGATCGAAGGATTGCTGGTCGAGCACCCGCTCATCAAGGAGGCCGCCGTGATCGGGCTGCCAGATACGTCCGCGGGGGACCTCCCGTGCGCCTTCGTGGTGCCCGAGGAAGGCGGAGCTCTGACTGCTACAGACGTCAAGAAGTACGTGGCGGACAGGCTGGCTGCCCACAAGCAGCTGAGAGGCGGCGTGCTGTTTGTCGACGAGATTCCCAAGAACGCAATTGGAAAGCTGCTGAGAAGGGAGCTGCGGGAACGAGCCAAAAAGGAAATAGGGGTGGCACAAGGAGCCAAGTTGTAATTGACAAAATCTTGCTTGTACATGGAAGTAATGAGATGCGACTGTAATAGTATCGACGAGAAAGACATGGACCAGATGGCTCCCATGTTCTTCACGGGTCATGACGAGTATCCTTGGGGGCTAACCTTACAGTCTGATCGAGAGACGGCCATCTGGTGTCTCAAACAGGTTGGGGCATGGGCCTCTCATTATTGGACGTGCAGGTTTACCAGTGGTGACGATCTCGCAGCTAGGCACCATGCCTGAAACGTGTGCGCATTGCAGGAAAGGGTGTTCAAGTGGCTCGTGGAAACAGCAGACACTGTTTCATGGCATGATGATCAGAGAAACCCGTCAGTGATAGTTGCGAATGCTCACGAGCAGTATGGGATGCAAGAGGAGGATGTGCGGTAAATGCAAGCGTGCAAGTGTGGTATTCGATAGCGCCCTTTTCAGCAACGTTTGGACACCAATGTTTCGAGGTTGTTAAAAGGAAACAGAAAATAGTATTCAGTTTAATAGGATAGAGAATGTTATATTGCTAAAATCCATGGGACACCCAGTCGCAAACGGGGGATCATTTTGAACTTTTTGTTGTTGGACAGTAGGTAATTAGGCGCCACAGGAGGTTCTTAAGCAGCCAGCCACAAGGCCCCAGCAATAGGCTACAGCACATGCCTGCTCCCCATCCCCCACTTCGGTTCTGTATAGGCTGACTTCGCTTCCACGAGCTAGGTTCAATCCGATTAAATTCACCATTTCAAGACCCTGCAGATTGCCAAATCCGACATGATGCCAACATCATCCCCGTCTCCCCTCATGACGGGTGCCATTGCGGCAGCCGCCGTCCCCGCAGCCCTCTACCTGCTGAACGGCCTCGCCGGGCCCAAGCCGTCCACCCCACGAGCCGCTCTGGCGCCGGCGTCGGAGCGCGTGTGCATCCTCGGCGCTTCGAGCGGCCTGGGCCGCGACCTTGCCAAGAAGTACGCCGCGCGCGGCGCCAAGGTCTGCCTGGTCGCCCGCCGCGCCGAGCTGATCGCCGCGCTGGCACGGGAGTGCTGCGGCGGCGAGGAGGAGGAGGAGGAGGGAGGAGGAGGAGGAGGAGGAGGAGGAGGACCGCCGCTGCATCGGCATCGCCGCCGACGTCGCCGTCGCCGAGGACATGGTGGCGGTCCGCGAGCGCATCCGCCAGGCCTGGGGCGGCCTCGACACGCTGCACATCTGCGCCGGCGTCTCGGCGCTGCAGCCCGTCATGGACCTGGCCGGCGTCGCACCGGGCGAGGATGCGTCGGCTGACAGCATCCGGCGGGTCGTCGAGATCACGGGTCGCGCGACTCAGGGAAACCTGGTTGGCCCTCTCGTCGCGGCGCTAACCTTTGTGCGTTATAATCACCATTATCTGCTGCTGCCCATATTCCCCTTTCTCGCCATAAACAGGTGAAAGGTGAACGAACTAATCTTTCGGCATCGATAGATTCCTATGTTACAGCGCACCTCGTCTTACCCAGCCATTCTTCTCGTTTCATCGCTCGCAGCTATGGTCGGCGCCCCCACGCGCGCACTGTACGGATCCACCAAGGCCTCGTCGCTGCTGCTCTTCCAGTCGCTTGCCGTCGAGCATCCGCGCATCGCCTTCACCTTCTTGCTTCCCGCAACGATTGAGGGCAACTTCCGCGCCTCCGCCGTGGATGCGGGTCCGGTCCGGGAGGCGGACCCCAACAAGACGGGCTTGAAGATCGACTACGTTGCGAACCGGTGCATCGCAGCCGTGGACCAACAGACGACAGGCAACATCTTCATACCCTTCTTCCCCAACTTCCTGGCGCCGCTGATCTACACTTTGTGGCCGGGTTTCGTGGAGAAGGCGGCCCGGAAGAAGTACAACTTTGAGGCATCGTAGAACCGAAAGGTCATGTAACTGCTGTTGATATACGGAACTATGTGCACATTCAACCCATGTGTTACTCTACGGAATCGAGGCTTAGTTTTGCCGCATTTGAGAGAGAAGGCTTGCTACAAGCTGGAATGGCTGCCTCCCAGCCCCATTGTGTTTCGGAGTGCCCACAGTTCTTCCAAGTATTAGGGACGGGCTCCAAGCACAGAAACATGGAAGGGGAAGTTCTTCTGGGGATGTGGATTGTTCATAGCGGCGAGGGCGTCATCTTTGCTGATCAAAGCACACTCTCGGACTCTTGATTACCAATGATGTGGTGTCACAACTGGATGGCAGGTACTTGGCGCTGATTTGTCACTCTCGTACAAGTCGGATGGTGCGGAGTGAAGATAGGAAGGATGCAGGTCCGCCAGCACATCATTGTAGGACTCGTCGCATTCGGGTCAATATCGAGCTCAGGTCCGCCGCAAGTTATGGAACTGGACGGAAATGCAACCTGGAACCATCAATGTCGCCATGACGTACCCCGCACTGCCTGTGCATAGTATATATTTAACCTCCGTCGCATATCATCGTCAGGACGAACTTTCCAAATGCTTCGCTGTTTTCGCAATAACCCCACATCCCGCAACTTGCTAGCATTTAATCAGCGTTATTCGTCTACGCACAACACAATGGCAGCCACATCTCATAAGATCAAGTTGTACACCAGCCACGGATGTCCCTGTAAGATCGAAGAAGAAGAGAAAGCTTTCCGCACGTGAGCCTGTGACGAGGTCTAGATACTAACGTGGGACCCGTCGCCGGGTTATCCAGGGGCCCACCGCGCGCACATCGCCCTGGCCGAGCTCAACGTCCCCTTCCAGGAGGAGATCGTCGACCTCAGCGTCCCGCGCACCCGTGAGTACCTGAAAGTGAACCCGCGCGGCCTCGTGCCCGCGCTCGAGTTCGACGGCCAGGTCGTCACCGAGTCGGGCATCGTCGCCGCCTTCCTGGCCGACGCCTACCCGCAGGCGGGGCTGGTGCCCGCGTCCACCGACGCCAACGGGCCCCTGGCCCGCGCCCGCATCGCCTTTTTCGTCGATACCTACTTCAGCAAGGCCGTCGGCCACGCCCAGAAGGCGGTCGCGGCTTACGCGGACGGCGAGGCCGCCCAGCAGCCGGCGCTGGCGGATTTCGTCGCGGCCGTCGTCAAGGAGATCGAGCCGCTGCTCGCGGACGCGGCTCCTTTCTTCGGGGGCAGCAGCAAGCTGACTCTGGCTGAGGTATGTTGTTGAATGAACCCGCCCCTTTTCGGGTTTCGACTATCAGCTCCAGTTCTTAACCTTTTACTCTTCTCTCTCCTCCCCATATAGGTCCAGACGGGTTCCTTTCTACTCCGCCTCTACGCTTACATCAAGCACGGGCTGGTCCCCGCCAGCCTTGAGGGAGAGTTGGCCACGAAGGCGCCAACTTCGACAAGTGGGCCAAGGCCACCATCGCACACGAGAGCGTCACGTGTGTCTGGGACGAGGATAGGGTCATTGCGCACTCCAGGTATAGGTTTGCCAAGAAGTGAACCTGACATTTCGATGACGGAGGTTTGGGCCGGATGAGCGAGTTGCTTTCGATAGATACCTAGTCATTTTAATTGGGACACTACTCCACGGTTTTTATTCGTGGTGGCTCAGCTTGTGATACACACTGGTATATATATAAGTACTGAACTATACTATACACATCTATAAGTATGGCTTTGCGCGTTGTTGCTGGTTCAGGTCAGACATTATTCAGCCCAACCCAACCGCCCTTGTCCCTGGACAAGGAGTCTCTAGCAATGAGGACGTGTAAAGACCACAGAAAGCAGAAGCTTGAACCAAGAAGTTTTACTGTAACTCCAGCTAGGTGGCGTGGCTGGACCTGTTTGCTTCGGCGATGAGCCTAGGGACTTAACTTCATCTTATCTGTGACATGGTGCAGGTGGTAAGCTAAAGCACCCCCTCACGGGCCACTTTATTGAGCTACCGTTACCCCTGTAATTAAAGCCATTTCTACGGCTAGAATTAACGTAAATATACTATCTTTCGTTGTTTTTAATAATAATATAGTCTTCCGCCTCTATATTATTATTTTTTATAGCTTTTATAACGTTACGAAGCCCTCTTAACACTTTAATATTATTAGCTTCGTCCTTATATATAACCTTACCCCTTAGTTTTTACTTAGCTCGGCGTATGTTAGCTATACGAATAAATCGTTATCCCGGTGCGATTTTTACTTTTTAACGTATTCTCGTAGTTTTATTATCGAGTTTAGTTTAAAAATAATCGATTTAAGCTTTAAAATACGCGATTTTATTAACGTTTTAATTTAAAGCTTTATTAGCTTTTTTAATAAAAAATCGTTAAGAGGGTAATTTAAAAGTAGGGTTCGTAATAGTTAATTTTCGATTATTATTTCGTAATTTTTAAATATTAAAGGGTGTTTTAATAGATATTAAAGTTAATTCGGCGAAAAAATCGAGTATTAATTCTTTTTTAATTATCTTTAATAATTTTAAACGTATTTAAGTAACCTTTATATCTTTTAAAATAACGTATTTTAACGATAACGGTTTTAAGCGATCCCGCGACTAAATTTTAATCGTTTTTTAAGCGTTTTTAATTATAAAAAAAGTTAATACATTAATCTTAGTTTAGCGATATATTTTTAATATATTTATTTTCGTAGGCTTTAGTTTAAAAACTATATTCGAGTACTTTTTTAAAATAATCCTTAACTTTCTCTTTAATAAACCGAAAACTCTTATATTTAAAACCTATACTATATAATTATAATATAGCTTATAAAAAATTAACTATATTTTATTTACGAGATAAAGTTATAAAAAATTATTATTTATATACGATTTATAATTATTATAAATTAAAACGACTTATTTATTATTATAATAAAATTATATATAAAGGATAAAGATATTTTAAATTTAATTTAAAGTTATAATATTACTAGTTCACCTTTTAAATAACGCTTTAAACCGCTAATTATTTTAAAGATAGCCGTCTTAGTTTAAAAACTACTAGCTTTAAACGTCGGCCCCCTTAAAAATAACCAGCGGCGGGAGGGCTACCTTATTATAGCTTATATACTCTAAGGTAGTAATCTATTCCCTTTTCTCGACGTCTTTTTTAAAAACTAAATAGCTAGTGGCTTTAATAACCACTTAATAGTTACCGTTAACGCTTTAGCCGATACTTATTTCGTTAGTATTATAAAAGCGTTTAAAAGAGATATTAGCTAGCTTTAAAGTATTAAATTTATTAAAAAAAACGTTAATATTTATTATTATAACTTTATTAACCCGGTTATAATTAATTATTTTTAACTTTACGGTTTTAACGAACTTATTTTTAATTAAAAAACGAGTAACGTACCTCACGGTTTAATTAACCACATAGTTTAATTAACTATTTTCTTATAATTCTTAATAACTAAGTTTATTTTATCTCTTTTTTATTATTTTATTATAATTAATAATTAAAAAGAAAGTAATATATAATTAACGTTTTAAGCGCTTCGAAATAGTTTTAAATTAAATCTTTAATTTATAGTATAAGTTTATAATATCTTTTATATAACTTTACGTTTTTAATATCGCGGCGATACTTTATAATAAAATATACGATTATTAATATAAAAGCTTATTATTTTCGAAAAAAATATAATAATTCGGTATATAATCGAACTAAATTCGTAATCGTTTTTTCTTTAAATAAGTAATATTAAAGATATAGCGAACTAATTACTCCTTTAACGCGACGCGAAACGCGTCGGTATTAATTAAGCCTCTAGCTTTATATAATAATAACTAGACCTCCGGACGCGTTTTAATTAAAAAATCGACTCTTAAAAAGTTCTTTACAAAGATCTCGACGTATATCGCGTATAGTTTACCTTCGTATAAAATATAATTAATAAATATAAGATCTAAAAAGAGGATATCTATAACTTCGACGAGACCGGCTTTCTTATAAGCTAAATCTCGTCCGAAATAATCGTTATAACTTTTAATTAATACGAGAAGTTTAAAGTAATTTAATAAAAGAACTAAAAATAAGTTATAATTATTTAAGGCGTCGGATTATACGGTTACGTTATCCCTTTATATATTATATTTATCGAGAAAACGTACCTCTTTTTTTAATACGAAAACAGCTTATTATCGAAGGATTAAGTAAACGCAACTATTAAAAACGGCTAAACTACGAATGAAAGAGGCGAGGATTAAATTCGATATTTCGATAAATATATAAAGTTTTATACGAAAAATATTTATTATTTATTAATTTTCGAGCTTTATTATAAAAAACACTCGATTATTATACTTTACATATTTTTTTGTTTTATTATATAAGCTTTAACCTCTTAATATCGGCTATTTTTATACGTTAAAAAAGTTATACGAGAAAGAAATTAAGCGTTTTATACGGGCGTATATTACTTATATCTTAAAGGAGGACTTCTTACCAGCGTTTTTAAAAGCGTTCCAGGCCACTTTTATCGTTTTAAATATCTAGGGAGGTTTTTAAAGGGCAGGACTTATACCGTATAATCTAGAATATATTATTTTATAATTAAATATAAAGCTACGTACGTCGACGCCTCCGGCGACCTCTTTTAGCCTATTTATACCTTAAGAATTAAAAACTTTAAATAAGTTAATTAAAGTTTAATTTTAAACCGAGTACGTTAAAAATCGAATCGCGCGATATTAAAATAACTCTTTAATATTAATTTTAACTAAGCTTAATTAAATTATAAAAAATATAACGTAAATTATATACCGGCTTACTTTATTAAAAGGTAAGGTAACTATATTACGAAAGGCAAATAAAATACTTAGCCGGCGCCACCGTACGAAAAGAAAACGGTTATAAAATAAAGGATCACTTCGTATATAAACTAAAAAAAACTTATAGTTTTAAAAAAATATTAATAAATAGTTATAAAACGAATCGCGTTAAAAGATTAATCGTACGAGGACGTTTAAAACGCGCTTATAACGTTATAAAATCTACGGAAAACTCGGATATAATGCTCGTATTTATTAAAATAATATAAAAGTATTTAAAGATAAAGATTTTAATTAATTTTAAAATATTAAATACGTTATAGCGGAATTAATTTATACTTTATTAAATTAAGTCTTTAAAGGTGGTTATTTAAACCGCGTAGTTAATTAAATCGTGGAGTACGTTATATTATCGTTATTTTAAATTATAAGAGGCTTTAAAAGCGTTTAATATTTATTAAGCTATAAACTTAAACGTAATTAATATTAACGCGAAACTTAACTTAGTTTAATTAACGGCTTAATATATTAATTCGTCTTTTAAAAATAGTAATAAAACTTACTAGTCTTTATTAAACTCACTTCTAGTAGGCACACCGGCAAGACGGCGTTAAATATACGATTAAGGGGCTAACTATTTACGGGCGGATTCGCGAGTAGCTGTTTTAAGCTTTACGTTATACACGGTAGCTTATATACGCTTTTAAATATCGAATAAAAATATCGTTATAAAGAATAAAAATAAACGAAAAGAATAAAGGTAATAATTATTTTATAAAATAAAAAGTAATAATTAAATTAAAAAGTTTTCTAGTTAAGATACATAATAAAAAGACGCGTTCGTAGGGTAAAACGCGGTGGCCCGTGAAGGGGTGCTTTAGCTTATACTATAATAAAGTTGTTCTATTAAGGAGTGGCCAGAATGGGATGAAAAGGGGTCTGACTTCGGATGCAGCACCCCTCCAAGCACACGAACATACAAACCAATCAACAGATTATCTCCACCTTGAAATCCTTGGCCCCGATACAACCATCCTTGCCCGCTTATTACTCTTTCTTGGTTGCACTTCCCTACGCATTCCAGTAATGGCCAACACAATCACAACTGATGGACCCAGTCCCATGACGGTTGTTTTCAGTGAAGCCACTGATGAGCAACACCGTCTCCAATGCTATAAGCTCGCAGTCGCCGCCTTCGGGGCCCCTCTTTCCGAGCAAGACTACGTGGAGCGAGAAGAGTACCTGGACCAGCAACCCCTCACTCGACACGGCGGCTGGCGGACTTGGTGTCTTCGCACGACGACGACGACAGAACCGCCAGGCCAGGCCGTCGTTTCGACGTGCAAGACGATACAGCGGAGCCTGATCGTGCGCGACGCAGGCGCCGTCAGCCGGGAAAAGGGGTACTGCATCGCCAGCATGGTGACCCATCCCGACTTCCGCGGCCGGGGGCTTGCGTCGGCGCTTCTGGAGCATCTCGGGCGGTGGTTGGATGGCCCTGGCGAGGCGCTCGCCAGCATGCTGTATACCAGCATTGGAAACGTAAGTAAGCAAACGTCTAGGTCCTTTGGGACTCGCCTGAATGCACGCTCTCGATACAGCTGACAGTCCTCCTCAAGTTATATCACGATAGGGGCTGGAGAATGCTTCCCGCCTACCAGGCTGTGCTCTCTTTCTCACCGCCAGAGCCCCTCCGCTCGCCATCGGATCAGACATTTCCCATAACACGGCTCCTGGAAAAAATCCGACATCTCTGCGTTGTGTATGCGAGACGTGGAGAGCATCAGAACCCCATTCGAGAGTTTTCAGGAAAACAAGGACGAGAGGCACATTTCAGTTCTTCCGACACCAGATATAACGGCATGGAAGCAGGACCGAGGTGACTTCACCGCCGCCAAGACGTTTGATAGAATACCGCAGCATCATGGTTCCATCTGTGAATCGGCAGATACCTGGCTATACTGGTACCACGATTACAGGAAGAAGCATTTGGCGGTTCAAAGGGTCTATCTTGGCCCGCAGGATGACCATCCTCAGCTCATACAAGCATTGGCGGCTATCCTATTGGACGCGGTGAAGGACGCCTCGAACTGGAACCAGCGCGAGGTGGTTGTCTGGGATCCTAGCGCTGCCACTCTGGAAGCTGCAAGTATACTGGGTAAAACCCACGGCTTTTGGGTGGACCACGGTGAAAGAGACGGTGCCAGCATGTCATCTATACGATGGCACGGTGCGGACTTTTCGCGAGAGATCATCGTCCATAACAATGAGAAATTTACCTATAGCTAAAAAGGGGGGATATGCTTAGCACATCACTCGTCGCTATATGGCTTGGATACCTTCAACAAACACAACGTATTAGTTAAAATAGAAGCCGGTCCTTGGAATCCCAGGTGCAAAGCCCATCACAATAGGGACATATATACTACTTCTCCATATAGCGGCGTTAGCCTAAGTTGTAGAGTTAAGTATATTTACAAGTATATTACTCTTTGTATCTAACTTATATATATATAAGCACTGGTATACGCTTTGTAAAAAGTGCGGATTGGAGAAATCGTAATTTATTTCTATGAGGTATAGTCGGATTAAATAATAAAACATCAAAATAGGTCATAGAACGTCACGCTCGTGGTATGAAACTAAAGACGTTGCCTAGTTCAAGGCCTTCTGCCCCTTGTATTGGCCCGTCCGCCCCTGAGCGGCATCGTAGAGGGCCTGGATGTCCGCCTTCCACTGGTCCACATTGAGTCTCAGAATGCGTCGGTCATAGGTCAAGACTAGACAAAACATCACCAGATCAGTATGCTGTGCGGCGGAAGTATGAGATGAGAAAGCAAAAAGGCTCGAAACTTACATCCATTGACTTCACCCTCCACATCGGTCGTCTGGGTCCAGACGGCCCCGCTGCAAGCGTATCTTTGGATCTGCTCCTTGAGCTCTGTCATAAGGATGTGACCGCGGTAGTTGTAGGCTTCCAGATCGGCATCGATCTCATATGTCTGATTGATGGCGTTGATGGCTTCTTGCACTTTCCAGAGACTGGGGTGGGGCGGTATTGTCAGCATCGGCATGTCAAAGAGGGGGTGCCTTCAAGGATGAGTCGGCCGGTGAGACTTACTTTTGCGCAGAAACATTGTGCCCAATGCCACCAAACTCGCCCTGAATGGCGATGCGCTTGGGGTCGTGGGGAGATGAATTGAGCGAGTAAAAGGGCGAACCACATTGCGGGTTGGCGTAATGATGGTTGTCGTGATAGTCGCCGGCGCCGTGGTCGAACCAGCCCGAGGTCGCGTCAACGAGCCGAGTAGGATCCAGCTGCTTGGTGCGGGCGGCCAGGTCGTATTCCGGATAGTAACCTTGGGTAATTTGACCCCACCCTTCATTGTAGATTATCTAAGGCAGGAAGTGTATCGTCAGTAGGTGCGTTTGACTGGAAGGATTAGAAGGATTCAATGGAAACATACCCATGTGTAGATGCTGGGGTAGCTCTTGTGTTGGTCGATCATGATTTCGAACTGTCGCTCGAACTCGGCCTGCTGGGCGGCATTCGGCTTTGGCTCCCCGTCGAACATGGCCGGCATGTCCTGGATGACAAGCAGGCCAAGCTGGTCGCAGGCCTGGTAAAACAGAGCTGGCTCGACTTTGATCTATATTCCCATCGCCAAATCAGTGATCGGATTCTAACGTAATGCTTACTGTGGTTGAAGGTGCGTCTGCGTCTTGCTCAACTTACATGCTTTCGCACCATGTTGAGACCTAAGCTCTTCAACACCTCCAGATCGTAGACCATGGCTTCGCGACTCGGGGGCGTGTGAAGGCCATCGGGCCAGTAGCCCTGGTCCAGAGTGCCGAAGTGGAAGAAGAATTTGCCGTTGATGAGCGGTCGAACAATGCCATTGACTTCACCGACCGAGACCGTCCTGAAACCGGTGTAACTTGTCACTTCATCGTCCTTTTGGAACATAAAATATCAGTAAACATCCCACGTGTTTTGATTGGAACAAGTTAACTCACGCCCAACTTGATGCTCAGGTTATACAGAGTAGGTGAGTCGGGGGGACCACAGCTTGGGCGAGTCGACCACGAACTCGATGGGCGTGTTACCCGAGGCCTCGTGCGACATGATGGACACTCCCTCGTCCCCGACGATCGAAATGCTGACTTTGTCGTTCCCTCCCGATGTCGCGACCTGCATCTTGACTGTGACACTGTCAGTAAATCCCGGTGACACTGAGGCGCGCTGCTTCGTGGAAAGCAATCCCTATTTGGTTTCTCTCGCTGCGACTTACCCTTACCATCCGCATCCGCCGAAATGTCCAGCTTCTGGATGTAGTTTTTCGGTACAGATTCCATCCATACCGTCTGCCAAATGCCGGTGCACGCTCGGTAGAAGATGTGAGAGGGGTTGACCCGCTGTTTTCCCATGGGGATGTTGTAGCCCATGGAATCAGTAGGGTCGAAAACATGCACGTGTCTGCCACGAGGCGACAGGTCAGCCAGGATACACACACGGATCCTCGGGGGAGGAGCAGATATTACGGTATACGTACAGCGTGTTGGTGCCATTGACACGGACGAGGTTGGTTACATCGAAGTTGAAGTGCCAGTAGCCACCCCTGTGGAACCCGGCCTTGCGCCCGTTAACGAAGACTGTAGCTTCGTAGTCCACGGCCTCAAAGTTAAGCATGATTCGGCGTCCCGTCTGGGTCCAGTCGTGCGGGACAGTGAATTCTCGCGTCAACCAAGCATACGTCACATTGATATCCTGAACCCCTGAAAGGCCACTCTCCAAGCAAGACGGCACAAGAACGTCTGCCGCGTTCGCGAACGACTTTTAAGGTATTTGGTCAGCCAACGGCACATCCAACTGGTTCCGAGTTGGTGCAACTCGAAGTAACGGGTACTCACTTCATTTATGGGCGCCATACGAGCCTCGGGGTCGGCTCGTCTGTACTTCCAGATGCCGTTGAGATTCTGCCATTGCGGGCGCTGAAGGAGTGGTCGCGGGTACTCTGGCCACGGGTTCGTGCCGACCTTGTAGGTCCATTCCGTGTCAAGAGGAGGCGTCTGTACTTGATAGCCAAGCACCTGGGACACGGCGGCGAGCACGCCGAAGACGACTTGGCCACTGATATGCATCTTGGTGTCGGAAGATCACAGACCAGACAAGCTATAGCTTATTCTTCTCCACTGGCTGTGGTCCTAGAGGACACGGGGTTTGGGGGATGGGAAGGGGAGGAGAGGATAAACCCAGAGTTGATATGAAAAGGTTTCCAAGGTCCCGTAACGCAACGCCACCAACGGGGTCGTCCAGGAGGCGGGACAGACGGCTCATGTTATATAGATCCCGGACTCGCGCTGATCGGTCTTTTCTCGCACGAGGCTTGCTTGCCAGTGTGCCGCCCTAGCATCGCAGATTCTCCAATGGTTGCCAAGCCGGTTTCCGACCTTCCTAATTCCGATACCATCCTCGTTTCCTTGGATGACGCCGTACCTCAAGGCCGCCCACTAAGGCCAAGCAGGAAAACGAAAGAGCGGTGCGGTCAGGCTGCAGACGCAAGAGTCTGCGTGGGTCAGTTGGCTCGACTAGCGACTTGCAACTGACATCAAGCTGTAAGAGTACCGCGGAGAGTAAGAAAGCAAAGTACATACAGTAGCCATGCTACGGATGGCGCCCGGATCCACGAAGAAGCTCCACCGGTGTATGTATCCCTGGACTTGCATGGAGTGCCAGAGTTTGCGACCCAATTGCGGAAGGGTCAAAGGTATATCAGATACGAAGAGTACCTTGGTATCGACTCATCTCGTTGGTGTAACGTAGTAGCTCAGCACGGGATTCGCTGGATAGGCATTGACTCTCTAAGATTGACTTACGGCGTCGCGTGCTAGGGATATCTGGAGTTATTGACGTAGGACATGGGTAGCTAATGCAGGCGAGGTGACTAGCCAAGGCAGCCTAGGGATGTGACCGAATCACCGTCTACCTAGGTATACTCTAGTAACTCGACCCAGCAAGTGCCAGCTCGAGGGCGGTTCTCGGCAATGCAGTGGATTTCCCATTGCCATGATATCGCGTCTGGATGGCAGTTTGCCGGTCCGACTAAGCCCAGGAATGCCTCACTTGTGGCTCCCGACTGCAGACAATGGTGTTCGTGACTGACTGTCTGTAAGCCGTTTCTATCCTTCGGCCTGTACCAGCCCTACAGTATAGATCTACGGCCCTCGCCTCGTAGGTGAAGAACGTAGGTTAACGAAAGCAAACCCATGCAGGTAAGAGAAACCGCAAACTCGAGGCTCACCGCTCAATTGGGGAAAACAAAACAAAACAAAACAATAAAAGCGAATCAATCACGGCTGTTTTCGATAACTCTGCATATCTCAATTTACGCCTAGCCGTGCTCACTCGCCATCGTGTGGCTCGGTGATTCAGCCAAGATATGATATCTCAAAAGTAGGCAGCAGCAGATAGAGAGCGCGGGTGCTCCGGCGTTGCAACTTGTCACTTGTACCAGCTCCCAGGCTGTGCCGGCCTTGGGCCCTGCCAAATGGCAGATGATCATCGTTTTGGCGACTCGGCAGAAGATTGAGGGGGAAACCGACGAAATGGCCCGAAGGAAGATGACGGTTACCGTCTGATGGTGGGTATAAGAAAACCTGCTGGATGCTGGCAGATTGCTGGCACCAATAACGGCCAATCTTCCATGCTGGAGAACATGTGGAGTAAATAATCTAGAATGCCATCTGCCACAAGTAGAATACTCCTGTTCGACCAGTGAGACACAGCTAAACGAGGCCGATGAAATAATGGTCCACGATAATGACATGATGCTCATCACAGGGTCAGCAAAACTTGAGAGGCCGAGGCCCGTCATTGCCCTCATAGAGTCCGGACTATCGAAGGGAGGTGGAAATGTGAGCAGGCAGTCGTCTGGGCGTTGCTTTTGTTCACTGCGGGGAACCTTGAGTTACAAGGCGATCTCCAACCGCCACGGAGACTTTGGAATCTTGGCATGCACCCCTCCAAGCCACCTGTCGCCTTAAGAGCCCCTAGCACAAGGCAAAGAACGTGTCCAGCGCCCAGCGCCCCTCCCCTCGGCTCCTCTTCAGCCAGTGCCGCGAGCAAAATGCGGGGAGGACCAGCTAGAAAGAATAGCTGGACGCAAGGCTCGTGATGCTACCTACCTTAGGCACCCACATCGATGCAATGTAAGGGTTTGTTGTATCCCCTCAAATGCGAGGGGGGTTGTCACGTCTCGTGATCAGAAGTTCATGCCTAGGAAGGAATAAATGAGGTTGATTCTTCACGAGACCCCAGCTTCTACACCCCCTTACAAAGCGACGGCATCGTGACAAACCGGGGTTTGCCAAATTGGAATGTTTGACTCGCTTCTTGAATGCTTGAATCTCACCTGAGCGCTCAAAGCTGTCGAGATTAAGCCGTCAATTCGACTGCCAGGCTTTTGTTTTTTCAACTTCACTCCATCCCTCACGGCAGCAGAGAGCAGATTTTAGTTTCCAATTTTAATCTCTGGAAACTTACACCAGCATCGATGTCGTAGTGCTAGTGTGTACATGGTAGTCGATCTAGTGCATCCGTGAAATAGACGAGTTGAGTCGTCACAGTAAGTTTAATGACTGGTGGACACAGCCGGCCGGCACCATGAGGTATATCTCAGAGCTGCTGGTATATGCCTTTCCCCCGCCCCCCCCCCTGGGTACTATACTTTTAAGTACATCTTCCATGTGAATCTGAGGTGTCGACCGGAGTATTGTATCGGAGAGAATACAGTGATTACCAGTGACCACATGGCCCGCAGGCCGCATCTGCCGTGCCCGCCCGAATGCACAGGGCAGGCAAGTACCCGCTACGTGGGACCGGGCCCCCTTCTCCAGTTCGGATCTTGCACTCAAAAACCCGTTAGGTTACCTGCGAGTCATGGAACCAAGCCCTAATGAAACGGCCGACCAAGGGATGCTAGTTTGAGGCAGAAAACAGGCCCAATCGTCGATGCATCTCGTAAATCAAGAACACCTAAGTTCGTGGGGAATCGGTGTGTGGTTCATCCACTGCTCTCCACTTGTTCGTTTCAAGCAACGGGCCGTCTCTCTAGGCTGGTTGTGAAGGAAACCATGACTTTTTTCAGGGGCCCAGAAACCGATCCGTTCGGATCAACAGTTCGCAGCACAGAAAAGCCGTGTCATGAAAGTGGGATACGGTCCCGCGAGGAATGCTCTGTTAATGCACGACGCTCTTTCGGCTACCATCTTTGAGTCGAGGGCCGAGTCCATCATTGAGGGAATTTTTGACAAAACCTTTAATGGCTGTAAAAGCAATGATCATCCGTTTTGGTATTCTTCAATACCAGAGCCCTGCATGGGGCCTCGACAACAAGAAGCGGCCGGGTTCCGTGTTCAAAATCACCGCATGGCGGCCGGTACACCCACTTGAAGGTCATGTGCCCGCCGTCAAGCATAACCCGACGTGCGAAGGGCCTATCATGGGCTTTCTGTAGGTCAGTCGAGTAGGTTATAGTCTGATTTGTGATTTGTACTTGATATCCGCTCCAATAGCAATGTGTATGGCGTCCAGTCACTGGATCCCCTGTGACTCCTAAATTTCAAATCGCTTTCTATGGATCTGGTCTAACCTCCACGTCTACCGCCGGTGGACATCAGTGTAATCTTCTGTTTCTTCTTCTTCTTCCCGCCGCCGCCGCCGCTCCCCGCGGCAGCACTGCCCGCACCGCTATTGCTGGGACCCGCACCAGACTCGTCTAGAGAAAACGCCTCCATTTGCATGGCGATCTCGGCTTGCTCGAGGTAGTGGTCGGCTTGCAACCATCCGTCATCCGCAGGACGTTCTGAGACTGGCTCAAGACTGGGCGAAGCAGCAACAACTCGTGTGCCCCATACGGTCTTGGATGTGGAAGGACTTGTGGAGATGTCGGCCAACTGATCAAACCCAAGCCGAGGATTGGGTGGCGTTGAGCCCGGTGCCGGTGCAAGAGGCTGGAAATCATCTATATTGACCGCGGGGCCTGGCTCGAAGGTACCCATATGAGACTCGTCGAAGTGTCTTCGAGCACTGCGGCCGATGGCTGCAGCTTCTTGCCGCTCGGCCTGGACACGTTCACGTTCTTCCTGTGCGGCTTTGTCTCGGTGGGCCTTCCGGCGACGTTCTAGATCGCCTGAGAACGTATCGAGAACCTCGGGTGGAACTATATCGGTCCAGTCACACTCCAGAAAGCTAACAACACATCCAAACGGTAAGTGACCAAGATACTTGGCTCGCTTCCGCAATGCCTCATCAACCACATGGCCAGTGGATATGTGTTCCACCTGCGGTAACAATGTTGAAGGGAAATTTGAGAAATCGCCGAACTTGGTCTTTAGGATGCGGATGTCTAAGGGCGACAAGTATAGGTGAGGCGGGGCGGTATAAAAGAAGAATGTAGGCCCAGCGGACTGCTTGGCCAGCAAGTTCGGCTGCCCCTGAGATAATGGACCAGCAGCATCCTCGTCGCCGACCTCGTCTTTTTGCTCCCTAACCTTATCATTGGCTGTAGTGATGGCACGGACTGCTTTTATTGTCCAGTCGCCATCTTCAGTGCCGAATTGATGCTCATCTTCGCTCGCCTGTTTGCGTAGGTCTTCCACCTCACGATCATACTGCTCCACCGCGTAGTCGTTCGTTCCTTTCATAATGTGGGCATAGTCTAAAACATTTGCTGCGAAATGCCATGGTACATCCTCGCCAATATTCATCACGTCTGGGCCCCCTTCTTTTGGTAAAGCCAAAGTCGACCCCGTTTCTCTCATCATCAGGCGCAAGACGACGTCTTCCCCGGGTCGAGGCAGTGGGTTTTCTTGACCAGCATAGAAGCGAACGGGTCGAGTTTCTGCCAATTTGAAGGAATCTTCGCAAATAGGACACTTCTTCCATCGTGCCTCCTTCCTTGAGCTGTGTTCGTCTTCGCTTGTCGAGTTCATAAATCGTAATAAGCACGGGAGACAGAAGATGTGTCCGCACCGCGCCATGCGCGGCGCTACCGGCTCCGAGAGACAGATGGGACATGATGTTGACTGTGATTTGGTGGAAGCCAGCACTTGGAGCACATCGGACCAGTCCACATGCTTATTCGCGTCGCTAGCCTGAGCAGTATAATCGCCATTTGGCGAGACTACGAATCGGTAGTTGGCATGCACAAACTTGGCCTTGTCGACGGGGTGGTAGCCGGAGCCCGGGCCCCACGTCGCATGTCGGCGAGAGGCTCTGCCGTGGCTATGTCCGTAGCCCTGTTCATGAAAGGGTCGAGTGGTGAAATTGAGTAGATGGGTGATAGAAGTCTGGCCTCGTCGACTCGATGCATTACGGACTGCTCTCTGTTATAAGGTCAGTGACATGATCGTACGACGTTCGCAGTATCGGAACGCGACGGCAACTGTGCCATGAATACCAAGACTATTCAAAGTCCCAGGTCGGCAAAGCATCCAATATAGTTGCCGCTGCCGATGCCTAGACCGGGCTGAAGAGCGAACGAGATGCATGGGTCATCGCCACCGATAGCATGCTACAGTAAGAAGATGGGGCGAGCTCACAAGTTCAGCCATCGCATCGTCATCATCCAAGCGACCATCTCTCAATGGCCTCCTCTTTTCTCTGTGCTGCTTCCGGGCAGCCTGACCTTTCCGTGGCACCGACGTCGAGGTGGTAGGGGTGGACGATGCCGATCGTCGGGTACTCGACTCGTGGCTTGGAGATGGCACGGAGACGGGCTGTGAAGGGGTGTAATTGAAGTTGGAACTTGATGCCGATAGGGGCTTTCCTCCCAGATTCAGAGAATTCGAGTTCATGGTGACCTCGGGGGCAGGATGGCTATCGTGGTGTTGTGCCTGGGAGGCAATTGCGTCGCAAGAATCGGCGCCGCTGATATGGGAAGGGCTGACTGATTTCACCGTCCGTCCGGTACCGAAGGCGACACCCAAGCAACAAAATCGGAATATTCGACTGGACTAAACTAATAACCCAGAAACTTCCGCAATAGACAACGGCAAAATAAGAAACCACTGGATGAATAGGAAAAAGTCAAAGCTAGATTAGAATGAAGTGGCAATTCAGGATTGATCATGAAGGGGTCCAGTGGTGGATGGACCCCGGAGGAGTGGTAATGATCGAGGTTAGAGGGGGAAAAGGAAGGCGAAGAGTCACTCGCGCGCGGTCTGCCGGTCCAATGATTAATCTTGGCGGGGCAAAAGAAGACGGTCCTGGCCTGACCTGAACCCAAACGGCCGTTTTCACTGGCTGCTGGTGCAAGTAAGCCTAAAAAGCTTCCCTCCCAGTATCCACCAGCCGTCAGTACAGGCCTCTTAAAGCCGATGGCCGAGTACATATTTGCAGATACAGATTTAGATGTAATAAAAATACAATAAAGGAAAGGTTGTATCTAGGATTGGCTTATATACGGGCACCTGCCTCAATTAATGCGGAAAGAAAATACTAGAAACAGCCATAGCCTTCAAAGAGGATTGCCTGTATCGCCTATAAAAAGAGGCGCAAATCTCAAAAAGTTACTGCGACGCGAGCAGGATTCGAACCTGCGCTCCCGAAGGAAATTGATATCGCCAGTTCGAGTCAATCACGTTAACCACTCCGTCATCGCGCCATGCCATTGCTTCTTGATGACAAATACTTTACTATAACCATTTATATTGTCAGAACAAAACCAAACGAAAACTGCTTGCTCAGGTCCTATCCTGAAGAGGGCATACCGTTTATCATTTCATATTTGTCCTAGATAATCAATCAAATTTGTAGGCTTTAATCTATTTTCCACACTTTGCTGGCTTTCTCGCATTTCGGTACTGCATGCAATCACTCAAGGGCCTCACTAGGAATGTTTTGCCTCTGAGGAAATTCCATTCCATCTTCTTCTAGACTTGGTTCAGTGGCTTCGTGCGATACTCTTGTTCCAATACTGCCGGCCTCACCGGAGGCACCTCGTCTATCCGCTGGCACTTGGCGATGTGAACACGGATTTCCCTTTGACAGAACGGCCTCTGAATGACTCTTCCGCACCAATACTCATATCCTTTGACCCCGGGCTGGTGGTTGTGGTGGTGCCGGTGGTGTCGGTGAACTCGCTGAACCCTGACGTTGTGACGTGATACATCGACTTGCGGACCCTGCGGCCCTTCTCGGTGGTCCGGAGCTCATAGACCGGCCGCTGCGACGAGCCTCCCTCCGTCCGGCTTGAGTAGCCGAGCAGCAATGTGCTGCGGACGACCTGCGTCGCCCTGAGGACCGACGGCCACAGCACCGGCATGTTGGTTACCAAGATGGCGACGAAGCTCTCCCGGACCGCCCAAGAGGCTGACGTGTCGGCATTGTCTTTGGCGTCCTGAAACCTAGATCGTCAGTCTTCCGAATTCATCTATCCGAAGGGACTCTTCTTGCTCGCCGGCACGTCGGCAATACAGGAAGGGGAGGTGGGCTTGCCTTCAACGCAAGAACGCATCGCAGAATAGCAGCTATGGCCACAAATATGCCGCCCGAGAACAAGAGGCAGAGGCCGAGCTTCTTTGCAGTCCTCAAGCGGGCGTTGAGAAGCATCGGCACCGGGATGGCCATCAAGTAAGTGTCTGTAAGGATGTTCAAAGTCACCGTGACGATGTAATTGACAATGGATACCGTAGTTTGACAGGAATTGCCTGGGTCTGGGTATATCTGCCAGTTCTTCTCGAATGGCAAGCCACATGCGAAGAGGATGGTTGAAGTGACTGCAACGTAGGTGGCGGCAAGAAGATAAAACCCAACGCGCACTCGGCCCGCCAAAGGCTCCAACCCTTCAGTGAGGCGCAAATAGAACCTGCGGTAGGGTTAGCCACCGTTGACCGTAGATTCTCAAGCAGCTGGCGATCTCAGAACTGACGCGCACATAGAGCCCTTGGTGGCCCACAGTACAAGTGTATAGCTACACCAGCCCACGATATGCGTTTTCGAGCCGTTTACGCTATTGACTGGTGTCAGTCTGGGGAGGGTGCTATCTAGCAGGTTCCAGAGGCTTCCTCGGTTACTGACCGTAGTCTATACTCCGGGTCACTAGGAGACATCGTTTTGCGGTATTCATCTGTCATGGAGCTGTTGGCTAACCCTTGCCAGAAGTGGCTGACCATGTACGCTATCATGGTTTCCATGCTGAAAGCGAACTGCCCAGAAGTCAGATACCAATCTCTGCGACCGTCGGTTGAAAAGAGAGACTGACTGCAACCACCCACATGAGGTAGTCATCGCTCTGGAGGCCCTTCAGGCCTATGGCGTGAACTCGGATATATGTCCGTACAGCAATCACCATAAGGCCGATTCCAAGCAGCGTGAAGGCCTCGGTGGTGAAAGGGTCCATCGGAGCGGTCGAAGCAGGCGCCGGTGTTTATCAGAGTCATAGAAAGAGAACACAACTACAATGCAACGTGCCATTGCGACTGTTTGTCTTGAGTGGCAGTTGGGTATACAGATGGATTGGAAATATATGGGAATTAATCGATCATCGCCACGTGGAGTCTTGAGCTGATCACATCAGACCGTTCGAGACAAAGAGCAGAACTTAAAATTCGAAACATTAGGCCGATGACTATATTAGGCTTAAACTTAGTTTATTCCATGCAACGTCGAGACTCGTTACTCACGAGTCGGTGAACCTATAAGCTTCCAGCAAACATTCGATTGTAATAAGCTATCGAGTCGAGACCACGCCAAGCCGTATGGGATTCTTCGATAAAGAACCAGATTCTTGCTCCTCGGGGAGAACGACCATTTAAAAATTTTCGCACTGACCCATGATCTGGAACGGAATATGCTTGCTTACTCAATCGCATTTAATACTATCATAACAAGGGATAGCTCCGTCTCTCTCAGCCAACGCCGAACCCTTCTCCGGGCTCCCCTTCGGGAATAAAATCTGGCTAAACGTATGGTATTGTCTTACCAACTTCATGCGTCCAATTATGGATCATTTTGCGCAGGAGAACTTCACTTTTTGTCTAGCCAAGATCCCTGTGCCTTGGAAAACTTCATCTCGAAACGATGTGGTTCGAGTCCGACGGACCGCGATGCACCACGTGCCAGAATGGAAACGAGGCGAGATGTCAAACGGAACGCAGTCCCAAAGTGACGAGAAGCTTTCGAGGTGCGCACCGTCGTCTCGATTGGTCTTCGTATCTGTCTGACCGTTTGCCAATGTGGCTGTCTCACTAATCAGGTCCGTCGTTCCCGTCGCCTTTAGCTGGCCGTAGCAGAGCAGTCAGGATTCCTCGCACCAAGGGGCTGGCGGTAATTGCTACTAATTAGCAGTACGGGTTCATTAACGAATCGCTGAACTTTATGAGAGTGACCAATACCGGTAAATTGCAGTCACTGGTCGCCGAGAGAAGTCCCATCATGTTATCATTCAATCGACTTGACGGGTCACCACTTGCATAAGTCGCCCACAGGTGACCATACCCGTAAGGTACATGATATCTGATAGTATTGACTATGAACCTCTCACCGTTGCTAAACGCACGAGTCTATCTGGGTGGTGCGGCTCACAGCGGATCGGGATGATCATTGCTTTTCAATGTTCTCAGAAGAGAGCAATGGCGGCTGCCAAGCAAACGATCATGCCGAAAGGAGCAGCCGAGGCGGCGACACCGGCACCCGTTGGTGCAGTGGTCGGCGTCGAGGAGGATGATGATGACGATTTGCCGTTTTGAAACTTGTCCGAAGATGCTTCAGTCGCCGTCTTTCCAGTCTCTGCGCTGCCCGCCGAGGTAGTCGTGGGGGCGGCGGTAATGGTGTCGGAGCGTGTCCCAGTCAACAGGGTGGTACCGGGAGCATCAGTCTCGGTGACATGGCCAGTGCCAGTCAGCACGGTGGTGCCGGGAGCCTTGCTCGTGCTTCCAGCCTCGGCAACCTTGGTGGTCGAGGCAGCCGACGAGGCGGTAGAGGAAGCCGCAACAGCCTCCGGGCCGAAACCGGAAAGGTAGGTGGGAGAGTACTGCGCAGTGCCCTTGTAGTTGCCACAGCCAGGCACATTCGTCTTGGTGGAGCCCGGCCCCCACCGCAGTCCAGCAACTCGCATCTGTTGGTTGAGTCAATATGCATCGTGGCAGGCAGGCTGCCGCATAGGATAGCTATAACTTACACCTCGCCGGTTCCCGGCACATACCAGATCATGCTGGCCTCGCCCCATTGGTTCTTAGTCGCCGAAGAAACACAACCTCCAATGTCTGTTTTGGCCGCAATGGGTGCAGCAAGAAGTGCTGCAACGAGCAGAGTTTGGACGGAGTGCATCGTGTTGTTGGAATAGTGAATCAAACCCTAGATGGTAACGAATGTAAGGGAGCCAAAGCAAGTGAGTGAGTGAGTGATTAGATGGGGTTGATTGATCCAAACGAACGAATGTGACGGCAGAGACAGAGAAACAACAATGAAAACAACCCGGGCCAAAGCAGAATATATTTATTATCCATTGTTTGCCATCTGGCGGCGGCCCAGTCTGATCAGTTAAAATTAAGTACCCTAGCTAACATTGCAAGCTGGGACAATTAGCGGTGAAAAGGTCGAAAAAGGTGCAGCCAGTTCTGGCCAGGGGCCACGCCGCCTCGTCATCTCGTCAGAAATCTCGCGTACCCGCGGACCGCTATGGGCTGCTCTGGACTGCTGTAATCTTGGTACTGAGAGCGCTGGCGTTACCGGCAGCCATCTGTCGCCCCACCGAGGCCACTGAAAGCCGCTAAGCTTAAATGACCGATGGGTTCAAGCGCTACGAGTGCTACAGAATGCATCAATCGCGATTAAACGCCCCAAGCTGGGGGGGCTCTGGGGCTGGAGTAGATTCGTACATACTGGAGATGTGCCTGGACTCAACAGCCACCAAGTATCATGGGGGCTGCCTCCATAGGTATGAAGGTATCGACTGGTCATGAACAACACCCAATTTCGGAAACCCGTCCCGATGTGATCATCTCAGGGTCAGAGCAGCATCTTGGTTGCTTCATGAAAACTAGCATGTAGCTATCTCATTGCTAGCCATCTCGTTAATGATAGGCACACAAGCCATGTTTATCTCCAGTTTAGACCTCGATGGTTCCTACGATTGACGCCATCGGCTTATGATAGCAACAATGGCATCCCCAGGAGTCGTCAGTCCAGCACTGGTGACCGCCGGGTTTTCTTGCCTTCGCTGTGCCCAGTCCGGTTCTGTACCGTCCTGCAGGACACCGATACTGAGGCTTGATGAATCTGTTTGCTACAGGAAAGAGGGTCACGAACCCATCGATGGGACAAGCTATCATGGTGCACTTGTCGTGACAAAGTTGGCCGTGATCAGGGTGCTTTCCAAGATGCACGGCAAATGCGCCCAAGAGGCAGCAACTGGTCACAGGCATGAGATGTGCAGCAGAAGAGACCATCATATTGCTCTAGTCGGCTTTCACCTAGTGGTTTGCAGAACTTGAATCCCTGAACAATCTTTCCCGGGACATTGCCCGCTCCATCGTCGATAAGTTCATCATCATGACCTGCTCGATGACCGTCTTGAAGACGCACCTTGAAGATCTGAACCGCGAGTTCTCCAACCCTACCATCCTGCAGCTGGTGGAATGGAATATATTAACCACAAGCTCCATGCCGGTCTTGAGAAGAGGGTAATTTCTACACAATTGATCGCTGCGCACGGTGGAAAAGGGTTGCCGCTGGACATGGAATCCTGAGTGCAAATAGCGAGGGCATATTGTGTTTTGCTCGTGATCATAGTATTACAACGTATTGCTTTCGTTGTTACATCTATTTACAATACATGGGCTGTCCCTCGACATCTTCTCTTCATACATGACAGGTTTACCAGGAGTAATGTTGCCTTTGCGCCGTCACTGGCCGGTTGGGCAGGTGCACCCAGGGCTTGGCCTTGGCTTGCTTTTCAACCCGCTCCTGATGCTGGCGTATTCTTGTCTTCTCCTCTTTCAATACAAAGTTGATGTCTACATAACGGGTTAGTAACAGCTCACATATAATGAAATCTGGTTAAAACGATGACAACGTACGTGCTGATGGACGGAACAAGCGAGTCATACGTCCTCGAGCATGGTAGTGAAGGCGGTATCCGCGACCAGGGCCCTTGCCAACCCACGCTTGGTCGACGTACAACTGCGTCGGGTCGCTGACCTCCATCCACTCGCCATCCTTGGTTTGGATCTGCTTCGGCTCCTTGAAGGTCTGGCCAGTGGCCTTACCCAATCCCATGCCACGGCTCACAATGGCCCTATCTCTGGCCTCCTCGAGGTAGTAGACGAGAATTTTGCCCGTCTTCTTCTTGGTGTAGCGCATCTGGGTGATGGCCTCCTCGATGGGCTTGCCGGCGATCTGGTGGGCCAGGTGCACGAGCTTCTTGGTCGAGGTCTCCATGTTATCGCTCGAGAAGAGGAGGTCCTTCTCGGCCAGCTTGATCTTCTGGTCCTTGGTCAGCTTCTTGCCGTTGCGCACCATCTGCATGACCTTGCGGCGCTGCCAGCGGACGCGCCAGCGTGGGTCGGGGTCGAGGGCGCGCATCTTGTGCTCCTTGACGTTGGATAGCTGGTAGCCGGCCATGCTGGCCTGGCTCGCGCCCTCCACCTCGTCGGGGTGGCGGCGCTCGGCGTCCTGGATCTCGTCCTCGAAGATGGAGTCACCGCCTGTGCGCTCCGACATGCGCTTAAAGACCTTCTGTTCGTTCTCGCGGCGTGTGATCTCGGCGGCGAGGTCGTCTTCCTGCTTCTTCTGAGACTTGCCCCAGGAGAAGGGGTTCCATGAGGCATGGCGTTTTTGGGTGTATGGCAGGAGGTAGCGAAGATGAAGCGAAGGGCTCGCCTTTGTTGCAGACCGGGCTGTTGTCGTTGTGCGTGTGGTTAGTACACCAATGCTCGAGCTCCCATGTAGATGAGGTAATTGGATTATATGTACCGGTTTGAACCAGCCGCCTGGCCGCCGGTAATGGAAGACTCATGGCTGTAAGACTGTAAGAGTCTCCCGTTGTGAAGTCCACTCCTTCCAACGAATCACTGAATCGAGAGCTGATCGCGAGAATTGATACCCTTCACTCCTCAAAATCTAGCCAGGCCCGGCAGGGATCCAATGCCAGATGGTCGGGTGTCGGAGCTCACCACGCCGAGGATTGGCCGGGTGGACTTTGTCCGCAAATTGATCCTTCAACTGATTCCTTCCACCCACCAACACCACGTGACTTGACTCTCGGCAGCTTGGGGACCCAATAGCTCGGTTCTGAAGCTCCAGTCAATTGATGAATGGTCGTTCGATTTCCAGCGCGAATAACTTCCCTTTGCAACTTGTACGTCACATTCAGAACCGACCTCGGCAAACCACCAAATCTCCTCTTTACAACTTTAGCCGCAATGGCCCAAATCAAGCCCATCACCGGTGTATGTAGCCCGACCACAATTGGTCGTATGCGACCCTCCCGGAGTCCAGGAGACGGCTGACTTTGATACACAGATGCTCCGACGAGGTCTCGTCTTTGACCTGAGCATTGCCCTCGGTATGTCACCTCAAGCACCCACCGCCGCCCCGTTTTCTTCTCCGCGAATCTCAACTCGGCCTTTGTCGTTTGGCGCAACAGTTACTGACGTTGACTGCAGGTCTCGGTGCCGCCATGGGCTCCGTCTTCTGGTACGATTCCGCTTCTCCCAATTGAGTCACACATCTGCTCCCTACGTCCCGCGAACACCGAACCATGCGGAACCTACGAAACACGTTCGAACATGCCTCTAACCGCTGATATAGGCACGGCTTCCACATGCCCCGTACCAACGCCCGCGATGCTTTCTACAGCCAACTCGAGAAGGACCGCGCCGCCAAGCAGGGCAACTAAGTTTTTCGATGGGCAATGGAGTGTGGGAGGAATCCAATAAGATGGGCGACCCAAGAGATATCATGCTGATCCCCTTTGTGTTTGGTTGGAGACAAGTGCATAGACCGCGGTGGGCTTCAATGCTTTGCTTTTTCGATCGCTCAACCAACCTGTAATATACGAACTTCCGGCAATTCAGACTTGATTGAGCATTACTCGAGGATCACTTTATGCTATATTGTGACATGGGTTTACGGACGAGAGGACGGAAGCTGGAAGTTGTGGAGAAAGTGCCTTTAGTGACGATGGACATTCTTGCTATCATCGACATGAGTGCTGCGGTTTCTGGTCCAGCACTAGGAAGCCTCAAAGTATTGGTTAACCAAGGCCTCTCTCTAGACATCCATGGATCTACATTGATGTGGCTGCCCGGTTGAATACTCTCAAGGATGTACTTGGATTGGATCAACAGGATGGGCGATTTATGGCCCATAAGATCGTTCCGGTCGAAGTTACTTCGACCAACTTAGTATCTTATTTACTGATTTCCTAATCTCATTACTTATATGTCTCCAGACTGAGTTTGGTATAATCAGACTGACCAGTATAAGATTCGGTCCTGCAACAGTATGCCTGGAGACTCTTTCAAGCTTCTTCTTCCAGGCCTAGCATATGATGCTATAACCTGCAACAGTCACCCACGTTCGTTTCGTAACGAATCAATAAGATGGGATTGATTATATGGAAATTCTTCTTTGCCTAAGCCATACTCATCAGGGGATTGCTGCCCTGAGATTTCATATATCCTTTGCCAGGAAATGAGAAACCAGCTTGGAAATTGATAATGGCTCATAAAGTACCTGTTGAGGGTTTCCCCGGCGTAGCCACACGTGGGCGCCAGCATCTTAATTTAATCATGCTTGGTGCCCTAGATCTGCCTGGTGATGATGGCGAGGCTGTTGCTACATCATCCGAAGTTGATAGATCATGCCGCCGCCTCGTCGCTCTGTCTTGGTTTTTCCCAATCCGTAGTCTCGACCAAGAAGCTACCCTTTTTGTCTTGACACCTAGTAAGCCGTCGAGTTAGATGGATTCATCGTAAACTTCTTCTATTGACCTTTTGGGTGTTCTTATTTCTCTTTTCATCGCTCTTGGGGTATGTGTGGGGGACCCAACGAGTTGATTCTACTTTGGATAGATCAACTACCTCCATCGTTGATTCTTCTATTAACCGCCAACTCATATTGCGATGGTAATATGGTAACGCAGTCCCAAATATGACATGAAAAGGGGGGAAACGATTGATCAACTTACCTCCTGAACCACCTCCGCACGGGCCAACATCTCACCGGACTGTCGCGCTTCTCAGGCTGGTCAATCCTGCATTCGTATTGCAGCATGCCCATGAGCGCACATTGCGACAAGTCGATATTCTTCTGGCCGCGCTCCAGTTTGCGCTTCTTGCCTGTGTCGTATGTTTGGATCTCCGACTCGAGCGTGGCGGACGAGAAGGTGCGGCACGGTGGTGTCATCTTGATCTCTTTTGCGTCACCCAAGCGAATGCGGAAAACGACGTGCCCCCTCTTATAAAGCTGCAAAGGAAAAAAGGCAGCTCTTACTCCCCCCGTCTCCGATATCAAGCAAGCCTTAGGTGATACTGACGGCGGTGGGTAAGACTCCAGGAATAGGGGTGTAGACTGCTTCGATTAAGATCGCCTGACGTTTTGCCGAGGAACCAGGAAGCTTTTGACGATGGACCCCGCGGCGGCGAGGCGGGGAGGGTGCGAGGATTGTGGAAGAGGTCGAAGAAGAAAGTCTAGAGCAGGTAAGTTTCTGGTATCTCACATCATTACCCAAGCTATCCAGTCCCTTGTCAGAGTGTGAGATGAAGATGATGCTGGGGGAATGGCTTCAAGCTTCATTTCGCAACACATCCTATCTTATCGCCGCTTCATAGCAACATCAAAGCCCCTCTTACAACATCATTCGCTTTACACAACATCGCGACTTCATGAGTTGTCACCTGATATCGGACTTCAGAATTTGCCACAGACATGGCCATTTATTATATTTGCTGACTTTCTCTAGCTAATAAACCACTTCCGCACTTCTACCTTGGCTGGCACCACTCCCCAACATCCTCAGAGCCTCAACCCTTTGATCCCCTTCCCATCTTTAGCGACGTTGATAGCACGACATCACCAGGCCTCACAAACCTTCCCACCCCCTTTACTATCACTCTTGGGGCGCTATCTCCCATTCATATATCACCTAGTATCCACCTTGATAGCCGCGCCGCACAACTACGCTGTCACCATTGTCGACGCGAACCACCGCTTCGACGTCACCCGTCTCCTCTCCGACTCACCAACTGCCGCTGCCGCTGCCGCTGCCTCTGGCCCTCCGAATGTCAAGATGCCAGACCCTTACCCAGCCACCAAAAACGATTTGAAGCACATCTACGTCTACCGCCCGGCCCGCAGCGCAAACCAGTCCCAAGTCCAGGCCTCGCTGGCCGCGGCACGCGAGTACATGCTCTACGCACCGCACGCGAGCCGGAACCGGGCCTGGTGGGGCTCCGTGGTGGTCGGCGGCACAGGCGGGTTCGGGCCCGCGGTCGATGCCCGCGGGGCGAGGCTGGTGGCCGACGTCGTGGCGAGCTGGAAGGGCTGGCTTCACGTCCAGCGACAGGAGGTGCCCGGGTTCGTCGTGGGGATGAGTGTGGAGGAGGCGCTAGGGGAGAGGGAGAGGAGGGCGGAGTTGGTGAAGAACAGGGGGTGGGAGGCCCGGGCTAGAGAAGGGGCTTACGCATGGGGTCATATCCCACAGGAGAGACCTGGTTAGTAGTAGTAGTACTGGTGCTGACACCGCAGTCCCAACTTACCGTATGCTTGGTTATAGGCAAGCAGGTAACACGACAACCTTGAATTCTACATAATGGTCTTGGTTTTGGCCAAATAGGAAATCTTGACCGTCTGGCCACTACACTTGTGGAATAAAGTTGAAGGAAAGCCGCTAAAGAACTTACTTTCCATTTGGCGGTCTGGGAATCATATCATAACCAGAACGCTGAAAACTCACAACACCAGAGCTTGTGACTGCCCAGAGCTATATTGATAGTTCAATGTTTCGATCTCGTAGGTGCCGCTTACAATATATCCGTCCCCTTCTTCGGAGGAACTGCGGTCTCCAAGGCTGCACGCGACTAAGTAGGTGACATGGTGACACAACCCTATGTTGGACAATCAGCCAGTAGTACAAGTATAATACTACATTACTTGTACGCAGGTCTTCGGTGGATCCTCCGAGCAACGAGCCCCCCCACGGCAGCAAGCGATTCCCGGCAAGGAAAAGCAAAAAGGGACCGACCTCAGGTCTCACAATTTCAAGTAGTAGTAGTGGTAATATTCTCTGCCCGATGGAGGCGTTATCAGCAGCAAACACGAATCAAACTAGCAATCAAGAAGTAGCACACATTACAAACCGAGGCGACAGTTTCAGATCTATGATGCTGCAGGAAACCAGCAGTGACACAACTATGTACAAGTAAGTGCGCAGTAGACATGCAGCCTGTGGACCGGTGGTATCGACACGCACTGTATCATCGGACCCGACGAAGGAACCAAATCCCAGTCTAGCGACGATGCGTGGGCAAGAAAGGATGGTAAGTCGGGGTGACCTATCGAACTTTCTCTTTTTCCTCCTCTTTCGTTTTCTCTTCTTTGTTTTCCGGCCCGTCTCTTTGATATCCCTCTTGATCAGCACTGATCAGTTGATCGCCTGCCAGCCTTCCAATTTTTAAACTTCGCTGCTGCCCTAATTCATCCAATCCGTTTGCTACAGGGCTAATAGTGCTAATTACTTAGCCCCGCTTCACCGCGCTATTCAGTGGAAATGCGACCCTTCCTAGCCTTTTAAGCCTTAACTTATTAGTAATTGAAGGCTTCGGAATATTCCACATGCTCCTATCCTGTAGCGCTGGGGCATGAACGTGTTCATGCCTAGAGGCTAGGTAGAAAGTATTTAGATGTCTGTCAAAATGCACACGCTTGGCTGTTGCTGATGACTTATCAAACATAGAGAGAGAGCGAGAGAGTGCCTTCAATGCTATGCCTCAAGACTCTCCCCTGGGATCGCCGAGTACCTTTGCCGCCATTAGAACTCTATAAAATCTGCATAGGACCCTGTCTCACCACGAAGCTGAATCCTTATACGAAATCTTTTCTTATCTGCCTATCGGGTCAAGAGCAAAGCCATGTTGACACTTGACCCGGCTCTTTTTCCGAAGCTGAACACGAGGAAGGCTTTGGTCATTGTCGATGCTCAAAATGACTTTTTGGCATCCGATGGGGCCTTGCCCGTGATGCTGCCCAATGGCCTGGTGGAAAGCATATCGGACCTGGTAAAGGCCTTCAGGCCCTACGGCGATGTCATCTGGGTCCGGAGTGTGTATGAAGACAGCCGGGACCCGGAAGATGAGTCCATCTTGACGTCGGATGCCCCCATGGTCGGAGGGCGGCGGGCGGTGGCCAGAGGACGCCGCCCGCACGACCAGCCTTCCTCAGACTGCCCCGAAGCTTTCCTCACGGCAGGGGGGCAGGATCGCCCGGCTTGTGTCCGCAAAGGTACGGCCGGCGCCGAACTTCCTGATGCCTTGAAGGAGATAGCAGACAAGAAGGACATGTCTTTTGCTAAGTCGCATTATTCTGCCTTCAGGTCCGAGGAACTGCTTCAGCGGCTGAGGATGAAGTTCGTCACCGAGATCTTCATATGCGGATCCATGACGAACATTGGCATTCAGGCCTCCGCCATGGACGCTGCTGGTCATGGCCTGGATATCACTATTGTCGAAGACTGCTGCGGCCGTCGGAACAGCATGCGGCATAACAACGCGCTCAAACAGATCGTGAAAACAACTGGCTGCGAAGTCATCTCCGCCAAGGAAGTAATCGAAAAGTTGAAACCGAAAGAGGCGGCAGCCAAAAAGGAGTCGAAAGAGGCGCCAAGGGTTCCCCGAACCCCTGCACCGGCCCCGGCGGCAGCGCTCTCATCGTTCGCAAACGCGTCCATTGACGACGTGCTTCCAGCCGAAGATGGCCCAAATCATCCACATCCTTCCGGGGGATCATTTTCAGCCACCGCTCGATTGTCTCCGGACGCCAAAGCTGAGAACAAGCTGCAGGCAGTCGGTGTAGATGAGCCACGACGTACGACGTCCCAGAAGCGGGGTAGGGTCCGGCCCCAAGCCACCCGAAGTCGGAGCAGCGAGATAACTCTCGAGGATGCCATGTCGTCGTTTACTATGGGAAGCACGAAGAGTACGAACGGGGTCAAGTCGGGTAAAGCCCAAGGAAAGGACCCGGAAAGCTCGCAAAAGGTGGCAACAAGAGCAAAGGACAATACGGGAAGGGTAGAGGAGGAGTCTAAACCCTCACCTGCAGACACAGGCATTAACAGCTCACCGCACGCTACGAAGGACTCGGTGAACCAGGGAAGCCCGACTGCCGAAGAGGCTGCCGGGGGAACCACCGCAACCTAACACTGAATCCAGTGTGAGCGATCCTTATGGCGAAGGCGACACTCGAATCCACTATAACGTCCTCCCCGACGACTTAGTTGCGGGCATCTTCGACAAGCTGAGAGATGAAATTCAATGGCTACGGATGTCGCACCAAGGAGGCGAGGTGCCCAGGTTAGTCGCTGTCCAAGGCGAAGTCGGCAAGGAGGGCGATATCCCGATCTACCGCCACCCAGCCGACGAGTCGCCACCCTTGCTTCCATGGACCTCGACGGTGAAGCAGATCAAGGACGTCGTGCAGCAAAAAGTCGGACATCCGCTTAATCATGCCCTGATACAGCTCTACCGCGGCGGAAACGACTACATATCCGAACATAGCGACAAAACGTTGGACATTGCGAAGGGTAGCTACATCGTCAACGTCAGCCTGGGCGCCGAGCGAACGATGATCTTTCGGACCAAGCGTCCGCCCAAGGGGGCCAAAGACACGACGATGTCAACGGAGGAATCGAGGGTACCTGCCGAGCCATCGGCTGCGAACAGCGGCGGCAGCGGCACAAAGCGGACAGCGCAGCGCGCGCAGCTGCCGCACAACTCAATGTGCCAGATGGGCCTGCAGACCAACGCGCGCTGGCTGCACGCCATCCGGCAGGACAAGCGGCTGGACCGGGAGAAGACGCCTGCCGAGATCGCGTTCGGCGGCGCGCGCATCTCGCTGACGTTCCGGAGGATAGGGACCTTCCTGGACCGCGAGAGCGAGCATATCTGGGGCCAGGGCGCCACGGGCAAGGCCCGCGAGCAGGCGCAGCACGTCACCAACGGGGCGACCCCCGAGGCCGTCCGGATGCTGCAGGCGTTTGGGCGCGAGAACCAGGCGTCGGACTTTGACTGGGAGGCGCACTACGGCGCTGGGTTCGACGTTCTGAACATTTCCACGTCGCCCAGGTTGTTCACGTCTAGCGACGCGGTCGCGAACATGCGCGTCCAGATTATGCTGGCTGAGTACGGCATCGGGTATGCAAAGGGGTAGCTTAGCCCCGGTCTCCGCCGTGAAGGATGCTGCTGCCGGGGCGACAAAAGAGAAAGGCGGAAATGACGAAGGAGAAGAGAGGGAAGACCAGGAAATCAGACTGGTCGACAACGACGAGGCAAAGTCGACGATCCAGGGTGATTTGGCCGTCATGGTATACATGACCCAGCGCCGCGGTTCCGACAACCCCGGACCCGTAGTCTTTACGAGGTTCCAACAAGCCTTGAACTTGCTTCCCAAAATACGCTGTGTTGGTAGCGGCAGCAAGGCTGCGGCTTTCCATAAGCACTTGGAAGTTTGGGAGACGTACGCGGCGGAGTTGGAGTTCATTGCGGCGCCCTGCATAACCCTCGCCGACTTTGCGTTCTGGCCGGTCCTCCATGAGATCAAACAGGCAGGTGCCAGAGATGGTGGTGCCGATCCGTTTGAGGATTTCACAAAGTTGGAGGCGTACTATCAGCGGATCAAGGAGCGGGAATCGGTTCGGAAGGCTCTTGGGGTTTCGGCTTCGCGGACCGAGAAAAAGAACATTAGACGGGGGAAGGAACGAGTCTCGGTTCGCGATTCGGGTCATGTTTAGGGAGTCAAAGGCCTCTCCCGGTTGGATAAGAGAAATCAGTTGGTTCGTCATGGAGTTGTAGGTAGCAGAACAATCTATTCTCGTGCTTGTCTGCTGTTTATTCCGAATGGTCTTTCTACCTGTTCTAGTGTGCTGCACGGCTGTGTGATGGCATGGCCTTGCTCTACGTGCGCCGATCTAATCCGAAACCTGTCCGTGATCTCTGTCTATCTATGCCGATGTCTAATCCGTGCCCCTTATAATCGTTCTAATCCAGTACCCAACCCATTTAGCAACCTATTCTAAGTATATTAATTTCGCAGCTCCCCAAATCTCGCACTATCCCGTCCCTCCAGCAGTTCGCGGATCTTGCCCAACTCAAGAACGATATCATCAAGGACAGGTCGGTTCGAGACTTCCTTTACCGCGCAACGGTTATGTACCCGCTCCAGAAGCACCGCAGCGTCGAGTTCGGCCGCAGAAAATGACAGACTCGGCCTCACCAACGTCCAGACGTCCTCGACCAGGTGCGCCAGGGCGAGGACCTCGAGGCGCTCGTGGGCCCGGCGCTCGGCCGCCGCGGCCGTGTAGATGGACGCGGCGCCGAGGTCGCCGAGGATCGCGTGCCCGGCGTCGTCGTACAGGATGTTGTGGGCGTACAGGTCGCCGTGCGCGACGCCCTTGGCGTGCAGGTGGCGGGCGGCCGACGCGATGCCGTGGAGGATGCCGACGCCCTGGGCCATGGTGAGCGAGGCCCCCGGCGCGAAGCAGTCGCGCGTGCAGCTGTCCAGAGAGGGGGGCAGACCCAGGGTTCGGTAGGTGGACGGGATCAGCTCCATCACGAGACCCTTCTTGTCGGGGCCGTCCGGGTGGTCGATGATCCTCCCCTGGGTGTCAATTAAGTTGGGATGGCAGGCCGCCCGCATGCAGGCGCGCATCTCGTCCAGGGGTGTGCCATCGCTGGTCACGGAGCCCTTGAAGATCTTGACCGCGGCGTCCTGGGCCGTACCGTTCGGAAGTGTGAAGGTGCCCTTGGAGATGATGCCCGACGCACCTTCGCCCAGCAGAGAATGCATGCTCAGCGAAAACCAAGGTATCTTAAGAAGCCCCTCCTCTTCCTCCTTGTCGCCCTTTTCCACAACCTGGGGCATTTCGGAGTCTGCCAACTCGGCGCCAGTGCATGGGTTCCCAGCAATGGACAGAAAGGCCAGCTCAGGCATCTCGTACAGCCAGCCGGGCAGCTCCCGGATCCGATTCGCGCTCAGCCGCAGCAAGCCCAGTTTCCTGCAGTTCTTCATCTCCTCCGGGAGACCGGTGAGCCGATTGCCGGACAGCATGCACTTCTGCAGGCGCGCGCACTTGCCGATGCTGCGCGGGAGGGCCTCGATCTCGTTCCCCGTCAGGATCAGCCAGCGCAGGCGCGGCGGAAACGCGTCCTCGGGCACGCTGCGCATGCCGTTGCCCCGGAACGCTACCATCTCAAGGGCCGGGCATTGCGCGAGCACGGCGGGGAAGACGGCGAAGTTACAGGCGGAGAGGAAGAGCACCTTCAGCGCGGTGAACTGGGAGAACTCGGCGGGGAGCGAGGACAGCCCCGTGCCGGAGAGGTCCAACTGGACTAGGGAGGCCGCGTGTTGGAGGAGCTCCTTGGGGAAGCTAGTGAGCGGCTCTGTGATTTTCAGCTTCGTCACAGGCTCGGAAGCGATTGCTGCGCCATTGTGAGAGCTCATGGTCGCGGGCAGTCTTGATATCACTGGCCGGGGTGAAACAAAGGGGTGTGGTGCCTCCACCGATATAAAGATCTGGCCTTAACGAAAGTAGCACGAGTTGGAGTCAACAGCGTGATAGAAATGTTCAAAGAAAGTGAGTCTAGATAGGGCAAGGAAATTTATCAATCTGAGTGTTGTTTATTGAACTGGGAAAAGAATGTACAGAAATGTTATGCAGCTGACAAGGGAGGTTCTATTGATAGTCAGAGTACCTAAGTCAGCCACCAAGGGAAGCTAGAACCGACTTTCCCCCCAGACGCCAAACTGACAAGAAATCCCACCACAGCCGAGCTGCCAGCACATTTTGGATAATGAGAACAATCAACAATCGGGTTCTATTTAATTGTGAAGCGCTCAGTGATCAATTCCAGGAAACATTATCTGCGTGCGTTCTTCACGAACTTACTACATGCAATCAACCAAATCATATTGACTGATAGGACCCAACAACCTTGGAAGTCCAGCATCGGCCAGTAAGATCGGCCAAGTCAATCTCGAGTGGGCCCCTGCTCCTTATCGAACTTAGCGGATCCCGATAGGTACCCATCGCTTGCTCATCGCATCCATCGTGTCTCAGTCGAAGCTTGTTATTCAGAAATCTGACAACCGACTTTGCGACCAGCGCCCTGGAATCACCCTCGTGTCGTCCACGCACCCACGCTTACATCAGAACCTACGGGATAATATTTTCGTGGCAACGACAGCCAACATGTCTTCTCCAACGCGCCCGGAAAAGCGCCGTTCCTCAATCGACTCGGACAGCAGTCTCGATGAACCCTTAAGCAAGCGACAGCGTACGACAATTGTCAAGCCGCCCACGCCCACACCCCCTCCGAGGCCTTCAGCCGGCTATTCGGACATGTCGAGCTTTGCGCTGCAGTATGGATTAAACGAGCGACCACATGCCGACAGTATGGGACGCGATGGACTACGAAGATCGATAGCACTTGCGTTGGAGCACGTAGGTTTCGACGCGGCCACCCCCGAGGCCTTGGAGAGTTTCGCGAATAGCGCCGAGACTTGTACGTCTTACCAGGGAACTGATACAGCCCCAGCAGTACTAACACTATTTGCACTAGACCTCACGAGCTTCATCGGGGATCTCAAATTGTATGCCGAAGCCTCGCGAAGGCATGACCCAACGCCGGCAGATTTCGAGAAAGTTTTACGGGGACACAACCTTGGGATGTCCTATTTGCAACCGCATCTGGTGAACCCAGTTCTTAAAAAGAAGAAGGACAGACTGAATGCTCAGTTCTACGATCCTACACCTACTTCAAAAGAGACCGATTACTTCAAGATCCGGTCGACAGAGTTTCTAGGCCCCGAGCTCAATGGCGACGAAGAAAGGCAGGAGAAGCGCTGGATTCCCCAAACGTTGCCCAGTTTTCCCCCAAAGCACACCTACCGCTACACAGAGGCCGAGCCTACGGTACCCGACCCAGAGAAGAAGCGGACACAGGCAGCAATAGAAGCACGCAAGAGCGAGGAGGCATTGCGGGTCATGGAACGAGCCTCCAAACAAAGCATCCACAAGGACATAGCAGAAAAGGCCAGGCGACACAAGTTCAGCAGAGAACGTCATGAGAATTGGGAGGCACTTATGAAAGCCGTTCTTCCAGGGAGCGGTACAGGGACAGGAACGCAAGAAGTCGCGGACCACAGCATCGTGGTGGACTACAATGCATCCTTCATGCGCAGAGAGGTGCCGAAAGTGAGCAGCAGAGGTCCGCTTGACACCTTGACAAGCAGGGGCTAATGTTGTGTGTGATGCATAGGAGTCTCGGGCGAAGAAGATCTAACTTCGTGAATCGCGCGAATACCGAAGAGCTAGGGGGCTGCGAGGAGGACCCTTTTGCGTTGGGGCAAAGAATTTGGACGATCTGGCTGGCTGGCGCTTGGGTGTATCATTGGTACAGGCATCGCATCGTTTGGCGCAGCATGGCATTGGAGTACAGGATACAGCATGATTTTTCCCTTCGAGATACCCCCTCACCAGCACTGTATATAACTAGCATCATAGCTGGACAGCGCGTTGTATTTCGGCGATACAGAGGAGCTGTATCGAAGGTTGACATACAGCTGCAAATGCAAGCGGGTGACAAGACTGAATCGATGAACTTGGAAAAATCTTGCAATTGATCCCCCTAGTGCATGTAAGGTCAAAGAGGATTAAGATGGTATGTGATACAAATTAGGAACAAAATAGTGCGGAATTGGAAGAAAATTATTTATGTATGATAATCAATTCAATTGAATGCTTGCGATATCCCAACCCTAGGTAAGGTAGACAATCTGATGGTGTAGGATATGATGCGAATAAGTGGATGAGCGAGTAGCTTCTAATTGGGATGGAGATTGAAACATGCTGTCTCTGCTTAGTGGGTAATCAATAGGCTGTTGGCCTGCTAACGTTTTAGAGCTCCCCCATCTCCTAGGTGTCAACCCCCATTGCTCTGATTGGCTGCAGCCCCGCGAGGCTGATAACCGATAGCAAAAACACCCCTGCACGGTTCCGGCCGCTAAGTGGATTTCCTTGACCCTAACCGAATCATTGTGCATCCCACACAAATTTTCCCGTTTTTTTGGCAGCGCTGCAATAGCAAAGCCAACCTGCAGAGGATATCGAGCAAAGGAACAAGTTCGGCTCAAGCCCAGCGAAGAAAAAGAAGTCCATTTACTCACTTCACCTTTACCCTTCTTCTCTCTCACCCCCCTCCCAATCTCAGGTCCCCAATTCTCGACCAGACTTGCAGCAGAAGTGACCATGGCTGAGCAGCTGATTCTCAAGGGTACCCTCGAGGGCCACGTAAGTTTGACGATGCCACAAAATCCCACGATGCGATGCGGCAGCTTGCTCGGCTCCTGCGCCATGGACTCGACTGGACGCATCGCAGGCAGCGTTGCCGAACCATCATACTAACCATTTGGTTGTACAGAATGGCTGGGTCACCAGCTTGGCTACCTCCATGGAGAAGTACGAACACCCTCCCCGAAAAAAAAACAAATTGCCCAGTACGCCGAGGAAAGAACATATTGAAGCTAACTGGCACTCGTTCTGAACAGCCCCAACATGCTCCTGTCTGCCTCGCGCGACAAGACTCTGATCATCTGGAACCTCACCCGTGACGAGTCGCAGTACGGTTACCCCAAGCGATCTCTCCACGGTCACTCCCACATCGTCTCCGACTGTGTACGTTAAAATTCTACTCTCCGCCGTCAATGGGTGACACTCAGGTGTGCCATTGGAAGGGCTTTGCAGCATTGGGGCTTTGGCTGGGAACATGGAGCTGACGGGACATTCTTTGCGGTTTACAGGTTATCTCTTCCGATGGTGCTTACGCTCTGTCTGCCTCTTGGGACAAGACCCTCCGTCTTTGGGAGCTCGCTACCGGCACCACCACCCGCCGATTTGTTGGCCACACCAACGACGTTCTCTCCGTCTCTTTCTCGGCCGACAACCGCCAGATCGTCTCTGGTTCGCGCGACCGCACCATCAAGCTGTGGAACACCCTGGGTGACTGCAAGTACACCATCACCGACAAGGGCCACACCGAGTGGGTTTCTTGCGTCCGCTTCTCTCCAACCCCCAGAACCCGGTTATCGTCTCCTCCAGCTGGGACAAGCTTGTCAAGGTACGTTTGCGCTCCCCCCGACTGTGCCACCCAGGCCATCCCCTCTGCCTTTTTGACATGATGTTTTGCAAAATGTATTTGCTACTTCAGAGCTTGCTTCGGCTTGCCATGAGACAATCTTTCACCATTGCCCTGATCAAACACACCACTTTCACATTTTATTAAGTTTCGAGACCGAAAGTAGCCTCGAGCAGCCTCGCTAACTTGACTTCAAGGTCTGGGAACTCTCCACCTGCAAGCTGCAGACCGACCACATCGGCCACACCGGCTACATCAACACCGTCACCATCTCCCCCGATGGTTCCCTGTGTGCCTCCGGTGGCAAGGACGGTACCACTATGCTGTGGGATCTTAACGAGTCCAAGCACCTGTACTCGCTCAACGCCGGTGACGAGATCCACGCCCTCGTCTTCTCGCCCAACCGCTACTGGCTCTGCGCTGCCACCGCCAGCAGCATCATCATCTTCGACCTCGAGAAGAAGAGCAAGGTTGACGAGCTCAAGCCCGAGTTCCCCTCGGTCGGCAAGAAGAGCCGTGAGCCCGAGTGTGTGTCGCTGGCCTGGTCCGCTGATGGCCAGACTCTGTTCGCTGGTTACACCGACAACATCATCCGCGCCTGGGGTGTCATGTCCCGGGCATAGTAATGTCCTGGTTTGATTCGACGGGTTATGGGGAGAGATGCGTTTTGTCATGGTCATTGACTGGGCGTCAGGGATGGGCTTGTCATTTGGTCTTCGTTACTGGGAAAATGGCAACTTTCACATATGCAATGCGACAGACGATCGGGGAAAAGATACGCTGTTAAGCAGACGAAGCTGTGTTGTTATTTGCTTGCTACTGTCATGAATTACGTGATCATTGCATCAGGAGAGACTCATCGAGCTTCAGCTTCGCCCCAAGAAGAACAAAAAAAATCGCAAATCTTATCGTGTTGTTTGCTTGTACGTGTGTGAATGTAGGGATTTGCATGAAGCTGTCCCCAGACAACAAGGAGGTCACCCTAGATGTGATGTTAACTCGTTTGGTCTGTTTATGCAGCTTCATCGCCTGTCATGTTTCAGCTGCTGTTAAGAAGTAAGGAGTCAGCGCCGCAACCAGATATGCTGTTTTATGACCTCTTATTGCGGTCCATGTTGGTTGTTGGTGGGCTCTACTTTCCCTCGCACAATCATGGACGATGATGCTCCGTAATATGAACAATCAACTCCAATGGTTCCAAGAGGCGAGAATCTAATCTGTTGTTTATTTGCGTGTCTTCTGTTCTCTCGGCGATGAGCTGCCAGTATCTGACTGTGTTCGTGTTATACCTACACTCCCAGTCCAGGGGTATTGACGTCGTCACCATGGGTCTTATTCAGCTCATGGACGGTTCATCCATGTGGCTGCTAACAACAGTCGGTGTCGCCTGTAGCGTTTGTAGATATCATTCGATTTTATTTGTAGGTTATACGACCGACTGAACAATACTATCGCCGCGTGCTTCGTTCTGACTAACTTGCTTGCCAGCTGGCCGCGTACAGATTACGAGGTTTTGAGTTCAAGCTTGCCTGGGTGTGATGATGGTGGGGGCTGCTTGCCCAAACTGAATTGATGAAAGATGACTTTTGCATTCCGCAAGGCCGCCGCCGTCGCAGTCTACCATCACAGTGGCTTGTTGCGGATTAATTGTAGCTGGCTGGCTGCTGCAGGGCTAATGCCGACTCGATGTTGCCGATCAACTAGGGTAGGGTCAAGCTGAATTCATCCGCCATACCGTTCGACGACCGGGTATATTGGCCCGATGCGTACCTTGCCCTCCCCCGTCATTCCGAGAGGTCTATTTAAGGAACCGTCTCTCTTTCTTCTTCTTATGCTGGATCTCACCAAGCCTTTCGGATATCTTTACCTACTTACCTCACTGTCGCTACCAAATCCGTAAACCTCCGCTGTCGAAGCAACAAAGAACACTCTCAGAGCGAGAGAAAGCGCACGCAAACTGCTTACTACGACGCCACCGGTAGCCCAGCCATTCCCCCTCCTCCTCCTCCTCCTCCTCCTCCTCCTCCTCACCAAGCCAAATAAACACACACACACACGAGAGAGAGAGATGCGCGCCACCCAGGCCCTCGCGGCCCTCTTCGTCCTCGCCGCCACCGCGGCGGCGCAGTTCCCGACCTGCGACCCGGACTGCAAGAGCTGCGGCCTCGGCTGCAGCGAGGGCTGCGACGCGCCGCTCGCGGCCGCCGACTGCCAGGACTGCCTCTACTGCCGGCGCGAGAGCAGCGCGTGCGGCTACCTCCAGCTCGGCGGGCTGGACCCCTCCCCGCACTGCCAGACGTGCTACAGCAGCTGCCACTGCCGCCTCGCCGCGTTCTGTTATGATGATTTGCCGCCCGTGACAACGACGACGGCGGGGACGGCGCCGCCGTCCGCGGCGTCTATGAAGCCGCTGGTGGCGGGTGGGAACGATTTGTTTGGGAGGAGGTTCGATGGGCGGGCGCGGGCTTGAATCAGGGCTCAGGCTCTGGTTGGATGGCTGGCTGGATGTGCGAGTGAGATGGCTGGTGGAGGGAAATTATTATGCCTCGTATCGTAAGCATCGGTGACGGGGTGTGGGTGGATGCTGCTGGGCATGCATGTCTCATTCAGCATGTATTCTTCCTATTCGCGGACTGCCCCGATGCGCCCAGCAGTCTACTCTACGACCTACTTTCTCCATTGGTGTGCAAAGTTAACGAAGTAAATTAATATAAAAGTCCGATGGAAGACAGTCTTCCATTGAGAGGCGTGTAGCTGGAGTCATAGCTGGGTTGGCTGGTCAACTGGGACAGTAATAAGCGTTAGCAGCCCAGTACAAGACCTACTCAGTAACAATCAGGCAGCAATAAAGAAAAGCACTGGCCAGTGGAGTTGGGCTTCCTCATGCATCGGCAGTCCATGGATTTAAGCCTAAAGTTCGGGTCGATCCATGTCTTGTCGTTGTGTCCTATTGAAGCGATGTTTTCAAGCGGTTGAAAATTCAATGCAACTACAACCCTATCCAAAAGGGGGGTAACCCGGCACAGCGGATTTCGGTAGAGAGTGGCCAGCGTCGACGAATCACCTCGCTCCTCTGGAAACTATTTTGTCGCCATTTCCCACAGCACATCATCATAAATTGGCACTGTTGAGATCTCCCCAGCGAAGCCGTCACAGATCCTCTCGGTTCCAAGGATGAGTACCTCGATCGCTCTCTTGCGCATCGCGCCCCTGGTGCTGAGCACGTGTGTTCTCCGATTCTCCATGGACAAACTGCTCTTCCTCTGGATCTTCCTCCACCCGCGCCTCGCCAAACACACCAACGCTGTCTTGCCGCCGTATCTTGACATCTTCACGACGCGCAAGTCGTACATCTTGTCGGCCTTCTACCCAGTGCTCATCGCCACCGGACTCGCGAACCGGTACCTCACCCAGCTCAGCCCTCAGGCCTCGTCGTCCGCCGCATGGTGGTACGATGGAGGCACCCTACTGGCGCTGTTGCACTTCGCCTTCACGGCTAGGTTGAACAGCAAAGCTCAGGCTATCATAGCCATGACGACAACGTCCAAAATGGAGGACAAGAAGACCACGCCGGATATGCTGGGTTGGCTGTATCTGCATGCCTTCAGATCGGTCTTGGTGGATCTCCCGTGCATGCTCTGTTTCGCGATTGCGGTGATGAGGTGCTTGGTAGAAGTAGATTAGAGATGCAGAGATGCCTCACTGGTAAATACCAGGAGCTTCTTCCTTCTACCGGAGCCCCAGTAACCCATAGTGGCGGCACATAACAGAATCGGTTTGTCCCATATTGTTTCTTTAAGTCGACTTGATTGCATGTATGAAGATAGTCACAGGATTGACTGGTTCGTACGAATATCCAGAGAAAGTACGGCGCAGTCAAAAATACCGGTCTGACTCATCCTTGGCCAAAATAGCGGCTTGGTTGCTTCCTTCAGCAATCGCCCCAAAGCCCAAGTTCCTGCATAACCCGGGGCAGTAAGTTTGCGAGTACCTGTAATGGTTATATGAAGAGCTGAAACAGCGCAATACGAACGGCCAAGCGAAACTCATTACCACCACGATAACCGAGAACCGTCTCAAGTCCCCTACTATGGCTACAGGGGAGAACACCACAAAGGTCCTTGTGACTGGGTTCGGAGTCAGTACCCCTTGATAAGCTGCTTCGTCTACCGGCGTAACTAACATACCCTCAGCCATTCCTGGACATTGCGAAGAACCCATCCTATGAGATTGTCTGCCGCCTCCCGCAGACTCTTTCATCAGGCAACGTCACCATCATCGCCCACCCTGAGCCGATTCCTGCAGCATACCATAAGATCGCAGATGTAGTGCCCAGGCTTATTGTAGAGCACGACCCCGATATAGTTGTCCACATGGGCCTGGCAGTGGAGAGGGACTACTTCGCTGTCGAGCGCAGCGCGCCGAAGGAGGGCTATCATGAGATCCCGGACATCGCGAGGCGTGTATTTACTCGAGCGGAGAACAAGGCTCTGTTTGGAAGGTCAGCTGCGTCTCTGGCTATCGATCTTCCCTTGGAGGAGGTCGTTGACTCGTGGAAGGACTCGGTGGCCCAAGCCAGGTTGAGACTGCCATGCTCTTCTTCTTCTTCTCCTGCCTCAGCGGCGGGTAAGGCTCAAGGGGGTGGAAAGAAAGGCAAGGGCGCAAAGGACACTAAGAAAAAAGAAGAGCAGAAGGAAGTTGACGTCCGCCTGAGCGATGACGTTGGGACATACGACTGCGGATTCATCTACTACTTGAGCCTACTTGAGATGGGTAAGAGGGGCAAGAAGCGAAATACGGTCTTCTTTCATGTCCCGCCTTTGAAAACTGAAGATGAAGTGCAGATCGGGCTTAAGGTTACCGTGTGCCTTGTGCAAGCATTAGCTGATACCGTCACAAAAAAGGGCACTTGAGTCACCCACCGCGTCCCATAACATCTTTATGGTATGTATCTAGGATCATGATCGCGGTATAATAGGGAAGGGCTTAGTATCAAAAGGATTCAGAATTTTAATTAGAGTATGAAATGTTTGACCTGATGCACTTAAACTATAACATACATCTACTGGAAAACTTGTGTGTCTTTATACCCAAGCAATTTTGTACCCGTATAACGTAGCCCGCTTCAATGTCCCAGATAAACATTAGCCTAATGTGTTAATTACTCTGATACAGTAAGGTGCCCAAATATTGATTTGTGGCGATGCCACAAAATTCGGGACATTACCCCTATCATTATTCACGCAGCAACTCCTTGGAGGTAAACCGGGGTAGATGCAATCCAGAAAGATAAAAGAAAAGGCTTCTCAAATGAGGAAGCTTCCGCTCTAAACAGGTTCCAGGTGATTCTCCCCCAAGGCAGGCAACCCTGCAACGAAAAGGAGCAAATACACCACTTCTCTTGCTTGTTACTTGTTTTGGATATTTTCCTATACTCACACTCGATCTTTCCCCTTCATGGCCACCCGTTCTGTCGAGATGTCGCTACCAGCGTTCCTAAACTTCCTATTTGCTATTCGTCCTAGATATCTACCAATTCTCAGTCGCTTTTTCCCCTCCATGGCCATCCGTTTTGTCGAGATGTCGCTGGCAGCGTTCATAAACTTCTCTTGTCTCCCTACCGACGTGCGGAAGCGCATCTAGCTGTTTGCTAGTATCCAGCCCCATACTCATGTCATACTGTGGTATCCCAGCAATGATAGCATGGCCAGGCAGTCCACGCTCTTTTGGCCGGGCGTACTTGATGTCCAAAGCAGGCGGTGCGAGTACGGACTATTACTGGCAAACAAAGAGTCCAGCGCAGTGGTCAGAAAGATCAACAAGGACACCAAGCCGGTATCCAAGCTAGTTCACAACCAGGACTTGTTCATCAACTGGGATCTTGATCTCTTGTATGTTGCTGGTTCGATGTATGCCTTCGACCCCCTGGAAAGTCTAGGCGAGCTCCCCTGCAGCTCCAGCATTCAGAACCTCGCCTTGTCCATTGTCGGCCATACTTGACCATACGACTTGGGTATTTTCCCATGGAGATGGTTCAAAAACAAGTCCCCTCAACAGCAGAACATACCAGAGCAGGCAATCGTGGAATGGAGAAATGCTAAAACAGCCTTGAGCCGCATGACCGGATTGAGAACGCTCAAGCTAGTCGCTACCTCCGTTTTCAGCAGAGACTTCGATCCGGCCCCGAAGCACCCGAAGAATGCTCTATTACGCCAGATGACTTCTTATGCCAGGCACTGGTCGCCACTGAATGCCTCACCTGTGGGATATAACCGCAAGGAGTTGCGAGCCTTGGCCTCTCACCTTCCACGCGACACCCACGGCTTCATAAATATTCGCTTGCTCGGCCCTTCCTTGCGATACGGCATCCGGCCATTACACGACAATAACCAGTTCACCAAAGGACGTGACTTGAACGACTACTGCCGCGAGCTCTGTAATTTGATCCAATACATCAGATACAGGGAAAACCATGCTGCCTGGGGCACGTTGGAGGTTGGCCTTGCTGTGGATCTGGACTCCAACTTCAATAGAAGCGATTTTCCGGACTACTATCGTCGGGTTGGGATGCGAGTTTCGTCGAGAGAGTGGTACAAGGGCCCTGAAAAGTTCGCGAACCGAAACTAGATACTGCATGGAATTTGTGTTGCTGATGGTGTGACACAGCTTGGAGTATCTTCTCCTGTATCTGGGCAGGGGGTTCCGGTCTCACTCGCCGACCTGTAATAAACGTGGACCGCATATAACACTGCGACCTGGTGACAAGCTAACCCTCTGCCTCGACGAGCTTTGTGCAACCATAGTGTTGTAAATGATCAACATTTGCTCATAGATGGCAGACAACTACCAAAGTTATCCACATGCCAAGATCGATCTAGATGGTTTCCATATGGTCACCAATATATTAATATCACGTACTAAGATGGAATCAGCCCAATAATTCCACATCACTGCTTTTATTCATCAGTGACTCACATCCACTTGCATTTAGGGGCCTGTAGTCTCGCTTGTCTGATTGGTCATGTTTTCGGCGTAAGCTCCTCGCCGGGAATACGGGCCCCTCTAACCCCCGGAATTGGTGGATGTGACTCACGCTGTAGGATAGACTCACCGGATGCAACATCCTACTTACTTAAACAACCACTCATGTAAAGCGAGTACATGTTTTCTCTCGTGCACTTACACTCGATTACAATCCCCTCCTACCTCGAGCTCCAGGTCATATTTCTGTTCATCATGGCTACAAATGCCGGATACGCGCACGAGGATGCCTTCGACGAGGGGTTCTCCAAGTCGACCAAATCCACAACCTGCACTATGAACAGTACGGGCCGCGAGATGGCAAGCCAGGTAAGGTTCATGTCCCTCTTCCACATTTCCCCCCAGTTCAACGAGCGGGGAACTAAATGTCGTCATAGTGATCTTCCTCCATGGGGGCCCGGGTGCCGGCACGTCAAAGGCAAACACGGCCTTCTTCAATCCCGCCGTCTACCGAGTCGTGCTGCTCGATCAGAGAGGCGCCGGGAAATCCACACCATGTGCCGAGCTCCGCGAGAACACCACCCAACACCTCGTCGCCGACATCGAGACCCTGCGCAAGCACCTCGGCATTCCCAAGTGGCACATGGTCTTCGGCGGCTCCTGGGGCTCGACGCTCAGCCTCGCCTACGCCCAAACCCACCCGGACATGGTCGGCTCGCTCGTGCTGCGCGGCATCTTCCTCGGCTCACGCCAGGAGGGGGAGTGGGCCGAGATGGCGGGCGCCGCCTTCTACCCGGACGTGCAGGGCGCCTTCCTCGACTACCTGTCGACGGCCGAGGAGCGCGCCGAACCGGACCGGGCCTTCCACCGACTCGCGACGACGGGCGACGACCGCGGGGCACGGCTCGCGGCCGCCCGCGCCTGGAACAAGCGCGAGATGTCCATGAGCGCGGCCAAGCCGGGCCCCGAGGCGCTCGCGCTGCTCGAGAACGAGGACTGGGTCATGTCGCACGCGTGCCTGGAGCTGCACTACTTCGCCAACAGCTGCTTCCTCGAGCCGCTCCAGTTCCTCCGGCCCGAGAATATCGCCCGGATCCGCCACATCCCCTCCAGTCTCGTGCAGGGCCGGCTCGACCTCTTGTGCCCGCCGAAATGGGCCTGGAAGCTGCACGAGGCGCTCCCGCAGTCGAAGCTTTACATCATCAATGGCGCGGGACACAGCGCCATGGAGCCGGATACTTTCAAGCAGCTGGTGGCGGTCTGCGATGAGTATGCTAAGCTAGAATGAGGACGGGCGTACGAGAGGCAGTACTAGGAGGCGGAGGGCGACTCGTGCGGGCAAAGTGTGTAACACATTGGGGGAAGACCCCCACGACCCCAACCCCCCGGTGTAACTGAGTTGACGTGTTAGCAGATGATGCAGTGTAATGACTAGCCATCTTCTTGCCCATAATGGGCAACCGGAAAACCTGTAACCAGACGCCGAACGTCGGATCTCTGACAAGGGTATTCTGGGTGTTATTACAGATAAGGATTCAGCTATGCGAGAAGATGTGTTAGCAAGCTTGTCCATGTAGCATTTGTTTCCTTCCTAGGACAACCCAATCAAAATTTGACGTCTAAGAGTCGGTATGCACCGATCCGACACCTGAATACATCATTCGTCCCGAGGTAATCAATATCCTACTACAGGATGTGTCATCCGAAGATAACGCATCTGAGCTGCTGATAAGCCATGTCAACTCCAATATTGGACTCCAACCGCGGTACCCCGCTTATCCACCGGCTGAGACACTCGAGGCGGGTGCCATTGACTATAAATGTCGTCCCATCTTAAGGTTCGGGTTTATAACTCACCAAGGTTGGACTATTCGAAAGCGTATAGGAGGCACATGAACTAAAACTGAAAACATGGGTAGCAATGGTGATACAGCGTGGCAAGAACTGGCCGCTGCAAAGCGCGGAGCCATCCTCAACTCCATCCCGGTAAAGTGGCGTCTGGACAAGATTCCCACCGTAGACGAGCAGCGCAATGTGACAGGGGCCTATATTGAACAGTTCCTGTTGCCAAAGGAAGTTGAGATTACCAAAGCTGATGCCGTGGGCATAGTCGAGAAGGCGGCATCCGGCGCATGGAGCGCCGTCGAAATCGCCGAAGCGTTCTGTCACCGCGCCTCACTGAGCCACCAACTGGTATGTGCGCTAGTGACATGTCACAGGGAAGAACTATATCGCTTACCTACGTTGCTAGGTTAATTGTCTCCACGAGACGTTCTTCGATGCCGCTCTGGCAGACGCCAAGGAACTCGACGACTGGTTTGCTGAACATGGCAAGCCCAAAGGTCCCCTGCACGGACTGCCCGTGAGTCTGAAGGACCAATTCCATGTCAAGGGCGTAGACACGACCATGGGGTATGTGGGCTGGATAGACACTTTCCAGGGCCAGAAGGGGGACCCGCGCAGCAAGACGTTCGAGAGCGAGATGGTGCGCGAGCTGCGCCAGCTCGGGGCGGTGCTATACTGCAAGACCGCCGTGCCGCACACCCTCATGTGCGGTGAGACGGTCAACAACATCATCGAATACACGTGGAACCCCAAGAACCGCCACCTGTCGTGCGGCGGCAGCTCCGGCGGTGAGGGGGCGTTAATTGCCCTCGGCGGGTCGCCGGGCGGCTTTGGCACCGATATCGGTGGTTCGATCCGCATTCCGTCTGCGTTCAACGGCCTCTTCGGATTGCGGCCGACATCAGGCCGGCTGCCGTACGAGGGCATGGCGAACTCGATGGACGGGCAGAACTCGGTGCTCAGCGTTGTCGGCCCGCTAGCCTCCTCTGCGGGCGGCGTCAAGCTTCTCACGAAGGCGATTCTGTCCGCCGAGCCTTGGCTCCACGATCCGCTCGTGGCCGAGATACCGTGGCGCGGGGACCTCGAAGTAAAGACCAAAGACTTGATCGCCTCTTCGAAGCTCAGCGTGGGATTCCTCGACCACGACGGCGCCGTGGCGCCGCACCCGCCGCTCAAGCGCGCCCTGGGCCTGCTTAGGGACGCCGTCGCGCGGTCCGGCAACCAAGTGTTCGACTGGCAGCCGCCGGCGTCGTCCCACCCGACCATCAACGAACTCGTGAGCAAGACGTGGATCTACGATGGCGGCGCCGACGTGCGCCAAGACTTCGCGCGCTCGGGCGAGCCGTGGGCGCCGCAGATCCTCGACGTCTGGCAGGAGCGGCCGCAGGCCGACGCCGCTTCCATCGCCGCGACCAACCGCGGCTTGCGGGCGTGCCGCAAGGCGTACCTGGACTACTGGAACGGCACCGCGGCCGACGTCTTCGTGGCACCGTGCGCGCCCTTCCCCGCCGCGCGGCCGGGGCGGTTCGACTACATCGGCTACAGCAGCTTCGTCAACGGGCTGGACCTGCCGAGCGTCGTGGTGCCGGTCACGACGGTCGAAAAGGGTGTCGATGTGGTCGACGCGAGCTACCAGCCGGTCAGTGAGTTGGACAAGAAGATACAGAGCGATTGTAAGTCTCCCCGACCCCGAACGGACCTTGGGTGTCAACAAATTTCTCGATCCTTTTCGCAATGGCTCAGAACTGACTGACGATCGAACTCCACAGATGACCCGGAGATCTATGATGGTGCACCGGTCTCATTGCAGATCATCGGCCGAAGATATCAAGAGGAAAAATTGCTTGCCATTGCTGAATGGCTTGAAGGAGAGCTTAATAAAGAGTTACTCACGTCATGAGGACCATGGCTTTGGATGCATGCAAGGGAGATGTAATCCATTGGGCAAATAAATAAACTTTTTATTCCTATCACTTGAAGATAAGGACTATTTCCCAGACGTATTCCATAATAGACTCGAGCGCGATGTAAAGAAGTACATGGTAAAATTGATATTATATTTTTGTATTCTTTCCGGGGAAATGCTGGACTCTGGACTGGCAGTCACTGAACTCAGAATTACAGGGCAGTTTTATGGGCCTGCGCTCTCCCGCTGAGGACCACTGACAGTTAGTGCTGTACAGCAATGTGGTGCTGAAGGAGGGGCACACTGTCAAAAGGTGATTCAGACAACTTCCGATTAATGTGCCATGGGCATGATCCCTAATGAATGCAACATTTACGACCTTGTTGATCTAAAGACATTCTAGTAAAGAAAGTAAAGAGGAAAAAAAAAAAAAGGAAAAAAAGGAAAAAAGTTGAAAATTAGCGACATCCGCAGGATTTGAACCTACGCGACCGAAGTCATGAGATGGCTGAACCTCACACTGAGGATTCAAGTCTCACCCATTAACCACTCTGGCAGGATGTCGGGAATTTGTTGCAGAAGAGACTTGTTATTGGACACTAAGATACTGGTAGCTTTAGTGCACTATGTGTAGCATTTACTTGGTGCATCTACTTGCTCAATCTGTCTGCTGCTGCCTCTCCTAGCGATCCACTTCTCATCCAAGTGACTCAACCCTCTCAACCTCGACCCAATCGCACATCCACCCTTGTAGCACCATAATGCTTAAGAAACCGCCCCCAAACAGGATCTGAACCTTTGCCATCCTGCTTCGACTTCTCCCCCATCGCGATCGGCCAAAGCACCCGACCGGCGCCGTCCTCCCAGCCAAGCGGCCTCTCCCCGCCGTGGGCATGCTCGAACTCGGGCGCCGCGCTCATGTAGCCCGGGTCGACCGTGTTCATCGCGACGCGCCCCATCCGCCAGGCCTGGTTCGCCTCGGTTTCCGTGATCATGTTGAGGCCCGCCTTGGACATGTTGGTGTGCACGTGCTTGCCGTTCTTGGACGGGCTCTTGATAGACTTCTCGAAGATGCCCTCGCGCGACGACACGTTCACGATGTAGGCCGCGGGCACCGCCGCGCCCGGCGGCTGCTGCCGTATCAGGGGCATCAGCTCGCGGATGAGGATCAGCGGGACGAACGTGTTGACGCTGTGCGCGGAGATGACGTCTTCGTAAGGTATGTCGGCCAGAGACTGCACCCACGACGATGGACCATCTTCACCCTCGGCGACTGTTGCTTGGCTTTCTAAAGCGTTCGGATCAATCTCTATAATGCCCTTGGTTTCGTGACTGCTGAGTTCTGTTGGTCCAATGCTGGCGGATCCAATTAGGCGTTGGTCAGCAACGCCACGTATTCTAGGCTCATACGAGTGGGCTATGAGCATCGGCTTGTCAGCTGCTTGGCCTTTCAGCGCCTTTTCTCTGGACACGGCTTTCTGCTCCTTTCCCACACTGTCGGTGAGTGTCTGGGCCGCATTGTTGACGAGTATGTGCAACACTCCCCCAATTGTCCAACGAGGTTTCGTACTTGCTCGACCAATTGGAACGCATCACCAGCCGATCTGAAGTCGGCACCGATGATTCTGAGGCGGTCTTTCCAGACGGAGGAGTCGCTCTCATTCTCGTATCGAGTAACCGCATCTTCCGGATACCGTGTCGAAACGATGACCGTAGCGCCGCATCGGAGCAATCGGAGGGCAGTGTGGAAGCCCAAGTTGATGCGGCCGCCAGTGACAAGAGCAACTTTTCCGCAGAGCTCTAAGTTGGGCGGAAGAGAAACGGCTGACTCGGCGATATTGAAATCTCCGCAAGGTACACACATGCGTGGGAATACCTTGTGGGCTTTTCTGAGCCATATTCGGCACACATAGCAATAGTGTGAAGGCCCAGCGGCCCGTCCTGGTTTGGAAGCGGCGTAGTCGCGCAATGCCTCCCAGGTTCCTTCTGCCGAAAGATCTGCCGTTGGCTCGTCTACCACAGGACGAGACGTGTGACCACGGGACGCTCGGTAGGATACACATTCGGTTGGAGATCTCTGGATGGCCGCTTTGGCTTTCTTCACCGTATCTTGGTACATAAGTTCCCGCACAGATCTATCGACCCCTGGAAGTAAGCATGCCGCTATATCCCGTGCGCGTTCTGCGGGGATTCGTGGTAGATAGAGCGCCAAGAGCGACGGGAGCTGGTCCAAGTCACCGCTGCTCAATGAAGAGTCAAGTCGAAGCTGTTGGGCAATGACTTCGGCCGACTCTCCAGCGATGTAAGTCTCATAGTCCTCCTTAGTGAGGAGTGCCGCATAATCAAGCAGAGAGGTAGCCCCAGACGATTGTATACTCTTCCCGGTACTCAAAGGTTTGGCTCCCTCATAGGCCCAGTCAGCTGGAGTCTTTAAGCTCTCATGTACTAGCTCTGGGGCTTTGCCTTTGATCCAGCTAACACATCGAAGAAGGGCCTCGAGCCAATCCAGCTCTGTGTAGCAATGTGGCGATGCCTCTTCCGTCTTTTTCAGATAGCTGACATGCGCAACATTAATCGAAGGCTCCCCCACTTGTCTACATCGAGCATAAGCAGAGATGCCACTATACTGAAGTATATTTGGCAAGCCACTGATGCATTGGCGGAGGTCCGGTAGTAATTCTGGAGGGTACCTCAGGTTTTTCCCACTGCTCTCAGCTCCAGCGGTGCCACCACCCTCGGGTAAAGGATATCGCTCCAATGTCAGGCAGATGAGTCGCAGGGCCCAGTCTGCAGGGACCAGGCCGGGTGCGGGTATCGGAAACGGTACGAGGGGCGACCCCATCTGGGCACGAGTCCGCTGTGTACCTTTCCAGAGTTGCAGATTGGCTTGGTCAGCATGCGCTGTGCGTCGCGGCGCAGACCGCTCAGAACATGCTGCGTAGCTTGCGGAAGTCCTTGGGGAGCGAATGGCTCTTTGAGTTCGGTCCGAAACACCCTCGTGTAGATCAGCTAGGCGAAGAAGCTCTTGAGACTTGGCCTGACCTTGAAGCTTGAGAGCCTGTGCCAAATACGGCAAGAAGCTCTGGGCTTGCTCAGTAGTCCAAACGTGATTCACCACGGCCAAGGCAGAGTCCACCGTGGACTCCTTGAGACCTCATGCACTCCTCCAGCGTCAAGATGTGCATGCTTCCAGGAGTTTCCGCAAACTGAATACGGGTCAGGATGTCTTTAGGAAGAAACCGTGTGATCGACTCGAGCTCCGCTCGACTGTTGAACCAGTCAGTACATCATGCAATCGGTGGAAAATCCGTGCTACTACCACAAACCCCGAAGTCGCCTTTGTCTTCCGGGCATAGGGAGGAGATCGAGGAAGACGGAGAGGAAATCCTCTTGGAGCTGCCTGAGTGATGTCGTCTTGCTTCCACTGTCGATATCAAGATGGTATCGCTTAGCCATGGCGGGTATCCGCATGGCTACCTGTCGACACCAAATCCAAGACAGGAAATTGATCGACCTGAACAGGCGCCGAAACTCCTCGATCTGGTTGGTGCCATTTTGACAGACCAATAGCCATTTCCACTGGAGCGAGTTCTTGATCGCCCAGAGAAGACTCGGGCTGGCGGTTGGGACGAGGGACAGCTATGATCCGACTGTTAGCTAATATTCTCACAAAGCAGTAGTAATAACCAGGAAGAGTAGCAGCTTCCACTCACTTCCAGAACACGATGTAGTTGCTGGTCAGCAATGATGGGAGCAATCAGCTCTGGTGGTAATGGAGATAGTTTCTGTGCTATGGAGCAGATACGGGGGTTGTCGGGTGGCCCATCCATCGTGTCTGGTGAAGGCAGTCAAGAGTCGCACGTAGAGAAATAGTGTAAAGAGTTTGAATTCTGATATACAATGCGATTGAAAGGTACTTTCGATATATGTGTTTCTATTCGGGTGGTTGGTGAGGGTAAGGCGCAATGGTCTAGCGACTAGGCCCATATATGGCTGCACGCCGTCTGCGGCGCAGCCCGACAACGGCGGATAGGTGTGCTTACTACTACATTTATGAACGACGAAGGAACTTCCATTGCTTGCGAAAACATTCCTCCAGGCAGAAGCTCCAAAACTTTCAGACGTACGACAATGATTGATGAGTCACGGCTACACCTTACCGGTGACTCTTTATGCTGCGTATTATTACCGGTCCCTGGTAAGCAAGGTCGAACTATGTGACAACCTGAGAGTGATGTGCTCTATGCAAGTAAAGTTCGTCGTCGACATCATATTGCAAGGTCGAGAGGAGAGAGAGTGCAGTAAATGTACATATTCATGGGATCCATAGCTTCAATTGCTTGAACTATTCTATAGCCCTGTTCATGTATCAAACGTATATATATGTACAGTGAAAGATCGTGACGGAGTAAGTAGCGTCGGCCTCTAGCCGAACGGGTATCGTGCCCCTTTTTAAGGGACGGAGGAGGAATGAGCGTGCAATGGTTGTAAGAATGCCTGTTCTCTTTTTTTCCATTCAACGGCCTAGCCGTCGGTGAAATATTCTCCCAAACTCCTCTAAACACCGAGAAGGACATTGCTTCTTTTTATTTCATTTTTTTTTTTCCCATTCCGGAAAAATCCATCATCATCGATAGCCATCATTACACGAAGACCAAGGCCATGCCAGCGGCGATGATGAGGCTGCCGCCCCAGGTCTGAAGACGCGAGGCCTCGGCCGTGATGATGCTCTGCGTAGGCGTGGGCCGCGTCACCGTGCCGTTGGCCGGGTTGGTGGTGTTCGTCGCCGCGCCGCCGCTGGCCATGGGGGGTGGTGGGACCACGACCGTGGTGGGTTTGGGCGGTGGCGGCATCATCGGCGCGGCGGACGAGGAGGCCTTTGCGGGCGGCGCGGCGGCAGGCGGCATCATCATCGGCGGGGCCTTGGCCGGTGGGGCTGACGACATGGCGGGCGGCGCCGCTGCCGGGGGTGCCATGCTGGGCATGCTCATCGCGGGCGGAGGCGGGGGCGTCGCCATGCTGGGAGGGTTCTCGGCTGCCGGAGGCGGCATCATGCTAGGCGCGCTCGGCGGCGCCGCGGCTGGGGGCGCCATGCTGGGGTGGCCCTTCGCGGGCGGGGGAGGCGGCATCATGCCCTGAGCCGGCGGGGGAGCTGCGGACGCCGCGGGCGGTGGCATCATGCCGTGGGCCGGCGGCATCATGGGGGTCCCGCACGACGGGGGAGGCGGACAGGCAGGGGCCGGCGGGCACATGGAGGCGGGCGGCGCTGCCATGGGCATGCCTTGGGGGCAGCAAGGGAGTTGCGCAGAGCCTCCGTGCGCTGGCATGGCGGGCATGGCTGGCGGAGATTCGCCGGCTGCCGGTATGTGGCCAGCTGGCATTTTGGGGGCCGATCCGCCTGATTACTCGGAGGTTAGCAGGCAAAGTACTTTCGAAAGGGGCGATGGGATCCAGTTAGATATACTTACAAGAAGGACCGGCACATCCTGCGGCAGGTGCCGCAGGCATTGCTCCCCCATGGCTCGGAGGTGCCATCGCACCACCACCAGCAGGCATTCCTCCGGCAGGCATTCCTCCGGCAGGCGCTGCTCCGCCTGCCATTGGAGGGTCCATGGCGCCACCGCCATCACCTGAGGACTATTAGCCGCTGCAACAAGAAAGATGACCACAAAGATGAACACTTACATCCTCCTCCGCCGCAGGTGCGCTTTGTCGACTTGCTGGATGGCGGAGCGGCAGGAGCCTGTCCGGAGGCCGCACACGGAACACACTGCATAGGAGGTGCGGGCGCACCGGTTGCGCAAGAAGCCACGGCAATGTAGACTGTACTGACGACCATCTGCGGTGCCGGTTGCTGGCCGGCTGGGGGAGCTGCAGCACCGCCACCCGGTGCTGGCATGGCTCCTCCGGCTGGCATGGCTCCTCCTGCTGGCATGGCTCCTCCTGCTGGCATGGCACCGCCGGTGGCCAGAGCTAAGGGCAGTATTTGTGTAAGAGCGAGTAAGTACTTCATTGTGGAATAAGTTGGCGTCGGCCGGGTTAATGTCGAAAAAGGGAGACGAGATAAAAGCTGGCAGTGGGCGTAAGCGAGTGGCTGTGACCTGTTCCTCCGACAGCGAATCCCCCTCGTGCGCACGGCGGTGTATGTGAGATTCGAAACCCGGAAACGACAAGATGCTCGCAAAGGAAAGGAACGAAACTCTCCGTTCGCCGTCCAGGAGGGTCGTCGAAATCTATGAGAGACCTAGGAGATATATATCAAGATAGAGAATGTGTTCACTGCCAGCTAGTGATATTGCACATTAAAAACAAGACAAGAAAGACGGGGAGATGGGCGAAAATGAATGGCAATACAGACATCCGAATTACCGAAAAGCAAAAGGTAGGATCGATTCAGACGCGCAGACGGTTTCCCTTATATGGGAATAGCCGAGTGACGACAGGCTAGCCGAGTCGATCAAGAACGCCAATGGTACGTAGGCTAAGGGTTCGAACGATAAAGATGGGTCGGGAGGAACCTCGTCTGATAGGGCTTCAGGATGTAACACCAGATGCCGAACGTTGCGAAAGGAACCTCGAGGCGCAGCTCACCCAGGCGGCTGCGCTGAGATGCCTTCGACACGTTTCGAACTTCCAAAGGCGGGATTAAAGGGGACCCTGCCATGGCGACAATGCACAGGAGATCATGGGTTCCATGGCCGTTGAACATCCTGCCAGGGGTGGTTGTCGGCGAGTGGAGTGATATCGACGATCTTGGGATCGGTGGTCAGGATTAAGCTTCTTTAGGACTTCGCGCAATGGCGCCCAGATGCAGAGCCGCTCAGCCTCTTCTCGTGGTTACATGGTGGCCCCCCTGCTTGGTTTCAAGGTTATGGGTTGCGTGAGCTATCCTGACAAGGGGCAGGGAAGTAAGAACGAGGGGTCTGGACCGTCTATATTGACCGGGGGGGTAGGTATAGGATGGGGCCCATCTGATACAGATCGATCTCTTCATCGGAGGCTGAGGCAGATGCATTCCCGAACGCCGACAAACGGGTACACAAACCAGAGCAACAAAGGCCGAAGAGAGAAACACCGCATGGATCGAACTTCAAAACTCAATGATTATGATTGATTCGTCCGAGGTGCCTGGCAATGCAATTTCGACGATGAGATTTCCTGATGGTTTGAGATGGTCCAACAAGGATGACCCCTGCCGAACCAACTGAGCTGCTGCGGCCCAATCCGATACGGCACGACTCCACAACTCCGCGACACTCAAGCACTGCCTCCATCGTGAGTTTGATCAATGCACCAACTAACTAATGGGGTGGTATTCACAGCCGATGCTTGGATGCCGACCTTGGATGCTGGACAGATCCTGGATGGCGATGAGCCGTCGAAGCGTCCAGCCAAGCCATCATGAAGCAATCTAGCCCGCGTCATCTTGCCGGACGAGCACAGAATCGAGTAGCCAAGAGCCGCACATGCGCGTATTTAATGTTGGCTGAGCCAAAACCGGAACCAACGAGTCTTTTCCAGTCGCGCCACCTGGAACCACTCTTCTATCAGAATATCAACGATGGACAGGAAACCAAAAAGTTGGTAGAACCACAAGAGACCGCATTACGCGGTCCTGTGAGCCTGAAAACCGTTGCGACTAACCCGGCTTCACCTCCTTCCGAATCAGGTTACATACTAAGTAGTAGTATATCCTCTTGCGTGAAAAAAGCATCCTGAAAAGGTGCCCTTTTTCCACAAGGTTCCAAACAGGAATTCTAGCTGGCGCCTAGGTGCTGAAAGGACCTCGTGCTTCTCTTGACTGCTATGTAGTCATTGTTTCTTCGGATCTTGAGCCGTGTATCACTCCCTTTCTTTGTTTGCACTCAGTGTATAACAATGTCATTGGCTCGAGCTGAGGAACATTCTGGGTATTTTGTAGCAAGTCTAATGTAGACAGATAGTGGTTTTGTGTTAGGGGCTTCTATCCAAACACCAATATTGAGAAAGTCAATATATAAATATATATATATATATATGTATGAAATAGGGTCTTCCATAGGCACAGTAAATATCACGGCCAGCTTTCACGGACGTTGGTAAGTAGAGCATCCAATATGTGCGTAAACTTGGTCGAGTCGACATATACATGCCAACATTCAGACCAGCGAGTCTTGGAAAAGGCCGCCGGTGCTGTCTGTATATTCGAGAACAGCCCCTATGCACAATACTATTGTACACTATTAGGCTACGCCCCAGCTTTCCCCTGAAGGTTGGCAAGCTTTGTAAAGACTGTGTCAATGAAGACTCCAAGGGCAAGGACGAGGACGGGAAAAAAGAGCCCTCTTTGAGACGCCTGGCGATCCTGAATCGTTGGTGCAAGCGGCTCAACCAAGAAGTGGAGTGGAACCCGGTTGGCGCCGTGGACGAGACGCTGTCGTATCGGTTACTGAACCTGGATACTACACTCGAGGGAGCTGAGCTTTGGTCAAGGATCATCGCCACCCTGCCGGGGCCTGTGTTTGGCCTGGAAGAAAAGCTGAGCCTCGCGCACACCTGGCTTCACTTGTCGAAAGACAAATTCCTGGACGAGGATCTTGCGTACACCATCTATACGCAATTCCGTCTAAGGGCAAATGAAAAACCCACAACGGAGAGTTTTGACGGCTTTCAACGCCGTCTAGAAGAGATTGGCAGACTGAAGCAGAGCGAACACTGATGGAGCGATGGGCATCCGAGAAGAGGGGGGATCAACTGCATTCCATTCATATTCACCTTTCATAACAGCTAAGTAGCACTGACTTCCGATTAATAGAGATGATAGATGATTATAACCCCTTGATCATGTTTGTTAGCTTTGCTGGCTTTTCCTTTGTCTGTTATCAGGCTGGTTTCGTATATTGGCATGAATGGGAACGACCGAAAACGTTTATATTAAAGACTAGGCATCCATTCAGCTAATGGCCCAAAGGGCGATCCAGGGAGGCTCATAGACAATATGTCCTGCATATCCAGGATTACAAAAGTATGTTGCAATTGTGGTATTGGCTTCCTGTCCGCTTTTCTTAAGCCTTCTGTACCATCGCGTAATATTCTGTTTCCAACGCACCAACATCTGGATATATCATCACCCTAGGTAAAATGCCTAGCACCAAGAGTAAACAGCGGTTTCTTCCCGGGTCCCGTGACAGCGTCAAATCATGGCGCAAATTGAATCACTATTATGAGGACAACGCGCAGAAAATTATTGAAAAATGGCAGGGCTTGGATTCGCCCCGGCGACGCGGACTACTCAGACGACACTGGCCTAAAAACAAGGCTTCAGATGCGCCCCAAGAAAAGGGCAAGGGCAAGGGGAAAGGGGAAGGGAAAGGGGAAGGGAAAGGGGAAGGGAAAGGGGAAGGGAAAGGGGAAGGGAAAACGGAAGGGAAATGAGAAGGCGGTGGAGAGGCTCTCATCAGGGAAGCGTCCAGACCTCGACAGGATTGCGCCGTGGAGACCTAAAAACGGCAAGGGGCCAACTTCGGAATCAATGAAGCCACCTTCTGCTTCTGATCTGGCTCAGTCAATCGATGGCTGGAAAACCCAATGGAGTTTTGACCGGGAAAAGCTGCTGTTCCCTTACTTGTGAGTACAGTCTTTTCTATGAACGCGGTATGGCGTAGCATAACCTGCTATTATTGAGTATAATAACGTCTCCCGGCTCATGTAAAAAGACACGTTCTCTTTTGCTTGTTCAAAGTCTAGATGCTTACCTCACATCACGGCAGCATCGAACAGACACTCGAATCCAAACGCCTTTTAGAGCTTATCCGCGCTAGAGCAGCCGACCCCCCAACCGCGTTCTCAGAATGGGATGCCCATTCATGGAATATGAAGCTCAAGAGACATTGCGGCCTCACTATCGATGTGAAGGATGGCGCAGAGGCAGAGGTAATACATGAATGGGTCGACCTGGTTAACCCCGTGCTGAGCAACTATGGCGAGGTGAACCATACTCAAGAAGAGGCCGCGGACTGGGTAGGAATGCTCAATCCAAAAGTCGGTATAATCGTAGCGCTGTTAGCGGACTGGAATCTCTCCAATGGCATTATCCCCAAAGAGGACGCGGAGTTGTCCATTGAGGTTCAAGGGTTGTTTATCAGTTTCTACTAGACATATGTAAGGAGCTTGCCTGCGAGGATACGTCCAATAGCAAAGCACCGTCTCAAGATGAAGATGGCGATGAAGAGATGCCGGACGAAGAAGCTTCCCTGGAGATGAGAAAACAGATAAGAGCCTTGGATGCGCCTTGGCGAACCCGGAAGCCCGGGCCCAACGAGGCTCGGTACCCTCAAAGGGTTTTGGAGTATATTGAGAACTGTCAAGCGGGATTTCCAATTATTCTCCCCTACCGAAATCAACTGGGACTTCATAGGCAGACGATACACGACAGGCTGGCTTCTGTGGAAAACGAGCTCCTAGGCATGAGAGAGAGCCCAGGGATCTTCGCCGAAAAGATGAAAGAGTGCCGGGAGCACCACTTGCGCCAAATCAGACAGGTAACTAAGCCACGGCCTGGAATGTCGGACAAGGACAAGAAAATATTAGCTGTACACTTTGGTCGACCCGAGGACGTGACAGATGAGATTAGGAATCAGCAATTTTTTGGCCGTCTACATCGGGAGGACAACTTTGACGCATATGAGCTTCAGAGCGCCATAGTCCAGCGAATAATCACCTACGAGATCTGGAGGTCTTGTTTCCGATATGTTACACAGCTGCGAGAGAACTGGGATGAGTATCTGAAAATGGAGCGTGAGACGGGCGAGTTCCCGCCAGAAGCTCGCATGTATATGCGACTCTTGAGCAAGTGTGGTTCTAATATCCTGCCCACCTGGCCCGAACTAATCAACAGAGCGTAGCGAGGTTGGCATCGCGGATGACTGCGGACTGTATGATAATCCCCGCAAAAGTGCATTTGAAATGCAACAAACGGATGTGGGACCAGTACGAACACTGGATTGCCCAGAAGGGTTGGGTAACTCAAGTTCGAGAGACCTCGCAGGTTTCCTCCGATTACCAGAGACTGGCTTGTATGTTATGGGTCGTTCTCGAACCTCAAGCTCTCTACAACGCCTTACAGTTTGAGACCATTGCGGGAGAAATGGCCGAGATCGTGGAGCGGAGCACCAACGGATTTTCCGATCTGAACAAAGAATCCATTGCTGATTTCACGGCTTCCATCGACGTACGACTAATACTGGGCAAGTTCCTCTTGAGACACAACAGCCATTACAAAAGGGAACCACATGTACGTGACGTAGATCTATTCTTCTTTGCCAACCTAATGTCAACACTTGGTGCTAACCCCCCCCCCAAAACAGGACCTGATTTTATATCCCAAGATGTCACAGATATTCAAGGACGAGTTTCAAACGCCAATAGGCAAGCTCAAAGACTTGAATTGGAGAAGTCCAGTACTCCGTAACGATGCTGACTACGAGAACAAGACGTCTCGGTGGCATTTACTCTTGAAAGCGGCCAAGCAAGCAGAGGCTTTTAAGTACAGTTACAACAAGAAACTCAAGCCAGAAGTCAGGCTTTCGAACCGAGAGGCAGAGGCTAACCTAGAACGCTTTTGGGAAGCGCTGGATAAGACGCTAGAGACCGCGAAAGCTTTCTCACCGGAAACCAGAGCGTTGTTCGCTAGAGCCAAATCCCTGCGCACACCGGAGACGGAGCCCCCCGCTGGAGGAGACGGAAGCCGGCCCGGCGGTAGCAGCAGCAGCAACAATGCCAACACTCAGACTGCCACCGTTGTTGACTTCAGTGCTAACGATGGCGCCGTCGATCGCCCGAGCCGGCTGGTCCTCGAGGAGAGGAGGGAAAAGGAGAAGACCCGCGGAGTTCCGGACCCGTCAAAGGAGCCGGTGCGCGCCGCGCCAGGCGAAGCGCCGCCAGCAGCCAAGAGGATCCCGGTTTCCAAGAGGGCGATGGAGACCCTGGAGCTGATCCTCGGCGAATGGACGGTGAACCAAAAAGTCATGTGGGACGACATTGTAGCCATGATGAAGTCGATCGGTTTCAACAAGCAGAACACGAAGCATGGCGGGTCCCAGCGGGTCTTCGTCTCAACCAACAAGCTCCGTGAAGGGTTCGGCATCACTGGACCAGCCTCTAAGCATGAGCCACATCCTGAGAATCACCTTTACCTTCAATCGGTGCGGGATTGGGCAAGAAACGAGGAATATGGGTTGGCCAAGTACGGATGGACTCTGGATTCGTTCAAGCTTCAAGTAAAAGCAAAGTGAGAATTCGCTTGAGTGCTTTTCCGTTTCGTTTGCCCTGTGTGAAGCTGTATTTTGCTTCTACAGTCCAGATATATCATCGGAGTCTATGATGGAATAGCGACCATTTTTATACTACCAGATTATTCGTAGCAAAGATAAAGTAGTAATACAACGGTTTATTCTTTAACGAATTAGTGTAAACTTAGCTGCTGCGTTGGCTTCACCCTCGCACCTGCGGCTGTATTCGGTACCAGATACACGGAGCGGAGCTGATGTAATATTAAAAAGTAGCTGTACGCCAGGGTGAGTCAGGATGACCATCATACACGTGACGCGGTGTACCGAAGGGGCTTCGGCTAGTCCAGCCATTGGCGAGGGGCTAAATCGGGCGAAGTGGGACGACAATAGTCCGCAGTAGACGGTAAGGTCACACCGAATTGCTTGTTGATACTTACTTTAAGCAGACTATAAATCCCGGCACCCCAGCCCGTCTTCGTAGCGCAATTAATACTTCAGCCTACATATTCAAACCTCACCGAGCTCATTACCTCCGCCATTCTTTCCGCCAACATAGTTCTTCAGATCTCGCCCGGTTGCCACAATGGCCTCTGCCAATACGTCGTCAGCAGACCCCATCGTCTTCTACGACATCGCGTCCGGCCCCCCCATCCGGCCCTTCGCACCCAACCCCTGGAAGACCCGATACGCGCTGAACTTCAAGCGCGCCCACTTCGTCACGCAGTGGGTCGACCTGGCTGATGTCATGTCCACCCGCAAGGGCCTCGGCGCGGACCCGGTGCGCTTCCACGCCAACGGCGAGCCGTTCTACACCTTGCCGGTCATCCGGGACCCGGGCGCCGCCGACGACGACGCGGTCGTCGTGGCGGACTCGTTCGACATCGCCGTCTACCTGGAAAAGAAGCATCCCGAGGCCCCTCCGCTGTTCCGGCCGGCCTCGCCCGTCGTCGGCCTGTACGCGGCCTTCAACACGCACATGGACTCCGTCTTCCAGACGGGCGCGGCCCTGGGCAGCCAGGACTTGCCGTTCAACCCGGCGACGGCGGAGCGGTGCCAGGCCGAGTTCTGCCGGCGGCTCGGCGTCCAGACGTACGACGAGCTCATTGTGCGTGGGGAGGCGCGGAAGAATTTCCTGGTCACGCTCCAGACCGCGTTGGGGGATGTGGCGAAGTACTTTCGGTTCTCCGACGGCCCATTTATAGGAGGCAAGGAGGCCGACTACGCGGATATCATTATTGGCGGCTGGCTGATGATGTACAGCCACACGGTGCCGGAATGGGAGGAGATCCGAACGTGGAATGATGGGATTTGGGGCAAATTGCATGATGCGTTGGAACCATATAGAGGAACATGGTGATACCCACGGGGATCTCATGAGATGGACCGATGGCATTCGTAACTACTCGTCCCTGCTTCTCTATCCTAAATTATGGTCAAACAGTGACTTGGAGGCTCTTGCGACAGTCGGTCTGCTTCACATGCGCTTTCTCACCTTTACCCCTGTCCCATCTATTATTAGCTAACACGTAATAGAGACCCTGATATGAGGTCCACTATGTGATGTCAAATTCCGTTACTGGATGCCAGCGGCCTTTATTCACGGCCTATTTATAGTGACCATGCGCCGTCGTAACCCGAAGGGCCTAAGGATTGCCGAGTCTCGGACATGGTTGACTTCCGACCAACCCGTAACACTGAGGCCGGTTTCCAGCAAAGAAACAAGCGGGGATTCATACCACGCGGCACGGCCAAGACCTTTGGCATTGATCTGGTCGAAGTAGGGAGTTGCATCGAATCGGACGAAATATGCTTCAATGGTTCGTCGCAGTATTACCGGAGAGAGCTTGGGCTTGGCCCAGCTCATACCTCCCTTGGCATCGAGGCCTCCTGTCATTCAGTCGATGGTTATTGGAAACATACTTTTGAAATCAAATACTTTAGGCTATGAATAGAGAATCACGTGGGGTAGAAGTGTTGTTCTACAGGCCGACTATCTCGGTCAAGGAAACCAAGACAACATGCCGAGCGCCGCCGAGATGTGCCAAGGGGTCACCAACCCGCCGGTTCATGCCCGTCCAGTCCCGCTTAGCACTCGGTGGCGAGCTCCAAGCCACGTGAGGAGGTCTGCCCAGCAAAATCGCTCGGTGCTAGGGGTGTTAATTATTAATTGGTATTCGATGCCACATCTTTAAGCTCCGTCAGCGTTTCTTTGTCATTAAAATAGAGTTATACCCGAAGTCACCCAAGCGGCCAAGCCGGGCTGATACCACCAACATCAGACGAAACAATTGGCTGACGCGCCCGTTGGACGGCGGGCATATGTCCTGATTCGTGACTGAATTCTCCCTGTTTAGGCGTGACGCACCAAGACGCTAGCCATGGATCGGAGCGAATCTAATTAGACCTCATCGAGTATTATTAGCAGGCGAAGACCTATATCTTGGAAACGAATGCAGCATATATCAATCCCGCTTCGCCACTGCCTATTGAGACATCCGCAGTCGCAAAACCGCTCCCCAAGGAACCATGTTTGATGTGTCATGTTGAATCAGGACGAGATCACCCGCCATATAAAGCTGTCGATCCTCTGCCGCCCAAAACATCCCCTACTGCTACAAGTCCACCCAGGAACGGAAACAGAAAACGATCTAAACAGCAGGCATCGATCACTTAGCACGCGAGCAAGCCTCTGACAGCCAATTGCGGAAAAATGATGCTGCAACAGTACACATACATCTACGCCATCGGCACCTTCTTTGCTTTGTTGGACGCCTATAACAACGGTGCAAGTATGTGCTAGTTACCAACACTCACGTTTCCTATGACACATGGTAGATATACCTAAACAGTTGCATGAAACTGACCGAGAGGGAAACAGATGACGTGGCCAACGCGTGGGCGACTAGTGTCTCTTCGAGATCGATCACCTACCGACAGGCCATCGTCTTCGCCTTCATTTTCGAAGTCCTCGGCGCCGTGACCGTCGGCGCGCGGACTGCCGACACCATCAAGAATGGCATCATCCCGCCGTCTGCGTTCCGGAACGACCCCGGCGTTCAGATGCTTGCTTTCACATGCGCTCTTGCCGGTGCCTCCATGTAAGTCATAATGGACAGAGAGCCCCAAACAAGTCATATCTCCCGTTCATCGTCCATGATGGCTGACACCATTTGCTATCGTAACAGCTGGGTCATGTGGTGCTCGCGCCACTCTGCCCACGTCTCTTCTACGTACTCGCTTGTCTCGGCTGTTGCGGGAGTTGGTGTCGCTGTAGCTGGGGCAGGGCAAGTTCAGTGGGGTTGGAATGGGGGCAAAGGTGCGTCATATGTATATTACGGGACGGTTCCACTGGTTGAGCTCATCCCCCTTTGCTTACATACATTCGGATGGATACAGGTCTCGGCGCCATCTTCGCCGGTCTGGCCATGGCCCCGTTCATATCAGCCTGCTTCGGCGCCGTCATCTTCGGGCTCATCAAGTTCGTCGTCCACCTGCGGCGCAACCCCGTGCGCTGGGCCGTCTACAGCTCCCCGCTGTGGTTCCTGATCGCCGGCACCATCTGCACCCTGTCCATCGTCTACAAGGGCTCGCCCGACCTCCAGCTCGACAAGAAGCCGCCCGCGTTCATCGCCGCCGTCACCCTCGGCACCGGCTTCGGCGTCTGCCTCCTCTCCGTCCTCTTCTTCGTCCCATACGTGCACGCCCTCGTCATCAAGCGCGACGCCGGCGTGCGGTCCTGGATGTTCGTCCAGGGGCCTCTCCTTTTCAAGCGCCCGGTCATCGAGCCGTCGGCGCAGGCCGTCGCGCCCAGGTATGCTGTCGTCCAGGAGGGTGAGGGCAGTGCGGCTTCCACCACTAGCTCATCTCACCCGGCCACCTCCGTCGACCGCGATGACGGGGTCCAGAACGAAAAGGCGGCGGAGGAGAAGGCCGTGGAGTTACAGCCCCAGCTTGCGTACAAGGAGCAGGTCGCCCGAGCTGAGGCTCGTCTGCATGCCCGTCTTCGAGAAGGTCACGGTCCCATGGGCTGGGCGATGCGGTTCCTGCACGAACACCCCATGGGCGAAGGGCGTATCTATGAGGTCCACAACATGAAGAACTTCGTCATGCGGATTCCCGCCATGGCGGTCGTCGCCTTGTTGTACGGCTCTCATTACGATATCCATGCCGCGCAGGTCGGCATCGGCGGCACCCCTGAAGGCCGACGCATGGACCGCGTCTACGCTCACGCGCCCAAATACCCAGACGAGGTCGAACATACTTATTCTTTCGTGCAAGTAAGTAGTACCAGTTCAATATACAGTTCCTGCAAACGCTGTAATTAGTAATAATTAACCCAACTAAAGGTTCTCACTGCTTGCACTGCATCTTTCGCCCACGGTGCTAACGATGTCGGCAACGCCGTCGGGCCTTGGGCTGCCATATACCAAGCGTGGTCTACTGGTAGCGCACAGTCTACCAAGGCCCCCGTCGACACCTGGCAGCTCGCCGTGGCCGCGTTGGCCATTTCCTTCGGTCTTGCTACTTATGGGTACAACATCATGAAAGGTCAGCAAATCCTACCTTTTCCACTTTTCATCTTCTCCTTTTCTGCTTCTTCTTTTCTCCCTTTCCCATCCCCCTTTTCTTTCCCTTTGGTATTGACGTGTGTGCCACAGTCATGGGCAATAAGATCACATACCACTCGCCGAGCCGTGGGTGCTCGATGGAGATGGGCGCGGCCATCACTATCCTCATATTCTCCCAGTACTCGCTCCCTGTCTCAACATCGATGTGCATCACCGGCGCCACGGTGGGCGTCGGCTTGATGAACGGCACCACGAAGGCAGTAAACTGGCAACGGATCGCTCTCCTAATGGTCTCTTGGATCGCGACCATTCCGGTTGCCGGATCCATCGCTGGTGTTATTATGGGCGTAATCCTGAACGCTCCCCACTTCCCTTCAAGTTGATGAAGATAAGTCTGAGCGCCTGGTCTCTATTATTAACTTCCAACTTTCATATCCATTTCACTGTTTATCAAGTCATGCATGTGTAGTAATAGGCTTTTATATTGCATCAATAGTTTCATTCTTGTATTTTTAAAGAAGAAAGGAAATGGGTTGGACTTTAGAAATTAACGAAAATGCCGTAAATAATCACATGAATATTTAACTGAAAAAGGCCAGCTAATACGTTATCTCCCGGGATCACCAGTCTCTGAACGAAAGATCGAAAAACTAAAAACCCAGAAAGGGAACAGAAAAAGGAAAAGATGCCATCACACGATAATGAACTCCGCGGTCTTGTCCGTCAAGGGGACTGTTCCAAACCTACGAGCGCATCTTGAAGAAACAGAACGCGGAGGACACATTACTTATTCGCAAAATCTTGCTTTGGGTTGCCTTCGCAGCTCTCCCGTTGAAGCTCAGAGAGCTGCACGAAGCAATTGCGATTGACATCGACAAGACGAAGCTGGAGGAAATTGAAGAATCTCGCCTCAATAACCCGAAAGACATCTTCAGTCTCGGAGGAAGCCTCCTTACTGTATCGGAACACGGCATAATCAAGCTAGCCCACCTGTCCGTGAAGGACTACCTGCTTTCTACCGATATCAAGAACAACCCAGAGGTCTCGACCTTTAGATTGGACTTGATAGGGGCAAACGAAGAGCTCGCACGGTGTTCTTTCGCATACCTATTGTTGGGCAGTTTTAGTGATGGCCCATCTACAACACAGGATGACTGGGAACGTCGCCGGGCGCAGCATCCCTTACTGAATCATGTCGCCAAAGGCTGGACGTATCACCTTCGAGCCTCGGCCCTCACCCCTCAGTTGCGGCATGTTATATCAGAGTTCTTCACACCCGGACCGAAGTTCATGTCGTGGATCCAAACTCTGAACTCAAACTGGATATTCAAATGGGACGCGTACCCTCGGCATGCGACGCCGCTCTACTATGCGGCTTCGTTTGGGCTCAAAGAAATCGTCGAGGGGCTGGTGCAGGGCGGCGCCAACATCGACGAGGCGGGCAACAGATTCGGGGGCACTGCGCTGCACGGTGCCACGCTCCGTGAACACGTCGACATCATGCGAGTGCTCCTCCACGCCGGCGCGGACCCGTCCAAGGCGGATTACAATCTGGTCACTCCATTACATACTGCGGTCAGGATTGGTAATCCCCAAGTGTTGAAGCTGCTTCTAAGCTACGGTGCGTCTAAGGACGCGGCAGATAGCCTCGGGGAGACGCCTCGGAGCTGGGCCGAGAAGGCGGGACAGGTGGTGTCCCAAAAGCTACTTGCGGATGAACCATGGCAGAAAATGAGTGAAGCATCCAAGTTAGACAGAGGTGTCGTTTATCAGCGTCCAGTTGCTTCTTTTCATGCATTGGAGGTTGCTCAGGGCCTCTCGCATCGTAGAAGCACATGGCCCTAGTATGTACACTGGTATCGATCAAAGGGTGTATTCTTTCACGGATTTCACACCATCTTTGCAATTAACCGTTCGCTGTTCCAGAGTCAACACGTTCTTCCAGCACTAGATGGTTATCAGATCCCGGGCGTTGATACTACTTGTACACTTTGCATCAATGTCTGCATATCACTAATTTTCAGCCCCTAATTATTACGGATCCTCAATCTTGAAACCACCGACCACTCGTTTCTGAAAGAAGCCATCGGGATCCCAGCGCGACGCCACACGCTTCAACTGGGAGAGCCTGTCGTCGCCGTAAGCCTGTATTACCTTCTCGTCGGGCTGTGCGTAGTTGAGAAACACCCAACGGGAGCCCAGGCCCCGCTCGGTTGCGACCCGGTCGACATCGCGCAAGAAGGCGTCCACCGCCTCGAAGGCCGCGGAGTCGTCCGCGGCGTTGTGCCAATTATGGCAGATCTCGACGATCACGAGAGGCCCATCTTCGGGACGAAGGCCGAAGAAGTTAGCGGCGGCGGCGGCTCTGGTGCCGCCTTGGGCACCACTCCGCCGGGCGCAAGACGCTTTGATCACACAAGATGGGACCGGGAGGAAAAGGAGAGTGTTCGTGAGACCGGACAGATGCCGTGTGGCGCGGACAAGGTCGTACCACATGTCGGTTATAGTGTTGAGCAGATCCAGGTCGAGTTTGACCGATATAGATTTGTAGGAGTTTCTAGAGTCAAGTAAGTACAGAGGCAGGATATTTTCTTGGTTGAAAGGCAAAGTACTCACCTAGACCCGTCGTTGCAGGCCAAGTCTCCCACCTCCTTCGCATACTCGCTGTGCTTCAGCTCTCTCGGCGTTTCCGTCCCCGGAATTCGCGTCCATGGAGCCACAAATTCGCATAGAGTATCCTCCTGGCCGGCAGCTCCTGTCGAAGATGCAGACACGGCGATGACCTTGACCGGGACATACGGGACGTGAGTGATGGACCATATGAGGTGATCAACAACAGGCTCGCTTTGGCCATTCCTGGAGTAGCATCGAATGGTCGGCGGCTCATCTTGACCATCGCTTCAAGCGTCGGCTGCCGCGCTGGCGTCAAGTAAAACATATAGGCGCACCGGAAATGTTTTGGGTGCGGAAAGCATTCCATTTCGACCGCGGTCACAATCCCGAAATTGGTGGACCCGCCGCGCAGGGCGTCCCAGAGATCCCCCGCATCGTCATCATCGGCCCCCACTTGAGCGTCAGTGTCCTTACTACTAGAAGAAGGGCGTTCCGCACGAACGACCCGTCCCGAGGCCGTGACCACCTCCCACGCCGTCACCAAATCAGCCCCGAAGCCGTGCTGGTACGAGAGAAACGACAGGCCGCCGCCGAGCAAGAAACCCACGACGCCGACCTGTACCGCTTCAGCCCATGATTGCGGCGGCGGCGGCGGCGGCGATGGATGGCTGGGGGGCTGCGGCGTTTTGCTGAAGAACATGATGGGAGGAGAGAAGCGCGTGGAAAGGATACCGAAGCGTTGGTGCCTTAGAAGTTCAGTTTTATCTATGATTCCACCTTTGGGCTGCCAAGCTCAGCCCGAATCCCTGATGGGGCTGGCACCAATGGCGTTGCCTTGTCCTGATCCGTGAACCCGGTTGCTTATTAGTATTGTAGCGCTGACACCATCAGCTTGCCTCCACCCTTTCAGGGCCTTGGTGCATTGCACCAGCTTGACCGAAACGCCACCGTGGCTCAATAGCTTTGGCTAGGAGTTGGGGCTGAAATAGGTAATTATACGAAACTTACATGACAAGCTAACCCACCCATGCTTACGCCGATGACGCCCATTATATCTTCTTTCCTGTGACTTCGGTTCGATGCCAATTCTGCTCCGCAGAAACTAACAACGCATAAAGAGCAGGTAGTACCAAACATAGAGATCCGAAAAGATGCCGCCACATTTCCATAGCCAAGCTCCTCGACCACTGTGATGTCAGTGAATACTCCCGTCACGGAGCTGACCATCAAGCCTCACTGCATTACCCAGCTGGCCGATGGCACCTGGGAACCGCGATTTGCCATCTTCAAGTACGCTTTCTTCCATGAGGCGTACAACCCGAAAGGCAGCATTGACGTTGCCATAAAATCCGGCGATCTGCTTGTCCCGGTGCCGCCCCTGCCCATGCCACAGTACTCGCCCCCAACTTGCACGCGACTTCCCGTGCCGACTGTCGACCTTGGCCAGGAAAAGCGAGACATCGGAGAGTTCGAAGTAGGACTAGGTAGGCCGACTTCGCGTATCCCTTGATTAGTTCTTGGCGTGATCCAAGATTATCTGAGGCTGGGCCGCTTACAACAGACCAAATCCAAACTTATTCTAATACTTATACATATTACCAGTAAGCTTCGTGCTTTGAATTCCATAAATTCAAGTTGGAATAGATTCTATTATACAGTATCTCTCCTGAGAAGGCCCGTCCAACGAGAAAGAAGCGGAAAAGGAAAAGATAAGGGGGAAAGCCTTCCGTCAGTAATTCTTCGCATGGTCCCAGATCGATCACTCTTGAGCCTGCTTTTCGACACCTTGTTTCTCAACGCCCTGTTTCTTCTCAACGCCCTTTTCCTCGGCACCCTGCTTCTCGACGGGCGCCTTCTCGAGAACCGGCTCCTCGACAACCGGTTTACCCACGCCCCGTCTCTGACGCTCGCGCCGAGCTGCTCTTTCCTCGCGATCGACTCGTTGCTTCTCCCGTACCTTTGTGCGGCTTTTTGAACTACCGGAATCAACAAAGTCATCATCATCATCAGCTTCCGAGTGGGTCTTATGCTGTTTTGCTCTTGTTCCCACGGGGTGACGCTTCGCGCTTGATCCCGGCAGCCTAAAGCCACCCGAAAACATAGCAGGAGTAGCCGGAACACTAGCACCATTGAGCCCCGAAAAGGCTTCCGAACCAAGTGTGAATGGGTTTCCACCCGGAGGCGCTTGGTGCGCCGATGCCGTTGGTAGCATCGACATAATTGGCGGGTGCGGTTGCAGCGGGGCCACTCTATACGGCTGTGTTGGCTGTGGTGGCCACACCTGTGGCTGGCCCAGTCCCCGTTGCTGGAGCCACTGTCGGACCATTTTGTTGTTCTCGCAATGCTGATATCTCATGAGTGCCTCATCATGTTCTAAAACATTGAGTCCCGCCACCTGTGCCGCGTTCAAGGGGGAATATTTGTTCATCACTCTCTTCCACCCGAAGGAGATCCAATGCATCTGGTACCTCATGTGATAGACCGGGCCCGGATGGTAGCCATGCGCCACCGATTGTTCGCAAGCCCGGTTGAAGGCCGCTAGGACCTCCGTCATAAACGCTCGAGCACCCAGCATCTGATCGGCATTGAACGATTCGAATCTCGCAATTATTCTTCGCTGTTCTTCCAAAGTTATCCCCAACTGTTCGGGTGACACCTTGCCCACGTAATAATCCGGGAACTCAGTTTCCCGAGATGAAGGAGCGGCTGTCTGAGCCCTTTCCTCTTCAGTTCCTTCAAATGGAAGCGGATCAGCCGGCTTGGGTTTTTTATTGGTGACCTAAAACGGTGGTCGATGTGTCAGATTATGAGATAGTGTTCCTCTGGGTTCCCGGAAAACTTACGCCATCAATACGGCGCAAGCCGGCAAGAAGCGCTATTCGGCACTCCCTTGACGCTCCGTTTGGGATTTTAATTGTATTCTCTTCCCATACCAGTTCCAGACGGGGCCGGATACTTGATTCCCAGTGAGCCCTAGTTGTCTTGTCAATCTTCCCTCCTCCTTCTTCTTCTTCTTCTTCTTCTTCTTCTTCTTCTTCTTCTTCTTCCTACCATGCCGTCAAGGCCGACGCATGCAACAGGGGTAGGAGAGGGGACGTGGGACGAATTTTGACTGACTGAAGACTTTTTAGAGAGAAGCCCCATCCCCATTCTCGCATATCGGCGGTGATAATACGCCAGCGATGAGCGCGTATCTTCCCCAAGGGTAATTCCTTACGCGCCTGTAGCATACCCCGAAGGCAGATGCTCCTTGTCAGGTCGGCTTCTGCTTCCCTGACCCATACTAAGGGATCCTTCCCCGCAGCCGTGAAAGCCATGCCGTGCTGTGGGATGCAATCGATGGTAAATTTGATCAAACGTAGGGTCGTGGGCCCGTAACGGCTAATGGTGCTGAGCACCTCGAAAATAAGATCAAACGATGTGCACTGACAATGTTCGCAACAGATGGTCTGTCGAGCAGATGGCAACTGAAGATATATCGCAATTAGGATGGAAGGATGTTACTGGTTGGAGCATGTTGGACAGGTGGATGGTTGAGAGCAGCGCCAGACATGCCGTACATGAAGAGCCGGTCGGGTCAAAGACATGCTGTTTCTGGGGTGTCCGGGGTCCAGCATTCCGATGCATTCATTTGAGACATGGAAAATGTGTGGACAAAGAAAATGTGTGGACAAAGGTGCTATCCAGGTCCGGCTAGGGGCGCCAGTGGCATTTGCCTTTGTTTGGTGAAATAGATCTGAGACAAATAATAGCTGGCAAGAATACAACATAGATCAGAATATCCAGCCGCTTGCGTATTCTCTTATGGCTAGTGAGCCGTACGAAGGTGCCGTGCCCATGAGTCCTGTGGAGAGTGGTTCATTTTATTGTAAGGTACTGTAAAAAGAGAGAGGGCTGTTCTGGGTGCCGAAAGTGGCATACATGGGATTCCATCTTATGATAGCATAACGACGAGGTAATGACCTGGGCGGCGATTGCTCATTTGTGTAAATTGTATCTTCCTGAGACTCTGTTGCTGCATCTCGTAATTATGCAACAGCAAGGGCTTGAATACCTTGATAAAATACTAGCCAAAGTACCCAGTCAAAGTCTCCCATCCATTACCATAACAATCGTCTAGGTACTTCATTGCATCTGGAACAGCCGTCGTATTATATAGGTATATAGGTTTCGCACGCAAAAGTGGATATCCACCATATGCGTGCGATATAGTGGTATATGTACTCCGTGCAACAATAGGCTTCGGCGGATTCTGGATGATTGCAACATCCCAGGCTATGGCGCCGAGACGACTGTACTGACCCGCGCCAGCTTCTAAGAGCGGGCATAGGATAATCCCCGATGCCCCAGTTGTGGAAATTCATGTCATCAACGAAAGACGGTTCTGTCTTTCGCGTAGGCGGCCGAATCCTGCCGGGTAGCAGAATCAAGGTTTCGGGGTGTTGTGTAAGGAGCCGTTTCAGCCTCTTATTAGAGCCGAGACTGTAGTTGCCCGGCCATTCAGTGGACCTGGCCGTCTCCCACTTCTCGTCCAATGCCATATGCACCGTGGACGAGTCCATTTCGAAATCAAGCACCGCTAGGAATTCCCGCAACGACGTTGCGATCCCCGCGAAAGAGGCAAGCGGCTCGCCGCCGAAAGATTCGGCACGCATTGTGGCCCCGTGCGCCCCTCTCGCCACCTCGTGCTCATCGCCTGTGTGGTCTGGATAAGCGTTGATGTGCCGCCAGACGTCGTGTGCCATCTCAGGGAGCTGGGCTGACGAACTAATGCGCCAGTTCTGGCGCCCCGGCTGCCCTGTGTCGCAGTGAGTGACGACCTGGCTGCTGATCGGGTAGCTTTTGAGCACACTGACGCTAAGCTGATTCTGCAGCTCTTGGACGCTATATTCGCGGCGTTCTGCCCCTGGGGAAGTATTCCCCAGCTTGAGTTGAGATACCTGCATAATTCCATAGATCCTATCGCATGGATATTTGGTGGTCCTGGAGTAGGAGCCAGCGAGCAAACTAAAGGGGTTCCCCGGTATATCTCCATGAACATTAATCGACTCTGTATTGAAGAAGTCATATTAACCGTTTTCCGACACTGTCAATGAACCCAACTTTCGTGAGAGAGGCTTGCAGCTCCTCGGCTGACTTTTTATTAGCTCATGGTTGCGAAATACAATCATGGCTTTGTGCGCATCATACTGACGAATATGGCAGACCCGGATGAAGTAGCGCAAAATAGAGGTGTAGTAGTCCCTTATTTCCTCTATAGCTGGGAAACCCCCTATACTCTTCTTCATGGCCTCAACCATGCCATCGCGCCCGAGGAATACGGCCCTGGGGCTTAGAAATGCCTCCTGCAGCGTCCACAGTGACGAAAACCACGGGTCGCGCCTTATATATTCAACTTGACGCCACTTCTTATCCAGGCGGCTTCAGACTGCGACCGCCTGCTGTGCGGCCATGTTTTGCATCATTCTGTCCTTGCGGTCACATTCTAGGAGCGTGTCGAACTCGCGAGCCCAAGCATCCAGGCTAGCGCTTGAGCAGGTCGTGAGCCACACGAAGATGTCTGCGGCACCGCGGAAGATGGCGGCCTGGCGGCCTATCTCACTGAAGTAAGCACCCTAACCACTTAGCCGTCCTACCACATAAGCAGCCACCCAAACTAACTACCGATAAGCGAAGCCCCCTAACCCCCTTTTCGCATATAAGTTAGCATCCAAACCCCTCATTAGCAATTAGAGGATACTGCCAAAATCGGCACTTCTCGTGCTTTCTAGCCATGCCCATCCTAACCCCCAAATCCGCCATTCAGCATGCCATTTTGGCCGTACAAGCTAGCGAGTCGGAACGTACAGCCTCTAAAACACTGAAGGTACCCCGAGCCACCTTGCGGGACATAATCAGGGGCAGACCGACCCGGACCGAGTCCAAGGAGTCCGCCAGGACCCTCTCTTTCGCCCAGGAGGAATATCTTAAAACCTGGGCTATCCGACAGGCGCAGCTAGACCTTACCCCTAAGCATAACGTGTTCCGGCTGTTCGTCGCCCGGCTATTCAAACCAGACCAGCGCGCCCTGCCCCTTAGAATCCACTGGGTAAAGAGATTCATCGCCCGTCACCCTAAGCTGAAAACTATACTAGCCACGACGATAAACTTTTAACGCGTTTACTACATATTTAAAGAGAATATCTAGCTTTTTTTCTCTATTTTAAGGCAGGATTTTATTAAGGATATTCTCGCCCGATTTATTTCTAATATAAATAAAATTAATAATATTATAAGTTTAGATAATAATTATTATATAATTAATCTAGTTAAATTAATTAAAATATTTATTAAAATACCGCCTATTACGAGTAAACGACCGCTATAAAGTTTATAAATATAAATAATATAATTTTACCCTTTTTAATTATTTTTAAAAGTATTAATATATAATAGTAATAGTTTTAAATCGTAGCGATAATTTTTACGACTTATGAATAAATTTTAAAACTAGCTATTCGTTTACTTATTTAAAAAATAAACTAATAACGAACTAGCGATAATATAATTACGAAATATTTATTTATTATAAACTAAATTAAAAAACCCGGAGTAATAGCGGTTATTTATTTTAAACGACTACGGTAATTATATATAAAATTATTTTATAACGGAATATATACTTAATAAAATTTAATTATTTTATAACGGAATATATACTTAATAAAATTTAATTATTATATTTATTAATATATACTTTTTATATATTATAACTTTTAAATTTAAATCTTTTTTTAATATTAAAATAAAATGTTCGAAAATATTTAATTTTTTATTATTAATTAATATTTAATATAAGCGTAAATAAGGCTAACTTTATTTAAATATAATACCGGGCCCGAGAATTAACTTTTAAACTTAAGGTAATAGCTAACGAGTGGCGAGCTATTGGAATTTATTTATAAGATATTTTTAAACCCTTAAACTCTCGGTTACGTAGATACGAGTAAAGCCGCGGCTAAGAAATAATCCCTTTAAGCTTTAAATAACTTAACAACTAGTAAACACTTATTCGAGAAGCGCTTACACTTATTAGCTCTTAGTATATACGTTAAATCGAAGCCCTAGCTTATAATAAAGATATTTAACTTAATAATATCTATAAGAGGCTATTATTTTATAAGCTTAAAAAAGCGCTTAATATTTTAAACGCTTAATTAATTAAATTAAAATAAAAAAGGAAATTTATAAGTTAAATTAAATAAAGCATATAATTTTAAACTTTATTAAGTAATTAAAGACCTTAATTATACCTTTATTATAATATAAAATATAATAACAATTAAAGATAAAATAATAAGCTAGTAGTATAACCCTTAGAATAAATTAAAAGAAGATAAAGCGATTTAAATTATTAACTTAAATTTAGAAAGCGATTTTAATATTACTAGCTATATTAAAATTAAAATTCGTTAAAGTTATAATTTTCCGATTTCTTTTTAAATAGTTCTTAATAAAATAAACTTAGGTTGCGATGTGATTTAGTGTTGAGTTTAGGTGGCTGCTTATGTGGTAGGACGGCTAAGTGGTTAGGGTGCTTACACCGGGCTGCCGGGTGTCTGGTCGATGCAGGCGACGTCGAGCCAGACGAACTCCGCGGCCGGATAGCCCGGGGCAGGCCGGGCCGCCACCTGCAGGATCACCACTCGGCGTGGTGCGATATCTGGGATTAGTATTTTCGAGCTGCCAGCGGCCCCAGGTGTACGAGACGGCATTGTATAAGGGATTTCGGTGGTCCCCATACTGATTCCCGGGCTGCCACTCGTAGCTGGTCATGGTCTTGACATGCAGCAATCTCCGTGGCCATCGGCACCCGTCGCTCCATTCTCCCGGTGACCCTGTTTCTTCGATTGCGTCCATGATTTGGCTGGAAGGTCAGCGGGTTCATTTGATTATCATCTCCGCTTGGTCTATGACGCTAAGAGTTGTGTGTTGCCTGAGTTAAATGTATCTTGGCCTTTCAGCTGCCGAGTTCAAGCTCAGCTTGTCGCTGAATGTTTCTCGGCTAGATGGGTCACCTGGAGTGGGGTTAATCCCGATCCTCCCAGTCGTGTCAGCTTTTGATTGGTAATGGGTGCGTTGTGGCGGCGCATTAGCCTGGTGTTATCTTTCCTTCTGCTCTCAGCTTTTTGCTGGTCGCATAACGCTTACTCATTTCTGTTGGGTAAGGCGTACAGAAGCTGGAAAGTTCTCAAAACAATTGTCAGCCGCACCGCCGGGCTGGGAGAAGGCTACTTGCATGGTATCATGGATGGCGAATGGTTTGAAGATATACAGAACAGTGGCAGGAAGGAAAGAGATATGATTGCTTTTGGAAGGTTACGAGGGGATCAAGATGCTGCGTTGGTGGAAGCATAGTGCTAATCAAATCTAAGCTAACCTACCCCAGGTAGGGTTTCACGAAGCTGACCGCCTCTTGAACTAAACGGGTATTCAGGTCTAGCCATTTCTTGTCTCCATCTTGGCTTCGTTCGAAACAATCTGCGTGGGTGCTGCAATGTACGTGGGCTCTCAAGCATTCCAATCGTTTCAACCACAGCTCTCTGCGGGTGCTTGGAATCAAAATGGTATCCATCCATGCCGACGCTGGGGTTTCGCTCATCACTTGAACAGTGCCTACCAGTGGCGTCCGGCCGGTGAATCTGAAAGCATGCGTGGAAAGTTCGGTCCCGTTATCCCTGAGCCATTTCTTGGCCAACCTTTCCCCGCCAGAGTACCACTCTAGGCTGCGCTCGGCCAACATGATGCTCAACAGGAATATCCCGTCGAAACCTTTCTGGGAAGCGACATAGGTCATGCACAGTACTTGCGCTATGTGGGCGAGATGTAACCACTTTGCCAGGACCTGCGTGTTGTGCTCGAAGGCGATCATGGGCTTGTTGAGAAGTGTGTCGATGACCCCTCTGTCGCCGCAAAACAGGTGCCAGACGTTGGAGTTCTGATGCGCCGCGACGAGCATGCAGCCATTCGTCCCTTCGTTGTTCAACATGTAGCCCGGGGGTCGGACGACCTTGACGCGTGTGAAGCGTACTACTGCGGTGATGGCAACGGAGAGAAGGAGTGTCGCTGCCGACCCGTAGCCGCCCATGGCAATAAGACAGAAAGCCAGGGCGACTAACAAAGCTGCGTGAATCCCACTGCGCCAAGTCGCCAGAGCCGGACTTTTAGAGCCAGCGTCGCATTGCTGGTCAGACGTGCGGCGGAAATGAGTAATGGTTAGGATTTGGTATCTTCTCCATGGTTGCGACCGATCCTTGGGCGTTTCGCGTTCCTGCAAAGGTACCGCGTTTGGCTCCAGCGATGATTTGGAGGTTGATGTTGACTGGTTTGCCTGGCAGAGGGGTTTAACGAAGTCTGGTAGATGCTTTACCGGCCCCGCCTGGGCCGCCAGGAACGAAGTCAATCGGTAGCAAGCGGCGCCGTTGGCGGCGGGGAAGACACTGCCCCAATTGGCATCGTACACGGTTTGGGAGATGGCCCCTGTCGTCGCCAGATCCAGAAACTCAAAGTGGAACTCCAACAATCGCGCCAGGTTTCGCAATATCCCCAGCCGCGGTAGAATTCCCAGTCGTAGTTTGCCGCGCAATGACACGTCCCCCACGATGTGGTGGGCACTGTAGCCGTCGGTAAGGTGGAAGATGAGAGGGAGAAGTGAAGCCCACTCGCTGACTATGACGGGGATCGGAGGTAAGGGGAACAGAAAAGAAGTAAGCCTAGTGGAGCCGTAAGTAAAGCTATCGCTGTCGGCAGTAGGTTCCGATGAATAGGGCGCCATGGTCGCAAGTAGTGGCAAACAGTCTCCTCGGCTTCAGACGACAAACCGGTAATGTTGTTCGAATATCGGTTCGTACGTCGAAAACATCCGTATGGCTGGACATCTTATTATGTACTTGTGTGACTTCAACGCTTATGGTCGAGGTAAGTGGTAAGTAGAAAAAGCCATGTCATGATGGTTGGGCAAGTACAACGCTGCCTGAGGGATTAAGTGGTGGCTGTGCAGAAACACAGGCGACACCACCATCTTACATGCATACATTCGCTAGGAAAAGCAAGCATACATATACGAAGCGTGCGCCCGGACCTGGAAGCTTTGAAGATTACGGGACTCTTGCCGGCCTTCACTCGCTCGTTCTTGCGTTCTCCGCGTCTCATTGATGTGCCACCGCAATGGTCACAGGCTTGCTTTGTCGCGTCGAGGACGTTGACCGAGTCCTTGGCAGTGATTTGCAGCCTGATCCTCGCTGTGAGCCAGACTCGATCCTACGACTATCCGATGGCTTCAATTGTGATTTCCACATCGATCCCGCCAATCAAAAGCCTTGCTACAAGTTTTTCAACATCGAAGAGCGCAGTCAGCGTATCGCAGTGCTGGCTGACAGGCTTTATGCAGCTGCATCAAGACCTAAGACGCACCTAGCCGAAATGGATGCCGTGTTTGACGACCTCTACATATGCAAGTTCTGGCTTGGGGCTGACCAGGGACATCGTCAAGCCATCGTCGCTGAAGCCTTTTCCTTCCTACAGAGACTTCCAGCATCTGTCCCCCAGCTTCCCGAGCCACTCGACGATGTTGGTGATTTATATTTTCAGAATGGGTGTGAAGACTGGAATAGCCTTCGAGCAGTGTCATTCGTGCACAAGAATCTCATCAGGGTTGCTCTAGACTTGCACAACGGACGAAAGGTCGCAGTTGGTCGCTCGCACCAGGAGACCCTCAATTTCGTCGGGAAACTATTAGATTTCATCTCTTCGAAACCACTGAGAGAAGGTCCCACCAGCGTCCAGGCTACTTGGTTCATTGTCCGAAGTTACCTTTGGAGCTTTTGGTACCGCGCTAGAATGGTTCAGATCGTGAGCTACATAATATCTCACTCAAGATCATACTCGCTAGAACTGGACGGCTGGAATGTTAGCTTCGATAACAATTGCCATCAAACAGACTTCAGTCCTTCGCCCGATACAAAGCTTAGTCAATTTTCACGACAGCTCTCTGAAGCCGGGATGGGAAGGAATGTGTGCAAATGGATTTTCCACATTCTGCGAACCCACCCCATGACTTTTGGGATGGACTTTCGCCTATTCCATGCCCGCTATAACAAGTTCCTGGGAGAGGAGATCTCTCGCTGTGTCCAAGGCTCGGAAAATGCTTGCGATGGCGTCGATCCGAGAAATTGCCTGCGGTTTTACGGGTCCAAGGTTGATAGTCAAACCGCCCATGATTTCCGTTGCGACAGCCTATCGACGTCTGAAGTGAAGCTAGACTGGGACGAAGCTTCCTACCGGTCAATTATGGGACCCAGGGCAGCACAGCTTGATATCGCGGGAAGCAAGCTCAGATATTGCCTTGCTACGGCAGAAACACTCACAATTTCCCACGTCTGGCTCCATGGTCAAGGTGGCAGACCTGAGACTGGGCTGAATCGATGTCTTCATGCTCGTTATTGTCGTATTGCTAACGACCTAGGATGTGATTCGTACTGGATCGATGCAGCCTGTATTCCATCAGATCACAAGCTCCGCAAAGAGGCCATTACTCAGATCAACACCGTGTTTGGTCAAAGTCGGGTGGTTCTTGTATGCGACAGAGATCTCATGAAGATCGATGTGGCTAATTTAACCATAGAAACCAAGGAGTCTCTGGTCGTTGCCGCGATTCTTTCCGACTGGAATGCTCGAGCCTGGACATTGCTGGAGTCAATGAAAGGCCGGCAGAACATGCACCTCTTGTGTAAAGACAACAAAACAATAGACTTCCAGAAGATACTGATGGACCTCATTGACCATGGCCACCTCGAGATTATCGTTTTCGTTTGGCACGTCTACCATATGCTACCTTCAAATGAGTCTACGATGCGGCGACCCAGGGTTCTGGAGGATACTGGGAAGCTTACAATCGCAACCATTGGTAGTCTCTTGAGCTACCGACCAGCAAGTAGAAATGGGGATGACTTCGTCATCTGGAGTCTTCTCATAGATCCTGATCGAGATCCAACAGACCGTTCAAGTGCCAAGGCATTCTGGAAAGGCCAGATTGGACGGTACATCAATACCGGCTATTTGATGAGCAGTGCGCGACGACTCAAGTCCAAGGGTCTTGGGTGGGCGCCTATCTCGCCTTACCTTGCCCGAGAAAGGCTGTCTACTGGGATGGGTTTCGCAAACGTCAAGTCATTCGACAGAACAAATACTAATTTGGGAGAGATCACGGCAGCTGGTCTATGGGCCGTTTGGCGGAAATATGATATTCCACGCAATGTTCCTTGGCCCCGCAAGCCAGCAAGCACTCCTTTGGATATGGAGCTTGATCGAATACGCAGCAAATATCTCCGTCCCTTCACCTTTGGCGCACTTCTACGTCCCATCTCAAACGAGGAGATGGATCTCGAAGAGGCACCACAGGACCCTGGCTACAGCGAGGAAGGCACTATGTTTGTTGTTTGCGAGTCTTTGAATCACACAATCATGGTCCATTGGAAAGGCGATGAGTCTTATCGATGGACGTGGAAAGGAGTCCATATCTGGCCAAGGAATGTTCCTCTTCCCAAACTACCCCCTAGCAGCGAGTCAGGGATATATGTAGATGAACGTATCTTTATCTCCTAGTGCACTACCCATTAGTCAGTGGCAACTAGAGTTCTCATTGGGATAGGGGGGGAAAGGTTGGCCCAGAAGGTACGCAGATGAGATTTGTGTATGACCAAGTAACTGGCCGTGCCATCTTCTCTCGTTCTCAGCTTGATACGGTCTCCGCTTGGCCACAACCACGTCGTGTCTCATCCATATCAGTGCATATGTGCAAAATCAAACAATTGGTCGATTATTGAGACGTGATAGCACGCGAGTTCTGTCACACGCATGAGATAGTACTCTCATATGTTCGTCGCGTTAATTCGATAAGATGAGAGTGATGTGATCTCTAGCATCCGCATCTAGCGAGGTCTAGTCAGTTAGCTGCCAAGAGGTGCCCCCCCCCCCTATTTTTCAGTGCAACGTACGTCCGGAACTCCCGGATCTCCGAGCAAAGGTCACGAGGTCACATACGGAAGCCTGTTGCGACTCTACATATAGCGGATACCGGTCTTGAATCGCACGGTAGCTAGCGGAAGCAACCCTGTCAAGGGACCTCGACCGTGGCACATCACCTTTTGGATGGCGGTCGACGCTCAGCTCAACGCTGCTTCATCGTGGAATGTTGCCAATAATGCTTTTTGTCAGCTGAATTCCGCTATAACGAGGCAAATATTCAGCAAACATCCATCAGAAAATCCAATATTGTATGCACCCTATGTCATTTCCTTCTGAGCGAACCACGCGCTTCTTACTGCAGTGGCAGAGGGCTTATGCACAACAAATGAACAGCTTTGCATTTCGAATGGCTTATTGGATACCTTGACACCGTCAGCTTGACACGGCAAAACTTAGCGAATGGGGAGCAGGGGGTCACCTGAAGTCGTCGCTATAGGCTAAATAGATAATTTGTTTGCCCACCTACTGATAATGTTTCACTGGCCGACATCCGTCCAGCTGTTACTCCGTTTTGGAAGAAGCAGGAATTGAGGTGGAAACTTTACGGAGTACTATTTATAACCTTGCCAAGCTCGGTTCCGTATGCCGACTGCCCTGCCCTTCGCTTCTGGTCATGTGCATATATCTGGACGTTGCTCCAGCATGTTTGGTAGCGAGCGGTTGGATCACACATTTAAGACAATGCATTACGAACACACCGTCGGGACTCCTGTCAAACCACTATATCGGATGATGCTTGCCATACAACTCGTGGACCTTAATGGCATTGGTGAATAGGGGCTCCTCCCACCATTTCGCTTGCGCTGCGGATTACCAATTACGGCTCGCTTATACGAAGGCCGGGCGATATAAGGCCGATCTTGCCTAAATGAAGACTTTCGTTTTCTATACAGCCATGTCAAAGCTCAAGAGACCAGTTTTGGTCCATGTCGGACAGATGGGTACGAAGAGCACCTATATAAAACTTTTCAGGGGAGAGTTCTCATTTCTTTAGTTCCCCTAGAAAGATACAACTCAGCAATTCAGATAGCACATTTGAGGCTGGCCACTGACTGGCCCTACCCTACGCGTTACATCTATCATTCTGCCGGGATGTCTCTACTCACCCTCGTGGCTGTAGTCACTTTGCTCATATGGTCTGCCTTAGGAGACACGTGCTCCGACGTGGCTTCGATTTCCTCAGTGGATGTACAGGCCCCATCGTCAATTTCATATCTCAAGGAGCAAGCAGACTACTGGTCTTCAACATGTGCTGCCCTCAAGCCCACATGCATCATGTTCCCCAAGTCGGCTGAGGAAGTGTCGACCATCATCAATGTCTTGAAGGGAAACGCAGAAAGCTTTGCTATCAAGTCCGGCGGTCACAACCCCAACAACTACTTTTCGAGCGTTGAAGGTGGACCCCTCATCTCAACCCAGAAGATGGACCAGGTGCTATTGGATCCTACTACGGGTATAGCCAAGGTCGGGCCCGGCATTCGCCTTGATGAAATTGCCGCCCAGCTTCAAGGCACAGGCTGGACGTTCGTTGGTGGACGTATTGGAAACACTGGTGTCGGGGGTCTAATTCTGGGTGGTGGTCTCTCCTACATGTCAGCTCAGTACGGTTGGGCAGCATCGTCAGTCCTCGAGTATGAAATTGTGCTCGCCAACGGGACCATTGCGACGGCTTCTGCCATTCATAATCCAGACCTATTCAGGGCCCTCAAGGGCGGAGGCAACATGTTCGGCATCGTGACGATGTATACCCTGCAAACATATCGTCAGGGCAACATCTATGGAGGCAATCTCGTCTTCCTCCGCAGTCCCAAGACAGACGCCAAGCTTCTGAAAGCCGTCCGGGACTTCGCCGACTACAACCAGGACAACAAGGCGGCCATCATCGTCACGGCCGAGCGGTCCACCATCAGCCTGATCGACTCGTGGATCCTGTTCATCTTCTACGACGGCGTCGAGGTGCCTGAGGGCACGTTCACGAACTTCACCGACGTGGGCCCGACACTCGACACCTGCAAGGTGCAGACGTACTCGGACCTCATCGGCGGCAGCAACTGGGTCATCGTCAAGGCGTCCGTGGTGGACATCTCGACGACGACGATCCCGGTGCCGTCGCTGGACAACGCGAGGCTGCTGGACGAGATCCATGCGCACTGGCGCAACCTGTCCGGGTCGACGCAGCTCGAGCTCGGCATCGTCGCGTCGGTCGCGTACCAGCCCTTCCCGCGAGCCATCGCGCGCGCGGCGCGGGCGCTGGGCCCGGACCTGATCGACGCCGACGCCGACGTCGACAAGATCATCATGGAGATCAACTACAGCTTCGTGCCGCAGGCCTCGTACGGCGCCATGGCCGACACCGTCGAGGCCACCTACGGCGGCGTCGACCGCATCGTGGCCGAGTGGCAGGGCCGCGGCCGGCTGCCCCGGACGCACCTCCCGGCCTTCATGAACTACGGGTTCTACCGCCAGGACTACTTCGGCCGTCTCAAGCCCGAGATGGCCAAGTTTGCGGCCGATGTGGCGGCTTCGGTGGATCCCACTGGGTTCTTCAGGGACCGGACTGGAGGTTTCCGACCCCACAGGTAGACGTGCCTTGAATCTTGATTGCATATATTATCTACTTGAAGGGTATGTGTGGTTATCTACCAATACTTCTAGAAGTTGATGTAAATATTTTGTCTACCCACATCCGGATCTTGTGAGCGTCGCGTCATTAAAATATATTGCCCTACAGAAAGAAGATCCGTAAATGTTTCACCTCCTAATATATCTACATGTAGTGATAGTCAGTAGTAAGAATACCTAATGATATGCATCTAAAGCAGTGCCCACCTCAAAGCCAACTTTCATCTCTGAGCTAAGTCAACTGTCCGTTCCAAACTCCATCTAAGTTTCTTTGTGATATAATAGAAGAGCAGCCTGAAAGACAGCCTTTTCCCACATGGGACAAGCACTGTTACCTAAGCAGTCCCTGTCAAGCAAAGCAGCTTTCTAACAACAAACAGCTATTTTTGACCTTTTGGATCGTTATGTAATCTCTTTCATTATAGAACTGGCAGCAATAACTTTGGAACAAACGGTGTGTGAATCGGTATGGAGCAGACAATGTGGAACAGAATTCCAGAAAGCAGACTTCGACTTGTACATTTCCGAGTACAACGCCATGGAACTAATGAACAACTTTCCTCTAATGGGAAGCCAGGAGGGGGAGGATTAGCTACGATGGCCCATTAGTTGTTGTAATATTATCAAAGACTGTGCTGCCACTCCTTCTCCACGTCCCTCTCCTGGTACAGGATGGCAGGCAAACCTCTCGACCAAGTGTCATATACCAGGCCTGCATCTGCTCTGGGATGCCCAGGAGGCCATCTTGGCTAATATCAAACAGGCCTGCCTTCTTTCCCAAGCAGCTACATGTACCTCGAGCTTGTTCTTGCCTTTAGAACTGTGAATCACCGTGAAAAATACGCTAGTCTAGTTTTGTAACGCGCCTTCCATTATTCCAACGTGAAGCACCCGTGCCTACCTCGTTCACAATCCACAACAGATCCTTGGCCTCAACCATAACACGCACACCTCTTCTTCTCCCAAATTCCCACTTCAGGCCGCCAAACCACGCCCGAATCGCGAAAACGATGGCTCATCGACTCATCTTGTATTATCAAAGGCGTTTTCGGCTGAAGGCGGTTTTTTCCAACTCTTTTTAACCATGTTGGTGTTGGATGGCCATCCAAGTGTGTTTGTTTGTGTCGCGACTTCTACCCAACGCGACCGGCATCATTTGGATAAGCGGACCAATTTTTCGTCTCATTTACCATTGTCACAAAATTCCCTAACCCCAGGAAGGAGCTGAGGGCTTGTTTTTGGATGTTCCTGCCCAAAGCATCTGTACACCTACCTCCTCCAATCTTCCCAACACCGCCAAACATCACCAAATCACATCCGAATCACGAAAACGTTTTCGCATCGACTCATCTGTCATAGTCGAGAACGTTTTCGGCTGAAGGCGGCTTTTTCCGACTGCTATTCATCGTTTTGCGGTTCTGCTTCTCCTACAAAACCCAAGGCAACAACGACACTGATCCAACATCACACGAACCGAAGGCACGACCCTGCTTCAGCCATAATAATTTACTCGCCCGCCCATTCTTTCATACCAAAAGAAAGTCGTAGGTACTCGAAACCATCCCGATGGAGTTTCAGCTAGTTGTTTCAGAACTTCACGAAGCCGAATCGTCTCCTAGAATGGCCCAGCTTCTCTCCTCAAGTCATCGAGTCTACAGGCAATGGCGACTCCTTCGTTGCTTCCATGAGCAGCGACACGGGCCTTTCATTCACGCACACGATTCAGTCTAACTTATTCACCGACTGTGGCACAAACTCATGTTATCCGACGCCACTGGCTGCGTGGCTGCATGACGTGCTGAATACACTGATTCGAGAGCCACGGAGCACATGGATTGCGCAGGGGCTCATTGATCAATCTCACCAGTTACTAAAGCCTACTATGGCTGTGATGGATACGCAACAGACAAAGCAGACGCTTCGTTACCAAGCGCAATGATTGGACTCCTTCATCAGCAATGTTGGCTGGCTATGGGGGGTTACACAAATATACCCCTATTGGTATTGGCATGACTCACCAGGTCTCCAAAGACTGGCCTACATCACGCCGAGTAGGAGCGATTGAGATTCGCGCGTCTGATTATATCGATGTCAATCTCGGTGAATTAGACATCGGTTGAATCCATCGTTGTCTGCAGCAGTCGTGGCGGTGCGCTGCTGTGACCAAGGCCCTTACAGAACAGCGCCAAGTGGCGCAGAGGCCGTTGGGAATTACAGCCAGTCAGTGATAATCAGAAGTGTACTTTGGTATATTCACTGACTGCGCAGCACCGCTAGGACTGCCTAGGGGTCGGTCGATATTGCATTGCGATGACGTCACACCGTGGACAAGCCTGCCTGAGCCAAGGACGGACACTACAAGCCTCGCAGTGGGCACATCGCATAACGTGGTTTCCTACAACACCCATTCTGCCACGTGGTGGCCCTCACTTCTACTAAAGACACTTGATCTCGAGACCAGAGGCTCAAAGCCATTTAATGCATGCCTTCCAATGCTACGAATACCGAACACCGAACGGCAAACGATCTGGTAGATGATGTAGCTGTGCTGTAATAGCTTCAGCTGGGTATCTGCAATTCATGCCTATGAAAGATTCCTTAGTAATGGGTGCTTCTCGAGAAGCACCTCATATGTGGGATCAACGGGGTATCCACGTGAAAACAACAAAAAAAAAAAAACGCCATTGTGAGAACTTGGGAGAAGAACAACCCGACCACACCAGTCTCAAGATTACCACCGCGATCTCAGTTCCTCAAGTATTGGTATACTTACGCCATGCCTGAGCTACACCAGAAGGGCGTCAGATGAGCGCTTATGCGGCCGTGGGCTTCTCAGCCTTAGTCTCGGCCGTGGTGACGGGGGCGGCTTCAGCAGCAGGGGCCGAGGCGGGAGCCGGGGCAGCTATGAACATGTATCAGTTACTGCCTTTACGGTTTGTGATTACCTTGTGTCACTTACGGGCAGAAGCCTCAGCCGGAGCGGCGGCGGGAGCAGTCTCGGTCTTCGGCTCGGCAGCCTCAGGAGCGGCAACTGCGGCAGGAGCAGCAGTAGCGACAGTAGCGGTTGCGGTGGGAGCAGACTCGGCGGGCTTGGCGGCCTCAGCGGGCTTGGCCTCGGCAGCGTTGGCTTCGGCGGGCTTAGCCTCGGGAGCCTTGCCCTCAGCGGGCTTGGTGTCGCCCTTGGCCTTCTTATCTTTCTTTGAAGAGCGACTTGTGTTAGAGTCATTCCACAGATGCCGGCAACGCAGGAAAATGCTCGTATTACTTACCTTCTTGAAGATGGCCTTGAACTTGCCCTTCAAGTTGTCGAGAGCGTGCAGAGCTGGGTGATGGTTAGCAAGTTTCTCAACGCCTGAGGCCGAATGTGACGATGCGGCAACAATCAGGCCACAATGGACGTAATCGCAAAATCCGATCGGAAGAGGTCAAGAAAACGTGGAGGACTTGCGAATACCTGGCATGTTGGCGGTAGGAGATGGAATAGATACGGATGGTCTGTTGATGGTGGAAAAGATGTTACGACGAAAGCGCAAGTTATTTGATGCTCAACCAACCAAGAGAAGAAGACGAAGAGGCCGAACGAAATGGAGTGGTGAGGGTGCGGACAGAGAGCTTTTTGAAGGGTCGAGGTTTCTCGAAATTATCTTGGAATCTCTTCCCGAAAGTCGAGTCTGGGGTTGATAGGAAGGGAGGAGGTGGGGCAACCACACACGCTACTGCACCTTCTGAAATTGGGGAATTGGAAGCGCTGGGGGTCAGAAGGTTCAGGGAATGCGCAGCGCTATCATCTAGGGTACACATACGACAGGCGCTAAAAAAAGGGCCCCGGGTCTACCACCGCGTTACAGTTGCAGTTCCTTTTTCCCTAACGCCCCTGCCTGCGTCTTCGATTGGCCCGGAAAACCCAAGACGGGGGGATGGGGGGAAGGGAAGGGAAACCATAGGCTTTGTTTGCAGGTTGCCTCCGCAGATGCAGCTGCTATTCATTTCCTTGAGAAATAGATTGCATGCAACGGTGCGTGACGGGGGAACAGAAGAGCCACCGTCATTCATCGTCAACTGCCCCATCGAACCCTCTGGCTGGAATGGTTCTTTACTAGGATGCGGGTTTACGGACAGCGAGGGCTCCCACGGGCCACGGCGTCTAACGAGACAAGCTGCAAAAGGCCGGCCAGGTGGAGGCTATTTTGACTTGACGTGGCACTTAACCCGTCTGGTGTTTTATGAAAGAGGAGCTCTCGAAAGTGAGCGGCTGCGCTACCGAGATGATGGCATTTCTGCTAGTGTCGATCCGCGATAAGGAACCAGTCGCGAACGGGCATGGTGAAATGTCACTCCAACAAGGGTCCTACTACGGAGTACTACAACACAAAACGGCTTCTGGCTGAATGCTCTCTGCGTCTCCATCTCGGATTCCGAGACCATTAAAGTTGTTCCAATCCGATACGATAGCACTGAGCTCTTCTCTCCATTCTCCATCTAAACATGCCTAGAATACATTCTATGATCATGCGATTCGTATCTTCTGGCATGGTGATGGAGGTTTCGCCTTCATTGAAATCAGCCATGTCCTCATTCGCTGACACTCGGAGTCGGAATCCTTTTCGCACTGCGGTATGTATGCTGGGACCAAGCTGGGTTGCGAGTCGCTGCAGCAGCCCCTGCGCAATGCCAACTCTTCTGGAAAGGAGGTTGATCATATCGTTCAATTACTTTTAGAGTTAGGTGTACAGATGGTGACAACCGACAGGAGAGCTCCCATGGTGCTGATGGGCAGGATAAGGAGGTGGCTTGACATCCAGTCAGTTGAGCACGCGTGCGTATCCCAGCACTAAATCCATTCTCGACATCCACCTGGCAAGCCCCTTTGAAGCCGGGTCTAGAAGGGCGGCTGCTCCAAGTCGGTCATTTTCCAGGTCAGGATTTGGAGCCGGACTCCAGTATTCCGATCCACTACCGGAGAGGTCGAATGAGTGATGAGTCAAGTGCAGCACCGGGGCACTATCGGCCGCGGCCGTTGAGTAGCATCTTGCACGGGAACCAGTTTTCAGGAATCACGACGTACATGTAATCTACCTAACGCAGCATGGTGCCCGAGTATCGTGACCAGGAAGAAAAAGGGCAAAAAAGAAGAGTTAGGTCACTGTCGCAGCTTTTACACTTTTAGTGTATTCGGTAGCCTTTTTGCAGCAGTGGGCCGAACGAAGCTAATGGGCTTGTTATTCCGTTACCTGGAGACTTGCAGCCTTTAAAACCCCACGATTGGCCATTTGCACTACCGCGTTCTTCAAACCACGATCCATTTATTCCCATTGTTCACAGATTGCACACCGAAAGGCGTCCTTCTTCCTTCATCCTCCACCCTTGCACCCTCCCTTGATCTTCGAGGTCCGGATTCAAGCACACCTGCAGTTCCGTCTCTGCTGGAGTATTGGTATTCGGTTCAGCAACGACCTCTTCCACTCACCATGGCGCCCGTCATCTACCTTGTGCGCCATGCCCAAGGTTATCACAACCTGAGCAAGGAGAACGAACAACTCCGCGACCCTGACCTGACAGAGCTTGGCAAGGAGCAATGCGCCGACCTTTGCGAGCGTTTCCCCTCTCACGACAAGATCACTCACCTAGTCGCTTCGCCCATGCGCCGTACCCTCTACACCTGCCTGCTCTCCTTCGCCCCCGTTGTGCAGGCCGGCAAGGTCATCACCGCGCTCCCCGATGCGCAGGAGGTCTCTCTCCAGCCTTGTGATCACGGCTCCGATCCCGCCCAGCTGCAGGCCGAGTTTGGCACCAAAGTGGACTTCTCTCTCGTCCGCGACGGCTGGAACGACAAGTCGCCTAACAGCAAGTACTACCCGGACCCCAAACTTCTGGCGGCGCGTGCACGTGATGCACGACTGTGGCTCCGCGACCTGGTGCGCGAGGCGGGTGATGACTCACAGGTGGTACTGGTTTCGCACGGCGGAATCCTGCACTTCTTGACGGGAGATTGGGACGGCTATTCCCCTAGCTCGGGTAAGTCAACTACCGGTGCTGCCGATGTAATAGCGGCATCTGCTCCTATCTCCCCAGAACCTAGAGATGTATGATGATATTGACCTTGTTTTGATAGGTACGGGCTGGAGTAATACGGAGTTCCGGTCGTACGAGTTTCAGGATACCAGTTATGAGGACCCCGATGCTTCCCTGAAGGAGACCGCACAATGCCGGCGTGAGCGCCGCGGAAGCACTATCCCCCTGACGGAGACGGAGCAGTTCCAGCTGCAGGAGGCTTTCTCTAATATCGTTAGAGCCGAGCTCAAGGAGGCTGCAGAGAACGCTATTTCAGAGGACTAGCACAGCGGCATATGAATGGGCAAGGCATGGCATACAGCCTGGATAATGATATTCGACCTGACCTGGGTCACGTGCATTTGGCAAGGGAAAAAGAAAGAGGCTTTGTGGGACTAGAGCTTAGACGCAACAGGAGCCGCGCTCCTACAGCAGGGCCATAGGAAGATGGGTTTGCAGCTACATACATATGTCTTGCATGAACTAAAGAATACGATTGACGATTCATGTATCCTATTTCTTCAAAGGCGGGCTGCTTACCCACCTCCCTCACTTCAACAGCACCTGTCGCCATACGGGTCGTTTTAGCTGCAACCACCCACCTTTGCGGCAAGCTTGGCAAACGCTACTATCCATCAGGTTACTTTTTCCACGACCAGCCTTCCTTGAACCATGCCTGATCTGTCTGTAAACGCGCGAGGATTGTCCCAAGCTTGGGCCATTCTGCAATGCTGCATGGAAAGGATATGTAGGATACTGACTCGGCCCCGCTGGCGATGCCAGTAAAAATAAACTTCGGACCAACCTCCTCTTTCGAGCTCATATTGCCCTGGAGACAAACGTCTATTGCTCTTCATCAGTTGATTAGCAAACAAGGCCATCGGCCCAATTCGCTCCGCGGTGTGACTTAATACTTAATAACACTGTTTGCCTTCCCACCTGTGTGACATTCCTGCCCCCCAGCTTGCCATAATTCTCAACATTGGAACTGACTGGGCCCAAGCAGTCACTCTCAACCTCATCATCTTCGGTTACGCTTGCTCTGTCATCGCTCTATTGACACGCAGGCCGACATATTTCCTCATAATCAAGACCAAAATTCGCCTGGATTACTCCCTACATATACATATACCCACGCCACGTTCGTCTCGAGGAGACGCAGATCGCTTGCTTGCTCGCTCGCTCGCTCGCTCTCGGCCCGCTCTACACCCACTTGCACCCATAAACGATGGGGGTGGCGAGCGTCAGCGTTTGCCTCTACGTCGCCTTCTGGATCCGCAGCGTACAATCGCGCGTTGACGAGATGAAGAAGAACGTGGCGTTGGCCGTGGTGGGAGGAGGAGACCAGAAGGAGGTCGATGTGGAAAAAGCCATGACAAATTTTCATTGGCAGGAGGAAGAGAAATTGCAGCCGAGGAGAGAGTGAAGAGTGGATAAAGGGGAAGGGGGTGAGAAATTGTAACACCAGGGCATGATATGGTCAAGATGGGGATCCAGGGCAATGGAAAGTCGGCCAGGCTGTGTATATGAACGAGCAACGACGCTTCTCCAAGGTGAGATATTTTTCAGGGGGTGAAAGTCGAGACCTTGAACGGAGAGAGGGGAACTGGTGCCAATGCGGGTGGGCAGACGAGTATGTTCGCTTGTCGATCCAGATGGGGTAGCTAGGCCAAGGACAATGCCCCGCTGCCATAAGGGCACTATACGGACGGACAGCAGAAGTTGAACCATGCAGGTTGAGCGTCAATCATTCCACGAAGATAATACCGATATATTGTATATGTTGCTATCGATCAGGTATCCAAGATGTCTGACGTCTATCCTACTGGCCCCAAGTATTATGCAAATTCCGCCCATGATATTGGACATGCAAGATGAGTTTTCCCGTTAGATGGTGTTATACATAAACATCCGGAGATCCGTCGTTAAGAATCGTACTATACCCATACTCCAAAGCTCTGGCGAGGCTAGACACCAATTGTGACATCAGATGCCGAAGTGGACATAGAAGGAAGATGGGTATCCAAAACTCGCTCGCTCGCTTCCAAATCCATTGGTTGCCCTGAATGTAGGTCAACACTCATTCAAAAATTGCCTTGCTCGCGGCTCTGGTTCCGCGGCTGCACCAGCGTAGCAGGGGCAATCTGTTCCGCGGGGTCCCTCATGGCCGGACGACCCTTCTGGGCCTTCTTGCGATCTTCCAGCTCCGACTCTGAGAGCCTCATGATGTCGTCCTTGTGCGCTACGGGCGTCCAGTCTCTCCGACCCTGCGTTGCAGCTACCTCCGCTTCGGCGAGCCAGGCCTTCCAATGCGCCGTCGAGGGGGCGGCGCCGCTCCGCTCAACCCATGCAGTACGCTGTGTTTCGCGAATCACGTACCACAAAGTCCGGGTGAAACTTGGCACCCCTTCACGGGGGTCACCAGTGTTCTCGAGCTCGGCTTCTTTAGAGTCTGGTGGGGTAACATCCTCACAGGTGTACCGGCTAAGATCCCAGAAATACCGGCGGGGTAGAAGGCCCATGATCCAGTACAGGCCGTTGAGCACGACGTATGATGCTCCAATCATGACCTGGGTGACCCATTTGCAGTTACCCAGAAGGATCACGCTGACCATCAGCAGGAAAGTCCCTATGCCCATGAGTACTTGGTAGGTCTTGGGACCAACACGATAGTTGCACTCCTCAGTGCCTGCATAAAGTTCCCTGGCTACTTCTTCGGTGCATTCGATGAGAATGAAGGCACCCTCACGGGTTCGGATCACAACATCCCCTTTGGGTACTATATTCGTGTGGCTTCTCTTCATGAGGACGGGCTTCCACCAAGATGCTACACCAACGATGGAGCTCACAATGGACATGAAGGTTACGGCAAATATAGCAGTCCCGTCTTCCTTGATCGCTGCCACGACGATGATAGCGATCGAGAGCAGAAAAGAAAAACCTGATAGAACGTGGACTGGCGACCACAGAGCTGGCGGCACAGCAGGCCGCTTTTCCGTGTTGACCATTGTGCCGGGATCCGTCACATAGTCCTGCACCCGTTCCTTTATTGTAGGCCGTCGCGCTATACCTTGGATGGGGGCATCAGCATCGGAACTGGTGTTGGTCTGTAGCCCCGATGTTCTCCCTCGCGTCCCCGATTCCACATCGTCATCGTAACCCCCCCGAGGAGGTCGTGGCAGTCGTGCCGACCGAGCAGACATGCTAGTATTTGTTCGCCCTCCCTTGCTAAATATCCTGCTAAGAACACCATTTTTATTGGCGGCTAGTTTAGGAACCTCGAGCCCGCCGGCATTGTTCCGGTCGACATGCTGTATAAGCAACTTTTTGAAAGCAAACGGCTGAAATTCGCCGAGCGGGTGGAGGATGTTGGCAAAGAATCCCACAGACTCGAGGGTCGTGCCACTGTAGACTCCCGTCATCTTGGCTCTCGTCTCGGGCATGCGTGTCGGTCGGGTGGGCTTCAGAAGCGCTTGAGGTGCCGGGATGATGCGAGGCAGCAGACAGACCATGCTGGCCGTGATGGCTTGGGCATGGTCACCTATCGAGGACTCGCCAATGACCGCGAGCAGGGTCACGACATCGAGGCGCCAGCCCGAGGGGCCATCGTCCGAGGTGAACCATTTCAGGATACCTTGGGGTGCATCGCCGCCATCCGACATAGCAGTGGCCGAGCGAGCCGATAACTAACGTCAGATGCTTTGGCCGAGCGTGAAGAATGGAGCCAACCCAGCGATTGGGGATTTGAACGCAGATATAGAGTTCGTCTGGACGTGGATTCCTTGGCTCCCGCCCTTGTGGGTAAAATTGGAATTGGAAGGATTTGGGAACCCTTTAGCGGGACGGGACGAGACGAGACGCGAACAGACGAAGCACGGGTGCTCCCGCGAAGACGGAGACAAAGACAAAGACGATGGATGATTGAACGAATGGGGCCGGGGCTTTGAAGGATTCGAGCAAGAGCGAAAGCAGACAAGGAACTCGACCAATTTATTGCTGTGAACCGTGATGTGCAAGAAAGCAGTCAATTCGGGTCGAATCACCAACGTACTTGTAGCTAATCCTGCAAGGGATGGACTCCATGTCGAGGGTTGAGGGTCCTGTCCAGGGTCCTATCCAGGGATGTTTGTATGTAATCTTGAGGCTGATGTGGTTACCCAACTTTTTCGGCAAGGCATACTATACTCCGGAAGCCGAGGGGTCACAGCGACCGGGCAGCAGCAGACGAAACAACCAACAACGGTTGCTCGCTCAAGGTTGATCATGTCCATCCAATCCGTGCCCAAGAAGAGGTTGCCAAGTGTAGGAATCACGACGCAGTGTAGGGCAACCACCACTTCGCGCTTGCCAAGACTACATGCGGGTAACTCGAGATCATCTCTGCATCCCGCGGACCCGCCAAACGCTCACGCGAATTGTCGGTCGCCGTCAGATTGCATGCCATGGCGTAGTTTGTATGGAAGAAGAATCCAGTGCAGAGCATTGGATTACGGCTCCGTTTGTTTTATTTCGAGACTTTTTTCTAGCACTTGGTGGGTGGTAAGTGGTGGCACAGCTGCATCAAGTGATTGGCGTTCTTCCGCTTAGGTGCAGGCATGGTTGGTTGTGGCTGCCTGGTACAGCCCCCAACCTGACCTGACGTACTCCGTCCAGGGCAAATATCCACGGCACTCGCGCCATTGACCTGCCCCGGGCCGCATAATAGACCGAATTGCAGAATCTTCCTAGCAATGGGACGCTGCACTTGCATCCGACGGGACCTTCGAACCCAGGAGGCCAACGAACCAGACCCAACATCGTGAGATGAAGTACAAGTAAGTGCCTGAGAAGGAGGGGTATTTCTGCATTAGAGAGTGGTCCGTCATCATGGAATGTTGTAAGGGCAGTGGGTGTCGGCGGCAAGCGTGCAAGTAGCGAATGCATAGCCCGCCCATTTGTTTTCGGTGTAAGCTGGGGCATATCTCGAGGCATATGTCGTGTTTTTCTTTCACTCGCCCAGAGCGTCGCGAATGTCTTGTGTGTCTCGATGGGTCGTGGCATGCAGTAAGTGGCCTTGAAGCCCGAGAAGTAGTGGTTGAGAGCTTCCTAACCTAGAATACCCCTCATAATGAAGCTCGTGATTCATCGCTAGCGCTAGGTAGTTCTTCGTCCTGGCGTTTCGTCGAACCTCGGCATAGTGCTCTGATCGCAAAAATACTGCGACAGTCCATGGATGACGGAAACCCAGTTGTTGTCTGCGTCTCTTCGGAACTCCAGGCCGTCCTCAGGAAGGTACTGCTTAGGTAGAGTCGGCGGGGTAGGTCAGGGCGACCTTGTCTCACTCAACCACGGCCGAGCATAAACTCGTCTAAGCTTATTGGTCGAGTCTTCTCTTTGATCATCAGAGGCAGCGACCACGCCATTCTGAATTTCATCTTGCGACTCAGTGTTTTCTTTTGCAGCTGCGGCGGATTACTGGGCAATATCCTCCCGTGGCGGCTTGCCCATGTATATTATTACGAAGCTCCAGTGGGCGAGATGGGTAGTACCAGTCCACATAAAGTAGGTCCTCGAGTCATGGTGGTGGCGTAGGTGAGAAAGGTCCCGCTGGGAATTTCACTATTATATAGGATGTTGATGGTGGGATATCTACACTTTCTCAGCGCCTGAGTATGAGACTTGAGGTACGGCATAAGGCAGCACCAGTGAATCCCTGTTATAGCAGAGCTGGATTGACATATCGGCTGTCCCTTGCAGCTCGGGGCTACACGCACCCTTGTCGTCGAGGTGCAGGGTGGCTGAGCTTAATCCAAGGTCAGCCCTTTGCCATCGTCCTAGACCAATACATGCACTTAACTGCTTAGGCTAACCATGAGGCATCTCTTAGCACTGCCATGCTTTATACGAATTAGATCACTGGATCAATATCATCCTGGTGATTCTCAAGATGCTGGCATCGGACCCAGTTCCTAGCACCTAGCTCGAGATCCAGGGCATGGTTGGGCGGATACTCTTCACGATGCGTGAGGAACTGACCATACTTGGTTCCGTGGCATGTTGTACTCGTCCATGTTAGAGTTGTGAGCACCTCGTAAATGGCTCCTGATCTGGCGTGACGGAAGTGCTTCTTGACACCCAGATACGCCTACAGTATGGTATCCCTTGCGAAGACTGCGCCTGTCTATCTCCATCGATCTCTAGGCAACAGCCAAGCACCATCCCTCCGGCTTGGTACTATTTTGACAAATGGAACATCTCTTGACATAAGGAGCCAAGAGGAACTCTTAAGAGCCTGATCCCGGTTGCGGGACAAGTCTGGTCGCATACCACTTCTGCCTTGGAGAAAAGGGGGTCTGCTTCTTAGCTAATACCATCTCTCGCCATCCCCAATTATGATGACGACGAGCTCGCTTCCCGGCTGGTGATTTCATGACATAGAACAGCGAGCAGGATGAAAGCTCCCGGGTGTTTGTGCAAGAAAGGTTGTGTCCATCAGTTCATCCAAGGTAGGTATTCATGGCAGCAAATACCTATCACAGAGACAGGTCGGAAATATGACGCTAGGCCAAGACATAACAGCAACTATTCGTCTCTTTTCTGGATAACAAGTCTAACGGCATGATGATGCACGGCAACTGAAAATCTATTATGTACATATATGTGTGCAAAGCAGCAGAGCACCATCTTCGGTCTTTTGGTATCATGAAAGTCAAGGGTCAATGCAAGTCTGAACTCCCTGAATCTGCGGCTTCTGAAAAAACACCCCGTATTGGATTAGTCAAAGTGGACATGCTTAGACATTCCTCCTGCGCTGCCTTTGCCGCTCCCCGGCTTTCCCTTAGAGCCTTTGCGTTCCGGTGTGGATTGCTTCAGAGCCGAGCGAGGTGAGGGCGTCGAAACCGACCCCTTCGTAGGGTCACTAACATGCTGATTTTGCGACACTGGTATGTGGAAGCGGCCTTTCTGATTTCCAGCAGAGCTCTCCTCTACCTTACTCCCGGGAAGCAAGGTTCCTGTCGAGGGCTTGTTGGAATTCGGTTTCTTTGCGGAAGACTTCTAGTCCTCGAACTTGAAACTACGGCTGACACCGACTTCGAGAGGGCCGCCCTTGTATGCGCCTCGCTTCTTCTTGTTCTTTTCCTTAGTGAAGCCCTTACCCCGGGTGATGATCAAGTCCTGGTGCGCCTTCTGGCCGTAGGCATCTTCGATGTAGGCATTGGAGGACAGGGCAGGGTCGACCCTAACATCCTTCTTGATTCGGGAGAATGGCTCGTTCTGCACCCGGCCATTCTTTCCACCTCTGTTATTCTGCTTGAAAGTTGTTGGGTCTGGGGGAGGGGGCGTCCTCAGGCGAGGTCGTCAGGGTAGCCGAGGTATCGGAGTTGTTATCGTTGCCCGCCTTCGAGCCGCTCTTGACGGACTTCTTGGGCTTTTCAGCCTCATCATCCGAGTCGGATGAGTCCGAACTCGAGTCCGAATCAGGCAAAGGGACCTGGGCGGCGGCTTCTGCTTGGTCATCGGAGTCGGAATCGGAGTCAGAATCGCTGTCAGAGGAAGACGACGAGTCATCGGAGTCAGATGAGCTATCATCAATCTTCTTCGCGGGCTTCTTCGCGGTCTCATCTTCTGATTCGCTATCGTCAGATGAGTCGGAACTCTCAGACGAAGAGTCGCTGCTATCAGCCGTCTTGGCAACAACCTTGGGCTTCTTCTTCACTGGGGTCTTCTTGGGCTTGGGCTTCTCGTCTTCAGAGCTGGAGTCCGACTCATCAGAGTCCGAGTCGGATGAGGAGCTGTCGCTATCGGATTCGGCCTTTCGCTTTCGCGGGTTGATAACAGTAGCTGCGGCCTTCTTGGTAGCATCGGCCTTGGCGTCATCATCGCTGTCACTATCGCTGTCACTGTCGTCCGAGCTGGAGCTGGAACTGGAACTGGAACTGGAAGTCTCGTCATCGGAAGCCTCTGCAGCTGCTGGGGCATCGGCCATGGCGACATCGTCACTGTCGCTAGAGTCGCTGTCGCTGCTGCTACTGCTACTGCTGACATTGGCGACCTCTTGCTTGATCAAAGAGGTGTTTTCTTTGCTTGAGAGAGCCTCCCATGCTTGAAAGACACTGACAAGAGAGTGGTGGCCCTGCTTGCCGCTCTTCTTCTTCTCTGCAGTCCAGCCCTTGTTCTCGCGGTGCTTCTGGAATTCGCGATGCGCATTGTCAAAACCCTGGTCGGACAGGAAAGAGCCGACAAGGTCCATCAATTGGGCCGGAGGAGCATCAGTAGCAGGCTGGGCCTTGCTAGGCTGGGCCTTGCTGGACTTCTTGGTCCTCGCCATGGCTGATGTAGATGCAGGCGCGGAGTCGGTGTTGGAGGGATTATTGCTGAATAGCCAAGCTGGTGGTTGATTCTTGGCTGGAGGGGAAGGTTTGCTGTGATCTTTCATTCCAATTGCTACTGAGTAGAATGCAGCGATAATGATTGAACACACAAGATGTGATCTGGTTCACCTCTTAAGTGAACAACTTCTCATGCGAAAGTGGCCGTCCTGGTCTCGTCGATGGGAAAAAATTGTGGAAAATGGGCAGGCGGGAAGCCGTAGCTTTTTCTGCCAATTGCAGATCCCTCCACCGCCTTCCACTCTCGCAACTTTTTGACGGGGTTTCCTCTATCTCTACTGTTTCTGATTGGGTCGGGCTGCTCAAACTAGGTACTCCGTATTGAAGCATTACATACTAGTAACTATCATCAGTAGGATGTCTCCACGGCGGATTATGTTATGAGCCATATGGCGATACATAAAGTATCTGATTATACTAATATTACCCTTTTACCTGGGTAGAAATGGTGGGTGCATGCTTAACGAATAGCCCATAGCCAATACCAAAGCTTCTACAGCCTACAGCGGCACAATGTACAGTGTGTTCAGCCGAAAGTAAGGAATGGTCACAATTCACTCATCAATGCTGTTCTCTTTAGCATTGGCGCACACGGTTTTATTATCCGTAAACATGCCTAGCATTCGCAACTGTCAACGAGCCCCAATTAACAAACCAAACTGCGAAGCCAGGTCATGGCGTTGGATTAGGCAGCACAATTCTCGAAACGGAAAGTGGCTACTTGGGGAAAGGTCCCGGCCGATCACGTCGCTGCTTGTGCCAGCACCAGATGTCAGCGACCAAAGTAGCAGCTCGTACTCACGTATCCCAATCCAGTTCAGTTTATAAACAGGTTGATCAGGTCATGGTGAAGGCTCAGTCTTGGATCTCTTACACACCTCCTCCATATGTCAACGTGGTATTGTGGTCCCAGAGAACCAAAACAGCCAACAGCATCCGGGCATTGCCGATTGCCATAACATCTAGGCACCGAGATTCCAGCATCCCGCCATGGTCGGGGTGACGAGACTTGCACAGCCGATACATCGGCTCAAGCCAATCAGAGACTGCATGCTCGTTTCAGTCCCCTATAAGCAGAAGTTGCTTGTTGGATGAAGCTGTCCGGCAAGCAATCCCAGCAAACGATGGAGTATAAGAGGATCACACTCCTCTCTACGTCCTAACGAATCATGCATAGCTCTAGCCGTTAAGACAGACCTACCCTCAAGAACGAATCTGATCACCACTGAATACTCTGTTTCTATACGTTACGAAATGGCATCACAAAACCCCTCTCTCGACGAGGCCCGCCCTCTCATGTCTACCCCTATCCTGGAGGAAGGTACATCCTCAGGCCATCTTCATCCGGCCATGATTGCTCGACCCCTCAATCCTCCTACTCAGGGCTATCGGGATGAAGATTGGAATGAGAGAAGTTGGCCCATGAACGAAGTCCTGCTGTGGGTGATCCGACCCGTGGCTATTGTTCTTGCCTTCGCCGACATCATGGTGCAACTAAACAGGGACCATCTTGGTGGTTCTGATATAGACGTTACACTTGTTGTTGTAACATTCCTTGTGATGTTCTGGAATATGTTCAAACTGATCCCAAAGAAGGTCATAGAGAAGCTGCTGTCGGCCCTCAAGGATGAGAATGGGGATGACACAGAAGTGAGCTGTACCGTGGGAAGGTGGAAGATGTTTTGCTACGGCGGTGATGTCGAAGAGGGTGGTGGCCACGATGGGAATATACAACAGCAACAACACAACCACAAGCTGTCTCTCATCAAGCGGATCGTCCGTCAAGGCCTGGTGGATCTCATCCTGGCCAGCTTCTTTATGCTATTCGACATCCTCGTTGCCACGGAGCGACGCCAGTGGTGGCGAGACTCTCCACTAGCAGTCACTGTTCTTACATCCATACTTGTGTGAGTAGACCAACCCCAGCCCCAAAACCCCCTCTCGATACGGTTAGCTCGGACACTAACGATAGCTGGATCATAGGGGCTTCCAATACATCATGATCCTTCTTCCCCATATCTCCTCATGTGGCCCCTTCTCTGTCACTCTCAACTACAAGCGCGACGAGCCATACCAGTACCGAATTCGGCTCCCACGGGACGAAGCAGCAGCACAGTCCTCTGCGAGAGGGAAAGAACCTGTGTCGGTCACTACTTGAGGTACCGAAAAACTTGTTCTCTGAGGTGAGTGCGGAGACAAGAAGCCAATTCGATCTGGTAATGTTGCATTATCGCAACTGGAGGAAAGCTAGGAATGACTAGGAGCGAGCAGGGGCGGATGGCAGATACGATGCAGTTCTTTCATTACATGATACCATCCTTGGTTCCAATCTTTTTCTTTTTCGTCGTTCATTGTGATGATTAAGCTCTCAATACCGGGTTACTGTAGTTGATTATGACTTGGGCAAACAGTTTATGTTGGGACTTTATATTTTGTTCTCTATTTTATCCCTGCCTCTCGTGAGATTCTAGCCATCTAAACATCTATGGCCACTCTCATCTCCATCCGCCATCTAGGGAGACATTTTCCTCTATTCTCCGCTTCTTTTGATTCTGAAGCTATCGATACTATGACAAGCCGAGAGTTGCTTCTCATGAACTCATCGATACCTCACGTCCGCAGCGCTCCCATACTTCCATTCCCGTGAGAATGGTCGTTATGAACATCGCGACCCCTACTGGTCCCTGGTCTAGGTTTATCCAACCAACCGCGGTGCCAGGCAGTACGATATCCAGCGCGCTGGCCGCAACACTACGACCCAGACCGCTGATCTGGGCATGAACCGCCCGCCGCCACAAGACTCTCCCGGCCTTTCTCTTCTGCACGATACGGCGTAGCCGCGCTTGCTCCTTCACCATGTCGAAGGCTTCATCATCGCCAGACTCCTTCGCCTTATCTTGTTCACTCTCCTCCGTAGCGCCACTGTTCCCTGAGATAATAGTAGTGGTAGCAGCGGTATCCGCCTTCTTCTCCTTCTCCTCAGAGAACACGTCCCCCACCTCCGGCACCGGGGTGTACGCCATGACCTTGAGCATCTTGAGCAGGCCGGAGAAGACGGCGCAGACGAGGGCGAAGAGCCAGAAGCGCTGCGCCTCGACGGTGAGGGTGCGGGCCCACTCGGGGCTCCAGACGGCCAGCCCCTCGATCTGCAGCGCCTCGGCCATGGTGCTGGCCTCGAGCAGCAGGTACATGCCGTTGAAGGTGCGCGAGAGCACGTCGAGCCACACCTCGGTCTGGACCCAGGACGGCCGCTGTCGTTGTGGGTTCCCCGATGACGGCCCGAGGAGGGAGTGGCTGGTGTACAGGCGCTGGGCGACCCGGAACGACTCGAGGCACCGGAACAGCCGGAAGGTGCGGCGGACGAGGCCGAGGCGCTGGCGCAGGGCCAGCAGGATGGGCTGGGTTGTGGCGAGGTTTATAATGCCTTTGGCATCGGGTGTGTGGTTGTAGTTGAGTAATGGCAGCAGGACCATGTCCTGGAGTAAGGGGTAGGCGAATAAGATCTGGATGATGGCTTGGAAGAGCCGTAAAGTGCGCTCCAGGCCAACTAGAACAGCATCAGCATAGGTGCACGAATACAATTCTTTTCTAACCCGATAAGAAAGGGGTACGCCATTGCCCTCTGCCAGGCAATTGGGGCGGTAGCGACGATGGTCCAGTTGAAACCCAAGTATCAGTGAGGACTTCCGGATTCTTCCTAATGCCGTGCCACAATCTATCCTCGAGGTACTATAAGCCCAAACAAGAACTCATCCATCATCAATGTGATCGCAGAGGTGGTCGGCTGGTCATACGACCGCACCGGCCTCATTGTTGCTGACCCTGAGTTCGAGTCCCACCGTGGCCTCTAGCACTGAAGCAAATGGGTTCAATTACTCATATATGATCATTTACAGACCTGTACACATATTTCATATGCACTCAAATTCCTTCTGCTCAACGGGCACCGAAGGAGTCCACCATATTGCGATGATGCCAATCTGGGGAGATATCACTCACCCGTTTCTTACTCATGCTTCTCAAGCAATGAGTAGACCATGTTTCACATGGAATCTTGGTACAGGGAGGGAACAGCCCGTAACCATGTGACATAAAGAAGCTTCGACATACCAGAATCTGTGCTGAACCGCACAAAGATGTCGAAAGTGCTGACGGCCATCTTGGACTCCTTGGCCAATTGGGCTCTCTGGCACCGCACTCAGCAAATGAACGGCAAGACCCAGCGATCCACACCAATACAAAGAGTATTGACGTATTAATCTGACTTTAATATTCCGGTGGTTGGATCAACGATGAAGCTTGCAATAGTACTGGCAGTCTAATGATGGTGTTGGGGTTCAGTCTTTTGGGAAGGAGAAGTTCAATGTTAGGGCTGAGATTTTAGCGCCCATGATGCCCGAACAGAACAGTGGCCCCCTGTACAATTCACCGACTCAGGTCCAGTCTCCACATCAGTTCTTTCTATTCAAGTAATATGAACAGCAGATCTCATCAGTCCTTGCATCTCCTTATCACACAATGTGGGCAATACTTGGAATCGCAGTATAATGGCGACTCAAATAGTATTCAATCTATATTCCTATTCAGTATTACTCTGTCAGATCGGAACTGACCTCCAGGTCTCATTCTCTACCAGGTCCGCACATGCAGCCCATTTCAATCGGCAAAGACTTCCAACCTGTCTTCAAACAAGCTGCTCCTAGCAAACAGCGATTCCGAGCATTCGCGCTGTTGCAACTATCACACAATAATAAACAAAGGTAGGGCCTATATGCACCAAGTTTTAGCGATTTCTCTTCTCGTTCCAAGCTTGGCTTTCGGGACGTTAGGGCATGCGTTGCTTCTTGTTCTAGATCTCGCTATGGGCGTCAGTCAGCCCATCCAGCAACACATCCTCTGGATGTCTCGCTCCCAGAGTATTGCGGGAGTAGAGTAGAGTACATTGTTCGGAACGGGAGTTCTCTCGTCAGAGCTGAGGTGGTTCATGGCCGCAGTCGAACCCTTCTCGCTACTGATACAGTCTTGATTCTTGGGTACCACACTGCCACTTGTGCGCACTATACGTATTACTTTCCTATATGGAGCGATTTCCGGGCTCATCACGGTTAAAGTCATGAGGTTTCCACCACTAGCTTGCCCATTTCCTGCAATTTTCAGCCAGCAGAGTGGTCCACAACCTTCACGGTATGTCTGGCACTCTTTGGCTTGAGAGGAGATGGGGATGCCATGTTGCATAACACCCAAGGTATCTGGGCTATAATGAGAGGATAGACTAGGTAGATAGGCTAATCCTACCCTGTGCATGCTGATGATAGCTTAATCTCATGTTTGTTCCCAGGCTTGTGAATGTGGATGTATGCTGTTATACTCGCTCTTTGTCAGTCACTCCCTTCGTCTGATGTACAACACAAGAAAGGGTTGACAGTACAGTAACGCACTAATATGTGATGGAACATAACGTCTTGTCTGATAACAGTCTGATCCAGAGGAACTGAGGATGTCAATATTCGTCTGATACGAACAGGAAGAACCCTGCCCCCCCCCGTTGCTTCTTCGCATGTCTACCTTCGCTCGCCAACTTGTCCCCACCGTCCAACTTCACTGTAATGCTGAACTTACGTGGCCGTGGCTACCACCATCACCAACCTTGTCGGCGCGCACGCGGGGCTCAGCCAAGCCTTCACCGGCCAATGAGAGCAACATCTTGGATTTCAATTTCTACCTTTTGGCCTTATAAGGTGTTAAAATAGCTACTATTCTCAACAAACAATGGTCCAACAGTGTACTGGATGAGGGTGCGAGACTTGATTTCTCCGCCTTCGTTCCAATGCTAACCGGGGTTCAACTCTAGGACAAAACCTACAAAAACACGGCCCCTAAGCGTTGGGGAAATGCTGATACACTTTCAAAGTTTCTTAGATACTAATTCGAAGCTGCTCGGAGGGTGGGGCCCTCAAGGGCGTAGGGGAGGAGGAGGAGGAAAAAATTGAGTACCAACTAATTTCCTAACCTCTCCATCAGTGTCTGGTAAGCCGTGGGCCACTGGTTCTCTTTTTTGTTCTTCTACTCCTCGGCTGAACTCTGTTCGGCGATCTTTCTTGCTATCTTTTTACACTGACACCTTAAAAAAGAGAGCTGATTTAAACTACGGGGTAAATAGAAATAGTCAATATTATTATAAGACTTTATTAATTTAATAGCACTACTTATTTAATAATATAAATTAAATATTATAACGTGGTTTATTATTTAGTCGGCCACTTTTTTTATATTTTATTAGTTTTATATAAATTAATTTAACCTTAACGTTTTAAATTAATTAAAATTACTATTTATTTAATTCGTTATTTAATTTTATATCCTTTTTATATATTCGCGTATTATAACTTATTTCGCCGTAGATATTATAGCGCCTTTTACTAGTCGCCCTCCGCTTTAATAAACCCCTCGTTTCGTATTTATTAATCGTTAAACGCTTTTTTTTTACCTTCTCGTTCTATAGCTTTTAAGATTTTTATATAATAAAAGCTTTTTTAAAAATTAAGCGCGCGATTTTTTAATTCTTTAACGTTTAAAAAATATTAAATTAACTTTTTATAAAGTACGTATTTAATTCTTTATAAGAGAGTTATTTTATATATTATTATATAAATATTTTTCGTTATTTAATTTATAATATTTAAAATTAATATTAAAAAGCTTTTTTAATAAAAATAAAGTATTTAATCGTTTATTAAAGGTTAGACGACGTTTAAAGGTTATAAGTACTAGTCGTCCCCTAGACGCGATAAGCTAGGTATAAACGTTTAAAAACGCATATTTAACTTATTATTTATCTTATTCGAGTAGTAAAATATTAAACTAAATACGTTAAATTTAAATTTAATATTATTTTTTATAAAAATAATAAAATACGCGGCCTTAAAAGCGATAGAGAACTTTAACTTCGTAGTATAATTTATTAACGCTTTAATAAATAGCTCGATTTCTTTCGAATAAGTACGCTTTAACAACGAATAAAGTACTATATTTAAAGGCTAAAATAAGTAAAAAAAAGTAAGGAGTTATATTAAACGTAACAATGTCGTTATTCTTATAATATTTCTCTAATTCGGCTAAAATATAGTATTACAATACGTTTAGACTAACCACTACGCTATAAAGCAAAAGCTTCGGAAATAACTAGACGGTTATTTCTGTTTAATTCTACGCCTTAAGTGCTACCCGCGGGGGACTAACCCGCCGATCGTAATATTATACCCTTTTTTTAAGGGTAACGTATCTTATAAGCGAATATTTTATATAAGCGAATGTTTTATTCTTTTACACCCTTTTCGATAAAATATAAATTAATTTTATTATAACGTATTTAATATATTAAAATTAATCGGAATCTTTATCTCTAGATATTTCTATATTATTTTAATAAGTACGCGTATTATGCCCGGGCTTTTTATAAATTTTATAGCGCTATAAACGTGTCCTAAACGTCCTCGTATAACTACTCCTTTAACGCGATTCGTTTTATAATTATTTATTAATATTTTTTTAAAACTATAAATCTTTTTTAATTTATATACGAAGTGATCCTTTATTTTATAACCGTTTTTTATATATAGCGGCGCCGGCTAAGTATTTTATTTACTTTTTAAAATATCGCGTTCTTATTTTTTAAAAAAGTAACTCGGTATATAATATACGTTATAACTTTTACGATCTAATTAAAACTAATTAAAATAAATATTAAAAAGTTATGTTAATATTATACGATATAGTTTCGAACGTATTCGGTTTAAAATTAAGCTTTAATTAAATTATTCAAAATTTTTAATTTTTAAAGAATTAATAAATTAAAAAACGTCCCCGGAAGTATTAAAATACGTAACTTTATATTTAATTATAAAATAATAGATTCCGGATTATACGAAACGAGTCCTATTTTTTAAAAGCCTCTTTATATATTTAAAATAATAAAAATCGTTTAAAACGCCTTTAAAAACGTTAGTAAGAAGTCCTCCTTTAAAATATAAATAATATACGCCCGTATAAAATATTTAATTTCTTTTTTATACGCCCTTTTTAATATATAAAAATAGCCGATATTAAAAAATTAAAGCTTATATAATAAATAAAAAGGTATATAAAATATAATAATTAAGTTCTTTTTATAATAGAGCTCGAAAGTTATCGAGTAGTGGCTTTCGTGGCTATTTAAGATTAAAAAGCGATAATAACCCTTCGTATAAAACTTAATATATTAATTAAAATATTAAATCTAATCCTCGCCTCTTTTATTCGTAGTTTAGCTATTTTTAATAATTACGATCACCTAATCCTTCGGTAATAGGCTGTTTTCGTACTAGGAAAAGAGGTGCGTTTTCTCGGTAAAGATGATATACGGAAGGATGGCGTAACCGTGTAATCCGATGCCTTAAATAATTATAACTTATTCCCGGTTCTTTTATTATATTACCCTAAGCTTTTCGCGTTAATCGGAGGTGGTTATAATTATTTCGGACGAGATTTAATTTATAAGAAAGCCGGTCTCGTTAAAATTCTATATATCTTCGTTTAAAATACCGTATTTAGTTTTAATATTCGCGATTAACGCGAACTAGTTAAAAATAATACCTATATTCTTATAAAAAGCTCTTTAATAATCGTATTAACGGTTTATTCGAGTTTTAAAGTCCGGGTTACGATTAATAAAACGTTTAACTTAATACTTATTAATATAGTCGCCGCCGCGCGACTTTAAAAAGAAATTAACCATATCTCTTATAATATTAATATTAAAAAACATCCCTCGAATATTTAAATTAATTATATAATTATAAAGTACTTTCTTTTTAATTAAATTTAATTTATATTATAAATATTAAATTTCGCGTCGAGGTTTAGTACCGCGGAGTCGGTCGCTAAATAGCTCGGGAAACGTTGTATACTTTCGTAATAGCTCTTTAACTAATTCGATTTAAACCTTCTCGCGTTATTTAAATTATTAAAATATTACGATCTTCTTTTAATTAAATTAGTATTATAGTTATAAAGATATTACGTAGGTTAAAAAAGAAAGTGGCCGACTTAGTAATATAGCCGACTTAGTAGTAAACCACGTTATAAATTTATTTTATATTTATTATTTAAATTAATTATTAAATAAGCTTTCGTAAGTACGTATAAATTTTAAGTTTAATTAAAGTTATATCGTTATATTTTACTATTTATATCTATTTTTTATATAAGCTATGAGGGGTATCGTATACCCCTCTTTATAAAATAGAAAAGGGGTTCGTACGTATAAGTACGTAGCACCTTTTTTAAAGTAGTATAGAAAACCTTAGTTCTTGCTATTCTAATACTAGTAGTTTTATTTTAACGATAAACTTAGCCAGCTCCTTTTTTTAAGACGAGTCTTCCCTTTATAAGGGTCTTATACGAATAGGTTACGCTAATCCGGTATTCGGTGCTTATTTAAGCCGTATAAGTAATATTATACCTTTTTAACGTTAATTTTATTAAATAGCGGGTCTTTTTAATTAATTAGTTTAATTATTTAAACATAATGATAATAATAAGTACGCCGTTATATATTAAAATACGTTATACCTCGTTAAAGAAGAAGATATCTCTCTTTTTTTTTCTTTTTTTCTCTTTTCCCCTTTTCTTACTGGTTATACGAGTCTAGTTTCTCTACGTACGCTTTTATGCGTACGGTTAACTTGTTAATTAATATTAATTATTCGAGGTCTTTATTTAGAGATTTCTTAATAAAGGCGTTTATAGGGTTATTTCGGCCGTCGATTTAATAGACTTCCGAGATTTCCTTTTTTTAATACGATTTTCGAAGTAATATAAAATTAATTATTAGTTTTTTTTTCGTTCGTTATTCCTAGTTTAATTAAATATTTATAAAATAATCTCGAGTTTATATAAAGGATTATTAATATTTTTTAAAATCCGAAGCTTCGTATAATTTTTTAAGCGTGGTATTAAGTGCGATACCGCTGTCGATACCGGAGATTATACCGTATAGTTCGTTAATTAATACGTTTCGAGTAATTCTTTTATATTTCGTCGAGCTCTAATAAATAATATTGCTTTAAATTTCGAACTAGTCTTTTATATAGTTAAGCTCTTAGTTTAATATAACTAAATATTCGAGCTAAGAAATTAGGTTTTTATTATTCGCGAAGGAACCGTCGGTAAAAATATATATCTTTATACGGTAAAGATTTAATAAGATATATTTTAAGCCGCGTATTAGATTTTAAACTTATTAATTAATCCGTATATTTAAGCTCTTAATATCTTTATTTTTTAAAGTTTATATTTAAGCGGCGATAAATAAGCTATACGCTATTTTTAATTAATAAATAAAAACTAAATATACTCTTTTTATACGCTAAGAGATATATTATTAATTTTTATTAATAATTTTCGAGTCGATAAGTTTTAATTAGTTAGCTTATTCCTTTTATTTAAAAAGGATATCGTACGATTTTAATTAAATCCTACCTCAGTTAAACTCGATTAATATATTTTCGATTAATATATTTTCGGTTAAAATATTTTTTAGTTTTATAAGGAATTATTCCTTTGCTAGCTTTTTTTCTTTTTTTAAAAAAAGGGGGTTATAACGAAGCTAAACGTATCGTTAATTTATATTATTATAATATTAAAAGTGTCTAGTTTTTTTATAATAAATAATAAGTAGGCGTTATATATTAAAACTATTATTTTTAAATTTTATACGTAATAATTATAATACGTTTTAAATTAATAAAATTCTAACTTTATAAGTTTATATAAAGGTAATACGATTTAAAAGAATATTTTTTTCGAATATTTATTTTTAAACTTTATTAATAAGCGTATATAAATTAATCGGTTTAATTTATTATATAATTAAATATACGCTTATATAATATTACGTAGCTCGCTTTATATATTAAAGTTTCGGATTAAGGTTAGTCTAAAGGCTAAAAAGAGTCTTTAGCTTATTTGTTAAATTATTAAGAATTAAGTTAAAATAGCTTCTTTTTTTTATATCTTTATAGTTTTATATTACGAGCTTAAACTTTTCGTGTAGCTTCGTAATTTTGCCCTTGATCTCTTATACGAGCCGTGTTTTAAAGATTCTCCGGCCGGTATACTTTACCGGGTCGAATCGAATAAATTCGAAAACTCTTCGTACGGCGAGATTATTAATCTCCTCTGCGTTAAACTTTTAAAATAGATATCCGGACGAGGTAATAACGCCGTCTTATCGAGATTTAATTATTAAATCGTAATTTCTTCGGCTATCGGTTTAATATCTAAAGTATTTACCGGCTGTTCCGGATCTAGTTATATATCCGGTTCGTTATACGGTTTTCCGGCCTCTTTTCAATAATACGGCTTAATTTAAGTTACTCGAAAAGCTTTCGAGCCGTTTAAGGTGTTTACCCGGATCGTACGGTTTTCGATAACTACTATTTTATATAGTCCGGTTTATCCTTCTCTTTTTCGTTAAATTAAGACCTTATTTCGAAATAAGAGTATTAAAATATTATAAATAGCCGGCCCGTTCCGGGTATTTAAAGCTCGGTAAATATCGATATTTATACATATTTTCCGGAGTATCTTTATTACCTTCCGTACGGCTTCTCCTCGTGTTTAGATCTCCGATAACGGTAATAAGTTCCCGTCGATGCGAAGGTATGTTCTAAATACGAGCAAAGTAAGTATTAAGCCGTCGGGGCTAGCCGTATCGTTGAAAGTTTTAATAATTATTTAAAATATTATTTCGATATTTATTCGATAACCGAGACCCTTTTATAAAATATCGAAGGTTTTACGTAATAAAACGTGCGCTCGTTTAATTTTATTTATTACTTAATAAGCCTCGATAAATATTTATTTATAAGTAATTTTTATTATTTATATATAGTTTTAAAACTCTTTTTAAAAATACGTGTTTAAATTATACGAAATATATTTAATATTTAGAAAACGTATTTTAAATATTTTATATATTAAGCGAATATAAAAATATAACCGTTTAGAAAAATATATTCGAATCGATTATATAAAATACGTTTTATTTATTAATATAAATAATGTTTATAATAGTTTTATAATTAAAGTTATATTTATTTTATAACGAGAATTTAAATCTTTATAACGCTAGATCGTATAATTAATATTAAGAGCAGAACTTTTAAATCTCGTCGAGAATAGTAAGGTTAACGTTATCGTAGCCGGCGTTCTTTAAGAACGTATAGAGCTTCTTTATATAAAAGTATCGAAGCTATTTTTTAATAAAATATAATATCGTTTCTATACGGCGGGTATTAAAGAACGGGTATCTTTATTTCTTTATTATAAGGAGTATTTCGTCGTTTTTTTATATAATAAGATTAAAAATATTATTATAATACGTTTTAAACCGATTAGTATCGTATAATAAGAATTAAAAAAAAGCTTATAATATTTAAAATATAATACTTAATTACTTTTAATTAGTTTTATATATCGATTATTCTAATTAACGAAATAAACTTTAAGCTTTTAAACTTAATCTCGACGCTTCTTGGGGTTTAATCGATTTATACGTTTAAGTTTTCTCGTACGTAAGCTTTTATTTAAAGCTTTTCGACTATTAAAAGTAAAGCGGCGCCGGTATTTTAAAACTATTTTTAATGAGTTTAATTATATAAGTTATTAATGTTAAATTAGTCGGCTTATACGATAACTTTTAAAAAATAAATATCCTTATTAATAAGCCGGTAATAAAACGCGGCGTTTATTAAATAAGTAATACTTTACCGTACGTTTTACGGATTAAAGTAATCGTAGTCTTTTTTCCTTTTTTAATCTCGAATAAAATCCTCGTATTCGTTTTAAATAAAAAGATTTTATTTAAAGTTATTATATATTTAAAAATATTAAGTTATTATATAAGTTCGCTTTTCGACTAGGTAATTTATTAATTAATAGTTTTATTTATAATAGATTCGGTAAGTTTTTTATTTAAACTGCCGGTTCTTATACGATAACCTAGGTCGAGACGTGTTTATAAGTCGCTAGTTTTTATTTTATCTTAATAGTTAATTATTATATAATAATTTATTATTATAAATTAATCGGTTTCTTTTCGTATAGTTATTTATAAACCGTTTATTAATTAAGTACGTATTCGTAGCCGGGTTTTAATATAATTCCTCCGTTAAATATTATTCCGAAAACCTCTAATTCGTTATTATATTTAGCGATACGCGAAGGTTTAAAAATAACGCTTCGTATATTAGCTTTTAATTAATAAGGGCCGGTATAAGTTCCGGAACTCCTCGGTAGGCTTATACGATTAAGGTATAGAGAGCGATCTTTTTTCGAAGGCTCGTTATACGAGTTAGAGCTTATTTATTAAGATTTCTAAAACCTCGATAAGTTACTTTTTAGCGTTTTTATTTTTTATTTATATAAAAGAGGTTCTTATTTAATTTATAAAATATTATACGTAATTTATTATTATATTAAAGTATAAGTTTATAAAGTGGTATAATTTTTTTTAAATTTAATATAATTAAGATAAAATGCCTCTACACGGCCGGAAAAAATATCCGTAAAGATTATATAATATTAATCTTTTAATATATTTAATCGTTAATATATTTTAATAAATATCCGTATTATATTAAAAAAGATATTATACGGCTTACTAGTATAATTCTTTTCTTTTTTTTATACTTTCGAAAAAATAACGACCTTATTTTAATCGATTTTATTATTATAAATAACTCGGTTTAAAAGGATATCGTACTTTATAATATACTCTAGACTAAATAATCGTACGGTCTAGTCCGGCGGTACCGAAATCGGAGAAGAAAAAGGACGATATCTTACGACGCTTAAATACTTATAAATCTAAGGTTAGACGTCGGGCCTAGAGAGTCTCGTAGTATCGCGAATAATTACTCCGTACGGAGACTAGGTATTTCTCGCTTAGGCGGCGGTTATTCGATTATTTATTCTAAAAAATAGTATAGAATATCCTCTTTTCGGGTTTCCGAAGTCGGTTCTATCGGTCGGTTTTATTAATATATAAGAGCGGCCGGTAATATTAAGTTTATAAGCTTAGTTTTAAAGGATCCGTTCGTTAATATATTAACTCCGTATTTTTTAAAATAATTAAAAAGCTCTTTTTAAAACGTATAATTAATTTAACTAAACTAGTGCTCGGTTTATCGGTCGAACTCGGCAGTGAACGATTTTTAAAAGGAGGTCCCCTTTATTTTTAATATATAATATTTTAAAAAGTATTATACGAGGTACGTCGTAAGTTATTCGGGCGATATTTTTTTAAAAAGTGTTTTTAAAAGTTTAAGCTTTTAAAGATTAAAGTTAACGTTCTTTTTTTAAATTATTAATAAGATCTAGGTATATTAAAATATTTCCTCGTACGTAATTAGTTCGAGGTCTAGGTTTAAAGCTAGGGTCGTCGATTTATTTAAGTTTAGTACGTCTAGGCTCGGTCTCGATTCGCCGACCGTAATTAACTCTATTTTAATAAGGGTTATCATTTTATAGATTATACGATAAGTTTATTTAAATATATAATTATATATAGCTTAGCTAGTTTCGCGTATAATTCGAAACCTAGTCTCTTCCTTATAATATATACTCGGGAAAAGGGGTTCCTCCTCGTATAATTAATTTAGTTCGGCTCTTTTTCCGAATTTCTAACGGGCGGAAATTCTCGGGGCTCCTTAACACGGTCGCCCTTACATCGATAAGGGCGTAAAATCGTCTCTTTACTTTTATTAATTTATAATCGCTACGAATAATTACTAATTAATATTAAATAAGCTTTCGTACGTACGTATAAGTAGGGGTTTAAGTAGTATTATATTATTATATTCTATTATTTATATCTATTTTTAATACGAGCTATAAGGGGTATCGTATACCCCTCTTTATAAAATAAAAAGGGGTTCATACGCGCAGGTACGTAGCACCCTTTTTAAAATAGTATAGAAAACCTCAGTTCCTGCTGTTTTAATAAAATTAACGTTTTATAGTTTTTAAAGTATTAATTTTACGTATTTCTTATATTACTTTTTATTTTTAAAATAAATTAAAATATTATCGAGATATATTATAATAAACTTATCGAGGTACTTATATAAAACGTAGTTAATTATTATTTAAAAACTAATTAATATATTAATTAAATTAAACGGTATAATTTAATATTAGAATATTTATATTTAGTTCGAAACGCGGTTTTCTTCTTTTTTTTAATTTAAATTAAGTTATATATATTAAAGAGGTTTAATATTATAAAGATTTTAACGTGTAGTAGTTTATTTCGTAAATCGCTAATTAAAAGTAAATGGTATTAGTTTTTAATAGTAATTTCGTTAAGTTTTTAATAATCGATATATATACGTTACTTAAGTTTCTTGTTTTTACTTTTTTTTAAGACGAAAAGGATAAGCCTGCTGGTAATGTGAATGGTTATATAACTCTTTTTTCGAGGTTTTTCGTAATATATCTCTTTAAAGCTTGTTCGTACTCTTAGTTAAGTTTATATATAAATATAAATAGGGGTTCTTTTTTATTTTTAAGGGGTATTTTACGATCCTATTATATATAAGGCGGTAAGCTTATTTTTAACTTTATTAAAAAGTCGTTTTTAACCGTTATTTATTAATTAAACCTTTTTTAATATATTTTATTAAAATTAGCCTATTTTTTAATTAACTTTAAAATTATTTACTCGTACTTAAAGTATTTTTAAAATTATATCGTATTTTACGACGTCCGTAATATTATACATAATTTATTTATAAAGTTTTTTTATATTAATTAAAAAGTTCGCGACTTCTTTTTATATGTTTTTACCGTCGTATATTATAAGTTTTTTATCGACGGTTTTTAATCGATATAAGCCGTTTTTTTCTTATTATTTTAATATTAACGTATCCCACAAGCGAATATCTTATTTTTTATCACCTTTTAATAAAATATAAGTTAATTTTATTATAACGTATTTAATACATTAAAATTAATCGGAATTATTATTTTTAAATACTTCTATATTATTTTAATAAGTAGGCGTATTATGCCCGGGCTTTCTATATATTTTATAGCGCTATAAACGTGTTTTAAACGTCCTCGTATAATTACTCCTCCGACGCGATTCGTTTTATAACTATTTATTAATATCTTTTTAAAACTAGAAGTTTTTTTTAGTTTATATACGAAGTGATCCTTTATTTTATAGCCGTTTCTTTTTCGTACGGCGGCGCCGGCTAAATATCTTATTTATTTTTCGAAATATCGCGTTTTTACTTTTTAAAAAAGTAACTCGGTATATAATATATATTATAGTTTTTATAATTTAATTAAAACTAATTAAAATAAACGTTAAAAAGTTATTTTAATATTATACGATACGGTTTCGAACGTATTTAGCTTAAGATTAAGCTTTAATTAAATTATTTAAAGTTTTTAATTTCTAAAGAATAAATAAGCTAAAAAACGTCCTTAGAAATATTAAAATACGTAGCTTTATATCTAATTATAAAATAATATATTCTAAATTATACGGGACGAGTCCTATTTTTCGAAAGCTTCTTTATATATTCGAAACGGTAAAAGTTGCCTAGAACGCTTTTAAAAACGCTAGTAGGAAGTCCTCCTTTAAGATATAAGTAATATACGCCCGTATAAAATATTTAATTTCTTTCTCGTACACCTTTTTTAATATATAAAAATAGCCGATATTAAAAGGTTAGAACTTATACGACGAATAAAAAAGTATATAGAGTATAATAATTAAGTTCTCTTTATAATAAAGCTCGAAAATTATCGAGTAATAGCTTTCGTAGCCGTTTAAAACTAAAAGGTAATAATAACCCTTCGTATAAAACCTAGTATATTAATTAAAATATTAAATCTAGTCTTCGCCTCTTTTATTCGTAGTTTAGCTATTTTTAATAACTGCGATCACTTAGTTTTTTAATAATAAGCTATTTTCGTACTAAGAAGAGAGGTATATTTTCCCGGTAAAGATAATATATAGAGGGATAGCGTAACCGTGTAATCCGACGCCTTAAATAATTATAACTTATTCCCGGTTCCTTTACTATATTACCCTAGGTTTTCCGCATCGATCGGAAGTAGTTACGATTATTTCAAACGAGATTTAATTTATAAAAAAGCCGGTTTCGTTAAAGTTATAAATATCCTCTTTTTAAATCTCGTATTTATAAATTATATTTCGTATAAGGGTAAACTACGCGCGATACGCGTCGGGATCTTTATAAAAGACTTTTTAATAATTAATTCTTCGGTTAAAACGCGTCCGGAGGTCTAGTTATCGTCGTACGAAGTTAGAGGCCTAATTAACGCCGACGCGTCCCGCGTCGCGTAAGCTAAATAATCGATTCGCTATATCTTTTATACTACTTAACCGGGGAAAAAACGATCGCGTATTTAAATTAATAATATATCGAATAATCGTATTTTTTTTAAAATTTAAAAGCTTTCGAGAATTCGTAAATATTTCGTATTATATAGGTTAATTATTTCGTCTACGTTATAAGGTTTTTAATAAAACGTAATAAATTAATATAGCTTTTTATATATTTAAAGTAAAGTTTTTTTAAAGCGCTTAAAACGCTAGAATTATATTACTCTCTTTTTAAAGTTATAATATTTTCGAACGTAAAAGAATATAAAAAAAGGTTAAGGCTATAAAGAAATTTATAAAAGTGGGACATTTACTTATATAAGATATTCGCTTATAGGATACGTTAAACTATTAACGATTTGTAATAAAATATAATTACCTTATGTTTTATTATTTAATAACGCTCGAATAATAACTTTTTTAATTTCGATTATTAATACGATATAATTATAAATATCTTAGTTATTCGTTATTAAATATAGGGACCTCTTTTAATTCGTTTATTGTTATTCTTTTATAATAAACGGCGTTTATTTTTTAAACGCTATTTTTATAAGTAATTAATAATTTTTTACGATCGATTATTATATTATTATTATCGTTCTTTTTATTTTTTATAAGGTACTTTTTAATATATTGCCGGAAATAGTTTTATAATTTTTCTTATATAAAGTATTAATTTTAATATTTAAGATTCGGGTTTTTTAAATAGTTTAAAGGTTTATTAAATTTATTAAAATTTCTAAACGTTTTATAAATTCTTTAATATAATAAAGGGTTTTTTTATTAAATATATATTTATACGTTTTAAAAATATTAAGCGCTTTTTTTTAAACCTTTATAAGTTTGCGATGTTTTTAAGCGTATTTTAAGTATTAATTTTTAAAATATTCTTTTTAATCTTATTTCTTTAAATAATATTATCGTAATTATTATAAATCTTTTTATATTAATAAATACGCATGTCGTCTATTAAGAATTAACGTTTAAATTTTTTAATAATATAATTCAAGTATAGTTATATAATAGGTTACTTATTAATTTTTAACAGAAACTATTTATACTCGAGTTTTTTCGCGAGGTGCTTTATATAAACGTTATATATATACGAGATTCATAAAAGCGTAAAGTGTTTTCTATATATAAAGGAGATTTAAATGTCGTTTTTATAGTATAATTACCGTAGATATTTTTTTAATTAAAACCGGCCGTAATAAATACTTAACGTAGGTGTTTTAAATCAAGGTAAAGGATATTAAAGAGAATTAATTACCCGTCGGCTTTTAAGTTATTAAACTTAGCGATCTCGTTTACTAGCTCGTTTTTTTATATATTAATTAAACGTTTAATGTTTATTAATTATTTTAACTAATTTATAATATCGTTTATTAAATCGTTATCGTATAAAAAGAGTTATTTCTTTCGTATTATTATAACGTTTCGGTTATAATTATTTTTAGTTTTAAAGGTTTTAAAGAATTATTTAGTTCTTTTTCGAGGCTCGATATTTTTAAGCGTAATAACCTTATTTTTAATAATTATAATAAATAATATACTAATTTTTATTATATTTATCGTATTTAATAACGTTAAGGTTTATAGGTTTATTATAATAACTATACGTTATAATATTTTTAAGTAATATATTATTATAATAACGTGGTCGTTTTATATTAGTTTAAATTCGATTAGTTTACCGTTATTATTCGCCTTATTTTTTACAGAGTCGCTTATATATACGAGTATCGATCTTCATAGTAAGTTCTATATATAAAAAGAAATTATCGGGGGTATTAAGCCGGCGAAGTTCGTTTTTAATATTTTCTTTTAATTTTTAATAATATATTATAATTTTCGTAGCTTTAGTATAGCTTAGTCGAGTTATGATACGTCGGAGTTCGGCGGTATAAAAAGCGGCTAATCCTTTTTATTTAAAAGTTTCGAGTTCTCTTCTACTTATCGTTTTTTATCGAGGTTTTAAAAGAGTAATTTAAAAGCTTATTCGAAACCGTTATAACTTTCGAAAATTCGTTATACTTTTATACGGCATAGTTTAACTTATTGATGATTTTTTACGAGTTCGTTTAAATAAGGTTCGAATTAAGCGAGGATTTTATTTTTAAAAAAAGAGGCGGCGTAAGTAACTTATTAAATAGCGTTTTAAAACTTTTTTTTATAAAACCGCTAATAAGCTTTAATTCCAACGAAAAAGCTTCGGAAGTTCTCGCTCGTTCTATTAAATAGTATTAATATATTAATCTTTATACTTTTTTTTAAATATAATAAAGGTTTAAATAATATTAATAGCTATATAAAAGAGGCGTATTTTTTCGCGTAACTTATTAATATTATAAGGTATTTATTTTAAGGTGCTTTTAATAAAGAGCTCATTACGCTTTTTTTAAGCTTAACGTAATAATATTAATAATTAGTATTCTTTTATTTAAATTCTTTAATTCGTTTAATTAACGCTTACGGCTTAAAGTTATTATTATTATTATTACTATCGATATTTATAGCGGGGTCTCGCTAAGAGGTATTAAAAGTAACGATAGGAATCTTTTTTTATCGGACGGTATTATTAAGGTTAAGTATAAATATAGTTTTTATAAAGCTATTATTTAAAGGTTTAAATAATAATTAATAAGAATAAAGATAATTAAAATATAATAAACGTTATTTAAGTTTTAAAAGAAACTTAATAAAACGTATTAAAATTTATATTAATAATACGAAAGATTATTTAAACGTATAATAAAAGTAACGCTTTTATTAATATAATATATAATATCCGGGTTATAACGTAATAATAAAAGGTTAAATAAAAGTATTTATATAATAAAGTTATTAAAATAATTTATTTTATTAATAAATTAAAGTTAATATTTAAATTAATTTTTAAAATAAAAATTATTTATATAAAATATATAAAGAATTATTTATCGTTATATACCTAGTTTCTCTTTTATTAATATCCTTTAGTTCTTAGGGATCTCGAGGATCTCGCGAGATCCTATCGAGCCGGCTCTTTAGATCTCGTTAAGATCTCGAGAGCTGCTAACCTCAAGTTATTTTATCTTTACGTAACTCGTAATAGTTATCTTATTTTAACTATTTAATTTATATTAACTATCTTTACTTATCCGCTCTTATATATTCTTAATTAATTAATTTTAATATATTATTATTATAATATTAGTTATCGAGGTTTTATAACGATATAATAGGGTTTATTATCGTTAGTAGGGCGTAAGCGCTAACCGGACTTTCGCGAATCCGTAAGCGTCTCGAGTTATCGTTAGCCCGCGCCGGGAGATATAGGTCCTGGCCGCATAGTTAAGCCAGGTTATAATAAATAAATAACGGTTTAAAAAGCGACCCTTTAATAGATTTAAAATATTTAAAATATATATTATTATTAAAAAACTTAAGCCGAATATTACGACGATTATATTAAAAGAGTACCGGTAATTCGAAGCCCTTTTTAATGGAAAATTAAAAACAGGCTTCCCGCTTTATATACGATAAGATTACGAAATAACTTTAAAAAAAGAGCCTCTTTTTATATTAATTCATAAACTTAATTAAGAATATAAATAAGCCTTAAAAAAGTATATTATAAAAAACCTCGAGAAAAAAGCTATATAATTATTTATATTATTAACGGGCTTTTTTATCCTCTTCGTACTAAAAAAGAACAAGAACGAGAAACTTAAATAACGTATATATATCGATTATTAAAAACTTAACGAAATTATTATTAAAAACCGGTACTTTTTTCTTTAATTAACGACTTACGAAATTAGCTATTATACGTTAAAATCTTTTTAATACTTAACCTCTTTAATATATATAACTTAATCCGTATTAAAAAAAAGAATAAAAAACCGAGTTTTATATTAAATACGGTTATTTTAAATATTAAGTTATACCGTTTAGTTTAATTAACGCGTTAATTTATTTTTAAACTATAATCGACTATATTTTACGCGAATACATTAATAATTTTATTATAATATACCTCGATAATATTTTAATTTATTTTAAAAACAAGGAATAATATAGAAAATATATAAAGTTAATATTTTAAAAATTATAAAACGTTAACCTATTAGTTAATTTAAAGAAAAGCGAATTTTATTAACGATTAATTATATTTATAAAATACGTAATATTTTTCGAAAAGATTTAAATAAAACCTTAAAAAGTTTTAATAATTAAAAAGTAACTTACGCTTATAAGCGTTATAAAAGTTAAATCCTTTTTAAAACTAGCTAATTATTACTAGATTTTCGTCCTCGGATTTAATAAGATAACGACACTTTTAATGAACTTAACGAAAAAGGACGAATTATTTTAATAAACGAAAAAAAAAGCCGAAGCTTTTTATATTATAAAGGAGCGTATTTTTAATAAACTAGTACTTTATATAATAAACTTTATAAAACGTTTTAAAACTAAAACTAATATATTAAATCATACGATTAAAGGGTAATTAAATTAATGAGATAATAATCACAATAGAACATATCACCATTCCGTTAAAGCAACACCGAGCCACCACTGGCGTCTTTCCTAGAAAGCTCCCCGACTCTAATTTACCTCCAGGAGCACTACAGCCCCGATAGCGCCTTTGGTTTTCCCGGTCCGGCTCATAAGAGTCTATTGCTACACTGGCTTCTCTTGTAGTAAACTGCAGCGCCGATTCTGGGGCAGTTGCGGGCTTTGACTTAGTCCCAAGAGGAGCCAGGTAATCTCGTCCCGCCCGTGATATCCACTGCATCGTTTATATCACGTAGTAGTTTTATGGATGGCCCTCTCTCTATGCGACCAGACTGGCCCAACTAATCATTTTAGTACGCAGACACAGGCACGGCTGGATGCTCGTACTGTCTTGGGTTCTTCGACGAGGATAGTTATCCTCCCCTTACCTTCTCAGCTGTACCGAGAGACTCGGACAATGGGATGGTGTTAAAGCGGGTGACAAATATAGTAGCGAAGAGAACCCCGGGTGGGCAGTGAAAGCTGGGTGGCGTCACGACTAGTCGAGAATTCAAGATCGTGCACTTTAACCATATTACACAAAACGAGACTTCATAAGGAGGGTTGAATTCAGTAACTGTATTAGGTAATGACTGGTTGCCCTGCTCTTTCCGCATCCTTCATGGCGTCTGATTGACTCTTCTCTTGCCGTCCTCTCGCTTCGTTTCTTATGGGGATTTATCCTCTATCTCTCTCCTATCCATGTCCCTGCTCACTGCTTTCCAAGGTTGTTGACTTAATGAACGTAATTTCCCACTGATATTTCCGTGTAAATGATCACTTCCCCACATGAACCCTCGTCTGAGACTGGCCACCATAACCGTGTATGCCTCCGCCCCCCAACCTCCACGGCGGGAGCTTCATACTGCAGTGCATCTCTCACAGCACATATGCCCGCATCGGTCATACTTATTGTTGGGCCACAGTACCTGCGTTACACATGACCCATCGTCCGAAGTTTGTCCTTGGCACACACAGCATCGCCAAGTAGGTCCTTTCTCGTGGAAGCGACACAGCGGAAGAAAACACTTGCCCTGCTTATATTCTGGGTGTTGGTCCATCACACGTTGACAGGGTCTAGTTGGTCTACTGTCTGCAAAAAACTGGGCATTGATGCAGTATCTGTATATAGCTTGAACATGATGACAAGGCCAAATGCGCGGACATACGTGACACATTGTGAGCCAGCATGGAGAATATGTATTATTGGTGGTTCTTATTGCTTCTCAGCAGTATATGGAAAGTAGGTTGGATATAAAGGGACAAAAGGTAGATATGGTCTGTGTGGTGTGGTGTGTGTGTGTGTGTGTGTATGTGTGATGTAGTGGCCATGGAACGAGAGAATATTGTTTATTTATTCATCGCATTAGACAAAGACAGGTCATGTTTGTGAGCAGTTGCTCTACTTGGCCATTCCAGAGGCAAAGTACGCAGGTTCTGCAGGGGAGGTCATGGATCAGATGCGAAGGCTCACGAGAAACATGGTTGGAATTTCTTACAAACACAGTCTGGAATAATGACCAAATGGCAAATACTAGACCTCTGAAGCATGATGAGCATGTATTTCTAGGATAAACCTCCCGAGGCCGTCGCATTCCTCAGCTTGCGGCCTTGAGGGCGATTGCCTCTAATTAGTACCTGAGTTGGTTGCTGACCAGTTCTCCGTTCCAAAGGCCATGAAGCAATCCTCCGGGTCGGACTTGAGGTCGTACAGAAAACCCCTGTAGGTCGTACAACGATTACGGGGAACGGCCTCGTGTGCCCCTCCGCAAACCTGACTAATACGGAACTTTTCCGCAATCTTTACAGCACTGATGGCTGCAGTAATGACAATGCGGCTCGACCGCGTCAAAGGTATACTGGCCGCACTCGTGGCACCACCAGTAGGGCATCTTCAAGAGCCATTGGTAGACTGTAGAGAAGCAGTCCGAAGCATGGACGACATCCGGGAGCTGTCGTGGAGTACCGCAGTGCACTTTCTGGCCATCCTCGCCGACGGTGGAGCGACGACAGTAGTGGTACTTTGTGCTTTGGCGACTACAAGGGTATATCTGGTTCTCAACTTCGCACATGATGGGTGGGATAAGGTAAGAGGTTATTCTTGGTATGGTTGAATAGATGGGATTAAAGTGTTGAAAATGAAGGTTGTTCAGGGCAGCTGAATCAAGGTAATGTAGGATAGAGGCTTGAGGTAGAAGGAGTTTGGTAAGTTGGTGTATCCTATATAGGAACATGCTACGTTTGGAAGCCGTTTTCTATAATGGCCTTTGGGGAGTCCCAAGCAAGCAAAACCCCGTGGGGGGCACAAAGCGGATACATTGTTGAGGTATGGTGGTTCTCATACAAAAATGGTTAATACAAATACAGATTCGACATAATTTCGCTAGACGGGAGTACTCTATAAAGCGTTTGAAAATTTGTAGGTTTCTTGGGTACCCCTGAATTCTTTGTCCCGCCCCTTCCCTTATTTACAGCAATCCCTGTTGGGCGAATACATTTCATGGTCCATACTGGGAACGGTATTCTCAGTCTAAGAACAGTATGGATCAGTGCAAATAACCACAATGACATATTAGAACCGAGTGGTCGTCACGGAGGGCTCCAGAGCCATCTGCTTTTCACTGGGTTCTGTGCGGGCATGCTCTACATAGCTAGCTGCATGCGGAACGAGCATGATATTTGACTTGGTTGTTTGGGATTCTTAGACTAGATTGACTCTGGTTATCTCATTGCTAGTCTCTCATCTGCCTCACGTTCAGATTGATGCGCTTGTTCTTCATCCAACCTTTCCACTCTTCGTACTTCCCATCCTCAGCCGGCCAATCTGCCAGAAAGTCTGGGCAAGTGCCTTTCAGTACCTTGGGGACGCCATGCCACGCGAAACGGGAGTCCTTCGTCATGTATATGGCATCTCCAGACTTCAATCGCAGGAGGAGGTATGGCTTCCGTCCGAACTTCTCCTCGAGCACCGACGAACGGGCGTTGTAATCGTTGGGTGCGATCATGAAGAGCGCATCGCATCCGATGCTGAGGCTAGCCAAGCCCTTGTCCGTCTCCTCGCTCACGTCTCGGTGCATCATCATGGTGTCCCCGGGGGTGTAGAAGTTGACAATGGCCGCCTGTGCCAGCGTTTCGGGAAACAGGGTTTGCAGGAGGCCGCAGATATCGGGCGGAAACTCGGGAGGCCTCTGGCCTGGGTACACCCGGTTCGTCCAGTCGTACTGGCCGCCCAGTGTGACCCAGCTCAGCCTGCGATCCATAACTTGCTTGATGGATAGCGGCTTGTGCACATTGGGGTCTTTAGGCTTGAACCTGACGTCCGAATCTGGGGCAAGAGAGAAGAACGACTTGTCTTGAGTGCCATCTCCGTCAATATAAGGTAAATCATAATGGAGATGCAGATTGGTTTGATGAGTAGGGTCACTGAGGTCTCTATGCGCCATCCGCGATACAAGAGTCTTCTGGATGTTTGGCGGTATTAACGATGGCAGAATGAGTAGTCCTGGTGGCACAGTGAGCTTTTCTTCCGAATGTATGATGTGAGAAGTCGGGTTGGGATGGTACCTGGAAGTAAAGGGTGGAAGTAGATAGGGGCGTCGGTGATGTCTGAGCTCGGCTGCCAGTCATCGCCCTCCAGACTCCGGAAAGCAGAGAGGAGTGTCTCTGATGGAATAGAGCCAGCCGACTGGAACTCTTTGGCCTTTTCTGGGACAGATAGGTCATCTATGTCTGGATGATCGACGAAATCGGCATGTTCCGTCCTGGAGTAGGTTTTCCATGTGCCCTTCAGCTCCGGGTTGGGCTGCTCATGTGCATCGAGAGTAGTGAGATTCACAGTCATCGTACTGGGCTGTAATCAGAACCCGGTCTCTTTCTACTCTGGGTTGTCAGACCTCGAAGTCGACAGAATTGCGAGTATTGGTCCAGTGCACAAAAAGAATGAGTGTCTCAATTACTTCTCAATACCTCTTAAAGCATCAACTCATATTATGTAGTTAGTACCATTCATTACTTACCTAACCTAGGCGTGTGACGATGGTTTGGTTTGGAGGGGCAGTAGAAGTAAAGTGCGGACTTTAGATAAGCGATAAGCAGCATCACTGAGTGTGGCTCCCACAAGCCACGGGCAACGCGACCGCCAAGCCACAGATCGCGGTATGCATGATCGTCAAGCGCGCCAGATTTGTTTATTAATAACACTGACAACCACTCAAACCCCTGCCGAGACGCTTGCCAAGGCTCGAGCTTTAGTGGCAAGTGGGCTCAATAGGTCGGTCAGGGCCTGTCAGGGCCTGTCAAGGTAGGCACCTACCCAAGTAAACGCTACAGTAGGTTTAGCTGGCACTAGCATCTGAACAGCACATCGAATCGGTCTGAATTCCAGAGCCTGTGGCTGTCGGCAGTGCAGTAGTCGCCCGTCACTCTCCCTGAAAAAGCTGGTTTCCGTGGTCAACATATCAACAACAACACAACACCATCCCCAGCCCATCCCTTCCTCTTCGTTGATGGAGTCCAGTCACTAAAGCCACAGTAAGTTCCATTGCGCGCACATACCCAAGCCCTCCGACGAGGCTTCTTGTTTTGTTTCTTTTTTTTCCCGCCCCAATCGCTCCGTACTTTCAGCCTTTCGATCTTGTTTCTTCGGGCTGCCCCTCGTTTTTCCCCTTTGGTCCAAACACCCGACTTCGACAAACCCACCCCACCATTGATCCATCAGATCAGAGTCTGTGTCGCAACCAGCCAACGAACATCCCCCCGGACACCTTGTCGTGGTTCTGAATTGCCTCCTCTTGGTCACAAGCCGGACGCGATAGCTTATTTCAACCCCCATCTTCTCGATCCAAGTAGCGACTGCTGGTGTTTGTGTCATGGAGAACTATCAAAAGTTAGAGAAGATCGGTGAAGGTACGTAATCTTCAAGACCCCTAATGCGTTCCAGTTCTCTGCTTCGTTCTTCTTCCATCCAATATGCAACCTATTTGCTGATGCAGCTGCACCTCACAGGCACCTATGGTGTGGTTTACAAGGCCCGAGACTTGCTCCACGATGGGCGCATCGTTGCCCTGAAGAAGATCCGACTCGAGGCCGAGGATGAGGGTGTCCCTTCGACTGCCATCCGTGAGATTTCCCTCCTGAAGGAGATGCGAAACGACAACATCGTGCAGCTGCTCAACATTGTCCACGCCGACGGCCACAAGCTCTACCTCGTCTTCGAGTTCCTCGACCTGGATCTGAAGAAGTATATGGAGGCTCTGCCCGTGAGCGATGGTGGACGAGGCAAGGCTCTTCCCGAGGGCTCGAGCATTCAGTTGAGCCGACTTGGTCTGGGTGATGCTATCATCAAGAAATTCATGAGCCAGTTGTGCGAGGGTGTACGATACTGCCACAGCCACCGCGTGATCCACCGTGATCTGAAGCCTCAGAACCTGCTGATCAACCGAGAGGGTAACCTCAAACTTGCCGATTTCGGTCTCGCCCGCGCCTTCGGTGTGCCTCTGCGCACCTACACACACGAGGTCGTCACTCTGTGGTATAGAGCCCCCGAGATTCTGCTGGGCGGTCGTCAATACGCAACGGGCGTTGACATGTGGTCCGTTGGCTGCATTTTCGCCGAGATGTGCACAAGGAAGCCTCTTTTCCCTGGTGACTCCGAGATTGACCAAATCTTCAAGACCTTCAGACTACTTGGCACCCCGAATGAAGAGACATGGCCCGGTGTCACTTCATACCCCGACTTCAAGTCCTCGTTTCCCAAGTGGCAGCGTGACTACTTCCAGACTCTATGCAGCAACCTCGACAAGTACGGCCTAGAGCTTTTGGAGTTGACATTGAAGTATGATCCGGCTGGCCGTATCTCTGCGAAGCAGGCCTGCAACCACCGCTACTTCGATCCCCGGCCAGCTTACGATGACGAAGAAGACTACTGAGGTGCTGAATTGGAAGCCTCGAAGGAAATAGGCCTATCCGCCTAACGAAGCATCCTTAGTGGCTTTTCAGGATAACGGACGAATGATAGTAGAGTTGGTCGGCACAAAGCTTATCTCAGGCATCGCCTTCTGCTGTTGAAGAGGCATGTCTTAGTGGCATTGCCCTTGTTCCATGCTTCACCCGTGGAGACCCGACCCCCTCTCCCGACTGGAAGTATGCGGACTGCCATTGCATGTAATGGATGGGAGGCTCTAGAGGCGTTGGGGAAACACTGGCATATTGAAGAGGTTTCTTTGGGAGGGAGCCGTAGCTGAACCTGTACATGGATACATATGGCACTTCGACGCTCACTGGGCCTTTTGCTGGTTGGGGCCGTAGGCGGAGGTCCACGTCATTCTTGAGGGTAGACTGATGTTGATTCTACACCTGGCATTGGGGGTTTAGCGAGAAAGTACTTCCCAATAGGTTGATGCTAATGATAAAACTTCAGATACATAAAGAATTCCCCATGAGGTTCAAGACATACATTAAAGTGTTTACTTTTGTGCCTTAGTGCAAAGCGTTTCTCCAAACCAGCTACATACGAAAAATGGAGTCCTTCAAGCCCGGGCAGGACGTGGAAATTGGCGAGGCTCTCATCAGGAGAACCCCATTCTTCCCTATGAGATATCATCATTCTAGGAACGCCGTTCCGTTACCTGGCAAGTGTGACTAACTATGTTGTCGTCCTTCATGCCGTACTGTAAACATACAACACCATATAAGGTTTCCATCCATATGTTTCCCTCAAGCAGAGCAAGGAACCCGAGATCCGGGGGCTATTGCTCGGTTGCAAGTATGACCTGAAGACTTCTGACCCAGTATCCACTCCATCCACCGCCGGTAAAGGAATTGGGAAGGGCCGGCTGCGTGGATAGATGGCTTAAGAAAGCTATGGTCATCATCATCGCCGCACTGTATCAATTGAGATTGTGCTATGTTCATTTATCAGTGCGTCGCTTAGGAGCGGGTTATCCATGACCGCAACAGATTGTGGTGGCTCGAGTATCTCACCACATCATCTACCTACGCCTGGAGACCTAGAACTGAAATGCAACACTGCCGCACCGTTCTCGACTACGCTGTATCATCATAAGCCATCATATTTGAGAGAATCGCCCATTCCATATTTGGGCTTCGAAGGCGCGTTTCCTAGTTTGGCCTTGATGCGAATTGCTCATTGGGATGATTATTACTGTTAAGGCCACAGGATAACGGATGGCTCGAGCAATGCGAAATAATGAATGACATATCATTATGTATATCCTCTATCCAACGCTGTGTGAGAATGTGTCCGCGGCAGGTGGTATAAAATCATCAAGTCATATCCCAAATAGTTCCTTCCTTCCTTCCTTTACCCCCTCATGGTTTCCTTCCCCGATGCCGCCCGTATCTATAGTGAGAGAGTGTAGAGAATAAGAAAAAACATTATACTATGAAGTGAAAAGTAGACACAGAGAAGTAAGATTTTTTGGATTGTTTTTCGTTTCGGGTTTCCTGTAAACCACTTGCGCCGACACACTTATTTTCCACTACTCTCCGACACATTCTTCCCCTGTCTTCTCATTTTGCGTCTTGCGACTCGCTTTTCTTATTGATCGTGAAGCGTACCCGTTAAGGTTTGTTTAGAGCAGGAAAGCAACAGCGGCGACAACGCCGGCAGCGACAGCGGCTCCGTTCATGTGGGAAGCACCAGCGGTGACCACCGGGGGAGCACTACCCGTGGGGTAGGGGGCCGGGGGTGGACTTGGTCGGTGTAGGCATGGGAGTGACCGGGTAGCTGTGCAGAGTCGACTCGGCAGGGTACGTGGGAGCCGGGGGCTGGACCGGGTAGCTTGCGGGCTGCTCAGGCTGCTGGGGCTGAGCAGGGTATGTCGGCTGCTGAGGCTGTTGGGGCTGCTCAGGCTGCTGGGGCTGGGCAGGGTAGGTGGGAGCAGGAGGCTGGACCGGGTAGCTTGAAGGCTGCTCAGACTGCTGAGGTTGAGCAGGGTAAGTCGGCTGCTGGGGCTGCGCAGGGTAAGTCGGCTGCTGGGGCTGCGCAGGGTAAGTCGGCTGCTCGGGCTGCGCAGGGTAAGTCTGCGAGGGTAGAGCAAGTGACCGTCGTCACAGCAGTGGGGTAGAGAGTTGTCGAAGTGACAGCAGTGCAAGCCTCGCACTTCTTGGTCGTGTAGACGGTAGTAGAGTACAGAGTCGACGTAGACACGACCGGCACGGTGACCGGGTAAGTAGTAGGGTAAACCGGGACCGAGGTGTTGGCGATCGGGTAAGGAGCGGTCGGGTAAGTAGGCTGCTTGGTCGTCAGGGTGACAGTTCCAGTGGTGGTAGCGTAGGTGGTGGAGACCTCAGAAACCGGGCAGGTAGTGATGGTAGTCTGGATCTCGGTGGTGACGTAGGGCTTGGTAGTAGCCGGGCAGTCGGTCACGGTAGCAGCACACTTAGTCACCGAGTACGTCGCGGTGGTGACGACGGTGGAGGTCGTGTAGCCGGTAGGGTACTGAGGAACGCTGGTAGGGTACACCGGGGTGGTGACCGGAGTGGTGACCGGGTACGAAGTAGCCTGAGTAGAAGTGACCTCGCTGACGGGGCAGGTAGTGATGGTAGTCTGGATCTCAGTGGTCACATACGGCTTGGTGGTAGCGGGGCAGTTGGTCACGGTAGGAGCGCACTTCGTCACGGAGTAGGTCGCGGTCTGGTAAATCGTAGACACGGTATACTTGGTCTCCGGGCTGGTGACCGGGTAACCGGGCTGGCTGGAAACAGGCGACGCAGTTGAGACGCTGTAGACAGGGCTCGACACGGGGTATCCAGGCTTGGTAGTAGTGGCCTCGGTAGTGCAAGGAACAGTGGTAGTAACAACTGTGGTGCTTCCGTAAGGGCAGTTTGTCACCGTCGGGGCACAGCTAGAGATGGTGTATGTCTGTGTGGTAGTCGTGTAGCTGTAGGTAGTAGGGCTAGAGACCGGGTACCCGGGTGCCGTGGTCGTGTTGTACGACTTGGTGGAAGTGCTAGACAGCGAGCTGGCGGAGTAGCTGGGTGTCTCGACGGGGTAGCCAGGCTTGCTTGAGGTGCTCAAAGACTGGGAAGCCGACGAGGAGACGCTGTAGACAGGGCTGGACACAGGGTATCCAGGCTTGCTGGAGGTGGTGGACTCAACGGCCGTGCTGGACACTGAGTAGACGGGCTTGGAAGAACTGGGCACGGTGCTAGCGGAGTAGCTGGGGGTCTCAACGGGGTATCCAGGCTTGGAGGATGTAGTCACGACAGACGAGCTGCTCAAAGAGATGGAGTACACCGGGGCCGACGAGGTGGTCGACTCAACAGCGGTGCTGCTCAAAGAGGAGACAGGGTACTCCGGGGCCGACGAGGTGGTCGACTCAACAGCAGTGCTGCTCACGGAGGTGACGGAGTAAACTGGGGCTGACGATGTAGTCTCCTCAGCGGTGCTGGTAGAGTAGCTGGGGGTCACAACAGGGTAGCCAGGCTGAGTCGTGGTGGTCTCGACAACCGAGCTGCTGCTGATGGGCGCCACGGGGTACCCGGGCTGAGACGTAGTGGGCTGCTCAGTCGGGTATGTCGGGTTCACGACGGGGCTATCATGGCATGTTAGTATCACAAGGTTCTAACGTGTTGGCAAGTCGAGGGTGTTGGCGACTTACTAGTCACGCTTGATAGGGTTGGCAGCTGCCAGGCCGGTGAGGGCCAGGGCGCCGAGGGCGAAACGAGCAGTCGACATTGCTCAGATTAGATTACGGATTATAGTCGAACAAAGCTTCGAAAGCGAACGTATTAGTGTTGAGTTGTGTAAGTAACTCTAACGACGGGACGTGCTACCAGATAAGCGAGTGACTGGTTGGCTGCTGCTGGTTATTGTCGAGAGCAACGGAGGAGCGTGGGTTGTACGGCTTCTGTTGAACGACGACGGAATGCGGCAGCATCTTATATCAAAAGGAACCACTGGATCCCCCCGGCACGCCTTATTTTTCTTGTGGGCTGATGCTGCGGAGCCAACCTCTCCCAATGATGGCAGGAGTGGACTTTGGATGCTCCGAGAGCTCCATCCCAGTCATCACGAATGAAGCGCATCCCATCGAACGTCAGCGACTGCGTGCAGTACAGAGCTGTTCGTTGCCCAATCGTTAGTCGGGTTTACCCCTGGTAGTGGAGCGACAGGGGTCGTATGGATTCGTTGGAGGCGCGTATCGCCAATGGGCGAGGGTGTAGGGGGGGAGCCGGAGTTCTTTTTGCCAACCTTGTTTTCTGTAAGAACCCGATCGCTCGGACCAGCCCCGTCCCTTACCGGGCATGGCCCACCGTTGGACAAAACGGCCGCGGTGCAGAATAGCACACGCTGATGCTAGTCCGACTTGGGCATGGCCCCCCTAGGAAGAGCCAGCGTTTATGCGGAATGATTGGTTGACGAACGTCGGCCCACTCAGGCTCGTGTATGCAAGTAAATACATGGCGACTGGTGAGCAGAAACTAGCAGCTCGTGAAAGGCCTTTCTTTTCCAATACTCCATACTGATGGTTAATAATAGGACACCACCACTTCCCTTTTCAGGCACCTTCTGGCGATACGAACCTGACCAAAACGACCAGATTCTACCTGACATCACTCGTTTTCCTGCCTCTGCCCGCCCATACGAGCCCATCGATATGTGGAAAGGCTGGGGGGACCGAGATGACAGACGATACTGGCGGGGTAATCTACACCTAATTCCTGGGCACATCAGCGTCCCCTCCAAGGAATCGAGCACTCATCGCCCTGTCAGCGACGACCCCTGCCAACTCCCTGCTGGCTACTGGAGCCAGGTCAACATGACTGCGGTTGCGGAGGAGGCCCTTCTAGAATTTGGGCTGCGAGGAGAATATTGAAGAAATTTCCACAGGGTCTATGTAGTGTTCATCATATTTTCAGGTGAGCTGTCTGCTGTGTCTTTTCTGGTGGCAGGTTGTGTCCTGCTTTGTCGTCCCAGTCTTCTTGGTAGACTTCAGTTCCTATTCCTTTTGGAGGGCCCTTCAATCCAGGAACGCTCTGCTCTAGTAGAATAGAGCAGAACAGCCTTAGCAGCCTAAGCCTGGTGATGTTGTGTAGCGCAAAGATCGGCATGTACTGTGAGTAGGTCTCGCGGATGCCTTCCTAGGTTTCTCGTACCACGTAGCTTCCCAACGTAGCTCGCAGTGAGCATGCCTAAGCCTAGCTGCCTAGTAGGAGGAACGCCGTCGTGCTTCCATGCTTCCATGAGGCAATTGAGTGTCCTGTCCTGCCCGCTACGTGACGTAGCGAAGGTGGTAGCGAGGGTGGGCCGAGTTGGTGTCGGGGCTGTCTACTATTTTGTGTGTTGGTGACTGTCGAGCTGGCGAGCTATGCGAGCGATGCCAGGTTTTGCGAGCAAAGACCACCCACCGCCCCACTGCGGCTCCGCGGAATGGGTGAAATAACGGACACCTTACAGGGCCACAGGCAGCTAACCTACTGTAGCAAACATTCCCACTGCGTCTTTCTTGCACAACCGACACCCGAGAAGACTACATACTAGTAGAAGACTACCAACACCGCTAGTCAACGACTTTTTACGTACTTCATGTAGACAACCTTTGACTAAACGAGGCCGCGATGCCCACTGCGGAATGACCGGTCGACCCGACACCAAGAGATACGAGGGCATTTTTGACCACATTCGACAAGGATCGCGATGGGCGACCATCTCTTCACGCATCGAACCACTGTCTCGCTGTGTTTCTCTCTGTCCAATGCAGCTTACCTTCTCTCCTCCTCTAGGCTTCCGAGCTGCTTCATTACGCCGTTCGGGTGCCGCCCCATTACGTAACATGGTAGAATCCGATCTCCATATGCTAATCTATCTGCTTATCTCTTTTACTTTTAGTCAATTGGGGTCGAGCCGTTCCAAAATGCGATTCAGGCACAGGCAAGTAGGGTAGGACGGGCAGAAGGACGGATATCGGGACAGATACGAGCCCTACTAACAAAGCACCGGTGGATGCTCAGCAGCAGGGACCACATATATATATTACTTTTCTGAGCTAAGATGATTCTAGTTTCTTTGTCAGAAAAGCCAATTCGGCTGTAATCGCCCATTCATCAATCCGAGAGAGAAAAGTCGTGCCACAGATTTTGCAATAAGCAAGATATTGTGGGCAGGTGTGTCGTCATATATCAGCAATTGGCCGCTTCGGGCAGACCTCCTAGCTCGCTCGGCCACCTCTACCCGAGTGAGGCCTGTCCCGATCTGCTTAATTCCTGCATGTGGTACTCCGTATCTGTTATTTGATACATTCCGCATTCTTTAGTTTGTCCAAAAAAGAATTGTGGAAAGAAGAGAAGCTGGCAAGCTGGATATCGTATTCGCTACCAGCTGAAGGGAAGTGCCGACGCTTTGATGCCCAGCTGGCCTTGCTGAAGCACATGCCAACCCAGATTTGGCAGCTCTTCAGGGGTCAGGCCTGTATCGACACAAGGAAAGTACTGGAATCCGTACCAAACCTTCGGTACCGCACCGAGGAGATAAGAATAAGTGGACTGCTCAATGGCAATACGACCTTTATTCTCTTGATTTATTGAATCTTAAACTTTACCCACCAGAACAAGGCGCTGCTCTCTAGTCGTCGTCGGCCAGGCATCCCTTACGTTCGGCCCCTAAAGATGGATGTCAGCAGGTCGGTCGCCTCAAGTCCGCCGCTATGTAAGTCAACAACTCGCGTTCTTTGGATGGACGGCAGCTACGGAAATTAAACCGACGCCACAATAATGCTGCCCGGCTTTCGCCCGGCTTTTTACGAGAGATCGTATTGCATGAGGTGGTATGGAAAAGCTGATATGTAAGCTGAGTGAGCACGGATGAGCCACCACAAGCACGCACGCAATTGCGGTGAGCTGTAAAGAATGGTGCGCAGCTTACCCCTATCATATTAGTCATGCCTGCACCATCGCTCTTTGATTCCTACATTGGCTGTTCCGATGCCTCGGTTGACGTGTCGATCAAATATCCATAAAATATTGAGATCAGGCGCCAACAATTTCTTTCCCTCGAAGGGGCAGGAACCTATAATACATAGGATGATGAAAATTGCAAGAAGGCGTTGACCCTCGCAATCAGGACGAGTGAGGCGACTGCTAAGCCGAAGTTGGCCAAATCCAGGTATCAGCTTACCAAGAGTTGGAATACTAGTACGACGTCTGTCGATCGCCAGCTCGCTTCATTTCCGCTAACTCCAGGTGGTAAAACGGCTTTTGGCACCGCCCATGCACAGAAGAATATGATATATCGATATGAAGCTTCGAAGAGAACATGGAAGAGCCGTTCCCAGTTGGGACGATGGCCCCTGCATTCAGCAGCCAAGTAAACAAAGAGACCATGTTCGACTTCGTTACCCAGCAAGTCTATCCTGCCACGTTTTCCCAAGCTGCTTTGCCTCCTGGCTGGCAAACAGCGAGCTTATGGGATGGTGGCTTGCACTGTGTTGTCCAGACACTGCGCCCATAGACTGTATATAGGCTAGGGTTAGCCAATACTGCCCAATTCGTTGCTGTTGTTGATACGAGATCACCCTTGTGGGGGCATACGGAGCTCATTTTCAGCCCTCGGCCAGAACTCGGCAGGGCTTGTTGTCATCGACTACTATTGACCTACACGAAAGAGACAGGTTCGGTATGGCCGTCCGCACGTTGAACATCCACCAGATATGGCCGTGTAGTTTGCAAAGCAATGGTGCTTTCCTGGCAAAAGGAGTCTGTTATGGCGAGCCAGTACACATCTGTGGTCGTAAATATAGCTAGAGTCCCCCCCTGTCTAACACATGCAGATGCCGTGTTGTCGTCCCATAAGCTGCAACGGTTCGACCATTCTGGTTGGCCAACGAGTTCTGTGTCGTTTGCCCTGAACTCTTTAGCCACGCTTCTTGGCAGAAAGGTCACGCAATCAAGGTCTTTATAATTTAATGAAACAGAAGCTATAAGTAATTGGGCCGTTGCGTCCAAATTATGATCCTCGTTTCTCTTGGGCGATATAGTCCTCTCAGGACATAACGACAACCACCATGCATGGTGATTCTCGTTGTTTGGTCAGGGGTGAACGAACAGCCTATTTCGATCACAAGTTCAACCTGTAATCTCCGGAGCTTGGTGAGCCATGATATTCTGTCAGGCATGAACAGCTCGGTCGCAATATCAAAGTGTGATTGGGCACTGGTGAGCATTACGAGTCGGTGAGATCAATTTGATGGGGAAACCGGAAGGGGGATGGGATTGTAAGTGATATGGCCATGTACTGCGCGGCTCGACTATCCGTCTATCTCTGGTCTATCCTCTTTGAAAACAGGACTAGTCCCAATATTGTACGTGGCTGAGTAGAACTATGGCGAATTCAAGGTTCAGGCTTAACAACAGCCGCCCGAATATTGGATAGTAGTTGCCCAAGTATGGTATGGTAGTTGACCAACCTCTAACAATGACAGCCCTTTTCACATCTCAAGAATATGTACTCACGTTGTCACTGTATGCATAATATACTTATTTCAATATGAATTTTCAACTTTAAATCTTTTATATTATAAGCATCTGTGAGTATATGCTCTTTAGCAAACGTAACAACCAGCAGCGAAATACTCAATAGGATTCCGATATCAGAGACGAACAGTCTTCTAGGTATGACAGTCTATATTCCCAAGGCAAAGCAAACTTCATATAATAAAAACATAAGTACCGATTTATTTACATTGACTCGTTACTAGAGCTCCGGATCCATTTATCAGTGAGAGCGACTGTTCCGTCACGCTTCCCTACCTACGGCTTCTCCGCTGAGAGGCGTTATAGTAGCACCAGTTGTATGTAGTGAAGACTTTAGAGGGCGGCTCTCGTTTCATATTCCAACTCGAACGATACCAACGACCCTCTATACCAGTGTCATCATGATGTACCATTCGGCTGAGGAGTAGCTAAAGATCAGGCTGGTTGACCCGATGTTCCAACTGCAACGCAGATGCCAGAGGCTCCTGTAGACTGGCGCAATGTGCACATGGGTAACATGTTCCCCTATGCCCAACGCACATATCTCTGAAGCATACCAGTATCGCTAATCTATCATTTTGAAGTATGCCGTTTGATGGTCCCTCGCCTGATCTTGCCTCTGACCAACTCCTTCAGGTAGCCTTTTCCATCTGCATTGCATAGCTGGTTGTTGGTTTATCTGTCAAGTCAAGCCTCTCGCCATTATTTCTGAGCTACAAGAAGCCAAGTTAAACCAGAGACTTACCATGCCCTCTAAGTTAACCCAACTTCATGGCCTTCTCCTGTGGCTTCCCCTATTTCTAACGAGCTAGCAAAGTTATACTACTCGGCGTAATGGTCTGTCACTTTACTTAAATATAGTTTAGGAACATAAGCAACGGTTAGCGACGGTCTTAAACATGTTAGACAATATTTCTGGTGTTCATTCCTTGCAGGCTTCTCCGATAAGAAGTGGTCTCTAATTCTGGTTGGTTGATATGCTGTTAATCGGCTCAACTGTTGAGTCCAGGCAGGTTGTACTCGTGCGATTTAGTTTACCATCTAACAATGACAAGTTCTGTCAACTAAGATGCAGCCTTGGATGTTCGACAACAAAGTTAGTTGTCACTTGTGGCTTTTTGTTGGCTTATTCCTGCGGAGGCGGCGAGTGAAAACGCTACTACCAGTCAGTTGTAGAGATGAATACAGGTCGAAGGCAGGCCTTTCCACAACCCAGAAAAAGCATATGCTAAATGGCTTCGTGCAAGTCAAGCACGGAGAATGCATTCGGTCACTAGTAGCAGCAGCATCATCATCGCGGGTACTTGAGGTGACAAGATGGGCGTGACGACTCTTTAAATCACGCCCTGAAGCACTTACGATGGTTAGCACACGGTCTTCTCTTAACAACGGATCAGTTAAACCATATTTCTACTTATCAACTAAAGCCTACGAGGGAACAAGTGTCAGCATATCTGAATTGGGATCGCACACAGGAACAAAGCGCTTCCTGGGTGTGCTTTGATTCACCCCCTTGGTTCAATATCGTAAAAGAATTCTATTTTGATATAAATACACTATTCCATTCTCAACGGTATCAAGCGAAACTCCCACATCACTTGAGCGTGCGGAAAGCACAGTGAATTATCAAGAACCCTATACGTTCCTAGGGACGAACTAATTCTCTGTAAGGGTCAACCAGATCAGCATGTCTTAATGAGTCCAAGCGTAGTATGTCAAGAATAGCTGAGGTGACGTACGGGTATCTTCAGGGCATATCCATTCACCCTTGGTAAACGTGTAAAGCAATAGAACTGTCAGATCTTCACGCGGAACAGCCAACCGCGATGTTTGTTCTGAACAGGATGTTGTTCCCGTCAGGACCAAAACCAGACACTCATTGGTATTATGAATGAACACGGAGCACGTAGATGCTTTCCGAGTATCCATCACGTGTGAGTTCGCTATGCAGGACTCATCGATTTGCCTCAAAACCTAGCGGTCTGCCCTTCCATTATACATGGGGCATGTTAGTACGCAGGCAACAAATGGGGGATGTATGAAGTACCGTCTTATGTGAAGGTACTCTTCTAGCCAGGTTACCCACGTATCAAAACCTACGTTACGAGTCACTCTTGGCAACACCATGATAGTTGTAATGCCTAAGCGGAATTTGAGGTGTACACGCGAAATCGTAGTATCATCTGTAGCAGTTCCCCAAGATACATCGCCGAGACATTCATCGCCAGCAGTCACGGAGCGGCTGGGACTATCCAGAACCAAGTAAGAAATGCGTGCCATGCCTGATATCTACAGCCCGACGAACCGATAGCACTCGACCTGGTAGATGACGACGCACCATGTTCTCTACGTACATTTGGTCAACCTCAACTGCCGTCGATGTCTCCTGGAACGGCAGGTTCACTATGTAGACCCATCATCTGTGGCAGACGAGAGAGCTCAACGCACTCAACCTCGAGACAATGGCAAGGCTGGTTGCTATGAGCCTCACGAACCGGATTGCAAGCCGGCAGGTGCTTGGCACGTTGGCGCTGACGCAAGCGAGCGAGGGACCACGTACACGTCACTCAGCCGCTGCCGATAAACATGATCCGATCCTACTCATCAATCGCCGCGATGCAATGAACCACCGCAGCCTAGCAACGAGGCGATGAATGAGACATGACGCGGATCGATGCGCGCTGGTGCCTGGACAATTCCCGCGCGGCATCTGTTCGCGCCGGTCAATGTCAATGCCAGCTGCAGCAGCGGTACTCAAATCTGCGTAGCCGCTGGCAGGGGTAGGGGAGGATCTAGACCGGGGGAGGGGGGTTGCTCCCAACTCTCGAAACGATCAAGACAGGAACCAAAGTCAAATTTAGAAACATGACCCCCCGAAACGAACCATCGATAACCGCGACAAACAGTCAATTTCCCATTGAAGATGACAGCGGCAATTGGCCGTGCAGGCGCATCTCATGTCCCGGAAAGAGATCCCTTATTCCTGTGCGGCAATGAGTTGATATGAACGGACCAATAATAAATAAAAACGGGCAGGCCAAGAGTGTAACCAGCACGTCCTGACGATCCAATTGGCCTCGACAAGCGCCCGCCCCTTGCAGATTCATCCAGAGTCCCACCGCGGCAAAGAAGATGGTCAAATAGCGCCGGCGCTTCAATTGATCGATATTATACTGGGCCTCTCTACCTCTCCTCCCCCACACATTGAGCCCTACGGAGTATGCCTGGCTCACATCTACTGCTTGTCGATATGCTTCATCAGATTGTCTAGGATCGATATGGGAGCCGGCCGCTGCGTGAGATGAAACAACATGGGTTCGATGCAGTTCTCCAGCTGCCGATCGGCTACGTGCATCTTCAAGAAATGCAAGGACTGATGGGAAGCAAGCCCCCGGGCAATTGCTCCTGACATTAGCCGCCTCAGCCCCGAAGAGAGCCGCCTGCCTTACCCGCCCCCATCTGCCACCTGCCGTAGAAGCGACGCCAGCCTTCTTGGAGTTTGGGAGCGTGTGGTTGCAGTCAATACCTGGGGAGTTACAGCGATGACACGGCTCACTGAGCAGCACTGAGCATAAGGTTCGATTTTTAGCAACATGGACAAACCCATGCAATGCACATGCGCACGCTCGCGCAGTGTTCGCCGAGGATGTTTGTCTTGGAAGTTTGAGAGCGGGAAGGAACCACTGCACTCGTAAGACATTGAGAAAAACCTGCCAATCCCGGTTGATGCAACAACAGCGGCAGCGTATTTACCCGTTCGTTCGAAAGAAGCCACCTGCACCCTTCAAGACAAACCATCTGCATAGGTATGAAGTCTTCTCTCGAAGGAGGAACTCCCAGTGGTCACGCGGCCCTCCCAGGCCACGCTTCCCGTTTGGACGGCCCCCCGATACCTACCTACACAGTAGAACACCTAGATCGATGGACGCGACGATCACTCGCTTGACCCCGAAGCTACTGGCCACATGCCTTTGGATCCCGTTTTGCTCACTAATAAAACCCCTAACCTAGAGCGACGCATGGCTCAGGGGCCGTGTGCCGTTGCGGAACCGCACTTCCTAGTTGTTGTCTGTCACCAACCCAAGCAAGTGGGATGCGGAGGGAGGAGCGAGCTAACGCGATGAAAGGTAACGGACAATTCACAGCAGGCTTGCGTTAGTTAGTGAGATGGCAACGTTGGGACGGAGCGGTACCATAGAACGAGCGGTGGTGGCTGGCTAGAGCGCTCTGGGCAGCTGCTACGGCACGGGCTGGTGCTTTGCTTTGCTGGACCTGCATATGTATGCAAGTAGTAATTTGGAAGTAGCTTGCATGGCAGTAACGTTGAAGATAGCGCCATGCCATGCACAATACTCGGCCTATATTTTCCCACTACGTACATGCATACATAGTAACACGGCATAAGATGGGCTATTGAAAAAGGTGGATCTCTGTATGCATGGCAATGTAGAGGTGAGAGTGTGTACGGAGGTCCCCTTCAAAAGTCTTTACATACCCCCTGTCGCCAAGTTTCTTGGCACAGCTGCAGACCAGCTGTCGCTATTCCGTACAGAGCGAACGGATCCAGACGGGATGGAACAGGGATTATCTACCCAATCAAAATGTACATTCAGGGTATAAGCTGTCTAAAACGGCGCGCTAGTATAGCTGTACGTACACGACGGTACGCCAGCTGACAGGACGGTCTCTTAGAACAGTCTTGGCGACAGGGGGTATGTAAAGACTTTTGAAGGGGACCTCCGTACAGGACGTGTACATGATCAGAATAGGGGAACGATCCCCCCTCCCACCACGGTTGTTAGGGGCCTTTGCCGATCGGTGCACAGTATTTCGTGATCGGCTCTATGGAGATCTTGGCAGCTTGGCATAATGATCCAGTCCTGATTGGCGGCCCCAGGGGAGTTCAAGCCAGAGTCGTCGAGTCTTGCCTCCGCCCTCTCTCTTGCCCCTGACAAGAGTCATGTGGCGCATGGTCTCTTCATATGCTTCCCGGGTTGCCCGGTGCGGGCAAAAGAAAAGAAAAGAAAAGAAACTCAATGCATGGAAGGGAACTGCATTATTGAAGCTAACAATGACTTGTTGAAATTTTGATGAAGATTCTCGGCTGAGGGCTAAGACAGTGTGTTTACTCCTGTCCAGCTGAATGGCCCCGGAGCTTCTTCGCTAGCTAGCGTTCGGCCGAACAAAAACCAACGAACCGTTCATGAATAGTCTTAGATCAGCACACAAGAAGCAATGACGATAGGCAGATAGGGGTCCGTCCGATAGGCCCTCGACTGCCTATTCAGCTTGCCGGCAGCGCCAGCGCCAGGAATGCCAGGACTTCAGCTGCTCACTGGCTGGCTATCAGTCCGTCTGTATGCGGAGGGAGGGTAGACTGGGGCTTAGCTTATGCTGTTTGAGCCTGATGCGACAGTGTTCATGGCGTACGCTGGAGAGATACATCGTGAATACAGAAGTTGGTTCTTGCATCTCATCCTGGCAGTTCCATGCGAATGTTTATTTCCTGTTGTGTCCCACCCCATCTGCGAGGCCTCAATGCGTATGACCATGCGTGTGAATAATGAGTCGTGGCACAGGGGGCTTACCAGAGACACGCATAAAGTAGAGAGGTCCTCAGCCACAACAGGAACGCGCACCCCTTTTTTTCCCCCCTCCTTCGATTTCGCATTGCGCGGGGTAGTTCGCCATGGGTGCACCGCCATTGGCCCTTGATGGCGTGGTCTGGACGTTTCGTTTCGAGGCGGTCCCGGCCAATGACGGCGTGCGCAGACCAGTTCGACCAATTCCACCGATTTTCTCCAGACAGGAGGGCACCGCATTCAGGCTAGCCCCGTCTTAAACCGAAAGGCCGCCGCTTCCGTTTCGTTCGATCGTGGTCCAGCAGCATGAAGAGAAAACAAAAAGAAAACGGCCCTTCCTTGGGATGTTGGTAAATACTGTAGGTTAGCCTGGTAGCATCGGGCATCGCGGGATCCATCCATCCATCCATCCTGGACTAGCACGGCCAGCCGAAAAGCCAAGACAGAGGGAGGAAAAATCTGGGGATGCACTTAACTTGAGTAACTCGGCAGGGCGGTGAGGTCCGAATCCCCAGTGTTTTAGCAGCCTGAATTATTCACGATGGCTGGATTGACAGGCATAACGTTGGATGCATTTCATGGACAACGCATAATGCTTCCTGCGGGGGTTGGTCCTCGACTAGGAAGCTAATTTTATGAAGACTGCTAACGTCTATGCCTGATCTACCAGTGTATATCGTTTGTACCTGATGTAAAGAGCTATGGCTATCATCAATAAGGCTATGTATGATATAGGGAATAAGCGTACTGTAATATCATCCCTATCTAATTGTAACTGCCTGATTGAGACCCGAGTTGGTAAGGAGTTGCTGGAGGCATACTTCAAGGCTCGGCATCGGCTGCGAGGTTCAGGGTCATGGATGAACGAACCCCTCGCTTTGAGCAGTGCCGCAGTTCCTGGATCGATCACCAGTTCAAGAGCCGCCATCCCCTACGTGTACATAGAGTACCATCTCAACCCTCGTTAGATAAGGGAGATTGGAATGCAACTTCAATAGCCAAATACAATGCCTTGTTCATCATTCAGCAGCAAAGGGGAGAAAAAGCAGGTTTACTTTTTTGACAGATCATCAAGGCGCAGGGGGTTGACGCTATCCTGTGCGCCGGAAAGGGTAATAAACCATCTGTCAAATGATGCGCCCAGCTCATTCCAGCCGCAGTTCGCTAAATCTTAACCCTAGGTGGTGATGGATGAGATGGGATTGACAAGGGGACAAGGGCAAGGGCAAGGAGACGCTCGGACTCGCTGGTGCTCAGTCGGTCAGATGTCTGGGGAAAAGCCAGCGATAAGGTTGACGAAGCCTCAAGCCACACGGGATACTGTAGGTCCTGTAGGTTTCGGCTTCGGTCTGCACGCCGCTCGCTGGAATCCGGACGGACGGGCCATTCAGGGGTCCAAGACACATGCAAGGGCAAATGATAGTTACGAGGTTAGGTTTCCTTCAATGCCGTAATCATCAAGGGTTGAGAGACAAGAGGACACAGCTTCTAACCTAGCGCAATTGCGAGACATGCTGCCGTGCTAAGGAAATGACTGCGTTTCAACCTCCTTCATCCTCCAACCTATCCAATCTTTAAACAACGCTGGACGGCAGACGCACGAGTAGTCGCATAGACCAGCAAATGAGGCATCGTCATGACCCATGGTCAAGCCGCTCGCTAATTACTTAGTAACGCTGGCCACCGCACGTCACGGTATATACAGAACGTGCTCACTTCGTATTGGTACCATGCCTGATACGATGCGACGAGTTTGTTATGAGGCAAAATTTTCATATCTGCGTTTTGAGAACACCTCGGCACGATGGTTGAGTTGCGATGGTGTTGGGGGAAATGTATGCCCCGGCCGCTGCCGACGTGCCGCGACCGCCTGTTCGACCACAATATTGAAGACATCGTGGAGACATGTCCTGCGTAATACCCTCTTAATATGGTGAATACGACCTCGCGGTGGCATTTTTGGATTCTGTCCCGCGACCAAGCACCCAATCGGTCACGATCAAAGTGGGCGGGAAATTTGGAGGAGCCAACACGATAGTGAAAATAGCACGATTGTCCAGACGTTTCGTTTCAACGGGTCACACACATAACCCTGTGCAAGTCCGTCCAAGGCCTGGCTCGGTCATTGGACGACCCACGCATCTGCCACAATCGCGGCGGGGTGGGGTTACATACAGCTCTTCGAACTTTGCACTGTAATGCCTTCCTGGCATATCGTGATGGCTGCTATTGACGAGAGGGGGGTTTTGATGAAAGGGCTTGGAGAGGAGTGAAGGGCCGGTTGAGACGGCCATGCGCGCGAGGCTCTAAACATTCCTGCTTGTGGTGTCTAGCTTTTTCATGGCTGGCTGGCGTACAAGTTACAACACGCCGCCTCGAGACCCTCTTGGCGGTCGATCTGATGGGCTCGTGGGCTGATGCCACGAAAGGGCTGGCTCATCAAGTTGCCACCGATTATCATCAGTGTTGATGTGTCTCTCTGAGCCCATATTTACCATTCAGGTACCTGCATTCAGCGGATCGATCCATCATCGATACCGATACAAAGGGCTACGCGCTCTGTCATTCGATGTGTATCTTGTTTCAATTCTCCTGCGAGGTTGACATTGTGCATGTTGGCGTAGCCTGATTGGCCGGGGTTGACGGCAAGCTACCAACCAAGTCATGTAGCCCCCTGCCCGCCGGCTCCACCTTCAGCCACAGCCTACCTCGTCCCGCTGCTGGGTTCCTCCCGTCTAATTCGCCATTAGCCTACCGGGCTCGACTTGTCAGGTAGGTTAAGTTCCAACCTTAGGCTCTCGGTAAGTCAGAGGTTACTCCAGTAGTAACTCTTCCCGCCTATGGATACCAGCCGGTACACACCACGCTTGGCCAAAACGCTTGCCCCTACTCGCTTGTTTCAAGTCTTTGCTGCTTTCGAACCACACCAGCCAATGATTCATGCGCAAGCCAACTGACCGTCCGACGCGCTCGCCATTCATCTAAGGGCTTATGCGGCGCCATGGCCGGGCTTGGTCGGCAAAATGCAGTTGTCAGCCATTCAAATCGTGGTAACGCCGGCCTTCTGGGGGGCGTCTGGTAAGGGGCCCTGCCGAAGCTCGAACAGCGCGATCGCTCTTTTGTTATTGTGAGCCAGAGGACATCTCGCGCCCAATTGTCTGAGCGGGACCGATGGCCCTGGAGACAGGCCGCCGAAGGAGTTCTCCAAATAGCATATCGGTTGGATCTTCATGCCTCCCCGGTCGTATCCAGTAGTATCCAGTATGGGAAGGGTTGTGAACAAGTCGAAACTATATGAGATCCTGACGTTTCCAATTCCTCAACGCCAATATTCTGTCCCTTCCTCTCGTCAAACTAGTGACTACTATTGCAAGCGAGAAAAGGTGTTTCGTTTCAGCTTCTTCTTCTTTTCCATCCAAAGGGAGTTTTCATCTGAAGTCTTGAAGACGCCTCCTCTCTTTTCGGCTCCCTCCCAGCTTAGACTGATTCACTGCGTGGAGCTACGGACACGAAACATTCGACCCCTCCGCTCCGACTCGATTACGAACCCACGATTGATTCGATACTTTCCCTATCCCATCTTGCAGACTCAGGCCAGTCTCGACTCGAAATCTAATTAATATTTCCACATCCCTTTCAAGGCGCCCTTTCTTGCTTCTTGACGATTACTTGAGAACTTTTGGTGTCTGCCAGGTCAACGCCAACCGATACATATACACAGCCCAGGACTGTTTGCAAGGCAGATCGAAAGAGCTTCTATATATCTGTCCCAAGGCTGTGCACTTTTCGGGAACCGTCCCACGAAACCCGCAAGGCCGCATCCCGTCACCCGGAAACGAGCATTCACTCATCTCGTCGACCATCCATAAGATCAGCTTGGCAGTGCTTCTTACGTCGCTTGATACGAAGACTTGTTGCGCGTTCTTTCGCCATTCTCTGGAGCCCCGACCAATATTTGTTTGCGTTGGGCTTACCGACTCCGCCTCCCAAAACGCTCGGTGCCACTGGCAACTTGACGGCTTCTTGTGACTCCCACACCCCCGAGAACTCCGACGACAACGACAGAGGCTCGGATATTTCATCGAATCTGCTGATTCAAGCAACGTGCTACGCATCGCCAGCTAAAACAGCAACAAACCAAAAAGGCATTTCCGCAGGCTCCGGGCTCCTTTCTTGACGATTACCTATCTCAAATATCCGGATTTTTGTTGACTGCGACATTCGGTGTTCTGGATTAATCTTGAATTCGTCGCACCCACTTCCGACTTCCCGCCACCTCTGATTATTACTTTACTTTTACGACGACCTCAGAAGACCCGACCCCACGTCATCCGGGCCTGAATACGACCAACCGTTCTTTGCTATTGAATTCTCTCTCTATCCTGTGGTGATTACCTGTCGCTCCCACTTGATTACTATACCTAAGCCACATCTCGTCACGGCACACGGCCCTACGGCATCTCAGCCAGCTCATATCGCCATTCATTCAAACTAGGTTCAATAGGCGCTTGTCACTTTCTCTTGGTAAGTCAATCAATCAATCAACTCATTACGCACCGACCATCGTTATGTGTGTGTGCGGGAGAGAGAGAGAGCGAGATCAGGTAGTACCGTTTCTTACTGAGGAGGCGGGATAATACTTGTTCATTCACTCTAAACTCTCACCTGCCACCACAGATGGGCCTTCTGAGACACCCTTGTCGGACAAAACCGGCTGACTGACCAACTGACGCAGCTCCCCCCTACACTACGCCCAGGAAGCCCCTGCGCAACAGCAAAGAGGTACTCGTGCGGTACCTTCAACCCCCCCCCCCCTGTCGTGCGCCATCGTCCACCGCCTAAAGGCGACCCCACAGCCCACACCTCAACCTCACATTCCCACTGCGACTACTCTGGGTCCAGCCCAGCCCAGGCACTTCGTGTCGATCAACACCCATCCACCCAGCATCCTAGCTCAGTCCTTCGGCTCAGCCTCGTCCTGACTGGCGTCACCGTACCACGTATCTTCTAAGATACTTCCTGGGTCACTTTTTTTTTTCTTTTTCCTCCTGCGTCTCTTATAATTCCTTATCCTCCCCCTCGTGGCCAAGCCAGCGGGTCTTATAGCGGGGATTACTTGGTCTCTTCTGGTATCCGCATTCCTGTCTTGTAACTGAGTGCTGTCTCTTTGCAGCCCCAGTCGCGTGCCCACTGGGGATTCTCTTTGCTAGTCTCATATGAGTACAGGCCCCTCGCCGCGTGATACATATCTCATCCACTCCTTACTACACTCTCATAAGACCACACCAACCACACACACAAACACCCACACACATATTTGCTACTGCTGGTTCATTCATTCATTATATTACTAGTAGTCCCTCCCAGTCTCACTTCCCCGGACTTGCTCCTTTCGGTCTCTCTTGTTCCGTCTTGAGCATTCTTGTTGCATCCATACCTTTGGACAACCAACACACATAAAGCAGGCTACCCCCTTGTCGGCGCAGCTGCTTACTTACACAACAAACTCATCGACACATTCCAGCCTCTCCTGCTTTTGCAGTTTTCTCAAACCACACATCCGTCACCATGGCGTCGATATCAGGCTTAACCATGGAGGAGCTCAACTCCGAGGCCCTGGAGCGGTTTGTCTACCAGCCCGTCAGCAACACCATGATCTCCTACTTGGCCGATGCCGCCTACAGTGTCATACAATGCGACCCCAACATGATGCCCCCGCCGGCTCAGAACAGGACACAACTTGCCACCCCGCCTAGGACGCCGTCGCCCAAGGCTATCCCGTGCCACGATGCGGGCCTACCCACATTGGAGAAGTTCATCACGCAGCTGGTTGTCTCATCCAACGTCCAGGTGCCTACTTTGATGTCCACTTTGGTCTACCTCAACAGGCTAAAGTCGCGGCTGCAGCCGATGGCCAAGGCCTGCGCTGCACCACGCACCGCATCTTCCTCGCCGCTCTCATCCTCGCGGCCAAGTATCTGAACGACAGTTCGCCCAAGAACAAGCACTGGGCCAACTACAGCGCTATCCACACCGAGGGCTACAGCTTTGGGTTCAGCCGGACTGAGGTCAACCTGATGGAGAAGCAACTGCTGTACTTGCTGGACTGGGAATTGCGGATCACGGAGGAGGACCTTTACCGCGAGCTGGACTCTTTCCTGTCGCCCATCCGGGCCGAGGTTGATGCCAAGCACGCGCGCCGCATTCAACGAAAGATGGAGGAGGCTTTGCGCAAGCAGCAGGAAGCCGAGCGGTGGGCTACCGCGACCCGGTACCCCACGCCACCATCCTCGCGAGGCAACTCGAGGTCGAGGACCAGGGCTGCACCGTCACCCGAGTCAGTGCGCCTCGTGCAGGATCCCTCAACACCGCCCAGCCTTGTATACAGCTCAGGCAGCTCGAGCAGCTCTTACGCATCTTCCATCTCCTCGCGACAGCACTCGCGGTCGAGCACGCCTCTCTCGGATCTGGAGGAGCCTTATGTTTACCCCGAAGGTGGTGATCTCTACGAGTCACCGGTCGAGGTTGTTCTGGATATGCCTCAGCCAGCTGCAGGCATGTACTACAGGAAAGACTGCAAGGTGCGACTGCCCTACGAGATCAGCCCCGAACAGCTCCGGGAACTCCAGGACGGGCACAGCAAAACGAAGCGGGCCAAGACGGGCCGGGGCATGTGGTCGCGATTCTTTGATAACGGCGTTACAGCATAAGGGCGTTGATCTGGCATTATTTATCACTAGCATGGAGTTTACGGGAGAGGTTTCCGAGGGTAAAAGAAAGAGCGATGTATTTTCTTAGAGGGGCGTCTAGAGCAGACACCCCATCGTTGATACCTCTTAGGCGCATTATGGTTTCTGCTTTTTTTCAGCAATCGGTTTAGGATATAATCTACAGGTTGCATCTGGAGGGTGTTTCCCGGGCATCGGGAGACTGGGATCTATTCAAGCTGCATACAAGCTTGAGGAGTTGGGAGGAGGGCATGAAGTCATGGAGGCTACTACTGCCTATTTACCTAGGATAAGGAATCATGAGCTGGTACTACTACAACGACTACTCTACTACTATTGCATAGTTAGCTTTGGGCAAGTGAACATGGAACATCGGGCTTCGGACCCTGAGCATGATTCACTTGCCCGTTATTCAATACAGCACGGGGTCCCACTCCGGTTGGCCCCCGCATTGTGTTAATACTATTTTTGAGAATACCTCAATTACAAGGCGAGATGAAAATTCTTGAAGAAGTGCAATCGATCGAATTGTAATCCTTGTCCTTTGGGAGGTGAGTCGTGACACGAAAATAGATAAAACGGCCCCGAGGTTACACTTCATCTTACGGGATGCAGCATTGCCTCCAAAAACGTCATCCCAGCAAAGCGATCAATCCTCCCGAACGCAAGGTACCCACCACCAGTTTCCTTTCTCGGACTTGCATGCAACATGGATTCGTATCAAGGAACGAGGGAACTTGGCTCTCGTATGCTGTTGGATAGGAACCGGTTTCGATTGTTCCGTACTATATTTACTCATAATTGTGGTGACCTAGGTTACTCTGGGGAGGCCGGGGGAGTCGCTGCGATAGCATCTTTCAATGGGGGTTGGGTGCAGTTATCTAGGTTAACGACTTTTGGTGCGGTGGTGCAATGTAAGTATGCAATTTCCGGGACTCTCGAAAAGGGTCAATATCGGAAAAAAGAGGCGTGTTTGCCGTTGGTGAGATGTAGCCAGGTTCGGTCTTGTCCACCTTGAGATTCCAGGGTCCGGATGATATCGTTTTCGGGGTCCATGTACGGGACGGGGGGTGGACTAGGAACCAACATGCGGCATGACCACCTGGTGTTCGCTGGTTCAGGCGACGGTTGGTTATTTTCGCTGCTGCTGCTGCTGTTTGCTCCAGATTCTATTCTTTATCTAGGTATGCATTCAGCAAAGTAGTAAGTTCCAATGTGTTGGTGATTTGGATATCCCATCCTCCCCCGGTCATTCACCTTGCGGTGGCACGGTGGCCGACCTGCTGACCTAATGGTGGCGGGTGATGGGCTGGGGTCGAGAGGATTCTGGGCGCGGCTGGAGCAAGGGCGGTCTGGTCATCAAGAGTTATCACGATGCCCTGCCCGGTTCACACAAAAAATTATTATGTACTCCATAGGTTAACCTGCTTTCATGAGTCAGTTCGGAGGGATCTCTTCAGCCCAACGGCACAACTCCAGGTTCTCTGCCCCTGTTCTTCCCCAGTATTTACGGCGTGCCCGCCAGAGCCGCTGCTAGACGGGCAATCAACTTGTAACACCTGCGAAGACAGTCCAGAGTTTCTATTTTTGCATTTTACTCAAGTCATGAAGCCTACCTATGGTAACATACCATAAGGGATATACCATGTGCATACTACATGCCTAATAAAGCATCTCTGGGTCGCACCAGCACCATCGCCGTCGCCGTCACCCGTGCCGTCGTCGATCAGGGTTCCTTCCGCTCAGGGTATTGGTTCTTTGGTTCCCTGCTGACCATCACTAAAATACTTGTCAGAACGCTCGGCAGCCGGCCCCGCCGTTGCATTGTGGCATTTTTGGCAGGACTTGCAGCATCGCATTCGGCGCTACTGGATTAACCTTATGTCGGCCTGAAAACCAGAAACTCGATGCGACGACAGCCAATGGTTGGGTTCGCTACTGCAGCAAGATGCAAGATGCTGCAGGCCATCCATGGTTTTTGTGCGCGTTGCTTTTAACCGTCTTTCTTTTTTCTGTTTGCTTGCCTCGGCATACCAGCACTTCTTCTTACTATGCAATGCATGCGTCTCGCACTAGTGGAAATGCGTCATTGCAGATTGGGCTCTATTGGAAATCTTTGCTTCTTCTTCGCCCTTCGATATATCTATCAAATGATTGAATAGATTGAGTCGTTATTCGTTTTTCTCCCTCGCTACTTGCCCGAACCCAACCCCGATGCGGCATCTCATGCATGAAGCAGCTGGAAACTGCGGCAAAGGCGAAGCACTGTAAATGTAAACCATCGTCATCCTCTCAATAGACCCCATCCCCATTCCGTCCCATTCCACTTTCCCCTGGTTTCCTCTCCAACCACCCGACGACATCTGTAAGGTACGTGTCTCGTCTCATGTATCAATCATGTAGGCACTACCACTGGTAATGAGTAGGCAGTGTGATGCCATTATCGGCAGCACTTGTCTTGCAACGGACGAAGCTCTCTGGCCGTGTTGTAGCGAAACCACTTTGCGGCCCAGCTGCCGATCCTCGTATCAGGGTCAATCCCTCCACTCCATGACACCGCATTAGCCATCAAGGAAGGCCCAGGGAGACTTTCAACCCAAATCCAAAAAGGTACATTCGGGCTACTAGTTGACAATTGCGTCGTCCACCCATGGCGGGTCGCGCTGCGACTGCACATCATCATCTGCACTACAATATAGCACTCGAGGTATGTATTACCTAACCTACAGCTGAATATGCATGCATGGTAGCATGTGGGGTCCGGCCTGAAATCCGGCGCCGATTTCCAGTGTTGTCTGGGAGCACGAGAAGAGGAGTTCCTCCAACTGCGAGTCGGTGTGTGTTGCCGTCGCTACCGCACCTGCCAAATTACTTGGGGTGCTCGACCTGTCTGGTCTATCGGTCCGCATCGGGTCGGGCGGACGGACGCGCATGCAACGGTCCTCGTGTCGCTGCATCTCACCAACCCTTATTGGGGTCATTGCAACGTACGACCATACGCGGCGAGTAGTCGGTCGGCCGTTTGCCGCCCGGGTTTCCCTTGCTCGATTTGTGTATACATCTCCGATGGAATTAGGTCGGGTTCACATTCGTCAAGGCTCCCACATTGTTTCAAACCGTCTTACACATCGTGAGTTTCCGGCTGTGGATCGATCAATCGACGGCTTACTAGCCATGACCCTGTCCAACAAGGCTTACTTTACTGTTTAGTCTGCGCTTCGAAGGCTCCGAGAAGCAGCAACAAGTGCCGAATGCGATGCCTAATGAGTCATTCCACCGCTTTTTTGGACTTCATGTCACCTCCTCGTTCTTACGGAACATGCATACCTAGTACTCACATTATCGTGCATCTTGATAATAGGGAGGCACGAATAGTCCATTCAACTGCTCTCGCCACGCCCGTAGGTGAGACATTTGACGACTGACAGCACGCTTTCCGACGTTGATTCGTTTTCATGAGGAATGCACTTGCGTCATCAAGTAGGCAGCTCTTTATTCCAGTGCTGCGTAGCGGGGCTGTGCCCATGGGGGGCTCCGGGCCGTCTGATTGGCCAGAAGCCCACTTACACGGCCTCGCACCCTCAACAGCTCCGCCGTGGCTCGACCTTGCCAGGCTGCCTTGCCTTCTTGCAGTATACATTTGCTTCGGGCCCTCCAGAAGTCCGGGCGAAGAGGCTTGCTATGCGGATGTGGGGATTGCTCCGGGAAAGCCCATAAGCAGTTGACAGACTGAGGGAGCTAGGGTTTTTGTACTCTGCTGCCAATTGGTTCAACGCGGAGGGAGGAGTTGCGGCGATGTCGTCGCATACAACGACCAATGCCGCGACAACCATAGGAATCTTATTTCCTCGCCAGTGTCGGCATCTTCGGTAAGCGCATCATGAAAAGTTTTCATCAGAGCCTGGCTGGGTGTGCGGATGTAGCCTCCTGAGCCAATGAGTGAGGGGTCGTCGAGGCTGTGTTAGAAAAGGGGGCGCATGACTCCTGGCGTGGTGTGTTATTCGGCCCTTGTATCGTGGCATGGCTGAGGGAGAGCCCCAGTCGCGCGACAAGATGTGTTGGTTCGCTCCCATGGCAGCATCTTCCAATCACAGTTTTTGGCTTAGAGGAGGTCATGGTTCTGGGTCGGATCGATGTGAAAAGCTAACTGAAGAGCCCCTGTCGTCCATATGGCGGACCAAGCTGATTCGACTGAGGCAGCGCTATCATAAGTCGTAGTTAGGGAGTAATACGTAATTGGGGAGTGATACTCTGAGCAACTTGTGGTGCGGGACTCAGGGGTACTACTCATGCGTGCGAACTCATGACGGCCACCTAGGTCGTTCGCCCAAGCTACGGTATCACAAGCCATAGCTAGTCTCAGTGTATTCCATACGTCGACCCAAACACACAATGGGCTTTGTCTCTTTGACTTACAGTAACTCATTGGCAATGCCTTTCTTTGTGGCGATCCAACATAATGAAGAAGGTAGCCAGATCAAAAAGAAGAGGGGGTACTGATGGAACTCTCAGTAGTTCGGTGCCAACTCCGCTATATTGACTTCAACGAGGTAAACAGACTGCCAGCGTGGAATACCGGCAAAAGTATGTCTGATTTCCCCTCTCTAGGCTCCGACGTATTGGACACCAAGGCCATCGGCATGATCCGCGACCACTTCAACAGCCAGCAGCCGCGCTTCGTGTACGAGGACGTGGCCGGCAGAGGCAGCTTCGGCATTACGTACCGCGTGCGCGAGAAGCTGCCCGGCGGCGGCCAAAAAGATGGCACGTCGAGGCGGCTGGCGGTGAAGAGGGCTCTGGATGGGGAAGAGGACGTGCTGCGGAATGAGATTCGATGGCTCAAGGTGAGTAAATGCCCCCCTTCTTTCGATTCTGCCTGCGGTGCTCTTTACTGACCGAATCAGGAACTAGCGGGCTCAGCGCACATTGTCCGCATCGTGGCGTCCCACGACGGCGTGAAGAAGCAAGGTCCAGTCGCGCGGTTTGTGCGAAAACTGTCGCTGCGGGGATCCAGGGGCAATGTCAAAGACTCGTTGGTCGGGCTCCAGGGACCTGTACTCATGATGGAGTATCTGGAGAACGGCGACCTGGCGCAGCTGTACTACATGACCATCAAGTACGGCCTGGTGGTCCCGAACAGGGTGCTGTGGTCGGTTCTCCTTTGCCGTAAGTCCCTCCGTGTCCCCGCCCCGAAGCACTATCGGCTCGTCCGAGTTCGAGCTCGTATGCTAACTGACAATGTGAGCGAAGTCGTGCGTGCTTTTATCGCTATGGCGTACCCTAGGAAAGCTGACGAGAATGCAGAGCCCTGCCTCGAGGAGATACCGGGCGAGGGAACGCAACCCTTGAACCTCGACCATGGCGATTTGCACATGGGTAACGGTAAGCTGAGTCCTCATCTGTTGCTATCTATCCCCCAATACATCTGGTTCAGGCTAACAGTTTTCAGTTATGATAGGGGATATCGCAAGTCCCTCTGGTGATGAGCATGAGCTTGTCCCCATCCTCAAGCTGATTGATTTTGGACAGGCCATAGAAAGCCAAGATGGCATGCGAGAGAATCTCTTCAAGATCTCCAAGGTGAGTCTACACCCCCCTATCCCCTATCTCCTGACACCCTGCCCCCTTTCATTCAACAGAAGCGAAAGACTAGTTCTGACACGGATTACCAGATAATGATCAACCTCATCACGCGCCGGGTCATCCAGGTCAACGATAAGACGGCATCCGACTACAAAGGCTACCGGGCGCACGCGACTGAGATCCTGCCGCCGCCGCCCGAGGACCCCTACCGCGAGTACAAGTACACGAGCCTGGACCCAAGGCTCCGAGATCTGATCGCGCGATGCCTAGCGCAAGAACCCGGCGAGCGGCCCGGCCTGGCCGAGATGTTGCGCGTGGCCCAGGCCGCTGCCGCTGCCGCTGCGGGTGAGACGCCAGCGGCAGCCGCAGCAGTGTCTTCCCTACCGGCAGACCGGGACGGGGATGTGAATGAGACGGACGACGCTATTCACGCATTCTTAAAGAAAGCCCTGTACGACGCCGAGGATGGCGCCCAAGGGGGACAAAGAGACGCGCGAGGATCCGTTGGGCGGGATCGGAGGCTTCGGGTTCTGAGTTGAGGTAAGTCCGCATCTCGTTGACATCGTGTACTAGACATATATTGGAGAGGTAAGTGAGTACCAAGGCAATTACAGGAAATGTGTAGGGCCATAGAAAATGCTTAATAGGTCATGAAAGGTAACCACGACGGAAGGTTTTGAACAGTCACACATCACGGGAAACAGCAGTCTTCTTTCTCATGTAGCTCTCTGGTCTATTATGCTTTGCGTTTCTCCCTACTCTAGCAAATGTTTCTTTAATGATTCTCTAGCAAATGCTCCCTATCCCACTGGTCCATTTCCCCAGTGTAGACGCCCTAGGCCGAGCATATCACCAAGATACTCTGTCCTTCATTGCGACGACTTTTGGAAATCCGCCTCGGTCAAGATCTCACCGGTTAGCATGCGGCCAATGTGAGTTCTGTTGATGTCCTGCCGGTCTCGACGCACATTCGCCATGAGGAATTGCAGGAACGCCGTGGGGCTCTGCGTGAACAGGCAGTCTGGGTTCTGGGCCCGGCCGACAAAGCCGTCGATGGAGGCAGCAGTATTTCCCTCGTTTGGGACGTAGGATAGTCCGAGGTAGGCACACATGTTCTTGTATTCCTCAAAGTTGTCGAAGTATAGCTGCCCGGCAAAGAGGTTCAGTCTCATAGTAAGATCGGCAGGCGCTTCCCAGTTGGATGGGGAGGCCGGAGTGATGTAAAGTCTGAGATGCTGTAGGGTTGGCGATGTCAAGTTTGAACGGGGCAAGTATATGTGAAGCAAGACATGCGGACTCTTCTCAATCAGCGGCAAAAGCGCGTTGGCCTCAAAGGGGCTCAGAATTGCCATGAAGTGTGAAGCTAGTGAGTTCTTGAATGTCATAATCCATTGCACAGAGCGCTGGAAAGCGTCGGGGCTGGAGCGCTCGTCCAACTCGACGGTTCGGGAAAAGTCAGTGGTCACTAGCAACCCCTGTCCGAACCCGCCCAGATCTGTCAGCGAGGTGACATTACTTGTGCGTAGCGAAGTAAAGGCCCCTTCAAATCCCTTACCAGATTTGCGTAACTCCCCATTGCTGACCATGCGCAAGACGTCCGGGTGTACTTGGTGCTCCAGGGGTTGTATGGTAGCCGGCTTCTCAACCTGGCGTTCCTGCTCGACTTCCGGGGCCAACTCTCGTTCTTGTTCTTCTTGAAGAGTAGCCGATGCCAAAGTTGTTACACCGAACTGCTCGCACTTGGCCCGAATCAACTCGGTTTGTGTTCGCCGTTCGGATGCATGAAGATCCCGCAGATGTCCCTGCAAGACTTCAGCGGCATTTGCCACAGCTGGGCAATACCTATGCTCCAGACTCATTGTCTCGTCTTCAAATTAATCTTTGAGATCATCTTGGGAAACATCACTAACAGTACCACGTTCAATCTTGCTTCCCCAGATCACCTCTTGGCGTTGATGTCGTAGTCCTTGCAAAGCCCATGACGGCACACTCTGACGTGTGTCGGCCCAAGTCTCCGAAATTGACCAGCAAAGGACATCCGAAACCTGGATAGACGTACTCCGATGGGGAGTTACTGCATTGATCTTCTCTTGAATCTCCGTGGGTACAAAAAAAATGATGGATTGGCCTTTACCGAGTTTTCTCATCCTCATACAGGCCTGAACCAACCGGTCCTTGATCAACTTCGGACCAAGCATCGTTGCGGCCCGGTAGTGATCAGGTAGTTCAAGTCTATGCCCCGCGTATGCGCCTCGTCGAGGAAAACAAGGCAGGCGTCTGTGTTCGCGACGAATGATGATGTCAGGAATGGTTCAACAAACCCGTTGCGGTCCATCACAAGAATATCGTCTTCTTTGCTCAGGAAAATGACAGCTTCCTTGCCTGAGTGAGGTGTCATCTCGAGCCATCTGCGTGCGACCTCATCGTTTTCCAGGTCAACGATTAATGCGCCCACGTCGAGAATCACCTGTATTGGTATATCGTTCCCTACGACAGCCATGAGTAGCGCTTCGCTACTCAAATCTGGTCCAAGGAGTTTCACCGTATTCTCAGGGCGCAGCAGGTTGCTGAGGACCGTGGCATTGGTGTGTAGTTGAGATGGCATGTCCATATGCGAGATGTCTGTCGGTAAGACATACTTCGAGTCACAAGTACCGTTGAAGCCTGTGATTGCTTGTGGCCTTGGCTTTGCAAGATCCCATCCCGAGGCAGACAACTTGCTTGGAAATTCCATACACCCCTTTGGAAATACCACTTTGGCCAAGTAGTAGTCTACAACAGATTTTGTACGCCCTAAGGCAGGGAACACTTTGTTCAAGCACTGATAACGATCTTTACGGTTAACACCTTCGAGCTGGCGGAAGGCGGGCTCAAGCGATGGTGAGTTGGCTACCCACTCGCTGTATACGGTCGTCGACTGGTCAGAACGTTCGAGATGTTCAAAGGCTGTGTCCATCTCATCGTCGGACAAACCGCCGTAGTAGTATGACAAACATGTCAGCAAGATAACCACGTCCGGATGTGCTGAATTCTGATCGTGGAGCAGGGGAGTCTTTGGCTCTATACGGGACTGCAAGCATTGTGGGAGGGGTTCGGGTGGTGAGGCCATAGTTGACACGCCAACGTTTCTGTCCGAACGCGAAAGCCAAGACGCCATGAGCAAACAAGCCTCGTAGCAAGAGCAGAATGTCCCTCGCTGTGCCACAGAAGCCGGTTTTCTTGTCTCCCACGCGTCGGACTGTGTCTTGGTCAACGTCGAACTGAGTGATGTAAGAAAAAATGAGTTCCCTGTTCTCCCTGCCTTGATGGGACATTGGAAGACCTTGACATCCGTAGTCACAAATGTGACGGGCTACTTTCTGCAGCAGTATATGCCCAGCCTTTGCTTTCAGAAAGCGAAGTGCCGCAAACTGGCCATTTTGAGCAGTCTGGAGCTGTATCGACTCGGGGTGCGACTTGCTGACATCTGGTGCATATCTAGCGACGTACGTAAGAACGTTCTGGATTACGACCCAGCGGTCAGGGCTCATCTCAGTAGGTCTTTGAGAGCCGATAGTGTACACAAGCTCAAACTTGACACTGAAGTTTTCGTCACTTTCATCGATGATGTCTCTGGATAGAGTGTCGAGGTACTTTTGTGACTCTATCAGTCGATGACCTATGTCCGTCCGCCATGCTGTTGCTGGAGGTTGCAAGCGGGGCTCTAGGTGCGCCAACATGTTCCAAACCCATCAATTTGAAAGATAGTAACTCCTCCGGCTGTACAAGTAATATACCGCCAGCCTTTGCACGTTTCAAACTGGGCGTGGATCTGGGCCAACTTGGGTTTATCCATCGCGATTGACCGCGAAAAAGGGAGGAAAAACACTCGACGGTCTAGAAGTCCGCCGAGTTTTGTCACAAGCATATGTTGCATCTGTTTTGACTGTGGCTTAGCCACAATGACTCGGACGAGTCTTTCTCCATCGGCCAAATACGCGGCGATAATTTGCATGATGACTGACGACTTGCCTTCACCCATGTTGAGTTGCAGAGCGCGGTTTCCCTTCGACTCACGCATCGATGCTGCAACTTCTTTTTGGACGTCTCTGATTATGATTCCGCTCTCGACTTCCATAAGAAGAGAATCGGGGAACTCCTCCAAGTCCCACGAATGACCTATGTTATCTGCTTCTTTCATCAAGTCTGGCTTATTTCTGACAAGGCCCAGCATCCTTCGGGCTCTCTGTAGATGGGTCAGGGCAAGCGCATAGTTGGTGATGCAAGATCGCCATGGGCCCGGTAGGTTGGTTCTTGCTCAGCTGCTGTAAGATGAATACAGGGCTAAGTCTTGGAAAGAAAAGCCTGGAGTGTGGCATGATAGACTTCTCGTCAGATTCGAGGCATGCAAGTATGATTGCTTTGAAGTTTTGGGCCTGTTCAAGGCACAGACGTAAATTGGTCTGTAATCTCTCTGAAAGCGCATCGTTATCAACGGTGAACTTGCTGCAAGACACATCCCTTGTTATTGTTTGATAACTGTCAAAACTCATTCGAAGCTCGTCAAGGTACTGAGCGTCATGTGGCTCTTTCACTATGCCTTGCAATGATTCGATCAGAGGTCGAGAGGTCTGGTGAGACAGGTCGTCATGCCCATCCGCTTGTTCGGGGCGACTCGATCGGAAACGGCAATCCTCTAATGTGTCGAGAGCCTTACAAGTAAGCCCGGGGGCCTTGCTCGTAAACAACTTGGTAGAAATGATATGCGCTGTTTGAGATGCCACCGGGAGAGGGTGAAATGAGAACTCGCAAGGAATGGGAGGGAGTGGACTTTGTGGTATTTTGACAACAATACCAGCAATAGACTTGAGGTAGGCATGAAATGACTGGTTTCGCATCCAAGACTGAAAACAGCTGTCGACTTCGCTCATGATACGACTAACATCGAAGCAGGTCCCCATCTCGCTTGATGTGGGCGCTACTGGTAGAGTTGATGGATATTGCTTGTAAACTGCTGACTCGAATGCCGTTTTCAATACATCTAATTTCGATTGCCATGCATGCACCCGGCGTCGATCAAAATTGTCAAAAAGCTCGTTGTGGCGCCGAGATAGGCTCGATTCTGGGGTATTGTGAAAAGGCTGCTTGTGTCTATCCAAGCACGTTAGGATATGCGTCCTTCCGTAGTCACGCCCGTCACTCAACTTGAAGACCGCGTGTTGCGGATGTTGATGATAACGAACATCTGGACAGTTGATTAGCTTCACGAGCAGCTAAATAATCCCAAAGTCCGCCTGCGGTGCGAATATCAGGGCGCCAAAGAATGTTATCAACTTGAACTTGGGCTGCAATGATTTCACATTAGTGAGATGATGATGATGCCACGCCAGTTCTTGCCAATAGTGTGCGCCGGGTCATCCAGCCATTGAATATCAAACTCGCCGTAGGGAACAGCCGAGGGCTCAGATGAAACTTCAACTGCACTGCCCAGGATGGAGTAGATCTGGCTGACAAGATCATCAACTTTCGGCAACGGTTCTGTTAGATATTCATCTTGAGACAGCAGGAGCTTGGTGATATGGCACAATCGCCTCTCGCGCTTCCTGGTTGAAGATCCCTCAACTTTGATAGTATTCCGACTTTGGTAGGTACAATCTTGCAAATTCGAGAAGAACTCAGCACCAAATCCATCCACTCTGAATACAGATTTACGGATCATGGCACGGCTTACTAGCTGCGTGTTGCTCTCTTGGGGTATTCGAAAACATTTGGTAGGACGGAAGTAAATTTCGCAGGATTCTGCTTGTTGCAGTATGGCGAGTGCAACCCACCGATATTCATCGTTCTGCGTCAGCGGGTGTAGACTATCATCCCACTTTATCTGTTGCATTTCCATGAGGTATTCTGGATAGAAGCTGCGAATCGGACTCAGTTGAGCAATGCCGAAAAGCATTCCGGCATCGGTGGCATCTAGTCGCGAAAATGATGCCACCGCAGCAGACTTCAAGATTCGCAATGATTCTTCAGTACCAGTACGGCCAGTCAGTGGGTCGACCAGACAGTGTGAAGTCATTGCATGGAGATGGCAAAGCAATAGCTTGCTCCGCAAGGAGCCATTGTCTATGACTCGTCCGAGAGTGGTATCAATTTCGTAGTAATGGTGTGTGCGACGTGTTATGTCTGGGTTATGCTCCCCTATGCCTTTGAACTCGGTAGGCAATATGACCGTCACGGGATGCGAATGCTGATCTCCATGAACTTTCGGGGTGCCAAAGGGTATGACTAAGGCTTTTCTTCCGTTGATTTCGGTCTCTGATCGTAGAACAAGCTTGTTCTTCAGTCCAATGAGGGATCCGACAGATTGGGCGCTGTCAATACACATTCCGGGGTATTTTTTGCATCGAAGTTCAACAGTCCCTGGTTTGAGGGTAAATGTGAGATCGTAGCGGGGAAGATCGACCTCTAACTCGGAATTGACTTTGTCAAGGATGATGGTGATATAGCTTGGATTCTCCAGTGCCTCGAGAATACGGCCAACCAACATCGCCGTGTTGCTTCTACAATCGATCAGAATTTTGTCGTTCCTTTTCAAGGTTATCGTAGCCGAAGACGTGTTCGCGCGCCATAGGGCCCCTGCCGAACACCACAGATGCTTATGGTGTCGAAACTCCAACAACCCAGTTTCAATATTTAGCCAGTGGCTGTAAGGAGCGATCAGTGATTCTGGAAAATCCCCAGTCAAGATTTCTGGTGGAATGAAGTCCTACTTCGATCCATCCTTACATGCCCGGACGATCAGATGCTCATTCTTCATGGCAAAATGGATTATCGCACCTTCTCTCGGTCGGGTAGCAGTGAATTGCATGCCAAATTCAGTAGAAGGTGAAACTTCGAGGGGCTGTTTGCCAAAAAGACGATGATAGGTTGGGCTCTGAAGGTATTCGGATGGGAGCCGCGAGAGAGGTCGTCCGTTGACTAGGAGACTGCCTTCAAACAGGTCGTAACTAATAGGGATATTAGGGACGCCAGGAGACGAACAACAACTCGATGCCATCACATGTCGATATCCCTTCTCACCTAAAGTCCACTCCGACCCTGGTGAAAAACCTGCCCAAAAGGTACTAATGGCGTTATCTATGCACCAATGATCTTGATATATTCTATCCGCTAGAAATGGCTGGAACAAATAGCATAGCCGGTGCCATGACTGCAGGGATATCGCCATCAAAGGAGATAGTGACTCAGCCTTCCTCGAACGGGCCGTCCAGGGAGCCTGCAGTCCTCCCGAATTGACTTGATTCTGCTGGTCATATGCTTGGCCTTGATCATGAATTAGAGTGGAAATCTCGAGATAAGTGGCGATGGATTCTCTGGTGCCGAAAATGAGTTCTACTTCATCAAGGCCAACAAGAAATGTGCTGCAGCAGGCGAGCGACATGTCCAATACCCGACGATCGAAGTCTTCTGCCTCTTGTTCAATGTCAGACTCATCTCTCCTAGCGAGGAGATAAAAGACCCAATCTCGTGTTGTGGACCGGATTGTCGAAAGAAGGTCGCCGCAGGCTACTCGGATATCTTGATCACGCGACATGACCAAGAGTCTTGTGCATATCGTGGAAAAAATTAGAAGGGAAACGTCGCATTCCCAATTCTTGTGTACTCGGTGAAAAGCAGCCCGAAGAGCCTCAAGTAGACTGAGGGCAAAAGCCTGGTCATGCAACAGTGAATGTGCATCCCGGAGCTCATTTGAGACGTCGTCAGCGCAAGGGCCTGCCTCGTTGATTGATTGAAAGATGACTAATGCTGTTTCAACTTGGTTGAAATCAATCGAAGGCATTGCTAGTTGAGCCGATATATTCCTCCATTGCAGTCGATGACCAGACCGTATATGACCGAAGGATTTGAAGCTCTCAAGCGCCATGTTTGCAGGGCATGATGACTGCTGTGCAATGATCTCATTCGAGGTATGGGTGTAACCCCTGATCCAATGGGGTAAGGGGAACCTTGACAAATTGGCGAATGAACAGCTTGGTGGAATCGTTGGTTTCATTGCTCCGAGGTTAAAGCACGATCTGCCGGCGAGATACGAAGAGTCCCAATCATAGTATGCATATTCACATTCATGCGGCGTACAGATAGATTGTTGAGTTGCCTCTGGGACAGGCTGTTGTCTGTAGTGAGCCACTTTGAATGGTTTCGCAGCTGACAGGATTCGCAAACGATTGGTAAGGTCTCGTTGATATTTGCATAGTTTAGAGTATTCAGAAGTGCCATAAAGATTATGTACAGTCCCGCGAGATGCAGGATTCCCGAGGACTAGCATATCAGTGAGAAACTTCAGAGTTGTAGAACGCCATGCGGCGATGGGATCGGGAATTTGAAGCTCGAAGATGACGGCATTAGCTTCATGCTTATCTGTTGGCAGCGGCCATTCATGTACGGAAATGTACATGTTGCCCATTTTTCTCTCAAGATCACACTTTGGGCAAGCATTGATGCACACCTCTTCCAAGGCCTGCTCACCCATGACATGGTTATACCATGTTTTCAGATATTTCTCATGGGAAGTACGAGTGTATTCGCTGAGCAGTCGCTCGTACACCGTTTTCTCACGAGCAAGTTCTGCAACTTTGGCGATGCGAGTGGACTCAGCAGCTGCCACTATCTCCTGGTAAATTGATTGGTGAGATGGTGAGCTATTGTAGAACCTCACAGCAAAGGAGTGAGGGTGTCCAAAGTTGCTGAAGATAGAGGGATACCCAGGCTGGGTGTGCGTTTGTCTGAGTTGAAGCTATGATTCGACGTCGTGCAGACGTTTCAGCAAAGACAAGGAAGGAAGAAGCAAAAGCTCCAAGAGTTTGGCCAGGATCTCAGTGCCGTAATCTCTTAGAAGGGGCACTTGCTGAGTGGCTGCTTTATCACAGGCAACCCACAGCTCCAGGATGGAGAGCCACATGACTGACAAATTGAGAGGATTCTGCTGGTAAATGTCCGACGCGACACTGTGGTAATCTTCAATCAATTGAGAGAGGTTTCCACATGTTTTCTGCTTGTCAATGTTGTTTTCCAGCCAGCCTGAAAGGTTTGTGGCAATCCATGTTTCGAAATCAGCCAGTGTAAGGCATATATGATTCCGAACAGACCCTATGTCTGGGGGCAAAAGTCACTCTGTTCTTGAAAATGCGTAAATGCTTTGGGATCCACCGGGGCCAGACGAAGTCTCTGCTTCTATCTTGACTTCCGATGTGTATTCCTTGAAGCTAGGAATGCTGAGTATTGAGTCCGCAGTGAATGACAGTGTCTTGAGTTCCTCAAATGGTAAAAGACGCATGTCAGAGTCCTGGGTTTGTGTCCAGTGCTTTTCAAGATACTCTTTTGCTGCGGTTTGTACCTCTGAACAGTAGCTGAGCCAATTTGGCTTATTGTTCTCGAAGTAAGGCAGCTGGGATAGCTTCAAGCATCGACGGTTGAGCTTTGCCAACATGCAGTACAACAAGTGATCAGGTATACTCAGCATCTGTGCCTGGACGACACTAGACGTAATGAAGAAAACGACAAAGCTCTTGAATAGCGGGATGCTACTGGGTGCTTTGTACTTCCTACTCCAGATCAATTGCAGGGTGACGCGAACGAACAACCAAATAGCAGAACGATGCCAAGGCAATCTAGCGTCGTTCCAAAGAACCTCTTCATGGCTGCGCTTCTCGATCTGGACTACCTTGGCTTCGGCACCCAAGCCGCGTAGGAATCCGTTCAATAGACCAGAAAGACGTGGATCGATCGTGTCGCGTTCTTCATCACGTTCGCCTCGTTTCTGTGACTTGGGCCAGCAGCTTGAATGAGTCGAGCTATCAAGTTTGGCAAGGCACTGAGCAAGTACGGACGTGAATCCACTTGCAGTGTACTGTGAGTACTGCATCGAAATGCAGGTCGAAGGGAATGATCTTCGAACTCGCCCTTGGCAACTCATTACAGCACTGTTGCTTGCCAGTAATTCGAATTGCTCGAAAAAGACTGTCTGGTCTTGTCTGGTGATGAGAATACCAAAGTTCTGTGCTGTCAACTGAAAACAAAGAACACCTGCAGGAACAGAGTCAGTCCATGGAGATCAGTGGTTAGGCTGGGTTATGTTTACCTTCGGGCGTCAAGCCCGCCAATGCATCACCGACTTTCTGCTCATCCAGGTTGACCCTAGGCCGACAATTAATCATCGTCGTAACCATGTCGACAGCACGCTGGATGTCAGATACATGATCATGTACGACATGTTTTCCAAACTGGCGCAGGACGTCGAGAACGTGCTTAAGAAGAGCCCGGTTTTGGGGGGACGTGAAATCATCCTTTTGAGGTAGCTTCGGTGGCAGGAATACATGGTCGGTCAGGTACAGCAGGGCTGACCGGTTGTCGATGCTAACCTCCATCTGGCGAAGACGGGTGCTTCGGAGAGCTCTCCGAGGCAGGACGAGTGTGAGCCAATCTGCATATGAAGGCAAGCACAAGAGGGATTGGTTGGGGATGGTGTGAATACTAGAGGTCTGGGGAATGAAGAAGAGGTGTTAGTGTGCAGGACCAAGCAACATTAATTCTGGACTTGAATGGGAAAAGTAAAGTCTCTGTGAGCTCGCTGCGAGGATGATTTGCAATCCCAATGGCGAGAACAGAAACGGTCTAGGTTGGAGTTGGCAAGAATAAACGATCAACTCGAACTTGCCTGTGCAGTGAATTCAGCATTAATTTCAGTCGAGATTGAGAAGAATGAAAAGGTGGAAGTATCCTAATCATGTTGGATATTTCCAGAAGGGGTGAAGCAAAGGTGTTGGCCCAGTGCCAGGAGCAATTGAAGGAAAGCTCCCAAAGCTGCATACCAAATGTCCTTCTATCAGGTTCCAGACTACAACAAGTCTCTATCAGGTCTTCAATATCTTGATTGATTGTTTCTTGAATACCAAAGCCGGACCATAAGGCCAGTACCAGGATGCAAAATCAGCAGCTCAGCGGCTTAAGTGAACGGCCATAGGTATCCTACAATATGTCATAGACACTCCTAAGCCTTCAAGACATCGCAACTACAAGTGCAGTGTTATCAGATGTAATAAAGAAAACATAGTCACATGGATGCATGTACATACAAATAACAAAATGGGCCGGCCAGAACGACTTCATGATAAAGAAATCATGCATGGCCATTACATTGAGGTATAAGGGGTAATCATAACATTTGAGTTGAAGCAAGACAAGGACTCACCGGCAGCCCCATTACTTAGTCTGACAAGATCCATCTCTTTTGCATGGGCATTGATTAGCTATTCTCAATTCCAATGGAAGTCGTTGCTGGAAGGTTGAGAAATGGGATGCTGGCTGATTGGGAGATCTGGAAACCCCAGATTCAAATACATGATGTATGGTTCCAGCATAGACAAGGGAGTCCATCATTTCTGTCGCAAGTTCTTTGGTTTTCGCTTCTTGAATACCACTGCTGGCACTTCCACTCCTGCGGCTGAACTCTCTTCTGCTTTGACAGGAGCAGTGTCAGTTGAGTCCTCTGCAGTCTTGGCGGCTGCCATTATCCCTCGGTCGTTTTCAGGAGACTCCTCTTTGATGGGCGATTTCACATTCTCCTCCTCCTTCTCGACTATATCGCCACTGTCACTCCCTAGCTTCTCTTGCTTCACAGGCTCTGCCTGCTTCAGGCTGCCGCTGAGGAGAGCATCTAGATCGAGATCTTCTTCTTCTGCGCGTTTTGTATCACGTCCCCATTTCCTGGGCTTCTTGAATAATCCCTGAAGGGCTTCCTCTTCCTCATCTTCGCCTTTGCATTTAGCCCGCTTTCGAACACCAGTGGCAACGGCTTCGACCTTGACATTGCCAGTCTCGTCTGTCTTGGGGGTATCGTCAATAACTTTCGTGTTGGTTACTGTCCACTCGCCCGCCATGGCCATGTTGCCTCTTAGCTCGGTAGGCACATCGATCCCCATGTCCGCCAACTGCTCCCATTGTTTTTGCCTTTGTGCGGTGGTGGCCTGCGCCGAAGTTTGCGGTGCTGGTTTCGTCGCGCTCGAGGAACTCCCGCTACTTGTGCCCACTACGCCATTCAGTCTGTCGATCTCGCGCTTGGCGCGGTCCTTCTCTTTCTCCTCGTTCTCATGGCAGCGGTGGAGGTCGCGCAGGAAGCGCTTGATGGCGCCTTGATGCTTGCCCGTTGCCTCGTGGTTCTGGCGCTCGAGCTTGGTGTCGCGAACGTACACGCTGCAGTGTTTGCACCAATATTTCGGCGTCGACTTCCAATATTCAGACATCTTCGGTATCGGTAGATTCCAGGCTCCTAGGGATACGAGGTAGGCGATCGAAGCCGGAGGTAAGGGTGTTTTTGATGTCGAGACTTTGAATACTTGAATGATTCTATCTAGGCTGGCACTGATGGAAGTTGGCCTATGACAGCAGTGGTGGGGCTGAAGTTATTTGTGGCGCTCATGGCCTCTGTGGCGTGCTAAATTCCACCCAAAGCTTTAGAGGTTGGGGGAATCACGATGCACCACAGAGCGCCCCGAAAAGATCGACATGCTTTTAAAGGTCGTTTCAAGATTCAGTAAGTAGGATATGTGGTTACCTAAAGCAGGGAATTATGCATTACTATGACTTACCAAACTCTCAAGACTGTTGCCTTTCTGAAGAACAGAAGCGGAACTAGTTGCCCCACTGCCAGATATTCTTTGTGCTCCTCTAGGAGTCGAGATGTCTACAACTACATAGCCAAGCATGATACAAGCACTTACTATGTCTTGCTCTGTCATTCTATAAGAGATATGCTACTGTGTTTTCGTCTGGGCTCTCCTAGCCATCAGGATCTACTGCTATCATCCTTGATCCCTAGAACTACACTCACGTTAGTTAATCATAATGACATACCCTACAAAACGGCCGACTTCATTATGAATCACACAAGCACGGCCTCACTGAACCAAGGTGACACTACCCGCGTGTACGCCACCACTTCCGATGGCAACATCGTGGAGTCTCGCGACGAGAACGGCTGGACCAGAGGCCTGGCCCGACGCCATTGCCTTGGGCAAGGTTATGATGACCATCGCAACCACCTGCACAGGCATCAAGCGCATCCGGGTCTTCTACCTCGACCAGAATAACTTCCTTGTGGAGAGAGTCTTCGACCAATTCTGACGCTAGTACATCGGCCCCCCTGGGCCACCAGCGGATGCAGGTCGCGTCCTGGTCGTACCTCGCCACCTGTTTCCTGAACGACGAGAGCGGCATGCGGCTCTTCGGCCAGATGCCTGACAACAAAATATAGGTGATCAAATTCGATGTCTGTACCAGTTGGCAGAAGGCCGACATGCTCGGCGAGGCTCTGCTGGCACTTCCCATGGCGTGCACCTCACACATGTCCGCTAAGGTGATCAGGTAAGCAACCCGAATATTTGTCTTCAAGAGTTAGACCATGGATGATTCCGTACTATATCAAGGATGTACCATTAAGATAAGGACATGAACATCCTAAATAACTATTTAGATTCGGGGCAGTGGACCACGAGCTGTTTCCGCCAGAATGCACGATACCACGTGTGCCTCTCACAACATAGTCGCCAGTTCCAGGCTTTACCTCGCCTTGACTTAGTCCTGCGATATCAAGTTATCTTTGCCAAACTCACGCATAGTATTGTAATTCCTGCACACACGCATCCTCGGCATATCGGTAAGTAGGCGTCCCTCCGATCGTTCCAGAAAAGAAGACGATTCCCACTTCCGCGGTACATGTCAGTCTATGGCGGACACACTCGACGTAACGATCTATTACACAGCTCGTGAAAGGCGGAGGTTATACAGCACTTGCGCGCGGCTTTGTTGGCTAAAGGGCACTGAGACCTAGGACTGAAGTTACAAGTTTAGATACAAAGAGTTGGGGTTTTGGGAACAGAAAACGGAAGAAATAAAACGTGGAGGGACAAGGGGGAAATATAAAGTCATCCCATGACTATAGTGCATATTGTCTTCCTACCGGGATAAAAGCCCAAATCCAGTCCAGTCATCTAATCCCAGCCCTCACAGCTAACGGATAATTAGCACGCAAATGTATGTATGTTTCTCTAGCATCACTGACCTAATCCTCCTGGAATGTAAAATCATCCGTACTTACCTTTGCGTGGTATGAGCTGGAGCCTTGATCTTGAGCCACTCTGACTTATTTTCTACTCCATAATGCAGCTCACGCCAGTAAAACATATAGCTTTTGGCTGCGTGGACACTGACTCAGTATATATTGGCGTTTTAGACTCCTGTCCCTAGACAAGGCTGTTATATACCAACCACACTAACTAACTGGCATCGTTTAATTAGTTAATCATGACTAGCTGGTTAGTTAATATTTTTAGTTATTTAAGAGCTTATGATTTAGTTAATTAAGAGTTAATTAATTAATTAACTAGTATATACTATTTAATAATAATTTTTTAATATTAAGTTATTTATTTTACCTTTTAATAATTTTATTAACGTATTTTATAAGCGAATTTATTAAATAACCGAATTTATTACTTATAATTACCCTATATATTAAAGTACGAATTAATTCCGCCATAACGTATTTAATATATTTAAATTAATCGAAATCCTTATCTCTAGATATATTTATATCGTTCTAATAGGTACGCGTATTATGCCCGGGCTCCCCGTAAATTCTATAGCGTCGCGGGCGCGTCTCAAGCCTTCTCGTATAACTATTACTCCGGCGCGATTTATTTTATAACTATTTATTAACGTCCTTTTAAAACTATACGTCTTTTCTAGCTTATATACGAAGTTATCTTCCATCTTGTAGCCGTTTTTTTTATACGGCGGCGTCGGTTAAGTATTTTATTTATTTTTTATAATACGCTTACCTTACTTTTTAAAAAAGCGAGCCGGTATATAATTTATATTATACTTTTCGTAATTTAGTTAAGTTTAATTAAAATCGATATCGGAAAGTTATTTTAATTTTATAAAATACGGTTCCAAACGTATTCGGTTTAAGATTAAATTTTAATCGAATTATTTAAAGTTTTTAATTTTTAAACGATAAATAAGTTAAAAAACGTTCTTAAGAATATTAAAATATATAGCTTTATATTTAATTATAAAATAATATATTCCGGATTATATAAAACGAGTTTTATTTTTTAAAAACCTTTTTATATATTTAAAACGGTAAAAGTCGCTTAGAATATTTTTAAAAACGTTAATAAAAAGTTTTCTTTTAAAATATAAATAATATACGTTTATATAAAACCTTCGATTTTTTTTATAATTTTTTTAATATATAAAAATAACCGATACTAAAAAATTAAAATTTATATAATAAATATATAAAGTATAATAATTAAGTTTTTTTTATAATAAAGTTTAAAAATTATGAAATAATAATTTTTATAACCGTTTAAAATTAATAAATAATAAGGTTTTTTTTTATAAAACTTAATATATTAATTAAAATATCGAATTTAGTTTTCGCCTTTTTTATTCATAATTTAATTATTTTTAATAATTACGATCACCTAGTTCTTTAATAATAGGCTGTTTTTATATTAAAAAGAGAAGTAAGTTTTCCCGGTAAAGATAATATATAGAGGGATAGCGTAACCGTATAATCTGACGCTTTGGATAATTATAACCTATTCCCGGTCTTTTTACTATATAGCTTTAGGCTTTCCGCGTCGATCGGAGGTAGTTATGACTATTTCGGATAAAATTTAGCTTATAAGAAAGCCGGTTTTATTAAAATTATATATATCTTTTTTTTAAAATTTTATATCTATTAATTATATTTCGTACGAAGGTAAATTACGCGTAATACGTATTAAAATCTTTATAAAAGATTCTTTAATAATTAATTTTTTAATTAAAACGTGTTTAGAAGTTTAATTATTATTATATAAAGTTCGAAGCTTAGTTAATACCGACGCGTCTCGCGTCGCGTTAACGGAGTAATCGATTCGTTATATCTTTTATACCGCTAAATTAAAGAGGAAACGATCGCGTATTTAAATTAATAATATATTAAATAATCGTATTTTTTTAAAATTAATTAATTTATAATAATTAACGGATATTTTATATTTTAATTAAAGACTAAGCCGTCGGTTACGAAGGATCGCGTAAAAGATATCGTATATTTTAAAAATAAATTAAAGACTTAATTTTAAGTTTTTTTAAATCGTTTAAAGCGCTAGAATTATTTAGTTTTCTTTTTAAGTACCGATTATATTATATAATAAAAGAATAAAAAAAAGAAATAAGTTTATATTAAATTAAAAGGAAGTAATAAATTCGGTTATTTAATAAATTCGCTTATAAAGTACGTTATAATTATATATTAATATATATTACCGCGTTATTTATTTTATTTATTATTTTTATTAAAATTAATAAAAACATCGGGTTAATTTTATAAATAATACCGGCTTTATCTTAAGATTAAAGCATTAATAAAATCTTTATAATCGTAATATTAAGAAAGTAACTGGTTATAATTAATAAATAATTAATTATAAAAAATAACCTCTCGTATTTAATTAATATAACTTATATAATAAGAAACTTTTATATTATAAAAGAAAGCCGAGGGTATTTTAAACGTTATCGATACTAGTATTCTATTAGATTTAATATATTCGAATCGAAAGGCTCGATCGATTTATTATACTATTATATATATTTATTATAAAGCGCTTCGTTATTATTTATCGGCTCGCGGTCGTTTTTTATTAAAGATAATTAATATTATTTATTAAAGTAAACTCGAAAGTTATTAATAATTTATACGAGTTATTTATTTAAAGTTGATTATAATATAAAATTTATTATATTTAAGCCTTTATATTAATTAACTTATATATCTCGTATTATCTTTTTTATATTATTAATTTTCGCGTTATATTCTTTCTATTAATACTTATTATTAAGCTAAATAAAAAATATAAGCGACTTAATATATAAGCGTATTAATTAAATTTTTATAATACGCGTTAAACTTTATTTACGTAGTATTAATATCGATTTAATATTTCACCGGATCGAGCTAATTAATTGCGTCGGCATTAAAAGACTTTAATTTTAATAAAATAAATTCGAATTTATTAAAATAATTATAAATGCTATTATAAAATCCTTTAAAGCCGTGTAATCGTTACCGGATTTAATTATTACTTTTAAAGTAATTAAAAGAGTTTTTAAAAACTTTTAAAATTATAATAATTTTATTTAAAGCTTATTAATTCATATCGGTTAATTAATAGTTTCTTATTAAAAATATAAGTTATTAAATTAAACGCTTAATTTTAATATTTTTAATTAATATATTTTTTCGCTTTTAAATTTATTAATATATAAAGTAGGTATATTTAATATACTTTATAAATAAATTTATTAAATAACCGAATTTATTACTTTCTTTTAATTTAATATAAACTTATTTTTTCTTTTTATTCCTTTATTATATAATATAATTAATATTTAAAAAATAAACTAAATAATTCTAATATTTTAAACGATTTAAAAAAACTTAAAATTAAGTCTTCGATTTATCTCTAAAATATATAATATCTTTTACGTGACCCTTTATAATTACCGGCTTAATCTTTAATTAAAATATAAAATATTTATTAATTATTATAAATTAATTAATTCCGAAAGAAAATATAATTATTTAATATATTATTAATTTAAATACGTAATCGTTTTCTCCTCGGCTTAAAGGTATAAAAAATATAGCGAATCGATTATTCCGTTAACGCGACGCGGGACGCGTCGGTATTAATTAAGCTTCGAATTTTATACGATAATAATTAAACCTCCGAATACTTTTTAATTAAAAAATCGATTATTAAAAGGTTTTTTACAAAGATCTCGATACGTATTACGCGTAGTTTATTTTCGTATAAAATATAATTAATAAATATAAGATTTAAAAAAAGATATATATAATTTCGACGAGACTAGCTTTCTTATAAATTAAATCTTATCCGAAATAATCGTAACTATTTCTAATTAATATAAAAGGTTTAAAATTATATAATAAAGTGATTAAAAATAGGTTATAATTATTTAAAGTGTCGGATTATACGGTTACACTATTCCTTCGTATATTATCTTTACCGGGAAAACTTACTTCTTTTTTTAATATAAAAATAGATTATTGTTAAAAAATTAAATAATTATAATTATTAAAAATAATTAAATTACGAATAAAAAAAGCGAAAACTAGATTTAATATTTTAATTAATATATTTAATTTTATAAACAAAGTATTTATTATTTATTAATTTTTAAATTTTATTATAAAAAAAACTCCATTATTATATTCTATATATTTATATATTTATTATATAAGTTTTAATCTTTTAATATTAGTTATTTTTATATATTAAAAAATTATATAAAAAAGAAATCGAGGGTTTTATATAAGTATATATTATTTATATTTTAAAAAAAAAACTTTTTACCGGCGTTTTTAAAAGTGTTCCAGGCGACTTTTACCGTTTTAAATATATAGAGAGGTTTTTAAAAAATAGGACTCGTTTTATATAATCCGGAATATATTATTTTATAATTAAATATAAAGCTATATATTTTAATATTTTCGAAGACGTTTTTTAGCCTATTTATCCCTTAAAAATTAAAAATTTTAAATAATTTAATTAAAGTTTAATCTTAAACCGAATATATTTAAAACCGTATTTTATAGTATTAAAATAACTTTCCGATATCGATTTTAATTAAGCTTAATTAAATTACGAAAAGTATAACGTAAGTTATATACCGGCTCGCTCTTTTAGAAGGTAAAATAAGCGTATTACGAGAAGTAAATAAAATATTTAGCTAACGCCGCCGTACGAAAAAAAACGGCTATAAAATAAAGGATTATTTCGTATATAAACTAAAAAAGACTTATAATTTTAAAAGGACGTTAATAAATAATTATAAAATAAATCGCGCCGGAGTAGTAGTTATACGAGAAGGTTTAAAACGCGCCCGCGACGTTATAAAATTTACGGGGAGCCCGGGTATAATACGCGTACCTATTAGAACGATATAAATATATTTAGAGATAAGGATTTTAATTAATTTAAATATATTAAATACGTTATAGCGAAATTAGCTCGTATTTTAATATATAAGGTAATTATAAATAATAAATTCGGTTATTTAATAAATTCGTTTATAAAGTATATTAAAATAAAGACGTAATTTAATAATATATTTAATTATATAATAAGTTTTTAATTAATATATTTAAATATTCTTAATAAATTATAAAGTTATTAATTAATATACTTAATTATTTTTAATAAATTAAAAAGTTTTTTTTATTTCGATTTATCGAGTTATTAAAATTAACGTATTAATTCTTTTAATATGCGAAGAATAACTTATTAAGCCGGTCGCTTTAATAAATAGCGACGATAAAGATTCGAAACGTATTAACTAGTCCTTTTTCGCTATTATTTATAATAGTTAACGGTTATCTCTTGCCCCTTTTTTAAGTATATAATTATATCGTTATTATTATTTAATAAAAGATTTAATAACGCTTTAATAACTAAGTTTAAAATATAATTAAAGTAGTGACCACGTTAATAACTTTTATTAAAACTAACGTAATCTATAGTTTAATTAAATATACGGTTTAATTAAACACTTTTTTATAATTTCTTATAACTTATATTCTATTTTTTATACTTTTATTACTTATAATTATAAGTTAATAAAAAAAGAGCGATATATAATTAACGCTTTAAGCGTTTAAAAAAAACTTTAAATTAAACGTACGATTCGTAATACGAATATATAATAACGTATTTAATATCTTGAAATTAATCGGAATCCTCATCTCTAGATACTTCTATATTATTTTAATAAGTACGAGCATTATACCCGGGCTCTCCGCAGATTCTATAGCGTTATAAGCGCGTTTTAAACGTCCTCGTACGACCACTCCTTTAACGCGATTCGTCTTATAATTATTTATTAACGTTTTTTTAAAACTATAGGTCTTTTCTAGCTTATATACGAAGTGATCCTCTATTCTATAGCCGTTTTTTTTCGTACGGCGGCGCCGTGTTACGACCTAGCCTAAGCATGCGACCTAGAACCCACTTTACGGCACGGCCTGACGATACCCCGAATAGCTGTATAAAAGACCTAGCATAACTCTAAGCCCTACTATATTAGCACTACTCTACTAGTTAGCGAAACCCTACTAGTTAACGAAGCTTTACTAGTTAGCGAAGCTTGCGATGATTAGCTACGATAATAACCGGCAATACAGAGTGGACAGTATAAAATAAACAGCATAAAATAAATAGCTAAGAATAAATAAGCTATAATAAGATAATATTAATTATATAAAAATAAATATAGATATATTAAATCGTAAATATTTAACGCGAGCTAAAAAGAGTAAAATATATTAGATTATAAATATTTTTTTAAAGTATAACGAAATTAATAAAAATAAAATTAAATATATAATAATAAACATTTCTTATATATTTTATATAAATACTTTTTATTTTAATAATTAATTTAAATATTAATCTTAATTTATTAATAAAATAAATAACTTTAATAAAACTATTATAGATCTTTTTAAATTTATATACTTTAATTACTTTTATTCTTACGGTTATTATATATTATATTAATAAAGGCGGACCTTTATCGCACGTTTAAATACTCTTTTATACTATTAATATAAACTTTAATATATTTTATTAAGTTTTTTTTTCAAAGCTTAAATAACGTTCGTTATATTTTAATTATTCTTATTTTTACGAATTATTACTTAAACCTTTAAATAATAATACTTATAAAAACTATATCCATACTTAAACTTAATAATACCCCTCGCTATAAAAAGGCCCCCGCCACTATTATAAATACCCCTTAACGAGACTTTACTATAAAGGTAAATAGTAATAATAATAATAACGGCCTTACTTAATAAGTATTAATTAAACGAATTAAAGAACTTAAATAAAAAAGCGCTAATTATTAATATTATTACGCTAAACTTAAAAAAAACGTAACGAGCTTTTAACTAAAGACACCTTAAAACAAACATTAAATATTAACGAGCTACGCGAAGAAGTACGCCTTGTCTATACCGCCGTTAATATTATTTAAACCCTTATTACTCTTAAAAAAGGAATAAAAATTAATACCCCAGCGGCCTTTAACGAGATAAGCGGGAACTTCCGCAAGTTTTTTATATAAATTAAAACTTATTAACGGTTTTACGAAAAAATAGTTTAAAATATTACTTAGCGAGTTATTTACGCCGCCTCGTTCTTTAAAAATAAAATACTCGCTTAATTTAAACCTTATTTAAACGAACTTATAAAAAATAATTAATAAATTAAATTATATCGCGTAAAGGTATAACGAATTTTTAAATATTACGATAATTTTAAATAAACTTTTAAATTATTTTTCTAAAACCTTGACGAAAAGCGATAAATATAAAAACAATTAAAAACTTTTAAATAAAAAAGATTAACGGCTTCCTAGACCGCCGAATTCCAACGTATTATAATTCGACTAAACTATATAAAAATTATAATATATTATCGAGGATTGAAAAAAATATATTAAAAATAAACTTAGCCGGCTTAATAACCCTAATAATTTCTTTTCGTATATAGAGCTTATTATTAAAATCGACACTCGTATATATAAACGCCGCCGTAAGAAGTAAGGCGGGTAATAACGATAAACCGGTTAAATCTAAGCTAATATAAAGCGACTATATTACTATAATTATATACCGCCGAAAAATAATATAATATATAACTATTATAATAAATATAATATAAATGAATATATTATTTACTATAATTATTAAAAATAAAGGTATTACGTTTAAAAATATTAAATATATAAAAAAAACTTTTTAAAAAACGCAGAAAAATAATATATTAATATTATTAAAATAAAAAATACTTTTATAATAATTATTAAAAATAATAACGTTACTATTAAACATAATAACCTACCTTAAATAAACTACTAGGATAGTAAGTACACCTCTTATTTAGCGGATAAAGAAAAAACCGAATAGTTTTTTTAAAACCTTTAAAAATAAAAGGAATTATAGCCGAAACGTTATAATAATATAAAAGGAACGACCCCTCTTATATAATAAAGATAACGATTTAATAAATAACACTATAAGCTAGTTAAAATAATTAATAAATTATAAACATCTAATTAATATATTAATAAACGAGCTAATAAGCGAGATCGCTAAATTTAAAAAGTTAAAAATTAATAAATAGTTAATTATCCTTAATATCTTTTACCTCGACTTAAAACATTTATATTAAATATTTATTACGGCCGGGTTTAATTAAAAAATCTATAATAATTATATAATAAAAAAATAATATCCAAGTTTCCTTTATATATAAAAAGTATTTTACACTCTTATAAATCTTATACATATATAACGCTTATATAAAACACCTCGCGGAGAAACTCGAGTATAAATAATTTCTCCGAAAGATCGATAAGCGACCTATTATATAATTATATTTTAATTATATTATTAAAAAGATTTAAACGTTAGTCTTTAATAGATAACGCGCGTATCTATTAATATAAAAAACTTATAATAGTTATAATAATATTATTTAAAAGGATAAGATTAAAGGGAGTATTTCGAAAATTAATACTTTAAGCACGCTTAAAAAAAATCGTAAACTTATAAACGTTTAAAAAAAAAACGTTTAATATTTTTAAAATATATAAATATATATTTAATAAAAAAAAACTCTTTAATATATTAAAAAACTTATAAAACGCTTATAAATTATAATAAATTTAATAAACTTTTAAAAAACCCGAATCTTAAGTATTAAAGATAATACTTTATATAAAGAGGAGTACGAAAATACCTTCGCTAGCGTATTAAAAAACGGATTATAAAAAGCGAAAGGAATAATAGCGATAATATAACGGTCGATCGTAAGAAATCGTTAATTACTTATAAGAGCAGCGCTCGGAAAATAGACGCCGCCTATTAGAAAGGGACGATAACAGGCGGACTAAAACAGGTCCCTGTGCTAAACAATAGATAATCGAGCTATTTATAAATATATTATATTAATAATAAGCGTAAAAAGAGTTTATATTAAAGCGTTATTTAATAGCGGAACGTAAAGAAACTATATTTTATTACGAATTATTAATTACTTTAAATTTAAATAATAAGAAAAAACGCTTTATGTTAATTAAAACCGTTAATAAAGGACTTATAACTTATAACAATAAAGAAATACGAAAGGAAATCGCGAACCTTTTAATTAATGTTAAAGGATATTATAAACGAATTACGTATAATATTACGGACGTTATAAGATACGATATAATTTTAAGGATACCTTAGTTACGGGTAAATAATTTTAAAATTAATTAAAAAATAAGCGAACTTTAATAAAATATATTAAGAAAAGGTTTAATTAATAAGTAGCGATTTAAAAAATAACCCTTTAATAAACTTAAAATCTTTAAAGTATATATTATTATTAAAAAGCCTAAGCCGAACGTTATAATAATTATATTAAAAGAGTACCGGTAATTCGAAACTCTTTTTAATAAGAAACTAGAAATATGCTTACCGCTTTATATACGGTAAGATTACGAAATACCGTTAAAAGAAGGAAAAGAGCCTCTTTTTATACTAATTTATAAATTAAATCGGGAATATAAAGAAGCCTTAAAAAAATATATTACTATTACGACTTGACCTAATCATGCGGCCAAGACCTATAAATCACCGGGCCGGATTTACGATACCCCGCCTAGGCTACGATGTCACGGCTACCGACCGCACTACTAGCTACACTAATATAAACGTAACTATACTATAAAAGCGTATAGCGACCACGACGACGGTATCTCGAATAATAACAGGCTGGACACGACCTAAAAGAGCAGCAAGGATAACGTCACGTGAGGGATCACGGGGATTATTAGAAACGACGAAGTGAGCCGGTGATCTAACTAACGAGGGGATCACCCGGATCACTGGAATGCGAGGGTAAGCTAAGTAATCTAACGGATTAATAAGGAAAGAGATTAGATATATAACGACGGACGTTTTTTATATATTTTATATAAATATTCTTTATTTTAATAATTAATTTAAATATTAATCTTAACTTATTAATAAAATAAATAACCTTAATGATTTTATTATAAATACCTTTAAAATTTATATATTTTAATTACTTTCGTTCTTACGAATTATTATTTTATTACGACCTGACCTAATTATACGGCTAAGACTTATAAATCACCGGGCCGGATTTATAATACCCCGCTCAAGCTACGATATTACGGCTATTAACCGTACTATTAACTATACTAATATAAACGCACCTATACTATAAAAGCGTATAATAACCACGACGACGGTATCCCGAATAATAGCAGGCTAGACACGACTCGAAAGAGCAGCAAAGATAACGTCACGTGAGGGATCACGGGGATCACTAGGAACGACGAAGTGAGCCGGTGATCCTACTAACGAGGGGATTACCCGGATCACTGGAATACGAGGGTGAACTAAATAATCTAACGGATTAATAAAGGAAAAGATTAAATATATAAATAATAAATATTTCTTATATATTTTATATAATTATTCTTTATTTTAATAATTAATTTAAATATTAATCTTAATTTATTAATAAAATAAATAATTTTAATAAAACTATTATAAATATTTTTAAACGTTTATATATTTTAATTATTTTCGTTTTTATAAGTTATTATTTATTATATTAATAAAAGCGATTTTTATTATACGTTTAAATACTCTTTTATATTATTAATATAAACTTTAATACGTTTTATTAAGTTCCTTTTAAAACTTAAATAGTGTTCGTTATATTTTAATTACTTTTATTTTTATAAATTATTATTTAAACTTTTAAATAATAATATTATAAAAACTATATTTATACTTAACCTTAATAACACCGTTTAATAAAAAAAAACTCTTACCGCCACCCCTAATACCCCTTAACGAGACCCTATTATAAACGTTAATAATAAAGATAATAATAACGAACCTACTTAATAAATATTAGTTAAGCGAATTAAAGAACTCGAATAAAAAAGCGACAATTATTAATATTATTACATTAAGCTCGAAAAAAAGCGTAACGAGCTTTTAATTAAAAACACCTTAAAATAAATACCTTATAATATTAATAAATTACGTAAAAAAATATATTTCTTTTATATAATTATTAATATTATTTAAACCCTTATTATATTAAAAAAGGGTATAAAGATTAATACGTTAACACCTTTTAATAAAATAAGCGGAAATCTTTAAAACTTCTTTATTTAAATTAAAACCTATTAATAATTCTATAAAAAAACGTTTTAAAACGTTACTTAGCGAGTTATCTACGCCGCCTCGTTTTTTAAAAATAAAATACTCGCTTAATTCGAACTTTATTTAAATAATCTTATAAAAAACGACTAATAAGTTAAGCTATACCGCATAGAGGTATAACATATTTTCGAAAGTTACGACGGTTTCGAACACGCTTTTAAATCACTCTTCTAAAACCTCGACGAAAAGCGACAGGCAGAGAGTGAACTTAAAACCTTTAAATAAAAAAAATTAACCGCTTTTTATATAACCGAGTTCTAACGTATTATAATTTAACTAAATTATACCGAAGCTATAAAAATTATAATATATTATTAAGGATTAAAAAATAATATTAAAAACGAACTTAGCTAACTTAACGCCTTTAAAAATTTCTTTTTATATATAGAATTTATTATTAAAATTAATACTCGTATATATAAATAACGCCGCGAGAAATAAGGCGGATTTTAATAGTAAATTAATTAAATTTAAACTAATACAAAGCAATTATGTTAATATAATTATATACTATTTAAAAATATTACGGCGTATAATTATTATAATAAACTTATAAATCTCGACGTTATTAAATATAATAAATAAAATAAAAAACTACGCGATATTTATTATAATTATTAAAAACTAGGACATTACGTTTAAAAATATCGAGTATTAAAAAAAGATTTTTAACGAATCCTAAACAAATAATAAATTAACGCTACTAAAATAAAAAACACCTTTATAATAATTATTAAAAATAATAACGTTACTATTAAATATAATAGCTTATCTTAAAAAACCTATTATAATAATAAGTACGCCTCCTATTTAATAAATAAAAAAAATACCGAATAATTCTTTAAAGCCCCGAAAAATAAAAGGGGCTATAGCCGAAACGTCGTAATAATACGAAAAAAACGACCCCTCCTTTATAACGAAAATAATAATTTAATAAATAATATTACGAACTAGTTAAAATAATTTATAAATTACGAACGCCTAATAAGTATATTAATAAATAAATTAATATACGAAATCGCTAAGTTTAAAAACTTAAAAACTAATAAATAATTAGCTATCTTTAATATCCCTTACCTCGACTCGAAATACTTATATTAAATACTTATCACGGCTAAGTTTAATTAAAAAATCTATAATAATTACGCCGTAAAAAACAACCTACGAATTTCCCCTATATATAAAAAATACTTTACGCTCTTATAAATCTCGTACGTATATAACGCTTATATAAAACACTTTATAAAAAACCTTAAATTCGAATAATTTCCCCGAAAAATTAATAAATAACTTATTACGTAACTATACCCGAACTATACTATTAAAAAAATCCGAACGTTAATCTTTAATAAACAACGCGCATACTTACTAATATAAAAAAACCTATAGTAACTATAATAATACTACCTAAAAAAACGAGATTAAAAAGAGTATTTCGAGAACTAATACCTTAAACACGCCTAAGAAAAATCGCGAGCCTATAAACGTTTAAAAAAGAACGCCTAACGCCTTTAAAACGTATAAATATATACCCGATAAAAAAACCCCCTTAATATATTAAAGAACTTATAAAACGTTTATAAATTACCGCGAACTTAATAAACCTTCGAATTACTTAAAAAACCCGGATCTTAAATATTAAAAATAGCACTTTATACGAGGAAGAGTATAGAAACACCCTTACTAACATACTAAGAAACGCCTTATAAAGAACGGAGGGAGCGATAATAACGACACGAGGATCGATTATAAAAGATTATTAATTACCCATAGGAATAGCGGTCGGGAAACGAACGCCGCCTACTATAAAAAAACGATAATAAACGGACTAAAATAAGTCCCTATACTAAATAATAAATAATTAAGCTATTTATAAATATATTATATTAATAATAAACGTAAAAAGAGTTTATATTAAAGCGCTACTTAATAGCGGAATATAAAGAAATTATATTTCATTACGAATCATTAATTACCTTAAATTCGAATAATAATAAAAAAACGCCCTATATCGATTTAAAACCGTTAATAAAGGACTTATAACTTATAATAATAAAGAAATACGGAAAAAAGTTATAAACCTTCCGGTTAATATTAAAAAACGTTATAAACGAATCACGTATAATATTACGAACGTCGCAAAATACGACATAATTTTAAAAATACCCTAATTACGGGTAAATAATTTTAAAATTAATTAAAAAATAAGCTAATTTTAATAAAATATACTAAAAAAAGGTTTAATTAATAAATAACGGTTTAAAAAGCGACCCCCTAATAAACTTAAAATCTTTAAAATATATATTATTACTAAAAAGCTTAAGCCGAACGTTATAATAATTATATTAAAAAAGTACCGGTAATTCGAAACACTTTTTAATAAAAAACTAGAAATAGGCTTACCATTTTACACATAATAAAATTATAAAATACCCTTTAAAAATAGAAAAAAACCCCTATTTATACCTATATATAAACTTAACCAAGAGTATAAACAAGCTTTAAAAAAGTATATTATAGAAAATCTCGAGAAAAGAATTATACGGCCATTTATATTACTAACAAGCTTCCTTATCCTCTTCGTCTAAAAAAGAGTAAAAACGGGAAATCTAAATAGCATATATATATCGATTATTAAAAACTTAACGAAATTATTATTAAAAACCGGTACCCCCTTCCTTTAATCGGTGATTTATAAAATAAACTACTATACACTAAAATCTTTATAATATTTAACCTCGCTAACGTATATAACTTAATCCGAATTAAAAAAAAAAGAGTAAAAAACCGCGTTTTAAACTAAATACGGCTATTTCGAATACTAAGCTATACCGCTTAACTTAATTAATATACCAGTTAACTTTTAATTTATAATTAACTATATCTTATAAAAATACCTTAATAAGTTTATCGTAATATACCTCAATAATATCCTTATTTATTCCGAAAATAATAAATAATACTAAAAACATATAAAGCTAATATTTTAAAAGCTATAAAACGCTAACCTATTAATTAACTTAAAAAAAAGCGAATTCTACTAACGATCCGTCACCTTTATAAAATACGTAATATCCCTAGGCGAAATCCGAATAAAACCTTCGAAAATCTTAATAATTAAAGAATAACCCACGCCTACAAGCGTTATAAAAGTCAGATCCTTCTTAAAACTAACTAATTATTACCGGATCTTTGTCCCCGAATTTAACAAGATAGCGATACTTTTAATAAACTTAACGAAAAAAAACGAACCGTTCTAATAAACAGAGAAAAAAAATAAGGCCTTTTACGATATTAAAAAATAAATCCTTAATAAACTAATACTTCGCGTAATAAACCTGTCTAGGCCCTTTAAAATTAAAATCGACGTATCGAACTATACGATCGAAGGATAACTTAATTAATAAAATAATAATAAAAAACTACACCCGGTCGTATTCTTTTCGAAAAAGCTTAACGAACTAAAGCTTAACTATTAAATCTATAATAAAGAATTAATAACTATTATTAAAGCTTGCAAAAAATAGAGATATTACTTTAATAAAATAATAAAACTAATTAAGGTCTATATCGATTATAAAAACCTTATAACGTTTACCACTATTAAAGAATTAAATAAATAATAAATACGATAGTTTAAATTCTTATTAAAATTTAACCTTATTATTATTTACCGGAAAAGTAACGAGAACGGTCGCGCCGATATACTAAGCTAACGACTGAACTATTAAGAAAAAGTCCCGCCCGAAATACGGACGGTCTTTATTTATAACTAAAACGGTAACCTTACATTATTAAAATAATTAAACGTTATAAACCACGTTTAATATAATAATAATTAAGTTATTAAGTTTTAATAATTTAATTGAACTCCCGACCCCGCGAACTACTCTAAAGATCACCTCGGAAACCACGACGGCCTCACTTTCTACCGAAATAAGATCTATATTTTTAAGCGGTATTACGAAAACTTTATTAAAGAATTCTATAAATATCTTATATATAAATATCTTATATATAAATATTAACGAGTATTTAAAACCTAAAAACGAATTATTAAGCAGTTCGATTATAAAAACTTTAAGCTAATCGTGGCTAAGGTAATTAATAAATATAACCTTTATAATAAAACTAAAGCTACCCGATACCGGTTATACAAAGAATTACAGCTAATCCTACTACTAGATAAAGTATAGAAAACTATCGCACTTAATTTCGTTATTAAGCTCCCTTATTAGAAAAACCCTTAACTAAGGTTAATTACGACAGTATTTTAATAATTACGAATAAATTTATAAAGTATACTTATTTCTTATTATATAAGGAATTTAATTATATTAACGACTTAACGTATACATTCCTTCGAATAATCGTTAATTAATACGGGCTATTAAAAACAATTATCTCTAATTAAAATAAATTATTTATAATAAAATTCTAAAAGTTATTTATAATATAACTCAGTATTAAATATAAGTTATTTATAATTTATTAGCTTTAAACGAACGAATAAACGAAAAAAATAAACTAAATATTAAAGTAATACTTACGCTATTATATTAATTATAAATAAAATAATTAAATATAATTATTACTTATAACTTAATTTATTTATAATAACGTAAATAATAAAACTACGCATATTTTACTATTCCGAACGAATTACGAGTACGACCCGAAAGTTATTAAAAAACCTTTAAAAAAAGAGCTAGCACTAATCGCGACTATATAAATCGAAAAACTAAAAGAACTCTAAATTATACTATAATAAAACCTTACCTTCTTTTAATAATAAATAAAAAAATACGCCGACTAAATAAAATTAAAAGGACTAACTTATAAAAAAAGAGAAAAAAATCTACCTCTTATAATAAAATATTAAAATAAAACGACTAAATAATAAATTAAACTTTAAAAAAATTAAACTATTTAAAATTATAAAAATTACTTTAAAAATTAACTACCGATTATTATTATTTAAAATAATATAGATATACCTTATATTTTATATTTTATTACTCGAGCCAGCGGACGAAGAAACCCTAATTAATATATAACTAAAAATCGAAATAAATTAATACGAGTATAAAATTAATAAAATTATTAATAAAAAAAAATAAGGCTTTTAATACTTTATTTAATAAAAAAATTACTTATTAAAAAATAATACTTAAAAACTTAAGAAATATTTAATAAATATTATAAAAAAACTACGGGAATTAAAAAAAAACGAGGTCAAAATTTATTACGTTTTAATCCATTACTTTAAACGCTCCGAAAAACTGCGCCTCGATAACCGCCTTTAACTCGGCGTACTCGGCCGCCTTTAGCTCGTTTAAAGAATAAAGACCACGCCTAGCTATCTCTACGCCGCGCGTTATTAAAGAATTCCGCTACCGCTAAATCCGCTTTAGATATTAAAAAGCTCTTTAAGCTTCCCGGTAAGCCTTCTTTAAAGTCGCGCTCGCCTCGCGTAGAAAATCACTAGCCGCCTACTCTTTAAAGCGTAAGCGACGAGATTTGTTAATAATTCGAGACACCGTAGAAACTAATAAACCGGAACTATCGCAGGACCGACCACGACGAACATACTTTTTATAGCGAGAGATATTATTTAATATAATATACTTTTACTTTTTTTTTAAAATAAAAAGAATACGGTATAATTTCGAAATTAAATTCGTTAAAAAAAATAATTAAATTATAATATTATTCGGTTTTTTTAAACTTTATATAAAAAATAAATTTTTTAACTCGATTTAATATAATAAATAAATATTATAATAAAAATATAATAAAAAAAAAGAAAAACTTATTAAGCCCTAATATAATAAACGGGTAAAAATATTTAAAAAAAACTTAACGCTTCGGAAATAAAATAACTAAAAAAAAGAAAATAATATTACGACCTAACCTAATTATACGGCTAAAACTTATAAATTACCGGGCCGGATTTATAATACCCCGCTTAAGTTACGATATTATAATTATTAACCGTACGATTAACTATACTAATATAAACGTATTTATATTATAAAAGCGTATAATAACCACGATAACGGTATCTCGAATAATAATAAGCTAAACACGACCCGAAAGAGCAGTAAGGATAATGTCACGTGAGGGATCACGGGGATCACTAGGAACGACGAAGTGAGCCAGTGATCCCACTAACGAGGGGATCACCCGGATCATTAAAATACGAGGGTGAGCCAAGTGATTTAACAGATTAATAAGGGAAGAGATTAGATATATAAACGATAAATATTCCCTATATATTTTATATAAATACTCTTTATTTTAATAATTAATTTAAATATTAATCTTAATTTATTAATAAAATAAATAGTTTTAATAAAACTATTATAAATATTTTTAAACGTTTATATACTTTAATTATTTTTATTCTTATAAATTATTACTTATTATATTAATAAATGCGACTTTTATTACACGTTTAAATACTTTCTCGTATTATTAATATAAACCCTAATACGTCTTACTAGGTTTCTTTTAAAACCTAGATAGCGTTCGTTACATATTTATTATATCGATAAAAGCGACTTTTATTGCACGTTTAAATACTCTTTCGTATTATTAATATAAACCCTAGTACGTTTTATTAAGTTTCTTTTAAAACTTAAATAGCGGTCGTTATATTTTAATTACTTTTATTTTTATAAGTTATTATTTAAACCCTCGAATAATAATATTATAAGAACTATATCTATACTTAGCCTTAGTAATACTGTTTAATAAAGAAAGACTCTTATCGCCACCTTTAGTACCTTTTAACGGGACCTTGCGATGGACGTCGATAGTAACGATAGTAACGACGGACCTACCCGATAAGCGTTAATTAAGCGAATTAAAAAATTTAAGTAAGAAAGCGCTAATTATTAATATTATTACGTTAAGCTTAAAAAAAAGCGTAACGAACTCTTAATTAAAAATACTTTAGAATAGATACCTTATAATATTAATAAGTTATACGAAGAAGTACGCTTTTTTTATATAGCTATTTATATTATTTAAACCTTTATTATATTAAAAAAAAGTATAAAGATTAATACGTTAATACTTTTTAATAAAATAAATAAAAACCTTTAAAGCTTTTTTATTTAAATTAAAACTTATTAATAATTTTATAAAAAAACGTTTTAAAACGTTACTTAATAAGTTATTTACGCCGCCTCGTTTTTTAAAAATAAAGAATTCGTTTAATTTAAACCTTACTTAAATAAATTTATAAAAAACGATTAATAAGTTAAGCTATGCCGTATAGAGGTATAACGTATTTTCGAAAGTTACGACGGCTTTAAACAAGCTTTTAAATCACTTTTTTAAAACCCCGATAAAAAACGACAAGTGGAAAAAGAACTTAAAACCTTTAAATAAAAGATTAGCCGTATTTTACATAACTAAGTTCTAATGTATTATAGCTCGACTAAATTATACCGAAGCTATAAAAATTATAATATATTATTAAAAACTAAAGGATAACGTTAAGAACGAACTTAGCCGGCTTAACGCCCCTAATAACTTTCTTTTATATATAAAGCTTATTATTAAAATTAATACTTATATATATAAACGACGCCGCGAAAATTAAGGCGGACCTTAGCGATAAATTAGTTAAACCCCGGTTAATATAGGGCGATTACGTTAATATAATTATATACCGCTTAAGAATATTATAGCGTATAATTATTATAATAAGCTTATAAATTTCAACGCTATTAAATATAATAAATAAAATAAAAAGTAACGCGTTATTTATTATAATTATTAAAAGTAAAGATATTACGCTCGAAAATATCGAGTATTAAAAAAGGATTTTTAACGAGTTTTAAACGAATAATACGTTAATATTATTAAAATAGAAGATACCTTTATAATAATTATTAAAAATAATAACGTTATTATTAAATACTGTAGCTTATTTTAAATAGCCTGTTATAACGATAGGTATACTTTTTATTTAACGGATAAGGAAGGTATTAAATAATTCCTTAAAACCCTGGGAGGTAAGAAAGACTATAGCCGAAGCGTCGCGATAATACGGAAAGAACGACCCTTTTTTTATAACGAAAATAATAGTTTTATAAACGATATTACGAGCTAGCTAGAGTAATTTATAGACTATAAACGTTTAATAGGTATATTAATAAACGAGCTAATATACGAGATCGTTAAATCTAGAGATTTAAGGATTAATGAGTAGTTAATTATTTTTAGTACTTTTTACCCCGACTCGAAATACTTGCGTTAAATACTTATTATAGCCGGCTTTAATTAAGGGATTTATAGTAATTATGCCGTAAGGGACGATTTATAAATTTCTTTTATATATAAAGGGTATTTTACGTTTTTATAGATTTTATACGTATATAACGTTTATATAGAATACTTTGCGAAAAAACTTAAGTACGAATAATTTCCTTAAAGGATCGGTAAACGACCTATTACGTAACTATATTTAAATTATATTATCGGAAAAATCCGAATATCGATCCCCAATAGATAACGCGCGTACCTACTGCTATAAGAAGACCCACGGTGGCTACGATAGTGCCACCTGAAAGAATGAGATTAGAAAGAGTATTTCGAGGATTAATACTTTAAACACGCTTAAGAAAAATCGCGAGCTTATAGATGTTTAAAGGAGAGCGTTTAACGCTTTTAAGATATATAAATATACGCTTAATAAGAGAACCCTTTTAATATATTAAAAAATTTATAAAGCGTTTATAAATTATTATAAATTTCATAAACTTTTGAATTATAAGAAGAACCCGAATTTTAAATATTAGGGATAGTACTTTATACGAAGGGGAGTATAGAGACACCCTTACCGGCATACTAAGAAACGCCCTATAAAGAACGAAGGAAATAATAGTGACGATACGAGGATCGATCGTAAGAAATTATTAATTATTTATAAGAGTAGCGTTTAAGAAATGAACGCCGTTTATTATAAAGGGACGATAATAAGCGGATTAAGACAGGTCTTTATATTAAATAACGGATAATCGAGCTATTTATAAATATATTATATTAATAATAGGCGTAAAAAGAGTTTATATTAAAGCGTTACTCGATAGCGGAGTATAAAGAAACTATATTTTATTACGAATCGTTAATTGCTTTAAATTTAAATAATAAAAGAAAGACGTTTTATACCGATTTAGGACCGTCGATAAAGGATTTATAATTTATAACGATAGAGAAGTATAGAAAGAAATCGCGAACCTTTTAATTAATATCGGAGGACGTTATAAATAAATTACGTATGATATCACGGACGTCGCAAGATACGATATAATTTTAAAGATACCTTAATTACGGGTAAGTAATTTTAAAATTAATTAAAAAATAGGTTAATTTTAATAAGATATATTAAAAAGAGGTTTAATCGATAAATAACGGTTTAAAAAGCGACCCCTTAATAAATTTAAAGTATTTAAAGTATATATTATTATTAAAAAACTTAAACCGAATATTATAACGATTATATTAAAAGAGTATTAATAATTCAAAACATTTTTTAATAGGAAACTAGAAATAGGCTTAACGCTTTATATACGGTAAAATTATAAAATACTTTTTAAAGATAAGAAAGAACCCTTATTTATATTTATATATAAACTTAACTAGGAGTATAAATAAGCTTTAAAGGATTATATTATAAAAAACTTTAAGAACAGAGTTATACGACTATTTATATTATTAGCAAGCTTTTTTATCCTTTTTATCCCGAAGAAGAGTAAAGATAGGAAACCTAAGTAGCGTATATATATTGATTATTAAAAACTTAATAAAATTATTATTAAAAACGGGTACTTTTTACTTTTAATCGGCGATTTACGAAATAAATTACTATACGTTAAAATCTTTATAATATTCGACCTCTTTAATATATATAACTTGATTCGAATTAAAAAAAGAGAAGAATAAAAGACTATATTCCGGATTAAATACAGCTATTTCGAATATTAAGCTATGCCGTTCGGCTTAATTAATATATTAATTAGCTTTTAATTTATAATTAACCACGTTTTATAAGAATAGTTCGATAAGTTTATTATAATATACTTTAATAATATCCTTATTTATTCCGAAAATAATAAGCAGTATCGAAAATATATAAAATTAGTATTTTAAAAGTTGTAAAACGCTAACCTATTAATTAACCTAGAGAGAAGCGAATTTTATTAACGATCCGTTACTTTTATAAGATATATGATATCTTTAGGCGAAATCCGAATAGAACTTTTAAAAATCTTAGCAATTAAAAAATACTTTACGCTTATAAGCGTTATAAAAATTAAATCCTTTTTAAAACTAACTAATTATTACTAGATTTTCGTCCCCGGATTTAATAGAATAGCGATACTTTTAACGAACTTAAAAAAAAAAAAAAAGTCTTTTATAATATTAAAGAGCGAATTCTTAACGAACTAATATTTTATATAATAAATTCGTCTAAACCCTTTAAAATCGAAACCAACGTATCGAACTATACGATAAAAGAATAACTTAATTAATAAAACGATAATAAAAAATTATACCCGGTCGTATTTTTTTTAAAAAAGTTTAACGGACTAGAGCTTAATTACTAAATCTATAATAAAAAGCTAATAATTATTATTAAAACTTATAAAAAATAGAAATATTATTTTAATAAAATAATAAAACTAATTAAAGTTTATATTAATTATAAAAACTTTATAATATTTATTATAATTAAAGAATTAAATAAATAATAAATACGATAATCTAAATTCTTATTAAAATTTAACCTCATTATTATCTATCGAAAGGGTAGCAAAAACGGTCGCGCCGACGTACTAAACCAACAACCGGACCACTAGGAGGAGGTCCCGCCTAAAACGCGGACTATCCTTACTTACGACTAAAACGGTAACTTCACACCGTCGAAATAACTAAACGTTACGAACTATATCTAATATAATAATAATTAAGTTACTAAGTTCTAATAATTTAATTAAACCCCCGACCTTACGAGCTACTTTAAAAACCACTTTAAAAATTACGACGGCCTTACTTTTTACCGAGATAAGATTTATATCCCTAAGCGGTACCGCGAAAACTTTATTAAAAAATTCTACGAATACTTTATATACGGGTACTAAAAAGTATTTAAAACCTAAAAACGGATTATTAAATAATTTAATTATAAAAACCTTAAATTAATCGTAACCGAGGTAATTAATAAATATAATTTTTATAATAAAATTAAAATTACACGATACTAATTATATAAAAAATTACAACCGATCTTATTATTAAATAAAATATAAAAAACTATTATATTTAATTTCGTTATTAAGCTACCTTTATTAAAAAAAACCTTTAATTAAAATTAATTATAATAATATTTTAATAATTATAAATAAATTCACGAAATATACTTCTTACCGAATAAAAAATTTAATAATATTAATAACCTAACGTATATATTTTTTTAAATAATCGTTAATTAATATAAACTATTCGAAACAATTATTTTTAATAAAAATAAACTATTTACTACTAAATTCTAGAAATCGCTTATAGTATAGCTTAATATTAAATATAAACTATTTACGACTTATTACTTTTAAACGAATAAATAAACTAAGCGAATAAATTAAACTTTAAAATAATACCTATACTATTACGTTAATTATAAATAAAATAATTAAATATAACTATTATTTATAATTTAATTTATTTATAATAACGTAAATAATAAAATTATACGTATTTTATTATTTTAAACGAACTATAAGTATAACCCGGAGGTTATTAAAAAACCTTTAAAAAAAGAACTAATATTAATCGCGATTATATAAATCGAAAAATTAAAAGAACTTTAAATTATATTATAATAAAACTTTAATTTTTTTTAACAATAAATAAAAAGATACGCCGATGAAATAAAATTAAAAAGATTAACTTTTAAAAAAGGAGAAAAAGTTTATTTCTTATAATAAAATATTAAAATAAAACAATTAAACGATAAATTAAATTTTAAAAAGATCGAACTATTTAAAATTATAAAAGTTATTTTAAAAACTAATTACCGATTATTATTATTTAAAATAATATAGATATACCTTATATTTTATGTTTTATTACTCGAATTAATAATTAAAAATTAAAATAAATTAATACGAGTACGAAATTAATAAAATTATTAATAAAAAAAATAAAGCCTTTAATACCTCGTTTAATAAAAAAATTACTTATTAAAAAATAATACTTAAAAACTTAAAAAGTATTTAACGAATACCGTAAAAAAGCTGCGGGAGTTTAAAAAAAGACGAAATTAAAGTTTATCGCGTTTTAATTCACTATTTTAAACGCCCCGAAAGATTGCGCCTTAATAACCGCCTCGGATTCGGCATACTCGGCCGCCTTTAGCTCGTTTAAAAAACGAAAACTACGCCTAGCCATCTCTACGCCGCGCGTTACTAAAAATTTCCGTTACTATTAAATCCGCTCTAAACACTAAAAAGCCCCTTAAGCCTCCTAATAAGCCTTCTCTAAAGCCGCGCTCGCTTCGCATAAAAAATCGCTAGCCGCCTACTCTTTAAAGTATAAGTAACGAGACTTATTAACGACTCGAAACATTATAAAAATTAATAAACCGGAATTATTATAATATTAACTATAACGGATATATTTTTTATAACGAGAGATATTATTTAATATAATATACTTCTATTTTTTTTTTAAATAAAAAGAGTACGGTATAATTTCGAAATTAAATTTATTAAAAAAAGTGATTAAGTTATAACGTTATTCGGTTTTTTTAAACTTTATATAAAAAATAAATTTTTTAACTCGATTTAATATAATAAATAAAATATTATAATAAAAATATAATAAAAAAAGAAGAATTTATTAAACCTCGATATAATAAACGGGTAAAAATATTTAAAAAAAACTTAACGCTTTAAAAATAAAATAATTAAAAAAAGGAAAATAATATTACGACTTAATTTAATTATATAGTTAAAACTTATAAATTACCGGGCCGAATTTATAATACCTCGTTTAAATTACGATATTACGATTACCGACTATACTATTAATTATATTAATATAAATATAATTATATTATAAAAACGTACGGCGATTATAATAATAATATTTTAAATAATAATAAGTTAAATATAACTTAAAAAAGTAGTAAAGATAACGTCACATAAGGGATCACGGGGATCATTAAAAACGACGAAATAAGCCGGTGATCTAACTAACGAGGGGATTACCCGGATTACTAAAATACGAGGGTGAGCTAAATGATCTAACGGATTAATAAGGGAGGAGACTAGATATATAACGATAAATATTCCTTATATATTTTATATAAATACTCTTTATTTTAATAATTAATTTAAATATTAATCTTAATTTATTAATAAAATAAATAACCTTAATAATTTTATTATAAATACCTTTAAAGTCTACGTACCTTAGTTACCTTCGTTTTTACGAGTTATTACTTATTATATCGATAGAAGCGACTTTTATCGCACGTTTAGATACTTTCTCATATTATTAATATAAACCCCAGTACGTCTTACTAGGTTTCTTTTAAAACCTAGATAGCGTTCGTTATAATTACGAAGAACTTCGAGAAAAGAGTTATACGCTTATTTATATCGCTAACGGGCTTCCCTATCCTCTTCGTCTTAAAGAAAAGTAAAAACGGGAAACCTAAATAGTATATATATATCGATTATTAAAAATTTAATAAAATTATTATTAAGAACCGGTACCCCTTACCCTTAATTAATAACCTATAAAATAAGTTATTATATATTAAAGATTTTATAATACTCGACCTCCTTAACGTATATAACCTAATCCGGATTAAAAAAAGAGAAGAGTAGAAGACCGCGTTCCGAACTAAGTACGAGTATTTCGAGTACTAAGTTATACCGTTTAATTTAAATAATATATTAATTAGTTTTTAAATAATAATTAATTACGTATTATATAAATACCTTAATAAATTCGTTATAATATATCTCGACGATATCTTAATTTATTCCGAAAACGATAAGTAATACTAAGAGCACGTAAAGCTAATATTTTAAAAGCTATAAAATATTAATTTATTAATTAACTTAAAGAAAAACGAATTTTATTAACGATTCGTTACTTTCGTAAAATATATAATATTTTTAGGCGAAATTCGAATAAAACTTTTAAAAATTTTAATAATTAAAGAATAATTTACGCTTATAAGCGCTATAAAAGTTAAGTCTTTCTTAAAACTAGTTAATTATTACCGGATTTTTATCCCCGGATTTAATAAAATAGCGATATTTTTAATAAACTTAATAAAGAAGGGTAAATTATTTTAATAAATAAAAAAAGAAGCCGAAGCCTTTTATAATATTAAGGAGCGGATTTTTAACGAACTAGTACTTCGCGTAACAGACATTATTAAACTTTTTAAAACTAAAACCGATATACTAAATTATGCGATTAAAGGGCAACTAAATTAACGAAATAATAACGAGAAGTTATACCTTATCGTATTCTTTTTAAAAAAGCTTAACGAATTAGAACTTAACTATTAAATTTACAATGAAGAATTAATAACTATTATTAAAGCTTACGAAAAATAAAGATATTATTTTAACGAAATAATAAAACTAATAAAAGTTTATATTAATTATAAGAACTTTATAACGCTTATTATTATTAAAAAATTAAATAAATAATAAATATAATAATTTAAACTCTTTTTAAAATTTAACTTTATTATTATTTATTAAAAAAATAATAAAAACGGTCGCGTTAACGTATTAAACTAACGATTAAATTATTAAAAAAAAGTTCTACTCGAAACGTAAACTATCTTAACCTACGACTAAAATAATAACCCCGTATTATTATAATAACTAAACGTTACGAGCCGCATTTAATATAATAATAATTAAGTTATTAAGTTTTAATAATTTAATTAAACCTTTAATCTCGTTAACTATATTAAAAACTACCTCGAGAACCGAAACGGTCTCACCTTTTACTAAAATAAGATCTATATCCCCGAGTAATACCGCGGAGACTTTATTAAAGAATTTTACGAGCACCTTACATATAGATATCAAAGAGTGTTTAAAACTTAAAAACGAATTACTAAGAAATTTAATTACGAAAGCCTTAAGCTAATCGTAGCTAAGGTAATTAATAAATATAACTTATATAATAAAGCTAAGGCCGCTCGATATTAACTATATAAAGAATTATAACCGATTTTACCGCTAAATAAAATATAGAAAATAATCGTACTTAATTTTATAATTAAACTACCCCTATTAAAAGAACCCTTAATTAAAGTTAGTTATAATAATATGTTAATAATTGCGAATAAACTTATAAAATATACCTATTTTTTACCGTATAAAGAGTCTAATAATACTAGCGACCTAGCCTACACGTTCTTACGAATAATCGTCAGCTAGCACGGGCTGCCTAAAACAATTATCTCTAACCGAGACAAGCTATTCACCGCTAAGTTTTAAAAATCGCTTATAGTATAACTCGGTATAAAACATAAGCTATCCACGGCCTACCACCCTTAAACGAATAAATAAACCGAGCGAATAAACTAGACCTTAAAATAATATTTACGTTATTATATTAATTATAAGTAAAATAACTAGGTATAATTATTACTTATAATATAGTTCGCTTATAATAACGTAAATAACGAAACTATATATATATTATTATTTTAAGTAAATTATAAATATAACTTAGAAATTATTAAAATACTTTTAAAAAGAGAGTTAGCACCTGTCGCGACTATATAAATCGAAAAACTAAATTTTTTTTAAATAGTATTATAATAAGACCTTACCTTCCTCTAATAACGAATAAAGAAATACGCCGATTAGACTAGGTTAAAAGGATTAATTTTAAAAGAGGGAGGAAAAGTTTACCTCTTATAATAAAGTATTAAAACTAAGCGACTAAGGGAAAAACTAGACTTTAAAAAGATCGGATTATTTAAAATTATAGAAAATATTTTAAAAACTAATTATTAATTATTATTATTTAAAATAATACGAATATACTTTATATTTTATATTTTATTACTCAAACTAGCTTTTAAAAATATAAAAACCAAAATATAGCTAGAAGTTAAAATAAATTAATACGAATACGAAATTAAAATAATTCTCGATAAGAAATAAGTCGGGAAAGGATAAAAATACCTCGTTAAATAAAAAGGTTACCTATTAAAAAATAATACCTAAAAATTTAGAAAATATTTAAAGAACGCCGTTAAAAAGCTTTAGAAGTTTAAAAAATAACCCTAAACTCCGTTAATAATAACGGCTTTAATAACACGTTAAGGTATACGGCGTTTTAATTAAGGAAGAAATTAGTAGGTAATATCGGAACCTCCTTAGAAAATAGCTCGGATATAGTTCTACGACGAGCCTTTTTTTTAGCTTCCTCGCGTTTAACACGCTCGAGCTCCTCGATATTATCGATATTATGACGAACCGCCTATATTATCTTTTTAAACTAGAGTTTTTTTTATTTTCGAAAACAAAGAACCTTTTCCTCCGCAGTTTAAAGCTTACCCTTTAATTTTTAATATTACTCGGCAATTTTCTATAGTTTAATAAAAATAACGCTTTAAATATTATAACGAGAACGACTTTAACGAATATATTTAATATAACGAGATAAGTCTTATACCGAAACCTTGTAAGAAAAAACCTATAATTTTTATAATAAAAATACGACGGTATAATAATAAAATATTATAAAATAATAAATAATAAAGCGTCGCGTTGTTTAGTTTTTTTAAAACGAGATTTACGTTTTTTTAATACGATTAAATATAATAAATATATATTATAATAAAAATAAAAAAGAGAGAACTTATAAATATTAACTTAACGAGAACTCTTTAAATATTTATATTAATTAAACCGCTTTAATAATAAAGTAAATAAAAAAAAGGAGGTAATATTATAACCTAGCCTAAATATATAACCTAAAACCTAATTTACAACACGGCTTAACGATACCCTAAATAGCTATATAAAAGACCTAGTATAATTCTAAGCCCTACTATATTAATACTACTCTATTAATTAGCGAAACCTTATTAATTAACGAAGCCTTATTAATTAACGAAGCTTACGACGACTAGTTACGATAATAACCGGCAGTATAGAGTAAATACTATAAAATAGATAATATAAAATAAACAGCTAGGAATAAATAAGCTATAATAAGATAATACTAGTTACGTAGGGATAAAATATAGATATATTAGATCGTAGATATCTAGCGCAAGCTAAGAGGGAGTAGAATATATTAAATTATAAATATTTTTAAAGTTTAATGAAATTAATAAAAGAGAGATTAAATATATAACGATAAACGTTTTTTATATATTTTATATAAATACTTTTTATTTTAATAATTAATTTAAATATTAATCTTAACTTATTAATAAAGAAAATAACTTTAACGAAACTATTATAAATCCCTTTAAATTTATACACTTTAATTACCTTCGTTTTTATAGTTATTACACACTATATTAATAGAGGCGGACCTCTATCCCACGTTTAAATACTCTTTCGTATTATTAATATAAACCCCAGTACGTCTTACTAGGTTTCTTTTAGAGCCTAGATAGCGTTCGTTACACGCCGGTTAAGTATTTTATTCGTTTCTCGTAGTACGGTTACCTTACTTTTTAATAAAACGAGCCGGTATATAACTTACGTTATACTTTTTATAATTTAATTAAGTTTAATTAAAAATAATATTAAAAAGTTATTTTAACATCGCGTAATTCGATTTTTTACGTATTTAATTTAAGATTCAACTTTAATTAATTTATTTAAGGTTCTTAATTCTTAAGGTATAAATAAGCCGAGAAAAGTCGCTAAAAGCCTCGATATATATAGCTTTATATTTAATTATAAAATAATATATTCCGGGCTGTATAATATAAATTCTACCTTTTAAAAACTTTTTTAAATATTTAAAACGATAAAAATCGCTTAAAACGTTTTTAAAAATATTAGTAAAAAGTCCTCTTTTAAAATATAAATGAAATACGCTTATATAAAACGCTCGATTTCTTTTTTATATGACTTTTTTAATATATAAAAATAACCGATATTAAACGGTTAAAGTCTATATAATAAATTAAAAAATATATAAAGTATAATAATTAAGTTTTTTATAATAAAACTTAAAGATTATTAAATAATAGTTTTTCTAATTATTAAAAATTAATAAATAATAAACATTTTTTATATAAAACTTAATATATTTATTAAAATATCGAATTTAATTTTTACTTTTTTAATTTATAATTTAACCGTTTTTAATAATTATAATTACTTAATCTTTTAATAATAAACTATTTTTATATTAAAAAAAGAAGCATATTTTCCGGGTAAATATAATATACGGAAAAATAGCGTAACCGTATAAACTAACGCTTTAAATAATTATAATTTATTCTTAATTCTTTTATTAAATTACCTTAAATTTCTCGTATTAATTAAAGGTTATAACGATTATTTCGAATAAGATTTAACTTATAAAAAAGCCGGTCTCGTTAAAGTTATTAATATCCTTTTTTTAAATCTTATATTTATTAATTATATTTCGTACGAAAATAAATTACGCGCGATACGCGTCGGGATTTTAATAAAAGACTCTTTAATAACCGATTTTTTAATTAAAACGCGTTTAAAGGTTTAATTATTATTATATAAAGTTCGAAGCTTAATTAACGCCGACACGTCCCGTGTCGTATTAATAAAGTAATCGATTCGCTATATCTTTTATACCGCTAAGCCGAGGAAGAAACGATCGCGAATTTAAATTAATTATATATCTTATAATCGCCCTTTCTTTTAGACTCGTTAACTTTCGAGATTTCGTAAAGATTTCGCGTCTTATAAAGAGACCGAGCCGTCGGTTACGGAGGGTTATATGAGGGACTTTATATATTAGAGCTGCACGTCGGAGATTTAATTTTAGGTTATTTTAAAACGCTTAAAGAGCTAGAAGCATTTACTTCTCTTTTTAAGTACCGACTATATTATATTATAAAGGAAATTAAGTATAAAGGTTATTTAAATAAAATATAGCGAAAGTGTTTAATTTATTTACATATTTAATTTACTTATAAGGTATATTATCTTTTATATAACTTTACGTTACCGGTATCGCAGTAGTATTTCACGACGAGATATATAATCGCTAATATAAAAGCTTATAAATTTCGAAAAGTAATTAATTATATAATATATAATTAATTTAAATTCGCGATCGTTTCCGCCTCGAATAAATAATATTAAAGATATAACGAATCGATTATTTTATTAACGCGTCGGTATTAATTAAGCTTTTAGTTTTATATAATAAAAATTAAACTTCTAGACGTGTTTTAATTAAAAAATCAATTATTAAAAAGTCTTTTATAAAAATCCCGACGCGTATCCCGCGTAATTTATTTTTATATGAAATATAACTTATAAATATAAAAATTAAAAAGAGGCTATTTATAATTTTAATAAAACCGGCTTTTTTATAAGTTAAATCTCGTCCGAAATAATCGTAACTACTTCTAATCGATACGAAAAATTTAAAAAAGTTTAATAAAAAAACTAAGAATAAATTATAATTATTTAAAGCGTTAAATTATATAATTACGCTATCCCTTTATATATTATATTTATTTAAAAACGTGCCTATTTTTTTAATATAAAAATAATTTATTATTAAAGAATTAAGTAATTATAATTATTAAAAACGGCTAAATTATAAGCGAAAAAAGCGAGGACTAAATTTAATATTTCGATAAGTATACGAAATCTCGTATAAAAAGTATGTATTATTTATTAATTTTTAACGGTTATAAAAGCTATTATTTAATAATTTTTAAGCTTTATTATAAAAAGAACTCGATTATTATACTTTATAATTTTTATTTATTTATTATATAAATTTTAATCTTTTAATATTAATTATTTTTATATATTAAAAAGGTTATATAAAAAAGAAATCGAGGGTTTTATATGAGCGTATATTATTTATATTTTAAAAGAGGACTTTTTATTAATATTTTTAAAAACGTTTTAAGCGATTTTTATTATTTTAAATAATTAAAAAAGGTTTTAAAAAATAAGATTTATATCGTATAATCTAGAATATATTATTTTATAATTAAATATAAAACTATATATATTAACGCTTTTAACGACCTTTTTTAATTTATTTATATTTTAAGAATTAACAACTTTAAATAATTTAATTAAAACTTAATTTTAAACCGAATACGTAAAAAATCGAATCGCGTAATATTAAAATAACTTTTAAATATTAATTAAATTATAAAAAAATAACGTAAATTATATACCGGCTCGTTTTTAAAAAAACAAAGTTATTATATTATAAAAAATAAATAAGATGCTTAGCCGGCGCCGCCGTACGAAGAAAACGGCTATAAAATAAAGGATCACTTCGTATATAAGCTAAAAAAAACTTATAGTTTTAAGGGGATATTAATAAATAGTTATAAAACGAATCGCGAAAGAGGAGTAGTTGTACGAGGACTTTTAAGACGCGCTTATAACGCTATAGAATTAACGGAGAGCCCGGGTATAATGTTCGTACTTATTAGAATAATATAAAAGCGTTTAACGAAAACGATTTTAAGTAATTTTAATTAATTTAAGCGTAATAGTTAAATAAATTTATATTTTACTATACGAGGTCTTAAACAGTGTGTAATTAAATTATAGACTACGTTAAGCTAAAAACTAATATAATTTATTATAGTATTTATATTACTAATATTATTAAGTATAAAATACTTAACTTTATTATAAATATTATACGTATTAATAACTTTAATTCTAGCTTTATTAATATTTTTCTTAAAATAATAAGCGATAACTTTTAAAAGTTTAAAAATAATTTTTCGAGGTTAATTAATTAACGCGTTATAAAAGAAGTACGTAAAACTATATATATTTATTTTATTAAGAACACGCTATTTATTAAAAATAAAATACACTTATTTAAGCGCGCCGCGTAACACTCGAATAATAGTCTATTAATAATATTTAAATTCGAAAATAATACCTGCTCGTATAGTATTTCGGTGTTACCATCGGCGGGTTAGTCCCCCGCGGGGCAGCACTTAAGGCGTAGAATTAAATAAAAATGACCGTCTAGTCATTTTCGAAGCTTTAATTTTATAGCGTAGTAATTAATTTAAACGTACTGTAGTATTCGGCTTATTAAAACTTAATATACTTTTATTTAAAAGGTTAAGTATATATAAATAACGTAGAGTTCTTTAAGCTTAACGTACCCTATAAGCGAGCTGTGTATATAAGCGAGCTACGTATTTTTAATTAATTTTCTTATAATTAACTTTATATTAACTTTTCTCCTTTAATAAGTATAGAATAAAAAAATAAAAAAAAGGTTTAACTTAACGCTTTAAGCGTTTTAAAATAACTAGAAATTAAGTATATAAAAAGCTGTAGCGATATATTATATCCTAGAGTCGACGTTACGTAGCCGACGACGCGAAATTCGATCACGATCCGAAATCTCTATAAACTCTCGAAAGCTTTTTAATTTTAAAAAGGAATTAACTATTCGATATATTATTAATTTAAATACGCGATCGTTTTTTCCCCGGCTAAGTAATATAGAAGATATAGCGAATTAATTACTTAGTTTACGCGACGCGAGACGCGTCGGCGTTAATTAAGCCTTTAATTTTATACGATAATAATTAGACCTCCGAACGCGTTTTAATTAAAGAATCGATTATTAAAGAGTTTTTTACGAAGATTTTAACGCGTATCGCGCGTAGTTTATTTTCGTACGGAATATAATTAATAAATATAAAAAAAGGATATATATAATTTTAACGAGACCGGGTTTTTTATAAATTATATCTTATTCGAAATAGTTATAACTACCTTCGATTAACGCGGAAAACCTAGGGTAATATAGTAAAGGAATTAAGAATAAGTTATAATTATTTAAGGCGTTAGATTAAACGGTTACGCCATCCCTTCGTATATTATTTTTACCGGGAAAACACACTTCTCTTTTTAATATAAAAATAGCCTATTACCGAAGGACTAGGTAATTATAATTATTAAAAATAATTAAATTACGAATAAAAAAAGCGAGGACTAAATTCGATACTTTAATTAATATATTAGGTCTTATATAAAAGGTTATTATCGCTTCTTAGTCTTAAACGGCTATAAAAATTACTACTCGATAGCTTTTAAGCTTTATTACGAGGAGAACTCGATTATTATACTTTATATACTTTTTTATTCGTTATATAAGTTCTAGCTTTTTAATATCGGCTGTTTTTATATATTAAAAAAGGCGTATAAAAAAGAAATTAAAGGTTTTATACGGGCGTATATTACTTATATCTTTAAGGAGGACTTTCTACTAACGTTTTTAAAAGCGTTCTAAGCGACTTTTATCGTTTCGAATATATAAAAAAGCTTCCGAGGGATAGGACTCGTCCCGTATAATCCGGAATATATTATTTTATAATTAAATATAAAGCTACGTATTTTAATACTTCCGGGGACGTTTTTCGGCCTATTTATCCCTTTAGAATTAAAAACTTTAAATAACTCGATTAAAGCTTAATTTTAAACCGAATACGTTTAAAACCGTATCGTATAATATTAAAATAACTCTTTAACGTTTATTTTAATTAGTTTTAATTAAATTATAAAAGTTATAACGTAAATTATATATTAAGTTATTTTTTTTAAAAAGTAAGAACGCGACACTTTTAAAAGTAAATAAGATATTTAGCCGGCGCCGCCGTATAAAAAAAACGACTATAAAATAGAGGATCACTTCGTATATAAGTTAAAAAAGACTTATAATTTTAAAGAGACGTTAATAAATAGTTATAAAACAAATCGCGGAGGAGGAGGAATTATACGAGGACGTTTAGAACACGCTTATAACGCTATAAAATCTGCGGAAAGCCCGGGTATAATACGCGTACTTATTAGAATAATATAGAAACCTTTAAAGATAATAATTATTAATATATTTAATTAGTTCTAAGCGTTATAATTGAGTTAATTTATAACTTATAAGGCTTAATAATAGAAAATACGCAGCTCGCTTATATACGTAGCTCGTTTATAGGGTACGTTAATTTAATTAAAAAATAAAGAGGTATTAATAATTTATTAAAATTATTAAAAGTGTTATTAATTAAGTTTTATATAAGCGACTAAATTTTAATAATAGTTATTAACGTTAATATTATATTTAATCTCTTCTCTTAACTTTTTTTTTATTAATAAACGCGATAATATAATACTTTTTAAAAAAAGAACTTATTATATTTTATAAGTTTTAATTAATAACGGCCTTAAGTTATAACGTTTAATTAATAATAGAAATCTTATAGATTTAATATCTTTTATTATTAAATTAAAAGTTAAATTAAAACTTTTAAACTTAAGCTTTGCGCGGCTTAATCGTGATCGTTGAGATTTAATTAAAGTATTTATTAAAAAACGTTTACATCTATAATTTAATTAACCTAATAGTAGTAAAGTATAATAAGAATAATAATATTTATTATAATATTATATTTTAATAAAGGGCAGCTTTTAATTTAACTTACCGGTTAATATAAAATAATAACATTAAAAATTATTATATTACATAGCTAAATTTAAAAAAAAAGCCTTACATTAACCTAATATACTTAAACCACTAGGTGGCTCACCAAGGCAATCTCTTGGTTAATTAGTGTAATATACCAAAAGGCTCTTGGTTAGTGGCTCACCAAGGCTGCATGGTTGGTTGGTTGCCAATCATGGTGGTTTCGGTTGGTGCATTGATAGCCTTGTCCCCAGATAATGGCTTGCAATGCATCCTGATGTATTACATTAACCCCAATTCATTGGAATAAACATGGTAATTAGACATCTCACCTTTTGGTATGAAGTTTCACATGATCTCATTCCCGTAGCTCCCCTCCCACTATCCTTCGCATCAAAATCCTGTTAGAAACCGGATACTCTGCTAAAATTCGGGGAACCCAAAATGCCTAGGAAAGAAGTTGTAAGAGGAAAGTTTCATATAATAACAACCACGTGACAGGGTGGTTTCGAAAGATCGTCCGCAGTGATTCCAGTATTCTGCCTCAAGTTCCTCGACTGCTCTACGTTAAGACTTTGATGGGGGTAAATAAGGATGAAGAGGATTATGAGAGCAAAGGCTTTGACAAGCCCACTCAAGAACGGCTTGGCAGGCTGGGAGAACAGTTGTATCTCTGAGCTGTCTGTGTTAGAACCATAGGGTCTCTCGTATTTTACGTCCTGAGGGGACGTTCTTTTGTTCCAGCTTGATACCATCCTGATAATGTTAATAGCTACGCCTTTTCCATGACTGAAAGGATGACAAGATGACATGGTACCTGTCACCAAGTTAATATAATAATATGCAAACGGGTATCACTAATCGGCCGATAAGTAAACACATCAAAGCTCACAGCATTCAATAACAAAGGTATTCGGAAAGAATTCATTACGGGAGAAAAGATGCCCAAACTCAGGAGATATACAGATCCACTTCGAGCTTCAGTCTATGTTCATAGGATTAGATACGGTATACACATATGCCTATATAGGAAACAATGCCATACCCCATCAAGCTCGAGACGACATACAAGCGCACTAATGGTATGCCTTTTATTTCGTTTGATAAGTCAATGAGGTAAGGCATAGAAATCTACATAATGTTGCTACACCCCTAGTGAGGGCGACGCGGCCGAATGACGGCACCCGGTTTTTGATGTTGTATTTTCAGGAGGTGGCCGACGCGAACTCTCCAATAAACATTGACATCACCATTGCGGGTATTAATGAGGGCAAATCTGCCGGTCAGTGGATGTTCTCTACTGTTGCGTGTACGCGGATAGTCGTTATGGGTTCTGCAAGCAGGCGCTCTGTGCGTGTTTGCGTGTATGTTTGTCGGCAACATTCTGTCCAGACCCGACCATGCTGAGGTTTGAGTGCCCGTCTTGGTAATACACGTCTTATCAATAGGGAGTGTCAGCAATCACATCCATTTGGAATATCCGATAATCCTCGTGCACCAAATGCCAACGCACATGCTTGACCGACATTTTGTCAACACGGACACCGCTTGGATTTATCAGTTGTGGTTGAATACCACATCATGTCCTTCTTCCAAAGTCTTCTCGCAAAAGGTGTATCTCTACGCCTCTGCGGCCGTAAGTGTCGACTTCGGGAAGCCGATTCAGTAGTATTGGCTGATTGAGACGGAGACGCTGCCGCATGCCGGGTCAAACGACTTCTTGAGCTACGCTTGGCGATGCGCACGCACGACTTCGGGTACGTCACAATCAACAATCCCTAGCCCTGTAGAGGCGAACGAACCGCCAGGGGAGTACGCCTTGATTGCCCTTGCTCTGCATCGCGTTGCACTGCTTTACCGCGAGCATCGGACAAGGTGGATCATGAGCCGCTTATCAAACTAGCTAGAACAATTGCCATTCGTGTCGAGGTCAGCGGTCTCTTACTGGTTCGGCAGTTTGCTAGCTTGGAATATTGTGTCAGTTTCGCCTATGCGGTCATCCGCTGGCTGCGTATGTTGTTGTACGAGCCCGCTTGGGAAAATGATACTAAAGGAGACCAGGTAGCCAACTGGACTGGATGATCTCCGAACAGCTGCTCTTCTTACGATTGAAGCCCCTTTTAAACACTTACTTGGAAATCAGAAAGCTTCAAAGCTCATCATGAACAACCCGCCTCCCTCGCCGGCCCCTGAGCCTCGCGATGGCACGAGGCCAGTGGCAAAGCTGGGTATCAACAAGCTGAGGCGCAAGCTGGGGGGTCGGTGGATACATCCACAGACCAGCTTTTACTTACAAGCCCTCTTCGACGGCCTGCTTTTTGTGATTATTGGCGGCGTGCTTTATGAAGCGGTTGTGGCCATCCGTCTCGCAACACCACGCACATCGGTTGGCGCATCCACTTCATTCTTCCAGCTACTAGCACAGAGCTCCTGGGTATGTATGCATGTCTACTTGAAGGGTTAGGATCGTTTCGACGAGTTGAGAATACCACACTGACACCCCGTTATCCAGGTGGCTACGGTTTTCGGAGTGGCAACCGGCTTCTCGATCGGCAGTTTCTACGACGCGTTGAGGCGCTGGAAGCTGGAGGAGGTGGCCGAACATGAAGCCAGCGATCCCGAACAAGCTACTGCGACTCCGGCGCCGCGCCGCATCCGCAAGTACGTCACTCTCGGCCGGCTCAGAATGCCCTACTGGTTATACATGACTTCGACTGTGATACTTGCGTTGGCTCTCCCAGCTTTCGCTAGTGTTACCGTTCGCGAGATATGGTCTTGCTGGGCGAAGTCCCGAGGACATCCCGGCATAACGGTTCGCGATTTCCAGGATTCGATGACTTCATTTGTGGGAGCGATCCTGTTCTGTTTGATTGATGTGGTAGCCATAGTGGCAAGGTTGGTCATCGTTATGAGATATCTCCCACGTCTAGAACCGACAAGTCCAGACAACGTTGAGGAGAAATGGGAGACGGCTGACACGGCACCAAGGTCAGCTTGAAACCTTGGGACACTCACGACAGGCAGGGAGTGCGCATCTCGGCAGACTGCTTTCAGAGTCTAGTAAGGCTCATGCTTCCCTTTTCTAAACATACCTACATACAACACAGTACCCGATTTGGGGGACATATGGGTTCCAATGGAGCGTTTAGCCAAGTTGGGGGTAGCGGCTTGAACCATTTGGCAAAATATCTTCCCCCCTGTGTCACATTCCACGTCAAGGAGGGTTACCCTTGCTTCCCTTACGTTGTTGGGATATTTATTCCATGGTTTGCTTCTTCTTACATTTGCACGTTGGGAGAATGGGCAGTTAATTGGGTGGCGGTTGGGACTCCGAGTAGCTGAGCTAGTCGTACCTTTTGCTACTGATTGATAAGATGACAGGTCATGATTTGGAAATCCATTGATACTTTATGAATATCATCAAGATTGAAGTTGCTGTTTTGGAGTATGTGCCAGAGGGGGAAAAAACATGTGCTAGCTAAGGACTGCATGTTCACACGCATTTACCCCTCCAGGGGAAAAAAAACCAGCCCAATGAACCCCTCATTCCAGCGCTGAAGCAAGAGCGAAGTGGGGGAGGCTCAGGCGCTAACTCTGACAATGCAATCTTATCGGACAGCAAGACCCTGTGAAATTTTTATCAGCACTCCGCACTAGAACCCCGACCAAGGGAATTTTTCGATTTTTTTTATTTTCTTGCCTTCTCTTCCACTTTCGCTCCTGTCGTTGGTCAGCAGATTGGGCAGGCACCATTTTAATATTTCTTGCGAGGCCCAGTCCCAAGTGAGTTTCTCGGTGGTGACTCTGTTTTCCCTCTTCTACCTCCATTCCTTCCTTCCTTTCTTTTCTTCTGTTTGTTCAGACTAGACTCGTGTGTTTTCATAGAGTCTGTTGCGAAGATGGATCAACAGAAGCTCGTTGAGCTGCTGCAGGCCTGCCAGATTCGTAAGTACCACCCTGACTATTTCCATCACTCCTGCCATCGCTTTGCGGTCGGTCATGTAGTCTTCGCGGGCTAACAGTTCTCTTTTTGCAGCCGACACGGTCAAGGTCAAGGCAGCTACGGCAGAGCTGAAAAAGAACTTCTACCCTCACCCCGAGTCGCTTCTTGGCCTCCTCCACGTCCTTGTCTCTCACCCGGAGGACACGGTGCGACAGCTCTCCGCCGTCCAGTCCCTGCGCCTGGTCCCCAAGCACTGGGCCAAGATTGATGGTGCCCAGAAGACGAGCGTGCGCAATGAGCTAGTTCAGGCCGTCCTGCGCGAACAGAACAGTAAGGTGCGCCATGCCGGCTCTCGTGTCATTGCCGCCATCGCTTGCATCGATTTCGAGTCCAAGGAGTGGGCCGATCTCCTTCCTGCCGTCCTGCAGCTGACCACCTCCGACAATGTCGCCCACCGCGAGGTTGGCTCCTACATCGTCTTCAGCTTGCTCGAGGCTGATCCCACCTTCTTCTCCGATCACCTGCCTAAGATGTTTGAGTTGTTCGCCAAGACGATCAGGGATCCCGAGAGCCGCGATGTTCGCGTGAACACCATGCTTTCTATCAGCTCCATCCTCCTCCTGATCCACGCCGACGAGGACGAGGCATCGGTTGCCACTATCCAGGAATTCATTCCTGCTATGGTTGACGTCCTCAAGGATGCGGTCGAGCACAAGGATGACGAGCGCACCCGCCAGGCCTTCGAAGTCTTCCAGTCTTTCCTGGGCTACGAGTCCGCATTGATCTCCAAGTACTTCAAGGATCTTGTTCACTTCATGCTTGAGCTTTCCGCCAATAAGAACGCCGATGAGGATGTCCGTGTTCAGGCCCTCGCCTTCCTTACCCAGTGCGTCCGCTACCGCCGCATGAAGATCCAAGGAATTCCCGACATGGGCTCTCAACTCACTAAGACGGCCATGACAATCATGGGAGAGCTTGAGGATGACGACGATGAGGATGACATGAACGCTGCCCGATCAGCTCTGGTAATGATCGACCAACTGTCAACCGATCTTCCTCCCGCCAAGTTGTCGTTCCCCCTCTTGGACGAGTTCCCCAAGTATGCCAGCTCCGAAAACCCCGGTCACCGCCGAGCTGCCATCCTTGCCCTTGGCACTGCTGCCGAGGGAGCGCCTGACTTCGTCGCGACTCAGCTCGAGGGCCTCATGCCTGCCATCATCCACCTCCTCAACGACCCTAACAGATCTGTCCGCTACGATGCTCTTGTTAGTCTGATGCGTATGGGCGAGGACCTGGCCGAGACTATGAAGGCTCACCATGACGCAATCATGACCGCTTTGGTTAAGAACCTCGAGGCTGCTTCGGAGGATGAGAATGACGAGAGAAATGTTGAGATTATCCGATCTGTTCTCGGCTCTATTGACACCATGTCTGAGGGTCTTGGTGGTGAGGTCATGAACAAGTACGCCCAAGGCCTCATCGGTCGCGTTGGCCGGTTCCTGAACCACCAGGATGTCAAGATCAAGTCGGCTGCTGCTGGAGCCATTGGTGCGATTGCTCAGTCCATTGAGGCTGGTTTCAAGCCATATCTCCAGGAGACCATGCAGGCAATGTCCCAGTACGTTACTCTTGAGGAGGGTGAGGATGAGCTGCAGCTCCGAAGCTCTGTCTGTGATGCCATGGGCCGTATCGCCGTCGGTGTTGGTGCTGAAGACTTCAAGCCCTTCGTTATTCCCCTTCTCGGAGCCAGCGAGAAGGCTCTCACCATTGGCAATGCTCGTCTCAAGGAGACTACTTTCATTCTCTGGAGCCAGCTTGCTAGAGTCTACGAGGGTGATCTTGGTGATTCTCTGCAGGGCATCTTCAAGGGTCTCTTCGACAGCATTGAGCTTGACGAGGAGGCTCTCGACTTTGACGGTGACGACATCGAAGGCTTGATCGATGGCCAAATTACCTCTGAAGGTGGCAGGATCAAGGTCAAGTCAGCTGATGAAGGCGACGACGACGAGGATGATATGGAAGACGATGAAGATGATGATGAAGACTGGGATGACCTCATCGGTGTCTCAGCCGCCGCCATGGAGAAGGAGGTTGCTATCGAGGTTCTGGGCGATGTCATTTCTCAGTCCAAGGAACGCAGCGCCCCTTACATTGAGAAGGCAGTCGAGATCATCACACCTCTCATCGAGCACACATATGAAGGCTGCCGTAAGGCCGCTGTTTCTACCCTTTGGCGAACATACGCTTGTGTATGGCAGGTCATGGAGGAGCAGACCGGCCAGAAGTGGCAACCTGGTCTGCCCTTGAAGACTGCCCCTGCGGCTCAAATCGCTAAGCTTGGCGAGGTCGTCAGCGCCGGAACTTTGAGCATCTGGCAGGATGAGTCTGACCGGTAAGTTTGACCCTATGATTTCAACACTTGTTTACATCCTTTTGCACGGCTTTACATGATGAGTACTTTACGTTACACCCAGCTCACTCATACGCATATCGCGGTTGCTGAGAACACGTTACTATCTACTACTGATTCTAAGCCTTTCATTTATTGGATCTATCTGTCATTCTTTGTTTGTACATCGTTGCTAATTGAATGAAGGGATGTTGTGACCGAGATCAACCGCAACGTGGCTGCTGTGATCCGAACCTGCGGACCGGCCATCCTCGCCCAGAAGGACATGATGGAGCAAACCATCACTGTCTTGGGTACCATCATCACCCGATCCCACCCTTGCCAGCAGGATCTTGGTGACGAGGAAGAGGACCAGAACGTCGAGGGTGGATCTGAGTGGGACTGGCTCGTTGTCGATACCGCCCTGGACGTCGTGATTGGTCTGGCGGCTGCTTTGGGCACTCAGTTCGCTGAGGTCTGGAAGATCTTCGACAAGCCTGTCATGAGACTCGTCAGCTCGCAAGAGTCCATTGAACGCTCCACTGCTGTCGGCGTTATTGCCGAGGTGACAATGCACATGGGCAACGGGGTGTCTCCCTACACTGGAGCCCTCCTGCGCCCTCTGTTGCACCGCTTGTCGGATGAAGACAAGGAGGCCAAGTCCAACGCTGCCTACGCCCTTGGTATGCTCGTCTACCAGTCAACCGACAGCAACACATACCTGCCGGCTTACGGTGAGATCATGACCAAGCTGGAACCTCTTCTGCAGATCAGTGAGAGCAGATTACAAGACAACGCCACGGGATGCATCTGCCGCATGATCCTCGCACACCCCGACAAGGTGCCGCTGAATGATGTGCTCCCCGTTCTTGTTGGCCTTCTGCCTCTGAAGGAGGACTACGAGGAGAACAAGCCTGTTTACGAGTGCATTGCCAAGCTTTACGAGATGCAAAACCCCAAGATTCTGGAGCTGACCCCACAACTTATGCCTATCTTCGAGCAGGTCCTTAGCCCGCCTGAGGAACAGCTCACGCCCGAAGTTAGACAGGGAGTCCAGAACCTTGTGCAGTTGATTCGCGGCTCTTAGATGCCGTGGATAAAGAAATGACGGCGAAACCTGAGGCGCATGTACGCATGCGGCGATGACGGTACGATGACATGACCGAATATCTGGGATGAGACATGACGTTGAACACATAGGAAAGGGGAAAGGACTTTGGTCTCGGTGGTTATCCCAAGGAATGGGTGGCAAGGCCCGAGGTGCACATAAACTGGATGATTCCCCCTACGTAGATAGACTGCGTTGTTTTGATTTACTTTGTTCAGATGCCCAATACAGCTCTACCACTGAACGGCCTCCTATCTGGCTTATTCAGTATAACTGCATTTCCTTCTTCATCTTCTATGGTGATATCTCCGTATCTGATTCTATGATGGCGGGTTGGAGCCAAAGTATACGACGACAATGATGCACAGTACCATACATTTGGGGGTGTACGGGCCAGAGGCTGAGAGCAGATTGTAAGCACGGCAATGGCAATGCGGGAGTATGAGATAATGGTTCGTCGCAAGGGACACCCTTCTTTCCTTTGCATACGCACAGGGACCTGCTCATTCTCACCCAAAGCCGGAGGAATTTAGTCAACACGTCAAGGGTCCTCCAGGATCTTTTGAATGTGTAAACTACATATTGTGTTACCTAGCTACCTAAGTATTTTACATGTAATCACGGGGTATCCGTTAGGCGCGCCGAATCCTTCAGATTCAGTAGAACAGCAGGATTCACGCTGCCAATTTTAGCATCACGGACCCAATTGTTTACACTGGGTTGTTGGCTTCTCTGCTTACCAGGCCCCTTTGATCACTGCAAGTCCGCTGCTTAGTCGTGCAGCTTACTCACCTAGGTGTGGCGTTTTGGAGGATTCATTGCTTGGGGGGTTGCTGCTGGCTCACGATGGCCTTGGCCGCTGGGCGCCCGAATGGCTGGGACAAAGTACGTCAGGCATTCTACAATAAGTAGGGATGAGCATGACAATAACAGTATCTCAAGCATACGATTACAGGCATGATGACTGAAACGAAGCGTTGCACGCGGCTATCTTCTTGCCATCAACGTTCGTTAAGTAGGGAGCTTCACGAAAGACTCCGTGCGACGTTGCTGCGAGTATGCCCATGATGCAACCAGATTAGGCGAGACATGCAGGCTGCAAGCAGGAGGCAGGAGAGAGAGTAAGAGAGCTGTGTGGGCGAGAAGGACATTGATTGGCCGAGGCTCATTGCCCAGCCTCCCCTTACCTCGTTGATCGTTGATAGTTTTGCTGTGCACGGATGTGTGATACACAGACTACAGATGGCAGGCGACAAGGAACAAGGAAGTGGTCAGCTGGTCATGCACATATGTACGTACTGATTACTTACTACATACATGTGATATGAATCGGTGAAGGAGTTTATTGTTGCTGGATCTGCCGCCGGAAGGACCATCTTGCGAAGATCTGAACCCACTGCACGCAGCCGTTGCCCGGTCGCGGGTGGTTATGATGTCTTTGAGAACTGGCTCTCGGGAAACATGACGTTGATATTGGCTCTGTGGAGTGGGCTGGCTGACGACGGACGATAAGCTGCCCAGGTACCAGGCTCCCCCCGAGTCCCATAAACGGGGCCCACGATGGCCTCTAGTATCTATCTAGTATCTAACTAGTGGTCAGCTAGCCAGGGCACGTAACACACGGCCGGTATCAGCCCGGCCAATTGACAGACGGAGCTGGGTGGCCTGGGCTTGGGCAAAGGCTGATCCGATCAAGATACGGACACACCGCCGAGCGCCGTGGTTTCAAATCCTTGGGCGCCTTTTCGGAAGCTGATGAACGCTGGTTGCATTTGTTGATGCAGGCCCCAATTATCATAATAATGACAGCAAAGGATGTGCGTGCCTGACTGAACCTAAGCCTCTCCCTCAGGTTGACGGACCGGCCACCCAGCATTTTCTTTTCATGAATCATTTTAGCGCAATGCAGCATGGTAGAGAGTTCCCCGTCGCTTGGCTTGCATGCGAAAAGTTTCAGAGTTGGACCGAAGGCCTGGGCCCGAACGGGAAGGTAAAAAACAACGAGCTGACGAGTCAGCTTGGGGCGGCTCGGAGTGAACAATACTAGCGCCGAGTGTGTGCGCAACGAGATTGGTTTTTCATCTATCCCGGGATCGAGGCTCATCCCGTTCTTGTTACCCAGACTCGGTAAGCGCCTCGAGTCTATTCATTTTCAATACACTGTGGTTCGAATCTCCCAACAGCAAGAAACCCCTGATTAGGTAAACCAAAGTACGACATCTACGAGATTGGCATGCGCAACCCCAAACAGAGGAACACAGCCGAGATATCAATGGCACCTTGACTATAACAGTTGTCCAGTAGTGGGAGACACCGTTAGACAAGGGGAGCGCCGTTAGGATTAGGTGCTCAAGATATGTCCGGCTTCTCAGTAGCCGGCAGCGAGCTAAGATAGCTCCGCGACTTTTAAGGTTCGTACGCGCTTGAAGCAGCAGCACTGCCAGAACGCGCCATCACCTAGTAGCAGTAAATGGTAATGACGGCACTGCCAAGAACGTCACCTCGTGAAAATCTGGTGAGCTAGAAATATATGCTTGAGATATGCTTGAGAAGCAGTCGGGTAGCGCTACAGAGAGCTTGTCAGTTGATGAGAAACAAGCGGTTTTTTCTCTCTCCCTCTCTTCCTGTTCCTGTAGTTCTGGGCGGGCAGAGAAAGGTTATGGAATCCGGCTGAAAAGAAATGCGACCCATATCCCATCTCAACAAGGATATTGAGGATTATGGTCACGTCGGTCCGATATTTGTTTGAAAGAAGATGGTGTGCACTTCCCTGTCAGCGACAGCCTGTCGAGTACCCGAGCACTTTATTACCTCCGATATTAACGTTGCCACAGACAGCCTCTGCTAGCTGAGACATCTGTAATAAATTCTGTGATAAATTTGAGTATTTCCGAGAAACCATTGATGATTTGGTTTACCATTGACACTCACTTCGATTGGGACGATGAAGGCCTAAGGCCCATCCGGGTTTCCTCGCAAACATGTCCATGTCCGCCTTAGGTACCCTCCAGCGAGAGAGCGCTTCCGGCTAAAGATTTCACACGCAGACTGCAGACGGCAGGATGTGAGGCAAATGCAAAGTGGTATCGACCAAGTCGGGTTAGGAGGCCGGACCGGCCTGGCGCATTTGCATGTGCATTACGTGAAAGCCCCTAACTTCCTGCAGCTCCTTCGCAGACGAGGCCCTCTGATTGGCAGGAATCAGTCCAGTACGCGTAAAGAGGCGCCTTTTTGAACCACACTTCAATGACATGTCATGTCGCCGCTGAACACATGGTCCCTTCTCCGTGACCCCGGAAATGAGGCTGGTGATGTTGCGATCAAAGGATGGAGTGCTAACCTATGGCACTTGGTGATGGATAATGTCGATGCGCGTCTTCAGACCGTGCACTCTGAATAGAATACTTGAAGACATGCCTGTTACGTCAATGGTAGATAGCCCTATGTAGGAGTCAGTGGCTTCTTCAGAACCGTGCCCAGAATGGGGCCGATAAACATATTGTGGCCCATAACCCGCTCTGCCCGCTCTCTCCAGTCCATCAGATGTTTATCGGCAGTCGGCCATAAATGGCGCTGTGGGCTTGGTGGGTCAACTATTCTCGATCAACATTCCGTGGGTTGCATCCAAGAGCACATCCCCCAGCTTGGGAAATAGCGATTGGCATTTAATCGGTGTGCAAAACGGGGCCAAGACGACGAAGATGAAGACATTCACAGCACATTCTTCCTTGTCGGCCTCGCTTGGTATTTGCTGATAGACAGAGCTTCTTGCGAATAGGGGAAATGCTGTTCTCGGGCGAGCCGTGGAGGCAAATTGCAGAGCCAAGCGCCCAGCTTATTAAGCGAAGCGAGCAGCGACAGCCGAAGCAGAATGGTTCCCCGTGTTCGCTTGCCATGGATAGCCCCGTACGTATCATGGATAAATCGAAAGAGGAGGGCACTATGGGGCCAGGGCAGGGCCATAACAACCAGTCAAGCGGCAAGGTATTGATTGAATAGTTCTGTGCTCGTCCGAAACGGGCTTGCGTCCATGGGGGCTCAGGCGGTAACATGGCGAGGCCGCAGGAAAAGACTCGTACAGGAAAAACAAACCGGATGTCTCACAGTATGGCTTTTTACAGAGATTGCGTTAGACAAATGCGAGATGCAGTTGCTGCGCGTAGGCAGGTAGCAGCAGCATTGGCCGGCCACCGAGCAACATAAGGAATGAGAGAGTTGATTGGTTTCGTCCCAAGAAACCTGCAGGCCAATGTCAACGATATCCTTTGGCATTTCTTCATCCGAGCAGTCGTCCGAGGACCGGCCAGTGTGAACAAGAGATGGCAGGTTGCGCTGGACGGAGCTTCTGCTCAATTGTCATGATAATGCTTGGCTGCTAGGGGCTTGCTCAGCAGCCGGGTTTGGTTAGGTACGATCCAATGGGGACAAGGATCGCCGAGCAATTTGAGGCGGGGCCATCCAGGCGCGCCCCTCCCGAGCTAACCGAACCCCAGACTGCCAGACTGTCAGATTCAATGCCAGACTTTCTTTCTGCCCAGCGCATGTCAGCGCCAGGGGTGGGACGGACCAGAAGACGGCCTCAAAATGCCAAATGCCAGCATCCAATAACGGCAACCTTCCTCGTTGTCGGGTCTGCTAGATCCATGGGAACTGCTGACCAGAATAAGCTACGGATCTGCAGAACGGCGGTCTTTGTATGATGTTTTATTGGCCCACGATTTGTGGAGTTCTGTGCTGTCGGTGTTCTTCATTGCTGGTCACCCAGAAGTCACCTACCTATGCTATGCCCGAACCCTATGCAATGCGTGTGTTGGTAACCAGCTGTCACGACTCACAATTGGCTTTTTTTCTCTTTGGTCTACAGCACATGGAACAAACCTCATGCTGACATGGGATGGACCTCAATGATGTGACACGATACCCTCAACATGGTAGACGGGATGAGCTGAGCCATGACTGGTATTTGCTGAGCTCCATGTCTTGGACACAGAATACGCAGCTGAGGGTATGTCACGAGCACAACAGGCTCGGAAAGGGCCTTATGTTTTGTTTCAATCTTAAACAGGACGTGAGAATTTGGACCGGATAACTAGGTACCAAGCATCCATACTATGAACCCGCCTCTTGGCCAAGCCACATGGCGGCGCCCTTGTTGCTTGTGGATGTGGATGGGACGATGGACAACAAGCTCAAGCCATTTGGAAACCCAAGAAAATAAAGAAAAGCCCCAACCGTGCTGGGAATGCCACAGCCGTGGTAGCGACCGTAGCGTGCTATCCGTACACTAGAGTCTGTGTTAGAACCGTGGGCTTTCGTGACAGTAGTCAAAAACTCTAATCGCCAGGCACCCGCTTAGCTGTGGATATGCATCCTCCTTGGTTACACGCCCATCCACAGAGCTGCTATTATCCATTCCACGTCCCCAGGTGGCATCTAACTTCGCTTCGAAGAGGTTGCAGCAGTGCCGTCCTTTGCTCGGCGAGCGATAATAAAGCCATCATCAATCTATTCGAATGCAATACTACCTTTCGTAAAATTAGAAAAGGGTGTAGGCGCATCAAGTCATGCAAGTCCAGCCGGTACAGTATGTATGCCAGAATAGCGAATGGCATGGATATGTACGGGGATATGGGGCCTTCTCACTGCTCAAGTGGATACGGACAGTACCTTGCTTGTGCCGTCTGGGCCGCCTGGGTTGGCCAATGACAGATCGCAACGGCCACCCTTGCGCGTTCTTCCCAACCCCTTGTTCATCAACCCTGGTCGATCCCAAGTCGGCTAGGTATGGGTAGATGCTGATCGTTCTCTGCTAGCATTGTTTCCTTTTTTGGCGAGATGTATGTTATGTACTGTACCTACACTTACATACCCTGTTAGTGGCATGTATGTTGTAACCTACCTTATTAGACCTTCCTTTGTGTGTGTTTTGGGAGGGGAGGAGCAACACACCCAAACTCCCACCCCGGGCGCCTTATTGATACTGTAGACATCTGAGCAAGCAGGCAAGGCATGAAGGCGTGCGGTGTGCGAGGAGTGAGAGCAACAGGACATCCGCCCAGAGAGATCGGCTCCTACCCTCCTTCCTCTCCTGCCCGCTGCCCACACTGTGAGACTTGCTGCACCTGTCATTGGGTCGAGATGAATCACTCCTAGGAAGCTGCTGTTTGTAGTTAAATTCAGACCTTTCCCCCTTCCTTCCTCTCGACGGTCTCCTTCCATTCTTTCTCCTTCCCACCTCCCTCCTAATTTTCGTCACTCACCAAAGAGACGAAGCGAGTCAATAAGTCGTGGTCGAAGCAGAAGAACGTCTGGACCTTTCCTATCTTCATTCGCTATATACTTCTGTCCATTGTTGTCTGTACAAAATATTTCGACAAGTCAGCACTCTTCTTACATTGCTATTATTGTCCATCAGTATTCCATACGATTTCGCTATCCCCGCGTAATATTTCAAGATGAAGACTACAATGGTTGCCACGTCCACCCTCTTGGGCCTCGCCCTCGCCGTGCCTCAGGGTATCACCGAGAAGCTCACCCCGACCGGCTCTGCTCCGGCCGGCTGCACTGGTACCATGGACGGCTCCTTCGAGATCACTGTCGCTAAGATCACGGAGAAGAAGCGCAGCGTCATGCCCGAGGTTCGTACTCCCCAGTCTTGTTGAGCAAACGGGCCGCGGAACAGCAATGCTAACAGTACCTACAGAGACGTGCGGAATGCGGCAAGGGAGGTGTCCTCGTCATGTCCCTCAAGGACGGTACGGCCAAGGATTCTCAGGATCGCATTGGTTACATCGCCTCGAACAACCAGTTCCAGTTCGACAAGCCCGCTCAAGCCGGTGCTCTCCTCACCAGCGGCTTCTCCGTTTGCGAGAACAACGTGCTTGCCCTGGGCGACAGCAAGACCTTCTACCGCTGCCTGTCCGGTACCTTCTACAACCTGTACAACAAGAACTGGGCCGAGCAATGCGAACCCGTTTCGATCATCGCTCTGCCTTGCGGCTCCAAGGACACTGCGCCTGAACTCCCTGACGGTCAGATTGTCGGAACCACTGTTGTCCAGACCACCATTGTCACCGCCTTGAGCGATGGTCAGCCCCAGGTTATCACCACCAAAGTTCCCATCCCCATGTGCCAGATTGGCGATGGTCAGGTCCAGGTTCACACCACCCCTTGTGCCTCTGTGACCTCGGCGCCCACCACCAAGGCCACGCCCACTGCACCTGTCAGTCAGATCAGTGATGGTCAGATCCAGGTTCCTCCCCCCAACACTGCCGCGCCCCCGCCACCTGCGGCTCCTACTACTGGAACCGCCCCTGCTGGCCCCGCGCCCCGGCAACGACTGCGTACCCTACCGCTCCTGCCCCTTCAGCCCCGTCAGCCCCTTCAGGCCCTGCGGCCCCGACTAGCGGCAACTCTACGGTACCCTCGACCCCATCGAGCCCTAATGTTCCTAGCCAGCCTTCGCCCAGCTCTCCTGCTGGGACCCCGTCGGCCCCCCCTGCCAGCGGGTCGAGCAAGATGGCTGCCGGCTCGATTGGTGCTCTCATTGTCGGCATGGTGGCCGCAATTGTCTCTCTTTAAATTCTCTGTTTCTTGATTTGAGCAGGGGCGGTGAAAGTCACTGCACTAATAACGATTCACTAATGGGTTGTATGTGGACAAGACGTGATGGAAAAAGGTTAATAATGTTCTGGGACTGAAAGCTGCCGGGCGCCGCTCAGAAATGGCTTGACACTCTACTGGCTTGAGGTCAGCGTCCCCGAAGCCCGCCATCGCGCGGTTTCTTGGAGATCAGCTGAGCAAAAAAGGAAGCGCTTGAAGTGAGTGATGATGCATGGCTGGCATTGGTGGTGGAGGTAATTGAGCATTCGCGGAGATGCAAGCGCAATACATAGTGCATAAACGAACATGATCAATACATGACATCCCCATTGGCATTTGCTCGCTCATCGTCGTCTTCGATATGCAACTGACAACTGTACCCAAGTGACTTCATCTCGGGCGTCTTGGGTTCGTGCAGGACGTCGTGCTATGTACAACTCAGGTAGTGCTACGTACGACGTAGATCTGCGTCCCTATTGATCGTACTCGTCCCATCACGTCTAGCTAGCGAACCTTTTAACTTACTCTACGACTAGTCGTACATGTTTGAGCGTGCATGCATACAGGCCAGTCTGTGCGATGACAGCAACTGCCATGCTAACCTCCTTACCGCCACTTGCCCAACTGCCGATCGGAGTGGCTTGAAAATTCTTGTTTATTATCCCCATTCTCCGCAACCGAGCAGCGAGCTACCATGGTCCATGTTTTCGAGGTTCGAAGACAGAAACCTGATTGATGTTGATTTGCATGCTCTTAGTTGGATCGTTTTATACTTATGAAGCGGCCATATATGTAGGCCTGCATATTCTCGTCAAGATATGTAGTCATGCGTGCATGCATGCGGGGGTGATGACGCGCCAGCAGATCCGAGCTCGGCTGCCGCGGGTATGTATGTACAGTAGTTTTGATCCCGACACGCTGCATACAGATTCGGGCTATGCAATGTGTCATCATTTCTTACCTAATTATGCAAATATGCTTGATACTATTGGTAAGTGGTGATTGGCATAAGGAGGGTTGATATAGATATGAGAGCTGGCTACATATATAAGGTGGCGGCGATGCATATGTGTTGTTGGTGGGGAGGCTATTGGCACACCCACCGCCACTTGTATGTATCTTTCCATGCTCGTGGCTGGCCGGTACGAGGGGGGCCATTGAGGAGGAGCAGGCTGGCCTGTTTAATGATATTGCTAAGTCATCCCTTATCACAGTGAGTATTGCACAGTGTTGCGTGCTTGGAGATCTGCCGGCGTCCTTTTGGTCCAGAATGAAGACCAATTCTCCCGTTGTAATGAGGGCTCAGCGGTTAAGTACGGTACCGCTGGCTTGAGTACCATGCTTAGCAAAGAGCAGCGTTGATAATGATTGGCTATCTTGCGTAAGTCGTCTTAAGAGAAACTTGGTATGGGCCTCTCGGGCTGCTCCTGGTCACCGCTATAGAGGGTGGACAATACGACGCCTCCGAAACGAAAGACAGCATCGAAAACGGCGAGAAGCATGAACCAACCACCAGATAAGGTGTGTATAAAAACAGCAGCCTATAGGAGAAGGTATGTACGTCCTTTTAAACTATATACCGAGAGAAGTAAAAGATTCGGCTCATCCCCGACCCCCTTTTTCAGAAACTCGCTTTGCCAGTTGAAGGGGTGGAGATCCCAGTATTCGTAGAGGTGTGCGCATGCATACTCATGAACCTGGAAAACGTTTCGCCTGCATCTGCTTAGAACGAGAGCTTCTGTCCCGCATTGGCCATGACCGAGGACTTGACGCTGCCGGAGCCGAGCTTGGCGTAGGAGTAGGGGACCGAGCTCAGGGTGCCCTTGGGGGCCGAGTTGGCGCTGCCGCCGAGGCTGACGTCGTCGAGGACGGCGTAGCCGGTGGTGTCGCTGTCGTCGCTGAAGATGGCCTTCTTGTTGGAGTCCTCGAAGACGGAGCTCTCGATCAGGAGCTGGGCGCCCATGCGGGTGTTGATGCCGCTCGCGAGCACCTTGTTGTAGTAGTTGCTGGTTTCCCACGGGGGTCAGCATCGTTGGTCTGATCTGATATACATGCATGCATGCCAACATGTGGCCTGTGTTTATACAACCTAGGATGGATGGATGGAAACTCACTTGAAGATGTGGCCAGTTCCGAAGCGGAACGAGGGAGCACGCGAGTTAATGTTGTACCAGTAGTTGTTGGCATAGGTGACGTGGAGGTGGCCGGTGTCCTCCTTGGAGTTGCTGTCCGAGTGCCCAACGAGGGAGCCCTTCCAGTGGTCGTGCAGGTAGGTGTTGGAGATGGTGACCCACTCGCAGGCGTGGGTGACGTCGATGAGGCCGTCGTAGTAGTCCTTGTCGTGGTCCATGTCGTTGGAGACGTCGACGTGGTCGACCCAGACGTTCTTGGAGTTCTGGATCGTGAGGATGTCGCCGTTCTCGGCCACGACCTTGGACATCTTCATGTTGCGGACGATCACGTTCGACTGCTTGTTGATGGTGAGTCCGACTCCGGTCATGCCTGAGGTTGATTGTTTGGTTAGTCACTACTACTAGATAAGGGAAGCAAGCGATCGAGAGTTCACTTACTCGAGCCAGATGCGCCGATGATGGACTTATTGGACTTGACGCGGACCTTGGTGTTGCCCGAGATGGAGCCCTTCACGACAATGACCATCTTATCGCTAGACTGGGCAGCAGCCGTGAACTGTGCCAGGCTTGAGACAGTAGTGGTAGTGCCCCCCGTGCCGCCAGTGGTGCTGCATAGAATGGTCAGCAGCCGAGCTTACAACACGTACATGGAACAACGGCTCAAAATACTACTCACCCGCCATTCTGAGTGCAATAGCCGACGGTGCAAGCATCCGTGATACTAGCACGCTTCTCGATGGTTCGCGCGTCCAGAGGGCCGTTCTCGGTAGGTGTGGGGGAAGCGGCAGCAACGCCGAAGATGGCAACGAGAGCAGTGGTGGGCTTCATACCTGAATCAGGAGTGTGCTACTTGAGATGCGAGTATCAGTCTACCATAGATTAAATTGACATTAGATGATTGAACCTCCTCCTTCTTATAGAACCTTCCGTCAGTCCCATGTTGTAGGCATTGCTTGGCGACAAGGCTTGAAGGGTGTTCACCCCATTGCTATGCCCATGAAGACAGGCTCCAATCAAAGCCACAGGAAATGTCCAAGGATAACCAAGGCGATGGTGAAGCACTCATCTCCGTCCGTGTTCTGATAAACTGGACGAAGTGCGTCTTGGTGGTGTAGAATGATTGGTGGAAATTGGGCAAGCAAGGGAAGATTGACGTTGAAGCAAGTCTGTGCTGGCCATCACAGATACCCGTCCTAGCTGTGGGGTAAAAGGAGTGAGGCAAGGCAAGGAAGGGGTATGTAAGGGCCGCGGCAGAGGCGGGCTTATTACCGTACGGACTCCTGCTTGACCCTTGACCAACACCGATCTTTCGATCGTGCGATGATTCCGAAGACGGCTTGGGAGCCTACGACTCCTGGCACCACTACCTAGTGCTTTGTCGGTATCAGTCGATAAGACCAAGTTCATGGGTCGTTACCACACACGTCTAGGAGAGGGAGAGATTCCGCTTCAGGCAAATATGCGCCGAGAAAGAACGATCATGCCATTCGCGACGAAAAACCAGGCCAGGTTAGAAGTGAGTGATGTTGTTCACAACGAATTTTCCCGCCAATAATTAGTAAGACACCCCTTGGCCCCAATTATCGTCAACCTCTAACAGATTCCTCTGCATATCCAGATTGCGATGCGGGGTGGTCCAATGAATGCCGCGGGCACATATTCCCTTCTGAGCCGGCAGTTGTCTTGGCGAAAGCTTGATCCCGCAGACTGACCGATCTGGCAGCTGGCTGGTTTGATAAGCCCACTTTCCATGCGGACGAACTGGCGCCATATGCAGTGACGATCATCCAAGGCGGTTACACGATCGCCGCCGGCCTGGGTCTCCTGTCAGGCGATCGAAACTATTCGTGGAATATGGGTTAGATGTCACATAACCCCAAATGCAAACGGATTCGATTCCGGTATAGAGACTATTGTCTGCGGTCGGTGGTTGACAATTGCTGATTTCATCTTCCCGGTATGCCAGAGTTCTGCAAACAGCCTCCTGCCTATCACGCCGTCGAATCATGTCGCGAGGTCTGAAGACAGATTGGCAGCACCGGGGCTATTCGATCGGAGCGTCTCATCAAGCCAAGAAGCGAGAACATCGAGGGAACCAGGACAATAACCAATTATAGTGCCCTCTGCCGACGGAAAAACTGTTCCTGTGTTTCTGATACCAGCAGGAAGTTTTCACTCGCATTCCTCCCTAGGTAATTTTGTCATTGTGTGTGTTGGTGGTAGTCCTGGTTCAAATAACAACTGCCGAGTGCGCCGCCACAGCAAGGTCATCGAATGTTGTTCGCGCTGTCCGCATTGGCTCAGGAGATGGTGCGCGAGGCAGACCGATTTCGAGACGTCAACGAACACCAGTGGGAGCCACGGTGAAGAAAATCAACCATCTGATTCGCATATGATGTTTGGCGTCTGGCGGATGCGCTACGCAATATCGTTCCATATCAACAGCGAAAGCTGGAAACAGATGTGGGGTCTACTTGACGTATATTTGTGGCAGGAGTTGCAGTCTGCCGTCTAGTGATCAGAAGTGCCTCGCTGAACATGGTGTCAATATGGGGCGTACGACGGATATAACTCCCTGGCCACAATAGTTGACATAGCGCTGCCGGTAATTCTCGGGAGGATTTTGTCGGCACATGTTACTCGTTCATCGGCGCCCGTCTCCAAGGCTGGCTGAGTTCTGCCGTGAAAGTGCTGAACAAAGGTCTTCAGTCCCGGGAGGTGGGACACTTTTATGTTGAACTGAAAGGCATCGTTGAGTATGTATGTCCCATGCTCCTCTATTGGCGCCTGGTATTCCAAGACCGATCCCGTGATCGCCGGTGTGGTCATAAGCGGGAGCTCCTTGAGGGACTAGACCTTTCCTCCTGGGCAACCGGGAAGCCCCACTCCTCCAGCTCCTCGTTCACCCCCTACCATGAACTTCACCATCCATAAGCATGTTTCCGTCTCCATCTCCAGGATATCTGGTTTTCGATAAGACGTTGCCATCTCAACAACCACAACCAAAGCCTGGTTAGCTCAATCGGTAGAGCGTGAGACTCTTAAGTTACATGGGATCCGGTTCCGGCACCCCGGCGTTGACGGAGAGGTCATCTCAAGGCTGCGGGTTCGACCCCCGCATCGGGCTCAATTCCTGATGCATCTGATTCAATCAGATAAACTCATCTTTTTACGTTTTTGGAAGGTGCACTTGGAAATAGAAGGAAGTTGCGACCGATACACCGAGAGGTCCGGCGTTCATTCCGGCCTGTGGTCCGGCATTTTCTGCTCCTTCCCTTTCGTTACGCGTTCCCGGCGTTCGCTGCTACCGTAGAGACCATCTCAGGGTTGCGGGTTCAACCCCCGCATGGGCTCAATTCCTGATGCATTCCACCTAGAGGAATAAACTCAGCCTGAATTTTCGTTCTTTTTTTCCCTCTTGATAAGTCATTCGAAACTTTAATCTGGACGAATTGTCAACCCCGGATGATCTATCAGGGTCATGAACTCATTGAACCTCGCTTACCTCTGTAAATGCTAACTCGACTGGTTGCATAGCAAAATTGCTCCCGACGAGTGAAACTCTTAAATCTTGCTATATTTTTTTTTTCCATTTTACCGCTCCCATGTCTTTAACCCAACTACATCTAAATCTGGAGGGCGTGGTCGGAATAATAGGCTTGGCTCGGGCCTTGCAACTCGACAGACACCTATTTCTCATGACCAGCTGTCGCTACCTCGAGGATGTCCTTCTCCAGGCCCGGAACATGCACATAGGATATGCCGGCGTCTTGCAGCTTCTGCCGGCCCGAGTTGTCGCTCACGAACTTCTCGGGCTCGTACACGCCCACATAGACCGTGCGGATCTTGGCCGCTCCGATCTTCAGGATCCGATCCACGCAGGGCAGGTTCCCGCTGAGGCGAAACGAGCACGGCTCCATGGTGGTGTAGAGCGCAACGTCGTCGGGTAGCACGTCGGCCAGGTTGCCGGCGTCGTCGAGGGAGTGCTTCTGGGCCAGCTTCTCGAAACAGCACTGCTCCGCGTGGGTGTTGCCGGGGAGCTCTAACGTATAGCCCGTGGACAGGACCTCGTTCGTGGCGGCGTTCACCAGGACGGCCCCCACGCGGTAGTTGCTCGGTTTCGGGGGTGATTTCTGCGCCAGCGACAGGGCGTGTCTAAGGTACGCCTCATGGTCCCCTGCCGGGATGTTGAGTGGCGGGAGGGAGCGGTCAGACATATTTTGATGGACGTATGAAGCCTAATTCGTAGAGCATATATCTGGTTATCTCGAAAATAAAGACAGCAATATTCTTGCCACGTGCAATTAAGTGTTTCTAAGTACCTAGGGATTGTATTCAATGTTGGCCAACAGTATCTGACCTGAAATGCGTCATCCCCAAAATGATAGCTAACCACTCAAGCCCACTGAGCTGCCCCGCCATCATCCAGTGCTGTAGCTACGATAAGATAAAGTGCCCGAGACGCGACGCGCTTTCAATTAAGCACATGCATCATCAATCGCATTGAGTCCGCGCCCGTCATCTTGCTTTACTTTCTTCAACTCCATATCCCTACCGAATCCAACCAAAATGTCCGACTCAGAAGATCACGCAGAAGATCTTTCCCAAGATGAACTGCCCACAGTTAACGCGTATGAGGTCTTGGTCTTGGAACGATCGGCGACGGGCGACCAGATCAAGTCCGCCTACCGCAAGCTCGCCTTGAAGCACCACCCTGGTAAGTCTGACGAGCATTCTCTCTCTCCCTTGGACGAAATCATTGAGCCACAATGTTGATGATCTGACCCCCAATCTTGTAGACAAGGTCACCGATTCCTCGAAGCAAGAAGCGACGCAGAAGTTCCAAGAGATCGCCTTCGCCTACGCCGTGCTCTCGGACCCGGCCCGCCGCAAGCGCTACGATGAGACGGGCTCGACCTCGGAGGCCATCGTCGACGCCGACGGCTTCAGCTGGTCCGAGTTCTACAGCGCGCAGTTCCGCGACGCCATCTCGGACGACGCCATCGCCAAGTTCGCCGCCGTTTACAAAGGTTCGGACGAGGAGAAGGATGATGTGCTGGCTGCCTATGAGGCGGGCGAGGGCGACATGGACCAGATTTACGAGAGCGTAATGCTGAGCAACGTGCTCGAGGATGACGCGCGGTTCCGCGCCATCATCAACGAGGCCATCAAGAGCAAGGACGTGCCCGCCTTCAAGGCGTACACCAAAGAGACGAAGAAGTCCAAGGAGGCACGAGTCAAGGCGGCCAAGGGCGAGGCGAACGAGGCCGAGGAGTACGCGAAGGAGCTGGGTATCCACGACAAGCTATTTGGGAGCGGTAAAGGCAGTGGCAGCGGCAGCGGTAGCACCGCGAAGAAAGGAAAGAAGGGCAAGAAGGATGCTTCCGAGGATGCCCTGGCTGCTTTGATCCGCAAGAACCAGCAGAGCCGTGAAGAACGACAGGACAACTTCTTTGCTGGTCTGGAAGCCAAGTGGGCTGGCGGCTCAAAGAAAGGCAAGAAGAGAACCCATGACGAGGAAATGGAGGAACCTCCCGAGGAAGCCTTCGAGGCCATGGGAGCTCGTAAGAAGGGCAAGACTGGGGATAGCTCCAGTGGCAGCACTGGTCGCCCCAAACGAACGAAGAAGTGACGCACGAGATGACTGCGTTTTCTGGGGTTTTTACTTGTATATCATGGCGGCTACGGAGTTTGGGACATTGATTCCCGTGAAGGGACACGAGCGAGGATCGGGCGTTCTATAAATGACTGCTGGATCGTAATGGCAGCAGTGGTTCAGGGTAAACCAGGGTTCTGGGAAGAATCTGGCTTCATTTACCGACACATTAATGGAATTAAAATCATATAAGCTTACTCTACAAGAACCAAATGCTTCCAGTTTGTGCATGATTCGACAAAACGGATGGTGATTCTCATCCAGTGACTCTGGATGGATGTTATGACTTGCTCGCCTGTCACCTAGCCAACAATGGACGCGTGCCCCTCCAACCGAGACGCGTTAAGCTCCATGCAAGCACTTTAACATGCTTTTTGGCTTTAATATGACTTCCCTATAGCCGAACCTGATCCGCACCCTGATTTCGCCTTCAACACCTGCCTGGTGCGCTCGTTGCCGTGAAGAGTGGAAAGAACCGCGCAGTGTCGGGAGAATAACGATGCCATGACCAGCGCCACTGGTACGACAACGGACAGCACCGGCGGCGCCAAGTATGAGTTCTATCCCGAATACTGCAACGCCGTCTCCCCACCATCAACAAGTGGTGCCCGCTGACGGCGCACGACATCCACGGCCTAAGCTGGAAAGTCCGAATAGACGGTAAGATTCGAGCGCTCCTTTGAATAAGAAGACCCTATCTGTTCAACCCAACTAACAGGAACACTGTCAATCGTAGACCAGAAATACATCTTCTTCCACCTCAACCACCCCATCTATTGGGTCCGCATCGTCGGCGTCGTCGTCGCCATCGACTCCTTCTACAGCCGACGCATCTACACCATTGACGACAGCAGCGGCACCTGCATCGAGTGCTGCGTGACCGTGCCCGCGCCCGACAAAAACACCGAACCGACGACCACAACAACATCCAAAAACAATAACAACAACGCTCTCCTCCCGCCGCCGCCGCCAGACCCGTACCCAGGCATCGAGACGGGCCTCGTCGTCGACATCAAGGGATACCTGACCGTGTTCCGCAACGCGCCCCAGATCGCCGTCGCCAAGATGGCGCACCTGCGCTCGACGGGCGCCGAGGTGGCCTTCTGGGGCAAGGTGCGCGCGTTCCGGCAGGACCCGCTGGGCAGCCCCTGGGTCGTGGACGCGAGCACGGCGCGGCGGCTCAAGCGGGCGAACGAGAAGGACGTGGTCGGCAAACAGCGTCGCGAAGAGCAGAAGAAACGAGAGCAGCGGCAGCGGCAGCAGCAGCTTGTCGGCGGGAGGTCGGGAGGAGAAAGAAGGACGGTGGATAATAAAAAGGGGTCCTCCACAGCAGCCCACGATGATGAAGAAAGGAGGAAGAGGAGCAGGAGGGACGAAGGAGCTACTACAGACCAGGCGAAGGATTCCCGACGACAGAGACGCGAAGGGGAACGGAGGAACAGCAGGAGGAAGGCGGAAAGCGATGATGCAGAGCAGAAAAAGGCCATTCCAGTGTCTTTGAGGCACAAGCCGCACCGGCCGTCCAAGCTAAGCGAGGTGGCTACCTATACCGAAGGCCAATACGATGCTTTGGGGCTTTGAGGTTTTGCATACGACATGGCAACGATTCCCGTGGGTGAGCGGCGCTTCTTGTTTAATGGCAGGTCTTCTAAGCGAGGCGTTTCGACGTTTGATTACCACGAATTGTACTGATTTCAACTGCCAAGACACGTCCTTGTATATATTTAATACGATATACGTTCCGTCAGTTTGTATAACATCTCAATGCGTTTATTTCATTATGGGCTTTAATGTGCTTAGTCCTAGACCTTCTAGAAGTTGGCCTTGCCAGCAAATCGCTCGTTCTGCACAATCTCGATCCAGTAACCGTCAGGATCCAAGACGAAAGCCACGTTCTTCATGCGGCCGTCCATGAGTCGCTTCTTCCAGTTGACCTTCATGTTCTCGAGGCGCTCGCACGCCGAGTCGAGGTGGTCCACAGAGACGCCTAGAGAGACTTGGTTAGTAGTTGTCAACAACAGAGTAGAACAGAGCAGAGAAACTCACAAATGTGACCGAAGCCCTGGGGCTGCGCATTGCCGTCATGGTACTTGAAGCTCTCGTCCTTCTCGGTGCCGTAGTTCCACGTGAGCTCGAGGAGACCCTCGTAGTCGGCGGTGAAGCCACCCTCCGGCACGCCCTTGGATCCGGGGTAGCCGAGAAAGTACAGGTTGAAGCCGGCGGACTCCTGCTCGACGGTGCGGAGCAGCGTCATGCCCATGGTCTCCTGGTAGAACTTGAGGGACTTCTCGGCGTCCTTGACACGGATCATGGTGTGGTTCTATTCAAGGGAAGGGGTTTCCCGCGCGTTAGTGAGCGAGCTTTTAAGTCAAGGATGATTTACGTACCATGCGGTAAGTCTTGACGTCGGTCGCGCTGGGGTCCGAGGGCTCGTTGGGGTCGTCGGCGCCCTTGGTGCCGGCCTTGAGGCTGACGATCTCGACCCAGTAGCCGTCCGGGTCGAGGGCGAAGGCGATGTGCCTCATGCGGCCGTCCGTCAGCTTCTTCTGGAACTGGTAGCCGGCCTGTTCGATGCGGTTGCAGGCGGCCTGGATGTTGTCGACGCTGATGCAGATGTGGCCGAAGCCGCGGTGGGGCTCCTTGTTGCCGTTGTTGACCGTGTAGTTGGCGTCATCCTCGGTGCCGTAGTTGTGCGTCCTGGATGGCGAGTTCAGCCCAGTATATCTATGAGGGACAAGTAGGGAGAGAGAGACTTACAGCTCAACAACACCCTCTCGGTCGAACGTCGTGTTGCTCGACGAGAGGGCGCCGGGCGAGTCGTAAGCCAGGAAATAAAGATCAAACTTGTTGTCTGGGAACTCGAGCTTCTTGATCAAGCTCATCCCAAGGAACTCGTAGAATTTCACTAATCAAGCCACCCAGGAGTCTCATTGGTCAGCCAGCCAGTCGTAAACATCTATCAGCACAGCACTAAGCGCTATACGCTACACGCTATACTCGCCCGTTGGATCTGAGGACCTTGAGGGAAGGAACCATACCTGAGGCCTTTGGGTCCTTCACGCGGAGCCTATCACACACGAGCGTTTTGGTTAGCTCTCGGACCCAGAGCTACGTAGACAGGGGCCTTACATGGAATGGTTAAACTTGTAGTTCTTAACATCTGTAGTGGTCGCCATGGTTGCAAAAGTTCGTGGCGTAGAAGCAGCTGTGTGGTGGTTTTAGTTCAAACTGTAATCTGCCGCTTACTTGGGTATAGTGAACGAGGCTCACCTATTATTCGAGGGGTCTGAGATAGTAGACCAGTCTGTAGTCGGATGCGTTGAAAGGCTCTGACAGTCGACATTCAGTCTTGGGTATGAGAAGAGGGTTGTTTGGCTGTTGGATTTCCTTGACCCTGCTTTGTAACCGTTTAATTATGCAACATGCAAAGCAGGACAACCATTACTAACGGGTAATGACGTTGATCAATGTTTATTATTGGGGACATCATAACGCTCAGCTTCCGACCGGGCCTGCAAAAGCTTGAGCTGGGCTACCCCGCAGTAGATACCGATAGCTAGGATAAATGCAAGGCCCCGATAGAGTAATGGAAGCCTGCATGTCTTTACCCCTTTCTGTCTCTCTGCAAAGGCGATACATACTAAACATACTGTATACAGGGAGAAAAAACACTATGCCGCCTTCGGGTTTTGACATGATACTTGTTCTATAGTAAATAATCGTCCGGCTTGTTGCCACCGAAAATCCCATTCGGATAGAACCCTGGACACCCACCTCCTTATCCTGATACTCAACTTTTTCTGTTCTCACAACTGGCCCCCTTGGTGTAATGTACAAGATTTGACAATAAGAAAATTTGGCGTTGAAAGCCGTAAGTAGTGAGCCTTAGCTAGGCTCACCAGATGATTATGCCACCGCGGTGGCAACATGGTCGCAGGAAATAATGACCAATACAACGTAGAATCTGCAAGAGAACGTGTTCGCAATTGAGCCAATGAAATGACTCGCGAATAATATAGGTAACGTTATTAGGACGGGATGGAGGACTTGATTCCAGCCTTGAAGGCGTCGAGACCGGCGTCTTCGTTGCTCAGACCATCGCTGGGGGCGGCGAAGAAGGCGACGGCAATAATAACGTACATCGCCATCAACTAAATATGGTCAGCCGATATAACGATCCTAGATCCAGGGTAAACTTACCATGACACCCTCGAGATAGTTCGATTTTCCGTCTTGAACGGTATAAATGACGACTAGGACGGCAAGGATGAAGGCAATCGTCTCGACTGCCGGGTTCGCTGTCAGCATGCTTGCGAAAAGCCTCCACAGGGGGTCCTGATATACGTACAAGTCTCAAAGCGCATCGTCATGTCATGGCCCATGATCCACCCCAAAACGACCAGGAATGGCGTCACAAACATGGCGATTTGAATACTGGATCCAATTGCGACTTGCATAGCCTGTGAAACCACGTTAGTGATAACCGCTTCGTATCGCGCCGGCTCCTGAACAGCACTTACCAGATCCATATTGTTCTTCACAGCCACGATAACAGCCGTAACGTGTTCGGCCGCGTTTCCGACGATAGGAATCAAGATAAGACCGATGAAGTTGCGGCTAATATTGGCTCGTTCCACCAACGCGTCGATGCTGTCGACCAGATAATCGGCGCAGACGGCAACCAGCACAGTAGTGACGATCAAGACGGCGCCAGAGGCCCAGGCTCCCAGAAGGGGTTCTTCGTCACCCTCCGCTGCAGCGGGAGCCTCTTCTTCGGCCTGTTCCTCATCTCCGGGGCTGCGCTGCGCCTGCTGCTTCGACTTGGGCACGAAAAGGTTGTGATGGGTTCTCAGAGAGAAGTTGAGGTAGAACGCGTACATGATGAGCAAGATGATGGCCGTCCCGCGCGAGAGGTTGAGAATCGTTTGTTGGCGCTCGTCGGGGTTTCTGTTCAGCGAACTCTGCATAACCATCGACAACTATCCAGCGAGTCAGTTCACCCACATTCTGAACGAGTCTTATGGGGGTTCCGTTTACTTACGGCACTAGGAACCACCATGGAGGCAGCCGCGAGCATGAGCAACGAGCAAGTTGTTTGTGCTGTGATATCAGTAAATTCCTGCTCCATTCCTGCGCCCGCCTCGTCCTTCATGTTCTTGAGTCCACGAAGAAGAAGCACATGCCCATAACCAGGAGAAGGTTGGAAAGGATCGAGCCAATCATGGAAGACTTGACCACCGCATACTGCCTTTCTTTGAGCGCAATGACGCTGACCTGCACACGAAGCCCATATTAGTATCCTGCAAGCCTGTCGTGGTTTCGAGTCCCTTACAATCAGTTCCACGGCATTGCCAAATGTCGCGTTCAACAAGCCACCCAGCTGCTCACCGAGCTTCGCCGAGATATCCTCCGTCGCGTTGGAGAGAACAGCAGCAAGTGGGATGATAGCAAAGAAGTTGATGACGAAAACCGCAACAGGGTCCATTCCGGTCATGCCGGCCACGAGGCCAATGGGCACGCAAAACAGAAGGATGTTGATCTTGGCTGAGTTGATGTGTTAAGAGTTAGTCGGCGCATTTCCCGTGAAGTTGATTGCGTTCCGCTGGCTTCACTTACTTCTCAGCAGAGTTGCCTTGATGATATGCCACAGTTGAGCCGGGAGCTTCACCATTGGCTTGTCACTCTCCATGCCTGGCGTGTGCCATATGTCGAGGAAGAATTTGTAGGTGTCGCCGTGATCCTTCTGGGCAAGACCGGAGCCGCCCATCAGGGGGTGGTTTCATCATGGGCGTGGCCATTCGGAGCCATAGTGTTCTTGCGCGGCAGCGTGATGCCACGTATTAAGCCTCGAACACTCGGTAAAGCTATAATTGAGATCACGAAAAGGCGCGCCGTTGGTCAGTCTCAATTGCGCATCGGTATCTGGCCAAGCTGGGGATTATATCGAGAGCCGCTTTGCACCATACTCCGCCGCTGCCGGGCAACGATATCCAATAGACCAAGGTAGGGTTGGGGCCGGTAGCAGACAAGAGCGATACAGGGTAACGTGCACAAGCTCCAATGGCCAGCCAGGGCAGGGGTATGTACGATCAATAGGATGCTATAGAGAAAGAGAAAGAGAGGTGTAAAAAAGTGTGCTGCGGCAGTAGACTAAAGCTTCCAGGGAGTATGGTATACTCACACATGATTCAGTTTAGGCTCGCGATCTATACAAAAAGTGCAGATAAGAGCAGTTATTAGATTGACAATTTCGTGGGGTAGCGCCTAAGAGTGTACACAGCCGCGTGACGAGTCAAGGCGAGGGGACAAAGGCGACGACAAAGGCAAGGCCGCAAAGGGCTAAGTGGTGGGCGGTTGGGCGGTGGGTGTTGGGTCGGGAGTGCTATCGCGAAAGCTTGGCCCCGATTGCTTATGTTGCTCGCTCTTTTCTTCTCTGTCTAGGTTTTGCGCTGATCCCGTGCAGAAAATAGGCGCGTTAGTAAGAGGGCGCAGTCCTGTCCTGTCGTCGGGTGGCACCAGACTGAGTAAGGAAAACAGATGATGGGTGGTGTTAGAGTGAGGGTACGACGAATCGAAGGAGTAGCTGATAGTTCACAGCTTGGGCGGAAGGGGAAATTGAATTCCAGCGCTCGGTAAGAGGAAAAAGGCTTCCTTGGTTAGGCAAGCCGCCGGGTGGGACCGTGAGCAGAGGAAAATGGTCTCAGATAGGTGCTACAAGTGCCACAAGCAGACGAGAGAATTCGGTCATGGATGCCCTGGAAGAAAGAAGCCTGTCCAAGCTCAGGTTACTCGTTGTGTTGTAACTTCTCGTGTCTGCTGTCTTTGTGTCGTCATTTAGAGAGATGACAGGACCCTCTTTTCCAGTGGTAGATCGCCGTATACAAGCCCCTTCACTTGCTGACTTGCTGCAGCGTACCTACTTACAACGGTTCCCAGTTTAGTGGATGACGGGCCAAGGAAACCACTATATTCAATGGGGGCTTTGCCCGGCTGCGATTGCGAACTGGCTGGCTTGGCTGCTGTGCGAGGGTGGAAATTCAGTGGTATCGGCCGGGAAGCTCCAGGTAAAACAACATTCTAGATGTAGTCACTAGCAGGGGGTAGCTCTGTTGTTTCGTATCACGTATCACGCCGCAGTTGAACCTTCACTCCTTCCAGGGCTCTGTGAGGTTCTTACATACTCCGTAGTCTGCACGTAGATCACAGAATGCTGGTTGTCGCTTATGTTCTATTCTTCGGACAATCGAATACCTCCCAAGATGGATCGTTCCAACTTCTGAGATCCAGCATGAGACGATTATCAGTTGACCGACCCTAAACTCCTTAGCCCCCCAGCAAGCCACTGTTCACACAGGTAGCGTATCAGTAAGTCATGACAGCACAGGCCCGTCTGCGTACATGAATACTACATGTGCATACATCAGCATACCGGCAGTATGAGGGGGGCTCTCGAGTCTTGAACGGGATGGCTCAACTACTGCAACTCCAGGATGCACGTGGACGTAGGCTGTACCTACGTTTCCACGAACAAGCATTAGTACGTTAGTCGATTGGCTGAATCTACAAGTCTACTGTCTACCGGCCTTCTACCACGTCGTTGTGTCCAATAAAACCTACAGGCTGACAGGCTGATATCAGAGGCAGGTCACTAGAGCGTCGTCGGCCAAGATGAGATGACGATCGATGTGCGAGGTTGAGTAAAAAGTAACTGCCAAGAGTGGCTGAGGTGCCCAGACCTCCTTCCTGTGCTACAACCACGGAGGGCTTTGGTCTGCAGCCAAGAACGCGGGACTCGAAACATCAGGAACAACCCCACTTACTTCTGAACGGAGGCCTCCCAAAGCCAAGGCCGGGACAAGATGAGCCCTCGCCCGGCTTCAAGGAGCTTGTTTACTGTGATTTGTTTTCCCTCAAGCCCCAATTTCGAGCCCGCCTGGCTCTCCCATAATTTGCAGGATTATACTGCGAGTATGCTAATGGTAAAGTGAGGTATGTATGCTTATTATTGTGCTTCTTGGGGAAATAATTACGGAAAGTACCACAGTCTGACAGTTCCTCCCATCAATGACTTCCGCTGTATTGGATTTATTAGCTGCTTGGCATCCGATCTGCTGAAGCAGGGACGACAGGGGGATCCCCGAGTCTCGACCGTCGGGCGCTTATCGATAAAAGCTCGCCTAACCCTTAGCAAGCTGCAAATGAGGAGCTTCTCCGACAGGTCCGGATATGTACTCTGTACATACTGTACAAATCACCAACGAGTTTGGGCTTAAAGCAAACTAAAGTGCCGGATGCGTCTCCCGATGACATCTGTGATTATGGGGACATCGAAAGGCCAAACTGCCTTTTATCATTCCTCTTCCTTTTCGAGTCCACATCTCAGTGTGCATGCATGTACATGCAATCCACTATCACCTTGTTGTGTGGTGGTAAAACTGGAATGTATGATACGACCACCAATGGTTCGGTGCTTGGCAGGCGGCGGTGTCCAAACTCAAACTTCACTGAGCACTCGGTGCCAAACGGGGTTGGAAATTCTGTGTCTAGGTTCTATTGTTCTAGGTCTACCATGTGTTGGTCACCAACAGTCGTTCAGTGCGCCAAGCACCTATGAGTTTGGCCCTCCTCATTTTCAACTCGGCCATGCCACTTGGCAGCGCCCTAGTGAAGCCCCTAACATACCAAATCAGTCCAGTTGTCCTCGGTTACCACATACGTGGATAAGCTCGTCTATATGCATAGTGTTCGTCATACGTATCTCGTCAAGTGTCGTCCCTTTCGTGACCTCTGTAATTTAGAGAAAAGCTGCGCCATGATGTGAATCAGTCCCAGCGTGCGATGTATGCGTGTCCAGAGCCGCTCAGCTTACCTGCAGCGTACGCTTGGTACCAAGTCAAAGAAGCACCGCCATCAAGCCAAGACGGATCGAAATTCCTTGCGGTAAAGAAGGTCCACGCTGACTTTGGATCGACCGTTGCCAGGTTGCCATAGAGGATTCCTCTCCATCCCCCTTCAACCTTGTCTGCGCGTCCCTTGTCGAAATAGGTCTCCCACTCCTGTCGCACAAAGTTGGGGGCGCGCGTGAGCTTCGAGCTCGGAAGCAATGGGATCATATGGATCCCTTGGACGTATTCGATATTTGCCCCGAAATATGTGGTATGGTCGCATTTGTTCTCGAACAAAATGCCAGCCACCCGATTTCCAATAAAGTTCGACGGCTGCACTTTGTTGTCCGATGTATAGAGATAGTACTGACTGAGTGCCCTTGTGATTGTTGCGAGCATCAAGTTGCCTCTGGCCTCCATGTTGCCGTCCCTGATGGTATGGCCCCACATCTTGATAGCGTATGCGTGCATCGCATCTTCTGAACTTGACTCTTGATCCTATTGTCCGAGTAAGCACACCGCCTCAGTGCGGGATTACCAGCTCGCCTACCTTGCCATCGAGAGTCTCATACAATCCATGAGCCCAACTATGCCCGTGATACCAATCGAAGTTCCGGGAGGCGGGGAAATATCTGTCTGCGCTCGACGGGTTGGCTACGTCTCGGACAAGGGTGTTTACATAGTCGACATTCGCCTTGGTCAGCCAGGTCGGATCTAATTTCCCAATGATGGCTGCAGCCAGTATGAAATAACCATAGTGAAAATGGTGGTCATTGTAGTAGGTATTTCCAAAGTCGGCACCGCTGTTTCCTGTTTGGTATGTGGCCGAAGACACTATCCCGCCCCAAGCGCCTGAACACCGTCAGTCTACGACAGAGCTGTTCTCCCAGACAACCACAACTTACTTTCGTAATAGAGAGGAAACTGCTGTTTGTTTGCTACAAACCGGCCAAATGCTGCTTTCAGATTTTCAAGTCCTGTTTGGGCTAGCTTCTGGTTCTGCAGCAAGTCGTGAACAGCATAACAAAGATGCGCGAATTTGACAAGGGCCTGCAGAGTTCATGAGCAAGTAGTATAATGGATGACTTGGAGCGATATCTTACCTTGCCGCCGAAATACATCGAGTTTTGGTTCGACTGCTGATCCACATTTTGGGAAATCTCCTTCAGAGCCATCGGGAGGATTGCGTTGACCAGGTTCGACTTTATTGTCGACTTGCTTCCTGCGACTGGATCCCAAGGGGCGAAGCCCATAGAGACAGGCATATTAGGCTCAACCATGGTCCAAGAATCTGCAATTACTGCAGTGGCCATACCCTTGGTCGTCGTTTGAAGCTGTATCTTGGTTACGGCATTGTGTGTTTCGGTATCGAAGGACTCAATGTGATGAGGTAAAGCATACATCATCAATTTGCCGTTGAATACTCCAGCCTTCCTGTACTGGAAGGTATAAGTACCTTTGTTGCCGGAGCTCGTCCCGGATAATGTAACGCCTGTAGGGTAAGCGCCTGACGCAGCATCAATCAAGCTCTCGGCATTGCCTGGATCTTTGATGATTTGAATGATGCCGTTATACGGTTTTGTCGCCTTGGCGTGGGCATTGTTAATGACTTGCAGGTCGAAAGAGTCACCTTTCGCGGAGTACGCGTAAACATGCCAGGCTTTGCCGTCCTCGAGATAGATGGTGTACTTTGTAACACCTGGCTTCGGGCCGTTGGTTGATTTTGTGACCGTCTTGAAGAAGACACCAGTGCTTATTGCTGGGGTGGATCCGCGATAAATCGCTGTCACGAAGGCCAGTCCTTGAACCAGTGGAAAAGTAATAAGGGCGTTTCCCCCAGCCTTCGCCAATAGATTGATATTGACTGATTGCGATTCCATTGTGTCTACTGTCAACACCGAGCTTGAGCCCAGCTCAAGTGCTGAAAGGCAAAGAGACTGTATTCCAACTGGGTTCAGGAAATATTTTGCAGCCCCTGTGTCAGGCGAACATTGGCCGTACACCCTTTGGCTTGCTTCGATATGAGAGACCGAAAGACCCCAGCTGGACGTGGCTCCCTGACCCTTCGCCCATGCAACGGAGTATGGATGGAGATATGTCGGAGCATTTTGGTTGCCGAGGAAAAAGTTGGCGTAAAACTTGTTTGTCTGATATGGGCCGTTTCCAGTGACACCAAGGCGAGGTACCGGGTGATCTTTCCGGGCCTCGAAGTTAGTTGATGGGGCATTCGTGGCAATGGCATACCTAAATATGTCCGACGATGCGGCAGCCTCGGCCATGGCGGGGGTGCTCGAAGGTTGCAAAGCCGGTCCAAAGGGTACCAATAAGGAGGTCGGATCTGGTATACGGCCGGTAGGAAAAGGGGCGATGCTTGCTCTACCTTCGGTTTCAAGAGCAGCAATCACTTTTCCAGTAGTGTCAGGTTTCAATGTTCCTGGAGGCGGTAGTATCTGTACTGTCTCGGATGGTGATGCGCTAGTTAAAACTGCGACAGGTTGATAGTTTTCTTGGTAAGGGTTCGCGATGATAGGCACGGCCAGGTAGCCCTCTTGATACGCGCCACGCTCGATCAAACCCACACTGGTCTCCTCGACTTGGCGATCGGTAAGAGAAGATAGTGGTACGCTTCGGGCAAAGTTGATCTGCAACAGTATTAGTAGGTTGAAGAGCCACATGATGAAAAGTAGGAAAGGGGTTGATGTTTGGGGGTAGTGTCTGGGGTTTGATCCCCGAAGTTGAATATTAGCTGCAAGAACGTGTTCCGAGGCCGACAGAAAAAGTAGGCGACATGAGCTTCTTTAGATAGGACAAGTAATAAAGAAACGAGCAGAATATATCTTGGTATTGGAAATTGCAGCACGAAGCCATGAGTGAATGTGTGAAGCGTGAATGACACGGGTGACGGTTAAGCAAGATACACTCGCCAAGCGAACGAAGGATATAGAAGGAATATGCCATGATTGGAACGAGCTTTCGTCTACCAGGGAATGGAGAGTGGTTGTGAATAAACACACACGACAAGCAGCTAACTCTATGAAGTGCTACGTGCGAAGAATGCGGTGTCTTGTGAATACGGAGTCTTACCTCGGGTTCAATTAGCGAGAGCGTAGAATGAGGTCAGGAATGTAGCCACCAGCTCAAGAATAGAAAATGACTAGCAACGTGAAGGATACTAATAGAGAAGCATAATCCAGGGGGAGGCGTAGGTCTTGTATAACATATAAAGCGACGGGCGTGTCAGGTGTGGGAGAGCATCACGGTGTGTGTGCGATGGGCTGGCGTGTTCTGAATCAGACGTTGGCGAAGGTTGTTGATGTCTTGTACGAACTCGAGCTGGAGGAAACGCAGTGACGCATGTCTAACCGGACCACACCTAACATTGAACCATCTCTTGCTCGGGGCAACGGCTGGGGGGTGATGTTGAAATCCATCTTGGAAAAGACAGAGTAAGAGCACATTGACGAAGGACGTCTTTGTTGGTCACTTACTTACACGGCGGTCGTGGCTTCGGGTTTTCAGGGTTTTAACCACTGATTGATTTGGAGCTGCTTCTTCTTCCCCCCACCTCACTTCGAAATGCTGCGAATGCGTTCTTGCTGCAATCCGACAGGGAAGGAAGACTACCAAAACTTGGAGTCTCTGGCCATCTGTTGCTTTGTAATGTGCTGGGGCCGTTCTGTCTTTGTCGCGCAAGACGGTTAGGTAGGAGGTGTCAGTCAGAGGTTGCAACGTCAACCCATTTGCTCGCTTCTTGAGTTTGGGGACCAAGGGGCTCATGACATGCCGTCCTACCCGTACAGAGGGCATTGGCACTATTAGTGGGGCCGCCAACGTCGAAAGGTGTGCTGCGGAAGACTGAAACAATGTTACTTGGCATTAAAGGCCATGACGACCTGTATCAAATCATTCATGGTAGTCGAGGGTTGTTTCTATATATATGATCACGCGTGAAGACTATTTGATGCCAGTGGGTTGGAGTTTTTCCATGGTGGAAGTACATTTTGTGTCATCGTTTGAATGTAGCGCTGACCAGTTGCGACAAATCAAACATCCACATCGCACCTGATCCATATAGCTGGCAACGCATCTCAAGAACATATAATTTGGATAGAATACAAGTATTCTTCGGCTACGCATTTGTTATAAAGATCGATAGCTCTCTCATCGAAAACGCAAGAGTTCTAACCACATATCAGCTTCAGCTCTGTCTAAATGCGACTAACAAGAACATACAGAGACCGATCATCCGTATCCGACCCAGGTCTATTTTCCCACCTAAAATCGCCAAATCTCAACATTTTCAAATAATTCTAATAAATCACCCTAAAGCTCTGAAATTAGATACAAAATATTTTTTTAAAGAAAACTTTTAATAGTTTATATTATAAAATTCATAGAGTTTTATACTTAGTTTCTAGCGAGTGGTTATTAAAAGAGTATAAAATGTAGTCATAATATTGGGCAATATCCTGCCCGACAATGTACCCAGAAGAGTCGACACTCCGAGGACCGATGTGATAATGGGGAATTCTTCACTTAAAGCGAAATAGACTTCACTTAAAGCGAAGTAGACATCAATGATGTATTGACCGAGTTGGTTTGCTATGAATTGATATTGGCAGAAACTGCATGCACGTAGTAAGCGCAGCTGGGATTTGCTGACTTTGCCCGAGCTCAGCGGCCGAACCTGAAGCCAAGACCCGAGACTCCGGTTCGGGCTCGGAAAGATGAGGGATGGGAGGCTACGAAACGACAGCCTGGAATATCTAGCTTCCCCTGACTACCAATCTGAAGGGGTTCCAGTTCGGGAGTTGATCAGAGAAGTGGGTTTCAAGAGTTGACGGGAAGAACCCGTTGTCCTGCGACGAGTGTGCCAAGACAAATAATCAGATCCTTCATATAAGTCCATGGCTCGGGGCCGAAGCTTATCTGATCCGGCAAAACCCCGAGGCCCGGCGTCGGAGTTTGCGTGTTCAGTTTACATAGGTACCTACATATAATAAGACTACCCAAAGTGTAGTAGGTTCGTCGTGGCAGCGAGCTTGAGGCCTAGAGGCCATATATTTCGCATAAGTTAACTACACCCGTAGTCCCAACAGTCCAAAGACTTTTCTCTGTATAATTAGGCCCAAGCAAGCAGACCACATCGTTACAATGCTCCAAAAGGCAAGGCTGATCGTGAGTTTCATTGCCTACGTATTCAAACGCATCGGCGAGTTGGCCTGGGAGTCCATCGAGAATCGGTATCGCCAAATCCAGTTCGCCTCGCAGCCGCCGCTCACGGACCATGGCGAGATGCGGAATATAGTCGTTGTCGGAGCTTCCTACGCCGGCTACCACGCAGCCCGCGTCATCGCCTCTAGTCTTCCCCCTAACAGCCCGTACCGTGTGGTCATCATAGAGCCCCATTCGCACTTCCATTTCACCTGGGTGTTGCCGCGGTTCTGCGTCGTGGAGCAAGAACACAAGGCCTTCATCCCGTACGGCCCCTATCTGAAGGGCGCCCCAGAGGGTCGGGTCCGCTGGGTCCACGAGCGAGTGGCCAGGGTGGACAGGGATAGCGTCTGGCTCGAGAAGAGCCACGATCAGATCCCGTACGCTTTCTTAGTGATAGCTAGCGGCGCTGGCGCAGCAGAGGGGCTGCCTTCCAGGGTCGCCGCTGATACGAAGGCAGAGGGAATGGCTCTCCTTAAAGACATGCAGCGCAACATCAAGGGGGCGCAGCATTTGGTAGTGGTAGGCGGCGGCGCGGCTGGTGTGGAGCTCGCAGCCGATGCAAAGCAGAAGTATCCCGAGAAGCATGTCACTCTGGTACACTCGAGGAAAGCTGTGATGCATCGATTTGGGCCCGAACTGCAAGCTGCAGCTTTGAAAGGCCTAGAGAATCTTGGGGTTGTAACTATTCTCCAAGAGAGGAGCGCAAGCGGCAGTATCGTTGAGGGACAGATCACCCTCCAGTCTGGCAAAAGGCTCCAGTGCGACTTTCTGGTAAGTTGACCACTATATCAGGAGAGGGATCATGACAGACTAACGGCCTGATAGGTCAACTGTACGGGACAGAGCCCTTCGTCAAGTTTTATGGCCGGACTGGCGCCTGAAGCTATCTTACCCACGGGTACCATTCGAGTCAGACCGACATTACAGATCCAGGACGAGAAGTTACCAAACGTATATGTGTGCGGCGATGTTGCCGCGGTCGGGATTGATAATCCCAACGCACGCTCTGCAATGCGGCAGGGCGCGGTCGTTGGCTTGAACGTCGTCCGGGCAGCAACCGGCGGCTCACCAACCAAAACGTATAAGCCATTCTGGGGAGAGGGCGTCATCAAACTAACGCTAGGTCTGGTGAGTACAGGCAACTATTTACTGGTGTCCTATAAGCTGTGGCTAATATTAGAAAAAAAATAGGATAAATCGATCTCACACGTGAGTGATGGGAAGACGGAGCTATGGTGGCAAAGCAAGGAAAGAAATCTTGACCTTATGTCTGCCCTAGGATGGAGACATCTGGGTGCCAAGCCTTTCGACGACGACGATGATGAATCCGAGAAATGAGTCGAATGAGGAATGTGATGTAGAATTCAGACCGTCACCAGCTATTCATGTACGAATACAATTTATCAGGATGATCGACTTGAGTTTAAGAGATGCAGTTAATATGGAACACCCAGCATACCTGGAAGCGTTGTCGGTTACCCCGCTGCTGACATCCCCAGCTCCCCGTATTTCTTCTTATAATACCGGTAGACCTAGCCTAACAACCTTTGACACCGATTAAACCAGGGGAACCCAAACCCCAGGGAGGAAAAACGTTGACGTGATATATTCATCTAGTAGTGCAGTACTTTTTTCTTCTCTAATTACTAACTTCGACAGAAGTATTTCCAAAAAGGCAGTAGCAATGGGGTTTGCATCTGGTCGATGGACGGTATTTGATCGCGTGAACAGGTCGACCTAATATCGCCCGCCGCCATGCCAAGCTTTGGGGGAGCATGGGGGAAAGGCTATTGCTCGCTCCCTTTCGCGAGTACGTTTGCGGGGTAGGCGCAGCTCTGCCCCCAATCGTGGTGGCTAATTGTTGGATCATGCAACTGCTACTGGACCAGTCTACACTGCATCATCCCCTAAAGGGGCTACCTTGCCTGCTACCCCCCGTAGGAAGCGCTTCTGGCCCACTCACTTTAACCCCTTAATGACCTATGCAGTGTGTCGGCTTCCCTACTTGGGCCAGGAAACTGTCTGCGAGCATGTCGCTTGAGGATGACTTGCGTCTGGGGGCGGCCGGTCAAGATCGACTCGACCTCATTACCTACGCCCAGTCAGAAAGGGGTGACGTTTGCCTACATGCAGCTACATGCAGCACTCTCTTGTGAAACGAGGAGCAATACAGAAACCCCTCTTTTGAGTAATGGCAGCTTTGGAAGTTGACTTGAGCTCAAAGTTCGGGCTACTCACGTCATTCTTTGAGAAGAAAAACTCCAACTCATCTCCCCCAATTTCGTATACACCTTAGAGAAACAACTCCCACGTCTATATCTCTTTGGTTCCATAGCTTATAACTCCCACCATCGTTGCCAGCCAACATTTGTTACTATGGCGCCCAATACTGTTCATGTTCAGCGAGGCTCAGTCGACAGTCCTGGCAAGCCACGGGTTTTGGTGCCGGAAAAGGTGTCACCGGATGGCCTGTCCATACTCACATCGGACTTTGAGGTCGACCTGCGGCCCGGGCTTTCTGCCGAGGAGCTGCTGGAAGCCATCCCCTCCTACCACGGGCTGATCGTGCGATCGGAGACCAAGGTCACGGCCAAGATCCTCGCCGCCGGCACCAAGCTCCGCGTCGTGGCCCGGGCGGGCGTCGGCGTCGACAATATCGACGTGGACGCGGCGACGGCCCAGGGTATCATTGTCGTCAACTCGCCTTCCGGCAACATCGTGGCGGCCGCAGAGCACACTGTGGCCCTCTTGCTCGCCACGGCGCGCAACATCGGGCGCGCGGACAGGACGTTCAAGGAAGGCAAGTGGGAGCGCAGCAAGCTCGTCGGCGTCGAGGTCGGCCACAAGACGCTCGGCATCATCGGGCTGGGCAAGGTCGGCATGAAGGTTGCCCGCATGTGCGTGGGCCTGGGAATGAAGGTCGTTGCTGTTGACCCCTACGCGAGCGCGGATTTGGCGAGGCAGGCCAATGTCGAGCTGGTGGCGACCTTGGACGAGGTACTCCCCATAGTGGATTTCTTGACCATCCACACGCCGCTACTTGCCAGCACGCTTGACCTGCTGGGCGAGGAAGAACTGAAGAAGATGAAGAAGACAGCCCGTGTTTTGAATGTTGCGCGTGGCGGCGTATACAATGAAGCCGCCTTGCTCAAGGCTCTAGACGAAGGTTGGATTGCTGGGGCAGGGCTTGACGTCTTTACAAAAGAACCACCCGAGGAGGGCAGTATGGCTGCGGAGCTGGCGAAGCATCCCAAAGCCGTTTCCACACCCCACCTAGGTGCCAGCACAGTCGAAGCCCAAGAAAACGTTAGTCTTGACGTGTGCGGTCAGGTCCTACTCATCTTGAAAGGCGGCCTTCCAACAAGTGCCGTCAACGCGCCCCTGATTCTGCCAGAAGAGTACAGGAAACTCCAGCCCTTCGTAAAATTGATTGAGAAGATGGGAGGTCTGTATACGCAACATTACGTCGGCGCCCAAGGCAAGATGCTTGGCGGTCGCAAGTTCGAGCTTGTGTACCAGGGTGATCTGGCGTCCATCACCAATACGCGGCCCCTATTTGCGGCCCTCGTCAAGGGGCTCGTCTCGACCATCTCAGATTCTGGGGGCCGGGACGTGAACATCGTCAACGCGAATCTCATTGCGAAGGAAAAGGGCCTGGTCATCAATGAGATGCACACTCACGAGACAAGCGATAGCCAGACGTTTGCCTCACTCGTGACATTGCGCTCTGTCGACAAGGACAAGAGAAGCGAGCAAGTCATTGAGGGATATGTGTCGGGCAACACGGTCTACATCTCGAAATTGGACAGGTTTACTGCTAGCTTCACCCCCGAAGGCACGCTCCTTATCCTGCACAACTACGACGAGCCCGGGAAGATCGGGGGCGTCGGTACGAACCTTGGAAAACACGGGATCAATGTCAGGTTCATGCAGGTAGCGAGCTTGGAGGCCGAGGGCGAACCAGTGATGGGAAATTTGACCCGAGTTGACTCGGCGGTGGCTGGTGTAGAGCCCTCTGCCCCGAAAGGCAAAGGGGGCGACGAAGCGCTCATGATCTTAGGCGTCAACGGCGTTGTTGGCAAAGAAGTCGTGGACGACCTAAAAACTGCTGAGGGTATCTTGGACGTCAGTTTGGTCCAATTGTAAAGGGAAAGCAGCGACATTCTAAGATCCCACAATGCATTCTCAACAATGCCACATGGGTCAGACATTAGTGGACGGTATAGATGCACGCTGTTGTTTCCAGAGGAAATGGCGCACATTACAACACCTTCGAAGAGCCAGCTTTGCTACGATAGAACATGCATCCAAGATACATTCGTACAGGAATGGATGTTTGATATGACCCAATAAGTAGATGCACGAAAAACCGCATTGTATACTGTGTGCGATATATGGCAATAGAGTAATGCATCGTCTTCCTGGAAGTAGATGTATTAACAGTGCCATACCAGAACTGTCAATATGATGTCGTGCAAATGGAATCAGGAAATCCAGGTGATGACTAGATTCAAGGATCCAAGCATCTCTTTAGCAATGCGACATGAGCATGCTGTGCAACTGGAAGGGGCATCCGAGTCAGGTTTGGCTGGCCTGTGACTGCGACTTCCTTCGATTACACAAAGGGATACAACAACATTGGAAGGCCCGCCGCATTCGGAAACAACATGACAAAGTGGCAGTTGGAGACACTTGCTGTCTCTCTCAGATCGACCTTGGTCTGCTTGACAACTGCCGTGTATTGGCAGCAGCAGGCTAGCTGAGCGCTTTGATGCACGACCGGTGGTGCATTTCCGCCAACTTCGCATCCGAAATGCGGCATTTGGGCAATCAAATTCCCCCAAGGTAGGAGATACTAGGGGAATACCTTTTCCGACTCTGAGAGCCGAGGGTGGATCTGTGTTTCGAGCCGCGGTCCCAAATAGATATACTTTTTGTCTCTATTTCGGTCATCGGCTACATACATGGAAGAGATCACAAAGATCCGCAAGTCTCCAATATATGATGGGTGATGCGCAAATCCAAGATCGCCTCATCGATAAACCCTCAAATCCCGAGCTCCCCGGACTTACAAATCGGGTCCAGCTGGCGAAGCCTACCCGGACTAAGGGTGAATTAATATCCCCATCTGCCTCTTCCACCAATCAGCCTGGGCCAAACCGCCGACACAGCGCCCGCAGCGAATTACCGTACCCCATCTTACCAAGGCGTGAACTATCTCCCAATTCTGGGGAACCGCTGCTAGTTCGTTGCGCCTCCACTCAACCTATTGGATCACGCATCTGCCGAAACCTCCAACTCCATCGCTGTTGATGTCAGCAGCAGCATCCAAGCGCATCGCTTCAACGCTACCTGTCCACTACCCGGTCTCAGTCAGTCAAGACTAAGCGGCAAGCCCGTATTTCCGCTGCTTGTTCACGTACCGATGGCCGGGGTAGTGCTCGTGACCCCACCCCCACATTCACGCCAATGACGTTGAAGAGCCGCGGATCCCCATCGTGGCCCAGACCCACGGCTTTGAAGTCATCGTCAAAATAGCACTGTTGGACGGACTGCGGATGTATGGTGGACAAACCCTTTGGAAAGTTACGTGCATGTTGACCGGCATGTTCGAAGGCGACTTCATGCCGGGATGATCTCCACCAGTGTGCTCTTCACTCTCAAATTCCCAGTGACCTGTCCTTGGATATACATTGCTTGACCGTGTCACGACGACCGGGGGCCTTCGGGCGGATCGAAGCGAGGATATCCCATCGGCTCGGTTGGACCGCCTACCTGGCAAGTGGCCACTAAAGCAGTGGCCTTCTGATAGGCCCATATCCTATCTATATTACATCGGCACCTTGGCTCGGCCACCTATTCTATGTCCGGTCTCGACAGAGTATTTTCATATTTGAACCTCCACACCGGCTCTTCTTGGTTCTTTCTACTGCTTTCCATTCATTCCCTTCTGCACTCTGGTTTGCCCACTTTGTCGTACTCCATTACACGAGACGACTCATCTAAGGGGTTTCAACAACCCACTGTAAGCCACTGAGATCGGAACATCTTCACACAACGGCGCTCATCACCGTGGATATTGGACTGGAATAAGCGATGCACAACATGAGTAGCAGCGACGAGTCCGTCCATGGCGGTGCCAGCAGGTCGGTTCTTCTGAGTGTCATCACTCAGTACTGGCTGCCAATTATCATTGCTGTGACATTGGGGTGGCTCGCTAAGAACAGATTCAATAATGGCTTAAATCGGTATCCCGGACCTCTCCTCGCTTCGCTCACAGACTGGTGGAGGTTTTGGGATGTCTATGGTCAACGACCAGAAGTTACGCACCAGAAACTGCACGCGAAATATGGTGATTTCGTTCGTCTGGGCCCCAACTCACTTTCGTTCGCCGACCCAAAGGCTCTCAAGACTATATATGGCCTCAACAAGGGATTCGTTAAGGTAAAATCCAGACTTGCTTATCTCTATTACACCATGGAGCTTATACTAACTCGCACACCACAGTCCGAATTCTACGTGGTTCAGCAATCCGTGGTGAAGGGGCACAGCCTGGCGTCCCTCTTCAGCACAACAGACAACGATTTCCATTCACAGTTCCGAAGATGCGTCAACGCGGCATTCAGCATGTCTGCGCTGGTCCAGTACGAGCCTTTCGTCGATAACACCACGAAGCTCTTCCTGGACCAGACAGAAAGGCTCTTCGCCAATAACATAGACGGATGCGACTTCACCAAGTGGTTGCAATTTTACGCCTTTGATGTGATCGGAGAGATTACGTACAGCAAGCGGCATGGTTTCATAGAGAAGAACGAGGACATTGATGGCATAGTCAACTATCTTAGCAAATTGTTCCTCTATGTTGCTCCTGTGAGTACCACTTCCCTATACTCTACCAGACACGTCTAATTGAGTACAAGATCGGACAAATTCCATTCCTCGATCGCCTTCTGCTCAAGAACCCGATCTACTTGAAGCTTTCGCAGTGGGGCATCATCGACTCGACCTTCCCCGTTGCGAAGTTCGCCCGCACCCGAATGGCCGAACGACTAGGACCTGGCTATCTCAACGAAACCAAAGGCCCTCTCCTCCCCGTGGCGGACGCCAAGGTCGACACGAAGTCGCCCGACCTGCTCTCCAAGTTCCTGGCGGCCCGCGAGGCGCGGCCTGACTTCATGAGTGACACCTTGGTGCAGACCATGGCCGTGTCCATGGCCTTCGCGGGCTCCGAGACGACGGCCATCTCGCTCGGCAGTGCCTTCTACTACCTACTCCGCCACCCGGCGGCGCTAGATGCCCTGCGCCGCGAGCTCGACGACTGCGCCCGCCGCGGGGAATTCTCCGACTACGAGACGGGCCTGGTCACCTGGGGCGAGTCGCAGAAGCTGCCGTACCTCGACGCATGCATCAAGGAGGCCTTCCGGCTGCATCCGGCCGCCGGCCTGCCACTCGAGCGCATCGTCCCGCCCAGGGCGCCGAGATCGCGGGCCACTTCGTCAAGGGCGGCACCATCGTCGGCTGCTCGGCGTGGATCATCCACCGGCGGCCCGAGATCTGGGGCGAGGATGTCGAAGCATACCGCCCGGAGCGTTGGCTCGTGGATGAGAAGGCGGCGGCGACGGGCATCGTCCCGCGTGAGGAGCAGGAGAAGAGAATTCGCGAGATGAATGGCATGATGTTCCAGTTCGGCATGGGGAGCCGGACTTGCATCGGCAAGAACATCAGTCTGCTGGAGATCTATAAGGTGGTCCCGAGTCTGTTGCGGCGGTTCGAGGTAAGAAAGAAAGCTTCCTTCAAATCAATTTCCACATCTTTCAGTATTTGCTAACGTACGGGTGACTTCTACCAGATCCGCTTCAAGGACCCCAATGAGGAGTGGAAACTTGTCAACGCTTGGTTTGTCAAGCAGCAGAACTTCCAGGCTATGTTCGAGCCCAGGGAGATGGTACGGCCGGAGGGCTATGATGCCGAGAAGGTGGCAGCGTCAGCACACGCCTAAAATGGATGTGGTGGTCTATAAGAGTTATTTTGAAGCTATTTGCGAAATGACTACAATGTCTATACATGTACGACTGCTGATGTGTGATGATGTGTACGTGGCGACCGTCTGCGAAGCGTATTAGCCTCGGATAAGCTCCAGCATGAAGTTTTCCGGAGAGAGAGCGAGGGTCTTGTAGGTAGTAGTTTTACCCCTTACGGGATTTGGCCGCCTTTTTCTGCAACCAAGATCATCCAAGTTACACATACAATGCCAAGAACCTCAACACTACCCAACACTGGCGAGACAGCAATCATTGGGCAATAAGATGGGAGGACAACACGATTATTCAGCGATATTGAAAGTATGTTCGTTTGTTGATTTGTTCAAGTAGCAATCGTAAATACATGGACAACATGCTGTTCTGGCCCATTCCCCCAATTGCACCCACCGTTGAAAGTGAGATGGTCTTTCTCTCCCTCCACAGCGATAAGAAGATATGACGCGAGCAACTCGCAATGCCCACCCAATAAATGCGCCGGCCACGCGCGCGCTGTAAGATGTTATTACAATACAATTTCTTCGTTCCCGCAGACTTCAGCCAACCATGGATATCAAGCACATATCCGTAAAGCAGTAAAAGTCGAGAGGCAGAGGCAGGGGGAGTAAGTGAGCAACGGGGTATATATATGTAACGAGTAGAATACAAGAAAGGGCGTAGGCTTTCATCAAAATATCCGACCAACATTCCCCCTCGTCATCCATCACCCCACATGCAGCCAATCAGGCCACCTTGAGCCAACATGTAGTCATACTCTCTGTACATCGTTGATTAAAATAAATAGGGGGAGGTCGGGAAGAAGAGAAAGAAAGCGAAGAATTAAGATGGGACGACGACGAGGTGGGTGATCGATCGTAGCGCTACCAAGGCCACAGGTAGCCGAATAGTAGTTGCCGGATTGCAGAGAAAAGATGCCAATACTCCACACAGAGCTCCGTCTAGGAGTCCTGGGAGGTTGTCTGCGTCGCTTCGGTAATGGACCTCAGCATGCTGCAAGAGACAGCGTTAGTAGGATGTTCCTCAAACATATACTTCGCAGGAAGTCGTCGTGTCACATACCGCTGATTTCTTTCCCGCATCTCGTCATCGATCTCTTGCATCTGCTTGAGCGTTACGTTACACTGCGCCAGCTACAGGTACATATACATATTAGTTGCTACAGCTACGACGGGGTACACTGCGACTGGGTTGGACGGGACTGGCGGGTGGGAGTGAGCAGGTGATACAGGAAGGTGTCAAAGGGGTTACAAAGGGGTCCTGCGCACCGAAGCCATGGCTGTCGAGAAATTTTCGGACTCCTCACCTTCGACCGCGGGGGTTGACGGGTCAGAGGCTGTGCCGTCCTCCGAGTTGGCAAATCGGCTCTGGGCAAGACCGCCCTTCGCCTTGGATGCCGATGCGGCCTAAACACCCTTTCACGTTAACCAAACCACGCAAACATACCCCGGGCAGAACGTCATCGAACCTTAGCTTCGGCGATCTCGGCATCCTTGACCTTCAACTGTGCCTCCATCTCTGCAAATCTCGTCTTGATGTCGTTGGCCTCCTTAATTGAGTCCGCCAACTTCTTCTGCTCCTCCTCCATCTCCACAAATCTCGCCTTCATGTCGTCAGCCTCTTTCACAGCAGCTGCCAGCTTCTTCTGTTCCTCTTCTACCATAGCGGTCATACTCTCATAAATATCCTTGTAGTCGACTTCATGCTTCTTGATCTTCGCGTCAGTCTCGTTCTTGTGGGCCTCGAACTCCTTCTGGGCGATAGCAAGGTCTTCCTTGGTGGACTGGTGCTGCTCGGTGAGCTGCGCCAATTCTTTGTGCTTAGCCTCGAGTTCTAGGCTGAGCTTCTCCGTCTCTTCGCTCGACTGCTTTGACGCAGCCTGAAGTTTTTCGAGGTCCTCATCGTGCCTCTGCTTCATCGCTTGCAGTTCAGCCTTGAGGGTATCAGTCACAGATGTATCTGACCTCTGGTTCTTTACGGCATCGAGTTCCGCCTCCAGCTCGAACCTCATCATCTTGGCCTCAGCGAGCTGCCCTCTATAATCATCCGCTTCATCCTTGGTCTTCGCCAGCTCCGCAGCAGATGCCTCCTTGGTCGATGCAAGCTGAGCCTGCAGGCTTTCGATCTGTTCCTGCGCCTTGGCTACAGCCTCTTGGGCAGATGCCAACGCCGCTTCGTGCTCTGATGCGGATGACTGATGCTTCGACAGATCCGCTGCAGCTGCAGCAAGCTTGCCTTCATGCACCCTAGTCAGGTCCTCAATGGCCTGGATGTGCTTGGCTTCAAGGGCGGCAATTTCATCGGCGCGTGAGCCGGATGCATCCTTCTTTGCAGCATCGAGCGCATCTGACTGCATGCCAATCAGCTTCTCGACCTCGGCAGAATGAGCTTCGTCGCTTTGTTTCTTAAAGGCATCCAACGCTTCAGCATGGCTCGTCTTGGCTGCCTCGATCTCAGCCTGGGCCTTCTCGAGGGCCTCCTTCAGGGAAGCCAACTCCTGTGAAGAAGCGCTGCCATCGGCCTCCTTAGCAGACAGTTCGGCGGCGTGACTCGCTTGCAGCTCGGCGATTCGAGACTCGAGATCCTGCTTATGTGAAGCCAAGACATCAGCATGGGATGCGTTCAGCTTCTCAAGTTCCTCAGCCCGCTTGGCTTCGCTCTCAGCCTTGGAGATCTCAATGGCCTTAGCATGGCTAGCCTTCAGTTCCTCCAACTCAGCTAGTCGAGTCGCCTCATCCGCGGACGAACCACTCTTGGCAGCCTCTAATTCCATAGCGTGGCTGGCTTGAAGGGCATCGAGGGTCTTTTGATGTTCTGCCTGGCTGTTCTCTAGAGCAGCTACAGCTGCAGCATGCTCGGACTTGGCTGCCTCGAGCGCCTCGGCCTGGGCTTTAGCTTTACTGGCATGGGCACCGTTCAACTCATCGTATTTGGAGACGAAGTTCAAGTGAGTACCGGTCAGCTCTTTGTGCTTGGACTCCAGGTCTGCATGAGAACCAGTAAGTTCATTTAGCTGGGATTCGAGGGCTGAATGAGTGCCAGCAAGGCCCTCATGCTCCTTGACCAATTCGTCGTGCTTGACCTCGAGATCCTGGAACTTTCGCTTAAAATGGGCCTCGCCTTTCAGACTTTCAATCTCCGTTTCGTAATCCGCCGAGATAGATTTGAGTTGAGCCTCATGATGTGTGATCGCGGTTGTATGTTCCTGCTTGAGCTTCTCAAGTTCCTCGGTCAAGTCACCACTGGATTTGGCGGCTTCCTGGGCCTTGGTCAGGTCTTCCTTGAGCGTGGTGAATTCGGCCTGAACGGCGGCCAGCTCAGCCTTGGTCGATTCCATTAATTCCGTAGCTTCGGCAAGCTTGTTCTTCAACTCTTCTGACTCGGCTTGGGCAGTAGCCAAGGCGGCCTTGTCCTGCTCGGAGGTAGCCTTGAGCTCGGCAAGTTCTGCCTCCAGCGCAGAGATCTTGGACGACGTTTCTGCCCCTGCATTTTCGGTCGATGATGCAAGCTCGTCAACCTTTGATTGGAGGGCCTCGTTGGCAGCCTTAAGATCCTCGAGCGCTTTTTCGTGGTCGCCCGCAGCCGCCTTGCTGCCATCAAGCTCGGAAGCGTGGGCAGCTTTGAGAGCTTCGACAGTGGCTTGGTGCTGTTCTTCGAGCGTTTTCTGGAGCTCTTGGAGCTTAAGGGCATGCTCCTCGGAAACCTTGGATAGTGCGTCCTCGTTGTCTTTCGCAATGCTTGCCTTCTCGGCTGTAATGGCCTCAAGCTGGGCTTGAAGCTCCGCAACCTTGCTATCTTTGCCCTCTTGCGAGCTAGTAAAGTCAGTCAGCTGCGACTTGTGAGCCTCGAGCTCGGTCTCGGCGATCTTGAGCTTTTCCAAAGCCTGAGCGATTTCGCTGTTCAGGGCATCCTTTTCTGTCGCGTGCGTGCTCTTCAAGGATTCCAACTGCTCCTCATTCTCCTTGCCAGCAGAATCCTCGGCGTTTTGAGCACCTTCGCTTGCTGTCTTGATCTTATTCTCAAGCTCGCTGATCTTCTCCTGAGACGAGGAAACATGGGTCTTCAAAGACTCAATCTCAGTTTCTTTCTCTGTCAGCTGCGATTTCAGATCCTCCACAGCTTTAGCAGACTCCGCGGCAGCAGTTGATGATGATGCAGTAGAGGGTCTTGCAACGTGTCTGGCGGTGGTGGTGGTAGCGCCTGAGATGCCAGCTGTGGATAGACGCTTCTTGGCATCAGCAACGGTGCCCGAGGTAGATCGAGTAGAAGATGCTGTTGGTCGAGTCGCTGGGGCAGCGGTAGAGGACATCGAAGTCCTGCCAACAGTGCTGGGTCTCGGGGAAGCGCTGCTGGTAGTGGTAGTGGACGCAGCGGGTCGTCGCGTAGCTGTGGTTGACTGGGCAGTAGGAGGCCTAGTGGTTTTGGTGGGCGACGATGCCGTTGTACTAGGAACCGCCGATGTGCGGCGAGCAGCAGTAGAGGTCAGAGTTGATTTCCTCCTCTCGTCCTCCGAGACGGACGGCTGGGACCTGTGGCTAGACAAGGTTCCTGCAGGCTTCTTCACAGCGGCCCCGGCAGGCGGTCGGGTAGGAGGCTTGGCCAAGCCAGTTCCTGTTTTCGCAGCAGTAGCGGTTGATGTTCGCGACGCGGCAGTAGTACCAGTTGCAGCGGGCCGGCGAAGGGTGGACGTGGCCGACCCAGCAGGGCGCTTCGTAGCAGCTGGCCCATCAGGTTTGGCGCCATTGGCTGTTTTCTTCACTGCGGAACTTGGGGATGCTGGAGCCACAGTCTCTGCGGCGGACTCGGCGCCCGTATCTGCGCCAGTGTCTGCGCCCGTACCAGCGGTGCCGGTCGTCTCCTCCCCGGAGAGGACAGACTCGTCATGCTGGACGACCTCGAAGCCTTCAGACTCTGACATGATGTTTGCAATTAATTGAGCCTGGTGCGATAGTCGTATTTCGTACAGAGGATCGGAAGGGGTAGGTGGTGTTTGCAGCTAGTAGTCTCTAAATCCAGTCCCCTGCGTTAGCTTATTTGTTGAAGCGGAGGTAAAGTCTATTTTCCACCGCAAAAGACTACATGTATATAGTAGGGGTTCGTATGCGAAGGTATGGGGAAAAGAGGTTGGGCACTGAGAAACACTTCCAGGCACTGGAAGCTGCTGGCCAGGTGTAGGTAGTCCCCCCCCTCATGGATTGTTGCCGAATCAGTCAAGCAAGCAAGGTATGATTCGCAATGGGAGAGTCGATCACAAATGGGGGGCAAGCGCGCAATTGGTGGTTGGCTGGAGGAAGGTGCTGGGTGGTGGTGGTTATCCATTATTACTGACCTGTCAATATCACCTCTCTTCTGTGCAGTGACGCGACGACGGATTCGCGAAATCGCGAAACAAAGAGACGGTTGCGTTTGGAAAACGAGGGAACGACCAACGTGCGTCACGGAACCGGGAAGGAAGAGAGAGGGAGAAAACCACGCAGTCGAGGTCCTTCCTTGACTTATTAAACTTGCAACTGTGGTCGAAAGGAGAGATCGGGTTCGACAAGCAGTACAGGTAGATCGCAGGAACAGAAAACACGAATAGCAATTTGTTTCAAGAACTAGCATGAGCAGGACAGCAGGGTCTGGGTCGATAGTGCAGGAGGTTCGGGGTCAAAGTCGGCTCGGATCCCAGTTCAAGCTAGACCTGAGCAAGGGGCCATTCCAATTAAACCACCGACAGGGGTGCCTGCTGGCTTTGGGCAATCGCCGGGTGGGATGGGGTTGGAAGTAAACAGTTCTGGGCGGTAGTCGTGGCGTGCTCCATCGCCATATTTAATTTCCTGCTCTACATCCAGGCCAACGCTAAAAATGTATCACAATGACCTTGGGAACGTGATGGTCCTGTTGTGCATGTGGTCACAACATACTATTATGCACTCCAGTTTCAATCGGCATCCGGCTGTGTCAGACTGGGCCAAGGTATCAATGCCATTAGTTGTGTCAGCATAGCTTCATGTCAAAAGCGCATCCTGTGCTCGCTGTGTGCTGCGACAAGTAGTACTACCGACTCTGGGTGGGGGTGATTTTTAAGGTGACGGGAAGCAATCAAACTTCCAGTGACAGCTAGGTCATGTCTGGCCTTGCTTTTCTTCAACGCGTATTAGGCGCGAGTGTCGCAACTTAATTTGCACTTCCTTTTCCTCACATATAGGAGATGTGCAGATACACTGCTTAACTCGTGGTGCATTTTCTTTTCTCTTTTCTGAATAGTTCAGACAGCCCAGCCAGAAGGCTCTTGATTCCTCAAGGCTCTATAGGAGTACGAACGGCCATATTGAGAACACGCCCCCTGGCAGATAGTGGGTGGTGGGGATTGATAGCAGCAGTTCAGGGGACTGGCGCGCACGCCCCTTTACAGGCGGGAGCTACCGCAGCTACCCAGGCTTCCCAGGAGACCGAGCTTTGCTTTTTTCAACGGCTGAGGATCCGAGATACAGAACAAAAATCGTGGCTTAAGACAAAGTCAACCTCTATGACACCCCCTATCACAGGAAAAGGCAACCTAACATAAGAAGCACTAGATGAGTACATAGGTTGTATTTGCTACCTACTTAGCCAAATAGAAATACGCATGCATAGCAGTAACATCAAGGGGTATCTTCAATGCTTCATAAAACATCATCCATCATCTAGCCAACGCCAAATATATCGCTACTGCTGGCTTTCATCACGTACATCATTCCCACTGGCGCATTATGGTTTGCACCCTATTTTGGACCTCTTCTTCGCTCAGCGAACCCATGCCTCCACGGCTCACAATAGTCTGAAGCAGCTCTCGCGCCTTGTCAACTGTTTCGGCCGGAGTATGTCCGATCAGAGCGGCCGTGTTTCTCAGGTTTGGGAGTCGTGGGTTCTTGTAGACGAAGCTTCTTATGAGTCTCTCGCACAAGACATGCTCTTCCTCACCCCGCCAGATGGTTCCTTCAATACGAATGGCTGCGGGTGGAGACTGAACTTGCTGCGAGACATCTCGCTTGCGGCGCGCATGTTCTTGATGGATGAGTCTGTCTTGATTTTGACGAGGCCTTGCCTCGAGCCTTCTCTCCTGTCCTTGTCGAATAAATCGTGCAGCCTCTTGATTCTGGCGTCGCCTGGCCTCGAGCTTTCTCTCGTCTTCCTGCTGCATCTGCAACTCCCGCTCTTTCTGTAATTCCAGCTGTCTTTGCAGTTGCTCTTGTCGATGGGCTTCCTGGAGCGCCTGCGACTCTTCTTCTTGCTCCAGCATTTCGGGGGCTTGGGCCAACTGTTCGCGAAGTTGCTTCATAGGGGTCTCGAATTCTTCCCTTATACTCTTCCATGGAGCTGAACCTCTCGCTGCTCGCACCTCCCTGATGAAAGCTCTATACAGCTGCTCAATCCATCCAACCACTCTTGCTAGGAGTTGAATGGAAAAGCTATCAAACAAGCTGCGACGCTCATCCTTACTGCAAGGAGCCCATATTCTCGTAAGAAGCCGGACAATCGTGGGGATATGAAGTGCCGCTATTTCTTCTGCCATCTCCTCCCGCTTCTCCTCGCTTTTGCTTAATGGTTTTTGCTTCCTCAAAAATGAAAGTCTTTGATCGTAAATGAATGCGATGCAATTATCAAGCATAGCGAAGCAGTATTGCAGGAAATCAAGATGTTCCTGAAAACCCGGTTTCGCGTTTCTTGGGATGGAGCCACGAAAGCCAGCCGGACCACGCGCTCGACCTTTTCTGCAAAATGGAAAAGGACTTTTCTACAGCCGTAACCGACTCAGAATCATCCTGTAGTCTGCGTTCCCAGTCGTTGTGCAGTTTGGTTTCCCAATCGAGTAATTTGCCATCTGCATCCTTTGCTCGTCCCACCCAGCCCGTCCTCTTCATGATCTTACGAAGCTGTTCGATGTTTTCTGATGAGAGGTTTATGGTTGTAGATGAAGGGTTCTCGGGAGGTTCGAAAAGAAGCGAGTCTTCAAAGTCACCTGCTCTGGAGCGGAACCTCTGGACGTCTTGCGCCAAACAGTCCTGGAGAGACAAGCTGCCATATTCAAGATCAAGATTAGACTCAACTTCGAAGTCCACGTCAGAGTCGATATCAGTGTTCTCGGCTGTGGCCTGTCCACTTTCTTGGCTATTGACTCTGCTGGCTTCCTTAATCAACTGAGATTGCAGTAAAGTTGCGTGTCGGCGGGATTGCTCAGCATTGGTCGCACTTTCGCCATGATTTGCGCGATCAGGAGAGTCTGGGACTTCGTAAGGGTCGTAATGGCCATGTTGAACGCCCGGCGTGACCATGGCGTCGCCGTAAGCCTGGCGGGGGCTCGCGACGCTCTGATCCGGTAGTTCTTCATAATGTCCATCCTCCTCTGGTTCATTCCCTGACATGATATGGTCGCCGTCCTGCTCAAGCGCGACTTCTTCGCTTTCATCTGTGTGAAGGCTTTCAGTGGCACCAGGAATTATCAAAGGCATTGCTTTAGCAGAAAGGTCGATATCTCCGTCTATCTCGCTGGTCGGATAGGAGTTGTCTTCCGCATCTTCGCCACTGATGGGTGTAAAATCTGAAACCGGTTCTTCTTGTTCAGTTCCTTCTTCCTCATCGGACTCTTCTTGCTCAGGGTCTCCTTGTTGAGCTTCTTCTTCTTGCAGCAGCTGCATGGTCGGTTCGTCTTGCTCGGGGTCATCCTGCTCGGTTCGTCTTGCTCCGGGTCGCCTTCCCCAGTGTCGTCTTGCTCAGGGCCTTCCTGCTCAGGGTCTTCCTGTCCAGCTTCTTCTTGCAGCAGTTGTTGGCTCGGTGACGGGGGGAGCTTCGTCTGGCTTTCGCTTGAGCATCTTGCTGTTTACGAAGTTGAAGAGCTCAGGGTCAACGTAGTTATCAGATGCAGACGCCATGCTGGCACTTCGTGAGGCCCTATTGTTCAGGGCAGTGACCGCTCGCGATGGTGGTGGGGAGGCAAGACCTGTGTCTTTCGGGGTTTGAAGTTTTGGGCGACCTCGCGGGGAGGCTCGGTACAGAGCCATTGGTTCTGAGCCTCTTAGCGCTCGCATTGTGGTCGAATGTACCGTCTTCAGGGTGTCTTTTGGAGGGACGCGGCGGCCTTAGGCTAGGCCCGTTGGCACTCGCGACGACCCTATGGGGCGAGATGTTGGCAGGAATGAATTCGTTATCATAATCATTACCATCGTCGTCGTCGCTAGAGCTCGCAGTATTATGGGGTCCGCCGACATTGTTTGTGGCAGTTCTGGGTCGAGGGTTTGTTGCATGCAGTCGTGCACTGCGCCTTGTCGTGGCGGGTGACATTTCATCGGCTGGGCAACCGGGGTGTAGCTAGGGGTTGGCTAGTATTATCCGATAGCTTTCAGGTGAGATATACAATCGCAAGCAGCTTAATAAATTCGAGGAGGTCGTCTAGGCCGTGGCATGCGACTGCGACGGGACGCACGCAGTGAAGTTATTCACTTTGCCCAGGCCAGAACCCAGGATCGTCAAACTGCATCAAATGCGGGTGCGTGAAGCGAAGTAAATAAAGTGTCCAGGGCCCGTGCAGCAAACTGTAACTGCGCAAGTACTTCAATAGGTACTCATTGTTGCTGGTGGAGTCACCGCTGTATTCCCTCCCCCCACTCAAGCTCAAGAGGTTACATACTCGACGTGGGGTAGCTAAGAGACAGCACTGCCCGGGCACTCATTCATCATACACCAGGACTATCATGAAAATAACAGCATCGTGCCAAGGACAGTCTTCTTACCATTCTTGAACTTTGGCTGGACAAGTCCCAGCAGAGCTCTCTACATTGGGATGACCACGATGGTGGCAACAAACCAAGCAACATCTGGGAGGTTCCCGACTCTGGAAACGCTCGATCCCTCGGCGCCGCACACCTTCATCAAGCCCGCCAAGCGTATAAATGAGGGTCCAGACGTCAACGCCTTCCTCAAAACAAAGGCGTATCGCGACATTGGTATCTTTGTGATGCAACTAAATCGAGCCATGTGTCCAAGGAAAGTCAAGGACGAAAGTGGGAAGGAGAAGACTGAAACATTCCAGATCGGTTCACAGTACGAGACACAGCCGGTGGAATCGGTACGAAAGATCCAGGATTTGCTGGCCAAGCTGGATTCCATGATCGATGAAGTTCCTCCGGACCCAGGCCCAAGACGTTTTGGCAATGTCAGTTGTCGCAAATGGCACCAGATGGTGGAGGAAAGAATCCCCACCCTACTTCGAAACCATATTCCTGAGTCTGTACTCAAGTTTGCTCCTACACCCGGATCCCCAACGTCTGCAGAGGACGAACTTACGTCATATCTGCTTGGTTCGTTCGGTAGTGCTCAAAGGCTCGACTACGGCACCGGTCACGAATTGAGTTTCCTGGCTTTCATCGGCTGCCTATGGAAGCTTGGGGCTTTCAGCGATGGAAAGGCCGACGGCGATCTTGAACGGAGCATCGTGCTAGGCATCTTTGAACCTTATCTGAGAGTGGTCCGGCGTCTCATCTTGACATACACTTTGGAGCCCGCTGGATCACACGGGGTGTGGGGGCTCGATGACCATTCATTCCAGCCCTACATCTATGGCTCGGCGCAGCTCACCCGTCCTATCACCGATGAGGAACCAATGCCTTTGGAAGGCTCTGTTCTACGTGGCCCGAAGCCCGGTCAGATCGTTAAAGCAGAGATAGTCGACCAGGAACGGAAGAGAAACATGTACTTCTCTGCCGTCGGTTTCATCAATGATGTCAAAACGGGGCCGTTCTGGGAGCACAGCCCCATGTTATTTGATATATCTGGGTAAGAGACGGATGGGGAAAGATCAACAAGGTAAGATTTATCACGGTTTTTGGACTTTCAGTAACTAATTAAATTCAGGGCATGATCAAGATGTTCAACGCTGAGGTACTATCAAAGTTCCCAGTCGTCCAGCATTTCCCATTCGGCTCTCTGTTCTCATGGGATCAAGACCCGGACGCACTTGAGCCCCAGCAGTCTGTTCATATGGCCAACCAACCTAGTGTGCCCATCTCAGGGACCATGCCTGCACCAGGCGGTGCGGTTGGCATGGCTGCGCCATGGGCACAAGCCACATCAATGCCACCCCCTGGACCCGGAGTGCCTTATTCTAGACTGCCTCCTGACGGACGGCCTACAAGCAGGCCCGGACCACCTGAATCTCAACCAGGACCCACAGGCTTGCCAACAACACGGGCACCGTGGTCGAAATAGCTCTCGGGGTTGCCGAACAAGTCAGTTTGTAGATATACGATTCGGGCATTGCTCAATCATTATACCCTTAGACATCAACTTTCCCGCGTGATCCAGATCGAAGCCACATGGATTATGATTGCTGTGTGAGTAGCAATAATAAGCATCACCGACCAAGAACTGGTCAATTCTTGCGTCTCATTGCAGTCATACCCTTGCCTTGGTGCAGAGCACACATAACTGTTACGCGACCACGCAGGTCCCGTCGCCTGAGCTAAGGCTTTGGACAGATTATGAATCAGCAGAGTTCACTAACAAGGTCACATAACCCAACACAACGATCAAACCAGACTCCAGGGACCTTTGAGAAGAAGATGTGAGTTCCGTGGTATACTGTGAAGAAATGGATTGCCGAATAATTACTCCTGGGAAACACCCCTTGACATCTTCCGTAGCAATGGCACAGGAGTTGAAACCTAGTAGCCATGTTCGCTAAGTGTGTGTACCGTATTTGACTTGAAACGTGAAAGCCTTCTGTCGCTGATATAGCTCCTGCGTCGCTTCCACTCTTTCAGATCATTCACCTTTAACTGTCAGAGGTATATTGGTCCAGCTCGTACAAATGCTCAACTACACAAGTAAGATACCTTATGATAACATATCACAGCATCTCGGCTGTCGATATATCTCGCAGTCGTTGGAAGTATAACTTAAACTACTAGTCACCTCACAAGTTCATGCGTTATTTTAACCAGCTTAACTCTTGCTGGAAAGCCCCGGTATACTAACTCAAGTTTGTTTGAACCGCGACCGTACATAATTTAACAAAGACAACGAGTGGCTGGCTTAGGGACGGTCCCAAGCTGCTTCTTTGATAATAATAATACCCCTAGATGCCTATTTCGAACATTTCCTATCGTACATGTAGCTAAGCATAAGAGCTAGGCATACTTTGCGTAAATCTGATGCAAGATCTATGTATTATGACAATGCACCAATCCATGTTTACCAAGAGGCTGTCATGCATGTTCATCACCACAACTACCACGTTTAGTAAACTGCTCTATTATGGATGCTATGATGCCCACGCAAGCAGCTGAGTTATGTTTGTTCTACAGCAAAATATGCAAACTTTGTACGCATTCTAAGCCAGCTAGTCACTACGATAGAAATCGTTCTTGTTATTTCTTCCTCTGCTTCCTTCATGCTTACTAACCAAGGAGTGACAAGGGTTCTACAGGGAATTATATGCTGCTTGACACTGTGTCCAGTGGCACAGCAAAGTTTGTTTGGCCAAGTAACCTACTGACTATAAATGATACGCTCCAGATATCTGGCTCATACAAAAGAACACCGACCTCTAGCCCGTTCGTTTGAGTTTACCCCCAACCAGGTCTCTCCGGAAGAATTCAACGACAAACCCACGCACCACCGTCTTGCTGCTGGTTTCAATATCGTAGTGAGCCTGATTTCCCTTGACCGGGCTGGTGTAGCCTAGCGGTAGTATTGTTATTTCATTATACTTAAAGGCAAGAGGGTTCGATTCCCTCTGCGGTCACATTCTTTTTTTATTCTTCTCTCTCTCCCTATCTAGAGTTTCGTTATTACTATCATGTAAAACCACCCCAGATTTGACTGCCAAACCCCCATTCCTATACTCTCATACCAACGAGAGTTCATTTTAAAGTCTTGAAAGAGAAGCAATACCCGAGATAGGCAACACAGAACAAAGACTTCTGCAACGGTGGCCAAGTCGCTGAGCATACCAACTTGCTATGTTCACGTTTTATAGTCAAGATGTATGGCCCGATACTGTCTCGCCAGAGAAAGAAAGCCGTTCTCGTTTTTTATTAGAACAGCTAGAACTGAAGCTGTCCATATTACTTTAAAAGGGGTGCTACGTACCTACGCGTACGAACCCCTTTCCTATTTTATTAAAAGGGGTATATAATACCCCTCGTAGCTCGTATTAAAAATAAATATAAATAATAAAATAAAAATAATTAAACCCCGATTAAAACCGGAACTACTATATATACGAAAGCCTATTTAATACTAATTAATAATTACTCGTAACGATCATAAATTAGCAAAAGTAAAAAGACGGTTCTACGCCTTTACTAATATAAAAGCGACCGTGCTAAGGAGCCCCGAGAATTTCCGCCCGTTAGAAATTCGGAGGAAAAGCCGAACTAAATTAACCGTACGAAGAGGAACCCCTTTTTTTAAATATATATTATAAAGAGGAAACTAGGTTTTAAATTATACGCGAAATTAGCTAAGCTATATATAACTATATACTTAAATAACCTTATCGTACAATCTATAAAATAATAACCCTTATTAAAATAGAATTAATCGCGGTCGGCGAATCGGGATCGAGCCTGGATATACCGAACCTAAATAAATCGACGATTTTAAACCCCGAACTACTTATATATAAAAAAGTATTTTAAAATACCGGAATCTTTTTAATAATTTAAAAAAGAAACGTTAATTTCGTTTTTTAAGAACTCGAACTTTTAAACATACTCTCCGAAAAAATAATACCCGAATTATTTACAACGTACTTCGCATAATACTTTTTAAAATATTATATATTAAAAATAAAAGGGACCTCCTTTAAAAAATCATTTATTATAAAGTTTAACGGATAAACCGAACACTAGTTCGGCTAAATTAACCGTATATTTTAAAAGGAGCTCTTTAATTATTTTAAAAAACACGGAATCGATACACCAACGGACGGATCCTTTAAAGCTAAGCTTATAAATCTGGTACTACCGGCCGATCCCACATATCAACAGGACCGACCGGCAGAACCGACTTCGGAAACCTGAAAGGAGGATGTTCCATACTCTTCCCGAGAACAGACAGTCGAAGAACCGCCGCCTAAGCGAGAGATACCCGGTCTCCGTACGGAGCAATCGTCCGCGACACCACAGGGCACTCTAAGACCGACGTTCAATCCCGGAGTCTTAAACACTCCAGGCCCGACGTCCAACCCTGGATTCCCAAGCACCCAAACGTCGCAAGACATCGTCCCTTTTCCTTCTCCAACTTCGGTACCGCCGGACCAGACCGTACAATTATCTAGTCTAGCGTACGTCACGGAATACGATATCCTTCCAAGCCGAGCTATCTATAACGGTAAAATCGATCAGAATAAGGTCGTCACCTTTTTAAAGGCGTAAAAGAAGGAAAAGAACTATACCGGCAAACCGTACGACATCTTCTATGATAGAGTACGGATATTTATCGGAACATGCCGACGGCTAGATATACTAAAAGATTAATACTATATAGTCTTTTTAAATATTCTTTCTAACTATGCGGAGGTATTTTATTTTAACTATATTAAACCTAAAAAGAGATAGGATAAGATATATTATTTAATAAATTCGTACTTTAATATAATAATAAATTACGTATAATATTTTATAAATTAAATAATAATTTCTTTTATATAAATAAAAAGTAAGAACGCCGAAAAATAACCTATCGAGGTTTTAGAAATCTTGCTAAATAAGCTCTAATTTATATAACGAGCCTTCGGAAAAAGATTTAAAAAAGAGATCGCTTTTTATACCTCCGTCGTAAAAACTTATCGAAAAGTTCTAAAACTTTTACTAACCTTTATTTATTAAAAGTTAATATATAAAACGCTATTTTTAAATTTTCGCGTATTATTAAATATAATAACGGACTAGATATTATTAAAACAATATTTAATAAAAGAATTATATCGAAACTTAGCTATAAATATATATTTAATTAATAAACGGTTTATAAATAACCGTATAAAAAGAAACTAATTAACCTATAATAACAAATTATTATATAATAATTAATTATTAGGATAAAAAAAGATTTAGCAACCCGCCGGCACTTTTTAACTAAAATTATTATATAAGAATTAGAAGTTCGAATAAAAAACCTGCCGAATCTATTATAAATAAAATTATTAATTAATAAACCACCTAGCCGAAAAACAGTCCCAAGTAAAGAACTAATATTTCTAAACGTGCAATAAGTATTAAATAAGGCCCCCTTTTTTAAAATAAATACGAAACGTTCATCCGGGACTAAGAAAAGGATAAAAAAAAGTTAAAAAATAATAAAAAAGAGTATAAATATTTCGATCTAAAAAATATATAATAAAGCATTATTTACTTAATAAACGCCGCGTTTTATTACCGGCTTATTAATAAGGATATCTATTTAAAAACTACCGTACAAGCCGATTAATTTAACCTTAATAGCTTATATAATTAAATTTATTAAAAAAAGTTTTAAGATACCGGCGCCGCCTTATTTTTAATAATTAAAAAGCTTTAAATAAAGGTTTATATATAAAAAAACCTAGACGTATAAATCGATTAAACTTTAAAAAGCGTCGAGATTAAATTTAAAAATTTAAAACCTATTTTATTAATTAAAATAATTAATATACGGAATTTATTAAAAATAATAAAGTATTATATTTTAAATATTATAACTTTTTTTTTATTTTCGTTATATAACGCCGACCGGTTTAAAACGTATTATAATAATATCTTTAACTTTATTATATATAAAAACGGCGAGATACTTTTTATAATTAAGAAATAAAGATACTTATTCTTTAATACCGGCCATATAAAAATAACGTTATATTTTACCGAAAAATAGCTTCGATACTTTTATTAACGTTTTAGACACCCTCGTATAAAAAAGTTTTATATTTTTTTAAAGAACGCCGGCTATAATAACGTCGACTTTATTATTCTCAACGAGATTTAAAAGTTTTACTCCTAATATTAAACGTATAATCCGGTATTATAAAGATTTAAATTCTCGTTATAAAATAAATACGATTTTAATTATAAAATTATTATAAATATTATTTATATTAACGGATAAAACGCACTTTATATAATTAATTCAAGTATATCCTTTTAAGCGGTTATATTCTTATATTCGCTTAATATACAAAATATTTAAAATATTTTTTATAAATATTAAATATACGTATATTAAAGACCCTTTAATTATATTTCTTATAATCCGGGCATATATTTTTAAAAAAAGTTTCGTAATTATATATAAATAATAAGAATTACCTATAAATAAATACTTATCGAAACTTATTAAATAATAAATAAAATTAAATAAACGCACGTTTTATTATATAAAGCCTTCGATATTTTATAAAAAAATTTCGGTTATCGTATAGATATTAAAATAATACTTTAAATAATAATTAAAGCTTTAAATAATACGGCTGGCCTTAATAGCCTAATACTTACCTTACTCATATTCGAAATATATCCTCGTATCGAGGGGAACTTATTACCGTTACTAGAGATCTAAACACGAGGAGAAGCTATATAGAAAATATATATAAATATTAATATTTATCGAGCTTTAAATACCCGGAATAAACCAGCTATCTAAAATATTTTAACACTCCCGCTCCGGAGTAAAGTCCTAGTCTAACGAGAAAAAGAAGGATAAACCAGACCATATAAGATAATAACTATTAAAAACTATACGATCCGGGTAGACACCCTAAACGGCTTAAAAGCTTTTCGAGTAACCTAAATTAAGCCGTATTACTAAAAAGAAGCCGAAGAACCGCGTAACGAGCCGGATATATAACCAGATCCGGAATAGCCGGTAAATACCCCAGATATTAAACTAATAACCGAGGAAATTATAATAACTCCTGTACGATACGGCCGAGGACGACCTAGAAAATACCTACTTTAGAACGTTCGAGCCGTTATATTCTTTACTTAAAAAGAATAAAAGAATTATAAACTAATAATTAAACTTTAATAAAATAGGGTTATTACCTCGTCTAAATATCCGTTTTAAAAGTCTAACGTAGAGGAGATTAATAATTTCGCCGTACGAAAGGTTTTCGAATTTATTCGATTCGATCTGAATAAGCATACCGGCCGGAGAATTTTTAAAATACGGCTCGTATAAGAGATTAAGGGTAAAACTATAAAGTTGTACGAGAAGTTTAGGCTTATAATATAAGGTTACGGAGATATAAAAAAAGAAGTTATTTTAACTTAGTTATTAATAATCCAGCGGATAAGCTAAAGACTCTTTTTAACCTTCGGACCGACCCTGATCTAAAACTTTAATATACGAGGCGAGCTACGCGATATTATATAGGCGTATACTTAATTATACGATAAACTAAACCGATTAATCTATACACGCTTATTAATAAAACTAAAAACTTAATACCTCGAAAGAACGCTATTTTAAATTATATTACCCTATACGGATTAATAAAATTAAAACTTTATTAATTTAAAACGTATTATAATTATTATATATAAAATCTAGAAATAATTATATTAATATATAACGTTTATTTATTATTTATTATAGAAAAACCGGATACCTTTAGCATTATAATAATATAAACCGACGATACGTTTAGCTTTATTATAGCCCCTTTTTTAAAAAAGAGGAAAAAAAGTTAATAAAGGAATAATTCCGTATAAAATTAAAGAGTATTTTAACCGAAATACGCCGATCGAATTTAACGGAGGCAAGATTTAATTAAAATCGTATAATATTTTTTTCGAATAAAAAGGATAAGCTAACTAATTAAAACTTATTAACCTAAAAACTATTAATAGAGGCTAGTAATACGTCTCTTAATATACGAAAGGGGTATATCTCGTATTTATTTATTAACCAGAAGTAGCGTACAACCTATCTGCCGCCGCTTAAGTATAGACCTTAAAAAATAAGGATATCGAAAACCTAAACATACGGATTAATTAGCAGATCTAAAATCAGATACGCGGCTTAAAATATATCCCGCTTAACCTTTATTATATAAAAATATATATCTTTATTAACGGCTCGTTTATAAATAACGAAGACTTAACCTCTTAACTCGGATACCTAATCTTATTAAGTTAAGAGATTTATTATATAAAAAATAAATTCTAAATTTAGGGTAATATTATTTATTAAAAGCGTACTAATTAATAAACTATATAATATAATTTTTAATATAAATAACGGTATTATATTAAATATTATATTTAAAAGAATTATATAAATATTAAAATTTTAAAATATTTTAATAACTTTTTATATAGACTCGAAATTATTTTATAATTATTTAATTAAATTAAATACGATAAACGAAAAAAAGCTTATAATTAATATTATATCCCTCCGGAAGTTATATAAAAAAAAGGAGATATTAAAAGTCTATTATATCGATAATAGAGATAATCCGGTAGATACCTTTACTAAGGTATCCTCAAATAAAGCCCTCGAATAACTAATCTCGATAAACAGCTTTACCGTACGTATAAAAGCGTATATTAAGAGGCTAAACTTATACGGCGAGTAATTAGAAAAAAAGAAATATAAAAAAAAAGAGATTTTTTTTATTAATCCTTCTTTATATAGTTATTACCGATATATTTTATTTATTAAGTATTATATAAAAATTAAAAAGAGAACTGTAATATATTATAATTTAAACGAGTAATATAATAAAAATAACTATATAAAAACATTATTTATATATATACGAAAATTATTTATTTTATTTATTACTAACTTATTATTATATAATTATTATTTTAACTCTATTACTACCTCTATTCTCGTTATTATCGGGATTAAAGTTCACGAATTATAAGCTGTAATACGAACACCGGTTACTATACAAAGCTTAAATACACGAAGTATAAGCGCCGTTCTAATATTTATCGAGATAAACGTATTTATAAAACAGAATATAGGACTAGATATACCGATTATTATAAACGCTATTAATATTACTACGCGACTAAACGAGAACCGTATAAAAGTAGCTTTCGTAACGAATAATATAAGCGAATAGGCGGCGAATATCGTTGTTTATCGGTACGCGTATCTCGATATTGCGGCTCGGCAAGTTATAAACGCGAACTTCTTTATTTTATTATACGAAATTAATAAATATTAAAAATTAAAAAAAAATAAGATATTATATATTAATATAAAATATAAGTATAGCTTATTAATTTTAAACCGAAAAAGTTAATAATATTATTTAGCGCTAGTTATAATTAATTACGTTAATAATAATAACGCTGAAAAGATTAATAATTTACTAATTAAATATCGCGCGAATATATATATATATATTTATAAATATATATATAAATATATAATTTATTTCGTATAATATTTTAAAAAAGAAAATATATATATATAAAAAAAAAAGAATTTATACTATATAAATTATTTATATATAAAGGAATATTTATTTATAAGACTGCTTTTATTAATCCTTTATAAAGTATAACGTATTAAGATATGTAACGGTCCCCCCACTATTATTACTACTTTTTAAACAAACGACTAGAATAATTAATCGAATAGACCTGCTATTTAGCTAAAACGACGTTAAGAAGGTATAGTATTACTTATACGGTTTAAATAGGTACTTAATACCGAATTAAAGCAACCTAACCGTACGAAACCCTCGTAAAGGGAAGACTCGTATTTAAAAAGGAGAACAGGCTAATTTTATCGCTAAAATAGAAAACTACTAATATTAGAATAGTTAGAACTAAAGCTATCTATATTATTTTAAAAGGGGTGTTACGTATTTACGCGTACGAACCCTTTCCTATTTTATTAAAAGGGGTATACGATACCTTTCGTAGCTCGTATTAAAAATAGATATGAATAATAGAATAAGAACGATTAAACCCCGATTAAAACCGGAACCACCGTACGTACGAGAGCCCATTTAATATTTTCTATCTCTTTATCTGCTCGGCCCCCATTATCGACAACATTTACACTGCTAATCTTTTTTTCAGTTGACGTACAAAAATGTGCAGCAAAAAGCCCTGCGTAATAACACTTTTAACTTTTACCCAATTGAGCCATACCCATTGATTCAAATTCCCTTGCTTACTTCTTCCGAAACGGCACTCCCTAACCCCTTAGACCCCATCGTGTCTTATGCCACCGATCATCCTCCCTCCTCACTTCAGGTTCAACCTCGAGGGACGCAGCCCGCGAATGCTCCGGCGCCGCGACGGCGGCTGCACAAGCGGCGGCGTGTCGGGCGTGAGCCCGCACCCCTTGTTGACGCAGGCCGAGACGGTGTGGACGTAGCGGATCTTGCCGGCCTCGACGCGGAACGTGTGGCTGTCAGGCGCGGGCTGCGTGCCGACGGAGCGGTCGAGCCCGGGGAACCCGACAAACACACTCACGACGCCCATGACCTCATCGACGACGTAGCGCCGGTTCGTCACGACGATGCCCTGCGGCATGCCCGCGGCCGTGCACGAGTCGCCGCCGCCGGTCATGTTCATGAGGCGCGCCGTCGAGTCGCCGCCCTCGAGCCGCGAGCACGGGTTGCCGAACGGCACGGTGACGTTGACGCGGTCGAAGCGGTCGAAGTAGGCGTCGCCCGCAGCCTTGACGACGGCGCGGGAGTCGCGCACGGCCTCGGGGATCGGGTCCCACGTCTCGAGCGTGTTCCAGTACGCGTAGCCTGTCGCGTTGAAGAGCCAGTCGCCCTCGTCCGTGACGATGGACTCGACGGCCGTGATCTTCTCGCGCTCGCCGTTGTACACGATGCGCGTGCCGATGACGTAGGGGTGGCCCGCGTTGTGCGCCGCGATCAGCTCCGTCCAGGTCGCGCACTGCGCCGTGTCGTAGATGCTGCGGTGCGTGTCCACGGCGATGGCCTGCGTGAGGGGGCCCTGGGCCACGGGCACGCTGAAGTCGTTCTCCGTGTAGCTCGCCGAGTCCACCATGAAGGACGAGATGTCCTCGCTGCGGCCGTTGATCTGCGCGTTGACATAACGGTCGGCGGCCTTCTCTAGGAACGCGCGGTCGCAGACGGCGGCTGAGGTCTTGATGAGGGCCAGAGCGGCCAGGAGCATGAAGCGTGCCATTACTTCCTCTTTGTGAAGACAACACAAGGCCTTTTTCCTGTATGAAGACTAGAGTATGTATTCAAAGATAATACCGGGTTAGGTGGGAATCTTGATCGCATTATATAAGTATGTTTCCAGGTACGGCGCCGGATACAAAGATCATTGTATCCCGCCATTAGATTAGATAGGCGGCGTTTGCATAACCGCGGCATAACCGCGGCGTGGACCTCATCAATAGAGTCACATCCCGGAGCATCACGACTTTAGCATATTAGGTGGCTGCACCTCTATATGATATAGCCGCATGCGGGGGTTCCGGCATTTCTCTCGCGACTTATAATAGTCCCGCAATGATACACGCCCTTTAGCCGCGTGGGGTTTTAATCAAGCAGTTCGGGCTGTTTTCCTAGACCGTCAGTACACTCGTCTCCAGCTGTCCCCTAAGCGAGTCGACAACATGAGGGATCCAACCAGATAGTATTCCTCCAGTCCAAGTACCTCAACTGCCGGGGTGACCAAAGAAAATGCCGCGTATTCCACCTCATTCATTACCCTGGCTTTTACTCCAATTTTCGTTAAAGATCCCTGGCAACTCATTTGCCTCTTTATCAAGACCCCGCTCCCTATAGCACTGTTGGACTTCAAGCAGAGAGGTTTTTGTGCGGTGGTGTTCTGGTCCTTCTCCTTTGTAACACAGTCGGAGATATTCGTGGCTGTACTTCTTGTAATCGTCCCATGTCCCCGCGTCCCACTCGATCAGGTACAGTAGGCGCAGTGGATGGTAGGTCATCCATACCATACGCCCTTCAGACGGGAGAGTCTGCCGCCACTGCAGAATCTCGGTTGCGTAGGCCCTCGCTTCGTCATATTGCTTATGCCGCCAGTGTAGATAGCCAAGAGTCGTTTTCAAAGTTACGGCTCCATCCATACGCCCTTGCTTCTCCAAGGCCTGCATGGCACTGCGCGATCTGGCTATAAGCTCTTCCGTGTCAGTGTACAGAGTATCGTCCTTGAGTCTTATAAAGTCAAACATGTCGTATGTGCGTCCTGCAATGAGGATCCCTTCTGTCTTTGACCTATATGGCGAATCCTCCAAGAGATCAAAGTGCGTTTTTATGGCATAATACGCATTTCTCTCCAGCTCTCCCGTTTCCGACTCTCGAAACTTGTTCCACATGACCGTGAGGGGATGGCCTTTTGGGAGCTTGATGCCGGCCAGCTTAGCCACATAAGTTATGAAGTGTCTCTTGAGCTCAGGTGGTAACCGTAGAAAGCACAGGTAGATGGCGGGTATGAGGCTTGGCTCCGGATTCTGCAGCAAGGGCCCCAGTTTGTCGAAGCAGTCACTGAGAATCCTTAAGCCCGCTTGATAATGCTGAGTGTCCAGCAGCCGAGCAGCACTCTCTAACTGGCCCCACCAAGGTACGGTTCTCTCCGATGTGTAGCCTATTTGCACTTCTGCGTTGCCGACCATAAACTGATTCGAGAGCCGCAGAAACACCTCGGTCAGCGTAGTTGCATCTGGCGAGGAATGCAACTCAGTTTGTGAATAGGCTGCACTGTTGCCGGATACTTGACCTGGGCGCTTGAAGAAGACTGGGAAATCCGTTGTCGATTCGACTTTGATGGCTACAGCATCGTCTGAATACCCAGGCATCGACGGCCCAGAAGTTGAAGAGTGGCCTGCCTTAAGGAGCGGTGGCTGTCTTCCTTCTCCGACCTGCGTAGACCGGCCTCGTCTTTGAGCCAGTGACCGCTTATGTTCCGCATCCGATGGTCCCAATGAGTTGTATTTGTACAAGGACCATTGTTTGAACCGGTCTCTGCAAACATTCTAGTTAGAGCCAATACTTGGAGACAGTAACTTATGGCAACAATGCGGCAAAGGCTCTCAACACGATATCAGCCGAGACAACTCACTGTAGGAACATCAGCATCAGCTCTGCCAAGCAGGTTGTTGCAGCTTACCTTGTACATCTTGGCCGTAGCCTTGAAGCCATGGTCCCTTTCAAGTATGTCGATGACTTCCTTGAGCGGCTTCCTTTCCTCAATGTATAAATGGGAAATCAATGGGCGATGCCGGTCCCAATCCGCCTGTGATGCCCATTGACCACGCGGCCCTCGGTCCGCCATGGCGGGCAGTTCAAACTGCCGATTTTGCTGTGTGCCGTGCAGGCTCTCAGGATGGTGTTGCGGTAGGATCAGCTAGAGAAGGCACTGAGGAATGGTGCCGGCGGATAGATGCTGCAAGGGGCAAACGTTCAAGAGGCTGTGCCACCGACTTGCCTCCTGAGAGGAAAGCCAATCTATCAGAGAAGGCGGGGGCGGAGAGGGCTTGGCAATGCACCAGTATCCACAAGTGCCCGGGTTAGAGCCCACAAGAGCGATTGATCCGGATGGAAAGGACGGCGATATAGAGCAGTCTTGAAGGCGAGCAAGGGCGAGGACATAAGACGCATGAAATAAGCAAGAACTGAGCGCTTACATATACTACTAATTCACCGACTCGTTTTTTTTGTCGGACTGCATACGTCACGTCATGTGGTTGGCTAATACCAGAGGGCAGGTATGGTAAGCTTGGCTGACAAGAAGGAGAGGTAGCATTGCAGGCCAGTAGCTTGACATCTACTGGCAGCTGAGAGGAGGTCAGCAGAAAGCCAGATTGGTTGTTGCATAAGTACATGTACCTGTTGTGGCAATGATCTGTGCATCCAATCCCAAAGGGTTGGATCATGTAGTATCGTCCAATCCCAATCCAGCAATGGTGGTAATACCCTTGACTAGAAAGGGAGATATGCATGAAGAGAACGGTGATGGAGTCACTATCACAAAGTTCTGTCTACGACATTCCTTGGTATTTTCTTGCCCTGAAATTCATAATCACATACCTCGGATTTGACAATTAATACGGGTTACAGATGTTCACACAATAAGTCATTTGCTTGCCATTTAGGTTACAATTGCCCGAGTCTTATACACTGCTTTGTGACTCAGGCAAACAGATATTGCCGACTAAAGTGTCCATGTGTCTCATTTGTCCGGTCATAATGTGTATACCATGATGCTTCCATTGCAGCTGTTATTCAATTTGCCAAGGCTTTGCAATGTCCATAGTAGACTAATCAGTTTGGCCAGCAATCTAGATATTTGTTAGGGACAACAGTTTTGCAATCTTAAGAAGTTGCAGCCTCCGAAACGGGGGCTTTTCACAGCAATGAGGACCTATCCAGGTAGCGGATAAGTGCTTGATTCTAACTCAAGATATTAATGACATTTATTACTGTCTCGCCAAAGCAGAACAGCCGGCGAACTTTCCAAACTGATTGCAACCAGGCTTCTTTGGTCTATTATTGCAACATAGCTATCAACAGCAGATATTGTTGAAAGCGTTAGGTCCTTCCATCAAGTATCATATGCCGTGCAAACGGGCAGCCACGACTACGATATCACCACTGAAGTTGCTTTCCAACAGCATGGCCCATCTAAATGATCCAATCATGGCCATCGAGGACCGTCAAGGTGACCTCACCTTTGGCGTAGAGATTGAGTTTCTGACCCCGGTCATCGAGGGATCCAACGAGGGTAAGTATGGCAGAACAGAGATAAGGAAAGCTTCAATCTAACTCTTGGTTAAACTAGACCCCCATCCAGCGGACCCCCGTCAGGTCTTCCGTGTCTCAAAATGCGATTCCAACAACTACTTTTGGATTCACGACTTGAGCTGTTTCATCTTGAAGGACCTCCAGAAGATTCCTGATCTCACCGTGGAAGGGGAAGGAGAAGACGAATACGTGGCTCCTCATGACAACGTACAGGTATACGACCATTGGCGCTTGATCAGAGACTCGTCCGTCCAAATCTCTACAAAGCCTGGCAGCCCCGGGTCGCGGTTTCCAGCCTATCACTGGGATGGCAAAGAGGTCACGTCGGAGGTCCTGTCGTCCACCGACCCCGACAACGTCCGGAAGATTACGGAGGTCTGTCGTGCGATCCGATCCCATCGCGTCCACCTGAACGAAAACACCTCCGTCCACATCCATGTCGGCTGTGGCGATGATGGCTTCACCCTGACTACGGTCAAGAAGGTCATCACGCTCCTCTGGTTCGCAGACGCCAAACTGTTCGACCTCCATCATCCCTCCCGCTTGGGGAACCTATACTGCCGACCCATCTCGGAATATTCGAGGCTGACTGAGGTCGACCACACCGGTATCCTGGGCACAGTTGATCCTGAGGGGCTAGATCAGATGGCACAGCACTTTCCCGAGATTATGGAAACCATGGACGAGGGCGCATACCGAAGCAAATACATACAACTCAAGCAGATGTGGGGAAGTGACGAAGTCATAGAGATTGCCCAGTCCATGCTAATCAAGAAGACTGCTATCAACCTCGTCCAACCGCGTGGCTCTGTGGGCTTCAGACGTTTCATGCCCCAGGCAGAACCGGAGGAAACACCAACACGTTCGAGTTCCGGCACATGGCGGGCAGCCTAGATCCCGAACACATACTTCACTGGGCCCACGTCTGCATCGGCATCGTGGACTTCGCCCGCAACACCGACGCACCGGCCTTCCGAGAGCAGGTCTCGAAGTTTCTTCACCCACCGCCAGGATATGGGGGCGTAGAGGTCCTCGAAGATCTCGGTTTGGCCGAGGAGGCCCAGTTCTTCCGGTCCAAGGTTGATTCATACAAGAGAGAGGATTTCAAGACCTTCAAAGACGGTGATAAGGACGTGTTCTTCGTTCCTCCCATGTAAACCTTATTCGTGTAGTGTAGATTAGAATCAACAAATAGCGATTGACTTTGTCAGAACTCAATTTGGCAATACTCTATCTGTTTTTGGTATTTCTCGAATCTGCCTTTGTCATGACCGTTCTGGGGCAGAATGGCATAGCATTTCTTAATTAATTCAGCCCAGCTGAATTCCGCTTATGAAAACCGTAGTGAAGACATTGTTTTGTTTCTGCATAAGTGAGACTTGATGATATTGGAACAATCATGGAACCTGATTGAGAGGTCAAGGTGAGGGCAATGCCCTGCCCCTCTTCCCCCAGCCCCCCTATTCACTATCGGGTGCAAAAGCAGTAACAAGCACACCAACAAGCGCAGTTACAAGCAGAGCAGTTACAATACTACAATGGCGATGTATTCACTCCAGTATAGTCTGCAATGAACATTTCAGGATAATATAAACAATTAGATAGCCATTGAGTGTATTCACATTGTTGATTCCCTCAACGTAGATCCGCTTTTTCTCCTTCCTTCCCTTACTTGAACCCCCTCGTCCCTTCACCTTTTCCTCTTTTCACTTTCAACATCACAAACCACTCCTACCCCAACAACAGCTGGACTGTCCATTTTTTATCTCACCCCATCTCATCCCACACACACGGCTGGTCCGTATTCGCATTCTCCAAATCATCATCATGTCCTCCAACACCTACAACAATGGCCCCTCGGCCGATGGCGCAAGCCACGACAATCTGACCGAGATGAAGCATCATTTTCGGGACCTCGAGAAGTGCGCCAACGCGTACTTCCGAGACATCCAACGGGGCATGACGCGCGGCCCAGACTACGACCTCCAGTCGCGCTTCAGCGACTGGAACTACGTCCAGCTCGCCATGGAACGCATCACGGGCGACTTCACCAAGCGCTTGGCCGTTCGCGCGCGTCAGCCCAGCTCTGCTCCTGCTCCTGCTGCTCCCACCAACCCTGGGGACAACTGGCAACGAACGGCGCCCCGAACTCTCGCCCGAAGCAAGAACTTCGTCGAGGAGGTTCGACCTGAGGCGCTCTGGTACGAGCCGAGCAGCGATTTTGCCTCACCTGGCAAGCTGATGACGGAGCGCCAGCCTAAGATTTCCCCAGTCTCTTCCTCGACTACCGCAGCTACCAAGAGCAAGCCCCGCAACAATAGGACCCCGCAGACAATCAGCAGCACCAAGACAATGACGAAGTCAGTCACAATCAAGACTGATGCTGCGGCAAAGCCAAAGGCGGACGGTTGGGTGCCCCTCATCTGCGTGGACCTCAAACAATGACCCCGGCATCTACTGAAAAGATCGCCAAGTCCGAGTCAACTGACAAGACGGTCAAGTCGAAGCCCAGCTCCTGGGTTGCCCCTCATCTGCGTGGACCTCCTTCCAAAGCGACCGCGGCAACTACTGAAAAGACCGTCAAGTCCGAGTCCACTGACAATACCGTCAAGCCGAAGCCAAGCTCCTTCGTTCCTCCTCACCTGCGTGGCGTCCCTACTACCAAGGACACTTTCGCCTCTCCCATCACTGCGGTTTCCAAGAAGGACAAGGAGGACAAAGTTCCACCCCATCTTCGAGGCAGTTCCAAGCCGGTGGCCAAGGTGACTCACCACAGCCGCGCACCCGTGACCCCACCCGCCTCTGCCGCTGCCTCGTCTGGCCCCGTCAGTCATACTAACAGCCCTGTCTCGAGCAGTGAGAACTCCTCGTTCAACAGCGTGCTGATCGACATCTCGGAGGACTCGCCGGCGACCGTGTTCGAGACCTCGGCCAGAAACATGACGACACGCGGAACGAAGGATGTCTGGGAAGCCTTGTGGCAGCTCACGAATGAGGGTTTGCTAGGCAACACTTGGACTGCAAGAAGCGAGGTCTGGTGATATCTCATATGGGAGGACCAGGATGGAAATATGATTGGACCCTATGGAATGTTTGCTTGGAGGGTGTGTGGCCGATTCCTATTGAGAGGGCACGGATAAACCAGCGATTTGTTTTTCTTTCCTACCGTTTGCTTCTCCTGGTTACATATGATGCGGGTTTCGTCGTATGTTGTATAGCACGAATGCGAATAGGAGACACATGAAGAAAATCTATATTCGGTCATCGCAAGACAACATTGTGAATATCTAAGCTCCCATCTCTTTTCTAGTCTTAACGTAGCAAGGCAGCCCTCCCTCCATGGGCAGCGTGAGGCTGCTCTTGCTGACACGCTTGGTAGAGTAGGCCGGCATGAAGTCAAAGGTCAGGATCATGGTCGCAATGACCTGAGCGGCCATCAGCTCGGCCATCTTCTTCCCCAGGCAGGTTCGCGCACCGCCATTAAAAACTGGGAACTCCGAGGCGCTCTTGGTCACGAGCTTCCCGTCGGCTAGCCACCGCTCCGGTCGGAACTCGTCCGCGTCCTCGCCCCAGCTGATGTGCGATCTGTTCATCGCCCAGGGGCAGAATACCAGAACAGACTTGGACGGCAGAAAGGTGCCATCTGGCAGTGTCGTGGCCTTCTCACACTGTTTGATCTCGAATGGGATCGGCGGATAGAGCCGGAGGGACTCGTAGAAGACAGCCATGGTATAAGGCAGCGCGACTGGCGTGAAGTTTACCGATAGAACAGTCTTGGCGGCTCCATTGTCTGCTCCATCCGAGCCGTTCAGGCTCTGGACCAGCTGCTGGACCTCATTCCGCACTTTTCCAGTAGCGGACTGGTTGTGCATCAGCAACATCATGGTCCAAGTCAATGCTTGAGCAACTGTGTCCCTGCCTGCGGAAAGATAGTTCAGAGCAGCTTCAGCTACGAACTCCTCGTTGCTGATCGTGTCCAGAAATGATTGTATCAGTGTCCCGGATACCTCGTCCAACTTGCTCCCAGATGTGGCGCGGTTGTTCCCATTGCGACGATCCTCGATCGCACTTCTCACAATCTTCTCGCCGAAGGACTTGAGGGTGGCGAGCGACCTGCGGAACCGCGCGCCCGTGACTAGCTCGGTCACGAACCAGAGCGGGTTCTGGAACCGCTCCGCCGTCACGCCTGACGCATGGTCAAAGGCCACGGTGAACTCGTCGTCGGCGTGCATCTCCATGTTGTAGGCCATCTTGCCCATGAGCTGGCTCGTGATCTCGTGGAAGACGGACTGCAGGTCGACCACGGCGCCCTCGAGGCCGCCGCATCTCTTGAGTGACGCCACGCTCTCGCTCAGGTACCGCGGCAGCGCGACGTCGGTGAGCACGCGCAGGTTGGCTGTATTCAAAAAGGCGAGCCCGGCCTTGCGCTGCGCCCGCCACGGCTCGCCGTCGACGTTGATGATCCCCGGCCGAAGAGGTCCCAGGAGCGCTGCTTGAAGAAGTCGCCTTTCCCGAAGACGCCCTCGTGCTTGAAGACGTACTCGAGGTTCCGCGGGTCGTTGATGACGACGCCCGGCGGTAGGCTGGGGACCGAGATCTGGAACGTCTCGTACCCGAACTGGCGCTCGCACTTCACGAACCACGAAAACAGCTTCTGGCGGGCCTGGAGGAACAGGATGCCGTTGCCCACGAGGGGCAGCGTGTTGGGCGGCTTCCGGAGGGGAATCCCGTCTCGCAGCAGTGCAGGGGTTCGGAAGAGGAACCGGTAGCTGAGGAGGATGCCAACTACCCCGAGCAGAAGCAGGCCGGGCCCCTCTAGGAGACCCATGGTGACCGTACAGCAAGGTAGCCTTGGAGATCTCCGCTGCGGACACAGGCGAGTGAGCTTTGCTAGGTACCCAAGCTTGACTGCAATATGCGCCCAGGTGCCACAGACATGCCTTTGGCCGGCGGCGGCGGTTCGAAGTCAAATTGCGGTGCAGATGGAGACAAGCATGGCTCGGAAGAATCCCGATGTCTTACGACAAGTGAAACGAGTGCCTTTGGCGCAAACAAAATACGACAACCAGTTGAGGCTATCACGTATGAACAAAAATAGTATATAGAGAACCGGCGCTTGCTTACAAGCACCACGAAGCAATCTAGGTTCCGTGGTAGAATTTAGACATGAGTTGGTTGGCCTGGGCGTGGCCGTGCCGTAGATCATGCAGCCAGTCGCTCCACGCTCCATCCACTGAGCTACGAATCCTTAAGCTTACAGGGATCTCAACGGTCTACTCCGTAGGCGTGCTAGGCTTCAACGGGCATTACGTAGCCGGGCTCAGAGCTCCCGAGCTCCCCCCGGTCTGCGTTTCAGAGCTGAGTAGCTCTCGGTGTCGGTGTCTGGGTGTCACCATGATTGAAGAGAGATTTATTGGCCTGAAGTTCGGCAACATATTTTTTCATATTCAATTGTTATCAGAAGTCTTTCCCTAAAGGACTTCACTTCAGAAGTTGCCCGCCCAAACAGCTCTCAATTGGACCGAAATCATGGCGCCCCTGATCCCACGCATGCATCTATTTGAGATTTCCGACCAACCATGGTGCGTATTTCATACAGCTCAGCTCATAGCTGGGTAGCACCAGCAAGGTGTCAGCAATTGGAAAGCATACAATCAAGCTTGCCAATTCCTCCCTTTTATCTCTCCGTGCCAAAACTTCCTCTGCTTCCCCAAACTTCACAATTGAAGCAAACAAACAAACGACTACGAGACTAACAACAGTCCTTCCCACCACCAACAGGTTCCCTTCCTACCTCCGAGCCCTCGTCCAAGAAGGCCTCCACCACGCCTGGACAACAAGCCTGCCGATAATTCAGCCCCAAGGCAGCCCTGCCTCGCTCGTCGCCCGCACGCTGCAGCAGGTCTTGGGCCGCCGCAATGTGTCGCGCTACACCTACATCGACTTCTGCGCCGGCGCCGGCGGACCCACGCCCTTCATCGAGCGAGCCCTGAACGCCTCGCTGGCGCGGCAACAGCAGCAGCAGCGAGAGCAGTCCGACTCCTCGGAAACCGAGAACGGCTGCGCGCCCGACTCGCACTCCGACCCCAAGTCCTCGCATAGCTATGCGGCCGTCGCTTCGACCTCCTCGTCGGAGAAGAAGCAACATCAATCCTCCTCCAACGGTAACAGCAGCAACAGCACCACCTCAGCCGTCAACTTCGTCATGACCGACTTATACCCGCACCCCAAAGCCTGGGCCGCATCTGCCTCCAAGTCACAACACCTGACCTACGAGCCCGAGCCCGTCGATGCTTCGAACGCACCCGCTGCGCTGATCGATCGATACAAGCAGGGGGGTGGGAACCAGCCCGGAGGCCGCATCTTCCGGCTCTTCAACCTGGCCTTCCACCACTTCGACGACGGGCTGGCCCGGGCCATCCTCAAGAACACGGTCGAGACAAGCGACGCCATCGGTATCTTTGAGATGCAGGATCGGTCGTTTTCCAGCGTCGTGACGTGCGCGCTGTTTGGCCTCTTTGTCCCCCTCGTGGCCCCCGTGGTCTATTGGTGGGCCCCATGGCACTTGTTCTGGGTCTACATCATCCCCATCGTGCCTTTCGTCCTTGTGTTTGACGGGCTTGTCTCCTCGCTACGTACGCGTACCCCCGAAGAAGTCGAGGTGATGTTCCGAACCTGTGGCGCGGACACGACAAATTGGGATATTAAGAGCGGACAGGAGTGCTTCATGTGGCCCACCGGTTACTTGTCCTGGACCATGTGCATCAAGAAGCACAAGGGAGATGAATGAAAGCTTACAGTGAGCTCTGTATACTAGGCCAAGCAACCATTGTGCCAGAAAAGTTACACTCCCAAGTCAGCTTAACCCTATAACCTAATTTGGTTCGAATATGTACGATTGGTATCCCTAATCAAGCCTTCGGTGACCTGCGTTGCGAATGAATGCTTTAATGATCGATAATACACCACCAGCGCCAACAACCAAGTGATTCAATCCTTCCAACACCGTATCGGGAAGAAAAGCAAGAGACAAGAGACACACATTTCAACTATACCAAGTAAGGATAGTTCTTACTTAGTCAGGAAACCAAGATAATCAGCAACGATCAACGTTATCATACTACATGTCAAATTAGCAATGATGTTCAGAGGATTCGCGACAGCAAATATGACGGTCACTTACGCATGCGGCGCAATGCGCACGTAGTACGTTCCAAAGCCGCGGTAGAATCTCAGCAGACCCTCCTGGCGAGCCACCTTCTGGGCGCAATCGAACATGGACTTGTAGGGGAGCTTGCCGTCGGGTCCCTTCTGTTGCTTCTGCAGCCGCGTCTTGATGAAGTCAAACGGCAAGCTAAGGAACGAGGCGAAGAAACCGGCCACAGCACTGGCAGCCAGGCTCTGTGAGTTCTTGCTCCAGGTGGTGCGCGCAGCCAGCTGAGCCTTGGCCTCGGAGAAGAAGGCCAACTGTCCCAGGTTGAGCGACATGGCTCGAACCACCGTGGGGGTTGCGCCAGCCCAGAGCGCCGTGATACCCTCGGCGCGCACGATCGAGGTGACGGCGTCGACGACAGACTTGTAGTTCTGGCGCTGGGCCACGGGCTTGAGCCCATCTGACTGCATTCGAATGAGCGCCAGATCGGCTGGGTTCCCGATAAAGGCAGCGAGGCCGCCAGCTGCTATGCCAGCGGAGGCCCTCTCAGCAAAGCCAATGCTAGTGCCCTTATCCTTGGCCCGCTGTGTCAGTTTCGTCATGAAGGTGTCGAAGAAGCCCAGCCGGGCCGTCGTATACACGGCTTGGCGAACGAGGCCGGCCGAGATACCCGTGTACAGATCGAGCACCTTGCCCTGGGCCAGGATCTCTCGCGTGACGCTGATAGGGGTAGGCTTGGGCCGGTCGCGACACCCTCGCCGGCGAGCTGGAGTCGGACCTTGATCATGTCGACGGGCTGAATGCACGAGGTGGCGACCATGCCTGAGAGCCCTCCATTGACGAAGGGGAGGGCCGCCCGCACCAGGGGGGTGTGAAGGAAGTCGGCCGCAGCCACCGACTCGCCCTGCTTGCTCATCTTGCTTCGCGCAGACTCCGCAGCTTGCTTGATCGTGTTACTCATAATGACACCGAGCGGACGGAAGCGATGATGAGAGGAAGAGAGAGAGAGAGAGAGAGAGAGAGAGCAACTGGTGGGATGAAGTTGCAAGCCAAGAGCCAAGAGCTAGACAGAAGGTAAATACCCTATTAGTATATGACCGACTTGTCTGTGGGCATTTAATATTTCGCTTAGGAGGTAAACAGTCCCTCGTCCTGCAGGCCGCAGCTCCGATGGTGGAGGCCCAACAACCTTCGGCACGATGGTATCATTGGCCTGCTCAGATCTGAATCTCGGAACTGGAGACATGAACCGAGGTGGAGGGTCGGTATGTTGGGCCCCATGCAGAGCTGGCTGAACGGCAGGATTCGGAGCTCACGGGTGGATATGACAAGCGCCTTGGGTTCGAGTCATCCTGGGACTGGCAGGGACTTTCTTGGCGTGCTGTGATCGGAGAGGTGATGGATGTGGATCCAACAGTTGGGTGTTGAGGGACACGGAAAACCCAATGCCATCGAAACACGAGTCTGGCCAACTTACCGGAGGTGTAAATGGAAACTCAAAAGACGACCCGTCCAAGAAAAGTAGTGAACGGCCAGCGCCTACGAGATATGCGGGAATCCTACGACGACAAAAGGCGATTTAACTGCTAGTAAACCAAAACTAATAAGAGGAGAATGGAGGACGGTCGTTTATTCTGCTAGTCTGCTCGCAGAGGTTGAGCAGTCGATGATGAATCGCGAAGGAGGATTTGCGCGCGGGGGGGACAAACTCGAGGATAAGAGATGACTTGCAATAACGTTAAAGTTGGAAACCGAAAGCGTAGAACATGGCAGTGTCGATCGGCAACCACGAAACATTAAGTAGGTTGGCATGTAGCTGTACATAAAACCAATCAATACTTTGCCAACAACCGGGCCTTCTCCTCACTGGCCCCCATTCTCCATCCATCCCTCCTGTTGATGAAACCGAGTTACACGTCGAGCCGAGAGGTCGAGTTGTAGCAGTAGCAGTTGCAACAGGTGCTACGAGAACTAGCAACGGCAACCGTTCCTAGCGCTCCAAGAAATGATGCGGGGAAAGAAGGAAGGGAAGGAACTGCCATTCTCGACCCGAGTGCCTTTTGCCCACCGTCACAGTTGCCTTTAGCCCGCCTACTCCAGTAGGAAAAGTAGCCTCTGTGTAGCTGTCGGCTGTGGCTGGTAGTTGGAGTCTTGGAGATACGAAACTCAACCTACTGAACCTTCATCTATTCAGGGCCTCTGGCGATACACCGAAGCTGCTAATCAGTCTCGTGTAGGCAGGGAAAGCCCCCCTGAAACGCGTCTTTGCTGTTCCAACACGATGGAAACTACCCATCTTCACTAAAACCGAAGCTTCAACTTGAGGCCTCCGGTTTATCGGGCTGATATCGCCGGCTATCGCACCGACAGAGCTCCACTGAGAGCCGCCGAGACACCGGAAGAAGCAACGCGACCCTGCGCAAGCTGCGAGGATGCAGAAACATATTATCATACCGAGTTGCTGGACATTGCGACACACAGAGACTCCTGCGATCTATGATTAGATCTTCCCTGCTTTCCATATCCTCTGACACAGTGCTCGCTCAGGCTCAGCAGACTGATCAATGCTCAACTTGGGTCCGGCTGGTTCATGTTAGTTACACACTCGTGTTAGTCAGAGGTACATTTGGAGTACCGATGCTCGCGTGCTGCACTAGCATCATGCCATTGTTCCCATCCAATGAAAGCCGTCCCTCCACTTGGCCGACAATGCGGGGTATGTAGTCCACAGGACAGGGTGCCACGAGCGCAACGTCATGGTTCGATACGTTGTTGGTATCTGCGTGCAACTTTGCGCACTTTCATTGGTATAGCAGATCAGAACTTGGCAGAGCTTTGCCGGAGGAGGCTCCTAGAAGTCCCGTTCGACGCTCACGGTCAAAACGATACTTATTCAAGTAGCTGTAGAGTTCTGCGAGTATCTAGACATACATGTGGCCCAGGCTGTCAAGTTTGTCTCCTTTTCGATGGGTTATTTATGTCTTGATTCCAATTATTAGAAACAGGGGTCTGCTTAAGATGGGCCGAAAGCTGGGGGATAATGGCATGTTATGCATGGCAAGGCCAATCAACTGCTCTTGACTCATGTCCGGTCGGCAGGGCCTGGCTGAGTGCTGGGGCCATGTGCAGTCAGCCCCGAGACACGCTAATAGGCGTGGCTTAATGTTGTGTTCCTGGACATCGGACTGCTCGGGGCATAATTTACCATGTACAGGACATCCAACGCCGTAACTCACGAACATACCTCCTTTTGTCTCTTCCATGCTAGGGAACATGGGAAAATGTCCGATGCAGCTCGCATGCTGACCCTGAGATCCTAGCCAAGCGAGATGATATCAGCTCTCAGCTCTGCCTAAAAGCCCCAAGCCCCGACACGAATGAACAGACATCCTCCCAACCTCAAACAGGACCCATCAGCGCCATCCTGCCCGGACTCCGGACCCGAGCTTGTTGAGAATGTTGAGGCAGAATGTTCCCGGTTGTGTTTTCATATGGCCGAAATAGGGCCAGATCTATCGATTGCAACACCGCATTGAGCCCATTTCCACTTGTTGCTATGCCAGTTAGTCAACAATCGCCCGATTCTGGTGTCATGGACATATCCGATGGACGGAGCTGCCTTTCACCGTCCCCAATGGCGTTCCAAACGCCTAGACGTAAAGCTGACTACTGCTATTCCTATTAGCGGAATCCCCGTACCTTCCAGACCTCGCTTGCTGACGACGAGGTTGATGGATTCGAAGACATGGGCGTCGCCGGCTTACTTCGACACGTCGTCACCCAGTTCTCATTGGTAGGTTCTTGGAAAGAGGACTACACCGTCCTTCCTTATCGGCCTGTCCATGCTGGGAGAGTTTCTCTACATTATTTCGCTTCGGCTTGTCCGGCGGATATAGAAATGAAAGGCTGACAGATTGAATGACTAATACAACACCGATGGTCGGGTCCCACGATACTCCGTGGGCACCTGTGTCGCCTTTGAGCCAAAGGATGACATTCTTCATTGTGGAGATGCGTAAACCCGACTTCATTGTTCAGCCAACTGCCCTGGCTTGAACAGTGGGTGATGGAAGTCTTACAACAGCACCATATGAGGTTTGCTCAAGCCTTGTCACCAGAAGACCGCCGTAAGATCCCCTGGGTAGATGAGAATGAAGACTTCGCATCGATTATTGGAGTAAAGTCTAGTATGATCGCTTACCCATTGATATTATTCCCATCTCAAATCGCAGTCAAGCGTGAAGGTTCCGAGAAGCTGAAGGCATTGTTCTTTGTCCCTGCGACAATGCGGCCATCTTTCTCAGACCATAAACACAAAGAGAAGTCCTAGTCCACCCACCGACGATGAAGAACAGGAACCAACTGGAAAAGCGATGGGCTATTCCAAGAGCTTACTTGCGTATATTCAGAAGGTGTGATAAAGCAGAATGCCAGCATTTGCCACAGTGCATCCATGCCCCTGAATGATATCGTATCTCCCTTAAGAGCCTCAGTAGTTGTAATTGCCCATCCATGGCGTCAGAAACAGATAAGCGCAAACCACGGAGGAGGCCGTCCGATCTGTATGGAGGCCTTGCGACGGTAGCCGAGAGCGGGCTGCTCATCTCGCCAACCTCAGAATGGGACCTGAAGCAGAGGCGTGTCTGGCCACCAGCACCCTACCAGGCATACTGCGAAAAGCACTTCTTACAGGAGTGCCTCGTGTACTACACGCTGGAAATGGAGAGGATCGACGAGGAAGACAAGAATAAGGAGAAGGAGAAGAAGAGGAACCAGGCCCTAGAGGCCGAGACGTTAGCTGCCACCGCTGTTGCTACATCGAGAGCAGGACAGCAGCAGCCCACTCGCGTCCAGCCAGGGCGACGGGCGAAGGGGACTTCTTCTTCTACAACGGCCCGGACCGAGATGAAGGGTAGTAGTAGTTCTTCCTCGCGCCGGCGAACGTATCAGGAGTTCAGCAACGCTGAGTACGAGAGAATGGAATGGCGGCAAGAACTGTGCCTGGATATCTCGTGGGCCGAGTTCCAGGGGAAGCTCGAGGCTCTAATCATACGGGCTAGCAAGAAGTTGAGTCGCAAGCGGAACTCGCCGCACACCAGAAGGACGGCCGCCGGCAAGAAGAAGAAGAAGGGAGGTCCCCCGCCGGAGGGCCACGCGGGAGGAGAATCTCTTGATGGGGTGGAAAACTGTCCACTCCAGGGGTTAATCAAGGTCGAGTGTAGATACTGCGAGCACCGGCCCGAAATCAACGGCAGCGGCGACGGTGACGGCGACGGCGATGATGACAGCGCTGATGATGCGAGGAGACCGCAGTCGCCGCCGCCGAATCGTGGGGCACCTGTCGCCCCGATGCACATCCTCGATGCAGTCGATTTCGGCCCGGACCAGACATGCACATTTGGTGGCCTGAGGTTTGCGGTGGATGTTTGCGGCGGCGCTGAGCTGTTGACTATCGTGCTGATGAAGATGAGAGGTCTCGCCCTAGAACGAGAAGGCGGCGAGGAGGAGCATGACGATACCTCATCCTCCATGTCGAAGTCGTCCAAACAGGATATCAACAAGAAGGCGAAAACGGGAAGGAGACAAGGAAGAGCTGACGAGCTCAATTGGATACCCAAAGAAGAAGAAGAGACGGACTGACCAGGTTTCGCTGAAGAGCATGTCGCGCCCGTTGTTCAGGTTCCATCTTCAGTGCGCCCCTGAAACATCCATACACCAAGTAGTCAAACGAAATAGCCAAACATCAACAATCAGAGAAACCATGATTGCTCACCTACTGCTACATTGTCGCATAGGCTTTGTCCTTTCAATACCTTCACGTTGAGGAAGACGGCCTCTTTACCCCTTTCCAAACTACTGAAGAGCTCACCAAGTGGCTCCTATAGCAATGCACAGATTACCCAGAGTAAGCCAAGAAGCGCAGAGAGTTCTCCACTACAAGCAGCGCGCTGCTATGTACGTTGTGCTTTAACTTGCATACATTAAGTGTACATATGATAATCGCGCCCCTTACGCGAGATGACGGGGCTGTCTCGGGGGTTGTTGCCCTTAACTGTTTCCTGGCTGAAGCGCAGTTTACTATCGCTCTTGGCTCATGATGATCGCGAGATTCGAGTTATGTAGAAGGTATGTATGAGGCAACGGTGATGTTATCAGTCCCTCCAACCAATGAAACGAGGATCGTTCGCCAAGTATTGGCGAGGGGAACAAGAAGTCGCCTTTGGTTCGTCGGCAGGCTAAGATTATCAATCGAGCTCTATGCCCAACATCAAATGCAGCATGTCGAACGGGGCAAACGTAATGGAGATATAAGGACTGGCGTATAAGTGTCGCTTGAGTGACCCCATACACTGATATCTCGCGCAGACTAGCCAAGCTGTCGGTAACGTAGACGTCGTCACATGATGCTGCCTACGTTCTTAGCCATTGACAAGCATAGTTATATACAGTAACGGATATGCCAGTCGCTTTCCCATTGCTGTTCTGGCGTACGGGACCCGCATTGGAGATCTGTTGCTATAAGATCTGAGATGGATGGTAACATGGATGTGGGCTTGAACAAGTTTCTGATCCGACTGCCGACGGAGAGAGGCCTGGCAGCCTGGCACTTGCTGGAAAATCCTGCGGGTCTATAAAGTAGCACTTGAGCATATCGAGGAACACTTGAAAGATGTCGAAGTGTCGCCGTGGCGGGGAAGGATCTAGAATTGTTTGGGTCCAACAACGGGTTTCCTCGTGCCTCCTGTTCCCTGCCGGGCACGACAAAACGGGGCGGAATGTTGTACCGGTAGGAACCCCGACGACAAGGCACCCCGGCGCTAGAGATTTCACTTATAGGGCTCGTACAGAACATTCTCGATAACTTGCAATTGATGTGGGCTGCGCTGGGTGCTGCTACCCCGACCTGCTCGTCGACTGTGATTCTGGCATCTTGATAGACCGATGATTGCAAGTCGTTCTCGGCTATCTCAGATCCACAATTTCCAGGATTGCCCTGGTCTGTGAACGCAGCGGGCATATGTTATGCATGGGGATGGATCTCAGGCGACGGACAAGCCTATTTTGAGCTTGTCTGCCGATTAGATATGCTCAAGGGACCCTCATCAGAGATGATATCTCCATGTGCTGTAAGCCAAGCGCTGCATAGATAGAACCGCGGCAATAAGGCATATCTCGTGGCCAAGCCATCATCATCTTTCATTCTCTCAGAAAGCGCTTTGGATGAGCAAGAACGATAGGGCAAAGCTCGGAGTTGTTTCACCCATGAGTCTTAGGTGTACGTCAATGGTAACCAGGGAGAAGATGTACATGCGTCACACACCAGATGACATAGCCAGGTGTAGCGCGCGCGGGGGTTTCCCAGTACGGGATATCACTTGGTCGTGTGGATATCGACGAATAGTAGCAGAGCAGCCAGTCTAGAATCTTGATGGTGGGCTCGGCAATGACATCCCCCGTTCCAGCTGCCTGGTCTTACCTCACGAAATGACTGATGGGAAACGATACGTCCGTCGATGGGCGCTCTCCAACCTACCCAAGGGTCTCCAAGGGAACTTCCAAGGTTCTTTCGTTCGCGCTGAACGTTGATCCACGAACAAGGTAACGAAGGTTATGGCGTCACAGCCGAGACGGAAGAACAAAAGACGGGGGTTCAGATGAGAGGATGAGGTTCGCGCAAAAAGCCCGCGCCTGTTCGCATGATTACGGTAGACGAGGTAGCGCAACCACCAGACCAGAAAGCCAGGGAATGTGGCGTGCGGTGTTTGTGCGTGAAACTGATAATCGAAGGGCGACTCCACGATATGCGCTGACCGTCTCTTTTCCTCTTTGTCCTTGTGGCCAACGTGGATGGTGGTGGGGATCAGTCGGGATCCGCGAGCGGTACTAGACAAGATGCAGCGGCCTTTCAAAACAGCCATTACCCAGTCCAGCAGGACTCTAGCGTCAAAGCGGGGAGGAACCAGGAAGCCATGGAGGTGTGCTAACCTTAGCAAAGGGACCTGAGACCGGCCCCCTCTCGATTGTGTTGTACGCAGAAATGGTGCATTTCACGCGAAAACCACGCAGGGCGTCGTTCTCTCTGATTGGCCGGCAACGGCTGAGTGGCGTGTTCCACCGGAATGTGCTTTGAGATGGGGGGTTCTCTATTGCCTATATAAGGGTCCTGTCCAACCCTTCACTTTACCTGCATCTTTTTCTAAGACCAACAAGATCATCAAGACTCAATCTCCAATCTATACCAACTATCTTCACGTCTCTTAAGACCTTTTCACCAACCAAACCAACCATCAAAATGAAGGGTGACTGCGGATGCTCCGGCGCTTCCAGCTGTAAGTCTTTCTTTCCCTTGACACAAAAAAGCGATACCCCGCTACCGCTTACGGTTTACCCCGCCTATTCTCGGCTTTCAACTGACCAAACTCGTCTTGATAGGCAACTGCGGCGCTGACTGCTCTTGCTCTGGCTGCGGCAAATAAGCTATCGACAAACATGATTGCTTCACTGCATATCACTTCGATTCCAATCTACTTCACATTTGGCGGTCACACCTCGCGAGCTTACGGTTTATCGGTCACGATGGGACGCTATCACTTCTAGTGGGATTTTAGGGGCCGGTCTATGGGGATAAGGTTATCGGAAAGATCAACTGGTACTATTTTGTGCAGGAGAGAGACGACGGGCGGTTGATGCTAGTCACTCCTCGGGATACCCAATACAAATACATTTCCTCACTTGGGGTCATATTGCTTACTTCCTCTTGCTCTTGATTGGGCTCTTCGTATGTCCATCTGCTTTCTCCAGTGACCCAACGGCTGTCAGCACCGTCCACCTTTGCGCAAGTTATGAGAACCCGGCCACACCGATTTGTTCGTTTCGCAGGACTCGCATTCCTGTTGACCGATGCAGCCTATTGGTTAGATTAACCACCATATGCCTCTTAGCCAATCAGTCACAGCTTGCAACGACGGACATGGGAAGTTTACCAGCCACAGTTGCGAGCCACTCACGTGACAGTCCACAAACGCTTAGGAGCTCTTGCCCACCCATGTCACGACCGTTGCCCCTAAATTTACCTTTCTTAAACCATGTCGTCTGGCTCCATCCCTAGCAACACTATGGCACTCTTCCCACCAATTGCGCCAGTCATATTATCTGACATGAGATTTGGACAACACATAACATGGAAGCCTCCGAAATAGGCCCGTTTGCGGGTATGCAAGCCCCAGAAACCAACATGTCTATCATATATGTGAGTATGTATTATATAGAGACCCAGATCCATAGCAAAGGGCCACCTGGATTTCCATAATAGTAGTACAGCTCGATATCATGTCCAAAGGAACAGTCTTCATCACAGGCGCGACGGGCTTCCTCGGCTCCGTCTTCTCCTCGAGGCCCTCGGCAAGGGCTACTCGGCCCACGTGGTGGCCCGGAGCCAGTCCAAGGTTGAGGTCGTCAAGGAACTCGTCGCCAACCATGGCTTCTCGAACGAAGCCGTCGAGGGCAAGCCCTACTGCAAATACTTCATCGTGCCCGACCTGACGCTCCCCGGCGCCCTGGACGACGCCGTGAGGGGCGCCAATTACGTCGTGCACTGCGCGTCGCCGCTCCCCTTCGCCGAGATCCCGGCCGAGCGCCAGCAGGCCGAGATGATCGACCCGGCCGTCGCCTGCACCCTGAACATGCTGGAGAGCGTGCGGGGCGTTGGCGGGCCCACCGTGCGTCGCGTCGTCGTGCTCACGTCCCTGATCGCCTTCGCCAGCGCCGAGGCCGTGGGCCCGGCCTGGGGTGCCCGACGAGGGCCGCGAGGTCGTCCTGAACGAGGGCACGCTGAACGACTACATCACGCCGCCGTTCCCCAACCTGCTCGTCGCCTACTGCGCGGCCAAGACGGCAGCGCTGCGCAGCAGCATGGACTGGATGAGCAGCAAGGCGGCGGCCGGGGCGGAACCCCTGGGCTTTGACCTGGTCAACCTGGGGCCGGCCTACGTCGTGGGCCGCCACCCGCTCGCGCGCACGCCCGCGGACCTGATGGGGACCAGCAACTCCATGCCGCTGACCGTCGTGGCCGGACGGGCCGCGGACCCCCAGCTCCCCCTCAGCGTGGGCGGGGCCGTGCACATGGACGACCTGACGACGATCTTCCTCGAGTCGCTCGACCCAGCCGGCAAGGTGCGCACGCCAACCTCGGGCCCGAGCCGGGGCGTCACCAACTTCGCCATCAGCGTCAACGTCGAGTGGAACGACGCGCGGCGCCTGGTGGCGGCCAAGTGGCCGGCGCACGCCGAGAGCGGACTGCTGCCCAACCAGGGCGACCGCCCGACCAAGCCGCGCATCGTCATCGACTCGCGCAAGACGGAGGAGACGTTCGGCATCAAGCTCCGGGGGCTCGAGGAGATGGTCGAGGCCATCGTGCCCCAGTATGTAGAGCTACTGCAAAAGGAGAAGGACGAGTCTCATTAGTCACGAAAGGCATAGATAGATCTTGATACACCGTCAATCGGTGCTTACATTGGGTGCTTGTTAGCTTCGAATAGCGTGTCTCATTTTCGAATATACTATGTCAATTTTACAGACCTACTTTTTTCCTCTTACACTGCTGTGAGCAATACCTACCTGTTTTGTCATGTCTATACACTTACCTAAACCTACCCACCATGATCATGGCCTCGTGAGAGCACTCTGGACGGCTTGGGGCACCTACCTGCGTGTCCCACCCTTTACGGGCCGACCCGCACGCAACGATGAGTGAACATGTTGCCGTCGCTGTCCTGTCCGCCGAGCATCTGCACCTCCACGTAGGTGAGGAGCTCCTGGTTGAAGCCCAGCTTCTTCAGCAGATCGAAGACGTCGAACTTCTTCGAGTACTTGGTCTCCTGCCCCTGCGGGAACCGCGGGACGTCGGTCGCGGGGTCGCGGATGTCGGCGTCCTTGGATCGCACCAGCTCGAAGGCCGGCGGCATCAGCGCGCAGAGCGTGTCCCAGTCCCGGTGCGCGGCGTTGAGGACGACGCCGGCCACGATGCCCATCCAGGCGCTGATACCGCCGCCCTGCAGGCAGTTGGGCGCCATGGTGATGTAGATGCTGCGCTTGGGGTCCGGCGGGTCCTCGCCGAGCACGGGGGCCGCGTAGTTGGACAGGTCCAGGTACCCGCGCGTCTGGCTGAACGGCTTTGGGTTGACCGTCATCATGAGCGCCACGGACGGCGACGAGGCGGCCCGCTGGATGCGGTTGATGACCTCGTGCCTTTCGAGGCGCCAGAGGTTGAGGCGGCGCCCAGTGATGTTGCCCTCCCAGTCCTGCGGCTGGGATGCGAAGAAGGAGGAGGCCGGGGAGACGCCGTTGTGTAGGACAGTCGAGCCCCGGGCGACCAAGCGCCCATGCTCCGCCCCGTAAATGCCCAGCTCCTCCGGCCCGTTGGCGGCTAAATCATTGTCCGTCTGAGTTGGCTCGGGGCACCACCGGGACTCCAGCAGGGGAAAGGCCGGGAACTTGGAACCGTTCTTGGCGAACCGACACAGCCAGTTGGTCCTCTCCGGGGGCTCCCCCCAGGCGACGCGGGCTCTCCCGTGAGTCGGCTCTGTCCCCGACTGATGCGTCCTGTTGTCTGTTTCGGCGAAGAGGGAGTTCAGGTACGGTTCGCAGGCATACCAGAAGCTCGCGATGTCGCGCAGCTGCTGCGTGGAGAAGTGCATGCCACGCATTGGTCCCATCTCCACTCTTGTCGTGAAATAGTGCGGCGTTTGAATCCATGGCAACTTGTCCTGAAGCGTGGTGTACATCCCAACCGCCTCCAGGAACCAGTCATCCGCCCAGGGGGAATAGGCCGGCGAGGTGATGGTGAATCTACACATCTTAATCGAAGGATTATTAACATAAGCGTCTCCATGAGGCCAGATTCCCTTGGGCTCTATCTTCCAGTACCATCGCTCTTGATCATCTGTGAGGGCCCTGCTTGGGTTGCTTTCCTGAAAGTCCGGTTGCTCAACATCCCACATCCACTCAAAGGCTAGCTCTTTCTGTCTCGTTGCATGTTGAACTTGTCTGTATCCTTGCATAATTTGCTGGATTTGTTGTTGTACTGCAGGTAGCGCGACTGGCTCCGGGGGAGGCGACTGCATCCAACTGCCAAACATATCGAGAGGGACATTAACTGGCGCTTTCCCGTTAGAATACCAAGGCATCTGGCCTGCCATCGTATCCGCCCAGGCGCAAGGTATTATCATTTCGGCCTGCACGGAAACCCACACGCTCATTTTCTCGTCCTGTGTCTGCGGAAACGTCCAAGAGGGGAGGCGGCAAGCGAGGCATATAGGCCTCGACGTGCTGCAATCTCATGTCCAGACTGTTCGCAACCGGGTAGACGTTCAGCGGGAACGCCTGCGTGAGCCAGTTGTCTACGTGTTGCCACGACGGATTCCTGGTACGCAGATCTACTTTCGGTTCCGGGCCGGAGGAACTCGATCTCGCGGAACCGGAGGCGGAGGGGACTAGAGGCGGGTTCGCGACGCCGCCTTCGACACGCTCCGGCTGCGGTGGCTGCGGTCCTGCAACGGCCTACAACCCCTGCCACAGCAGGGTAGGGTCGTTGAGGTTGACGGGCGGCAATCCGACAGGCAGCCATGCGTCAGGCAGCCATTCCTTGTCAGGGTTGAGGGCGATCGGTAGATCGACGCGCGAATAGCTGCCGTTCTCGTTGGTCTGTACCTGGACGAGACTGTCGATCGGCGACCAGCTCTTTTCATCCTGCAGCTCGAAACGCTGCCCGAATTCGTCGATGCGGACATGGCCAACGGCAAGTGGTTGGCCATCGATATCGACGTAGGTTGTGGGGCCTGGAACACCTTTATACCAGACCTGTGAGCCGTCTTCAAGCCAGTCGATTTTCGGCATGGAAATCGATCCAATGGCCGTAGGCAGGGCGGGAGGTGAGCTTTCCTTGTTCGTGGTCGACGGAGTATAGCGCCCCGCGGCGAAGTACCTCGAACCCATATTGGTTACTCCACAGCCAAATCCCCGCAAGTAGGGCCAAGTCCTCGTACAGATTTACTTCTTCTTCTTCTGCAACATTTTTGAGGTTGAGATATAGATCAGGCTGTTGGGGTGTGTGGCCCAGAGTCGCATGACTCGCCTCGAAGCCTGGTGGTGGCTTCTTTAGGCCTGGTGGCGGCCGCATTGGCGGAGCGTTACCGAAGCCCGGCGTCGGTTGTGGGTGGTTATTTTGTTCCATTGTGTAGAAGGAGGCAAAATAGATGTTAAGTTTTCAGGTAGTGCTTGTAAGTTAGAAGAAGTGTGTTGATGATCTTGGTTGTGGTGCTGTGATGGGTGGATTTCGTTTTGGATGGGCAGAACGCCGACTAATATAGAATTGCGGCCAGCTCGTAGCCGGGCTTGGATACCATAACTATACAAAGGGATAGTTCACACGAGTCTTTCCGAGCCAGGGGCATATTGTTCTGCACAACAACCCTTGAATCCTTTGAGCCCGGCTACACATAAAGCATTGTGTTCTGACGATAAACCATAGGCGGCTTAGGTGGGCGAAGACAAAGGCGTTTTGATTCATAGAGCTGGCATTATCGGGCGCTTCTGGAAACATGGAGTCTATAGTCTATACTGCAATAAATATGAGAGAAACAATTACGAATTGTCGTTGGGTATCATCGCGTGATGTCGGTTGTACTTCATCTTCCAAACAAAGAGAGAATAGCAGGCGGTGGCTACTATGATCATGGAGTAGCTGATCAATACAGGGTAAAGGAACTGGTCAGGACGAGAGAATATGGTGGTGGTGACACAGGCGAACAGCTCGAAAAGCTGCTGGCAGGCTACCTCGGTGGTCGAGAGCACAGCGCGCGATTGAGGCGGCGTAGTCTAGAATCTCGCAGTTAGCCAATAGACCCACATCGAAACAAAAGTCACCTAAAGTCATGGGTTCCCTAAAATGAGGTATTGTCGGAATACGGAGTGGCAACATACGGCTTGTACCATGTACTGTATGGAGAGGTCTGCTCCCCAGAGCCCCAACCGCTTGAAGGTGATGCCGAGGGCCAGCGCCAGCCCAACGAATTTCGTGGTAATGCCGTGAGTTATGACAGGCCCGGCGAAGATGGCCAGGCAGACCACCTGCCAGAAGAGGAAGAACAAACCCGCTCGCGCTGGGCCGACCTTGTCCATCATAATCGGAGCCATCCAAGTGCCGCCGAGCTCGGACAGGACCGACGCCATTCGAAGCATGGTGACCTCCATCGAGGTAAAGCCGAGGCTAAAGAGATAGCTGATAATCTGACCACCGAAGTAAAGGACAGTGAAATAGAGAATACAACCTGAAAAGGAAGCGAGAAAGACGGGCGACCTGACATATTCTCGCCATGGTGCTAACGAGAGGAGCACAGGCGCAGTCGGCGTAGGAGTAGGTAAGGTGGGTTCAGCCAGAAGAGATTGCGAGAAGGCAAACAACTCCTTCTCATCCTCGAGCTTCTCTGTTGTAGACGATGCCGACGACGACGACGTAGACGACTTCAGTGCCAACTGCGGCGTCCGGTTGTACACGCGTCTCGTGGCCCAGAACTCGACGGCAATAGAGCACACGTTCCAGAGCAGGACCACGAACATGGCCAGCTGGGACCAGTACGTATCCAAGAAGCCGACGAGCGAGGGCGCGAACAGCTTGCAGGCCAGGTCGACCCGGCGGAGCGAGGCGTTGAAGTTCTGCCGCCGGAGTCCGTGCGCCTCGGCCACTACCACGACCCAGTCCCTCTCCCAGGCCACGAAGTTGGCCATGGCCGCGACCTTTTCGACACACGCCAGGGCGAAGAACAGGCACAGACAGACGTGCAAGGTCAGCCCGTGGGCCTCGGTTAAGGAGTGCTGCATGCGGCGCACCATGAGCATCAGGGCGCAGGACAGCACGACAGAGGCGCGCTGGCAGAAGACAGCCCGGTGCATGGCGCGGAGGCGATCCTGCCGGTCGACGAAGGCGCCGACCCAGGGCCCGAGGAGAACGGCCGCCAGCGACCGGCCAATGCCGTGGATGGAGACATAGAGCAGGGTGCCCGGGAAGGTGCCGGCGAGGAAGAGCACCAGACTGAACTCGGAGCTGCGGATGGCCCAGGAAGCGAGAAGCTGGATGAGATAGACATCCCGCACAACGGGCCCGGGGAAGCAGAATCCCGTGGTGCGAGGAGCCATTATGGGTGTCGGATGGATTGCGAAGACGTAGGAAAGAGATTCCTGAAACCGGGCTTGCAACTTGGCAACAAAGGAAAAGGTGTCCGTGATGTTTGATGGGTCACGTGACGCTGTGCGGGACCCTTGGGATTCAGGGGCGTTGTTGCTAGGCGGGACGGACCCTTATTTGGCTCCCGTCAAAAGGAGGCTCAATTCAAGCGGATATCTTTAATTTACGGCAGCTGGACCCGTAATCTTACAATACGTTGACGTAAAGTCGATTGAGTGCCGTGCTTTTCCGCTTCCTTCAGCATTTGACAAAATGTGTGTTATTTTTAATGTCACCTTTATTTCCCCTCCTCAACTTCAATGCCTTCCGGTGTATTAAACGGTTCGTCCGTCTGACTCTTCCAGGCCTGGGTTACGTACCTAGCGGCAACCCATCTTTTAGTACAAGCCAAGTCTGTGAAAACTGCACATGAAGAAGGGTGAACATACTTTGTGTGGCTTCCACGCGCAGCAAGCTCTCCCTTGGCATTTCTGAAAAGGATGGATGTGTATGCGAGCGTTCTTCCCACTGCGTCCATATGAGTATCTTCAATTGAGTGGAGGTAAATACAATGGATGGATGTTATCGTACTTTTGTCGCATGAAGCAGTCGCCTGGATCTTATCGCCGACCTTACCTCCACCACTCAAGTATGTCACTGCGGCTATTTTTAGCTACCGGAGCTGTTTTGCGCTATAGAGAATAAAGAACAAGGAGGTAAGGACTGACCATTGAGGTCCGTCGAGACACCCGTGGCGAACAGGCCCATGGAAGCGACAGCAAGCGAGCCACCAAGATCTACCATGCTGGCGATGGTGCCGCCATGGATGATCTTCAATCGGTTCTTTGAGTTGTGCAAGTAAGCAGGGCGGCGTCTATGAATCCAGTACTCCGTACTTCAACCTACCGTGTGGTCCTTGGTGATATCCAGTTCAAAGTCGACTTTGCCGGGGACCGCATTGGTGATTCGGAGCTACCGTCCGTTAGCGCCCACCACACCTCGTATTCTACTGAGCGAGCTATGGATCTTACGTGAGGCCCAAACAGTCTGCAGCGATTGATCAGCTTTGGGCACGGAGAGGAGCCCGACCTAGGCGGTGCTGCGTTGGCAATTACCTTGGCTCCAGGCCCGATTCCGACATGAAGTTCTTGAGGACCTATGAGGGAGAGGGATTAGACATGGAAATCGCATTGTATGTCAGAGCACGAATATGGTGGGCCGCAAACACATACGGTGCGTACAAAAGGCAGAGGAGGGAGTTGGGGCGCCATGCTGGGCAATAAATAAAACTCTAGGAGACAACGAGGACTGAGAAATCCTCAATCTTTCGGATGATAGGTAGTCTACGTGTACTGGACGCTCGTTGGGATGAGAAATATGAAGAAAGAGTCCAGCTATTCTCCATGGCGCTGGATCAGATAAGGAAGGAATCCAGCTGTCCAGTACCGACTAACCGTCGGTGAGGGACCGTGCGCTCCCGCTCTCTCACCGAAACGAACTGTGGAGCTTTCGAAGCTGCAGAAAAATAAAAATGGAACCCACCCATTTCAGTTGCCCATCCAGACCTCTCAGACAAATTTAGCCGCCAGAAAAAGCAGCAGAGATAGGCAACCATCGCGTACAGTCTGGCTCGGTTACTGTCTGACATGGCCCTGCAATTCCAATGGCGGTAGGTAATGAGAAATCCACCCATAAGTCCGCCCCGTTCGTCGCCGACAAGGACGGCTACACCCGCCTCCATATTGCACCTCTGGACCCTGAGCTGTCAAGCCTTGTGCTATCGTCGGCCATTCGACCGCTTGCCCGCAACATATCCTACCACACGCTCGAGGCTTTCCCCGACAGGCGCTACGGTTTCGTCGAGGTTCCCCTGGCCGAAGCCGAGAAGCTGAAGAAGAAGTTCAACGGCGCCACTCTGAGAGGGCAGCAAGATGCGCATTGAACAGGCTAGGCCGGAGTCGATTCCGCCGCCCACGGGCGTCGTCGCGGACGAGGGCGTCAAGCCGAAAAAGAGCCACAAGAAGGAGAAGAAAGAGAAGAAGCGGAAACGAGGAGAACCCGAGGTCGTCGACGGCGTCCAACTGAGCGATCGCAAGATCAAGCGAGGCTGGACAGTCTCGGAGGGCGAGATGATCAAGGAGAAGAGAAAGGACAAGGACAGGAATAAGAGCGCCAAGGAAAAGAAGGAAAAGAAAGACAAGAAGGAGAAACGAAGCGCAGTCAAGTCCAAGTACAGCGACGGCTCCGAATGTCTTTTCAAGCAGAAGCTGCCCGGGTTCCCAGCGCCAAACAGCCCGTCGAGGAGGAAGAGGAAGAGGAGGGCGCACGCAAGCGGAAGAAGAGGAGAAGCGATCGCGAGGTTGTCGTTCACGAATTCGAGCGATCCACCAAGTACCCTTCATTCCTGCGATCTACGTTGGACGAGACGAAAAAGTCGGAACCCCTTACGTTTGAGGAGGGCAAGGGCTGGGTTGATGGCAACGGCAATGTGGTAGAACCTTTGTGGGTTACAAGAGTCCCTGAGTTGCCCAAGCCAAAGTCTCAGTTGCCAAAACCAAAGAAGTCGAAGACCCCACCTGCGCCAACACCTGTCACGGAAGAAGACGACGAGACAAGCAGCAGTGGCTCGTCTTCGGACTCTGATGCAGAAGAGGCCCCGAAGCCAACGAAAACCAAATCGTCGCAACGCATAGAACCCGCACCAGCCTCTGCTCAGGACGAGGATGACACAAGCAGCAGTGAGAGCTCCTCGGATTCTGAAGCTGAGGAGGCGACGAAGACACGAAAGGTAGCCAACAACAAGGCGGCTGTATCAGAAGTATCCGCCCAGAACCAGGAGGATGAAACTAGCAACAGCGGCTCTTCTTCGGAATCTGACGAGGAAGCAAGTCCTTCCAAAGTTCGGACACTTGCCAAAACCTTCGAATCGGGACCCAGGGCGCCAGCAGTCCCGCTTCGGGGGGCAAACTCGACTCATCTCGCCCGAAGTCGTCTGGTTCAATGACAAGCCTCACGATTAAGATCCCACCGCCGACCACACCCGCATCGGGCAAGGTGGTGCATCCACTCGAGGCTTTGTACAAACGCAACCAAGGAGAGAGATGAGAACGGCTCGTCGGCGGACGCTCAGCCTTTCAGCTTCTTCAACAACGATGATGATATCGAGGATGAGGCCGAGGCCGGCCCGCCGGCTCAAATTCCCATGACCCCATACAGCAAGCAAGACTTCGAGTTTAGGAATATTCGAAGTGCTGCGCCGACACCTGATACTGCCCACCCAAGTCGCTCCTATCACCCCTGGTCTACCCAAGAGGATGACCTCGTCGAGGAAGATGAAGGCGATGAAGTTGAGGCCGACGGAGAGGATGTAGAGGACGCGGATGGAGATATGGCCATGGCCGGGGCTGCCACAGGCGGTGACCAGTCGAAGTCTACACCGGCTACCGACTTCCAGAAGTTCTTCTGGGAGAACCGAGGAGATCTGAACCGCAAGTGGAAGAAGCGGAGGAAGACGGCACTCAAGGAGAGGCGAAACCGTGAAAACCGGGCTCGTGCTGCCCGGGCCATTTAATGTTGGACTTACTGAAGCTTAAACGGCAATTATAAAGTCAAATAGGTTTACATATCACATTGCTGGCTGGGAAATTCCACAGGACACAGAGATGAGACACAAACGCCATGTATTAACGCTATCGTGAAGAACTTTGCGGACCGCCGTACCACCACCATGAATTATTCCGCCTTTCGCCCCTCCCGTGTGCCTTGCCAAAACTGCTGAGAGAACTCAATCGCAAACTAGTAACCACTGCCATATCCCCCAAACCGGACCGTTATCGACCAACTCCTCAACTCGCAGAAGTTATGGACACATGGTCCCAACCTTGCAACGCATGAGAGCGTCAGAGCGTGAGAAAGCGTGAGAAAGAACGGGGATCGACCTCAAGGCGGAAGATCATCCTGATGAGGGGAAGAAGCTGCAGGGGAAAGAATCGTGAAGAAAAGCGAAAATGTCGTTTATTCACCGTTCCCGTTGCTGGGTTTCTCCTGAAAACCTAAGAGATCGCATGTGTGTTTCCTGTAGTCGTACAATATTCATTCATATCTCAAGATTCGCGCCGCTGTGGCGAAGCCCCTGTGCATTCGTAGGCTTCGTTTCCAGCGTAAATTGTTTCGTCGTCATCATCGTGTGAGAACTCCTCGTGCATCTCTATAGCCACAGAGAATCGAGAGTTCGTGAATGCAGTGATTGTGCTCCACTGCTGAAGGGAAAGATCCGCAATGAAATCAACGTCGAACTCGTGAAATGTAGGAACCATATCTCGTGTAGTTCGTACCGGATGTGCGAGTCGCCAATGTCGGCAACGCCGTCGTCGTATGTCCGCAGAAATAACTAAGTGAAGAAAATCACAGCCAACGCCAAAGCCTGAAGAAGAGAAAAGACAGTCGAAAAAGACAGATGAATGCAAGGAAATTTTCTTCCTCGTATGCCAGGAAACCAGATGAACGTTCGGTTTTCCCAGAATAAGAGAGACCCAGAAGTACACAAAATGCAAGTGGATAAGGATGATCAAGACGATCAGCAAAGACCACCAATGGCGGCCTCGCTGCGCTCGTAGATCGGGGTCATGGGTCCTCGACGAGGACCAAAGGTGTCGTTGTGAGTATCGCGATGGTCATGTGTGGAGCCATTGTCGACGTACGCAGGGAACCGCTCCGTGCTCTTCTGTGAATCGGGAGTTCCGGCCTCGGTTACGATCTTGTGGGGGAGCTTGTGTTCCTCCTGAAGACGCTTAAAGGGGTTTGTGCTGCTGGCAGCGCGCGGGACGGGGTGCGAGCCCAAAGCCTCCTTAGGACGCGGGGCGCTGTAAGTCTTCGTGTACGAGGCACCGGAGGCATCTTGGGCGACCTGATCCTTTTCGCTGTCGTCTGCGTATGAGCTGATAAGAGAGGACAGAGTCGACTTGGTGTCAACGGAAGGCATCATAGGGATGTTGGTCTCGGATGACAGGTCCGGAACAGCTACAGAGTGGGGGATTCTACCAGCAACTAGCTTATCTGTCGATGCCGTTAGAGACTCGTCATCCTTGGGTGTCTTCGACGACTCGGGCGAGTCATTGTCGGACGAGGAAGCCTGATGTTGCTCCTGTTGACCATGTCGAAGATCAGCTCCTTGGCGGCGTGCAGCAGAATAGATGAGAGAGTCGCTACGGGCAACACCGATAGGAGTGCCATCAGCCCGCAGAACTGCAGCAGCAGGTCGAGCCTCAACGATACTTTGTGCGCAGAGGGCGGTTCGGACCGACTCGACGTCGAAAATGCCACTAGCACGCTTGCTCTGGGTCGAATTGGGCGGTGCAACGAGATTGTGAAGTCCCTCAGCGACGATCCTGTTGCTCTGGCGAATATGGACTGGCTCAGGGGTCGTAGGGCCACGCGAGAAACAGGGGGCTCTCTCGTTCTGGCCTGCGGCAGCAACTCCTGAAGGGCCGCGCTGGGTCATGTCGTCGAGTTCAATGGCGGGGTCACTGTTCCGGACAGGTGTAGGGGTAGAGTATCTGACGATGTTGCGCATCTCAATCAACTCCTCCTCGTTTTGGCTGTTACGATGAATGGCCATAACCAGAGAAGTCTTGCGGCGAGCATAAGTTACGATGACGGCGGCCATGGAAATGAAACAAAAGCCAATGGATAGAACCAACCACACTATCTGTCTGGTATTGGTGATCTTATGCTCATCACTGTACAGTACCATAACTGTCATGGCAGAGACGGTCGAGAAGGCTGTGATGTATGTTGATATAATCGCAGCCCAGAAGGCAACGCTCCATGGCTTGACTGGGCGGTTCATCAATTCGCGGATATTGATTCTCAGCAGGACAAACTTTCTCTTGCGTGCAGCCTCCGGGTGATTCTCCGGTCGATGAACTAGCATAGTTGCCGGGGTAGCTGTCTGCGATGGAAAGGGATTGAAGCTGTTGCGGCTCGAATCATGGCCACATCCAGCGTCAAATTGGGATTCATTGATAGGCGATGTAACGTTCGGCATGGCGATAGGAAGAGAGGTACGGTTCTCGATGCGACTCTGGTTTCGGACATCGAGTAGGACGCGATGCGTCTGGTTCAGGGTTGCCTCAGGGTCAGAGTCTGGACCATAGTCGGTGCCACCCATAGGTCCGCCGCCGTGCTCGGCGCTAGCAACATGGCGGAAATCGAACGGGGCGCTGATCTTGGCCTTGGGGGGTGACTCGTGAATGAATGGCAAGAACGATCCCGCGCTGCTAAAGACCTGTGCTCCGCGCGAGAGCTGAGTCGCCAAGCCGTTTTTGATACGTTTGGAGTTTGTTTGGAGGACACGCTGGGCAAGCGGGGCATCATTGCCAGTCGACTCGGGGCTAATACTTCCCATAGAGTTGAACGAGCGCTTTAAGCCGTGTCGAGTAGGTGGGCGAACCGGAGGAGGAGCCGGCAGTCTCATGGTGGCACGGACATGGGAGTGCGGTGTCCACTCTGCGAAGTGTAGTTACGACGAGACTTGGGGCGCTCCATAGCAACCCGGTCAACACCGGCATCGCCGGCCAAAGGCCACTCTGCCAGCGGGACGGCCATAGTCGTTCCAGATGAAGGGGAAGAGCCTCCGGAATACGGGGTAGAAGTTCTCTCCTTGGATCCCATGTTGCCAGCACAAGTGGAAGTCATTGTCTTGACTTTGTGGGTGTTGTGGTTTCTGTTGAGATTGTGCGGCAGATACAGTTGCCGCAAGTAGTAGTGATTCCGTTACTCACGGTGAGTTTTGGACACTTGGAATAAAGGTCTGTTGTGGGTGGTACTGAGTCGGCCGAATGTTAGTTCATGTACCGCAAATTCGTATTGCAAGGCTGAAGGCGTGTTGAAGGGACGGAAGGTTGGGGATTTGTCTGAAAGAGGATGGAATTGAAAAGACGTGGTTGTGAAGCAGAATTAACGGAGGTGAAGGTTAACGTCTGGAAGGGGACGGACTTGACAAGATGTGGTAGTGAAGCAGAATTAACGGAGGTGAAGGTTAACGTCTGAAATAGGATGTACTTACGGAAATACGTATTAGAAAAGGCAGATTCTTCACTAATACTAATGAAGGTAGGGTTAGAAATGTAGAGATTGAGGTTGAGGCGTAAAAGTAGAGGTTGAGGTTGTGGTTGTGGTTGTGGTAGTGGTAGAAGTGAAGGGCAGAGGGAGAGGTAGAGGTTTAAAGGTTGAGGTAGAAGTCTGAAAGAATGTGGGCAAGGGAAAAGCTGTGTAGGAAAGAGAAAGTGAGCATACCAGATGCAAGTTTGTCCTGTAAGACAAACACGGAGAAGTACCAGCTCAAGATAGGTGATTGTCAGAATCGCTTTTAGATCACTAGATCAGTTCGTGGGCCGAGGAAGTAACACCCTTGCAATGTGTGAACAATAGAATCACCCTTTGATCACTTCGTGATGACTCCGGCGTCGAAAGGGGAAACTGCTCGGCCGCTGTGATTAGACACGGGATGAAGAAACGGCGGGTCCGGTTTTGCGGCTTGAAGCTTTTTCCGCGGGTCCCGATAGGGGTTTTGGAGTCTTGCTGCGTTGTAGCTGTAGGTGAGGTTACCGGACGAAGCTGAACCATTGGCCGAAAAGGGGTCGGGTTAAGTTGGAAGGTTAAGATAATGCCGGTCCAAGGTGATGATATGGAATGTTGGACGCCAACAAGTCAACGAGTAGCACCAGAGCTCGAAACGTTCCGTAACGGGCGGGCGCAAGGAGTCATTAAGATAAAACCGCCACGACAAGAAGGAGTGAACGAATAAAGTCGTGAAGAAAATGGCGAGAGCACGCGACTCAAAAGGTATCTCCACGACAAGAAGGAGTGAAATACTAAATCGTGTCGAAAAAGGCGAGAGCACGCGACTCACAATGTGTGTGAGAAGTATCGCCAGGTACAGAAGGAGTGGACGAATGGATCGCAAAAAGTAGGCGAGAGCACGCGACCCAAAAGGTATCTTCACGAACAGAGGGAGGGGGAAAATGAGTCGCGACGAAACGAGCGAGCGCACGCGTCCCAAAATGGATATGGGAGGTATCGTGGTGTACAAAAGGAGTGGACGGGTTTCAACAAAAAAGGCGGGAGCACATGGGCCAGAAGGATTGGAAGAGTAAGTTGCTACAGAAATGGCGAGAGCATGCGCCAAAGTCGGATCTTTATAAGGAAAACAGCAAGGTAGGCCACTCAATGGCCACGCGTTGGTGCACAACTCGCCAAAAGCCTTTTATCAAAACAGGTAGGTGGCCAAGCAACGATAATTGCCAGGTCAAGGACCTGAGGCAGTAACAATTAAAACAACCGTCTACATAGTAAGTAGAAGCACCCTATTCTACATATGATCCATCGTCAAGTGGAGTAACAGAACGCGATCGTCAGGCCTTGAGATGGGTTGCCGCCGCTTGATGCACAACAAAAGAAAAATCAGGGTGGCGGACGGCGAGAGGGGACTTCAGCTTCTAGGGAATACACAGAAACCATCGCCGACTGGGCAGGGAACAGAATTAAGTTTTCAGTCAACAATGCATGAGATATGGCCGTATCTTTCCTATCAGGCTTCACTCTTAACATAAAAGGAAAAAGCTCAAAGAGGACAGACAACAGGAGGACCTTCATCCCTCTGCCGCTACCTTTCGAAGGAAGAAGCTGAGCGGTCGGGTTCCAATTACTGTGGCATAGGCTCTGCAACGAACTGGGGGGAAATTCCAATCTGTTGCATCCGTCCAGGTTCCTTGATAGAACTAACAAGCCAGCCCTCCATGACAGTAGATACTCGAATGATGACTTGGTGGCGGCATATCGTCAGCTTGCACAGTCCCTTACTCGGGTACACACCACGGGCTTTCCGGACCGTTCAGGTTGCCACGTGTCTTGTCGTCCTCATGCTTAGTGTACGCGAACCTTCAACGGTACGTGTAGGAGGTCATGCCTTAACCCTCGTGGTAAGCGGGCCAATGTTGATAATATAGCATAGAAACAGCCGGTGTGTGACAACGGGGACCTCATGACCGTCTACTGCATTGGGACCCAAAGGTGCCAGGGCATTGACACCACTACATTCATACCTCTACATCTACATCTACCTCTACTACGGTACAGTCGACCACACCAACTGTTTAAAGGCAATTAGCCAATATGTCTAAACGATCATCTGGGTGATACTCACCCAAGCCCGTATACACACTGAACAAGGGAGGTAAGGAACGTCTGCGGATCTACCAGTTTATCAAGTCTATGATGACATATCAAACTTCACTCATGGTACAGACCGCACTATTGCCCATAGATATTGACATGTACAGTAAGCAATACTCCTTTGAATATCTTCGCTGGGCTTGATAACTAAGAAGTCATAGTAGTAGGCCCAATACTAAGTAAATATTTCTACACATCGCCATGGGCCAAGACAGCATATGATCCAAATTCAAATCCCGAAAGGAGATAAAGAAGAAAACAAACTTAGGAGATAAACTACGGCTAGCTAATATCAAGTCCATTCGGCTCCTTTATTTGTTCTGATGAGAGACTCTGCAGAGGCGCCCATTCTGAGAAGGTAAGAAATCGCCCGTCTCCACGGCCCACCCCTCGCTGCCGACGCTAGTCGGCGCCCAGAAGAGGTCCAGGGATCATATTTGCGCTTGATCGCCACCAGGCCAGGGTACTTGTCGCGGCCCCAGAACGCGTCCTGCCAGTGCGGCTCCAGCAGGTCCGCCTCGTTAACGTACACGCCCGCGTCCGGCGACGCCGCGCGCCACCGCGTCATCGACTCATTGAACCGGGCATAGCTGGCGAGGGACTTGTCTCTTGTCGAGTAATCGCCCACCCGTTCAAACAGGTCCGCGTGTATGGTGGCTCGGCGCCATCCGGCGCTCACAGCGTTACCTGGTGGTGGGGACGACAGCAGTAGCGCCCGAAGAGCCATAATACGCCGACGCCGCGGCTTCCGTCGGCGCGAGGTGGATGCCGTGGAACTGGTACCCGGCCTCAACGGAGTACCGCACGGCGGCCACGACGTCGGCGTACATCGCGGGGTCCTCCCAGTCCCGCGCCGAGAACAGTCGGCTCGCGAACACCTGGTTTCCGGGGACGTCGCCACGGCCACGGCTCGCGTCGGCCCAGCGCGTCGAGACGATTGGTTTGGGGACGGCGATGGAAATGCCGAGGCGCGCGAGCTCGTCGATGTGCGGCGCAATTAGCGCCGTGATCTCGACGAACGACTTGCCGGGGAACTCGTACGTCGTGTCGTACGAGTAGTGGCCGGTGCTGTTGCTGCCCGAGACGTAGCTGTAGCCGGTTCCGTAGTGGGGCTTCTCGGTTACGCGCTTGCCTAACTGGTTCTCCGCGGCGAACGCGCGCCAGAACGGCTCGAGGGTCCCGTTGTCCGGGGTGGCGAACGTGATCGTCACGGAGTTGAAGCTGAGGGAGGGGTACGATTTGACGACCGCTGAGGTGACGATGCCATAGGTGCCTATAAATGCGATTGGACACAAAATGTAAGAATGTGGGCTATTAATATTTCAGGAAGTCAGACTGTTGGAGAAAAAAGAAAATGTGCTCTACTGACCAGGACCACCACCTCTTAGCGCATAGTATAAGTCGGAGTTGGTCTCCGGATCAGCCGTGACAAATCTACCATCCGCAGTGACAACCTGGAGCGAAAGAGGCTGATCTGCGCCTAGTCCGTACAGGGAAGCGATGGGAGAGTGACCCCCACCCGTCATCCATCCTCCATAGGCGCCGACGGTGCTATCACTCGGTACCACCAGCGTCATGTTGTGGCGCTTCATGAAGCTGAACATCTCCCACGACTCCAGCCCCGAAGAGACTTTGGCAGCCATCCCACTGAAACCGCCTTGCTTGTGCTGGGGTAGGAACTCAAAGTCCTTGAGGTGATGGGTCCATATTAAGAGGGACCCGGCGCCGACAGCCCTTCCGATCCAGTCGTGGCCCGTATTTCTATGGTTATGAACCACCCAAGGTTAGAGGAAGCCCCTCCCTTCAGTCTATGCGATTCGATTTGGTTGTCAGACTCACTTGATGACCAGTCTCAGGTTTCTGTTTCTGGCAAAGTTGACTCCCATCTGCACATGCTTCACGGTCGTAGCATTGACCTGTGATAATTGGTTCATTCAGCATTGCTATCGAGGGAACGAGGAACAATCCGATAATAGTGAGTGGAACTTACAACATAAACAGGGAAACCCCCTTTTGTACAATTGCCCTGCGGATTACCCCACCGAGCAGGTTTGTCCCTCAGTCCAGACGGTCATTCCGGATACCGGATTGTCGATGTAAAAGCGGCTGCTTCTGGCACTCGTGAGAATGTCGTTAAGCAGCCTGGGCATAGTACTCGGAGTTTTTATAGCAAACCGCTCCTGGAGGAGGCGGCTTTAGGAGCGCACCGCCCAAAGAGTTGTTCAGTTTCTTCCATTCCTCCTCCGGTGGCCAGCTCGGCTCGCCGGGGAAGGCCCGGCATCCGTGCAAGTCCTGGACGGGATGAGCGTCGTCTGCATCGCCAAAAGCAATGGCAGGGAACGCTTCGGTATCAGCTGGGGCCAGCTGGACTGCCTCAAAGGGGAAATTGTAGCCCAGTGCTTTCGAAGCAAGGACGCAAATTGCGATCAATAACAGGGACTTCATGATGCAATGTGGCAAGGGTGTTTACTCAAAACCAATATTCCAGGCTTGCGTCCCGTGAAACTAACTGCCTCTTTGGGGCCTGTTGGGCGTGGTAGAGATTATTATACTTTGATGCTGCTATGCGGATGGCGGGGGCTGACACCTTTACTGCTCCCCTCCCTAGTCCCTTCTTGTGACACAGTTGCACTTTGATAGGTTATCAGAGCGGGAGTACTACACGGTGGCTGCAGGATCACTACTCGAAGACTACATTGCGTGCTGCCGTTCTAATTCCAAACTCATCACCAGTCTATATTTCTTACACTCCACGAAGCTTCAAGTAGCGGCATCTACTGTGTCGAAGTGAAAAGTTGCACATTGACAATAAGTCGTAGTGCGGGCCTTTAATTTTGTTTCCTTGCTGTGTATATACAACGGGAAAAGTTTACGACATATACGGAATTGGCATGACTTTGTTTCTCAGTAGGTGATATGGCTAGTCTATGTAGTCGGAGACTGATTGGGCAGATTCTATAAAAGGTGGAGACGAGCGCTCAGCAACTAAGTTCGTAACGGAGAGCGAATGTAACCTTGAGGTAACATTGAAGTAAGCCTGCATACATCGTACTGGTTCTTTCTGACACATGGAGAGCCCGACTGGCAATGGGATGTATGTGAGAAGTCACATTCAAGCCATGTGCTCAGAAGGTTTGAATCTCCCTGACGTTCAAGGTGTAATAGGGGCTACATAGTATTTCTGCAGGCTGTAGTCCTTAGGGTACTTTTGGCTCATCTTTATTGACAGCCCGATACTATGATGGTGAGAACGATGGTGTGCTCCTGTGTGCTTCCTTCTGATTGGCTTAGGATGCATTATTGCTTGATTATTACTTGAAGGTTCTGGCTCGACCTATGTGGTCTTCTTCATTACCCTAGCTCTTCGTAAACATCTATATTTAGAAACGGGATCCAGAAAGGGAAAATCAGTGGCATGTTCAACCATTGGCCCGGCCTCTCTTCCTCTCTCTTCTCCAAGGCATCATCATAGCATGGTTCGGACTAGAATTGTTTTCAACTGATCTTGGTTACGACTGAGTTCATGAGGGGTCGGTTAACTACATTTCCTGCGTTTCTCCATGTCTGACTTATGGTAGAGTGACATGAGGCTTGCTGTTGTCATTTCTCTGGTTCTAGAACATGTTCATGTGTTAGGTGATGAGGAATTGTACCGAATATCACCACGTATATAAGCCGCTGCGCGAGAATATATCCGGCGATTGTCTCACTCAGCTTACCGGCTGTAAGCTTGCACATGGCGCTGGCTCAGCACCTATAAGTCAGTGATACCGGCAGCCAGCCAGCTCTTACAGGCGGATCTCCGGGCCTGTATCCTTATACTAAGCCACAGTATCGAAAGCCACAGAAATGTCCACCTCGTCGTCTTATTGGAGGAAATAATTCGACCCCGAGCTTGACTGTAGCTTCCAGTGAAATAAGGGTTTGCTGCAACCTTGACTAATCAAATGTTTGCCATTGTGCGTAGTACGGTCAGGTTTGCTTACGGAGGTCTTATCAGATGATGAGAAATACAGCTTCCATCATGGTATCGCGTTGCACGACAGGCAGCAGAGATGAGGACTCATTTCGGATCCGATGCAATGGTAAGTAGGCGGCACTACCCTTTCTGCCGATGGGGGTCCTCGGCTGGCCGCGTGGTTTCCATATTTGTCCCCGCGCTTTCAGGGGGGCTCGGATGGCACGGTGGCCCACCCATCCATCCACCCTTCAAGATCGGGATGGGTGGCCCATTCCTTGTTTAGGACCTCGCAGCTTACATGAACTATTGGATTCTCAAGACTGCCGAGTACTTTTGAAGATCCAGTCGCATCGCAAGATGGAACACTGTGACGGCGTTGTCACAACCTACATCACACTATTTCTCTTGGAGGCGAAACCAGACGGGGACCGGTTTAGGCGAGTTCCTCCGGGGAACCGGCAGGATTTCAGAAGGAGTTTTACGAGTGTGTCGATCCTCCGCCACCCCTGTCCCAAGGGCTTTTGGAAGACGAGAACGAATATTTGCGAACAGTGTAAATCGCAACATTGATTATCTGTCTTACGGGATCTCCATTCTATCGCATCCACAATGCTGATTTAATTCCCGGTGGCGTTGACGATCTTCTCCCTATCTTGAAATAAATCAGATTGCCGCATCCGGCGACCAGACGGAAAGCTAGAGACGCGACGTCCCGATCTTGTGAAGGCCAAGGCGGACAGGTGGGGGTAGAAAGGCGTTTTCCCCCTCGAGCACGAGAAATGATGAAGTGGCATAGAAAGTGGCGTGAGGCGTCGTCGCGGTCTTTACGTAGTTGTTACACTGCATGATAGGATGCACTCTTTCCCTGATGTCACGAGCATGGGGAAGCAAAGAACTCCACAGCTGATGGACATACAATGCCTGCAAGTTAAGGAGCCCGTTCGGGCAACGACGTAGTGGGTGCCTTGCTTGCTCATGAACGCTTGCCAAGGAGAGAGAACACGGCGCGAAGCACTGGTGGTTGCTTTTCCAATGTTCGCAGCAGGGAAGCTTGGGCTGTCAACACGAGGTGGTCCAAGATGGTGGTTTGAAGGCTGACCACGGCATTGTCACAACCTCGGGTCAGGTGAAATTCAATTGCCGCGCCGGTATTGCGCTGGCCGACGACCGCCTGGGACATAATATGGATGTCGGTTCTAAACCACCACGACGGAACACAAGAATTTCAGGTCAGAGAGATTCACACCAGGGATGGCGGGAGCTAAGTCGACTAGTAGAATTATGGGGATGCACATGTTTCAGAGCTTAATCCGACGGGAATGCCCCCTGCTGCATTGCTTCGAAATTGCAAGATAATATAAAATAGATGGGCAATTAACACTGAATCTGAAGGAGCAAAGATGGGTAGCGGCATGCATCATCGGAACTCCCCAGCGTATGTATGCGTCTACATCTATGTATTACAACCAGGTCCTTCCTTTTCCGGGAACATGGGTCCTGCAATGCGATCGGCAAGGAAAGCGAGGGGCCGGTCAAGCCAAACTGCGCACTTGTGACGCTGCGCTGGCGCTGCCCACATTCCCTTCCCGTGTCGTTCCCAAGCCCCAGGTGACCGCAACCCGTCTTCAGCTCCAAGCTTTGTTCCAACCGTATCACGACACGGCCTTTCCTGAAACAGCCCAATATATACAAGGCTATCCTTATCAACCTCAGCTGAGAGCCCGGATTCTCGGGTCCTACTTACGTATTACGACATCAATCTTACCCCCGATTCACGTGGCCATCAGCCTGAATGGGCCCATTCGCCCTCCGCCTCTGCCTTCCTCGCCAGCGTCATCATGGGGCAGCTGAGCCGGTGGAAAATATTGATTCGCCAAAGCCATATACACATTACGAACGAGGAAATAAGCGAATGACTGCAACCCCGTGTAGATCCCGTGCCTTTTCTGATGCAACAAATCCGGTAAGAGCTGACCGTTTTCTCAATAAGCAAGGCCATATCTGTGCTGTTAGACAAAACTGCCCACTCCGAGCCATTCTTTTTGACTGCAACCCATGGCTCTCTTCCGATGCTGTTGCCTGGGTTGCATTGGATCGGTATCTATCCGTACTTACCTACTCCTTAGCTGCGCTGTTATTACAGTCGGGCATGGAGCAACACCCACTCCACTCGACATGCAGCAACCTTCGCGTCACCTTGACCTCGCCCAAAGCGCCAGCACTAGCTACTGTGCGTGTCAGGGATTTCTGCTGCACGAAATCTCTCTCATGTAATAATGCAAGATCCCTGTACTAAATACGCCAACCTGTGTCGGGCGCTGCCTGGGCCAAAGATATATTTAGAAGGCGCGGTAGTGAACCCTGCTACTCTCCAGTTTCTTCTCAACTCCTAGAACAATGCCCGATATGGTTTATTGGTGCAGGATGCAAGTGTAGCCAGGCCAAGAATTCGGCATATGGTAGGACGATTCGAGTTTCCCGATCAGGCAGGGTGGCTGAAGCCATGTATTAGCTGCTTGTTCCTGCAGTGTCGGTCAAGCACGTAGGACCGAGCCGATGTTTGCTTGATATGTCATATTTCTGGTGATTGTACACCCGCGGAACCGGATATATGCTTGGCACTTGGAGAGGCATACTACGTCTTGCTCTGTCTGCAAGCAACCTGGCATGCAGCTCTCATTGGGCCACCGGTCAGTCCAGCTGCCTCGCCGAGGTCGGAACTCGTTCTCTGGACCTCAACCCGAGACCAGCTGATGCTATACCACGCCCTGCCACAACCAACACCGGACTGTGGCTTTTGGGCAACTACCTAATGAGGCAGCCTATTCGCAGACGCCCAACAGTCAGTCATAGGTAAGCAAGTTGGTTCTTGTGTGGCTGGTCTCTTGACCCTCCAAGAGTGAACCCTGCGTCCGGATCTGCATGTAGTACATCTGACCGAGTACAAACTCAAGCCACGGAAAGCCTCGTAACTAAAGGTCTCTGCTATGTACAATGCTACTAGTATAATGGTGGTAATGGTGGTCATCGGTGCGCCCTTGACGGCGAGCCGCCCCTTTTTATCGATCCGCCACATTCCGTTGACGCAGGCAGAACGAGCCTCCAGCTGCATGCGCTCCCTGCATCAACAGCCGCATTCCATTTTTATTAGCCCGTATTACGGTGTTTTAACGACTAAGGATGCTAGAGGCAGGGCAGATTGGACGTTATGGTGCTCTCTGAGAATGAACCAGAAAATCCCATGGCTCTTGAATCCGATATGGACTATGGTATTCGTTTGCACTGAAGACTTCTGACTTGCTACCTCGGTGCGTCGTTGGATGTTGGTAATGGCCAGTACGTACTCCTATAGGAGACAGGTCCTCGGCAGTCACTGGCAGCACCCAAAAAGTTACACAGCGAATTACTGTCCCAAAGAGGATGCTGGGAAGATGCCCTTACCCCTGAGTTTTCAGCATCTTCGCAGTCAAGTGACGGGAACGGACTTTCTGTTCTGCCTATACCGTCCGTGATCACAATCTCCATTGCCTTCGAGCTCCCCTTTCAGGTCAGGTCAACCACTCCTGCACACCCTTTCACATCTCTCGGCGCCTACACATGAGGACTATCGATTTGCTTACCCTGTCCCTGCTGGGTTTGGATCCTGACCTGAGAAAGTCGATGGGATGAGGATGAACGGCAAACATCGCCTGGTCCCGTGGTGGGGTGTTTGGCTTATCATCGTATTTGTCATGGAACTATACGGGTTTTCCTGGCACGAAGGATCCGTCGTGATGGTGTTGTAAGCAGGTTCATCAAACAGTGCTTGCTTTCACTATCCACGAGAGGGGGTATGGTTGGCAGCTTTCCAGGGGGTCTTTACCATGAATTCTCGGCCTTGTGGTCCATTACCGCAGACTCATCGTGATCAGTACAGCTGATACACGGCCCCTTTTCGAGCCATCTCAGCATATGCTGTTGGCTCTGTGTTGGACCACACCGGTGACCTATATAACCCTCGTGGTTTCCCAACTTCGAGAGACCTTGTTTGTGGACATCATCAAGCATCTTCCTAGTTCCTTTTCCCAGACACCCACTTTGATTATTCTTTGAGACATCTTCTCTTCGAGGCGCTCGCTGTACCTCTTCAATGCAATAAATTGCTTTTTTGCCAACATTCTGCTTTTAATCAAGCCTAATACCCCAATCATGTGGGCACTCCCATACCTTACGGGCCTTGCTTCTATCTCGCTCCTCGTGAGCCTCTGTGCGGCGGCTCCTGCTCCTGCTCTTGAGGTCTCTGAGATCAAGACGCGAGCTGCCAGCACTTGCAACACTCCTGCCAACCGAGCTTGTTGGACTGACGACTTCAACATACAGACGGACTATGAGACTTCCACGCCGCCTGCAGGCTCGACTCCGAGGACCTTCGACTGGGAGCTCACCGAGCAGGACAACTGGGTGACCTCAGATGGTCGTATCCTCCCGAAGGTGATGCTCGTCAACGGCCAGTTCCCTGGCCCTACCATTCAGGCTGACTGGGGTGACGACATTGTCGTTAATGTGAAGAACAGTCTGAGGACTAATGGGTAAGGACCCTCTCGCCTCATTGTAATGGGCCGTACTAACATTAGTTTCTAGAACGTCCATCCATTGGCATGGTATTCGTCAGTTTCATAACAACATCCACGACGGAGCTAATGGTGTCACTGAGTGCCCGCTTGCCCCTGGCAAGAGCAAGACTTATCGCTGGCGAGCCACGCAGTATGGCACCTCCTGGTACCACTCTCACTTCTCAGCGCAGTACGGAAATGGCGTCTGGGGCCCCATTGTGATCAACGGCCCGTCCTCCAACGACTGGGATATCGATCTCGGTCCTTTCCCTATCAGCGACTCCTACGACAAAGCGGCGGACGAGATCGTCTTCTTCACTCAGACCGCGGGAGCCCCCGCGAGTAACAACGTGCTTTTCAACGGTACCAACATCAATCCCGATGATCCTACCCTTGGTAGATATGCACGTGTTCAGCTCCAGCCGGGCAAACGCCATCTCCTGCGTCTGATGAATCCCTCAGTGGAGAACAACTTCCACGTCAAGCTTGTCGGGCACCAGTTCAATGTCATGGCCACCGACATGGTACCTGTCAATTCCTTCACAACGGACAGCTTGTTCATGGGAGTTGGTCAGAGATATGACGTTATGATTGATGCAAACCAGGCATCCGGCAATTACTGGTTCAACATCACTGTAGGTTCTCCTACATATACATCATGGCTTTCACGTCCTCAGAGCGGCCGCTAACATTTGCCAAACAGTTCCCGGAAAGCAAGCTTTGCGGAACCTCGCTCAACAATTTCCCAGCTGCCATCTTCACGTATGCGGATGCAGATCCAGAGGGCTTGCCTACGACCCAGGGTCCACCCTTTAACGACACCTCCTGTGAGGACCGGACCGACTTCACGCCCGTCATCAGCCGCCAGGCCCCCGACTTCACCCTCGACCCCGACCGGGACCTGCAGATCACGCTCGACGGCCCGCCCTTCCTCTGGAAGGTCAACGGCAGCGACGTCAATGTGGACTGGGACCGCCCCGTGCTCGACTACGTGCTCACGGGCAACACGTCGTACCCGCGGCGGGAGAACCTGTACGTCGTCGACGAGCGGGACGTGTACACGTACTGGGTCATCGAGAACCAGAACGCGCTGCCGCACCCGATGCACCTGCACGGGCACGACTTCCTGATCCTGGGCCGGTCGGCGCCCCAGGGCGCGCCGACCGCCTTCAGCGTGCCGCAGGACGGCGGGCAGCTCAACCTCGTCAACCCGACGCGCCGCGACGTCACGATGCTGCCCGGTAACGGCTGGCTCGTGGTGGCCTTCCGCGCCGACAACCCGGGCAACTGGCTCTTCCACTGCCACATCGCCTGGCACGTCAGCAGCGGCCTCGGCGTCGACTTCCTCGAGCGCGGCGCCGAGCAGGCGGGGCAGATCAGCAGCCAGGACCTCGCCGACTACCAGCAGACGTGCCAGGAGTGGCGCGACTACTTCCGGCGCAGGACCCATTCCCTAAGACCGACTCGGGCATTTGATCTGAGAGCAAGGCAAAGCTCTGAGACCGGCGGTGCGGTGTCGTTACTTACACACTCGTTCTCGTTCTCTTCTTATTCACTTCTCATACGCTCCCCCTTCACTCTTTACGGGGAAGCAACGTTTGTGTTGGCGTATCTGTTATACGACTTCCAAATATGGCATGATATAGTGGCTTACATGGCAGCTTTTTTTCTTCCCTTCCTCACCTTTCTTTGTATCTCCCCCCCTTCTCTGCACATACCTTACTCGGAGCTCACAATTTCCTACTCATGCCATTCGAAGTAAATACTTTAGAACATTTTGTTTCGTTGCTGTTCTATCTTGTTGACTGCTGTTACCTCACCAGCTTGTATTTGGCGGACGTTTTCCCATGAGTACAGTTTATTCGACAGACAGCCCGATTCAGCGTACCAAGCGAGACATACGGGATTGATTTCTTTCGCTATACAATGCCGTCTTTCCTGAAACAGATATAGCACTTTGGGTTATCTGCTAGGGTTGTTCGCTATCTCTGTTTTGTTCATTCGCTTCTTCATACATAATTAGTGCAAAATCTTAATGCAAATAGGAATTGATGTGTTTATACACAAAACTGTATTAATTACCACATGTTCTAAGATAACGCCTAACAGGTATAAAAAGGACTGTTATGAGGTGACATGGTCGAATCGATTTGATTAGATCGTTCTTGTGTCTAGCAGATTTAATTTAACCAACATAATTCATGTTCAGTTCGTCCTGTAATAAACACGGCGATATATCACTGAACTCAAGGCGTGAGTTGTTGTCGATATGTGCGGTCTGACTAAAGCTTTTGCATAGCACAGTCATTGCCTTTTCCCTGCAAACAGGATGTGCAAAAAGCCCTGTGCTGCGTGATTGACCAGCCAATCTGAACATAGCCGTACTATAGCATCAAATAGGGGTGACACCCAGTTGAAATGGAATAACATACCTACCTACACATATCAGCTGGCTATACACACTACATACATAGGTATCATAAGACATCCATTTTGAGCAACGATTATGAATATGGTACAGTAGCCTTCCCTAATGCGATTTGCTGGTAAACACCTATCCCGTTGGAATAGAGAGTTTATGGAGCCACTTAGCTGCCTCTCTTTTCGAAGGAACTGTCAGCACACGACTTGCTAATTACATATTTCCCTTCCTATCGCTCATGCCGCCGCCAACCGCAATATTGACTGGACATCGAGGCATTCGTGTCGAGATAATGATGTTGAATACACAGCAGAGGATTTTCCATCGGGCATCGGCCTATTGGTCGTTGCAGTGGTTCCACTCCAGACAGCCTTTAGCCGGCGGACATCCACTCGGCAACGAACCGCACTTGGATTTATTATGAGAAAACCAATTAAGGGACTGAGAGGGAAACATTTGCTACAGTAATACCTGAAACTATTTCGCCATTCGCTCTCCCCCTTTCTTCCTGTCAAGCTATTTCAATGCATAACGGAGTTGGCGCACCTACCTCCTCCTATGCCCTGCGTCTGTTGTTGCATACCCCAGACAGATATAACAGTGCATGGAAGGAAATGCCCGAATCCGGTGGCAACGTAGAAGAATTCCAAGCGACTGCTCCTCAGCAAACAGCGTGTGATTGCTGTTGGCTAGAAAGAAACAACGAACTGCGAACCAACCACTTACAAACAGTCGTGTTACTCGTTCCTGCCGGGAGATTCCTGACCGACCCTACAACCGAAGAAGAATGCTGCCTTAAATCCGGCAAAGCCCCGTCCGGAATCGAAGCAAACCAATGAGGATTACGGGATCACTTCTGCTGTGTGTGACCAAGCCGGCCCAGGGACTTCTCTCATTGGCTTCTCGTTGATGCAAGGAAAACGCACGGGTCACCACATCAACATACCGCGTCTTATTGATTCAATTGACCTCTGACCCTGGTCTGCATAGACATGCTTTCTGGAATCAATCCACGTCATATAGCAAATAAACCGAAGCTGAATTGAATGTACTTGCAGCTTTTTGGCTAGGGGAAAGAGGCACTAGAATGCCTAATCCTCGTAGTAATTCCATGCGACTCACAGCGCACCAATCAAGTCTTGTCTTGCAGCCCAACCCGGCAAGCGCGAATCTGATTGGAAAGGAAGAGAGACAGAGCAAGAGCTAGGTTAAGCTAAAAAGCAGAGCTTCTTCTGAGCAAAGCGCCTCTGACAAATTTCATGGGTCCCGTTCAGGACTCCAGTTATTCCTTAGGCTAGGACAGACAAGTCAGGCGATCCGTCGGTCAATTCGGTCGGTAGAGTTGTTGCAAAGGAGGAGGAGCTGCGAGCGAGAGCTTGAATTCCCCGAAGTGCAGCTTTTGATTTGATTTGATTTGATTGACTGTCCCAAGCTGGCGATGGCTCCGCGTTGGTAACCCCCCCCCCAACCCAGAGCGCCAACCCAAGCTCTCGAACCACAACACGCATTCCCAAACCGACCTAAGCACCTAACCTTCCACCAGTAGGTGGCCTATCTACCTGCCTTGGATCTCACACACCACATCAATCAATCAATCAAGGTTGCCAACAACTTCTGTGGCCCTTGCATCAAGTATACGCCCTTCAACTACTGTACGGATTGTCATCAATTCAATCACCCAAAACACTGAAGGATCCATCACAATTAATTCCACTCCCAATCCGAGTCAAGTCGCGGATACCTAGCCGTTACCTCTTTTTTCCCCTTCCTAACCCACCACCCCGACCGACACCGACTCGACTTTTTCGCTGGGAACCCGAACCCTGGGCCTTCCATTCCAGATTGTACCCACTTTAGCAGCTCTTCGTCAGCTCCTCCGCCCGTACTCCGTACCCAACCATCCCATAATTGCTCCTGTAGATGATGTCCACAATCTTCAGCAACCTGAAAGGCTTGATGTCGCCATCCAAACCTTCATCGGTCAACGGCGATAATCACCTAAACAACGAAGAAAAGATGAGTCGCGGACAAAAGCGAAAGGCAGATCCCTACGACGTCGTGGCGGACGAGGAAGGTTGGTCTTTTACACATACCTCTCGAAAGTCGCGTTTGGCTTGCCGACCCCAATGCCGCAGCAGAAGTAGCAGCAGCACCATGTGTCGCGCAACCATCAACACAACACCACGGGACTAACCAACGCGACCCAAACAGATGATACACCACAACCTTCGTCGTCCACGGGCAAACAGCGCGTCCGATCGCGAGTTTCCACGGATGCGCCCCTTCGTCCAGCTCCAAAGCGCGTCCCTCGGCTGGTAAGATTAGTAAGTTGCCATCTACTCCCGACCATCCCGGCTGCCAGCATAGACCTGACTCTTAACCTTTTCTTCATTGTAGAGCGTCGCAGCCGATCGATGGGCAAGCCTGCTGGAGTAGAACTGGGCTGTAGTCCATCTAAACCTTCGGCAAGCCAATCAACAGTCCCGGCGCAACCCAACGGGGATACTGCGGAGGAGGAAAAGCGAAGGCGTCCAAGGTGCCCGTTGCCGATATGGGAGGCGAAGGTTTGTCGCAGTCCGCACCTCTTCTTGGATTCTTCTGATTACATACTAACGTGCAATGCGATACACAGAGCTACTACAAAACAACGGCGATGCGCCCACCGTGTCGGATAAGCCCACTGACAACGACGCCGAGAACATGATTCAGACTGCGCTTGAGAAGCGGGAGTTCGCCAATACTGCGGAGGATGGCGAGACCGAGATCGACAAGCTGCTGAAGCACCGCCGCCTGAACGATGGCTCCGTCGAGATCTTGGTCAAATGGGTGGACGAGCCCGAGGAGGATGCCACGTACGAACCCGAAGAGGAGATCCAGCGCGGCGCGGCCGAGACTCTCTACGACTATTGGAAGGCGCAAGGAAGTCGAACCGACGCACTGTTCCACCGGGCAAGACCGAAACCTATCATGTTTTTAAGATCTTGCGCCATGAGAAGAAGAAGACCATCTTCCAGTTTGAGGTGCAGTGGGTGGGCTACCCTGCCACGCCCGGCAACACGTCTTTCGAGCCCGAAACCAAGCTTAAGAATATCTGCCCGGAGCTCTTGAAGGAGTACTGGGCCTCGAAGGGTGGCCGCGAGGCGCACTTGGCCAGACGAGGTCGCGCTAAGAAGGCTCGCACCGAATGAGATCCTTGATGGGTAGGCCTTGTATATCTGCACCAAGTTATCTTGTACATAAATATTGCTTGAGAGTTGGAGGGAGAGGAGGAGGCCAAAAAGGAGTCGGTGGTCGGCGTTCATATTGGCTGTGATAGTTTCTTCTTTAGCCCCCAAGAAAACGAAACGTAGCGAGGTAGCGCTCTATACATTATGATATTACCTACATCTACAACACAGTATTTCTTACTTCGCAAAGGCTTGATGAAAACCAATCAATGAAGGAAAAAGATACGGTGCTGCATTCCTAGTGTCGAGTTGGCAGGTAGGTTGGAGATGGGGTTGTCCAGCAGAGGATGGGATGATGGTGCGACGACTAGCCTTATAATTCGCCAGCAGAAGTAATAAGAATGACATCACTCAGCTTTGTGCCCGTATCTATCTAGTCGTTTTTATCAGTCCCAATACCCGCCAGCCTGGTTCAACTTGCTGCAAGTCAGACAAGGCTGTGGATGGGTTCAACAGCGAAATGGTTAGTCCGGAGTGCTGTTAATGTCCCTACTGCTAACGCAGCGCATTTAGAAGCAAACAGCACTAACCCGCATCCGGGGGGCCAGAAGTGGGACCAGGACCGTTGCTCATTTCCAGCGATCTCACGAACCCTTCAATTCTGGACCCTGGATTCCACTTTCTTGCGCTTCAATGTTCGAGCATCGCCGTCGCATACTCATGCTCTAGAGGCCCGAGACGGTGTCTACTCAACTATAGCCCTGTGTATTCAGGAATTGGCCATGTCACTCGCTATTACTGAACAATCGTAGTTCACTTTCACTCATTTACCTTCATTTGCGACGGAAGAGCGCGTGGTTTTATCGCATTTCACTCCTCAGGCTGGCTAGGCTTGCTTTCGCCCGCGCGAAGATATACTCATTACACTCATCAGTCGTCACTCATTTTTGCGGAAACCCGAATCAAATGCGCAATGCTGCACCTTTCTCCGCGCTGCTGACCACCAACATCCTCTTCTGGTCAGCAGCGCATTGCGTAGTAGGCGCCGCAGCGGGCGGCAGTAGCGGCACGGTCTGGGCGACGCCGCACGACAGCTACTCGTCCTCGGTCGGCGTGCTTGGCTGCAAGGTCGACACGAACCGCATCGCGTACTGGCCGTCGGCGGTGAGCTGCGACGCGCTGTGCGTCGAGCTGTCGTACGGGGGCCGCTCGGTCAAGCTGCTCAAGGTCGACCAATCCGGCGGCGCGTACGACGTCAGCTACGACGCCTGGAACTACTTGTACACGGGCCACGGCGCCCGCGGCCAGCCTGCCGCGGGCGGCGCCGTGGCCATGCAGTACCGCGACCTGGACGCGGGGAGTGCGCCGGCCTGATCCACACCGATGGCCACCGGCTCCCCCTGAGCGCGGCGAACAGCATGAACTTCCTCGCGAGCTGCCTGGAGCAACCGGGCGGCTCGTGGGTTGGTCGGAACTACCAGCTGTACAACATTATGGACCCCATCTGCATCTGGGGTACGGACGAGGCGTGCGAGCTGAAGGACTGGCCCAGCGCGAACCAGGCGACATGCCCGAGCACCCTGGGCAACCCCGTCGCACTGGAGGGTGACACGGTCTACAACATCCTGTACCCTTCCGGGCAGGAGGTGGCGGCGGGCACGGGCGAGCTGCGCAAGGATAGCGGCGCGGCTGGCGGTGGTATTGGTGGTTCCGTGATGGGGGCGACGCGGATGGTGAGCTGGGTTGTATGTCTCATGACTATATTGGTTGGGCATTTTACTACATGATACTCATGATGGCAACGTTCTTTTTCTTCTTTAGATACCCCTTTAATGTGGCTTTTGTGCCTATGCGACGACTTACTTCTGAGGGTGCTTGTCGCAGATGGTTTAGCTGTTTTTTGCCCATACCCATTCTCGATATCACGATTTACACATAATTCACTTCAACTTCTTATCCATATATTCACCAAATAGCTTAGAGATTCAGGAGCACTCTGTTGCTTTCATACTAGTCGAGCACTCCGCGTCGCGCTTGCCTTCTTAACCAGCTCTGTGCACTGAAGGCTATATAGTTGTACAAGTTGGCAATGCTCTCATGACACTCGCATAGTATAAGAAAAACAATCAAGTACATATACGCTCGAATGAACGCTACAAAATGTAGTAGCTTAATCCTGTGGCCGTTATACCATCCCTCGTCGGTTAGTTAAGGGCTAGCTGTTGTGGTTACTCGAGTGTCTTGCCAATGTCCCTGTGTTGCGCGAGGCTTCTCGCAATTATCAATTTGGCACTTCTCATTATCGTTCAGTCTTTCGTTTCGTTCGGTGGCTAACTCGGTACATTGCATCGAAGTTTGAGAACGTCAAACATTCAGTGCTCTTCGTTTACCTATAATTGTGCTGGTTCTTATCCGCATTCGTTGCATGTATACCTCGCAAACAATGAGCTCGGGTCTAAATAAAGCTCCTGAACCTTGAGATCTTAGTAGATTCTGGACGCTGTCAGGCCGTAGCGTAGCGCGCTGTAGCAGGTTCGTATCCACTCTTATCATGCACTAACCCCCGGTTTTGGTTCCAATCAATGGGGGGAAGCCAGATCAATAAAATGCATGTTGGTCGAAAGCGTATATGCGGAGCTTGCCGGGGCAACTGCCGTCTCGCATTGCCTCCCAGTAATGTTTTATCGATAAACAGATCGTATCCCTGAAAGAAAACCCAAGGCCCGAGGTTGGGGAGCTGGATACAACCGGCCGGCGGCTCAATTGGCGGATCAGGGTTACAGGGACATGCAGGGTCGGAGACGCTTAAACGTTTCCACGCTGTACGTGTCGTGTCGATCATCCCTCGCTAAGTAAGTACCTTCGAGAGCTGGCATGTACGAAGAGTTGTGTCTGTCAGTTGTCCATTATCCTCCTAACCATTTGTTTATCTTTGCATTGGAACATTCCATAGCTATATACTTATCGCCTCTTATTCAGGTAGCACACCTGCGGAAGACACTGAAAGTCCTAGGTAGCCACTGCGCCCAAGTACTTTCCAGGCAAGTTGAGTGGCGTAGCAACCGTTGAGATGGCGGCGCTCGGTGAGTCGCTTCTGCTCTTATCTCCGAGACGTCTCAACCTTATCATCAAGACCTGTCACAAACGAATGAATGCCACTAATTGACCAATTGATATAGCAGCAGCTTCTGTGGCCGCTACTACCGCCGCCCTATCTTACTTGGATGCGAAATACCATATCCGCCAGGATTGGAAGATCATCAGCGGCAAGAAGAAGGCCGGCAAACTCCTCGAGCAAGCTAGTACGTAGTCTTGTTTGCTTCCCCTTTCTTCGGAGCAGGAGCAAGAGTTCCCTTGTCTAACCGTGTCGCACCCAACAACAGTCAAGGACAAGCGCGTGTCACAATGGTACTTCTTCGAGAAGCACGCGCAGGAGAAGCCCAACGCCGAGTGCATCTGGTGGCGTCCGGGCAGCTACACCTGGGCCGAGGCCTACCACCGGTCCTGCCAGTTCGCCCAGTACTTCCTGGGCCAGGGCGTCAAGCCCGGAGACCTCGTGGCCCTGTTCATGGCCAACAGCCCGGACTTCCTCTTCGCCTGGCTCGGCCTCTTCGCCATCGGCGCCGCGCCCGCCATGATCAACCACAACCTCAGCAAGGCCGCGCTGCTGCACTGCCTGGGCATCGCCGAGACCCCGTTCGTCTTGGCCGACGGCTCGCCCGAGCTCCTCGCGCGCATAGACGAGGTCGAGGAGGAGCTCGGCGCGAAGGGGGTCAAGGTGGTCAAGCTGGCCGAGGCGAGGGCCGAGATCAACTCCCTGAAGGGAGAGAGGCCGGGGGATGAGCTGAGAGAGAATGTGGGCCCGATGTCACCGTTCGGCCTCTTCTACACAAGGTATGGTCGGCCGGCCGCTCGATCTCCCAAGCTTTACGGGAAAGAAAATGACGAGCTAACGAATTCCAGTGGGACAACTGGTATGCCCAAAGCCTGCATCATCCCTGGCACGGCGGGGTTCTTCCATGGTGTTAGCGTAGGTCTCGGAACGCCCGCTTTGAGAGACACGGGCACTAATTCGAATTACAGAAGGAATGTGGGATATCGTATGTGCAGGGAGATAATCAGAGATACTACGACTGCATGGTAAGAGCACCTATAAACGCACGAATAATTACCTGTATGCTGACCTGAACAGCCACTTTATCACGGAACTGGAGCCATTAGTGGAATGACCCAGATATTGGTAAGTGACGCTCCGACTCTCAGCCAATCTCCTTGTGCTGACAAGCTATTACAAGACGGGAATGACCTTGTGTCTTGCTCCCAAATTTAGCGCCTCGCGCTTCTGGGATGATATCCGAGACTCGAAGGCCACTTGGTTCGTTTATGTCGGAGAAACGGTGCGCTACTTGCTGGCAGCCCCTCCATCGCCACGAGACAAGGACCACCACGTGCATTCCATCTACGGCAACGGTCTGCGGCCGGATGTCTGGAAGCCGTTCCGCGACCGGTTCGGCATCGAGAAGATCTTCGAGTTCTTCAACAGCACCGAGGGCATGCTCGCCCTGGACAACCCCGCGCGTGGCGATTACAGGGCGCACTCGGTCGGCCACCACGGCCTGCTTCTGCGGAACAGGTACCACAATACGTACATACCAGTAGCCATCGACCCCGACACAGGCGACATCGTGAGGAACCCCAAGACGGGCTTCGCCACTAGGGTCCCGTACGAAGCCGGGGGTGAGATCCTAGTAGCTCAGCCGAGCCCCTACGCGCCACCTTTCGTGGGCTATCACGGAAACAAGGAGGCTTCTGAGAAGAAGTTCGTCCGGGATGTCTTCAAGAAAGGAGACCTGTACTACCGCACTGGTGATGCTCTGAGGCGAGATGCCGATGGAAGGTGGTACTTTATGGACAGGTAAGCGACACTGCACGAGCGGATGTGTATAGTGGTTCAACAACTGACTTGTTAAGACTCGGCGACACATTCCGATGGAAGGGCGAGAACGTCTCTACAGCCGAGGTGTCGGAAGTACTCGGCAGACACCCTGGCGTCCTGGAAGCTACCGTGTACGGCATTGGTCTGCCCGGCCATGACGGTAAAGCCGGCATGGCCGCCATCTACATTGACCCAGCCGCGAAGTCTTTCGACTACGATGGACTCCTCAAGTAAGAAAAGAAACGACGATCCCTCCCCCAGCAGCTGGTATGAAGAACAAGCTAACATAAGGGGTTTCCGTTTTCAGGCATGCACGAACGCACCTACCCAAGTACGCCGTGCCCATATTCGTGCGGCGGATCAAGGAGCGCTCGGCCACCCACAATAACAAGCAGAACAAGGTGCCCCTCAAGAACGAAGGCATCGACCCGTCTAAGGTCAACGGCGACCCGCTGTTCTGGGTTAGCGAGTACGGAAAGGGCAATTCTTATGCACCTTTCACGGAGAAGGAATTGGAGGAGCTGAACGCCGGTAAGGCGAAGTTGTAGGATTTGTAATTGACTGGTATAGGGGACGGACATATTGGAAAGAGTTTGGAATTGGATCGAATTGAACTGTATTATCCCCTGGTATTTTTAAGCAGCAGATATGGAAGAGCGAATCTACAGCGGACTTGGAAGATTGATAAAATGACCAGAAATCGATTCATAACGGTCGTATCCTATAGACAAACCTACGCGATTGACATCTTCATGCCCCCGTTCGCGCACACCACGCTCCCCGTCGTCACCCGGCCTCCTCGGAGCACAGCATATCAATAGTCCCGCAATCTCGCTCGTGAACCCAGGCCGCCGCCCGCCCATCTTGTCGCGCACGAGGGCATCGAACCGCTCCAGCTCGGCGTCCTTGTCCTCGACACCGTCACCCATCAGCTCCTTGACCTCGGCCGCCGTTTCCGCGCTCGTGCTACCCTTATACGCCTGCAGCGGCGCCGCGTCGCAGTGCGGCTGATTGATGCGCCAGAACCCCTCCCCGGCCTCGGCGTACATGTCGCCCCACGCCGGCCCCGGGTTGACCGCGTTCACGGTCGCCCGCCCCGCCAGCTCGCGGCTCCAGCAGCGCGTCATGGCCTCGAGCGCGGCCTTGGTGCCGGCGTAGACGCTCTGGCCCTCGTAGCCGATGGAGCTCGACACGCTCGAGACGTTGACGACGCGGCCGCGCGTCTTGACGAAGCCACCGGAAGAAGAAGAGGGAGAAGGGAAGTAAGGGGCGAGGGCTTGCGTAAGCAGCAGCGGCGCCAGCACGTTGACGTTGTACACACGCGCGAACTCGGCCGCGGCGATGGGGCCCTGGGCCGCATCGTTGAGGAACTGGTTCGAGGAGACGCCGGCGTTGTTGATGAGGATGTCGACCCGCAGCTGCTTGCTACTATCTCCTCCTGCTGCCAACGAGGCGTAGAAGACCTTGGCGGCCTCGACGATCTTGGCGCTGGCCTCGGCGGCCTGCGACAGGTCCGCCTGGACCTGCGCGCACTTCACCCCGTGCTGGGCCTCGAGGTCGGCGCACAGCGCCTTGGTGAGGGACCGGGAGGAGTCCGAGGTGAAGACCAGCAGGAGTTTGCACCCCTTGGCGGCCAGCCGCTTCGCGACGGCGGCACCGATGCCTGTGGGTGTGGTTAGAACTTGCGTGGTAACGAACTGGTGGCTAGTAGTAATATAGGCTAGGCGACGGGCGCCCAGTAACTAAGTATAAGAAGGACTCACCTCTAGAGCCGCCTGTCACGATCCCCAGCTTGCCATCATACGGACGGGAGGACATGGTATAAGTTCGAAGGAACGAGCACTGAGTCACAATGTTCGAGGATGTATTAAGTGATCTTGGTGATGAGCTGGAGAGGGTTTGATGTTCTTTGTCTCCTTGAACAGAGTGTACTGAACCCTTTAACCTTGAAGATCTTGCCGTCCGGCATGCACGCGAACTCCGGAGTCGCCATGGCACGGGAGGGGGCATATGAGGGGGAAGAGGGGCACCGTCCTACTGATCTCGCATTAGCTCTTGTCTATTAGCGGACCAACCCGGGCAACCCCCATTCATTCTCCCCAGGCCCCATCCAGGTCCACAGGCCGGTCCAAAGAAAAAAAGGGGGCCACTCTACAAACATGGGCTCCCAATGTCATACTAGAATCGCCAACTGTATAGAACAAGAATATGGTCGCATTTGTAGCAATAATCTAAGGTGGCATCGATATTTTCCTTCAGTGTACAACTACATGTCCATCTCAGGAGATTGATTGCCTCAAGCCCTACACCCAAGGGCAACGATTTGTCTCCCCTTTCTATGCATCTCCCAATCGGTACGACTTTCCGCCTGGACAGTTGCAAAACACAAACCGTACCTAGGATGCTGCTTCGGCTTGGACCATCCTCAACTGGGTGCGGAGCGTCTAGCCCATTCTCCAGTATGCCCGAAGGGTCTGAGAAACCCACACGTTAGAGGATATTTACTATTTTGACAATGGTACTCACTTGTGAGGCTGCTCCGAGGATCGTCTTGGCTTCTCGACAAGCTTCAAAAGCTTCCTCGCCGATCTGGAACCTCGTGCACTTGTATTTGAAACGCTCGGGGTCCCGGCTCGCTTTACGGTGCTAGGCTCGGCTTTGTCGCCTTCGGTCTAGTACAGGATTAACACTTCTCATCTATACGCGTACTTCCGAGTTAAACACACCTGATCCGGAAAGTCAGTCGGTGTAGGATCACGGCCTTGTGCCATTTGGTTGTACGACAAACGTGGAAGTCGACGTAGGTTGTGTCGGGGCTTTCCGGGATCCGAAGAGTTCCCCTTCAGGTCTCCTTCGGTGATGTCGCTAGGGTTAGAACCATTGTCAGAATCCGATACCTTGGATGCATCACAACCGTCGTAATCAAGAGATGGACTTCGTTCCAAGTCGAACGAGACCGTCTTGGAGACTCGACGGGGTGAGCCCGACCGAAGCGGTGTAGGTCTGGGCTCGGGTACTGTGTCCTTGGGAGTGCCTGTTGACAATATCAGCTGTGTAATGCTTAATCACCGGGGTCAAGTAGCCGTACATTCTGGAATTTCGCCGCCGTTAGATCTGGCGACAATTGCGTCCATCGTAGCATCCTCGACTGAGCTGTGTATTAGCATGGTAGTATGAAATGGCATATGGGATAGGAAACTCGTACCTTGGAAAGCGAATTCCTTGAAAATGTACTCTTCAGACCGCGTCTCTTTCAGGTGCTTCATGTTGAAGTGGTTGAAGGCTCTCTTGGACTGGAAGGGCATTGCATCTGCAATCCGAAGACTACAGTCCGGCTCAAAGCAGCGAATAACAAAGAAGCCGTCCCTCTCTGCGTGACGGAAGACACACTCTATAGAATCTAAATCCTGCATCCGCAGTTTACGGGGTATTTCTGTGTTCGCGGTGTGTGCGATCTCCTTCGAATAATGGGTTAGTACCTTCGCGGATGGGGAAACAACCAAGGAATGCTTACGTGGAACGAGGAGGTCTTGGCTTTCTTCGGCTTGTGCTCAAGGCCTTCTGGCGACTCGTGTGGTCGTTTCTCCCGATGGGCTACAAGAGCCTGGGGGCTGGAGCTTGTTTTCACATTGCCAGCTTCACGATCCTCGCGCTGGTCATCTGCCTGCTTTCCAGACTGCATATCGCTTTTCAACCCTTCCACTGGAGTTGACTTTGAGCCATTACCGCGGTCAGAGCCAGTATCACTGCCCGCGGAGCCCAGCTGTTGAGTCTTGGCAGTCAACTCAGCGAGCCCAGACTCAGGCGGAGAGGGGGCAGGGGTCAGTGGGAGGGATTCTAAGCGCAAAGTGGAGGCAGTAGGGATGAATGAAAGCAGAGGGGGGTGTTGATGTGGCTGCAATGTCTGACAGAGTTGTATCGACAACGGCAGCATCAACCTGCAGGGAGCTCAGGGTGGCCCGCAATCCTTCGAGAAGGTGGCTCTTGTCCTCTTGGAACTTAAGACGCTTCTGATCGACGTGATCCAGAAGGGCACGAAGCTGATTGAGATCTCCATCTAGTTCTTGATTGCACTCATCAGCCAGTACAGCCACCTTTTCTCTGATCAGCCGAATAGAGAACTCGGATGCGGCGCCGTTAAGATCGAAAGACGAAGCCATGATGATGTTCTGAGATAGGAAATAATACGCCTATATATTAGTAGGATGGAAGAAGATGGGCTCTGCCTTTCTATGTGTATAGATAGGCATGGGCCAGTTTGGCTAGTAGCTCATATCAACAAACGGGCGGGGATGATGTGTCGATGAGGAGCGTGCGTGTGTAAATGTGACGGTGTCTGTGTGTGTCAAATCCATGGTAGGCTGCGGCTGCCCTTAAAGTTTGGGTCGTTCGCTGCAGCTTCCCACTTCGGGAATAGACAGCGTTGGTTGGTTCCAACAGACTCCCTCCTGGTACTCCGTAACATTGAATACAACCCAATGCACGTGACATGCACATCGAAGATATTCCGGCCCATATCCCATGGCTACCTCATGGATCATTCACAATTGAGGCACTGTTCAATGAGGAGCTTACTTCTTCTGGGGCGGTCACTTATTCCCTCACTTCTATATGTACTGGCTCGTCGGTGTCGGACTTTCTTCTGTTTGTATATACTTACCTATCTTCGAACATCAGGTGACACGTCACATGCCCACCAGGGAGGTCTCTGATGAGCATGCCATGGCAAGTGCTGTTATTTGGATGTATATACCACGGCCAAGCATGAATAGACGTCCATTATAACTAAATTATAACTAACATAGAGAGGAATAATCGCTGAACGATCAAAATGCATGCCATTACCAATAGCTTACGGGGATCTGGTCTGCTGCGCTCGAGTACTTTATTCCGCGGAAGATTAGTGAATACTACCGATACCTGTTCATCGGCTATCAAGAGGCGTGTGCAGGTTTCCAAGGACCAAGAGGGTCTCACAGTTCACGAAGATATTCATACCACTTAAATATCATCTTATTGCTTCTCGTATCATCCTGATCAGATCATCCATATGCTATAGAAAGTAGAGAGATAAGAATACAGCCTAAGTAGCTAAAGCCGTATTGTACAACTAGTTCCTGGGTAGTACGAATAATGTATCTTTTGTTGTTCAAAAGAACAAGGCACCGAGTAGAGAGAAGTACAACCCCTGAAGCGATTCCAGCCAGCAGGAGATGTAGGCCTCGAGTGGTTTAGTGGCAATAGTGATCGTGATACATTGGGAGAGGCGCATGTTCTGATATACCTGTCCTTGTGTGATCCACCTTCTCAGAAGAATATGTGGTTTACGCGAGAAACACTGTCAAAGTGGTGGGTAGTACTCCTATCTGTATATCAAGACTGTTCCTCAATGGTAGATGTCAACCAGTATCCAGCTTGAGCCGAGTCCTGGCCCTGTGCATATTAAGAAGTAATGCGCTCCAATATCACTTTATAACTGCTTACCTGGTATTGATCAATGTATACGAGAAGGTGAATCCAATGTTTGCAATGTCTGACTCGGAGTGATATACTTGGTCCTGCATATAATCAGTCATGCTAGCTGACAGTGCGCTTAGCATCCATGGGAGTGGTAGAAGGCCAGAATAGCTAAAAGGGGGCCCCGGAGATATGGATCGAAGCGGAGACCTGGCATTTTCTGACCGCTCTTATATGAACAGATTCCGTACGAGAAGCGGATTTTACGCAAATAAAACCAGATGTTTCCTGCCAGTGAGATGCAAATACATGCAAGTCTCGTCAATACATCATCAAACCATTCACATTTTTAAAGAGGCATGAAGATTAAAATTGATTATTAGATCGCTAGAGTTAAACAAAGCTTCGACGACACGACAATATGGCAAGAATCTATCCATCTATCTCGTATGGGTCTTGCGATACCGCACCACCTCGTTCCCCTCCTCATCCTCGATCCGCTCGGCCACGACCTTGTACCCGCCGACGGCGGGCCAGACCTTGGTCCAGCAGACCCAGTAGAGGCCGCCGAGCAGCAGCACGCCGACGCCGACGACGGGGAAGACGTAGTACGGGTACCCGTCGGCGTTCCAATCGCCCTCGGGCGGGATGAAGGGCACGAGCGCGAGGAAGACGTTGGAGAGCAGGAACAGGATGGCGATGGGCAGGTACGTGTGCCAGGGCGAGCTCCACCGCTCCGACTTCTTGTAGTGCAGGTAGATGAGACCCGCGGCCACGAAGGCGTTGATCCACGCGCCCGGGTACGTGTACAGCTGGACGATGAAGTTGTAGGCCGGGCCGGGCGGGGGCGCGACCAGGACGATGACGGTGACGAGCCAGTGCAAGAACAACTGTAAAAGGGGTAGCAAAGGTCAGTATAGATCAGTGATACCATAAGTCTGAACCCAGCGAGCTAGCTTCTGCTGTGTATTCTTCATTTACCGGAGGAAAAGGGGTAAGGGGTAAGAGGCCACCGTAATAATTTTCAAGTCAGACTTACAGAAGCAGCCGGCGCACCAAACGGCTTGACCGAAGCCCAGAACCGACTCCACGGCAACAACCCCTCCTTGCCGAACTCCTGGTTGAGGCGCGCATGCGCGAAGCTGACGGCGAGCACGTTGCCCATGTTGCTCAGCGCGACGAAGACGGGCAAGCTGCGGGCGGCGGCGCTGTCGCCGAACATATTCCTAAAAAAGATGCCCGCGACGATGACCTCGGAGTTGGCCATTTCTTCCTTGGAGATGGCGGCGAAGTAGGCCACGTTGGCGAGCACGTACAGGACCGTAACCCCGCCGATGGCGAGCGGCGCCGCCACGACGAGCGTCTTGCGCGGGTGCTTGAGCTCGCCAATCACATAATTGGCGTTCTCCCAGCCCTTGTAGCTGTAAATCACATTGAGCAGCGCCGTCGAGTACGTGTAGGCGCCGCCGCCGCCGCCCCAGCCATTCCCCGTCTCGAGGCGGAAGGCGCCGTCGAAGTTGCGGGGGTCGGGCACGCGGCGGTGGCCGGCGAGCGCCGCGAAGCCGGAGAAGACGATGAGCAGCAGGACGACGACCTTGAAGACGCCCAGGACGTTGACGAGGCGCAGGCCCCAGCGCGGGAGCGCCGCGTGCAGCACCGTCGCGAAGGTGATGCACGTGACGCCGATGCCGCGCCCGATCCAGCTGTCCTCCTCGTGGCCGGCCGCCAGCAGGATGTAGCGGCCGAACGCCAGCGAGTTGCCGGACGAGAAGCCCAGGAGGATCATCTGCGAGGCGAGGACACACGTCGCTAGGTACCGCGGGTGGCGGTACACACGCTCCAAGTAATTTTTCTCGCCCCCTGAGCGCGGGATGGCGAGGCCGAACTCGAGGAATACACTCAGGCCACAGAAGGTCAAGACGCCGCCTATACGGTAAAGCCAACGTTAGTCGATCCCGAATCGTTCCTTGTTCCAGGCCGGAAACCAAGTGTCGTGCATATACGCACCTATAACCCATAGCATGATAGCGACACCAACAGAGCCGGTGGCAGCAAAGACGCTAGACGGGGTGGAGAAGACTATACAGCATGCTGTTAGCGGGGGTGGAACTGCGTAGTATAAGTCCAGATGAGATGCAGCCGATGAGACTTACTACCCGTGCCGATCATCTTATTCAAGATGAGGAAAACAGCGCCAGTAACTCCAATCTTCCTCGACTCGGCGATAGCGATCTTCTGCACTCTCTGCTCTCCGGCCTCTCCAAGGGAGCCGTCCTCGTCCACTACCGTGTGGTGGGGTTCAAGCCCCGAATCATCGTCGTGCTTCATGCCTTTGGACATGGCTGCGTTTTGATACCGACCCAGCACCGTCAACACAACGACTAAATATGTACAATTGCGTGCGGTAGATAGATAGCAACGACAGAGAAATCAGGGGGCCCATCGGTATTTATTCATTCTGCAAAGAATTCGAAAAGCATGCATCTTTTTCCTCCACGGAACGTTTATGAATACATGGGTTGGTCGCATCGCAATGTGGGGCAACTCTTACGCCATCGCCCCTGTGCGCCGTCAGAGGAGCAGCCAAGCAAAAGATGCTGATAGTAATATACAGCACCAATTGACAGTGCGCGCTTATATTTCTTCAACTTGTGCATGCGGAGTAGTCCTTGGCGTGGCATCAGGGCATGCAGAGTGCATTATCGCATGCGCAAGGTGGCTCTCAATTAGCAGACTTCCAGAGGCGAATGGTCCTTCCCAAAGCCTTTTGGCCAATAAGCCCCCAGTCCACAGTTCTGTGCCGTCTAACGTGCTTGATCACGTCAATTGCATTTTCCATTTTCGTGATCAACGGTTTCAAGACTCTCAAGTCGCCAAGAGGTCATACGACTTCTCAGAGCCGCGAGACAGACTGTACACCTTTCCTCGTCTGTTATGGATCGAATGAACATTCGTCAAGTCGTTAGGCCAGGTCCAAGAGCAGACAATGTACATGCCTCTTTTCCCCGGAAATTTCACCAAGATGCCAGCGACTTTCCTCTTCAGGGTAGCTGGTTTCTGATATGATCAAGTGATGAGGTATATATTAGCAAAAGGCGTGTAGGGGTATCTGGTAAAACGAATTCCAAGGTCTATGCGACCAATGAGAAGATCTAAGTCGACGCTCTGTCAACGAGAAAGCTCTGTATCCAGAAGGTTGTCTTCTGCGAGCCCACTGCTCTAGACCTTCACTGCCAGCTTCAGCCCGGCCTGCTGGATCCGGAGGCCTGTGAAGATAACACCACCAGCCAGACTACACACGCCTCCATAGATCCAGAGGCTGCTCCAGTCAGGATTCTCGCCCACCCCCAGGATGCCACCGCCGCCGGGACCGCCTGCCAGGGTGCCGAGACCAGCAAGAGCGAAACCCAAGCCCATCCTGCTGCCGATCTTGCTCTTGTCCTTGGTCAGAGCAATGAAGAGCACCGGCGGAAGCGCGATGAAGACGCCCGAGAAGAACCCGAAAGCAAGCGCCACCACGACGATCCCGCCAACGGTGTGAACCTTGAGCATGGTAAGGTTGATGATGCCGCAGATGAAGGCACCCGGGATGACGAGATTCAGAGGACCCGTCTTGTCCGACAAGGCGTTGGGCAGGGTCCGGCCGAACATGGAGGCGGCATTCAGGATGGCGACCAAATAGAACGAGAGCGAAGAATCGGTGATGCCTTGCTGCGCGCCAAAGTACGAAATATAGAAGAGCATGACGTATAGGCCGATAAACCCAAGCGCCGAGCCAAGGATGAAGATGAGGAAGGGCAAGTCCGTGAAGATGGTGGTGTCGAACCTGGCACGTGCTCCTGGGGGCTTGACACGTATGTTCATGAAGAAGATGGGGATCATCATGGTAGCGAGAACGATGAAGCCCAGAACGCGGACACTCCATCCGAAGCCAATCTCATTGACGAGTCGGTAGAAGACAATGGGGTAAATAATACCACCGAAGGAACTGCCAGCAGCTGCGAGACCCATGGCAAGACCTAGTCGCGTGTTGAAATAGCCGGACAACACAGAGAGAGCCGGCACGAACATGGTACCGGCACCGAGACCGATACACTAGAGAAGCATTGTCAGCAGGCTTACCCCTTTATGTCAAAACAGTGAGAGCGATCGAGGCATGACTTACGAAACCCTGGGCCAGAAGAGCCTGCCAGAACGTGTGAACGAGAGAGAGCATCATGTGGCCGAAGACGACGCCGAACCCACCAAGGATGAGAAGCGTCTTGATGTAGCCCTTGTCGTAGAATGGCCCGGCGATCAGACCACCCAGCAGCACCAAGTAGGCCTGGATGGAACCAATCCAAGAGATATTGGATGATGACTCGGTAAACAGCTGCCCAGACTCATAGTACGTTTGATAGACACCGAATGTGTTCAAGATGCCCCATGAGTTGAAGAAGATCATGAATGCGCCCAGCACTTGGAGCCACGCTGTGATGCCTCCGTTGGGCACCGGGGGTGAGCCAGCCTGAGCCGGCGCCGGCGGTGCGGACTCGACATCCGGTCGGGTTTGCTGACCGTTCTCGAGTGTCGTCTGAGACGCATCGGATGCGGCAGCATCTTTCTTTTCGCCCATGGCCATTTCGTTTGATTCAGTCGAAACCTTGCCCACGAAATGTAGCAGGTTGGGATGCGACTGTCTAGTATTTCGGTGGTTGACGAGAGTTGGTGGAACTTAGAGCAGGAGACGAAAGCTGTAATGGGCTGCTGCACCCCCGGGATCTTCTATTTGCTCGGGTTGGGTGTGCAAAACACAGATTGGCAAGATGATGCGATGAGTCGGAGCATAAGCAAACAGTCATCGGATCGGCTTTAGCGAGCATAGGCGCGAAAGCGCGACGGGGCTTGTTTCTTTTCTTACTGACGGCTAGTTGCCCAGGTTCCTACTAGACTTCGTCCGAGGGCATGTAGTTGTGTTGGATCAACGACCGGAGGTAGCGATAGTCTAGTCGGAGATAACATTAGATATTGGATGCATGTGTCTAAGACGCCTTTGGCGCATTCCTGACCTATCCGGGTTGTCACAGATACGGGCTGTTCTTGCCCTTATCATTATTCCAGGCAGCACCTAACCTAAGAACCTTTCTAGCTGAGCTAATTAATCTCCGGACAGCCATTTCGCTAACTACATGTAGAGTATGCGCTTCAAGGGGCCTAACTGGCGCCCCTCGGCTTTATACAGCCTTATCCGAGCTTCCGAGCTGATCGCCCCGAGCAAGACCCATTCGCAAACATGTACGGATTTCTCTCATTCGGATCAGAGGTCTCTCCGAACCTGTTTTCGAAGGCCCGTGCATTGGTAAGTACTCAGATTTTTATACCGCGCTTACCGAAAAGAGTAGAAAATGGGGCAGCCTCGAAAACACTCTCGAACCGTCGCCGGCGTTCGACACTACGCGTCGGATAGAGATCCTACCCGTACTCGGAGATTAGCCGTCTCGATACGAGGCTCCGAGTATACTGCTTATTAGGATACGACGAGGGATGGTTACCGTAGATTGACGTTTTCAATATCCTCATATGCGTATATGGGTTTCTTTCATTCGATATAGTGCACCTTGGCTCACATCCATAAGTATTCGCAGGCATGGGAGTAGAGTGTGACACAGCATCTGAGTCGTCAAGTCGTGCAGCTTGTCTCAAGCTTAAACGAACACAGCTTGATGGGAGGCTTCACACATGCCATGCCAGCAGCCGTGAAGCACGTGAAAAGACTGCTGATGCTTACAAATTGGTGTCACCAATCCGCAAGTCGAAGGGAAGGTGGCTGCATTTGTGCTACGACAATCTCCAACCCCTGACCACATCAAACAACGTCGCGTCCGAGCCCACATTTCCCGGGAAGACGACGTAAGGAAGGCCAGGCCACTTCGCCGTGGCTTCATCGCATCTCCATAACGGCACCCCCGCCGCCGCTTGGCCGACTATCATCGCTCTCCGCATCTTGAGCCCCTTGGTGGCCATGTCCGACGACGTGATGCCCCCCTTCGCGATGACGTAGCGTGGCTTCGTGGCCAAGCCGACCAAGAAAGACACCAACGCCTTCGCGACGGTCGCCCCGATATCCAGGCTCTTCGCCCCGTCTTCGCCCGTGATGAGTTCCCGGCTGGTCATCACCAAGACGTCCTGTCCCCACGCGATTTCCTTCTCGGACACTTCGAGGGCTTTCGCCATCTCGCTTGAGCCGGCCTCATCCGATCTCAGGAAATTCCTGACATCGATCACGACGGTGGTAAGCTGATCGCCGCTGCGGTTCCTCAGCACTTCCAACTGGGCTGTCGTCTTGGGTACGTAGGAACCAGCGATGATGAGCCCGCCTACGTTCCCAGACAGGTTCAACTGCTGCGCGGATATCGGCGGGATCGGCGGGATCCCCAGTCGTGCGGAGACGAACGCAGCACCCGTCCGAAACAAATACCTTTTCCCTTGACCCGCAGCTTTCAGCAGGGCTAACACGACGACATCGACATCTTCCTCGGCCGCCGCGTTGACGACGACCACCGTGCCTCTCGCCACGTCCCGCAGCTGCGCCAAGACCGCCTCGGCACCACCCACGCGAATCGTCTCGAGGCTCAGCGACGTGACCTTTTCCGGCGGGATCGCGCCCCTGCTCTTTTCAACCATATACTCTCTCAGATTCGAGCTCTTGTAGCCGAACGTGGCATCTTGCGCAAACGGCGTCTGCGCCGCCGGGACCAGCGTCTCGCCTTCCGCGACGTAGTGCACGTCGTCGGTGTATCTCCCTCCTTGCAGGAAGAACGGGCACAGCAGCCACGCGTCCGCCTCGCCCAGCACGTCCTCGGCCGCTTCCGCCTCGAGCGGGAAGTGCCCGCGCAGCGTTGAGTCCCCGCGCAGGACGATCTCATACCGGGTGTCTGTCTCGGCGGATGCCTCCTTCAAGTTCGTGCAAATCTCCGTAATGAGCGCTCGCGCGGGTTGGTGAGGATGAAAAAGCCGCCGCCGGGTCGCGCACTTCGAAATTCCGAGACGAGCGCCGGCTTGTCCCAGACGGTCAGAACGGGGATGTCGTGACACGTCTGCGTGCCGGTCGGGTCGTCATCGAGGGCTACGAGGATCGGCACTTTCGACGCGGGGTTCTGGAGGATGGTCTGCACTTCTCGTCGGAGAGTGGTGGGGGTGTTGGCGGCAGCTGAGCCAATGTTGGCTTCAGCTGGAGGGTCTGAGTCTCGGTCATGTTTTCGGACCGGTATAGCGCAGCAGGCTCGGTTGAATATGAAGAGGCCTTGTGCCCTTCCAAGAGGACGTCATGCTGCCAGACGCAGTATTTATGAAGTTCCTTTACGCTCCGGGGGGCGCAACAAGTGGTCAGTGGATCAGATGGTGTTGGCAGCGGGCTCTTCCCCAGAAATCGATTTCAATCGGAGAATCGGTGGGTTGTGGAGAGAAAGCCGGCCACTAAAAGAATAGCGGGGTTTTGGTGTAAGTGACTTCTCCCCTACTTACCTTGAATTCTCACAAGATCTCTCACATAATGATACCTACAGACTCGATGGAGTAGTTTCTCGGGCATATTACTTTTCTCGGGCATATTGCTCATTTGGTGTCGATTCAGCTTTCGCGGTATAGTTTCTGACGCAACAGGCTGCTCTATGTAAGTACGATGCGTCTGCTACAAGCAATGCCCAAAACCGGATGCCACAGAAATACATCCAGCCAGTAATCAACCCATCGTATCGACTCGGAACATCGTTCCTAAAACCCAGCCACATATTCCTTGAGTATTAGTGGCTCTCTTTAGCTGTCGCCCATAACCAGATCACCATCATCCTCAATTCCGCCCTCTCCACCTCCATCTCCTCTCTTGACCTTCTTGAGCTGCAGGCCCTGCTTCAGCGCCTCCTCCTGCTCCCGGATGACCTCGGCGCTCTTGCCGCCAAACTCCTGGCAGATGCGCTCCAGATACAGCTCCGAGGGCGTTGGCAGATGCTTGCCGTAGCCGTGGGGGTGGTCGGCCGGGTCGACGTTGCGCGTGTGGCAGGCGGCCGCGAGGCCCGCGAGGGCGTTGTAGCGGTGGTGGTGGCGGTGCCCGTTGCTCTTGTTGTCCTTCTTCCGACGGGCGTTCGCCTCGCGGGTGGCACGGATGCGTGGGACCACAGACTTCTTCCAGTGCTCCTCGAGCTCCTCCATGTCGAAGGCCCAGCCCGAGTACTCCATTTTCTCGAGGACCTGGGGCCAGTTGGTCACGTCGTCTATCTCCTTCACCGTATTATCGGTGCTTTCGTAGTCATCCTCCTCGTCCTCATCTTCTCCGGCTTCGTCGTGCATTTTCTTCTCCTGATCCTCCGGGGTCACCACTACATCTCCAACGAGATGGGCAAAGATGATCAGGTCGCACTCGGCGTAGTAGCACCACTCGCGGTTCGTCATGTAGCGGATTTTGCCAAACCAGTCGTCCGGATCGTAACTATCGTGGACCATTACGTGAATGGACGGTGCTCCGAAGCAGTACCACTTGCCGTCCGACGTCATGGTGCGTGCGGGCATACGGTAGACCGACATGATGATGTTGGACGAGTCTGCAGTTTTTGGTGTCAGCGTCTGACTATTCTTGTTGCTTGGTTGTTGGAAAAAGGCAGAAAGTGAAGTTACCTGGTGGACAATGTTGACGATGTTTGATCTGGTCACTCAAAAGCAGCCAGTGGGACGTCGTGTGATGTTCCAGACAAGCTTCCACGAGTGGCAGTGCACTTGTTACTAGATGAGATGATGGAATTAACAAGTGTTCGGCTATTCTGCTTTTTGTGATCCAGCTGATGTTGCTTTGAGAGGGTGTGCAATATGAACACGATAGCAATGCTCCGCAACAATCTTTGTTGTTGACACAACCCGCATCAGGTACCAGTAGGTGAAAAGCCGGAGTCACAGCTTCTGCAACACAGTCGACGCAGCGACGGTAGTTCATTGCTCTTCAATAGTCGGTTGGATTGTTTTGGTAGTCGAGACCTATTAGTTATCCATATGACTGCTGTCAGTGTATTTTCTAGCAGAGCCCTGTGATTGTTTGAACAATCATAACAATCAGGATGGAGTACATATATTCCAGTCTCATGAGTAGCCGAATGATTATAATATTATAACTATGTATTCGTCTTCTTTAACTAAAAAGAGCTTCTTGCTTTTTTCCAAAGTAAATCTATGTGCTGTTCCCATTACCCCTCGTAGCCCGATCCTCCTCTTTCGCCCCAAGATCCTTATGCTTCTCTTGCTGCGAGGTCTGTTGTTGCTCTACCACATCAGCCTCCACACCTTCTTGGCCTGGTCGTTCTTGAGGCTTCTCTCCTTCTTGTGTGGCCTCCATTTTCCTCCTACTCAAATCCCAACCTCCCCGCCAACCGAGCCACCGCTTCTCGTGTGGGCCGCGGACGATGGTGACGACCAGCGAGAGCCCCACGAGCCCGATGCCGAGCGCGCCGCTGTGCACCCAGCCGCCCTCGGCGTACAGCCGGTTGCCCAGCGCGGTACCGAACAGCTGCCCGCAGAACGTGGAGACCATGTAGACGGAGTTGACGGCGTTTTGGGCCGTCAGGTCGACCGAGGCGATGGCCATGCGGTTGGCGACGACCACGGTGGTCATGCCCAGGTCCCCCAGGAAGGCCCAGACCACGGGGCCCGCGAGGGAAAAGGTGCCGACGAAGGTGCCCACGACGACGGCGGGGATAGTCGCGACCGAGTGGGCGAGGAGCAGCGTGCCCGTTGGGTGGATGCGCGATGTCACGTACCGCGAGACGACGGGGTTTAGGAACACGGGCGTGATGCCGATCAGGGCAAACAGGGCCACGGCCAGCGTCGAAAGGTGGAAAGGTCCCCACGAGCTGGAAGGTGAGTGTCGTCCAGAAGGACGTGAACATGCCCATGGTCAGGAATGCGATCAGGCTTTGTTGCGTCAGCACAGGATGGCGAAGTGGCATCTTTACGATGGTGAGCAGGGTGTGCGGATACGAGCCGCCTGGTCGGAGGATCGGGTAGTCGGGCATCATGACGAAAAGCAGGACAAATATAAGCGCCTGCAGCCCGAAAGACAGCCAGTACACATTGCGCCAGGAAGAGTACTGTGTGATAATTCCCGAGAGAAGACGAGCGACCAGGATCCCGAAGACGATGCCGGACATGACTATGGAGATCATGGTGGCACGATGCCGCGGTGGCGCGTACTGGACGGCAATTGGAAACATGAGCTGCGGCGTGACTGTGAGCACGCCGACCACGAAAGATAGACCCAGGAAGACGGAAAAGGACCCAGTCAGGGTTAAGCCGAGCCACTGTGTGTACTATTTGTTAGTGATATGACAAGGTCAGAATAGGAGGCGAGAGGCTTACGAATAGGGCTGTCACGAGAATGAGGCCAATCATGGGTCGGCGGTGAACAATGTCCCCGAACGGAATGATGAACAGTAGGCCCCCTGCATACCCAGCTTGCATTATGGTAGGTACGAGTGAGGCGCGCTCATCCGAAACACCAAAGTCGTCTGCGAGGACGTCCAAGATGGGATGAGTGTAGTAGAGGTTTCCCACACTGAAAGCCGCAACCTGTAGTCATTGAGGTGAATTCATGAGCAACCTGCCTCGCGAACATGTTTACTGGCAACTCACGCATCCATAAACGATATTCTGACTCCATGTCAGTTCATGATTGGCTTGGGGATCCCATCGCAGCCATGGAGGCGTTGCCAGAGAGCGCATAGTGGTGAGAAAGCCTGTCCCTCGCCAATGTTGCTTCGCGTTGGCTTCTTTCCCCGCCATTATGGTGGAGTACTCAGCGTCTTATGCTCTGATATAGAAATTCTGAAGTATTGAGGGCATTGCGGTCCCTCTTTGTGGGCGAATCAAGGTGTGCCATATTTCGTCGTCGTCCCGGTGCTTGCTCTCTTAAAGCCGATGGCTCTAGCGTATCTCCCCGCATCCAACGTCATCGATCGCTTACTACCCATAGATACTCAGCCCAGGTCCACGGTCGCTTGGTTTCGGCGCAGTGACAATATGCTCAAGGCTTAGGACAAGGATAATCTGCGAAAAATTACAATGTTTTCGTAGTGTTTCGGTCGGGCTGTCGAGTTCGACGCGGCGCTGAACCGGAAACGTTGCGATGCGCGACTCGTACCTGGGCAAGGATTGGTCTGACAAAGCATTGGTTTGAAGTCGGATTTCTCGTTTCGTTTCTGAACTCGCGAATGAATCATTCGGAACGAAATTACTTGGTGCAGCGCCTCGTGGAATGCTTGACTTGGTCAGGTAATCCCTCCTCTCGCGCCACGGCCTTCAATGCCATCCCATATGCGGCCCGGGACAAGAATCTTGTGGGCTTCCCGACTGAACTGTTCCATGTTCAGCTGTTCGTTTCGTCTAGTTGTTGCACAAGCGTGCTGGCTTGCGCTGGCGCCAGGATCGCTGGTGTTTGAAGGGGTCAACCAGCCTTCTTTCCGTCCATCTGCAGAGCTGATCCGCATACAGCTTATCCGTACGCAATCCCCCGCGTGTTCCCAAACCAGATCGTCGGAATTGGCGCCGCTCATACTAGGCGGCTCTTCGGTGAACATGGCTAATTCGGCATCGAAGTCGAGTACCGGCGCAGCTATCATTTCAGGCCCACCACTCGCCGTACTTCCATCTTCCTGAAGAAATACGGTGGTTCTTTCCGATGCTCCAAGGCTATTCTTTCTCCTGTACTTGCTAAAGCGCTGATAGATAGTTCGCGGCCGGTTATGTGTTGTCTTACGTGAAGTCGCCCTCTCGAAAAGCAGGTTTATTGACGGGAGACAGAGACAGACGATTCCGATGGTTATCTCGATAGTACTGCGGTACCAAACAGGAGAATTAGCTTTGTGGAATTATCTTGGATGACCCTGGTCAGCCTAGCGGGCCGGGACTCACCCGCAGAGGTTCATGACCACGAAGTCCCTGGTCACGTCCGTTGACCATTGGAAGATATAGATCCTGTACTCGCGAAAGCACGCTACCCCCACAGCGATCCCGCCTGCCCCCAACATTGCAGCGACTTTAATCTTCTTTCGTAACGGCATGTTCAGTTTCCATGTCAGAGGTATGGGTATGACCAGTATGATGAAGTCAGTAATAAATGCTAGAGCGGTATCGGTGAGGAAGACTTTGGGCTGGTCGAGGCAGCGACCAGGTATGGCAGGATTCCAATAATGGGCAATAGGCCAGCAGATGAATATCTTGACGAACTGTACAGGAGTATATGCGAACAGGAGGAACCATACGTAAAGGCGAATATACCTTGCGGTACGCTCGTAGATGGAGAATAGCCGCGCAGTTAACAACAGTAAGGAGGCTTTGGTGAAGAAAGCAGCCGGGATCCAGACAGTGGAGCTAGCATACAACCACTTTCACAGCGCAAGAAGTCAGTATTACCAATTGATAGGAAGTAATCTGAGGCTGACCTTGAGCACCGCTTGATAGTCCTCTTGCGTCAACTCCCAGGCGTGATGCCCCTCTCCACAAATGCCCACTGGAGATAGGCAGAACTCGTCAGCTTCTGGCACACTGAACGGGTACGAAAATGGCACAGCTTACTTGTATAACACGTAGCTATGTAAAAGAGTACCAGGAACTGTACGTTCTTGTCAGCCAGCGGTAGCCCAGATAGAGATTAGAAGAGACGGTCAGTTGAGTATTGCCGCACCAATGCTATCAAAGTAGTCCCTATGGCCGCAAATGTGAGTTTATAATCAAAATCTAGTCTTGATGGGAAGTTAGCTTACAATCTTCAACGGTCGTGGGTGATCTGAGAGTATATTTGGAATAGCAACGTAGGATATAGACGACTGAAACGATCACATTGCAGACTATGAGGCCGGCGATGTTGACTGTCCATAGTCCGTCGGCCGGGTATTCAAAGTTCGGCGTGACGCCTGGCGGCGGTGGTATAGTACCTATGGATTTCGGGGTCAGCGTTCGTATGCGCGCACTGAGGACTGCAGAACTAGGCCAAGGGACGGAGGGGAAAGCCCAGAACGTCGCTCACCAATCTGTGGTCCCGTCCGGGTCGCTATGCCGCCCATTTCGCGGGTCTGTCACGTCGGGATGGTCTTGCCAAGACAGTGAAGCATCCTGATATGAGAGCATCCATGCCCCTGATGTTTCTAGAATTATGAAGCTGGGGAGACATAGGACCATCGAACAGGATTATTTCCATAACGAAGAATTGGGAGGTTGGTTGCTTTGATTCGGCACTTTGGTTGAAGGCGGGTCCAAAGGCAAATGCCCACCTCCCTACGGCCTGGCTTACGAAGTATGACCATCAAGCCTTTTCCAATGTGAGCTTCTGACTCGTGACGCGAATAATGAGACGAATTTGAGGGTTGACTGGGGTTTGGGTGATAAGCTCATTGGTGCTTTCTTGCTACGGAGTACTGGGCAGAGAAATTGCCGCTACCCAACGCCCGGTAGCAAATTCGTCCGATACTAATCTATCAGGGAAGTTGGCAAGCACAACGTGCCCAAAAAAGGTTTGACCGCGAATTCCTTGCAAACTTTAAGTAATTAATCCCCTTCAGAGTACGGGAAGTACTCAATGATGGGTGACTGTATCCCCTTGACCGCCAGGTACGGCAATAAGAGTGGGGCGTCGCGATACTTCAGTATATATTATTACCTCCGCGAGCTACAAGTCCTCGACGGCGTGAACTTTCACCATCTGAAGATATCTGATAATCTGATTGATCCAGAAGCCCTCCTCACTTCTATTGCCGTACCTGGCGGTCAAGGGGATCATAGTGGGATCGTATCATCGAGATTCTGACCCCGGATTTGGCGATTCAAGCTTCACCCGCGCCTTAATCGTCCGACCATTATAGGGCCCAAACAACCTTTACTAGACTGCCAGACCTCCAATGGAAGAAAACTAGAGCGGATTTGTATGTTCCATGATGGCTTGGCGGTTACTCGACAGTGAACTGCATTTCCGCACTCTTGCTGATCATGATCTACGTCGTATCGGGTATCGTTACCTTGATAGAGGCCCAAAGGTGGCTATCACTACCGTCGTAGGCGGACAGTTAATAGGCAGTCCATCTCACTAAGCTCTTATTAGTCACATTGATACTACATTATCTAATCGACATGTGTAATACGATATTCGGACCTTTTTACCGGAGGGCCATGTTTGCATCACTGTCTAGTCAGGCAACATCACCACGTGGCTGATCATGGACACATCTTTCGAGATCATCTAATGACGGGTACTATCCGGGAGGGCGTTTGATTTGGTAACGCTACATAACATACTTACTCGCGGCTGAGTCTGTAGATCATTAGGCATGTTGTGTCGGACCGACCCTGGGCTTTGGTGACAAACGTTGATGTTACATTTACACGCTACATTGATGTGCCTGAACGTTTCCCATATCCGATGAGAATAATTTACAGTGAAGTATCCTACCGTTGCCTTCCCACTGTTCGTATCGGGCACAAACATGAGCAACCTTTTCTCCCAATCCTGTCATGAAGCACAAACACAAGCGGCCTTTTTCCCAATGCCTCGCCACGCCACATCCCAAACGCCGCTGTATGTATGATACAAGCTGCTCCTTCGTCGGCATGCGCCCATGAGTAACGCAGATATGATCAACCGTCAAATTCCATGGCATCCGGTCCGTTCGAGGTCGTCTCTTGAGCAGCAGCATTGCACAGGGCATCATCGAAGTGTTCCTGGAGGGGGCTCTGCTGCGTTTACATGTTAGCTTAGATCAATGGCTCAGCGGGTATTCGTCGTAATTCTTACCTTCTCCTGTCTGAATACATGGGCTTCGGTGAGAAGGTAGTTCTCGCGTTCCTGGGCGGCCATGGACCAGTCTTGTTGGTGCTCTGCGAGGAAAGCCGAGATCTCCTTGACGGTAAAGCTGTACTCGGTGGCTTGGTCCTTGTCTCCATGCTCGTTCAGGGCGGACATCTTATGAGCGTGAATGAGCTGGTACAATAACTCCATGAAGACCCCAAGTCTCAGCTTTCTGGCCCACGTGGTCTCCTTTTTGATGGCAGTGGCGAAGCTGTAGAAGCCATCTCCGGCCAGGCCGCTCTTCAGGTGCTTGCTGATGCTGGGCTTCCGGGCGACCTTGATCATGTTGGCGAGTACAAGGTCCACGACGCGACTTCCCTTGCTCAAGTCCTTGAAGATCTTGGTGGAGCCGGCCTTCTTGGACCAAGCGCGGTAGATCTGGACATCGAAGCGAGGGCTTCGTAGGATGGACCGACCTGCGCGATACCGCATACCGTGCTTTGGAAGCAGGTCGTGAAGAGGAAGCTTCCGATATCCCATGATTGCTAAGTATGTAGTGAACAAGGGATGGCGTGGCTGCTGAATGGGTGTTGTTCAGGAGGGAGATTGAATTCTTTTCTTGCAGGTTTAGATGGACACCAAAGAGAATTCTGAAGGGGATTTGATGTTTTTACAAGCTTGAGTTGTTTAGGTGCGTAGTCAAACAGTGTGTTGCAGTGCGTTCAAAGTGAAGAAATGGCCCTTGAGCAAGAGCAAGGACCTCATTCTGATTACGCTGTCGCGTTGAGACTCAGGCATCCATCAGCCAAATAGCAGTGTGCTTGTGCCATGCCGAAGTGGCAACAGCCAATAGACTAGTACACCAAGCAAAGTCGTCATTGGGACTGGTGATAACTCCATGAACGCGACGGTTCTACCAAGAAAGTCTCCTCCAGGGGCTGATATTGACCTCCAAAGGATGAATAGACTCATAATAATATCGTCGTATATACATGCAGTTACTGGTATGAAGTATTTCTCTTTATGATCCTACACTATGAACGTGGTTTCGTGGGCATTAAGGGCAGGCGCTGCTTGGTTTGTAGTACTTTCCACAACTAGCGCCGCGAAATTGGCGATAACCTCGAGCCACTTGACGTGTGTTCGCATCCTGGACTCCGATCGTGCATAAGTTTCGGGTCTTACTGAGAAACAGAAGAGTATACTCAAGCAAGCAAGGAAATCTCTTGCGTTTTCCTATATATATGAGCTAAATCACCATACGATTCTTGATATCTGTGGTCTCGCCGGGACGTCCAATGTCTACACTCGACGTCATTCAGCCGTGAGGTAGACGGATTCAGATCATGTGAAGAAACCCCGCTCCGAGGTACTAACGGAAGAAGAGGCGCGTGGGCAGCATAATCGCAAGGGAAAGGCGTGCCAGAGTAGAGCTGCTTCTCCACCATGACCCCCTTGGTAAACCAACCCATTGCTTGTGCAATAGCCAAACATTCGTTAGCTGCAAAAGAGAGATTACGGACATTTAAACATCAAAGAAAGAGATCTGTGCCTTGGCATATGAATATATCAGCTTCTACCGGGTCGAAACCACCAAGCCCGGTGTGTTCTCGATTGCAGAGTGGCTTTTCACAGCCACTACACGGCAGCAACGGAAAATCAGAATCCGAAACAAACAAATAAACACTCATCAATGGATCAAATGTACCTTTATTGTTTGTCCTCTTTAGTTCCCAAAACTCAAGATGAGCTTTTGGGTCATATATAGACTATACCACAGCCCCTATCCCCATCCTTATTAAGTGCCGGTCTCATTTGCTAAAAGAAATTCGCCTGTTTCCTATTTGAAGCCCGGCTAGTCACTTTGCGAGTAGGCCCTCATCATCAACTCCCAGGTTTGGGCTGGGGTTTGTGCTGGGCCGCGCCCAGCGCCCCCATGTTCAGCGGCGCGGGCTCGACGGCCTCGACGCCGCAGCGGACCTCGACGCTGCGGATGATGCCGCCCACGGTGCGCAGCTCGGGCATGAAGACGACGAGGTTCTCGAACTCCTTGCAGTCCCAGTCGGCGAACACGCGGGCCTCGCAGCCGTCCTCCTTCTCGGCCATGAAGGTGCCGCAGTTGGCCGGCAGCCGCGGGATGTTGTAGCACTGCGGCGCCGTCGTGTTGGAGACGGGCCGCGCGATCGGGATCCGCATCATGGGCGAGCCGCGACACTGCTTGGGGCCCGGCGACCCGGCGTACAGGAGCGCGGTGATGGGGATCGGGGCCTTCTTGGGGGGGTTGGGCTTGGGCGCCGCGCCCGGGTCCGGCTGACCCGTGGGCACGACGTCGGAGCCCGGGATGAAGGTGGCGTTGGCCGACGCGGCGTGGAGACTGCTGGCGTTCGCTGCAGGCAATACCGACTCGATCATGGCGTTGCTGCCCTTTTGCGCGTCGCCCTCGTGGACGGCTCCGTCAACCATGGCCGGAGTGGTCTTGGCAATCCGCTGCCGTTGCGCGCAGGCTGGCGTGTTGTAGAGGGCGCTGAGCGCCGTGGCGAAGACTGTCGCCGTATTGAGGCGCATTTCGATCGATTGGTGAGATATGTGATGTCAATTAGCGTTGTCCGATGTGTAACAAACGTGGCAGAAACTTGAGATTAACTAGACTACCGACCGTGGGGATCTTGTCCATAACTTGGGATCTGGGGTCTTTTATGTGTCGTCTCATGATACACGCCAAGCTTTTCAGCGTTGCGATCTTGGCGTTTCACAATGGCGACGTACGGTATCGACATTGTTTCCACTGCGCCGCCAACTAAGCTATGTGTAGAAGTTGTTTCTTTTCTCGTGGACAGAACCATCTGGCTGTGCACATACCATTCATTCGGCAAGAGTTACCAGTCGGCAATGGTAGCCCATGAGGCGGAATCTTTTCTGCCTATGAGCCGGCTGTTGTGTGGTCTGCAGCAGTCGGAGATAGCGACTTTACCAAAGAATATGATAGCTGAAATAACCATGACTATGCGGTAGAGCCTCACCATCTCCATACGTATTACCTCATGATAGCACCTGTCTTTTGACGAAGCAGTAGAAGTATACGTTGAACGACGCCACTTTCGTGGTGGACAAGCGCCATTGTCGCGCTTGGTCTGCCTGGAAGCTTTAGGAAACGAGCTTTCGTGCTTGGCTGCAAGCGACTTTATAAGTTTCCCGTGTCGATCTTTCCAGGGGCGTGAACAAAGACTTCGCTGTTCGTTTCCGAGACCAATTCAGTCCTCTTGACCTTCCAGGTCGTGTCTTCCGAGAGCTCAGTACTTGGTGACCACAGTGCCCAGTTCTCGTTCGCTAGGCCCATCTTCGAAGCTTGATATGGTCGCTCGGGATACGCGGTTTATATTATAATGTTCATGAAGCGCTTCATCGACTCAGCCCCGGATTATTCATTGGCATGTAAGGACCCCTGACGGCATTGCCCAAGTAACCTAATACCCCATGGTTTGAGGCCGGTATCGGGAGAGCACCGCCTATCGTTGGTGTATGGATCGGGGCGTACACCAACGGCTAATTGTAAAACTAGCCTGAAGAAACGGGCGCTACGTCAGCTTAGGCACACGAGTTCTCATACCCCTATTGCTGCAACCGTTTTACCATCCTTATTATATCTTAGTACATATGTTCTGATTAGTAGAACCAAATACATAACCTGTATTGAAAGGAAGGTAGGGTCGTCGAGGAAGAGTAATCCTCAAGTGCTTGGCGTATGCCCCCCTAAGCAGGCCACTGGTATAAGCACATAAGCGCTATATTCAATTAACCGAACCCAACTGGACGATCTTCGTTTTGGCATGAACCGGCGTCCCTGCATTCAATACATTCCAAAGGATGGTGGGGCTCATTATCCTTATCGCATAAGCATGGATGCTTCGTTCTAAACCGGACCAAGGTAAAAGAAAGGTTAAGTCGTCATTGCATTGTCTAAATGCGGCTTTGCTCGGGCTGCTCCTGTGACTCCGAACGTGGTCTGACCAGGTCATTTGACACCAGCCCGCCATTGGCAACTCCTCTTCATTTTCCCAACTCACTTCGACCAAGAGAACGAATCTACCAACTCCTTTCAATCCTGGCATCTCACGCTTACTTGAATTTATCTCCGAGAACGACAAAGCTTCCCCTCCTTCGCCTCAGCTGCTCAGTCGCCCAACACCGAACCACCATCTTGGCACAGATCAACGACCACTGTTTCCACCACGACCCGACCACCAACTCCCCTGCCGATACCCGACCCGACATTGCACAGTTATTCAAGACAGGTCTACGAGAGTTACGACAGGCAAGATGAGTAGTCCAAGGAGACGTATTGAGACTGATGTAAGTCGTTTCGCGAAACCTGACTTGGCTATCTGCTGACATGCTTCTTTAGGTCATGAAGTATGCCCCATACTAACCTACCCGTAACCTCGCGTGGTACACTTGACTGACTGCTCTATAGGATGTACGATATTCCTCCGACGTCTACAATACCCCTTCTAGCGACTAACCAATCTGACAAAGGCTCATGAGTGACTATGAAGTGACCCTGATCAATGACAATAGTAAGTCCGCCTCTTTCTGTTACGCAGACCCGAGTCTTGCGATTGACTAACATCTGGTCTGTAGTGTAAGGCTTATTCACCGACCAATGAACGATCACATCGCGAGCACCGATAACTGATTCCCGGCCAGGCAAGAGTTCTACGTCCGGTTTAAGGGACCTACAGAGAGTTAGTTCAGGATGGCCGGCAATATTCGTTGTCGACATTGTACTGAGAGTTGGCAGCGCCTTTCGAGAACGGTTCGTGGAAGATCCACGTCGAACTTCCGGATCAGTACCCCTACAAGTCGCCCAGCATCGGATTTGTGAACAGAATATACCACCCCAACATCGACGAGCTGTAAGTGTGGACGGAGTCGAGAACATCTGGCATGGGAGAGTATACTAAGAATCGGTCAAGGTCTGGTTCGGTCTGCCTTGATGTCATCAATCAAACCTGGTCGCCCATGTTCGATATGATCAACATCTTTGAGGTTTTCCTGCCTCAGCTCCTGCGATACCCGAACCCTTCCGACCCGCTGAACGGCGAGGCCGCTGCCCTACTCATGAGGGAGCCCAAGAGCTACGACGCAAAAGTGAAAGGTTGGTTCTGAACAATGCCATTCTGTTGGGAGTCTCGGGACTGGCCCCTACTAACACTCATGGTAGAGTACGTCCAGAAGTACGCCAGCAAAGACGCTGCCAACGAGGCCGGCAACGAAAGCGAAGATGACGACGATATGTCATCTGTTGCCAGTTTCGGCGACGAGGACGACGAGCCGGCCGGGCAGATGGACGATGTGTAAATGGCCATCTGCCCTCCGAGAATACCCTAACGTACTCGATTGATAGTCATCATTTTGCGAACTGGAGCTCAGGAGTTTTGTTTTTCTTCTAGTTGGCACACGGTCAGGATGGAGTACTATGTAGGATTTGCATATTGAAGTTGACCGCGGATTTCATGCTGCTTTCATGCGCTGGGGTCCGAGTCTTCTTTTGGGAACAAGTTTCGCTTTTCGTTAAGGGGCTTGCTTTCAGTCGAATTTGAGTGACTTTTGGAACCAATCAACAAATACTTTCCCGTTACGTTTCTTTCCACAATGGGAACTAGGAAGTTGTAATAAACATTTGAACAATTTTACCTACTCATGTAGCATGCAACTCCAGTGAAACCTAATATTTCTCGATGCTGCCTCCAACGCCATTGTCCCTGGGTATCTTTAAAATGCAAACCGAGTCGAGCTTCCCGATCTTTAGGAAGAATCCGAATCATAAGCGACCAACGCCATAGATGTCTTTTTTATGCTGGTATCCTCCTTGGAGGATTCGTTGCGCGGAAGTTCCGCTTCTTTCGCCTCTATGCGCTTCCTCTTGATCCCCGATAGCCTGGCTGCTGTGCCATTCGAAGGACTAGGAACGAGGAACGGGTCATGGGCCGCTCGTGTGTTCCCGACAATCTCGGAAACTAGGCTTTCCCTCATCCGAGCCGCAGCGTTCTCGGATTTGAGTCGTCTTTTGCCAGCGGATGATGGTGTTTTCTGCGCCGCCGCGGCGCCGTTGCCAAAGAGAGGCTTCGAGAGGGCGGCATTGTCTCCTGCTCCCCCGCCGTTCGCAGCCGATCCGAATTCCACCAGAGCAGCCCGTTTCGCGTCGTCGTCGTGCGCAGGTACCAGATCGATGCTCAAGCTCATGCGATCTCGCAGATCCTCCGATGCTCTGCCCTCTTTCTCGCGCGCGTGCCGGCCGACTCGGAACTCCCTCCGCAGCCGCCGGTTCTGCTCGTACGGGTCCTCCCAGGCGCGCTGGCTCGCGTCCTCGAGCTCCTCGATGCGCACCTTGGCGTGCGCCAGCTGCTCGCGGTCCTCGATGGTCTTCTCGAGCTTCGCGAACGCGCTGCTCCGCAGTTTCTCCCGCTCCGCGTCCGTCATGATTTCGATCTGGCCAGGTTCGTCGTCGCTGCGGTCCTCGCGCCGCCGGCCGCCCTCGACCACCTCGTACGCCGTGTTCTTTGGGTCGGTGCGGATCTCGAGGGCGCCTCCGCACTCGACGTGCCGCATGCGGAAGCTGTAGATGGGGGTGCTGTAGTACTGGCCGACCTTCTTCTTCTCGGCGTTGAAGCGCACGCCCTGGCCGATGATGGTCGGCTTCGGGCAGTGGCCGCACCAGACCGCGAACGGCATCTCGAAGCGCACCGTCAGGATGCCCTGCGAGGCCAGCTTCGAGGCCCGGTTGCCTAGCGCGTGCTTGCGGTTCACCTGGTTGCCCGACGCGGTGCCCTCGAGGTCCGGCGGGACGTACCGGCCCATGTTGAAACCTTGCATTTTGGTGGCGGGCCGGTTCGGTGACGTGGGGTAGGGAGACTGCTTCGAACACTACTTTCTTTGGTGGACTCTTCTCTCGTAGGGTGGTAGTGGTCGTTTTCGATACGATGGTGTCGGGGCGTCTTTGACGGTCAGTCTTGAATGTTCATGCGATATGACGACAGGTGTGTGGAAATGATTAGTGATTTTGGAGATTGTCAGGCTTCCATAGAACCCCCGCCAAAGGCCTGCTAGGCTGCTTCCCTCCAACCCCACATTAACTCATTCCTATCTCCGTTATACTTGGCATGTACAGAAGAGCCCAGAATTGGTTCGGTTTGAACTTAATTTCAACTTGGAAACGTGTATTTGCTTGTCAAGGAAATAAGTTCTTGTTATAGAACGTTGTGGCTGCTCTTTGTATTGTCCGAACTGTCCAGCAAACACATGAATTCGTTCTATATCATGGAATATGCAAATAGCGAGGCTTAGTGTTAGTGGGGTGATGCTAAGTCCCCATCTCATATTTCAACTTCGCTATCACATGGTATTGTCAGTTCTCCGACATCGGTTGAAGTATGCGGACTTTCTACGCCAGCGATCTGTGTAGTTTACTAGACCAGGTCGTTGAAGCATATTTCATACATTCACTCAGTACTCTCTAATAGATATCATCGCATTGTAAGACGGCAGACTGCCTCTTCTCGCTGAAAGTAAGCGACGGCTGTGATGGTGGCCAGGTGCTATACTTGAAGCACAGCCAAGTCCCCTAGCTCAAGCCCTGTTTCTTTAGCGCCGGCTTACTCTATGGACCCCGAAAGCTCATCCTCCTTCACCCACCAACCTTATCTGCACGTTCCATAGAGTGCCTTCCACTTCAGGCAGCTCGAAGAACATATCCACTTGTAGGTCAACATCGACTGGGACCTACTAGTACCTGGATGCAGAGGATAGGAACTATTGCGATTCTTGCATGCACGTGTCCACAGACGTGTCTCTCCATGGGATACTAATTTCGACGGTTGCATTCCGCCTGCCGTGTCTACCGCCAATGGTCCTGGCGTTTCAAGCTGACATCCTGCCCGAGTTCTCAAAGAGGAAGTCGAGGGTATGATCTACACGACAATAGTACTAGAAAGTCCCCGTATATCACTGAAGGCTCGACTATATATGAGGGCAGTCTCTTCTCACTACCGAAGCCATCCCATTCTTCTGCTTGCTATCTGACTCTTGTTGTTCCCACTTGTGCCTGTATTAATAGACTTGTCCCCCGCTTTCTGCAGAGTAGATCCCGCGGCCCACAAAGCACTTGTCAAGATGCAGTTCCTTCTAACCCTCTTCCCGTTATTGGCCGCCTTCGTGGCGGCTGCCCCTGGTGCCGCGATTCTGGAGGATCGTGCCGCGACCACCTGCGGCAGCACGTCCTACAGCGCCGCCCAGGTCAACGCGGCGTCCCAACAGGCCTGCACCTACTACAAGAACAACCAGCAGGCCAACAGCTACCCCCATACCTACAACAACTACGAGGGCTTCAACTTCCGGGTCGCCGGCCCTTACCAGGAGTTCCCCATCAAGAGCAGCGGCCTATATACCGGGGTGAGTACCATTTGATCCTGTTCAGCGCTAGGGTGTTGGTTGGGGAAATAATTTTACTGACATACGTGATTCAATAATATGTAGGGAGCCCCGGTGCCGACCGTGTGATCATCAACGCCTCTTGTCAACAGGCCGGTGCCATCACCCATAATGGGGCCAGCGGGAACAACTTCGTCGGGTGCTCTGGCACCAGCTAGGTTAGATGCATTGGTATGTGGTAGCTACTTATACGTGAAGATATTCGTCATGTGGGGATTCGCCCCTCTCCTGGCTAGTTTATCAGAGAAAGGGGTTCGGGCTCCTGGGCTGCGTTTTCTGGTTTAAACCAGATGCCCTGATAATTAGTAACTGTACAATGGTTACTGGGCTACATAAATTTGATCCCGTGGTTTCATAGAACGATTGTATGTTACTCAATTATATCAGAGTCAAAGCAGACGCAACATATTCTCCACGGATGAATTGCCCTTTTGAGATGGCAAATACGTGCGACCCTGGTCACGGGTATGCAGTAATCGCTCGGTTGGGGTCTTCCCCTCCGGTCTTGCGGCACAGCTACCCAAACCGCCAATGTCGGATAAATCATTCAAGACTTTACATCCATAAAAATCATAGGAAATTTCAGGTGTCCACGCGCTCTGAATCAACGCAATGGACGCAAGGGTTGCCGCAGAGCTCGAATACTTCCGCGCTGTCCCCTGGTGCGCGAAACATCTCGACAGGGACAACCTATGGGTCCTACCTATTATACGGCCGCCATCTGGGGCCGCTGCCGAAGGCGGCACGGCGCTTAGCTCCGACTTGTTCTTTCTCAAAACACTGAACACGCCTGATACCATTGCGCATCTCCTGGCTGCCGCGGCGATGCGAGATGGCGGCCCGCCACGAAGCAAGCAGCCGATCGACGAAGTCAGCGTGTTCCTCGCGGCCGGCGCCGGCGTCACGGGGTTCCAGGGTATGGCCCACGGGGCCTTCCTGGCCGGCATCTTCGACCTCGCCTTCATCATCAAGCTCGGCACAGAGGGGGCCGGGGCCGCCGTGATGAAGCCGCCGCCCGTCGTGACGTCGTCACTGACATACGGTACCGTGCGCCGCTCCGCATCGAGCCTGAGGCGGGCAGCGGCGCCGGCAAGCTGTCGCACATGCGGATCTTGGTCAGACTAAGTCGAGGCAGGATAAGCCCGCGAAGCGGCTCGTGTTCGAGGCGGTTATGGATTGCGAGGGGGTGGTCATCGCGACTGCGGAGGCGTTGTATGTCGAGCCTAGGCCACGGCTTTGATGGGTGGAAGGAGCGAACATTCGCGGCATATACGATGGTACCGCTGGCTTGTTGGTAGTTTTCTTGGTCGCCATGCGGGACCGCCGAGGCTCGGGCGCTCCTCGTTGTATCTTGGGGGCTGTCTTCGGCCTCGTTTCTTGTTGATAATTTTGCGATGCGCCATTTCGTCGATTGCCCACGTTTCCCATTCGTTATCCTTTGCATCCATTTCGCCTTTATATGGGTAGAATATGTGTTAGAGTTAGAGCAGCTGGTCGTCTTGTAGGGTTGCCGACTGATGACGGTAGTAAGGGCGCCAGAACCAGGGGATTGCTTGTTCGTTTGGTTTCTCCATGATCCATTCTAATCGTGCGCTCACCAAGGCTGCTTTAATCGTGATGGGCATGCTCCTAAGGCCTCTGTCGGCATCACCGTTTATCCTCAGCGCCTCCAGGTCGATGACTGATGGGAACGAGTCGGTTTCCATTACTTCGACTTGCGACCAGTTGGATTGCTCTCCCATGTCGAGGGTTTCTTTGATAACCCTGTATAAGCGATTGTTGGATACCGGGCAGTCATCATGTTCACTGAAGTAGGATCTATACCACGTCTGTGTAGATCCCACCGGTTTTCACCCAAGTGAAATCAAATTATGGGTTTTGAACGGATCACAGTTCATGTATTTAGGAACAGGATCGGCATGTTTTGGAGAGAGAATTAGCGGTTTAGAAAGCCATCTTCTATCTCTATTATCTCATTGCTTCTTCATGATTTCTTGAGCTCGTTCTTTCTCATCCACGGCGATCGGCTACCGATCGGCGCGCCTTTCAGCAGAAACTTAGCTAGGGTCGCTTTTGCTGTTCCTAACCGTCCGTGACCTTCAGGAGCTCAACCTCGGCGTCCAGGCCGGCCCAGGCGTTCTTGCCAATCATCTTGAGGAAGCTGGCGATCTCTGTGGATGTCTTGCTGTAATCGTTTCTGACCAGCTGAAGGGTCAAAGCGGTTTCCTCGTCCCACTTCTGGTGGGCCTTCACGAGGCTGCTGAAGAATTCGCAGAAGGCGGTCTCGTCCAGGTCATTGGCCCAGATGAAATGGGCTTGTAGCTCGGTCAGAAAATCCATGCCGTCGTTTCTCATCAGCAGGTTCGTAACTAGGGGTCCACTGGCGGCCTTGCTGAAAACCTCGCCGAGCATCGCGTCCACGTCCCTCTTGAACGCGGTCAGGTCACCCTCCATTAGCTTGGTGTACGAGGAGCGGTCTGTGCAGGCGGCCTTCAGGGCGGCGAGAATGGCGGCATCAGCGGTCTTCTTGTGGGTGACCGTTCCCGTAGCGCCGTAAGACATGCCCTTGGACGGGACAACGGCGAGAAGGTTCACTCTAGCATTAGGGGCTGTGGCCGAAGATGAAGCCTAAGTTCGATATATGTTAGTAAACACTGCGTTTGTTATCATGAACTGCCGGAAAATACTGACCATTTTGAGCCTGTTGGTAGCTGTGAAGCGAAGAATGTTGTGCGTTGCAATTCGGTTTATTCCAGTGTGCTATGTCCAGTGCGTACACTGTTAAGCAGTAGCCATGAATATGAAGCAGCAATGAAGGAGTGATGTGATGATCCTGTAATGCGGGTGCTGGTGGATGGAAATCGCCGCGTGGGATAGAAAGGAAAGTCGGTTTAACAGAAATAGAAAGGAAACAGAGGTGCTTTTATCTACAGAGTTTGGCATTGAATGCTGTGTTAATATTGAATGGTGTTTTCGGTTTTGGGATTAAATGCTGTGATGACATGAATGGTGTTTTTAAAGTGATTCAACCGTTAAGCGGAGCAAGCACCGATCAAGGTAATATTCAATTAGAATGCTTAAATGGGTATCGTCAAGGTGAGAGAGAGAGGTAAGTGTGTCTACGGGGCCGACATACCTACTCGGGGGTCTTTTACCGTGTGGAAGGCATGGAAAGGGATAAAGCTCAAGGGGCACACGGAGCTGTGTTACGGGATAGGCCAGTCATTGTTGTTGCCTCTATGAAGGACCGAAAGAAAGTGAAGGGGGTTATATGACTGAGTAGGCACTGGATGGTGTTGCCTCCAGTGTTAGCCAAGCGGGACTGATCACTGAGTAGCTACACTCACTTAATTGAACTCTATACTGGCAGAAGCTGGGTTTCTAGGAGATTCACAGATATAAGTAGTTATTTCATATGGGTAGTAGTTTTTCTATATGTTGGTGCAGCCAATGACCTTTGCCGTGGCCGGTCTTGTTTTACCTCACCCCTGAATTAAGCAAATATACTAACAAACATATACTTACACATACTTGACTACGCATTTGCTCGTGACTCATGATCTGTTATACTAGTAAATCCTACCAAATATCATCAGTTATGAACATATTATGCTTTGTTTTCTACGAGCATTATCGCTAAGGGCCACATTCGGTTTGGCGGCCTGTATTTTATCGACTGTCACCTCTCTCAGTAGATGCGGGCATTAGGTATCTAGTAAAATGTTTTCTATTCTCAAGACTTTTACGATGAAGTGAACACCGGCATGACAGTCGCCTTGACTGTACATTTCATACCACCAACTATCACTTAGTTATCGGTGGGCAGAAGGTGACTGAGACTTCAAGGGACGATTGTACTTACTACATAACAAACTTGTCTTCTATGATATTATCTCTCAAACAAACAATTTTTTTCAAGCCCTTCATGAGTCCTCTTTGTTCGATTCGCAACCACTTGCACATAATGAGATTGGAAAAATCACAGAGATTGTAGGTTGATTCCAAATCAAGCTGACAGAAACCTCCGAGGGCTCATCCAATAACATAATAACGATGACACAGGAAAGATCAGTCTGGTTTAGTAAGTTTACTACTGGAGATAGAATTATCAGGCCATGTCGTGGTGTTTATAGAAGATAGGGGGTGATATCCCATTAGGACAATAATCTCCAAATAAGGTAAGTACTCCGTGCATATGCATTAATCGGGGTGTCTCTTTTAGCGGGCGTTTTTTTCCAGACCGAGGGGCATGAAAGGTTTAGTGGACTGCGGACCAGCTCCAAGCAACCTCAGAACGCCACTACCCATCATCCCGACCGAACTGATTGAATCCACCACCGAATCTCCAACCAACATACTTCATATTACGTTCAGAGGGCTTCGCATAATCTGTTCCAAATAATCGATTCATTCTTTGCGACGTTCGGAATTCTACGCCTTGACCGTCACGATGGCTGATATCGCAAGCATTCAAGATGACATCAAACAATACCAAGAGCAGGTCAGTGCCGCCCAGCAAACCCCATATCATGGCCTGTTTGACGTTTGCTCTTGATCACCAACTGACTGTTGCGTACTCCAGGTCGATTTTGTAAACGCAGGGCTCAAAGAAGACCCTGGCAATGCCGAGCTTCTCGCTCTGAAATCTGAGTTAGACGATGCGCTCAACCTCTTGAACGAGACCCTTGCTGAACTAAAGCCTGCGAAAGCAGCACCTCCGCCAAAGTCCAAGGCGCCCTCTCCACCACCCGCCCAAGAGAAATGGTCGCGTGAGAACCATCCCGCATTCAAGAAGGCCACGCCTGCAGCCGAGGAGAAGGATGTCGAAGCTGGCCCCGTCAACTACAAGGTCAACGACACTGTCACGGCAAAGTGGGTTTCGGGCGACAAAGGTTTCTACACCGCACGCATCACATCAATCACTGGTTCATCGACCGATCCCATCTACATCGTCAAGTTCAAGAGTTATGATACGATCGAGCAGCTACGGTCCAAGGATATCCGACCCATCGCCCAGAAACGCAAGGCCGACGGGACTCCCGTTCAGAGCAGCACGCCGTTTGCCGCGCCCTCAGCGACTCCACCACCGTCGAACCCTGCTCCGGGTGTCATTTCGGCAGCTGCTAGTATCAACCCCGAACTAGCTCAGAAGAACCGCGAAGCAGCTGAGAAGCCGGCCGATGATGCGAAGCCCAAGTTCAAGAAGATCAAGGCAACCAAGGAACTCGAAGCTGGCAAGAACAAGTGGCAAGAGTTCAACTCCAAGTCTAAATTTGCCAAGGGCCACAAAACCAAGAAGGACAGCATGTTCCGGACACCTGATGGTGAACATGGTAGAGGTAGGCCAAGATTCTAGTCCTCAGCTCGTTCAGCAATGGCAGTCTGCTAACAGATTAAACAGTTGGCTTTACTGGCTCGGGACAGGCCATGCGCAAAGATCCCACCAGGAGCCGCCATATTTACCAAGCGAATGAAGAATTGGATTAAACGACTAACGCTGCCTGCAGGTAGCCTTTGCATATATGCATATGCCGTTTGTACAAAGGGTAGTCTAGATAATTGGGCGTTGAGCGGCGTTGGCATGGAATGGAATTTTAGGATTTGCTCCCCTTCCTTATTCTTGATTTTTTGCGTGTTTCTTTGATGGATGCTAACATGGTCTGCGAGCAAGACGGATCATTTGGTCACTTCTCCCGAGAAGGACACTGGCATGTGTCCTTCCAGCACCAGCTAAGATAGCGAAACAGAGGTCAATTTGATTCAATACTGTTTGTGCCAAGTTGACACGCTAAACTGTTGTGATCACAGGCTTTTCATCCGCTTTCTACACGGATGTGTTTATTTGCTTTGTGCAATACCTGATCCATCAAGTTAGGCATACTCCTGAAGTCCAGGGCGCATCTGAGTATGCCAGCGCACCACACACATCCCGTATCCCAATCCTAGTCCCTATCTCTTACACTATTGGTACAACCTTATAAGCCTATTTGCACACTGATCTTGTTGGCAATCTGCATGAATGCCGCTGCCCTTGCGCTATCAGGCTCCGCAACAACTGTGGGTTTACCTCTATCCCCATCGTCTCCTATGCTCTGATGTAAAGGGATGTTGCCCAAGATGTCTATATTGTGCTCGCTGCACACTGTGTGGACTCTCTCATTTGAACCGAACACTGCAGTGTCATGGTGGCAGTGAGGGCAGTTGAAGAGCGACATATTTTGAATCATCCCCAGGATGGGGACGTTCACCTTCTTAAACATGTTGATGCCTTTGACTGCGTCCTTTACCGCCAGTGTGTGAGGTGTGGTGACAATTATGGAACCTGTTGAATATTAGCCAGGACGATACAGGGAGCACTGCCTGCCCATGTAGGGCAACTTACCGTCGAGAACTATCTGCTGGGTCACACTCAATTGTGTATCTCCTGTTCGGGGGGCAGATCGAGGACTAAAACATCGAGGCCACCCCACTCAACCTCGTGTAATAGCTGCTGTAATGCTTTCATGACCATCAGCCCGCGCCAGACCACTGGGGCATCCTCTCCTACGAGGTAGCCCATAGACATGGTCTTCACTCCATAATTAGACAGGGGAATAAGTTGGTTATCTGCTCAGCTAATCAGACCCTCATTTCTCGAGATGTGCATAAGAAAAGAAAAAAGAAACACGATGATTGCTGCTCACTCGATGATAGCCGCGGCTCCTCGGACAGGTTGAACAAAGTCGGGATTGAAGGCCCGAAGATATCCGTATCCAGTATGCCGGTACGGTGGCCTTGCCGAGCCAGTGCCAAGGATAGATTTGCTTTAGTATTGTCATCAGTACATATTTACAGTATTGGGCTTCAGAGTGAGTACCTGCTACTGTGCTTTTGCTACACCCCCCTTCGCAGACGACACTGCCACTACTTTTTTGACATCTTTGATGGGGCGCCGCTCTGGCAAGCCTCTCTGCATCCGTGGGATTGAACCAGTACGTGGTAGTCCCTACGTCTGATATCAGCCAAGAGGTAATTAGGTACTAGTAGGCTGGCAGTGACCTTACAAGGGGATTCTCATGTTGAAGCGCTCTTAGCGTATGAAAGAAGCGAGATGCGCCGAACTTGGAACTCATATTGGCGGCTCGGACTGGGTCAAGCACTCAGAAAGCCTATTAATCGAAGGGATTACCATAGAGTCCAGAGGATATCAGAATACGGAAGCGAGCACAGTACTATACAAGCAAAGTAATCGCCAATATCGGGTGCAGTTGAGATTGTGTCTTTACAAGGATCACCTTCGTTTCTTCATCATTGAGGCTCTGAGGCTCCAAGCTCAGGTAACTTCGGGGGCCCACTGACGCCCATAAATCTTGCACCTACCCCTGCTGTTTTAGTGCCATGCATGTCCAGCTAAAAGTTTCTGCCGCCTGTTGCCGACAAAATTTCTCGAGAGGATTTTGTACAATAAGGTAGTGGGGCATGATCGTAGCTAGGTAATGAACCAACTTTCTTCTGGTCCAGCCAACGATTTGCCATTGGGAAGGACAACGCTGTAAAAATGTCGAAAACAAAGGGTAGAGCGAAACAGTTCGAAGATTGGGAAGAAAAACCCGCAAAGGGTGAGTTACTACATGCCACCACGCGCAAATCATTTCCTTGTGTAAGCTTCCTAGCTAACGGTACCTTGCGACAGACTACGACCCAGAAGATGCTCCTGCCACAGACAACGAAGACAGCGGTAGCGATGATGCAAGCGTTGACGAGAACGCCGGCACCGAACACTACGCACCGGTAGGCAAGTCCAAGCTCAGGCGCAAGCAAGACGTCAAGCTCGGCCCTGAATACCGTGGTACCCGCGTCAGCCGCGACGCCCTGGAACAATCGTCCGAAGGCTCCGGGTCAGAAGACTACGAGGATGCCCTCGAAGACCTTCTTAACGGGCACGAAGATAGTGATTCCGAAGAGGACGACTCGGACGGGGAGGAATTTGTCGATCCGGACGACGCCGATCTGGAGCGGAATCAAAAGGAGCAGGGGGGCGAAGATGCCGAGATTGACAGCGACGAGGCCTTTGGCGAGACCGACGAGGAAAACTTTTCCAAATTGGGATACACATTCCGGGGCAGCTCGCAACCCATGCCAGTCAAGGGGAAGAGGGTAACCAGGCCTACCGCCGCCGATTTTCTCGATGACGAGGCCGAGCTGTCGGAGGAGGGAGAAAGGCTTGGAGGAGAAGACGACGATGACGAGGTTGAAGATGACGAGGAGGAGGATTCCGATGATGATATGGACGGCTTCATCGACGATAGCGAGTCGGAAGACATTACCGATGGCGAGGACCAAGAAGATGCCGAAGATTCTGACGAGAGCGCTGAGGAAGCGCCCAAAAAGAAATCAAAGCTCGAAAAGGAGTTTGCCAAATTGGAGATGAAGACCGATGGAAAGAGCGGCGTTACCGGCTCGCTCGTGGATTCTATGCAGAAGGATGTGGCAAAAGGTCTGGCTGTTCGCCAGCAACGCAAGGCTTTTGATGCGGCTCTTAACATTCGGATACGCCTCCAGAAGGCTATCGTCGCTTCCAATACGATACCGACAGTGGATCCTTCCGATGATCAAAACGAGCCATATGAGGCTGCTGAGGCGGCTGCGATCAAGCTGTGGAATGCCATTGACGCATTCCGTACGGACATGCAACCTGGTGCTGGCCAGAAGCGAAAGCGGACATTTGAGCCGAGTGATTCAAGCCAGGACATCTGGGAGAAGATGCAAGACATGGAGGCGAAGGGTCTTGTTCGCCGAAAGAATGTCCTTCAAAACTGGGATGAAAAGGTCAAGAAAGCACGCATGGATCCTGCTGCCCAGCATAGCTTCGGGAACAAGCAGTCCAAGGGTCAACAATCCCTGACCGCCTGGTTGGAGCAAAAGATGCAAGATCCCGAAGGTACTGAGAGGCTTGTCAAGCGCACGCGTACACCGCGTTCTTGTGCGCCTGCTCAGGTCGCAAAGAAGGTGACCGAGGATCCAGATATCTACGACGATGCTGATTTCTACCAGCTTCTTTTGAAAGAGCTCGTTGACCAGCGTACCGCTGATGCGTCTGCTCCCACTGGAACAGCTACGCTTCGGTACGCAGCTGTGAAGGAGGCCAAGACCAAGAAGCAAGTCGACACGAAGGCAAGCAAGGGAAGGAAGATGAGGTTCAACGTCCACGAAAAGCTTCAAGAGTTCATGGCGCCAGAAGACCGCAGGCAATGGGAACCCTCCGCCATTGATCGCCTATTTGGTACGCTCTTCGGGCAACAAGTCGAGAATGTGTTGGATGAAGACGCGGTTTCCGAGGATGAGGAAATGGGCGGTGTCACTGCTGAGGAGGCGGGCTTGAGACTATTCCGTAGCTAAGTCCTGATGATCTGTATGAGTTTACCATCACATCACGCCCATGTTAGAATAGACGCGATACCCATATTTCTCAACATCATGTTTATCACTTATCCATTCTGAGATGAAAAGAGGGGGGAAGGAGACTGTGATGCCCAAGTGACAAGTGTGGGAGATATTTCATTGGCGCAATGGGTCATAACAGTTGAACCAACTCATTTGAAGTTCACCAAGAGAGAAGCAAGACTCACATATTGACATGCCACAAAAGCGGTTCAATCCTTCCCCAGCTTGTACACAGCAAAGTCTTTGGTATTTCCCGAAGTGTTTGCTCAAAACCACATGAATCATTGGCATACAACGACTTTACTCTTTGCCGGTTGGCTTCAACCAGCACAACATATAAGCATCGCGACACATTTCATCCTACCGATTTTACCTCAAGCCGACTTGAAACGTCCAGGCGCAAAAGACTCGAAGTCGCACTCATTTATGACCACCTGATCCTGTGTGCCCGCACTGGAAATATTCGCCCAGCATGTGCGAAGTTCTCCTTGAATTCGATGATCAGGGCTGCATTTCTGCCCTCAAGACAACCTATTGCACCAACCACCCAGCCTGCTGCGCCCTGGTTGGTCGGCTGAGTCGTCCTGTACGTATCGAGTTCGGACACCCGCAGCAGTACACCAAACATGCAGAGAATCTCCCGCCGAAGTCGTCCTCCAACTATGGCTCAGGCAGTCCTACCACCTCGGTGTCATCGCCCTCTTCAGTGATCTTCGGCAAGCACCTCACCGGATCCTTGCACCTTCCATCCCCAAGCGTCGCCCATCGACGACAAGTCTCGTCGCGCTCGCTCTTGCGGACCGTTTCGGACGTGGCACAGCAGTCGTTGAAGCGCTCCGTCTCGGCGCCTCAGCGGTCGCCTCCCCCGTCCCCGACCCCGACCAGGTTGGGATCACCATTGCCGTCACCTTGTACGCCGCGTCTGGATGTGACCAACCCTGACGACGACTATTTCACCCACAAAAGCACGGCGTCTCCAACAATCCAGGCTCAGACCACCACCACCAGCTACCAGTCTCCTGTCCCGTACCAGGCCAACTACTGCATCTGCCTCACCTTCGTGTACAGGTGCGGCCACCCTGTCGACGACCTGAAACCGTCTTCGGGCAACGGAGGCCGGACCAGCAGCATGAAGGGCAAGCACATGATCTGCGGATGGGCCTGCACCAAGGAGGGCCAGTGTCGCCACACGCGCGTCACGCACGCCGTCCAAGTGCCGCTGGCGTTTGGGTGCAGCTTCAGTGACGGGTGCCACTTCCATGATGGTTTCAACTCATGGGCGGCAGTGGTGAACACGACAAGACTGTGTAGCATTGCCAGTGGCAGCAGTAGCGGCAGTGCCGAGCTCAAGGAGTCATCAGGAGGAGGGGTGGTTGGAAAGGGGGTCATGGAGGTTCTCTTGGAGAGCCAGGGGGATGTATGGCGTTAGTCGGCAAGTTCACCGATATGAGCAAGCACAAGAGCGATGTGCTGTGTGTACAACTAGGTCCATGAAACTGACGTTTTGGCCATGAAGAGGACGAGGAGAGAACGTGTGCTTATATGGATGCAGACCGAGGGTTTCCAGTGTACGTTATTAGTCTAGTTCCTTATACGTATAAAGGGCAAGTTTACCCCCGTCATGCTCTTCAATACATATGAAGTAATTCAAATCATGCGCTGAATGACTCGACGATTCAGGTTAGTGATTTATTGCTGTTTCGATGCGTGTAGGTCACAGCCCGTCACGGACCTATCTTTACAGGAGGAATATGAGGTTGCAGCGTGCTTTCCACTATACATGGCCTGATCCACTGCGGGGCTTTCTGACTTCCAACGTTTCCAACATTCCTCGCCCTCAACGAGGAAAGGCACAAGAGAATCAAATGGATAGTTTTCTCTCGGAATAAGCTTCTGATATAATCGGTCATGGCCAACGAGCAGTCACCACTACTCGGGATTGAGGAGGCGAGCGATGATGGGGCCCAGACGCAGCGCCGCCAACAAGGAGAGATCCCCCCAAGCATTGTCCGGGCCCTGTATGTGTCGCATACGCTGTCGGCATGGAACTCGCGCCTCTTCGAGTTCGGCGCCGTCCTCTATCTCGCCACCATCTTCCCCGGCACGCTGTTGCCCATGTCCATCTATGCCATCACTCGAGGGTTGGCCGCGATAGTCTTCGCGCCTGCCATGGGGCAGTACATCGACAGTGGCGACCGTCTGCAGGTCGTCAGGGTCTCCATTGCCGGCCAGCGCCTTGCCGTGGCTCTATCTTGTGGTATATTTGGCTTCCTTGTCAAGCGCGGACCACTGGAATCTCAAGGGAAGGCGGGTTTGCTGGCCCTCCTGGCCTTCCTGGCTTGTGTCGAGAAGCTGTGTTCCACCTTGAATCTGATTTCAGTAGAGAAGGATTGGGTGCGTATTCCGGAGCAGAGTCCGAAACTTCTCCTTCTTCCACGTCGAGTATTGAAAGCTAAAAGCTGGGTATGCCTCATCCACAGGTAGTCGTTATAGCTGACAACGACGAAGCGGTTCTGAGATCCCTGAATGCCCAAATGCGGCGCATCGATCTCCTCTGCAAGCTACTTGGACCTCTTTTCATCGCCTTACTGGTAGGAATATCGACAGAGTTCGCGATTTGGGTCAATCTAGGTATGAGCCTCATGTCTGTCGTTTTCGAATACTTCGCCATCGCACGAGTCTATCATGAGGTGGACGGGCTTCAAATTCCCAAGAACGGGCCGCAGCTCAGCAGGCCAGATGGGCCAAATAATGCCGACAGGGCCGAGAACTGTGCCCTACCACACTGGAGTCGCGTCCAAGCCATGTTCAGCAAGTCCGTCGCAGACTTCCGCCTGTACTTCTGCCATTGTGCTCTCCTTCCTTCCATGGCTTGCGCCCTGCTCTACCTTACCGTTCTCAGCTTCGGTGGTCAGATGGTCACCTTCTTGCTCGGCTCGGGCTACGATTCGACCCGGGTCGGCGCCGCGAGGACTCTGAGCGTCGTGTTTGAAGTGCTGGCCACCTGGGTAGCCCCGTGGCTGATGAGCTCGGTCGGCCCTGTCCGAGCAGGGCTGTGGTTCAGTACCGTGCACATCACCATGCTGGTAACCGGTATGACTGTTTTTATGGCATATCGCGATGACGACCCTGTTATCGCGGCAAGCGGTATGGTCGGCGGCACAGTTCTGAGCCGGGTAGGCCTGAGAGGATTTGATCTCTGTACGCAAATTATTGTGCAAGAGGTAAGTTCCCATCATGAAAACCGCATAAGTCAAACAACAGAACAGCTGATACATCACATCTGATCATCAGGAGGTCGAGGCGGACATCAGAGGCACCTTTTCGTCCGTCGAGGCGGCCATGCAGAATGCATTTGAGCTACTTTCTTACGCCTTAACGATCATGTTTTTCCGCCCGCAGCAGTTCATGATCCCGGCTCTCGCTTCCGTCGGTGCGGTTACTGCGGCGAGTTGCTGCTACACTTTGTTCGTTTATATACGGAGAGGTCATATTCTACATCCGGAGAAGCTGGCAGGCGCTTGCGGATGCTGGCCAGGTAAGGAGAGGCAACGGGAAAGACTGCTCGATCATATCAACTCTGAAAGAGATATATAGTGTTTACCACTACGGCTTTGGGGATACTTTTACAGGAGAACATTCACATAAATCTTGTAAACAATATGGAAAGGGGGAGATCAAGTCTTAGTTTTATTACGCCTTTTTATTGGAGTCTTTATATAATTTTGATTACAACCATCCCATAGTGCTGAAAAAAGGGTACCCATCTCGGGGTGGACTTAAATATACCTAGACATGTAATGTTCGAAACGCCCGCTCTTGAGTTTGTCATGAAAGTTTTGATATCAAATAACAAATCCAGAGTATCATCACAGGGGGTAGGATGATACCCAAGAGTATTTCGACGATATTCTGATTGTTGAATACGTCTAAACCAAGTTCGATCTGAAAGGAATATCGAACAGCTTGAACTTCGGTATATTTCCTAATCACGGTCGAACGTCACATTCTACAGGACAGCCCACACAAAACAGAGAAATAGAACTTCTATTGCATTCGATATCATGTTTATATTGTAACCCGACGTTTTGGCAGCACAATGTGTCGTTTTAACGTCTCAACAGGGAATGGCGAGATAATATAGTCTCACATGTTGTTACTATACACGACTCTGGCGGCTCTGGGCACAATCTCGGTTTGAGTGGTGACTATACAGCTTTGCCTCAAGGACAGGAGCTATTTCCCAATCTAAGTTAAGTCCGACGTCTGCTGCACAACCATGTGCCATGCAGAGCTGCCAACTGGGTCATGTGTAATTTATCCCTCGTTGCCTGTCTGAGCAGTACGGAGAAAAGGGGCGAATGGTTGCATCAGAATCAAGTCAGGCACTACGACACTGGCGCCAAGATAGGAATAAGAGGGTAAGATCCTGCCAAATCAAATCAACCCGGCCAATTGGGTGTTGCGTATAGATTGCAACCACGAGGAACCCCAAATGCCGGCATCCCCCACCCCGCTTCACCAGGGGTAATATAGGTCTAATTTAAAGGGCCGTTTAGCGACTTGCCGGCCGTGTCAGTTGAGATACAAAGGCTCTGCCGGATAACACCACTCTTAGCAATCAAATACCATGTACTTTCGAGTTCAAGCATGTCATAACGGGGCAGACAGTTCCGGCTTAGCTCTGGATGGGCTCACTATATCACCTCATCCAATCCTCACCCGGAACTCTGATCTAGTAGAATCCAGAAAGTCATACAACTGTCACAAGCTGCTTTAATTGTTCACGACGTGGGTGTTCAAAATGATTCTGATCAAGACAGTTCTCAGCGCGGTGGCGCTACTCCTGACAGGGGTTGGTAAGTGACAAGCATTGCCTTTTTCAGGTCCTCCTTGGTGAGAACCCGGCTAACAACATGGGTAGGGCAGGTCCAAGCACAGCTCGATCCTTTGCCTTTGCCGACCACCTGTAGCGGCGTCTCCGCGATGAGATACGCCCATACTCTGGCGTCGGGATGGAGCGTCGTCAAGGTGGCCGGCAACCTGCGGGGGGTCCGGACGATTGTCTGGGACCCCCTCGGCCAGATGCTCGTCTCCGAGAGCGGCAAGGGCATCTCGGTGCATACCTTCGGCGCCAATGGGTGCATCAACAGCAGCAGCACGCTGATCGCCCTGAGCCAGCTCAACCACGGCCTCGCCATCACGCCGGACGGCAAGACCCTCTACGCCAGCACCGAGCGCATGGCGTACCAGTGGGCGTACGACCCGGCCACCCGCCAGGTGAGCGGCCAGAAGACCGTTGTAACTGGCATGGTCTCGGGGATTCACTCCACGCGCAACTTGCTGGTCGTGCCGTCGCAGCCCAACATGGTGCTGTTGCAGACCGGAAGCACGGCGAACCTGGACCAGCAGGCTCTGAACATGGCTAGTGGTAGAGCCATCATCAAGATCTTCGACATGAGCAAAGTTCCTGCCAATGGATACAGCTACAACACCGGAGGAGAGGTGGTTGCCTACGGACTGCGGAACGAAATTGGTTTCATTACAGACCCGAATGGCATGGTTTGGTAAGTACATACACACATCTACCCGGTCCTGGCCGAGACGTGACGAGCCTTTACTTACACGTATGTTGTACAGGGGCGTTGAGAACAGCGGCGACGTAAGTGAACAGGCGTATTTGAACGACTACTTTCACTAACTGGAGTGCGTGTAGGACATCAGACGAACGGTAAATGGCCAGGCAAAGGATATTCACATCAACAACCCAGCAGAGAAACTGAACTACTGTGAGTGACTGTTTTACTCCTCCATCCTCCACATTCCGGTCTGCGTACGGTCTAACGCCTTATCTGTGCCCAGTCGGAGATCCGCTCACCACCCGCAACGCCTGGTACGGCTACCCGACCTGCTTCAGCGTGTGGGACAAGTCGGCCTTCACCGACAACACGGCGCTGAAGACGGGCAGCCACTTCGTGCTGACGCCCAACAACACGTACAAGGACGCCGACTGCGACAAGACGGCGGTGCCGCCGCGCCTGTCCTTCATGGCGCACAGCGCGCCCATCTGGAACGCGTTCGACGCCAACGCGACCAACATGTACGTCACCTTCCACGGCAGCTGGGACCGGCAGCCGCCGACGGGCTTCAAGGTGATCCAGATCCCCTTCACCAAGACGAGCGAGGGCGCCTACGACCCCGTCGCCGCCGCCGACAGCACCACGGGCTACACCGACATCTTCTCGGCCCAGAACCCGGCCGGCTGCACCGCCAACGGGCTCACCATGAGCAACTGCTTCCGGCTGACGGCGGCCTCGTGGGACCCGCGGGGCCGCGGCCTGTTCGTCGGCAGCGACAACAGCGCCGAGGGCGAGATCTATCTCTTGTCGAAGAAGTGAGAGAGTCTTGGATGGATTGGGAGATGAAGTCTGCAGTCCATGGCGGGATATGGTTCTTACTCGGTGGAATTGTAGTAGCCTTCCTTGTTGATAACACATGTACATACCATGAATATCATATTATCATTCGATCGGATGATCCTCTACTGTTAATCCTATAGATTCATACTAGGCCAAAGCTTCACTTTCACCTTTGGCTATCCCAGTTTGAGTCGCTGCGCGTTACGTAATGTAAACTCTCATTCGGTCTACGATGAAGCACACTCCTGAAGCCTTGACCTCTACTTTCGCTGGAGATGTTGATTCTCTTTAGTGCCTGCAAGGCTGGGAGAGTAGGCCAGCTCCTACCAGGCGGTGGAGTATCGACTCCACCTGGTAGAGAGCATCAACCAGAGCGTGTTCAAGGCCATCAACTATGCCCGAGAGACTGGCATCATCAATCGATCGTCCCCAGGGCCAGGGATGGCTGCTACAGGGGATAATATAACGGACTTTGTGTGGTTAGTTTAGTGTATATAGAAATAAGGACTAGAGATTATGGGGCCACTGACAACTGCCTTTACAGATCACGAGTTTTGGAAGAGATGAGCGTGCGTAGGTTGATGAAGGGAATTTCCTGCTTTACCAGTTCATGCCATTACATCCTGTCAATATTATAGCCAATTTTGAGGAGGTATGGTCTTGTTCCTTGTGCCCTCGAGTCTCAGCAGATGTGTTATTCTTGTTTGACTTTGCTATGTCTACTTGGCTGTAGAACGAAGTCTGTCCGAATGTTTGACCTTGGTGCTTGAGTGGTCAGTCGGGGCTTCTGTTGACTCTTGCGGCATTTGCTTTTCGTCTGACGACTTAACGTTTGATGACGCGGAGATGGTACCTTGCGTTTTGCGTAATCGAAGCGGATTTCGTGTGGGAATGGGCGGCGGCGGCTCCCCATGTGTGTCAAGGAAGGCTTCCTCAACCTCTTCCAGCCAAGCCTGGACCGCTTTCCTCGACATACTTGTTACTGGCTTGTTTGTGGCTTGATTGATTCTCGATCTCGCATGCCTGGCATATAGTATCGCCAATAATGGAAAATGGGTCTTTCTTATAGGTTATAAAGGCCATGCAGGTCGTGTTTTGGCCACAGGAGGGGATTTTACAAGACCTTTCATTGATATCCATTGAGGCCCCCTCCCACCTAACAGAGCTGCAAAGACCATTGTGTACCGAATTTCGGTTGAAAGGCATGACATATTTCTTTCACATTTGGTACAAGTGGAGTTGTCAAGAGACCTGAAGGTGGTAAACAAAAGTCGGTGTCCGAAGAAACACGAATATCCGGGGATGCTGCGCCATTTGGTAAACTCGTAGAGCTGCCATCATGGCGACAACCCCATGGGTTCAGACGTTCTTAAAATCACCAATATGCAAGTGTGTACAAAACAAATACCACCTACATAATCAATGGATAAAGAGAAATGCTAAAGAGGAAAGCAAAAGAGAAAGAAAGAAAAATGCTGCAAAAAGATAATTTGATATTTCATCACATGCATTCAGGAAAAAGAAAAGTTATGACAAGAGTGGGATTCGAACCCACGCCAATTTCTTGACTACGATGCTCGGTGAACCACGAAGGTTTTCCTGAACGTAGCGCCTTAGACCGCTCGGCCATCTTGCCTTATCTCATTGATGTTAGGATTAATGCTTATAGCAGCCTGTATTACGTCTGCAAAAGGAAGAGCTTTTTGGCTTCGCATACAGCTTGGGGATGTTACTTTGGTGGGTATCATACTTAGGTGAGCGGAGTGATATGACCCCGCTATGCAAAAGCGCAACATTCATCTTTCAAGAGAGACAGTAGGTTACCATTATAACAGGAATACGAAACAACTTTTGATCACTCTGGATAGTTGGTCACAAAAGTAGGTAAATTGATTTGAGCCCAGATTCAAGTGATAAAGGTGTCTGTAAAGATAAAGATGCATATAAAGCCCAGTATGGCTAGAAGGTCGTGGTCGCGGAAAAGGTTCCGTACATCTGGCTAAGCGGGGCAAAATTTTTTGAGATGCATATCGCAGCAAAATATTGTTAGTGACTGCAACCAGAGAAGCACGAACAGTGAATCGCGAAGGACCAATACCAATTCTAGGCAAAGCAATTTCTGAAAAAGGGACACCAACTGCGAAGAGCCTCGATTCCGACAGTATCTCTCCAACCGAAGAACAAATATCCCGGGACAAGCCATCAATCCTTCTTCTTTTCGGTCAATCCGTCCAACCATCAAAATGGCCGCCGACGAGAGGAATATGCCCTTCATAAAAAACCTCGCCTCGAGCGGTAAGTTCTCGGTTGTTATATCGGCCAGAGAAACGTAGCTCTCTTACGAACCATTTATTTCAAGAGAAACGAAAAAGCTAATGCAGAGACCTCCCCCAAACAGAACGCAAAGTCCGCACCGAAGCCCTGACGACCCTGCGCACCTTCCTGACGGCGTCGACGACGGCCCGGACCCTGTCGCCCTCGACCACCTGAAGCTCTGGAAGGGCCTGTTCTACGCGCTCTGGATGGCGGACCGGCCGATCCCTCAGCAGAACCTGTGCGCCGAGCTGGCCGCGCTCGTCGGCATCCTGCCCGACGACGCCGTCGTGCCCTTCCTGCGCGCCTTCTGGGAGACGCTGAGTCGCGAGTGGACGGGCATCGACGTGCTGCGCATGGAGAAGTTCATGCTGCTCGTGCGTCGGGTGCTGGGCGCCAGCTTCGCCTGGGCGCGCGAGGGCGGCAGCGGGAGCAGCAAGAAGAATAGCAGCAGTAAGAGCAGCAAGAACTGCAAGAACAACAAGGAAACTAGGGCAGAGGCCATGCTGGCGCTCCTGCGGGAGTGGCCCATCGAGGAGATGGGCGACCTCGCCAAGGTCTCGGTCGGCCTCCGGCTGCACGTCCTGGACATCTGGGTCGACGAGGTGGAGCGCGCGGGCATGACGGGCGAGGACGCCACCGAGGACGACGCCCAGTTGCTCGAGGGCGTCAAGGCCGTTGTCGAGAACCAGATCAAGAGCCCCAGCAAGCCCTGCCGCGCGAGGGCCAAGGAGGGCCTCGCGGACGAGCGGCTACCCTGGAATGAGAAGACGGCCGAGGACGAGGAGATGGGAGAGGACGGTGAGGAGACCAAGGATGCCGCAGAAAAAGATGGCTGGGGTGGCTTCGACGACTGATTATTGCCGGAACATACATTATAGAGTATCGGCTGGCTATTCTTTTGGGTCAGGAGTTTCAGGAGTTCCAGGTCACGAGGTCTAGATATTCATGCAAATGCGACACACTTTTCCGATCTTGTATTATAATATGTTTACAACGCTATTCTCAACAATACTATGTATAGAAGATGTAAACCTATTAAAATAAGGAGGTATAAGTACAGGCTTGGTGAAAACAAGAAACGTCTTCTGTTAAGCATGTTCTATATGGGTATCTCATCTTACGTCCTTCTCTTTCTAATTCTTCTTAGCCTTGCAACAGCAAAAGGCATACGAACACCTTGTCGAAAGCGATGGTACTAGGGCGCCGCCGCAACCGTGTCCTTAGCTGCCACATCGGCCTTCTCCCAGCCCATAGGTCCAGGGGCCTCGTACTTTCCGTTCTTGGAAAGCACCGTGGCGAGGCCTTGGTGTACTTCGGCCTGGAATGGCTCGAAGGGCACACGTTCGCCATCCACACTGATGTAGCCCTCCTTCGAGCGTGGCGTAATGCGGTACGCCACCACCTTCTTGTACGAAGTAGCGGGCTTGTCGAAGAAATGGCCGGATTCAACGGAGGTCATTAGGTCCAAATATTTCAGGGCGGATATGTTGCCATCGTTGGTGACGAGGTCCATGAGGCCATCGTTGGCGCAGGCCGCGGAGAAGAAATTGGCATTGGGTGCCATCCACGCCATCTGCGATCCCATTAGTACAGAGTTGACGGCATGCATGGGTAGAACTCACATTTCCGCAGTAGAAGTTGCCCAGATTCTCGAGCGTGACAGTTTCCCAGTCACTCGGTACTTTATCCCTGATGGTTCCATATTTCAGGGGCGGAAGACCATCTCCACTCTCAGCAGAGCAAGACATCGAGTCATCCTCGGTCGACTCAGCACGACCACTAGCTATGGCCTCCTTGCGCATAGTGTAGTCCACACTCTCGTGCTCCTTCTTGTAATGGCTCTTGATTTCATCTTTGCTTGACATTTGGACCTTGACCGAGATTTCGCAAGGGTAAGTCTTCTTCGCAAAGATCCTCTGCACAACACCGACGTCGAATCGGGCGGCACCCATCCAGCGCATGTTCTCTGTGCCCAGATCGGCCTCCGCGATGATGCCTAGCGACTGGCTCAAGAAACTCAGGATTCTGTTGTCCCCTTGTGAGAGACTCACAAGATCCACAGGCGTCCGAACCCCTTTGACAATAGCCAGAGCAGCCAAACTGGGGTTATATGTCCCATTCAGGTTACAGCTCATACCGTTGCCGCTACCGCAGGATATGCGCAACAGCAAGCTGTTGCAACGCGCGGCGCGCATCAGGCCGCTTACCCAGACCGTTGAAAACTTCGTGCGGTAAACCATCGCCAGAGCAGGGAATAACCACATCGTATTCATCAACGTTGAGCTCTTGGCAGAGGCCAACTGCCTCCCCGGAGAATGTGGTGGACAACGTCAAGTGCCATGCGCGCCGAGTCGAAAATCGGCTTCACCTCGTTCTTCCAGATCTTGACCGCGCCTCCCGGACCGGCGTGTGGGTTGACCAACACCTTCGCTCGTTTCCGCCTTTGCGCGCCGCCGTATGCACGGTTCAGCAGCTTTTCGATCCATGGGGCGATTGCGGCTTCGGAGACATCGTGGATGGCAAACGTGAGCTTCAGAGGGCGAGTGTTTTTCTTCGACACGGTCGCAATGTCGACAAAGACGGCGTTTCCGAGGAGCTCGGCCCAGAGGACGTTGTAGTAGGGGACCACATACTCGGAGGGCGACGCGCCGATAGGTATGCCACAGATCTTGGATCGTTGTCGTTTCGTAAGGGTTTTGTCTGTTCGGCTCGAGGTCAGTCAGGTGATTGTTGTTCTCTTGCTGGCCGGTACGCTTTAGCCTGTTATTGTGACTTGCCCTTTATCACGAGGGAATCGCTTTTGAAAGCCAGCGATACGCCTGGGCCGAGGACCAGCACGTCCTTGATCCCAGTTTCGGGCTGCTGGGCAGATCCAGTCTGGCCCGTTGGAGAGGCAAGAAGAGCTGCATCCTCAGCTGCGCTGGGTCGGGTAGTGGCCATGCCTCCAAGAACAGAGTTTCACACGGCCTATTGGGGGTGGTTTCGGTGGCTGTGGTGGAAGTAAATTGAGTCAATTGAAGACCGGCCGGCACTACTGTACAGCAAGATATTGTCGCGATAAGCAGTGCAAAAGAGGATGGTATATTACAGGTAACGAGTGACTATTTGAGAGAAAAGAGAGGGGGAGGGGGATGCAACACGACGACGACGACGACGACAGCGCAACTCTAGATCGGCAATACTATATGTGCAATAGCATGTCTTAAGTGCAAGACGGGAAGTGCATCAATGCATCCATCAATCGAGAATGCATCAGTAGAGAACTGGGGGTGAAGCACCAAAAAGCACCAGCACCTGCACCTTCCACCTGCGGAAGGACCAGGGCCCGCAAGTTCCCATGCTTCAGTGGGCCAAATACCCGCCAGTGCAGGTGCCCTTTGAAGTGTCCCACCGTTTTCCGGTACCCCGACTGTTAGTTGCAGCCGGCGCCCGGAGGTGGGCAAGCAAATCGACACTTGCATCGGATCTGGTTATGATGGGTGCATATCTGATTGATATCCATCATCAATGGTTTCCCCAGAGTGGCCGTCTTCGTAAAATGTATTAAAGTGTCGACCTTATTGATGTCATCAAGCCGACCTGTTAGTTCCCAGTGACCAGTGAAAATTATATAAAATCGTGTATACGATCCGAGAAATCGAAGAGGAAGGGTCAATGTTGCTACGCCAGTATTTTATAGCCTCAAAGTGCCTTGCAACCAATTCGAAAAGAGACTCCAATTAGCCTCCATAGATTTAAAGGAGTACTACTCATAACTAAAATAAAGAGAGAGATAAATATAGTTGTATATAGTTATATAGTGTGTGTCACTGTGCTGTGAGGCTAGCTAATACGTTGGTGGCTTTCGGGTATGATAAGCTTGGGTCTTTCTCGAAGTTGAGGTTAGATCAAAAGGTGTTGTGGCTGCTGCAAGGGCAAACATCCAATCGTATAATATGCTCAGGGGCCAAATGCGTGGTCTCGCGGAATGCGATAACGCAAACCTGGTTGTTGGCAAACGTGTGGCATAGCACAATTCAGGCTTGTATCTGCTGTCGGTTGTTGGCCGACTCTACATAACTGTCCCTCGAAAATTCCATAGTTGGTTTCATAGAGCAGTTGGACCTCGGCTTGTCTCACCTGATGCCTTCGAACAAACCGAGGCTGTACGTTGCCATGTTTGCACGCGGGGGCAGCTCCAACGATGCCCGAACTCAAGGATAATAAGTAAGTTGAACACTACGCAGTCGCTAGCTCAAATATGAAGCTGATGGCAACGTAAGTACCATAGGTCGTTTATCGTCGGACCAAAGAATGAACAGAGAGGGAGTAACGTAGGGGCACCAAGTTTCGCGTCAAGAACTTGGTCGGGTCTCAGAAAACAGTCGTTATTTCTATGTGGCAGTACGAGCAGACAAAATGTTTCCATGGCCCATGTGAACAGGCTGCTTGCCCGCGTGATGGAACAAGAGGTGATGACCTAGGACATTAACCTTTGGAAAAGCTACTCCATGTGGTTGGCCATGTTTCGAGTGAGTTTCCAGCAGTCAGAACCATCGAGAAGCCTCGAGACACATACACCGTTCCCATCGGGGAACGGCTCGGACCGTCTCCGACAGACGCTACAGATAAGATTGCTTGCCGACGATAACCAAGGCGCAAGGTTCAGTCGCGGGGGGCTATGGTGCAATGAGACATCAAAGGTACAAGGCGATAAACATGTCTTCGAGGCCTCTACTGAGGTTTCGGGGGCCGATGATATTTGCGCACCTAAGCTCCATCCTTTCGATGCCTTGCTGGTATGATGGTGGCACAGTTAGATTCGATATTTCGTATCTGAACTGGCGTATCGCTTCGCTGGATGCAGGCAGTTGCGTCATCTGGCTTACTTAGCAAATCACATTGCTGCATCAAAGCCAATTGAAAGAAAAGAAACGATTCATCTCAACTCAAGCTTCCAACGACAAGGATGCCGCTTGAACCGACTTGGCTCTCAGCTAATCCCAAATTTCGCAGAGCCAAGCCAGGCAGCCAGGATAACTTTTGTTAGGTACAGCCCACTGAGCCTACGGCACAACAGCTACTGCAGCTGGATGATCCAGCTCTAGCACAATCGCCGCTACTTGACATACGTAGTAGAGTGGTACAGATGATCCAGACAGGTCGATCCCGGCTGATTGAAGTTTCGTTTCGTCCAAAGTCGATAAGGTCACCGGTTGGGCGAAGATGAGACGAAACAGAATCAGACCGGACGGTCAGTCAGTTTACTTCGTAATCGAGTCGAACTTCAGGATGTTGGTTATCAGTAGCGTACGGAATGCTGCATGAAAACAAGGCGTGTGTTTGCTTTCCGAGATTGCAGAGGATTCAAGGAAGCTGTGGCCACACACCCGGAACCCGCCAGCCCACTTCTAATGGGCTAAACGGACAGGGGAGGGATATTTGCATTGGGGCTTGGTTTGCTGGCCATGGGAAACCAACTCCCATCATGTTTCTTTCTCGGTCGATGTTTCCTCTCCTTGGTCCGTCTCTATGGTGACGGGCCCATCGTGAGATTCAGAGGAACATGTAATTGATGTTGCGACGTCTTGGCAGCATGCCTGGTGTTGTGTTTTCTTTTCATCCTTCGTGACATGCTGCTTCGGGTTTTCCTCCTCTGCATTCTTTTGAAGCCATCTTTTTGTATCCCTTAGTAGCAGCAGATTATTTTTGCACGCGGCCCGACTGGCTCTGGTACCTTTTAGCCAAGCTTGAAGCTCCCCTGTCTGAATCGCCCTGATATTTCGCGGGCTTGGCATACGTCTTCTCGATATATACGGCACGCCCTCTTCAAATCTTACCGGTTCTCGAATACTCATCCAAAGTGACTGCGTGTACTGAAGTGATTTCGCGCTCTGGCAACTAAGCGGTCTAAGCTGCTGATCAGCGCAACGGTTCCCGATCCCAGCTGCTAATAACGCAAGCAATACCTTGGCAAATTTGGTACGCAACAACATCCCCAGCTGCTGTACGCGCTGTGACCGACTGTCGCTCCTTCAGTGACGTTCCCACGAGAAGCAACTTTTCAGAAAGCTCAATTGCTTTAAGCGCGACTACTTTTTATTATTCGTGACGCTCAATATGTCGTCGCATGCCGACAGGGATCCCCTTGCCGAAGCTGATCACTCGAGCCAGTACGCGTCCGCGAGCCAATGGCGGCACCAAGAGTCGTCTTCGTTCCACCGTCACGTTATCCCCCGTGATGCGCAACTTGCGAGCGCCGATACCCAGGACCTGAGCAGCTTCCTCAACAAGTCGAGGGTCGAAGGAGACCGGCCGTCAACACAGGGCACGGGCAATTTCAAACCTATCGTGATTGGCGACACTAATGGTGCCGGCGATGGCGCTGTGGGTACTGCCGCGGCCGATGATGGAAAGGAGGTCGTGTGCGGGTCCCTGATCAACTTCCGACATATGGAAAATGGTGTTTGGTACGGTAGCGCTCTCATCGTCACGCAAGGAGGAGGCAAGATGCAGGAATTTAAGCCTATTCTCAACATTGGGCGCGTCGAGGCAGCCAACAGCTTGCAACAAGGTCTTACAGGAGAAGGTGTGGAGGCGAATGGTGCAGATTCGGCCCTGGCGAACGACGCGAACGGTATTAGGAGTGACCACGGAACGGATGTCGCGGGCAACTGCTTGTACTCTGATCCTCGAAACACCTTTTGGCAATTCCCTCTTACTTGCGATGTTCACGAAACCGAGACGAAGTGGGCCTACTCGATTGCCGATGTACGGTACAAGAGCACAACGAAGCCCAAGGTCAATTATTTCTTTGTGCCTGCTGCCAGCGAGTCTATGCGCATCATGTTCCATTCTTGCAACGGCTTCAGCGTGGGAACCGATGAGGATGCATGGAGTGGTGCAGCATTGTGGAACGATGTCCAGCGTCGCCATGCCGAAAACCCTTTCCACGTCATGATTGGCGGCGGTGACCAAATATACAACGACGGGATTCGAGTTGATGGCCCTCTTCGAGCTTGGACGGACATTGGGAACCCAAAGGCGCGGAGAGACTACCCCTTCCCGGAGTCACTGCGACAAGCCTGTGATGATTACTACCTTAACAACTACATCCGATGGTACTCAACTGAGCCTTTTGCGACAGCGAATGGGCAAATTCCGGCGCTGAACATCTGGGACGATCATGATATCATTGACGGATTTGGATCTTACGTCAATGAGTTCATGAAGTGCGATGTGTTCCGTGGCATTGGTGGCACCGCTCATAAATACTACATGCTCTTTCAGCACCACCTTGCTCCCCCGTCTTCGACCTATACCACAGATGCTCCGCAGACGATGGAGGCAGGCGATGATGTTGACCACGCCCAGCTCAAGGACACCTTCGTCGCCAAGCAAACTCTTGACACCGAACAAGGCTATATCATTGGCAAACAACCGGGTCCTTATGTCGCCGAGCACTCGATGAACATGTTTGCCAGATTGGGATCCAGAATAGCCTTTGTGGGCGTCGATGCTCGGACAGAGCGAACCCGCCATCAAGTCAACTATCCTGAGACGTACGATATGATATTTGATCGACTCCGAGAAGAACTCACGAACGCCGCACATTCTGGCCAGGGATATAAACACTTGATCGTCCTTCTTGGAATTCCTATTGCGTATCCTGTGAGTCTACCGTGCCTGTCGGACTGAAATCCTATTGACCATATTTAGCGCCTCACTTGGTTGGAGAACATCTTCTCAAGCCCGCTGATTGCACCGATCAAGTTCCTCAATAGACGCTTCGGTTTTGGTGAGTAGATATCCTAGACGTGCTTGCGCCAGAGACTAACAGAACTGGAAAGGCGGTGGTGTGTTTAACCATTTCGACGGAAGCGTCGATCTCCTCGATGACTTGGACGACCACTACACGGCTAGAACACACAAGAAGGAGCGTAACACATTCATCGAGCGACTGCAAGCTGTTGCCGCCGAACACTCGGTCCGAGTCACCATTCTGGGAGGCGATGTTCACCTGGCTGCTTTGGGCCGATTCTATTCCAACCCCAAGTTGCACATCCCAGCTGAGGAAGACCATCGATACATCGTCAATGTTGTCTCGTCGGCTATTGTCAACAAGCCACCGCCCAATGCAATTGCCAATCTTCTTGCGAGACGCAACAAGATTCACCATCTCAATCATGATACGGACGAGACCCTGATGAACCTCTTCAACAAGGATCCTGGTGACACCAACAAAACGGCCAGCTCGAATCACGTAACAATGCCGAGTCGAAACTTTGCCATCATTACTGAGAACTCACCCAACAACCGCGGAGCAATGACCAACGGTGACGTGGAAGCAGAAGCTGCTGCTGCCACCGGGAATGAGTTTGAGGGGAAGGGTGGCCATGATTTCCTGCACAAAGGAGAGCGCAACGCAGGAACTGACCACAAAGCATCGCGCCTCGAGACACATGGCAAGGGTAATGATGGATCCCTTGACTGCTGCATCCGTGTCGAGATCGACCAGCACAATGCGGAAGGTCTCACGCAGCCTTATGGTCTGACGATCCCAGCGCTGAACTACGAAGCTGGGAAGTACGCCAGCCACAAGGCTCGCTCTATCCGTTCCCACGCATCAAAAGCAGGCACGGCGAGACCTGGCACCCAACCCAGTGGAAGCGCGGCTCCGTCAGTCCGCAGAGCTAGTCAATAGTGCTGGCATCGGTTGACGCGTGTAGGACACTGTTGTCGTAGGTGCCTGAACTGCACCTGTTTTCCTTTTGCCTGTTTTCGAAGAAGACGCGATAGTGGACGGGGGTTTACTGTGTTGTATGATTCCCAGCAGTTTTGAATGTTTTCTTGACGGGAAGGCTGCCGGGAACGAGGAGTAGATGATACCCAGCTCTGGCGGAGATTACTGTAGGGCGATGCCTGATTGTTGTGTTGCTTGGTTTTTGATTGAAATAAGAGTAATGGCGTGGGACTTCAAGAGGTGCTAAACACGACGACCCACCCCCTTTTTTACATGTATTGCTAGAATCCGACTCCAACGGTCTTTCATGGCGCCTCCACAAGGCAGAGTCGTAGAATATAATTTCCATCATCTCACCAGCATAAGATCCGGTAAGGGCGGTACTAGCCTTCCCATCCTCACCGTGAGCCTATCGATTTAGAACTATAGGCTATAAGTAACCGTGGTAAACAGCATCCGTGCCAACTTCCATCCCAATCGACTCCTTTATCTCCAGACTTGAGCAGCTAGGTTAGGAAAGAATAGTCTGCTCCACCTGATAGAAATCCTACTCGCTGTGGCCCGATTCATGCCGAACTTAGATAGTCGCCTTAGCACCTGCACTGGCACCTGGAGCAGCTCCCCCAGCTACGAACGGCTTCTTGAGGGCCAATGCATAGACCTGGTCCGATGATAGGAGGTGCTGAATCGTATACAACTGCAATTCCAAGCAGGCCTGGGCTGCTGGGCCTCGTCCTGCAGTGTGTATCCCGAGCTCGGCTTCCATTGGGTTACCCCACAGTCGTTATCGGACCAGGAACAGTGCCAATTGGTCAATCCCAAGGACTGTCTGAGCCCCGCACAATGCCGAAACAAAGCGAGCTGCTTGTAGGTTCAGTCCTTCTAGTACTATCTTCATACTGCCTTCAAAAGCGACCTTGATCCTATTTGTTAACCAGTATTTCAGAGAAGAGAACGCCCAAGATCTGTCGTTGTATTATTTTTTCTATTGCGGTACCTTTTTGCGTGTTGTACGAGTGTCTAATCGACCACCGAATGCCCATTTCTCCATCGTCACTTCACTCACACATCCATCATCATGGCGGGGTTAAGAGGATCCCCAAGCCTGCAAGCCGTGAGGGCATTGCGGACGACCTCCAGGTTGCAAGCGACCTCCAGATGCGGCCTTCGCCGACAGATCCCTTCCGCGTTTACAGCCACCAGGTCTTTGAGCACCACCGGCCCAAGACTTGTCCAATTAGCCTCTTTCCAGACCCCCAAGGTCTTCAACGAGCCCAATGTCAGTGCACGGCCAAGCCAGAGACATCGAGATGATTATACTTACCATGGACTGTAGCACCACTATGCCAAGGGTTCATCACAGCGAGAAGGCCTAATGGCTTCCTACGAGTCTATGAAGAAGAACCTTCCGCTAGAAGTGCCTCTCGTGATTGGAGGTAAAGAGGTATGATATCCTTCCCCTTGGTCATGCTGTGATCAGCCCTTCTAACCTCCTTTCAGATCAAATCTTCGCAAACCGCAACACAGAAGAACCCCTCAGATCATTCACAAACTGTGGCTTCATACTCCCTGGCTAGCCCTGCAGATGTCAACAACGCTATCGAGGCCGCTCTCGCAGCCAAGCCCGCCTGGGAGGCCTTGCCCTTTGCCGACCGAGCAGCTGTCTTCCTCAAGGCTGCAGACTTGATCTCTGGCAAATACCGCTATGATATCATGGCGGCTACCATGCTGGGACAGGGCAAGAATGCCTGGCAGGCCGAGATTGATGCAGCTGCTGAGCTGGCCGACTTCTTCCGGTTCAACATCACGTACGCCGAGGAAATGTATGCCCATCAGCCTCAGCACAACTCCCCCGGTGTCTGGAACCGTGTCGAGTACAGACCGCTCGAGGGTTTCGTGTATGCTATCAGCCCCTTCAACTTCACTGCCATTGCAGGCAACCTGGTTGGCGCCCCCGCTCTTCTGGGCAATGTTGTCGTTTGGAAGCCGTCCGATTTCGCCATCGCCTCCAACTGGCTGCTCTACCAGATCCTCCTCGAGGCTGGTCTGCCACCGAATGTTGTCCAATTCGTGCCTGGTCCGCCTGAGGAGGTTACTAAGACGATTCTTGCCCACAAGGACTTTGCCTCGCTGCACTACACTGGAAGCACAGCCATTTTCCGCAAGCTGTTTGGACAAATCGGTCAAGGCACCTCCGAGGGCAGGTACAAGGGCTACCCCCGTATCGTGGGCGAGACTGGTGGCAAGAACTTCCACTTGGTTCACAACACTGCAGGGGTCCGAAATGCTGCCGTGCAAACCGTCCGCGGTGCGTTCGAATTCCAGGGACAGAAGTGCAGCGCTACCAGCCGTGCTTACGTACCCAAGTCCATGTGGCCCGAGTTCAAGTCACAGCTTGTGGCGGAGGTTGAGGCCCTGAAGGTTGGCGAGCCTTCGCAGCCCGAAAACTTCAATGGGCCAGTTATTCACGCCAACAGCTTCAAGAAGCTCTCGGGTGTGATTGATGAGGCCAAGAACGACAGCGATCTCGAGCTTCTCGTGGGAGGCAAATACGACGACAGCAAAGGCTACTTCATCCACCCTACCGTTTACGCGACGACCAACCCTAACCACAAGCTCCTCTCCACCGAGCTCTTCGGTCCTATCCTTTGCATCCACATCTACGACGATGCCGGCCCCAAGGCATTCGAAGATGTCTGCAAGGTTGTCGACTCGACGGGCGAGTACGGCTTGACAGGATCTGTTTTCGCACAGGACAGGCAAGCCATCCGCACTGCCGAGGAGGCTCTGCGGAACTCGGCAGGCAACTTCTACATCAACTGCAAGAGCACGGGTGCCGTCGTCGGCCAGCAGCCGTTCGGTGGCGCGCGAGCGTCGGGTACCAACGACAAGGCCGGAAGCGCCAGCTTCTTGACGAGATTCGTGAGCGTGAGGACGATGAAGGAGGAGTTCAACTCGACTACGAAGGTTGCCTATCCCAGCAATGAGGTATGAAAACAAAATGATGGGATAGCTATCTTCGATTAACTCAGTTCCGGTTTCAGCGATGAATTACTTCATGATCAAATGATTAGTTACATTGTACCCTAGGCGTTTTACTTTCTCGACGTCAGTCGACGTTAATTGCCATTTATTCAATTTCTACCACATATCAATGCCGCTGCCGCATCTTGTGAACTTCACGGAACAGAAAAGGACATTAAGTTTTCGGAATCACTTGCGCAACTTCACACCGATTTCTTGCCGGATTGGTCGAACTCTGGTGCCGCCGTGGCTGACCACCCTTCCCATATCTACCGGCAGCACATCCGGCTTTAGTCAGCATCGCTTTCCAAAGGATTGGCATGAGCAGCATTATGATGGCGATGGTCCCCCACAGAAAACTCATGCGATCGGTGGCCTGATGAGGCGAAGCCTTGGGCGTACACACCATTACTCGACAACACAATTTGCGACTCAAACTATCGGTAGGTGTGACTGCATGTGTTTTAGAACCAAAGATGGAACGAATCAGAGGTTCAATGTTATTAGGGCTGATGCTGTACCCCTTCGGCCCGCCCAGATTCCCCTGAGGTGTTCATCTGGCAACGTCCTTCTGCTGGGCTGACCTAAAGTGTTACTTCAAATCGATTTCTAGAGAGGAATTAATCAGCCTGCAAAGTTTGGGCTCCCTAGGTTAGTCCCCGCCGCCATATCCGTTTTCGCGCCTGGTTACTTCTCAATACCTAAATCGAGCGCGATTTCACGCGTAAGCATGGCAATGGGGCAATACTCTCGATGGTAATTTGCTAACAAGTGTTGTTTTGGGAGCCGGGAACGTTGGAGGTGTTGATATCGCACTTGCCCCGTACTTTCTTGCTTGTCTTGATCGTTAAGACTGCTGACGGTAGCCTTGAACAGTCTCTATGGATGACAACTATGTGATAATATGGGATGTCGTCAAACAAATGAAATGCGAACCCCTTAACCACAATGCCTCCGATAAGTTGGCTATTCCAAGGACATGAGCAACATCACACCATTTCCTGGCCGATTTGGTTAAACTCGTGCCGCCACTCGTTGATATTCTCAACCTTCTTGAAGCGGTCCTCATTGCCTCACTATCGACATAGACGCTGTCCCCAAGCGTCAGTGTGCCGCGGCCAACAAAGTTGGTATCTGTTTCCAACTTCTTGACATTGAAGGTCTCGTAATCAGACCGGCCCGGATCCTTCCAAACGCTGACCTTGAACATCGCACCGGGGCGGAAGAAGAACTGGGATCCTCACGCGGATCCACTTCGGGTCTCCGAGTTCACCACCCTGGCAGCGGTGTGTAGTCTCGGCGATCTGTCTTCCTCGTAAATCTGCGCCTGGATCTCGTTGCAGTCCTCGGGGTTCTTCGGTTGTCCCCTAGGACGGGTTATTGCCTCCTTGTATGGGTCGCTTTCCGAAGCAGAAAACCCGTTCTTCACGCCATTTACCGGTTCTCCGACTCCGTCACTCACTTGAAACTTCGTTCCCTGATTCGCTATCGTCTTCACGTCCACATTATAGCTGTCGTGGGCTACGATGGCGCCATTGTTGCTACCGATTTCACTGTTCGGCGGAAATGGTTGCATCGGCTCTTCACGAACATTCTCGATGAGCAGAATCAGATTCTTCTCCCAGATAGTACTCTCCACCTCCTGATAGAAATCGAGTTCGCAGCGGCCCGCCGACAGCTGCGTGTTGGGCGCGCGAACAATGACGTGGTCAATGTTGGCTTCGCTTGCTGGGGTTTGTGTCAGTTGCCAGTTACACCCCCACACGGCTTGGATAATACCAGCAGGAACGAGACTTACCAGTACCATAGAGATAGAATGGCATATAAGTATCTGGATACTTCTCGAGGCGCCACTTGGAGTTCAATGGCCGACTCACAACCTTCGCCTCCAAGGACACGTCTACGTCTTGGATAATGATGCCGCTATTCAGTTTATCAGTGGCCTGCTTGCAAAGCACTTGTATCCCACTCAATAGGATCAAGGAGGGGGACGTACGACGCCTTTGTCATGATATGTGCCTGGAACTTGCCGCTGCACTCAACCACGTCCTTGAGCATGACCTTATGCTTAGTAACAAGGATCAGAGGTTCCGTCGGGTTCGCCTGCTTCATGCCATCGTACTTGGCTTTGGCAGTCGCATCGAAGCTAGCCGACACAATGAGCTGCTGGCGATAGTTTGCCACATGGAACATGGGCAAGTGGATCAGGTAGATCTTCCCCATTCCTTGTATGAGGAACTTGTGGATAACCGACGCCATTTTGTTGCTCTGGAGTACAATCTGCGCGGTATTTATTGTCAGCTGGTTCTAACTAAAACTTCACAGCTGGCAAAGGTGAGTAGCAAACCTCGGTCTCCTTTTTGACAACACCATAGAAGGTTTCGGCATTGGTCCTTTCGATGATTTCACGTCGGATGCGTGCCTTCTCTGCCTGAACTTTCGCTTCGGTTGTGTGCTCGCTCCGTTCCGATGGGAGCATGTTGAAGGGTACGCAGGTGAAAGGGCTTTGTGCGTTCGTCAGGGCAGCCCATTCTGCCGACAACTGTGTGTCGCCGTGGTCAACGTCAGCAGTCAAAGGAAAGTTATCTAGCAGAGGAATCGGACCGTACCCTTGTGCAAGTCCATGTGACCTCTCCCAAGAGAGCTCCATAACCCTCTGGGTGGAGGCCAATGGTCTTGTTAGCAAGCCACGTCGACATGGCCGCCGCGCCGGGCTTACTTCCCTCGACGCCATAGATCCCGATACTCGTGACAGAGCCACGCGACAAATAAGGCGCCTCCCAAGTGACCAGAAAGTGCATGCGCCCATCACGATAGCAAAGCCCGCTAGCCGGGTAAGGGGTGTAACCGGCGATGTGAGGGTCCACGGTGATGGAGTCGGCGAAACTCTCTTCACAAGATACTCGAGTCAGCCAGCTAAATCATCCAGGCATTACAGCGAATGGCTTTCTCACCTTCCGTCGAGCCCATAATTCCCACAACCGCCAGCACCGGCTGCTTCTCTTCCAGATTGTGCCGCAATCTCTTGTCAAGCTCCCCCAAGTCGAGGCGCGCCCCCAGGTCCACAGTGATTCCTACCACGTTGTCGGAGCCCAGGCCACAGATAGCTACCGCGGTGCCCGGTTTTAGTGCCTGGTGCAATGGAATTGGTACGGGACAGCCTAATAAACTCACCAGCTCCTTTGGGCCAAGAGTAGTGTCTGGTGTTTGGTAGTATATACTGGCACGGCTTCGTTAAGCCCAACTCCCGCTCTAAGTCGTCCTTCCCTGTAAACTGGATGGTGAGTTTATTCATCATCTCTGACAGGAATACGTTGGACACGCCGTGCTCTTGGTAGAGCCCGTCTGGAAGGTCGAGAATGTCGGATGGCTTCAGGTTCAGCAGCTCCCAGTTCGACATATGGGCGAAAAGCTTGCGCTCTCCCTTGCAAGTCTCGACATAGAAGTCTTCGGAGAGGAAGTTGAGTTTCTGGTTTGGATCAAAGGCTTTGCGGAGTGCAAGTGGGTCGAACTTCAAGTTCCGGGCTTTGGTATATATGGTAAGTCTTCAAATGTAAGATGTTAGGCGTATCTGTGTTGAGTACATACCGACCCTACATGATGAAGTTTCTAGTAAGTACATGTTATTGGCTTTCGTCATGGAGCTTAGCAACTTACCAAATGGACTCTAGGTTGGCCACTGTTCCATCGCAGGTCACATGACCCCATGCTGTAGGACCCTCGGTGTTGCCGCTCTGCGTGTTGTATCCAAAGAGCTCACACAGTTGCTCTCCGACTTCAATTTCTGCCACGGTCGATACGGGGCTAGCTTCAAGGGCGACGTTGTTGGGATTGTACAACATGGTCATAAAGTAGCCCAGCAGAGATGTCATACTCATGTCGGTGCACCTGGAAATCCGTCAGCAACTTGTGCGTGCGTGGTACGGTATAATAGGTTGACAAACATGTGAGCCTGATAGCGAGGAGACCAGAACGGAATGCTGGCTCTGGCAATGATGTTGGATGCTTTTCGTACTGCATTCTTTAGTTTATCTTTGGACCGAATAAAAGCCTCCGTCTGCTGCGTCTCTTTGCTGATGAATTTCTATATTGCATGACTTTGTTGGTCCCACGCAAAGGCATGATATTATGGAGCTTGTTTGATTATACACACCCCATCACCCGGGAAATACGCATGTCGAGCCCTCTCGAGCTCTTCCAAGATAGCGTGGATATTCTCCTTGAAGTAGTCCAGGTTCTCGGCCTGAGGCCCAATGAAGTATGATGAGATGATCTGGTGGGACTTGTCTTCATGAGTGGCCGTTGTGTTGTAAACGGTATTCTCGGGTCTGTCCTGAGAACTGACAGCCTCGCTATGAGCCTCCTTCTTGGATATCATGATGAACTGGCAGTAGAGAGACTAGGTGAGCAGCTAACAATGTGCGTTATAGTGGTAGGGCATTGGTGAACTTAGGTGTCTTTGAATATAAGTGAGTCTCTGTGATGTTGCGGCCCCTTGTTGGAAAGGAAAACGGGGGAAAAAAAGAAAGAAAAGAAAAGGAGAACAGAAAACAGAGACTGATGACTGCTGCTACGATCAGTACAGCTGCCGTGCCGATCGAGTTCGGTGTAAAATTTAGATCGACTTCCACGGATTGTGTATTCTAACAACGAAGAAAGTATGACGCTATGCAGTAGTTAACCCGCGGACTGTGCCCCTGAGTGTGGTAAACCACGGATTCTAGATGATGTTCTATCGGTTCCTCTGCCGTTGTACATGACCCGTACCGAGTACATGTTTCATGACGGATGTGTTCCATAAGGGGGTAGGTACGGTTAGTTGCGTTCTACAACTATTGACTGTATGAGGCGGCTGGCTAGGACAGCTTGTGGTACCACAGCGGTAATTAGGTGGCTCTTATTGGCAAAGACTGACTACCAGTCTCTTCTCTCCTACATCGGCCAACCCAGAGTCCTCCGAGGTGTGCGTAAGCTGCTTATGGTGTCAGCACGGTACCTAGTGTTCATACCGGTCGAGGAGACTACAATTCAGGACGTAAACCAGTCTCCAGAAACGGAAAAGTCCCTCTGCACCAAGACCTACCGTTCATTGGCCGCCCACTTCTTTGAGATCGTATGACTTACGTACCGATGCGGACCAAATCGTATCCGATTTGCTTGCTAATGTACCTTGGTTGACTTTTACGTCTTCTCTTGCAACTTATTATCTTCAAAGAACGCCATTTTCTTGTCCTTTTGGGTTGAAATCACCAAGACTCGCCATTTGGAGACGGTTGGGGGTGGAGTAACGCTCTGTTTCGTCAGTAGAGCAGAGAAACTACACGATGCTGAGTACTGTTTTCACGCTACTAGGCCTTGCCTGGACCTCTTCTTTTCTACTGGGAGCTGTAAAGCTGGTCAAGCTGTATCTAGTGACGCCGTCAAATCTTCACCGCTACGTATACAGCAGTGGCGGCGGTGGAGGCGACAGTAGCGCCAGAGACCAGAGAAAAGAGATACAGAAGGACCCGTGGGCCGTCGTGACCGGCGCCTCAGACGGCATCGGGCGCTTCCTGGCCCAGGAGCTCGCCGCCGCGGGTTTCAACGTCGTCCTGCACGGCCGCAACACCACAAAGCTCGAAAAGGTCCAGGCGGAGCTGCAGAGGGCGCACCCCGCGCGGTCGTTCCGCCTGCTGGAGGCGGACGCGGGCCTCGCCGCTGACTCTGGTGGTGATAACGACGAAGGGGCCCAACAGCTGGGCCTTGACGTGACGGCCATGGTGAGAAACGAGCTGGAGGTTCTGCACATCACCGGCCTGGTCAACAACGTCGGCGGTGGCAACAGGAACCCGCTCATGGGCGACTTCCTCGAGTACTCGCCCCGCCAGAACACCGAGGCCGTCAGCAAAGAGTCACTCTTCGCGATTCACCTGACGCACGCCTTGTTGCCCCGATTCCGGAAGAACCGCGGCGGTGTCGCTCTCGTCATCAGCGTGGGGTCCATGGCCGACGTAGGCATGCCGCTCACAGCGACATACTCGGCGTCCAAGGCGTTCAACAAGACGCTGCTCGAGACTTTAGCGCTCGAGGACCGGCTCGCCCGGATGGAAGGTAGTAGAGAAGGAGGCGAGGTCGAAATCATGTACGTCCGGCTCGGCGACGTGACGGAAGTCTCGTGGCGCCGCGGCCCCGCGTCGCTGCTCATGCCCGACGCCCGCACGGCAGCGCGCGCGATCCTGGCCCGCGTCGGGTGCGGGCGGAGCGTCGTGACGGCGCACTGGGCGCACGAGCTCTTCCGGCTGGCATTCGCGGGTCTGCTGGCTTCGCTGCGGGAGAAGCTTCTGCTGTCGATCATGAGAGGCTGGCGGGCGGAGCAGGTAACGGGTTCTTTTAAGTGATTCTCTTGCACTCCACAGCCGGAGATTCAATGTCTCAGGAGGGAAAAATCAAGGATAAGTGTTCGTTCCATGGCGAACCATGTATGGAGGAGGGAAATAGGCTAGATCTTTAGAGCTACAATTGCCTGCCAAGACACACGAGCAATCCCTAACTCAACCTGGCTGTAGTATTTTTGGATCATCTCGAATAGACAACAGTATCGAGTGCCAATACAAGCACGTAGCCAAGCTATAAGGGTTGAATTATAGTAGCCAAACTCTTTGGCATGTCTTATTTGCTCCCTTACACACGACCGGAAGCTAACGGAGCTCTTCCGCCGGAAGCACTGCGGAAGCGGTTGTCGGGGTGGACCCGAACCCGATCAAGGTCCCAGGCATCTTGATTGGCATAATCTGGGGCACGAACTTGGAATGCGGAGGTGGTGGGTACGCAAGCAGTAATGCCATAGGCATTATAGCATGTACTTGTCAGGGTCTTATCTACTGTAGGCATAGGACTTCCGATTCTAGAGATCGGCCCCCTGTCTCAATGGGGATGGGCGTGCCCAGCGCCACTATCGGGATCATACATGCCGGCATATCGGAATTCCCATGTCTAAAACAGAGAGGCATGATAGGATAATGAGGCGGTCGAAAGCTAAGATAAAGCTTTTGGCTACGCCGGTCTCATTGAGTTGACATGCTCGAGGGTTTTGATGAAACTCACGGTGTAGTCTCTGGTTCGTTCCTGGAACGATTCTACTCGACTTGCCATCATGGGCCTTCTTTCGCTATGGAAGTCCAGCGACCTGGGCAAAGAGCTAACACTGCCTCTGGTTGCCATCAGCGGCTACTCGGGCCTGACCGGCGCCGGGTTCGGCTGGGACAACTGCTACTGGTCTGGGTTCCTGGGCATGGCGCAGTTCGCCAAAGACTTCGGCGTTTTCGACAGCGCCACGGGCACCTACTCGATCCCCGCATCTTGGCAGTCGGCGGGCAGCGGTGCCCCGATGGCCGGCATCGCGATCGGGTGTCTGCTCGCAGGGTTCGTCGGGCACAAGTACGGCCGCGTCAAAACCTTTCTACTGGCGGCTGCGATTGCTATCGTGGGCATCCTGATCCAAGTGACCGCGATAAGGAAGTTCTGGCAACTCATGGCAGGCCGCATCATCAACAGTGTCAGTATGAGGCTGGTCTGCAAGTAAGTTGGCAACGATGCTCACTGCTGGCTTTTGGCGAGTGACTGATATAGTACGGGCTCTAGTGTCGTTCCTACCTATCAGAGTGAAGTAGCGCCAGCCAAGATTCGAGGATCGCTGATCAACATATATCAGTTCTGTAAGTTGGCAACCAGTTTAGCCTAAGAAATTTGGCTCCTGACCCCTGGCATGCAGGGCAGCTTGTTGGCGCTACCATGGCAGCTGTCTCGAACTGTGGCTTCAAGGACCGAACAGATCAATGGGCGTATCGCGTCACCATCATCCTCCAGTTCATTATCCCCGCCGTCCTCATCGTCGGAGGCATCTTCCTGCCCGAGTCGCCACGGTGGCTCGTCGGCCAGCAACGCAACGAGGAGGCCCGAAAGGTGCTACACTTCCTCCGACGCGGGACTCCCGGGGCGTTCATCGATGAGGAGCTAGCACTGCTCGTGGCGGCAGAAGAGCAGGATCTGGAATTATACGCGCACTCATCGTGGGTCGACACCTTCACCGGTACTAACCTGCGCCGCACCGCGATATCGGCTGGCGTGCAATGCCTTCAGCAGGCGCAAGGCAACTCCTTTATCATACAATATGCCGTCGTATTCCTGCAGTCGATCGGTGTCCAGGACAGCTTTGAGGCCCTCATTCTGCTCTACTTTGTCAATTGCGTTGCGTCAAGCATGGCCTTCTACTTCGTCGACAAGATCGGTCGACGCCCTCTCATGGTGGGGGGAGCCTGTATCATGGCAGCGTGCATGTTCATTCTGGCTGGGCTCACCGGGTTCCAACAGGAGAGCCTCGGCGCCCAGAAGGGCGCTCTGGCATGTCTTTTCATTTGGCAGTTTGTTCAAGCCATCGCATGGGCTTCATGGTATGCGGCCAGACCCCGACCCAGCCATGCCCCTAACCTGGAGGGCCCAAAAAAAGAACCAAACTGGTGTTAACTTTTCTATAGTGTTTGGATCGTCTGCGCCGAAGTGCCGAACCTCGCCGTCCGTGAGAAGACCGTCACGACTGCTACGTTCAGCGGCTTCTCGGTCGGCGTGCTGGTCACTTTCGTCAGCCCCTACATGCAAAACACAGGGTACGGCAACCTCCAGGGCAAGATCGGCTTCGTCTGGGGCACCGGGTCCCTAATCGCGGCGATGTGGGCCTTCTTCGTCCTGCCGGAGCTCAAGGGTCGCACGCTGGAGGAGCTCGACGAGATGTTCCAGAAGCGCGTCGGCGTGTTCGCCTTCGGCAAATACCAGACCACCGGCGCCGGGACCCAACTCCGGGTCGTCGAAGCCCTAGCGGTTGACTTGGGCGAGAATGCGAAAACAGTGGCGGAGGTTACTGAGGAGGGATTGGGCGCCAAGAAAGCTTTATACGCAGAGTAGACGACTCGATATAAGCAATTACGTCCTAGGACACGGTTTGGACGAGTAAGTAGTTTTGATATTATTGTATTAAAGCATATCCCTGTTTAGTCGGGAATATTCATTTTAAAGGGCAAATTTTATTGGTTAATGGCATCCCTTCTCCCCGGTTATTGATTAGGTACTTACCCACCTGTAGTTTTGAAGACAGTTGCATCCCTCGAATCTCATTCTCATTTCACAGTCAGCTAGCTCTATGTTGGAGATCTATTCCCAGTTCGGTCGCTACTCACTAGACTATACTTCGAAAGTCATTGACGTGACATCCAGAGGTGAGCGGCGCGATGGCGACCTCTCCGCTCTTTGTCAATGTTTGCATTGGCACGCTCTTAGCTGTCGTTGCCATGCAAGCGGTAGCTTTTCTGGCGGACACATGGAAAAGAGAAGTCTCATGAAGAGACTCGGCGAGCAAGGCAAGGTGAGCCAAACCATTCAAAAGTTGGCCGCTAAGGTTGAAATATCTACTTGCGCGGAAATCTGATTTTTTGCCACCAGCCAATGCCGCCCTTCAATATAGTCATGGGCCATCTCCTGGAAGCGAAAGCCGCCGTGGACGTGTTGCTCCCGGAGGCCCATAGCGTCTACATCCTGAACCGGCTGGCGACCAAGTACGCACCCCACGGCGCGTATTACGTCGACTTCACCCCCATGGCCTGGCCCATGCTGGTCGTGACGGATCCGCACCTGGCCACGCAGGTGGTCGAGCACCCATCGTGGGCGCCTACAAGCCCGAAGAGCTCTACGCCTGGTTCCACCCCATCACCAACGGCCAGTCGCTGTTCACGCAGAACGGCGCCGCGTGGAAGCACGACCGGAACTACTTTCTGCCCTTCTTCAGCAACCAGAACCTCGACGCGTCGATGCCCTTTGTCGTCGGCCAGATGGCCATCTTCCGCGATATGCTCCGGGAGAAGGCCGGCAAGGGTGATAATAGCGGCAGTGACATGTTCGTCCTCGAACCGCTTGTTCTTTCCATGATGAACGATATCATCGGCAAGTTGGTCCTCAATGCCGACCTGGGCACACAGCACGGCTCTCACCCGCTGGCCAAAACCATGCTACGACAACTGCAGCTCAAGTTCGCCGTCAACAATCCGTTGGACAATCTGGGCAAGCTGAATCCTCTAAAACTTTTCAACCTATGGAACAACAGCCGCATGCTTGACGACCAAATCAAGTCACAGATCGATACAAGACTGCAGGTCTGGCGCTCGGAGAAGTCGCAAGACGAGCAGAATGACTTCAAGTCTTTGTTGGACGTCGCGCTGGATACGTACTTCGGACGAGACGGCGCTTCCTCGCCCCGGGATGGCGTCAGTTCCACTTTCTCGAAAACGCTATGTTCCCAGATGCGCAAGTTCTTCTTTGCCGGCTACGACTCGACGGCATCAACCATGGCTTACTGCTGCTACACCGTCTGGAAGCACCCAGAGGTCCCCAAGAAGATGCACGCAGAGCACGACCAAGTCTTCGGAAGCCGTGTCGACTCTGCCATGGATACCATCAGCGAGAACCCGGCCATTCTGAACTCACTCCCCTATACCACGGCTGCCATCAAGGAGACGATGCGGCTGTTCCCCGCCGCCAACGGCATCCGTCACGGCCACCGCGACCTCTTCTTGCGCGACGAGCAAGGCAACGAGTTCCCGACCGAGGGATGCTCCGTCCAGATGCTGCACTACGCGATCCAGCGCAACCCGAAAGTGTGGGCACGGCCCCTGGATTTCCTGCCGGAGCGGTTCCTAGTGGAGCCCGGGCACGAGCTGTATCTGGCCAAGGGCGCCTGGAGGCCGTTCGAGTACGGCCCGCGCCTGTGTACGGGCCAGCAGCTCGTCATGAAGGAGGTGAAGACGTTCCTGGTCCTCCTGGCCCGCGAGTTCGACATCGAGGAATGCTACAGCGAAATGGACGGGGACAGGAAGATGGATCTGACACATGTAGATTTCGAGAAGGCGCACTTGGTCGAAGCAGGAGCCGCACATCCACGAGCAAACTTCCCGTGCAGGGTATCATTCAGCGGATAACAGGCTTCCACGTCCACTTGATCTAATATGCCAATAACAACAATGCCATATCTTAGCTTGGCTCTCTCGGTACTATTGATTCTTTTCTATATCTGGGAGGTGAACGAGGACTTTCACCCATTCATATATATGGTCAAGGTCAGTGGGTATTCAACCACTAATTGCTTAGGTTTTGTGGCGAGAAGACAGAGCCTAGCCAAAGCGAGTATAGGTTTTACTACGCTCAGAGGACAACCAACTATCGCTCCGCCACTGCCTCTAAGGCAGTACAGTACAGAAGATCCCCAACACTAAGGCTAGGATTAGGGGTTGAAATGACGCTCGAACAGACGTGCCCACGAGAAGACTAATGAGCGCAATGTGCGTTCAAAGATTTGATGATTCACTGAATTTGGCAATTCACACACGCCTATCCATGCCATTTAGCCACAACAGGTTGATTAATCAAAGGGGCCGCCTAGGTCGAGCTGGGCTGGCGCGCATTGGGGAAAACCACAGTGGCCGCGCGAGCTAACATGGTGCTGCTCCCCGAGATGTTGGGATCCGGGCCCAGCATATCGTGCGGGAAACCGACGGCGAACGGCTTCACGCTCTCCAGAAAGGCGATTTGCTCCGCCGTCAGCTTGATGCTCAGCGCCGCGATGTTCTGCTTCAGGTGCTCGATCTTGCGCCCGCCCACGATGGGGAACACGTAATGGGCCTTGGCACGCACGTAGGCCAGGGCGATGGCGGTCACGGACTCGGTGCCGTGCTCCTCTGCGACCTTGGCCAGGGCCGCGCTCATCTTGGCCTCCTCCTCGGTCTGCTCGCCTTGGTTGTATATGGCGCGCAACCCCTCGCCGGCGTTCTTCCGGCGCTCGAGCTCGGCCTTGGTCTGGAATTTACCTCCGCCTAGAACATCCCAGCTGTACGTTTGTTTGGTTCGACTGTTAGTGTGTATTCATCGCATAGTCCGTGAGATCCATCAATAAGACACACGGAACCGACTTACGGAGCGAGCGCCATGCCAAACGTGCGAGCCATGGGGATGATGTCCCTCTCCATGTCCCTCCGCATGATATTCCAGCGCCCCTGATAGATGCTGAAGGGCGTCTTGCCGTGCGCGACGGCGTACGTGTTGGCGGCCGAGACCACCCAGGCCGGGGTGTCACTGACGCCCAGGTACAGAACTTTGCCCTGCTCGACGAGTATGTGCAGGCTGTCCATGACCTCCTTGATGGACGTCTTGTAGTCCCACCAGTGCAGGTAGAGGATGTCGAGGTAGTCAGTGCCCAGCTTGGCCAGGGAGTCGCGCACGCTGACGTGCAGGCTGCGGCGCGAGTTGCCCGTGTGGTTGGCGGCGCCGGACCCCTTGCCAAGGGCGTGGCTGCGGTAGTCGCTCGTGTACTTGGTCGCCAGCACCAGGCCGTCGCGGTTGCCGCGCTCCCGCATCCACTCGCCGAGCCAGGCCTCGGACTGCTCCTCCTGGTAGTGGTTGGCCGTGTCGAGGAAGTTGCCGCCGGCCGCGACGAAGGCGTCCAGCAGCGCGAACGCGGCCGCCTTGTCCATGGTCCCCATGAAGTCGCACCAGGCATCGCCGATCGACATGGCGCCCAGCTGCAGCGGCGAGACGTGCACCGAGGCGTTGGGCGACAGCACGCGCAGGCGGCCGAGCTCGGTGGGCGGCTCAGGCGCCGGGGCGAGGATGCGAGTGAGGGATGCCATGCTGGTTCAATGAGTATGTATGCCCGATGTGTGAGTATTCAGGATCTTGAGAGAGACGTGCTTGCGTTTGAACAAGACAAGGGAAGGTGCTGGGAAATAACGACAGTCTTGTATAGGCTCTCACCCTTCTAGTATAGGAACCGACTCAGTACAGCAGATATCCATATTTGTTTACGCCGTAAATACGTGAGGTCGGAGGATGTCACGGTGATTACCCGTCTTAATTCCTATCACCGACGATGATGGCGATGCTGAATTGAGGTGAGGGGCTGGCCGTTACGGTCTCCGCATGCACGCGCGTGGCGTGGATGAGCGCCATCTTGCCCGGACAATGGCAAGGTTCGTGTCCGATCAGATGGTCAGTTGAAGTACCCATTTTGTACCATCTCCCACTGCAGAAAGAGACGCTCCTCAGGTTTTCTGGGGTTGCGAAACAGGGGAAGGTAGGGACTGGCTCTTCACAGCACTCAGTATATGTAATGTAATGATTGAGGACCGCGCGTAATGCAGGGCGCAATGAGACTCGACTGGCCCAAGCAGCAACGCCTTCTCCAGATCTACAAAACGAAACTAAATATCGAAGGATGGAAGGTGCCTTCCGAGCCATTGCCTCCCCCCAACTTTCTTCCCCTTTTTAAATCAAGGAGACTCAGCCATCCGTTTGTATTATATCGAGGTGATTTTTGAAATGAGAGACGCACCGCTACGAAAATTCTGCATAAGTCAAGTGCCCCTTTACGCTCTTCGTGATACTTCTGGACGCATATTATGTTAGTGGCAACCGGGTCTGGTAGATGGTAATGTAAAGATATACGCCAACCTAACAAGCAATGTCAGAGCACAAAACAAAAAGGCTCAGTGTTCATGTTGGGGATAAGACTTCAGCGAGCATCTTCGAAACTTCACAACAGGAACAGGACCAATTTATAGAAGGTATGCATGTATGTAATATCAAGAATGAGTGTATCATTAAAAAATAAGTAAGCTCTGATGTAACCATCGTGATCTGTGTTGGATCTGATAACGAATGCTCCAGTCCAATGACAAATCCCTAAACACCCCGACCGTTTTCATCAAGCCCATCGTTTCCCATCATCATAAATCTCGTCATACCCATATGCCAAATCATTATCCCTTAATCTAAATGTGTAGAAAGACCTGGGACCAGCCTAGGTCTCTTTCTTTCCCAGCCGACCAAGACACAGTGGAGTGTAGAGCGTAAAAGCCCTCTCTCTAACAGCCACCGTATCGCACACCACGCTTTCCAAGCTCCTTGCGTCCCACAGGGTCTTCGGGAAGCACCCAGCCCCTAGCGCGCTTGGCTTCACGCTTCTCGGCAAGCTGCGGCTGCGGCATCCAGTCGTCCTTAGGAAGGGCCTTGCGGCGCGTGCCATCGGCCGGCGCCCCAATCTCGGACTTCCAGGTAGCCTGGCCGGGGGCCGGCTCATCGTTGGCCATCATGCACAGGCCCCAAAGGGCGAGGCAGGCAGTCCACTTCTGCTCGCCCGCCTCGCTGTTATCGTTATTGTCATCGGAGCCCGTGGCCGCCAGCTGAACGCTGGTCACCTCAAGGTAACCAAAGTGGGGGACGCTCTCGCTGCCGTTGCGCACAATCACGAGCTCGATCTCGGTGAGTATGAAGCCATATCGGCAGCCATGCTCGCGCATGATGTGGTGCAGATGCGCGAGCCCGCGAAGGTACTCGACGCGCTTGATGTTGCCTTCCACGCGCATGCCCGTGTTGAAACGGTCGAAGCTCTTGACCAGGCCGACCACGCGAGCGTTGGGCTTTCCACCGAAGATGGCGGCAGCGCTTGAAGACTCTCCGGCCACGTTGGCAACGAAGATGTGGTCTGCGTTGGGAGACATCGACTTGGTAGTGGGAACCGAAAACTGCAGTGGGCGCTGCGAAGAGATTGAGAGCGCCGCGTTGAGCTTGGGCAGGTAGTACGCGCTATAGATGCCATGGAGGGCGGCCTCTGTCTCTGGGTTCCGCGACGAGGTCGAAGGCTGGGACAGAAGAGGCGCCGGGACAGGGCAGTTAAGAAGAGCCGAGGCATTGGGCAGAGAGAGTATGGTGGAGGCATTGAAGGAGCTCCATGGGCGGATCTGTCTTACATCCCACCAGAAGTGCTTGGTGTTGGGATCCCTGAGAGGGAATGAAATTGTGCGCACCAAGGACGGGGCCGGGTTGGAGGTGGTGAGGTAGTTCATGAGGGTCGTGGACTGGACAGGCTCGGGGGTGGATGCCATGCTGAGGGGCGACGGTGCACGGGGCGTGTACTGGGGAGCATACATGAACTGCTCAACCTGGGGCTGAGGGGCCGAAGGCACATAAGATGGCATCTGGCGGTAGGTGGGGAAGCCATATTTCTCAAGCGCGGGGCCGTCGAGGCTACAAGAGGATGCGCGGCGGGAGTGCATATCATCCTGAGGGAAGATAACTGGGGAGCACATGAGCGACTGGGAGAATTGGTTCTGCTCCTCAGCAACAGGGGCAAAGTAAGAGTTGGCGAAGTGGTTCAGAGTCTCCGGGTTGGTGTAGCTTCGAGCATGAGACGGGCGAGAGCCTGCCTGACGCCTGGACTTGGACTTGGAAATGGGCGTCGGCGTTGCCTTGACACGCTTAGGAGGGTTCTCGATGGCTTGATCTTGCGATCGGATCTTGGGCAACAAGACCGGACCATGTTGACGGATGGGAGGAGGAGACCTCGATGGCGTAGTGACGCGGGTGCTGACTGAGTCGGAGGGCGACGACTCGATGGTGGAGCAGAAGGAACCATACGAGCTTGAGCGAGCATGCCCGGGATGAAAGGGGATCTCGAGCAGAGACGGGTCAAAAGAGAAGCTCGGCGGGGTGGCCGGCTCGCAGGATGGGAATGTGAAGTCTTGGAAGTCAAAAGACATGTCCGCTGCCAGACTGTGGTGGATGTTGTGTTAGTCTCATCATAGGTATCATCCGTGTAAGTGAGAGTGGAAATAGTAGAACCAGGATATACGTACGAAGCCATGTCGAGAGATGTGGATGGGCTGCTGTCTAGCTTAGACAACAGTGGATTTGGATTATCGTGGTTATTGGGAAACAAGGGTTTGGAGACCAGCTCCGGCGTGAGTATTTCTTGCTTGCTTATTTGTTTTTATTGTTATTGTTGAAGCCGTGAAGCAAGATGTACGAGATGACAGCGAGAGATATGGGTATGTGTAAGTTGCTGTGAAGCAAGAAGAGGGATATCCAGGGTCGCGTAACTGGCGGCCAACCTCTTTATGGAGATCTAGTAACAAGTTTCAAACAATAGACGACAGGAGGAAATAGGAAAGAATTGTATTGGACTGGAGCAGTTGAGACGGAAAGAGCATATAGACGGAAAGGGAACGACAGGTTGAGAGGGAGGAAGTCGGTCTCTTATCCTCGCGAGCCATAGGCCATCATCAGCCCACTCGGGCACAAGTCGAGTTGACGAGATGAGGTATGTGTGTACATCAATACCGCATTTCTGAAACGTGGAGAAGGAAAAGATACAAGCCCATTCGGCTCGTCGTATTTTTCTTTCTTCAAAGTGTGTGTATGCAAGAGCCCGAACCAGTTTTGTGGATGGGTTTCTTGGTCTAGACGGGAGGCCGGCCTAGTATTGGGCTGGGTTGAGGTTGATGTGCGGTTCCCTTCACTCACCTACAGAAAGAAAGATTAGGTAGGGTGGAGCCATATAGTATGAGTACATGCCACCTAGGCGGCAGATGGATAGATCTTGGGGGTATCCCGACCTGGTATTGACGGTCTGGCTCCCTGCGACCAGCGCGGAAGCCATGCAGCAAGCAACAGTACATCGTCGTTCCCCGTTGATAGTCGTTGACGACCCCTGTCAAGCCATCAAAGACATCCAGCCTATCAGCGGCCAGAGACGCCAGAGACCAGCACCGTCCGAGGTCGAATTGGCGCACCTGGTGGATTCGCTAGATTTCACTGGATTCCCACAGGATTCATAGACTTTTCAGGGTGTTTTCCCTACTGCCAATACAGTATGAACCCCATCCAGGCCGGTACAAGCGGTCGCCAGTCCCATCGCTCAATGCAGACCTTGCAGAAAAAGAGTGCATCGTTCCATGCAGCTAGCCAAAGACTGGCGTCTATGACTCACTCAAATAGCAACACATGGCGGGCCCGGCTGCATTAGCCTCGCTTTCCTAGTTGCTTTTTTGTTTTTGTGGGATGGGAAGCATCATGCCCGCCAAACGCGCTGTGGGGGATATACACATACACATCCGGTAACATGACTGACTTGAGCTAAACTCCAATTCGACACGTCCATATCGCAGGACTCGTCCACGTCGCGATGCGATGCGATGCGATGCGATGCGCTGCGTGCCCGTGTCGGAAGGAGGGTGTTGTCGCGACGAACCAGAAAACCTCGCGACACCGGCTCCCTTCCTGAGAGGACAATTGCTAGCGTGACTTGGGCAGCAGTGCTTTTGTGCGCGCACCTGCTCGTCCATGAAAGCCATTCATTATTCACTTATGTCTGCATTGCGCAGTACCGTAGTATCCTTCAAGCGCCAATACCACCAGTCAATGGCTCAAGGTTCTCGTCTAGTAGTAGTATTGAAGCAGGCACTGCCTGTGCATGCCCTGCTGACTACCTTCATTCGATAATTGTCTGAAGCTTCCGGGTGATTTGCCGCGTCATTCCGACAATGCAATGTAGAATGCATCATCGTCCGCTGCTATTTTTGTCGCCCGCTTAAGCTTTGGGGGTCAAAAGGCAGAACGGTCACTTTGGTAGGTAAAGTAGGCGCCTACGGAAATGAGACAGTCCCAGAGGGCCGGCGGGCGACAGTGCAGAGACAGAGAGAGAATGCGAAGTAAGTTGCGCTGTGTGTAGCCGCCCGCGCGGTTAGTCAGTCAGCGGCTACAATATGGCAGAGAGCATAAGCAAAAAATGGGCCAAGATGGCTCTACCATCTACCCCTAGCTCAGCAATTCCAGTGCATAAAATGGTGGAAATTGGGGGCAGATCGGCTGCTACAGCGCCTAGAAGTCCCTGTAACGTGCCCTGAAGCACCTGTGTAAAATTGCACTCGGCCGGTTTTCTGTCAGCGGGCGCTTGTCTCATAAGGCGAGACGGGTGAGGATCATGGTCAGCTGCTGGGGCGTCTGCGCATACCGAACAGACCCGTGACATCTTCCGGGGTCCGGGGCCAGCCAGCCCGTCTGATTTTCGTCGTCATCTCATCATCTTCATGCCACCGCCGACCGGTGTGTGTGTGCGCAACCGCGCGCGCGCGCGAGAATATTTTCTTTGCACAGCCGCACTCTGTCTTCGCGGGCGCGTAAATACCTTCCGCCCTGTGTCCCTCTACTAGCCACGTGAGGTGGTCGAGTGAGGCGCGAAGGTTGAGCGAAAAAGCAGAGAGAAACCCCACTGCTCCCCACCGCCCTCCCCCCCTCTTGGCGAATCTGATTGGCACGTCAGCACGCGCCCACAGTCCCATGCGGCGCGAGCTTGACTTCAGCCCAATCGGGAGGTCGGACGACCTCCACCCCACCATCGCGACCGTGTTGATTTCGGGTCGATTGGCCTGGAAGCCTTCAAGTTGTTTCCTCGGCATTTTAGCTCGCCTTTCCACTCCAGATTGGCGGGAAGCCCTCTTGAAACATTTTTGTTTGACTGTTTCAGGTTTCCCATCCCGGCTCTAGAGGCTCTCTCCTGAGCTGCTCGTGGCCTTAGGCTGCATGCAAGTATGACTGGTTTTCTACCCGTCGGTGGATATGCTACCAGGATTTTGGTATGTAGGGAGCTATGACCAGCCACCAGCGCATCGTCATGATCGTCTTTTGGGGGTCGGTTCTGCATATTGCGACTAGGAAGAATGACTCACTGACTAGTCCATCTACTATTACAATATGCATTACCCATGGACATCCATGTTCCTAGTATACAACTCATAGATAATCGGGGGCGGAGGAATCTGCCGGCTCGACTCTGGCTCAACACAAACATCATCCCGTCCGGGATATATCCAAATCCAAAAGTCCAGTGGCTGGGAAGCCACGTCGTTCACTACAACTCGTATGCAGGGGGCCAAACCGTCCAGATGGTGTTAGTTTCTGCCCATTGGACACATCAGCTATATGGCTTGGATGGAAGTAGCGGTGATCTTGTCATGTGTGATCTGGCCCGAGTTGGTCGTAATAGCTCGCTCGGGCTTAGGTGTCTGGTGATGGTATGGCCCATTACTCGACCGACTTCGAAACCCAAGTACCGACACTGCCACTTCTGAAGAGCTGATCTCACACTTCGGGGGATTGATAAAGCCCTGTCGGGCTGCCTCCAAGTGATTCTGCATTTGTGTGAAGCAACTTCATGGTGGATGGCTGCCGCGTTGTCCCACCCTCGTTTCGCTCGCGGGACAACGTCACTCGATGCCCTACAATTAGTCTGGAAGTTCGCCACCGGCACCCCTCGCTTCATGTAGTAGGGAGCCTAGGCTTGTGGATGTGGCCCTTCGACATTGGCATGCAACGCCGAGGGTTCTCGTGCTCATGTGAATCACATGATGTGATGGTGAGCCTGATAGCTGCTCTATTCAAATGGGTCATGTCCAAGTCGCGTTGTCTTCGCGTCTATTATATCATCATCTGTTCGTAATGACAACGGCAATCCGACATGCGTCTATAGTGTAGCTTTCAAGGAAGCCCCTCCAGCAGCACCCATGGCACTGGACTCGCCACCCTCGCTTGAGTCGGCTGGCGTCCCTTGACTGCGGCCGTTCTCCATGGAGATGAGGGGCTCGCCACCCGGCACGTCTTCCTGGGTAGCCGAGGCTGCTCTTACTGCCTGGACCTCCTCATTATCAGCCTGCCTTTGCCTCGCCTTGATCATCTCGAGTTCATCCACGACGCCGTCAACCTGAGTGGCGGCAGGACGCTCCACTTCCACTGGGCCTGGAACGTCCTCTTTGAGCCTCCTGAGCGCCCTCCGTAGCCCCTCGAGTCTGCATCTCTCTTGGACCACCATGCCCCTGGCGTATTCCCGGATTGCTCGCCTGGCCATCTTTTCGTGCATCTCTTGCCAGCCCGCAAGCTCACCTGCCACAACTTGTTGTGTGTATCGGAGCTCCCTGCCTATCTCCTCTACCTCCTTCACCTTTTCTTTGGCGCGTTCCTCCTTCTCTTCGTTCATCCGTTGGCGGGTCTCATCGAGCAAACCAAGTGGCCATCGTGTGGACCGTGAAAGTGAGTTGTATGAGCGCTCTATGCTTTTTCGAGTAGAAACAATCTGTGCTACAAGCTGTGGTGGGCGCGCGAGGGCCGCCAGCATTGCAGCAATTGTGGACTGGAGAGCTAAGAGAGTAGTATGTAGGGTTGTGGAAGGCAATGACGCTTGTGGGAGGAGGTTACGTGTATAAGTTTCGAAGGCTGAAATATACGTCGGGGGCAAGAATGCTAGGTTGGAGACTTGCTTTGACAGTAGCGCTGTAGCATCGTAAAGGTCTATCACTCGAGGTTCAGCTCGTGTTTCGAACATAGGAGGAAATGGACTAAACTTACCGGTTGCAACCACGCTCAGTGCATTGGATCGTCTCGCAACGCTCTTCGTCGAGTAGTTGACACTTCGGACCATATCCCGCGCGTGGTCGACGAATTGCTCTACCTCTCGCATGTCTTCCAGTGGTTCCATCTCTTCACGTACTTTCTCCGCCCTTGTCTCGGCCTTTAGCCTACTGCGTTGCTCCATCATCTCAGCCTGCAGATCTGGAACTAGGAAGAACTCCCATAACATCTCATGCGTCGCGAAGGTAGGGTGCGCAAGGAGGATCTTAAGGAACCAGTCTGTACGTGTCTGGATATCTTTCAGCACTGCGCGAGATGGTTTGCTGGGTATCTGGAAAGGTGAGCGTTGGCCAGCAGGGTTGGGAATCCAAGATGCTGGATTCTCAATTGAGAGCAAGTGAGCCAGCCGGTCAAAATCGGCCATGGACCGCCGGCAAGTCGTCACGGTGAAGCTATTGTCGCTATTAGGGGCCCCGGACTTGATCACGAGGCGGATGGTAGCATCCTCAACGAAGAAAGACCGGACTACGCCCGTCACGCGAGCGTCGTCGGCTGAAGGCATCGAGAACAGAGTCAGATCATCGATCCTATTCCGTACCTCGTCATCTTTTGCCAACTCAACGGCTGTCAAACCCCGTAGCTCTTTGGCCGCAATATCGACACGCGGGTCTCCGTAAAGTGAGCGAACGACATCGAAACGGCCATATTTGCTAGCTACCATGAGCGCCGTGAACCTCTTCTCGTTGGTAGCGTTAACGTCCACATCACAATGCTGTAGTATCTTCATAATTAGCAGCGCGTCGTGCACGATATGCAGCAACGTGTTGCCTTTAGAGTCTACGTGATCATCCAAGTGTAGTGGTTGCCAATCGCCTTGCGCTTCGGTTGCCGCTTCGAGCCCAGCTTCGACCATGGCGTAGTAATCCACATGATCGTAAGATCTGCACAATGCAAAGAGCGGCGTCAGACCATTTTTGTCTTTTTGCCTCCAAGGTAGCAGCTTGCCAATGCGCCGGATTAGATACGGTGCGTGGAATAGGTAATGCGCGATGCTCCGACCCATATTGTCCTGTAGTGCTAGATAGCTCTTGACTTGCGCAGAGCTGACCGAGCTATTAACAAAGTCCAGTATTATGTCGATCAGTTCCGTATGGCCGAGCTGAACAGCAGCATTCAGAAGAGTAGTGTTTGAATTGTTGACATCCTGCAAGATCACCTCCGGTGGATAAAACTCTTTCAGCGACAGAAGGTATCGCAAGGTCTCAGGTCGTGCATTCTGAACTGCCATCATCGGCACGGACTCCCCGAAGGAATCCTGCGTTTGACAAAGGCGAGCAGCAGTTGTGTCACCCTCAAGCCCACTACCTGTCGTCGCAATACTTGTAGCTCTGGAGCGATATGAGTACTCTGATCCGCTGGACATACTCCGAATATCCATCGAAACCTTTTTAACACGTCTCCGAAGTGGACCTTGCACGTCTGTAGTCCCATCGGTTTGAAAAGGGAACACATGGCTGAGTCCAGATCCTTTGGAGTACGGCTCCGATATGCTATAGGTGCCAGAAGACCTCCTAGAAGAGCCGTTGACCATACTCCAACTCACAGACGGGGCCCGGCTCGAGACAGGTGATTGATCGACTTCGTCCTCCATGTCATCTTCGACTGTGTCGGCGTTCGGGTCCATTATTCTCTTCAATTCCCCTAGTTCGCCTTTGGATGTCGCGTCCCAGAGAGATTTATTGCGGCGACTGGCGCGTCTGAGACCGCTAGAATCACGTTGAAGGTAAGACAGGACAGCTTCGAATGTGCTCACAGCATATCCCATTTCGCCGCTTTCGACATCATCGATAAAAATGAAGTGGCGGATGTAGTTCAACCGAGCCTGTAGGTTCTTGACGCCGGCTCTGATAACCACGAAGAGAAGTAACGATACAAGCGTGTCGGCGTTGATGGTAAGGGGCGGCTTTTCTGCCGCTGAAGTACCGCTGATCTCTGGCCGCGCCTGTTCGGTTAGATTCGTAACGGATTTCATTGTGGACAGCAGTAGCTCCATCATTTCTTGCGGGCATAGGGCGGTAGACATCTTTCCGAATTCCTCCACAGCTCGGCCAAGATAGACTACGAGCAAATGCTTCTCCGGTAGGCCGCCCTCTATAGCCAGACCAAGTTGCGAAATGTCGATATGCTCCATCTGGCGAATCTTGGCTTCCAACTCTAGATCCTCTTGACGACGCATAGCTGCTAACCGTGTCCATATGAAGTTGTGGACATTTTCGGCTACATAGCGTTCGATGAGCCGCTCTACTAAGGGCCCCGTAAGCTCCGTGGTGGCACCCAACATCGACAGTTGCTGCTTGTCAACATTTTGGAACAGGTCAATTGCTGTGGTTACAGCCGTCTCTAACGAGGCTCTCATAACATCCTCATCTTCTTCGGAAAAGAAGCTTCTGGCCATATGATCACCATCAGCCCCGTTAAGACCCTGAACACTCTGCCTCCGCACGGATACACTATTCGATCGGGCCTTCTTCATGGCCGTGGTAATCGGACCGTCCGGCATAGGATCGGGAATGTGAGAAGCAGAGGGCGGCGGGGGAAGAGGCCGCTCAAAGACGGTGGTGAACTCGCGGAAGAGCTTCTCAAGGCCAGGTTGCATTTGTCGTGCGATCGCGGGGAAGTGGTTCAAGAGGTCATGAAAGCTCTTGACTTCTTTCTTCCTCGGCAGGCTGGGTTCTCCGTTCTCGATGGCGGCGGCCTCCTTAGCATCAGCCAGTATTTTCTTCGCCATGCCCTCTATGAAGACGGCTCTCGGAATTGGAATCTCCTCCCAGGTGCCCACCAACGGTCGGGAAATGTAGTAGATGAGCCATTGTCTCGGTTCGAGCGCGTCAGCGTACCATATTGTATCGCCAAGAATCTGGGCTTGAGCAAGCGTTCGAAATCCTGCGAGAATCGGATCAGTCAAGGTTGGGCGGCGATGGGGCTGCGGTTGAGTAGTATAGCATGCCAGAGGAACCATACAAACCTTTGTTGCTGTAAACGAAGGCGTCCTTGATGACGACGCTCCTCCCATTGACCGTGTTGTATTGGCGCGCCTTGCCCCTCAGCTCGCGCAAGTTGCCCACACCAGCATCTTTCCCTCCCGCTGTAGCCGCACTGCTAGGGATCTTGAGCACATGGCTTCCGAGGAAATCTTCAGACGCAATAACCTCTGCAGTCGGCGATCCAGCCTCGGTCTCGCGGGAGGTAAGAAGGACGTCGGCAGTCGGAACGAGGATGATATAGTGGTGGACGGGCGAGCACTGGCCGACAATGGGGTTGCCCGGTCGGAAGAAGGCGGCCAGGAAGGGGTTCAGAGGTTGCATTCAGGCAATTTGTCCTGATGATGCGAGAGGACTCTCTACCATGTTCTCCCAGCTTCAGGATGTCGCTGGGGCCCTGGCTTTTCGATGGCAAGGCTGGCTGGCGGGTTTGGAAGTGTCGGTTGCGATAGTTCAAGGGCCAGGTAGGTAAGTAGGTAGGTTGGTTCGAGTTCGTTCGGTCAGTCGCCCACGTCGTCCGTCAGTCACGTAAGGTACCCTGAGGTCCGCAATTGGAGAGCTACGGTAGTATGGTAGGTACCAAGCTCTAGGTTCAGGGCTGCTTATCGCTGATGCTTTTTGATGGAGCTGCCAAGAGCAGGTGTGCACAGAAGAAGGGCGACAAGGCAGCAGCAACTCCTCCTCAGGCTTCGGGCTGAGATCTAAGACAATTGGACAAGACAAGCCGACAGACAACGCTTTGCATGCGCTCTATGCGTGCTGAAAATACACAGTCATTTGGTCGGAAGTACATTGATGAATCAATCGAAATGGCGGTTTGATCTAGCAGCCCCCAAGATGAGTGACGCACGGTACGTAGATCTGCACTAAGCCTGCCAGGGAGTGGGAGGATCCTAGTTCCCACGTCCCCCAGGGCGAATTGCCCATAATGGGAACCACGGAACCCGGCAGTCCACTCAATGTCGGGTTGTATCACATGTTTTTATCCAATATCAGTTTCGTTTCGTCTTTCCACGGATGTGTATGTTGTAATGAGAAGAAATCAATTTTGCTAATTTTCTGGTGCCATGGTTGATGCGTCCACGTATGTTCCCAATAGGTATTCTTTTGACAGTATTACCAGTACTACGTACCAGTCATCTGGTCGATTGGGAAGCATCAAAACATGGGATGGGTGGCTGGTGCATTAACGTAAGGTACATTTTATGGCGCTGTACGTATGATCGAGTCATAACCCAATGTGGTGGGAACATGTGCATGAGTTAATTGGAATTCCATTGAATAGTATCATATTTCATCCAGACTTATGAGAGCATCTTCTTGAGCGCACCCAAGAGCAGAAACAGGGGCTTCTCCAGCGGTCGTTATACAAATAATACACATCCAAGCATACCCGATACCAGTATGTCTCAGTAATACCCAGTGATAGACCAATGAAGTCCATTCTTTTACACTCCTCTGCCCATCCCCGCCAGCGTAGAAAATCTGCTTTTTAGCTAATATACGAGCGGCGCGCTGGTTCCTTCTTCATGTTATCAGCCTCTCTCATGAGACCGATTTATTTATGCTAAATCCTACACCTTCACGCCCACTCCTGCCAATATAGGTAGCTAGCTCACTCTCTAGCTAATCTGCGAATGCAACGCGGGCTGTTTTCTTCTTCTTCTTGGTAGCAGACTCCTCCAAGGCGGATTCGTCTGTTCCAGATCCAGATGCCCCGCTACCAAACATGGAGGAGTAGGTTCTCTTTGCACCTTTAGATAGTATCGGTTCGGGATATAGGGCCTTCGCCTCCGGCTCTCCGTTTCTGCCCCTCGCGTTGCCCACCGATTTGCCCTTGCCTTCTGGTGATGCGAGCACCAAGCCTTCGTCGGGGTGGAAATCCCGCCCGAACCCGCGCCCAAAGATGAGTTGTGGCGTCTCCAGTCGTGCTGTCTGGGCCACATCAGGTAGGTTCTCAGGCATGGGCAGGATACGAGCGTTCAAGATCCAGTCGTGAATGGGCTGATCGTCGAGGATGGACTTGATCTTGCGATGCTCTGCCTGGGGTATTGCCTCTCGTCGTTCAACGATCAACTCCTCAATGCTTCCCTTCAACACCAGCGTCTCCACGCTGATAGGCTTAGGCTGAGTCAATCGTCGTGCTCGGCCGATAGCCTGTTGCTCGACTTGGGGATTTAGAACCGGCGTCAAGAAGTAGATCCGTGAGGCGGTCCTCATATCCAGCCCAAAAGCTGCTTGGGAAAGGTCCATCAGACAAACACGAAATCTGTCGTTTTCTAAGAAGGTCTGGATATATTGCCCGCGGCGCTGAGCAGAAAGTCCTTGCCTGGTATATATAAGATGCTGCACTTGTAACTAGCCAGTCGTGTTAGCCAATCCGTTGTTCAGAGGTTTCAGCTTACTTACTATTTCAAGAACCTGAGCCAGGTAAAAGGCAATGTTGTCATTTTCAAAGAAAACGATTATCTTCTCTTCGTTTTGGTATTTGACTATAGAATCGATGAGATATGTTAATTTTGACGATACTGTCGACACAATTCGAGTATTCGTCAAGGCTGCCGCAATCTCGATGTTACCGTATGAAGGGACATCATCCACTTCATCTAAGTCCCGATTTGCTTGTGAAGACGTCTTCAGGGATTGCGCTATCGTGTGGTGATCTACACCGACGGCGGTGCTCCCCGCCAAGGTGGACGAGGCCGATTCGCCTTCAACGCTCCCTGCCATGCTTAACATTCTCGTCTTCTCGGAGAGACCTTGGCGATCCATTGCACCAGAGTCCATCATCAGCTGTAGTGAAGTCGGTGCATCGATCATAGGATTCAAGAATCTTTGCAGAGCTTGTACCAAGCCTGCGTCAGTACAGATGGGCTCCCCATCTTGGGGATCCTCATCAGCAAGAGACCATGCTGGCGCGCGATCGTTGCCGCCGGGGAAGTGCTCGAGGTACAGAGGAAGCGCATGGTATGTGTTACTGATGTCTTTCAAGCCATTTTCACTTGCCACTTTTCCAAAAGCGATGGCATCTGCCAGCAACGCTCTGTCTGTTTCGCTGATAGGGACCTTTTTGTTCACCAAGAACTCCTCGGCCCTCTCCAAAGCATTATCGATTTCTTCGTCGGAGTAGAAAACTCCTCCGAAAAAGCTTGCTTGCTTAAGATTGCTGACTAACTGAAGAAGTGCCGAGCGTTGCTTGGCGTGGAAGAAGTAGTCCATGTCTGTCCGCTGTGATTGAACAGAATTGAAAATGATCATCATCGAAAAGAGGTTCAAGGCAAGCTTGTCTTGGTAAGATCCTTCCAATATGACGTTCCTGGTTTGTACTGGCGGAAGGGCAGCTTCAACGTCAGACAAACGGTGCCGGACCATTAGAGACTTCAGAGTCGTCTCGAGGCAGTGTATACTACCACAACTTTTCTTGGAGTGTTTTGGCTGCAACACGTAAACGCTCCAGTCTGCCTGGGTATCTCCGGCTTCATGCTTTGTATTCGACCACGGGCGGACTTTCAAAAACTTTGAAGCAATGTTGCCTATGCGGAGGAGGTCGTCTCGTTCCTGGACAGCAGGAGCTTCATCATGGTCTCTTGGGGCCCCCTTTCCAACGGCGCTGCGTCTACTTCCCACAAGATTCGATTCTAGTGGGATCGAAACTCCGTATAGTCCCTTTGTAGGTGTGCCTGTCACCACCCAGCGTATGTCGATCTCGAGCGCATCAAGCAAAACCATGAAGTCTGTTCTCCACTGTCGGCTTCCATTGCCAAGCCCATGGCCCTCATCAATGATGCAACGCTTGAAAAGTAGGCCTTGCAGGATACTGATCTCGTATCCTTGGTCGGTGTCGCGATCCCTCTCAATCTTCTCAATCCTACTTTTGGAGAACAGGATGATATCATAGGTTTTCAAGATGGAAGCGACTGGGATCTCCGACTTTAAGTCTTCGAGCACTAGGGTCGAAAGGCCGACAGTGTGTTTTTTTATCTCCTTCTGCCACTGTCGCACAAGATTGTTGGGCACGATGATGAGATTAGAGCTCGTGATCTGGACTTCTCTGCCGTACTGTGAGTGGGAAGCAGAGCTCCGTTTACCTCTCCTTGGTTGAACAAGAGTGTTGACAGCAGCTTCCAATTTGTAGAAGGCACGATTCTTGTTTCGTTCGAGGGCTTCCACACACATGTCGGGGATATCTTGAAATTGATCTTGACGCTGACGCCAAGGAACGGAATGGCGGTTTACGGCGGCAGCCGCCATATCCATAAGGCACGCCCTCTTCTCACGCTTCGGATTTAAGACCGTGTAAGGTTCTGGCGCTGTAGTGGGCATGCCTTTCGTGGCACATATTACCGATAAGCACATCAAAGTTTTGCCAAGTCCCATCTCTTCGCAAAGAAGTCCTCCTCGAATGGCATCGTAGTAGCGCGGTTCTTTCAGTACCTCGCCTCTGACAAAGTCTGAATACCACGAGTTGCCGTTTTGATCTGTTCTCTCCAGTAACCTGGGATCAAGCACGCGTCTGGGGACTAGCTCGCGCCGAAGCATCTCTGCGACTGATTTTCGTTGAATGGGTATGAGTGTGGTCTTGATCCCAAAGATATCGCTGTTTAGAACATCGCTAATCAATCCTTTACCAAAAGCATTCGGGATGTGGTGGATTTGAGGATCAGGCGACGGGAATTGGTTGAAGCGTTCCAGCAGAGATAACTCATCGTCTTCCTCCTTATTGCCACTCGTCTCACTCGTGCCATGGCTTTCGCTCCCATTCCAAGTAGTGGGCGAGTAGTCTAACTGCTTCAACAAGATCCCTAAGTCCTTGGACAGTTTGACGCCTTGTCGATCAATCGACACTCGATCCACATCATGAGGAAGGACGTAGACGCGGAGGATGTGGTTCCTCAACTCAAGCTGTATCCATTTGGCTCGAAATATGCCTGCAAAAGGAGCGAGTGTTGGCAATGCCAACAACGGAGCTTGGAGAGCATTTGGCATGGACAGATCCGCTGGGACATCATCGTGATCACGGCTCAGAAACCGCCAGCAATGATGAGTGGGTTGATTCCCGGTTTCATGGGATGTAAGCCTGTTCGTCTCATAAGATGACAGTTGAAGACACCCTGCCGGGATGTACTTCGAGAGCCAAGGCCGGTCCATGAGGATATTATCCGCCATTTGTTGGACTCCAAGCTGGTGCTACCTAGCCTGGGCTGTGTGTGCACGTGATGCGGCTGTACATGTGGAAACCTTATGCTGAGCTCCGTCTACAGGTATTATCGAGATACATGCATCGCACAAGCCAGCAATGGTGAATAGGGGCCCGGGGGCCGGAGGGCGTTAGGCTATGGATTGTCAATAGTGAGGTTGAATTTGATCGATTGTCAAGGTGAGATGATGAGATGACGTTTCCTCGTCTGCCTGTTTCTCAAGTGTCACTTTAGTGAGCAAGGCGCATTTAGGGGAGATGTCACCCACTATTTTACCCGCGTGGGGGTTTCACACCCGTGTGGGGCATGTCAGTCCACTGAGGGGCCATTGTATGTACCTGCAGCAGCATCCCCACATGTTCCAGCATTCAATGTCCTGGCCTCCAATTTGGAGACCACAATGCCATTCAGCTCTACATGTATTCACTAAATGCAGAGGGAAATTCCCTTTTCATTTATTCAGCATCAGAACAAGAAATAGTTGAGGCAATAAATCACTTCTGGCTCTAGAAGGCATCAGGAAGCAAATTATGGAACTATCCAGGGGTAAAAGCAAATATCATGTATCAAGTCCAGTAGTGCCGGGAAGCTTAAGCAGTGTTTACATACTTCTTGTGCTCCGTTCAACTCAAATGTTGCTAGATCCCGTCATATGAACTTCATTATTCCTACCGCCTGCCCATGAAGGTAGGGGGACTCAACCAGTCTGGTTGAAGTAATTCCCAGCAATCGGCGTTGGCAGCCCAGCGGCCGTCTGGAACGACGCCACATTAAATGCCGTCTTCCCGCTCTGGAGCTGCGTCTGCGCGGCTTGAGGGATGACCCGGTTCTCCGGCTGCTCCCAGAGGAGATGAGTGTAGCGATGAGGGTGCGGCGGGGTCTCGGCCGAAGGAGCTGGCGCCTGCGCAAGCAATAACTCGGTTAGCTACGTGTAGAATACGATGGTGGAACTCGAGATGGCCGACTCACAAACCACGCCACGGGCCCGGTGGCCCTCGTGGTCAACGTGTAGACTCCGCTGTCCGTCTTCTGGCCACTGGCCTTGAAGTCTCTCAGCACGGTGTGAAGGTAGGTGGCCGGCTTTCCTTGCTTGGGGTTAAAGGGGTTCGTCGACCTGTGTGTGGCATGTCAAACGGTGTTAATATCCTGCGTTCATTGCAAGTGCCCACTCGCGTCTGGGTATCACGTACGCATCGAGATCTACAGGTGCTGGTCAGCTCGACAACCGTACACACTGGCAAAAGGGGAGGAAGGGGGTAATGTTTTACCAATCATCATCCAAACATAGGTCCCGTTCGGTTGGGTCTTCAGCCCGATCGTGGGCGCCCTTGCAGTGTCTGGACCATGTTAGACGTGTACGCTCTCTCTGACCGATTTCTCAACAGATATTGCTGCATTACGGAGGAAATACTCACCACCTTTCGTCAATGCTAACCCAGGAGTGACCTCCTTCGTGCCGAAAATGACATCCAGATGAGGTGTGACCTGAGGTGCGAATCCATCTGGAGTCTGTGCTGCGGATAGACCCGCGAGTACGAGAAGCGTGTAAATCCCAGAGAGCTTCATCTTAAGATGCCCTTCGGTGTTGACAGAGTTGGGTGATTTGGTAGAATAGAAGGTTCGCAAAGTCCCCCCTGCGGGGGATTGGTGGGTTTTATTATGGTGGAGTCTCGGAATGTCCTTGATATTCCAGGTCCTGGAATCGATATACTAAAGCTTTCTCTATAGTGATGGCTAAATCGGCAATGACGCGATTGGCTGGCATGGCGACATTGGATCACCCATCACCCGCCTTGGCGGATTAGTTTCAAGTCGTGGCTATATGCACCCCGCTGCGTACTCGGTAGTGTTTCCTTACGAGTTCCTGCAGGTATGAGTCGGCGCTGTTCACAGATCGCCTGGCGTTCCAAGGGACAGACATGGTTAGGTGGACGAAAGGTGTCATGAATAAGTGTATGAATTAGAAAGCCTTGCCAAGAGCTACCAGGAAACCAGACCTGGAACTCCTGTAAAGCAGAACGAAGCTTGCAATCATGTCTTCATCATCATCAGTCAAAACAGTAACTAGTACATACAAGACCCATTGACAATAGGACATGGGGCACCCAAAGCAAATACAGAGAATCATATCTCCGTCCCAACTTGCTTCCAACACGCCCATGGCATAAAACCGTCACTCATTATATCCAGAAGAGTTCAAGTGCCACCCGAGTGTGTTTGCTTCCACCTCTTCCACGGATGGCCTGCCGCTGGTAACGTCGAATAATGGGCCTCGGCAGGGCTTGGTATCATAGTGGGCGCCGAACTGTTGTTGACGATGCCTAATCGCCCCGAGCGCGGTAGTTGCCCATCTTCTCGATCGAGCTCATGATACCGCTCCGTGCGCCCAGCCCACTTCCCGGCCTGCTTCCTGGTCTCGGTAGACCGCCACCGCTCATGCTCTTAGTGCTTCCATGATTCGCTAGGCCACCAATACGACTCTCCGTTTGGGACTTGGGAAGAGCACTGCCGGGTGCCCGTATGCCGGTAGGGCCAGGTCGGGTGAGGCTGCTTCGGAAAGCTTGTTTCTGCGCAGGCGAGGCTCCCACGCTGCGAGTGCTGTTGCTACGCGCTGGTGTTGCGTTTGCTGGTGTACGAGTCGAGGGAGGAACCGGAGCCGACATCCGTACCGGTTTCGAAGGTGTACGGCGCACTTCCTCCTCTGGTTTGGGCTCTGCCTTGGCCTGGTTGGCGGCGACGAATGAGTGCTGCATCTCCATCATCTCCTCCGCCAATTGAACGAGTTCTCCCTTCTCCACACGCTCGCGCTCCAGAAGGACGATGAGTTCGTGGTTATCTTGCTTCACGCTGGATACAATTGCCTCGAGCTTCTGTACCTCGGCGCCAAGCTCCTTGATTTGTGCAGCATCTCTGCTGGACTGGGCCTTCAGCTCGGCAGTCTCGTTGGCGACAGCCTGGCCAAACTCGACGCGTGTCATGGTCGCATCTCGACCCAGCTTGAGGCGTTCGTTGTCATCGGTCAGCTCTTCGATTTGGCGTTCCAACTCGCGAATCTTCTTCTCCCAGCGTGCCTCGTAGCTCTTCTTGAGCGCGGTTACCTTGGTCTCATGCTTGGACTTGTAAAGTGCGTGCAGCTCTCTGGCTACACGTTCCATGTTCTCGGCATCGCGTTGGGCTGCCACCCTGCTATCGGATCGGTCGGGCGACTTGACGTCTGGTGTACCCCGCCCTGCGCGGAGACTGGCTATCCTAGATTCGGCCTCTTGCGCCATCATTTCAGCTGCCTCCCTCCTCTTCTCGCTTTCGTCCAACTTGGATTCAAGTTCGTCCCGTTCATGCTGGTTGTGGACGATTTCCGACTTCACCTTGCGCAGAACAGACTCCATCTCCCGTCCCCGCTTCTCCCATGACTCTTTCTCGTCTGTTATCGATTCCTTCAAGCACTCTGCCTCGCGCAGCTTCTCCATGGTTTGACCCACTCGTTTCTCTGCATCACCAACCGCGGTCTTGAGAGATGTAACCTCAGCTTCTTTTCCGGAAAGCGAAGCTTTCAGGCTGCTGATCTCGGACAGGAATGCAGACTTCAGAGACTCGACCTCACGCGGCGTCACTGTGGGAACGCTTCGCGGGGTAGGCATTGGCGGAATATCGAAGTCAAGTAGATTGACGTCACCTCTCTTCGGCGTAGAGTTGGGATGATGTCCGTTGGCCTTGGCCGGCGAACGTGACCGCCCTCTCTTGGTAGGTGACGAGGGCCTATAATGCGCCGAAATGGCGGACATCTGCTCGGTGAAGTCCAACAGACTAGTTGTATCACCGACGTTTTCCGATTCAGATTGCCGAGCCGACCTGGCGGTTGAAGGATCATATCGATCTCGCGGCCGTGGTGTAGTCAGGCTGTTGAATTTGTTTGGGCTTGTGCCCAACTTGGCGAACGTAGTAAGGTTCGGGATGACCGAGAAGTTGCTGAAAGTGCTAATCATAGTGTCGTCCGGGGCGCCAGATTCGTCGATCTTATCCAAATGCTGGTCATCCACGGTTATAGAGGTCACGTCGGCGTCATCAAGGCCCTCGCCATTCTCCAGCATGGTGGAGTCATCCTCGAATATCTGAATAGCATGCTTCAACCCATCGTTTGATGCAAGAGCTTCCTCAAAAGTCATTTCTTGCCTCACCACTGATTCGGTTGACGATGACTTGGGTGCTGGGGAGTCTTGCGGAGTAGCGTTGTTTTCTGGTGACTTGGCCGCAGGGGAATCTTGCGGCGCAGCATCCTTCTGTGTTGACTTGTATGCTGGTGAATCTTGCGGAGCAGCATTGCTGCTGCTGCTGCCACTGCTTGAACGAACGGGGAAACCGGTGTTGACCTTGACAGGGAATCGCTTGTCGGGCGAAACCGCCTTTCGCAGGGGACTTTTGGCGACGGCATCAATGGCTAAGGGTGCTAGGCCCTCGGATCCAAAAGTTTTCTCCTCGCGCGGGCTGAGAATCCTAAGGGGCGCAATGCCGTTTCCCGACAGTATTCTAGAATGTCGCGTCTTGCCCGGCGACGACGCATTCTCCTGTTCTTGATCCTCTCTCGGAGGGTTGTTTTCGGTTTGCGGTTCTGGTGTTCCTGACATGACTGGAGAACTCACATCGACGACGTCTTTGGAGGGAGAGTCGCTGTTGGGAGTGGGAGAATCCATTATGGGGTTGAAATTGTGGCGCGCGGTCAGAGGGGTAGCTAGTATGTTCAGCGACGCGCTTGGCGCAGGTGTGAGAGGCGAAGCCATATATCGATCCTGGCAGAATATTGTAGAAGTGCAAGCCTTGGGGCTGGCTATTCAAATATCGACGGCGGTGATTGAGCCGCCTGTCGTTGAAGCAATGGTGGTGTACGGAGTACGTTGTGTTTAATTGGTATGGGGTTGTAGGGAACTCCAATTTAGAGGAAATTAGCTTGGAAGAAGAGGAGGATGCAGGAGGTAATTAAGCCTTTAGAATGTTAAGCTGTTTTGGGTAGCCGGGGGGGGGGGGGGCAGAGGTTGCTGGGACGATTGGTCCGAGTGGAGCAAGTAAAAGACCCGACCTGGGAGCCTATCAATGGGGATGTGATGTATCTGGCAGGGCTCACTGGCTCGCACTCGTCTTACCTCTTCACCACTTAAAACGTCATCTTCTGAGTTGTTGGCCCTGCGCTACGGTATGCTACAGTCTTAGAAAGCTGCTTCTTTCATGGTTTTGCGCTGGTTGTCCAGCAACTACCGGGCAAGGCATCTTAGGCGCCTCCCAGAGACCGATTCGGCCCCAGTGTCAACATGACTCGAGCTCCACTGTACAAGCAACTGGTCGTTGCTGTGAATGACAACCACGGTTGCCCGCCTTCAACGTGAACGCTTCTCTGCCTGCCACGATGTATTTTCAGTTGGGCTTGTTGAGGTTATCTATGGCAAACTCTCTCTTTTTCTCTCTCCCTTCTTCTGGGAGATTATTTCCGTACTTAGACTGACACAAGACGCGGCAAGCAATCATGTTGGTCATTGCGTACCTGCTTGCCATCCATGTTGTAAGACAAAGAAGAAAGTCAGTTGGCAACAGCCACCAACACCACCAGAAATGGCATCTGCACTCTAATGAACAATTGATACTCAATTCCCGAATGCTCTTGATATACAGACTTTGTCGTCTCGTTCCTCTCCAAATTAAGCGTATTGTCGCATCTGGAGCTCGATGCGAATATGTCTACAAGCACCGCGAAAAGATTAGCGGAGCCCATGCCATATCTACCTCCTGAGATCTGGGCAATCGTCTTCAGAAGCCTGGCCACCAGTCAGGACTTTGCCGGCGTCTGGAACAACGGTCGTCGCACTTCGCGCCGTTTCAAAACCTTCATCGAGTCAGTGTTCCGCATCGATATTCTCCCAGTGATGCAGTGATGGTGACCAAAACTATCTCTTGTCGGTTGCACGGGTTGGGCCGGAGTCGAGAGGGTGCTGCTCGAATTTAAGGGACTATCCGACGATTGCGACCGAGCCTATTTCGGAGAAAAAGACGAGGCTAGCAAAGGAACGGGTGGGCCAAGGTTGCAGTGCAATGATAGTTGCCATGGCTTGAGCGCGAGTGAATTTAGCAACATGGCACCACCGAGCTTGCCGTGCAGCCCGCCAGTTCTGATCGAGTGGACATCATCTCATTTCTGCGTCTCCGTCGCCCGCGGCCCCACCAGCTTCGTTGGCAACCATGGGACGGAGGAGCCGGCCCATCACGCATGGTTCAAGGCCGGCCGTGCCCCGTCGATGCAGATGCGGGTCGATCAGCGAGCTAAGGAGGTCTCATTCCTCTGGAAGTGCCTGTTGAGTAACTTCGCTGCCAATCTTGATAACCACCCCATATCTCCAGGCCCTGAAGTATGCCCTTTGTCTCTGGGGTAGTCGATGCTGGTCAGCTGGGCATCTATACTCCGGCTGCCGCAGCTGACACTACTCTATGGCGAAGGGTGTAGAGATGCTGGTGGAAGGGGAACTTTAGCTTTAGTATTCATCATTTTCCATTTCGGTTCAACACTGAAAGCCATGCACTCCAGTAGAGGGCATGTATGAAAGCTTAGAGCACAGGCTTTATAATAACCTTGGGAACGTATGGTGGAAATTGGCATGCGCACTCATCAAATGTTTCACCTTGTCTAATCGTCTACAGGTCAACGGCCGAAAAAGTCAGGGCAGCAAGATGAGCCAATCGGGTTGCCTGCAATCACGGCCATCGAAACTGGATCCTACTGGTGGATGTGGTACTCGACGTTTAGCGGGTAAGCCGCATGCTTCGTGACAAATCAGTCAAGGGGAACGGAGCTGTCAACAGCAAGTATGGAGTATCATGCATATCATTCCTGTCAGTGGTGTGAATAGTGTACGCCGGAAGGGTGTCTGTCAACCCCGGCCCTTGGTGCAACTAGTAAACCAGCCCCTGAGATTGAGGCTGATGCAGCAGTATTATATACACTATATCAATGCTCAGCTTCTAGTGACTTTAATCATGACATTTTAGTTGATCCCAGAGAAAACTTCAGAAGTGTATTTGTTATATGTTTCCTCGGTTTCCGAGCAGATTTCGGTGGTTTGCTTCGAATGATACTCGGCAAAGACCAGGAATCACAATATATAAGCTCGTGTCAGTTTTGGGTCCCAGTTGCCCGAAGGGGATACGGCTTCGGCTTATACTGATGTAGGTGCTTGGTTACTTCATTCAATGTAGGATCTTTAATTACCTCCGGTCGTGCTATAAGGGAACCGGAGCCAGGAATCCCTATTGCGATGTTTAGGGTGACCCGGCATATGTTTCAGCTGCTATTTTTACAACCATTAACTATTAAGTCAGTCATAGGAGTTCGGGCATGTCGTATTACTAAAGGGATAACAAGAAAAAAGTGACCGCAGAGGGAGTTGAACCCTCTTGCCTTTAAGTATATATAATATGAATAAGAATACTAACCGCTAGGCTACACCGGCCCGGTCAAGGAAAGTAGGTATCATTTTGATTTATAAAGCCAGGTTAGGATTGGAATGCTTCTGGGGGTGGGCAGTTAAGTATTCAAGCTTTAACGGTGCCATGGTTCATTGAGTGGGTTACCAGTCCAAGAAGTGAAAGCCAATGATAGTGATCCTTTCTGATGGGATTTATATATCTTGGCAGGTGGCAGATCTGTCACAGACACGAATATGCAATATAATTATACTGAGATTCCCTGTGGTGGTATCCTGTGGTAAGAGGGGGGGGAAGGGGGGCGAATCGATTTAAAGAACAGCAAACTGGGGTTTCACCAACGAGACGGCTTCAATAACTACACTCGTAAGTAAAAATCTCCAGAGTTTGCTAGTTCTCCGGTAGACTTATTTCAACGCTTTGGTCAGCGGTGGAACAACCATCAGCGAAATATCACATGAATATATGGAAGCCATGGTAGAGAGTGCCAGAGACAGGGAACTATGGGCATTGCATTGCCATAAGACACCCTTTGGACGGATGAGCTAAAAGCAGCATGATTCGTATACAACAGACGTGTTGTATCGTAGTTGAACTTCAGTATAAGGCGAACACGGCGGCGTCGAGATTGGTGATGGCGGCGCAGTGGCCGATGATGGTGTCGAAGTCCTCGGCAGTCAGGGGGCTCGAAAGGTCGGACGGTTTGCTGTTTTCATCCAGTTTTCGGACGGTTCTGAGACCGCGCCACTTCTTTCGGTAGAGCTGCCACCAGGCCTTGTAGTCCTCGGGTTCAGGGCGATGTCGTATCCGTGATATGCATGCTGATAATCCAGCTTGACGAGAGCTGCACGCAAGGAGTCTGTACCTGATCTTTGGGGTCCAACCGCCAACACTTGCATCGGAATTTTTCGAACCTTCGGAGGTGCCTCTAAGGGATATACAATCTCTTTGGGATTGTCCACCAGATTCTGTAACTTACGGCAATACATCTGGTCGGCGGCAAGGGAATATGGATGAGTAAAGGGTATTAAGGCGTTGAAAGGGTTCCATAGGTTTCAGATATCAAGGCTTTCCTCCTATTCTCGCGGGGTTTTCACTGAGTGTCGCGATGTGTAGCGTCATCTGCAGATCTTCTCTTTCAAGTCTTTCATTTCTGCTGGGCTAAGCTAACCTGGCATGGAATCGAAGTTTGGAAATGATGGAGGACTCAAGACATGCTTGCAGATCATGCCATCACATGCTTACGTTATATACCTTGCACATTTGCTATCTACGAGGCGTCACCATGCCGAATGATTCTACGACCCCAAGGTGGGGAGTTCAGTTTGGTAGGGGAATTTTTTCTATTCATGAGGATGTATGATACATCCCGAGGGGAGTGATGAGATACACTCCTTCATTTCGGTCTAGCCATGTGTGAGTGCAAAGTAGGGCTGCCCTACGAGAGTTTAGTCCATTTGCCCGTCTCCAAATGCAGCAGATACTCTCCTCCGAAGTCGATGATGTTGCCTCGCTTCTCACCATCCTCCACGTAGACCTGGGAATCGAAATACTTTCCCTTCTTCCCCCACACCCGGATTGCCGACCCGTCCTCTACGACGCAGGCGCAGTGCTGGCTGATCCAGCCCGGCTGCTCCCCCAACGTCTCCACCGAATGCATCGAGAAGTCTCGCGTGTCCAGGCGGTAGACGGGCGTCTCACCCGGGCGCCGCTGACCCGGGTATCCTATGCAGCCGATAACGTAGATGTCAGACGTGCCAGGAACCAGCGTGGCGGTGTGGAAGTCGGTGGGAGGGAACACGTCCCGCGGGTAGCAGTAGACCACCATGGCGCCGCTGCCACCGCCGCCGCCGCCATCCGAAGCTGTGCTGTTTTCATCGTACACGCACACATCATTGTAGATGTGGAAGTCCGGGTCGTATGAGTCCTCGTGCTCGCCGCCGATGGAGACGTGGCGGCCGTCGGGGAGCTGCGTCATGGTCTGGCCCATGCGATTCGCGAAGGCCCAAGTCCCCAAGCGGCGATGACAGTTGCGCGTCATCTGCTCCTTGTCCGCATTCTCGCCCTCGGCCAAGCCCTCGGTTCCAGGCTTCACGAAGTCGTCTATGTTGTTGTAGTTGGGAAGCTTGTCCGACAGCTGGAGATGCTTGTATGCGCCGTACGGCTCCTCCTGCGCAGCGATCATAGCAGACCAAAAAGGAACGTGCATGATTTCAGGGTTGGATTTGCCGAAACGGGGAGTGCGGCCAGCTGTGTATTCTTGCTCTGTCAGGTTTTCCAGAGGTTCAAGGTCGGCTTCCATGATAGAGTCCGGCATTTCCGGCATGATGGTGTCTTCGGGGTCGAATGCCATCTCAGAACAGGTAGATCTTTCGTCGTCAGAGGATTCGTCAGAATTGGGCGAGTCCTGGCCATCAGATGCATTGCTCTGGGTATCTTCAGGTTGGAGCGCCATGTTGTTGAGGCGCGTTGAGGTTATAGGGATTGGGAAAGAGAAGATGTGATTGATGTGGTTGATCGATGAATCATTCTCGAGCAAACTTTGCTTTTGAGATTGATCGGAATAAAATTGACATTCATTGTATTTGATCAAGAGTGTGCCCGCCGGATGAGTCGATGGAGCTGCGGTGATCTGTTTGTGAACCTCCCTTTTGCACGGGCTGACTCACCGGTAAACAACACTTTGTTTGGTACATTCGCAGAGATCGGTTTCTTCTCTCTTCTCAACTTCGGGTTGGACTGTCAAAATATTTATAGTATTCTCTGTATTAATTGATTGCTTCCTCAATGAGTGCTGAGAGCCTCACCTGAATGAATCATCTTTGGGGTGGAAGAAGAGACGACGAGACCCGATATTCTCCAAAATAGCACGCCTTTCAGCGTAGTAAGCTGCGTCTCAGCACAGCCCTAAAATGCCAAAAAGGGATCGCCGAACGCATCTTCTTTTGGTTGATTATACAGTAATCAAGCTCGCTCAATATTAGGAATTAGTTTATGTAGTAGTATGCAGTAATTACATGACAGAGAAATGCTTTTAGTGCTGACTCCACTGAGGAACATCATAGATCAAGAGGTTCAAGGCCAATTCGTACGAGACTTCCCCTGCCTCAGTAAATAACATGCTGTCGCAACCGCAAGCCCAACACCACAGCTGCCGTCACCCCACCCAGCCAAGCCCCGAACAAGGATGCACCCGCTATCAAGATTGTGTCCGACGGGTAGCTGGAACTCAGGATGCTGGTACCGCCGCGGGATGGATCGCTAAGGCAGGGGCAGTAGACGGTGCCGCGCCCGTCGCTGGCCGCCACCTCGGCGAAGGTGGAATTGGGGAGAAACACAGTAGTACCCGGGGGTAGCTGTGGGGACGAGGGAGGAGGCGGCGGTGGCGGCTGGGCTGGACCTCCTGGCGGGGGTGGAGGAGATGCTTGAGCCGGGCGTATTGGTTGACCTTGTGGTGTCGACGGCGTCGGTGGCAGGGGAGGAGGAGGCGGTGGCGGCGATGGTGGTGGTGGTGGTGGCGGCGGCGCTCCATCCGGCAATGGCGGGGGAGGCCTAGGATCCTCTTGCCGGGGAGCCATCCGTCTTTTGCCATTGCTGCTCCGTCTAGTGGAGTAGCACATGGCATCGAACTTCCGCACAGGTCTGTTATCTTGTCATGGATCTCTCTGGTCTGGAAGGATGGGAGCTGGTGTGTAGCACCATGGGTACTCGTTGAATCGGTGCCATCTTGCAGTGCTATCGCCAGACAAGACGAGAGGAAAGGGAGGAGAGCAACAAATAGAAGATCCTTCATGTTCCTTGATTTGTGTAGCAAAAGCCAAACCGAAGTATATTCAAGAGGCCAACCGCTTTCGAGTCGAGTCAACAGTGAACTTGAGGCAGCCCAAGATTCGATGACCGAGATGATTTATAGGGGTCCTGAGAACTGCGATCCTGCCGTAGCGGAACATGATCCTTTTCAGAGTCTTTCGATACATACCATTTGCTGAAACTTCGAGTTATGTACATGTCGTTTTATGAGGCACTACCTGAAACATTCCAGGACAACAAAGTGAGCTTGGAGTTCAGTCTTGATACTGCAACAGTTCAGTGCCTAAAGTTCCTGTTGTGGACGGTTCCACGGATCCAGATCCCATCACGGTGAATCTGGTGTTGGGAGATGTAGGAGGTTTGGGGAGAGTTTGTACGAACACTCGGGCAGCGTAGGTAGGGGTTGAAGTGTAGTTGGATTAGACTTTCGGCAGATGGCCCGAACCGTTTTGAAACATAAAACTACTTCCTAGGCTACTCATCATGGGATGAGTCGCGGCTCGCACCATACCACGTAGTCGTATCGCCGAGTCTGTGAAGCTAACGCTTGCCTTTGTTTGAGAAAATCAGAAGTCGAAGTGAGTCAAAGTCAATCAATAGCCTCGGCAGTCAGTCCCGACTCCTGTCACTTCTCATACATGCTAGATGAGATGGAAAGGGGATCTAGGCTTGGCCATCATTGACACTTTGTGAACCTAAGACCACTTCATCATGACCCTGAATACTCTGACATATTGACAAATTGACAGCATATGGACGAGACTGAAAGACTTGTTTATATTCTGCTGTTCGCGATGCGGAGTAAGGGCGGGGTTCGGAGCGTCGCATAATGTTTACCTGCATCTCCAAAGTTGATATGCATTCAACACCAAGTTCACCCTGTTTGGCAGACGTAGATCATTCCAGAGTACCTTATATCAAGACCCTTCACTTCACCAAGTCACCCGCAACTTTACCGCCAATTCGTAAACGAAAAGTTAAGAAACCGTCCGATAAGATGCTCGAGGTCCGATGCTCTGGAACCCCTCGTGAGGTACGCAGTAGGGATACCCCGATAGTGGCATGACATTGGAAACTCAACTAACAACATTCGTAAATCAGATCGGGCTGGCGCACGGGCAGCAAGCCCGCACCCAGATCCGGGGGTCCATCGCCTTCTACCGGCAGCAGTTTCAGGAGACGTGCGACCTGGACTGGCCCGCCGTCCAGGACGAGGCGGAACGCTACGTTGCGCCGCTCACGCGCCTGGCTCCGCGCCACCTCGACGAGATCCGCGGCATCGCCGAGGGCAGCGGCGTCGACTTCCTCGACGTCCTGGCCCTCAACGTTAGGACCGAGATCACGTTCGGCCTCTTCACCGACGGCTCCTCCACCTTCGGCGTCACCGCCGCCGGGGATGGTGAGATACCAGAGACTGACGGCTGCACCAGTCTGAGTTGGTTCTCCGGCACCGACCAGGAGCATCAGGGAACGTCGTCACCAAAGATGTCCTCCTTCTCCTATCTAGCCCAGAACTGGGACTGGATGCCGGCCCAGCGCGCGAACCTCGTGATCCTCTACATCGATCACACTTCTTCCTCGTCATTGCCTGATACCCACCCCCTCCCCACAATCGCCACCGTAACCGAAGCCGGCCTCCTCGCCAAAACAGGCCTGAACTCCGCCGGCGTAGGCGTCTGCCTCAACGCCCTGCGGTGCCGCGGCGTCGACCGCAACCGACTGCCCGTCCACCTCGCGCTGCGCCGCGCGCTCGAGTGCGGCTCGCGCGCCGACGCGGTGCGGGCCCTGCGCGAGACCGGACTCGCCGGCTGCGGCCACATCCTCGTGGCGGACGCGGCGACGGGCGGCGTCGGGCTTGAGTGCACGAGCCGGTGGGTCCGGGCGCTGGGCATGGACGACGCGGGGCGGACGCACCACACGAACCACCTGCTGCTTCTGGGCCGCGAAGGGGGTGATGAGAAGGACGTCGAGGACGCCACGTGGCTGGCCGACTCGAGGCCGCGGCTGGCGCGGGTAAAGGAGCTCACGGCGGGTATTATGATGAGCGATAGGGGGGCCCAGGCGGAGGGGGCACCGCGGCCGAGTACGAAGTCGCTGTTCGAGGTTCTCAGTGATGAGCAGGGCTACCCGGCATCAATCAACCGGCGGCAGGAACTACCGGGGGTGAAGACTGAAACCCTCTTCACCATCGTTATGGACTTGGCCACGAGGCGTGCCCAAGTCACGTTCGGCAGGCCAACGGAATTTACTGAGGAAACGCTGTTGTCATTGTAAGACTTAGTAAGTAGTAGTATACATGGTTAGAGCCTCCTTAACCCCATGACGCTAAACTGGCCTTCGGCAAGTTAATCAATGGCTACTCGGTAAATCAATTTTTTTCATCGGGTTTCAGCCAAGTCTTGTCCTCTGAAGACCAAAAGCTCCCTAATTTTTCTACGCTTTTTTCTTTGGCGCTCATGGTGGTACCGCATTAGTCCAAGTACTTCTGCCAGTCGAACGACTTGATCGCCTTGGGCGGCCAACGTCCAGGGTCTCGGAACCAACACTCGAAGTGATACGCGCCAGAGCCGACTTCAAAGCCCGGGGAGTCATCCGGCATATTGGCATCGGGGAGCTTGACGACCGCCGTCGTGTTGGGTGGGATGATGACGTCCATCATGAATCTCGTCCGGCTTCTGCCGCTGCCGCTGCCGCTGTCGCTGTCGTTGCCTACCACGTCTGAAACAAGCTGCCAACTGCACTCTACCAACCCCGAGGTGCCGTCGTACGCTGTTTTACACCATGTCAGGTCACCGCCAGGCTGGGGCCGGATCCGAACCTTCCTCCACCCTACTGCATTCTCGTCAAGCACTAGTTCTTCGTTTCCGGTCTCCGGTCCTGTCGCTATTGCGGCCGGCATCGGGGTCGCGTGAGGTGACAGGCCGCCCACGACGGAATGAAGCCAGCTCGCTACACTGCCGAGGGCATAGTGATTGAAGCTAGTCATCTCACCGGGGTTGATGCTACCGTCAGGAAGCATGCCGTCCCAGCGTTCCCACATGGTTGTCGCGCCTTTAGTTACAGGATAGAGAATCGAGGGGCAGTCGGTAGACAGAAGAAGCTGATAAGCTGTCTGTAATGCGGTGTCCTCTTGGACAAATCTAGCTCCCGGCTTCTCTATCTCAGATTGGTGGACGGAAGTAAGGGCTGGGAGCACGACGGGCGTGCCCGCAAAGCCCGTATTCACCCTTGAACTTCGCAGTCCGCACCAATCGAATCAGTCTCGATACTGCGGTCGCGCGACCCTGGTGGTCCGAGTCGTTATGGAGACCGAATACCAAGGCCAGGGCCAACGAGGTCTGTGAGTCGCCCGCGACAAGCCCAATGGGAGTCATGTACTTCGCTCGGAACGTCTTGATAAGCCATTCGGCGTCTACCTAGTACTTCTCCGTGACTTCATCGGGCTCGTTCAGCACCTTGGAGATGCGATACATGACGCGTGTGACATGAACAAGATATGCGTCCGCGACAAGAGTTCCATCCGCCCTCCCAGCGCCGGGGTCATTCGGTGGCGCAGCAGGGTCAAGCCAGTCTGCCAGTTGCCAGAGCTGGGGATCCCAGAGTCCATCACCGTCCCGTGGGATCACCTCGTCTACATACTTCCGCATCCCATTCCAGCAAGTTCTCAGTGCAGACTTGTCACCTGAAAATAGGTAGATCGTCCAGGGAAGCAGGACCACGACATCGTCCCACACCGCCTGCGGAACAGGGGGTAAAGTGCCGGTCTTGGTGATCACGTCCGGTACCACGAAAGAATTTAATGTAACCGGATACATGACCTGAACTTTACGAATTAAATGATTCATCCTTGCCTATGAAGGACATGGGATATACTTACCGCAGGTCTGACTAGAAGTTGAGGTCCCTTCCGTTCTTGCGACTTGGTTAAACCCACTCCGGGAAGCCATATTTACTTCTTCGAGTCCGTTAGTCTGAGTCGCCCTGACATGAAACCTCGGGCACCATTGCTGAGCCAGCACTCTTCTCCATCCACAAGATCCGCCGCAAGAATAGGCTCTTCGATGGCCAACCCCCTGGCAGGCGGTCAGAACAAGAATGTGATCGTGAGCAAGGACAATTCATACCTTTCTAAAGCCCATCTTCTGGAAGTGCCATTGTTTCCTCCGCTCCCCTCGCCTTTGACGAAGATTCTGGTGATAGGGGGCGTCACCCACTTCCCGTTCCGCCAGAAATATGGAGTAGTTAGGCTGGCCTCCATGACTTGGCCATTGCCGGCGTTGATAAGCAGGACCTCTCTCGTATCGGCCGGCCGGAGCTCGGCACGGTTCCGTGCATCGTCATACACGTGGCGTTCCGTAGTTTTGAAGTGAGTATACTCACTGCCCTCCGTGGACCTGGTGTCAACAAGGACTTGCCACTCGGCGCCCCTGCTAGCAACCCACTCGCCGTGATCAACAGGGTCACCTTGACCATCTGCGCCAAGAGGGCTGGGCAAAGTAGCAGGGAAAAGATTCTGGGACGGCACATTGGCGATCGGTGCAGCCTCGTGAGCGAGCTGGCCGTCACAGCCTAGCGTTACCTTGACTCGGTGCGGGGCATTGCTAAAGGAGCTGGCAGCAGTATTCAGGTAATCTTCGAGCCTCCTCAAGCCCTCTTCCCCTGAGATGAGCTTGGCCGCAGCCTCCCAGCGCCAATGAGTAGCAGCTTGCAGCATCCGATCCCTGTGGTAGTCCAATATGTAGAATGGAGATGGCCTCTGGTTCCAGCCCAGGTTGGTGAGCCCCTGTTCAGGTACAGCCAGAAGGGATGGGTCATAGCGCAAAGTGGTGAAGATTTTGAACTCATCCATCTCAAGTCTCGGAGATATTGGAGGTAGTTAGATTTTTGACTAGGAGGGGCTCAGCTGAGATGAGTCAAGTAGAACATATGCCATCTCATGCATTTCTAGCTAAGCATAGGTACTCCGTATCCGTACAATTGATCTGATGCATTTCACTTAACCTTACAAGAGACGAAGATTGATGAACAGCGGCGGGCTTCGGGGCGATGAAACCCCCACCCGGCTGCATCGGCTGGCAGCTGATTGGGCGGAAAAGGCTCGTCAGTTGGTCGTATGATGGCATACTTCCGATCACAGGCCTGTGTTGAATCTTTTTTAGGGTGGACAGCGTGCCTTGCAGGGAGCTGTCCACTAAAAGCTGGGTGTAAGAAGTGGTCTGAGTGGCTGGAAAGTGGAGGCGCGACCAGATTCACCAGCAAAACTGCCAGCGCTGCCAGCTGAAGCTGAGGGCAGGAAGCTGCCCGGGAAGGGAAAGAGCTCCTCCCATGACAGCACCTCCAAGGAAATGTCACGCTAATACGCCAATAATTTTTCGTGCTCAATGCTTTTAATGCTCCCGCTGCAAAACGGCATCATCGACCAAATTAACTGCAAGACACTACCGACGGTGCTGCCAACTCGATCTGGACTGCTTCGAAATTCTACCCGACACTGACTCCAAGCCAAAAACACCAATACCTTCTAATTCCTTCTATCCAATTATCCTCGACCTCCGAACCCCCCTCCGGCCTCCACTCTCGCCGCCCACACACCTGTTATCGCAACCCAAGAGGGCACCTCACACTCCGACTTCCCCCAGTCTATAGACTTGAGATCATTGCTTTGACCATCCACGTCGACGTCAGCACTTAATCCCTCTGCCTCTCGACCATGTCTGGCGCATCCGCTGCCCCCGTGCCGCCCCCGGGTACTCCAATTGCTGTCCCAATCGCCGAACATTCAGTATGGGAGCGCATCACCAACTGGGCCTCGGAGAACAAGACGCTTGTCTACACAATCGCAGGAGCCACTCTTGTCGTGACGAGCGCTGGTGTTGTCTACTATCTCAGCAATGATTCTGTGAGTTGCTTCTCGCTAGCGTTTCCTATCCACTCAGCCAGACGAAGCCCGACTAACCATATCCGAAGAAGCCCAAGTCGACACAACCCAAGCTGTCCAAGAAGGAGCGTCGGAAAAGAAAGGAACAAGAGCGCCAAGCGGATACGGAGAAGAAGCCTGACTCGAAAATGGCCGATGCATCCTACAAGCAAGCTAAGCCGGCAAATGTCGAGACCGCCGATGAGCTGCCCGTTATTACAGAAGAGTCTGTCGAGAGCTTGACTGCTGAACAGCGCAAGGACTACGCACAACAGCTCAAGGCCTCCGGCAACAAGGCCTACGGCGGCAAGGACTACAACAAGGCCATCGAGCTGTACTCCCAGGCTATCCTTTGCAAGCCCGACCCCATCTTCTACTCCAACCGCGCTGCCTGCTACAACGCTCTGAGCGTCTGGGACAAGGTTGTCGAGGATACCACGGCCGCCATCAACCTGGATCCGGACTACGTCAAGGCTCTGAACCGACGTGCCAACGCCTACGAGCACCTCGAGTCGTACAGCGACGCCCTGCTTGATTTCACCGCCAGTTGCATCATCGACGAGTTCAAGAATGAGTCGAGCGCCAACGCCGTCGAGCGGCTCCTGAAGAAGGTGGCCGAGCAGAAGGCCGAGGAAATCATCAAATCCAAGAACCCGTCAAAGCTGCCCAGCCCCACCTTTGTCTCCAACTACATTCAGAGCTTCCGTGTCAAGGACCGCCCGGTCGGCTTGGAAGACACCGAAGTGTGTTCGCCTGAGAGCGGCAAGGGCCAGCTGCAAATCGGATTGAGGGCTATGGAGAGAAAGACGCACGAGGGTTACGAAGAGGCCGCCATTGCCTTCGAGAAGGCTTTGGAGCTGGGCGAACTGGAGCCTTACGAGGCGCTTGCCTACAACTTGCGTGGCACTTTCAGAACTTTGCGGGGACTTACACAGGAGGCATTGGCCGACATGGACAAGAGCATTGAGCTGGACCCGTCCATGACACAGAGCTATGTCAAGCGTGCCAGTATGCACCTGGAGCAGGGCGCTCGGGACAAGGCCACGGAAGATTTGGATAAGGCGGTCCAGCAGAATGACCAAGATCCGGATATATACTACCACCGCGCCCAACTCCTGTTCATCCACAGCGAATTCCAGGAAGCTGCCAAGGACTACCAGAAGTCGATCGATCTCGACCCCGCCTTCATCTTCTCCCACATCCAACTTGGTGTGACTCAGTACAAGATGGGCTCCATCGCCTCTTCGATGGCCACCTTCCGCCGATGCATTAAGAACTTCGAAAAGGTGCCAGACGTCTACAACTACTATGGCGAGCTTCTCCTTGACCAGGGCAAGCATGATGAAGCCATCCAGAAGTTCGACACCGCCATGGAGATGGAGAAGCAAACCAAACCAATGGCCATGAATGTGCTGCCCCTCATCAACAAGGCCCTAGCACTCTTCCAACAGAAGTCGGAGTTCACCGAGGCCGAGAAGCTCTGCGAGAAGGCTCTGATTAGTAAGTCGTTCCCTGAACCTTGTCTATCCTTCATTTCACTAACCCGGTTGACTAGTTGATCCTGAGTGTGACATCGCCGTCGCGACCATGGCCCAGCTCCTTCTGCAGCAAGGCAAGGTCACTGATGCCTTGAAGTATTTTGAGCGTGCTGCCGAGCTGGCCAGGACCCCCGGCGAGATCGTCAACGCCCTGTCATATGCGGAAGCTACCCGAACCCAATTACAAGTCCAGGAAAAGTACCCTCAACTGGCATCAAAGCTGCAAGGCATGGGTGGTCCTGGCTTCCCCGGCCGCTAAGCTCCTTTCGAGCAAAGACACGTGTACAGTCAGGCACCATTGCATGAGACCGTCATGACACAAGGTGCATATTTTGATACCAGATTATGAGCTCTTTCCACGGTTCTAGTCACGATGATGATTCTGGATTCGGCTTGGACTCGTTGCCTAGGAGCCGTGTAGTGTATGTATATTTTTTTGTCAGGAAGCAGGCGCATGAGGTTTGCTTTGCCGCCCCGTATGTAAGGCAATTGCTTGGTATTTCTCCTGGCGTTAACCACGCGCGAGTCGACTGTCAACGCTATCATGCATCCAAGAAAGCGAAAAACGACAGCCGGTTCGGGGGTGGGTTATGTGGTGATGCTGTGGACGTCGGCTTGAACCGCCAATACATGATGGATGCGCCAGGAGAAGAAGCAGTACAAAAGACAAGAGACATGAAGAGAAGAAGAAAGGAGAAACAAAGCAAAAATTGGGGGTCCCAATACCATCACCACCCAAAAGTATGAAAATTCCTTGACTGTATTTTGTATATAACAAAAAGGCCGCCACACCGTACTGTACGTAATCCACGTCCATCCTACTCCACTCTATACTTTTACCATCCAGCCTTGTACAGCCACGGTAGCCCCGGGTTTGTAATTTATGAAAACATTCAATGATGCACCCAGTGACGTGACATCTTGACGTTCGATAATGGTCCATCTGGAAGATCGATCAAGCCCGCTTGTGGGTCGGGAGGGGACAGCTCCCGGAAGATGTTCAGTTCCTCTCACTCTGATTCGTGGATGCCATCTTCGCCGTCTGTCTACATCGTCAGCAAGATCGAGTCTAACTCACAGCACGTGCTTGAGACAAGGGGGACATCGTCATCCTTCCCGTTGTATATCTACGATCACCGCCACACAATAGCGGAAAAGAAAAACGCAACAATAGAGGATATCATTATGAGGTATCATAGGATCAAAAAGACTCTTGCAATGCTACCAAGAAAACACAATCATGACCCAAACTCAGCCACACCGCTCTACTGTATGCCCCTGAAAAGGGGAACATAGGTCTACAAAGCTTTTCGACCCTTTTCGAAGGGGAACATTTTACGCAGTCTCATCCATCCCTGGTCCTGGCTGTTTTTACCCAGTGACCCTAGCCAAACGTGAAGATGAGAGTATTTCCAAGAATCAGTAATGCCATCCACCCGTGCCGTCCATGGTATGCTTGCTCGTTTTTCGCGAGAATGGAAGAAGTATCGCGCTAAGCGCTTACGAGTCGACGGGAGGACTGGACCAGGGTATCCGCGTTGCTCTATGCCGCGCCTGCGCCCGCCGTCGCAGCCGCCGCAGTCTCCGGTCCCGTAATGGAGCTCGCCACACTGCTCCGCGCCGCCCTGGCGTCCATGCTCGCGCGGCTCATCTGGCTCGCCATGCTGACGCCTGTGCCCTTGCGGGCCTTGAGGGCGTTCTCGTACCGCTTGGCGTTGAGCTTGGGGGTGCCCTCGCTGTCCAGCCCCAGCACCTCCATCAGCTCGGGGATCTCGACGTGGTCGCGCGTGGTGCGCATGCGGTGGCACCAGGTGACCTTCTTCTCCTCGCTCTTCTCGTCGTCGATCGGTCCCGTCTTCTCGTCCAGGTCGATCGACTTCTCCTCGTCCGAAGGGGTCGGGATGGGCGAGTCCAGGGACAAGGACGCGGGCTCGAACAGGAATTCGCCACCGACCTGGCGTTGGTCGCCCATCTTGAGGACCAGGCCGGACTTGACCTGCTTCAGTCCCTGTACGATGCCGGACATGACGGTCTGAGCCACGGATTTGTTCTGCATATAAGCCGGTCGGTTGCCCATGGCCAAAGTCCGAACCATGCCAAGTTCGTTATAGAGAACCTTGGTGGGATCGGCATAAACGGGGAAAGGACAGTGGGTTTCCGAAATATATGTGTTGATGAGCTCCGGCGCACCACAGCCGATCACGGCAATGAAAGTCGGTACTGGTAAGGCCAGAAGAGCCTCTGGCGTGATGGAAGTGGATAGCATGCGCAGGTACTCCTGGCAGTTCTGTTCGAGATAATATTAGCTTCCTTTACCGCACTTCATCAGGGCAATCATGACTTACACCGCAAAAGAAGTGGCGCACGAATATGATCAGCACGCGGCGTGCTACATTGGGGACCCGAGTACAGACTCTTGAACGTATGCGATTTACGACTGGCGTCTAGCACCGTGTGGTTCTCCAACCTCTTCAAAGTTGCCTGAGTAGGAAGATCATTGTTGGTCTGCACCTCGCCCTGGAAGTCAGGCGGGTTGATATCGTCATCTTTGAGGTTTGTTGGTTTTACGGAGAGATCGCCAGCGGGAGCGGTTGCCCCATTTGTCCCATGCGTACTTTTCGCCGGTGCCGACGTTGAAGCAACGGTAGGACTCGTAGCAGCGTGGGTCGTGGCGGTCGGTGATGTCGTCTCGACGGGCGCCTTGACAGTGGTGTCTAACGGCGTGGGTTCGGCAGCGCCACCGGCACCGGCCTGCGCTATCTTCTCAGACGGTTGAGGAGTGGGCTGTGTCGTGGGCTGTCCTGTCGTTGCGCTTGGCTCGGTCTTGGTGGCTTCAAGTGCGCCAGTGGCTTCCTTTGCCTGTGGCTCGGTTGTCGAAGACATGTTTGCGACCTTTCTGGGGTGGTCGGTCAAGGGAGTAGGAATGCGATGGCTGTATGAGGGTTTGGGCTAGCTGGCGAAAGAGCAGTCTTCGAGGTAGACGCCTAACCTAGGTCGCAAGGATAATTTTCTGGGTTGGGGTATCTAAATATGAAACGGAGAAGGTTGCTGTGCTGGGTGGTACCGTGGCGTTTCTTAACATATGCAGGTAGTTGCTGGCTCGGTGGGGATGGCGGTGGAGGGAAGAAGAAGGAAAACAGATAAAGTGCCAATGATGAACCGACACGAAATACTTCAGGCGCTTTGTTGCGATGCGTAGGGAGGACCGGAAATCAGGAATCTTAGGAATTCGCCATGCACCATACTGTACTATGCCTTGGCCAGCATCGGCTTTCAGCACAGAGAGAACAGCGGCAGTCTAGACAAGACAAGACAACCCACCCACCCTTGCAGAACGCGCGCAAGCCTATCGCAATGCAATGGTATCAGGATGCCGCATCCAGGGGTGGTCTGGTCTTTGTCTGTCGATTAAGCTAGCGGGAGGGAACCCGAATGGGGGTGGTTACTGATGAGCACACACACCCAGACACCACATCGTCTCAGGGATCTACTGTACATATGGAGGTACAGAAAATGGGCCCTGTCAACTCGGCTATCGTGGGTGGATTCTGCCCGTCAAAGCCACTTACGAAACATTTCCAGGACAGTCCAGGCAACGGATATCGCGACTGGCTGGCTTGTCAAAGCTTTTGGTTTTAGCTGCTCTTGGAAATTGGGCAGGGAGTAGTGGGAAAAGTGCCATCAATGTGTTTCAGCTGCGTATGAGGTCATCCCCGCTTACTTACTCACTTAAACTTACTCGCCTAACCCAACCTAACGCTTACCTAACCGCCGGGACCCAATGTACACCCCCCACAGTCTTGGCTCTTCCACCTCCTGACTACCCCGTAGCAAGGATGAACCAGCCTCAACACTGACGAATTGACATACTCGTATTAGATATCATGGTATAGACCCTCTCGTATACCTCTCTCGTTACTGTTTATCTTTCAAACCTGAAAGCCTTTCTTGTAATGCCAAAATTGACTCATAAGAATCATCTTTTGAATATGTCCTACCGCTTGGTGGCTATGTAGCAGGCTCCCCGTAATTAACGATCCAGCCTGCCAGCAGATCAGCGGGAGGGCCTTCACGACAGCCAGCGGGGTTAGATCTCCGGAAAGGTCCAGTTTACGAAACTGCGCCACAGGACAATTTGCGAGTACCGGCTTTAAGTGCACAACCTTCTTCGTCCGTTGCATTGCTGCCCGTCGGAGCTGAAGTTGCTGCTGCTGCTGCTGCTGCCTCTTCGGGCCTAGTATTAGGCCCGGGTACGTCGTGCGAATATACGGTAGGCTCGAATCGAGCTTCCGTGCTCTCGATATGCGTCCAGATGCGACGCAGCCAGCAGCGTCCCAAAGCCAGCATGGTGCCAAACGATGATCAGCAAACCACAACGGCGTAGTGGAAGGGGTGAAGCAGATTACGAGAGCTTGGAGCACGTGGCTTGTGTGAAATACCTACCCTGGAATAGGTCGAGGATACAACTCGCCGCGTTCAGTTGCTTTGGTAGAGAAAGTCATAACAAGACTAAATAGAGGGACGATGATTGGAGGTTTCGATACCAAGCAGGCAACTAAGGAAGCAGCTAGACAATTGCTACTGGATGCAAAAAGCACTGTTGTTTGGTTCCCTGGCTGAACACCTACTTGGAATATGATATATACGGCATGAGCTTTCGGGTTGAAGCACTTGGCAAAAGGATAGGGGTTAAGGATTGCTGACTGCACCATCACGCGGGTTTGGTTGCGTACTTCATTTGTGTGTATCCCCTTATGCAATACTTCAAAGTCGGGATTTGTCTAATCGTGCAGAACGAGTTCAGATCTACGCAGTGTTCATCCTACATGGTCATCATATCAAGCATGTTTCACAAATCGTACAAGTAAAGTTGAATTTCATATCATGCAAATGAGTGTTTGTATTAACGAATGTGTTTAAAGGCAATCAAGTGCCTACCGCTCTTCACTGGTGAACGACCGAATCATCAACGTGAAGGCCAGAAGCAAACAGGGGCATTGGACCCGCCTAGGTCATCATGCTTCTGAAGCATCTCCCACTTCATCAACCGCTGCCACAAGTCTTCTGGCCTTTCAGGGCACTGATGAGGAGTCCGGGCTGAATCATACTATCACATAATGATGATGTCTAAGAGTGATGGCCCCCTGGGTGGTCTACTCGGCAGCTCATAGCGGACTGCCGGCTATCTCCCAACTGAATGCATGCAGCCTCAAGGCGACCCAAGGTTTTGGCCTAGTCAGCCAGAGGGAACATCACGAACCGCCTGGTTCCGAACACTTCCATCCCTGATGGACGAAGCATTAAGATCACTTCACCTTCTGCATCGGTCGTGTGGTCTAACCCACATTGTGGCTCTGAGCTGTGGAGTTTTCACCGGCCCTAGATCATGGGATCTCCGCTTCCAATTCTGTTTGGGATCGGGTGTTAAACAGTACCGAAGAACGCCGTATAGACGCGGCCCGGGATGTCGGCTTAATGTCGCCCTCGCTTTGTGGAGGGATTGTGATGATTGCAGAGTCTGTCACCGTAGAGATTGAACTCAGTCAAAGCCACCGCCAATCTGACTGGCAAAAGCCGTGCTGATGCTCTTCTCGTCATCATCATAGCGACGTCCAAAGCCGTTGGTGTAACCAGGTCGGCCTCCAGAGCTCTCAACATACTGCTTCAAGCGATCCGAGTGGGTGTAGGAAGCGGGCCGGGACCGAAGTACGTCTGGCAAACCGGCTCCTAGACTGGCGCCACCCTGGCCAACACCTTTGCCACCAATGATGCTAGAAGTCGTGTCTGTGTACTCTGACGTCGCAACGCTTTCACCGGCAACACTCTCGGTGCCACGACCACCACGCTTGCCACTTACGCGACCAGCGGATGAGTTGAACCCGGGCAGGCCAGGCCACTGCTCGGCGTTGAAGTGCGCAAACATGGGCGGGAAGGCTGTGTTGCCAATGCCAGCACCTCCCAAGGCCGAGCTGTGAAGACTCGAGACGTCATCGGGAATGTAAGACATCATCGAGTTCGAATCAAACTCATGGCTCGGTGATGGGCCATTGAAACCGCCGTTGCGGCCATTGGGGAAGCCGCTGCCACTGGAGATATAAGACATTTGGTGGGGTCTCTGGCGGAAAGTATTTTTGGGTCGTCCAAATTGCATCAGGGACGTCTGCAGGTTCGTCAAAGGTCCCTCAACCAGACATTTCTGCTCCTTGAAATGTACAAGCAAATGGTGCCAGAGGTCATGTTTGGCCAAGACCTTCGGGTTTCCAATGATGACCAGACCGTATTTAGCACGGGTTAAAGCGACATTCAGACGGCGTGGATCGGATAAGAAACCAATGCCCTGATTGTCGTTGGAGCGCACACAAGACAAGACAATGAAGTCCTTCTCTCGGCCCTGGAAAGCGTCGACAGAAGCCACTTCAACTTCCTTGTAGGATTCCTTCTTGAAAGTGCCCGTGTTCTGCATGGTATTCACGATGTAGCTGCGTTGGCCCTCGTATGGAGTAATCACACCAATGTCACCCGGTCGCACACCAGCTTTGAAAAAGCGAGTCACGATCTTCTCAACGTTAGAGGCTTCCGTTCGGTTCAGGTACGATGTTCCGGATGCGGAAATCTCCTCGTTTCCGAGATTGCACCAGAACATCATGGGAGACTCGGCCACGGGCCAAGGGAAATCAACGTCCTTGCGGATTCTGTTTGGCGCAGAAACACCGTTCTGAAGAGATCCCTCATAGAACATGTTGGACGGGAACTTGGACAGGCAAGGATGCATACGATACTGGATGTTCAGTCGGATGGGTGTGAACCCGATTCGGACCAATCGCTCGAACAGCGACTGGTTCAGACCAGCCTTAGCGGCCTTCTTGTTCATGATCACAGGTCCAAGTTGCTTGTGGTCTCCCACGAGCACGACCTGCTTGCATCCCAAAACCAGGGGGATCATACACTCCGGCTCGGCAGACTGGGTCGATTCGTCAATCAGAACGTTGCGGAACTTCATCTTGGCTAGGCGAGGATCTCCGGCACCGACACATGTGCAGCATACGACGTCAGCGTTACTCAGGATTTCCCTTTCAGCCGCCCTGGTAAGCTGCTTGAATTTCTTTTCATCTTGACTTGAAAGTTCATTGGCTTCGTTCTTGAGTTGGGTAAATTTCATCAACTCAGGGTTGCTGTCAAGCATGCGCACCTGCTCGTGCAGAGCCAGGAAGCTAACCGATGACTCTACATCTTCGCGTGATTTGGCCGTGAGTCGGACAACCTTGAGACCGGTAAGGTTGATACGCTCGCAAAGCTGATCCACTGCGACGTTCGAAGGTGCACACACTAGAACTTGGCCGTTGTTCATCTTGGCAAGATGATAAATAATAGTCGCGGACGTGACCGTCTTGCCGGTTCCTGGGGGGCCTTGAATGAGACTAAGTGGAGTAGAGAGGACGTTCTTGATAGCATTGATCTGACTGCCGTTTAGCTCTGGAAGGCCGGGAACACTGAACTTCTTAGGTAGGTTGGCCTTCATAGGAGCAACGGCAACTTCGTGGCCCAACAGCTTGTGGAAGATGTAGCCTGACACGCTCATGTCATCAACAGCGAACGTCTTCATGGCGGCTTGCATACGATCATACGAAGTCGCTTTCCAGACGTAGTCGGCCGAGAAATTATGCGTGCATTCAGTCGGTACAGATTTGTCGTTTCCAGTCTTGCGCAATTCCAAGGTGACCTCGTCGTTCTGGCTGTTGGGGATTTTAATCACGTAGCCAACGCCTTCCCAGCCTGGGCGCAACTCTCCCTTGTACTTGAGACGCATCTCGTCGCCCACAGCGAGCTTGACATCACCTGATTCGAGCTTAGGGAATGTGAAGCTCGCTGTATGCTTGTAGTTGAGACCGATATCCCAGCGAACTACCAAACCGTCCTCCGACTGAGCTTCCTTGAGCTTCTTGTCGTAGTCGGATTCCATCTTGACAAGTGGGCCAAAAATATTCTGGTATTGGTACGGGTCTTCGTATTTCAGCAACACGGGGTGAGGTTCGTCGTCGACACTGGCGGCCTTCTCGAGATCAGCCACGGTGGCATTGGTGTTGTCCTTCCACATTTCCTCAAGTTTTGCAATCATGGGAGGTGTCAAGTGTCTAGCTCGAAGTTGCTCGGTATCACTGGGAGGGGCTACGAGCCACGACAGAAAACCGCGGTCTTCGATCAGAGGTTGCCACCTGGAGATGTCCCAACTCATATCCTTGGACGATGGAGCGGCGCCACAGGGTTGGCGGCAGAGGAGCACGACGACCGTGTCCGACTTGGCAGGGATGAACCCGAGGAGGAAGACGTTCTTTGTACCGCAGTTGTAGCACTCGAGAATGGTGTCGCCGAGGGTGGATTGAGGGTGAAGTTGTACTTCCTTGTGCCGAGCTCTGACTAGGTGGTTGACAATGTGAGACGAGCTGGCATTGCCGCGGGCACTGCAAAACCACTTGCTGCATGCAAGACACTTGACAACAGAGCCGGGAGCGTGGATGCCGCAGTATCTTCGAGGTAGTCAGTAAGTGTGGTGTTATGCGACGCAATGACCATGGGTAGATATATACATACGCGCAGGCATGATCGGGCAGTTTCTTCTCTTCTTCGGGGGTGTTCTTGAGGTTGAGGCCCTTCATGGCCCCAACGGCAGCACTTGCCATGCTCTCATTATCGTCATCCTCGAATGCGGCTTCGGTCTCATTGTCGTCGTCGTCGGTGCGGCGGCGCGCGTTTCTCGTCGGGTTGCGACCACCAAGCTTTCCATACAACAAACCGTCGTCGGCGTCTAACGTGGAAAGATCATCGTCGCCAGCGTTTATGGCAGCAGCAGAGTCGGAGATTAGGTGGTTGCCGACGTGGGTAAAGGCGCCCTCCATGGCCGCGGAGAAGCTGGCCGGGGTTAATGTAGAAGCTTTGGCTGACCTCGCTTTTCGAGCCTTGGCTGGAGCGCTGCGCTGTTGAGGTAGATTAGAAGCCATGCTTGCGATGCGACAAATGCACGTCGAAGGAGAAAAAGTGAGGAAGGCAGGAGGCCAAAGGGCCAAGAGAATATTATGGCGCTGGTAAGAAGGGAGCGGGTAAAAGAAAAGCCAAACATATACAAGAGCATGCCACTCACTAAATCAATAATTTGGATTTCGTCTTGGTTCAGCTCGAGCCTGGTCCGGCGGGAGGGATAGGTGGGCGGATGAATGCGGGAGTTGATGGATGGGACACGGAAGGGAAATGCGTCACATCATTGAAGCGCTCGTCGCAAGGGAAAGAGGTTGCCCGGCACACAAAACTCCCACTCGGTGGTTGTTTTAATGGTGATTATTTTGTTGTCAGCGATGGAGTTTTAGACTTGGGGAAAATGCCCACATTGGTTCATTGTCCCCCCCCTCTTCCCCCAAACCCAAAGCAAAGGCTCGTCCCCAAAAGTGCGGCGAGGTTGAAGTGGGCTGTAGTGGGTCCGCGTGCTCTGGATTATCAGCGATAGGCGGCGATAAGGCTAACTGCCTCTGAACTTTTTAGAGGGGCTCCTCCTGTAGCTTTTGAAATGTTCTTGAGGCCTGCAGCCAGACCGTCGCAAAACATTGAACTGAGATACTCGACTACGTTGTAACCCAACAACCATTTCCTAATCCCTCCCGGACATACTCTGACACAACTGCCACTGCTCTTGGTCGCTCAACCACAGCCCAGTCGCAGTCATGATTCGCCGACAAGCCCGTCAAAGTACGTGTTTCCAGATTCGATTTCTCAAAGTGGTCGCTAACAGACATCTTTCTATAGGGCGCGACTACCTGTATCGCAAAGCACTTACATTACGAGATGCCGAGATTGTACGTCCTCCCAGTATGGCTATTCGTAACGGACGGGAACTGACCGGCTTCATCTAGTCAGAGAAGCGCGCCAAATTGCGACAGTCACTGGCTACGGGAAAACCATTGTCGGATCCGAAGATCGCCAACGACAAGGAGCTGAGGAAAGACTTCGTATACGATGAATCGCGCCCCGACCGCACCGTCGACGAAGAGTTAGACTTGGATGACGAGTACAGCCAGCTTGAGGGTATCGTGGAGCCAAGAATCTTGGTTGTAAGTCGCCAGGTTGACTCGTTGATGCTGTCCATGCCGATGGATTTGCGCCTCTCTGCGTTCTCCGCTAACGACGATTGTGCGGGCAGACCACATCGCGCGACCCTTCAGCCCGTCTTTCAGCCTTTGCCAAGGAAATGAGGCTACTCTTGTGAGTTCTCAGTTTGCAATTGGATATTGTAAAGAAAAAAAGAGCTAACGCCGTATCCAGCCCTACGGCTGTACGACTGAACCGTGGAAATGTCATCTTGCCGGACTTAGTTCGAAGCACACAATCTGCCGGTCTATCTGACATCGTCCTGCTGCATGAGAAGTAAGTGCTGCTCTACCTATACCTTTGAAATGGGTACCAATGCTCACATGACGACATTAGGCGTGGTGTTCCGACAGCTCTGACTATATCGCATTTACCCTGGGGACCCACAGTCAGCTTTTCCCTCCATAACGTCGTGCTGGTAAGCATCTGTCCTTCAATACTTCCGACCTCTCAATATAGGAATTACATGAACCGCCTGCTAAATTGTTCCATGCAGCGTCATGACATACCAGGTAGTATCCGCGGTACAGTGTAAGTCTTCTTCTGAGTGATGCTGCGTGTCACCGTATCTCTCGACCAAACCTCCTGCTAACTCTTTAACAGGAGCGAAAGCTACCCACATATCCTCTTCGAGGGGTTCTCGACCAGACTGGGCCGCAGGGTGTGCAGGGTGCTCAAGAACCTGTTTCCTCCACGAGAACCATTGACGAGTCAAACAAAACTCGGGTCAAGAGTCGTGACGTTTGTGAACATCAACGACTCCATTGAGATCAGACATCATGTGTTTGTGAAAACTGGATACGACAGCGTAGAGTTGAGCGAAGTCGGTAAGTATCCCAAGACGGAGTTTCCCTTTCCTCACTCCTTTCTAGAGCCTGATGCTTGAGAATTTCTTTCACCTCTCTCTCTTCCAACGCAACTTGAATGGGTAGAGCGATGGCTAATGTTGGGCAACGAAAAGGTCCTCGTATGACGATGAGAATATTCGAAATCCGCAACGGACTGTTAGACAATAAGGATGCCGACGTCGAGTGGCATCTGAGCCAGTATACACGAACAGGACGCAAGAAGGATTACCTATGAGCAAAACGATCTGGTCGATTCGGACAGCAATTGGGGTCGTTTTCCGCTCACACGAAGATGTGGTTTACTGGACTATGCTGAATTTCGTGGCGGAACCATGCATATCTCTGCACCGGGGATTGGAACACATAAATTGGGGTTGCAAGGAGGGCACCAGCATAACATCCAGTAACGGAGCGCACAAATTCGGCGCCGGTGTGGGAGAAGATTAGATTTCTCATGGTGGACTTGGTGCTGAGAGGCATATCAAAGATGATGGATGCACTCGCAAGAAGCTCTAGGTCAGGGGGTGGGGGCAAATTATAGGCCAGCCATTGGCAATAGCATCAGGTACAGTCTATTCTACTGGCATTTAGAAGGCAGTAGCAAATCTGTAATGCTCTTTTCTTCGCCGTTTGAGATCCCTGACGCATAACGGTTCAAAGATGCAGACGAGGTCATCGTTGGCCCGATATTAGGCCATATACCAGAGACTATAATTCGTGACCCGCAGCAGGAGTTGAAGAGATAACAAAAGGATAGGATTTCTACATGTAAGAGGTCGCAAATAAGGCAATCAAGTGCGTGAAAGCGAATAGAAGATTCGCGATCATGTCTAGCATCGAATCTCACTTTTGGACAATACGATGGATGCTTAATGCTTATTATGGGCTCCGTCACCACGGACGGTAAGCATTTATCCGTAGTATTATCTCGTAATGCGTGTCTTACCGACGTATACTCAAAGCCTGCAGGCGTACGATTCTCGAAGGTATTCTGCCATGGTCGAACAAATGCCGTACGTCGGGACAAGACGCTAGCCTAATACATAGCATGAAGTCAGGTGACTCAGTCAAGGGCAATACTGGAGCCTACTTCTGGAGCAGAAAGACTGGAGATGAGCATGTTGAATAGCTGCCTGTTTGTAGGGACTGTTGAAAATATCGACTAGATACGCTCGCATGACAGACCCAAGGTACGAGCCCAGCAGACATTGAATTGATTTACGGCAAGCGATGATGGGTGTTGATTGATGAGGCGACGAGAACTTAGCAACACAGCCTCGGACTGACGACGCATGGCTTTTTGCCATTTGCCATGGAGGGAGCACTAATAAACTACTTGCATGTAACCGTGGGCTAGATCGTGCTGTCGATGAGCGGATGAGCGGGCTGTGCTTATTTTAGATATCTGACGGGGTCGTCTTACTGGGCTGGCTTGGCTGGCTGCGCCGAGAGCAGCACATGAGCTAAAGGAGGTTCGCTTTCGGCTAAGGGCTGGTGCCGGGGTTCCACCGTAGTATTTGCTGTGCCAATGGCAACATTGATCATTGATGGGCCCATCAATCACGTTGAACCCTTACATGCAATCCCCCAAGTCCCTACGGACGGAGCACTGGAGCGGTGTTCGCATCAGTACTAAGCCTTCCTCTTGCTTGCAGCTGACATCAAAGTATCTACTCACCCGATTTATCTAGCTAAGGTACATACATCCTTATGCAGGCTGATTGACTCCTGTGCTCAAGTATGAGAGCATAATAATCTCGAACCTCCCCAACTTCTGGCCGTTTAAACATTTCCGCTTGTTTCGTTTCTTGTTTTTCACTTTGCCCTCGTCTCTTTGTTACCCACCTGGGCCAAACCAAAGTGCTCTGTTTCAGATTGATAGATACTCTACCCATATCGATTTTCGTCGCATTGCGAAAAAGCAGGGCGAGAAGTAAAGACGTCATTGTCCAGGAGAACGGTCCCCAATCCTGTCTGTATCCATCCTAATTTACTTAATCTGGAGGAGGCCGGGTTACTTGCTACGACACTACTAAGCCCAATCCAATAACGCCCCCGGATCCGCCGCCTTTCAAGCAAGAACCAGCCTAGGAGATTGCCATTGATCTTTTCGCTCCACCAACAACAACACCACCAAACAAGGTCGTTCGACGGGCCAGCGAACCATTCCTTCTTCAACTCTTCCATCAACAGAATTACTGTCATTGTACGGGCCCAACCATCGGAATCGCTCAAGTCATCAAATTTAGCCCGTCATGTCTTACAGCAACCCCTACTCGAATGCTCCGGCTGCCGAGCAGGGTGGCTATGGTGGTCAACAGGTAAGCCTAGCCCAAACCACCAACAACTTCCTTTTCATCAACGCCGAGTGATGCGCCAATGCGATAATTCGCCATGTCCCTTTACGGAAGACCACGGCTAACGATGACGGGTCGCTTGATTGCAGGATTACGAGATGAACAACTACGGCACACAACACACAACACCGTCGACACTTTCTCAGAACGACTTTCTGCAACGCGTCGGCCACCTTCGCAATGAGCTCACCTCGTTCCAGAAGAATGTCCAGGCCATTTCGTCGATGCATGCGCGCGCATTGGACGAGGCCGACAACGGCATGTCAGCGCAGCAGGTAGAGCGCCTCACGGTCGAGACCCGCGCTCTCATCCAGGGCATCCGCGACCAGTTGAAGTTCCTGGCCCAGGACGCTGCAAACACCCAAGACGGCAGCAAGACGACGAAAAACAACCAAGTCAACACCATCAAGAACAACTTCCAGAACGAACTTCACGCCTACCAAGACGCGGAGAACGCCTACCGCCAGCGCTACCGTGAGCAAATCGCCCGTCAGTACCGCATCGTGAACCCCAATGCCACGGAGCAAGAAGTGCAGGAGGCAGCCAGTACCGACTGGGGCAACGAGGGCGTTTTTCAGACAGCTGTAAGTGTTACTAGCATATCCGGAAGTAATTGCCGACGGCATAACTAACCAAAGCTCAGCTTCGCACCAACCGTACGGGTCAGGCGACCTCAGTGCTGGGCAACGTGCGCGCACGTCATAACGAGCTGCAGCGCATCGAGCAGACTATTACGGAGCTTGCAGAGATGTTCCAGGACCTGGCGGTGCTCGTCGAGCAGCAGGAGATTCCTGTTCAAACGGCTGTCAACAACGCTGAAGATACTACCAAGCACATTGACGAGGGCAACGCCCATGTTTACAAGGCCCAAAACAGCGCTCGCAACCGAAGAAAGTGGAAGTGGTACTGCCTGCTCGTCGTCGTGCTCATCCTCATCATCATCGCCATCATCCTGGCCGTTTACTTTACGATTGGACCGGGAGGGAACAAGAACAAGCAGCAATAAATATTGCCGGCGACAGGATGAGTGGATGATGAAAAGAAATGTTTCACGTGAAGCCTGCCCAAAGGAACAGGAGGGAAGGCAATTTCGGGATACCAGGAGGCTTGGGCAAGCCAAAGTATGACAACTTGACTACTTGAAACAGCAGCAGCAGCATTCAGGCAGTATTTTATTCTATGTTTCTAAACTTCAAGAGCTGGGGCAAAAAGCGGTTCTTGTATTTTTGCGAGTTTTTTCTTGTATGGGATCGCCTCTGCCAAGCTAAAAGCTGGCATGACGATCATAATTCTTTCTACATAATAATGGCGCTGTAGTATGATGCGTTTAAAAGCTAGAGCTTTGAGAGTTTTCCATTAGGTTTAACAACTTGACTTGGTGAATTAACCCCTTAATGACGAGGCAACTTGGTGCGCTGCTCTTCAATATCCTGACTCACTTGGGCAGTCGTGTGGGGGAGCAAACCAGATACGCACAGGTATGCCAACTGGGTTCACCTATGTCATAATGACAGAGCTTCCAGATGTGATTTACGACTTCCTGGAGTATGTGTACATCACAAGCGGGTGTCTATTCTATCTCTCATGATATGTGAGCGATGGCCAAAGGCCTCCCCTTGACAGCAAGGTGTGCAACATGCCTGCCTACCCTGGGCATATGAATCTTCTAAGCATTGATTGAATGTGATTTTCCTCCGATGATGTGTGTTCAATGACTTCTCTCTATCGTCTTCTTTCTCACCGTGTGATATCATGCTATCGTAGGTGTGTTTCTTTCGAGGTCGTCTGTGTCGAAGGAAAATACCTAATAATATTAGCTAGCTATACCGCTGGCCAATTCCTCCACCTCGAGTAGATTGGGCTAAAATTGAGATAGATACTATGCATTGAGCAGTATCTTTGATTTTGGTTTTTCAATAGACGAGGTACCCCTATTCGAAGTTTGCAAGTCGAGGTGGGTGAAATAGGGGTAGCTTGTAAATTTTTGGAACACACACGTCCCCAACTTCGAATAGGGGTAGCTCGTAATTCTCTTTGGAGCACATGCGATATAAAGAGCGCCGCTATCAGGGGAGGGGCAGAGGGCAAACTGATGATGATCATACACTTGACATATAGAAGGCAGGTTGTTGTTACCTCAGCCGTTCTCTGATGCAAAGACTTATGAGATAAAACGACACAGATCAAAGACTCGTATGCACTTACTACATGACAGCCCCATGGCATACACACCGGCTAATTCCACCGAGATAGGTCTCTATCTACTTACATTTATGCATACTACGAGGCGACTCGAGGAGCAAAACCCCTGTACGGGGAGTAGGTTGGCCTTGCGCCGCATATGATTGATTTGGAGTTCATCCCTCGCATTATGGTCAGCACGAAGAAGCAACCAATTCCATGGCCTTGTTTGCTGCTTCATCCACCATGCTCCATCCCTCCATGCAAGGGCAACAGTTTTTTCTGGTACTGGAATCAATATCATCCCACAGACAGGGAGCGAGGTAGTGGTAAGCACCGCGCTGTGTCAATGATAGCTGACTTGTAATGTTTTCGCCTTTGTCCTCCAAAATGATCAGTCTACTGCTCCGTGCATGCATAGCTAGAAGTTATAACGTGCTGGCAGCTTCCGTCATAGGCATGGTACGGCATCAGGAAGAGATGCTAGGAAACGGCTTCGGCCACCATCGCCCCCCTTCCCCCCTCTTCCCGCCATCTTGGCCTTCGATGGCCATGGGCAAGCACAAGCGCCCCTGGAGTCAGGTGGTCGCCTATCTGTGCTATCACGCCATTGGTGCACCCAGGAAGGAGGGGGAGGGCGCATGACAACAGGAACGGACAAAAAAGAAATAGAGGGGGCCCAACGCAATGGGAGTGCTTGAGGGGTGTAGTTGCTCGAGTTAAGTATAAGGACGAGAAATCGATTAGGGTTTTGAAATCACATTTTCGTTGCTACAGTCGGTCTTTTTCATAGAGGCGGCGTACAACACGAAGGGGCTAATTCGCCCAGCCGCTGTCAGGGACGGGAAGCAAAGGGTTTTGACGCAGAGGTTGCACACACGGGGAGGCAAGCGGTGCTTTGCAAACCGATCGAACGAAAACCGGGCCGCTCGAGTAGACAGCGCGTCACCAGGGCTGTACTCGTTTAACAGATCTGTGAAGCTCAACGAGCTCAGATGCCGAGCGCCTCAAGGTTCCCCGAGCGGTGAATATCACGCTGATAGCATAGCGAGACTGGGTGGTTTCTACACGGCGGTAGCGAGGGGGGTGGAGAAATATAGCTAACCCCTACGACTCGGACAGAGGCCCACAGACTATTTTGGCAATGGGGAGAGGCAAATATAGAGTTGGACATCAATTCTTTCGGGTTGGACAGAAGCAATATATTTTGCACAAGCCATGGGTTATGCCGTGCCAGTGCCCTGTCTACCTACAGAGGGTGGGCGGCCTGAGAAAGGAGGCGATTATCAGTCCCGTCGAGCTGTTGGGGAGGCTGAATGCGTCGCAGGTGAGACCAGCCTTCGAAACGATATACCCGCCCTGCTATATATAGTGCATCTACGTCAGTAGGTAGTATATATTATACTCGCCAAGGCTTGGCTGCTTGTTGATAGTAACCTCATCATGCCCTTCGTGCTCGTTCTTACCCTGCAACCGCACATATAAGCATATCGCAGACCCATGCTCAGAGTGACATGACGGCGGATCCTCAGCTGTATATGTAGCATACTACGTCCGACTGGCCAAATGTATCTTGGTCGGTTCGGGTAAAGATACCCATTGCCGCGGTACAGCTTGCATACAGAGCCGTCATGGATACCTAGCCCTCTGCGAGGGCCCGTCAAGAACGGAGGGGCGACGCAAGATCGTAAGTCCGCCCATGCGAGAGATGGGCTAGACGTTTCCCTCCGACAACCACACTGTGGGAAGAATCGGCAACAACTACCTACCTGGGAAGAATCGTGGGATGTGGGCCCCTGTGGGCATCGAGAGAAAAAGGAGAAATTCCGCGCACAAGACTGCTTGCGTGCAGGTGTATGGAGCCCGCTGCGGTCTCTTCCTTGATTCAACGAATCCGCCAGTCCAAAATATCGTGAACAAGAGTCATTGAGCCTGCTCTGCTGGGGTGGCGGGAGGGGACGTCCCTCTCGGAGTACTTCATTAGGCGGTGTCATCCGATACCCCGGGGCGTTTGTTCGTTTCGCCTGATGCCGAGAAACATAGTAGTACAGTCGAGAACACGACTGATGCTTGATGCATAGGCAAACAGTAATAAAAAGCCGGAAGGCCTCCTAGCTCTGCAGGTTGAAAAACAAGGCTGACTGGCTGGCCTGGCCGTCATCGTATGTATGCATGCGGGTGCCTTGTAGATCGGACCGTTGGCGGAATGTAGGTCAAGCCATCCATCCGTTTCAAGAGGCAACTCATGTAAACAGTGACATGGCTCGCTGAGCGAGTCAGTCAGCCAGCCAATCCAGAATGTGCGGTGCAGGTGGGGTGCGCAAATCTCGATCCCATGCATGCCCATCTCCATTTCCATCACCCCCGTCTCACATGTGTTTAGGAGCCTGGTTCTGCGCATGGGGCCACGGGAGAGAGAGGAAGAAGGGGAAAAAAGAAAGAAAAAGCCTCAGGACCCCCACGATCAAATCTGTTTGACGTCACGAGCCGCCAGGAACCCGTCTTCTCGTTCTAGGATATGCCTGGTCACGGATATGCTTAAGACGAACTATCACCTGATCAGCATTCGCTAACAAACACCAAAAGAGCAGGTGCTTCAGATAGAGACGCTTGAACGCGCTGTCGATGTTGTGGCTATGACTCCGAGAAAGAAAGAAAGAAAGCTAAAGCTGTCCGCGATGGTGAACAGCACCCGATTCACCTAATAGAGCAGGTTACAGTGGTATCTACTTCCTTACTAATCGTCTGAGGCTCTGCCATTTCGCAAAGTCAATTGGCGGGCCGGAGAGGGCCCAGTCGGCATTCCTTGGCACTCTGGACAAGACATGTCTGCATGTGGCCCAGCTCCGGGAAGCTGGGGCATGCAGCATGTTGAAGAATGAAAAGCACGCAGAAACCACCTATGCCAGCATGTTGGGGGTGTGTAGTGTGATGATGGACAGCCAAGCTTTGGCGAAGCTTGCGCATCATCCCAAACGACCAGTCTTTTCCGTCCATCAAGGAAGTTGATCGCAAACGATGGCAAACGGATCCCAAAAGAGGGAAAGAGAGAGAAAAGAGAAAGTCGAGACGAGGCGAGAGTCGAGACGCACCGCTTTGGTCACCGAATTACCGAGAAACAAATGGATGTGCTGGGCCATCATCTCCACCCACCTTGGCAATCTGCGACACCCAGCATGCCCTGGGCCAAAAAGAAAAGGGTCTATGAATAGAAAATCTCCGCTACGGGCACTTGCTCAAAACACCCAGCCCGGGTCCCATCAACCATCTGCCATCGTCTGTTATTTTTGTATTTTCGCCCACCCCAAAAGCCAAGTTTGCCGGTGGCGTTGCAATGGCCCAGGCGCAGGAGCAGCCGCCGGTGCATGTAATACTTAGCTGGGCGATAAAGCCGAGAAACAGAACCATGGAGCTTGCCCAGGCGGGCGTTCTCGCCGCAGAGCTGAGGCAGCGGCATGTTTCCAGACAAGGGAGCCCCCCTTGTCGGCGCCCTCGTTCGCTCTGCCGATTCGGGGTAACCTGCCCTTTCAAGACCGTTACCACCACCATAGTAGATGGCCGAGTGATTCTAGTTCGGGCGGGCAATGAGAACATGTCACATTCGCGATGGATCGTTTGTTACCTTCCCCCAGTGCTTATTTCCTCGGCCAGATGACTCCTATTACCAGATAGTAATTTGATGTCTGAGACAAACGAGCCCAGGGCGTGATTGAATTTCGTCCCCAACATAGCATCGTGATCACTGGGGTTAGCTCCTAGTAGGCAACTCAGATTTGAATCATTCCTCCCTCGCCTTCCGGCCAGACTCTGTAGTTCAGGATCAAAAAGAAAGTATGTATACCAATTCCTGTGATCGAGCGGACGGCCGGGGTCCCAACGTGTCTAATTGCGATCAAGGTCGCAGCTATGGTGGAGACTGGGTTGTAGATCAAACCACAACGCCCAGCAGCCCAAACTTCATCTGAACATTGTCTCCCCCACACGTAACATCGAGAGCCTCTTTTTCCCGACTATCTACATAGCCGGGAAATCTCTCAAAATGCATACATATCGTACTAGTATATATAGAACAAGCCCCCAGGCACGCCAAGACTTCGAACCAGATGAGGCACGCACTTGACAGCGTCCAAAGTCCAGAAGCTGGCAACAATACCCGCTAGGCGAGGCCAACGTCCAGGGGAGCAGTCCACATGGGCTCCATCAGCGCGACATCAGAAGAAGCCCCCGTGAACGAAACAATAGATTGCTAAGACACCTAGCACCTGTCATGGGTGTTTCTTCTCCCAGATGGATGGTAGCCCGAGTGTGAGCCCTTTGGCTTAAAAGCAATGACGGGCCGCATGTTTCTGTCTGGGTTATCCTCTTCTTCCTCCACGGTCTGCGACCATTCTTGACATTTGTCCCAGTTTCATTTCTTCTTCGAGTCGAACTCACTTTTAAAGAGCCAGGTGCTCGCTGTGGTATTACCTTCTCTACCTTTCAGCTCGTTCCGGGTCAAGTTGTCGTTCTCGCCGCCGCCATGTTGAGCTCTAAGTCCGTGTTGGCACTGTGGTGTTTATGCAGTGCCGTGACAGGTAAGCACTGACCTGCTCTCCGTATAGCCTTGAGAGTATAGGTACGGCGTGTTAACACTGGATACTCAGGTCTTGCGATACCAAAGGTGGAGACCAGGGAGGCCGATGCTAAGCTGGCTCTGGCCAACGGGCTTCCGCTCCGCATAATGCCACTCGGAGCCTCCATCACATTCGGTACAGCATCCAGCGACGGGAATGGCTACCGCCAAACCCTGCGCAACAAAATAACGGCGTCCGGGAATCCCGTGAACATGGTGGGAAGCCATCCGAATGGAACCATGAAGGACAACGAGAACGAGGGTTGGCCGGGCTTCGTCATCGACGAGGTTCACGACAAGTCGAACCAGAATGTGCCCATCACCAAGCCTAATCTGGTTCTGATCAACGCGGGCACCAACGATGCTCTCCAGAACCGGGACGTCGACAACGCCGGAGCGCGAATAACCAGCATGATCAACGACATCTTCACTCAGTCACCACAGGCGACCGTGGTGCTTTCCTCTCTGATCCCGAACGCCAATACCGACGCTCAAAGTCGCGCCGTCAAGATCAACAGCCAATACGACAATGTAGTCAACACCTTGAGGGGACAAGGGCGTCGTGTCGTTTTCGCCAACATGCAAAGTGCTGCAGGCCCTACGCTTGGCGACCTCGTGCAGGATGGTACTCATCCGACCGACGCTGGCTACGTCAAGATGGCTAATGTGTGGATGGATGCCATTGTCCAAGCCTCGTTAGCCGGGTTTCTGCAAAAGGCGGAACCTTTGGCAGGTTTCCCTGACGACGGTGGTGCGTAGGCAGCCTACCTGTCGCTTGCTTGCATATCATCGGCGTTATTGGGATTCCTCGGGAGTTTATGTCTGGCTTTACCACAGTGCGATACCCCGGCTTCCATTTCTTGCAATATATATATAAGATAAGATCATATAAACCTTTTCCGAACGTATATATAATACTGGGTTGGCTGTGCGAAAGAGTCATCTTAGCACTGCCCACAGTTATTTATATGAATTGACTTTCAAGTCGAGCAGTCAATGCAGCTCTTACCGCCTCTACTGGTCTTCGTCTGTGACAAGAGTGTACGCCACACGACCACGACTCTTGGGTGCAATCCTAGACGAAAGGCCGTATGATGGGAGGCTCCATGGTTCCTAGGAACATGACGGCGCTCTATGTTACCGGTCAGCTGTTGCTATCAATATGACATGCTCAGTCATGGGGCTTTTCAAGATATATCGACCCCTATTCGGCTGGCAAAGCTCTCGACAGGTGGCGCGAGGGCAGTCGCGTGGATACATCGATCGAGATGCTGCCAACCACCGATTCTAGACACTAGAAGGTAAGTTTCGCCTCCTGACAGGGAGCGCTTTTGTTATTCTGGTTATCCCTTGTTTGAGAGCTACGAAGCAATATGCGTTAGTTTAACCGCCACCCCCTCTGGGCTCCCGGTATCTTTGTTAAAGTAACCCACGCAGGGTAGTAGAAGTCGAGTCAAGATGAGACAACCAAAAGTGCTGAGAGGAATCGAACCTACCCCCTTTGATCATTCCTCGGCTCGGTGCTGGGTTCAAACCTAAACCCCTAGAGACGGGAAGCAACCGTCTGAAATCCGGTTTCCAGCTCCTGCAAACCAGGGCACCAGTATCTCTGTCTGAAAGGCATTGGTGATGGGTGCATCGGGATGAACATAGAATAAGGTTTCCATCTGTGCCTAAGAGAAAAAGAGTTTCGTCCGGCATTGCTTTCCTCTGCCTTGGGGCAATCAGCGAAAGCAGGGCATACGAGAAAAGCGGCAAGGCACGAGACCAAAAGATGCGGCCACTCCAACTACCAAGGAATCGAATCAGAATGATTGATAGACTCTGAGCCGCCCTCGTGCTCTCCAATGTTTTGCGCACACGAAGGTGAGTCGGCAGGCTAAAGTTCCCGTAAAACCCAATCAGCATCCCGAGGGAAGGGTTGAGCTGGGCACGCGTTGCTAGCCACCGGCATACGCGAAGGAGGCGATGACGTCTGTTAGACGGATAGCTGCATGCCTCGAGCATCTTGTCTTCCAATGCGTTCCCCGCGAGACCACGTTGATGCGGGCGTGCCCGACTGAATGGATCTGATAGCGGCAGTAAAAAGCAGGAGCTAAGCAAGCCAGCACGGGGTACATGCTCGATATGCAACGGAGCCCGCCGTCCCTCTGCCGTGCCCAGAGAAGAAGAAAACCTCATGCCTCCCATGCGGGACTGCCGTCCTCGCACCGGTTCGTATCGAGGGCTTGGAACGCGGAGGAGACAACCCCAAAGGTCGCTTCTAGTCCGCACCGGTTTGCTCAGCTAGAGTACCGCGGTGATCATCATGTGGAGCGATGATGGGAGAAGGACAAACAACAGTCAAACCTTACGATTACTATGCCATATGTGTGGCTTTTCACTAATTTCCAATTCAGCCAGCTCTCAGGTTCTTTTAATAGCACACACACCACTACCGTAGACAAAAAGCACTTACAGATACTGCATGGCCCATCTACGTTGCTGTCTAACGTCTATTGGGCCAGCCGCCTTTTCGATTTTCGATCTGGCAGCCTGGTACGCCCCGCGCCGCCACGGTCCATAAGACCAGTTTGTTGCACTACTGGCGTCAAAGAAGAAGGAAGAAAGTCGGAGAGGCCTGAGTCGGGGTTGGGAATAAACAGCAAGGGACATTGCCGTTTATCGAGGAAAAAGTATAATTGCCCAAATTCCACTGCACCTGCATTTCTCCATGCCGTTGGATGCAGATGGCAATATCGAACGTTACATTGGGAGGAGTGAAAGCGCCGATCCTGCAGAGGAAGGGATGCTGGATGCTGCGACCCAAGTGGTCCAAAACCGAAAGGCAATGTATTGTGTGCGTGGTGCTGGACCCGCCGTGCCTGCGTGCCAGGTGCATGTGAAGTGCTGCGCTGCGCCGTGCTGCGCCGTAGTGTGCCTCGCGTGCGTGGTAATGGTGGTCACGGATAAGGTTCATGCAGAATATGGAAGTTGTTGATGGCGATGGTGGGGCTGACGAGAAAGCCCCATGTCGTCCCATGTCGTCCCTTGTCGGCCCCTGTCGCCTTCCCAGTCCTCCCCACCATCTCTCAGCCGCCAAGATCTATAGCGCAAACTCAAAATCGACTTGCTATTACCAATTCCGGGACCTAATGCGACCCTGGTTAAACGGCCTGGCGTCAGTCCCACGGGTCCCTAGCCACGGAAATCTGCAATTGTGCGAAGAGAGTGGCCCAGTATCCTGGCCATCCATACAACCGTCCGTCCGAAGACAGGGGTCAGGCTTGCCTGAAGTGACATTTACGGGCCACGGCGAGCCAAGGGCGAGAAAGGAGCGACACACTTATCATTTAGAGTTTCGTGATCTACATACAATGGCTCTTCCGATGATACAAAGAAGAAATACCACCATATCGCTTCCGCATTGTCGGGCAAGAACCCGACAGCTGACGGGAGTTTCAAGGGTGGCTACCGAAAAGGGAACCGCCGAACGAACAAAGTTTAAGGGCCACAGAACCCTTCCACGAGAATTCCGCCCCATTGCTACCACGTACGTTACGTGTTCTGGTCTGACTGATACTTTAACATGGTTCTACCTGGCAACCTCCCTTTCGCCGGCAGTGCAGCCTCGATGTACCGTGATATGCACCAGTCCATCAAGTTCCTCCGGCCACACTCACAGTTCCTCCGGACGGGTCGTTCCGGGCAAGGCAAGATCAGCGCGAGACGAGGCCGAGGGTTAGCTGATTTGCCGTCGCGTGCGATACCGCGACATGGAGGAAGTAGTTCGGGGTCCTAAGAGGGGGGCGGTGGCGCCAATGTGCATGATCTCGATAAGGGTTATATCCGGAACAGGGGTGGCGCGCGTAGATTTGTGATGTAAATCCGAAAGTCAATGTTCACACATACGGCATACGAGCAGTAGTAGATTGTATCCAGGGCGTTGCAAGTGCTTACATCTCTAGCTGAAGCAAATATCAACTCCTTCATACTGCTAGTAAACAGCTACAAGCCAGCAATGCTTCATCGAAACAGGGTCTTTTGTTTCGGCTGGGGAAAAGCAGGGCAACGGAAACCCCCACCATGAACTTTGAGAGAGAATTTATTAATACCGCCGTGGGGCCCGATACCCAAGAGCAAGGGAATCCTGCTTTTCTGCTGCCACCAAATGGATATATAGAAAGAAAAAGATTCAAGAGAAAAAAAAGAAAAATAGAAAGATCTGCTACAGTGATGGCATCGCCGAGTTCCACCCTTTCCCATTTGCCGACGCTTTAATGATGAGGGGTCCTTTTCACAGCTCTCGCAATATCTATCAGACAGGGGACTTCTGCGATTGCCCCATCTATATTCGAGCCTGCCACGGCCCTCGCGTCGTGGATCCCCCCCCTGGTCCTTGAGCCTCGGCTTCTGCCAGCTGACCTGCCTGACCATGTCGTCGACTCCGCTGTCTTATTCGTGCGAGCTGACGAATGTCACGAAACCTGAGTCAAGAGGCCAACGGCATTTGCCAAGTTTTTTTCAAGGCAGAGTTCCTCCGATGCGGGTGCGTGGGCAATGTCATGTATGTAAGTAGGGAGCCAGGCAGGCATCGTCGGTGCCGGAAAAGGCTTCAAATCGTCTCTCGGAGCTCGCTCGGCATCCTTCCACGTACACAGTAAGCCGAAGCGGCACTGTTCCGCTTGCGCGTTGCGGAGGTTAAACTTTGCTTCTTGCCCACTATGTATCCTCTTGGCCTGCCGTCTGTTCGTTTCGGTCTGTCCATGGTGAGGTAAGAACTTGGTTCACGGCGCAAAGGGCCCAACCAGTTATGGGCCGCTGCTTCGTGTCGCCCACTTTCGAAAGGGGGCAAAGTTGTCCGTAAGGTTCACAGATAGACCGGATTTGTTTCATGGGCAACTTGCTAGAGAACGTTTGCTGTTCCTCCAAGCATGATAGGACTTTTGGAGGCAGGGTGATTGCTGTTTCAACGCCCGCAATACAGAATCGACTGTTGTCGGAGCTGCGGATTTGGCCTGGAGTTAAGCGCGCGGCTGTGGTAGTATCGCCACGAACATGTACGAGATGCGAGCGGGTGAAATCAGGAAGGAATTGGACGTGGCAATGATCGTCAAAGGCCCTTCTTTTCTTGATCACGCGTAATCGTTTCCAGGATACTTGACCTCGTTATTGGTGCATGACCGTTACGCTACCAATTATCTGACTTTTCAAACCGTCATGGACTGACATAGGTTCTTCATGTTGGGTATCATCGTCTCCGTTTTAGTTTCGGCGTGACCTTCTGGCGGAAACCGTATTGGCCGTGGCCGGGCCGCTGAAGTATACGATGCGTGGAGGATAGCATATCCGCAAAGGCAATTAGATTCAGGCCACGCTCATGCATACGAGATTTTGGCATGGTCTTCTTCTTCGCTTCCAAGCGAGCGAGAGAACATGATGTGGCGGTACGTACTGTACGCCACTCACCACACTGGATTCCTCTTCCCCAGCGGGTATAATCACGATGATTTATTAATTAATAAATATTGTTTTCAAGGGGTAATTGATTTCCATTCGTTACTAAAACGGGGTATAATTGCCAATCGACAGGCAGAGATAACGCTTTCTATAGATATGGTGGGCATTTCGCTGGAGCCGGAAGAGAGAGAAAAAGGCAAACGTCGAGTGTAGTAAGACACATGTATAGCCCAATCTGGTACCTTTCCAACCTTAGGGAAGTGAAAAAAAGAAACAAGTTCTACGTCATTACCGGGTACCCCAAATCGATCCCAATTGAATTGTCGCTGTGGTTTCTTGTCAGATTGCGAAACCCTGTACGATTTGACGTCAGGTTGCTGTGGGATTTGCACCGATATCCTGTTGGAATTGTGGGTGGAGGTAGGTGACGAATCAGATTGAAAGCCGTGCAAGTGCTTGGCACAGTCCCGTCTCTTAGCCGCAGCCAGAATATACCGGATGCCATCTGACTGCAGCCGCGTCCAGAAAGGGAATAAACCCATCGCCGTTCCTCTGGATCGACCTCTATCCAGCCAGCCTTGTGGACCCAGCCGTCCATACAGGAGGTGTCGTGGGCGTACCAAATGTCTTCCAGCTTCCTCCAGAAGAGCACGCAGTAGAGGCGGTGGCTGGTTGATGTTCATGAGATCGTGATATGGAAAAACAAAGGCCGGCCCAAGTGCAGTAACCAAGAGCCAGTCCCAGTGTGATGATTGGTGATCATCGACCGACGTACAGCTCGCAGGAACGCCAACAAAAGCAAAACGCCATGTAAGAGTATGTATCCCCCAAACGCCAGAAAATGCAGTGCGACAGTGTACTTCATCCACCTGTACATTGTACGTATATAGACAGGTAGGTATGCAGGGAGAGAGAACAAGACTGTATTAGACCCATGCCTGGCCAGGTTGCGAAAAACGCACCAGGAGACAAAGGTCCGGTCGGGGTTGACGGTTGGTGTTTGACAAATGACCTAATTTTCCCACCATAATAATAAGTTGATCATGCCTGAAGATTGCGATGGAAACATGAAAGATTTGGTGGATGGGGGGCCAGAAGCGGATCTCGCCAAGATGAAGGGTCCCTTGATCCCTTGCAGAGTGATTATTCCCGGATGCTGCTCAGGTGCAGCCGCCGCAAATAAAATGGTGGGGTTGGAGAATCCCATTGGGACCCTGTATGGAGCCATCACGGTTCCATCCATCGGGATTTGTTCACCCTCGGGATTTGGTTGTTCAGCTTCCCGTGTACCAGAAGCTTTTCAATATTGAATGCTGTACCTGTTGCAAGAATAGCAACTGTGGTTTGGTGTTCGGCGTTGCCAGCATGGACATTAATGTAAGTCTCATTCTGCTGGTGTAAAAGCTAGGTATGTAGGTAGGTTTGTGTCGAAAAGTACATTCCTTTGGAGGTATTGGATGTAAGTAAGGTAGGCATGCCGGCAGTGCATCGCACGTCTGCCGATATCTCCACTGTGGGCTAAATATTGCCCGGCTCCAAAAAAAGGGCGAGTGCCGACCACTGCAGAGAGAAGTAAAACAAGAGGCCGATTCGCCACTCCGTCTAAGGTCCGGTGGTGTTGTCCCAGTATCGCTTCCGTGCCGCGATCGCCACCTTGTTGCCCGCGAAGCGGTACTGGAAGAAGTTGAACACGGCGAACTCGTCCCGCGACATCACGTACGTGTCGGGTTGCGCCTGCACCTTGGACCAGATCTGGACCAGGGCGTTCTCCAGTATGCTGCTGACGACGGGGTCCTTGGCGCCGTCGGGGCTCTCTCTCGCAATCTCCAAGGCCTGTGCCACCTCGTTGTCCGCCGACGATACCACCGCCGGTGCCGAGTCCTGGTATTGTGAAGACATGTTGATGAGCTGAAGGATGGTGGAGGACTCTGAGGGCGGCGTGGGCATCCGGTAGTTCACGTAATAGTGAGAGTGCGACTCCTGAGGGTTGACGAGCAGCATGGTCATTGGGAAGGTAGGTATATGGTATATAAGATGCGAGAATGAGAGGCGAAGTCTTAGCTTCCCGGGGGCTGTTGAGCAAAAACGGTCGTACCGAAGAACCAGTGTTTGCTTTGCTGAGGAGGCGAATAGTGTAGGCGTCCTACGGTATGCGGAATGGGGGGTCTCAAGCAAATAAGTAGTGGTACAGATAGTAGTACGTTCTGCTGTGTTACTTCTGGAAGTGATAGATCTCGATTAGGAAACCAATGCAGTTGTTCAATAGTTGTAGTAGATGTGGACTTGCGTGAATCTAGCCGTGATGTGCAGAGGGATCAGCTCGCCCTTTAATAGCAACCTGGATATACTACGACATCCAATGCGAATGCCACCGGCTACTAAAAGCGACCAGGGACAGGGGCGGAGGTATGCTCTCTGACCCTAAACTGCATGTTACAGCAATAGCAGGTACCTAAGGGTATTTTTCTTCTTTCTTTCTTTCCTTCGTTCCACGACACACTATGTGTAGTACTTTGCCCACATATTGATCAGCTTCAAAGTGTGTATTGTGGTCCCCTGTAGGGAACAGCCCCCCATGAAAACGGGCCTGCAAGTCAGTCAAGGTCAAGGGGATGGAGGATTAAACTCGCGGAGCTCTTACCTGATTCGTATAGGTAAGAAAGTATGTATGCGCTCCCAGCCGGCAGGCTGTAAGACTCCACATGCACTCATCAGTGTTATAGCAATCAATGTACCTACTTTTGCCCATGTACCGACTCTCTGCCCCCACCACCATGGATCCTGGGCGACAGGCTTGAAGACTACCACCACCAAAAGTCCACCCGGGCCTAGGTAGGAAAGCCCAGCCTTATTTACTAACTGTATGGCTTGAAAAGCCACCCGACCTTTGCTCGGAGGATTACTTGCTTATTATTACTTGTTTTCATACTTAGTAGTCATAGTCAAGCCAACCCAGGCCAAGCAAGTTGTGCGTGACCCGAGTAGAGAGAGCAGCGCAACGTCATGCAACGGACAAGTACCGAGAGTGCTGTCAGTCAGTTAGTCGACCGGCCCTGACAGCGATACTTCGGATTAGCCACGAGAACTGTCTGTTCGCCCAGAATTAAGCAACTCCCATCCCTTGCTCCACGTTTTCTCAGAACTCTTAATTGCTTTCATCTGAGCTTTCCCACGAGCGAGCAAGAGCCGAAACCGCTCTGGACCTGCGCGGTGCTTGGCGTCAGTGAGCCAGAAGTCATGATAGTGGTAGCTGGCCCCCCTGGCAGGCCCCCCTGGCAGGCCGTGGTCGTCCGCCCAGCCAAGCTGAGAAAACAAAAACGCCGCCATCCTCCCTAGTCATCCCTTGGCTCTAAAGTGACCGGCGCGGGAACCTTACTTCAGGGGACCATCTTTATTTTAATCCGACCAAGTCCCACCCAGCAGGTAAACGACGACAGGCGCCTGCACGCCTCTTGTCTGTGTTGGCCAGGCACGCCAACGATGAGACTAGTAGGCGCGACGCTATCGGTATTAGCTACTACCTTGAAGACTAATGCATCGAGCTGGATCGTGTTACCAGAGAGAGAGAAAAGAGTTCAGCGCTGAGTTTCGACTAGACAGACAGCCTAACCACCACGTCATGGTAGTTTCGTCTCGTACGGAAACTCTTTTCTGACATATTGCTTGCAAAGCAAAGCAAAGCAAGCAAGAGAGCAATTAGAGTGCAAAGGCCCGACGACAAAGCAAATATTTTGTTGCGGCTCGGGTCGGGTAGACAAGGCTGGTAGGTTGGCAGGTTGTCAGGTAGGTTGTCTCCTTGTCTGTCCCCCTCATCCCCTTCGCAGTACCCAGCCCATGCCAGTGAAGCTTAATAACCTAACCTTACCTGCCGTCGGGAGGTACATATGCAGACGGTACGGACTGCAAGTACCACAGTCCAGTGACGGAAGTTTGAAAGGGCTCTCTCCGGGGTTTACGTCACGTTAGACTAGAACCCGGCTTGTTGTTGTATGGGTAGTAAGCCAGCGGCTCGTTGAGTTTCGATGTTCCAAACCCGTGGATACGGTCACAACCTTCGTCGGTTGTGGGTCCAACCTACATATACCAACAGGTAGTCTTGCCCACCATTTGCTGTTCATTATTGGCTGGAATCCCACGAGTCAGTTCAGAGTTCGATTGTATGTTAGTCAAACCAGTCCAGAGGCCTTCACCGCCGCGCAAGGCCCTTTTGTTCGACTTCTAGCGCTATGACGAGACAGGTACTGATTGTTCGATCTCTGCAACTAGAGCGCCGAGTTCCGGTTATCGAGAGCCCCTAAAACCCGTCGAGAAAATGCCATCACCTGGCGCAATCAGTGCATAAGTGTGCATACATCATATCATCTAGGAAGGACGACGTGTCTTCACGATAATTCAGTCGGCACGCTTTAGGAGGCGGTTTGTGGCTTGATTTTTGTGACTGCGCGCATCGAGTACCTCCATTGACCGACCGATCAGCCATAAGCTCTGGAACGGGTTTCCATTGACGTGGCTCGGGTCCGAATCGATGCGACTCTGGAGCCAAAATAAGAAAAAAGCAAATGGGCGTAGGCTGGAAATCCAACCGGAAAGACACCAGGACGCCAAGGTTGGCGCGACGGTTCAGGCTTGGTTGGTTGCGACGGCGCCGGACAGCGTCTCAGCTTTTTTACCTCCCCATTGCACTGTTGCTCAGCCTCCAGCGTGCCGGTCTCTTCTTACTCAAAGCATGCCGAGACGGGGACGGAATAAGGAATTATGTCAAGACTCAACAACGGCGCCTGCAATTGACGTTAATTGGACGCACTCGAACTTGCTTAAGCTGTTTCAGGATAAGATTGCGAGCTATAAGCTTCTCCTCAGAGACACTCTCAGGCTGCCATGCTTGATCACGTCTTGACGCTATATATAATTTCGTGTAGTAGTATAGTAGCAGCTACTATTCACGCGCGAAGCATCACGCCGGAAGGAACTCTGCAGCCTCCCATCAACTTGGCCCGGTCCGGGAGAAAGGGGGAAGACGGTAACAGCCCATCGTCCATCGGCCAGAGTGTCTGCCACTACGTCACTTTCGAGAAGTGGGCATGCAACTTATTCAAGTGTTTAATCTTAAATATGTATATCCTTCTCGAATGTGGGAGCCGGTCAAGATAAGCGCCCATCAGGATTTCACCAACGCCGAACCAACTACTTCTAGTGGGTTTGGAAGCTGATGATCTCCGGCTGGCCACTAAGTAATCGGCCTTTCCATTCTGAGTTCACTGTCAAAACCTTATTGAAATTGTGGCTTCCACATGGTGGTCGGGTTTGAGTGCGACAACAACGACTACCACCTTGACATGCACACTATCCCGCGATCGCTCGTACGCACGACTATGCTCTTAGTCGGGGCCGGATTTACCAGACAGTGAGAACTTGGAAGGGGGTCCTGTAACTGAGCCGGCGTTGCGGTAGAAACGCTAGAAGCTTGCGAAGCTGTGATGAGATTCCTTCTAGCGACTATCGATGACTCGTCCATGACCTGAACACTGCTGGGATCTACCGTATTCCAACGGCTGACTTTGGGCCGCCTTGATCATTTTTGTGAAATGATGCCCTCCCTCCCAAGAGGAGCCGAAAAAGCGGGTGTGGGAATGAATGCGCCGGAATGACTACCTGTAACATACGAAATCTCTGGCCGTGAACTCTAATTCCGTAATATCCTCTTTCTAGACCGGATTCCAAGGCCAATAGTGAGAGGCACGATCGTTATAACTGGTAGGCACTGTACATCACTAGTCAGACATGATGATCATCTTATCTAGATCTCGTCGTGTCTTGAATACACCGCCCTCTCTTCTGCCTCTTTGCTTAGTGAAATCTGACAGAGCAAAAAGCCAGACATGTAACTCCCTGCCTAGGTACCTGGCCTCCATGCCGACTTACATAACGTCGTGTGGTAGCAGCGGCCGCACAAAGTTCACCAGGATCCCAGTAGGTGTTTTGCCGTACGTACGTTGTTTGGCCAAGAGGTTGACTAGGAACCGGAACGCTGGTACCTAGCTTAGCTGCTTGACGCTGTGTTATATCCTGTGACGAGTGAGTTTGGGAGGATGACGGAAAACGGAATCATGCATGAATTCGGTTAGCAAATGGGATATCTTTCTCTTGGGGGAGATCTGGAGATCGATTAAAATGCCGATGTATTGGGTTTCTCCCCCACATAACCGGATTGAAGTTCCAAGGCAGTCTGCCTGATGTGGAAACAGCTCCGATCGCTGGCCCGGCCATGGTGGAGGAGGCCGCACATGGAAGGGCCCCCCTCCCGAGTCACTCCTTGGATGTAAATGCGCACGCCCAAATGCGCGTCTCGTGTGCTTTCAAGGCCCGTAAATGCTATTATAGCATTACATATGCATAGTAGTAGTTACGTCGATCAAGGGCCCCGACTATCCGAACCACTCGCTGTCACATCCATCAAGTCTAGGATATAGTGGTACGGCGCCGTAGCTACTAGTAGTAAGCCCAGCAACATCATCGTGAGGGACATTGATGAAATGCGCAACCAATCCCATGCTGGGACCTGAAACGTTCCTGCTCTGAGGATAGTGGCACATAAGTTTAGTTAACCCGATAATAACCCGCGAGGGAGCTCTCTTCTAAAATCCGCAAATCCGTACGATATGGGTAGATCGATGCGTGCGGCCGGCGGCTTGGTGGAGGATCACATCACTGGGACTCCTTCCCTTGCCTTAGGCCACTGCCAGAGAAGCCGCTTTATCCAGTAGGGCCATGCCGAACCGCTCAAGAGGCACCGCTAAGACCTTAGGCAGTATTCCTTCCTTCTAGTCTACGGTAGATTATTGAAGTGAGTAAATCAACCGATTGCACAAGCAGCTGTCCTTTCTTTTCTTCTGGCGTGCTTCTAGCGTGTCGTGCGATGGCTGTCTCCATCCAGACAGACAGACGTGCAGTGGTGAGTGGGTGTAGCCTAGAGAGATAGTCTGTATCAGCTCGGGATCGGCGCAGGGGTCATCGTCGCATGCAGCACGTTGCACTGAACAGCGACCAAGCACGGCCGCCGCCGGGGCCATGCATCCGGCAATTCATTCAGATCCATCCCTCTTCGATGACCCACGATGCAGATATTCAAAAACACCTGCTGACTGCATTGTGGGTATTGGTATAGTGTTGCTTTAGTCTATAAGTGTACATAATATATCTGCAGGAGCAGAGTGGTCTAAAGGGGAGCAGAAATCCGTCATACAACTACATGCCTCCTTGGATGGCACCAAAACTCTAAACACAGAAGAGAGGTAACCTCCGTCCTAATACATCTTACATTCTAAGGGCTTTGATATCCAGAGGCCGCAGTTATTTCTTAGTTTTGCTCACCCTTTTGCCGATATTCCAGCCCCAAGATCGGAGGACCTTGACAACCTTGGGTGTGACCGCCGCCGTCAGAGGAACTCGGATGAAGATGAAACTCTTGTGAATAGCATAGGCGAGTGCCAATTGCGTACCAAGACCTGCATTGAAATATCGGGTTAGTGATGGCCATTTACCCGCACCACGTTTGTCGGACTTACTGGCTTCCGCCTTGTTCCGGGCATCAGCTTCCTCTACACCCCAGGTCGCCATCTCGACGTGTTCACTGATCTCGTCGTTTCCAAAATTATCTTGCTCTGCGTTCTTCATAGACTGTCGGTAATCATGCCACCAGGTCTTCAAGCCCTCGGGTATCAGTTTCTTAGCATTCGAAACGACGTAATGCTCCAGAGCGCCTATGGATCGTTAGCATGCGCCTCATGTTTGTTTGATGCCTTTGTTTAATATACCTATTCTGTCCGTCCCGACTACCCGTACCAGCAAGAAGCAAAAAGGAAAGTCAAGGATGCTCATTGCTAAATATACACCCACGGCGGACCAGCCGTATTCCCTTGACAGCTTCTTCAAGCGGGCACTCAGCCCCTGGGGCTCATTGGCGTTTCCATTTTTGCCGTTCGTCCCTTTGGGAGCCGTCTTGGGACGGCGAAGCCTCGATGTCCGATGAAAAGCGCGGCACGGCGCTCGCAATATGGATTGTCTAGTTCGGGAAGCGTGGTTGGGCAATTTCTGTCGTACGGAGAGGTTCGTCCGAGATGCCTGTATCGTGGACTGCGATGCTTCGCTGAAGTTTCGTACCCATAGTGCCCTTCCCGATATTTGTGCCGCAGCGCGCGAAGTCGGAGCCCCGGCCGGGCTGAGGAGGGTAAAACACTGACGTAGTGTAGTTCGCAGCATGGTGTGCAGTTCGCGCAGTTGGCCAAACAGTCGTTGTGATACTCGTCAAGCCCAGAAGCTGCGTTGGTCGCCCTCAGCAGCGAGTTTTGCGAGTAATCGAATGTGTTGGGCTTCCGCACCGGAGCTTCCGGCCTGTGTGTGGCTTCCAGCAGATTCCGACAAGAGACACAGTCGGCACGTCGTTGTGTCGCAAGAGCACGAATTATTGGATGACTGATCAAGGTCGGGAGAAACGGCTGTCTTGATGATTATTGCGGGCTTTCGTCATGGTGAGCTTCTCCATGACACCTAAAAATACCATCTACGGGCGGGCGAAAAAGCTAAAGCAAAAATTCCGGAGTATAGTATGAGGTGAATCTTTTAGTGGAGCCTCACGGGTGATGCGACAATCGAAAGGGCGTTTGATGGCGAACTGCCCAGCCCAGCGACTTGGAGGTGGCTTTGCAGTCAGTGTGGCTTTACAGCTCAGGCCTGCCAGCTGCTGCCAGTCGAGCTCCGGACTGCGGAGAACGGCATCTTGTACTTACAGTACGGAGTACCAAATCAACCAAAATACGAAAGAGAAGAATCTCTCTACCACCCAAGATTCTTTCTTTTTTAGAAATAGCAGGGGATAGCCTTCAGTGCACTCGTTCCACTCGGCTTGATCTTCCAAGGCTCATGAACATGAGATCCAATGATCGTATGATTAGAACGCCACCTACTGTAAGTTGTATGCAGTAGCAGCCTGTAGGTACGATGTCGAAACACGGGCTTAAACCACCGTGGTTCCCAGCACAGACAGACACCTTCTTGCACATTGTATTCTCATATTTCACTATCGATCACAGCCATGTCGCCGTTGCGCATAGCGGTGTGTAGGATTAGGAATGATGTAACCTATGCTATATTCCCTGTGTGTATTCGTGAAGAACTGCAGCCTACCGGAAGACTTGTTCCTCGCATGCGATGACGCGGTAATCGATAGGACAGTGTAGGCCGATCTCGACAGCGGATGCAGACAGCCCTACTCTCACCACATATCCGGGCATCATAATTGAGTCACGAGGCTTCCATCGGCTAGACCCCGATGGTGCTAACCACGTGGTCCGTACTTCCAGGCTACCAGCTGCCCGACTGTGAACTTGCTGTACATACCCCGTAGGGCACTTTCTGAGTCGAACCAGGGGCTTCGCTGTCAGTCGGAAGAAACGAGGTTCTAGCGGCCTTCTAGAAGCCTGACTCGCATCAGCCAATTATGGAATCCTTCAGGTGAATGTTGCCGTGAGTCATATTCATGGTCATTATCGAAAGCTGGTTTCGAAACGGATCCATGCGAATACACCGTTGCTGTGTCCAGCTGGCCGGGAAAGGAGAGACCCCGTTCTAATATGTATGTATTGGCTGGCGCTCTACAAAACCACTTCAAACATGTTAAGATGCATACCTAAAGTAGTTACTGTAGCAGGCATTGCCATCTCGGACAGCTCATGCTGCCCGAGGCAGTAGCACTCGCTGTACCTGCAGCGCATTGGCCGACGACAAATGCCACCCTGCGATACTGACGGCCGCAGCCACTGCAACCGTCGAATGTAACGGGCCGCTAGAAGATCTGGTAACGAATGCATGACGGGATCTCGTCATTGCAGCCGCTAGGAGGATCTAAATCGGCGGCATCAAGGTTCAAACTTAGAAACCTTCTAGAAACAGTGAGTGATGGGTTACCCCTGCACTGACCAGGCGAACCAGCTCTACCTCTATATCCCGCCTATACTACTTCGTCGTGGGCCACAAAAGTACCTCTTGCTTCAACGATCGGAACTCGACCGATGCCACAAGGTTTCGTCGTGTGGGTTCGATACTGGACAGGTTGAGCTACAATACGATACGCCCGGAGCCACCGGTTGCGCGTGATCGTGTATGACATCGGGCATGGCCAGGAAATCTCATCCCAAGAATCGGAGAATCATTAAGGTTAAGTTGGATCTGCTACGCTACGATGAACATCAATATGCCCAGAACGCTCGATGTCTAGGTGGGATGAACGGCAGTGACCACCGCATAAATCGAAAGTCATACGATGTTGGCACTGATTATGCCAAGTTGGAAGAAGAAGAAGAAGACGTACCCTTGATTCTTGCAGCTTCAAAGACAAAGTCAACCCATAGGTAACTTACTGCTTACCATTCAACTGATATCTGCCTGAATAGCAGCATCGTGTGGGACGAAGAAGAAGGAGGTATTGTCAGCGTAGTCATCTTTAACTTTTCGCCTTTTCGCCTTTTCGCCTTTTCACTTTTTCCATAAACCTATCATGTGTCATACGAACTCAGCCTGAACTCATTGCTATGGTGCATATTGCTGTGCTTCTACCAAGTGCGGTTCCCATCCCGTTTGAAGATCTTGTTCTTGTTCTTTGGGCAAGAGAAGATCTAGACCTCATTATCCGGCTGCGTCGCCGGGTTATTATTATCTTGAACATGATATGTAGCAGGAAATCAAGGATATATACATGCCCATCCATGCTACAGCAGCCAGCCAAGCCCCTGTCCGTTTCTGCCTAGCATACCCTCGACATTGCTCTCCGCTTTTAACAGACATTGTTTCGATCGGATCCCGGGTTTCTGTCGGAAGAGGCCTGAGCAGGCGTGTGTTGTCGGATAAAGTATGATATGCTACGAGTTTGACGTTTTGCATTCAAGGAAAGTCATTTATCCTGCCAGCAATGGTGTCGTTGGTTACCTCAGTTTGCTACCATCATGGAACGGGATGCCGAAGCCAGAGGGACCAAGAAGAAACTCTAAATCAATCCTCTCTAGTTGTCTGTCATACACTTCAAGCAATAGACGTAGGACTGACTCCTCAAGTGGGTATCCTCACAACTGTAAAGAAGATCTGCGCTGCGCTGGCTGAAACGGCAAGTAACGCTTGGTCAAGCATCCAACTTCGTGCCATGCTTCATACCATAATAGAGTACGATTTTGGTCCGGGTAAAAACTTACCCTGACTGACATCGAATTACTCGTAGGCCAACGCTTTTATTGCCATGCATATACTCCATGCATATACCTTTTCCCAAGAGCTTAGAAAACGCACTCGTAGCCATGATGTAGGGTTCGAAACATGAACCGAATCTAAAGACCGCAACTCTTCAAAAAAAAAAAAAAAAGCATCTAGATAGTCAAGGTTACTGTGGCACTTCAAGTCATGGTCCAAAACACGCCGTTTCCTGGGCGATATGGTGTCAAAGCGCAAGAGTCTGTCGTCCGTCAAAGCGACGGATGATTCTCTGCCACTGCTCGGCAGCTCCTGTCGGGAGCAAGCAGACACTCCTTTCGCACCTTCTGCTGCTGCCACCACCACCTTGCATGCGCCCCCCTGTTTATTTAGACGGTGTTCTTGGGAGCCGCCCAGTCCGGTAGCGTCTCCGCCACCTGCGCCTGCCAGTTCGGGTCCGCCTTCCATAGCTGGCACTGCTTCTGCACGCCCTCGACCAGCCTCTGGGCGTCGGGCCGCTCCCACGGCTTCCCGCGCGCCCGCCCAGAGGATCACGCGGGCCAGGTAGTCCGAGTAGACGCCGCGGGCGCTGATGTCGAGGCGGGGCGAGCGGGCGGCGCGCCCGAGCGCCGCGGGGCTCCGCATCGGCCGGCACCGGGGGTCGATGTGCGGGAAGTTGCTCCGCTCGCACATGCAGTACATGAGCAGCACGACGGCGAACAGGTCCGACCGCCCCGTGTGCGGGCTCGCCTGCAGCCGCTGCGTCATCTGGTGGTCCGTCGGGGCCGGGTGGAAGCACAGCTCCGGCGCGTGGTACTCGGGTGTGCCCGCGGAGCTGCAGGGGCCCGTGCCGGGCTTGTTGCTGTTGTCCTCGAAGCACGCTACGCCGAAGTCGGAGAGGAGGACGTACAGGGGCTTCGTCGAGTTGGGCGTATCGTGGGAGCCTAGGAAGATGTCTGGCTTTTGTGTCAATGGGGGCCAGGTTCGTTTCTCCTTGAGATGAGAGGGCCGGTTCGTATTCACTTACTAGGAAACTGTTATCAGTCGAGGTATTCCCATGGTCTGCACTATTGTTCTCCATAAAAGGTAGAAGTGACTGTCTATCAGGATGAGGCCGCTTACCTGTCAGGTTTTATATCCCGGTGTATAATGGGCCTCCAATTTCTGGGGTTGTTTTTCTGCAATTCCATGGATATGCAACTCTGGCCGGTCTGGAGGAAGTATAGAGCGTCTGCCAACCCTAGAAGAGAATGCCAAATGAAGCTCTCCGGGACGTACCAATTGTGATTCATTCTCTTCTCTCCATTGTATTTACCTATTAGGTCTCTCAAAGATCCCCGGTCGCAGTACTCCATGTAAGCAGCGGCCTCGAAGGGGGCGCGAAAGTTAACGTAGGCATCGACATATTGGACAATACTCGAATGCATCAGTCGCTGGGCAAATACGTCAGAAATTGTATGTACATTAAAGATCAAAGGGGGAATGGGGCGCCGGTTTGTCTGTGCCATACCCACCCTCATGTAGCCGATTTCATCGCGGAAGAGTTTGATCAGGGCGTTGTGGTTGCTCTGGTAGCATTTCTGAACGTAGACCTGGCCGGTATTCTTTTCCCGCACGACATAGACGCCGGCGTTCATCCCTCCCAGGTTTCCTGCACCGTCATCGATGGTCTTGACTCTCTCGTAGAGATGGTCCAGGGGCTTGCTGGATATGGGCAATCGTTCAAGCTCTCCCATACCACTCTTGCGAACTTCCACCGTGCCTGACGGCGGCTGAGACAGTTTGCCGGACATCGTCTCGTGTACTAGTGGGTTCGATTTTCTTTTGGATGCCGGGTGGTCGAATCTGATTCAATATCAGCAACGTTCTGGACCTTTCGAAGGATGTCGGTGTCGTCTGGCACTACTAACAAGGAGATAGGTGCTGTCGGTCTTTTGTTTATTTCGCGAAGGGCCCTGTTATCTTGCTAGCTGCTAGTAGTTGTAGCCCGGGCTGGAAGGTAGAGTCGAGTACCAAGAAGTGTCTCCTTTTCTCCTAGTATGCCAAATCAGCTTTCTTCCTTGAATACTATTTGTTGTCCGTACTTCTATATTCACTTTATGGCTACTCAATAGTAAAGGTACTTGGTCGTGCCCAGAAATTCAGAAGCCAGGCCTGGGCGATTCATCTTCGAAAGTCTCTGAGTCACCACATTGGATCAAGGGGTAGTTACTTGAATTATTCTGACACGAAGTGCTGCCGCCCATGCTGCTGCCTCAATAGACGACATGGCAGATCAGTCCAACCGAGCAGTTCTGGAAAGAACGATGACGATCCACTAAACAAAAGGTCCATCTGGTCAGCTTCAACGATCATCGTAGTGGCTAGGAATGGGTGCTGATATGCATGTAAAGAGGTACATGATCTCCACTTACCAGTCGGCTCCCCCATGGTTCGCGCCTGACCCCAGCGAAGCAATACGCGTTCTGATGACAGAACCTTTCACAAGAGCACCTTGCCACATCCACCAGACTGCTCATTCTCCAAGGCACTCAGGGAGGCAGCAGCCTTGACAAATCCAGGCCGTACCCTCTCCTCTGGCTCTTTGTTCGCGACTTCCTTGGATACATTCAACAGAGAGTACCTGACGCAGCTCGAGGCCGTCCTTGTTGCTGATGATAAGAAGCCAACAGCAACAAGAAGCAGTGAATACATCACGGATATCACACTAGCCCACCGTCACGAGGTGATTCACACCACTTGTTACGCCCAGTCAATGGTCAGTGACTTGTGATATCTTCATACGCATCAATTTCACTTGCCTTGGAGGTCCCGTTCATCAAGGATGGTCCTGAAATCTTGGTAAGTTGGTGTTATGCCCTTGCGAAAATTTCGATATTTCCGAGGCTGGCTGCACAGCTAGATGTCAGAGATGGCCAAACACTGGCACGACGCCAACGTCATGCTTGAATGAGCAAGTATCTGACAGTTGTCTAGTTTCCGTATAACAGTGATGCATGGTAACTATCACAGCCGTTACATCCTCTTCGCAGAATTGTTGAGTAGAAAAGGGAAACATCTTCTTGGCCCCCTGTCCAATGCTTCAGGGGCGAGTGCGAGAGAGAGAAAAAGGGAGAGGGAAAAGGCCGTCGGATTGGAGGTCGTTAACGCTGCTGCATTTGGACACGAGGAAATTCTTCATATACCCAATGCGAAGCATATGTGTGTTCTGCCAGCGCGACCCCCATCCCAGCCAGTACCCCTATCGGCAGTACAACGCCTGGCAAGTGCTTGCGTATAGTCGAGAACCTGCGTATAGGCGAGATTTATCGTTAACCACAAGCCGGTTGATGAGGACACACAGTTTAACAGAGGAGGTTTGAGTCCAGGAGCCAGCAACCTTGGGTAGGTGCCCTGGGGAATCGCACTAATGGTACCTCGTCGGCGACTCGCAGCGCACATGACCACAAGCTCTTAGGGAACAATAACAGTCTGCCAAGGCAACGATCACTGTTCCAGGCAACGATCCTCAGGGCAAAGCTCAAGGGATTTCTTCCAATCCTGGCATTCACATCTCAGTCACAATCAGTCATTGCAGCCAGAGCCACCTACCTTGGTGCATATTATCGTCAGGGCGACAACAACCATTACGATATTTCCTGTTGAGGCGAGAACAACCCTCTTGTCTCTTTGTAACGGCGAACGCAACCGTAAATAAACCCCCGAGGCGAGCGCAACCCGTGTACTTACTCTAATCGTTCGGGGCGATAGCAACCATCACGATATTTTCTTGCTTAGGCGACCGCAGCTCTATTGTTTCCTCATAACGGCGAACGCAACCACAACACCAAATTCAAGGCGAGCGTAACCCTGTGCATTTACTCTAATCGTTCGGGGCCACAGCAACCATCACGACACTTTCCTGTTAAGGCGAGCGCAACCATAACACCAAAACCTCAAGGCGAGAGCAACCCCGTGTTTACCTTCACGTTCCGGGTAACAGCAACTATCGTGAGAATTTCCTCTTGAGGCGAGCGCTACCCTCTTGTCTCCTTTCGACAGCCTTTCGACAGGCACAAGAATTGCACCAACTTTCGGGCGAGCGCAACCATCGTGAGATTTTCCGCAACCCTCTTATCTCCTTTCGACAGCTTTCAACAGGCACAAGTACAGCACCAAACTCTGGGGCAAGCGCAGTTATCGTGAGATTTGTCTATTAAGGCGAGCACAACCCTCTTGTCTCCCCCTTTCGGCAGCCTTTCAGCAGCCTTCAGACCTTGGACGCGCAAAACCACCACCGGTCTTCTTGTTTTCTGCTGGATTGGATTACCGCTCATCATACTTTGCACCTTGACTTCTTTTCCTTCACCGAAACGCTCCGTTGACCTGGTTATGCGGCAACCCCGTACGGCAACATTGCACAACACAATTACCCGGGCAGCTTTACATCGTCATCCCGCCTTCAGCATCGTTATCGTTGAATTGTCCTACACATACTGAACAACAATATCCTACACCCATAACCATGGCCTCCAAGTCCGGCAAAGCCGATAGCGGCTCCTTTGTCGCCCCTCAACGCACCGACTCCGAGGAAGAGGCCGAAGACCCTTTCTATCTCGAGAAGAAATACAAATCAATTCTCGAGAGACCTGTGCGGAGAATTCAGATCAGGAAGAGCATTTGGGCGAGGGTAACATGCCCGCTAACGATTACGAGGACTTCATCTTGTTCGATGACGATGGAGGTTCCGGTAACGCTAGTAATGGCACGTTCCGCACTCCGGCCTCCAGTGCTACTGGATCTCTCTCGGAGAGTATCGACGACTATATTCCGAAATACTCCACGACCGGCAATGTGGAGATGTGGCTGGAGCAAATCTCGGCTCCTGAGCGGCAGTATAGCTATGCAGGCTCCATCTCCGACTACGACGAGACGGACAGCCAGGGCTCCTCGCCTCGATCGCTGACGTCGTCGACACGAGAGCTGGTGAATAAGTGGTATGACGGTATCGAGACTGGCAACGAAGGTATGTACATCCTTTTCCGATGCTACTTTAGGCTTAATACTAACTTTAATATAGATGTGGTTCCTCCTCCCGTCCCCCCAAGTCTGAGAAGCGACAGATCAACCAGGGCATCCAGCTGCCCATCCAGCTGTCCTATAAGGGAGATGGCCCGGGAACAGATTTCCTGGACCCCGAGACCGAGCCTTTCCCGGACTTTGATCCCGCGTTCATGGGCTAGGAGAAATTCCAAGTTGCATGGTTTCTAGGTTACATAAGAATTGCTTTTTTTGTATGAGTAGGAGGATCAGGTTCATATGCAACAGCATTCCATAGGCAAATTGATGATGCCAGTCTTGCAATTCCGTTATTCCACTACCTATACGAATCAGTTCCGTGCTTGTTAACTGTAGTACTAATAGGATAAATGAATGTTTTGTGAGCTGAGCGAGTGGATGGCTCCGAAGTAGACAGCGGAACGGGGACTAGTAACACATGGAATGACCGGAGACGGACATGGAATAACTGAGGGCGGCATGGCCAGCAATATGTCTCTTGCTTCGCGACTTGCAGAGAACTAGGGGTGCTCGACGAGTGCGATTAACAATCGAGAGCCCGTTTTCTTTTCAATATGATATAACCGGGCCAGGAAAAGGAGAAGTCCGATCCACTTTCTAAACAAAACTGATCTTTCTAAAGTCCGTTTCTGTATTCTACGAACGAGAACACTGGCATTTTTAATGCGACTCTTACGAGTACGAAGTAGTGCACCACCTCGTGATGCTCGTGCTAAGCTTGATAGGAACTCATGTAAGAGGGCAGGGTAAACCAGATACAGGGAGATCATTCAAGGATATAAAATGCATAATTGATTGATAGCGCAGAATGGAATAGATGTTGCCAAGTCTGTCGAGCATACACACAGGCAACGCGTTACGGAGGCACCAAATATCAAGTGACACTGGCGGCCTCAATCGGGCCTAAACGACCGGCGAAAGAAGCTTATAATCACCAGCATGCTGGTGAGTGAGATATGAGGGAGAAAGGTGTCGTTACTTCCACTTGCTCGAATAGCGGCCGAATAGCTACGGCGGCTGGTCAAGCTGCCTGCACGGGCCACATGCCAAGAATATTCGATCAACAGCCCCTGTCTGCCACCTAGCAGCTTTATTGATTCAGTACCTTACCTTAAGTAAGCACGTATCTGGCCTTGAAGCTTGCGACACTAGGTAGATCTCAGCATTGCAACAGAAACAAACTGCAACGGTTCGCACAATCTGAGTCCCAATACTTCAAGATGGATCCTTTCGGCGCCGAGGGCGAACTCATCAACATTCACAACCACTTCCACCAGGGCCAGTACCAGGAAGTCGTCGATTTCGACACCTCGGCCCTGTCCCCCGAAAACGCCCTCCCTGCCGAGTCCTCGCCCTCCGCGCCCGCATCGCCCTGGGCCAAGCCGACGATGTGATCGCAGAAGTGCAAGGCGAGTCGGAGCCCGAGCTGGTTGCCGTCGGCGCCCTGGTGCAGCACAGCCTGGGCAAGACGGACGCGGCGGTGGAGACGATCGAGGGGCTGGCCAGCTCGTCGGGCGACAACGCGACGGTCCAGACCGTTGGCGGCACTGTTCTGCAGGCCGCTGGAAAGAGCGAGGAGGCGCTGGCGCTACTGTCGCAACATTCCGGCAACCGTGGGTCTACACTTCAATCTGCAAGGGGTTCCTGTCTGGCTTGAAATGCTAACCGACCGATTAGTCGAAGCGGTTGCTCTCATTACACAGATCCATCTGCTGCAAAACCGGTCAGACCTAGCCCTCAAGGAGGTCAAGGCTGCACGTAGCTGGGCTCAAGACAGTTTACTGGTGAACCTGGCAGAATCTTGGGTTGGCGTAAGAATGGTAGGTTCTCCATGTCTGCTTCTTCTCTTAAGGGCAGCATTGACTTATCACGATTTTTCATTCTAGGGCGGTGATCGGTACCAACAAGCATTCTACGTATTCGAGGAACTGGCGCAAGCTCCTTCCACATCATCCATCGTCACCCTGGTCTCGCAGTCCGTCTGTGAGCTTCACCTCGGCGAGTCGAGGAAGCACAGGCTGCATTGGAGCAGGCCGTGCAGAAGGACCCCAAATACGCCGAAGCGATCGCCAACCTCCTTGTTCTCAACATTGTGACTGGAAAGAACCCCTCGGAGCTTACCGCGTCCCTACAAAGTGTCGACCCCACGCACCCCTTCCTCACCGATCTGGCGGAGAAGGATGCGTTGTTTGACAAGGCCGCATCGAAGTTCAGTGCCAAAGTTTCGGCATAGGGGCACTTGGCACGAGTTTTTAGATTTTGAGAGGAGAATGGCAAAAATAATAAAAAAGCCAATCATACGACATGAACAACTGCCTTGCAGGGGTAGAACTGAGCACACCAAGATGACAATGAAGCAGTATGACAACATGGCATGCATTGTTAATCGTGAAAAAGCCTCGCAAGGGGAGATCGTTGGTTCCAATGGAAAAGAGTGAAATGAGCAGTAGACTGTTCATAGCGTACCTCCATTAACGATTGATGTGGCCTTTCCGGAAAGGGCGTTACGTGTTGCCGGGTAGCGAAAAACGATGCAATCGGCCTACCTGCAGTGATTGTGAAGAATTGTAGCCAGTAGTTCACCGGTCCTATGCAATGGCTACTTCATGGCCATATTCTGCTGTTGCTTAGGGTAATTGCCGGTCTGTCTCCAGGGTCTTCGATATGCACCCGTGAGCAAGTAGACGTCATCTGCAACTTGGTAAGATAATAAGGAAACATATCGTGAAAACTGAGTAGTTGTTATTCCGATTTAGAACGAGTCCCTTGAGACGCGCAATGACGATGCAAGTGCAGGACTGGCGCTACATAGTGAATGAATGTCCTTCCTATTTGGCGCTGAACCATAGGACCCCGGTACATGATTGGCTTAGCAGCATCGAAAGAGGAGCTGCCTGAGAAGGATCGAGTGCAGAGAATGATACGATGCACTCACTTACTCAGTGGATGGCCGGCGCAAGGGGCGACAACACCTCGTAATGATAGGGTAGGGCTTCTGGGTAGGGCTGCTCGGCAACATGATCGCGATCGCGACGATACACAGCGCAAAAAGTCACTTATTACGTAGACATGGAGAAGACCCGTTATATGATATTCGTGAAATGTGGTTTCGATTACAATATGCTATCGATAAATGTACATAAAGAAAGCACCCAATTTTTTCTTTCACAAGTGTAATTATGATATCAGGCCCTGGCAGTCATGTATCAAATAGTCTCGATCGTTAATCGTGGCAGTAAAGGGGCAGGGCAGGGACTAGGATTCCAGCCAAGACTGTCCCCTTTGTGCTTCTCATTTTCACGAGACAACATCCAGAAAACATCCACACACATCATCCCCTCACCGCCCACCGTTATCCCCCATAAGGCCCGGTCCGAAACGAGGGGTTGCTGCATGGGGAAAAGGAGCTATGGATTGCGGAGTTCTCACCTACATACACCAGGCACTAACTATCATGGCTATCGGTCCATTCGGTGGCCACCAAACGTAATGTGCCACTGCAGCTTCAGTGATAAGAATAGGAGTAGGAGTTTGCTAGTCAAGCCATGACATCATTCGCTTCCCGGACTTGTCGGACATCCTCGTCCCGCAACCTACCAATTAGCACCTGCGCCTCGAGTAAGCCTACTGCCATATTGTGGCTTCGACAGAGAGAGACGCAAGGCATGCTAACCAGATAACGGAGGGTGTTCCACACGCTGTGGGTTGCAACCAACCCGGAGGCACTACTGCGCCCGTATCACAAGCGAAATGTGCTCTAATCTGTGTCGGCAAGCGCGATATGAAGATGCGCAACTCGGCTATGTCTTCACTGACACCGAATTTTCGATGGGCCAAGTTCGCATACTCGATTAGGATCGTGATCGGTTTTCAGAGTGTTGATCACTAGTTCCATACCAGTCCAGACGCCCACAAAATGCACCCCAACAAGGAATGAAACCTCGCCCCAAGTCTGGACCTTAGGTGTTAGGGGTCTCCGTAGGAGAAGACATGGGGATCAAGCGGGTTTGACGCCCGCTTTCTGGCCCGCTGGCTGTCGGAAGCCAGTTAAGTCATAGCACCAAGCGAACCCAAGTCGGCCTGTCATCAGCCATTCGCTGACCACATCGACAATAGACCGGGCTAGGTTATCGTTGCAAGTCGTCGAGTGGATACTCTTGGCACCGGATGCGGGACTTGGGTCTCTCTGAGCGAGGAGATGCATGCGGATACGCCGTCGGCAGGTTGCGTTTCGACATATGTCTATGTACTGCCGTTCCCATTAGCCAGCCCCGTGCTTTGGCCGTTGGGCTCGTGTGTGGCTCCTCCGCGTTATGAGGTTATGGAAAACATGCCCTATGCATCCCTGCGAGTGCCACATGCAGGATTACGTTTGGAGGTTCTCTCTGGCACGCACTACCCAAAGCGACGATAGTCCACAACCTAACCTCGCCTTCGTCACCGTGAAGAGTTTGCGTGCGCTGCTCCTGTATTGGGAGTAAGCCTCGACATGAACCCGCCAAAGCCCGTGTCCTCGGACGCACTTGGTCTCTTATATAAGCCTCTTTTCTCTCCCCTTTGCCCTTGACCAAATTCCTCAGTATTAGAGTATTATCGATTCGCCCTTCCCACTGCATAAGCAAGCAATAGCGTGACTTGATTTGCATCTTCTCTTAGACATCTGCTCGTGCCAAAGCTTATACGCTACCCAACATCTTACTTCATATCCAACATGCCTACTGCCATCACTCCCCCGCGGGCGCCTGTGGCCAAGACGATGGCCCTGTCCCAGGCCAGCGCCCCGGACCAAAAGCGAAAAATCATCTGCTTCTCAGGTACGTTAGAAAACACCGGCAAGCTAGTGCCTAGTCCCGGGGTATCTTGACGAATACCGCCTCCAGCCATACCACCCCGTCTCACATTCCATGATGCTAACATGTCTTAAGATTTCGATGGCACGATCTTCATGCAAGACACCGGCCACATTCTGTTTGACGCCCATGGCTGCGGTTCGAAACGACGAGAAATCCTTGACGAACAAATCAAGACTGGAGAGCGATCCTTCCGGGATGTATCAGAGGAGATGTGGGGCTCACTGAAAGTCCCATTTGATGATGGCTTCGAGGTGATGGAACGAACTCTGGAGATTGACCGCGATTTCCAAAGCTTCCATAACTGGTGCCTGGCCAACAACGTACCTTTCAACGTTATCTCTGCCGGCTTGAAGCCCATCCTCCGAAAGGTGCTCGACACTTTCTTGGGCGAGGAGGCATCTGCTCACATTGATATTGTCGCCAACGATGCCGAGATCAAGGACGACGGATGGAAGCCCATCTGGCGGCACGACACCGAGCTCGGCCACGACAAGGCCCTGTCCATCAACGAGGCCCGTAGCGCGGCCGAGCTGGCGTGCGAAGACGGCACCGTCCCGCTCATCGTCTTCATCGGCGACGGCGTGTCCGACCTCCCCGCGGCCCGGGAGGCCGACGTCCTCTTCGCCCGCCGCGGGCTGCGGCTCGAGGAGTACTGCATCGAAAACCAGATCAAGTACTGGCCCTTCGACTCCTTCGCCGACATCCAGAAGCAGCTCGAGAAGATCCGGGACGAGGACACCGCGAAGACTGCCGGCAAGGGCCTGCCGGCCATTTTCAACCCGCGCGCCAACTTGTGGCGTCGCGTCTCCAGCCAACAGTCCGTCTCCCGGTTTGCCGCCATGACGCCCAGCAGGGAGGACAAGATGTTCCTGTGGCCTGAGACTTTCTCGGAGCTCAAGACGCCGGGGTTGGAGGATGTCGACGAGACATCCGCCAGTATCGTTCCTCCTGCCCAGGCATAAGCGTATCCTTATTATGGCTTGTCGTTACCGTTTTCTGTTTATTCGGGGTTTAATTTGTTTTCCGGAAAGGGCAAGAGTCCGTTAATCATACATGGCGAGGCGTTCGGCGAAGAATGACAAGGGAAGTTGGCTACTTACATACACACGGTCCCAATGTGCTTTATTGGGCGCCATCAGGTGGCTGTTCTATTTGGATAATATCCCATTTATAGATAGCTGAATCAAATGTAATTGGACCGACCCTGAAACGTTTCACGTGCGCGGTACTACAGGTGTTTTGAAATTATATGAAATTGAGACAATTATCAAAGGCCTTGCGTGGTTGATTGCCTCGGAGAGGTTCTCATCTAAGCGATGGCTGCTGTTAAGGGCCGGTTACACGACTTTGCTGGCAAAATCTCAACCACGGCTGTTCGGCTCAACTACTTACTCATCTGCGTACTTACTCGCTCATCTGCGTACTTACTCGCCCAATGACGGACGAATGACAGGGCAGGACGTAGAGGTTGTATGCCCAGAGGCAACATTTCCATCATGAATCCGACCAGTCCTGTATTATTGGTTGTTGACGGGAGGACTTTTGCTATGTGCCTGACACCAATAGCTTGAGAGCCGCGTTGCTTGCTTGCTTTTATTAGTCATGTACGTGGAAACCTGTAATACGGGGGGTTTTACAGGTGCAAAAGGAGGAACGCAGCGTGACGATTGAGATAGCAGTGTAGACATATCCGCCCTCCTTTGTACGGCTGGCGTGTCGTAGGTAGGCTTTGCAGTTTGTTGGATACTAAATGGCCTTTTTCACCCATACACAGCCTGTCAAACATGTCTCGAATGCCTCCGGTGGATGCAGCAGGATGTAGCAAGTCGCGAGCTGCGGAAGAGCCTGAGGAGACCGACACAACGTCCGAATAACCGCTGAGTACGCGTCAAGGTTTCCAGTTCGCTCCCGTGCGAGTCATTTGATACGAGGGACGCGCTTGCGGAGCATCGCGATGCTGTCAGTCCGAGGCCGAATGTGCCGGCCAATCTCACCACCGCCCATCATCTTACTTACGTAGGTGGCCCTCAGCCATCCAGCTCTCTGCCCATAGGTGCATGCTATGGCTGCTATCTGTGTGGGACAGACAGGAATGATCAACGGTCCCTAAGAAGGACAATTAACTTCAACTGATATCTAACCTATCAATACGACGAAAGCGAATACCGATTGCTCATTTGGTCTGATGGCAACCGAAAATGCCGCCATTGGCTATGATACAACAGTAAGTGCCTACGGAGACATTCTAATAATAATTGCTGCTGGGGGAATAAGGTAGCGTTTGAAACAGTAAGGGCCAACGGCTACACAGTGCATTGCGGCAATGCCAATCGATCGCCAACAGGGAAAAGGATAGACGGGCGCGGACGGGCATCTCTCCTCCATCCACTAAACAATCGTTATATCTGTCCGCCAATCCATCCTTTTTCTGAGGCCCAACTATGGTACATGTAGGTCACCAAGACCAGCTACCTACCTTACCTACCTAGGTAATCAACATACATGTACTTAGGTAGGCTATATATGTATAATGTTGTGTACCATGTTGAGGGAATTACCCTCAGGCAGGCTAGGCCACTCGATCTACATGGCGAGTACACCCATAACCAGACCTGACGGTGGATTGGTTAATGATCTTCACTGGCGCGGCAATGATGCCGTTGTTTACTGCCACAATGTTGTCCAGTACAGTTTGGGAAGATGGACTTTTCTTTCTTTCCAAACTTAGCGCTCAATCGCGATCAGAATATCGACATCAGCCCTGGCATGGCCCGGTAAATCGGCTCTATCTACCCCGCCAATGCCAATGCCAATGCCCATGCGCGCATTATTGTTACGGAGTAGGTATTGCCCTGTCTAATGCCCTGCCTGCCTGCCTACCTGATCCTTGACCGCATCGCCTGCAACGTCAGACAGGAGAGACACAGCTACAGATGTCTTGAACACCATTAACGAACCACATATCTATATGTAGATCCAGCAGCAGGGTGTGTCGTTCTTGACTACTCCTTTTTTCTCAAATTTAACCTAGCCATCCCTTGATATGACCCTCTCTATTATATGAAATATCGCTACTTTCAATTTGCCTTTCCGTTCTTCAACCCTGTTTCCCCTGCCGAGGTGCCCTCTAGTGCCCTGCTTTCCCCCTGGAAAAAGTGGTACAACGATCCTGTACCCGTCCATTTCAGCTGTTGACATCATCAGGAAAGAGGCGCTTGGACGTCTAGTTGGTTGGTGGCTTTCAGGTCTCGGCTCAGCTGCAATTGATCCAAGCTCGAGCTTCAGTTGGTCCCAATCTTTGTTTCGTTTTAGTGAGCTGGTCTGTTGCAGCAGGAGTTTAGGGGGTTGCCGCAGGTCAAAGTAGGCAACGAACCCCTTCGACTGCATTTCAAATAGCCAAGTTTTTTTCCTTCCTTCCTAGGATATCCAAGAATACGTCTAATAGGACACCAGAGTCCGACTTCATCCACGTCACTGGGCTCGCAGCTCGCATTTCCCTCCCCCGCTCCCCTTGTGCTGCCCACCCAACAAAGACGATCGATCTGCGCGAGAGAGAGAGCTAAAGGGTTTACGCGCGTGTGCCCCCCTACGGAGCCCCCGCCTGTGTGTAGTTCAATATGGTCCGCATCATTCCCTCGCGGCTGAAACCGCATTCGAGCTCCAACACCAATTCCTCCAACAACAGTCGAAGCAGCAGTCCGCTGCGAACGGGCAAATCAGACACCATGCTCAGTGCCGACGGAAAGAAAGAAGCTTGGGCGGGCTTGGTTCTGAAAGTCATCGTGATTCGCGTAAGAAACCACACCATGCTCGCTGCCGGAGGGGGACAGTGCTAGTAGAAGAACAAGAGCGGAAGATTCTACCGAGACCGAGCCCACTGACCAGAATTTCGTTTAGGCAAGGAATCTAGCTGCGAAGGATCGTTCGGGAACTTCTGATCCGGTAAGTCAAAGCCAGACTTCCAGATGCAAAGCTTTGGGGATCGCGTACTGACTAGAGTTCGGGCAGTATCTTCAATTGACCTGCGGCGATTCCAAGTTTACAACTCATTGCGTCCCCAAGACACTCGACCCGGACTGGAACGTGATATGTACTATTCCCGTCACCGGTGTGGAGAATCTTCTACTGGACGCCATCTGCTGGGATAAGGACAGGTTCGGGAAAGATTACCTGGGCGAATTCGATCTGGCTCTCGAGGAGATATTCGCGAATGACAAGACGGCACAGGATCCTACGTGGTACCCGCTGCAGAGCAAGCGAGGCAAGAAAAAGAAGGACGACATTGTATCGGGCGAGGTCCTGCTGCAATGCACCATTTTCGATTCATCCGACAAAGACGCCACAGATGCCCAAATCCTGGAGAAATTACGCCTGCTCGCCGGTACAGCCAGCGACAGTGGTTCGCGCAACGTGACACCCACAAGAACCCCGATCCTGGCTCCTACCACATCCAACAAATCGGCCGTGGAACCCCAGGATTTGCAGCGCAGTGGATCCGACAACTCGCAGGATGATGATTATGACGATGAGCTGATAGACGATGAGGATGACGCGACCCCCGAGGATGAAGACCCGAGCAAGCCCGAAACCATCGAGAAGCGGAAGAGAAGATTGAGAATCCGAGGGCTGAAGCGCAAGAAGAGACAAAACCCTTACGAGTTTACCCACAGCGGCAACGATGTTGTTGGTCTCATTTTCCTGGAGATCATCAACATTACCGATCTCCCGCCTGAGCACAACCTGACTAGGACCAGTTTCGACATGGACCCGTTCGTTGTTGCCTCGCTTGGCAAGAAAACATACCGGACAAAGTATATCAGGCATAACCTAAACCCCATCTTCAACGAGAAGATGCTGTTCCAAGTGCTGGGTCACGAGCAGACCTACTCGTTCTCATTCACCGTTATAGACCGCGACAAGTACTCGGGCAATGATTTTATTGCGTCTTCCAGTCTGCCCCTTAGAGAGCTGATCGAGAAGGCTCCTAAGGCGGACCCAGAGACTGGGTTGTATGACCTCAAGGATCCTCCAGAATACGAGCCTGCGAAGAAGGCGTCAAAGTTCAGTAGATTGACAATATCGAGGAGTCCTTCTCAGCAGAGTCTGAAGGGCCGGCCGCCATTGACCAAGAACCCTTCCGCGTCATCAACTGCGACACAGCGAGGCACATCTCCCGGAGCAGCGCCTACATCGGCTCCTAACCCTAGCCTGCTCCAACCTGGAGAGGTTCCTTCCCTCAACGCTGAGGGCAGCGATACTTCCGATGACGACTCGGATTTCATTAGTTTCACGATTCCTCTCAAGATGAAGAACCAGGAAAAATGGGAGGCCAAGCACAACCCACAGCTCTATATCCGCGCCAAGTATATGCCCTACCCCGCGCTTCGGCAACAATTCTGGCGCGCAATGCTCAGACAGTATGACACCGATGAGAGTGGTGACATCAGCAAGGTCGAGCTGACTACTATGCTGGATACGCTCGGCTCGACGCTGAAAGAATCTACCATCGATAGTTTCTTTCAACGGTTCCCACACAAGGCTGCTGATAACGAGACGCCCGATCTCACCGTAGACGAGGCTGTTATCTGTTTGGAGGATCAACTACAGAAGAAGGTACAGGGCCTTGGTGACAAGATGAAGCATATGCTCCCAGATGCGGATAAGCTGAAGGCTACCTTACATATGACCAACCAGGAGTCATCTAGTTCTTCTTCCACTCCGCTTGAAACCCCTAGCGAAGCTGGCTCTTTCGTGCTCAGCCCAGAGTCTTCCGAGGTTCAAGGTCAGCAGCCAGCGACATCTACCCTGAATGTACCCGACCTCAACACGCCCGGGGAAGAAGGCGTGAACCTGGAAAAGGATGACCTGAACGATGACTACAAGGAGGAACATGTTGTCGAAATTCGGGAATGCCCGATCTGTCACCAACCGCGACTCAACAAGCGTAGGGATGCTGACATCATCACTCATATTGCCACTTGCGCCAGTCAAGATTGGAGGCAAGTCAATTCGTTGATGATGGGTGGGTTTGTCACAGCGAGCCAGGCCCAGAGGAAGTGGTATTCCAAGGTCATCACGAAGATTTCTTACGGTGGCTACAAGTTGGGCGCCAATTCGGCCAACATCCTCGTGCAAGATCGTCTCACTGGCCAAATCAACGAAGAGAAGATGAGTGTATATGTCCGACTTGGCATCCGTCTACTTTACAAGGGCTTGAAATCTAGGGATATGGAGAAGAAGCGAAGTAAGTTCGTTCCTGCGGTGAAGTAATCGAACGATTTCGTACTAACTTGATGTGCAGTCCGTAAACTGCTCAAGGGTTTGAGTATCAAGCAAGGCAAGAAGTACGACGACCCGGCTTCCAAGTCCGAAATTCCTGGCTTCATTGAGTTCCACAACCTCGACATGTCCGAGGTCTTATTGCCGATGGACCAGTTCAAGAACTTCAATGAGTTTTTCTATCGTGCTCTCAAGCCAGATGCCCGACCTTGCTCGGCCCCTGACGACCCCAATATACTCGTTTCACCTGCCGACTGCCGATCCGTTGTCTTCAACCGTATGGACCAAGCCACCAAGATCTGGGTCAAGGGCCGCGAGTTCTCGGTCAAGAGACTGCTTGGTAATGCTTATCCCGAGGACGCTCCGCGTTACGAGAATGGCGCAATGGGCATCTTCCGACTGGCACCACAAGATTACCATCGTTTCCACATTCCTGTTGATGGTATCCTGCGAGAACCCAAGTTGATTGCTGGGGAGTACTACACTGTCAACCCCATGGCCATTCGTTCGGCGCTTGACGTATACGGAGAAAACGTTCGCGTGATCTGCCCTATCGACAGCCCCAAGTTTGGGCGCGTTATGGTCATATGTGTGGGCGCCATGATGGTCGGCAGCACTGTAATCACACGCAAGGAGGGTGACGAGGTTAAGAGGGCGGAAGAGCTTGGCTACTTCAAATTCGGAGGCAGTACGATTGTGGTGCTGTTTGAGGAGGGGAGCATGGTATACGATGCTGACCTGGTGGACAATTCCAACAGTGCATTGGAAACTCTGGTATGTTCATCCACCCGATCGCAGTTCCTTGTCAAGGCAAAGCTAATGTTATAATATAGGTTCGTGCTGGCATGTCCATTGGTCACAGTCCCGAAGTTCCTCAGTGGACTCCTGATATGCGCAAGAACGACAGCCAAATCACCGAAGCAGATAAGCAAGAGGCTCATCGTCGCATTCGAGGTGGTGGCGGCGGTCCTGACGGTATGGGAGGCTTGCCTCCGCCTTAGAAAGGCTCCGGCTGGCAGCTGCGGCAGTTGCTCTCCGTTTCAGGAGGCTTCAACCCTCAATGCCCATCATCGGGCCGTGACGAATAGAGAAAATGCAGAGAAAGAACGGGTTGCCAATTGACATGGAATTGGTCGTTTTCTTCAACTGGCATGGTTTTTTCCCTTCCGAAACAGACACTTTCCTTTTGATCGTAGGAATGGCCGGCCAAGAAAGGGGAAGGAACGCAATGCGTCGATTGGTCTATCCCGGTATTAAGTAACCCCAAGAATCATAGAGATGCAGCATGGACAGCACACTTTCAGATAACAGTCGTTTGTTGTAGCCTGTTAATTGATATTCGTCAAACAAAAATGAAAAAGGTCATATTCATATGGACACCATGTTCTTTCTCATCTTCATATTTTTTATTCGTATATGTCGTGATGTACATTGATATTTGACTTGACAACTGCAGTGGAGAAGAGGCGGGAAGAACTACAAGATCCATTCCAGCTCCATAGATGTACCCCCCATGCATAAGACACCCAACACCTGATGCCTGTAATGTATGCCATGCAGAGGGTAAAATCAGTCAAATTCATTCTGATTGTATCATGTCTATCTATCTATCGCCAGTCGGCAAGCACCGTATCACCGTCCTGGACCTCGGCGAACCGGACCCCGTCGGTCCACAGCGTCTTGCACTTGACATCGTCCTTGGCCTCGGGCCCGACGTCACCGACCACGGAGCCGTTGAAGTACGTCCCATTGGCCGAGGCATCGTTGCCGGAGAAGAGACCTGCCGCGCGCAGCACGTCCCGCGCCGACTGGGCCGTGGTGCGGAAGTTGCCGTTGGGCTGAAACCACGACATGATGGGCACCAGCCACGGCATTAGCCAGTCCGCCATGAACCGCAGCAGCGGCGTGCCGCGATCCCTTATCAGGTTCGACGGCATCGCGCCCGGGTCCACGCCGACGACGGTGAGGGCGGAGAGTGCGGGGTCGGCCGCGATGCGTTCGGATAGCTCGCGCCTATTTCGATGAATGGGGGGGATGGTGTCAAATTTTATTTCCCCAAAAGAAGCCGCTTCTTCCACTTTGAATTCACATCATCATGACTTCGGCAAGTTTGGAGGCGCCATATCTCCGATACCCGGCGTCGGCGTCACCCGGATGTTCCACCATCGAGCTCCACTTCCCCGTGGCGACCTTCTCGGTGTCCATGGGCTGGCCCGCAAAAATCTGCCGGTACTGCTCGGCCGTGTACGCGGCGTCCGTGGGTGGGGCCCATCGTGTTGCGCCTGTCCGTCGTCTCGTGCGACCAGCTGCCGAGCACGACGACACGGCCCCTCTCGCGGTCCAGGCTCTCGAGCAGCAGCAGGGTCAGCAGGAAGTGCGACAGGTAGTTGACCTGGAAGGCCTGGTCGAAGCCGTCGGCCGTCCGCGTCTGCGTCGTGTACTCCTGCCAGCCCGCGTTCAGCACCAGCGCCCGGAGGCGCGGCAGCGCGCCCGCCGCCCGCACGCTCGCCAGGCTGCCCAGGTCCAGGGGCACCAGGTCGTAGCTGTGGTGGCGAGGGTGGCCGTTTGCGGCCCCGGCACTTTGAAGCACCTTTTGCACGGCCGCGGCTCGCTGCGGACTGCGGATGGTGTACAGACCGTGATAGTTCGCAGCCAGAGTCGGGTGTCCGGGCGATCTGGTCCACAATTGCCGAGCCTAGGCCGCCGTTGGCGCCGGTTACGAAGATGCTGCCTTGAGGGGTTGTCGCCATCGCTGCAGGTCCGATGTTTATTTCATCTGATCCAGCGCTCAATTACAATTAAGAAAGCGATGCAAATGCCCTTCTACACAAACTTTATATGTTTAGTGCTTCCTGATTTCATAGCCGATTTTAACTACCTGGCATAAATATATTCTGCCCCGTTGCGGTCGGGCACAGGAGTTGCAGTTCAGCCGAACCGGCGTAATAGACGTCCGTCCGTCTGTTGGCCCCGAAAAAGAAAAGCGCGAAAAGGTGCCGAGACGAGGTCCAGTACGTTCTGAAACTGCCGTCGCCCAATTCAAAGTTTTAGCTGCAGCTCACCATTGAAGGCAGGCAGTATGCAGCAAACATGCCTGCCCGCGCTTCCCCTCCTTCCTCCAAATATTTTGCATTGCATCTCGACTTCTCGTATGTCGGGGCAGAAGTCATCATCGTACGATCTCGAGCAGCATTCGGTTCCCCATTCATCGCCGGCGTACGTTACATTGCAGCAAAGTCAGTTCCCTGGACGCGACCTGCCGCGACCTGCCTGTACATATCCGAAACGCCACGTCTTTTCTTATCGATCTATGAGGTCAAACTCAAGCCTAACGACCTCCAGCTTCAGCCAATCACCATGAACGTTTGCGCACGAGGTTCCCAACAGGAACTGTCGATGATGAAAAGGACTCGAAATGTGTTGCGCGTTGCAACAAAGGTCGTTCCGTCTCGCAGCCCGATTGTCCTGATTGGTCCCCGCTCCACCAGCCTGCGTTCTGGGCTTGCTGGGGGACTCTTTGGTGGCTAGATGGTCGTCACTGGGGAGGCATGTTCGTCCTAATTCCCATCAAGGTTGGCTTGGGTATGCGCGTACAGTACTGGTAATGCCCCAGCAGCCTTGCTGTGACCCAACACTCTTCGGTTAGCTAGCATAGCATTGCCCAGATGCTCGTTCTGAGTGAGCAAACAGCTGGCTCTGGCTCTGGCTTCGGCTCTGGCTTCGGCTCTGGCTTGGGTACCCCTTGCTTGAACTGTGAACATACAGGTGCCTGGCAGTATTTGGCGCCCGTGGGGAACTTTATGCGGGAAACCATCCCCAGATTTTTGTCGAGCCTAATATGCCGGCTTCCAAGCACTGACTTTGCATACGTGGTAGCTGAGGGAAGTTACACTGACCTCATGTCGGCACCCCTGGCTTGCCGCCAAAAACCGGTGGAAAGCGAGCAGAGATCGATCTATTCGTTCGGACAAGGTTTGCCTACTATTACTAGAGAGGCGTACCTTGGCGGGAACACGGTTCCCCCGCAGCCTCAAGGTGCTAGCTAGGCTTTGAGCCGCATCCCGGACTGCAAGGTTTGAGTTTCGTCTATTAGTGGACAGGAGTCTGGGGCAGCTCAACTCCAACCTCGAAGTCAATTCCACTCCCTGCAGATCTCCATCGCCATTCCATCAGCGGGGCATATGGTCGGACCGAAGACAGAGATGCTCAGCAGCGTTCATTCCGTTGGGATCCAATGGTTACGCAGTTTCTGGTCAGTCAGCTTCGGGGGATTTGTGAGTCTCCATGGGCCTAAACGAAGGCTTCGTTGATACATATGGTATGGGAGAATCCCTGAAGCAACTCGTGAGCAGGCGGTTGTCCGAAGAGTCTGCCCGCAACTGGGCAAGGTCCTGGTTATGAACTCTGAAACCTGCTCCCTCACAGAGGACATGCACTGCTTTCAGCTGAGTTCAACATGGCGGCGAGCCATTACGTTGAACAAGTTTGGATACCCTTCGGGAGCCATCTCGATCCTTGTCCAGATGGAGGAGCATCCAATCATACCCATCCTTTCTTAGCAATAGGGGCAAGTCGCACTGCCCAAACTCGCAAGGTGATCTAGCCCCAGCGCAAATTCTGGGACCATTACACTGTGAATCCAATGATCTCCAACGCCTGTGTTGTCATGGATCCATCACGAAGTTACGCACCGGTTGGGTGTAGGGCCCTAACGCACGTTGTAAGTCTATTCCTCCCTTTCCATGTGCATAGTCCTACAACCTGTGATTTCCCCTCACTTTCAGCGAGCAGGACTTGAGGCTCCCCAGCTTCGGAAAGGGGTATAAATACCGTCAAGCCTACCGTTCCAGAGCAGAAGTTTTCTTCTCCTCAAGCCACCCGCCTCCATCATAATAACGACTGCTTACAAGATATCTTACTGTTCATATCATAACTCGTTGATCAATATGTATAACCAATCTTCTTCATCCGGCTCCCGCAACGAGGTCACTGTTGACCCGTATGTTCTCTTTGAGGCTCTGACTGGCCGTAAGGTCGATGCCCGTCCCTCGTCTACTATGGACGAGTATGATGACCTCCGGGATGTCCGCGTCTCCAGCGGGGATATTGGAAAGTTCCCCGACCCCGATAAGGAGCCCAGTGACGTGGTCGTCGGCGCCATCAACCCCTATGCTTTGGTTGAGTCGATGGTGGGCCACCGCCTGGAGCACAACACCCGCGACTGCGCCCGCATTGTTTCGGATGTCCTCCAAACCGACTATGACGAGCTCTTTGACCTGAAGCATGATTCCATCCTTTATGCTGGTCTGAAGCTCGATTCGGAGAACAAGACTGCGGAGCTGCTCAAGTCTGACGACGTCAAAATTCTTGATGAGAACGACCTTGTCACCCCGGATCTTTCCCGTGTTGAGAAGCTCGATGATCTCGAGCAGGTCGGTCTCCAGGGCATTGGCAGCACCAAGGTGAAGCTGGCTCGTCTTCAGAATGGCAAGCTTCGGGTCATCCTTGACGGCCACAACCTCTCCAAGACCGTCTCCAACACCCAGATCACCATGTCTGTGAACGACCTGGCCACCATGTTCCGTCGCTCCAAGGGTCAGTGGGCACCGCCAAATGCCACCTGGCGCTACGCCGAAGAGACGGCTCGTCACCAGTACCAGCAGCGGATGTTCATGGACTTCAACAACCGCCTCAGCATGAACGAGAGGCCCTCCGGCTATAATAACAACATGATGCGTAGTCGTTGCGGTACTGTGGCCAACCGCTTCGATGACCCGGTCCAGGGAGCTCTGAGCAACTCTTGGCTCATTTCCGCCATCTTCTCGGTCTTCTGGGCCAACCCGGCCATCATCAACCGTTCCACCCGTAGCATCAGCCACGACTACAACGACGAGCGCGATGACAGTCGCCGCCGCCAGCAACAGTTCGAGATCAAGTTCCACGACAAGGGTGGACGCAACAACAACAGCACCCAGACCGTCAAGGTGAACCATGAGATCCCGGTCAACAACTCCAGCATGGACAGCATCTACGCCCGCTCCAGCGACCGCATGGACATCTGGCCCGCGCTGTACGAGAAGGCCTTCGCCAAGTGGATCACGGGCGACAGCAGCGACCGCCCCGACATCACCCAGACGGCGTACGGTGACCCCATCAAGGCCATGGCGCAGATCAACGGCCGCGATCCCCACTACTTCTTCACGGCCGACCGCGGCCACAAGGAGCTGCTGGGAATCGTGCGCGCCTGCTCGGTCAACTTCAAGACCATCAACCCCATGGCCGCGTACACGTACGCCACGGGCAAGATGTACAAGGGCTCCAACCTGGTCGCCAACCACGCCTACTCGGTGCTGGGTTGGTGCCAGTTCGGCGACCGCTCGTATATCGTGCTACGCAACCCGTGGGGCGTCACCGAGCCCCTGGGCCTGAACAGCTACCCGGGCCTCCTCGACCGCGTCGACCCCGAGTTCTGGCGCCCCGCCTGCATGCTCGACAGCAACGGCGTCTTGGCCCTCGAGTGCACCGAGTTCCAGAAGCTCTTCGCTTGCATCGGTGTCGCCAACTGAGTTGCTGGCGATACAGCGGATGATGATGGTGTCCATGGTCCGCCATCGCCATCATCTCCACTGTCGCCGCCGCCGCCGCCGCCACCGGCTTTGACTACTGCTGTCTCCGCCGCTACTGACAATCATAATGACTTACGACAGCTAAGCTTGGACGAAATGTGTTTCCTGCGTATTCACGTGCTCTACGCCCCCACTCACTCTTCGCGAGTAACTGAATGAGCTAAAAGCGACCTGTTTTCCAGTGGATCACGCAATGTCGTCCGTAACACACATTCCTTAACCCTATTACTAATGACGAGGTTCCTCCAAGGGGTATTTCGCTGGGCTGTGTGCCATTCTGTATGGGAACATTTTGGGGGTATATGAGGTTTGGCTAGGTCCTCATAGCTGACTTACATACTCACCTGAAAGTCAATTGATTTTAACTTAATTGCATGCTCTCTATTTGGGGTGACTTGGCGAATGATTGATCTCGGGCTCACTTTCTCGTAGCCAGATCCAGCTATTTTCTATACAGTTTGAATGTACTGAGGTAGGGTCCGCTGGATGGTCAAAGGGGCATTTGTAATAGGGGGTTGACTTGGAAGTGTCACGTGTCTATCAATGCGTTTTAATAAGTTAGAACTCCATGCTCGACGTGTCTAGCCTTGCCTTTTCAGTCCAAAATGCATTTGGATCATTGAATGCCACTGGCGCATCCTGTAGGCCATTGCTTAGGGTTAGCTCGGACCGACTAAACAAATTCGTGTTTGGGATTACCACTTACGACCCACGATTCTGTCGACGCTGCATCATCCTGCAGAAAAGCCGACGACGACGCTGCCATCGTCAGGATCCCGTTCCCGAACAAGTCGTGCGCCGTGGCCGGCAAGGGGGGCCGTATCGACAGAGGATCCAGTTCGTAGTAGCCCGTCCACTTGTCGGCCGCCAGCTCGAGGCCCCGGAGCACGGGGGCCAGCCCCTTACTCGAAGTGTCGCCCTTTTTGTTCAGGATGCTCTTGAGGAGCGTGTCACCCTCGGCGGCTAGCTGCCGGTCCTGCGACGCCTGCGCGTGGCCCGGCTCGTACGTGATGTTCACCAGCAGGATCACGAGGGCGGAGAAGAGCAGGCAGGCGCTGAACCCGAGGAGGGTGGTGTTGTTGTTTTGGTCATTGGTCTGTTGTCGTTCGCCACGTCGACCGCTCAGGATCAGCTGGACGCTGCGTCGCGAGGCCAAAACACATTTGTTCCATGCGTCTGGGATGGGAGGCTACATGACATGACATACGTGTGAGCGTGATTATTAGAGTGAGCGAATCGAACGTCGTTTGATACGAGAGCGAATTGGGTTACAGGAGCTGGCAGCGATGAAGAAGAAGGGGGGGGAAGCTCACCTGCAATCTGTGCATGCAATTTTCTGACTTGTTGCTGAAATTCTCTAGGGCCGTGCGACCGAGTACATCGATATTCTGCACCCAGACCGAGTCCCATGAGTACAGGCCGTGTAGATTGAAAAGGCAGAGAAGGTACGTGTGGTTCAAGGAGGTCGCCGTGTTAGTGGTGGCTACGTCAGCCAGGAGCGTATCGCCAGTGACGAACTGGTTTTCCTGGCGGACAGGAGGAGGAGGAGGCAGACCGGAGCGCCTCCTCCACGTATCTAGCAGGGCGTCGAGACGGGCGACTTGCTGCCGGCGCTGTTCCGGCGTCTCCCTCAGCGAGCGCACGCTGTAGAGGCTGTCGTAGATCTGGCCCTCGACGAAGGCGAGCTGGACACGGGCGCGCAGGTAGTGGAACGGCTGCGGTTCCTCCATGATGCTGAACATGTTGTTCTCGGGAATCCGCTTGAGGCGGCGGCAGTGCCTGGGAGGTTCAGATCGATATCACTGTCCAGCTGCACCGATGGCGTGTTTGTTTTAAGGCTGATGTCCTAAGAAAGAAATCTTTTTGTAAGCGCTGATTAACTACTACCTGCTCACTCACGCATGCACACACGCCAAGGGCGTACAACTTCTCTCGTTTCGTACCTTGTCAAAGCAATAGCATATCCAGAAGATGTTGTGCCGCTGCTGCGCCTCGCGAAGAGAGAAGGACGTATCAGAAGCCCTCGTGTGCATCTGCAGGCTATGCGCCAGGCGCATGGCCGCGCTTATCAGCATAGAGCCCGACCTTTCGTCGCCGTCGGCCAGGTGCAGCACGACCAGGGCCAGAAGCACCTGGATCCCGAGCGTGTCCTCGTCCCGGGTGACCAACTCCTGGAGGAGCCGCTCGCAGTTTCGCAAGCACTGCTGGCTCTTGTCCTCGGCGAACGGATACGGCGGCACAGTAGTGTCCATGTTGTTGGCGACCTCATGTTCGCCTACATCGGGCCGGAGCCGGTACCCAATGGCCAGAATGGAATGGACGAGGGTGAAATCCACTCTCTGTCTCTGCTGCTGCTCGGGGCCGCCCGAATAGCACCGGTGGAGGAGCTTCATGAAGGTGGGCTCATGGTGCAGGGGTAGAGCACTGTTGAATTCGCGGAAGTAGGTCTCGATGACGGGTAAAGCCTCATGCAGGGGCGGCAGCTCGGGAAAGGAGCCACCTACCACGGAAGAAGCGTTGCTGCTGCTGCTTACGAAAGTCTCCGGAATGCTTATTAGATTCACGTTGGTGCTGAAATCGTGGGGGTTGATAATAGGCGGATAGCCAAGCAGCGATTCTAACGAAATGTCTCCTGATGATGCACCCAGGCAGTCGAGTCTGGCCTCGATCCCCTTCAGGCGGGCCTCGAGGCTCTCATTGTTATTGTTGGATGTGTGGGATCTTGATTATACACATTGGTCAGTTGTTGCAAGCGCAAGATGGATGATGAAGATGGAGCAGCATTCCCTCCCCCTCCTTCCCCCCCCTCCCCCCAAAAGCATATAATTGATCATTCACCTACTCGTAATCCCGTTCAGGTGGTGGCACATCGGCAGGCTTCAGCTTCGGAGCCATCGCCCGTCTCCGTATGAGTGTGGTGGTACATCGGACCTTGTACAGCTGACAGTTGGAGCAGACCAGCTTCGTCATGTCGCACTTGATCTTGCGACTATAGCAAGTGTCGCCTATAGCGAGCCATGGTGGAGACTTCAGTCTATTTGGTTTTCACCCTCCATATTCAAGTTCACGTACATGCCTATATATATGTGGTTAGCATGAGGGGCAGTGAGGATGCTAAATGCCTCCTTACTTTTCGTCGAGACAGATTCTCCATCGTGATAGCGTCGCAATATCTATTGGGATGGTTGGTGCGCCTCGGAACATTGAGAGAAACGAAATAGATCGACCATCAAATCCTCGTGTATACTTATATGCAAGAGGATTGATTGTATTGCCCCGGCTGACAAATGTAATACGCTAACGTGATTGTCCAGCACCAGCAAGCCTTCAGCTTACTGTACACCCCTGGCTGATGCCCTTCAATGATAGGGAGATCAGTGCAGTACAAGTTGACCAAAATAACCTCCCTCTATGCATCAATGCCAGAACCCGATAATGCTCACAGAACTGTGCAAGAGCACCTATGTATATACCATGCTGTCGTTATATTCATCATTACATCTTCCATGAAACTCTCGAGGAATTCCCACCGTCTAAGCTCAAAACATGCACTCCCGAATCTTTCCCGTGCCACCCAGAGTATACTCTATCCACCTCCCAACGCCTCGCCTCCCAGCTACAAGTACGGTGCCGGGGTTCATAACGTGACAGCCCTCGTACGTGACACAGAACGGCGGGGCGGTGGCGTCGACCAGTACCATGGACGTCGGCAGCGGATACAGTTGCAGAGCCGACGAGTAGTCCCAATGCACCGGGCGGATCTGTTGACGGAAAGGCGCTAGGTAGCCCTGATCCAGGATTGTCTTGACGAGTTTCCGGGCGGCCTGCACGTCGTACAGCACCCCGGGGGCCGTAGCCTCAGGGGGTGCCGCATCGACATCCATGGCCTCTTCAGGAGGTGCCTGGTCATCCAGCGCACTGGCACTATGCTCCATCTCCATGTCGTTGTCTTTGGAAGCAGCCGGGTCCTGATCCTCTTCTCCTTCGTAGTTCGGTTGTGATGTCTTGAGCCGCACAGCCGTTCGCCGCAGGCGAGCAGACATGTCATCTCGGAAAAGCACCATCTCGTGCGCTGGACCAAAAACCGAAAGCCGGGCTGGATTCGTGGTCCAAATGGCCTCGCCGCCGTGCTTCACCCCACCTTCTGAGTTGGCAGAAGCAATGGCTCTCCGTATGCGGCTCGTGAACATTTCGGGCACCGCCTTCCGGGGAAGCGGCACTGCAGCGCCGGCCGAGAAACTAGATGCCCAGCCATCATTATCGCCAGGTACGAACACAAAGGTGGACGATTGCAGTAAAGTCGGGAACTCCGACACAACAGACGCCAATGAGTCGAAGTACTCCTTGTACTCTACACTGCCACCGCTGGCACCACCTCCTGCCATTATTGCATGTTGGGTAAAGTTGCCGGTGAGAACGAAGGTCATTGGCGATGAGCCCTCAGGCTCCGTAGAGTAGATGGTGAGGATCTTGTGCAGAGCCTGCAAAGCGCGGGGCTGGTCAAGATTGAACTCGCCAAGAATGATGATCCGGCCTCGACTGGGTCTATCCGAATCCGGGGTTGCTGGCTGTAGCATGCGACGCTCGAGCCTCCGCATCTTCTGGCCGACAGCTCTCTCACTCCCAACGCCTAGAAAGTCGATCCAACCGAACCCACCTCCTATAGTGTGGTCCTGATCACCACCTGGTCCACTCACGCCAAGCGTCACCTTCCGCTTCTCGCAGGGAGGTTGCCCAATGAAGAAACATTGGAACCGGCCACCAATAATACCGCCGATACCATTACTTCCACCGAGACCCTTGCCAGTAGATTCCTCTTCTTCTTCGTAGATACCATCGACCAAAACAACCATACCAGGTGTAAACCAGGCTGAATCTTCTGGAATAGATACCGCATGTGCAACGTCTAGCGAGATAGCACCCGTTAGATCGTTGATTGTTAATGCGCCAGTGGGAGATATTGACAGTAGCCCCAACAGCATATGATGAGTGCCATGACGTCCAAGCAAGTTTGCTATCGGTGTGATTTTGTGCGTTTGCTGTGATGTCAGGGTAGAGGAAGACGACCTCTGCAACGAGGCCGCCGGGCCCCTAGCAGCCGCGACGGCTGATGTCTGGAAAGATTCGTTCCGAAGCAGCCTTTGGTGAATGACATTGTATCTGTTCCTGAAGAGCGTGGTTTTGTGAGAGGCCGCGGGCATCAAGGAAGGTTTCGAGGGGTCCCTCTCAAAATGCTTCTTGTTGGTATTGTATAGCATTCGTGGTTGTTCGTAAGCGCTGACAACCTTCAGCCATTTTCTGGGATCCTTGGCGTCATCATCATCATTGCCGTCTTCTTCCTCCATGCCTAAGCTCGACATGCCGAAACTTTGTTGGCTGTCATATCTCGTGAGACTTTTGTTAGATCTTATTCCTAGCCGAGTATTGGAGAAATCGGATTCTTGAAGCGGCTCTATCGCCAGGCTGTTTTGTCGGCTGAGCTCTCGGCCAGTCACTATCCTCCCGCCCGTCATGTTCCCTTCGAGCGTCTTGAGTATCTCTTTGAGCTCCGAGCTCGCCCCATCGACGATAACGCCTCCATTTCGATTCTTCCAGCCCTTAGCGGCTTCCTCCAGCACTTTCTCGGCCAACCCTTCTTCGCGCCATCCTGAGCCACAATGCCTTCCAATGAAGGTCGCTAGCTCTTGCAAGGCAGATGAGGTGAGTGTCAGGCTGTGCTTCTTGGTGAAGGTGCGAAAGGCGAGTGGCCGTAGGGTCGCTGGCGGTAGAAGTATCGGCAAAATACTGGCTTTGGGCGGTGGCGGCACAAAGGGCTTTAGTGTGTGGGCAGGTGTGCCGAATGCTGGCGAGGAAGACGGGATCGAACTCGAGGGTAGCACGGGATTCGGGGGTTTGGCGAATATAGGCGCTGTCGGGGGTTTCCGAGCTTGCATCGTGATGTCTTTGCTCTCGATCCGTACTTGTGAGAGTCGTCCTTCATGTGAATCTCAGAAATCGGTTGCTTCAGATGTTCCTTAACAGATTGATAAATTGATTGGCACTAAAGACGCGTCGCAACGCGGTCTTTCCACCCGGCCACTGTCACTGTGGCCGTAAGCATGTAAATGGGCTACACCCCACCTGCGGTCAGACTGTACTTGCAGGACCCTAGCGCATAAGACCGAGCCGCTAATATTGGTGCAAGGTTTAGCGATTTCAATACGTCAGTCTGTCAGTGTCAGTCCTCGCCGCACTTTTCTCCCGTTGCAATTGCATTGTCAACAAACATCTTCACTTGGAGTTTGCGAGACCGCTGTCACTAGAGACTTCACTATGTTGTTGACAAGGCTCCGGCCAGTTTCAATGCTCAATGGCCTTTCGTCCCGTCGATTGGTCTCAACTTTATCCAATAACCGCCACATTGTAAGCTCAAGAGCTATCCTATCGAACGTAGTGCTTCTGTATACCCAACCAAGACAATTGCTTACACGGATTATTCTTGAAACTCTAGAAAATATTCCCGAATGCGTCGATAAGCAATACCTACCTACTAACTTACCTCGACACAAATCCTCCATCCCAGAGACTCGCCATCGGGCGCTCGACCGCCAATCCGCCCACGCCCCAGTCCTTCAGCGAGAACCACGAGTTTCTCTCGATACTCAACGAAGTCCTCGCCAAGCATGCCGCACAAGACCCGCAGCTCCAGAGCCAGGCGCAGGCCTTTGCCGGTCCTGGCGGTGCTACATTAGGGTCCGGGGGCGCCTTCTTCCCCCAACAGCGTCGCAAAGGCCGTGCAGCCGGTCTCGGGGCCGGGGGCGGTGCTGGAGGCGGCGGAGGAGGGGGTGCAAGTGCACAGGGTGGTGCTGGCGGCGGTGGTGTGGGCGGCCACGTCCATCTGAGCGATATGCGGAACCCACCCGACTACGGCCGGATCGCCTGGCCCGAGGATATCCTGGGAAGCATCGAGGTGGACGGGTCAGGTCAGATTGTAGGCGAGTTCCAGCCGAGCGGCACTTATCGCGTCATCACCAACGAAGGAATGTGAGTCACGTCTTTTCTTCTACACTGCCCACTGTGGACTTATCAGCAGCTAACCACATACACCCCAAAGTCTGGGCTTGAGTGACTTCATAGGAACGAAGCTTGTGGAAAGACTCCAGACGGAAGAGAGGAAAGGCTAGCTAGGTAAGGGTGGGAATGATGTTGCTGGACGCTACTATTCCTTCCGTGTAGGGGGGTGATCGATCCCCCGGGTGCTCCCGACTCTGTGTATATGTACCATCACTGTATAATCACACTTCCAATGCATACGACGTATGTATGATCTGAACTATTTTACCAAACTAATGGGATTTGCTATATCTCCGGTACCAGGCGGGCTGTGCATTGGGACCTGCATCGCTGAGGCCACGTTGATGGGATGGAAAGCATGGTTTGACGTGTCCATTACACTTCTGCGGCAGAGACAAATCGTTGGGACTCAACGAATGCTTGGTTGCTGGATATGCAGGCTGTACCGCTTGCGGTAAGTCTAGGTGGCTTGTACATGTGAGGCGCGCGAACTGAGATCTGAGCCGTGTCTGCATGGAACCCAACATGTGAAGGCACTTGCATCCAAGAAGTCGGTTCCTGACACAAATCCTGCGGGCAGCCCGCTATGTTGCCGTACGACAGCGACACAGCAGCATATCAAATACATACGTATATATTGTGAATGGGAAGAGGTTGACTCTCGGAATCGTTATAAGGCCATCCATGCATTTGCCAATAAGAACAGAATGTAGCCAGTTATCCTACCTCTCTCTATCTAGCCCGTCACTGAGGACCGAGGTGACGTGAACGCGCATATGTAAGGCTTACTCTATCAGTATCAAATATTGGTCGTCCGTCTCTGTCAGGGAGGAAATGCGATCTTGGTGTGTTCATCATTAACCTATTTCCGAGCGCAACTTGACAAACATGACTGGCCAGGCCGGGAGGAACCCCGTCATCCATGGGAGCCGTGCCCAGCCGAGAGCTCTTCAGTCTGGTGATGTTCTCCCAAAGGAACTACATATGGCCATGTGCATGTGCGAGGTCATGGTCATCCGTCCAGCGGGATATAGCCAGCCAATAATGAATGCCTCTTCCCGCTGTTTGAGGTTACACAGGAATGACAGGTTATTTTCTCTGCTATTTTCTTTTCGTAAGCAAATGCAGTTTTGGATTCTCAGCAACCGGTAGTTCTATTATTGCGTGTGTGTATATGAACATTTCTCTTTGGACAACCTTGACTGCACCCGCTCACACACGCAAAGACACAGGGCTTAGATACCGAGGGGCCTAAGCTAGGCTAGGCCGGGCTAGCCAACTACAAAATGTAACACTGGCGTTCAAGAGATATTGAGCCCAGCACTGAGCAACCCATCGTCAACGGCCTGGCGGAAGAGTCAATTCCTTCCTTATGCGGGGTCATGGTCAGGTTTCCTTGTAAAACTCGGCTTTCGAGTTCACCAGGTGCCAGGAAAAAAGAAACAAGCAGTAAAAGGGCCCACCTACTTGGAGTTCTTGGGTAAAGTAGGTTGCAAGTGTAAGTAACATGTGTTCTTCTTTTGATGTTCGGCTGTCGCTATCGTACATAGCTCACGTCACTTATCTGCGCAGTCGAGTGGAATTGTTCGGTGCATCGAATCGATTGATGCTCGGATGATTGGGAGGATCAAATGGATCAGTTAGGTACCTTCAGTGATGTAGTTAGGCTGGCTCAACCTACAGTAGGTACTTGTAGGTACTGCCTTTTCAATTAGTCTGAACTCCGAGGCTCTTTTAGAGGAACAACTAGCTCTCTCAACCCCCCCAGAAGAGCGGAGGGGCAGCCCTTGTTGCGCATCCCAATTGGCACCCACACTGCCCACCACCGCCCCTCCTCCACTTCTCTCTACCTTATCTTTCCCTAGGGGCCTTACCTTACCAATACGTACGCTCGAATGGGTAGCAGCAAGTAATTCTAGCCAAGGTTACTTCACCCTTCTCATGACGACCTCATCGACCACCGCCCTCCTCCTTCCCCAACCCTCCTCAACCTCGTCGTCACCGTCATTCCTCAAGAGTCCGTTTTCCTCGACATGGCGCCCAGACCCTATGACGAGGAGGAACTCTCCATTTCCCTTTCGCCCTCCCAAATTCGACGCCGCGTGCCCGAGATCAATGTGACGTCGCATCCGACATCCGAGACCGCTGCCGCCCGCAATGGTGCGAGCAATCAACCACGCACCAGCCCCATACAGCCCGGCGCCCCGGGCCAGCAGCGCGACAAAGTCAGGCTGGAAGCCCGCGTCGGCCAATACAACATCATTCGCACCCTGGGCGAGGGCTCCTTCGGCAAGGTCAAGCTCGCCGTCCACCGGAGCACTGGCCAGCAGGTCGCCCTCAAGATCATCGCCCGTAAGAAGCTCATCAGCCGGGACATGGTCGGCCGCGTCGAACGCGAGATCGAATACCTGCAACTGCTGCGCCATCCCCACATCATCAAGCTCTACACCGTCATCAAGACCCCCAATGAGATCATCATGGTGCTGGAGTATGCCGGCGGCGAGCTGTTCGACTACATCGTCTCCCATGGCCGCATGCAAGAGGAGAAGGCCCGCCGCTTCTTCCAGCAGATGTTGTGTGCCGTCGAGTACTGCCATAGGCACAAGGTGGTGCATCGCGATCTCAAACCAGAAAACCTGCTCCTGGACGACAGCCTCAATGTCAAGATTGCCGACTTCGGTCTTAGCAATATTATGACCGATGGCAACTTTCTCAAAACTAGTTGTGGCAGTCCCAACTACGCAGCTCCTGAAGTTATTAGCGGGAAGCTCTATGCCGGGCCTGAGGTGGACGTTTGGAGCTGTGGCGTGATTCTATATGTACTGCTTATAGGGAGGCTCCCCTTTGATGACGACCATATCCCTAGTCTGTTTGCCAAGATTCAACGTGGTGTCTTCACGATACCCAGCTGGTGCCCGGACGATGCGCAGAAGTTGATTAGGAAGATGTTGGTGGTGAACCCCATGCATCGGGCCACTATCGAAGAAATCCGCTTGGATCCCTGGTTCCTGAGAGACCTGCCTGCTTATCTCGCTCCGCCGGTCGAGGAGTTCCTGAATACGGGCGTGGACCCTAACAAGGCCATTCAGCCTAGTGATATCGCGCCACATGCACCTCAGCGGGTACAGGAGAAGCTGCATAACGAGGTCACGGAAAAGATCAGTAAGACCATGGGATATGGCAAGAAGGATGTAGAGGAAGCGCTTGGCGCCGATGAGCCATCCGCCATCAAGGATGCTTACATGATTGTGCGCGAGAATAAGCTGATGCAAGTGAATCGTAAGTTACCGTGGGCATCAAGTTCTCCTGCGTCTGAGTCGTTCTTAACAATGTGGTTAGCCGCTTACGGCACCGGGTCTGATAATCCATTCTTCGCAACCTCACCACCGACAGTATCTCATGAAGAGAACATGGCAGGCGTGAACGCTACGATCAAGGAGGCGACCGCTCAGGGGATGGAACTCTCAGAGTCACAAGCAAGCCCACTCAACGAGTCGGCCCGGTCGACGACCTCGACAATCACCAGCAACTCGCCACGAGGATATATTAGCAAAGTTGGCATTCTCCCCACCAGCCTGCCGGCCTTGCACAAGGAGTATCTGGAACGCCAGAACGCTGGTATTGAGGAGCCTCTGAACAGCCAACCCGTCCCAGACATACCACTACAGCCACGAACACCTCAAGAGCAGCAGGAAGCTGTGCGGCGCTTGAAACCACATTCCAAGAGTGCTGTGAAGCTCGACGATGGGGCACGCCCACAAACCATGACACCAGTAGCCCGAAAAAGATGAAACCTCTACGGTGGCAGTTTGGTATTCGGTCACGGAATGCTCCCTGGGAAGCATTGTTGTGCATTTACAAAGCTCTTTCCAAGCTGAAGGCATCCTGGATCGTGGACGAGAACTATGAAAAACTGCAAGGCGAAGGCGAACAGTAAGCTCAATTCCTCACAACACTTGAACAAGGCACTAATTCTGGTAGCGATGGCAGTCATTACAAGTCGCCCCATAAAGGTTCCAGGATCCGTATGCGGGCATGTCAGCCAACGACATTGATGTAGCCACATTCGACCCCATCAAGTACTACCGTTTACCCGCAGACCCATGGCACATCGTCTGTCGGTGGAAGAAAGAAGGTAACTAATTCGTCCATCTATGGGGAGCGAAACCCATACCCCACAAGATTCTTGGCTGCTAACCCGATGGTAGATCTTCGTAAATCTGCCGTATCGACAGGAGCAGCTTCCTCGGACACGGCTTCCGAGAAGAACACCCACGTCTACTCGGTGCTCGACAATCGTAAACAAGACTTTGTCTACATGCGCATGGAGATCCAGATCTACGAGATGGAGTATGGCGTCTACCTCGTCGACTTCAAGTGCACCGGATACGAGCGACAGGACGGGACCATGCTGGAGGAGAAGGACGTCATGAGCCCCTTTCCTTTTCTCGACATGGCCGCCAGGCTCATTATGCAGCTGGCGGAAGCTGATTAAGAGTACAATACGATGTGTTATGTTATATTTATGCACGGTTCGCTGGGTTCCTTGAGCGTCTCCTTTCGACGGCTATGGTTTCCCCCGGAAGGGTTTCGCCCTCACCGCAAAGCCCTCCAAGTACTTGCGTTGCATACTGTCAACTTGGCATGGCGGCTCACTAAAACCTTAATAGGGAAAAGGGCAGGCAGACGACAGCTGCGGTATCGACATGGAATGGTCTTGGGGGGTATCGGGATCCGAAATCATCACACACATTGCGTCGGAGTTATACATGGATGGGGTCTTGATGAAGCACATGGAAAGGAAACATGCGAGAGGGGCTCAATGGCGCGGAGTTTGCTATACCCAAGGTGGACTGATTATGTTTGGCTTCAATTTTGCTGGATGACGGGTATTCTTGATTTTTGGGTTCAGGGATCTTGACTGTTCGATGATATGGTGGGAAGAGTGATGAAGGGAGGAGGAACAAGACAGCATACTTGATAGATGGCGGGCGGCTACGATGTGTCGTTTCAAACGGCATTGGCGCGGGCATCAGTAGGAGTATGTCGTATATGCGCTGCGAATCAATTGAGAATCTAAATGTTCGGATATTTCCCGCGGTCACGGTGTATAAGAAGGAAGAGACAGGTGACTGACTATACCGATACTACCTACGTAAGGATACACCCAAGTCATTTTTGACCTGGGGTGAACCCTTGGCCTTATCATCTATTGAAGGGAATTTGTTGGCTAAGGAATTTAAAATAAATGTCTTGTGGACTGAAGGACGCCGGGGGTTTCACCTGAACCCCGTCCGTGGCTGATAAGAAGATTTGGTTGCGAGTCATGCCTTGTTCACGTGAGTGGCCGGAAAGATTCCGGCCACAAGATCGGTCAAGGCCGGGTTTGAGTGGAGATGGGTCAACGACTGGAAGGACGTGCGAGGCATTCCATTACTAACAAATGCTAGTCTTCGCCCTCCTATTCGATCTCGGCTCCGGGCTACACAGAACTCCAGACTATGTGTCACGGCATTATCTCGTCTGGGGAAATTACGAAATGTAAACGTCTTTGTCTTCGCCGGAACATACAGCCATCCCGACCACCACCAAGATATTGACCAGCACTCTGGACTGGAAGGAGACATACCTACATACGGAACGCCGCAGCCCAACTCAGCTGGAGAAGTTTAGCTTATTAAGTGTAGTATTGATGGATGTGCAAGTCAGCTTCTTGCCGGTCCGAAACTCTACGGGGGGAAAAACACAAAAAGTGACAAACGCGCAGTAGCAACACAGCGGCGGATAAGGGTCCCAGTCATGGAGCAAGGGACAAACAAAAGCCACTTGGAACCTTGACGACGGGATTGAGCGAGTATTTGCTCCGAATGATTGCGGTATCGGTATTGTGAGCAGATAAGCGTGTGCTAGAGATTGGCAATGATGACCGGTCTGCCCCCGCTCAGGGCTTGGTGTTGTGGCCGGAAAGATTCCGGCCACGATGTATATTAGCGGACGCTTCGGCCGGCCGGTGTTGGAGTTTGACTTTCACCTTCATCCAACACCAGAAAACCACAATCCCCCTCCAACGATAAACACTCCGTCGAGCTCAGGGCTACACAAGGCGCAAGTGCCACTTGAACCCGGTCAAGCAATATTACCCCTTTATACCAAATCAACCCTCCCCCTTATTGGCACTCCCTCATCTTTCCTCCTCGGGCTTTCCATCATACACACAAGGGCCAGCCAACCACCCAACCAACAACAACTTGGCCACTTCTTGTCCACTATATCAACAGCAACAACAACAACAACAACATGGGTTCCCTCTCCGCCCCCGCCCCCTTCACCGTCCTAACGGACGCCCAGCCCGACAACACGTCGCTACCAGCCTTCATGGTATCGACAACGCGAGGTTTCCTGCCGCGCATGGAGCCCGTAGTCGAGCTGCCGCCGGTCTTTGCCAAGGTCGAGTCCCTGCTCAGTCGGATGCCCGTCAAGACGCTGTGGGGGAGCCGGGCCTGCTGGCGCACGGCCAGTTCGGCGACGCCGTGCTGGCCGAGCTCGAGGACCTGACCGAGGCCGTCGACGCCCACAAGGACGACCTCGTCCTGCAGAACGCGCTCTACCGCGACTACTCGTTCATGGCCTCGGCCTACCTGCTCGAGCCCTGCCACATGCGCTTCCTCAAGGGCGAGGGGTACGGGCTTGCGCGGGACCGGCTGCCCGCCGCGCTGGCGAGGCCGATCGCTCGGTCTGCTGAGCTGTAAGTTTCCATTCTCTTTCAAGATCTCTTCCTCCCTCTTCCTGATACCATCCATCCACCTTTCTTTTCTTATGCCCCTTGGCTTTGATCACACCATCCTTGCCTTTCACCTTGTTATAACTTGTGGAAGTATAAGGGCCACCATCGCCCCTTTCCCTTTCAACAACATACCTGCCTACATCACCCACTCTTGTCTTCTACCATGTATCAAATAGAAGCCACAAGCATCTCTCATCTCTACCAGTCCATCTTTTCCTTCCTTCATAAGTCTCTTATCGTGGAAACCGTTCCCAAGCACAGTATCATTTTCTCCTCTTAACTAACGCATCATCCACTCCACAGCTGTGGCTTCAAGCCCTTCATGGAGTACGCCGGCTCCTACGCCCTCTTCAACTACAAGCTCATGGACCCGGCCCGGGGCCTGGCCTACGACAACCTGCGGCTGATCCGGGCCTTCGAGCACGGCCTGGACCCGACCTCGTCCGAGGCCGGCTTCGTGCTGACCCACGTCGCCATGGTGTCGCACTCGGGCGCCCTAGTCGAGGGCGTCGTAAACTCGCTGGCCGCCGCATCCTCCACCGCCCCGTCCTCCTCGCGGCGGACGTCCTTCAACGCCGGCCTGCAGTCCATCCTCGGCGCCCTGCTCAAGGTCAACGGCGCCATGGAGGGCATGTGGGACGTCTCGAAGCCGCGGTCCTACACCTCATTCCGCACCTTCATCTTCGGCATCACGTCGCAGAGCATGTTCCCCCACGGCGTCGTGTACGAGGGCATCGGCGACGACGACGCCCCCCAAAGCTTCCGCGGCGAGTCCGGCGCCAACGACTCCATGATCCCCCTCATGGACAACTTCCTCGGCATCGCCATGCCCAACACGCCGCTGACGGCCATCCTCAAGGACTTCCGTTCCTACCGCCCGGGCAACCACCGCGAGTTCCTCGAGTGGGTGGCGCACGAGCAGGCGCGCTGCGGCCTGCGCGAGTACGCCCTGAGCGCCGCCACCACGCCCGCCGACGCCGACCACGCCGAGGTCCTCGAGAGCCGCCGCCTCTGGCTCAAGATCCAAAACCAGGTCCGCGACTTTCGCTGGCGCCACTGGTGCTTCGCCCGCGAGTACATCCTCAAGCAGACGACGCACCCGACCGCCACGGGCGGCAGTCCCATCGTCACCTGGCTGCCCAACCAGCTGCTGGCCGTGATGGAGGACATGATCGAGATGCACAAGCTCATCGGCGGCAGCGACGGCGGCCTCGGCATCGAGTGCGAGGACATCATGGAGCAAGTGCAGAGGCAGCGGGACACCCTAAACAAGGAGGTGGCCAAGTATTGCGCCGAAAGGGGCGTGACTCGATAGATAGATAGGCTTTTAAATGAAATTTCAAGTTACAAGGCAGGCAGACCATCCAAGCTGTGTTAAGCATTAAGTGTTGTATAAGCCTTGAAGCTGTGTCTGTCCACTGTACTTTCGCAATATCTCCAATCAACTATGCTGCTAAGCCAGCCGAGTTGATGCATTGCCATGTCGCATTAAACGAGCGCAGTATTATGTAGAAGCTCGTTGATTGGTGCTGACAGTCACATTCAGTGTAGAGACGCAACGGGTGTAGTCATTAAATCACAGCTTTCGAGGGAAAAGTCTTGGGTATTTGTTCGTCAAAGATCTTGCATTTGTCTTTCGCTATTTTACCCTCCTAAAGTCTATATACCAGTGCCATCAAGTCATGCTGAATCATCATTGAATTACGTATCTTTACCACGCAACATCTAAATCTAGATAAGCTGCTGGAAAGCGCGGTTGATCGGCGAGCGAACATTAGGAACGCTCTTCCAGAAGTCCACGGTGGCAACGGCTCTCTTGGAGATACCCTCGGGGGTGAACTCGAACTTCTTGTACACATCCATGTAGGCACCCGAGGCACCGAAGCGGTTGATACCGAACTGCTCGTGGGTGTAACGCTCCCAGCCCATGGTGCTCATGACCTCAACGGACAGAGACGGGATACCGTCGGGCAGGACGCTGAGTCTGTACTCCTTGCTCTGGGCATCGAAGACCTCGAAGCAAGGCATCGAGACGATACGGGCCTTGATGTTGTGCTTCTCGGCAAGGTACTTGACGGCATCCACGCAGATGCAGACCTCGGAACCAGTCGAGACCAGGGTAACGTCAGCACCCTCAACCTCGTGCAGAACGTAACCACCCTTGGCAGCGTTGACGATGGTGGAGCCCTCAAGCTGGGGCAGGTTCTGTCGGGACAGAGCAATGATGCTAGGGGTGTGCTTCTGAGTAAGAGCGACGTAGTAGGCAGCGCTGGTCTCGTTGCCATCAGCAGGGCGCCAGACCATGCAGTTGGGGAGAGCACGGAAGTGGGCCAGAGTCTCGATAGGCTGATGCGTAGGACCATCCTCACCAAGACCAATGGAGTCGTGGGTGGCGACCCAGATGGTACGGATCTGAGACAGGGCAGACAGGCGGACGGCGCCAGCAGCATAAGAAACGAAGTTCAGGAAGGTACCACCGTAAGGGATGATGGTACCGTAGGCGGCCAGACCGTTCATGATGGCACCCATACCGTGCTCACGGACACCATAGCGGATGTAGCGGCCGGAGTAGTCGCCAAGGCCAGTGGAGGGGGGCTGGAAGTCAACGGCATCCTTCCAGCGAGTCAGGTTAGAGCCAGTCAAGTCGGCAGAACCACCAACAAGCTCGGGAAGAGCTTGGTGAATCTTCTGGAGGACGATTTCTGACAGCTTTCGCGAGGCGACAGCGGAATCTGAGGGGGTGTAGGTGGGGAGGTTCTTCTCCCAGCCCTCGGGGAGCTCACCCTTCTGGCGGCGAAGGAGGTCGGCATGCTTAGCCTGGTGCTTCTCGCCGTACTTGGCGAACATCTTGTTCCACTCCTCCTCAGCAGCGGCACCCTCGGCAGCGTGCTTGTTGTACAGGTCGTAAACTTCCTGAGGAACGGCGAAGCTCTGCTCGGGGTTGAAGCCGAACTTCTGCTTCAGCTGCTTGATGTCATCGGCCTTCAGGGGCGAACCGTGAACGCCGTGGGTACCCTGGTTGAGCGAACCGAAGCCAATAGTGGTTCGGAGCTTGATCATGGAAGGCTTGTCCTTGACCTCCTGGCACTTCTTGATAGCGGTAGCAATGCCGTCAAGGTCGTTGTCGCCATCATCGACGACGACGACGTGCCAGCCATAGGCCTCGTATCGCTTAATGGTGTCCTCAGTGAAAGCGACGTTGGTGTCACCATCAATGGAGATATGGTTGTCATCGTAGATGGCAATCAGGTTGCCAAGCTGCAAGTGGCCAGCCAGAGAGGAAGCCTCGCCGGAAACACCCTCCATCAAGCAACCATCACCCATGAAAGTGTAAGTGTAGTTGTCGACGATGGGGAAGCCATCCTCGTTGAAGGTAGCGGCAGTGTGGGCCTGAGCGATGGCAAGACCAACGGCGTTGGAGATACCCTGGCCAAGAGGACCAGTGGTGACTTCAATACCGGGGGTGTCGTGGGCCTTGGGGTGACCGGGTGTGATGCTGTCAACAGTCTACGAGCAAGGCATTAGTACGAGATATTTGGGAAGGCAGGATCTTGGTTATACATACTCGGAACTTCTTGAGGTCGTCGATGCTCAGCTCGTATCCGTAGAGGTGGAGGAGGGCATATTGAAGCATGCAGCCGTGTCCGTTCCTAGAAGACGACTGTTGTCAGTATGCAGTTTCCCACGAGCTGTATGGAGCGACTTACGAGAGGACGAAGCGATCGCGGTTGAGCCACTTGGGGTTCTTGGGGTTGAACTTCATGAAGTTGTTGAAGAGGACGTGGGCGACCGGCGCCATACCCATAGGCGCACCAGGGTGGCCGGAGTTGGAGTGGAACGTGGCATCGGCCTAGAGAAATTGCGGTCAGTATGAAGTCTCTCGATTCGTAGGTAAGACAGTAGTGCGATCGCAGGGCAATTGCTGTTGGTTGATCGTGAAGGCCTCCTCATGACGTTTGTTGAGCCATCAACAAATCATGGAGGGGCAGATGTGCCAATTGGGCGAGGGCGGGGGCGGGGTGACGAGATTTTGCTCGCAAGAAGCCAGAGGAAGGGACAGGAGGGGAAAATACTCACGGCCAGCGTTCGGATGGTGTTGATGGCACGCCAGTCAGTCTCTGTGAAACCCATGATTGCGGTGTTGACGGTGATTCAATCTGGGAAGTAGTGGTATTTCTTGAATGAAAGTGGTTGGTATGGGATAGAGGAGAATAGAACGGAAAGTAGTAGGAAGTGCGGGAAATGCACGATGGGTTAATAAGGCAGCTTGCCTCGACTGTCTAGAGGGGCACTCTCAATGAACACACCTCTGCCACTCAATTCCCACACGCATACCCTCATCGGATCACTGTGGTCCTGACACACTAACGCGACCATCTGGAGACCCATAATCCATTGATCCAATCCATTTCCACCTTGCCCATGGAGTGGGGGTGATTGACTTGGTCCTGTATGTACATCCCACCGCAATGGGCAGATTCACACTCGGGCAGAGGATACTCATGCTGATGTACATCGAACCTTTTCATGCATCGCATTGGCTTGGCCCTTTCTGGCTGCCGTCCACTCCGCCGTATGAGACAAGTCCAGTCTTTTTTTCGCCCCATTCCGCCAGCTCTCCTGCTTCCTGCCCTCCTGCCGGCCTGAGTGGAAGATAGAGAGGGGCAAATCCAGCGAACCTGCCACGGGCTCGGAGCTCTATCGTGTCTATTACAAGGCACTTACCTAGCACTTACAAGCCGATTCCCTGTCTAATGGACCTTCTTCGGCAGCTGCGGTCCCCAAGCTCCCCTCAATATGACGCACTTTGTACCCATCCATGAATACATAGCCAACTAGCTCCCATCAACTTTTTTCCTGCTCACTTTCTATTTTTTCTTCCCTTGCCTGCTTGCCTTCGTCGAATATAGCACAGGCCCGAGTACCTTGGCGGACTCGCTTGCTACCTACTGTAGGTAGCCAACACACGTATCACCCAGCCCGCATAATTCGGCCATAGGCGTAAAGCACAAAGGGTCCATCCACCCTTACTGACATACATACTTGCAGATACTTGCATAGTTGAAACAGCTAGAATATGGCTGAAAGAAGCCAAGTTGAGTTGGCCGTCCTCGACTAATAAAGCGGTGATCGACTGGTTGGTGCTAATGGCAAGTGACTTACATCCAAGGTAAAGACGTATTTTTGTACTCGAGTCAAGGTAAGATGCATACATACATGTGGGCAACCTCCTAGGCACATCGGTAACGGCGAGTAGATGGACGGACAGCGTGAGCCAATCAACCGTACACTGGTTCCGTTGCTCACTCAGCAACACTTTTGGTTACATCCTGCCTCACAGAGCTGTTCCAAGATGCCCTCTTCATCAGTACATAGTATCAAAAAAGCTAGCTCCGGCGGTGATAAATATCCCTTTGTCGTTTCCGGATTTTTTCTGCATCTTGCTAGTCAGCCTGGCCTACTACTTTGTACACACCGGGGACGGTTCGCCGGTCCATCATAATCGTTGGCCTAACGCCGATAGTAGTGAATGCCGTAGAAGTTTTTGCGAGTCAAGGAGCGGTGGAGTGCTGGCCACAAACACGTTGGATAACGAGATCATCTTGTCTTGGCTGTAACCCGGCCGAATCCGCCGGGACACGTTTTGATGGAGCTGCCTCAGTCCGTCCCTCATCTCATTGGCGTGGCTAAATTGCCTACGATGCGGGTCGTGGGAATTCAGCCCGAGAAGCCCGCCAGTCTCGGAGTTTACGCCGCGTCAAACATGGGTCCTATATCAATCTCCAAGTATCTAAAGAAAGGCCTTGCTCCGGGGCTCTGGCTACCAGATTACTCGAAATCTTAAATATTGCTTTGATCCTGTTTTGTTATTGTTCTCACGAATCTGAAGTCGATTTCTACAGCTTGAGAAGGGAACAATAACTTCATACAGACCCCAGGCTCTGTCGATATGCCTTTCCAATATTACTTATATCAAGTGTATTGTCACTCCTTCGTGTCCCAGCAGACATTCAATATGCCCTTATTTGAGTCTGCATACGGAGTGTTCCCTGCAGCATCAGAACCGTCCAACTATGCCTCTCGCACGATTTAATCGGGACGTTGCCCTCTTCCCCTGAGATGTGGCTTCAGAACTAAGAGTTCAAGGTGAATTACACACAGAGATGTAACCCGGGGGATTTCCATCTGACCGCAAGTTCAAGGAGTAATTTATCTCTGTGAAGTTGCTGAACTTTGATCTATTGAGTTGTTAGATATCTGGGGGTTAGGTAGCTTGCTAGCATCGATGTCATTGACTTGTCCAGGTCTTATATAATGGAAATGGAGGGCCGGGACTGTAAGCATTTTATATCGTTTCCACTTACAGTTGCCTATATCCAGTCGCCATGGTTCCTATTGCGCCTCCTTATTTTCATGACACTGTGCTTGAGCCATGTGTTGCTGCGATTAGCTACTGGATCTGGGTTTGCCAAGCAGTGTCTGCTTGTCTTCAAGAGCCAGAATCCGTCCAGCTTGACTGGATGGTCTTTCCTACCCTCTCCAGTCGTGTGCCTGCCCGTCTGGCTTCCAAGGCCGACTCAGAGGTGGGAGCGACCACGGTGCTCAGCAGCATGGGGGCCTCATCAAACCCGCTATCATTCGGAATTTCCGACAACTGCCCCGTCTGGTTAGAGCCACTGGGATGCATCTGGGCATAGGCGGGGATCTCCTGAACAGCGTCGTGTTGAGCAATGTCGGTTTCGATGAAAGAATGAAGGAGAAAAGGCCCATTGCTGGAGTGCTCGACCATGACGCGCTGAGGGCTTCCTAACCCAAGCCGCATGGCCGACTCTTGCACCAACAGGGCAGAATGGGTCAAGGTCGACAGCGCCTGGGCTTGCCGCTGTGATCGAGCCGATGAAATGAGAGGAGTCCTCGTGCGATCTGCGAGGTGTACTGCCAGGCTGGGGTGCTGCGAGGGTAGGTTGGCCATTTCAAAGAAGCCGGGCCTGTGGGCGGGACCGATAGGACAAGTGCAGTATGTATGAAGGGAAGGACTCGCGACTGGGATTCATCGACGCAGGACCAAAGAAACGAAGAAGCGAATGATTGTCAGGCAGTTCCGTGTTTTCCACCGTTTACTTCTTCTGCCTCTGCCTAGGGAATATGCCAAAGATTGAATCGGAGGTGTGATCTACAAAGAGCTGCAGATGGCGTGCGGTGTGATGTTGCTGCCAGGTGTTTCCATCTGCGTGACGGTAACATGCGCAGAGGTCACTAGCAACCTTCGTTATCTGCAAATTGTCATGCACGATGACGCCCGTAGGACGTGTAGGTAGTAGCACTGGTTGCTAACCTCCGGGGCTACAGCATCCATACTGTACAGTACATAGGCTTACCCCACGGAGCCCTGGCTTGACACAGCTGACCGACTCCAGTTGCACTGCTCTTCAGCGTACCTTAGGTAGGTAACCTTAGGTGCTCAGCTGCTCCCTTAGCTCTAGTCGCACATGCGTGCAGTAACCTAATAAAGTCATGAACCGTTGAAACGACATCTCAGCCGGAGCCTAATGAGCGGTTTCATGGGCTTTTGAATTTGAATTGCCTCGACTGTCTAGTTACCGTCGCTCGGCTTGGCTACATACAGAGATCTTCGAGTTGATGCATCCAAGTGGGACACGGCGTTAAACGCCGTAGCCCCCGGCGTAGTTAGTGGTCCCGCGCATAACAATCACCCTGGACCAATTCGCTGATCATCAGCCAAGACCTTTTTGGGAACAACCTGGCCGCAACCGCCAAACGAGGTATCTTCACGAGAGGCAGCGGCTCTATATACGTGCAACATACGGAGCATGGGACTGTCTATTTACGTCTTGTCCGAGAACGTGCATCTTGGAAAGACACTAGCTGCCATTGAATGACACGACAAAAGACAAGGACCGACACGACAAGGGACGACAAGACGCTACCACAATGAGCGGTGGAGCTGTCTCGACCTTACCGGGGCCCCGTCCGCCTCGGCGCGCTCGTCCACCAGTGCGAACAGTACGTTTTTGCTTTTCCTCAGTCAAGTCTGTGGCATATATCGCCCGGCATGTCGCTTTGACATTTCCTCTCGCATCTTGTCTCGAAAATCTTAAATCCGTGAGACTGACGCGCAATGGCGCCGCGCCGACAGAAACTACGGAACGGCACCTGGATCATTCCCGGCACAGGCGAACGAACGCGGCGGCAGTTTACGCTACGGGACATCGACTTCGACGGCCCCGGCGACGATGAGCGAATGCGACCAATCCTCCAGCAGCCCACGGTTCGCGAGAAATTACAAGCCGTCTTTCACAACCTCTGCTTGGGCATCTGTTGGTTTTGGACATGGCTGAAGTCGCCAAAGGGCCGCGGCACGCTCAAGTGCTCCATAGCCTACCTTCTGGCTAGCATGGGCACTTTCTTGCCGCCCTTCGCAAGGTTTCTTGGACCGTTAGACGGCAAGCATATTGTCGCTACAATAACAGTGTATTTCCACCCAGCAAGGACAGTCGGTTCACAGATTGAGGCTGTAGCCATTGCCAGCATTGGAGTTATGTATGCGCTGCTCATAGGTACTCTATCCATGGCTACATCAGTCCTGGTAGGCTCCATATGGGGCCAAGTGAGGTTGTCGTATGTCTTGATATTGGTCGTCTTCATAGGAGGTGGTATGGGCTTTATTGGTTGGGTGAAGCAGAAGCTGAACAGCCCTCTCGTTGGCGTTGGTGCCAGTATCGCATCCATTGGCATCATCACCATCATCACCAAGGAGAACTCGGTCCACAGCGGTGTATTCACCAATCATAAGATTATACAGTCGTTGAAAATATTGTTGATGGCTACAACAGGGTGCACGGCTGTTAACCTTTTACTATGGCCGACGCTTGCGAGGACCGCCCTTCGGAGCACCATGCGCACGGCCTCTGTATCTCTTGGCGACATGCTATCTGTGATCACCAAGGGCTTTTTGAGTGGTGCCGAGGAAGATCTGAGCAGCCAGGCATTCAATAAGGCCTCGGCTGAGTATAGCTCGACGCTGACAGCCATGAACAAGAACTTGAGAGAGTCAAAATACGAATACTACATCCTGGGCCAGGAGCGCATCTACCAACATGACAAGGAGGTTGTGAGATCTATGGAGCGACTGGCACAATCTCTTGGAGGGCTCAGGAGTGCGGCTAATACCCAATTTGAGCTTTTGAAGGAGATGTCCACCGGCTCAGCAAGCAATAGGCCCTTCTCTTCTAGCAGCAGTGTTCTGTCGCCCACATCCGCTCGACCTACGTCAGCTCATCTCCGAAGCGGCACCAACTTTGCAGTGTTATCAGCTATCGATGAGTCTCCAGATGAGAGGAACGAGTTGGATCAGCCCACGCCGTTCTCGGAGCATCCACCAGGTACTCCAACATCCCTTGCTCCTAGCATAATCCGTACGCCTTCAGGCATCTTCGAGATCTTCATTCAACGGCTTGGCCCTTCGATGAAGTCTTTGGTTCACACCCTTGCGGAAATCTTGCGGGAGCCGCCCTTTGGCCCACCCGGTAGCCCTATCTGCATCAATGAGAACTTCAAACATAGTGTACAAGATGCTCTGATGCTATTTAATTCCCATCGAGCCAAAGCCTTGGAAGAAATCTACCGAAATATCGAGATGGAGAGAGCTAGGCCTGAAAACGTCCAAGCCGACTATGAGGAGGTGGCGGCTGCTTGTGGGCATTTCTCGTTCAGCCTTCTAAGTTTGGGTGACGAAATAGAGAAATACCTCGATGCACTTGAGGATCTCAAGTTCGTTACAGAGACTCACCGGAGAAGCTGGGGCTTTCTGAAGCTATGGCGTTTTATCAACTTCCGGCGATCCAAGCCAGCTGGGGATGACGCAGAACGACAGCCTCTCGTCAAGCCGATCAAGAAACTTCGCCGATCTGCTTTACCTAAGGGCATCCCGGATGACATTATGCACAGGCGCGACTCTTTCAGCTGGGATGCGGCACCTCAAGCAAACACCAGTCTCCGATGGTCATCGCAAAAGCTTCTGCAGTTCTTCCGTTTCCTCTCCAGAGATGACAGTAAGTAACACCATGCGATGCTCGCTTCCCCGACCCGGTTGCTAACAAATCCTATCTAGTCAAGTTCGGTCTCAAGGTCGGCATTGGCGCTGCCCTCTATGCCATGTTCGCTTTCATCCCCGAGACTCGTCCCATATATCAGCACTGGCGTGGTGAATGGGGCCTCCTCTCCTTCATGATCGTCTGCAGTATGACGGTAGGCGCCGCGAACACCACCGGCCTCTCTCGATTCACGGGTACAATCATGGGCGCCGTGATCGTGCTGATCGACTGGTGGATATCGGGCGGTGAGCCCATCTCGCTTGCGTTGCTCGGATGGCTCGTGTCGTTTGGTGGCTTTTACATCATTGTAGACCGCGGCAACGGACCCTTTGGACGCTTCATCCTCCTCAGCTATAACGTCTCATCTCTTTATGCCTACTCTCTTACCCAGAAAGTCGACGATGATGATGATGACGAGGGAGGAGTTGATCCTATAATCCAACAAATTGCCTTCCACAGAGTCGTTGCCGTATTCATGGGTATCCTCTGGGGTCTGATCGTTTGCCGCCTGATCTGGCCCATCTCTGCCCGCGGAAGTTCAAAGAGGGTCTTTCCGTGCTATACCTACAAATGGGTCTTATTTGGAAGCGCGGGCCCCTTGCCATGCTGCTCCGCAGCGACGCCGCCGCGGAGTCGTACATGAAGATGGGCGAGCAGGCCGCCATGCAGCGCTACGCGACGCAGCTGCAGACGCTCTGCACCGCGGCGCTCAACGAGTACGAGCTGCGCGGGCCCTTCCCGGCCGATGCCTACCGCCGCATCCTGGCCTCGACGCAGCGCCTGCTCGACGCCTTCCACGCCATGAGCCTCGTGACGATGCGGCACGGCCGCCTCAGTGAGGGCGAGAAGGCCCTGCTCTACCACACGGCCGAGGAGCGCGCCCAGCTCTGCTCCCGCATCTGCCACGTCTTCCAGGTCCTGGCCAGCAGCGTCATGCTCGAGTACCCGCTCACGGACGCGATCCCTAGCGTTGCGGGCACGCGCGATAAGCTGCTGGGCAAGATCTTCCGGTTCCGCAAGGAGACCTCGCAGCAGCATCATGAAGAGGTCGGCGCCGGCGACGACGAGGGCGACCACAGCCGCAAGCAACAGCAAAATGGGGAGATCCAGAAGCAACTGACGATGGACCAGCAGAATCGCTTGGCGAGCAGAAAGGCGAAACTGAGTGGTGTCACGGTCGAGGAGCCCGACTTCGCGCTCTTGTATGCGTATGCCTTGGTTACAGGACAGGTGGCTAAAGAGCTAGCAGTCGTCGAGAAAGAAGTCGAGGCCTTGTTTGGAAGATTGGACGAAGATGCACTGTTGTTGCAGTAACCTGTGTAGGTGGCTCAGTTGCAAATAAACTCCCCCGCCCCCTATTATAAACCTACTATAACCTATTATATCTACTACTACCACTGCGTACTACTATCACTATCACTACCCTATCCACCACCGCTACTCAGATATTAGCAATTATGAGCACAAGTAATGCTTAACTAAAGATGTTCCTCTCGTCTTTGAGTGGGCATTTGGCGCCCACGGATGAGATCTAACAAACAATCTTTAGAAAATGGAAATAGACTCGAGCAGATAGATTAGTAGGAAGACTGAATCAACTTCTAGTCTAGAAAAAAGGAATGAAACAATACCCATTGTATGCTAGCATAGCTTTGCAAGTTGACCCCAAACTATCATACTTAGACCGTTCTAAGAGATAACCGACTAATATGTCCGTTCACAACTTCTTACTTGGCCAGCCATCCACAGCCAACTCAGTGGCTAAACTGAGATTGGAGTTCTTTTCCCCGGAAATTAGTTGTCCTAGTTAAAGACAGTACGATATATCACCTGTTGAAAAGGGAAGATTGCTAGCAAGGCCAGAGGGAAAATGCTCATTTCCTCATCGAAAGTTCTCCTTATATACACAAAGCTGACCCAGATCCCGGAACTCCAGGGGAAGGGGAAAAACGACTTTCCCGTAAAAATACGCTTTATAGATGAAACCCAAAGGCTGATGATCTCTCTACCTTCGCCTTGCCCGAGTGCCTGATTTAGTTCTTTGCTATATCTTTTACATTTATTTCTCCTTCTTCTTACCTGGTAGCAATCCGCCGCCGCCGATAATCTCCATGTAGAGAGGGGCTTAAGTTATTCGTCGTAGGCCCGTTTCTCGACGCCGATCATGCCCTGGCTCTGCACCCGCCGGCGGCGGCCCCAGACCTCCTTGAGCCACTCGCTGAGGGTGAAGCCCCAGTGGCAGGCGACGAGGACGCCTGAGAGGACGTTGATGACCTTGACGGCGAAGGTCAGGAAGCCGTCGCGCGTCTCCTCGACCGTCAGCAGGATGGGCTCGATGTCGTACTTGAAGAAGATGCCCGGCACGTTGAACTCGGAGATCTCGTGGCTCTGCTCCGTCACGGCGTACTGGTTGGTGAAGATGGTGCTCGACCGCGTGGGCCTGCCCGACCGTGTACACGGTCGGCACCACCGACATGAAGTACTGGAACTTGTGGAAATTGGCCGAGGCCCGGTTGACTGTGCGGTCGAGCGGGTTGACGAGGACGGGAAGTAGGGCCCGAAGGAGAACTCGTTGATGACGTGGGAAAAGTTGAATTCTGCAAAAGTAGCGGTTTTCGTTGGTTAGCAAGCCAGTGTCTTTCGAGCTACGTTTTGGTTTCACCCAGACGAAGGCAAGGAAAGGGGGGCGACTACTACGGCTGTGGTCCAAATGTTCTCCGAACTCCATATAACCGTGACCTCGGGCCGTGATGTGGAAATCGCCCTGGACCTTGTTCAGGTCCAGGCTGCCCCAGATGCGGCAGCTGTCGGGCGTCGCGCCCCAGAGGCGCGGCGTCTTGCCCCAGCGGGCCTTCTTCTTGCCGAGCGCGACAATGTCGTGGACGTGCTCCTCGCCGAACCCCTCCTCGTCGTGCCAGCCGGCGCCGGTGACGGCCTTGCCGTGGCTGTCGAGGCCGAGCTTGTGGACGCCCTTGCTGTCGGCCCACTGGTCCCACCTGGTCGGGTCCTCCTGCAGGCGGGAGCCGGCCAGGATGCGGTCGCCGGCGGCATCCTGGACATTGACGTGCAGGTCCTTGCACTGCATCTTGAGGATGATGTCGAGATTGATCTGCAGGCTGTGCCCCACGCTCTTCTCGACGGCGAAGGTGTGGTTCTCGGCGCCGCGCCACCACCGGCCCAGCTCCGACCACAGCAGCACCAGCGACACGACGTACATGACGACGGACCACTTGCCTCCGCCCGACGTGCGCGTTACGTATTGTGGTTTCGATTTGGCTAAGCGCAAGAAGATTCCTTGTCAGTCTTTTGTTTTCTTCTGCCAGAGGGGAGGAAGGAAAGAGTCGAGTGGTTTCCTGAGAATGGGCTGGACAAGTACGTACGGAATGCATCGAATGCCTTGACGAAGCTGTTGGGCTCGGGCTCGTCGTCGAAGCCGCCATGTTTCTCGTAGCCGTTCATCATGATGGCGCTAGCGATCAAAAGAACCGCCGACTGCCCATGTGATTCTCGTCAGGCCGACACAAGTAACACAAGGGATGTTCGATGTCGGAAATGCGGCCGTCTCGTTGGGGGGCTTTTGGAAAAGGACCTTGTCGCAAAGGGTCCGGGTCGTCGCCAATGGTGCCGAACACAGACAGGCAACTGCAAGCAGCCGGGTAGTAGAGGTGGGCACGCGAGATTACCTCATTAGGTTAAGCAATGGGCGCAAAAAGTGAAGGCTTCTCGGCGTTTGAATGTTGTTCAATTGATCGACCTGGGTAGGCGATTCGTCGACTCTGTCAGTGGGCTGGCTAGGGGGTGTTTGGTTGGGTGTGTAGTCGCTATAACTAATAACTTTTTAGTCATATGGATACGAGAAGGACAGCTTGCACCAAAGCGCGCCCGTGTTCCGAGCCGCAATTGAACGAACCCCTCAACCCCTGTTCAGGGTAGTCCAGGTACCCTCTGCCGGTGGGGCCGGGGTACCGAATTAGTGCCTCTCGGTATTTCAATTCGATGCATCCATTGAAGACAGCAACCTTAGATTCTGGACATCACATAATACATATACACCACACCAGTCGCCAAAATAGACAGGTTATGTAGCAAAATGCATAGAGTTATGGGCTACTCGAGCTACTTACTAAAGTAGAGTGCAAACAATCTGAACCTATGTAGAGTCATTCTGGCCAAGGGAGTGTTTCTGCGGCCCTATCCGCCTATCGTATCGTATCCCATCCGTCCTTCGGCGACAATATGGAAAATCTGCGACTGACAAGGAAATCCCCGCGTCCCTTTCCCTATGTCAAATATGAAATCGGAAAGCAGCTAGTAACACAGGTCAACTATTTGTTCGCCCCCTTCCAGCACGCCGTCCATCCCTAAGACAAAAGAACACCTTGAACCCCTGAATCAATCCCTTCTCTCAGACATATCGACTGGCCTGTTCAGAAGAGAATCTACTTCTTCGTAGCTGGCTTGTGCTGCTCGAATTGGTACTCCTCATCAGAAGCATCAAGGATATCGTACTCTTCGTCCGTGAGGAACCCATCGTCCGAATCCGCAGCCCAGTCATCGTCATCGACGCAATCCTCATACTCATCCTCGTTGTCTTGCGTCGAAGGTGCAAGAGTGCTGGTCTCGGCCGCCGCCTCAACCTCACTCTCCGACTTGGTCATGTGAAGACTGGCCGATGGCGACTCGTGCTCCAACTTGGGGATGATCATCTGGCTCTTGGCCATCTCGGGCACCTTGGAGTCCAGAATGGTTTCCCCCTGTGTCTCAGGCTGCGACCTCTCGACCAAGACGTCACACCACAGCTTATGGCCGAACTTGACGCCGTCAGCAGTGGTGAGACGCCAGTACGAGATGGCTTGACCATCACGGTCCGGAGTGCGCATCAGAACAGTGAATGGGAATTCTTGACCCGGTTGCAGCTGGTTGTAGCACACAGTTGACTCGGAAGCCGAGACGAGTTCGTGGATGCCGGCGGGATGCGTAGGATCGACGGCGCCCATGTAGTCTCCGCCGACAAACTTGACCGAGCATCCAGCAGGCCAAGCTGTTTGTCCTTCGTTCTTAAGGACCCAAGTCTGTTCAAAAGTAGTCTTGGGTGCCATGACGGTGCCATCCTCAACAGTATCGTGCTTGAAGATGGCAACTAGTTTAGGCTCAGCTTGCTTCTCCTCGACCAGCGTAGCGTGATCTGGCTCTATTTCCTTCTCCTTCTCCTCCACCTTCACTTCCGGCTCCGTTGGCTTGACGTCTACAACAGTCTGCACGGGGTTCACGGCAATCTCCGAGTTGGGAGAGGGGGCAGTCTCAGTAGATCGGCTGTTCATCTGCTGGCAACGGGATCGGTCGCCCATAGAGGGCATCCGCTTGCCGCCTTCGTGCTCACCAGTGGTGGTCACGCTGACATGACGGACGGGCGTCTTGAACTTGATCAAAGGATGAGTCTTATTATGAGGGTTAGACGGGCTGGCCTCGCAGCTAGCGCAGAAGTCCGTGTCATCGCATACGGCACACTTGAAGCGGTCACCAGTGATGTACTTGGGACTGCCGCGGGAACTGGCACAGAGGGGACCGTCGCAGCAGATGCCATGGTGAACGGCATGAGAAACATTGCGACGTTCAGAAACCGGCTCATAGAGCTCAACGAATCGGTGGTTGGGGTGGATGAATGATGCATTTTGCACGCACTCGGAGCAGTAATCCCAGTCAGGGCAGTCCAAGCACTTGTGGCGAACTCCGCGAACATACTTGTCGCAACCATCGCAAATAGCATTGTGCACCACGTTTCGACCCGCTGCTAGACGAGCCGAGATGAACTGAGAGAATGCAGTACCCTTAACAGCGGGGAGAAGGCATGCTTTGGGTGGTGACCGTGCTGATCCTTGGTAAAGCAAGTCTTGCACAAGTCAAAATCCTCGCAGGTATTGCAGTGGAGGAAGTCCTGCTCTGGAAACTCTTGAACACAGCAGTTGCACGTGCGGGCAAAAGTAGAATTCAAGGAAGGTGCGACAGGCGCAACACAGGTCTTTTCGGCTTCGCGAATGGGAAGACTCCAACCACCAACCGAGCACTTCGGCGGCATACTGGTAACGGAAGCACGGCTTGTCTTGGGTGCAATGTGAGTCGTGCTGTAAGTGATCTGGCCATCCTGGATGGTCCGCTTGATCAGCCAGTGCTGTTCGTCGTAGCAAGTTATGCCTTGGCTCACGCAGCCTTGGCAAAGATCAAAATCGCCATCATCGCAAGTAGAGCAGTGGTAATGGGAATCGGGCACAGCCCTGTCGCAGCTGTTGCAGCAGACAGTAAAAGGGCGTCGGAGACGGCTGGACAAGGGGGATATCCATCCTGCTCTAGTTCAACCGTAGTACTGGGCACAGCGGAGGCTGGCTCGACTTCCTCCGCCGCCTCGACTGTCTCTACCGGCTCGTTAACCGCAGCCTTGGGAACTTGTCCAATTAAGTTGGCAAAAGCTATCTGAGGATCAACCGAGGACGACGAACAGCGAAAATCGATGAGCTCGGCGCCACTGTCATCTCGGCGAAGGCTAATCCGAGGCATACCGCGTGCTCGCCACTGTTTAATGAACTCTGGGAACTCGTCTGGTACTTGAGGGGCAACAATGGTTTCCGGAAGAGCGGTCGGAGTCGGCATCGGTGCAGGCGTAGACTGCTCAGTGGTCTGTGGCGACATAACCTGTTCGGATGATGACACGGCCGCTGTTTCCTTCTTCGGCTCAGGGACAGGCTCTGGCTCGTCCTCGATAGTGACAGCCTTTGGTATGTTGTTTTCCAAAGACTCGGTTTGGGTCGTGACACGCAGCTTGAGCTTCTGCTTGGCCTTGGCAGCTCGGAAAAGCTGCTTGAACACCGAGACGTTGCTCGGGTCGAGAACAACAAAGGAAGCGGCCGAGTCCGAGTATCGCTCGACGAGAGTCTTGGTTCCCACAGGCACCTGGAGGAAGGCTCGGACCTGTAATGCCATGACTGTCAGCATAGCTCCATCGAGACGAAGCAGCGGGCCCGATAAATGATGATGAATAGGATAAGCGGCATCTAATGTAGTGACTTACCTTATCGTCCAGGGTGCTGGCGCCTAGATCACGCAGAGGCAGCTTGAAACGACGTGTGCTGCCATCGTAGTTAACCTTGAGAGTGATGAGGGTATCGGGCGTCGCGGTCGACGGAGACGCCATGATTATCGATAACAATTGCTGTCTAACAAAGGTTTAGTAAATCGATGACGATGGTTTAATGGCGGTTTGATGGACCAAAGGATGCAAGAATGGCAGTTTGGGTGGTGCACCAAGTGGGAAGAAGTGCATGGTTGAAAGGGATGGGCAGTGCACGTTTCAGGCAGCGGTATGCCCGGGCGGAAGCGAGGGAGGGAATAGGCTGCGAGAGGCGTCATGCAACCGCAATCTAGTTATGTACATACATCTTACTCACACACCGTTGTTGGGGATGCAGTTATACTCTAGCTCCTTGACAGAGCGGTGGATCGGAAGTAATGTGTCGAGGTCTCTCGACAAGGCGGAAGGTGAAGAACGGGTGTGAAGTCTGATATTGGGATGTTTCGACCCGCTCAACCAGGAGCTTCCGAAAGCAAGCTATGTTAGAGATGTATTTATGTATGTATGTATGGGGAAGAATGGGGCAATTGAGATATGGGCCTCGTCGGATGGAGAAGGATGATAAAGGATGACGGGAGGGGAGTGATTGATTCGAGAAGAGGGATCGGTGAGGAGGAGAGCGCGAGAGCGCGAGATGTTTACTAGCTCGGTAGGTCACGAAACTGATGACGGCCCAGAAGAGATGGATAGAGGATGAGGATGGGGGGTATGTAGGTCACTGTGAGTTTACTTACAAGGTGCTTTGCTTTCAATACGGGAATACGTCTGGTAGGCCTCACCTCACGAGTAAGAACTGTGGGAAGAGAGGTCTGGTAGATTGAGGGAGTCCTACATACCTGGCTGGGCTCGCTCAAACGGGCTGGACGGGTTTAAATGGGCGATGGACTATGGTAGGCTGCAGCGCAGGTCTCGCAATCGCCAGATGGCTACGTTAGCTGGCAACTGGTTAGTGCGTAGAGGCAAGAGGGAACAGGTGAGGCGACTTTGATTGGAGAAGTCACTGTCCTTTTTAGATGGGGGCACATGTCCACAATTGCGGGGTCGGCATGAGGCTTGGTTGTTAGGGTCCTGAGCTGCAACAGGGCCAACAGCACTAACATCTGGCATCTGGGGAAGTCGCCGGCACCTGGTCTACGTATGCTCGCCTCCAGTTGGGCATGCCCAGGCCTTCCAGCACCATTTGTCATTGTCGCCGTGACGATTACCAAACAGTGAACAGCCATGAGTTCCAGTTGAAATGGCATGCAGTATGTCCGGGGATGGTGCTCGTTTGTTCTATTGAAGTCTACGGGAAAGTTTTCTTTTTCTTTTTCTTCTCTGGAGGACTTCTATGCGAATGCGACGATATGTAGGTGCATGTAGACGTCATGTCATGTAGAGACATGTACTTGAGCCGGCTCGGACTGCGCGTACAAGACAGCCGATTACTGCATCCTCCTCAGTCTGGTTCTTTTAGATCCCCTTTCTTGCCGGGCCTGTAGTAGTACGACGATGACGGCGAAAGATATATAAGTCTGATGCATAGCCGTGTATGGGTAGATACACTTATATGATTGTCGCCAGTTCTTTGTTTCCTTATTCGGTCGTCGGGCTAACCGTCGTAAGCACTTGCAATTCGAGGAGCTGGCTGATTCTTGAATGTTTATATCGACTTCACTCAGCCCAACAATGGTGTTGCTTTTGCAGTCTATCGATCAGCCACTGGCCCTTCCCGGTCTCAAATGTCGGACATTGCTGCATCGCCTTCCGATCAACAAGAACCTGTGAAGGACGCGTATCTATTGTATCACAGCTTGGGCGACTTACATCTAGCTTATGCGGCAATGGCAGCCGAGACCTGATTGAACTCGCCCATCGTGACTACATTTGAGCTTCGGGTTATCACGGATCTGCTACTTGCACCCCTGAACACCTACTTACTCATGTGCTGGTTCATCCTTGATATAAGGTCCATATGCTGAAGGACATGCAGTCTCGCATACGTCCAACGCTCCGGGCTGCATTGACGACCATGCAAAACAATCGCGAGGCCAGGAAAGATGTGCTCGGGTTAATCTAATGACCCTACAACTGACAAGATTCGGCCACTTCTTTAAAGGGCCTCGATCGTTTTGGCAAATCAATAGCATAGTAGTCAATTAAGTAAGTGTATGCATTAGGAGTCTATGGAATATTGAGCTGATTCTTGGTATACCTATCCGCATGAATCAAAACACGTGCGCCTATCAGATCATATCTCGCCAATCAAAACAAATAGATGTTTTCAAGAGTGGTTTTGATATAAGAAGCATCGTATCAATTTGTTTGATGGCCGTATTGCTGGGTATGACGTAGACCACAGGCTGGTTAAAGTTTCTCGAACATGTCAGAGTAGGATGACGGCGATCAAAATTGGTCCGATCTGATCAGTGAGACATGGGTCTCTTTCCGCTGTAACTCGGCGTCAGCATGCTTCTAACTTGATACTCTCTCCTAACGTGATGCTGCGAGAATCATAACGGAACAAACTTAGGTTTCGAGTCATCCAGCAGACTTCAAAGACAAAAGGACATATTTTACTCGAGAACCATGGCTGAATAGTGTATTTCGCAGCAAGTGGTGTGCATTCATCCTTGAGCGCGAGATAGTTCTTGGGATTTCCTGGTGGTTTCGATTGCCTAAGTAGGTTATTAGGAGCTTTCCCTCCCCCAATCCTTCACATACCCTCATCCCAAGAGCCGGATAACAGAAGGGTGCTCAGAGTTATCGATTGCGATTGGGCGATGGCGCTCTTGCATAAGAGGTGGTTTGCGATTGGGGATCGTTCATTGAGCTGAGCTGGCAATGCGAGGTGGATATTTTGTTGGGTCACTACATGTACAGATGTGGATGACTCGTCTCTCGTGGACTGATTTCGAAAAAGGCGTGACTTCTCCCTCGCTCCCGTAGCTTCACTACACACATGGGTCAAGCTAGCTAACAAGTTGAGAGCAGTGAGGTATTTGAGGGATTGCACTCAGGTTTCTTTCTAGCTCGATGAGAGGAATTGAGCGGATATCGAGAGACGTTTTCATGCACCTACAAGCATATGCAGGCTGCTGCGAGATGGCTTGCTCTGCTTGCTACTGACCTCCACGAGCACAGAGGAGACACTAAAGCCGATGTCGCCGATCTTTGGTCGATGCTGTTTTGATTAAGTATGCATCTCCATCACGCATTGAGTGGTATATGCTCGATGTTGATTGGCCACAGGGGATAAGAGATACTTTTCCTTTGCATGTGCCGAATTGGATGATCGAATATGTGCTGGGCGTGTTAGTGATGACAGCATCAGCAACGGGAGCTACGGGATGGAGAGCAACGGGACTCCCAAGAGCGACAAGGGATCATCATATATGTATTCATATATCTACATTACATATATGCAGCTACGTGAGTGAGTGCATTGGTAGAAGCCCAATATTGAGTATGTACATAGAGGGCACAGTAGTATGAACCTACATACATAGGTGCATACTTCCTTACATATGTACAATGTGTAGATGATTCTTGGCTTCTTCATGTTGGTCGGGATGGCTATAGCTATCTGCTTGCTCGGCAGGATGGATGATCACTAAGCACCCCGGAACGAACGCCGATGTGGAAGCCTCCAAAAACCAGGGGTGGCAACGACGGGAAGGTCTCATCGCCTACGATCAATCCCGTTGAAACATGCTACATAGGCCGGAAGTGCTCCGTAAACACAAACATATGATGGATTGCTGGGCTCCTGTCGTTGTGGTTCTGGAACCAACTGGGATTGATCAGGGAGCCTCGTTCGCATGGCTCCGCTCTTTTTTTGGCCCTACCACCTACCCAGGTTAGGTCGAGTACAGTTCACTCGGTCGAGTGCTGTTCTTGTTGTTATGTGCTTGTCAAGACCCGAGCTTGCCCGTCAATACCTAACTCTTACGTACTGTACTGTAACTGCAGTCTAGGCCCTCCGTTACTGCCAGGCCTGGCAGACTAAGTAGTAATCAAGCAGCTCAAGTTCGTCCGTGCTCTAGTTGTGGACTTGTCGAGACTGGCTACTTGTAACCCGCTCGAATTTGAGTTGATGGCACTCAGCACTGCCTGCTTGTTGAGCTACTGTCCATAGTTGAGGGAGGGAGGTACTTGGCTAAGCTGTGGAGTTGGGGAGTTGCCCGCCCAGGAATTGGAAGATGGTGGATTGGCTCGACAGCGGTTGATTCGATGGACCGAGAGTGGTGCTGCTCTGCTCTGGGCCGTAGCGTCGTAGGATGACTGCCAGCTTCATCCAAACTCATTCATCATTCCGAATTCCCACCTCTACAATTCTATCTTCACAGTCACAACCTACGGGACAAGGCAGCCCACTCTCTCTTCTCCCCCCTACCTCCTTTCGTGTGTGGGCTAGAGGTTGACACTTCTTCGTATCTGCTTTTTTCTTTCATCCAAGCTTGTTCTGGCCTGGAGGTATCTCTAATAAAGTTGTTGTTTCTTCCGCCCTTTTTTCTGCCCTTCTTTGCTTGGGCCGCAGTGCGAAGCTGCACCACACGTCCAATATAGCCTTCCTCCGGTCCGTCGGTCTTCTTGAGGGGAGGGGGCTTCTGGGCTAGGATTGAAAAAGGAAGAAAGAAAGACGAAGAAAAAAAGAAGAAGAAGAAGATCCCGGGAACACTGGCTTCATAATTGAATTGCTTTGCAGCATTCTTCCTTTCTTTTGGACCACCGCAGGCGGGTCTTCGCCTTTTGCATCTCCCCCAATTCGAGTCCTTCGATTCTGTCTACCTAAGGTTGCATCAGAATATTGTCGTCTCACATGCGAGACATATCCGCATGAGCTTCTCCTAGTAATCCAACGACGACACAGACATCGGCCACAGCGACACAACCATCATCCAATTCCCAGCTCCATCCCTGGATGCCAAGAACTCTTGTGTCGTTTTCATCCATCCCGCAACTCGAGCCTACCAAGGAGCCACCAATAACCCTCCATATCGATCGAAACATGGCGGGACCTCGACGGAGAAAGATCGGCCACCGCCGTAGAGTGGAGGATGAAGGCGAAGATGATCTGGACCTCGACGACGACTCGCTCACCGACGGCTCGCTGGCCTCCGATGATGACGACCATGCCAATGATAGCGACACTAGTAACGTCGATGAAGTCTCGCCCACCTCTCCTGCAACAAGGAAATCAGGTGGAACTGCGAACGGCAACGGTGCCGCTAAAGCCGGAGTAGCATCAAGCGCTCCCGTGGATGGGCCTGGCACCGAGAAACCGTCAAAGTCAACATCGATATCGAACGGCATGTCTGGTTTGTCCATCTCAGATCAGCCCGGAGCCCAGGAGTCGGGGCAGGGTGATGATGCCAACGAGTCGGTATCTGCTTCCAAATCAGGTGCACCGATAGTCGTCAGCTCGGCCATCATGGATCAGCCACAAGACGGTCCGCCGTTCGAGCGACGACGACGAGAACACGATGAGTACCGGCGGCGCCGAGACGAAGACCCCTCGTTTGTTCCAAATCGGGGAGCGTTCTTCATGCACGATCACCGACACGCCGGCCCCTCAGCCAACGGGTTCCGACCTTTCGGGCGAGGAGGTCGAGGTAGAGGCCGTGGCGGTGGTATTGGAGGCCCTTTTGCACCTTTCCATCACCAAGTCCATAATACGGCGGATCCTACTGTCAGCGCACCCTGGGCTCACGATATGCACGAGATTGTTACAGAGCCCGCCCCCCTCGTCAGTCGCGACACACGGTAGCACACAGTGGGCATTCAATGATGGATGACGGCCCTCCCAACGGCGACGGCTTTATCCCAACTTGCCCTTCGAACGCTACGCCTATCAATAGAACACTGTCGTGTGAAAAACATATCGGCAACGTACAAGTTCGAGTCTTCCTTCCACAATTCAAGGAGCCAGTCGTGTTCTCGGGTCATGCGGTCAATCAGTACACCAGGTTGCCGGATCACCGGCCTCCGCTGCGCCGTGATAAGCCTGTCCGCATCTCTCTGCCCAACTTCCCACCACGTTACATCTTCCCAGCAACCGACAGATCATTCATATTCATTCCCCGAGCAATGCGCCCGAATCAGCAGCGCTTGCGGGGCAAGCCAAGATCTGGGCTTGGGTTGATCGGCGGCTTCTCCCGGAGAACCAGCGTGTTCGGCGGTAGTTACTACAACGGCAGCGTTTACTCCCCGAGTGTTGCTCTCAGTAGACGCTCGTCCATCGCACCTGATATGGGTCGTGATTACCTCGTGTCTCCCACAGGGTCTGCCATTTCACGACCCCCTATGCCGTTAGATGCGGCTCGTCCCGTGGTGCGACTACCCCCGAGAGTTGAGCCGCCTCCCGTGATGAACACGGCGGGCATGGGTGAGTTCCCAGCAGATGGGGCCCTCGCAGGCGGACAGACTACTATCAATGATCTGCCCCAACCTCAGATTCACCCTCTCCCACAGAAGCCTCCGATGATGCAAGAGAACAAGCACGCAGCTATCCCTATGCATCAACCAAAGCCCCAGAAGACGGTGTCAGTAGAGACTATCGAGTCACCGGCCATGCACCAAAACTCGCAGTCTTACCAGCAAGCTTTCCATCACCAAGTGCCCCTTCACGTTTCCAACGGCTTTGGTCATGATCATGCCCGTCATCCTTCGTACGCTTCTACAGGCACTCCGTTGTCGCAGATTCCGGAGCGTGCCATTCATGCGGCTCCTTTCCAACCTACGCAGTACGCACAACAAGGCTACGCCCCACAGTATCAGGTGATGCCACCACAACATGGGTATTACTATCCTCCCCAGGGTCCCTATACAGCCCCGGCGCCCCCTTTTGTGCCTGGCGCTCAACAGCAACAGCCGCAGGGCGACATGGATCCAAACAACGGGCAGGCAGCTCCGGGTTCCAACCTGGTTGCTCAAGAAGTCAACGGTATGGTTTACTACTATGACGCTTCGCAACTACCACCCGTACCGTCATACCCGCCTTACACGGCCCCGCAAGTCTATCCCGGCGCTGGCGGAGTCATGAGTATGAACGGCGTCGTCGCGCCCCCCTCGGATGGCTACTACTATCCACATCCTGGGAACGGCACAGTTTACTATCCTCAGTGAGCTAGCTGGTCGACCACTCCCATCGATTATTTAATTGCGACTACCTATTTAATCACGTTTTGGACGCGGGTCACTACTGCACTTATCTTTGTCCTACCGCCGTAGGTTTGGCACTACCAACCTTGGAGAATACCGCATATCTTGATAGCCCCGAGAATAAGGCTTTTGGACATTTCCAACTTCAACATTCATGCTCCTTGGGCCACCCCGGTCTGTTGGGCTTCCACGCATGGCTGTCTTCCATACGCAACCTATAAACATGGCATGTCCTTTTGTGCTCGCTGTTCACAGCTGCCCCCCTCTCTGTGCTTGCTGGCACCAATAGCTTAGTCTCCGTTACATTGGCATTATCCATTTCCCGACTTGGAGGACCACACTGTATCGGCGTTTGGTGGAGTTATTGCTTTACATTTGCTATTTATGCTACGACAAAGCTTGCTCCTAGGGGAAGAAGTGTGCATAATGGGTGACGGTAGAAGTACCGAGGCACTTTTTTGTAGTAGCATGCGAGTGCTTAGGATTATTTTCCCAGCTTTTGGGAGCTGTTGGGACCATTTCCAGGGTCCGTAGCGGAGAGCGTGGGAGCGGGAGAGTAAGAGTGAGACGTCGGTCGGTCGGTCGGTGGTGGTGGAGAGGAGAGGGGTATGTATGTACGCAGTGGCCAGCGAGTTGTCCGATAGCTGCCAGCCCAGCGACGTAGGAATTCCTAAAGTACTTGCCTCCAACGCCCCTATTTTCGGAAAATAGTGATCTCACCTTGCTCCGTGAAGCTGTTTGCTTTGCTTAGTCGTGCAAGCTATTGTTTTGTTCGCTGTCTTCACTCACATCAGACGATCATAAGTAGTCTCCCTAGCCCTGGTTGGGACTTAGGATGGGATACGGGTCTATTAAGAACTAATGCTACTTGGTTGTTCGTTGTGCCTTATGGGGCAAATAAGTTTCAGCTTTTGCTTTGGTTTTTCTGTGGTTTCCATCCAGTCCTTTCTCGCGTTTGCGTATGTGGTTTCTTTCTGTTTTCGCCTTTCCATCCCCTCTTCGTGGCATAGGAGCCATTATCATTTTGAGTTTCACACTCACACACACACACACCCTCTCTCTCGCCTCACCACCACAGCGAGTTCCACTCCCTCCTAGCCTGCTCGTGCTGGTGATGTTGCTGCATGAAGGCAGCGGCGGCGGCAGTCGACCTACTGCCGGGGAGGAGGAGGGGGCGACGACGGCGCCTTCTGGGCCTCGAGGCGCGCGGCCAGGTCCACAAAGGCCCGGTACTTGTCCGCGGAGCGGCGGGCGTAGTCGTCGTCGTGGTAGTGGCGGCCCGAGAGCATCTCGCACAGGGCGTGGTGCTCGGGGGATTCGAGGATGCGGGCCGTGATCTCGTCGGCGGTCAGGCGGTTGTTGTGCTGATGGGCTGCTGCTGCTGCTGCTACGGAGATGGAAAAGGAGGAGGAGGAGGTTCTGCCGCTGGGCATGAGGAGGGGAGGTGCTGCTGGTGTGGCTGTTGCTCTGCTGGTGGTGGACGCGGCGGGCGTGGGGGCGCTCGAGCCGTCGGATGAGGACGAGGACGACATGGCGGAGGTTCTCCGTGTCATGGCCGGTGCTATGTCCGCGTTGCTTTTCCCGTCACGGGCGACGTAGGAAAAGAAGTCGTAAAGGTCGGATTGGCTCATGGTAAGTGTAGTGTAAGGAGATGTGCGGCGGAACTAGGCCGAGAACACAAGAAGCTTCTTTCTTTCTGGGCTGGAATGGGAGGGGGATGGAAGAGATGTGTCGGTTCCGGGGGTCCAGAGGCTTTATACATACCTTAGGTAAGTAAGTACGTATTCGATTGGCTTTACACATACAAAGCCAAAGCATGCCATGGCAACTTCTTACTTCCATACCTACCTTCTCCAAGTGCGTGGCGGCGGGTGAAACTAACTAGCAAACACACTCATTGGGCGGGTATCTAGATCTCGGAGGAGGGTAAGCAATCTGGGAAAGGGGGAGAGGCGGGTATGCAAATTGGAGAATGGGGGGGGGGAGGCCCGCGTGAGAAGCAAGCAAGATTTGGGGAACGAGCCAGTGAGATTTGGCCGTGTTTACTCCTTCTGAAGTCGTCTTATTTTTTTTTTTACCCCTGAGGTTAGACAACAACACACACGAACGGTAGTCCAGCCATTCCCGTAAATGCCGCAATGCAGGAGTACGTGTGGTATAGGCGAATTTGGAGACGTGATGAAACATAGACTGCATCTGTCTCCCCTGTTGGGGGGTGGCTACTTACACCTACTAGAGGGGATCGAGCTTATTCCCATGACTACGCATGGTTGCTTGTCCTCTGTGGAAACGAGTGGCAGCAGACTTATTAGATTTGGGGCCACAGTCAGGTAAGCCCATGACAGGTCCGGTCGAGGAACCAATTCCTATCTACCTGTAGTAGGAGAGACCGTGACAAGGACTTGTGGGTGGTAGTAATAGCTCAGGCCGGAAACCCAGGATACGGAAGGCCTGATTGGGGGGCCACGAACACACATACCTACATCTACATTAGGTACACCCACAGCCTAAAATGCTTGTCTCCAAGCCTCTTGATTTCTGGACGGTGTCCTAGAGAACCTTATTCTAGGGCCATCTTGCGGCTCCTCGTGACGGTTACTCGGTCCCAGCCAGTCCGGTAACGCGTGGCCGTGGTCCAAGGAGCTCCGAGTACGAATTCAGTAGGCCAGATTGTACTTGCTTTTCGCCTTGTCCAGAACGAAGAGCAGCACTTGGTCGAACCCACAGAGGATGCCCAGGGGCTCACAAATGAGCGGTAAACAAACCACATGGCAGCAGCAGACAGGTCGGGGAGGCCTCATGGCTCAAGGTCCGTACGTTAGATAGCTTCATGCACGGAAGACCATCGAACAAAAGGCTACTTAGTTAGATGGCCGTCCGCACGTCTGCACGTCAGATTAGTCGGAGTGCCGATCCTCTCTCTCCCTTGGGCCGTTCTTGTATTGTGTAACGGTGTACTCGTAGTAGTTGCTGCCGGTTTACTTCCGAACCGCTCTGTCCGGGTGTCTGTGGTACTGGTCCCCCTTGTTGGAGAAAGAGACAAGCTGGGAGGTTAAGAGTCGGAGTCGGTAAAAGGGGGTGTAGTGTGTGTTATGGTGCGGTGGGGAAGGAGTTCTGGCCAAGTTTCCTGTTTAGGCAATCCGCGAGGGGCTTGCTGGCGTCTGTATGGCTGCTGAAACCCAACACGACCACCTGAAGGCGAGATTGGAGCTAATAATAAAACCAAATTCGAGAGAAAAATGACATTAACAAGTCATTCATTAGCTGCTCCAGGAGCTACAGCGCCGGGATTGGCAGTCCAGGAAGCTGTGCCGCACCGCCGGCATGTTGATCGCAGAAAAGTGCCGTATGGATTGGCAAGCAAGGAAACAAACAAACTGAGGGGTACGGCGGCGGTGTGGTACGAGAGGGGCAGGACGGGGAAATCACTTTCCCATGCCCATGCCCATGCTTGCTTCCATGCTTCCATCTAAAGCAAAGCTAGAGGCTACCACCAGACATCGTAGTCCATGTACGACCAACGAAATGAAGCACATGCGCCCCTAAGAGGTTGGTGCAAGGACATCGTAGCCTCCCGCTTTTGTCTACTAGGTCCAGGCCCGCTGACACGATCGGCAGTGCATTTTCCGCCTGTCACTTTGATAGCAAATCGACAAGCCCATCCATCACCCATATCAAAGCTCCGTGAGGCATTTTTCCAACCTCTGTTATCCTGATATCTTCCATCTTACTACAATCGCGCTCCGTTTTAAGCTTTTTCGAACCCTCTTGACTCCTGGAAGCCCGCAGATAATTCACACGACACCGCACCGCACGGGCTGCGAGTCCCTCCCATTGACGCCCGAAGCGACACAGAGAGGACGTGCAGGACGTACCTGTATCATTCGCGCTCACCTCAAGATCCTGACATCCGTCCGTCTCATGTAGCACGTAAAACCACTCAGGACTAACTAACACCAGTGGCAGGAGAGGGAAGATCATCAGTGCATGTCATCTTTTGAACTACGTAGATAGGAGAAAAAGACGAGGGATTTATTTCTCCCCTCGTTCAACCCCTTTTCGGGAGCCAGGAAGAGGCCTGTTATGATACCTACCATATTAGCTAGTCGAATTATGCTGTTACACCTGACCTTGTGGCGCCCTTATTCGTATCCTATATAGGCCAATATTGCTCTCAAGGACCCATCGTGCATTTTCATGCTGGCCCTATTTCCCCCTTTATCTACCTACTCCGATGTCTCTTCTTCCATTTTACTATTAAAATCATATAAACACACAATTGTAGAACTCCTCTATCTTTAGAATTTCCACGGATTCTTTGTACGAGGTGTGTGAATACCATCCAATCCTACCAGAAGAGAGGTCATCCCTGAGGAGGGGGCGTTGTCCATCTCGCCCATATACGGACCCCCCAAGAGCCTACGCGATAAAAAAGTCAAGTCAACACCGGAAATCAAGAAGCACGATGGCGGAAATCTGGCTCGGTCTCTGCCTCCTCCTCATGACGCCCCTGGGCATGTCCATCCAGCTCTTTCTGAAGCCTACCGACTCGTACAAACGTTTCAAACGTTTCCATGCTTGATACGCGAACGAGCATACGCACATAGATACGGAGAGAGAGGGGAGGAGATGACAGCGACAATGTGATGGTTTTCCTGTCCAAAAGGACGAAGATTCTCGGATTATCTGACTTTGGCTTAACGGTATTTCACTCCACAATGTCAACGTCGATAGATGGAGAGAGAACGAGAGGCAGAGGGGAGTGTGCATACGGGCTGATGTATGTCCTGTCCTTCAACGCATTGACGCGTGGCCAGCCGAGACCCGCCAGCTTTCTCTTCAGCTCCCTTGCCCCTTTCATCATCGTGCCTCCAATCTCTTCGACGTTTGCTTTGCCTACTTCCCCGTGCTGGACACCAGCAGTGCCAATTGGCTGGCAATTGATAGCCCTAACACCGTATTTCTGTCTTGAAACGGGGGAGCGGTGGATGGAAGGACCTGCGATCGAAACTCGACTAGAGACTTACAATCAAATATGGTTTCCAGTGGCCTGGCTTGGACAGTTTGACGTGTTGGCTTGACCAAGTTAAGCGCGAGCGAGACTCTGCACAGATTCATTCATGTAATTGCCCACGATACTTCCGAATCTGAGGTGCTTTTCAGAGGGCTTAAATATTAATACGGCGAGGTTGTCTAAGGTTTGACAACAGCCTTACCATAAGATAGCTGGCTCGTAACCGGGACAAATAAATAAGCTGATAGTGGAATAGGTGATGTATCATAAGGTCTCGCGAAAATTCATCACATATTATACACCAAGTCGGGCAGGCAAAATATGGAATCAATAGGTCTCATTCTGTCTTAGGTAAGCTATAGTCACTGTTCCGTTTACCGTTCTTCCAGTCCATCCAGCTCATTCAGGCCGTAACCATATCGATACTGGTCACCTTCTCGCCGCCACCGACACCACTGCCACCAGTAGGGGGGTAAGGTTCTGCGTCTTCTCGATCTTGGGAACGACACCGAAGCGGGTGTTTCCTTGGTCCCAGATGGCGTATACGCTCTTGAGGAAGACATCGCCAAGAATGTCAAAGGGCATGTCTCCTCGAGACTGGACTCCTCCATACCAGTTCTTATCATCAGCAGGAGCAAATGCAAGGTCCTCCTTCTGGATCACAAACGACTTGCCGCCGACGGCGATTTTGAGCTCGGGGAGGTCGTCGGCTGATGTGCTAAGTGGGAAGACGTAGCCTTGGTTCTGCTCGTCGTATGTGGCGCCCGGGATCTGGTCGTACAATGCCTTACAGGCTGCATCGGACATCAGAGCAAGGGTGGTGCCGGTATCAGCAATGGCCAGGTTTCCGGATTGCTCTGTTGACTGGCCGTTGATGGAGAAGCTTTCAGAAGGGAATTGCCAGAAGCCTTGGGAGTTGTCGATGGGCGTCCAGTAGATCTCTTGGCCCGATTGCTGGACTAGATTCTGGTCGATGAAACCGAAGGTATAGAAGGATTCCTTCTGCTGGTCGCGGTCGCTGTAGAAGGCGGAGGTAAAGAGTTCGGAACTCTTGGGGATGTCATTCTGAGCGATCATGTTCTCGACAGGCGTGGCAACAGGCTCAGAGTTACCGTGGTTGTCAGTGACGGTATTGATCTTGTCAAACGCCAAACCGAGAAGTCCATCACCAGTTCCTTGGGCAAACTGGGCCGACATCTGCTTGGCCAGCTCGACAACCTGGTTCTGGATCTTCAGGCCGCCGATCACGACGTTGTCAGTGCCGCAGTCTCCGGAGGCGCTCGATCCATCGCCGTAGGAGATCTTCCAGGCTCGGTTAGGGAGCTTTTTGAAGGTGCTAGACTTCTTTGGATCGAAGGCGTTATGGCCCTTGGTACTGCCCTGTTCAGTGGGAAAGACCCAGAGATCGGACGATCCAGTGTCAAAGTCTAGCATCAACTTCTGGGGTGGTGCGCCGATTTCCACTGGACAGAGATACCTATTATTCAATGTTAGACAGTCCGTCAACCGGGGTAGTTGCAGTGAGGTAGCTGAAAGCAGGAAAGGGACTTACATGGAGTCGTTCTGCTGGTCGTCAGCAGTGACCTCGCCATGATTGCTATCACCGCCGGTCTGCTTGACAAGGACACGGTCCTGGCGGGCACGGCCACCGACCAGAGCTCGCTTGAAGGAAGCAAGGCCATGTTGCTGGGTTCTCTTGACGTGGCGGTAGGGACCCTTCATGGTGGGCTCGAAACCGAATCGGTTGAGAAGGTAGACGTAGGACTTGGTGCCATGGCTCTGGTAATTGGGGTTGCGAACGACGCGGACCTTACTCAGCCCCATCGATTGAATCAGGTTCTTCTGAGAGGAGAAAATGGCATCCATGGTGACAGTGGGTGTTGGTGTGTGGGTTGTGAATACTGGTACAGAAAATATTGGTGTTGGTGTTGGGAGTAGATGGAAGATGGAAGAGGGAAGATCAGACTGAAAGAGGAGGGAAAGAGTTGAGCTTTATGCTCGTCCCCCTCAGGTATGTATTCCAAGAAAGGAGGCAAGAGCGTGGAGGTAACCAATCATGCGTCATTGGGGGACGGGCAGTCACGCTGCCTGCTCTTGGTTTTCCGTTTGACCCAAACCGAGAAGTAAAGGGAAAGCGTGTGACGGTGCCTGCCCGCCCGGCTTCCATACATCATTGGTGCCTAGGTAGTGTTTGATATCAGCACGTACATGGTGAAACTGACCTTGCCGAGACAGTCAAGCTGAGCTCATGCGAAGGCAGGCACATTGACGTGCAGCACACATGAATTAGGCGTGCTGTATGGAATGCTGAAAACGGACCACGAGGTAATAGCTGCTTCAGATTCGGAGGTTACTTGTTGCCTGAGCAAGGGCAGTGACAACAAAGCAAAAAGGGGTGCCTCAATCGACGTCATGTTACATGCTATCTATCTATTTGCTCCCACCACGAACATCGCAAATGGACCTCTCTGGCAGTTGAGCTTGAGAGCGCGGGTAGATATCAGGGAAACACCCCGGACTTGGCGCTTCCCTGGGATCGTCTGTCAGGAGGGAGTGGGGGCCCTTGGGCCCTTGACTGCTTGAGGTATCTACCTGGTAGGATGATCTGTTATCTGGTCCACTGAGAGGGGGCCTTCCAGTCGGCATTGAAGGTGACCTTCCCGCATTGATATCAAGCAATGGGCATTACAGACATGATGCTAGGCATGGGTGGTGGAAATAGCAAACCCTGTTGAGTGACCCCGTCACACTAGAAAGCAGGGCTTGAATTGTCGTGCCTTGCCATATTGGTGTTGCTGTTTCGCGTGTTCCTGGCATGGGGCCCCTCAGGATTCACGCCGGGCTTGGATCGTTGATCACAGGTGGAACCTCAGTTGCCGAATCAGGGCGATGATATCCCCCACTACCTCATTTGAACCAAACGTGCCGTGCCAAGTCCACCAATCCCGGGGAGCCGAAAGCTTGTTTCCATGAAAACGGCAGCCACACCTCTCTCTCCATGTATGCAGGTGCTCTCCACCTGGGCACTCTAGCTGGACACGACAACATTGAACATACGTTGGAACTGTCTGGTGCATCGAACATTTGATTCATTCGCCCGGGGCCTTTCATTGGATGTAGATAGACCAGTCGGACAGAAACCTCCTCAAGCTCTCTCACCCTTTCCTGTAGTCGTCCTCCCCGAGAAATCTCGCTTCGCCAGTGCCATGAAGCGAAAGCATTAAACATGGTACTACAGGTGACGACGCCTTCTCAAACATGGCCTGCCCGGTGTTTCCTGGTCAGTTGCATGTGAACTAGGTGACTGGTGTGATACGGCATCCTCCCAAGAATACGTGGGTAATGTCAAGGAAATATCTCCAAAAACCGGGGGTTCCTCTATTTGATGCATTCGCCATATCATCAGCGGTGTTTCGTATTGCGTTTGTCCAATGGCAATGCTGAAAGTGTTTGGTGATGTAATCCCGTTGATGCGCTGACCGCTAGCAGTAGCTCGTGCTGTATGCAAGCCAAAAACGGCCTTCCATCAGCCCTACAAACTGACCGTCTCCCCTACTTGTAGGATATATCAAAACTGGATATAGAACGTCACATTCATCTGTGAAATATCATGCCCGATCGCTTTAGAAACAGGCGTACAGGGAGTACAACTAGCACAAACATAAAGAAATTGGGCTTGCTTAAAGGGCTACTTCACGTTGTTTCAACACTGTTGCACCTTTCTCATGATCAGCCATCTTGAGAAATGCTGCAGTAGATCCTCTATGTGGCTATTAGCATCAAACAGGGAGGAAGCTCTTTTCAGACCTCGCATATTATGCCTTCCAACAACTTTTTCTATCCTGAGATATTTTCCAATGTCTTAGAAGTCAAACGATTCGCATCATCAGTCCCCTTATACTTGAAAAAAGGACCTCGCAGAGCTCGTCTTTTACATACACACCTATAAACCTGGAGCAAGGATACTCCTCAAATGTTTTCGGTTTTGCTGGTCAGTCCGACTTAAACAGGAGTTCTCGGGCCCTGGAGCGGTTCCCTGAAGCATCTGGTCTGATGGATGATATATCTTCAACCGAGTTCAGGAGTCTGCGCATGCCTTGCGCGTTCAGAGCGGGGCTCCACTGTAGTTATATCTGATCGATGGAATGCGGCCGCAGATCCAATACGTGCGAGGTTATTGTCTTGTGTGGTGATTAGTCGGTACTGATAGTATTGGAGACCTGATACCTTCGAACCTGATCTCTTAGACATCGCCGGCGCCTGGTTGTAAGTGGTTGAACTATAGGGTAGAAAGTCAAGTTGGGTGATTATGCAAACCGAGAAGATGTTGGACGCAAAATGAATTAGAACTCCTTCAAACACTGTATATACCACTGGCACTTACTTGTTCTGCCGAGAGCTGATCCGGGCCTATTTGCTTGAGAAGCACGTCCTTCTATGAGGAAATTATTATTTGTCTGTGAGTGCACGTATCTGGATATTGGCTACTCAGCAACGGATATACTCAGAATTGTGTACACGTCTTTAGATTTCGCGAGGGGCCGTTGGCCGAATGTCAACGTAGCCCCCTATTAAACTCACCTTAGACAAGCAATCATCGAGCAATGCGGTCGTTGGAAGTCCACCAAGTTCAGTGCTTCGCCGAAGTGCCAAAGTAATTGACGACAATATGAAGTTTTCTTTTGGAACAAACAAAGTGAGATCTGGCTTGAAGTTGATCCACGATTTCCTTTAGGGAATAATAAGATCAATATATACCTACTGGATGGAAGTTAGTAAGCTGCATGGCCAGCCCATGATAATACAATGGTGCTGGGATGAGGGAGGTTCGGGTATGTAAGTCAACACCAAACCCGGATATCCGTATACAGTTTCTAGTAGTACCATGTAGGTTTCATCGGGGCACATGTCAAATCCGACAGGGCAAATCCAACAATTTATTTGACAGGCACTTACGTGACCTATCCTAGCTCCGGCACGAACACATGGCCCGATCACTTTTGACATCTGGACACCCCAACCGTCCGTTCGCCATCAGAAGCATGCTGTTAACCTGGCATTTCGCATCATGGTATGGAGGATTCTCATCTCCTGCGTTACTACCCGCTACAGCACCGGAACTTCCGGCCAGGCCCAGGAGAACCGGTGATCTAGCTACGTTATGTGAAGTCACAGTCATAAGAGGCACATGATGATTTCAGTGGTGGATGGTATGTACTTTTACCTGATCTAGCACCCGACGCTAGCAAGTATGTGATGACCAATACTACTACCCAAGCTGTGGCTAGGACCTTGAGCCACTACATTATGGTCGCCAAACCCGGCGATGAGCTCAGCGAAAGATATTCAGATTAGTCGAAGTCAGAAAGCATCTCCGACTTAGATGAAACATGAGCCAGCACGTCGGGAGGACGGGACGATATATACTTCAATTGGAAACAAAACAAGCGCTGATGTTGGGTATTTGCAAGTTGATGGTTGATCATGATAGGCCCAAAGGGTGGATGGATCTGCCGGCAGGCCGGGGCGCCACATGATGCGATGCGGGTTGCTGGGCCAGTCCACTCCAGAGCTTTTGTGGTTGGTGGACGTGGGTGGGGGGAGGATTTAGAGTTGGCAAGGATATGAGAGCATCACTGGGACGCTCTTGGCCAGTCAACCACGTAACAAAGAAAGAAAAACATCCCACTCTGAAGCAACGCGCGTACCTGACAAGGCATGAGAGGTGAGCGAGGACTAATATGTGTATGTAGTGTTGGTATGTAGAGAATCCGTTGCTCGTCAACGACCACCTGCAATTGAACAATGAAGAACCACCGAATATGTATGCAGCACCGATTATTCATCAGAGATCTCGAGGGGCGGTGGAGTCTTGTTACGTCCCAATTCGTCGTGCATTGAGGGTTCTAGGTTCTATAGAGTAGCGCCCAACGCACGTCATAGGCTCTCGTAGGCCCGCCGAGCTGCGATCAGCAGTTAATCTCACCAGCATCATCGATTGGCTTTGGGAGGAGAGACACCTGCAGGGACAGGGACACTCCCTCGACTTTGTCTTAAGAGCCCAATTAATTTTGGACATTCCGTTGTCAGATCAATCGAAAATCCCATTATCCCATACCCCGACACCAACCAACTGAAGATCCTTTATTATTATCCAGTGCTTCTTCCCCTCCTCCATCTCTGCACGCTCCCAACCTATCACAAGTTTCTTGTCTGTTTCGAGTCTCTTTGTCTCCAGCATCGCAAAGTCGCAACAATCGCATTCTCACTCAACGCTTCACCATCCCACCAACAAGCTCCACTGTCCGTATAAGTAAAGGCTCAAGCGCTCGAGACCCCCCACTGCTACCAGCTCTCTCTTCATTCACCTCGACTCTTCAGCTTACTTGACAAAGACAAGCCTTGATTGAATACCAACTCGATACCTGAAATCCCAACACACTCATCAAAATGGAGCTCGTCAACAGCGCCATCCGTGGCCTCCAGTTTCTCTGGACGTTGCTCCTAACTGCCCTCATCGGCAATGTTATCGCTAGCAACCACAATGGCCCCATGGGATCGGTTAACCTAGCCATGTTTACTGCTGTGTTGTCGTGGCTCGCACTAATCTACGGCCTCGTCGCATCCTTCGTGACATCGTTGGCGATGCCCCTCGTCATGATGGTGCTTGACGCACTCGCGACGCTGTTCACCTTCATCACAGCCGTTGTGCTCGCCGCAAGGCTCGGTGCCCCCAACTGCTCGCATATTGTAAGTAGCCCGTTTGTCCACAAGATACACCCGCGGTCCCTCGAAACTAATTACGATGATCTCGTCGTACAGGGCGGCAGAGCCGGAGACTACATCGCATATGGCTCCTCGGACAACATGAAGCGTTGCCGCGAAATCCAGGCTAGCGACGTCTTCCTGTGGTTCCTCTTCGCCTGCTTCATTGCTTCCCTATTCTTCTCGTTCAAGGCCTTCCGCAGTGTCGGTGGAGGCTCCCACCGTGGTCCCAGCATGTCTCAGGTTGGTGTTTAAAGCATCAAAGTTTGCTAATACCTCCCCTACCACTCACGTTACGACTGTGGGCGAGAACGTCCTGGAAGTCTCTTTTGAAGCTTAATGGTAATAATTGTTGGGCATTTGTTTCTGGTGGTCACTGGACCGGATTGATCCCTAGTTGGGTAAATCGCATATGAACACTGAATACTTTCTGGGCAACGTTGAGCATTGGATTTTCATCGGCTTGCCCGGCGTTCTTGTATGAACCTGAATGACTTGGATGCCGTTACGAATGATTGGAACTTTATACGTAGTAATTATTTTAGGAGAGTGGTGGAAATATGACCGCACCGCGACCAGCAATGTATTTAGATAATATGAGCACAAGATGAAAGAGGAGTCAAACATCCGCGTGTATGTTGCTACTCGAGATTGCATGTGGCATTTCTTGGCCACACTCTGCCCAGCAAACCTGTCCAATAGACTACGCGTGTTAGGAAGGCCCTGTGTCACTTCATCTGCCAACCTATGATCTAATGACAGCGTTTACCGGGTCTGGGATTCAAAAAGCACGGCAGAATCCCATATAACAGCAAATTGTTAGGATGAACCTTTACCGAGTATATGATCCACTGTGTTTTGTCTTTCCAATTCAGAGGCTGCACGAATAGGGGATTATGGAGACGGCATTTAGGTACGGCCACTGCGTGTATGAAAAGTAGGTACTTGATACTTTCATTAAAAGGGCTTGGTAAACTAGGTAGGTAGCGAGTTCTAGAGCCCCCATGAATCCGTCACACCTCGCAATGGTGCTCAGAATTAAGTCCTTGCGTGTTTATGATACATCATATAATGTACAATGTTCTACAGGCTCTGTGCGAAAGAGAACTCAGTGTATCTATTCTATTCTAAACCCGCTCGCTAGCCCAGATGGCGCCGCGGCACCCGGCCCTGATGACGTTGGTGAGCAGCCAGTAGGGCTTGGCCTGCTTGGCATCGTGCTCGAGGGCGTGGTCGAGGTGCTCGAGCTCCTCGTCGCGGATGCGGCGGAGGGTGCCGACGAGCTCGCGGAACTCGGCGCCGACCTCGTAGCCCTCGGCCTCCCAGCCCTCGAACATCTCGAGCAGCGACCGGATCTGCGAGTTGTAGTGCGTCCCGATTTCGGTTTCGACGGCCTCGGTGCACGCCATGGCCGCCTCCCGGCCCAGCACCGCCGTGCCCCAGCCCAGCCCGCTCGCGAGCACCGACCACACCGGGTACAGCGCCGTCGGGCGCACGCGGTGCTTCGCAAGCAGCGCGTTGAAGGTCCGCAGGTGGCCCGCCTCCTGCTCGTACATGTGCGACATCAGCGGGCGCAGGCTTGGGTGCGCGTTCACCAGCGGCGGCTTCTGCGCGGTGTAGATGAGCGTCGCGGCCAGTTCGCCGGCTTGGTTGACTCGGAGCTATGTCGGGCGTGCGTGCCCTTGCGTCAGCGAGATGGCTCCTGTTTTTTCTTGTTTTTCTCCCTCCTACTTTCTCGACGAAAATGGGACACGATTGGGGTTTTATTTTATATTTTGGTCTGGCTTACAGCTGATGACAAGAATTCGCGCTGCTCTTTTGTAAGAGGCTTCCGTTTCGGCTTCTGGGCGACGGCGGAGCCATCTTGATTCGGAGGGGCGGTAGATGCGTTGCTCTTCGGGCTCGTCGTGGAGATGCAGCGCCGGTTCGGGGCGAAGAGGGCGGGCGCCAGAAAGTCATGGACGGGAAGCTGTCCGCTCTGGCGCAGCGAGCGCATAAGTGACTTCGAAGAGAGCATGACCGATTGGATTGCTACTATCCTGCTATTTTCTTGTCCCGCAATGCGTGCTTACACTCCGAGGTGAACCAGTTTATCAAACGATTCAGAAGCTATCCCGATTTATGATGCGCGCACTGCGACAGGGATCTTGGCACTAAAGTTACTGGCTGCAAGTGTCGGGTCCTTATCGATAGGCGGATGCGTTTGTACGTACCGGCTACTTGTATGTATGTAACCTGTTTATTAGAAATAATAATAGCTCGTTGCGATATATAATAACGGGATATCTTTCAAATAATAGCATAATATACATAATCTATATACTTTTAAATATATAATACTTATTATACTTCGTAGCTTATATCCCTTTATAGTAATTAATTCTTACCTTTACTTAATTATATAATATATAACCGAGTAGCTGCATATACTTTTACCATAGCATAGCTAAGCTGTGTTATAGCATATTCTAGGTCGGATATGTCCATAGTCGGGCAACAGCAGTCAATCGAATTATAGCGGGCCGGCCAAGAGTATCCACCAACCAATTAGCTGAGGCTGAGGTTTCCATAAACTGCAGCCGACACTGCTGAGTTTAAGGAGTCTCGCTTCGACCACGCCTTTCTCCGACTTATTTCTACCTTTTCTCCTTAACCGCCACCAAGCTTGCGCCTAGAAACACATAGAAAGAAACTGTATCCTTCTATAAGCATTGGTTTCCTCTAACTTGCTTGCGCTCTTCATCAACTCAGTTGCAGGCGCGTTTGCTATTCAGCCGATAGCAGAGGCGAATCCGAAATCGAACCTCGAGTCTCGAGATAGACACGGACGACAACCGCCATTATGAGTGATGACCTTGATGACCAGCTTATGGCCCTGGTGGGCGGGGATGAGGACTCGGATGAGGGTTCGGACCAGGAGATGAACATCAGTCGCTCTGGCTCAGAGGAGTCGCCCGATCACAAGAAGTCCAAGAAGGCTGCGCCGGCGAAGAAGGCCAAGAAACGGAAGCAGGATTACTCAGATGAAGAGGAAGGCGAAGCGTAAGTTTCCTCGATTGTTCTGCAGCACAAGCAACGGGTTGTGTCTTTGCGCGCGCGTTGTCCCCAACCTCAGTCGCCCCGATTCCGCTGCGCAGTGTGCAGCCAGGTAGAATTCATTGGGTACCTTGCAACAATCAACACCAAGATTTAGGCATACATTCACATCGCCGCTTCACAATTTCCTTGTGGGGAATCCCTCACTTTCTACGCCCATTTAACCACCGCGATCATGTCTCTCACATCGCCCATTCCTGCTTTTACTAAAATGGCAATTCACGATAGATCTTCCGACGCAGAGTCCGTTGCTTCGCAAGAAAGCGCGCCCATGGACGAAAGCGACTCCGAAGCTGGCTCGCCAGCAGGTAATAACACAGCCGTCTTTGACGATGGAGAGAACAAGTATCCGTACGAAGGCATGTTCGCCAACGAGCAGGAGAAGGAAGACATCATGGGCATGCGGGAGGTCGAGCGCGAATCAATCCTGGCCGAGCGGGCGCAAGAGATTGCGCTACAAAGACAGAACCGTCTGTTGCGACAGCTGGTGGGTGATAACGACAAGAAGGCAGCCAAGAAGCGCAAAGCAAACGATGCTGAACTCGAGGACGCACAACGCAAAACCTCACGCCAGCGCACAAAAATCGGAGGGAACAAGGTCGGCGAAACAAGCTCTGGTATTGAGTCGCTCCGACGCGCCAGGGCAGAGAAGAGTGACCGCCAGCGCCGTCTCGCCGAAGATCGCGAGCGAAACAAAGACAAGCACACCTCCTTCTCGCGCGACAGTCCCGATGATGATAGAGACCGCGACAGCGATATGGAATGGGACCGTGATGATAGGCGCCGTTCTAGGTCACGCACGCCCGAACAGAAGGAGGCGCCCCCTGCAGATCTTCGTGATATAGAACGTGTTCGACTGAGCCGAAGTCGATTCGGTCAGATATGCTTCTTCCCTGGATTTGAGGAGGCCATCACTGGCTGTTTTGTTCGGATATCTATAGGGCCTGATAGCCGAGACCCTCGAGCTGGGAATGTCTACCGGATGGCTGTCATCAAGCGTACGTTTGGTGCCCATTCCCAAGAGCTACTGGAATCATGCTAAATCTTCTCCCTAGGATTCACAACGGGCAAGCCGTATGCGATGGAGAAGAAGACCGGTCAAACCTTTGTTACGGACCAATACGTCGTTGCAGCACACGGCAAGGCGGAGCGCGAGTGGCCCTTCATCGTTTGCTCCGAAAGTGACTTCACCGAGGTATGACCCGAGGACTCCCTTTGCTTCCGACGTTTATCTGACCCATACTAGTCCGAGTTCAATCGATACAAGGCCACCGTAACCAGTGAAGGCGGCGTCTTCCCCAAGAAACCTGCTCTAGTAGCCAAGATTGATGATATCAACAGGCTGCTAGGCCGCTCCTGGACCGATGCAGAGCTAGACGAGAAACTCCAGCGAGAACGTGCCCTCCGCGACAAGTTCAATCCCGCCGAGCGGAACCGACTAGCCAACGCTATAGAACTAGCGAAAGAGCAGGGCGACATGGACAAAGCCACTAAACTGCAAGAACAGCTCGACCAGATTGAGACTCCCCGCCTTGCTTTCAAGACGAGTCTTACAGCCAACAAAAAGGTGTCTTCAGCCAACAGTCAGCAAGACAGACTTGCTCAGGTCAACGCGGAAAACCGCAAGCGTAATGCTGAGGCTGTGCGGAAGGCGCAGCTCAGGGAGAAGGCCAAAGCGCGAGACATTGAGAATCGCATCGCGAGGGGCGAGGAAGTCAACGAAGACAGCTCGCGAAGACTGCGTACTCAACCCAAGTTTCTGCTGGACCACAATGAGGTGGAGGAGAGGGTCAAGACCGGAACTAGCGGTGCTTCAACGCCAGCCAATGGTACGCCGAAATTGAACGCTTCGACGAACAGCAACCGGCCTCTGCCTCCTCACATCGCCAAGCTGCAGCAGAACCAGAGCCAGAACGGAACAGAAAACGGTGGCATGCCTCAAATCCATCGCCCACTTGTGGACGATGATATCATTGGCTCGCTGGATCTGGACATTGATGTCGATATCGACTGAGGGGACTAGGCGCATCAAGTGAAGTTGGGAATGGATATGAGTGTTGTACGATCTAGCAGCATGCCAGCAGCCCTGGCCATTTGCGATGGGATTTCTAGCGTGTTCGGCCAAGCGGCCCTGAAAAAGTAGCTGGCGGTCTTGGAGATAGCTCGAGACGGCGATATACCAGCAGTGAACAAGATGGAGTGATCGGGCTTAAGCTTGTACTATTCTAGGCGGCTCAATTCTAGAGAATATAAGCGATCAATGCCTGGTCGACGGCACATCTTGATAATAAGAATGAAATACAGGACTCGTGGATCTCTGGACATTTAACAGTGAAGCCCCTGCAACTGACTGAAAGTGATCTATCATCAGCCTCGGTTGAATGCCGACGGAGTGGCTGAGCTGGCTTGCAGACCCCTAAACCGGGGTGGCATGGATGACAAAAGTGGCCAACCTTAACCGCGGCAAGCTGCGGGGCCCCGGATTTTGTAGTATTGGTTGAACGAAAATAGCCCAGTAGCCCAGTGACCTACACAGCAGGGACGAAGCACCAATCTGATTTACCACACAATCATTCAAAGACGTATTTACATTTCTCGTTACTACTTCACATTAAGTGCCTCCCCCTTCCCTAACCCCTACCTGCGTGCTCGTCCAACATGAAGAATTTCGAGCAGTCAGTAGAGAAGGCCATGGCGGATGGGGTGATTCTCGGCGCTGTTGTGTGTGCTAAAGGTACCGAACCGATAGTAGTCGCTCTGTTCACCCTGAAGACGTTAGCCACTGACCTTGCGTAGGCAAAGTCAATTATAGCAAAGCCTTTGGTAATCGTATACTTACGCTCAAGGCCGAGCCAATGGAGCAGGACACCGTCTTCGTTCTGGCTTCCATGACGAAACTAATGACGGGCATTGCAGCATTGCAACTGGTGGAGCGGGGACTCGTGAAGCTCGACGATGACGTCGCTTCCCTGCTGCCGGTGCTGGCAAAGCAGCCGATACTGACTGGCTTTGAAGAGGACGGCACACCCATCACGAAACAGAGGACAGGTCCGATCACGCTCCGTCATTTGTTAACACATAGTCTCGGTGGCTCCTACGACTTTGCGAGTGGAGATATCCTACGATGGAGGAAGATCCAGAACACGTTAGGGAAGCCTGGGGTTACTATTGAAGAAGCATTTGGACATCCCCTCCTGTACGAGCCTGGCGAATCGTGGTGTTATGGGACAGCTTCGGATGTACGTAACCTTGCAGGCTGAAGACAACCGACAGAAACTGACATGCCAACACAGTGGGCGGGGAAAGTTGTTGAGGCACTGAGCGGCCTCTCCTTAGAGGACTATATGAAACAACACATCTGGTCACCCCTTGGAGTCAAAGACATAACATTCTGGCCCGCCGCACGCCCGGAAATGGCCAACCGCATGTGCTCCATGTCGATTCGGGACACCCGATCCGGAAAGGCTGTGCAATCGCGCAAGCCCATCGCCATGACACCTGGCGCCAAGGAAGCATTTGGTGGACAAGGCGCCTATGCTAGCATGGGAGACTACACCGAGATACTCAACTCACTCTTGGTCGACGACGAGCGGCTGCTCAAAAAAGAGACAACGGCCGTCATGTTCCAGCCACAGCTGAGCGGCGGTTCTAGACTGGCGCTGAACGAGGCCATGTCCAATCCTCAATGGGCCGTGGGATACTATCCTCAGGGAGCTTACAATTGGGGACTCGGCGGGTTACTGGTAGAAGGCAAGACCGAGTCGTCCTGGAGGAAGGCTGGAACCATGCTCTGGGGCGGTGCCATCAACAGTGCCTGGGTATGTAAGAGCTGATTAATGATTTCTGATGGGAATGCGAGCCGAAGCTAACTTAGGATGCAAATTTCTCAGTTCATTGATCGGGCGACGGGTGTATGTGGTGTCTTCGGGTGCAATTTGCTACCGTCTGCAGACCCGCAAATTGAAGTGCTGATGAAGGGATTCGAGGAGGAGATATATAAAAAATCAGCAGAAGAAGAACGACCGAACTCACGCTTGTGATAGTAGAGAGGGGCCGGGCCACGTTGTACAGAGTAGTCTAGCATTGTCAAGGCCAACTAAAGAGGTGAGGCGGCGTGGCGGCTCGAGGCGCAAGCGTGCCGGAAGGGATGGACGATGGAGGACAATGGAATTCAGCACCCCGCAGGGTCTAAAATCGCAACGGTGCCCCCTGCAAGCCCAAGCTGCCAAGCTACCCAGCTGCCCAACCGTACCTGGACAGCACATATGGAGTTGGGGTCCGATTGCGAACAACACTACTCCGCTCTTGGAGTCCGCGGTATTATTCCTTTTTCTTCCCACCCTGACACAAGTGCGTTGGCACAGCAACACAAACCTGCGAAAAACGAAAACAGAGGCATGTCAACCTTAGAATGCATCTGTCACCGCACTCTTGATTATCGACATACAATAGTCCCCTACTTGAAGTAGTCGCCTACCCGTCTTGTCTAGTTGCTGTCCAAATTCAGCAACAGGACAATCCACACTGCCTTTCCCGACTCGGCTTATCGTGTATCGGTGGCGTCTGCTTCCTTCCCAAAACAGACCTTTTCCAAATGAGCCCTGCCGTCCTGACCGTCTCCTTTTCCCAAGAACATCCGACTCAATCCGTCCATGCAACAACAACCGCTTTCTAGGGAAATACCACCACCACTGACTGACAAAATCCCTTCACCGACTCTGTGCACAGCTCAAAGCGAGCAAGGTCTCGCCCAACATGATCGAGTCTGACAACCTCCGCACAGCCTCTCTGTACATCAACAACCAGCTCCTGTCGCGTGGCCTCCTGCGCGATGGCCAGAACATCGACTTCGCCGACCCGGACGACGCTCCAGGCGGCCTGCAAGACACAATGGGGCGCATCATGGGAGTCGTCAACGACCTGATCCTCCGCCGCGATGTATGTCATCACTACTATTGCTCCGTGCAATTTCCTCCAGAGTGGGGGGTTCTTGGAATGACCCGATCACTAATCTTATTCTGTTCTCTCTACACAGCGCGATGCGGCCCACCGTGAATCCCTCAGTACTACTCTGCTTTCGCTACGGGCGGATGCTCAGCGAAACGCGGCCGAAGCTGCCCGTCAGGCCGACAGGTTCGCCGACACACAAAGGAAGCTCGACAGCGCCGAGGCCACCGAGCGCGCCCTCCGAATCCAGCTCAAGTCTACGGAATCGTCCGTCTTCAAACTCAAGGACGAGGTGTCCAAGATGAGGGCCACGGTCGCTCAAAACCGCGCCGCCTGCGCCAACGATGTACGCAGGCGGGACCGGCAGATCGACAGCCTCAAAAGGGCCGTCGTGGACGCCGGCCGGGTGAGAGGCGGCAACAAAAACCGCGATGTTGTCAGCATAACCGTCGTTAACGAGGTGGGGGTCGAGGAAAGATCATCCGGCGTTTCTTATGGGGGCACAGACGAGGACGGATACAGCCTGAGAATGGAGACGAACGAGTTCCTAACCGAGCTGGCTAAGGGCCTGTGCGAAGAGAACTCGACGTTGCTCCACTTGCTGCGGCGTACGGTTGAGAGGTTACGGGAGATGAGTGGCATTGAAGGTGCAAATGCCAAGTCGGACTCCAACGGCGGTGATGCCACTGCTCCACCGCCACCAAAAAATGCGGATGAGATGGCCGATGAGCTCGAGGGTATCATGATGCATCTCAGATCACTACTCACCAACCCCTCGTTCGTGCCTATCGAAGAGGTGGAAGTCCGCGAGGTCGAGATACACCGACTGCGCGAAGGCTGGGAGCAGATGGAAAGCCGCTGGAAGGATGCGGTTAGCATGATCGAGGGATGGCGAAAGCGCATGGCCGCTAGTGGAAAGTCGGTCAACATGGAAGAACTTCAGATGGGTCTTCGTTTGAGCCCCGTGCGGGTTCGGAAGACGGAAGGGAGATACGACGACAGAGAACAACGCCAGGAACTATCATGCGTCCAGGAAGAAGATGAAGAGGAGGAGGAGGAGGAAGAGGAGCAAGACGAAGAGGAAGATGAGACAGACTCACAAAACTCACAAATCAGGGCGCCCGAACGACCGCGATTGCCGAGTCCGGTGGAGTCTCTGCATCTTGTGCCAGCCCCTGGCTACGACTTGGAGGAGGGGGGTTCGGACCTGGAGTCGGAGCAGTCGAGCATTTTCCATGATGACGTCGATGATGAGGACCTGGACGCCGAAGAGCCGAACGTTCAGATTCTCCATGCCTCTACGGCAACTACCATTGACTCGCCTCCACTCCCGGCTCCTCCACAACTCAGTCCCTTGAAGAACTCCCCTTCATCAGGGAACAGGCGGTCTGGAGATGGCTCGCGTCGCAAACGACCAGGAGACTTCACCACGATCATTGAGGAGAAAACGTGGGAGATCCGCGCAGTCACTGATGACGAACCACCCGCACCTCCGCCACATGGAGCGAAGACGCAGTCTCCCAAAGCATCCTTCAAGCTCTCGCCACCACAAAATAAAGACCTACTCCGGCCGTCTTCTACGGCCTCGTACGAGAGTCCTCTTTTCGGTACATCGATCGAGTCTCCGCTCAGGAAACAACCGAACCGCAAGCTTTTCGACCAGGTATCGAGGCCGGGGTCAAGGGAAACGACACCTGACCAGGAAGTCAAACCAGAGCCTAAAGCGGGATCCAAATCAGCCCAGAAAAAGAAGGGTGGCACGAAGCCATCGAAGCAGGCATCAAGGGAAGCAACGACTGATCGGGAACCTCAGCCAGAGCCTAAAGAGGGATCCAAGTCAGCTCAGAAAAAGAAGAACGCTCCCAAGCAGGACATGTCCACCTCCCCGACTGCAACTGCCAAGCCCGCTCCGCCATCAAAAGCCACCGTACAGCCGGCAAAGAGGACGGCATCGGCACCTAGTGCTACCACCAAGAAGGACACCAAGCCCGCGAGCACCATCACCCGATCCAAGTCTACTACTAACACCACCAACTCCAAGAATAAACGGGCTCGTTCGCCTAATACTGCTAACACCGCCCGGTCTCGCTCGCCAGCACGACCCAACCCACCGAACCCACCCCCCTCAGCCTCGCGTCTTCCCCAACGCAAAGGCCTACCACCGCAGAGCCCTTTGACCATGGCCTCTATAGCCGCTAAATTGGCGGCATCGGAACGGGAGGCTGATGCAGCCCGCGTCCGCGCCAAGCTGAAGGCCGCACGCATGGGGCGGGGTGCACCGAAGCAAACCCCGGCAGATGTTGCCCCGTCTCAAGCTGCCATCCCTGAGGACCCGGATGTCTCTCTCGGCGACCCTGTCAAGAAGGACCTGCCAATCATAGAGATTGATGTCAGCAAGGCGAATGTGTCAAAGGACGGCGATGCGGAGGAGGACGGAGAGGAGCCGCCGCCGACGCCCAAGGAGCTCGACATCGAGAAAAGGACCAAGAGGATCACTCGAAGAACGAGCAAGGCGGTTTCCAGGAGAAGGAGCACTCTGAACCCTTGGGAGCTGGAGAGTCTGATCAAGGGGGACCTCGACGTGGAGAGCCCGGCGAGGTAACGAGAGCGAGACCCTTCCTTTGCCGTTAACGGCGTCATGCCTATTGATGATGATGGAGGGCTGGAACTCTGGACCTGACCGGGCCGTGGTGTAAGATAGCCGTATACGGATAGGACAGGAAAAAGAATGGGATGAATAAGTTTGGCCCCTTTTTGCTCGACTCGATTTCCTGCCCCCAGGCATGGAAAGAAGGCTGAGTGAATAGGGGCTTCATTGGAGTGCCAGGAGTACGAGATGGTGTTGCGTGGTTGGAAATGGGGATGCCACCACGTTGTGTTTCGAATTTTTCTTTTGTTTTCCCCCGTAACGACGGCGCGTTTGATGGATGGGCGAGGGAATTCCGGATCAACGGCCGATGATGAAATGACGACTCGATTGACATTGATGACAGACATATATAATCTTGTACACTTGTGCGAAAAACCCTGATGAACAATATATACATATATAGATCTGTTTTACTACTCATACTCACCTGGTCTTGTTGCTTGTGCTCTCTCTACTTGAATAACTTGATGGCTCGTTTTACTACTGGGCGAGAAAGTGTTTCCGTGTTTCTTTCTGCGTGGGATTTACGGTTGCCATTAGCTCATTTATGACCTATCGCAAGAGTATTTATTAAACGAGAAAGCAGATCCTCCCTGTGGTTCATCATGAAACTCTTTGGGCTATCTCTCTTCTTGCCTCCCCATTTTGCATCAATCAAAAAAGCGCTTCCATTGCTCATTGAACGAACCCGGGTAGGGCCGCTTGTGCACTTCGCCGAGGTCCTTCTCGCGGACCCAGGCCTGGAGGTCGTGAGTGGGCAGCTCCGGGTTGTTGTGGTACAGGGCGCGGACGCCGCGGTCCTTCTTGATGAAACCGACGAGGGTCGAGGCCTGGACGGCCTCCTGGCCGATGTCGAGGGAGTTGAGGGCGCCGCACTGCGCGACGATGGCGGATAGGGCGGCGTCGAGGTCGATGAGGCCGTGGCGGAGGTTCAGGCCGCCGACGGTGAGGTGCTTGACGCATTTGTTGCGGAGCCAGGCGTAGTCGTCGCCTTCGGCGTTGAGGGCCCGCCGCTGCTGCGAGGGGAGCGGGAAGGGGTTCAGCTGCAGCACCTCGAGCGATCTGCTCTCCAGGGCGGGGACGATGATGCGTTTCAGCCTCTCGGGTCCGCCGCCGACGCAATTCGAGAGGAAGAGAGACTTCAGATTGGCCAATGTTCTATCGTAACTTCCGTCGTAAAGCCCGGTGTCCCCAAAGAAGATATCGAGGTCACTCCTTTCGAGGAAGAGCTCGCTGATGCGCTCGCTAAGACCAAACAAGGGTGTATGCGTCGATAGCAGGACGCTATGGTTAGGAAAGATGGAGCGACAGTAAAGTCGTTCAGCCTTTGGCCAGAAACCCGACTCCGGCACGTCTGAAGCCGCCACTTGCAGTCGAATCTGATCAAGCCATAGTTCTCGAACGTTGGGCGTGCTACCTACAATCGAGGGCTAAAGGCGCGTAAGTAATGAAGTCGTCACGCCGGGGTATCATTTTCTTACCAGATGAATCGTTGTGTTGTTGCCGCCGGAAAGTCTCAAAGTTTCAACCCGAGGTAAATCGGGCCAAGACGGTGTCCAAACACCGCCGACAGTAACGGGGAAATCAGGCAGACTCAAAAGAGACAGTTCCCGTAGCGTTTTGGAGCAGTGGGTAAGAAACTTGTCCATACTCTTGGCACCATACTGGACTCGGTTGCCGATATGTAAAGTCTCGAGCCGATAAGGAATGGAGGTTGTGGCAAGACTGTCGGATAGATTGATGGACCCTTTCAAAGTGAGGTGCTGGAGCTCACCGCAACAACGGGAGAACAGTGCAAAGTTCTTGGCCAGAAACCCCGACTCATCCTTTATGGTGAAACTCCTCAAGCGTCCACACGTATACGACTGAATGTAGCGGTGGAATAATTTACTCGCCAGTCCATGCTTTGTGCGTCTGAGGGTGTAGGACTGATGCAGCCAAACATCTCGCGCATCGGTACTTTCGAGTTTCGCCTTCCATGCTTTGGAGACTTGCAGACAGCGGCTGTAACGAATGGTAGAGTAATTAGCATATTATCATTCTCTGAGTATGTATCGAAGGATGGTGGGAGTTCACCAGACTTCTGTCGTATCCAACATGATGAAAATCATGTTGATCAACTCTAGGGGCAGTGCCTGTATGGGATCAACTTTGCGCATCGCCTTCTCGACAGCTTCTGCTTGCGAGCGCAACACCTCGAGGCGCGGATGATCGGGATGTTTCTCCGCAACCAGCATGGCACCCTGACTATACGCATCAAAAGCGATAGCCGGTTTCTGATCGCGGCGGAGGATCTGCCCCAAGCGTAGATAGCCCTTTATTACCAATACCTTAAGTTAGCCTTTACATACTTTCCCTCGCGAGCAGAACCTGCTGGTAGGTTTGGAATGAGGGTAAACAATACGTACGCTGGGGTCTCTAGGGTTGCGCCAAATCATTTCCGAGGCGAGACTGGTAGCGGTGGCAGAACGACCCTTAGTCTTCTTCATGGCGATCAGCGTCAGGAGGTTGAGGGCATCCATATGGCCCTGGTTACGACAGCGCTTGTCCAGCTTGGCCTTACATTTGCATCTCACGACAAGCTGGCTCTTAAGGTCGTTGTCTTGGAGAGCACGCAGCAGATCTCGGCAGGTGCAGGGCCCGTCCGTCACGGTAGAGTTGGGACAACATCCTCTGACGGCCTAGGATGATATCGAATGAGCTACTGAGGAAAAGAACGACGAAGAGGCCGATCGGGGTACCACTGCTCGACTCACCTCTTTGAGGAGCGTGACCGCCCCTGTCAGGTTTCCCGCATTGTAGGCTAGCTTGCCTCGCTCCAGCGCACTCTCTTGGGAGGCAGCAGTAGAAGTGCTTCTTCGCATCGTGCAACAAACCAGAGCTGCAATTCATCCAGAGAGGAAATGGATTGAAGGCGCTGGTCTTCGGAACTTGGTGGGTTGCGCTGTCCCACCTACTGTCAACCTAGAAAAGACAAGTTGACGCTGGCTCGCTACGTCCAAAGATAGGGGATAATAGGGGTTTGGCGATATGAGGTTGAGCTGATTGTCGGTGTTGTACGACGATTGCTTTTTCACGGTCAGGGCGTCGTATGCAAGATGAAATTATTTTCTCCCTGACTCCGGCTAGCTGAGGCGGATTTCTATATCGTGCTCCTTCCTGCTGTGAGAGGTTTCCTGTTTCGAGTCGTCGATGTTAGGTTACTGTTCATGAAATGTAGGAAGTCGCGTCGCGGCGCGTCTCCAGCAATTGCGTTATCGATAGTACGCGTTATGTAAATTGATTGCCCCTCTTGCCAATTGAGCAGGACGCAAGCGCATTGAAGCTTCTCACGCCTCAGATACTCACTCGTACTACGTATCGCTTACTAATCGTGCTTTCTAATGCTTAACCTCAACGTCTCTTTGAAAAATACATATTAGCTTGTAGCGAATTCCAGCAGAGTGCCCGACCATTGGCAAGGATTAATTCCGGGTTATTCCCATTCCCATGCGTCAGGAGACAGACACAGTGGGCCGTATCAGGCGATCTGGCAAATCCCAGTACTCTGGTAGCGCGACGGAAGCGGCGGCTGCGGCAATGCTAAGCGCAGCAAGAGCAGGGGAGGCGGTTTCACTCTCCACCCCTCCCCTGGAGAATGAGTCGTGTTACCTGGAAGCTCCTCTTGGAGGCTGTGGTCAGAGGTGATCGGCAGTAAGGTCGAAACACAAAAGAACGTGCCTAGCAGGATTGGAGTCATACGCGCCGTTTTTCGGGGCCGAACTTCGAGTCGGAAGCCGAGAAACGGCACCGAACACCGAGTGTGCAATGTAACATCACCTGGGGGTTCCTATATGTAATATTGCAGTCTCGCAGTGCCGACACGCCCGGTGGAATATAAATAAATATTCATCTGAAACCGGTATATGTTGAGAGCAGAATAGGCATCGCCCCGAACGAGTAAAATGAGGATCCACGATATACGAGGTCTGGGTTGGTCCTTGCTAACTAACCCGGTCGATCTACGTGGTCCACTGATCGATCCTGCAAGGCATACTTCTGAAAAGAAGAAGAAGAAGCAAAATGGCAATATCGGCTATAATACGTTCGCGCAGCTCTCCCCACACAAAACTGGCTAGCAGCGGCAATGCAGACGCGGGTCCAGGCATCTCAGGCGATGTGGCCCTTGGTGGCTTACTACGTCCGGCAAGTTGCCCTTGTCCGAACGCCACATTACCCGACCGGCGCAATCTGGGACCGCAGCCCCGAGGGAGCCACTCACCTTCGTTCGGGGTTCAGTCCTGAAGCCACTTCGATGCATGTGTAGGTAGATACATAGTTTAAGTGGTTCGCAGACAGCCCCGTACTTCCATCCGATGCTAAGACTCATAAACTCCATTCCTTCGTCTTCGTGATATTAGAAGGATCGTCCCGTCCCAGACTACGCCCCTCTCCCTTTGCTATTGTTACAGGGACCGGGTCAGACCTGTCCCGGCTAGCTGCGGAGGCGATGACTCTACACTGCAATTCATATTGCGGTGCCTCTCTTGCCGCATGGTTCCAGATCTGTATATCGATGGCGATCATGCACGTCAGTCGACTGTGTGGGGGCAAACGCATAGGCGGACCAGAAGGCCCAAGAACTACACGGTGGATGAGTCTTGGGGCTCCATCTATATTCATGTCTTGCAGAAAACACATTCGACGACTTAAGTCTACGCCTCCATACAGTGACAGCCCAAGATCTTCATAACGGCAGGTAGCAGCCCGGATTTTTCTACAAGGTCACATGTGTGGGGGCGCGTGGCAATGCGGCCTTCCAAGATACCGCCTCACGTGTCTTCGAGTCGAGGCAGCTGCTGGGGGTGGCTCTTCCTAGCATCCCACCCAAGACCCTGGTAAAGACTTGCGGGAAGGATGTACAGGCATCTGTCGGAGTGCCACAAGCCGCCTTTGGCGAGTTTACCCGATGCCTTTAGGTGCTTACTCATTCCCTGAACGCTCCAGAGTCGTGGTTGCTTTGACGGTGTACTGTCTATAGACGGGCGCCAGAGTGCCAGAGTGCTTTGCTCATCCGCGCTTCCGCGCTTGCCGCCACAAGGGAGTCAGAAGTTTAAGTCCATTGCTGGCAGGGGACAGCGACCAACGCCGGTCTCATCGAGGTCTCTAGTGGGCCGCTTCGAATAAGGGAACGAGATATCGCCCGAAGCTGGCTCGCGCTTGTGCTTGCCTAATCCTCAAAACTTGGACGATGCTCTCTCACCTAGAATAGACAGAGACCTTGTAGTCCACTGCCTCCTCGATCGTGACACCGTTTTAGCGACGGACGCTGAGACTACGTAGTAGGTAGCTCGGAGGTATACTCTCGAAACCAGTAGGTACGTGCGCTGGGTGTGCCGCTAGCAAGGTTCTGAGAATTTCCGCAGCCATCCTTCTCGGTATGATATGAAGAAGTCTCTCGTCAGAGGCACTGGTAGTCAGTCATACTGGAGTTTCAGCATCGGCGAACGTCACGGCTGACTTTTGACGAGAAATCTATTCTGAAATTGAAGCGAAGAAAGATGTTACCGTTTGTCGACCGGCGAGTAAGCGCCCGGACGGACAAGACTGCCTATGGTTTTCCATTCGTGGCTTCATTAAGGCTATTGCGTGCGTGCGGGTTGGATGGGGAAGTGGCATTCGCCATTGGTGTTCTAATTTGGGCATCTCTCCTGCTTTGATGCGCACCACGATGCAGGAAACATGGCCGGCACGTGGGGCGCAGGGATTGCCAGTGGCCATGCTGTCTCACGCAGAGGAGCCATGGCAAGTTCGGACAGAATCTCTAGTGAGAGAGGCAGTCAGAAAGTGGGTTGAAGAAAGTGAGTGGACGGATTGGGACGGTGGTCTACAGGGCATCAGCAATGGTTGATGGGGTGAGATCCAAATTTGGACCCCAATCTAGCCGTGAAAAGAATAGACTGCGGCGGAACCGCTGCCCCGAAGCTTACCGTACTTCAAATATGCCTGCTGGTTTGGCCATTACATCTGCAGCTGCGGGTTATGCATTCGGGGCATCGAGTCCAGTGTATGTAATTAAGAAAGAGGTGTGTAAGCCTTGGCAGTGGATCAATCAAGGAGGAAATTGGAAAGGTTGCAAGGTTGCTTCAAGATGCAGGTCAGAAGGTAGCACAACACAACTTTACTGCAAGATTTGGGTTGGGAGGATACGCGCGGCTGGGTCCCGAAATACACGCGCCGCATCCTACCAACGATGATATACCTTAGGTCTTCTGGTACTACATACCTCCTAACCAGCCACGCCAGATGCGTGCATTTATGGTTTGTGGTCTGATGCCACGCCAACAGGACAGTCAACGGGCCTCCTGGCGAAGTGAAATGAGGACTGGCGGCTTAGGCAGTTAGTTGTCCATATCACACGCCAGTTTGGTTTGGCGCAAGAAGAGACCTTGAATACAGCTTTGATATTGGTCTTGGTGGAATTCGAGGTGGAGTTGGGAGGCCGGGTTGAGATACTGTAACTTGAACGGGTGCTAAAAATAGGTCTGATTTTAGGGCCCGTAGTGGCTCAATGGTAGTTGATGGGGAGAAAGGGGAGAACGGAAGAGCCCCACCTGCCAAAACCCCCCAATCATCGATGTACTTGTTGCCCAATTGTTTCCCTATTTTTGTTAGTGGTTACCATGTCCCTGCAATATCATTACCCCCACAAGGAGCCAATTGCGGTAGACTCCGCCCTCCCATCTCACAACGTCGTTCGGCTTTCTTTGATAGGTGGGATGGTGAATATGCAGTCTCCTAGAGACACCTGCATACCGTGACCTGTACCTTGCAGTCCAGGCTCGCTCGCTCACTCGCTTGCTTCTTCCCACGCATGTGGTTAGTCAGCTTAAGGTCGCATCGCAGCACCCACCCACAAGCAGGATGCGAGGCTGAGGTGAAGGACAAAAGAGCCTCTTTTCCCCTGGGTCACACCAGAATATGGGAATGCGGAAAGGGAATAATCAAGAAGAGCCAATCGGGGGCCGGATTAGAACCTCAACCCCCACTATACTCCTACCCCCAGCACGACGATCCGAAATAGCTCAACCTGTTCCCTTCATCTGGGCACTGCTTCGGTGAAGATATAGACAACCGCAACAAGGACGAGCAAATGGAACTGGCGCCCTACATATATACCAAGGTATATTATTCATTCCGTACTACTCATTTGTACCATCATGAGGACAGCACGTATCTGCATCGCTCGGCATTGGCCATCGCTTCAAGTTGCATAACGAGGAAAACCCTGAGATGCCATGGTATTCGAAAAGATAGATGTATATGATGTTGTTATTCTTGAAGAAGGGCAGCCTCTGCTGCTAGAGCTCCATGGGAGCATGTTAATCTAAAATACTATCTATGTTGGATCATGCAAAAACAAGCCTTCTCTCCGTATCCAGACGATGAGCTGCCTGATTCTGCGATGAGTGATGTGTCCGTCCGAGCCCAGCTCTCGACGCTCACCAAACGAATGACCTGCAGAGCGAGCCCAGTCGCTCTTCCCAGCATCCTCCGTAATGAAAAAACAGGAGTACAAGCCACTGCTACCAGAGCAATGTGAGGTGCGACTGATGTTACATAAAATGCCACCTTCTAAGAGTCGAAAAACAAAATAGAGATTCAAAGGGAGGAAGGAAATAAAATGAAAACAAATGCCGTCCACGCCTGGTCCTTCCCCGAATAGAGGTATCCCACCAACCGTATAACGCCTGGTATAGTCCCATGCAAACCCCAACCCAAAATGCTGTTGTATACGAACAAAAGTTGTGACCAAGGAAATGTTGCCGCTCAGATCCGAACCTCGTCATCCGTCTCGAATCCCTTCATGGACAAGTCAAGTCCTGCCCCCATTAGCCTTCATTATCACGTATCCCTCCTCCAGAACACCAATGCAATCAGTCTTTCGCCGCCGCTATGCTGACCCAAAACAAATGACCCAATCGAAGAATACAGTAATGGAAGAAGTAGGGGTATATTTGCGCGGACCGCATCATTGCTTTTGTTTTCGTGTTCCACAAGTAGGAGCCGCAGTGGGCGGCCAGATGTTTCTGTTGCAGGCGCTGCACGGCACGTGTTGTGCGTGAACGAGGTGCCGAGATTTGCCGTTACGTCTTCGATAAACCGTGTTGAGCCTGTTGGGTAATTTCGTTTCCGGTGCGAAGATACACGACGTCGAAGAATTCTGGCAACTAATCATTGGCCGGGTAGCGCCGCAAGGGCCGGGGTTGAAATGATACGATCGTGACCAACAAACAGCAGAGAGAGTTGCGACGGCCGCCGCGACGGCGATGAGCCTCTTGTTCTGAAGGAGTAAAGGTAGGTAGTCTAGTCCGCATCTCAAACACCAGCAAGGGCGGACAATGCCAGGCACAGCAACCAATCACCGAAGACAGTACTTTTCACCTATGGCGGCGATCGCTCCTGGAAGAGTGGCTGCTATAGTACCCCGAGTCTGAGTAGGTGTGTTGTGGCGCATAAGAGCCTCCATAGCTCTGTGCTGAGTGGTTCGCGCAGGCATATCCCACCAAGATTGTTTTTTTCGTGACAGAATGGCCCGGCCGGCCGTAGGCGGCGCAACGGTCAACCGCATGCTGATAGTACAAGCAGCGGCAAGCAGAGTAGAGCTCGACTATTTGATAGCACATATTGGCGACGGGACGGGTAGATGGGCGCAAAAGGTGTCTGGAATGTATGCAGGGGTTGCAAAGCCACTCCTTTTGGGATGGTTGATCCGGTGCAGGCGAGGATGAGCGACAGATTCGTATAAGTGAAATCGAGAGTGGACAGTGTGTTGGATGTTGGGTGGTTTTCCCCTGGTTTGTTTGTTTGCGGTGTTGCGTCTTGTAAGTGGGTGAAGTCCACTTGGAGTGACTGAAGCAAGGAGAAACGAAGTAAACAGAGAGACTGGTTTACAACAAGTGAAAGAGGCAGTGAACGGAGACGAAAGGAAATATACCGTATTAGTAGGGAACGTGACAGGTGATCATGGAGTTGTGAGTCGAAGGGTCTTCCGGCAATGGAGATGGAGGACGGCATCGCAGCCTTGTTATAGCTGGCTTGGTGCCTGGCAAAGGGTACAAGCCCGGAGGTACACCGATCTCAACTATGAGACTGACCACATCCTACCTGCCTCCTACACTGGTAGCACTGGTAAGGTACAGCATGCAGAAAGAGGGCCTCAGTAGCTTAGGTTAGCTCACAGAAGGCAGCAGTGGTGGATGGCTCAAAGTGACTTCATCTTACAACCAGACATAATAATCGACTAGGGCTGCAGTTCGCATGCGGCTTGCATGCACGTCCTACATGTAGAGAGAAAATAAGAAGAGACAGAGGTACAACACATGCTGGAAAGAGAAACACAGCAGCGTGTGGACAAGACTAAAGTGGACAGACAGACAGACAGACAGACGATATGGCGCAGGGGTTATGCAGCAGGGTGCCTTGCGATGATGAGTAAAGCACTAGGCGCAGCAAGCAGCAGCGGGAAGAGTGAGAGGAGAAAGACGAGGTTCGTGATGAGAGAGACGGCCGTAAGTACTTTGTTGGATCCGCTTGTTTTTTTCTCATTGGAGGTATTGGGGGATTAGGTTAGGTTCGTTTTTAGAGGTGGAGCCCCCTTCGTTCTTTGGGCATTCAGGTGAGGAGGAGGAATCTCTAGTGGAAGTGCCACCCCTGGAAGCCGTTTTTGTTTGGTGGGGTGTCAGGCCTGTGTTTGGCGGTCGAAACTAATAGGTAAGTACCGGGCCACTACTTCAGTGGGGGGTGTATGCTGCGGGAGCGAAGGGGGCTGTAGGGGGGGAGTGTACAACATTCATACAAATACCTACATATTTACTCAATTGAAGGGTTCGGTGTGGCCCAGAGAAAAGATTAAAGAGTTGTGGCTCAGAACATTAGGTACTGACCATCTCGTGCTGGGACGGCAGGTACGGTGGCTCTGAGTACAGATTGAATGTTGTGAGATCAATTGAGTAGAGACGGGGATGAATAAACAGGGGGGTGGGAAAGTGAAAGAGAAAAAAACAGATGTCTTGTCACTTCTATGCACACTTCAAACTGTGTGTATAAGCTGCTAATTAGTAAGAGAGAGAAGAAAGAGAGAGAGAGTATGTAAGATGTAAGTATATTGGCAGGTACTCACCTAGGTAGATCACGCCCCATTCTCATCAATTGACTGATTTGATGCGGTCCCATCCGTCAAAAGTGGCAGCGCGGGAGGGATGTAGAACAAGTACCTGGCCGGCTGCAGTGTGTTGTCTTCTTGCAGTGCCGGGAACGATGCATTGATGCAACGATTAGCACCAGCGATCATAGGAGAAATCTCGCAGAACCTACACACGCTACGCTACGTATACCTACATTGTCATGTAGCTCAACATCAAGTATATGCGCATGTTGATGCTTTTCCAGAAACGCCAATCTGATCTGCAACCGCCGGAAACGGGCCAATCTGCGGGCCAACTACCCGTCATCTTTGGCCTCGGAAAGGAAATCTTCAACCTGTTGGCATAGACATGCAATTCGACTACGACAGTCAATTACTAAGAGTCTAGATTCCCCTTTTTGTCTCTTGTCTAAACTCGCACTTGTCTCTGCTTCGGTAAGCATGTATGTGACTACCAAGCTAACGGCGGCGGTTGCGTCATCCTTTCAGTTGCAGGGGAAGAGGATGGCCAGAGTCGAAGGTCAGGAGGCAGAGAAGAAGATAGAAGAGACCCCGTGAATGACAAATACGACCTTGCAGACCTCTCCTCCAGTGTACGACGACAGATACCGCCATGGTACTTTTCCCTACAGGGCTTGGGCTCGCTCCTCACCCCGCCCTCGAGGTGAAGTACCGGAGCTTGCGGGGAGAGGATGGAAGTAAGGGGACGGGAATAGGAGTACAGCGGTTGATGCGAACCTGTAGGAGCCTAATCTGAGCCCGTTGCCACCAACCACAAGCATGACAAAGTCCCTATCGGACGTCTCCCATGCCGGAGAGTCGAGGGTGTATACATGTGGTCAACGGCTGCAGCCACTATCGCAGTCGGACGGATACCCGTATTCCGAAAGAAGGAGGGAAAGGAATTAGAGCCCCTGTATGACTTGGCAAGGTCGAATTGCACAACCAAGGTGAAATCTGCCTTTCTATCAATATATCCAAAATAAAATTAGGAATTTATTTCATTGGTTCTTTTTCTTTCTTTGCTTTTTCGGTCTGCCTCGTTGTTTGATGGGTACATGTTGTGTTTCAGAACATATACCCACCTACCTACTTCCCTATGCAGCAGTAGGCTCGCTGCTTTGAGCCCCACTGGTGACTGATGAGGTGCATGTCATTGTCCGAATTTGTCGGTTCAAGGTATCATTCGAGAAACAACGAACGAGACGTCATATTAGTCTGGTGGGAGTCTCGCTGGAGCGGCCCCCAAAACCAATATCTCTTATTACTGACCACTTGGCGGCCGGTATGGAGACAGAAATAAGGTGTGGCGAAGCGCGTGCATGTTGTCTATACCTACACCTTGTGGCTTGTCTCCGCTAACTTCCCGTGTCGACTGTGTGTGGACTTAAGGGTGCTCACAATGAAGAGCCGTCATCTCATCTCACCTTCAAACAGTAGGTAGAGGCAGTATGGGGCAGTTGCGACACAACATACAAGTGGTGGTCAGCTCCAATAAGGGTTATTGGGAGGGACCCTACCTCGGCAGGCCTCTCATGCGACGTGATGCGACGTCCTTTGGTGTGTAACATATATATACCCTATACCCTATATCCTATAGCCGGCCTAGAACAAACACCACGTGCAAGTATCGATGATGACGCTACCGAATTTGGGCGGCTTGCTGGCTGTCGCTCGCTCAGATCTGGAACCGCATACTGCAGTCAACAACACGCTGCGGCTGAGCGGCATGCTGGGTCCCTCTCAATTTAGCACTTGATCAGAGAGGGAGAGAGAGGGACAGAAAGCACTTGGTCCGATTTGGAATAAGGCACGGTATGGATAGTCGTTGGCGCTGACGGATGATGCTCCTTAGTACATACGTGCATATGTCGCGAACAAGACAGAAGGTACTAGGTAGGTTATGTAGGCGATATGTAATCTGGTTGATATGACAGGGGTTGTGAGGCTGTGCCGTACACTCTTTGGAGGACACCCAGGCTTCTTGGCCTGCCATTGGGCGCCGTACGGCTGGATAGTCCAGTCGTTTGCCTTGGTTTCAATCACATTGTTTTCGTGGCGAAAGCGGAAACGGTTTCGTGCATTTGCATGACCAACCCTGGCTACGTAGTGGTAGCGTACCATGCCGAGATACGGTTACAGTATAGCAACAGCTACCATGACAGATCTGCTGCGGATAGCGAAACCGAATCAAGACGACAAGAAGCGGTACACTAGGCGAGGTTGTAGCATACATACATACTTACCTACTTGAACCCACCACGCAATGCCAACATACATACGCCCGTCAATCTTCTCGTGGGTATCGTCTAATGCTGTGGGTACCGACTTGGCTGGTAGTACCTTAGGTTAGGCAGAGACGCTCTAACGTGTGCAAGTGTTCCAGGCACGTATGTTGCCCAATAGAGGTTACCTACCACCCGGCGGCGTATGAGTCTTTGAGTCTTTGTACCTGCAAGCAGAGTGAACGGTGCCACTCCGTGTCATGTGAGTCGTAGCGGTGCCGAAGTTTCCGCTTAACCCTACCTGCCTCGGCAGCGGACCGGAGGCAGAAGGGGCAATAACGACGACGAGTATCAAACGGATTCCAGTGCTGCCTCAGGAGGTCGTACAGCCCAATCAGCTTAATATATGTAACACCCGTTATACGAAGCGACGAGGAACACGATAAGATGGCGATGCATCAAGGCAAAAACCCAGCCCTTGGTAACCAGTTGCTGACCACGGTATGTGTGTGACCTTCAACCCTTGGGAGGGAACATTGATCTTCTCTGCCATCATCACCGGCCCCCAATCCTCGGTCGACTTGAGTTGAGAGTCAGTCAAGTTGAACGAACCCGACCATAATGAATCGGGATTAGGCAAATTGGGGTCCATGTAGTAAAATATCGAAGCCTGCCCTATGCCTAGGGAGTTTCCAATGCTCGATTCCTATCCAATGCAGGACTTGGCTAAAGTGGCTAAGAATGTACCTCGGGTTTTCCAGCCAGCCCTACGCCCTACGCCTTACGCTGCCCACGCTCCGAAATCCGCGCAGATGGGTGAGGATTTTCGATGTGGTTGCACAGCACGGCGCTGTCCCAAATGCCCGGGAGTCGTCATCCAGATTGCCGTACAGATTGATTCAGATCTATGTTACTCTGCTCTGCCTGCCTATATACCTAACCAGTCCTGTAAAGGTGCACTTTGCATCTCACGTTCGCTATCGTGCCTCAGGCCCCTCCTTATCCAACCTATACCCTGCCACATTTGCGCACTGCCGCCATTAAACAGAACGCCAACCCAACAATCGGAGTTTTCCTTTTTCTTTTCAGCACGGCGTCCCTCGCCGATGACAGCAGCGAAAACGCAGATGGAGCCCGAGGAGCATCTTGGGGAGCCCTCAATTCTCCGGTTCGCATGGATGCTGTGGGGGATTTACATGACATCTCGCAAGGCACCCAATCACTCGCAATTGGGCCCATGTTAGGAATGCTGCTAGGTTACCTTCATGTCATGCAAGACGACCAGATGGCTCTAGTTGGTTTCAAGCCAGCTGCCATCCACCATCACCCACCAAAGCGGCGCCAGACCCAACTGCGCCACGGACACGAAGGGAAAACCATCAGCCAAGGTAGGCTAATTAACAAAAAAAAATCACGGCACACCAGCATTCCATCTGACGAGAGCTTCAGGAAACAAGGCATCATTTCCCCATTTTCCCATTGGCCCTTTGGCTACGGGCACCCTGGCTATTCTGCTCTGCAGAATACCGGCAACGCACCCCCGGCGTTTGCCCCACCGATATCACCGGAGTTGCCGCCTACATCGTGACTCGATGCCGTCGCTATTCTTGTCATTAGACAAGAATGTCGGGGCCACACACTAACCAAATACTGGCTTCTGTCTACATGCCCTTAGGCAGCAGCATGCAGACTTCTACTGTTACTGCCTTTTTCTCCGTTGGCTCGACTTCCTGCTCGCAGTCAAGGTAAGCCAGGAAGCCAACAACGACGCAAGGAACTGCAGGGGCGAGGCAGCGTGAATTCGAACGGCCTGATTTTTGATCGCGCAATTGCTACAATATTTGAAACAGAATATTACCCAGGTTGATCATTTCGTTTACTGCCAGTTGCAATCCAGATTCACCGTTCCGGCTCCGCCTCAGTTGCGGACTCGTTGTCAAGGTTGCTTCTGAGGAATATGACCTGATCAGGTTAGTACAGGAATCCTTTAACATGTCACCGCAAGGCTTAGCCCTGCCAGGAATGCCAGGACGCAGAAGAAGCAAGTGCAACCATTCGATCTCGAACCGAGACGATGCATTTTCATTGGCTCTTCATTCTCCTCCCTTGTCACCGATGAGCTGCCATACTGTTGCTGGCTCCTAGATGCATGCACTTCGAGATCCATCCTTGGCAATGACTGACGGGACCGACTGTCAGCCCTCGCGCGGCTATTCCATCTCTACATCTACCCATCTTACTCCCGCCAAGAGGCTTGATGCTACATCTTGGGCCCTCTTCTACTTCACCGCAACGTGGAGGAAAGCAGTCGCAACCAGGGCCCTTCCACCAGCCGAACTAGCGTTCAGGAGGCCTTAGGACAGCATCTGGTGATGGCTCCAGCTGTACCCAAACGAGCCCGAATATGATGACTGCAGCTCTCACATCCATCTAGTCTCAGAGCCAAATCTGGTCAGCGACCAGACAGGCCGAGCGATGGCATATCATCTGCTCATTGGTCAATCAATCGCTTCCCTGAAGCGACCCAAGCGACGTCGTCTATCTATATCGAGATACGATGCAGGGCGCTGTTCGCTGACAGCTGAAAACCCTCCCCACCTGCTACTGAGGCCATCTTCTTGCTTACCGGTCTGAAACCGACCGCATGAGACATGTGGGGAGATGCCTACTCCTTTGCGACTCGCCCGTTCGCTGGCGCAGCAAACGCAAATCCCACACATGCCGAACTCAACAATTGCCGTTGCTTTGCTGAAACGGTCTTGATTCTGCGAATACAACCCAGAATAGCTCGGGCCGAATCCTCTAGGCAGTATACGATACGCCGTACACTGCGCAGCCAAGACACGGATTTTTGACGTTCCATTTTGTCTTATAGGTTGGTGCTGTGAAGGCACACCGAAGCTATCTTTCCTTGTGGCCCAAGGGGTTCCCTATAAGCGGGAATTCCACCTCGCTGCACCTTCTTATGGTGCCTAGGGCTGGGCCTTTTGTTACACGAGAGAAGGCACAGATATTCTGGCTCCCTGAAGTCCTACTCTTCGCCGACACCTCCTGGTATCGGCGATGATCGTTATTCCACCAGTCGAAACGTTACGGACAGCTCGGAGGTGGGACGGCACCACGAACTTGCAATGCCGATGTCGATGCTAACTATAGGTTATCCTCGTGGCTTAGGTATTGTATCCTGCCGACTCGGACTCGCTCTCGGCTATCACTTCGTCGTGGTATGTGCCTGAGTAATTTGTACACTTAGGATCATGGTGTATATGTCGTCTTTCCGAAATTCCTGCAGCTTCTGGTGTAGGATTACTGCTCTACCGTTTTCAGTGTGCGAGTCGACCTTGGCGGTGGAATGTTGATTACAGCAACATATTTCACATCATACTACCGAATCCATGGAGTTGGGGACATCGCGCAAAGCTTCTGGATTCATATTGTTGTTGGAAAGATACAGGTCTGCCCAGAGCGGCCTAACCACTTGACGCACAGCACGCTTGCTGTTGTGATGTCGAGTCGAATTGGACCAACAGTACTGGCTGGCAACTCATGTCGAAGAGGAACAAAATGTATAGCGAGTCATTATAGAAAGAGCAACTTTATCCTTCACGCCCCTTTTATTTGGCTACAGTTGATACTTCCTTGCTCACATTATGCCGTCACCAGCCCAACAGCGGTCACAACACACGGGTTGAGCACACGCGGACACGCAAGATGGACGACTTAAGGAACCGCGGTGTGTTTTCTTATCGCCTAACTAGATTTGTTCCACGAGAATACCACTATAAGTGTCCTCTTAGCTAGCCGGCGATACTTCCCAACTTGCCCCCCCCCCGGGGCGTTCATAGATTCGTCGTCCTGGAAGGCCGACCCGCGTTAAAACGAGTGGAGGGCAAAGCGAGGACTGATTGCTTTCTCCAGTTTCCATAGCCGCGTAGTAGTGGTAGTAGTAGTTGTTTCGATGAGTATCCTGCCGGGCTAATTCGCCGCGGCGGCTAGTAATACAGAGAGTTTCGAGCTCGTTCCCTCAGCCTCCTAACCGTCTGTTATTGCTGAGAGCGTGGGAGAACATACAAGTTCCGAATCTATCCTGTCCAATCGTGACTTGCTCATCTCCCAGCGGGATTCCGTTTTGCTGACGGTTCCTCTCTCTTCCCACCCCCTCCCCCTTGCCCTCAACCACAGTGGGCACCATTCCCCACGTCTGCTCTCGACTCATTATGAAAATATTATGATACAGAGTATGTGCAGTTTTTTTCGTCATGAAAGTATCAAACACCCCTTGCTCCGAAACCATGTGCCCTTCGTTTCACCGTGTCTTTCTTGATCCCCTCGTGGCTCGGGTAGGAGTCGAGAGACGTCGAAAGCGGAAGTTCGTAGTTGTGGTGCCAGGGTTTTCGTTCGTAACTGCGTTCGTCCAAGTGTATATAGCAAGGGCAATGGGTGAAAAAGCAAGAAAAGGTATATTTTGCGCCGGGAACAACATGTCTATACAACCAACCGACATGTAATACACCATTAAAGCATATGGTCTTTCATGCCCACTCGCTTATCGTTCAAACTTAGAATGCCACTCGCAACCACAACCGGCCTACCATGACATGCCTCCGAAATGCAGGGATGCCCCAAGTCCGCATCCATTTGTATAGTCAGACTGACTATGCGCGTTTACTCATTGCAGCGTTGGCATCTGCCGAAGCCAAGTCTTTACTGCCGCTAACAGTCCGACCTGCAACGCGAGGCAGGCTGCTTCCGACAGTGGCTGCGATTGTGCCGCCGGTTTGTGCCGTGCCCGTGCTAGTACGCTTCACTCCACCCGAGTTAAAAGGTCCGTTGATGCCAGACGCTCGTCGAGGCCCGGCTGGCTGCTGTTTGTTAGGGCTTGCAGCAGTGACCTCACGAGAACGAACCGGTTGTATAGTCCTTGTAGACGCCGGTGGGTCTGGTAGCGGCCGTGCCGATGCCGATGCGACGGTGTTGTGTCGTTTGATGGGAGACGACGTATCGCGGGTTCGCACAAAGGCCATGGGTGTCTTTTGACTAGTAATGAACTCATGGCGAACTGCTTCCTCGGGCTTGATTCGTCTATCAGGATCCCACCTCAGGCATCGAGCCAGGAAATCCAGGAAGGGCTCATCGTCACATTTTAGTGCCTGTTGGAGGGTTTTGGACGACGGCCTCCTTCGTCGTCCCTTCGAGGAGACGGTCAAACGTGGCTTGCCCATCGAGTCGAAGAACAATTTCTTCCTCGTGCTCTTTTCGATCAAATGCTTCTCGGGTGGACCGAAAACCTCCATGATACATGCCAACTGTTCCTGTTCATTTTCACCTGGGAAAATGGGAACACCAGTGTATAATTCAGCGAGGATGCATCCAAGACTCCACATATCAATCGGCAGTCCGTAAGTCATGCCCAGAATAACCTCAGGTGATCGGTAGAACCGCGATTGGATGTACGTATAAACCTTTTCATTCTCAAAGCAACTCGACCCAAAGTCGATGACCTTGATCTCGGAATGCATTGGGTGACGAAGTAAGATATTCTCGGGCTTGAGATCGCAGTGTATCACCTTGTGTTGCTTGAGGAGGTTGAGGGAGCTGAGCATCTGCTTGGTGAAACGTCGGATGAGCTTCAAGGAGAAGCCACGGAACGCATTCGACTTGATGAACTCGTAGAGATTCATGTCCAGCAATTCAGTGGAAATGCAGAGATGACCACGGAAGTAGAAGCTGTGGGTGAAGTTCACCATGCTGTGTCTGTTCTTGGGATCCCATTCGCGGAGCTTCTGGAGGATGTTGACTTCGACCAGGGCTTGCTGATGGAACCTCTTCTTGTTGCGAATAATCTTAACGGCTACCAGGACACCGGTCTTATGGTCGATGCATCGTACAACCTGACCGAAACTCCCTTTACCAAGGACATCCACAATTTCATACCGGTATGAGAGGTGGTCGCCAACTACTATAGAATAGTCGCCGCGCTCATCATCGTAGCCGAAATTGGGTGCGCTGGATTTCAAATCGCCAACGACCTTGGCAGCATTCTGCGTGCCGCAGAAATATACATCATTGTAATCGACAATCTCGCCTCTTTCGTAGATGTTCAGTATGGCGATTCGAATGGCTTCGTGCGCACTGACTCTCTCCTTTGGCGTGGCTCTCTTACGCAGAGCATCCAGGGTCCTAGCGGCAAGTTCTGTCTCCTTGCGTCTTGAGGCCAACTTCTTCATCTCATCTTCGGCTACAAGATCGTCTTTGTCGAGCTCCGCAGTGTACGGGTCATTGTGTTTGATCGTGGCGGCGGACGGTCGAGGGCGCAACATCCTCTGAACCGATGAAGTCCGGCTAGTAGAAGACGTCTCGACCAGGGAACTATTGCCAACGTCTTGTGATTTCTTCGCATTTCTCTCTTGCGTCATTATCGCGGTAAGGCTCGATGCCGAACTCTTTCTTCTCCTCGTATCCAAGTATGACCCCGAAGGTTTCGACGCGTGACTAGGGCTGGATGCCTTCATGGAGCCCAATGTTGCGGAAATGGGTATCCGGGGTGGTGGCATGTTATCCTGGCGGGCTTGACTCGACGCATTCTCACTCGTAGCATTCGAGGGATGGTTACTGCTCTTGGAGGTGCTCCGCTTCCACGATAAACTCAGCTTCCGCCTCAATGAGCTCATAGAAGATGGAGTAGGTGGTTCTTGTTCTTCTGGGCTCGATGGCGCCGGGGGCGACTTGTTTGCCGGTTTGCTCAACTTCTGTGCGCGTGGTCCAGAGGGCTTTTGTTGAGGCTTTACCTCAGGAGCGGCATCCAAAGCGGCCGGCTTATTCACATTCGCATTTGCTCTGGCAAGCTCGGCACCGAAGTCACCACTAGCCTTTGGCACTGACGACGAAAGATAAGGAGATACAGCTGGTTGTCTAGATGCCTTGATCGTAGCGGGTTCCAGCAAAGAATCGGAAGAACTTGTGGCACCGGCTACGCCCGGGCTGTCCAGAGAGGCATGGTTGGTAGAAGTGCTGCTGCGTACGGTTGCCTTCTCATTATCCTTTTCGGTGCGCCTAGAGAAAAACGAGCTTTTGGACGCAGTCATAGGCGTCGACGGAGTCTTTGGGATCATTCGTTCCGGGGGCGGACTCGATTTCTGAGTTTCATTGTCTGGCTCCTTCAGTGCTGCTATCTTCGATGCGGTAGGAGTTCTAAGTGGACCCAGGTTGATGGGTGGAAGTCGGAGAGGTGCTAGATTCTTCTTCTTCGGTTGAGTCGGGGTTACCTTCATTTCTATATCAGACGAGGCACCGCCAGCCATCTTCCGCGGCTGCTTCCTGGTGTTGGGTGTGTGTTGAGTAGGCCCGATAGTATCGAAAGAAGGCGCACTAGACAGAGTTCCAGTCGAGGAACTAGCGATACTACTAGCATCAAAAGCATAATTCGATTTCTGCTTATCCAAGAATGACAGTTCTGAAGGGGCATCCTTTGGCGACTCGTAGGCTTTGGGGATAGCAGGTACTGGTGGTACATCCTCGTCGTCCTCCGCAGGTGGCGCACTGCTGTTGATGCTAAGAGCTTTGGGAGCTGGTAACCTCGAGTTCGCTGTATTCTGGGCGGCGGCCCGCTGCTGTATGGACCCGGTCGAAGTTCTATGCGTGTTAAAGCTTGTTGTGGAGTTAACAGAAAGGCCTGAGCTGTACGACTTCCTATTCATGTCAGGAGTGGTCCTCGAAGAGGAGGGGGTAGACGTCTTTCGAGGTATCATCGAGGGAGAACGCGAGGTGGCTCGAGTCTCGTTAGCCGTTGTCTGTACATTCATAACCTGTGGCATGCTCTGAGACTGATGCATAGACATGCGCTTCATTCGTTGAGCGTCCGTCGGAGAAATAGTTCTTGCACCAAGCCCCGAGAGATGACCAGGCATGACTGAAGCGCGTTTCGCCGAACCCGGGGTTGAGCCACCTCCGCCAGCTTTAGGTGACCTGGGGAAAACGATCGACTTGCGATTCCCATCCGGCGTGAGCGTGAGGGCGCTGTTGCTGTTACTGCCGGTCACCGCTAAATTGCCCGTTATCCTTGGTGGCGGCTGCATGGATTTAGTCTTTACAGCCCTCGGCGCTGCCAGACTTTTACTGGGGTCGCCTCCCTGACCTGCCCCAGTGTTGCTGGTGAAGTCCAAAGCCGCACGCAGTGAATCTTTGTCCGTGGCTGTCGATATCAAACTAGGACGTCGTTTCGGAGCGGTTCTGTTGCCGTACTCGGACTCTATAGGACCGGGGCCTATTGACTTTCTGGGTGGCTTCGCCACGGTGGAGCCAGACACAGGTGGATAATGGCTTTGGCGGCGGTTTCTCATCGCCGCTGGCGCTGTTGGCGCATCTGCGATACCTGCCGAGACTGGTGGGTTTGACCCTATACTAGGCTGTCTGCTCGACAGGCTCGGCCGTCTTAGTATAGATCCGGACCTTGTAGTCCTTACTCCACCCGTAGCAGTGTTTGGCGTAGGGTTTGGCTGAACGGCCTTACGCGTCGAACTCGCAGTCGGCATGGTGCTGGTGGATTGTTGGCCGGCCATATTGTCTGCCACAGGCTTGTCGTCCAAAATGCTACCCTGGCCGTTCGGTGACGGGAACTGAGTTAGCTTGAAGTCGGTCGAAGCAGACTCCAGACTGCTCTGTAGATCGTCGAAGCTGACGGAGGGCAAGAAATCAAAGGAAGTTGTTGTCGAGTCGCCTGCATCGTCGTGGGCTGCACCACCGTTGTGGCCAAAAGAAAGAGAGAGTGGTTGTTGGAAGACGAAGCACTGAGCATTGCACCGTTAGAAAACGAGGGCGTTGTCGCGGTCCCCGTAACGTTGTTCGTAGGTGTCTTTGGGGTCGGATTAATGTTTTCCTTGGTCCTAGTACGGCAAAACCAGGATTAGTAGACAATACACATAGAGCTGTTACATTGCCTTTGTCATGTGGAGGTTGAAGCCAAGAGACCATGTTTCTCGTCGCTTCGGATTCATGGGGAACAAATGGGGGAAATGGAAATGAACGTACAATCGGGTTGGCGTATGAGGGCGGGACGAAGCGGCAGCCGTTCGGCCAGCAGAGACGTTGGAATCCCTAACCATTAGAGTCGATCAGGCAGACCCAGCCCCCGGTGATGTTCTAGAGGCAGTCGAGAACGAGTAGGAAGCCCCTAAAACGCGGGAGCAGCAAGGGGTGTTGTTGCAACAATGCCGCGCAGCAAAGTGGTTCGTGGTCGGGTGTGTATTTCTGGGTTCAGACAATATGGGATATCTCTCTCCTTCTAGAATCCCTCTTCTTTCTTGCTTCATGGGTCTTGAGACAAAATAACAAGACCCGGGGGTTTGGATCCAGAACCCCGAACCGGAGGACCGATACCAGACCTGCAGCCGTCAGAATATCTCAGTCCGACGGGGAGCTGAGTACAGCGAATGTGCTACCGCATTCCGTTGCAGTACGCGACGAGGCGAGGGCTGTGGGGGTTGGACGGTGTTGTTGGGTTCCGCGACCGAATACAGAGAGGTAGAGGTCGAGAGGAAGGGGAGAGGTGTTGTTGTATGGTTCACGACGGACGGACGAATTGGAAAGGGTCGCTGCGACTCGTCGACTTCCCCTTCCCACTTTGTTTTTGCTGGTGGCACTAAGGCAGGAAAATCAAAAGGCTGACTAGAGTCTACTATCTAGGAGTAGACGGCTAGAGGTACAGGTGGATGGCCCACCTGGACTTGGGGGTCTGGCGGGCTTAAGGTACCTGGCAAGTGGGAAAGGTAGCGAGCGTGCACCTTCTGATTGATTACCATACTTTGCATCCCACTAGCTAGCACCGAGGGTAGGAGGATAGTGGGTGTGGGTGCGGGTGCAGTGCAGTGCACAGGTGGCGAGTGGGTGGGTGTACGGACGACTTATTTTTGTTGCTGCGCGGTGTAGTGCAGACAGTACCTACTCCTGCCTGGGGCCAAGGAAGGGCATTGATGAAGGGATCAAATGCAGGTGGTGGATGTACCAGACCTATTAGTTACCCGTATGAAACATACCTACAGCACCTAGGTAAATGGATGGGTGAATGATGTGCAGTTACGGAATGTCATATCGCACAACAGCTGCATCGCACTGCATCATCATGCTGCTGCGCTTCTACTACCTCGCTACTAAACTCGAAGGACCGGGCAGCGGACGGGACAGAAGGCTGGATATCGGCCTCATGACATGGACCACAAGAGCCACTAATAGTAGGTACGCCATACAACAATGTACCCGATGCACAGTTCTAGCTGGCATCTACTCGTACATTTTTCATCCCTACATTACATGTTACATTTTCACAATAATAATTCTGTCGTTCTCATTCCGTCAGGTACGGCCCATCTAGGTAGTCTCCTTTGGGACATAGCGAGCCCGGGTTAGTCTATTGCAGGCTTAGTCGAGGGGCCGCCGTGCCGGGATGCGGCCTGTATGTATCGTGCTGAGTGCAGAAAAGAGACGTGCCTTTTAGGGTGGTCAGAACCCAGGCCGGGCCAAGGTTACTGGCATTTGACAACGGATTGCCGTCCGAGAGAGAGACAACATCAAGCAAAAGATCACGCAGGGGCGCATGCTTTGATCTTTTTCTCCACGTCGAAAGACGACATTGCAATATTGTCTGCCTGTATCAGATTGACAAGCTTGAAATTTGAGGCGTCTCTGCTAGGCTGGTTGTGCTCGCAGATGTGCAATCAATCATCCAACCTCAATTTTAATGTTCTCCAGCTAGAACCGAAATTTCATACGGCGTGCAGAAGGAGCTCACGGGCGCAAGCTGGCAGGGCGAGGAGCGGCTAACACGGAGACGTGCGGCTAGCCCACAGGGTCAGGGAATTGGTAGATGGGATTTCTGGAAAAGAACGCTGTCCTTGTACGATTGCAGGCACGAAACAATAGCCCACCCAATGAACTAAAACAGTACATGCCTACATCCTATTTCCCGTGCAAGAGAGACACAGAAGAAGCAACCTTAGCGACAGGGCGAACATCGATATCGGGCACGAAAAGTCGCCCGAAATAGGGAATAGGAATAGGGGAGGGGGAATTATTACTTTACGCGCAGTTCCTCCGTTACAGCACCCAAGGAGCGAGCCAAGGGCCCTGCGGAGGTCAATCTTGGTTCCTTCAGAGGTGGATCCCTTCGAGGTGAGATCGACGAACGGCGTCATTCCACTGCCCGACCTACACGACCCTATCTATCTCCTCAAGCTCCTGTGCACAATATATGGTAGTGAACATCTGAAACAGTTACCAACACGTTCGGGCAATATATAGAGGTCACGGGGACGTTTATGTTGTGACACCAGGATCTGTAGCACGATGGATATGTCGCTGCTCGTTTCTTACGTCCAGTATGCTCCGTATGACTTACCAATAACCTCCACATGTGCAGTATGTATCTCAAAAGAAAAAAAAGGCTGGCCTGGGAATTTAGGTGCATGGCGTTTCCGCTTCGCTTCGCTTGCAAAAGCATCTCTCGACCCACCAATTCCTATCCTCCATCTCAGGGTGCCAGGGCCATCCCGTTTTACGACCCCAGGCCTTGGAGATGAGTCCGCATTGGTCTCTATCTGAATGGCCGCTTTTTTTATTACCGTATTTCCCTTTCAATGACATCTTGCTTCTTATTACGTGCTGATGTGTGGATATATGTGAGGTAGCAGTATATGGGGGACGCGCATTAAAATGTATCAGGGTTTTTCATCTTGTTGTACTTACTGTACCACGCGCGTATGCAGGTGTAGGTGTGGTGGATGGCTGACCGTTGCCCAGCGTTTCCATCTGCCGCAATGCTTTGTTGATGCACGCTCCTGTCCTGACCATTCACCGGCCGAACCAGTCTGGTCAGGTTGATGGTCCGTTGCCATCTCGCAGAGCCATCGTGGAGCTGCCCTTGCAGCTTGTGCAGCTCCCATAGGCCTTCTGTCTCATTTCTCTCCCTGTCACTGAGCAGCGATTGGGCAGCGACTGGGCGGGGGGTTGGACATTTCACTCCCCCATTGTATAGCGGGACGACCGACGACTGTTTGCACCGAGAACAACATGTTTATCTCAATTTTCTTATTGGGATGCTCGACTCTTAAAACGATGGCATATTTCATAATACACGAGTAACCTAAACGCGTCATCGTGCGCTCCCAGAGCAACCGTCGTCTATCTGCTTCATTCATCACATCTAGGATCAGAGAAGAGAAGAAACATGGAGACTAGCCTTGGGCGGAATAACTTAATCAGCGTCTCTCTGTGTGAGATATCCCACTCAGCAAGCATTCCAAACAGCGCCTGATAAGAAACCGCACCCAAGAAGCCTTGACAAGCCCATCACCTGCACTTACCTACATAGTATTGACAGCGTGCCTTGAACCCAAAGGTTGGCCGACGTCGCCCAGCTCAATGCTAAAAACTTACGAGCCTCATTAATCGTGGTTGGTGAAAGGATGGGTAGTAAGTTCTGCGCTGAACTGTCAGCCATGAATGATGCCATCCCTTCAAAACTCTGAGCCCAACGCAGCCCAGCCCAGCCCAACAATGTGTACCAGGCATGCGCTTCCTGTCACTCTCCCCATGTTTCGTGACGGCATAGGCCACATTCTAAAAGAGATGCACGGGCTCGAGGGCAAGCACCGAAGATGTTAATGGCTGGAGCATGATCCAGTACATGATCCATCAACTCCTCTAAGGAGGAGCTTAGACACGTGGATGCCAATAGCGCTGACAGGAATCGTAGAAGGCGGACTCGTGCTCCTCAAGATAAGGTGCATATCACCTGATACCTGCGAAGTACTGGCCACGATCCAGCCATGATCTTCGAGTAAATACTCCGTACATGTTACAGATATATACCGCTAGTCTTCGAAATCTTCAAGTCACTCCGTACTCGAAGCGCAAATTTGTCCTGTGATTGTTCTTCCAAGCTTGAGATCATTTCTTCTAGCTTAAGAACGACTAGAAGCGCAAGACAGAGAAAGCCACTGTTTCTTTAGGGATACTCTGCTATGCGCCTTGAAACTTTGGACTCCTTGGACGCAGAACACTTATCATGCTTCACATTAAGTATCGCCGCCATACGCATCAGAAAAGGTGGGAACCGCCGTAGTCAAGTAATCCAAAGCCGCTATAGTGTTCGCGTAGATGATCACACCCGGACATGCTGCAGTCCATTATCAAAGCCCGCGCATCTGGCGTCCCCTCTATCGACGACTTCCAAGAAGTTATCCTGACTTGACTGTAGATGGCCTCGTGTACCAGGCACTTGGGGAATTCAGCTGCACACAGCCCATGCCGTCGAGATTGAAGTGTTGTCGTGAATAGCATATAATTCAAGCCTTAAAACGCCTGCCCACTAACTCCAGGCCAGATTCGTCCATCCTGCCACAAACAACGCCTTGCAGATGCTTTGTATGTTCGTCCCAACGCGCTTCGCAGTTCCCTCGTGAACGGCGTCGTTCATTGAGGACAGAGGTGATTCGTCTTCTTCCATGATACCCCCCTCCTCTATCGTACCTCGAGTAGATTGCATTATCTTTTTACTCTTTTATAACGTGTTCACACCCCGGGAACCCATTTGTCCCCGATCCGCCTCATCTCCTCCGCGAACCTGCGACTCGTGATCCTCTTCTGCTGCAGCTGGCCGGCCTTGGCGCCCTCCTCAGGGTCGTAGAAGGGGTTCTGCAGGAGCCGCACGTACGCCGTCTGCATGGCGCGGAAGACGACCTTGAGCTCGCCGTCCCGCAGTCCCACGGCGCCCACCACCGACGACGGCCCCGTCCCCGACGCCGCCGCGCCCCCTCCTGCACCCGTAGCATCAGCACCACCAACACCACCGCCGGGAGAAGTGACGCCACCACCACCAGGTCGGCCGTGACCGCCGCCGCTCAGAATGCGCCCTCGCATGTCCACGACGGCGACGAACTTGACGCCCGTGTTGGTCTCGAAGCCGTACGCGGCCAGCCGGTCGTCGACGGCGTGCAACAGGCCGAAGTCGCCGCTGAGCAGGGTGTTGGAGGCGACGGCGTGGCGCGCGCGCGACTCGAAGATGTCGAGCGTGCTCGACAGCAGCAGGCTGAACTGGAGCGGGGTGCGGAGGGGCGCCGAGCGGCCCGTCTGCGGGTCGGTCGTGGTCGAGAGGATGGTGGTGTGGAGGGGATTGTTCTGTAGGAAAGGTAGGTACCCCAACGTTAGCTACGCACAGCTGCAGCAAAGGTAGACGTCGTTCGCGACTGGGGCCATTGCGATCTATGTGTTGCGCGACAGCAAGTAGATTTGTGGGTTGAGGGAAGACGATGAGTTTGCTAGTGGTAATGCTGTGAATTGGCGACTTACGTTACGGCCTATGACGCCTAAGCAGGCGATGGCGGGTATAGCTGTTGCCATGCTCTGTCTGGGATGTATGGTGTATGTTGGTGAATCGCGAGCAAAAAGAGATCCAGCACGATGTAGTCCCGGGGGTCTGGTCTGGGATCAATTGAAGTTCGGAGCTCAAACACGAGCTGCCGCTGTTGCCCCACCACTACTGGACCAAAATCCGGGGTCGGCCGCATGCTACAGCTACAGTACCTCCCTTTCTTAACTGGCACTTTTCGACCAAGGTACTGGCTAGATGTACTGTGTATCGGTGACAGTAGGTAGTATAGGCTGTGGCTAATTATATATATAGACCGCAAAGCAGAAGAGACCGTGGCTGAAAGACTCGCACAGGGCCATGCATAATAAAATCATGATATTTGAACTTTCAGGGCTTTTCTGAGCAATCAAACACCAATCATCTTACACGCTGCTGCCCGCTTGCTTGCTTGTCACTTGAGCGCCAGGAAACGCCCCCTTTCAAGCCATTGACCCTACTCCTACTCCTCCTCCTCTTCCTCGGCCAAGCCCTCCGTCTTCTCGAGTCCCCTTAATGCTTCCTCGACCTCCAACGGATCCGTAATAGCCCACACACCACCACCTTTCACGACATCCATCCCCCTCATCCCGACCTCTTTCCCCACGAGATTTCGCCCTACCTTTCCAGGGCCAATTCCGATCCATCGCCTCACCTTCTGTTCTTGATCCAGGAACTTGATGCTGTCCCACCACCGGACAGTCTCTAAGCACTGCCGCGAGAGCAGGTCTCGAACCTCCTCTTGGCTGCTGAATGGCCTCGCACTCACGTTGCTCACGCATTGAAGGGCGCCCGGGAACGTGATGACATCATCCGTCTCTTTCCCCTTGACCCTGCTCTTGCCGGAGACGAGTTGCCGCATGACCGCCACGGCCGGTTTCATGATGGGACTGTGGAAAGGCGAGTCGCTGTTTAACTTGACCGCGCGGGGATCGTGTCCCACAAATTGCTGGATGTGCGCGATGAGCTCTTTGATCTTTTCCAGGTTTCCGCTGAGAACAATCTGGTTCTTGGAGTTGATGTTGGCAATGAGCACTTGGTCGATCGGATGTATATCTTCGGCGTGATCGCTCCGCAAGCCGCTCGACCGGTATCCCACGAAGTCGTCCACAGCATTGACGAGGGGCTCGAGGTATTCGGGTTCGGTAACAACAGCTATCATGCCGTAGTCGCCGCCCCATTCGTCCCTGGCTTTCTGGGCTGCCCTGGCCATGGCCTCGGCCCGTTTGCGCACCATGTATAATGCGTCCTCGAAAGCTAGAACGCCAGCCGCCACCAGAGCGGCAAATTCACCGAGGGAGTGACCCAAGGACACATCCACCCGTTCGTGCACGTTGAACCCAAACTCTTTCTCCAACAGCCGCAATATCAGTATACTGGTCGCCATGATGGCCGGTTGCGCGTTTGGTGTTGCGGTGAGGGTACGCGAGGACCCATGCTGTATCACGTCCGACAGCTTGTAGCCCATCAGGTCGTCTATCTCATCGAGAATGTGCTGTGACGTCCGCGGGAACGCCTCCAGCCATGGGCTGAGCATGCCGACCTTCTGTACGCCCTGTCCTATTCAATGCGCCGAATCATTAGCTTTTCTGTCCGAGTTTATGTTTCTTCCGATCAATCAAATGGTGGACAGCAGATGGGTTAGTTACCTGGGAAGAATATGGCCGTTCGTGGCCGCGTCTTCTTCACGCTGGAGCCATAACGCCTACCCTCGACGGGCGAGCGGATGTGACATCCATTGCTCGCGACAATACTGGGTTCGTTGAAGCTTCCTATCCTCACGAAATTATGTCGCAGGAAGCTTATGGCTCGGCTCGGCCGGCGTCCGGTAGTAGTGGCTAAGTTCATCATCACCATGCGCCAGCTTTGACTGACCTAGGGGGAGCGGCTAGGAACATGCATCGAATGCGGCCAGAAGCAGCACCGGCCAACCCGCTCTCTTGCACAGGAATTGGGAGCAGAATTTGCGAGAAGAAACGATGTTGTACAAGGAGACGAGGGAGAGCATCGGTCGATTTCAGCTGAAAGCATGACTCCAATTATGGAACCCGACTGCTTGGGGTTCAACGTTCACACGGTTGACCGGGATAGCTCTCCCTGTGTCACTGTTGGGAGGGAGACATGGAAGAGCTACCCCACGCTGTAAGTTAACGGCCCACCCACACAGCCGAACGCCGAGGGTCACCGGCGCTGCGGGGTTATATATGCATACTCATGTACCTACATAAGTCTATTTCTGCATCGCCTACATAACCTTAGGTAGTAATAACGTGGCTTGGTATGTCGTATTTCCCGCGATCTTCTGATCTACCACGGTCAAATGATGTCAGGTAATATTAGCTTTGGTGAAATGTCTATTGTTTCAAAGTTGTCGACAAGTGATAGCCGGTCGGTCTGTCCTAACGCCGGCTCATGCAATGCATAGTCCAAGTCCATAGCAATAAAAGCCTAGCACCTAATCTCGATGCCTCCTTTACTGATAGTCAGGTATTTGACCCCCTTATAAGGCTTAACACCCTCACCCAGTCCACGACTCCTCTTCGTGTCGACTTGGATCCCCTCGATTTTAATGCCGCTTGGTATCCATCCTTTTACAGAGAAACTGATCGAAGCAGAACTAGGCATCAAAATCTTGTTCTGTGCAATCTTCTTCGCATCCTTGTCCTCTTCAAGGCCCGGTTTGCTCCCAATCGCCTTGGGCTCGACACTGCTCTGGTATGGCTCGTCGTAAGTATAGTCCTTCCCAAAGCCAAAACCACTCGGGTCATCGTCCGTGGTGTCATCTGCCAATGGTCCCAAGACTGTTGCTCTCAGACTGAAAGAAGGCGTCCCTGATGCGAGTTCTTTTTGAGGGATATGCCACTCCAGGAATTTGTCCCCAGGATTGTAGCTTGCGTCACCCCTGCTCGGTCGGATATCAGACAGGTTTCTAACATCTGTCGGTAACGGCACCGAAACAGTCAAGTCATGCATAGATGGCGATGCTGCCGTGCCAGAGTGAGGTCCCCCAAAAGGCCTAGCACCAACAGCTCCTCCTCGCCCAGAGCCACCCATTCCACCCGAAGACCCAAACATTTTGTTGATATTGACCCGCACTTCGAACTCAGACCCAGTTGACCCCAAGCCGGTCCTAACCTCAATATTTACGGGCAATTTGAGACTATTAGAGCTCAAGCTGCCGCTTTTTCCGTTGGTGAAGGGCAGAAGGTCGACTTCATATCCTGCAAGAATGAAGCGACCATCCGGCGGAATGAAGCTCAGTTCTCCAGGGTTATCTCTCCAACGGTTGAGCCGCACACAAGGATGGAAGACGGGCAACTCCATGATGCTACCAAGATTGTGTTTCCCCGAAGGCCCCGTGATACTTAGAACAATGTCCGGGACTCCTGAGACTTTGGATGTAAACGCAATCGTTCCATTCGCGAAGGCGGCTATTGGCCGTCCTGAAGGAGCCAATGTAACCGTCAGGGTCTCGACCACGTCTGCGTATAACTCATTAGACGTATGCCGGACGTTGGCACGTCTCCACGGTAACGCAGGAGTATTTTGAGCCAGAAGGGAGGGAGCGCTTGGGTTGTTGAAGCTCGTGCTCAGCCCGGGTGCCTTGCTGGGCAAGCTCAAGCTTCCAAGGAACTTGCCAAGAAGGCCTTCAACCTCCACCACATCTCTCAACGCATTGGGCTCCGTCGTGCTGACAGTGCCAGCATCGCACATCTCTGTGAGAAGCTGAGCAACGACATCGTAGTTCGCCTCGATCTTATGCGCCAGCACGGGGGCACCTAGGAACTCCTCCAACGCATCGACGACTCGGTGCAGAAACTCGAGGACAAGCAAAGGTTCGATTTCCGAAGAACTCGTCGCTAGATATAGAAGATCTGCATGGACGAGACTGAAGACCAGTGTGGGGGGGTTTGTATTGGATAGGTAAATCAAGTTCGGTCGCGGAGCTGGATGCTCTAGGTAAAGCGGCAGTAGGTGGGATGCAGATAGCGGTCGCGATGTGTAGGTGTGAGACAGGATGGCGCGGCTGCAAACTGTCAATCAGAGGCTCCGATATTACTCGGGATATGCGGTTACTAACTTGTGCTCATCATAGATGTGTAGCGCCTCTATAACGCCGTTCATGGTGGCCGAGATGCGAATCGCATCGTAAGGCTGAAAGTAGACTCGGCTGGTAGGTTAGATCAATCAAACGGGCTTGAGGGGCAGAGCATGAGACTGAGCCCCAGCCAGCTGGAGACGTCAACTCAACCAGAGCCTGAACCGCCTGAGACAGAGCGTAATTGAGACCCTGGACAGCGGAGGCTCCACTGTTGCTAGTACTTGTTAGGAGTTACGGCCAAATTGTAGTGGCCAATCAACTTGGTCTATGGGCAACTTCTGGCGGGGTTCTATTTTATCGTAGTTTCCTACTGAAACTTTTTACCCAGAAATTTTGAGGATCAATCGATAAACCCATCCGAACCTTGAAGAGAGGCAGTGATAGAGAAGGATTCGGTTACAGACAGTAACGTTTCGAAACACAGAGCAATGGCAGGAAGTGTCAGCACCACCTCCTCGCACACTCTCACCCACGCCCCCGACATCTCTAACCACTCCTCTACATCTACCGATCCCTCAAGAACGCCTGGCGTATTCGTCATGTCGATGGCCCTGCTCGAGGCCCTCAAATCGGGCAACCGCCACGGCTTCCTCCAGCCCAATGCCTCCGTTCCGAATGCATCATTGCAGCTTGTCAAGTCAACATTGGACTCCTACGCCGGACAGTTGAGCGATGAACAGCAGCAGAGGCTCAAGGAAGTCAACAAGAAGAGGAAACGGGCTGATGCTGCGCCCAAAAATGACGTGCTGAAAATCCGCAAACTGCACATCGAGGGTTTCGAGAGCGGTCAAATTTGGCAACAAGCACGACGAATTATCGCTAGCGCACTGGAGGACTCCCAAGATGCTCTTGAGGAACTTGAGGCTACCGATCAAATCGAGTCCAATGGTGTTCACGAGCAAAGTTCCGACGAAGAGGCGGATCTTGAGGATGAAGAGCTAGACGGCTTGTCGGAAGGAGATATTAGCGGCTCAGACGACGACATCGAGGAAGGCGAAGACGAGGAAGAGGTTTCGTTCGACGAGGCTGACATGGACGACCTAGAAGATGGCGACGAAGTGGAGCTTGATGGCGAGGAGGAGGACGACGTTGGCGAATTCGACGAAGAAGAAGATGAGGATGAGGAAGAAGCAGAGCCCCTCGTGGAAGATCCCAATGGCCTAAACGACCGTTTCTTCTCGATTGATGATTTCAACAAGCAAACTCAATGGTTTGAGAATCAAGATGCTCGCGCAGACCCCAACACCGATGCAGCAAGCGACGATGATGACGAGGTTGACTGGCACGGCGACCCATTTGCTACAAAACCAGGCAGCAAAGGCGCCAAGTCCAAGAAGTCGGAAGAGGACGATGGTCTGCCAGAGGAGGAAGATGATGAGAACGAAGAGGACGAGGCTGGCCCAACCTTTGGCAACATGGATCTGGATGCCCCTGAAGGAGAAAGCGACGAAGAAGCCATGGACGATGTGGACGACGACGATATGGATGGCGACCTCAATGCCAACGACGTCTACTATAAGGACTTCTTTGCGCCCCCTGTAAAGAAGGGCAAGGATGGCAAGCCGCGGAAACCTGAACAGCCCCGGTTTACCGAACCGGGTGAGGCCGAGATTGAGACAGCAATGGCCAGCGCTCGCCGCGATCTCTTCGAGGATGAGTCAGAACATGAAGATTCCGAAGATGCGCTGTCTGAGGTCGATGTTGGCGACCCTAAAGCGCGGAGATCGGCTCACGAACGCAAACAAGCGAAGCTCGCTGAAGAAATTCGCCGGCTAGAAGCTGCCAACGTGGGCGAAAAGAAGTGGGTTCTTTCAGGTGAAGCAAGCGCTGCTGATAGGCCGAAGCATTCGCTTCTGGACGAAGACCTCGACTATGAGCATGCTGGCAAGCCTGTACCTGTCATCACAGCCGAAATCAGCGAAAGCATAGAAGATATGATCAAGCGCAGAATTCTGGCACAAGACTTCGACGAGGTTATCCGGAGACGGCCAGATTCTCTGGACCCGAATGCTAACAGAAGGGGCCTGGTTGAGCTCGATGACACCAAGAACAAGCAAAGTCTTGCAGAGATGTACGAGGAGGAACACATCAAGAACACCAACCCTGACAGCTATGTCAGCAAAGCTGACGAGAAGACCCAAAAAGAAGAAAAAGGAGCTTGAGCAGATGTGGAGGGAAATCTGCGGCAAGCTCGATGCTCTCAGCAGCTGGCACTACAAGCCCAAGCCCGTGGCACCTTCTCTTACCGTCGTTGCGGACCTGGCGACAGTCAGCATGGAAGATGCCCAGCCTGCCACTGCTCAAGGCGTGAGCGGCGGCGACCAGACCCTCGCTCCCCAGGAGATCTACAAGGCCGGCAAGGACACGGCCGAGAAGGGCGAGATCGTGGCGAAGAGCGGCCTGCCCGTGGCGAAGCAGGAGCTCAGCCGGGAGGAGAAGGCCAGACGACACAGGCGCGAGAAGGAGCGGATACGCAAGGCCGGTGGCAATGACCGGAGAACCCCTCGGCGGCAAGGCCCAGGCTAAGAAGGACACCATCGCTGACCTCAAGAAGGGCGGTGTCCGGGTCATCAACAAGAAGGGTGAAGTGCTCGATATGGAGGGTAATAAGGCCAGAGACGCGAAAGCTCTTTCCAGTGGCAACTTCAAGCTGTAATATCCATTTCGCTATATACTGGAATTCTGAAAATAAAATACTCTATATTCATGCTGTTCAATGCGCTAAAGAATGTCTCGATGGTGTGCTCATATGTTTTGAAGATAGCGAAAGGCCCGGTTGCCCAGTGTCAGCATCGAGGGATAGTCTGTCTCTCCGCTCTTCCCACATCTCGTCAAAGAATCCCAAGAGATGTGAAAGGCAAGAGACTACAGATAAGATTATGCCATTATAGGTGATATGGACCCCGAGCTGTCGGCACAATATAGTAGTGCTGGAGTCCGTATTGCAGCCAGGAGAAGAGCCGGCGCGGACGGAGGTGGGGCCGAGTGTGAGTGTAGCTGATCCTTGCAAACAGCGCTCCACTCTAAATCAAAATGCGGGTGGTCGTCAGTAGGTCACCTTTATTTTATTTTCGTTCAATATCCAGTCGTCAACTACGTTGGTGAATTCTTCAGAAACCTTGCCTATGCGATAGTTTTTTGCGCCTCAATACTGCACAATACGAATTGTTGCAGCTGGAAACTCCTCCGCAATGGCTGGTGACAAAACCCCCAGCGTTCATGCGCTGGAGAAGCCCGAGAAGCTTCAGGATCTCCTCAAGGCCGACCGGGGCGACGATTGCACGCCGTGTCGCGTGGTTGGTAAGTTCTTCGGCCTCTTTCGCCGCTCGCATGACGATGATCATGTTTCCTCTCCCCCTCCTACCCCTTCCCTTCCGCGCTCGAGCGACGCCCCCTCCCTTCAGCAGCAGCAGCAGCAAACAACCGGCCGGGGCGGCGACTGCACGTCGTGTCGTGCGATAGGTACGGATTTGCTCCTCTCTAGAGGCTAGCTCTTGCTGCGCCCCCATCCCAACAGCAACAGCCAGCCTACTTATTTCTCTTTCAATCCAAGTCAAGGATGGTCTGCGCACGCAGAAGAGGGTGGACGACATTAGCTGACAGCAAATTCTTGTGGAACAGGCGGCGGCGCATTCCTTGGCCTTTCGGCCTACTCCTACTGGTCCGGCATGAACCAACTCGAACGTCAACAGGCCAAGATCCTGGCCTCGGGGTCCATGTTCGGCATGCGGAGCCGGAAGTTCGGCATTGCGGCTACGAGCGTGGGACTCGCATGGTTGGGCATCTGGAGAATGTTCATGTAGAAAAAGATCAAACGGAACGAAATAAACGAAACGAACAAAAAGGGATAACGACGAGCCGTATGTAGTGGTAGTGGTGCTAAGGTTAGGGCCCCGCGCCCAATTCTGGAAGAAGGACAAAACAATACCCGCCTGATGAAACGATATGGACAAGCGGCCAATGCGCCCGGCTACCATGATGGAGCCGCCAGTGCGAGGCCGACGTCGTTTACAGAATTGTGTGTTAACGGGGCACGACAAAAGACAACAAGGGACGAGGAAACCTAATCCTCGCTCGGACCACGCAAGCGTCTCCTTGAGAAACAGGGCGGTTTCGCGCGGAACATCTACAGCGTAGTACAGGCCTACAATGACGGGATGGGCGACTCCTCGTCGGTATCGCAAGAAAGGAGCGGCTCTTCTTCACCTGCACAAAATCAAATGTATTCACACCACATATCTTACAACCGAAAAAGGATTGCGAGATGGGGGTCAGCAATGGCGGGCGTTGCAGGAGTCTGTTCGACGTCGAGATGAGCTGTATATACAACAATATCATCCACTCCATTTAATCATCATCGGAATGACCTCTCCAAATTAAGAGGTCCTATACAAGCCGTGGCTCGAGGTGCTGCTCAAGATCCAGTACAAACCCACCCAGTATGCCTTCATCTCATCATTGCGAACCCTTCCCACCCGCATCCTTCGCATGGGTATCAGCATCCCTTGAAAGGGCATTCTTCAGATCCTGGACCCTCAGCCTCTGCAGCCCAGCGGGCTCCTCCAGCTCCACCGTCTCGCCCATCCTCACATCCCCCTTGACTACGTCTTTCCCCCCGCCACTCCTCGACGACAGCGGCGTCGAGACCGGCTTTGCTCCCAATGCCGTGCCTCGCGGGGCAGGGGTCGCCACCAGTCGTCGCCGTCCCGCGCGTGCCACTGCGCGCCGCAGAGCTCCCACAGCCGGGACGCGGCGCGCTTGTACGCGAAGCGCTCGTCCTCGCCCGTGAAGGCGCCCGTGTTGCTGAAGTCGAGCCGGGACGCGGTGGGCAAGATGCCGAAGTCGGAGTCCTGGTGTTCGTCCCGGTCCGAGTCCGGGTCCGGGTCCGTGTACGACGAGATGTTGGGGCGGAAGGGCGACGTGGTGTCTTGGTAGACCTCGGCGATGGTCTCGGAGAGGATGGCGTCCGAGTCTACTGTGCGGTGTTCTTGATGTGCCCCGTCTGTGGACGTTGAGCCAAGGGTGTTGTTGGTGCTGGCTTTGGCTTCGGGGAAGAAGAGGTCGTCCGGTCCCGCGGCGGCCCGCACGTGGAGTTTGCAGCGGGCCTCGTAGAGGGCGTCCAGAAGGGTGATGAGACGCCGGGCTTCGTTTTTCTTGAGGATCGTCAGGACCGGCACTTCGTCGATGATGAATGTGTGGAAGGTCGATGCCATGGTGATGTAATCAGCTGGCCCATAGGCCGAAACTAGCTCATGGAACTTCCAATATGTCACTCCGTTGTGTTGGTGTGGGACGTGGACCGTCCGTCCATATACAGTGAGCGTCGAAGCCTTCCATGGCGTGGCTCCTAGTGACGTTATCCAGTTTTTGCTGTCGCTCTCACTCAGTAAAGTGTAGTTTTGAGGTATCGCAAGGCTTTCGTCTGTTCGAACCAGTTCATTGGAAGTCAAATCATCCGTGGCATGAGACCCTTCGGTAGCATCTCCTGTTCCCACATCCGGGATGACGTCGCTAATCCGTAGCTCGATTTCCACAGGTTTCTGCGTCTCCCGTCTTCGCCAGTCTTTGCCGCCCTCCATCTGCCAGAATTCGCAGCGCGCCTTGAGCACTTCGAGAAAGTTTGAAAAATCGCTAGAACTTCCAAACAGCTCTCCTCTGCCCCTGCTCCGACTCTTGCCAAAGCCGAGAACCTGGCCTAGAAAACCGCCGCCGCCGCCGGGTGGGGGAGAGGTGTACTCGAACCCTGTAGCCTTCTCTAAATCCTCTGGCATGCGGTTTGACGAAGCAACCAGCACGCCGCCGAGCTGAAAGAAGGCCGTGAACAAGTTGCTCAATATCTTGCTCGCGGCCCGATCGGGGAATTGGAACTCGTCCAAGAACAGGATCGGAGACTTCTCAATCATCTCTCGCGCCATCCACAGTAGCGAGTATTGCTGGTCGCCCCCGCTCATCTGCGGATGAGACTTCCTGTACGTTTCCAGCTGCGATAACGTATACAGCATAAAGGTATTGAAATGCCATCGCTTCTTGCGACTTGTGGGCAAGCCGTCCGCAAGCAGGTCTAGCAGCATGGACTTCCCCGTGCCCACCTCGCCCGACAAAAAGAGACCCCGGGGCGAGTCGATCTGGATGGCGGCCTCATGGCCGGTCAGGACCCTCGTCAAAGCGAGGCTATCTCTGTCTTCCGTGCTGGCAAAGAAACGGGAAAATAGCGGGTTCCTGCGTATGGGGTGATTTGCCGCGGCCAGTGCAGAGCTGTCCTCCCGAGTCCGCCTCGACTCATCCAACGTGCTGGAGATGGCTTTCAGCCTTGCCCCATATTCAACCGAAGGCGAGTAGTCCTTTAGCCGCTTGTAGATCTTCTGAAGATGGATTGCCAGTCTGTGCTGCGCCGGATCAGGGCAGTAGTACCCCGTTGCCAGAAGGCTCCTGTATTTGACCAGGGGATCTGTGATGGTGACGGACGTTGATGTTCGATTCATTGTGGCCGGAGAGCTAGCTTAGCTACCTTGGCCAGTTGCCGACTGGGAACACCAATTACACCGCGACCTCAGTTCCTCAGATTGCCTCGATCAGAATGAATGTGAAGCCTAGCCATAGAAATGACGTTGTTGTTGTTGTCACTGAAATGGTCTAAGTTAGATGTGCATGTGGTTTGCTCACATGAGGCCAAGCTATATCACAAGGATATGCCGCATCTCATGCCCACATATAAGGAAAGTTACAGAAAGGTTACTGGAAGGGGACAACCAATACAAGTCTGGTACAAGTCTATAAGAGTACAAGGAACCGAGATCTATTCAATAACAAACTCCAGGCGACAGCATGTAGAAAGGACGTTTCAAGAATACATCTATTGACGAAAGGTGGCCCCGAAGCGGGTGTTGAGGTCATCATCTACTACTAAAGTCGGGTAAAGCGAATAGTTAGTTGCCCGCTCGGACCAACTTGGCCGGCCTAGGAGTTGAATGCGTCTAATAAGTTATGGTTGAAACAAGAATATAGCAGGCGTAACATGCAATAGGCTAGGCTAAAAATACCAGTACATACGAGTAACCCCAAACCGACCTTCTGAAAGTCCTAAATTCTATATAACAGCTCAGTGCTGAGCTGGACGATTAGTGGAGACTTCAGCCTCCAATTGCTAATTGCTAGTCGCATCAATCAACAAGGCATTGAATGTTGCCATAAATCGAAGCAGGGCCCCATTGAAAATAGATGTACTTCAGTACCATCAAATGGCCCCAGCAAGGCCCCTACTCAAAAACACCAAGGGCGTTTTTTGGATGGAAGCTACGAGGCGTGAGAGATCCATCCATCATCCATTGGCTCGCGAAAAATTAAGAAAAGGGAAAAGGCATTTTACCCAACCCGAATCTCTTGCTTGACATTCCTATTGCCCAAGTCCTTTGCGACCCAACCGTCATCAACCTATTCATCCTCTATTTACTGCATGCGCATACTTGTCCTGTTTTATGCCCCTTCTTGCGTCTTTGTTCGACGTTGACGAGTAGAGACTTGATGCATCAATCGACGGCTCGACCAAAGTAAACATTGTTGGCGACGGCTTTTTGCTTGGACGTCGTCATCCTTACTCAACAAACACCTATCTCGACCCGACCCGACCTAACCGGTCCCCCGACCGACTTTCCATTTATTTCTCAATCAACATTCTCAAAATGTTCTCGCCCTCATTAAAAAAAAATCCCGAACATGCGCCTACGCCTACAGTCACCACCCGCGGTCGCCGGCGCCAGCGTCCCGCGAGTTCGGAGAACACGGCCCAGCAGCCTAAAGCCAAGCGTTCGAGGATCGCCCTCAACGAACAGACCTTTGTCCAGCCCGACGCGAACACCGACAATTTCGAAGTGAAAGCAGCGCGTCCCTCGGCCAAGGAGTCGAAGCAGCAAGATGGCATCGAAAACACGCCGCCCGCCATTAGGAAAGAGCTCAGCGTCCGCTCCAAGAAGGCGGCCAAGGGTGGCGATCGTGTTGGCAAGGGAGATGGAAGTGTCGTACTCGTACGTAACCTACCCGCTCAAGCGTAATCTATGGGACAAATAACTTACAGGCTATGGTGTAGACGAGCAATTCCGGCTTCGTCGTCAGCAAGCTTCCTGCTCTGCCCGAGAGGCTTCGAGCCGATGCAACAAGTAAGACGGGCATCTACTGCGCCTACTGCTAGGGTTGGGGATACGATTTGACTGGTTGCTAACACTCAACAGGTCGTCAACATGGCACCGTCGATGCCGCTACTGGATTCGCCTTGAGCCTCACCCAAACACATGCAGTCGTGTGGCCTTACACGTCGCTATCACACACACCTGGGGACTCTTTCGTCTTCACACTACCCTACCCATCGAGATATGCGACCGACCCCCTACCGATAGGATCCCTCGTGTCGTCATCCGTCTCGTCGTCCGAAATTGGGTTGGTAGTGGTGATGCCCACCAGCGGCAAGGTTACCTATTGGGAGTCCATCACGAGTGCCACAACGTTAGACTTCATGCGCCAGCAGCGCAATGGGGTCGAGGACACGATACCGGGCATGTACTCGGGCGAGACGGTCACCCAGATCATTCGCGCAGAGTCGACAACCGGTTTCATATTGTCCTTCAGCAGCGGCCGTATGGCTTACCTTAGTGTACGTGACGCACACGGTCGACCACAAATATCGGTTCAGTTTTTGCGCACAAGTCTGGCCCCCAAAAGCGGAGGAATATTTGGCAGTATACGGAATGTGCTGTCCCAGGCAGCTGTGCAAGGTGATATTGCAGCTGTCAGGTCGGACCGCTCCTCGAGGCAAGGCGAGCGCACAGTCGTCGCGGCTACGTCGAAGGGCCGGCTGCATGCATGGAAGATTCACCGGGGCGGCCACCACGATCTGCTGACCGAGTACGACGCCAAAGAAGCCGTGATTGCGAGCATCCGAGAACGCGACTTGCGCTCGATCGCATATCCTGCTGAGACCTTCAAAATCCACGACTTCACCTACACGCCCGCTAATCCGGATGAGAGATACATCGATATGACACAACTTCGCCATACCCCTGCGTATGACACTTACCAGCACATCTTGCTGCTGACTTCTTTCTCCAACGGAGACAACTACCGTTATGTCCTCGTCGAGGTTCTTCTTCCCAATGGCGCATCACCCGAGACCCCCATCATCGTTGGCGCGATCCGACCCATCACCAGCTATTCGACACCGCCGAATCCTCATGCTCTCGCCAAACCCCGCCTGTACCTACCCAAACCCGCCGTTGTCGCATTTGTGGTCTTTGACCGTGCAATTATTGTGGCATCTATAGCGCGTCAACCAGATTCACCAGATTCGCAGCTGCTCGAGGATAGCCACATCTTGCCAGCTACTTACGAAGATGTTGTGGATCTTCGACAGGACCCTGTACTGGAGGTTGTTGGATCGGGCATCGAGGAGCCACATGCTCCCGGGTCTGAGGAAGCACGGAGTACACAAGTCAAAACAAAGAATCCCTCAGTGGTGCTTCTAGTTCGAGGTGCCGGCACTCTCCGAGTACTGACGTCCGATATTGACAAGTTTCCAACCGACAAAGCCCCCGAAGTCACCGCGAAAAGCAAACTTGAGCAGGCTGTTTTCTTCGGCATTAAAGAAGACAACCCCCTCGTGTTTGATGCACCACGTGAGCTTCCATTCTCAGATGAGGAGATGGGAGACGCTGCTCTTGAATTGAGTAACGACATTCTAAGCTCGAGCAGTCCACATCTGACGGCTGGTTCGGTGCACTTGGAAAGCCATCTGAGATTCCGGGCAAGGATGCTGGAAAAGCTCATGTCCCATTTGAAAAACATCAAAGTCGGCCTAAACCGTGTCACACGCTGGAAGTTGTTGTGGAATGCCGAAAAATTGCATGCTGCAAGTTACGTGTGGAAGAAGCACGAGGAGTTTCTCAACACGCGATCTGCTGAGGCGAAGAAAGATCTGGCAGCCGAGATTGTTGAGTACATCAGGACCGAGGAGAAGCATCAGCCGGACGTCTCTCGAGGAGAAATCGACCAGCTTCGTTACTGGTTCACACATGATACCGACCGAATGAACATCTTCTTGGCCTGGGCGTACGAGGTCATCAAGTACAATTCGAAAGCGGAGCTGGACCAACCATCCTTGACACGTTTTATCTGCGAAGCCATGCAGATGAACATCTATGCCATCCGTGAAGCCATGGGATTCCGTAAAAGGAACCTTTCCCTTTATGGGCTTGAGCGAGAAAAGATGGAGAATGGAATCCTCTCGGAAAACTACGAGGGTCTGCCTCAACCATGGACCAGCGATCAATACATAACGAACAACCTGAAGCGTCTGGTTGAACTTGCCTCCGAGTGGGCTAACCAGAATTACGTGACAGAGGTCTCTGGGAAAACGGAGCAGATGCTTGTCCAACAAATCCGAACCCTGCTCCCAGCTCTCACGGAGGTATATCTGACCGCTCTTCAGGAGCTGTCTCGCTCGTCGCTTGCCAGCTCGAACTCTAAGACAGTTGCTTTGGGTCAGAGTTTCGAAGAGACGTACGAAAAGGACCGCCACGAGAAGGTAATTCTTCTTGCGCAGTCAGAGAATTGGGAGGCCGCCGTCAGATTGGCCGAGCAACACCGCTCTCTTGCTGCGTTGGCAGAAATCATGATCAAGGAGACCGATTCGTTGCGTTCGAGACTCTCGACGGGTGCTTTGTCGCCTGAGGAGACTCAACGGCTCGAGGACCGAATGAAGGCCAATGAGCGACAAGTCGAAGACCACTTTGCTGAATATGGCCAGAACTTCGCTTTCCCGTTCTATGATTACCTCTTGAGCCTGGATGGCATTGATGCAGTGCTCGAGTATAACGGCGACAAGATTTACAAGACCTCGTTTCTGCGTACCAAGCCGGAACTTGCAAAGATATCGTGGATCAACGATATCATCGGAGAGGAGGATATAGTACACGCCGCCGATACGCTGCTCGATCTGGGCTTGGCACGAGAGCAGCAGATCTGGAATAAGAAGATCGAGCTGAGTCTTGGAAAGCTCGCTCGTATGGCAGAGGCATCCCGACCTACCAGCAAAGCATCCTTCAGCAGACAAGAAGCTACCGTCAACGTAACGGTGGCTGATGCTGGTGTTGAATCCATCGATAAGGAACTGGCAATCATCAAGATCCAGGATCAGCTTTATGGACAGGTTCGACCAGTTGTCAGTGTCGCTCTTGACGAGACTGCAGAACTGCCCATGGCACTTGAAGCCTTCCCGATCAAGATTCCCAAGAAGTACAAGATCATTAGCGAACTCTATGAAAATGGACTCGCGCGGCTCCTGAAACACGAAGCACTCGACCCGATGAGTCTGATCGACCTTCTCACCATGATTCAACTGCAGCCGGACCTCAAGGAGATGATTTCGGACCAGTTCTTCTTGGCCATCCAAGTTGCTAACTATGCCCTGGTTGATGAAGAGCGCGAGCAAGCCGAGCGTCTCATCTGGAGAAGGTGTTACCTCAGGGAAGACTGGACCAAAATCAACAATACCTCCCACAAGGACGACAACGATGTTCTGGAGATTTTAGGCAGCACTGACCTTTTCTCGACCTTCTGCGTCCTCTATGCCAGTCGTAAGTGCCTTTCCTCATTTCATACCTGGGATCTCAAATATGATACTAATGCTGCTTTAGAACAAAGCACAGATGGCAAACCTTACCGCCGCGTCATGCCTTCCGAAGCTCTTGGCGTCTACACAGAAACTCTTGACCAGCGCTTCCAGAAACTGGACAAGGGTTACGGCGACAGGTACCTAGAGGCAATGAGATGGGAGGACAGCAACTTGAAGAAACACGTCGAGAAGCACAGGTTGGAGCAGTGGGCCCAAGAGACCCGAAGACTGGCAGAGGACACGGTCAATCAGCAGTATGACCAACAGACTGTAGAAGGCGCCTCTCAACTGTCTCTGCCACCCGCGAAGACGACGACAGCCAACGGGCATTCGCAGAACGGCGCACACTAAAGAGATGCGGGCCGACTGCGCAGCAGCGCCCGAAAGAGACGAGTAGGGAAAGAAAGCGAAGCATGAAGCAGTGTATAGTAACCTAATGAACCCCTTTATCGGATTATATATCCTTTCTGGGCTGGCGTAGCGAGGATTGGCAAAAAGAAACAAAATCAGAGACTCGAGTAATGTCATTTGCACGGGAGGGGGATTTGATTTTGTTTTTCTGGTTCTGTCGAAGCTTCACTATAGTTTGGCTTGATAGCTTTTGTAGGAACAACAATTGCTGGCGTTGCACACAGGGGACGGGGACTCTCCTTCGTAGGGCTAATGCAATACCATTATTTTTATTCGTTTCTGAGAACCTGATCCAGAGGAGAGGACTTCAACTTGCATTACGACTTCCAGATTCTTGACTTGTAATCGATGATGGTGTGCTATAAGAAATGACCATAAGTTGACCCATTACGAGATGGGATATCAACACACATGTTTGTTTAAGGACTAGAGATTCAAAGAAACGATAGTCAACCCTTGTGAGATTTGGGTATTTAAAATCTTCGATTGAAGCTATGATTTCGAATAGTTTAGCATCGTGGCTCACGTAGAGCAGTATAAATTGTAGTATAAGATGCCTGATATTTGCCAGACTCGCCATAATCGCCCCAACACCATTTATGCCAATTGATATCTTGCAAATTCATTGACTTGACCTGTGGTCGCATGCCCAACGCCGTTATCCCCAAAAATTCATCATAATGCCAAGGAAGCACCTGGCGTGTCTGCAAGCGCATCACGTTCTTCCTGCCATAACACACTGTTCCAAGCAAAAAAAGTGCGAGACATCAATTCGCTCACCCAAGATGCCTCCTCCCTCTGCCCAACCTGATTGAGTCGCAGCACGGTATCGGTCCCTAGACTTACCATCCTCCGTGATAGCCTGTCCGATTTGGCCTGGTTTACCTGCTTCGCCACCGACGCAATCTTGCCATCGTCGTGGAGGTACTTGACTGCCGAGGTATGGTCCGGGGAGGTTGGATGGTGCAGTTCCAAGTGCGCAATGTCCAGCTGCTTGCCCCACGGTCTCCCAATGTCCGTGAACATCTCGAAGAGCGGGACAGAAGGTCGTGGCCTCTGCGATGCATCCACGGTTGATGTCCAGGACAGTCTGGCCCAGCTATTCCTCACGACCCTTTCTATGTGGCGATTCTTGGATTCCAATGTTTGATGCATGCGCAGGAAAGCCGAATAGCTGTCATCGAGGGCTCTGGTCAAACCTAGCTTGCTTTCGTCCAGTTTGATAATATACGGTATGATGTTGGCGATGGCTTGCTGCATTTCCTTGTCCTCCGGCGAATCCACAATGTGTGCGCCGAGACGTGATAACCAGGTCCATATGACTTCCTCCAGACTCTCGGCATACAGGAAAGGTGCCAGGTGTTTTATCAAGACGGGGTTGTGGAGGAACTCGAGATTGTGGTCGAGACCCGAGGAGCGAAGCCATTGCACGACTTTCAGGCCGGCGCCTGTATCGCCCAGCCGCACCCGCTTCTCCAGCGCAAGGACGGACTGGGAATGGATGATGCGGGAGATGGAGGCGAGGAAGCCGGCGGCCCTTTGTGTAGTCATCATACCCCGCGACGAGGCTGAGTCGAAGATGTAGAGCTCCTTCTGAACGTCGGCCTGGACATCGGTCGGCAGCGGCTCCGTGTGCAACGATATTTGCTGTTGGCTTCCTGCGCCTATCCTCTGCGGCTTCGCGAACAGAGGGTTGGACAAGATGTTGTCCAAGTGGTAATCGGTCGGTCGTTGTTTGCCATGCTGATTACTGGAAGACTCTTTGTTGGAAAGCACGGCTTTCTCCAGTCTCTTGGAGATTGGCGCCGGCGCTGGCGGCGGGACGACCTCTTGGGAAGAAGAGGATTGCCATGGATGTTCTTGGTCGAGGTGCTTCCGGAAGGAGGACGTGATGGAGTTGAGCAGATGTTGCGACTCGCGCTGGTTCAGCGGCAGCGGCTGGTGGATCCGGGAGAGCAGTCCCTTCTTGAGGGAGTTGAGTCGGGTAGTCGGGGCGACCATGACGGAGATGGATGAGGGCAGATACCACCACTACTACTACTTATATATTGTAGTCCGTCGACGGTTTTCGCGGCTACGCTACGGCGAAATGGAATTGGATATGCAGGTTGTTGTGAATGATGACAAGAAGATAAGGTTGTTTGGGTGGTGTGTAGGGTTTCTAGGGTCGGATGCTATTCGTAGTTGAGACTGAAGGGTGTGGTTGTCGCGACCGCACCACATCCCAAGGATCTGATCGGTCGTTCACGATGTCAATTGAAGCCGCCGTCGCCTTGGTGGGCTGTTGTCGGCCATTCTCCATACAAATCTGATGCGGTCACCAAAATGCCAAGACCAGAGACCATGCCCGGAGCTCTGGCTGGGGGTCTTGTCGGCATAAGATGATCCGTTCCGATACAGGGTGGGACACCCGCTGAGCTTGCCCCGGGCTACATGCCTAGGTACCTAGGCCAGCTACAGCTACACGTTATGTAATTGAGTCGAGAATGACGCTGGGCCACAGCTGAGATTCCATTCAATGCCTCAGGTCTCACTGTCTGATGTTTTGATTTGGATGCGTATACATTGACTGACAGCGTGGACTCTGATACATAAAAAAAAGCCTGTGGGCTGAGAGGTTTTTCTAGATCGATCTTGAGTCGCTGTTTGACTGACTTGCAACTCTTACCTGCTCGACATGCTGGATGGGATGTACACTTTTAGTTACGATTCATGTCCTTCCATCTGCTAAACCCATGATTGTGTTATTTGCAAGATTCTGTCTTGGCGGGGTTTGGCCAGCTTGCCTATCATTCAAAGAGAATCGTCTGGACAATCGTATCCTTCCTTAAATATGGCACTGCCGTGTCCGATTCCCAGCATGTAGCTTGATGAAGAGACTCGGGTTTGCTTGGCCTCAGCTGTCAGGTACGGAGGTAGGGGCTGGTAGGCTGGTAGACGGGAGACGGCCCAACCAAGATCTGCCTTTTCAGGGTGGAGTGCATGAGGATGCAATGGGATTGCCGAGCGCCAGAGCTCCGTTGATTGGCCAGCTAGGAGAGGTAGGGAGTGCTAAGCTACAACTAGAGCTACACTTGAAGGTGACGACGGGCATGACAATTGTCACGTTGCCAACGGTCATACTGCAAACTTTTGCACGGCATGGGATTTCATACACTGATAACGATTGCTCCATATCTATCGGTGAAGGGGATATTCTGATAGAGAGGACAGTTTCACCTCACCTACTATACTAGACTACCTAAGGTCGCCCAATACACCAGGCGTATCAACAGAAGCATTTGCGTCATGGGTGCATTTACGCATTCCAACTAGAGTTGAGTGATCACGAGACATGGCATGGCTACAGTGAGGGGGAGGTACCTACTTAGCTAGGGGTAGGGAGGTATAAATAAATTCCACTCTACCTACCACTCAGGTTATGTTCCCCCATGGTACTTGTGTACCTAACTCAGGCACCCGGCCGCATGCAGCTGGTGTGGGTATGGATATTTTTGTTATGTTGTTATTTTCGCCTGTTGGCTCTATCTCTTCGGGTGTTTTTCATGTAAGGTATTCAATTATTATTAGACTCCAATGCTGGGGGTCGGTCAGGTTCAATCAAGACTTTTGACTTGGGTGCTGTCAGCCTCAAAAAATAAAAACAGGCCAGGCATTTACACACAGCAATTGGCCCTCCAGTCCCCGCCTAAGCTACCTGAGGCCTAACATTCATTGATGAACCAACCAACTGGGATTGACTGGATCTAAAAACCAACCCACCTGTAGTATTCAACGAACTTGCCTTATTACCTCGTCCGTTTTACTGGTTAGGTTAGGCATGGGCATTTGTTCTTGTATTCCTGGGCCAATAGCATCCGTCGGCTGAGCTGAATCGTTGATTGATTGACCAAGTGCCAGTTACCCGTTCCCCAGTGGTAGTGGTACCGCTCAAGCTGCAACTCGCTGTTACTGCTGCCATAGCATTGACATCCCGTCCGGGCGACCTGTCGTTCTACTGCAGCCATCAAATCAGTTCAGTTCGTTTCAATCCCTCATTCGACCTGAACTCTAATCCCATCAATTCCCATCCCCCCCAGGCTGGAATTTTGTATTCTTCACTCACACATCCGACCCCCTTCCTGAACCCACGAATTGTCGCCCATCTCCATCAGTGCACGTCGTCGCTAGTCCCTTTCCTTCAAGGGACTTTTGGTTTTTTTTTTAACTAATTCTCCTCCTTCCTCTTTTTCTGCTGTCTCCACACCAAAACACACATTTCACATACACACTTCACACACACATCGAACCCCCCAGACATTCTACCACGCAATGTCTGAGGTACAGGCTCGATCGCAAGCGCCCACCTCCCGAGGCAGAGGAGGTGGCCGCGGAGGCAGAGGAGGTTTCGGCGGTCGCGGAGGTGCCAGAAAACCCAATGGCGACAAGTCAATCTCTGCAGACTCGACCTCGTTCGACGATGACGGCGACGTGAGCCAGCTCCGAAAGCAACATGGCGAAAAGCTCGACATGATCAAGGCCATCTTCCCCGACTGGTCAGACGCCGATATTCTTTATGCACTGAAGGAGACAGATGGTGATGTCGAGCTCACTGCCACACGCATCTCAGAAGGTTAGTTCCACTCCACTATACTTGCTCACCTCTTGAGCACTGCTTTGATCAACAATCATGTCCTTTTCCGTTCTTACTACCCTTGTTGTTGTTGTTGTTGTTGTTCTTCGACCTCGGCTTGAAGCTGCTGGCTCTTCATGACCACCTGTCGCCATTTCACTTAGCTAACCTTTACTCTTCCTTCACTAGGTACCATCTCTCAATGGGGCGAGGTCTCCAAGACCAAGAAGGCTCCTAAGCCTAAGACGAAAGAATCAGCTACCGCTGGCCTCACCGAATCGACTGGTAATGCCCGGCCTATTCGAGGCGGTCGCGCTGATGGAGGACGAGGAGGTCGAGGTGCACGTGGAAACGAGCGCGCGGGGGGCGGACGTGGTCGGGCCACCACTGCTCACGTCGCTACCAATGGCCAACGCAACAAAGATGGCCAGCTTTCTGTGCCCACTGATGAGGCTTCAGGTTGGGGCAACACTACTTCTACTGATGATGCGACTACGAATGCGAATGAATGGGGAACCACTGGCTGGGGCACCACAACCACCGATACGACTGCAAACACCACTACTACTTTCACAACCGACTCTACTACCCCCGCTCCTACCTCTACTACCACGTCCGCTCCCGCAGCTGCCCCCGCTGCCATGACCTGGGCTAGCATGCTTCGAAAGTCAACGGCGCCTGCGCCTGCGCCAGCCAAGCCTAAGGAGACCGAGGCACCCAAGCCTGCTACTGATTCCCTGGAACCTTTGCCTCCTTCGGAACCTACCGAGCCCGAGCCTGAAGCTCCGACTGAAGAGGCACACGAGGAGCCTACTCCCAAGGTCGAGCAGGCTGCACCTGTACCTGCCCCCTGCGCCGATTCCTGCCATCCCCGTAGCCGTGCCTGAAGCACCCAAGGTCGTCGAGCCCGATGTTGCTTTACCGCCGCCCGAAGATGACCTTACCAGATGCAACCTGGAACAACTCCCCGACGAGTCGAACCCCCCTGCCACACACACCGTTGCCAGCACAGCTGCGGACTCGTGGGATCCCCGTCATGGTCAAAACAGCGCTACTGCTACGCCGATTTCTGCCTCGCAAGCTCAGCACCAGCAGTCCCGCCCCACTGCCAGTGGTTATGCTGCAACTGCTCTCAAGGCTACTGAGCGACCCGTTCGTGTGCCTAGTTTCCAGCGACGAGTTCTTGAGCAGGAGGAGGCTGTTCGCATGCCTGGCAACCGCGAAGTAGACCGTGCCGCCGTTCAGTTTGGTGCTTTCAGCTTGAACGGAGCCGAAGATGATATCGATGGAGACCGCGAGGAGGCCGAGACTAGAGCTCAACCGCCCTCCGACTCTCCCGTCCAGCCGCGTGCGGCGTTGCCCCCCGTTACCCAACCTGCTGCGGTGCCCGAAGCTTTCCCCTCTGCTCCCGGCCCGAAGCCTACCGCCTCTCTACCTCAACCTTCTGGTGCTGCTGGTATAGTGCCTTTTCATTTACTCCCGACGCAACTACTGTATACTAACATCTCCTCTCCAGCGATGCCCGTAGCACCCCCTACTGGCCCTGCCGCTGCCGCGGCTGCTCAACGTATGTCACAATACCCTCAATTCGCACACCCCACCATCATCTTGACTAACTTTCACTCAGCTCCGCTTGCTCCTGCGGCCAACCAATTTGGACGATTCGGACATGCCAACACCCATGATCAGTCCGCATTCCCTCCCAAACAGCCATTCGACTCGCTTGGCCAGCCACCTGTAACAACTGCTCCTGGAGTTTACGACAGCGCCTACACTCCCGCATCCCAAGCTCCCACCCAACCCAGCGCTGCTGGTGCTTTCAGCTCTGCTCCTAATGACTACTCTTCATACTACACTGCGGACCAGTACGGCAGAGGCTCGTACAACAACTACTATGGCCAACACAATCAGCACCAGGGCGCCCAGGGCCACAACGAGGGACCCAGCTCCCAAGGCCGACCTTTTGCGGGCTACAATGCCACAGCGCAAAGCGCTGACAACTTGAGCCAATACCCGCAGAGCGCGGCCCAGCAGCTCAGATACGGCACCGCAGCTGCAGGCGATGCTCACAACAGTGGCCACAACACCCCGAACCCGGCTACTGTCCAGGCTCAACCTCAGCAGCCTCAGCAGGCCGGTCAGAACAACGGACCCCAGTCCAACTTGCACCAGCAGCCCCCTGCTAACTCATACCCCTATGGGCATCCTTACTACTCGAGCCCCTTCTACGCTCAGTACATGAACTCGACTTATGGAGGCGGTTATGGTCAGGGCGCATATGGTGCCGGCCCTTACGGAAAGGGCAACGTCTACGGCAATCCCAGTCACTATGGAATGTCTCATGGAGGTCCTTATGACTCATCGCCCGCCACTAGTGGCTTTGGTCAGTCTTCTCTGGGAGGTCGCGACAGCGGTCTTGGCTCGACCATCGACAGCTATGGCCGTGCTGGATCTGCTCAATCTGCTGCCCAAGGTATGGGCAACAGTGGTTTCGGTGGTGCTCACGATGCATTCGGCCGTGCTGGGTCAACCTACCAGTCTCAGGGTGGCCAGTCGTACAACGGACCGGGTGCTCAGGCAGGTTCAGTCAACGATGATCTGAAGCCCTACGGCGAAGCCAAGGTTGCCGGTGGCCCAAGCCCATCCCTTGCTGCGGCTGCTCGCCCTGGCTCGGCCACGAACAACACCCCTGGTCAGTCTGGCCTCCCACCCCCTCAGTCCGGAGCCCAAGGCATGGGTGGCTATGGCGGCTACCCGAGCCACCTCGGTGGTGGCCACAATGTCCACAGCAACCAGACCGGCGGCAGTGGCTACGGCCTGGGTGGTGCAGGTGGCCAAGGCCATGGCAACAACCCATATGGCGGCTACGGCGGCTACGGTGGATTTGGCGCATACGGTAGAAGCCAGGGGCAGCAGGGCTGGGGCAACAACTACTAGTGGCCCGCAAAAATGATCTTCGCATGGTTCCTGCGAAGAGGACGAATTATTACACGACTAATTCCGACTGACCTCGGGGGAAAAGAGGCAGCATACAACCTCTCGTTTCTGACAAGGACATCAATGGATAACTGCGTCTTTTTCGTTGGCTTGACATGGGCTTGCATGGAAGTGGTCATGAAAAGTTTCTCATTATGCCTTTTTGTCTGCTGTTCCGGAATCAATACCAAGGCTGGTGGTTGGCCCTTCGTTTTCGATATGGAGTTGAGAACGAAAAGGGAAGGCGAACAGAAAAAAAAGGGAACATCTGCACGTGTACGATTTTAAGAAAACCCACTCGACTTTTTCCTATTACGGTAATCTTTTCCCTTGCTCTTCCAAGGAGTGGTGGAAGAGAGTAAGGGAGAGACTTCACGGCTCTCGTTGCGTTTTCACGCACTGTACTCATGTGGCTATACCAGGGATTGGTCCAGGGTTTGCTGATGGAGCCAGCATATGAAATAGGATGATACCGACAACAAAGATTTCGTTGGTTGTGCATTTGCAATGTCTTCTCCCCCGTGACTGTATAAATTAGAGCTTCCTAAAGCCGCGTGTGCCGGCGTGCCCTTTGGTTTGGGTCGTGTATTTTCCGCTGGAGAATTCTCCTGCAAGATACTCGACCAAGCCAATAGCATATTGCCATGCAAGTATGTATGGAGTAAGTACATGCACACTAGATAGACCTCGGCTGCCCTCCCGACCCCACTCGGCGTATGCCATATGCAGGGCGCGGCACCGGCCCTCCTTGTCGCCGGAGTCGGCCACGGCAAAGAGGTACTATTTGACTCCGGGTCGCTCAAGTTTTATCATTGCTTCTACGAATCGAACGGACATTGATTTCTTCGCTACTGCGCTTTATGAAGTATCTACTACCTAAACCTCACGAGACAGCTACGAGTGACCAGGTCGTCTGCTACGACCAGAGACTTTGCCCATTTACCACTTAAGTCCATGAGCAAATACACACTCGGACGTTTGAGATAGTAAATGAGACCCGCTCAAGTCTCGACTTCCCCCAGGACGGCATCGCTGCGAGTTTGGCAATCCTCTAGTCGGCAAAACAGCATCTGGCAGAGACACAGTTCACTTCTTACGGCGCTTAGCAGCACGCTTGTTAAATACTCTCTCATCCATAGGCGAGCCCTATCTCATCAACGGAAAATGGAAGGTCCAGACCAGCAGCAGCAGCCACCGCCGCCGCCACCGGCTTTCCTCCCAACCCCTCGGAAACTCACCACAACATCGTGTCGCTGGAGACGTTCTGGGTCCCCCTGCCGTCGGCCTTCCGCTTCCCCGCGGGCCACACCCACACCCTAACAGCGTACCCCCTGACGGACCCCAGCCAAGTCGCGGCGCGCATCCGCGACGCCAGCATCGTGCTGCTGTCGGTGCTGCGGCTCGACGCGGCGCTGCTGAGCCCCGAGGTCTGCCCGCACCTGCGCATGGTCGCCGTCGTCGCCTCGGGCACCGACAGCGTCGACCTCGAGGCCTGCCGCCGCCGCGGCATCCACGTCGCCAACACGCCCCACGCCAACGCCGACGCCGTCGCCGAGCACGCCCTCGCGCTCTACTTTGCGGCCCGCCGCAGCGTCGTGCTCGCGCATGCGCGCACGCAGCGCGGGGTCTGGACGCACCCGGCTGAGGGGCCCCGGCTGCTCCATACGCTCAACGGGCCCGATGGGAAGCCGCCGCGGACGAGCGCGCACGAGATTGCGGGGATCGTGGGGTATGGCGCTGTGGGCAGGAAGGTGGCGAAGCTGTTCAAGGCACTAGGGATGCGGGTCTTGGTGTCGGGACGGAAGGGTGCTGCTGTAGCTGCCAAAGGGTCAGAAGGAGAGGAGGAAACCAGAAAGCCTTTCGACACTGTGATCCGCACCGCGTCCGTCCTGGTGCTGTGCCTGCCGCGCCTCCCGTCGACGGAGAACCTGATCGGCGCCGCGGAGCTCGAGGCCATGCCGCGCCACGCCGTGCTGGTCAACGTTGCGCGGGGCGGCATCGTGGACGAGCAGGCGCTGGTCGACGCCCTCCGCAGCCGGTCCATCGCGGGCGCCGCCGTCGACGTGTACGCGCGCGAGCCCGCGGGGCCCGAGACGGGGACGCCGCTGCTGCCCGGCGACGAATCGCTGAGGGATCTGAACCTGATCACGACGCCGCACGTCGCGTGGTGTGCGGAGGATACCAACCAGAATTATAATGACATGACGGTGGAGAATATTCACAGTTGGCTCGAGGGGCGGCCGACTAGTACTGTGGTGTAAAGCAAGCAGGGGAGTTCAATGAATCGAGTGTTTACGCGTGTGAGATAGGCATAAGCATGTTGGAAACATATGGGTAGATGATGGTATGGATGGGATATACAAGAGACTATACTTTGACGCTGTACAGCGCATATAGGTGATAAGGTCTGGCTTACTATAGGAATAGGGGGGCCCCAGTGGTCAATGAGGGAGCAAAATATCCATTTTGCTCTCGATATAGAAAGTCATGTAGGACATGATCTAAAGATTTCATGTTCAAAGTGTCATACGACTGACTCGATCCTTTCCCTCCGTTTGACCAAGCCTGGTCTTCGAGTTATCTCGTATTCCTGAAACTCTAATTCTCATCAGAAGTTGCTTTGGAGTTTCCTGTACTATGAAACTACAGTGATATTGTTGCTGATGGTATATGGCCTAGCTGTCTACTCCTAAGCTTCTCATAGCGAATGCAAGGCGGTTTTGGTAATGACTTGTGTGTGGTCGAGTGAAGATCAATAGTTAGATTAGTTTTCCTGGACTCAACTCGCAGATGATAAGAATTACCTCCTTTTCATCATGAAAAAGTGTAACCAATACAGCAAGGAAACAACCATCTTTTTCGAACTCATCCCTACTTTGGTAGACTCGAACAGTCAACTTTAGGTACTTTAGCCATCGTCAGAACAAACTTAGAGGAACCTGGGTTATTTGAGAATTTCTATGACCCAGTATTTGCTTCCAGGCTTCATCCAGATTCACCTCCTAGTCCAAGAAAATCCCTGTGAATGATCCGAAGGCCCCGGGCAATCAACATGTCGATCTTTATATGTACGCCTAGAGCATCAAGCCCGTCCAGGGGGATGCCTGGAGTCTGTGATTAGATAGACACTCTGGCGGCGGTGGACTTGTGCCTTGATCAATGCACGTATGTAGTTGCACCCCCTGGACTGAATGGCTCTGATACTCTGTATTTGTTTACGATTCCTATACTTCATAACATGTTCAATGAGATGAGCACCACTGCAATAAGAAACAGGCTGGAAAAGTGAAGATCGAAGCACTTGTCCAAAACAACTAGGGGAAAATCAAGATATTGGACGAAACATGCGTGAATGGGCTCATGCTCCGTCCTCAAGTCATATACTAATCTCCCCGTCCCAGCCTATGCCGCTTGGGTGAGTGATTATTTGTCAACCGCACACGAGTTCATTGATCTAACTGGTAAGCTGAAGGGCAGCCATTTGTGATTGCACCCTTTGGCGAGAAGTGTTGCATATGAGAATGTGCTTGCTGATGTTCTCACAAATCCTTAGTGCAATATAGTGACACGACGCGAGCCGTACATTCTGGCATAGTATAGGTAAGTAGCTGGCTCGTTTTCACCGATGGGCTGCTATGTGCGTTCATATGGGTCCTATTTCACCGCCATTACTTTGCAGCTTCACCACCCTGGTACTCAACGCCATCGATCACGATGACATATTCAGAAAACATATCGGGCAAACCATATTTGAAAAACCCCCAGTTTCATCATCGGACCTTTTATTTTCAAAGCTGGGGATGAGGAGCCATGCCGACTGAGTATAACCTCGAGGGGAAAGAATCGGCGATTTGCACAACCTATCAAAATAGTCGATGCATCTCGAAGTGCAGTTGTTTCCCTAAGCAACCTGCCTCGAGCCTGCGGAGCATACGTAAGTATGAGAGAGCAATCTCGGAGCTCGGTGAGACACACTCGAGAGCCACCTTGCTGTGAGCTGAGCGCTCGTGATTGGGCTCGCTGCTTTATGTGGTTTTGAGGAGTGGCCCCATCGCCGATATACCGCCACTGTCCCGATACGTCATCGGGTTGGACACGCCTGGTATTTGAGTAATATGAGACGGCGTTGCTGTGGGAATGCATTGGATCAAGCAATACCAACTACATGTACGGAGTAGTATGGTGGTGATTGTGGACGCGGGCGTGTTTCGCGTAGCGCCTGCGAAGCTGGGGTAGCCGTCTACGTGTATGTGTCTAAAGGGACCCTTTTTAATCACAGGTCAAGACCCTTTGGCCTACGTATGTAGAAGGCAAGCTTGCACGGACAGTGATCGGTCACAGGGAGCAACGGCGCGGAAAGGGCACAGACTCGCTGGCGGGAATCCCAGGCGACATACCGCGGCTGGTTATTGAGTCCTTGGATTCCGGCATCTGCAACAAAACCCTTATTAGTTCGCGCCACCTGTCGCTATGACAAGTAGATGTGCTGCCAGCATGCATGCCTTGATGCACGTGGGAATAAGCAAGTAGGATGTTGTTGCTGTATCTTAAAGATGCACTGATGCACATCATATCTTAAAAGGCGGTGGGCCAAATGAGGGATCGGCTCTGTTAACTTGCAATGCTTGTCCAGATCTCGCAGATCGTCATCGCGAAGGCCCTTTCATGAACCTCATGTTGGCCCGTGGACTGTGTGGACCAGGACGTGACGATCATTGGACATTAGCTCTGGGGTCGTCCATCAGCACTGCATCTGGTTCGCTCATCAACTGGTCACTGTCACTCACTCTGACAAAGGAATGGGTCAATGTACTGTATTACTGGATTAGTCGTGCGCCAAGAGAGAAGAGAGGGGTGCACAGCATGAACTTGGCTGCTTGGGGGTGGTTTCCTGTTGGTTATCTTCGTCGAGCCTCATTTGCCCCATGCAAGGAGAAAGGAGAGAACAAGAACTTGGGGGAGGACCCAGTCAATGTTGTTGGCTGCAGCTTCCTCCTTGCCCCCCGTTAGAAGCCCAGAAGCGTAGCCTAATCGGTCAACGTGGATGATGTGATTGCTGATGTGGTCAATGTTCTGCCGACTTCAATCGTTGTCTCTGCCGGCAGGTTCGGGCGATTCGGTTGAAATAAGGCCAATTTCAAGGAGAGCCGGGTAATGATCTGCAAGGTCGCATTGTGATTTCACACCTGCTGTCCTGAGTCGACCTACATACAGGCTGTCATCTCGTTTCGGCTTATGTCAGTTATTCCCGAGCCTACTACTGTGGCATCGAGTCGGCCGCAATATTTTCGGATCTCGCAAAAAGGATCCAAGATGTTTTGAATTCTGGAGCGACGAATCAACCCTCACAGACGGGCGCTTGGCGCTTCCGTGCAATTCAAGTCACGAGTGTCACCCATGAGACACAAGTGCTCTTTAGCCATGCAACTCCAGTCGGCCTTGTTTCATAACAGGCCAAGTGCTGGAGTGCTTTGCCCGAGCTGGTCATACGATCCCACACAAATAGACTGCACGCATGCATGCGCATTCGGAATGCATGCAAAGCAAGCATTCGTCCGTCGCCTTCGCCATGCTAAAGTTATTAGTAGTACGGTACCTGTTACATGTCACAGACGCACTTTCCTCGACTTCTTCCTTCTTCCAAGAGCCGCCTAATATCCCACCCATCCATATCCGACAGCTGATCCATCGTCTCTGAATCCGGAGCCGACAGGATTTTTAATGGCATCACATCAGTTCTCCCGCAAGACTACAGCGAACCCAGGTAATTGCTACATACTTGTACTTAACATGGCGCATAAACAAATGGAAACGTCTCGGGCGGGGAGGACTGTCAGGCCTGCCAGACTGTGCATTGAAAAAAGCCCACCGCGCCGGCAAAGTGGGGACGTGAAGCCCGCCATCCGTCCTTTTTGACCGCCGAATGTTTCGACAAAGGATGGAGCAAATCCCACCATGCAGGCGGATACCTTAGGCTTGCGTCATATAGAGTAGGGCCTTATATTAGGCTTGTGGCTCATGGAAGCACTTCTGTCCCGACATAGGCTGATTCGGGGTGTTCGAGAAGGTCGAGAAGGAGGGGGGGAAACAGGTTAGGCCGGTGTCTAGTCTTATAAACTTCATCGGTTGGCCCTCGCTGGTTGATTGAAAGAGAATATCAATCGGCCAATAGCCACAGCAAGCCCAACCTTGGTTCTGGTCGGGGAGATGAAGAACAAGCTGCGAACCATAGTTCGATCTCCACTAGCATCGCATATCATATCATGGAGCCCCCGTCAATCTCCCATATCTATCTTGGGCCCCATTCGGCCAACGGTGTCGCTTCAGGCCTAGCCCGTAGCCATCCGTATCCTTTTTAGTCACAACCGCTTTCTCCCTGTGCTGGTTTCATCGGAATTGGAGTTGGGCAGACACCCGACAGAGACCCAAATGACAAAACCTGGAATGACGTGCCATGCATGCACACTGTGATCGAGCAACCAGCCAGTCATGGGCAAGAGAGACGAATGTCGCCATGGAGACGAGCTGACAATTCGACCCGAGGCTGATACACAAGCGACACCACCTTCTCGACATGGAAAGGCTGCACGCTTCTGCATTGGGAAATTGATCCAACCGACAGAACACGTGAGGGGACGAAAAAGGGAATTTTCCAAATCTCCCATTCTTTCGATAACCAATCAGCCACAAGTGCGACGGACAGAGAGCCAATGGTACGCGACAGCCGCAAATGGGCCGAGACGAATTCCTGTCAATAAAGGGTTCATATGTATTCCAAATGACGCCCTGACGCCGGTTCGTTCCAGCAGCACAAGCCAGCCAGTTAGCGCTCACAGCTGTGGGCATCCCACTAAGGCCCTCACCTGGACCAGTCCTGGACCTGGGCGCAAATGCAAGGTACCCGTGCGACTTTACCGCTTCAAGAAAAGACTCACCTTCTTGGCCAGCACGGGGCTAAGCCCGTTCGGAGAGGACCCTCCAACGTCTTAAAATTGCTGGCTGTCAAGGTTGCAAGCTGAGGATGGGGATTGGGGCGCTCTATTGACTATTGCCTTTCTACTGTAACCTATTCCCTTGAGTCCCAAGTACACCAATAGAAGTGGGGACAGCGTTTGGGTCAATCAGAAGATCAGATTCCATCAGATAGTGAAAGTTCACGCCGTCGAGGACTTGTAACTCGCGAAGGTAACAATATATACTGAAGTATCGCGACGCCCCACTTCTATTGGTGTATTTGGGACTCCAGAGGATAGTAACAGGCAAAAATGTCAACACTACGACAGTATACTTCTAGCACAGCACAGCAAGCAAAAAGCAGACACAGCACGCCTGACACAGCCGTGGCGTGCCTTTGTTCCTCCCGTCCCGCTATTGACACCAAAGACAGACATAGGCGGGCTGGTCACCTAGGTAAGCAAGTAAGTCATCGGTATGCGCGTATGGCATGGCATGGTGGTGCTACCATTCATGGGCAAGAACAAAAGGGTGGAGAAGATCTCAAAAAGACTGGATTCAAACCTGATATTCTGGTCTGTTTGTCCAAGACAAAGAAAGAGGAGAGGAAGAGGGAGAGCGAGAAAGTTGACTTGCTGGCATTGGATAGCTTGCTGCGCTTCGCTTTGCCTCACTCGCTTACTCGCTCTTCTTATGCCCATTGAATTGCTGAGAGTCTTCAAACATCGCATAGCCTGCCTGCGCCATCCTGCCACTCCTATTCAGGCCTCTCGGTTCGTAATGCAGCAAGCAGCATGAGATTGATGCTGATGCTTGCTAGAAGTCTTCTCTTATCTTTTATCAGATATACCCAGCCAGCATTCAAGCACCCCGGAGTTCCAGACCACCGCCCGCCCACCCCATAACTTCCTTACATACTGTACGGATACGCATGCAAACAGCAGCCATTCCATCACAGTCGGGCCCTGGCAAGAGGAGCATGATTGATCGATCTTTTTCCTATTGCAGTCCCGGCCCCCCTTGCATTACGAGAAAAGCCGCCAAGGTGCCATTTGGACAGGGACAGGGGCTTCCAAGGCTCTAAGCGGTCATCCGTGCATTTTCCTGACAGGGAGCAAGGGAGTTACATACTTGAGGCAGGGGCTCCGCGGCCAGCCTACCCTGACCCTCTTTCGAGACACTTGCCGCAACACCAGCAAGAAAGACCCTCCACACCGACCTTTACATTTACAATTATCGACACTCATTCTTCCAATCCGTATTCCTTCCTTCGCTCGCTACTTGGCTTTTCTTCACTCTAATTATCCAGTTTTAAAAATAATAATTCCTGAAACGGGGGTGCCACTTGCATCCTGCCGCTTGTTTCTCACGCGACCACATACATAATACCGGAAAAGTTGGTGCATTGCTGTTTGGGCACAACAACAACCCCAGCCCTCGGTTCCTTTGCCTGGGTATCAGCACCTCGTGACCCCTAGCTCCTGTCACCCATTGAGGATTATCCGATCGCCGTTTCAGAAGGAGGTCGGCTGCTTAGTCTTCGATCATACAAACACATTGTATGCTGTCATTGAACCGACTGGAAACAATTCGGCACACTTGCCCACCTACAACAACAACTACAACAAAATCTCCAGCGGCTTACAGTCTCCCCGAGAGCTGGATACCATCCCAACAAGGACGCAACACAACAGGAATAACCACACCCGCAGCACCTGAGTTGGACGACAACACCGTTGGAAGCCGCAATGGCTGCACCCCAGACAGTCGGCGTTTATGCCGACAATCAAATGTTCACAATGCGGGAATGAAGTTGAGATATCAATGATGGGCGATCACATATGTGGTGGAGCGCCTGTCGTAGAAGGTTGGTTTCCTCCCCTCTTTGATTATACGCTTCCTCTTCCGCTCTGTACTAACAACTATCCAAGCACCACCGCCCGCGCCTGACATGCTAGGCGGCGCCTTTGCAAGTGTGAAAGGAGTATTTGGATTTGGATATGGGAGCAAAGCGGCGGCGCCGCCCACGGTAGACACGCAAAGTGCCAACTCGGCGTATGCCAAACCTGACCAATTAACCCCAGTCAGCGTGTCGACAGGTAGCCGCAGTACCATGTCGCCCAAGACGCCAACGGGAAGGACCAACAGCACCGGCGGCGACGAATATTTCCCAGCAATTGCAGGCGCAAATTCACCATCTCAGAACACGCGACCTGGTGGTTACGGCGGCTTTGGAGACGAGAATGAGCAAACATACGGCTACGGGACAAGCCCGCAAAAGCCTGCGACTCTACTGCAGCGAAAGATCGAGGGTTTAGCGGCCCCGGCTCCTCTGGAAAGGTCGAACACATCTACTTCGTATGGGTCCAACAAGCCTCGTTTGCCGCGGAAAAACGGTTACGGTGGATTTGGCCCCCCTCAATCGGAACAGGGAGAGGATTTCGAGCCGAGACCGCTAGGAAACCAAAGGGCCGGGACTTTCCCCAGAGAAAACGAGAGGCGGCCGGATGATTACGATGCGCCCACTCGAGCTCCTTCTGCGCCAGGTTCGCGTCCAGAACCAGAACACGCTCGTGTACCTACAGCCGATTACTCAGAGCGACCTGTGACGAGAGACAGGCAGAACAGGCCATCGTATAACTCACGACAGCCGTCCCAGCCGTCATCTTTGAGGGGTTCTTACGGCCGCCCGCAAGAAGCGAGGCGACATCCTTCGTCCTCGCTCAGTCCCACTGATGGTTATGGCCCGGGCAACCCGTACCACTCTCCGTCCGTGTCCCAATCTTCGAGCAACTCGGGATATAGCCGTGGGTCGCGTCAGCCCAGTATGGCAAGTTCGAATACAAGCCCTGCCCGCTCGTCGACGGCATCGCGGCGGCAAAACTCGGGAACGCAGGACCTCGATGACTTGATGAAAGATCTCGAGTCATCGATGGATTCGTTGAACCCCAGGGATATGCGTGTGCCGTCTTCGAGGTCAGACTCGCAGTCCGATATGAGGAACCCGCCTCCTGCCATCCGGCCGCGTATTGACAGCCTGCGATCGAGTTCCTCACAAACTGTGAGCAATCAGCGATCAAGGTCTCCTCCCAGATCGCCTCCATCATCGAGATTGGAGCCATCATACTCACAACCCCAGGCACCGTACGCTCAACCCCAATTCGCAGATGATCGTAGCCACTCAACTGGCCCTACCCCTCAGCCATCACACAACAGAGCGCAGTCGCAGGGCCGTTCGCGTGGCAACTGCAAGGCCTGCCGACTTGCCATTACAGGAAAGTCCGTTTCCTCGGCTGACGGGCGACTGACGGGAAGATACCATAAGGCGTGTTTCGTTTGTACGACATGCATGGAACCGTTCGCGTCGGCAGAGTTCTATGTGCTCGATGACCAGCCGTACTGCGAGCGACATTATCACAAGCTAAACGGTTCACTGTGCGGCACTTGCAACCAAGGTATCGAGGGGCAGTACCTGGAAGATGAATCGACGAGCCAGAAGTACCACCCTCAATGCTTCCGCTGTGGAGATTGCGGACAAGTACTTCGAAACGGGTACTTTGAAGTTGACGGCAAAGCATACTGCGAACAGGATGCATGGAAGCGCGTACAACCGAAACCGCAAGTAGCGCCGCCACGGCCGCCAAGGGGAATGATGAGACCTCCGCCACCCCGTGGCGGACCTCGACCGCCTATGGGTATGGGTATGGGCGGCCGGCCAGGTTACGGCCCGCCCGGCGGCAACCGACTTGGTCCTCCTCCCGCTGGTGGGATGCCCGGCATGCCCAGGATGAACAAGCGCATGACGCGCCTGGGCATGTTCTAAAATTCCGGCACGACTTGAACCCAGAAACTAATTATTTCCTTTGTCTACGGACGAATTCGATTTCTACCACACATATATACCCCCGCTCTCTCAGGGCGCTTGCATTTTTTTGCTATGTTGGCGTGGACCCTAGGGGTTCTCGGAACATATCAGTGTTGTCTGTTGGAGACATACTATATACCCAGTCGCTGCTTTCGAACCATACCCTAACTGCGAGATTTCACTTCACTGTTAGTTGCTTATGATTTTACCTGCATAGCGGCAAGGCTTGATTTGGTTGGCGTGGGCATGGACCTCCTGGAGCTCACGGGGATTCTGGGACGGGCGTTGATAGGATACGGCGACCGTCCCTGAGACGAATGATGGACAATCTGGTTGGTATTTTGGCGCTGGAAAGGCTGGATTGCCATGTGCGGATATGAGTTCGGGCCCTGGCAGCGCGCCCACAATGGGACAGGTTCTCCATGACAGCGACGGGGCCTGGAAGAGACGGACAGACGGAGTCGGGGGGGGGGGTTACTGAAGATAGCTGAGGTGATGCCCATCTACCTACTTTGCATCATACCCAAAATTAGAAGATGTATGTTTAGTAACAGACAAATACATAATGCGACACCAAAATAACCCCTCCATGTCCTTTTGCTACATAATGTGCTGCGGTGTGAACGGAGAAACTGGATCAAATCGAGGATGATACCTTGGCTTCTTTCGTGAAACGAAACCTGGAAATTTCTCCACCGTGGCCTGTGGTTTATCTACACGACGTGAAGAATGTACTTCGAATACACTCGATACGGCTGCATACCGGTCGGGCTAGAAAGAGGTTTCCCAAACCATTTGGGACTGACCCTATGCACCTAGGTTGCACAGTTGCATTGCGTTATTTCCCCAAGATACGAAGTGTTCCATCGCCCCTTTTGAGATTTGTGACCAGTAACTAGACGCGGGGGTAGGTTACGAAATCATTCCGGGTTCAGTGGGGGGTATAGTAGGGAATATTAGGAGAACGCGTGTCCTGGCACCCCTTGGGAGCTGGGAGGCACGCTAGGTAAATAAAAGCCGGCGTTCCAACTGGACGTTCCAACTGGGCGGGAGGACCGATACAGTTGTATTCCTCCATTGGGCCGTCGGTGTGTGCAGACAACTTACGTCAATCCAGTCTTTCGTGTGAGTTATTGGCATTTGGTATTTCCATCTTCAGGGGCGCTCTTCCTCAGTTTGTTTGCCCCCTGTGGGCGGCAAGTACCTAATCTCCAATGGCCCTTCACGGGGCGTTCCTCTAGCGGGACCCTTTGACTGAAGACCCAATCGGCTTTTGCCGATATAGGGTGCAGAGGAAATCATTGGCTGCCTTTCCTTCTAGTTCTAGTTCTAGTTGTTCTATGTACGCCGTACAGGTGGACTCAGGTACGATCGGTAGTTCATTGCACAACCATCCGCTTTTACCCCTGGCGTTTCGTTTCTTCGACCGTCCCTACACCACAATCAAAGTGCAGAGGCTAGAAGCAGAAGAAATGAGGCGGATGGCAGAAGTCACTACTCCTACTACTTTCTTTACTTGGCCTGAAACTAAATAAACTGTGACTCGGACCGGATGAAAGGGACGACTATCAATCAATGCCCGTGACTGTACGTCGTAAGTGAGTTGACGTGGCCAAGAGATCAAAAGATGGATCTGGAGCTAGTTCCTCCACTGTGCCGTGTCACGACCGCAAGCCTTGACGTCAAACGGTCATACCATGTTATGTCGTACATTGTAGAGCCGCAGCTTGTGGCACAGTCGAATTAGGTCTGTGCCTGCATACCTTAGGTAAAGTATTCAAGATTCATTCAATTCCTTAGCTTCCTTTTTTTGCTTCTGCAGGATTGGAAACAAATCCGGCCTTCTTGTCGACGTGTTGCTGAAGCGCAAAAGGTGTTGGCACCCCCGGCTTCTGCTGCTGCTGGGTCGCCCCCTGCTTATCGGCCTGCCACCTGTGGTCCAATGTATGTCGTTGGTTGCTGGGCCCTGCTGGGCTATTGCTATGGGCCGATCTGCAACTGCTAAATAAAGGAGAGGCTCGCAAAAGTCAAGGCCCATTCTGAAACAACCTGCCTAGCCCACGACCCCTGCTTTTTGGTCTGATCTTATTCATCCACTCTCTTCGATAATTCTCCTCTCTGGTCGAGAATCTAGGGTCCTCTTCTTTGTTTCCGTGCATCTTCTTCTTGCTTTCGTCATCACTTTTTCTGTTTGCTGTTTTCCTCTTCCAACTCATCGCCTTCGCCTTCTCCTTCTTCTCCTATGTACCGACGGTACTCTCTCGCCCAATTTTGTCGTCCATCTCCTGTATATCGCTAACCCGTCCTCCTTGCCGGTTTTGCATATCATTGTATAATTATTTGCTGTTTAATTATCCCGACTCTCCTTAACTATACAGACACCTGCTACTGTGCAGTGGCGACGAGAACTGGGGTGATTTGCCTGGAGTTGATCGCCTGACTTCCGCATCTGGCCCGTAGAATAGTATACTTGCAAACGTACACCTAAGCTTACACGATAGCTCCATCCGACGAGAGACACTGCATACCCACCACGCGGCGCATTTGTCTCACATAGCTGCACCTCCCTTGCTTTCTTTTTCTTGGACGCCATGCTCGCCTTCCCGCGTCGTCTACGATCGAGACCGACTCGATTCCTCGCTTTCGCCCTTGTCGCCATCACACTCTTTTTGGTCCTGTCGCGGGGCACTGTCCGCGAATACGGTGCATCGCGATGGCCGGCTAAAGTTGGGAAGCAGAACCCTGCAGCCGGGTGGCCAGCCAAAGACCAAGGGGGTGAACGGCCGCCATGGAAGACGGACATCGAGTCGACCGCCAAGTTCGAGCCTGGCGAGCCGATAGAGCAGGAGCCCATGGGCCATCCGCCAGACCAGGCACCGGAAAAGAGCGCCGAAGACCAAGAGCGCGAAGCACGTGAGGAGGCCGAGAGGAACAAGCGCGCAGAGTTCGAGGCGGAATACTATGCTTTAGAAACGTAGGTTTTTACTACATAGTCGCATGGCCATGGCGCATGGCCAGTGGAACCTTGCCGCCATGGCTACTTTCAGACGAGTCATGGGTGCAGCATACTGACAGCTGATACAGCCAACCCGGTGCATTCGCGATATACGGTAACACCATGTCGACATTGACGAACAGGACAGCCAGTAGGAAGCCGGAGCATGAAGCTGCTCTGAGTCCTGCGGGACACGTCGAAGGGATTGCACAGAAACCTTATATCTTCAACCCCTACCCAGAATACAATGGGAAAGATTGGATCGAATCGAAGAAGGCCAAATTCATGCAGTGCGACGGTCCCGATGGGACTCTGCTGGACGACGTCAAAGTCTTCAAGGGCACTCCTCGCTTATTCCCAAAACCGAGCTTTGGCAGCTACGACGTGTTGGATATTGATGGGGATTTGTGCTTCGAGAGAGAGACCCGACTGGGCCCGTATGGCTTTCTGCAGGACGCCAACCACAAGAGGACGCAAGCCCAGTGGGATGCGATCAACTGGGGCCAACTGCAGGAAAAGTGTGTTCATAAGAACAAGGCTCGCTTCCATATGCAAGGCCAACCCAATCTCTACATTGACTCGGCGTATGGGCCCTTGGACGCGCCAACTATGAGCGAGCTGCGGCGCTCGAGACGACCGAGTATCCTGGAAGATGCCAAGAAGCATAACCACCGACGGAGACGAAGCATTACCGAGGACGAATCGGAAGATGCAGGGAAACACGACCGTCGAGAAAAGGAATCGGGGCAGAAGACGGTCAAGGAGCAGAGAACCGCTCTTCTCATCCGGACGTATACTGGAAAGACATACAGTGATAACGACAAGCATATCCTCCGCTCCCTGGTCTCGGAGCTTTCTCTCCGCACCGGCGGCCAGTACCAGGTGTTCTTGTTGGTCCAGGTCAAAGACAATGATCTTCCGATCTGGGAAAAGTACGAAGCGTATCGAACAGTCGTGCTCAACAGCGTGCCGTTGGAGTTTGCCGACATGACGATACTCTGGGACGATCAGGTTGTGAGGTCCATGTACCCCAAGTTGAATGCTGAGCAGGCCAGCGTCCACATTGCCCAATGGTTGTCGGTCCAGAGATTTGCGCAAGAGTACCCGGAATTCGACTACGTCTGGAACTGGGAGCTGGATTCCAGACTGACTGGCCACCACTACGATTTCCTCGAGAAACTGGTCAGCTTCGCTCGGAAGCAACCGCGCCGTGGCCTGTGGGAACGAAGTGAGCGGTTCTACATACCTGACCTTCATGGAGATTACGATACCGACTTCCGGAGAGAAGTCGAGAGCCATGCCGTCAATGGTTCGGTATGGGGCCCCCCGGCCGTTCCTTTCATCAAGCCCATTGGACCAAAGCCTCCCGTCAAGATCCCCGAAGATGATGACTACGAGTGGGGTGTTGGTGAAGAGGCGGATGTGATCACTCTCGCTCCCATCTTCGACCCGGTTGGCAGCGGCTGGATCAACTGGGACTTCGTATGGGGTTTTAGCGATGCCACACATCCGTCCGTCGACGTCCCGCGGAGGGTGACCATCATAACCCAGTCGCGTGTCTCCAAGCGCCTGCTTGACATAATGCACGTGGAGAACCAACGCGGTAATCATGTCTTCTCCGAGATGGGACCCCAGACTGTCGCATTGCTCCACGGACTCAAGGCGGTCTACGCTCCCATGCCCGTATTTTTCGACCGCTCGTGGCCCACGAAATCCTTGGCCAGGTGGTTCAACGGCGGCCCGAACGGCGACAGCGGCGGCTTTGCGAGCGCCCAGGCGTGGGGCCACGAGGGACGATACAGTGGAAGCACGTGGTACTACCGGGCCAACCCGCCGCAGCGTCTGTATCTCAACTGGATGGGCTGGGAGGACACGGCCATCGGAGGCCCCGAGTGGGAAGCCAAATGGGGGCGTCCGTGTTTACCGCCGATGATTCTGCATCCCATCAAAGATGTCGAAGAGACGGAGCCGGGCTACGAGTCTGAATCCTGGCTCCCCTACCGATTGAGACCTGAGAGAGAGCCAGAGATTCAGTTAGATGGGGCGAATGTCCGAATGGACATGGGTCCCTCCCGTGGTGGTTAGTCGACACGAGATGCTAACGAAGGGGCAGGCGGCGCAATCGCGCCTTGCGAGCAGCGCTATGCCATGCTCGCCTTGGGCATTCTGTGTGGACACTACACCGGGACGTTCGCTACAAGCACTATTTCGCGAGAAATATTGGATTGCTGGACGAAAAGTGTATGACTCGCGGGTAAGGCTGTGAGATATGGGAAACATGAAAGGAGGAACCTTGGATAATACTGTTGTTGGATTGTGGGGGGGGGAGGGGAATCCACTTATTAAGGATTATGGGTCGTCTATAAATAACTGTAAGGCGTTATCGGAGTTTGTGCCAAGCGGTCGAGAGTTCAATAGACAGGCTCGCGCCGGGAACATGATCGGCAAGCAACTCGAAAGATTGCCGGGGGAAATGTACTTATTTAGCCAGTGAAGACTTGAACCATTTACGTTGTTATATCACCAACTTGCCATATGTGTTGAATCATGCTACCGTGTCCGAGGTTCTCGACGTGTCGTGTTTTGCACAGATACTGCTGACATGGCCATGCTGATCTCATCCATGCCGGACGACGAGAAGTCGGGGGAATTTGCGGGAAGTTGCCCCATGCTCAATGCGGCAGCGCCTTATGGATGGGGATGGGCCCATTCCGCATAAGCCCACGATAGTCCATGCACGATGGACGTGATGATAGACGTCTACAAACCGGCAACCCTGGAACTGCTTCGGTTATGGGTCGGATACTCGTACTCAGATGTATGGGCTCAGGTTTATTAGTTTCCGCCGGCGCTGTTAGTGTCCATCTGTCTTCTTCGGCATCAGCAATGGACTTCATCGGCTGACTGGGCTGGGCGTACCTCAACTCGTGGGGGCCGAATGCACGCTTCGTCTAAGTTATTACGGCATAGTTGACCCGTGCAATGTGACCAATAGGGGTGGGACCTGGCGCACCGTAGCCCCCATGTCCCTTTTCCTGCGCACCCCATCCGCAAAACGGGCGAAGTACAGTGGGCGAGCAAAAGCTATTCTCAACTGCGGGCTGAACTTATTTAGGAATCGGTCGCGACAGACTGTCTCGCCGGGTTGACAGCAGGATTTCGTGCTGACGTTTTGCGGCACGGGCATGGAAGGGTACGCATGGCCATAATGAGATGAAATGAGCTGACTTCCCCCAGCTGTCGGGTGAGAGTGTGTAGGCGTGGACGCCGGGCATACATACCTCGTGCTGCGATAAGACAGGGGTAGTAATAGTTGTTCTGATCAAGAAATGAGCTTGACATTTCCCTTTTTTCCTTCTGCTCCCTCCTATTGAGAGAGAGGAAGGTGGCTTCATCTCACTCGCCGTTGGTGATCTGCCGCCTACACAGGTTGAAACTGTTTACTTACGTTAACCCACGTTCAGAGCAGAATATACAAGAACATGGACCATCTTGGTAAGTGATCGACGAATACGCCGTTTACACCACGTGGCGGACACACACTGACTTACTCATGTCGTCCTCGACACTAGACAGCAACACGGCCGCCCCCCATCTTTCCGGCGCACCCCTATGGCCCGCGGGAGGAGAAGCTGCGGCACTATCGCCGCGGGCTGCGTCGTCGCCCTGTCCCGACGCCAACAACACCAAGATCGACGACTCCCAGGGGATGCAGTACAACCTGCTCTGCGGCACCAGCATCGTAGGATCTGACCTGGGCCCCGCCGCGCCGGCCGACAGCCTGGCGCACTGCCTGGACCTGTGCACCAAGACGCAGGGGACGTGTGTCGGCGTCACGTACAACGGCACCCACTGCTTTCGCAAGGACTTCGTGGGCCCGTCCGCCATCAAGAGTGGGGACGACAACAACGGCAGCGCCGTCGCCGTGATTCCGGCTCCCTCGACGGCGGACTGCAACAGTCTCGGGTCTTGTTACCAGTCTTCTTCTCCAAGTGACAGCAGTAAAGACGACCCAAAGAAACAACAACAACAAACATGGCTTCCAGATCTACTGCGGCCAAGACTACAAGCCCGACGACCTCAGCAAAGTGTTCGCAGCGTCCATGACCCAGTGCATTGATGCTTGCGCCGCCGCCGCGCCCCAGGGGTGCGTGGGCGTCGCCTACCAGAGCGGCAGCCGCGACAGCGGGGTGTTGACCTGTTACTGAAGAACGGTACGGACACGCAGTACCTGGTCGACGGGAGAAGCTATGATACGAGCGCGGCCTTCATGTTGTCGCCCTCGACGAATAGCGGAGTTTGCCCTTCGTCTTCTTCTTCGTCGGTTGCTGCTCAGCCCACGATGGCTCCTACGCCCGTGCCGTCTCAGTCCAACGACACTACAATCATCCACGGGTACGTCGGCGGGGACCATTGCCGGGGCGGCCGTGGGCGGCGTCGCGGGTTTGGCCGTCCTGTGTTTACTGGTCTTCATGTTCATGAGGCGAAGACAAAGGACGGCGACAAGTAGTGACAACAACGACAACGACAACGACAACAACAACAACCATCATAATGGACAGCAGCAGCAGCACTATCCGCAACCGCCGCATCCGCAGTTCCCCTATCAGCAGCAGCAACAGACACAGCCAGAGACGGTCGTTCAACATTCGTATTACGAGGTAGACGCCTCGCCACGTGCCGTCGAGGTCGAGGCGCCGATGGACTGGCCGACCGAGTTGGCGGACCAGAGCGTCTGGTCGAACCATGAGCCGAAGATGATGATGAGGATGAAGTAGGAAAGGGTGCCCAAGAGTAGGATAATGACATTATATATATTGCGCTACAAGGACTGAGGGTGGTGATGGACATAGGCCTATATAGAATACAGGATCGTAGTAAATATTAATCGGAGCCCACTCACCAGGGTACAGTCGTGTGTCTTCTATGTAGGCAGTAGTGGTGAATGTGCTTGAAAATAGAGACTCCAAGCCTCTAATTTTTCTTTTCACCGGAAAGACATTGATATGTTATAACAATACAGAAGGGAACGGTATATAAGATGACTTAACTGTAAGAACCACATCACCGGTACAGCCAATAATCCGAAACTTTCGTACCTATTAGTGTAATAGGTAAGGTGCCATAGTTGTATATTGTAAGGTGTGGGTTCGAATCCCACCGAAGCGCGCATTCTTGTTATCAAGGCAAACAAAAGGAAGGAACACGTTCAGGCTCATCTCTTAATCTTTTGGCATTCACACAAATCGTAGAATCCACGGTATGGATCAGACGAAGCAAGGGAGCCGTAGCTTAAGGAGAAGTGAGCATCAAAGTCTTTTGTATTCACACAGCCCCTCAAACGAGGACGACGACGTCGACAGTGCCACTATATACAATCGTGTACCTCGTTACATCAACCTAGAGGACAATCCCGTCCCGACCAATCCACCCGTACCCTAATCCCTCATCTCCCGAAATTAAGGTACAGCTGTGTAAGTCCAGCCAGTCTGTACCTCATTGAGACGTTGCGTCCCAGGCTTATGCCTGGAAAGCCTTGGCCGCCTTGGCACCATTCTCGCCCTTCTCGCCCTTGGCAGCGGCGGCGTTGCTGGTACCGGCATCGGTGGCAGGAACGGGAGTAGCCGTGGTGGTGCCGTTGGCTCCATCGACGATCTGCATGGCGACGACGCCGCCGAAGGGACCGGCGCGGTTGGCGTTGGCAATCTTGACGAGGCAGACGTTCTGGAGGTTGCCCATGGTGCCCTGGCAGGTGGTGCCGGCGGGGATGTCGAAGGCCATGGGGTAGTCCTCGTTGACGTTGGACGCGCGCCTCATGATGACGTCCATGGAGCGGGTGAAGAGCTGGCTGACGCTGCGGACCTTGGGGGGCCGGATGTTGCCGCCTTTGCCGGGAACCTGGGTCGAGGCCTGGATGACCTGGCCCTGGCTGAAGGCGCCGGTGCCGGTGGGGTCGATGACGGCCTGGAGGGGACCGGCGCCATCGGTAGTGACGATGTGGAAGGTGCCGGTGAGCTTGCCGCCGTTGCTGGAGACCTGGGGCAGGGTGTCGCCCGACTGGGCCATGGCCTGCTTCATGCCGTCGACGGTGTTCTTGCCGCCCTTGTTGGTCTTGCCGAGACCGTCAGTCTGGATGTTGGTCCTGCCAAAGACAGTAGTGTCAACCTCAGTGACGGCGTTGCGGCCAGGACCGGGGACGACACCGCCCATGATGCCGAGACCGGTACCGTTACCACCAGCATCGCCCTGGACGACAGCAACCTTGCCGTGAGCGGCGACCAGAGGGGAGGCAGCGAGGGCGAAGATGAAAGTCTTGCAGTACATCTTGGCGGCGGTAGAGAGAAGGTATTAAAAAAGGTCGAAGAGAATTAATACGAATCTATCGTATATATAAGAAAGAATGAATAAGATCAAAGTGAACACGAATCAATCGTGATCCAAGGATGCAAAGAAGAAGTAAAGAGAAGCTGGAAAGACTGCTTGAATAGATGCTGATGCTGAAGAAAGAAAAATCGATTAACCACTCGGGATCTCAGCCGGCTTATATGCATTTTCCAGCCGCCACCTTTGATGATAACTTGCTCCCCCAACGCAAGTTCGCTGACATAGTGAACCAGCAACAACGGCTCTACGCAGAATAGTAGCAGGGATGCCGTCGCCAATGGGTGAGACGGGACTGTTCCAAGCGATTCAAGTGCAACGTATATCGGCTCTTCCTGTGAAGGTATCGTCGGCCGTCCAGCAAGGTAAATTCTAACCCGGACTCAGTAGAACCAGAGACTTGGCAGAGTACCTTGGATGCGCTCGGTGACGGAGACAGGACCAATCAGGCGGTTAAGGATCAAACATGCTTGTTTCGTGCCTTTCCATTTTGAAGACCCAACTACGGACGAGCAGGCCAACGAGATGGACTTCCGTGGATAGGGGGTCTTCGGACTTACGAATAGTCCACCCCGTATCGTGATAGCCCCGAACCTTGTCTGCACGGATCTTGAGAACCCACATCAGACTAATGCGAGTGTAGTCGCGGATGGGCCCGCGGCTATGGTCAGAGAAGAGTCAGAGACGGAGCTTGGTGATGCTTGTCCATCCTAAATGTGGGCTTATTTCCGTAAATACAGAAACCAACAAGAGGGATTTGCTGTGCGATGTCCATGTGCTACCCGAGGAGACGGAACTGTGGCGCACATATACAGTAGCCGGTCAATGATTCTACTCGGCGATGCCACATGTTGCCGTCCAGTTGGATTCCCGGCGAGCATGTTAGCACTCGGCTTGCCAGATGCCTGCCAGTGGCTCGGGTGGTTTACTGCAATAAGCAAGTACTCAGCTACGTTAGGTGTGATACGATCCCGAAGTGCTTGCAAACGGATTGCACGATACCTGTCTCCATCTCCGGTGACGCTAGATGGGAGGAGAAACAATCAGGGGTGTCCCAATACTTCACTACTGGATGCAGGGACGTTGGCTTCGGACGGAGTGAAAGGAGCAATATCAGGTCCAGCCGATTGCCCCTTTAGTCGTATTATCTGCGAGGATGAAGGACGGCCACGCCTGGCGTCTTCAACAGCCGATTTGGGCGACAGGTAAGGTTAGTAGATTGGTTGCTTGAAACCCCCGAGTGACTCTCAGGTCCCTGGATTGGGGCGACGATGCATCCAAAGGAGAGAGGGGCCCAATGACATCAAAGCAATCGCTGGAATAGGTAGCGCTCGTGTACCGCGCATGCGTTTCACGCTGAACTATCAGAATGCTCGACAGGTGACATACTCATCCGGTCCTCCTCGCGTCATGGCATACTCGTAGATATGGCGGTTTCAGCGAAAACGAATGCGCCAACGGGCTTTTTCAAACACAGGCAAGTCGAGACGATCCGAAACCTGTTTTGATAAACACCGATCCATCATCGCAACTCATGGGAGGCTTCAGGAGCAACTCAAAGCAAGAAGAACCCGCCATATCAGCATGCGAGGGCGACGTGTTTCCGTCTCAGCATCGTTTGTTGATCACCAGGTTTCCCAGCTTGGGGAAGTGATAGTCTTGACGTCCTGTGCGGCAGATTAAGTTACGATCTCGACAATTCCGAAGATTGAGTCTCTAAGGTAACATGCGAGAAGAGGTCAAAGAATCCCAAGTAGATACTTAGGCATGTAGTTTGATAGGCGCGGAACCACCCTGAAGCGGCTCTGTTGCCGATCGTCTGCCAAGCTTCAGGAAGTCGAGCGGAAGTGGCCACGGACTGCTGGGCACACTCACTGTAGAAACCCCACTGTGGGGACCTAAGTAAGTACCCAACTACCCCGCCAAACAACCGCAGCCACACAAGCTGCAACTCCAGGCTACAGGCGCTATCGATAATCTCGTAAAGGAAGAAGCTCTCTGAACTGCCTTTGCAAGACAACAAGACCAAAAGTATTGCGTCAAGCATAACGTCTTTCGCATTGGCGCAGCAGATTCCCTGATCATTGACTTAAGAAAAGTATCTCTACCGTCGATATGGCTTGTGCCGAAGTCTCCGAGGCCATTTCCCAGGCCGGAGCCTTGCCTGACAACCAACAGCCCGCCGCCTTCGAACAGCTACTCAACAACTTGCAATCCATTTCATCTCCCCAAACCATTTCCGACGACCTCAAGGCGATCCTAGAAGCTGTGTTCAGCAGCTCCATCGGAATCGTGCTCGTACGAGCCATAGTCTCCCAGTTCGTCGCCACCCTGAAGAGCTTGAACAACGCCGACCTCTGGATCGAAGTCGGCCAGCACACCCTCGGCCTGCTCGCGGCGCAGCAGTCCACCTACCTCGACCAGGCCGCCGAGATCTGCGAGCTCATCGCGGACGGCCACGAGCAGAACGAGGACAACCTCGAGGCCGCCAAGGTCCTCGCCGAGATCCCCTCGACAGCTCCCAGCGCAAGGTCACCAACGAGGAGCGCGTCAAGATCTGGGTCCACATCGTGCGCAACTACCTCGAGATCGACGACACCACCACCGCCGAGACCTACCTCAACAAGCTCAAGAACGTCATCTACACCGTCAGCGACCCCGCGCTGAACCTGCACTTCAAGCTGTCCCAGGCGCGCATCCAAGATGCCAAGCGGGCCTTCCTCTCGGCCAGTCAGGCCTACCACGAGATCAGCTTTTCTCCCGCCATCTCCGAGGACGAGCGGACACATACACTCGGCATGGCGGTCAAGTGTGCCATCCTGGCACCGGCTGGCCCTCTTCGAAGCAGGGCTTTAGGAAGGTTGATCAAGGACGAGCGATCCGTTAACTTGGAGGAGTTTGGCATCCTGGAGAAGATCTTTTTCGACCGCTTGTTGGTCCCGGCCGAGGTCGATAAGTTCGCCAAGGAGCTTGCACCTCACCAGCTTGCCACCACCTCGGACGGATCCACCGTCTTGGCCAAGGCCGTCGTGGAGCACAATCTGCTGGGTGCCTCCCGTTTATACAGCAATATCGGCTTCGAAGCCCTAGGCGTGCTACTGGGCCTTGATGCCGAAAAGGCAGAGGACACCACGGCCAGAATGATTGAGCAGGGTCGACTCGTGGGCAGAATAGACCAGATCGACCAAATAATCTGGTTCGAGGGCGGCGAGGCATCAGGAGAAAAGGGCAGTGGCAGAGCCGAGATGACCGTTGGCAAGGAAATGCGCAGATGGGACATCAATGTCCAAGCCGTTGCAGAAGAGGTTGAAAACATCACTAACGCTTTGCAGCGGGAGTTCCCTGTAAGTTTATACCGAAGCACCCATCTATTATCCCCAAACTCAACTGACTCCTACGTCCCAGGACTTCGTTGCTGCAAACCTTGTGGTATAACACTAGCGAGGTGATGAGATAATGATCATGAGAACTGGATACAAGGCGTTACAGGCGTATGAATAGGCGACTCAGAAAGGCTCTCCCCAAAAAGAGCCCAAGATATACTCCATTACTCCGTGGATTTCAGCGATCCGCTAAGACACAATAGACTCTCTGCCTCTAGCTATAGAATCAGAAATTGGTTTAATCTAAATCGGCCTTCCGAACCACGATGTAGCCTTGACTGAGTAATTTGGGGTTACCCCTTTCCTCCTCGAAGATCATGTCCTCGATCATCTTGCGTTGCCGGGCGTCCGAGACAATACTGCTAATCTCGGTGTTCTGCGCCTCCTCGAGCTTCATGATCTTGAGCAAGGCCTCGGCAATCTTCTGGCCCATGCGATCATAACCAGCTGCCCTCAAGTGGAGGCCATCGTATTCCCATATGCTGCCTCTCTCCTTCGGATCCATAGTGTGATAGGGTAGAGCCTCGAAGAGGTCAAATGTGTAGCTGCTTTGGTCAGAAGAGGGGTCTACCGATGATACGAAGGGACTCACAAATTCCGTTGCTTGTGTGCCTTGATGGCCCTGTTGAGTGCGCCCCGTTTGTTATTACTTAAGGAGCTCTGGTGTTGACACTCCGGGACCGTCAGGGCAAGAACCTTGCCTCCTTTAGATAGTGGTATGTCCCAGCATTTCTGCAGGGCCTCGAAAATGTTCTGTTCCGGCAAGCCCCATGCCATATCACTGCATAATCAATATCTGTCAATTTTTGATCCTTTTTCCCCTTTACACACTCTGCTTTCATGATGATGGTATAAATCACTTACTTGGTTCCGCCAAGCACTATGGTCCAGTCGTACTCGTCTTCGGCCCATCGGCTCTGCATACGGCGCCGGAACGTCCCGTGGGCCACCTGATCGCCCGGGACCCCGTCGACGTCGACCGCGACGGCCAGGCGCGGGTCCGCCGCCTCGAGCACCTCCTCGAGCTTGCCCCCGTACGGGTGCGACTCTGGGTACCCGGCCGTCAGCGAGTCGCCCAGGCATAGGATCCGGAGCGGCGTCTTCTTGGGCGGCTTCTTCTGAGTGGTGGCCATCATTTTTTCTCGCTTGCTTTTGCCTGCTGCGCTGTTGGCGGCTGGCTGTGCGGGTTTCGTTGCTTGGGGTCGTTGTTTATTGTGGTTGTTGTCTTCGGTACGTACTTACCTAAGCAGCAACAGCTGGCGGTAGGTATGTGAGTTCAAGAGGAAGCCGGGTGGATCATAGAGGTTGAGAGTGTGTGGCAGGGCAACCGCTGAACGGCTGGAGTGATTCCTCTCTACAGAAGCGACGCAGAAAATTCACGTATTTCTCAGTGGGAATGAATGCTTTTCACCTATGCAGTACGTATGAGTTGCCAGCCCGATGAGTAAGGCTGGTGAAGGTGTACCTTGTGGGTTGCGTCAGTTGAACCAGCCCCACCATATGATACATGATAAGTGAGGGGCAGGCAGCAGGCGCACGATACGGGGATGGCGGGGAACGAATGCTACAGGGCACCTGTTCTCCCTGGAGATTTCTTAGGATCCAGTCATTAGGTTACCCATGTTAACCATTAAAGCAGGTATCCAGACCTGAATATTGCATTAGAGCATTATTGAGTGCGTCGGATTCATCCGTTGGAGCACCTGATTCCCCATGGGCTCTTGCCAGAACAGCCTGACCCCTTTCAATGTTATGACAGGTGGCAGGTAAGCACAAATACATCGTTGATCGATAGATTGCGTGCCTAATGGCGGTCGCTCTGCCTTCTGCTCCAAGTCTTCCAGACACCCCAATAGCCCGGTTCAGAGAAGTCACCCACACACCTGATTTGAGGATCATGGTTCGGGACTTTCCTTTCGACCCGAGGCATCTTCTAGGATGTATCTCTTGGTGGTATCTCCGCATCGAGGTCCATCAAGGTGACCGCGCCCGACTCTCCGAGATGTGCGGCTCGTCCGAACAGACCCCTTTTTGCAAACGAACGCCAAGATGAAACAATGGCCAGAACAACGTGCAGACGAACAGACGAGCGTGTTCATCAAGCCCATCGAGCCCATCCTGGCTGACACTTGAGGGGCCCCACTATTACCCATTGCCGAACTTGGGGGCCGTTTTAGGTCCTTGGCACCGAATTTAGCTGGCCTGTTTCAACTCGGTTCGACATGCTCAACCTCAGATCCATATCAAACAATATCTTCGAGCTTACCGGTTGTACTTGCGTACATTGCGAAGTCTGAGCTTTCATGACGAAAAGACATAGACCACGCACGTTGGGTAACATGGAGCCATGTTTGCCTGCCAGATCGGACTGCGCCATGTGGATCTTACCCACGCTTTGGTCTCCCGGCTCGGGTTTCTCTTTTGTATCGAGCCCATCGCCACTTGGGCTTACCTACGACGGTATTCGATGCGAATACAGCTAATGGGAAACTTCGACGACTTCTGGAACATATGCGTAGATGAGGCATCGAACCTTGCTATTACATAGTCGTGCGGCTTACCATCTGGCGTTCTCGCTGGCCCTCACTCTGATGTGGTAGGCTTAAAAACGAGAGGTCCCTTCTCATCAGACTGACTTTCTCCTGCTCGCATCCTCAATTCCAATCTCTTGTGCCAGTCACATCGTGCTTCTTCAGTTCTCCACAAGCTGTGCTTGTCTTTGCTTTCTCACACTTTCCTTTTCACAAGTTGATATATCGCTTTACACTGCCAAGATGCGTGTCACACTCTTCGTCGCTTCTCTCATCGCCGCCGTGGCTGCCCTGCCCACCGTGCCCGCCTCGGCTGGTGACTCTGCCATAGCCGCCCGTGCCGAGTTTGCCAACGATGATTTTGAAATTAAGGAAGAGCCTGATTTCGTGTAAGTCCCATCCCCTTTTGATTTAACCCCTATAAATTGAGCCGACATGATGCTGACCAAGGGGACATACAGCAAGCGTGATTTCCCTGAGGATGACTTTGAGATCACCCCCGAGCCAGATAAGAAGTGAGTTTCTGTCCTTTCCCTAACCCCGACCACTATTCAGGTAATTATGGACTGACGCCGAAAAGGAAGCGGGACTTCGCTGAGGATGATTTCGAGATTCCTGATGAGCCAGACAAGAAGTAAGTGTCTCGATGGGCATAGTCTGATCATGAAGCTTCCAGTGTAGCTGACACCTTGGTAGGAAGCGGGACTTTGCCGGGGACGATTTCGAGATCAAGAGCGAGCCTGACAACTAGACCTGCATGTGGTCCACTGGCTCTGCCACCGGGGAAATGCTAGTACTCACAAATGAAGTTATGACAAGCCTGTATATAGGTAGCTTACATATGAGAGTACGTCAGTTTTCGCGGTATGATTGAATGCCCCAGTGCTCCAGTGCCCCAATGCAGAAATCAAATATTTGATCAAATCTTCCGTGAGACTTGAACGACCCCCTAGCTACCCAATGCCGAGACCGAATCGATGTGTCCGTGTACAAGTGCTTCCATTGTAACTGTATTCGTTCGCCCATTTAAATTACACCCTTCATTCTGTCTTGGTTGTGTCATGTGGAAAAGATACCCAGGAGTGAGTGACACGTCTTGGTACTACTCGTGCTATGGCAAGCGAGATCCATGTCACCTCTAGCCATCCATCATCCAAATTGCACCGTTTTCAATCACACGTGGGACTCGTACATGCAAAAAAGTAACAGTAATATGGTCGTCAATGGATTTAAAAGCCGGCTCCCAGAATGTCCTTTTCCTTGATGTCTTCTGCCCTGCAAATCTTCAGCTCTGATCAGAACACTCTGCTCCACCAACAAGAAACCTGTTTAACTACACAATCCTCAAAGCCACTACCAACAACAACACTCAAATACAAAAAACACACTTTTTTCCTCTTTCGGAAACGAGCCTTATCTTTTGACGAAATGGCACCACTCATGGCCAAGATGCTCACTGCCCTCCTCCTCGCCCTGGCACCCCTATCCGCCACGGCCGCCGACGCCGCCATTACGAGCACCAGCTGCTCGACCATTACCATGACCATGACGATCCCATATAGCAGCAGCTCGTCGGCCCCGGCCGCGGTCACCGCCGCCGCTGCCGACATGGCCGACCTGATGGGGATGCCGGCCATGCTGGGCGTGGCGGTCGGGGCCGCCGTGGCTGCCGCCGTGGTGCACTGATGAAGCTGGGAAGAGAAGAGGCAGAGAGATCCACCAGAGAGGAAGGAACCCAAGTGTGGGATTTGAAACCAAGACATTGAACGAGGTTGTAAGGTATGAGGTCGCGGGGTCTCAATTGTATGTTGCTTGGTTGCTTCCTCCTGTTTGCGCCGAGATGACGAGAACCTGGAATTCGAAGTACGTTAGGTACTGGGTTGTGCATTCATAAACCGTCGCTTCCCTTTAATACATATCAGCGGAAAGAATGAGTACCCGCCACCTGCCTCCAGTCAATGATCACCTATCAAATGTCTTCAACACCGGGCTTCTGCTGTTGTCGACTTGATCTCACCTCCCCTGGCTCCCGATAATATAGGAGTATATGGGGGATTTGCAGGCGCTGAGCAATCGCGTCTTGACCATGCTGATGTTAGAGAGACCATACTCATATCTTGGGTTATATCGTCGCTAATCGCTGCCGCCACACTACAGAAGTGCTTGGTTCTTTCAATAATTGGCCGGCCATGAACAGAAATACGGGTGTCTGAACTTCTCAACGGTACATTAGAGGTCATGTGCCCTTGGCGTTCAGCTTCCTGTCTATTTCCGAATAGCTCCATGAGTAGCTACCGTAGCAATGGGATAGCTGGCTCCTGTTGAGAATAATTCGAGTTACATCAGTATACCTGAGCGAGTTTCCAAGCTCGATATTCTGATTCGGAGGTACGTGAATTTTCATTTGCTTTTGCTTTTGGTTCGAGCAGGAATAGCTTGCGAGGCTTTCTGAATATCCCACTTCTACCGCTGACCTGGATATCCAAACATAACAACTCTTCCAACATTTACTTCAATATCAACACCCGAATCATTCAAGGATCCAAGCAACAATACTTACGACTCTGATAACTACATCTCAGCCCAGTATCAATTTGAACACCGTTCCCAACAGCCATGGCCCTTCCATCGAAAGCTTTTCACAAGTGGGTAAGTGAATGGGAAACGCATACCATCACGAAGACAAAATGGTGTGACGAAGACAATGTCGCTGTCTATCGCAACAGAATTAAGCAAGAAGGCACTTGCACCGCTGGCGCTATTCGATCATTTATTCTAGACAATGAAATCAGCGTCAGCTCGACCGCCATTCGAATCGTCGACATCAGCAGGGAAGGCCTTGGCAGCAAGGGCGTTGTACCGCGAGGTTTATGGAAAGCCTTTTGCCTTGCTATCGAGGTCTTCAGCTGCCATCACCCGAGCCGGACCAAGCTTGTCAAACTGCTGGCTGAGTTAGCCAAGCACGACGACATGCTACAAACTTGCCATGGTACTCTCTAGGGAACTTTGCCTGGCTGGCACTTGGCTATTCGGGATCACGTTTCTGGTAGGTGAACACTTCCACTCGTTCCGATCATGACTCACATACATGGCGCTCCAGCTACGGACTTACCGTCCGAGTACGATGCCGGCCCTCTCGAGGAAGTCCTTCAATACCAGGGCTTACGGAGAATGCTATACAGCGTCAACGCCTTTGAAGCTGACTGGCTTTGGGCCGGGTTTCAAGGGGGGACATTCCAAGAATGTTGGACAAGCTTAGATCGGGCTAGATGGCATTTGAACCAGACGCTAGAGGTTTCAGTAAGCGATGTGTCGGTCTCGTACCTTGAGGATGGTTTGCCTAGGGTAATAGCATGGATATGTTCTGCCGGTCCAATCATTTTTTGGGTCTGTACAGAAAGCGTTCGAGATGAGACCAAGCCCTTTTGGTTTCACCGCGAGTTGTGGAATCATTGGAAGTCAGGCCTAGAATTTATATGGGCTCAACGCAATATCGACCATCTACTCGAATTGAAAGTCGCCAGAGCATTGCAAACAATGGCGGATATCGAGGCCCGGGCCTGTTTCCGACGGACAGACTGATGATGGGTTCTTCAAGTAGCTAGTCCGGCTACAGAGTTACTATCAGCTGTATGAGATCGGCTGCTCCATGACTAGCTAATTTTCCAACACGAGTCGGCTACGCCGCTGTAGGCCAGCTGTTCCGTTACCAACTTAACCACGCATAGCAATAGGACGGCCCTGTATGAAACCCGCTTGAACCCTCGACGGTTTACTCGTCGCCCGTCTCTCGGACCGTGGAAGTCTGGAACGTGACAGGGAGCCACCTCAACAGCCGCCTCGACGCAGCCGCCGTCGCCTGGGAGGTGGGCTCAACTTCGGCCTCGGTGCTGATGGGTATGACCGTCAGTTCGTCCCCTGGTACGGTTCGAGCTCAGGCGGGCTTTCGGGATGTTGCGGGTCGCCCCCCTTGCTGCCCGCCACGCAGACCATGTCGCCGACGGCCACGCCGCAGTACCCGTCGGCCTTGATGGAGAGGCGCGGGTTCAGGGCTAGGAAGTTGGCCTCGGAGAGGAAGTATTTGATCCAGAAGTCGTGGCAGGTGTCGCCGGCAACGACGGTATGGATGAGGGTGCAGTTGTCAATGACGGAATTTATATTTGAAGAGCCACTGCTGCTTGCTCCTGTAGAGGTAGTAGAGGCAAGGGGCTGCTCCGAGGTGGTTGCGGATGTTACTTGCACTGGGGAGGAGGAGTCTGTTGGGTCCGTTGCCCCCGCCGCCGTGGCGGTGCCTGTCGGAAGGCAGATTACCTGGTCGATGTAGACGAGGTCGCAGTCGTTGCTCATCTGCGGGTTGGCCTGCAGGATCTCGTTGGGGGTTGTGCCGTGCGCTCGGGCGATGGCATTGCACGTGTCCCCTTTCTTGACGGTGTACAAAGAAGCGGCGTCGCAGGATGCCGGTGGGGCTGGGATATCGGGTAGAGGAGCGGATGTGCTCATTACTATAGAGCAGTTACCCGTTAGCCACTCATTAGGTCCTCTTCATTTTGGAAACATTCTGGTTGTATCAGCTGTACCTGTCATTGACTCGTCAGTACCGCTGCTCGAGTCGGACATGCTTGTCACCGGCGCGTCTGTGGTGGGTTTGGATACAATGGGCTGTACGTGGAGAGCCGCGTATGAGGACATCGTACCAATCGATACGCTTTCCGTGGTGGACGATTCCGAGAACGAGTCCGAATTGTCTACACTGCCCAAAGAGGCCCCGGCGGCGCTGAATGGAAAGATGGTAATGACTGATGTTACTGTTGTAAAAGGTGTAGAAGTGACGGTCATTGTTGATGTTGACGAGTAGTCGTCGTCAGGGGTATTTGTAGTATCTGAAGATTGCCCCTGAACATTGCCGACAGATAGGATTGCAAGGAGCAAACCGATGGCCCCAAAGTTCAGTATCGGTGCCATGGTGTGAGATTGTTATTTGTGCTGTCTTTGTTGTGGTGTTTATTTTCGTAGAGTAGGCAGTATCGAGACTTGTGAAATCTATAAAGCAAATCAGCCAGAATATGTGGAAGTTCAAGACTTTATACCTAATAGGAGCTATGACTACATACTCAGGTTTGTGTGTGACTCGAATGAAAAGTGCTTGAAACTGTGCTTCTTTGACTCGATAGCAAACATTGTGGAAATCCTCCTTTTTACAGGTGTGATATGGTCTATAAGAGCCAGACCATCACCCCTACGCTGATAACATGATTACCCCTAATTACGCATCCGCATCTGCTTCAAGTTCGCCGCTGCAAGCCTCCGGAACTTTGCTCCTGGGATGGGTCGCATGCTGCATTGATGGATATTTATGCTGCATTCAAGCCTGATTGCACCTATCTTTCCAGATTTTTGATATGCATGAACTTCTCGCAACACTCAGTGATTTCTGCCGGACAGATTAGGTAATGGCAGTGATGAGTTGATTATGAAATTGCTGCGGAGGATGAATTTTGCCGGTCAGGCTTTATCTACATCCCACTCAATTCTCTCACACAACGGCAACCCATTATTTCGAGCCTTCCTAGCCTTTACCTGTGGGCTCACAGCCATTTGCCAGGGATTCCCTTGCGAGACAGGAATGCGCCACCATCTCCATTCTCGAGGATGGCGTCCGCACAGAATCTGGTTATCCGTGGAATTTCTGCCAAGTCCAAACATGCCGTAGTAGTGGTATTTTACTGTTGGTTCTTGGTCAATTGACATAGAAAAGTCAAATACGTTGCTGCTTATGCCAAGAGTTTCTCCGAACCCCCATGCCCATTGTCAGGGGTGGGGCGTAGCTTGGGACGTCAGCCGTAGTTGTGGGGGATTCCACACAGCAACCAAACTTACTGTGCATGAAACCAACAGTTGCCTGGAGAAACCCATCGCCCCAGAGAACCCTATTATGCATCGGCTTGTCATCTATTTCAGTCTTGCCGGCCAGTGCGCGCGCGAAGTCGTTTAATATTACTACTACTACTACTACTACTACTACTACTACTACTACCACCACCACCACCACCACTACTACTACTACCATAGTACTAATACAAACCATGGGACACTCCAAAAGCCACCAAGACCTGGTAGCCGAGCTGCTCAAGACCGCCAAGACCCGCAATATCGAGGCTGGTATGCCCATGGTCATGCGGTGGGTTCCGCGCGCAGCTCTCGCGGCCGGCGAAGCTTGGGCCAAAGCCAACGGTGGAGGACCGAACCCCGTCGAGAAGCGCATGCTGGGCCCTGCCGAGACAGTCTTGCTCGGCGCGCCGCCGCCGCCGACGATGGGCCCAAGGGAGGCCGCCTCGATCACTTTCTCTACTCGCAGCGGCGGCAGCCCGCGGTACAGTCGGTCGATTACCAAAGATCAAACCAGCGGCAGCCAGGCAATTTGCGGCCTCTGCGGGACCAAGGAGGCGATGAACGATCGTGTCCTCGGCGAAGTCGGCGTGCCCTTTTCTCATCGCGGGGGATTCCTCCAGGGTGATCTGGTGGAGCGGCTGTCTGGCTTGGGCGGATATGGACGATCTCCATGGAAAGGACGGTGGTTGTAGGAAGACTAAGCGGGTAGTGATTAAGGAAGAACACATGCATTATCATGTATTATTAGCAGTATGATACCCCCCAGCTCTTATTGGTACAAAACCTCCTCAAGCATTCCACTAGTATTAGTCCCAGCCTTCGCCCCTTGCTTTGCCCCCTTGCTAAATAACCCCGGTATTGCACTGAATAGTGACAAAAGCACATTTGAAATAAGGATCTCATTCCTTTTCATGACTCGGGGTTCAATTGGACCGGTGGCGGCAGATTTATGTCGCCGGATAACACCTTCAGTGGCCAATCCATGCACCAGCGGAGATGGATAGGCATCAGCTGTTCCATCCCATGAACATCTCGTTCCATGACCTCGTATTCCCCTGCCCCATTCATCCACCAAGCAAAATCCAGCAACTTCATGAGCACCAACACTCTCGCGTAGAGTGCCATGGCGAGAGGCTCGTGGCCGCGTAGCCTTCGGAGGTACCGGGGCCGAGCATCAGAGGCCATGGTCCCGATGTAGCGGCGCAGCGTCTTGGCCCCTGACCCGGAGAAGTGGGCGCGATAGTAAAGTAACACGCAGGCCTTGGCGTCGGCGTACATCTTTTGCTCCTCAAGTTGCGAAGTCACGTCGGCGGTGGTATTAATGTCGAAGCGGCTCAAGAGCGTAGTCATGTCCGCGTCCAGTGCTTGCAGGGCCGCCTGGCGCTCTGGACCCAGATCTTCGTCCGGAAGCGTCGAGGGCACGATCTCGTAGTCGAACCATCCATACCCCAGCTCCGTCAAGAGCGCCAGGCGGTGGGCGTAGAGCCGGCTGACGCCACCCACCATGTCCCAGGCCTCCAGTGGTAATTCATATGCCTCATTGGGCCGGGAATGATGGGAAATGAGCCAGTAGAGGTTCGACAGCACGACGGCAGACAGCCAGATCGGCTCTGCTATGTCAGTATCGATATGCTTTACAGCTTGCCGATGATATACGAGGCTCCTGTCGAGGTAGCGTTGATGACTACGCTGGGAAACCAGTGAAGCTAATGAGCGAACTTGCGAGGTTCCGAAGTTGCTTGCGGGTTCCCCAAACAAGTATCGTGGTTTTTGTCAGCAGCGTCAGCAAGCATGCGAGCTAGTGTCCCCGCAGGATCGAAGCCGCTCAAGCCAAGCCTCCATTTAGTAGCCAATCACAATCCAAAGCGAACTCGCGAGGGTTCCATTAGCGATCCGCCATTTTGATTGGCTGTGTTTATGAATGAAGCATTTGGTACGCATCAGACTCAGGAAGTCTCTTGGATATAAAAATATGAGTCTTGCCCCCTACGAGATCCTGAATATTTCAATCATTCAAGCAAAACAACAACAACAGCTACCATATAAATCCTCAAGACCTACTTCCAAACAACCCAATGGCCACGTTTAACGAAGAAACTACCGCTCAAAATGTCATCGATGCTCTCGGATCGGAAGTCGTGGGAAAGATTTGTATGACTAGACTGCGTCCCTCATTCGTTTCCAATCTTCTTCATGACTAACTTTAATGTTAGTTGTCATCACAGGGCCCAGTCAAGGTGGCATTGGTGCATCGGCCGCCATCCACCTGGCCAAAACCAAACCGGAAAGGTAAAGCTCAAACTGTCGACTACCCCGATATACATTCATATCCTGACTAGCCCGCTTTTATCACCCCCCCCCCCTTTCCCACTCATGGCTGAACTCCCACCTTTGTTACTTATTACCAGCCCCTGAGCAGATTCCGGTCTACAAGAACTTAACGGAACCGACCTGCCCGTACCAGCAGTCGGTCACACCAGCTGGAACATCAAAGTGGTTGCCCGTTTCGTTACAGTTGGGACTGGCATAAGCGCGCACTACGTATCTCGTCAGCTTTCCGCAGTCAGGCGACTCCAACCATCACTGCTACACCAGTTTCAAGACGGTCTCTGAGGGGGGTACACTCAGTGGCTTAGGGCAAATGCGTAACGGGCTGCAGATGGATCTTACAAGTGCGCGTGGCGTAGTTCTGCTGGACCAAGGTGCTGGCGTATTCGAAAGGGATGTTGTTGACGATGCATTGACCGCCGGCGCCCTGGAGCCAGACCGTGTCCTCGACCCAGGTGCCGTCGCAGCCGTTGCCCGAGTAGAACTTGGCGTAGATGCGAGGGGTCTCCTGGCGGGCGGCGAGGCCGGCCTCAGCAGGTGCGGCCATGACGCTGGAGGCAGCAGCGGCGAGGAGGGGGATAAGGCTGGTGGTGAACTGCATGGTTTCTTTTTTGGCCGGTTGTTCAGTCTTTGAATATGTGTTCTCGTGGTTTCAGGGAGATAGTATGTGAAGCTGAAAGGGGCTGTTTGTAGATGACGATAATGAGAGATTCTGGAATATCACAGGCTGGAAACCGACCCCCTTATATATCAATTTTGGATGGTGAGCCGTTGCAGTGATCTGTTTCTTACTACCACTCAAGTTTTCTACAGATTGGCTCAATATTCTACTGTCACGTTCCAAGCGATCACCATTGTTATGGTACCAAGCCTTCTTCTACACGGAAATACGGCACGATACTCACGGTACCCCAGTATGCGCCACTAAGCCTCAATCCATTTTTGGTCATTGTTCAATCAATTGAGATGGCAGCAACGACTGTGTCACATAGTTTGAGTCCTTGTAGGATCTCTCTCCTCAGCTTGTCAACGCAGGGGTGTCAGATTATCGTGCGATGTGGCGGCCACTTTGCCCTGGAATGTGCTTATTGGATATCGAGTTGGAATTGAGGTGATATCAGACGACTACTAGATATTTCTCTTCTAGCGTCATACGTCAGCGTATCCAATCTCGTCACACGAGGTCGATCAGAAAGCCCAGTGATTCTGCCCGTCTTTGCGTGAAGATGTGCCCGAGCCTCCAGATAAAAGTGAGGGCAATGCTGAAGTGCTGTCTCTTGGACGACTTTGAGCAAGGGGAGCCGCCGCATTGCTGTCTCTCCACAACACGGTGGCCATATTGCACCTAAAGTAGACCTACCTTGTAGTCTGAACCTAAGCAGCTCGGGATCTTATGCCAAGACATGTGGTAATCATGGCGTCCCCTCATGTGACGCTTATTACTGGGCGAGCAGGGTGCGGGTTGCACTTGGCCAATCGGAAGAAGCGTTGCAGGGTGTAAGCCCAGGGATGGGCGCCACCCACCCAACGGGTTCCGGCCCGGTGAGCTGGTCTACAAACTTCAGCCCTACTTAGATTGTCTCCGAAGTCACCTAAGCACGCGTGCACGACTGTATCCCGCTTGACCAGTTGTGGTATGGAACAGACAAAGCAGGACGCTTATGTCTTGGAATTAGGAACATCTAGAAAAATACATACCTTTGAATCTAAGCTGCAAGGCAGTGTTTTGCTTCGAGCCAACTTGACTCGCCGTTAGCTTTCAGCCCTGTTGTACTGGGAGACATCAGCTTGATCCTGTACTAGCAGAAGCCCGATGCAATGCGCTCAAGTCAGTCGGGTGAAACGGGTCGCCACCCGTTGGCTTGACGTCGTCCGACGGACATCGGACTTCGAGGAAGTACTGAGTGGGAATTATGATCTTTTCGGCGCCGGGATGATGGAAACACACATAGACGTTCCCTTCTTGTTACGTCCACGTGTTCATCCTCAACCCAATGCAGCTCATCGTAGCAAGATTTACCGTTGCCAACACCTCACTCTGTAGTCGGGGTTTGCATTAGACCTGACCGTTTTCGCCTTTTCATCACGATCCGTTTGAGCGAGATTTGCCGACCAGAACTGGGCGTCAATAATGGGGCTGCAGTATGACGAGGACGGGAGGCCATATATCTATACGTGAGTAAACTCTTCGCTGGAGTTTGGGAAGACCAGGTCTCGGTTTTTGTCTTTTACGTTTAGGTTCAACAGGTAAGAATGAAGGTTAGAGTGTGAGGTGACAGAACGAGCCCATATCCAACATCCAGATCCTGCGGCACTGTCCTTATTGATGACCAGAACCGGCAACTGGCTGTTTCAAGAATAAAATTGCACCTCTAAAGATATCCAATCGTGTTATAATAAATCACCAGAGCGACATCGAGGCAACAGCGCCTGATAGTCGAACCGTACTTAGACCGCTGCCACCTGTCTCGTGAATTATCCCTCTTAAGCATTTCCAGCACGTAGAACTTGGATAAATCCAGAAACCCCTATCCAAGCGCCCATGCTGCGCATCTACTGTCAATCGAGCCTGTATGTAAATCAGTGCTGTAGCAAGTCGTGCGACCCAGCTACCGTGAGCTCTAATGATGCCTTCTCTTAGGGGAGGCTCGAGAATATCATTCCAAGCCTCGACAGACAAGAGGTGATCCATTTGGACAGGGTTGGGATCGCAGCTACACTGGGACGTTCCTGGGTGTATTGGCCTGACAAGGAAGGGACTGAGGAGACATCTGAGAACATCAACGTCGCCAATCCAGCCCCCTTTGTGATAAACAGACACGACAGATTCCAAGAGGTGAATCTCGCTATCTTGGCCTTGACGATCGTACGACTGCACCAAGGGTACATAATAATCGGTGAACGACAAATGCATGGACGTCTTTGAGAAGCTGTTCTCTGGGAGCCCGTTGAAGGGTGTAGTACTGACAAAGCGCCAGGACCCCTCGTCGGGAGCTGAGATCATTGGTTCGTTTGGGGGTACTAGAAGCGTTAAGCCAGGCCGTCCGACGTTCCCCGCAATCCTCCTGAGTTCATGAGCTTTAGGGGTTTCGAATGGATCACAGGTGAGCTTAAACTATATGAGTCAGCATACAGTACAGCACACTTGAGGCTCGATAGGAACGTGACCAACCTGCATGGACACATAGATGCTGTCCTCATACGCTATGGCGAACACGCGCCTCATGCTCGAAGGCTCGATATCGAAACCGCCTTCCAAGTTCGCCACGCAAGCGAAAGCATCTTCAAGACTCAGCACCTCATAGTATCGTGCTTCTGCTGCTGCTGATCTATTCCTCTCAGCTTCCGATAAGAATTCTGAGGCACTTCTGGCATAATCCGCGTGCTTTGCCCACTTTGCCTCGCACAAAGGGTGGTTGAGCGCGTTTGTTGAAACCCGTGCATCCGGAAGTGCGCGGTAAATCCGATGTGCAACTCTCAGCGTCCCAAGGGTCCTGAAATCAACACTGCTATTCAATTGAACATCAAAGTGGTGCAGTAGTTTATCGTTGTCAAAAAGGTCCGAGTTCAAGCACCATATCAAATCTTCGATGGTTGGAGGAGCCAATGGTGGGGGGCGGTTATCAGGCCAACGAGGGTTCGCAGCCGCTAGGTCATAGTAGACGGCAGCGAGGTCTGGATTCCCATAGTATAGTTCGTAACGGCGGTGTGTGAATGGCCGAAGTGCATCGTACGTACTCTCTATAGTAAAACTGTTCCTGGAAGAGCCAAGGTAGGAAGAGATCTTTGTTGGTAGGGTGTTAACACGCTCAAGTGGGTATGATTGGCCAAGAAAAGGCTCGGGGACCCAGCGAGTATGGCCATATGTACTTTGATCCATTGTGTTGCCTCCTGTATGTGTGCTCGCTATACCACAAAGCGGGTTGCCGGATACAAAATCATCCTCTGTGGAGCTGATCGAGTACTTGATGATCGTAAATCCTCTGAATGCCGGAAGTCGTGAAGCCATCCGCCTTAAGAATGCGATCTGCTCATTAGTTCCTTTCAGACACATTATGACACGAGAAAAGTCGTTGAAGGAAAAGAATGAGTGGTGACCGATTTTTGGCATGAGTTTCTGCGATCTTTTGTAGCCGAGAGCGATTAACTTATGAATTATGTCCTTGGGAAAGTCCTTGGCATCGAGGTAGCTGGCAGCAGCTCGAGTAAGAACATTGATTCCATGTGAATGATCGCGCAATAGTGGATTGCAAATTCGCTCTGCCCTGGTTCGAAGGGAAACTTGTTCCGATATTCGCGCCTCGCGCTGCAAAGCATCCCTAAAGGCGACAAGGAAGCGTGCTGGTATATAAGCGTCTTGGCCAAATATTCCCCAAAAACCAAGGAATGACCCGAATACTGCTTGAGTAAATTGATCAAAGGTGAGTCTTTTGGATTGTAGACTCAGTGATGCCTGGCTTGGCACCGGTCGGCCATAGTGCTTCAGATGTGCCAGAGATAGGGACCAGTAAATACCTTGAGCTTCGTCCTTTGCTCGACTTGAGAGACCAAGAGTCAAAGTACCCCCTGGCTGCACTTCTGGGTCGTGGAAATTATGAACTCGGGGTAACGCGCCGGCGATCATGATGTCGGGATATAGGTGCCACGCACTGAGTGCGAGGAGACAGGGACCACTGTTTCCAGCTTGCGGCATCCCCTTGATCAGTCGCTCCGTTACCTCGAGCGCGGAAGACCATCCAGAGATGACGCTGTGGTACACCGCCATATGGTCGTTGATTGGAACACTCAGGTTGGCTATTAGCAGCATAAGTTGATCTTGCTGCTTGACCTTCACACGGTCGGCTGTTCGAAGCCAAGCTCGGACACTTGCGTCCCATTCAGCAAGGCTGGCGCGGGGGGTCGATGCTTGCGCTGCTGCTGCAAGGGTAGAGTAGTGTATGGCCTCATCCGCGTTGAACTTATCGCCGATTTCCTTCCTCCTCTCCTCGACGATCTCAACCCATACCGACACCGCCTCGTTTGCAGGCCAGACTCGAGCCAACATACAAGCGAGGAGTTGGACATGTAAAGCTGTGGGCGATGATGTTGCTGCTGCCCAGATGGAAGTTCCGTCGACGCCTTTATGAGCGGCAAACATGCTATTCTCGAACTCGGGCGGGTTGCTCTCTTCGCTAGACTTGGCAATCTCCAATACTCGATTGCCATAGGCCTGAAGAAGACAAGGAGTTGAGGGAAGCATGCCCTCAAACAACGCTCCTAGCTTGCGCGCGGTGAGGTGAGTCGAACCATACTCGGCGTTTTCCTTACGCCTTTTTGATAGCGCTGTTCCTAACTGGCCGAATTCTTTCGGCGCTTCGCATTTGATGAGTGTGAAATCGAAGTTGAGGTTCGCAGCAGTGAGGGTTATTTCATTCGTAGCAGCTGCGAGCGCGGCTTGTACTTTCCCAATAGCTGCCATCTTGCGTACCTTGGCACAAACCGGAATATCCTTATAATCAAAAGTATTAACAGATACACGAGATTAATGCATCGCGATGCGTTTGATATGCGCGAGTCAATCGCGCATACCAGAACCTTGATGATTACAAAGTCGGAAATCAAAAATAAGAAGGTAGTGGCTGGGTTCAAAACCCTCCAGACAATGCCAGAGCCTTGCAAGGCTTACTCCCAGATAATGTACGCAGAAAGTCCACATCAAGTGCTCATGTCAGCCTGGACGACTCTCCAATGTTCAAATTGCTCTCAAGTCACACGAAGCTAGCGTCAGTCGCTGGAGATCTGCCGAAGAACTTTTGGTTGGGCGAATCGACCGGTCAATCAAAGTTCCGTTTCTACTGCATGAATGATTGCAGTGCTGACGTGGCCATGCTCATCTCCTTAGTCCTGGGCGAGTGGCTCTCACGGTACGACATACTCTACAGGAGCAGCTTAAATGTGAGGTTGGTATCACCTACTATACAACCCTCATGTGCAGCTGAGATCTTCTAGCCATGAGGATATCCTAAGAGTTGTCCCAATGATACCCCAGGAGACTTGAAGCGATACCAGGTCATCGCAAATTTAGATATCAGCTTTACTGCCGCTTATCAGAAAAGCACTGCTCGATAGGGGGCCACGATGGGTTTTGGGAAGCTATTGGTAACACAGGTGCAAAATACAAATTAACACAAGAAACACATTAAACCGAAAGGTGGTATACTCTCATAATACGATTCACTATATTCAGCTTTTAGTATTACGAACGAGTTTATATTCATGATTACCTATATATTATATATATACTAGAGAAACGAACTAGTCTAACACGGAGAATATATTCTAACTGGAGTGATTCATAGGAAATTTACTACCGTCGTCTTTGGTAGCGGACTAAGCTAGCCAAGACGTACACCGATTATCATCATGCATCTGGAAGTCGGTCCGACTGCCAAGGCAAGCGCGGGGATGTCTCCATCGCGGGTCCACCCCTTCCCCGTGGTGGCCTTTCAAGCGGGTATGTGATTCGGCAGTTTCCCGAGATACTGATCCAGACCTAACAAGAGCTACCTATTTCAGATGTACTGAGAGCCGTGTGAGGCATCTGTAACGACGTCTTTTGGTGTCAGGTTCGAATGGAACCAGATTGCAGTCCTTGCCAATCACCTCTTCATCTCTAAGTCGTTTCGTACGGACTGGTCCCTCGATCGCAAATATAACTCCCAGCCGCTTAAACATTTTGACGAAAAAGCAATTCGGGGGGGGCATGGGGGCGTGGGGGGGAAGCCCTAGCGCAAGAGCAGCACTACATAAACCACAACGTCAGGGGTTAAAAGAATGCCGATCCGGAGCCCCGTATCGGGGTATGCACCGCTAGCGGTCGGGATCTGCCCGACCGGGAAAATATCGACTCAAGTCTGACACATTCTATCCACCCATGTGCGCCCTTTTCTCTCTTTGCCATGGCAGCCTTGCAGCGATCTTCATCACAGTTGCCCATTGCGTGCTCTTTCCCCTTGCATTCGCTCATGGTAGTCGAACAGTATACCCATTAGCTTGACGGGGTGATATCATATCAGAGCTAGAGTGAACTTCGCGGCAAAGCTATCCCGAGCTTTTTCTTGCCTTGTTGCCTTAGTCATGTAGTATATAAGCTGCCGAGCTCACCCCGTGCTTGACACACCTGGTTCGCTACCGGACAGACCAAGACTCGATCCTTGCTTGACCATTCGCGTCAGCCCCTCAAGATGTTCGGAAAGCTCCTAATCCCCTTACTCGCACCCGTGGTAGCCGCAGAATACTGCGCAAAGCCACCGAGTCCCCAGGACACCAACATCTGCGTCGTCGAACCCGGTGCCGATGGCTCCGACTCGGCACCGGCCATCCTCGAGGCCTTCGAGCGCTGCGGTCACAACGAGGCCGCCTCGGCCCAGGGCCGCGGCAAGGTCGTCTTCAAGAACGAGACGTACCACATCCAGAGCGTCATGAATACGACGGGCCTGAGCAACGTCGACGTCGACCTGCAGGGGACCCTGCTGTGGGACCAGAACATCCCCTACTGGCTGAACCACTCGCTGCCCGTCGGCTACCAGAACCAGTCGAGCGCGTGGCTGTTCGGCGGCGAGAACGTGCACTGGGACGGCCACGGATACGGCACCCTGGACGGCAATGGTCAGGTCTGGTACGATTTCGTGAACGGCACCAACAACTACCCCGGCCGTCCTCACCAGATCACCGTCACCGGGTCACGCGATAGCGTTTTCCAGGGCATCCGTTTTGTTCAAAGCCAGATGTGGTAGGTTCTCACTCCCGTAATCAGTAACTCAGGGAAATGGCACTCATCCTCATTGCTCAGGACCGTCACCGTCATCCACTCCGAGAACATCTTGATGGAAGACATCTACGTCAACAGCACCGACGCCAAGCATGAAGTCGGCTTCGATTTCTCGTCTCTGAACGTAAGTCATCACATGTCGTGCTTATTATGCACCCCCCTTCGGAATCATAATATTAATCAACGACAACAGACGGACGGCGCCGACACCGTCTACGCCAACAACATCACCTTCCGCCGCTGGGTCGTCGACAACGGCGACGACAGCATCGCCATGAAGGCCAACTCGACCAACATCCTGATCGAGGACTGCCGGTTCCACACGGGCCTGGGCATCGCCATCGGCAGCATCGGGCAGTACGCGGGCCAGTTCGAGACCATCGAGAACGTGACGGCGCGCAACATCCAGATCCTCGACAAGATGCGCTACGGCGTCTACGTCAAGACCTGGACGGGCCGCACCGCGGGCTACCCGCCCAACGGCGGCGGCGGCGGGCTGGGCTACGCCGCCAACATGCGGTTCCAGAACTTCACGCTCGAGGGCGCCACCGGCATCTTCGCCGTCACCCAGTGCACGTCCTACAACGACGCGACGGGCGGCTGCGACACCTCCGAGTTCCACATCCGCGACCTCGTGCTCGAGGACTGGCACGGCACCGCCGTCAGCGACGTCGTCGCCGCGGTCCAGTGCTCCGCTGCCAAACCCTGCACGGGCATCGAGATCAAGAACATCGACATCGTGGACACGGTCAACGGCACGGCGCCGGCCAACTACCTGTGCGACAATGTGGTGGATCCCCAGGGGTTCGCCTGCACTGGCCCGACTTGGGAGGAGAACAACAGGTAGTAATAATTGGCGCTCCATTAAGAATGAGATCACGGCCGATATATCGATATATATATAAACAAGCCCCATTTGCTCAACTTTTGAAGTATGAAACAGTGATACTGGCTAAAAGAAATCCGCATGTGAACCGCCAGTTACGGAGTAAAAGAGGACGGAAAATGAAAACTGAACGAGGTAAACTGAGAAACCTTGCCATGCGTCTAAGTGACGGGCTGCGAGGGCTTCCAAGTGATATGGTACATGTCACGATGGTTAGAGCTTGGAAGTTAGAGACTCCTTCTTCGCCAGCTCCCGGAGCTCCTTCCTCAAGATCTTGCCCGAGGGGCTTTTCGGAATCGCAGCAATGTAGACGACGCCTCCGCGAAGCTGTTTGTATGGTGCGACTTGCTTGGCCACGAACGCCTTGATCTCCTGCTCCGAGACCTGCTTGGGATCCGCTACCACGTATGCACTGTGCTGGGTGTCAGCTCTCGAGGCAGAATGAAATAGGGGCAAGCGAAGTACGTACCGTGGAAGCTCCGTGTCATTCCCCTCGACTCCGATGACTGCGACGTCTTGGATCTTCGGGTGAGACAGTAAGAGGGCCTCGAGCTCTGCTGGGGCCACTTGAGTGCCTTTGTATTTGATAAGTTCCTGCGTCCAAGTTAGCCAACTTTCGTCAGTAAGATCAATACACTATCGGGTTACTTGCCTTCTTCCTGTCAACGATGTACAGCATTCCCTTTCGGAACACCCCGGTATCGCCCGTGTAGAACCAGCCATCCTTGAAGGCTTCGGCGTCAGCCTTGGGGTTCTTCCAATACCCCTTGATAACCACCGGCCCTCTGACGAGGATCTCGCCCTCTTTGCCAGGCTCCACATCGTGGCCGTCATCGTCAACAAGACGCGCGGAGTGGTTCGCCACCAATGGTCCAACCGTGCCAGGCATGTAGAGTTCCGTCTCGAGCGGCACTACAGTGATACTACCCGTCGTCTCGCTGAGTCCCCACGTCTGGCGGAGGCGTGTGGTGCCCTTGCCCAGTTTCTTCCCCACAGCAACTTGAAGCTCCTCGCCCATTGGCGCGGCACCCGTGATGGCGTCCACCCAGGTGTCGAACTGATCGGTGACGTTTGGCATCTTAGTGATCAGGAGGTAAATGGGCGGCACGCTGAAGCCTGTGGTCATCTTGTACTTCTTGGAATCCCCGCAAAACTTCGCAAAGTCGAATTTCTTCATCCAGTACATGGTGCCTTTCATGTAGGTCGAGTTGACAAGGTAGCCCATTACCCCCGCAATATGCGCTACCGGCAGATGTGCTATGCTGATATACTCGTAATCCGGTCCGCGGTACTTAGCGTTGTACTCCTTGACGGGCTCCAGGACCAGGCTGCTCTCCGCCACGAGATTCTGGTGCGACAGCTTCATGGCCTTGGGGAGACCCGTGGTCCCGCTGGAGTAGAGCAGACATATCACGCTGTGGTCGAGCTCGTGCGTGTCGGTGATGCGACGCCAGTCGAGCTCCTGGTTCGAGATGGGGACCTTGGCGCCGCTGGCGGCTTCGTACAGCTCGATGTGCTTCTCTCCGCGGTAACAAAGGACGTTGCGCGGGGGAAAGCCGACGAGCTTCGCGGCGGTGATTGCGTTCGCCTTGGAGTCATCGTTGCATACGATGACCTTTGGCGTCGTTTGCTTGAGCTGATAGGCTAGCTCTTCTGGTGTGGCCGAAGGGATCGTGGAGGAGAAGATTCCCTCGGCGGCCAAGGTGGCGTAAAATACGAGGGGCAGCATGAAGTGGCCGCCCGAAATATTGAAAACGACATCCTGAGATGGACCCTGGGCACCCACACCGTACTGGTCACGGAGGACCAGCGCCAGCCTCCTGAATTGCAAGAGGACTTGGCCTTTGGTCAGGCAATTGGTAGGATCATCTATTCCATGATTGTCAATTGCAGGTTCCTTTACAATGAGGTAAAGATAGGTTGCGGCCAGTGCAAAAGTTCGATCCGATGCGCTGGCAGCTGTAATGCAAAAAGAACGGAACCAGCTTTACTGACCTGCATCTGCATGCAATATTTTGGTATCAGGTGAGTAGCATTGTTCGGATTCTGGCAGATGTCAGTCACTCAAAAGTGTCTCACAGGCTTCGGATCAATAATTCCATACCAAACAGCAAGGTCAGTACATCGACACTTGGCACCGTTGAAGTCCTAGGGGACTTGTATAGCGTGCCTTGGGCCGTCTTTTCGACCACGGACGCCATCTCGAAGCTAGCGTTTAATGAGTCTGGCTCTTTTGGCTGCGATGACGGTTCCCAGTATCAGGACTGGAAGTGAAGAGGAGGACAGCACGGAAAACGGGCTATTGCAAATTGAACAGAATTGTTCAGGAACAGTCTATCAAGCTACGCGTGACAATTGAGTTTGATTACGGGAAGTACCGCGGTTGTTGGCATTAAAGACAAGGAAAGGAAACCCTTTCGACTTCCTATCCCTTCTTGAATCGCGGCTGTTGATAGCCAACAGAAACATCCATGCGTGCACCTGGTGTGGCGGTAAGCCGGACATGGCAATTCTCCGCACCATTCGGTCTTGGTCAGGCCTGGGTGCGCAACCGAGGCGCCGAGGCGAACGAAGAAACGTATGTGCAACAACTGCCGTGGGGCATTCATTGAACTTAGCGCCCCTATTGACCAGGAAAATCGCGTGATAGTGGAGGGGAAACCGTTTGACCGGAGAACTATCAGGATACAGAAACTCCAAGTTGCCATGAGTACATATAAATATGTTAATAGCCTCACCGGGTGTATCTTGCAGATAGATCTAAGGTTAACACCAAGTTATATCGGATCTCACTTGGCGGCCCCTATGCCCAGTGCCCACCACCGGGTGAAGCTACCCGTAGCTTGGAAATTCTCCCGCATTGAGCTGCCAGGCTGGCTGCAGTAAATCCACTAACGACCGGACACTGACCCATTTTACAATTGAGCCTAGCGCCAGGATACGACCTCTCCTTGGGCCATGATGATTCGATCCATCCGGACAGCGCATTTTCCAGCAATATCGCATCGCGCCTGGTCTTGATAACCACCCGCACCTGGATTGCCAAGTATGTCAGAGCTTTATGCTCCATCAGACGTTCCATCCTCAGATCTGGGTACGAGACTGCATCGTAGCATCCAAAATAACGGCATATGGTGGGAAGGGTCCCCATGTGCAAACAGTAACATCGTGATGAGAGTTTACCTGCCCAATCGTATGATACAATAGCAGTGTCAATGGCAGACATATATTGATAGAGTGACACAGTGCGGCCTAGACCATCACGAGGACCTAATCTCTGGCTCAGACTTGCCTTTACGACCTCATTGCCAGCGGCACTCCAGGCTCGGCGTCTCAAGGGTTACTGCAAAGCAGGAACACACAGTGAGAACGCAACCACCCGGGTGCAATTTCCGCAAGCTCGGAAGTATCTGATGTATCATCACTGCCAGATTGGAGTAGTGAAGCACTTGCTACGCGTCCTGAAGACTAATTGATGCCGTCCCCTTTAACCTGCCCGTGGAGCTGCCAAGTTTTGCTGTTCGAGTGCCAAATTGGATCTTTAAGCTAGTCAGCAATAAAGTCGACCAAAGGGAGGTTGAACAAGGCTTACCGCTCTTTTCCTTTCCCTTGCGATCACGGGAAGACTGAGTTGGTCCGCCAGCAGTCGCAAAGCCCGCTTTGCCGGTTCGATGTCGGCTGGATGAGCCTTGTTTCCAAAGTCACACTTCTCCCAGACTGGACTTGACATGACAAAGCGGACAAACCCCTCATCGAGATAAGGGAATCGAACTTCTTTGCCCCAATTCGCCAGCACGCGGTCATCTCTCCCCAAGTTGCGTTGGCCAATCCTGGCAATGTCCAGCTCGAGTTCATTAACCAGAGCTTGGTACCCTTCCCGCTCGAAGGCCCGCACGTGACGGGAATAGCCTCCGAACAACTCATCGGCCCCAAGTCCTGAGAAGAGTACGCGTGCAGGGGTACTGACCATTGGGGCGTCCGAGTCGAATTCTGCAGACTCTGTGTAGCTAGCGCCGACACCTCGCCCGGCAAAGTACAAGGCCAGGGCGATTGACAGATCCATCTCAGTGTCGTGAGGGTAAATCAGTGACACGACAAGAGCTTTATGCGCCATGGCTTCCTCGTAAGGTACGTTAACCTATGAGGACCGGTCAGTCGAATAACAACACCCAATGACGAATGCGCCTTACAGCTATAAAACGCCAAAACCGGGAAGGACAGGCATGTTTCAGCTCGGCGAAGGACTTCCTTCCGGTTTGCCGATCCGGACACCGCTCATAGTCGTCAGTGACGACTACGCCGGGCTTGGAGGCTCCCTGCTTTTGCACAGAAACGCGGGGATTCTGAAAAGCTACATTGATTAAGTCAATTCCCTGTGTAGTAGGGAGCAGCTCATCAGCCATCCTGGCCAGGATGGTGCAGTCAAGGCCACCTGAGAAAAGGACGGCCACGCGGGTGTCAACATCTGACTGATGGTCCGCGGGTCTGGGAGGTTCTGGAATCCCGAGCACTCGTAGTTTCAAGGCTTCTCTGAGGTGATAGTGTAGCAAGCTGACAGAGGGAGATGCAGAATCAAGCTGCTTCTCCGCGCCCTGAGGGAGCTCCTTGTTGAAACTCCCAACTCCCAGAACCTACTGATATGAGTTATCAGCTGCTTTTGGGAAGAGGCGCGTCTGGCACTTACCAGATCAGCGCCACCAGACTCGACCCACTCGTGTCGAGAGATGCGATGGCCTAAAGAAATGGGCTTCTCGCCAGAAGACTCTGGATGAAATCGAATGGAATATATGCCATTGGCTTGTACTTCCTCCCAGCCAGAAGCTGGGGTGTCAGCGACACTAGAAAACGATAGCAATTGGCCATCCGGCTCCTCTCTCATGAGCAAGGAACGGCGACCGAGGCGGTCACGGCCAAAGTACAAGCACTGGCCGACGGGATCACAAAAGACAAACGCGAAAGGCCCTGGACCATCCGCAGGGTGTTCAGAATGTGCGCCTGCCGCTCCTCGGCAGTACCATGTTCGCATTGCGCGAGACGCGCGAAGATGACCTCGCCATCATTGCCGCCGACTACCTTGTCGTCGAACTTCCAGGCCTCGCCGTTCCAGCAGAATACTGAATCGGAGTTGCCATGCTGAAAGGGCTGCTTGGCGACGTGGTCACCGCGCAACGCAAGCACCGTGGACGTGAAGTTGAGCGTGATGCGGAGGTCGGGCGCGACGCTGGGCAAGGAAATTCCTCTCTCCACTACACCAAGATGATCTGGGCCTCGGTTTATTAGAAGCTGTCTCAAGTTCTCAGATAACTCGGTATGCTTGGCAACTGAGATGGTTGCGTGTATGCCGCACATGGTATGAGATTTGTGGTGGCAGGGAGTGCGTCTTGGGTAGGACGTGCCACGTTCGCCTGAGTGCTGAAGAATTCACGAGAATTATTAGTGGGGCAACTTTTCAGCGCCTAGTCGCCTAGTCGGAGCTACAAATGCCTAAAGGCCGAAGGATAATTGATTACCTAGCAGCAGTCATTCCAGTTTCACGCTTGGGGAACATCAATCGTGCCGTCAAAATTGACAGGTGAAGACAAAACAAACAAACACTATCGCATTATGTTCGGGCTTCTCTGACACATATATGTCATCTAGGTCTTATGTTGCCACGCAGCATTCCTTCAAGATTGGCAGAGTATCCGTGTAGCTACCGCCGGACATCATCTCCACTTGTAGTTGCTTCCTCGCCTCTCCCCTCGATTGGCTTCTCGATCTTGCCGACGATGCCAGTGCCTCTGAAAGTAAGCCCGACCAAGACTGTGCAGAACATTGCCAGCGCGAAATTGAGCCAGTTAGCATCCCTTAACCCAGCCAGTGACGGAGGATCCCAAGGCAGGACCTTCCCAGATTGCTCAACAGGGACACCTCTCTCCCGCGCCATAATCGCCGTCTGGGCCGCTGTTGTGATGGCCAGACCAATCGAGCGACCCAGTTGCCCCGAGGCGTTGATCAACGCTCCACCCAGTGCCTGGTCTTCCTGCGGTAGCGACGCCGACGTGAAGAGCGTCAGACAAGGCCAAGTTGTGTCAGCACCCACCACGCCCAGAATCATGGCTGGGAAGCCGAAAGCGAAGTAAGACGTATCCGAGGGTATCGGGATCGCGAAGAGCAGGCACGAGAGCCCCACAGAGAGGTTTCCAATCATCAACAAGATGTATGTCGGCACTCTCGAGATGAGTCTGGACACGATGAAAGCTACCAAAACGCCACAGACTCCAGTGGGTATGAAGCGCAACGTCGTCTGCAATGGACTAAGCCCTTGGTAGTCCTGGAAAAAGTATGTCGCGTAGACGATCCAGTCGTTGAAGACCGCGAAAAAGATCCCCATGATCAGTATGGCCAAACTGAACGTGCCGTTCTTGAACACCGAGACTTTCATCAGAGGGGACCTTGTGTTAGAGTGCGTCTCTCTAGGTACCACTGCCACGCAGCGAAGATGGCAATAAGCAAGCCAGAGATAACCATCAGCATATAGATCCAGATGGTATGCCACCCCACGACATTGCCTTCGGTCAGGGCAAATAGCAGAGCAAGCAGGCCGGCTGTGATCAGGAAGCCACCTAGCCAGTCAACTGATGTCCAAAGTGAGGCATTCTGCTTCTGTAAGGAAGAGTTCGGCGGCGGCGGGGGGATGAAAAAGACACCCGCCACTGCCACCAGACACGATATCCCAGCAAGGGCTCCGAAGACCCATTTCCAGTTGGCGTATGAAGCGATAATTCCGCCTAGCAGGTTGCCGAAGATCGATCCCAGGGGTGCGCCGCTGGCTGTTAGAGAACGTTAATAGAATGTTGCGCTCGCGATATTGGATTTACCCACCATATGCGCTGAAGGCGTAGTTCTTTGCTTTGCCAGGAGGAAAGGTGACCCCCAGGATCCCAATGGCCGTCGGCACGTTCGCTGCAGCACCCTGAGTCTGATCAGTCTATCTCCCAAGCATGATCAAGAGCGATCTTCCTTACAAGGCCCTGCAGTCCCCTGAAAATGTCGAATGCGATTTCATTGGGAAGGAAGGGATTGGCGATGAGTGTGGCGGCGACAAAGGCGCTGCCGAGAATGAAGATGATCCGCTTGCCGTACAGGTCGGCTATGCGACCCCATAACAGCAGGAAACAGCCAAAGGTCAGAGAATATGCCGAGACGATCCATTGCAGTCGGCTATCGGGGATGCCGAGTTCTACACCCAGGGTCGGGAGGATAATGACCACTGCTTGGATCGAAAGTGTCTAGGTAGGAACTTTAGTACGCATCGCCCACATTTTTTCTGTTGAGTTTGATGATGGTACCGACATTCAGGAATGCCGCGCCCGTCACTGTGGCCACCAAAGCGATGCTTTTGCCCTTGGACAATGGCAAAGTTGATCTTGTGTCGTCAGTTGTGTCACCAGCAGGTGAGTCGCCTTCGCGGAAAGATCCGTTCTCCTGAGGCTCTGCCTTTTCGACATCCGGCGCACCAGAAAGGGCCGGCTCGTACTTTTTCTGCTTAATCATTGTACACGTAGGGCCAGACAAGGCTCGTAGGTCATGTACTCATGTTAATTATTATGTAGGAAAAGACGGCAAGAGAAACGTTCTGCCAAGGGCGTCTGTCATGGGAAGAGAGACTGACGCTAACCTGGTCAGCATTCAATGCAATGTGTGGCCCAGGTCATCGTCCAAAGAAATCGCCGAGAGCACTGCGTATTATGGCACTTCGCCATTTTCGATTGATATGCCGAGCGAGGACCGGATCTAATGTTCCCCGGTCGCTCCTTCATCCATCGCTTACATGCCCTTTTCTAACCCTCTTTACTACTTGGCGTTAGCGGTGGGTGGAGCTGGCGTTCTGGGGTAAAATGGGATGCTGGCCGATCGGGGGAGACTGCTGCTGGCTGGGCAGCGAATGCGGCGGGGCTTTAGCCGAAAGGCAACACAACCTTAACCAAGTGCCCACCTGCAGTGGCCAGATATTTCCCCCGTTGAGTAAGTAGCAAATAAGCCGGCCTCCTATATTGGTAAAGGTGACGTGAAACGGATGCTGGGGCCGAACCGCTGCTTGCTGCATGCGATTTGATTGCTGTCAGCACTTCGACTCGGGATTTCTGCCGTATTACTTCGGATGTATGTAGTGCTGGCAGGCGGCCGGTTGCTCGCGGAGATGCTGTTGCGGCAATCCGAACCGAGTCGCTTCGCTTGAGCAAACATCAAACAAACAACAACTCGGGTGAGGAAAGACGACCTCTCTACATAGTTGTAAGTCTGCTAAGCGCCCCCGCTCCATGATTTGGCTGAATGAAAGACCCTTTTTACGATGTTGAATGTAGATGCCAGGGGCTGTAATGCGCTGTGGGAAATGTCACTAGCAATGATACATATCTGGCACTCAAAGAGATAGTATATTAGATCTATTGAACCTGGATAAAATACGAAGAACATAACCAATTTGTGAGGCCGGCCCCCTTTAGACTAGCTAAAAGATAAATAGAGCCAACCCCAAACTGCATCAGCATCCACCCACTTACCTGTTCACCTCAGCTGAGTTTAAGCATCGTCTCCTTCCATCTTCCACTGCTTGTCGCTGTAAGCGGCGGCGTTGCTCATGGCAGCTCCGCCCACGGGTGTCATTCCCGAAAGCATGTGTGCGACCTCGACGCTGGGCTTGGTACCGAACACGCGGCTTTTGCTGTTGTTGGTGATGGGCTCCGCGGACGACGACGACGACTCGCTGCCTGTCGCGAGGAAGACCCGTATGGATTTTTGGATATACTCCAGCTCCTCAGGCCCGTGGATCTTGACGCACCTGCAGTCGGCCGAGCTGTGCTTGACGCCCGCCGGGATTGCGCTCGAGTCGATGTACACCACACACCCGGTCTCCGCGCTGCGGACGGCCGTGATAGTCGAGGGGAAGGCGGTGGTGGCGGACATCTTCGTGTGGGGGAAGAAGTTAGAAAAGAACGGTAATTGCTATTGCTGAAGAAAGAGAATGCGAGTGTTTGCTGATGGTGATAATGCTTGAACGGGAATGAGTTGGGATAGAACAGGCAGGGGGTTAATATAGGCAAACATACCATAGAGCAATAAAGGGTGACTGACAATGCTGCCAAATATTCATTGTATGGGTTCAATGAACATCAGCTAATTGAAATTGATGAAGGCTTCCATTGTGTCTATGACAATCAGACATCTATCGCCGGGGCTTTATGCTCTCTACTCTATTTTTGTCAGAATGGCCTAGGCTCCTACCATTCTTCCGACCGTAACCACTCAACGTTGAGCTGCAGAAAGAAGGATACTCAAATCAAGGCAATCAGGTACTGATAGGCTGGTCAAGGTTTGGCTTGCGACTAAATAAATTACATGATACACAACAAGTCATCAATCAATGGTACGGCTGGGTTGCCTATGCCTTCAACGAATCGATGTACTCCTTCACCAAGTCCTCGGCATTCTTATCCCTGACCAACCCCAGACGATCCGGCGTACTCGGGTCAAAGTCCTGCGGCCAACTCCGCAGTATCCTCTCCATGGCCGGGTTCGTCTCCTCCTCCAGGAACTTCAACTTGTCCTCGCCGCCGTACTTGGCGAGCCCGTCCATGAGGGCCTGGGTGTTGGCCGAGATGCCGGGGAAGTTGATGTGGCGGATGTGGTTCGGCAGCGCGTCGCTCTTCATATTGAGGACGCGCACGAGGTTCTCGATGACGCCGCTGGGCGAGCAGATGTAAGACCTGAAGCTGCGGTCCTTCAGCGGGATCACGCACGTCTCGCCCTTCATGGGCTCGCGGATCATGCCCGACAGGAAGGACGAGGCCGCGTTGGAGGGCTTGCCCGGGCGCACCACGAGCGTGGGGAAGCGCACGATGAAGGCGACGACGAAGCCCTTGCGGTGCATGTCGTTGACGATGATCTCGGTCGACAGCTTGTGGGCCCCGTACGTGCCCTCGGGCGTGGGCGTCACGACGTCCGTCACGACGGCGGGCAGGGGCTGGCCGTAGACGGCCTGCGAGCTCGAGTAGACGACGCGCACGCCCGGGTTGGTCCGCCGCAGGTGCAGCAGCAGCCGGCGCACGCTCTCGACGTTCACCTTCATCGACAGGTCGTAGTCGGCCTCGGACCCCGCCGACATGATGCCGTGGAAGACGAAGATGGCGTGCAGGGGCTGCGCGGCGGCCACCAGGGTCTCAACGAACGCGGCGTCGCAGATGTCGCCCTGCATGCACACGGCGTTCTCGGGGTGCGCCGCGCCCGCGGGCACCGTCGGCTGCACGATGTCCGTCATGATCACCCGGTAGCCGTCGTCGAGCAGGCGCTTGGCCAGCATGGGGCCGACGAGGCCCCAGCCCCCGTCACGATGACGTTTTTGCTGTTGTTATTGGCTGACATTTTGTTCCTTGACTGATGATGAGTTAGGAAATTGATGTGAGATGGGATTCGATTAACTATCCACGCGATTTAGAGCAAACCACCTCCATGTCTCTTGTCCCTTTATATGCATCGCCTGTTGGTGCGTCGGACCGCAGTCCGCGTCACGGGGATATGAGCGAATGCTGGGGTCGAGGGGTGGAGATGTGTCCGCGTCTCGCGCCTAGTGGGATGCGGGGTGACCAGGATTTCGGTTCAATATCCACCGATTCACGATGAGCAAGTCATACGATGGAGACACCAGGTGTAGTTCTCTTTAACATGGAGGATTGAGGAAGTGGAATCCTCGAGCAGCAAGGCATGGTCCTCCATGTCTCTCTTCAACTTGGCCGCAGTTTGGAACGAAGGTCTGGGTAAACTGACTTACGTCTCAGTCCCCAGAACAGGAACGCGTTCGTTTACGCTCAGCAATCCTAGGCCGTGAAACATCTCTGCTAGACTCAGCAACATTGGCCCCAGTATCTCTGTGGTGGCTGCCCAGGTGTTACGATAACCCGGGCGAGTCTAGAGACACCATCCCCAGACGCGATGCGTGTTGAGTTGAGCCTCGGTTCGAAGCAGGGTACAGCTAGGTCCCAGAGTGCCAGATTCCCTCATCGGCCTACACTTCAAATTGGAAAATCAGGCTTTGGACTGGATCATTTGAGCAGTTGCTTGTTGCCAGCTTTCGTCATGTCGAATTCGTATCGCAATATATCGATTATTACTCATTTGGGTTAGGCCATGCACGGTAAATGCTGGAAATGGTCGAACCATAAGCCAGCCGCTATGCGAGCCCCCTCAACTCCTAGCAATTTTTTCTATACCTCAGTCACCCACGCTTGAAAATCCACAACGCCTCATATCTCACCACACGATGCCATCCGCTGAGGACGTGAGCTCAAAGAGCCCGGCCGCTAACAATGGCCCGCCGCCCGCTCTACCGCCCAACGTCTCCATCTTCTCGCCCGCGTCGCCGCGCACCGCCAAAGCCCTGCTGAACGGCCGCCTCTTCACCCGCCTGACCGTCGGCGCGCAGACCGAGCCCGCCAAGCTGGCCAAGGCGCTGGAGAGCCACGGCGCCTACTGCACCTCTCATCGCAACGTCGTCCTGATCTTTGACGGCGACGCCGACGCCGGTTCAGAGGAGGTTGAAGACGTTCACCACGAGCACTTCCGCCTGGTCTGCCTTGCGTTCAAGGATAACGACATCAGCCTGGATGTCGCTGGTTGTATTTTTGATGTCACCAATGTACTGCAGGCGGGCTTCCAGCTCGACGAGTTGAAGTCGGGCTCCGTGTTGGTCATCGATCTCATGGCTGGCGGAGACGATGATGACAGTGATGACGACGACGACGCTGGGCTCGAGGCGCTTCTCGCGAAAGGGGCCGATTCGGGGGCAACCATGTCTTGAGCGGGCTTCTGGAGATGAGGATCGAAGCGCGTCGAAAACGGACAATCCACACGGTGGTCGCTTTGCTTTCTGCAAGGGTGTCATGACACCTGGGCGAAACGCCCGTGATTTTCAAGCCCCCTTCGCTCAATTCTTGATGCCGGCTCTGTCAATATTCAAGGATGCTCGGAGTGAGCCGCGACGGAGGCGAAAATCATGTGGTATCCATGCCGACAGCCAACTCAACGGCATAAAGTCAAATCACAGTCAGTTACGGCACTGCTCTCCCAAGCGCTTCAATGAGGTGTCCTTGAAGTCTAGGACCTGGGGGTCATGGGTGCGATGAACAAACGGGTTAGCAGCGCATAGGGTCAAATCACCGTCTTGACTCAATAGTCAAGATATGCTGATGCGAGTGATACGATGCCTGGGTCCCTCTGTCTGATGCTCACTAATACTCGGATACACCAATCCCCTACTACTGTTATCAAGTAACGTAGAATGTCCTGAGATCATACAAACCCAAGAAATAGCGAATGTTCTACTAATAAGCCCGAATATTCGCGAGCTTGATGATGTTATATTATCTTGAATGCGTGGCGCACTGCAAGCAGCACAGGGCAACCTCATGAAATTAGACTTTATAGCAAATATACGACCAATACACGTATTGCAAAATGTTGACTGACAAGTAGTTATTCTTTTGATTTATGATACATAGACAGTGGGAGGTGATGGGTTGGTTGCCCGCCACTCCGGTGAATACATCGCCGCAATTCACGACGGCTAGACAAACTATGCCGGACCGCAGGCATCCTCTGGGACCGAGAGATCCTCAGGTAAAGATAGTCTTCTGCCTAAGGGCGATACAATCTCTTACGCCCTTCCCTGTCATCAATCAAACTCCTTGCAAAACCAGCAACTCCTCGATTTGTGAATTCCCAGTAATCGGCATCTCTAATCGCCATTCGAGTATTTCCCCGTCAAACCAATAATGGAGCCGTTTTCCCCTCCTTCTGAATCTTGGTATCACAATATGTTCTCGACTCCACTCCAACTCAATCACAATTTCAGACGGTGGCAGCCTCAGCACCACCAGTAGGCATCTTCATCGCAGTGCCGGCAAGGTCGGTCTTCCGTGCTGCGGGGTTCTTGGTGTAGTAGTTGGAGATGGCGGACTTGATAGCGTCTTCGGCAAGCATGGAGCAGTGCACTATGGAGGATTAGTTAGATATCAAATTATAGGCTGAAATTAATGGCAGTAATGTGGGAAGGGAAGAGAACTCACGCTTGACAGGTGGTAAGCACAGCTCCTTAGCGATCTCGGTGTTCTTGATCTTGCCGGCCTCCTCCAACGTCATACCGCGCACCAACTCGGTCAGGTAACTGGAGCTGGCAATGGCGGAACCGCAGCCGAAGGTCTTGAACTTGACGTCGGAAATGGTGTTGTTCTCGGGGTCGACGCGGATCTGCAGTTTCATGACGTCGCCACAGGCGGGAGCTCCGACGAGGCCGGTGCCGACGTCGACATCGCCCTTGGCCATGGAGCCGACATTGCGCGGGCGGCTGTAGTGGTCGATGACCTTCTCGTGGTACGACCGCCGTTGTTGCAGGGTGGCATTTGCGACGGGCTTGATGATCTGGCGGGTGGCGAGGCGCGGTGCGGATGAGGCGATGGCCCGGCGAGCCGTGGTAGCGACTGTCCTGGAGAACATCTTTGCGTGAATGTGGGAGAGTGTGTTGACTTGAAAGTGTGATATCAGGGGTCGCAGGGCGGAATTCGGTCAATCTGGATTCACGATAGAACTTATCGTTGATGGTTGAATTGAGGATGATGTAGAAATGGCAATGAGGAAAATGGTGGCGTTGGAGGAAAAAGCAGTTGGCAGTTGGTGTCGTCGGGATCTGAGGGTGAAATGAAATCAGAAAATCGGAGCTTGGCCTCCCAGCGAAAGCGCTATGAAGTCAAGAGCCGAGCTAGCCAACCCCGACTTTCCAAACTCTCCAAATCCCCTTGTTCCCAACTGACAGCGCGGCCTTTATCGGCGATCTCGGGCGAAGGCCTTAGTCTGCGAATCAGAGAGCGTCATTCAAGTTTTTAGTGGGCTATTTCCAGCGTGGATGATTTCATGCAGCCCTCGGAGATACTCTAGACACACTGTGCATTGCATAGAAATCTGTAGTGCGGTCGATGGCATTCTGGGGGGCGAATAGCCCTGGTGCCAGTCTGGTGCGGATGAGGCGGATTTTCCACGGAACGGCTTCATACTGTACCCCATACTTCGTTGCTGCAGCTGAGGCACCTTATCAATCAGAAACTCTTTTTTTCCTCTCCCCCTTCGCTTTTTATCAGATCCGACCGGAAGCGCAGTTGGACGTCAGACAACCCGGCCCCGATTGCGGTCACAGCTGCCTAGAGTAAATCAAGTTGCCGCGCAAGACAACAGTATTGGCAATTATAAGTAATTCCCTATGGAAACATGCACCATAGAAGACATGTTTAGTAACCAAGCAACTGGAAAAGCATCAGCAGTACGGAGTCTCGAGGAAACCGAACTAGAGAACTATGACGAGGTCGAAATCCCTGCAAAATAATTGTTTGCTGCGACCCGTACTCCGTACGTAATGTGATTACAAACCAACAAATCGTGGAAGGCGCATTCCCCTCGCAGCCGCTCACCAGCTGTTCATTGATCCTTCCGATTGACAAACGCGGGGCACCTTCTGGTGCCTGGCCACGGTCTTACCTGCCTGCTTAGCCTTGTCATCGCGCGTCACACTGCAGGCTAAGCCTAGCTGCTGCCCCTCCCTGACACAACCACGAGCAACCAACAATTGTAACCTAGCTAGAGGTGAGCAAGCATCAAGCTCACCATCTCCTCCACCGACCAACACACTTTACTGCATTTACTCGTTGGAAGCTGGAGAAATAAGTTGCGATCATCCGCCCTGTCCCTTTCGCCCACTCGCCGGGTTTATTCCCATATTTCTCTGCCACGCACACGGGCCCAAAACATTGCCTTGACTCAATATGGCGTGCCCCCACGTCGAGTCCATCTGTAAGTGCTGTACGCCTAACACCGACAAGCTGGCCTGCTGCTGACCTTGGATCGTTGTTACAGCTCTGAGTCCTCCCACGCCTGCTCAGTCGGTATACCGTGAGGACTGCACTCAATGCTTTGATTCTATTGTACGTTTATTGTTACAAGATTTACACCATTTCGAACCACCTCTCTCCTTCGCTCCCGTCGCATCGCCGGGTTGATCACAACAGTTGACTAACGAAGCATCGCTGTCAAAGGATGACCCTACCGGTCTCGATGTCTGTCTGCAATGCTTCAACGGTGGTTGCACCGGCGTGAAGCTGCATTCGCCCCTGCACAATGCGGCCCGGAGCCACCCTTTGGCTTTGAACATCCGTCGTACTCGGAAGCAGGTTACTAAGGATGAGCCTCCTGCCAAGATGACCAAGCTCGCAATTGCCGCCGAGACCGAAGCCGACCGATACGACTACCACACCACTGCCAAGTGTCTCGAGTGCAATGTTGACATTGATCTATTCAACCCCAAGATCGCCTCGGTTGTCGATGGTATCATGAAGGCCAACACATTCTCACGCAAAGAGGAGGTCAAGGCTTGGGAGCAGGAAATGACATCCTGCGAGCATATCCTCCTCCTGCAGCAACACGAAGGCAAGCAGATTCAAAGCGGCGATCTTGGACATTGCTCTCAGTGTGACCTGAAAGAGAACCTCTGGCTATGTCTGGAATGTGGAAACCTAGGTTGCGGTCGAGCCCAGTTCGGTGGCGTAGGAGGCAACTCGCATGGCCTTGCTCATGCCACCGAATCGAAGCATGCCGTGGCTGTCAAGCTTGGCTCAATCTCCCCTGAGGGAACTGCCGACGTCTACTGCTACCAATGTGACGATGAACGGTCCGACGAAAACCTAGCTACTCATCTGGCCCATTGGGGTATCATGCTATCAGAACGTGTCAAGACCGAGAAGAGCTTGACCGAAATGCAGATTGAGCAGAACCTGCGCTGGGAGTTCTCTATGACGACCGAGGATGGCAAGGAGCTTCAGCCGCTCTTCGGCCCCGGTTTCACTGGTCTGAAGAACCTGGGCAACAGCTGCTACCTAGCCAGTATTCTACAGTGCCTGTTTGACCTACCATCCTTCCAAGATCGTTATAACAGACCTGGTGCTGATTTGCCCATGGTAGAGGACCCGGCTCAGGATTTGGAGACGCAGCTCTGCAAGATGGGAGACGGCTTGTTATCTGGACGATACTCAAAACCTGACTCCGATGTCATCCCCTCTGAGTTTTCTCCTGAGAAGTCCCACCAGAAGGGTCTAGCACCTAGCATGCTCAAGCATCTCATTGGCCGAGGCCACGAAGAATTCTCTACCATGAGACAGCAAGATGCTTTCGAACTTCTCCAGCACTTGATCAAGCTTATCACCCGTTCCAAGCATGAGGCACCGCTGAGTGATCCAACCCAGCCATTCCGCTTCGTTATGGAGCAACGACTCCAATGTCTTGGCTGCAAGAAGGTCCGCTATCAATCCAATGAGCAAGACAACATCTTTATCGATGTACCTCTTGAGAAGCTGCCTGCCGTCGAAGGAGAGGGGGAGCAGTATAGACCAGTTACGTTCAAGGAGTGTGTTGACAGACTGACTGCACTTGAGGCTGTGGAGTTAACCTGTTCCTCTTGTGGCAGCAAAGGTTTCTCTAAGCGCACTTTGTTCAAGACCTTCCCCACTACGCTTGTTGTCAACGCAAGGAAGATGACGGTTGAGAACTGGGTACCCCGGAAGGTTGATGTTCCCGTTATCGTCGGGGACGAACCATTCGATCTTGACGCCTACCTATCCCCTGGTCAGCAATCGGACGAGGAGCTTCTACCTGACGAGCCGGCGAATGCAGCTCCAGCCTTCGCACCCAACGAGGCTGCCTTGGAACAGCTGATGTCCATGGGGTTCCCAAAGAACCGCTGCGAGAAGGCACTGCACGCCACTGGCAACACTGACCCGAATGCTGCGATGGAGTGGCTATTCGGTCATATGGAGGACCCGGATATCGATGAGCCGCTTGTCCTTGCTGCGGCAGCTGGCAGTGGTGGTGCCGGAGCGGAGGTCGATCCGGAGAAAATGGAGCAGGTTTGTGCCATGGGATTCAGTGCACCACAGGCACGCAAAGCGCTACGTGAGACGGGTGGCAATGTTGAGCGAGCCATAGAGTGGATCTTCAACCATTTCGACGACCAAGGCGAGTTCGGCGGAGACTCGGAAATGGCAGGTAGTGCACCAGCAGAGAAACAAGAGCCTGGAAGTGCAGACCTGCCAGCCAAATTCCAGCTGCAGAGTATTGTCTGCCACAAGGGTACTAGTATCCATGCTGGGTAAGCTGAACCAACTATTCTGTCCCTTCTCGCATATACTAACGTATACAGACATTATGTTGCATTTATTCGCAAGATCATCGACACCCAGGTCCCCAAGTGGGTTCTATTCAATGACGAGAAAGTCGTTGAGGCTGTTGATGCAGAGGAGATGAAGAAGACAGCTTATGTCTATTTCTTCAACCGTGCCCGCGTGGAGTAAGGCTGTGTTAGTTTAACACTTGTATTCGATATTTAGCTATGGAAAACTGATGTGACTGGACGTTGCATCAACGAGAGACGAGAGATGACAGATTAGCTGGGATACTGTTCACAGTGCCGGAACAACATGAAGATACCAGCCATGACGAAAAGAAATAGAATTCAATACGTCATGTTGCCATTGTTTTGACAAGCCGCAGCTGAAGAAAGCTTATGGTCTTTGACTATGCATCCCTTAGCGAATGTAAGCCGCAAATTCAAGCGTTGAAAGGAGGAAGAAACCAGAGCAGTGTGCGGCCTCAGGTGATTTTTAACTTGACTTCTCTGCCACAAAGGCTGCCCTTGCCTTACAGAGTACGCCTTTGAAGAACAATGGCCCTCCCCCTGATGCATCAGGTTCCCTGTTTTAAAACAATGCCGAAGCTGAGGAAACACAAAGACTGACTTGACATTTTCAGAACCAAGGATCATGCATAAGTATAAGCTAACGCAGGGGCCTCAAGTCCTTATCCTTCAGAAACCTGCAGCTACATCGCGTTTGCTTGTGAAACCAGAGCAAACATTCTTGTAAAACAAATACTCTTTGCTAAGTACCTGCGTGACCCCTGGTGTGGAAATGAGAAATGCCAGTAGGCACAGATACTTCCAGCCGGTCATCGATCGGCCCAAAGACCCGATCAATTTTAGCATGGGCGGCAGGAGGGAGGCCGGCCCCGAAGAAGAGCAGCCATCGTCCCTCGACCTCGCTCGCTGGCAGAGAGGATCTAGATGCCGAGCCGAGCGGCCACCATTATAGGCACCGCCATCGCCATGCCAGCAGCGCCAACCACAAGCACTCATCGAGCAGTGGTGAACGGAAAAGCAGCAGCGGTCATAAGTCGCATTCTTCCTCCTCTCACCACCATCACCCTCGGCACTCGAGTAGCAGTCACCACAAGAGCAGCAGTAGTAGCAAGAGCAGCGGCAAACATCGCCCTGGCTATTATACTTCGTACTCAACTGCTCCTTCTGGTCCTCGTGATGCCAAGTCTACTTTTACTGCTGATGCTTCTTCTACAGAACCGCCCCCCGTTCCGTACCGGAGCAACTTTGTCCCTCCTTCAACGGCGCCAACGATAATCCCCGAGGAAGAAGATTACGGGCAGGAAATCATCGACACACGCTCCTCCGTTGGACCATGGCATAGTATCTCAGTCGCTGGGTTGGATCAAATCCAATACAACGCCTACCTCGCGGCTGCGAGTGAGAAGTACAAGGAGCCTCCCGGCGAGGCCGCGGAACCTGACCCTGCCCCCACCTATTACACTGACAAGTCGCGTGGCGATTACGGGTCCTCCTCCTTCTATTCTTCATCTATGGCGCCGCCTCCTCAGTATAAAAGTGGAGCCGACGTACCGTGGTTGGAAGACAGTGCCTACTATTCCGGGACCGGGTCCTTTGCCGCGACGAAGTTGTCTTCCTCGAAGTTGAAGCGGTCCCTTCCCGCGTACACCAGCCACGACTACGTCCAGCAGCAGCAGCAGCAGGAACAACCCGTCGTCTCCTACACGGCGGTCGAGCCCCAGCCGGCGTGCACGATGAACAGCGCGTACGCGACGATGCCCGGATATGACGAGGGCTATGATGACTCCGGATACGGCTACGAGGAGGGCCATTATGGTGCCGTTGGTAGCGGAAGCGGCGGCTATGGCGATGTGGTGGAGGAGAACGACCGGATGGCGTTCGAGTATGAGGAGGAGGGTGAGAGGCGGCGTGTGAGGGCCACTCGTGAGAGGACGGTGAAGAGACCGTCCAGGAGAATACACTAAGTCAAGACGTGGGAAGACTTGAGGTTTGGTGAGGGGGAGAGTGATAGGAAAGAAGCATAGTATAAACGATGATGATATATGTATATACACACATGTACATTACCCAAAACCGAGAAAAACCCAGAAAGTTTACCGTAACGTATGACTGTACTCGTTGTTCGTAAAGCTGGCTATTTCCTGCCGTGGAAGGTTGACCCACACCCCAGCAGCAGTAACCTCGCCGCCTGTCCACGTTGCAGTGCTGCGTGTCTCTACCATCTCCTTTCTCTTTGGGCTTGTCCTTTTGGGAATAAAGGTTGCTCGTTGAACAGTATTGTGTCATGGCCCAGTAGATAATAAACCATCCAGTTGAACCAAAGGTAAGAAAAACAAGGCATGTAAGAGTTGAAAGGTGGCATACAGGACAAAGCCATTGATCACATCGAAGAGGACAATGAATTGCGAGCAAGTAGTGATAAAAATGAAGTCTTGATTTTGTCTAAATCAGTAGTAGTTGTGGGTAGGGCGCTAGGCCACATGACGCTCGTAGCCGACCCTTTGCTCGTTCCAGTATGCCGAGTCGGGGGTATCAGGTTACCAAAACAGAAAAAGGAAAAGGAAAAAGTAAAGTAAATACACAAAGTTGCTCCCAAACAACCGTTGCAATGCAAAATCCCCAAACCAGATTTTCCCAGAAATCATACTTTTCAATGAAGAGTGAGCCAAACATTTCTTACTTTTCATAGGGCAACGTTACCACACCGCAGTGATGCACCGAAAAGGAAAGAGAGGATCTGATCTGCTTAGAAAGCAGCGGCGAAGATGGCGCCGGTCAGCGCAAGGGCACCCATGAGGGTGGCCGCAGGGCGGAACAGGGACGAAGAGGCACCGGAGATGATGACAGGCGAGCCCGTCGGGCTGGCAGTGCCGTTGTTCTTGGGAGTCATGCCGATAGTAGGGTAGGCAGAGCCCGAGCCCGAACCAGAGCCCGAGCCAGATCCGGAACCAGAGCCCGAGCCTGAGCCAGAGCCAAAACCGGAACCTGAACCAGAGCCTGAACCAGAGCCGGAGCCGGAGCCGGAGCCGCAGGCCAGGGCCGGAGCAGCCAGCACCTGAGCCAGAGGTAGGAGAGGCAGTCCAGGTAGTGGTCCAGCTGGAGTAGGTAGCAGTAACAGTGCTGGGTACACCTCCGGCACCTCCACCAATGGAACCAGAGCCACCAGCACCGCCACCAACGTTGCCGCCGGCTCCAGCTCCTCCACCAATCGAGCCGGAGCCACCAGCGCCACCACCAACGTTACCACCTGCATCACCGCCGATAGATCCAGAGCCACCAGCGCCGCCACCAACGTTACCGCCAGCACCTGCGCCACCGCCGACGTTGCCACCTGCACCGCCACCGATGGAACCGGAACCGCCGGCACCTGCGCCACCAGTGGGAGAAGAACCCCAGGTAGTAGTCCAGCTAGAGGAAGTAGCTGTACCGGTGGGCACACCTCCAGCACCGCCGCCAACGTTACCGCCGGCTCCTCCACCGATAGAACCAGAGCCACCAGCACCTGCACCGGCACCAGGAGCACCAGGGCCGCTAGGAGCACCAGGAGTACCGGGACCACTGGGGCACCAGTAGGAGTAGGGGCACCGGGGCAGTAGTAGTAGTATCCTTACCACCGCCGACACCACCTCCGACATAACCGTTACCGCCGGCTCCTCCACCGATAGAGCCGGAACCACTCGCCGCCGACAGAGCCTCCGGCACCAGCACCAGCACCGGGAGCGGTAGGGGCACCAGCGCCACCAGTAGGAGCAGGGGTGTCGGGAGCGGTGGTGGTAGAAGTCTTGCCAGGGCCCGCATTAGCACCGCCCGAAGGAGCGGGAGCACCAGGAGCACCAGCACCGCCACTAGGAGCAGGGGCACCGGGGGCAGAAGCACCGGGAGCACCGGGAGCACCGGGGGCACCGGGTGCCTCAGTGGGGTAAGTGCCGCCAGGAGCAGTAGTAGTACCAGGACGGCCAATAGCATCGTTGGCTGAGGTGGTCTGGGTAGGGGCGGGGCCCTTGCTGCCAGCAGGGGGGGTAGTAGCACCAGTAGAGCCTCCAGCACCGCCAGTAGCACCGGCACCACCGCCGACGCCGCCAGATGCGCCTCCGTGAGCGCCTCCGCCGACGTTTCCACCAGCACCAGCACCACCGTGGGCACCGCCGCCAGCGCTGCCACCGATCTCACCTAGAAAGATCCAATGTCAATTGCTTGTTACAGAACTCAAGGTTTTGGCAGCACGACCACCAGAATAGACCGAGTGTGGAAGGAAGGGAAAAGGGGAGTGGAAGTGATGCTTACCTCCTGCACCCCCACCAACATTACCGCCAGCGCCTCCGCCAATTGAGCCAGAACCACCTGCACCGCCGTGAGCACCTCCGCCAATCTCACCACCAGCGCCACCGCCGATGGAGCCGCCAGCACCTGCACCACCACCGATGGAACCGCCAGAACCTGCACCACCGCCGATGCTGCCTCCAGCGCCACCACCGACGCTGCCACCCGCACCGCCAGTAGCGGCAGGACCGCCACCAACAGCATCAGTCGCCGAGATGCCAGCAGGGACCGTAGCCGTCACCGTGACGCCGGGCGCGTTCTTGCAAGCGCCGTGGACGAAGGCGCCCAGGCCGGAGCCGAAGCTGGCGCTGATGCCGCCGAGCAGCTTGGCGAAGGCGTCGACGTGGACGTCGGCCGAGTGCGCGCCGATGCCGATGTGGAGGTCGCCCGAGATGCCGCCGATGGCCTTGAAGAAGCCGTCGGCCTGCGCCTGGAGGCCGGTGAGGACGTCGACCATCAGGTCGCAGCCGCCGAGCCCGGCGATGATGTCCTTCTTGCCCTGCAGGCTGGCGATGAGGCCGCCGCAGGTCAGCTGGAAGGGGGCCATGTGGGCCTGCAGGCTGATGATGTCCATGAGGTTGAGCTGGCCGGCGGCCTGGCAGGAGGCGGAGGACTTCTTGAGCTCCGCGACAAAGTCGGCAAAGGCGGACAGGGTGGCTTGGAGGTCCACGCTGGCTCCGGCCTTGAGGCCACCGATGGCGCTGCCGCACGCCTTGGCCTTGCCGTCGAGGTTGCCGATGAGACCGGCGACGATACCGACGGCGCCCGAGAGGTTGCCGCCAACACCACCGCCAATACCACCGCCGAGGCCAAGACCGCCACCAAGACCGCCACCAAGACCGCCACCAAGAAGGCCGCCGGCTCCGCCGCCAACAGATCCGTTGCCGCCAGCGCCAGCTCCACCCCTGATATCACCACCAGCGCCACCGCCAATTGCGCCGCCGACGTTGCCGCCGATACCGCCTCCGATCTGACCGCTGGCGCCACCTCCAAGATGGTCACCGATATTACCTCCTGCACCTGCACTTACACCGGCGCCGGCACCACCCTCCACATCGCCACCAGCGCCGCCTCCAATCTGGCCGCCGAGACCGCCTCCAAGGTGGCCACCAACGTCACCACCAGCACCGGCACCGGCGCCACCTCCAACTTGGCCGCCAGCACCACCGCCGACGTTTCTACTGGCACCACCGCCAATTTGACCGTCGAGGCTGCCTCCGAGGTGGCCGCCAACGTCACCACCGGCACCGACACCTGCACCTGCACCAGCACCGGCTCCTCCCTTTACATCACCGCCAGCGCCGCCGCCGACGGAGCCACTGGCACCATCTCCGACTTGTCCACCAGCCCCGCCGCCGATGCTGCCACTGAGGCCGCCGCCGACTTGGCCGCCGGCACCGACATCGCCACCTGCACTACCGCCGAGGGGGGTAAGTGCGCTTCTGGTAAAGCGTGTGGGCGTTGCTGCTGAGAGCGAGGGAGAGGAGAGCAAGCTGAGTGTTGGGCTTCATCTTGAAAGAATAGACTGTGTTTGTGTGTTGTGTGTGGTAGTGGGAATACTAGCAAAAGCTCCGAAAGATGTGGAGCAATAGACTTTGTCGAGAGACTTGTCGTGAGAACGTAGCTGACGCGGTCAGAGAATTAGGTGTAAGTAAAACGAATGAGTTTGCTAGTGAGTATGTGTGTGTTGTGTATGTCTATTTTGAAAACAATAAACAATAGTGTAATTCAGCAGGAAGCGAGTGTCTGAATACTGAATAGTAAGAGATGGGAATAATGAGAGAAAACGACGGAAGGAAGTGTGTTGAATAGTTAGGTGAAGAGATTTACTTTCTTGACATGAGGTTCGCACCATGGCATCTCTTATACATATTGTTTAGCTTACCCAGCTGGGTGGTCTGCAGGCGCGTCGAGATGCTGCGGATGGAGCCCGAGCTGGCAGCTGGAAGTGCCGGTGCGTGCGTGGGAAAGGAGGTCTTCTTCCTCGTGTTCTGCTATTGCCTCTCGATATGTTCGAAACACTAGCGGAGGCTCCATGCTGCAGGTGATAGATGGACGAGGCTAACTGCATCTCGCTCATGCTCCGGGGCCGGGTCCAGCATGGGTCTGCACATCGATCTGTGAAGATCTCCCGTCGTGGCACGCATTGCCCTTTCCATCCACCGTCTGCCCACTCTGGGTCCCACATGATGGGCTTGACGTGCTCCGGGATCAGGGCCCCGTACATACACGATCCAGGGCCAGGGGACCTAGGGAGGTCCATATGGAGAAACCAAGATTCACCTTCGCCAGCACGGGTTTCCTGCGAGATGCACCCCCTGGCCGTCGCAGATCGCAGGTGACAGCAAAGTCGGCCACCGCCCTAGCAGTAGTGCCAAACCCCTGGTGCCATGTTGCCAGCTGGGCAGAGAGCAGACAGTAGATTGCCTCTCTCCCCAACATCTGCATGAGGTGACGCCGCTAGTTGGTTTCCTAGGGCTAGTCGGAATTGGGATAGAGTGTGCATCGGGCCCCCTGAAGTGGTTGTGGAGTTGAGAGGCAGCCGAGCTAGAGCAAAAGCAAAACACCAGCGGCCAATCACCAGCTCTTGTGTCAGCTTGATTGGGCAAGTTCCTTTTGTTCGAGGGCTGAGCTTTAATCCGACTGTTTCGAAACCACTGCAAATCGAGGTCCTCCCCCATTCTGCCATTGATCGCAATCTCTCCGGGGTGGGGACCAGGAGCGTGGCCATCCCCACATCGCTCATATAGTAGTTACGCAGACTACCATATTATTTCAGGCCGGTCTCGACGAGTCGGGCTCTAGACTCACGGTGGACATTACGAACAGGTCCCTAACTCCAATGTGCCGGCTGGAACTGGCATAGCCTGACGGTGTTTGCAATATCATGGTGCATAGCGTGGCTGGACAGAATGGTTCGATATTGCATTTCAGGACGCCAGCGAGCTCACGTGCGGCGCCTATGCTGAGAGCGGCTAAACAGCTGAACCTGCTCGTCCGACAGGTAAATGAAAGAAGAAATTCGATCAATCAATCCATTAATCGGCGTTCGGACCCGGCATAATCGGCATTGGTCATCCAGCCTCATTTGTCTACACCGCCACCATAGATGCGCCGCATATATCACCACTGCCAATGCATTTCACAAGCCACCGCGTTGACTGCCGCCACGTCGAGTTGATGCACGACATGGACACTTCTACTTTCTGTGGACTTGACTTTTCATCTATTTTCCCGCGCGCGGGATGCCGCGGGAGTGCAAATCGTTCTCAATCACTTTGTCTGCCTCCCGTGCGATCGACTAGCTCGTCACTGGCCGTGATATCCGGGATGGCCGATGTGGGTCCAGCCTTCACGGGGGGGACTAATAAGGCGCTCTTCGTATGACGGCAAAACCACGGGACATGCGTGGCATCTCACAATCACGCCGCGGTGCGGCATCAGCTTACCTGCATGGCTTTCTAAACTACAAAACGCATGCATGAGGCCGAGTGGGAAAACGATGGTGATCTGGCGAGGGCGCAGCTTAATATGGGAATCACAACGTAGGAGCCTCCATCGAGGCCATACGGGTAGGCGCGCTGTGATTAGCCAGTGCTACCGTCCTCGCTAGCGTCTACTGGCTCAGCGAAACCAGCATTCAATACCTACCACATCCAGACATCGTCGGCTTCCTTCTCCACCTCGGCCTTCTTCTAGAACTAGACGGCATCCGCGTCTTTTACCAGGACTCGGCAATGGCACCGGGTGAGCGCTCTGAGAACATCACTAGTCGGAACTAGACAAAAATAGTAGCATAAGTTATTGACTCACTGTTATCTCCGGTTGGAGAAACGCAAGCAAACACAAACAATGGGGCCAAGACGGCGAGGTATTCGAGCTGCAATTTGGAAGGAAGTGAATGTGGGACTGGAGGATGGTGTAGAACTTCCTCGAAGGCTTGGTGGTCTAAGTACATAGAGACCCCCGAATGCCTGTCGTTTTCGGAAGGCAATGAGCGAATAGGCAAGCGTCGACTTCTCCTTCACGTATAAACACTCGCATGTTGTACGATATGATGATGGAACAGACGAAACTAAGACAGCCTTTTGTCTCACATATGACTAAATGTTTGCCTCGGAGAACTGGCGTAAACTGCATAGTCCCATCAGGAAGAGTCAGTGAAAATACGCTGATGCTGATTTACTAAATTCTGAACACGTATTGCCCTAAGTCTAAAATCGGTCGGTGTTGCCAGTTCTTGTATTTCACAGGGGATGATTTAGATTTCTCTGATTTCCCGGTTTGCCTATCGAGTTGCCGAACGGCAACTACCTGGCCAACTATACCTCAATCTATCAACTACATTTTGCTTGGTACGGACAAACGTTCATCAACACTCGGTCTTTGATATATATATGTCATGATCTGTTTGCTAATACTCACCAACAGAAGCGCATTCACCAGTCTTACTTCCCTAAGTGATATTCTTCTAACAGGACCGAAGACGAGATGGATTTACAACACGAGCATAACCGTAAGTGGGGTTGGTTCATCATGCACAGATAAAGCCACATACTGCCCAACGATACCTGGTGATAATGAACACACCTGGCTGTCAGGCATGGGAGATGGTTAAATACCTGATTTCGGATGTTGTTCCGTAAGGTTAGAACACTACTGAGCCTGTATCGACCGTGGCATCATACGCTAGGCTACGAAGTATTAGAAGCCGGCGTCTTCCAGAACACTAGTATCAGTTCCGCATGGATACCTAAATAGAAAGCTTCATAAGCCTCTAATGATATTAGTCGCTTCCTTTCGTTTTATCCTTTTCCGGTGGTAGTTTAAGTGTTTATTTTAGCGTTTAGTACACCTCTCACTGACCTTGAGCAAGTTTAGACGATCAGTACCCAATCAGAAGCTCAGGGGTAACTGATTCTAGCACGGTCCGCTCGGACCCTTTCCGGCCACAGTGGCTTAAGTGGCAGTGCAAGCCCCCATGTGCTCCCCCCTTTTCCCTCGCGGCAAGATTGAAAGGACCTACATAACGTATCGATTATACACAACATTTGAATCTGAGATATTGCACCTGGTGCCGAATTAACGATTCCCGGTGAGGTAAACAGAATAAAGGGTGTATGAGTTTATGGTTAACTGGTGCACAGCATCTTACTCGATATCGCTGATGTATTGCTGATGTATCGCTGATGCCGAAGTCAACAGCAGTGCGACTCCAAAGCAGAGTCGTACTCGGTTTAGGGAACGCAAAGCAGCATTGAAAGCTTCAGAGTTGGCTGCTTCAAGTCATGGAGAGGTCAGTAGACCTGGCAAGGGTCTGCACAGACTCTCGCGGTAGACTCGAATTACACGCTACGGGGACAGCAGCGAGAGGATAATTACAGTTCTGCTTTTGGTTCTGATGAGGCGGAACGTTTTAGCATCCTACATGATTCCTGCCATCCGTCTGCCATCCTTCCACTTCTTTTGAACTCTCGAGTTTGTTGTTCGTAATAGCAAGTGCGAAACCCTATTTCTCTATAAAACTACCATTCCCTGGTTCAACAGGGAGATGAGCATAATAAGTGTCTGACCTTTGAGTGTTACATGGCGGAGTCGTCATTTACGTAGGATATAGGATACCTAGGACTGTTCCTTCTGTGTCTCTCATTGATAAACACACATGATATCTTCAATCTCTTACCTTTATTGAGTCTGTAATCAACATGACTAATACAACTGGCCGACTGTGTCTACCAAGGCTGTACCTCGCCCTTATAGGTTATGAACTTCCCTCCATGAGTCTCCTTGGTCGCCTCTGCGATTACCCGCACCATCCCATCACAAGACTCGTCCGGCTCGTCAGGCGCTCGAGGAAGTCCGAGAAGCCCGACTGCCCGGTGGCCCATGTCGGTGTCAGGGAAGCCAGGATCTGCCACGGAAGCGATGAAGGACTCTTCCTCGGCATTCATTCCTTTCGTATACCAGTGCACCATGGTCTTGGATAGTGCATAGACGCCATTGAGAATAGGGGGTTGCTGCCTGTTAGTCGATATCTCAGTCAGCTGTTTCATCAAAGCCCTTCGTCTGTTATGTAAATGCTTACTGCTCCTGGTTAGTATATATACTTGCCCGTAAAGAATGGAAATCTACCTCAAGAGACCCTGCGCTTGAACCCATGCTCACCCACTTCGGGGCGGGGGACTTCCGCAGCAGTGGCAGCACGGCCTGACAAGAAAGCGCTGGACGAGACCTTTTCCCAGCCCCCTGCTGGCACCGGTAATCAGAACAATCGCGTGTGCCATTTTCCCGGCTCTAAGCGGAAAGAAGTGATTTGAATACAGAACGAGAATGCTTCTATCCCTTTGATCGGCTTTTGGCTTCCCTATGATTGTTATATGGGGCTTAAGCCTCGGGACCTTTACGACTACCCTGTTTGAGCTTTCTCATTCACCCCTCCCGTGTAAACCCACCTATTACGTAACGCAAAGTAAGGGGCATATGTAAGGGGGTGCTTACGCGCTGCTCTAGGCCTTTAATGTAACGCGATTGATTGTGTTTGAATCGGTTCGTTATGCTTATCTGCTGGTTCGCAATCAGCTGTTTTGTAATCAATCACCCAATGTTGGGAACCAACATGCATAATAGAGCTAACTTAATCGGACGACATCTGCGCTGCCAAGGTTCTGCTGCAGGTACCACTGAAGAAGGAACCGGCGCGAATTTCTGTAATGCCGTGGAAGTCTCTTATCGCCATTAGCAATACCATCGGCAACTTCTTCGATGTATTGAATCCTGGATTACTGCTGCCCGGGCTACCGGCTATCGATCATCACTCATCTTGTGGAATCTCAGATTATGATGAGTAATGGCTAGTGGAAGTAGTTTGGCCGGTGATTCTCCAGGTATACATGCATCCATTCATCACCAGTCATTTGATCAGATGCTACCCAGAGCGTAGTACCTACCCTCCTTGAACTAATCTGAATAGTACCTAAGTGCCTACAATCTGAATCGTAAACACCCAACCCAGATCGCCCGCAAGTACTCCATCCCAAACACATCTTCTTCTACGTTATCTTTACTAGACCCTCTCTTAGCAGCCGAGGGCGAAGACATGGGTGTAAACAAAGGCCATACTTTTAGTGAGCGTTTATAATTGTTCTATTATTTTAAGGTTACTAATAAATATCGGGATGAGATATGGTGTTAGCGAGAGCTATATAGCGAGCCAAAGAAAAGGTTTGGGGGTCTCGAACCTAAAAGAGGCAATTCGAACTCTTAGTATGAGATATCGGCGTGGGCCGGCTGTGTAAGAGTGGACGAGACAGTAATGGAAGTAGCTGCGACTTCAGGTAGGGTCTCCATCCGTAAAGGCTCTGTCCCGTCACAAGAAAGGAAATGTGCCCCAAGCGTCGAAACGTAGGATCCAACATGGGTCATTCCTTTAAGCCTACAGGGCCAGATGCTATACAACCAAAGGTGGAGGGCACGCCCAGCTCGTTGTGTCATTGGTACGTCCCCCCGTATAATCCGCTGCCCGGGGGAACGGGCAGACGGGACGCTGAGCGTAGGACGTAGCCCAGTTCGCGGACGTATTGAATGTCGTTGCTATGATGTCATGTGGCTTCTGGTCCGTGTGCTCCATCCAGTTCACCAGAGCTGCGAACATGTCGGTGCTTGGATTGTTTACTAGATCCAGCCCTAAGATGTTTCCGGAATACACCGCGCTTCCTTGCGTTGCGGCTGAGAAGAACCAAGGGGCTCTATACTGCGGCTGCACGTAGGGGAACGTTTCGGGTGGGTTTAGGTTCACAGGGTAGCTGTCCGAAAGGAAACAGTGCGCCATGCCCGGGACCTGGTAGTAAAGCATGAAGTCGTCACGATTGGCCGAGTACTTGCCGACGTTCTGAAAGTACTCCAAGCTGCTCTTGGTGGGGACGATACCGTCGGCAGGACCATGGTACATGATCAGCCTGCCTCCTCGGCTGTGGAATCTGGCCCAGTCTGTGGTATTCGCTCGCGGCGAGGCCATACCGGGCCTTTGTTGCTCGGCATCCGTGACGATCTTGTCGGTGTAGTTGTATCCAGATTCATAGCCACTGAGGAAGTTGAGTGGCCACTGCCAGTCAAATCCACACGGCTGCCCAGCGGGCGCATACATCCCACCCGTAGGAGCCACAAAGCTGAGAAGAGTGCCCTCTGCGCCTGGCTCGGGACCTGGAAAGATATCCTTTGTCTCACCATCAACCGTTATGGTATAATTCTGATGCAAGGCGATGAGCGTGCTGACCTGGGCCTGGGTAAGGCAATCCAAAGCGTCGTTGAATTCGCAACTCAGGGACGTAGCGATCTCCGTCAGGTTGCATGCCGATGGATCCATGATCACTTCGTCCGTCACGTTGTCTTTTGCATCACACCCCGGCGAATCTCGTCAACAATGAAAGCAAACTGACTTGGGTTGTCAGGCACAGTCCCGGGAGTATCCGGCAGATCAAGTCCTGCGAGCTTTGCCACCCAGGGCATGATGTGTTCTTGGTCCCACGAAGGAGCACCAATTAGGAGGCCGTCGAACGAGTTCGGGTCTATTTCGAGCTGCCTGAGTCCTTGCCGCCCCGAAGTGGAACAACCGGCAAAGTAGGAATGGCTAATCGGATCCCCGTAGTATGCCCGGATGATGTCCTTTGCCACCGGGACAGACCCGTCCAGGGCGCGGCATCCCCAATCGTTGCGAGCCCGAGGATTATCTTTCGCCCATCTCTGGTCCTGCTGGTCGCCTTTATGGCCCTGTTCCGTGGACATAACGGCCATGTTGTAGTATCGAGCCGCCGCCCACATTTCGCGCCAGTCGATCCCGCCGGCGAAGGAGAAGCCACCAGTGGTCATGAACGAGCCTGCCCAGAACCCCCGTTCCGGCATGATGAGGCCAAAGCGGTAGGTGTCCATCTTCACAATCATGGCGCATGTTGGCGGCAGGGGCAAGGCGTAGTTGCATTGCGGTAATAATATGTTGGGGTTGGATTCGGTAGCAGGACATGCCCCGTAGAAGCCATTGTCGGCGATGTCTTCGCCATAACATCCGTTGTTCAGTCCTATTGATGGTTTCGATGGTGGCATTGTACTGCCGTAACGCATTCTCAGAGTTTTCCGCGCTGCAATTCTTAGCCGGTGCTATCCCCGGGCATAGGTTTAGAGCTTGGCAGAGGAGAAGAGGCTCAGTACAAAGACTGAGTTGAATAAAGGGTGCATATTTGGGATACTGTAGATATGCCACAAACTCAACACTGGTCAACTGGATCAAATTCAAATTCAAATGAGATTCAACAATATGTTTTGTTTTCTTACTGTCAGTATTGCACAACTATCAACGCATTTATACACATCTGCTACGATGTTTTTCTCTTCTCGGCATATATGATTATAAGCTAGCATCGTAAACTCCTGCCTCATGCCATAGAGACAGTTAGACTTTGGCGGCTCCAAGCGTCATCTTAAGTATCCTGCTATTCTCGAAATTGGTATAGTAGGCACCTGTTTACAACTCCTATGATATGATACCCCGTGTTACCCCAAGGAATAATGGTCACAATGCTCCAAGGTGTGTCACTAGCATGGTGCTCGGTGTGGGCTCTGACGCGGACACCTACAGTGCCTCTACCGCTTGGGCTTGTAGGCAGGTCAACACTTACGAAGGAGACATCATGAGGCTGAAAGTTGGGGATCACTAACAGATGAGCTAAGTCATCGTGTGACTGTCTCGGTCCAATCGACCAAACAATTACGGTGTGAGCTACCAGAAGTACTTTAATAATTACCCAACTCTCTCTTTAACCACATATTACTAAAAGATGTTAGTCCTATAAGCACCTTAACCACTTAGCCGTCTTATTATATAAGCAGCAACTTAAACTTAATATTAAACTATATTATAACCTAAGTTCATTTTATTAATAACTATTCGAAAAGAAATCGAAAAATTATAACTTTAACGAATTTTATTTTTAATATAGCTAGTAATATTAAAATCGCTTTTCGAATTTAAGTTAATAACTTAAATTATTTTATCTTCCTTTAATTTATCTTAAAGGTTATACTACTAGCTTATTATTTTATCTTTAATTATTATTATATTTTATATTATAATAAAAGTATAATTAAAGTTTTTAATTACTTAATAAGGTTGAAATTTAAATGCTTTATTTAATTTAACTTATAAATAATCTTTTTTCATTTTAATTTAATTAATTAAACCTTTAAAGTATTAAACCCTTTTTTAAGCTTACGAAATAATAGCCTCTTATAAGTACTATTAAGTTAAATATCTCTAACGTATCCTATATAAGCGAATATCCTATTTTTTTATACCCCTTTTAATAAAATATAAATTAATTTCACTATAACGTATTTAATATATTAAAATTAATCGGAATTATTATCTCTAAATATTTCTATATTATTCTAATAAGTACGCGTATTATACCCGGGTTCTCTTTAAATTTTATAGCGCTATAAGCGTGTCTTAAACGTCCTTATACGATTACTTTTCCGACGCGATTCGTTTTATAATTATTTATTAATATCTTTTTAAAATTACAGGTCTTTTTTAGCTTATATACGAAGTGATCTTTTATTCTATAACCGTTTTTTTTTCGTACGGCGGCGCCGGCTAAGTATTTTATTTATTTTTTAAAGTATTACGTTTTTACCTTTTAAAAAAGTAACTTAATATATAATATATATTATAACCTTTACGATCTAGTTAAGGTTAATTAAAATAAACGTCGGAAAATTATTTTAATACTATACAATACGGTTTCGAACATATTCGGTTTAAGATTAAGCTTTAATCGGGCTATTTAAAGTTTTTAATTTTTAAAGAATAAATAGGCTAGAAGACGTCCCCGGAGGTATTAAAGTACGTAGCTTTATATCTAATTATAAAATAATATATTCCGGATTATACGAGACGAGTCCTATCTTTCGAAAGCTTCCTTATATATTCGAAACGATAAAAATCGCCTAAAACGCTTTTAAAAACGCTAGTAAGAAATCCTCCTTTAAAATATAAATAATATGCGCCCGTATAAAATATTTAATTTCTTTCCCGTACGCCTTTTTTAATATATAAAAACAGCCGATATTAAAAGGTTAGAACTTATGCGACGAATAAGAAGGTATATAAAGTATAATAATCGAGTGGTGGCTTTCGTGGCCGTCTAGGATTAAGAGGCGATAATGACCTTTTATACGTATTGGAACAGCCACTCCAGGGGCTTCCAGCACCTCTTGAAAAGGGCGTCACGTGCGTGCGACGTATAGATCATTAGCCCCTCGTACGAAAAGGTAAGCGCTGGCGGCTTCCCGCTAATTAATAAATAGAGGAGATAAATAAAATATAAGCACCGTTTTAACCTTTATATAGTATACGTACGTATTAGAAAGCCTATTTAATATTAATTAATAATTATACGAGGTAATTATAGATTAATAAAAGTAAAAAGACGGTTTTACGCTAGTATATAAACAGGGTAACCGTGCTAAATAGCTTAAAAAGATTCTTAAATCTTTAAGAAGAGTAAAGCTACCTCTTTCGTATAAAGTTTAAATCTTATTTCTTTTAAAGCGAATATCGAAAAAAAGAGACTAAGTTATAATATGGTCGGAAAACTAGCTAAATTATATATTACTTTATACCCGAAAATAACGTTATATGAACTAGTTAAACGATACTTTAATAATAGTATCTACCCCTTAATACCCTTTAACCGGGCTAGGATCCTAATATTAAATAACCTGAAATCCCCTAGACGTCCGAGCCGTCCGAGGCACCTAAGAACGAACCCGAGATTACGTACGAAAAAACTATAGCGACTACGAGAATAAAATTCGGGGTCTGGAAAGCAAATACCGACCTCGAGAAATGGAATAACGAGCCGGACCCGACGTTACCTAAAGTAATAAAAAAAGAATTAATAATATACGCCGCACGATACTTTTACGATTATTACTCTTTTAAAATTACGAAAAATACTTTTACGAAATAATTCGTTTATGATTTCGCTAAATGAATAAAAGAGGCATTTAAAGATATTAATCGTACGTTTTTAAAAGCTCTCTTTACGTACTTAGAAAAGAACGGAATCGATACCCCCAATAATAATATAATAATTGGGAAACTAATAAAGCTTACCGTATACCGATATACCTTGTCGCTTAAGCCGGAATAATAACGCCGACCCCTGACCGTTTAAAAAGAAAGTACCGTATAAAACTTAATAAAATAACCGGCCGAAAATTATATAATAAAATAAGAAACGCGGGAAACCTATACGGTATAACTAGCCGTATAATTAAACCCCGATTACCGGTATCCCTCTTTCCCGGCTACGTATCCCGGTATACCCGGTACTAGAGCCTCTTAAGATATTATTCTTTTCCTCGCTCTTAATTAGACACCTAACGCTAATACGTAAACGTTTAACCCGGTATATATTACTACGTACGATATTTTATTAACTCGAATTATTTATAATAAAAAAATAGATAGCTTTAAAATCGTTCTATTTTTTAAAGTATAAAAAAAGATTAACGATTATACCGGCGTATCGTATAATATTTTTACCGATAAAATACGACTCTTTATCGGGACCTGCCGCCGACTAGATATCCCGGAAGACCAGTATTACGCGATTTTTCTAGATATCCTAGCCGGCCATGCGGTAGACTTTTATTTAAGCTATATCGGCCTAAATAAAAAATAAGACTAAATATATACCGACTTCGATAAATATTTTAACGACCCGGTAATTTATATTTAATATTATACGGATTAAACGAATATTATATTTATATAATTAAAAATAGAAAACTCCGAGAAGTCGCTTTTAAAAATCCTAGAGATATTATTCGATAAGCTAACCCGCGTATAACGAGCCCTCGGAATAGGATTTTTTTAAAAAAAGCACCTCTATACTTTTGTTATACGAGCTTATCGAGGAGTCCCGAGCTCGAACCGGCCTTTATCTACCGGCAGCTAACGTGCGAGGGTCTATTTTCTAACCTCCGAGCCTCGTTAAGTATCGCGATAAATCGAAAAATAATAACCGGCTATTTAACGGAAGGATTACCGCCGGAAATAACCTTTAAAGCATATATAATTAATAAACGCTTTATTAATAATTATACGAAAAAGAATAGGCCGTCTTATAATAATAAACCCTTTTATAGGAATAAACCGGCATTTTTTAATAACCGGAACTAATAAATAATAATACCGTTCCGACCTAAACCAACGTATAGAAATAAGCCGTTTTAAAAAAGAACGTGCCGAGTTTATTAAAAATAGGGATATTAATCAATAAACTATTCGTTTAAAAAATAATCTCGGGCACGAACTTAATATTTTTAAGCGTACGAAGCTATTAAATAAAGTCCCCTCGTATTAAAGGAATACGAAATATTTATACAGGATTAAAAAGGATTATAAAAAGACTTTAACGACGAGGAAAACTACGATTATATTAATTTAAAGGATATATAATAAGGAATTATTTACTTAATAAACGCTACGTTTTTTTACCGGCTTATAAGAGAGGATATTTATTCTTTAAAACTTACCGTACGAGCGGATTAATTTAATTTAAGCGGTTAATATAGCTAAGTATACTAAAGTAAACTCTGGGATACCGGTACCGCACAGTTCTCGATAGTCGGCAAGCTCCAAGCCGAAGCCTACGTACGAGAGAACCCGGACACCTAGATCGATTAGACTCCCGGATCGGCCGAGATTAAATTCGGTAATTTATTTCCGATATTATTAATCGGTACCTTTAACGTACAGAATTAATTAAGAATAACGAAATATTATATTTTTAAAACTTAAACCATTTTCGTATTATTACTATATAATACCGATAAATTTAAAACGTATTATAATAATATCTTTAACGTTATTATACGAGCCGACGGGAAAACACTCTTAATTATTAAGAAATAGGGACATCCGTTCTTTAACGTTAGTCGTACGGAAACGACGGTACACCTTACCGAAGTATAGCTCCGGTACTTCCACCGTTAATTTAGATATCCCCGCACGGAGAGGCTATATAACTTCCTAAAGAATACTAGCCACGATAACGTCGAGACTTCCGTCCTCGACGAAATTTAGAAATTCTGCTCCTAGTACTAAACGTACGACCTGGTACCACGGCGGTTTAAATTCTTACTTTAAGATTCGTACGATTTTAATTATAAGATCGTTATCGATATTATATATATTAACGGATAAAACGTATTATACGTTATTAATATTAATATATTTTTTTAAATAGTTATATTTTTAAAATTATTTAATATATAAAATATTTAAAATACGTTTTATAAATATTAAATATACGTTTATTAAAACCCCTCGAATAATATTTCGCATAACCCCGAAACTTATTTCTAAAGGAAGTTCCGGAATTACGTATAAATAATAGAAATTATATATAAATAAATACTAATCGAAGCTTATTAAATAATAAAAAAGATCGAGAAAACGCACGCTCCGCTCCGCCGAGCGTATAATATCCTATAAAAAAAGCTAAGTAACCGTATAAACCCGGAGACGGTCCTTTAAATAGCGGTAAAAGCTTTAAATAATACTGCCGGCCCGGATAGGCTTATCCTAACACTCCTTATTTTCGGAGCATATCCCCGAATTAATACGAGTTCGCCTCTATCGCCAGAAATCCAAGCGAGAGCGGAGGCCGTACAAAAAGCGATAAAAATATTACGAAAGATCCGGGCAGAGGTTAATATTAACCGAGCTTTAAATACCCGAAGCGGACCGTATATTCATAATATTTTCACATTCCCGCTCCGTATAGAGGTTCTTATATAGCGAGAGAAAAAAGGATAGACCGGACCGTACCCGATCGCCGTAATCGAAAACCGTATAGTCCGAGTCGATACACCAGACGGCCCGAAGGAATTCCGGGTTACCTAAATTAAGCCATATTTCCGGGAACCCGAAGAACCTATAAAAAATACGGAAGGCAAGGATGGCACTACTTCTAAAATAAAGGACGATACTACTTTCGAAATAAAGGACGTTATTATTATAAAATAGCCCGAAACTCCCGTATAATAAGGTTAAGGCCGACCTTAAAAATATTTATTTTTATATAACTCCTTAACGGTATTCTTTACTTAAAAAAACGTAAAAACTACGACCTAGCCGTTAAGCTCCGGAAAAATAATATAATTACGGCCTCCGGAACCCCTTTTTAAAAATCGGATACGAAAAAATAAATAACCTCGCCGTATAAGGGGTATTCGAGTTTGTTTGATTCGATCCGAAGGTTTATAATAATTACCGGATCTTTAAAACCCGGCTCGTATGGGAGATTAAAAGGAAAAATATTAAACTGTACGAGAAATTTAAGCTTATTGTTTAAAAATATAAAGATACGGAAAAAGAGAAAATCCTTATTTAATCGCCGATAATTTAAAGAATAAATTAAAGGCTAATATTTATATTAAGACCGACTTTTATGCGGGACTTCGGAGCTTACGAAGAACTACGGGATATTATTTAAACGTATATTTAATCGTATAATAAGCTTATTTATATAATATACGTAAAGCTTTTAAAAAAGTTCGAGTTTTAATACTTTAAAAAAATGCTTTTATAAATCGTATTATTATTATACGGCTTAATAAAATCCGAATTATATTAATTTAAAACGTATTACGAATATTATATATAAAACTTAGGAATAACGGTTTTTATATATAATCCTTATTTATTTTTTATAAACGACGGCTTAAAAACTTTCGGAATTATTATTATATAAATTAATAATATCTTTAGCTTCGTTATAAGCCCTTTTTTTAAAAAAGAAAATAAAAAGCTAGTAGAAGTAGCGTTCCGTACGAAGCCGAAAGAGACCTTAACGGAAAATACGCCCGTAAAATTTAACGGAGGTAAGATCTTATTAGAAACGCACGATATTTTTTTCTAATAGAAAGGATAAGTTAAACAGTTTTAGTTTATAAACTTAAAAACTACCGACCGGGATTAGTAATATATCTCTTAACGTATGAAAGGGGCGTATATCGCTTTAATCTATTAACCGGAGGTAATGTACGACCTGTCGGTCGTAGTTTAAATATAGGCCCTTAAGGATGAAGATATCGAGCACCTAAACGCCCGAATCGTCTAATAAATCGAGAACTCGATACGAGGACTCCGGTATATTTTTCTCGATTTTTAACGTACGAAAATATATATCTTTACCGACGGCTCGTTCGTAAATAATAAAGACTTAACTTCCTAATTTAGGTACTTTATTATGCTCGGCTAAAAGACCGAGCGTACGAAAGACCGATTCGAAATTTAAGGTAATATTATTTATTAAAGCTCGATAAAATATAAAAGAGTTACTCGAAGCGTACTCGTTAATAAGCTATACGGGATGATTTCCGGCGTTAATAGCGGTATCGTATTAAATACGACGCTTAAAAAGATTATACGGAGCCTAGGATTTTAAGAAATTTTAATAATTTTTTATATAGACTCGAGGTCTTTATACGAATACTTAATAAAGCTTGGTACGATAAACGAAAAGCGATTAATAATTAATATTATATCGTTTCGAGAATCGTATAAAAAAAGGAGATAATAAAAATTTACTAAATAAATAAACGGGATAACCCGGCGGACGCTTTTATAAAGAAATTTTTAAATAAAGCCTTTAAACAGCTTATCTCGATAAATAAACTAATTATATAAATAAAGGTATACGTTAAAAAGCTTCGCCTATATAACGAGTAAGCGAAAAGTAAAGAGCAAAAGAGAAGGGAGGAGGATCTTCCCTTTAAAAAAAAAAACTGCTAATATTAGAACAGCTACTTTAGAGGCTTCCAATACCTCTTAAAAAAGGCGTTATGTACGTGCGACGCACGGATTATTAGCCCCTCGTACAAAAAGGTGAGCGCTAGCGGCTTCCCGCCAGTTAATAAATAAAAGAGACAGATAAAATATAAGCACCGTCTCAACCCCTACGCAGCGTACGTACGCACTAGAAAGCCCATTTAACAATACAAGACTTAATATATTAATTAAAATATTAAACTTAGTCCTCGCTTTTTTTATTCGTGGTCTAGTTATTTTTAATAATTACGATCACTTAATCCTTTAATAATAGGCTATTTTCGTATTAAAAAAAGAGGTGCGTTTTTTTAATAAAGATAATATACGGAGGAATAGCGTAACCGTATAATTTAACGCTTTAAATAATTATAACTTATTCTTAATTCTTTTACTATATTATTTTAAGCCTTTCGCATTGATCGGAAGTAGTTACGATTATTTCGGACGAGATTTAGCTTATAAAAAAGCCGGTCTCGTTGAAATTATAAATATCCTCTTTTTAAATCCCGTATTTATAAATTATATTCCGTACGAGGGTAAACTACGCGTGATACGCGTCGGGATCTTCGTAAAGGACTCTTTAATAATTGATTCTTTAATTAAAACGCGTCCGGAGGTCTAGTTATTATTATATAAAGTTAAAGGCTTAATTAATATCGACGCGTCTCGCGTCGCGTAAACTAAATAATCGATTCGTTATATCTTTTATATTACTTAGTTAAGGAAAAAACGATCGCGTATTTAAATTAATAATATATCGAATAATTATATCTTTTTTAAAATTTAAAAACTTTCGAGAATTCGTAAATATTTCGCGTTATATAAGTTAATTATTTCGTCTATGCTATAAGGTTTTCAATAAAACGTAATAAATTAATATAGCTTTTCGTACGTTTAAAATTAAGTCTTTTTAAAGCGCTTAAAACGCTAGAATTATATTACTCTCTTTTTAAAGTTACAGCATTTTCGGACGTAAAAGAATATAAAAAAAGGTTAAAGCTATAAGGAAATTTATAAAAATAAGACATTCGCTTATAAGATACGTTATTATAAGCTAGGGTTTCGACTTAACGTATACACCGAGAGCTAGTACGTATAAGCGCTTCTCGAATAAGTGTTTATTAGTCGTTAAATTATTTAAGGCCTAAAGGGACCACTTTTTAGCCGCGGACTTACTCGTATTTCCGTAACCGGGAGTTTAAGGGTTTAAAAATATTTCGTGGGTAGATTTCGATAACTCGCTACCCGTTAGCTATTATTTTAAGTTTAAAAATTAATTTCTAAGCTCGGTGCTACGTTTAAATAAAGTTAGCCTTATTTACGTTTATATTAAATATTAATTAATAATAAAGAATTAAATATTTTTAAACTTTATTTTAATATAAAAAAGGATTTAAATTTAAGAACTATAATATTTAAAAAATATATATAAATAAATATAGTACTTAAACTTTATTAATTATAAATTCCGTTATAAAATAGTTTTATACGTAATTATCGTAATCGTTATTACTTTAAATTCTTTAGTTTTATTCGTAATAAATAAATATTTCGTAATTATATTATCACTAACTTATTATTAATTAAGTTTTTAAATAAATAAACGAATAATTTATTTTAAAAATTTATTTATAAGTTATAAAAATTATCGCCGCGGTTTAAAAATAATTAAAAAAGTAAAGTAATATTATTTATATTTATTAACTTTATAATTATCATTTATTTATAATAAGCGGTATTTTAAATAAAGATTTTAATTAATTTAGCCGGATTAATTATATAATAATTATAATTTAAACTTATAATATTATTAATTTTATTTATATTATAAATAAATTAAACGAGAATATCCGTAATAAATACTGCCTTAAAATAAAGAAAAAAAGCTAAATATGTAATAAACGTATCAGAAATCCATCGTCGTGGCTAGTATGGTCTTCAACTTGGGGTAACGGGCGATGAATCTCTTTACCTAATGGATTCCAAAGGGCAAGGCGCGCTGGTACGTCTTGAATAGCCGGGCGACGAACAGCCGGAACACGTTATACTTGGGGGCAAGGCCTAGCTGCGCCTATCGGATAGCCCAGGTTTCAAGATATTCCTCCTGGGCGGAAGAGAGGGTCCTAGCGGACTCCTTAGACTCGTTCCGGGTCGGTCTGCCCCTGATTCTGTCCCGTAAGGTGGCTCGGGGTACCTTAAGTCTTTTAAAGGCTGCACGTTCCGACTCGCCAGCTTGTACGGCCAAAACAGCACGCTAAATGGCGGATTTGGGGGTTAGAATGGGCATAGCTAGAAAGCACGAGAAGTGACGATTTTGGCAATATCCTCTGATTGCTAATAAGGGGGTTGAATGCTGACTTATATGCGAAAAGGGGGTTAGGGGGCTTCGCTTATCGGTAGTCAATTTGGGTGGCTGCTTATGTGGTAGGACGGCTAAGTGGTTAGGGTGCTTACGAGGCTTGTGATACTTCCGCAAATGGAAACGTCAACAAATGAGGGTGCTCAGATAGCTGCCTGGCTTCCTGTCAAAAGTCTGCTAAGGGAAATATTTCTCAAGCATTACCTTCAGAGCCGGGTTGCCGTCGGCATAGTCTCACTAAGCACGATACCTTTCATTGTCAGCAGACTTCGACATATCGGGGGAAACATACCCTTGCAAGTCCCACTCCGGTCCGATCGGCTAAAAACTCATAGGATTGGCCGTAAGTGTGCCTCTACTAGCTGGATGATCCTCGGCAACATATTGATGTTTACCAAAGCCCCAAAACCCAAGTTGGCCCAAGTTGTATTGATACATTACGGCATGGTCAAATCACGGCGATTCAAAGGTGTGCCCTATTGCTGGCGATTCCGCAAGTAGGTTGCTCGTAGGAGGGACGTTCATCTACTTGCAAGGAATTGAAGGTGGGAGACATGATATAATGTGTTATTTGTAGTGTTTATTGCGGCATCTCCGAAAGTCCCAGCTCTGGCCAACAGTTTGACAATTGTAGTACCTGATTCCACTTGAGCGGATCATCCTCGGTCAGCCCGAGCGGAGCCCTGTCGTCCGCATCGACAGGGAACAGCCAGAACCCGAATGCCGCGTCGACCTCGCCCGGCGACCAGCTGTAGGGAGGTTTGTTCTTGCGGAAGCCGGACACCGTCTCCAGCATGGCCTTCCACTGCTTGTTCTCCTTCTCCAAGAACCGCGCCGCGTCCTCGGAGCCAAAGACGGCGTCCCCTTCGGTCGGCGTCTGAGCCAGTAGATAGCGGTACTGTATTGAGTTGGCGTGGTCGCGGTGGATTGCCGCGTTTGCGAGCAACCGGTGCCATGATTTCATGATCTCGCGCGGGTCTGGCGTGGCGATGATCACTTTCTCGAGGTTTTCGTCGATCGGTCTGGGGTCGGCACGCAGGCGGTCAAAGACGGGCTCCCGCGTCATGATGGGGAAGCCATCGTTGAAGCGGACTCCCAAGCCGCGAATGGGACTGAGGGGTCCGGCGTTCCTTCGAGCAAAGGAGGTGATGTTGACCCAGAAGACTTCGCGCAGTTGTGAAAGCGTCTCCAAGTAGGCTGTTCTTGCTGGCAGGTCTAGGTGCTCCGGCTTCAACGCCACCCAACCGGAAGATTGAATAGTATTTTGGTCGATGGCGAGGTTTCGGAGACCAACGCCCAACGGATCGTATGCCTTGATGTCAAACATGTAGTCCACCACTGTATCTTTTGCTGGAAAACGCGTTTCCAGATGTAGAAAGTCGTACTCGGGATTCAGGTATAAGATCGATGCTTTTCTCGTCTTCCCCCAGGGGTCCCGTATGTAGCACGGAATGTGAATGCGGTAGAATAGCAATGCCTCATACCTAGCTTCAGCACTGACTCGCAAGAGCTTGCTGTAGATATGATAGCCAGGTATCGTGGCGTGATATCGACCCCCAGTGATAGCCTTCCCACAATCGGTTCTGTGGGAATATCGAATATCGGCATCTGCATCCGGCTTTGGTAGCGCCAAGTCTACCCTGATCAACCGATTCCGCTTCAGGGATTCGCGCCATATCTGCAGCCGCAGCTCTCCGGGCAGACGAGTGAATTGCGGAAATGCATCATGACATGGAGGTCTGGGTTGCGAGATATTGTAAATCGACTGGTATTCCTTTGGCGCCATAGTGACTCGGCAAAGGCTCAATAGCATCTACTTTTGCGGATCCTGGCTAATGGTAGTCCGAAACGACGAAGCCGTTGGGATTTGACACATGGATGGTAGTGCTCTTATAATAGAGAGCTGTAAGAACTAGTGCGGCGCATGCCGGCATTCCTTTTCCCGGTCGAGTTGACATAAGCAGGTGACGTAGATAAGGCACCTTTGCACATAGCTCTGCAGCCTGGTGGCACAGCAGTAACAACGTGACTATGATCGTACTTCCCGCGTACGCAGATTGCATACATTGGGTAACCAATCAGGCTATGAATAGGAACGAAGTCGGGCATTTCCGCTTGCTCCATCCACCGTATCCGCATAAAGTTTCTATTTTCCTAATAAGGAAAATTGCGTCCTCAAGAAGCTCCACTGATCACAACCAATCGACGGGCCTGGGAATCGAATATCGCGACATCTGCCATGGCTTCAAACATGGACTATGACCGGATTTATTTTCTCCTTCTTATCCTGTATAGAGATCTGTCGGTGGCTTGGTTGCCTAAGTACATTGGTGTGTTCGTTCATTCACTGCAGACTTGCATCGACATATCTTCTTGGGGAACCATGATTACCATTATACATTATATTGCTGGATTTCTTCAATCACCAATACTGACACACGCCGACATCAATCCCATTCCTACTCCTCAATCCGCACAGTGTAGTTCGACCCCAGGCTCTGCATCGACGCCGTGTCCAGGCTATCCCCAGCCTAGAGCCTCGGCCAGACTTCTCCTCGACCGCCGGTGGGATGTACACATAGCGCGTTCCGGCCTGCTGCGTCTGTCCGTTAGGGGATAGCGGCAAGTGCCTCTCTGCTTCACCATCACCCGCAACAGCGGCAGCAACATGTGCTTCATCTAGACGGCTGACAGTGGACTCCCTCCTTTTAGTGGCGGTTGGTTGCTCGCTCTGTCGGTGGTTCCTCTGCGCCGTGAACGCACCGATGCTGCGGCCCCGGCCCGCGTGCTTGAGCTTGTTCCTCGATGACCGCGACAGCGCCGTGAGGCTGAAGAAGTTGGCCGGGAGACCGGTAGTGGTGGTAGCGGCGGTCATTTGCTTCTGGAACTGTTGCTGCTGCGGCGGCGGCGGCGGCGGCGGACCTTGTTGACGCAGCGGGGCCAGAGGGCGCGGTGCTCGCTGGCCGCCGCTTAGGGGGTGTTGGTCGTGTATTAAGCTGGTGGCCGATCTGTTCCTGCTGGGTTCGGGGAACTGCGACAGGATGGGGGAGCTCAGGGTCTCGGACGACTTGCACGGCCGGACCTGTGGCCGCTGCTCAGGTTCGGCTCCGGCCCCGCGCTCGTTGGCGCCATGGGGGTCGCGACCGCGGGCTGTCACGCTGGGGGCTGCGTGCGTTCGCAAGTGGGACGACATCGCGGTCTCCGGGCGTGACGGGAGGTGTTGCTGCTGCTGCGACGGGGCAGAAGAGCCATTGAATTCGCCCCCGCCTCCGCGCAGATGCGGCTCAGGATCGTCGTCCACCAGGACAATCATCCAGACGCCGACCTTGCCATTCGCTCCGAGCAGGGGAGTACAGTGAAGCCAGCGCGACCGGCCGGTGGACTCAATTTCGGCGTCGTCGGCATCGTCGTCAAAGTCCAAATGTGCTTCCAGGGGGTGATGATGCTTGTTATTGGCACCTTGCTGTCTCTTTCGCTGCGCCTTATGCTTCGTACTGTCCTTCGCTTGCCCGTGACTGATGTTGAGCCACTTCACCTTCGCTGTGACGCCTTGCCCCTGAGCTAGAGCCTGGACGAAATCGTCACGCATGCGCGCAGAGCCCCCGATGCGGTCCACCAACGGGGATTGCAGGATTCCCGGGACTCGCATGGAAGGGCTGGTGAACAGAATCCGGAGCGACGGATACGGCCGCACTAACAGATAGTGTTCGTAGATGCCGGTGAGACGGCCGTTGTGTCTTGCGGACAGCGAAGCAGTAGTGGAAGGCTTGTGAACTGTGTTGTGGCCGTTCGATGGGGCACATTCTTCCGTTGGGGACTCGGAGTCTCTCAGAACCACCCTCAGCTTGACCCAATTTCCCGAATGATGCCCGGCTTCGCTGTGTGATCGCGTCTCTCTACTCGCCCTGGTTGTATTTCCGTTACGCTGAGGCTGCATTTCAGTTCGCGCCCTACCGCGATGCATGTCCCCACCTCGATGGCGAACAATCTCGAGTTCTCGGGAATCGAATATTTCAGCAAGCTGAGTGAACTCGTCCTTCTCGTCAGACTCATATTCAAAGTCCTCGCCCCGGCTCTCCTGGCCCACCAGGTGCTTGAGAGCATCGAGGTCGTAACACTGCTTGGCGAGTCCCGATACATCCACCTGGGCCCCGATAAAATACCTTATCGCGCCGCGACTGTCGTAAAGGGGAGCAAGCTGCATTTGAATTGTCAGCGTCTGTTCCTGCAGCATTCAGGGCGTCTTCAAAAAGTGGATACAACATACCATGACCAGGTTCATGAATGGTGATCCATCACGACGGTAGTTCAGAAACGTTTCGTAATGTTCGATGCCAGCATTCAACTTCTCTCGTATCCGAGTGACGCTGAACGGGTTCGTGTGGGGGCCCTGGAGAAAGCGACAGTTGCGTCCAACGACATAGTCTACCCCATACTGGGTGGTCCTGTGAAACTCATCCGATGTGAAAACGATAGGATTGTCCGGTCGCGAGGGATCAGTCAAGCAGAACACTTCTGCAAGGCCCTCGGACACGTGTGGAAGTTTCCCCATGATGTGATGCTTGACCGACACCGAGACAATCTTGATCCAAACATGGGTGACGTACATGGGAAGGTCCTCACGCGTCAAGTGATCGAACGAAAGATCGGCTTGCATCTGAAGTTCCTGGTTGTAGGTGGCAGGCAGCTCCCCAGTCTCTCCATCGTGGTGAGCGACATCAGTTTCCGGTGGAGGATGCAGATTCTGTGTTACTAGATTGCTGTATTCAATGGCCCGCAACGCTTTGAGGAGTCCAAGGTAGTACTTCAACAATGCGACCGAAGCGGGCCGATGTTTGTACAAGAAGCTGGAGAAACGCCGCAGCTGTGTCGGGTCATCGAAGATGGCTTGAAGATGGCTCCGGGAGAAGAGCAGGTCGGAGCGTGTTTCCAGCTCATATTTGCATTCTTGGCCATCTTCTTGGTAGGCCGGCGTGACCAGATCAAAGCTCCCTGGCTCTAGTTCTTCATTGTCTAATGGATCGAGCCCCTCTGGCTCGCCGCCTGCTACTTGCAGTTCGGGAAGATCCTCCGACGTCCCATTTGCAGTATTGATGTCGGTCACATGGGCTGGACGAGGCGGAAGAGGCTTTACAGCAGAGTCTTGCTCTTCTGTGATGGGGCCATCTGGGCTTAAGACAACCGGTGATGTTAGCTTGAACTTCTAGGAATGCAGGCGGGATGCAAGAGTACCTTGTCATGGGCGATTGAGGCCGCCGGGAAAGGTGAGGTATGCTTCGCTCCATGTCTGCTGCACTGAAAGATGGTTCGCCGAGGACTCGAGTAGGCACTTTGTCAAGACTTGACAGCACGCGACAAAAGAAACCATCGAGAGAGACCAAGGCGAGGATACGCTTTAAGTGCAAAGATCATGCCGCTGAGCAGCATGAGAGCATGCAGCACCGAGTCCCATAGGCTATTGCTTCGTGCATTTTCAATAGATCCCCTTTGATGGTATCCGCGAGCTGTAGCAACACAGACCTTATTCTGAGTAGTCGGAATGCTACCATGTGGACGTCGGATGTTTGCTTGCTGCCAACGGTCTTGCGGCGCAATGGTCGGCGGCTCCAAGCCAAAAGGAGGTCGCGATATGTTCCGGGATCGACTTGTCAATTTGGAAAGGAGCGACCCTTGCATAATGACCCCTGTCTGCATGGTTGATTTGGTAGAAGCGAGACGACGCTGAACCAACAATGGTTACCTGAAAACCCTTTACTTTTTCTGCGCCCGGCCACACGAGGGCTTAATAACAACTGCAGCCGAGAGCCGAGCCCCCTACTCAGCTGGACAATGATGGATACGATGAGCAATGAATATATATCTCAACCGGACTTTAGAGCACTTAACAATGACTGGCAATATGAATAGGGGCTTGTGCTTGAATGTTGTAAAAGGAAGCCAGGACAAGGAGCTAGACTAGAAAATATATGAGTGCTGAGACCCGCTCAACTTCACTTGGTTTGGGTCCTTGTGAACGTCCATCTGATGGCAGCTCTACGGGGTGAATTTGCGCGTCCAGGCAATGGCAGTGCTGCCTTGGGCAGTCTGATTGGGTACCGAGAACCGACATGTTGGGGGGATATTTCCTAACACTGTCGCATCGCCCCGTACACGGTAATATCGCAAATGAAGCTTACCCATAATGATGCACTCAATGACATCAACAGCGAAATCACCGTCAATGCTGTGGAATTTTCTTGAAAATGGTCGCTAAGAAGGAGCAGAGGCTTGGGGCTAGTTGGGTAGGGAAGTACCTCTCTGTCCTGTCAGTGGTCACTGGCCAATCAGACCGTTCTTGTAGGCAAAGAGAGGTGACAAGTCAAATGGCTTCCTTCCATGCCACGCGTGCCATAAATTCTGCTTTCTCACTGGGATGCAGAAATATTGATGAGTGGCTTTAATTAGCACACGTTACCTAATCTCACTTGAGCTGAATGGCGCGAGTTCATCCGGGTGCCCCTTTTCTGGCGTGTGGCAGAGTGCTAAAGATCACAGCTGCCCAAGACGTTGTGACGTCAGTGACTGAACCATCGTTGTCATTCGACTGTCCACCCCCAACTCTATCTAAGCAATACTATCGCTTGACTATATGTCTAACTACGGCCGGCCATCAAGTGGAAGGACTCGTTTCTAATGCGATACCTTGAGAACGTGCCCTAGGTATCAGGAAACGATTGAGAAACCCTGTTGGTACATGTTCATGGCCGGGTGTGTAGCCAGTCATGACGCAATGTTGGTAAGTCGATTCGACTTCCCAACTCACATGCATTCACATCTCACCCAATTCGCAAATGAATGCAAACACATAGACTTCAAATAAGACTTGGCAGCTTTCCGAACAAATCCACACGATATTGTAGTATGGCAAATGACCAGACTGTGAAAACGCCGTCTTCGAGCAGCCGCGCCTCGAAGCAGGTCCATTTCGACAACATGAAGTCTGCCGACCGAAAGCCCATGTCGCCCTTGCAGCGGCACATCGCCTTCTGGGACCAGGACAACGACGGCATCATCCGGCCCCTGGACGTGTACGCGGGCTTCCGCGCGCTCGGCTTCTCGGTCCTGTTCTCCCTCGGCTCGCTGCTGATCCCGCTCTTCTTCTCGTACCCGACGGGGCTCGCGTACTCCGTCGTTCCAGATTGGCGGTTCCGCATCTACGTGTCGAGCATCCACAAGGCCAAGCACGGCAGCGACACGGGCGTTTACGATATCGATGGCGAGCTGCGCGAGAACATGTTCGACGAGATGTTCGCGCGTTACGACGAGCGCGGCACAGGCGGCCTGAGCGCGGGCGAGCTCTGGCACATGATCGGCCGCAACCGCTGCGCCGCCGACGTTGCGGGCTGGGCCTTTAGTTTCATGGAGTTTTGGACCACGTGGCTGCTGCTGCAGGAGGACGGGCGGGTCTGGCGCGAGGACCTCAAGGCATGCTATGATGGAAGTCTCTTCTGGCGCATCGCCGACGGGCGGAAGCGGAGGGACGAGGCGGAGCCCGCTTGGCAAAAGGGGTATGGTGTCGAGGATTTCATAGGCGGCATGTGGAGCCACAGAACTTGGAAGAACTGGGAGCTGAAAGGCCAACAACAACCGGCAGGCAGTTTGGAAGAGGAACTTGCAAAGGAATCCGACCAGGCGACCCCGCCTATCAATTGAGGTAGCTGACCTAAGTGATGTCTTATACCACATATCAACATCCCACCAGACTTAGGTGCCCTTCCTAATGCTCTCCCACTCCTCGAGTTCATGGACTCTGTGTTACAAAGTGTATTCTAAAGCATGTCCAGTTCCGTGAGGTTGTTCCGTCTCCGGCAACCCGTTCCGCTCCGCACGCCGCCGAGCCCGGTTAGCCAAGTACATAGCCACCGCCATGACGATCGTGCCGACGCCCGTGAGCCAGACGCACGCCAGCGCCGTGCCGTAGCCGGCGTAGTACCGCGGCGACGCGCGCGCGAGGTAGACGTTGGCGGCCACGATGCCGCCGCCGTTGCCGACGCTGTTGATGAGGGCGGAGCCGACGGCGCGGCCCCAGTGGCCGCGCAGGTTGTTGAGGGCCCAGGCGAAGACGACGGGCACGACGGGCGTGCCGAGCACGACGAGGAACGTGGCGGCGTACTGCGCGCGCCGCGAGAAGTCGTCTTGGCGCAGCAGGATCGCGTAGCCGATTGTCGGTGGGACCGACAGGGCCAGGATGAAGAGGCTGCGGTGCTGCAGGCGGTCCGACGCCCAGGATACCAGCAGGGCTACCAGGAATGCGACGGCCCAGACGGGGATCGTGTGCAACTGCACTTCTACCGCGCTCCAGCCGAACTCGTTGAGGATGGTTGGTAGGAAGAGGGTCATTGAGTAGGCTGTGACGATGCCTCCGAAGGCATTAAAGGCGCTTTCTACATGTTAGCCAAGTCCCCCTTTTACGCCACCACCGCCTAGGCTGTGAGTCGCTTCGTACCTGATCCAGATCTTCCAGTCAAATAGAATGGCCCTCAGCTTATGGAAATCAAGCTCATTGTCCTCTTCCGCTGGTTGATCTGATAGAAGCCTTTGCCGGACCATCTCCTTGTCTGCCAAGCTCAGGTAGTTGTTCTGTTCCGGCCAGTCGGGAATCCAAAAGACGGCGATCGTTCCGAAGAACGCGGTGATTGCCCCTTCTATGATAAAGATCCTGGCAGGAGGCAGCACGTAGTGTCAGCAGCAGATCAAAAGCACAGTCAACAAACATGAGGCATCGTCTTATGCTTCTTTTCATACCATCGCCAAGCTGCATACCCATAATGGCCGTCGAGATGCGCGATTGCGTATGCCAAAAGCTGCCAAGCGTGGGGTGGTCAGTCCGCTATAATTTGAGTTTGACGTTGAGAGACGGGAGTGGAGGGGCCAAATCAGACGTATCTACTCACTCCACCGAAAGCGTTGGCCAGGATCACGGAGCTCCAGATGACGGTCAGCCGCCTCTGGTACTCGAACCGCTTGTAGTACATGGAGGTCACGTACGCGATGCCGGGGAAGATGCCGGCCTCGAGGGCGCCGAGGAGGAAGCGCAGGGCGATCAAGGACTTGTAGCTGTTGACGAAGCCTTCGCAAATCACCACAATACCTGTGAGGAGGGTCTGTTAGACATTTCTTTTCGTCGATTTTGATGGGGTACCATATTATTATCAACACTCAATGACGAACCCCAGAAGAATATCAGCCCGGATAGATAGTACGACGGTCGGACGCATTTCACGACTAGGTTGCTAGGAATCTCGAAGAGTATGTAAGGGACGAAGAAGACCTACTCGTCGTCGCCGATGTGTTAGTAGTGCCTTGGTGATTACGGAAGAAACATGTATGATGTGACCCAGCTGACTTACTACGAGGACGATGTTGTATCGGTTTCCTATGTTCAGCCCCAGGTCCTTGTCCATCCCTGGATCTTGGCGTTGCCGATGTTGGAGCGGTCGAGGATGCTGGCGAAGTTGATGAGGAAGAAGATGGGGCAGATCATGAGGTCTAGCTTCCACACCAGCCTCTCCTCGGCCACCGTGAGGTACTCCCCTGCGTCCGCAGCACGCGGTGCGCCCATAAGGTCGCTCTCCCCAACATGCTTAGACGGATACACAGAAACGACAGTAGAAAAGAAGAAAATCTCGTTTGGAGTCAAGGGGCTCTCAGTAGCCAAGTATTATCAATTCCTCCCACCCCCTCCCACAGGCCTTTCCAAGCCGCTGTGGCGGCGTGGCCCCTAATAAATCGGATGAAAGCGCTAGTCATTACGGTCCGATCACAGTTCCAGGCGAGAAAGTCTCCTCACAGGCAGAAACAACGACATTTCCAGTTCTGTCCGACTGTGCAGACTGCCAGACTATCATCTCAAGCGGTCTGACAGCACATGCTGAAAGAAGAGTCCATATACTCCCCGCGCTCTGCCAGGCTACCCACACCACACGTCCTTGAGGCTTTCTTGAGACAGCGACTAAGACCGGCCCCATCCGAGCGCCCTTCTACCCGCATTCATATCTCGGTCAGTCCCGTTAGGACTCTAGTTTGACTCGAAACACCCTGCCTAAGTCAGGGCGTTACAGTAGCGCCCTGCGGCTCTGGTCACTAATCATAATACCGCTACTGCTCCTGCGTCGCTCTACAACTGTAACGTGATTGGATGAGATCGTGAAGTAGTATTTCAGCTTTATTTGGCTCTTATGTTTCCCTTCTACCGGGTTTTTTTTCTTCTTCTTCTCGTCCTTTCTCTAGTTGTATGTAGACCTTAACCATCCGCGCTGCTGTTACACAAGCTCGACTACTGAACCAACGGCTTACTATGTTATTTTTGCTACATTGATCCTAATTTATGTATTAGTGCGGCGAAGAGGAGCATGGGGCTAGGTGTTTCGATCCTTCACGGCACAACGGTCAGCTGGCCAAAGAGTGCAGGGCTCTAACGGGCCATCGGTGGTATCGGTAGCCCACCCGCAAAGGGTCGTCGTTCTCGGGGCTCTAGATTCAGCAAACAATTGGCTGTAAAATGGCCCCTTACTACCAAACCAGTAAGGGGGTTTCTAAATCCAGCTTCGAGTGGACATTAGGCAAATTGCACCACTTGAATCCTTCGGCCGATGAAGGGCCGTGGTTCCCGCTTTGGGAAAGGAAACAACCAATGGGGGTTATAAGTATTCGTAGTATGGGCGGCCTTCATACTTCTTCTGATAGTAATTAGTTTGACATTCACAAAGGTCTTTAACCAGGTTTACGGTGTAATAAAAACTAGCCAGCCTTATCCAGATATGCAGATCTCCACGCTAATACTGGCTGGCGCTGCTGCTGTCACCGCTATGCCGGCATCCGGAGACACCCCACAACCTGACAAGAAACCGGGTTGGTCCTACGAGGTCTACTATTGGAACATATCGAATTGGAGGACTGCAGAGCTGGGTGGCGATGTGACTCGCTACCATTATGGCAAGTATTATCAACCCACTGTCAACACAGTTGAACGAAGTGTAGCAACACTAACCAAAAACCGCCATGGCTCTTAGTATTCGACATTTCCGCTCCGGTCTTCGACCCCCCAAGCGTCTATGCCGCGCCATCGATCCCATCGTTCACGGGCACCTGCGAGGGCGAGACTACCGCCGAGTCACCGGGTCAGACCGGTTACCTGGACTGCACCGCTAGCAGAAAGGCGGGAGAGACGTCGGACGGCGGCACCTTCGGCGGGCTGTCCGCCAGGGTGCAGCCGAGCCCCAGTTATCCCAAGCCAGACGTCGCCATTACCTTCCAGTGGACTCAGGAGATAAGGTGATTACCCCTTGAGGCTGATTTTACGTATGGGAGGACCACAAGATGCTAATCAACAAACCAAACCCAACAGCAACAAGAGGTACAATATATCGGGATATGTTTCGCCTCTGGTAGCGACCTATCTATGATTTCCTTATCAATTCTTTTCGTCATATGCGATCAACCATGGCCCCTAGTATTGACCTTCTAAACATGCGTGGGATGATTAATGGCTAACTCACGAAACCATAGTGGGCTGCTGATCAGCCAAATACGACGAATTTCGACATCCTCGAGTCGGGAATGCTGTGGGAGACTTGGGTTTGATAATGAGAAACTTCCGAGCTATTAGATGGTTATGCTTTAGGTACCTATAGGTTTTACTAAGAACCTATACAATTTATAGGTAACCTATAGGTTACTTATAAAAAGGATAAGTAACTCGTAAGTATTTATATAAAGTATCTTTTATTTATAAGTAACTAATAAGTAATAAAACATTTATAAGTATTTATAAATAACTAATAAAAAAGATTATCTTTAATAAATATAAACTAATTACTATTATAAATTAAGTTAAATCGAAAATAAAAAAATAAAAAAATAATTCGTATTATAGATTAATTAAAATAAAGATAAAGATTTTAAAAATAAAATAATAATTATACGACTAATATTTAATAAAGTAGTATTATATATAATAAGTTAATATTATAACTTAACTTAATAATATAATGAATTTTTATTTTAAAAAAAGACTATAATAACTCGAAGCGTTTATAAAGTATTAAGCGTAAGTTAACCTCGTAAATTAACGCGTATAACTTTATTTATAATAATAATTAATATTTAATATATACACCTCGAAATAATATAAAAAGAGGTAATATATAAATATTAATTAAATAAAAGAGAAGTTACGTAACGAATCTCGAGATCTCGACGAGATCTCGTAAGATCCGCGAGATTTTTAAATTAATAAAAAAGGGATTAAATATATAAGAATAAACGTTTTTTATATAATTTATATAAATAATTTTTACTTTAATAATTAATTTAAGTACTATTTAACTAATTTTATTATTACGTTATAAATTAATATTATTATTTACTATATAAATAAAAGCTTCTTTTATTATATGTTTAAGTACTTTTTTATATTATTAATATAAATTTAAATACTGTTTATTAATCTTCTTCTAAAACTTAAATACCGTTTATTATATTATAATCATTTTTATAAATTATTGCTTAAACTTTTAAATAATAACGCTATAAAAACTATATTTATATTTAAACTTAATTACTTTATTTAATAAAAAATATTTTTATTATTATTTTTAATACTTTATAATAAGATTTTATTATAACGTAGTTTATTATTAAGTTAATTATATTATTAAGTCGGCTATTTTTATACTTTTCTATTTTTATATAAGTTAATTTAACCTTAACATTTTAAATTAATTAAAATTACTCTTTATTTAATACGTTATTTAATTTTATATCTTTTTTATATATTCGCGTATTATAACTTATTTCACCGTAAATATTATAACGCCTTTTACCGGCCGCCCTCCGCTTTAATAAACCTGTAGTTCCGCTTTTATTAATCGTTAAACGCTTCCTTTTTACCTTTTTATTTTAAAACTTTTAAGATTCTTATATAATAAAGGCTCTTTTAAATTAAACGCGCGATTTTCTTATTTTTTAACGCTTAAAAAGTATTAAATCAACCTTTTATAAAGTATGTATTTAATTTTTTATAAAAGTTATTTTATATATTATTATATATATAGTTTTTATTATTTATTAAAGGATAAACGACTTTTAAAAGTTATAAGTATTAATTATTTTATTCTTATAATAAAGTATTAACTTAAATACATTATATTTAAATTTATTTTATAAAAATAGTAAAATACACGGCTTTAAAAGCGATAAAAAACTTTAACTTTATAATATAATTTATTAACGCTTTAATAAATAGCTCGATTTCTTTTTAAAAAAAATAAAGATGTATATTAAGCGTAATGATATCGTTATTTTTATAATATTTTTCGAATTCGGTTAAAATATAACTTTCGTAACCATTTAAAATTAAAAGGCGATCAGGGCTTTTCGTTCGCGTTTTAATATATTTATTAAAGTATTAAACTTAGTTTAAACTCGTTTTATTATTAGTTTAACTATTAAAAGCCGGTTTAATTACTTAATCGATCGGTAAGTTATATTCGCGAGATTAATTTTCGAGGTAATATTAACTTTAAATAATTAAAAGCGGCGAAATATATTACCTTTATAAATTAATATACCTAATAATCGTTAATTATTCTTAATTATTAAATTAAATTAACTTCGCTTTTCTATATTAATCGACGTATATTATAATAAATATTTTATTAAAATATAATATATTTTCGATTAAAATATCGTATTTAGCTTTAATATTTATAATTAATGCGAATTAATTAAAATTAATACTTAAATCTTTATAAAAAACCTTTTAATAATAGTATTAATAATTTATTCGAGTTTTAAAGTTTAAGTTACGGTTAATAAAGCGTTTAACTTAATACTTATTAACGCGATCATCGCCGCGAGATTTTAAAAATAGATTAATTATATTTCTTATAATATGAATATTAAAAAATGTTTCTTTTTTAATTAGATTTAATTCATATTATAAATACTAAATTTCGCGTCGAAATTCCATATCGCGGAGGCGTTCGCTTAAAGTAGCTTAAGAGACGTCTTATACTTTTATAGCAACTCTTTAACTAATTTAATTCGAACCTTCTCGCGTCGCTTAAATTACTAAAATAATATAATCTTTTTTTAAATTAAATCGGCATTATAATTATAAAAATAATACGTAATATACCCCACGGTTTAATTTCCTACACGGTTTAATTTCTTACTTTATATTTTCGCGTAACGCTTTATTTTTACCGCGTTCTTTTATTATATTATTATAGTCGGCTTTTAAAAAGAAAGTAACGTTATTTTAATATTACAAGCGCTTTAAAACGACTTAAAATCAAGTATACGATGTGAGGTTAAAATATATAATATTATTACGGTCGGCGGGTTAGTCCCTCGCGGGGTAGCACTTAAGGCGTAGAATTAGACAGAAATGACCGTTTAGTTATTTCCGAAGCTTTTACTTTATGGCGTAGTGGTTAGTTTAAACGTACTATAATAAATATTTTATAAAAGACCCCTTTTAATCGTCGGCGCGGTATAACTTTAAAATTTAATATTCGATTATTAACGTAAAAGCTTATTATTCTCGAGGAGGAAATAATTATAAAGTATATAAATAATTTAAATTAGCGATCGTTTCCTTCTCGTATAAGTAGCGTTAAAGATATAGCGAATCGATTACTCGGCTAACGCGACGCGAGACGCGTCGATATTAACTAGGCCTCGAGCTTTATATAATAATAACTAAACTTTTAAACGCGTTTTAATTAAATAATTAATTATTAAAAAGTTTTTTACGAAGATCTTAACGCGTATTATACGTAATTTATTCTTATACGAAATATAATTTATAAATATAAAATTTAAAAAGAGGATATTTATAACTTTAATAAAACCGGCGTTTTTATAAATTAAATCTCGTTCGCAATAAGTATTATTACTTTTAATTAATATAAAAAACTTAAGGTAATATAATAAAAAAACCGAGAATAGGTTATAATTATTTAAAACGTCGGATTATACGGTTACGCTATTCCTCCGTATATTATTTTTACTAGAAAAACAGCCTATTATCGAAGGATTAAGTGATCGTAATTACTAAAAATAACTAAACCACGAATAAAAGAGGCGAGGACTAAATTCGACACTTTAATTAATATAATAAGTCTCGTATAAAGGGTCGTTATCGCCTCTTAATCTTAAATAGCTAAAAAAGCTACTACTCGATAACTTTCGAGCTTTATTATAAAAAGAACTCGATTATTATACTCTATATATTTACTTATTTATCGTATAAGTTTTAACTTCTTAATTTCGGCTGTTTTCGTATATTAAAAAGGTTATACGAAAAAGAAATCGAGGGTTTTATACGGGCATATATTATTTATATCTTAAAAGGAAACTTTTTACCGGCATTTTTAAAAGCGTTTTAAACGATTCTTATTATTTTAATTATATAAAGAGGTTTTTAAAAAATAAGACTCGTTTAATATAACTTAAAATATATTATTTTATAATTAAATATAAAGTTATATATTTTAATACCTCAAGGGACATCTTTTAGCTTATTTATCCCTTAAGAATTAAATATTTTAAATAACTCGATTAAGGCTTAATTTTAAACCGAATACGTTTAAAACCGTATTATACGATATTAAAATAGTTTTTTAACGTTTATTTTAATTAGGTTTAATTAAATTACGAAAGATATAAGGTAAGTTATATACCGGCTCGCTCTTTTAAAAGGTGAGGTAAGCGTAGTACGAGAAGTAAATAAGATGCTTAGCTAATGCCGCCGTGCGAAAAAAGAAACGGCTATAAAATAAAAAATTACTTTATATATAAACTAAAAAAGACCTATAAATTTAAAGGGACGTTAATAAATAGTTATAAAATAAATCGCGCCGGAGTAGTAGTTATACGAGAAGGCTTAAAACGCGCCCGCGATGCTATAAAATCTACGGGGAACCCGGGCATAATACGCGCACCTATTAAAATAATATAAAAGTATTTAATAAAAACGATTTTAAATAGTTTTAATTAATTTTAAACGGTATAATAAAATTAATTATATATTATTATATAACGTTAAAAAAAGTGAGAAATTAAACTATATAAGAAATTAAACCGTGAAGTACGTTATTAAAATTTAATTATATAAATTAAAAAAGTAATTAATTTAATAAAAAATTTAAACTAATAATAAACCACGTTAAAAGTAAATAATAATAATAATAATAATAATATTAAATTAGCTGTCCGTACGTACGAGGGTTCCGGGTTTAATCGGGGTTATATTGCTATATTTTTATTATTCATGTCTATCTTTAGTGCGAGCTACGAGGGGCATCGTATGTCCCTCTTTATAAAATAGAAAAGGGGTTCGTGCGCACAGGCACGTGGCACCCCTTTTAGTGTAGTATAAAAAACCTCAGTTCCTGCTATTCTAATAAATAAAGGCTTTATTTAATAAATATTTATTATTTTTAAAAAACGTGCTCGCTTAATTAAAACCTTATTTAAGTAAACTCGTAAAAATAATTAATAAATCGAACTATATTAAATAAAGGTATAACGAATTTTTAAAAATATAATAGCTTTAAAAACGCTCTTAAATTACTTTTTTAAAACTTTAAAAAAAAATAAGCTAAGAAAAAAACTTAAAGCTATTTAATAAAAAAGATTAACCTCTTTTTATATTATAAAATTTCGACGTATTATAATTTAATTAAATTATATAAAAACCACGAAGAATACATTACATTATGAAAAATAAAATAAAGAAATTAAAAAAGAACTTAGCTAGTGTAATACCTTAAATTATTTCTTTTTATATATAAAACTTATTATTAAAATAAATACGCGCTTATATAAACACCGCCGTAGAAAATAAAGCGAATAATAAAAATTAAATATTTAAATCTAAACTAGTATAAAACATTTATATTAATATATAAATATATAATTATTATAGCGAGCTTATAAGTTTTAAAATTATTAAATATAATATATATAATAAAGAGAAATATATTATTTATTATAATTATTAAAAATAAGTGTATTACGCTCAAGAATATTAATCTTTAAAAAAGGATTTTTAAATTTTAAAAAACGATATATTAACGCTACTTAAAACGAGGACATTTTTATAATAATTATAAAAAAAAGTAACGTTAAAATTAATTACGACAGCTTATTTAAATAGTTTATTACGTTAATAAATATATTACGTATTTAATAAATAAAGAGAGGACCGAATAGTTTTTTAAAACTTTTAAATTTAAAAGAAGTTAACGTATCTCACAAGCGAATATCTTATATAAGCGAATGTCTCATTCTTTTACACCCCTTTTAATAAAATATAAGTTAATTTTATTAAAACGTATTTAATATATTAAAATTAATCGGAATCCTTATTTTTAAATACTTTTATATTATTTTAATAAGTACGCGTATTATACCCGGGCTCTCCGTAGATTTTATAACGTTATAAACGTATCTTAAACGTCTTTATACGACTACTCCTTTAACGTAATTCGTTTTATAACTATTTATTAACGTCCCTTTAAGATTATAAGTTTTTTTTACCTTATATACGAAGTGATCCTCTATCCTGTAGCCGTTTTTTTCGTACGGCGGCGCCGGCTGAGTATTTTATTTACTTTTCGAAATATCGCATTTTTATTTTTTAAAAGAGTAACTCAGTATATAATATACGTTATAACTTTTATAATTTAATTAAAACTAATTAAAATAAACGTTAAAGAATTATTTTAATACCGTATAGTACGGTTTTAAACGTATTCGGTTTAAAATTAAGCTTTAATCGAGTTATTTAAAGTGTTTAATTCTTAAGGAATAAGTAGGCCGAAAAACGTCCCCGGAGGTATTAAAGTACGTAATTTTATATTTAACTATAAAATAATATATTCCGAATTATATAAAACGAGTCCTATCCTTCGAAAGCTTCCTTATATATTCGAAACGGTGAAAGTCGCCTGGAACGTTTTTAAAAACGATAGTAGGAAGTCCTCTTTTAAAATATAAGTAATATACGTGTAACGAACGCTATCTAGGTCTTAAAAGAAACTTAGTAAGACGTACTAGGGTTTATGTTAGTAATACGAGAGAGTATTTAAACGTGCGATAGAAGTCGCTTTTATCGATATAATGAGTAATAGTTTATAAGAATAAAGATAATTAAGGTACGTAGATTTTAAAAGTATTTATAATAGAGTTATTAAGGCTATTTACTTTATTAATAAGTTAAGATTAATATCTAAATTAATTATTAAAATAAAGAGTATTTATATAAAATATATAAGGAACGTTTATAGTTATATATTTAATCTTTTTTTTATTAATCCGTTATTATTTAGTAATTTTATTTAAGCGTGCTCGGCGTTACTTAGTGATCTTTTTTAATTACGCTTCGCGTTATTTAGTAATCTTTTTTAATCACGTTCTGCGTTGTTTAGTGATCTCTTTTAAACGTTTATCGTACTACGTGACTTATTAACAGTCGCCGTTACTTTATAGGCGTATTCGTCTTATCGCTAGGCGTAGTGGTGTTATTATTATTTATTATTAAAGAAGACCTAGTTTCGTATTAGTATAATTAGCGGTGCGGTTTATAGCTATAGTATTGTAGCTTATTCGGGGTATAATAGTTCCGTGCCGGTAAGTAGGGTTTTTTAGCCGTATAATTAGGTCGGGTTATAATATTATCTTTTTTTTTCTAATTACTTTATTTTTAAAATATCGATTTTATAAGTATTTTAATTATCCGCTGTCGTGATTTATAATAGGTTCTTTTTTTATTTTTTATTATAATATGTACTTATTATAAATAGTCGCGTTAAAAAATTTCGAATTAAACTTAATCGTTTTTTTACCGTTCGTTATACGGATTTTATTAAAACTTTTTTTAAATTTAATTTTAAAGTTATGTTTTATAGTTATTATTTTATAAAAAAGTAGTTTTATATAATAATAAAAAGCGTTAATAAATATAAAAAGTGTATTCGTATTAATTATGCGTATAATAATATCGGGGTCTTATTATTTTTTTTACGGCGTATATAGGACGAGTACGACCGCCTGTCTCGGGAAGAGTCCGCTATAAAGGCTTATTTTTTAGAGCTTTAATGCCAAATTAACGAGGCCGTCGCTCGCTTTATTCGTTTTTGTAAATAGAAGGAGATGGCTCGTATTTAAAGGGTTAAATTAGTGTAACGTAGCTTACGTTTTTTAAACGAATTAGAAAAGTAGGAACGTCGAGAGTTTAAAGCCGTTATGGCCGTTTAAGTTTAAAGGGGTTTTAGTATTATTAATTAAAACGCGACCGACTTCTCTTTTAAGCCGATTTTTAAGGTTATTATTTAAACGTCCGTAGTTTTTTAATAATATTCGCTAGGTGTTTTTTAAGTTCTTAAGTATTATTTTTTAATAAGTAATTTTTTTATTAAACGAGGTATTAAAAGTTTTATTTTTTCTTTTTTTTATTAATAATTTCGTCGATTTTATATTCTTGTTAATCTGTTTCGATTTTTAGTTATGTATCGATTAGGGTTTCTTCGGCCGCTGGTTCGAGTAATAAAATATAAAATATAAGGTATATCTATATTATTTTAAGTAGTAATAATTAGTAATTAATTTTTAAAATAATTTTTATAATTTTAAATAATCCGATCTTTTTAAAGTTTAATTTATTATTTAATCGTTTTATTTTAATATTTCGTTATAAGAGGTAAACCTTTTTTTTTTTAAAGGTTAGGTTTTTTAACCTTGTTTAGTCGGCGTATCTTTTTATTTATTATTAAAAGAAGGTAAGGTCTTATTATAATATAATTTAAAGTTTTTTTAGTTTTTTAACTTATATAATCGCGATTAATACTAATTCTTTTTTTAAGGGTTTTTTAATAACCTCTAAATTATATCTATAGTTCGCTCGAAATAATAAAATATGTATAATTTCGTTATTTATGTTATTATAAGCGAATTAGGTTATAAGTAATAATTATACTTAATTATTTTATTTATAGTTAATATAGTAGCGTAGGTATTATTTTAATATTTAATTTATTTTTTTATTTATTTATTCGTTTAAAAGTAATAAGTTATAAATAACTTATATTTAATACCGAGTTATATTATAAGTAACTTTTAGAATTTAATAGTAAATAGTTTATTTTTATTAGAGATAATCGTTTCGGGTAGCCCGTGCTGGTTAATAATTATTCGAAGAAATGTGTACGCTAGGTTATTAATATCGCTAGATTTTTTATACGGTAGGAAGTAGGTATATTTCGTAAGTTTATTTATAATTATTAAGATGTTATCGTAATTAACCTTAATTAGAGGTTTTTTTAATAGGGGTAGCTTAATAATAAAGTTAAGTGTAATAGTTTTTTATACTTTATTTAGTAATAGGATCGGTTATAGTTTTTCGTATAGTCGGTATCGAGTAGTTTTAGTTTTATTATAGAGGTTATATTTATTAATTACCTTAGTTACGATTAGTTTAAGGTTTTTATAATCGAATTATTTAATAATTCGTTTTTAGGTTTTAAATACTCTTTAATATCCGTGTATAAAATATTTATAAAATTCTTTAATAAAGTTTTCGCGGTACCGCTTAGGGATATAGATTTTGTTTTAGTAGAAAGTGAGACCGTCGTGGTTTTCGAAGTAATCCCTAAGGTAGTTCGCGGGGTCAGGGTTTAGTTAAATTACCGGAATTTAGTAACTTAATTATTATTATATTAAACGTGGTTTATAACGTTTAGTTATTTTAATAATATAAAGTTATGATTTTAGTTATAAATAAAAATAGTTCGCGTTTCGAATAGGACCTTTTCTTAATAGTTCGGTTATCGGTTTAATACGTTGGCGCGACCGTTCTTGTTACTCTTTTAATAAATAATAGTGAGGTTAAATTTTAATAAGAATTTAAACTATTATATTTATTATTTATTTAGTTTTTTAATAGTAATAAATATTATAAAGTTCTTATAATCGGTATAAACCTTAATTAGTTTTATTATTTTATTAAAATAATATTTCTATTTTTTATAAGTTTTAATAATAATTATTAATTTTTTATTATAAATTTAATAATTAAGCTTTAGTTTATTAAGTTTTTTTAAAAAAAATATAACCGGTTGTGATTTTCCGTTATTATTTTATTAATTAAGTTATCTTCTAATCGCATAGTTCGATACGTTAGTTTCGATTTTAAAAGGCTTAGACGAGTTTATTACGCGAAGTATTAATTCGTTAAGGATTTATTCTTTAATATCGTAGAAAGCCTTATCTTTTTTCTTTATTTATTAGAATAATTCGTCATTTTTTATTAGGTTTGTTAGGAGTATCGCTATTCTATTAAATCCGGGACGAAAATCCGGTAATAGTTAGTTAATTTTAAGAAAGATTTAATTTTTATAGCGCTTATAAGCGTGGGCTACTTTTTAATTATTAAGGTTTTTAAAGGTTCTATTCGGATTTCGCCTAAGGATATTACGTATCTTACGAAGGTAACGGATCGTTAGTAGAATTCGCTTTTTTTTAAATTAACTAATAGGTTGGCGTCCTGTAGCTTTTAGAGTACTAGCTTTACGTGTTTTCGGTACTACTCGTCGTTCTCGAAATAAATAAGGATATTATTAAGGTATATTATAATAAACTTATCGAGTTATTTTCGTAAGATATGGTTAATTATAAATTAAAAATTAATAAGTATATTAATTAAGCTAAACAGTATAATTTAATATTTAAAATAGCCGTATTTAATTCGGAACGCGGTTTTTTATTTTTTTCCTTTTTTAATTCGGATTAAGTTATATATATTAAAAAGGTCGAGTATTATAAAGATTTTAACGTATAATAGTTTATTTTATAAATCGCTAATTAAAAATAAAGGGTACTAATTTTCAATAATACTTTTATTAAGCTTTCAATAATCGATATATATACGCTATTTAGGTTTCCCGTTTTTGCTCTTCTTCGGAACGGAAGAGGATGGGGAAGCCTATTAGTAATATGGATAGTTATATAACTCTTTTTTCGAGGTTTTTCGTAATATATTCTTTTAGGGCTTATTTATATTCTTGGTTACGTTTATATATAGATATAAATAAGGGTTCCTTTTCATTTTTAAAAGGTATCGTGATTTTATTATGTATAAAGCGGTAAGCCTATTTTTAGTTTTTTATTAAAAAGTGTTTTAAATTACCGATACTTTTTTAATATAATCGTTATAATATTCGGCTTAAGCTTTTTAATAATAATATATATTTTAAAAATTTTAAGTTTATTAAAAGGTTATTTCTTAAACCGTTATTTATTAATTAAATCTTTTTTTAATATATTTTATTAAAGTTAACTTATTTTTTAATTAATTTTAAAATTATTTACCCGTAATTAAAATATTTTTAAAATTATATTATATTTTATAACGTTCGTGATATTATACGTAATTCGTTTATAGCGTTTTTTAATATTAATCGAAAAGTTTACGACTTCTTTCCGTACTTCTTTATTATTATAGGTTATAAATCCTTTATTAATATAATATATTTATAAATAGCTCGATTATTCGTTATTTAATATAAGGACCTATTTTAGTCCGCCTATTATCATCCTTTTATAATAAGCGGCGTCCGTTTCCCGAACGCTACTCCTATAAGTAATTAATAATTTCTTACGATCGATCCTCGTATCGTCGCTATTATTCCTTTTATTTTTTATAAAGCGCTTCTTAGTATGCCGGTAGGGGTATTTTTATACTCTTCTTTATATAAAGTACTATTCCTAATACTTAAGATCCGGGTTTTTTAAATAATTCGAAGGTTTGTTAAGTTCGTAATAATTTATAAACGTTTTATAAATTCTTTAATATATTAAAAAGGTTCTCTTATTAAGTATATATTTACGCGTCTTAAAAGCATTAAGCGCTCTCCTTTAAACGTTTATAAGCTCGCGATTTTTCCTAAGCGTGTTTAAAGTATTAGTCCTCGAAATACTCCCTTTAATCTCGTTCTTCCAGGTAGTACTACCGTAGCTACCGTAGGTTTTCCTATACTAATAAGTATACGCGTCGTTTATTAAGAATTAACGTTCGGATTTTTTTAATAATATAGTTTAAATATAGTTATGTAATAGGTCGTTTACTAATCCTTTAAAGAAACTACTTATACTCGAGTTTCTCCGCGAAGTATTCTATATAAGCGTTATATATATATAAGATTTATAAAAGCGTAAAATATTTTTCGTATATAAAAGAAATTCGTAGGTCGTCTTTTACGGCGTAATTACTATAAATTTTTTAATTAAACCTAGCCGTAATAAATATTTAATATAAATATTTCGAGTTAAAGTAAGAAATACTAAAGATAACTAACTATCTATCGGTCCTTAAATCTCTAAATTTAATAATTTCGTATACTAATTTATTTATTAATATACCTACTAAGCGTTTATAATTTATAAATTACTCTAACTAGCTCGTAATATTATTTATTAAATTATTATCTTTATTATAAAAAAAGGGTTGTTCTTTTCGTATTATTATAACGTTTCGGCTATAGTTCTTCTTACTTCCCAGGGCTTTAAAGAACTATCCGGTACCTTCTTTATTTACTAAATAAGAAATATACCTATTATTATAATAAGCTATTCAGAATAGGCTACCGTATTTAATAATAACGTTATTATTTTTAATAATTATTATAAGGGTATTTTCTATTTTAATAATATTAATTTATTATCCGTTTAGAACTTGTTAAAAGTTTTTCCTTAATGCTCGATATTTTTAAACGTAATATCTTAATTTTTAATAATCATAATAAATATTACGTAACTTCTTATCCTATTTATTATATTTAATAACGTTAAGGTTTATAAGCTTATTATAATAATTATACGCCGTAATAATTTTAAACGATATATAATTATATTAATATAATTATTTTATATTAGCTTAAGTTCCATTAATCTACCGCTAAGGTCCGCCTTATTTCTCGTAACGTTATTTATATATATAAGTATCGATCTTAATAATAAACTTTATATATAAAAAAAAGTTATTAAAAACGTTAAACCGGCTAAGTTCGTTTTTAATATTATCCTTTAATCTTTAATAATATATTATAATTTTTATAATTTCGGTATAATTTAGTCAAGTTATAATACGTTAGAACTTAATTATATAAAAAGCGGCTAATCCTTTTTATTTAAAGGTTTTAAGTTCTCTCTCTACTTGTTATTTTTCGTTAAAGTTTTAAAAGAGTAATTTAAAGGCTTATTTAAAGCCGTTATAACTTTCGAAAATATATTATACCTTTATACGGTATAGCTTAATTTATTAATCGTTTTTTATAAGTTCGTTTAAATAAGGTTTAAATTAAGCAAGTATTTTATTTTTAAAAAACAAGGCGGCGTAGATAACTCGTTAGGTAATATTTTAAAACGTTTTTTTATAAAATTATTAATAAGTTTTAACTTAAATAAAAAAACTTTAAAAATTTTTACTTATTTCGTTAAAAAGTATTAATATATTAATTTTTATACCTTTTTTTAATATAATAAAGGTTTAAATAATATAAATAATTATATAAAAAAGATATACTTCTTCGCATAACTTATTAATATTATAAAATATCTATCCTAAGGTACCTTTAATTAAGAGTTCGTTACGCTCCTTCTCGAGCTTAACGTATTAATACTAATAGTTGGCGCTCTCTTGTTTAAATTCTTTAATTCGCTTAGCTAGCGTTTATCGAGTAGGTCCGTCGTTATTATTATCGCTATCGACGTCTATAGCAGGGTCCCGTTAAGAGGTACTAGGGGTGGCGATAGGAGTCTTTCCTTGTCGGACGGTATTGCTAGGGCTAGGTGTAAATATAGTCCTTATGGTGCTATTGTTCGAAAGTTTAGATAATAATTTATAAGAATAAGAGTAATTAAAATATAACGAATATTATTTAAATCTTAAAAAAAAACTAATAAAACGTATTAAGGTTTATATTAATAATATAAAAAAGTATTTAAACGTGTAATAAAAGTCGTTTTTATCGATATAATAAGTAATAACTTATAAGAATAAAGATAATTAAAATATATAGACTTTAAAGGTATTTATAATAAAGTTATTAAAGTTATTTATCTTCTTAATAAATTAAAATTAATATTTAAATTAATTATTAAAATAAAAAGTATTTATATAAAATATATAAAGAACGTTCGTAGTTATATATTTAATCCTTTTTTTATTAGTCCGTTATTACTTAGTAATCTCGTTTAAGCGTGCTCGGCGTTGCTTAGTAATCTCCTTTAATTACGCTCCGCGCTACTTAGTAATCTTCCCTAATCACGTTCTGCGCTACTTAATAATCTCCTTTAAGCGTTTATTATACTACGTGACTTATTAACGGTCGCCGTTATTTTATAGGCGTATTCATCCTATCGCCAGGCGTGGTAGTATTATCGTTACTCGTTATTAAGGAAGACCTAGTTTCGTATTAGTATAACTAGCGGTACGGTCTGTGGCTGTAATATTATAGCTTGTTCGGGGTATAGTAGTTCCGTGCCGGTAAGTGGGGTCTTTTGGCCGCATGATTAGGTCGGGTTATAATAATACGCCCGTATAAAATATTTAATTTCTTTTTTATACGCCTTTTTTAATATATAAAAATAACCGATATTAAAAACTTAAAGCTTATATAATAAATTAAAAAGTATATAAAATATAATAATCGAGTTCTTTTTATAATAAAACTCGAAAATTATTACATAATAGCTCTTATAACCGTTAAAAATTAATAAGTAGTAAATATTTTTCGTACGAGATTTCGTATATTTATCGAAATATCGAATCTAGTTTTCGCCTCTTTTATTCGTAATTTAATTTTTTTTAATAATCACGATCACTTAATCTTTTAATAATAAACTATTTTCGTACTAAGAAGAGAGGTACGTTTTCCCGGTAAAAATAATATACGGAGGGATAGCGTAACCGTGTAATTTAACGCCTTAAATAATTATAACCTATTCTTAGTTCTTTTATTATATTATTTTAAGCTTTCCGTATCGATCGAAAGTGGTTACGATTATTTCGAACGAGATTTAGCTTATAAAAAAGCCGGTCTCGTTAAAATTATAAATATCCTCTTTTTAAATCTTATATTTATAAATTATATTTTATATAAAAATAAATTACGCGTAATACGCGTCGAGATCTTTATAAAAAACTCTTTAATAATTAATTTTTTAATGAAAACGCGTTTAAAGGTTTAATTATTATCGTATAAAATTAAAGGCTTAATTAACGCCGACACGTCCCGCGTTACGTAAACTAAATAATCGATTCGCTATATCTTTTACATTACTTAGCCGGGGGAAGAAACGATCGCGTATTTAAATTAATAATATATTAAATAATCGCATTTTTTTAAAATTTAAAAGCTTTTAAAAATTCGTAAGTATTTCGCGTCGTATAGGTTAGCTATTTCGTTTACGTTATAAGGTTTTTAATAAGACGTAATAAATTAATACAGCCTTTTATACGTTTAAAGTTAAGTCTTTTTAAAACGCTTAAAGCGTTAGAATTATATTATTCTCTTTTTAAAGTTATAGTATTTTCGGACGTAAAAGAATATAAAAAAAAGTTAAAGCTATAAAGAAATTTATAAAAGTGAGACATTCGTTTATATGAGATATTCGCTTATAGGATACGTTATAAATAATAAACGTTATATAAGTTTAAAAAAAATAAAAACTTAATAAAGTATACTTATTATAGCTTAACTTAATAACACGGCTAACGTACCTCACAAGTAAATAAAACACACAAGTGAATTAAACACTTTCGCTATATTTTATTTAAATAACCTTTATACTTAGTTTCCTCTATAATATAATATAGTCGATATTTAAAAAGAGAAGTAAATACTTCTAGTTTTTTAAGCGTTTTAAAATAACTTAAAATTAAGTCTCCGGCGTATAGCTCTAATATATGAAGTTTTTTATATAACCCTTCGTAACTAACGGCTCGGTCTTTTTATAAAACGCGAAATCTTTACGAAATCTTAAAAGTTAACGGATTTAAAAAAAAGCGATTATAAGATATATAATTAATTTAGATTCGCAATCGTTTCTTCTTTAGTTTAGCGGTATAAAAAATATAGCGAATCGATTATTTTATTAATATAACGCGGGACGTATCGGTATTAATTAAGCATTAAACTTTATACGATAATAATTAAACCTTTAAACGCGTTTTAATTAAAAAATCGATTATAAAAATCTCGACGCGTATTACGTATAATTTATCCTCGTATAAAATATAATTAATGAATATAAGATTTAAAAAGAGGATATTTATAATTTTAACGAGACCGGCTTTTTTATAGGTTAAATCTCGTTCAGAATAGTCGTTATAACCTTTAATTAATACGAGAAACTTAAAATAATTTAATAAAAAAACCGGGAATAGGTTATAATTATTTAAAACGTTAATTATTTAAAACGTTAAATTATACGGTTACGCTATCCCTTTATATATTATATTTATTAAAAAAACGTACCTCTTTTTTTAATATAAAAGCAGCTTATTATTAAAGGATTAAATAATCGTAATTATAAAAAACGGCTAAATTATAAACGAAAGAGGCGAAAATTAAATTTAATACTTTAATAAATATATAAAATCTTATATAAAAAATATTTATTATTTATTAATCCTTAACGGTTATAAAAATTATTACTTAATAATTTTTAAGTTTTATTATAAAAAAACTTAATTATTATACTCTATATATTTTCTTCTTCGTTATATAAGTTTTAACCATTTAACATCGGCTGTTTTCTATATTAAAAAAGTTATACGGGAAAAAAATCGAGCGTTTTATATGGGCGTATTTTATTTATATTTTAAAGGAAGACTTTTTACTAATTTTCTTAAAAGCGTTCCAAGTGATTCTTACCGTTTTAAATATTTAAGGAGGTTTCTAAAAAGCAGGACTTATATTATATAATTTAGAATATATTATTTTATAATTAGATATAAAGTTACGTACGCCGACGCCTCTAGCGACCTCTTTTAGCTTACTTATACCTTAAAAATTAAAGAATTTAAATAACTTAATTAAAACTTAATTTTAAACCGAGTATATTAAAAATCGAATCGCGCTATATTAAAATAGCTCTCCGATATTAATTTTAATTAAGCTTAATTAAATTATAAAAAGTATAACGTAAGTTATACACCGGCTCGCTTAATTAGAAAGTAAAGTAACCGTATTACGAGAAGCGAATAAAATATTTAGCCGGCGCCGCCGTACGAAAAAAAACGGCTATAACATAGAGGATCACTTTATATATAAATTAAAAAAAACTTATAGTTTTAAAAAAAACGTTAATAAATAGTTATAAAACGAATCGCGTTAAAAGAGTAGTTATACGAGGACGTTTAAGACGCTATAGAATTTATAGAGAGCCCTAGTATAATGCTCGTACCTATTAGAATAATATAAAAGTATCTAGAGATAAGGATTCCGATTAATTTTAAAATATTAAATGCGTTATAGTAGAATTAATTTATACTTAGTTATACTAGGTCTTAGGAAGTGTTTAATTCACTTATAAAGTACGTTAATACTTGTTTTTAAAACGAGACCACGGTAGTTTAAAGCGTTTATAAAGTATTAAACGCGATTTAACCTCGCTCGTTAATATATATAACTTTATTTATAATAATAATTAACGTTTAATATAAATACTTTAAAGTAGTAATTTAATAGTAAAATAAATTTAATAATATAAAAAGCAATAATATATAAGTATTAAGTAATATAAAAGGAAGTTACGTAATAAATCTCGAGATCTCGACGAGATCTCGTAAAATCCGCGAGATTTTTAAATTAATAAAAGAGGGATTAAATATATAAGAATAAACGTTTTTTATATAATTTATATAAATACTTTTTATTTTAATAAATAATTCAGCACTTTATTTTTATTAAAAACCGTTTTTATTTATTAAAAAAGCTCTTTAACATTAATTTTAAGTACTATAAATTAAATAGTTTATAAAATAACCTTTATATATAATTAAATACGTACTTTAAAAGAAGTTAATTTAGTTTTTTTAAAGCGTTAAAAGGTTAAAAAATCGCGAGTTTAGTTTAAAAAGCCTTTATTATTAAAGAATCTTAAATAATATAAAATAAAAAAGTAAAATAAAAGCGTTTAATAATTAATAAAGGTAAAAATAAAAAGCGACTAGTGAAAAGCGTTATAACACTTACGGCGAGATAAGTTATAATATATAAATATATAAAAAAGATATAAAATCGAGTAGTAAATTAAATAACTAGTGATTTTAATTAATTTAAAGCGTTATAATTAAAATAATTTATATAAAAGTAATAAAAACTTAAAAAATAATTTAAAAATAATATAGTTTATTTAATAATAAACTATATTATATATATATATATATTAATATTTATAACGCACTATTAGTAAAAAATTAAACTAGTCATTTAAATACGTAACTTTAAATAAAGATAAACGCTCTCGAATAAGTCGTTCCTCGTCCGAACGTACTTTTATATCTAGGCAGGTATTCTCGATTGCCCTCCGCCCGAAAGGGATTACAGACAGTTAGTTATTCTCAACCCCCTCCTCGGTGCAGCATTATCGCCTGTGGCTGTGACCACGACTAGGTGTTGAGGTTTTTATCGGCATAATCATTAAGCCGGATGACGTCTATATTATAGCCGATGCGGGGAAGAAGGGGGCAAGTGGCAACGTGACACGCCGCCCACAGCCACCCCCAGCCTAGGGACCCCTGGATCCTGGCTTGAACGAGCCCGCCTCGGAACGCAGCGCGGGGTCCGATTGTGGGGGTGGGGAGTACACCCTCGGCACTGAACCCACCTTTGCATGGTGAGATCCGGGGTTCCGAGCTACATATATAAAGAGAATGAGAACTACGCGGTTTGACGGATTCCGACAGTGCTCCTTATAGTCCCATTCTGAACTAGCCAGCACTTGCATCTGATCAGTCCAACCAAGTCTAACCACCTCGAACGAGATGGCATCTGCAGACGACAGCAAAGTGCCCAAGATGCACAAGGCCTGCATTTACGACACCCCGGGGTCATGCTCGATCGCCATTCGAGAGGTTGAAACTCCCGAGCCCGGACCAGGCGAAGTGTTAGTGCGGCTCACCCATTCCGGTGTCTGCCATTCCGACTATGGCGTCATGATGAACACGGTAAGTGTCGAGGACTTATCCGTGAACGAGTAGCTATCGACTAACCGGGGCCTCTGTGGTCGGTAGTGGGCACATCTGCCATATGCTACACAAGAAGGCCAGGTGGGGTGGCCACGAAGGAGTGGGGTTCGTGGCCAAGGTAGGGGGGGACGGTGCTGGAAGTGCCGGAGTCAAAGTCGGTGACAGGGTAGGCATCAAGTGGGTGTCATCCGCTTGCCTGGCTTGCCGTAAGTCGCCAGACAACCCACCTTATGCGTGCAGAACGGGCTCTAATAAATAGTATAACCCAGCCCCCTGTCTCGAAGGCATGGATGGTGTGTGCTTCAATCAGGTACGCACCCCTGAAAGACCTGCTACCTACCTGAGAGAGAACAACGACCACTGACACGCAAACGTCAACCAGAAAATCAGCGGATACTTCACACCGGGCACGTTCCAGCAATATGTGATTGGTCCCGCCAAGTAAGGTCCCGTCCCCATCCCGGACGCAAATGCCGATATTATGCCAAGGCGTGCTCACACTGTCTACAGCTACGTTACACCTGTGCCAGAGTCACTTCCCGGTGAATTGGCCGCGCCGATGCTCTGTGCAGGTACAACCTCCCCTAGCCCCCAGGGTTTGTGAAGGATTGGCATTGGAAGCTGATCATATTCAGGACTTACGACTTACGCGGCCCTGAGAAAGTCCGGAGCAAATAGTGGACACTGGATTGTCATCGCCGGGGCCGGTGGAGGACTCGGCACCGTAGCCGTGAGCCTCGCAGCCAAAGCCATGGGATACCGAGTGATTGGTATCGATGCACCGAGCAAAAAAGACGTCGTTCTTGACTCCGGGGCCGAGCATTTCATCGACGTCACAGCTCACGACGACGATAGTATCGCTGCCGAAGTCAAGAAGCTCACTGGCCACGGAGCCAAGGCTGTGATTGTGGTAGGTACACGTACAACGATACACAGACGACTCTCTGCTGCTTTGAGCCGGCGCTAACTGTTGGGTGCGGCAGTGTACTGCAAGCAATAAGGCTTACGGGCAAGCCATTGGGATGCTAGGCTTTGGAGGCACCGTAGTGTGTGTGGGCATGCCCGAAGGCGACCCCAAGCCCATCGCCCGCTCCTATCCTGCGGCCATGGTGGGCAAGCAGGCGTCAATCGTGGCCTGCGCTGTCGGCAACCGTCGCGAAGCAGCCGAAGTGCTGAGTTTCGCAACAAGGGGACTGGTCAAGTTCCCGGTCAAGACCGTGGGCATGAGCGAGCTACAGTCCGTCTTCGAAAGCATGGGCAATGGTGAGGTTATCGGCCGAGTTGTCTTGGACCTCTCCAGATAGAAATGTGTTACAGTTTTGTCTGCTTGCCGCTTCTTGTATCCCCTGTTTCAAGCCCTGTGTCCTTATAGCCAAATAGATATCCGGCGACCTTTCTCATCTGCACCTCTTCACTCCCCTCTGTGATGCGGTACCGTCTGAAGTGCCGCCAGATGTGCTCAAACGGCTGGTGTCTGCTGTATCCATTGCCGCCATGCACCTGGATCGCATTGTCCGCTGCCTGCGTGACCAGCCTGTTCGCGTAATAGTTGCACATGCTGATCTTGTGTCCGAGCCGCTTCTCGATGGCAACCCATGGCGCCAACTGCCCTAAAGTGCTGCTGGTGCCTCTCCCGAATCTCTGTTGCAATGCGTCCATTTCTGTGGCGGTCCGCAAGATCAGGAGCCGTAGCATCTCAGCCTGCGTAGACAGCTCCACCAGGGACCACTGGATGGCTTGGTTGGGTGACACTGGCTTACCGAACACGATGCGTTCTCGGGCGTAGGCCACGGAGCGATCGATACAAAACTTGGCTGCCCCGCATGAGCTCGCAGCCTGTCTGATGCGGTTCTCGTGGGTGAACGTCTGCGCTATCGCCAATCCGTTATCAAGCGGTCCCAGCATCGCCGTGGCAGGCACCTGCACGTCCTCCAAGATGACCGTTGCATGGTCCGTTGGCATATTGAGGGTGTACTCAAAGGATTGGAACCTTATCCCGGGCATCTCTCGGGGAACAATAAAGGCCGTGATGCCGGTCGGATTCCCGGCCTTGCCCGAGGTCCGCGCGAAGATCAACATGTGTGTTGCCGAATGTGCACCCGTCTGCCACTTCTTGTTTCCAGTAATTCTGTAGCCGGGGGTTCCACCAGAGAGGGTGCAGGCCGTGGCCATAGTATCCATGTGGGTTGCATCGCTTCCGTGGTGTATCTCGATCAGGCCGAAGGTCATGCGGAACTCGCCGCGCAGACGCAGCGGGATGAGGTCGGCCTTCTGTTGTTTGTTGCCCCAATGGTAGAGCATCAAGAAGTCTGGGAAGTTGCCCACCACGCTGTGCTCGTTTTGCAGGTCGTTGGCTAGACTGACACCACCGCCGTAAACGGGGTTCGACGCCATATGATACCTGAGGGCGCACATCCACAGGTTGGTGTCTTGGTGTCTTGGTGTCCCTGCCCGCCGTACAACTTGGGCAACGGGAAACGATAGAATCCAGCGCGGTCGGCCATCCCACGAGCTTGGCCAAGCAAATTCTCCCATTCTCGCGCCGGAAGCACACCGTTATCCCACTGCGTCCGCGACGGCTCGCGGCGATGGTCAAAGAAGCGCACATTATCATGGCTATTCTGAAGCGGAAGAATGTCTTTGCGGATGAAGCTGTCCAGCTTCTCGATGTATGCTTCAAGGTCTGACGGAAGTTCAAAATTCATTGCAGCGGAGGATCAGGGGTTGTATCGATGTCTTTCCCTGCGGAGGTCAAAGTCAAAGGGCATATTCCTCGCCAGGGGGGCCTTCCTAACCCCAGGCCGCGGTTCGTCCCCGCATTATGACCACCCCCGGCAGAGGCAACGCAACTCCGCACCGGCTCAAGTCACTCAGACACCCCCCGTGCCTCGGCATGACTAGGTTACACGATGAGGGCATTGAAAAGAGTATGTTGGCGCGACTACTACCGCCGAAACGTGGACGAGCCGTGCCAACGCATTGATAGCGCAATGGCCGGTTTGGTTAGGCATCCCATTGACGTTCGCTCGCTGGAGATTTATCTGGCCCATCAGGTCCCCCAGATTGTTTTACCGTTGGAGGTCAACCAATTTGGCTTTGGCCAGTCGAATCTCACATATCAACTTACATCCGCGTAGGCCCCCCTCTCCTTTTCTCACCGCGCCCACAATTGACTCAACCCAGGTCCCGTCAGTCCTACAAAGAAACGCTATGTCTTGCGTAAAAACCCTGCCGGGGGGGCTGCTCTCCAAAGCTGCCCATAAGGTGGAGCGAGAGTACCGGATCATCCGCGCTCTGGAGACGACAGACGTACCGGTCCCCAAGGTCTATTGCCTGTGCGAAGACGAATCCGTCATTGGCACCCCCTTTTATGTAATGGAGTTCCTGGATGGCCGTATCTTTGAAGATCCCGCAATCCTAGGTGAGAGGGAAACGACCCTGTTGAGACTTTTGATGGTGCTGACCGAGACTCTCATGAGATGTGCCTACCGCCGAGCGGGCTCCGTTATGGAAAGCAGCCACCCAGACCCTTGCGAAGTTACATAGACTGGATTATGTCAAGTTTGGTCTACACAACTTCGGGAAGTTTGATGGCTTCTACAACAGGCAAATGGCAACCTGGACGCAGATCTGTGGCGCCCAGGAAAACGCGGTAGATGCGGATACCGGCGAGGCCGTTGGAAGGCTTCCCCATTTTGACGACTTGGTCCGCTACTTCTCGCGCGGGACTCAGCCCCAGGATCGAGCGAACTTGGTCCATGGTGACTACAAGATCGACAATCTTGTTTTCCATCCAACCGAGCCCCAGGTCATTGGTGTCCTGGACTGGGAGATGAGCACGGTGGGACACCCGCTATTCGACCTGGCCGGGCTCCTGCTTCCGTATTATACTGCCCGACTGTAGGCCAAGTATTTCCGCAGCGACACCTTCCTTTCCACGCCCGGATTGCCCACACCCCAGATGGTGATGCGATGGTATCGAGCTGTCACGGCGTGGGACCCACAGCCTAACATGGAGTGGGCCGTGGCGTTCGCCGCCTTTAGATCGGCCGCCATCTGCCAAGGCATCGCCGCAAGAGTGGCGACCAGGCAGGCCAGCAGTCCACAGGCTAAGAGCTATGCTGACGCTTTCCGGCCATTTGCTAACTTCGCCTGGGACATGGTAGAGCGCAAGGAGCGTGGGGAAGGAACAGATGGAATAGGGGCAAAGCTATAGTCAGATGTATACCTAGTTAGCGTACATGTTACATCCCGCTGCTGACGGTCCAGATGAGACACATCCATGCAGGCTACATGCCAAATTCCACCTTACTCAATTAGGTCCCGAAACGGTAACGTCCCATGCCATGTTCATTTCGACTCTCTGCCAAAGGTTTCTGACCATAAACGGTCACGCTATTTCTTTGTTGTCAGTAAGTCTACTTTGGACAGGGAGGGAGGAGGGTGAACTTACAGCACCAAATAGCAGTGTATCTTGTTGTTTCCTAGCTCGCTTCGAACGGTATCGAGGAACGTATCCAATTCCCCCTTTTGCCAATTGAGCCTAGCCGTGAAGACGTCATCTGAAAGCGAGGGAAGAACCCACGACAGATTCTGTCTCATCATCTCCCCGATCTTCTGCAGTTTCTTTCCAGGTGCCCATGGAACAAGCGGAACAGGATACCTCCTCTCTGTGACGTTGACGAATCCGGCCTTGGTTAGTAACGGCGCATATCCGTTAATAAAGTCCAAGCGACGCCCAGCTTTCCCTGCGCCTGATCATGTGTTAGCAAGAGTGCTTCAGATAGCTCGGACAGTGGTGGAGCGAACCATGGTACATCAACCGAGACCACCTTTGCAGCGCCGTTCCGTCCAGGCTATGGTTTGGGGAGCGTATGCGAATTATCCACTCTTGGAATTCCGCGAAGCCTCCGGGGTTCAGATGGGCATAGGCCGACTCGAGATAGCGAGGCGTGCTAGCAAACTCGTAGCCTGGGGCACGGGCATAGATGAAGTCAAACTTTCCTGAAACCTGCCATTCCTCTTCAGCGTCTCCGACCTGGAAACTGCAGTTGGGCTCCTTGTGCGGTGCCTCGACAGGTCTGATGTCTATACCCAGCACCGTGCTTTCGGGGTTTTGCTTCGCTTTGCCATGGAAGGAAGATTAGCTTGGCCGTCGCCAAGTTCAACGCCGTGCTGCAGGATGAATTAATTAGGGGGGAGGTGGGGGGAGAAACGTACCAAAGTCGAATGCCCAAATCCCGCGTCCGGTCCCAATGTCGAGAACACGTTTTGCTGCGGTGACGGGGGCAAGGTGAAGGCGGCCGTCGTGAATGTCTTTGCTTACATTATGCTGGAGGCCTGAATGATGATCAGCGAACAATGCAAAAACCGGCTACCCTCGGCCAGCTCACCGGCTCTCTCTACCTCTTGCTGTATTTGTGCCGACGATGATTAGCCATGCGCCTCTGGTACAGTTTATCGGGAATGCCGACTAACCTCGCTGTGGGGGATAAAATATGCTTCGGGTGTGCGCAAGTCAGTTTCATCGTCCGCCAAGATATACGTTGGTACTCAACTCGGATGCAGACTCACACTTATGCAACTGCTTTTTGAACTTGGACCTGAAGGAGCGGAAGAGCTTAGGCGAGGTCGATGTGCCACTGGGCTGCTCAGCACGGCTACCATAGCACGGTTTGTCAGCATACGACTATGTTCAAGGTGCTGCGACCTACTCCCTTTTTTGCATAGTACGAGTCTCCGCCGTCACCGGAGTCGTCCGAGTCGACTTGCGGCCAGAGATGGCTGGCTGCTGCGTTGACTTCTGACCCGGCACTGTCGACGATGACAATCTACACGTCTGTCAATGTGTGCATATGAGAGACAAAAACGCCAATGGAGGGGCGTACTTGTAGGTCATTGGCAGGTCGCCTCGAAGATGCTAAAGTCTCGTTGCTAACCCCGTGACGGGTATGCTCGAGTTGGATGCTAGTTGTCGCCGTTGCCGTCGTTTCTGGCGGTGATGTGGTTGGCGGGTCCAGGAGGGGCTTCTGCTTGACCGATCGGGCAGTCCCGGTTCGGGCCGTGGTCGTCGGCCACGGCTCATTTACGGGCGTTTTCCTGCTTGAATGGCTGTTGCACTCGGGTGTTTTTCGCGGCTCCATTGGCTCAGCGGACCACTCCTGATGCTCCAGGAGAGCCGAGAGGAGACCCCGACATTCAGGATATGTGGGAAATTGGAATCCGTAATGTGAGGCACTCTATAAGGTAAGCTGGGCGAGGGGGGCATGGAGTCATGGGAACGTGGGGACTGGATGCGCTCTCCAAGAAATCAAGAGAGTACGTAGCTTTATGCATTGCAGTCCATGGTGGCTGAGGAACTGGTTACATTCGAATATTAGTGCCCTTGTTCGGTATTCATGCAAGGGAGGTCTCTTCGCAATGGACTGCATACGTGTCACGGCGCTACATCAGTATACTCTAGCCAACTGAGCCAGGCAGGAGCAAATGGACCGATGCAGGGAGCCGAATATTGAGCCATGCATGACACTAACCCAATGCGAGGTTGATCTGCGTCGAAGGGTTGGGTTCGTGAAAGGATCACCGACCCGGTCAGGTACCCCTTGCCTAATGCCCAACCACCACGGCGCAGGGTACTGGGCTCCGGTACATGAGTTGACCGCTCCAACCATGGTCGATGGCGTATTAGTAGTAGCCATCAGGTAGTCTGTACTCTTCGTCACTATTCTTGCCGCGACCACCTGGTGGGAAGGAGCTCAAGATGAAACACGCGTTCGAGTTTGATCACTACCAAGCATCGGCGCCCAGCAAGATCGCCCGTGCCTCGCCAACCAAGGACCCCATTGCCATATGCGGTATTGGGATCCGTCTTGCTGGCGGCGTCCGGAATGCCGACGACTTGTGGGGTCTCTTGATCGCCGGGCGCGATGCCCGGGGGGCACTACCCCCCCCCAAAGGGACACCGGGTCGATATATCGTGGTCTCCCGGGGGCCGAAGGCGTTGGCTACTTCATCTCGGATGATATCTCCAAATTTGACCCCTCGTTCTTCTCCATGATGGAGACCGAGATCGAGAGATGTGACCCCCAGCAGAGAATGCTACTCGAACTGGCACGCGAGTGTCTCGAGGATGCCGGTGTAGTAGATTGGCGCGGCAAGAGCATTGGGTGCTACATAGCAGCCTACCAAGACGACTGGTCGCAGCTCCAGAACATGGACACCGAAAGGGCCGAGAACGGAATGCTGACTGGCAATGGCGACTGGATGCTGGCCAATCGGGTCTCGTATGAATACGACCTCCGGGGACCAAGGTGAGCTGACCTCTGATGGCGTCCCTTTCCCAGCATTAACCATCTGCTAGCCTGGTTATGAGGACTGCGTGTTCGTCTTCCCTCGTGGCGCTGCACGAAGCCTGCCGGGCACTGCAGAACGGCGATGCTTACGCTGCTATCGTTGGGGGCACCAACCTACTTCTCAACCCGCACGTCACCACCCTCGAAACAGTGGAGGGGGTTGTGTTCCCCAATGGGTCATCAAGGAGCTTTGATGCCGATGCGGATGGCTTCGCCCGAGCTGAGGTTCTAGCGACTGTTTTCGTAAAGAGACTCGAGGATGCACTCCGTGATGGAAACCCCGTCCGAGCGGTGATAAGTGGTATTGGGACCAACAGCGATGGCAAGAGTGAGGGTATCATGAAACCCAGGGCAGAGGCACAGGTGAATCTGATCAGGAAGGTATATGCTGACACAGGCATGGACCCTGCCGACACGGCTTTTGTCGAGGTAGGCCATGCTTTCTTCCCTTCCGGAATCCCGCATCTTGTCCTATGTTGCCACAGTTCACAGAGAGGCTAACAAGTGAACCCGCAGTGCCATGCCACGGGGACCCGGATTGGCGACCCGATAGAGACTGAGGCGATTAGCAGTGCATTCGGCAGCCGTGGTGTCTACATCGGTTCTATCAAGCCTAACATAGGTCATTGTGAGGCCACCTCGGGCCTGGCGAGTGTGATCAAAGCCACTCTGGCCTTGGAGCATGATACTATTCCACCCAACATCAAATTCGACACTTCAAACCCCCTGAGTAAGTTTTGACCCTTACCGCATGCCTGAGCTTCTTCCTGTATCTTGGTTTTTTCTGGTTGCTTACTGTAACTGTATCCATACAGTACCGTTTAGCGAGAAAAGGCTCACTGTACCGGTTGTGCCTACACCGTTCCCGAGAGACAGAGCCAAGAGAATCAGCGTGAATTCTTTCGGGATTGGCGGCTCCAACACCCATGTAGATCATCTTTCACATCACCATCGCTACTTCTCTGAGCATCTACCAATGAATATCCCGGGCAATTACCAAGATACTAATTGGATACCGCACAGGTTGTCCTACAATCTCCCCTTCACTCACCTCGCGTGTCGCTCGTGCTAGAAAGCCACAGCACACAACTACTCGTGTTTTCCGCCAACACACGATGGTCACTCGAGAAGCAGATCCAGCTTCATCTTGATCATGCAGCGAAGAACTTGGCTCTTCTCCCAGATATTGCCTGTACTCGAGCAATCCACCGAGCCAGGCTCCCCAACAGAGCGTTTGCTATCATGAGAGGTGGCAAAGTCGCCAGAACATCCCCCCTAATCAAGGCACCGACGGCCTCATCCAAGAAGACAGTAGTCATGCTGTTTAGCGGCCAAGGATGCCAATGGGCTGGTATGGGAAAGGAGCTCATACTCGAGAACCCAGCCTTCGCGCAAGACATTGACACAATGGACCTGGCTCTTCAGAGCCTAAGTTGTCGTCCCATGTGGAGTATAAAAAGTGAGTCTACACCATATTACCGTCTTCAAGAAGGATAGCCCTAGTAACTGTGGCCACAGCCGAGCTCCTGGAATCTAGCACTGAGTGCGTGTACAATGCCGAGAAATCGCAAACGCTTTGCACAGCGCTGCAGCTGGCGCTTTCTCTTCAGTTTCGGCGGCTAGGCGTTCTACCAGCCGCTGTTATCGGGCACTCCAGCGGTGAGATTGCTGCTGCTTTTGCTGCCGGGTACATCTCCCTGGAATATGCCATACAAGCCGCCTATCTTCGTGGCCTCGCGGCGTTAAAAGCAAAGCCGAGTGGATCCATGGCAGTAGTTGGTATATCGGCGGCCGAAGTCCAGCAATTTCTGCCACCAGAGGGCGTTGTCGTCGCCTGTGAGAATGCACCGACAAGCACCACCATCTCGGGCGATCGCTCCAAGGTCGAGAACACACTCTCGAATATCGGAACTGCCCGGCCGGGGGTCTTTGTCAGGCTATTCAACATTAACGTGGCCTATCACTCCCGTGGGTACTTTCCGCCATTGGATTGCTTTCATTGCTAACTTTTGTCCACAGCCGATATATCAGCAGTCGGAAGTGAGTATTTGAAGCTTTTGCATGCTGAGGGCGTTGCCACCGAGATTTGGAGTAAACAGGGCAGCTGCAAGTTCATCTCCAGCGTTACCGCCGGCTCAATGCACGACTCTTCGGCCTTTACACCGGAGTATTGGGTGGAAAACCTACTGTCGCCAGTGCTATTCAAGTCAGCAGTAGAAAATTATCTCAGCAGCACCAGCAAGGCTAGCATGTTCTTGGAAATCGGCCCACATTCATCCTTTTCCGGGCCATTGCGTCAGATATGCAAGGTACAGTCACGGGAGGCAAGCTATGTATCTGCCCAAGAGAAGGGTGCAGATTGTGCCGCCTCCTTCTTGAACGCTGTTGGTAGACTATATCAGGATAATGTCGACATAGACTTCCGGCCATTATATGCTGGTAGGAGAGCCGTGTCAGGTCTACCCACGTATCCTTGGGATCATACAAGACCCTCTTTCTGGGCTGAAAGCAGACTGTCTAGGGAGTGGAGGCAACGCAAACAAAGGCCTCATTGCATCTTGGGTACTAGAAGCACCCAGAGCCCAGACACCGAGCCTCTCTGGCGCAACCATCTGTCTACTAGAAGCGCGACTTGGCTAGCTGACCACCGGGTCGGAGACGATATAGTATTCCCGTTCGCCGCCTATGCTGCTATGGCAGGGGAAGCTCTCCGGCAGCTCAAAGGGGCGGCTGTCGGGGCGGGCTATCATCTCCGGCACGTCGTAATCCACACTGCCCTGGTCTTGACAGAATCTACGATGGTGGAGGTTGCGACTTCAATGAGGGAGAAGTGGCTCACCGATACTGAGAAGTCGGTCTGGTACACTTTTACCATCACCACGCACAATGGCTCTGGCTGGATCGAACATTGTGCTGGGGAGGCTGGCCTTCTGGAACGACGCCAAAGCATTACCCTCTCATTTGAGGATGAGGCTTTTGAGCGACAAGTACCTGCAAACGTCTTCTACGAGGCGATGTCCCGAGTCGGTCTGGTGTACGGCCCTTCGTTCCAGGTGTTGGCTGACCTGAGGACCTCTGTGCGAGATAAAGCTGCCGAGGCAAAACTCGCCGGCCACTGCCCCGATGAAGTTTCGTCGTATGCAATTCACCCCACTTTTCTCGATGCCGCGTTGCAGCTACTGATGGCCGCCAAAGCCCAGGGGCTCGGACGCAACATCGACACCCGTTGGGTACCAACACTAATCGAGGATCTCAAGGCCTGCCATGGAGGACAGAACTTCCAGGCTCGTGCCGTAGAAAGAGAAGGCAATGTCACCATCGAGGGTGTTTCCAATAGCAACGTTGCCTTTAGCATCCGCGGTGTTCGCTTGACGACCTTGTCAGAATCGGCACCGGCTGAGACCTCCGACAAACATGCGGCAGCAAAACTGGAATGGTTTCCAGACTTCGATTTCCTTGACCAGAGATCTCTTCTCCACGCCCCTCATGCAGAACCGAGTCATGTCAAACTACACCAAGAGATGGCTTTATTGTGCATTCTGGAGGAAGTCGAGCTCCTGGCTAATCTTACCCCATGCCAGCCGCATTTCGCCAGATTCCGAGGCTGGTTGGACCAGCAGGCCAACTCGGCGATGAGAGGCAATGTTTCCCTGGTAGAAAACGCGAGTAGTCTCGTGAGGCTAAGCTCGTCGGAGCGGCAGAACTTGATTTACTCACACCTTGATGTCCTCGTCACTGGCACCGAAAGGGCACTGGCTATTGGCACCAAACGGGTGTTCGACGCCAGTGCAGACATCTTCACCGGAAGGTGCGACACCCTTGACGTCCTCATGCAACAGGACCTTCTGAGGGAGATTTATGATCATGTTAGCTTTGCCTACGGACCTTACCTGCGCACGCTGTCCAACTCGCGGCCTAACCTCCGCATTTTGGAAGTTGGCGCGGGTACAGGTGGAACAACAGACTTGATAATGCATAGCCTCGCGGATGAAGGGACCCTACCCAGGTACTCGACCTATACCTTTACCGATGTCTCTTCTGGGTTCTTCGCCCAGGCCCAGAAACGTTTCTCGTACGCCGCAAACATGGAGTATAAGGTCTTCGACATCACAAAGTCGCCTTTTGACCAAGGGTTCGCCGAGTCGAAAGGCTATGACGTGATATTGGCGGCCAATGTGGTCCACGCGACACCCTCGCTGGAGCAGACACTGCGGAACCTACGAGTGCTGCTTAACAATGGCGGTCGGTTGTTGTTGACAGAGCTAGTCCCTGGAACCCCGAGCGTAGGCTACACGTTTGGCCGGTTCCCGGGCTGGTGGCTCGGCGAACAAGACGGTAGAGTGGATGGACCACTGGTAAATGCCGACCGCTGGGATAGCGAGCTTCGCCATGCCGGCTTCGCTGGAACTGACATGGTAGTATATGACCAAGAACGGCCTTACAGCCAGATGGCCACGATCGTATTCCGCACCCAGTCGCAAAATACGCCACCGCGCAAGCATATCACTCTACTCTGCAACGATGTGGAATCAACGAATGCAAGCTCTCTGATGTCATTCTTGCAGAAGTCGTCCTGGGAGGTTACGCCTTGCTCTCTGGCCGAGGTCCCTGACGCGGACACGGACATTCTATGCTGCCTGGAACTCGAGGGATGCGGCCTCAATAACATCACCGAGCAGCGATTCGGGCTTTTTCAGAAGTTAACAAGTGCACTGAGGCACCAGAAAGTTCTCTGGCTGAGCCCCTCGTTTTCAAGTCAATGCCACGATGGCCGTTCAGCTATTGCCACGGGAGTCATTCGTACACTTCGATCTGAGCGGGCGTTGCCGATCTTCACACTAGAGGTCGAGGGCAATGCGCCTGGACTCGTAGAGAAGGTCGTGGGCATTCTCAAAAAGATCCGCAAAGCGGACGACACGGGCAAGCTCGCTCCCGATAGGGAGTTCGCACTGCGCGGATCTGATATATGTGTACCGAGATATGTCCCCGTGAAGATCGAAACCGCGAGAAGTGATGCAGCGGCCGAGGTTAGAAGTCCAGAAACCGTTGGTAAAGCCTTGCGCCTCGACAAGCCGGGCGACCTGGAAGCTTTCTCCTGGCACGACACGCAGATTCCCGTCGTTATCCCTGACAATCATGTCGAGCTTGAAGTTTGCGCAGTTGGCATGAACTTCGTCGATGTGCTACTTGCAAAAGGGGTACTGTCACAAGAGACGTCCGGGATGCCACAGTCCACGAGCACAGGAATCCCCTTGGGCCACGAAGCGGCAGGCATAGTCAGAAGGGTGGGATCGGGTGTCACTAATCTAGCGCCGGGTGATCGGGTCATGTGTATTGCTTGGAACTCTCTTGCAAGCATCTCCATAACGCCGGCTGCCCTCACCACCAGGATCCCCATGCACCTGAGTTTTACAGAGGCTGCGTCGATGCCACTTTGCTACGCTACAGCATTGCACTCTCTCATTGACCTAGCGAGGCTGGAAAAGGGGCAAGGTGTCGATGTTGTCCTCAACTCTTTAGCGGGCGAGCTCCTACATGAGTCGTGGAAATGCGTTGCTAGATTCGGCGTAATGCTCGAACTGGGTAAGAGAGATCTCGTCGGCTCTGGGAGATTGGACATGCACCCTTTCCTGCAAAACCGATCGTATCACGGTATAAACATGGTCCAATTCCTTGAGCGACCACAAAGGTTCCAGAAGTATGTTGAAGACCACCCCCGAACTGAATGTTGAGCTAACCATGAGACGCAGGCTCCTTGAATCGATCGCATCATTCCTCCATCTTGGCTTAATCCGCCCTATTAACGAGATACTAACGTTCAAAGCCGAGGAAATCGGCCTAGCCCTAACGCGATTCCAGGAAGGCAGTCGCATCGGAAAAGTCGTCGTTACATTCCCGCCGCCGGATTCGACAGCCCAGATCAAATCCACCCCCCAGCCTCACCGAATCTCCTTCGATCCAGGGAGCACATATCTCCTCGTCGGCGGTATTGGTGGACTTGGTAGGTCAATAGCTACTTGGATGGCCGAACACGGTGCCCGGAGCCTCCTTTTCCTGTCCCGAAGTGCAGGCTCGAGCGACGCAAGCAAGGCATTGCTGAAAGAACTGGGCGGGGTTGGATGCCAGGTAACCTTCGTCCAGGGGTCAGTACACCACCTGGATGATGTGCGCAACGCCGTGAAGCAAGCAAGAACACCCATCAAGGGCGTACTGCAGCTTGCAATGGTACTGAAGGTAAGCTACTTGCCGAAGGATAGCATAACGTCACCCAAGCACTGTTCACTGACGGTTGTTATTATGACTCCTCACTCGCGAAAATGATGTGGTCTCAATGGGAGGACGTGGTCGCGCCCAAAGTCGATGGAACTTGGAATCTTCACACTGCTCTATCGGGCCAGCCTCTCGATTTCTTCTTCATGTCGAGCTCGCTCGTCACAGTCATCGACCAGCCCGGACAAGGCAACTACATCGCGGCCAATATGTTCCTCGAGGCCTTCGTTTCTTACCGACACAGACTAGGCTTGCCGGCGTCTGTACTCAACATCTGCCCCGTGACCGGCGTCGGCTACGTGGCCGAAAACGCCCATGCCATGCGCAACATCAGGGCGCAGGGGCTCTACCAAGTTGGCGAGCGCGAGTTCCTGGAGTGTCTCGAGGTCAGCTTGCTGAACGGGTGGCCGGTCGTCGGACCGAGCAGCGCCACAGAACGGTCGGCGGCGCCATCAGCTAACCTCAGTCGTCTACTCATGGGTCTGCGCTCAGAACGAAGCTTCAGCGACCCCAACAACCGCACGCCGTGGAGGCGGGACAGGCGGATGGGCTACTACCACAACGAGCGCGCCTCCAGCACTGTCGTCAAGGTCGACGATAGCCCACTGCCGGGTTTCCTGGGGCGCGTAGGCCAGGAAGACGGCGCACAGGAGCTGCAGAGTAAGGCCGGAGCGCAGTTGATGGCTCGCGAAATTGGGAAGAGGGTCAACGAACTGCTGATCAGGCCGGATGAGACAGTTGATACATGCGCGACACTGGCGCACATGGGCCTGGACTCCTTGATGGCCGTCGAGTTGCGCCGTTGGTTCAAGAGCCAACTTGGGCTGAACCTAAGCGTTTTGGAGATTGTTGGAAGCGGCACTCTGCTCCAGTTGGCCCGAGTTACGCTGGCAAAGATGATGGACAAATATCATGGCGCGCCGCCCCAGAAGCCTGCGAACTGATCGATCGTCGATGGACGTTTGCATTGCCCATTTATTCTATGCCAAGGAGGCCTCGATGAACACGACAGATGCATTAACTATATAGAAGGGTGAAAAGCTTAAAATAAATCAAGTCGGTCTTATTTAATCAACGTATGCCATCCCCCTACACTGCGAAAGGAATAAGGGATTTGATCGTTACAGCATATACATTCCTCTCACACGACTGGGCAGAGTCCTCGGAAGCGAGTAGGGTAGGGTGCGAGGTGGGAGGCCCCGAGAAGAAGACAGAGACTCACCATGCGGTGGTAGAGAATAAGGGAGAAGGACAACTCGAACAGTCAGAGCGAAGTAAGATAAAGGAGAAACAAGAAACTGTGGAAGGACAAGGCGTGGAGGAAGGGAGTATAAATCCAGGGGGCTCCCCTGCGGAAGAGCATATGATTACGAAAAGGGGACGACATCATCTTAAACGCTTTCTCGAGAGGCGCATTGGTTATGAGATGTCTTGCCGACTTGATCACGAATTACGGTCTATTGTCCCAAAAAGACCTTGGTAGGCTCCTTGATCTTCTTGAGAGATGGGAAAGAGAAGGCGAAGATGATTTTATGAAGGGGAAGGGAAAAAGCCACGTGGAGAGGAAGGGTATCCCCGTGAGGATCAGCGTCGGCGCCCTCTGGGATACCATTGCCTCTGGACTTACCCTGGCTTGATGCAACTCATCACGATCGGTTTGTATTTGTATCCTCTAGTCTGGCTGGTATCGATAATACTTTCCAAGCTCTGCCCATCCACGAAATTCGCGCTCATTTCTACCCATTAGTCTGCAAGACAATCGATGCTGTTACGGAAGCAAACCTGGAACAGCGCTGGTTTGCAGGATACTACGCGGATATTGGCGGCTGGCCTATGGACGAGGATTGGTATAACCTTTGCCTGGAATGTGCCTCGAGGAAGTAAGTTTAATCGTGGATACAATACCACTTATGCATCTCTTATCCCATCCTATTGACCCTAGATCATTCTAGGTGAATACCAATGTTCTATGTGTAACTATAGTTAATATAACACTCTACTAGTGGAGCTAGGTATACGAGACTCGAAGAAAACAGTATACAAGTTGTTTAAACACTTTTATCGGTGGCCGCGTTTCCAGCTCAAAAAATGAAAAAGGTCTCCTTCAGCCTAGACGCTGCGGTCGGTTCCGGAGGTCGTATCACAAAGTTGATACGATGAGATACAGAATTGATGAGTAGCTTTCGAGTGATCCAGAGAAAGTGACGGAGCCAGGTCGGAGGAGAAGGAATATGACACCAGCTTTATGAGACTGCTAGAAAGCCTCGCTATGTTAAGCAGCCTTGGAACGATCGACTGAGGCGCTTCTTCGATCAACTTCTTATGGACTAGCACCGTAAGACATGCATCACGCCTATCAAGTCTCCAGTGCCGTGGCATTGCGACGTTGTCATTTTGATCAGCTTCGGTCTTGTGGTGTGAGAGAATTTGCAACCAATTAGATCGAAGGAACAGGTCAAGCCTAATGAAGAGCCTGATGCTGATTGATCCGACTGAAGATGACTCCAAATTTGTCTGTGATAGACGCAATTGGGCGTAGATGGTATGCTGCCAAAATCCCATTTATCGGTTTCCTGGCTCAACGGCAGATAGTCCAGTACAGGATACATGGGGTCCTTAATCGGTACGGGGTCACATATTGCCTTAGAGGTGGTTAAAGACACATTCAAGAGAGGCATCGGTGGCTTCTCCTATGGCGATCATGTGGCAGGACCTCCCCACCCTTCCATGCAAGTCAGACGAGGCGTTATTGCAGAATTGGCCTCAAAGTTCATAACATTCCAAGCCTGGATGGAGCCTCACTGGAAGATGATATATCGATGCCTGAAGCAAATGGCAGTCAATCCATCGGGTGGGAGCAAGGCATTAAAAGGTTAAGTGTATGTTTATCGCCTACGAAGCGAAGGGTACAAGGAGAAACGGCGGGAGAATTTAGGAACCGTACATGGCAGGGTACGGTGCGAAGCGCCGTTTTAGTCCGTTTTACTACAGTTCGTTCTCTTCTGTATGGTTCGTGCGGTGCTGAGTCTTTCATTTCTGTGACACTTCGTTGCATAAAGGCCGGCGTCCGCTCTCCCCTAGACAAAAGCTTAGAGAGCTGAATTGATATTAGGGTCGGTGACGACCTGGGAATCCTTAGTGTTGTTTGTTTCGTAATTTTTTTACTATTTACGAATAACCTGGGGCTAGGAAATTTATCTGTTGCTTTTTATTTTATTTATATAATGTACCCTACGGTTTAATTAATTACACGGTTTAAATAATTATCTTTAAAGACTTTATTTAATAAAGTATAAATTAATTTCGCTATAACGCATTTAATATTTTAAAACTAATTAAAATTCTTATCTCTAAATACTTTTATATTATTTTAATAAGTATAAGTATTATATCCGGGCTCTCCGCAGATTCTATAGCGCTGTAAGCGCGTTTTAAACGTCCTCGTATAACTACTCTTTTAACGCGATTCGTTTTATAATTATTTATTAACGTTCTTTTAAAATTATAAGTCTTTTTTAGCTTATATACGAAGTAATATTTTATTTTATAGCCGTTTTTTTATACAGCGGCGCCGGCTAAGTATTTTATTCGCTTCTTATAGTGCGGTTACTTTACTTTTTAATAAAGCGAGCCGGTATATAATTTACGTTATACTTTTTATAATTTAATTAAGCTTAATTAAAATTAATATTAAAGAGTTATTTTAATATTACGCGATTTAATTTTTAATATACTTAGTTTAAAATTAAGCTTTAATTAAGTTATTTAAATTCTTTAATTCTTAAGGTATAAGTAGGTCGAAAAAAGTCGCCGGAGGCGTCGGCGTACGTAGCTTTATATTTAATTATAAAATAATATATTCCGGATTATATAATATAAGTCTTACCTTTCAAAAACCTCATTAAATATTTAAAACGGTGAAAATAGCTTAGAACGCTTCTAAGAATATTAGTAAAAAGTCCTCCTCTAAGATATAAGTAATATACGCTTATATAAGATATTCGATTTTTTTCTCGTATAACTTTTTTAATATATAGAAATAGTTAATATTAAGAGGTTAGAGTTTATACGATAAATAAGAAGGTATATAAAGTATAGTAATCGAATTTTTTTTATAATAAAGCTTAAAAGTTATTAAATAATAGCTCTTATATATAACGAACACTATCTAAGTTCTAAAAGAAACCTAGTAAGACATATTAAGGTTTATATTAATAATACGAAAGAGTATTTAAACATGTAATAAAAGTCGCTTTTATTAATATAATAAGTAATAGCTCGTAAAAACGAAAGTAATTAAGGTATATAAGTTTAGAAGTATTTATAATAATTTTATTAAAGCTATTTATTTTATTAATAAATTAAGATTAATATTTAAATTAATTACTAAAATAAAAAGTATCTATATAAAATATATAAGGGAATATTTATCGTTATATATCTAATCCCTCCTTTACTAATTTATTACTACTTAGTAATCTCTTTTAAACGTGCTCGGTATTACTTAGTAATCGCCCCTAATTACGCTTTATATTATTTAATAATCGCTTTTAATCACGCTCTACGCCGCTTAATAATCTCGCTTAAACGTTTACCGTGCCACGTAATTTACTATCGGTCGCCGTTACTTTACGGGCGTATTCGTTCTATCGTCAGGCGTAGTAATAACGCTACTCGTTATTAAAAAAGGTCTAGTTTCGTATTTATATAGCTAGCGGTACGGTCCGTAACTATAATATCATAGCCCGTTCAAGGCATAATAATTCCGTACTAATAAATAAGGTCTTTTAGCCGTATAATTAAGTCGGGTTATAATATTATCCTCCTCTTTTTAACTACTTTATCCTTAAAATATTAACTCTATAAATACCCTAGCCGTCCGCTTATTATAATTTATAATAAGTTTTTCTTTCTTTATTACTTTTATTATAATATATACTTATTATAAATAATTACGTCGAAAAATCTCAAATTAAACTTAATCGTTCTTTTACCGTTCGTTACGCGGATTTTATTAAAGCCTTTTTTAAATTTAGTTTTAAAGTTATGCTTTATAATCGTTATTTTATAAAAAAATAATTTTATATAATAATAAAAGGCGTTAATAAATATAAGGAATATACTCGTACTAATTATACGTATAATAATATCGAGGTTTTACTATCTTTTTTACGGCGTATATAGAACGAGCACGACCGCTTATTTCGAAAAGAGTCCGCCGTAGAAGCTCACTTTTTAAAGCTTTAACGCCAAATTAACGAAGCCGTTACTCGCTTTATTCGTTTCTATAAATAAAAGGAGATAATTTATACCTAAGGGGTAAAGTTAGTACAGCGTAGTTTATATTTTTTAAACGAATTAAAAAAATAAGAACGTCGGGAGTTTAAAACCGTTATAACTGTTTAAGTTTACGAAAGTTTTAATATTATTAATTAAAACGCGACCGACTTTTTTTTTAAGCCGATCCCCGAAATTATTATTTAAATACCCGTAACTTTTTAGTAATATTCGCTAAATATTTCTTAAGTTTTTAAATATTATTCTTTAATAAGTAACTTTTTTATTAAATAAAGTATTAAAAGCTTCGTCCTTTCCTTTTTTTATCGATAATTCCGTCGATTTCGTACTCGTATTAATCTGTTTCGACTTTTAATTACGTATCGATTAAATTTTCCTCGGCCGCTGGCTCGAATAATAAAATATAAAATATAAGGTGTATCCATATTATTTTAAATAATAATAATTAGTAATTAGTTTTTAAAATAACTTTTATAATTTTAAATAGTTTTATCTTTTTAAAATTTAATTTATTACTTAATTATTTTATTTTAATATTTCGTTATAAAAAATAAACTTTTTTTCCTTTTTTAAAGGTTAGTTTTTTTAACTTTACTTAATCGGCGTATCTTTTTATTCGTTATTAAAAGAAGGTAAGGTTTTATTGTAATATAATTTAGAGTTTTTTTAATTTTTTAATTCGTATAGTCGCGATTAATATTAGTTCTCCTTTTAGGGGTTTTTTAATAACTTCCGGGTCGTACCCGTAATTTATTTAGAATAATAAAATATGTATAGTTTTATTATTTATATTATTATAAACGAATTAAGTTATAAATAATAATTATACTTAATTATTTTATTTATAATTAATATAATAGCGTAAGTATTATTTTAAGGTTTAGTTTATTTATTTAGTTTATTTATTCATTTAAAAGTAATAAGCTATAAATAGTTTATATTTAATTTTAAATTATATTATAAATAACTTTTAAAATTTAACGGTAAATAGTTTATCTTTATTAGAAATAATTATTTCGGGTAGCCCGTATTAATTAATAATTATTCGGAGGAATGTGTATACTAAGTTATTAGTATCGCTAAATTTTTTATATAATAAGAAATAAGTATACTTCGTGAGTTTATTCGTAATTATTAAAATATTATCGTAATCGACCTTGGTTAGGGGTTTTTTTAATAAGGGTAGCTTAATAACGAAATTAAATATAATAGTTTTCTATACTTTATTTAGCGGTAAGATCGGTTATAATTCTCCGTATGGTTGATATCTGGCGGTTTTGGCCTTGTTATAGAGGTTGTATTTGCTGATCACTTTGGTTACGATTGGCTTGAGGTTTCTATAATCGAATTGCCTGTTAATCCTTTTCTAGGTTTTAAATATTCCTTGGTGTCTATGTGCGGGGTGCTCGTGGAATTCTTAGATAAAGTCTTCGCGGTATTATTTAAAAATATAGATTTTATTTCGGTAAAAGGTAAGACCGTCGCGGTTTTTAAGGTAATCCTTAGGGTAATTTATAAGGTCGAGGTTCTAATTAAGTTATTAAAACTTAATAACTTAGTTATTATTATATTAAACGTGGTTCGTAATGTTTAATTATTTTAAAGGTGCGAGGTTACCGTTTTAATTATAAGTAAGAATTATTCGTGTTTTGAGTAGAACTTTTTTTTAATGGTCCGGTTATCGGCTTAACGCGTTAGCGTGACCGTTCTCGTTACCCTTTTAATAGATAATATTAAGGTTAAATTTTAAAAGGAATTTAAATTATTGTATTTATTATTTATTTAATTTTTTAATAATAATAAATGTCGTAAGGTTTTTATAATCGGTATAAATTTTAATTAGCTTTATTATTTTATTAAGGTAATATTTTTATTTTTTATAAGTTTTAATAATAATTATTAATTATTTATTATAAACTTAGTAATTAAGCTCTAGTTCGTTAAGCTTTTTTGAAAAGAATACGACGGGGTGCGACTTTCCGTTATCGTTTCGTTAATTTAGTTATCCTCCCATCGTATAGTTTAATACGTCGGTTTTAATTTCGAAGGGTTTAAACGGGTCTGTTACGCGAAATATTAATTCGTTAAGGATTCGTTCTTTAATATTATAAAAAGCTTTATTTTTTTTCTCCGTTTATTAAAATAGTTCGTCCTTTTTTATTAAGTTTATTAAAAGTATTATTATTTTATTAAATCCGGGGATAAAAATTCGGTAATAATTAATTAATTTTAAAAAAGATTTAATTTTTATAATATTTATAGGTATAAACTATTCTTTAATTATTAAGATTTTCAAAGGTTTTATTTAGATTTCGCCCAGGGATATTATATATTTTATAAAAGTAACGGATTATTAGTAAAATTCGCTTTTTTTTAAATTAATTAATAGGTTAGTGTTTTGTAGCTTTTAGAGTATTAGCTTTATATATTTTCGGTATTACTCGTTATTCTCGGAATAAATAAGGATGTTATCGAGGTATATTATAATAAATTTATCGAGGTATTTTTATAAGATATAGTTAATTATAGATTAGAAATTAATTAGTATATTAATTAAATTAAATAGTATAGCTTGGTATTTGAAATATTTATATTTAATTCGAAACGTATTTTTTATTCTTTTTTTTTTAATTCGGATTAGGTTATATATATTATTTAGGTTTCCCGTTTTTACTCTTTTTTAGAACGAAAAGGATAAAGAAGCCTGCTAATAATATAGATAGTCGGATAACTCTTTTCTCGAGATTTTTCGTAATATACTCTTTTAAAGCTTATTTATATTCCTAGTTAAGTTTATATATAAGTATGAATAAGGGTTCTTTCTTATTTTTAAAAAGTATTTTATAATTTTATTATGTATAAAACGGTAAGCCTATTTTTAGTTTTTTATGAAAAAATGTTTCGAATTACCGGTACTTTTTTAATATAATCGTTATAATATTCGGTTTAAGCTTTTTAATAATAATATATACTTTAAAAACTTTAGGTTTATTAAAAAGTTATTTTTTAAACCGCTATTTATTAATTAAACTTTTTTTTAGTATATTTTATTAAAATTAGCCTATTTTTTAATTAATTTTAAAATTATTTATTCGTAATTAGGGTATTTTTAAAATTATATCGTATCCTGCGACGTTCGTAATATTATACGTGATTCGTTTATAGCGTCTTTTAATATCGATCGGAAGGTTTGCGACTTTTTTTTATACTTCTTTATTGTTATAGGTTATAAATCTTTTATCGACGGTTTTAAATCGGTATAAGGCGTTTTTTTCTTATTATTTAAGTTTAAAATAATTAACGATTCGTAATGAAATATAGTTTTTTTACGCTTCGCTATCGAGTAACGCTTTAATATAAATTCTTTTTACGTTTAGTATTAATATAATATATTTATAAATAATTTAATTATTCGTTATTTAGTATAGGGACCTATTTTAGTCCGCTTATTGTTATCTTTTTATAATAAGCGGCTTTTATTTCTCGAACGCTGCGTTTATAAGTTATTAACGATATCCCGCGATTAATCCTCATGTCGTTATTATTGTTCCTTTCGTTCTTTATAGGGTATTTTTTAATATATTAGCGGAAATATTTTTATATTTCTTTTTATATAAAATACTATTCTTAATACTTAAAATTCGGGTTTTTTTAATAATTCGAAGGTTTATTAAGTTCGCAGTAGTCCGTAAACGCTTTATAAGTTCTTTAATATATTAAAAAGGTCCTCTTATCAGGTATATATTTATACGTTTTAGGAGTGTTAAGCGCTCTCTTTTAAACGTTTATAGGCTCGCGATTTTTCCTAAGCGTATTCGAGGTATTAATTTTCGAAGTACTCCTTTTAATCTCGTTCTTTTAAGTAATATTATCGTGGTTATTATAAGTCTTTTTATATTAATAGGTACGCGTATTACCTGTTTAAGATCGATATTCGGATTTTCCCGATAATATAATTTAGGTATAGTTACGTAATAGGTTATTTACCGATCTTTTAGGGAAACTATTTATATTCGAGTTTTTTTATAAGGTGTTTTATATAAGCGTTATATATATATAAGATCTATAAGAGCGTAAAGTATTTTTTATAAGTATGGGAAATTTATAAATCGTTCCTTACTATATAGTTACCGTAAATTCTTTAATTAAAACCGGCCGTAATAAATATTTAATATAGGTGTTTCGAGCCGGGGTAAGGAATATTAGGGATGGCTAACTATCCGTCGGTCCTAAAGTCTTTAAATTTAGCGATCTTATTTATTAGCTCGTTTATTAGTATGCTTATTAAACGTTTATAATTTATTAGTTATTTTAATTAGCTTATAATATTATTTATCGAATTACTATCTCTGTTATAAGGAAAGGGTTGCTCCCTTCGTATTATTACGACGCTCCGGCTATGGTCCTCTTTACTTTCCGGGGTTTTAAGAAACTATTTAATACTTTCTTTATCCGCTAAATAAGAAGTGTACTTATTATCGTAACAGGCTATTTAGGATAGGTTGCCGTGTTTAATAATAACGTTATTATTTTTAATAATTATTATAGGGGTGTTTTTTATTTTAATAACGTTAACGTATTATTTTTTTAAAACTCGTTAGAAATCTTTTTTTAATGCTTAATATTTTCGAATATAATATCTTAGTTTTTAATAATTATAATAAATACCGCGTAACTTTTTATCTTATTTATTATATTTAATAACGTTAAGGTTTATAAGTTTATTATAATAACTATACGCCGTAATATTTTTAAACGGTATATAATTATATTATTATAATTACCTGGTATTAATTAAAGTTTAATTAATTTATTTTTAAAGTCTGCTTTATTTCTCGCGGCGTTATTTATATATATAAATATTAATTTTAATAATAAACTTTATATATAAAAGAAAGTTATCGAGAGTATTAAGCCGGCTAAGTTCGTTTTTAATATTATCTTTTAATTTTTAATAATATATTATAATTTTTATAATTTCGGTATAATTTAATTAAACTATAATACGCTAGAATTAGGCTATATAAAAAGCGGCTAATCCTTTTTACTTAAAGGTCTCAAGTTCCCTTTCCGCCTGTCGCTTTTTATCGGGGTTTTAAAAAAATAATTTAAAGGCTTATTTAAAGCCGTCATAACTTTCGAAAATACGCTATACCTCCGCGCGGCATAGTTTAACTTATTAGTCGTTTTTTATAAGCTTATTTAAGTAAAGCTCGAATTAAGCGAGTGTTTTATTTTTAAAAAACGAGGCGGCGTAAATAATTTATTAAGTAACGTTTTAAAATATCTTTTTATAAAACCGCTAATAAGCTTTAATTTAAATAAAAAAGCCTCGGAGGTTTCCGCTTATTTTATTAAAAAGTGTTAACGTATTAATCTTTATACCCTTTTTTAATATAATAAGGGTTTAAATAATATTAATAACTATATAAAAGAAACGCACTTTTTCGCGTAACTTATTAATATTATAAAGTATTTATTCTAAAGTATCTTTAGTTAGGAGCTCGTTACGCTCCTTTTTAAGCTTAACGTAATAATATTAATAATTAGCGCTCTCTTGCTCGAATTCCTTAATTCGTTTAACTAACGCTTATTATATAGGCTCGTTATCGTTATCGTCGCTATCGACGTCTATAACAGGGTCCCGTTAGGAGGTGCTAAAGGTGGCGATAGAAATATTTCCTTATCGGGAGATATTACTAAAGTTAAATATAAATATAGTTTTTATAATATTATTATTTAAAAGTTTAAATAATAATTCGTAAAAGTAAAAATAATTAAAATATAACGAATATTATTTAAATTTTAAAAGAAACCTAATAAGACGTACTGGGGTTTATATTAATAATACGAAAAAGTATTTAAACGTGTAATAAAAGTCGTTTTTATTAATATAATAAGTAATAATTCGTAAAAACGAAGGTAATTAAAATACGTAAATTTAGAAATATTTATAATAATTTCGTTAAAACTATTTACTTTATTAATAAATTAAAATTAATATTTAAATTAATTATTAAAATAAAAAGTATTTATATAAAATATATAGGGGAACGTTTATTATTATATATTTAATCCCTCCTTTATTAATTTATTACTATTTAATAATTTTTTTTAAACGTGCTTAATATTACTTAGTAATCGCCCTTAATTACGCTCTATATTACTTAATAATCGCTTTTAATTACGCTTTATACCGCTTAATAATCTCGTTTAAACGTTTACCGTATTACATAACTTATTATCGGTCGCTGTTACTTTATAAGCGTATTTATCCTATTATCGGGCGTAATAATAGCGCTACTCGTTATTAAGAAAAGTCTGGTTTCGTGTTTATATAACTGGCGGTGCGGTCCGTAGCTATAGTATCGTAGCCCGTTCGGGGTATAATAGTTCCGTACCGGTAAGTGAGGTCTTTTAGCCGCATGGTTAGGTCGGGTTATAACATTATAGCCGTTAAAGATTAATAAGCGATAAATACTTTTCGTATAAGACTTTATATATTTATTAAAATATCGAATTTAATCCTCGCTTTTCTCGTTTATAGTCTAGCCGTTTTTAGTAATTACGATTACTTAATCCTTTAATAATAAGCTGTTTTTATACTAGAAAAAGAGGTACGTTTTCTTAATAAATATAATATACGAAGGGATAGCGTAACCGTATAATTCGACGCCTTAAATAATTATAACCTATTCTCGATTCCTTTATTAAATTACCCTAAGCTTTTCGTATTAATTAAAGGTTATAACGATTATTTTAAACGAGATTTAGCTTATAAAAAAGCCGGTCTCGTTAAAGTTATAAATATTCTCCTCTTAAATCTTATATTTATTAATTATATTTTATACGAGGGTAAACTATACGCGATACGTGTTGGGATCTTTATAAAGGATTCTTTAATAATCGATTTTTCGATTAAAACGCGTCCAGAGGTCTAGTTATTATTATACAAAGCTAAAGGCCTAATTATTACGACCTGACCTAACCATGCGGCTAGACTAACACGTAGTACGGCGATACTATATCTCGAGGCGCTTACGAAAAATAGTACTAAGACTTACCCCACCGATTAATATTAACGAACCTACTTATAATAATAAATACTATACCGCTGTAATCTCACGATAATTAGTATTACGAAAATAATACCATATAGCTATCTAGCTTTAAGTAAATAAAAGTGGACGAAATTATAAAGATAATTAAAAACGAGTTATATAATAAATAAAGACCGACGTAACTTAGTAAAGTAATACCGAGTAGCTTAATATTACTTAATTAAATAATATTAAATATAATCGATTAAAACTAAGTAATAAAAAGATTAATAAAAGAAGGATTAAATATATAATAATAAATATTCTTTATATATTTTATATAAACGCTCTTTATTTTAATAATTAATTTAAATATTAATTTTAATTTATTAATAAAAGAAATAGTTTTAACGAGATTATTATAAATCCTTTTAAATTTATATACCTTCGTTACCTTTATTCCTACGACTATTATATATTATATTAATAAAAGTAGACTTTTATTATATGTTTAAATATTTTCTCGTATTATTAATATAAACTTTAATACGTCTTATTAAGTTTCTTTTAAAACTTAAATAATATTCGTTATATTTTAATTATTTTTATTCTTACGAATTATTATTTAAACTTTTAAATAATAGTACCTATAAAAACTATATCTACACCTAGCCCCGGCAATATTATCCGATAAGGAAAAGTCCCTATCGCCACCTTTAGTACCTCTTAGCGAGACCCTGTTATAAACGTCAATAGCGACGATAACGACGACGAGCCTACCCGGTAAGCGCTAGCTAAGCGAATTAAAGAACTCTAATAAAAGAGTATCAATTATTAATACTATTACGCCCGGCTTAAAAAAGAGTATAGCGAGCTCCGAATTAAAGGCACTTTAAAATAAACACCCTATAATATTAATAAGCTACGCGAGAAAGTACGTCTCTTTCGCGTAGCTGTTAACATTATTTAAACCCCTATTGTATTAAAAAAAGGAATAAAGATTAATACGCTAACACTATTTAACGAAATAAGCGGAAACTTTCGAAGCTTCCTCGTTTAAATTAAAGCCTATTAACGATTTTACGAAAGAACGTTTTAAAACGTTACTTAACGAGTTATTTACGCTACCTCGTTTCTTAAAAATAAGGTATTCGCTTAATTTAAACCTTATTTAAATAAGCTTATAAAAAACGATTAATAAATTAAGCTGTGCCGCGTAGAGGTATAACTAATTTTCAAAAGTTACGACGGCTTTAAACAAGCCTTTAAATCACTTTTTTAAAACCCCGACAAAAAGCGATAAGTAAAGAGAGAACTCGAAACCTTTAAATAAAAAAGATTAGCCGCTTTTTATAACGCCGAGTTCCGACGTATTATAATTTAACTAAACTATACCGAAGCTATAAAAATTATAATATATTATTAAAAACTTAAAGAAAATATTAAAAACAAACTTAGCCGGCTCGATAACTTTAATAATTTCCTTTTATATATAGAGCTTATTATTAAAATCGATACTCGTATATATAAATAACGCCGCGAAAAATAAAGCGAATAATAATAATAAATTAATTAAATTTAAATTAATATAAAACGATTACGTTACTATAATAATATATTATTTAAAAATATTACGGCGTATAATTACTATAATAAACTTATAAACTTTAATATTATTAAATATAATAAAAAATAGTACGTTATTTATTATAATTATTAAAAATAAAGGTATTACGCTTAAAAATATTAAATATTAAAAAAAAGTTTCCGAAAACTTTTAAAAAAATAATATATTTATTAAATAAGCTTTCGTACGTACGTACAGGTTCCGGGTTTAATCGGGGTTTAATCGTTATATTCTATTATTTATATCTATTTTTAATACGAGCTACGAGGGGTATCGTATGCCCCTTTTAATGAAATAGGAAAGGGGTTCGTACGTATAGGTACGTAGGACCCTTTTTAGAGTAATATAAAAAACTTTAGTTCCTGCTATTCTAATACTGGCAGTTTTTATTTTAATAATAGATTTAGGTAGCTCCCCTTTTTAAAACGAGTCTTTTTTTTATATGGGTTTCGTACGGATAGGTTAAGTTAATCCGGTATTTAGTGCCTATTTAAGCCGTATAAGTAATATTGTACCTTTTTAATATTAATTTAATTAGGTAGTAAGTCTTTTAATAATAATAGTGATAAGGAAAGTTATTATATATTAACGTATATTATTTCTCGTTATAAATCGAAAGGAACGGTTTAAAAGTAATAATAAAAATAGAAGTAGTAATAGTAATAAAGGCGCCGTCGTATATCGCGATACGTTATATCCCGTCCGGGGGAAAATATATTCTCTTTTTCTTCTTTTTTTATTTACCGTGCGAGTTTAGTTTCTTAACGTACGCTTTTACGCGTACGGATAACCTATTAGTTAATATTAGTTATTCGAGGGCTTTATTTAAAGATTTCTTAGTAAAGGCGTTTATAGGGTTATTTCGGCCGTCGACCTAGGAGATTTTTGAAATCTCCCTTTTTTTATACGATTTTTAGAGCGATATAATATTAATTATTAGTTTTTTCTCGTTCGTCGTTCTTAGTTTAATTAAGTATTTATAGAGTAATCTCGAGTTTATATAAAGAATTATTAATATTTTTTAAAATTCGAAGCTTTATACGATTTTTTTAGCGTAGTATTAAGTGCGATACCGTTATTAATATCGGAAATTATACCGTATAGTTCGTTAATTAATACGTTTTGAGTAATTCTCTTATATTTCGTCGAGCTCTAGTGGATAATATTATTTTAAATTTTAAATTAGTCTTTTATACGGTTAAACTTTTAGCTTAGGATGACTAGGTATTCGAGCTGAGACGTTAGGTTTTTATTATTTACGAAAGAACCGTCGGTAAAGATATATATTTTTATATAGTGAAGATTTAGCGGGATATATTTTAGCCTACGTATCGGATTTTAGATTTGTTAATTAATTCGTATGTTTAGGTTTTCGATATCTTTATCTTTTAGGGTTTATATTTAAGCGGCGGTAGATAAGTCGTACGTTACCTTTAATTAATAGATAAATGCGAGATATGTTTTTTTATACGTTGAGAGACGTATTATTAGCTTTTATTAATAGCTTTCAAGTCGATAAGTTTTAATTAATTAGCTTATTTTTTTTATTCGAAAAGGATATTATACGATTTTAATCGAATCTTACTTTCGTTAAACTCGATTGGCGTGTTTTCGGTTAGGATATTTTTTAGTTTTATATAGAATTATTTTTTTATTAGCTTTCTTTTTTTTTTTAACAAAAAGGGGCTATAGCGAAACTAAACGTATCGTCGGTTTATATTATTATAATGCTAAAAGTATCCGGTTTTTTTATAATAAATAGTAAATAGGCGTCGTATATTAATACGGTTATTTTTAAATTTTATACGTAGTGATTATAATATATTTTAAATTAATAAAGTTTTAATTTTATTAATTTATATAGGGGTAACACGATTTAAAGTAGCGTTTTTTCGAGGTATTAAGTTTTTAATTCTACCGGTAAGCGTGTGTAGATTAATTAGTTTAATTTATTATATAACTAAGTATACGCTTATATAATATCGCGTAGCTCGCCTTATACGTTAAAGTCTCGGATCAGGGTCGGTTCGAAGGTTAAAAGAATTCTTTAGCTCATTCGTTAGATTATCGGTAACTAGGTTAAAATAGCTTCCTTTTTTATATTTCCGTAGCTTTATATTACGCGCCTGAACTTCTCGTACGGCTTTATAGTTTTACTTTTAATCTTTTATACGAGCCGTGTTTTAAAAATTCTCCGGCCGGTATATTTACCCGGGTGGAATCGAATAAATTCGAAAACCTTTTATACGGCGAGATTATTTATCTCCTCCGCGTTAAACTCTTAGAATAGGTATCTAAACGATATAATAACCCCGTTCTATTAGAGCTTAACTATTAAGTTATAGTTCTCTTAATTTTTTTTAAGTAAGAAATACGGCGGCTCGAGCGTTCCGAAGTAGATATTTTTTAGGTCGTCCTCGGCCACGTTATACGGGAGCTACCGTAATTTCCTCGGCTATCGGTTCGGTATCTAGGTGTTACAACCCGACCTAACCATGCGGCTAAAGGACCTCACCCACCGGCACGGAGATACGATAACCCGGTCCGGCTACGATATTATAGCTAGTAATCGTACCGTTAATTATATTAATATATATATAGCTATATTTTAATATTAAGCGATAGGATAAATAGCCCTAGCCCGCGTAATAATAAGGCGGGTAAAAGTAGACACGATAATTAGGTGCGAAGAGTTACGTAACAGGCCCTCGAAGTGATAAGAAACACGACGCCCGAAGTGAGCTAACTTAGGTCGGATCACCGTGATCTAAGGGATGGATCACCGTGAGCTAATGACGGGATTACTATAAGCTACCGGTGATTTAAAAGATTAATAAAGGAAAAAATTAGATATATAATAATAAATATTCCCTATATATTTTATATAAATACTTTTTATTTTAATAATTAATTTAAATATTAATTTTAATTTATTAATAAAATAAATAATTTTAACGAAATTATTATAAATACCTTTAATATTTACGTACCTTAATTATTTTTATTTTTACGAGTTATTACTTATTATATCGATAAAAACGACTTTTATCGTACGTTTAAATATTCTCTCGTATTATTAATATAAACCCTAGTACGTTTTATTAAGTTTCTTTTAAAACTTAAATAATGTTTATTATATTTTAATTATTTTTATTTTTACGAGTTATTATTTAAATTTTTAAATAATAATATTATAAGAACTATATTTATACTTAACTTTAATAATACCGTCCGATAAAAAAAGACTCCTATCGCTATTTTTAATATTTCATAACGAGACTTTATTATAAATATCGATAGCGATAATAATAATAACGAACTTATTTAATAAATATTAGTTAAGCGAATTAAAGAGTTCGAGTAAAAAAGCGTTAATTATTAATATTATTATATTAAGCTTAAAAAAGAGCGTAATAAGCTTTTAATTAAAGGTATTTTAAAATAAATACCTTATAATATTAATAAGTTATACGAAAAGGTACGTCTTTTTCGTATAATTATTAATATTATTTAGACCTTTATTATATTAAAGAAGGGTATAAAGATTAGTACGCTAATATTTTTTAATAAAATAAGCGAAAACCTCCGAGGCTTCCTTGTTTAAATTAAAGCTTATTAACGATTTTATAAAGGAATATTCTAAGATATTACTTAACGAGTTGTCCACGCCGCCTCGTTTTTTAAAAATAAGGTACTCGCTTAATTCGAACCTTATTTAAACGAACTCGTAAAAAACGACTAATAAATTAAGCTATACCGCACGGAGGTATAGCGTATTTTTAAAAGTTACGACGGCTTTAAATAAGCCTTTAAGTTATTTTTCTAAGATTTTAACGAAAAACGACAGGCGGAAAGGGAACTTAAAACCTTGAAATAAAAAGGATTAGCCGCTTTTTATATAGCCGAGTTCCGGCGTATTATAGCTCGATTAAATTATACCGAAGCTACGAAAATTATAATATATTATTAAGAATTAAAGGATAATATTAAAAAAAAACTTTTAATAAATTTTTAACCGGCGATACGTTAATATTATTAAAGTAAAAAATATTTTTATAGTAATTATTAAAAATAATAACGTTATTATTTAATACGGTAATTTATTTTAAATAGCTTATTACGATAATAAGTATACTTTTTATTTAGCGGATAAAAAAGGTACTAGATAGTTTTTTAAAGCCCCGGGAAATAAAAAGGATTATAGCCGAAACGTTATAATAATACGAAAAGAACGACCCCTTTTTTATAACGAAAATAATAATTTAATAAATAATATTACGAACTAATTAAAATAATTTATAAATTATAAACGTTTAATAAATATATTAATAATTAAATTAATATACGAAATTATTAAGTTTAAAGATTTAAAAACTAATAAATAATTAGTTATTTTTAATACTTTTTACCCCGATTCGAAATATTTATGTTAAATACTTATTACGGCTAAGTTTAATTAAAAAATTTATAATAATTATACCGTCAAGGACGATTTACGAATTTCTTTTATATACGAAAAATACTTTACCCTTTTATAAATCTCGTGCGTATATAATGTTTATATAAAACACCTCGCGGAAAAACTTAAGTACGAATAGTTTCCCTAAAGGATTAATAAATAACTTATTACGTAATTATATCTAAACTATATGTTTAAAAAAATCCGAACGTCGATCTTTAATAAACGATATATATACTTATTAATATAGGAAGACCCACGGTAGCCACGATAATATTATTTAAAAAGACGAGATTAAAAGGAGTATTCTAAAAATTAATACCTTAAATATATTTAAGAAAAGTCGCGAGCTTATAAATATTTAAAAGAAAGCGTTTAATACTTTTAAAATATATAAATATATACTTAATAAAAAACCCTTTTTAATATATTAAAAAACTTATAAAACGTTTATAAATTATTACGAATTTAATAAACTTTTAAATTATCCGAAAAACCTGGATCTTAAATATTAGTGATAATATTTTGTATAAGGAAAAATATAGAAACATTTTTATTAATATATTAAAAAACGCGTTATAAAGAACAAAAGGAATAATAATAACGATACGAGGATTAATCGTAAAAAATTATTAATTATTTATAAAAATAGCGTTCGAGAAACGAACGCCGCTTATTATAAAAAAACGATAATAAACGAATTAAAATAGGTCTTTATATTAAATAATAAATAATTAAGTTATTTATAAATATATTATATTAATAATAAACGTAAAAAGAGTTTATATTAAAGCGTTACTCGATAACGGAATATAAGGAAACTATATTTTATTACGAATTATTAATTACTTTAAATTCGAATAAGAAAAGAAAAACGTTTTATACCAATTTAAAACTATTAATAAAGGATTTATAACTTATAATAATAAAGAAATATAAAAAGAAGTCGCGAACCTTTTAATCGATATCGAAAAACGATATAAATAAATTACGTATAATATTACGAACGTCGCAAAATACGATATAATTTTAAAAATACTTTAATTATAGGTAAATAATTTTAAAATTAATTAAAAAATAGGCTAATTTTAATAAAATATATTAAAAAGAGGTTTAATTAATAAATAGCGGTTTAAAAAATAATTTTTTAATAAACTTAAAGTTTTTAAAATATATATTATTATTAAAAAGCTTAAATTAAACGTTATAACGATTATATTAAAAACGTATTAATAATTCGAAGCATTTTTTAATAAAAAATTAAAAATAGGTTTATAATTTTATATACGGTAAAATTATAAAATACTTTTTAAAAATAAGAAGAAACCCTTATTTATATTTATATATAAACTTAATTAAGAGTATAAATAAGTCTTAAAAAAGTATATTACGGAAAACCTTGAAAAAAGAGTTATACGACTATTTATATTATTAGTAAGCTTTTTTATCCTCTTCGTTCTAAAAAAGAGTAAGGACGAGAAACCTAAGTAGCGTATATATATCGATTATTAAAAGCTTAACGAAATTATTATTAAAAACCGGTACTTTTTACTTTTTATTAGCGATTTATAAAATAAATTATTATACGTTAAAATCTTTATAATACTCGACCTTTTTAATATATATAACTTAATCCGAATTAAAAAAGAAAAAGAATAGAAAATCGCGTTCTGAACTAAGTACGGTTATTTCGAATATTAAGTTATACTGTTTAACTTAATTAACGTATTAATTAGCTTTTAATTTATAATTAATTATATTTTACGACAATATTTCGATAAATTTATCGTAATATACCTCGACGATATCCTTATTTATTTTGAAAATAATAAGTAGTACCGAAAGTATATAAAGTTAATATTTTAAAAGTTATAAAACGTTAATTTATTAATTAATTTAAAAAAGAACGAATTCTATTAACGATCCGTTACTTTTATAAAATATGTAACATTTTTAAACAAAATTCGAATAGAACTTTCGAAAATCTTAATAATTAAAGAATAGCTTATGTCTATAAGCGCTACGGAAGTTAAATCTTTTTTAAAATTAGTTAATTATTACCGAATTTTCGTTCCCGGATTTAATAAGATAACGATACCCTTAATAAACCTAATAAAAAAGGACGAATTATTTTAATAGACGAAAAAAAAAATAAAGCCTTCCGCGATATTAAGGAGCGAATCCTTAACGAATTAATACTTCGCGTAACAGATTTGTCTAAATCTTTTAAAATCGAAACCGACGTATCGAACTACGTGATTAAAAGCTAACTTAATTAACGAAATAATAACGGAAAAGTACACCCGGTTGTATTTTTTTTAAAAAAACTTAACGGATTAGAACTTGATTATTAAATTTATAATAAAAAATTAATAATTATTATTGAAACTTATAAAAAATAAAGATATTATTTTAATAAAATAATAAAACTAATTAAAATTTATATTAATTATAAAAACTTTATAACGTTTATTATTATTAAAGAATTAAATAAATAATAAATATAATAATTTAAATTTTTATTAAGATTTAATTTTATTATTATTTATTAAAAAAATAACGAGAACGGTCGCGTTAATATATTAAGTTAATAACCGGATTATTAAGAAAAGGTTCCGTTCGAAACGCGGATTATCCTCGTTTATAACTAAAACGGTAACCTTATACCGTTAAAATAATTAAACGTTATAAACTATGTTTAATATAATAATAATTAGGTTATTAAGTTTCGATAATTTAATTAAACTTCCGACCCCGCGAGCTATTTTAAGGATTATTTTAAAAACTACGACGGTTTTATCTTCTACCGAAACAAGATCTATATCTTTAAGCGGTATCGCGAGGACTTTATTAAGGAATTCTATAAATATCTTATATACGGATATTAAAGAATATTTAAAACCTAGAAATAAATTATTAAACAGTTTAATTATAAAAACTTTAAATTAATTATAACTAAGGTAATTAATAAATATAACTTTTATAATAAAGTTAAAGCTATTCGGCACTAGTTATATAAAAAGCTATAATTAATCCTATTATTAGATAAAGTATAAAAAACTATTATACTTAATTTCGTTATTAAACTACCCTTATTAAAAAAACTCCTAACTAAGGTCGATTACGATAATATTTTAATAATTACGAATAAACTTACGAAATATACCTATTTCTTATTATATAAAAAAATTAATAATATTAATAACTTAGCGTATATATTTTTTCGAATAATCGTTAATTAGTATAGGCTGTTCGAAACGGTTATTTCTAATAAAAATAAACTGTTTATTATTAAATTTTAAAAGTCGTTTATAATATAATTTAGTATTAAATATAAACTATTCACGACTTAATACCCTTAAACGAATAAATAAATCTAACGAATAAATTAAACTTTAAAATAATACTTACGTTATCATATTAATTATAAATAAAATAATTAAATATAATTATTATTTATAACTTAATTTATTTATAATAATATAAATAACGAAGCTAAGCGTATGTTATTATTTTAAATAAATTACGGGTATAACCTAGAGGTTACTAAAAAACCTTTTAAAAAAAAGCTAGCACTAATCGCGACCATATAAATCGAAAAATTAAAAGAATTCTAAATTATACTATAATAAAACCTTACCTTCTTTTAATAACAAATAAAGGGATACGCCGATTAAATAAAGTTAAAAGGACTAATTTATAAAAAGGGAAAAAAAGTCTACCTTTTATAATAAAATATTAAAATAAAGCGACTAAGCGATAAATTAAATTTTAAAAAGATCGGACTATTTAAAATCGTAAAAGTTATTTTAAAAATTAATTACTAATTATTATTATTTAAAATAATATAAATATACCTTATATTTTATATTTTATTACTCGAACTAGCGGTTGAAAAAACCTTAATCGATATATAATTAAAAATTAAAACAGATTAAGACGAGTACGAAATTAATAAAATTATTAATAAAAGAAAAAAAAGACGAAGCTTTTAATACCTCGTTTAGTAAAAAGGGTACCTACCGGAGGATAATATTTAAGAACTTAAAGAACACTTGGCGAACGCCGCGGAGGAACTTTAAAGGTTTAAACCCCCCCCCGCGGAAACTAACGGACCAGGCTTTAAGAGGTCTATTAAACTAAAAAACGACTAATTGACGTCCTCGAAAACGCTTAAAAAACGCAGGTCGCTTAAAACGAGGTTTTTTTAATTAATAATTAAAGAAGAAATACTATCCTTTTTATTTAATTCCTATATTCTTTAACGAAACGTTTCCGAACGCTTTTTTACTATAACCTTCTTCGTACGGCGAAAGCGGGCTGAATAACTTAAAGCGGTAAATAGTTACGTTTATAATAGAAATAAGGCCTTTTTTATATCCGATTCTTCTGCTTTTAATTTCTTTTATTAAGCGGCTAGCTTCGTTAAGGCCGACATAATAAAAGTATTATTATAAGAACGATTAACCCGAATATACTCCGAGTAACGAAACGATTTCTCGTTTATATAATAAGCTAGGTTTTAATAAAAATAATGAGTATAAATTATATTAATTAAATTACCCGAAAATTCTATATTAATAATAAGAGCTGAACGCGTAATAGTTTTTTTAAACCGAGGTTTTTCGATATAACTATTTATAATAAATATATATTATAATAAAATATAATATAAAAAAAAGAACTTATTATAACTTAACGTTACGAGTAATTAAGGTACTTATAAAATTAATAGTTTAAAAATAAAACAATTAAAAAAAGAGGATAATATTATAACCCGACTTAATTATACAACTAAAAGACCCTACCCACCGGCATAAAGATACGATAACCTAGTCCGGCTACAATACTACAGCTAATAATCGCACCGTTAACTATATTAACATACACGTAGCTACACTTTAATATTAAGCGATAAAATAAATAACCCTAGTTCGCGTAATAATAAAACGGGTAAAAATAAATATAATAATCAAGTATAAAGAGTTACGTAACGGGCCCCCGAAGCGATAAGAAACACGACGCCCGAAATAAGCTAACCTAGGTCGGATCACCGTAATCCAAGGGATGGATCACCGTAAGCCAGCAACGGGATCACCGTAAGCCACCGATAATCTAAAAAATTAATAAAGGAAGAAATTAAATATATAATAATAAATATTTCTTATATATTTTATATAAATATTTTTTATTTTAATAATTAATTTAAATATTAATCTTAATTTATTAATAAAATAAATAACCTTAATAAAACTATTATAAATACCTTTAATATCTACGCACCTTAGCTATCTTCGTTTTTACGAACTATTACTTATTATATTAATAAAAGCGAGTTTGATCGCACGTTTAAATACTTTTTCGTATTATTAATATAAACCCTAGTACGTCTTACTAGGTTTCTTTTAGAACTCGGATAGCGTTCGCTACACTAGGGTATTTACCGGCTATTCCGGATCTAGTTATATATCTGGCTCGTTATACGGTTCTTCGGCCTCTTTTTAGTAATACGGCTTGATTTAGGTTATTCGAAAGGCTTTTAAGCCGTCTAGGGTATTCACCCGGATCGTATAGTTTTTAATAACTACTATCTTATGTAGTCCGGTTTATCCTTCTTTTTCCCGCTAAATCAAGACTTTACTCCGGAGCGGGAGTATTAAGATATCGTGAATAGCTAATTTATTCCGGGTATTTAGAGCTCGGTAGATATCGATATTTATATATATCTTTTAAAGCATCTTTATTACTTTCCGTATAGCTTCTCTTCGTGCTTAAATCTCCGATAATAGTAATAAGTTCTTATCGATACGAGGGTATATTTTAAATATAAGCAAGGTAAAAACTAGGCTATCGGGGCTAGCCGTATCGTTTAAAGCTTTAATTATTATTTAAAGTACCGTTTCGATATTTATATAATAACCGAGATTTTTTTATAAAATATCGAAGGTTCTACGTAATAAAACGTACGTTTATTCGATTTTATTTATTATTTAATAAGTTTCGATAAGTATTTACTTATAAGTAATTCTTATTATTTATACGTAATTTCGAAATTCTTTTTAAAAATATATGCCCGGATTATATAAGATATAATTAAATAGTTCTTAATATACGTATATTTAATACTTATAGAGGGTATTTTAAGTATTTTATACGCTAAGCGAATATAAGAATATAACTATTTAAAAAGATATATTCGAATCGATTACGTAAAGTACGTTTTATTTATTAATATAAATAACGTTTATAATAATTTCGTAATAAAAGTCGTATTCGTTTTTAACGACAATTTAAATCTTTATAACGCCGGATCGTGCGTTTAATATTAAGAGCAAAACTTTTAAATCTCGTCGAGAATAACAGGGTCGACGTTATCGTAGCCGGCGTTTTTTAAGAGAGTATAAAGCTTTTTCGTACGAAGGTGTTTAAAACGTCGGTAGAAGTATTAAAACTATCCTTTAATAAAATATAACGTCGTTTTTATACGGCCGGTATTAAAGAACGGATATCCTTATTTTTTAATTATAAAAAATATTTCGTTATTTTTTTATATAATAAAATTAAAGATATTATTATAATATGTTTTAAGCCGGTTAATATTATATAATAAAAATAAAAAAAGGGTTATAATATTTAAAATATAATATTTAATTACTTTTAATAAATTTTATATATTAATTATTTTAATTAACGAAATAAGCTTTAAGCTTTCGATTTTAACCTCGGCGCTTTTTAGAGTCTAATCGATTCGTACTTCTAAGTTCTCTTATACGTAAGCCTCTACTTAAGGCTTTTTAATTATTAAAAATAAGGCGGCGCCGGTATTTTAAAGCTCTTTTTAATAAGTTTAATTATACGGGCTATTAAGGTTAAATTAGTTAGCTTATATAATAGTTTTTAAATAAATATCCTCGTTAATAAGCCGGTAATAAAACGCGGCGTTTATTAAATAAGTAATATTTTATCGTGTATTTTCTAGATCGAGGTAATCGTACTCTTTTTCGTCGTTTTTTAGCTATTTTTTATCCTCTTCCTAATCCTAGACGAACGTTTCGTACTTATCTTAAGAAAGGGGGCCTTATCCGATACTATCGTACACTTAGAGATATTAGTTCTTTATTTAGGACTGCTCTTCGGCTAGGTGGTTTATTAACTAATAGCTTTGTTTATAACAGATTCGGCAGGTTCCTCGTTCGAACTTCCGGTTCTTATATAATAATCTTGGTCGGAAAGTGCCGGCGGGTCGCTAGATCCTTTCTTATCCTAGTAGTCGGTTATTATATGGTAATTTATTACCGTAAGCTAGTTAGTTTCTTTTCGTACGTTTATTTATAAACTGTTTATTAATTAAGTATATATTTATAACCGGGTTTTAATATAATTCCTCCGTTAAATATCGTTCCGATAATATTTAATCCGTTATTATACTTAGCGTTACGCGAAGGTTTAAAAATAACGCTTTGTATATTAACTTTTAATTAATAAGGGCCGGTATAAGCTCCGGAACTCCTCGGTAAGCTCGTACGATTAAGGTATAGAAAGCGATCTCTTTTTTAAATCTTTTTCCGAAAGCTCGTTATACGAGTTAAAACTTATTTAATATAATTTTTAAAACCTCGATAAATTATTTCTCGGCGTTTTCACTTTTTATTTATATAAAAGAAATTATTATCTAATTTATAAAATATTATATATAATTTATTATTATATTAAAATACGAGTTTATAAAGTGGTATATTTTATTTTATTTTTTTCGGGTCCGATATAATTAAGATAGAATACTTCCGTACAGCCGGAAAAAATATCCGAAAAGATTATATAATACTAGTCTTTTAATATATCTAGCTATCGGCATATTTTAATAAATATCTATACTTTATCGTAAAAGATATTATACGGTTTACCGGTATAATTCTTTTTTTCTTTTATATTTTCGAAAAAATAACCACCTTATTTTAATCGATTTTATTATTATAAATAACTCGGCTTAGAAAGATATTATACTTTATAACGTACGCTAGACCAGATAATTATACGGTCTAGTCCGGCGGTACCGGAGTTAAAAAAAGAAAAAGGACGATATTTTACGACGTTTAGGTGCTTAGGAATCTAGGGTTAGACGTCGGGCCTAGAGTGTCCCGTAGTGTCGCGGACGATTGCTCTATACGGAGACCGGGTGTTTCTCGCTTAGGCGGCGGTTGTTTAATTATCTGTTCTAGGGAAGAGTATAGAACATCCTCTTTTCGAGTTTCCGAAGTCGGTTCTGTCGGTCGGTCTTATTGATATATAAAAGCGGCCGGTAATATTAGGCTTACGAGTTTAGCTTTAAAAAATCCGTTCGTTAATATATTAACTCCGTATTTTTTAAAAATAATTAAAGAGCTCTTTTTAAAACGTACGGTTAATTTAACCGAATTAGTACTCGGTTTATTTATTACACTCGGTAATAAATAATTTTTAAAAGGAGGTTTTTTTTATTTTTAATATATAATATTTTAAGAAATATTATATAAAATACGTTATAAATAGTTCGGGTATTATTTTTTTAGAGAATATATTTAAAGGTTCGAATTTTTAAAGAGTAAAATTAACGTTTTTTTTTTAATTATTAAAGAAATCTCGATATTTTAAAAAACTTTTTCGTATATAAATAATTCGAGGTCTAAAGTTAAGGTTAATAAAGACATTATTTTAATAAAATAAAATAATTAATAAAGATTTATATTAATTATAAAAACCTTATAACGTTTATTATTATTAAAAAGTTAAATAAACGATAAATACGATGGTTTAAATTCCTTTTAAAATTTAACTTTATCATTATTTATTAAAAGAATAGCGAGAACGGTCGCGCTAACGTATTAAGCTAACGACTAAATTATTAGGAGGAAGTCCTGCTCGAAACGCGGATTATCTTAACCTACGACTAGGATAATAACTTCGTATCATCACGGTAATTAAACGCTATAAATCGCGTTTAATATAATAATAATTAAGTTATTAAGTTTCGATAATTTAGCCGAGCCTTTAACCCTGTTAACTATACTAAGGATTACTTTAAAAACCGAGACGGTTTTACCTTTTATTAAAATAAGATCTATATCTTTAAGTAGTATCGTAAAGATTTCATTAAAGAATTCCACGAGTACTTTACACATAAATATTAAGAAATATTTAAAACTTAAAAACGAATTATTAAATAATTTAATTATAAAAACTTTAAATTAATCGTAACTAAGATAATTAACGAATATAACTTTTATAATAAAGCTAAGGCCGCTAAATATTAACTATATAAAGAATTATAGCTAATCTCACTACTAGATAAAATATAAAAAACGATTATACTTAATTTCGTAATTAAGCTACCCTTATTAAAAGAACCCTTAATTAAGGTTAATTACGATAATATCTTAATAATTACGAGTAAACTCATAAAATATACTTATTTCTTATTATATAAAAAATCTAGTAATATTAGTAACCTAGCCTATATATTCCTTTAAACGATTATTAGCTAATACGGGCTGCCCGAAACGATCATCTCCGATAGAAACAAACTGTTCACCGCTAAATTCTAGAAATTACTTATAATATAACTCGGTATTAAATATAAAATATCTACGGCTTACCACCCCTAGATAGATAAATAAACCGAGCAGATAAACTACACCTTAAAATAATACTTACGCTATTATATTAATTATAAATAGGATAATTAGGTACAATTATTATTTATAGCTTAATTCGTTTATAATAGCGCGGATAACGAAACTATATATATTACTATTTTAAATAAACTACTGGTATAACTTAAAAATTATTAGAAAACCTTTAAAAAGGGAACTAATACTAATCGTGACCATATAAGTATAGAAACTAAAAAAACTTTAAATTATGTTATAATAAAACCTTATTTTTTTTAATAACGAATAAAGAAACACGCCGATTAAACTAAATTAAAAGGATTAATTTTAAAAGAGGGAGAAAAAGTATACCTTTTATAACGAAATATTAAAACTAAACGACTAAGTGATAAATTAAACTTTAAAAAGATCGGACTACTTAAAATTATAAAAATCATTTTAAAAACTAATAACTAATTATTACTACTTAAAATAATACGGATATACTTAATATTCCGTATTTTATTATTTAAGCTAGCGGCTAAAAATACTTTAATCGATATATAACTAAAAGTCGTAATAGATTAATATAAATATAAAATTAAAACAATTATTAATAAAAAAAAACTAAACGAAGCCTTTAATAACTCGTTTAATAAAAAAGTTACTTATTAAAAAATAATACTTAAAAATTTAAGAGATACTTAATAAACGCCGTTAAAAAGTTACAGGCGTTTAAATAACGATTTTAAATATCGGATTAAAAGAAAAATCCGTTACGTTTTAATTAATAACATTAAAACTATTATAATTTTAAACGGTTAAAACAGCTTTAAAATTTTAATACTTTTACTTTTTTAACTCGTTTAAAAAGTAAAAACCTCGTTATACTAGCTTTATACCTTAAGTATAAACTATATCTTTTTATTTCTAAAAGCGGATTAAACAAGTAATAGCTTTATTCATCTTTTTTTAATAACGTTTTTAAAGCTCGAAAAAACGCTTTTCCGTAATAGCTTCTTCGCGTTTTAAACGATAATACTCTTCTTAAACATATTATAATAAATAGAGAGGTACCCTGGTATTATTACAAAAAAATAATAAACGAGTATATTTTTAATATTTATTAATATCCTTTATTATTATATATTTCTACCCTTTAAAGAAATAATAAGAACACGGTATAACGTATCCTATAAGCGAATATCTTATATAAGCGAATGTTTTATTTTTATAAATTTTCTTATAGCCTTAACCTTTTTTTATATTCTTTTACGTTTGAAAATATTTTAACTTTTAAAAAAAAGTAATATAATTTTAACGTTTTAAGCGCTTTAAAAAAACTTAATTTTAAATATATAAAAAGTTATATTAATTTATTACGTTTTATTAAAAACTTTATAATTTAAATAAAATAATTAACTTATATAATATAAAATATTTATAAATTCTCGAAAGTTTTTAAATTTTAAAAAAAATATAATTATTCGATATATTATTAATTTAAATATGCGATCGTTTCTTTTTTTAATTAAATAATATAAAAAATATAGCGAATTAATTATTTAATTTATATAACGCGAGACGCGTCGGCGTTAATTAAGCTTTTAACTTTATATAATAATAATTAAACCTTCGAACTCGTTTTAATCGAAGAATTAATTATTAAAAAATTCTTTATAAAAATCTCGACGCGTATCGCGTATAATTTATTTTCGTATAAAATATAATTTATAAATATAAGATTTAAAAAGAGGATATTTATAATTTCGACGAGACCGGTTTTTTTATAAATTAAATCTCGTTTAAAATAATTATAACTATTTTTAATTAATATAGAAAACTTAAAATAATATAATAAAAGAATTAAGAATAAATTATAATTATTTAAAGCGTTAAATTACACGGTTACGCTATTTTTTTATATATTATTTTTACCGGGAAAATATACTTTTCTTCTTAATACGAAAATAGCTTATTATTAAAAGACTAGGTAATCGTAATTATTAAAAATAACTAAATTACGAATAAAAAAGGAGAAAACTAGATTCTATACTTTAATTAATACTAGGTCTCGGACGAAAAGTCGTTATCGCCTCTTAGTTTTAAACGGCTATAAAAGTTATTATTCGATAACTTTCGAGCTTTATTATAAAAAGAACTTAATTATTATACTTTATATACCTTTTTATTTATTATATAAACTTTAATTTTTTAATATCGGTTATTTTTATCTATTAAAAAAACGTATAAAAAAGAATTAAATGTTTTATACGAGCGTATATTACTTATATTTTAAAAAAGGACTTTTTATTAACGTTTTTAAAAATATTCTAAACGATTTTTACCGTTTTAAATATATATAAAAGCTTTTAAAAAATAGGACTCGTTTTTTATAATCCGGAATATATTATTTTATAATTAAATATAAAGTTATATACTTTAATATTTTTAAAGATATCTTTTAATCTATTTAACGTATCTCATAAGCGAATATCTTATATAAGCGAATATCTTATTCTTTTATACCTTTTTTAATAAAATATAAGTTAATTTTATTATAACGTATTTAATATATTAAAATTAATCGGAATTTTTATCTTTAAATATTTCTATATCATTTTAATAAGTACGCGTATTATACCCGGGCTCTCCGTATATTTTATAGCGTTATAAGCGTGTCCTAAACGTCTTTATATAATTACTCTTCCGACGCGATTCGTTTTATAATTATTTATTAACGTCTTTTTAAGATTATAAGTTTTTTCTAGCTTATATACGAAGTAATCCTCTATTTTATAACCGTTTTTTTTTCGTAGGGCGGCGCCGGCTAAGTATTTTATTTACTTTTTTAAGTGTCGCGTTCTTACCTTTTAAAAAAGTAACTTAGTATATAATATATATTATAACCTTTATAATTTAATTAAAACTAATTAAAATAAATATCGGAAAGTTATTTTAATACCGTATAATACGGTTTCGAACGTATTCGGTTTAAGATTAAGCCTTAATCAGGTTATTTAAAGTTTTTAATTCTTAAGGAATAAATAGGCCGAAAGATGTCCTCGGAGGTATTAAAATACGTAGTTTTATATCTAATTATGAAATAATATATTCCGGATTATACAGGACGAGTCCTATTCTTTAAAAACTTCCTCGTATATTCGAAACGATAAAAATCGCTTAGAACGCTTTTAAAAACGTTAATAAAAAGTTTTCTTTTAAGATATAAGTAATATACGTTCGTATAAAATATTTAATTTCTTTTCCGTATACTTTTTTTAATATATAAAAGTAACCGATATTAAAAAATTAAAGCTTATATAATAAATAAGAAAATATATAAAGTATAATAATCGAGTTCTTTTTATAATAAAGCTCGAAAATTATCGAGTAATAGCTTTCGTAGCCGTTTAAGATTAAGAGGCGATAATAACCCTTCGTATAAAACTTAATATATTAATTAAAATATTAAATTTAGTTTTTACTTTTTTTATTCGTAATTTAGTTATTTTTAATAATTACGATTACCTAGTCCTTTAGTAATAAGCTATTTTCGTATTAAGAAGAGAGGTACGTTTTCCCGATAAAAATAATATACGAAAAAATAGCGTAACCGTATAATTTAACGCTTTAAATAATTATAACTTATTCTTAATTCTTTTATTATATTATTTTAAGCTTTCCGTATTAATTAAAAATAGTTACGATTATTTCGAACGAGATTTAATTTATAAAAAAGCCGGTCTTATTAAAATTATAAATATCCTTTTTTTAAATCTTATATTTATAAATTATATTCCGTATAAAAATAAATTACGCGTAATACGCGTCGGGATTTTTATAAAGGATTTTCTAATAATTAATTCTTTAATTAAAACGCGTTTAAAAGTTTAATTATTATTATATAAAATTAAAAGCCTAATTAACGCCTACGCGTCCCGCGTTATATAAATTAAATAATCAATTCGCTATACTTTTTATATTACTTAATTAAAAAAATAATAATCGCGTATTTAAATTAATAATATATCGAATAATCGTATTTTTTTTAAAATTTAAAAGCTTTTAAGAATTCGTAAATATTTCGCGTTATATAGGTTAATTATTTCGTTTATATTATAAAGTTTTTAATAAAACGTAATAATGTAACGAACGCTATTTAAGTTTTAAAAGAAACCTAGTAAGACGTACTAAGGTTTATATTAATAATATAAGAGAGTATCTAAACGTGCGATAAAAGTTACTTTTATCGATATAATAGGTAATAGTTTATAAAAACGAAAGTAACTAAGGTACGTAGGTTTAAAGGTATTTATAATAATTTCGTTAAAGCTGTTTATTTTATTAATAAATTAAGATTAATATTTAAATTAATTATTAAAATAAAGAGTATTTATATAAAATATATAAAAAACGTCCGTCGTTATATATCTAATCTCCGTCCTTATTAATCCGTTAGATCGTCCGCTAGCTCACGGTAATCTCGTTATTAGCTCACGGTGATCTATCCCTTAGATTACAGTGATCCATTCTAGTGGCTTATTTAGGGGCGTCGTGATCTCGTCGCTCCTAACTTATTTATTAAAGCGGTGATCCTCGGTACGTAGTTCTTTCCTAGCTGCTTTCCCGGGTCGGGTCTATCCTTTCGTTATTTAGGATATCCTCGTAATCGTGTTTATACGTTTTTATAATATAGGGGAGTTTATATTAATATAATTAATAATACGGTCGGTAGTTATAACGTTATAGCCTAGTTAAGGTATAATAGTTTCGTTTTAACGAGTAAGGTTTTAACCGTATAATTAAGTCGGGTTATAATACTATCCTCCTTTTTTGAACCGTTTTATTTTTAAAGTATTAATTTTATAAGTACCCTAGTTACCTGCGTTATTAGGTTATAATAGGTTTCTTTTTTTTTTTTTTATTATTATAATATCTACTTATTATAATTAGTCGTATCGAAAAATCTCGGTTTAAAAAAACTATTACGCGTTTAGCTTTTACCGTTAATATAGAATTTACGGGTAACCTAATTAGTATACTTTATATTTATTATTTTCGTTAAAACCTAGCTTATTATATAAACGAGAAGTCGTTTCGTTACTTAAAATATATTCGGGTTAGTTATTTTTATAACGGCACCTTTATTACGTCGGCCTTAACGAAGCTAGCCGTTTAATAAAAAAAGTTAGAGGCGGAAAAGTCGGATATAAAAAAGGCTTTATTTCTTTTATAAACGTAGCTATTTACCGCTTTAAATTATTTAGCCTGCTTTTATTATATAAAGAAGGTTGTAATAAAAAAGTGTTCGGAGGCGTTTTGTTAAAGAATATAAGAGTTAAATCAAAAAGATAGTATTTCCTCCTCGATTACCGATTAAGAGAACTTCGTTTTTAATAATTTATATTCTTTAAATATTTTTAAAGATATTAATTGGTCGTTTTTTAATTTAATAAGTTTCCTCGAACCTAGGCCGTTAGTCCCCGTAAGGAAAGCTCCTTTTTAAACTTTTAAAGTTTCTCCGCGGCGTTCGTTAAATATTTCTTAAGCTTTTAGGTATTATTTTTTAATAACTAATCTTCTTACCGGACGAGGTATCAAAAACTTCGTCCTTTCTTCTTTTTACTAATAATCTTATCGATTTCGTACTCGTATTAATTTATTTCAACTTCTAGTTATATATTAATTAAGGTTTCTTCGGCCGTTAATTCGAATAATAAAATATAAAATATAAGGTATATCTATATTATTTTAAGTAGTAATAATCGGTAATTAGTTTTTAAAATAGTTTTTACAATTTTAAATAGTTTTATCTTTTTAAAATCTAATTTATCGCTTAGTCGTTTTATTTTAATATTTCGTTATAAGAGGTAGACTTTTTTTCCTTTTTTAAAGGTTAATTTTTTTAACCTTATTTAATCGGCGTATCCTTTTATTCGCTATTAAAAAAAGGTAAGGTTTTATTATAATATAATTTAAAGTTTTTTTAATTTTTTAATTTATATAATCGCGATTAGTACTAGCTTTTTTTTAAAGGTTCTTTAATAATTTCCGGGTTATAACCGTAGTTCGTTCGGAATAATAAAATACGCGTAGCTTTATTATTTACGTTATTATAAACGAATTAAGCTATAAATAATAGTTATACTTAATTATTTTATTCGTAATTAATATAATAACGTAGGTATTATTTTAAGGTTTAGTTTATTCGTTTAATTTATCCGTCCGTTTAGAAGTAATAAGCCGTAAATAGTTTATATTTAATTCTAAATTATATTATAAGCGACTTTTAAAATTTAGCGGTAAATAATTTATCTTTATTAAAAATAATCGTTTCGGGCAGTCCGTACTAATTAACGATTATTTGAAAGAATATATACGCTAAATTATTAATATCGCTAAATTCTTTATATAGTAAGAAATAGGTATACTTTATAAATTTATTTATAATTATTAAAATATTATCGTAATCGATCTTAATTAAAAGTTTTTTTAATAAAGGTAATTTAATAACGAAATTAAGTATAATAGTTTTTTATATTTTATTTAATAATAGGATTAATTATAATTCTTTATATAATTAATATTAAATAGTTTTAACATTATTATAAAAGTTATATTTATTAATTACCTTAATTATGATTAGTTTAAAGTTTTTATAATTAAACTGTTTAATAATTTATTTCTAGGTTTTAAATATTCCTTAATATTTATATATAAAGTGCTCGTAGAATTCTTAAATAAAGTTTTCGCGGTACCGCTTAAGGATATAGATCTTGTCTTAGTAAAAAGTAAGACCGTCGCGGTTTTCGAGGCGATCTTTAAAATAGCTCGCGGGGTTAAAGGTTTAATTAAATTATTAAAACTTAATAACTTAATTATTATTATATTAGATATAGTTTATAACGTTTAATTATTTTAATAATATAAGGTTACTATTTTAATTATAAATAAGAATAGTTCGCGTCTTAAGCGAAACTTCTTCTTAATAGTTTAGTCGTCGGCTTAATATATCGGCGCGACCGTTCTTGTTATTTTTTTAATAAATATCAATAAAATTAAATTTTAATAAAAATTTAAACTATTATATTTATTATTTATTTAATTTTTTAATAATAATAAATATTATAAAGTTTTTATAATTAATATAAATTTTAATTAGTTTTATTATTTCGTTAAAATAATATTTTTATTCCTTATAAGTTTTAATAATAGTTATTAATTCTTTATTATAAATTTAATAATTAAGTTCTAATCCGTTAACGTTTTTTAAAAAAAATATAACCGGGTATAATTTTCCGTTATTATTTTATTAATTAAGTTATCCTCCGATCGCATAGTTCGATACGTCGGTTTCGATTTTAAAAGGTTTGAATAAATATGTTACGCGGAGTATTAATTCGTTAAGGATTCGTTCCTTAATATCGTAAAAGGCTTTATTTTTTTTTCCGTTTATTAAAATAATTTATCTTTTTTTACTAAGTTCGTTAAAGGTGTCGTTATTTTATTAAATTTAAGGATAAAAATTTAGTAATAATTAATTAATTTTAAAAAAAATTAAATTTTTATAACGCTTATAGGCGTAGGCTATTCTTTAATTATTAAAATTTTCGAAAGTTTTATCTAGATTTCGTTTAAGAATATTACGTATTTTATAAAAGTAACGGATTATTAATAAAATTCGCTTTTCTTTAAATTAATTAATAAATTAACATCTTATAGCTTTTAAAGTATTAATTTTACGTACTCTCGGTATTATTCGTTATTTTCGGAATAAATAAAGATATCGTTAAAGTATATTATAATAAACTTATTAAGATATTTTATAAAATATAATTAATTATAAATTAAAAATTAATTAATAAATTAATTAAATTAAACGGTATAGCTTAATATTCGAAATAACCGTATTTAGTTCGGAACGCGGTTTTCTATTTTTTTCTTTTTTTAATTTAAATTAGGTTATATATATTAAAGAGGTCGAGTATCGTAAAAATTTTAATATATAGCAGCTTATTTTATAAATCGCCGATAAAAAAAAAGGGTACCGGTTTTTAATAATAATTTCGTTAAGTTTCTAATAATTGATATATATACGCTATTTAAGTTTCCCGTCCTTACTTTTTTTTAAAACGAAGAGGATAGGGAAGCTTGTTGGTAATATAAATAGTTAAATAACTCCTTTTTCGAGATTCTCCGTAATATATTTTTTTAAAGCTTGCTCGTATTTTTAATTAAATTTATATATAAATATAAATAAAGGTTCTTTCCTATTTTTAAAAAGTATTTTATAATTTTATTATATATAAAACGGTAAGCTTATTTTTAATTTTTTATTAAAAAAAGCTTCGAATTATTAATACTTTTTTAATATAATTGTTATAACGTTCGGCTTAAACTCTTTAATAATAATATATATTTTAAAAACTTTAAGTTTATTAAAAGGTTACTTTTTAAACCGTTATTTATTAATTAAACCTTTTTTTAATATATTTTATTAAAATTAGCTTATTTTTTAATTAATTTTAAAATTATTTACTCGTAATTAAAATATTTTTAAAATTATATTATATTTTATAATATTCGTAATATTATACGTAATTTATTTATAACGTTCTTTAATATTAATCGAAAGGTTGGTAATTTTTTTTCGTATTTTTTTATTATTATAAATTATAAATCCTTTATTAATAGTTTTAAATCGGTATAGGGCGTTTTTCTCTTATTATTCGAGTTTAAAGTAATTAATGATTTATAATAAAATATAGTTTCTTTACGTTTCGCTATCGAGTAGCGCTTTAATATAAACTCTTTTTACGTTCATTATTAATACGATATATTTATAGATAGCTTAATTATCTGTTATTTAGTATAGGGACCTGTTTTAGTCCGCTTATTATCATCTTTTTATAATAAGCGGCGTTTATTTCCCGGACGCTACTTTTGTAGGTAAGTAATAATTTCTTACGATCGATCCTCGTGTCGTCGCTATCGTTCTCTCCGTTCTTTATAAGGCGTTTCTTAGTATATTAGTAAGGGTGTTTTTATGCTCCTCTTCGTGCGAAATGCTATCCTTAATACTTAAAATTCAGGTTTTTCGAGTAATTCGAAAATTTATTAAGTTCGCGGTAATTTATAAACGTTTTATAAGTTTTTTAATATATTAAAAAAGTTTTTTTATTAAGTATATATTTATATGTTTTAAAAATATTAAGCGCTTTTTTTTAAACGTTTATAAGCTTATAATTTTTTTTAAGCGTATTTAAAGTATTAGTTTTTAAAATACTACTTTTAATTTTGTTTTCTTAAATAATATTATTATAGCTATTATAAATTTTTTTATATTAATAAATACGCGCGTTATCCATTAGGGATTAATATTCGGATTTTTTTAATAATATAGTCCGGGTATAATTACGTAATAAATCGTTTACCGATCTTTTAAAAAAACTATTCGTACTTAAGTTTTTCCGCGAAATATTTTATATAAGCGTTATATACGTATAAAATTTATAAAAACGTAAAGTATTTTTCGTATATAAAAGAAATTCGTAAGTCGTTCTTTACGGTGTAATTATTATAGATTTTTTAATTAAACCCGGTTATAATAAGTACTTAGCGTAGGTGTTTAGAGTCGGGGTAAGGAATATTAAGGATAGCTAATTATCCGTTGGTTTTTAAGTTTTTAAACTTAGCGATTTCGTATATTAATTCGCTTATAAATATATTTATTAAATATTTATAATTTAAAAGTTATTTTAATTAGTTCGTAATATCGTTTATTAAATCGTTATCTTTATTATAAAAGGGGGGTTATTCCTTTCGTATTATTACGATATTTCGGTTATAACCTTTTTTATTTATTAAATAAGAGGTATATTTATTATTATAATAAATTATTTAAAATAAACTACTGTATTTAATAATAACGTTATTATTTTTAATAATTATTATAAAAATGTTTTTTATTTTAATAATATTAATATATCGTTTTTTAAAACTCGTTAAAAATCTTTCTTTAATATTTAATATTTTTGAGCGTAATATTTTAATTTTTAATAATTATAATAAATACCGCGTAATTTTTTATTTTATTTATTATATTTAATAACGTCGAAATTTATAAACTTATTATAATAATTATATATTATAATATTTTTAGGCGGTATATAATTATATTATTATAATCGCTTTATATTAATTTAGGTTTAATTAGTTTATTGCTAGGGTCCGCTTTAGTTTTCGCGGCGTTGCTTATATATATGGGTATTAATTTTAATAATAAATTTTATATATAAAAAAAAGTTATTAAAGGCGTTAAGCCGGCTAAGTTCGTTTTTAATATTATCTTTTAATTCTTAATAATATATTATAATTTTCGTAATTTCGGTATAATTTAATTAAGTTATAATACGCCGGAACTCGGCCGTATAAAAAGCGGTTAATCTTTTTTATTTAAAGGTTTTAAATTCCCTTTCCGCTTGTCGCTTTTTGTCGGGGTTTTAAAAAAATGATTTAAAGGCTTGTTTAAAGCCGTCGTAATTTTTAAAAATACGTTATACCTTTATGCGGTATAACTTAACTTATTAATCGTTTTTTACGAATTCGTTTAAATAAGGTTTAAACTAAGCGAGTACTTTATTTTTAAAAAATAAAGCGGCGTGGATAACTTATTAAGTAACGTTTTAGAATATCTTTTCATAAAATCGTTAATAAGTTTTAATTTAAATAAAAAAACCTCAGAAGTTTTTATTTATCCCGTTAAAAAGAGTTAACGTATTAATTTTTATACCCTTTTTTAATATAATACGGGTTTAAATAATATTAATCGCTATACGAAGAAGATATACCTTTTCGTATAACTTATTAATATTATAAAATATTTATTCTAAATTACCCTTAACTAGGAGCTCGTTACGCTTTTTTTCGAGTTTAACGTAATAATATTAATAATTAACGCTCTTTTATTCGAATTTTTTAATTCGCTTAACTAATACTTATCGAGTAGGTTCGTCGTCGCTATCGTTATTATTAACGTCTATAACAGGGTCCTATTAAGAGGTGCTAAGGGTGGCGATAAGAGTTTTTCCTTATCGGACGGTATTATTAAGGTTAAATATAAATATAATTCTTATAATATTATTATGTAAAGGTTTAAGTAATAATTTATAAGAATAAAAATAATTAAAATATAATAAATATTATTTAAATTTTAAAAAAAACTTAATAAAACGTATTAAAGTTTATATTAATAATATAAAAAAGTATTTAAATATATAATAAAAGTTGTTTTTATTAATATAATAAATAATAATTTATAAAAATAAAAATAATTAAAATATATAAGCTTAAAAGTATTTATAATAGTTTTATTAAAATTACTTATTTTATTAATAAATTAAAATTAATATTTAAATTAATTATTAAAATAAAAAATATTTATATAAAATATATAAAAAATATCCGTCGTTATATATCTAATCTCCGTCCTTATTAATCCGTTAGATCGTCCGCTAGCTTATAATAATCCCGTTATTAATTTATAATAATCTATCTCTTAGATCACGGTAATCTATTTTAATAGCTTATTTAGGGGCGTCGTGATCTCGTCGCTCCTAGCTTATTTATTAAAGCGGTAATCCTCGGTACTTAATTCTTTCCTAGTTATTTTCCCGGGTCGGGTCTATTTTTTCGCTATTTAAGATATCTTCGTAATCGTATTTACGCGCTTTTATAATATAAGCGAGTTTATATTAATATAATTAGTAGTATAATCGGTAGTTATAATATCGTAGCCTAGTCGAGGCATAGTAGTTCCGTTCCGGCGAGTAGGGTCTTGGCCGTATGGTTAGGTCGGGTTGTAATAAATAAATTAATATAACTTTTTATACGTTTAAAGTTAAATCTTTTTAGAACGCTTAAAGCGTTAGAATTATATTACTCTTTTTCTAAAGTTATAGCATTTTCGGACATAAAAGAATATAAAAAAAGGTTAAGGCTATAAGGAAATTTATAAAAGTGGGATATTCGCTTGTGTAGGACATTCGCTTATGGGATACGTTATTCCTTAAGAATTAAAAACTTTAAATAACTCGATTAAAGCTTAATCTTAAACCGAATACGTTTAAAACCGTATCGTATAGTATTAAAATAACTTTTTAATATTTATTTTAATTAGTTTTAATTAAATCGTAAAAGTTATAACGTATATTATATACCGAGTTACTCTTTTAAAAAGTAAGAACGCGACATTTTAAAAAATAAATAAGATACTTAGCCGGCGCCGCCGTATAAAAAAACGGCTATAAAATAAAGGATTGTTTCGTATATAAGTTAAAAAAGACTTATAGTTTTAAAAAGATATTAATAAATAATTATAAAACGAATCGCGTCGGAGGAGTAATTATACGAGAACGTTTAAAACACGTTTATAACGCTATAAAATCTACGGAGAGCCCGGGTATAATATGCGTACTTATTAGAATAATATAGAAGTATTTAAAGATAAAAATTCCGATTAATTTTAATATATTAAATACGTTATAATAAAATTAACTTATATTTTATTAAAAAGGGTGTAAAATAATGAGATATTCGCTTATATAAGATATACGCTTATGAGATACGTTAGTTTTAAAGCTAAAATCGTTAAAAGAAGTAATAAAATCGTAATAATAAGCGGTAAAACTCTTTAATTTAAACCGTAGTTTTTTAATTCGATTTAACACTATAATAAATATATATTATAATAAAAATAAGAAAAAAGGAGAACTTATTAAAAAATTCCCCGACGAAGACGATAAGGCTTAATATTTATAACGACTAATTACTTTAAAAATAAAGTAAATAAAAAAAGGGAGGATAATATTATAACTTAACTTAACTATACGGCTAGACCTATACTCGACACGGCGATACTATATCTCGAGGCGCTTATAAAAAATAGCACTAAGACTTACCTCATCGATTAATATTAATAAACCTACTTATAATAATAAATATTATACCGCTATAATACCACGATAATTAATATTATAAAGATAACACGATATAATTATCTAGCTTTAAATAAATAAAAGTGGATAAAATTATAAAGATAACTAAGAACGAGTTACGTAACGAATAAGGATCGACGTAGCTTAGTAATACTTAATTAAGTAATATTAAGTATAATTAATTAAAATTAAGCAATAAAAAAATTAATAAAGGAAAGATTAAATACATAATAATAAATATTTTTTATATATTTTATATAAACGCTTTTTATTTTAATAATTAATTAAAATATTAATCTTAATTTAATATTAAAGTAAATAGTTTTAATAAAACTATTATAAATCTTTTTAAGTTTACGCACCTCTATTACCTTATTCCTACGGCTATTACATATTATATCGATAGAAGCTGACTTTTATCGCACGTTTAAATACTTTTTCGTATTATTAATATAAACCTTAGTACGTCTTACTAGGTTTCTTTTAAAACCTAGATAACGTTCGTTATATTAATTAACGCCGACGTGTCTCGCGTCGCGTTAGAGGAATAATTAGTTCGCTATATTTTTAATACTACTTATTTAAAGAAAAAACGATCGCGAATTTAGTTCGATTATATACCGAACTATTATATTTTATTTAAAAATAATAAGCTTTTATATTAATAATTATATATTTTATTATAAAATACCGCCGCGATATTAAAGACGTAAAGTTATATAAAAGATATTATAAACTTATATTATAAATTAAAGACTTAATTTAAAATAATTTTAAAGCGCTTAAAACGTTAATTATATATCGCTTTCTTTTTAATCACTAACTATAATAAAATAGTAAAAAAGAGATAAAATAAACTTAATTATTAAAAATTATAAAAAAATAACTAATTAAACTATAGGGTATATTAAGCTCTTTAACTTTAACTCTAGTAATAACAGCAGTTATAGTATATAATTAATTAATTATTATTCACTATACCTAGCTAGCTAGCGCTATTAACGATATATACTTAGCTTAAAATGTGTCTTGTAATAGAGGCCATTCGTTAATAGTGGGATCAGGAATGTTCGAGATGGTCCAAGAAAGTATTCCCAAATGGACCTTTTAGTCCGTAGAATCCAAGCTGGAGCTCAGGGGGTGTTGACTGGAGTACTCCGTATGGGGCTCTTCTTTATGGACTGTGGAGCAGGGCTGGAGCGACGTCAAGCTTGGGCTGATTGGGCTGGGGTTCTAGATCGGCGATGACGCTGGCGACACGGTACAATGATGCTGGTGTTCCTACGTGCGCATCCCACTCTCTATTCCTGCGTTCTCATTAACAACTTACATGCAATAAATCATCTCGGATCACTCTGCCCTAAAGCAGGTACCTGATGTGCCGATGATGCTGGAATGCTGCGACACATATCCAGCATACAGGTAGACTTCGACCCCGCCAAAGTCTTGGCTGGGGAGTATAGGAGCGAAGCTCCGGAACAAGCGGGTAACCTATATGGTTGTGTGTAGCCAACCACATGTAGATGCATTTGATCGTATCTTGATTTCAGATGGTGTGAAACAACGGAAGAATTGGACGGGGCTGGCCACGATCAGAGCCAGGATTCGGCCATGACAAGAACGTGATAGACACATGGGAGTGGCCGAGAATTTATCGCGTCCATTCATCCTTAATCGTGCTGTGGTGGGATGGATGCCATAGGGGCACATGTGCAGCACCGCATGTGTGTGTTCACTACATGTACCTATCACCAAATAAAGCCGCTCTAGGAAGGCATTCAATCGGCGGCATGACTTGGTTATAATAATAGAATATCACCCATCTACCTCATCCTGAAGTACTAGCCACGAGGGGCGTTGCACAGCTGGATCCCTAGCTCCGAGATTCCCTGATGGTCTAGGTTAGGTAGTTTACCGTCCTACCAACTGACCCCTGTCGGTTCCGATACAAAAAAATCTTTAATCGGATGGAATTCCTCGCAACCATTACGTCGTTTTGGCGGGACAGAGCTCCCCTCCTCCCCATCCAGCACGCCAGCACGCCAGCCATTCTCGCTCTGACGGCGAAGCCTCCCTTTGCTGCCAGGATAATCTTGGAAGCAGGCGCCGACATACGTGCTCTTCTTGTCTTGTACCTGAAGAGTTGAGAGCCAGAGAAGACGGCTAGTAGTAGTAGGTTAAGTAGGCAACCAATGATTGATGTACATGCAGTCACAGAGCAGGCGCATGAGTACCTGTAGGCTAGAAGTAGGTAGGTTCTATTTGCATCTATTAATTGGGGACGACGGAAGCTATCTGCAACTCAACCCGCTACTAAGGACTTACCTAGAAATAATATATCCCGGTTTCCTCCCCCCTGCTCCTGCCTGCCCTTTGTTTTTGCATATTTATATTCCTATTCACCCTGTTCCTGCGAACATATCCAAGCAAGTCGGAATTGCTACAAGTAGAAACAACACACTTCTGTTGCTGCTGAACTGTTCATCTCACATTAGGGGCAAACCTTTTTTTGTCTGCTTTCACGACATCGCATCGTCACCGTTGCTACCCCGCCACCGGAGTCGACAGTCAACAACCCGACACAACCCACCCAACCACGAACCGAAATCGTTCCACCCTGAATACTTTCCGACCTACGCAATCTACATAACATTTGAGGCCTTCTCTTGTATTCATATCGTCTCGAAAAACCACAAATCGCAATCTTCTAAGCTACAGCTGGCATTCTCCTGACGGTCTTGCAACAACAATTGAAGCTGCTACAGCCCGGCGCATTTCGTCACTGCCCCACCAACCAACCAACCAACCACACATACTCCTACAACACACAATCTACTCGACATGCCGAGCTCAGAACAGTCCGGCCCTTCGTCCGGCCGGCTTCTGCTGGTCTCCAATCGTCTCCCCATCACCATCAAGCCCAAAGATGATGGCCAATACGACTTCTCCATGTCCTCGGGAGGCCTTGTCACCGGTCTCAGCGGTCTCAGCAAAACCACCAGCTTCCAGTGGTACGGCTGGCCGGGTCTCGAGGTCCCCGAGGGCGATATCGAGAAGGTCACGGAACAGTTGAAGGAGCAATACAGTGCCCATCCCGTCTTCATCGACGATGATTTGGCCGACAGGCATTACAATGGCTTTGCTAGTGCGTTCACACACTGCCCCCTCCATCTTCAAGAACGCCTTCGCTGACATACCCCCCCCCAAAATAGATTCGATCCTGTGGCCACTCTTCCACTACCACCCCGGTGAGATCACGTTCGACGAGAGCGCATGGGCGGCTTACAAGGAGGTGAACCTGCTTTTCGCCAAGAAGATCATCGAGGACGTCAAGGATGGCGACCAGATCTGGGTCCACGACTACCATCTCATGCTGCTTCCCGAGCTGCTGCGCAAGGAACTGGGTAACACGCGGAAAAACATTAAGATTGGCTTCTTCCTCCACACCCCCTTCCCCAGCAGCGAGATCTACCGCATCCTCCCCGTGCGCGAGGCCCTGCTGCGCGGCGTCCTGCAGTGCGACCTTGTCGGCTTCCACACATACGACTACGCCAGGCATTTCCTGAGCTCGTGCTCCCGCATACTGGAGACACCCACCACCCCCAACGGCGTCGAGTACCAGGGCAAGTTCGTCACCGTCGGCGCCTTCCCCATCGGCATCGACCCGGACAAGTTCGTCGAGGGGCTCAAGAAGCCCAGCGTGCAGGACCGCATCGCCGTCCTGTCGCGCAAGTTCGAGGGTGTCAAGCTGATTGTCGGTGTCGACCGTCTGGACTACATCAAGGGAGTCCCACAAAAGCTGCATGCCCTCGAGGTCTTCCTGACGGAACACCCCGAGTGGATCGGCAAGATCGTGCTGGTGCAAGTCGCCGTCCCCTCCCGACAGGACGTCGAGGAGTACCAGAACCTGCGGGCCGTGGTCAACGAGCTGGTGGGGCGCATCAACGGCAAGTTCGGCACCATCGAGTTCATGCCCATCCACTTCCTGCACCAGAGCGTCAACTTCGAGGAGCTGTGCGCCCTCTACGCCGTGTCCGATGTGTGCCTGGTGTCGTCGACCCGCGACGGCATGAACCTGGTGTCCTACGAGTACATCGCGACGCAGCAGAAGCGCCACGGCGTCATGATTCTGTCCGAGTTTACAGGAGCGGCGCAATCATTGAACGGCTCGCTCATCGTCAACCCCTGGAACACGGAGGAGCTGGCCAACGCCATCCACGACGCCGTGACCATGTCGCCCGAGATGCGCGAGGCCAACTTCCGCAAGCTCGAGCGCTACGTCTTCAAGTACACGAGCGCCTGGTGGGGCCAGAGCTTCGTCCAGGAACTCACCAAGGTCAGCGCCGACCGGGGCGAGAAGCAGCAGTCACTGCCCGTCATGCAGAAGCTCGGCGACAAGGTCGCCGGGGCGGCCGAGTCTGTAAAGACCGCGGCCAGCCAGCTCGGCGAGGAGGCGTCCGCCAAGTAGAACGACGCGGTCCCCTCCTCCGCCACCGTAGCTGCGCAAGCGCGGAAAATGGTCCCGATCCCGAAGCGATTCCAGGAGATTACGAGGCCGGCCAGCCGAGAGGGACAGGATTAGAGCCAGATGGGAGGATGCCTCGCCGCAACAATAGAGGCCGGCTCGCTCGGGATACCGAGGAGCCGCAGTGGCTTTGAAGCTGTTGTCATGTAACCAGCCTTTCTTCTAGATTTTTCCTTTGACACACAGCACGGATTATTCCCCGCTACCTCTTGGGCCTCCTGTCACTGTAAAGCGGACTCTTTCACGAGATAAGATGAACGATGAATGGATGATTAAAAAGAAGAAGCACTATTTGCATATCTTGCCCCTGCTTTCGTTTTTCTTCGGGCGCGTATAGGTTCCTTTTCCAGAATTTAAACTCGGCAAACCTATGATTTTCTCTTGACCTCGCTCTCGCTGTCGCTCTTTATTCTCCGGCAGGGAGAATATCACTTCCCGAGTGATAGTTTCTATTTCGTTCGAAGTATACATACATACCCCTGGACAGCTAGATAGACTTATTAATAGGATCTTTCCTCATATTGCCCAGGCCGAAGGAAGTGTGAAATGGTCCTTGGACTACCATTCCTCGTGACTGTTAAAGCACGGCAATTTCAATAAGTGATGTAATATTTGCCTATCTTGCATTTGGGATTAGCAGTTCCAAGATGTTACTGCAGGATATCCATATTCCAGATGGAAAAGACCATTCAGCGCATAACGAATGTGCTAACTACATCCTTACCTCCTTGCTTAAGCCCATCACTGAATATCTACGATCATATAACATGAATATGTACTTGCGTAAGCTTAGACAATGATCGTCGCTACTTGGCAGAAGAAAAAAAGTAGTGGTATCATTTAGTGAAATTAGTGAATCTACCTACACATCCAGCAACTGACTAGAGATCATACCCACCATAGCCAGGGAGTCTCAATAAAGCAGAAGAACGGCAGAAGGAAAGAAATATCATCAGCAAGGCCTTGGGGCAGAAGTTGCAGGTATGGTATGTATACGCCAACCAAAACCAAGCGACTGTCCAGTCATCATCCCCATCTGCCTTACAGCACAACACAACACATCGCGGTCGTTTGGTTTCGTTTCAGTCCTGGTTTGGCATCCAAAACATTCTTTCCCAACCTCTTTCCTCCTAAAACGCCTGACGAGGAAACTTGGCGGACCCGAGACGCCCAATCAAAGTCTGTACCCGTCCTTGACACCATTGTGGTTATCAATTACCTGTTGACGTTACTGGTAATCCGTGTTCGCTGGCTCAGGTGCGGGCGATACTTTATGTGTTCAGAAGGGAGAATTGACAACATCATCTCTGCCGAGCTTGTAACGGCCACTGTTCAGGTTACCAACGCGTCCCGAATCCCGTCGGGGCGTGCTGAAGCGGTTCCCATGACCGGCAATGCTCTCTCTCGTAGGTCTCTTCAGCTGCTGCTTGCCGACCATCGAAACTTCGTTAGGCAGGGCGACGAGCACATTCTCATCAGTGCCGAACTTGAAGTCATCCGCCTTGACTTCTTCTGTATAGCGCTTGATGATGTAAGGTGCCTTGGCACCCTTGAGAACCTTCCGCATATTCCAGTTGATAATGTAAGGGCCTGTGGCAGAAATTATGGACGTCTCCTCGCCGGCATGGCCAGTATTGAAGCGCGCAGGGGTGAAGGTGACTGGTTTGCCCGTCTCGTAGGCGAATTGGGCCACATGCTCAGGCGTCAAGGCGAGGCGGCGAGGTTGGGGCTTGGAGTCGGCGGCGAAGGACTTCTCAAAGCCAAGCTTACCTTCGTTCTTGCCAGTCTTCTGCATGGCATCGACCAGGAGCAGATAGGTTCGGCAAGTTGCAAGTACCCAACGACCATCTGCCGAAACATCAAGGCCAATGATCGCCTCTCCCAACGCTGGAATGTGCGTCTTCGCATTGATACCCAGACGATCAAAGAGACGGACATCTCCCTTGTTGGACGCAACGGCGACATAGCCCTTCTCAGTGGTGGAGATAGCACTGAAGTCGTTCTTGGAAGCATACTGTTTCAGCTGAGAGTCGACGAGCTTGTTGCCGGAAAGGCGTGGATCAACACGGAATAAAGAGTTGCTACCAATGCCAAGGAACGTAGGCTCGTGGGTCATCTGTGCGAACTTGTTCTCGGGGGCGAATGTTACGACGGGGATGTCATCGTGCACATTCCACTCATCGACGACCTTGCCGTATTCGAGATCCATACGATAAAGCTTGTTGGGGTCTGTGTCGTTCTGCAGAATCATATTGCGATCTTCGTTATGCAGCATGACCTTTTTCGGACTGAAAAGAGTGCCCTTGGGTGTCTCAATCTTGGAGATGTTGGTAGAAAACTCCAAGTTATTGGCGGGCGTGTGCTTGAAGACACCGATTTGAGTGCCACGCACGACGAAGGAGCGGTCGTGTTTGTAACCGACGGCAATCGCCTTGTTGGTGTTACCATCCTTGGGTTGCGTCTCGACATCGTCCTGTTCCTCATCCGTGTCGTACTCCTCGTTCCTTATGCCGACTTCCTCCTCTTCATCTTCCTCGGCTTCAGCCTCCTCGCGCTCCTCCTCCTCTTCCTCTTGCTCTTCCGCAGGGGCATCTTCCATAGTAAGATCCTCAAAAGCATCCAGGACATACTGGCGTTCCCGGTCCTTGACCTTAGTCCACTTGACCTCATTAAGCTGCTCCCATAAGGCACGCATTAAGCCTTCTTGGAATTTTTCGAGCGTTGCTTGGTCTTTAAAACGCAACAGCCACGAGTAGGCCGAGCCATCTTCAGTAAACTGGTTGAAGATGAATGATAGGAACTCGAAATTGAACACAGGATTGATGTCGGCGACGACAGGAATGCCAAGCCATTCACGTTCCTTGCTGGCAACGTGTAGCCAATATTGCCAGTTGCCAATATCCGACACCTGAGCCGTAACGGAAGAGTCCTGTAAAACGAAAGCTCCGGAAGGGAAATCGAAGAAATGTAGTTCTCCAAGTTCCATTGACAGTATTTCGAGGGGCTCGGGTTGTGGTGCTGCTTCGGGTGGGCCCATGTCCTTCTCTTGATCAGGGGCCCTGACCTCTCTCTCCTGGCGCTCGGGTTCCGGCTCAGGATCATCTTGGGCCAGCATCTCGGCAATGGGGGTCTGTGTGGGCGAGTCGCGCTTCACGCCTATATTGGCTGCAGCCTTGGAGTTACTGTTGATGTTTGGGAACATTTCGTCGGAGTCGAACGTTCGGCCGATGGTGGGGCTATGGATGGGGCTGGCTTGAGGAATGGGCTGCTCGTCCTCGAACTCAAACTGGAAAAGGTCGACTTCGGAAGCGGTCGTATGGGGTTTTCGGTACTTGCGCTCGTACTGGCACTGTTTGGCGATGCGATCGAATGAGGCAACTTGGTTTGCTGAAACGGTGCCGTCGCAGACGAATTCAAAAAGATCGCCTACATCCCCGCTGAGGTCCTTCCAGGCAAGGATGTTCTCGGACCCCTCCCTGCTCTCGACACGAAAGTGCAAGGCCTCGTCCAGAAGGAACGTTTTCTCGTCGCGCTCGGTGGTAAGAGCATCGATCTCAGCATCCTCTCCTTCCTCGTCGGCTAGCAGTTCGGCTTCGCCTTCCTCGTAGACCCTTTGGACGACCAGCTGGTATTGGAAGTCCTGGCCGGTTCGTCGAATACGGGCAGTGGCATCCTTGAAGATGAGTTCCGAGTAGCCCTTGGGGGAGAGCGGTCGGACCAAATAGAGCTGGCCTTGAGGGAGTTCTATCATAGACTCCTGGTTGTTGCTGCCAAAGAGGAGCTTGCCCACATTCTTGAGCACAAACATTATTCGCAGTTGCCTTGAGGCTGATCAATGCACAAAGGTTGACGGGAGATGGGGTAATGAATGTGGACAGCTGAGTTGTGCGGGGCAGACGTTTATCGTGGGATTTTTTGTTTTCTTGGATTGTTTTGATCGATGCATCCACAAAGGCCGTCACATCAAATTCGGTGCGATGATGACATGGGCGCGGGCGGGGTGAATGAAGCACGATAAAGAGACCAGTAAGATAATATGTATGTATCGCCCAACAACAGGCTCTACATACAGAACTTAGGAGTGGAAGCTGTAGTGGTGTTGTGCTGATTGTTCAGTGGCTCGCCAACCAGGTTGATGGGCTTGGATTGTCACAAGGCAGAAACGTCATACCATTACTGATACCACGTGCAGGGGAGAATGGGTGCTAATAAATGGAAACGCTTTTGGCAGGTGGGGGTGGGCTTTAAGTTTCGCCTCTGAGGGAGGAACTACGCACCTACAAGGCAGGACACAAGGCAGTACTGAGTACTGCCTAAGAGAGTGACGCCACTGCCACACACCAGCAACTCCATGTCTGACAGGAAATCCAGGCAGCTTTCCCGTTTTAGACTGACACAACCTACGTAATGAAAGGGTTGCTTCCCTTTACACTGGATTCGTGTAGTTCTATTTCCAAGATGGAGTTCATTGTTTAACAGGCTCGTTTGTGTATATGATTGTATCGATGTGTGTTTCCTAATATCCCTCCATTGTCCCGGGCTATTGTCAAATGACGATCTTCCACGCTCGATAAACAGAGGTTGTGTATAATTTGCTGGGCGAGATGGAAATGAGGATCAATATGTAGGCACTAGAGTAGATACTCCCATGCGAGTCGGCTTCGTTAGTCGCTGGATCAAAGTTGAGATCGAGTACTGGCTTAATCCATGACGTTATAGAGTGGTCTCGGGAACGAAAATATCACTGTTGCAGGTACGAGTATCCCGAAATACTTAATATATTTTCGAGCATCAGTATAGTACTGATATGTCTCATGAGATCTAAGGTCAGTGTATATTGGAAGAGTGATCCGGCAGCTGCGCTTCTTGTCTCTTCTTCCGTCAAACCCTAGCAAGATGACCTCGAATAACATGGACTTCAAATGTGTCCTTGTCACAGGAGGAGGCGGTGGCATAGGGAAAGAATTCTCCAAATATCTGATATCCAAGGGGAAAAAGGTCATCATAGCTGGTCGTACCGAATCCAAGCTCCAAAACACGGCCCGGGAGATCGGTGCGGCTGGATACTATGTGCTTGATACGGGCGATATCCCGAGCATACCGGCCTTCATCAGCAACATTACCTCGGAGCATCAGGAGCTTGACTGCTTAGTCAACAACGCGGGCGTACAGCGGCCACTGCAGGTCTTGAAGCAGGACCCTGAAGACTTCTTGTCCAAGGCGGACCAGGAGATCAACATCAACATCCGGGGGCCCATGCACCTGGCAGTCGGTCTACTGTCACACTTCAAGAGCAAACCCCACGCCATCATCATCAACGTATCCAGCGTTCTGGGTTTCGTGCCCTTCTCCATCATCAATCCCGTCTACAATGGCACCAAGGCATGGCTGCACTTCTGGAGCATGAACTTAAGGTAGGTCAAGCAAGGTCAAGTTATCCTGAGCAGTTGGAACAGACGGCTGACTGGATTTCTGTCCTTGACAGGACTCAGCTGCAAGACACCAACGTGCGTGTGGTTGAGATCGCGCCGCCGACGGTCGCGACTGATCTGCATCGCGAGCGAGATAACCCAGACGATAATAAAAAGGAGAACAACGCCAAGGCGCTGAGCGTGGAAGAATTCATGGACGAAGTCAGCAAAAAACTGGAACAAGGCGATGAGACGATCGGGGCCGGGATGGGCGCGGATGTGGTGTCTAAGTGGTACGGCGCATTTGGCGACATGTATCCAAAGAATTGATTGTGCCGTAGATAGAGACACGCCGTGCATCGAATTATTATTGATCTGATGTTGCTTGTTGCGGTGTGGTTCAAGTTTGACAAAGGGAAAAGCAGAGTGCTTGCGACGCTACTGGATCAACTGCAGCTCTATTGGCTCTCTTGGCTCTTCAGGGGCGAATCCTCCAGTTGATTGGACGGGATCCTCCCTACAATTACAGTACATGCCTAACCTTAAGTCAATTGACCGACTCGGTCCCTCCCAACGTCAACTCGTCAACACAACCGTCATTTCATCGAGTTCCGTGCTGTAGAAGCAGGGAAAGCCGTGTTATTCTCCCATGTTATAATTTACCATGCTTCTCCAATATACTCTCGGCGCTCTTGCCGCCGCAGTCGGAGTTGCGCCTGCGTTTGCATCTGACGTTACCTCCAAGCCTGTGAAACAAGTCGCCGTCATCGGTTAGTGCCTACATATCTACTGGCTTACATTTGATATAATGAATGTACCGCCATCTAAGAAGTGCAGCATCGCGGCTCGGTTGCGACATTTAGTCTTGCATGTCTCGATAGATCACCAACTCACTTATGATGTGGTCATCTTCGCTAATACATACGTGATTTAGGCGCCGGGGCTGCTGGGGCTTCGACGGCTTATCACCTTCATAGGTACGCCGAGGAAGCGGGCATTGCCGTCAACATAACCATATTCGAGAAGAGCAGCCGTGTCGGCGGGCGTACGCTCACGGTCAATGCCCACGACAATCCCCTTTCGCCTGTAGAACTAGGGGCTTCCATATTCGTAAAGGTCAATCACATTCTATGGAATGCCACCGATGACTTTAACCTCATCCGCATCAATCCCGGCCTCGATGAAAAGGGAGTTCTGGGCATCTGGGATGGCGAAAGCTTTGTCTACACCCAGGATTCCGAGTCTTGGGGCTGGTGGAGTCTCGCCAAGCTCTTTTGGAAGTACGGCACGGCTCCTTACCATGTCAACAATCTTGTCCAGCAGACCGTAGGGACCTTCTTGAAGCTGTATGAGAAGCCCTACTTCCCCTTCCGGTCTTTGACCACTCGGGCGTTTGAACTCGATCTTGTCAAGGTGACTGGTGTCACGGGCAGACAGTTCTTGGCTGCAAACAAGGTACGTTTCGGGTCCGATTTGCTGCTAGTAGACTCCTCTGCTGACTCTCAACGAGCTCGATGGCCCGTTTGCGCACGACATTGTGCAGGCAGCTTCGCGCGTAAACTACATGTCTAATCTGGCTTACATCCATGGGTTAGGTACGATGGTAAGAGACTCTCTCCGTTCTTTATTTTTCGCACTGGCTGAAAATCCCTAGGTCTCGATGGCTCCCGAAGGAGCAAAGTCCGTCCTCGGAGGCAATTGGCGAATCTTTACCAGCATGGTCGAGAGCTCTAAAGCATATCTCAACCTCAACACAACTGTTATATCAATTGCCCAGGAGGAGACCAAGGACGATGGCGAGGTGATTTCCAAATACATCATCAAAACGGCCAATGCTAGTTGGGCAGAAGCTGCCAAGGTTGTGCGACAACCCGTTGCGTTCGACGACGTCGTCATCGCAACTCCGTGGCAGTTCAGCGACATCAAGGAAGAGGGCGATGTGATCCAGCACCCTATCGAACCTGTTCCGTATGCTAAGCTGCATGTTACGCTCTTCTCCTCGCCCTTTCGGTTCAGTCCTCAATACTTCAATCTTGACCCGGCGGCTCCGGTGCCCAACTCTGTACTCACTACTCTTGCGGATGCCGATGAAGCCAAACCCGGCTCTGCGGGTGCCGGCAAGGCCGGCTTCTTCTCGGCGACCCAAGTCAAGAAGGTGACTAACCCCAAGACGTCGGGTGAAGAGTATATTTACAAGATCTTCTCACCTGAGGCCGTAACTTCGGATTTCCTGTCGTCGATCCTTGGCGTCAAGGTGCCCGAGACATTCGTCCGCGCATCGACAACCGATGATGGAGAAGATGCCGATTTCGAGATGATCGATCCGATCTCGTGGTACCACCCGGCTGTGTTCCATCCCTACCCGCAGAAGCTTCCGCGCGTCACCTTCCAGGACCCGATTCTCAGTAGAGGCTTGTACTACACGTCGGGCATTGAGTCCTTCATATCAACCATGGAAACGAGCGCTTTGATGGGCAAGAATGTCGCGAGACTGATCGCCGATGACTATCTCGGTATCTCCAATGTTGAAGGAGAGAACGCCAGCGCCGGCTTCGGACATGATGGCGAGCAGGCGGTCCTAGGCGGAAAGCAAAGTATCGCTACTGACGAGCTGTGAGATGCAAGACATTGAAGCGGGAGTTTCGCTTGCTTGCATTCTGTATGTTCCACCATTTAGTAGGAAGACCTGAAGGGACGGGAAGGCTATATTCGGTATTGCCCCTGGCTGGCAGATTCACTTGGCGGTTTAAATGAACCATGCACATGCGCAAGCCCGGATGTCGAGTACATGTATCATCCATTTGCCACCCCTCCCCCCAAAGCATATGTAGGACAGTACTCTGGGGTCTCTCCAAGCTCGGTAGAACAACAATAAATAGGCGCTTTCTTCTTTGGCCTGGATGCATTCTACGATCACCTGTGTTTGTCTACATTCCTTTCCCTGCATCTGGTAGTTTTGGTGTGGTGGTGAGGGGCAACTTCGCTGCCATGTACCTTGTACCTCAGTTTTCCCGACTGGCAGAGCTCTGCTGACGGGCCGACAGCGACTGGCCAAGCTGCAGGTACGCCATGCTGGGCTGGGCGGGCAGAAAAAGTTGGAGGGACAAGCTCCAGTCCAGTCCTTCAGTCGGGCTAAAGAATCGGTCGTGATAAGTCGGGGTCCTGGATAACGAAAACCAATCCTACCTACATATTTCACCCACCGCTTCACCACCAACAGCAAGCAGCCCATTCCGAACTCCCATCATGTCTGCTGCCCAACTCTTGAACCCCAAGGCCGAGTCTCGGGTGCGTACACTTCTCCTACCCCGGACACCGTGCCATTCCCTCAGCTAACCTAACCTCACGGATCATAGCGGCGGGGTGAAGCTCTGAAGGTCAACATCAGTGCGGGAGAGGGTCTCCAAGATGTCCTCAAGTCCAACCTGGGTCCTCTTGGTACCATCAAGATGTAGGTACTCTCTATATGTGATTTTTGTACTCAATCGTGCAGTGCAGTGCAGCCTAGTTACTGCGGCAGCCTGGTCACGAACAAACCGCTGACTAAATGCAACTGCCAGGCTGGTTGATGGCGCCGGCCAGATCAAACTCACCAAAGATGGCAACGTGTTGCTACGCGAAATGCAGATCCAGAATCCGACCGCCGTTATGATCGCCCGAGCTGCCACCGCCCAAGACGACATCTGCGGCGATGGCACCACATCCGTCGTGCTTTTGGTCGGAGAGTTGTTGAAGCAGGCCGACAGATACATTGCCGAAGGTTTACACCCGCGCATCATCACCGAGGGTTTCGAGATCGCCAAGAACGAGTCCCTCAAGTTCCTCGACTCGTTCAAGCTAGCCAAGGAGGTGGACCGCGAGCTCCTTCTCTCCGTCGCCCGTACCTCCCTGTCGACAAAGCTCAACTCGACCCTCGCCGGCAAGCTGACCCCCGATATCGTTGACGCCGTACTGGCCATTTACCAGGCCCCCGCAAAGCCCGACTTACACATGGTGGAGATCATGAAGATGCAACACCGTACCGCCTCGGACACACAGCTCATCCGCGGTCTGGCTCTGGACCACGGCGCGAGACATCCTGACATGCCCAAGAGAGTTGAGAACGCCTTTATCCTGACACTGAACGTGAGCTTGGAATACGAAAAGTCGGAGATTAACTCGGGATTCTTCTACTCCAGCGCCGACCAGCGCGACAAGCTGGTGGAGAGCGAGCGACGATTTGTCGATGCTAAGCTGAAGAAGATTGTGGAGCTTAAGAAGGAGGTGTGTGGCAACGACCCCAAGAAGGGATTCGTCATCATCAACCAGAAGGGCATCGACCCGCTGTCTCTCGATGTGTTGGCGAAGAACGGCATCTTTGCCCTGCGAAGAGCCAAGCGGAGAAACATGGAGCGTCTGCAACTCATCTGCGGCGGCACTGCACAGAACAGTGTCGAGGACCTCACACCCGACATCCTTGGTTGGGCTGGCCTGGTTTACGAGCAGCAGCTGGGCGAGGAGAAGTACACCTTTATTGAGGATGTGAAGGCTCCTAAGTCCGTAACTTTGATGATCAAGGGACCCAACCAGCACACCATCGCCCAGATTACGGATGCCGTCCGAGATGGCCTGCGCAGTGTCTACAACATGATTGTGGACAAGAGTGTGGTGCCCGGCGGTGGTGCTTACCAAGTCGCTGTTGCCGCCCACTTGAAGAGCGACGCTTTCAAGAAGACAGTAAAGGGCAAGGCCAAGTGGGGTGTTGAGGCCTTCGCCGATGCTATGCTTATCATCCCCAAGACCTTGGCTGCAAATGCCGGTCACGATATCCAGGACGCTCGTAAGTGCAACCCATTCCAGATAACCCACCGTATAGGTACTAACAGCCGTGACAGTGGCGTCTCTGCAAGACGAACATGCAGATGGCCAAGTTGTCGGTCTCGATCTGATCTCAGGGCAACCAATGGATCCCACACTGGAAGGCGTCTACGATTCATTCCGAGTTCTGAGAAACTGCGTTGCATCGTCATCAAGTATCGCGTCTAATCTGCTGCTGTGCGATGAGATGCTCAAGGCAAGGCAGATGGGCCGACAGGGCGGTCCGGGTCCGGGAATGGATGGGCCAGAGGAATAAAAGAACCATGATACCCATTGTATTCTAGACGCAAAATGGAGTTTTCCATAGATGTGAACATGGTTGCCCTTGGTTGACACAATTCATTGTCCCTTTGCTTGATCCGCAGCACATGATATGTCGCTTTGCAGGCCCTATGCCGGTCAGTATTCCCTAGGTAGTTACTGATGTACTCCAAATCCGTGTCAAAAGGCAGTCAGACGTCAAGGCAGGATTCGCTGGCTGTGTAGCTTGGGCAGAATCCAGATCTCAAAACCCATGTTCGTCCTGTCCCTGGCCTCTTATCAGACAACAAAGATACTGTCTCCCACGAGACTCTCTGCCTGCTTCTTTCATTTCAGCGATATCATTAACAAAGGTAATGTTAGTTGACAATGATGATCTATAAAGCAATCATTTTTCTTCCGTACTATACTGCACCACTCAAGGTTACTCTCTTGCAACACCATCATCCCATACGCCGCAAGGGACCACCAAACAAAGACTCCATCATCGTTAACAGGTACGTCACCCATCATGGCGAACCCCACTCCTCTTACAATAGGGGCAGAGGCTGAAGGACTTCTGGGGTAGTTGAAGAACACGTTGCGCTAAACGCCCCCCAAAGTTTCGCGTTGGTCAGGCCACTGCTGATAAGGCCTAGTGAGGTAAGCTCCCAAGGGGAAAGGGGGGAGAGTCCTGACAGCGATGACTCCGCATACGATATAACAATACAGGAGTGGATGTTCGATGAGATCAGGCGGACCCTCGCAAATAATGTCGGCGTCTACGTAAACGAGCCGGACGACGAAACCAAGGTAAACGTGCACAGTATCCACACGGCCGGCGGGAACCCTCTGTACTACGGTTGGCGTGTCGTGGACGAGTCCACGGCCACGATCCCGGTAGACGAGAAACAGAGCTACTATCCTAAGGTAAAGTACGTGCCACTCGAACTCCTGACCCCGGCGATGGAGTTCAACAAGAAGAACCTCGACGAGATCACGGCTGTGTACAGGTGCCTTACCATCACGGATAACCCGGCCTTCCGACCGGGTCCCCTGACTCCGACGACGTGCGGGTTCCATGTCCACGTGGGCGTCGGCGCGGGGGCTTTCTCGGCGCACCAAGTGCGCCGGATCGCCTGCGCCGCATACGCAACGGGCCGCCTTTTCACGCAGCTCCTCCCCCGGCACCGCAAGGGAACTTTTCACGGGCGGACGAATCGCTACTACTCGTTCCTGGCCCATGGTCAGGATGCCGACGACGCCTGTCAGCAGGTTCGGATGCTAGCCCAAAACAGAGATCCGAAGGACCGAGACGCGAACTTTGGGGTGGACGGCGGGGTGGACGAGTTCCCGCTTCCCGAGCCCGCCGAAACGTATGTCTCTGATGGGCCGCTGGAATTCTCGTGGGAGCAGGAGAAGAGTGAGGCACCACTGTTCACCAGGAAGTTGCAGCGCGGGTCCTTGCCATGCGAGGACCTCAGCGCACGAAGTTTCTTCTACACGAGCCCTGCCCAAGTAACTCTCACCGCCGACTGGAACGTTCCGAGCCCCTCCGACGACGCCCCGGCACCGTCGCCGACCAGTATCGCGGACGCCGTGGACGCCGTGATGCGCTGCCCGAGCGCGGCGGCCGTTGCGAATTTGATGCGCCCGGGTCGCCTCGGCGTGAGCTTCTCCAACCTGGCATCACCAGTCTGGGAATGGATGCCGCTGAAGCCCACCATCGAGTTCCGGCAGCTTCCCTCGACTTTCAACGCCGACGCCGCCTGCGCCTGGATCGGCGCCATGGCTCAGCTGTGCCGGGTGGCCATCGACTGGCCCTGGGAGGATCTTGCAACACTGTTGCGGCGCTGCGCCCGGGCCGACACGGATCCCCATGCGTACGACGTCTTCGATCTGCTCGTGGACATGGGCTGCGCCGAGCAGGCCGCGGTGATCCAAGACATGATCGTCAACAAGACCGCGGGCAGTCCGTTTGCGCGGCTGGACGAGCCAGAAGACCGAGGGCAGCAGCGCGAAACTGGTGGTGCCGATCCTTCCAGCAGCACGTCAGGTGGTGGCAATGATACGATCAATCTGCCTTAGGCAGAAGTTTTTCCGAGAGAAAGGTACATGTAGTCAGTAAGTAAGAGCGATGTAGTGTCTCCAAAAGGTGGGATACCCATTTAATATCGCTTAATACACCCATTTCTTCTGACTGCACAATCAGACCCATGTGATACAAACCCCCTCAAGCCGTAATATTCCATGAAGAGGAACCGTGTACACAAACGATACTCCTCCTATTCATGTCGCAAAGATAGAAGCAATGATGACTGTGCCTGTAGATTGATCTCTCCAATCCGACGAGGCCTGCCTAGACCTATGCTGAATTCGATCCACCATGCTCCAATGCCCTTGACTCCATTTTCTCTACTATCCGACGTTCCTCGTCACTGTTACATATATATAAATACACTCGACCACTGTATCGCGTTACTGGAGGTAAATGCGACCGAACTCGTCCATAACGGGTGTCTTGCCCGCAGGTATGTTAAGTCTGTCATGAAACACCGTCAGCCATGCCGACTCTGCTGTTGTATCAAGGTTCACGCGTCACAAGTAGTGCTGTTGGAGTTGGGAAGTGGAACTTACCCATGACGGCCATCGTTCTTCAGATCAAAGCCACCTTGGCTGGCCCATATGGCCTCCATGTTGATACGATGCCGGCTCTTGGGCTGGCCCTGGGCTATCCTCAGCTTCTCGAAGAAGACATATGCGGCGTAGAAGAGAGACGAGGAACAGCCGGCCCTCGGGCCTTCCTTGGCTTTGAAATCATTGAGCTGCTTGGACTGCAGGCCGGTGAACTTGGTGCCACGAAGGTGCACGTAGAGGTCTCGGCAGAACTGGGCGGCCGTCAAGTTCGGCGTGTTCCTCATGTGCTCGTTGATCTTGAGGCGGACCTCATCGCAGGTGTCGAAGACGGGCACGAGCCCATCGTCCCCGACCTCCAGATGGATCCGGCTCAGATCAGGCCCATCTGTAAGCGGCGGGCCGCCCGTGCTAGTACCCTGGGGCGTGCTCCGGCTGGGCGGGCTGATGCCGGCATGGACAATAGTATCTGCCGTCTTCTGCTTTTTCGCGAATACGTCGTCCCCAGAACCTGCTGATGAACGTTTGTGGCCAGATGACGAAGCCGCCGGGCTGGATGCAGAAGAGGCTCTGTGGGTAGAGACGGAAGACTTTGGGGCTGGCGAGGGGCGTGGCAGGTGAATATGACTGCCATCCTGGAGTGCCCACTGCTGCTGATTGAATCACTGTTAGGTCCGGTCACGTTCATGTTTGTTTTGTTTGTACGCACCGTCGGGGTCGAAGGGCCGTGTGGGGCGAATTCATTGCGAGACGGGATTTCCTCGTTACCTGTGGCTCCCACATAAACGCCATTGACGAAGATGTTGATGGGGTTGCAGCTACTGATGCGCACCTTGCCGATGGTCGGCGCGTTCACCACCGTGGTGTGTAGCGACATTGCGACAGCGGCTTCTTCCCCCTGTCTGTGGCTGCAAGATCTCGGGACTGTGGAATTGCTTGATTGATATCAATGCTAGATTCGCGGGGCAGAAAACGCGCTGGCACGTGCAGGAAGAATGTCCATGATCAAACTGAACGGCTTTTTCAATCTGCCTGCCGTCTTTTGCTGGAATGAGAGACGCCCAACCGCGCGCGCGCTGGGCTTCCTCAACACTGGGGACGGCGCAACTCTCTGTCGCGTTTGTAGGTAAGTAATTACTTGGGCAATCGGGTCGAGATGCGTGCTTGCCGAATGGAGAGCAAATACAAATGCAAATATGTGTTGAGTCGCTGACTAAGAAGGGCCAGGAGGGACAGGGACAGATCAAGCCGGGCAATGCAGGTAGGGAAAGGTTAAATAAATACTTAAGCATAAACGCACGTATTGATTGAATTTTGGCTGGAGTTTCCATTGAAAGCCCATTTGGCGGGGGAGTACTCCGTACTTACCTATTCAAACTTGACATAATGCGACTACAGTAATAATAGCAGGCCAGGGGGGCCTTTTTTTGCGGAGCTAACTTCAAAATGACCAAGTTCTACTACTAATCCAATGCTGGCTAGTCGGGCCATGAACCAATGGGCAAATATCTCCCAGAACGGACCGTTCTTCTCTTATGAGCATGGCAGACAGGCACACCCAAATTACTAGAACTGTGTCCTGGGCATCCTTCCTTCCCACTCCATGGGTAGTAGCTAGTGGTACATAGTTGGTAGTAAATGGGTTGTCTCTAAGAAGTATAAAAGCATCCGAAGCATCGAGATTGCTAGTTTAAGGCAATATTTTCTCGTTGCTCGATAATGCATTAGCCTTTCTCAACTTTGATATAAGCGTAAGTTATGATATGAAATCCAAAAGACTCCGCGGACAACCAACCCTAGGATGTATCAGCCCCTTTATTCTTCACCACCTTCTTTGCCAGCGTATAGACTCTTAATTTAAAATGCAGTGAAGCTCTACGTCTTTGTATTGTCTCTTAAGAGCCTCGTTATATATCAATGAAGGGTGATCTACTCTGTCAACCAAGATGAAGACAGGTTGCAGTAAATGCCGAGGCTGTTTTGTCTTCAGCAAACCAAGCGATGAGTTGATACATGACACTCTTGCTCTCGCTCATGGAGTTGATGAGATGCCAGTCATTATTTTCCAAAGATTGTCTTATGCCATGAAGAAGACCGATCTCTCGTCTTATCCAAGAATAGAATCCCTGTTTCTCCCATCTCAACAAGAATCTCTTCAAGCGAAGGCAGCCGTAGTGATTTTTCCATAAAGGCAGATACTTTGCGTTGCTCCAGTGTGATTTTTCTCGTCATATTAAATAAGTTCTTGTCAAAGACAGGGTGTCCATCGAATCTGCTAGTGGATGTAGCTGTTGTGTACTACAGCACATCAGCGGCCGGATGGATCAACATGATGTTTGGAAGCTTCCTCCACTTGCCGTAGTATTAGCATAGGGCTCCATGCAGCAGACTGAGGTCCCGCGTTTTTTGGCACACTTATAGGGGTGCAGGAGGATGGGGGACAAGGACATAGTCGATGAGATGAGTGAGGATGAACTGTTTCGGCATTGCTGCCAACTACGGCGGATTGCCAGTGTAATAACCGTCACTGCTTGAGATCATACTTGCCATGGAGTTCCGAGTTCTCAGGTCCACTCACAGTGCTCCGGCGGATCTCAGGGGGTAGCTAGGCGAGTTTAGGAAAGGACTGGAGTTCCCACTTGTTGCAATAATTGCTGAGGGCGCCCATTATATCTCTGATTGGGGAAAAGCGCGACTGGTTTTTATTTTATTTTTTATAACACGTCAATCTGAACATTTCGATCACATAACCTCTCGAAGATTATGCCGTTGTTGACGACCGTTGATAAAGTGAAAATTAAAGCAGAGAGAAAACCACATCGCAGATTGTTATGTGGTTGAGACGCTTTTAGGGGTTTATTCACTTCCTCTTTGTCCACCATTCAGCAGCAAGTCTCTGCCTATAGGAAGCTGCAATTCTATTCCATAATGTATTCACATATGCAATGACGTGCCATGGTGCGGGTTTGTCACTTCCTTCGGATAAGAAAACTTCAACTCACCCACCATTTCCTTCCACACTACTGTACTGACCTGCTATTTGTTAATGTTCCATCTCTCCAGCCATCAACTTCAGAGCGTCAGAAAGATGCTGCTCAACATCGAAGTCGAGGATGAAGTCCTAGCGCGGCAGCAACTTCTTCTGGAGTTTCTCGAGCTCCAGCCCGGTGTCCCCCTCGCCCAGTCAAAACTACCCCAGTCCCCTTGCTCGCCTCGACGACGTGTAGCATGCGAGGACGCCGCACCTGGTCATAGACTCTTAGAGCCTTGAGTGCCTCCCTGGGCTTCGTTGTCCCACCGAGCAGAGTAAAGAGGATTAGGCGGTCCTCGATGGATATGCCTGCACCGGACCCTTTATATGGTGTCGTGGCATGGGCAGCATCGCCTAAGACGCAGATGGGCCCGGATACGTGAGTGCGAGCTGTTGGGTGCTCCCAGAGGTATATAGCCGGCTGCTCGACTTTATCGCACAGCAGCTATTGATTCTATAGTTAGCATATCTCATAGTATACGTTTTGTCCACTTGTACTATAATCAGAAAGGGCAGCGAGCAGTTCTACTTTATAACAGCAAGTCGCAAGTGCGCAGGCCATGCTGCATGTAGCCTTCGTATCTCGGCACCTACCATACGATGTCATTGCTCGGATCCCTCGGCCTCTGCATCGCGGGCCGAGATAACCAGGCTGCCTTCATTCAAGACACTGTGCATAACGCAGTTCCTGCCGCCGATCCACTAATACTCGCTGGCATCTTTCGTATCTACGTAACCGTCCCCTAAATAAGCTCGCGCTTCTTTATAGGGTTTCAGGACCATTATGGCCCATTAGCCGGCGTTCCTAGGATATGCGGCGGGATCATTATCGCCTAGAATGAACTTGCGTACAATGCTGCGGATGCCGTCGGTACCGACAAGAACGTCGCATTCGTGGCTCGAGCCATCGGTGAAACAAAGGGTGAGGAACCCGTCTTCGCCATTGGAACGCTCAACTCGCTCCAGTTTCTTGGATACGTGCATCCGTTCTGGCGGTACCGAGGCGAGCAGCTTCCAAACGCCATTGTGCAAAGAAGGGAATGCTGGGAGCAGCAGAAGTAAAGTGCACCGAGCCGGGATGGGCGCCTGCTCTTGCAACGGAATAAGGAACGTAGCACAGTGTCCTTCCCCATCGGTTAGGTATTACCACGTGCGGCACTATCACGAACCTGAATTAGGGAGTAGTGTCCAAGTAGCAATGCTAAAGAAACCGGACGAGATACTTTCAATAGAAATCACACTTCTTGTCAAATATTGTCCATAATCCATTCGTCTTCGGCGGGTTCTTTCGCCGAAGAACGCTTTACGGGATCCCATTGGAGCATCTTCCGCATCATGGCGAGGAACTTCTCCCAGTTCTTTCCCTCCAGGTCTCTCGCTCTTCAAGGAGTATATATATTACTCGGGACTAGGACGTGCGGACCGCAGTCTCCTATAAAGCGAGCAAGGTGCTGTCAGCAGCGAAAGAAGGGGCACCCCAATCCTGTGGCATCTGCAGCTCGCGTGACAAATAGATGACTCGTTCGTCATCAAGCAGCTTACGCGGAGACGGATCGTGGAACTCTTGCTCCTCGAATTTGGTAAATACGGAATCTTCGTTGATGCCGAACATGATATTATCAGCTTTGATATCTGTTCCGCGACAGTCAGCACCCTCTGTTACGGATAAGAGAAACCTGCTCAGGAGTAGCTTCGTTCGGTTATCAACGCACCTGTGTGAATAGTCTGACATTCTGTATGCAGGAAATCCAAACCAAGAAAGAGGCGGCGAAGGATGAAGGCAAGGGACTGCTGAGGGTAGTTGCCGTACTGGATTGCGGTGGAGGAAGGTTAGGGCACTCTCCAACAATTGGGGATGAACTAGGCATCTATGGGACCCGTCTGTTCTAGAAACATCAAAAGAGTCCAACCGGGTTCTGACAGCTTCGCGACCGGTGTGCTTTGCAACAGAGGTAGAAATGCGCCGACACATTGAGAGCTCGTTTTCAAGCTGCTTGCCCATGGGCTCCGAGTTGACGAAAAGCTTCAAAGTCACAAGTCGGCGGCCACTGCGTATCCATTGCTGGTCAGTATAAAAGTCTCAACACTTATCACGGCTGACAACGGACGGACACCCATCTCACTCTAGATCAGGCGCCAACCAGACTGTCGATGTAGTTCCGAAGCCCAGTTTGCCAACAATGTGATAGCAATCCCTGAGAACCTCGCCGATGCGGGTGGGGTAGTAGCGCGATGCAATGTAGTCGGGAAATTAGCTCCTCCTCTACCTTTTATCTAATAATATGCGTGTCAAGTTTGGGTTGGACAAGGGAATAAATAGGCTTCCACGCCCGAACAGGCCAGGGCAATCGTCGGAGAAGGGATTTCATCTCAACCCAGTTATCGAAGTAAAGAGCGAGGGGCGAGGGGCGAGGAATGAGGAACGAGGCTCATAAGCTGGGACGAGTTGTTGGAAGTGAAACGCGATTGGGCAATAGAACCCGGAAACCTGGATCTGCAAAGGTCCACTTTGACTAGCGGGTTCATAGTTTCCTGTAGTAATCGATACTATATCTTCAGTATACAAAGCAACTAGTGGTTCTGCTTATTTCGAGTTGTTGACCATACAAACCATGACAGCTTTCTATTGACACCATATAATAACGATGTCAAATACCCTTTGTGCTTATGCCCTCTTTATATAAGGAGCATTATTGCACATACTCTACTAATGGGCTATTTGAGAGTGAGTGATATCTCCATAAAGTTTGCGGCGTAGTCATCTACCTACAATAAAACTGACCCTACCTTATAACAAAGAGCATGAGACATTGACTCCAAGGTAATCAGTTCCAGAAAGATATCACAGAGTGCTCTTTCGCCTCATTAACCTCATAAGCGCTACTTGACCAACCTGTAGCGTTTGTTGTAAACCATACCCATAAACATCAACCCAGGGATATCATGGTATATAATACAGCGAGTTGATGATGAGGAGTGCCACCAATATCTAGATCCCTTTCTTACAGCACATCAGATAGGGAGAAGAGTGGTATTTGGTAAGTATGGAGGAGAAGCTCAATATGAGTACGTCCAAGTGCCTACGCAAGGCTTTGACCGTACCAAGAGTTCTCACTCCTTCCCACGGCTGCTCTTCCAAACTGAGGCTTGTTCTTGAGACCGCTTCTATGGACAAATCGACTGATCAGCTCATCAGACTCCGAAAGGAGAAATTGAATGGTTCTGGGGCTGGGCCCCGATGTGATGGATAAGAAGTTGCGATGGTCTTGACTACTTACTCATTGTCAAATATCTCACTGTCAGCCACCTTGTCCCTAACATTCCATCTCCAACCATGATTATCGAGACAGAATCACGTGGACAGACTTTCTTCGGTATACTCTACCAGCAGATACTGTAGACGACGACAGGTCACTTATTGATTGATGAGTGTGGTACACTGTGGCCAACCGGGTTCCGCTACTGCTTCTCCGTTTCATTCACTACTTCGGCTGTTTGATGCTTTCGACTGCCCACAAGGACTGTTTCTAAATAGCGGCCTTGAGGAAGTCACACCTGCCAGATCTTATCATTGGAAGCATCAGTCGTTCCACTCCACCTTGGTCTTTTCTGGAACAACCATCAAATTGGCCTTTCGATAAGACCGCACAATCGTTTCATTCTCTGGTTTCAACCCCACATCCATCTTTTGCCAACCTTTCTTCTCGGCACGACATCACAGCAATGAATTCCCACGATCCTGCCAACATGGCCAATGAGTTCCATTCCTTTCCCAAGCTGCCTCCCGAGATCCGTCAGAACATATTCCATCTTGCCCTGGGGCGCAACCATGTCAACATCCACTCTCCCGCCACAGGCAGGACGACAAAGATCTTCTCGCCACCGCCGCCGGCCCTTGCTAGTACTTGTAGGGAGGCACGCGCCGTCGCTTTGAGGACTGGCCAACCACACGCAATCAACAACGAGAACAAAACCTACAACAGCTGCTGGTTCCAACCCAGCTTGGACCTACTCGTCATGCCCCCCTACCCGGCGCTCGGTCACGCACAATACAAGAATCGCATGTGTGCCGTCTCGATTTGGGACAACGTCGAAAGGGTTGCCATTCACTTTGAATGTTGCGAGAATTTATCTGCTCTCCAGACCCAGCAGATCGAGAAAGCGCTGAAGCTACCCAACATCAAACATCTCTTCCTGTCACTCTGCATCAACTTCATTAGTCCCTGCCCAAATCAATGCACGCTGAAGGGTTTCGGAGCGTCATCGCACAGGATCGTGCCGGTCGATAACGAAGAGGAAGTGAACCTTCTCGTTGCAAACCTGTTTGCTCAAGACAGCCACGTTGATAACCAGGCGGCAAAGGAACTGAATCACGTTCGGCACACCTACCTTGACCACAGTATTAGCGGCGTCTCGAAGAAGAACTGGTTCCAGTCAGAAGTTCTATTGCAATGCGAGAAGATCTGGCTCGAGCACCAATGGAGACCCAAAGTCGAAGAGAAAGAAGAGGGCTCTGAAGAGGTTGATGGAGAGCTTGACTCGGAAACGCTTCGTCCGGTGAAGCCCCGACTCCGAGGTGGAAAGCTGGCCAACCGAGAGAATCCCTGGATCAAGAAGTCTCTCGAGAGAATGCCCAAGGTATCGGCTGTTTACCTACTCGAGGCCGCCCCCAGTGACGATCACAAAAAGTTGACAAAACCCCGAACAACCTACGAACCGGAGTTCATCTTCAACGACGAATTCAACCTCTGGCAGAAGGTCAATAAGAAGCAGATGTGGGGTAAGAGCAGAATAGGCAGTCGCCCCAAATGATGGGGATCGACATTGATACGCCAAATTACGCTCTTGCTATTTCAGTCTAGACGATGATATGATGAGGACGATGGTTATGAAGTGTATATTAGCTACTGGCGCATCTAGCATACCCACGACCGAGACACAATGATTCATAAAATATTCACTGTTCATCAACCGTTTTTGATATGTTTATCCTACTGAATTATATTAAGGTAGATATCTCTGTACCAGCCAGCTTCTATTGTCGGCTATCTCGTACCTGGGTATCCAATTGTCAACTCGACACTGAAAGGAAGTCAAGTGAGCAAACAACACTGGGTTTCATCTATTAGTAGTGTCCACATCCATTAATAATCAGGGGACATATGGACTCTTCTTTGTAATTCGGGATAAAAGGCTCGCTGCTCGTGTTCTTCCAAATCAGATCACTTGTACATAGATCGCTTGCTGTCCTGCCAGGAAATATCTCTCGCTGGATCGGATTTTTTGTGTTTTCAAAGCACATGAAAGGCACCCATGATTACTTGGTTGACATACAGTTACTGGCAATAAATTAGAATATACGTGTCTAATACAGGCCAGGAGTCATCACTTCCCAAAGCTGTTGATTAGAGTCAAAGGCGTCTCGGAATTATGTCATTGCATTACCGAGTGTTTCTCCCGGAACTGAAGGATCGTCTGATTTCTTGTATGCTCTACTAGCAGATGGTGATGCTTTCCTCCCTTTTTCTGTCATCTCAAATGAATTCCACATGTCCAAAGAAGGGCGTGATATGGAAGCTTGCTTTATCCGGGAAGCTCCACGCACCCAGTGTCTGGTTGGGGAACGTTTCCGGGGCCACGACGGTGCGGAAGAAGTTCATGCGCCATTTGGTGCCCTGGGCAGACCCGTTGTCGACGTTGAAGAGGCCGAGGGGGATGGAGACGCTCGAGCCCCAGAGGTGCTGGTCCTTGTCCAGCATAGTGAAGGCGGTGAAGCCCGCCTCGAGCGTGTTGTTGATGAAGAACGTCTCGAAGGGGGCACCGTCGGCCCGCACCTTGGTCGGGTTGTAGATGAAGGCCTGGAAGGTAACGTTGTTGGGGTTGACCTCGAACTCCAGGTAGGTCTGGGGGTCCTTGTCGCCTAGAGCGATGAAAGTCTCCATGACCTCGTACTCCCAGATGGCTTCGTTGGTGCCCTGCGACCGGTCGTAGTAGAAGTTGGTCTCGTTGTGTGCCGAGAAGGCCAGGTTGATGCTGTCGTTGGTGTAGCAGAGCGCCACCTCCGTGGGCGGGAAGTCCGTCTGGTCCGGAACGGTCTTGTTGTATGAAGCTACGGCGAGCATGGGGCAGGCCGAGACTTGAAGGCTGGGGGGGCCGGTGGAATATGCGGCCAAGGCTTGGCTGGCCAGGAGAGTGGCCGCCATGGCGACGGATGAGGCCCAGAGACGCAGAGACATCATGATGGGGGTGAAAGCTTGTTGAAGTTGCAGATAGAATCTGGAATGGATGTTTGCTTGTAATAGCAGGGTTCTTGCTTGTGGGCCTACTGCTAGGGTTGTGTGAACAGTCGGGAATATTTTGGTAAGAAGAACTCGTCCCTCGGTTGCACATCAATGGGTGTTTAAATACCTAGGTAGAATAGCTCGATGCTGACGCGGGGATACTGTGCCTTACACTCAATTGCTTATTCTATTCAAATTGGAAGGAATGCTGCTTACCTAGGTACGGATGGGGAGGGGGGGAAGGGGGGATTACCTACTAGCAAAGGGATGACCTGTCATGTCGCGGGACTTGGGGCCAACGCCACACACACCCTTTGACGGCTAGAATGACATGTTCCGTATCATTATCCATGACCATGGTGACTGTGAGATGTGCCTTGCAGATGCTAGTGGTAGGCCGTACCGGGGACAGCCAGGGTAGTCATGTGTGCCAAGACGGGCCATGATCCCCTCATTAACCGTGATTCGCCAACAAAAATCCCCTTGCTCAAAACGGTAGGTGAATCAATCCTTCGGTTCCGAGTAACGTTACTTAGATAATCACCTGGGTCCGCCTAAGGGGATCACTTTCATGTACAAGGATATGCCGCATCGATATGGCTGTTCATCTGCATGCGTGCTTCACCTTTAAGACAAGGTGAGCCATGCCATGTTCCAAGGACATACAACTATACCAGATTAGATTGTGTCACACAAAGTCACTTGCTTTCACTGCCATGGTAAAGATTGGAAACGGCAGCGATACTCTATAGCCATTTTCTGGTGGTCTTTAGAGTCTTGACAGTCCAGAACATGTCTATGGCAGTGCGTGGAGAACAGAGGTTACGAAAGAAGACGCCAGAAGAAGAGTGTCATGGCTACATGTAGCTATTAGATGTCAAGTCAAAACCTGTGATAAGTGAAGGAGCAAGGTACGAAGGATGTCCAATAGTCATTTATAGCAGTTGAGAGGAAACTGTATTGCTCAGCACTTCCCCGGGCAGAACTAACATCCAGGAGGTACTCTGATCAGCAAGATGACTTTAGAAGAACAATCGAAATGATTTTATGTGCTTGATCTTTCTGTGCCTGATCAGACAGGGGCTGACCAGTTCATTTTCACACCTTGCAGAAAACCAATGATCTACAAATATCTACGACAAAGCAAGTAAACCAAAACGACACGTACTTTCTAGACGTATTGGTTACAAACCATCTAACAGGCAAGACATTAAATAAAGGGTCATGGTTCCACACGAGGTTGAGATTATTCACAACTGGTAAGTACTGGGGTTAAACCACACCATTCGGAGCCAGCACATGTTCTACGCACCCCCTTGCTTCACATACGTAATCTTACGCCCCGTCAACAGCATGGAAATAACCCTATTGGCATGGAAAGAGATCAAGGGACCGACAGCAAAACAAGACCCAAACCAACAGGCGCCACCACGGCTACCGTGGATATCACGTGGGCGCGGCATGGGCCGGGGGTGGACGACAGAGGACTTTGAGCAAGAGGAGCGCACTTTCCGAGCACGAAATCGAGACCTGCCGCCTTATGTCGTGATGCGTGATGCATGGGGTGATATAGTGCCGGACGGGACGCGGCTGATCCGGGATGGGCTACAGGAGGCTATGTTGGAGCCGCTTAGTGATGTTGAGACTGGCGAAATGACGGACTCCTAGGAGTTATAAGTACTTCAACAAGCAGATAAGCGAAGAGAAGATATCCGCAAGCCGTGTTACATGCAGAACCACTTGAGAATATGCAAAAGAAGACAAGCCTCATGAAGTGGCTTTCTTCACATGCCTTATTACGATGGTCAAAAACAAATTGAAACATGGCTGTCTTGTCATGGTAGTGGCATTGCCCTGACTTCCAAGTCGCTTTTCCTGTGTCTATGACAATAATACGCGTATCTCTCCGGTAGTTCTAGGGAACAGAGCCCGGAAACTTGGCGCGTCCTGGGCCTCGCCATCCTGCTTCTTGGGGCTCGACTTCTGTTCCGCTAATTCATCTGCAAGGATGAGTAGCTCCTCCACGTGCTCGAAGTCGACGCAGAACTTCTCGGCCGCTTCTTCCGTCACGTCACGCGCCAACTTGGAGTCCTGCAGGTGCCGTAAGTTCTCCATGGCATCCATGAGCGCCGACGGCAAGAAGTCGTCCAGGTTTTGACTGGCAGCTGTCAGAGCCTCGGGCCTCAACTCTTCCAGAGATCGCATCTTCGGGACAGCCGCTTCTGCAATCGGCAAAGGCTCTAGCGCGCTAAACAGCCTATCAAGACCAGACTCTGTTCGGAGGTACGAATATTGCCTGCTTCGGAGGCTCTCGGCGTGCTGGTCGATCGTAGTCTGGAGCTGCTCGATCCTGCGAGAAGTAAAGTCGAACGGCGAGAGAGCGCTCTTCGCCGCTGTCAAGCAATTGATGAGGAACACAGAGCTGGAAGGTGCCTGTATGTTCTTTGCCATGTTCTCGCAGCCAGAAAGGAATGGATCGAATGATTCGGCAAGGATAGGCTCAAAATCCGCTTCCCGGTCGCCCGATGACGATAGTGACGTCTCGTAGGTCTTCATGATCGATGTCAGTTGTTTCAACGAGTCCTGCAAGAAGTCCGGCGGACCCAGATCCGATGGGGTATGCTGGAATTCGCCCTGTAATGTAGCGATGTGATCCCGCATCAACGAGCGGAATTGCCGGAGCGCCTCGGCCTCGAGATTTGTCATCGATTCCAGAAGAACCGACTGAGCTCCTAAGAGTTTCGAGAACGTCACTCGATAGAAGTTCAACAGGTTCGCCATCTTGTAGGCCAGAATGGTGTCCTCGTTGGTCTGGATCACTTGTTCGACTCGCTGCCGCAGGATGCGCGCTGCGCCTGCGACGTCCCGGTCCACCAATTCGTTAAGTGCCTTGACCGGGTCGAAACTGGGAGCGTCGCCATCTGTATCATCTGACATAAGTCGCCATAGTTCATTTTCTCGTCCTTCTTCGATACCCTTGACGATGTCGCCTCCTTCCGACACAAACAAGACCTCGAGAGCTTCACGTTCGCTCACAGCAGCCGAATGTTGCCATGCGAGCATATCGCCCACATAGCGCAGGAGGTCATGGGCAACTAGCTCGATTGGCTTGACCGAGTGGTCTTCCCGACCCGCTGCCGATGTGCCCGTCAACGCCAGGTAGAAGGCATCCGATAGGATCTGCTCTCTAGCTTCAGCGAAGAAATCCAGACAGTTTTGGAAGAGAGAAGGTCGTTCAGCGAGGACGCGGAGTGCGCGTCGCACGGACGAGTTGATCTGGGGGTTTTCCAGGTTGAGAGTCTTGAACTCCTTTTGAATCCAGCGATACAACTTCTGGAATGCTTGGTTCAGGTTTTTGGTCGTCCGCTCCATGACGTCGAGCCCCAAGGTCTGGTTTTCGAAGCCCAAAAGTACTTCGCAGTCGTTGAGGATCTTCTTGGCTTTTGCTAAGGCGCGGAAGAAACGATCGTCGACAGGCTCCGAAGTTAGTGTCAAAGCGGCGACCTCATCCTCGGTAAGAACGAAGTGCTCCTGGAATGCCTGGAGAAGTTGTTGCTTGGTCTCGACATCTCGCCTCTGGTTGATCAGGGAAGAAGCTTCTTCGAGCGTGGTAGAAGTAGCCGAGTGGGCAGCAGAGACGTGACTCTTCATTTCCCGGTAGTTCTTGTTGAGTTTGTCGATGGTGTGACCTATTCGACGCAGCTGCTCCGCTACGCGCCCGAACTCGGTGATGATCTCACCGTTGCTCTCGATGACCTCCTTTTGGACGTCCAGCCGTAGCTGACGGCGGGTCTCGGCCGCATTACCGATGCCACGCTGATCCAGGAGACCGAGGGCATCGCGGAATTCAGCATCCGCGTAGGAAGTCGACAGGACCGTGGTGAATTTGGAAGTGAGCGGATTGCTGGACCTCAGGGCCAGTCCGGGAGTGGACGGCGTCCCGGGAGATGCGACTCCGGAACCTAAACCGTCTCTTGGGGGAAGCTGCAGACTGGCTGCGCCATTGGATGCCATGCTAGGAAAGCAAGGAGCGGGAACGTGGGCTTTTGTGACTGCGAGTATAGGAGAGTTTTGCCAGCCAGCACCCGTCTCTAGTCCAAAGGAGCTCCTGCGTCGCCCGCCCGAGCTGAAGTTTATGAGAATATCGTGGAAGTATTTTGGCGTCTATCACGACCAAAAGGTCTAAAGGAGCTTCCCGCCAACTGTCCGGACTAGACCCCTTCTTTTTTGGGCGGTACGGTGGGCCGTGGCCAGTACTTCGGTACATGCAGGGAACCTTTAAGTATGCTATGTTGCATTAGTGGACGGAGCGCCAGCTGGTGGGATGCAATTTACGAAATCCCATACTATCGATTCCATTTGAACCACCGGCAGCATCTGTCCATTTCGTGTCCATTCGAGTACGGCGGAGTGAGGAAAGAAGCTTGATGATATAATTTTATTTCTAGATGAATTCAATGTTATTGATTCCACTTCCCTTGAAATGTCTCTACATGCACTTGGGCCTGAGGCTGGCTCCCTGGCAGCGCAGGCCTGGCAGCTGGCAATGACGACACCAGCGCCCAGGAGGTTGATTGACGTATTAGGCACGCGGTGTGCGGTTGCCTCTGGTATTCGGCCGTTAGCGGCGTCCAGCTGATCATCCATCATCCATCGATAAGGCGGAACGCAGCAGCTGATTGTTCCTCAAGACAACAACTCGTGGTCCGCAAACCGTCACAGCCTTCTTTTTTTGTGGTTTTGGTGGCTGTTTGCTCTTTTCTCTTGGGGATTGCTCCCATCATCATTATAATATGAATCAGCTTTGAGTAAATCTAGGGCCAAAGAAGCTGGAGGCCTTGACGCACCATCAGCCCTTCAACTCCGTGGTTCGCCGCAGCCTTTCTTCTTCCTCTCGTTCCACCCTGACCCTCGGGATGACAGTGCTATAAACAACGGACCCATCCTGCCAACGTCTTCGGATCTAACATAGTCTAGTCATTTCCCCGTTTGCCAAGCGACGAGATGGCCGGCAACCTGTTCTCCCGTTTCGTCCCGGGCAAGGACGATCGAGCCTACTACGACCAAATCCCAGATGACCACGATGTCGACATCGAGAACCGCGCCGGTCTCGCTCTTGACGAAGAAAACCTTACCCACGATTTCCACCACGACGATCTTCATAATGTCGGAGGGCTCGGCTTAGAGGATAGTAGGATCTCCAGCGGCAGCGTAATACCACCCACCACTCGTAATGCTCGCAGTGCGCCGGGCAGGCGACGTAGACATGACGCAGGGACAAGGTGGCTGTCCGTGGACGACGATGGAGATAACGAAGTGCCCGCATCACTGTTGGTAGAACACCACCCCTCAGCTCCAGCCACGGGCAGTAATCCCCGAAGGACGGGTGCTCAATCATCCAGGCATGCCACTGCCCCGGGTCCTTCCAGCCGGCGGAGTCAGGCGCAGTGGGAAACTGCTCAAGCTCAACAGCCGTTACATCCCGACGATGGCTATGGCGATCCATTACGCGGCCTGCCGCCCAACGGTATCCCCGCCAGACGGGGTGGGCTGAACATCAATCCTCGAGATAAAGCTATGTACAGATGGGCTAATGTCCAAAATCTTGACATCTTCATCGGTGAGGTCTACAACTACTACCTGGGCGCTGGACTGTGGTGCATTCTGCTTGATCGCGTCTTGCATCTGCTGTAAGTTCCGCATTTCCATACAACTTATACGATGGGTCGTTTTTATTGACCAGAACTTACAGCAAGGTCGTGTTCATCGCGATTCTCTTGACGGTCCTCAGCCAATGTATCGACTTTTCGAAGATTCGCGACAGCAAGAGTCTATCGCAGGTTATGATCCCCAAATGCACCAAGAACATGTGGGGTATATGGAACTTGGGCTTGTGGTTGTGCAGTTTCTACGTTGTATGGCAGACGATCCAGTTCGCTCTCGACGTACCCCGCCTCATGCACATCCGGGACTTCTACACGTATCTACTGGAGATCCCGGAAGAAGACATGCAGACCGTATCATGGCAGGATATCGTATCGAGGATAACAGGTCTCCGGGACCAGAACGTGAAGACGGCAAGCAATATCACGCCCTCTCAACGGCGCTACCTGTCTAAGCAGCTTGGTCGCCATATGGTTAGCCAATCGAAGGAGCGACTCGATGCCATGGACATCGCCAACAGATTGATGAGACGCGAGAATTACATCATAGCATTATTCAATAAGGACGTGCTGGACTTCACGGTTCCCATCCCATTCTTGCGCAACCGACACTTCTTCTCCCAGACCCTTCTATGGACGTTGCATTTCAGCATTCTGGGCTTGGTGTTTGACGAATCCAACCAAGTTCGTCCCCAGATATTGAAATCCGATCATCGCGGACAGCTTAGTCGAGACTTGAGGGTTCGGTTTGCCTTTGCGGCGACAATGAACCTGATATTCTCCCCGTTCGTCGCCATGTTTTTGCTCATCGACTTCATCTTTACATACTATAATGTTAGTCTCCCTGCTTCCTGTCGCTGCTCAGCGCGGCACTGCTGACTTCTTTACAGGAATTCAAGACAAACGCATCTTTCTTCGGCGTCCGACAATACACTCCCCTAGCAGAGTGGAAGTTCAGAGAGTTCAACGAACTCCCCCACCACTTCAAGGAGCGCACGAACTTATCTTACCCCTTTGCAAAACATTATATGGACCAATTTCCCAAGAAAAAGACCGAGTCGGCTGCAAAAACAGTTCGATTCTTCGCCGGGGCACTTATCGCGATTATTGCGATCGTGGGTTTCTCTGACCCCGAGATGTTCGTCGACTTCGACGTTTTCCCGGGAATGAACGCTCTTGGCTTTCTGGCCATCTGCACGACTACCTGGGCAGTAGCCAATGGCATGGTATCGGAGGAGAACGATGTCTTTGATCCAGAGTATGCCATGGAGAGTGTCATCGTTCATACCCGTTACGAGCCCGATCACTGGAGAGGCCGACTTCACAGCTACGATGTCAAGGCTGAGTTTGCAGAGCTCTACAAACCGAAGATCGTAATCTTTCTAGAAGGGATCCTCGGCGTGCTGCTAACCCCCTTGGTCCTCTTCTTCAGCCTACCCAAATGTTCTGACCAAATAGTCGACTTTTTCCGGGAGTTCACGATCCACGTCGACGGTCTCGGCTACGTGTGCTCTTTCGCTGTGTTCGACTTCCAAAAAGACCCACGTAACACGAAGAAGCAGGGAGCTGCGCCCAGCGATGCACGCGAAGACTACTACGCCACCAAACATGGGAAGATGCAAGCATCCATGATTGGATTCTTGGACAATTACGTTTATAATCCAAGGAGTGGTTTGCCTGGCAACCAGGCCATGGGACCTGCCGGCAGGCATCAATTCCACCCACCACCTGCTTTCCCGGGGCTGAACTCGCCGACTCTTGCTGCTGATATGCGAGCTTCTCGTATGGGAAGGACCGAAGCCCCACGCAGCCGCGCACCTCACAATGCACATCCAGCAGGCAAAACACCTCGTTTCGGACCGGCGTTACCGCAACCGTCGCCAATGACGTCCATGTTACTTGACCCGCATAACCATCCCTCTTCGTCCTTTGTGGCAACTCGGGCCCACCAGCGACCACGCCAACAGCGTGCTCCCCATCTCGGCGAAGGGGGTATCACTGAGGAGTCCACAGACGATGCTCGTGCAGCAAGCGTTTTGCATCGACAAGAGACAGCTTTCGGAGAAGAAGATGTGGAAGAAAGCGTGGCTCGCCTAGGTGAATCAACCTGGGAAGATTCGCCACGACGAGGGCTCAGCCGTGAGAACAGCGCAGTTGCAACTGATGGCGAAGATGGGCCGGGTGTTGTCAAGCTCTTAAAGCAATTTCAACAGACACATATGAATGCTAGGGCTGGGACGATACTGTAAACTCTCGATAATTACAGGAATGTCGTTTTCAGAGGTAACGCTTAGACAGTATGCACGGCAAGATACGAGGTGGCTTGAACGTTGTTGTACCTTGACGTTGACGAACGGACTCGCCATATTAAATGTTGATGTGTTCGTCGTATAGTCATGATACCCGATACGATTTACAGTAGAGCTTAGTTGTCTGTATGCGTAGCAACTTTCAGCATACGGGCTTCAACAAGTGCCATATTGCGCGAGTCGTGCCTCCGGCCATTGGCACGAACCAGCTGTCATGTGGACCATAGCAGAATAAGCAAGCGTACAGATAGATGGGTATCATACCGCGGCAACAGAATGGGTCCGACGGCCGAGGAACATCGGATCTTCGGTGAGATGAGGTACTCACTCTGAGCTGATCCATATGGTCGGCAGCACCTATTCATAGACGAATTACAGGATGGGTACTCCGTAGTGTTCATGTCAACCATGCGGCACAGATGTAGATATCGGCTCGAATCCTTCGCAACTATAAGTCGCGCAATGTGAAGCCATCTTATCTTGCCTCATGCCCTGCCTAGTCGGGTCATTGCTATCTTTAGCAATCTCGTCATTGCCGCTTTGATTTCCTTTCGAGTGGATGGATATAGCTTCATGCGAGTTGTCGCAGAGTTTGGATGTGGAACGTTCTGTCCCAGGCAGACACAAGTCCGGCCTGCCTGATTATCCATTGGCTTTCGGGTAGCCTATGGAGATATAATTGCTTGGCATTCTCCCGGTCTTCGAGTTGGGTTTGACTTGTCCACCATTCTGTCTCACAGCCCTGGTCAACTCGATTGGGGTCATGACCAAAGTGTTGATGGACATGTCCTTGCCCAAGAGAGTGCACACGGCTAATGCGAGATCAGGTGAACAGATACGACAGTTTCTGGACGACATAGTCGCTGATCTACTGCTTTTGGGTAGGAAAGTCCAGTGGTTGCCAATGTAAGATTTTGAATTGACCCGAGACGGGCAGATGATGTCTCACTCATTGGATGGGGGGACCACTTCAACCAACTCCCTGGGCGGTGCTCAATCATTGGAGGGGACGACAAGGAGGAAGAGAAAGTCTTATCCGAAGTTCACAAGACCCGTAAGGGACATACCTAGATAGGTTTCCCACCTTTGGCAGCAAGGCCAAAGTTTTCAACTACTTGCGACGGAGTTGACGCGTGGTCTCTGACGTTGTTGGCGGGTGTGAGCCCCAACGACCTCTGAACCTCGAGAGATTGCCCCTCCAGGGGAACCAGTCGGCCCAAGTGAGATGTCTCATCATATTACCATCTTCATTGCAGCACGCCTGCATAGCCTTTCTCCACCCAACCGGCCACAGGCGGAGAGGCTGTCTTAACCACAACTCAGTCTTTCCGACTGTCATGGACAGACAGTTGACACACATCGCTCTGTCGGTGCGCTCGTCACATCAGAGCCACGGCCCATCTTGGCTACGAGAAAGGCAGTGGCCGGCTCACATCCGTGTGCTTATATCTCTGATCCATTGCGGTAGGTGTAGCGGGGACTGGCCCCATCCTCTACAAGTCATGGTAAATACCGCATCACTGCGAGACATTCTGTGTTGACCGTGAGGACCTCGACTTGGAGTGACTGTCTCCGGTTGATCCGAGGAGTATGGATTGATGCCAACTCGCAAAAGACTGCTAGCATCCCGGGCCCCCTGGTTTTCGAGGCTTACTTCCAGCGCCCCTTTCGTCGATACGGTCTGAAGCTTATCCAGTCATATATACTTCATGCTGATCAAGACCCTTACTCCCGGTGACGTCCCCCACAAGCATCGAGCCCGCATCTCACAGTATTTCCAAGAACATGCACATGCGCATGCACAGGCGCAGCCAAACCTGACTTGAATTACTCTGTTGGCGGAAGCCTCCACGCCTCGATCCGAGGTCGGTCCCGGGAGAAGTGTCTCGCCGCTCAACTGATCTCAACACTCGGGATCACGGGGTACTGCTTCTTCTACTCCCCCGTCCGCCCTTCTGGCCTAATCGTTTCTAACCAGGCCTCTTCCCCAGGCTTCTCTTCTAATCAGGATAGTATAGCTATTCGATCCTTCGCTTCCTTTCCTTACTCGAATACTCTGTTCATCCCACCAACTCCTTACCCGTTTCAGTCTCAGCCTAAGTCAGCTCAACCTGGCTGCTGCTTAATCTGCTCGTTAGCTTCATTATCCTGAACAAGGAGGTTGGTACAAGCCTTAGCAAGTTTAACGTCAGACAAAAGCTCGAGACTTGGACACCAAACAAACTGGCTCAGCCACCTCCACGTCGAATGAGTGTACTCGCCGCGATGCACGAAAATGACAATGAGGCTGCTGAAGACTCACAAGCCTCGCCGCATTCTCTCTCCAATGGCTCAAGCGGAGAATCTGGCCGGCAGATGTCACTAGAGGAAATAGCTAGGGCACAAGAGACCATCAACGCGGTTATCCAATCTATTCGAAGCCATCGTCCACAGTACCAGCAAAATCCACAAGGGTACTCGGCACAACTCGACCATGTCGAAAAGGTGCCGACCACGGAGACCGTATCTATTGAGGAGTCATCCGGATCATCCTACTCTAAAGAATTCCAAGACGCATCTCCAGTACCTCATATAAACCCACTGGTGGTTAGCAGGATGCCTTCAGACTCCCTCAGCTTGAACAGCCCACGGCATGTGGCAGCCGCCGAAGCAGCTTCACCTCCAGCTCTGACTTCTTCCGGCCTTTTCCCTCCCAGACCTAACCCCATGCGCAGAACGACGTCGGATGAGCACATGGAACATAGCGACTCCGAAGTGAGTGATATAGTCATAAACACCAGTGCAATGACACACCACGATTACTGGGCAAGAGTAGCAGAATCAACACCTACGCTCTTGAACTCCCCCCGAAGGCTCCGCGGCCGACCAGTCTCATATCACCCACCGAGCTACCGCACACTCGAGCTGTCCCCGCGACCACGCCCGCTCTCGCACAGAGATCCATACTGGGACAGTGTTGGCAGCCTCGATGTCCCTTTTAATCGCAGCTGTTCTTACCGAGAACCCAGTGGTCGAATCAGCCATTCCCGACGCACAAGCATACTGCGTGACGTCTACCAGATGCAAGAGGAGCCACATCTGGCAAGGGGATATACGCCCCCTTCGAGCTCCTCGGGCACGGAGAAGCCAAATCGCCACTCGGCCGCGTCGGTCGACCTGATCGAAGCCGCCTACCAGATGAAGATTGCTGGGTATGTGGGACAGATGCGACGCATCTCGGGCTCTGGCGAGATTGAAGATGATACATCGTCGGCACCAGACGCTATCGAGGTCGGAGGCCACACCTATGTGCGCCATGGCTCCGGCATCGATCGCAAGAACACAAAACGGCGACGACCACTCCGGAAGCAGCGCAAGGGAAGTCCCGAGGGGCCGGACATGGGGATAGGCCATGAGATCCTTTTCTTTCTGCTTATTGCTACGGCTCGTGAGTAAAACCTACACACAGGTTCTGCCTGAGCAGCGTCTATGTTGCTTTCCCCCCTCCCCTCCACCCCCGACCAACAAACAATATGCATATCACTTTGACCTTGGTGGCGCTCCGGTGGCGCTCAATGGTCTCATGTTGCACAAGGCGGCCCCCTCTCCGATACTTAGCTCGTGGAACTCTACTGACCCGTTTTGTCTCAGAGGCTCTCATGCTTTCCGGTGTGGCCCAAGCCATGATTCCAGCAACCATTATCGGAGTGACGTTCGGCCTGTCTCAGCCAGCAGACCTAGCTTGGTTTTCGGCGGCGTACGCCCTGACGTCTGGCACATTTGTGTTACCCGCGGGCCGGCTCGGGGACCTCTACGGCCACAAGAAGATCTTCATCATCGGGTTCATCTGGTTCGCCGTCTGGAGCATCATGGTCGGCTTCGCCGAGATGGTGCAACTGAGCACCACCGCCAACGGCGTCGTCTACTTCGACATCTGTCGCGCCATGCAGGGCATCGGCCCCGCGCTCCTCGTGCCCAACGGCCAGGCCATGCTGGGACGCGCCTACACCCCCGGCCGCCGCAAGGCCCTGGTCATGAGCCTGTTCGGGGCCGCGGCGCCCTTCGGTTTCGTCGTGGGTGGCATCATGGCGGCCGTACTATCGGAGCTTGCGTCCTGGCCTTGGGCCTTCTGGATCTTGGGGATCGTGTGCGGCGTACTGGCGCTTGTGGCCGTCTTCGTGCTCCCCGCGACGGAGCAGACCAAGAAGAACGAGAAAGAAAGCCTCTGGACACAGCTCGACGTCACCGGCATGATGTGCGGCGTCACTGGCCTCGTCCTCTTCAATTTCGCCTGGAACCAGGCCCCCATCGCGTCGTGGACCACGCCCTACACCTACTTCATGCTCATCATCGGCCTGCTGCTCATCGGCGTCTTCGTGTACGTCGAGAAGAACGCCGTGCACCCGCTCGTGCCCGTCGCCGCCATGCGCTCCCAGACCAACTTCGTCCTGGCCTGCGTCGCGGCCGGCTGGGGCTGCTTCGCCATCTGGGTCTTCTACTACATCCAGGTGCTCGAGAACCTGCGGGGGTGGCGCCCCATGCTCACGGCGGCCTCGCTGGCCCCGGGCCCCGTCACGGGCCTGCTCGCCTCCTTGGTGGTGGCGGCCTACATGGCGCGCTTGGGCCCCCACTGGATCATGATCATCAGCATGTGCGCCTTCGCGGCGGGCAGCCTGTTCATGGCGACAGCGCCCGTCGGGCAGACGTACTGGGCCAACACGTTCCTGTCGGCCCTCATCATGCCCTTCGGCATGGACATGAGCAACCCGGCGGCCTCGCTCCTGCTCAGCAACAGCGTCGCCAAGGAGCACCAGGGCATCGCCGCCAGCCTCGTCGTGACCGTCGTCAACTACAGCATCAGCACCGCCCTGGGCTTCGCCGCCACCATCGAGGTCGAGATGCACAAGCACAGCGGCGGCCACGGCGGCAGCAGCAGCAGCAGTGTGGACGCCGCCCTCGTGGGGATCCGCGCCGCGCAGTACTTCGGCCTCGGGCTCGGCGGGCTCGGCATCTGCGTCGCCCTGGCCTTCTTCGCGGCTGCATGGCGGTCGAGACGAAAGAAGGCTGCTGCGGCAGCTTCCCCCAATGCGGTGCCACCGTCCGAGATGCGATCCGCGCCGTCTCAGGGGTATGGCCGTTAGCGGTAGTTCGAAATAGAAGGAAGTGGGTGGGAATTTGTAATGGAGATATACATACGGGCAGGGGCTATTCATGACGAACGATGACGAGAATGACATTCCTTTTGTTGTTGTCTTTTGCTTTCTTCCTTTCTTTCGGTTTCACACGCAAGCTAATAATTCTTACACAAAAGCACATACCGACCTTTCCGCTTCAGTGCAGCAACACTTACATATCACACTTGTATCTATATAGACTCTCACTCATGGCTCTGGCTGGCCGTCTACCAAATATATACCATATTCTTGACTATTTTTGTTCTATATCATCTATATGAAGTATTTTATTGCGATGATTTGACCAGCAACGTTACTGATATCGAATAACTGTAAATCCCGATAATAACTTTGGCTCGGTGGTCGAGTCCAGCACCAGACAACATGCCCCGCTGCCTATGCAGAAAATCCGAGAACGTTCCAAGTAAGCGGAAATTACAGCAAACCAGGACACGATGCTGACGGAGTACAGACTGACAGTAGAGGAGAGAGGGCTGCATGGGAATTTAAGCAAATCAAAGGGACTTTCTCTGAACTTACTCGTAAGGACTTGTACAATTTTGATCCAGTTCTTTATGTCTACAAGGGTGAGTCTAGGCCATGATACACGTAGCACCGAATGCGTGCTGCTTGAATCTTGCGTGGCATGCCCCCCCCCCCGAATTTGTTATACTGACATGACCAAGTGATCCTTTATCCATCATTCTTTCCTCAGAACCAGGTCGGCTGAAATAGGGGGCGGTGGGTGGAGCCCCTTGAACGGATTATGCGTTGCGTTGCCTGAACTTGACTATTCATCACGCGACCAAATCAGCCTCGCGAACCTTTCTCTCGTTGAATGTGGCATCGCAGAGGTGCTCCTGTCCATTTGTGGAGAGGAAACCTATGTGGATACCCCATCGTGTGTAAGGTCTCAGGCTCAGAAACCCAGGTAAACCCAACAGAGCTGCGGTTCATATCAAAAAGTACGGACTTGGTGATCAAAAGGGAAATGGTTTCGGCAAAGACACAAGTAGTGAGCAATATCAGACAATGAACACCCTGTTTTGAACAAAAGATCCTGAACGCCTGAGGTCCCCATTCGTGACCACATTTCAGCCCATGAATGAAATAAGAGAATCGCAACGCCAATGTCTAGCCGGACAGGGTACAAGGTGGCCTTTCCCCGTGGGAAGTTCTTTCTAGGGGAGAAAAAAACCAAAAGACGAGCAAATCAGTAAATGGTCGTTGAGCGATCATCGGCCCCGGCCGAAGCCACCACCACCACCACGGCTGAAACCACCACCGCCTCGGCTGCCGCCACCACGACTGAAACCACCACCTCCGCGACCGCCACCACCACGGGGCGCACCAAATCCGCTTCCACCACGGCCGCCTCCCTTGAGAAGCCACCGGGGCCACCGCGACCCCTAGGGCCACCTCGTCCGCCGCGCATGGGGCCACCACGGCCACCGGCACCGCCGCGTCCGGCTCTCTTCACCTTGGGGGCTCCTGGCGGGGGCTTGGGCTTGGGCAGGAACTTGTCCATGGGTAACAGTCTGTCGCCGCCGATAAAGAACTTGTCGCCGGGCTTGAAGCTCGTGGCAACGATGCCTTCGCTCGGTTTGATGGTGTAGTAAACTTGGTTGATGGGGCCGAGGACCTCGTCGACTTTGCCGACCTGTCAGAGAGCATAGATGTTAGCTGTCGTGTGCTTGGAGCGTAGACAACGCGTGTGCATCGCGGTATGGTATGGGCAGGCTTACCGAAGTCTTGTTTTCGAGGAAAATCTGAGCTCCGAACATGGGAACTTTGGGGTTGTTGGACTCGCAGACCATCTCGCCCTCACAGGCGTGCATGAAGGTGCCCATTTCGAGGATCTGAGCGGGAGGACCGAAATCACGTTGTCCGGAAACCACCGCGGCCTAGAGAAGGGCGAAAGCATGGTTAGCCAACTATGCATGCAACAAGACAGTCTTTGACGAGGGTTTTCAAGGACTCACCACCTCCACGGCCGCCGAAGCCGCCACCGCCAAACCCGCCTCGTCCTCTGGGAGCTCCTCGTGACATTTTCGCGTCTGTATGGTGGTCAATTGACGCTGTACGGATGTTGCGCTGGCGCTGGTGATTATGGATTTCTAGTCGATTGGGAGCTTGGGATTTTTTTTTTCCAGATTCGTCCAATGCAGCTTTGCTTTGCTGCTTATCGGAGAAACTCTTTGGTGGTCGGCCGGATTAATCCCGTTACATAGCTTATCGCGTTAGTGGGCCACTCCACTAAGAAGTGGAGGGGCACCTGCCGACTTTGCTGTGGGTGGTGCTAGGGAGAGTGAAGCCACGAATAAGTTGAGCCACAGGCGCCCCTGAGTCATTCTGGCCCGACATCGACATGGGTGACTCTTATCAATGTAACCCAGCCCAAGGTCAACGAGGGGCAGTCGCCAAAGGTACTTCCACGTTGGCCTGGCCCGTAGCGTAACTGCATCCCAAGTCAAGCGAAATGTCCCTGCCCCACCAAATACCACACCCCGCCTATCGACTTTCTGTCGTGGTTTGAATAATAATAATAAGTTGACTCACCCGTACACTATTCCCACAAAACATCTTTCGCGGCGACGACAACAATACCACCATGGCGGACACAGCCAAGCAAGCCGTCGAGTCCGTCGTTGATGGCGTCAAGAATGTCGCCCTCGGCGGAGCAAACAAGCCCGACAAGAAAGCCGCCAAGAAGGAGAAGAAGCCCAAAGGGGGAGACGATGCTGCCGCTGCAGGGCCTCTGGAGATGACCCCTCCACCCGACTTCTTGCAGTACCGATTGGACCTCTTCAACAAGATCAAGCAGAGACAAGATGAAGAGCTCGCACAAAAGCCCCGACTCCCCATCAACATCACCATGCCCGATGGCACCATCAAGACCGGCACCTCGTATGAGACTACCCCCGGAGAGATCGCCAAGGGCATCAGCAACAGTCTTTACAAGCGCACTGTCGTCGCAAGGCTGAACGGAGACCGGGAACAGCTCTGGGACCTTGACAGACCCCTGGAGGATTCCTGCAAGCTGGAGTTGCTTGACTTCGATGATGAGCAGGGCAAGATGGTCTTCTGGCACTCTTCGGCCCATATTCTGGGCGAAGCCTCCGAGCGACGATTCGGCTGTTCTCTGTGCATCGGTCCACCCATTGACAACGGTTTCTATTACGAGATGGGCCTGCCCGAAGGCGCCGCAGTCCAGGCCTCGGACTGGAAGCCAATTGAGAACATTGTATCGTCCATCGTCAAGGAGAAGCAAAAGTTCGAGCGCCTGACCATGACCAAAGATGAGCTGCTCGAGATGTTCAACTACAACAAGTACAAGCAACACATCATCAAGGACAAGATTGCCGACGGAACTTCCACCACTGTCTACCGCAATGGTCCCCTTATTGATTTGTGCCGTGGTCCTCACGTCCCAGATACCGGCCGCATCGAGGCCTTCGCCGTTATGAAGAACTCGGCATCTTATTTCCTGGGTGATGCCAAGAACGATTCTCTGCAAAGAATCTATGGCGTTTCTTTCCTGACAAGAAGCAAATGGCTGCCCACAAGAAGTTCCTTGAGGAAGCCGCTAAGCGGGACCACAGAAAGATTGCCAAAGACCAGGAGCTATTCTTCTTCGACGAGATGTCCCCAGGTTCTGCCATGTGGTTGCCCCATGGCGCCCGAATCTACAACACCCTCTTGGATTACATCCGCCAGCAATGTAAGTTTTCACCACCCATCGTCTTCGTCGTTTGCAACTGACGGTTCACCGTGTACAGACTGGAAGCGTGGCTACGAAGAGGTCATCACTCCTAACATGTTTAACTCGGAACTGTGGAAGATGTCTGGCCACTGGAATTACTACAAAGATGACATGGTATGGCAAACTGTTCAAAACTGCCTATCGAAGAAAGCTGACATGTTTTTTCTATAGTTTGTCATTGACATGGAGGAGAACACCAAGTTTGCCTTGAAGCCAATGAACTGCCCCGGGCATTGTCGTCTGTTTGGCCATCGTGAGAGGTCGCACAGAGAGTTGCCATGGCGAGTTGCCGATTTTGGTGTCCTTCACAGAAATGAAGCATCTGGTGCCCTATCCGGTCTCACTCGTGTCCGCAGATTCCAGCAGGATGATGCGCACATCTTCTGCCGGGAGGATCAGATCAAGTCTGAGATGCACGGCCTATTCGACTTCTTGCAGGAGATGTACGGCCTCCTTGGCATGACCTTCAAGCTCAAGCTTTCTACCAGGCCTGAGAAGTATATGGGCGAGATCGAGACATGGGACAAGGCAGAGCAAGCCTTACGCGAGTCTCTTGATGAGTTCACGGCCAAGGGCAACGCTGCGTGGACCTTGAACCCGGGAGATGGCGCTTTTTACGGACCTAAGATCGATATCACGATTGTCGACTGCCTCAACCGCGACTGGCAATGCGCTACCATTCAGCTGGACTTTGTTCAGCCAGTCAACTTCAACTTGGAGTACAACACTGGCGAGGCCATCGCTGCCAAATCCGAGGAGGAAAAGGCAGAGCCCATGGTGAAGCCCAAGTTCAAGGTGAAGAATCCCCAGGCTGTCATCGACTCGGCCAATGCTGCTAAGGAGGGCAAGCCAAATCCTGGAAACCCGGCGAACCAGGCTAGCGAAGCGCCCAAGGAACGAGTTGTCAAGGCATTGACACCTGGCTGCGCAAGGCCTGTCATGATCCACCGCGCCATGGCCGGATCCATCGAACGATTCACCGGCATTCTATGCGAGCATTATGCTGGCAAGTGGCCATTCTGGTTGTCTCCTCGGCAGATCCTGATTGTGCCCGTCGGTGTTGGCTTCTATGACTATGCCGAGAAGGTCCGGGCCATCTTCCACCAGGAGAAGATGTATGTGGATGTCGATCTCAGCGGTAACACGCTCCAGAAGAAGATCCGCACCGGACAGTTGGCGCAGTACAACTTCATCTTCGGTAAGTTGCATCTCCAGGATTGATGTTTCTTTCCGTTCTCCCCCACGCCTTTGACACAGTAGCTAATCGTTACGTGTGTATAGTTGTTGGCGACGAGGAAATGAAGGGTGAGCAGGTCAACATCCGATGGCGAGACAATACCTCGGCTCAGGACCGTGGACAACCCATTGCGTTGACCGAGGCGGTGGACAAGCTGAAGCAGCTGAAGACGGATCTCGGCTCATACAACCCCTTCCCTGAGATTGAGAAGAAGCCTGCTAAGGAGGAAGCGCCAGCAGCCTAGATAGCTCCGTGAGTTCGACGGTAAACCATTTGCTATGAAGATCTAAGGCATTATCGGCGTTGTAGAGTAAAAACGGGTATTTCAGTACGAGTCCAATGAAATTGTCATCTGGTAACTCGAACAACGCGTGTTGTTCCTTTTTTGCCAGCCAATACTGCAACGACCCCTTGCGACAAGTAGTAGTATGACCAACTCCAGCCATGATATTCGCGTTGGCTGTTCCTACGCACACCCACCCATCTGCATGCTCGCCTACCACAGAAGATCCCTCAATTGGTCTCCGTCTACGATATACGAGCTACCCCTATTTTTCTGAAAAATAGGGGTAGCTATATTTCAGGAGTAGCCCGTGGAGCTTCGTGAGATAGGTGGTTGCTAATTCTCGGAAGACTTCAAGATCTGATTGGTCGCTGAAATATTTAATGTTGTATGATTGTGAGCTACCCAATCTTTTTCCTGCTGGAAAACATATTGTAAAAGAGTCCCAAAAACTCTGACCCATGTGAGGAACAAAATGCGCACAAACAAGTGGGAGACCCCTCCCTAGACGATTGGCCAGAAGCAAGTGAACTCTGAAGCTACTAGTCGTTCTTTTCTTGTACTCATTCTCGAAGTGTATCGTGACTAGAATTGTCATAATTAGGCATCCACCTCCGTGCGTGCCCAATACGAGAAATGACATGCAAGACGAAATGGTGTCCAGGAGCCTTGTCCCCATGGCGAGAGAACCAATCACAGCAAAACGTATATCGCTTCATCACCGTAGTCGAAGTGAAGGCGAAGCAAGCAAGAATTGGGAATAGCGATAAGATTGACCCCAACAGGATGGGTGACCAAAACAACAAAAAGTCGATGCGTAAGTAAACATGAAGTGTAAGTATGTAGTATATCAACAACAACACCTTTCCTCCCTCGTGTGCAATTTCCTTTTGCCTCCAGAGCGCCCTCGCAAGAAAACCGGACCAAGAAGATAGGGAGCAACAGCAAACTACCACCTTCATTCCATGTTAGCCCTTCCGTCGTACCTCCGTCCCGTCCTCAAACTACCTCAAGCCAACATCGACAAAGTATCAAAGAAAAGAAGTAGCAGTACATTTGGACTTTAGTACACACTAGGGGTAGTCGCAGGTGTGCCGGGGTGCTCACCGGGCACGTGGGGGGTGCTATCCGTCCGGCCCTGGAACCCAGGCCGCGGTAACTGCCCATTCTGCCCATTCTGCTGCTGTTGCCCATAGGTGGCGCCCACTCTATCGAAGCCTTTGGCTGGCCCATTTGCACTCTGACCATTCATCATGGTGGGTTGGTCCATAGACTCGTTCTCGTAGTAGGCCGGAGAGGCGACCGAAGTGCTATACACCGGCCTACTGGTATTGTAAGACCCAACATTGCCCGAGTCTTGGCTAATGTCTGTGGGTTGTGACGAATTCACGTGGTGAGGGCCTGCCACCACTACTGGTGCAGCAGAAAACCGTTGTGCGTTGTTGTGCTGCGGCATAGTGGGTTCACCATTGTAAGGATTGACGCCATCGGCGATGGCTTCGTTGTGGACCATGGCGGCATGGCTAGGCACATCATCCAGCTGGACGCCTTGGCAGTTACCATAGTTCTGGCCAACCATCACTTGGGAAGCACGGGTTCCTGGATATGGCTCCCCAACCTGGCTACCTGGAAGCGCACTAGCTGCCGCTACGGCTTCGTAATCGTTAGTGACGTTGCCGTTGGTGGACGCGCCATGAGCATACTCGTTGTCTAGAAACCCAGAACTACCATCACTGGGCGAGTGGGGGACCTGCATTCCCCTCTGGGCGTTAACCTGGAGGTCGCTGGGGAATCTGCCACCTGTAGAACACGGACAGTCAGCATCAAGATGGAGAGGGATGTGAGTTGTTGGTCCAGTTGTATGCTGGCTGGGCTTCCAAACACGTGTCGCCAGGCCGCTGAAAGGGGTACAATGCCTGACTCGTTCCAAATGCAAAGAGCGTCAGTATTGCTCACCAGGCTGGGGCCGGTTCGAAATTGAATCTTGCCGGGAGCCGGGGCTGGCCACCACAGCCGCGGCATTCTCGTGGGACACGAAAGGTTCATCGTCCTCGTCGTCCACCATGCCATCGCTGGAGAGGGAGCGCTGTGAAGAGCGCGACAAGGTGCGAGCATGACCCTGGACGAACGTGCTGCGCTCCTCGGGTGTTTTCTCGGTAAGGGCTTTGATGTCCTCGTACCAAGCCATCATAGTATCGTGACTTTCCGCACGAAATACCCAAGTGTGACCGCGGTGCATGGTACCGGTTTGCCGTCCCTTCAGGATAAATTTGTTCGACGAACCACCTTCCGTAGAGTGCGAACCCAGTTTCTGCTCGGGGAGATACAAGCTCACGACTGGCGGACCGCTCTTGTCTGCGGACTTGAACTCGTGAAGATGCGTCGGCGAAAGGACGTACCTGGGATACTGTTAGTAAACTAGTTGCAGAGTGTTCTTACGTTTGGATACCCACCAGCCTGCAGTATAGCTCTTTAGATACTTGCTCTTCCGCTCAAGCAGGCCAGCCCTGATCTCCTGGCTAGCATAGTGGTCCCGTCCAGGATAGTGGATATGCTCTGGCGATCGAATCGGTATATCTGGGCTCACGAACTGCGCATCCTTCTGGATGAACATGCTCCATTCGTGGTCCTTGGGCATGGCAATGGGTCCAACTCGCAGATCCTCGATGGTGTTGTAAGATCCGTCAGCTTCTCGCTTGAGAATGCCAGCATAGGCATTGTACGACTTTTGAATTTCGCCGACGACAATGGACTCAAGTTCCCGACCTGACGTTTCCAAATTCAAATAGGCCTGGTGTAGATAAGTTTCCTCGTCAATCTGGCGCTCGACTTGCCGATCCACCGCCAGTCTCAGTAGATATGGATCTTGTTTGCCGGTTGTCAACGAAGAGTCCATCTCGGTCTGGCCCAGCACCTCTTGCAGGGTGTTCACGGCCCTCCTAGTGTTCTCCATTTCCTTCTCGACCGAATTCTTGAAGTCGCCAGACAGGCTCTTGATCTCCTTCATCTTCATGTTCAAGTCGCTTCTCAGACCAGTCAATGCCAAGATGACATCCTCCTCAATCTCCCTGGCCTTGTTGGCCTCGATAATGGATTGCTTGTGGTGAGTTCTCAAGATCTCTACCGCGTCGTCTAGTCCACCCGAAGCAAGGAAGCCGGGTGGCGTGGTCATGTTGTTTGCGACGTTGGCCAGCTTCAGCAGTGACTTGGATCGATGCTCATAATGCGACTGAATCTCCCTAAAATACGCGATGAGGTCCTTCAGAATCTTGCGCCACGATTGGAAGCGATTTGCCAGGACCTCGGTAGGGTTTCCTGTTGTCGGGACGGGGCAGTAGAAAGCGCTGAGAGCTTCCTCGGGATCGTGGCTACTCTGCAAAGCAAGACTGCGAACACTACCCGCCTTCATGCTTCGCCGACTGCTGCTTCTCTTAAGGCTACCACTCCTACGCAGCGAGCCTTTCTTCTTCAGCGTGTTGCCCCTGGACAGGGAGATGCCGCTGGTGGTGCCATCGCCCGTCATGCTCATGTTATCGCCATGACGCGACGACGTTGAATTGGAGCGCTGCATGGCGGCGGCTCTGTGTGTTGGGCCGTCGATTATCGAGCTTCCTCTCACACTGACATCCCACTCTTCGGTGAATTTGGGGTCACGCCTTAGGTAGTTGTCTGCACCGGGCGAAGCCAGTTGCGCGTTGGCCAGCGTGTTGGAGGCGGTCTCTTCGTCCGCCGGGATCCTCTGCGCAGGAGAATATTGCGGTTGTGGCTGATGATATTGAAAGTAAGAATTGTCTGCTGCGCTAGGTTGTTTTGATAGGCCGGCTGGGCTATAGTTGGCACTGAAGGGACGGAGAGTTTGGGATTAGCGAGAAATGGTCAAACTAGCGCAAGAGGTATGTATGCGGAAGGGTTGGACTGTCGGCCTCTTTGTTGTTGGTGGCGGCAAGCGGGACAGCGGTAAACATGAAAGGGCAAAAAGAAAAGACGTAGTGCCCACGTACCCAGCGGGATCGATGACGGCCGAGTTATTCAAAGGTGTTCGTGGTCGTGGTTGCGACAGCGGAGATCTCGCGGTCGCCATTTTGGGGGGAGGGGACGGGTATTAATCAGATTAACATTCGGTGCTGTGTGCAGTACGCAGTACGCGCAGGTATCAAGGTATCTGGTATGCGAAGCGAACCGGCGGCGGGAGAGAACGACGTCAGGCGCAATGTTGACGCAATCACTTTGACTTTCCTGCTTATCTCACAGTTTTTAGCTCCATGTCACCTCCAGACTAATCGTCGTCTCTTCTCTGCAGCCCAGATTGCTGGGTTCTCAACCTCTGCCGGCGCCAATCTGACCTGTCGTGGACCCTTTTTAGTGTCGAAAATCAGATCGGCACGCCGGGTTTGCCGTGCTGCGCTTCTCCGGACTAAGGCTCGAAAAGGTTCAAGTTGGCCCAGACGGTCTCGTCTTAGTGGGCTGCCCGTCGTCTTGTGGAATGCAGGTATGATGTACTGGGGCAGAAAGGGGGGATTGGGGGATTTGCGGCTGCAGGTGCGGAGGGCGAGAGGGATGGGGGTTATTTACGACTCTTGGTTACCTCTATTGTAGTTTGTGTAGCGGGTGTGTTTGTACGGGTAACAGGGAGAACGTGGTGGAGAGGGAGGCCTTCTCCCGTTCTTGTGACTATTCTGCACCAGGCGGCGTAGCAATGATGAGGGAAAATGGACAGATGTCTTGGTTGTCAGTCGCACAATGATGTGTGGAGGGTTCGAGCGACTGGACTCGATATGGCTGCTCACTCCAAACCTTAGGTTAGGTAGGTATGCGCAAGAAAGCCAGAAGGGGGTAAGCAAAGTATATCTGACAGGCGCCTAAAGTTCAGTTCAGGTTGCCGGTTGGGTATCTCTCTCTAATGATGATTTACAGAAGTCGCTGGTTGGGCGGTAGACGATAAATATTGAATACAGGAGCAGGTCGTGCATATGCAAGCTGCAGTGCTTGGACAATCATCACAACACTAGCAATGGGACTAATGGTAGAGAAGAGGGAGCGTGTGGGTGACGCAGCGTAAGCACGCGAGAGAGAGGAAAAGAGGACGATGATGTCGTCGTTACATCCCAGCATGTTCCTCCCCCATTTTCTGTCACCCCGCTGTAAACCCGTGCCCCAGCAGCCAATGAGACAGCCGAGCTGGGGGCTGCAAGCGGCCTCGCCAGATACCCAAGTGGGCCGGCCGCCAGCTGTTTCTAGTCTGTCGTTCTACCCTAGCAACGAGCTAATTTATCTTTTGATGAACCTCCCGTCCAGCTCTCTGTCTCTTCCTCCATCTTGCTCAAGCAAAGTGACGTCATGTCCTGCTTTGTTTCCCATCCACTCCACTCCCTGTTTGGGCTACTCGATGATCAATCCGACTTTGGTGATCCCCTCTGCCGACCTACTCAAGCCCCATTTACTACTGCTGACTGCGGCATCTCGGCAGAGACGCGAGCAAGACTATCTGCTAGTGGCTCTTCCTGCTCACAAAGTAACGGTCCGCGACGGATCGTACGGCCCTGCTTAGGTACATTGGGCTTATTGGACAAGGTGGTACGATGTCCGTATTCAATCGGCTTCTCCCCCACTTCCCTCTCTTCTCCATGTCTGCACAGGAGGAGCAACAGGTTCGCCAAGGCCATGCCCCGGTATATTCACGATAGAGTACATATGCAATCCCGATCATACGTACATAATCTGCACCGCACGCGTTGTTTGATCGGCTGTATCCATCTATATGTGCCGTGAAAATAAATAGTACATACTAGCCAAACATCTAGAATCGCCGAATTCCACGAGCGAGGAGCGCCAGTCTATTATCCTCTCAAACCCCCTTTCTGCTGACCACCTAGCCCTGCTTCTGTAGCTCACTTGCTCTTTAGAAAAAAATACTTTGTATAGTTCCCACCCTATCGTCGAACGGTTGCGCCAATCTGACCATACCTATGTAGTCTCACTCGCGTCCCACTACATACACTTATTTTTTTACTAGATCGTGCGTACCTGGCATGAACTTGACTCGGTTTCCGTGACCGGCGGCCTCCTTTCCATCAAATGAGTGATGTTTCAATACATACGAATCATTGATTACTCCATACCGCCCATTGATATTCAAGACAAGACAAGAAACCCCGATAGGTGACGTTGTAGCGTCCCCGAATTATATCGGTACCTGTACTATATATACTCTCGGCCGCAGCATATACGAGCAAGGTTGATGAGACTGAAAGCTCATTTTGATAGAGCTGTAAATTCCGGATATATTATGCCAACTTGTAATCTGGTCGCTCCCAGGTCCTGCTATCTGCTCGAGTCCCGTCCACCCCAAGCTGTGTAATTATGGACGAACCAACCCATGATATCATCGAACCACCTGCCAACGCCGTGCCATGTGAATGCCATTCGTAACCCATGAGTTTTTGCACAAGAAAGATATTGTAGTAGCCCCTAAAACACAACGGCGCACCATTCATTTCCCCCAAGTAATCAAAACACAATTACACACACAACTGACTAGCTGAACAACATACAAACATCACCAATGCTCCGGCCCAAGCGACGAGGCCCGATCGAACACGCCCCTCAGTATCCTCCCCTACTGTTTGTGAGCGGCGGGCGCGGGCTCGGCTGCCTTGAGTCTGCCTCTCCGTCTCGGGGGCGGTGCCTGCGGTGGTAGTTTCTTGGCTGCCACCGCCGGCCCGCCATTCCCGTTCGCATTGATATGGACGACCGGCGCAAACGCCTTTCCGTGCCTGGACTTGGGAACTTCCGGTAACGGCTTCTTCGGCTTCCGCGGCGGTGGAGGTTCCTTGGACGACGCCGCCTCGCCGCCGTTGCTTGCAGCAGCTACCATGTCCTCCGGAGACGATGGTGGCGCGCCAGCGTCGTCCGCCTGCTCGGCGGTACTGAGCTCGGCCTTTCGGCTAGGTGTCTGTACACCGGGCTTCTCTGTCACCGCCGCCACATCAACCACACTAATCTTGCTGCCTGCGTCTTGCGACTCGAGACTGATACCTAACAGTCTGTTTGCAACCTCACCTGCGCTGTCGTCTGGCAACCAGCTGACCTTCTTCACCCGGTCTACCAGTCTCAGAGTGGTCTCATCTGCGGGGGCAAAGTGCGCGTTTCCCGACCCGGCCATGATTCTCAGCACCTTGACGATGTGGTCTTCCTTGTAGTAGGGTGGTTGGTTAAGCTGCGTGTGCGCGAGCAGCGGGTATAACACGCGCGCAGATAGGTATGTCGCAAAGACATCAGTTCGTAGGGCAGGTCGAGGAGGTTTCGTATTATGACATCGAGAAGGACGCGGAGGTCGTTGGTGTAGAAGTACTCGTATGTCGCTTTGGTTGTGAACAGGAGATAGAGGAGTTTCAGGATCAGCAGCTGGAGCGAGGTCTCGGTCTCGCGGTTGAGGAGAAGAATGAGGTTCTCTCCAAAAGTGCGAAATTGCGGACCGTACAGACACAAACACTTGACGACTCTGTTTGTCAGCAATGCGTTGGGCGAGGTAGGATCGGCCGCGGCGGCGGTGGAGGCGACCATGTACTGCTCGTTCAAAATGAGCAAAACCTTGATGATGGCGTAATTGTAGGGGTCGTGGGCATCATCCGAAAGACCCTCGGTCATCTGGAAAAGGTAGGCAACAAAGCCGTCATCGACATGCACAAGATCTTCGGGGCGCAGCCGTTCGAAGCGAGGCATCTCGTACATCAGTTCCAGGAGCAGGCGGTAGAGCCTGGGGTCGTCGTCTCTGTAGCCGTTCATCAACTCCAGCAAACGGTGAAAGCATCCCTCATTGACCATCTCCCGGTAGGTGGTCTCGTCGGCGCGCCCGTCCAGCAGGAGGAAGCTGGCGATGGCGTAGAGCGAGGCGGGCTCGTCCTCCTGCAGCATGCTGTATATTATCTGGGTGCGTGCATAGTGCGGGTCGGTATGGAATAGAGGGCTATTGAGCAGTCTGTCTGCGCAGGTAAAGACGTCATCTTCGGATTGGGAAAATTCTTGTCGGCATTTGGTAGCTAGATCAAGCCATCTGCGCAGCGCGTCGTCGAGAGATCCGAAGTCATGGGCGGCATAGCTATGGGAGAGAACCTCGTCGAGCTCTGTAGGTGGGCTCAGAGCCGCGGTCAGCTATCTTTCGGCAGAGGGGGCCAGCAAGTCATGCGCACCGTCCCATAGTTGTTCCTCGGTCTCTATGGTGTAGGTTATGTCCGATTCCTCCATGACGGATTACTTAGGGGAGATTGCGCGGGCTCGAGAGCGGGGCCAGCATCACGAGAATATGTCGAGTCTGCCCTGCAATGCAATCGAAGTCTGGGGTTTTGGTGGGAGGGGGCAAGTACAGTATTGGTGGATGGCGCAGACGAAAAGAGTGGCTCAAAGCCGATGAGCTTGGCAAGGAAAAGAGAGCTGTATGTATGTATTCCAGTCAGGCGGTCAAATAAAACGAAGAACACAGAAATCTGACCTACGGGTCTATCATTGCATGGAAAGCTGTAAAGTGAATGCTTCAATGTCTCTGTGCACTCCTCGGCTTACTCCTTGGAAGTATTATTGATGTCTGGTATGGGTGTCTAATTACGGATTTGGTGATACGATAGTGACGAGGCTGGTAGTAGTATTGGACCCAGTGATAGGCCGAAATGCGGGACTGACTCGAGCACCAGACACTGCAGGGGGGGCTACATATATTTGGTAGCACATGCACGCACTTAGCTAACCTAAGACCTTAGCCAAAGTCGTCCGCTCTGGCGCATGATCCCGTCCTTCTAGAAGCTCGAAGCTCGAAGCTCTGCTTGAATTGTACTTTTTTAACCCGTAATACATGTCTGTAGAGGGTATTTAATGCTTTCATTCATCGCTAGTACATATCTAATAAGCAGGGCCAACGAGCAAGGTCTTGCTTGCACCCCTATTAGCCAATGGCCCAGTATACCTAAAGTAATAAGTAAACTTGCCAACAAGCCATTTCCTGAGTATCTAAGTCGTGCCCGAGGAAACAGTCATCGCCGCTATAGTACAGTTTAGAGTCCATATTCCTGGAGATGCGGCCCTCTTAAAGCAAGTGCTTGATGATGCCCAACCTTCTCGACAACCACTCTGCGCTCAAGTCGCCTGAGTCGTTGTTTTGGCCTATTCGCACCTCGGCTACTAGCTCAGCCGGCAGGCTGCCCACCGATATCTCGACGTACCTCATCACTTCAACCACCCTGTACTACAGTGACTAGGAGTTGAACAGGCTAGCCACGTCCTCCAGCCCTTGCTCCCCACCTCCGTTGGCTGCCGAGTCCCCTGACCCGTTGGCAGGCGCCGTCATGAACTGCTGTGCCAATCTGCTTCGCGATGGTTTATTCTTCGATGACGATGGCTTTTGGATGTTGATGCTCTTGGCAAGCTTGCCCATTTCCGAGATGCTGACACCCTTCAAGTCTTTCAGCAACTCCAAGATGTGCCCGCGCTGGTTACGTGAGTTGGTCGACTTGAGAACCTCGCGCAGTACTCGGTCCACCTCGCTGGGCTTGATGTTCGGCAAAGATAGAAACACATCTCGTGGCGTCGACGTCAACGGCGCATAATAAGATATTATGGTCGCAATGAGTGCAGCAAGGTCTTTCTGGAGGTCCACGAAATACGGCTCGTGGATGGATGTGATGCATGCCTTCAAGACGTTCGAGGAGATGTATTCGCGAATTGTAGATGCTGTCGACGCTGGAATCACCGCTTCCTCGAGCTCGCTCTTGCCATCATCATCCATCTTCGTGAACTGCGCCTCGCTGGTCTCGGTTGCCATGAACTCTCCTGGGATTGTCCGGAACACGCGGAGCATGATGCTACAGCATCTGGTATCACGCACACGGATCGCGTGCGTGCAGAAGAGGAGAAGGGGCTCGAGTATAGTTGAGTTCGACAAGCAGAACTTCCGGAGCGAGAGGTATTTGCGCTTAGGCTGTTGCGCTGATTCCGGTATCGGGTCATCTGTATGTAGGTCAGACTCTGAGCCTATATGGAATTCCTTTGAACGTCTTCCAGGGCTCCACTTACTCGTGCGGGCGGGATCTAAGAAGTCGGCGACCATCATGACCGCAGTGTAAGTTAGTTGGCGGAGAATGCTTTCAGCCTTCATCTCTTCTGTAAGGGCTTCCCCGCCAGCCCTGATTCCCTGCTGTTCACCTTGTTTTTCCCACTCCAGGTTGACCTTGGTATCCATTTGTTGAAACGTAGAAGCCAGAAGTGGAGGCAGGAAATGGTCACGGAGTTGGACTGGGCAGTTATCAACCAGGTACCTAACCAAATTCAGGAGGTTAATCATCTGATGGGAGGATAGGCTGTGACAGTCGGCGAGCAGGGAGTGCGCCAGGGGTCCAGGCAGCTCGCTGAAGCCGTAGAACTGCATATCTAGGCGGCTCATGCAATAAATCACGGCATAGACCGATTCGCGGACGAAGCGAATGGTGCCTCGGATGGTGGAAGCGAGTCCTTCGAAGGTGAGCTTCTTGTCAACAACTCTGGCGTAGAAGTCGTCCTTGGTCCCTTCCGAGATCCCGGCTTGCCAGAAACGGTCAGTAAGAACACGGCTGACAATACTTTGCATCTCTGTTGGAAGGCCTTCCCAGTTTCCTGCGCTGTGAGAAGCATGCGCGTAGCTAGAAGAGTGGTTAGCAGACTGTATTGGATGCACATCACATAAGGTTTGGCGCTGTTACGTACCTTAGGAACTTCAAGAGCTCGGGCAAGATGGCCGGGAAAGCATCTTGCCACAGCTCGCACGATGTATCATAAGGGGCGGTGCCCTTCTCGACTTTGTCGATCGAGCAACTCAGGAATGATTTGGTCGGTCGCAAGGGAGCGCTGCCTGCCTCTCTTCAAGCTCATTCTGAAGGGCCTGGCCTTCAGCATCTAGGCCCACCGAGCCCCAGTCGTTGATTTCGTGAACACGCTTTCGGGCCAGGTAGTTTTGGGCCTTATCTAGTCCCATCATCTGGCAGAAGCCTGTATATGATGACAAGGCCTGCTTCAGATCCTCGTTCTGCCACTGTGCCTTGATAGGTTGTAAGAACCCGGCGAGTCTCTGGAGTTTCATTGGCTTATCGACCCGGTCCGACCGATGGATAATGGTGAAGAGAAACGTCTGGTACGTAATTTGCCGTTTCTCGTCCAGCGTCCCTGACGCTACCATCTCGCCAACTTTTGACGAGATTTGATCATAGACTTCGAGAAGATGATCCGGCATCTTAACCGCAAGTCTCTGTAGCTCAACCATGCTTTCCGACTGCAAATCCTTGACAGCGTCTGTGTATGCCCGGTGTTCCGGCTGCGTTGCCGGCCATGTCACCAAGATGTGCTCCAACACCTTCAGCATGAAACTTGGCTTCCTATCGAGTGCAGTGGTGGAGAATGCCACGAGCAACTGAAGTATCCGTTTCCTAATTAATGGATCCTCGAACTTCTTCGTCAATAGTTGCTCAGCCCACGACTCTAGACTGGCCTCCACTGCAGCTACGTCCCCTTCGTTCAATTCCGTAGCCGATCTCGCCCTCCACTTGCAAAAGCCTTTCAGGGCAGCCTCAATGACAGTGGCCTGTGCGTCGGCGCGAAGCGAGGCGGTCGAGAATTTCGTGTAAGTCGCGGGGTTGAACGAGGATTGACCATCGTATAGATTGTCGAGAACAGGCTGCGCGTGACCCAGAATGTGGCTGATGGCGTCCACGGGCTTGTGACGAACGATGCCCTCAATAACCTGGCAACTATATCGCCGGTAATTTCCAAGGAATGCGTGCCTCTCTGGTAGGGTATCGGTGTCTTCGAGTAGGAACAAGAACGTGGGGATCCTGAGTGTCTTCGGGCAAGTTCTCGTAGCGGAACTGGCGAGAACTGCAGACGTCCAGTAACGGACCAATGATCTCCGGGGTCTGCGCAATGTTAGGGCCCAGATGTGCCTGGTTCAGCAGTCTCGTCCAGGTCACAAGCACGGGAATTGATACTATCAAGCTTGGGCTTTGTGTAACCAGCAGCAAGAGCTGCAGGAAGGCCGGAAGGTCGACCCGTCCCTCATTAAGGGGCAAGACCTGCCAACGTCGATCAATGTAATTCGCAACAAAAGAAATCAACTCCGAGAGCTTCTTGCCAAATTGGTACTTGTCATCGTCTATATCTTCAGCATCGACCCGGGACCATTCGAATAGCTGTCGAAATAGTTCGGCATACTTGCGGTCGTAGAGTGGCACGACGAGGTCAAGAAACTCCTGGTCCACAAAACTGGTACGCGAATAGAGCGAATGCATTGCGTCAAGGGCAGCCTGTGGCAGTGTCAATTATGTATGGAACAAAGTGTATCAACGTGCTCAAGATGGTTACCTTTTGTACGGCAAGATGGGGCGCACGAAGCCCGTCACACATGACACCCACGCAGCCTGTAGCCGTGGCAGCATACGGGACCACCCAGGGCATGAGGGAATAGAGTACGGCGAATGCCCGAACGGCACAACTACGCAAGTCGGCGTTGTTCTGTAAATCCATGGAGAGGCACTGGCGCAGAAGAACGGTAATTCGTCCGAGCCAGCCTTCTTCGCCACATCGGACATTGGGGCCGGCCTTGCGTTCGGGAAAATGTTCGACCAAGACGGCAGCGGGAGTGAATATTTCAACGGCTGCCTTGCTAAGAATACCTTCTCGGATTGCGACTACGGCATCGTCCCCATTGAAAATCTCGTCCGAGAGGGTTTCCAGTATGAGTAGGACAAGCTCCTTGTGTACCGCCGAGTCTGGGACCTGCCAAAGCTGGACCAGCATGGTGTCCATGTCCATCCAGCCATTCTCGTCTGCCCAACTGCGTTTCGTGACCTCGACCCATAGCACAGCAATCTTGTTTCGGAGGTAGACGGGGTCTTCTCGGGAAATCGACCGCGAAAGCTCCAAGACCCAGTTGCGCAGGGCGACAGCTTGGTCGGGGGTGTACTTTGCCCATTTGTGTTTGATAGCATGCTCGAGTAGCGATAGGGCGTAGTGTCGTACGACTGGAGATTGGGCCTTATCGGCGGCCAGAGTGTAGCCGTGGAATGGGGCCTCTTCCGAGTCCTTGACTTCCTCGAGGAATCTCTGGGCTTCCTGACGCGTATCGTTGTTGGAATATGGATTGTGGACGAGCTGGAGGGCTTCTTGGATCCGGGGAATCACGGCCATGCCACCGGCGACGTGACCGTTCGCGACTGTGCCCACCATCCCCATGTTGCCGTTGACCTGTTGCGCCGCTGACATGATGAGGGGAAGCTATCTGGGCAAGGTATAGCTCTCGCGAGTCTCGGTTCGGCGTTTGATGACGGACGACGATCTTGGAGGGGTGGGCGGTAGTTCTTTCTGTTGGTCCACCAGGGCGGGCAGTCCGTTGCGAGATGTTTGTCTTATGTGCAAGTCATCAGGTAAGGATTGCCGTGAAGGATGTCTTGTAGTATGTAATGCAATGGACAGGCCAGGCCGAGAAAAGAACAAAAGCAGGCGGGCAGAAAGGGATACGGAATAAGTAAAAGTGAAGTGACGTGTGTGGTTGGGGCAGTCGGGTGAGGACGAATTATTTTGGTTGAAATGACTGGATCGGTAAGTCGAGTAGGTAGGTACAAATATCTATCTCCAGATGATGAGGAAAGCAAGCGCGCTTTAATCTACCTACCCTGTCCAGCTTTACCTCTAAGAAACCCACTCGTCCAACTGCAGTGTTTTAGTTGAATCCGAAGCTACGGCCTAACCCAGGCAGGCACGGCCTTTAGGTTCTGTGCTGGAAGTCAGCTAACTTTTTAGTGGTTGACTCACTGGCTTGGACAGGGGTCGTTTCCTGCCAGCCCCAGTTCCAGTTCCAATTCCGCTATCCAGTGCGCTGTCTTGCCGTGTGTTTTTTCTTAACATGCACTCAATTGATGCATGTAATGTAACTGGCCGCCGTAATCTCCATTTGATCAGGCAGGTGGAGCATCAGGCAACCGGTAGTTGGGTAACACAGTGGAAGCCTGTCTGGTGTAGGGCAGGAACAGAATCATGGCAACCTTACTTGAGTATAGGAAATCGAGTGTTCTTGTTACCAAGACGATATATCCCCATACTCACCTACTTAGGTATTGTATTGGATGCAGTTTACCCCCAAGAACCCTTTCCGCTCATGCCATCAGTTATCCGAGCTTTGATTCCACCACTAATTGGAAATAATATGGCAGTTGGTACCTGACTTATCTATAAAAACATGTTATTATTGCCTACGTAAGGGCTCATACAGCGCCAGATCCGAGCATGTTTACTGCAGTTGGCGATATGGGTTGCACGTTATGGTGAGACATTCATAGTCTGATGTAATCTGACTGTGGTGCTGTTTACTACCTTAAACGAAAAGCATGAGTCCTTCAGCTCATTATATTGGGTGGGTGGACTGTGGTTTCAGCATATCATGACTTATGCTGAGTAGAACATTATATAATCGTGGCTTATCTCAAGTCCCAATAACGGACCTTGGCATTCCCAAAGCGTGCCATAAACCCAACTGTCACAAGCGTCCACATACGATACAAATATGCTGCAGCAGTGCTATTAATTTCATTTACAGCTCAAAGGACCACGTCCGATTTGTCAGTAAATGGAGATGTAATCAACTGTGTTTTCCAGGATCTATCTTTATGGTATGTACTTTATGTAAGCCAGCACATCCTCAAGCATCACGCACATGTCATGTATGCGGAAGCACCCAAAAACACAGCAGCTTGTCATAGAAGCTCGTAGAGATGACCTTCAGATCACCGCCCGGCGTCTCGGAGCCTGGCTGAAAGTCGCTGCCGTAGTTCATGCTCTTGTGTTCCTCGAAGCGTGCCACGACTTCTACTGCACACTCTTCCATTTTGGAGCTGCCCGTGACTCTCAAAACCCGCGACCCAGCATGCATGCAAGAAGCCAAGACAGTGGCCTCCCAGCAATTACTTTGCTTCGTCAAGCTCACGAGTTTCAACCTCCATACGCCTCCGTCTAGGTTGGTCTCTTGTAATAATTGAGCTCTCATGGCCAGTGTCTTAGGGCCAGACTCATAGGCCGCATAAACCCGGAGGTGGTCGTCATAGCTTCCAGTCAATACGACCCTGGCTTTGTCTTCGAATGCGATGTCAAGAGGTAGTATAGCTGTTACTCCTGCGCCATGTCCTTTGGTTTTGATAACAGACTGTACAGCCTCAATGTGCGGCGTATCAGACTGTAGATTGCAAGCAGCCTGTAATAGCATGGAGTCATCACCGCCAGAGTAGATGGTGAATAACCTTTGATCAGTTACTTCATAGAGGGCGGGCGAGAACGCAACGGTCCACGCCTCCAAAGTGTGAGCGAGCACGGGCTCCTCACTTGCTTCGAAGACGTTCCAAGCATCATCGACCCGAAAAACATGTACCTCGAATGCCGATGTAGTGACGGAAATAAGGTCCGGCAGCACAGGGTGCCAGCAGCAAGATAGGAAGAGAGTGTTCCCATCTCCACCTAGAGGCAGATGGGTAGCAAGCTCAGTTAAGGTTGCAGATGCATTCACTGCTGAGACCTCTAGCTTGGAGAAAGACAATGTCCCGGTACTCGATACGACAGCCAGGATATCAGACTTGTCCTCTTGCGGGTGGAAATGCAAGTCCAAGATGGCAGAAGGCTGCTGTTTAGTCTGAAGGTGCCGTCTGCATGGAATAGGACAGGACAGTCAGACAAGAACCCGGAAATAGCAAGGCCTGATTTTGCTTACACCTCGTCGTCGTCGTCTAACTGGAAAACAACAAGGCTTCCATTGCGGTTTTGGCTTTGACGAGTAGCTACTTGGGTGGTATCATTGTCGTCATCGAAGCCCGCATTTCCATCTTCCGCCGAGGCCTCCTCCTTCTGAAGATTGTAAGTGCCAACGACAAGATGCTGCGGGTGGGCTGGACAGAACTCGATGCAGCTTGGAGGAAGATCAAGCGTCAAAGACTGCCGAGAACTTAGGAGCTGTGCTTGTTCCATGTTGTTAGACAGGGCTTGAGTTCGATACATATAGAATTCTGGATTTGGTAGTTGGGAAAAGGAGCTTGGGCTGATTGACAGATTTAGTGACCCCCACCAGCAGGGCTTACCCGCCCGCGTCGGTCCCCTGCTTTAGCGTGGGAGTAGGCGAGAGCTTGGGCTGAGCTGAACGGCCGCGCAAACGGTCGCTCGATAAATCCCCGATTTGTACCTCGTACGCCTATGGTGCATGTGTATATACATCATGCATACGTGATCTGCATTGATTGCATCGAGTGGGTTCGGTGCCAGTGAAACCCGACTTCTGGTGTGACCTGACCTCAAGGGGACCAGTCACATTTACAGTATTGTCCCTTCCCCAGGAGTCGGCAGCCTGCTCCTCTCCCGGCACCGGCACTGGCAGGCACTTAGCTAGCATTATTCCGCTTGTTGTGGACGGTACGAATTCGACCTCAGATCCGTCCTCCCATAACCTAATGCAGAAAAGGAAAAGGTACGTAAATGGCGTAGAGACAATAACGGTCGTCACATTTCTTGCGTATTAACTCACTTGACAGGGTGTCTCATCTCACCGTCCCGCGCCATCAAGTCTGAAACCTACCATTCATCGTTTCTTTTTTGATCAACCAAACTGCGACTGCTACCAATTGTTGGCCCGGTATTGGGTCTCTAGGTAGACCATCTTCGTAGCTGTTTATAAGCAAAGATGGATTCTGGAGACGAGTCGGATTTTTACGGTAAATATCTTTCCCATGGGCATTCTTCGTCCATCTCTATGTAAACCTCCACTTACAAAACCCCCAGGTGGTGAGGAAACGACCAAGGAGCTCGAGGAGAGGGTTGACAGCTTCGACATCCAAGGCTGGTGGGAGCAACGGCAGCATGTCCAAAGCGCCCTGCGGCTCCAGGCCCTGCGACAGACCCAAACCACCAACACATCACGCCTCCACAACCCCTACGCCGGTTACCCATATGCTTGGCAGCTGAATGAGACGGTGGATGATTTTCTGAAGCGGCTGCCGCCCGCCACGACTGATGAGTCCGAGGAATGCCCGTGGATCTTCATCTGCAATCCTTACATCGAGCGCAAGCCAAAATCCCTGGCCCAGAACCAGCACATTCGCGGGTGTGAAGATGAAGGCCCCGAAGAGGATCTTTCCGATATCCCCCGCTTCATCGAAGGCGGCCGCGAAAGACTGAGTATGGTCACGGAATTCTCCGATTTTATGAAGAAGTCGACCAAATCTCAGACAGTCATCACCCGCGAAGTGAACAAAGCCGGCAGAGAGGCTACAGGGGATATCCTCGACCTGGCGCTGAATCTGCACGTCAGGTGCGGCAAATGGATGATTTTCTGCTCGGTTCACAGCGTCAACGAGACTTGGGAACTCGTAGCTAAGGCTACTGCCAATAACGAGCTGGGGATTGCAGCCAAGGTCGCCCCGCGATCCGCTGTCGATCGGAGAACGGAGCGGCTCATCTGTGTTTACACGGCGGATTTCAGCGACAAGGCGGATGTGCAGAAGGTGGCTGCCAGACTCAAGCAGCTTGGCCTCGTTCAGGCCCATGGGAGACCACTTTACTATAAACCAGGTTAGTTCTTTTCTGCACGAATGATTGGGTGGAGTTACGGACTGACAAGAACAGATTGCTATACGTATCTGGGCATTGGTTCCAGTAACGCCTGGGGCATCAGAGCCTCCATTTACAATACGACCGAGATATTGGGCAAGCCTTAGGACGGATCTGACGGTGGCATAGAGGCCGCCTGTATTTGAGGTGTTTGCTGATTTGTCTGAGATACCCTTGCTTTTCCGAGTTAGTTGATTTCGTCGTTTAGTGACAGGATGCCGAAATGTCCCGGAATAGGGAGGACGGTCAGTCGAGATATCAAACTCATGTTATTGCTAAGAGTGTTGCAACGTTCAGTAAAATGCAACGCAATGCAATAAAGTGCCTGCTATCAATGGGCGCCAATTCCTCATCGAACCAATACCCAATGCAAACTCGCTTACTCGGGCGTAGACCCTGAATGCAGTCCCCCAAACGCCGTCAATGCTTCTTCTCCGTGCCTAACAACCATTGATGTAGGTCCGCCAGGGCCCGAGCCGCGTCCCCATGCCCCTAATGGGTCGGGCTGACAGGTCGGGCATCCTCTGCTGTGCCCCCACCACCAGCGGCCACCACCGCGGCGCTCGCGCTGTCGAGAGGAAGCAACGGAGGCGGGGGCTTCACGGAGGCCTTGAGCAGCAAGACGAGTCGGTACGCGCTGTTACCATTCAAATAATACCGATGCAGCTTCTTCGAGCGTAGAAAGCCGAGACGCTCGTAGAGCCGCATGGCTGCCGTGTTGGTCTCTTCCGTCTCCAGCACCACCTCGTCCGCGTTTCGGTCGGCCATGGCGTCAATGGCCATCTTGACGAGCGCCGTGGCGATTCCGTGGCCTCGGTAGGCGGAGGATACGGCTAGCATGGCGATGTAGCCTCGGTGCGTGGCGGGCGAGTGGGGAGGCATGGTGTTCGAGTTTGCAGATGATGACGCCTATGAGCGAACCATCATCTGGATGCAGAGCCTGTCGAAACCCATACGTATGTCAGCTACGGAGTCATCCAGAGCTCTCCTCGCCTCTGCGAATAGGCAAAAGGTACAAAAGACCAAGGTTTGGGCCTAAGAAAAGGGCTGGACAAAGGATGCTGACCATGTAACACAAGTGGGCCCATTGGTAAAGAAAGTAGCGATAGACGTAGATGCTGTAGGGCTCGCTAAGATCCTTCGAGATCAGGGCCCGGATGGCGGGCAAATACTGCTCCTCGAGTGCATGTTCGTATTGGATGTACCGTAGTTCGCCGGGGAGCTCGGTAGCGCGCGTCGCTGTTTCCATGTTACCCGTCGATCGGGTATGGCGAACGTGGAAAAGGAAAATGAAGTTTGGAGCGGTTGACGGCACGGTTATAGTCTATCACGCCCGGCGAAATACCCCGCGTCTCTGAAATGGTAGACAACCAAAAAGTGGTGTTGCTGCTTTCACAATGTAACTACCATAACAAGTTCACATTTGAAATGGATTTGGTTTCTTTTTCTTTTTTTTTGACTCGGTGGGAAAAAAGGAGGCAAAGTCCAAAAGGACAAGCTTAAAATCAAGATGGGCCAAGAGCGATGTAGGCTGTTGTTACAACCTGTATGCCAATGCAAACCTGTGCTGATCTTACGTGTGTCAGTGTCGGTCAATTATCAGACGAGCAATTCAGAGAAGGTATATCATGTAGGGAGAGAGACACGCCAGCCAGTGACAGCAGATACTATAAACCAAGTCATGGAGTGAAAGAAGGAAGCTGCCCTCCACGTTGCAAAACAGCAATACGACTTCACCGCGAGGAAACGGAGATTGGAATGGAGCAACCCAAGCTCCTAAGCGGCTTGTCTGGTAAGCACTCAAGCACTCAAGCACTCAAGCACTCAAGCACTCAAGCACTCAAGCACTCAAGCACTCAAGCACTCAAGCACTTAAACATCTAAACACTCAAGCACTCGAGCTCAAGCAATTTACTGGCCGTGCCTACCCACTTTCACATGTGACGGCGGTTGACGATTTAAGCAAGACGCTCGGAGCTGCACCAGGGTTGGGTTCCAATCGAATCAGTCGCATGTTTACAATCCCATGTGATTTCTTGCATGACTGTCGCTTGGTCGAGCCAAGCATTCGCCAGCATTTGCCCTTTGCAGAATTATTATGTACATTTGCATTCCTCATGCACAAATTTTACTATTGTGTACGACGCTACGGAGTACACAGGTGCTATTTACAATTGACCTTAGCAACACCGAGAAGCGGGAAGCAAGCTCGGAAGAAGCACCGCCTCGGGATCGATGACGATCGCTGTAGCTTCCGGGGCTGTTTCGTTTTGGTCCATTTCAGTGCCTAAGGTAGCAGCAGGATCAATACATACTTTAGGTACCTACAGTAGCGCATTTTGCAGGTTTTGACGTCAGGATGTTTCGCGGCGTGTTACCTCAGCCCCGCGAAAATAATTGCCAGTCGTCTTTTTCTCCCTCCGCTCCGGCCTGTCAGGACTCAGGCGGAAATACACTTTATAGAACTCGTGTCGTAATCGCCAGTGACGTTTCCCAGTCGGACGGCATTTTACGAATCCCATAGCGACCGTGGGGTTCAAAGGAGCGGCAGTTCAATTTGTTGTTGTTGTTGTTGCTCATTTTAAGCAATATAACGGACGACCGACAGGCACCGAGCGACCACAGTCAACCCGAGTCCCAGTCTGCGCGCGCTTCCCGCCCTGTCGTGCAGCCGATCTCTCTGCTTGCCTAGACATGTAGCATCGCTCAAGAGATTCGGAAAGAAATAAAAACCATGGCTTCAGAACTTCGTCGGCGGGTCCTTAACCACAACACGAACTCTGATGATTCGGCGCCAGCTTCCTCGCGCGAGGACAGCCCCGTGAGACCGGGGGACAAGGTGAAGGTGGTCCATCACATCCAGAAGGCCAAGACTCAGAAGCGCAAGTCTACCTTCATCTTCTTGATAGGTGGACTCTGCGGCCTCATCGCGGCTGGCTTCCTCGCGCAGAGCAATGATCTGATTGCTTTCCCCGAGTTTGGCGAGCTTAGCATGGACAGCATACTGGACGTTCTACCAGCTGGCTTTGCGAAAGAGATGAAAGATCTCATGGTCTGCTCCCCCATCTTACTTCGAAGCTTTCTCGACCGTACTGGTCTAATGTGTTGTGACTTCAGAACGGCGAACGCAGTTACGTCGAAAGCTACGATGCCTTTTCCGTCAGTCTCAAGGCGAAGAACGCCGGTCTCCATGCCCACCATCCGATTATCATGGTCCCCGGTGTCATCTCGTCCGGGCTCGAGTCGTGGGGGACAGGCAACTCTTCCCGACCGTATTTCCGAAAGAGATTATGGGGCAGTTGGACAATGATGAGGGCGTTGGTTATGGACAAGGAGTCCTGGAAGAAGCACATCATGCTGGACAAGGAGACCGGTCTCGATCCTCCCGGGATCAAACTGAGGGCTGCTCAGGGGTTTGATGCCACCGACTTCTTCATAACGGGTTACTGGATCTGGAACAAGATCTTTGAGAATTTGGCTTCCCTCGGTTACGATCCAACAAACTCGTTCACCGCAGCATATGATTGGAGGCTGTCCTATACGAACCTCGAGACGCGCGATCAATATTTTTCTCGCCTAAAGGCCCACATTGAGATGGCGCACAACTTTACCGGGAAAAAGGCAGTCTTGGCATCGCACAGCATGGGTGGTCAGGTCGTCTACTATTTCTTCAACTGGGTTGCTTCAGCCAAAGGTGGGAATGGCGGCGATAGCTGGGTAGACGACCACATAGAGGCTTGGATCAACATCAGCGGGTGTATGCTCGGCGCGGCCAAAGACGTGCCCGTGTTGCTCTCGGGGAAATGAGAGATACGGCACAGCTCAGTGCCCTTGCTGTGTCCGCATTGGACAAGTTCCTCAGCAAAGACGAGAGAGCTGAGCTGTTCCGTGCGATGCCCGGAATCTCTTCCATGTTGCCTATGGGAGGTGATCGGGTCTGGGGAAACTTGACGTGGGCTCCGGATGACCGGCCGGGACAGAAGCATTCCTATGGCGCTGCTATGAACTTCCGTATGGGGATGAACTGGTCGACCCCAACCGCCAATTTCACCATGGAAGCGGCCAGGGCTTACTTGATGAATTCGACGGAGGAGTGGTATCGAAACCATTTGAAAGGGAGCTACTCGGACGGGATCGCCGATACAGCGGCCGAGGTGGAGGTCAACATGGACGATCCAGTCAAATGGATTAACCCATTGGAGACTCGACTACCATTGGCCCCTAACCTGAAGATTTACTGCTTCTACGGTGTGGGGATACCGACAGAGCGGGCATACTACTATCGGGCGTCAGATCCTTCCATGTTTACCAATCTCAGTATGACGATCGACACGGCGATGACGGTGGACGAAATCGATCACGGCGTGATCATGGGCGAAGGGGACGGCACCGTCAACCTTCTGAGCTCGGCATATATGTGCAACAGGGGATGGAATATGAAGCGGTACAATCCGGCCGGGGTCAAATTGACGGTCTACGAGATGCCTCATGAGCCCGAGCGGTTCAGTCCCAGGGGGGGCCCCAACACGGCTGAACATGTGGACATCCTCGGGCGCACAAGCCTCAACGACTTCGTGCTGAAGGTAGCCGCTGGCAAAGGAGACACGATACAATCGAACGTTGTGAGCAACATACTCGAGTATGCGCCGAAAGTCAAGATTTACGAGGAAGACAGCGAGGTGGCTGATGAACATCCTGTCGAAAGCACTAACGAATAGTGTCGGAGTGTTTGCGGGTTCATAGGCCTTCTACTTGTCATGGCTGCCATTTACTGGTCATGGTTTTATTTGGAGTTCTTGGCCTTGATCGAGGCCTGGGTGGCGTACCTTTGCTGAATGGGACCGGGCGGTGGCTTATCTGATTACTCCTTCGAAGTATACCCCATTGAGAGTCGAGAACGATGTGTTTCACGTTATTACATAAGTCGAGATCCTGCCACGTTTGTTTCCTAATGATTAATATATATCAATATAGAAGGCTGCTTATATTATTTGATTAACTTTATGTCTTGTCTTGACCATTGTATTCGAAGACCTTTTTTTGCGTTGGCCTGGTTGATTCTTTGGCGCGCTCCCAATTGGCGCTGCTGAACTTGAATGGGAAAAAGCACAGACCCTTTTTGGTAAATTCCCGCTTTAGTTCAATTCGATTCTATACATTCGCGTCCAGCCATCTACATCAAATACACATTCAAAAGTTCGGTTTCGACGTTGAATGGTAGTCGAGATTATAAAGACAAGTTTTGTATTGTCCAATAGCACCATGAGCTCCGCGCCCAAACGAAAAGATGGGCCTGGTGGTGGCGATCAAGGGCGCCTGAAGAAGAGCAAGGTAAGCGCATCAAGACTTCTTCGAGGCCGAAGACCACCTCCAGCTTGCTAATCATGATCAAATACATAGGGTGGCAACTTTGGCAAATGGCAAACACCGCATCAGAAAGCCAAGATGGAGACGTTGCGGTCCAGGGTCGGACACTCGATATTGGCGACGTAGGGTTCTGGGTTACTTGCCAACGCAACAAGGAGGTCAAGGCCCTTGATGAAGTCGTAGCAATGTGCGATGAAGTAAGTCATGCAAGCCCTCCCGCTTATTCATTCCACCGCACTAACGCCCGTCCCATCTAGTACGGTGAGAAGCTATATGGCATCAAGCCAATGATGGATGATGACAATGGCTCCGAGGACGAAGGCGACATTGAGGCCGCTATCCAGAAGGAGGTTGCTGGCATCAAGAAGCAGGCTTCCAACAACAAATCTCTGGAGACCTCAGCATTTGCTCCCATGCGCCTCAGCCTGGATTGCTTGCTGTTTGTCAAGACCAAGCAGCCAGTCGAGCCCCGCCAGTTCGCTCGCAAGGTGTGCGAAGATGCCATGCTAGTCTCCGACAGGAAACAGCGACGGTCCAGATTCCTCAACAGAATCACGCCCATCACTCTCATGGGCAGCGCAACCAAGGTTGGGATCGAGGAGACGGCAAGAACGGTCCTGGCACCCGAGTTCGATCTGATACCAGTAGGAGAGGAAGCTGGGAGCCTGGAGGAGAAGGACGCCAAGGGCCCTTCTGTAAGTCCCAAGGATGAAGCCGTGGCCAAGGACCTGCCCATTTCACTGAACTAACCATTTCGCAGTATGCAATTCGTGTTAGCTCGCGGGCACAGAGCAACCTCAAGACCCAAGAAGTGATCAAACTGATTGCGAGTCTGATTGGCCCGCGCCACAAGGTCGACCTTACGAAACCTGACAAGTTCATCCTGGTCGAGATATTCCAAGTAAGTGCAACGTGGTTCTTTGGCCGTCTCATCATGCTCACCTTGTCACAGACATTTTGTGGTATGAGCGTCGTTGAGGGAGACTGGAACGACCTCAAGAGGTACAACATCCGCGAGTTGTACGAAGCAGCAACCGCAAAGGCGGAAACCCCCAAGACAGAAGAGAGATCGAAAGACGGGCAGTCAGCAGGAGGCAACACAACCACAGAGCCCAACTCGGCGGTGGAAGCGAAGCCTGACGGATCGGATTCGAAGATCACAAAGGAAGATAACACCGATACTGTGCAAGAAAGCCCAGCTAACTAGACAGCCCCCTTTGTATCTTCTCTCCCTTGGATTACGTTACGTTGTAGAAGCGAGTCGGGACTTCCATCGGGTACCAGAGAGGCATATATGACATAAGACTCTCGTTAACGAAGCTCGAGGCCTAGCCAACAGGTAACTTGATCAATGCCGGGCTTGTTCCCGAACCCAGCTTTACTGCCAGTCCTGAGGATACCAATGAAAGGGACGGTAAAATGGCCAGCTCGCGTGCTCAGACCTGTGTACCCCAACTAGATCCCAGTTGTAGGTAGCCAATGTGATCTGGTACACCCTCGATTGAGCAACTTGTCGTATCTTGGCCACTGGGGATTGGGGCAGAGGTAGGACTATATCGGGAAATAAAACAAATGTCACGGCAACTTTGTGCACCGCTGTCCTGCATAGGAGGAGTCACAGCACGATCTGGCTGAGCCCATCACTTTTCCCAGGTATCTTCCTCGAACAACGTAACACACATCAAAAGCCCTCGTCCCTTGGCTGCCCCGCCTCGCCCGCCCAAGCTACCAGCAGTGGGCAGTGTCATGAGTAAGTACCACTAGAAGAAGCAGGCAACCCGGCTAACAAAAAGCTTCCATACCACTCTTTTCAACTCAGGGTACAGAAAGTGTCTGTCTGTCTGTCTACCGTGCTAGATACCCTGTATACACCCACCTACCTAATGTGTACCTCCTAGTCCGGTGAGCGACGCGGGCGGCGATTCCAACGCTAAACCGAATCGCGACAAAATTGACGAGGACAATTTCGGGACGAGGAGAGTTGAGGAGGCGGCTCCCACAAATTAGATGCAACAAGCTTCGTGCATATCTGACAGGTCAAAAAACCAAGCAGATGTATGTACAAGCATGGGGTCCTGCACGAACCACCCTGTGGGCTTCGAATGGGTGGGCAAGTGTCCGGGCATGGCTTATGGCGGCCCCAGTCCGGTTCCAAGAGTCGTCCAGTCTGCATCATTCTCAGGACAGGAGAGAAGGCTGATGTCAGTTCAGCCATCTTCCAACTTGAGCAGATTCGTCATCAAACCAAGCAGGGCATATTCATTCGCTCTTATTCAGCTGAACGGCCTTCGGCATACGACACAGCTTGGGCCAGCCACTTCACCGGGATGCTGATTCTTTTCCGAAGTAAGATGATAACCAACGGGGCAGCGAAGTGCTCTCTGTCTGTAGCGACGCAGGCGTGTGTATATGTAAAGATCTCCTTGCCGGTTAACGGTTCCAGCGGTACGGTTGGGGGCCGATTGGTAGGGCGGGACAATGGCAGGGTCCATTGCAGCATTGCCAACACCCCGCCCTGGAAAGCCACCCCACCGCCTCTGACGCTAGAAGGTCTAGCCCTGTAGATTCGCTAAACTCGGCCAATGGGAGGCAACTCTTCTCGCTTCTACCTGCATGGGAACAACTTCAACCCCATGCACTAACACCAACTACCTACATACACATAGACACACATCATCCTCATCCGCTTACGAATATACAACTGTCGGATGATATCAAGTGGGAGGAGGATAAGCAGCGATTCGGAAGGGTCCTCGGCCATGCCACATCTTCTGCGCATCCCTCCCCCTCACCGCTTCTCGTGAGCAAGATGCTAGGTAATCAACTATTTGCACGCCTAGGAACGCAATGCCTGATGAGACAACGGTCTCGGTCAAGCGAGTTCGCTTCCAAGACCAATCAGGAGGTAAAGATATGGCTCAAAGCGGGTAGCGTGTACGAGACTATGTGTATCTCCTTTCTGCCGTTGACATGGCTGCCAGCCAATCTCCTATTATTTTTCTTCCTTCCTCTTCTTCTTCTCCTCTTTTGTCCTTGGGCGGACTTAGGAGCAGTTTTATATACTCTCACATCTTGAGGGCCAGGGTTACCAGACCTACTATCCCGTCCGGCCCTGGGTGGATGCCATGCCATATTCAGGCGGCCGGCTGAGGCGCCATTTAGCAAACGCCTCGTGCGGTATGCTTGAATGACGCCGTCCAACCAACTAACATGGGAGCGACGGCCCTAGTATATGTACTCACAATACTGTAAAAGACAGGTGTTGTGGACGGGTTGAAGCCCACGTGCAATCTGTCGCTTCCCTCTGCGTCTACATGTACAGCATATCATGGCTGCATGGGTTGCTCTACACTGCTTTAGCCGGACAAGGAATTCCATTGGGAGCATGATACCGGCTTCTCGAATACTTCTCCCGGTATCTTGGCGATTCAGCCACTCGGAGCTGCTGTGGACTAGGGAATCCGTCCGCTGGTGAACATCATCTAAGACTTGTCAACATCGTCGTTTCATCCCGGAGGACTCAGCCATGCATATCGCCATATGCCTTCAACAGCCCACTCCTTGCCCCGTCCTCGGTGATCTGGCTTGTGGTCCTCCGCCTAGATAGCCGAGTAGACCGTTACCTTCGTGTGCCTGAACCTACTGTTCAAGCCGCCTGTTCGGCGACCACACCACCACACCCCCTTCTCTCTTGTCAAGCTCCTTCTCGTCTTCCCGGCAAAGCCTCGTTCGCCAACAAGCGACTGATACAGCCTCTGCCTATATTCTCCGCCCGACAGAAAGGCGCCCCATTCCTCTCGTCTTTTTAGACATGTCATCCCATGTGCCCGACTCCTTCTCGCGCCTTCCGACACAACTTGTCATTTCGGGCGCCATCAGCTATCTTGTCAAGCGACGACTATATTAAAAGACCCGTGCAGCTTCCCATCCCCTCATACGAGTTTGCCAGCTCATCTATAATCCCAATTGTTATTACTGTCCGTTACTTGCTTTTACCTCCTCCTCCAGGGATAGTCAAACCCGCTACTCTGTCTCCCAATTTGGACCAGCCTGCATATTACGGCACCTCCAGGGTCAAGGTAACTCGCGCCACCCTGCAGCCTACGAGTAACTACCGTTTGCTATCTCCTCAGAGGGTTGTCTCGGGTCCCTGTCCATACCCTTGCCCATACAGAGAGAGAGAGAGCGCGAACCCCCCCCGCAACCTTTGTCCACCCACAAACGCCTTTATGAGTCGGTAGTGGCTACTTTGTCGGACTGCCATACTACAATCAGTCCATGGTCAAGCCAGATGTCGGGGTAAGAGGCAGCAGGAGCAGCTTAGCAGCACGGCTGGAACCGACGGTTGTTTCCATTCCTTTTGCAGTGGCCCCTTTCCGTAAAACCTTCATGTCACTCTACCATCCATACCCGGTCGCCTCTGAGCTCCGCGTGTCCAAAGCGTTCACATATCGGCAATGTTGCACAAAAATACGGGAATCACGTCACCAAGCAGCCTGCCATTCACAAACGGATTTCCTGCCACCTGCCATATCCATGAATTGGCCGGCGCGACTTGAACGTCTCGAAGCAGTCGTAAGCCATGCTGTGCCCCAAGTAGCCGTCCGGTCTCTCCGGTTGCTGCCACCGACGACGGCGGGCGGTCTACAAATACTCTACAATGTCGAGCTCTCGGACGACAGGATGCTCTTGTTGAAGCTGCCACCCCCGCTCATGCTGCGGCTCCTGCGCTGGGAACATAACCTTATACTGTCGGAACCATGCGTGATAACATGGATCTTCACGGAAATATTCGAACGCTCGCGGGCCCCAAACCCCAGGATACCCATGCAGAGCTCCGTCACGCCCAACACTCAAACGGGCTTCACCCCCTTCCAGGCCGCAAACATGATGAGCATGGACCAGGAACCATCGTCCGCCACACCGGGGGATCCCTTACTCTCCTACCTACCGGCCGTCATCACTAGTTCGACATTCAACGACAAGCTGGGGTCCCCCTTCAGCTTGTGGGAGCCTGCCATAGGGTGTGCCATCTCGAGTCTTGCGGAGCCGCTCACACCGCCAGAGAGGAGAACGGTGGATTACCAGAAGGGGCACCTTATCCGGCTGATATCTCAGTTTCGTGCCCCTAACTCTCGCTTCGGCCCCGCCATCGCTGTCCTCGGCGGCGCCCCTCCCCCCTATTATGCAAACATGGACGGCAATGGCGGCTTACCCGTGCCGACATCATCCGTCGGCTCGGGCAGCGTTGCGACTTGGTCCACTGCATTCCTCGCCCTGATGGAGAACATAATTCGAGACGGCGAGGACTTGACCATCAACATCAACTACTCGCGCATCCGCAGTCACATGGATCGCCTTAGCTACGCCCTCGACGACGTGATGGAACCTCGCCTCGTGCTTTTCGATGCCGGCAGTGACGACAACGTCTTGGTCACACGCTCTACCAAGAGAGCTCAAATCGAGAATGGGTCTAGCAGAACAGCACATACGAATAACGGAAGTCCGCAAGAAAGGTCATTATTAACAGGTGGGTCGTCTAGCAGCAGTTGCAAGGAGTGCGCGACATCTTATAATGTCAAGCGCGTCGGTGAAACAACTGGAATACAAGGGGCGGTTGATAGCATCAGACCAATCCGAATCAGTGTCACAGGCCTGCAGGACTGGAGTAACTGCCTCTTCGGTGATCCCCTGATGGTCAAGGCATTCAACCAGAGTCCATCGGACGACTTCCTTCGCGGGTTTAGGGGTCAACCACCTGGCTACCCCTCTAGTTCCACTGCCGAGATGCCCCGCGACATACCGGCAGCGAAAACACCGGTGCCCTCAACTCCCATGAACACTCCCAAATCTATATCTCCGCCTGGGGTGATAAACATACCACCACAGACGAGATTTCATATGACGGCCTCGTCCTCGCCCTCGCTACCACGCATCATCGCACCGGTAGGAGCCACGACCGGTGGCCTATCAGGGCAAGGGAAAACAAACGGTGGCAGGGATGGGAACAACGTTGATGAAGAAAACAGCAGCGCCGTGATCCGGCTCCTGCTGTACGAATGTTACCACGCCACTTATTGCGCCGTGAAACAGTTCTGCCACCCGTTGCGGGCCGAAAGCTCCGAGCTCGAGGACGCGGCGCGGCGGCGTCTGACCGAGGTACTGTGCAAGCTCGACCAGGTCCAGCGTGAGCCGGTCGGCAACAGCAACAATGGTAGCAGTAGTAGCGATGGCAGGAGGCCCAAGTCAAGGAGAGCTGATGATAGTGATGACGATGATGGTGGTGGTGAATGGCCTATGAAGAGGAGGAGGTCAGAAGCGGGAACTTAGTGAGAAACAGGAGGGCAAGTTCTGCGAGAGAGAAGCCGTACATATGTTGTACACACAAAGGTCGGGCAGAGAGAGGATTACCAAATGCATAAGGTTGGTTCTGGTGGCATTGTTGTTCACTGAACGGAGGTACACACATTTCTGGTGCCTGCATAAGCGGGAGGATCCTACGAGCTGTATAAAGCTCTTTTTCTGTAGCATACGAGAGTCTTGTTGTGTAGTGATTGATAGCTATGGTTCTGTTGCTTTTCTTCGTAATAATACACTCCGCGGCTTTCGGAAGTCTTCTGGCTGGCAAAACTGGTATTATTATATATGATTGCCAGTGTTCTGGTGCTACAAATATACTACGTACAACCCAAGTGGTGGTGACTAAACATGTTATGTGGCAGGCTATGTAGCAGCTATGATTCTCCTGACTAATAATACTATGGCAGTGCAGATTTAGAATTTACAAATAGCCTCATATACTAGATTAATAATCAACGTAAGCCCACCAGGGCTGACTACACTATTGGATGCCTGAGCAAAGAGTATCCCTGGGAATATATATGAAGAGACATTCCCTATAAAAGATGAATGCTTGGTCGTGGTAACATGCTGAGTGTGATCTTTGTTTCTGTTCAGTGCGTGCTGTGTGATCTTTTAACCTATGAGAATAAAAGCAGTAAAAACCTAGCACATTACTTCCAGGAGCTGGTCGGGTTTGTAATAATCCTTTATTCTTGACTTATATAAAGATTTTCACACGTATACTGTCATGCGTTTATATTAAATATATAAGAGAAGGAGAAGAAAATGAAAACGCCGAGAAGTCTAGACATCTATATTTGGATTCCCCTTTCTAGTTTTCTAAATCCTTTACTAAAGAGAAGTAAATCGTGACACGAGCATGTTGAATACTCATGCCATCACCACTCCGGGGTTGTACGGGAGTGATGCTTACCACTGGGGTACCTATATTCCCGTAGGGTTGGTTTTCCTGTCTACAAACACTTGTACCAACGCATAGACGTCCAGTCACCTGGGACCTGCTCATTGGCCGTAGTGTGTGAGAGCGTTGGGGATGTTTCATTATGCCTCCCGTTCTGGCCTTATTAGATAAGTGTTGGTGGACTGGCTTAAGGTTCTCCTTTCCCACTTATCTTTCCCTCTTTACAAAACGCAAGGGAAGGGATGAGGTGAGAGACAGGAGGGGATGAGCCAGAGCGACCCTCCTAGCTTTCAAGCAGCTAGTATAGTCACTTGGGCTGCTGAAGGGTCTGGCAGAGTCTTTCGCCATGACTGTTTCTTGCTCTCTGCACTGATGATATCAAAATGTCCATGATTCATCCCTGGTGGTCGGAGATGGGCCGTTGTATTCGTTTTGGTCGTCGTCGTGCTGTAATATATCACGTGGTCGTTTCATCGAAGGAGTTTCGAAACATGGTGGTCTGTGTCGAGTCACACCTCATGTTACTCTAGGGCGACTTGACAATGTCCGAGGTGAGAACGAGAGGCGACATCATGAGGTTGTTGACCATCACGGCCGTGGGCCCGGCCGACGATGAGGACGACACGATGCTGTCGATGGTATTAGACGCCGCCGCCGTCGAGTGGCGGTGGTGAAGGTGGTTGTCTCCCGCGACGGCGAGGGGGTCTCGGTGAAAGTGGCTGGCACTACTCTGGCACGTGGACGCGATGCTGACGATACTGTAGTTCCGGCCGTGCTGGTGGTGGTGGTGGTCGGGGGTATCTGGTCGAGACGGTGATGGGGATGGTTCATCATCCGCTACGGCCCCCGGAAAAGGAGCAGGAGCCGCGGTGGCAGTGTAATCCTCCTTGATATGCATCTTGGGCGGCGTTTCTTCTTGTGTTCTTTCGTGTGGAAAGGAGGGATCGAGAGCTTGTTCGAGTGGTAGGATGACCGGTTGTTTCGTTGAGCTTACTTCCTTCCAGTCACATCAGTTCTACGAGGAGCAGAAGGCCCTATTTATGATGTTGGCGGCCTCCCAAGATGAGCACGTTCTTTACCACCGTGAATCAGGCCGTTGCTACCTGGCCTCAAACCATCTACACATTCATAAACGTTTTTGGTGGTCAACTCAGACGATACCGAGGGCGATATCGGTTGCCGAATGACTGGGCTGGTGTTTGAAGAGTGGATGCCCACCCCCCAAAACCACCACCACCACCACCCCCTATGAGGTAAAGGCCCAATTTGTGTCGGTTGATGACTACTGCGATGGCGATATCAAAGTTTGGTGGAGAGAGCACGCCCCTGACCATACGACCATGGATCGATGAGCGAGAGCTGGCTGGCATGGCATGGGCGCGGCAGAGCAACAAGAGCCAAGAGCAACAAAGTGTCTTCTCCATCTTCCCCTCCAGTTCGTTGCAAGCGGCTTGTCGACGTCGGCCGTATGACGTCCTCGTCAAACAGTTCTCACTGTAAATAGATACATAAATCCATATCAACAGAGGATATTCACAAGACCTTGCCGACCTGTCTTGCTCGCCAACTAGAGACGAGACTCGAAAAGAAAGAGCGGGGACAGTCACATCATGACAAGACCTGATTTGTCTGCACTCGTATACAATAGTAAACGTTGCTGGTGGTCAATATGTCAAAATGCCAGTACGATAGCCGAGTCCTTGATATATATATATATATATATGCTCAGCGGTCAACTGGCAAAATACCAACACCCATGCTGCCATGGATGGATTGAACTGGATGTCATGGGGTCAAATCTACAGTAGGGGGGCCCCATCTATCTAGATTGATGACAGATTGATCTGGATTCGGAAACTTGTTTGAGCTGAGCTGAGGAGGGGCAGGAGAGGTGGGTTGATGCCAGCACAGAGACGATGGACTGGGTTGTCGCTCCTACAGATACCTACAGTAGTAAAGTCCACCGGGATATAAATACATACGTATGCAGACCCCTAACCCTAAGCTGAACACCCGGATCAGAATGTGGTGGTGATGATCTTGGGGGTGGTGGCTGCAGAGTTCACTGAGTTGGGTGGTGATAAGCAGTGACGGTGTTGGAGAAGATTCTTCTGTCGGAGTTGGAGTGGTGGTGTTGCTTTGCGTTGCTTTGTTGTCACGATGAATCAGAAAGTCAAAAAGTCCGTTGCAGCGAAAGCAAGATGCGCGAGAAAAAGCCAATCAAGCTGCATTACCTAATCTCATGGCCATGGGCAGTGACCTAGTCGGTTCGAGTTACTGCAACCTGCACAGCTACGGTTGCATTCGACGCATTGGGCTGGACCCTTAACCGACACAATCAATCTGCAGGGTCGCCTCGTCGCTTTAACCGACGGCGTCTGGCATGGCAGTGGCTACGTGTACGGTTCGTTTTCATTTGATTGATTCGATTGATACGAGGCGAGGACGAAAGGAAAGAGTCGGAATGCAGAAATGACAAGCAGAATGAATGCCCAGAAGCGTCTCGAACCCGGGAGGCCCGGAATTCAATTCACTCAATCCAGGTTGCCAGCAGGTTGCAAGCAGGTAACTCTCCAACCGTTACTTGCCGTGCTCCGTACTCCGTACATCTTCGTCGTGCTCGCTTCTATCTCGCTCTACGCGCGCTTCGTTCACACTGGCCATGTATGTGTACACGCATGAAGGGCTCTCAGGGCACATCGGGATCGACCGGGAGGCATTTATCATGGCTTTTGCTGTGTTTCGGGCCTTCTGGCTGGTGGGCTATCGGGGCGGTATGGCTTTTTCAGTAGTAGCATCGGTCTCATCGTCGGCGGTCTCCCCTTCTCGCCCGTCTCGCCTTGCGCTGGAATGGCCTTTTCACTGGGCTTTTGCTGTAGGGGCGGTGGATCCGCCGGGTTGCGCCGCCCACGCTAAGCTTTGGTTGAGTCGACAGGGATGAGGAGGGGAAGCAACAACGACGAGAATGCGTGTCGTCTCGGTCGGCTGTCCCTCTCGGTCCCTGCTCTCAGGCCTCTCAGCACTCCCTTGGGGCGGGGCCTTGTTCTTGGGTTGCGCTGTCTGTAGTCCCCCGAAGCCCCCCGTAGCCAGTAGCGTCTGGCTGGTAAGGCCGTCTGAGTCCGGCTGAGTCTACGAGTCCCTGTTTGCTGAGGTGGGGATTGCATCACCACCCTGTAACCCATACTGTACCAGCGAAGCTAGAGAGCCGACCAGAAAGTGGGCTGATGGCCTCATGTCTAGACGACAATGCCGGCTCGCCACAGGCTCTGATTGGCCGGGTCCAGCGAATCATAGGAGGAAAAAAAAGTCCCAGAGCAGCTCCAGCAACGCATCGTAAGATCGATATCTGTTTTCTAGATTCGGCCTTTCTAGCTGCTGAAACAAGAAAATAGTATCATTATTCATCAAATTAGCAAAGGTCATTCGATCGCCCGTCCCTGTCCGACGTGTTTGTCTGCTGTTTTGTTCGTGACATTTCGGGACTCTATTCTGGACCCTTTTCCACCACGAAAGAAGTGGGACACACGAACAAGTGGTGGTGAGTCTTGAACTTGGTTTAAATAAACTGCCCCTCGCCGGCCGTCATAGAAGTCAGAAGCCCAAAAGGAACAAGTTCCAATCCAACAATCTCACTACCAACAATCGTTTCCCTTTCGATCCTTAGCAGCAGAAGCAGAAGCAGAAGCAAAGGGTCATCATGGCGTCGACAGTAGATATTCGTACCCAAAACCTCAAGAAGCCCGTTACCGTGGCTGAGTACCTCTTCAACCGTCTTCACCAGATGGGAGTCCGCTCCGTCCACGGTCTCCCCGGTGATTACAACTTGGTCGCCCTCGACTACCTCCCCTCGTGCAACCTCAACTGGGTTGGCAGCGTCAACGAGCTCAACGCCTGTAAGTGTCTTGGTCATGTTGCCTCATCATCCGAAGGGCCAACGACTAATACCTGATATAGCCTATGCCGCTGATGGTTACGCCCGTGTCAAGGGCATCTCCGCCCTGATCACCACCTTCGGTGTCGGTGAGCTCTCCGCCATCAACGGTATTGCCGGAGCCTACTCCGAGATGGTGCCCGTCGTCCACATTGTCGGATGCCCCAACACCGCCTCGCAGAAGAACGGCCTCATGCTGCACCACACCCTCGGCAACGGCGACTTCAACGTCTTCGCCGACATGAGCGCCCTGGTCTCGTGCGCCGTGGCCAAGCTCAACGACCCGGCCGAGATCGCCACCCAGATCGACCACACCCTGCGCGAGTGTTTCCTGCAGTCCCGCCCCGTCTACCTGATGCTGCCCACCGACATGATCGAGGCTAAGGTCGAGGGCGACCGCTTGACCCAGCCCATCGACCTGCGCGAGCCCGAGAACGACGCCGAGAAGGAGGACTACGTCGTCGAGGTCATGCTCCGCTACATCCAGGCCGCCAAGAACCCCGTCGTCCTCGCCGACGCCTGCGCCATCCGCCACCGCGTCGTGCCCGAGCTCGAGGCTTTCATCAACAAGACCCATCTGCCCACCTTCGTCACCCCCATGGGTAAGGGCGCCGTCAACGAGGAGCTCGACATGTTTGGCGGTGTCTACGTCGGCAACGCCTCACACCCCGAGGTTCAGGAGATGGTCGAGAGCTCCGACCTCGTCATCACCGTCGGTGGCCTCAAGTCCGACTTCAACACCGCCGGCTTCAGCTACCGCATGAGCCAGCTCAACACCATCGACCTGCACTCATACTCCTGCGGCGTCCGATACTCCGAGTACCCCGGCGTCAAGATGCGAGGTGTCCTCAAGAAGCTTACCGAGCGCATCGACCTTAACAACCTCAGCGTCCAGAAGGTCACCCAGTCCAAGTACCTCAAGGGCATCGAGCCCACGGCCAACGGCGCCGACGACGGTGTCATCACCCAGGAGTGGCTGTGGCCCCGTGTCTCCACCTTCCTCAAGCGCAACGATATCGTCGTTACCGAGACCGGTACCGCCAACTTCGGTATCTGGGACACCAAGTTCCCCGCTGGTGTTAGCGGCCTGAACCAGACCCTGTGGGGCTCCATCGGTTGGGCCGTCGGTGCCTGCCAGGGTGCCGCCCTCGCCAACAAGGACGGCGAGATGAACCGCCGTACCGTCCTCTTCGAGGGTGACGGATCCTTCCAGCTCACCGCCCAGGAGGTCACCACCATGATCCGCCACAACCTGGACATCATCCTGTAAGTCATCTTTTGCACAGCTTCCTCCCCCTTTTCCGTTCCTCTGCTAATATACAACCCCGTCCAGGTTCGTCATCTGCAACGACGGATACACCATCGAGCGTTTCATCCACGGCATGGACGCCGAGTACAACGACATTGTCAAGTGGGACTACCAGGGCACCGTCGACGTCTTCGGCGGCGCCAACAACCCCAACGTCAAGAAGTACGTGGTCAAGACCAAGAACGAGCTGTCGACCCTGATGAAGGACGAGGACTTCAACAACCGCAAGGGCCTGCGCTTCGTCGAGCTCTACATGCCCCGCGACGACGCTCCCAGGAGTCTGATCAGCACGGCCAACGCCGCTGCCGCCCGCAACGCCTCCAAATAAGTCGGAGACGGCGAACTAGGAAAAAAGGGAACGGGGGTTTTAACAAATTATACTGGGTCATTTCTTCCTCCAAACTAAAAAAGACATCGGTTTATATAGAAACGGCATCTTGGATAGAGAGGATGGCGTTTGGTAGACACTCTCCTATGAGTTTTTATGAGATTACGGACTTTTCTGCTTTCAAACATGGGTCTCCTTGCTGGTTTTGGTCGAACGTGATATGATTGCTTTTTCTTACTGTTCTTTCTTTTGTCGTGACAGGTGGTACCTGTCACCTCGGCAGCTGATGCTGGGCGGGGCTTGCGAGTTGATTCTATCTTGCCAATCAGGTTGTGTGTGGGTCAGCTAGGCTGTTATGAGTCAGTCAACGTTGCACTTCGCCTCTTATTGCTGATGAGATGATATTCTCGTTTGATATGGCCTTTTCCTCAATGATTGGTGGATGTTCCTCCAGGAGAAAGGCCACTCGTTGTATGTTGCGGTTGAGTATTGCCCGGCCGAGGCAACCAACTTCATGGTCTTGTTTGCTCAATATTCGGCCACTTAAACGGGTTTGAGTACACACTGGGTGTCAGCCACTTGCTCGTCTGATCTCAGATGCGAGCTCATCTCGTTGGCCGCGAATAGAATCGAGGTATGAAGTGATTCCAGCTGTAGCCTGGGGTGCCGAAGGACATCAAGCCGATGCGATCGGTTATACGTGTAACAAGTCTCTCTGTCGGCGCTATGTTGGAAGGAGCTGGGAGTGAGTCAACATTTCAACAAAAGGCCAAGGTTATTCTATTTGTCGATCTAAGTCTCTTGAATATGTAAACTAAGCCATTGCAAGTTCAAATACCCTGCGGTATATCCAATCATTTCTTTGATGAGCAACCGGGCCCAAACTCCAAGTATAGACCCGGCAGTATCCTCGCCAGGTTCGTGAACTCGATCTGATCATGCAAGAATTGCTCATACGCGATCTCCTCCCGGCCAACATCCGCTTGATGCCTAGCAACCCTCCGAGGCGGTCGAGCGGCATCTTCATTCCTGGCAGTTGCAAGTACACCTGGTGCCCCAGCCAGTACCGGCTGCGCAGCTCCAGCCCACCCTCCACCGCGCGCCAGAGATGTACGAACTCCCCGAGCTTGAGCGGAATATATGCGTCCCAGAGCACGGCGCAGACCGCGGCCACATATCCAGCATCCCGCAGTCCTTCCGGTGTCAGACCGGCACCAAAATGGTGGCGCGGATCATGCGGCTCGACGAACTGTATTCGGATCCTCTTGTGGTACGGGCCTATGAACTCGGTGACGCGGTGCGTCGAGCCGAGCCACTTCTCGCGGTGGCCGAGGTCGGCGCGGTGAAGCTGCCCGTTGCCCGCGAAGCTGGACCGGGCCTCGACATGGTTGTAGGGGTACCACAGGGCGTAGCGCTCGGGCTCGACCGAGTGCCACCAGAACCACCAGTCAATCATCTCCCCCGTGGCCGCGGGGAAGTGCGTCTTGGACGCGACGTACGCGGTGCCGTCGCTCAGAGCGCACCAGCCGTTCTCAGCCTCACCGTCCTCGAGATATCCAGGCTCCAAGAGCCGGGAGACATCCTCCAGGGGGAGGACCTGTTCAGGATGAGAGGCTTTCTGATGGCGGGGATAATGTCCGAGTATATGTACAGATCCTCATGGAAGTGTTTTGCGTACGGTTTCTGAGCCATTTGATCTTGCATACGCCGAAACTGCTGCAAGGTGGCTGGGGGGGTAGTACGTTACCGGGACTTTCCCCGGTAGTGGCAGGTCAGGGGTAGTATGTCGTTCCGCCATATTTGCAGTGGTGTTTCCAAACTCAAGTTGTCGGCACGCCTCCAGTATTCCATATGTACAACAGAAAAAAAGAAACCAGACAATTTTTCCTGGTTGATGTAGTTTACGAAGGAGAGGTTTTTGGGAGTCCTTGGTGGTCTGATACTTGATGTAATAAACTTTCGTCAGTGTCGTATTCGGGTCACGCGGTAGCTCTCGTCCAAACAAAAGCAATTCACACCGGCTTGAGCTGTGATCTGTGAACTATGTGTAAATCCGTTCGTTTGTCGAAGCTCTCGGCATTATAAATCATCTCAAGTGTCATGGCGAGTGACCTCGGATTTAGCCCGAATGTATCGCAATTGCCATTTCTGCCGAGGTCTGAATCGGTACTCCATGGATTTTCACAGACTTAGGGCCATACCGTCATGGCTCATGAACCGGGATAAGTCAACAGTGCCTAGAAGCCAGGGGATAATGCATTTCGCCCACCGCGGCTCTGTAGAAGTTTGTTGATATCTTATGTCTTCATGTTGTATATAGTTCCGCCTCTGTAAATGTCAATAATGGAGATTGCCAAATGTACATGCTGTGAGAGGGGAAATAAACCAATCCTTATACCTAACGCCCGTCTAATGCATTTGCTTTCCCGCGAAACCCGTATCTAATACACGTAAAAGGGTACCTCACAGCCGACCTCTAAGTTCTCCTTGCGCCTCGCCTCCTCTTGCTCTTTAATCGCACCGCCCATCCTTCCAGCCGTCGCGCCACCTCTCCTCCCAGCGCACGCAGTCGAAGGCCTGTTTGCCGAGCTTGCGGTTGACGGCGTTGTGGGCCTCGCACAGCCACTTGCCAAACTCGTCGCGGCTGCCGACGGGCATCTGCTGCCGGGCCATGTAGTGCTGGAAGTCCTCGGCGCACGACCAGCACGGGTACAGGCGCGCGAAGGCGCCCATGAAGCTGCGCAGGTCCCGCTGCTCGCTCGTCGACGGCGCTGACGGGTACGTCGCCGCGATCGAGTGCAGCAGCGTCCATGTCGACCTTCCCAGCTCCTCGACGTCCGGGGGGCAGTCGCTACGGCTCGGGACCGCCGCGGGCGTATGGAAGGAGGAGGTGCTGGCCGTTCCTGAGGAGGCGGGGCCGGCTCCAACACTGCCGGCCATCATGCCGGCCATCATGCCCGGTATTGCGCCGCTGCTCGATTTCTGGTGGGGTTTCGTTTGCTGCGAGACGAAGGCGGAGAAGGCCATCTTGGACGAGCAGGCACGGCAGCTATGAAATCGAGTCAGAAAAAAATGAGGCACGATATGAGTGACTCAGGGGAACCGGGAGCGGCTTACGGTTTGCCATCCTTGCCCAGGACGACACCTGGAGGCAACTTTTTGGGATCAATGCTTTCACCTGCGGACGAGTTTGCGCCGGTGGTCTCTGTTCCGTCTACCGCCATTTTCTTACAGCCTGGGCTCCTAAATCAAATAAAGAATTGAAAGCGCTACGCGGAAGGCAAGGTTGTGATAGTTAGGAACAAGAGAGAATACCGTATACGCAGAACGCGATGGTCGCTAATGCGAATTTGTCATCGGCGCCTGCTTCTAGAACGATTACAGTCCGTTCCTAGGAAAAGACCCCTGCCCCCTGCTAAGTTAAGCTCTTATCGATAAAACTTTCGGCTGCTGCCCCTCCATCCTGTCCAAATGCCGAGCTACGTCTGGTCTTATGCAGGTCCCAGACTCCCAGGGCCCGGAACAGAAAGCCGCCATCGCCTTTGCACTCTCCCGTGAATCCTGAGATACTTACATAGGTGTAATTTCCTATCGGGCAATTATGTCCGGAAAAGAACAGCGAAACCCGGTCTTGTTGCTCAAGACCAAATCAGGTCCCACTGATGCGTACCAGGAGCTCTTCTCTACCCCGCGGGGAGGGCTTCGATTTCGAACCCACCTTTGTCCCCGTGCTACAGCACCAATTCGAAGAGGATGGCTTGAAGGTTGTCAGGGAGCTTCTGCAGAACAGGAAAATCAACAAGAGCAATGATGCATCTTTTGGCGGCCTGATCTTTACCTCACAGAGAGCAGTCGAGGCTTTCGGCAAGCTTGTGGGAGAGGGGCAAGGTTGGTTTCCTCGTCAAGGGCTATAAGCCCAACAACATAACATGTAGCTTACTTGAGTTTTAGGGGATGAGTCCTGGCCTCACTTACAAGATGTGCCGCTCTATAGCGTTGGGCCTGCGACGACCCGGGCGTTAAAGGCTATCCGCCAATCGCCTCCCTTGCAGATCTTTGGCGAACATACCGGGAACGGTGATGCCCTTGCTCATTTCATCCTGGAGCATTACGGCGAGTGTTATTCGGATCGGCCCACGAAACCGCCTTTGCTGTTCCTTGTTGGCGAGCAGCGACGAGACATCATCCCTAAGACGTTGATGGACCCTGCATTGGCTGCCGACAAGCGAATAGACGTTACCGAGACTGTGGTCTATGGTACTGGAGTCATGGAGTCCTTCCCCAAGGACTTCAAGGAGGTACTGCGGCAGACGTCGGATCGCCCGATACGATGGGTTGTGGTGTTCTCACCCACAGGGTGTGATAGCATGCTTCGAGGGCTTGACATGCTCGGCGAAGGAGGACAGGTAGGGGACCTGCCTCAGGCAGAGGTCTACGTTTATCGCTACAATTGGCCCTACGACGAGGGACTATCTAAAGCGGACGTTTGGGTACGAGCCCGATGTTTGTGCGGAGAAGCCTAGCCCCGAGGGCGTACGGGAGGGTATTACTAGATTTAATGCGCAGTCAAGTTGAAGACTTTAAATAAGGAAGCCGTGATAGTTCCAATGTACATATCCCTTTACGCGCCAAGCAGGGCAGAGAGAGTCCTATTCAGGATCTCGGCATTCTCATAGAATAACTGGAACCCGCGCTCAACGCTTTGCCTGTAGTCCCGCCAGGTGCATCATAACGCCTAGTTCAGCCATATGGACTATATCAAAGGTATTAAAACAGTGGTTTTTTTTTATCAATGTTTTGAACTGGTTTTTTGGTGGGTTTAGAGAACGAAAAGAGTTCTGGCTGGCGAAGTATACTACGATTTCGAGTTCCAGAATAAACAAGTACTTGCAGAAGGCGTTCTGATTACTTTGGGTGAGGGCAGTAGGGAGGCTCAAGTATGAGAAGTCAGGTATTATGCGCAATGACGGTGTATCCAGGGATTCAACGCTCTTAACGCATTGCATGTCTCGGTTTCAGAAACCAAGTCATTCATTCCATGGGTATCTATGTTAAGTAATGGAAGTTCAAACATGGCATGTTGTCTTCGGGGACTAGGAGTAGGTATTGACTAACAGACAGTCATCCTTACTGAGCTTTGATACCGTCCACTACCACATTCAGCATATGGTCTAGCTATGATCACATCCACTCACCGGCGATTACGTAGCCCTTGTTAATTGTAGACCCATGCGCGGTGAGTAAAGCAGCCAGGCGAATTGAACAGGCTCAATTCCCGTTTCTCTCTGTACAACTCTGGTTCCAATTGCCAACTTGTTTACCCCTCTCAAAGGATAACGGCGCATTGATACAAACATTATTGCATTGCTTTATTATTTAGTTTGGGGCTGCCTGCCTTTTGGGACACGTTCACTAATCCGCCGGTCTGAAAACAATCTCGTTGCCTGGCAAGGCTGGCCGTCAGTGAAGACCGACCACAACGCGACCCGGCGTCAACTACCACATTCCTTGCATGGCTTGGATATAACCTCGTCAGATCATCGTCGCCCACCTTCAGCTGGCTTAATAGCTTTCAGAGAAGCTCCGCCGTACCTGCATCTCCGCAGCCTAGAGTTACATAGGTAGCGACCACAGCCATCTCCAACTCGGAAAACCTACACCACGCACTGGGCGCGCATGTAAATAAAGGATTCTTTCTCCCTTGAGCACTGCCTGAGAACAAGGTACCCCCAAGCTGGCCTGTCCTATATTGAGGTCCATCTTGCGACAATCCAGGGCTGGGACGAGAACGATTAGCTTTTAGGTATCATTATCGACCGCTGGTTTTACAGCGCTCACGCGACCATGAACCGTCCACAAGCACGACCGGCCCCGCTCCCCGAAGAAAGCCTGATCGACCTCTCGCCGCCATCCTCCGGCATCACCACACCCAAGTCCCCGTCCGCCTCCAGCAACTACGGCCTCAGCTCCGCCATATCGGGCTTATGGCGCCGCATTTCCTCAGCCGACCCGCACGCTTTCCAGCAACCACAGCACGCGGCCACGTTTCCGCAAACGGCGCAGCACGGCGGCGGCGACGGCATCCACGACCCCTTCACCCCGATGCGGTCGCCGCACCGCCAGGCGTCGCCTAGAGGGCTGCCGAGCCTCGAGCCGCTCAACCTGACGGGCTATGCCGACGACACGCCGGCGGAGGAGCGGCTGCTGAGCCGCGGCATCGCCGAGGAGATCCGCACATTCCTGCCCGAGCGGCTCAAGATTGGCGAGGACTGGAGCCTCGTGTATAGCCTGTATCAGCACGGGAGCTCCTTGTCGACGTTATATAAGCTGTGCGACGACTTTCGTGGGAGGAGGGTAGGCTTCGTGCTTGTGGTACGCGACGGGAGTGAAGGAGTAAGTCACCATTCACACACATGGGGCATCATAACAATCAGTAGTAGCACTCTGGGAGAGGAAATGGACAACGATCGATGACTAACTCCAATAATCGCGACAGACTTTCGGCGCATACCTCACCGAAGCACCCCATCCCGCATCCTCCTACTTCGGTACCGGCGAGTGCTTCCTCTGGCGAGCCTCGGTCCACGTTCCGCTCCCGCCTCCGCCATCCGCCGACACCACCGACCTCCTCGGCACACGCTCTACCACCATCGCCGACGCATCCGTAGAGGAGATCGCGAACGGGCACCACCTCGCGCCCGGCGCCACCGACCCCAGCACCAACAAGCTGCCGTCGCCCACGGTGTCGTCGGCGGCGGCCCAGCAGCAGCACTCGATCCGGTTCCAGAACTTCGCCTACACGGGCGCCAACGACTACTGCATGTTCTGCGAGACCAAGTTCCTCTCGGTGGGCGGCGGGCAGGGCGCCAACTTCGGACTCTGGCTCGACGACGGCTTCAGCCGCGGCCACAGCGGGCCCTGCGACACCTTTGGCAACACGCCCCTGAGCGACGAGGGCATCAAGTTCGACATCTTGGGCGTCGAGCTCTGGGTCGTGGGGGCCGGCTGAGTTCCTCCCGATCCGACGGGATCATACTCTCAAAAGACAAATAAAAATTAAATAAAACAACCGCGGTGAGGGGGAACGCCGAAAGGTAAGTGAAATTAAACTGGTCTAGAAGACCAAGGAATAAGAGAGTTGGCTACCAATAGATGGAACATGTCTCTTTACCGCATGGGACTAGGCAGGCACTGATGGCCAATATGCTAGTCCTTGACGAGAGGGAGAAGGATTCAAGAGTAAGGGGAGAGGAAAGCAGCAGGCCTAGCTAGAGCCGCATTCCATATGGGAGACCGAGATCAAAGCATTTTGTAATGAGCGACGATATGATACCACAAGGCTTGATAGCGAGCAATGAACAGATCGACAAGACCTAGGTCGAGTCTAATACATACATGAGATTATTGGATTGCTGCAAGAATTAGTTCACTGATGTAGCAACATTCAGTGGAAAGGAGACAGACACATGGACTACGTTGAAGTATCAATACTTGCAGTGACCCGACTGATGGCTTTTGGACACATTAAATGGCATGAATGATCTTGATATCTCTGTAAACATCAAACGCTACATTGGTAATCAACCTCACTCTCGCTCCCACATCCTGCTAAAGTATGCATATCTCGGCATTGCTCATCTTACCTCATCAGACCCATACCCGTTCTCTCTTTGCTTGGGGATCTTACTATATACAACCAAATGTCCAACACATCGAATACTGTCCTGCCATGTTTACTTTTACAGCATAGGCTTCAGGTCATCAGCAACAGTGAAGGGTGCTTCCGTCTTGGCCTTAATCTCATCCACCGTCACGCCGTCCGCAATCTCAATGAGGGTCAGGCCGTGAGCGAAGTCAACATCAAACACACCCTGTCAAAAGGTTAGCCGGTCTGAACAGAAATCTGATGTTGTGGTCCATTTGGGATGCCACTGCGGTGTATGGAGTAGAGGGCCAGAAAAAACTTACAAGCTCAGTGATAATACGCGATACGCAAGCACGGCCAGTCAGAGGGAAGGCGCACTGCTTGACGATCTTGGGCGTACCCTTCTTGTCCGTGTGCTCCATGGTGACAACAACCTTGGTGGCGCTGGGGTTGGAGACGAGGTCCATGGCGCCGCCGAAGCCCTTGACCTTGCCGGGCAACATCCAGTTGGCGAGGTCGCCGGTGCCACTGACCTGCATGGCGCCGAGGATGGTGAGGTTGATGCGACCGCTGCGGATCATGCCGAAGCTCTCCTCCGAGCCAAAGACGGCGGCGCCGGGCTTCAGCGTCACCGTCTCCTTGCCGGCGTTGATGAGGTCGGCGTCCTCCTTGCCCTTCTGCGGGTACGGGCCCAAACCGAGGATGCCGTTTTCCGACTGCAGCTGGACCTCGACCTCGGGCCCGACGAAGCTGGGCGCCAGCATGGGCATGCCGATGCCCAGGTTGGCGTACATGCCGTTCTGGAACTCCTTGGCGGCGCGGCGCACGATGCGCTCGCGCTTGGCCGCCGTGTCGCCGGAGCCCAGCGCCTTCTTAGCGTCCGGGTCGCTCTCGTCCTTGGCCCAGGTGTACTTCTCGATGTTCTTCTCCGTCGTGCTCTGGATGACGCGCTTAACGTAGATGCCGGGCAGGTTTACGGCCTCAGGCGGGATCTCGCCGGGCTCGACGATGTGCTCGGCCTCGACGATGGTCATCTTGGCGTTGCGGCCCATGGCGCCGTTGAAGTTGTTGGCGGCGAGGCGGAACTGCACGTTGCCGAGCTTGTCGGCCTTGTAGGCCTTGACGAAGGCGTAGTCGCCGGCGATGCTCTCCTCCAGCAGGTACGACTTGCCGTTGAATACTTTCACGTCCTTGGGGTACGAGTACTGATCCGGCGTGCCGTCGGGCTTGTTCTTGAGGGGCAGGTCGCCCGTCTGCACGACGGTGCCGAAGGCGGCGGGCGTGTAGAAGGCCGGGATGCCCTTGCCGCCGGCGGCGCAGCGCTCGGCCAGCGTGCCCTGCGGGGTGAGCTCGAGCTCGACCTGGCCCGTCAGGTACATGGACTCGAAGGTCTTGTTCTCGCCGATGTAGCTGGCCACCATCTTCTTAATCTGCTTCGACTTGAGCAGCTGGCCGAGGCCGGAGGCGTCGGTGCCGGCGTTGTTGGAGACGGCCGTCAGGCCGGTGATCTCGGGCTTCGCGAGGACCTCGTTGATCAGCGTGTCGGGCACGCCGCACAGGCCGAACCCGCCACACAGCAGCGTCGTGTTGGGCTTCATGTCCTTCAGGGCCTCGGTGGCGGACGGGTAGACCTTGTTGATCTCGGCTCGGCGGGCTGAGGCCGAGAAGGCTTTGGCGAGGACGAGAGCATGCTGCGACAGAATTGGCGTGTCAATTGAGACTCAGACCTCAAATGACCATCAGATTACATACGTTAGAGCCGTACTTGAATACGCTCGCAGCGTCCTCATACGCAGAGCTGCTGAGGGCATTTTGGCGGCTCACTACGGCTATGTGCGGCGGGTAAGTGGGTGTTGAGGAAATGGCAAGGCGAGTGACGTCGCACTACTGGTGGTATATCATATACCGATAGCTTGAACAGCGATTGGAGCAATGATACATAAACCGAGATGTTGCAGAATTCCTTTCAATCACGAAAAGGGTTTCGCACAATTGGCGCACAAATAGAAGAGATTCCGGGGAAAAAGCTGCGACCGAAACATTCATTGGATTGCAACACCAGCAGCGTGTAAATATTGAGCCTTCCAAAAGTCGGGACCCCATGTCGCCTGCAAATGCACTCCGCGCTCGGGAGCATCAACGCGCGAAGCTATCCGCTTGGAATGGGGACCCGGAAAGCCTGCTCGGCATTGGGAATGGTAGGGTAAAGGATGACCCTCAGCTACCCGACCTTGGCCCTTGTCCAGAGCTGATGGAAGCTTTCCGAGGCTAATTCCGAAACTATCCCCGCGTACCTTTTCTTGCCGACGGAAAGTGGGTGGGAAGCATTGGATCGCTGATGCTGGACGCAAGATGGCATCGCCATTATGGTCTAATCTATTGGCACAAGGTGATCGAGAGCCAGCGACATTCGCAAGCTTTGGTTTTTGGGCTCTCGGAAACAGAACCTGGATTCGATGGTTGAATGGGCATTACCAGCTCCCTTGCTTGAACGACTTTTAGCGGATGACCGTTTAACCGTGAGTCCATCTCCAACTCTCAACCCTCACTTTGCAGCTCGCCAAAGCTGTTGCGCGATAGCCACATAGGCGGGGTGATATTCTAAGCTAAGCCACACAAATAAACTCATTGGGACAAACCAGGACAGCCTTTTTATCGATAAGCGATAAGATCGCCGTACTCAAAAAAAGTTCAGGCAAGCAAAGACGATCTCGCAGGTAGATGCGCGCCGAAAAGAGCTAACGATATTGCTGCCGGTGAAGAAGCAATCTTCAGCAAAGCACCATCATGGAGAACAGTTCAGCAAAACGGCGCAAGCTCGGCAATGGGCCTTTTGTGCCAGTTGGGACTTCCAGCACACCTGCAGCCAGTGCTTTTGCAGATGCGACCGAGGAGTTGCTCCTTGATGTCCAGCAGGATTATGCAAAGCCATTTGAAGGTGTCGATGACATCCTCCGCCAATTCAAGAATACAATTGAAGCCCTGGAGACCCAGGAACCTGCTCTTGTACGTTTCATGAGCCCTTCACATAGGCATTTTCACCTACTAACACTCCCATCAGATCTCTGATGCCACCGCGAAGTTCGAAAAGGCGTCCGGTATACGGGTTCCGTACCCCAATCCACGACCAGCTAAAGACTCTCCTTACAAACTCGCATTCGCAAAGCCGGCCCAGGTCAACGTTGTGGGAAGCTATGTCACCAGAACCATGATCAGAATCCAGGCTGCCCACGCCATCGATATGATTATTGTCATGCCTGCAGATCTCTTCCAAGACAAGGATTTCCGAGATCTCCGGTACTTTTATAAGCGATCTTTCTACCTCGCATGGATATGTGCCGGCCTCAAGAAGCAATTCAAGGAGTCTATGGAACTCAACTTTCAGTTCCTCCATGGGAACGAGTTACTACCAGTCCTGGTGGCCCAGCCAACGAAAGCCAGCCGAAAGTACGCAATTCGCATTATACCGTGTGCACCCGAAAACCTATTCCCGGCCTCGAAGCTGTGGCCAACAAGCAACTCAGTGCGCCGAAACGGCAATGACTCGAAGGAGGCACTGGCACCTACCCCTTTCTACAATGCAACACTAAAAGCGGAGGGCCTGTATCAATCGTATCTACGGTTATTGACCAGCACTGGCAAGACTTGCCCGGGGTTCAAGGACGCCTGCATCTTAGGTAGGGTCTGGTTGCAGCAGCGAGGCTTCGGCTCTGATATATCCCAAGGCGGCTTTGGATCGTTCGAATTTTCGGTGCTCATTGCCCTGCTCTTATCCGGCGGAGGCCGCAAGGGAGAACCGCTTCTAGCTAAATCTTTGGGAAGCTCACAGATGATCAAGGCCGTCATTCAATACCTTGCCAACACCAATTTCCAGAAGAAACCGGCAGTCTTTGGCACGCACCCATCCGATGCAGATGCGATGCGGCAGGATGGACCGGTACTGTACGATGCGATGAGGAACCTGAACCTTCTCTGGAAAATGTTACCGTGGTCGGCAAATCTGTTGCAGCAGTTCGCTAAATGGTCTCTTGCTGGGTTGAAAGACAATTCTCTGGACCAATTCGACCCATTGTTCATCATCAAAGTCCACGACAAGGCACAGATATATGATTTACAGGCTAATGTGAACTTACCATCAGCTACCCAGACATTCCAGTCCCAAGACTGTCGCGGACGCACTTGGAATTTCAGTGAGAAATTATATCAGGTTTTGAAGAAGGCCTTGGGCGAAAGGGCGTCCTTGATCAGCATCTACATGCCCAACGTGGACAGCTGGGCCGTATCTGCAGTTCCCACAGTGGCTCAGTCAGGAAATGTAGCGGTTGGCGTCATCTACGACCCAACAAGCGCTTTTAGACGAATGGACCTTGGGCCAGAGGCCGAACAAAAAAAGGAGGCTACTAAGTACCAGGAGTTCTGGGGCGAGAAATCGGAGCTCCGCCGTTTCCAAGATGGCAGCATCCGTGAATGCATCGAATGGGCTAAGGAGTCATCTGCCAGCATCCCCAAGCAAATCATTCGATATATTACTCAGTTACATTTTGGTCTGGGTGATCAGAGTGTCTCATTATATGGAGCCGAAGCAAGCATTTCGCCTTCAGACACACAGTATTTCGAAGCGGCAAAAGAGTCTTTCCGAACATTGGAGCATGATCTTCGCGAACTGCAAGATTTGCCGCTTCACATCAATCAGATTGCCGGCATAGGTCCGGAGCTGAGGTATGCCTCTTTAAGGCTCCCTACTACAGACAAGCCTATTCAGCCCATGGAGGTAGTCATCTCTTTTGAGGCATCTGGAAAATGGACGGACAACCTGGCTGCCAACCAGAGACTCAAGATTGCCTTCCTACTAAAGATTGGGTCGTCACTCGAAGAATCCAAAGAAGAAATCAAGACACATTTGGGACTGGACCAAGCAGCACAAGATACCCATAATCTTGCTTTCCTCGATGTTGTGTATGAGGACGGGTTTGCCTTCCGCCTCCGAGTGCGCAGCGATGCGGAAGAAAGGGATCTTGAGATGCAGAGTCGCAACCAGCAACTGGATCGCCACGTCCAGGCCGAGGCAGCCAGCTCTCTCGCCATCATCAGACGACTATACACGAGCCTGCCGCTGCATACCCAGACTGTCTCATCCTGGTGTACACGGTTACCACCTTTATCTCCTGCGATCCGGTTCACTAAGCAGTGGTTTGCCTACCACAAGCTCGCTTCGCATCTGAACGAGGGAGCTCATTGAGTTGCTGGTGCTTCAAGCATTTCTCAAACCTTTCCCCTGGAGAACCCCTACAAGTGCTTTCACTGGGTTTCTGCGAACGATGCATCTCATTTCACGGTGGGACTGGCCCGAAGAACCATTGGTCGTTGACCACTCAGATTCTATGACGGCTGAGGAACGTTCCGCTATCTTTGCACGGTTCAAAGAGTGCCGCAAGCTCGACCCTCGCTTCAACCGAACTGTTCTCTTCGTTGCCGAATCTCACGATACTAGCGGTACTACGTATACACGTGACGGACCGTCTCGTGTTGTCGCCAATCAAATGGTCAAGCTTGCCAGATCAGTCTGCGAGCTCGTGCGCGCCAATGGCGATCTGAAACTGCTCCTCCAGCCATCGCTAAAGCATTACGACGTTGTGATCACGCTCAGCCCGAAGGCCCTCAAGACCATTACACGCGAGCACGGGGCCTCGAAACAATCACACTTCAAGAACCTGGGTGAGCGGAGCCACTCGACGGCAGTATTGCCACTAGCAGAGCCTCCTGTCAAGGTACTGCTGCAACAGCTGCAGGCGCAATACTCGACGGCCTTGGTCTTCTTCCACGGTGGACAGGATGACCATATCATCACCGCCCTGTGGAACCCCGAGCTGGACCAGAGGACGCGCAAGGTCGAGATGCCTGCCTCTTTCAAGCCCACAGGAAACGGGGATACCCTGGAGGTCGATAGGGTCTCGATTCTGGCGGAAATTGCCAGGATAGGCGGGGATATGATAGAGAAAATCAAGGTAAAGGGGGCGACTTGAGGAGGGTGTGTGGGTGGTTTATGAGGAAAAGGAAGCAAGCCGCCGAGGGGCCTCGGCTTGTACGGATTACTGCGAGATACCCTACAAGATACAAGATCTATATTAAAGAATAGGGATGTACGATCCTGTGGATGTTGGCTTTATTGGATCATTTTTACAATCGAGAATATGAAGTTCTCGGTGCTCACGATGTGTCTACGACTCGTATCTATCCATAATATGGCTCACTCTGACCTTTATTTATGTGTAACCTCCTGTCCTCAGTGCCATTCCTGGCGAACGTTTCATTCCCATGTGTGACTTAGAGTGCTCTTCTATCAAATCTGGTTGAAGGCGAAAAGAAGGCCAAAAAGCAAAGCTGATCACCTCGGTTGACTCGTCGCCCCTTACAACCCTCCTGTTTGAATTAGTGCACACAGAAAAAGGAGAAAGGAGGTTCCTTGATTGCCCAGTACCAAGGGCCAGATCTGGCAAGTGGCCATGGATTCCCACACTCTTGTCGGCCTTTCCTTTCTTCTTTGCTCGTTTCTTCTCTTCCCTCTCCTTCTCTCTGACCCACCTTCAATCAGTCCGTCAGCCAGCCAATGGGTATTTCGTACAGATTCTGTCCCCTTGTTCGTCGCCATCTTGCTCTCTCCCGATCATCCTGTCTACGCTTCATCTTGGAGATCTTAGGTTTGGGGGGAACGATCAGATGCTACAGTATCATCACGGATGGCGCGCTCGGGTATGGGTTTGAGGCCAGGAACCAAAGTCTAACTTGGGGCTGGCTCGAACTTTTTTACTACTCGGTAGGTTTGCCAGGTTACTTGGTGTTTCCCTCCATCCATGTAGTTTGGTTTCTGGTTACATCGCGCCATGACTTGTTTATTTGCTCTTGTTTACGGAGTACTCAGCCTCACACTCTGACGGAGAGTGGAATCAGTGGATAAAGGAGGCATCCCTCAGTCACCCCAGATCCACCACTCACTGCCTTGCAGCGGACAGCGGACAGCAGCAGACCTTCGCTGGCCGGGAGACTCGGTACAGCTAGGCGCATAGTGACGATGCAATGTCGCACTTGTAAACAGGCACACATGCAGGTATTGCCCACTCGGGGACTTGGCGGACGTGGTAGCCCTAGCTCCAGATCCTTCATTGAAGCTGCAATCCACCTGTGTCTGTGTGTCGTACCATCAGGGAGCAGGATGCAGATGCTTTCCGGCGGCTCACATTTCTTTTTCTGCACGTGCATATCCTCCTGTACTGTAAAGGGCAGGGCCGCAGCAGTTGCTGCATTTCCGGATCGACTGCGGAATGACGAGGCGCATGCAAGCAGGGGGTGATGATCCTTTCGGTGCATGCCTTTCGAAGCTGGCCAAAACTCGGCATCAACTCGACAGGGCCGATACACCCGCAATTAAGAGGTCGATCATTGGGCTGCGCACCCTGAAGAAGGCCATTCTTGGGGCTCTCCGGCCGGTATTTGATGTTGGGCATCAGAAGCCGAGAAGTAATCTGCTCTTGGTCACGAACTGCACGTTCGACTAAGAATAGTGATACGGTGCTAATCAGTAGCGGCCGGTGAGGGACCTGAAACTGATCTCCTCGAGGCTGGGTAACCTCGGCGCTTTGACCAGAACGGGATTAAGGTTGCGACTGTCGCATTCACGTTTGTCGCCTCGACAGGATCATCCCGGCTTCCATGGACGCTCCAGAAACAGCTTGGGTTTGCGGAACTGTTTGCTTGCGTGTGTTATCTCGTGGTCGTTTGCAGCAGTGCAGCGCATGCATGAAGAAGGAGATGACGAGTGGTCGTGGGTTTCAACACTTGTAACTCACGTGAGACGCCAACCAGATAACACACGAGGTCGGTACAGTTGCCAAAAACATACGGTGGTTGAGATTGGCATCGATCTCGCGAATCTTGCATGTCCGGTTCCAAGATCTGTGTCATCGCGAGATACAACAACAATAAAAGCATGGTAAACTCCCGGTATTTGTAATAATAGTTCAGGGAGTTTCTAGACTCTATTATTTACGGCATAGCAATTGCCCTGTGGTGTGGTGCACATGCAGTACGATACGAGTAATTGCTTCGTTAACCTCGTCTGCAAGGCCTCATCTGCCAGACGCCTTGCCCACTACAAGCCATCCGATGAGGACCCCAAAAACCTTACTTTCTCACTAGCAGCACATTAGTCACAACCGCGACGAGTTGCCCTTCCCTGTTTCCCCGTTGAGAGTTTGACTTCCAGGCGTGCTGGTGCGGGATCTCATAGCAGATCAACCTGGAAAAAGAAGAACCTTGAAGTCGATTTAAACAATTTGTGGGCTACACACTACACTCTCTCTCTTCCAAGCGAATATGTCATTGAAGAGAGGGGGTCTGCCTGCTATCTCTTCGTCACCAACAAGTACATAGGTATGTAGCCAAGCTCTCAAAGATTACTACATATGGCAGTTCGCCCTACCCCGGTTTCGTTTACAGCCTCGGCTCGTGGAATCCTGGTAACGAACGTCAAAAAATAGTAGCAGCAGCAGCAGCGTCATCATCGTCCCCGAAGGATATTTGTCACGATATGGAGCAAGCCAGAAACCAAGCTCTCCGTTGATGCTTACTCGTCGGTCGAATGCTATCAGGGCAGGCCTGAGTCGCTGGTGCATGTCAACAGAGACACAGACCTCCAAGGTAGGTGGAAATTGGTACTGGTCCCCGAGATGAAAGGGCAGCAGCCTAGACGAATCGCACTGCCCAGGCTACCCATGAGACAAAGAGGGACCTATGTAGTAGGTGTCGACTATCGCGGTGGCGCATGCCGTTCTCCTTGCGCGGCCAACCGTTCGAATTGGCTTCGGGTGCGACGTGGGGGGACGCAGCACTCTTTGAGATTTGTGCGACTGTGTACGACAAGATCGAAGGCAAGATATCGCCATGAACGCAGGGAAACAGGGTTAGTGGCACACCATATTGTACGTAGTATTTACGGCTACACTTTAATCAGGGTCGTCGATGGATCTCACGGTATCTCCCGCTTCACTAAACTTTGAATCGTCGAATAATGTTGAGGCCATGTTCGATATATAAAAAGGGCGCACGTTATGGTATCAATAGTTCGGCGCTGCCGGCGGGATCTGGCGGTTGTTCATTGGTCATGCTGCGAGGACTTGTCAAACTGACGGCAGCGACCGATGTAACCCTACCCTCATGCCATCCCACCAAGGACCAAAAAGCACTCGTACGAATCGCGATATGGCGGCAGAAAAGACTGGGCATGCCGGGGATGCGATCCTCTTGCTCCTGTGCCATTGATTCGGCAGTCGATGGTCCAGCCCCTTTCGCCCCGCTCGCCGTCATACCAAAGCAGCTTGGCAGTCGACTACAGGTGGACTACCCCTGACACCAATGCACACCAAAAGCAGCTTGGCAGTCGACTACAGGTGGACTACCCCTGACACCAATGCACACACCTAACACACACACATCATCAAAGCGTTCCTGATCACAGACTTTCTCTCCTCTCTTTCCCTGCTACTGAGTCCTGACAGTTCATGGAGCTCACGCTAGGTTCCGTTTGGTTTGGCTTGATCGGGTCCACTTGAAGAGCCCCACTGCTAACCTAGCCTTGGGCGTTTCCTTGTGTGTGAATGGATGGAGACGGGCTGCTGGGAGACGGATGTTTACGGGCAGAACCATGTATGTAGTATTGAGTATTTTGAAAGATATTTCTTTCCTCGACCAATAGATAGTATGTACATATGTAGTAGAAAGTCCAACAAAATTGGGGACCATGCCGACCCATCATACTATTGGAAATGTACCTGTGCGTTGCCAGCCCCGGCGCCGACTTGAACTGGCAGAAAACTGGCAGGACTACTGGGAGGACGCCGGTGTCTTCCGAAACTCTACTAACCTAGTCCTTCCACTCTTCGAGGGCCGAGTCCATCTGTCAGTGCTTTCTTCTTACCTTTCAGGAACTGGGCTGATGGGCAGCCTATGTTTCGGCTAGGGCAAATCATCACTAGACCCCGCCGAGCAACAATATGCAACTCAGTCACTCTCCACCCTTTTATCTCCTCTAGACGGTGATCGTGCAGTCCAGAGTTCCCGATCCGGTGGCGCGGGCGCCTCCCGAATCAAAAGACAGCCTTGGCGGGGGTGGGGGAGGGGGGGTTCCATCTTGTCATCCTGGAAATGCGGCTTTGCCTTACTGGCGTTCTGCGTGCAGAGAAACGCTTCTCAAACTGAATACCTGCCCATTTCCTATGCGTCTGCTTCGGCTCTTGTTTCTGCACTCTCCCCCATTGGGTACCGGTAACGCCACAATTGCCCGCTTCCAACGAGGGTCACCGCTGTTCACCCTACCAATCCCACCAAGCCTAACCTGCGTCGGCTTACTACTACTGCAAGGCCTACAGGTATTGCTTCAACCTATGCTACGTGACTCCATCCGCCGAGCCGGCAGCTGTTCGAAAAGCGGACGTGCAGAGTGTCATCCTATTCAACCCTCATCAGTGCGTAACCATTGCAAGGGGCCTTCTACGCCCTAGTCATCCCTCTTCAACATACCCTCAGTCCATCACATCGTTGCAACCTTATCGGTCCTCCGGCGCCTGTACTTACGAGTACGAGCACAGAGAACCGGGCTCAAGACGACGCTGCCCATCGTATTCTCCGTATATGTTTTCTTCTGAGTTTCATACCCCTGCATATATACTCGGTGGAATCCCGAGGTTCGTACATATTGCCGACGTGATCGCCAGCCAGGCCTTGTCGCTACACGCACCATCTCATCACTATTATTCATAGAACCACAAACAGCTAGTTGCCTGCCAAAGTTTGGCATCGCTATTAGGCGTCCCAAAATTACTCAAAAGGGCCGGCTTTCTCATTCGTTAAGTTCTGAGAATACGAATACACACATACTTACATAACCACCAACACCACTTGGGATATACATCAAATTGCGAAATCAACATGGTTTACTGCGGGAAGCCCTCGAGGGGCTGTCAGATGTGCCGCACGAGGAGGATCAAGTGTGACGAGACAAAGCCGACATGCAACCAATGCGCAAAATCGCGGAGACAATGTCCTGGCTACAAAGATGAGTTCGACCTGGTCTTCCGGAATGAAACACAGGCCACCGAAAGGAGGGCCCGTAAAGCCAACAAGAAAGCTCTCGCAAAGGCCGGCAAGCTGGACGGCGAGGGCTCCGAGGGCTCCTTCGTCTTGGACTCAGCCGTGGCAAAGGAAGTGGTCAAGTCGCCGATGGAGCAGGCTATTATTCCCGCTCTGAGCGTGCCGGTAGAGACGCAGGCATCGTGCCACTTTGTGTCCAACTTCGTTCTCATGCCGAGCCATGGAAGCACCCGAGGGTTCATGGACTTCCTGGTGCCCATGATTAAGTCCGAAGGCCCCGAAAGCCATCTCCAGCGCGCCTTCAACGCCTGCTCCATGGCGCTTATCAATAACCGGTTGGCCTCGAGGAACAGATTTGCCGACAAGGCTTTAAACGAATATACGCAGGCGCTCATGGGGACGAATCAGGCGTTGAGGGACCCGGAACAGCAAAAGACGGACTCGACCTTGGCCGCCGTGCTACTGCTCGGTCTCTTCGAAAACATCACGGCGAAGCAGATTGGTATGCTTGCATGGGGGTCGCACATCGAAGGCGCCATTCAGCTGGTAAAGCAAAGAGGCCGGAAACAGCTGAGAACCAAGAACGGTCTGATGCTGTTCGTTGCCGTCCGCACACAGATGGTATGCCTTTACACTATGACTTGAGGATATACTCCCCATCATCTTAAAATCGCGGATCACTGACAATGCGCACTAGATTATCCACACACTTACAACTGGAAAAGCGCCCATCATGGGCGTCGAATGGTGGCTTACCGATGCCATCAAAGACCAATCCGCGGGTGAGTGCCAGCGGATCATGATCAAGACGGGTGAGCTCCGCGCCGAAGTCACGCGACTGATGAACAGCATGGTGCGGTCGCCGGAGAACGTCGAGATCATGCTCAACATGATCCGGAGGTGCCAGACGGTCGATCAAGAGGCGGTCAACTGGATGCGGAAGGTGCCGGAGAGATTGGCACTGGAAGACGGTCGCCTGGGAGGATAACGTGCCCAACGGCGATTACAGCAAGGCCGAGGTGTACCCCGGGCGCGTCGATGTCTACCGGGACTTCTACATCGCGAGCGTCTGGAACATGACGCGGACGGCGCGGCTGATCCTGGCCTCGCTCATTGTCCGCAGCGCCGCCTGGGTCTGCGCTCCCATCGACTTCCGCACGACGCCCGAGTACGCCACCGCCTCGCGCACCTGCATGGACACAATCACCGACATCATCGCTTCCGTACCGTACCATCTCGGGTGGCACCTGAACAAGCCGCACATCGTCCAGCGCGCCAACCTGGGCCAGTTCGCTTGCGGCGATGAGGACGCCCTCAAGAGCTTGGCGGATACTTCCTCACCTGGCCGCTCAGCTGCGTCATGGGCCAGGACTACACCACCGACAACCAGAGGGCCTGGACGGTCGGGCGACTTCGTTATATTGGTAACGACCTCGGCGTCAAATACGCGCACATTTTGGCTGATGTAAGTTTGCGCCGCCCCGAACCCCTTTTGCTCTTTTTGTTCCCCAACGATGATGATTATGACGATCATAATAACTAACGTGGCAAACCATACACGTAGCTGCAAATCCGCATTCCTTCCATGATGATCCGTCGCGACGGCCTGATGGCCTCCCCCTACGGCGCCGCCCACAACTTCGAGAAGTTGACTTCGGCGCGCACGACGGCACCGACCCCGGGCTACACCATGAACCCGCTCCAACAGCGCGAGGCGATGCACAAGGAACAGTTCGAACAGCTTCGCGCTGATCTGCTGGCCAAGGCGGCCGGTCCTAAGACGTCGCACGAGACACAATGGGTTGCTCAAAGTTGGCTGACGGTATGTAAAACCAAACCCCCTTCCTCCCTTTAGAAATTGTAGAGGTTCTTGATCTGTGCTAACATTTACATTCTGCGCGTAGCTCCCCGAACAAGGCAGTCCTCTCCCTTCCGCATCTCGATGTTAAGAAACGAAAAAGCTATTCTAGTCGACTAGATGGAAGAGGGGAACGATCGCAATATGAATGAATACTACAGTGATAATCTTACGAAGCCATGTCGATAAAGGGGTTGTTATTCTTGATAGGGCGTTTTCAAACGATACCTCGAAACTACCAACATGACAATGTTCATGTGATCATCGTTATTATTATTCGGTGGATGGCGAGGGAGATTTGTGCTTCATCCAAGCCCTCGGGTCGAACAGCTCCCTCAAACCGAGACGTTTGCCGTACGCTGGCCGATTTGATGGGCCTGGAGTTACTAAGGAGTAGGAGGTTGCCACTTGAACGTGGCCAGGATATATCACCTGGGGTTTAAAGTAGTTAGCCAGAGCTGTATATTGTCATTCTTTCTTGTATATACATACGAACGTAGGCCTCCTGAAAGTGCATACTTCTTGGGGAGTCACATAGATCGTATATGTGCATGGATATGGATATTCCTCACATGGACACGACGGGTATGCGAACTTTGTTGACAGCTCTATAGAGCCCTGATCCTGTCAGCTACATTGACAAGCTACCAAACTGCCTAACCACTTTTTCGTGCCCAGAAGTCGTAGAATTCATACGACGTTACGAAGGTAGAGTATATGACAAAAAGAAACTTCTCCCTCTGGGCGACTGGTAGTCCCAATATATTCATTCATTTGGGGGCATTCTGCGCATCTACAGTGCCATCTGCCGTATTTCCAGCCGCCGTACATCTTCAAGCCCCCCTTTCTGTTGGATCGTTGCCGTGTATGGACTTCGTTTTGATCCTTGGTATCATCCGGGCTGGCCTTTCCGCCCACCCACGCCCATCCATCCTGATGTAGTAGGCCATAGTGCGTAGTCTCGTGTAGTATTATCTACATGCGCTTTTCCCCATCTTCTTCTTCGTCCTCCCTGCTTATTATCTCCTCTTGGCCTTGGAAGCTGCGGCAGCAGCAGCCTTCGATGACGAGGACGAGGCCGTCTGGATGGGCGCGGGCGCGGCCATGTTCCAGGCCTTGACGAACCAGCTCTGGGTGGCGTCGACGTAGCGCTCCTGCTCGACGTGCTTGACGCCGACGCGCATGCCGTCCTTGGTGAAGACGACGTTCTTGCGCGCCATGCGGTCCGTCGCCGTCTGCTGGATCTTGCCCACGCTGGCCCAGATGTGGTAGCCGACGAAGACGGCACCGCCGACGAAGAGGAAGAGGACGAAGAGGGGAGAAGAGCTGGCTGTACAAGTGTGCGCGCAAAGCTGTTAGTTCAAAGGAAATGTTTCAATTGTTGCTGCTATTACCAAAACAAGTAACTACACTGGTAGTTTGTAGCAGATAGCAGGATCTACAATAGGTAAAATGTTGCGCATAGAGATCGTTGCGCGGCGCAATCGCATTGCGATTCCTAAGTAGAGGGTATTTGCGACGGGGAAATGCACGACTCGCACGCGGGCGTTTTGGTTGCTTACCCGAATGTTGAAGCCATGGTTCCAGTCAAAATGCAGTTGCTTGGACCGTGTCGTTGTGGGTGCTGGGACGGTGGTTCTATCAGTGGTTCTTTGTTACGGACAAGGTCTCGCGACTGGAAACCGATGTCAATCAATTCTTTAGCCTGTTAGGATGCTTTGGCGACTGCGCGGGACGACGGACGCTTCAACTTTACGAGGGGTTCGTGACTGAATAAGAAAAGGAAAATAAAAAAGAGGAAAATACAAAGAAAGTCAAGAAGCAAGTTAGCCGTCGGGGTTAAATGACACCTAATACTACATGTACAGACAGACAGACCTCTCGGGGTGGATGATTAGGCCTGCAACCAACACCAGCTCAGATATTCATCTGGGACTTTGGTAAATGCTCCTTTCGCTGCAATTGGGTTTGAGTTCGAGACCTTAGGGGGGGCTGAGCAGCGGCGGGCTGTTCAACTGATCCTGGATGGTGGCATCCTTTTCTCCTGTTCAGCTGCCATTGTACATGGCGTGTATCCATTCAATATGTTTCCAGGGGCTCACGGCCTCCGACTTCCCGCCTACCTCTAAGAAAAGCACATGTAGGTATGCACTGAGCCACGTTGGAGTCGTCAGTTATATAGACATGTCCCGTCACTGTATGTAGCTCCCCAGGCTTCTAGTCACCATGTGCACAATATGGCGCTCCTAGATGATACTCCCCAACAAGGCATCATCATCCGTATGGACATCTCTCCGGTATAACGACCATCACATGGCAGACAGTCCGTCCATCTGCGAGAAATAGATGGTGGGGGATGGAGGGGAGGAGCTAAGAATGTATGGGTCCGGCAAGTCAGGGGTGCTTAGAGATCTGGCAGCTGTTTTTTCCAGCTGCTGAGAGTGCTGACCGAGGTGTCAAGTGACGTCGGCGGCCATCGGCTGTCGGGATGTTGCCCGTGCAGGAGGATGTGGACAGCTCACCCGAGTCACCTCCAGATAGAACTCTACCTTACGTACAGCCCGCACCCCGTACATTCAGTGATAGGTAATTTGATAGATGGCTGCCTTGGACTTGACATGCATACCTACTTCTAGTCCAGTAGGTAGGTACAGTTAGTATGCGTCGGAGCACACGATGCTGGAGCACACACTCTGGAGTACTCGGACCCAACCTGGTTGATCAAAGTATGTAGCCGTACCTCTTAGTAGCCGTAGCCTGGTGGTATCTGAATGCAGAAAGGCACATCAAATTGGTGATTCGTGCATACTTACATGGCATACATAGGTACGTACAACATGCCATTGCAACACAGTGACAACGAACCTTAGATCCCAAATCACGTCAAGTGCTGTGAAGCTCTTCATCGATCGAGTGAATTACTTGCTTAGCCAAATTTAGGCCTCTTTTGGACTCCAGAGAGCAATTGTAGCCACAAGACCCGAGCGGCAGTGGAAGCAGGAAAAGGCCACCTGTGTGCTAGGCTGCCAGAAAAGGCGGGAGGTGGTCACTACTCTAACCTACTTACTTTGTTAGGTACCACCTTGCATTTCTTACTAAACTATCCATCCCACTTTCGAACCGAGCTCCCCATCATCCTCACCGACGACACCTCTGCGACCCTCTCCCATCTCGTTGACTTTTCCAGGCATCGCAACCAACCAAATCACCTTATTGCCTGGAACCCAACTCTAGCGGTGCTTTGACCATTGCGTCGCCATGGCTGCCCCCAACGATGGCTACGGCCAATTCCCCCCGCAGGACCAGCAGTACCCCGATATGGCCGCCGCAGGTTCGCCGCCTCCCATGCAGACACAACAACCTGGCGATGCAGGAAAGAAGAAGAAGCGAGGATATGCGACACAGGCCTACGAGTTTGGTGCCGGAGGCAATGCTGCTGCGGGCGCTCCCGTCGCCGGCGGCATGATGCCCGGTCAGCCTGTCCCCGGCGCAAGCCCCATGGGCTACCCGGCTCAGCAAGACTTCCAAGCAGGGTATGGTGGTGCTCCTGCTCCTGCCTACGGCGCCAGTCCTGCTGCCGCTGGGTATGGCGTCCCTCCTGCTGGGACTCCCGCCCAGGCGGGAGTTGGTGGTTATCAAGCCCCAGATGCCTACTACCAGGGTGCTGCCGTACCTGGCACGCCCGGTATGGGTGGCATTACCGCGGGTATGCAGAACATGAACATGGGAGGACAGCCTGCACCGGCCCAGGCAGCTCAGCAACAGGCTCGCGTGGCTTTGAACCAGCTCTATCCTACCGACCTCTTGAACCAGCCCTTCAACGTGTCTGAGTTGGATCTGCCGCCTCCCCTTGTATTCTACCACCCAATGTAAGCATCACTGCTCCTCGCGTTGTTGGAGTGACACACTAACATGAATGCGTGCCAGGCTAGCGTCACTCAATCTCCCGATGCCAACTGCCCACCCAAGTACATTCGATCTACCCTGAATGCGGTCCCTACAACCCATTCTCTTTTGAAGAAGTCGAAGCTTCCTTTCGCCCTCGTCATTCAGCCCTACGCCGCACTCCACGATATCGACGACCCTGTGCCAGTCGTGCAAGACCAGGTTATTGCCCGTTGCCGCAGATGCAGAACATACATCAACCCCTATGTTATCTTTTTGGATCAGGGCCATAGGTGGAGGTGCAACATGTGTAACCTCACCAATGATGTCCCCCAGGCCTTTGACTGGGATGCGGCCGCAAAAAAGTGTCAACAGATGGGAGAGAGCCGAGCTGAACCACGCTGTTGTGGAATTTGTTGCGCCTCAGGAATACATGGTTCGCCCGCCTCAGCCCCTGGTTTACCTTTTCCTCTTCGACGTCAGCTACGCAGCAGTATCTTCCGGCCTCCTTGCGACTAGCGCTCGCACCATTTTGGACAGTCTCAACAGGATACCCAATGCTGACCGTCGCACTCGCCTTGGGTTTATTGCGGTCGACTCGAGCTTACACTATTTCTCCGTGCCCAAGGATGGCGATGAGAATGCTGAGACGAGCATGCTGGTCGTCAGTGACCTGGACGAGCCGTTCTTGCCCGTTCCTCAGGATCTACTCGTCCCTCTCACCGAGAGTCGGGCCAGTATCGAAAGCTTCCTCGCCAAGCTCCCCGAGATGTTCCAGAATAACCAAAACAATGGGTCAGCCATGGGCTCCGCTTTGAGAGCTGGCCACAAGCTCATCTCTCCTCTAGGTGGTAAGATGGTGGTTCTGAGTGCATCGCTTCCCAACATGGGAGTTGGCAAGCTGGACGTGCGGGATGACAAGAAGATGCTGGGGACCTCTAAGGAGAGCGGTCTGTTGCAAACGGCAAACAGCTTCTACAAGTCATTTGCCGTCGAGTGCTCTAAGAACCAAGTCTCGATCGACATGTTCTTGTTCTCTTCGAGCTATCAAGATGTGGCATCGCTGAGCAATCTTCCCCGGTACACAGGTGGCCAGACTTGGTTTTACCCTGGTTGGAACGCTGGCCGGTCCGAAGATGCCATCAAGTTTGCCTCCGAGTTTAGTGATTATCTATCCTCGGAGATCGGACTGGAGGCGGTTCTGAGAGTAAGAGCTACTACGGGTCTGCGCATGAACACTTTCTACGGCAACTTCTTTAACAGAAGCTCCGATCTCTGCGCTTTCCCAGCTTTCCCTCGTGACCAATGCTACGTAGTCGAAGTTGCCATCGACGAGACCCTGCAGAAGAACTACGTCTGCCTCCAGGCCGGTGTACTGTACACGACATGCAATGGCGAGCGACGCATACGCGTCATGACCCTTGCGATCCCTACAACTACCAACCTGGCAGATATCTACGCATCAGCAGACCAATGCGCCATTACCACCTACTTCAGCCATAAGGCGGTCGAACGTGCTCTGAGCAGTGGATTGGATGCTGCGCGTGATGCCCTGCAAAGCAAGCTCACCGAGCTGCTTCAGACTTTTAAGAAGGAGCTTGGTGGTGGCAGCATGGGTGGAGGTGGTCTCCAATTCCCAGCCAATCTACGCGCTCTCCCGATATTGTTCCTTGGTTTAATCAAGAATGTCGGACTTCGGAAATCAGCACAGATTCCTTCTGATCTGCGTTCAGCGGCACTTTGCTTGCTCTCTACGCTGCCTCTTCCGCTGCTCATGCAATACATCTACCCGCGGCTCTACTCGCTACACGATATGCCGGACAATGCCGGCGTGCCGGGTGGAGAGACCAACCAGACTGTGCTACCGCCACCTCTGAACCTGTCTTCGGAGAGATTCGTTAGCTACGGTCTTTACCTTATTGACGATGGCCAGACACAATTCCTGTGGGTCGGTCGAGACGCTGTTCCCCAGCTGCTCACAGACGTATTTGGGGTTGCCGACCGGACACAGCTTCGAGCGGGCAAGGGCTCAATTCCCGAACTAGACAACGACTTCAACGAGCGAGTCCGAGCTGTGATCCAGAAGAGCCGAGATCATCTCTCCCGGGGTGTAGGAAGCATCATCGTGCCGCACCTCTACATTGTGCGCGAGGACGGCGAGCCTAGTCTCAAGTTATGGGCGCAGACACTCCTGGTGGAAGACCGGGCGGACCAGGGAATGAGTTTTGGCCAATGGATGGGTACAATGAGAGAGAAGGTGAGTAACTAAGCGATATGGCATCATTTTGGGTTCAAATTTTGTAGCGGCAAAGCAGGTTCTGACGATGATGACGTCCATCAGGTCGTGCAGTAATGGACTTCCCAAACACGCACGAGGTCGATGCATAGATGCATACTTGTATAGACGTCGCGGGTGAAGCAGTTATTCCTAAAAAGAAAAGTCGAGTGACACGAAACGATACAATACAAAGGAATGACATATTACTCTCCAACCATGCGTGCCGTCGTCCATCCTCTCCGACCTCAATACCCATCTATCGACAAAAGGGGTTCGAGATGAGGAGGTCCGCGTAAAGCATAAGTCGGACAGGCCAACGTGATCTGCGATACAATGCGTACTTACTTATGCATGAGCTCGAAAGAGAAACAGCAAGGCAAGGCGTCAAATGTGAACCTGTGAGCGTTGCTGGATGTTGTCCTACTCAGATGGCTGAATCTGTCCGAAACACCGGTTCGTAGAGGCAGCCAGGGTCTAGGGACGGGTCGCGTCGTGTAGAAACGGCGGACTGGGAGGTGGGTCTTTGAATTTTGACCGAGATTTGTCCCAATAAGTTGGCTATTGGTGATCAGTACTCCGTAGTCCTTGGTATGTAGGAATTAACAGTTGATCGGTAGGTGGATGAGGGGAGAAGACAGAAAGGCCTTGTCACGGGTTTGCTTTCTTCTGATGAACCTTCGCATTGCATTCTGGCCGTCGCATTTGGCACCTCGCATATTGAAGTTAAAGTGGCAGGGATCTTAGGCCTTTTCTGGAGTCTCAGCCAAAATGTGCGAAACAAGAAGATCCAAGACAGTGAAACACGCGCCCACTTGCTGACAGGGCGCCTAAGTTGCGAGCTAATTGGGCCGGCAAGCGTGTCGTGTGTGTAGGGGGCCAGGAAAAGCGGCTACGGGCGCTCTCTGTTTGGACGAAGACTGTGTGATATGTTATGTATGTACCTACATAACAACGTCCAGTGCCTTCTGGACCATGGACAGACAACTCTGTTAACGCTGCCTGGCACTTTGCAACATTCGTATTCCCAAATATCTATATTTGTTCACCATGAATGATTCCATCCCAGGTCGTGCCGATTCATCCACTGACTATCAAGCACAAGGACGCTAACATGATTCGCAAGAATGCTAGCTCAACTCATCAGCTCTCCAAAGCAGGGGTTGCCCGGCGAGACAAGCACGGCGGATGGGGACCGACAACCCCCGCCCAGATCAGGATTCACCGATTCGGGGATCCCTGAAGCGAGGGACTGCCCCTGAGGTGAAGTTGGTCGAGTTATCCCCCATCGGTTTCTGCTTCCCGCCAAGCGCCTGGCTATGAGCGTGCAGTATCCGTAAATATAGGAACCACGTGGAGGGAACCTTACTCGCCTAAGTTGCTAAACCTTGAGCAGCTGCAGTGCTACATAATTCCCCTATTGTAATGTGACGAGTTCATTCAGGAGTAATCCGTACACTGCTCAGTTATCATCTGCGAGCGACGATGGTGGTGCTGATCAAAACTGGGATTGATGTTGTGATTCAGAAACAACATGACAGCAGATCAACCTCATAAAGCCCATAGGACGACCCGAAAAACCCACTCGATTAACCTTAATCTTGACATCTCGAACAGACCTCGACACTTCTAGCTTGTCTCATGTTAGATGGTTTCAGAGGTCTGGCGCTGGCACTAGACTTCTTCTAGGCAGTCTTCTAGACTACAATAGTGGTGATACCAATACGGAGGCGTGTTATATTAGAGGGAGTTCACACTCGTGGTTGTGCGAGTATGCAGAGCGGGGATATGTAGCGAGGAGGGTATGAGACCCGCGTTCTATGGACTGGGTGTTTATTCGTTACCACGCTGCATGTATGTATAAAACCCTTGTTCATGAAACAATATAGACACACGCATGTCTTGTCTTGTATGCAGTGCGAGTATAACTGCCTGCCTGGGTGTAAAACCCCTCTACCCCAGGCACAGCTTACGCGACCAATATGATGGCTCACTCTATCCATCTACCTATCCAATAAACAACATATACCAGCTACCTACCAACTGGTAGTAGCAGGGATATAGGCTCACATTTGATGCACTGTTATATCAAAGTAAAGTACTTGCTTTGGAAGGCCTCCTGTGAAGCAGGTGGGTGTGTCGAAATGCTGTCTGACAGGCTACCGTGGCCCCCCCCCCCCTCCATGTCCGCCGTTCCGCGGCTACAGGCCCTGATTGGCTTGGTCTGCCCTGAGCCAGAAGCTGAGGTGGGTTGCTATTGCTTGCTCGCTACCGCTACTGCTACCCCTCATCCACCACCTCAACCCACCTCATCCACCCGAGTTGTTCAGCCCGTTCGTCCTCCATTGATAGATCAATGATCAAAGCCAATACAATACCGGTATGCAGGCGTACATGCAGTCAGAAAAATAGGTACCTTCGTGTTGTTAGGTATTGTCTGTCTGTCACCCAACTGCAATTGCTGGGCGACTTCACTCGACTCCAGTCATATTCTCCTGCCTGCCCCCGCGCTCCAACTCCATACCTATGTACACTCACTTGCCCGTCCGTCAATCCATTTATTCTTTAATCGATTGATTTATTGATAGATTGTGGTCGCAAAGCCTTTTTCTTCCTAATTCTTCTTGCCTGGCCTACTACTTGCCGTTCTGTCCTGACTATTGACGGCGCTCTCTATCTGTGTCCTCTCCCTCTCTTCGTTTGTTCAGACTGTTTTGGGGACGGTGATTGCTTCGTACTTCCCCTCTTCCACCCAAACCCGCTGCTTGCAGAAACGAACTCGACACAATCACAGGGGATAGGCCTCGTCTCGTCTCTCCTGCTGGTCAACAAACAATCCAAAGCTTTGGCTCTCCTAACGGCGGGGCAACCAGTCAGGCACATTCCCAAGTGTCCCTCCAAAAGGTGAGAGTGTGTGTGTGTGCCCAGTGAGCGAGTTCGTGCAGGTTGCATACCCTACACTTTACACCTGCAAAGCAACTGCAGAACTAAAGCCTCCATTCCTGTCTCTCCCTATTTTACCCCTCACGAAGATCATACAGGAACGGCTTGCCTGCCGCGCAGAAAAGCTGCTGGTCCCGTCTCCTGTTCCTGCGACCTTCACCCACTTTGCGTATCAGGACTGCGAGCTGCCGTGCCCTGTGCCGTTTACTTTCCTTTCTCTCGACTCCAATCTGCAGGAACTGCACCATCTTGGGACGAAACATAGTTGTTTTCTTAAGTGCTGTCGCATGTCAATCTGCTGTTGCCGAGACCAACCCAACCATATACACCCTCTCGCGCCACAACACATCATTATCACCACCAACACCCAACCAAACAGCAAAGAGAGCTCCGTGCTCGGTATCTAGCACCGCACCCCTCTCTCCCATCTCGACCGACAGGCCTGTTGCGACTCTTGTCACCCTCCACCCGTTATACTTACTCTTGCCACACCATCCCAATTGCATAGTGGCTAGACCACGGCCGACTCACAAGATTAAACGCCTGGGCCTCGTCACTACCAAAGCGGATCCGGGTTGCAATTGCGTGTGTGTTCCCCATTCCAAAACCACAACCCGGTACCGTACCTGCCCTCACCAAGCCGTGGCACGGACAGGACTCGGGACGCTCGACTACTGCCTCTTCGTTGCTGATGTTACATGGAACCTCTCAAGCGAAGCGCGAGTAATTGCTCCTGATTTGCCTGGCCCGACCCGTGACTAAACGAACCCGTGGATCATCTTCCCCTTCTGCCTTTTTTTTTCTTCTTCTTCTCTTTATTGTCCTCGTTCCTCTTGGTTGTTTCGCCTTACCTGAGAACTAAAGACTGACAAGCCGACTTTCTATCTCGATTCAGACAATCCCGCCCCAACCAACCAACCAACAATCAACTCACAGCACTAGACTGAGAGCAACGACCGCTACAAAGAGACTCGAAACAATCGGCCGATTATTGCTGATCCTTTTTCCATCCATATTCGAGCGACCTGCCAGAGAGCCATTTTTCATACCGTACCATTTCTTCCGCAGAACAGGTCGGTACTACTGGGCGCAATTTCTTGCCTTTTGATCGAGCATTTCCGAGTAATTGTCCGGTTCAAGTCGATATACTACTGTCACGAGACTCGAGCTTGGTCGATTCTGGGGCTGAGCTCTTTCACACGAAACTGACAAAAAACCTCGGTCTCGTCGTATAACCTGAGACTAGGGTCTAGCGTCGGACCGCAAAAAGTGTCATTGTGTCGCCTATACCTCTCATAACGAACCATATTTCCTTGAACCTTCTATCTGCTCGGACAGAATAACCAACATGTCGCGGGCAAACCCTCCCAATGCCGCGGGCTCCCGCAAGATATCGTTCAACGTTAGTGAGCAATACGATATTCAGGATGTCGTCGGTGAGGGTGCTTACGGTGTCGTCTGGTACGTTGAGATGGTCTTGGCAGGCGCTGCGACGGAATGCTAACGCGGATTTATGCAGTTCTGCCATACACAAGCCCTCGGGCCAGAAGGTCGCCATCAAGAAGATTACCCCGTTCGACCACTCCATGTTCTGTCTGCGAACACTCCGAGAGATGAAGCTGCTGCGCTACTTTAATCACGAGAACATCATCTCCATCCTCGACATTCAGAAACCTCGGAACTACGAGTCCTTCAACGAGGTCTATCTGATCCAAGTGCGTTACAATGCATTCGCTTTCCCGTGTCCTTGCATTCGCTAACCTTGATGCCTTGCAGGAGTTGATGGAGACAGACATGCACAGAGTGATCCGTACGCAGGACCTCTCTGATGACCATTGCCAGTACTTCATCTACCAGACGTTGCGCGCCCTCAAGGCCATGCACTCGGCCAACGTATTGCACCGTGACCTGAAGCCTAGCAACCTGTTACTGAACGCCAACTGTGACCTGAAGGTTTGCGACTTCGGACTGGCTCGTTCCGCTGCTTCTCAGGAGGACAACTCCGGTTTCATGACCGAATACGTTGCCACCCGATGGTACCGTGCTCCGGAAATCATGTTGACGTTCAAGGAGTACACCAAGGCCATTGATGTGTGGTCTGTTGGCTGCATTCTGGCCGAGATGCTCAGCGGGAAGCCTCTTTTCCCCGGCAAGGATTGTAGGTTGACCTTCCTCGTGGCCAACAGAGAACTCGATTTGCTGACACTTGTATAGACCACCACCAGCTTACCCTGATTCTCGATGTCCTGGGCACACCGACGATGGAAGACTACTATGGGATCAAGTCTCGTCGTGCTCGCGAATACATCCGATCGCTCCCCTTCAAGAAGAAGGTGCCGTTCCGGACCCTGTCCCCAAGACGTCAGACCTGGCTCTCGACCTTCTTGAGAAGCTGCTTGCCTTCAACCCCGTTAAGCGCATCACCGTTGAGGAAGCCCTCAAGCACCCGTACCTGGAGCCGTACCACGACCCCGAGGATGAGCCGACGGCGCCGCCGATTCCGGAGGAGTTCTTCGACTTCGATAAGCATAAGGATAATCTAAGCAAGGAACAACTCAAGCAACTCATCTATCAGGAGATCATGCGGTAGAAACGCAAGCTACTTGGAATTAAGGGCTGGGACCCGACGTCGGACACAGACACGGACACGGATGATTCAGAGAAGATCCTGAGTCAGGACGCGCTGGGCCGACTGATGGGCGAGTTGGGCGTTGCATAGATTAGCGAAGTTTTTGGAGGGCCTTCTTGGACCTTTCCTGGTTCTTGCGAGGAGGCAGCGCATGGAGTGAAGGGGGTTGGTATGGCTTGATGGCATGAACGGCATTGTCGATGTGCTACGTCTGGTTTGGCATAGCGAGCGAGGGTTCCTCGATCCAAGAGGAGCACTGACGAGAAATACGACGGCTCTCGGTTGATTATAGACTAGGGGGGGGGGGGTAATGCCGCAGGTGGCCTGTTTCTTCTTCAGCGAGCGGAGCCCGAAGAAATGGATGGATGAATGTCCTGGGCAATACGGGTTCAGCAAGACAAAAAGCTGGGACAGGCACATGAGAAGTCATATTTGTAGTTCAGGGGCAGATTCCGGCCGGATCTGTTTTAGCTGATCTCGATGTTGCAAGACTGTCCACAAACAGGCAAAATAGCTGAATGGATATCTCTTTGTTTCCGATACGTGAATTGTTTTCCCCATCAGCATTGCAATATCTTATATCACATGCTGATCTGCTGCATACTTTTGTTGAGGATGGTGAGGGGGGCGGGGTTGGGCGGCTACTTGCCTAAACCAGATTCTGTTCAAGCAAACATCAACAACCCAGCTTGGGGCCATGATGGCCATACAACAGCATTCACTAGGACTGACCAACTCCGTCTCAGGCATTCCGGTCTGCCTTCAAGGGAGCGGCGGGGCGGCGGGGGTAGTTGCAATGGGAATGCACAGCCTCGGCTCACCACGATATATCCCAGGCACATATATATATACGGCCAGCTTCCTTCCGAAGGCAACTTGCCGCCCTCAGTCTGTTCAAGGACATACTGAGAAATCCCTTCATATTATCCTCCGGCATGTGCTACCAAATCGTCGAGCTCTACAGTGCTTGTAGATGCCTCTATTACCAGCATGCTGTAGACAGATGCGAGAGTTATGGCAGGCCGGGTCATTCCATTACCAGAAGAACAATACTCGTGGGGTATTCCTGCGCGATCCACCAGGTGTCCTCATGTTAAAATCACAGAAAGTGAGAACATCACGCGACCAACAAGTCTATTACACTTGCGTGAGTCCCCAGCCCTTGATATATGTCAACAGCATCGCTGACAAGCCTAGGAATGTAGATATCGGCTCTTTATCACGAATGAGGTGGGATATTGGTATCTGTTGATGATTACAATGTTGTGATGTCTTATCATACTTTGTATTCACAATGCAGCCGCCGTCGCTCGTAAGGCGTATCTTGCAGCCGCCTCAGCCGCCGCCGCCAGATCGACATGGAAATAAGGCCTGTCCATCCCCGTCACCGGAGCCAGCCGCCGTCGCTCATCGTGTGGACAGCATGTGGTCTCTGGCAGTTGCTGTTTGTTCTCGGTATCCTCACCAACACCAGGGGCGACCTCGGTCTCTGAGCCGCACGTCTCCTCATCGGTACTGTTCCGCCCCGCCGGTGGTACCATGACAGCACCGGCACCGCTGCTCGCTTCGCTCTTGTATAGCGCCGCGAGACTAAACCCGACTCGGGTGGCGGCTGCGATGCCACTACTACTACTACTCTACTAGTACTGCCCTGGCAGCAGCAGCAGCAGCCGAACCCGACGGCGGCGAACGCCCGGCGCGTCCAGGGGTTGCGGAGATGGGCAAAGTGCCACGCTACGGGGTCCGGCGCGGCCCAGCGGTTGAGCTGCGCGCGCAGGTCCGCTAGGCCCTCGACGGCGCTGCTGTCGGTGTGGTTGATGGTGGCGCAGTCGAGGACGACGGCGCGGAGGTTGGGGAGGAGGGGTGGCGACTGTTCTGTCCCGGTGGGCGCCGTGGAGGAGGAACGGGACGAACTACCGCTGCTGTCGGGATGCGTGGGGTTTGGGTGGCTTCGTCTTGGTTTGGTGATTGGTGGAGAAGGGTCGTTCCAGGGGCGATCCTGCGAAGGTTAAGTGGTTAGCTTAGCTTGCCAGTGGATGATGCCTCTAATTAGACAGAGGCGGCCTTTCATTTTTCTATGTAGGCGGATGGGAAGCTGGAGAAGGGGCAACTTACCCGGCATGCGCATATTCGGGCATGGTTGTGCGGCGGGTATGGCTCATGATGTGCCTAGTTAAGGTGTCGACGAGCTGAGCCTGGTTGAGGTAGTTAAACCCGTTGGGGAAGCGGAAGATGAAGACCCCTGGGTATGGTGAGACAATGGGGATGTCGGGGTTGACGGCTTCGAGCCGGTCAAGGCGGAAGTAAACGTCGCGTGCTGAAGGAAGACTTGGCACATCGTCCTGGTCATACTTGATTCTGTCGGCAGATTTGATCTGGGGGACTACCGTCTTGCAAGGAGAGGATGGCCGCTGATATTCAACGGTAGTAGAAGCTTTGGGTTCCGCTTCTTCCGCTTCTACAAGGCCGTTCTCCTCGGCTTGTCCTATTACTCCCGCAGCAGTATCGCTGGGACCATCTTGGGGAAGAGGATCATAATAGGGGTAGACCGTAATGCGGCCCAGGAACTGGCCCTTGGACTTGGCGATTCTCAGCAGCAACAGCGCGAGCGACAGCGCGACGGTGACGTAGATGCCGTCCTCGAGGGATTCGAAGACGGAGACGAGGACACCGACGAAGTAGAAGACCACGTCGAGCGGTGCGACGTGCCACATGCGGAGCAGCTCGGCCGGTGGCGTGATGAAGTTGTAGACGGCGTGGATGATGAGAGCGGCGAGGCTCGCGAGCGGGATATAGTAGAGGATCGAGGTCAGCACATAAAGCGCCAGAACCAGGACCACGCCGTTGAATACACCCGCCAGGGGGGTCCGCACCCCGGCCTTGTTCATGATCGCTGTCCCACTGAAGGAGCCCGTCGACGCGAATGCACCCACGAAGGGACCGGTCAGGTTGGTGAAGGCGATGGAGATCAGTTCTTGCGACGGCACCACCATGTAGTTGTTGATGCGCCCGAACGACTTGCCGATGGCGATGTGCTCGATCAGCAGGATGATGACGGTCGGCGGGAGGGTGGGCAGGATCGCGGATAGGAGTTTGGGTTTGAAGGTGGGTGGGCCGATGTGGATGAAGCCTGAGAGAGGGAATTAGCTATGATCTGTCAGGGGAAGCAGAATGATGCTGCTTACCTCGAGGCAACGGTCCAAGAATGCGGAACTTGGACTCCTTGAACGGCACCTTGCGATGGATGAGGAAACTGACAAAAGTGAAGAGCAAGATGGTGACGCTCAGACGGAGCGAGCAGAACATGTTCCACATGCGGACACGCTTGGGGTCCCGCCGGGCCATGCGGTCGCAGTACCACTTCATGAGCGCCAGGAGCACCAGCCCCGAGATGCCAACGGCGGCGTCGAGGTTCGTGCGCGGCAGCGCCCGGCACGTGTCGATCAGGACGCGGTACGCGGCGTTCTTGGAGTTGACCTCGAACTCGACGCCCAGCAGCGCGGGCGTCTGGGTCAGCGAGATGGTGATGGCGGCGCCGGTGACGAAGGCGGCGATGGCGACGTGCGGGATGAACTCGATGAGCCAGTCGAGGCGCAGCAGGCCGAAGACGAGCAGGACGCAGCCGGCGAGGAAGGCGTGCGTCTTGGCCACCTGCTCGCGCGTATAGTGCTGCTGTCCCGGTTGCTGCTCCTGCGCGAGCACCTCGTCGATGGACTTGCCCACTAGCAGCGAGACGACCGCGGTGGCGCCGATGGCTACGTCCTTCGAGGTCCCGAACAGCCAGTAGAGGGCCGCGCCCGTGAAGCTGGTGTACAGGCCGTACTCGGGGCTCAGGCCGGCTAGGATGGCGTAGGCCATGGCCTGGGGGATGACCACTAAGCCCAGGGTGACGCCTTGGGGGGGGGGGAGACAAGGGGTTAGTCATATTGGATCCGGCAAAACGCGAACTTGGATGAGGAAGAAGCGCCTACCGGCAATGGCATCGGCTAGAAGCCAGCGTGTATTATACCGCCTATCCACGATGTGAAGGGGAAGAAACTGGTCATGTAGGGCACTACATCGTGCCTTGTGGGCAAGTGACCTCTCAGCCACCCGCTGACGGTGGGTTCTTCCTCGAAAAAGGGCTGGAATGGTGCCGCCGTGTGCTTCTCTCCGTCGGTATCAATATCATGATGCTCGTGGGCCTCCACGTCTATATGAAAAGCCTTTCGTACTGAGTTTCCGATCTTTCCCCTTCTACCAACCCCGATAGCCATAATGTTCTCTCTATGCTTGGCGATCGAAGTCGCGCAGTATGTATAAGTAGTAGTGAGGCAACCGAACAGAACCAACGATGTGGTAATGAGGCGGGCGGTATATCATCTATATATCTCTCCCAAGTCCGAAAAAAGCCAAGAATTTGCTCGAGACCAAGGCCAGCCGGTCAGCCGGTACCCTCAAAACCGTCCGACAGGGACATAGCAGCGCAAGCCAAGAACGAACAGCAATGGAGGCTGGAAATTCAAGATGCGAACAGCCGTGGGTTTGGCGGTTGCTTCAGCCGATCCCACGTATTCGAGTAGTATTCGACAAGAAACAAAACAGAGCAAGATTGTGGCTGAAGCTTGTCCCTGCATGTTACGGAACGTTGCAAATGAGAAAGGCTATTTCAAGTTTCTCTCTTTATCTTTCCCTCTCTTCAATCATCGCCGATTCACTTCGCTGCCCCTCGAAAGTTTCATCTTCATCTGTAAGAAAGAAGCACAGTCGACAGACTCTTTCTCTGTGGTCTGTTGGCCAACCTGCGGCAGTGGCGCGCGGGCATTGGCGTAAAAGCATATCCGAGGTTTTCGAACGTAACAGCATGCCATTTGTTCGACGCATTTCAGTTTCCCATCCGCCGGATCAGGCAAAGTCAATCTGCCGATAGCCGCCGTCAGGCAAAGGAAGGAAAAGTCCTCGGGACGAACACACAAGCTTTCCTTTCCCGCTCAGTAGATTGATTCCAAGGGACCAAGACGTCTGGCGTTTCACAAGAACAGACTATATACACCTTCCTTCATCACTTGCTCTGGTGGTTGATAGTTGGTATAATTAAACTATGCCGACGGTCAAGATGTGTGTAGGTTGCCACTTGCCTCGCCTATCTTACTCTGATGTAATACATTTCAATTGGACAATGTAGTGCATGAGCCTCGTCACTCTTGTCATCACCGTGCTGGCCAAAGCCTGATCTGTCGGTTCGGCATCATGAACTGAAAGAAGGCAATCCGCCTCCTTCGAGGCCATGTTCCTGAATATGGAAGGTTTTCTTTCCAGTGTCTCCTGTATATCGCTAAAGTAACGACATTCAACGACTTCGTCCATTAATGTGTTGGGATCGGTCGAGGTTTGGAGGGTATACTCAGTGACATAGTCTTCAAGAAGATTTGTTGCCACCTGTTCAACATCGTGTATAAGCTCAAGCAATTGGTTTTCCAGTGTGTCTGGGTTCTCGAGACGAGGGCAATATTTGATAATTTCGTCGATTTTCTCCATGAACATGCCGAAAGTGGCCAAGGCTTGAGGGGTATGTTCAGTATGATGAATTCGAACAAGATCCAACGCTGCCTGTTCAGCTTTATATAAGAAATCGACTTTAGTAACAAGGAGTTGCCGGTGGAAGTCGATCTTCTCCATACCAACGATATCAGAATCGTACCAGTCTCCGGGTCTGTGAGGTTCGAAGTGACCAGGAATGGCGTCATTGGCACCTCTGGCCGAGAGGAGACGAACGGCCTCAAGATTGTAGGGCCAGCCAAGTTGCGCGTGGTACAACGCGGTACCATGCAGACCCGGCACTACGTTGGAGGCCAGGGCATTAATGTCTGCGCCATGATGCAGTAACACGGCCATGATATTAACATGGCCATGCATGGACGCTGCGTGGAGGGCCCCGCGCTGGACGTCCTTCTCTGGACTTGCACCTTTGCCAATTAAAAGCTTGACGAGGCCCAAATGGCCACCCCGGGATGCTTCTAATAACAACGTTGCACTGGGGTCCCAAAACCACCCTGGCTCGCCAACCTCAGCATCGTAACCAACATCTGCACCTCTTGTCTAGAAGCATCTGGACCATCCCATGACATCGAAAGAGCAAGCTGCAATTTTTTTTTAAACCGGCTGGCTTCGAACCTGAGTTTTCCAAATTTGACCAGAACTTCTATTATCGCGGTATGCCCCCGGAAGGACGCAAGGTGGAGAAGGTCCAAATAGTGAGCAATTAACTCAGTCCCATATAATAAATGCCTACCCTCGAGGAGACACTGGAAGAATTGATCCAGTCCGAAGTAGGCCCAAAGGAATGCACGTGGGGGACAGCCAGTACTTGTCAGTCTGAACAAAATCCCGATACACCGTACGTGCACGTATAGATCCAAGAGGTCTAAGGTCTGCAAAATCAGCATCTTGAAGTATGGCAAGCGCATCACTTCGATGATACTCCTGGTCTTGAGCGACGTGATCTCCCTAGTGCTTGAGGCAGTAATTCAGCAGCTTGTCAGACAAGTCCTGATCTGTTCCCGGATGACGAAGTCGCCATAGATATCTTAAGCAGGCTGTAGTTGCTGCCCGGCGACCAAGTCCAATCCAACGACGGCCACAATTTTGTAAGAACTCTTGAGTTGAAAGATGGACAACTTCGACAAGGTCAGTGTCGCGGTTCCAGGTCACCAATCCAGCACACAGATCGATCAGTTCCTCTACAGGAACGACGAGCCGAGTTTTGTAATAAGCCCCAACATTGGCATCGATGGCGACGGCATGTTGGAGCGCTTCACTTGTCAATGGTCCCTGGGCGTAAGCTACCCATACTATGAACTTCTGTGCTCGGGCGCGGTCCCTTTCTATCAATCCCTCAATCCTTCCAAGAGACTTGCTATACGCCTCCGCTAGCAAGTCTTTAGGATCTGAGGTTGCCTTCATGGACTTCCAGAATTCTTCTATGTCGGCCTCACACCTCACGTCATCAATGGATTTGGCGTATAGAATAGCCAGTAGAAGCCTTGTTCCCGTAAGTATTTGGTTTGATGTTCGACGATGCTCAAGGAAAGGAGTACTCACAAGCCGTTTGCCCTCTCAATAATCACGTCCATGACCTTTCGCCACAGATGTGGCGTCGCTTCGAATACTCTGGAGGGAGGGCAGTTTTGCTGTAAATACTCTTCTATATCACTAGCTGTTGCTACTATGGGCAGCTACGACTGTGCCTTAAAGTGGTAAGTGATGGCTTCATGGTGTCGGGATGTCGCCAATATTCTGATGTCGCGGGTACTCCGCAGAAGCCTCAACCTGTTGAAAATCGCATCGTAGTGTCGTTTGGTGCTTTCGTCGAGAGCATCAACCACGACGTACAGAGGTTCGGTATCCGATAAAAGCTCCATCAGAAGGCCGTAGAAGTCGTCGATGCTCGCCACTTTCGGGGGGTGTTCCTTGTTTTCTTGGCGGTACAAGCTGTCGAGATGGCTGGGAAAGAGAGTCATACGGTTAACAACTTGCCGTAAGATGACCCTGACAAACGACTCAGGTGTCTATTCGTCTCGCTGATAATAGCTACAGTAGTAGAACGCAACGTGGCGGCCTTGGTCTCGCAAGTGTTGTATTGTGGCTGCTGCGATTGTGGTCTTACCAGCCCCTGGAATGCCTGGGCAAAACAATGTTTTGTTTTCACCGCGCATCCAGATTTGGAACTGATGAGAATCGAAAAACCAATGGCAGGTACCATCGAGAAACCTGCTTATGTGACCACGATGCTCCGACTCTTGGTCATCTTTGGACAGCCACTGTAAAATTTGATTGTGATAGTCTGTATCAATTTTGTTAATCCGGACGGATGTCTCAAGTAGAGCTACTGGAGTAATGACCTTGTTCCGTTGTACTTGCCAGTCCTCCAACTTTGCGACCAATGTCATCGAGATGATCGTTCACTGTAATAATTCATCAGCTTCTACTCTGAACCCGAAGCTAGAGTCCAGGGAACATTACACTAACCATCGCCTAGGACTTTCTGCATCTCGCTGGATTCCTCCACCTCCACCGGATCTATTTCTCAGAGCAGCTCTATGGTGTACGCTGCCGCAGTGAGTGCAGAATATCTCTGCCAGTCATCGTTCTTGTGCGCGTCGGAGTAGTCGCATATGCCTCTGATGACAACGCAGGGCATGTTATTCATAAGACCTGCGGCTTCCATCTCGAAGCACAAGCACTCCTCCCCTATATCCTCCACTATCTTGTCTCTCTCGGCGCCATCTTTGATGACACTATTGCCAGATGCGATAATTCCATAATGGATCTCTGGATCGGTGGAGGACCGCTTGGCGCGATTTACTTCCTCCTCCTTTTCCGCTTGTATCGCGCTAGGGAGAAGCAGCCGATCCTTTTCGACCCCTGGATGTGAAAAGGTCAACGCCATTTTTGGTGCATTCACCAACGCGTCTCTCATGATCTGAGGGACGTCAGAGTCTTGCGCCAAATGAGTGGCTTGAAGGCTGCGGATGCCATTGATAATGAAAGGCGGGGGTGCATTCAAGTGACATTTTCGCTCGAACGCACCTCCTGTACGTCTCGCTCTCTAGATCGTACTGCTCGACGCCGCTGCTGGTTTTGTGTGGGAGGCTGACCACAACATCGCCTAGTCGAATGTCCTTCTTGCCTGGGATACCGCCGCCGATCCCAACCATGAGCACGCAGCGCAAGTGACGAAAGGACGTAGTCATAGCCGCTGCCGCCGCTGCCGCTGCCCCTATACCGGCGGACGGTAGCGAGGTCAACACGACATAATGGTCCCCGATCTTGCCCCAGTCGTAGCTATTGTGGTCGTTCGGGTTCTTCTTAAAACTGTTCGGCCGACCATGCTTCTCGTCTCGTATGGCACGCGCTGCTGCCAGCTCGAGTGGAAGCGCCGCGATCCACCCGATGTTGTATATCTTCGCGTTTCTCTTGTTTGAGCCCGTCTGGTCGGACATCGCTCACAAGGCCTGGTCTGATCGAATGCGAGGGCGTGTGGAAACAGAAACCCGAGTAATGGTTATAGAAGAGTGCGATGGTAAGAGAACTTGGTCATCTAGGTAGAAAGATGAACAAGAGGTACTGATTTTGAGAAAACGAGTAGGGGCATTTGGAATACTCAACTGTGTTGTCATAGACCGCCAGAGATGCTGACCTGACGCGGCCTAACCCCGCACAGCTCGAGGCGCAATGCTACTCTACCGGGCGCGTATATCCATTGGCACAAAGAGAAACAATTTCTGCCTTACGAGGCGTATTTAGCGAACCAGCTGCTGACTGTGACACACAACCTGGGCGAACACTGAAAACAGGGGTAGGGGTGAAGAGACCAATAGACTTGGTCAGGTAACCCCGTGCTTAATCAACAGAGGCAGCGAGACAATAACCAATAGCGATGGGTATAATGTGGAAGAGTGTCCATTGCTTTGATAACGTCGTCTGGTTTGGAGAAATCCATCATACCCAGGCTGCTGACTGTAGGACACCGACTATAGGCTCACCAACCATTACTGCACAGGAACGAGAGTCAACATCAAGCTCCTGGTTTCCCCAACAAACCCACTTTGAAGGGAGTGCTGACACGACATGCCTCGAGCAGAATATATGGATCGCGGAGGAGCCTTTAAGACGTGCTGGATGCCGGAGATATACCAACGAAGCTGCTTGAGAGAGATCCTCCCCGTTGCAGTTGCCGCACACCAAGGACCCACTGGGATTTTTGGGAAACGCACCAACGAAAGCGTGCGCGCCATACATTCATCTTATCTGATTACATGTATTGTTATTCGCCGGTGAACTCGTTCCATATATTAAGTTGAAAGGGGGCAATGGCAAACCCAATTGGGGGAGGAATGAGTGGGATCATAACAGTTCGATACGAAGAGCCATCCTCATGACACGTTTCCTCTGCCCATATCTCTAGCCATAAACCAAGTTCATCTCCAGATAAGTCTATGTACTCACTCCGTGAGCCATGTAAACTGAAAAGGACGGGACAGGCAAAATTCTGGATGTACTCTGTAGGACAGTGTATCTGAAGACGCTCTAGTGAGCTGACGCTTTTGCATCGTGATAAAAGGGCTATGGCGGCGGCGGCCCAAAGGTGGACGAGCCTTCGCCGGTGTCTGAAATTGGCGTAATCAGACTTGTAATCATGTAGGGTAATCTCGCGGAGAGTCAGGTGCTCGAGATGTGGTGGGAGGCGTCTTAGAAGTTGAAATAACTCATCAGCAAAGACGTCTGTCCGTCCTGGCTCAAGCGACCGTAGATTGTTCCACGCCTATATGTCCATTAGCCACTGGATGTTACCTGCATCACGAATACCTGGCCGGCCCCTGGTTGCTAAGTTGAGTTGTAGATCAACCAAGTTCGAGGCGTGTTCAAGAAACCGAGTAAGACGTGTTATTGTTGGATCCGAGCCAATGCTAATGCCAAAGTAGTCCACTCCGATCTTTGAATTCTCCGGTTTCGTGCAAAGCTCGACGAAAAGTGCTTTCAGGTTTGAGAGAATGGGCGATACAACCTGTTCCATGAACGGTGGGAGTACAAAAGCCGAGCCAACCACTCCCGATTTATTCATCAGAACCTCGAGTTTCGACGGCCGTGCACTTGATCTTCCGAATGCATAGAGCATGACACTGAGGCACTGCGACTGAAAAGTGCAGTAATCCCGCCATTCTTCAAGATCTCCCATTGAGAGGCGTAGGCCGGTCTGCTTCCTGAACCCGTAAGCGACTTCTGTCCGGAAGTTCCCCAGCCCAACCACGTTAGGTTGTAGGTTGTTGAAGGCAATCGTCAACATTTCTCGGTCTAAACCGGTACTTATGAAGAGAGATTGATCAATGGAGAGGTTTGCAACTCGGCTGGGATGAATCTCTTGGCGATCTGCCCAGAAGAGATGGGAGCTGTTATACTCGCAGCCGATGTATTCGCAACTGATTATTACATGCCGAAGATATCGGGCTAGCATTGAAGTTGAAATGTCGACCAATGCTTGCAAGCTGAAATGACTGCGCACTGTAAGTAGTAACAGTTAACTACTATACTCTTAATGTATTATGACGGTGTTCAAGGGCGAGAACAGGGTAGGCCGTACTGAACTGTCGTTTCGTGAAGTATTGTTGGGCGAAAGAACGAAAGAGGAAGGCATCCAAGTCCTTGCATACCAGACGCAAAGCCAGGAAGTCCGCGGCGGACAGGTACGTGAATACGTCTAGTGAAAGCTCTGGTGGCAGATTCTTTATAAATACGAACATTTTTAGATATTATTGGGGACCCAGCAATGAGTTTCCTTTCTGGTAAAGTGAATGCTGTTCATGCTGACCTATGCCACCCTTAATAGAATTTTCAAATAACTAACCATATGAGCTGATAAATCCACATTGCTTTATTGAGGTTGTATGTTGGTTAATGTTTGTTTCCTGTTTGCTTCGCGTCGAGAGTGTAGTTGCACGAATGCAGCCGGCCAGTTAATATTCCTTGCGGTGTTGGTCATTCCTTATCATGTGCCATTGGTGTCAACACCAGAATCAAGCTGGCCCAGGGGGCTAACAGTCCGCTACCTACCTAATGTATGCCGGGCTGGTGGTACCAGCACTCAACGGTATCAGCACTGTGTTCTTGGAGCCGTTTATCTTGATGACTCCCGGCCGTGGATTGAAGCTATACAAAATTGTTGTCGCGTGCATAAAGGGCGCCATTGCTTTTGGTTGGGAGGCGCTTAGCGCGAGTAGCCGCCCGGAAGGGCAGAGCAGAGAGACCTTCCGTCCGGTGAGGGTTTGAGAGAGAGGGCGCATCATCATCCCTATGGGGAGCGCGACGGACAGACGCCAAGTTCACCGCGGGCGGAACGCGTTTCAGCCCCGTGGGCTGTAATCATTCACGCAATCGCGTCTGCACTGTTCACATCATCGCGAATGGAGCCGCCCTGGACGCGATGAAGTGGGAGGAATAAGAAAGCACGCGCTGTAAGATGATGGGCGTGGTGGAGTGAACAGGTTGAAGCGCGACCTAAGTGCTTGCGTCGTGCGTCCAATTCGGAGGTGGATTGGATGGAACCATGGTCACGAAATTCGAACATAAAGTACCAGAGATGCTCATGTTGCAGCTGATTTCTGAGCCGAGTTGAGAACGTGACTGCTACGTTTCGAGAATGCTGATTGCCGAGTTGAGGTTATGCTGTTACAGGCAGTCTCTAGTTGCTCATTTCGTGCCTGAGAAGGTGCTGGTGCACCCCCACAGTGTACTTTAAAACGGAGGCACCTGCGCTGGCAGCGGTAAGTAACGTCCATGGTGATCAGACCATTATCGCTTCTGTCTAGAACAAAACACAGTTGATCCCGTATTGGAACAAGTATCTTTACGTTGCCAAACCATTACCTATTGTAACCAGATTTACCACCCTCTACGGAGTACTTTATACTGCAATTACTCTTCGCTTTTGTTTTGGCAGTGTCGCCATGGCCACGAGGCGTCTGGACCACGACACCGGACTAGTCTACTATGAGCAGCAGTTCCAGCCTCAGATCTCGCATACGGGCTGGGACAAAACCCCTATCAAACGCGGACGCAGACCACACACAAGACCCAAAGGGGCTCGGTCCTTAATGGACATGACAATGACCGCCATCGGCGACAACTTACACCATCTCTCTCCAGAAGTACTCCGGCGTTGTCCAGAAACGCTTATTTGGCGTACCTGGGACCATTTTTACGACGAAGGCCGCCTGCTCAATCTCCATGGCTGGAAGACCTTCCTTGACACCTTCGAAGGCCGAAAGCATCCGCAAAAGAAATCCGACCCCTTTGAGGAAGCCTTCAGCTTCTACACTGTGGCTATTCCCAATCCCAAGGCCCCTCTGGCCCTCTTCTTGGACCCGTTGCGATCACCGGACGCCACCTTCCTTGTGCGACTCACCATAAGCCACGGCGCCTCATTCGAGAAGAACGAGATGTTGGCTTTGGCCGGATTGGAGAACCTGTGTACCCTCTCCATCATCTCCCCAGAACTCAACACGTCCGCATTTCCTGTGTGGACGATCGTCTTGTCAGAGGATGGGCCATTTTGCGTCATCCTTTCCCGTCCCTGCGGGCTTTAAAGATCTGGGGGAACGGGTTCACCACTTCTCGGTCTCTGGAGCATGTCCTTGCATTCCCTCTTCTCAAGGTTTATAACGTCGCCGGAAAATACGACGATTGGAATACTTGGCACCTTAACATGAGGTGTCGATGGCTATGGATCCGAGAACAACCTGAAGACCCCGATCGACCCATTGAGTCCGAATTAAAAAAAGTCAGCAAACCATATGTTGCGATGTTTCTTGGTCACGTGGACGTGGTGAATCACCGTGCAGTATCCCCATCCTCGAGATACGAAACATGTTACACTTATGTACGCTCGCCTACCGCCAAACTAAACCCGGCCAGTAAAGCATCGAAGCGACCGATTGATTCTGTTTCCAACCCCTCGACCGCAACCATCAGAAAACGACTTTTGATTGTTGATCAAGTCCTTGCCCAGTTTTCGAAATCTTGATGATGGTATCTAGAAGTTCAACGTGATAGTGTTGGATCCGAATACCCAACACGTCTCGCCATCTACCTACGAGCGGCTTTGATGGGCTGGCTGTATGGTTAATGCGATCATCTCGTGCATTGTTGCCCCAGTGATACTGACTCACGGTGGTCTTATAACGACTGAAGGTCAACAGCTAACATGCCAGGACCGGTGCGCGAGCTTCCACCTCTTCTCAATTCACTTGTACTAATGATCACATAGGATACGGTTCGCTGTAAAGTTGACGGGTTATCCAGCTCAGCGGCCCAATGTACATTAGGGGATATATTCATCCGCACAATGTTTGTTAACATGTCGAGCGAGATGCAAGCTCGCCCACAGCTGGTATACAGAAGCGCAAGACTTAAGCGACAATCAAATGTACTCCAGAGAGTAGAAAAGAAAGCGAGAGAGCTTCTTAGCGATCATTTAACCCCACTGAAGCCTCATCCAATCCCTTACCTTGAAGTTCTGTGTTCTTTTGACCTGTTTGAGCACCTACAGTTCAGAGAAGACAGAGAATCTAGCTGTGTTGAGAAATGCGAACATTGACGATCGCTCGTGTACCTCAGCTCAGACTTATCAAAGTTACAATTCACGGCATTGAGAAAGTGCATGAGCCGGGGAGGGGGAAGATTCCTGGCGTGCCAACAATGGCCATCGAAGTCCAACAAGGTTCGAGGCATATCACAGGAGACTCCGATTTCTTAGGGTTAGCCGCGCCGAAATGTTCTCAAGGCTAAGCCTCGACGCATACCAACGTGGCCCTCTCCCCATCGGGCTGAATTTCTTGGCCATACGCCCGAACACTCGTCATCTATCATCCGGCATCATGCGACTCTTGCAATCCACGATTACCGCTGCCGCTCTCGTATCATTATGTGCCACCAGAGAAATTCCTCTAGGGTGAAGGGATTCCAAGATCGCTTGAGAGAGGGAAGCCAATGCAACAAAACGCTGGCCTCAGGTCTCCGCACCTCTCTGGATGGCCCTAAGAGTACCAATAACGTAAACTCGACTTGTTCGCGAACACAAGGCTAACATCAACACTGTAGCTTGGTATTATTGTGGCGACCATGTCAATGCCACAGGCAGTTTCCTGTACGCTGCCAGCTCAGAGGCAACGTCAACAGCAGGTCAATTTTCTAGCTTGACGATTGATTGCAACGGCAAACGAGGCGGACCGAAGGATACAGGACTCTGCGACCGCCTGTACAATGAGCCCGCCAAGAGCACGGCATTCCAATCTCTAGTGAAAGCCAGTCGTCTTCCTGTCAAAGACCTCAATCCCTATTTTCATCCCTATGTCGCCTTGGGAGACTTCGGCGATAGTCAACGTAGTAGGAGCGTCTTCGTGGACTTTGACCCGCAAGATCACGAGGTTGAGCCATTGAGTCTCGTGGCTGTACTATGCAATGGAAAGATGGTAAGGGCAGCCCCATTCCATAACGAACTGCACCTGTTCATTAGCAGCCATGTTGTTTCTTAAGTTGATTAACCTGCTTTCTCCCTTTCTTCCACAGCTCTATGGCTTGTGGGCCGACACCAATAACGACACTGTGCCTCAGCCTCTCGTCGGCCAGCTCTCGGTCGCCATGGCCAAGATGTGCTACGGCGAGGAGGCGGTCGAGACACAGCAGCGGCTTGACGCCAGCGACCTCATGTTCTTGGCCTTCACCGGCACCCAGGCGACCCCGGGATACTATGGTGCCGACTGGGGTGCCGAGACGCCTGAGGAATTCGAGCAGGGTCTGGCCTTGCTGGGGAATAAGCTCATAAAAAGGCGGGTCTTCCCCGGCAAGGCCGCCCCTAAGAGGGACCTGCCGGGCGCCCTGTTATTCTTCGCTCTCATGGCGGCTGGCCTTGTTCTTATTTCATGATGCGGGGGAAGCTAAAGGAGGGGGGACGTGGGTTACGGTCCTGTATTTCGGCACTATTCTAGCTGATACTCTCCAAGATGACATGATACGCAATGGAGAGTGTATATATCTATTAATGGTAATGCCCCTCGCCTAGTATTTGGTCTGTGCCGTTCTAGCTGACTGGCACAGCATCTACGACGTGGTACTTCGTCTTGTTCATCCAATATGCTAGTTTGACCCATAAAGGAGCCCCGAGACATCTTCAGTCGCGAGGGACGTCATCCGTGCCCCAGCATACCGATCTGAAGTCAGACCAGTCATCGGAATAGAAGCGTGGCAGCTGCCGTCGCTCGGGTCCTTCAGACGGTCCACATAACCTTTTGGACTTGAATCTCAGGCCCACGGCACCTGACTGGAATAGCTTTTGCCAAGCAGCGTGGGAGATCCGAGTAAGGCCAGCCAAGTGTCGCAAGTGACGCTGCGGTCTGATCTCGAGCAGCTAACCGACGACTTCGGACGGCGGGGTGTTGGGGTCTGACGACTTTAGCCGTATAAATCGAAGAATTCGCTATGCTTTTGACTTTTTCGATGCAGCACTTGACTGACATGCGTACAGACAAAGCGACATTGGCATTTACGACGACGACGACGCTCGCTTCTCTTTCAGCAAGAACCTGTTCCTTCCAACATCTGCATGTGAAGTAGAAATTGTATGGGAGGTACGCTCATCTTTCTCGGTTGGATTCCTTCACAAAAGAGAGAGCAGACAAGGAAAAAAAGGAAAGCTTGAATACACTTTTGCAGTTGTCGCACTTCAGGTCGTGTACAATATCTCATTTCCCCTGCCGAGCCCGGCGAGGTGCCGTCCAGAACAAAAGGGCAAGCAAGCAACATCATGGTTCTCCATCCCGCCAATGACGATGAAGATGGCGGCGTCATCGTACCTCTTCTCACTCGCGCATCCTCCAGCACAAATGCCACCATCACTCAACCGCAGGGGGCGACAGAAGGCTATTACACGATGCCAGCACCGGACCAGAAATACTTTCACTTCGACGGCGAACTCCAAGCGTACACTCCTTCTCGGCGCCACAGCATCGGCGGCTACCACCATCACCATGACCTAGTAGTGGCCCCTCTGCGGCCCCTTATCCTACCATCACAACCACGGCGCGCCCCTCCGCCCGCCGTCGTCGTCGACGAGGAGGCCGTGGTACGCAAGATCGACCGGCGCCTGATGCCCCTACTCTTCCTGACCCAGATGCTCGCCTCGGCCGACGCCGCCGCCCTGGCCAGCGCCGTCTTCCTCGGCGGCCTGGCCCAGGACGCCCCCCTGCAAGGGCCCGACTACCGCGCCCTCTCTGCGTGGCTCTACCTCGGCTATCTCTTGTGGGCGTATCCGACGTGCTTCTTCCTCTCCACCCTGAGCACCGGGGGACCGGCCGGGACGAACGGGAAGAGGGGCCGCTCCGCATCCAACTCGTCGTCCTTCTACACCTCCATGTACTCGGGGGGATCGTCGGAGTCCCTGTCGCTCTTCTTCCTCTCCTCTGCGTCTTCCGACTCGTCCTCCATCATCTCCACCTCGTCCGACTCCTCCTCGCTCGCCTCCGTCTACTCGTGGGACCCCGACTCACCCAAAAACAAGAAGGGGGCCAGTGCCGGCGGCAACGGCGAAGATGACGAGGATTACGAGGGAATCCGTTTCGGTGTCGCGCGCTACCTGGGACTCGACACACTGGCCTGGGGCGCCGCCGTCGTTGTCACGGCGCTCACTACCAACTATGCGGGCCTGGCCGCGGCTCGGTTCCTCTTGGGCGCCGCCGAGGCCACCGTCATCCCGGCCCTCATGCTCGTTACCTCGACTTGGTACACGCGCGACGAGGTGCCTCTGCGAACGGGCATCTGGTTCGCCGGCAGCGCGGCCGGCGGCGTTGTGGCCACGGTGCTGAGCCACCTCCTGGTATTTCTGCATGGAATCGGCGGCGACGTCGAGAATGGGAGCAACCCTGCTGCTGCTTCTGCAACCGAGCTGAACAGCAGCGGCAGTGGCAACGACTTCGCGGGTGGCGACTTCGGCTTCAGCTTCTTCGTCGGCATGCTGCCGGCCTGGAACCCCTGGCGCTGGCTCTTCGTGCTTCTGGGCGTCACGACGTGCCTGTGGGGCGTCGTGATCCTCTACCGTCTCCTGGACCCACTCTCCTCCTTGTCCGACGCCTCGAACGCGGCGTTCCCCGGTTCCGCCGCCGAGCGCCAGTGGGATCTAGACCGCGTCGCGGCCGCCGAGAGCGCAAGCAAGCGGCTCTGGGCCCGCAGCAGCCACGCGCGCCCGCGGCCCGTGCCGGACTGGAAGTGGCGCCAGGCGCGCGACTGCGTCCGCGACCCCCAGACGTGGCTCGTCGCCGCCATGTGCCTGCTGTGCCAGGTGCCCTTGGCCAGCACGCGGGGGCTGGCGGACCTGGTCATTCTGGGTCCTGACTCTGGCTCTGGCTCAGGGTCTGGCGATGACGACGGCTCATCGTCGGCGCCGACCACGATGATGCCCATGTCCCTCCAGATCACGTACATGCTCATGACCATGGCGGCCATGGTCGGCTCCGGCTGGCTCGCCAGCCGCTTCCGGTCGCTGACCTGCACCCTGATCGCCCTAGCGGCCCTGCCCCCGTCATCGGCAGCGCCTGCATCGCGAAGCAGCTGCACTATCCCTCCTCCGACAGCGCGAGCGGCCACAGTCTTCTCGACGACGACGCCTGGCCGCCCTCGCCCACGCACCAGATCCTCGCCTCCATGCTGCTCTGCACGGCACCCGCCGTCCTGCCACTGCTCCTATCACTGGTCCAAGTCAACGTGCGCGGCCTGACGAAAAAGACGACGACGCAAGCCCTGGCGCTCATCGCGTACTGCCTAGGCAACCTCCTCGGCCCCAGCCTGTTCAACGACGACCCCTACGACGACATCTTCCCCGTCCCGTCCCTGAGCGACGAGGAGAGAAGGGCGGCCAATGAGGCGTCGTACCACACTGCCGTGCACGTCGTCGTGGTCTGCAACGGCCTGACCGTGTGCCTCGCGCTGGCGCTGCGGGCCTACCTGCGGCGCCGCAACCGGGCCAAGCAGGACAGCGAGATGGCCGAGGTCATCGATGCCATCGAGACGCGCGGGGGCGTGACCGAGTACTCGCTCTACCGGGGCGCCGTCGACGAGGACGCCTACCGGCGCGACGAAGCCGCCGGAGGCTTCGCGGACGACTTTGACGACATGACGGATTGGAAGATCCCTGGTTTCCAGTATCGTTTCTAGCTAGTCACACAAGTCGGACTGCGCCTACTGGTACTACTTGTTCTCCCTCGCAGATGATTGCAGTGTTCTCCTTTTGGCACAGAAGGACGGTATATGATAGGGTTAGAAGCAAGAAAACTTCAGAATGTTATTTAGAACAGCATGTAACCACCTGATATATCTCTCTCGATTTGGAGGCAACTCCGGGCTCCAAAAGCAGCAGGAAACACATACATCCTCCCAATGTACAGCCAAATAGGTCATCTCTTCGTTAAAAGTCCGTTCGACAATTGAATCTTCACAACATCAAATAGCCATTCATGCAGCGGCGGCGGCTGGCATAACCTTGAAACCCTCACCAACCACCTTGGCAATTTCTTCATTCTTGTGCTGCAGTTGACCGAGGGCAAACGCCACATCGTTCCATTGCCGCTCCGTGTCGCATCGGGGCAGACGGGCGGCCAACTTGTCGGCAAGTTGCCTAGCATGTTTGTCCTGTGAAGGGAATATTAACGGCCGGACATGATGATGATGAATACTAAACGCAAAACAAGATTCTTGGTAACTTACCTTCTCGACGAAACCAAGTAGGAACTTGACAACCCTCTTAAAACTCTCCTCCTCCAGGTTGCCGGCAGACAGAAGACTGAACATATCCACAAAGTGGTTGTAGACAGCGTTGTCCTTAGTGCTGAGCTCGGTGAAGAACATGCGAGCCAAATCGGCAATCCTCTTGTCAGTATCCTCGAGACACTTGGCCATCTCACCCAGCTGACCCTTGACCTTGACCTGTCCAGCGAGGATCAGGAACGTCAGTGTCATCAGGCACGTGCGCTTGACAGACAAGTCGGGATCAGCCAATCTTCGGTACAAGAAGTCCGTGTTCTCATCAATGAGGTGGTTGAAGCAGACGGCCATATCGCCCAATGCAATCACCACGTTAGATCGGACCGTTGCATCCGGACTGCGCTCCATGATGGTAATCAGAAGCGGCAGGTGGGCCTCACAGTATTCTGAGCTGACGCACATCAGCTTGGCAAGACAAAGCGTAGCGGCAGCTTGAAGGCCCTTGTCCCTGTAGATGTCGCTTCGGGAGCAGATCTCGGCAACCATGGGCCCGAAGTTTGCGAGTAATGACTGGGGGCCAAAGAGTAACTCCCGCTCCCGAATGTGTGCCATAGCTTCGGTGAAATCATCTTCCGTAGTACCGCCAATAAGGTCAAGCTCGTCGCCCTCTTCAGGCGCCGGGGTCTTGGACTTTCGGCCCTTGGTCTTGGGTGCCGCGACTTCTGGCTCAGCCTCTGCCGTCGACATCTTCTCCTTCTCTTGCTTCCGGCGCTTGAAGTCGAGCTCGCACATCTCCAGGTGTACAATTTGCTTGATAGCGACATGGCCAACTATGAAGAGCAGCTGGGACAAGGCAATCGCTGCCTTGTGCTTTGGCTCAACTGGTGGCTCGGGAGTTGGCCGGTTGACTGTCTGGGTCGGCTCGTTGAGTGCCACAGTTAGACCTTGGGGGTCGGGAACAGCAGCGGTCATGGTAGCGTCCATATCGCGAGAGCCAGGTCTCGACGTGGATGCGGCTCGCTGCGCTGCGAATACTGACTTGGTTTTGTGCTTGATAATCTCGCCACACAGGGCATCTGGGTGCTTGGCGATGGCATATATGGCATTGATGGCTTGCTCAGCAACACCGAACCACTCCTTGCGGTCGCTCTGTACATCGGTGATAGCAGCGAGTTTACCCAAGACGGCGTGTTCAGTGGGCAGGCGGCTGAATTTGACTGGCGAGTCCTTGGCTTGACGACCAGTGGGGTTCAGCCTGCGCAGAGCGATGCAAGTATACTTGGCCAATTGGTGGTCGCTTCGCCCGTATGCACCAAGACCAGTTCGTAGCATAGTTTCCATTTCACCCACAACGATTTCAGGGTTTGCGGAAGCGAGCATACCCAGGACGATGATAGCACCGCGACGTTGAGATCGGGAAATTTCTCGCTTCTGGTAGCCGTAGACCTCCCATAACTTCTGGATGACAACGTCCGAGATCATGCCACCCTTCATCATGGTCGCCAGTAGTTGTTCTAAGCTGGTCAACTCCGCAGGTGTTGTTCCTGAAGTCAGACTGATCATGTTTCGGGCAATGTAGATGGCCGCATCATTCTGGGTGAAGCTGTCAGGCGCCTCGAAGAATAGCCGCTTGTAGCAATCGATCAGATGCGTCTGCACGCCCTTGCCTTCGTCGCTGTTGCCCTTGGTCCAGATAAGTCGCAACATGCGTCGGATGCCAACCATGTTGTCTTCGATGTTGTAGGCATTTCCAATCTCAAGGTAGTCCATGGCCTCGATGACCTCGGACTTGTTCTTGGAACCCAAAAGTTGACACACGGTTGGTGTCGACTCGTGAAGTACCTCGATAAACTTGAGCGCATCAGTGTAATACCGCTTGGTCAGAGTGAGCTTCTCGATCGCCTCGGACGTGGCGGCATCCTCCTGTGCCTTGCGGACAATAGCCTCCTTTTCCTCTTCAGTCATCTCCTGGGGCTCCCTAGGCTTCTGGGGAGACTCGAGCTGAGTGGGCTCGTCTACAAGAGCCGCGTTGGTTGTATCGCCCTGTCCATCACCCAGACCAGGTTCACCAGCAGGAGGCTGGAGAGCGTTCAACTCCGCGTCAACCTTGTCCAGTCGCTCTTGCCAGTCCTTGCGGGAAAGCTGTGCACCGTGCAAGACTGTGAAAGGGTGTGTTTTAATCAATGTGCCAAGAAGCTTGATCGCATTCCTTCGAACGTGACTGCTCTTGTCTTCCAAGCTACGAGCCGCAAGTTCGGCAGCCTTTTGGCGACGCTTGGGAAACTTCTGGTCAAGATCACACAGCCTCGTGTAGACCTGGATTGCTCTGCATCTGGAGTAGGGGTTGATATCGAGGAAACGCTCTTCAAGCACATCGAAGAAAGCGTTGAGTTGAGACTTGTGGTTGTCGCCGCGTTCTTCTTGCTTCGAAAGGTATGCGATCATGTTACCACACACCTCGATCAACGAGCAACGTAACGTGTATGACTGCAACCAACTGATTAGTCAAGAGAAAGGAGGCTGAGATTATTGCGCCGTACCTCGCTGTCCAGCTGTTTGGCAAGCATTGTCATCTGCTTAATGACCAGCCTAGGGGCCAGCTCCGAGAGTTTCACAATGAAGGAGGACACCGACTTGGGTCCCCTGGTATCACTGGTGCTGAATTCCTTGTTGCTCAGTTCCCGCAGACTCTCGTCGGCAAGCTGAGGATAGTCATATTGCTCAGCCAAAATATGTAGGAATTCAGCCATTGGCTCCGACAGATGCTCAAAGTAGGTCAAGTTCTGTACGATGGAGATCTGGGCGGCTGTGTTACAGTCAATACATGAGTCTTGGGCGCCCGAGGTTGCAACATACCGTATCCATGACCGTGATGCTTCACAGCAATGCATAACACCTTGAACCCATGCATTCGAATGGCCGTGTTCTTGGTCCTTTGCTCGCTTTCGAGAATCATGTATACAGGCCTGGTCAACAGGCCGATGAAAGTATCGCGTTCACTCGTAGTAAGGAAGATCTTGCCCAACTTCAACTTCAGTACCTTAGACATGACGTCGAGGGCTGTTTGCAACTGGGCAGCGCTGTCCCAGTTTCCATCCTTGTCTTTACCGGCGGCCACCTTGGCCTTTGCGCCCTTGCCCCGGGCACGCGAGACGGGGGCGGTGGACGACTTCTCGGCGGCTTTCGTCTCGACACAGGCAATGGCCCATTGTAATAGGAAGCCGTATACTTCGAGGAGCATTTTGTGGTGGGCAATTATCTCTTGTTCGTCGGGGCTTTCGAGGTCGTGGTTGATGGCGTCGGCCTCGGCGGCCAAGCCACTCATTATCAGATCGAAGATCTTGCTGAGGGCATGGGTAGGCAGAAACTGCGTGCATCTGGATCGGACGAAAAGTTCAGAAGTTGATCCTTGTAGCTGATTTGCGCTGCGGCAATTTGAAATATCACGAACAAAAGAGATACAGGGGGAGGAGGGAGCAAAGGAGGTGGGTGCACACTTTAGTAAGAATTGGAGCGAGTCGAAATACGCCGCTCTTGTTATCGAGTCGGGGTTCTCGGCGACGGCGTCGACTATGGAGTTGAGGACGGGGTTGATGACGGAGTTGGTGAGAGACTCGGGGTCGTTTTCGCAGCTGGCAAGGGCGCTGTCGGCTTCGGGGGTGGCCACGCTGGCGGGATCGCTCATGTAATGCTTGAGCGCATCGTTGATGTCGAAGTTGATGGCGTCCATTTTGGGCAGCAACTTTGCGCCGGATGCGAGCGGGCAGTGACAAAGCAAGTAATGAATAAAAAGGTCCTCCGGGAAATAATCAGAAAGAAAGAAAGGCGCAAAATAAATCGCCCTCGCTTCGTGGATATCTTTTGGCGGAGGTTGTCGTCGTCGTCGTCGTCGTCGTCGTCGTCGTAGTCGTCGTAGTCGTCGTAGTCGTCGTAGTCGTGTCGTATATATCGTCGTGGGAAATCGGCGGGGATGGAGATGTTGTGGTGCCAATCAATGCAAGCAAGGTGGGTTTGTTGCTTTTCACAAATGTGACTGGAGCCTATAGCAACCGATTTGTTTTTGTTTGGTTTCTGCCCGAGTTGGGGAAGTCGCGGTGGCAGCTGGTGGGTCCCTCCTCTTTCAGCTGAACCCCCACCAAAAAGAAAAAGTATGACTGGCCCGACTTTGGGGTACGGCGAGGTACTTATAGGGTACTTACTTCCAAGTAGCCTGAAAAGCTGCAAAAGCGCGTCGCGGAATTGTCCCGCAGTCTCTTCGCATGTTCGTCTGGTGCCCACACCCAGTCCAGGCGCAAAGAAGCAATAACAACAAACAGTCTCCCCTGCTTCAGACCCAATTGATCGACTCTCTTCTCGGTCAGACCTAATCCTTGTCGATTAATATTCTGCTTGCACCTATCGATTTCGATTTATATTACAAGCCCTCCACTCCACCCTCGTCTGAATTGCAACACCGACGTTCGAGAGTTCAGGAACACAATAAGTGCACATTGCATTCCGGCTCGTCTCTCCTGGCACTTGTCGCATTCGTAGATGCTGGGTGTGAGGGGCCAAAGATCCTGATACACGGCCAGTCGGGATAGGAGAGATTGGGACCTGGTAGATCTTAGACAGGTAGACCTGTGTTTCGACGCGTCGCTCCAGAGCAGTCTGGAAAATGGCTGCCACAATGAGTCGACGGCGGGTACCGAAAGAACCCTTTCAGATCCACGAGGACGACCCGACAGACTTGTCCGACGTCGAAACCGAAGAGAGTCAAACCCAACGTGCAGAGGACTTGGAAGCGGACGAGGTCCAACAGCAATTGGAGGAGGACGAGGACCAAGAGAACCAAGAAGACGAACCGATAGACGAGCCGATAGATGAGGAAGAGGGATGCGAGTCGGACTCTTCCGATGGCAGTGAACCCATCGACTTGACCGTCCAACAGGACATGGAGAAGCTCAACTACACCTTTCCCGCCTTCAAGGACAATTACCGTCTAATCAAGAGAATTGGCGAAGGCACATTCTCAACCGTCTACAAAGCAGAAGACGTACGCTACGACCGCTACAACAACAGCTGGGACCTGGATGCCAGGGATAATCAGTGGGAGGCGCCGCCACCGCTCAAAACAAGATCTAACTCGCGATCCAACTCGAGATCAAACCCCGCGAGGAGATCTGAGGAAATTCGTGGCCATAAAAAAGATCTACGTCACATCTTCACCTACACGCATCTTCAACGAACTGGACTTGCTCCACGACCTCCGCGACTCGCCCTCTGTGTGTCCCCTAATCACAGCATTCCGCCACTCCGATCAGGTGCTGGCCATATTGCCCTACTTTCGACACCAGGATTTCCGGAAATACTACCCCAACATGACTGTCCCTGACATCAAGCTCTATTTCCGCTCCCCTTTCACTGCCTTGGCTGCAGTGCACGAAAAAGGTATTCTTCATCGAGACATAAAGCCCACCAACTTCCTATACGACCCGGACAAGCAACGCGGTGTGCTTGTGGACTTCGGTCTGGCTGAGCGAGAAGGCGTTGACCACAAGCCCTGTCTCTGCCATCTGGATCAAGAGTCCCGTAGGCAGAAGATCCGGGCCACGTATGCCCTTAATGCATCACACGCCGGACCCCAGCCCGGATACCCCAAAAGCGACACTCGCCCTTCACGGCGTGCCAACCGCGCAGGTACTCGAGGATTCCGAGCGCCCGAGGTCTTGTTCAAATGCACCGAACAAACAACCAAGATTGATATCTGGTCGGCCGGTGTCATCTTGCTCACCATCCTCTGCAAGCGATTCCCTTTCTTCAACAGCACCGACGACGTCGAGGCCATGATCGAGATCGCCACCATATTTGGTGTAAAGCGCATGCGCCAAGCTGGACAGCTGCACGGCTGCGTCTTCGAGACGAACATCCCTAGTGTAGGGGCCCAGGGTTTCAGCTTCGAGAAGATCATGCTGTGGAGCACCTGCCGCAGCGACGGAAGCAAGGACAGCAAGAACGAGGAGCTGACCGACGAGGAGAAGGGCGCCGTCGAATTCCTCGGCCGCTGCATGGATCTGGACCCCAGCCGCCGGATCAGCGCCGAGGAAGCCCTCGCCCACAAGTTCTTGCAAAGACAGCAGCGAAGGCGAGGCCGAGGCTGAGGGAAGTGAAGAAGACGTTATGATGGTATAATAATGGCACGACAGAACGAGACATGACCCAGATACAGATAGCTGGCTTGGAATGGAAATGTACGATATTATTGCTCATAACGGCCTATTCGCCCGGATCGAAGTGTTGCCTTTGCCTTATCCGGTCAGATAGGAGGTATAAATACTACTGGCCGAGTTCCATCGGCCCCCAGAGATTCCTACCGGGACTAATACAAGAGATACCATATCTTTGGCCCACTTGCAACTTGACTTCAGTCCTCTTGGCTGTCCTTCTCCTGCCCCCGCCTGCTGTATATTAAATTTATCTTTGCGCTCGCATTAGAACTTCATGAAGTCAGGAGAGTCGCGGGTCAGCTTCTCCGGCCCGTCTCTGACACCCATCACCGGCAATGCACTATTCCCAATCGGGAGTCGCTCGCGCGGGCCGCGGCACCCCACGGCCGCCCGTCGCAGTAGATGTCGTCCTTGATCAGATTCGACAGCAGTGACCACTCTTCGCTGGTTGTGCTCCACGTCGACCGCGCACCTTCGTCGCTGAGCCAGTCGGCGGTGAAGCAGGTCACGTCCCCGCCCTCGACGAGCGACTCGTGGAACAGCGGCGTCTGCCCGTACAGGTCGCAGCAGTCGACGGGATCCGCGCTTTCTCCAACGAGCGAGCACCCACTGCACGTGCCGGCCAGTCGTACCATCCGGACGCTGTAACCGCGCTCTGCGAGCCCCTCATGGGCCGGGTTCGAGACGGGCGCGTGGTAGTCTTCCAGCGGATTCTTTTGGAGATTGGCCTCAACGTCGATGGCGGCAGAGGGTAGCCGCGAGAGGAGAAACTTCGAAACCTGTCACACCTACCCTATGAACCAAGCGCCTTACTTAGGTAAAAGCACGTTCGGCACAGTATCACACAACAATTGATATTCATCAGTTACACCCGCAAATATCGAATCAAGCCAGTCTCACGGTGGTTTCAATCCGGGTCTGTTTCTTTATTTGATCATGACGTGGAACAGGTACCCCTGAGCGAATCTATATGGTTAACACTACAGCTGCCAACTTGTACACTGACTGGAGCAGTAGTCCTACAACGGACTCGAAAAGGGACGTAAGAAGATTTCCAAACTTGCATTCTATTCATGTATCTACTCGTTAAGCACTCAAGGAACATTGGCCAGCTAAAGAGCAGCCCAACCTCAACCAACTGTACTCTCGAGCACGAATTCAAACTCCTCTTCCTGAACTTTGACCGTCAAGTCGTCTCTGACGCCGGGCCCACAAGCCGCTGTGCCCACGCCAGCGACCTTATAAGACAGATTCAGAAGCGTCGCGTCGGCGGGCACCAGATCGCACGGATGCTTCGCCTTCTCCAGCATCTCGGGGCTGTACCTCGTCGCGGTCCAGCTGAAGCCGTCTTGTTCTTCTCTCGTCTTGTTCTTCTCCTCCTCACTTTCAGCGGAAGCCGGAGTCGTCATAGTAGCCTTGATCCCCGCCCCGTAGTGGTCCCCGATCCGGACCCAGCGGCTCGCCATGCGGTTCCCGTTCTCCTGGGGCACGTCGTAGTTGACGAACAGGTCCTCCCCGTCGACCGAGGCGGGGCCCCAGACCCCCATGCGCTGCGCCCCGCGCTTGTCCGGGTACGACTCCCCCGGCCCCAGCCCGAGCCAGCGGACCTGGTCGAGGCGGCGCGGCAGCCGCACGTCGAGCCCCAGCCGTGGGATGTGCGTCGGCGCCGGCCCCGTCGGGCTGACCCGCATGCGCACCCGCAGCGCGCCCGAGTCCGTGACCGTGTACGTGGCGCGCACGTCGAAGCCCCAGCCCAGGATCGGCGGGGCCAGGTAGGTGTGCGCCTCGACGGCGACGAAGCGCGCGCCATCCTCGCTGTTTTCCGGCGACGACGCGCGGAAGGACCGCAGCTGCGACGTGAGCCCGTCGACGCCGTAGTGCCGCCAGTAGGGCCAGTCGCCCGGCCGGTCGTTGTCGGTCGGCGCGCGCCAGAAGTTGGGGAAGAGCGCGGCCTTGGTGCCGGGGTCGGCCTCGACGAGGGGCTGGCCGCCCGCAACGGTCCAGCTCGTGAGGTAGCCGCGCACGCGGTCGAAGGTGAACTCGAAGCCCGGGCCGGCGATCTGGCAGGTCGTGCGACCGTTGCGGGCGGTCAGTGGACCGCTGCCAGTGCCGAGACCGTTGCTGGGGTGCGGAACCAGTGCAGACGTCAGAGGAGCGCCGTTGCCGATCTTGGCTTGGAACCAGGCGATCTCATGTGCGACGTCGGCCCACTTGGTTGCCGTGCGCAGGGCGAAGCGGATGGTCAAGAATATCTCGCCGACGGCGTTGCCGAACTTGGCCAGGTCGTAGGATAAGGGCAGTTCGGTCTTGGCCCACGACTGGACCTGGGGGATTTCGAGTTCCCCGGACTGTAGTAACGTTGCCCTAATTCAGGGGTTAGCCAATCATCCTTCTCAATGGGTGAACTTCCTTAGTTGTCTCTGGTTGTTACTTACTCATCCCCGAGCGCCTCGATCCTGTAAGTCGCCACCAGATGCTCCAATCCGACAAAGTCATACTCGTTCGTGATGAGCACCTTGCCATCCTCCATCTCGAATTTGACGGGCTGGATGACCTTCTTGAGCTCCGTGAGGCCGGGCGTGGGCTTGTGCTCGCTGTTGCAAAGCCCATCCATGACGAAGGTGCCGTCGTTGGGCTCGTCCCCGAAGTCGCCGCCGTGCCCGTAGAAGCCGCCCGCCTCGTGCCAGAGCCCGTGGTTGGCCCACTCCCAGATGAAGCCGCCCTGCAGGCGCGGGTACTTGCGGAACATGTCCTGGTAGTCCTGGAGCCAGCCCGGGCCGTTGCCCATGGCGTGGGCGTACTCGCACAGCACGACGGGCTTCTCGAAGGAGCCGTCCGCCGCGTTGACGCCGACCGTCTCGACCCAGTTCGTCAGCCGCTCCATGCTCGGGTACATGTACGAGTACATGTCGGCCGACTGGGCCTCGACGTCGCCCTCGTAGTGGACGGGGCGGCCCGTGTCGTCGAGCCGCTTGGCCAGGTCGTACATGGCGGCGTGGTTGCGGCCGTAAAAGGCCTCATTCCCCAGAGACCAGATCACGATGGACGCGTGGTTCTTGTCGCGCTGGACGAGCTGACGCAGGCGGTCCTCGTAGGCCTCGGTCCAGGCCGGATTGTCCGAGGTGAACTTAGCGCTCTGCGGGAAGGCCAGGGCCTTGCGGGCCTCGTAGTCCATCTCCTCGGGGATGTCCTGCGGCCGCGCGACGGCGTCGTAGAAGCCGTGGCACTCGAGGTCGGCCTCGTCCATGACCCAGAGCCCGAGCTCGTCGGCCAGGTCGAATAGGCGCGGGTGCGACGGGTAGTGGCTCGAGCGCAGCGCGTTGATGTTGTGCCGCTTCATCAGCAGCAGGTCGGCGCGCATGAAGTCGAGCGGCACCGCGCGCCCGAAGCGCGGGTGGTGGTCGTGCCGGTTGGTGCCGCGGAGCAGGACGCGGCGCCCGTTGACGGTGAAGAGGCCCTTCTTGATCTCGACCTTGCGGAAGCCGACGTTCTGGACGATGGTCTGGAAGGGTTTGGACTCGCCTCCGGACGACAAGGATAGCTCTACCTTGTAAAGATAGGGGGTCTCCGCCGTCCATTTCTTCGGATTGGCGATGGGCATCGCGATAGTGAGGACGGAATCCTTTGCGTCGCTTGCTTTCTTGGTGACTGACGCAATCTGTCCCGAGCCGTCGCGCAGCACGCACGACACCTCGTGATCCTGGGCCCCGGACAAGGTCACATCCACTTGCAGGGTTGCATCCTTATAGTCGCCATCGAGATCAGTCTTGACAAAGAAGTCATCGATTCTGGCAGTTCCCGGGAATGCCAGCAAGTAGACATCCCGGAAGATCCCTGGCACACTAGTTAGTAGGGGGCAATCTTCTGGTTACCGATTTTCTTGGATTCGTCTATCTCATCAACACTCACCGGAAAGCCACCACTGATCCTGGTCCTCGATATACGACCCCTCGCACCACTGGTAGACCTGCACAACGAGCTCGTTGTCGCCGCCCCGCTTGGCCTGGGCCGAGACGTCGAACTCGGCCGCGTTGCGGCTGCCCTGGGAGTACCCCACGAGGGCGCCGTTGACCCAGACGTGGTAGGCGCTGTCGACGCCCTCGAAGCGGAGCCGCAGCTGCGAGCCGGCCTCCCAGCTGCTGGGCACGCCGAAGGTGCGACGGTACGTGCCCGTCGGGTTCTCCGTCGGGATTTCCGGGGGGCAGACCGGGAACGGGTAGATGACGTTTGTGTAGTGTGGTCTTCCGTGTCCCTGCAGCTGCCAGTGCCCTGAAGCCGGCGTGTCAATAATAGGTACTACCCGACAGCCACACCGGGACTCGGCATGCGTCACTTACCGGGGACGTTGATGCGAGACCAGGATTTTACCTTGGTCAACTCGTCGCTGCCGACCTCGGGGGCTTCCAGGGGGCTCTCCGCATAGTGAAAGTCCCATTCGCCGTTTAGCAGAACGGAAGTCTCGGGGATCCAGAATGCGCGGGTTGGTAGTCGGTGCCGCTCCAGCACTTCCAAGTTCGCATAGTCTGGCTTTGGACCTTCGGACGCCATATTGTCTCCAGTGATGGATATCCCGCTCTTCCAGTCCAGACTACCTTCTCTGCTGGTGGCAGCTCTTTGTATACTGCCCTATGAAAGAATAGCTCGAGATTGCAAACCCAGCTATAGGAGGTCTAAGTAGAGTCCTGGCGAAATACCTAAGTGTTCGACTCTGTTCGAGCTTGGGCAGACTACTTAGTTAGTCCGGAGAAGAGTTGAGGATGTTGAAAAGAAGCGTAACAGATAAGTCGAAACATACTTAAGCCCTGGAATGAGGGATAAACCAATTCTCCTATCAAGATTCACGTTTGCTACCCCTGGTAGTACACATGTAGTTGTGAGAGGAGAACAACTTCAGGGCGGAGAGTGCCATGGAGCCTCCATGTTGCATCGTGGGAGGGGGGTGCCGAGTTCTGGCTAGGGGTGGGCAGCCGCGGTAATTGGCGGGCAAACATCTCTTGGTTGCTAGGCATGCTAACTGATAACACCGAAGGCCCACGTACTTAAATGAAGTGAGGCGTTATTGTTACATTACCTCCAGTACCAAGAGCGGCTAAATGTGAGGCACATGTTATCGTCGTATGAGAATTGATACCAGTTGCTTACCCGATGTTTTGTTCAGTATCCAGTCAGTTCGCCGGTCGTGGCCGGTTAAAGACCCGTGCCTCTTCTCTATCTTACCCCTCTTCGCCCGACTTTGTACAACTCTGGGTCCCCAGAAAGTACCTACTCAATTACCCCACGTGGTTACTATCTTAAGACCCACAACCCAGTTCCACCCACGGGGACTTCGGAGCCGCGCTGCAAACGAACGCAAAGACATGTCTCTCGGTCCGGACCGGGCAGAGTGCGGTTACACAAGGTTTACGGCGTGATAGCGCCAATTACTCAAGCAAATGAGTGAAGGATCGTCCATTGTACATAGCTATAGCATCACAACGCTTGATGTCCTGCCATGCATCATGCGCTATTCTCGTGTCATGGCGCACATGGACGCCGCCACATCCACCTCCTCATCCGTCACGTTGCCGGACCGCCCCACGCCCTGCATCAGCCGCTCCGTCTCGTAGATGATGCGCATCCCCTGCTCCACGCTGGGCGACTCCGGCGTCCCGAGCACCTCCTGCCAGCGGCGGAAGACCTTGCGGAGGTGCGGCCCCGTCGACATGATGTCGTGCCGCAGCTGCGTGATCTGCCGGAGCGAGTGGCACGTCGCCAGCAGGATCATCATGGCCGTCGCCATGGACAGGACGCAGATCCACGTGTCCACCAGGATCGTGTGCGAGAACCCCGTCAGCCCCAGGATGTGGGAGGTGCAGGCGTCGAGGCAGATCTTGGCGCGGCCCAGGATCTCCGTCCGGCTGGCCCCCGCCGTGTCCGACGGGCCGTTGGCCAGGAGCCAGGCCAGGTACGGCCGGAAGATGACGCTCTTGCAGGTGAGGTAGCGTTGCCTCAGGAAACCGCCACATTCGCTGGGGTAGCCGCCGCTCATGTCGTTGGTATCAAACCGGAAGGCCGGTGGCAGCACGTCACGCCATTCGCCAAGCTGGTGGTCAAGCTCGGTGACTATGGCAGGGAACCTCGTCGGGTCAGTGGCCGCCCCAGAGTCGCGTGCATATAGCAGCTGATGCACCCTGTTCAGCAACCTGCGCATTGATATACACGCGAGGAAATACAAAGACGCATGCTCTGTCTCGTCTGGGTCTTGGTGAGTCGTATAGCTCCCCGGCAGGGGTATAGATGACTCTATCCTTGCCACTCCACTTTGGGGAAGGGCCGAAAGCTCAGCAAGATAGTCGCTATAATAAGTCCACATTAGTGTATTCTTATCCGAGTTGATAACCCCCAGCTGAGACGTACCTTTCCAAGATATAACATGCCCAGAATATCCGTCGCAGGCATTCTTGGTTCTCTATCGGCTCATTGACGGGAGGATACGAGAGCAGCAGTTGACACTTCGCCGCACAATCATGGATATAGTTCCAGGCTTGCAAGGGTCTCCTTAGGTATGCAAAGTACAGCCTGTAGTGGATTGTGAATTAGATCCACTTGAGATACGAAAAGGGGGCTTCCTTACGCTGCAAAAAACAGAGACTGTACTGCGTTACAGGTCATCTCGGAATGCACCACGTTCATGGCCTTGAGTGCGCCGTCGAAGTAGACCTCGGCCATGGCCCGTCGGGAGTTCTTGAAGTCGGCCTCCTCCCTGGACGATGCCATGTCCTCAGCTCCCAACAAACCACTGACGACCCCGCTCGCACACCCTAGGGCCATGACGAGCTGAGTGCAGCAGTTTGCCACTGTGTCTGTACTTTCCAAGAGTCCTTGGGAGACGGCAGTCCGCACGGCGTCCAGTTGGTTCAAAGACAGTGTGGGATACCAGAAGTTCACCCCCAGTTGAAAGCAGTTGAGTACGGACTCGAGATCAACGGACGACAGATAGGGGAGCATGGAGTTAGTTCTCATGGGTAGGCTTGGTCTGGACTGCTCCAGCTGGAATATGGAGACGTAGTTCTGTCGAATCGTCGGGAACGAGTCGAAGTATGACCACGATAGTATAGACTCGGTAGTCGAATTGTGTAGGGAGTCAAGTATGGCGTTCTCGAGGTTGTTCTGATGAGGGGGAGGCCGAGGGTCGTCGGTGGACATGCTCCGTTGAGACTGATCAGGTGCTGTTGGTGATATTGGACTCTGAACTGATCTGGAGGCTGTAGAGGGAGAAGGCTTGGATCGTAGTTAACAACGAGAGAACTTGGAGCTTTGCCATAACAGGTGGTTTTACCAAAGACAAGTTCACATTCATCTTTTGCAGGAGCTCCTCAACTCTTAAGACGCCCTCGAGGATGAGGTCGCTCTTGCCCCGGCTTGAAAGATTGTTAGGGCTTTCTGTGATGCTTATGGTCACTACAGAATGGACGAAACTCACGTGTTGGCTTCTGAGCCATAGGAACAAAGTTGTTTCGAAGTGAGACATGCTTGGCATGGTTGATTGCCATCGCATCTAAGACATTCATATGTTTAGTCAAGGGTACATATACATTGTCTCACTAAAAGGAGAGCTCTCTAATCCGTTCATCCGTACAATCTCGCTGGTGACGACCACCATCATGGCGATGCCTCCTCGCCTCTACGCTATATACAACGACGGGACGGGAACATGGGCAGTGATGAGTGACTGGAGGAAAAGAAACAAAAGGAGTGGACCCACCTAATCTTCCTGGATCTGCAGATGTCGCACTACACACGGGTGACAAGAGTTCCCGAGTCAGTCCTGCATACGACGGGGGCTTGACCCGAGAGAACGGTTCGGTGGTAAGATGGTCGCTTACTGCATGAGACGTCCTCAGCCGTTTTTTCGTTGGTTCGTCCATCGTCACACCGACAGCAAACAGTTGAGATCTGATCAAGTGATGGATCCGGACCGTGGCGGACCGTGGAGGGAGAAGGAAGTGACTGGGGCAATGAGGAGAAGAAACGAAGAAGTGGCACGGGGGAGAGGGTTCTGGCTCCAACCTTACCTAGTCGCTCAACGGCGGCCGTTGTGGAGAAAAAGGCGGGGGACATGCTTGTCGCCCAATTGCCTGCCGCCCCCTGATCCTGGTCTGGCCCTCTTTCCCGGAACACCCCGGGGCTTTGCTTTTCTGACCACCATACGAGATCATGCCTGGCTCATCACCGCCGTTGTCGCCATTGGCTCGCTTGCTGCTGGATGGCCCAGTTCCCCGCATCAGATCAACTACTAAATTGTCTTAGCCCTACTCGGACAACAACCTCGACCGATTTCCCACCCCCCCCCAGGTTTTCGCCCGGATTCCAGCCCTTTACTTTAACGGTCTGATGGCTGAACGGTCATTAGGTCGTATCCAGTGCTACGGTAGCCTGCCTCGGCCGCAAATGAATCTACAACGAATTTGATGTTTTCGGCTACTCGCACCGAGCCCAATCACACTGTAGGTTACATATTCCGGTGTGCATGCGCTTACTATGGACCGGGCCTGATTCTGCCTGCCCGTGGGAGATTCTCTTTAAAGAGGTCCAGCCCTCGTAAACTTAAGCTTTCTTTCAAACGTTGCGAGGTCAGCAAGATAGTCGCCAATAATTTAATCTTGTGTTTTCCTTTGAGAGGGCTTTCTTCCGTTGAACCCAATCTCCCGCCCCCTTGTTTGGACCTAACCCTCAGTCACTACATCTCGAGTCTTCACCGTGCTGCCTCGTCTCTACCTACTATGGCCGATGAAAAGCCCGGCGGCGTTACACAGATCGATCACGACGTCGACGCCGTAGTCCAGCTTTCCCACGATGTCGAGTCCAGAAGATTCTCGCCTTGGACGGCTTCCATGCTGCGCCTGTACCTGGCATTAACTCCTGCGTACTTGTGCGGCTGTCTCAACGGATACGATGGGTCGCTTATGGGAGGCCTGAACGGAATGGAATCTTATTACACCTACTTCGGCATGTGAGTTTACGATCCAAAGCAGAACTTCACCCCGTATCCTCCCCGGGATGATGCTTTACTGACCAAGGCGCCACTATAGGGAGCAAGCAGGGTCTGAGATTGGTATAGTCTTTGCCATGTACAACATTGGATCAGTCGCTGCTGTCTTCTTCACTGGCCCAACCAACGACTTCCTTGGTCGTCGGGCTGGCATGTTCGCCGGTGCTCTCATGATTGTCGTCGGCACATGTATACAAGCTACGACAACAACCGGATCCGGGTTTCTGGGGGCAAGATTTGTGCTTGGCTTCGGTAAGTTGTTTTACCCCGAATAACCAGTCCTTGGCGCCAGAATGGGAATGCTTCTAGGTTGTGTCGGTGCTACTTGAACCACTTCGTTAATAACGATGAACAGGTGTATCCTTCTGTTCTGTATCGGCACCTTGCTATGTCAGTGAGATGGCCCATCCCAACTGGAGAGGCACCATCACTGGCCTTTACAACTGTACCTGGTACATTGGCTCCATTATAGCCAGCTGGGTTGTGTACGGGTGCAGCTACCTTGACCGTCCCGATGCATGGCGTATCCCTGTGTGGTGCCAGATGATCACGTCCGGATTTGTCCTGATCTTCGTCTGGTTTCTCCCCGAGTCGCCGAGATGGTTGATGGCTCGTGACAGATACGACGACGCTGCCAAGGTCCTAGCCACATACCATGGTGACAAAGACACCGCCCACCCCATCGTCGTGTTGCAAATGAACGAAATGAACCAGCAAATCAAGACGGACGGGAGCGACAGGAAGTGGTGGGACTACCACGAGCTATGGAACACCCACTCTGCGCGCCGACGACTTATCTGTGTCCTGGGTATGGCTGTCTTTGGCCAGATCTCCGGTAACAGCCTAAGCAGCTATTACATGGCCACCATGTTGCGCTCTGCCGGAATCAAGGATGAGAAGAAGGTCCTGGCGATCAACGGTATCAATCCAGTCCTCTGCTTCCTAGGAGCCATTTTCGGTGCCAGAATGACCGATGTCCTTGGTCGGAGGTAAGAAAACGAAAGTGTCCTCCCATCCGCATAACCAAACTGATCATTTTGCGCCAGACCCCTCCTGATTTACAGTATCATTTTCTGCTCCTGCTGTTTCGCCGTCATCACCGGAACCTCGAAGCTCTCTCTGGACGACCCGGCCAACAAGTCCGCCGCCAACGCCACCGTGGCCATGATCTTCATCTTCGGCATCGTCTTCTCGTTCGGCTGGACGCCGCTGCAGAGCATGTACATCGCCGAGACGCTGCCCACGGTGACGCGCGCCAAGGGCACCGCGGTCGGCAACCTCGCGAGCAGCCTGGCCAGCACCGTGATCCAGTACGCCAGCGGCCCGGCCTTCAAGAACATCGGGTACTACTTCTACCTCGTCTTCCTGTTCTGGGACCTCTTCGAGGCCGCCTTCATGTACTTCTTCTTCCCCGAGACCAAGGGGCCGCACCCTCGAGGAGCTGGCCGAGGTCTTCGAGGCCAGGAACCCCGTCGCCAAGAGCTTGGAGAAGCGGAGCCATGAGACCGTTCTCAACACCCTCAAGGTGGAGACGGACGAGAAGGCGATGCATGTGCAAGACAATCATACAAGTATTGTGTAATGGCGCTATAGACGGACGACAACAAGCTATAAGCTCCATGTGCTGTTAGCTATTAATATAGTAATGTGTCATATCATTCCTATCCGGTGTCCCTTTTGCGTTCGCTATGGGCTGTTAATACTGCATCGTGACGCGCGGCGGCCACTTCGGACCTGCTCTGTAGACGGGGATCTTTCAAGCCGCTGTGCATGCATTACCCATTTGCACGCATCCGATAGAAGTATATACCATTGGTCGGTGGTCGTCAAAAGAATGGATGGTGGCAGGGTGGGGCGGGACCATCGTAGTAGTATGTAGTCTTGGTAGTGCAAGATTAGCCCGAACCGGCTTACGGATGTTACGGAATCAGCAAATAAGGAGACCGAAGCCGAGCTGCTGGGTTTAACTGCTCCGTAGCCTGGCCTTCATCCCTTACATACCAGGTTCAATGCTCGTTCATGCTCGCTGTTGAGCTTCCACCGCTGGAAAGCAGACCCCTCTTCTTCTACCTCCAGTCTCAATAACGAACTATACCACACCAAGAACACGATGGCAACCATGGATGAGCTCATGCAAAAAGCTATCCAGCAGTCTGGTATCCAGAAGAAGCCATCGGAGCTCATCCCCTGGAAACCAGACGAGCCATGGCCACAAGCCTATTATTCGTGGGACGCGGAAGGCGAGGTCTGGCAGCCCATCAAGGCACCATCAGCATCCCCGCCCGTGAACGATCAGGCGCAATCCTCAGGAATCACCACAATCGCTCTCTACAGCTGGAACATTGACTTCATGCTACCGTGCGCCGAGGCGCGGATGAGTGCGGCACTGGCTCACCTCGAGGGGCCCACGAGCCAATTGTCTCCGACCACGGCCGTTGTCATCAACCTGCAAGAAACCACCCCCTCGGATCTCATCACCATCAGCCAGAAGCACTGGATCCGAAGGGGGTTTTACATGTCCGACCTAAACAGCTCCGCGTGGGGATCCGACATGTACGGCACCACCATGCTGGTCGACCGTCGCCTAGCGATCGCGTCGTGCTTCCGCGTCCACTATGCCGCAACGCAGATGGAGCGCGACGCACTCTTCGTCGACGTCACGGTGCCGGCCATCGCGCCCAAGACGGTCCGATTCGGCAACTCACACCTCGAGTCGCTAGCGCTGGATCCGCCGCAGCGACCCGCGCAGATGCGCGTCGCCGCCCAGCATCTGCACCACGCGGCCGCCGAGCTCGCGGCCGCCGTCATCGCGGGCGACTTCAATGCCATTCAGCCGTTCGACGCCACCCTGCACACGGACAACGACCTCAGGGACGCCTACTTGGAGTCCGGGGGCCGCGAGGGCGCCGAGGAGGGCGCGACGTGGGGGCAGCAGGCACACCCGGCGGCGCGCGAGCGCTTCGGGCTCTCGCGCATGGATGAGGCCTTCTTCTGCGGCGCCGGCATCAAGCTGCAGGGCTTCGAGCGGATCGGCGCCGATGTCGTGGTCGGCGAGGACAGGCAGGAGCAGAGGGACAAGGTGTTGCGGCTTGGCTTTGAGAAAGCTTGGGTCACGGATCATTTGGGCATTAAGGCCACGTTCGGTCTTGTTTAAGAGACTCGTCTGTGAAGAGTAAGTAGATTGGCGATGGGGTGATCAAGCCCGAGGTGCATTTGTAAAAATAGCAGTGATATTTCGATGGTGCACTTTACAGTAGGATCCTTAGCTGCTCACGCGGGGTACTTTACTTAGTGGCTGCTAACAGGCTCTGCATTGACTTCGCTTGACGCTTCATTTGTTTTCAACCTGACAAGTCGCATGGCAATCCCACAACGCAAAAACAAGAGGAAAATGTCGTACTCCCCCGTGCGTCAGGGTTGAATTGCGTGTTTAGTTGTCGCAACGCGTGACTGATACCGCAGCAAACTGCTTTTCTTATACATGAATCTTGTTCAGCATGTAATGGTTCATCAAGCAGCACGGGGTAGAAACCTAGAGAGATCGCACCACCACCACCTTCGCTTGTAGGGGTACAGAAATCGTACACTTCACTCCTAAACTCCAATTACCATTCGTTCAACAGATACCCGATCGCTGAACTTCCCATTAACGCGAAACCATTGCATCAACCCATTGCTATTTGGTAGCCTCTTTTGAAAATACTCACTTACTCTCATTACCGGATGCGCTCTCACCCTGACACCCCGACTGCGCCTCTTCCGCATCTGCTCGACCACTTCACCACCTACCTGCCTAACCAAGATCCCTCAATCCGGCGAGCGTGCAGCGTCGATTTCGATGCCGATAATGGTGACAGAAACGGCAGCGAATTCCCCACGGCCGCCCACCCGCCTACCCTCGCCAGCCGCTCAATTGGAATTAGGGGTCGGCAGCAGCAGCAGCTCCGGCCTTGCTGATCAAGCTAGGTCAATAAAGACGACACTCCGGTCGCAGTTGGCTGTGGCGCGTCACCAGACAGCAGCAACAGAAACAGGGAAGACTAGGCATGGGAGCCGGAGGCGATCTGAAGTAAAAGGTGACGAAGAAGGAGTCATGGTACGGGGACAGAATACACGATTAAGGGACTACGGGATCGGTGGGGGCCGGCAACATCCGTAAGTCCGGTTTCACAGCATACATACTTGACGAGTAACGATATCTCCCATTCGGTTCGACCTGCAAAGCTAACCTGTGCAACCATTATCAGGAAGAGTAACGGATGTGATTGGCACCTCGACAAGGGCCTCGGCTTTTAGGACACTGTTTTCAAGTTCCTCCACACTCAATTCGGCGCCCCTGTCGGATTGGAGGAAGTGGAATCTGGGAGACTACTTCAGTCGACATAATGACCGCAAAGGCAAGTCCAAGGCCCAACTGGGGACGTATTGTTTAGTGACCAACCATTCCTCCGTTACTGGAGCACCTACGGGATGGCTAGGTTAGGCAGGGGAATGGCCTGCATTAAAAGCACGATAGGGAAAGCGGCGACCTCCACCCCGCAGTAATTACTATTACTAGCATTTTCAGGCCAGCATTTGCCAAGAGCATTATGGACTTACATGTTATCGAATCTGAGTAACTCATGAAATACCCCTATCTTAGCCCGCCCAGTGTACGGACCCGGACCGCTTAACTTACCTAGTTACAATTAAGAATATTCAACTGACAGAAACCCCTAGACTCGTAATAGGATACGATAGAACATACGATATCGAAAGTGCGAATTTTTAAGTGATGAATGATCAAGGTGGAGATGATACCGGCATCTTGCTGGCACGTCATTCACGTGACAGGTGACGACTTCACGATAAGGCACAACCACTTGATACGGCATTCGGTTAATCCCCTAGCTGCGAAATGTACCCTCGGTCTTCTTATGAGCTACAGTGTATACGAGCCCTTCTTCTGGGCGAGTCACACCTAATTCAACATGACTGTGGACGCGCCAGTTCTCCGTGTAGCCATTGTCGGTGGCGGCCCCGGCGGGCTCGCCACGGCCATTGCCTTATCCAAGATACCAAATGTCGAGGTCAAGATATATGAGCAAGCAACTATTTTGCGTGAGGTCGGTGCGGGGATCAACATCGGGACAAATTCGTGGAACGTCTTGGGTCTCCTGGGCGTAGCCGATTCCCCGACCACCGGCCACCCGGAATGGACCGTCTTGAATATGTAAGTCGAAGTTTTAAATACTGCTGCTTCTCCTAATCGTAAAATTAATTAAGACCTGTAGGAACGGTCGTTCCGGTGAAGAGCTTCATCGACGGGAGAGGACGCCTGACCCTTCTATAAAGAGGCCGATCATACGTACGCAGAGAACCGTACTGCAATCAACATTATTAGCACACGTTCCTCCAGAGACCATCCAGCTATCGAATAAACTGGACAGATTGGTGGATGCAGGAGACAAAGGCTTGGAGCTGCACTTCAAAGACGGTACGTCCGCACAAGCCGACCTCGTTGTCGGCGCGGACGGCATCCACTCCCTAGTGAGGGACACGGCCTGGCCAAAACTACGACATCGCCTTCACAGGCACCACAATCTGGCGAACACTGCTACCTGTCGAAGCCGTCCGGGACCTCGACCCGCGCTTCCAGCTCACGGGCTGGTGGCACTCCCCACGACGCACGTCTACTTCTCGCCAGTCGGCGCGGGCCTCTGGGAGATCGCCGCCCGCGCCTACCACGACCCAGCCACGCACCGCGCGAGCAAAGCAAGCTGGGGCGTACCCGTCGCCAACGCCCACGTCGAGTCGCACTTCTCGGACCTGTTGCCAGACATCCGGGCGGCGCTGCGACGCGTACCAGAGGGCGGCTGGCGCGAGTTCGCCGCGTTCGCGGGGCCCGAGCTCACGAAGCTGACGGCCTGGGACCACCGGGTCGTGCTGGTCGGGGACGCGTCGCACGCGCTCTCAGGCGCGTTCGGGTCCGGCGCCGGCTTCGCCATGGAGGACGGCTGGGTCCTCGCGCGCGCGCTCGAGCACGTCCGGAACGAACGCGGCCGGGCGCTGCCGCTGTTCGAGAGGATCCGGCTGCCCTACTACTCGCACATGTACGCGCATCTGGCGCGCCAGGCAGCAGGCCGGCCGGCCGGCGCGGTTGGAGGAGATCGGCGAGCCGTCGTATGACGATCGCTTATGGGGTAAGCTCTCCACGGACGGGGGCGAGGATATGTCTTGGATCTACATGAACGACATCGGTGATGTTTGGGCTGACGTGTTGGGGAGATTGGACGATACCTCGTGACTTCGAGCCGTATACCCATTGATCGTCGCCCTTATCCTGGGCAGTGTTTAGACTATGGTGACTGATCACACAGCGCATATGAACTCTTAGTGTTTGTCGCGACGGTTGTTAGCGCTCCATTGATTAACATTCTCGTCGAATTATCACAGGTGCCACATGAGCCCATTATTCTCGATGTCAAGACAGAGTCTCGTTCTAAGACATTTCTGTATATTTAACGTGAAGAATTATAAACACATTATTTAACGCAAATCCAATACGACATTACTGTCTAAAGGCAAGCTGCCAGGAAACCTTATCAACTTTCATACATAAACCAAAATTCGTACTAGCAAGTAGCAGCACGCATTGGCGCCCCAATCGTCATATCCGGCACCTATCAATACATGCCGGCCTGACCGGCACGTCATTGTGCCCCTTCAAAGTATTTTGCTGCTCGAATTACTATCCTAACATGCGTTCCATGCTGATGGGCTCCTCTCGGCTAGTATAATAATTTCACTGTTCCATTCTCCTAGGTCCCATAGAAGCAAATAGACTCACTTGCTGGTACTGGAGACTCAAGCATCCCTTCAGCCTCCCGCAGCCCGGTCAAGCCACGTGCGAAAATAAACACCCCTTGGACAACGCAAGTAAGGGCCAGTAGGCAACAGTAGACTTTGTAGAGATTGAGGTTCCCCTCAGATCTTTTTCTGATTATATCTTGGGTTATATCCGTTTCCGTTCCCACGGGTTCTAGATGTATATATCTTTGCGGCCTCGTGTAGCTCAAAAAATCAGATATGAAACGAGGAGGGGAAGCCCATGAGGGCAGAGCCGACGACTTTTGCATTGCAACCATATGTTAGTGTTGCGTTGCGGGATCGAGTTTGATGAATCGCACTTTGATGGATATATGGACAAAAGTTGGAGTCCAGCCAGCTGCGTCCTACCACCACGAACATCCCTGTTCGTACGGCATGTGCAGGGTTCTGGTCACCCACATCCGTCAGCATACGCGCAGCAACAAGTACCACCTGCCCTTATGCCAGCGGGGTGAGGCAGCGAGGACAACTGAACAACCTAGCCACGACGTACGCATAACCAAGAATCGGAAAGCATATGATATCATTAGCTAAAGATGGGTGATCAATCGGGAGTGCGCTACTCGCAAGGCCAAAAAGACATCGGAGAGGCCCGTCACTTCTCATGGGAGTACCCCGTCCCCGACAATGACTTTTGGCGCGACCTGCCGTACCCCTTGAGCAGAAACTTCCTGCAGAGCTTTTCGTCGGAAAGACTGCGACGACTCTCAGCTCGTTTCGATGACAAGCTGGACAGGGCGACCAAGCTGGAACTCCTCGCCCGGCTGCTCCACGAAGAATCGGACGAACAGGACGCCGCTGCCGCCGGCGCTGACTCCAGCCGGACCTTTTATGACGTCGATTACATCCGCTGGAGAGCAGTCTGGCTGGCGATTAGTTCTGTGCAGCTGGAGCTCGGACAGCGCGCTGAGGCCGAGAGTACACTGCGCATGCTGCACGAGAAACGACGCGACCCGGCCAACCTATCGCACCTGCACACTCTGGCGAGTCTTTTGCTCGCGCGAGGCGAGTACTTGGAGGCAGAGAGGATGGAGACTGACGTCAAAGCATGGTTGGACGGCTGTGTGCAGCGAGACTCGCCGCAAGCATTGAGCGCGCGGAGGATGCTGGCTGAAGCAACGTGGAAGCAGGGCACGGACCGGAGAACGGAGGCAGAGCAAGTGCTTGACGAAATGCGCGTTATCATCGGCAAGATGGGAGCTGGCCAGTACGCCGTTTACCAGGATGAGGAGAGGGAGATGATGGACAAGCTGGCACGAACGCTACACGAAGGCCAACAAGATGAGGACTAGACATCGGAAACGATAGTATAATAGTTGCTTTATATCCCTATGCCGGCCACAAAGGACAATACTCCGAACTTTTCATGACCTATTTCCATCCCCACTCCACCAAAGATTCTCCATAAATACGGCTTATTTCGACCCAGTCCCTGTGTGGTCCTTTTGCAAGCAGCCTGTCAACCAGCATCTGAGGTCAGCGTAGGCCCCAAGATGAATAAGGGGTAAAACGTCGCTCCGTCAGTCGTTTTGATCACATCAAGCTTATCTGTGAAATTTGTTGCTGGGTACGGAGGCCCATGTCCCTCAGCATGTATTAAAGGGCCGTCGTACCGGTGCTGGTCTCTTTCCATCTCACTCTCAGCTGGATAAGATACTCGCCTACAAGAAGATATGAAAACGTCGAAACCCGTCGCAAATGCAAATACAAGTGGTCTACTGTTCTATTCTTTAAAGACAGAAGACATGGTCCGTATACCACGGTACTCAGTCTGACCTACGGCATTCCATTAATGTCAAGTGTAATAAGACCATTGCCCCCAGTACCGTCTTGGATAAAAGCCCCTGAATAAATTGAAGCACTGGATCAGGTGCTCCGGTTGTTTTGACTACCCCACAGGCTGAGACATGTTCAAGCAAACATCAGAATCAACCCACCCGGGCCACCAGCTCTAGATGAAGACTGGTACGACGTAGCAGTTCGATGTTTCAAACACTCGCTGTGTAGTGAAAGATTAAACCGTAGTGCGATACATTCATAAAGTGACAATATTACTGTTCGTCAGGCTGATCTGCCGGAGCGACAACTGACTTTGTTACCTCATGCAGGTTGGAAACATACCAATGCACGTAGTACAGACCTCATACGTAGTACAGTTAGTCAGTGGCAATTAAACTCGTCTGGCATGTGTCAACTTAATCTTATGGTTCAAAATCGGTCGAACCGTTTCAGTGAACCGGATATCACTAACGCAAAATTGGCCAAACCGTATAATCTGCGGGCTGGGCAAAACAAGGTTATTACTAAGTAATCACCTCAAAATTGAAGCTCTTAGCACGGAAATTCGCGGGAGTCATTCCATGAGGATTTCGCTGATTTCGCTTGGAGCTGATACGATTGGTCATCTGAGCTGCCCCCTTAAAGCTTAACCCCCCTTTTCTAGAGGCGTCAAGAAGTGTTTCCGAGCTTGGGCCCCGAAACAACCACGCTTAAGCCCTAGCGAAACAATTCCGCTTCATCTGGGCTCTTGCAAACATCCGATGGACATTGGCTTTGGGTTGCTGAGCCTCAGGATCTTATGCTGTCGACTTCGCTTGGGCCATTGGGCCAGGGACGATGCTCTTGGAAAGTGGCTATATTTCGCCCAGGCGATTCGCAAGCACTGCACGATTCTATCATCTTGATACAATGCTAATATACCACTACAACATTCGATCAGCAGTCATCATAGTCATTCGTACTCGAAAAGCAGATACGACTACCATTTTACTTCCAACATGCGTACTGGCATAGCCCTCACCTATATCATTTGTGCTGTGTACATGCATATACAGCATTCAACGTGCTTGGAATCCATTGACTGTACAGTTTCAGTAAGTTCGCAACTCAGCTATCGCTGCTAGAAACGGTTGTTAATCATTTTTTCAGGTATCCGACGTCGGGGGAGACACTGGGTAACACACGCCTACCCATTTCATAATCCAGTTTAGTATCAAAAACACGATGATTCTAACAAGCAGCAGGGGTTGCAAGGAAGGGGCTCGGGGGAGCGGAACGGAAAAGCAAAGCAGCAGCGCGAAGAGCGTCGCTCACAAGATCGCTGCTGCTGATGTCGTTGGCCTCATCGAAAGCGTTGGGGGTGGTGGGCTGAATGGCATTGTGAACGCTTTGATCGGAGGAGGGGCTACCACCTCAGCATCAACATCAGCAACCACAGCGAGAACTACAGTCAAGGCCACGAGTAAGGTCACTGTCACGACTGCTACGACAGTCACAGTGCCTGAGCCCCCGCCACCTGCCACAACCAGTGCAGCCTCAACCCCGCCGCCGGGGCCGGCTCCTCCTCCACCACCACCGCCAAGTACGGCCAACCGTCCCGAGCCTGCCACCAGTGTTCCTCCTAACCAGCCTACTGCAAATGATCCAGTTCCCACCCCAGTAGCACCGCTACCGCCGACACCACCGCCGCCTGGGAATCCACCTCCGCAGGCGACAGAGACTCCTGAGCCGGCAATACCTGTGTCACCTGCCACGCCTCAACTCAGCTCCAGCCTCGTACTTGGAAATCTTGGATAATAAATGTGTTGGAGCCAAGAAAGCTGGGTGGGCGTAGTAGTATAGGAAAGAAAAAGCATTGATCATTATTACTATGACTCCCATTATTGACGTCTAGCCCATGAATTAGACATCCTGCAAACTCACAATACTGATGAACTTTGAAATCCGATCCACCTTTTGCAAGTGATTTTCACATTCTAGAACCACGCCACCAAACTCTTGTTAGTAAGTCGCACAGAACCTAGCAGAATGACCCCTATCATCCCCGAACGTGTGCCGGACATCCATTCACATATAATTCTCATTCTTCTTTCAATAAAAAAGTAAATGAGTGACTTCATATAAGGTAAGAAAACATGTAACCTTATAGACACTTGAGCCGGATATAGGCAATCTTGCCGAGAGGAATCAATAGCGATATGCAACAAAATCTAACCAACAGACGTCTAAGAGCAAACGACGAAGCCGTTGCGAACTGGGGCGCCCTCGTGGGTCATCATGCCGCAATAGGTGACATCAACGTTGCCCTTCTTGTCGCGGTTAGAGACGGTGACGACGACGCGATCGGCGCCGGGGTCAGGCGGGGTGCCGGTGTAAGACCTTGTGGTCGCTAAGGATGGGAAACTCCTCGAGCGTCTTGCCCTTGCACTTGTCCGAGAACTTGATTTCCTCGCGGTTGCCGTACCCATGCGGGTACTTGCCGCTGCCGAGCTGCTTGTTGCGGTCGGCCAGCTTGCCGGCCTCGGCGCCGGCGTCCTTGACGTTGCCGCCGCTGTAGGCGCGCGCCGCGCACTTGCCCCCGCTCTTGGGGAAGTTCTTGAAGTGGTACTTGGGCCTGACTTCGCGCTCCTGCAGGGCGTCGTCGTCGTCGTCGTCGTCGTCGTCGCCCCCTCGTGTCCACTCCTCGACGCCCTGGAGCTCCAAGGGGAGGGCACCGTCGGCGGCGCGCAGTACGAGTGCGTCGTCGGCTGGAGGCAGGGCAGCAGCGTTGCCGAGAGTGATGGCGATGGCAAAGGTGACGAGGGTGCTAGTGGTGAACTTCATATTCAATATGGTCGTTCTTGAAGACTGAGTGTTGAAATTTGGGTATTGATGTGAAAGTGGTCGGGGCAAAAGAAGTGGAAGATGTGAGAGTTGTGAACGATGTTAGTGATGGTGATATTATTTACATCGAATGCGAGCCATCGTGCACGTATTTATACAATGTCCCTGAGCCTGATCTGGCTTGAATCTGCTCGAGCCTTGCCTTATAGTATTACAATGGGTGTCGCTTGAGGTACTGATCTCAGCCCTCTAAGCCTGAATCAAAATAGCAACACCATGATCTGCATGTTCCCTTTGGCCATAAGGCTGTTATTGTGGCGGCTCGTATTCTCTCATGGGCTAGTAATCACAGATGGCTTATCCAATTGTGCAGACGTTGCCGACACGCCCGAATCCTGAGGATTAATTAAAACAAGCCTCCTGACGCCCGGTTGCCAAGCTGACTCTGCCTGGTGGGAGCCCCTGATTCTGTGATGGTGGGTACTTTGGATCCTTTTGATCAAGCTTAGTGAGGTCCGACGGCCAGTCTGATTCTGTCCGATGGGAACCTCTATATTTCGCAATGGTCAACACTTAAAATTCTTGTAAATCGAGATTATCGGGGAATCACTGCCGCTCTGAGTCTGCCCCGCGAGAGCCCCTGAATTGGCAATGGCGGGTACTTGAGATCCTTGTGATAAACGACGTGACTATCCGGGTTCGGCCGTGAAGTAATAGACCCATGATGACCTGTCTGGCCTATATCATTGCACATTTGACTTGGCCCATGGGCCAATTCGGTATATTAAAAGGAGCACGCACAGTAAGTTGGGGGCGGGGCGGAGCGGTCGCACAGATCGGCGGTGATTCGGAACTCTCGCGCCATTTCATTCGACATCTATTTTTGTCTTGGCAGTCTAGATTGCTTTTTTGTCTTAGCTGTAGACTGGGCCACCCCAGCTGAAAGAATAGCGGCCCACCCACACGACGCCCCAAACCTCCATATCAACGTTCCCCAATCCTCTCATCATCAGCATCACCACCATCATATCACCACTGCGATTTTCCCCAGAAAACGCAAATCATTCAACACCTCCAGCCCTTTTCCCCTTCTATTGTTCATCTGTCGCGCCAATATGGCCCAAAACCTCAAGGCCTTTCTTGATAAGCAAGTAGCTGACCGATGGGGTCCTTCAAAGAACGAGTATGTAGTCTTTTACCGCTTTTCCACCGTCTGTACGGTTTGACTAACGAAATCACCAAGAGCAAATGCCATCTCCGCCTTACTACTCGACTCCCTAGAGTACGACGAGACCGCCCGTCATTTCATCGCCGATTGTACGGCGGCTCGTACCCCCAGCGAGGCTAGGGGACACTTACCACCCATGTGGAAGCTGGTTGAGAATATAGCCAGAAAGTATCCAGAGCACCATAAGAAAGCACGTATACCACTTCCCTTAATGTTATTGTTCTCAACTTACAATAGCACAGCTCGTCGGCTTGCTCGATTCGGTCCACGGCTTGCCTGACCTCGTGATCCGAGACGAGACGGCTGTCAAATGGTCCGACCTGCCCTTCCTGGTGGAGGGCTGGGACCAAATTTACAACCGACCCGAGAACCAGCACTCCGAGGAGAATGTTTTCGCCATAGCTTTCATCGCGAAACTCCTTTCGGCCCAGCTCCTACCCAGAGATGAGTTCCTTCGCTGGGTCGATCTGGACATGTGCACTGCTCTGGAGAGAGGCCCCGAGGACCCGTCGGCCCTCAAGAAGGATGACCTTGTTCTTTTGAACGTCAATGTCCCAATTGCGGCCCAATGGATTCAACAGGCCGGTTCGGTCATATGGAACTGCGAGTCTGACTTGGGCCTCTCCAAAAGGCAGGATGGTCTGTGGCAGGGAAACGCTGGGTTCAGCTACGGCCGCTGGAAGTTCTGGAAGGAGCGAGCTACCTGGGTCACTCAGTCCAAGCTGGTCAGTCCCCGGACACGAGACTTCGCCAAGGAGATGGTGGAGGAAATGACTAGCATCGAGAAACAGGATGGTCTTTGAGAGAGCTGCATAGGGTAATGTAGGGAACAGCCGTCGAAATTAAACCAGAATGTTCGATTCCCGTACAATGAGAATGCCTGGTTCAGCGGTTGGCGCGGTCGCATCTCACCGAGGCAAGGGTAGAAGCATGCCGGGGATGTTACAGATCGCACCTGTGTACTCGTCTCGCATTCATTATATAGGATGCTTGGCATGATTGGCTGTCCTCAAAAGATGCGTGTGATCCGATACTTTGCCGTCTAACTAGCTGGTAGTAAGGTTTGCATCATTGATCCCTGGAAGCTGTCCGGCATCCAACTGTTTACCGATCCCAATCCGAGAATCAGTGAGCCATCCTCATACGTGCACTGATGATATGCCAGGTATCCTATCACTTAAAACAATCGCGACTCTTTGACGCCACGCAATAGATCTCATATTAGAGATGGATACAAACTCCAATAACTTGTCCCCCATCGTGCTCGGATGTGTGCTCTACCATCCAGCAATATGACAATCATCACTCCTTTTCAGGTCTTGGCCACAAGCTAAACGCCGAATTTCCAGACACGTAAGATGGCAAAGACGACCCCAGGTATAGAAAGCATGACGCCATCAAGCAACACGTAGAAACTATGCCGTGACCGTGTACCACCTGGCGCATTTTGGATAGGATTCTATGAAAGGGACCTTGCTGTCTCACCGTCCTGGTCTGTAAGACCCTGGAGGGAGTCCACTGAGAGTCTGCTTGAGTCGAAAGTCCCAGTCATATACACTGCCATGAGCGCACCATTGACCGAAAAGCCGAGTCGAGGTTTGAGGGTGAAGTATTCTCGCCTTTGGCGAAAGCGCTTCGAATAAAGGAGAGAGTGGTGTAGAACAACCCCCACACTTAGCAAGCTATCCCAATGTAATGAGCGGTGGGTTCCATGACTAGTAGAAGTATGTATGTCTAGCTTACATTATCAGTATTGCTACAATGAATGATATAGTAATCTGTGCCCGTTCCTCGGGAGTATGCCGGTAATAATCAGGCGGGGAGGACGCCGTCTTGGCGGTAAGAATGGTGGTGGTCATGGTAATGCCAATTTCTGCTATCCTTGTGCTCGTGGATAGAGAAAGTGGAGCATCCTGAAAAAATCCCTGACAGCCAGAACTGACAGAAACGCAATCTTGAATTATCAGACCTGCGGTGGTAAATACGGGGGAGAAAAGGACTGGGACCTACAATTAACCCGTGGTTTATGGATATCCCGTCAAATATACTGGCAATTAATAGGTAAACTGTCAATATGTAACGTATGATACGCCAAAGTTTTCGTCGACAGAAGTGGAAGATAATTCTCGTGATACCATCGGATGGGATAGAAGGGATCAATTGCGCAGTTCGGCACTCGGCTGCACGGTTATCATGGCTGTGGTTGGGCCATGCATCCCTTGATGTTCTATGCGTATCATTCGGCATAGGGTCTCGATTTTGATAGAGATCGTTTTGAGTGAGTGATTGTGGCTGCTCTAGTGCTGGACCTGGGAGTTTCCTGACAGCGTATCAGCCGTTATAAATAGGCTACTGCTGTCTAGTTATTGCAAAGAGAATAATATGATGTGGAACGTCTCAGGCTGAACATGGAATGTATGCTCTATTATGTTTGCTTGATTGGCACATGGAGTGTGACCACCGTATGTTTCCAGCATGATACCATCCGAGAAACTGCTCAGCCGCGAGGCATATGTTCCACCGGCAGTGCTGCGGTCAGCTTGTTTTAGGGTTGACGTAGATGACGTGAGGGGAAAAGGATCAATAATCCGTAGTGGCTCTTGTGTGCCATATGTGAGACCTGTCATGATCCAATGCAAACGTCGGGAATGAAACCAATGATCAGTTCTGAATGCACGGTCTTCCGAGTGAAGTAACACAACTTTATACATAACGCGTAATGGTACGCCCAAGGAGCCGAGGATAGACAGTCGGTGTGCTAATATTAGAAAGGGATGTGTACCTTCGGGCTCATGATCCAATGCGAACGTCGAGAATGAAACACATAATCAGTCCTGAAGACGCTGTCTTCCGGGTGAGGTAGAACAGAATCCTGCACAATGCGTCGAGGGTAGACTTTCTCTGTGTAGATACTAGAGACAAATGTGTGCCTTCAGGTAACCATGGAAATTGCTCACACTGATTGCAGCGTACGTACCAAATCGAAAAGCCCGCGGTTCTTTTTGAAGTACCTTTGGGACAACCATTATATCAAGCCACACCCATTATGTTGAAAGTAAAGAGGCTCAATATGTATAGCACGACTACCTATCAAGTTAGTTTCGCCATGGGCACACTTCGCAGCATTTCTAGCCGCGGCTGGAGGCGTACCGGATCCTATCATATCGCTCTCGCTATGGTATGCGGCTTGGTGCTCTTCGTAAGCCTTTGCATATCTTGGTCAAAGCAAGAAACTTCTTCTTCACTTAATACATTCCTGATAAGCCGTTGTCGGTGTAAAGACACTGGTACACTCAATACCATTCTGCACCTTATTTTGAACATCATCTCCACCGGCATATTATCATCGTCTAACTTTTTCATGCAAATCGTCACTTCACCCTCTCGACCATAAATCGACGTAGCTCACGCGCACCTTAGGTCGTTAGAGATCGGACTACAGTCATTGAGGAATCTGCCGTCCCTGTCAAAGTTTAAGCAAGTCTGCTGGGCCCTGTTGCTGTGTAGCACCGTCCCAATTCACCTGCTATTCAACAGCGCAATCTTTGAGACGAAGTATGAGGGCCAGTTCTGGAATCTCACGATAGCAACAGAAGAATTCGTGCATGGTGGAAAATATTGGCTTCCAGGGGCTAGCTTGACGCCATCTGGGGCATCTTCCCCATCCCAGGACTATTCAATCACGAACTTAACCACAAACTCACCTTTACCAGGAAGCTCAACTTTCAATGGAACTCTGGAAGGCTACGGCGACGTCTTCAACCTGACAGATTACTGGAATGCCACCAGCAACTTGAAAGAGATAATCCGAGCGATTTCCCAAGTGGGTGCTACCTGGGACCCTCTTGAAGCCCAACAATATGTATGGCCGAGTACCGAGCTGCTAAATTTTGCACCAATTATAAAAGCCTGATTATCATCGTCGATACCGGAACCACGGAACAGAGGGGCTGGCAGCGGACTGATGTCTACGACTTTGACCCAAGAACGAATTTGACGAGAATATGGGATACCGAAATGCCACCTTTGGAAGTGAACTCACTGTGGTCGTGGGCGTCATGTCAGAGTCACTATCACAGCAGTCACTACGACAGACTCCCCTACGACAACGGCACTTTCTTCCATAGTTGTGGGCGGCTGTTTGGCATGGGTTCATCATGGCCGTCCACAACCAATATCCCGAACGAAGTAAAATAAATCTCCTTCATCAATGATGGCCTGAAGGGATTCACTACATCGAATGAGTTGGCGATTGGATATATGGCAGAATTAAGGACCCTCAATATTCGCAAATGTTTAGCGGAACCGATTGAGACCTGCCAGGTCCGAGTTAGCAGCACTTTACTCCTCGTCGTCCTGGCCTGCGTGATTACCAAGATCGTCATATGCAGTGTTCTGGTATGGCGACTCAATCATACATCACTTGTCACCCCTGGAGATGCCATAGAATCTTTCGTCTCGTCGCCAGACCCGGTGACGTTTGGAGCTTCAACGTTGTCCCTCGATGACAGCCAATCACTCGAATACACATCGCGAAGGCATTACAGGGACGTTAGGGATACTGATTTGTCCTTGTTACCAATGCCGCGTCGTTGGCTTGGTAGCTCGCGCAGACTACGGTCCGCCACTTCACGTCGAATATGGGTTCAAGCCTACTATCCTATATTTCTCTTTCTCCTTTGCCTCGCGGTTGGTATTTATAATGCAACTCCTGTCGGCTAGTAAGTTGATGCATTCTTGTTTTGCTCCCGGGTTACAATACTCGGATTGATTGCAATATTTCCTTTTCCCGTTTAAGTTATATGGCGGGCATCATTACTGACCACCTACCAGTGCCAAAGACTTTGAACCTTCGGAAAGCAGCGACACGTTTGATTTCTTCGGTTACTATCAATCAAATCTTCTCGGCACCCTGATGATTCCCAACTTGACACAGCTCATCGTCTCCTTTTGCTACCTCGCAATCAACGGTCTATATACGCAACTGCAAGTCGAGCAAGAATGGAACTCTTACGCGCAAGCTCCTAAGCCTCTACGTGTCTCATATCCTGCTGGTGAACAGATATCCACTTGCAGGCTTCAGCTTTCATACAGATACAGCGTACCTCTGATTGCGATGGGTACCATTATACACTGGCTATTCTCAAACTCTATTTTCTTGTCCATTATCGAGGGTGGTAAGCTTTTCCCCATAGCGATCCTGAGCCTTTCAAGATATTCATTCTCACAATTTTGGAAGACACTGGCCTAGTGGACGCATTTGTCGGCAGCAAGAGCAGCTTTGGTGTCTCTGAAAGTGCCACCGTCATGACAGGAGTCACATCTGAGGCATTGCTGGCAACTTTCATCGTCAGCTGCGTGGTCGTTATATCCCCGCTACTCTTTAGGTTCCGCACGTTAAAATCGCAAATGGTCATCGGCGGCACAAACTCGCTCGTACTTTCGGCAGCTTGTCATGTACCGAGGCCCTTACGGACATCCAGCGAGTCACTCCCAAAGCACATATCTCCTATCTCGTCTAACCCATCGGCTAACATCAGCTGCAGACGAAAGCACATCAGACGCGGATACGTCTTCTATGCTTGGATAAGACGACGCGGAATACCTGGAAGCGGTATCTAGGGGTAAGCTCCAGTGGGGAGCGGTGGCACTTCCTCCTTACTTGGCCGAAAAAGTGGCGACGGAGGAGAATTATGAGCCTGTCTTGCATCTAGGATTCGCAAGTGAGGAGCATCCTGTTCGCCAACCGGAAAAGGGGGAACTATTTGTGTGAAACGGACGACAGCTGCATGGGCGGAATACGTAATAAATGACACAACGTCGCCTAGAATGTTCAAAGTACTCGCTCTGACTATAGGCTATAAGAACTATAGGCTATAAGAAAAGGATAGGAACGGTCATTTGTCGCATTTGTGAACAAGCATTTCGCCGCTGTCGCTCTCTTCCTGATACGGAAAGGTATCGGCCCTGCCAAATCCTCTACACCCATACCATACCTCTTCTTTGTAAAGGCAATCTGGTCTGGCTCAATATCTATGTCAAACCTGCTCGCCAAAACAGCACTGGAATAAACAATGATGTTTTTGGCGAGGAAGCGACCAGGACACATCAAGAAGTGGCGTGTTGGAATTGGAAAGATTGATTAAGGATCCGCGACGAACTTGTTTGCAGTTCCTAGCCCGTGGGCAAGGAATGAAAATAATCAAGCATCTTACCTCCATAAGGAATCCAGGCGCCATCGCATCCTTGCGTAGAGAAGAACGGCTTGCCACCGGCCAGCTTCTACGACGGCGGCGACTTGTGGCGGCACGCCCGGCTGATCGGCCCGCTGTCCGGGTCCGCGGGGTCGACGATGAAGCGCTCGGGCCAGAACGCGTCGACCGGGTGCCGCCCGTCCCGGGTGGTTCCAGAAGGTCTCGTCGCGGTGGCAGGGGTCCGAGTTGAGAGATGGCGAGCGCGCCCCTGGGCAGGACCCACCGGCCCAGGTCGACGTCCTCGTGCGGCGCGCTGTACACCGAGTAATACACCTTGATGTACTTGCGCAGCGTCTCGGCGTACACGGAAAGCAGAACCGTCGCGTCCTTGCCGAGCTTGTGGGGGTCGGTGTCTTTTAGGGAGCCGTCCGCGCTGGCGAATTCGCCGATTTCTTGCTGGACGCGGGCCAGGAGGTTCTTGTCCTTGAACACGTGGAATGCAGAGAACATGGAAGTCGACACGACGTTGCCAATGATCCTGTGGAAAAAAATACATGTGGTCAGCTAGCTTATTCTTCAGGGGCGGGGATGATGGGTGCGGCGGTAGGAGTCGGACTTACGCCCAGGCCGAACCGAGATCAACTCGAGCGAGAGATTCATCGTCTTGATTCTCTGCGCCCAGGATCGCATCTTGTCGGAGCCGCATCATGGTGGATTCCCACCACGGATCGCCGTCGCCATCGGCAAAGGTCTGTGAGGCGTCGTAGTTCTTCCGGTCGTGCTCGTACCAGGTATTGAACTGAGTTTCGAGGCCGTCTCGGAAGCTGTAAGACTTAGGCATCATGAAGCGTGGAAGTCCCGGCCCGAACGTGGGGAACATGTGGTCAAATTTGAAGATGTCCTTGACGAAGGTTGGGTTCAGGCGGAGCATGGCCGGCGGCTCCTACCACCTCCCAGAAGAAAGTGCTGAAGTCGCCCTTATAAGACCACTCTTCGGTAATGTCCAGCTCTTCCAGGCGACGGTGTAGGTTCTGGGCAAAACGTAACCCCGACGGCTGGCGCCCGGGACCAGTCAGGCCACGAAACACTCTGTGGTGCGTAATGTGATCAATGCGATTATGAGGCAGGGCATTGCTCTTGGCATGTGGGGGGGGGAAAGGACCCGAATCATCAGCTCGGTAGACGACCATTGTGTATTTAGGGGTACCCAGCAAAAACGAATTTACGTAGCTGTACATGTTGATGGAGCTAGATAGGGCCGGGTGTTTGAACAGTTTCTCAATAGTCTTTCGGTCTTGGAGATTGTAGAACGTATAGCCAAGGACAGAGAATCGGTTTGATGTAAAATTCCCGGCATATTTTATATGGGTTCTGTCAGTACAAGCAGAGACAGGAGATCGTCGGCTACTTTGTCGTCTTTGTAACTTTTAATGTCATGGCGACTTTTGTGCTGTATTGGCTGGTTCGGGTGCCAAAGAAGCGGAAGGGCAGTGACTAGATAACGTACGTCACCCCATAATTGACCCCCCCCTGTAATTGACCCCCCTAAAAAATTAATGGTATAAATCGACCACTAACTTCAAATAGCCACTATTCTTTTAATTTTAGATTATAATATAATCGCTTTTAATAGTAGATATAATAGATCTTTTAAAATTCGATTCTTTAATTTTAATTTAATCTAGTCCCTCTTTTATACGTTATATGCTTTTAATTAATATAAATTTCGAATTCGAATTAATTTATACCCTTCGCTTCTTTTATAGCTTTACGAGCTCTAACTTCTTTTTTTAAGGATTAGATTTATAATTTCGTATTAATTAATAAATAGTATTTTTATAGTGTTTTTTTAGATTTTTTTTAAATAGCTAGCGTTATATAATAGAGTTCTTTTAACTTAATTAATAAAAGTGTTAATTTTAACGCTTTAAATTAATGCTCTTTTTAATATTAACTATAATACTTTATTAGTTAAAAGAGTTTAATTTAATATAAGGGCTTTATTTTAATTAACTAAGACTTGTGTTATTTTTTCTAATCGTTTTTAGTTAATATTTTTAAATAAAAAAGAGCTAGTAAGTGGCTTAATAATATATACAAGCTAAAGACTATTATTATATTAACTACTTTTAATATTTTAAATTAATAAAGCTTTTTTTTAAGCTTTAATATAATATATAAAAAAGTTTCGTTTATTAATAAAAGCTAAATTCGTTAATAAAGTTAAGAAATTAATCTCTTTTTAATAATAAGCTTTTATAAAAGTAAAAACCTTAATATTAAAGGGTTAAAGAATATATAATAAATAAAGGAGTAAAAGTAATAAATAAATATTATTTTAATAATAAAAGAATATAAAATCGTTAGTTATATAATTACTATATTTATTTAAAATAAATAAAATAAGCTATTATAACTTAACTTAATTATATAACTTAAACCCACTTTTAATACGGCTTTATACTACCTTAAAATATATACAAAACTTAATATACACTAGCTTTATTTAATTAACGCTTATAATTTATTAATAATAACGGACCTACTTATTAAAAACGCGATAATAATTAATAAAAAAAGAGCACGGGGTAAAATAATAACGATAATACTAGGCGACTAGAATAAAGTAGACAGCTATGCTTAAATGGTTAGAACCGGACAGCTAGGCCTAGATAAGCCAGGACCGTGTGAACTAGACGGATAACTAATTTAAATTACGTGAAGATAAAATAACTAAGAGGTTAGCAGCTCTCGAGATCTTAACGAGATTTAAAAAGCCGGCTCGACGGGATCTCGCGAGACCCTTAAGATCCCCGGGAATTAAAAACATTAATAAAAAAAGAAACGAGATATATGATAATAAATATTCCTTAATATTTTATATAAATACTCTTTACTTTAATAATTAATTTAAGTATTAATTTAATTTATTAATAAAGTAAATAGTTTTAATAACTTTATTATATAAATCCCTTCGTTAAACTACTTTTATTATTACTTTATAAATTAAGTGCTATTACTTATTATATTAATAAGGCGTTTCCTTTACTATATGTTTAAATACTCTCTTATATTATTAATATAAACCTAAGTATGTCTTACTAGGTTTTTTTTTAAAACCCGGATAGTGTTTATTACACGGGTATATTTTAGATTATTTTAAGCGGTTTTTAATATAAAGATATCTTTAAGCTATTTAATAACGATTTCGTTATTTATCTAGCTTTTATTACTTATATTAAACTATTATTCTTTAAATTTATTAAGGTTTTAAAAGAACTATTACTTTTAAATTAATTTACTTTTATAAATTATTAAAAACTAAATAACTTTATTAAGTATTAAGATATATTTTAATATAATCGTTTAATACTTTAAACTAAGCTATTTTTATTAAATAAAATATTAAATGAGCTCTCGTACGTACGGTAGTTCCGGTTTTAATCAAGGTTTAATCGTTCTTATTCTATTATTTATATCTATTTTTAATACGAGCTACGAGGGGTATCGTATACCCTTCTTAATAAAATAAGAAAAGGGTTTATACGCGTAAATACGTGGTACCCTTTTTAAAATAATATAGATAGCTTTAGTTCTAGCTATTCTAATACTAGCAGTTTTCTATTTTAGCGATAGAATTAGCCTGTTCCCCCTTTTAGATACGGGTCTTCCCTCTACGAGGGTTTTATACGGTTGGGTTGCTTTAATCCGGTATTAGGTACCTACTTGAACCGTACAGGTAATATTGTACCTTCCTGACGTCGTTTTAGCCAGGTGGCAGGTCTACTCGATTAATTATTCTAGTCGTTCGTCCGAAAATAATAATAGTAATAAGGGGACCGTCGTATATCCTAATATGTTATACCTCGTAAGGGATTAGTAAAAGCAGTTTTATAAGTAAATATTCTTTTATATATAAATAATTTATATAGTATAAATTTTTTTTTTTATATATATACTTTTTTTTTAAAAATATTATATAAAAATAAATTATATATTTATATATATATTTATAAATATATATATATATATTTACGCGATATTTAATTAATAAGTTATTAATCCTTTCGACGTTATCGTTATTAACGTAATTGATTATAATTAGCGTTAAATAACGTTACTAACTTTTTCGATTTAAAATTAATAAGCTATACTTATATTTTATATTAATATATAATATTTTTTTTTTTAATTTTTAATATTTATTAATTTTATATAATAAAATAAAGAAGTTCGCGTTTATAACTTACTAAGCTATAATATCAAGATACGCGTACCGGTAAATAACGATATTCGCCGCCTGTTCGCTCGTATTATTTATTACGAAAGCTATTTCCGTACGGTTCTTATCTAGTCGCGCGGTAATATTAATAGTGTTTATAATAATCGGTGCGTCTAGTTTTATATTCCGTTTTATAAATACGTTCGTTTCGACGGATATTAGGACGGTACTTATACTTCGTACGTTTAAGCTTTACACGGTAACCGGTATTCGTATCACAGTTTATAATTTATAAACCTTAATCTCGATAATAACGAAAATAAAGGTGGTAATAGAGTTAAAGTAATAATTATATAACGATAAATTAATAATAAATAAAATAAATAGTTTTCGTATATATATAAATAATATTTTCGTACGGTTATTTTTATTATATTACCCGTTTAAGTTATAATATATTACGGTTCTTTTTTTAACTTTCGTATAATATTTAATAAATAAAATATATCGGTAATAATTATATAAAAAAGGATTAATAAAAGAAATTTCTCTCTTTTTTTTATATCTTTTTTTTTAATTATTCGCCGTGTAAGTCTAGTTTTTTAATATACGCTTTCGTGCGTACGGTGAAGCTGTTTATCGAGACTAGCTGCTCGAGGGCCTTATTCGAGGATACCTTAGTAAAGGTATTTACCGGATTATCTCTGTTATCGATATAGTAGACCTTTAATATCTCCTTTTTTTCATATAACTTCTAGAAGGATATAATATTAATTATAAGCCTCTTTTTATTTATTATACCTAGTTTAACTAAATAGTTATAAAGTAATTTCGAATTTATATAGAGGGTTATTAAAATATTTTAAAATCTTAATATTTATACGATTTTTTTAAACGTAATATTTAATATAATACCGCTGTTTATATTAAAAGTTATATTATATAATTCGTTAATTAATACGCTCTTAATAACTTTTTTATATTTAATCGAGCTTTAATAAATAATATTATTTTAAATTTAGAATTTATTTTTTATATAATAAATCTTTTAATTTAATAAAATTAGGTATTCGAGTTAAGAGGTTAGGTTTTCGTTATTTATAAACGAGCCGTTAATAAAAATATATATCTTCGTATAGTAAAGGTTAAGTGGGATATATTTCAAGCCGCGTATTTAATTCTAAATTTATTAATTAATCCGTATATTTAAGTTTTTAATATCTTTATCCTTTAAGGTCTATACTTAGGCGGCGGCAAATAGATCGTACGCTACTTTTAATTAATAGATAAATACGAGATATACCTTTTTTACACGTTAGGAAACGTATTATTAACTTTTATTAATAACTTTTAAGTCGATAAGCTTTAATCAGTTAGCCTATCCTTTTTATTTGAAAAGGATATCGTATAATTTTAATCGAATTTTACCTCCGTTAAACTCGATCGGCGTATTTTCGGTTAAAATGCTCTTTAGTTTTATACGGAATTATTCCTTTATTAACTTTTCTTCCTCTTTTTTTAGAAAAAGGGGCTATAATAAAGCTGAACGTATCGTCGGTTTATATTATTATAATGCCGAAAGTATCTAGTCTTTCCGTAATAAATAATAAATAAGTGTTATATATTAATATAATTATTTTTAAATTTTATACGTAATAATTATAATACGTTTTAAATTAATAAAGTTCTAACTTTATTAATCCGTATAAAGGTAATATAATTTAAAATAGCGTTCTTTTAAGGTATTAGGTTTTTAGTTTTATTAATAAGCATACGTAGATTAGTCGGTTTAATTTATTATATAACTAAATATACGTTTATATAATATCGCGTAACTCGCTTTATATGTTAAAGTTTTAGATCAAGGTCGGTCCGAGGGTTAAAAGAAGTCTTTGGCTTATCTATTAAATTATTAGTAATTAAATTAAAATAGCCTCCTTTTTTATATCTCCGTAGCCCTATATTATAAGCCTAGACTTTTCGTACGGCTTCGTAATTTTACCCTTAATTTCTTATATAAGCCGTATTTTAAAAATTCTCCGGCTAGTATATTTATTTAGGTCGAATCGAATAAATTCGAAAACCTTTCGTATAACGAGATTATTAATCTTCTCTATATTAAACTCTTAAAACAGGTATCTAAATAAAATAATAACCCCGTTTTATCGGAGCTTAATTACTAGCTCGTAATTCTCTTATTCCTTTTAAATAAGGAATATAGCGGTTTAAACGTTGCGGAATAAGTATTTTCTAAATCGTCCTCGGCCGCGTCGTACAGGAGCTACCGTAATTTCCTTGGCTATCGGTTTAGTATCTGGGGTATCTACCGGCTATTCCGGATCTGGTTATATATCCGGCTCGTTACGCGGTTTTTCGGCCTCTTCCTAATAATACGGCTTAATTTAAGTTACTCGAAAAGCTTTTAAGCCGTTTAAAATATCTACCCGGATCGTATAATCTTTGATAACTACTATCTTATATAGTCCGGTTTATCCTTCTTTTTCTCGCTAGATTAGAACTTTACTCCGGAGCGGGAGTATTAAAATATCGTAAATAGCTAGTCTATTCCGGGTATTTAAAGCTCGGTAAATATCGATATTTATACATATTTTCCGAAGTATCTTCATTACTTTCCGTACGGTTTCTCCTCGTACTTAGATCTCCGGTAACGGTGGTAAGTTCCTATCGATACGAGGGTATATTCCGAATACGAGTAAAGTAAAAACTAGGCTATCAGGGCCATCCGTATCGTTTAAAGCTTTAATTATTATCTAAAATATTATCTCGGTATTCGTATAATAACCGAGATTTTTTTATAAGATATTAAAGGCCCTACGTAACGAAACGTACGCTCGTTTAACTTTATTTATTATTTAATAAGCTTTAATAAGTATCTATTTATAAGTAATTCTTATTATTTATACGTAGTTTCGAAATTCTTTTTAAAAATACGTACCTAGATCGTGCGAGATATAATTAAAGGGTCTTTAATATACGTATATTTAGTACTTATAAAAAGTATTTTAAATATTTCGTATACTAAGCGAATATAAGAATATAACCGTTTAAAAAAACGTACTCGAATCGATTATATAAAATACGTTTTATTCGTTAATATAAATAATATTTATAATAATTTCGTAATTAAAATCGTATTCGTTTTATAATAAGAATTTAAATCTTTATAATACCGGATCGTACGTTTAATATTAAAAATAAAACTTTTAAATCTCGTCGAAAATAATAAAATCGACGTCGTTATAGCCGGCGTTCTTTAAAAAAATATAGAGCTTTTTTATACGAAAGTATTTAAAACGTTAATAAAAGTATCGAAACTATTTTTTAATAAAATATAATATCGTTTCTATACAGCCGGTATTAAAGAATAGGTGTCTTTATTTCTTAATTATAAAAAATATCTCGTTATTTTTTTATATAATAAAATTAAAAATATTATTATAATACGTTTTAAGCCGGTTAGCGTTATATAACGAAAATAAAAAAAAAGTTATAATATTTAAAATATAATACTTTATTATTTTTAATAAGTTCCGTATATCGATTATTTTAATTAACGAAATAGGCTTTAAATTTCCGAACTTAATTTCGACGCTTTTTAAAATTTAATTAATTCGTATATCTAGGTTTTTTTATATATAAACCTTTACTTAAAGCTTTTTAATTATTAAAAATAAAGCGGCGTTAATATTTTAAAGTTCTTTTTAATAAGTTTAATTATATAAGCTATTAAGGTTAAATTAGTCGGCTTATATAATAGTTTTTAAATAGATATCCTTATTAATAAGCCGGTAATAGAACGCGGCGTCTATTAAATAAGTAATACTTTATTATATATTTTTTAAATCGAGGTACTCGTACTCCTCTTCGTTATTTTCTAGTTCTTTTTTATCCTTTTCCTAGTCCCGGACGAACGTTTCGTACTTATTTTAAAAAAGGGGGCCTTATTTAATACTATCGCACGCTTAGAAATATTAGTTCCTTACTCGGGACTACTTTTCGGCTAGGTGGTTTATTAATTAATAGCCTTATTTATAGCAGATTCGGCAGGTTCTTTATTCGAACTTCTGGTTCTTGTACGGTAATCTTGGTTAAAAGGTGCCGGCGGGTCGCTAGATCCTTTCTTATCCTAGTGGTTAGCTATTATATGGTAATTTGTTATTATAGGCTAGTTAGTTTCCTTTCGTATAGTTATTTATAAACTATTTATTAATTAAGTATATATTTATAGCTAAGTTTCGATATAGTTCTTTTATTAAATATTATTCCGATAATATCTAATCCGTTATTATATTTAATAATACGCGAAGGTCCGAAAATAGCGCTTTATATATTAGCTTTTAATAGATAAGGGCTGGTAAAAGTTCCGGAACTCCTCGATAAGCTTTTACGACGGAGGTATAGAGAGCGATCTCTTTTTCGAATCCCTTTCCGAGGGCTCGTTATACGAGCTAGAGCTTATTTAGTAGGATTTCTAAAACCTCGATAAGTTATTTCTCGGCGTTCTTATTTTTTACTCGTATAAAAAAAGTTATCGTTTAATCCGTAAAATATTATACGTAATTTATTATCGTATTAAAGTACGAATTTATTAAATAATATATCTCGTCTTATCTTTTTTCGAGTCCGATATAATTAAAATAGAATACCTCCGCACGGCCGGAAAGAGTGTTTAAAAAAACTATATAATATTAATCTTTTAATATATCTAGCCGTCGGCATGTTCCGATAAATATCCGTACTCTGTCGCAAAAGATGTTATACGGCTTGCCGGTATAATTCTTTTCTTTTTTCCACACCTTCGAAAAAGTAACGACCTTATTCTGATCGATTTTACCGTTATAAATAGCTCGGCTTAAAGGGATATCGTATTCCGTAACGTACGCTGGACTAGATAATTATGCCGTCTAGTCCGGCGGTATCGGAGTCGGAGAAAGAAAAAAGGATAACGTCTTACGACGTTTGGGTGCTTAGGAATCCAGGGTTAGACGTCGGGCCTGGAGTGTTTAAAACTCCGGGATTAAACGTCGGTCTTAAAATGCCCTGTGGTGTCGCGGACGATTACTCTGTACGGAGACCGGGTGTCTCTCGCTTAGGCGGCGTTTCTTTGACTGTCCATTCTCGGGAAGAGTGTGGAACATCCTCTTTTCGGGTTTCCGAAGTCGGTTCTGCCGGTCGGTCTTGTTAATGTGTGGGATCGGCCGGTAATACCAGATTTATAAGCTTAGCTTTAAAGGATCCGTCCGTTGGTATATCGACTCCGTATTCTTTAAAATAATTAAAGAGCTCCTTTTAAAATATACGATTAATTTAGCCGAACTAGTGTTCGGTTTATCCGTCGAACTCTATAATAAACGATTTTTTAAAAGAGGTCCCCTTTATTTTTAATATATAGTATTTTAAAAAGTATTATATAAAGTACGTTATAAATAGTTCGGGTATTATTTTTTTAAAGAGTACGTTTAAAGGTTCGAATTTTTAAAAAGCGAGGTTAACGTTTCTTTTCTAAATTATTAAAAAAATTCCGGTATTTTAGGATACTTTTTTATATATAAGCGGTTTAAGGTTTAAAATCGTCGGTTTATTTAGGCTCGGTATATCCGGGCTCGATCTCGATTCGCCGACCGCGATTAATTCTATTTAATAAGGGTTATTATTTTATAAATCGTATAATAAAGTTATTTAAATATATAATTATATATAACCTAACTAATTTCGCGTATAATTCGGAACCTAATTTCCTCTTTATAATATATACTCGGGAAAAGGGGTTCTTCCTCGTACGGTTAATTTAGTTCGGCTCTTCCTCCGAATTTTTAACGGGCGGAAATTCTCGGGGCTCCTTAATACGGTCGCCCTTACGTCGGTAAAGGCGTGGAACCGTTTTTTTACTCTTACTAATCTATAATCGCTATAAATAACCACTAATTAGTATTAAATAAGCTCTCGTATATATAGTAATTCCGGTTTTAATCGAGGTTTAATTATTCTTATTCTATTATTTATATCTATTTTTAATACGAGCTACGAGGGGTATCGTATACCCCTCTTAATAAAACAGGAAAGGGGTTTATACGCGTAAGTACGTAGTACTCCTTTTAAAGTAATATGGACAGCTTCAGTTCCAGCTGTTTTAATATAAAACGTAATTTTAAACTATTTACTATAAAGCTATTACCTCTTTAGCTTTTTAAAATACCGTGCTCGTTTATATTATATTTAGTTTTTAAGTTTAATAGCTTAAATTTAAAATATATTTAATTTAATTAGAAATTAAAACTTAATTACTTTAATACCTTATTAATACATTAAGAATAGATACGACGTTACCTCTTTATTTTTAAAGCTAAGTGGCGTTAAAGGAAAGCTTTTATTTAATTTTTACTAAGTGATTAATAGTCTCTTTAAAAGGTTAAAACCCGTTAAGTTAATTCTTTAATTTATATATACATCGATGTTAAGCTAGCTAACAGTGCTACGGTCACTTTATATAACGGCGACCTTAAAAACTAATAATAATACTACATAATAATAATACGAATAATTTAATTAAAAATTAATATAAAATCTTAAAAACATCGTTTTAATCTCGAAACACTTTTATAACACTTTTAATCTTAAATTTAAAGTTAGATTTAATTACAACGGCTTTCGAAGCTAACGATAAAAGAGTAACAGCCTAGGGTTTTAATATAACGCTATTTATTTCTCTTTTAATTACCATAGCATCTCGTATACGCGTAAACTTTTAGTTAGCGTTAAGCATTACTCTTTCTTTTTTTTACCTCTTTCTTTCTCTAGATTACTTTTTAAAAGTAACTTCTCGTACTTTAATTAACCGATCTAATTATTTAAAGTATTTAAACTTTTTTAGAGCTTCCGGAATAAAACCCGGCGCGTTACGCCATTAAAAATAGCATTATTATTATTAAGCGTATCCGCTAACTCTTTAATCTAGCGGTTAGTTGTAAGTATTAATAACGCTATAAAGGATAATTATTTATTAAAAACGTTAAGAGGAGGCTTAAATAGTCCTGCCTCTACCTAGTCTTTTATCCTCCGATTCCGGCTATTAAGGGGCTTATTAATATCGCGAAGGAATATACTAGTTACGGCCTAGCTACTAATTATTATATACGGCCGAAAAGTAAACCTTTTAGCTAGCTCGTAACACCGGAGAAAGTCCCTCTTACTTATATTTATATTATTAAACCCTATATAGTATAAAGTTACCTTACGGTAGTAAGTATCCTTTAATATATTAAAAAAACTAAGATTTAAGGGTTATAATAAATATAACGAGTATGCCGGAAAAAAGAAAAGCTATATTTTATACTTTAAATACGTTATAATAAAGTCCTCGCTTACGTGGCTAACGTAGCCATCTAGGATAATAAGCCGCCACTAGTCCTCGTTTTTAAGCTTTATATAAAGGATAAAGACCTCATTTAGTTATACTAAGGCCAGCTCTTTATTAGTCCAGCCTTTAAGGGATACCGCAAAGACTTAATCCTTTATAGCATCCGTTAACGAGTCCTCCTCCTCTAGAAACTATTACTACTAGACCTATTAACCTTTAAATATAATAAAAGGAGGCAAGGCTCGGCTTAAAGCGTTATTATATTTAACCGTAAAAGCTTATTTTTAATTAAAGGAGTCTATAACTAGTATTCTCTTTATTTTAACAGGTTTAATAATTATTATATTCGTTTTATAGCCGAGCTAATTACCGATCTCGTCGACGTTAAACCGAAACTCTAAAGGGATCGATTTTAAAATAGGATTATTAAACCGCTCGAAAAACTCGAATTTTTTTTTTTACGAAAGTTACGTTAAGCCTTAAAAAATCTATCCTCTTAGAAAAAATAATACCGATAAATAAATAGCGAGTAATAAATCCTTTAACCTAGTATTTATCGAGTATTATATTAATCTCGTTAATTTAAAAGATTTATTAAATAAATATCCGGAAAATAACGTACGCCGGTGAGCAGCTTAAATTATATTACGTAAAGCACTAAGTCACGATCTAAAACTCTTCCGCTATTATTAAGGCTTAGAAGGACTTATTCCGTTATTTTATAGTCTTACGGCCGTAAATTCGAGCCCTTAGAATTATTCCAGGGATATTATGCTTCTCGGCGGCTTATTTTATTAACGAGCTATTTATAATATCTTAAATCGCGCGTTATAATGCTAACTCGTTAAGTTTACGGCCTATCGAAAAGAGGAAAAGAAAAAGAAGAAGATAATATTATTTAATTAACTATAAATTAAAAGCTGACTAGTTTATATACTGATTTATATATAGTGCTATCGAGGGCTATCTAAATTTAAAGGTCGCCGTTATATAAAGTGACCGTAGCACCGTTAGCTAGCTTATATTAAAAGCTTCTTAAATTAAAATCTAGTTTATTAGATACTTTTTTTAAACTAGAAAAAGCTTTTAATAAGTAGATTTTAATTCCCGACGTGATTATTAGCCGTGAAGTCGATTAATAAAGGTAGATCGTAAGATGCCTTAATAAAGGGTAGCCTTATAAATAGATATACCGTTTACTACATTTTAGATGGCGGAAAATAAGTCGTCTTTAATATAAGAACGTGCTATTAATAAATAAGTATATATTTAAAAGAATGAAGTTATTCGAATTAAAATTCGGTAAATAATCTTTTTTTGAATCCAAGTAGCGGTGAATCATGGTGGAGGTCGACAGGGGGGTCAATTATGGGGTGACGTACGTTAGAAAGAGATCTATTAGACACGGGTCGGTTGGAAAGCGGCAGAACCTAGTGCACTAGTCATTTGGTGACCAGGAAGAGGTTGTTCCAAAGGATTTTAGGTCTTCTCGCAGTATATTACTAATAACATAATTGATCTTAACTCTTAATGAGTATCTGACCGGGAAATTCTAACCTCATACAAGTTATTTCTATAAGCTCCGTGGGCCACTCTGATTTCGGAAATGTTTTCCAGAACAGTTTGCTAGACTATAATGAAGAACTAACATTCCATCGGCTTCGACTCGCGCGGCTGATCAAAGAAAGCGGGCAGTGCCGCGGACTCGGCGTCCCTCCTGCTCTCGAACGCAGCATTGTGATCGTACGCCAGAAACCCGGTCCCTTCGTAGCAGCCCACGTACTCGGCGTCCATCTCGTCGCTCTTCAGGACGCCCAGGTCGACCCAGAGCAGCAGTTCCCCGCCGTGCATCGCGCCGCCGGGCCCGTAGGCGGCGAGGAAGTCCCGGCGCAGCTGGATGTGGACCTTGCCATACCGCCCAATGTGCTCCATGTAAGACAGGTCGAGCCAGAAGAGGAGTTGCGCCTGGCGGATGTAGTCTAGGCCGGGGAAGAGGGAGGAGGACCAAGAAGACACGTCAAAACCGCCATTGGCTGTAACGGTACCTTCACTATCACCATGGCCGTTGTTGGTTGTCGGAGTCCCGGTGTTGCCATTGGTTGTCTCCGGTATCAAGGCAGTAGTGATACCCGCATCGCCATTGGACGATGCCCCAAGCCGTTTCCCGCCGGCAAACGCGTGGCAGGCTCGGCCCGAAGCCAGGCCCTTGGCGGCACCGGCAGTCATGACGTTGGTGACCCACTGCTTGGTCAAACCGTCGAAGTTCTCATCCCAATAGGCACGCTCGGGAGTGGGCATGGCCCCGTAGTCCTGGCCCTCGACCACAAAGCAGATGTTGTCGGGGAACTTGGTGATCCGGGTCCGGCCAGTGCGGATTTCATTCGATAGGGGCTTGGGCTCGGGGACAGCAGAGAGTGGAGAAGAGAAGTTGTCATCGGGACTATCCTGGGTCACTATAGTATTTTATTCGACTTGGTGAGTATCAGTGGCTTGGAGCCGTGGGGGCGGGGCTGTAGGGGAACGTGGGAACATACTGCGCGATCTATAGGCTCCCCAATAGCCCGTCTTCTCCGTCAGAGTGGTAAGCTCTCCGCAATGGCCGAACCCGTGGGGACTCTTCCCGTTGGATTCGTACATGGCCCTGGTGGCCGGCAGGCAAACGAGACGAAGCCGGGGCACTCCCACCAGGCCTTGAAGTCCTGCGGGGACTTCCAGTGGCCCACCCAAACCTTGGAAGGGAGGTCGGTCTGCTCGAGCTCTTCTACATAGACAGCCCCATCTTTGACGAGCCTGTCAAACGCCTCGATGAGGGCCAGTCTGGACTCGTCGGGCGAGGGTCTGTGATACTGACATCCAAACAGAGAGGCGGTGAAATGGTGAGCGGTTGGAAACCGTGTACGAAACATACTGAAAGACGGGAAGATAAAATATGGAATCTTGAACAAGATAAAGCAAAACGATAAATCGATCGTGTCTTACGTCTCGTTTTTGATGAAGGGTTTCTACCTGAGATATTCCGTGATATTTACCTTCGAATGTAGGGTCAACCCATTAAGGGAGTTCTGAGGTTTTGCCCCTCCTGTTCTTCCGGGGGCATTGTAACGGCACATAAATAGATTACGAAACCACTTAAGCCTATCCAATGTGCAGGGACTTGGGTTGGTATGATGCTGGAAAGATAATGAAGTCTGCCAGTCAAAAATGGATGATGTGCTGAGCCATCACAATCAATTCGCCCTGCTTACCTGGAGGGGTCGTAACGCCTCGTGGTACATCCTGATCACGTAGTCTTACCTGGCAAAGATTGTCGTAATACTTGTGCGGGGGTGACTTCAAGTCGCATACGGAGCAAGCAGACGTGGAGGGGCCCTGCATACATATACCAGGCAGGGCGGGTGGTGCGAACAGGTGGCACCTCTGGCAAGTAGATCTACTCTCCAACCCCCTCATGGGCGGCACAGCATAGCGGGGCCAGTGCAGATAGGAAATATCAAAGGTGTGTAGTACAGGCCAGCCTGCTCGGCAGTAAGTGGAAAGTCGTATTTAAACATACATCGACCTTCAAAGTCGAAGTGGCAAACAATGTATGTATTAGCTACATGGAGAGATATACTTAGAAGTAATACTCCGGTATTCACGGGCTAGTCCCATGGCCAAGAACTGGAATATCCGGGTATTGGCACCATCCTAGACCCGCTCATCACTCATAGGAAACCGCCCGGATTGGAGGTGTGCAACCCCAAACTCGATTTGCGATTTCTTCCCTCTTCACTTCGAAAACCAGATAACCCGAGCGGGTGTCCGATGGCCCCTCTGCCGGACACCTGTGAGGTGGTGCGGAGCTACATTACTTTTCGACTTTACTTGAAGGTCGCAAGGGGCTGATACAACCTCTTACAATCTATATATATCACGTGAGCTACAGAGGTCCTGGTCGATAACAGGGGGAATGGCGGGGTGGAAATGATTTTTGAAGGCGACCTCCGTATACGAGCCACATACATGAACTGCATACTACGAACTATCCGAAGCACCGAGCTACATGAGCGACGCAACTTTACAGATGACCGGCGGTTGGGGGAGGGGGCACCCATCAGGTTGACCCTTTCCGCCCGCCTTGATCCTTCGTGGCGGTATTGTCGGTCCCTGCCAATTCTTAGCGGTGGTTCTCCTGTTTACTGGTGGCAGAAGAACCGATTGCTACAATTTGGGACTCACATGAGTCAGAACTCATATGATTTTGAGCCGCAAACTTTCAACTCCATGCCAGAGTTAAACTAACCCAGATCAGCACGATGCTTCGGTGTGTCATGATAGCGTCCGTAAACCACCAAAAGCTTGATTGTGGCGTTGCTAGCGCTCGTCTTTCAAACGGTGGTCTGCTGTACGCTCGCACTCCCGGGAAACTTTATCTTTAATTCGACCTCGCGACGGAGCAAACAGTGCCTTCATACAGTGGACGCGAGGGCCAAACCCCTCGTCCAGGCCAAATGGGGGATAGCATGTCACCCCGTAATCCAACGCAAGGCTGGCCTCTGATAGCCGAGCGCTCACCAGCCAGCATCGACGCCAGCGATATGTCGACCCTTCATACTGCGATAGTAGAAATGTGGGTAGAGTATGGCATCGGGATATCAGTGCTCCTCATTCGCGTCTTCAGCCACTGCAGGATTGTCGTGGGCTGGAAGTGGCAACTCGATGACTAAGTACTTAGCTGTCTTGGCCATTGCCCTTTTCACGGTGTGTTGGGATATTACCCAAACCGCTCACCACAAGCTAACGCGTGCCATGCATATTTAGGGGCAACCATGTGCCAGCTCATGAGTAAGCCTCACTCCGGGGGGTCCTCGCCAAAATACCCACCCTCTTGAACCCAAGGCTGACTGTGCTACTGTTGCAACAGGTGAGCTCGGCACGGTAACAGGGGTCACAGAAGAGATGGCCCTGCGAATGACACATAAATCACGAGACGATTCCAAATCCGGGGCCAAGTGGCTGTTCGCCGCCTGGTATGTTTACGTCAGTCTGATATGGAGTCTGAAGGGCACCATGCTTGCTCTCTTCGGCCGACACGTACGTCCCAGAATGACACACCCGTGGCATCCATATGTGATCACTCACCTCGGCGCTGACTGGTTTGGAACAGCAAAACATCCCCCGAAGAGAGATTGGTGAGATGGGTCTCCATCATTTGCATCGCGGCTTACCTGGTTACAATCGCGGTGATCACGAGTCACTGCAGACCCATCCACAAGCTATGGCAGCTATATCCGTACGCAGGAGGTAAAAGGCGTGCATGGCCAGTACGAAGGCATGTAAAACTAACGAGCCGACAGAACACTGCACCCAAAACAAATCCAAGTACTACGCCTTGATCACAACGAACGTCCTGTACGTATGGTCAGTGTCGCGAAAATGGGAACTGATGAGTAACTGACTGCCTAGCAGGACGGACCTCCTGATCATTTACATACCCCTTCCCGTACTCTGGAGACTTCAGACGACCTTGGCGCGGTGAGCCATATCCCTATTCATGTCACCAGATATTATTTCACCTAACATCAGTGATGTAGTAAGCTGACCTTCCGCGTCCTGTTTTGCGCCGGTGGATTTATCCTTATCTGCACGATACTCCGATGTGTATTTACTCTGCCTACAACAGCCGACCAGGCTCGATTTGGGCCTCAACTGGTCCGTCCGCGAAACCGCGAGTCGTTGTCCTCAAGACCCCTTATTTGTTATCAGGCTTCGGCTCGGATTGCTGACAGGATACTGGAATACGTGTATACAAACAAGTCGTCGCCATCCTAGCCACCAACGCCCCTTCTATCAAACCCTTGAGCAACCACTATTGCGGCGGCCGCAGAAAGTCGTGGAACTTGAGGAGCTGTTTCACGGATCTGGTGACGATCGGCGGCTCCGGGGGGTCGCACAAGCTCTCGTATCTATCGCACCACCAGAGACTGGGTACCAATACCTCCTTCGCCGCCAATGAGCAGCACACCATAGAAACCCGGACCCAGCCGTGGATGCCCGCCAATGACCAAGTGTTGGATGAAGGATGGCATGGGCGGCGGTGACAACACGATCCACGTCACTCGCAGTTTTGAGGTTGAGCATTTGAAATGAGTCGCACCATGAGTGAGTGGGTGTATGATACTAAAAAGGAGGAGGGACGTATGAAAAAAGAAACCTCTGTCGCGGAAAATTAGACCCCAGGCCACAGGGATCAGTAATGGGAGCGTGTAATGCTAGCAAATACACCACAGCAGACATCAGAGATCGCGAACTGCGAGATGCTGGAAAGATAAACTAAGCCAATCCGTGAATCTCTCCAATTGGCTTCGGTTCTATTGCATAAAATGGACACTGATGAGCACAACGCAAGTACACGGGGTAGGTCGCATGTAGTCCAATATTGAAAGATAACGGGTGTATTCAGATACTAACATACACATAAACATACATATACACATGCAAAGGCGGCTGCATTTTGGCCCGCCTAGCTCCCATACACATACCACCATAGCGAAGTTTCATCTATAGCCAACGCTTTGCTTCAGCTTTAGGCTTCACCCCAGCATCAGCTCCAGCACCTGCGCCAGCCGCGGGTCCAGCACCGGCACCACCAGCTCCCGCTCCAGTGCCCTTGCCTTTACCCTTGCCGGTAGGTGCTTCAACTCCGGCACCGGCCTCAGCCCCAGCCCCAGCACCGGTTCCCTTTCCCTTGCCTTTACCAGCGGGAGCTTCGCCTTTAGCTCCGGCCGCAGTGCCGGCGCCAGTCCCTTTACCCTTACCGTCGGGGGCGGGGGCGGCAGCAGCGTCAGGAGGAGGAGGAGCCTCACCACCGACTCCTGCACCGGCACTGCCAGTGCCCTTGCCTTTACCCTTGCCCTCAGGAGCTTCACCTCCAGCTCCGGCACCAGCGCCGGCCCCAGCTCCAGTACCCTTGCCAGCAGGAGCTTCACCTAAAGCTCCGGCTCCAGCTCCAGTGCCTTTTCCCTTGCCCTTCCCTTCGGGTGCCTCGCCTCCAGCGCCCGCGCCGCCTTCTTGGGGTGGTGGTGGTGTTGGCGGCGGTGCGGCGGCCCCGCCTCCAGTGCTTCCTTCTTGGCGCTTGGTCGCCTTGCTGTTCCGGCGGGCTTCGAGCTCTCTCAGTCCGTCGCGTGCCCAGGAGTTGGCGGCGAAGAGGTGCCCGGCGTCCCGCCCTTCAATAGGAATGTCGTAAAGAACCTCAGTCTCGCGCAGATCGAGACCTTGGACCGGGTCGGGATCGGGCATGGGCATGGGCATGGCGTTGGCCGCCATGATGAAAGTCAAGGCTACGGCGGAGAGATCTTGGAAATGCATGGTGGGCGATTTGGAGGGTAGAGATTGACGAAGTGAGAAAAACAGGAAGAGGGAAAAAGAAAGAAGATTGGTCTATATCAAATAGTGTGAAAGACACGAACCCGCGTTTGTAGCGAGAATGTATGAGAGAATGAAAACGTGGCGGTCTTGGGATAAGAAGCCTCGTTAGTCTTGAAAGCTGTGTTTGTGTGGGATGAGATGAACTTCAACGGCTAAGAAGGAGGCAGCTTCTTGTCTTTATACTTGGCAACATCTAGCAGACTTTCGAAGTGATTATCCGATGTCGAAACTGTTCGCTTGGAGACCCTTGGCATAGGTTTTGCTAAGTGATGTCATTATGGGATCCTATGACCATTAGCTGCTGTGGAAATGCATTTACCCATACTAAATACTCTCTTCTTCCCAGGGAATGCTTATGAAATGACTAGCTGCGAACACATGATCCTTGCGACTCGGAGCATTATCAATGACATCTAAATAGAGCCTGTTTCGTGTTTATGATACGCCAAGCCTCACTACCCACAACAACATAGGGCTGGACAACAACCGGTTGTCCCAATCGGGCTGTCTCCCATGACGCAAGAACTGATATGTTCTTGGCGGACCTGGCTATGGCTGTACGCTCATGCGGGGCCTTGGACCGTAAACCTCTGTTTTTTACCCCTGACCTCCCCCAGAAATTATAAGTGGGTTGTTTCGGAACAAGCAGCCATACCCCTGGCTCGTGGGCGCCAACGGACAGGCGTATAATACATTGTCCTTGGCTTTCCTCGTGTGGTGTTCTAGATTATTCTCATGGTATGATGCCAAGTCATATATATGTGTGCTCTCCGAGATGCAACGACCTGGAGCAAAACACCTGAAAAGCTGTGAACCCCCCTTGACTCGTGTGCTTGGCTCCAACACTCACAACTTGACACTGCGTAAATCCGCCGGGTAGCCATGATACACCATGATGGTAATACTCCGAGATGATGATATAGCCTTCGAGCACCACGTGAGTTGGAATATTGGTCATATTTGTACATGCTATCAGCTTGGTCTATTTGCCGTGTAACTGATTAGCTTCACTTTCCTAAGCCTGTAGCGTGCTACATAACAGTAGCTGATATATATAGGCGTGTAAGATCTTACGTGTTCGAATAGGAGACGTTGAGGCCAAGGGGTGCGATTATTTATTCAAAGGGATTAGGCTATATATTGGCATCGCTTCGTTGATTTGGATCCCCTGCCCTACCCAGCACTGTACGTGATCTGGTAAATAGAGGAACACGATGGCGAGACCATCGGCCCGTATTGCACATTGGCCCAGTCCCTATTTGATAGCCTAGCTGCATCCCTAGAATCCGAATCGTGCCTTTGGAGACTTCCATGCGATTACAGGCAAGTGCCACCTCCCGAGGAGTTGATGATACTAATAAGATTGAGTCAGTCAGTTTTCTGTACTCATGGAACATCGCAGAAACCTCCCCGCCGAACTCACCAGTTGGCACCCGACTCGTCGCTGCACACAAATACGCCGCCGTCTTCGTCCTGCTGGCAGTTGAGGCCTTCGGCCACTTTTTCGGCCACCCGCTCGGCCTATTTGGAGTTGGAGCCGCCATCGTTGTCGTTGTTGCCACCGTCAGCCCCGGCCTCGGCGACGTCACCCTCATCGCCGTTGCCACAAGGCTTGGGTATAGCCATGACGGTGCCAAGGAAGGCGAAGAGGAGGAATGACTTGATCTGCATGGTGAGAAAGGAGGGAGGTAGTAGTGATTTGAGTGTAAGTAATATAAAGTAATAAGATTTAGTGGACCGGACAATAAAGATGAATAAATGTGAAGTATAATGATTATGTATCAAACTGATTGTGTCTGTCTATTCAGAATAATTTAGATATAGTGGACAGTCGGGTACCCTTTATATATGCAACAGCCTGTAGGGGATGGGTATCGCTTCCAGTGGGGAGCGGTCTCCACGAGGTCGCAACTACCAATGTTTCGTTTGGAAGAGATGCTGACAGGGGGTCCCAGGCCAAGCCAGGGGCACAACATGGCAGATGAAGTCCAAATGTTTACTTTTTCTTATTCTTCCAAACGTTGTATAATATCTTGATTGCATGAGTATAATAAATACTTTTTTTGCCGTTCAAGATCTTAGAGAGGAAATTTCTAAAAAAGATAACCCTGAATTATTTATAGATAATTTACCTGTTAGAGATTTATTTTTTATATTTAGACCTATATCTAATGTTAAAGGAACTCGTTATGAGAAATATTAATATACTTCTACTAATGTGATTTATAAAACTTTTAATAAAGAGAATAAATATCTTAATAGTTTTAAATTTAAAGAATATTCTTTACTTGTTATTATAGATTTATATTTATAACCTAATATTTCTTTTTATAATGATTTTAAAAGTGGCCATGCATTTTTTAAAATATCATTAGATAATATTGTAGACATATTTTTTAATATAAAGAATAATAACATATATGCTGTAGCGAGAAATAGATATAAAGTTCTTTTCACCTTTATCGATAAACTATTAAATCTATATGATTTATCTTAGTTTAAAAGAATAATTCTTTATAATAATAAAAATAAATAAAAATTTTTAATAGTGGTAAATTAGTGCTTTCAACCTTAACTAAAGATGTAGCATTTATAAAAAATATTAATAAGAACCTTCCTATAGATCATCTTAAAATTTTAACTCTTAATCTTAAAACTAGAGTTATATTAAAAGAAAATGGGGAAAAATATATAATTCCTTGCTGTATTTCTATATATAACGGTAAGAAGTGTTCATTTACTTTATTAAATAACCGTAATTAAGATAAAGAATTAGCTGAAGCTATTTAAAAAATATTGCTTAGAAAATATAATAACTATTAAATTTATGTTTATAACTTTTCTTATTTTAATGAAATTTTTATAATAGATGTTTTATTAAAATCAAGTAGATTAAAACCTCTTTATCGGGATAACAAATTATTAAAACTAACTTTAACTTAAAAAGTTAAAGAAAGAAAATATACTTTACATTTTTATAATTCACTTTTACTTTTACTTAATTCATTAAAGAATCTATTAAAAAGTTTTAATATAGATAATAAAAAAACTATATTTCCTTTATTATTCTTATATAAAAATTTAATTAGATTAAAATATATTAGATTTATACCTCTATATAAATATTTCCCACGAGCTTTCACAGACGGTTTTAAAATAAATAATTATAAAGGTAATTAAGTGCTAGTTAAAGAATTTATAAAATATTACGAATAGGATATAATTACTCTTTATTAAGTTTTAATTAAAGAATATTTCTATTCTAATATTATCTATAATCGCGGCTTATTTTAAAATAGTTATATCTTAATTTATAGTAAAATATAATTAATATAACTTTACCTTATAATGAAATTAATAATAAATAATTTAGTAAAATAAAGTATAAATATACTTTTAGAGAAGGAGTTTTCCCTACTTTAAAAGTATATAGTGGGTTATTATTAAAACCTTATAAAATATATACTAAGGAATTAATAAGAGTTAAAGGTTTAAAAAATCTTATAAATTATTATAATTTAACTTAAATATTAAATAAAAACTAAAAAATTTTAATTTTATAAAAAAAATAAAAAAGAGTCTTATTTAAATTAATAATATTAATTAAAAAAACTCTTTATATATTATCTATAATATAAAATAAAAGATAAATTATGTTTAATAGTATAAGTAACTTTATTACCTCTATAGCATTATTTTTAATTAATAGAAAAGTTTTAAAAAAAACCTTAATATTTTATTTTATCTTCCTTTATATAATATTATTTCTCTACCTTTTAAAGAAAGTGTTATTTAATTAAGAGCAACGCTTCTTAAAGTTATTTACTTAACAGCTCCGCTTTTAAAGATTATTTACTTATTTAAACCTAAGATTCTTTACTTATTATCACCTAAGTAGCTTCTCTACTTACCAGCTCTTAATATTTATACTTAGCACCCCTAAGGTTATTTACTTACCAGCTCCGCTTCTTATACTTATTTAGTCGCTAGCTCTTATAAAATATATATAATTTATAACATAGCTACCTTTTAATAATTAAGGATAGCTAATAATATAAATATTATTCACTATATTATAAGATAATTAATTTAAATATTCTATAATATAATAAGCAAGCGAATTTAAAAAAGTTCGCCTGCTCCCTTAACCTATAATCTTTTACCTAATTTAAAAAAATTATTTCATATTATCTTTTATTATAAACATAATAACTAGCTCACTATAAATTTTATATAAAAAAAAATTAAAGTTAGTATAAATTATATATAGAAAATAAAGAAAAAAAATTTTATAAAAGATTTTAAATTAAAGGAACATTTTTTTATAAAATAAATATAAATTTTATTTTATAACTTATTTAATTAAGTAAATATAATACTTATATTTTCTTAATATATTATAAAATTATATATTTATATTTATATCTTTTATGTTTAATTCCCCTGTTTTAAAAGGATTTAAAATATTATGATATTTATTTTTTATATAGATTAAATATATTCCTTTATATTATATAATTTTAATTTTATAAGTTTTAATAATATTAATAAAGTTATCGTGTAATTATTATATAAAATCATTAGCACTATAAATATTTATAAATTCATCTCTTATAATATTAGCTAAATTATCTATATAATTTAAGTGAGTATTAAAATAATCATGAATCGTAAGTATAGATTCTTTTATATTTATTTATATTAAAATAACTTTTATTAAATATGCAGCATTTATAGAGTATATAATATTTAAAATAATACCTTGAACTTGTTTTCTTTTATCGACCTCTTTTATTTATTCGCATAAAACTATAGTTCTATTTTTAGCTAAAATATTTAAAGTTATTTCTAATCCATTAGGTGTAGCTTAAGATAATAGTAATCTTAACTTAATTAATATTTTAAATATTTATATTAAATAATTATAAATTTCTTCTAATGATTTATAATTAATAAAAATGTTTTTATTAATTATTTAAGCTAATTTATTTATTTTATAAATATCTAATAATATATATTCTTTAAAATTCTTTACGGGTACTTTATAGTCATATATTATAATTTCTTCACCTTTGTAATTATTTAAGGTTTTCTTCACCTTATTAAAATTATCTCTAAGCTGTTTAAATATACTATATTCATTAATATTATAACTTTTAGCTATAATAATTAGTTTTATTTTAGAAAATTCTATAAAGTAATCTTTATTTAATTAACTCTTATTAATAGCTTTATTAGTAATTAATATTAAATTATTATAAAAATCATTAATAATATTTATATCTTTATTAAATATTAGATTTATAAGTTAAGCTAAATTTTTATCTTATAATATAGCTATAAAATATTACACACCGCTACATATAACGTTTAGAAATATAAGTAATAAGTGGATATAGTTTAAATTATATTCCCCACGCTTAAGTATTAAATAAAAAGCTGTAAATAATATTAGAGATTTTACTTTAATAATGAAATCCTTTTTTATTTCTAAGATTTTATTATAATTACTTAATTATAACGTTTATTAAATAACTTTTTTATTATTTCATCTTTATTATAATAATTAGCACTATATATATATAAATAAAACTTACCTTATTCTATTAGTTTTATACCTTTATGTTACGATCGGCGGGTTAGTCCCCTGCGGGGTAGCACTTAAGGCGTAGAATTAGATAGAAATGACCCGAAGAGTCATTTCTAAAGCTTTTACTTTATGGCTCATGTGGTTAGTTCACATGCACTCACTGTAACACTTTATTTAAATTAATAAAACCTAATGAACATTCACTTCCTTAATAGTCGAGATAAAAAGAATTAATATAAATTATCCCTCTTTAATTTAAATGTGTAGATAAATAAAAAAGAATATGTCTATAAGCTCTAGTAATATTTAAAGTAATTATATTATTAATATATATATTTTTATCTTTTTCTTTATAATAATTTAGTAAAAAACTACCTTTATTATTTAGATATATTAATATATATTTATTAACCGAAAATTCCATTTTATTTAAATAGTTTATTATATTATAAATAAAATTATTTAATTTTATTTTATAATTATAATATTTAAAACCTGTAATTAAATTACTTTTTATATATTTACTATTATTTTAACTATTTAAAAGAAAACCACTTAATAAACCTTCTCCTTAGATATTTAGTTTATAGACTATTAGTAGACTTTACGGGAAAATAACTAAATGCTCACGTATTTTATTTATAAATTCGTTATTTATTTTTAAAACATATCTATTATTATTATTAATTCGTTTAAATACAGGTTTAAAGGAGGTAGTAAATAATTCGATATAAATTTTTCTCATTTTTAAGAGATATTTATTATCTATTTTAAATATAGACTAAAAGGTTTTTTAATCTTTGATTTTATCTTTAAAATTATAATAATAAATATAATAAAGAATAGAAGAAGGTATATTAATAGCTATTCTTATTTTTAAAGCTTTATTATAATAACTTAAAATTAAACTATAATTAATTATAATATATATTCTATTAACTAGATAAGCAGTAAAGGTAGATAATACTTTAAGCGCCCCTCTTTATTTTAAAATATTTAATAAACTATAAGCCTCTTCGAACACTTTTTTCTATCCCTTATATAATTTAAAATTAATAGTTATAAATTATTTAGCTATATCTATTTATTTTTCTTCTATTAAATATCAAGCTTTAATAGAAGTATTTTTATACTTTAAAATAGTTTTCTTAATAATGTTTAAATAAGTACTTATTCTTTAAAGTATAGTTATATTTTTTATATTAGTGTTTATTTATTTTATTTAACTGTTTTTAGCTTTTAATAACGTATCTTTATATTTATAAGATGAAGTAGAAAAATCTCGTTTATAATTATTATTAATAAATTTATTATATTTTATAAGCGGATAAATATTTTTCTTAACTAGATAATTATTACTATATTCTCTATTAGGATTTTTAATAAAATCTTTATCGCAAGCTTTATATACCGCAGGTAAAGAATTAATATTACTATTAAACAAAAGTTTATTCTTATAGTATACCTTATTTAAGTTAAAATTAGGTTGCATATTTTTTTATATAAGCTAAAGAACTTAAAAAGATTCATTATATTCTTACGATCTATTCCTTTAATAAGAAATAAAAATATATAGAAATTTATACTATTAATATTAATTAAATATCTTCCAGCTATATTACCTCCTATAATAGAAACACTATTACTATAATTAAATAGAGTATGTTTATTAATTAACTCGTTAATTTCCTCTCAAGATATAAAAGAAGAAAAAATAAATAAAAAACCTTTTCTATTATTAAATAAAAATTTATTTAATATTAGCACTAAAATACTACTTAGAATATTTTATAAAACTATTACTATTAAATGTTATTTCGTTATCTTTCACTAAAGTAATTATAGTATTAATAAAAATTTATTTATTTTTATTAATATAGCGAGTAGAGAAACTAGCTATAAAGAGAAAGAGAGGAATTATAAAATTTTATATATTTTTAATTTATTTTATAAATAAAATTAATTAAAAAAAAATAAGGGATATTAACGAGCTCTTTTATAAAGCTCGATATAAAATAAAGTAAAAATAAAAGAAAGGTTTTAATACTACTAGTAACTGTAGCGTGTATTAGGGAAAAGTTATATTTAAGCGCTTAGTTATTAGTCGATACTAAGGTCCTAGTTATTATGTTTTAGCTTGTTTTACCTTAGTATTAAGATACGAAACCTACTTTACGACTAATCGCCTTAGTGTTTAGCTAGTAATTATATAAGGATATAAAACCTTTAATATAATTAAAAACCGTAATTAAATAATAGTTTATTTTAATAATATACGTAACCTTATTTACGAGATATCACCTTATAAATTTAATTAATAATTATATAAAGATACGAAACCTTTAATATAATTAAAAACCGTGATTAAATAATACTCTACTTTAATAATATAATATGAAATTAGTTTAATAAAGAGAATGAAAAAAAAATTTCGCTTCTCCTTATAGGGGTGTTGTTTAAAAATTAAAGATATAAAAATTCATTATTTTTTATTTAATTTTTAAAATTAAAAATTAAAAAAGGTTAAAATAAAAAAGGTTTTTTTTATATTTCTTTTTTATATTAAAAAATCTAATAAAAATAAAGATGAAAAGTTAACAAAAGGTTGTTAGGTGAATGTGTGAGTGGTTAGGTTGTTAGGGGGTTAGCTTTTAAAAAATGTAGGTAATAAAAGAAACCCCGCAAGGTCGCCTATAGATTATGCTGAATTTAAGCTTATTTTGCCAGATGTCAGGGGAGGGGAGAGGACAAGTGAAACAGTGGACTCGCGAATTGCCAAGCCCCATGCATGCGCCGACATATCACTTGGAATACTAGTTCTTGTATCCTACTTAGGTCTAGCTATGCTGGATGAAGGTGACCTAAAGTACATGAGCGAAACCTATGGACATACCTCCTAAACTCTAGGCAACGGTGTCAAGTTACGTGAGAGGCACGGTTTCCGGCCGAGAATCAGCAAAAGATCTTTGCGTGGCGCTTATAGTGATCTGCAAACACTTCGAGGCGGAAAAGGGGTGTTCAAGTTTCGCATGAGCGGAGATATCCGAATAGCTAAACGTGACTTTGGAGCGAAACGTGTGATCGACCCCGCCTTACCACCTCAGCACCCCTATTTAGATCACGCGGCAAGTAATGTAGATCTTGGCACCCTTGTTAGCCGCGGGAAAACTCCTCGCCCATGCCGTAGTTAGCGACTGTCAACTTTTGCCGGCAAGCGTTTCGGGGTGTCATTTTCGGTGAAGTGGGGCTTGGCGGGGAAAGCGCTGCGTCTAGGGAAAAGTTTACATTCGGAGCCGTGACGCCGGTACTCGTGCGGGTTCAGAAAGGAGAAGTCGGTTGCGGTCCCGGGGTATTCCGTCGAAATCGCACCCACACTCGACCCGGAGGCGCTGGGGTGCATTGACCGAATTGCCTTTTGCACAGCAGGTGGCATCGTGGAAGTACTACATGAAGGCGACCGGGGAGGCCGAGAACATCTGACGTCACGTGTCAGTGCTATATTGAGGTCATACTTATCGCCTTTACGTGACATTGTCTTACTTAATTGCCAAAGCTATATTAGGACTTAGATGCGACTATGTAAGTATTTTAAAGAATAGGACCTGTTTAAATAAAGCCCCTAGCGAAGCGGAAATACTCGAGCTAGTAATAAATAGCTTATAGTTATATTATAAATATTTACTTATAAACTTAAAGTAACTTAAGTTATTTATAAGTAAATTTAAATTATTAAAGTAATTTATAAATATTTAATTTAAAAGGAAAACTTATAAATAACTTTAAAATAACGTACCTTATAAGCGAGCTATATATATAAGCGATTTATACACTTTTTATTATTAAGCTTTATAAGTTATAAATTAATTTAATTATAACGCTTAAAACTAATTAAATATATTAATAATTATTATCTTTAATAGTTTTTATATTATTTTAATAAGTACGCGTATTATACCTAGGCTCTCCGTAGATTTTATAGCGCTATAAACGTGTCTTAAACGTCCTCGTATAACTACTCCTCCGACGCGATTCGTTTATAACTATCTATTAACGTCCTTTTAAAATTGCAGGTCTTTTCTAATTTATATACGAAGTGATCCTTTATCTTATAGCCTTTTTTTTCGTACAGCGGCGCCGGCTAAGCATCTTATTTACTTTTTAAAGTATCGCGTTCTTACCTTTTAAAAGAGTAACTCGATATATAATCTATATTATAACCTTTATAATTTAATTAAAGCTAGTTAAAATAAACGTGGGAAAGTTATTTTAATATCGTACGATATAGTTTCGAACGTATTCGGTTTAGAACTAGGCTTTAATCGAATTATTTAAAGTTTTTAATTCTTAAGGAATAAGTAGGCCGGAAAACGTCCCCGGAAGTATTAAAATATATAGCTTTATATTTAACTGTAAAATAATATATTCTAAATCGTACAAGACGAGTCTTATCCCTCAGAAACTTTTTTATATATTCGAAACGATAAAAATCGTTTAGAACGCTTTTAAAAACGTTAGTAAGAAGTCCTCCGTAAAGATATAAGTGATATACGCTTATATAAAACCTTTAATTTCTTTCTTATACGCCTTTTTTAATATATAAAAATAGCCGATATTAAGAGGTTAAAGCTTATAAGATAAATAAGAAGGCATATAAAAGTTAATAATCCAGTTCTCTTTATAATAAAGCTCGAAAGCTATCGAGTAGTAACTTTCGTAGCCGTTTAGGACTAGGAGGTAATAATAACCTTTTATATAAGACCTAGTATATTAATTAACTTGTCGAATCTAGTCCTCGCCTCTTTTATTCGTGGTCTAGCTATTTTTATTAACTATAATTACTTAATCCTTTAATAATAAGCTATTCTTATATTAAGAAAGGTGCGTTTTTTTAATAAAGATAATATACGGAAAAATAGTATAACCGTTTAATCCGACGCCCTAGATAACTATAACCCATTCCCGGTTCCTTTACTATATTACCCTAGGCCTTCCGCGTCGATCACAGGTGGTTACGATTATTTCGAACGAGATTTAACTTATAAAAAACCCGGTCTCGTTAAAGTTATATATATCCTCCTTTTATATTTTATACTTATTAATTATATTTTATACGAAAGGAAATTATACGCGATACCTATTAAAATCTTTATAATAAACTTTTTAATAATCGATTCTTTCGTTAAAACGCGTCCGGAGGTTTAATTATTATCGTATAAAATTAAAGGCTTAATTAATATCAACGCGTCTCGCATTACGTAAACTAAATAATTAATTCGCTATATCTTTTATATTACTTAATTAAAGAGGAAACGATCGCGTATTTAGATTAATAATATATTAAATAATTAATTCCTCTTTAAAATTAAAAAGCTTTTAAGAGTTTATAGAGATTTCGGATCATAATCGAATTCCACGTCGTCGGCTAACGTCGACTTTAAGATATAATATATCGCTGTAGCTTTTTATATACTTAATTTCGGGTTATTTTAAAGCGTTTAAAGCGTTAAATTAAACCTTTTTCTTTATTTTTTAATTCTATACTTATTAAAAAAAAGTTAATATAAAATTAATTATAAGAAAGTTAATTAAAAGTACGCAGCTCGTTTATATACGCAGCTCGCTTATAAGGTATATTAACTTTAATAATTTATCTTTACTTATATATTTTTTTATCTTTTTAATTTTTTTTAAAAAGTTTTTTATAATAAAAGAAATAATAATAAAATAATCGTTATTTTAATTTAAAAATAGAGGTTTAAAAAAATAAGGTAATAATAAAATAATCGTTATTTAAAATTAATTTAATATAATAGCACTTTATAATATAATTTAATACGAAATAAAAATTAATAAAGGTTTATATACTTTATATAATAAGCGTGTATTTAAAAGGGATAAATTAATATTTATTTAAATATTTAAGATTTAAATATATAATATAAAATAAACTAAGTAAATTAATACGAAACTTAAAGTTTCTAAACTTTATTTTTTAAAACTTATTATGTTAATTAAACACTTATATAATAATATCTTTTTATATTTAAAATAATAAAAGTTTTTAAAAAGTAAAGAATTAATTACTCTATTACTTTTTATCTTGAAAAGATTTATAAAAAACCTTAAAAGGCCTTTATAAAGTATATATAGTTTTTAAACTATTAAGTAGTATTATTAAACACCCCTCGATATATAAAAAACTTATTATTACGTTAGCGAAAGAGCGAAGGAGCTTTATTTTTAATATTACCGGCGTCTTTATATTACGTTTTAATTTAAAAATTAAAAGTAGTAATTACGAGCACGGAATTATAAGAGCTTTATTAATAAAAAGCTTATTAAAAATATGCGGAATATAATTAAATATATAATAATAAGTGAAATAAAAGTTAATAATTATTTAAATATATTAAATTAATGTTTTAAAAAATGGTTAAAAAAGTTTAATAAAGTTATAAGATTTATTATTTTACTTTAATATAACTTTAAATGGAGTTTTAATATAAGAATAATTTAATTAATTAATAATATAAAAATTATATTTATTATAACTTAAAAGAGGTAGTTAGTTTTATATTATTAAACGCGTAAAAAAGGTTATAAAAAACTAGTTAATTGTTAATAATTAAATTAAAAAAAGCTTATAAAAGCTAATTAATTATTAATAATTAAGCTAAGATAATAGCCTTTAAAAACACGTGCCACGATAGATTTATAATAAAACTTTATTAAATTAATTAATAATAAAAGAAAAGGTAAAACTATAAGCTATATTAAAAAAACCCGTTATAACTAGTTTAATAATATTAACTTATTAACTTTAAATAATAATAATAATAATAAAACTTTTTAAATTAAGGTTTTATTAAAACTTATTTTAATAATGTTTATGTTTAATTTTAAACTTAAATAAAAATAGTAAAACTACGTTATAAAAAAAATTTAAATATAAAAAATAAATATAGTTTTAACTTAACTTTTATTTTAAAATAGTTTTTATAAATTCATTAAATATATAAAGCATAACTTAATTATCTTATTTATAAAAATACCGGTAAAACTTTAAACGAGGATAATAATTAATAATTAATATTAAAATATATTAGTTATTATAAAAGCGAAATAGCTTTAATTAAACTATTTTAAAAACGCTTAATAACTACGATATTTATCGATTAAGCTTTTAAAACAAAATTTAAATGATAATAATATATAAAGAAAATAACCTCGTTACTTATATATTAGCCTTTAATAACCTTATTTATTAATATAAGATTTTTTAAAATAATAAAACATTAAAAATAAATAAAATTATAATTCGGTTTTTTAATAACGTTAAAAAAATAAAAAAAACCTTTTATAATATTACTTTAATTATTAATAAAAATCGGAATTTTTTTTATAGATAATTAATTAAACTTTATTAATTACTACCGGTTTAAGATTAAGGGATTAAAGTCCTCTTACAACGCTAATACTTATAGTAATAAAGTGTAACGAACGCTATCTAGGGTTTAAAAAAAACCTAGTAAGACGTACTAAGGTTTATATTAATAATACGAAAAAGTATTTAAACGTGCGATAAAAGTCCGCTTTTATCGATATAATAAGTGATAGCTTATAAAAACGAAAACAACTAAGGTATATAGATTTAAAAACATTTATAATAAGGTTATTAAGGTTATTTATTTTATTAATAAATTAAATTAATACTTAAATTAATTATTAAAATAAAACATATTTATATAAAATATATAAAAAACGTTTATTATTTTATATTTAATCTCTTTTTTTATTAATCCGTTAAATCGCTTATAAGTTTATAATAATCCCGTTACTAGCTCACGGTGATCCGTTCTTTAAATCACGGTAATCTAACTTTAGTTAGCTCACCTCGGGCGTCGTACCTTTTATTACTTCCGGGGCTTCGTCACGTAACTTGTCGTACTTTATTATTATGTCCGCCTATATTTATTTTATCGCCGCGCGGGCTAAGGCCGCTTATCTTATCGCACGCTATTAAAATATAATTGCGTTTACGTTGATGTAGCTAGCGGTGCGATTACTAACTATGATATCGTAGCCGGATCGGGTCATTGTATTCCCGTGCCGGTGAGTGGGGTCTTTAGCCGCATGGTTAGGTCGGGTTATAACATAAGGCCACTTCTTAACGAGGCGGCAGATAGCACGGACGCGGTAGAGGTAGAGGATAAGGACGCGGCGGCAACAAGTTAAAAAGCCGTAACGAGCACGGAAACATACGTTATTAAAAATGTAATAAAGTCGGCCATATATCGAGGGATTATTTTAAACCGGATAATATATTTCATTAAGTTATTACTTTAATAAAGCACTTAATAAACGTTAATTATATATTATTTTATATATTTTAAAGTAAGTTATTAAGTTATAAGAGTGCTTTTATAATATAATTAAACGATAAAATAAACTTAAAAGTTATTTATTTAAATTAGTTTTTATCTTTATTTTTAAATAACGAGATTTAAAAACTAGTTAAAAATATTATTAATTAATAAAAGAAAGCGAGTATAATATACGGCACTTTAATTCGACTTTAAAAGAGATTAAAAAGAATTATATTATATTTTAATCTTTTTTATTAAACATTAATATTAATAAGCATAAAACCCGTTTAATTTTTAATACTTTTAAAGAGATTTAAATAAAATAAGTATTAAATATTAAAAGCCTTTTATTTACTCGTTTTATTTATTTAGTTATAATTTATATAAATTAAACTTAATTAATAAAACGGGAATTATTTTATAAAAGCTTAACTTTTAAAAAAAACTTAAAACTTATTATATAAAGAAAAACTAATATTAATAATTATTATATTTTAAAGCATATTATTTTATAATATCTTTTAAAATAGCTTTTATAAAAATAAAACTTATAAAAATAAAATAGTTTTTATAAAAGTACGAGGTGTTAAAAAACGGTTATAGCCGCTATACTTAAATAGCTTATCTATTACAGAGCGTTTAGACTAACCACTACGCTATAAAGCAAAAGCTTCGGAAATAACTAAACGGTCATTTCTATTTAATTCTACGCCTTAAGTGCTACCCCGGGGGGGCTAACCCGCCGATCGTAATATTATCTTATAATATTAAAAGTTATATTACGCTAATATTAAGCGGTTTCGTGAAATAATTTAATAAGTTATCGAAATTAATTTAAAAGCGAAAAACGTTATTAACCTACTTTACTTAGCCTACGACTAAACTAAAGGGTAAAAGATTTTATTAAGGGATATCATCGCGCGCGTAAGCTATAGTGGCGAGATATTTTAAGCGAATATTGAAAAAATCGAGCCTGTATTTATTAATAAAAAGGGGTAACGTGGTTTACCACTAAGTCGGCACTCTTTTTTTCGATTTACGTAATTAAAATTTAATACGTAATATCTTTATTACTATAATATCGATTTAATCGAAAAAAGATCGTATTGTTTTAATAATTTAAACGACGCGAGAAAGTCCGAATCGAATTAGTTAAAGAGTTGCTACGAAAGAGTACAATATCTTTCGAACTACTTTAGGCGACCGACTCCGCGGTATCAAACCTCGACGCGAAATCCGATATTTATAATATAAATTAAATCTAGTTAAAAAAGAAGTGCTTCGTAATTATATAATTAATTTAAATACCCGAGGGGTGCTTTTTAATATTAGTATTATAGGAGATATAGTTAATTTCTTTTTAAAATCGCACGGCGGCGACCGCGTGAGTAAGTACTAAGTTAAACGCTTTATCGACCGTAACCTGGACTTTAAGACTCGAATAAACCGTCGATACGATTACTAAAGGGCTTTTTATAAAAATATAGGTGTTATCTTCGGCTAGTCCGCGCTAGTCGTAAATACTAAAACTAAATACGACATTTTAAATAAAAACATATATAATTTTAACGAGACTAGCTTTATAATAGGTATAATCGGGTTAATACTTATTATAATGCACGCCGATTATATAAAAAAGCGAAATCGGTTTAGGTTAATAATTAAGAATAATTAATAACTATTAAATATATTAAATTAAAAGGCTAATATTACTTCGTAAACTAGTTTTACGGATATATTTTATTAATATAATTTATTATATAATTAAATAATTAAACTAACTTTTAACGGTTAAACTAATAACGAAACGAGCTTAAACTAAATTTAATATTTCGATAAATATATTAAAACGTGGACGAAAAGCCCTTATTATTATTTAATTTTAAACGATTATAAAAGTTATATTTTATAGGAATTTAAAGAATATTATAAAAATAACTACATTATTACGCTTAATATACTTCTTTATTTTTCTTACTTATTTTAACCTTTAAATATAGTATTCTATTCGCCGTTAAAGTATATTTATTTAAAAGAAATCGATTTATTTATAAAAGCGTTAATAAATTATATTATAAAGTAAAAGTTCTTTATCGTTTTTAAAGCCGCGTATTTTATTATTTTTATAAAGAATTATATTAAATTTAAATTTAGTGTATTTAGTTCAATATTTTACTACCTGGATAAAATAATAAATAAACTAGATATACGTTTTCGAACGCCTATACTTAACCCGTCGCGATTAGGAATAATTAATACTTATAACCTTTAAACGTTATTTAACCTTTATTAAACGATTAAATATTATATTTTTATTAAAAATAAGTTTTTTATTTATTAAAAAAAGCTCTTTAAAATTAATTTTTAATATTATAAACTAAGTAACGAGAAATATATATATAATAATATATAAAATAACCCTTATAAAAATTAAATACATACTTTATAAGAGGTTAATTTAATACTTTTTAAACGTTAGAAAGCTAAAAAATTACGCGTTTAATTTAAAAAAGCCCTTATTATATAAGAATCTTAAAAGCTATAAAACGAGAAGGTAAAAAGGAAGCGTGTAACGATTAATAAATACGGAACAAGGGGTCCGTTAAAGCGGAGGGCGACCAGTAAAAGGCGCTATAATATTTATTACGAAATAAGTTATAATACGCGAATATATAAAAAGGATATAAAATTAAGTAACGAATTAAATAAAGAATAATTTTAATTAATTTAAAGTATTAAAATTAAATTAAATTATATAAAAATTGTTAGATATAAAAAAAGTGGCCGACTTAATAATATAGCCGACTTAGTAATAAATTACGATACCTTTTAAATAATCTTTAAATTAAACGAGGGGCCTTCTTTTAAAATAACTTTTATATTAAAGCCGGTTAAAGGGTCTATATTATAATAGCCTTTGAGCTAATTTTTTCGATACTTATTATTATTATAATTTCGTTTTTTAAAATTTCGTTAAAGAGGTCTAAGTTATAAAATAATTAAAAGAATAAAAATAACGAAAAGCTTTATAAATTCTTATACTTTTAAATATTTTAATTTAATTTACTTTCTAATAACTATAGTTTTATATAGCGAGTTTTAAATTCATTTATATACATATATAATAAGCGTTAAAAAACTTTAATAAATTAAATAAATAATAAATATATTAATTAAAAGTAACTTATTATATTTAAATTTATATAAATAAAAAATAGTACTATTTATAATTTATAAGAAGTTAGAAATTTTAAATATATTAAAAATAAATTAAAAAATTATATTTTATTATATATTATGATTCTTTTTAAAAATAATTATTTATTTATTAATAATAAAAATAACGTTTTATTATATTACCCTTTAATTTTTAACTTTTATTATTTTTATAAAGCTTTATAAGTTTTTAATTATCTTAATATAAGCTTTATTAAAGTTTTTTTATTAAGTTTTCTTAATACTTTTTTAAGCTATTAAAGTTATTTAATTCGAAACTTTTTAATATTTTCTTATTATTTTAATACGTTAATAAATCTTTTATAATTATTTAATGTTTTGATATTTCATTTTATATTTTAATAAAAAATTAAACTTATATAATAATTATTAAAATCTAAATAACGTTTAAAGGTTATAAGTATTAGCCGCTTTTAAGTATAACGAGCTAAATATAAACGTTTAAAAATATATATTATATTTATTAATTATCTCGTTTAAATAGTAAAGTATTAAATTAACTTTATTAAATTTAAATTTAATATTAGCTTTTTATAAAAATAATAAAATACGCCGGTTTAAAAGTAAGAACAATTTTTAACTTCATAATATAATTTATTAACGCTTTAATAAATAGCCCGACTTTCTTAAAATAAATATGATTTAATAATAAATAAAGTGTTATATTTAAAGATTAAAATAAAATAAAAAAGTAAGGAAATATACTCTTTTAAATCTTTTAAATTTTAAATTTCGGGTTTATTTTATTTATACGTAATTTATCCCTTATTTAATCATGTTTAATAAATATACCCGTATTATGAATTTTACGCTATCCGCTAAGTATTAAGCCGAGGTAGCTATATTTAGTTATTAATTATTATCGTGGTGTTATAATTAAGGTTAAGTCACGTTTAAGATTTCGTAAACACCTCGGGTTATTTTAATACCGTTTCGAGGGTAAGTCTTAACCGTATAATTAAGCTAAGTTATAATATTAATAATAACGAATTTTCGAGAATTATTATAACTTTAAAAACACCTTTAAATTACTCTTTTAAAACCCCGATAAAAAGCGATAGGCTAAAAAAGAACTTAAAACTATTAAATGAAAAATTTAACCGCTTTTTATACAGTTAGTTATAACGTATTATAATTATAATAAATTATATTAAAGCTATAATAATTATAATATATTATTAAAATGAAAAGAAAAAATTAAAAATTAATTTAACTAGTTTAAAACATTTTTTATTTATTTAAAGCTTAATATTAAAGTCGATACGCGCTTATATAAATACCGCCGTAAAATATAAAACGGCTAATAATAATAAACGAATTAAATTTAAACTAATTTAAAACGCTTATATTAATATATAATTAAAAATAATTATTATACCGAGCTTATTAATTTCGATATTAGTAAATATAATAAAAAAGAATATTATTTATTATAATTATTAAAAATAAAGATATTACGTTTAAAAATATTAATCTTTAAAAAAAACCTTTAAAAAGTCTTTAAAAAATAATATATTAACGCTACTTAAAATTAAAACAGCCTTATAATAACTATTAAAAAAATAAGGCTAGAATTAAATACGGCAGCTTATTTTAAATAGCGTATTATAATAATAAGTATATTACGTATTTAATAAATAAAAAAAGAACCGGATAATTCCTTAAGGCCTTTAAATTTAAAAGAAGTTATAATTTAAGCGGTGTAATAACGTAAAAAAAATTTACCTCGACGTATAACGATTTTAGTAATAATATAAATACGATTAATTAATAAATTTAACTCGTAAATTACTAAGCTTTAAAACTTAAAAATTAATAAGTAATTAATTATCCTCGATATTTCTTACTTAAATTCGAAATATCTAGGCTAAGTATTTATTATAATAAGATTTAATTAAAGGGTAAATAAAAGCTACGCCGTAAATAATTTCTTTAACGAATTAATAAATAAATAATTATATACTTATACTTTAGTAATATTTTTAAAAAGGTTTAAACACTTATTTTAAATATATAACGAGCGTATTTATTTATATAAAAAACTTATGGTAATTATAATAATATTGCTGAAAAACGAGATTGAAAGGAATATATTAAAGATTAATATTTTAAATACACTTAAAAAAACGCGAGCTTATAAATATTTAAAAGAAAGCGCGTAATATTATTAAAATAAATAATTATATACTTAATAAAAAAACCCTTATTATAATTAAAGATTTATAAAATAGTTATAAACTTTAAAAGTTTAATAAACTTTTAAACTATTTAATAAACTCGAATCTTAAATATGAAAGCTAATACTTTATACGAGGAGGGGTATATAAACACTTTTACCGACGCATTAAATAGTACCTTATTAAGAAAAAAAGGAAAAATAGTAACGATATAACGTTTGATCGTACGAGTTGATTACTTATTTAAAAAAATATCGGTAAAAAAACGAACGCCGTTAAATATAAAAAATAAGACTAAGAGAACTTAAAAAAGTCCTTATATTAAATAATAAATAATCGAAATATTTATAAATATAAATAAAGATTATATTAAAATATTACTTAGTAATAAAATGTAAAGAAACTATATTTTATTTTAAATTATTAATTTACTCAAGCTTAAATAAGAAAAAACTAACGCCTTATACTAATTTAAAAACGTTATTAAAAGATTTATAACTTATAAAACGAATAAAATATAAAAAACGTAATAAACCTTATAATTAATATCGAAAAACGTTATAAATAAATTACGCATAATATTATAAACGTTATAAAATACGATATAGTTTTTTAAAATACTTTAATTATAAGTAAATAATTTTAAAATTAATTAAAACATAAATTAATACTAATAAAATATATTTAAAAATATACCGGTAATTTAAGCTCTTTTTAAAAAAGAATTAAAACCCGGCTTCTCTTTTTATATATAATAAAATTATAAATTCTTTAATAATAAAAAAACCTCCCTTTATATTAATTTATAAATTTAATTAAGAGTATAAATAAGCTTTAAGAGAATAAATTATTAAAAACCTCGAAATAAAAGTTATATAACCTTTTTTATTATTAATAAGCTTCTTTATTTTTTTAACTTAAAAAAAAAGTAAAGATAAGAAACTTAAATAGTATATATATATTAATTATGAAAAGCTTAATAAAATTATATTAAAAACTAATACCTTTTATTTTTTATTAATTATTTTCGAAATAAATTATTATATATTAATTTTTTTTTAATATTTAACCTCTTTAATATATATAATTTAATTTATATTAAAATAAAAAAATGAAAAGCTATATATTATAATAAATATTAAGTTATACCGTTTAATTTAATTACTTTCTAAGCTATAATTAATAAATCTATTATAATATACTTTAATAATATATTAATATATTATAAAAATAAAAAGTAAACTAAAAAATATATAAAAGTAATACTTTAAAAACTATAGAATATTAATTAATTTAAAAAGCGAGTTTTATAATCGATTAATTATATTCGTGAAATAAGTAAAATCTCTCGAAAAGATTTAAATAAAACCTTCGAAATTTTTAAGAATTAAAGAGTAACTTATGCTTATAAACATTATAAAGGTTAAATTTTTAAAAACTAGTTAATTATTACCGGATTTTTATCCCTAGATTTAATAAAATAACGATATTATTAAAGAACTTAATAAAAAGAATAAAGTATTTTAATAATAAAAAAAGCAGGGGCCTTTTATAATATAAAAAAGCGAATCTTTAATAAATTAATACTTCGCGTAATAAACTATATTAAATTATTTAAAATCGAAACTAACGCCTCGAATTATATAATTAAAAATTAATTAAATTAATAAAATAATAATATAAAAAATCGCAATTAATTAAATTCTTTTTTTAAAAAATTCAATAAATTAAAACTTAATTATTAAATTTATTATAAAGAGTTAATAATTTTTATTAAAACTTATAAAAAATAAAGATATTATTTAACGGAATAATAAAATTAATAAGAGTTTTTATCGATTATAAAAACTTAGTAACGTTTATAATTATTAAAAAGTTAAATAAATAATAAATATAATAAATTTCTTTTTAAGACTTAACTTTATAATTATTTATTAAAAGAGTAATAAAAATAATTAAGTTAATGTATTAAGCTAACGACTCGATTATTAAGAGGAAGTTTTATTCGAAATTAAAATTATTTTAATATAGAATTAAAACGGAAACTTAATATTATTATAATATATTTAAGTAACGTATTAAATATGATTTTATAAAAAACGAATTTAAAAGTTTTAAGAAATAAATAATGGCCTGAATTTTTTTAATTAAATATAAAACTACTTATATAAAAAAACGGCTTTATTTATTAATATTATAAGATTAATATCTTTAAATAATATCGAGGTGAATTTATTAAAGAATTTAAAAATATCTCGCGTATAAATATTAAAGTATATTTAAAACTTAAAACCGAATTATTAAGTAATTTAATAACGAAAGTTTTAAAATAATTATAAATAAAGCGATTAATTAGTATAACTTTTATATTAGAATTAAAACCGTTAAATATTAATTATATAGAGAATAATATTTAATTTTATTATTAAGTTATTTTTATTTAAAGAATTATAAATTTAAATTAATTATAATATTATTTTAATAATTATAAATAAATTCATAAAGTGTACTTACTTTTTTAATATATAAAACATTTAATAATATTAACGATTTAATTTATATATTTTTTCGTTTTATTACTAATTAATATAAGTTATTAAAAGAATTATTTTTAATTAAGATAAATTATTTATTATTAATTACTTTTAAATAAACGAATGAATTGAATAAATAAATAAAACCTTAAAGTAATACTTATATTATAATATTATATATATATATATAAGATAATTAAGATTTATTATTACTTATAACGTAGTTTATTTAAAATAATATAAATAATAAACCTGTACGTATTTTCTTATTTTAATTAAATTATAACTATAACTTTAAAATTATTAAAAAGCTTTTAAAAAAGAATTAATATTAATCATAAGCCAGCTGACGGTGCTACGGTCACCCCATGCAACGGCGACCCCTAAATTTAGATAGCCCCTGACAGCACCACATATAAATCAGTATATAAACCAGTCAGCTTTTGATTTATAGTCAATTGAATAATACCATCGTTTTCCTTTTCTTTTCCTCTTTCCGATGGGCCGTAAACTTGACGAGTCAGCACTGCAACGCGCGATTCAGGATGTTATAAATGGCTCGTCAATGAAACAAGCCGCCGAGAAGCACAATGTCCCTGGAACAACTCTGAGGGCTCGGATTCACGGCCGCAAGACTATAAAACAACGGAATGAGTCCTTCCAGGCCTTGACAACAGCGGAAGAGTCTCAGATCGTGACTTGGTGCCTTGTACAGTATGATCTAGGCTGCTCACCGGCGCACGTTATCTTCCGGATGTTCGCCCAACGGATCCTTCAAGCCAACGGGATCAATATAATCCTCGGCAAGCACTGGGTTGAAAGATTTATTGCTCGCCATCCATCTATCGGTGCTGCTCTTTCCAAGAGGATGGATTTCCTAAGGCTCAACGCAACTTCCGCAGAGAAAATCATCGAGTTTTTCGAGCGGCTCAACAATCCTATTCTAGAATCGATCCCTCCAGAGTTTCGGTTCAACGTCGACGAGATCGGTAACCAGCTCGGCTGTGGAACGAATATGATGGTTATTGGACCTGCTGGAATGAAGAGAATACTAGTTGCAGACTCCCCTAACCGAGAATGGGCTTCTGCGGTCGAATGCAACAACGCTTTGGGCCGAGCCTTGCCTCCTCTCATCATATTCAAGGGTCAATGGGTCCAGCAGCAATGGTTTCCGGAGGAGGAGGACTCGCTAACGGATGCCATGGAGGATTGGGTCTTTGCGGCATCCCCTAAAGGCTGGACCAACAAGGAGCTGGCCCTGGTGTGGCTAAATGAGGTCTTCATCCCTCATACAAAGCCTGAAAACGAGGACCAGTGGCGGCTCATCATCCTGGATGGTCACGCCAGCCACGCAAGCGAAGACTTCATCATGACGTGCTTAAAGCACAAGATATGGCTTCTCTTCCTTCCGGCACACTCGTCGCACCTATTGCAACCCCTGGATCTTGGTCCCTTCAGTGTGCTGAAGGACACCTACCACCGGAAGGTGACCCTACACTGTATGGGGCTCAACAACATGAATATGAGCAAGAGGGACTTCCTCCGGTGCTACGAGCCAGCTAGAAGGTTTGCCTTTCGGCCGCATATAATAACTGGCGGCTGGGCCGCAACTGGTATATTCCCTCGCGATATCAACAAGCCCCTCAATAGCCGGAACCGGAGGATGGAAGACCAGGCAGAGGCAGGACCATCTGAGCCTCCCCCCGACGTTTCCGATGAACAATTCTCCTCCACAGCGTTGCCAACACCTACGACCAGCCGCCAGATTAAAGAGTTAGCGGATACGCTTGGTGGTGATGATGCTATTTTCGATGGCGCGACGCGCCGGGTTTTGTTCCGGAAGCTCCAGAAGAGTCTGGATACTTTGAACGGCCAGATCGGCCAACTGGAGCACGAGAAGTCAGTTTTGGAAGGTAATCTAGAGAAAGAAAGAGGTAAAAAGAGGAAAAGAGTAATGCCTAACCCCAACCAGAAGTTTGCGCGTATACGAGATGCCATGGCAGTTAAGAGGGAGATGAATGGCGTTGCACCGGAACCCCAGGCTGTTACTCCTCCATCGTCGGCGCCGGAAGCCGTTGTAATTGAATCTGACTCTGAATCTGAGATTGAGAGTGTCATAGAAGCGTTTCGGGACTGAAATGGTGTTTTTAGGATTTTGTATTGATTTTTAATTAAATTATTCGTATTATTGTTGTGTAGTATTATTGTTAGTTTTTAGGGTCGCCGTTGCATGGGGTGACCGTAGCACCGTCAGCTGGCTTAACTATATAGATAAAAAATTAAGAAATTTAAAATTACTTTATAATAAGACCTTTATATTTTTAAAAACAAATAAAGAAATATATTAATTATATAAAATTAAAAGAATTAATTATTAAAAAAATAAAAAAACATACCTTTTATAACGAAATATTAAAATTAAATAGCTAAATAAAAAACTAAACTTTAAAAAACTTGAATAAATTGTTTAAAATTGCGGATATTATTTTAAAAATCAATTATTAGCTAATATTACTTAAACTAATATAAATATATCTTATAGCTTATATTTTATTATTTAAACTAGCGGTTAAAAGTACTTCATTAATACGTAATTAAAAATCGAAATAAATTAATATAAATATAAAATTAAAAAGATTACTAATAAGCGAAAAGTAGAGCGAAACCTTTAATATATTATTAAATAAAAAGGCTACTTATTAAAAAATATTTAAAAAACGCCGGCGAAGCCCTTTAAACGTTTAAAACATAATAACTAACAGCTTAAAGAGAACCGAGAAAAAAGAAAAGTTCGTAACGTTTTAATCTATTATATTAAAGACCTCGTTAATTTAAACGGCTATAGCGGCCTTAAACTCTTAACGCTCTTACGTTTTTAATTCGTTTAAAGAATAAAAACTATATTATATTAACTTTAAGTTTTAAAAACGAGCTATCTATTTTTAATTTTATAAGTAAATCTAACGAGTAGTAGCCTCGCTTATCTCTTTTTAATAACGTTTTTATAACTTAAAAAACCGCTCTTTAATTAACGCCTTTTTACGCTTTAAGCGGCGATACTCTTTTTAAATTCGTTATAAAAAAAAAGAAAGAATTTATTAGCTTATCGTAAAATTAACCGGCACGAATAAATTCTTAGCACTTTATAACGCTCTTTATTATTACGTAATTTTACGCTTTTAAAATATAACGAGAATATAGTATACCTTCGAAATTAAAATTATTTAAATTATTAAAAAGTGAAAAAATCGAAACGACAGGCCGTAAAACTTTTAATTTTAAGCCGGGATTATTTAATATAATTAATTATTATAATAATATAATATATTTAAATATAATTTAATATAAAATAAGTAATATAAGATAAATAATATAAAATAAATAATATAAAATAAATAAATAAAGTTAAATATTTAATAAAAGAGTTATATAATAATAATATAAAGCGTAATTTAATAAATTAATATTAAATAACTAAATATTAATTATATTTAATTAAAGTTAAATAATAAATATTTCTTATATATTTTATATAAATCTTGTTTATTTTAATAATTAATTTAAATATTAATTTAATTTATTAATAAAATAAATAGCTTTAATAACTTTATTATATAAATACTTTTAATTAACCACTTTTAATATTATACTATAAACTAAATATAATTACTTATTATATTAATAAAGAGTTTTCTTTATCGCATATTAAAATACTTTTTTTATATTAACGTATCTTATAAGCGAATATCTTATATAAGCGAATATCTTATTTTTTTACACCCTTTTTAATAAAATATAAATTAATTTTATTATAACATATTTAATATATTAAAATTAATCGAAATCCTTATCTCTAGATATTTCTATATTATTTTAATAAGTACGCGTATTATGCCCGGGCTCTCCGTAGATTTTATAGCGCTGTAAGCGTGTTTTAAACGTTTTTATACGACCACTCCTCCGACGCGATTCGTTTTATAACTGTTTATTAATATTTTTTTAAGACTATAAGACTTTTTTAGCTTATATACGAAATAATCCTCTATTTTATAGCCGTTTCTTTTTCGTACGGCGGCGCCGGCTAAATATTTTATTTATTTTTCGAAGTGTCGCGTTCTTACTTTTTAAAAGAGTAACTTAATATATAATATACGTTATAGCTTTTACAATTTAGTTAAAACTAGCTAAAATAAACGTCGGAAAGCTATTTTAATGTTATATAATACGGTTTCGAACATATTCGGTTCAAGATTAAACCTTAATCGAGTTGTTTAAAGTTTTTAATTTTTAAGGAATAAGTAGGCCCAAAAACGTCCCTAGAGGTGTTAAAATATGTAGCTTTATATCTAATTATAAAATAATATATTCCGGATTGTACGGGACGAGCCCTATTTTTCGAAAGCCTTTTTATATATTCGAAACGGTGAAAATCGCCTGAAACGCTTTTAAAAACGCTAGTAGGAAGTCTTCCTTTAAGATGTGAATAATATGCGCCCGTATAAGATATTTAATTTCTTTCCCGTACGCCTTTTTTAATGTACGAAAATAGCCGATATTAAGAGGCTGGAGCTTATAAAACGAATGAGAAGGTATATAGAGTATAATAATCGAGTTCTTTTTATAATAGAGCTCGAAAGCTGTCAAGTAGTAGCTCTTATAGCCGTTAAGGATTAATAAGCGGTAAATACTTTTTATACGAGACTTTATATATTTATTAAAGTATTAAATCTAGTTTTAGCCTTTTTTATTCGTAGTTTAATTATTTTTAATAATTATAATTACTTAGTCTTTTAATAATAGGCTGTTTTTATACTAAGAAGAGAGGTGCGTTTTCCCGGTAAAGATAATATACGAAAGGATAGCGTAACCGTGTAATTTAACGCCCTAAATAATTATAACCTATTCCCGGTTTCCTTACTATATTACCTTAAGCTTTCCGTATCGATCGGAAGTGGTTACGATTATTTCAAACGAGATTTAGCCTATAAAAAGCTGGTTGTTACAACCCGACCTAACCATGCGACTAAAAGACCCCATTTACCGGCACGGGGATACGATAACCCGGTCCGGCTACGATACTATAGCCAGCAATCGTACCGCTAGCTATATTAATATGTACGTAGCTACACTTTAACAGTGTACGATAAAACAAGCACCCCTAGCCCGTGTAGCGATAGAACGAATAAAAGTAGATATAATAATAAGGTACGATAAGTTACGTAACGGACCCTAGAGCAATAAAAGGCACGACGCCTAAAGCGAGCTAACCAAGGCTGGATCACCGTAATCCGAAGGGGATCACTATAAGCCAGCAACGAGATCACTGTAAGCTAATAACGAGATCATCGTAAGCTAATAACGAGATTACCGTAAGGCTATAAGTGATCTAAGGGATTAGGGAGGAAGGAGATTAGATATATAAACGACGAACGCTCTTTACGTATTTTATATAAATATTTTTTATTTTAATAATTAATTTAAGTATTAATCTTAACTTATTAATAAAATAAATAGCTTTAATAAAACTATTATAAATATTTTTAAATTAACGCCCCTTAATTACTTTTTATTTTTTATAAGCTATTACTTATTATATTAATAAAAACGGACTTTTATTACACGTTTAAATACTTTTTTATATTATTAATATAAACTTTAATACATCTTACTAAGTTTTTTTTAAAACTTAAATAACGTTCGTTATATTTTAATTACTTTTATTCTTACGAATTATTACTTAAACCTTCGAGTAATAATATTATAAGAACTATATCTACGCCTGGCCCTAGTAACACTGTCCGATAAAGAAAGATCCCTATCGTCACCCCTGGCACCTCTTAGCGAGACCCTGCTATAGAGGTCGATAGCGACGATAGCGACGACGAGCCTACCCGGTAAGCGCTGGCTAAACGAATTAAGGAGTTCGAATAGGAAAGCGCTAATTACTAATACTATTACGCACGGCTTAAAAAAGAGCATAATAAGCTCCGGGCCAAGGACGCCCTAGAATAAACACCCTATAATATTAATAAGTTACGCGAAGAAATACGTCTCTTTTATATAGCTATTAATATTATTTAAACCCCTATTATACTTTAAAAAGGGTATAAAGATTAATATTTTAATACTATTTAACGGGATAAGCGGGAACCTTCGAAGCTTCTTTATTTAGGTCAAGGCTTATTAATAATTTTACGAAGGGACATTCCAGGACGCCACTTAGCGAGTCGTCCATACTGCCTCGTTTTTTAAAAGCAAGGCGCTCGCTTAGTTCGAACCCTATTTAGATAAACTCGTAAAAAACGACTAGCAAATTAAGCTATACCGCACAAAAGTATAACGAATCTTTAAAAACTATAATAACTTCGAGCAAGCCTTTAAATCATTTTTCTAAGACCCCGATAAAAAACGATAAGCGGAGAGGGAACTCGAAACCCTTAAACAAAAGGGATTAACCGCCTCTTATATAGCCGAATTCTAATGTACTATAGCTCGATTAAATTATACCGAAGCTATAAAAATTATAATATATTATTAAGGCTTAAAAAAAAAACGTTAAAAACGAACTTAGCCGGCTAAATACCCTTAATAATTTCTTTTTATATATAGAACTTATTATTAAAATCAATACTCACATATATAAATAACGTTATAAAAAATAAGGCGGACTATTACGATAAACTAATCAGATCTAGGCCAATACCGGATAACTACGCTAATATAATAATATACCGCCTAGGAAAATTATAACGTATAGCCACCATTATAAACCTATAAATCTCGACGTTACTAGGCATAATAACCTAGATAAGAAGTAGCGTATTACCTGCTATAACTATTAAAAATAAAGATATTACGCTCGAAAATATCGAGCGTTAAAAAAGAACTTCCGACAAGTACCAAACGAACAACACATTAACGCCACCAAAGCAGAGGGCACCTTAATAGCAGCTATTAAAAATAGTAGCGCTACCACCGAACACGGCAGCCTATCCTGGACAGCCTGCTACGATAATAGATACGCCTCACACTTGGCGGATAAAGAAGGTACTGGATAGTTTCCAAAACCCCCAAGGGTAGAAACCATAACCGAAGCGTTGCGATACTACGGAGGGAGCAACACCTCCCACACAACAACAACAGCGACTCTATGGACGATACCACAAGTTAACCAGCGCAATTACCAAACCACGAATAATTAGTTAATATATTAATAAAAGAACTAATAAACGAGATCGTAAAATATAGAAACCTAAAGACCGATAGATAGTTAGCCATCCCTAGTATTCTTTACCCCGACTTAAAATACCTACGCTAAATACTTATCACGGCTGGATTTAATTAAAGAATCTACGGTAACTATGCGGTAAAAAATAATACCCGAATCTCCCCTATATACGAAAAACATTTTATACTCTTATAAATCTTATATATACACGATACCTATATAAAACACCTCGCGAAAAAACTTGAACACGAATAATTTCCTCGAAAAATTAATAAATAACCTATTACGTAATTATACCTTAACTATATTATTAAAAAAATCTAAACGTTAATCCCCGACGAATAACGCGTATACCTATTAATATAAAAAAACCTATAGTAACTATAATAATATTACTTAGGAGAACGAAATTAAAAAAAGTGCTTTAAAAATTAATACCTCGAATACGCCTAGGAAAAATCGCGAGCTTATAAACGTTTAAAAAAAAGCACTTAACGCCTTTAAAATATATAAGTTTAAACCCGATAAAAAAAACCCCTTAACTTATTAAAAAACCTATAAAACGCTTATAAACTATCGCGAACTTAACAAACTTTCGAATCGCTTAAAAAACCCGAGTCTTAAATATTAAGGATAATACGTCGTATAGGGAAAAGTATAAAAACACCCCCACCAGCATACCAAAAAGCGCCCTATAAAGAACGAAGGAAATAATAGCGATAACACGAGGATCGATCGTAAGAAAATATTAACTACCTATAAGAGTAACGTTTAAAAAATAGACGCCGCCTATTATAAAAAAATAATAATAAGCGGACCAGGACAGGTCCCTATGCTAAACAACGGATAATCGAGCCATCTATAAGCATATTATACTAATAATAAGTGTAAAAAGAGTCTATATTAAAGCGTTACTCGATAGCGGAGTATAAAGAAACTATATTTCACTACGAATCGTTAATTACCTTAAACTCGAATAATAATAAAAAAACGCCTTATACCGACTTAAAACCGTTAATAAAGGATTTATAACTTACGACAATAAAGAAGTACGAAAAGAAGTCGCGAACTTTTTAATCGATATTAAAAAACGTTACAAACGAATTACATATAATATTACGGACGTCGTAAAATACGATATAATTTTAAAAATACCTTAATTACGGGTAAATAATTTTAAAATTAATTAAAAAATAGGCTAATTTTAATAAAATATATTAAAAAAAGGTTTAATCGATAAATAGCGGTCTAAAAAACAACCCCTGAATAAACTTAAAATCTTTAAAATATATATTATTATTAAAAAACCTAAGCCGAACGTTATAATAATTATATTAAAAGAGTACCGGTAATTCGAAGCTCTCTTTAATAAAAAACTAAAAACAGGCTTACCGCTTTATATACGGTAAAATTATAAAATACCCTTTAAAAATAAGAAAGAACCCTTATTTATACCTATATATAAACTTAACCAAAAGTATAAACAAGCCCTAAAAAAGTATATTACGGAAAACCTCGAGAAAAGAGTTATACAACTATCCACGTCGTCAACAGGCTTCCCTATCCTCTTTATTCCGAAAAAGAGTAAAGACGAGAAACTTAAGTAGCGTATATATATTAATTACTATAAACTTAACGAAATTATTATTAAGAACCGGTACCCCTTACCTCTGATTAGCAACTTATAAAATAAATTATTAAACGTTAAAATCTTTATAACACTCGATCTCTTTAATATATATAACCTAATCCGAATTAAAAAAAAAGGAATAAAAAACCGCGTTCCGAACTAAATATAAATATTTTAAATATTAAGCTATACTATTTAATTTAATTAATATACCAGCTAGCTTTTAATCTATAATTAACTATATCCTACAGGAATACCTCGATAAGTTTATTGTAATATATCTCGACGATATCCTCATTTACTCCGAGAACAACGAGCAGTACCGAGAATACGTAAAGCTAGTACTCCGGAAGCTACAGGACGTCAACCTACTAATTAACCTAAAAAGAGCGAATTCTACCGACGATCCGTCACATTCGTAAAATACGTAATATTCCCTAGAAAAATCCGGATAGAACCCTCTAAAATTTCGGCAATTAAAGAGTAGCCCACGCCTATAAGCGCTATAGAAATTAAATTTTTCTTAAGACTAGCTAATTATTACCGGATATTTATCCCCGGATTCGATAAGTTAGCGATACCTCTAACGAACTTAACGAAAAAGGACGAGCTATTCCGATAAATAAAGAAAGAAGACCAAGCCTTTTACGATATTAAAAAGCGAATCCTTAACGAATTAATACTTCGTATAGCGGACCTTTCGAGGCCTTTTAAAGTCGAAACTAACGTATTAGATTATGCGATCGGAGGATAACTAAGCTAGCGGGACGATAACGAAAAGTCGCACCTTATCGTATTCTTTTTAAAAAAGCTGAATAAATTAGAACTTAATTATTAAATATATAATAAAGAATTAATAACTATTATTAAAGCTTATAAAAAATAAAGATATTATTTTAACGAAATAATAAAATTAATTAAGATTTATATTAATTATAAAAACCTTATAACGTTTATTATTATTAAAAAATTAAATAAATAATAAGTATAATAGTTTAAATTCTTTTCGAGATTTAATTTTATTATTATTTACTGGAAGGGTAGCGAGAACGGCCGCGCCGACGTATTAAGCCGACGGCTAAATTATTAAAAAAAAGTTTCACCCGAAACATAAATTATCTTAATATATAACCGGGACAGCAACCTCGTATTATTATAATAACTAAACGCGACGAGCTAGGTTTAATATAATAATAATTAAGTTACTAAGTTTCGATAATTTAACCGAACCCTAGACCTTATTAGTTACGCTAGGGACCACCTCGAAAACCACGACGGCCTAATTTTTTACCGAAATAAAATCTATATCCTTAAACGATATCGTAAAGACTTTATTAAGGAATTCTACGAGTACTTTATACACGGATATTAAAGAATATTTAAAACTTAGAAACGAATTATTAAATAATTTAATTATAAGAACTTCAAGCTAGTTATAGCTAAGGTTATTAATAAATGCGACTTATATAATAAGGCTAAGTCCGTAAGATATCGACCGTACAGAGAACTATAGCTAATTCTACCGCCAGACAAGGCGTAAAAAACGATCGCGCTCGACTTTATAATTAAATTACCCCTATTGAAAAAACCCTTAACTAAGGCTAACTACGATAATATCCTAGTAATTATAAATAAACTTACGAAATATACTTACTTCTTATTATATAAAAAGTTTAGCAATACTAGCGATCTAGTTTATACCTTTTTCCGTATTATCGTTAATTAGTACGGATTATTAGAAACGATCATTTTTAATTAAAATAAGCTATTTATAATAAAATTCTAAAAGTTATTTATAATATAACTCGGTATTAAATATAAGTTATTTATAATTTATTACTTTTAAATAAACGGATAAACGAAAAGAATATACTAAATATTAAAATAATACTTACATTATTATATTAATTATAAATAAAATAATTAGGTATAATTATTACCTATAACTTAATTCGTTTATAATAGCGTAAATAACGAAACTATACGCATATTACTATTCCGAATAAATTACGGGTATAATTTAAAAATTATTAAAAAACCCCTAGAAGGAAAGTTAATATTAATCGCGACTATATAAATCGTAAAATTAAAAGAACTTTAAATTATATTATAATAAAACCTTACTTTTCTTTAATAACGAATAAAGAGATACGCTAATTAAATAAGGTTAAAGGGATTAATTTTTAAAAAAGAAGAAAAAGTTTATTTTTTATAACGAAATATTAAAATAAAACGACTAAGTAATAAATTAGACTTTAAAAAAATCGAACTATTTAAAATTATAAAAGTCGTTTTAAAAATTAATTACTAATTATCGCTACTTTAAATAATACGGATACACTTTATATTTTATATTTTATTACTCGAGCTAATAACCGAGAAAACCTTAATTAATATATAACTAAAAATCGAAATAGATTAACACGAGTACGAAATCGATAAAATTATTAATAAAAAAAAAGAACAAGGCTTTTAATACCTCGTCTAATAAAAAGGCTACCTATTAAAAAATAATACTTAAAAACCTAAAAAACACTTAACGAACGCCGCGAAAAAACTCTAAAAGTTTAAAAAAGAGCTCCCCTTATAAAAACTAACAAGCCAGGCTCTAAAAAGCCCGCTAAACTAAAAAACAACCAATTAACGTCCTTAGAAACACTTAAAGAACGCAGGTTACCTAAAACGAAATTCTCTTAGTCGATAATCGAGGAAGAAACTCCATCCTCCTTATCCAGCTCTTATATTCCCCGACGGAACGCTTCCGAACGTTTTTCTACCACAACCTTCTTTATATAACAAAAACAGGCTAAACGACCCAGGGCGGTAGATAGCTGCGTCTATAGCAAAAATAAGGCCTCCTCTACGTCCGATTCCTCCGCCTCCAGCTTTTTCTACTGAGCGGCCAGCTTCGTTAAGGCCGACGTAATAAAGGTGCTATCATAAGAACGACCAACCCGAATATATTCCGAGCAACGAGACGACCTCTCGTTTATACGACAAGCTAGGTTTTAACAAAAATAACGAGTACAGGGCATACTAATTAAATTACCCGTGGATTTTATGTTAATAATAAGAACTAAACGCGTAATAGTTTTTTTAAACCGAGATTTTTTAACGCGACTATTTATAATAAATAAATATTATAATAAAAAATAATAAGGAAAAAAAACCTACTATAACCCGAACATTATAAATAATTAAAGATAAAATAATTAAAAAAAGGAGGATAGTATTATAACTCGACTTAACTATATAACTAAAAAACCCCACTTACCGGCACAAGGATACGATAACCCGGTCCGGCTACGATACTATAACTAGCAATCGCACCGCCAGCTATATTAATATGTACGCAGCTATACTTTAATAACGTGCGACAAAGACAAGCACCCCTAGCCCGCGTAGCGATAGAATAAATAAAGGTAGACATAATAATAAGGTATAATGAGTTACGTAACGGACCCTAGAGCAATAAAAGGCACGACGCCCAAAGCGAGCTAACTAAGGCTGGATCACCGTGAGCTAGCAACGAGATCACCGTGAGCTAATAACGAGATCACCGTGAGCCCATAAGTGATCTAAAGGATTAAAGAGGAAGGAAATTAGATATATAAACGACGAACGCTCTTTATATATTTTATATAAATACTCTCTATTTTAATAATTAATTTAAATATTAATCTTAACCTATTAATAAAATAAATAGCTTTAACGAAACTATTATAAATACCTTTAAATTAACGCCCCTTAATTACTTTTTATTTCTTACGAGCTATTACTTATTATATTAATAAAAGCGGACTTTTATCGCACGTTTAAATACTCTCTCGTATTATTAATATAAACCCTAATACGTCTTACTAGGTTTCTTTTAAAATCTAGATAGCGTTCGTTACACCGGTCTCGTCGAAGTTATAGATATCCTCTTTTTAGATCCCGTACTTATAAATTATATTCCGTACGAGGGTAAACTACGCGCGATACGCATCAGGATCTTTATAAAAGACTTTTTAATAATTAATTCTTTAATTAAAACGCGTCCGGAGGTTTAGTTATCGTTATATAAAATTAGAGGCCTAATTAACGCCGACGCGACCCGCGTCGCGTAAGTTAAATAATTAATTCGTTATATTTTTTATACTATTTAACCGGGGAAGAAACGATCGCGTATTTAAATTAATAATATATCGAATAATCGCGTCTTTTTCGAAATTTAAAAGCTTTTAAGAATTCGTAAGTATTTCGCGTCGTATAGGTTAATTATTTCGTTTATACTATAAAGTTTTCAATAAGACGTAATAGATTAATGTAGCCTTTCGTACGCTTAAAGTTAAGTCTTCTTAGAGCGCTTAAAACGTTAGAATTATATTACTCTTTTTTTAAAGTTATTACATTTTCGGACGTAAAAGAATATAAAAAAAGGTTAAGGCTATAAAGAAATTTATAAAAGTAGGATATTCGTTTATATAAGATATTCGCTTATAGGATACGTTATTAATATAAACTTAAGTAGGTTTTATTAAGTTTTTTTTAAAACTTAAATAGCGTTCGTTATAATTATAAAGGCTATATTTATTAATTACTTTAATTATAACTAGCTCAAGGCTTTTATTTATAAATTATTTAATAATCTATTTTAAAGTTTTAAACACGCTTTAATATTTATATATAAAGTGTTCGTAGAATTCCTTAATAAATTTATTTTTATATTATTCGAAATTATTAATTTTATTATAATAATAAATAAGACTATTCTTTTTATATAAGTAGTTTTATATTTAATTAATAAAGTTAAAGCCGTTATTTATTTTTTAAAACTTTTAAATTTATTCCTTATAAAATTATATTTAATACGTAACTTAAATGTGTTATAATAATATTAAGTTTTAATTTCATTTTTATATTAAAATAGTTTTAATTTAAATAAAACTTCTTTTAATAATTAATTTATTAGCTTAATATATTAATGCGACTATTTTCGTTATACTTATAATAAATAATAATAAGGTTAAATTTTCAAAAGAATTTAAACTATTATATTTATTATTTATTTAGCTATTTAATAAAAATAAGAATTATAAAGCTTTTATAATTAATATAACCTTTATTAGTTTTATTATATTATTAAAAATAATATCTTTATTTTTTATAAGCGTTTATAATAATTATTAATTCTTTATTATAAACCTAATAATTAAGCTTAGATTTATTTAACTTTTTATTATTATTTTATTAATTTAGCTACCTTTCGATTATATAGTTTAATACGTTAGTTTCGATTTTAAAAGATTTTATAAGGTTTATTATATAAAGATTTAATTTATAAAAGATTCGCTCTTTTATATTATAAAAGTCTTTAACTTTCTTTTTATTAAAAGTATCGCTACTTTATTAAATCTAAGAACGAAAATCCGGTAATAATTAATTAATTTTAAAAAGGATTTAACCTTTATAGCGCTTATAAGCGTAAGCTATTCTTTAATTATTAAAATTATCGAAGGTTTTATCCGGATTTTTTCGAGGGATACTACGTATTTTATAAATATAATTAATCGTTAATAAAACTCACTTTTTAAATTAATTAATTAATTAACGTTTTATAATTTTTAATATACTTATTTTAATATAGTTTATTATTTAATAGTTTATATTATTAAATTTTTTTTTATTATATTTTAATATTTATATATAAAATAATTTAATTATAATAGTTTAAATTAATTAAAATTACTCCTTATTTAATTCGCTACTTAATTTTATATCTTTCTCGCATGTTCGCATATTATGACCTTCTCGCCGTAAATATCGCAGCGCCTTCTACTAGTCGTCCTCTGTTTTGGCGAACCTTTATTTTCGCCTTTATTAGTCGCTAGTAGCTTCTTTTTTACTTTCTCATTTTATATTTTTTAAAACTCTTTAATATTGAGGGCTTTTTTAAGCTAGACTTGTGAGTTTTTAACTCTCCGGCGTTTTAAAAAGCTAAATTAGCTTTTTTAAAATATATATTTAAATATATATAAACGTTACTTTATAAATTATTTTATTTATAATATTTAAAATTAATATCGGGAAGTTTTTTAATAAGTAAAGACTTTATTTTTAATAAAAAAAGAGTGTTTAATCGTTTATTAAAAGTTAAACGAGGTTTAAAGGTTATAAGTATTAACTGTTTCTAAACGTAGCGAGATAAGTGTAGGTGTTTAAAAACGTATATTTAGCTTATTAATTACCTCGTTTTAAATAATAAGGTATTAAACTAAATACGTTAAATCTCGATTTAATATCAGTTTTTATAAAACTAATAAAATATACGGCCTTAAAGGTAAAAAAAACTTTTAACTTTATAATATAATTAATTAAAGCTTTAATAAATAACTTAATTTCTTTTGAGCGAATAAAACATTATATTTAATAATTAAAATAAGTAAAATAAATAAAAAGATATATAAACGAAATAATAATAATATTATTATAATATACCTTAAATTACGTCGAAATATAGCTTTTATAACCGCTAAAGATTAAAAAACGATAATAACCCTTTATATAATTTAGTATACTTATTAAAATATTTAATTTAATTTAAACTTATTTCGTAATAAGTTTAATTATTAAAGATCGGTTTAATTACTTACTCGCTTAATAAATTATATTTACGAACTTAGTTTTTAAAATAATATTAACCTTAATTAATTAAAAACGGCGGGATATATTAGCTTTTTAAATTAGTATATTTAATAGCAGTTAATTATTCTCGATTATTAAGCTAAATCGATTTCGCTTTTTTACGCCGATCGGCGCGTATTATAACGAATATTAACTAGATTATATTTATTATAAAGCTAGTTTTATTAAAGTTATATATACTTTTATTAAAGATGTTATATTTCGATTTAATATTTATAACTAGTTTAAATTTATAAAAAATAAAGTTTAAATCTTTATAAAAAGCTTTTTAATAATTATATTAATATTATAACGTATTAAAAGTTACTTAAAGTCGAGAAGTAATAAAGGTAAACCGCTTAATAATATAAATTATATAATAATAAACTAGGTTATATATTTTTTATATTACTCTTTATTTTTAAAGTAAATTAAAATATTATCGAAATATATTATAATAAACTTATTAATATATTTATAAAGAATATTTAAATATTTAAAAGATATTAATATATAATAACTTATTTCGTAAGTTATTAATTAAAAGTAAAAGGTATTAATTTTTAATAATAACTTCGTTAAGTTTTTAATAATCGATATATATACGCTACTTAAGTTTTTCGTTTTTACTTTTTTAAAAATAAAGATTTATAAAAAAATTAAGCATATATCGTTTATAAGCGAGGTATAAAAATTAATATTTACGGCGTAATTTTTCTTAACCGTTTAATTAAATCCCGCTATAATAAATATTTAATATAAGTGTTTCGTATTTAAATAAAGAATACTTAAGATAATTAATTAATTATTAATATTTAACTCTTGAGGTTTAATAAGTTCGTTTATAAGCTCGTTTATTAATATATTTACTAATTATTCGTAACTTATAAGTTATTTTTATAAGTTAATTATACTTTTATTATTATTAAAATCGTTATATATTAATATAAGCTTTTTACGAGTTATTATAACGTTTTAATTATAACTTTTTTTTAATTTAAAAGCTTTAAAAAATTATACGATTTTTATTTTAATTATTAAATACACGGTATATTTATTATTATAATAAGCTACTTAATATAAACTGCCGTAACTAATCTTAATATTCCTTTTTTAGTAATTATTATTAAGGTATTTTCGTATTAAATAACGTTAATATATCGTTTTTTAAGAAATTTCTTAAAATCCTTCTTTAAAGATTAATATTCTCAATCGTAATACTTTTATTTTTTAATAATCATATATAATAATGTTATTTAAATATATATTAATATAAATATTTTATATTAATTTAAATTTAATTACTTTATTATTAATAGCTAATATATTTCTCGCGGCGGCGTTTATATAAGTACTTATTAATTTTAATAGTAAGCTTTATATATAAAAAGAAATAAACAAGGGTATTAAAATAATTAAATTCGTTTTTAGAGTTTTTAATTTTTAATAATATATTATAATTTTCGTAATGTTAATATAATTTAATCGTGTTATAATATATTAAAATTCCGTAGTATAAAAAGCGGTTAATTTTTTTTATTTAAAAGTCTTAAACTCTTTTTTAACTTATCGCTTCTAGTTAATCTTTTAAAAAAAACTTTTAAACTCGTTTTCTAAGTTATTATAGCTTTCGAAAATTAGTTATACCTTTATTTAATATAGTTTAATTTATTAATCGTTTTATTTAAGTTTATTTAAATAAGGTTCGAATTAAGCGAGTATATTTTTTTTTAAAGAAATAAAGCGGCGTAGATAATTTATTAAATAACGTTTTAAAAAGGATTTTTATAAAACTATAAATAAGTTTTACTTTAAACGAGGAATCTTTAAAAGTTCCCGCGCGTTTTATTAAAAAATATTAATATATTAATCTTTTTCCCTTTTTAAATTTAATAAAATTTTAAATAATATTAATTATAATATTAAAACGATATACTTTTTCGTATAACTTATAAATATTATAAAGCGTTTATTTTAATATCTTTTTAATTAAAAGTTTATTACGTTTTTTTTTTAACTTAATATAATAATATTAAAAAATAATATTCTTTTATTTAAAAGTTTTAATTCGTTTATTTAGTATTAATAAAATAAATCCGTCTTTATTATTATTATCGACTTTTATAACGAGGTCTCGTTAAAAAAATACTAGACGTAATATTAAGAGCTTTCTTTTTAAATAAATATAATAAACATTATTTAGTTTTTAAAAGAAACTTACTAAGATATATTTAAGTTTATATTAATAATACGAGAAAGTATTTAAATATACGATAAAGAGAACGCTTTATTAATAAAATAAATAATAATACGTAAGTTTATAATATAATACTAAAAGTAGTTTAGTAAAAGTATTTATATAGTAATGTTTTTAAGGTAGTTTATTTTATTAATAAATTAAATTAAGACTTAAACCAAGTATTAAAATAAAAAGTATTTATATAAAATATATAAAAAACGATTATTATTATATATTTAATTTAATGATTTATTTTTAATTAAGCTAGTAATTATTTAAGCTATTAATTTATTAATTTAATAACTTATTTTTATTAAGTTAATAATCCCTTAATTCGTTATATATTATAACTTTCCTTTATTTTACTTAATACTTATATATCACCTCTTTTTATACTATTTAATCTTTATTAACTTTTAAATATTATTTTAAAATTATTATTTAAAGCTATTATTTTAAATAAGGCTATATAGGTTAATCGATAAGGTTAAGTTATATTTAATACTTTAAAAAAGCTTTAAATTATTATAGTCTCGTTTTAAAGGTAGGTATTAACCGTGTCGTCGAGTTAAGTCGTAATATTATCTCTTTTTAAATTTTTTATTTAAAGCGGGTAGTTATTATAAATCACCCGGTATTTACTTTTTTTTTTTAATTATAATATTTATTTATTATATTAAATCGTATTAAAAAAAATTCTCGTTTATTAAAGTTAAAATAAATAAAATAATATTATAATTATATTACGCTTTTTAATATGTTTAATATTAACTTTATATATTATTCGTAATATTTTCTTCAAAAATAAACGTGTAAAATAATAAAAGGTTCGCGTTATTATTAAGAACACGTTCGTTTTAGCCTATTTTATAATAGTTCGAGGATGTCGGTGTCGGCCGTTCCTCGTATTATTAACGAGTCTCGACGTTTTCGCGCTACCGAGTAAGAGGCTAGCGATTCTTTTCGCTAAGCTAGTAAGGCCTTGTAGCGAGCCTACCGCGAGGCTTAAAAGGCTTTCCTTTTTAAAGCGGATTAAGGTTTAATAAAAATCTTTAATAATTCGTAATATAGAAATAATAAAATGCGGCCTTTATTTTTTAAACGATTTAAAAACGTATAATTATATTAAGTTTAAAACCGTGGTTAACGTTTATAGCTTTAAAGGTTTCGACGTAATTATTTAATTTAAAATAAATATAAATTTTTTCTTTTCGTTTTTTATTTAAACTCTTAAAGCTTTTTAGCGGCGTTTTTAAAATATTTATTAAATTTTTAAGTATTATCTTTTAATAGGTACTTTTTTTATTTAACGAGGTATTAAATCTTTTATTTAACTTTTTTTTAATATGTTTTTCGACTTTATATTAATATTAATTTAATTTATATTTTAATTATATATTAGTCGAGGTATTTTTAACCACGAGTTTAAGTAATAAAAAATAAGATAATAAAATATATTCGTATTATTTTTAATAATAATAATTAATAATTAGTGTTTAAAATAATTTCTATAATTTAAAACATTTCGATATTTTTAAAGTTTAGTTTTTTACTTAATTATTTAGTTTTAATATTTCGTTATAAAAGGTAAACTCTTTTCTTTTAAATTCATTTTTTTTTAACTTTATTAAATTAGCGAATTTTTATTAGTTTTTATAAGAAGATAAGGTTTTATTATAAAGTAACTTCAAGTTACTTTAATTTTTTAAATTTATATAGTTATAATAAATATTAATTCTCTTTTTTTAAAGCTTTTTAATAATTTCTAAATTATATTTATAATTCGTTCGAAATAATAAAATAAGTATAATTTTATTATCCGCGTTATTATAAACGAACTATTTTATAAATTATAATAAAACTAAATTATTTCATTTATAATTAATATATTAATAGAAATATTATTTTAAAGTTTAAATTTAATCGCTTCGTCTATTTATTTATTTAAAGAAAACAAGCTATAAATAGCTTATATTTCACGCCGAGTTACGTTATAAGTAATTTTAAAAACTTAGTAATAAATAATATATTTCGATTAAAAATAATCCTTTCTAATAACCCGTAATAATTAATAATAATATAAAGGAATATATAAGCTAAGTTATTAATGTTATTAAAGTTTTTATATTATAAAAAGTAAGTATATTTTATAAATTTATTTAATATTCTTAAAATACTATTATAATTAATTTTAATTAAAACTTTATTTAACAAAAATAAGTATTATTAATTTTTATACTTTATTTAATAATAAAATTGATTTTAATTAAAGTTTTATTTAATAAAAATAAATATTATTAATTTTTATACTTTATTTAATAATAAAATTAATTATAATTCTTTATATAATTAATATTTAAGGGTTTTAATTTTATTATAAACGTTATATTTATTAATCGCTTTATTTATAATTAATTTAAAACTTTCGTAAATAAATTACTTAATAATATGTTTTTAAGTTTTTAATATACTTTAATACTTATAAGGGAGATTTTTATAAAACTCTTTAATAAATTTATATTAATATTTTTTAAAAACATAAATTTTATTATAATAATAAATAAGGCCGTTTTTCTATATAAATAGTTTTATATTTAATTAATAAAATTAAGGCCGTTATTTATTTCTTAAAACTTTAAAATTCATTTTTTATAAAATTATATTTAATATGTAACTTAAATATATTATAATAATATTAATTTTCCGTTTTAATTTTATATTAGAATAATTTTAATTTAAAATAAAACTTCCATTTAATAATCGAGTCGTTAGCTTAATATATCGACGCGACCGTTTTTATTACTATTTTAATAAATAATAATAAAGTTAAATCTTAAAAAACCTTTAAACTATTATATATATAATATATTTAACTTTTTAATAATAATAAACGTTATAAAGTTTTTATAATTAATATAAACGTTTATTAGTTTTATTATTTTATTAAAATAATATCTTTATTCTTTTTTAATTTTAATAAAAACTATAAACTTTTTATTATAAATTTAATTATTAATCTTAAATTTATTTAATTAAAAACAATTACGATAAGGTATAACTTCTCGTTATTATCTTATTAATTAAACTACCCTTTAACTATATAATTTATTATATTAGTTTCGATTTTAAAAGGCTTAATAAAGTCCACTACGCGAAATACTAGTTTATTAGAAATTTGTTATTTTATATTATAAAATGCCTTGTTTTCCTTTATTAAAATAATTCTTTTTTTTATAAAATTTAAAAATAAAAATCCGGTAATAATTAATTAGTTTTAAAAAAGATTTAATTATTATAACGTTTATAATCGTTAATTATTCTTTAATTATTAAAACTCTTAAAGGTCTTATTCTAGTTTTATTTTAAAAATATTATATATTTAATAAATATATTTAGTTATTAATAAATTAGCGTTTTATTATTTTAAAAGTATTAACTTTATATACTTTTTATATTAATATATTTTATTACTAAACTAATTATATTACTAAGTCGGCCACTTTTTCTTTTAACTTATATCATTAAACTTTAATACGTAGTATCTCTATAACTATAATACTTATTTAATTTAAAAAGATTGTATCGTTTTAATAATTTAAGTAACGCGAAAAGGTTCGAATCGAATTAGTTAAAGAGCTATTATACAAGTGTATAATGTTTCCCAAGCTATTATAGGCGACCCACTCCGCGGTATCGAACCTCCACGCGAAATCCGACGTTTATAATATGAATTAAATTTAATTAAAAAAAGTTACTTTATAATTATATAATTAATTTAAATACCTGAGAAATACTTTTTAATATTAATATTATAAGAGATATAATAATTCTTTTTTTAAAGTCGCGCGGCGTCGACCGTATTAATATATATTAAGTTAATCGCTTTCTCGATTATAACCTAGACTTTAAGACTTAAATAAACCGACGATATAATTATTAAGAAGTATTTTATAAAGATATAGGTATTATTTTTAATTATTTCACGCTAATCGCGAATATTAAAATAAAATACGGTATTTTAAATAAAAATATATAGAATTTTAACGAGACCGGCTTTTTAATAAATTTAATCGAGTTAATATTTATTATAATATACGCCTATTGTTAGAAAAAAAACCGAAGTTAATTTAACTTAATAATCGAGAATAATTAACGGCTATTAAATATATTACTTTATAAAACTAATATATTCCGCCGTTTTTAATTATTTAAAACTAATATTACTTTATAAACTAGTTTTATAAATATAACCTACCGGGCGATTAAGTAATTAACTAACTTTTAACGATTAAATTAATAACGAAATAAGCTTAAATTAAATTCGGTATTTTAATAAATATATTAAATCGCGGACGAAAAGCCTTTATCATTTTTTAATTTTAAACGGTTTTAAAACCTATATTTCGGCCTAATTCGAGAAATATTATAAAAATTAACGGTATTATTACGATTAATATATTTTTTTTACTTTTTTTACTTTTTTTTACTTATTTTAAACTTTAAACATAGCATTTTATTAATTATTAAAGCGTATTTATACGAAAGAAATCGAGCTATTTATTAAAGCGTTAATAAATTATATTATAAAGTTAAAATTCTCTATCGCTTTTAAAGGCGCGTATTTTATTATATTTATAAAAAATAATATTAAATCTAGATTTAAGGCATCTATTTTAATATTTTATTACTCGGATAAAATAATTAATAAACTAAATATACGTTTTTAAGTATTAATACCTAGCTAGTCGCGCTTAAAAACGGCTAGTATTTATAACGTTTAAACACCGTTTAACCCTTTAATAAATAATTAAATATTTTATTTTTATTAAAAATAGAGTTTTTATTTATTAAAAAAGCTTTTTAATATTAATTTAAAACATTTTATATTAAATAATAAAAAGTATATATATAATAATATATAAAATAACTTTTTTTAAAAGTTAAATACGTACTGTATAAAAAGTTAATTTTAGTGTTTTTAATCGTTAAAGAATTAAACAATCGAGCGTTTAACTTAAAAGAGCCCTTATTATACAAGAATCTTACGAGTTATAAAACGAGAAGGTAAAAAGGAAGCGTTTAACGATTTATAAATATAGAATAGGGGGTTTATTAAAATAGAGTATAACTAATAAAAGGCGCTATAATATTTACGGCGAAACAGGCTATAATACGCGAACATATAAAAAAGATATAAAATTAAGTACTGAATTAAATGAAAAATAGTTTTAATTAATTTAAAGTATTAAAAATTAGTTTATTTTATATAAAAATAATAAGATAAAAAGAAACTAAACAACTTAATAATATAGCCGATTTAATAATAAACCACGTTATTCTTTATTTTTAAAATAAATTAAAATATTATTAAAATATTATTAAAATATATTATTATAAACCTATTAAAGTATTAATATAAAATAAAATAAATTTTAATTTAAAAATAAATAAATTAAATTAAACGACATAGCTTAATATTCGAAATATTTATATTTAATATAGAATATATGTGTCGTTTATAAATAAAATATAAAAGTTATTATTTATAATATAGTTTTAATTAACCCTTTAATCGAATTTTTTTATAATAAGTATTTAATATAAATATTTAAAGTTTAAATAAAGAATACTCGATATAATTATTTAATTATCGATTTCTAAGTTTCGAGGCTTAATAATTTCGGTTATAAATTAATTTATTAAAATCTTAATAAACTATGTATAATTTATAAATTATTTTTATAATTATATTTTTATTATTATTAAAATTATTATTTATTAAAATAAATTCTTTATATATTATTATAACGCTTTTATTACAACTTAATAAAATAAATTTAAGTTTATATTAATAATATAAAAAAGTATTTAAATAAATAATAAATAAAACATATTATTAATATAATAAGTAATAATCTTTTATTTATAAAATAATAATAAAAGTAATTAAGTAAAAATATTTATATATTAAAGTTATTAAAACTATTTATATAAAATATATAAAAAACGTTTATTATTATATATATTTCTTTTTTATTAATTTCTTTTATTATTTAAATTTAATTAATTGTAATTAATATTAAGTTATTTAATATTATTTCGTTAAACTACGCTTTATTTTATTATATTAAAATCTTGTTATTAATTATTTAACTTAATTTAATTATTTAATATTATTAATTTTATATTATTTATTTTATATTAAGTAATTTTTAAATATAGTTAATTATTATAATATTAGTTATTATATTAATAACGGTACGATATAAAAAAGCTTATTATTATAAATAAATTTATAAGTATTATTCCGCGGGGCAGTTCTTTATACTAGGCTTTATACGCGCTTTAAGACATCGTAAGGCTATATTAAAGGTGAGTCTAGCCGCATGATTAAATTAAGTCGTAATAATAATAAAGCTAAAGCCGTTAAATACTAGTTATATAAAGAATTATAACACGTTTTATTATTAAATAAAGCGTATAAAATAATAGTAATTAATTTTATTATTAAACTACCTTTAATTTAAATTAATTATAATAATATTAAGCTTAATAATTATAAATAAACTTATAAAATATATTTAGTTTTTATTATATATAAAATTAAATAATACTTGTAATTTAATTTAAATATACCTTTTATATTATTATTAATTAATATAAGTTATTAAAAGTATTATTTCTAATTAAAATAAATTATTAATTTTTAATTTTTAAAAGTCGCTAATAATATAACTCGGCGTTAAATATTAATTATTTATAGCTTATTATACTTTAATAAATAAATTAAACTTTAAAATAATACTTATATTATTATATTAATTATAAATAAAATAATTAAGTTTTATAATTTTTTATAATATAATTCGCTTATAATAATATAAATAATAAAGCTATTCGTATTTTATTAATTTAAATAAAGCACGAGTATAATTTAAAAATAATTAAAAAACGATTAAAAAATATTAGTATTAATCGTAACTATATAAGTTAAAAAATAAAAAGAACTTTAAATAACTTTATAATAAAACTTAATTTTATATTAAAAACTTAATAAAAAGTATATTAATTAAATAAACTTAAAATAATTAACCTTTAAAGAAGTTAAAAAAGGAAAAAAAAGTTTACCTTTTATAATGAAATATTAGAATTTAATGATTAAGCGAAAAATTAAACGTTAAAAATTTAAATTATTTAAAACTATAAAAGTTATTTTAAAAACTAATTATTAATCATTATTTTAAATAATATATATATAATTAATATTTTATACTTTATTATATAAAGTAATAGCCGAAACTACCTCGTTTAATATATAATTAAAAATCGAAATAAATTAATATAAGTATAAGATTAAAGGATTTATTAATAAATAAAAAATAAAGCGAAAAGTATTTATTAAATAATAATATTTAAAACCTTTAATAATTTAAAACATAAAACTAAAATCGATTAATAATAACAGCTTTAATAAAATATCCGAATATATTTAGTTTTAATTAAATACGAAATTAGTAAGTAACATAATAGTAATCTTCGAAGTCGGCTTATTAACCGCTTTATAAGGAGCCTCTTCCTTCGCTTCCACACCCTCGACACGCTCTAATTGCTTAATAAAAAATATACCGCGATAAATCGCACGGATTATCCTACTAAACTATAATTTCTTTTATTTTTAAAGAATTCGAACTTTCGTAACCGCCTTTTTAATTACTTTTTAATACTATTTAAATTACTTTTAAAATAATAATTATTATCGCTAAACATTTTTAATAAAATAATAATATGAAATCTAGATTTAGCGTATTTAGTTTAATACTTTACTACTCGGACGAAATAATTAATAAGCTAGATAAACGTTTTCGGACGCCTATACCTAGCTTATCGCGTCCAGGGACGGCTAGTACTTATAACCCTTAAACGCTGTTTAACCTTTATTAAATAACTAAATAATTTATTTTTATTAAAAAAAAGGTTTTTATTTATTAAAAAAGCTTCTCCACATTAATTTTAAATATTATAAACTAAATAATAAAAAGTATATATATAGTAATATATATAATAACCTTTATAAAAGATTAGATATATATTTTATAAAAGATTAATTTAATACTTTTTAAACGTTAGAGAGCTAAAAGATTACGCGTTTAACTTAGAAGAGCCCTTATTATATTATAATATTTACGGCGAAATAAGTTATAATACGTGAATATATATAAAAAATATAAAATTAAATAACGAATTAAATAAAGAGTAATTTTAATTCAATTAAAATATTAAGGTTAAATTAATTTATATAAAAGTAATAAAATATAAAAAGAGTAGTTAATTTAAAAATATAGTTAATTTAATAATAAACTAATTCGTATAGTTTTAATTAGTTTTTTTAAAAAACGCTTATAAAATTATAATTAAAAAGAATTAAAGATTAATAATAATTAATACTTTTTAAGTATTTTAATTTAAAAAACCTTAAATAATTTATAAATATAATTATTAATAATCTTATATTATTAATTTATAATATATATTTTTTATAATTTTTATTTTAAAAACATAATTTATAAATATAGCTAGAAATTTTTAAAGAAAAAATAAACTATTTACGAAATTAAAGTCTTTATTATTTAAATACGCGTTTTTAGAAATATTTTTAAATTTTTAACTTAACGGTTTACTTTTTAAATAATAAAGATTTTTAAAAAAAATAAAGAGCGAGATATTTCTGTTTATAATATGAGTTTAACTTTAAAGCTAGAAATTCTTATTATTATTAAAGTTTAAAAATTATTTTATTACTTTCGCTTTTTTTATATTAAAATTATTCTATTACTTTCGCTTTTTTTATATTAAAATAATTCGGTTACGATTATATTATATGGTTTTAATTTATAAAATAATATTAAATAAAATACTTTATTTAATAGATTTCTTAATAATTAAAATACTACTTTATTTTATATTATTTAAATACGTAATAATTAATAATTATTATAAACGATTTAATTTATTAAAAATTATTTAACTCTACTCGTTAATATTATAAACCGCGAATAATAATAAATAAGTTATTATTATAAATTAAATAATAAAACTTTAAGCTTTAAAAATACTATTATTATAGTTTTATTAATAAAAAAGAATATTAAGAATAATAAGATTTAAATTATTAATCTTTAATATTATTTATTAATAAAGTATTTATATTTTAAGTAATTTTATTTTCTTTATTATATAAAAGATTTTATAATATTATTATCTTATAATTTATTTTTACCTTTAATTTTTTTTTATTTTTATAAAATAATTCTTTTTTAAAAAAAACTAATATATATTTTTAAATAGCCGCTATTTATTATAACGATATATTATAAAAGTAATTATACTTTAAATTCTTTAACGTAATATTTTATAATAGTTTATAAATTTATGAAATTATAACTTATTAAAAATTTAATAAAAATCTATATATATTTTAAACACTATTTCTTTTATTATATAATAAATTACCTTTTACTTTTTTATTTAAAAATCGTATTTAAAAGTTTCTTTTTTTAAATAAACTTATTTATTTCATATAATACTATAATAATTACTTAATAAAAATTATTTAATTTTATACTTTAATAAAACTTTTTTATAATTATTAATAATATTTAATTTAATTTCAAATTAAATAATAACGGTTAAAAAAGCTTTATTATTTATAATAAAAGAGAGGTTTTTAATTTATATAATTTATTATTTAAGCGTTATAAAATATATAATAAATATTTTAAATTATTATATAATAAAGTTTTAATTAACGCGACTTTAAATAGTTTAGTTTTAAAATCTTTTACCTTTTAATAAACTTAAACTTATATAAGCTTACCCTTTTTTTCTTTAATAATCTTATTTTACTTAAATTAAAACATATTTTTCTTTAATATCGATATTATTAAGCAGCTTTAAATATAGAAAAGTAAAGTAAAAAAAGCATTATTAATTTAATTATAATAAGCGTGCATAAATATATATTTATTTAATAAATTTTTAGCTAGTATTATAATACTTTATACTTTTCTTTTAAAAAAGAAATCTAATTCTTAATTTAATAATATATTATATTATATTAGCTTATACTTTATAATTAATATAATAATAAATTAATAATAATAAAGGTAATAATATAAGGAAAAAAGCGTATATTTAATTATATTAAACTTTTATTTTATAAATTAATAATTATTTTTAATATAATTCCTTTATTTATTTACTAGGTTATTTTATTTTTTATTATGTTTTATAATAAAGGTTTTATATATATATTTTATGTTAAAGAATTAGTCTTTATAAATAAACGCTCGCTAATATTTTTATTTATACTTAGTTTTTATAAATTTAACCGAGCTCGTTTACTTTTTATTTTCTTCTTTTATTATTAAGTTTTAAAAGCTTTCTTTTAACGTTATTATTTATTAAATTAAGCTTTAAATATTTTTAAATAGTTTCTTTTTAATTAATTAATTAAACCTTTTATACTTAATTAAATTAGTTTTTTTATTATTAGTCTAGTTATTAAAAATCGATTTAATTACTTAATCGCTTAATAAATCGTATTCGCGAAACTAATTTACGAGGTAATATTAGTTTTAAATAATAAAGAATAGCGGAATTTATTAGATTTACGAATTAATATATTTAATAACCGTTAATTATTCTCGATTATTAAGCTAGTCTGACTTCGCTTTTTTATAACGATCGGCGCGTATTATAACGAATAATACCCTAATTATACTTATAATAAGTACGGTTTTATTAAAAGTCTATATATTTTTATTTAAAATATCGTATTTAGTTTTAATATTTATGATTAATACGAACTAGCCGGAAATAATACTTATATTTTTATAAAAAGCTTTCTAATAATCGTATCGACGGTTTATTCGAGTTTTAAAGTCTAGGTTACGGTCGATAAAGTAATTAACCTAGTACTTATCGACGCGGTCGCCGCCGCGCGACTTTAAAAAAAATTAACTATATTTTTAATATTAATATTAAGAAATATTCCTTTAATATTTAGATTAAGTATATAATTATAAAGCACCTTTTTTTTAACTAGATTTAATTTATATTATAAATATCGGATTTCGCGTTAAGGTTCGATACCGCGGAGTCGGTCGCTTAAAGTAGCTCGAGGGACGTTGTATACTTTTATAGCAGCTCTTTAACTAACTCGATTCGGACCTTTACTCCTCGCTTAAATTATTAAAATAACACGATCTTTTTTTAATTAAATTAATATTATAGTTATAGAGATATTATGTATTAATATTTAATTATATAAGTCGGAAAAAAGAGTGACCGATTTAATAATATAATTAATTTAGTAATAAACTACGTTATAAATTATAAGTTATTTTTTATTATACTTATAAATTTTAATATAAATTACTTAAATATTATTTTAATTAATATTTAATTTCTTAATATAATAATAAAATATATATAAAATAATATTTTTTTACTTATTTTATAATAAACTTATATAAAGTAAAATATTTTTAATTTAATTACTTAATAATGAAACTTTATTTTAATTAAGGCTTTTTTATATAATTAATTAAGTATATTTTATTACTATTAATTACTTATTTTATTAAATTTTTAAATAAATAAGATATTACTACTTTATAACTTTATTTTTTAAAAGGGTTTAGTTTAATAAATATAATCTCGTTAAAACTTTAATAAAATAATTAATTTATTTTAATTAATTTATTTAAAATTCGTTAAAGGCTTAACTCTTTTTATTTATTAGTATAAACTTAATAAAGGTTATTTATTCTTTTTATTTTTAAATATTTACCCTTTTTATAACTTTTTATTAAAAGGTTTATTTTCGCTTTTAAAAATATTAAAATATAAACCTTTATACGACTTTTAATTTCTTTATATAATGTTTTAGCTTATTAAATTTATTTAATTATTTTAATTTTATAAAACGTTTTATTATAATCTTAATCGATAAAGTTTTATACTTTTTATTAATAAATAACTTCTTTAATAATAATATAATATTATTCTTATAAACACTTAAAAATACCTATTATAAATAATTAAAATATTACTTAATAAGATTATTTATATAAGCTATAATAAATAAGAACTTAATTTAATTTTTAACTTTAAATTAATAACGATTTTATATTTTATTTTCTTATAAATAATTTATAAAATAATAAATATAAAATCTTTAAAAGTTACTTATCACTTTATTTAATATAAGTAGCTTATAGTTTATAATTTCTTAATCGTTTTATTAATTATTTTTTAATCTTTAATATTAAGCAGGTATATTATGATAATAATATTTTAAATTATTAGTTTTTATTTAAATTATTAATTATTAATTACTTTCTCTTATATTATTATTTAAGTAATAATTCTATTAAATTATAATTAATTAAATTTATTATATATTATATTTAGCTTTTTAAATAAATAAAAGGTTTATTATTATAATATATACCTTTTATTTTATTTTTATAATTAATATATTTAAAAGTTTTTTTATAATTATATAAAGTTTTTTTTATTTAACTTTATTTATAGCTTTTAAATATAACTTATACTTTATTAACGATTTTAATTAAAATTACTTTTATTATAATATAAATAAAAAGTAATACGTTTTAATTATTTAATAAATTTAATATAAATAACTAAATATTAAATATATAATATAAGTTTAAAATAAATATTAATATAATTTATAATATAATAAAGTAATAATATATATTAATAAAATAAAACGGTTTATTATATAATAAATAATTAAAGAATATTTTAAAAATTAAAATCTTTAATAAGTTATATATTATAACATAAAATATTATACTTATAAAGAAAGATAAAAATTTAATTATCAAGTTTTTTAAATTATAAATTAATTAAGAAATTATAAAACTTTTAAAAAAACATTAATTAATTAATAATAAATATAAATAAAATATAATAAATAAGATATATTTAATAAAGATTAAAATTATTTATTTTTATATAAAACTTTTATATTAATATATAAAATAAAGCGGTTAAAATAGAAATAAAATATTATTTAATTTAAGAATTTAGTATTTATTATATAATAAGAAATAAATAATATGAAAAAGAATTAAATCGTAATAAACTTTTAAACTTTAAATAAAACTATAATACTTAATATATATTTATTATAAAGATAAAAAAGTAATTATATTTAAATTATATAAAAAGGTATAAAATATATAATAAAATAAGATTTAAATAAAAATATTAATAAAAAATAAATAAAACTTATTTTATATCTTATAATGTTTGTTTATAATAATATTTTAAATAAGTTAATAATAAGTAAATTAAATTATAGTTTTTAAACTTAACGGTATTAAAAATTAAGAGAAATCTTTTATTATTTAAAGAATAAATAAAACGGCCGATATATATACGATAATATAGTAAAGATAAAAAAGAAAAGTAAGAATAAAATAAGTAAATTTAAAATTTTATATTTAATATAAATAATAATATAAATATTAATAAAGTTATAATTAAATAAAGTTTTAATTGTAATTTAATTTAAGCGAGTTTATAATTAAATAATATTATTAAAGGTGATTTAAATTTAATAATAACTTTAATATCTTAATTTTAATATTAATTATAAGTTTAATATATTTAAAAAAATATAAAGTTAATATTTAATATATAATTATAAACTATTAACGAAATTAAATATAAAAAACATTTAAGTAATAAGTAATAAAATAAGTTTAATATTAATTAATATTATAAAAGTTTTTAAATACTTAATTTATATAAAAATATAAGTAAACTTAATATAAAAAAATTTTAACTTTTAAATATATATTAAATTAAAAAATACTAATCGTTATAAAATTATAAAGTTATCTTAAAATAACTTAAGATGTTATTAATAAAATTATAAAATATACGAGCTTTATTTTATATAAATTAATCTCGATTTTAAATAAATTAAAATACGATTTAAATTATAATAAACCTTTTTATTTAAAAAGGTTTTTAAAATAAAACGAGTATATATCTTAATAAATTAAAAAAGTTAATTTTTTAAAATAAGTCTATAATATTATTATAAATTTTTTTTTAAAATAAAATAAATTATAAGTATAATATGTTTTTAATTAAAACATGTTTAATAATTTATAAATAATTATAAAATAAAAATATAATATAATTAAATTATAAAAATTATCTTAAATATTTTAAACTTAATAAAAACTAAATTTAATATTCTTAATAAATTAATAAACTAATATTTATTATTAATTAATACGAAAAGCTAAATTAAAAAATAAAAATAATAAAATATAAGCGATTAATATATAAGAGATCTTTTAAGTTTTATTTAAACAGCTTTATATTTATAATAAATATAATAAAACTTTAATATAAAACTTAAAAGATATCTTATATATTAATAGCTTATATTTTATTATATTTATTTTATTTAAGAAAATAAATATATAAATATTAATAATTATAAAAGAATTAATATATTAAGATATAAGTTAAACTTTTAAAGAAATTAAAGGTTTATTAAATAATTAAAAATATTAAATATAAATAATAAATATGATTATATAAATAAAAATCGTAATTATTATAATATTAATAAATAAACCTTAGTTTTATTTAATAAAAACTAATAAGAAATATAAAATCGTATACTTATAAATTACTTTTATAAATTATATTTAAATATTAACCGTAATATTATTTTATAATTAAAAAATACGTAATTAAATAATAAATATAATTCTTTTTAATATATTTAACGCTAACTATTTAATCCTAATATATTTATTAAATATAAAGATTTTAATAATTTAAAATAAAATAAAAACTTAAGTATTCTATATTTATTTAACCTTAAAGGTATTTTAAATTAATAGAAATATATAAAAAGGTTTAAAGATTATTTTAATATAACGAATTTAAAGTTTTTTAAACATTATTTTATTATAATAAGTTATTAGTTATTTATTATATAAAAGTAATATAATTAAAGTAATAAATCATTAAAAGAATTTAAACTTATTATATTATATTAATTATATAAAATTAAGAGTATAATAATATAAAAAGTTATTAATATAAATTTAATAAAACTTATATTTATAAGTAATAATATATTAATATAATATAATATAGAAACTAAATAAAATAATTAATAAAGATTTAATATTAATTAATATTAGATTAAATAGTTTATAAAATATAATTCTTAAAATATGTTTAAAATTAATTAAAATATATATTATTATAAAATAATTAATTTAAAAATAAATGAATTAAAATAGCCGTATTAATTAATTATATTATAAGTTTTTTATTAATTTAAATAAATTAATTTTTAGTTTAATATAATAATATTATTAGCTTTAATAATTATATAATAATAAAAGTTTAATTAAAGTATTAATATAATTAATATAACGTGGTTTATTATTAAATTAGTTACTCTTTTTTTTAACTTATATAATTAAACTTTAATATATATTATTTCTATAACTTTAATAGCGATTTAATCGAGAAAAGATCGTATTGTTTTAATAATTTAAGCGACGCGAAAGGGTTCGAATCGAATAAATTAATAAGCTATTACAAAAGTATACAACGTTTTTTTAACCTATTTTAAGCGATTAACTCCGCGGTATTAAACCTCGACGTAAAGTTTTATACTTAAAATATAAATTAAATCTAATTAAAAAAAATTTACTTAATAAATATATAATTAATTTAAAAATTAAAATAATACCTCTTAATCTTAATATTATACATAATATAATAAATTTTTTCTTAAAGTCGCGCGGTGGCAACCGCGTTAATAAGTATTAAGTTAAACCCTTTATTAATTATAACCTAGACTTTAAAACTTAAATAAATCGTTAATATAATTATTAAAGGGCTTTTTATAAAGATTTAAGTATTAGTTTTAATTAATTTATATTATTTATAAATATTAAGGTTAAATATAATATTATAAATAAAAATATATTAAATTTTTATAAAACCGGCTTTATAATAGATATAATCGACTTAATATTAGTTATAATACGCGTTTATTAATATTAAAAAGCGAAATCGGTTTAATTTAATAATTAAAAATAATTAATAGCTATTAAGTATATTAATTTATTACGTTAATATATTCCGCCGGTTATTATTATTTAAAATTATTATTACTTTATAAACTAATCTTATAAATATAAGTTATAAAGTAATTAAATAATTAAACCCACTTTTAATACCTGAATTAATAATAAAACGAGCTTAAATTAAATCCGATATTTTCGATAAATATATTAAAGCGTAAACGAAAGGCTTTTATTACTTATTAATTTTAAGAGGTTACGAAAATTATATTTTAATCGAATTTAAAGAATATTATAAAACAAATAGTAATATAACGCTTAATATACTTCTTTATTTTTCCTACTTATTTTAGCCTTTAAATATAATATTATATTTATTATTAAAGCGTATTTATATTAAAGAAACTAAACTATTTATTAAAGTATTAAAAATTATATTATAAAGTTAAAATTCTTTATCGCTTTTAAAGCCGCGTATTTTATTATTTTTATAAAAAATAATATTATATTTAAATTAATAGATTTAATTTAATATTCTATTACTTAAATAAAATAATTAATAAAATAATTATATATTTTTAAACGTTTAAATTTCACTTTTAACGCTTAAAAATAATAAGTATTTATAAACTTTTAAACTATTTAACTTTTAATAAACGATTATATATTTTACTTTTATTAAAAATAAAGTTTTTATTTTTTAAAAAAAACTCTTCGTTATTAATTTTTAAGTATTATAAATTAAATAAAAACAATATATATATATATAATAATATATAAAATAATCCTTATAAAAAATTAAATATATACTTTATAAAAAGTTAATTTAATATTTTTTAAATAATAAAAAGTTAAGAAATCGAGCGTTTAATTTTAAAGAGCCTTTATTATTATATAAGAATCTTAAAAACTATAGAAATTTTTTTTAAAAAAAAGCATAATAATAATAATAAAAAGTTAATTTATTACTTAACTCGAGGCCTTAGCCTTATATAAACGTTAATATTATACTAACTATTATAGTATATTAATACGGCGCTTTAATAACTTTATCGTTATAGCTTTAGCTTTTTATTCGCCCCTACCGCTTTAAAAATACTATATAACTTATATATATTAATACGTTTCTTATTAACCTTATTATTTATTAATTACTATTAATATAGTTTATTTATTAGTGGGTTACTTTTTTAATTCTTAATTTATTTAAAGTTTAATAAGTAATAGTTTTATAATTATAATATAGATTTAATTTAAAAAAGATAAAATCGTTTTAAGAATTTAAGTAGCGCGAAATTTAATAAATACTTTAAATAAACGAGCTATTATAAAAGTATATAACGTTTTTTAAGCTATTATAAATTATCGAATTAATAGCTAAACTTAACGCGAAATACAATATTTACGATATAAATAAAATTTAATTAAAAAAGAGGTGCTTTATAATTATATAATTAATATTTTAAATAGCGTTATATAGCGGCGACCGCGTTAATAAGTATAAAATTAAGCGTTTTATTAATTATAACCTAGACTTTAAAACTTAAATAAACTATCGATATAATTATTAAAGGGCTTCTTATAAAGATTTAAGTATTATTTTCGATTAGTTCGCTTTAATTACGAATATAAAAGCTAAATATAATATTTTAAACGAAGATATATAGAATTATAATAAGGCCGGCTTTATAATAAATATAATTAAATTAATATTAGTAATAATACGCGCCGATTAGTATAAAAAATTAAAGTTAATTTAGCTTAATAATCGAAAATAACTAATAATTATTAAATGTATTAATTTATAAAGCTAATATATTTTATTATTTTTAATTATTTAAAATTAATATTACCTTATAAATTAATTTAGTAAAAATAACATATTAAGCGATTAATTAATTAAATTAAATTTTAAAAAGTAAACTAATAATAAAATAGGCTTAAATTAAATTCGATATTTTAATATATATATTAAAGCGGGTATAAAAGGCCTTTATTATTTCTTAATTTTAAACGATTATAAAAGTTATATTTCGTTTAAATTTAAGGAATATTATAAGAATAATTATATTATTATATTAAATATACTTTTTTTTTATTTTATTACTTATTTTATTTTTAAATATAGTACTTTATATTCTATTAAAGCGTATATTTTTAAAAAAAGATTAAAGTTATTTCTTTAATTTTTAATAATTTTTATTATAAAAGTAAAGGTTTTTTTTATTTTTTAAGCCGTATATTTTATTATCTTTATAAAAGAAATTTAAATTTAACGTATTTAATAACTTTTATACGCGTAAAGATTTATATTTTATAAGCGATTAATTTAATCTTTATTAAACCTTAAAGAGTTAAGATATTATAAGTTTAATTTAATAAAGCCTTTATTATTTAAAATTTTTAAGAGTTATAAAACGAGAAGGTAAAAAACAAGCGTTTATAAAGAGTTTTTAAAACTAATTTTCCTAGTTTAAAATTAAAATCTTATAGTTATTATTATACGCTTTAAACTTTCGTACTTAAAAACAGTAACCTTTTTAAGCTTTAATAAGTAATAATTTTAGATTTATTTATAAACTACACTTTTTTATTAATTAATTTAACGCTATTTTATTATTTATTTAATTAATATATATTAAATTATTATTATAATAAAGGTAGCTTAATTTATAATAAGATTTAAAGCTAATAATATTAAAATAAGTATATATATTATAATATATATTAAAGCTATTATTAAAAAGTTATATAATTAAAAGGTTATTATAATATAAAAGCGCGCGGTAACGCGTGCGGAAATAATTAATTATAATAAACATTATTTAAGTTTTTTTTTAAAACTTAATAAAGCGTACTTAAATTTATATTAATAATATAACAAAATATTTAAATATATAATTTAAAAAACTCGTTCTTAATATAATAATTAATAGTATTTTAAATTATAAAGTAATAATAAAAATAATTAAATATAAGTATTTTTATAATAAAATTTCTAAAGTTATCTATTTTATTAATAAATTAAAATTAAAATTAAAATTAATATTTAAATTAATTTTTAAATTAATTATTAAGATAAAAAACGTTTATATAAAAGATATAAAAAGTATTTCGTAATTATATATTTAATTCCTTTTTTATTAATACTTTTAAAGTTATATTCTTAATAAGTACTATATTTTAAATAACGTATTTAAATTATTATAATTCCTTAAATCTTAATTTCTTTTAAATATATTATTTTTATTTTATTTTTATATAATTTAAATTAGGTATTTATTTTTAATTATATAGTTTATACTAATCGCTTAATATTATTAATAAAAAAATTTTATAATTATTATTATATTATTAATAAATTATAAGCGTTAATTAAATAAAGCTAGTTTATATTAAATCTTATATATATTTTAAAGTATTATAAAGTTATATTAAAAGAAGGTTTAAATTATATAATTAAGCTAAGTTATAATATTATTTCTTTTTTTTCTTTTTTAAAAGCGGTTAATTATTATAAATATTATATATTATCGTTTTTTATTAAGTTTTATTAAGTTCCTCTTTTTTTTACTTTTGTTATAAAATTTATTTATTATATTAAATCGTGTCGAAAAATCGAAATTTATAAAAACTTATAAGCGGTCTTCTCTTTAAAAATATATTACTCTTAACGCTTATACCGTTAATATACCTTAATTTTATTATATTAAAAATAAAATAAAATATTATTAAATCGCTAAACCTTTTTTTAAATATAAGAAGTATATTAGTTATAATTAGTTTTATAATAAGCTTTTAATAGCTTTTTTATTTATTTAAAAGTATTAGTATAATAGCGAAAGTTAAACGCGGATAAAGAAAAAACGAGTAAAAAGCTCCTATCGCTTTATTCGAAGTTAGTGAAGTTATAGTTTAATATTGAACCGAGGCGGCTAGTCGCGTATTATATAGAAAATTCGATATAAAGTAATGGAACGAGGTATCGATTTACTCGAGCGGGGGATGTAGGAGCTAGACGCCGAGGACGAGATCTTTCCTGCCTTAAACGGTTATAAGGGATGCCTGATGGACGACCTTTAGTATATAGGTGTCTCGGCTAACGTGGACTGGGCATCTTTTCGTTTAGGTAATTTCGGGGATCTCGGTGCGCTGATCGAGGATCCTTTCCTTTAAATTCCTAAAGCTTTATAGCGGTATTCCCTAGGTGTTTTTTAAGTTTTTAGATATTATCTTTTAATAAGTATCTTTCTTATTAAACGAACTATTAATGTTTTCGCTTAATTTATTTTATTAATAATCTTTTTAACCTCGTATTTATATTAATTTATTTCGGTTTTAATTACGTATCGATTAAAATATTTTTAACTTTTAATTTATATAATAAGATATAAAATATAAGTTGTACTTATCTTATTTTAAATAATAATAACTAATAATTAGTTTTTAAAAAAAGATTTATAATTTAAAATAATTTAAATTTTTTATAGTTTAGCTTATTATTTTATCGTTTAGTTTTAATATTTCGTTATAAAAAGTAAACCGTTTTTCTTTTTTTTATAATTAGTCTTTTTAATTTTATCTAATTATTATATTCATTTATTTATTAAAAAAATAAACTTTTTATTATAAAGTAATTTATATTTATTTTAATTTTTTAATTCATATAGTCGCAATTAGTATTAATTCTCCCTTTAAAGGTTTCTTAGCGATTTTCTCATCGTACTCGTACTTCGCTTAAAATAATAAAATGCGTATAGTCTCGTTAATTACGCTTTTATAAATAAATAATATTATAAATAATAAGTAAACTTAATTACTTTATTTATAATTAATATAATAGTATAAATATTCTTTTAAAGTTTAATTTATTCGTTTCGTTCATTTATTTATTTAAAAGTAATAAAGTATAAATAGTTTATATTTAACGCCGACTTAAACTATAATCGATTTTTAAAACTTAATAATAAATAATTTATCTCGATTAAAAATATTCGTTTTTAATAACTTATATTAATTAATAATAATACGAAAGAATATATAAATTAAGTTATTAATATCGTTAAATTTTTTATATAATAAAAAGTAGATATATTTTATAAGTTTATTTATAATTATTAAAACGTTATTATAATTAAGTTTAATTAAAGGTTTTTTAATAAAATTAAGTATAATTATTTATAATACTTTATTAAATTATAAACTTAATTATAGTTTTTATATAATTAATATTTTAACGGACTTAATTTTATTATAAAGGTTAGACTTATTAATTACTTTAATTATAATTAAAACGAAGTTTTTAAAATTAAATTACTTAATAATTTATTTTAAAGTTTTAAATATACTGTAATATTTATATTTAAGGTCTTTATAATATTTCTTTAATAAATTCGGTTTAATATTATTATAATAATAAATAAAGTTATTCTTTTTATATAAATAGTATCGTGCTTAATTAATAAAGTTAAGGATATTATTTACTTTTTAAAACTTTTAAATTTACTTTTTATAAAACTATACTTAATACGTAGCTCGGATATATCGCGACGGTATTAAGTTTTCGGCTTACTCTTTTATTAAAATAATCTTAGGTTTAAGTAAGACTCTTTTTTTAATAATCGGGTCGTCCGCTTAATATATCGACGCGACTGTTTTTATTATTATTTTAATAAATAATAATAAAGTAAAATTTCGAAAGGAATTAAAATTATTAATTTTTTTTTTTAATTCTTTAATAATAATAAATATTATAAAGTTTTTATAATTAATATAAACCTTTATTAATATTATTATTTTAATAAAAAAATATTTTTATTTTTTATAACCTTTAATAATAGTTATTAACTTTTTATTATAGATTTAATAATTAAATTCTAGTTTATTTAATTTTTAAAAAAAATGCGACTAAGTGCGACTTTTTATTAGTATCCTATTAATTTAACTACCTTTTATTCGCGTTATCTAATACGTTAATTTTAATTTTAAAGAGTCTTAAAAAGTTTATTACGCTAAGTATTAATTCGTTAAAGATACGCTCTTTTATAGCGTAAAAGGCTTTAGCGGTTTTTATTTATTTATTAAAATAGGTTATTCTTTTTTATTTAGTTCGTTAAAAGTGTTATTAATTTATTAACCTAGGGATAAAGATTCGGTAATAGTTAGTTAATTTTAAAAAAGATTTAACTTTTATAGCGCTTATAAGCGTGGGCTACTCTTTAATTATTAAGATTTTTAAACGTTTTATTTAAATTTCTTTAAAGGATATTATATATTTAACGAATATAACTATTTATTAATAAAATTTTCTTTTCTTTAAATTAATTAATAAATTAATATCTTATAACTTTTAAAGTATTAGTTTTATATATTTTTTATACTACTCTTTATTTTCGAAATAAATAAAAATATTATTAAAGTATATTATAATAAACTTATTAAAATACTTATATAAAATATAATTATTTATAGTTTAAGAATTAATTAATAAGCTAATTTAATTAAATAATATAACTTAATATTAAAAATATTTTTATTTAATAGAAAATATAGTTTTTATTCTTTTTTTTTTAAAAGAAATAGAGTTATATATATTAAACAAGTTAAGTATTAAAAAGATTTTAATATATAATAGCTTATTTCGTAGGTTATTAATTAAAAAAAGAGGGTACTAGTTTTTTATAATAATTTCGTTAAGCTTTTAATAATTAATATAAATACGCTATTTAAGTTTCTCGTCTTTATTTTTTTTTAACGAAACGAATAAGAAAGCCTATTAATAATATAAATAGTTATATAACTCTGTTTTAAAGTTTTTTATATTATATTTTTTAAAGCTTATTTATATTCTTAATTAAAGTAATAAATTAATATAAAAAGAGGTACTTTTCCTTTTTTTTAAGGTATCTCGTAATCTTAGTATATATAAAATAATAAGCTTGTTTTTAATAAATAGCTCGGGTTTTTTTTAAATACATACGCTTTAATAATAAATAAACTATTATATTTAAGGCTTAAAGTAAATAAAAAGAGTAAAAAGTTATATTATGCGTAATAATATCGTTATTATTATAATACTTTTTAAATTTAGCTAAAATATAGCTTTTATAACTATTTAAAATTGAAAAAAATAAGGCTTTTTATTCGCGCTTTAATATATATTTATTAAATTATTTAATTTATTTTAAACTTATTTCGTTATTAGTTCAATTATTGAAAGTTAGTTTAATTATTTAATTACTCGGTATATTATATTCACGATATTAATTTATAAAATTTTTTTAATTTTAAATAATTTAAAACGGCGGAATATATTAACCTTATGAACTAATATAATTATTACTCGTTAATGATTTTTAATTATTAAATTAACTCGATTTCGTTTTTTATATTAATCGGCGCGTATTATAACGACTATTACTTTAATTATATTTATTATAAAGTTAGTTTTATTAAATATTTATAAATCTTTATTAAAATAATTTATATTTAGCTTTTATATTTATAATTAAAATAAACTAGCTAGAAATAATACTTGACTTTTTAAAAAAGCTTTTTAATAATTATATTAATAATTTATTTAACTTTTAATATTTAAGTTACGGTTAATAAAATATATAACGTAGTATTTATAAGCGTAGTCGTTGCCGCGCGACGCTATAAAGATATTAATTATATCCTTTATAATATTAATATTAATAAGTATTTTTTAAGTATTTAAATTAATTATATAATTATAAATTATATCCTTTTTAATTAAATTGAATTTATATTATAAATATCGAATTTCGTACTATAAAGGTCGGCCGTTAACTTAATAGTTTAAAATAATTTAAAAAACGTCGTGTACTTTTATAATAACTTATTCGCTTAAAGTATTTATTAAATTTCGCGTTATTTAAAATATTAAAACGATTTAAATTTTTTAAGTTAAATTAATATTATAATTATAAAAATATTATATATTAAAATTAAAATAGCTTTTAAACGAATAATAATTATTAAGAAAGCTTTTTATTATAATCCTTATTTTATAAAACCTTTTTTATAACTTATATATATAATTAATATTATATTATATTATAATATATAATTTATGAAATAACTCTTATTTAATATAATTATTATAATTATAATATATTATACTTTTAATTAATTAAAAATAGCTTTAAACTTTTATATTAATTTTTAAATTTTAATAATAATCGCTTATATATAATAGTATTATAAAAAGCTTAAGTTAAATTAAACCCTTTATTAACGTAACTTATTTTATAATTAAATGAGCTTAGTTTTAATAAGCTTAATATACTTTTTTAATATAGTTTTATTAAACTTTTAATACTTATAAAACTTAAACGGCTAAAGTTTATAATTTAATTAATTACATTATTAATTAAACTTAGTAAGGTTATTTTATTAATTAAATTAAACGATTAAGCTTTTTTTATTTAAAAATATATTAACTTTATCGCTTAAATTATTACTTATTTATAAATCTCTTTTAATACTCGATAATTAATTATAGCGAACTTACCGACGATTAAAATACTCGTATTATCGATTTAAATAATAATAGTTACCTTAGGACCACCTTATTATAATACCCTAGAGCTAGTACTATTACCTTATAACTATGCTGCCGAGGCTGCTTAACTTATAACAGCCCCTGTGATAGCCCCTGTGCTAGTACTAGTACCTCTTATTACGATAGATTCTCCCCTTAAGATATCGTCGAGAAGGTCCGCGTTATATAATAACCATAGTAGGGGCGATAGCGAAGAGCCTTATAAGATGCCGTAGTTTTAAGTGATTTAGTCGAATTCCCCCTTTAGCAGCTTCAGCTTTATGCGGTTGTCCTTTAATTAATTTATAATTTAAAGTATTATAAATATTAAAAGGCTCGGCGAGTTAAGTAATTAATAAGCTTATTATGTTTTATATTATTAAAAGCTTTTAAAGTATCGAATATAAATAATATAATTATTAAATATTCTTTTATATTTATTAAACTATAAGTTTTATAAATAAGTTTTAATAATATATATATAATATATTTAATAAAGTTAATTTTATAATAATAAATAATATTAACGGACCCTATAAGCGAGCTACGCACTTTTAATTAACTTTTTTATAATTAATTTTATATTAACTTTTCTCTTTTAATAAGTATAGAATTAAAAAATAAGGAAAAAAAGATTATATTTAACGCTTTAATCGTTTTAAAATAACCTGACATTAAATATATAAAAAACTATAACGATATATCATATCCTAAAGTTAACGTTACGTAGCCGACAACGCGGAATTCGACCACGATCCGAAATCTCTATAAACTCTCAAAAGTTTTTTAATTTTAAAGAGGAATTAATTATTCGATATATTATTAATCTAAATACGGGATCGTTTTTTTCTTAATTAAATAATATAAAAGATATAGCGAATCGATTACTTAGCTTACGTAACGCGGAACGCGTCGGCGTTAATTAAGCCTCTAATTTCATACGACGATAACTAAACCTCCGGACGCGTTTTAATTAAAGAATCGATTATTAAAAAGTTTTTTATAAAAGTTTTAACGCGTATTACTCGTAATTTATTCTTATATAAAATATAATTAATAAATATAAAATATAAAAAGAAAAAATATATAGTTTTAATAAGACCGGGTTTTTTATAAACTAAATCTCGTTTGAAATAATTATAACTACCTCCGATTAACGCGGAGGGCTTTAAGGTAATATAATAAAAGAACTAAGAATAAGTTATAATTATTTAAGGCGTTAGATTAAACGGTTACGCTATCCCTTCGTATATTATCTTTATCGAGAAAACGCACCTCTCTTCTTAATATAAAAACAGCTTATTACCGAAGGATTAAATGATCTTAATTATTAAAAATAGCTAAACTATAAATAAAAGAGGCGAGGACTAGATTAAATACTTTAATTAATATATTAAGTCTCGTACGAAAGATCGTTATCGCCTCTTAGTCTTAAACGGCCACGAAAGCCACCACTCGATAACTTTCGAGCTTTATTACGAAAAGAACTCGATTATTATACTCTATATACCTTCTTATTTATCGTATAAGCTCTAACCTTTTAATATCGGCTATTTTCGTACATTAAAAAAGGCGTACAGGAAAGAAATTAAAAGTTTTATATAAGCGCATATTACCCACATCTCTAAAGAGGACTTCCTACTAGCGTTTTTAAAAGCGTTCCAATCGACTTTTACCGTTTCGAATATATAAAAAAGCTTTTAAGGGATAGGACTCGTCCCGTATAATCCGGAATATATTATTTCATAATTAAATATAAAGCTACATACTTTAACACCTCTAGGGACGTCTTCCGGCCTACTTATCCCTTAAAAATTAAAAACTTTAAATAACTCGATTAAGGCTTAGTCTTAAACTTAATACGTTTAAAACCGTATCGTATAATATTAAAATAACTCTCCGATATCTATTTTAATTAGTTTTAACTAGATCGTAAAGGCTATAACGTAGGTTATATACCGAGTTACTCTTTTAAAAAATAAGTACGCGATACTTCGAAAGGTAAATAAGATACTTAGCCGGCGCCGCCGTAAGAAAAAGAAACGGCTATAAGATGGAGAATTACTTCGTATATAAGCTAGAGAAGACTTGTAGTTTTAAAGGGATATTAATAGATAGTTATAAAACGAATCGCGTCGGAGGAATAGTTATATAAAGACGTTTAAGATACGCTTATAACGCTATAAAATTTACGGAGCCCGGGCATAATACGCGTACTTATTAAAATAATATAAAAACCTTTAAAAATAATAATTATTACTATATTTAACTAATTTTAAACGTTATAATTAAATTAATTTATAACTTATAAAGCTTAATAATAAAAAATACGCAGCTCGCTTATATACGTAGCTCGTTTATAAGGTATATTAATTAATATAATAATTAATACGTTTTAAAATAATTAATTTTAAAGCTTTATTAATAAAATATTTAAAAGAGTATAAGCTTTTAAAGAGAAATTAAAATAATAAATATAATAGTAATATAAAAAAGTTAATAAAGATTTAAAAAGTATAATTAAATATTTTTAATAAATTAAAAGCTTTATATAATTTTAATTAAAAAATAACCTACTATACTTTATTATTAATAAAAACGAAATAAAGGATTTTAGTATTAAAATTTAATAAAAGAGTAAAGGTTAATATATTAATAATTATAGAGGTTTAAAAAACGTTATATAAAGTATTTTTATTTTCCCTTTTAAAGTAGTTTATTAATTAATTATTAATATAATATTTTAATAAATAATCTTTTAGCTTTAAGCTTTAAATATTCTTATAAAACTTTATAAGCTTTTTAATATATTTTATAAGCTTTATTTACTTGATTTTATTAAGATTTCGTTAATAATTTTAATATTAAGAAGCTTTTCTAATTATAAGCTTTTTAATATATATTTCAAGCTTTAAATAGTTTATTATATTATTAATTAGTTTATAATTAATTAATTATTTTATATTTTATTTTATATTATATTTTATTAAAAAGTTAAAGATATATTAAATAATAAAGCTTATTATTAATATTTCTTTTTATAATATTTAATAAAACTTTAATTACTATATTTCAAGTATATATTATTTATTTATTAATTCTTTTACTTTATAATTTTAATAGTTAAGTTATAAGTTTAATATGAAATATATTTACTAACTTTTTTTTTAAAAGCTTTTAATAATTATAATTAATAAATAATATAAATAAATTAATAATTTAATATTATAACCTAGCTTAACCATGCGACCTAGACTTACTTCTAGTATAGTTTTATATTATTTTAAAGTATATACGAAACCTAGTATAAACTAGTCTCACCTAGTTAGCGCTTACGACCTATTAATAATAACGGACCTATTTATTAAAAATACGATAACGTTTATTAAGGAAAGAATACGAGATAGCGTAACAACGATAGTATTAAGTAAATAAAACGGATTAAACAGCTAAGTCTAGATAATTAGAATTAAATAAGCTAGGACCGCGCTATTAGACGAATGATTAATTTAGGTCACGTGATGAATCGTTAGATTAAAGAATAGGAAGTTATAATCCCGCGAGTTAACGAATTATAGATCGCGAAAATAAGAATATTATAACGAACGCTATCTAGGTTTTAAGAGAAACCTAGTAAAACGTACTAGGGTTTATATTAATAATACGAGAGAGTATTTAGACGTCCGGTAGAAGTAACGCTCCTACCGATATAATATGTAATAGCTGGGTCGTAACGTGATATTAAAGGGTCGAGTGAAGGTATTTATATAATAAAATTATTAAGGCTATTTATTTTATTAATAAGTTAAGATTAATATTTAAATTAATTATTAAAGTAGAAAGTTTTTATATAAAATATATAAGGAATCGTTTATTATTATATATTTAGTCTCTTTTTTATTAATTCTTTTATTACTTAGTTTTATTTAACCGTGATTAATACTACTCGGTTAAGTATTATTAAACTATTTAATATACTCTTATAAAATTACGTTTTATTTTATTATTATATAATTTATTTTTAGTTATTTATATTATTTTATTTATTTTTACTTATTTATAACTAGGTAGCTTTATCGTATTATCGTTATAATATTATAAGTTTTATTATTATAAACGGGTTCGTTAATATTAATCGATAGGGTAATTCTTAATACTAGTTTTCGTAAACGCCTCGGGGTATAGTATCGCCGTGCCGAAAGTGGGTTTAGCTGTATAATTAAGTTAGGTCGTAATATTATCCTCTCTTTTTTATTTATTTTATTTTTAAAGTAATTAGTTATTATAAATATTCCGTATTTTTTTTCGTTATGTCGGTATTTCGTAAATTCTTTTATTTTTTACTTTTATTATAATATATACTTATTATAATATTAAGTCGAGTTAAAAAATCACGGTCTAAGTTTAAAGGTTTCATCGCTCGTTATTACAATTTTATTACTTTTTTTAAAGACATCGGTTTTAAAATTATACCGTATTCTCGTTATTTTTTTAAAAAGTAAAAATATATAATAATAAAGGGTATTAAGAAATATCGTGAATATATTCGTTCGTTGTTTTTTTATAATAGTACCGGGGTTTTTTATTTATTTATTATAACGTATTTAAAAAGAGTATCGTTTTTTAAAGCGTAAAAAAGTTATTAGGAAGAGATAAACGAGGCCGTTACTCGCTCGATTCGTTTTCGGAAATAGAAAAAAATAGCTCGTATAATAAAATTATTAAGGCTATTTACCTTATTAATAAGTTAAGATTAATACTTAAATTAATTATTAAAGTAAAAAGTATTTATATAAAATATATAAAGAATCGTTTATCGTTATATATTTAATCTTATTTAGCCGTAATTAATATTACTCGATTAAATATTATTAAGCTATTTAATATTACTTAATTAAATATTACTAAGCTGCTTAGTATAGTTTTATTAAGTTACGTCTTACTTTATTATTACGTGACTTATTTCTTGCTATCTATATTATTTTATCTATTCCTGCTTATTCATAGCTAGGTAGCCTTATCGTGCTATCGTTGTGGTATTAGTTATCGTAGTGTTGTGGCGGTGCTATAGGGTTTATTATTATAGGCGGGTTCGTTAATACTGATAGTTGGGGTAATTCTTAGTGCTGGTTTTCGTAAGCGCCTTAAGGTATAGTATCGCCGTGCCGAAGGTGGGTCTAGCCGCATAATTAGGTCAGGTCGTAATAAATAAATAATCTACGATTTAACCGGAATTAATAAAGAAGAAACGAAATATATAATAATAAACGATTCTTTATATATTTTATATAAATATTCTTTAAATTAATAATTAATTTAAGTATTAACTTAATTTATTAATAAAGTAAATAGTTTTAACGACTTTATTATACGAATTCTTTTATTAAATTACTTTTATTATTAATCTACGAACTAAGTATTATTATTTATTAGATTAATAAGGCGTTTTTATTATTATATGTTTAAATACTTTCTTATATTATTAATATAAATTTAAATATATTTTATTAGGTTTCTTTTAAAACTTAAATAGCGCTCGTTATATTTTAGTTACTTTTATTTTTATAAGTTATTATTTAAACCTTTAAATAATAGCTTTATAAAAAATATATCTATATTAAAACCTAGTTACCCTACCCGATAAAAAAAGATTCCTATTACCACCCCGGCGCCGCTTAACGAAATATCGTTATAAAGGTCTATAGCGACGATAACGACAGCGGCCTTGCTTAATAAGAGCTAGTTAAACGTATTAAATACTTCGAGTAAAAGAACGCTAATTATTAATACTATTACGCGAGACTTTAATAAGAGCGTAACGAGCTTTTAATTAAATAAATATTAAAATAAATATCTCACGATATTAATAAGTTACGCGAGGAGGTACGCCTTTTTTATATTATTATTAATATTATTTAAACCCTTATTATACTTAAAAGAGGAATAAAAATTAATACGCTAACACCTTTTTAACGAGATAAGCGGGAATTTCCGAGGATTCCTCGTTTAAGTTAAAGTCTAATAACGATTTTAAAAAGGAATATTCTAAAACGCTACGTAACGAGTTATCTACGCCGCCTTATTTTTAAAAAGGAAAGTGCTCGCTTAATTCGAACCGTACTTAAATAAATTCGTAAAAAACGATTGATAAGTTAAGCTATACCGAGTAAAGGTAAACCGGATTTTTAAAAATTACGACTGCGTCGAGGACGCTTTTAAATCGCTTTTTAAAAACCCCGATAAAAAATAATAAGCCGAGAAAGAACTAAGAACCTTTAAATAAAAGAGGTTAGCCGCCTTTTATAACGTTAAATTCCGACGTATTATAGCTTGATTAAATTATATAAAAGTTATAAAAATTATAATATATTATTAAAGGTTAAAAGAAAAAGTTAAGAACGAGTTTAGCCGGTTTAATACCTTTAAATTTTCTTATATAACGTGGTTTACTACTTAGTCGATTATATTACTAAGTCTGCCACTTTTTTTAGCCTATAAAATTAAATTCTAATATATAGTATATCTATAATTATAATACCGATTTAATTAAAAAAAGATCGTATGGTTTTAATAATTTAAGCGATATAAAAAGGTTCGAATCGAATTAGTTAAAGAGCTGCTACGAAAGTATTCGACGTCCCCCGAACTATTTTAAGTAACCGACTCCGCGATACCGAACCTCGACGCGAAATCCGATATTTATAATATAAATTAAATCTAATTAAAAAAGAGGTACTTCGTAATTATAAAATTAATTTAAATACTTAAAAAATACCTCCTAATATTAATATTATAAGAGATATAGCGAACCTCTTTTTAAAATCGCGCGGCGGCGACTACGTTAATAAGTATTAAATTAAACGCTTTATCGATTATAACTTAAACTTTAACACTCGAATAATCCGTCGATACGATTATTAAAAAGCTTTTTATAAAGATATAAATATTATTTCCGGCTAGTTTATATTAATCGCGAATATTAAAACTAAATATAATATTTTAAATATAAATATATAGACTTTTAATAAAACCGGCTTTATAATAAGCATAATTAAGTTAATACTTATCGTAATACGCGCCGATTATTATAAAAAAGCGAAATCGGTTTAGCTTAATAATCGGGAATAATTAACGGTTATTAAATATATTAATTCGTAAAGCTAATATATTCCGCTATTCTTAATTATTTAAAACTAATATTACCTCGTAGATTAATTTCGTAAATACGATTTATTAAGCGATTAAGTAATTAAATCGATTTTTAATAACTAAACTAATAACGAAACGGGTTTAAACTAGGTTCGATAGCTCGATAAATATATTAAAACGCGGACGAAAAGCTTTTATTACTTTTCAATTTTAAGCGGTTACGAAAGCTATATTTCGGCCGAATTCGAAGAATATTATAAAAGTAACGGCATTATTATATTTAGTATACCTTTTTACTTTTTTTATTTACTTTAACCTTTAAATATAGTATTTTATTCGCCGTTAAAGCGTATTTATTCGAAAGAAACCGAGCTATTTATTAAAGCGTTAATAAATTATATTATAAAGCTAGAGTTCTTTATCGTTCTTAAGGCCGCGTATTTTATTATTTTATAAAGAATAACATTAGATCTAGATTTAACCCATCTAGTTTAATACTTTACTACTTAAACGAGATAATTAACAAGCTAGATATACGTTTTTAAACGTTAATACCTAGCCCGTCGCGTTTAAAAACAGCTAGTACTTATAACCCCTAAACGCTATCTATTTTTATTAAAAGTAAGGTTATTATTTATTAAAACAGCTCCTCGACCTTAATTTTAAATATTATAAACTAAATAACGAAAGGTATATATATAATAATATATAAAATAACTTTTATAAAGGATTAGATACGTACTTAATAAAAGGTTAATTTAATACTTTTTAATTATTAAAAAGTTAAAAAATTACGCGTTTAACTTAAAGAGCCCTTATTATATAGGAATCTTAAGAGCTATAAAACTAAAAGATAAAAGGGAAGCGTTTAATAATTAATAAATACGGAACGAGAGGTTCGTCAAAACGAAGGGCGACCGGTAGAAGGCGCTATGACATCTACGGCGAAATAAGTTATAATACGCGAATATATAAAAAGGATATAAAATTAAGTAATTAATTAAATAAAGAATAGTTTGAATTAATTTAGAGCGGTAAAATTAAATTAATCTATATAAAAGTGGTAAGTTATAAAAAGAGTGGCCGACTTAATAATATAGCTAACTTGGTAATAAACCACGTTATATAGTTTATTATTAAAATCGATACGCGCTTATACGAACGCTAGCGCGAGAAGAAAAGCGGCTTATAATAATAAAATAACCGAGTTAAAACTAATATAAAACGTTTACGTTAATATATTAATATATAATTTAAAAATATTATTATATATAATTATTATAACTGATTTATAAACTTGAATATTATTAAATATAATAAATAAAAGAATATTATTTATTATAATTATTAAAAATAAAGGTATTACGTTTAAAAATATCGATCTTTATAAAAAGTTTTTTAAAAAGTTTTTTAAAACCGATATATTAATATTACCTAAATTAAAAACACCTTTATAATAATTATTAAAAAAAGTAATATTATAATTAGTTATAGCAGCTTATTTTAAATAGTTTATTATAATAATAGGTATATTATATATTTAACGAATAAGGAGGGAACTAGGTAGTTCTTTTAAGCCCTCGTAATTAAGAAAAGCTGTAACCGAAGCGCTGTAATAATGCGTAAAGAACTTACCTTAACGTATAATAATTTTAATAATAATAAAGGTACGATTAATAGATGAAAATAATTTATAAATTACGAATAATTAATAAATATATTAATAAACGAGCTTGTAAAAGAAATCGTTAAAATTTAAAACGTAAAAATCGACGGATGGCTAGCTATCCCGGTATTCTTTACCTGGACTTAAAACGCCCGCGTTAAGTACTTATTCTAAGAGGATTCGATTAAAAGTTTAACGGAAATTACGCCGTAAGTAATAATTTCCGTGTCTCGTTTATAAATAACGTATACATACGACGCTTATATTAAACACTTTACGAAAAAACTCGAGAATAAATAATTTTTTTAACGAATTAATAAATAACTTATTCTATATTTATACCTTAATTATATTATTAAAAAGATTTAAACGTTTATACTAGATAAATAACGAGCGTATTTATTAATATAAAAAGATTTACGGTAATTATAATAATATTACTTAAAAAAACGAGATTAAAGAGAGTATTTTAGACTAATATTTCGAATACGCCTAAGAAAAATCGCGAGCTTATAAACGTTTAAAAAGAAATGCTTAATATTTTTAAAACGTATGGTTATATACCCGACGGGAGAACCTTTTTATTATAATTAAAAACTTATAAAATAATCTCGAGCCTCGATAAATTTAATAAACCTTCAGACTTTTTAATAAACCCGGATTTTAAGTATTAAAGCTAATATTTTATATAAGAAGAGGTATAAAAACACGTCTATTAACGTATTAAATAATACCTTATTAAAAAAGAGTAGAAGAATTATAACGATATAACGCTCGATTATAAAAGCTTATTATTTATTTAAAAAAATATCGGCCGGAAAATTAACGCCGCCGAATATAAAAAAATAACACTAAGCGGATTTAAAAAAGTTTTTATATTAAATAACGGATAATTAAAATAATTATAATTATATTATATTAATAATAAATATAAAAAGAGTTTATATTAAAGCGTTATTTATTATTATATATTTTATTATTTCTTTATTAATTTTAATTAAATCGTAAATTATATATTCTTATCTTTATAATCTATAATTCGTTAATTTACGAGATCGTAACTTTTTATTCTTTAATCTAACGATTTATTACGTGACCTAGGTTAGTTATCCGTTTAATAGCGCGGTCCGGGTTTATTTAACTCTAGTTATCTAAGCCTAGCTATTTAGTCTTAGTTATTTAAACTTAGTTGTCTAGTTCGTATTATTTATTTAATATTATTATTATTACGCTGTCTTATATTCTTTCTTTAATAACCGTTATCGTGTTTTTAATAAGTTTATTATTATTAATAAGTTATAAACGTTAATTAAATAGGGCTAGTTTATACTAAGTTTTATATATACTTTAAATATTATAAAGCCGCGCCGGAAATAGATCTAGGTTATATAATTAAACTAGGTTATAATACTATCTCCCCTTTTTTATTCACTTTATTTTTAAAACGATTAGTCGTTATAAGTATTATACCTCGCCGTCTTTTTTATTAAGATTTAGTAAACTTTCCCCTTTTCTTTTTTACTTTATTATAATATATACTTATTATACCTAATCGTGTCGAAAAGTCTTTAAATTCGCTGTTTCGTAATAAAAAGGTATCTTAACGCTTTATTCTTACCTACGCTATTTCGTCGGGTTCTATTACGAGGATACTAGCTTATTCTCTTTATAAATATCGTAGCTCGATATATTAGGTATTAGAATTAGACTCCTCTCGTTACTAGGAGTACGTTATTTATAATCTTATTAAATATAACGTTTTCAGCTTATCCTTTTAAGATATATAGGCCTTTATATTTTAATATTTAAAGCTTAAGGCGGATTTAAATACTTTTAAAGAGGAACGAAAGCTTTTTAATACGAAAATCCGTCGGGCGCGTAAATAGAAGAAAATGTGGCAAAAAAAGATTGCTCGTGCGATTACGCGGGGTTTAAAGAGTATAGAGGAGTTGGATAAGCTAGAACGGCGTGAAGCGCAGGAGGCCTCCGCCCTGCACCTTCTCCTTTAAGCGCCGGCTAGCCCTTCGTGCCTCTGGATTTTAACGTGTTTCCGGAGCTCTTAGCTTCGTTAACTATAGACTTCGTACTTCCTTTAAATCCTCGAACCTTTAAATCTCTTCAGCGGCATTCTCTAGGTATTTTAAGTTCTTAAGTATTATTTTTTAATAACTACCTTTTTATTAAATGAGGTATTAAAAGCCTCGTTTTACCTTTCGTTTATTAATAATCCGTTTAACCTCGTACTCGTATTAATTTATTTTAACTTTTAATCGTATATTACTTAAAGTGTTCTTAATTATTAACTCGAGTAATTAAATATAAGGTATATCCGTATTGTTTTAAATAATAATAATTAGTAATTAGTTTTTAAAATATTTTTTACGATTTTAAATAACTCGTTTTTTAAAGTTCAACTTATCGCTTAATTATTTAATTTTAATATTTCGTTATAAGAAAGAAACTTTTTCTCTTTTTTTAAAGGTTAATCTTTTTAACCTTATTTAATCGACGTATTTTTTATTCGTTTTTAAAGTAAAACGAGGTTTTAATATAGTATTATTTATAATTCTTTTAGTTTTTCGATTTATATAATCGTAATAAGTATTAATTCTTTTTTAAGGGTTTTTTTATAGTTTCCGGGTCGTAATTATAATTTATTTAAAATAATAAAATATATATAGTCTTATTATTTATATTATATAAACGAATTACGCTAAAAATAATAATTATACTTAATTATTCTATTTATAATTAATTTAATAACGTAAGTATTATTTTAATGTTTAATATATTCGGTCGGTTTATTAATTTATTTATAAGTAATAAGTTATAAATAATTTATATTTAATACCGAGTTATATTATAAGCGATTTTTTATATTTAGTAATAAATAGCTTATTTTAGTTAAAGATAATTATTTCGAGCAGCTTTTATTAATTAACGATTATTCGAATAAACGTATAAGTTAAGTCGCTAGTGTTATTAAATTCTTTACACGGTAAGAAGTAAGTATGTTTCGTAAATTTATTCGTAATTATTAAAATATTATAATAATTAACCTTAATTAAGGGTTTTTTAAATAAAGGTAGTTTAATTATAAAATAAAATACGATTACTTTATACGCTTTATTTAGTAATAAAAAATTTTATAATTCTTTATATAATTAATATTTAACGGCTTTAACTTTATTATAAAAATTATATTCACTAATTACTTTAATTATAATTAGCTTAAGGTTTTTATAGTCGAATTACTTAATAATCCGTTTCTAGGTCTTAAACACTCCCTAGTATTCGTGTGTGGGGTATTCGTAGAATTCTTTAATAAAGTACTTACGGTACTACTCGAGGATATAGATCTTATTTCGATAAAAGATGAGGCCTTCGCGGTCCTTAAGGTGATCCTTAGTATAGTTGATAAAATCGAGGGTCCGGTCAGGTCGTTTGAACTTAATAACCCAGTCGTTATTATACTAAACGCGGTTCGTAGCGTTTAGCTAATTTTAGCGTGACGGCGTAAGGTGACCGTTTTAATCGTACGTTAGTATAGTCCGCGTTTTAGGTGGGACTTCCTCCTAGTGGTTTAGTCGTCGGCTCAGTGCGTCGGCGCGACCGTTCTCGCTACCTTTACGGTAAATAATAGTGAGGTTAAATCTTAATACGAATTTAAACCACTATACTTATTATTTATTTAATTCTTTAGTAGTAATAAACCGTATAAAGTTTTTATAATTAATATAAACCTTTATTAATTTTATTATTTCGTTAAAATAATATCTCTACTTTTTATGAACTTTAATAATAGCTATTCGTTCCTTATCGTAGATTTAATAGTTAAGCTTTAATTTCTTCAACTTTTTAAAAAAGAATACGATGAGGTACGACTTTTTATTATTATTTTATTAGTTTAGTACTTTTTAATCGTATAATTTAATATATCGGTCTCGATTTTAAAAGGTTTTATAAGGTCTATTACGTAAATTATTAGCTCGTTAAGGATACGCTTTTTTATAGCGTAAAAAGTTTCGGCTTCTTTTCTTACTTGTTAGAATAATTCGTCCTTTTTCGTTAAGTTCGTTAAAAGTGTCGCTATCTTATTAAATCCGAGAAGAAAAATCCGGTAATGCTGTAGTTATTACAGCAGTGTTATTATTATTTTAATTTTTATAGCGCTTATAAGCGTAGATCACTCTTTAATTATTAAAATTATCGAAGGTTTTATTTAGATTTTTCTAAGGAATACTACGTATTTTATTAATATAATTAATCGTTAATAAAATTCGCTTTTTTTAAATTAATTAAAAAGTTAATATCTTATAGTTTTTAAAATATTAACTTTATATGCTCTTTATATTACTCTTCGTTTTTAAAATAGATTAAGATATTATCGAGGTATATTATAACGAACTTATTAAGATATTCGCGAAAAATATAGTTAATTATAGCTTAAAAACTAGTTAACACGTTAGTTAAACTAAATAATATAGCCTAGTATTCGAAATATCCGTATTTAGTGCGGAACGCGGTTTTTAATTTTTTTTAATACGGATTGGGTTATATACGTTAAGAAGATTAAGTATTAAAAAGATTTTAACGTGTAATAGCTTCTTTTGTAAATTATTAATTAAGGGAAGAGGGTACCGGTTTTTTATAATAATTTTATTAAGCTTTTTATAATAAATATATATACGTTATTTAAGTTTTTCGTCTTTACTCTTTTTTAATATAAAGAGAATAAGTACTTATTAACGATATAAATAGTGATATAACTCTTTTCTTAAGGGTTTTTATAATATATTTTTTAAGGCTTATTTATATTCTTAATTAAATTTATAAATTAATATAAAAAGAGGTTCTTTTCCTTCTTTTAAAGGTATTCGTAATCTTACTCTATATAAAGCGGTAAGCTTCGAATTACTAGTACTTTTTTAATATAATTATTATAACGTTTAGTTTAAGTTTTTTAATAATAATATATATTTTAAATACGTTTAGTTTATTAAGGGGTTACTTTTTAAACCGCTACTTATTAATTAAACTTCTTTTTAATATATTTTATTAAAGTTAGCTTATTTTTTTAATTAATTCTAAGATTAGTTACTTATAACTCGGGTATTTTTAAAAGTATATTATATTTTATAACGTTCGTAATATTATACGTAATTCGTTTATAACGTTTTTAGTATCGATTAAAAAGTTCGCGACTTTCTTTTATATTCTTTATATTTATAACTTATAAATCTTTTATTAACGGTTTTAAGTTAGTATAGGGCGTTTTTTTTTCTCTTATTCGAGCTCGAAGGAGTTAATAATTCGTAATAAAATATAGTTTTTTTAAGTTCCGTTATCGCGTAACGCTTTAATATAAACTCTTTTTATACTTCTTATTAATATAATATATTTATAAATAGTTTAATTATTCGTTATTTAATATAAAAACCTTCTTAAATCCGCTTGATATTATCCTTTTATATTTAGCGGCGTTCGTTTCCCGGCTTATATTTTTTTTTTAAATAAGTAATAACTTTTTATAATCGAGTATCGTATTGTCGCTAATTTTCCCTTTTTTCTCTGTGAGGTATTACTTGGTACGCCGGTAGAAGTGTTTCTATACCTTTCCTTATATAAAATACTAGTCTAAATATTTAAGATTCGGGTTCGTTAAATGGCTTAAAGGTTTATTAGGTTCGCCAAAGTTCGAGGTTACTTTACAGGTCCCTAGTTATAGTAAGGGGGTTCTCCCGTTAAGTATATGCCCATATATCCTAAAAGTGCTAGGTATTCTTTTTAAACGTTTATAAGCTCGCGATTTTTCTTAGGCGTGTTAGAGGTATTAGTTTTCGAGGTACTCCCTTTAATCTCGTTCTTTTAAGTAGTATTATTTTAGCTACCCTAAGTTTTTTTATATTAATAAGTACGCTTATCGTTTATTTAATATAAACGTTCGGATTTTTTTTAATAATATAGTTAAGGTGTAGTAGGTACGAAATAAGTTATTTATCGATCCGTCGGGGAAATTATCCGTTCTTAAGTTTTTTTACAAGGTGTTTAATATAAACGTTATATATATATAATATTTATAAAAAAGGTAAAGTATACGTTATTTATAAATAAAATACGAAAGTTATTATTTATAACGTAATTTTCGTTAACCTATTAATTAAATCCTATTAAAATAAATACTTAGTGTAAACGTTTTAAATCCGGGTAAAGAATACCGGGGATAATTAGCTATTTGTTAATCCTTAAGTTTTAAGTTTTTATAAATTTTTTTACGAGCTCGTTTATTAATATATCTACTAATCGTTCGTAGTTTATAAACGCGGCCTTAAAAGCGATAAAGAACTTTAGTTTTATAATATAATTTATTAACGCTTTAATAAATAGCTTGATTTTTTTTCTTAATAAGTACGCTTTACTAACGAATAAAGTATTATATTTAAAAGTTAAAATAAGTAAAAAAAGTAAAAAGGTATACTAAGCATAATAATACGGTTAGTTTTATAATATTTTTCGAATTCGGCCGAAATATAGCTTTCGTAATCGTTTAAAATTAAGAAGCGATAAAAACTTTTCGTCCGCGTTTTAATATATTTACCGAAATACTAAATTTAATTTAAGCTCGTTTTATTATTAGTTTAGCCGTTAAAAGTTAATATAATTATTTAATCGCCCGGTAAATCGTATTTAAGAAACTAGTTTACGAAGTAATATTAATTTTAAATAATTAAAAACAGGGGAATATATAAAGTTTACGAATTATTATATTTAATAGCCGTTAATTATTCTCGATTATTAACTTAAATTAATTTCGCTTTTTTATAATAATCGGCGCGTATTATAACGAGTATTAGCTTAATTATATTTATTATAAAGCCGGTTTCGTTAAAATTCTATATATTTCTATTTATAATACCGTATTTAGTTTTAATATTCGCGATTAATATAAATTAGCCGGAAATAATACTTATTTCTTTATAAAAAGCCTTTTAATATTCGTATTAACGGTTTATTTTAATTTTAAAGTCCGGGTTATACTTAATAGAGCGTTTAACCTAGTACTTATTAACGCGGTCGCCGCCGCGTAACTTTAAAATAAAAAGTAACTATATCTTTTATAATATTAATATTAAAAAATATTTCCCGACTATTTAAATTAATTATATAATTACGAAGCCCTTCTTTTTTAATTAAATTTAATTTATATTATAAATATCGGATTTCGCGTCGAGGTTCGATACCGTGGAGTCGGTCGCTTAAAATAGCTCGAGGGATGTCGTATACTTTCGTCGCAGTTTTTTAATTAATTCGATTCGGAATTTTCGCGTCGCTTAAATTATTAAAACTATACGATTCTTTTCGATTAAATCGATATTATAGTTATTAAATATTACGTATTAAAGTTTAATTATATAAATCGAAAAAAGAGTAGCCGACTTAAAGATATAGTCGATTTAATAATAAACCATATTAATTATTTATAAAACTAAATATATTAAACAAGTTATATATATATTATTAAAACGTATTTATAAAGCTTATAGCTTAATAAATATAAGAAAATATATAATAATTACGTTATTTATATTTAATACTTTAAAGACTATTAATAATATTAATTATAATAAGCTTATTAATTATTTAATTTATTAAGGCCTTTCGATAATAATAATCTTATAAATTAAAAACTAATTAAAAAATCGCCGTATAAAATAAAAGTTATTAAAGGGGGAATATAATTAGATTATTTAAAACTACGGTATTTTATAAAGCTTTTCGTTATTACTTTTATTATAACTATTTTATAACTCGGACTTTTTAATAATATTTTAAAAAGAGAGTTTATTATAATAAAAAGTACCGGTATTAATATAAAAGCTATTATAAATTATATAACCTTAATAATATAATTATAAAATAATAGTTTTAGTTTTAAAGTATTATAATAAAGTAGTTTTAAGGTAATTATTTTTATTTAAATTAATAATACGAGTATTTTAATTATTAATAAGTTTATTATAATTAATTATTAAATATAAAAAAGGTTTATAAGCGAGTAATAATTTAGATAACGAAGTTCGATTATATTTTTACCTCGTAAAAATACGATCTAATATATTTCTAAAAAAAAAGCTTAAAATTTTAATATAATTAATAAAATAAGCTTTTTAAGTTTAATTAATAATATAGCTATTTAAATTAAAAGCTTTATAAATATTAAAAGTTTTTATAAAACCTTATTAAAAATAATATAACGTGGTTTATTACTAAGTCGATTATATTATTAAATCGGCTAATTTTTTTATTACTACTTTTATATAAATTAATTAAAACTATTCTTTATTTAATTCGTTATTTTATTTTAAATCCTTTCTATATACTTACGTATTATAACTTATTTCGCCGTAAATATTATAACGCCTTTCACCGGTCGCCCTCCGCTTTAACGAACCCCCCTTTCCGTATTTATTAATCGCTAAACGCTTCCTTTTTACCTTCTCGTTTTATAGTTTTTAATATTTTTATATAATAAAGGCTCTCTTAAGCTAAACGCGTAATCTTTTAGTTCTCCGGCGTTTAAAAAATATTAAATTAGTTTTTTATAAAATATATATATATTATATTATTTAGTTTATAATATTTATAATTAATATTAAAAAGTTTTTTTAATAAGTAAAAACCGTACTTTTAATAAAAGTAAAGTATTTTATTATTTATTAAAGGTTAAACGGCGTTTAAAGGTTATAAATACTAGCCGTTCTCGAACGCGACGAGCTAAGTATAGGCGTTTAAAAATATATATCTAGCTTATTAATTATCTTTTCTAAGTAATAAAATACTAAACTAAATACGTTAAATCTAGATTTAATATTGTTTTTTATAAAAATAATAAAATATGCGGCTTTAAAAGTAATAAAAAAATTTTGTTTTGTAATATAATTTATTAGCTCTTTAATAAATGGCTCGATTTGTTTCGAATAAATACGTTTTAACGGCGAATAAAGTACTATATCTAGATATTAAAATAAGTAGGAAAAGTGGGGAGGTATATTAAGCGTAATAGTGCTGTTATTTTTATAAAATTATTAAATTTAACTAATATATAACTTTCGTAATCGTTTAAGATTAAAAAGTAGTAAAAAACTTTAAGTTATTTTTAAAGTTAATTAAAAATATAATACGTTATAATTATGAAAGTTATATTAAATAATAATAATCCTTTAAATTATATATTATAATATAATATAATATTAACCGTATATATAAGCTATAAAAAAGGTTTTATAAAATATATTAAAAATCTCTTTTAATTAAGCTTATTAAATATTATATAGCCTTTTATTATACCGCTTTAATAAAAATATATTTAAAGGTAATTATTAAAGGCGAGAAAACTAAAAAGTTAATTATAATTATATAATATAAACCTTTAAAACTAAATTATTAATGTTTTATATTAATAATAATAAATATAACGGCGAGGTTAAAACGAAAAATTTTTAATTATAATAGTTTATATTTAAAATTAAACGTTTAAAAATAACGGATATAAATATATTAAAATAATTTATAATAAAATTAGCGAAATTAAGAAGTATTTATATATCTTTTAAAATTATTTTAAAACTACGAAACCGGTAGCTTATTCGCGTCGATATTATTATTAATAATTAAGCTATTATTATATCTTTTGTTTACTTTTAATATATATAAGTATTTTAAGTAATAAACGCGTTAACGAGCTAATTAAATTAATAATCGAGGCGTTAATATTAATTATTATTATATATATTACTAAGCACCTTTATTTTATAATAACCTTTTATTTATATAATCTTTTAATAATAGTTTTAATATATATTATAATATACGTACTTCTTTTAAAATTATCGGCTTTAAAGCTTAATATTATAATAATAACTTTAATAATAATAAACGTTATAATAATAGTATTAATTTTATATTAAGTTAAAATGTTTAAAAGGTTTATATAATATACTTTTAAATAATTAATAAAACTTATTATAAATTAAGTCATTTTTATTATAATAACCGCTTAATATATATTAATTTTAAAAAACGAAATAATATTAAATTAATAAATAAAAAAGTATAGCTTATAAATAAATAAGTATAGTTTATAAATAAATCCTATATTATTACTTATTAAAATTAAAAAAGTTATAGTTTTAAATATAAAAGCTTAAAACGCGTTATAATAATTATTATATTTTAGTTTTAAATAAGACAAATCGGCCTTATAAATTATTTATTATAAATCTAATAAATAAACTTATTATTATATAATTATAATAACCGTTAAACGATACGCTATATATTATTAAATTATATTAAATATAAAGCTTTATAAAAAAAATTTAAAAGGCTATAAGCTTTAATTAAAAAAGTCTTAAGCCTCTTATTAATTTATAATAATTTAAAAGTTTATAATAATTTAAGAGTTTAAACGAACTAAAATCGCCGCTGTAGTAATACTTTAAACGAGCTTATTAAAACGGTTTATATACGCTACGATAAAAAACAACCACTTATAAAAGCCTTTTAAAAAAAACCCTCGAAAGCCTCTCGCTTAAAAGAGTCTTTAAAGAGGTCTTTAATAACGATTAAATTAATCTTTAACGCGGTAATTAACGGTTTTTTAAGCATAATTAATTATTAATATATTATATTATTACCGTTATTAATTAAAACCTATCTTATATATTATTATTTTTAAATAATTACTTTATAATTATAATATATATATTGCCTAGATTTATAAATAATACCCTCGAGTATTACTTAATTAATTTAAAGCGTTATATATTTATAAAATAGTCTCGTTTAATTATTAATATTATTAATACACTTTATAAAACTTATTATAATGCTTTTAATATTATTTTTAACGCGATTATATTAACGCTTTAATAAATAGCTCGATTTCTTTTAAATATACGCGCTTTAATAATAAATAAAACATTATATTTAATAATTAAAATAAAATAAATATATTAAGCATAATAATATTATTATTCTTATAATATACTTTAAATTACGTTAAAATATAACTTTTATAGCTATAATTATTCTTAATTATTAAATTAAACTAAATTCGAGTTTTTATATTAAATAACGCGTATTATAATAAGTAAAAGCTCGATTATATTTATTATAAAGCTAGTTTTATTAAAATTATATATATTTTTAATTAAAACATTATATTTTACTTTAATATCTATAACTAGTTTAAATTAATTAAAAATAACGCTGAAATATTTTAAAAAGCCTTTTAATAATTATATTAACGATTTATTTTAATTTTAAAATCTAGGTTACGGTTAATAAATCGCTTAATTTAATACTTATTACTTTATATTATAAATATTAAATTTTACGTCGTAAGATTTAGTTATAAATTCGATATCGTAAAATAGCTTTAACGACGTTATATATTTTTATAGTAATCTTTTCGCTTATTAAGTTTAAAAGGTTTTATATCGCTTAAATTATTAAAACGATTCGTTTTATTATATAAGTTAAGTATTATAATTATAAACTTATTATACGTTAAAGTTTAATTAAAATTAATAAGTAATAAAAATAAACCACTTAATAATACGAATTATTTAATAATAAACTACTTTATATATATTTTATTTTAATATAGTTTATTATTAAATCGGCCACTTTTTTTATATCTTATTATTTTTATATAATTAATTTAATTTTAACGTTCTAAATTAATTAAAATTATTCTCTATTCGATTCGTTACTTAATTTTACATCCTTTCTATATATTTACATATTATAACCTGTTTCGCCGTAGATATTATAACGCCTTCCACCGGTCCCCCTCCGCTTCGACGGACCCCCCGTTCCGTATTTATTAGTTACTAGACGCTTCCCTTTTACCTTCTCGTCTTATAACTCTTGAGATTCTTATATAATAAGGGCTCCTCTAAGTTAGACGCGCCATTTTTTAGCTCTCCGGCGCTTAAAAAATACTAAATTAACCTTTTATAAAGTATATATTTAATCCTTTATAAAAGTTATTTCAATTATTATTATATATATATGCTTTTTATTACTTAATTTATAATATTTAAAATTAATATTAAAAAGCTTTTTAATAAGTAAAAACCTTATTTTTAATAAAAATAAAGTATTTAATCGTTTATTAAAGATTAAATAACGTTTAAAGATTATAAGTACTAACCGTCCCTAGATATAACGAGCTAGGTATAAACGTTCGAAAATGTATATTTAATTTATCCATTATTTTATTCGGGTAATGAAATATTAAGCTAAATATATTAAATTTAGATTTAATATTATTTTTAAAAAAAAAAAAAAAATTTATACGGCCTTAAAAACGATAAAGAACTTTAACTTTATAATATAATTTATTAACGCTTTAATAGATAGTTTAAATATAATATTTTATGCGCCGTTAAAGCGTATTTATTTAAAAGAAATTAACTATCTATTAAAGCGTTAATAATGCCGTTATTTTTATAATATTCTTTAAATTCGGCCGAAATATAGCTTTTATAACCGTTTAAAATTAAAAAGTAATAAAAGCTTTTCGTCCGCGTTTTAACATATTTATCGAAATATCGAATCTAATTTAAACTCGTCTCGTTATCGGTTTAATTATTTAATCGCCCGGTAGGTCGTATTTATAAAACTAATTTACGAGGTAATATTAATTTTAAATAATTAAGAACGGCGGAATATATTAACTTTATAAATTAATATATTTAATAGCCGTTAATTATTCTCGATTATTAAACTAAACTAATTTCGCTTTTTTATAATAATCGGCGCGTATTATAATAAGTATTAACTCGATTATATTTATTATAAACCCGGGTTTATTAAAATTTTATACATTTTTATTTAAAATATTATATTTAGTCTTAATATTCGCGATTAATGCGAATTAGCCGGAAATAATACCTATATTTTTGTAAAAAAGCCCTCTAATAATCGTATCGACTGTTTATTCGGGTCTTAAAATCTAGGTTACGATCGATAAAGCGTTTAACCTAATACTTATCGACGCGATCGCCGCTGCGCGAGTTTAAAAAGAAATTAATTATATCTTTTATAATATTAATATTAAGAGGTATTCTTTAAATATTTAAATTAATTATATAATTATAAAGCACCTCTTTTTTTAATTAGATTTAATTTATATTATAAATATCGGATTTCGCGTTAAGGTTTAATACCGCGGAGTCGGTCGTTTAAAGTAGCTCAGGGGACGTCGTACACTTTCGTAATAGCTCTTTAACTAATTCGATTCGGACCTTCTCGTATCGCTTAAATTATTAAAACGATACGAATTTTTTTCGATTAAATCGGTATTATAGTTATAAAAATATTACGTATTAGAGTTTAATTTTAATAAAGTTTTCTATTTTTTATTTATTTTATTAAAAAAAGATTATAATAAAATTACTTATTTAAACTAATAACTTTTTTATTTAATATTAATTATTAATTTATTAACTTTATATTAAAAAAGGCGTATTAATTAAATAATAAATTACGTTTTTTTATAAATTTTCATTTTTAAATATTATATATAATTCTTATTTAAATAAAGTTATTAAATTAAATTAAATACTTATATTTAATAAAAAAATTTAATATTATAATTAAAGTAATTTAAAAAATAAAGCTTTATATTATAATTATATAAATAATATTAAAAGAAAATTTAAAAAAAAAGTTTTAATTAATTTTAATTTATTATTTATTTAACTATTTAAAATTAAATTAAATTAAATTAAATATTATTAAAATACTTTTACTTTACTTTTAATTAATATATAAACTTTAAAGCTAAGTTTTAAACGTGTTATAGTTTTAACGAGCGGAGATTCGCAAGGTCGGGCGGCCCCGCAGCCATGCGAAGCGGACGAGGTTATCCTACCCCAGGTCCAGCGCTCGCATAGCGGGCAAATAGAATAATAGCAACAAATAGAGTGTATTGGCATTCCCGTAGATCGCACGCGATGTGCAGGTGCTTACAGAAACCTCTTCAAGTTTGTGGGAATCAGACAGCTAGCTGACTGAGACCTCTTTGTCTAAGGCGGACCGAAACATGGCACTCAGGCGCTCGATTTCCCTGCTATAGCTTTCTGTTACCACGAGGGAGCGTAAATTAGGGAGGCGGGCAAGGAGGAAAGCGATGATCGCATCTATAGTTCCTTGGCGCCACTCTCGGGTCCAGTCTTGGGTATAGGAGAGCTGCAGCTTGTTGACTAGGCCGGTGGCTAGGTCCAGCGCAGATTCCGCCTCGGACTATAACAGCTTTGATAGGGGGGAAGTAAATTTTATGTGTTGGTAAAAGCTCAAGTCACCTGTTAGTCTAAAGATTTGGACATGTTCGGCGAGCTGCGGCCTTGACGAAATGCTACGAAGGAAGAGAGAGGGTGACAGGCGCGCCATTGCGGTCCACGTAAACTGAACGCTAGAGTAGAGAAGAGGGAAGATCGGCTGGAGAGCAGAAAGTAAGCATGAACAATATGATCTCGTTGGGACAGCCGATGAAGTCTAGGCGATAGGAAGCCATGTCGAGATCCCTGGTCGTGATCTTGTGTATGTGTGTGTATATGTGTGTGGCAGCGAGGAGCCAAGTTGCGAACGTCGATGTTTTAGGGGGATTGGCGCCCGCTTCAAGTACTCGTAATTATGCTTAGATATTTACTGCGGAGCATCGATCATCCATATAAATGGAGCAAGATCTCTTGTAAACTTGGGACCTAGACGACTACCACCGATATATCTGACTAGGACGTCCAGGCGAGGTATACGGGCCATGAAGATGAGCAGTTTATCGACGTTAGCAAACCCGACAGGGAACGATCTGTATTTATGTAACACGGCCGTACGCCCAGGACTTTGTCTTCATTTCGACAGCAGTACGTATGATATTGTGGTAACATCAACCTGATCTTGAAAGTGTAGAGATCGAATGAGTTGGGTTAGCAGCTGACTAACCTACGCATGGGTGCGGTAGTTTATACACAGCAATGCGTGCATGCATAGTATGGTCAAACTCCAGTGCCTCTTTTCACGGCATATACCCTCACGGGCTTCGCCAACCTCCGTCTGGCAGCAATGTCCATTCGTACCTATGCATGCTGTTGTGCATGATAGGGTGCCACCAATCGATACTCCTTACACCACTGCGGGTTTGGAGGCCTGTATGCAGGATATTCCACTTCCGGAAAGTCAGGGGGGTGGAGGGAAGGTCTGCATTGGCGAGGACTACGCCTGGAGGGCGTGACTGCGGACAATGTCTCAGGCTTTGGGCGTCTGTGGCCGCCATGCCACAGCCCCTGATACTCCGGAGTAGCATTATGGACGTCTTTTAACTGCGGCTTAATGCTTATAAACTCCGAGGTATTAAGCTATGCGGTTATAAGCAACATATTATTAATATACTAGACAATAAGTAGATATATTAGATAATAAGTAGATATATTAAATAATAAGCAGCGTAATAGTTATATTAGTTTCTTTATTATATCTTTATAAAATATACTATATTATAAAGTATTATTAAATAATAATATAATATATTAATATATATAACGTGGTTTATTATTAAGTCGGCTACTTTTTTTTAATTTACGTAATTAAACTTTAATATATAATTTTTTTATAATTATAATATCGATTTAATTAAAAAAAGATCGTGTTATTTTAATAATTTAAGCGATACGAAAAGGTTTAAATCGAATTAATTAAAGAGCTACTACGAAAGTGTATAACGTCTCTCGAGCTATTTTAAGCGACCGATTTCGCGGTACTAAACCTTAACGCGAAATTCGATATTTATAATATAACTTAAATTTAATTAAAAAATAATTATTTCGTAATTATATAATTAATTTCTTTTTAAAATCGCGCGGCGGCGACCGCGTTAATAAGTATTAAATTAAACGCTTTATTAATTATAACCCGGATTTTAAAACTCGAATAAACCGTTAATATAACTATTAAAGGGCTTTTTATAAAGATATATGTATTATTTTTAATTAATTTATATTAATTATTAATATTAAAACTAAATACGATATTTTAAATAAAAATATATAAAAATTTAATAAAACCAGCTTTATAATAAGTATAATCGAGTTAATACTCGTTATAATACGCGCCGATTATTATAAAAAAATAAAATCGGTTTAGCTTAATAATCGAGAATAATTAACGGCTATTAAATATATTAATTCGTAAAGCTAATATATTCCGCCGTTTTTAATCGTTTAAAATTAATATTATTTCGTAAATTAATTTTGCGAATATAATTTATTATATAATTTAATAGTTAAAGTAACTTTTAATAATTAAATTAATAACGAAACGAGCTTAAACTAGATTCGATATTTTAATAAATATATTAAAACATAGACGAAAGGCTTTTATTATTTTTTAATTTTAAACGGTATAAAAGTTATATTTCGGCCGAATTTAAAGAATATTATAAGAATAACGGCATTATTATACTTTATATACTTTTTTACTTTTTTTATTTATTTTAATTTTTAAATATAACATTTTATTTATTATTAAAACATATTTATTCGAAAAATCGAGTTATTTATTAAAACGTTAATAAATTATATTATAAAGTTAAAGTTTTTTATCGTTTTTAAAGTTATATATTTTATTATTTTTATAAAAATTTAAATTAAATTTAACTTTAACGTATTTAATTTCATAAATTAAATATACGTTTTTAAACGCTTATATTTAATATATTATATTTAAAAACGAGTAATATTTATAACCTTTAAAGGTTGTTTAATTTTTAATAAATAATTAAATATTTTACTTTTATTAAAAATAAGGCTTTTATTTATTAAAAAAACTTTTCGATATTAATTTTAAATATTATAAATTAAAAAAAAATTATTTATATAAAAATATATAAAATAACCTTTATAAAAAATTAAATACGTATTTTATAATAAGTTAATTTAATATTTTTTAAACGCTAGAGAATTAAAAAATCTCGCGCTTAGCTTATAAGAGCCCTTATTATATAGGAATTTTAAAAGCTATAAAACGAGAAGGTAAAAAAAGAAGCGTTTAGTGATTAATAAATACGGAATAAGGGGTTTATTAAAGCGGAGGGCGACTAGTAAAAGCCGTAGTAATATTTATAATAAAATAAGTGTTACGATCGGCGGGTTAGTCCCCCGCGGGTAGCACTTAAGGCGTAGAATTAGACAGAAATGACCCGAAGAGTCATTTCCGAAGCTTTTGCTTTATGGCGCAGTGGTTAGTCCACACGCACTGTAATAATAAGCTATAATATATAAATATATATAAAAAATATAAAATTAAATAACGAATTAAATAAAAAGTAATTTTAATTAATTTAAAACTTTAAGGTTAACTTAATTTATATAAAAATAATAAAATATAAAAAAGTAGCCGATTTAATAATATAATTAACTTAGTAATAAACCACGTTATATATATAATAATATAATATAATTTAAAATAAATTATATTATAAATATAGTTAAAATATATCACTAAGCTTTATAATAATTAAATAAATAAAAGTAAATTAAAATAAATAAGTATTAATATTAAATAAAGGTTAAAATATTATAGTTATTATTATTTAAACTTTAAAGCTCACGCTTAATTAAACTAAGTCTACACTTTTAAGTTACTTAATAAGAGAAACTCTAAAACAATATTCTAAATTATAAGGTATAGGAATGACTATACTTACATATAACCACTTCTATATTATCACGGAGCTGCTGGTTTCTTGGTCTTGCTCTGCCTGTAGCCGGTTGATTCCTTACGAACCGTTCTCAAATGATCCGATCCGTATTTGAGTCATTATCTCTTAAGCCACTGGCTTCACCCAAGTCGAATATCACACAAATCGAAGTCACACTCGAGTAGAACGGTATTACTAGCTATTGAATTGAGACACCCCGCCTAGCTCACTTATCGCCAACGCACATACATAGTCCCTCTTAGACGGTTGACCACGATACATCGCACGCACGCACGCACCCACATATAGACAAGGCTGAGGGGCAAAGCCTAGCCTCGCCATGAATAGACCAGAAATCGGATCATGTGACTCCATTCCATATTCGCTCCGGTAAAGTCGCTCAAGCTCCATCTCCCCCTGTATACATACGCGTTGTCAGTGTATAGATATGCTTAAGTGTGTGTGCATCGCAGTCTCGCATGCGTCGGATCGGTTACAACAGTCAATCCGCCCTGGGCATCCCGAAGTATAAACAAAACACGGATCGATTCTCAAGTTTAATAGGTTAGGAAGAAAACAATCCGAGTCTAATTATTGCGCCCTGTGATGCAAACGTCTGTATTGTACACTATAGACAAAGCCTTTCCACCCGCCCAAGAATGCATGCCAACGCTTCATTACACCTGCATAGAAATTATGCCATTACGCACAACATCCCCATCTACAACAGCATCCGTCTCGGGTCCTCAATGTACTCCTTGATCTTCACCAGGAACTGAACAGCTTCCCGTCCATCGAGCAGGCGGTGGTCATAGGTGAGAGCCAGGTACATCATGGGTCGGATCTCGATCTTGCCGTTGATGGCGACCGGTTTGTCCTTGATGGCGTGGAGACCCAGCACAGCAGTCTGGGGAAGGTTGATGATGGGCGTGCCCATCAGCGACCCGAAAACGCCGCCGTTGCTGATGGTGAAGGTGCCACCGGCCATATCCTCGATCGTGAGCTTGTTATCACGTGCCTAGCAAGGAGACATGGTTAGCTGACTATGTAGACAAGCAGGAAGTATAATTGTAGGAATGCGCACCTTCTTGCCAAGGTCGGCAATGGACTTCTCAATGTTGACCATGTCCATGCCCTCGACGTTGCGCACAACGGGGGTAACCAGGCCCTTCTCAGTGGCAACCGCAACGCTGAGATCGACGTAGTCTCGGTAAACAATGGTGTCACCACCATTCTCGCCCTCGATGGAAGCGTTGATGACGGGGATATCGCGCATGGCCAAGACGCAAGCACGGGCGAAGGCGCTCATGAAGCCCAGCTTGACGCCCTGCTTCTTCAGGATCTCGTCCTTGTAGAGCTTTCGGAAGTCCATCAAGGAAGACATGTCGACCTCGTTGAAGGTAGTAAGAGAGGCGGCGGTGTTCTGAGACTGCTTGAGACGCTCGGCGATTCGGAGACGCATGCGGTTCATCTTGACCTATATTGGTTATGGCTGGTTAGAGTACTTGGTCGAAACCGCTTCATCAGGAGCCGGTGGTTTCACATACTCGACGCTCTTCGCGGCTGCCCAGAGTAGGGCCGGCGCTGGACGAATCCTTGGCCGGTTGCGAGGACTGCTTAGGGGGAGGAGTCTCCTTCTTGGGCTCTGGCGGGGGCGCAGGTTTTGAAGACTCGGGCTTGGACTCTTGCTTGGGCTCGGGCTTGTTCTCCTCCGTAGGCTCGGCGGGTTTGGCATCGGTGGAAGCGGTCTCCTCCTTGGGGGCCTCCTTGGACTCGTCCTTGTTGCCGCCTTCCGGGGCAGCGCCGGCCTCGATCTTGGCAATCTCCTGGCCGACGGTGACGGTGTCTTCCTCATTGGCCATGAGCTCCTTGATAACACCAGCCTCGGGCGCATTGACGGCAACGTCGATCTGGAGGGCGCTTGTTAGTGAACGGTCATAGCCGGAAGAGCCGTGCGGCCTAGCACGGCCTTCCAGGCGGGTGCATGCTTGCCTTGTCTGTCTCGATGGTCGCAATCTCCTCGTCTGCCTCAACGTAGTCGCCAATCTGCTTGTTCCACTGCTTCAAGGTACCCTCGGAAATGGACTCGGCCATCTGAGGGACTTTAACGAGAGTATCGGCGTAGGTGCGCACTTGGTTCATCATGGTGGGCAAGGGAACGCCTCGCAGGGGCTGCTGCATAGGGCGTCGTAATTGCGCAATGCGCGCCGCGGTGAGTAGCCTTCGAGAAAACATGATGGTAGACTTGTAGTTGTGACGTGGATGTTTTTAGTTTTTCTTCTTTAATAACCGAGGAAAGGATCAAACAGGAAGACTCCGACCTGTCGCAAAGGAAGCAGGGAGCAGAGTATGTCTAAGAAATGGACCGGCACAGTTGAGTGTGCGAAAGAGTCACCCGGGAAGCGATGTTAGGATATATTGGAGAGAGAGAGAGAGAGAGAGAGAGATTTATTGACGCAAGAAACAAGCAAAAACGGTTGGATAAGTCGAATTGGAGAAGCTCTAAAAAAAGCTGCAAATGCAACACCCGTGTTTCCGACAGGGGGGGGCAGGGGAGCTTGGCGATTTGTCCTGCTACCAGCTGCTACAGGTAGGCAGGCTGGCAGGGGGAAAAAAAGGCAAGGAAAAGCACAGCTGTGAAGACATTAGCCGGCAACCCCAGGAGTGAGTGACGTACCGATTTCTCCCGCCCATGCCGAACGGAGGAGCATTATGTGCTAGCAGGCATGAATGGGCCAGCAGGCACGGAAAGGGAAGGCTGGAGATTGGACCTAGCGTGCCAGCTGAACAAGTCACGGGACTGGCTGGCTGCAGTCCACAGCGTTGCGGCAAGTCTTTACGGTTCAAAACGGTGGACGGTGGGCAACGTCAGTGCTTGCTCTCCGAAAGATACATGACCCGCTGGGCGAGGTACCTGACAGCCAGCCGGCAACCTCAGGTCCAGTAACGGAGCGGAACCAGCGCCCGAGGCTGGCCAATCAACTTGCGAGGGAACAAATCAAGCCCAAGCTCCATTCTGTGTGCTCTGATTTGTTGCCTCAGGCATCCAACTCTCAATTGGCTCAAGCCCACCTCGAGCTTGCAACATTGTGAATCTATCTCCAAGCCGCCAGCCAAACCATCGCGAGTCCGATTGACCGCGACCACCTACACACTCCACTCCTCTTCGAACGTGCCGAGCTCGGATGCGGAATTCTACAGTGTTCAATCGAGCGCCAATTCCTCGTCAACGAAACAACGCCCTGTCCAGTCCGGGTTGGCATCGCATCGGGAGGAAACAAAAGGGCTAATTCACACCTTTTCCTTGGCCAACATGTCTGCGAGACAGGCCGCACTGTGAGCTCATCTGCCGCATCTCCAGTGTGCATGTGCGGAAAAGTTTCTGACCAAGCATCGTGTCCGCAGGTCGCTCTACCGACGCTCTCTGAAGCTGTCGCTCGACTGGGCCGTCCACCGGCACTTGTGGCGAGGGCAAGCCCTCTACATCCGATCGCTCTTTGAGGCAAACCGCAACGTCACAGACATACGGAAACGACGGGTACGCTACCTCCATTCCCTTCCATACTTGGTCAAGCCATTGAGGCCTTGCTTGGGCCGGCTATCGTGGCAGCCGTGATGGAGACAATGGAAAGCTGATAGAATACCTGGTACATCAATAAGGCGTTACTCTCCGAGACGGAGAAGCTGCTGCAGGAGTGGAAGCACCCCGATCCTTACACCTCCCCAACCGCCCCTGGAGGTATGCTCAGATTCTACGTGCCGGGAAAAGGCGGCTTGGGGGAATGCCAGGCTAACGAGATACACAGGTTCCAAGTACGAGCGAAACCTACCCGTACACTCTACAGCTCGTAAGTATCAGTCTCTACCTGTCTCTTTCGGCTGTGACAGACATGAACAAAGTCGACTAACATTTCCACCAGCCCCGCCCGACTTGAAGTTTTGATCAATTGCAATGATTTGCACCAGCCTAGGAGGCAGCAAACTGTACATAGACCCTGTAATCTGCGCATAGATATCAACAAAAGTTGCAACCAACATCTCCGGGCTCCTCGACTTCGTTCGCTAGTGTGACCCACGAGTCTGAAATATCGAGTTACTCTACGTGCCGTAGTTTCGCGGTAGCATACAACACGATAGTGAAGTATCGATGCAAGCTCGTGGGTTGGATACCACAAGCAAAACGCCGCCAAACCAGCATGACGAGGCGAGCGCGCAAGATAGCAAGGATGCCGAATTGCCAAGAACATGAATAATTACGGACCAAGTTGAGAGTTTTCATAACATACAAGTGGAAGACGAGTCACTGTTGTAGCAAGAAGGCAATAGCAAGTGTTTGTTCAGAAAGTTCTCATTTCAAGTCCATATCCCTAATGGACGTTTCCCAGACGGATTATGTCTGTAATGTACAACCCATTCGCATAAAAAGCAAACCTTGACCTGCCGTGACCCCGTTGTTCATGAAAAGCGTCCCAAACTGCAAAGCAGAAAACACAGAAAACCAAGCGCAAAACCCAATTACAACTCTTGGCTGCCGGCGTTCTTGCCAGGCTTGCCAGTCTTCTTGGGCAGGAGGTCTAGAAGATGACGAATTAATATGGCTGCTGCTTGGCGGGAGCGTGCAATGTAGGGATACTCACTTTGGTGAATGTTGGGGAGAACACCACCTTGGGCAATGGTGACGTGGCCGAGAAGCTTGTTCAACTCCTCATCGTTGCGGATGGCGAGCTGAAGATGGCGGGGATGATACGGGTCTTCTTGTTGTCGCGGGCAGCGTTACCGGCCAACTCGAGAATCTCGGCAGCGAGGTACTCAAGGACGGCAGCCAGGTAAACGGGAGCACCAGCACCGACACGCTGGGCGTAGTTGCCCTTTCGGAGCAGACGGTGGACACGACCGACGGGGAAAGCCAGACCAGCCTTGGATGAACGGCTATTGAAGGAAGCCACGTTAGAATCCATGTAGGTGAAGAGAACGGGCACGCCTTGAAGTGGAAGACGCGTTCTGATGCGACCAAGGATGGAGATCCAAGCCGAAGAAGCGCGACCCAAGGGTAGGCGGGCTGAAGACGGGAATATACTTACGATTGAGCGTTCTTGGAACCGCTGGCCTTGCCGCCGGACTTGCCGCCTCCAGTCATTTTGATGGATGTAGTTGGGGTTGGTGGAAAAAGGGAGTTGATTGACGGATGTCCGAGGACTGAAGATCGAAAAAGATCTAAAGAAGTGGTTGAAGGTGGAAAGTGGTGGTGGTTGTTGTTGTTGTTGAGATGAGATGGAGTGGGAAGTATTGGTGAAGTTCAGTGGGGGATAGCTGCTTAAGTACTGGTCGCGTCAAGCAGCCGGATCACGAAATCACCAAAAAGACCAACAGGCGAAAGGGAAGGGGGAAGCTGGGGCCAAGTGGGTTGTGGCACTGATCTGAGTTACAGAGTTACAACCACCGCCAGGCGGTGGCCGGGTTGAGCTGCCTCATGGCTGGGGCTAGTCCGCTTTGGGCCCAGAAATGGAAATCGCGCGCCTGGGCTGCTGGGTGTGCTTAGAAAAAACATGAACGCCGAAAAATAACAAAGCCGGGAAAATCAACTGGCCCGGTCAAGGTCCTCCCCACTCTTCAAGGCCATCCTGCAGCAGAGTGCAGCCGCCGCCTACCGCCTAACCTACATGGCTCTGGGAACCGAGCCGATAAACTGCTTGCTTGCAGCCATCGATTGAATGCCTTGATTGCATTGTACTAAGACACTAACACACTGCCGCGCCCCGCACCCGACCAATCAAATAATCGCATTTCCCCCTACCCAGGCATCCATTCTGGCATGGACACACTACCTGATCCCACCTGATTGGAATAATAATAATGTTACATAGATAGCGAGGCACCCACCCCATGGAGACCTGGCCCTTTCCCTCGTTCTTTCTACTTCCCGCCGCGTCCTCGCGGACGCTTTCCCCCCTCTGGTCGATTTGTTGTCCTCTTCGCGTCGGATCAGTCTCATCGGGTCAAATCACTCGCTGAATGTCTATCGCCCATCGCCCACGCCTGGTGCTGAATCTTTCCCCCAAGGCTCACCTCTTTTCAAACCAGACACCCAACTGCTCGACTGATTGCCTACTGGTGTCTATGGTCGAATTTTTGTCTCGAATTGCTGGATTTTCCTCGGGCTTGTCTGATCTGGGCACTACGGAACGCTTGGGATTTCTCACTCCAGTCTGACTGGTCCAGCTGAGTGATTCGAATCCGACTGGAGGATTTTGCCGTTTGATCTGGCCCTCCGGCTGATCCGATACTGCGTTTTGTGTCAACCGGATTGACTCATGATACCCAAGTCATATTGAATTGATTTTATTCTATGTTAGGTCTTCCTGCATGGTCCAGATCTTTTGATTTGAGGGTTCATATGCTTCCTGAACCCAACTTCTTGAACCGTTTTAAATGGTGAAGTTACTTGAGGTCCAGTCAGGGCTTATGAAGGCCCATTTTTACCCAGAGTCTGGTATTGCATGTTAGTTGTTAAGGTATATAGTGAAATTACATATGAAATACATAGGTATAGCACCAGGTTCTTGAATTTTTGCCCATCTGGGGTTCAGAATATGCATGTGATATACAGATCTGCGGTATCAGCCTTGCCAGAAGCCACTTGCGACACGGCTCCGGGCCGAACTCTGGGGTAAATCTATCAAACATCGGCCCCGGAAACTGCCAGCCGCGGGGAAGATCTGGTGATAGCTTCATTTTCGTGACCAAAGTGGAAATCTAGACGCACCCGTCGGTGTCAGGGTCATGTGATACAGGTGGCATAGGATGGAGCTGGCAGTCGTGTGGGTGGGGGCCACTGGCTCTCCACGACAGGAATGTGATCCACCGCCCAGGACAGAGGAGACGGATCAGGCTGTGATGCAGCCTCAGAGCTAGTTGTCTGTATGCAGATCAAGTATGCGGAAATGCAGCGAGACGGAATTATTTGATTGGCTGGATTGCTACGATAATAGGTTCCGGACCCGATTCTTGCCTCATGGAGATGGCGTGTTCCTGGCGACAAGGGGGAGGAGATGGATGGATGATTGATCGCAGGGGAATAATGGAAGGGAAGGGAAGTTGACGCGCTTCTGGGGCCTGCAAAGCGCGTCGGTGTCTTTGTGCCAATAATGCGGTGGGCTGGGATGGAAAACCGACCAACCAGTTGATTAATTAAAGCAGTTCAGGGTAGAAAAAAATGGGTTCCATCGTTAATGGTTGATTTGAGCGGGTGGGGTTTCACCTTTTGGCTACCTTACCGTCGCGCTGGGGGTGTGTGGCTCTGAAAGCCAGGCCATCTCTGCCTCCGAATTGTGGTGTTCAATCAGTAACCACGCTAGTGTCTTTCGCTGCCAGCTACAAAAGGACCTTCATCCCCCATTCATCCCTCCAATCCACAACTCTTGACTTCCCATCAACCACAACCCATCTTTCCAACCTCACAACAAGCCAGCAACAGCTTTTGGATTCTCAATCCATCAAACTACACCAACTCACCTTTTTTTCACCCAACCAACACAACCAACCAATCTCAATATGCCTCCCAAGGCCGCTGACAAGAAGCCCGCCTCCAAGGCACCTGCCACTGCTTCCAAGGCTCCCGAGAAGAAGGATGCCGGCAAGAAGACCGCCGCCACTGGCGAGAAGAAGAAGCGCACCAAGACCCGCAAGGAGACCTACTCTCCCTACATCTACAAGGGTATGTTTTCGCATCTTCAAATCCCACTTGACCGCTACCTCGGCGCGCTTTCTTTCCCACCCGGAATCGCGTCGCGTTTACGTGTCATGTGGGCCCTCCTACACTCGCAACTCACTTGCTAACTTCCATTTCCAGTCCTGAAGCAGGTCCACCCCGACACCGGTATCTCCAACCGCGCCATGTCTATCCTCAACTCCTTCGTCAACGGTAAGCTCCCTACTCCAGTCGCGCTCCAGCGCGCCGTACTTCTCGAACATCGCATTCTAATACACCTTTCTCTACAGACATCTTCGAGCGCGTCGCAACTGAGGCTAGCAAGCTCGCTGCGTACAACAAGAAGTCCACCATCTCCTCCCGAGAGATCCAGACCTCGGTCCGCCTCATCCTCCCCGGTGAGCTGGCCAAGCACGCCGTCTCTGAGGGCACCAAGGCCGTTACCAAGTACTCCTCATCCACGAAATAAGTGGTGCTTGGATTTCTCGGTTTCTGCGGTTGTCTAGGGTGTTTTTTGTCTTGGGTTTGGGGTCCTTTTTTACACAGCTTGCTTGGCATCATGATGAGGCTTGGCCAAGGGGTTCAAGCTTCGACACATGGATTCTGATGAATTGACATCGATCTGGAGTCTCAATAATGCGTTACGGATGGCTTTGATTTTCGGAGGCGATTTGCCTCTGCATTACGGTATGGGGTTCTGCGGTTGTACAATACAGATTTCCCGATAGGGTTCCCCGGAATGATACTCAACAATGAACAAACTTCGGTGCCTCTTTTGCCTGTGAATTACAACCACCTTTACCCACGTTTGCCTGGTCTACTAGCTGGTGCAAAATCAATATATCGTTTGTCAATGGTATCTCGGCCCGGTGTATGTCATTCAATATCTATTTTTGTAGTCCTCACGGTCCGTTATATGGTCTTACCCGGATCGCGGATCGCCAGCAGCAAAGGGCTTAACACTGGATTATTGGGTTAGTTACTTAACGTTGTCTAATTTCCCCTCGTTCTACCCGTTCAGCGAAGGCATAGAGAGTGACGGGATGCATTTTATGTGGTTTGATCGGGTTCTGTTTCAGTCAGCTGGCTAAGAATCCGGATCGTCAATAACTTGTTGTGATACTGGCATCATGAAGTTGCCTGGTACATGCCTCACCATATTCGCTTAACTCGGTGGCATGAAATGCGGCGCAGATATAGCTATTACAGTTTGCTTCTACGAATGAATGCGGTGCATCCTACACCAAAACGATATGTCGCTCTGTAGGACTCCATCCGCTTCTAGGCAGCTCATTCAAGCATATTTCATGTTTACTGTACAGTGCAACTAATGTTGAGGTCGCTCTACTCAGGATTCGCCCAGGCCAGCCTTGGTCTTCTTGACGACGTGTACGATAGGTACCATGATGCCCTTGTTATCGGTTGTGCCGAGGGCCATGCCCTTGGACCAGCCCATCTTTTCGAGCAGCATTCGGCCCTTGTTGTCAGATGCCAACTCGGAAGCATGCTGGCCCACAACCTCTCCCTCTCGGTAACTGGTAGCAGCATGACCACGCTTGACATTGGGATCCTTGCGGCGAAGAGCCTTGTATTCCTTGACCACTTCCTCGTCAATATCGACTCGGGGATAGTAGCTTTGGCGCAGATAGCGAGTAGCCGAGGTGAAACCACGCTCGTCGTAGCTGACAGTGCCCTTGGTTCGATACAGGACAGGATAACGGCCGACACCTTTGCCTGCGGACTGTGACTTAATCTTGAGTTTTGACGCCACCTGGTGAATGCATCGCCGCGAATGCTTATCCAGCGGGGGAAGACTCAGCCTGTATAGTTGTTAGTCATCAATATGTTGAGGTGGTAAAGTTTAAGGGATGGTCGATGCACTTACTGCTCATCGTCGCCGAGGATGAACTGCTCCAGCTCATACACAAGATCGTCCTTGGTCATGCCTCCAGGATACTTGATACGTGAATCTTCTGGATTAACGCTCTTGCCCAATAGCCCTTGTGCACGAAGGGCTTCCCGCTGTTTCTTCTTGTCTGCCTTCTTCAAACGATCCTTTTGGGATGATGCATTCATCGCTTCCTCCAGCTCCGAGTCGGATACATAAGGCACTTGCGAACGTTTGTTGTAGTTGTGAAGCGAGGGGCGGTGCCAGTCCATCAGGTCGAGTTCGTCAAAGGCCTCGGCCATCTTGGAAGCACTTGGAAATTGGCCCTTCTTCTGGATAATCTTAGCCGTCTTGGAAGAACCCTTCTTCTTGCGGCGTGGCGTGGTCTTGGGGGCTATATTCCATTCGTCCCCATCATCGTCCCCATCATCGTCCCCAGATCCCGTGCCATCGTAGAGGAAGATCTCACCACCACCAAGTCCCACTTGCTCCTGCTTCGCTAGCATTCGTGCCAGTCGCTCATCTTGACCCTGCGAAGCAGCTCGCTGGGCATCTGGACCATCACTGCCATTAGGCTGTTCACCAGACTCATCGATGCTATCTTCGCACAATAATCCTTCCGGGAGCCCGTCGCTATCGGTACCCCCGATATCACGGAGTAGATGGAAAGCATGCGAAGCAAGACCAGGGTGTTGATCAAGCTCGTCGTCATCGTCTTCTTCATTCTCCCCCATGTTGGCGATGTAATCTGCAATCATCGCAGCTTTCTCATCAGAATGCGTTCCACTTAGGAGGTTTTCAAATCGCTGGTCATCCACTATTTCCTTGTTTGCTGGAGGTTGTTCGGTGACGGTGGTCTTGTAGACGTCAACGTCGGCACTCAATAGACTAGCCTTGTGAGCGGCGGCCTGCATCGTCTCCTCTACCACCTTGATCTCGGTATTCATTTGGCCAAGCTGCATGAAATCACTGTCCGGCTTGGGAGTATTAGTAGAGCGCGTGGCCGGCGCTGTGGAATGGCGTGACGGATTGCGACCCTTGAAGAGTATGACTTCTTCGCTGGAGTCTGAATCGTGAACAGAGCTGTGAACGCTCTCATCCTGTATTTGGATAGGAACCCTTGTATATTTCTGTCGTAGTGTCTTGTCTCCCGCTGTGTCGATTACAAATAACGGGGGTGATGGTGCAGCAGATGGGTGGGCGTCCGCTGCAGTAGTATCCGGGTTTGGGGCTACATCGTCGGCGTCAACGTCAACATTGACATCATTGCGCTCTCTCCCCGTCGGCGGGGCTTGCGATTACAGCATCGTCAGGATGCACATCTATTGCCATGGTGTCATCCGGGACGTGGGCCTCGGCAGCATTTGAATCCACTGGCGTCACCTCTGCTGGGGCAATTTGCTTGTCCTCGTCCTGCAACACCTTAAGTTCGTCTGATGGGTTCATATAGCCAGCACTGACAAACTTGACGGGATTGTATCGCAACTTGCCATCTTGAGCTGGGCCGCCGCGGCGTCTCTGAGCCGTGCTCCTAGCCTCGTCGGCCAAAGTATGTGGTCCTGGCACGTGTGTAAGCATCTTGTGGAGGATTAACAGCCGAGACAGGCGGGCGATGAGGCCATACCACGATTAGGACCTCTGAAGACGGGTGTACTAGACTGTATCACGTCCAACAAGGGATCACGTCGAGGACCACGGCCTCTAGGCCCAGAGGACGGGCCTTGGCCAGGGGGTGCTTGAGTTGACTTCTTCGGGGGTTTTCTTCTGGCCATAGTGGCTGATGCTATTGAGATAGGTCGGGTGGGAATTTGATACAGTTGAGCGATTCTAAAACTGGATGTGCTGTGTCTTTGTCTGATACGGCGGAACTCCAAACCAAACAGATGAGGGAGTGAGTTGTGTCACTTGTGTGTGTGGCGGAAGTTCAGTTCCAAGCAATAGGTAGTTAGGTGCATGTGGGTAGGACGCCACCTGATTGGGTCGGATTGTCGAGGCAGGCAAGACTATTCGATTCTGCTTCCACTTTACTTTTAGGTCTGGTATGAGTCAACCGACCGAACCTGCTAACAAGCTTGTACGGTACTGTACGTCCTGTACAATCAGTGCATAGACGAACAGCCCATCAAAGGCCTTTGTTCAAGTCCTCGGCAAAGGGGCCTTTTGAGAGGATAACTTAAGTAACCTACACCAGAGTTGAATGGCTTTCTCTCTTCCCTTGAAACGGAGTCTCCATCAGAGCTGGTGGGATCGATGATGCTATCAGCATTGAAGTCATCAAGTTATCACCTACACAGCTATCTATTATCGATAACGGCATTCTCTCCACTGTAGGTACTAGGCAGCTTTGGAGGGGCAGTCCGCCCAGTAGCCAGCTGTACGGAGGTCCAGGCAGTACAGTCTACCACTCGTGGTCGAAATATCAGCATGCACAATAATATAGACTGTCAAGTCTACCTATGAGCAAGGCAAGACATGCGCTTCATAGTTCATACTACTTTACTTGGGTTAACAAGTCGAGCATGATGCCTACTGTAGAGTCACTGTACCCCATCACTGATGGATTTGGGCATGGGCTCCACTTGACTGTGCTCCTAGTCGATCTGGCGTCACAAGGCCCCGGCTTCCCCAACTAACCTATGGCAGATGACTGGACTTGAGCGTCTGGTCATGGCCCAAGAAACTCACTCACCTTTATCACGTTACGATCAAATCTCTACATCAACCAAACTGCCCATGAGAAAGAACACCCCAGTGCCCTGTAATAATCACAGTGACTCTTCTCTTTTGCTTGCACAAGCTTGTGTTGCCCGGGCAAGGAAGGTCTTCCAGGGACGCCATACAAGGAGTCAGCAGTAACATCCATCCCTCTCTAGGAGGTACCCTTTCCATTTCCTGCTACCCCGTCCCGCGTTGATGATCCGCCCAGCGGTGCCGTAAGTGGCCGCCTCCAACAAGCTGCTCACCCATCACACCTGCTTTCAACATCTACCTGCTGCTGTTCATGTCCATTTGCTTGAAAGCTCGGATATTTCCAGGCCCTCGCATACTCCAGAAAAGATCTGGATTGAGCGCCGACCCCGTATCCTGTCTCCCGGACGACTCTCCGCCCAACTGAACTAAATAACGAGCAACGTCTCTTTGACTTCCCTCCATCCAAGGGAGACCATCGTCTTCCCCATCACTCCATTCCATTCCCCTGGCTACCAACGAACTTGAATATATTTATTTCTACTTCTACTATGGATAGCACTCTGGAAGTTGGACGTCGGATTGTGCAGATGTTCTGGGACCCCGAGCCAACCAACGATGTAGTGAAAGACCAACCGGTATGGTGCCTGGGGTCGTCTTATCGACTCAACAACAGCCCCAACACAACGGGCAACGCCATTGTCCAAACCCAGTCCTCCGCTTCCCCGAAACCGACAGTCCCGCCAGCAGCGGATGCCGAACTGCCTTCAGACGAGGCGGCGGCCAGCAAGCCGCCCGTAGAGACCGCCGTCAAGCTCCCCGAGACACCTCCCTATTCGACATCGAGCAGCCTCGATTCGTCACTCGCCTACGATGAAGCCCCCATGGATGGAGGCTGGCCGCCCGCGTTCCTCGACGACTTCGAATCCCGCATATGGATGACGTATCGGTCCGAGTTTGAGCCCATCGCCAAGTCGCACGACCCCAAGGCTCTGGCGGCCCTTCTCGTTCTCGATGCGCATCAAGACTCAGCTCTCCGATGCGACAGGCTTCGCCTCGGATAGCGGATGGGGGTGTATGATCAGGTCAGGCCAAAGCTTGCTCGCAAACGCCATGGCCATCCAGCGGCTGGGACGCGGTACGTCACGTCAGCGCGACATGGGCATATGTGGATGGTGCTGACATGGATGAATAGACTGGCGGACGAAGACTCGGGAGGTCGAAGAAAAGGAAATCATCAAGCTTTTCGCCGACGATGCGAGGGCGCCATATTCCTTGCACAACTTCGTGCGTCATGGCGCTACAGCCTGTGGGAAATATCCCGGTGAATGGTTCGGCCCTTCGGCCACGGCCAGATGCATCCAGTGCGTGCTTCTCGTACCAGATCCCTCGTCGCAGATCCGTTCGCAGCTGACTTGAGAACCACTAGAGCCTTGACGAATGAGAACGAGTCCAGCCTGCGTGTGTACTCGACGGGCGACGGCCCTGATGTTTACGAGGATAAGTTCATGAACATTGCGAAACCCGACGGCGAGACTTTCCACCCGACAGTTGTGTTGGTAGGCACAAGACTAGGCATAGATAAGATCACACAGGTCTATTGGGAGGCCCTGGTCGCATCGTTGCAGATGCCGCAGTCAATAGGTATCGCAGGGTAAGTTGGGAGGCCAATTATTGCATCTGGTTATCCACTAACAGTGCCGATGTAGTGGTCGTCCATCGTCTTCTCACTACTTCATCGGGGTCCAAGGACTATACTTCTTCTATCTAGACCCGCACTTCACAAGACCCGCTCTACCATACCATGAAGACGCCGGCGACTATACCCGGGAAGAAGTGGATACTTGCCATACGCGCAAGCTCCGTCGGCTTCACATAAAGGAGATGGACCCCAGCATGCTGATTGGCTTCTTGATCCGGGATGAAAAGGATTGGCAAGACTGGCGGCGAAGCGTGAAGCACGTGCAAGGCAAGTCCATCATCCACGTTTCTGACCACGACCCAGTAGCCCAGGCAGGTGAGCAAGACAGCGCTATCAACCAGGTGGAGGCCATGAGCGATGATGACGAAGACGCGATCGTGGGTTCCTAAGGCCCTAAGAATGATGACAGTCACGTATTGGTTGGGTGTATAAGGCGTTGACGTTGGCGTTGGGATGCTATATTTTCAGGGGAACTGCGTGGGATCCAGAATAATTAACATGGATGCTCAGGGCTGGATATGCGAACCTTAAGATATATCCGGTACTGCGTATAAACAATTCATTTGAAGCCGTCACGCGGTGGTAACGTCATAGGTCGTTTCCCATTGCTTGCATTTGTAGGGTCCCAAATGACATGAAAATGAAGCCCATAAGCCGACTCACGCACTCACTGTATAGTGCGCTGCGGCTTTCGATGTGAAGCACTGAGTACACTGAAGCAAAGGGAACCGCATGCCATACTATTCATATCGTCTTGCGCAGGTGTAAACCTCAACGCTTCTTCTTTCCTGACTTGGAGGGCTTGCTGGTGGCTTTCGCTTGAGGTGGTGGTGCCGCATGCCCCGAACCTTTCAGATGGGTGAAAAGCTTCGTTTTGGAATCGAATTCTTCATTGCACACCATACATTGATGCTAGAAGGTGAAATGTCAGTTGGAGGCCTTTATGGATTGCCGCATCTCTGCTGTACTTACTGCTGCCCCTTGCTGCTCCAGCGCGGCTTGCTTAGCCGCTTTCTTTTCCCGCTTGGCCTTGGCCTTGCCCATTTTCCTTGCTGCGGCGTCAAGTGACATGTCTTCGGCTTGGTTTGACAGTTCCTCTACATTATCATCAAGGAGAGGATTAGGCTCCGCATCTGAAGCAAGACGCTCCTCCACAGCGGATCTGGGTGCGTAGTCGTCGTCATCATCTTCACTCTTAGTCTCTGGTGTCACCACCGTAGGAGGGTCAAGAGAGGCGTTCGTTTCGTTAGGATCCGAACCTATGGCGGGCGGTATTTGGGCATCATCTGCAACAGCGTCGGCATCCTCTTCGCGATTGCTGCCATCGTGTTCTTCTTCCTCATTCTCCGACATTGGTGCTGCATGTTGGGTAGATGTAGAAGGCATATCAAGCTCCAATCCAGCATTTTCCTTCCTCATTTCCCTCTTCAACTGCTGCACAGCTTTGATGTGCTTCTTACTCTTCTCGTGCGCCTCGAACTGCTTCTCCGTCTTGAAGATCTTGTTGCACACGACACACTCGATGTGCTCCACCTCGGACTCTTCCTCGCTCTCAGTGAACTCGCCCTCTAGTCCGTGGTCGTCGCCTCGTGAGTGCGCCCAGTCGGGAACTACGTACTCGGACATCTTCTCCTGGTAGGCAGCCCGCGACCGTGCAGCCTGCGCCGCCGATGCATCGCGCAAGACCTTTTGCCGCTCTGCCTCGGTCTGGGTATTCGGTATGTACCGGGAGTCTCGCTTCCTCACGAAGGCCACCATGGACCGCACGGTTTCGTTGAACTCTTGGACGGCGTCCTCTCTTGCCTTCTTGTTCTCCTTCTCCATCAAGCGCCGGACGCGGCGGTCGGGGCCGTCAGAGAGGCGCCATTTGTCCTTCCAGCTGAAGCTCTTGCGCGTCGCGAAGTTGGACCAGGCGCTGTAGAAGGGTTTCGCGACGGCGTCGTAGTCGTCGTTGGCCTTTCCAAACGAAGGGTACTCGACAATGGGCAGGCCGTCCCACTCGCAGGCGGCGATCTCCTGCTGGGCGAGGGAGTCGAAGGTCTCCTGCAGGATGCCGAAGAAGCCGTCGGGGGCGTCGGTGAAGGGGACGGAGGAGTTGAACTTGCGGATCAGGCTATACAACTCTTCGGTGGTGGTCATACGCACATTGTAGTACTCGGGGGTGGCGCCTTCGGCGGTGGGATCGTCGCCGCGCAAGATGGCATCGCGGTGGGAGTCGTACCAGGCTCGTTCCTGGGGGTCGGATAGGACCTCGTAGGCGGACTGGACTTCGGCAAACTTGGTGGTGGCATTTTCGACATCGCCGTAGTTTCGGTCGGGATGCAGCTCCAGGGCCTTCTTCCTATACGCCTTCTTGATCCTTTGAGGGGCAGGGTCATGCCATGTTAGTGATGTAACGGATTCCGTGCGCGTGTGTTCGGTGCATACTCGTCGTCTGATGCGAGCCGATCGACGCCCAGGAGCTCGTAGTAATCGACTTTCTTGGGCTCGGCACTGGCTGTGGCCGAGCCTCTCTCAGTAGACGGCCCAGCGCCCATGTTTACGTTGTCTAGTCGTTCAATGCGACGAAGCGGCAGGTTACCGATGGCGGGGTCGTGAAGTAGATGGACAAAGGGGAATTTTGGAAACAGGTGGGGTAATTATTCCCATGTGCATTATGCGCAGTGGAATGCATAACCTCCCTGTAATTATGTAGTAGCTATTTTTAATAGCATCACCTTTTGATTGCCTACCTATAGAATACGGCACCATAGTACAGGCAGTACTTAAACAAAAGCTCGCATTGAACTGAAATCAATATGATATATGATGCATGTTGAATCATCGCCACTGTCCACTTACTTTGGCAATTCCCCATTCTATGGCAATCATGTCTCCACTATGGGCGTGGCTTCTAACCTACGAACCTAACATCCAGCACACGTGGAATTACTTTTTGGTGACCTAGGCTTGGTTGGCCACAGCTGAAACGGACATGCGCATGATTCATTCCATATTCTCAGCCCTGGCGGAAGTCGGGCTGATCTTCTGATCGATCAATCAATCAATCAACCAGTCACTGTTGGCTGATCTACACGTACAGTATCACTGTACGGGTGTACCTGCTTACATCCTATTCGTAGAAAGTCCAGACCTGCCAGCCAAAGGTTGTCTGTCCATGGCAGGTGCTCGCGTGCGGCGCTACCCAATCTAGAATCCATTAGACTGGCTTTCGTCCCTTTTTTTCTTCCCCTTCTCGATTTCTCTCTCTCCGGACCAGGACCTGGAGCAGGCACACACACAAACACACACCGGTTGCTGACCTCGGGGCTAGCAGTAGCTGCCTTTCCTTTCCGCTTTTCTTTCTCTCCTTCGTCTTAGATCCCTCCCGAGGTTGCCCTCGTTTAATCTACCACTGTCCATATACCTACAAATACATACCTCCTATTTGAATACCTAGACGCCTACCTTTTACGCTGTACAACCTGCAACAAGAAAAACGGAAGGGAGAGAGAGAAAGAAGAAGTTGAAGAAGAAGCAGAAGTGTGCGAAGGAGGAAATCTATGTAGTCTATGCCTGTCATCTGCCTCGCGCCTGATCCAGTCTGGATGACATATCTATGGCCCTCCGGAACGAGCCCGCTTTCGCCCCATAGTGGATGAACTCACCGCGCACCCTTCCCTGCTACACATCTTCCACCATACCGCTCCATCTATGCTGTCGCCATGAAGTTCGCACAGGAGTTCAAGAAGGCGCTTCAGCGCGAAGGTGCGTTCACACAGCCCGAGCCCACTTCCATTCCCCAGACCGCCCTGTTGACATCTTGTTGCCTTAGATTTCCCCCAGCGCTGGATTGATTCCGCCATACCCTATGGTCAGTTGAAGAAGTGCTTGAAGAAGGTCACCCGTGAGCTGGAGACCATCGGCCTCGACAGGGACACACTGGCGCAGCTCGCCTCTAGCCAAACGTCCGCCGGCGATCTCGGCTTCCACTACGATCTCGACGGGGAACCTTGCAACTCCAAACACTTACGACCGAGGTTGACCATCTTCGTGCACTTAAAGGATGGCGTCGTCGTCGATGCGAAGCTATCGCCAGCCACCCGAGATTTTCTAGAAAAGGTGGCCATAGGAAGGGCCGAGCAACAAGTGCAACTTACCGTAACCCCGGACGTCGATCATGAATCCAGTGCCTCGGACGACAACGATGCACCGGTGAGCGATGCCGACGCAATATCCGCAACACCTTGCCCGGTGCGCCAAGTGGAGATCCCACTGGTCTTTGATGGGGAGTTCTTTGATATACTGCAGAATGATGTTTTTGAGCTCGATACGCTCCAAGGCGAGGAGGCCGAGAGGTTGAAGGGGGAGATCGCGAGCTTGGGGCGGACCATGACGCGGACGACGAGGCCAGCCAACGGGAAGAAGGCCAGGGAAGACCTAGCCAGGTGGCGAGAGATATTCGAATTATACCTTGACGCACGCATATTCTTCTCCACCAGAGAATCGGACCATGGGGCAAGGACTGCGGCGCAGGCCCTGAAGCAACTGCAGTGGTTCCAACAGGAGGTCCTCCAGCGGAAACATGTTCAAAGCCTCAAGCTGTCGGCCAGCCGGGAGGCATTCACCATCTTCCTCAACCTGAACGCCATGCTGCTGCAGAACCTCAAGTTCCAAGAGATCAACCAGCTCGCCGTGACCAAGATCCTCAAAAAGTTCGACAAGCGGACCTCGCTCGGCGTGGCCAAGACTTTCCCCGTGGCCGTCCACTCGGAGCGGCTGTTAGCCGGCAGCGTGGCCCGGGACCTGTGTGCCCAAGTGTCCAGCGAGGTCATCGCCACCGTCCCGCAGCTTGACGACTATTTGTGCCCCATCTGTTTTGCCGTGGCATACTGGCCCATCCGACTGCAGTGCGAACATGTCTTTTGCAGCCGCTGCCTGGTCAAGATGCAGCGCAAAAGCGAAAGATTCTGCCCCTTGTGCCGCGGGGACGTCATCATGCGCGCCGGTCTGGACAATTTCGACAAGGCACGCGCGGCGTTTATGCGAGAATACTTCCAAAGAGGTCAAGGAGAAGGTGAAAGCCAACGAGCTAGAACGTGGGAAAGAGATTTTCGGACCGGACTACACAGAAGGTCCTTGTTGCGTCATGTAGTATGACGAGAGCAAGGGTGCTGCTTGGCAATGCAACAACTGTCTTAATCGATGGAGACCAGGTATACGTTCAGCGTGGCGCTGTTCAGGATGGAGGCTTTTTTCGTTTCAGGCAAACAGAGATACCCCGAATGTACTACACATTCTGCGCTTCAGACTAGCATTATCCCATTTGCATTATGCATGTGTTTGAATTTATTCATGTCGCTGTTTACTGTCCAAGCAGGTCAGGACTGCATAGTTGATATGCTACATACTTGCGTGATCGATCATACGCTATTTTGCTTCCGCTGTCACCTCTTCAGTCGCCTTCAAGGCTTTGGCAAATACCAACTTCAACAACTCCGTCTCTTCCAATCCAACACTGACACGCACAAGGCTAGGGTCAACCCCGTAGCTGGCTGCCCAGTCCAGCTCCTGGTAATGGGCCAAGAGTACGTACGGCGATGTAAGTGTGAAGTTGGTGCCGAGACTGGGCCCCTTGGCTGTATCCAGGGCGTCGTAGAAGGCAATGGCCTGTTCCTTGTTCTTGAGTGTACATGACAGGAGACCGCCGTATCCGCCCTGGGGTGTTTTACAGGCCTCGTAGTTGGGCCGCGAGTCGTTGAATTTGGGGTAGTAGACGTTCAACACATTCGGGTGCGCTGCGAGTACGTCACAGATAGCCTCGGCGTTGGTGTTGACCCGGTCGATCCTCGTCTTGAAGTCCCGACTATTCCGCTCCATGAACATAACATCCTCGGCCCAGTAGTTTTTATCCTCAAAGGTCTCGTTCAAGACCTGCTTAAGAGAACTGTAGTACCGGCTCCCGGGGTTCAATACCAGACCTCCGCCCATGACATTGCAGTCGCCCGAGAAGATCTTGGTCAGGCTGCTCACAACGACATCGGCGTAGGGTAGGACGTTGACATTGACAAAGGTGCCAATGGTCTCGTCTATCACAACAGCAAAGTCGTACTCGTTTGCCAGTTTACGGATCCTGACGAGATCGGGGCAGGCGAGTAAGGGATTGCCGGGGAATTCGCAGAACAGGGCGAGGAACCTGGCGCCACTCTTCAGTTGCTCCTCCAGATCATCCAGATCAGCGAAGGATGCGCGTCCATAGAAGACAGCGCCCGGGCCAAACTTCTGGAGGATCTTGAGTGTGTCAACGTAGGGAAACCGAAGTTGATGCTTTTCCGGGGCTCGCGAGCCTTCAGGAGTGTCTGGTGCGCTGTGAAGATAGCATTCATGCCGCAAGGGGTTAGATAGATGTCATCTTCCCGGAAGTTGTTGACTCCGCGAGCTGTCGAGTCCATTGTCGGAAGCTTGGTCGTCAGGTCGACATCTCCGGATAGAACACCGGCGATGCGGCGTCTGATGGCAGACTTGGCGTTGCTAACCAACGACAGGTCCAGGTTGCGGCCGAAGCGTTCCTCGAGGAAACGGGAGCTTTCGATTATTTCAGGATCGCTCCCTTGGCTGGGTGATCCGTTTTTCTGGCCACCCTGGCTTGCCGTTGAGGGGTGATTGCTGCCATTGGTAGCATCGATCGAAGCAGGACGCTGGTAACGGCGCGGGCCGCGGAATACTTTGGCGTTAGCCAGGCCTGGGGATCGTGGCGCCTGGGAGGGCTCAGCAAGGACTAGCAAGCCATCTCTGAGTAGACCGTGGCAGAACTCGGCTCGTCTACTTGAAACGCCATCTCCTGAGTGCTGCCAGTACTGCTTGGCAACAGGGAAAGCATCAGGCACAAAGAGAACAGCAGAGATGGAGGGTGCTATACTTCGTAGGACTGGTGGTACAGAGGCAGTGGCACTCAGGACCAAATCTATGGTGTGAAGATTTGCTTGCAGCTCCTTGGGCGCCTTTTCTTGGATAAAGGTATAGCAACGCTGGGCCGCCTTCCTTGTGGGAAACAACATGGCCTGCTGCTGGGACTGACCGAAGCGTGATGTGATGTCGCTAGCCAGAGCCTGGATGCTCTTGTGGATGAAGAACCTGAAACGGCGGAGTGAGCGGCAGGCGCCGTGGAAACGTGGACTTGGGCTTGTTATACCTTGGGTAACCAGTGACCATCTTGTCGACGACCCATTGCTGTCCTTCTTCATATCCCACGTTTGCCTTCCATGTTGGCAATGAGACACTCACGGCCTGCAGCAGAGGTTAGAGCGGATGAGCGACGACGACGCTGGGGCAGGCAGACGACTTACATGAGCCGTATCGGAAGGGATAGACTCGCCAAGACCAAAGGACGGCATCTTTGCGGGTGGTTTATGTACTGCAGGTGGTTCAAGAGAGGTTCTGGCCGGAATCTGATAAAGTCCCAAGTGAATAAGGGAGGCACGCAATAAGAGCGGGCGTTGTAGGTTAGGCGGAGCGTAGTTGCCCTGTTTGGGTTGGGTGGAACACTTGGTTTGCTGTGACGCAATTGCCGATATTTTCAATTACACAGTAAGATATGGTTTGACCTACTCGAAATATTAATTGGCCAGTCTCTGCAGGTATATATGTACGGGGTTATCAGGGGCAATCAAATTGATGTCCAGTCACGTCCAATTCAATGAAAGGGTCTGGTTGAAAGATTTAGCGTTAATCACCGCCGGGATCGGAGGAGAAAAATTATATTACGTGCCGCAACCGACGCCGTTAGCCACCGGCCGAAAAATGGAATCTGGGGTAGCCGATACGGGGATGATGTCAGCAGAGTAGTAGTGGCGTACATGTAGATTTGGAGTAGGTAACAAAACATTTGGACATAAAACAGTACCATAGAACCAATGGATTATTGCTATAGACATGAAGCTGCAAAACGTCATCTTAGCTACCGAGTCAAGCGATGCCCGATGGGACCTAGAGGTATCGGACAGCGTGTTGCAGACCAAAGAAGCAACCAACGCAGACCGAGGCGCACCATCCAGCATCCTGCTACCACCCCTATGTCACCCTCACATCCACCTGGACAAGCCTTATATTCTCACCTGCAACCATGCGCCATCCGACCGTCACCCGGATTACACAGATCTGGCTCCCCAGTCTGGCTCCTTTGGCGAAGCCCTGGCTAGCACATCCAAAGCCAAGGAGCGGTACACTGCTGAAGACCTCTACCTTCGCGGCTCTCAGCTTCTGGCCACCAGTTACCAGCAAGGGGTCACGTCCATGCGTGCATTTGTGGAGCTGGATCATGTAACCGGCACACTGCCACTTCAGGCAGCTATCCGTCTCAAGCAAGACTTCTCCCATCTTGTCCAAGTCCAGATTTGCGCCTTTGCGCAGGATCCCGTCTTCTCCACTGGACACGGAGAGGAGAACCGGTCAACCATAGAGAAGGCACTGCGCGACTTCGACTGCTCTATCGACGTGTTAGGGTCAACCCCATACGTTGAGCAATCTGAACAGGATTCGGTCAAGAACATCGACTGGGCCATCCGCACAGCCATAGAGCATGGTGCCCATCTCGACTTCCATCTGGACTACAACTTGGATAGTTCAGCTGGTTTCCTCGTGGAACCGGTGATTAGGCTGTTGGGAGAGCATCAGTGGACGCGGCGTGTAGACAAGTCCAAGACTATCGTGATTGGACATTGCACGCATCTCACCACCCTCCCGTCCCGGAAGATGCTGGACATGGCGAGCAGCATACGGCAGCAGAAACTACCCCTTCACTTTGTCGGGCTACCTACGAGCGACCTCTTCATGATGGGCAGGCCGACCGAGAAGCAGACAACACCACACGCCCGCCCCGAGGCACCCTTCAGGTGCCCTCGATGATCAAGGACTTTGGGCTGTCGGCTTGTCTAGGGGTGAACAATGTAGGCAATGCATTTACACCGTACGGGACTGGCGATCCCCTGCAGCTGGCCTGCTGGGGGGAGGCCTATACCAGGCGGGCACCGTGGACGACGCAGAACTGCTCTTTTCGTGCGTGAGCTCACGGGCAAGGGAGGCCATTGGGCTATCGAATGTCGGCTACGAGGATCTATTGAAGGAGGGCTCCGAATGGAGGCCGCTGCTGTTGATTGAGAACATCAAGAGGATGAGTGTGAGGCCAAAGCCGGGGTATCCCGACTTTGAAATACCGGCGAGGCAAAGAGTCAGTATCAAGGACGTTGTGTGGGATCCTCCCGAGGTCAGCCTCAGGTCTGTTGTTGGCTGATCATAGTGAAGTTACTGGACATTGTCTCGTCACATGATTGGTACCTGGACATGTAATCTGCACAATGTCATCCATCGTACGATGCAACGGTAGCCATGGCATGATTTGACCCCGGATTTTCAGAGGCATGCGCTATGCAGCTAGCGAGCCGAGGCGTTGTAACTTGTTAGCAAGCCTTTGCTTCGCAGCCAGAAGTTTTAAACAGGGCTAGGTTAAGTAAGCAACTCGGGTCCTACGGAGCGGAGATATCGAAGTCGGCCGTCAAGAATTTCGTATCCGAGCTACGGGAAAGATGGGAACGAAATCGGAGAATAGCAAAAGCGCAGAGAGCTGACGGACCTGGGATTTCCGCGGAAGTTGCAAGATACTGCCAGCTGCCCGTGGCTCCAGGAAACACCTGCACTTTGTCATTTTGGCCCTTGGCCTGCCGTGGTGGATTAATGGTGCGGACATGGTGCGGGCCTTTGCAAATACATGATCTTGGGTTGATTGATAGATGCTAGATTGATTGATTGATTGATTAGATTTGGAGGGAATCAATCAGCATGAATTGGTGAAAGCTTACCTGGCACCTGGGCTGTTGGTCAAGTATCTGCCGTGTACTCCTGAGCTACAAATAGTATGCATGTCTACATGGCGGATGTGCGGCCAGTACAAGCGCACCAGACCAGAGGCACCCAGGCACCACCACCACCCATGCTCGCCCCGAGCTCCGACTGCGCACATGAGAGAAGGGCAGGCACTTGGCAGGCTAGGTTCACTTGGGTTAAGCCCAAGTACGTATGTATTGTGAATTGAAGATTTTCTGGTGAGCAGTGCATCCAGTCATTGATCCATTTGACGCCTATCGTGCTGTGTGTTGGCCCTTCTCTCCCCCCGGAGCGAAACCAACAACAAAAAAAGTCCGTTGGCCCAACTGCTCTGCTCTTTGTGCGTGCTGAGACATTTCAGACATTGCGCACCACCTGCGACGCCTGGTATTGCGAGTATACGTTACAGTAGATACCTGCCTGTGCTTCTGGGTCCCTCTAGCTCGGCTTCATCTCTTCTCAGCCGCATCTGATCTGGAGTCCGGGTACCTCGCATTTCCCGCCTTCAGCCACCTACCGCCGGAGTCTCTGGAGCTTCCATCCTTTTTCTTCTCCAACGTCACCGTTCCCAGGCTCAACCTTCGACCGCCGCTGCAAACCTTCGCGACCTTTGCAGCTGTGCGACCGACCCCTTTCGGAGCTGTACAGCAGCCGTAACCCTGGCGCTCCAACCCGAAGCCTTCGGCGAAGGCGCGCAAGCTGTGGCCAAGATGGCCCAGCCCACAGCCGAGCCCGTCGACGACTACGAGTACGTGATCCTCCTCTTCCTCCATCCCGCCGCCAATCCCACCGACCACCCACCAAAATGCCCCTCGCGGAGCTGCAGCACCATCTGCCGCCCTACGCCTGTGCTGTGCTGACATTGACAAATCTGCAAATAGCTATGAATCCCTCCCGCCCAATTTCTCTCTGGCGCAGAACATGGCGGCCGGCGCCTTTGCTGGCATAGCGGTTGGTCTTATACCCTCGAAAAAGCTAGCTGCGGCGGAGCTGGAGGCTGATATGGCATCGTACAGGAACACACCGTCATGTACCCCATCGATGCGATCAAGGTCCGTAAGAACTCGGCGCCAATTGGTCGGATTGCGGACGGCGACTGACTTCGTACCTCGCAGACTCGAATGCAGATCATCAATCCTTCGCCGAACGCCGTTTACAAGGGCATGGTCGAGGGAACAATGCGAATCGCGACCGGGGAGGGTGTCCTGAAGCTCTGGCGAGGCATGTCCAGTGTAGTCGTAGGAGCAGGTAAGTCCCCATATTGTCGTCTATGAGACGGACCTGTCCTGAATCCATCCTAATGGCGTCAGGACCTGCGCATGCTGTCTACTTCGCGACATACGAGGCAGTGAAGCACGCCATGGGTGGTAACAGGGCCGGTGTCCACCATCCGCTGGCTGCCGGTAAGTAACTGCACTCTGTACCTGATTGCGAGCTTCTTTGGATCGCTCACGATGCACCAGCAACTAGCGGGGCTTGCGCCACCATAGCAAGTGATGCCTTCATGAATCCTTTCGATGGTAAGTCTTGAGACGATGCGCCCCATGTGTGTGACGCGGGAGCTAACACCCTCCTCGTACAGTCATCAAGCAACGCATGCAGATTCAGAACTCGAGCAAAATGTATCGCTCCATGACGGACTGCGCGCGATATGTCTACAAGAACGAGGGTCTTTCGGCCTTCTACGTTTCATATCCCACGACTTTATCCATGACGGTGCCCTTCACTGCACTGCAGTTCCTCGCGTACGAATCCATCTCCACGACCATGAACCCCGAAAAGAATTACGACCCCTTCACACACTGCACCGCTGGTGCCGTAGCGGGAGGCTTTGCGGCAGCATTGACTACGCCGATGGACGTTATCAAAACCATGCTTCAGACGAGAGGTAGCGCGACAGATCCCGAGCTGCGCGCGGTGAACAGCTTCATGGCTGGCTGCCGGTTGCTGTACCAACGAGAAGGTATTCGCGGTTTCTTCAAGGGCGTAAAGCCTAGAGTCGTCACGACTATGCCAAGTACGGCCATTTGCTGGTCCGCCTACGAAGCATCCAAGTAAGTGCAGTCCATACTGCTCGCACCACAAAAGCTCCTGTGCGGGGTTGTGCCGTTTCCCTCGTTACTAACTTGGATACCAGGGCATACTTCATCCGAAGGAATACGCCTTCGTCATAACGTACGGCACCTCCTACGCGATGTCCAGCCTTGGTCGTTTGCGATCTGCGGAGCCCGGCCTTTGGCGACGTCACCAGGACCCGGGTTGGCATTGCACCACCATGGCGATTGCATCGTGATCTGCAACACAGCATCTGTCGGGTGAGCGCCAGTACAAACTCTCGAAAAGACATCACTCGAGCAATCAAAACCAATAATACACACGAAGAGAGAAAAAAGAGAGAGAAGGCCTCTATCCGAGGCAAAACCATGTACATAGCTTTGGGCAGGCCTTCGGATCAAGTGGTCGAGTTGGAGACACATGGGGATGACGGTCTCCTGGATCTTTCATTGCAACATGTGGTTGCATTTTTGCGTCCTCCCATACTTGATGATCATGTATACTGGACGCGCGCGGCGTCTGGGTAGCACGTTCAATGATGACTTCACGGCATCGTATCTTGTACACTAATCGTGGCATCTGATGGGAAATAAAATCACTAGATGGTCGGCGTTACCCATGGCTCTTTCCCATTCTCCTACACTGACATGTGGTATGGGACATCTAACCTACTAGGTCGCTATTGGATTTGACGTGGTGCGTCTGTATATCACAGTAACTTCGGGTCGTGCTTACTCCTCAGTGCTCTGTCATGTATAGCGAGAAAGAAAGAAAAACGTTGAGCAATAACTGCACACACACAAGAGACACCAGAGAGGTATAATATAATGTAATTGTTGATTTAGTAAATATGCCGGTCGCCATGACCACGCACAAACACCATCAACTCCAGTCATATTCATTCGCGTAGAACCTCGCTTGGTACACAAATTAACCACCAAAGGGGGAAGCCCCCGAAGCCGCCGCCAGACCCGAACTTGAAGTTGAACTGTTGGCCACCACCACCACCCTGCTGAAACATGAAGGGCTGGCCTCCACCGAAGCCTCCGCCTCCGAAGGGGTTACCCTGGGGTTCATGAGAGTTAGGGTCGTCGCCTCGGTCGAACCGGGCCCTCAATTCGGGATTACTCAGGACCTCGTATGCCTCGTTGATGCCGGCCATCTTCTTCTCCGCCTCTTCCTTGGTCAACCCAGCCTTGACGGCCTTGTCCGGGTGATGAAGCTTGGAGAGCTTGCGATAAGCCGATTTGACCTGTCTCTCGTCGGCGTCGTGAGGCACACCCAGAACCTTGTAGTAGTCCTTGGTCTTGCTGCGCTTCAGGGCCACTTGGGCCTTTTGCAGGAGGGGGTTGATGAGGTTTTGCTTCTTCTCCGGCCGCACCTCAGCAGCTTGGGTAAGGAGATTTATACTGGCTTCAAACTCGTCGGCTTCCAGCTGTACCTTGGCTTTGTACAAAAGACCGTAGAAAGAGTTTTCATCCAGCTGAAGAGACTCTTTGCAGTACGTGCTGGCCTTCTTGGCGTTCATCTGGAACCGGGTTAGACATGACGAAGAACAATGTCGAAGAAGAAGAAAAAGGACTTACCTCGTAGTAAGCTTGGCAGGCCAACTCTGCCACCCTGTTGAGTAGTGTATTTTGTGCCTTCTCGGGGATAACACCCGTCTCCTTGAACTGCCTGACCTGCTCCTTGATCTCCTCTATTAAACCCTTGTCTTCTCCCTGAGGGACCAACATCTTGACACCGGTCATTGGCTGGTTCTTGTCCAAGGCCTTGTTCACCTTGGCAAGAGTCTTTTCGATGCTCTTCTCCTGCTTCAGGAGCTTTTTGCACGTCTTGTTTTCTGGATCGGAGTGCAAACACTTCTTGATCTGCGCCATACCCTGCTCAGTATCTCCGAGAGAGAAGAAAGTGGTAGCGGATATCTTTAGATAGGGTGTGATGTCGCCGGGCTTCATGTTGATGATGTGGTGCAGGTCGCCCATGCCCTCTTCTACTTCTCCCTTTTCGAAGCGACATCTCGACCGTAGTTCGCGTAGGTTGGGGGATCGGTTGGCGATCTGGATGGCCTCGCCAGCCTGGCCAATACACTCGTCCCAGTTGCCACTCGCGGCGGCCGCCTCGGCTAGACTCGCAGCTCCCTGGACCTCGACCAGTCTGTCGAAGTCCGGAGAGCCTTGTCTTTGGTTGGCGAGAATGTACTGTTGCTTCGCGCCCTCCCAGTCTGCGCTTCGCGACTTGATCTTGGCCAGCTGGATGTGGGCACCTTCGAAGCCAGGCCTCAGCGTCAGAACCTTGTTGAAGTCCTCGGTGGCCTGGGAGGTACGGCCGAGGGACAGGTAGGTGGTTGCGCGCTTGAAGAAGGTCAGGTAGTCGGAGGGGTCGCGGGCGATGGCAGCATCGTAGTAGACCAGTGCGTCGCTGGTCTGGCCCTTGGACAAATGGGCTTGCGCCGAGGACAGCAGCGAGGAAATCGGGGTGTCGGCAGGAATTTTGGAGGCCGAGAGAGCCTCGATCAGGCCTGACGAGGACAGGATACTAGCGGCAAGCGCCAGAGTCGACAGAGGAACGTACATGGCGACTACGAAGAGACAACTGGTCGCATAGGCATCAACTATCCAGATGAAGAGCTACGAAGCCGAAGTTGGCCTTGGCTGGTCCAAGCAGAGGAGAAAGTAACGAGCAGGATTGCAAACGTGGCTTTTTGGGTCAAACCATATACATATGAGTAATGTAGGGAATTAACAGACTGCAAGGTGGCCTGGAGGGAGGAATGACAAGAAGCGATGGATAATGATGGGCTGGCCAATTAATGAATGAATTGAATTGATTAACGATGAGGTTCTGGAATCTGGACAGTCCTGGTAAGGAGTACTTGGGCCTCCCATAGGAATTGGCTGGTGCATTCAAGTACCGCTTCAACAAAGGACCCCGGTCATTGACAAGTGTCCATTACGCCTTCAGCCGATCAGCAAGAATGGCCAATAAATGCGCCTCCCGTGCCACCCCACGTTTTGGCTGACAGTCGCCCGACTCCCCGATAAGGAAACACACTCCACCAGTCCGTCCATCAATGCATGCACGCACGCATGACAAGGGTTATTTAGTGTGGTAGTGCCTTGAGAGCCTGACTTAGTACCTAAGGAGACTCCCTCGGAATCAGACATACACATATATTGGCTTGCTGGACAAATACATTTATCCCCCCCTTAAACATGTCCCACCTACACCCCCAGGCCGCCATCTTCTCTCCCAGCGTGGCCCGCGCCGCCGCCTCTACCGCCAAGGACTGGTCCTACGTCGACAGCTGGCTGCGGTCCAAGTACGCCGGCCGGAGCGTCCCCAAGTTCGAGCGCAACCCGGACACCCTCCGCGCCCTGCTGGCCCTCGCCTCCCACAACGAGGCCGTCGACGAGGAGCGCGACCAGCTGGCCCAGCTCGAGGCCGCCGCCCTCGGCGAGGTCAAAGCCGCCCTCGGCGAGGTCAAAGCCGCCCATGTCGCCAAGGACGCGGCGCGGCAGGAGCAGCAGCAGCAACAGGGGATCGTCAAGGGCGAGCTGGTCGCCGACGACATCCTCGACGCCATCGAGGAGGGACTGACGCGCGAGGGACGCACGGCTCTGGACGCCATGGCCCGCATGGCCGTCGAGCTGGGCATGGCCTTCCCGACCTCGGAGGCCCTGGGGACCCGCTACGTCGAGCTGCAGGCCAAGGTCTTCGAGCTGGAGCAGACCCTCGACCGTGTGGCCCTGCTGCAAAAGTACCCTCGAGCGCGAGTCCCAGACCATGGACGGCTTCATCCACGAGATCCGGGGCCAGGAGTACCGACCCGCCGCCGACTTGGCCAAGCAAAACCTCGACCTGCAACGCCAGATCAAGACCATGTCGGCCAAGCTCCCCGAGATCGGGCAGCATATTGCCGCGCTCGAGAAGTCCGTCGCCATACCGAACCTCACTGTCGAGGATGTCAAGAAGGACGAAGACGTATATCTGGATCTGCTGGCCACCAAGAAGGAGCTAGATGCCCGAGTCAAGACATTCGCGGGCCTCCCACCGGATGTGGAAGCCGCCAGAGTCGAGCTGGAAGCCCTACAGGCCCAGTTAAGGGATGCTACAGCACGAAGAGACACCGTGTTTGAAGGCTTGGTGGAGCGCGAAAGTCCTGTCAAGACCAGGAGACGACCATGAAGCAAGAAAATCAGATCAAATCAATGCCGCGTAATCTATATCCATGCTATGCTAAGGGGGGGTATTGCGCTGTAGCCTACACTCTGGGTGGAAATAGTTGAATGAATGAACCGACCGGGTGATGATGACATAACCCCATACATGTATAATGCTCTGTGGAAAACAACGCTGTGATGGCGCAATAAATCAAGAAATCAACCATGCAACAACAAGAGGACTTTCGGTGTCTCCGTGTACAGTATTACCTCTCAACCCTGCTGCTTCTTGCCTCTGCCCGCGACAGCACCGCCCAGTCGTCCGAATTGCCTCCCCAGGCCTGAACGCTTAGGTGGCACGGCTGCTGGCGTAGGCGCAGGGTCTTTCTGCGGTACAGGTGGACGGCCTTCCTTCGGTCCTTGACCGTCGGAGACACGCAGTTCGCTGAAGTCCGGTCCCTCGTCCAGGCCGCCGCCTAGTCTCTGGGCCCTTCGGGCTTTGTCTTGCACGCTTCGGAACTTCTCCAGAAGCTGCTCCCACCTGATGGGACCCTCCTCTCTTCCCTTGAGTCTGTTTGGTCTATCATAATTGGAGGTACTGGGGGCAGTAACAGAACTAGCAGAAAAAACATGAGTGTCATGAACGCTTTTAGAACGAGGTGTGTGGCCTTGAAATGAATTGACAGTATCCACGATAGAACTTCCCCGGGGCTGTGGTGGCGCGAGTGTGGTGGAGGAAGAGTTTACATACGATCTTGGCGCTGTGTGCAGATAGCCGATGGAGCTCACGCTGTTGAGTCTGTTTTTGAGCGCGGCAAACGCAGAGGACTGTGGTAAAAGCATCAAAAGCCCATAAAGACACTTGTAGAGGTAGGGGTATTTCTCGGGCTCCAGCAGCTGCAGGCGCAGATCTGTCCTCCATCATCAGCATACCCGAATAACCACCATGCAGACACGTGCTGGCTAAACTTACAGGTAAAGACCGGGGACTCGATCAGCTGGACTAGCTTGTCGATCTGAATCAATATATTCACCGTCATCTCGAGTTCGGCGCTGCGACTCGTTAGTAACATGCAGGGGTCGGTCCCCCATTCAAGATCTTACAATATCTGCAGCAAGTTGTATGCAGCCTCGTATGCTTGGGCGAGGAGACACAGTGAGAATGTTGCCACGGCGTTGTAGCACCATGATCGGAAAAGCGCAACAAAGAATGTTTGGCCGTCCTATGCCAGCAGTCAGCACGTCGTCCTCTGCAAAGTCCCCAGAGCTGCTCGCTTACCTTCGTTTCTAGATTTCGCAGTCGCTTCCTCAAATCTGCAAGTTCCGGGGCGGTAATTAGGTTATTGTTGAGGTTCTGCACCATGATGCTGGCAAACTCGACATCCTCTTCCTTCTCGATACATTCGGCCAACGTCCGGTAGATACGCTCAGCACTCAGTGTCATACAAAGCTGCCGAATGATTAAGTTGCCCCTCGTCTCGAGCAACCTTCTGTCTGTGGAGAAGAGCTGCAGCAGACTGACCATGAAATTCGAAAAGTAATCATCTTCGCTGTTTCGAGATATCTGAGACAGCAACTGAAGATCCTTGGTGACCACAGCTTCCGCCGGGTCGGAAAGAGTTTTGAGGAGCGCTGGAAAGGTTCCGTCATTGAATGCAACGATCTTTCTCGGTGCCTTGCGGTGAAGCATGATGAGCCATGTCAATGCGGCAACTCGGGTGGCTTCGTGGTCGTTCAAGAATAGCAGTGTCAACGAGTTGACTGCAGCAGCATAGTCTAGATCAGCTTGAGGGCTTTGCGACGACTGTCCGCCGCCATTCAACCCTTGGTTCTGAACAGGCGTGGGGCTTGGGGCTTCGAGATCTCGCGAGCTCGATAAGGAGACGCGTGTACTATTTGCCCCGCCTTCTTGTCGATCCGCCGCAAGCGATGTCGGTATCCGCGACGGTGGCTGCGAATGCTGCATCTCGGGCTCGTCGGACAAAGACACCACATACTCCAGGAGCGATGTATTGACTCTGGCCGCAGCTTGTCGGATCGGCTCAACGCCACTAGCCATGGCTGGAAGAAGATGGGCAAGGATCTTGGGTGTGAAGGGCAGCACCTCCTGGGGCAGATATCGAGAAATGCGATGATCCAACGCAGGCTCTCCTGAAGACTATCTTCTTCCAATGGGGAGTCTAGTGTGGCAGTCAAAATCTCCAGGATGGCCTTGTAGTTGATCTGGACATCCTGGCCAGGAACCCAGTCATCCTCACTACTGCACTCCCCGTCGTCATCTGCGGCGGTGGTAGACCCGGTCTCATCAGCATCTTCAGCCGCGAGCTGTGCGCTTCCACTATCAACCGACTCTTCGCGCTTTCTCTTTCCGTCCACTCTGGACTTCTTGCTATCGGCAATGCCCTTCTTGATACGAGAGATTCGCTTGATCTCATTGAGAAATTTATCCAGGCAAGACTGCGTAGCTGCATGGACATCGGGGTTGTGTCCGCCCAGGAACTTTAGCAGACCACCTAGAAACTCGGGAAGATACGTCACAAGCTCCAGGTCAGGAATGGAGTCCAGCAGTGTGATCCAGCCCACAAGGAATGTCCTAGTAAAGGGGTTAATAACCCACACGCGTTCCTTGAGCAGTGGGATGAACTTGGGCAGCGAGAATGCCGTCGGTGGCTCAGGCTGATCATATAAAGACTCCGAGTCCTTACTATCATCGTAGGATGGACTCTCGAGCACCGACACGTACGTGGCAGCCGACTCCGACACGATGTCTTTGATTAGCCGATCCAGGAGCTCTGCACCGTTCTTGACCGACAATTCCGAGTCGGCGCCAAGCTGTAGAGTGTGAGCTTAGAGGGATTCGAGAGAACAAGTTTTTTTCAGTTGACGCACCTTGCATAATGCATCGAATATGAAGTTAAAGTATTTCAGGATTTCACCCTTGGCGACCTTTGCAATGTTGTACATGGACTCGCAGGCGTAGTAACGGACCCGCGCATCTTGGTCGGTAAAGCAAGCAAGCACTGGCGGCACGATGATTTCCAGATACCGAGGGAGCTCCTTCACGGTAGCAAAAGCAAGCTACATTAGTCATGCGCAAAGGGTCAAGGCTGCGGGGACAGCTGGGAGACTCACTGAACCGAGAGCTATGGCGGCAGCGGCCAGACCAATGAGGCCACCGTTTCGTGCATGAGGTTGATGAACAGCGTAGGCATATTCGTTACATAGCTGCTCGAGAATGGCTTGGACTCTGATGTAGTCCTTGGAGGCGACATTTTCCCGGATAATACGTTCCAGCCTGGAGAGGAGCATGAAATCAGCATGAGCGCCTGGGGTGCGGGGCGGTGCCAGGGAATATCAAGGCTATACTGTACGTACTCAAGAGCGCCGACTTTCCTCTTGTCGTATAGCTTATCATTCAACAAGCGCTGGACATTCTGCTCCATGACTGGCTGGACCGGGGTGCTGCGTCCCGGAAGGGCATGCCACGATGAGAGCCTTGGACAGCAGATTTGGAGTTGGGTAGGAAACGGGTTGAGTGTGCGGCGGCTTCCAGATACACCCAAGACGAGTGTTTCCGCGATGATTTCTTGGCGATCGGAGTACACGAGATTTTGATGAGCGATATGGGCTTGAGAGGAGGACGCTGGAATGAGGCTGATACAAGCAAAAGCAGGGATTGGGGAGACGGGAGGGGAGGCTCTCCAATGTTGTGGCGTCACTTCACTTGGTTACCTAAACTTCCAAAGGAGGGGAGTTCCAAGTTGCTTGGCCACCACTCGAGAAGAAGTTGGGTTCGGGGACATCTACATGCGGCGAGGTCACCCAACTTTCGCGTATAACGCCCCTTAGGATTCAGAAAGTCCAGTGTCAAATCAACCAGCGTTGGTTGGGTTTAGGTAAGTCAATCAATGGCCCATGCAAATATTGGAGAAGCTATGCCCACCTTAGGCCGGCCTACATTGATCGCTGCTGGCTGCTCCAGTCAGGTAACCTTAGGTACTTGGCCACGAGACCTCGGGCCGCCAGTGGGGCCGAGCTACTCTTGACTCGGGCATGCCACCTGCAGTCACTTTCCACCGCCTCCTGCTCACTGAAATGACTTGGGACATTCGTAAGTCGATTCGTACATACGCCGAGACCCATGGGCCGATCGTCAAGCCCAATGCTTATCTCTCCTCCACAAACAGCAAGCGGTGCATGGGGGACCATTTGCAACGTCAGACCCCATATGCTGGACGAAAGGAGTAACAGCGTGTGTCTTATACTGTTATCGTACTTCCGCTTGCTGGGGCGAGACTCACGGACCAATACCAACAGCTCGTTAGATAGCCCCAAGAACACATTCTTGTCCAATGTGAGCCATGTTTGCTTGATCACCCGCAAATACCTTACCTGCGATGTCGTCCCGTTGGCGCCATGTCGATGCCGGAAGCACGTGTAGTCCCTCGTCCTTGAATTCACTGGCTCGCTGCTGCATGTGCATGCATTACATACCTGATCTAATCTAGAATCTGATCATTCTCGACCCCCGTACGTACAGCTTGGCTTCCAAAAATAGATCCTGGCAGCCTCATCCTACCCCCAACCATACAACCCACAAGCATGCTGTTTCTTTCTGGGGTGTTGTATAGGTCTAGACCGTTGCCTGGTACGTCTTACATATCGGATATTTCTTAACCTTAGGGCTTTGGCGGCCCGGTTTCTGTTCTTATAGTCATCGGTACCGACCCAAGGTGTATTCAACTATGGGCCCAATGTCGGGTTTCGCTCACAGGGCCTCGCCTGGACCTCAGCTACGACACATAAGTTTATAATGCGGAAAATGCTGGTAAGAGTAACAGCGTCATCCGATATGCGTCAAGATAGCTGGCACAGGGTCAACGTGTTTTGCACTAATATCTGTAGCCTCGCATTGAATTGGCAGACTTTGGTTCTTAGAGCCGGGGGATTCAAAGACCAGTCAGTGGTTACGATCTATTTTGATTGACAGCGGCTGCGGGAGACGTCGCTGTTTGCTGCGCAGGTAGAGCCCAAAAAGCCTGTATCACCCCTGTGGGATGAGACGTTGTGTTGTACTTGAATCTGGTGCCCAAAACCGACAGCAAGTAACCAGCGGACAATTTACTGTAGAAGGCTCCCTGTTGACCTTCAGCATCTATCAACCGTGGGCGCCTAGCCCCGGATTAGTTCTTCTCCTGTTTGCCTTTGCCTTTACTGTTGCTCGGATCATCCCTGCGCCAGGATGTATCCGAGCCGCCGCCAGCTCGATCTTTGTTGTTTCGGGCTGCCATATCAGCACGTTTCGCAAATGCGTCATGCCATTCACATTCAGCCTCGTTATACCTAGGTATCTACTTGGGGGCTTTGGTTCGGGTTACATTCTTGCCTCGCGCTTTAGCGATGCGTTCCGCTGCTTTCTCGTCCATCTTGGCCGGCGACATAGCACTCGGGGTCCAAGGTCTGGTCGGGTCCTATCACCAAGTAGGTTCGTGTCGGAGAGGTCCGACAATGGGTCTCTCCACCAGGAGAGGCTGCTGTTAAACATATGAGAGGATGTGGCTGTAGCCTCTGGCCCTGCTATTTTACGAATTTATACCTTCGCGACCCTTGAAGAGTCTTCTTAGACCAACGGACACTCGTTGGGGCTGATCCGTAATCCCGGTTCGGTCTTGACCAGACACTGGAATTTGTATTCCCCGACTCTTCTTGCAAGGCGTATTGTCATATGGTTCATTGGGAACAAGTCCATTACATGACGATTGGCTGGGATTATTAATGGGGTACTCATATGTAGACCATGTTATCTGGGATTGGCACGCGCCATCGCTGGTTGGCGCGCCTGTGAAGCTACACGAAGCAAGTGGTGGTACAGCACGGATTTTCGAGATATACAGCGAGGCAACTACTCCGGAGATGCAGCCACGAAGTAGATCGACGCACGATATATGGCAAACTTTGAATATGCCGTGATTGGCGAGCCCCTATATTTCCATGCGTCGGGATGCGAGTGACTGCGGCATGACAACAGGCCCTTGCTTTGCGTCAGTCCCGGCCTCGGAGCGAAACCGCATCCTTCTGACTGACTCCTGGCACACCTTGCTTTCGGACATCGGAGATACGACTTACGTCTTACTTGAGGGTCCCAGTCACAAGGTATCAAACACGTAAGAAAACCAGTAATGAAAGTGCCCTGCAGCAGGACCGGTGCTCTCAGAAGCCCAGACACATGGTACCACGAACGTACCATGCAAGGGAGACAGAAGCAGGTGACATGCTACATTTTCGATCTTCGTTCAGGGGCGTGATTTCCTTCGATCGGTTGTTTATCCGCCATGACATATGTCTTTGGCTGGACCCTGTTCATGTCCACGCCGGCAGACACAGTGCCCCGGCTGATGTGAAGAGCAGGGAGGCCCAGCATGCTCCAAGCCATCGAAGACAGCGCTTGAATCTGCTGTAGTAAGGAAGACTGTTCACACACTAACCCCCCTGCCCGCTACCCGCTAAGCCCGAAAAATGCTACCCTATAGCATGAAGCAACATATACGTAGGTCTACCTTGTAAGCTCCTCTATGCACATCCATAGCCTTGACGAGTTCCTGCAGCCACTCCTCGTTGACGCTATCAAGGAACGACCGGGAATATGATGGGAAATAAGGTTGCACAAATGATTAGTCGCCAACCAAGTGAGATGCAGCCCCCTTCTCCTGCTGTATCACCCCGTGCGACTAGTAATCAAGGAGGTACTGAGATTCTCTCTGGGTTTCTATGTCTGGGGCTAACCTGCTCCGTGTAAGTCTTTTGCCTCTGCTGGGACGACTTGGCACCGAAGCCGAGCTGGAAGGGGATAAGGGGGTCATGGGTATTGAGCATGCCGCAACACACATAAGGGTTCACCAGAAGCACATCACAGCGAAAAGCGAACGTTGTGTTGAAATGAATGAATACAGTTTGGTCTAGGAGCCTATCTATTTCCACCCCCCCCCTCCTCAGTGGGCGTGGCTATGCAGTGGCTCTTCACTCTTTGTTATGACTTCCTGGCATTTGGCGAGAACGGCGGCCTGTCGTGACACCTCCCCGAGTCGTCCCACGACTTGCCCGTTGCCTTCCACAAACCCGTATAGGGCGTAAGGGATGTTTACATCATCGCAAAAGGCCTGCACGAGCTTCTGCGCGCGCCTCAAATTGTGGCGTGGCATACGTGGGTACAGATGATGGATGACCTGGAACTGCAGGCCCCCATGGAAGAAATCCAGCCACTGTGGACAGTCAATATCCATGGTGGTACGAAGCATCTTCTGGGGAAACGATTCGTGGGCTCCCAGATCTGACGTGCTCATGGCAAAATGGGAGAGGCAGATCTGAGCGTGCAAGGGCATGGTAATCATATGGCTGATCATGACGTACACGAAGCGGTCCCAGCCGGTAGGGATAGACTTGTAGACGACACCGTAACCGAACCAGTACCAGAATACACACTGCCCGACTATTTCGAACCATCGGTGCCACCAGGCAGGCCCCTTCCTTGGGCCTTGGCCCTTCAGGAGAAACTCCCAGGACAGGCGGTACAGATTGAAGCGGCCAAAGGTGAGCAACACGTAGTACGAGTATTTCTGGATGCCGATCAAAAACTTGGCCGCAGCATCGTACTCCATGACACGGTCGTAGTACGTGGACTTCAGGTTGCCCAGAAGTCGATGCGACACGGCCATAAAGGGCATATGCTCAATATCCGGATCGTGCTCGGGAGAGTTGGTCACGATGTGGTGAACATTGTGGTTTCTCTTCCACCAACCCAAAGACAATCCACCAAAATAGTCGGCCATGATGTAGCCGAGGACGGAGTCGACTTGGAAGTTATGCGTGATGCCCATGTGACCGGCATCATGAACCGTAAAGGCCACTTGGTGCCAGAAACAGCCGAGGCAAAAAGCGCTCAGGGGGTACCAGCCCCACTGCAAAAAAAGCAGAAAGCCTCCGAACATGAGACTGTACCGGAACAGCTCGATGGCATATGAAGCATAGTTGCACTGGTACAGGCCCTCGCTCTTGACCTGCTCATGCAGCGCACGGTACTTTTTCACAATTTCATCTTGAGTGGTGAAATCCAAAGAAGGATATTTATCCAAATCCAGAGAGATCTTCTTGTTGGTTTCCCTATCAAAGAATGCCATGACGGTGTCGTCTCCAGGAGGAGTTGCCGGAGTGGTAGAGCCCTTGGCTGCAGCAGGGCGGTTGCGCAGACTCGCTTCGTCGTTATCGAAGATAGGTGACGGGTCACGGGAGATGGATGGACTCGAAGCGCCGGCGGATGCGAGAGGAGATTCCGAGACATCGCCATCGGTGTCGTCGCCAGCGTTGTCGTCCTCGGCGGCCCGGAACTTTCCGCCTTGGATGGGCGGTACGAAGTTGGTCCATCTGCCCTCGATCCTGCCAATACGGTAGCGGTCCATCTGCTGTCTGGCTTCGGCGAGTGAATGCTGAAGCCGAGGAGGTCAGGAGTGGTGCACGACAGGAAGCAACGCAGCTTGGGCGGGGGAGGGAACCAACACGGTGATTTCATCGGTAGCGTCTCTGCCCACCATATGCAGGATAGCCTTGTCGCCACCGGGATGATAGGCTAGCCAAGGGTCGGCCTTGACGACGAATTGGTCGAGGATAATGAGCTTCCTGCCGTCGGCAATCATGGCCTCGATGTCTCTCCGCGACATGAGGGGATATGTCCTCGGCGCCGCCATGTTTACGTCGTCACAATCCAAGTAGCTAAAGAGAGTGGCGGGGGGATTTCTCCTCCTTTACCTGCACACATATAGAAAACGAATGTGTTTGTTAGAGGCCAATTGGCAAGTGATAGGTGAGAAGAAGAAGAAGAAGAAGGGAGGATAGAAATATCGTACTAAGTGGTGGTGGGTGGCGGGACGGGAGGGAAGGAACGGGCAGGGCGGGATGTCGGGCGGTTTAAAGCCTCCGGATGTGTTAAGTACTTAAGAATCAGACTATTTCGGCGGTGAGGAATTAATAAGAATGCGATTTTGGGGATGGCGTGTTTTCCAGGCCATGTTTAGTCCAGCAGCAAGAGCCAATCGGGTTGGAGATTTCCCAGAGGTATATCGTTCATCTGATGTTTTTCTAAGCTTCATTTTGCCCGATTCCCACCACCAGCAGTGCAGATCCCAGCCACTCGGCAGGCCCCCGCATTCCTGCAAGTAGAACTGCATTGAAACAAACCCCCACCTGGTCCTGACTTCTAGCAGCTAGCCCCTCTACCCGGCGGCGAACTGTTGAACCCTCGAGCTACCCTTACCCTCTACTACCTGCGGGATGCCGACGCAAACCTTTGGACTACGCTGTCTAGCAACCTCAATCCCTCGACTGGTGAGCCGTCAGGAAGAAGTACATGCAGGTAGGTAGGTATGAGTCTGACTTTGGTGATACAACGAATACGTATTGGACGCTGGCAAGTATCTGACCTCTGCTCGCCTCATGTCATGGAGAGAGGCTGCTTGCCTGTACTGTTGTTTTACACGGCTGGCCGTACGGGCCACGGGTTTGCTATCTCTTTACGGAGTAGATGCCACAGGCTTGACAAATGACTGCCTCGACTCACAATAAGAACAATCATCCTAGTGTTGAAGACTCTTCACATCTTGTCATTTTCAACTCCCCTCCATCTGCCACCTGCGTCGTACATCATCTTGTCAACCAATATGGCGTGGATTTCACCTGCAGCAGCAACAACTCCCTTCATCGCGCCCTACTACTGTCAGGGGGGCCAACACAGCTACTATTGCGTCCCCGGTCGCTGCTTCCATGGTCCGAATGGTCAATACTTGGGCAATCTGGGCATAAGCATGGCTCAGCCTCAACCTCTTATGTACAACGATCGTGAGTTCTAGTATCCGTATTCCGATTCTCCTGGTTGCGGGTAGCTGAACCCAGAGGTTTGTAGATCAACAAGTCTTCGGCGCGCTTGGCCAACCCATCATGTAGGCTTGTCTCTCCCCCCTTCCTTCACGGGAATCACAGTACAAGAGAGAGGATGAAAAGCAAGCTGACTACAAGCTGAGACAGCCAGAGCTTCGTAAACCAGAACTTCATGCTGGCCCCGCAACATAACAGGGCACACCTTATCCCGGCACATGCGGCGGCGCTGCGCTGGCCGGTGAATGCGTTGCCAGCAGCGAACTGCCCCTGTACACGCCTGGATGTGCCGCTCCTCGGCGACGGCCAGAAGACTACTACCCCCTCCGCGGCTTCAGGCTCATCACGGTGGCTCGGTTCCTGGGCTGGAGTACATCCCGGTTCTCTGCGATGGATGGCCCGACTACGGCTCTAGAACCAACCACGCCGTAGCTCCCCCCATTTGCGACCGCTGTTGAGCATCGTGTTGAAAAAGCCTAGACTAAAGTACATATCAGAATGGAACCTGTTCTTTGCAGTGAAATCTAGACGGCCCTTCTTACCCTAGGGCGTATGTATATATCTATGGGTGAATGGGCGAGTGCTGCTTCCGCCCCTGCCATTCAGGCTCAACGGGGTCGTCCGTTCATATGGCCCGAAGTTGATGCGCCTGCATAGGACCCTTTTATATCGTGTTCGTCCTCGAGGAAGGTCATATCAAACCCGGTGAAACAATCAACCTAGGCTGAGCAGATCTCAGCGTGAACCAAGAAATTCGCCCCAAACGGGTGGACACGCAAGCAGTAGTCACTACATCCTGAGCCGGATGGCTTCATGTCACGCCAGTCCAATACCGTTTGTCGTATGATCGAGGGCCAAGAGTACGTATAATTCCTGGTTGGATGCCCACAGAAGGTGTTCGCACTTACAGAGATATGCTCGGAATATCCTCTGGCTTCTTGGAGAGATCGGTTTTGGCAAGCAAGACTTGTCTTCTGTCCATGCTATTACGTCTCGTTCTCGGTCAAGCCACCCATCGGCATCCGTTTTTGGGGACCAGTAGCTCTACCACATGCTCGAGGCTACCTGCCAACGGTGCTATAACATCATAAGCCCATGGATGGCTAGAACCCATCCGATATGCTGGCCAGCAGCGCACTCTACAAGCAACAAACAGATGGTCGCGAATAAAGTAGACAATCTAAAGCTGCCTACACAACTCACGCTCACTAGTACCGGCCCGTCCTATCTCGCTGAGACAGATATCACCACCTACAACGTGAATTAATCTGATGCAAAGGGGTCAGTTCGTCTCGCTTACGAGTGTATACTGTTCATACATATCTATCAGACAAAACTAGTAGTTCTCTTGGGGTCCCCTTACCACGCTCACACCCACACACATAACCAAGCCCTCCGATGCCGCCCCTGAACCGTACGATCTCCTGGATGTACACATATGAGAAGAGCCAGCCATGGTTGCTATACCCTGTCTACCAATTTGCCTGGGAAATTGTATACGTTCTTCAATTCTCTATAATTTTATAGCACAACCTTACGTGGCTGTCTTGATGACGCTCCACCCCCCCCTTTCTGGCAATCGCTTGCAATTTCCCTCCCGGTACGGCAACTGCTGTTGATACAAATAGTCTAAGATTGATCTTACCTTGCGCAAGTTTCTATCCCGAGAGACAACTATCCATCACGCGGCTTCATTTCATCCATACTGCCTCTATGCCAAAGGCCGATTTGACGTCCAACACAGAGTGTCATAATTATAACACACGGGACCAAAAAAAAGCCTAAACAAATATACGCGATAAGACATATGCAACCTTGATTAGGACCGATCTACCCTCATTGTACCTATTTAACAAGTACAGGACCATCTAATTGTACACCGAGACACCCGCCTTAAGTTTCATGTTGCTTCACTTTTAGGGGTCTTAGTAGTGGATAGCCTTGGAGTACGTAGCCATAGCTGCCTCCTTGAAGGCCTCGGCGAGCGTGGGGTGAGCGTGGCATGTGCGGGCAATATCCTCAGTAGAGGCACCGTACTCCAGCGCCAGGGTAGCCTCAGCAATCATCTCACCAGCGTTGGGGCCGACAATGTGGCAGCCCAAGAGCCTGTCGGTCTCGGGGTCCGCGAGCATCTTGACCATACCATCCGTGTCGAGGTTGGTCTTGGCACGCGAGTTGGCGCTGAAGGGGAAGTTGCCAACCTTGTAGGGGATGTTGGCATCCTTGAGCTCCTGCTCGTTCTGACCAACCCAGGCAACCTCGGGATGGGTGTACATGACGGAGGGGATGACGCCATAGTTGACGTGGCCGTAACCCTTCTTGATGTACTCGACGGCGGCAACGGCCTCCTCCTCGGCCTTGTGGGCAAGCATAGGGCCGAAAGTGCAGTCTCCAATGCAGCGAATGTGGGAGTGCTTGGTGCGGTACTCGGAGTCAATGACGACACGGCCGCGGTCGTCCAGCTCCAGACCAATGTTCTCAAGACCGAGACCGGCAGTGTATGGGCGGCGGCCGATGGCGACCAGGACAACCTCGGCATCCAAAGTCTCGGGCTTGCCGCCCTTGGCAGAGTCAACCTCGAGCTTGATCTTCTCGCCGGTCTTGTCACCACTGACAACCTTGGTGCCCAGCTTGAACTCCATGCCCTGCTTCTTCAGGAGCTTCTGGATCGTCTTGGCCACCTCGTTATCCATACCAGGGCCACCGATCTGGTTCAGGAACTCAACAACGGTAACCTTGGCACCCAGGCGCGACCAGACGGAACCCATCTCCAGACCAATGATACCACCACCAATGACGATCATGGATTCGGGGACCTTCTTGAGCGCCAAAGCGCCGGTGCTGGTAATGACGCGCTCCTCGTCAAACTCGAGGCCGGGGAAGGGAGTAGACTCGGAACCGGTGGCGATCAGGATGTTCTTGCCGACGACGCTGGTCTCGCCTCCATCGTTGAGGGCGACCTTGATCTCGTTCTCGCTGGCGAAGGTGCCGGTGCCCTTGATGTACTCGACGCCGTTCTTCTTGAAGAGGAATTCGATACCCTTGGTGAGGCCGGAGACGGAAGTATCCTTGGCCTTCATCATGGCATCGAGGTTGAGCTTGACATCGCCGACATCGATACCGCGGTTCTTGGTGTCGTGGAGGATGGAGTGGTACATATGCGAGTTGTTGAGGAGGGACTTGGAGGGGATGCAGCCGACGTTCAGGCAAGTACCACCGAGCGCACCGCGCTTCTCGATACAGGTGACCTTGAGGCCTTCCTGGCCGGCCTTAATAGCGGCCACATAGCCGGCAACACCACCACCGATGATGACCAGGTCCTTCTCCTCTGTAGCGACGAATTAATGACTGCGCCATTATTGGGCGGGTACGGGTTATAAGGTAGCTGGTCATAGTGACGCACCTGCTTGCGAAGCGTATCCTCGTCGCCATCGTGTTGACGGGCTGACGATTGTGGGTAAACTGGGAGAACAATCGTGTCAGTTGGTTGCGCATGCGATTGATTGTTGGCTGACAGCTCCGGAAGCTCCAGGATGCTTGCCGGCTCGAAGGAAATATGACATAAGGCGAGAGGGCCGACTCACGAGGACTGTTTGATGAAAGCCGAACGGGCAGCCGTCCGCGTTATTAAGCGACTGGCCAGCATTGTGTCAAGAGGGAGAAACGAGGGGCCGGAGGGAAGGTGAGAGGTGTTGTCGGAAGAGATCTGGAGACAACAACAAAAAAAGAGTTGAGGATAGTCTTCAATGGCAAAAAAAAAAAACGGTTGCAGGCGGACGGACGGGGACGCAGAGCGAGAATGAGCTATGTATCTTCCGCCTTTGCCTTTTGGTGCTAGCCTAAACGCAATTGGAGCCCCCGGGACGAATGCTGGCTCTGGGATTTTTGGCGGCCCGTGCTGCCAACCAGTCCAAAACTCGGGTTTTCGCCGCCAATGGGCTGTATCCCGGGAATAGCCGGCCTTGCCAGCTACTGAAAGCCATTCTTAATCTGAACGTGATAACTCATGTGAATAGCACTCTGGAATATAGGGGGTAGACCGGGTTTTATTATTTTATACAACTAGCTACTGGCCTTGATTACATCCTCCACGATCCTAATCGCCCGCGCGCACTGCCGTTTATTGGCCTTGATTTTGTCTTTATCGGTGCCCCAAGAATCGTGTTTTCCTGACGTATTTGTCAAGGAAATGCACTATTCCAGTGGCTAAGCCGAGTTCCGCTTGCAGCGCGGTGCCAAAGATGCTCTGGAGCTGTTCCTCCTTCTCGGCCATCTGGAGAACCGTGACGAGCATCATCTCCACGAACCAACGGGTTTTCTCCTGCAACGCAACCAGGTTCCGGTACTTTAGGATTTCGAGGCTGAGACTGCGGTTGGCTACCAGAGATCCGTAGAACTTCGAGACATTGAAAAGGCTTTGGATACTGTATTCCTCGTCCTCTTCCTCGTCGTCCAGATCGTTGCCCATGTCGATTTCCTCCCCATCTTGCGGAACAGCTGCGTCAGGCTGTGACGGAATTGGAACGCCATCTCGCGGTGGATGCAGAACCGGCTGGCTACTAGCCAGTAGTAAGGGTTGTAGTCTGCTAGTCGTTCGCCGCTGCGCACAATCACTTCGGGGATCTCTTTCCGCTGGTGCTTGTTGAGCCGCAGTCTGTTGATGAGAAGTTCGGCGTTTTCGTAACCAGTTGCCGAGTGAAGGGCGACAAAGATGCGCTGTTTGACATCCGTATTGAACCCCTGCGCCTTAGCTAGCTGCCACAGGTCGGGTATACCCAGGTCGTCGTTATCGGCCAGGAGGTCATCTGTATCATCCTCCTCCTCGCCCTTTTCTGGGGCCTGTTTGTCTGCCTCGTTCTTGGTCTTACCAGCCCAGCTCGCACCGGTAACCCACCATTTGCCGTGCGTATCGGCGTTCTCAATGTCCTTGAGGCCTATACGGAGCGGCCGTACCTCACGTGGTCCACTAAGAGCCCCGATTCGCTTTCTGATCTGCGTTCGCTGTTCTGTGATATGCTTGTTGCGGGCAGCAGCCTTGCTCTTGCTACTCTGCAGCTTCTTCATCTCCTCGATCATAAAACTAGTCCTTACAGACATGTTCTTGAGATCAGCAGGCTTAACCATGCCAATGATCTCCTTGAGTGACTGGGGATCTTCACGCCTAAGTGCTGGACCGCAAGATTGAATGATTTTGAGCAGTAATTCCGTGTTGAGCTCCGAAAGATTGCCCAGGAACAAGCGTACATAGTCGAAGACCAGGAGCGAGGCGACAAGCTGCATGTTGTACAGTTCCGCCAACAGAGCCATAATATGCTTTGAGGCCGCATCCGATTGATCTCCCGATGCTCTGTCATGGTGCTCCTTGAAGATCAACACGAGGCGCTCGATAAGGAGCTCGGAAACGTGGTCGGCCAAGGTCTTCTGCGCACCAGCTATGAAGCCAGCAACCATGGCGAAGAACGCGTCGGGACGTTTCTCAGGCGAACAGACCAAGGCAATAATCAAATCGATCAGTACAGTGGTGACACTGCGTCTTGCGAACTTATCATACAGACCCGAGAACTCCTTCAGGATGCCGACCATGCTCTCGTCGGTCAGCCTGTTGATGAGACCCTGAACACGGCGGCGCAACTGAGCCTCTGTTTCATCGACAGAGCCTGCTTGCTTACGCAGGGAGGGGAGGGACGTATTTGGCAACACCAGTACCAGTAGTGGGCGCAACAAACGGGTTCTCTCGTTGGCGGGGCGCGGCCTTAGCTGGGCCCTCGTCGTCATCGTCACCCGAAAACCCCTCGAATTCGTCATCGTCATCTCCCTGTGCAGCAGCCTCGGCTTTCCGTCGCTTCTGGGAGAGCCATTCGTCTGCCTCGGCCTTCCTTTTGGTTCTAATAGTTGCCTCGAGATTGTCGCCGTCACTCCCTTCATCGATATCGCCAAGAATGTCGCCTAAACCATCTTCATCGAATGCTTTTGATGACTTGCCCTTTTTCAGGCCAAGTTTCTTCTCCAAAGCAGCAATCTCGGCGTCTTCGTCCTCCAGTTTCCGCTTCTCCGGCTGGGGAGGCTCCGAGCCTTGCCCCGGCCTCCTTGGCGGTTCTTCCTCCTCATCACTCTCGAAGGCGTCAGAGGCCCCTTCCTCATCTTCCGAAAAGGGGTTGTCAAAGCCGCCCTCGTCGCTTTCAAAGGCATCAGAGGCGCCTTCTTCATCTTCGGAGAACGGGTTGTCAATACCACCATCGTTATCGTCTTCGTCATCGTTGCCAGCTTTTTGTGCCGGCTTCGGACGCGGCACAGGTACGGGCTGTGGCCTCTTCCTCACTGACTTGGCAGGGGCAGCAGGTCGCGGCCTTTGCGCAAATGTCTGGTGCTGCTTCTTCTGCACTCTCTGGTCTTTCCTCTGGTCTTTACGCGAGCTCTGTTGCCTAAAGCCGCCTCGACCGCTACGACCACTGCTCGAACCCGCACCATGCGGATCTATTTTCTGCAGCAACGTGGCTGGGAGCGTCAATTTATTGTTTGGCGCCATGGTGACTCTCTGTTCGTTCAAGATGAGAGAAACAGCGAGGCTAAGGTGACTGCCAAGCTATAAAAAATATCCCAAAGCCCCCACAGCGGGAAGACCCACTATTACTTTCGCCCAGAAGATGAAATCCATGGAGTTTATTCTGACCGCAGTCAAGTAAGTACCAATGAATAAGGTGGCCAGGCAGTTTTCAAGTTTATTGCAGTGGTGGATAATCAAATAAATAATACCCTCACTGTCCAAGCATTTCCTCTGTATCCTCCTAAATAGGCCCGCAAGCCCGGTAGGTATGTGGAAGCATGTACAGCTACGCCGGTAGGTTATAAGCTACAAGGCAGGTGTACAGGTGTACTAATCGACTGTTGAGTCAACAGCTATGCCGAATGAAGACTTACTTGTCCCATTGCATATTTCGTTATTGAATTGAGATACTATAAGCAACCAAGTCTATACTACCACGAAATCGGCTCTGAGATGCCAATTGCTTCACTGCTTTATTCAATTGAAGCATCCTTTGTTGGAATTGCGGGTGCGGCGGTACAGTACGGCGCCCCAGGCTAGGGAGGTGGTTAAATCGGATTAGGCGCATTGCGGGGCGTCAATTCTCCTTCCCACATGCATTCAGTGCAGGTGTGCTGATATAGAGCGAACATAAGTCCCCGCAGTCTGGCTGGAATTTGTGACATTGTCGCAAACCAGAAGCACAGTCCGCCCACACTTACGAGGTGATATTCCAAAATGGGCCATCTCAGCAACGACGAGGTAATTGGATCCCACTTGCCCCCCTGAGAAACACACAGATATACGTGCGACGGTTACTGACCATACGCGCGCGCCCATCAGTTCTTCACAAAACTCGTCGAGCTCTTCGATAGCCGGAAAGGCAAGGATCATGGCCACATCTTCCTGACCCAGAAGCGATGTATGTATGCATGATATACACCACCCGTACATTTCGGGACGCTGGGGGAACTAACACCTCATCGTGAAGTATCCTACGACCAACCGCCGCTGCCCGAACCTACCAGTGACACTATCCTCCCCGACCTGCACCCGCCGCGGCCGTTGCCGGTGCTGATCCGGGCGACCAACGGCAAGGGCAAGGAGAACCGCGCCAAGAAGATCAAGCTGTCGACAGTCGTCGACCCTGAGGCGCTCCCCGCCTTCTTTGAGCGGTATGCCGACGTTTGCAAGGCTGGCATGACGACGCTGAAGCCCCGCGATCGCAGCAAGAGAAAGACCAAGGCCAAGAAGAAGAAGACCACGACGGGGGCCGTGGGAGCGTGAGGGTCGACTGTTTCCGCGAACCTATTGCGCTCGGGAGGCCTCGGACATTGATGGTAGTCATCGGCCAGAGCTTGGGGAAGTTCGGGATACGACATGAAAAGCGCCCCGCCACCGAGACGCTGGTCATAAAAGGATGTAAAATGACAGGTTGGCTTGCGAGACGGCTACGGTCGCCATTCTCCTGAGGTTGGCGGTGATTATTGACGGAAGCACCTGCCATTCACGAGTGAAAATACACTCCGCTGAGGTCCTCCACCTCCTCGAGGTATATACCAGGAGCATGCATAGTTGCCCTGAAGAATAGGGAGATGGTACTCCAATAGATACGATGACTAGCTCGACTACAGAGTGTTATTCAAGGAAAGATCTAGACACATCTTGCCCCACTACTTCCCACTCCCTCCCCAAGCTATCCTCTGTCCGTGACTACTGCTCCTCATTGTCCTCCTCGAGGCTCTCCAAAACCTCCCTGATCTCCCTGCAGTCGTCGCACTCGCTCTTGGTTGGCTTCCGCGGGTTCCCCACGTACATGCAGAGGCTTGCTGGGCACTCGGTATCGGGGTCTTGGCTCTCGCAGCTGGCCAGCTTCTTGTAAGCCGTCCAAACCCTCTTGCACCGTGTGCATCGGAGGGGATGTAGCTCGCACATCCGACTCGTCTTTTCGGTTGGGGTTTTCTTCCTCGCCGAAAGCCTACGAGTTTGGAGCTGGCAGGTATCGATAATTTCGGTGGGGGGAGGCGAAGGATACCAATGAAAAGGAGAACCTGATTAATTGTTTCTACCGGGCCTGCAGGCAATCGGAGCAAGTAAAGCGTGGTGTATGCTATGGTATGTTGTACTAGCCGATCAAATGTGATTGACTGATCATTCCGAGCCTTGATCGAGACAAGGTGATCGGCCCCTCGAGTAGCAGCGAGGAAAGAGGAATGTGTAGCTGTGGTATCGATCGACTAAAAAACTGTATCGCAGCACTTGGGCTTCGAGAGCTGGAGTAATCTGTTTCTGGGGGTGGTCGTACAACGTCGTAGCTCATATAGAGTCTGAAGCTTCTGCTGGGAGAGCCCATCATGGTCTGCTTCTCTGAGCGGTGGTGAATGGGGAGAAGTCACCCGGAAATAGGACACATAATGACTCCGATAGTGCACCGCTGGCTTGTGGTGTCGTCCGGCCATGGCCACGGGGATCGGGAAGATGTAACTGTTTGCCGGTGTTCATGACATGTCGAGAGTCAACTTGAACCATGATAAGGCGGAAGTGTCTTTCTTTTGTGTGTTTGTGTGTGTGTGTGTTTGTCAACGTGGTTGACCATCTGTTGACCGCTAGCGAACTGGAAGCGAACGGCTGTAGAAACCGCTCGCTCGCTGCATTTGTTCGATCGTATTGTTTGTGTTATTTCATCGTTCGCCAATGGTGTTGGTGATGCCTTTAGACAGATGGATATACTACGTTTGTCAAGCTGTATGGGACAGTCTTCTGCGCAGGAGAAGGGATGGGCCGCGCCCGCCTCCCCTCCCTCCTTGTTTGTTCTCATACCATCGGCAACCCCCTGACGTAGTACTCTGCTACAGCAAACCCAGCCATCACTTGAGGAGCCCCCATCCGTCGCCCCGTGGGTTACTTCCTACTGGCATGGTGTGGGCTGGGTTAAAAACAAATGTGCTTCTTCCAGTTATTGTTCTCCCGCATGTCACATCGACGTACCATCTCCCTAGCCAATATGGCTGGCTCTGCTAGGCGCTAGGTTTAATGTATACAGCCTTGGAAATTTCCAGAAGCTCTCAAGTATTGTTCTTATCATTGAGGCCTTCTGGGATTTTCCGTCTTTCTAGCATGTCCGCTCCGGTCTGACAGCGCATGTTAGTTAGCATAGGAGACCACGTATTTCGTCCTTTCGATTTTCGAAGCAACCATGTCTCATCAGTCCGAAAAAGAGGCATTGCCTTTACCGAGAAAGCTGATCAAGCATCTTGGGGGCACAACCAAGTGCCTCTCGAATAGGTCAAGGAGCACAACGGTTTCTGTACTATACCACACTACCTCTACCTCAACTCCTTCTGCCGCGTGCGGGGCGAAGTATTGTTCGGCGTGACAGGGCTCAGGTGAGCTTCCACTCGAGATCGATGACACGCCAGAGACTAATGTATTATTTACTATGCTCTAGACTGATGGGCTGTTGCCGATGTACACGATCTAGATACCATATCCCCTCCGGTTCATGCTGAACAAAGCACCACCCGGCTGCTGAAGTAGACCGATCGAAACGTCCAGCTTCCGCGACCAGTGACACTACGCAGATATCGAGTCCAATCCGAGATCGAACAACCGTAAGAGCCGGCTATGGTCTGTTGAATACGTTTGGGAAGCCATCGTAATGCACAGCACAAGCGACACACCACCTCCTTCTCTGAGAGGAAGGAGTGGTCCGCAGGAGATACGGCAGCCTTTCGCACCCAAAACTTCAGCACACTGCTCAACACGACGGGCGATACCAAACACCCAGAACTAAGAAGCGCGGTTCAGTTTAGCTTCCTTCTACATATGCTGTATCTGTAAAGCTGTTTATGATGAGGTTCCTGCCTGCCGAGCCTACATTGCTGTGGACCGGCCGTGAGGCCATGCTTCTTTCTATATAACAAAATCGTGCCAAAAATGGATCCAAGCAGGGGTCGTCGCCAAGTCTCCAAAGCCGTGTAGTGATTCCGGTCTTCCGTGACCACCACCATGTATACCATCATACATCAGTAGAACGATGAATGCGACTCATACAGTGAGCGCTGCAAAACAATGCCGCCAGATATTGAAAAAGAAGCAATCGGTCGGCTCCCGTCCGGTACAGCCCATGCACACATCATTGCTCAAGTCCTACGCTTTCCTCACAATCCTTACCATGGTCGTGTCGCGTACCAATCCAACGCCCGTACAAGCGTCCGTAACTTAGCCACCACCTAGCCTGGAGAAATCAGATGCTATTTCAAATACAATCTAGGTAAAGCCCTCCGATTTTTCCCATTTCCTAGCATCGTAACCACTGCATCGAGAGATACCATAATCGAGACGAGAAACGACCAACATTGGCGTCCAGCGAGATGGCGGAGTCGAGAGGAGTGGCATCGGTCACGCAGCCATACCCTAGACTATGCCTAGTGTATAACATGGCCGAGGCGCACATGTGTACATGATCCCGTTGTTCACCTCACCTTAAGACTCCAATGTGACCCTCCTCCTTAAACCCCCTGCCCTTCCCAACTTCCAACTGTGGGGTTCAACTTCACCGGAAAAGTAGAGCGAGCGGTAGCACTGAAGAAATTGTACAGTATTATGTAACAAAAAGAAAAGGAAAAGAGACTGCCCGAACGTTATTTTAGCAGCCGGGTGTTGAGACTGAAGAACGAGTGAAACATTGGAAAAGGCCACCGTCGATGGTTCAGCCATGTGAATGGTGACTTGTCTTTGCCTGCAGCATCATCACATGATCTGGTCCTGCGTCAGGCCGCCGTGGGCGTCGGTTTCCATCATGTCGCTTCCGCCAGGAGTCCGGTATTTAGCGAAGCTAAGACCAAGGGGTCGGCCGCCGTATTGGTAGCCCTGGAACTTGGAAATGGCCGTCTCCGATGTGTTGGCATCATCAAATCGTACTACACCAGTGCCACGGGATCGGCCGCTTGGCTCGTACTGAATTTCGGCCTGCTCCACCTTTCCGATTGTGGTGAACAACTCGACCAGGTCTTCGTTGCTCGTAGACCATGGAAGCTGGTAAAGTTAGCAAGTAGTCGTATGTATTCGGGAATTAATAATGGTGGCACTCACGTTCCGGACGTAGATTAGTTCGCTCTTCTCTGTACCGGGCTCAGCGTTATCAGTGAATGGGTTAGGTGCGGCGGCAGCAGCAGGTGCACCACCACCGGCATCGAAGCCGGCTCCACCTGGGGGTCCGCCTCCGCCGTACCCTCCTCGCCCACCATAACCTCCGCCGAAACCGCCTCGGCCACCGAAGCCGCCACGGCCGCCAAAGCCACCACCGAAACCGCCTCGACCACCGAAGCCGCCACGGCCACCGAAGCCACCGCCCATGCCGCCACTGCCAGCATAGCGATCTTCACGGACCTCGAGGTTTCGGCCCTGCCAGTTGTAGTTGTTGAATTCTTGTATGGCCGTGCGGGCATCATCGGCCGACTCGAAGACAACGATGCCGGATCCTTTAGGACGTCCATCAGGTCCCATATGAACATCGGCTCTAATGATGGCTCCATTACGGGCTGGAAATGACCCGAAAGTTAGTGGTGGGTGAATTGCAGAAAGCATCGACTAGCTTCCAAGGTTGAAAGTCACATACCGGCTTGTCTGAACAGGTCCTTCAAGTCCTGCCAACCTGCAGTATATGGGAGCTGCGAAGAGGTCAACTTCAGGACCAGATGCCTATATTAGCTGAAAGGGGGGAAGGTGTGGACAAACGTTGGAGACGTAAAGCTGACGTCCGGCACCCATCATACCGCCTGGGGCTCCGCCGCCATAGCCGCCGCTGGGGCCACCGCCGGGGCCGCCTGGACCACCGCCGCCGTAACCGCCTTGCATACCGCCGCCGAAGCCGCCTCGGCCTCCGGGGGCGCTGAATCGAGGTTCCGCCTCACGGTCCTAATCCCAACTTCAATATCGTGCCCGATCGCAATTAACCACACAAGAATCCTTACTTCTCTGACGTAAACGAGGCGTCCCATCAAGTTTTGGTTGCTGAGGGTTGCAACGGCACTTTGCGCCTGGTCCCGCGTTGCATATTCCACAATACTGGTCTTCAGTCAGTTAATGATCCCAAAGAAAGATCTTGAAATGCTGTCAGGCTTACCCGCATCCCTACAAATCCAGCGGACAACGTCCCGACCCGTCAATCCATCAATTCCAACGAAAAAGGGCCAAGAGAAAAGGAACCAAACAAAGAAAAACCAGCCATGAATCACGTGTAGGCGCCCACCTTCGACATTCCATTGGGAAGTAGTAACACGTCGGCAAAGAGAACCTCTCCCGCTAAAAAGTACACAGATCAGCAGCTTTACTCCGACGGTCATGCACTACCGAAAACTTACCCTGTCGCATAAAGTCCTTGAGGTGGTGCCACTTGACGTCGTAGGACAGGTTGCCGACATAGACACGGCGATCCTGCTGCGACTGATCACGGATATTGTTCATCATTTGTTCGCGAGCGACGGCTCGATCCTCGAACGAGCGCTGTGGTGCCCCGAAACCCTGTCCAGATCCTCCTGAGGGAGCGCCGGCGCCAGTCATGGGAGACCGAGAGCGTCGGTTAGACCTGCGGTAATCGTCTCGACTAGGTGACCTGCTGCGGGAATAGGATCGTCGACGGGCCGAGCGACCTGGACTTCTGGATCTTCCTCGACGGGGAGAGCGGGATCTCTCGCGCTGTAGAATATCAGTATCTGATTGGCTCATGAACGCTAGAAGTCTGGCAAGCGGATAGGCTTGCGATAGGTGTATGGGAGTTTGGCAAAAGTAGCAGATGGCAAGAATGCAGCGTGGCCAGAATTTGCAACAAGACGCAGTCTTTCAAGTGCGGCAGTAAAGCATTTTTCTTTGCCAACCTAGGCCCGCAACCACTGGCAAGTTCGACCGTCGAGAGCTAGCAGGAACAGCCTCTCGTGCGAGCTGGGCTGAAGTCAAAGCCAGTTTCCGTAGTTCCAAACGTTCAAGGCTAGTTCGGCCCGTCGAAGAGACTTGCAGCGCCATATCTGGAATCTCGTCGACTGATCCAGATAATAACCTTTCTGACTACTTCTCAGGTGGAGTTGGCTACTTGGTGTTGAAAGTTGCTCACGCGGGGTACTTGCATGGGCAAAGGAAATGCAGGCAACAACAGGTCTAGCGTTGACAGCTGGGAACAATGAATGTTGTTTTATATACTTACAGGGCGGTATGTGTCTCCTGAATCAGCTGTCAAAGTAGCGAGTTAGAATGGTAAAACGATCAAATATAGGATCATGGAGTGGGAATGAGGTCTTGGTGGGTAGAAGTCGGGGACGGGGAAGAAGCCAACTGTGGCAGCTTGACGGGCCGCAGGTGCATACGCGAAGAAGTTGGCCACGACTATATCAGTAGTCGATCAGGAAAGGAAAGGGCTCGGGATGGAATGTATGCGGGAAGTTTGTTTTAATTGATAGCGGCTGTCTTAGAATCGACGGTCCAGCGTCCCAGACAAGTGAGATTTGAGCGAGGCAAGACGAAAGGGACGAGGAAGGGTGCTAGACAGAATGAGGGCTGATTCGATGGAAAGGAATGGTAAGTCGTGCAAAGGGGAGGAGCAGAGGTAGGTGGATTCGGGTAATCTCATAGGCTGTGACAAGAGATGCAGGACAAAGTACTTAGGCAATGGCAGGCAAAGGTGGTAACACGTCAGAGACATTTGTTTTATGCTCCTGAACATGCGGACAAGAAGAAAGATTGGTGGGTGTGGCCTGTAGGGCAAGACTTGGATGCAGTGGACGACGGGCGTATGTACATGAGTGAACGCGAGCCGCGCAGGAGGTGGATGGGTGTGTGGTGTATGCCTGGATGGAGGATGGATGGATGGGCAAGGGGAGGGAAGTGATAGTATCAAGTACTATATCAAGCGCAGCGCAGCCAGCGTGGGCATGGAGGCATTCCAAAGATGGATGGCAAGGTATTCGCAGCTTGCTTTGGGCGAGGTGGATCTACTTACCCATGACGATATACTGTCCAGATCGATATTGTTGGGCGCGGTGCCTCTAAAGGATATCTCGGAGTGACTGAGAATATCACCCCTTCGGCTAAGAGGTCGAGTTCTGCTAGTGGAGGGGTGAGCTTGAGAATCGCTGCATTTCAGAATAGGTACTATGAAGTTGGGGGGGACGGAGGATGGCCAGCCAAGTACAGCATTTTGGGGGGAGAAAGGTACATGGAGGGGGGGATATGGCCGGCAGCGCATCCAGAACCAATACACTGGCCTGGTGCAAGCAAGGCTATTGTATCTGGACTACGGTAGAAATGACCAGCATCAAACCAAGCCAGCGCCAAAAGGCCACCAGCACATTTGATCAGAGACATGCGCCTAAGTGCCGGATAGGGCTGGTGGTGCTATGCTGGTGGTGCTGCCGCCGCCGATGCTCCCTGTTCTGGGACCCCCATCCACCCAATGTACTGTAGCAAGCATTGTGTATCCCGGACAGGCTGACGTGATGCCGGTTGGCACGCACACATCACATAGCCTGCTGCTGGTCTCACAGCCTGCTGCAGGAGAACAACAGACGCGGGCACACAGGCAGGGCAGGACAGGCCAGGCCAGGCCAGGGTGACAGAGGAGAACGTGGTGACGAGGCAGAAGCCGTGAGCGAAACGGGGGTCAGAGACCAAGGAAACACAAGGCGCGTGCATTGCAGCAGCAAGCTCCAATGCAAGTAGAACATACCTGGTTGATGATGATCGAAGGCCGTTTGGACTCGGGATGTTGATTAACTCGGGTCTGGTGCGGTCTGGTCTGGTGTGGAAAAAGAGGCTGCAGCTGAGTAGACTGGATGTGTATGGTTGGAGTCTGGGGCGAGTCTAAAGAGCGATCGCGATTTCTGGGTACGGAACGCGCTTCTCTCTGAGTGCAGGGGTCTAGCAGATCCGCCGGGTGTTTGGTGTGTGTGAGTGTGGTGAGTGTTCTGTTCTCCTGCCTTCTCTCTCTTCTGCTTTGTCCAGTTCTCGAATGGGATTGGGTGGACCGGAGCTGCGAGTGACTGATTGCCTGATTGCTGGGAATTGTCCTCAGGCGGCCACACGAAAGAAAAAGAAAAAGAGGGGTCGTCCGCGCGTTGGAAATTCTGCTTGGCGTACCGGAGTCGAAGCTAGTATCAATTGGATTCTGACCAATCAGTAGGGGAAGCTAGTTGTTGCGCAAGGTAGGTAGCTCAAGGAGGGTACCTTTACAAAGTACCTACTTCGCGATGTACACTGATAGAAAATGAGGGAGCGTTATTTTAGTGCAGGTGTCCATTTTGACTTTCTGATTGGGAAAAGGCTATCAATTGCATGCAGACGGGTTGGATGGATGATGGCGGACCTGGCAGGGGGTCGTTTAAGGTCGGTCCCTTCTATGGGTTACTCGCATTTCCCAAAAGTCTTGTCCCACTTTCTTTCTCATGGACGAAGCTTGAGGTCCCCGACTTGCTGATCATACACCGTGTGAATGTATGAACAAACATGTGTTACTTGCGCAGTCTAGGGGGCCACATGCATATTGACATTATAGGTAAGTCTGGTAGATAAACTAGCAGGACTTGTAGCAGACATGGTAAAGTAGAGCTTACTGCTATCCCCATCTAGGCCAAGGTCTTATTTTTGGAATATAATGTATTGGTCTGGTTTGACGACATGTAGAAACCGTTACGACCTGATATGAACATGCGAAGCGCCCATCAATATTCGGAGTACATACATCGTAGAGGTACAACACAGGCAGTTATCCATTCTTGGCTGTATATCCCTCTCACGCTGGAAATACGGGTCAAGTTGGTCAGCTTTGATGGTGACCCACGTTAACATGCTTGAGAAGCTCCCCTATGCTTTTCCCGCGGGATCAGTTTCGCTATTCAGGCCATATTGGAAGTGTGAGCAGACCATGAGTTGTCGTAGTCGGCGAAACAGGGAGGGGTCGAAGAGGAAGCCCACCCACTAAGATGGCCCGACCCTGTTATTGATAGCAGCTGCGCAGATAGCGACACAGCTCTTTAAACAACTTTTAGTACACATCTCGATTCTGGGAGCTTGATAGTACTTAGGTATTAACCATAGTGTCTGCCAGATCGGTCCAAGTTACTCCAGCTTCTCTCATTGCAGTAAACCTGTTGCAGGCGTGGGGATCCGCCTTGATCGTTCCGTTTTCTCCCTGTCTATCACGTGGCTTGCGTGCATTTCGGAGGCACTAGTGGGTGCGGGTCGTTAGTTTACCATGTCTTGGTCCTCGCGGAATGACTCCTTATTCTTCCTGGATAATGCCTCAATCTAGGCCCAAGCATGCTGCGATTAATTATCCTGGGGCAGAATCGGTGTATAAGGAGGTGTTGGCCATGGGCATATACTCTATTCACGGTAAGCTGCATATATCAAGTTGTCTTCTACAGGTCAGTCATGTTTGCCCACGCCCCTATCCTGGTGTTTGCCATCCATGCTGCCAACCTCTAGAAGAAGTCCCTTAGTGGAGCTCAACGTGTTGGCACCATGCGGTCGGGTTACTGCAATATACCGAGAAAGGAAGGGATATATAACATGTCAAGTCGTACAATGTGCTTCGGCTATTGTGATCGAGGCGCCTTCTCCGGTCACTCCTGTTGCTTTGGGCGGCTCGACTTCGCCAGACACATGGATAAGCACATGAACCCGGGGGCCAGATGGCTGACCGTGGGCTTCAGCGACTTGCCAGTAACCACATTCAAGGTTACCCCTTTACGTATTGCCTAGAGTCATGTGAGCTGTTAAACCAGTGACATGTATTCTTGGAGGCAGCCATGATGGGTGGGCGACATCTCTTAGTTGCCTTTTCTCTGGCCTGCATATGCCTGGCCGTCATGGCATATTCGAGGTACCACAATGTGATGCGGCACTTCAAGCTACAAGTGAAGAAGACAAGTCTAGGAGGACTTTGCTGTCGACCAGCATCAAGTGTCAGTCAAGACGATATGTCTGCCATCCTCATCGGTAAACAGGTATGAGAAAACCAGGTGGGGGGGAGGTCGAGAGCGCTTGAATGTTAGCATGCCTCTCGATACACAATATCTGCCTTCTGTCACCAAGTTCGAGCAAAGCCCATATGACTAGCAACACATGGCCCTGAAGGTACCACGGAGCGGTATGAAAGATTCCCGTCACAGTCACTGCCGAGCCGAAACGTATAAACGTACGATGCGATACCGCTGCAGCTACGATGACCACCACTTTTACATGTTTACCGTTTCCGTTTTGGTGGTGTCCATAGGTAACATGGTGCGAAATACGATGGGTTCTGTCACTTGTCATTTTTACTTGCAGACGTATAGCCCGTCTTCTACTCGATTGAGAGTCCTGCAGCACTGGTGCATATGAGTCAATCCTAACTTAGGCCGTGACTGGCACCGAGTAAACTATACCTTCTTGTGAATACGTACGAGACCAGAGGCAGAACGGGAGGGTCCTTAGAAGGGACGGGAATCTTCTGCAGTTCGCGCCCAGCCTTCTTCACTGCACTGGTGCGAAAGGTATGTCAGTGATGTTTAAGCAAGCACTGGCTGAACGGCCGAGAGGCCGTAAACGTTGATTTCCGATCTGTGCTATCCCATCGCAGCAATCACCAAGAACAACAGTATGCAAGCCTGCCGTACCCGCGTACGTATACTGCATGCACTGGAGCTGCTTTGCTCCGGAGCCGGATCAGCAACCCTGCCTATATCCCGCACTTGCATCGGATCGTCGCCATTGAGGCACAGCGCCGCAATGGGTTCCCAAGCCAGCAGTGAGAAGTTTGGGCCACCGGGCAGGAAGCATCGGCGACAAGCCATCCTATTAGGCGACATAGAGACCCACGGAGCCTGATCTTGCGCAAGGCACCAGATCACTTCCAGCGTGTAGTCAGTGCTGCATATATTTCCTGTTCGGTAGAACGTGCCATGCTATTTCCTGTCCACAAAATCGGCTCCCAGGAAAGATCGTATATACTAGACAGTCACCGATTGGCCTGTCAATCGGTGAAGTGTCTGGCTCACTCGGAGTCCCCGAGCCACTCAACGCTTGCAAGATACCAGTTACGGACAGTGGTCGACCCGCAAGATAGTGGGAAGCCCAGGCATCTCCGATCTTTTGACCCCATCCTTCGGAATATCGAGATCCTATCACATTCAGTTGTCGTTCAGGGCATCTGGAGAGGAGAAACGGAGGTTCGCGGGAGCATCCCGACTAAGATGCTAAGAAACCCGATAGGGGTGGGATAGCCGCGCTGCTTACTCCTAGACAGCCCAGTCCTATCTCGAGATTGTGCCCGTTATTTGGGAAGATCGGGGAGGCTACAAGTACTTGAAGCTCAACGACTGCCATTCTTTGTGTATACCGGAAAACCCCTGGACCCAGGCTGCCAGGGGCGACAGGAACTCATGTGGCCTACAAGCACGAATGGTAAGCCCGCAGGGCGGGCTCTTTAGCAATCCCGCCCACTCAGCATGATACCCGTCTATGATGTACGGGGCAGTCTCCTGGCGAGGATTGCATGCATGTCGCCAGAAAAAATCTGATGCATCCATGGCGTTTCATTGCGATGAACCAGCATTCTTCCATTCAGCTCCATAATGTTGTAATCTACCTACCTACATATGTACGAAGGAGTTTAGCTGAATAGAGAACCGGTGTAGAAGCTCGAACCCACCCGAGGCAGCCCTCATGCACTCGGAACCGCTTGCGATGGGGATTTAAACCCAAAACTCTCGACTGCAGTGCCCGCCCCAACACTAGCGATGCTCCACCCGCAGGGCCGCAGACAGCAGCACCAAGGTTGAAGACGGTATACAGTTCGCGAGATGATATGATGCTAACGACTGTCCATGATACAGTCGCTCCCTTCCACATCTTCATCACGATGAGTGATGCTATACCGAGGTGTTATTATCACCTGATGACTAGGTCTGGCGTGTCCTTGGGGAAACCTCGGTCACCGTGAATGTAGGTTAGAGAGCAAACGTATGCGTATTTCCCGGCTGTTCTTTACGATCCCGCCACTGTATGTACATATCTAGCGGCACACCCCCTGCGCTAGGGGATATTTCACACGGGCGAACGTCCAAATCATGATCGGGCTTGGCAGTATCCCTTGCTCTCTGTGTCGGTATGCGTGCGACAGTTGCGGGCAGGCAACGTGTAAGCAGGCAGCAAGACGGAACTCCAGACGACGCATATAGGGCTGTCACCTGCGGCTTCTTCGGATCTTGGTCCCGGCGTATGTTACTGGTAGGCCTGCTGTGTTCATGTATTTTTATCTCAGGCAAATGTTCGGTGAAAACAAGAATTCACGACGATACGACCATGGCGGGGCAGAGGGAGGCTTTCGACCCCTTCCCCTCATGGTCAACCATATGATCTACAGGACCCTTGCACACACAGGACCTCGTACAGAACCTCGTACATGCAATTACTTAAGTCCTGATCTACATATACCTGACCAACCTCGGAGGTATCTGCTATGTATTGCACATGAATTGTCAGATGGTTCCTACTGTAGGTACTGCTGGATGCCCACTTGCACTAGGCCTGACAAGACGGGACCAAACGGCTCACGTACAGAGACCCTTGCGGGAACTAACTGCAATGGGATTTCTGGAGTGGTTCGGTGGTTCGACCCCCAAAACCCACATTCACCCGACCTGAATCATGAACAGCATGCGCCTATGAGTAATCAAAAAAGCAAGGGTGGTTTAAGGGGCCTGCAGCTTGCCGGCCGGGCTAAAAGTATTTCTCCCGAGTTTTCTTGAAAGCACGGGTCTGGTAGAGGTTTGGTTCAGGGTTGCATCATCAGCCCGTCAGTTGCTGCACTCGGAATCTCAACGCCAAGAAAGGAAAGAGGGCTTTCCGACTGGAGGGAGTATAGGTTGGCACAAACAACAAAAAAGCTATGGCCCCCACGAGAGCATTCGCCACCAGGCTGGCGTCGGCCGCGGCGACAACGACGACGAAGTCCACGCGATCACCACTCACCACCACAGCCTGCCTCCGCGATAGCACTAGTCGTCGCGCCTACCACTCCTACGACCACCCGCCCCCGCCGGGCGCCTTCAACACCGCCGAGCGGCAGATCCTGTCGGCCGCCTACCGCCACGTGCCCGAGCACGGCTTCACCCACAAGGCGCTCTCCCTCGGCGCCCGCGACGCCGGCTACCTCGACATCAGCACCAACGTCGTGCCCGAGGGCCCCTTCAGCCTGATCAAGTACCACCTCGTCAGCAAGCGCGAAGCCCTCGCCCCGCGCTGCGCCGAGATATTCAATGCGCCCGTGGGCGGTGCGGCCGATGGAGCCACCGCCGACGCCGCGGCCGGCGCGCGGGGCCAGCTGTTGACGGTGCCCGAGAGGGTCGAGCGCCTGACCTGGGAGCGGCTACTCGCCAACCAGGATGTTATACATCGATGGCAGGAGGTATGTACATACTACTAGCTCGAAGTCTCTTCTTCAACTTCGCACACGCTGTCTATCTGGTTCGTTGACTTACCTCTAATTTTCTTCTTGCAATCTAGGCCCTAGCAGTCATGGCGCAACCAAGCCGCGTCCCCGCATCTTTGCACGAGCTCGCCCTCCTTGCCGACGAGATCCACCATCTCGCCGGGGATGTCGCCGTCGACCCGTCCTGGTACACGAAGCGCGCGTCCCTATCTACCATCTACGCCTCCTCCGAACTATACATGACGAACGACCGCTCCGCCGGCTTCGAAGATACACGCACGTTCCTGCGCCGCCGCCTCGACGAGACGGGATCTCTCGCTGGCGCGCTGGGGAGCATCGGCCAGTGGGTTGGCTTCACGGCATCGGCCGGCCTCAACGTGCTGCGGAGCAAGGGCGCTAGAATCTGAGTGGGTCGGATTTGTGTGTATGTGTGTGATTTAAGACGAGGCGGGCATGATGACGGTCTTGTATAGCCTCGGAAAGTGTAACAACAGGTGGCCAAGCAAGCATCATGTGGAAGGGCTGAAAGGAAGCGAGCATTGTAGGGCGTACCTTCCACGCATGCATTAGTAATTACATATACTACTGCCCAACATACCATATTGTAAGACTAGGACAGATAATATGGAAACAGTGAGTACAGTAGAAGGAGAAAGTAATAACACGCTCCCGTCTAAACTGATAGATTATAACATTGACGGTCTGTATTGTGTTGGTAAAGCCCTGGTCCTATACGACAAGCTTATGGAGAGCATTTTACCTGTCGCCCGATATCCTCGGGACCTAGAACAACCCCTAGACAGCCTATGAACCTAATACTAGCAGTAATGCCCTACGACCAGAAGCTCTTGATTGACGGAAACGCCGTAACTCCGCATACTTCCTTGTGATATCATACGCCGAACCCAGCACTGCCACGCGTTGTGGCGGGCCTTAACCCCTGACGAACAAACATAACGAGACCGGAGCATGGACATGTACCCTCAGAGAGGACAACAGAAGAGGGTGTCGTAACAGCAGGAGATAAACGCATAGAATGGCCAATATTATGATTAGTGGTCAACCAAGGTTCTCTGGCGTGGATCCGAGAGCCTATCAGCAGGTTAGTAAACCAAATGTGTTTCCACGTCGAGTGTAGCAGTGAGCACGTACCTGATAATCTTCACGTCCTTGGCGATCTTTGCTCGCCCCTCGATGGCGTTGGGTGTGATCAAGATGAATTGTTTCCCAACAGAGCGTCTGGCTGCCTCAACCAGCATGTTTGTAGAGATGGCACGGTTCACGTTGTCCATGAATACATCAAACTCGTCTAGACAACGTAGCGGCGAACCCATGGCGTCCCAGATGGCAAGCAGCAAGCAGATAGATGAAAACGACTTCTCTCCACCAGAGAGGGTCTTGGTGTTCCGGCCAGAAACGTTCTTCCTCGTCTCGTCCGGCTCAACCCTGATCTCGAGCTTCTTGTTGGCGTGGTCGAGGAGCAATTTGCCACGGAAGCCTCGCTCGCTCAGTAAGTACTGGAAGTTGGCACGGGATTGGGCCGAGATAAGGCGCTGGAAGGCTCGCCATTTGTCCAGGCGCTTGCTCAATGCTTGCTTCAGCTCGCCCATGAGAGACCTCAGATTCTGTTGGGTGCGTAACGCAACGTTATACTCCTCGGCAGCCTGGACCATCCTGTTGTTGATCTCCTCTTCCGTGCCACCAAGGCTGTCGCGCAATCTCTTCAACTGTAACTTGAGGGCAGTGAATTTCTTCTCGATCATCTCATACGTCTCACCTTCGGGAATGATGACGCGTTCTGAATTGTACTTTTCTGCCTCTGTAATGAACTCCTGGACAACCTCCTTCTGTCCGTCTCGAGCCTCTTCTGCGTCCCGTTTCTCCATTTTGGCTATATCGATGCGCTCAATGGCGCTATTCTTCTCTGTGAGCGCTATGAGTCTCAAGTCATTATAACGCTCGACTTTATCCGTTGCCTTCTTTCTACGGGCCTGGTGCTCCGCCAATTCCTCTTTGGCGGCTGTGAATTCCCCCTTCAGCGTACTAACGACTTTGTTCTTTTCCTCTTTTAAGACGGCAATCTCGGCATACTGTCTTCCGTAGTGTTCGTAATTCCTCCTTGCTTCCAAAAGATTCTCACGCAGAGCTTGTAGCCTGGCATCGACACCGTCAAAAGCGTCGAGGGCGCTTTGAGCATCATCCCGGGCAACACCGGCCAGCCGGTACTGTTGATCCAATTTGTCCTCTCGCTTCTTGTGTTGTGTCAATGCCACTGCGCATTTTTGAGCATGCGTTTGTAAGCGTCGCTTGGACTGATCAAGCTCTGCCAAGTCCATTTGCAACTGCTCGACCTGTCTTTTCTGTACGCTGATCTGCGTTTCAGAGTCTGATTTCATCCGGGAAGCGCCATTATACACTCCTTCCGCCGTGGACTGAAGATTGTTGCTCGCCTTAGGCTGAAATCGCATAAATGCATTCCTGTCCGTATCATGGAGTGCTAGAATAGATGCAACGCCTGGCGGGGCGCCCCTGTCCCCCAAGGTGGCCCAGACATCGGCGGCACGAGGCATCAAAACGATCTGTTCGATTCTGGCCACCAGAACTAGTTGATCGCGTACGCGCGGGTCGTCAATGTCCAAGACACGCAAGATAGTCTCGAACCCTGCGTCAGGCTCCCTCAGAGCATTCAAAGAAAAGCCCGGTTTACTGATATAAATGGCATTTTTGTCCATCCTGAGTCGTCGCATATGATCGTTTAGCCGCTTTTGATCGTGTGGGTTCGTCACAATGAAGCCATTCAATGGATCGTTTAGAACCTTCTCTAGAATGAAAGTCCAGTCCGTTTTCTTCAACTTGATGTGCAAGCCAAGAGGTCCAATGGGCTGGTCCTGGAACCCACGGTCGTTGCTTATGTTTTTCAAAAGCTGTGCCATCTGGGGCTCGTAGCCGGCTAGCGAATCCATCCGGCTCTGTGATAGCTGGCGTAATCGTCCCTCAGCAGCATGAACTTCTTTTCGCTTCTGCTCAACGAGCTTCGATGCCTCGGCCACTTGCTCCTCGGCCTCAACCATCTCTTCTTGCAGTTTGGGCTTTGCTTCTCTGTGGTCGCGAAGTGTATTTTCAACCTCTTGTTCCGCTTTCTTGGCGTCATCCAGTGCTCTTTCTGCCTCGGCAGCGGCGCCGCCGTTGACTTCTTTCAGCTGGCGTTCTTCTTCCTGGATCTTTGCCTGCTTATCGTCAACGGTCTGCTTAGCTTGGGTTGTTTGCGACCTGAGCTCTCTCTCCTGGACGTGTAATGTTGCTAGCTCGCCCTTGGCCGTATGGTATTTGCTGTCAGCCTCTGTACGCTTCTCGTCGAAGGAGGCCTCCTCTTGGGTAATATCATCGACGGCCTGCTCGGCTTGTTGGATCTTTTCGTCATGTGCAGCAAGAGCTTCGGTCCTAACGTCTGCTTCTTGCTGCAGGCGGAGGATCTCGCTTTCAGCAGCCTCGATCGCATTCTCCTTCTCTTCCAGTATCGACTCCTGCTCCGCGACTTGCGCCCATGTCAACTGTTGGACATAGAGGCGGGACTTGCGACGCAACTCTTCATTCTTATCGCACGCCTCTTTCACGATGCGAGCTTTCTCATACTTGTCTTTGAGATACGCCACGGTCTCTTCATACTCGACGAGCCTGTTCTCATTTGCTTCCATCATTTCGGCGAAAAGCTGAAGGTCGTTGTCAAGTTGCTCCAGCTGCGTGCCCTGTAGGAAATATTTGTACTTGGTCGTGGGGCTGGCCGAGTTGAGGAATTGTCGCGCGTTATCTTGAGAGAGGACATTTAGAGGGTTGTCTACCTGAAGACAATAGTACTCGACCACATCATCGACATCAGACTTTTTCGTAGTGACTACACGGCCAGTAGCCGATTTGAGCTTGAAGCCGCTGGATCCGGCCCTGTTGAAGTTGCGCTCAACGATGATGGACTCCCCGAACAGGTCGGGCTTGTAAGCATCAGAACCCTGGTTCTTGATCTTGACGACAAGACTCGCATGGTCTTGTCCCTCCTTGATGAAACTACGTAGACTGGCACCACGGTTCGTTGAGCTCGCCTTCCCGCCCAAGCATAGAGTGATTGCCGTGAGAATGGCGCTTTTCCCACTTCCATTCTCGCCAACGATAAAATTGAGGAGAGGGCCAAGGACGCAGTGCAAACGTGTATGGCACATGAAGTTGAAGCAGGTAATACTCTCGATGACGGCATTGAACGCAGCCACATTGTCACCCATTTGCTCAGGGTCCTGTCGACTCTTGAGGCGTTGTGTGGCTCTCAGGTCGTCTTCGTCTAGGTGCTGTAAGTGTTGGAAGCCGGCATCACGCATGGTTTCGTATTGCGTGGCCGGAAGGGGTGTCGGGGGCGCCTCTGTATCCCGCATGGCTTCATTGTCATCATCTTCGATCTCTTCCTCTTCGCTTTCCATCTCGCCATCGTCGTCAGAGGCAGGTTGTCTAGTATGACGGGAGCGCCCTGAGGATCTGCTTGTGTCGACATCGGATACGCGGGCCTTCTTTCTCTGCAGAGCAATTCATTGTCAGCTCCAGCAAACGTGATGATAAGCCCAGAACAAGTTGACTCACGGATGCGCTCCCTCTACTGGAGCTGGCGTGAGCGGTAGGGTCTTCGACATCTTCGTCGTCATACGCAGTGCGGGAGCGCTTGACGCGTGAGGCCGACGGCATGTTGCTGCTGTGCTTTGTTACGCGGAGGCCGGGTCGACTGTTGATGAAGAGAGCAGAGAGTCTCCGATGAGCGCCTCAATGGGCAACATGCATTGTGAATGGGTTATGCCGAGGTATGTGGTCGAATGGCTTTGCTGTCAAAGTCCAAAGTGGGATGAGGTTTGATGCTTGCTGAACACGAAGACGCGCTTTCCTCACTTTACGCGCTGAATGGTGGAGCGTCGAGTTGGCTGCTGCTTGCCAAACTTAAAAAGGTCCCGCCGGCTTTTGGCTGCTCAGTGCTGGCACTCCGTAGGGGTCCAGGCCTTCTGTACTTTACTGTAGGTCTGTCACCCCGCCATGATCAACCCCACTCTCCTAAACAATTCCATCAAATAAATGTCTTAGATTAACAACAACACCAGACCGGATCCTGATAGGGATCTTAGATCTCTGCTTAGATCTACCGACCTCTAGATCTATTTCCGAGTTCTTTCTGTGATCCATCCTTAACTTAACATGGACCCAAGCCCAGACAGTCATGGGTTCTTCGAGGAAGGCTTTCCCCGGCAGCTCCCGGAAAACTGTGTGGAGTACATCCTTTTCATCATCGACGACCAGATGGAGGCACGTCGAAAACTGTCCGCTTTGGAGAATGTTCGCAAAAGGGCTATGCAGCTAGCAGATTCGCTCACCAAGGACTACATCTGGCAACGGGACGCACTCAACTTGGAAGTCAAGAATGACCGTGGGCTTGTTTATCTGTATGGTAGCTCGTACTATGGCGATTCTATAGAGGACGAGTGGCTCATCGTGTATCTTCTCCGCGAGCTCAGCAAAACTTCCAGTGATCTCTGGATTCGGGTGTTTGATAGTGATGGCGAGTTTCTCCTAGTTGAAGCTGCCAACGTCTTGCCACCCTGGCTGAGCCCAGAGATTGATACTAACCGAGTATGGATCAACCAGGGGAGTCTCCATCTGATCCCCCTGCAAGACAAGACAGACAAGAGGCCGCTGACCTTGGATCAAGCGGTTGGCCATATCAGGGGGGACACAGAGTCTCTCGTCCAATCATCTCTTGTGGAAGCCGAGGCTTTCTACCGGCTAGAGAAGTATCCTAGGCAGATACAAGATGCCATGCACCATTCTTTGACGACTATCCCTCGGAAACTCGCCTATATCCTACATGAGAAACCAGCCGCCATCGCACCCGCCGTTGAAGCATTCTATCTCAGAGACCCTATCTCTATGAAATCCCTCCTATCTACATCCGGAAAGCTGAGCTTTCCTCCCCAGGACCTCGTGACTTTGAGCGTCAAGTACACCAAGGTTCTGTTTGCACAGTTAAAGTCCCAGAACTTCACGCCACCACCAGCATGGACTGGTATTGTGGAAAGGGCCGAGAGTGAGACAGGATCGGCTGAAGCCACCCAAGGAAACCTCGCCAGACTGGAAGTAGGCATGAAGCTGACTTGTGGTTTCGAGATGCTCGCGTCCAATGCCGCGACTAAGAATAACCGAACCGCTCGAGAAGTGGCGATTCTTCTAGAGGACCTGGAGGAGGATGGCGATCAGGCACTTCCAAGCGATGCCGTCATTCAGTCTTGGCCTGGAGTGAAGCAGGATGACGATGAGTCTTGGATGGATATCAACTACGAAGAGTTCGAGAAAGCCCTCGATGGCAAGGGCGATACTGAAAAGGGGGAGACGGGCGGATTTGGAGATGCCTCGGCACAGGCAGATCTACAAAAAATGGTAGCGCGCTTTGAGTCCTTCCTCAATGACGAGACTGCTGGGTTTGAAGGGGCAGAGCTTGACGATATGGATGAAGACGATGATCTGTCGGACTACGAGGAGGACAGCGAGGATGAAGACAAGGATGTCAGTTTTGACGAGGAGCAGTTTGCCAAGATGATGCGAGAAATGATGGGCATGCCAGCTGAAGAATCAACCCATTCGAAGCAGTCCCGTCGGAAAACGGACAAGACGAGCCAGGTTGAGGAAGTAGATGAGCAAGAAGACGAGGAGATCAGGCGACTAGCGACTCAGATGGAAGCCGAGTTGAACTCTCATGGGGCTCTGCAGCTAGATCCGACACCGAGGAAGCTGAAGGCGCTGAAGCAAAAGGGTGCGGCCGACGAAAAAGGCAAGGAGGTACAGCACGATGATGACACCGAAGAAAGCGACGATGAGGAGGAAGTCGATATAGATTACAACCTCGCCAAGAATCTGCTCGAGAGTTTCAAGAGCCAGGGAGGCACAGCAGGGCCTGTTGGCAACATGCTAGGCATGTTCGGCATGAAGCTGCCGCCAGATGACGAGAACGCAGAATGATTATATGCAATGAATAAGATGCTGCATTGTATCGCATCTTGGATACATCCCAATAGTATTAATATGTCAAACAATGGATGGTCACGTTCTTTATTACTTGGTTGAATGGCCACTCACCTAACGAATCGCCAGCCCCCCGCCAGCCACTCTGAATTGAAGGCGCTGTTGGAATTTGATGGCCTGGGTAACCTACTAACTCCACTAGACCACTAAGCAAAGCAAGCTACTGCAACGACGTCACAAGCAGCTGGAGCATGCTAATGCTAACCTAAGGTTAATGACCATACAAGACCGCTCTCACTCACTCTGATCGCATGAATGTCCATGTGTACTCGACCCATAGTTCATGCTTTCCGGACGATCCCCAGCTGCCCAGCTCTCTCCCCGGAACCGTATAACGAAATTCCCCTCGATCGCACGGAACGCTATTGGACACCACTGTTCGCAACCTGAACCTGAATGAACGAAGAAGCCACGACGACACCCGCGCGCCGTGATCCGGGCAAATGCAAGCATGTGGGCGAACAAGGCTGTGTCCAACCTCCAGAAAACCTACGATGAGAGCTACCTAACATGCTCCACTGCCGTTTACTACGAGAGCCAAGGCAACGAGAAGGAGGCCACGCGGTACTGGAAGACAGCGCTCGACCAGATCAACCATAACTCACCCAGCAAGCCAAGCTATACCCCCAAATCCGAGACCGAGCGGGCCCTGCTCGAGAGCCTGAAGAGCCTCGAGACGCAATGCAAAGAACGGGTTGACCTGCTGGAAGCGCTGCGTATTTCTCGCGAAGAGGATACCGTTACCCAGCGCAACTCCTCTTCGAGCGGTACCAATGGTGGCGGTTCTTCAAGTGCAGAACCCGGCGAGAGGGGGTGGATAGGGGGCGGTACGATCCCAGCCATATCCTACACGGAGCTTTCTAGGCCATCGCTCCCTCCCAGGCCGTCCATGAATATAAGGAATTCGTCAGAGAGGGCCGTGGTGGGGCGGAAAGACGGCACCAGTGTAGAACAGAGTTCGCCTTCATCATCAGCGAAACAACGGCCCCCGCTGCCTCCGTATGCGTCGTCGTCGTCGACACCCAGGAAGAAGAGCTCGAGATCTCCAAGCCCGGACAAGCGGACTATGCGGACGACATTACGGTCGGGGAGATCTTCGGAGAAGGCGGAGAAGGCGGCGAAGGCGGCGAAGGCGTCACCTCGCATGACGCCCAAGAGCGCTGAGCGTCCGGGGCAAGTAAAGCAGCTACGTTGGCGTGGTCCAATATCTCTTCCCGTGACAACCTTGGGAAAGTCAGTTCTTCGGACTTGCATTCGCCTGCTGTCTCCATGAGCGAACCCAGGCGCTCTAATGAACAAACGCGAAAAGCTTCGACTTCTGCATATTCCCAATGGGACAGCCATACAAGAAGGCTTGTATCAGCTCCTGACGATGGGGCACCGGACTCTTTAAGTCCGGGCTCACCCTTGACGAGGCACCCAGAGGAATACACTTTCCCGGGTCCATCCTCGCTGGCTCTGGGCGCCGCCTCGAGCGCCTTGAGCTCCCTGGCGATTGGCGAGAGATCGGAGTCGGCATTCTCCCGCTCATCACGTGCACCCAAGCCGCACAACGGTTCCATGGCGGCTCAAGATGCTGCTCGTGCGTCCACAAACCCTGGGGCTGATGTTGCGTTGGCTTCAGGGAGAAGTTCCACCGAGCCGCCTGTCCGAAGGAAACCAGTAGCCCACATGCATTCCCCATCACAACCTAATAGTGCTAAGAAGCGTACGCCGCGGCCGAGGCGTGAGAGGAAGCCGGGGCACGCTTCCACTTCAGAAGACGACGAGGATGTCGGTGATGCTAGGCGTAAAGAGCCGGAGTCGCCTGTGCCAGCTGATCTTACAGTCAACTTCTCGGACGGGTCAGCAGAAGAAAAGGAAGACAAAGCGAAATCGGAATGGGAAAGGAAGAAGAAGGCAACCCTTAAGAGGCTGCCACCGGGTGTCGATAGCGCCGCTGCGAAGGCGATCTTCAACGAAATCGTCGTGGAAGGCGACGAAGTCCACTGGAGTGACGTGGCGGGGTTGGAGATTGCCAAGAGCGCATTGCGGGAAGCCGTCGTCTACCCATTTCTGCGGCCGGACCTGTTCATGGGCCTCCGCGAGCCCGCTAGGGGCATGCTGCTGTTCGGCCCTCCTGGGACGGGCAAGACCATGTTGGCCCGCGCCGTGGCGACCGAGTCCAAGTCGACCTTCTTCTCCATCTCGGCCAGCAGCTTGACCAGTAAGTATCTCGGCGAGTCCGAGAAGCTCGTGCGCGCCTTGTTCGCTCTCGCCAAGGCCATGTCGCCCAGCATTATATTTGTTGATGAGATCGATTCGCTCCTCTCTCAGAGATCCGGGTCGGGGGAGCATGAAGCTACCCAGAGGATCAAGACCGAGTTCTTGATTCAATGGAGCGATCTGCAGCGGGCAGCTGCGGGGCGCGAGAGTAGCCCGGGTGGCAAGGGGGAAAGCCGTGGGGATGCGAACCGAGTGCTTGTGCTGGCGGCCACCAACCTTCCGTGGGCCATCGACGACGCTGCACGCCGTCGATTCGTGAGGCGTCAGTACATCCCGTTGCCGGAACCAGAGACACGAGCCACTCAGCTGCGTACTCTTTTGGGCCAGCAAAAGCACGGTCTCACCGAAGCCGACATCTTGGAACTAGTTGAATTCACCGACGGTAAGTGCATCTATTTTCTCTCAATCCCTTGGGCCAGTATGCACAATACTAACTACAATTTATATATATAGGCTTCTCCGGTTCTGACATCACGGCCCTCGCCAAAGATGCGGCTATGGGGCCCCTCCGTTCGCTTGGGGAGGCTCTGCTTCACATGACCATGGATCAGATTAGACCGATAGAGTTGGCCGATTTTAAGGCTAGTCTGCGCATGATCAGGCCCAGCGTCAGCAAAGAGGGCCTGAAAGAATACGAGGACTGGGCCAAACAGTTCGGAGAACGTGGCGGCTAGTACGACTGGCTGCTGTATGGGGCACTGGTATGCCTGTTTATTGTCATTGATCGAGTCGTACTCAACTTTTGTACGAGCTCGAGGTGGGAGATTAGACAAGAAAATGGATGGTTTCCGCATGGGGCGTTTCAGGCATTCTTCAAGGAGGGACGAGGTAGCGGCATAGATATGATGATACCTGGGACAGGAGAATATGACCTTACGGGGGCGGCAGGCGGCATTCAATGGTATTCCAAGGAAATTGGTATGCTTTGGGGTTTTGGTCTTGGCTATACACGCACGCTGCACATTATGATACATATTGTATATATACACCAGCCTCTTGCTGGGTGCAGTATCCGGCGACTGTTTTACACTTTCTCTATGCCTTTGCCATGTCTTCCCAGGAGCTCGCATATTCGGCAGGATTAGGCTTTGATTCTTCCACATGCCCTTGCAAGCACGATATCGAGTTGTTTCCGACTTCGTGCATACTCCAATTAAACAGATTTCTCTTCCCTATTTAATCGACATCCGCAATACTCGTCGTTGTCCCCCCTTGCTGGTGCTGTTGGGCCTTGGCCAGCTTCTGCGCCCTCTGCTCTTTGGCCTTGGCCAGCTCAAGCTGCCTGGCCACGCGGCGCTCCTCGGCGGCGGCCTCGCGGCGCTTGATCTTGGCGACGCGCTCGGCGACGTAGTCGGCCTTGAGCTCCTCCTCGGTCGGCACGGGCGGCCGCGCGTCGATGGGCTGTCCGTACGGCGCGATGATGTGCTTCACGACGTGCTTCTTCCGCGACGACGACCGCCACCCGGCCGCGATGCTGATGACGTCGCCCTGCCGCACGCTGTTGGAGGGGTCGTGGACTAGGTGGTAGTGTGGGTATTTGAAGGACTACCGAGTGGGAGGAAATTGTCAGCATACCTGTTGTTATTGCATCTTCCTACTTCTAATTGGCAGCGCAGGGGGGGGTGGAGGGTTGCGAATTATGTATGGTGGGTGCGTAAGTACCTTGGAGACGTGCTTCTCCCATCGTTGACCCCAGAGCCGCACCCTGACCGTCTTGTCCATGAGCCCGGCCGAAACCACGACGCCCGTCTTGCTGCCCCTTGTACATACGTCCAAGCTGGCCAAGGCCGCTGGAGGCGGCCTCGAGGACTCGCGAGGATCCTGTTGCACTCATCGTGGTCTGGTCTCTTCTTTTCTTCCTCTCGAAATGTTGCTGGGACTTTGCGCCCTTTGCCTTGTTTCCTTGACTAGCCCAGTCTTAATGTCGCAAATTGTCTGCCCCCCCTTCGGTCGCGTCTGAGGGAATTGTCGTTGTCGTTCAGTAGCCCGCCAGCTTGGGAGATGGGGCGAATTGCGGATGTCGGCGTAGGCGATGTTCGAAATCTTTTGAATTGAAAGCGCCAGCTATTTTGACGGGTTGCAGGGGTGGGTTTTGTTAGCCAGTCAAGTTTCGCCCGGATTAAATTCTGCGCTAGTGCCCGGTCCGGGTGCTGGCATCTCCACCGTCCCCGGGAACTGGACTTCATATCTCCACTAACCCCCCCTATCGCTACGGGCGAAGGAAGCTCACGCCCACTTGCAATTGATTCTCGTGTCCATTGGAGTGTCGTTCGCTGGATAGTGGTGCAGTTCTACCGTAATCCCGGCGGCGACGGAGAGCTGTCATCACACCTCCTGTAATGTGCCTAGGATATCCTTTGGTAATATGATCTAGGAGTTCGTACATCTCACCTCAGCCTAGCCATTGGTCTGGCTTGGAGCAGCTCGAAGTGAGTGGCCTGCAGTCCTATATTTGGCACGCCATTATAGATCCTCATGAAGGTTGGGGGCTTGTTGGAAAGTCAAGATTGCTGTAGAAAGCTACGTACAACACCTCGTGGTCGATATTACTGGTGCTGATTTCCATCTTCCCACATCGTGGCTGGCCGTAGCGACAGCAAATAGTTGCATCACCAACTTTTTAGTAGCATGGAGAACCAGTGTGGTTAGTCCGTGGTGGTATTAACGTGATATCTACGGAAATACACACAGCGCTGGCCAAAGAAGGCAAGCAAAAAGAAACGCGTTGAAGATCAAGTAGGGCCAAAAAAGGAAAAGGAAAAAAAAGATGATTATTGAATCTGGGCCAAGCTGGGATTCGAACTGGGAACCGAGAGTTAGTAGGTGCTCGTTTAGTTGTCGTCGGTGAGGATGACTTACCCCAGGACCTCTTCCACCCAAAGGAAGTACGCTATACCACTGCGCCACAAGGCCGAGTGTACTCATTGTCGTTGGGATGATCACCTGCTATCAGTTTCCTTGAGGACTCGTGGAAGGAATTGGTCGGCCATGGATTCAGTATGGCGACTACTGTGGGCATGGTCTGGCACAGTGAATCACCCACGCTCACGAGGGTGTCAACTAGGGGTATGCTCAGGCACAGTGGGCCTGTGTATGTCACTACGTATCCCAGCGGCTTTCGCTAGGAGGGCATGAAACGTCTTTCAAGCATGCCATATTCCAGGACGGCTGGGAAAACCCCCTCTGTAGGCTGTAAGAATGGAAACCCACTCCTCTGATACCAGGCATTGCTTTAAGGGGCAACCTGTGCCAGTGTAGGCGAACAATAAATATTACACCAGGCGTCTACATGATCAATTCTGTAACTCCATTCCTAATTCGCCATAAAGAAGTTTAGCTCACGGCCTTCTCATCTTACCATAAACATGGCCAAGAGGAACAGGTCTGTACCAAGTCAATAAAGACGCTAAGTCATATCTAATCCACATACACAGGGGATTATGGCTGAAAGCAATGTGGTCTATGAATTCATTTGATCCATATCACAATGCCCGATACACCCCTATTGGGACTTAGATTTTGCATGACTGACCACATGGCCGGCGCCATGTGGAATCGTCCCATTGGATCACTCTCACATCGAGCTTTCCTCGTTTGCAAAGATGGAACTACGGGTGTCGAAGCCTAAACCCATTTATATGTATTGGCAATATCGCGCTTATTAGGATTTGAATGTGAAGTTACCAAGCAAGCCATTGGGGTAGAAAGCAGATGATTAGGCAGAGCAGCAACCAGCGAACACTCATTCCGGCAGCCCTATTGACGGATGATAACAATTGTTGTCTTTCTCTCCGCTAGATACCTATCTACATGAAGGACTGTGAGTTCTGTGAGCTTCTGCTAAGTGTGACCCCAAACCTCGTGATATGGCTAGATGACATCCAACCGGATCCCCAGGTACTGTTTTTGAGGCAGCTATGTATGTACGACATCGCCCCAACCACGAAACGGGTGGCAATGCCCCCTATATATCGAGACAGCTCATGTTACGTTACTTACCGACCTCCCACCAGAGTCTTCTGAACTGGGAACATGAACTACCTTGGGATGACCAGGATACGTCAATGCGGGGGGTTGGAAAAATGTGGGCGGGAGGCCGCGGCTGTTTCTTTCTGCTAGACGAGACGAATTCGACCCTGCATGCGTATGAAGTCATGTGAGCGAAAGATATCACGGAGTCCCTGGTTTGGTATGGAACGACTTCCCAGAGGAATGGGTTGAAAGGTCAAACTCAAGCAAGATGTCAAAATATGTGGTCATTGAGCTGGTAGACATAAACATCGTAACATAGCAAGATGTTGACCTGCACGTGATAAGCATTCGAGCTATATACGGAACTCATACAAAACTTGGAAACCGTTCACCTGCAAAATTCGATCGAAACCGCCCAAACCCGTAGTAGAGTAGAAAAGTATGAGTATCTTCAAAGAACACGCTTCCGTAATCCAACCAACCCATCATGCAAGCCAATCCAAAGAAAAATGGCATCATCCATACCAATTGCTCTGCTTATGCTTCATAATAATTCTTTTTCTCGTCAAAGTGCGTTCTGTGTCACCGGGTTCATCCATCACCGTTGAGCTTGAATATCTCAAGAGTAGGATTCTGTCGCCTTTTACCATTCAGATGAATGCTGGGGAGGGGAGTTTTACAACTCATCAGACTTGAGATATAATCTCGTCGTGTATCCATTCTTTGACAGTGAGTCATGCTGCTCCCCCCCCCCCTATCTAACTCCCTTAGCGGCGGGATGATCTGCGGCTCCTGTTGCCGCCTACACAGCTGATGCTGTCATCAGGCGCGACACTATCTTTGTCGTCGTCCCAGTCGGCAAGGCTGCCGCCCACCTCGCTTTCCGGCAGTGGCACCATATTGGCCTTGGCATACATGGTGGCCCTACCGCCGGTAGGCATGCGTTTCACCCCGTTGTTCATCCCGAGGCGCTCCCCGAGGGTTTTCGCCATCGCGGAGACTGATTGCCGGGGAGGAGGCGCTCTGGATCTTACCGGAATGGACATGGTCTCGGCCTTGGCAAGTGTCGGCGGAGCCCGCATGGTGGCCTCCGATCGGTCTGTCCGCTCTGGTTTCCTTGTCCGATGGGTGCGGGATGAAACATACGACTCGAGTTCCGGCTCCGGGCGTCGCACCGACCGTACACTCGCATGCCTTGAAGGTTTCGACGTTGTGGCACGACTTTTGGCGTCCATTTCCGGCATGAAGTCGTTCGCGTATCTGGAGCCGGCCTGGCTGCGATACTCAGTCTCCATGAGTAGCTTCGGTGCGCCGGCAAGCTTGGATCCAGAGGTGCTCCTGTGCTCCGCCTGCGCAATCATAAGTGGTTTGCGGGAGGATCCGGCCTCGCTTCGGGTCCGATCCCGCCCAGTGGTACTATGACGGGTAGAATGGCGACTCGCACGGTCATCAAGCTCCTCGACCTCCCTCGACCGGTCAGGCGCTTGAGAATAGCGAGCTACATAGCTGGGAGGCGGATAGTGGCGGGCTCCTTTGGCGGGGGCATAATCTTCAGGATAACGAATCTTTTCCACGGTCCGTTCGACCTCCACATAGCGCTGGTGCTGATTGGGGTAGGGATCCGGCATGGTGGAGCGCCTCTGCATGACGGGAGGCTCGAACTCCTGGCGAGGAGCACGTTCACGCTCGTTCCTCGTGTGCATGTATGTGAGAGCGCCACCAATTGCGGCGCCGGCAGCAACTGCTCCAAGCACAGTGCCAACAATGGAACCAGTTCCGAAGCCGCTAGTATTCTCCCGGGGAGAAGGAGTGGTCTCGAACGTCGACGTCGTCACGCTGCGTCGAAATATAGTCCACGGCTCGTCTTCAGCAGCAGCAGGAGCAGCAGCAGGAGCAGAAGCAACGGTCCGCGCTGGAGGTCGAGCAATAGCGTTGGCTGATCCAGCCGGAGCTCTGGAGCCGGCAACAGAACGAGCAGGCTGGGAGGTGGCCACTTCAAGATTCCAGTCCAGAATGCGGCTTACTTCGCGGTTGGTAGATTGAGTCTGTCTCACGGTTGAACCATTGTGGTGAGAGGAATAACATTTGGGAGGAAGATAGACGACCTCCATTATATTCCCGTCGAGGTCGGTGATTCTGGCTCGACTCTCGCCACCGGAAGATGGGTCGGCGGGACGTGCGTGGCGGAGAAAATGGCTGTCACCGCCGATCTTTGTGAGGTCAGGGTGCGCCCGCAGCCCTGCGGCGTGGAAGTCAGACACGACCGAAGGCGAAGAGGCAGAAATGACAAAGCGGGCGCGTTTAAGCGGCGAATTGTCGTCACTCTCAGCTCTGACCTCAAATATGGGGTCGCCACCCGCACCGTATATAATACGAGAAGAGTCGGCGCTCAGGAAGCGGATCCCAAGAGGGTGGGTGACGGCTGAATAAAACGACGCAGACTCAGGCAGACGAGTGACTTCGGTGTAGGGCCGCATAGGGACAATAGAGCAGACGCTGGGAAGCGTCTGGGTATGGCGTATATGTGTGCGTTTGTGTGTGGTGGGATATGTGGTGTGATGTGTGATGGCGCCCACCAAGACGACCGACAGGCAAGAGATGGCGCGAATCCCTTGGACGAGAAGCACCCAAGAAAACCAACGTCAACCTGAGGAATGTGACGGAATATGCAGGCAAGTAGCCTCACAAGGCAAAGCACAGGCAGAGGCTGAGTGTGTGTGTGCGTGCAACGGGCGTGTTGGGTATGCGAGCGCGGGGTATGTATGGAAAGTATCTCCCCAATGTACCTATAGGAATGTGCTAGGCCGGGCGTATATGCTGCTGCCAAAGTTCATGCAAGTGGGAAAAAAGAAAAACATATGCTCAAGTAAGACAAAACGCTATGGATGAAACCCAAAGTGGAAAATGGGAAGCCGAGAGGGCGAGAGCAAGAGAGATGTGTCTGTGTATGACGTTGGTATACACTTGTGTGTCCCACAACAGCTGTTGTGAAAGGTGCTGGAGTTGTACGACGCAACAACACTTCTGGGCTGACAAGCGTTCCGATCTGGCGTATGCAAAGATGTGAAAATGAGGGAGCCAGCAGAAGAAGGATGGAGGTATGTATCTAGATGGGAGGGGACGCAGCCTCCATCCATCAGACCCTCCCGACCGCCCCTGTCTCTCTCTCTCTCTCTCTCTCTCTCTCTCTCTCTCTATCTCTCTCTCATGATTTACGTGATATACCAGACCGCCCATCGGAGCGCGACATTAAGCCTTTGCTTTGCAACTGACGACCGACCGCCAGTTTAGGTACTAATGCAGGACAAGCACTCGAAGAGGGACCAGACAGGCCAGACTGAGAAGCGCGCTTTGGCACTGTACGCGGCGGCATAAAGCACTAGGGTGTTGGGCGCACTAAACAGTGCAATACCCCAGCTCCCAGAACTACCCAGAACCACCTATTACTACCTACGGTCAAACATGTTGAACCCCGCCTGTCATCAGGACCACGATTGGCATAGCCCAGGAACACGCCCCGGCATATAGATCGCTGCAAGATGCGGTACGCTGTTTGCTAATATTAGTGCCTCAATGTAGAGATAATACTGTGAGGACAGTACGAGCTGGGGGGGTCTGGCAATTGGCTACGTTCTACTGTCTACGGTAGCTCTATCGATAGCACATCAATCGACGGTAGCTCCAGGTGCGCCCTGGACAAGATCGACCCCCCCTGGTCTCACTCTCTGTCATTGGATTCACCTGTGGGATGGAAGGCGTGCCAACACCTGCCACGTTGGAGGAAGGCCCCGGGAAAAAATTGAACACATCCACCCCCAATCGTCCAATTCGGCTGCAGTCTCATATGTCCAGATGGATGATTCGACAGGAGCATGCGAAGAAGTGGTGCTTCTGCAGGCGGCTGCAGGCCCCCGCTGTATGGTGGAGTTGCCGGACAATACGCACGCTATGCCTATAGGTTATAGGGCGGCTTCGAGGGAAACGGGTTGGGCAACAATACAATTCAGCGCAATCGAAGTCATGTATGATGTAGCAAGTAGTACGGCCCTGCCCTTTGCTGACGACGAAGCTCACTCCAACATCAGATGGCCGCTGGTTCCGCATAGCCTGCTAGATTGGGCCCATCCGGCACACACACGTATTTGCCTATCAAGATCAAGTCACGATGAAGCTCGTAGGCTAGCCTAGACAGGCCAAAAGAAGGCAGAGCGAAGTGTGGCGGAAGGGGATACTACGGCGACCACACACAATCAAGATGAGACGGCGCACATGCTAGCTTCTTGGGTTCGGATCTTTCTATTCATCGTGGCACCCTCAGTGCCATACCATTTGTGACGGGACTGTCCGTCACCTTGATCCTACAGTCCCAAAGACATCATCAGGTTGCCTTCTCCAAGCTCAAACCAGAAATATTCGTCAGACAGCACCAGACCCTTCTACAAGCCTGCAGTGTACTGCCATATTACTTGGTGAATACGCACAAGCAACGAATTCATCTGGATGGCATCCGCAGAACCTGTACCGGGTTCAGGCCTCTCAGATGACCCTTTTTCTTCCACCATCATCAACGATCGTAAAACAGACACCGCATCTGTTTGCAACGTCCTAAGCCATTGTCTCAGCACGTTCACCCCAGTGCTGAACGTGTTGGGTTAGATTAGATATAACGATTGGGCCCAATTAGCCTGTATGGCAGATATAGAACTCAGTTCTCAGAGGATCATTATAGGCATGAGGTTGTCGTGCATAGTCACGCCACCACGTAAGCCCACAACCGATCTGTGGTTAGTATTTCTTACAAGTAGAGCGAGACGGGCGAGACAGGAAGAAATAGCTAGGACACGAAAAGGAAAGACGTGGGCCAAGTTGAAGTGGCCCACAAAGACGATGAAACGCCTTGGATCCCATGTTGAACGCCTGATGTTTTTGTTGCGAAAACAGAGACTGAACAAGAACCTAAGACCCAAGCTTAAGGAATCGCTTGCAACAAGGCCGAGATGTTGTATAACGGCTGTTGCGAGTCGACGCCACTCATATCTCATACCTGTTGCATTCCTTGTTGCGTCCGGTCCCTGCTTCTTTCAGGTAGGTGCGGCCTTCGCAACGTTGGCGAGGACAACTAGAGAACGTCCCACGTGTCCTCGGCAGCGTGGCAAAACTTGCTGCAAGCAACGCTGGCCGAAAGACTGAAGTTGCTAATGGAAATCTTCTCATCGACAAATTGGTCGGCGAAAGTGTCGGCGCCCTTGGCCATAGCTCCGACGAAGACGCAAATGCTCTGCTTAGAACCTACGCTCTCTACCCAGTCACGAACTCGCACGAGAGGAGCGTCGAAACTCAGCGTGACCTTGCGGCAGTCCGGAGGCAGGTGGTCGGTAATGGGGTTCTGGATGACTCGCAGAAGCTTCTCCTGGGAGGTCGTAGAACGAATGGAGAGGCGATGGAGAAGCTGGACCATGAGACCAGCGAAGCGCTTGAAGGTACGCGGGATTCTGACGGTGGGCGAAACCTCGATGAGGACACCCTTGGCGGTGTGTATGTAGATCTGCAACTTGCCGGCCTTGTTGATGGGCGAGTCGAGCAGAGTCAAGAGACACTAGTCAAGTTAGCACAGTCAGCATGTTGAATGCCCGACTAGATCGGAGGACAGTTGGTCCAACCTGGTGTGTAATATCAGGACGAGCATCACTAATGTCCCGGTTCATCTTGCGCATGACACCAATGTGCTCGTCGCTGTTGAGCAGCGAGTACTTCTCGTCGCGTTGGATGCCCATACGACCGCCGCCGCCACCGTGCGAGGCCTTGTAGGTTTCGAGGCTGGCATTGGAGAGGACGACGATGAGTCGCTGCGAGTTCTTGTCATTCAGCGGGATGGGCGTGTGCTGTTCAGCTACCAGCTGAGGAAGGGCTGGAGGAGGGAGGGATTGAGTGCCTGCGTTTGGGGCCATGGTGTCAGCTGTGGATTTCTGGTTGGATTGAAAAATGCTCTCTCTACGTGATGCGAAGACGACGAGGTGGCTGTAAGGATCTCGAGGATGACGATTCTTGCACGAGATCCACTCTCGTCCAATTTATCTAGGCGGGTTCATTGAATGCCTGAAGAAATTGGGGGTTTGAGGGGGTGAGGGAGTGAAATTTTCGCCGTCCCAATTCCTAAGAACGTAGTGCTTGAAGCCACCCGGATAGCAGCAGAGCAAGATTAGGCCAGAAGATAACCTAGCAGTTGTGTGCGCCCAGGCTTGCCTTGACTCGCCATTGCAAAGTGCAGCAACAGGGTTGTGAGGAATCCAAGAGGAAAACATATTCCAAGGTAGCATGTTGGTTCAATCAATCAAACAATTGACTAATTAATCGCAATTAACGAGTTAGAGTTGTTCTACTTACGAGGTCGCTTGCGCTGCTCGGGAGACGACATGATGAAGCTTTCGGAGGAGTGGTAATCGCAATCGAAAAGAGAGAGAGAAAATGGGGGGCTTGGAGCAACCTGATTGATGAATCGGAACGCTTGGACGGTTGAAGTCAAATTCTGCCCAGTGACAAGCAATTCCTTGGGATGATGGGTATTAACTGATGGATATAACAGGAAATCTCTGGAGAGAGGGAATGAGTAGACACCGCAGATGTAATCGTGCGAAGATCGAAGCCAGGATGCAGACTACAGTTTGACGAGTACCTCGAGAACCTCGAGAGGGAGAGAAAAAGAAGAAGAAAACCAGAGGTAGAAGAAAGTTTGCGATAAGTGGGAAAGGGTGGCAGAGACTTCCAATCCGAAGGATTCAGGACTCCTCCAAAGGTCAGGCCAGAAGCCAGGGTCCATCGGACTATTCCCATGTTCGGCTACGTAACTCGACTCTTTCTCTGCCTTAGCGCCGGCGGCTTTTTTTGGCCATGTCCGTCACCACCAACAATTGTCTCCGGCCGCTTCATATCGACACAGAAGAGCGACCAACCATCTAATGAAACATGCGGGGTTTTTTCCTCTTCTTTTCTCCTACAGTACTATATTCCGGCTCTTTGGTCGACTGTCTACTACATACTCCTTCCTTAAAGTTTCTGATTTATGTCGGTTTCCCACTTTTCTTCTCGTCTTATAATCCGTATCTGACCGGTACGACTGCCACCGGCCGACTACATAGGAACAACTGCAGGTTGGGAACCATTCTCACCTCATCAAGCCACATGGAAGCTTCCTGAACGCTGCACGCGGTGTCACCCTCCGTCTCACCTGCAGTTTCCGTCTCACTGTGCTTTTCCCCCTAGGACATCCCTTGCTTGCTATGGGCAAATGCCACGCTATCCAAGGCCAGACCGGGTAAAGCCGCGATAACTTACATGGCCTGACCTCGTCGTAATACCGAGTCCCACTAGATCGAGCTTGAATGCTCCTCATCAGTTCATCCGTCGTGGCTTCGCTTGGCCGGCATAGGTCGGCCGTCAAGTGAGAAAGATGAGTGTCTGGACATCAGTCAAGTGGAAAAGATGGCTTCCTGGACTTCGGTCTCCGTTGTATCTCGATCCCGGAGGGCCATCAGCCAGTTCTTCTACACTTGACTTGCTTAAAAATGACTGACCTCCCTTCGGCCTTCCTTGGCATGATAGAGGCACCTTCCTCCTGACACGAGGCAGTACCAACCCAAGCCTTGAAAAGCAAAGCAACTAAACAATGTTTAACGTATGCAGATCTGATATAGCTCTGAACAGGAAGAACAAAGTTCACGCCCGCATTACCAAGGGACCGGAACCCTTCGTTACGATATCGTCTTAAAGAGAGCAGGCTTTCCAGAGCCAAGAACTGTCACAGAACTCTCTCTAAAGATAGGACTACTCCCACAGCTACTTCGGAACCACCGCTCTAAAGTGTTGTCGCCAAGACGCCTTAAGAAGAAACAATGATGATTTGGCGACGGGCCCACTTGCATTAGATGGCTGGAGGAGGCTTGGCATAGCTATTTCAGTCTTGAGGCTACCTACTCATTGCGCTTCACTTCGGCGTAGTGCGTCGATGAGTATAGTCGCGAGAGTCACCAGGTTGCTCAAGAAAGCTTGTCAGGCTGGTTCACTAACATGGCTGGTGATACACCTGAAAACTCGTGCGGGCCTGCAGGCTGGTTGGACGAGAGGATGTTGAGTTAGACACAATCTACATACTCCATATGGGCATAGGAAGGAAACAGCCCTATGAAGGCGGTATAAATTTGGTCATAGATGGCTCTCATACCCGCTACTGAGGTTGAGCCATCCAGAAGGAAATCAACTTGGCAAACCACATCCCACGAGGATCGGGGCGGTCCCCTCTTAGCCGTGGTGATGTCTACACAAACGTGTCGAGCTGGTGATGCTACGTTTGAGGGCCCGGAGATCTTACGGACAGAGCGCGATATGCAGCAGCTCCATCGTCGGGATTTGAGCCGAAGCGTATTGCCGAAGCGTGTTTCCTCCAAAGTTGGTCTTGGTCAGTATGCCTCAGTGCATGAAGAGGGGCTATTGTATATTTATCGGACCGTGTGGCGATCCGATGCTGGAAACACCCAATAGAGCGAGCACAAGGTCCCTTGGAACTCGGAAACACGACCTTAACCTAGGCAGTCGATCATTTAAGGTTACTTTGTCCGATGTTTTTAGGTTACCTAGATTTTTTTTTTTTAGTCAGCCATGAGCTCACTAATCTATCCATCACACTCGACGACGTTTAATGGCTCTGCGTTACAGAACCCTTGGTCCCATTGACTAGCACAATTAAGCTTGTTTCCGACCCCTGTCCCGACGCCGAAGCCATACTTCCGAGTCATTTTCATCACAATGATACCTCGAGCATCCGAAGTTCTTTGCCGATAGCCTTGGGACCGTGGGGTGGCATACTCCAGCAAAGGCCTTCATCTGTATTGAGGCTACTAACTCCCGACGCCAATTAAGATGACATAGAGAATCCCTAGAGCCAGATCGTGCCTGGCAGCTCTCTCGCTCTAAAGTTGATAACCTGTATCGTGTCTGTGCAATTCACCTTCATCCGGCCGAAAAGAACATTCCCCTCTCGTCTCGTATCGTCTATGCGGCAAATGGCTGTGCAACCCTGGATTCTGCTTACAGCCAACACTCCACCAGGACGAAGCTATGTGCCTACTAGGTATCATCGATATCACATCCGGTGTAGCTTAAGAAGGGTTAAATTGGAATTTGAGATCAACCCTGTTTGCCATGCTCCAACCGTCCAACGACCTTGGATGATCCTCGCAGGCTTGATCTGGTTTGGACGTCATTGGTGTCGCGTGATTCCGGCGGTTGTATATGGTCCGTCCTCGATCTGTTCCATCCCAACGAGTCTCCGACACGGATGGTTTCCACCAACTTCAGCCCTCGCTCGCCCCAGGCCCTTGTTACGCGCTACTCCAGACAAGCTGCCCATGTCTCACCCCCAATCCGGCAACTAGATATTGGACGACGCACATCTGTCAAGGCCCTGGAGATGTTGGAGTCTAACCTTACCTTTATTCAATGGGTCTCGGGCTGCCAAGCATTGTTCATCGGGTGTCCCGAGCGGGTGTTACGATGCTGGTCCTCCAGCCAGCTCACAACTGGAGGAAGGTCTTGATCGACGCTGCAAGAGGGGCCGTCTGGGTCAGATATAGTCTCTGCCCATGATCCGCGCGCCAGCGTATACACCGACCGAGTTGTGACGACTCGCGTGAGCCTGATTTGAGATGAGTCTTCGTTTCACCACGTTGGTGATTTCCACGGCATACCTTCTTCCCATGAACGGGTATGAGATCTCAGACAAGCGACAGGCATGGCGAAGCCTTTTGTTTTGTGGCTCTTGGAAACCGGGTGGCAGGACTCATTAACCGAACTCTTGTACAAAATGGTCCAATTCCCGCCCTCCCTTAGAAGATATTGCTACTCTCTCAACACTCTTATGTGCATGACCGGTTCACTCTTTTAATTATACCCATTACTCTCCTTTTCCTTCTCACTTGCCAGTCAAGGACATCACGTTGACCGTGTGGTTTATCTTCTACCTTCGTTATTAGCTTTACTGTTATAATATTACAAATCTCGCTGTGTGCTTATTCTAAGGAATACCCCTTATCGGATCATATACCCAAGACAAGATGGTCGCCAAGTCTCAGATGCTGTGGGCATTTGCCCTCGTAGGCCTCGCTGTGGCCCAGAACAACAACAACGGCCAGAACAATAACGGCCAAAACAACAACGGTGGTAACAACAACAACAACAACGGTGGTAACAACAACAACAACAACGGTGGTAACAACAACAACAATGGTGGAAACAACACCGGCAACGCCGGTGCAACTCTGACACTGGATGAAGCTGCTATCCAGACCGGATCTCAGCTTGATGGCACCGAGGATGGCAGTGATGGTGCCGCTTCGGCCACCTCGGACAACAACTTCATCAACTTCTGTTCGGGCCAGCAACTCACCAACGGCAAACAGGCAGCAGGTGGTTCTTGCAACGGTATCCGTAAGTAGCCCTGACTATATGCCAGCTTATCCTCCTGTCTTGAATCTGTTTACTGACTCTTCTTCTCCTGAAACAGCCATGGGAAAGATCCCGTCCAAGGGCCAGATGATCTCGACACTCGTCAAGAACCCGGCCAACGGTGACACCGTCACGCCAAACACCAGCTTTGATATCCAGGTTCTGGTCAAGAACCTTGTGGCAGGCTCCTTCACCAACGCGCAGACGACTTACTACTCTGCCCCTCAGGACTTGCAAGGCGGTCTGATCGTTGGCCACACCCACGTCACTGTGCAAGATCTCGGCAACAGCCAGAACCCCGAGAACACCCTGGACCCTACCCAGTTTGTCTTCTTCAAGGGCATCAACGACGCCGGGAACGGCAATGGTCTTCTTTCGGCCACTGTCAACGGCGGTCTCCCCGACGGCAACTTCCGAGTCTGCACCATCACCTCTGCCTCCAACCATCAACCTGTCATCATGCCTGTTGCGCAACGTGGAGCACAAGACGATTGCATTCGCTTCACTGTTAGCAGCAATGGTGGTAACAACAACAACAACGGTAACAACAATGGCAACAACAACAACAACAACGGCAACAACAACAACAACGGTAACAACAACGGCCAGAACCAAAACAACGGTAACAACAACAACGGCCAGAACCAGAAGCGAGACGGCCTCGGACGACGAAACGACCAAGAAACCAAGCCCGTTCAGCGCCGAGGATTTCGATTCAGCCGCCGCGATTGGATCGCCTAGAGCGTGGAATCGAGATAGGGACATGAACAGCCACGGCGAGTGGTAGGCTTGGTTCTATACTAGAAATGTATGCTTCAGGGTCAAACATGGAGACGCCGTCAAAAACGGGCAGCCTCGTACCTCAGGCGATCGAAGTAATGCGTGTAGAACACGACGCTGATCGCCAGAAGCATCGAGCATTTACCGTGTAGGGCAAAACTGGTTTCTTTTTCCTTGGCGGTTACGATAAGCTCTAGTAAGGGGTCTGGGTTCGGACTGTTGGAGGGTAATACACGGCCGATTCGCTTTAGTCACAGCTCTCCTGTTATTATTATTATTATTCATAGAAAAGTCACAATTTCTATATTCTCCATACAACCATAAAGATTCATAAAAAATAAAAAATAAAAAAGCTTGCCATAATTGTGCACTCTTACTATAATGCCATGCGCCCAGCCTCTAAGGCAAAGAATGCCAAAGGGGGGGGGTAGCGACTGGGGTGTCTCGTAAAAAGCCATAGCCCCCTGGGCGCGGACGATCGGCATCCGTGGGCGAATCTGTGACGCTACCAACGTCACTCGGGATATGGCCGGGCTTACGTTCCGGCTGCCGCATCGAGCCTGAGTAATTGAAGGCTGAGCTGAAAATCAAATTATGCTTTCTGTCATGCCTTCTTTCTGCCATGCTCCTCTCATCCGGTGTTCCGATCAGACCAAGATCTCTTGGCGAATCAACGCGCTGACAGAAAACCGTGGCTTTCTTGCCCTTGCAGCTTCCGGTTTTGGCAGCTCCAGAACAGCAATAGGTTAGGATGTTTCTAAAATATCTTGGCATCTTATTCTGGGATCGCTACTGACGCCTTGCGCAACCGCATCTGGATATTGTTCTACAGTAGGACGTTGTCTGAATACAGGCCTTCCTCAGGAATGGCGAGACTGACGATCGTGCTGATCGTGGCGAACGGCTGACCACGCTGCATGAGTAGTCAACTAACACCAAAAGAGACAGGTACCATCCTCAGGGCCTCTATATGTACATGCAAACATGCAACATTGGCCAGGACGACGATAATAGGGAAAGCGTGGGGGACCTGTTGAACTTGTAAGATGTTACCAAGAACTTTAGCTAGGTATTGCGGTAGCATTAAACAGATGCCTTGGTAGCTTGGCTATTTATCCCATGGTTGCGTTCCACCAAGACAGACGTTGACGCTGTCCCTAAATTGCCTTGCAGGTTGCCCACGGGGTACGACACCCGTCCAGTGACGTTGCGGCTGAGGCCCAAATGGGTGGGACAAATAGTCTCGTTCAAGGACGACGATCAACATTCCTAGGCTCCTTCCACCCAGCTCTGAACTAGGTCTTGGACCAGCAGACTGTCTAGGACAAGTCAGTGATAGAAACTTGAGCTGAGAGGTTTGTCAGCTTGCCGAGATTCGATCGGGAGATGGGAGAGTAATCTCGTGTCTATAAAAGGGGCACGCACTCGGGTGGATCAACTGGAACTGGCGACTAGAATCAGCAGCATCAATATCATCCTCAACATTACAGGGTCGAATAAATATAACCCATACAAAGAATCAAACTTTCATCATGTTTCACAGAGCCGCACTCCTCGCCCTGTTTAGCAGCACTGTTCTGATGGGCACAACCCAGGCCGAAGTCCAAGGTTTTGATATCTCGCACTATCAACCGAACGTCAATTTCCAGAGCGCTTACTCCTCTGGTGCTCGCTTTGTTATCATCAAGGTAAAGCCAACCCAGGTCTTAACCACTCACTCCGTCCTCACCCACCCGGAGAATACACGGAAGGGGGAAAGTCCCTTGTAACCACGGTCCCCCTCAACACGTCCTTTGTACACCCAGCTTGCTGGCTAAATATGTAAACTGACATATGGGCACATAAAAGGCCACAGAAGGCACGAACTATCTCGACCCCAAGTTCTCCGAGCATTGGACGGGCGCGACCAACGCCAGCCTGATCCGGGGCGCGTACCACTTCGCGCGCCCGAGCAGCGGCAGCGGCGCGGCGCAGGCCACCTTTTTCCTGGCCCGCGGCGGCTGGACCAAGGACGGCCGGACGCTGCCGGGGATGCTGGACCTCGAGCCCGGGACCTCGCAGTGCTACGGGCTGTCGGCCAGCGCCATGGTGGCGTGGATCCGCGACTTCAGCGACACGTACCACGGCAAGACGGGGCGGTACCCGATGCTGTACACGAACCCGTCGTGGTGGACCGCGTGCACGGGCGACTCGAAAGCCTTCGTCCAAACCAACCCGCTGGTCTTGGCCCGCTACGCGAGCAGCCCCGGCAGCATTCCGGGAGGCTGGCCCTACCAGACCATCTGGCAGTACGCGGACAAGTACACATACGGCGGGGACGGAGACAAGTTCAACGGAGATGAGGCGGGCCTGAAGAAGCTTGCGCTTGGCTAAGTCGGCCCAGAGGACAACAAACTGGAATAGTCTTCGTTCTCACGGGAAAGGTGGCCACATTAAGCATCATGTTATGCGTATCGAATTTTGTGTACGGACAGGCAGAGCTGGGATGGTTTAGAAGTTGGGTAACCACTCAGAAGTCCAATCCATTATGCGAACTGGCGCACAAACCCAGCAAGAAACTCAATATATCGGCAAAGGGTCGAGGTGTCCGCACCTTCCGGTACCCGTGTAACGCAGTGTACCCGAATTCAGGGGCTGGGCTCCATCATCGATCGAATCATACGTAGCTACATAGCATATGTAATTTTGCGCAATAAGAAAGTGGTCAATTACATTCATCACAACTCCCAGAATATTAGCAATATAATTACATGTATGTCTCATCTTCACTGCTTCCAGGGGTCATAGAGTGGAATCTAGCAGCTATCATGCGATGGTGGTTCTGCCAACCGCCCAATCCAAGCGGAGGGCCGGCTACTCAGCCTTGGCATGATCTCGTCAACGAGCAGAATGAAGACTTTTGTTTACAATGTGCTCCATGAAACGACCAGTATAGAAGAACAGTCGAGTTTTTCTTTTCTTTTCTTTTTCTTTTGCCGACACCTTCTTCTCAGTGGTCTTGGAGGTGGGCTTCTTGTCAGCATTCTCGGCATTATTATTATCGGGAGCTTTGGAGGCGTGTTGCTCGTCAGACCCTTTCTTCTCGATGGCCTTGGGCACTCTCGATAACATGGGGCCAACACAGCCGGCTCTACCCGAAGGGATGAAGATCCAATGGAGGGGAGATTTCTTTGTTGTTAATTAGGAATTATATGGAAGGCCTTGTATTTCGACAGGGTGGGGCCGCTGAAGAAGACAGTGCAGGGGAGCAGCTGTAGAAACTGTTCGGGTATCTCTTGTCAATAGTAAAGTGTGATGCACGTTGGCGGCCAGCTGTTCAGAGCGGAGAGGTTGGATTTTGTTGAAACACATACACTCACTCGGTGCATGTAGCTTGTGTATGGAGTATCGGTTGCGAGTCCCACAGAAAAATGGCCAAGCACACATGTTGTGAGTGATGGTCATGGCATGGGGGTGGGGGCAGCTAGGTGCAGCGGTCGTTAACCGAGACTACATCTTTCAGTCCTCAGGGAACAACTCTCTCAAGTTGCTCACGAAGGTGCCGGTTTCGCTGTCCCACCTCTTGAAGAATTTGCCTGCCATTGGAACGAGGTCTCTGATCTCTCGGGTAGCCCCTGAACCCCTCCTTTTAGATCCAGGACTTCCATATTATCCTCCGCAATGACATGATGGTCTGACCCATCCGTACCAACCCTAAGAGCATGTCAGCGATAAACAAGCGCACAGAAAATTCCCTCCGACGTACATGCAACGGTAGAATGGCTGCGCGACCCGAGACTCCATGCGAGATGATTTGTCGTCAAAACCAGCCCCGTTTACTGTCCAGCCGATAATAATGCCGTGATAGTCGTAACGCCTGTGCTTGAAGACCTGGCCGATTCGATATTTGACTTTGCCAGGGTTGTCGAGCGTACTTCTCTTCCACGGCGCTTTTTCAGACGAATCAACGCGGCGGATCTCCCTTATTTGATCCCTGACCCTTCTGGAGGGAAGCTCCCAGTTGTTCCGCCTGCGGCCTGGGGCTGCGAAAGTATCGTACATTGGACAAATATACTTCTCGACCAGCCAGGAGTCCTCGGGAAAGTACTCGTAGAAGTACTGCAGCAAGTCTCTTACATCCTGCTGCCAATCCCAGCGCATGTCCTCGTTGTCTGGCAAGACAGGCACCATCATAATACTTGCCCATATCATACTGTACAATGCCGGCTGAAGGTTCCAGGCCCAGTCTCCGTGACGGAGCTCGATCAGCGGCACTAGGTCTGCAACAGGTCGCTCCAGGGTCCTGAAACTTGTAAATGACGACCGGATGTTCTGTGCCGTTCGCATCACAATCAAGTCGGTGCTAGTGGGCCTCAAAAGATTGTCGTGCCCCGAATGTGCACCCAGGCTATTCAGGAAAAAGCGAAGGGCATCGAGTGAAACCTCGCCATCTGAACCATAGGCGTCAATGAACATCTTTTGCTGCTGTTCCTCATCTTCGGGTATAGGGCGGCCATCCAAGGATACGCCCTGTGGCGATAGTACAACGATGTAGACCTGGGTAGGGAGTAAGCAGCAATATGCTTCGACGTTCAGCCTTTCGGCGATGGAGGAGAAAATGGCGGCAGAAATAATTGGCATTGAGGGATGCTGGTTATCCTGCAAGGCCCTGCCGATAAGACAGGTGCGCAGGTACTTGGCCATGCCCTCGTCCTCTTGGGCAGCTGTCAAATTACTTGCGTGTAACCATCTACTCAAGGCCATGCTCTTTTCACGGATGGTCATATCGTCCACATCGGGTGTCTCACGCCGGAAGCGCGAGGCCAGCTGGTCCAGAATCGCGGATATCTCGTCCAGATCGCCCTCATTGTCGTGGAGGACAAACATGTCAAAAGCGCCTAGAGCACGTTCAAGTCTCATGCCGCAATTGATCTTGTCGCTGGCCCGGGCGTTCCGCTCTACGTGCCGGGCTGCATGCTTCTGGTATTTTGCCCATTCTGCGATCGCCAGGCTCCGGTGGATGCTATCGAGGACTGTGCAAGCGTAGTAACGGCGGGCGAGTACGTCTGGGGCGTTGTCGTCGATCTTGCATTGAGATAACAGGTAGTCCTTGGCATCGTAGCCATACTGGCATATCTCTTCGATTCTTTGTAGCCGTTCGAGACGGGTTGCGACAATGCCATCGAGCAGGCGAGACGTCTTGCGGTTTCGGTCTCAGGCGCAGGGTGCAGAGGCGCCTCCAGTCAATCTGAAGACTCTTGTTGCGCCGTTTGGCGTGGAAGGCGTGGTCAGCTTGCCAGTACTTGAAAGCTGTGTCACAGTAGTATCTCCAGAGTAGGGGCGTTTGCGCGACACGGGCGAATCGTTTCGAAACGGGGGAAATCTGCAGAAGCGTCTCTTCGGGGAGGTGTAGTGCAAGATCTGGGTTATGAGCTCATCGGGGAGAGCATCAAATGAGGCCATTGCAAGGCAGGGGGTCAAGTCGACCAGCTTAGCTTATGCGAAAGCAGTGAAATCGGGAAGCTTGACTGATTGAAGAGAACTGGGAATGGTTGATGGCCATGGGGCCCAGGATCAAGTTCCGAGGTAAGAGACGAATGGGGACTGGACTGTCTTTCTATTGAAAGCTTGTCCGATAGTCAGTCACCTTTGGGCGCATAGAGTGTCTGCAATGATGCGAAGGTAAAAAGTTCGAGGGCGACAGAACGAAAGCAGCCAGTCGTTGAGCTGGTCATGTCAATGCTGCTGGTAAATTTGACCGAGAAGCAGGGCGAGATGGTTTGCGAAAAGGGCATAGATGTAAGGATCCAAGTAAGTGTGTGTGTGTGTGTGTGTGTGTGTGCTGTAGTACCTACTACACTACGCGACGTAATGGACGGGACATTGTCATGGTATGGGACCTAATGATGCGTGAACATGATATATCCATGTCATTTGGAGCCAAGTAGGAAATAGGTACTATCCTGCGCTATGCCGCTCAAGCTCATGCTCGTGCTCATTGTTGAGGAGGAAGCAAGAGGCGAAAGCAGTAAAAGCATGTCCTGTCATGAATTCATCAGAGTCCGGGCGGATTGATGTCAACCTACATGCATCCACCCACTGCTAAAAGCTTAAGCCGGCCTGCCCGCTTAAGCCTGCCCTGTGTGCCCGCCTCAGCCAAAAAGTTGCTGCAAGGCGGCAAGGCCACCAGAAAAAAAAGAGGACCAGCCGGACCCTGTCTCCCTCTGTTTACATCAGCGCCCGCAGCCAATCAGCAGCGCCCTGTGCTTTCCTTCCTATACGCGACTTTCTCTATTGTCGGGGCTGTCATCGCGCTCAATCCTCCCCACTTCACGCCCAACTCGATTTATTCTCATAAACATCACGCATTTTTGCCAGCATACGGGTTTCAACTGCATTTGCTTTTATATTTTGGGTCAATCTCCCGCTTTCCTGCGACATACACATGTTCCCGCCGTTCTCCATCCCTCTGCCTTTCGACTCTCATGCACTAATGAAGTAAACAACAACCCGAGTCGCAACCGTCGCCATTTCTTTCGCGATACCCACCCGCCCACGCACACGCCATGGTTCACGGCAACTATGGTGGCGGCCTCGATACGCCGCGCACCAATGTCGGCGATGCCACCTACCTCAGCCGTCAGCCGGACTTCGACATGACCCAGGAGCCTTCCTTTCAATCGCCCCCGACAAAAACAACCTCTTTCAGCAAATGCGCAATGGCAGATCAGGCGCCGCTTCGCTTCGAACGCCGCGCGGTTCACGCGCGCCGCTCAGCAACAAACGCAACTTGCCCGCCGGCATTGGCGGTGCAGAGTTCACCCCCATGCTGAAATCCGCGACTCGCAATAGCGCGCGTCGCAGCTACGGCGGCAAGGAAAACCAGAACGGCCTTGCCACCCCTGCCCTGCGCAAAATCGAAGAGGACGGCGACATGACTAACATTCCTGTCGAGTCCTCCCTCTATGGCCCGTCAAGGCACTCCTACGTGGAGGCGACACCAATGCCCGAGACCGACAATACCAGTGACGCCTCGACACCATTGGTAATACTGCCCAGGCGGCAAGGCGACAAGGGCCCACTTCACGACGGCAACCAGCTTTCTCTAAGAGAACAGGAGAACGTCATCGATAGAATCGAGAAGGAGAATTTTGGCCTGAAGTTGAAGATCCACTTCCTCGAGGAGGCTTTGCGGAAAAGCAGGCCCCGGCTTCGGCGAGGCCGCTCTCAGAGAGAACACCGAATTGAAGGTCGACAAGGTTACGATGCAAAAGGACCTACACAAATTCAAGAAGCAGCTCGCTAATGCCGAGGCCGACCTTGAAACATACTCAAAACAGATCCTAGAAGTTCAAGAGCGCGCAAAGAAGAAGTACGCCAACGAAGGGATGAGGCGCGAAGCCGAGAAGCTACAGAAGCAACTGGACGAGAAGGATGCCGAAATTGAAGAGTTGCATCGGCGATTAGATGACGGAAATCGGGATGGGGATAAGGTCGAGCAACTCCAGACGAAGTAGGTGACCTTCAGGCCGATCTGCGCCAGAAAGAACGCGAGGTCGGTGAGCGCGAGGAAGAGCTGGAAGTCATCCAAAGTCAGCTGGACGAGACGGAAGAGAAGTGGAAGAAAGCGGAGCAGCGGATAGCTGAACTTGAAGAGCACGCTGGCTCTAGTAGCGAGCTGGATGAGATTACGCGGAAATTGAAAGCGGCTGAGCGGCGAGTGGAGGAGCTGGAACAAAACGCCAGGTCTAGTAATGAGCTAGATGACGCTGTCCAGAAGTGGAAGCTTGCAGAACAGCGCGTCGCCGAATTAGAACAGCAGCTTCGGTCCAATGATAGCCTAGATGAGGCGAAAGAGACTATCGAGGACCTCGAGGCCAACGTACGACACCTCGAACAGCAGATGGACGACATCAAGGATCAGCTGCAGGAAGCGGTTGCCGACAAGAAACGCGCCGAAGAGAATCTCGAAGAGCTGCAGGATGAGATGTCCAACAAGTCAGTGGTCACCAAAGGCTTTTCTCGTCAGCTTGACGAAAAGGTCACCCGACTTCAAAACGAACTAGCCAAGTCTCAGGAGAAGTATGAGTTCCTTGAGCAACAGTCTGCCGACAAGGACAAGTACCACAACGATGTCAAGACGAAAGCCCGGCAACTTCTTCAACAGAGAGAGGCTTGGGAGAAGGAACGACAGAGTCTGGCGGCCAAATTGGAGGAAGCACAGAGGGACCAGGGTAAACGGGCGGACAAAAAGGAACTCCTGCAACAGAGAGAATCTTGGGAGGCAGAACGACAAACTCTGACGACCAGTCTCGACACTGCACTAAAGGATCTGAGTCTACGGACCGACGAAAAGAGCCTCCTCCAACTTCGCCACGACGCTTTGGGCGATGAATCGGCATCGCTCCAGCGGGATGTCGCTCGCCTGGAGAAACAAATTGCTCAGCTTCAAGACGACCTTAAGCAAGAGAAGGCGCACGCGCTGCGAATCGAGCAAGATACGCGAGACCAGTACAGGGCCGACATTGACCGCTTGAACGACGAAATATCGGACCTGCAGGCTGAGATACGTGAGAAAGATAATCTCTACGATAATGACAGCGAGAAATGGGAGAACGACAAGCGTATGATCGAGTCTGAGCGAGAACAGGCAGAAGAACGAGCAACTGGTCTTCAGCGTACTATCGACAGGCTCCGTGAAGCCGAAGGGTCGCTGTCAGGGAAGGAGTCGAGGCTGCAAGAAGCGTTGAACAGCGAGACCGAACGCCATAGGAGTGAGCAGGCCCTCCTGAGCCGACAGATCGACGAATTACGACAAGATCTCGAAGCAAGGCAGCAGATGTTGACTGATCTGCGCAACGAAGTCTCCTCGATCCGTGACGAGCTCCGTCAGAGCCAGTTGGATGCGCAGACCAAGTCGGACAAGATCGAAGCTCTCGAGGATGAGCTGGAGATCCTGCAGGCTGCCATGGATGAAGAAGCCGAAGAAGCCAACAGGGAACTCGCACAAGCACACGAAGAATGCGAAGATCTGCGTGAGCAACTTAACACCGCTCGGAATAACGCCAACAGCCCCGGTCTACGAAGTCACCTATGAAGACACCCACGAAGTCGCCACGTGACGCCAATCGACCAATGAACGAGGCTTTCTCGCGCCTAGGGAAGCAACTATCTGAGGCCAAAGCTCAAATAAGTAAAGCGACCGATGAGAAGAGATCGTTGGAGGATCAGCTAGCCAGGCTGGATTCCGAACTGCAACTCCTACGCGCATCACACACCAAGGCAGTTGCCGAGACTGAAGCCGCAGAAGAAGAGCTTCGCAGCCTACGGAGACAGCACATGGGGTCAAACTCGGCTTCGGCACGCAAACAGGAGGCCGGCGAGATTCGACTGCAGTTGAGCGAAATGCGCCAAAAAGTACGAGACGCTGAGCGCGCTGCCAACCGCGAAGGAGACAAGTACAGCGAACTCGTTCAGGATCTGCAGACTCAAGTCGATATGGTCGAGGATGAGAAGCTGGCGCTTGAACAGTCCCTGGCTGATGCCCAGCTCGCAGCGGAGGAAGTCAGGAGCAAGCAGGAGAGGGAAGTGCGCAGGCTCGAGCACGAGATCTACAAGTTGCAGCACTCCCGCAAATCTCCCGGCAAGCCTACTACTGCTCAGGGCCAGGCCATGGATTCTGATGAACGCAAGGAGCTTCGCGGTCTCCTCGAAAAATCGCAGGCCGAAGTCGCCGCACTGGAGCATGATGTTCTTCAGCAAGCCTCCCTGATCAAGTCGCACAAATCCACTCAGGACAAGCTTCGGCAGAAGCTCGATATGGCACGTAGCGAGGCAAGCACTCATCGACAGAGTGCTCGCAAACTCCGCGTCGACTGTGACCGCCTCCAAAAAGCCATCAAGGAGACAGCCAGTTGGATCAGCGCCAACCCCGACAAGGTGGCTACCGCCGCCACCGCTGCCGCTTCCGGCCCCGCGCCTTCCTCCAATAACAACAATAACAAGCAACAAGACCTCCGTCATTCCACCAACTCGCAAGAGTCGGCGGCCTACGCCAGCGCCAAGGAGCTGGCGCGCGCCGGCCGGGCCTCGATCCGCTTCGAGGACGGCGTGCTCAACGTGGTGGACCAGCGCGACCACGAGGCCGTGATCCGCGCCGCCGACGAGGCCGCGCGCCGCCACGAGAAGGAGATCCGCGGGCTCGCGCTGCAGATCCAGTTCATGCACGCCCGCTGGGAGCGCGAGTCGCGCCTGCGCTCCGACGCCGCCTTCGCCAAGAAGTACCTCGAGCTCCGCCTCAGCCTCGCCGAGGCCTGCAACAAGGCCGACCTCCGCGTCCTCACCCGCATCCACACCCAGCTCGGCCTCGACTCCCCCGAGGCGCTGCTGGCTTCGCACCGTCTGCCCTCCGCGTCGTCGTCCGGGTCGGCGGCGAACAATAATAGTAAGAAGAACGGGAGGAAATCCATAACGTCCTCTTCTTCTTCTGCGAGGAGGAATGATAGGAATGCTGCTGCCGCCGCCGCTACCGAAAGAGCCCAGCATAACCTCGCAGTGTTCGCTTCGGCGATCCGCGCCGTGGCCCGGATGCGCATCGGGGCGCGCCAGTGGAGTAAACACGAGGAGACACGCAAGAAGTTGCTCAAGGCGATAGATAGAGAGAGGAAGGAAAAGCAGCAGCAGCAAAGGGAGAAGCCGCTTGCGTTTGCTTGATGATAAGTCATGTTTAGTATTTGGTGGTGGAATAGGGAATAGGGGGAGGAGCAAAGCTGTCATGAGAACAAGTCCATTTTCGGGATGGCGTTACGTAGGGTAAGCATAGGGGATTCAGCATTTTTGAAAGGTTTATGGAATGAAGTCTGGATACAGCGTAATTCTATACGTTACTGTTGTTTTCTCTACGAAACAAGGGGCTTTATCAATGTGTTTTATACACGTGATTTGCCTGTATTGTCCATATGGTGTAATCATACACATTCACGATATGGAGTACTACGAAGGGTATCGTTAATTCATATGTGCATTTACTATGCTACATTCATCAATCCTCCATCTATAGCAAACTCCCAGGATCCCCCAGATGCATATTGTAAGGCAGGTTTTTGGTAGACGGCCAACAAAGTGAACGTTTGAAAAGAGAGAAAATCGATCCGCCCAGTATACACGGCATTCTACTGCACCTTTCCTGTCCAAGAAACGCTTGAATCCAATCCATTTGGAGGTCGCAATTGAACCCAGCTTGACCGCCATGCCCGTCCTCGGTTCAATGCATCCCGTCCATGCACACGTAGTGGAGGTTTCAGAAACATGATCGGAATCCCGCCCCCCAAGACCGCGAAATTGCTCGCGCATGTATGTTGGAGGAAAAAGCGTGTATATCCTTTTTCCCCCGGGTAGGGTGGGCTGCCTGCCCTGCTCGTTGTTGGGGGTATCCTTCCCATAAATAAACCGCTCGTGATCACTATAATTTTACATGACAAAAAGGAGATTCGTGTCTGATAACAAACTGCTACGTTAGTATGTGCATTCATCGTTCCTTCTAAACCCCCCTTTTCAAACCTGTGAATTGACTAGGGGTCCGGAAGCCAGGTGTGTGTGGTGGGACTGACCGAGTGGGTGGCTGCATGAAAGTTGAGGTTTCTGTGTGTAACGTGTTGCCAATTCGTCGCGGATGCTGTTGAGGAGCTGGACGTAGCTCTGCTGTGGGTTCTTCTTGAGTGCCGTGATGAAAGCCCATGACATGGCCCCGGTAGCTTGCGAGGCAATGGTAGCATCAGCCCTAGAGATGTAGTGTTAGCGAAAGCCCAAGCATGCCGTATGCCACATGAATCGTATGCTGAAGAACGACAGCAGATCCCTCAACCCCCAGAACATCGGTGCTGCCCAACATGACTCGTCGCCCTGACAGCAAACTCCCAGCCGTATGGTAGTGGAACTTTGGTCTAGAGCGTGGAACACCCAATCTCACTCTATATATACACATGGGCGAAACTCCCCAAGAAGCACCGCTTTTCCAAATCGTTCCCAGCTTCTGCCCGGCGTCAACGCTGTGATTCTTATGTGCTCATATGGATATGCACCCCGCCAGTGTATCAAAATGCACTCCGAAGCGTTGCCGCGATCCTATAAAATATATATACATGGACAAACAAATGAAAGTGTCGCATGGGTCGGGTATACTAATAAGAAGAGATGGTAATGAGAGGTGTACGAACGAGGTTTGGTCGTCTTTGCTGCCTGAGAGCATAACGACATCCGCGGGAGACGTCTTGGTAGCCATGGTTCGGTTGTACGCATCGTCACCGTTGGTGGCTTTCTTGAAGAAACTCATTACATTCTTCGCAACGCCACCCATATCGCCCTGGCTGTAGGACGAGATGACGCCCAGGAGACCTTGGCCAGCTTCCTTGGCCAGATTGGGCTCCTTGAGTACGCCTTGCGTCGAGTAAATATAAGGAAGGTCAAGAGCAGTCCCAGAGTGGCAAGAGTCGAAGATTGCCGTTAGCCGTACGCCGGGTTGCAAGGGTCGAACCATGATTCTGTGCATCTCGTCGTCCGTAATGTGGCCGACAGATCGGAAGTCCACGGGTAAATGACCTCATCGTAGCCGTCAGCTTCGTCGCCGTCCAGGTCCTTGGTCTGTCCACCGTGGCCTGTACACATTACATCCGATTAGCTCAGCTCATGCTGTGTAGATATGGAGTTTCCGCACTTACCGGAGTAGTGGAAGAATAGGGAGTCGTTGGGCTTGGCATCCTTGACAAGCCAATGCATGGCACGCAATATGTTCTGTTTCGTCGGCTGGCTCATGGGATTTTGCTGATCATCGGTCAGGATGACCATGTCCTCGCGTTTGTAACCGAAGTGCTCGACCAGGTACCCCGACATGTTCTTAACATCGTTGATGCATCCGCGAAGCTGCCCTCGCTGGCCGAAATAGTTGATACCAATCAGCAGCGCTTTCCGACGTCCGGTACAATTACTATATTGAAACGCATATCCCTGGGGAGCTCCATGGCCGAAGCTTTGTGGAGCGGCAGGAGGCGGGGGCGGGGCTTGGTAGGCGTTCGGTGCTACATGCATGGGTCACGGTCAGTCGTCAGAGCTCTCCAGACCAGAGTATCTCCCCCACGGTGAAGGACGTACGAGGTCTGCCGTAGTGGCTCTGCTGCGGTGGTTGGCCATAACCGCCGCATTGTGGTTGAGGAGGGACCCTGTAATCCCATGTTAGTCCATGGCGGCAGGGCAAGCGGTCATCGAAGCCCCGTGGACATTGTGCACACCTGGTTGTAACCGTAGGCCTGTGGAGGGGGAGGTCCTTGGCTGTAGCCGTATTGGGGAGCTTGCGGGGGATAATTATACCCATGAGAAGGACTGCAAGCGCATTAGTCGAGCTTGAGATCTCTAGATAGGGTTGAATGAATCATGACGTCGCAGGTCCTTGATCACGTACGCGTAGTACTGTTGAGGCGGCGGAGCGCCGTAGCTCTGGCCAGGGTAGTTGTAGTTGGACATGACAAGAAGAGTCTCTAGGAGGTATGAAGTTGATGTAGGCGATGGATAGTTATACCCCGGCAAGACGCCCAAGAGGCGACTCAACGCGTGAGTTGGCGGGACTTCGGACGGCGGTTGAAGTTATTGAGGTTCTGGGCCAGGGGCAAGTTCTTATAGACAAGCAGGCTTGTGTTAGTGAGAGGTAACTCGTAGGCGTGGAGGCGCCAATGGGCTCAGTATTTTGCAGGTATCGTGGCCGGAGACGGAGCGCGTTGTGGTGGTGGTGGATGTATTATTGGATATGTATTTGATGATGCTCGCGCGTACCGGATGTGGTAGCTTAGGCCGCCAACTATCTTTCTATCTCTCTGCCCTAGGGTCCGAGCAGAGTGAGAGGCGGACAAAGGCGACGGCCCAAGGGTGCAGGCCAAAGCTTCGCTAGCAGTGCGTGTCGTACATTGCGAAGGTGCGGACCGGGACGATAGATGGGAAACAAATTTCTGGACTTACAGCGTACAGGGATGCAGATGTTAGAGAGGGAGCTCAGGTCTGGCTATACCGCTGCTACGTTAGGACTAGTTAGCCAGGCCACACGTTTGCTTTTTTTTTTTTTTTTTTTTTTTGGACAAGGGGCTGGCAGGATATGTATGTAGTAAGTAGTATGGATTTCTATCAATCTTGTCTCGGGCTTGTCTGGGTGTGGGACAGCGCGCGCAAGCATGCGTGGACGGGATAGTGAAGGGATCAGCTTTCCACCAGTGGAGGTGGAGGCGGAGAGAGAGGGGTGTTCTGACTCGATGTGGGATAGGATGGGGTGGTATTGAAAGGAACTAGGTTGGACGGGGGTTAGACGGGCACAGCACGACTTGTGCTTGCTGTCTGGCAGTATGCGAATGGGAGGGTGGGAGAGCGCGAGATAGCTGCTTGTCTATCCGTCTGTCTGACTGACCGTATGAATGATAGATGGATGGATGGAGGATGTGCGCTTGTGGAGGTTGAGCTGGTCCCGGTGTTTAGGCCTTGGCAAAGAAGCATGGCACATGGTGCATGGCTCAACTGAGCGAGATCAATTGAGTGACATAACCGCAGCCTTCGAATGAACCCAAGGCAAAAACCAGTACATCGGCACAGCCCGGGCCAGTCCACGATATACCCGATGGTTGTATGCGGGTCTGGTGGGCTTGCAAGTACCTGGGCTTGAAGAAGATACATTTATGTATCCGGCTCTCCAGCCCTAGCACGCACTCCCAGCTGCGTCAATCATATGGCGGGGTTGCCGTCGATCATTTTCACTTTTTCTCCATCCAACCTTCATTTGCTGCTGTTCGCCGACCTCCTGGAAGCTAGAAGGGCTCCTGCATGTGCCAATCACCGGCAGCATACCCAGCATAGCGGTTGGAATCTTCAAGCGCGTGGTACTCGAAGGGTCTCCCGGTGAAATTGGTGAAGGCCATTTTCCGGAGCCCTAGAGCTCTAGGCAGAGCACGAAAACTTCAAATCTTAGTAGCTCCTCCTATCAACACCTAATCTTTAACCATCTCAGCCTCGAAACCCTTTCAGCCGGGACGAGACCCACCTGGGCAATCATTGGTGGCGCCCAAGAGACCCTGGCCCATAAGATAAGAAAGAGAGAGGTCTGGTCACAAAACTGCAGAAGTGTCTATACTTTGTTGCAACTACAGCAAGCGTAATAGACGAGATAAAGAACGTCTTGCCGTTACCTGGTTATCTGTCATAAAATTGCTGTTGTTGCTATTTGTTCAGCTCTTATTACTTCCTATTCTAAGCACTGCGCTCAGCTCGGCTTCCTTCCCCGGCCGCACATCGCATTTGTGTATACGTAACCTATAGGTGTAACGCTCTTGATTCGTCGCGGCGGTAATTCGGTCGACATAATGGATATTGGCATTGCAGACGGCGGATACCAATCAACATCGCCTTCCATGCCTATACCTCCGTCTCGCTTATGTCCCGTCTCCCAAGCATATTCTGTTTATGCATACTTCTCCCTGATCGCGAGACATGCAGCTGCTGCAAAGACATTCGGTCTCACTAGCGGTGCTGTCAGATTAGCCTCTCGCTCGGCCATGTGCTGACTGATACATGAAGTACATGTGAAGCTAGCAATGTTAGCTACAGAGTTTGGACAATTTGGTAGTTTCGCCCCTTTTCCTTTTTCCACCGGTCTTTGTTCGTGAGGGTTTTGACTCAGCTGCATACTCGCTTGGAGTTGTGGGCTATGTCATTGTCGTCATCTCGCTGTCATATCCGCGGAACGCTTGCTTTCCTGCTTTCCGCCATTGCCCAATCATGTCTCGACAAAGGACTTGCAGCTGCCATCTTCCTCGCAAGTTGCCAGATTCGGACAGTCGGTATAGTCTTTCATTTCCGCTGAGTTTGCTGGTCGTTGCTTGGCTTAGCTTCTCGCCCTGGGATTGGAACTTTTTTGCAGGCCCCTTTCTAATAAGGCCGTTGATATCCCCGCAGAGTCCCGAAGCTGAGGGCATCTGCAATCTTGGTATCACTATACTTCAATGGTTTCATGCCTGCTGCATACTTCCGGGTAGTAGACAGCCAATGCGTGTTTAGCCGTTGAGGCCATCCCGCACTATTAAATTTCCGCCGGTGTCCCCGTGGGCATTCTCGGTGCATCTACTGTCCCATGTTCCAGAACCGTGGTTAACGCCACGTGTAGTTTCCGCTTTAGCACCACGATGCCAGAACTAATTCCCCGACACCATCGACCAGCACATCGAATGATAACCCACATCGGAGCCTTTGGCGTTTTTCTAGACCTTCTACGCAAGGCGACGGTACTCGTTGTGATTTCCTGAGACTCTAAACCCGCAAGACGTTCAGGAAAGGAAAAGGGAACATCAATTATCCTGATCTGATGCAAGACCACCTAATCTGGCCAAGTGGCGGTCATTCCGGCTTGTCTTGGCTGGCCTGAAAAAGTTTCCATCTCAGCCAATCATCAGTTGCATGTAAAATGCACATAGCCGTACTGCTAGTCTTACTGCTTGTCCGTCAGGCAAGTCTCCCTTGTTCCTCGCTTACAAGGCGCCCTGAATTTTTTATTCCGGGATACGACACACGATCTCCCCTTCCGAGTAGTCACCGCTTGTGAGCTAGAAGACATTAGAGCCAGTTCGTTGCCGGCATACAGAGCCTCAGCCGGCATGTAGGCCGGGACTGTAGATATCGGTTATATTTAGTAATGTTGGATGGACAGGTACCGGCAGTTGGGTTTTGCCACCATTGCGGCCTTGGAAAGAGGCAGTCTGCTTGGGCTGTCCGGAGCCAACGCTGTTGGCCAATGAAGGGGCAGCCGAGCAGCGGTACTGGCGGAGGCGGTGCTGTTGCTTGCTGCTGCTTGCTGCTGCTCGTACGACGCGCCAGAAGTAGTACAACCCCCCGCATTATTGCTTTCTATCGTATCTCCCGCATGACCGTGGTGCCCATCACCTTCACTGATCTGCATGCTTCTCTGAGATAGGCCAGCGTCCTTCCGCTTGCTTACGTGATGTTCTTCGTGGGGTTACCTTCTGATGAATGTCATCTTGCATGAGAGCAGCACCATGTGGGATGCTGTGGACCATACGAGCCGAGGCAACTTTTATTTTTCCTAGGCCATGAAAAAGAGAAAGAGAAAAAAACCTGCACTCATGCAGACATCATCTTCCAACAGACCGCCGGGCACACCTCCGCCTTTTCTCTGGCAGCCCATATGTTACCTCTTACCTAAGCTCTTATCAAGCGAGCCTAATAGTATGAGGCTTGGATATTCTGCATACGAGCATTGCAAGTTAAACACAAGGGCAAACAGTAAATTCAAGTGATGGGCGGCTAAGTCGGCAGAGCCTTAGCAGCAACCAGTTACTGAAAGTGCATATTGATTACATATTAGCAGCATAACATTGTAACTCGCCCGTTGTGGCCCTTTGGGCTAAACCACCTTGATGCTGAGTCACCCCTTACGAATGTTAGCATGTCCACTGTCACGCATACTCAGGTGTAGGGTTGAAAATGTAGCCAGGAGATCTAAACAGCCATTCATATAGTCCTTTCCATACCAACGGATGGACGCCAGCCAAATAACGCCACCAGTATTTCACTATATCCAACCGATCTTGTAGTCCCAGATAAAATAATAAAAGTTCAAGGCCTGCCTTTCTCGCGATGAAAACAAGCTGAAGTCTACATTTTCGAATGCGTTTTCCATGCTCAGCCCGTTCGAAATCAAGGATATTGCGACGCATGGCCCAGAAGCGGCGCCTCTGCCACTCAAGACATCTGCTTTTTCTCGGCTAGCTATGGTAATACTGGGGAATACAAATTAATGTTTTAAGCATTGTATGCTTTTGGGTCATATAGTAAGTCAGTTCAGCATCTGGTCATCATCCATATACAGACGGCAGTCCCCAAGTCGCCCAGCAGAGGTGCACATAACGCTCCTAATAATGGAAAGACTCGCCCGGTGCAAGATACGTTTGGAACATGCTGAATCCGACGCTCTTCCATGGCATGTGCGTCTGGGTTGTCAGAACCGACACCCTCAGCATTCTGTCGCCGCCGGAGATTACTACACTATTCCCGGCGCCTGCCTTGGGAGAAGAAGTGGTCTATGTTGATGGCCTCTTAATTCGCAAGGCGATCAATGTACAGAACCAAACGCGGCATACCACATTATCGATATATATACCCAATCAAAGACATTATTTAGAACCAAGTCCAGTAGCTCTCCGGTAATTGCCGGTTATGCTGTGTTGTTATTAAAAGGTACTAATTCCTGGATATCTCCCTACTCGAGCTAAATATCGCTCATGATATCAATGAGCACCGTCTGCTTCAAACCTCAGGGCGCTCCATATGAAGGGTGGTAATTAACACATATTGACGTTGTGGCACCCTTTCCTCTCCCCCTCATCCTCCCTTCATGACCACATCCTGCTTGGTTGAGCCAGCACCCTCTTCATCGTCCGTCTTTCTCATGAGCCATACATTCAATGCCCAGAGTAGCCTGAAGGCCTCCAGGCGTTCCTTAGGCTTGAAAAGATCGTACCAAGAACTCCGCCATAACTCCAGCTTATCCCAGGATCTGGTCCCTTCTTCGGGGGCCCCGGCGAAGACCTCGAGGAGCCGCATCGGCACGCGGACACGCAGGATAGAAATATGGTGAAAGAGGCTGCTGATCACAAAAACATCGTCGAAGTCGGCTCCAGGTTGCTTGCCTATGGCCGTGTATCGCATCTTCTTGTCCCAGTTGGACGCTGGAAGACGCACCATCCGGTAGTTATCATAAATGCCGAGCGTCTTCCGTGACTTTTTGTTCGCGGATGGGCCGCGCATCGGTAGGCCTGATGATGGAGATATGGGGTGGGACGGCGATTGAGGACGCTTATTGGTATTGCTTTCCTTGCCCTGCTTCAATGCAGAGCCATCGCCGGCCTTTTCGTTTGTAGGCGATAACGGCGAGCTGGCCGTGTTATCAGCCTCCAGAGGTGTGACGTTACTGTCGCCCTCTGAACGTTCTATACTCTCAATTTCGCGGCCTATAGGACCACCTTCCGCTCCTCCCCACCTCCTCGTTGTTGCCCACCACCTCCCATCACCGAATCTCTTCTCCTTCTGGCCCTCGCGCGCGCGATGCTGCGCAGTGATCAATGCTGCCACAAGTTCGCGGCCGAAGTCAACGCTCTGATCAGACGGCGTGCTGAAGTTGGTGATGTTCCTGGCAGAAACTGCCGCAAGTGGACCTTCCACAACACCACGCCTAGCATCTTCACGTGCCTGGGGCACCCTAGCAAGGAAATTGCACCCTGATGGAAAATAAGAAGCCCGTGCCAGGCGGGACTGAGCCTGCTGTGCTTCGCTTTTTGGCGGAGCTGACGATGGTCCGAGAAGATGGAGGCGCGGCTCTACACGAGGTGTCGCAAGGTTGCAGCCGCAGTCATACGAGACCAACTTGACAAAGGCTGTGATCAAGCCGTGTCTGAGCTCGGGCGGCATGCTAGAGCCAGATGCAATACGGTACGTGGTTCTTTGTGTTTGGTTGTTATTTTGAGTGGTTGCGGCACCGGCTATAGCGAACTCGGCTTGTTCAAGACTACCATCAAGGGCCGTGGGGCGTAGCTCGGAAGATGTGGGAGGTTGTTCTTCCTCTTCATTGTATTGGATTGGAGGCTGCGAGGTGTCGTCCCAGTATGAGGCCATCAAGTCAAGCTGCCGGAAGAATTCGTAGCAGTTCCCTAGGCGCGCTGCCTTGGACCCCGGCCCGGAGCGGATACGCTTGATGGTTTTGAATGCGGCCTGGTTATCTATCGCGAGTTCATTGCGTCTTTCGAGATAAACTCGGGCCTCTGGGGACAAAGTCCCATTGGATAAAGGCCTCCGAAAAGCTGCATCCATGGCTCGTGCTCCATCTACGTCCATGTCATCCCACCCCGTCCCCGAAGGGACGTACGAGGGGTCCGGCAGCAGATCTTCGGCGCCGACATCTGTATGCACATGCACACCAAGCGCCGTAAAGGGGGAATGGTCCAATTGAGACGGTCTCTGTACGGATTGCAACACACGGACCACGGACTCCTGCCCCAGTACGTTCTTGTCTGCTAGTTGTGGGCTGAAAGCTGGCAGATTGATAGGTGTGGCGGGCGGTACATCCTTGGGGGGTGGACCCAGCGTCGCCGGTGTAACTGATATCAAGGTGAGCTTGAAGGCTACAGGATAATGATGGATTTTACAAATAACAAGTGCGAATAGAAATGGCCGAGCAGTCTAGTGGCACCGAACTCTCATATCCGAGTGCCCAAGCGTAATCTTGGCCGGCTCGGGGACCGAGTTAACCGACCGAGCGGTATGAAACGTGACGTCCAGAGTGCAGGCAAGAGCTTAGTCTGGCAAAAGACGACACAGACATTGCCTTGCCAAGTTTACGAGCTTGGTCTTTCCGAATTCAAGAGTGGAGGACGAATTCCTCGGCTTACCATCGTGAACGGGTGTTGTGACGAGGCTATTGGAAGAAGAAAGTCATGAGGAGACGAAGGATAGCACTTGCTACGTCACATTTGTCATGGAGCAGACAAGCCCCTTTGTAAGGCCAGGTTGTCTCACTAATCTGTCCATGGGACAACATGGACACAACCATTGGCGTAATTGGGATGAAGCCATAACAAAAAGGAAAGTACGACTTACTCAAATCAACCAAACCGCCAAACATATTCAACACTCGAACCGGTGGGTGAGTGAGTGAGGTATAACCCCTAAGCCCTTCTACGAAATCTTGAAGCGAAAACAGCCGGCTTGTTGGCGGGCTGGCCACTTGCGCGGGGCCTTATCTTGTACGGAGAAGGGTACTACCACCCAGCATCTGGAGGCAATGGCAATTGATTGATTGTTGGGTTTGGTTTTGGTAGTGCTGCCCGTAGCTTGTAGGCTTCTCCCTAATGCTCGCGTGCGACAAATGACGTTGAAGGCAATTGAGCCTCAGCTGAGGTAACGACGAACGTTCGCCTTTGCTGGCGGAGGGTCGGGCCGGAGACGCTACTGTAAAGCTAAGGTTACTGGTCACTTGCAGCGGCTGGCGACAGCGGCCAATTACTGGGAGAGCGGGAGTCTGGAGATCCTTTCTGACTTGTTCTCACACCACCAAGCTGCACTGGTCAGACCCCGTTGAAACAAACAAGAGGTTGGTGATTGACAAGACGTTTGGTCGGCATGCCGCGTTTCCGACGACATTCAAGAGATAGAAAAATGCCAGTTGCCCACAGTCGCAGCAGCTGTCCGTTGTTGTCCCAGGTAGGCTTGGTGTCTTGGGGGGTTGACTGATTAGGAGGCCAGGAGGTGTTTGAGCTGGGAAATGGTGTGGGTGGGTTTTCCATCAAGCAGACCGGAAGTCTGAAAATACATAGGCACGGCCTTATTTCCAAGAGTATGGTGGGGATTCGAATCAGGTATGCCAGGCATGGTCTTTCAGACGGCCCTCTGTCCGATTGATGGATGACAAGAGTTCCGATGAAAAGAAAAGAGAAATATTCGGGTTCACTATCGAAGATAACACAAGTGTGTCGAACATTGTTACCGTCTCGTTATTGTTTCTGTTTCCTACTGTTACCTAATATGCAGACAGATGCCCCGCTTGCCCGCCCTGAGATGAGCAACCCACCAAGGCCGAGAATGGTGAAATCATCTCTCCATGCGTATGTGTTTTAATAAGTATCACTGGGCTACTCGGTCGAGAGAAAGTCCATCATAATCGTCGGGTGCACTGCATACAGAACAGAAGGGTTTCGCGCTGCTTCATAATCGGGAGATCTAGCATTACAAGAAACAAACACACGGCGGGTCGATGCCTTTCGAAGATCATGACGGGACATCCCTGACCCGACCCCAGGATTGGGGCAGAAGGTTGAAAGACCCGCTCCTTCCTTACCCTTTGACCGGGCAGCAACAGAGACTTCACTCTAGAATATGTCGTATGATCTTGATTCGGATAGATTGCACGCATTGGATAGATAGATGCAAGCCAAGTTCAGACATCCACAGAAGGTGCCTCCTTCGCGTTTGGTGAACCGGTCAGGTCACCGACTGCAGAAACTTAATCGGATCTAGTCCTGGGTTTTATCTTAAGCACCTCTAGCACCATGGTGCTGCACAAGCCGGGATGCTGCAACGAACCATTCAGCCATCCACCAACGAGATACAGAATCTGGATGGCTAAAGGTTGGAATCCCGACGTCGTATGCAACTCAGAAAATCACTACTCATATGTACGAGTCGGGATTCTGCACGGACAATTTCATTAGTGCCAGAGTTGCATTGGAAAAGCATGTGGTTTGATACAGTCCATTTGTACGTTCGGAGCACTAACCTGCCATGACATCCCTACACACCTCTCTCTCTCTCTACCCAGACCAGCGAGACGGGCTGGTCCCGATATCATGAAGTGCATCAATCGGTAGATCATCCCCGATAAACACTGAATGTTGGAAGGAAAGAAAGAAAAGCATGCAAAAGACTGGCCATCTTCCAAACAATAATTAGAAACCCAGAAGATCCTCAGCGACGGGAAGTAAAAAAAAGAATGGCCCGAATATGGTAAATGTCCGTTGCCACCCCACAACCTCGGCGCGGCAATGCCCAGACCCAGTGAGGCTCTGAGGGAGGAACTGCTTCACCTTTGTCGCAGAACAGGGGGTTGCTTTTGGTTGCGCCCCGTTGCGCCCCGTTACGCCCCGCCCCAACCCATGCTCTTCCGGAATTGCATACTAACTTGACATCACGGCTCGCCCGTCCTCGTCTCTCAGACAAGCAGAGTCCTTGGCAGCACACACACAGAGAGAGGGCCCCTGCTGCATAGCCAATCCCCATCGACATGTTTGTGCCTGTCAAACAAACGACAGGGTGCTTCCTCCAATCCGGTCCGTCGACAGGTCCCTAAGGCCGTGCCAACCCGACCCGTCCTCGAGTCTCATGGTCTTGGGAGGGAGCATGGCTTTGAACGGTGGGGACCTTTTCTTAGCACCGTCATGGGTTGTGCTGCTTCTCAGACTGATTGACCCGGACCCTCTCGGTTCACGACCGGGTTCCAATTGCCTCACAGGGCCACTTCTTCCTACTGTTCTTGTTTCTTCTGCTATCATTCTATTCATCCACTTGTCTTGCTGGCCGTTTGTGCCTTTAGCCGTGTGTCTTCTGTTGTTTCGACTTCCCAGTGGGAAATACCTTTCTATCTTCTATATCCTCATCAGCGCTTCACAGTATCCTGATTGATTCATGTGCTTGACGTGAGATTGATTCCGGCGGCCGGCCAGTTTTTTTTTTTTCCTCGTTTTTTTCCCCTCGTTTCTTTCCATTATATTCTTGTAGAGAGCGTCTGTGTTTGCTTGAAGCCACAGCCTCTCATTAACCTTCGCGACTGGAATCGCTTTTCGAGTGACTGCTCGGCAATATGTCGAGTCCAAACCTTCCGCCGGGGGCCTTCATTACTTCATTAGGTGGCAAAAGATGTACGGCGATACCAAAGAAGGGCGGCAACGGGGGAGGTGGAGGAGGACAACAACAGCAGACTTCAACCACGACGGCGGCGGCCACGACAACCGAGGCCCCCTCGACGACGACCGTCCAGGAGCCGCCTAAGACCAGCACAACTCAGGTGCAGGCGCCCCCGCCGCCGCCACCAGCCGTGTCGCCACCCCCAGAGTCGACGACAACAGTTATCCCCCCTCGTGAGACTTCTACTAGTACGACGAGCCTTACTTCTACTAGCCTTACTTCTACCACCCTTCAAGCTCCTCCCACACAAGCACCACCTGTGCAGACATCGACAGCGGCAGTAGTGTCGCCGCCGCCGGCACCACCACCACCACCGGCGGCGGCGGCGGAGACGTCTAGCGTTGCGAAACTGCCTGCAACCAGCCTGCCGTCTGATGTTCCTACATCAACCTCACAGACTGTGCCCTCTCCCACAGTAGCTGCGCCTGATGCCCCTACATCAACCTCGCAAGCTATTGTCCCTCCCATAATAGCTATACCTTCACCTTCCCCCTCTTCACAAGCACAGCCATCAGATACGGCGTTGCGGACTACAGGGACTCAGACTCAGACGGCTGACAGCACCGCACCAACAGCAACGGACGCGTCTCCAGCAGATGCGACTACCCAATCCAGCAGTTCAGCCGCGACATCAACACCATCCGTAAACGACGATCTGGCGTCTGGCGGTGGCCGCAACGCTGGCAACGCCGCCGTGGTAACGACGTCTGGCAGTGCCGTTTTCACGATAACCCCTGCTGCCAGCCAAACGGCGGCCTCTGATGCCGAGGTGACTAACACCGGACCTAGTACGCATGCGACTAAGGCTGTGGTGGGCGGCGTACTAGGGGGTGTGGCCTTTGTCGCCATTGCCGTGTTGATCTTCTGGTTTGTGCGCAAAAGACTCCGACGGAAGCGGAGGAGCACACTCCTGACGCCACTAGGGGGGCCAGAGAATGGGTTTGGCGACGTCGAGAAGAGGCCGTACATCTTCAGCCGCGACTCCATCGGCCCGACTCCCCTCTCGGAGAAGTTCAGGGTCACGTTCGGACACAGCCTGAAGAAGTTCCGAGGGCGCGTCAAGAGCTTGGTTGTGCGCAGCCCCTCGCCCAGTGTAAATCTGGACAGGGGAAACTCGCAGTTCTTGGATGGGTCCGTAAGCGTCAGCGATGCTGGCCGATCTAGAAGTGCTGGGCGTGATGGCTCCCCGCCACCCAAGGGCCGCTTTCTCGGCTTGTTCTCCAGGTCCAATGGGGAATCTGGATGGCGGTTTGGCAGCCGCGGCAAGCAGGACAGCGAGGAGCTGTTTGCGAATACGCGAGGCATGAAGGATACTCAACGTGGGCGAAGTTCGCAGCCAGACTTCCTGGCCTTGCTCAACATGGACGACAAGCAATTAGCCGAGCAGGCGAACATCAAACGAAAAACCTTGACCGGGAAACAGAACCGGCGGTCGTCGAGTGCTGGATCGGCCGACCATTTCCTGGGCGGACTCGGCCTGAGCTTTGGGTCTACCAACCCCTTCCTGGATTCCAATGCCATGCCTCACAACTCAGCCGTACCGCCTTCCTTGTCCACATCTCCCGACGCAAAGGATCCATTCTCGGACACGAACGCGATTCGGCCGCCTACGCAGTCCAAGCAAATAGGACCGCCCTCGACGTACGCCGACAATGTTCGAAGATCCCGAGGCCAATCGGTCGGAGGCTCTAGGCCGCCTAGCTCGCGACCCCGCAATGGCACCATGTACAGAGACTCGGCCGACTCGGTTGAGTCGTTCCAGACGAGGCGGAATAAGTTCCGGTCAGACCCCTTCGATCTTGACCGGCCAGAGCTTCTCTCCTCTTCTGCTTCTACGTCGTCGTCGCAAGGTATGCCGCGCACGTCCCGGGTGCCGTCTACCCCTGGGCGCGCCCACACGCGCGCCTCGAGCTACAGCAGTAGGTACTCAAGCGGCGTCAACACCCTAGACGGTTTCGGCGACCCAGGGCCAGACGTCGGTCTTGCAACCAATAGGTATGCCCCGCCGCCAGCGGCTAGCCACACGAAGAACGGCTCGACTGGCCAAGTCAGTGTCGGAAAGGCGTACTAGTGGGAACACTTACCACTACCGCTGCTCGCTACCACTGCCGATGTTTTTGCGTTATTGCTTTCAACTTTTTTTTTGGTTCAAAAGTACCACCCACGGAGTTGGATGCGGATCAAGGGGCTCCCTGGCGTTTTACGGACAAAAGCTGAGGCGCCTTGAGTACCACACCACTCACCCCATCGAGTCACTCAGAGGGAACATTTGCATTCTTATTTTGATCACTGCTATACCCAGATTAGGGGGAAGCTTAGGGAATATGATGGGGATCCGGATGACTGGCCACAGTCTCTCTCTATTGTTTAGTTATTTTTTTTTATCCCGGGATGACGATGCTGTTATTATTGCATAGCCGGCGCCGCTCTTTAACCATATATTCCCCCCATTTGCAAGGCGTTGTTGTCAACCTGTCGCCGCTGCGAGTGTACGAAGGCACAGAGAAGTTTGGGAAGTTGTTACTGCTATTGGAGGAGGAGGGGAATCAAATGTCGACGAATGAAGGACCTGGAGGAGTGATTGCGAGTTTGTACGATTCGAGTTCGTTACTGGATAACCTTGACCGGCCAGTTGTTTTTGTAGATAGAGATGATGAATACGGTTGAATGACCGCTTATACAAGCACACACATACACACACACAATACTTCATAGTACAAACGGCTTGCGAGCCCAGAGGTTAATGGAGAAAGATACCCTCGCTCGATGAGTACGCAACCACGAAGAATGCAAATAGACTACACATGCACCGTACATCTTGTCCCTCGCAGCCTCGTTCCTGTCCCCGTGAGCATGACTGATTGGTATCTCTCCGGAAAATGATTGAACCTGCATACACCAATTCCAGGCTCTCGGGTCCGGTATCGATCTCCGCTTGGTTGCCCCTATTCCTTTCCACACGGGGTTTCGCATACGGGGCAGCTTGCTATCCTGATCACAATGCTGAGAGTCACCGATGATGACAATAAACGTAAGATTACCCCTATCTCGGTCGGAGATGGCGTGCTGGTAACTCACCTGATCGTCCCTTCCTATATTATACGAACATCTATATTTATATATACATATGTAGTATCTCATCTCCCATTTGCGTAGCGCCATCTTCCCTTCCATGGCTCGTCCACATCCAGCCGCCCATGATGATCCATATGGAAAGTAACCTTTCCCCTGCACAGTTACCGTATGCACATTTGCGTCGAGACAAGTTGTTCCCACCCGGAGGCCCCCTGGCATGTCCCCGCTGTATCCATCCGGGCCCAGTATTCCGTCCTTCCGGCCAAGATGTTTCTTTCGGCAGCCACCAAAAAAGGCCAAAAAGATAACCCTAAAAGCAAAAGAACAACTTCCTCAACAGGTACCTAAGGAATTTGGTCAGTATGAGGCTTGAACTCATGGCCTTCGCATTCACTTAAGTATTCTCACGAGATGGGAGAGAATATTAGTACGACGCTCTAACCAACTGAGCTAACCGACCTTTCTGCTGCGTTGTAATGTGCAGAGCTTATTGAACCTTGAAGCATGTGTGGTGCGATCTTCACGAACCAGGTTGACTATAATAACTTGATTCTGGAACGTAAAGGAGCCTATATACAGCAGTTTACACAGTCAGAATAGGAAAGATGGTTAGTGAAAGCACCCAAGCTACTACCGATACTCTAACTGTACAGCCGCGTACGGACACTATTATACACGGCAACCCCCTCTCCCCCGTATTATGCTTCAGTGTCTAAACACACCATCATGTTTTTCGTGCTGACGATTCAGAGGGGGCACTCGTTCTAGATCCATCACTGCATACCGTCCTGGAAGCCCAACAATCATGTCTTATTTGCATTCTCGGTCTCTTCTTCGACGGGGCCGGTCCGCACTCGGGTTATGTTTGGGAAGCACAACGTCGTCCCGGCTGAAAATCTCAGAAAGATGCCGGATCCGAGCTTTCCGCAACCAATAGTAATGGGAGGCAGTCAGTCCGCCGCATCCGCAGCATCGCGAGGGTATACGATCAGGCAAGTACAGTTACAATGCTATGCGTACGTGAGCACTAGAGCCAAGCAAGCGAAACGGTGACGAAAATGTAGAATTACATGCTGTCATTTGCATGGGTTGTATCACCACATTGTGTGTCACCACAAATGCAGTTGGTAGAGATCTTAAGCTCTCCCTTGCTTTCCCCCGCGGGGGCTGTGCGTAATCACGACCGCGAACCAACGGATACGGAGGGGGAGAGGGCTTATTTTTATCATCTACTTTAACGTGAGATCCCCTTGGCAGCTCCCCCATCCTACTATTTTCGAATCACCGCACCATCTGCAAGCGCAGCCCCCTTGGCACTCGTTTCAACATGCCTACAATGACTCTTCCTTCCAAGCCCGACGCCGTTTTGGCGTATGAACTGCTCCCGGGCGATGCCGCAAGCAGTCTCCTGGTGGTCTTCCTCAACGGCCTTGGACTTCCGCAGAGTGTGTGGCAACCGACCATTGAGCTCTTCCAGCAGCAGTCGAGCGTCTCCCCGAAGCCTTGGCTGCTCACCTACGACCGCTACGGCCAGGGCAGCTCGTCTCGGGACCCGCGCGAGAGCTGGCCGAGTAAGGATCCCGGCTACGCCCACACCCTGGACGAAGTCACCGACGACCTTCACGAGCTGATCCAGACCCTCTCTCGTGATCGCCAATCGCGTATCGTCTTTGTGAACAACAGTATAGGCGCGCAAGTCGCACGAAGATATGCCGACAGGTATTAGCTAGCCCAATATTTCTGGTTGCCGAGGTTCGTTATGGTTAACTCCTGAGCAACAGACATCCCACCATTGTCGAAGGGATCCTGTTCCTAGACTCTAACCCCGGAAACACCAACTACGACAGCATCTGGCCAAACCCGAAGGACCCTTCCTTCAATCTCGAGCAGATGGTGCCCCCCCGGCACCACCATGGAAGTGTATCAAGCCGCTTATACCAAGATGTGCACGATCTTCTCGGGCAATGCCAAGAACGCCGAGGGGTTCGACCGGCGGGACATTAAGGACATGTTGCCGGACCCCTCAAGCCCCAAGCTGAAGGGGTCCAAGACTTCGGCGGACAAAGGTCCCTGGGTCACCGTCGTGGGCCACGAGCTGGAACAGTTCTCCCAAGAGGAATGGACGATGCTCAAGGTCCCTATTGGCATGGCGGCCATGTATACCCAGCCGTGAGTGTGAACCAACTCTTAAACACCTGATCGCTGATCGCTTTCGCAGGGAGCATCTGGCTAACGAGACGGGGGAACAAACAGCATGTGGCACAAGTACAACGAGGGACTCGGTCGGCTCACCGACCCAGACAGAGCCAAAGGGCCGCTTATCGCGCCCAAGTCGGGTCACTTCATTCAGAAAGACAACCCGGCGTTCGTTGCCAAGGAGCTGCAGGACCTTATCGAGAAGGTGGAAGCTTCTGCTTAAAGTCGATCGGGTATTGAGCAGGGCCAGGGGCTTACCGAATGTAGACAGACACATGTGAATATACAGCGACGGCTAGAGCGACAGGCTGTAACCGAAAACAGCCCAGCTCGACACTAACCGCACACGTAGTAGTGTCTGACCTTATCTGTCCAATTAGGTAGATTGAAACCACTTAAGGCGCGTGCACGAAAAGTCGCGATCGCGGACACGGTTCGCGTCCTGATCACTCGCCTGCCCCTCTGAAACTTCCTAATCTGGTAAATGTTAACACGTTTCGGGCGCGTAAAGTGGCCCACTTCGCATCCCCAGCCATGTCATTGCGTGACCATGCGTGATTCAAAAAGAGCATCGTGAGTCAATTAAAGGTCATGTTCATGCGTACTTCCTCTGAATTAGACTAGAGTGGCTTCTGCCTAAGCTACACCATATGTGCGCCCCCCACGCCATACCACAAGGAAAAAGGTCAAGGTTCGAGGTAAACAGAAATAGGGGGGGGTTGCTGTTGGCTTATGCGCATTGCAAAGAAAAAAAAAAGTGTGTCCAACCGCCACGCAAAATTCAACTCCCTGGAACCAATTGAAGCCCACATCTGTGCTGGCCAGCCATCGAAACCCCCGATAATGCCCATCTCATAACTTCTGCAAAGCGTCGTAATACCTCTCTCAAAACATACAATGGGAAACATATGAGTGCCCCCAAACTTAAGGCGTATTTTGCAGGATTGCTCGTGCATTGGTATCATATCCACATAAGGAAAAAAGGGTCGTAGTGCTATCTGTCGACCATGATAGAAGAGGTCGTGAATCCAACCAGACCAAGAAGCTCCTATTTCGGTATATCGAACGAGGACGTCTGTAATGCTGAAGGGGACGTAGCTATTTTCAAGGAAGTCCATGCACGAGGGGTTCGTCAAATGTTAATCTTCGCCTGGTGATACTGACAGGCGTCTTTGCTGACGAGATGCCCCCTATTGGTGTTTTCCACGGCTTTTGTGCAGGACTGGGAGTGATGTTGACAAAGTCCGCAAAGTCAAACGGCTGGCCTGGCGTAGCGGGGAATAGATTGCCACCACCAGGTGTAGTCATCATCGACGATGGCAAGGCAAGATCCTTCTTCGGGGAGGTGTAGACGGTGGTTCCATTCTGGTCCGGGTAGACGGCATAGCAGGCGAGGGAGATGCAGCTAGATAGAGCAATAGATCTGCACCCTCCTCGCCGCCTTTGTTATTGTTCGCCGTGTTCCTATCCTTATTTCGGCCATGGAGAGATCTGTTGCGCATAGGCGGCGTTCTCGGCGGTGACGAATGGTGAGGTTGGAGCTGGAAGGAGTGAGTCGTGAAGAGGTCCTCCTCGTCATCCGAGGAGGGGCGGCAAAGTTGGGCGACGCTAGGTCGACCGAAATTCGCCGGGCTCCTTGGAAGAAGGATACATTCGGACCAGTCGAAGTCGTAAAGTGCTGTTGCCTGCGCGGCTTGATGGGCGAAGACTGAATGAGTTGTCGGTGCGACTTCCAGTTGTTCTGTCCCACATGGAAGGATTTGTGTGCGGTGGGTGACGATCGATACCGCTTGGCAGGACTCGACAGGGCCATGTCCATGTCGAAGGAAGCCATGTATGTTCGCTTGCGGTGTCCTGTGCTGCCATTGCTGGAGCCGATGGCATCGGAGAAGAGGGGAGCCTTTAGGGGCGAGCTCATGAGGGTTCTCGTTGGGTAGGGCAGTTCCGAGGTGCTGGATGACGAGTCGGAGAGGACGTCACCGTCATAAGTGCGCTTGCGGCGCTCCTCGTCCAGCTTGGGCTCTAGGGTGTCGAGAGTGAGGTCTTCCCAGCCATGCTTCGTCTTGAAATGTGCAAGAGCCAGGCGGCCTTGAAGTCTTCGAGCAATCTGTAGGCCACGGGTTTCATCGTTAGGCTTCGTAACCCATCGGGGGGGGGGGGAAGGGTAATAAAATTGAAGGAGATGCTGCTGCTGCTCACTTACCTTGCTCACTTCCACTCTTTTGAGAACTTTGTCGGCTACAGCTTCTGGCTGCTTCTTTAATGGAGACGACATGGCCGCCTGTCTATGTTGGTGCATGCAACCGCCGAACTAGATGCTTAGATCGGGTCGTCGTCTCAGGCCCGGTCGATTGTGTCCAGCGTTGAGGGTTTTGCAGGGAGAGTCGGTTGCTGTGGAGTTGTAAGAGCCGGCGCCTAAGTAAGGGAAAGTAAGTAGGCACTTAAAGAAAGGCAGGAGGTTCGTTTTCGCTGGGGGGGGTCGGCCGCTCGGGCTTTTTGGTTGGATTCTTGAGGCTTTGCCGCTTCCGATGACAGCAGCAGGTAAACGAGTGATATTATTTAGCTGTTGGCTTGCAACAGTTTTCATGAGAAGTATTAGGTGTGTAAAACTAGAGAACGTCTTTGGGTTGCCATGTCGTCAAACCACTCAAAAGGGAGAATGGGTCAAATCGTATGTAGTCGTAGAGGTAGCGGTAGCGTTTAAGAGAACACTACTACTGTATGGTCGAGTCGTCCGTTCCGTCGTACGGTGGAGAAGGAGTAGGAGGGCCTACCTCTCTTGGGTAAGGTCCCATCTAGAGATACGCTTTTCTTGCTTCTTCTTACAAGAGTCTACGACTAGTTGCTTGACAAGGGCCAAAATCTGACAGGGAATTTTGCATTCCTGGGCCAACCAGGTCGGGACTTGCCCATCTGCTTCTTCTCCTGCCCCTTCAATCGACATCCGATAGCTGACCTGGGCTGAACTCGACCTGAATTGGGACTGGGCCAGCTGCTGCTACCAACCAACCGGAGAATGATCAGTTGCTCACGCAATCGTGCACGCAGAACTTGGCACCATTCTGCAGGCCAGTCTCCTTGTTATTCGCTTGCGTGCATGGGTCCTGGTGCCTGGCATGCATACCGTAACTTTTTCACCGCCGCAAGCTGTACCGCTATAACTTTTACGTGTTGCAGCCGTTGTTGAGCTGGCAGCTCTATGGGCTGTTGCGTATCCAGTATATTGTCATCATTTTCCATCGATTTCTCCAAGGCATGTACTTACATAAACAACCCTCTCTATACACCATGCCGTGGACGATGAGAAGGAAAGACGACGGTGCATTACTAGCGAAGCTGCTTTCCTAGAAGAAGCGGCAAGTGGTAAAACCATGATAGACGCATCCGTACATAGAGTTGTGGCTAAGATTGAAGGTTGTCGCAACACCAGTTGAGATTTAGCATTACCTAGTGCGACATCGACAGCTGCTTTTCTCGAGGGGCGGCAGGCATCATTAGCCAATTAGGAAGCCTTGCTCCTCCATTGGCTGTTTATCCCTTTGGAATATCAGAAGCCCAACTCAGACGTGTGACGAAAGCACCTCCGGCTGTAGGAACGGCTCGCACATAGTTGAAATCCAAATCTGTCAAGCCGGAGCAACAAGCTCAGTACGCTGCCTTTTTGCCGTTACTCGCACGTTATCATGTTCGGTTCCTTCGGAACTGTGTAGCTAGACTTTCTAACTCTGTACATGGCCAATGAGCTCCAAGGTCAATTCAGGCGTCTAAATGCGCGTGGAAGGCTTATATAAAGTCTTGCGGGGGTTACATGTAAGGTCTAGATGCACCTCCGGACAAGGTCATTGCAAAGGCCCTCAGCTTCGTTGTGAACCGAAATGTGACCCGGCTCCTCCATGATCATTTTACTTGTTGGTATCTGGGATAATGATGGAATATATATCTTGAAGGTTTCCAACTCATGACTGGGACTGGTTGAGTGAATGTTACGTCGCTTCTGTGTCAACGTCAACTGCTACAAGGCAATTAAACCACCCCGCTGTCCAGTGCAGCAAGGCAATCTTGATTTTACGTAGCACTGACGGCACATCCTATATATCGTGTTAGTATGCACCCCTCAACCCAAAGGCTGCATACATCCATCCTCTTATCTGTATGTTGTCCAACTACCCAGTCTTGGAGCCTCCAGCAAGTCAACCGGGGAATGGCATGTTGTCAGTCGGGTACACCATTTTACTTAACCCAACCACTGCGGCCCCAGAGCACCAAGAAGAAACATGACCATCTCGACGTCACAAACACTAACAATAAATGCTTTTCGTTCTTTCTACCTGGACTGGACAGCTGGCCAGAAATCGCGAAGTTGATGTGGGAGGGTAGGAGAGTTCGTGGCATATTTGCGTGTGGTAGCCGCCTCAGTTTCGGACCATGCGTTCAGAAAGGATGGTGAAACAAGGAGACATGTTGTTTCCTCCTGTCTCTCTATCTGACATCTGATCTCAGTGAATATGTAGCACCAAGTGCCAAATGCAACTACCCGTATGCAACTGCAACCGATTTAAAAACAAAATGCGGCCGATCCTGTATATATCCACCAGGAGTGCCATTGCACGCACTTGTCCGCGGGCCCAAAGTTATTGGGTAATAAGTAAGCCGGTTTCGAAACAGATTAGCTAAGGCATCCGATATCAACCTGTCACCCATGGCCGATATTAACAGTAATCTCGGGATTCGCTGAGTAATTCCTCAGAGGCAATCATAAAATCTCCCGCATATTAAGTCCGCTCTCCCTGGAAATGCCTCAGTCTGTCAGAGCGAGATTGATAACAGCCATAGTAGGAGCCAAGTTGAAGAAATCACCGTTGGTAAGAGAGCGTTGCGTGGATAAGTGAGGTCTCATTCGCTGTCCATGTACAGTTGGGAGGAAGCCGATGGATCATGGGTCTAAAGCCAGATGCAAACCAGGCCACGCCGGTGGCCTCCCGCGGTGCCGTGATTGGCTTTCGGCTAGAAGCCTAATGGGCTCCTCATCCTGACGATATTGTGTTTCGGTGTACAGCTGTTCAGCATGTCTTGGGTCCTGGTTTGCATGTTGGCTGGAGGTTATGGCCAGTCAACTGGATCATTCACCGTGGGTATAAGCCATCTGCGTTAGTGGGATGCGGGAATACGATGTTGGATGCAGCTGATAGCGTACCGAAGCGCAGGAGCCGCCTTCCTTCGCTCGCCTCCGGGTTTATGTTCAGATGTGAAGTACGTATGTAGGTATGGAGGGATATGTATGGAGTTGTGGTTTTCCATCACACACTTTCCCATTCCGTACCGCTGTTAGATGCACTCGTATGTTTTCCTCCAACCCCACTGCTGATCATCCCAACTATACATAGTAAGAGTACGGATACTTGCAATATAGAATGCACTTGCCCTTATTCGTGGCCGCTTGCATTCGGTTCGGTAATGGCTTGGTTTACCCAAGCTTGACCCGGGCTGGTCCTACATGTCCCCTCTCATATCCGATACGAAACTGGGCGGGCATACAGACAGATCAATTGGATCAGACCGGACTGGGACATGCGAAGAAGAGCCAAGAATCAAGAGGGACGCTGAGGGACTTTCTTGACATTCCATCTCCCTTTTCTGTATTGTTGGATATGTAGGTAGGGTGCGTGCATCTCGATTTGCGGCCAATCCTTCGCACCCCCCACCCTGCAAAGCAACTGAAATAGCCCCGTCAGCATATCAGGAACCTTGCAGCGGCGCACAGCGGTTTCGAATGATCCTGATTTGCTCCTGGCCAAGATTTTCTTCTCGGCTACATAGCTTCAAAGCAGAAAGTAATCTGGCAACCTGCCCATTTGCGGGACCTGGTATATCCGTTGTTGCCGTTCTTCCCCTGCGAGCGCCCGAGTTCAACGTCTTCTTTCTTCCAAGCTACCGCGGTTTGCTCCTATTAAACGAATTGACGAACCCACTGCCCCCCCTGGCGCCTGGAGCTGCTGCTATTGTTGAGCTTAGATACGGACCCATAAGCCTGCCCACCTTACGGGCCCCGTACGAGACGTCGACGTCATTGCTCGATCTCTCCCGCAAACCGATTCGCAGTGTTGTTTGGGCACTTAACCATACAATTACATGACATGCAACCAAGATTCTTCTCCGTGGACGACCCGAAAGGCCACGACGGTGTCGACTTTCACCAATCTGCTACGGCCACATACCCGGTCACAATATAAGCAAGCTCGTTTGCAAACCGCTCTGGACACACTGTAGCTCTGGCCGAACGGTTCATCGACTATCACTCCCTTTTGGTTGGCAGGTTTCATAGCCCCCTTGCTAGCAGATCCCCAGCTAGTCGTGCAAGTGGACGAAGTTGGCATCGTGCGGGCCTACAGGGTTATCGACAGCTGCCGCTAAAACCAGGCTTGGCTCGCAGAGCTTCATGGTGTACCCACCGCAATCACCCAGTCCTGCTTGTCCAAAGTAAGACGAAGGTAGTAGCCGACAGAGAACAACACCGGTCGGTGATTTTTGCTCGACTATCCATTTCCGAGAAAAGAATTCTTCTTGCGAATCTCCATCACCGTCCCCTTTCTTCCATTCGTTATTGTGTCAAGGACAAAAAGGGCAGACGGCTTCATATCGGTATAAACGTTCGCTCTTTGCGGTCCTGACAGCTTCGAATACGAGCTCTGCGCGGAACACGGATCCTACCGCACTGCTACAGCGCCTTGTTGACGCCAATCACAGCCTGCAGCTGCCACCACCTCCACCACTACACTCACGCAACCCGCAGCACCCAACGCCGAACGCTTTCTCTGGTGCTTGTTAAGTCGCTGCGCATGCTGATAATTGTTGACGGGGGAGAGGCATAAAATTGCCTTGGTGAAGCGCAAGAGCTTCTGACTTATATCGTGATTTGACCGGTCATCACAGCCAATTGCGCATAGTCCGTCAGCTTTCACCATCTTCGAAACAAACCAACAGCCGCAGCAGCATTTTCGGGCCCCTCAACTCGGGACAGCATTAAAAATCATGGCGCCGTCGTTTCTAAACTTTAAGGAGCTTAGAAGGCGGTCGCGCGCCAGCTTCCGCTCCAACACCGACAACTCCAGCAATGATGAAAATAGCAACAGCACAACTCCCACGACGGGCTCTATAACACCGCCTACACTCGGTACTCAGTCGGATCCCTCGCTCAATCTCCAAGTAAAAGATCAGCCGCCGCCTGTTCCGCAAACCCGGCCATCTCTCGCATCCAGCGGTACCAACCCAAACCGATACAGCGTCTCCGGTATGGCCGGTTTAGGATCGCCCGTCCTCAATGGCAAGACGAAGCAGATTCCTGTGTCGCAATACGCACCGCGCATAACCAACGTGTCGGAAAACTCCTGGGTATGATCCCACCAAATTCAAGAACCCATACCAACGATCTGCACAAGCTCGATACCACTGCCATAGAGTTGCGAGGGCCCCTAATCAAGTGCACACGGACGAACGTTGTCTGAGACTAGTCGGCTAACAGAAGTATAGGTCTCACAAAAGGTGCTGCTGGTGAATGGAACGATTGGTGATGCTGTACAAAACTCCTTAGACGGCACCGTCACCGTCAGCCGGCTTGACGATGGCTTCCCGCCGACCACTTGGCCCGTTTGCGAGTCCCATTTCAAGGCTTTAGTCTATCTGGTCCCCGGAGCAAACAGACTACGTTTCGATTTTGCCAGCCCGAAGCTAGCCAATAGTGGTTCGCCGAACCCCATCCACTCCTCATATATTACGGTACACATGGTCCCGCCGACAAGCTCCCCACCGCTGCAGCTGGTTATTCTCTTAGCCAAGGATTCGCCCGCAACCTTCGATGCAACCCCGGCTCGAATCGAGCGAGAAGGAAATGGGCTCGAAACTGCAATCAGGAAATTCCGGATGGCGGCATACTTATGGCAAGCCTTCACGGCAGAACAGATGTGGAGGAACAAGTTTGGGCGCCGGGTTTTCAGGTTTGAGGAGGAATGGACCCACGGCAGCACAAATCAACGAGACCGGGAGATGGGCACGATGCGCTCGGAAGCGCGAATTCATGTCATCAGGTCCGAGAAGACCCTTGCCGAAATCCGCGATCTCGAGCGAGCTCAGCAAAACCCAAAAGCCACAAAGAATGGCGAGCTCTATGATATCGCGGCCGAAGCCGTCAAGGACTATTTTAAGCCGCTCCCAGGTCAGAAGCAGTACGTATCTGTTCTCTTATTAGATGCTCATTGGGATACGACGGCGCAAACCGTGACAGGCCATGCTGCACTGGGAGGGAACGCTGGAGATCTTCAGCTGGCTATTTTCGGCTCGCACTGCATGCATAGCTACCCTTCAAGCATGGAAGAAGTGGTTCCGGCCTTTACCGATTGCACACATACCGATACCTCTTACGTCGCAAACGACTGCAACGAGTCGGGAAGCTCGTGGGAAGCTGCCAACATAGGAATTGGCGCCCACCTGCACGAGACGGGCCATCTTTTGGGCTGCCCTCATCAGGAAAATGGTGTTATGCTGAGAGATTACACTCGACTGAACCGATCTTTCGTGGTGCGAGAGGCATACAGCACTAGGACGAAATCGAAGGGTGGGCTGGTACTTCAGGGGGATGAATGTACTTGGCACAGACTCGACTGTCTGCGATTCCGCAACCACCCATGCTTCAGACTTCCTAACGATCCGGTTTTGAACTCGGACCCGAGTGTCCAGGCTTGGCCAGTGGACGAAGGGAAAGTTCAGATTACAGCGGCTACTGGAGTGTCGTACGTGGAGGTCTATCCCGAGGGCGATGATCTCTGTCATACTTGGATTGAGTACCCGTTCGAGAATGGGTCTGTCCAGAGAAATGTGACACTTACGGAGAAGTTACTGAGAGAAAAGTTGCCGGAGGATAAGCGACAGGCGAAGCTCAAGGTCTGCGTCAAGTCTTTGGGCGGTGGAAATCTCGACATTGTCGATTTCTCCAACTTGTGCTCCAAAGCATCCTCATTCAAGCTGTCACCTATGTTGGGTAAGACGGCCTATCGCAGCAATAAGCTTGGCCACTCCCAGATGCAAGGAAGCGAGCCTCAGGAATTCGTCTTTACTAGCGTCAAGGAGAAGAACCGCCTCTTACTGCGTATTGTGTTCTATCATGGTTTCGCTGTTGATGGGATGGAGTTCTTCTACGACGACGACACAAGCCAATTATTTGGTAAACGCGGTGGCAAGCCAGGAGGCGATACCTTCAAAATGGGTAAGTATCCTCTCATCAAGGTCAATAGTCTCATCGAAACGTTAACAATGATTTGCAGATACCTTCCGTGGTGAATACATCACTGGATTCTTTGTACGATCAGGATTCTGGATCGATGGCATACAAGTCTTGACGAGCTTGGGGAGGAAATCGCCAATTTATGGCAACCCTCACGGCGGAGACCCGTAAGTACATTTGGATCACATAGATCGGGTCGAACCAAAAGCTAACTTACCAACCTCTCAGCCATACTCTTTTACCTCCACGGGGCTACACCGTCTGTGGCGTGTCCGGATCCTGCGGTGACTGGGTTGACGGATTTTCTGTCATCATCGTCCAGTGATGGGCTCGATGTAGAATTGCATTTTCGGATGGCATAATTGCTGTCCATTAACCTAGTCTTCTTCCCCAGATTGGCAGGGCCTTTACTGGGAGAGAGACCAGCCTGCTCGGCACCTTTTTCTTGTGTTTTGTACGGTGCATTTGGCACAACAGTTCGCATTCCGGCATACCAAACAGGATCACCGGAGATCCACCTGCTTTCGCCTTTTCTTGTTCTCAAATGGCATATGTCAAGCGCTGCACTGCAAACATAATTGCGTTTTTTTATAGTCGATTCTGGGCCACCACTCGGAGGTATGGGGAGGGAGGGTTGCCTCGAAGTGGTATATTCAACGGGCGTGTCGTTTTCTCCAGAGAAAGGGAGGGTAAAAGTAATAGGAAGGGGAGTTGTGAGTCAATGTGCGATACAACTCCGCTGGACGGCTTATAGAATACCTGGATCTACGTTCTCTCGCATACCCGGAGTCGCGGCCCATAGCGGCCAGACATATTAGAGGGAGAAATTGTTTGGCGTCGTTAAAACAGCATAGTACATACATAGTGGCACGCAGCTTGCCCAACATCTAGTTCACCGAAACCAAGGCATGGCGCCTTGCCAATGACGCACGTGAAGTACGCAGGACACGTACTGTCACACTCATCATCACTGTTGGGACGGCAGTCAGCCTGCCGTGACCTATATTGATTCGTAGAGACTCTGGTAGAGTGGTACTATATTTGCCTTATGCAGGGAGGTAGTAGGTAGACTATACTCATCTAGGCGAGTTCTATAGATGACATAACCGGCTTGGCTTTGACTAGAGCAAAAGCAACGAAAGATTGATCGACCTTGACGTGGGGTAACAAACAAAACGGCAAGATGAGAACAGCAGCAGCCACTCAGCTTGTAGCCTGTCAGCCTGCGCGCAGCCAGTGGGCGGTTCCAAGCTTGCGGCACCTTTAGGCTAAGCTCAGCTGGGGTTACTGATGGGCTGTCTAGACCTGATGACGTCCAGGCCCCCCCTCCCACACCTCCTACCTGTATGAAATCACTGATGGAAAGGAAATCAAGAGAGCAGGTGTAGGTCTTCAATAGTAAGTACGGAGTACCTGCTTCCCTTTTGATGTCCACGTCTTGGCCCACGGGCTGCAGAACGACTACCTACCCTTTTCTTTCTTTACCTTACCTGCATTCTATTTTACCTGCCTCGTCCCCCAACAACTCTGCATTCTTTCTCCCGAACCCAAAAGTTTTTTCTCCCATTACTTTGGCATCTAGTTGCGACGCTTTGCGAGGACTGAACAAGCACAAGCGAGGCCTCACAATTGGTTTGCCGGGGTAAAAGATCCGCCACCGTTTTCACCAACCACCACAGAGACGGCGGTGTACCATCACGACTCTACATAACTTCCCCCCTTTGCACCATTTCTTCATTCCACGACCAGACGTTGTAACTACAACTCGAACATGTCGAAACGAACAAGTGCTGCCTCCAGCAATGGCGCTGCCCTCGCGAAGCAGGGCAGCGACATTACGGGTATGTCATTTCCCCGTCCTCTCGCAATCGGAGCGCCAAAAGCAATCACCTGCTGACACTACGTCCTTGACCAGAGCCCTCCTACAACAAGCAGAAGGATCTTCTCTCCTCCTCCACGGGCCATTTCTCACTGCTCCGGGCCATGCACATGGCAGACTACATCACTGAGATGAACGGTACGACTCTCTGTCGCGAATCTACTACCCAATGCCTCCTCCATGCCTCTCCCAGAAGCGCAATCATGACTAGAAACACGAGTGCTGATATTTCAAGTTTTTTACTACAGGATTCTGCGGTGTTATGTCGATCTTCTCTTCGCTTCGCTACTGTCTTGGTGACCCCACCGAAAAGTCCAACCTGTACCTCGCACTTGCGTTTTTGCCATTCGGCCTCTTCTTCGACTTTCTGGACGGCCGTGTTGCTCGCTGGCGTAAGAAGAGCAGCATGATGGGCCAGGAGCTGGACTCGCTTGCTGACCTGGTACGTGCCCCTTCCCCCACACGGTCTACCTGCTATATCTTCCATTCCGTCTTCAGTATGGGTTTACATGTGCTAATGAAGTATTGCTTGGAAATTCAGATTTCCTTCGGTCTTGCTCCAGCCTGTGTAGCCTTCAGCCTCGGTCTGCGCACAACCGTCGACCATATCTTTCTGGCCGTTTTCGTATTGTGCGGCCTCACGCGGCTGGCGCGCTTCAACGTCACGGCGGCTAACATCCCCCACGACGCCTCCGGAAAGGCGAGCTACTTCGAGGGCACCCCCATCCCTACCACGCTGGGCATCGATGCCCTGATGGCCTACTGGGTCTCGCAGGGCTGGGTGCTCGACCAGGTCCCCGGTGGCCTTTGGCTCGCGGGCTCGGCTCTGGAGTTCCACCCCATTGTGCTGATGTTCCTTGTCCACGGCTGCCTGATGACCAGCAAATCGCTGCACGTTCCTAAGCCCTAGGTGGATTGCTACCACTCATGAGCAGGTTGAGAAAGCAAAATTTTGGCCATAAGGGTATGTGATACGGTTAGACACGATCTTGTGTTGTGAGGCATGGGATTCACATGGGCGACCAATTGTGGGAGTCGGGTGGTGAACAGGAGCAGGGCAAGAGTATACGCGAAAGAAGGATAATGATATTACACGACTCAAGTCTTATGAGTTGGCGCGGTAATGGATATGAATGAACGAAAATACATACTTCATTTTTTCGCTAGACCAAACGTATATTGCCTGACATGTACTCTAAGATGACTTCGGAATGAATCAGGGGGATCTACGTATGTAGGGTATCTGAATCCCGAAATAGCACACGGATGGATGCCGAGCTCAGATGCACCCCGGTGCAAGCAGTTCGTGGTAACTTGGCTATCGCTATGATCTACTGCTAAGCGATTAAACACCCGCTTAATATATAATCTTGGCCGTCTATCTTATGCGATGTTGGGTCGGTAACTGCATACCTACCTGGTACCTACGTTGCCCAGCATGCAGAACAGATTATTGCCTTATCAAGGGCAAAGCAAACGTGCAACAACCATCACATGCCATGCATTCTTCTACGAGTACCTACACGTAATGTAGGTACTTAGGTAGAATGGGTGACATTTCTTAACGACAACTGCCTTGTCCATGAAAACAAGAGTCATATTTCGGCCCAAATCCAGCGGTTCTGTAGATTGGCAAATCGGATGACCATGTCAGGCATGAATGAACAAAGGCCGTACTATTAATGTATGCCATGGAAGGTTGCTTGACCATCTTCTTCTTCTTCTTATGTAAGCCACATGGTCCATACAGGATTTGATGAATTTGAATGAGGGGAGACGGCCCAGCCGCAAATTACCCCGCCGACAGGTGGTGTAGCTCTCGAAAATTAGATAAGTGCCCCTCTATCAACACCACTTGGAAGCCTCACTCACCTTACTCCTGTGTGTCCACCTAAATAAACCCTCTTGACGACCTCTACGTCCCCCCTTGGTGCCTTAAGCTATCGTACACATATATTGCCCGTCGTTCTCGATTTCGACTACTTCCCACCACCAGACCACTTCGGCACAACAAGAAGTAAAAACTTCCCCTTCAGTCAAGATGGCAGCCAGTGAGTGACCTCGAGTGACCCCCCGCATTTGCGCCCATTTCTTGTCGCATGCAATGTTATTCCAAAATCGACTTCCGCCCTTTCGTCACGACCTGTCACCGATGACTCAGAAAACATGTACTGACGTCTCCCAGACTTTGAGGAAGTCGCGAGTTAGTATTACCATGCCATGGCCACCATTGGGCGCCGTCGCAGCCCGCCAACCCGTGCCCAGCCTCCTATGGCCATGTAGTAGTCGCATACCCGACTGACTTAGGCAACCAGAGCAATTCGTGACCTTCTACTACTCTCAGTTCGATACCGACCGAAAGACCCTTTCCGCCCTCTACGTAAGCGGACTCCTAGCGAAGTTTGGAGATGGAAACATCGAATCAGGGGATGCGGGCTAATGTGGACTTTGCAGCGAGAGAACTCCATGTTGACCTTTGAGTCCTCGGCCAGCTTGGGTGCCCAGGCTATCGTCGAGAAGCTCTCGGTATGTCGCCCGATCTCTGCCCATGGTATCGCAACCTTTTCTGACACTCTTTGCAGGGTCTCCCTTTCCAGCAGGTGAAGCACCAGGTTGCTACCCTTGATGCCCAGCCCAGCACCGGCGGCGGCGTCCTCGTACTGGTGACTGGCCAGCTCTTGGTAAGCTCTAGCCAGTACAGAAGCCCCAATTTCCACTGACATGGCCTAGGTCGATGAGGAGCAGCGCCCCATGAACTACACGCAAACCTTCCACCTGGTGCCTGAGGGTGGTTCGTTCTTCGTCTTCAACGACATCTTCAAGCTGGTCTACGGTTAAAGGGACATGGTCTGTTTGCGACTATATGGATTGACATCATATTCGGCCAGAGCATTCGGCGGCTGAAACTGGTGCAAATTCGCTGCTGGTGCATAGATGAACTTGGCTAGGTTTTATAGGTTCGGCAACCTGTCTCGGGCATCGTTACTGAGATGAGTGACGGGCGAAGAAGATACAAATCAAGGAATCTGTAGACAAAACAACAACCCCTCAGACTTCGAGGCTGCAAGACCCGTGAATATGTCCAGTGGGAACGCTCGACGCGCGTGTGCGAGTGCGATTCTGACCTGGAAGCTCCCAACGTCACGACAGCGAAAGCCGCGTCATACTGTACGCAACTGTTGTGGTCAGATTTGAGTCTTGCCATCCCTAGACACCATGTTATATGGTTGCCTGGCACTCAAAGCATTAAGTTATACTGATGCATCAGGAGTTGGCATATATACAAATACATACATTGTCCATCTTTCATTGCGTTCCTTTTATGTTGAGCTCACATCGACAATTACTGAAACGGAACCTTTATTTCGCCCAGACAACATACGAGCCTGCCCATCAGAATCAGACTCGTAGCGTGGAAACCCAGGAGTCGGGGCTAAGCGTTTCTAGCGTTCCAGAGTCCCCTGGGATACATCGAAGGCTGGTCCAACCGTCCAAGCGCTTTCATTCTTCACCAGCCCGATCAGTCACTGGCTGTTTCCTGTTTCCCAGCCAAAACAAAGAGGCCCTGCATCTGACCTAACAAAATCGAAGAAAACGACACGAGCAGGGACTGCTGAATGGGAGATGCCAGGGGTCCTGCCAGGTACAACAAAGCAAAGTTACATGCTATCTACATACTTCTAGGTCGCTGTAAGTTCCCAATAGGATCAAATAGCACGGGCAACCAACTGGAGTGCTGGGTGCCGGACCTGGCAGACCAATACGAAAGCGTACCTATTTGATCCCAGCCAGCAAGTGCCAGCCAGCCCCCAGGAACGATACCACATGCACCAGCCCACTGAAGAAAGACCTCGACCCCCAAGACCCAAGACCCCCAAGACCCTTTCCGGTAGCACCTGTACCCAATAAGTACCCCCCTTCCTACTGTAACCTAGCTCCTGCCGGCAGTAATACGACACCACCTGAAGTCGTCCGCAGCTTCCACTCCCGATTTGATCCACAAAGGCCAAAGGCTCTCTCTCAATTGGCGATCTGGTCATTGTCGTGCTGAGAACATTCCCAGCTGAGCCGTCTCAACATCGAAAACCCAACAGCCGTACTTTTGTCGCATTCAACATCATCACCACATCACGGCTTTGGAAGCGATCCGGCCAACTACAAACAAGCAAACAACCCTTAGAAAACCCGCCGACATTAGTCATTTCGCAGCTATTAAGTTCCCAGTGGACCTGATCTGCAATCTACCTTCAATCGGGCCTCGTCATCTTCGATCACAGCTCCCAGGGCAATTACCAGCAGCCTTACGCGCACAGCAATAGTCGCATCAACAGTCCTTAAGATGACTCTCAAGGAGGAATTCCAAACGAGGAACTTCAGTACGTAGACCTGGCTCTCAAACCACAAGTCAATCAAGCAACGCAAGGGACTAACTCATGGCGCTTTGCTAGGTATCTACGGGCAATGGTAAGAATAATCGCATCTTCCGAGCTCTTTCCCCTCCCCAATCTGATCCAGGATGGCATCGGCCACTACATGCTGGATACACCATACTACGTGCAGGCAGAAAGCCAATGCTACGAGAGCTGCTCATTGCCGTATCCGTACCACGTGTCAGGCGACGAGTTGGCTAACACAAGATCTGTATGACGCAGGCTCGGAATACTGTCGATGATCCTCTGCTTCGCCCTTGGCATCGCCAACATCTTCATCTTCCACTTGGTCATTATCGCTTTCAGCATTCTGTGTCTGTAAGTCCGGCCCAACCGTCCCTTCTCGTAGCAACGTATTAACCTGCCCCGTGCAACCAGGATATCGTCTTTCGTCATCCTCTTCATCGAAGTTCCTCTCCTGCTGCGAATTTGCCCTACCTCGGCCCATTTCGATGCCCTCATTCGGAAGGTGTCGACGAACTACATGCGCGCTGCTACTTACGGCGTCATGGCCCTGATCCAGTGGCTGAGTATCATTGTGAAGGGCACCAGCTTGATCGCCGCCGCAATCGTATTGACCTTCACGGCCCTGTGCTATCTGGCCGCTGGTGTCAAGGGCCAGGCCTTCGTCGGGAGCAAGACCTTGGGCGGACAGGGTGTCGCGCAGATGATTGTGTAGGAAGATATTGATTTCCTGGCCGAGGTCTATGAACTGGATTCAAAAATTACGAGACGCTTGCGTTCGGCCGGAGGTGCTTTTTGACGAATAGTCACGATTATATGTACATTGGTTCTGGAGTGAGAAGACGGGGTAAGCAAAGGTATCATTATTCAATCCAAAGTTTGCCAACCAAAACCATGTCCAAGGCCGAGGACCAGAAGTGCCAATGACAAAGACTCCGGGTTGACCAATATCATGTCCCAGATATCGATAACTGCCATGGCGGTCGAGAAAACGTAGAGAAGTATAAAATCGATTCACTACATTTCTAGCGCATACCCGAGTGGTATACTACGTCGTATGGGTATGTTTAGTACCCCTAGCTGAGTAGCAAAGTTAGTTACTGCTCAAGTCACAATTCAAAGTGAGGAGGTATCGCCACCTGTATCGCAGCTACTGAACGGTAGTTTAATACCTGGTAGGGGGTCCTAAACATGCCTGCAACGTCGTACAAGCGTTGGTAGCATATCGAAATATATGGCTTTTGGTGCTAGATCTGGTTAGTCCACAGTCTTATCAAAGGCACTTGAAGGCCGAGGGCCTCGCAAGTTGTTGCGGGTGGTGGAGTGAGCATACTGCACACTCTGCTTGTTTGCGCCGCTGTGTCCACATTTTCAGGACGTGTGTGAGTGTGCTGTGTGCTGCTTGTCTAAAAGTAGTTGCTCTCGCGATGCCACGGTGTGCTGTCGTCCAATGGATCCTCCACACACCAAGAAGGAGCCAGGGGGTCTAGAAGCAGCCTTGGCGTAGAAACGGTCGGCGTTCCCATCCGGCTGGGCTCATTCCAATCAACAGTGCTGCCGTAGATGGAACGGTTCAGGTGCTAGGTTAGGGTTACGTATTCTTGATACGGACGAGCCACTTTGTTTTGAGGCCTCGTCTGAACACACATCATCGTGAACAGAGGGGAATCAAAGCCCTCATAACATGGGAATTCATGATACAAACACACACAGAAACCACACTTAAGTACGGCAATTAATAAAAGACACAACGGCCGAACCAAGTCTAGAAAACCCAATCGGTTTACCAAAAGAGGCATGTCGTTCCGTACCTACTGAAGGCCGACCAGACCGCTTCCTCACCTATGGAAGTACTTGTACTATATATGCATCTAAGGTTGTGGTCCAAACCCAAAGCCCACCCGGTTGCAAGGGGTTCTACTTTTCGACGGTGCATGGTTGGATTAATAGTGCTCATACTTTTGCAACGTCAGATGACTTTTTTGTCTTTCGTGGACGAAAGTCGTTACGGAATACCCCAGGGCGTCAGGCTGCTTGCTAGCAGCGGACAGCGGGAGGTGTACATACCTACATTACCTGCATACCCCCTGCCCCCTAAATCGATGGACGAGAGACATTTCTTTCCAGTATCCATCAAATCGCAGATTTAGAGTTGGCGATCACTGATCAGGGCTGACACTGGTGCGACTTTACAGTGCAAGGCATTGCCGGCTGGAGTCTTCTGGTCATTGCTTACTTCCGTTTAAGTTGACATCTCAACTTTGGACGAACACGGTGAAGCAGGACCGGTGCCAATAAAGGTGGCATCGGAGGACAGGAAGAGAGTTGAGAGTTGACAGCTTGTTTCCTCCTTCCCAATCTGGACCTATTATGGATCGCCATGACACCCGTCACACGCATTAAAACATGCGGCCGGCGTTTGCATAGTGGTATTACCCAAGTGGGTGCCAACGCGTACCTCAACTAGCTGTGGTAATGGCTGTAGTATGTTGACTTTACATCTGGAAAAAAGGGTACATCGAATCATTTACCCGCCGCATGATGTAAGTGAATGCATATTGCCATGCCGATGCATCTTCCTATCCAGCACGCAATCCCCTCCAACGGGCACAAATTTCCAGAGGCCCAGCCACAAGAACAGCCGAAACCCAGTATATTTGGGAAAAGAGCATCCAGAAGAAAGCCTGAAGAATCGTAATCGATTGGAAAGAACTCTGGTGCGAATGCCAAGTGGTTTGTGTCGTTGCCAAGTGATGCCACGAGGTGCTCCCCCTCAGCTGGTTTGGGAATAGTAGTCACCGTCCAAGTGAGCCAGCTGAGGCGCAGACCGCCTGCAATGATTGGATGATGCAGGAACTACGTGTCTTGCCATAGGCTCAACTTTCATGACGGTTTCGAGGGGAGGGGATGAAGGGGGCAGCAGCCACAGAACCGGTTTAGTACCCCACATGTTCAAGGGTATCAATCTTTGGTCCGTCCTCCGTCTTTCACGGTGTTTCTTGTCCCTCCCCATCGTCAGAAACGGCCTGACGGCTGCGCTTTTCCTTTTTCCTGCGTGAGATCGATCGCGCAAAAGTTGGGCAGGTCACACGCCAGAAGCGCAAGAAGCCCTGGCGAGAACAATAAGACCCAGGCCAGCCAGGCAGGGCCCGTCCACTCATCTGCTGCTTTTGCGAGGTACATACCGGCAGAGGAGTCTACTACTGTAGCTACAGCAGCAGCACTACTGTACTTACAAACGGGCCATCGTGGATTCGTGGGGACTCACCTGAGCAAGCAAGCATGAGCACCTCGATCCCTGTTCGATGCTTGTTGTCGTAACTAATGGAAGTCCCAGGTACTTCGTACATTTCATGACATCGACAAGCCGTGACTGGGCCAAACAAGCCCAAAGTATTTAAAGATCCTGCTGCCCTCGAGGTTTCACACCGTAAACGGTTACAAAAAGACTTGCTTTGCTGCATTGATACGCCGAGTCGCATCGTCTCCCTCCTATAACAACAAGCCCTCTCTCATCCTTTTATACCAAGGGAGCCGACAACATATAACCCGTCTATTATCTGCTTGCGAAACAACATTCTACAACCACTTACACAACCATACCACCAATTGCAATATCATCTCGATATTGTGTAATCCTAACCTCGAAGCTCTACTTTAGAGAAACTGTAAGCAAAGCCGACCACTACAGGTAAGTTTTGCGCTGTCAGCCCCTCGCTAGAGGTTGAGAAGCTGTCGCGCCCACGCAATACATGCCTACTTCATACCCACACACAAACACACATCCCCCCGCCGCAAGCTGCTAGTTACAGCGGCAGCAACTGCTTTGCAACCCTAAGCCAACAATTGAGTGTTGTCACAAGCCAACCCCAAAATTGAACAAGAAGAAACGGGAGAAAACACCCCCAGGCCCTTCAGTTGCCCCTGCAGTTGCCCCGGTGCTAGTTACTTAGGTATAAGCTCGGGCAGGTGCTTCGGGCTAGAAGGGCTGCTGATGCAAGTTCTGGGCCATGGAGCATTACTCGCTGCAGTGCGATGATACCCGCCATTCAACCGGGAATTGCCTCGCGCTTCAGTGCCCGAAAAGAATGACACCATTGCTACCCAGCTTCTCTTTCTCTGGAATAAACCGTTTTCATTCAATCTCTTCTGCTAGCTCAGCTCTTCCCCTGCTTTATCCCCATACCTTATCCTCTCACTCCTCGCTTATCTTCATCCCTCTTGAGTCTTACGTACTTCTGGCTGTGCCTTATCTCGACCTGAGAGATACACTACATACAATCAAGCTACCGCAGTTGAATGGGGTTATTTTACTGACCGTAGTTTGGGGCATTACAGGAATTCATCAAAGAACAAAATCAGACGAACCAACCACAGCTCGTACTTGAACGACACTACTCGCCCTCCGTCGGTCAGCTCAGCTAGGATTCCCTTTGCATTCCAATCAGGATTCTTGGGTGGCATTGATGCGGTGTGTATTGCCTGATACACTTATCTTGCATTGCCCTCCTTTTCCCCTTGCTATTGTTCATATGCACCTTTGCTTCCTTCCCATACACCCACCCCCTGATTTAGCCAGTGCTCAATTGCCCAACCCATACGCTGGGCCCCTTAATGGCGTTGCAAGGGAGAGTCGAGCTTAGAAGCGACCATCCGGCTGGCAAAGATAGCATCAGTCTACTACCTATTAAACAGATCACGATAACGAAAATTCTGCTTATTACACACACTACAGTTCCTCTTGTGCCCTTTTACCCAAAACCGGCTCTATGTGACTCGAGAGTGTTTTCCCAGCTTGTCACTGACATGATCCCATCCTTTCAACAGGTCTCAATTCTGTCCGTTTGGAAGCAATTGTAACGACGTCACTGTGTACTTCGACCGCTTATAACCTCTGGCATTCTTGGCATAGCTGTTTTGTTCGACTACAATGTCCGCCACTACCATGCAGCAACCACCAGCAATTCCGCCTCGTCCCTCGAGGAGTCAAGATAAGGACAATGGCTCCTCCATGCCTTCGATACCTCCCCGACCCACTAAGAGGAGCGTCAACCGATCAGTCTCCCCAAACCATGACCGATTCGCCCCCTCCCCTCTGAACGAGGGCTTTTCGAAAAGTCGTCAACGCGGCCAGAGCAGCCTGGGCATGTCGGTAAATGCAGCCGACCGTTCGAGCAGTGTAGATCTGCCTTCGATTGGCCAGGAAGGCCAGGAGTACGCCGCTTTTACGGACGAGCTGGAAGCATCTACTGACGCGCCCCGCCCCGCCTCGACCTCTCCTGAGCAGACCCGAACAATCGGCGAGGATATCCAGCTCTATGCTCCTAAGCCCACAGTGCCCGCACAAAATGCGAAGCAGCGAGTCATGACGGTCACTCGTACCGATTCGGACAAAGCCGCTTCTTTTGGCATCGGAAGGCCTACCGTCGAAGACGTCTATGGCTACGGCAAAGGCCTCAAGAAGAAGGCTAGTACGACTAGTCAACTGTCTAACGCCGACAGTCACGTCGAAGACGAACATGGTATCCCCGAGATTGGGCAGCGGGTGCCTATGCTGCATTATGCCGGGGACGTCCAGGCTCCCTCGCCCGCCCCGAGCGTTGCCATGTCAGAGGCAGCAGGCAGGCCCAAAAACCACTCGAGAAAACACAGTGGCCGCACTGGTTTCGATTCCGTTCCCCGGGCAGCTACGGTCTCCACGGCCATGGCGTGGCTCCGGCAGACAAGTTCGAAAAGGCTTACTACGAGAAGCATCCAGAGTTACACAAGAAGGAAGTCCACAATCACTTACACGATCGTGCCAACGACTACTCGATGAGCAGCGAAGAACTGAATAAGATCGTCCGTGATACTGCTAGCCGTGGAGGTGGCTTCGGTAAAATCTTAACTCCTATCCCCTAACTTCGGAGCACCTCTAACAAGACAAATAGGTACTGGAGACCACATTTCCACGCCAAGTGAGCAGGTTGGACATCAAGCTACCGAGGAATACACGTCGAGGATTTCTTCTCCTCGACCACCTTCGGCTGCTGCCAAGCATGCTGAGCCGATGTCTTCGCCTCTCAAAGGCGGCTTTACCGGGCCGAGATCTCAGTCGACGACACGGACGACGATGGCGTTATCCACGTTGATGACCATGGCAACCGCAAGGGATATCATAAGAACAGCGGTGAGCCATCGGAGGTCGGTGCGGACACTGAGGAAGGCTACGAGGCCCCTATTCTGGCATCCGATGAAGTAGCCAAAGGACCATCGCCGTACGAGTTGCAGCCGGCGGTTGCGCCTCCGGCGGAACGGCGTGGTAGCAACTATGAAATGGAGCAGCCCCGCAGTCGCCCAAGCAGCCGACCTGCCAGCATCTACAGCCCACCCCCTCCCGAGATGCACTCTACCCCACTTGACGATGTTGAGGAGTATGAGCCTCTATTCCCCGACGATGACAAAGGCGACAAGAAGCCAGTGGCTCGTCCCGATCATTTGAAGGAATTCCATCACAGGTTTCCCAGCCAAGACGTCTGGGAGGACGCTCCTAACAGTGTGCATGCCACAGCAGAAGTACATACACCTGAACCTGCCGAGGGTTTCAGAAGAAGTCGTGCGCAAGAGAAGGCCTCGGACATCACCCCCCGCGAAGGCGAGACGATAGCCCAGGCATTTGCTAGGAGGCAAGAGGAACTTGCGGAGCTAGAAGACCGTAGTCCTGATCATTTCGCTCAGCGTCGTTCACGACCACCTTCCTGGGTAGAAGGCCAACCTCATCTCAACACCGAGGTGCAAGCAGCGAGATCAAAATCTGCACACCGATTCCCCAGTCGTGACGTTTGGGAGGACACACCCGACTCTCTCCAATTCACTACTACAGTCTCTACCCCGCAGGGTGATGACAAAGAGCCAGAGTCCCCCGTTGACCAGCAAGCAACTTCTCAGAAGCCTTCGATACCTGCCAGGCCCCCTAAGAAGCAGGGCTCAGGTGATGATAAGCCCGCCATCCCAGACCGGCCGAAGCCACAAATTCCGGCCCGCCCCTCGAAGTCACCTTCCGGAACCAGGGAACCAGAAGCAGCAACGAAACAGAAACCGGCTGTTCCGGCTCGGCCGGTGGGTGGTAAGATTGCTGCCTTGCAAGCTGGGTTCATGTCCGACCTCAACAAACGGTTACAGCTTGGGCCTCAAGCTCCTAAGAAGGATGAGCCCCAGGAAGAGCAAAGTGAGGAAAAGGAGAAGGAAAAGGCTCCCCTTCCTGATGCCCGTAAGGGTCGTGCCAGGGGCCCGCAGCGAAGAGCTCCGACTAAGAGCCCGAGCCCGAACACTTTGCCGACTACAGTGGACGGGAAGCCGGTATTGAGTTTCTCGACCACTCGGGTTTTGTGGTCGATTGATGAGGAAGGAACTATGACGGTCGATGGTCTAGGCGAGCCTGTTTCCACACCTAGTGAACCGAAACCTCCCGTCGAAAAGACCGAGGCCAAGGAGGAGTCCAAGGAGGAGTCCAAGGAAGATTACAAAGAAGAGCCCAAGGAATCGGAAACGACGAAGGAACCGATTACAGACTCGGCTACCAGCAGTAAGCCTACGGAGCAGCAATCGACAAGTGAGCCAGCGGCAGAAGGATCCGCTCCTATCGAGGAAACTAAGACTTTAGCAACTAACACAGCGGGCGAGTCGATCTTGGACGAGACGGTAGCCAAGAAGCCTGAGGGAAATCAGGTACAATATGTCGGAGAAGTGAAAGACGAGGTAGTGAGCTGATCGTCGAATCCATACATACACGGTGAAGAGTAATAGCTGCGGTTTGGTTCCTTATTTGATCATTTATCTCCGGTCCATTGACTTGGGGTTTTGGCCTTTCCTTGCTGAGGAGCTCGATGGGATATGTGGGAAATTACGAAAAACAGTTGGGCCTCAGGGGGAATGGGCTTCTCGGGGATGTGTGGTGTGGTGGTGCGTGCGTGTGTAGAAATCAGCAACGATGAAGTGTCTTCATCCTGTTGGTTGAGTGCCGGTGTTTCGAAGCTAGCTTTCTCGTTGAATAGGTCAGCATTCGTTCCTTTCGCATCCTGGATGGTACCCTAAGATCCTTGACAGCCCGTAAAACCAATAAGAGCTACGCGGGTATGGTGTTTATTCCAACATATCGGACAGCAATAGTAGATTACCAATATATACATTATATCCAGCAAGGAAATAAACACTACTAGAGAAAGAACAGCCCGTGATTGAGGTTGAGGCGTGAAGAGTGAAGAAATTGGTCGGTATGGGAAAGGTCAGATCTGATATCCAGGTGATATGAAGTCCGGCCTCCAACATCTAAACGACGTAAAGTCATCGTATTACATACAGGATGTGGCCGTTACGTGAAGGTCCATTGCTTAGTAAGTTGTCAGTGACTCACTCATATGCTTCTATTCACACTGCCCAGTACAGCTGAAGCCCATTGGGTTAGTCACACCGGGGAAGCCAATTCACCAACGAGGGTGGCGGAGCAGCATCACATCTGTACTTAACTCCATTGGTGATGCCAGGTGGTTCCCAAACTGCCAACACCACGTTTGATGAATGAAAATGTCGGATACATACCTCTTCTCCGAGGACGAGCTCGTCGAGCTCTCCTTTATACGTGATCTGGAACTAGACCAGCTCGTCAATGAGGGACTACTCGGCGACCACCTGAGGCTTTCTTCTCCCTTGGATGCAGAACTGGCCTTTGCTTACGATGAGCTCACTCTTCGCGTTCTGGCTGGGCCACACTACCCAGTCGTGGCAGTGGCATGGAGCGTCGAGTGCCACCACACGCTCTCCCGCACCGCCGTCATCGATCTGCGCGCGCGTCTGGGCGAGATCGTGGAAGAGGCCAGTCACACGAACAACATGGAGAAATGGCGGGCGCGCGAGTCGGACGCCGGCTCTGGCATCTACGAACCTACCATGGTGGTTCTCTCGCTAGTGAAGGAAACGGTCGCATACATCGAATCATTCCGGCGGAAAGTGGAAGAGCGCAAACCACTAAAGCAGCAGCAACAGCAGTACCAGGGAGAAAATCAGTTCACCACCAAGCCCCAGCTGAAGCAACTGGCCAATATCTCCCGAAACCAATCCGAGGGGATAGAGCGTGGAACTGCTTTCGAGTTGTTGGGGAAGTCACCCGCGGATATCATTCGCAAGATCCCTCCCCAGTTTCGCGTGCTTCATGTGGAAGAAGTACTTCGGCAAGACCTGGTACATGCGTTCCGACGACGCCAGGAGAGACTCCGCAACCAGCTTTCTGGCAGATCAGCAAATTATCTTCGCCGCTATATACCCCCCCACGCTGCGCACAGAAATCGATTGGAAGACATGGTAGAGCATATCGTCAAGCCGCACCAGACCTGGCACGGAACACAGCGCCAATTTGTCCCGTCCATTGTCCGTCATGGTTTCTTGAAACCGGGCGAAATGAACCCCAATACACAGGCCGAACATGAGATTCGCTGCGGCTCGACGTACGGGCGTGGTATCTACAGCAGCCCCGATCCTGCATTCTCCCTCTCGTACTCGAACTATGAGTGCGAGGCGACGCCCCCCGACCAGTACTTTGGGCTCAAGCTCATCGTCTGCGCGACACTGATGGGCCGGACGGGCGGCATCCTTCGAGAACATAACTGGTGCCACGAGGATCGGACCCACAGCGAAGAGATCGACTCGTACGTGTGCAACCGCGAGCTCGAGTACATCGTCTTCGACAGGGCTCAGATTATTCCGGTCTACGTCGTCCACCTGGACTGGGGCGAGGACAACGCGGCGCACTTCGCCAACCTGCCCGCGGATCCGAACCAGTGGGCCAAGGCCCCCAAGACCAAGACCCGCAGGCGCCTCCTGAAGGATCAGCAGAAGGACATTTGGCCCGACGAGGCCCGGCGCGCCAAGCAGGCCATCATGGCACGGGCTTCCAAGTGGTTCCCTTACGGCTACGGCCCGGCCAACAGCGGCAGCTTCGTGGTCGAGGAGGTTGGTGAGGTGGACGACGACGACGAGGAGTACGGCGATTACCAGGCGTTGCGTGGCGAAGGCGAAGGCGACGGTGCCAAGAAAGGACAGGCCAACATGGACTTCTGGAGTTGGGTCAAGGCGGCGGGCATGGAAGAGGAGGCCGAGTTCGAGGAAATGTACCGGCGCGAGGACGGCAGGGAGGCGGACGAATACCGGACGGAGCGGGCAGAACGGTCCCAACCGGCTCATGTTCCGAGCTGGGACAGCATACCCGATCCGGTAGTTCTGGGACACGAGAGCAGCGATGACGATGGCGAAGTCGAAGGGGAGAGCGAGGGCGACGACAATGAGGGTTACGGACTGGAGAGATTGTTGATCTGAGCTGCAAGACAGATGACGATACTCTAGATTTTGGCTTCCATGTAGACTACCTAACGTTGAGAGCGATGATACCCAATTGCATTCATTTATCTACTATTCTTTTGTTGAGCACTACCAGTCCATGATGGTATTCCGGAACATTCTAGCTGTTCACTAATAAATGGCGTCAGCCAACATCTACCGTGTAATGAAGTTGGAAGGTTGGCAGATCATAGCGATCCCAGATTTGAATGGTGGGCTGTTTCTCCAGGTGTTGGGTTACAGAGATGCAGGGGCTCGCTCTCGGCGCCACATCCCTGCAGATCCCCTGTAGGAGATGCAAGTACAGCGCAGCACAGCTCCACGGTTAGGCGGTTTATGCGGCTAGCGTTGCCCCGCCAACGCACCAACTTCGCCCATGTCAATACCAAGCTTTGCTTTGGGAAAAGCGAGAGGGGGGAGAAAGCGAGAAGACGGTGAGCTTCACCCTAGTCATGTCTTGCGCACACCCACATACATCACGTACATTCCCTAATTCCGCCATCTGCACCTACATTTACACATTTTCCCGACAAGAGTCTGGAGTCTGGACAGAACCGTCCTCTTTAATCTAATTCTAAGGAATCCGGGTGTGCAACTCGTTCTTCCTTCGCCTCCTTCGAGCACCCGTCGACCAGCCTGTGGAATTCCTGGGCAATCACCTGCGCCTGGCAATTGCACCAAAGGCGGCTCGCGCTTCCGTTGAATCACACCCTCCGTATATGCCCCAAGCGCATATTGCTTCTACTATCTGTTTGTAACAACCCTTTTGAGTGTCGGGCATCATGCCTGCCGCCACTGAAGGCCCGACAGTGGCACTGTCGTGTAAGTAGTCCTTCTTTTTTTATCCCTCATCCAGCCGTGATCGTGTATGCACTTGCATATGTAAGTAATGAAGGAAGGCACTTGGACCATTAAGTACTGACCGACATGCCTTCTCCACAACAGTCGCCAACAACTTCTGGGGAAAGGAAGATGCCGGTGTGCCACCCTTACTCGATCGCATGCTCGCGGCCAAGCAGACAAATGACGAGCTGCGAGCCTTCTACGCGGCCCGCGCCTCCATCGAGGATGAGTACGCGAGGAAGCTCCTGTCCCTGAGTCGGAAGTCGCTGGGGTCCCACGAGACCGGCGGCCTGAAGACGTCACTCGACACGGTCCGGGGCGAGGTCGAGTCCATCGCCAAGCAGCACTCGAGCATCGCCAACCAGATGAAGACAGAGCTCGAGGAGCCCCTCGCCGCCTTCGCCGGCGGCATGAAGGAGCGCCGCAAGATCGTCCAGAACACAGTCGAGAAGCTGCTCAAGGTCAAGGTGCAGCAGACCCAGGCGGTCAACAAGTCGCGCGACAAGTACGAGCAGGAGTGCCTCAAAATCAAGGGCTACCTCGCGCAGGGTCACATGGTTATGGGCCAGGAAGAGCGCAAGAACAAGGCCAAGCTGGAGAAGACCCAGATCAGCTTGGCCACCTCCAACTCCGAGTACGAGATGGCCATCAAGGCCCTCGAGGACACCACCGCCCGCTGGAACCGCGAGTGGAAGGCCGCCGCTGACAAATTCCAGGACCTGGAGGAGGAGCGGCTCGACTTCACCAAGAGCTCGCTGTGGACCTTCGCCAACATTGCGTCGACCGTCTGTGTTAGCGACGATGCGTCATGCGAGAAGATCCGCCTGTCACTAGAGAAGATGGAGGTCGAGAGGGACATCATCAACTTCATCACCGAGAGGGGCACCGGGCAGGAGATCCCTGACCCGCCCAAGTACATCAACTTCTGCAGAGGAGACGTGGAAGACCACGAATCGATAGCATCGGTGGATCCGGATGATGCCTATTCGGTGGCGCAATTCCCGCGAAATATCAACCCGGCTTTCCGCAGCTCCTCACCCCAGCCCTCCACATACTCATCCCATCACGACCCTAATTCTTCTCTCGCGCGCGACCTCGCCCACCAGGATCCTCTTCCCCCGCCTGTTCGGGAGCCCGTCAGAGAGCCTGTTCGGGAACCTATGAGGGAACCTGTTCGGGAGCCCGTCAGAGAGCCTGTTCGGGAACCTATGAGGGAACCTGTGCGGGAACCGCCTATGAGGGAGTCTGTTCGGGAACCTATGCGAGAGCCTGTTCGTGAGGCCATTCGTGAGCCCGTTCGGGAACCTGTTCGAGATCTCGTTCGGGATCCTTATGCTTCCACAAGTCGAGAGCCGACAGCGACACCGCAAAAGGGTCCTGGCTCAGTCATTCCACCTTCTGGCAGTCGTCAGTCGAACATGCTGCAGAAGCAGCAGCATTATGAGACCTCGCAGTTCGCAGCAGTTCCCCACGACCCTTACCCGATGGATGGTATGACGATGCTGTGCCGTACGGACGGTCCCGGCTCCGGCATGAACTCGGCGACAAGCTCCAACTTGTCAGCCCGGCCATCCAGCCGCGACGAGCATAGCGATTACTCGAACCCTACGTCTCTCTCTAGTATGGATCCCCCTAGTGGCCAAGTATCGCCTATGAAGCAACCCGAGCAGCCGGCGGCAATCGAGGACTCTCCTGACAAACGGGTGTTCAAGAAAAAGAGCGGCTTCTTCCAGAACCACAGCCCCTTCAGGAGGAAGAGTACCAAGGAGATGCAAGCGCCGATCAATAGGAACACTTGGGGACCTGTGACCACACAACATACACAGCACAACTCGGCAGGATCGAGACGGCCACAGTTGTATCAGCAACACGAGCGGAGCATGACTTCCGATCGCAGCTTTGCTCCTGAACGCAGCCTGGTCGCCGAACGCAATCTGGCTCCCGAGCGCAATCTGGCTTCCGAACGTGCTGCCAGCCCTGACCCGATTGATGCTAACGCCAGCCTGGCTCTCAATATCGGCCAGAACGTATTCGAAGTCGCCAACTCTGATCGTAAGAAGAGGCAAGCGGAGCAGGATGCGACTCCCGCGGAGGAACTGGACCCCATCGCGCTGGCGCTGGCGGAACTGAAGGGAGTAACAGGCAACAAGCAGTCAGCGGGAAGGATGTCGGCCGACCACTACCATGGTATTGCTACTCCGGCACCAGGCTCAGAGCGGTCACAGCAGTTCTCCCGATCCGTACCAGCGCCGAGGACCAACAGTGATGTCACTGCAGCCAAGCGTGGGACGCCGCCTCCGTCGTACGACCAGCAAGTGACACGCCTCGGTGTCCCGGCAGCCGCATGCACGAAGAAGGCAATGCAAGCTACCTCGCGCAAATACGAGCAGCAGACACGCGAGATGTTCACGCGCCCCCAGCCCAGCTCCTATAATAGCGCCCCCGCCGCGCGACCGTCGACCAGGGGCAGTGAGATGCCGCGGGCAGCTAGCCCAGCGGTGCCTCGCGCTCTTTCTCCGGGTCTTGGTACTCGCCCTGAAATGGCAGCCCAGGTCAAACCCCTGGCGCCGTCCCAAGCACAGCCCCCGGCACAACCGCCGGTCGAGGCACGACAGTCATACCGTGCTCCTTCCCCTAACCCTTACGCCGCCAGTCATCAACCCCAGGCACAGGCAGAACCGCGGCAGTCGTACCAACGCTCGGCATCTCCCAACCCGTACGCTGCTGCCAACCACCAACCGCAGCCAGATCCGCGGTCGTCGTACCATGCGCCGTCCCCTGCGCCGTACAACAGCCCCCGACAACCGACGCGCAGCGAGTCGCGGATGACAACGTCGGAAACGCCTAGACGTGGGTCGGACAACCCCTATTACCACCAGAACTCACCGAGCACCCAGTCAGTGAATCGAACGGCGTCACCAGCCACCTTCCGAGGTGGCGACTACGACCGTCCCAGCAGTGGCCAGATGGGTGGCAATCAGCTGGGCAGTCAGATGGGCAGTGACTTGGCTGTGCAGCTGGCGCCGTTGGGTGGTGATGACGGGTACGGCTCCCAGCGCGGTCGGGGTGGTGGCAGCAGGCCGGGCACCAGCCAAAGCGGAGCGGTGGCGTTCTACGATGGCAGGTCGATGTCACAAAGCCGACAGCGAAGTAAGAGCGTGGCGGACCCTAGCAGACAGTACACTAGAGAAGGCCGGCCGATTCTCCATTTTGGTAAGTTTCTCATGGCAGTCCATGGATGGTGGTGGAGATTATAGTAGCTAACACAGCAATTCAGCGCGAGCATTGTACATGTACCAGGCTGCCATCCCCGAAGAGCTGGGATTCAGCAAGGGAGATTACCTGGCGGTGCTGCGGCACCAGGACGATGGATGGTGGGAGGCCGAGATTCACTCTGGCAACGGGGCCGGACGAGGCGGGCTAGTGCCCAGCAACTACCTGCAGCCCTGTTAAGGACGATGAATGAATGAATGAAACGGAGAGGACGAAGGGAACGAGGAATGAAATTGGTTCAATTCTGTTTTGCAGTTGCACATATTTCACCGTACAGCAAGCGAGTTTATACATGTAAGTGTTAGCGGACATGAACGGATTACGATACAACTGGATAATTGGCATGGCGTTATTGTATATTCTCTTTTTGGCGGATGATGCATTTTCAGAGCTTGCCCAAAACAATGAGAAGATATTCTGAACCCAATTAGCCATATGAACTGAACCTTGAGACCCCTGATGGCAAAGGAGCATGTGATGAAAGCGAAGCACCCTTGGCACCCAATGTTGACATGACGTCGGTACCACACAGGCCGCTATTGTCACAATGCCAGGCGCTATGGCGGGGCACTAGCCAATCGGCAAGGGTCCCTAGCGAGCTGCTATTCCAGGTATTACCAGTACCACTCACGCATTCGCATCATCTTCTTGCTCCTTCTTCCCCACAACCATCTTGGTGCCAATACTGTCAACTGTGTGAAACCAAGCGACCTTCTTTGCTGCCCTTCCTGGCATCCTGGCCAAGGTCGCTGCGTTGCAGAGAAGCAAACGTTGTTCGTTACCATCACCAAAACCAGGTTCAGCCGAAAGTGGACAAGATGAGTCTCGTCACCAAGAAAGCCATTGTAAGTCTACCTACAAATCCAGGAGGCATAGAAGGCGAAGAAGAAGAAGAAGCTAACCATGGAATCAATTGCGTCCGTAGGAGCTCGTCAAGCGGCCCATTCGCCTTGCCACTGCCCCGACCGCCCAACGGGCCTACATCAACACCTTCCTCTTCATCTCGACGTCTATCGCATTGCTATGCATCGCCGCCCTCGCATGGCCCGTCTTCTACTATAGCTACGTCCCCAAGAAGGTCGTTTCGTTGCCGATACATCTGCAGTACAAGTGAGTTATCTCCAGCAGTATCACTTCGTCATCCAATTATATGTATGTATGGGTGGGAGATATGAGACTAACTTGTGTGTCTGTTCGCTTCCAATAGTGCCGGTCTTAACCCATACGGCCTCGCCTCGCTGTCGCACGACCTCATGCTCGACACGGCCTACGACGTCTCGGTCCACCTGACCCTCCCGCGCTCGCCGCCCAACCTGGGCCACGGCAACTTCATGGTGGCCCTCGTCGCGACGCGCTCGGTGCTCGAAGACCCGGCCCAGTCGTGGGGGCCCATGGCGCTTTCGACACCCGTCGACCCCTACGTCGACATCCTAGCGGCGCCGCCAGACCACGTCGTCTTCTCGTCGCGCCGGCCCGCCCTCTTGCCCTACGAGGACCCCTTCGTCTCGCGCGCCTCGCGCGCCCTGTTTCTGTTTGGCACGTCCTGGTCGGCAGCTCCTCGTCGTCGGCGGGGCGCATCACCCTCGACCTCCCCATGGGCGAGCTCGTCGAGTTCCGCGACCAGCTTCCCCTCAGCCTGTTGTTGGATATCCAGGCGGGCCCTACCCTGCAGATCTATGCGGCCCGCGTCGAGCTCGTCGCCCGTCTGACGGGCCTGCGCTGGCTCATGTACAACCACCGCATTCTCAGTTTTGTCGTCTGCACCGCGCTGTTCTGGTCCGCCGAGATGATTTCCATGGCCGCCGCCTGGGCCATTCTCATGTTCTTTTTCAGCGGCAGCGGCGGGGGCAACGGTGGTGTAGTCGGCCCCGCAACCCCACGGGTGGTGGTGGTGAGGATGATGGCGATTCTAGGAAACCGCCACCGCCGGGCCAACCCACGCCGGCTAAGGGCTTTGGTGGGGGCGGCGTGGTGGCGATCGCATCCGGCAAGCTGCCGGTAGCGCACGCCAATGGCCGCGAGCGGCAGCCGGCCATAAAGCGGGAAGAAGAGGACGAGGAGCGGAACCAAAACGGATCCATGGAGCTCGTCCGGGCTCGGCGCGAGAAACGGCCGGAGAATGACAACAGCGGCGACAGGGGGATCAAGGAGGAAAGCGCCGAGCGTGGTCGACAACGCCCCCTGTCCTCGATAACAACGGCAGTCGCTTCGTCCTCCTCCTTGGGATCGCCGCGACAGTCTAAGAGGCAACGCGGGTCTGCCAGCGGAGCACGAGACACGGTTGTTAATGGTGGCGCGTACGAGGACGAGGGCCTCGACGATGAAGAGTACCAAGACATCGGCGACAGTGGTAGAGGTGCCGGTACGGGATCGAGTTACGGCCAAGGGGGTGACGGTTTGGTACGTCGTCGATCGTCGTCTTCGGGGAGCAACCTGCAACGATAAGGGGACTCTCTCGTAGTCGAATTATGTTTATTATTTTGTTTCTGTTTCTCTTGTTTCTATGGTCCGAAGCAAGAGAAAGAAAGGCGCTTGATTTGGAATTTAGGGGGAGAAGGGGAGTAGGCAGAAATCGGCGTTTCTGATTTGTATTTGCTTCGACGGTGGGACTAGGTTGTTTCCCTACACATCCTCGGAAAGGGAGGCCAGTCCGCTGTATTGAGATGGGAGAATGAATACATCATGTATGCTGTAGGACTGGCTTCGGTAGGGGTTCGAAATTGGCACAGCAGGGTAGGACAAGAGAGAAGAGTAAGGGGGTTTGAAAGCAGCCCATCTCTTACTTATTTATTTTGGCACTTTATATCGAGATACCCCGGGAAAGGAAAGAGAGATAGTCCCTACATTTACAGAAACTAATGGTTCATTCATTTGCGATGTGCCTAAGTGGAAGGTGCGTACAGTCGAGCAAAAGGGGTCTGTCGAACAAAATGAAGCATTTCTCCCCTCGCCTCACATCTAGAAACCCGTTCACCATACGTGTTAGAGAGAAAACGGCGTGTTATGCACACGCGTATATTTTGTTTGTTTGTGTTTGAACATGATCTACCAAGAAAGCTGCGTGGCTCGCGTCTTCGCTGAACAGAGATGATGCTGTTTTGCCAGGCCAGACTTCGGGGGCACGCCGTCCGCAAGAATATGATTGATTTCCACCCCTTGTCCAATGTCCTGATTCCTCATCGAAAATCCCTCCTCCACCCCGTGCAAAAAAAGGGCAAGGGCGGCCCCCGTTCCATCCCTCCTCTCTCTCTCGCTCTCTCTCCGCCACTCGCTTCCTTTCCTTTTGTCCCAACGCTTCTCAATATCGTTTCTAGAAGAAGTGGCACAAAAGGTCTTGGGCTCTGGAGGTACTGAAAAAAAAAGCTGTCGTACTTATCGTCCCTGGTTCCCTGAAATCCTCCCCCGATCAGAAACGCCCAGCAATGCTTGCCAACCATCTCTTATCTGGCACTTCATATTCGCTATAGAAGGAAGGGCCACACCGATTGTCCAAGTACCCAAGAGGATCCTGCTACGGTGCTGCGGTCATGGTAGGGATGGGCCTAGCGTCTTGCACGTGATAGGTGAATGCGGATATTGGTTATCACCTATACTTGGTGCCATATACTAGCCGAAGCTGGCAGATCATACTCGAATCGGCGCGTGTCGAAGATGGTTCCACGGCCTGTATCAGCGTGCTGCACGGCCGATAACGGTGCTACAGCTCTTCGTCCGATTCATCCTTGGGGCCCATTACAGCCCCAGGAGTTGCTATCGATTTGCCCTTCTGCTCGGCGGTAGCTCTAGCAAGTACATCCCCTATCGCTGACGGGAATCCAGCAGATCGATCCATAGTAACGTCATCGCCACTCCCGCGTTGTTTCTTCAGCGGACTACCAATTGTCGTCGTATCATCCGAAAACGCTTGGGATAGCAGATTTGTGAGCCCACCAGCCGTAGCAGGCGCAGTACTTGATCCAGACTCGGTGGGCGTAGACCCAGCCGTTGGGCCATTGCTGGGCGACTTCCTAGAGGCAGCAGCGCTATCAGGCTCCGCCGAGTGCTGTCGCTTCAGCTAATCGTAAGGTCAGTACAACAAATCGAATAATGCAATAATGCGAGTGCTCAAGCCTGCACTTACACGAATACGGTCAATACCGGCTTTCAGTTCCGCTTGGAGCTCTGCATCCTCAGGGGCCAGGTGGGTCTTGACGTCCTTATCATCAGTATCCTCCATTTTGAGGAGCGGGTTTTTGCTATCGTCATCGTCGTCGTCACTGTCATCCATGGTGCCAGAAACGCTCTTTCTCGATTTGCGGCGTTGATTCGCCTCAGCGTCTTGGTCGCGGAAAGCGGAAAAGCCCACAGTGCCAGTGTTCTTGAGAGGGCTCAGCCCTGAGAAATCCAATTGCGTACTCCGCCTCTTAGCACCAGGAATAGTAGTCTTCGGATCCTTAGTGGAGGGCACGATGCCCATCTTAGCCAGTTGGCCTGTAGAATGTTAGCATAGCGAAGCAGTGGCTGGGATAGTACACAAGAACGCACGCTGTCCACGATAGAAGAAGGTAAAGGTGGCGTAAGGCTTATCCGGGCCGTCGATGCCGGTCACGGTCTGGGTGCTGATCGTTTTCGGATCCAGGGTCTTGGGCTTGGCGAAACTTGTGGTGTGTTCGACATCAGCATCAATGGCACCGTTGCTGCCGCCTTGGTTCCCCTCGCCCTCGTCGTCGTCATCGTGGGCGTCGAATTGAGGCGAGTACTCGCCCTTCTTGATCTCGCCGGAAGCTATCACGCGGAACATGGCGACCTTGATCTGGCCTGTCGCCTCGGGCGGCTCGTCGTCGTCGTCATCGGACATGGAGTCCGATTCGGAGTCGACCATGCTGTTGTCATTGTTCGCAGTCGGCGACTGCTCGGTACTGCCGTAGGCCAATATATCTCGCTGTTTCCCATTTTGGTCCAAGTTGGTGCCGGCGGCCGCCGACTTTTGACGGCGATGGCGCCTCTCAAACTTCTGCCTCCGCTTCTCTACCTTCTCGGCGGCATCGTGACCCTGCAAGTCCAGGCCGTTGAGCCACCGTTCCAGACCGACCTCGCGGAAGAGGAATTCGCGCTCGGCAAGGCCACCGCCCTCGCTGTCGGGGACTTGAACCCATCTACTATTGACCCATGTCTCTTCGCCAGGTCGTAGGAGCGTGGCCACTTCTTCCTTGGCTCTGCCGTCAAAGTAAATGTAGGCGGCAATGGTCTCGTTTTCCGAGTTGGTCATGGGAATGTAGGGCGTTACGGTATTCGCATGTTTAGAGGGGTCCGAGGAGGCGGAGGGCAGCGGACCGGCATAGAGAGGCTTAGGGTGAGGATTGGCCTCGTTGGCCTTGGGGGTCGTGTAGGGAATGGGGGCGCCCGGGTTCAGCAAGGTGATGGAGATGGCGAAGCGGGCAGGTTCGTGCTTTTGGGTGTCGGTGTTCAGCTGGGGAGAGGGCACGGGTATATAAGTACTGATGCGAGACACGCGAGACTGCTTTTGCATTCCATGCTCGTGGAGCGGGGCTCCGTTGGCGTGGATGCTCACAGCGATGCCCTTGAAGCAGGGCATCGTGTATGGAATATAGTGGTTCTTGGGGAAGTGTGGGCAAAAGTTGGAGGCTTCGTTTCGAGGCCAAAAACCAGATAAAATGCGACAGTAAGAATGGTTCTGGCGGAGGGGTTGCTGGGGGAGAAAAAAGGGTGGTGGTCGAGTCGAGGCTGAGGCCGAGTCGGATTGCCTTGTTTGTTCGAGTGAGAAAGTCGAGGTTGAGCTGGAAGGTGGTGATGTGATGTGATACTGGGAAGAGCACTTGACCTGGTGTGGGTTGTCGAAACTCTCAACTCTTAAAAACCCAAGCCAAGCCAGAGACAGCTCAGAAGGTCAAATGGATCGATCAGATGAAGACTAACAGAATAAATCCAGAGCATGTATTTTTTTTTCTTCTCTTCTTTTCCTTCTCCTGCAGAAACTCGACAAAGGCCTTGTCTGCGTGTTCTATTGTTACTTTTTTTTCTTCCCTTCCCCTCAAAGCGATCCATCCAGGACGGACCAAAGGGGGGGGGGGGCAGTTAGGGATGGTCATGTTGTCCCTGTCCCTGGCCCTGGCCTATCTGGGTGAGGGGAGAGCTGGTTGACCGTAACTCCCAGCACAGCACATAGTACAGCACACTTCAAGAGCCGAAGTGGGCTTTGCAGGGCAACCCAGAGGCAGTTACCAATCAATCGGTGAGCTGCGGAGGGTCACAATTACACTTGGCCAGCCTACTTTCTGCTTCAGCTGCTGGCTCCTCCCATCGTCCATCTGTACCTGCAGCGGTGAATCAAACTCTCCATCGATCGCACACTGTCTCCTATCAATACTGTATATATAGCCAAGTATAGAAGTACGTGACTTAGTCGAAATTCCAGCCGTTGAGCCTCTAGAGAAGAGAGCTCTCGTCCGATCTATCAATGCACACGAAAGCTACCCCACCTGACTTGGCAGCACCAAAATGGGCATTCAAGAGGACATGACAAGCAATCTAGATCTATCTCCCACTGGTACTCCTTAGTTTAACCTGCCAGCTAACCTAGTAGGTAAATGGTGAGGCTAATGTGCAGAAGCCCAACAAGTACTGTACAGTACGTACGTTTAGGTATTATCAGTTGACTTGATTGATAACCGATAACAACTAACCTACTGCATCTACTTAGGTATGTCACATTCCAGAGAACTTATCACGCAACGTTTTCATGCAAAGCTATAGACCAGTCCCGTAATTGGCTGGACTCGAGATGAGTGGCCTCGATGCCCGCCTGGCTTGTTGGTGAAAGCCAGCTTACCATGAGACTTGATCTTGGTAGCAGGTCACACAACTCGAAATCAATAGAACATAACCCTCATCACCTGTTAGCCCCATCACCGCCATGTCTAATAAATTCACAGTATCCCGAAGTGAGGCAGCGCCATGCCCTGTGCTCTGTGCTTCGATATGCCGGATACCCAAATTCGGTAGCACTCGGTGAATCGCCCATCCGCCGCTGCAAGTCCGTCGTAAGCGTATTTGAACTTGACTATCCAAGACGGTGCGTCGTCTTTGTCATTGCGAAGCCTGCAGGGATATGCACTGCTGTCCTTACTGCTACACCTGCAGCACGGGCGACGATGACTTCCCAGGAAGCTGTCTTCGTCGCACGGGGGGGCGGGACGTCAAAGGCCCAGATAAAGGAGGTCGGAGAATTGTTGGAAAAGTACCCTGTCGTCGGCTCCGGTAGCACCTTGCATGCTTGTATCTCGTTGGGACACTTCTCGAGGGACCCCTCTCTCAAGAAGCAACTTCCCCGCGGCAAACCCCGGTGGGTGTTGCCAGGGCCCGTCGGATACACGACGCGATCGTGCGAAGTCAGCCGGTAGACGTTCCGGCGACAGATCGGCGAATAATGGGAAACCAGTCGGCCTGGGTTGGCACCAGAAGACACAGCGAAGGCGTAGGAAGTAGATTTTGAGGGCGGCGGCGCGACTCTCTCGGTTGATGCACATCAGTTTGGGACAAGGTGACCGGTGGGCGTTTAGGACTTCAGAGAGAAGGATAGTCTGCGGTTCGACAAGAGTGCCGTATTTCCAGATCTTGAGTCGAAGCTCCGGAGGCAAGCGGGGAAACGGATGAAAGGAGGTTAGAGTCATCTTTCTCTCGCGCGCTCTGGGTAATTCCTGCATCGGACAAAAGGCAGAGTAGGGGGGAATTATCGACAGCACGTCGTAGCATACCACATTCCAGTCGCTCACACTGCTCCTCGAGCTGTGCCTCGAGGTAGCAAAGTAAACTGTACGGCAAGTCGCGAAGGTGGTAAGTAGATAGCGGCAACAATGGAATAGAAGTTTGGGTTGGCGGTCAACGATTAGTGAAGCACGCAGGAAGAGAAACCCTCTTAGTAGAGTCCAGGATTGATGAAATATATACTTCCCTCAAAGCACACGAAGCCTCAGACCTAGATGAATAGCAGCCTGCAATGTCTTTCTACCCCTGATTCTCATGATGTGTGGCCTTGCCAAGAACCACAAGCTAAGTCGTCCCCAATATCCCGGGCACTTATTCTCCAGGCTGCCTTCCGGGACACCTTTTTTGTGGCCACTAAAAGCGTGTTTCGTTGGCGAAGAAGGTCGAAGCCTCGTTCACCGTGAACCAACAAATCGTCAAAGAGAGGGGAAAAACCCATCATCTACACAGGCCTGGCTCATGTAGTCAGTCTGTGGTGTGCCTCCCAACTAAATCCAAGAGCCTACCGTCTCCTTCATGATGCGAAGGGAATGACGACAGGGGTGCTGGGTGTCGAAAGCGCCACGACAGTATAGAACGGAAGCAGAATGGCAGGCAGCTCAAGACTCCGAAGTAGGTGAGCCCTGAACAACTCACAGTATCAAAAGGGGCTATTGGAGAATTGCTACAGATGGCGGCCGGCAGATGCTGGGGAGAATGTATGGGGTGGCCATGACAAGAGGGTTGGGGATGGCACACATCATGCAACTGGCACCACCAACCCGCCATATCTCACGTGCGGCACCGTTGATTTCATTGACCAACAGGAAAAGCAACTCGGGATGACATCTGGGACCACGGTAGGGTCTTTCCAACGGCGATCTGAGTTGGAGCCATGAATAGCCGTCAAGGCCAAATAGCCACGACGTAGTGGTACTAAGCTGCCTCGTCTCAGGTTTTCATTCGCATACATTATGATATACAATACAATCAACCGATATTGTCATAGTTTTGATGAAATTTTTATTCGTGTGGGGGTATCCTCTAAGCTGAACCATGGCATTCTACAATGTCATCTCTATATTTCCAATCCCTTTTGTTCGTAATCTTCATTCCACTGTCTATCCGTCTTTTATGACGGCGACGTGGCAGTCATTACTGTATCCGTTGGGTGTCCAAAAAAGACCATGCAGGACCAAAGAGGTCGTCCGCGATGGGATTGGTGACTGACGGCGTACAAAGCCACCCGACTTCCTGATTGGATGGTCTTGAGGGGGTTTGCTGGCACATGGCTGGTCACCACCTAATTGAGGAGCTGTCCCAGTGGTACATCATCGATGACAAGGTTGGTTTTGTCGTGATTTGTTTAACCCTCCATCTCCTCATCCTCATCATCGTCGGAGTCGAGGTCAATGTCGCTGTCAATGTCGTCCTCGAGGAAGTAGTCGATGGCGCTGGGGAAGATGTCGTCACCGATGGTGACGGCAACGTCGTGTCCGGGGAGGGAAGGTCTCGACGTGCTCCTCGGGGAACTCCTCCTCATCCTCGTCATCGTCCTCCTCGTCGACCTCGCCGGCCTTGGCGCGCTTGGCCATAGCCTCAGCCTTGGCCTGGACGCTCTCGGCGGCGCTTGTCCAGCGGCCACGGTAAGAGAAGAAGTTGAAGAAGCTGGTAGCGCCCATCTCCTTCTCCTCGATCATGGCGGCGAGAGCCTTGTACTCGGGCATCTCGCGGGCCGCGGCGTCGCGGGCCTTGCGGGCGTCGCCGGAGAGAGCGGCGTCGAGCTGCTGGCTAGGGTTGGCCTTCTGCGCCTGCCAGAAGCCGTAGGCGGCGTCGGACAGACCCTCGGTCACGTCCTTGCCGGCCTTCCAGTTGATCTTGACGGGCTCGGAGACGAGGCCGGTGGAGCCGTCGTTGCCGTAGCGGTAGAAGAAGGTCTTGCGCAGAACGGTGTCGGCGAAGAAGTCGTTCTCCTTGAAGTGGAAAGTGATGGTCATGGAGCGGGGCTCGCCGAACTTGTCAATGCCAGTGTCGGTGGTCTTGGCGCTGGCAGGGATCTCCGGGCGGTCTACCTCGATGGCGGTCAGAGCCTGCTGGAAGATGACGTTGTCAGGGGGGTGATGGCGGCCTCGAGCTCGGACGTGGCCTTGTCGAAGACGACGCTCCAGAAGCCAGGGATCTTAGCAATGGAGTTCTGGCGCTTGGCGAAGATGTCCTTGGTCATCAACCACTGCTTAGCGGCGATCTCCAGGTCAACGTCCGAGATGGCATCCTCGAACTGCTGGAGCTCCTTGATGACGGCGGGGTCGATGACGATCTCCTCAGGCATAGACATGTTTGCTTGTGGTAGGGTGTGTACGAGTAAGGTCTATGAAGGAAAGAGAGAGTGGGATGTGTACGAGAGAGGGACAGATGTGAAGAGATGACAAGAGTCGAAGGAAACCAGCGTCACAGCGACCGGAAAGCCATGGATATAAATATTTGCGCGACGGCCTGACCCGCCCCAAAAGTGACCGCTCTTTTTACCCGTTTGAGCAATCCAGGGCAGAGTGAAAGGGAGAAAAAAAATTCTTATAGTGCCTTCCATGTCATTGGCGGATCCCCTAAGTGGGTGACAACAAAGAAGTTTGAGAGTGCGACACTTGGATCTGCCACTTACATGGTGTTGCCTCTGGCTCTGGCGAATCCAATCGGACACATGCGGCTTGGTGACACACTTGGCGGCAAACCAGGCCAGACGAAGACTGCTTGCTTGCCCTGGCCTCGCACGCTGGCAGCCGAACAAAACAGAGGAACTTGAGCAGTGCTTTGTGGTGATGTCTGGTGTTTGTTGTTTGCCGCCTTAGGTAGTTCTTCTCTTCTCCCTGCCCTGTCCCGTTCGACCACTTCACTCTGCCTGACCACTATACCACCAATTTTGTATGGCGGGGTAGTTGCCTGTAAGTTCAAGTAAAAATAATTTTGTTGCCATTTGCCCCGCCTACTTTACTTACAGTACCCGCCGGTGTCATTCGCCCCACAGGGGTCTCCTCCTTTGGGAAAATTCGGCCTGAGACTAGAGATCTAGTCCTGCCCATCTGTGGAGTCTGCTAGATTCTTTCACAGATTTGCCCTCCCTATCGGCATGTATTTTCCCTACCCCTCTGCTACGATAGCCCGTCGATAGTTGCTATGGTGCCAAAGAGGCATAATGTGTGCCTTCGGTCAAGCCATCGAGGAAATTGGCCGTCATGCCTTGGAATCCAATAGAGCTGCCATGGAAGTCAAAAGTCTTCGCATAGTCTTCTTTTGTTCATCCGATGTGGGAGGAGTCTGTCTTGTAGTTATAGATCACAGTGACGATGATGTGGCATAGTATGAGCCAGACAACGCCCATGTTTCCAAATTGATGAGTTGCTGTTTCGTTTTTTACCAACGCCAGAGTGGCCTGTTGCAAGTTAGCCTCTCACGGAGATGCTACCGGCTATATACTCCTCGTTCTTAGAGCAAGGGGTATGTATGACTGTTTAGGTCTAGGATAAGAATTCAACAAATAGGACTCATAACCTGTCTGATTAATGTACGCTTGACTTTGAACTGGGTATGTATTCATCTGACATATGATTTCAGACCATGGTCTATTTCCCTTGGACGCCCGCTATATGAAAAGGCGCAGCATGCAAAGATTCCTCGCTGTCTCGAGAATGCCATCCACCCCTTTCTGGCCCGGGTGGCTCCTTTTCACGCCATCGTTAGCCATACTAGAACAGCTACTTTATGATATCATTTCAAAACGACAAGCTCATCGTCGTCATCTCCATCATCCAACAAGACCATCTTGTTCCTTGCGAAGTCCCCTCCCAGGCTTTCCCTTCCCGCCTCGCGTATCCCCTTTTCCGTCACAAAACGCGTCTTTTTGCGAGCCGGCAGTTCAGCTTTCTCCCTGCTATCCTTGCCCTTGATGGCCGGCGTCAGAGTAGTTGACGACTGGAAACTACTGCCATCACTAAAACTGCTGCTAGCCGCCGGGACAGCACTCGTCGCGCCGTCGAACCGCTGGCCGTTCTTCATGTTGGAGAGCTTGTCCTTTAATGAAGTACCCCAGCCCAGAGCTCCTTCAGACTTAGACTGGCTGGCCGGCGCCGTCTTCGCCGCCTTGGCGGACGACGACGATCCCGTGCTAGAGGTCGAGTTGAACGACGACAGATTCCTCTTGCGCTTAACAGGGCTCAGGTGAACCTTCTTGGCGTCTGCTCCCCTCGGCGCCAGTAGACCTAGGCTTTTCGCGTCGACTGCCGGCGTTTGGCTCATACTTGACGAGTCCTGAGCCGTACCGCCACCGGCAGAGGATACACTAGATCCCAACTGGTTTGTACGGCCAGTCATCTTCATGTATTCTCTGCCGGCACCGCGACCGATGTTGCTGAGCTGTTTCATGATCTCTCGCTCCTTTTCTTGGTGCTCCAAGCGGCGTCTCAGGGCCTCCTTGCGCTCGGCCCGATCCGCAACCCCTCCGAAGGCCAAGTGTTCGCCGTCGATGAGGCTTGCAGCACTAGCATGAGACACGTAGTACTGAGAGCCCGAAGCACGGTCGTAGTTGCTGGTGTTGCTCTTCTTCAAATTGTCATTCTGCCATTTCTCGCGGTGGTTCTTGGGCCGAGCACCCATGCCGCTGCCAGCTGCTGAGTTGATATCCTGCCGGTGAAATCGGTGCTTCTCTAGGGCTGCATTCATGTGAAATTCACAGAACTCCGTACGTTTCTTGTTGACCCAGGAGTTGCAGTGATTGCCGTCCTTTTTCACGCTCTTGCAGTACCCCAGATCACGCGCTGTCCCAATCTCAAGGACTGTGTCGCCATCGCTGTTCAGCACTATACTAAATCGGCCCGTGTCTTCGCGCCCCTTGGGAGGAGGCATGATACTTGGGTTCAGAATTGCCACCAGGGTACCTGGCGACAGCTTCCAATAGCGGGCAAAGGCAGAATCGAATAGGAAAAGGTCAAGTTGCCAAGTCAGATCCACGAGTGTAATCACCATGTACTTGCCACGCGGGTCATCATCGTCAGCGAACCGATTCTTCTTCTCTTTGAGATCTGAGCCGCCCGGAGGAGGCTTGTGGGCTTTCGGATCAGATTTGGATGCAATAATACCCAGCACCACGATATCTTGTTCGATATCTGGCAGCTCGAAGTTCGGAGCCTTGACACAAGCTAGAAGATCCTTGATCAGGTACGGCTTCTTCCCCGAAAGTGTGCGTGCTAAAACGCTGTGAGGTAGGATGCGTTTGGCGAGATGTAAGGCCGAGTATGGTTCAAACGAGGCTGCTTCGTCGGGATTTGCCGAACCAGCCTCGCCATCAAGTTTGTCACCTCTCCATGAACTAGGAACCGTATTGCTCCTTTTTATCCTCCCGCCCGCCAGGATTTCCTCCCGGCTGTAAGATCCTTGCTCCGAAGGTGCTTCAGGTATCTCTACCGCCTGGGTCTTGTATTGTTCCACTTCCTCTTGTTTGACCTGGAACGTGTCGTTTCTGACGTTTCTTATTCGATCTTGCCTTTCTTTCTTCGTCGCCTCTTCATTCCTTGCCTCGGCCAGCCTTTCACTAAATGATTTCGGCCGGTCTCGGCTTACGAGATTCTCCTGATACGCAGCGGGTGTGCGTGATCTTTGCAAATAACCACTACTAGGTTTGTCATTATTGCGCGGACCTCGTTGGCTAGATGCTCGCTTCAATGAAACATCTTTGGCCTTCAGACCCTTGTCGATACCCAGTAGCACCCGACTAGGCGACCTTTGGCTTTGAGCAGTTTGCGTCCTCCGTACTGGCGAAACAGGAACCTGCACCTCCACTTGAGATTGAGATGGGAGTTTTGATGCTTCCTTTAGTATTGTCGCGCGTGACTGTGCCCGGCTTGCGGCTAAAATGTCATGCCCTGACGATGGCCTGGGGGTGGTTGAGTTGCCCAGATCTACGGAACCTCCAGCCTTCTTCTGTCTCCGCTGGAACGCTTTCAACTTCAGCTTTGCCTGGATAGCTTGTAGTTTTAGCTGTAGCGTCTCCTCGTCCTCTTCCTCGTCCTCCATGTCTTCGTCCATGTCCTCATCGTCCAGATTGTTCCGAGAAGTGGCTGAGCTTGTGGCAAGAGCAGACATGGACCGACCCCGTTTCAGCGGCGATGGCGAGGGTGAAGACCGCTCTGCCATGCGGCTCATTCGTTCGCGGCCGCCGGGCGTGCTGGCGAGGGCTTCGTGGGGCGATCGCGGGGGCCATTGTGCTGGTGGTCCTGCTCCGGATCCTTCAATCATGTCAGTTAGGTCTCAAGATGTGGGTAATCTCGATTTGCAGACGTACTTTGAGCCATGTTGGCTCGCTTCTGGCGTGGATTATCACCGTACCATCACAGGTGTTTGGTTGTTTACTGTGCAAATGCTGTGCTTTGTATTGACTGTTGTACAAGAACCTGTATGGACAGGAGCCCCCGCTTGTTGCCAATACAACAGCCCAGCCAACCTGTCTAGGTTCGCTTAGAGGATGATGGTCGGAGGTGTAACTTATACAGAGGACGTAAGTGTGTCTCGATTAGGTAATAAACCAAAGATACAATCCGGTACTATTGTTGCTGAGAATGCTTTCGAGAATTGAATTTCGTCAAAGGCTGCAAACAAACAATGTCGGCGAAGGGTTGGTCAACAGTCGCATATAGATAGTACAGATAGTACAAGCGCTTATTAAAGGCCGGGGTGCCGAAACCAGAAGCCCTTTCTGACAGTGTAAGTAGGCGCGATAAGATTTGGGATGGGTTGACAAGCGATCAGGTGGGATGGGATTGATTGATGGCTTGGGCTGAATTGCCAACCCAAGATTTAGATCAGAATGGGGGATACAACGGTACATCCAAGCGACCCGCTGCTGGACGAAAGCGCCATTCTAATAGGTAAGCTAGAATCAAGTGAGCAGACAAGTCAGAAGTGCATGAAATTGAAACCTAAGGTTCGCGTCAAATCCCTGCCCCGACGCGTCTCCACAGTCGCGCTATGATAGATTATAGACGGGCAGGGATCTAAATTGGCCTTCTTAGTAACGCGGAGAGGTGCATGTCGTCGTTAATTGTGTTATCAGTTTTACTGAAGCCATTCCACCATCCTGTATCTATTAGTTGCTCGGACAGGAATTTCACTTAAGTGTTTGGGCACCGACTTTGGATCATCACAATCTTGGTAAACGATATGGCTAGGACGACGCGCTCCAAAGCCGCCACTGGGAGCGCCTCGGCAAAGACGTCGGCGGCGACAGCCCCAGCGCCCTCAAATAAATCCCGATATCAGCTGCCTTCTACCGCTGCGAACCCCCCTAAAATCTTCATTCTACCGAGCAAGGCCACCAGCGAGGCGCGTGTGGTATCATTACCAAACCCGCGGTATGACAAGCCTACGCGCTACCTCGTGTGCCCCGAGACAGGAATATACGAGTTCACCCGCATCACAGCCCCGAAGTCCACACCGCGGAGCTGGTTAATAGACACCAGCGCCAACATCAGCACAGGATCGGAAAAGGAGGAGAAGCCAGACCCGAAGAAACCAAATGGCGACGACAGCGAGTTTGGCGCCTACGTAACCAAGGGCGCCGAGCTGTACTTGGCGACATCGATCGACCCCGTGTTCCTCCTATTACCGGCATTGGTCTCGGATGAGATAGCCAGGGGCGAGGGCGGAAAGAAGATGTTTGTCGAGAGCGATGACTATTTCGATCAGCTTGGCAAGGCTTCACCACACTTTTCCGAGATCCTGCGCTGGGGCAGCATACGGCAGTTGCTCGAGTCGAGGATGGCCACCGTCTGCGACACCATCGACGCCGGCGGGGAGCTGATGTATCGGTTCAGCAAGGAGAAGCTGCTGGCAGAAATGCTCTCCAAGGCAAAGCGGATGAGCGAGAAGTCCCTGCCGCCAAGCATGGAAGAGAAGTTTGTGGCCAAGGCTCTGGAGGCGCCGGTGTTGGGTCTGAAGAGGGAGGACACGACGACGACAAATTTATCTGCTTCCACACCCAAGGTCGACTCGACCGAAAGTCAGTCGTCCAGCGAGTCGACGGAAACCACAACAAGCCACATCTCCGAAGCATCTACCACAGCGACTTCGGTAGCCGATGAGGCCACTGCCGCTGCGTCAGCATTGAAGGCCTCGATGCAAGCTTCGCCCAAAGTGACCCAGCTTCAGCGGCTACGTGTCGCATTCTCCTTCGTCTGTTCTAGCTATTTCCTACCATCCCAGGTCTCGCAGCTTAAACAGCAACTACTAGAACAGAAGGAACTTGTGGATTTCAGCCCCCTCGATGACTATCTTGCGCAAGTAGCTTAAGTTACGCCAAGAAGCGGCGTCATCGCGTTCCATGGGCGACTACTCACGGAAACATGTTCTGGATGAGGAAGAACTTATGGACCGAGCAGAAAAGAAGCGGAAGATGGAAGAGGATGAGAAGCGGAAGAAGGCCGGAGAGTCGAGAGGTGTCAAAAATCTGAAGAAGGTCAACACTTCTGGGATGAAGAAAATGAGCGACTTCTTCAAGAAGAAAGGCTGAAAGAAGTGCTTTGGGTATCAATAATTCTGTATAATAACGAGCTGTGCGTCTTGCGGCCCTCAGGATATCAGATCTAGCATGTACATGAACCTTTTAAATCATAGCAGTCATGAATCTGTCGGTGTTGATTATGTACCTCGTGTCTTCCTCTAGCTCGACCCCGCGTGCTCCCAAGCCCTCTACCAAGGCCTGATGTAGGTCTTGCGCCAGGTATGCCGGAAGAGCTACCGTAAGTGCCTCGACTTGAGCCCCTCGTACCCGTCGTACCCCTAGTTACGGTCCGTCCCCTAGTTGAGCGTGTGCGTGTCACTGTGCCTCTGCCCCGGGCCGGTGTCCCGGCCGCTCGCTGCTGCTCTGCTTCCTCCCGCCTACGCGCGGCCTCGATCTGCCGGCGCTCCTCCTCGGCGGCCCTCCGCTCGGCCGCGGCCTGCTTCTGCGCCGCCTCGTTCTCGAGCTCGACGAGGTCCTGCGTGGCGCCCTTCCACGTCGGGTTGAGGAGCAGCCGCTGGTTGTGCTCCGTCTGCGACAGGATGCGTGTCCACGTATTGAGCAGCGTCGAAGCCGTATTGACTGTCTGCGACACTGTGCCCATGTTGCCCTTGGCGCGGTCCAGCGTCGAGAGGACGCCCTCGACCAGCTCGTTGATCTGCCGCACCCCTTGCAGCTCGCGCTGGAGCGCCGCCTCGCGCGCCTCGGCTGATGTGCTGGCTTCGTAGGAGGAAGGCCCTCCGCCCTGCTGTTGCTGTTGCTGTTGCTGCGGGGTCGGGGTCTTCGGGTCTCTGGGCCGTTCGGGTTGAGCAGCGGCTTTCCTGGAGGCGGATTTGGAGGCGGCTTTGGCTGATGGGGAGGCGAAGAGGTCCTCCGTATCGGAGTCTGAAAATTGGTCCGCCATGGCGAAAATAGACTATGTGGTGTGGTGGCAGCAGTCAATATCTGGTTGAGCTCTAGTGCATGCAGGTCTTGGGAGGCCGTTTTTTCTCTCCTGTTGCGGTGTGTGATCCCAAATTGGCTTCAATGACGTACAAGGCTGAGTTGCCTGGACGTTGAATAAGATGTTTACTATGTGAGTGTATGTTGTTTTTGACGCCGGATGCGGTTTCTGGTGGGGAACCTGGCAAGTCTGGTCGGGTTCTGCTCCTCAACCAGGGCTCTGCAGCGACACCAAAAATCGCCAATCAGTAGGGCTGTCTGGTGTTTCGCGGGCATCTGATGCATGTGGTGCGGGGCGGGGCCATGTTTAGGTCGCGACGCGTCTGTTGCTCCTCGAGTAAACTGGGGAGTGCTCAAGACGCGTCTTTTTGGTGTAAATTGATTCGAACTGCAGCTGTCAGACTGTTTACGGGCGCAAGGGGAGTGGAGATAGGGAGTGCATGAAATGCAGAACGAAAGGTGGTAGGGTGTGCTGGCAGGGAGTGGGCATGTTCAGAGGAGCCAATCCACTCTGGGCCCATGCCAATCTCGCAATAGTGCCCAACCCCAACCCTTGGTTCGTCCGTCTGTGTCCGTCTGTGGCAGGCTCGCTCAGTCCCCCAGCCACCTTTGTTCTGCCACTCTCACTACCGAAAATCACCTCCCTACTACCTCGACCCGGCGCGCTCAACGTCCTCTCGTCGTCGCTCCTTGAATAGTTCCCACTCACACAACCATAATCTTTAACCAAAACTACGTCAACATCATCGAACCTTCGACCGTCCCTGTCTCTGTCGCATTCTTGCTAGACTCGGAAGATTATTCTTGGACATAATTGCGTTTTGTCCACGCGTAATATTCTTTTGCAGACAGGATTACATCCGATTGAGGAGGAACGGAACGAACCCGACCGAAGCTTGAGACGATACGAAGTCACCATCCGATCTGTATACTGATCGGTCTTCACCCAGCGACTATACTACTATCGACAAGATTAAAGCTCGTATAGTCCGTCGAAACAAACACCACAGCGCGTATAGCTGTAGTCGTCTCGGAAACTTGCGGTCAAGGTCCAGCATTTGGAACCTCGACCCAAAACGCGACACTCTTTCGGTGCTTCATGCGCTACTCAAGCTATTAGCAATTGCATACGGATAGAGGGAGCTCGTTATAGCAACCAAATAGCTTAACATATCTGCTTTCGAGCTTCAGAGCTTGTTCGTCAGATTTGTGCCAGCGAGCTTCTTACTCGACATATACGAGTAGAGGTATTTGGACAGGTTGTTGGGTTAAAACAATCCATGGTGGTTGTGGTATTGTTATTGGAGTGGCCTTTTCTGTAAAGTCCAAGGGATTGTTGTTTTGGTGGCACACTGGATCGTCACCTGGTCTTGACTTTGGCTGCGAAAACACAAGTCATATAAACGACTTGTTGCTGGGCAGTAAACCTCAGTTCTGCCAGTCAACGCGGAAGCTGTTGCGGGGCCTCGAAACTCAGGAACTTGGGATCACACCTGCACTGCCTGAAAAATACCTACCTAATCATGGCTACCCTTTTCGAAGCTTCAACTCCTCCACCCCCATCCAGGGTCCATACTCCTTCAACTCCCAAACACGGCTACACTGACAATTGGGAACCTTTTTCTCCCCGCAAATCAGCACGCATCTCTGAAAAAGCAATCAAAAACCGCACACCTTCGCCCAGATCTTCCACTTCCCGCACCACAACTTCACGTTCAACAAGCACTATCTTTGGCACTCCAGCTGCATCGCCCCAGAAGAAGCGTGCACCCGCGATGGATTCTGTGCGCCGTGCTTCAGCCCATTTGACGGCTGAGAGTGCTGCTGACGCCGCTGGTCTTCTTGGCGTTCCTAGCTCCAAGTTGCATCCGACATCTGCGGCTCGTGGCTCTGGCATGCTTCCAACACCCGCCAAGACTCCAAGCGACAAGAATAAGCGCAATGTTGAGATTGCAGCTGGTGTGCGCGCCGCCGCGCGAACCCTTTTCCACGATGAAGTCGACACCATTACTTCATCGCGCAAGAAGCGAACTAAGAAGTACACTGGCGTAGGCCTGGAGAGTTTCAATGCAGAGGAAATCGACGAGCCTATTGAGATCTTCACCGACTCCCGCGACCGCGTTCCTCAGGTTGACCGTAGCCTTGACAATCCCTTCTACGGCGAAACTTCAGCTGCCGTGCCGGAACCCCCCAAGCGGCGCAGCCCTCGACGTAAAATGGTGATGATTCCCGGTGAAGGAAGAGTCCCTATGGAGGACGCTGTTCAGCGCGCAGATGGCACAGTTTATGTGTTGTGAGTATTGACCCTTCTTCGGTATTCGCAGCATATTTTTACTAACCTCAATCCAGCCGAGGAAAAGCATTTTGGAAGCCAAATAGTGATAACAGCTCGGCCGATCACGACGGCGAAGGCTCAGATGATCTTCTGAATGGCGAAGAGGTCGACTGTCCGCCTAGAAGACTGACTCGCTCTTCTGTTCAGCCACGTCTGCTGTTCCCCAGTAAAGCCAAGGGCAAGGAGATCCTCGAGCACAATACCGAAGATGAAGAAGCAGCCACCGATATCGAGGACCACGTTGTCATTGAAAGCAAGGATGGCAAGGATGCTGTGGAGACGCCTGCTGAGAAGCCAATGCCTGGAACACCTACCGCACCCCGTTTCGCGCCTGCTTCTCCCCGAGCACCACTCGTACGACCCGTATGAGCAAAAGGCTGGAAGATAGCGTGTCGGCCATGAAACGCCCGACCAAAACGCAAAGTCCTTTTGACACTTGGCGTCGTTCTAAGAGCCACGCTGGACCTCAGGGACAGAAACGGGAGGCCGATTCACCAGCTACCGGTGTCGCCAAACGCCAGCGTGCCTAGAGTGCATTTGAGGGAGCGGATGACACTGGGCGGCCAGCTAGAACCCTACAGCTTACACATCGTCTCCGTCGCCACACGAGTCAGTCAGACTTGTAGAAGTTGGGGTCTGTTTTCATGCTACCCAGGTAGTCGAACTGGCTACAGTTTTGTCCTTTGTTTGGATTATGGGTTTTCTTCAGTTCTATTGGGCTTAGGGGAAGGGAGTCAGCGATATGATGCCAAACCAAGTCATTAATATCGGTTTAAGCAATTGCTTCTGAAAGGCGTTGCTTGTTGGCGAGTCATGAATGGCACAGCAAAGGCGTTGGTGGAGAGATTTTGCTTCTTGATTTCACAGCTATTCCACACCTGTCCTGTATCACGAGGCTTCAGCAAAGATTGATCCTTGATCCTCGGTCCTCGTCATGTACTCTTTCCCCGTCCTGCGTGGAACCAAGATTTGTCTTGTTCAGAACAAGAGGAAGCAGGCCAGGCGATGAGGGACTGCATCTCCATTTAGATAGATAGCCTTTAGGGGTAATTGACACTTTGTATCAATAATTTTCCGATGTTTTTCGTGTACGCAGCCCGTTGACCAGATTCATGTACGTACTGTATTGTACGAGTAGGAGTGAAGCACCCGTGCGATGAGAGCGAACCGAGACCGAAGAGCCTCCTTCTCTTCCTTGGTAACATTGATTAAGCATAAGGCCTCTCCCAACACCAATCAGTAACAAGTAGGTGGTGACAGACACGTGTGTCGCGGGTGCAGATGACGTGACTGATCTTGATCGCCATCCGAATAACGGCCCCACCCCCACTAAGAACGGACAAGTCCCAAACGAATTTCTTCCTGCCCTTTTGCGCTGGCGGGGCAATTGGGACGGACACCTGCCGGTGAACGAAAGCAACGGACTACCCTTACCCTTCACTCCCTTCGTTCTACTGCATACTACCTACCAAGCCTTGTGTGTCTATACTTGGATCCTCTCCCACTGGCTCAGTTCGTACATATCAGGTGGCTTGGCCGAGTATTATTACACACACATTTCTTCTCCGGACTGTTCACTGGTTTCTTCTTCCTGAAGCATCATCATCTTTGGGTACTTAGATCCTGCAAGACCAGGAACACCTTTCTGCGCCCAATTCAGCAAATTTACTATCCTTTCTTGTGCTCAAGATGCATATTCTCGTGACCAATGATGATGGCCCACCATCTCCTACCTCCTCGCCCTATGTGCATAGTTTTGTACGGGCATTGCAGCGTGCCGGGCACACCGTATCTGTATGTCTCCCCCATACGCAACGATCCTGGATCGGAAAGGCCCATATGGTGGGCGAGACGGTGAAGCCCTCTTACTACCGACCCTCCGAGACGTTCGATCCCACCCCGCCCTCCGACTCCGCCGTCAGCAAGCCCCAGGGCACTACGCACTCGCGACCCAGCAAGTCCCGCGACATTGAGGAGTGGATTCTGGTCGATGGGACGCCCGCCTCCTGCGCCCAGATCGGCCTGCACTACTTCTTCGAGGACCGCGGGCCCGTGGACTTGGTGGTCTCGGGCCCCAACTACGGGCGCAACGCGACGGCCGTGTTCGCGCTCTCGAGCGGCACGCTGGGCGGCGCCCTCGAGGCCGCCGTCTGCCGCAAGAAGGCCATCGCCGTCTCGTACGCCTTCTTCAGCCGGAACCACGACCCCGAGATCATCGAGGGCGCCAGCGCACACAGCGTCCGCGTCATCGAAAGCCTGTACCGCCAGTGGCCGTCCGACGCCAGCGTGGACCTCTATTCGGTGAACGTCCCGCTGGTCGAGGGGGTCGGCAAGAACAAGACCCTCTTCACCGAGATGCTGCAAAACTACTGGTCGCAGGGAAGCTCATGCTTTACCGAGGTCGAGGGCAGCGTGGGCGACGAAGACGAGGAAGAGCGCCGGATACGAGAGGGCGAGGGTCATGAGGGTGTGGTGCCACAGGAGACCTCAAAAGAGGTTGAGAATGGCAACGGATACGCGCATCGGCATTTCAAGTGGTCGCCAAGATTTACGGATGTATACAACAGTGTGGAAGAATCGGCCCCAGGAAACGATGGGTGGGCTGTGAAAGAAGGATTAACAAGGTAAGCGGGCAAGATTGGAATCATAACTCCCTTTGGGTAACACGAGCTGACAATTAACCCCGACAGTATTACACCAATGAAGGCAAATTTTTATCACGCAGCACCGCATCTGCATGGAAGAGAATTACAATTGTAAGTACGAAACGTGGAGAGCATCATTAGCATTAGCAGTTTCGTTGTTGGATGAGGCTTCTGAAGCTGCTGGGGCTTTGTTATGGCCAATCTGGTCAAGATTCTTATAGACCTTAGAGACCTAGATATGAATATCGGAGCCCCAGTTCTTAGGGGGCCTCATGTGAATGCTGCTCGCGTTTAAAACCTCACGTGTTCTGCGATGGCCCGTATACCAGAATATTGTATTGTGTTCAAGATCTAATGATTCGGTATAGAGAACAGCCGCAGCCACAAGATAACACGACGTCCATGACACAAAAACACTCCCTATCACACCGGCCAAAGAACCATTTCTACGCATTGATAGCATACGAGGATCCCTACGTTCAACCTTTGATCCTCTCGGCGCTCTCTAAGCTCTTCCCCGCGGAGTTGTACACTATCCTCTCCCTTCCCGAGTCGCACGACCCGTCATCCTCATCCGAGATATCAATCTCTTCTCTGCTTCATCAGTCGGCGGCTGCCGCTCCGCCCTCAGAGAATGACACCCGCCTCCTGCAGATCACGCCCTATGAGCTGGTCGACTGGTCGTACGTCTCGGACGACCACAACAAGGGCAACGTGTTGGTGAACAGCTACATGCTGCGCAAGGCCCTGATCCGCAAGCACTACCTTGGCACCACCATCGAGCACTGGGTGGCCAAACATCCCGAGTCGGCCCTCAACTCGCACTTCCGCCGCGGTGACGCTTTCGAGGTTGATTACGCCGAGTTCCTGGACGACGCGCTCGTCGAGGCGTTTGACCTGCGCGCGAGCCTGGACAAGAACGAGGAGATCGAAGACACCAAGGACCGGGAGTGGTGGATCCTCAAGCCCGGCATGAGTGACCGTGGCCAAGGAATCCGTTTGTTCAGTACAATGGTGGAGCTGCAGGGGATATTCGATGGATGGGAGGAAGATGAAGACGACGAGGATGAGGAAGAAGAGGACGTAGATGGAGAAGCAGCGACTGGGAAGAAAGACGATGCTATTGACGGTGACGACGACGACGACGATAAGGACGACGGAATCACTGCCTCTCATCTCCGCCATTTCGTGGCGCAACCTTATATTCACCCGCCTACTCCTGCCCGCCTACGACAACCGCAAGTTCCACATCCGGACGTACGTCTTATGCGTCGGCAGCCTTGATGTTTACGTTTATCGCGAGATGCTCGCGCTCTTCGCGGGCAAGCCCTACGTCGCGCCCTGGGACGTCTCCTCCTCTGCTGGAGGTGACGACGGCGCCAGCGAAATCGACCTCGAGGCTCACCTGACCAACACGTGTCTCCAGCGCACCGTTAAGGACGGCTCGGTGCGCCGATTCTGGGACATTGACATCCCGACAGGGGTATCCAAGTCGGACCCGGAGAAGCCATCCAAACAAGCCATATTCGACCAGATCTGCGCCGTCACCGGCGACCTGTTCCAGGCCGCGGCCCAGGGCGGCATGACGATGCACTTCCAGCCGCTGCCCAACGCGTTTGAGGTGTTCGGGCTGGACTTCCTCGTCGATGCCGCGGGCACCGCCTGGCTGCTCGAGGTCAACAGCTTCCCCGACTTCAAGCAGACGGGCGACGAGCTCCACGGCCTGGTCCAGGGGCTCTGGGAGGGCATCATGGCGTTGGCGGTGCGGCCGCGGTTCGGCGGTCTGGGAAAGGTCGAGACTCCTTCTGCTGTGAATGGAGGGGACGAACAAGAGGACAGGGAGAGCTACGCGGAGGAGGTCAGGGATATGGTTCATGTTAGGAATGTTGATCTGGGGAGGCGATTTGGATGAGAATAGGGGATCTAGCGCGTGTTGCTGAAGGCTTCCAGATTCTACTCCTTTGTGTTTATCTCAGGGACTCAAGGCATCGGCCGGTGGATAGCTATGTCTCTGTCTAATGCTGGTTCTGATAAGCCAGATACATACCGATATATAGTTTGAGGTGGTTGTTGGCGTCGGCCTTTACCTCTGAATCTCATCACCATCGCAATGCGTCATATTTATGAGCTAGATGATGTTAGGGAGAAAAGAACAGAGATCAGGTAACGCTTGAGACTGGGCAGCAGTCAGTAGTCATTGCCAGTATAAACTAGAATGCTGTCTCTTCGCTGATTGATGCCTCAAGTGTTATTCTTTTTTTTCCGGAGGCATGTAGTTCACGTTGAAAGCAAGCACACTATGTGTCACTTCGTAATTCTAAGGGGGCATTACCGCAAGGGAGAAGAGCCGAGCCATACGTTACACGCGATAGGCTGGACCCGGGATTGGGGTCTCCGGCAAGTACAGGATCGCATATCTACCTGCCGTGTTACGTGACGAGATACCTAGGGTCCACGATCTCGGGGACATGCTGATCCGCTTGCTTACTCCAACGAGGAAGGGGGCTGTGAGTGACCGGTCGCCCACCGTTATGACAAGTAACAACGCACAATACATGTCAATTTGAAATAATCAGATACGGCTCACCTCTGACTATGTTCCACATATCTTGTGCTTTTGTTCGTATTGAATGAAGCTGGAGCTTACGAGACCCTGACTACATCCAACCGACTGGCTATATCAGATTCCCGCTACCAACAAACCAAGCCAGCTCTTGTCCGAGGATGGGGCGAGAGTCTGCTAAGCCTCTCTGATGATGAGTCCTGGTCGTGGCCTACATACGTAGTAGTACACACATGTATCTAGATATCCTACAGATTAGATGAGGTAGCTTGTCGGCGGCCTCTTGCTCCAACTGGAATCTCCCTCAAATCCTCAAAGTCTATTGCCACCATCAAATCGGGTTGAAACAGGTATGGATGAAAGTAGATGCTGCGCCTTCCATCTTCGAGGCATCCCATGGAGGCGATAAGGTCTTGGAAGTGTGTGATGTTGTGTCTGGTGCTGCCAAGTAGCCGCAGTATAAGTACTGGATCCACCCTTCTTACTGGGCGAGCCTGGCGGTTACTAAGCCGGCGTTAGGGAGAGCTCCAATTGGCTAGATTCTGTATCCAACATGCCCAGCGCTTCTAGGCTCCTCGTCGCCTAAGGTTAGTAGTGGGACTCGATCTACATACATAGACGCTTTCTCTCGCACGAAGAGGATTAGTGTTACCTTTGATTATATTAATTCCAGTACCATACACCTCGAGTGGAGGATCGGGGAGGCAAGCGGTTACACTAACCGCTGTAGCTCCTTCTGCCCTCTCGACTCGTGTAGTGGTTGATATGGTGTTCTAGTGTCTACTATGGAAGATGGATAGATTCGGCGGTGTAAAACTAACGTCGACGGAAATATTGAAGCCCCATTTGATTAAGACCTAACAGCCCAATCTGCAGAGCTCCTACTCCGGCTGATTGGATCGCTGTTGTCTGGTTGCTGCTTGGTAACGGGACTATAGGATTAGTTGGTATATGCCGAGACTGACACCGCATCCATCCACCCTTGGCTGCTTGCTGCCAAAAACCCATGTGGCAATCCTTCATGCTGTTGCTGGAGAAGCTAGAAGACGACTAGCCATGCAGCGACACTTGTCACTCACAATTCCCAAAGAATCCCCTTCCAAAGCGATGGGAAAGACGTTACGTGGAGGCGGTCGCGATGATATGTTGACGATATGACGTGAGCGTGTGCCCAACCTAGCAGCAGCAGCAGCCACCGAAGCCGCAGAGTAAGGTAGCATGATGGTCAGCCGATAGCAAACAGCAGTGATGAACAGTGGACTTTGTTTCTTCTTGTTTCAACGGCGTGAGCCGTTGCGGGCAGTGGGTTCGAAACACATCGGAGGTTTTCTTTCCCTTGTCCCCAGGCGGATTTCCCTGAACAGGAAGGTAATTCATGATCATCAAGTCTTCGTCCGGGTTGGTGGTGACGTGCATTGTTGCGATTCGAATCCTTTTATTCCAAGCGGGGTTTGCACATGTTTGCTATGTGCCATTTTGTTTTTCGCGCCGGGGAAGGAAAGGGCGTCGCTTAGCTTTCCCGCGAAATGAGCAGGACTTTGGTTTCTGCCCAGCGATTCGGATGCTACAATAACCCCTGGAATTGCTGTGCACAGCCACGCTCCTTGCGGGCTGATCACAGCAAACAACCCCATCACGAACACTGCAGATCAGGGCAGAATCCAGGAGGAGGGAAGGAGTCAGTGTGTACATAACGCCTGTCCCCCAATAGTTATTTGTGTCTTGACTCAGAATATGTAGGCTGAATTGCAAACCGCGCGTGTGTGTGTGTATGTGTGATACCGAGGAGGCGCAGATCTCGCTCGGAATGCTTGCAGCCGCCATGGTGGAGGAGTCGCAAAGAGAGACCGGACCGCCGGACTGTGAAGCTAGAATATTGCCGCCAAACGGAACCCGCATTTATCACACGGAACGCGCATCTCCCAAACTGGGGTACACACGTCAAGTGTTGGTAATAACTCGTCGCGCTTGAGTAGCATATTACTATAATGGGGCTTCGTCTGACCTTCGATTTTGTATGGGTTCCGTTCAGTATGGGGAAACAGAGATAGCATCATCCATCCACTCAAGCATGGTCAAGCTAGGAACAGCATGAAGAAGTTAATCACACACTCTTCTAGAAGCCCGAGCCCAGGGTTTTGTTGATGCTGTAATTGATCTATCTAACCGAGACGTCATTGGAGGTACTTTGCCCGGAGTCAGGGGGAGGCTGGTCGGACTATTACTGTAACCGGCAAATTCAAGATTAAACGGGCCAATCAACATGCAGCGAGCCACGCCGCATTTGGGGACTTGAGTTGTTCCAGACAGACCTCATCTCCGAACGGCTGTACAACCACCAACATAACATGTACGAGTCAAGCAGCTGCCAACCCCTACCTGCTTCCCGCCCATAGCTTATATATCGTGATATGAAGGAGCATTTCACTACATAAACAGTCTCCGCCAGGCGGAAATACCTATGGGTAATGCCGTGTAAAGCATTGCAACCCATTGATGTGTTAGAGATTGCCCAATACTTAACCATTAGCTAATCTGGGTGGGCTTGCTTCCGGGCCATGCAAGGTGGGGGCCATTGTCAACGCGGAATTTGCAGATTCCATGCTTACCTCAGTCCGGGGTAATTTACTGCTTGCAGAAAAACCTAGCCAAAGCCACTCGCGTCGTCAGAACTATTGACGTACGGGACACAGGTTAGGGTTCAACTTGGAACCCAATGGCCTGGAGGTAGTCTGGTAGTCCAGTCATATTGCACGTGTGCCGGCCTGTCAAGATTATGATACACTCGTGGCGTAAATAAGATATTAGCCTACGGCTCGGCAAGAAACAAGATGGCTTGATGACGTCGCAGCCGACAGAACTAGGGCCATGCTCACTCGGAGCACTACTAGTTTCTTATTAAGTTCGAACCTGCGCGCTCAGCTTCTGGATAGGCCAAGATCTAGAGAGCTACGCGTACTTGGCTGAGACGTGCTCTGACGGGCAGTACAGCGGGCGATATTGCTCGCCAAGAGGCCAAGAAGCCCGCCCATATTGGAAAATCAAGAATTCGCGAGGGAGGGAGACATAGCGGGCATTTCGAGGCCTCCCGCCAGCTCTTGGCTTGTACTGTCACCTCTTCAGTCGCCATGGACCTCTCTCGGGGAGGGGGCAACATTTCCAGTCTGGCAGTGCGGTGCAGCTTAACGTTTGCGAACATGCCATGGCGCTAGATTAGCTGCCTCTCTCTCCTCACAGCTTGTATCGTGGGGCAAAAAGATGCTTTGTGACTGAGTAAATGCATAGCCAGGGCTGGCAAGATGGAGCTTTTCTTCTATCACTACCAACCATCAATCGTGATGGACCAAACCAACCGTGTTATTCACGTGGGGTAGGAAAATGTATGAAGGGTCGTGATAGCTTTGTGGCTGGACCATTACATGTCACATAACTCATAATGTTCTAGCCCCCGTTCTAGTGTGACCTTGGGTAAGAGTAAGGTTGCTTAGTGTAAGCATTACCACTAGGTTATGCAGCCTCCTATGTCGCCTCGGCTGAAGAAGAAACTGCATTGCATGCACAGAAGTCCTGGTTCTGGACCGCTTACTTACGTACGGGGTGCCTCACTGGCTTAATGCTTAGGGTACCTTATAGCATAGGCTCTATATCAGCTTCTACCTCGATGATACACATAGCCAATCCCTTGCTCCAATCTCGGCTCCGTGCATCAGCAGGAACATCATCCCGTATTCAAGATAGACTGTATAGCGACAGGCCCATATCGCATCGGACTGGAGCTGCTGCACAGATCACTTTTCTGAAGAGTTTTAATGGGGATCGACTGAAAGAGCCAAGTACCCTAAGGTAACTTGATGGGCCAGCGCACCAATAAGCCCCCTGGACGGCCTACCCTGATGCTAGGTTAGGTTAACTGCGTTAGGCTGGATACATGCAGAGTCAGGAACAGGGCAGACAAGGGCCGACATGCACGCTCTGGCGCTAATGCAGACATCTAGAACGGTACTGGGCGAGACCGGGTGGTGTCGTGGTACATGGGGCTTGCACAGCCTCGCTCCCAAGGGTCTTGGCTTGATCTCTACTGGCTTGGCTCACCTGGGCTGCAATTCGCAATTCGCTCTCTCTCTCTCTCTCTCTCTCTCTCTCTCTCCCTCCTTCCTCACCATCCCTCTCTGCGCGCATCAAGCAAGTAAGCATCTAGGTCTCTGGACTTAGCTTTCTCTGTTGATTGCCACGGACGAAGAAGCGAGAGAGGGAAATTAGGGTAGAGAAGCCAAGCAGAAGCCGAGCAGAAGCCAAGCACTCCTTTAGAGTGCGAAGCAACGATTGCTACTTGCGGAAGCTCCCTCTTTGGCCACACGTGCTGTTTGTTGCACTGCTTGTTTGCACTGCCCCCTCGACCGATCGCACTTGCTTGCTGCTAAAGATCGGATTGGCTTTGGATACATGTACTTCCTTGTACCACTGCCAGACCAGCAGCACTCTGGCCCGCCGTCCTTCCTTATCTGACCTTGCATGCCTTGTATTGTTTTCCCTGGACTTTGTTGTTTTACATCTTCTACCACCGGCTCGCTTGGGCATTTCACATTCTTCCGGTCTCTAATTGCAGCATCCTTTGTTGTTCTCCAAACTTGAGGTCCAACAACAACACGTTCACACGCCACCGCTTATGGAAGGTTTGCTGGCATCACTACGAAGGCAGTGCCCCAGGAAGGCCGTGTGAAACTCTGCAAAGGAGGGAGAGCGCCGAGAAGTCATAAGAGGAGGCAGACACATTCCATATTCGGCATCTGGAACTCTCTCATTTCCCAAATCATCTCTAGACCCGGCCATTTACGAACATGGCCGACTCCTCCAGCAATCAAGATGCGGCGACGCCTCGACGACCCCGGGCCCCGACCATCACCATAGATACCACAGCAGTTGGCGCATCGCAAGATAATGACCAGGATCCCACGGCCGCTGCACCTCGCCAGCATTCTCCCATCTCTCCTACCGACGACACCGTTAGTCCTACATCAACCGCGAACCCATTGGGCCACGGCTGGACGTCCTCGGATAACAAGACCATAATGCCTCAACGGCACCCCTCGGGGGCCTCTGCGACTTCGGATTACCAGGGTTCCCGATCGTTCGACAGCGACAACAGCCGGCCCCAGAGCCCTCATAACGTCTCCAGCCCAGTCACCTCGAGAGGGAACGACCGAGTCCAGAACTTCTTGGCGGTGCCTAATAATTACCGATCGAGGCAGAACTCGGTGGACAGTGAGGATGGCACGAGATCTATCGCTTCTGCCTCTTCGCTAGGCGAGACGGTTGCGGCGACGGCATCGTGGCAACCTGACAAGGGCGAGAAGAGTGGCGGCATGGCGGGAGACGCCAACAACGACGAAATCATGAAGGCAACGGATGCCTTGAAGCCAGACGCAGGCAGGGAGGCCGACTTCGAAGTAAAAGATAATCCTTTTGCGTACAGCCCAGGGCAGCTCACCAAAATGTTCAACCCGAAGTCATTGGCTGCGTTCTATGCTCTCGGTGGTCTTTCTGGTATGGAAAAAGGTCTTCGCTCAAATCGAGATACCGGCTTGAGCGTGGATGAAAAGCACCTGGATGGCACCGTATCGTTCCAGGATGTGACCAAAAAGGACGCCAAGTTGACGACAGAAGGGGTACAGAGCCCGAGCCCCGATACACCTGTCGCTAGGACCAACACAGCCGGACGCGAATCCAATGAGGTTTTCTCCGACCGCAAGCGTGTATTCGGCGACAACAGGATTCCCGAGAAGAAGGGCAAGAGCTTCTTACAGCTTGTTTGGATCACGTATAACGACAAAGTCTTGATCCTTCTTTCTGTTGCTGCAGTTGTATCCCTTGCAATCGGTTTATATCAAACCTTCGGTACCCAGCACGACGCCGAGCATCCAGGAGTTGAATGGGTTGAAGGTGTCGCCATTATCGTGGCCATCGTTATCGTCACACTCGTTGGATCTCTGAATGATTGGCAGAAGGAGCGCCAGTTTGCCAAACTCAACAAAAAGAAGCAGGATCGAGTTGTGAGGGCAGTACGATCGGGGCAGACCGTGGAAGTTTCCGTCTTCGATATCATGGCTGGAGACGTTGTTCACCTTGAACCCGGCGACCTGATCCCCGTCGATGGAATTTTGATTCAGGGTTACAATGTCAAATGCGATGAGTCCCAAGCGACTGGTGAATCTGACATCATCAAGAAGCGAGGGGGCAACGAGGTCTTCGCTGCTATCGAAAATGGCGAGAATCTGAAGAAGGCAGATCCTTTCATTCAGTCTGGAGCACGAGTTATGGAAGGAGCTGGAACGTTTATGGCTACGTCGACTGGTATCTATTCAAGCTACGGAAAGACTATGATGGCTTTGGATGAAGACCCTGAGATCACACCTCTCCAGTCCAAACTCAACGTCATTGCCGAGTATATCGCCAAGCTCGGTGGTGCTGCCGGCCTACTGCTCTTTCTCGTCCTGTTCATCAAGTTCCTTGTGGCACTGCCCAACAACCCTGCCACACCTGCAGAAAAGGGGCAAAACTTCTTGAATATCTTCATTGTTGTTGTGACGATTATTGTCGTTGCAGTCCCTGAAGGTCTTCCTCTTGCTGTTACACTTGCCCTGGCGTTTGCTACAACCCGTATGCTTCGAGAGAACAACCTCGTGCGTCACCTGAAGGCTTGCGAGGTCATGGGTAACGCTACCACCATCTGCTCAGACAAGACTGGAACCCTGACACAGAACAAGATGCTTGTCGTATCTGGAACCGTTGGAACTAGCCATCGTTTCGGCGGCGATAGCGAGAGCTCTTCTGCTGGCCCTACCGCTAAGGAGCTTGTAAGCTTACTTGGCCGGGACGTCAAAGATTTGCTCTTAAAGTCAATCTCCATGAACTCAACCGCATTTGAGGGCGATGTTGACGGTGTGAAGACCTTCATTGGTTCCAAGACAGAGACGGCCCTCCCTGACATTTGCCAAGGAGCATCTGGGTATGGGACCTGTTAGCGAGGAACGCTCCAACGCCAAGGTTCTGCAGCTGATCCCGTTCGATTCCGGCCGGAAATGCATGGGTGCTGTTGTGCAGTTGGCCAACGGCAAAGCCCGACTATACGTTAAAGGAGCATCCGAGATTCTACTAGCGAAATGTACGGAGATGTTGCGCGATCCCTCCCAGGACTTGGCACAAGTTCCCCTCGGCGAGGAGAGCGCGGAAACCATCCGTGGCCTCATTGACAGCTATGCCTCTAGATCACTCAGAACCATTGGCATCGTGTTCCGCGATTTCGAGAAATGGCCCCCGAGAAACAGCCGCCGGACCGACGGCGAAGTTAACTTCGAAGACTTGTTCCAAAGAATGACTTTCCTGGGAATGGTCGGTATTCAAGATCCGCTCCGTGAAGGTGTCGCCGATGCCGTCCGGAGCTGCCAGAAAGCTGGTGTCATGGTCCGCATGGTCACTGGCGATAACAAGTTGACGGCACAAGCAATCGCAAAGGAATGTGGCATTCTGCAACCCGAGGGTCTCGTGATGGAAGGACCAGAATTCCGCAACCTATCGAGGATGCAGCAAGAATCGATTATCCCCCGACTCCAAGTTCTGGCCCGCTCCAGCCCCGAAGACAAGCGTATCCTGGTCCGCCGCCTCAAAGACCTGGGTGAAACCGTGGCCGTAACTGGTGACGGTACGAACGATGCTCCGGCCCTGAAGCTTGCTGATGTTGGTTTCTCCATGGGTATTGCCGGTACTGAAGTTGCCAAGGAAGCCTCTGCGATCATCCTAATGGATGACAACTTCAACAGTATCGTCAAGGCCTTGAAGTGGGGCCGCGCTGTCAACGATGCCGTGAAACGCTTCCTTCAGTTCCAGCTTACCGTCAACATCACTGCCGTCCTCCTGACATTCGTCACGGCTGTTTCCAACGACAAAGAATCCTCTGTTTTGACGGCTGTCCAGCTTCTTTGGGTCAACCTGATCATGGATACTCTGGCCGCTCTTGCCCTTGCTACCGACCCTCCTCAAGACAGTGTGCTCGACCGAAAGCCAGAGCCGCGCGGCTCAGGCATCATCTCCACTACTATGTGGAAGATGATCATCGGACAGGCCATTTATCAGCTCGTCATCACTCTCCTTATTTACTACGGATCTCCTAGCATTCTGTCTTACGATGATAATATCGAGAAGGCTCAACTGAATACCCTCGTTTTCAACACATTTGTATGGATGCAGATCTTCAACCAGTGGAAGTAAGTACCAACCAACCTCGTTTTGTTTCCAACCGGCCTTTTCCGTTATCGGGTAACTAACTATGAGTTCAGCAACCGCCGCCTGGATAACAAATTCAACATCTTCGAGGGCCTGTTCCAGAACTGGTTCTTCATTGGCATCAACACGCTCATGTGTGGTGCCCAAGTCTTGATCATTTTTGTTGGCGGTGATGCGTTCAACATTGTACGAGTTGTCAATGAGCAGGGCCAAAAATCACCCCCACAGACAGGAGCTCAGTGGGGATACGCCCATTTTCCTCGGCATTCTTTCCATCCCTGTTGGCGCTATTATTCGATTGATTCCTGACAGCCTACTTGCGAGCCTCATCCCTGAGCCGTTCAAGCGGAAGTCGCCCGGCCTACCGGGTCTGACCGTGTCGGACGAAGAGCGGTTCAACTACTACCCAGCTGCATTTACCGAAGTTCGCGATGAGCTCGCCTGGCTGAAACGTATCAAGGGTGGGCGACTGAACAACCTGAAGTTCGCCATGCAGCACCCACGGGAAGATGCTACTTAACAGATCTAAATCGAAGAGCCCCGTCCATTCTCGATCCAACTCGGTATCAAACAAACCACTCCCGCCTCGACTCCGGTCCGTGAGGACAGCGTGGGTTCGATGGCACTCACACCAACACCAGATTCACGCAAGCGTTCGCGTTCGATGAGGTCGCGCTCCAACTCCGCACTCGGTGCGCCCACTGTCATGGCAGGCATTATTGCGGGAAGTATCGCGGCAGGGTGGTCGCCGGTTGAGAGGACCGGCGACGACTCAACTGCTGGACAACCGCCCTCGCCCCTCGCCCCTCTCTCAACAGCAGCAGGGAGGAGCCGCAGCGCCGATGTTCACGGAGGAGCCCGAGAGTATGGAGTGCGAGTCCAGTCGACCCCGCGCTACCGGGAGGGGAGCATCGTTGGATATTCCCAGGCTAAGCATACCAAAGCCTCCGGCAGAAAAAGAGCGAAAATCCACTTCATAAGCAGACATGTGTTCATATAATGTAATTGAGTAGGTGTTTGCCCCAAGGAACATCTGCCGGTAAATAAAAAAAAGACTAGCGGTTGTCCATAATATATACCCCTTTCTAGCGAACAATCGATTTCTTCCAGTTATGAGCGTAGGCACCTTGTGTAGATTGTTCATGTGACCAGGGCAGCTTGATGGAATCCTAGATGAAAAGAGTCAGCATTGGGGCGGGTGGCGGTGCCTACGACTTAAAAGCAAGCGATGCAATGATTGAGATATAGGGTATTCCTGTAAATATACAACTATTCAAACGCCAATAGACATGTCCATCTATTCAATATCCGATCCTAGACCTCCTAGACCTGTCTTCTACCTATTCATAGAGCTATGCGCGGGAAGAATACACAGCCATCTAATAACTCGAGGCTTAGCTATGCTATACTTTGTACATACCTTGACTGCTGCTTCTATTCTTAGCAGAGGGAGGGCTGTTGTAAACAGAGAGGAGGGCGATTGATTACGCATTGCTGGGTTTCATCTGTTTGAAGGCTTTGGTCCTGTTGGTTGGTCGCAATCGGAGTGGTGTTGCTTGCTTTGTCGTTGAATTCTATCCGCGGTAAACGGTTCTGGAATTTGAAGTTGGGGCAGGCAAACAACAGTACATGGCATGTAAGTTGGCCCTCCCGGGGATTTGGAAGTAAGTCAATTAGAGGTTACGACCATGACCTACTCGGAAGAGAATATAATATATATTGGACGCTGTTGGTAAAGAAGATGCACACAGGTAAACGCGTGTGTGCGCTGATGAACAGGGCGGTAATTGTAGCACCCAGGCGCGAATGGATACTATGTCTTTGGCTGTGTACCTATATAGACCGGTGTAGTTGCCATTGTCGTCTTTGCTGTTAGCTAACGACTACCTATGAATGGGATTACCTATCTTGGCGAATAGCAGCAAGCATGGGGGCCAGACAGGGTTCATGCATACTCTGCTGCCTTGGGGTTGAGGCATCCTCTCTTGCTCTCTCACTCTTGCCCACCGCCGGGCTCAGATCGGGTCTAGTTGCGACAATGAGACTTGCATTGATGTCTTGTCCCGAACACATGTTAGCATGATGTTGCAAGAGGTTATTGATTGACTACCTATGCGCCAGCACTTGCTGTAAGTAGTCTGTCAGCAGCCAGTCAGATGGAAGTAGACGGATGGATAGACGGCTGGTCGGACCAAGAGGAGGGCGAGAAGCCGGCACCACGTGTCTGGATCGGCACCATCTCGTCACATAACTACTGTGAAAAAAGAGCTGGCCAGCTCGTCAGCCGGAGTCTGGAGAAACGTGACGATCGACTGAATGATGGAGAGAAGAAGCATCGCGTGGTTCGAACCATGGGCATAACCCGGCACCTACCCATTTGGACACTTTACCTAATCAGGTACTTAACGGGCGTGCATGGCTCAGTTTCAACGCGTCGTCAAAGAGTACCTTTGGTCGGACAGCATCGTTCACTTGCTTAGGTTAACTACTGGATATTCCATGACGGTGAAGGAGATGGCGTTTCGTTGTTCATGGTCCTATTCTATGCCCATCCACGTCACTAAAGAAAAGAAAACCTGAGTCCCCTAAAGGTGGAGACGCGACCCTCCGGAGAGAGAGAGCTGGACACATATTGATAGAAAGAGGAAGAAAAGACAACCAGTCAGAGGGCATTAAATAGGCAGGTGAATGGAAGGTATAGATTCCAAATGGACAGCCAGACGAACTGGATGCTTATTAGGCATCCCCTCGGCCCCCAACAGAGAAGCATGCGAGCGACAGGAAGCGAGAGAAAGAGATAGAATGGATGCCTGCTTGCAGAGTAAGTTGACAGTTGATGGGGGGCTACTTGCAAGCGCACGATATAATCCATTTGATGTAGGTAGTTTTCAATCCATACTTACATTTACAGGTATCTTGACCGTCCGCTTTACTTTGATTTGCTCGTTCACTCACAACAGCCAAGGTCCGCCCAGAGAGACTACTTGCCTACCTTTTGGACCTACTTGGCCGAGTTGTCGCGAGAATAGTCGGTTCGCCTATTGATTGATTTTCCTTTCCTCTCTCTCTCTCTCTCTCTCTCTTCAATCTCCCTTCACTTTACGTTACCTTAGCTTCCCCAAGACTATTTCTTTCCCACTTGGCTGCAACTCTCCCACGCCCCGCAACCCAACTTGCAAGTTTCAGACCTTGTGTGCGTCCATCGTTTTCTCAATCCCGTCAACCCAAAAACAACTCCCTCCCTCTCTCTCTCTTAGCTGTTGTTGTTCGAAACTCACCTTAACTTGCACACACACACCGTTCCTTTTCTCCCTCCCCCTTGCTGACCCAGCTCAACCAGATTAACATAATAATGTGAAGCCAAGACACAATACAGACATAACTTCACAACTCTCATTACATAATCCCCTGTTGAGTAGCTCGCCACGACTTCTTCTTCCCTCCGCCCTTGCCTTTCCTTTGACACGGTCCATCCGTCTGTCCTTTCAACCGGCATCATCATTTCGGTCCCCAACAGCATCCCATCTCCTTCGCAACCTTGTCAACTGTTTGATCTCATCTTCCATCGAGATGAACGGCACCAAGCGCCGACGTGGTGGCACAGCGAACGCCAACACCACCACCACAACCCGCAAAACCCGGCTTGTGGTTGCGGCCGTCAAGGCTGTTGAAGAAGAGTCCGAGACCGAGACTCCCGCCCCCAAGACGACGGCCACCAAGAAAACCACCAAGCAGCAGCCCGTCACGGAAACCACCAAGCCTGACGATGATCCGCTCTCTGACCTGCACCATCTTGCGGCAGACAAGTCTGACTCGTGGGAGACTGAATCCTTGTTTGAGGACATTATTGATGACTTGACACAGGACAAAGTTCTTACTGACAGTAAGTCTTCTATTTCTTCCTCGTCTTGTTAACTGCATTTGCATCATTCAACAGCCCCCGGTACCATTTTTACGCGTCGCTGCTTCTCCTTGGCCCATTTTCTGTGCCGCACACCCACTGACAGATTTCGTATAGTCGTGGAAGATGCCTGTACCACCGATGAGACGGTCTATTATCGTCAGCTTCTGCGCACTGCTGGGCCAGAGCACTTCTGCCGTTTGACTGTAGAAGCCGGCAAGATCACGGCTAAGAAACTCCTGACCGCTTTCGGAGTTATCCCGCCGCCCTTTCTGGAGGGCTCACCCGATGACGAGTATTACGGCCTACTGACACTGGCCTTGAGCCGCGAGCTTAAGAAGAGGGCCAAACTCATGAACTTCAACACAGTGGGCGATGCCGTAAGTCTGATATACAACGCCAAGAATATCGTTGTATTAACGGGGGCCGGCATTTCGACATCTCTGGGCATCCCAGACTTCCGGTCTAAGGACACCGGGCTCTATGCCCAGCTGGCACAGCAAGGCTTGGCCATCAATGACCCTCAAGAGGTGTTTGATATTCGTGTCTTTAATGAAGACCCGACTATCTTCTTCACCGTGGCCAAGGACATCCTGCCTAGCCACAAGAAATTCACCCCCACACATGCGTTCATTGCTATGCTGCAGAATAAGGGCAAGCTACTGACCAACTACTCGCAAAATATCGATAACATCGAGGCCAACGCGGGTATCCTGCCGGAGAAGCTTGTGCAATGCCATGGCTCTTTCGCAACTGCCACCTGTCAGAAGTGCGGCTATCAGGTGGTCGGTGATGAGATTTATTCCGACATCCGTGCCGGCCAGATTCCCCGGTGCCTCAAGTGTATCAAGACGTTGCGAGGCAAGGGCAAGACTAAGCGGAAGCGCTCATCTAACCGGTCGTCTAGTCGACGACTCCGGGGGAGCTCTGACGACGACGATGATGATGACTTCAACATCCCCTCGGCCGGAATCATGAAGCCCGATATCACTTTCTTTGGCGAGGACCTTCCAACCAAGTTTCGAGACCGACTCGGCAACCACGATCGTGATCTCGTGGATCTGGTCATCGTCATTGGCACCTCGCTCAAGGTCACGCCTGTGTCGGAGATGAGCCGGTTCCTGCCGCCCAATGTGCCGCAGATCTACATCTCCCGCGACCCGGTCAGTCATATCAACTTTGATATCGACCTCCTCGGCGATTGCGATGTTGTTGTTGCGGAACTGTGCCACCGGCTTGGTTGGAACCTTCAGCACGAGATGATCAACCCATACCAGAAGGTCCAAGTAAAGCCCGAGGAAGGATACAGCAGCCGACACCGATTCTTACCCTATGTGGCGCCGCCGGAGTCGGGCTCACTGAAGCGAGAGGAAGATGAATGAGTTTCTTTCCTTTTGCGTAGATGGAAGCAAAGGGATACCATTCACTGCTTACTTGGTTATCCCGCTCACTCCATGGGTTCCCTCAGGTGTTCCTACAATTCCGCCTGGCCAGGTCATTCTCAGGCTACAACACTGCCAACTTTCAGTCACAATGCTGCTCTATCCTCTCAAGGTTGGCAGTATTTATTGTCAGGGTTCCGGTATCTTGCCATCGTTTTGGGACGCGTGGATAGCTGTCGCCTTTTTTTGGTGACAACGAGTGTAGAATTAACTCCGTTCAGGACATCATGTTGGTGTTGTTGAGGCAAGGCGTTGGGTTAAAGGTTTTGCGTGTCTTGCCTTCTCTTTCCCCTTGTTTCTGGGTTTTCGCTATTCTTATTTTTCCAGATCATCCATGCTCTTGGGGTTTCTTTCTTTCTTGTATGGCATAGCGTCGAGAAACATTTGCGATTCAAAGCAGGAAAAATCGATCACGATGCTGCATGCTTTTGAGGGCGGTGGTGGCATAGAGGGTTGCTTGTGCGACGAAGTCAGACGCGAGGCTCTTGCTCACCTTTGTTGATTATTTGTGTTTACTGCATGGCGATAATAGACTTGTACATAGAAAAGACTCAGATAAAAGAATCGAGTTTAATACTGCATAAGAATGGATGCCATGTTCAAGCTGTGATTTGACGTATGAAGAGTCATTTGGATGTTCAAGCGCGTAAGCAATATTCTGCCCACGCTAATATATATAAAATATAAACACCATGTTATGACGTGTCTTTCCAATGCCCTTATTACATACATGTGTCTCGCTTTCAGTCCGTTGAAACATACCGATCCGCTGCTCCTATCTTAACCAGCTTCTTCGCTCAATCAACTCTTCTAATCTACAATAAACTCTCGTACTTATCCAGACCTCCCCCCTGCTGCTGCTGCTGCTGAGGCTGCATAGGCTGGGCAGCTTTCTGCTGGTTCATCGCCATGCCCATGCTATTCTGCCCACCCATCATGCTATTCATACCCATCTTGTTGTTGTTCATGCTGCTCATGCTATTCATGCTGTTGTTCATCGGACGCATCGCCGCCATCCCAGTGCCCATCATGCTGCCCATGCTCGATGTGCTGGTGTTAGCCGCCGCCGCCCCTCCAAAGGAAGACAGCGACGGTTGTGGTTGTCCGAATGCGGAGGCATTATTGGTGCTGCCAAAGGACGATGACGACATGTTCCGTTGCGGCTGCCCTGGGGGAGGAGGGAACTGAAGCCTGACGAAGCCGACGGCGTGCCGCTACCAGGCGGTGGGGCCAGTGAGAAGGACGACAGACTGGACGACTGCATGGCGGGCCGCTGCTGTTGGTTCAGCGACATGCTAGCCATGGACGATGACAGCGGACTCATCATCGGTTTGCTGCTGGCGTTGGCCATCGAGGACGATGCCCACGGATTCGCCGCTGGCGTAGTCGTAGATGAAGAGGACACCCACGGCTTGCTGCTACTAGCACCAGTCTTCGGGCTCGTCATGGGCTGCAGGGCTGAGAGAACTGTGTCGCTTGCGGGGTCAAGGATTGGAAACTGTTCAGGTCGGGCGTGACAGTCCTGAACGCCGGCTGAGGCTTGATGGCACCGAAGCCTCCAGCTGCGGACTGGGTCGTCGGACTTGGGGTCGACCAAGAGAACGCCGGCGCCGGCGGCGACTTCACGGTCTGCGACGTAGATGATCGGGCCGTGTTAGGCGCGTCACCCCAGCCAGCATCCATGGGATTGCTAGAGTCGAGACCGCCGCTGCCGCCACCGCCACTACCACCGGCTCGGCCCTTGATGAGCTTCTCAAAGTCGTCCTCCGAGGACCCGTTCGTCTCAAAAGTGGTGCCCGTAATCCCACCAAAGGCCATGAAGTCCTCGTTCTCGAGCGCCTTGCCATTGGACCCAGAACCAGACAACTCCTGGAGCTTCTTGGTCTGTTCGTCTTCCACCCTCCTGGACAGCGTCCGGATTAGCTCCATGAAGGTCTGGAACTGCTTGAGGTCGAGCAGAGGACCCAGACTCATGCTCCACAGGATGGGCAGGATATCCATGGCCACGAAGTCGGCATCGGCGACATCGCCCACCACCCTCAAAACGCTCAGCGCCGCCATCATGACAGCCGGCTCCTTGGTTTTGATCACTCTAACCAGTGGAACAATCTTCTCCTGCATGGTGTATTTATCCAAAGCACTCGAGGATGACGTCTTCTTCTCGGGAGCGAACCGGCCCAATCCATCGTCACCTCCCGTGGGGTCATTGGAACCGCCACATAAGATCACAAACGCTTGCAAACCTCTGACCTTGATGGCGAGACTGTTCGTTTTGCTGAAGACGGTGGCGATAACGGGGAAGAGTTCGTTCTTGATGGTGCTGAAATCCAATATGGGCAGCACCGTTGGCAAGCCACGCATGGCTACATCCACGATGGCCGGCGTTGGGCATTCAATTGCCGTCATAATAATGGGCAAGATGTCTATGGCCTTGGTCAGTACGATTAGAGGGCGGTGTGGGTAGTCTTCAGTTTGTACACACCATCTTTGAACTCCTTCCCGGAACAATTGCTGGTCATAACGGAAGTGTATTGCAGAATCACCATTAAGCAAGCGTCACGAGCAGAGTCTTTCTCCTGAGCTTGAGTCTGCTTGGAATTGGTGATAAATATCTCCTTGATACGCGGCCGCACCCTCTCAGAGAAGGCCCGTTTCGAGGCAGGCAAAAGCTCAATAATCTTGAAGATGTTTTGCATAATCAGCGACAGAAGCTCCTTGTCTTTGAGCTCCTCCAACAAGGCAGGTAATATCTTCTTCTCCATCACCGACTTGGGGAACGAAGGTAGCACTTTATTTAGCCCCCGCATGAAAGAAGCCTTCTCGTTCGGCGTCTTAGCTGGGAACGCATCCAAAAAGCGTATGGTGGACACCAATATATTATCGAAGTACTCGCTCTCCTGGAACTCCCTGGCTGTCATTCGCTGTGCGGGCCGTCGTGTGATTAACCGAGGCAGTACATGGATTGGCAAGTCCCTAGGCAGAGGCCTTGACGAAAGAAACCCGTTTTGTGACGAGGGTACAGTTGAGGAGGACGAGAAGACCCTCTTGTAGGACGAGACGCTGGAATTGCACTCGATGGGAGAGCGGTGAGGCGAGTTATACAGGGCAACACATAGAAGACCTAACGAGAACATATCGGCCGACGTGGTAAGATTAGTATCCAAGACGAAGTCAGGGGATGTATAGTCCAGATTGAGCTGCACATGCCGAGGCAACCTTGGATCAAGGTTGAGGACCTCAGATAAACTGATCGGCTGAACTGAAGTTGGTTTTGTAGAGCCATCTGGGGGACTGGAAAATGAAAGGCCGCTGATTTTCCAGTCAGACTGCGGTAGCCAATGTTAATAAGTTGATAATAGACAGACGTTGGGTATATAGAGATTTCCTACCTTGGCGTTTACTAGAATGGCATCAGGGGTGAGGTTGCCATGAACCAACCCAGCATTCTCATGCAGGAACTCAAGAGCCTTGCTGACCTGGAGCAAGCCTTTTTGTATCTCTAGCTCGTCTATCTCGAGTTCCCGCCTCCTCTTCGTACCATCGGCCTCTTCGGTGATGTATCTGCTCGAGCGGCCACCCACGCCCCCCGCTCGTTCCTGGTCATCTTTTTCGGCAAGCAAACTGGCCAATGAGGCAGTCACGGGCTCAGTCACAAACTGCAGGCCTCCTCCGCGTGTTTCCTCGACCGGCTCGACGAGTTCCAGCACGTTGGGGTGTCGCAAGCGGGCGAGGGACGAGGCTTCCTTCTTCAGGCGCTCGACGACTTCTTCGGCGGTGCGCTTGAAGGCGCTGGCGCCGGATCGTCCCAGGGAGTTCCCGTGTGAGTCGAGCAACTTCCTGTCGAAGACGAAGACCGAGTAAGGCTTCTTTGTCTTCTTTGCGGTCGCATCGTAGATCTTCCAGGGACCGGCATTGGACGTGATGTTGGGAGAGATGGTGTAGTTGCTGCCGATGTTGGAAGAGAAGCTCTTCAAGGACGAAAACATGATGGCAAGATGGGGCGACCTTCAGCCCTCATCTCTTCGTGTCGCGGCGTTGGGCGTATCCGGCGATTATGGTTCCGACTCTCTCTGCGGCTTTCGCGCCGAGGGTTCGCGCGCGCGCTGAGCCGAGTCGCCGATGTTTATATTCCGATCGGAATGGGTCCCTTTCTGTCGTCGCACGATCGCGATCATATGTCGTCGCCAAAGTTCTAATGGCTGCCGCAATTTTATAAGCCGACCCGACTCTACCATTAAATACGTCGTCAGTCAAGCTTGCAGGGGTGAATGCGTCCAATTCGCAAAATGGGTTCCAACTGACTGGCCAAATAACCTTGCCTTTCAATGGGAGCTAAACAAAGGTCTCGAGCTGTAGTATCAAAAACATCAAAGTTTCGGGGTAGTATTCGCAAAGTGGTGGAGCGAAGTGATTGCATGTAGAATAATATAATTAATTGCATGTAGATACCGAGACCTGGTCAGCTTGTGATAGACACTTTATCACTGCCCGATTTCCAACATCAATAGGTTGAGCATAGACGATAATGGAGCTCCGGGGGCTCTGGGGGTCGTTCAAGCCACATCGATCACTCGAGAATCCAGTATGTAAAGCTAAGCTGGCAGCCACTATGAATCCCTTGGCAGCTTGGCGGCAAGTACCTTGGGTTAGCGGGGTTGTAAATAACTGCAACTCAGCTACTCCGTACTGCAGCGGCATTGCCCATGATGGATCCGATCAAATTGATTGGCATGGTCCCTTGATTGGATCCGATCGGGTCAGGCAATTCCACCACCTGCAATGGTCTGACTGGCCACAAACGACCTCCGATAGCGCTACGAGCTACGCCCTTCCTGACCCAATCACTTTTTCCCAATTCGAGTATATCATGCGCTGCAGCCCCGACGTTGAGCACCCGTTGGAACTCGTTGACAAATGATTCTACTGTGACTGATCCCAATTGGCTGGAGCCAGGTAATTTACTGCCCTCTCGAGAATATACAAGAGATCTGCATTTGGTTACACCAGAATATTGCTAGTTAGACTTGCATTGTTTATAGAACACCATCATGTTGCGACAGCTACTTCCGCGAGCCGGAAGAGCCTTTAGAGCCTTTAGAGCTCCTGCTGCTCGCCAGCTGCTTCCTCTGAGTCTGGCTGCTCGTCAACCAGTGAGATGCTACAGCATTCAGCCCGAGGCCGCCTCGCGCGCAAAACCCGTCGATGTCGACCCCTCCAGGCTGTCGATCACCAAGACCGACTCTCCCAAGGAGCTCAAGGACCCTGCCGCCCTCATCTTCGGCCGAGAATTCACAGGTACAGATCCTATGCTATGATTGCATGCTTTACGATGTGCCTATCGCTAACTTTGCTACCAAGATCACATGCTCACAATAGAATGGACACAACAAGATGGCTGGCTAGCACCGAAAATAACACCCTACCAGAATCTGTCCCTCGACCCGGCCACCTGTGTTTTCCACTACGCCTTCGAATGTTTTGAGGGCATGAAGGCCTACAAGGACAAGAACGGCAATGTGCGCCTGTTCCGCCCGACAAGAACATGGAGCGCATGAACAAATCGACGGCCCGCATTGCCCTGCCCACCTTCTCGCCCACCGCCGTCATCGACCTGATCTCCCAGTTCGCCAAGCTCGAATCGCGCTTCATCCCCGACCAGCGCGGCTACTCGCTGTACCTGCGCCCGACCATGATCGGCACCCAGAAGACGCTGGGCGTCGGCCCGCCGGGCAGCGCCCTGCTCTACGTCATCGCCAGCCCTGTCGGGCCCTACTACCCCACGGGCTTCAAGGCGGTCTCGCTCGAGGCCACCGACTACGCGGTGCGCGCGTGGCCCGGCGGCGTGGGTGACAAGAAGCTCGGCGCCAACTACGCGCCCTGCATCGTGCCGCAGATGGAGGCGGCCTCGCGCGGCTTCCAGCAGAACCTCTGGCTGTTCGGCGAGCAGGAGTACGTCACCGAGGTCGGCACCATGAACATGTTCGTCGCCCTGAAGAACAAGGAGACGGACCAGAAGGAGCTGCTCACGGCGCCCCTCGACGGCACCATCCTGCCCGGCGTCACCCGCGACTCCATCCTGGCGCTCGCGCGCGAGAAGCTCGCCCCCGAGGGCTGGATGATCTCGGAGCGCAAGTACACCATGAAGGAGGTCGCCGAGGCCTCCAAGGAGGGCCGCCTGATGGAGGCGTTCGGCGCCGGCACGGCGGCCATCGTGAGCCCCGTCCGGACCATCAGCTGGAAGGGCGAGGCCATGGACTGCGGGCTGAGCGAGCACGAAGAGTCGGGCGAGATTGCCCTGCGCATGAAGGGCTGGATCGAGGCCCGGCAGTACGGCGACGAGGAGCACGAGTGGAGCCACGTGTGCTAAAGACAGACGGACGGACGGAGAGCTTCAACAAAGTCTGATAGAACGGCCGGTAACTGGCGCCATCCTTGTGTACCATACCAAGGACGGTTGTAATTAAATAGATCGGAACGGCGCATGGCGTACATAGCCTCGGGCTAAGTTTTAGCCAAACACCTAAAAATGATTGCATTTTATAGATCACACAATGCGAGTCCATGGGTAAAGTACATGTTTTAGCGAGAGATCGTGAGATGCGTGAATGTACATAGGAAAATCGACTTTTCTCTTCTGGGACTGCCTACTGCGATCCCTTGTCCGATTCATTCGGGAGCGACCCAGTTCTATAATGCTGCATCTCTAACTCGGGTACACATAGCAAACGGCGAGAAGCCGGCAGCTGAAAGATGAGAGTGAAAACAAGATAAAACAAGGTTCATGTACAGATGTGTAGGGTGTTCGCGAGACGGAAGGCGGATGGTCAAGCTCAGAAGAAGACAGGCGTGTCTTCCTTGGCTATCTGCCATCCAGTCATCCCGTTCTAGGAGTTGAGTAATGTTTCGTTTGTGGTTTTTTTTCTCTTTTCTCCCAGACGTTCATCCGGTTTTCCTTCTCTTTATGTTCATCTGTCCGTCCATCTACATAATCCACGGAGCCCGCCAGAACGTTCTTATCGCTTCTTCTCCGGGTCCTCCAGGATGCCCTCGGCTTCTAATCTCCTCCGCGCCTCCTCAAGAGCCCAAGTCTGTATACTGTAGAACGAGTCAGTATCGGTTTTTATACATAGATTGATGGCAAAGACAATGCTTGTGGGATCGACCATGAAGGCAAAGGTGAAATGATGACTCCTCGCCCGCAACGTAGTATCAAGCGCGCGCATGCGACGGCCTGGCTTGCGGCACGGGTGTATGTCTCGCTAGCTAGCTAGGCTACTTACGATGTGTCGGGCTTGAAGGCATAGGCGATGGCGGCCAAGGCGAAGGTGCCGCAGAAGCCGTAGTAGAACGGCGTCTCCCCAGCCCTCCTTCTGGTACTTCTCGCCGGGCTTGACGCCGAACAGCCAGCCGGACGGCGGGTCGTACTGGGGGCCGTGGCTGGCGGGCCGGGCGGCCGTCGAAGAGAAGGTCCGGCTGCTGCTGGCGGCGGGGTTCAACGCTGTGGTGAGAGCGCGAGTCGCCCGGGCGGCGGCTTGCGGGCGGATCGCGGGCATCTTTTCGTATATTTCGCTCGGCTCCTTTTTCGGTGGTATATCGAGTCAATTGAGACCAAGCGATGTCCCGGTCAGAAAAGGGAATGGAAGATTGAGGTTGGAGTGGAGATGTATCTATTTGGCCCCGAGTGGGTTGTTGCTTTGGGTGCCCTCAGGTCAATCGGGTAGGTCCTTCCTTTGAGGTGAGGTTGAAGCTGGAGGAGAGAATGCCGAGTTGGGGCGGTTGCGGAGTGGGTCGGAAAGTCACGTGGGATTACTTATGTCAGCAGGTTCTCCAGACCTCGGTCCCACTTTTGCAGAGCTACAAATTTCACCAGACAATTTTCATATCAACCATTTTTCCTGTTCTTCACATCACTCCCAGGAAGATTCCCGACTCTGTTCTCAACCATTCCAACGGGAATGTGTTGGACATTGTCACCCAGATGCGGTATGGCAGTCGTTGCTTGAGCAAGAGAGTCAGTAATTGACTAGTACCGCATCTGCTGAGCATTAATGGTAAGTCGTTATGCTTTCTATTTCAAGTCTCCCACCTGCCTTTTTATGATGACAAACTACTTCCATTAAGAACGGCCAACTGAATCTCTATGTTGATTTACAAATATATCAAGCTCAACAGTCTGAAATTTGCATCTTTAATGTTAACATTTTTGCTACGCTCTGGCCTGACCATTCGCTAACTCAAATGATTAGGTACTTCAACTATTTCGGCACTTATGACATGATAAGGCGGCAACAGCCATTCAAAATGTCGTGTATGACACTACTACGTACATAAGCATGATTTTAATGAACACTACGATTTATCATATCTGCATGCCAACCTAGTTCTCCAGTGACTCTTCTCTCTATGCTGGTTATGCTAGCTTACTCGACCCTCTCATACGTGATCACACCTTCCGTTCCATCCTCCATGTATTCGATGACCAACTCATCGGCCCAGCCATCAGGCCCGAGCCGGAACTCAGCCTTGGCGACCTGGCCTGACAGCCAGTTTGGCGTATTCTTCAAATCTATGAAAACGGCCCAGTACTCGCCGGAGACATGCTCAAATTCGTAGGAAACCTCCCACACGGCATTAGCGCGTGACGCCTTGAGCTGCGGCTTGGATGATTGCCGAGAGCCCGAAGAAGTCCCCTCGTCGACTTCGACCGTGAGATTTTGATACGCTGGATGGTAGTATGTCCCTGCGTACTTCTGGAGCGGTAAAGTCGGCGGTAGCGGCTGCTCTGTACGCTCGGGGTAGAGCCGGTCGACGGCGAATCGTAGCTTGACAATATGTCCTGAATAGACTTCTTGCCTCTGAACATTGTCGTTGATGATTAGCTCCCGAAAGTAGGCCAAATGTGAACTTGGTTGGATAGTTCTAGGATTCTTTTTTTCACTTACGCAGCGGCCCAGTCATATCGATCTTCCTCTGCCACGCCCAGTTTGTCATTGATCAGTTTCCACGCCAGAGTTCTGCCGGCGAAATTGCTCGTCATGGCCGTGTTGGCCATAGTCACCACGCCGTATCCCAGGTCAGGCAAGAAGAACACCTCGGTGCCGTAGCCCTCCATCCCGCCCCCATGGTTGTAGATGGTGTGTCCTTTGTAAGGGTTCACCATCCAGCCCAGGGCGTAGGACCCCGGGCCGTCCCACCCCTTACCGGTCCCGACGGGCGTCATCCGCGGCGTCTTGATGGCTGCGTGCGCTGCCTTGGACAGCGGCTCCGCCTCGTTCGCGAGGCAGCGGATCCATTTGGCGTAGTCGAGCACGGTGCTCACAACCGCTCCCGCACCGCTTGCCCCGTCGAGCCCGGCGAACGGGACCTCGCCAAAGCCGCCCCCGTTCTTCTTCTTCGAGGAGTCGCTGCTGCTGCTGCTGCTGTAGTCCCACCAGTAGCCCATGGCCAGGTGCTCCGGGGCCGCCTGCGCGTCCTCGAGCGAGAAGTAGGTCGCGTTCATGCCGAGCGGCCGCCAGAGGCCCTCGCGCAGCGTGGTGCCGAGCCAGCGGCCCGTGAGGGTCTGCAGGACGTGCGACGCGACCATGAACATGAGGTTGCAGTAGCGGAACTCGACGCGCGGCTCGTGCACCATGGGCAGGAAGCGCAGGCTGCGCGCGAGGTCGCGCATCGTCGCTTTGTGGCCGTCGGGCCCGTACGCAGTCGACAGCGACTTGTCGTGGCGCGGGAACCCGGTCCGGTGCGACAGCGCGTCCTCGAGTGTCAGGTGCTCCTGCGCCCACGCGTACGCGGGCGCCAGCACGAAGTCGTCCCGAATCAGGCGCGCCAGCGGCGTCCGCCACGTCACGTCCGGGTGCGCGGCTGAGTCGATGAGCTGCGTGAAGGCGGCGGCCGTGAAGGCCTTGGTGGTGCTGCCGCCGTAGAATAGCGTCGATGGCGTCACGGGAGTCCCCGGTAGGGTGGCATTGCCATAACCCTACGATTCGTCAGCAAAAATGCCCCTATACCTCCGGATCCCCCAAGGTAAAGGTAAGGAATGGGCGCGGTGGCGGGCCCAAAGAAGCTTTAGCGCTGAGCGCCAGACAAAGATGGCGGCAGCTTGAGCATGTTGAAGCTCGGATGTGGTGTAGCAAAAAGTAAGCCGGATTTGAACTCACCGCAGCCCATGTATTCTCGCCGTCCACGATAGCAATCGCCAACCCGGGCACATGGAACTCGTCCAAAGTCTGCAAAGCGAAACGTTCGAACGCATCATCCAAAGGACTGTGACTGTGTCCGCCCGATAATATTTTCTGGGATGCCAATGCTACAGGGCACAGTAGCAGCGCTGCAGCGCACTTGAATGGGGACCTCATGGCGCAGAGACTACAGGGACTACCACAATTAGGCTCCGTCTGCCAGTCAACTCTATTAATTAAATAGGTTAGGTTAAAGTCTTGTCACTCTGGGTTTCTGTGATTGATTAGAGATTCGGGTGGGAGTTGGTCGTCGAGTTTTACGATTAAGAAGATGATGGAACGCCCCACACCTTCATAACCCCGATGTGATATGTGAAGGCTAGGTAGCATATCCCTGCAACATCTATAAGCAATTCCCGGTACACGTCAGACGCCACGCAGATCTCTGCATGTCGCAATATGCATTGCATACTCGCATCAAGTGCCATAGAGGCTTGCACGAGTGTATGCTGACTTGCGCTGACTTGCTACGCGACCGCATTTTGGTTCAATATGCCTAGGCCATGCACTATGCTATGTTCAAGCCAACAGCATTTTCCGTTTATCCCGATACGCCCACCACCTACTAGGTAGATCCCTGAGTTGACATAGCTTAATCCGATGACCATGCCGAAAGTCCCTCGTAGCACAAGCTAAGTCACGCACTACAAAGAAAGGCTCGTCACTGTTATCGTTTTTCGAACCACTAACTGGAGCAAAATTGTCCAGTCAGTGAACCGGAATGGATCTTCGGGATCAGGTGTTGGTATGGTCGAAAACCAATTATACTGGTGTTGCTTTGTTCGATGGCCCCTTATTGCTTGTGTGGCTTACTCTCTAGAGCGGCATAGGAAATAGAACCCGTCCTTCTGACGTTCCCGGATCGCCGCATGGATGGGGATTGAGCGGTTAGACGGCATGGGCCATATCGTAGGAAGAGCCACTGCAGCAGAGCGATCAGGACATCCTTAGCTTCGAAGCTCAAGCCACGAGCTACGAATACTTGTTCGGTCCCGGGGAATGGGTCTTTAGTAGCACGATGGACAACGCCCTGAGCCATCTCATCCTTGTCGTCTTCTTCTACAACAACAGGGTCTAGGAGCGAAAGTTTACTTCTTAGGAAATGGATCGGCTTGTAGACTTTGATGTTGATACCCGATGCCATCGGCATGTGTTTCTTGGGAGTTCTTCTCTTGTACCCGGGGGGAGCATCGCTGTCTTTCGTCTGTATCTGTGTACTCCAGTAGACATCATTAAGCAAGAGTGCGTCCCCGCCGGTGCGAATGTCATAAGGTCATGCCTCATATTGACCAACAGAGGAAATAGAGCGTACTTACTGGAAACATGAGGCTGATGATGACTAAGTCTGGTCTCGCCCGTAGGGGATGGGGATTGATATTTATATATGAAAAACTTCGGCTGGGGGTTAACACCCTATGTGCATAAATACCTTTCCTGTCCCTTCTTGTAATTACCGGTGAAATTAGGAGACTGGTTATTCCAGCATAATAAGGGGGCGTGTTAGATCTCGCTGGTCAGTCCACTTGCATTGCTAGGTATCTAGCGAAGGGTCAACGGCTCGTTCCTCTCTAACCTTGGTTTCGAAAGCTTTGCCCTAGAGCCAGCAATACCAGTACATCATGGCAGAAATGCTAACAACTGAGCCTTGTATGCAGGCCTTTCTTGGATTGAGTCGCACCTAGTAATCTACTTACAATGCAGTTGTCCGTCAACGCCACCACAATCACTGCCAATGATCTAGAGCTGGCCAAGGAGTTAAGGGCAAGAAAGTAAAACGCGTTCCTGGGCCTCAGGAAAGCTTATTGTTTTTTCCCCCAGTGCAGAAGGGAAAACGCGTTGAGCTTACAGAGTGTTCAATGTGCTAGGATAAGGTAATGACGCTAAGGGACTAACACATATCGTCTTCCCTCCAGTCTACATTCAAGTCCTGGCCGACTACTACTCAACGAAGGATGTATAATTCTAAAGATAGGTTACACTGCGTTATCAGATGGATATATATGAACGTCTGTGATGGAGAGTTCGGCTTTACTGTATAAGCTTCAAAGGAACTGAGCCCAGGATCTGGAGAAACTCATACCATCACTTTGTGTTTACGGACCGACGGAAGGCCATTGGAAGCACATGTATATCCTGCAACGGGCTTCTCCGATATATAATAAATAAAATAATACAGATTACTGCTACGGCGCCTAAAGTGTCAGCTTGAATGAAGTCTATGCTGTTGTTGAGACTACATGTAGTTTTGCACCGAGCTCTCAGGGTTACCGACTACCAGTGTGACCTTCTGAGATAGCGACAGGCGCGTTTTCCAGAGGCATCCCCAGAGAGCCCAACAAGTCAAGTAAACAAACCAGTCCTCCGATACCCCTTCACAAGAACATTGCGACAGTATTACAAAGCCCTTTGAATAATCACCCCTGACCAAGAGACCATGTTAGTATACCCACACCCCTTTTCCTGCATTATTCCACGTCGGCGCAGCCTCGCAGCGTCTCACTGGGTCAAAGGCTGACCCTCGATTAAATATATAGCCAATCACAATGTTCACCATCGGAAACGCCGCGACTAACACGGCGTTCAACTTCTCGGGGGTCTCCGCCGACCCGAAGAGCCGCCGTTACAAGGAGCTAGCAACAAAGTACAATTACATGCGGGACCCGCTGCTGTCCCTCAGCGACGACGTCGAATTCCAAGATTTTATTAGAAGCAAGATCATGGAGGAGCCCGTCAGAGCCGCTCGGAAGAAGGAGAAGGAAGAGCAGGGCCCAGCCCCTGGCAGCAGCAGCAGTGGCGGCGAAGCCGTCGTTCCTCACCGAGCGACAGGAGAACGAAAGAAGAAGAACCACCAGCCGTTGAAGAAAGTCCGTCGGTTTTTCTGTATGTGAACAAGTGTACCATTGGACGAAAGTTCGTTTGGACAAGAATGGCAAGAAGAACAAGAAGAAACGGTGAATTGGCTATGAACAGTTTTCAATTGAATATTGACACAGAAGAGAAGGATGGCTGAATAAACATCTAGAAGAGGAGGACATAAAGGGTTTTCTTTTGCAGTGTTATACGTGCATGGCTCATCAAAGAGTACTACTCACTGCTGATCTTTTCAACTGGTAGGGACAGTACCGTTGCTGCCCTCGCCAGGGCGGTATGCACCTTGTGCACTGCTTCTGGTCCTGGGGGATGCTCTAGGTGACCTGTTCCGCGACTGTACACGGTTACCACGAGATGGGCAGGGACAACAACCGGCAGGATCGAGGCGTCGACAATGCGCAGGCCGCACACCCCCTTGACGCGGAGGTTGGTGTCGACGACCTTCCCCATGGTGGCTGTGCCCATGGGGTGGTGGACGGAGCGCACGGCGGCCCGGATGCGGGCATCCGGGTGTCGATGTACTCTTCAGTTGATTCGGTGGTGCGGGGCTGGGCCTCGCCGTCCAGGATTCCCACGGCCCAGGAAGGTCTGGGCGCTGCCGGCAACCGCAACCTCCTGGCGCACGCCCTCGCGGTAGACGTAATCGTCACCGCGGTGGCGAGGTAGCTGGGGTCGATCTGGTGGATGTCAGCCGAGGCGAGCGTGACGGAGCTGCGCGACGTCTGCGACAAGGGTGATGCCCGAAAAGCCGACGTGCGAGCCGTCGGTGGAGCCCGTGTGGAGCCTGATGTGCTCGAAGAAGGTGCCGTTGCGGAAGGGGCGTTGGTCCGGGGATGGGGACTTGCCCTCGTCGGTATCGATCGCCTTCGCGAGGCCGGCTCCCGTGATGGACGCCGTGACCTCGAAATCGGAGGGGAGCCGAGAGTGTTCGCAGCCGACTTGAAGACGGAGTTTGAGGAGCCAAGGGGGGCCCACCCCTGCTCGGGGACTTTCCAGGCCGAAGGCGAGAGGATGTGGTCTGCGTAGTTCTTCCCAACATCGGGGAGATTCTTCTTCACCGAGATGCTGTGTTTGCTAAACTCGTCCTCGGGTCCTAATGTGATTGGGATTAATATATGGTCTTGTCAAGTCTAGTTTACCGTCACACTGCTAATGAATACGATGACAAATGGGTTATACTTTTTGGGGGCTTTACTTACCAATGCCTGACAGCATGAGAAGCTGTGGCATATAAACGGCTCCGACGGCCATAATGACTTCATGTCCAAGAATGCTTGTGCCATTATCGAGTTAGATACCGGAGGCGGAGGGAGACCCTTCAGGGCCTGCGATGAGCACCTTTGTGACAAGGGTAATTGTCAAGGCCGTGATTCCGTTGAGGGAGTCGACTGCGGAAGCCGTCTGGTGCCTGCTCTTATTCCTGCACTCGTTAAACTCGGCAACGCCAATGATGTCGCCAGCGCTGGCATCCAGATAGGGCAAGGCCGTGACACCAACCTGCTCCCTCCCAGGACTCCAGGACCTTCTGACGCAGAGGGTACTTTGGCCTGGGCAAAGCCATTGCCGCATATATGGTGCCAAGCATTCGGGAGACCCCCCTTAAGGAAAATCGATGCATTACCTTTCGACTCCTCCTTTCGGGGCGTACTGGCTATTACCCTGAGAACACGATTTAATCCAGATTATCCTCATGCTCCGCGACATCTCCTATTCTGTAATCTCAAAAAGCAAATATCTCTCGGCTCCTGGTTCGAATAGTCGGCATCACAGTATTCCATAGTTCAAATCGAATGAGTTGAAGTGGCCATTCCTCTCTGCTCTGGCTAATCAGTATTGTTTCGCAGTCGTAGGATGTCATTCATCAATCTGATGTGCCAGTAGTCCATCAGCGTCTAGCTTAACTCGGGTGGCTGTGTACCGAAGTCATCGTGGCCCCTCGGATGAAGCTAAAGATAATCTGAACTTGTTAGACAAGTAAGTACTTATGAAATGGGTTGTAAGGAGTCATGTCAAGAAGACTTCACCAACGAGTAGCTTCAAGTTACCAATAAAAAGTCCTCTAAAGGCGTAATCATGTTATATGGGATCGGAGCCGCTGCGGTGTCAGCTCTAATTGTGTCACATCTATGTACAAGGTCCCTGGCGTACTTTTTTTTTTTGCTCTCTTATTTCTTAGGCCCCTCCTTCTTCTCCTCAGGCTTCGGCGTAGGAAGCTTGAAAGTGTCGGGCTTGCGGTCAATACCAGAACCAACGGGCTCCCCAAGACGCGGAGCCACCCTCGAAGTTGCGGAAAGCTTGGGTGAGCTCAAGAGGCTCGGTCACAATGCGCTTCTTCTCCTCGTCGTAGCGGATCTCGGTGTAACCGGTGAGAGGGAAGTCCTTGCGCAGAGGATGGCCCTCGAACCCGTAATCGGTCATGATTCTTCGGAGATCGGGGTGGCCCACGAAGAAAACACCAAATAGATCGTAGACTTCACGCTCGTACCAGTTGGCACCGTCGAACAGAGGGGTAACACTGGGCACGGGTGAGGCCTCATCGGCGTACGTCTTGACTCGGATGCGGGCGTTGTGTCGCACGCTCAGCAAATTGTAGACAATCTCGAACCTCTGGTCTCTAGTGGGGAAATCGCAGGCGGTGATGGTGCTGACCTGGGTGAACTCGGCAGCAGTGTTGTCTGTTCTATGATGTTAGTATAGTTTCCCGCGAGCAAGCGAAATAATATTTTGGGGGAATGCCTTCACATACACTTGAGGAAAGAAAAGACGGGAATGACGCCCGACGGGGAGATATAGATGACGAGCTCATCCTTCCACACGGAGAACTGTTGGATGTACTTGGGCATGCAGCCCATCAGCCACGAGCCGTAGCGGTGCAGGTCGTCGGCCTTGGTCTGGTACTTGTCGGCTGGGTTGACGATCGGGGCCTTGAGCTCGTTGGGGTGGTCGCGGGGCGCCTTCCTCGGGTCCTTGGCCTCGGCCGGCATGGCGACGACATTGTTGCGGGCCGTGGCGCTGAGGCAGCGCGCGAATTGCTCAGTGCTGCGCGCCTGGATGGATGGCTTCGTGGGTCGTAGAGCTGAAGCCAGCGCCCTACTTCGAGAGAGCTTGGTCGCCATGGTGGATAGTGGTGGTGTGGCGGACCAATTGGTCGAGTGGTGATGCCGGATGCGGGATTGGAGCTTTTGTAGATGTCGTCGTCCACAGGTCATAGCCAGAGCAGAGCCGGCTGGAGTAACTCCGGATTGGCAGGTGCGCTTCAATTGACCCTTCAGCCACATTTGGGAGGGGAGCTAAGCTCTTACGGTAAGACCCGAAAGCTTTGGTCAATTTAAGCAAGTGGCTCGTGTAGGCTCCACTGAGGCCAGTGATATCATAGCAGCAACAATAAGTTCACAAAGCTCCCTACATCGTCGACAGGAAGACCTGGCATGATGATATTTTACTTCGTCCCCCCCCTGTTATATGTATCTACCAATCGCGGTGAATACATGAGTTTCGACTTCAATGTGTCCTCAAGAAACTTGTGCCACTCATCACTAACCACCATCAGAGCCACCGACCTCTTCTGGCATAGCATTGATGAATGGATGGCCGTTATGTGAAATGAAATGTGATATGCTCATAAGAACCGATGAGGCGGCTTCCCGTGGGCTCTCTATCCTGTTCGTTTCCCAATATGCCACGGGCGTTTAGGTTTACTGTTACCCAAGGCTCGTCGGCGTCAAAAGTCCATCTGAGTTCCACAACAACCAGAGCCCGGGAATGTGGACAGTAGACATTACACAACTTGCCAAGGGTTCATGGGCCGTTTTACCCTATATTTCCCTTGACCGGGTCGGTAAAGCCTAGCGGTAGTATTCTTATTTACATACTTAAAGGCAAGAGGGTTCAACTCCCTCTGCGGTCACTTTTTTCTCCTTTCCTTTCTCCCCCCTCCAGCCCTCTCCAGCCCTCTTCCTGTGAGGGCCATTGGGCGCATCCGAATGTACTGTTGACGTGTAGTTTTACAATTATAACTAACACATGGAGGACACCCTAAAAAGGCAGATACATCAATGGTAATAAATCCATGCATTATGTGGAACTGGCATCTCCCCAGCCATGAATCCGATGGACAATACTTATGCTAACTAACTAACCCTTTGCCGACTACAAGACCAATGCAATGACCTATGGTCGCGGACAGATTCCTCCCACATTACGGGTTTCTCCGTCATTTGCTCCAGCGTCCAGGCTATATCATCATTGTCGGTCGGGCCAAAGTACTCGTACTTGGTCATCAGCATACTGGCATCCTTGATCACCTTCTTCTGCTCTTCGGTAAACGGGACTGTGTTTGAGTCGGCTTCGGTGACCTGCTGGAGCTCCATGGTCTTCCCTAAGACCATCGACCATGTCTCTGCCATCTCGACCGGAGTGTAGAACGCCGTTGCGCAAGTGAGGCGCTTGCCATGGTACTTGTCGGGGTCGGCGAGGACTGGAGCAAGGAATTTCCCAGTGTCTCGGGTGTCAATCAGGGCGGTCCGGGTCGTAGGAGACCATGGCTGCTGGGAAGCATGAGAACCGTCATCACCCTGTTCGGCAAGGTCAGTCAGTGCAAGTATACGTCCACCTTGGTAACGTTTACCTTCACAAGTGGCATGATGCTCAGGTGGTTTTGCATGAACCAAGTTGGCATGAAGAATGCGTTTCTGATGTTCAGGTTGCGAATGTACTCCTCTACTACAGCCTTACTGTCGAAGTGGGCAAGGCCATGTTCTCCGTTGTTCATTTTTGTAACATTGGGTAGCGAGGACCAGATGAGCTGGGTCACTCCAGCTGTAACCGATGCATCTGCAATGGCCTTTACCTGCTTGATCTCGAACTCGACAGAACCTTCACCCCAGACTGCGTGGCCGAGAGATATATTGTCAGTTCTTTACTCCGATATTCTCACAAGCAAATCTGAGGGAGAAAGGGGCCCGGTACGGTCTGTTATTTACCTCAACGATCTCAAGACTCCTATCCTTCAGAGCATTGGCAGCGGCCTTGGAGGCATCTCTTGTGGTTCCACGTAAGGTGAAAGGCGCACAAGGTACTCGCAAGGTCAAAACAGGTTGTCTGAGCTGCAAGTAAGCAACCATATCCTGACCAGCCCCCTGCCTGATGCGGTCAAAGAATCACAAAGGCCTTCTAACTGCCTTCAGAGCCAGACATAAGAGATGTGATGAACGGAAGCCGGCATGTTCCCAATGCGTGGACACAGGCCGTAAATGTGAATTCCTCTCATCACACAATGCTGATAGCACCTACCTCCGCCTCTACCATGTCCCTGGTGAACGGTCACTCGCAGATCATCAGCCCAGTATTACACCCCAGAGCGTCCTCGATACGTGGTACTTTGAGTACTTTCGGGTGGTATACGCCAAGCATTTATCGCAGTATCTGGGCGACTGTTCATGGGAGACTCTCGTCTTGCGCGCAGCTACTACCGAGCGGTGTGTGTTGGAAGGAGCCATATCACTCGGAGCGTTATGTAGCAATATAGTACCAAAAAATGTATCTGGACGACCAGTACTCCTAGGAATATGGGTTCCCGTCCAGTTACTCTCTGAATTACATGCTGACGCCGCCTCGATTTCCAGACGTACCTACAATCTTCGTCTGTGTCAACGAGGCGCGCGATTCCTTGAACTCCATCTCAGGGGCGAAAATTTACATTTGCTGGAAAGGGACGGCTACGGCACGATCAGGAAAGAGCCCAACGGAGCCATTGCCACCTACTCTCGTAAGAGATATCGCCCAGCTCCTGAATCTGTTCAAAATATGGCATATCCGATGTGCTGCTTCCGCCAGGGACACCGCAACATCGGGTGTGAAATCTACAATCTGCCTGCGCATTCTCTTGATTCACCACCGAGTTCTTCATATCTGCGTGTCCAAATACATGTCTGCTTGCGAGATGGGGTATGATGCACATACGCCGGACTTTACTTACATGATTGATTTGGCTCTAGCGAACCTAGAGGCAGATGCTACAAAGCACATGACAGAAAGTCGGACCGGTTCCAGTCACGCCTTCGACATGGCATATAAATGCAGGGAGCCACTACTGAGAATGAAAGAAGTTATGGGTTTGGAGAAACCCGATGGACTGGGCTTGTATAATGCTCGGATGATGGCTGAAGTGGCACGATGAGTTATCGCCATGGAAGAACAAGACCTCCCCGAATCTCTAGATTCGGTTTCACAAGACAAAATCATGGTCCACGAGGAAAGCAGGTTACATGACCTGGACCTCGAGTCTGGTCCGCCTTCAGCGGGTATGCCAGGTCACGGCGGAGAAAAGGGCTCGGCAGAGCCTGGCTGAAGATCTCTGAGATTGTGCGGGTTTGGTGAGAGGAAGGTACAAGGCATACATACCTACCTGGATGCCTGAGCTGCTATAGTGATGGAGCATGGCTCAATACCGGGCACCTAGGCTGTCACATTGAATGATGTGTTTGCTATTGATGTGCGGGAGACAGAAGAGGGAGGCTGCCCCAGAGGTGAATGTATGTGCTTATGTAATTAAAGATAGCTAATGCACCCGTGTTTGATGTACACCCACCGGCACAGCTTACCTAAGCTAACCTCAAGGTTAGAGGTACATTCAATTGGATGCCACATGTTCCTCTTCAACCTTAGGCAGTCACAGGTTTCGCGACCTGATCCGAAGCGTGCCGGGGATTTATTTATTTTTCTCCTTCACAAAGAGATGAACTGAGCAAGAATTACTCACAACGTGCTCGCTAGTACACGGGGCATTTCTGCTTATTCCCGTATTCCTTGCATGCCCGCATTCCACTTAACGGAAAACCATACAAGTCACAAAGAGAAAGGAACATTAGGAGATAAAGTTGAGTTAAGCTGACCACACACAGTCCCAGTCCAACTGATTGATTACTGGAGGTGCTGGGGTGCTGCAACTGTCAACCACCCAAGCAGCACCGTGCACGATACAGGTGCCCCACCTTTTGACACAGAAGGAGCCTAGCTCTGGCTCTGGCTGTGGTGGTGAGTGGTGAGTGGCCAGAGGACTCACAGGACATTTGATCGTTTCTTTCCTAGCCCACTCCGACTTTGCAGGAGGTGATGGAAGATTGCTTCTGTTCTGCAACCATCAAACTTGTTCACCTCCCTACCACCCTCTCCCCATTCACCCTCTTCATCATCAACCACACCCTCGCCGCACCGTGCAGCTCAATACTTTAATTTTCGCCAGAAGGCCCCTCCCTTCTCTCCGTGTACTATTTCTCTCCGGCGTTCTTGCATAGGGTCCATACATCTTTCTCGGTTCTGCCCTCTCAAGCTACCACCACAACCAACCACTTTACCACCTAAGCGATCAGTATTGATTCCCTACCTCGGGCATTCACATCCTCGATAAACGCCTGCGTGACCGTCTCTTAACCTTGAGTGGTCGACATTCTTACTACATCAAGCCTGCTTGGGTCGATCGGCGATTCTTCTTCACGTTGCTTCGGGTTTTGATCCTTGTTCTTCGTGGCTTCACACATTCATCATGGCACCTCAAGACAGCTTCATCGACGAGGAGGAAGATACCTGGTATGTGCCACGCCTGGCCAACCGTGTGCATCTTGTTTTTCACAATACTGACAACTGATGGCAGCCCTCTCTGTATTGAGGAATTTGATCTTTCAGATAGAAATTTTAGACCGTGTCCTTGCGGATATCAGGTAAGAAACCCCCACCCACCGTTTGGATAGTTTGAGAGCATATTAACACCCGTGCCATAGATCTGCCAGTTCTGTTTCAACAATCTGAAGAACAATCTCAATGGCCTGTGCCCTGCCTGTCGGCGACCGTATGACGAGAAGACCATACAATGGAAGGTTGTCACGCAAGAAGAGTTAGCATATCTCACCCTATTTCTATGGTAGACCACAACTAACACATTCGGCGCAGGATTGCGGAGTTCCGGGCGAACATCCAGAAGAACCAGAAGAAACGAGCGGCTGAGCAGCGTCAGAAGGAAGTGCAAAAGCGCGAAGTCGACAAAGGAAATCGTAAAAACCTGGTTGGCGTCCGCGTGGTTCAGAAGAACCTGGTTTACGTGACTGGTCTTACACCTACAGTTCCCGAGGACGAGCTATTGAAGACGCTGCGGCGGCCGGAATTCTTCGGCCAGTATGGCAACATCCAGAAGATTTCGATTAGCAATCGCAAAGCTCCGGATGGCGCACCGCAGTCTCTTGGTATCTACGTCACCTTTGAGAAGAAGGACGATGCGACTCGATGCATTCAAGCTGTTAACGGCTCAATGAACGGCGATCGCGTACTCAAGGCGCAGCTTGGCACAACTAAATACTGTTCCGCTTGGCTTCGGCACGAGCAGTGTGGCAACCGCCAGTGCATGTTCTTGCATGAGCTGGGTGATGAGGAGGACAGTTACAGCAGGCAGGATCTTTCCTCACTTAATAGTGTCTACACCCAGCGACCGCTCTCGAACAACAACAACAATAACGCTGCCTCGTCATCCCGATCCGCATCTCGCCAACAGGGTTTACCTCCGCAACAGCCTTCCGCTGCGCAGGCTATGATTCGTACCTCTAGTAAAGACGGATCCGAAGTAGGCGATGGCCCTGCTCTTCCTGCAACGGCGAACTGGGCACGTACCACTCAGCAACGAAGTCGACGTGGGAGCTATGCTACTAGTGGTGCAGCATCGAGCCCCGCGATTTCGAATGCCCTCCCCGTTACTACCGAGTCAGCGCAGGAAGCTATCGATTCGAGTCAAGATGAACCAGCACCAACCCCAGCTGGAGCCAGCCGGAGAGCGTATAAGAAGGCCGCCTCGTCGGAGCCATCCCCCAACCGGGGCCCGACACCGGTGGAAAGGGCACCTGTCAAAGATCCTTACGCGCAACCAGATATGAACGATATTATGAGATTGATCGCCGCCTGCCCGGACTTCAGTGCGCCCCAAGGTCTCGACGATTCCGAGGTTCCGCTCTTTGATATCGTTGGTGGCCTGCGTCGACGTGCCATGCGAGAGGAGGAGGAGAATCGCCTTGGCGAGACAGCAGAGCCAGTCTCAGAACCCCTCGAGCCCGAGGAAGGCGAGCCTGAGAGTGGCAGTCTCGCACTAGGCGGAGAGCCCGAGGACAGAGACCAAGGGCGTGATGGTGCAGGATTTGATCAGCGACGGAACGCGACTCAGCCGCCTATCCAGCGAAACAACCCAGAGGGCATTTTTGGCCCAGCCCTGACGTCTGCCTACGCCCAAGGCTCTGCCAACCCCGGCTCGATTGGCAGCCGCACCATGACGCCACAGCAGCAGCAACAGTTGTTTATGCGGCCTCAAAGCAGCTTCGTTGATCAGATGCCGCCTGGTATCTCGAATCCTCAATCGCAATCCAGCCTGTTCCAGGGTCAAGGTCATACGCGCCAGGGATCACGTTTTAGCTTTGCGAATGAGGGTACTGCGAGCTCGACAAACGTGAAATTGACCGCAAACCCCCGAATCATGGCCCAGCAGTCTTCCATGATGCCTTCGACCTACCACTCTCAGCCAAGTGGCCAGTTTTATGCAAGCTCAATGCCTGGACCTCCTCCGGGTCTCAAATCAACTGGCACTCCTCCTGTGAGCGGCGGCATGTTTGGCCAGGGGCATTCGTTTGGCGGCTCTGGCTTTGGCATTGGATCGAAGGACAACCCCAATGATTTGTTGCAGAACCTGATTCGAGGCAGAGGTACTGGCAGTGGACAGGCTCATGATGCGGGTAAGCGTGAGTACTTTTCTTCTTTTCCTAACCAATATCCACCCTCTTCATCCTCCACCCCTGCTCCTGCTTCCGGCGCCGGCATCATGGCATCACTCTATGCTACTCAGCCTGGAGGGTTCCAAGACTTCGGTCCTAAGCAGAAGAAGAAGGGGAAGAAGCACAGACACGCTAACACTTCCTCCTCTGGGGGAGGTGCCTTAGTAGATCTTGCGGACCCGAGTATCCTGCAGGCGCGCTTGCCTCACCAGCAACAGGGCACCAATGCCGGCGTCGGACAGGGGCTGTTTGGAGGTCAGAGTCAAGGTGGGTACAACCCGAACATGATGTATGGTGCCGGTGCCAATTATGGTCGGTGGTAGTCGCTTTATAGACAGGATGGCCGGGGGTCGGTACATTGTTTTTCGTTCATGCTTTGGAGCAATATTGTATGAGTTGGGCGTCATGGTTTACGGCACGAGGCTCAAGAGGTACTAAGGGGCTTTTGTTTTTCATCACGCTGTTTAAGCGAGCATTGCAAGAGGCACGACCCAGGCTAGGGTCAAGGGATTGCATCGGGCGTTTACTTGCACTTGGAAACCGCGAAGGTTTCTCGGCAGCGCTTCCTCGGTTTTGCTCAGAAGACACTTCCTATTTTGGCACTGGCACCTGTGCATTTTTTTTTCTTTCACGCATCACTCGGTCAATGGGGTCACGCCAGGCAAGCCATCGTCGTCTTCCACACAGATTCCATGTACGTTAACGAACCAGGCCAAGCCAAAGAAATTTCACAAGGCTGGTCAAATATAGCTTTACCCATCTACTAGACCCTCACCACCATCATGTATCTCTTTATGGAAGACGACGATGGAGCTTGTGACGTGACAACGACCTAAAGCGACGTCCCTATTTAAATGACTTCCCCTTGGTTTTGGTAGCTAATGTCTTGTTCTAGATGATGAGCTCCTGCCCCTGGACGAGTCAGTTCTTGATGCACGATCTCTGGTCGATGCACTGGTTTCCGATCCTTACCCGATCGAATTTGGGAGCCCGGCATCGTTTGCGCATTCACACCCAACGACACCCGGTCCACCCCGGGTCTTGGCTTTCCCCAACCGCACCCTATCCTACAGTTTGGGGAGGCCGAGACACCTAGCCATCCACCCACATCCCAAGGAACAGCTGTAGCGCGACCGCCTCCCCCAGCTCTCCCCCGACCAGTAACCCCTCTAAAGCCTAAAGCCACACCTAAGAAAACCGCCAAGATCGACACCACCCCCATCGCTTCAGATGCGAAGAAAAGCATTGTCGAGTTGGCTCTAGAGAGCGGACTATCCAACGATATCGCAGCACAGGCATCAGGTGTTCCCAAAGGGAAGGTTGTTTTGCAGGAAGAAGACTTCCCGGCACTTGATTCCAAGAAGGCCGCTTCTCCACCCAAAGCCACGCCAGTCCTACCGTCCAAGCCCTTGAATACCTCTAAGCCAGCGCAGTCGAAGAAGACGGCGGCAGAGACGGCTGCCAAGGGTCCAACCCAGAAACAACCGGCATCCAAAGCGGACAAGCGTCCTACACCGGGAACGTTGGATATTGCGGCTGCCACCAAAGTTGCCAATCAGACGAAGGTGTCAGAAGTGACAGCTGAGCCCAAAAAGCCCACAGAGTCGGCTCTTTCTAGCACAACTGAGCCTACCAAGACTGCGGCATCTGCAGTGGCTACGCCCACAACAACAAGCGCGACTATCTCCTCGCCTCTGGCTCGACCAACTCCAAAGACTCTTCGCTTAGTGCAGACTCCAAAGACAGAATTGCCGCCTAGTATCCCGCCCGTAGCCGCTCAGTCGATCCGAGCTGCTGCCAACTCTGCAAACCGCCCGGGGACTCCCGCGAGTGAGATCATTTCCGATTCTGCGTCTGTAATTAGTGCTTCAGTGTCTGCGTCTCGGACGAGCTCGCCCCCGCCCTCCAAGATTGGCACAGCTTCGGTGCGCGTAACAACGAAGAGCCAGCAGCGGAAGCAACGCAAGGAAGCATCGAAAGAAGCAACAGCCGCCATCATCGCTGAGACCAAGGTGGCCGAGCAGGAGGCCGAGATCGCTCCCATTCTTGGACGAAAGAAGAAACAGAAGAAGGAGAAAAAGCCCAAGCCGTCCAACACCGCCAGTCCCGCTGTCAGCAGGCCCGAAACTCCTGTGAGTGCACCTACGTCTAGTACACTCGCACAATCGACGAGTGCTGCAGAAAAGCCGGCCGCTGTGGATGAAAAGCCAGCTCAGGTGACCAAGGCTACCAAGGCCCAGCCAAGCATCGATCTTTCTTCTTCAAGAAACAAGGACTCGAAGGGCAAGGACAGCAAGAGCCCGCCCCTGAGCCCTGCACCGATCGACACGTCAATAAGGTTGAACGAGTCAACCAAAACCACAGTCTTGACTCCTGATTACATCAATCCCAATGCAGACCCTCGGTCTGAGCCAGTCTATGAAGGCGCTGTTGGAGAGGTGCCAAGCTTGTCCGAAATCCTGCAGAGCCTTATCGAAGAAGGTGAGCTCCCGGATCCCGACGATATCGGGTTGTTCAAAGCAGCGTCGAACCACCGCTCGGAGCTTGAAAAGCATGTACCCAACTCACTGCCACCCACCGTGAAGTCCGTTGTTACCAAAGAGGATGAGGCTGAGCTTAGCGCCTTCCGTCCGGTGCACAAATCTGTGAACGGCCACCGTGTGCTCCTCACTCCCAACGGCGACTTTGTACTCAACTTGACCGAGGAGGAAGAAAAACGCTTTCTCGAGTTGCAGAGTCGTGTCGCAAAGTCAAACGGCTTCCCCACTGCGTTCTCTCCACCCAAATACAACGCACCGGGAACTGGGTTCAGTCTGATCAGCGGTCGCGCTGTTCCCAATGGGCTGCCTTCGTTCTTCCCCTCAGGCCCTGGCAGTTTCCCGCAGGATCCGGTCGGCAAGATGCATCGTGAGGAGGCAATTGGCTGCATCAACCAGCACGTACTTCCGTCCTTGAATCTCGGTAGTTACAAGTCCAATTCGTCCTTCCCCAACCCCAATGCCACCAGCCTCCAGTCGCTAGCCCCTTGGCTCAACCCCAAGTTCTCTCGCGGTAGAGAGTCGTTCGACACCATCGCCGCGAGTGCGCCCGGCAGCGACGGCATGTTTCAGCATGTGAGCCACAGCGACAGCCCTCATGAGAACTGGGACGACGAGGAAGATGACGGTGAAAGCGCTTCTCCGGCTATCGGCAGCACTCCTCTCATGAGCATTGAGGAGGCCGAGCAGGTGCTCGTGTCGGCTAAGAAGCAGCACGACGCGACGGACAAGAAGTTCAAGCAGGCCGTGGGCCGGCTCCGGCGCCAGTTTGGCCTGCATTGACTATATGCGGGAATCCTACCTTTCGGAGCGGCTACGGCGTACGCCCTCGTGGGTGCAGCGTGGTTCTTCCATGTCGCCGTTGTCGTAGCTGTTGCCGTGGCAGCTGTGGTGATTGATGCGGTTCTAGAATGGACTGCGGCGGTTGTGAGAATACTGGTGCCTAGTGCATAGAGAAGAGCGACGAGAATCTGGCTTCTTCTGGAGAAGCAAAAAATAATGCACGGCGAGAGAGAAAGAGAGATTTTGCAGATGTTTTAAGTTTCAGAGCGATTGCGTTGGATACGCAAATCACACAAACTTAATGTGTACATGTACGAGTATATCTGTACCACCAGTGAGCGAGCGGTCGATTAGGTATGGTTTAGGCTATGGACAGCCACCGAGCCAGCGCCGCCATTTCGCGAATACGATAGCGAGTTCATAGATAGAGCGTCTGAGCCACAGCGCCTGATTACGGCTCTAATGCATTTTTAGTATGAGCATCAGCAGAGCAGTCCTACATTGAGAGGGCTGGCGTTATGCTAGAGTGCGCCTGCATTGTCTAATAAGATTCAGTTTCACCCACACACGTCTTTGAGTAAGCTGGTCGTATACGGCCGTTAATAGATTGTGATGATTGTGAAGTTCTCAGGTTAACTGTTCACGAAGGCGTGTATTATGTTGCTATGCCTAATCCATTCAACCAAGTAGGAATCCTTACAATGAATTAAAGAACTCCAGCAAATGCTTATAGCCATGACTGTGGTTTACGGCTATAGCACGCAGCTCATTTATTATTAGTAGGAGTAGGAGTAGGAGTAGGAGTAGGAGTAGGAGTAGGAGTAGGAGTAGGAGTAGGAGTAGGAGTAGGAGCAGGAGCAGGAGTAGAGGTAGTAGTAGTATTGGCGAAACTCTCCCGCAGCTGTACCGCGTCCTCCTCGGTGGCAGCCACCCTCACCGCCTTGCGCTTCTTGCCGCGCCGAACTGTCATGCCCACCTCGCCGGCCGCGGCCAAGGCGTAGAATACGGACAAGATGACCAGGTCCACGAACTGGTGCACGACGGGATACGGCGTGCCGCCCCTCGACAGCGGCGCGTTGTCGTCGCCGAGCCCGAGCCCCGTGGCCAGGGCGATCGTCTTGGTGGCGGTCACGGCCGCGCTGCCCGTCCAGAAGAACATGGAAGCGACCCAGAACGGCGACAGTGCCTTAGACAAGAAGGGGGAGGAGGAGGAGAAGCGGCCGCTCCACAGCTCGTCCGTGAACCGCAGCAGGGCTGCGGCGACGGCACCCACGTACGCGAAGGGCAGGAGATCGACGCCCAGCGAGGCCCGCTCCAGCTGCACGATCTCGACGCTCTGCATTAGCAGGACCACGACCACGGCGCCGTAGTAGCCCAGCGAGGGCAGTAGGCGCCTGAGGAGCGTGACCGCGGACTGCCGGTTGGTGGTTGAGTAGGGGCTCGTATTATTGTTATTATTAGCGTTGTTGTTGTTGCCGCCGTCATTGTTGCTGAGGGGAAAGGGGTACGGCGAGGAGCGCGGGTAGAGGTAGTTGGCGCTGCTTTCGTGTCGCCGCCGCCGCCACCAGGACACGAGGACCATGGTGGGGAGGCTGAGGAGGAAGAGGCAGGTTGGCATGGGGGCCAGGACGGTATCGAAGAAGCACTGGGTGGGGGAGATGGGGCGTTAGGGTGGACATGGGGCCCTAGAGGGAAGGGGTGTTAGTTGGCTATCATTGCGAATCAAAAGGAGGGTATGTAGGAGAAGAGGGCTCACGAGGCCTTCTGGGCGGTTGGTGCACAGTCCCGCCATGCTGGATTATATTATGTTCAAGGGTTGTTGAGCAGCCGACATAGATTATCTAGTGCGAGAGATACCGGGTCTGCAGGAAGCACGCGGATGAGGAGGGAGGATATCATGAGATGTAGGTTGCCTATTGGCACATGTCATGGCATGATGGGAATCACCAAGATTCGGATCCTCGACACATAGATGTCCTCCCCATGGTCCAAAGCCTCAAAAGGCCCAACCACTCTGGGGAAAGAATCAACCGTGCGATCCATGAGACACACTTGTGCATGGGACGATGTCGATGGTGCAGGTGCATATTCTTGGTGTTTCAGCACATGCAGGTACAATAGAAACGCTGCTGTGATGGGATGACCAGGGTCCATCCCTGCCTATTTCAGCTCGACTCTTGCCTCGGACGACTGGGCGAATCAGGATGGCGAATGGTCTGCGAGTTTCAGTAGTAAGTCAATTTGTTAGGTTTCTGTCATGTCTATCTATATACCTGTCCAATGGGTGGTCAAGGACGATCAGGCCCCTAGATGAGAGGTGAAGAAAGTTAAGCTAAATACTGCTAGATGCAGCAGCGTTTAGCGAAACACAGAACTCTATAAACTAATAAATATTATTATGAATAAAAAGAGTGGAGAATTAATAGTAAGATTATATTCCCTTTTATATTATAAGTTATTTAAAAATATTATTAATTAATATGTATATATTTTAAGTTAATTTATATTATTTTAAATAATTTTATATTTAAAATAAGTTTAATTAATATTAATATATTTTAAACTTTAAGTATTAAAAATAAAACATTAAAGAAATATATTTAAATTTTATATAATTATAATAATTTTAGTATTTATTTAATAAATATAAAAAAAAATTTAACTTTTTTATATATATTTTTATAACGTTATTATTTAAAGATTTAAATAATAATTCGTAAGAATAAAAGTAATTAAAATATAATAAACGTTATTTAAGTTTTTTAAAAAAAAAACCTAGTAAAATATATTTAAGTTTATATTAATAAACGTACTTTATAAGCGAGCTATATATATAAGCGAGCTGCGTACTTTTAATTAACTTTTTTATAATTAACTTTATATTAACTTTTCTCCTTTAATAAGTATAGAATTAAAAAATAAAGAAAAAAGGTTTAATTTTAACACTTTAAACGTTTTAAAATAACTCGAAATTAAGTGTACAAAAAGCTATAACGATATATTATATCTTAAAGTCGATGTTACGTAGCCGACGACGCGGAATTCGATCACGATCCGAAATCTCTATAAACTCTTAAAAACTTTCTAATTTTAAAGAGGAATTAATTATTCGATATATTATTAATCTAAATACGCGATCGTTTCTTCCCCGGCTAAGTAGTATAAAAGATATAGCGAATCGATTACTTAGTTTATACGACGCGAGACGCGTCGGCGTTAATTAAGCCTCTAATTTCGTACGATAATAACTAGACCTCCGGACGCGTTTTAACTAAAGAATTAATTATTAAAGAGTTTTTTATAAAGATTTTAACGCGTATCGCGCGTAATTTACTCTCGTATAAAATATAATTAATAAATATAAGATATAAAAAAAGGATATATATAACTTTAACGAAACCGGGTTTTTATAAGCTAAAGCTTGTCCGAAATAATCGTAATCACCTCCGATCGACGTGGAAGGCCTAGCGTAATATAGTAAAGGAACCGGGAATAAGTTATAATTATTTAAGGCGTCGAATTAAACGGTTACGCTATCCCTTTATATATTATCTTTATTACGAAAACGCACCTCTCTTCTTAGTATAAAAATAGCCTATTATCGAAAAACTAAGTAATTATAGTTATTAAAAATAACTAAACTACGAATAAAAGAGGCGAGGGCTAGGTTCGACACTTTAATTAATATATTAGGTTTTATATAAAGGATCGTTATCGCCTCTTAGTCTTAAACGGCTACGAAAACTACTACTTAATAGCTTTCGAGCTTTATTATAAAAAGAACTCGATTATTATACTTTATATACTTTTTTATTTATTATATAAGCTTTAACCTCTTAATATTAACTGTTTTTATATATTAAAAAAGGCGTACGAAAAAGAAAATAAAGGTCTTATACGAGCGTATATTACTTATATCTCTAAGGAAGACTTCCTACTAGCATTTTTAAAAGCGTTCTAGGCGACTTTTATCGTTTCGAATATATAAGGAGGTTTTTAAAGGACAGGACTCGTTTCGTATAATCCGGAATATATTATTTTATAGTTAAATATAAAGCTACGTATTTTAATACCTCCGGGGAAGTTTTCCGGCTTATTTATCCTTTAAGAATTAAAAACTTTAAATAACTTAATTAAAACTTAATCTTAAACCGAATACGTTCGAAACCATATCGTACGATATTAAAATAACTCTCCGGCATTTATTTTAACTAGCTTTAACTAGATTATAAAGGTTATAACGTAGGTTATATACCGAGTTACTCTTTTAAAAGGTGAGAACGTAATATTTTAATGTTATAACCTAGCTTAAATATACGACCTAGAACCTACTTCACGGCACGGCTTAACGATACCTCAAACATTTATATAAAAGACTTAGCATAACTCTAAGCCTCACTATATTAGTACTACTCTACTAGTTAATAAAACCCTACTAGTTAACGAAACGTTACTAATTAATAAAGCTTATAACGATTAGTTATAACGATAACTAGCATTATGACGATAAATAATACTCGATATAACTACTTTAAAATAGCGCTTAAAAGATAGCATAAAATAAATAAGTACGAAATAGATAACTAAGAATAAATAAGTTATAATAAAATAATACTAGTTACGTAGGGATAAAATATAGATATATTAGATCGTAGATATTTAACGCGAGCTAAGAGAAGTAAGATATATTAAATTATAAATATTTAATAAGATTTAAAAGGTTAATAAAAGAGAGATTAAATATATAACGATAAATATTTCTTATATATTTTATATAAATACTTTTTATTTTAATAATTAATTTAAATATTAATTTTAATTTATTAATAAAGTAAACAGCTTTAATAAAACTATTATAAATTCTTTTAAATTTATATACTTTAATTACTTTCGTTTTTATAACTATTATATATTATATTAATAAAGGCGGACCTTTATTACATGTTTAAATACTTTTTTATATTATTAATATAAACTTTAATATATTTTATTAAGTTTATTTTAAAATTTAAATAACATTCGTTATATTTTTATTATTTTTATGAGTTATTATTTAAACTTTTAAATAATAATACTTATAAGAATTATATTTATACTTAAATTTAATAACACCCTTTATTACGAGAAAGCCCCCGCTATTATTATAAATACTTTTTAATAAAACCTTGTTATAAAAATAAATAATAACGATAATAATAACGGCCTTACTTAATAAGCGTTAATTAAACGAATTAAAGAATTTAAATAAAAAAGCGCTAATTATTAATATTATTACACTAAACTCGAGAAAGAGTGTAACGAGCTCTTAACTAAAGACACCTTAAGGTAAATATTAGATATTAATGAGCTACGCGAGGAAGTACGCCTCCTTCGTACCGCTATTAATATTATTTAAACCCTTATTACTTTTAAAAAAAGAATAAAGATTAGCACCTTAGCGGCCTTTAATAAGATAAGCGGGGACTTTCGCAAGTTCCTTATCTAGGTTAAAACTTATTAACGGTTTTATAAAAGAATATTCTAAGATATTATTTAACGAATTATTCACGCCGCTTTATTTCTTAAAAATAAAATACTCGCTTAATTTAAACCTTATTTAAATAAACTTATAAAAACGATTAATAAATTAAATTATATCGCGTAAAGGTATAATAAATTTTTAAAAGTTATAATAACTTTAAATAAGCTTTTAAATCACTTTTTTAAAACCTTAATAAAAAATAATAAATAAAAAAAATTAGCCACTTTTTATACCGCCGAATTCCGACGTATTATAACTCGACTAAACTATACGAAAACTACGAAAATTATAATATATTATTAAAGATTAAAAGAAAACGTTAAGAACGAACTTAGCTGGCTTAATACCCCTAATAATTTCTTTTCGTATATAGAGCTCACTATTAAAATCGATACTTATATATACGAACGCCGCCGCGAGAAATAAGGCGGGTAATAACGATAAACCGGTCGAATCTAGGCTAATATAAGGCGACCACGTTACTATAATAATATACCGCTAAAAAATAGTACGGCGTATAGTTATTATAATAAACCTATAGACTTTAATATTATTTAATATAATAAATATAATAAAAAATAATATATTATTTATTATAATTATTAAAAATAAAGGTATTACGCTTAAAAATATCGAGTATATAAAAAGGATTTTTAAAAAGTTTTAAAAAAATAATATATTAATATTATTAAAATAAAAACCACTTTTATAATAGTTATTAAAAATAATAACGCTACTATTAAATACGGCAGCTTATTTTAAATAGTTTATTATAATAATAAGTATACCTTTTATTTAATAAATAAAGAAAAAACCGGATAATTTCTTAAAGCCTTTAAAAATAAAAGGAACTATAGCCGAAGCGTCGCGATAATATAAAAAGAACGACCCTTTTTATATAACGAAAATAGCGATTTAATAAACGACATTATAAGCCGGTTAAAATAATTAATAAACTACGAGTATTTAATCGATATATTAATAAACGAATTAATAAACGAGATCGTTAAATTTAAAAACTTAAAAACTAACGGATAGTTAACTATCTTTAATATTCTTTACCTCGACTTAAAATACTTATATTAAATACTTATTATAATTAAATTTAAATAAAAAATTTATAATAATTACATAGTAAAAAATAATATCTTAGTCTTTCTTATATACGAAAAGTATTTTATATTCTTATAAATTTTATATATATATAACGCTTATATAAAATACCTTATAAAGAAACTCGAGCACGAATAATTTCCTTAAGAAATTAATAAATAACCTATTATATAACTATACCTTAATTATATTATTAAAAAAATCTAGACGTTAGTCTTTAACGGATAACGCGTGTACTTATTAATATAAAAAAACTTATGGTAGCTATAACGGTACTACTTAAAAAAACGGGATTAAAAGGAGTATTTCGAGAATTAATACTTTAAACACGCTTAAGAAAAATCGCGAGCCTATAAACGTTTAAAAAAAACGCTTTATATTTTTAAAACATATAAGTATATATTTAATAAAAAAACCCTTAATATATTAAAGAATTTATAAAACGTTTATAAATTATAATAAACTTAATAAACCTTTAAACTACTCGAAAAACCCGAATCTTAAATATTAAGGATAGCACTTTATATAAAGAAGAGTACGAAAACACCTCCGCTAACGTACTAAGAAACGCCTTATAAAAAACGAAGGGAATAATAGCAACGATATAACGGTTAATCGTAAGAAATTATTAATTATTTATAAGAATAACGCTTAAGAAATAAACGCCGCCTATTATAAAAAAACGATAACAGGCGGACTAAAATAAGTCCTTATATTAAACAACGAATAATCGAGCTATTCACGAGTATATTATATTAATAATAAGTATAAAAAGAGTTTATATTAAAGTGTTACTTAATAATAAAGTGTAAAGAAACTATATTTTATTATAAATTATTAACTGCTTTAAACTCGAATAATAAGAAGAAAAAAACGCCCTATATCGATTTAAAACCGTTAATAAAGGACTTATAACCTACGATAATAAAAAAGTACGAAAAAAATTCGTAAACCTTTTAATTAATATCGGAAAATAATATAAACGAATTACGTGTAATATTACGGATATCGCAGGATATAATATAATTTTAAAGATATTTTAATTATAAATAAATAATTTTAAAATTAATTAAAAAATAGGCTAATTTTAATAAAATATATTAAAAAGAGGTTTAATTAATAAATAGCGGTTTAAAAAGCGATCTCTTAATAAACTTAAAATTCTTAAAGTATATATTATTATTAAAAAGCTTAAGCTAAATATTATAATAATTATATTAAAATAGTACCGGTAATTCGAAACTCTTTTTAATAAGAAATTAAAAATAAGTTTACCGCTTTATATACGATAAGATTACGAGATACCGCTAAAAGGAAAAAAAGAGCCTCTTTTTATATTAATTTATAAATTAAATCGAGAATACGAAAAAGCTTTAAAGGAATATATTATAAAAAACCTCGAGAAAGGAGTTATACGCTTATTTATATTACTAACGAGCTTCTTTATCCACTTTATCTCGAAAAAAGTAAAGACGAGAAACTTAAATAACGTATATATATCGATTATTAAAAGCTTAACGAAATTATTATTAAAAACCGGTACCCCTTACCCCTAATCGGCGACCTACGAAATAAGCTGCGATATATTAAAATCTTTATAGTATTCGACCTCTTTAATATATATAACCTAATCTAGATTAAGAAAAGAAAAAAAAAATAAAAAACCGCGTTTTAAACTAAGTATAAATATTTCGAATACTAAGTTATATCGTTTAGTTTAATTAATATATTAATTAACTCTTAAATAATAATTAATTACGTATTACGTAAATACTTTAATAAGTTCGTTATAATATATCTCGATAATATTTTAATTTACTTCGAAAACGATAAGTAATATTAAAAGCACGTAAAGTTAATATTTTAAAAGCTATAAAATATTAATCTATTAATTAACTTAAAGAAGAGCGAATTTTATTAACGATTCGTTACCTTCGTAAAATATATAATATCTTTAGGCGAAATTCGGATAAAACCTTTAAAAATCTTAATATTTAAAGAATAGCTCACGTTTATAAACGCTATAAAAATTAAGTTTTTCTTAAAATTAATTAATTATTACCGGATTTTTATCCCCGGGTTTAATAAAATAGTAATATTTTTAACGAACTTAATAAAAAAAGATAAGCTATTTTAATAAACGAAAAAAAAGCCGAAGCCTTTTATAATATTAAAGAGCGGATTTTCAACAAATTAATACTTCGTATAGCGGATTTTACTAAACTTTTTAAAATTGAAACCTATATATTAAACTATGCGATTAAAAAGTAATTAAGTTAATAGAATAATAACGAGAAGTCGTACCTTATCGTATTTTTTTTTTAAAAAACTTAACGGATTAAAACTTAAATATTAAATCTATAATAAAGAGTTAATAACTATTATTAAAGCTTATAAAAAATAAAGATATTATTTTAATAAAACAATAAAATTAATAAAAGTTTATATTAATTATAAAAACTTTATAACGTTTATTATTATTAGAAAACTAAATTAATAATAAATATAATAGTTTAAATTATTTTTAAAATTTAACCTTATTATTATTTATTAAAAAAGTAGCGAGAACGGTCGCGCTAATGTATTAAGCCGACGACTAAATTATTAAAAAGAAATTCCACCCGAAACGCGAACTATCTTAACCTACGACTAGAACGGTAAACTCGTACTATTATAATAATTAAATATTACGAGCCGCGTTTAATATAACGACGATTAAGTTATTAAGTTTCGGTAATTTAACTAAACCTTCGACCCCGCCGACTATATTAAAAACCACCTTAAGAACTGAGACGGTCTCACCTTTTATTAAAACAAGATTTATATCTTTAAGTAATATTATAAAAACTTTATTAAAAAATTTTACGAGCACTTTATATATAAATATTAAAAAATGTTTAAAACTTAAAAACGAATTACTAAATAATTTAATTACGAAAACCTTAAGCCGATTATAGTTAAAATAATTAGTAAATACGACTTATATAATAAAATTAAAGTTACTCGATATTAATTATATAAAAAACTATAACCGATTCTACCGCTAAATAAAGTATAAAAAATAATCGCGCTTAATTTCGTAATTAAGCTACCCTATTAAAGAAACCCTTAATTAAAGTTAGTTACGATTATATCTTAATAATTACGAATAAACTCATAAAATATACCTACTTCTTATTATATAAGGAGTTTAGCGATATTAGCGACCTAGCCTACACGTTCTTTCGAACGATCGTTAGCTAGTACGGGCTACTCGAAACGATCATCTCTAATAAAGATAAACTATTTACCGCTAAATTCTAAAAATCATTTATAATATAACTCGGTATTAAAGAGATTATTTTTAAAAGAGGGAAGAAAAGTTTACCTCTTACGGCGAAATATTAAAACTAAGCGACTAAGCGATAAACTAGATTTTAAAAAAATTAAACCATTTAAAATCGCGGAAATTATTTCGAAAACTAATTATTAATTATCGCTATTTAAAACAATATAAGTACACCTTATATTTTATATCTTATTACTCGAACTAGCCCTTGAAAACGTAAAAACCGAAACATAACTAGAAATCGAAATAAATTAATACGAATACGAAATTAAAATAATCTTTAATAAAAAACGAGTCGAGAAAAGATAAAAATACCTCGTTAAATAAAAGGGTTATTTATTAAAAAATAATACTTAAAAACTTAAAAAATACTTAAAAAATACCGCTAAAAAGCTTTAAAAGTTTAAAGAATAACTTTAAACTCCGGTAATAATAACGGCTCTAATAAAACGTTAAGGTACACGGAGTTCTAATCGAATAAGAAATCGAAAGGTAGTATCGGAACCTCCTCGAGAGCCAGCTCGGATATAGTCTTATAACGAGCCTCTTCCTCGGCTTCCTCGCGCTTAACACGCTCGAGCTCCTCGATATTATCGAGATTATAATAAACCGCCCGCATCATCTTCTTAAACTAAAATTTCTTTTATTTTCGAAAGCGAAGAACCTTTTCCTCTATAACTTAGAGCTCATCTTCTAATTTTTAAATATTACTCGGCGATTTTTCGTAATTTAATAAAAATAACGCCTTATATATTATAACGAGAACAACTTTAATAAATATATTTAATATAACGAAACGAGTCTTACACCGAAACTTCGTAAAAAGAAAACCTACGACCCTCGTAATAAAAACACGACGATATAATAATAAAATATTATAAAATAATAAATAATAAAGCGTCGCGTTACTTAGTTTTTTAAAAACGAGACTTATATTTTTTAATACGATTAGATATAATAAATATATATTATAATAAAAGTAAAAAAAAGAGAACTTATAAGTAATAACTTAACGGAAACTCTTTAAATATTTATATTAACTAAACCGCTTTAAGAATAAAATAAATAAGAGAGGGGAAGTAATATTATAACTTAACTTAAACATACGACTTAAAACCTACTTTATAACACGGCTTAACGATACTTTAAATATTTATATAAAAAACCTAGTATAACTTTAAGCCCCACTATATTAGTATTACCTTATTAATTAACGAAACCTTATTAATTAACGAAACCTTAAAAATTAATAAAGCTTATAACGACTAGCTATAAAGATAACTAGCACTATAATAATAAATAATACTCGACGCAGCTACTCTAAGACAGCGCTTAAAGGACAGTACGAAATAAACAAGTATAAAATAAACAGCTAAGAATAAACAAGCTATAGCAGGATAATACTAGTCACGTAAGAATAAAATATAAATATATTAGATCGCAAATATTTAACGTAAGCTAAGAAGAGTAAGATATATTAAATTATAAATATTTAATAAATTTAAAAAGTTAATAAAAAAGAAATTAAATATATAATAATAAACGTTCTCTATATATTTTATATAAATACTCTTTATTTTAATAATTAATTTAAATATTAATCTTAACTTATTAATAAAGTAAATAACTTTAATAAAACTTATTATAAATCCCTTTAAATTTATACACTTTAATTACTTTTGTTCCTACGGCTATTACACACTATATCGATAAAGGCGAACCTTTATCGCATATTTAAATACTCTCTCGTATTATTAATATAAACCCCAGTACGTCTTATTAAGTTTCCTTTAAAACTTAGATAACGTTCATTATATTTAAAAGGTAAATGAGATGTTTAGCCAGCGCCGCCGTACGAAAAATAAACGGCTATAAGATAGAAGATCACTTTATATATAAACTAGAGAAGACTTATAGTTTTAAAGGGACGTTAATAGATAATTACAAGACGAATCGCGTCGGAGGAGTGGTTGTACGAAGACGTTTAAGACATGCTTATAGCGCTATAAAATTTGCGGAGAGCCCGGGCATAATGCGCGCACTTATTAAAATAATATAAAAACCTCTAAAAATAATAATTATTAATATATTTAATTAATTCTAAGCGTTATAATTAAATTAATTTATAATTTATAAAGCTTAATAATAGAAAATACGTAGCTCGTTTATATACGCAGTTCGCTTATAAAGTACGTAATATAAAAAAGTATCTTAAACGTGCGATTAAAAAAACGCCTTATTAATATAATAAGTAATAATAAACGTAGTTTAATTAAAATATTTATATAATAAAGTTATTAAAGTTATTTAATTTATTAATAAATTAAATTAATGTTTATATTAATTATTAAAATAAAGAATATTTATATAAAATATATTAAGAATCGTTTATTATTATATATCTCGTTTTTTATTATTAATTTTAGTTAAGTCGTAAATTATATATTTTTATTTTTATAATTTATAATTCGTTAGCTCGCGAGATCGTGACTTTTTATATTTTAATTTCACGATTTATTACGTAACCTAGGTTAGTTATTCGTCCGATGGCGTGGTCTTAGCTTATTTAGCTTTAGTTATCTTAGCCTAGCTATTTAGCCTTAGCTATTTAAACTTAGTTATCTAGTCCGTACTACTTTAATACTATCGTCGTTACGCTATCTCGTATTTTTTTTAATAACCGTTATTATGTTTTTAAAGAGTAGGTTCGTTATTATTAATAAATCGTAAACACTAATTAAGTGAGGCTAGTTTATATTAAGTCTTATATATACTTTAAGGTATTATAAAGCCGTGTTAAAGGTGAGTTTAAGTCGCATGATTAAGCTAAGCCGTAATAGTTTTATAGCTTTTAAATTTTTTATACAATAATAATTCTTTTAAGTTAAACGCGCGATTTTTTAACTTTTTAATATTTAAACAATATTAAATCAATGTTTTATAAAATATATATTTAATTTTTTATAAAAGTTTTTTTATATATTTTTATTATTACTTAATTTCTAATATTAAAAATCTTTTTAAATAAATAAAAATCTTATTTTTTATAAAAATAAAGTATTTAATTATTTACTAAAAGTTAAACAACGTTTAAAGACGTATATTTAATTTATTTAATTATTTTATTTAAGTAATCAAGTACTAAGCTAAATGCGTTAAATTTAAATTTAATATTTCTTTTATAAAAATAATAAAATACGCGGCTTTAAAATTAATAAAGAAGTTTAATTTTATAATATAATTCATTAATGCTTTAATAAATAACTCGGTTTTTTTTTTTAAATAAACACGCTTTAATAGAGAATAAAGTGGTATATTTAGAGGTTAAACTAAAAAATAAAAGTATATTAAACGTAATAATATCGTTATTTTTATAATATTTTTCAATTCGGCCGAAATATAGCTTTAATATATTTATTAAAGTATTAAATTTAATTTAAACTCGTTTTATTATTAGTTTAATCGTTAAATATTAATTTAATTATTTAATTACTTAATAAGTTATATTTATAAAATTAGTTTATTAAGTAATATTAGTTTTAAATAATTAAAAATAGTAAAATATATTAGCTTTATAAATTAATATATTTAATAACCGTTAATTATTCTCGATTATTTAATTAAATTAATTTCGCTTTTTTATATTAATTAACGTAATATAGTTTATTATTAAGTCGATTATATTATTTAATTAACTACTCTTTTTTTAATTTATATAATTAAACTTTAATACGTAATATTATTATAATTATAATATTAATTTAATTAAAAAAAGATAGTTTTATTTTAATAATTTAAACAACGCGAGAAGGTTCGAAGCGAATTAGTTAAAGAGCTATTATAAAAGTATATAACGTCCCTTAAGTTATTTTAAACGACCGACTTTATAATATTAAACCTCGACGCGAAATTTAATATTTATAATATAAATTAAATCTAATTTAAAAAGAGGTACTTTATAATTATATAATTAATTTAAATATTATAAAAGATATATTAATAATTTTTTTAAATTACGCGGCGACGACTATATTAATAAGTATTAAATTAAATACTTTATTAATTATTAAAATATTTTTATATTTATTTATATTTTATTATTAAAATTAACTTAAACTTATAAGTTTTAATTAATTTAATCTAATAATAATATATTCTCCACTTTTTTATTATACTTAACACTTAAAGAGTTAAGTATATAGACCGACACAAGATGTAGACCGCGGTAATAAGTTCACGCAAAAGGGCCGAACACAAAAGGGACGAATTCAACAGGAAATTGTGCTCTAGGCTGGGATCAACTCACACCCATACTTTGGAGAGAGGGTATCATCATCTTCGAGTACTTCTTCTGGAAAGGGATCAATTACTGACAATATAGTTGCTCCCGTAAGAGAATGGCCCATCCCCTTCGTTAGACGACATATCGCCTCCTGGGGTACAAGGAAGGGGGCTCCTTCTCATCAACGATTAACAGTAAACATCGCCTTGATAGCGATATGGTTCTTATATGGCTGTGGTTCACTTTCTAGGTGTTACATTCATCCTGTGCCCGTCTTGAATATGTGCCCTTGGACTTACATATGTTGATTAATGTGCCACGCTCCCTGGAGTCATCCTGGTCAACTGGGTGGGATTCACTTGAATGAAGTCAGCGAAGTACGTCCAAGCTGCCCGCATCTTTTCTATCCGTACCTATCCTATCGTACGTCGACTGCCATTGTCCATAGCCTCTCGAAGCTACCCGGGAACAAATCCCTCTAAGCTGTCATGTGGCCCAGGAATGAAACCACCACGCCCTGGTCATGGATCAGTAATCGTTATTATCTTTAACCAATTGGGTAGACCGCGTACTACTGCAAGCCTCCGATGCCAGCGAAGGGTCCCTCTTCTCCCCCATCACCACATGAATGCGCATCCCATCTTGGTTGCTTTCCGCGCTCATGTTCAAACGGGTGGGAGAACGGGGCAGACAGGCAACCTCTGGCGCACAAAGAAACCTGTATTTCAGTGGATAATAAATGAAAAGAGGGCTTGCAACTGGGGGTTCCGGACCCCCCCTCGCGAATCCTCTGCCCACCCACCAAACCGACCTCCTGTGCGGTACCTTACGAAGTAGCCCTCTTATTTTTTGTACTAGCTCATATCCATGAACAGATAGCCCTGGCGTGTGTACGAACATATGTATATATCTATGAACATGTTAATGCGAGGTCAGTTGCTCGTCGGTGTTGGAAACTCCTAAATCAATCGTATGTTTTACTCTGGACCGCAGAAGAAGGCCATAAGATCGATGCCCCTGACGAACCGACATCGTGTCGTAAATTGTATTTGAATATTACCTATCAAGAAAGAGGAGCATGTCTCTGATGGTTTGCTCCGGCCGAAATAAGTCAGCTGAGTCGTTTTAAGTATTGAGCCAGGTACTTGCCCCCGCCGGGGAAGGGCTCGATGGCCGCGAGGAATGCCTATGTGTCACGATCGGGGGCTGTTAGAAGAGAAGTAGCGCCGCTTGGGTAAGCCAGCTGCTTCGCCATATCCTGATAGCCGACAAACTCATAATGAGAGGTGTGAAAGCAACTTCCATCGCGGAAACCCCTCTTTCCCCGGGGGCCACCCAGTTCCCGTTTGCCTACTGTCCCGATCCCGGTGATGTGGAGGAGGCTACCAGGGGCCTAAAGGATCGAACCAAGTTTCAACGCACCACATCTCTTGTTCGGGCACCAGCTTCACATGAAGACCTCGTAGGGCGCCGCGGTATGGTGATTGTCTTGCTTTTTCATCGACCACAGAGGTTCAATCTGTGGCCTGGTTCATGTATGTGTAAGAATTGAGTCTTGCTGATTATTGAGAAACTTGCAATGAACCATTCTCGTAGTAGCTAATCAATCCGCCGCCCGAAACAATACAGACTGGCTTGTCAGCCCACCGTCTTCGACCAGTTACAGTACCAACTCTCATACATGCAGATCTCTCCCTTAAAGAAGCCGTCTTCGCTGTTCTTATGCCATCTAGATAACGCACGCTGTCCGTAGACGAGCCACGCAGTGTAGGACTCCCATAACCCCGATGTAGTCCTCCTATGAACGCCTGATAGGCCTGTGAAATTTCAACATTGAACCCGAAAAAACCCCAACACCGAAATCACACCAAAATAATAAAAATGGCACGCAGAATGGGTATCAACGCAATGCCTAAAAGCAGATGGATGCCCAGAAGTTTGCCCCTTCAGGCCTAATAGCACCATCACTGCAATGGAAACTCCTGCCCATGCTTTCGAAGCCGGGCTATCGTGTGCATATTTCTTCCGCCGCTCGTTGAGGAGAGTCATCATCGTATTCGTCGCTGTCGCTATCGCTGTCATTTTTGCTCTCTTGTTTCTTTCTACCAAGTCTTCTCCGCCTGAAATCCCACAGAATAGCGGGGTTCAGCACTATCCCAGCATATGGGAATCATGGCGAGGAGATTGATGAATCGTTGTCCATTCTTCTTGAAGTTGACCACCTCCACGGCAAGTTCGGTATTGTCTTCCACGGCGCTTTGCATCTTCTTCATGATGTCATTGTCGATGTACTTGCGTGTAGATGACTTCTTGACCTTGCCACCTGGTGCTTGTAGGAACCGACAGTTACGGCCTACGATTTCTTGTTGGCTGTAGCCAGTCAGTTCCATGAATGGCTCGTTGGCATATACGACTGGGCAGTCAGGCTGCTGCAGGTCGCACAGAATAAGAGCACACGAAGCGTCGATAGCACCAAGCTCGATGATGGGATTGGCCCGTGTCATGACCCGAATCTGAAAGGGGTGTCAGTATCAAGTCAAGCTTGACTCTTGGCCAAACACAACTCACGAGAATGTTCATCATATCGTAGCCGCTAGGCGCGTATAGGCCCGGGTATATGATGGAATCGTGCACTGTGTCTTTCGGAACAGCAGCCACAGAGGTTATGGAAGTTGACTCGGTCGTTGTTGTTTGCCCATCCGTCTCGTATTGGTACTAAGGGGTGTTAGTATATGGTTACGGGGGTAAATATGTGAGTTATCGTCTCAACTGACACCTCAAGCGAGGTTATCTAGTACGAAGGCAGTTACTCCATGAGACTCTAGGGGATAGGTCTACCTACAGTGAAAGCGCTCTGTTCCCAGGGATTCATGATGGGCATAGCAGCAGCAGTCATCAGGGGCATAGTCATACTGAGCAGAGTCGTCGTTGTAGATGGGGGGAGTTTTGATCTTGACTGGGGTTCTCTCGAGGTCGGAGTCTAGCACGATATGGCGACGACAGCGGTGGTATGGTATCAAGAAGAAAGAGGCGAAGATGTGTTTTGAGAGGGATCGGAGTTATTAGAGTAGAGTGGTGGTGTGCTAATGTCTGGTTCCGAAGCTATACGGGTTCTGCTGATTGCGTTCCAAGAGTAAGTAGAAGGTAGGAGGTAGCAAAGGCGAGGATGCTAAGATGTAGTTGAGGAACTCCCAGCCATTTGTTCAGCTCATGGATGCTTTGCTGTTTGACTTGTGCCCGAAAAGAGGAGGGATCGTGATCATAGGTCAAGCAGGCGTAATGGGTAAAGGGCTAAAGAAACAAGAATGAGACGCGAGGCGCCAATGTTTTAGGCGATCAGAGTTCGAAGATCGAAGAGCAGCGGTAAAAAAAGAGGCCATGATGGAGTTGAGAGCAGTGGCAGGGTCTGGGCCCGCCGGTACAGACTTGCGCAGAAATGGGGATTCTGGGATGATCTACTGTTGGATGATCTCGACAGACAGACATGATAGCTGGGGATCGAAGACGGATCTGGGAGCTGGGAGCAGTGACAGGGGCCAGGGGGTGAGGGGGGTCACCCAGCATCGGAATCGGTGGCAGGCCAGGCGACCTAGCAGGTAAGGTTAGTAGCTCGCCTAACCGCAAGCAGGGCTAGGAGCCAAGAGCCTGCTACTACTACTACTAAACGGCCGCACATGGTTTGGGTGGATCTACCCGTTTGCGGCTTCGAACTGACTTCCTTTCCCTATCCCCTTCCGGCAAGATGGCACCCATGGGCTTTGGCTCATCGGAAATTTACAAACCTCGATCTCATTAGGATGCCTCGATGGGAATGCGATGATTCCTTTAGGCGTCACCACATCAACAAATGCGCGGCTGCAGTGAGTATCCTAATTACTTCGTCAGCCCGAATGAGGTTGAATTGAATTCACCAAATACCAAATCAAATCCAACTTGGAATTTGTAGGTAGGCTATGTCATATGCCCACTCTGTTTGTCCTCTGGTGCGGTTAATAGTGGATGATGGGTTTGTTATTGTGGAAAGCCGATGGCCGATGTCGATGGCTCTGCCATATTTGTGTGTGGTGGAATCGGGGTCCTGAAAGGGCAAGCAAGTTATATTCAACAAGCAGCCTGGCAGCATGACAATTTGCAAAAGCCGATTACCCAAAAGTCGTACGACAATGTCGTTTTCCCACCGACAACGCTCGGCAATCCCCTTCCAGGCACCCGGGCGGCGGGTAGGCAAGCTCTCGATCGTGAAATTGACTTTGAGAAAGCCACATCGTGAGGAATCGAGTGGAACGCGGTGGAGTGGCAGGAAGTCGATCTAATTTGGTGGGGGTCATTTCCGGGACAGCCCACCATCTCGAGCTTGTTTTCAGCAGTCACCGTCACGGCGTCACCCCAGTGTCAGAACCGATCCTTGAGACCCGACCCAACGAACGCACTCATTTTACAGTATTGATTGCTTCAAAAACACCGAAATCATGGTGATACCGCCGGATGTTGTGCTACTCGCGATACGGCATTGCTTTCCTGTCTGGTTTCCAGGTCTCAGATTCCCGAGGTGCTTCCTGTACAGCCACAGCATGAGACAAACAGCAGTTCGTTAAGCATTTAGCTTACTGACTGACTGATAGAGCAGCGTTTTCAGCCACGGTAAGCAGCCATCGGTGATGAAGGTAGCAGTCAGCCACAGCATTCTTATCTTCTCATACGCCTCGTCTTCCGATCTAGGCTCTACTAGCTCATCGAAAACAAAATCAAGACATCGCCAACCCAACTCGATAGACTTCCCGCTTTGCTTTTCCATCTGAAATTTGAAGCACGACTTTTCGGTCTTGGGGGCCAGTCGTAGTGGCATGGCACGACGAAAATAATTATTGCAAGTAAACGGTGGCACAAGATCAAAGCCTCTCGCAGTCTCTCTTGAATGTCATGACAAATAGATAGAACTAGCTTGCCTCACCTTGCTGAAGAAGGAGAGAGCAAAGATCGCTCACGAGTTCTTCTATCGCTTTCACTAATTCCCGTCGGTTTCACTTTCGATGTCTCGGCATAGAGCAACCATATTCAACATGCCAAGAACTGGCCGCAGCTTCAAACTCTAATGTACGGGCAAATCAATCATTGGGGTATTGGGATTTTCCATGTTGTTTCTGCCATGTAGCACGGTCATGGATGCTTGGGCGACGCGGAGAGCAACATAGTGGTCCATCACCTCAACAGAAGAAAAGAATAAAGCGTGGCGGTTTGCAGGATTAAAACGCACCGAGTATATACCTGGTCGAAGCTTTCAGAACATCCCTTGGTTCTATGATTTGGGCAGATACGCATAGGAGGCCCTCCAAGCTTCTAATACGATACGAATCAACTCCTGGATATGTTACCAAGGATCTTGTTGACAAGCCGCCCAAAGCCGGTCTGGCTAGCGGCAACAATCCTGATCACGATAGGTGTGTAGTAAGCAAATGAGCTCACAAGTCTTGGGAACAAAAGTCCACAATGCTATGCGACTAACGTACAGTATCTTCTACCTCTCATGTCATACAGCGCTATTCCTCTCACTCCTCGACAGCCAAGATGTAACAGCATCGCCCAGCCACTACATCCCGGGCCAGACCCACAGCGGTGGCACCGAAGCCCACCCAATCGCCGGAGGCATACCGCTTCGCGTCATGTTCATCGGGGCCTCGATCTCCCGGGGAGAGGAGTCGACCCACAACGTCGGCTACCGGCAGCAGCTGCGGGACTGGATGGCGGCGCAGGGGAACCCTGTCAACTGCGTGGGCACGCAGCGGTTTGGCTACCACGTGAACGATGACGGCAACGGCGGCCTCGGCCTCGGCGACAACAATGGGACTGCTTTCCGAGATGACAACAAGGCGGGCGTGGACACCACGGTTGTCATGTCCACGCTGGCCACGACCCCCAACAAGGAGAAGGAGCGCTGCTTCTTCAGCGCCAACGCGCAGATCCGCCAGGCTGCCCTGGATCTGCAGCGCGAGGGCCTGCCCGTCGTGCTGGCCGAGATGCACTACGACCAGGGGCTCCCCGGCCGCCCCCGCGAGAGCGACATCGGTCCCGATGACATCCACCCGCCGGACGACGGTTACCTCATGATGGGCGATATCTTCAAGGATACCATCCGCGAGGCGGATTTTGAGGGCTTCATCAAGCGGGCGGTGGACAATGGAATTCCTGACGACGGCAATGCTGAACGACTTGACGAGGAGGTTGCCGCGGCCCAGGCCCAGGCCCAGGCCCCAGCCCCAGCTGAAGAAGCCAAAAGCCCCCTACCGCATCGTCGGGCTTGATGAGATTCAAGCGATCCTGGGAGCGTCAATCGAAACCAATTTTTGGAATGATGTACGATAACGCATAGGGGGGAAGGTGTTTGTGTGTTATCTTATATCACTCCCGCGCAAGGTATTTATCGTTATGTACAAGAAGTCGAACAGAACATATGTCATGATAATATTGCTCAGACAGCGTTACGAACGAAGGTCAATTTTATATGCTTCCCTTTCCACTATGCACAAGGAAGTTTCCCACACTCTGCGTACTAGTCGTCATCATCATCAGGAACTGCCTAAGAGCGCTCAAAACGGCACACATTCCAAAACAATAGCGTCCATCGGCAGTCAAACTTAGGAGAGAGTTGAGGAACATAAGGAAAGGGGAAATAAGTTCTTCTTTTGGGAACCACCTCGATATTTCCCCTCCCCTGTCTGTCTGTCTGTTTGATTCGCTTACTGGGTGAAGGTGGAGTTGATGGGGCCGAACTTGATGTTGCTGTAGATAACCTGGCTGGAGCCCTGCTTGCCTTCGACATCGGTTGGCACACCCGAGGTGGTTTCGCAGGTGCCGCGGCCCACACCGGGGGTCGACGCGTCCTTGTCCGTGGGGTAGGTGCTGTCGAGCCAGAGCATATTGGCGTAGTGCTATTGGTTTCCGTGTCAGTAAATTGGGTCGTATATGTTTTCGGATGCGTGATAGAAAAATAAATCAACACACTTCGTGCGAGGGGTATAGAGGTGAGAGAGGGATGGAGTGGGGAAAAGGGGGAAAAACTCACGTCGTCCCAGAGCGACATGACCAAGACCATGTCGCCAGCGAGGGCCTTGGCCATCTGCTGGAGCCCACCCTTGGTCTTGAAGTCGTCGGTGTCGCCGAAGGCGGTCTTCTGCGTGCTGCAGAAGGTCTCGTCGACCTGATTGCCGCCGTTGCCCTCGATGGTGGACTCGGAGTTGGGGATGACCTTGCCGCCCTGCACGTAGTAGCGGCGGATGGCCTCGAGGCTGCTGCCGGACCCGATGAACTGCGTCACCACGGTGAACTTCTTGGTCGTGTCGACCGTCATGCCGGGGCCGTAGAAGTCCTTGGCGCCCTGCCGGTACGAGTTGAAGTCGCAGCCGTCCGGGTCGCAGTCGCCCGCGTACCGGTCCGACGAGTAGGTCCCGCCGCAGCCGTCGCCCTGGCACGCCTTCTGGCCGATTTCCGTGCAGGGGTGGGGCGTGTATGCCGTGGAGATGCTATTGGCCTCTGTTTGAAAGCTGTTTGTTAGTGACTGTTTTGTTTTCTCTTTTCAAAATCTTCTCGTTTTCATTGTTTTCTTGACTTGCAGAGGGAGGGGGTCACTTACCCCAGATATCCATCTCTGAACAGCAAGAACCCCGGGCGCCGACACCAGCGTTGTCGTCATTGGTCGAGGGCTCCCACGAGTCCGAGTTGGCCTCGCCGTCGATAAACTTGAGGTCGCGCGGGCACTGGGCGTCGCAGTAACCGGTGCCGTACTTGGCGCCGGCCTTATTAGCCGAGTACTTGCCCTTGCCGCCGTCCTCGTCCATGGAGACGAAGTACAGGGCGCCGTTCAGGCCGCATCCAAGCTTGGACAGATCCACGTCGAAGGTGAACTCGTTACCCAGGAGCTTGAACATCTGGTACTTGTCGGCACCGTTCATCAAGTAGGTGCGCGATCCGATGTTGGTAGCTGTGTGTTCCAGAGCATGATTAGCTTCTTCTTCTTCTTCTTCTTTTATGCTTGTACTTCTCGTCATCCGCCCCCAGATGAGCAACTAGTAAGACTTACAGTAGTCGCCCTTGGTCACGAACTTCAGGGTCAAGGCGTTGCCGCTGGTCGTGATGCCGTAGGTGCTCGAATAGTCGGCGCCGTCGACGGCGCACTTCTGGGAGCATGACTTGGCGTCGGAGCAGATGCTCGAGTCCCACTCGTTACCAGTGTAGCAGTTGGTGGTGCCGCTGGTCTCGTGCAGCCAGCGCCAGTTGGCGTCGATGGTGACCTCGCCGCTGACGGTCTGGCAGCTGCCGCCGCTGCTGCACTTCTGCCAGCTCATCTTGGGGTGCGTCTCGGAGGTCTGGGTGCCGACCTGCTGGGCGCTGGCCGTGGCCAGGAGGCCGCCGAGGAGCGCGATCTTTGAAAGCATCGTGAACGGAGAGGGAAGGTAGATTTGGACTGGAAACAGGCACTTGACCAGGGGGCAAAAGATGGTTGAGGTGGTAGAAAACCGGAGGGTCGGATCAGATCTCAGATGGATGATGGCATGCTACCCCTTTATAACGAGCTCCTCTTCTTCCTCTCCTCCTCAAGGGGCCCGTCCTAAGAGCTGATCTTATTCTTGCTTCCGGATTAGGAACTCGGCCGCCCTATCCCATGATCCACACATGGCCATATTGCGCCCAGATGGACCAGACGGCAACCTGGGCCTGTTTTGCCGATAGGTTCGTCCAAGAAGGGGCAACAGGCTTGTTCCGAGATGCCTCCTTACGTATACAGAAGCAAGGTAGGATTGGGGAAAGCCAAAGAGCTATGCTATATGGAAGGAAGATCCAGAAAATACTAGCGCCGAGATGTGTCTCAGAGTTGTGATTGCCGTTATATTACCGAGTTACATCCCGTGGAACGGAGACATCCATATTTGGATGGTGAGGTGTCTGCATATGACCTCCTCGATCGCCATCCAGTGATGGAACATGCCCGTAGTCTAGGGTATTGCCGACAGTCCCAGCTAGACAAGGTGATGGTGAACAACTACAACAAACGAAACAGCACATCTTGCTCTCTATTCTGCTCAAGATCAGTACATCCATAGTGCAGTTGGGTTTCAAATTCTGCTTGGTCACTGCAGCAGCACCACTTGACAGAGTAGGTGAGCATGGATTTCACATCTCAAGGACCTTGCCAGGAACGACTAGAGGGCCGCGGAGGAGGGTTTCCTGAAATCGATATCAGACTCCATGGCGAGGGTATGCAATATACCAACCTGGCCACTAAGACGATCTCTTGACTAATTGAGTCCCCAACCTGTTGTCTTCAGGGCGCTATAAACACGCAGGAACGTTCCTCTTCACGGCAACGAGGGCTCCGAAACACCATTCAGATCTACTTAAGGTAGTATCCTCCAATCGTAATATAGAGAAGAAATTAGTATGCACAGGCAGATGCTTGCCCTATATCTGCCCTTTGGCAAGTAATACATTGCGCTCTGCACTAGACAAAGGTGGTGGTGGCAATAGATCAAGCAAGACTGCAACAGCAAGCAGTGCGTTCTCCTGATAACATGCATTCATTCACACAAAGACTGGCGAATCACCGGGCCTCAGTCGAGACTCGTGCTCTAGATACAAAAAGGAATCTTTGGCGGCTAAACTGCCGGCTCATGCACCCCCACAAACAGGTAACTAGGGGAGGGTTTTGGAGAATCCGGGGTAGCGACCATGACAGCGGGCTGATCTTCTCTCGCTTTCAGTCTGCCCAGTCTTGCTTGTTTCGTCGCCTAGAGTGCTTGTTAAAATGCTTGTACAAACCCCGAAGACTTTGGCATGTCTGGGCAGCGATCAAAGCAGGGAAGATTGGGAGGCAAAGCAATATGAACACTAGAGGTTCGGGACATTGCGACGTCCCGTGTCTTGCACACGGCAAAAGGCCATGTTGATCGAATGACATGGCCCACTATGACCTGCCTTACGCGAGAGCATCAGCTCAGCGTGAATAACTCGGGGAGCTACAGTATATTGCAGTCTGGTTATGTCTCGATCCCTTGACTGTTCAAACAAGGCTTCCCCTCTTCTTGGCAACACCGAAAGGTTGTATCCCATTTGTTGCTAATGGAGCAGGTTTCCTTGTTGCTGGTAAATTGGTTGGAATGCTTGCTTTTAGCCATGGAGGTGGTTCGGTGTAACCTTCTAGAGCGATTGCCGGAATTTAGGACTTTGGAGTTACAGTTGGAGTTACGAGGCATGTACAAGGTGAGGTGACATTGTTGGCGTGTGAAATTAGTCTACCCTGGCAATTCACAATACCCAAGAGATGAAATCGTTGCGGAGGGCTAAGGTCCTGTGGCTATATGGAATTGGGACATCTGACTTTAAGAAGGTATACTCTATGTACAGGGTGGACAACAACGGTGCGGTCCAGGGAAATGACTTCCGAGGTCTGTGAAGCGACATCGGCTGATTGGGCACATATAACGATTCTAGCTCGGTGCGCATCTGGCATCGGACATTTGAAGACACGCTCTGGAGTGCTGGCTCGATGTGGCATACGAAGCGTGATGAATGGGGCAGTGATACATACACCCAGCCCAGCCCTCTTCTTCCGAGATGGTTGTACATCGCGACACATTCCCATATAGACTATGTAAATCGGTCGTAACATCTGCTGGCCCCTCATACAAGATCGATACAGTTGCTCCTCCCGTCACTAAGCGAGGCTTATAGACTTGACATCGATCAAGGAGACAGCCCAGAGAATCTAGTACATCTGATGACGTGAAACATGCTTTGGCTTATAGGCGACGGGAAACTGAACTGGGATACTTAAATTCCGCGAATGAATAACATACGACAGCAGACAACCTGATCGTCTTGTCACGTAAGTCCAGGCTTGGCAAGAAAAGCAACACCACTCTAGGCCTGCAGGCTGGACACCCAGCTGGCTTCTTCTAAGACTGGCAGGCCCGAGATTTCCTCCAAGAGAGCAAGGAAGACTTCCTAATCTTCTGTTTACGAGCAAGAAACAAAAATAATTATCGATACCTGCTCGACTGTCTTGGCGCATATGCTGGCTGGTCTCGTCGGCAGATCCTAGCCTTTGCCCTTGGGTCATATATAAGAAGATCAGTTCGATTCTGTTCGGACTCGCTAAATAGAGCATTGGCACCTTGGGCCCTGCAGCTCAGGATACCGGTTGCGTCGGCCTCGGGAATTTGCCGTAACCTCCTGTTTGGACTCGCTAAATAGAGCATTGGCACCTTGGGCCCTGCAGCTCAGGATACCGGTTGCGTCGACCTCGGGAATTTGCCGTAACCTCCTGTTCGAAGTTCTCAGTAAGACCCATAATGTAGCTCCTAGAGGTGCAGTATCGGCGCATGCCTAGGATATGGCGGTATGCTGCTGCTGCTAGTCGGCCCAAACCACAATAGTTTCCAAAGGAATATACTGTTTAATCAACAGAACGACTCGGGTGATCGCATCGATGGAACGTTGAGTATACGTTGCTAGAACATTGTATCCGTATCACAGGCCAACCGTCATACATAGGGTTCACCTTGTAATTCTCGTGGCATGGGCTTGCGCATCTCTTCATATCTGGCGCCAGTAGCCAAGACGAGCGAGAAAGTGGTTACCGTCCCTCATTGCCAGCTTCTTCGTCGGCACACCCAATGAGCCAAGTTTATCGTCTAACCACTTGGCAAGCTCTTCAGCTTGCCTTCGTATTTGGACAACTCCTGCGGCGTTCACACTACCCATAGTCGTGGCGCTGGCCGTAGTGGCTGCCCCAGCACTCGCGACGCTTTCGACCTCGGACGGCGACCCCAGGGGTGTTGGATGTGACGAGGATGCCGCCTGCGGTACTTGAAGTGATTGGCTCTGCCCCTGCGCAGACTGCGTCTGTTCCCCGCTGTCCGGTATTGGTCCGATGCATACGAACAGCAGCCCGCACCTGAGTTTGCGCACCACCAGCACCGCGCCCGTGAGTTGTATGGTAATCGCGCCCGATGTTGGGTCCTGGCGCGCCTTCGTGCCGGCCGGGGCAGACGGCAAAGCCTGGGCTACGGCTGCGCTGGTGCCTTGTGTTGCGTAGATGGTCCATATCGACGCGGCTACCGTACATTGTGTCCGTAGGGTGCTGACGGGATGTGGTGAGGCATGGGCCAGCAGCTTCCCCGACAAAGTCGTTAGCAGGGTGGTATGGATCTGCGGCGACAGATTCGACTGCAGAAATGACGTGAGCCGTTTCGTCAGGAGTAGAGGTGGCGTCGGCGCGGGCAGCGACATTGGAATCGATTTGGGTTGCTGGCCTAGGTAGGTGGAGGGGTCAAAGCCTTTGTGGGAATTCGGATCTTCGGCGCGAGCTGCTACGCAGGTTCGGAGAAGGGCGCAGATGAATGGAGGTCTTGATATGCGTCTGCCCTGCCTAAGGCTTAGGAGTTGGGCTATTGTGTGGGGAGTTGTTTCGTGAGGGAGCTTCGAGAGAGGTTCAAGTACGATAAGCATCTGCTCAAGCTTGCGTATCTGCCTTAGGAGGTGGGAGGCGTGCATGCGGTGCCCACTCTGGAAATAACGATGGGCCTAAGGTAGCAGCCTAGGGACCTTAAATACTATGGCCCAAGCGTCCCGACTCCTACCATACCGAAACATTTTTACAGCTACAACTACATACATACATCACCGCTTCCCTTACTTAAGCTCTCAATATGACAATCAATATTGAACATATATCCGAAAGTCCGGGGCCCAGTCTGACATTGCGAGGCCTTGCCACCTTGGAACAAATTACATGCCATTAAATTGACTAGCTAATCGATAATGCTACAGGAGAGGAGGTCTACGCTGGGGCCTGATACCAAATGACTAATCCCATCAAGACTGGCTCTCATCTACTTGGCGGTTGCGCCCCTCGTGCCTTTCTGACGTCGTTTGGATGAGCTCGGCGATTTCTCGAAGAAGCTTCTCTCGGGTGGGGTTAGGGCATGGCGCCTCCAGCTCCTCATCTCTGATCTTGTCGTCCTCCTTGTCCAACTGCTCGTTCCGGCGCCTGGTTAACTCGGCTTCGTTGGCCCTCCTCTCCGCCTCGGCCTCGGCGTGCTCGACTTGCACATGCTCTATCGTCACCATAGCCTTGCCATCGCGATCGGTCTCCCGGAAGTTCTGGAACCCCTCCTTCGCTCTCAGGTAAAGGTCGAAGGTGGCTTGATGTTCGAGCTCGGTCCTCGACATGAGTTCCCACACTAGATCCTTCAGATCTGCACTGTAGTTGGCATTGCTGAACATCTCGTTCCAGTCCTTCTCGTTCCGGTCACGGATGTACTCCATGTGCTTCATGGCCGACATGATAGGCTTGATCATCATCCCCATGAGCACATCACCGGCCGAGCGATACTCACTGATAATGGTGTACGGCTGATCAAACTAACCATGGTTGTCAGCAAAAGGATACGTATGAGATGCTGAGGTGGGGACTCACCTGCGGCGGATGGTACATTGGCATGTCCTTCTTCTGCCGGAGCTTTTCCAGTGGCTCAAAGCCATCTTGACCGGCTAGAACCTTTCCCTTGCCCGGAGGTACCCGGCCTCCGAGAACGCCGTTCACGTGGCCCGAAACGAATGCCTTGCTCAGATTCCCCAGTTTGCACTGACCATAAGTCTCACTCATCGTGTGCGGGTGGCAGAAGAAGATGTTTGCTGGGATAATGTCCCTATGCAGTATCGTCTGCCAGTCCAAACCAGCATCAAATATCTCATATTCCTTGGTGTCGGGGTTCAGGTCTTCACGAATTCCATCGTGCAACCAAGCAAGCCCCTTGAGAATGGAACATACGACGTGCCAGCACAGAGACTCTGGTAGGAACCGGTTATGCTCTACGGGGACTTTGTATCGCGCCTCGTTGCCAGATGGCGTGACTCGCGTTTCCGTTTGGAACAAGTTCTCCAGTGTCCCGGCGTTGCAGTAGTCATAGATGAAGAAGTGAGTTACTTGGTCGGGCTGCTTGCTGTCCTTCCAGCCAATGAGCTGGGCCCAGTCAACGAAGTTGACGAGGTTCTCGTGGTTCAGAACTGCCATCAGGGGCTCGATCATACGCTGGTTGTCGAGTAGCCAGAGGAGCGATGTGTGGCTGGGCGCGGCACTCCCGTGGTCGAGAAGCCAAGAAGAGACGTCGCGAGCCAAGAAATGCGCGCGGTCACTCTTCCGAACCACTTTCCAGATGCCTGGAGATGTCTCCGAGGTGAAGTCATACTTGGACGCCTGCCTCGAAAGCTCGGAGGCATCTCTCCTGAAAGACCGTGGTAAGGTTCCTCCATCGTTTGGCAATATGCGTGTGGGCTCAGTTGGTTGTGGATGCTTGGAAACATGAGAAGCGGGACGCCAAAATCAGGACCGATAGGGAGGTTTGTTGTAGACAAGCACTTCACCCCTTTGAACGCTCGCGTCTGACTCTTTGTTGTCTATCCTCGGAAACATGCTGAACACATTCCAAGCACACAAAGCTACTCGAAGCAGCCATTGTTGTCTCAGAACATCCAAATGCTATTGGTTTACTTATACACTACCGTCAGTTTATGGGTGTCATGGTGATGCATTCTTCACCTCCTCACTGCAGCTATGTAGAAACTCGGCAGCAACAAGCAGCGTGTGGTGCTTTGAATAGCCAATTGACAATCTGGCTTGCATGTCAGAAGTCGACTAAACCTAGAGATACATAGCAATGCAAACGGTCGATGCTCCTTGCGGTCGGGTTGCTGCATTGCTTTGTGTAATACCCCAAGGCCAGGAACCTGGCTGGAGTTAAGTGGCAACACGACAATGCCGTTCATAGCGAGTATGATAATAGATGTAGTACACATTCACAACGATGCCGCGTGATTATTACAGAGCGATTCAAACTTTACACAATTGTTTCCCTTCGAGGAGATGCCCGCACAACTCAAATGAATGAGGGCGACACGCGATAAGCGAAATTTACGAATCTCAACAGTTGTTGCTGGTCTTCAGGCGAACCAACGTGCGCCGCGACTGCATAGGCCACACACCCATGGCACCGTCGTGACCCGTTTGTTTTGGGGTGCTATCACAACAGTTTGCCATGATAGGCACTGAGTTCCGAAGAAAAGTTGAGTTCGACTAGAGAACCACTTGATAGGCAGTAAATGAGCTATACACCTCGATGTTGAGTTTTAGGCGCGTGCTTGCAGACCTTCGCGTTTCTTGCATGCTATCGCATTCGATAGCCGCTCTGGGTGGTGCACTGTGCTGTTGGGGCGGCACGTTTGGGGGCGCTTGCGCGAGCTGGCCCCCCTCCTCCATCCTGCAGCAGTCGTGACTCGTGGCAGCGTGGGTTTGGTAGGCACTGTTCGCCAATATCGGCTGTTTCTTGCCAGACAGGCCAAACGGAGACGCGCAAGTGCGTGATCTACAGTGCAGGCAGTTGGGCTATCAAACAAGGCTGCCTCGGCCGCATGATGTTTGCGATTGTTTCGATTCTAGTCCGGGCCGTCCAGATGGCGGTGCTGGATGTCGCCAAAGACGGCCAATTTCTGGAAGGGCAGGACACTTGATTTGATTCATCTGATCGTTGGTTCCTGGCGTGCTCGTGCTGGTGGCGCCTTGGTGTCTGTGTGTGGGCCTGTTCAGGCTGTTCTATCTTGGCTTTCCCCATGTCCTGTTTCGGGGGCCAAGGTGCTAACCCAATGGGCCTAAGCAGCAAGGAAGATCAGGGCAGGAATCAGGGGGCGGCTAGGGAGCTTCCCTTCTGGGGCCATGCTAATTTTGAATTTCGTCAGGAGACCCGAACTCCAAAACGCTGCGGGCTGGGGAGCCCACTGCGGCGCTAGGCCGTTCGCAGCAAGTCTTCCAGCGTAATTGACCAATCGCCCATGCCTTGCGTCGCGATGGATCACAGCCATCCGCGACCCCTCGAAAATCCTACAGCCAATCCGGAGTTATTGTTGCCGGCATACTCCGTACCTACATCTTTATCACAATGTTGCACCCGACTGGACTTCAAACTTGCCAATGCCCTGCTGGCCCCCCCTTTTCGGTAGGCCCTCTATTTCATGCAACACCACCCTACCTACATAGTTAAGGTACTTAGATTACTAGCTGTAAAGCGGAGGCAGCCTGGTTGCATTTGCATGGGCAGAAGAGGTACCAGTGGCTGGCCAGTAACAGGACGTGTAGCAGTAGTAATGTCTCTGTCTGATACTGAAGTAGCATTCACTTGAACTTCCAACCCGACTGATTTTCGTCAGATTAATTGAGACGGACTTGACTTTCTTTCCATCCAAAAAACACACAATCGCCTACGCGCCCGCTAAAACGTTCTTTACCCGAATTATATAGTCATTCCTTGTTTTTATCTGGTTTTCGGGCTCTTAGCCATTCCAGTGTTGGTCTGTTCAATCGTTCCTCTTTTGCCACGGCACTTTGCGTCGGTGCATTGTCAATCTGATACATCAGCCCACGCCCGGCCCTGGCATTACGGTCGAAGAGGGTCTATCTCGAGTCGATCAAACCTCCCAGCGACTCCTTCGACCAAACCTTTCTCATTTGACGTCTGTCAGCGTCTCTTGGTACTGCTGGTTTCTGGTGACTCCCTTTCACCTTTATTCCGGCCAAGACAGTTTGACAGGGCACGGTACCGCTGCGTCGATCGAAATCGTGAACCCGAGAATAGCGCCTTTCACAAGGACATGTCGCTGTAGACAACCCTTTCGTCACCCCACAGTGTTCCGATCAGGTGGAATGTCGTCGGCCAGCTAGGGGACTGAGACTTGTCGCAATCTACCATCAACTATCATCACCTCGACGCCGCCGAATTCGCTCTAGGTGGCGCCTGTCTCTCATTGAAAGCCCCTCGCATCCGCCAGGGCACCTCTTCTTATCTTTTTGTCTTGGATACCACCGCTTTGCGAGCCATTGCTCTTCTTCAACCATCAACGCGCAGTCGAATAGCTTCGCAGGCGAGCGACGACTTGTGCATCTCGGCGGGACCGGCTGGACGATAAGCTATTACACCGACGACGACGACGACGACTTCTTGGATCACCCTCTATCGGATTTCCGCCTTCCATTCATTCATCTTTCATTGGGTAGCAGGGCTCCAACTTCTTAGAAGTCTATTGTAATACTCACCGACCGACCGTATACGCTCATTTACCAGTAAACCGACTAAATCATTTCGACGACGTGCAAGCGCGGAATCTTGAAATAGTCAGTATGGGGTGTTTTAGTTCTAAAAAGCGCATGGCCGATGTGCGACCCGAGGCGAAATGGGACTACATTGTAAGTTCTCTCTGGCTTGTTGAGAATAGCCGAACCGGTACTGACGATTCCGGTGTCAACAGAGTCTCAAGGACTTCAAGTCCAATTCCTGTTTTACCCCGTTCGCTTATGCATACTTGCATTTCTCTTCTTCTTTCCATGGCCGTTTATGGCGTTGACAGCTTCACTGCAGTCAACTTGCTGGCTTTTGACCAGTGGACCAGCCAAGTCAAGGCGACGTCGTTTGTCTCTTTCGATGTCATAAAATGGGTGTTCTCTGTGTGTATCATTGCCTCGTTTGTCAACTTGGCCTTTGAGCATGTTCGCGCCTGGCGCGTCATGAGACGAGGCAGTGTCTCTGAGTCCTTCTTGGACAATCTGGCTGTGCGCCTAGAGAGTGTCCGTTGGGGAAGCCAAGGCTGGAGGCGCTTTTTGGTCTTCGCCGAGCTCACCAAATCGAAGAAGGGTGCTGAGTACGTCGCGCTGTTCACATACTTCAGCTTTCAGTGTGAGTAGACGCACGTCGCCTTGCTCAGGAAGTTACTGACTGGATATAGCCTGGATTCGTGTGATATTCTGCTCTGGTCCACGTCAGGTCCTCAACGCTCTCACATTGTATAACGTTCTAAGCAATGACCTTATTCCTACTGAGACTGGCTCAGTCGATAAGTCGATAATGAATTTCTTCAGCAAGCTTGGAGAACTGGCGAAACAAAACACCCAGCAGGTGGTTGTCTTATCCGGCATGCTGTTTACTCTGATCATCTGGGTCATCACGCTCATCTCCCTACTGATAGCGGTTCTCTTCTACGTTTTCTTCCTGTGGCACTATATCCCCAGACAGGATGGAGGCTTATCGGGTTACTGCTCGAGAAAGATTAACAAGAGGTTGATGAAAATTGTCTCGGTCAAGGTGAACAAGGCCATCGCGAAGGAAGAGAGAGACAGGCTCAAGACAGAAATGAAGGCCGCGAAGAAAACCGGCGAAAAGACCCCGATCGAGCGACAGGCCAAATTACCTACATTCATGGATCCCGCCAAGGACGACTCCTTGCCAGAAATGCCCCAGTATGGTCTAAGTCGCACCGAAACCATGGCGACGTTGCCTGTGTATGAGTCTCGACCGGGAACTCCTAATACCATCGAGATGAGTGCCTTTGACCAGAAACGACCACTCCCGTCTCGCCAAGGTACAGGAGCCTCATATGCCTCTAATGCGCCCCTGATGGGATCGGCTGCACCCATGTCAATGAACCGGTCTGCATCTCCAGCGCCTACTCTGCCGCAGATGGACTTCGACAACTACCCGCCCCAGCGTCCGGGTACGGCTCAATCCAACGGAAGCTTTGGTGGGCCGCAGCAACGTCCTATGCAAAACAACAATCCCTCGTTCGGACCACGATATACGCAAAGTCCCGCGCCGTATGGAAACGGAAACATGCCCCCACAGCGAAACTTGACGGGTGGCAGTATGGATCCATACGGTCGGCCTATGCCCCGAGCAGTTGATCAGTTGTCAGGCCGACAGCAGATGTACGACGATAACGCCAGCATCAGAGATGGTCGTTCTAGTCCAGCGCCGTCTATGTACTCAAACGCTGGGCCTGGACCAAACCGCCCTGGCTTCAACGGCCCAGCCTACCCGCCGCCGCGGAGTGCAACAACCCAGCCCCAGCAAAGATCGAATATTCCTCCACAACGTAACATGACGGCACCTATGCCGCCAATGCAGCAGAGCGATCCGTACGGGCCCCGCCCAGGAACGTCTCCAAGTCAAAGAGGGCCGCCCCGCGGCTATGGTTACGGAGATGTCGAAGCCCAGAGAGGGCCGCCTAGATACTAGATACTCGAAAATAATTTCTTTCTTGGCGTAATCTTCTTGTTGGATGTACGATTTAGACAGGGCCTCTGGCCAGGTGTTTCTCGATCACATCTTCGCCACAAGCGATAAAGCGATACCCTTTCAGCTAGTGTAGCATTAGGACGTCCACGCCAGTCATGATGGCGTTTGGTCAATATTATGATATTTCAAAGAAAAGTCTTCACTTTTTCTATGATCGTGGGGGAGATAAGCATGATCGGACGGAATAGTCTCTGAATGTCTTCGTAGAGTTGCAAGCATGCAGTTGGTTGCTGTAAACATTCGGCATAACCATTCCCATCTCCCCGGCCTCTACAAATGTAGTTCTCGAAGCAAGCTGTCATCGATTTCAGTCTTTGGCGTTTTGCCGTCCCCCTTGACTGGAGATAGCTTGATTAGCCGAGCTGGACCCCCATGCCTGTACGTGACTCCGCGCTTCAGCCAGATCATTCCGAGTCGTGTTCAAACGATACCGGGTCTATTCCATGAAGAAAGGACAGATCTGTGCAAAGTTTGCTTGGCCTCACGTTGGGTTCGGACAATAGCAGCAAAAGGAGACATCAAACAATCCAAGAGCTGACGGATTAGAACGCGTAGCTCATGTAGCGAACCACTGTTCCCGGAATTCTCAGAATAGAGCATGACGACGTTGGGATGTAAGAAATGGGAGGAGCATTGGATCTCCGCTCTAGCACGTATATATAGTAGAGACCTATCATTCGTTTCTTAGGTGCCGTTGTTGTCTTATATATGTCTACCCAAGTGTGCAAGCCATTGCCTCGGTGTAGGCCAGTGCCCCTTTTTCTTGGTGACACGATGCTTATCCCTACGATACGCGGTGGAGAGCTTCATCAGGCAACCACTCTGCCTCCCACGTATACTCCTCCAAGCCCAACATCGCCGGGCGAGGACCCATCAGATCAGTATGGTGGTTGCAGCGACAGCCAGACTCTGGCGGTGCTCCCTCATGTTCACGGTATGTAATCTTCTGTAACCCCTTTACCCGCCAATCCTCGAAGCTACGGCATTTGGTCGTAGCACAGGCTAATATATGTTTAGATACGTCGCCAGTGATTCGATACACCCAATCGGTAGTTCAAATTGCGCCAGCAGGAGTCAGAGTCACTCTTATAAGCACCATGACAAAACGCAGCTTACAGCGCCCACCACTATCACTCCATCATTGCACACAACCACACGAGTGCATAGTCCCGGCACCCTGCAACAAACAAAGCATCCGAGTTCGATGTTAGAAAGCGGTGGCATCTCTACCACAACCCCATGCTATATACCGGTGCCACTTGTAAGTACCAGCGGAAGCCTTCATGACATTGACCTCTGACTTTACATTGTCGCAGCCGGTCCCCCCAGGCCTGGATTCACCTGCCATAACCGATAGATATGGCCCCAAAACCTATTCATCCATTCCTTCCGTGTCCAGTATTACCATAACCATGCCGGAGCCCACTCCATCTGATCCGGATACGTCGGCCACAATTTCGTTCCTTCCTGTCGAAACCGTCATATCTTCTATTTTAGAGCGGACTCATACCGTGACGGAGTTGGAGCCGACACCTCCCGGGCTGCATTCATCTCCCGCGGCCGCTTTGTCTCCCTCCAAAACTGGCATATCAGATCATTCCACTCCAAGCTTCGCCGCAACACTGAGAAGTACCGTTATTATCTCGTATAGAGCACAGCACACTCCCCAGTACTCGTCTGCTCGTACCACATCCCTCATCACGTCTACGAGGCCCCTCAGCTCACCGTCGTCCCCAATATCTTCCTGCCCTTGTCACAAGAAACGCAGCAAAGCTCGACGTCCAAACTACGAAGCTCAGATATCGCTGCGCTCTCGATCGGTATGGTCATCGTGGGATTGGCCGCTGGGGTGGTAACAGTATGGTTATGCATCCGCCATCGCCATCACCCGGGTAAGGCAGCAGCAGCAGCCAAAACGCAACCGCTTCTGCCTCGCCGTAACATACCTAAAAGTAATGGTGATTCCCTCAAGACTCCAGAAAGCAATGCCAACATGAAGTCTTCGGTGACGGAGTCAAGCAGATTGGCGCACACGCCGCAGGAGTGTTTCTTGGCCAATCCGTACAAGGAGAGGGTACGCATGTGTGTACTGAGTGCACGTATGGACGAGCTCGGTCTGGAGTCTCCGTACTCTCTATACCTGGGTCAAATGTTCAGAGTTTGCTTTTCACTATTTTACCTAATGCCTTTGGGGTCCGTTTTAGTTAGGATATGCTATAGACGTCTTGAATTCAATATATTGTTCAAGAGATCCAATATAATTGCCCCTGAATTGGGTGAATGAATGAAAGCGAGTCGGCAGCGGAGGCACGTGCATGGTCAGAATGGTGTCTTGTGATGGGCTAAGGCGCTACTGAATTCCCGCGACGCTTATGCACTCATTCAATAGAAGATGGGGGAGAGCGGGCCCTGAGTCGGGGCTGGTGGCCTCCCAACTCCTTCCAGAAACGCTGATGACGCATGCACTACGTGAACAGCTCACGACAAGACGGCGCTTGAATCACTTGTGTACCCCAGCCTGCAAGGTGACAGCCACTAAAGCTAAGGTAGAGCCAGCCACTGAGAGAGCTCGCGCACCTGCGCATGATTTGATTATTCATGTTCATCCTTGCTCCTCCCCCCAACATCGACCGAAAACCTAATCGTCGGAGCTACAGCTGCCTCCCAACTTGAGCTGTCCATCGATTGTTGTTTGTTTCCATCAATGTGTTGAGTGGCAGTTCCAGCAACATCCCATCATCACCCATCCATCGATTGAATCAATACAAACAACATGCGATAATCGAGTCCCACTACAACCGCATATCGTCATCTGCTTATCTTACCATTATCGAAACAACCATCCTTCTCATTCCTACAAACAACGCAGCCACGCCTCTCACCAACGCCATCATCAGAGTTCAGGCCGTGTCTTGATTTTGCCCGAGCCGGTGGCTCAACACAAACCACCATCATGGCTCGCATACCTCTCCTCGGAGCTGTCGGGACTGCACTTCTAGCACTCTCGGCCAATGCTGAGCTCCTCACCCCGATCCATGAGGCCGGTCGCTGCGCGATACGAGGCCACTGCGGAAAGAAGGGCTTCTTTGGCAAAGAGCTGCCTTGCGTCGACAACGGCCTTGCGACAACCCCCGATGCCGACTTCGCTTCCGAAATCGAGGCACTATGTGGCCCCAAATGGAAGGACAGCAAGGTCTGCTGCGACTCCGACCAGCTCGCCGCACTCAAGTCATCCATGTCTACCCCCAATCAGATTATCGGCTCCTGCCCGGCTTGTAAGGACAACTTCTATAATCTCTTCTGCTCCTTCACATGCTCGCCCGATCAGTCCCTCTTCATCAACGTCACGAATACGCAGGAGAAGAACGACAAGCAGATGGTCACAGAGTTGGACCACCTCATTTCAAAAGAATATGGCACCGGATTCTACGACAGTTGCAAGGATGTCAAATTTGGGCCCGCCAATTCGAAAGCCATAGATTTCATCGGTGGTGGCGCCAAGAACTACACCGAGCTCTTGAAGTTCTTGGGTGACGAGAAGGCCATCGGGTCTCCCTTCCAGATGAACTTCCCCCGACATACAAGGAGCCCGGCATGGGTCCCAAGGACATGACGCCGAAGAAGTGCAATGATGAAGATCCAAACTTCCGCTGCTCATGTGTTGACTGCCCTGCTGTCTGCCCGACACTACCCGCAGTTGCAGACTCGGAATCATGCCACGTGGGTGTGCTCCCATGCCTCTCATTTGCGTCCATCTTCACGTACGGTATCTTACTGTTTTCGCTTGTTATGGCTGCTGTAGGTCATGTCGCTTGGCGAAGACATGCGCAGAGACAGAGTGAGCGGCTCCATCTCCTGCAAGGCGCCGAGCCAAGCGATGACGAAGATGAGGGCGACTTGGTCCGTAACGGCGCTATGTATGACCGGCCACAGAAGTATTACAAAATCAACACTTGGTGTGACAAGGTTTTCAGCAAGCTGGGGCATCTTTGCGCAAGATTCCCAGCCATTACAATCGTCACCAGTTTGCTGGTAGTAATACTTCTCAGCGTCGGCTGGGTCAAGTTTGAATTGGAGAGAGAGCCTGCGAGACTATGGGTTAGCCCGACTTCGGCCGCGGCCCAGGAGAAAGCCTTCTTCGACAAGAGCTTCGGGCCGTTCTACCGTGTCGATAAGACTTTCCTTGTCAATGATACAAACGCGTCTGGGACAGGCCCTGTGCTTAATGCGGAGGTAATCCAGTGGTGGATGGATGTTGAGAAACGCGCGAAGCAACTTAAGGGCGCCTCCTTCGGTGTTACTTTACAGGATGTATGCTTCAACCCAACCGGCGATGCCTGCGTGGTCCAGTCGGTAGCCGCTTACTGGGACAACATTCCATTCAACGAAGGCTCATGGAGAAGCGATCTTCTCGACTGCGCCCGGTCACCTGTCCAATGCAGGCCTAACTTTGGCCAGCCTCTCGAGCCCAACATGGTGCTGGGTGGATACGAGAGCATCGATGATGTTGCTGACGCACCAGCCATGACTGCCACCTGGGTAATTGCGAATGCTCTCGAAGGTACCCAGGAGTTGGATCGTGCCATGGACTGGGAGAGATCCCTGAAGGACTTCCTGCTGAACACAGTTCAACCAGAAGCAAAGGACAAGTTTGGACTGCGGCTGTCATTCTCCACCGAGATTAGCTTGGAAGAAGAGCTAAACAAGTCCAGCAACACGGATGCTACCATTGTCGTGATCAGCTACATAGTCATGTTCCTGTATGCGTCCCTCGCTCTTGGTTCCACCAGCATGACTCTGCGCGAGCTGATGAGGAACCCTGCTGTGTGCCTGGTTCAAAGCAAGTTCACGCTGGGCTTCGTTGGGATCGTTATCGTGCTCATGTCCATCACCTCATCGATTGGACTTTTCTCATGGGCGGGTATAAAGGCTACACTCATCATCGCGGAAGTCATTCCATTTATCGTTCTCGCTGTTGGCGTTGACAACATCTTTCTCATTGTTCATGAGTTTGAACGGGTCAACGTCAGCCACCCTGATGCCATGGTCGAGGAAAGGATCGCCAAAGCACTTGGACGTATGGGACCATCCATCTTGTTCTCAGCCATCACTGAAACTGTATCATTCGCCCTTGGTGCTTTCGTCGGCATGCCCGCTGTACGCAACTTCGCCATCTATGCTGCTGGTGCAGTATTTATCAATGCTCTTCTACAGATGACGCTCTTCATTTCGGTTCTCTCATACAACCAAATGCGCATTGAAGACCACCGTGCCGACTGCTTCCCCTGCATCCAGGTGAAGGCTGCTCGAGTCCACTTGAGTGGCAGCAACGGCAACGCTGTCACTCGTCCCTACGATGTACCAGAAGAGAGCTGGTTACAGCAATTCATTCGAAAGTACTATGCGCCTGCCCTTCTTGGTAAGAAGGTCAAAGTGTTGGTACTCGTCATTTTCACTGGAATGTTGGCTGCAGCTATAGCTCTGCTGCCTGAGGTCCAGCTTGGGTTAGATCAGAGAGTTGCCCTCCCCGACGATTCGTATCTGATCGACTACTTTAACGACATGTACAACTATTTGGACACCGGCCCGCCCGTGTACTTCGTCACCAAGGACCTCAACATCACGGAACGTTCGCACCAGCAAGAAATATGTTCGCGCTTTCTTACCTGCAAACCCTTGTCTCTGACCAACACTTTGGAGCTGGAGCGACAGAGACCCGAGGTCTCGTACATTGCCTCGCCTACATCAAGCTGGATCGACGATTTCTTCCTCTGGCTCAATCCCGAAGCTGTTGATTGTTGTTACGACCGGGTGAATCGCAAGAGGGTGGCTTGTTTTGCCGACCGCGACCCTGCCTGGAACGTGACGCTGTACGGCATGCCGGAAGGCGAGGAGTTTGTGCATTACGTCAAGCGATTCTTGGCGGCGCCCACTAACGATGACTGTCCTCTCGGTGGGCAGGCTTCATACAGCCAAGGCGTGGTAGTGGATGAGGAGAAGAACACGATCCCTGCCAGCAACTTCCGAACAATGCATAAGCCATTGCGCAGTCAAGACGACTTCATCAAGGCGTATGCCGCTGCTCGTCGCATCGCGAAGGAGGTCCAAACGGAGACGGGAATTGAGGTGTTCCCGTACAGCGTGTTTTACATCTTCTTCGATCAATACGCCAACATTGTTAATCTCACAGCCACACTTCTAGGGTCGGCTGTGGCCATCATCTTCCTTGTAGCGTCGATACTTCTCGGCTCTGTGATGACGGCACTTGTTGTCACGATCACTGTTACCATGACCGTGATCGACATCATCGGAGCTATGGCCGTCTTCGACGTATCCCTGAACGCCGTGTCGCTGGTGAACCTGATCATCTGTGTGGGTATATCGGTCGAGTTCTGCGCTCACATTGCGCGGGCCTTCATGTTCCCGTCTGGCTCCGTCATGGAACGGGCTAAGAACCGGTTCCGTGGTCGGGATGCCCGGGCTTGGACGGCACTGGTCAATGTGGGTGGCTCGGTCTTCAGCGGTATAACAGTTACCAAGCTGCTGGGAGTGTGCGTCTTGGCCTTTACCCGGTCCAAGATCTTTGAAATTTACTACTTCCGTGTCTGGCTCGCGCTCGTCATCTTCGCGGCTACGCACGCCTTGATCTTCCTTCCCGTTTTACTGAGTCTGGCGGGTGGTGAAGGCTATGTGGACCCCGAGAGCGAAGGCGGTCTGGTCGAGGACCTGGCAAACAGGCGGTATAGAGCACTTGTTCCCGAAGATGCCAGCGATGATTCAGACTTCGACGACTAGGCAAATCGGATGGTCGACCAACTCTTCGGCCCTTTTTTGCCACCGGTATTCCTAGGCCACCCGGATTTCCAGGAGCCAGATGGTGACAGCGATCGGTTTGAATCGGACTAGTCGACCTACATGGACTCGTCTCTAAACTCTTCACCCGGTTTCCCTTGGGATTACTAGCCGAATCGGAGCTCGCTGAGCAAGCCTACATGTACGATATTCTGTAAAGACTAGATTGAGTGTGTCGATCTTGTAGGAGTATACATTTAGCTAAAGTTGGATTGGACATGGGTCGAGGGCAGCGGTATTAGGGTTTTGTTATCGACCACAAGCGAAATTGTGTAGAATTTCGTAATAGAATGTTATCAGCGAGTGCACGTGCTATCAACTATTGGTTTTTTCTTGAGTGTTCCCTGACGGGATGCCGGTTACATCTTGAGTCTTGAAATAATCGCACCATCAGAGTTAAGGCAATGCCACCATCCGGCCGTTGCGCCATGATGAGTGGACTGATGAAAGACGAAATCCCACCGAGCCCGGGACAACGGGTTCCACGAGTCCCACGGCACTAGCAAACCGCAGCGCGCTGTCTCCCGAAAGCACGTGTCACGAGATACCCACGGGTTGGACCCCATCGGAAAGCCTAATCGGAGTTCCACTTGTCCTGGACTTGGCTGTTAAAGGAATGCTCGAGGCAGACTGGGCAGTACGACAACTACTTAGGCGAAATTCAACGAACCTTGACCGGGTTCGGCGTCCGTGAGGATATCGGACCGCAACTTTTCTGTATTGGCAAGAAGCAAGGGGGTGGTGGGCGAATTGTCAGTGGCTGTGTTGAGACAAAAAGCTACAGCTTACCGAGCCGGGAGGGACACAAGACCACCAGACTGGGTTGTCACTGAAACTGAGCAACGCTGCTTTAAGCCTGAGTTTACCTGGAGTTTGCGCCTCAAATAACCGTTTTAAAAAGCATTGCACAAATAATATCAACGTAATATACTGGCATTGTACGTTTAGATATTTCAGTTAAAGAAGGGAATCTATATCTAGTCTAAATACTCCGTAGCTAGCAAAATATCTACGCAATCTACACTCATTCTTCTGCCCGACTCACTTGCGTGTTCTTACTTTTGGCTTTCACCGTCGCAGCGATTGCGCCAAAGTTGGCTGCACCCATGATTTCGAAAACAGCGATGTCGGACTTGAACTCTTTGGCGAACCAACTGCGCAGCTCGACGGCCAGCAGCGAGTCCACGCCGTACGAATGCAGCGGTCGTAGGTGATCAATGTCCTCCGGCGCCATCGACAGGGCTCGCGACAGCTTGTGCACAAGTCCCTCTACCACCACCTCCTCCGCCTCGGCGGCCGAGCGCGCACTCGCGAAGGCCACATACCAATTCTTGGCCGCGTTCGCCTGCGGGACGCCGTCGCCCACCGCCCCACCACCCTCGTCCGTGTCCTGGCCCTCGCCGGGGCCCATGGCGTGCAGGTAGCGGAACGTGGACCGCTGCAGCAGGGCCGCGACGTCGGCGCCCTTGGCCCGGAGGCCGGCGGGCGTCTCCATGCCCACGACGACCTGGCAGGCGTCGACGTCGCGGCCGCGAGGGTTGTCGGCGCGGCAGCAGTGCTCCAGCAGGGCCAGGTACTCGGCCGCGCCGATGGGCAGCAGCAGGCCCGACGCCTCGAACGCCCGCGTCAGGAACGCGCTCTCCGAGATGACGCCGAACGAGGCCATCCAGCCGAGGTCCAGCGCCACGGCCCGCTCGCCCCGCCGCACGCGCCGCTTCGCCAGCGCGTCCTGGTACGTCCCGCCCGCGGCGTAGTTGGACTGGCCGGCCGAGCCGTGGATGCCCACGACGGACGAGAGAATGACGAAGAAGTCCAGCCCGGCCGGCATGAGCTGATCCAGAGCCCGGGTGCCATCGACCTTGGGGCGCAATGCTTGCGTCCAATCGGCGTGCGTCACTGTAACAAGCCGAGCGTTAGTCCTATATCCCGTTGACACTGCGGAGCTAACTAACCCAAGAGGGGGACTGGAGAGAAACATCTGAAAAGCACTTACTCTGTCCAGCATGGTATCTCGAAGGACCATGGCAGCTTGGATGCAGCCCTTGATCGGTGGCATGGTCGCGGCAACTTCGACGAGGACGGGTGCCAGGGCTTCGGTGGACGTCACGTCACATTGAGGGGCGAATACTTGGACGCCTCGGCTCTCTAGATCCTCAACAAGCTTGCGTGCGCTGGCAGACTGAGGCCCGGATCGGCTCAGCAAAACCAAGTGAAGGGCTCCTCTATCCGCCATCCATTGCACCGTTGGCCGCGCGATACCACCAAATCCACCAGCAATCACGTAGGTAGCATTTGGGTCCAAGGCCAAACTTGGTTTCCGGTCTAGGACGGTCTTGATTGGTGTCAGCCAGCATCCAAACACTCCAGTGTCGTCGTAGTGGGGTCCATTAGAGCGAATCATGTAGGTTAGGGGTGAAGGGGGACTTAAGAGTACAACCTACCAGAACGTTCTCTTCACTTCGCATCTCAATCACCAGCTTTCCTATGCTCTTCCCGCTCTGCATATACCGGAAAGCAGACTCAATCTCCGAGACGGGGTAGGGCTGAACGGGATAGGAGGTCTTGGCTTGGCCTGCCGCAATGACTTCCAAGGCGGCGGCCAGAGACTCGCGCACGAGGGCAGGCCGCTCCTTGGTCATGGCGAAGAGATCCACGGCCGTGAAGGAGACGTTCTTCATGAAGTAGAACATGTCTAGTCGGGAGTGCGAATCGATGTCGCGCTTGCCGATCTCGACAAAGCGGCCAAAGCTTGCCATGCACTTCCAGCTGGCCGTGAGACCGTCGCCCGCCAGCGAGTTTAGCACCAGGTCCACGCCGCGGTTCTGCGTCATCCGCATCACGCCCTGGGCGAAGGAGGTGTTGCGGCTGTAGAAAATGTGGTCGCCGGCCACGCCGTACCGGTCCACGAGGAGCCGCTTCTTGGCCTGGGAGCTCACGGTGGCGAACACCTCGGCGCCGGCGAGCTGGGCGAGCTGGATAGCCGCTTGGCCCGTGCCGCCGGCCGCGGCGTGGATCAGCACCCGGTCGCCCTTGCGGATCCGGCCCACGACCAGAAGGGCGTAGTGGGCCGTCGCGTACGTGATGGGCAGGGCGGCCGCCTCGGTGAAGGAGAGCTGGTCGGGGATCTTGACCACGGTCAGGGCGTTGGTGCGGGCCAAGGTCCGGTAGCAGTCGAAGGCGATGGCGCATACGCGATCTCCGACGCGGAGGTGCGCCGGATCGACGGCGCTGCCGACGCGGGAGATGACGCCGGCACACTCGCATCCGATCTCGAGCTGGTTGATGCGCCCCAGCGCGGTGAGCAGGTCTCTGAAGTTCACGCCGACGGCCTTCACTTGGATTTCCACGTCGTCGGGCTGCAAGGCCTCTTTGGCCGCCGTGTCCTCGACGAATTGAAGGGAGTCGAGCAGGCCAGGGGTTTTGAATTGCATGCCCAAGGGGGGAAGGCCGGGGGTACCGAACGGTTGAACTTGGGTCTGTTGCGGTTGGATCGTCGTGTGGACGTGCTCATTTAGGTGAGAGTCCTCGACGGCGCGATTGATGAACAGGATGCCGTTCTGGTCTCGATATTCGGCCTCGAGGTCATTTGCATCGCCACAGACGAAGACGCTGTGCACCATCTCCTGCACGACCTCGGCCACGTTCGGCTGACTTGGGTTCGCAGCCAACGTCACCGCTTTTAGCATGGCGTTCTCCGTCCGGAGACCTCGTAGGAGACCATCTGCTACATGGTACTCGGGAGTGTCCCAGTCATCCCCGCCGCCCGTCACCCAGACTAGGTGTTCCGCTGATAGCAGGCTCGCTCGTAGTGTCTCGAAGGTCTTCTCGTCCAAGTTATGCAGAACGGGGCTGTCCAGCTCCACGAGGAAAACAAGGGCTTTGCCCGCACTGCTCTTAAGGGCGTCCAAGAAAGAGGTTTCGCATACCACGCCGTACTCCGTGCTGAGCGTTGACTGAATCTGGCTAGCCACCTTGGCTTGAGTCACCGAACCCCTGGTAGTTACTAGGGAAATACGACGATGCGGCGGCGACAGGCTCTTCAGTGAGTCGAGTGCGCCGTCGACTTTCGTCGAGACGATGATGCTCAGCTCTTGGTTCGTCACATCGGCATAATCGTCCAAGACGAAGTCGTTTCCACTGAAACCACTGCCCACAAGAGTTTGATTCCACTTCTCTGGCGTAAGAGCCGACAAGCACGGCGAACCAGGCAACAGACCATAGGCGAAATCACTGCGCCCAATATTTCCAGTATGCACCAACAGCAACAACTTGCCGCCGGTCCGGAGCAGTGCGTGCACATTCTGCAGTGGCACAGCCAGGTTCTTTTGGGCGCGTGCTGTGTTGTTGGTTGCAATGACGAGATCGTACGTGCCTGGCTCGAACCCTTGCTCTTGAGGGTCTTTTTCAATGTCGAGCAGGGTATATCGCATACGCGAGGAGTAGGATGGGAAGTCTTTTTGTGCCTTTTCCAGGAGAGACGGGACTGCATCAGTGAAATCGTACCGGGCGCAGCGAGGCACGGTCGACCCGGCAGAGGGGAACAGCGAGCCGGCGATATGAGCAGTGACACCTCCGGCACCGGCCCCTACCTCCAGTATGCGGAGGTTGGGATTCTTATGTGCCAAAAGGTCTACCACCCCCGCGAGGACGCCGGAAAGGCGTGAGTTAACCTCGAGGTGGTATTCCCTAGCCAGATCCCCAGATAGCAGCAGTTGCTGCGGATCCATCTCCCCATACAAGATTGGGAGTAAGTTTTGAGCAACCTTGACATAGAAACGGCCCTCACTTCCCTCTCCTAAACGGTGCGCTAGCGCTTCTTGGTAGGTGGCGTCGGAGATCTTGCACGACCACGGCGGAAGTTGTGGCTTTTCGTTGAATCGTTGGACCTGCTGCTCCATCCAAGCGACGTACTCCTTCTTAGAATCAACAACATGGCTGTAGTTTAGCTGTAATAAAATCCGAGTGATGGTAGAATATATGAAGCAGGCTAGGTCCTCATAGAAAACTGAAGTAGAAGCATTTACAGTCTTCCCCACGCCAAAATACATCGCCCCTTGAGTCGGCGACAGCAGATCGAAGTCCGGCTTCCAGTCCATTTTGTAGCACAGCCGCCTCAAGCGGCCGTTTTGATCGGTTGCTTCTTCCGCTTCCTGGCGGTCTACATTTGTCGTCTCTATGACCGCCACAGAGGCGCGCAGGTGACCGTCCGAGCCATATGCTGCAAACGATGACTCGGTCTGGCGGTTGCCACGGGACAGCTCGTGAGACGTGACCTGAAGGCTGCTGGTCTCCGGGTGTGCCAGCCCCGAAGAGGACAGCCAAAGGTTGGTGACGCGCGTCGGAACAGTGGTGGGAATCGCCTTGCTAGCTCCTTTGGTGAGCCCGACGAGGACGACTTGGATGAAGCTGTCCAGCGTGGTGGGATGGATCAGGTGAGGCTGCCATGCGTTTGCCTTGCCGTCGTCGGCTTCCCATCGGAAGGCCTTGACGTCGGCGAGGACTTCTCCCGACTCATTAAACTGGACCCTCTGCAGCGATTGGAACGTAGGCCCGAATTGCAGGCCCATCTTGCCAAAGTGGTCGTAGACTGCGGGCGTGCCGACTTGCTGCGTGCAGGTCTTGGTGCGTGATTCCAAGAGACGGGCCATCGCCTCGTCTGCAGACCTCTGCTCGAGGCCGCCGTCGATCTCGTCGGGCTGCTCCTCATCCTCGTACTCGACCTCGATCTGACCACGGCAGTTCTCACCCCACTGGCCCCGCTCGAGTGTGCAGATGCGGAAGTCGAAGCGGCTCGCCTTCTTTACGCCCGCGTCTTGGACGGGGCACACATACAGATGGGACTCGGTGGCGGCGTCCGCCGTGGAAACGTCGATGCTAAGGACCCGTCGAAACGTGGCTTCGGTTACGCGAAATCCCTTCACGGGTGTGCTATTCATCAGGGTGTTGTCCTGCTCCAGTTGCCGGACGCCTTCGAGGGCCATGGCGAGCATGCCCGCGGCGGGGTAAATGGTCGAGCCGTTGACCACATGGTCGGCCACCCAGGGAACTTCCGATGTGCGAATGAAGTTCCTCCAGCAGGCCTCCAGCGGGTTCCCATCGTTGGTCCGGGTCCCGAGCAGGTCGTGCCGGGCATGCTTTCGCAGGCGGCCCTCCTTGCTGCTGCGGCTCTCGTGCCAGTAGGATTGGGAATGATCGAATGGGTACTCGGGGAGGTCGGTCAGCGCCATTCGCGGAGACGGCTTGCCGGCCTGGAAGTTGCTGACCTTCGAGATCTGCACAGGGTACCCCTGGCACCAGAGCCGCCCGGCGGCCCCCATTAACGTCTCCAGGGACGACACGTTGCGAGTAAGGCAGGAGGCGTATCTGACCTCTTTCCCACGCACGTTCGATTTGAGGATGTCCTTGACAGGCCCACCCAGGGCGCCGTGAGGGCCAAGCTCCAGCAAGTCGTACACCGTCACCGTTTCTCTGTTGCTGTTGGCGTCTCGGGCCGCCCCTAGCTTCTTCCGGCCCGTCTTCGCACCCAGGGACACCAACGCGTCCAGTGCGTCGGAGAAGCGCACGGGGCTTATCAAGTTGCTGACCCAGTAGTTGCCATCGGACAGCTGCTGCAGATGCTTGATCGGCTGCTTGGTGACCGACGAAATCATCAGCGAGCATCCGGGCAGCGCGGTGCCGAGTTCCAGCTGGCTCATTTCACGCTGGTATTCGCCTGCAATGTACTCCATCTGAGGCGAGTGGTAGCCCACGTCGACCTGGAGCTTCCGAGCGAAGACCGAGTCACGGACCAGGAGCTGGTGCAATGCGTCGATTTGCTCGGCATCGCCCGAGATGGTGACGCTAGACGGACTGTTGACGCAGGCCACGACGATGCCAGGTGGGCCAGAAGGCCGGGGGAGCATCTTGATGTACTCCAGCGCCCGGGACTTCGAGAGACCAGCTGCCATCATCGCGCACTTCTTTTGCGAGGCTGTGGCGAGCTTGGCTGCGAGCTTCCCACGCAGATAGGCGACTTTGCAGGCAGATCGTAACGAGAGACCGCCCAGGCAGTACGCGGCGGCAATCTCGCCCGACGAGTGGCCGACGACAGCCCGTGGTGTGATATCCCAGCTCTGCAAGAGCGTGATCAAGGCGATCTGCAACGCTGTACACAGAGGTTGGCTCATGTCCGCGCGGCTGACCCGAGACGAGGCCTTGTCCATGAGCAGCTCCTCCATGAGGGACCAGGGACAGCCCAGCTCGTACAGGTACAGCTGCGCCCGCTGCAGCGTGTTCTTGAAGACGGGGTACGCGAGCAGCTCGCGCCCCATGCCGGCGAACTGGGCTCCTTGGCCCGTGAAGATGTAGGCGATTCCGAGCTCGCGGGTGGAGCGCACGGCCTTGGAAAGGTGGAAAGATCCATTTCGCAGGTCGGTGGTTGAGTTGGCGATGGCGCACGACTTCCATGGAAAGATGCTTCGGCGCTGAGAAAGAGTGTAGGCCAGGTCCGACAGGTAGGTGGGAGACTGCCCCGTGCTGGAAGAAAGCGTCTGGAAATGGCTCTTGTATGCCTTTGATAATCGATCAAGCCCTCCTTGGTCTGTGGACGACCAGGCCAGCAGAGCTGGGTTTGACTTCGTCTGGTCTTGAACATCCAGTACTACGGTGTTGTTGTGCTCGACTGCCCCTTGGGCCAGTTGGATGGCAGTCGGGGGTACTGCGACAGTATTGTGGATGCCTGGGTATCTGTTGGATTTGAGGAAGTTGTAGGCATCGTCCAGACAACGTGGGCATTCGAGCCACCGAACCCAAATGAATTGATGGATGCCCGGCGCAACCCGGGACAGGGCCAGGGAGTCGGCTGTGTGGGGAAGCAGAGGTTGAAGCCGGGGGCGTCGATGCGGGGGTTTGGCTTCTCAAAGTTGGTGTTGGGGGGGATTATGCCCCTTTCTAGCGCCAGCACCCCTTTTATCACCCCCGCGATGCCGCTAGCCCCTTCCAGATGGCCCACATTCGACTTGACCGCGCCGACGTACAACGGGTCGTTGGGACTGCGGAACGGCCCGAACACGGACCCGATCGCGCGCGCCTCGATCGGGTCGCCGACGGCGGTGCCCGTGCCGTGCGCCTCGAAGAAGCGCGTCGCGCCGAGGTCCAGGCCGGCCTTGGCGTAGGTGTCGCGGATCAGGCGCTCCTGGGCGCTGCCGCTGGGCTGGGCGATGCCGGGCGTGCGGCCGTCCGAGTTGGAGCCCGTGGAACGGATCACGGCCCGGAGGGTGTCGCCGTCGCGGACGGCGTCGGCGAGGCGCTTGAGCACGAGGACGCCGAAGCCCTCGCCGCGGGCGTAGCCGTTGGCCCGGTGGTCGAAGCTGTAGCAACGGCTGTCCGGGCCGAGGAAGTTCATGTTGGAGAGCATGAGGAAGTTGTCCAGGGAGAAGATGGTACTAGAACCAGCCACGATGCCCTAATCGGTTGATCCTCATCAGTAATTTGCCATTTTGAGGAATTTTTAAATAAACAAATGAAACAAAGAGCCCATGCATTGATATGTGTGGGTAGGTATGTCCGTCTCTATTTGTGCTTGGGAAAATGGGAGAGAAAGGGGCGTTGCCACTTACCATATTTGCTTCTCCAATCCGCAGCCCTTGACAGGCCGCGTCTAAGGCTACAAGACTGCTCGAGCACGCCGTGTCGATTTGTAGACTAGCTCCCTGCATGTTGTAGAACCAACTGATACGGTTGGCGAGGATGCTTAATGACGAACCTGTCGCTGCATATTTGGGCAGCGACTGGTGGTCTCGCATCGTCATCAAGCGGTAGTCATCCGAGAACGAGCCGGTATGAACCGATGTTTTTGACCCGTTGACCTTGTCCAGGGGCATGCCCGCTTTTGGAGACATCATCAGCATCTATTTTCCGTGGCAGTGGTCTATATTATAGAGTGCCTGGGGCTGCACGTACCGTTCTCTAGCGCGCGATACACGCACTCAAGCAACTGACGCTGTTGAACATCCATGGACGTTGCTTCTGCAGACGTGATGGAGAAGAAAGGCGCGTCAAAGAGGGATAGGTCTTCCTTGATGAAGTGGCCTCCACGTGGCGTGATCTAGAGCGCTGTTAGATATATTCTTATCGGGTTACCGAAGAGTTCAAACACATACCGTATCCGTACGATTCGCATCTGTTCCGTGGACCGCGTTGACATTGAAGCGATCGGGTGGTGTCTCAGTTGAGGCACATCGCTTCTCTAGAAGCATCTGCCAGAAGGCTTCTGGTGAGGTAGCATCTTGGGGGAACTTGAGTGACAGGCCCACTACTGCGATGGGCTCCGTCAAGTTCTGGTCATCTATCCCCTTTGACCCGTCGAAGTCTGAATCTCCAGAGGAAGAAGGGGGAGACTCGGTGTACAATAGCCCAGGAGCCATGATGGTGGATGTCTTAGGTATGAGCGAGAGAAGGAAAAAGTCTATAGGGCTTGGGAAAACGCTTTCCTTTCGTCAATTCTGGAGGAATATCTCTATGTTATAACACAGGGAGTCCTAGATTCTAAACACATCGTCCACCCATGCTGATAAGGCCAATAGTCACTCTTCTGGTTGCCTACATTGCGACTTCTCCAACCCCTTAGTTGCCTTGCTGTATACAAAAGTAGGGTCAAATAAGCTGTCGGACTAAACCTGGATGCCATGTGGTTGGTTGTTTCAGGGTCGTCGAACCCGAAGTCCGCTTATTACATTCTCACAGGATTGGTAATCTAGGCAGAGTTTTCGACAAGTATTGAAGTTGTATCGACTACTTTGCAAATGACTTTGCTTCCTGGTCTACAGTAGGTGTGCACCTTCCCATAAAGATGGCATACCCAACGTCGCATGCTGTCATCATCATATCACCTTGATGCTTCATTCGTGTGGCTCGTATTTTGGCACAGTGTTGTATAAAGGAGGCTTACCAGGAGCTGAATCCTATAGGAGCCAATATGCCAGATAACGAATATGTTGACCTAGTCCTGGCTCCATTGGACGGAAAAAGATGCCCCATGATAAGCCGAAGATTTGCTGTAAGCATGCCAATAAATGCACAGCACAAGCGAGGGTTGGGATCAACTAGGGCCCCGTAACAATACGCGCGTAAAGGACGGCAAGATTGGGCGGCACTAGTTCCGGGGGCCACGGAAAGATGAGAAGTAAGAAACGACGTCTATTGTTAGCTTGGCGCATACTCGTATCTTTTGTGTGTGTCTCCTTGTCCAATCAGATATTATAGAACTGCATGCCACTCTTCACGGCGTAACTCGCGCTCAAAGGGATAGATAATCAGCTGAGGTGATACTATTTATCAATGATGCCATAGAGGAAGCAAATTGCAACTTGGTGGCTCAGACAAGCTCTGATTGGGCTGGGCATCCCTGGAGAACCTGGGGTCGAAGTGATACACCACCAATCGCTTAGGGTAGTAAAGGACCATGCAGTCATGGTATTGCAAGATGATGATGGCACACCCTAGGGTATCATTAACTCCAACCATCCACGGGAGGATTGGCTCTCAGAAAACATGGCTCTGGCAAGGATTCCCTCCCACGCATCGAGACTTCCCAGTTGCCCGGTCCAAGGCGGTCAAATACCAACACTTAGCATGGCAAAATTGGCGCAGGCTGTGAATACGTGAATTGATCGGATTCGATCATTCTTCCATTACCAAGGAGACTTTCAACAACGAAACATACACTCTCAACCATGCCTCAAGACATGGAGCGGCTATCCGTTGACGATGCCCAGGAGGGGCCAAGCGATTTCATTACGGGCTGGAAGTTGGCCATCTTGCTTTGCGGGTGAGTCTCAGCAGTGCTGCTACTCGTTCACCCCTATTGCCATGGTCAACTAACAGATTGAGTACCTCAGCATCTCTGTTGCCATATTCCTTCCTAACCTCGAGATTTCCATTGTCAGTACGGCTCTCGTGACCATCGCCAATGACCTGCACGGTTTTCGCGAGACGGGCTGGGTGGTTGTCGCCTACCTCATCACGTATACTGGTAAAATCTTCTTCTCACTTGCTGCCCCGACCGGCATGTTAACCTAGTTATGAAGGCTTTATCATCGTTTGGGCCAAGCTGAGCGACATCTTCAAGCGAAAATGGGCGTTACTGGCAGCCTTGACCATCTTCATCATCGCCTCGGCCCTTTGCGGAGCTAGTCAGAACATGACGATGCTGTAAGAATGTCCATCAAGACTTGCCTGGCAACTAGACACTGACTTATTGGGCTGGTTAGCATTGTCTTTCGCGCCGTGCAAGGGTTGGGAGGTGCCGGGTGCTTCTCTATCTCCATGGTGGTCTTCTTCGAGCTGATTCCCCAGGAGAAATACCCCAAGTATGGCTCCATCATATCAGCCGACATTGCCTTCGCAACGCTGTTAGGTCCCATCATTGGAGGTGCTATCGCAGACAGTACGACATGGCGCTGGGTATTTTTGTTGAAGTGAGTGTTCCCCAAACCGCTGCGCTTCTCTCTTTGAACCAGTCTGTTACAACTTCCGGTTCTAGTCTTCCTATCGGCCTGTTCGCTGTCGCTGCACTGGCAGTCTTTCTGCCCAATGATTTCCCCTTCCATGGTAGCCGCATATGCCCGTTTAGTGATAAGTTTTCGATCAGACGGGTCGACTTCCTGGGCACGTTTCTGTTGGTCGGGGCCAATCTGTTCCTGGTTACAGCCCTGCTGGAAGCCAGTACCGATTACTCCTGGTCTTCGGCCTTGGTCATAGTATTCCTGGTGATTTCCGGCCTACTCTGGATCTTGTTCGTGCTCTGGTCGTGGGTGGCCACTCGAGATGGACGGTGGCAGCTGGAGCCCGTATTCCCCTTCCGCTTCTTCACCAACCGCTACTGGATGGGGATGCTCATGCAGTCCTTCTTCCTCGGCTTCCCCTTCACCATGTTGGTCATATCGCTCCCGCAGCGCTTCCAGACCGTCAACTCCCTGTCTGCTCTGGATGCGGGCGTCCGCCTTCTCCCCTATGCCATGTTTGCGCCTCTCGGTTCGCTGGCCAGCAATATTGTTTTCATACGCGGCCCTTGCCGCTGACCTTGCTTGTGGCGGGTGCAAGCCTGCAGCTGATCGGCCTGGCCCTGCTGGCTAGCGAGCCGGTGGGCGCCCAGATCCCTGCCAGGTTGTATGGGTACGAGATAGTGGCAGGGTTCGGTGTCGGCATCACATTTGGAACCTTGGTCACCATTACTCCGGCGAGTGTGGAGTCGCGAGATCTGGCGACTGCGACTGGGGCCATGATCCAGTTTCGACAAATGGTGAGCTATTACCCCTATTGCTTCGATTTCTGACAACTAACATGCCTTCTCCATCCAGGGCGGCGCCATTGGCCTCTCCATTGGCTCAACGCTCCTTAACAGCCACCTGAAGAGCTCCTTGGCACCTCCGGTCTTGACAAGTTCTCAGCTCAATGCACTTCTCCAGGATTTTCAAGCCATTCTCCGTTTTCCACTTGTTCTTCAGGAGATCACCAGAAACGTGTTTTCAGAGGCCTTCTCCTTGCAGCTGAAGGTGGTAGTCGGACTTGCAGCAGCCCTGTTTCCAGCTATTTTGATGATGATCAAATTCCCTAGCAGGACGCCAGCAATCCCCCGGCAGTCGAGCTCTGGTCATGAGTGAGGAGCAATGTTGTATGACCATATGGATTCCAATACTAGGGCGATAGGACTGAAGAAAGTGACACATTACAAATGTCACGAGCGCAATGCATGATTTTGAGGGCACATATAGATAGATGATGTGTTGTTTTGGACGGACGGATTACTTAAGACTCACGATAGAATTTCATCTTCAATAGAATGAGAGCCTCTTTTTTATGCCAGCCACTGCAATAACAGCTTACGTACTTATGTTTATATCACAGAAATACCATATTTCCAACTTTTTTATTATAGCAACTGACCGGAGTAGTTTTTCAGTCAGTGCAAAAGTACTTGGAATCTCGTGGATTAATAAGAAATACTATTTCGAACGACTCGAGATCTATGGGTTGAATTATCACATTACATAGTTCTACAACCATGAACGCAGCTGATGTCACATGGGTGTAACGTAGGCCAGTATAGTATTCAGAATCCATATTTATATAATGACGTTGTTATGGCAGGCATCTGTCTATACAGTATATATATGGGTAAAGAACATGTCAAGCCCTAAGGAGTTCTCTGGGCATCGGCAATGGCGCGTTTGATAGCAAGTGCTGCTGCTTCAAGCTCCTTCTTCTCAGTCGCCCCCGGAATCCGATGTCCCAGACTATGCACTGCTGCATAAGCATTCTCTGCACAAAGGGACTGCAAGAGGGCTCCTTGTCCCGGGCAGGCCTCATCATTCTCCGCGTAGATATGAGCGGTGGGGATCTTGATTCTTTTGTTGTTGCCCAGCACGCTTCGCAGTTTCTCTATCAAGTCACGTTGCAGCAGCGAGTCGTGGTCTGCCGCCATGCCAGCGCAAAGGAAAACAGCCAGTTTGAAGGGGGTTGTCTCTTCTGCACCCTGTAGCCGGGGACGGGTCAGCATTGTGGCTGCGAGGCTGCAGCCGTGACTGAAGCCAAGGACACCGTCGTAAGGAGGTTCTGCTTCGGCCACGAGTGAGTCGAGATCCTCGAGAGCGGCGAGCATGGCCCGGCCAGATTGTGGGTCAAAGTAGGCATGAAAGGTGTCTCCAGGGGCGCTGAGGCTTGCAACCCCTATTCATCGATATGCAATTAGTGCCTGGTGTCTAGCAGCAGAAGACCAAGGAATAGGAAGATAAGGCGCACCGGGTTCCATAGGGTGATCTATCTCGCCCTCGACGAAATCGTACGTGTGCTCGGGGCCCAAAGCATAGCGAAGCGCACCCTGCTTGCGTTCAGTACAGAAGTACAGCTGAGTCGGTATCAAGTTTCACATACCTGTCTGGAGCTCCAGTATCTGTAATTAGATAACACGTCAGTCGGGAACGTCTAAGAACCACCCTCGGAGACATTACACCAGAGCTCTGGAATCCATACCTTGCTGTTGGTGCCGATTCCGTGTAGACACAGGAAATGCATATTGGCCTCGGTCAGATGCTTTAGCAGACGGAGGGGCCAGGAATATACAACTGATGGATTTCATAGTTTTTACTTACAGAGTATCTATCAAATATGCTGCCATCTTGCGGAGGATTTGAACGTGCGCGTTAGGCGGGTTGATTACACCGAAGTTGCTTCGCTTAATTTGGGGTGATCACGTCAGCAGAATCATGCAGCAGGATCCAACAGCTGGCAGACCGGTCTCGTAATTCTACACCAGGGTAGCTCTAGACCATAGGCCAAGACATAAAAGCATTGGAGATCGACCACAATCTTCCACGAGGGAGGTTGAGCTGCATATAGGCGAGTCTTACAGTCGGGGCTAACGGAAAAAGTACCCTGTATGTCCACCGTCAAGTCGCTCCCTTCAGCAAGCACTCACACCTACTTAAACGATCTCACCTCGGACATCTTTCAGAGTCCATTCCGAACTATCAACATCCAGTAAGAAGCGCATTAGCAGACAAACAGACGGCACCTAAGCAAAACATGGGTCCTACTCAGAACGCCCTACCCACCGTTGCCATTATCGCCGGCGCGTGGCAGAATCCCAGTAACTACGAACCCCTCCGCCACGCCCTGGCAGACCGTGGTTACGAGTCCGTTTGCCTATCTCCCCCCTCCACGTCACTGCCTCATGGCGATACGGACCTGGAAGCCGATATTGCCTTTGTACACGACAAGGTTCTGCTTCCCCTAGTTGATGAGGGGAAGGATGTCATCGTCCTCTGCCACTCATTCGCCGGGGTCTACGGTGGCAGTGCCGTGAAGGATCTGGCCAAAGCCACCTATGCCCAAGCTGGCAAAGCCGGAGGTATCATCGCGGTCGTCTACCTGGCCGCCGTGATGGTCCCCTAGTGGGAAGTCAACGCTCCAATTCATGGGCATTGGCGATGATCTGGTTCCGTGGGTCAGCTTTGACGTAAGATACCGCCCTCCTCTTTTGCCTTCCAGCTCAGGCTCGTTCTATCCCACACAAAGTAGCTAACTAGCTCGACCTTGACCGCGATCAGGAACCAAGCGGGCTGCTCACCATGCTGGACCCAGTCTCTATGCTGTTCCACGCCCTGCCGGAAGAGGAGGCGAAGCAGTGGGCCGCCAATATGAAACGCCAGGCACTTAAGCCCATGCAAAGCATTGTGCCTTACGCGCCCTTTGAGGACGAAGCCTTCAAGGGCCATCTTGCCTACCTTACGTGTTCTAACGATGAATGCGTTCACTTCCCCGCCCAGAAGAAGTTCTTGGGCGCGGCAGGCATCCAGGTGACGGACGAGTTGCCGACAAGCCACATGCCGTGGTTGGAAGCGACTGAGGCCACGGTCGACAAGATTCTAGGATTGGTGGAGAAGGTCCGGATGTAGTCGGGAAGAAATGCATGGCTGATTCTATTTCTACGAATGGATGGATAGTGCGACAGATGATGAAGTCAGACAATTTCCTTCTACTTGCTCTTCTATACCATCACAATATGGACATGTTGAGGCTTTAACTGCACAACATACTAATCCGTAACATTCGACCTATTGTCTTGGAGGAACCTTTCCATAATTGCCAGTGCCTTCCCGATCTTCTCTGCCGAGATCGAAAAGGTTATGCGAGCCCAACCGCATTCGCTTTCGCCGACTGAGAACTTCTGTCCATGCGCGAAGATCAAGCCAGCTTGGGCGAGTTTATGAAGCATCGCTTTCTCCTCGTCCACATTCTGGCAGTGGGGGCCAAGTCTCGCAAGGACAAACAGCCCATGGTCTGCGGGGGAGATAGCGCACTCCCATCTTTGCCAACCCGTCCGTCATTTGACAATACGCCGCACCGAGGGCTTCTGAGTTCTGTCGGAGCAGATCAGGCAGTTGGGGAGCGCCGAGGATAGACCGGGCCACGACACTGGTGAGCGACGAAGTCTGCCAGTAACTGGCCAGTCCAGACCCGAGGCGCAGCACGGGGTTTGCCTGGGAAACAATACAACCCTAATGGCGAGGTCAGATCAGGTCAACCGAAACCCCCTCCATATAGTAAAGTGAGTGTGCTGACTTGCTTACCATTCGGATTCCGCTGCAGCCAAAGTCTTTGCTCATACTCCAGACCATGTGGACCTTGGGTGCCATGGCAGCGACAGCAGCAGCATCGCCCATGCCATCTTCGTCAAGCAAGGCCAGCACTGACACGAATGGCTTTGGTGCGCGAACAGCAGAGCCAGTGATTGTCGAAAGGGCGTAGACCTCGTCGCTGATGAAGTGAAGGTTGTGCGCGTGGCAAAACTCGAGACAGTCACGTAGGACCTCACGAGAGTAACATTGGCCCAGAGGGTTGTTGGGGTTCGTTACCACGACAGCTTTGATGTCCTTTTGCCGGTTGGCGGCAGCATCATATGCGTGGCGCAACGCCTCGATAACAACACCGGCTTGGGTAGCTGTCTCGAGATTGGAGACCGTCGCAATAATGGGCGACACATTGGCGTGGATCAAGAAGTACGGGCTGAACCCTTCTGAAGGTGGAGATGTAGATATGTGGTCAGCAAGATGTTTCTCTCCATAGATTCAGAGGGAACGGGGACGGGAACGGAGAGGAAGAGGGAGTGAGTAGAGAAAATTGGTACCCCAACATGGACCGAGGACGATGGCACGATCTCCTGGCTCGCAAATGCTGCAGAGCAGGGCATCCAGCGCATTCCCCGCCCCGGAAGCCGTGATGATTTGGTCCGGCAAGATCGCCTTTGCGGGATGGAAGTAGCGGTTGAAGAAGGAGGCAAGAACTTGAAGGAGTTTGGGGTCACCACCAAAGCCAGCAGGATACGCTAGATCTTTCGGTGCAAGCGAGTCATGGATTGCACCCTTTGCCAGAGCGAGGAATTGCTCTGTCAACAGGCCATTCTCCGCAATCGACAAATCAAGACTTGGAATGTCTCCGGTTGAAGGACCGTGAGAAGCTGCAACGCTTGGCAGTATGGCTTGGAGCTTTTGGCCCATCTGGGTAGAGACGTTGCTGAAATCCATGCCTCCCTAATTCGACGCTATGATGGAGATGAATAATGCAACGGAGGAGAATTCAGCTACAGATGCAAGTGATGGTAGACCTTTTGGATAATTCGTGCCGACTGTGACAGAAGCAGGCCCAAATGCATCAAACCACGATGTTGCGGACAGTTGGGAGATTCTACATTCGGTTACTGATTACTAATTATAAGATGACATCTATTTTCAAAGCTTGCATGCGAGATAAAGGGGGGTTGTTTATTGTCACCCTTCTATGGCTTTAGAGGAAAACATAGAGGGCAAAAATAGGCCACAGACCAACACAGAAAGTAGCGGTGACCCCACGGAAGGACTGCGCCTCGGCGCCGGGGATATCTGGGATGGTGTATTCGTATACTCCGGACTCCCGGGTGCGTCTCAGCTTCAGCCTTTGGGCAGGACTATCAGGATAAGGCTATCCGAATAGAAAGGTTGCTGACTGCAGGAAATATCCATGTTAACTTTTGTCCTTGCTAGGATTTAAAGGATTTGTGACTATTATGCTGACTGCAGGAGATCTGCATAGCTGAAAAGGAGAGAGGCTTAGGCGCGCACTGTGTTGCAAGTGGTGGCGTCGGTGGTGTTGTAATATCACTTATCTATGGCGCAATTGTATAGGAAGGAATCTTAGCTAAGATAGTTCTGCAAAAGGACCCAAAGGATCGGATCTATATGATCCTGCCTGATTTGTAATACAGGGATTCTTAGCCAACGCAAGGAAGAACAAACCCACCAAGTTGTCCCGGTCGATGGGCGTATCGTATTATATGCGCCTAGACCACCAGTGTCCGGAGGAACTGTAGCGGACACGTCACATACCCCAAGGTAGGTGAGCGCTCGCCGCTACGCACATCACATCACATCACCGCCTCGCTATCGTACCGGCACGCCTGTGAACCCTACTTGGCCACGCGTTACCCCCAGAAGGAGGCCAGTCACCCCTATTCTTCAGGAGACGTACCTGGAGATGTACCACATACCTCCTATTACTTTGAAACACCCTCGCGTATTCTACGGGCTTCATCACGAGGCAGCAACGTGGTGTTGGTTCCGCTCATATCATATCTGAGACGACCTAGGAATAGAACATGAGTGTGTACTAGTCGGCATTGAGCCTTTTTGGGGATTTCTAAAGGATCTTCAAGGGTGAAGAGGGGTGCAGAGTATCTGATTAGCAATGAGAGAGCGAAGATAAGCTAAGTATATTAGACCATGTTGATTCTGTTGACTCTGCAGAGGAACAGAAAACCCACCAAACACACCACATTATCCCCTCTCATCTTCTATTCTGTGTTGAGCGTTCGCGTTGTTCGTTTTTATTTCCCCTGTTCCATTCTATTAGCCAATATGCCTTCTCTGGTTTTTGAAGAGGGCCCTAAGCCTCCTAAACCTGTTCTCAGCAGGAAGCAGCTCTTGCCTCACATCGTTGATGGCATGGCTGTCACCAGACCAGAAGCTGTATATGCAGAATATCCTACCAATCCCGAGAGCTATGCTGACGGCTTCTCCAAGCTCACATACGGGGGCTTCGCTAACACTATCAACGGACTGGCCTGGTACCTGGACGAGAACCACGGTCCTGGGAACGACTTCGAAACATTGGTCTACTTCGGGCCCAATGACTTCCGCCAGAATGCTCTTGTGCTGGCAGCATGCAAGGCTGGCTACAAGGTATGCTACGGAAGCCCATGAGAAATATAGCTGTCCACTAATAAGTAAATAGCTTCTGTTGTGCTCGCCACGCAACACCCTGGCGGGCTACAAAGCACTATTTGACGCCCTCCGTGTCAAGACTGTCCTGTTCGCCAAAGATGCCCATTTGCCGATTGTAGATACCATCAGGGCCGAATACAAGCTCAGGCCGCTGCCCATCCCCTCCACTACCCAGCTCATCGATACCAAGTACCCCCACTACCCCTTTGATAAGCGCTTCGACACTGCTCGCGACGAGCCCCTTCTGGTCTTGCACACATCCGGCACCACGGCCATTCCTAAACCCATTGTCATTACTCATGACTGGGTGGCAAGCTGGGTGCAGGCACTGCACCAAGAACCGCCGCCTGGGACCGTGACCCTGGACGTTCTGCACCAGGGGAACCGCGTCTTGGTCATGATGCCTCCCTTCCACGCGGGCAACCTGATGCCCACGCTATTTGACGCCATCCCCAACCAGTCGACCGTTATCTTCCCACTCCCCGGGGGCATCCTGTCTCCTGATCACTTCCACGAGCACTTCGTCGGCTGTCTGCAGGGGGCGCAGCCAGACATCGCACTCCTCCCCGCCGGGTTCATTCACGCCATCGCCCGGGACCCGGCCCTGCTGCACCTGGCAGGCAAGCACCTCGAGTATCTGTTCTACACGGGGGGCGACGTGGCCGACGTCTACGGCAGCGCCGTCTCGGAGCGCGTCAAGCTCTTCAACGTGAACGGGTCGACCGAGCTGGCCTCGTACGCGGCGCTGCGGCCCGGCGGGCCCTGGGACCGGTCCCTGTGGAAGTACATCATGCCGCACCCCGTGTCGGGCGTCGACTTCCGGTGCCACAGCTGGGACGGCGGCGACCCCAAGTACGAGGCGGTGGTGGTGCGGAACCCGGACCCGGGCGACGTCCAGCCCATCTTCGCCGTGTTCCGCGACCGGCGCGAATTCCGCACGGGCGACCTGTTCTCGCCCCACCCCAGCGTGCCGGGCCTGTGGCGGTACCGCGGCCGCGCCGACGACTGCTTCGTGCTGGTGACGGGGTCCAACATCAACCCCCTAACCATGGAGGAGCACGTCGGCGCCCACGCCGAGGTCAAGGGCGTCCTCATGCTCGGCCAGCGCCAGCCGCGGCCCGGCCTGCTCATCGAGCTGGAGGACGACATCCAGGCGGAGGAGGCCGCGTTCATGGGGAGCGACCCGGAGCGGCGTGCGGCGCTGATTGACTCCCTTTGGCCCGCGGTCGAGCGCGGCAATCGCGAGTATTACGACCTCGCCCGCGTCGCCAAGGATCGCATCATCTTCACTACGCCAGATCGTCCAATGATGAGAACGCCCAAGGGCACCGTGAGAAGGAAGCCCACGCTGGACATGTATCAGAATGAGATTGATGCCATGTACGACTCTGCTTGACAGTATTTCCTTTTATTAATTTCTATGGTGAGGAACAGACTAGTGCTACGTACTTCTCTTAAAACGGCGTTCTACTTATCTAGAAACTAGCAAGGGTATTCATATCGAGCTGTTTGTTCAGATGTTCCGTTTCCCAGAGTTCCGTTTTCTTTATGCAAACTTGCATAATAACCAACTGTGAATTGGTTGAGTGTAACTTGGCAAAAGCGGCGGGTGCGCCATACCTCATCGGTAAGGGCCCCACGTCGACGTTCCTACTTGCAAGATAACACGGCTCGCTGCATCGAGACAAAGCTGACAGCTTACCGAGCCCGAGAGGAACACAAGACCAGCAGACTGGGTTACATAGGTAGTCGAAGTGCGTGGGGGGGCCGGTTGCTTCTTTCGCCCGTTGGGCTTGGAGTTTGGCGCGATGGAAGTGGGAGCTTGACGTTTACCTTCCTGTCAATCAAACAGGATGGGCGATGGCAAACGTGGCCATGATACCCATGAAGAAAGTCAATCGCGCACGCCGAGAAGGAAGGAAACGAATGGCACGCGATCAACATGCCGACATGTACACACGCTTCTGCTGCCAAGACGGGCTACTATGGGGGTTATAGGCTAGCCAGAAAGCTTGACTTCAATGTTCTTGGTTCTCGCTCCGTTCAGTGAGTGTGTTCAGTCCAACCTACCCGGCCTTCATAATGTCCAGTTGGTACTTCACTTTCTCCGGTTGATTATTTAACGTCGGTTCGTACATGTATTCAGTATCCACGACAGGCCCGATCGATCCAATAGGTTCCTTTACCTCGACACGGGATGCTGTCCCACTATCTGATAGGCCGGAGTCTGCGAGCGACTATCGGGTGCGCCTGTGAAGATTAGTAGGAAGAGCAAGTTCCTGTAAGTACTTACTGGTAGAAGAGATGAGCGCAGGGTCGGAGCTGGCCTATGATATCCATCACACGGGGCTGACATCCCTTCGATCTACCTGCACGCTTATCTAAGTAAACATCTAATCCCAAATTGGGAGGTTGTTTTGTAGCATGACGATAGGCAAAGGGAGGGAATTGTTCGATCATGAGAGGGAGTAACCTTAGGTTACTTCCATCAATCCTTCGGCCACCTAAGTTTCAGTACCATGTGACCCTTCCCCTTCCATCATTCAAGTTTACCTTGCTTCAAGTAGCAGTAGTACGCTTTCATCTGCATGCACCTTGCATGCACCTAGCATACACCTTGCATGCACCTAGCATGCACCTAGCAAGCCGCAAGACTGCTTCTGCGGGAAACTTCCGGTCAATACAAGACATGATGCATTTTCTATTTTGATAATTGCTTCATCTCATTCTAGCTACCACCTATGGATCAAACGACCTAGTATTCACGTATTTCTCTCGTCAACGTCTTCACCAACAACCTACAACCTACAAGCACCTCCACCTAGTTTGCCTACCCTGCATTCTTATGCTCTACACCACCACTAGCTCCGCCATTTCGCTCTGCTAGCCAACATGTTTGGCTTCAAGAAAAAGAAGGACGCAGAGCCACACCATGTCGTCGCGCTTGATGGTGCCGGCGATGCAGCTCCTCCTGTCGGCGGCAACAAGAGTTTTGGGAAGGCCATCATCCCCATCATTGCTTGCGGTGCCGGTCTGTTCTCCGACGGATACGTCAACAATGTGCGCAAATTGCCTGCAGCGCCTATTCAGTGAATGAATGCCGTAATGCTAACTTGGCTTAGGTCATTGGCTCCGTGTCGCCTATCTTCACCAAGCTGTACGGCGACGAATGGACCAATTCCAACGCCAAGCACTATGTCAGTGATATCGCCTTTGCTGGCACAGTGGTGGGTATGCTCATCTTTGGCTACACCTCCGACCACTGGTCTCGGACGGGCTCGCTCTTGGTTTCGACTATCATCTTGATCATCTTCACTGCTCTGGCTGCTGCTTCATACTGGCATGGCGACACCATCGGCATGTTCAACATTTTGACTGCGTGGCGCTTCTTTGTGAGTTCCGGCAACGTTCTACCATCCCAAGCCTATCCAACTAACCACCATCCGTCAGGTTGGAATCGGTATCGGAGGTAAGCAGAGCCAGGAGAAACGGTAAATTATGTGACTGATTGTTTCATAGGTGAATATCCAGCAGGCAGTGTCGCCTGCGCCGAGTCGACTGGCGAGCTCAAGAGCGGCAGTCGCAATGCATGGTTCATCCTGTTTACCAACAGTATGATTGATTGGGGTAAGACATCAGCCCTTCAGTTATCACATCTACAACGGGTCGAACAAGCGGCCTGCTGAAAGCGACGCGAATGTATTGGTGACCAGAACGCTAATCATGACGGCATTAGGCTTCGTTTTCGGTGCTTTCATACCTTGTAAGTCGAACAATAGACAAGTGCGCAGACTCTGTTAATCTAACATGATCTAGACGTCGTAGCTGCTGCGTGCCACAACAACCATCTGGAGACCATGTGGCGAACACCTCTTGGTATCGGTGTCGTCTTCCCCCTGGTACTTTTTGTACTCCGTCTTAGGCTGAAAGAGCCCGAAGAATTCAGTCGCGAGTCCATGAAGAATACTAAAACACCTTACTGGCTTGTTCTGAAGTATTATGGCTTCCGGCTGTTTGTAATCAGCGCTGTCTGGTTCCTCTACGACGTAAGTTTGTGCAAATAGCTCGTCTAGCTATATGATGCATCGGTTTGGCTCACTTTATATGGTCACAGTTCTCTGCCTACTCGTTCAGTCTGTACTCGAGCACAATCGTTGCCAGTATATATGGTGGCGAAGGTCCCTTCACTACCGTATTTGGATGGAACACTGTGATCATGCTGTTCTACATTCCCGGGACGATGCTGGGCGCCCCTGTGAGTGACAGGCTTGGGCCGCGATGGACCTTAATCATAGGAGTCGTAGCCCAGTCTATTGTCGGCTTCATCATGGCAGGATGTTACGCCAAGCTCGCGCAGCCCAGTCTTGTTGGGGCGTTTGCTGTCGTCTACGGCCTCTTCTTATCCTTCGGTGAACTTGGTCCTGGAAACAACATCGGTCTACTGGCTTCCAAGACGTGCGCAACCGGGGTTCGGGGACAGTACTACGGCCTCGCTGCAGCCGTGGGAAAGATTGGCGCCTTCGTTGGTACCTGGGTTTTCCCTTATATCCAGGCAGCTGGTGGTGATGATGTCACCAAGCAGAACCAGTATCCTTTCTACGTCAGTTCAAGCTTGTGCCTGTTGTCTGCGGCGCTTGTTTACTTCCTAGTCCCTGAGATTGGCCAGGATACCATTGCCAAGGAAGATGCAGACTTCCGCGCCCACTTGGAGAGCAAAGGCTGGGACACCCGGCAGCTCGGACTGAGGGAAGGAGACTCGGCGGATACTCTGGAGAACAACATCGCCCCCATGGCAGATGGTAAGGATCAGACGTTCGCTTCCAAAGAAGCCATAGGCCATTAAGGAAATTCTTGGTCGCTACATGTGGCCTAGCACGGTCACTTCCATAACCAGGAAGCCCACGAAGGGAGAGAGCGAGTGGAATATATTCAGATGGTACTCTTATGCAGTCCGATGAACATTGAGATATACATTTGGAGCCGAACCACGATTGTGTGCACTTGTTTCCGCCCCATCCCCATCCTAGTTCTCTATGCGAGCTTTATCTTACTACGCTCAGGAAAGGAGGCCAAAGAACGTCAACATGACCTTGTCGTTGATGGCGGGCATGTGACCAAGACCCGCACCCATGTAGCCCACGACCTTGGAGCCGTCGCCGTAGAGGTATTGTGTGTAGGGCGAGGCGGGAACGTTGGCCACAGTCTTCATGTCGGGGACCTCGAGGACGTCGCTCCACTGCTTGAGGGCTTCCAGGGCGCACTGGGGCCGGACCAGGGCGTCGGCGTTGCCGTGCCATATCATCATGCGTGGGCGCTTGCCGGTGTAGCCCGGGTACGCGTTGCGGACGAAGTTGCCCCAGTCGGCGGCCGTGTGCTGCAGGCCCTGGGCGCAGGTCTGGTTGGGGCTGAAGGGGGTGGCCGAGGGCGCGCCGGCGAAGCATGCGAAGGGGGTGCCCGACGTGGCCGAGCCGGCGGCGAAGACCTCGGGGTACGTTCCCGCGATGACGTTGGTCATCATGCCGCCCGAGGAGGAGCCGAAGACGTAGACGCGCTCCGGGTCGGCCGAGTACTTGGTCAGCGTGTAGTTGACCATCTGCACGATTCCCGTGGCGTCGCCGCCGGCGCCGTGCGTCAGCGACGCGGCGTTCTGCACGTCCCAGCAGTTGGACATGTGCGGCGTCGACGGGTAGATGAGGATGAAGCCGAGCTGGTCTGCGTACTGCACCGTCGGGCGCGTGCCGGAGAACCACTGCTGGCCGGAGCCGCCGCAGGGGTGGAGCTGTTGTTGGGGGTCAGTGAGTACGTTTTGCCTTGCTTGCTACCACTCCTTCTTCTTCTTCTTCTTCTTCTTCTTCTGCTGCTGGGAGGGACTGGGACTACTTACGGCAACGACAATGGCGGGCTTGGTGGCCAGCTTGTCGGGGACGTAGATGTACATCTGGATTTGCGACGGGTTGGTGCCGAAGCCGGTGACGGCCTGCAGGGAGGCGGCCATGGTCGCGGTGGCCGCGAGGGCCACGGCGAAGAGGGAACGGAACAACATCTTCTTGTTCGGTGTTTCTTACTACTTCGACTTCTTTCTTCTGTTTCTCTCTCTTTTGCTTTTATTCCCACAGTATGCTGTTTCTGCTGTGCTGTTCCTGAGTTCTATTCCTCCTCTGCGAGGAAAGGGCTTCCCTATATATACACATAAGTATGCATTGTTGTTTGTCGACCTCCTCGTCCACAAATAGGACCCCCTTACTTGGGCCACTTCATGCTTCTTCCACGTCTACCATCCATCCCGGTAAAAACAAAACGTGGCATGCAAGCGTCAAGAATAGCTACAGGAAAGATCCGGTGTCAACAGCCGCGACCCCGTGGCGCGAATTGGCAGAGTCGCAGGCTCGGAGGGGTTGCTGGATTGGGGGACGGCGCGGAGGTCGTGGCCAGGTTACCGGGTAAATCCAATTGGCTGATATGCCTTCTCTTTTTTCTCTTGCTGGGACTACGCAGCCTCTCATAACACGATCTCTAGGCGTCTTCTTTTGTTTGCATGTCATCGAAACTTGTCCACGTTTGCTCACAGTTGGAGTAAGCAAACGAGGTTGGTTGGTCATTCTCCAACCCCCCTTTTACTGTCCTCGATTCCAGTTGAAATGGGTTAGCTCTAGGAAAGATGGCATCCGGGAGGCAGTCCAGCACTATTTTGACAACACCCCCAGCATCCCCAAACCGCGACTACCCCCTGCCTGTCAATAAATGATCACATATACCCGGAGCTCCTTCAGTACGAACTTAGCTAAGCTAGTAGTTTCTTATCTTGGATGCATCAATCAAACTGATGTCTCTCCCTCTCCATCCCCCCCTTAATAGACATGCGCTGCCGCCATAGTAACAAGGAGAAGCAGAAAAGGCGCCAATGGTGGTCTATACTTCCTGCATGCACCCCACATTGTGCCCCGGCATATATAGTACAATTATCCTCCCTTGGGTGTCATTGGGCTTGCAGCGTGCATACGTGCATGCTGTCAAAGTGCCGCCTGCCGTTCCCGGGCGGAGCTGTGCTGTCAAAAGCCAAATGAGATTGCCATCGAATCGGACGCATACCACGGCTTGGGGATTTATCTCACATGCCAAGACTGCGTATAGCCCTCCCTAAATATCCCTAATCCGACACGGAGTTGGCCAGTGGTAGCAGAAGTAGCAGGAGCGCCTGGTATTACCACACAGCCTGGTTCGACCCCTCTCCCCCAATGCTAGGAGGAGAAAGTGGAAAACAATACATCCATCTCCGGACATCGCAGCCGGATGGTTGGTCGTAGTCGTCATGTCCCGGGACCGGCAGCACTGGACGGCAGCGCTTCGGGAGACCAAGCCGCTTTGTAACAGGAAAAGCTAGCCCACATAGTGAGAGAACTAACATGAGAACCGCATGAAACCGTCGATGCAATTCTCCTTTCTCGATTCAACGGACTTGTCGATCATATACCAACCCTGTCCACGGAAGCCAAAGCCGCATTCTCTCAACCCGCCTTACCCGACTTGCTTTAGTCCTTAGGGCCTAGACTGCCCGGCCTGGCCTCCCGTGTGTAAGCTACTTACATAGCCAGGCCCTTCTTGCTCGTGATACTGAAGGGCATTCATTGCTCGGGTCTATGTGATAGCGTGTATCGCGATACCCAACCCGAGAGACCGAGAGAGCGAGGTGTCTTTTTCAATGACCGGGCAACGTGATGTGCCCCTTTCACAGGCGCTCCGGCCCCAGGAGCTTTTCTTCACCGCCGCCTCCTTCCAGGGACACGGATGAAAAAGACGTCCGCTAACCAAGACCTGACAGTCTCTAACCCAGTCTCCCGATGGTGAGTCCCGAGAAGGTGATTTGGTCTCTAGCTTTTACCTTGTAAGCTTGCCACGATTCCCCTTCTCACCCTCCGTACCCTCGTTTCATCTTTTTACCTCATCGACATCTATTCACACCCTCGGGATGTCATTGCGTCATCATCGCCGCCGCCAGATATCTCTAGACAGATGAGTTGTTGACCCAAGGGACTTGAACAGATCTGTGCCACTTTGTTCACTATTCTGCATACGAGGCATGGCATAACGTGTCCGGGGAATCAAACAGATCCACCTCTCCGATACTTTCTAACTGTGACGTGCAATACGAGGTGTATCCAATACATTCCAACACAACTAGGATTAACTACTACGGAAAGATGGAGAGCAATGTTCTGAACTTTCTCTATTTTTTTTGTTTAGGTCAGGGTATGTAACAATGCAGATCTATCAATGCAAAAGTAGCTTAGAGCTCGTCGTGACCAGAGGGCTCGTCGTCCTCGCCACCGGGGGCAGAGCCACCGTACAGCTTGGAAGTGATGGGGTAAGCCACGTTCGAGAGCTTCTCCTTCTGCTCCTCGAAGTCCTCAGCAGTAGCCGAGGAAGCGTTCTCGTCGAGCCAGTCAGTGGCCTCCTTAACGGCATCCATAATCTGCAATCATGTTAGTGAAAAGTCAGCTGAGTAAGTGATGGAATTAGTGCAACTTACGGTCTCCTTATCCTCCTCGTCGATCTTGCCACCGAGACCCTCCTCGTCGTTGACCTGGTTCTTCAGGTTGAAGGCGTAGTTCTCAAGACCGTTTCGGGCTTCGATGCGCTCGCGGGTAGCCTTGTCCTCCTCGGCGTACTTCTCGGCCTCGGCAACCATGCGGTCAATCTCATCCTGGGTGAGACGGCCCTTGTCGTTGGTGATGGTAATGGATTCTTGTTTGCCAGTGCCCTTGTCGTGGGCAGAGACCTTGAGAATACCGTTGGCATCGAGCTCGAAAGAGACTTCGATCTGGGGCTGGCCACGAGGAGCCGGGGGAATGCCGGTAAGCTCGAACTTGCCCAGGATGTTGTTGTCCTTGGTCATGGACCGCTCACCCTCGAAGACCTGGATCAGGACGACGGGCTGGTTGTCGGCAGCAGTCGAGAAGATCTGGCTCTTGCGGGTAGGAATGGCAGTGTTACGGGGGATAAGCTTAGTCATGACTCCACCAGTGGTCTCGATACCAAGAGTCAATGGGTTGACATCCATCAGGACAATATCCTCAGTACCCTCCTCACCAGACAGAACACCGGCCTGAACGGCGGCGCCGAAAGCGACAGCCTCATCGGGGTTGATACCCTTACTGGCCTTTTTGCCGGCAAAGAACTCCTCAAGAAGGGTCTGCACCTTGGGGATACGGGTGGAACCACCAACCAGGACGATGTCGTCAATCTCCTCCTTCTTGAGCTTGGCGTCATCGAGAACCTGCTTAACGGGCTTGAGAGTGCGCTTGAAGAGATCCATGTTGAGCTCCTCGAACTTGGCGCGGGTCAGGGTCTCGGAGAAGTCCTTGCCATCGAAGAAAGCCTCGATCTCAATGCGGGTGGACATCTGCGAGGACAGAGTTCGCTTGGCCTTCTCAGCCTCACGCTTGAGCTTACCCATGGCCTTGAGGTCCTTGGTGATATCGACGCTGTTCTTCTTATTGTACGACTTGGCGAAGTGGTTGATGACACGCTGGTCGAAATCCTCACCACCAAGATGGGTGTCACCAGCGGTCGCCAAAACCTCGAAGATACCATCCTCGATGGACAGCAGGGACACATCGAAGGTACCACCACCGAGATCGTAAACAATGATGTGACGCTCACCACCAGTCTTATCAAGACCATAGGCGATAGCGGCAGCAGTGGGCTCGTTGACGATACGGAGGACATTGAGACCGGCAATGATACCGGCGTCCTTGGTAGCCTGTCGCTGGTTGTCGTTGAAGTAGGCAGGGACAGTGACGACGGCGTGGGTAACCTTCTTGCCCAAGTAGGCCTCGGCAACCTCCTTCATCTTGCCCAAAATGACGGCAGAGACCTCCTCGGGGGTCAGCTGCTTCTTGCTGCCAGAGACGGCAACCTCGATGATGGGCTTGCCGGACTTGTTGATGACCTTGTAGGGGAAGTGCTTCAGATCGGTCTGGACTTCCTTCTCCTCGAACTTGCGACCGATGAAACGCCTGAAGAAAGGACGTGTTAGTGTTGTCGCAGACATAGAGAGCTTCTCAACTTGAACAGAGCGAATGCAACTTACTTGACATCATAGATGGTGTTGTACGGGTTGCCAGCAGCCTGTTGTTTGGCTGCGTCTCCGACCAGACGCTCCTCCTCGGTGAAGGCGACGTATGACGGGGTAATTCGGTTACCTTGGTCGTTGACGAGAATCTCGACCTTGCCTTTTTGCATCACACCGACACAAGAGTAGGTAGTACCAAGATCCTGCAGAGCGAAACGAGTCAGCAGGCAGAACAGCGACGGGACTCGGGCGGAAGCCAGAAAGAGAGCGGAGGATTCGACTTACAATACCGATGACAGTTCCAAATTCCGAGGCCTCGTCAGCCCGCACCGTCTGGACAAAGGCAAGGGGAGAGAAGAGAAGGCAGATCCATGCGATCATGCCCAGGCCCAAGGCCCACGAGCTCTGAGAGCTGCGCGACATGGCGGGGGAATATGTGTGGGTGGTTTTCGAGCCGTCGACAAGCAGGCAAATAAATGTGTAAGTGGAGGGGGGATATGGGAAATGTAGATAGTGACCTATCAAGGCTGGAGCATGTAGAAGCTCGAGCTGACTTTGGTCGTTATGTTGCAGTCTTTTGCACCACTGGGGAGTAGTGAGAGATGGGGGAGGAAGAGTTGAACAGGTTCGCAACAGCTCTGGAGAATTCCCTTATGTAGAGATTCAAGACGGTGCTGCCCTGCAAAGTGAATACTTGTCCAGTTGTTGCCAGATTTCCAAAAGGCCAGATTTTTGGGACTAGCCAGGCTAGTGGTTGAGTGGACTAAGGGACTGGGAAGGTTAGCCAAGCACGGACCATGTGGGGACAGAAACCCTCCAAATACATATTCCGTTGGTTATCGAAGACTGTGACTGTGAAAGTGAGCCATGTTGACCAGTGAGTGGCATTGAATACATTGAATACAATGCATTGAATGCAGTGAGCAATGAGGCTGTAATTGTGAATGCAGCATGTACTAGACTTGCAATAGAACATGCGCAAAAAACCTCCAAGTCACTCGAATGGAGAGACTCTTTGATTGCAGACAGTCGTTACATGTTGTATGTATCCCATCCAGTCACATCAGCCCTGCAAGTCTGCCATTGCTGTTGTTGCCAGCTTGCAGGGTGGTGCACAGGCACACCATGCTATTTTAACTTTTAAGCTCTTTGTGGCCACTTCTCAAGATCAATCAATCAATCTGACGAGTGGCCAGATTAGCTCAGGCACAGTCGGTCGCTTGTATTTAATCAATGTAAACAGCATCTCACCTTAGCCCATGGTATATTACACGTTGCATTTACTACTACTAGGTACATAGAAGTAAGTAGGTATTGTCTTGAGTCACAGGCAAACATGAGTACAGGCCATCACCATTTCTCCGCAGCGGTACGTATGTACATAGCACATTCTCGAAGAAGCTACATTTCCACCCGCGCCTCTGCCATGGCGGGGCTCCCCTGGGCTGGCAGGCTGGCTCCGGTAATGCATCCCCACCCCCTTCCCATCTTTCTTTGTTTGCATTTGCTGTCCTCTTTGCCCCCCTGGCGGGCTGGCAGCCTGGATGACCTACATCCACCATGTACCAATGTCAACCGTATAGGACTCACACAAAGATGATGCATATTGACCCTAGTTAACCTACTCCGTACATGTAGCCCCGACATTACATACTAGACGGACCATCTTTGTCCGTTGCCCAAGCCTGGCCGGTTTGGCTTTCACACTGTACTTGCCCACCCGCTGACCGAGCTGAGTCGAGTGCCTACCTACCTAGGTAGTCCGTCCGTCCCGCCACTTATGAAGAGCCTTAATCTGTCCTTTTTACTTCGGACACCTTCCTATAATACCACCTGAGTGTGTCTGGATTGGTCATATTATCTAAGAACCTATCTCTGTATGTATCTGTTTGCAGCTGTTGTCGAACCGCCCCTGGGATACTTACTACTGAGCCCGAGACCCAAAGGCACTACCCATCCAAGGGACCACACTTCTAATTATAGCTGTCGTGGCTGTACTAGGTATATTCAACTCCGCCGCAGTATTGCTTGACACCAGACACGACCCAGGTGACTCTATTTCGACCACAACCTCATGCACGAATGCAAGCTGCAGAGTTAGACATTCATGACGCTATTAGCAAGAAACCGTACTTAGCAAGTGGATAGGTGAAGGCTGTGGTAAATGAGTATATCTGTTCTCTACGGAGGAAAAGACAAATGCTCTATTTGGGAACGCCTGAGCAACACTCTATTTAAGAGCCCGGCAGCTATCGTTTCGCCGTTGCTTCTCAACACGATTCTTTGACCTGCCTCCAGGGGCATCTTGTCACTTAGCGTGACCACAACCCTTGCAATGTTTCCTGGCTTCACCACCTTGGGCTTCTTCTTGATCGTTGTGCCCTTGACCTTATCTAAGATGGCGGGCATCTCTAAGATCTTTCCTGCCGCGTGTAACCGTCCTCGGTGAACGTCAACTTGCATTGGCATCAGAACGTCGAAGGCCAAGGCCTTGATCGTAAATGTGTCGATACAGCTGATGGGCCTTTTGAGATCGCACACAATATCGCCCACCCGAATATGGATGGGGTCGATATGGGTAAGATGAATGACAGTACTCTGGCCCGCTACTGCCCATTCAACAGGTTCCGAGTCGACCTCGAGCGATTTGACATAAGCCTTCTCGCCGCTGGGTTGTATCAAGAGTGCGTCGCCCATCTGCAGGGATCCAGCATCGACCCTCCCAGCTACGGACAAGGGGCTTTGCGTGGTCTTGAAAACCTCGGAGATCGTCATTCGGAGAGGTTTGTCTAAAGCTCGTGCCAAAGGTTGTGAGTTCTCGAGTTCTTGGATCAGAGTACCCCCCCTGTACCAATCAGCGGCTGAATCTTTCGACTTGTGTACCATGTTGTCTCCGCGAAGGCCAGACACAGGCACGAAGCTGACGTTCTTAAGTTGGAAGTTGGTTGCAACCAGGAACCCCGAGACTTGCTGTGAGATCTCGTCAAATCGCTCCTGGGACCAGTCCACAGTATCGAGTTTGTTGACAGCAACAATGACTCGTGACACGCCCATGCTTCGTATAAGGAGAGCATGTTCTCGCGTCTGGCCTTTCAAACCTGCCTCGAAGGCGCCAGTAGAAGCATCGACAACCAGTACCGCAAAGTCCGCTTGGCTAGCACCTGCAATCATGTTGGGGATGAAGTCGCGGTGGCCCGGTGCATCCAAGATTGTGAAGATTGTTGCCTCGGTTTCGAACCTATTGGTTGCAATGTCTATTGTTACACCGCGGGACCGCTCTTCGACACGCTGATCCAGCACCCAGGCCAGTGCAAATGAAGATTTCCCCATCGACTCTGCCTCTTTGCGATACTTCTCAATCGTCCTTTGATCGACAACTTTGAGGTCTAGTAATAAACGTCCCATCAGGGTGCTTTTGCCGGCATCCACATGTCCTGGTCTTGTCAGTGGGTGGGACTAGACAAACAAGAGAAAGGGCTACTGACCAACAACAACGAAACTGACACTCTTCTTGGCTTTGGAGTTCTTGTATTCCTTCAATACATCGAGGTTTTTGCTCTTTGGCAGTGGTGTATCGTCAACATTCATGGCTTTCACACCCTCAGAAGCTTGATCTATCTTGGCGTCGTGGCCGCCAGTCTTCTTGGATGAACTGCTGGCAAGCTTCTTGTTACTGGCTATTCGTCCGAGTTAGTGTTTCTGTTCATCAGTCTTCCTTGTTCCCAAAAGCGAACCTTTGGCTTGTGCGGACAGTACAACATCATCTGGACTGGGGCCCGAGAAAGCATCAGATACAGATGATGTGAAAGCCATGTATGGGAGCTGATAGGAAATTCTTGGTATATGTTTAGGGGCGGCTGGAGCAGATCCAACCAAAGTTTGTGCAAATGCAGATGGGATGGCTGGTTCAGGGGCAGGCTCTTCATTGGGGGATTTGACTGATGGTTCAGGGGACGGCTTCGTCACCGGGGAGTTTTCCACCTGGCCCAGATCGCCAACCTTCCTCTTTCGATCCGCCAAAAGAGTCCCAAGCCCTGGCTTTCTTGACGAAGGAGTGGGGTCTGGGCTCGAAGAACCCCTGATGGAAGGGGGGTTCCTCGCCTCGTTGGCACCGAGGTCCTGACCGACCGAGAGTCGGCTCATCTGGGTCGTAGTGCCTTGCACATCTTGATCTGTATTCCCGGCCTTTTGCTCCTCAGCCTTCTTCTTACGCGCCAAAGCCAGCTGTTGCAACTTGGATGGCTTCCCGGGAGTACCTGCTCCACCAAGCAACCCGCCCCGAGGGTACAGTGGTGCGATGAAAGTAGCCTCGCGGTGCTTGGGTATATTCCCCCATGGCATATCGTTGAAGAAGGCCGCGAATGAAAAGTGCTTAGAAGATTGATAGGTTCGAGGTGCGACTTCTCAAGAGTCAGCTTGGCCGTCCGTGATCCTCAAGGGGAGCCCAAATATGAACCTGTCACCAACCTTGAGGTGTGTGCCAACGCATTTCCTTCATACGCGCATGCACTTGTAAGGATCTGCTCCAAGGACGACTTCGCCAGGCCAAGTATACCATAGGGCATTGATGAAGAAAACTGCGCTTTTGACTCACCTTCCCCTTGTTCTTCTGCACCGGAGCAGATTTAGCGGCCTTAGGCGCAGGCGATGCGATGTGCTTGGTGACCAGATACGCCACGGACTTGTCGATGTCGTAGAAGTAGTGCCATAAGGCCTCCTGGATTTGCGCTGTGGTCACCTTTGAGGCTTGCGGGCCGAGAGCCTCTCGCACTTGGATCGTCCCTGCTTCCATTTGCGCTGGGTACAGGTCAGCATCGAGCAGTTTGACAAGGTCTGTAATGAAGCTGTAATCTTGAAGACTATACCTTTATCTTCTGGGCTTAGCTCCTCCTCCTCCTCCCCGTAAGCCTCTTCGCCGTCATACTCGTCGAGATCATTCTCATAGTCGTAGTTCCGATACGCTTGATGGCGCGACATCTTGATCCGCCTCGGCCAGGCCACAAGGTGGGCACGTTGTAGTGTAGGGCGCAGAGGCTGTTATCGAGTAGGTAACTTGGGAAAGGTGCGTGGTGTGTTTGTGTAATCTGCCGGTAGTTATGCATGTCGCATCTCTGACGAAGAAAAAAAAACGGGCTAGGTACTCTTGCTTAAATCAGACAGGTCGTCATTGAAGCGCTGGAAGGCTGGAAATGGCGGGGTACTAGGTTAATTTGTTACCTGATAGCGGGGCAATCTTGGCTCCCAGGCTGAGGTCCTTTGTTGACAGCACGCCGGACTGGCAGGCCAGGAACAATGACGTCATTGCTTTGGTTCTTGAACCGTTTCATAAATGGCTGCTTTGGTCAAAGAAAGCAGGCAGTTCCTGTGTGCATCTTCTGAGAGAGGACTATGTTGTATTGCAAATTAGTTAAGTTGTATTATCAGATTAATATGACTCTTGCAGAGACCGTTTGACGGAACCAAGCTTACATGTGGGATAAATATTGAACAAAACTCGTTATACTACATGCAAGCTCTTATTCACTATGGACAAATCACCCCTGGGATTCATGGTGGTATTTAGAATCGTACAAACTGTCCCATAGAATAGGGGTATACCCTCCCATGCCAAGAGGACGCATGCCTCCTGGCCCTAACGCCCAACGTGTTACGGTAAAATCATCAAAGACTACAGATCGATCAGGCTTTCCTCCACCGCGGGCTGTTGGGGTGTATGATGTGGGGCCGACGGGAACGTTTCCTGCGTGTAGCCAGGATAAGCAACATTCGGGGGCTGGTACGATTGTGGCCCCTGACCTGCAGGCTGTTGTTGCCAGTATGGTGGCTGCTGCTGTTGGGGCTGAGGCAATGGCGCTTGATATTGCTGCTGCGGTTGGCTAGCCTGAGATGGTTGAGCCGGAACTGAGGCCGGCGTAGGCGGGATGGATTGCCTGTTATAACTGGCGGGCTGCTGGAGGTTGGGATATGGCGAAGGGGCAGGGTCACTTGATAGGCTAGGTGTTTGACGGTCGTGATCCTGCTGCTGGTTGTTGGCGTAGTAGTATGCAGCATTGGGATCAGCAATGGGAGTTGTGGCTAGATCGGGGCCCCTGTTGACTGTGGGCTGCGCTGCGTGTGGGGGAGCATGGCTGGATTGCATTGCCTGCTCACTGGGTCCATAGCCGGAGCTACTAAATCGAGTCGGGGCAGAAGGGGCTGGAGCCTGACCCTGGCTCTGCCAACTCTCACTTCGCTGAATAGCCTGCTGTGGGTATTGGACGGGTGGCATGGACAGTGAAGCGCGTTTATCATAACCGAAAAACTGCTGTGGCTGGGGGGTCTGACTTGGATGTTGGCTATAGCTGTGCCCTGGTGGTCCTCTGGCATAATCCGCCTGTTCGCCGGTATAGAAGCTCTCGGCAGGCCCAGCATGACTGGGTGCGCTGGGATGCACTGGTGGGTACGTGCCGGAGCTCTGACGTGGAGTGGGCAGATTGTAGCCACCAATGCTGTGTTGACTGTAAGTCTTCGATAATCTTTCTTCCAGCATACGATCATAATAGCGCACCACGGTCGACAGTTTGGCATGGAGATCGAGCAACGTGTCTGGATAAGTTAGTATTCTCATTGCCATGTCCGTATGCGATGTACTTGCCGTGTTTGCTCATGGTTTCGCCGTAAGTTCGTGCAAGCTTTGGTCTCAGAGCCCCAATGGAATCGTAAAGCTCTTGTATCTGAGGCTCTCTGAGGATGGTACCGGGCGGTTGTGTTTGTAGCCGATCCACCAGCGTGGAAAATAGGTTGATGTTCTCTGCTTCGACAAGGGACAGCTCATAGTCATTCCTAGGCAGAACAAATGGCGCACCAGCCGCTACTGGTTGGTTGCTGTTGGCCTGTTCTTTGAGCGCTGCGGCGTGCCTCTTCTTCTGTTCTTCCATGTCGGCGAGTGACGCAGCTATGGCAGCTTTCAAATCATCGTCTTCCTCCTCAGCTGCTTTGCTTGCCAGCGGTTCGGGGGTGTGGCTTTTGGCCTGATTCGTATTCGTCGTGTTCGGCACATATCCTTTTCCTAGCGCAGAGTGATTCTGCACTTCTTCCAAACTCATTGCCAGCGCCTTCTTGAGGTCCTCGTCGAAAGCATCATCGACCCGCGCATTCCGAGGCTGCATGACTGACGCGCTTCGATCTTTGTGGGGGAATGAAGGACTCGTAGGCGGTCGCTCTTGGCTCAGGTTGGGAGCTCCTTTGCTGGACCTGTCGGTCAGTTTGGCGTAGCATCCGTCGTCGACACGAACTGGTTGCATAATCCCTAGATGCGGAAGAGGAAGCGTCTTGGTAGAGCATTGTTGGTCGAAGCAATTTCCGCAATTACGGCAATGATGTTTGCGATTCGTAAAGGTGAAAGGGGTCCGGCACCGCATACAAACATCGGAATCTATCCACTCGGGCGGCGCGCTACTGTCGATCATACTGCTGGCGACGGTCATTCTGGGAGGAAACTGATACCCCTCCCTTTGTAGCGATTTGTATATCTCGTCAATGTATTTGAGTTCATATCGGTTCTCGGTGGCGGCAGCCCATGACTGTATCAGCTCCAGTATCTTGCCCCGTACATCATGATTGACAGCAGCGGGGCCAACAGCGTGCAGGAGAGACACTAGGTTGTCCATAAACTCGCGGGACGCAATCTCAACGAGGAAGTGGGAGCCGCCGTTCTTGACACAGGTATCCGTCAACTACCCCGACATGTTAGCGGCACCGCTCTGGTTTGTTCACTCGTGCGGGCGGCCTTACGTTAAGCGCACTCAATTGTGTATTGGGATTCTTGTTGCCTATGCGCTTCTTCAAGGACCGCATGGCTTCCTTAGGCTGGACTGTCTTGGATCTGATGACATCAGATATCTCGAGATTGAGCGGGATATCCTCCCTGTGGGCGAGGGTGCGGTTAGTCGCAGTACGAGTTGTCGGGGCTTATCTGGGAATGTGATCTTACAAGCTACTGCTGGTTGCTTTGTCGATCTGATCGTCCAAGGCGGTATTAGCCGAGGACGACCACCAACCTCCCATCATCTTGCAAGAAGCTCTTCCTTCGGTCGAGGGCGCGGAGGCCTGCGTAGTGATCGACCAGTAACCCGGAAACTGTCGCCTGTCGCGCGGAGAGGACGTGATAAGGATACGGAATTCTTGAACAGCCTGTAACGTGAGGTATGCGGTTGGAGATGAGCCACTTTCTTATTGCACAGCAAATTGAAGAAGATGGATCAGATTGATGAGGTTGCGCAATTTGGGTTCCTGGTCTTGATGCAAGGCAGCCACATGAAGGAGCTGGCCAGCTTGTAGTGGATACGCGTGCTTTAAGATGTAAGGATGCTGCTGTGCAGTGGCAGGTACCTAGATTCAAGCTCCCCCGCCCTGTGACTCGGTGGCTCATCACTTCTATTACCTAAGGCTCCAATAGAGTAATTCTGCCTGGTAGACGTTTAGAACTTGACTACATTCTGACAGCCTCCGGCCGCCAAGACATTATATTTAATGGCTGAAGGCACTTGGACTCTTATATGTGTAGCCAGAAAAGGGTCCCATTGATCGTTCGCACCAATGCCTCTTTTAATTGCATGTTGTACCTGGATATCTGAGGAAGGGCTGGTGTACATAGACGGGTGACGGACGTTGCTACTGTGGCTCCTACAAGGCCCTGCCTGGCACATCCACCAGATGTCCACGTATTGATAAAGGTGTCAAGTGTGGCTAGAGGACCCAACTACGTAACTCACTTTACACTTTTGTAGGCACCTATAATCTAAGTAGATCGCGCTCTTAGCTGTACCCGCCAACCTGCCCAGCGTATCCAATGACGGACGCCCAATGTAGGGTACCGTTTCGCCCGCTGTGGTGCGCTCCGCCGAGCCCACGAGACGCCAGCGCTGTCAACCACGACGTGGAGTTGTCTTTGTCGATGGTAGATAATTTGGGCAGGTATTCGATCCTCACACGCACAAATCCCGAGCGACCTCTCCGACCACACTGTTGGCATACATTGTCTTTACTGTTCGCAGCTGCTTAGAGCGTCTCCTTGACTGCATTCATACTTGTCTATTGAGTCGTCCGCGGCTTTGTGCGTTAGTCTCTCACGATCGCATTCCGCTTTGTCTTTCCCAAAGAATGCCGCTCCATTCCGATGCGTACCCTCACCACCAAGGCGATACGTAATTTATACTGCTGGCTTCGGATCACAGATTCGTTGTCACGCTTTGCCATAACTTCATCTAACATCTGCGACATGCCATTCGCATAACCTGCAGACTTGAACACACCCGACGGCATCACCACCAACACCATGCCTAGCGCCTCAACGACTGTCGCACCCCGCGCCAATAGCTTCGCGACGCCGCCCTCAGCCAACGGCCACGGCGGCCGGAAGGGCCCTCTGCCGCATATCGACGATCTCACTTCGGTCGCCGTGAACTTGAACCCGCATACCCCGTTACGCAAGTTCCTCGAGGTAGGCGACAAGCACATGCGACAAGCCATCACCTACAACGACTTCCGACGTCCCGACTTGGCTCTCCAAGAGTTCATCACTGCTTTCACCATCGCTGTCGACAAGATCCCTAAGCATAAGGACTACCCGTCGCTCAAAACCGGGAACGGCGACCTAAGCCGCCTATACAACGCTCTCAAGAGCAATATTACCAATCACTGCGCCACATTTGACAAAATCAAGGACGACATCAAAGAAGACAATAAGAGGAGCGGGGTGCTACCTCGAAAAGGGTCTGATTCAGCAGCACTCTCGACACTTCCCAATGTGCCCTCCGCTGTGCCTTCTCATATGAGAAGCAGCAGTGCAAATGGAATCCAGTCGCGGGGTCTTGGTCAGACCAGTCAGGTGGCAGATAAGCAGTCTGTCCCTGTCGGCAAGTCAAAACCAGCAGTACAGCCGAAGCCACAGGCTCTCCATGGGAACGCGATTGGATCCTCGGTGAAGCCCGGCTCTCAGGAGCTGCTGAATCGCTTCGCAAGACTACGAGATCTTCAAGTCCCATCTAGTGGATCGCCCACTTCATCGCCATCCGTTAACGCTGGGGCGGACCAGCGACACTTACCGAAAATCGACAGTGCCTTACCATCAATGCCAAAGCTCCCCGACGCCATTTATAGCCCTGCCAGGGGCACCGTTTCTAGTGAGACGGCTAATCTACCATCGAGTACTCCAAGGGGTATGTTCAGTAGGACAAATTCCATCAACTCGGTTCCTTCGTCGGCGCGGAATTCCATAGATGTCCCTATTAGACCTACAATCAGCGAGGTTTTCGTTCCGGCCCATGCTTTGGGCGAAGGCAAGCCGTCGACATCAACGACTACCAAGGCTTATATTTCCGACAGCGAAACTATCACGTCGGAGGAGCTGAAAAACTACATGAGCCACGGCTCTGCTGCCATTCGATTGTTGTTGATGGATGTGCGAAGTAGAGAAGAGTATGATGAAGGTCATATTTTTGCTCAGACCTCGATATGTATAGAACCCTCGGTACTCGCCCGCGGGGGAGTGTCCGCCAGTGAAATAGAGGACAGTCTAGGCATCGCCCCTGATGAGGAGATGCAAGCCTTTGAGAGTCGCGCGCAATTCGACCTTGTTGTCTTCTATGACCAGAGTTCATCGTCTATACCGAAGCGGCCATCGGATGTTTCAGAGGAAATGGCGTTATATACTCTTTACCAAGCCCTGGTTCATTTCGATTACCCGATCAAATTGCGACGTCCTCCCAAACTACTCGACGGCGGTATTAACGGCTGGGTCGACCTGTTTGGGTCCCAGTCGCTGAGGGAGTCCAAAACCAACACCGTTGCTGCGCAGCCCCTCCATCCCCGGCCACTCCGGGCATCGAAGACGGGCGTCAAGACTCTGGCAGCTGATGAGATCAAGACATGGAAGGAAGCCGCGGCGCGGAATCAAGTCGATTACGTCACATCGACAAACGACTTCCTCCGGCGATTTCCTGCTATCGGGGAACACCAAGAATCCATGTCTTCAGACTACAATGGGGCCGCTTCACACAACCATCAGTTAAGGGGCAGTAATGCGTTCGAGAATGAACTGCCGCCTGCCCCCCCTGCTCGACCCGCACCCGCTCTCCCACGGACAAGCTATAGTGGTGTATCTTCGAGGGAGCCCGCCTCGGATGTCATTTTCGCGAAGTCAGCCCGTGCTGCCGCACCCGATAGCAAGCCCACGGGTCTTGTGAATATCAACAACAAGTGCTATGCCAACTCTTTGATCCAGTGTCTGTTGGCTTCCCCCGGCTTTGCTGCCGAGTTCACCGACAAGGATTGGCCAGCAAATTGGGCTCCGGGAAAGGGGAACGACCCTCAATTGATGGCACGAATCTTGGGAAATCTCCTCCAATGGCTGTGTGGGAGGCAATTCGCAACATTAAAGCCAACCACCTTATTAGTAAGTGACGCCACGGCAATATATTGAACCCTGACAGCTGATGGTGGCTTAGAATTATAGCCAATCCCGTCATTCGGGATACAAAACCCCCGACGGATCCACAATCAGGTTTGGGGACCGTCATCAGCATGACCCTTCGGAGTATCTTGATTTCATTTTCCTCCAGCTGGCCGAAGAGACCAATCGTGTACGAGATATCTTGACACCCGCCGCCGATTACCTCCAGCCACGCGAATCTTACAAAAAAAGAAAAGAAGCGGTTCCCTCAACGAGTCGGCTAATTGAGGATTCCTGGACAGCATGGTGTGCGGGTAACCAATCTATTCTTGATCGGTACTGGCGACTTGGAACGTTGGACACCACCAAATGCAAATACGATGGTTGTGACGAGGTTACGGAGGCATTTTCATGGTCCTACCATCTGACGGTTCCTCTCCACCCCCCCGGGCAGGACATGAAGGATGCCGGGCCTGGAAATCTTGAAAACCTCCTTAAGGAAGGCCCCTTCAAGCCAGAGGATCTTAACGTAGATGAAGGGTTTGACTGTGGCCCCAAGAAAGGACCACTTCACACTTCCAAAACACAGACTCGCCATATAACCCGTCTACCACAGCTGTTGTGCTTACGGCTGACGCGCGAAGCCTCGCAATCGAGGAAAACGTTGCGTGAGGTAGAGTTTGAAGTTGACGACCTCGATCTCACTCCTCACCTGTCGCCTGAATTCGGGCGCACCACTAATCTCTCAGATGAGGATGGCTTCAGCGTGAAACCAATATACGATCTCTACGGCGTCATATCGCATAGGGGCAATAGTTTGAGTGCTGGACATTATATCTCATATGTCCGGCAGGGACCAACCCATACCTGGTTCGAATGCAACGATGAAGTGGTCACAGAGAGACCACTTGAGGAATTGAGGCGGGCTTGGTTCAACCGCTCGACTCACTTTGATCCCCTGATGCTCTTCTATAAGCGGAAGGACGTCGCATGGAAGTATGCAACACCACCGGAGGGAATGCAATAGATGGCAATACCTGACGCGGGCGCGGTAAACGGTGGCGAGTGGCCATCCTCAGGAAGCCACATCTTTGTTACCTTAGAAGGAGATGACCATATACTATAATGCATCTGGGCGGCATGTGTAGGAAGTGGGGGCTGGGCCAAACTAGAGGTCTTTAGATGGGACTCTTAACTGTAGATGGCAAGGAAGAAGAATTTCCAACTTGTACGCATGACTTTTTCGGACACTACTTTTTCAAGATACATGTATCAATCGTCAGCGGGCGCTCAGGCCTCGGTAATAATTGAGTTTTCGGCACCTATCCTAGCTTAGGTCATGGATGCCTGTCTGAGTCTGACTGGCATATGTATGTAACCAAGCGAACCTGGTCGGCACGTGAGGGCAGTAAAGTTGGTAAGCTTGCCCGGTCCCGGCAAAGGCGTCGTCTGTCCATAGGATACGCTTGAGGTCTGGAGGGGAAAAGGGGGTGGTGGCGCATTAAGACCCCCTTCGCTGGGAAATGTATATAGAGGCAGACCTGTTCCTGCGTTTGGCGCTCTTGAAGTTCTTCTATCCGATTATTGAAACGTGGATTTTGCAGTGACAGGCCGCCGGACCCGAGTGACCCGACCAGACCTTTCTTTAGGTAATCTTCAAGGATTGACTGGATTTCCCCTTCAAGTAAGTGCCGCCCCATCTGCCATCCCATAAGCCAGCCCCAAAAGCGACAGTCTGTTCAGCCCTACGATCGGTGCTACTGCAGGACCACGTCACTGCTCGGTTTAAGTCTAGCATATCATCATCATATGACGATCGCTTACGCTGGGATGGGACGATGAACATTGAAGACGACGGCCGTGGATTTAGGAGATTGGATTTAATTTCACTGCGGTTACATCCCGCAAGCTTGATTGAACGGAACGACTTAACGAACACCCCTGACCCTGGACCGGGCACCCGGCTAACCCATCTGCTCCATTCAGGACTTTTGGAGTCGACTCCGTTCCCGCGCAGCGAAAAAGCAAAAAGTGGGCTTGGCGTATATCCCGAGGTTTTGAGGTCGACCATTGCAAGTTGCTTGTGACATCACGCCAGTATTTGATCCATCTGAACAAACGAAACGAAACGAAAATAAAAACGAATTCCTGCCCGCGGCTTTTCCCAAGACTCCCACGCCCCTTAACGAGACCACCCACCCACCCACCCACCACTGCAGTTCGTTAAACCGTCACGTAACTCGCGCCCGGCATGTCATTACCAACGCAATTCGAGGGCGTCCTGCCCCTGCACATGGTCCACAAGCCGCCCTTCAGCGTCCAAGCCCCCGGCGAGCTCGCCAAGGAGGGCGAGACGGCGCCCTTCCGGCACACCAAGGCCCGGGACGGCCTCATCGACAAGCTCGACCCGGACATCGGCACCATCTTCGAGCTGCTCAAGAACAGCACCGAGCAGTACGCCGGCAACACCGCCGTGGGCACACGCAAGCTCGTCCAAATCCACAAGGAGGTGAAGAAGGTCGCCAAGGTCGTCGACGGCGAGACCAAGGAGGTCAACAAGGAGTGGCAGTACTTCGAGCTCTCGCCCTTCACCTTCATGACCTACGTCGACTACGAGACCCTCGTGTTCCAGATCGGCTCCGGCCTGCGGAAGCTGGGCATGGTCCCGGGCGACATCACGCACCTGTTCGCGTCGACCAGCCGGAATTGGCTGTGCATGGCGCACGCCTGCTCGTCGCAATCCATGACCATTGCGACGGCGTACGACACATTGGGCTCCAGTGGGGTGCAGCACTCCTTGGTGCAGACTGGCGCGAAGGCCATGTTCACCGACCCGCATCTCTTGAAGACGGCATCCGGCCCCTTGAAGGCAGCCAAGGATGTACAGTTTCTCATCTGGAACGATATGAGCAACACGCCTTTCAGCGACGAGGACATCGAATCTTTCAAGAAATCTAACTCGCACCTAAAGGTCCTATCCTTCTCCGACCTCCGCGCCCTGGGCGAGTCAAACCCCACGTCTCCTGTCCCTCCCAAGCCGAAGGATCTCTACTGCATTATGTATACTTCTGGCACCAGTGGCCCCCGAAGGGAGTGCCCATCACCCATGAGGGGATTATCGCTGGTATCGCAGGGCTGCACGCCGTTATCGCCGAGACCGTCTCCTTTCGTGATGTGATCCTGGCCTATCTGCCCCTGGCGCACATCTTTGAGCTGATCGTGGAGAACCTCGTGCTCTACGTGGGTGGCACCATGGGCTACGGTTCTACGCGCACTTTAGTGGATTCGTCCATGCGAAACTGCGCCGGCGACTTGCGAGAGCTCAAGCCGACGATCATGGTGGGCGTTCCCCAGGTCTGGGAGACCGTCAAGAAGGGCGTCGAGGGCCGGGTCAAATCGGCAGGCGCTCTTTCCCGTGCCGTGTTCTGGGGCGCGTACAATCTGAAGTCGGCCCTCGTCACAGCTGGCCTTCCTGGCGCAACTCTTCTGGACGATCTGGTGTTTGGCCAGGTGCGGCAGATGACGGGAAACCGGCTCCGGTTTATTTTCAATGGCGCTTCGGGCATTTCGGCTGGCACACAGCACTTCATGTCGCTGGTGGTCGCGCCCATGATCTCGGGATACGGCTTGACAGAGACCTGCGCGAGCGGCGCGCTCGGCTGTCCGCTCCAGTGGACGCCCCACGCCATCGGACCGGTGCCCGCCTCGGTCGAGATCAAGCTCGTCTCCCTACCGGAGCTCAACTACAATGCTGAATCCACGCCACCACAGGGCGAGATCCTGCTGCGCGGCAAGGCCGTGCTCAAAGAGTACTACAAGAACCCCGAGGAGACGGCGAAGGCCATCACGCCGGACGGCTGGTTCAAGACGGGCGACATCGGCGAGTTCGACGCCAACGGCCACATCAAGGTCATCGACCGCGTCAAGAACCTGGTCAAGATGCAGGGCGGCGAGTACATCGCGCTCGAGAAGGTCGAGGCCGTCTACCGCGGCTGCACCTACGTCCAGAACATCATGGTCTACGGCGACGGCAGCCACCCGCGCGCGATCGCGGTGCTGAGCCCGAACGAGAAGAGCCTGGCGGAGCTGGCCAAGGGCCTGGGCGTCGACGAGAAGAACATGCACCGCGACAAGGACGTCCGCGGCGCGGTGCTGAAGGACCTGCTGTCGCACGCCAAGAAGGGCGGCTTGAGCGGGCTCGAGATGATCAGCGCGGTCGTGCTGGACGACGAGGAGTGGACACCGGCAAACGTAAGTCTCCGAGTTCTGGTGGTTGTATCGAATCAAATGGCGGGGGGGGGCAAAGCTAACAGAGTCATGTAGGGCCTGACCACGGCGACATCAAAGGTCAACCGGAGAGCACTCAAGGATCGGTACAAGAAGGAAATCGAGGACGCGTTCAAGGCTTAGACGATCTCTGGCGTTCGAATAGATTTGGGGTGATGAAATTTTATACACCTGTAGAATGCGACTGGCAATGATAGAAGAGACCTGGCTAATGTATTTGGGAAAGGGGGGAATAGCATGAATTTGGACTGGTTGCATCTGTAGGCTTGTATTTTTACTCACTAATATAACCATCTTTTTAAACGCAACAGGAGTTGAGAGTACCAGGTGCCAGTGTTGCGCATCTGGTTTGAAGGTATGGTGGAAGAGCCCTAGACAGCCACCCTGAAAGCAGTTGCTCAGTGCTGCCGCTCAGGACCATTCAAAAACTACGCGTCCTTGGATTTCGACGCGACTCCTTTCAGGTCTGGAAGCTTGGGCAGGAAGTCCACCACAAAGGCGTCCGTTGCCCCCCTTTCAGCTCACTTCGGCCTGGCCAAACATGAAATGCAATGCCTGGCAGCGAAGGCTAAGGACATCACCATAGCTACCTAATCCAGCTCTTGGCAAGACCGATTTGCACCCATCATAAATACGCCCTCCATACGCGTCTTGTTTCTCTGTTTCACTTCCTCTCCTACAACCCACCCACCTTTGACATCGCATGAAGCCACCCCACCACCACTCAACCCCATGTGTGACGACCGATATACCCTACCTCCAAAGTCATGACCATACCTCTACCGCTGTTTCTTTCGTTATCAGGAACGCAGAATACCTCTCCCGACAATATGGATACCTCATCCGCGGCAATGCAGGCCATATACGAACTCAAATGCCGTCGTAACAGCGCGGCTCCCATCCGTGCCAGCACGGCAGGAAAGGGCGCGCCCATGGGCAAGAAGAAGCCCGAGAACATCAACAACCCCGTGAAGCGTAAGTCGATCGACGACGCCCAACTGGCAGAGAAGGGACAGACCTCTTCCTACAGCGGCCAGTCTCACCATTCCTACAAGCAGCAGCAGCAGCAACAGCAGCAGCGACAGCAGCGACAGCCTCCTGCTGCGGTCTCGGCTCCACATCGTCATCGTCAGCCCAAGCGCACCGCCCCTCATGGTGTCATGAAGAATCCGGGTCCTTCACGGAGACACAAGGAAAGCGACTCGGCCTTCTCTGAGAACCGCCCGGCAGAGATCTCCTCGCACCCCAACCACGGCGGCAGTAATGACTCGACTTCGCCACCCTTGTCGTATGAATCTCCACTGCTGCCCGAGATTGGAACGACTTCATGGACACGTCCGTCGTGGTCCGTTACCAAGCCCGAGGCGCTGGACCGACGTTCGTCAGCAGGCGCATCATCGACGGGACCACCGAGGCGAACCGATTATCATATCCCGCCCACTCATATCCTTCATGGCGCTACTATAGGCCCCGATGTTCCTTCAGCCGTATCATCATCGCAACCCATAGCACATCAGATCTGCCCCCCTCGCCCCCAACGTGCCAGAGGACTCAATACTGCGCTTCCCTCTGCCTTTGCGGCACCGCCAGGAAATAAAGCAGCTACCAACTACTTCGCTGACGCCTATCCGTATAGTGCCACCACAACTTGCGATGATGGTGACACCTACAAGTCCTTCGAGAAGGGTAGATACCATAGCCGTAGCAATGGCACCATCCGCAAGGGTCTGTACAGAGACCCCCTCGCCGAAATGTCCAGTTTCACCAATCAGGGTGTCTTCAGCCATGCCGACGAAGACGTATTCAACCTCCTGGACGAACAGCACGCCGCCCCCGACGACGTCAAGGCGAACCCAACAAGTATGCGGGGGGCCACTGCCAGCGATACGAGCCGTATATGCCCCAGACCTGGATGGAAGGTTGAGCCGGATCGTGTGAACCCTGCTACTTTGTGCGCAGTTCGCATCGACAAAGCAACAAGCACCCATGCTTCCGCCAGCGACAGCAGCGGCATGAACGACCCCATGCGGTCATCCCCTGTGGCAACATACCCTCAGCGCTCTAGCCATGGTGAGGAGGAGGAGGAGGAGGAAGTATCGAGCATTGGGCTTGGTATCACTGCTCCTACCACTTTCTCAGTGGAGCACCGTCGTCCCCATGCTTTTTCCCCGGAGGACTTCGACCGCTACCTGCACAACCTGAGCACGAACGATCTCATCGCCTTGTCCACGAAGGCGCAGTGCGAGCTGCAGGAGCGCGGCCAGAGCTTCTCCTCGATCCTCGGTGGCGTCCATGGCAGCAGTGGTAGCCATGGCGCCGCAGAAGCAGACGCCGCCTCAGCACAAGACGGTGGCAAGGTCATCTGGACCGGTCGCCTACCTGATAAGGAGAAGCGGAAGTACGATGACGCTGATTCTGATATGGAGGAACACGGAGGCGCGGCGACGACCAAGCCGGAGCAGCGCCAGGGAGATGAGCAAAAGAACAAGAAGCAGAAGAGCGAGCAAGCTGCCGCCTCGGACAACGACACTAGCGCCACTACCCATTCCGCTTCTGCTTTGAAATACTCACCTTCTCGTCTACTGGATCTTCGGAGACCGACTCAGAGTCAGCAACACGAAGCCGCCGTTTCCAAAAAGACTGGTGACCAGCAGGAGCACCGGCAGGAGATTACATTCAAGACGGAGCCGAAACCTGCCATCGTTATGGCTACTGCTGACGCTTTCGCCGCCAAGCAGCGTCTGGTCGAGCAAGCTCTCGCTCGGAAGGCAGAAGACATGGACTGGCACTATGTCAAAGAAGACTGCTGGTGGAGCCCCCAACTCTGCTGCGGGGGCGCATTCGAGCTGATTGACAAACCGTAGTGTTCCTATTATCTGACTATCTACAGTTCCTGATTTAGCTACACCTCGGTTGGCTGACCAAGTGGGTATGAAGGAAGAAACAAACCCCCTTTCTCTATGGGCTTGACCGGAAACGTCATACCTCACATGAAAGAGAGTAAAGGGGGGCGAGAACAATGTTACTTGCGCCGCAGTTATGGCTAGACTGGTGTATTTGCACGGCTTATGAATCAACGATACTTTACCCTGGAGACTTCGGGATGACTATTAGGCGTGAAGGAAAAAGAGACATTATCATTCATGCTCAGCTATGAATCATAGTGCAGGCCCGAGAGGGGCTCGACATACTACACACATAGACCACATACATAGCAATGAATCCTATCTTTTCCTTATAATAGGCGGCCGCCCTGGCATTTGTCTCGTCGTTCCACACCCGCCCCCTTGATCACCTGAATTTTCCCACGACAACGTTCGTTTTGTGAAGGCACCCCGTTTTGTACATGTCAATGATCCGAATAGGCGTAATGGCTACTTAATAATGCGATGTAATTGATTGCTTGAACCTAAACTCCTTACTGTGCGACAAATCATGTGGTATAAATCCGTAATGGGGTTTCCCCCAAGTGCGAAAAACGTTCTTAGGAATGCGTAATTCGTAGCCAAGTGTGCCATTGAGAACCCCAGCGAAAGTCCTGCACCGTACTTTATGGCCCAACTGCGTGCGGCCTTGCTTTCTCCTTCCCTTGACCTGGCTATGTGTCAAAGGGTCTTTTTGCCAAACCCCGTGCCCTGGTGTTTTGCAACGTCGTTTTATTCGCTCATTTTGACGTAGTTGCTGGGGAAAATGCCATGCCGCGTGCCAACCATACCGGTCCTTCTCCCTGTCAGTATAACAGCCCGACAATTACACCATTACGGGCAAAGGGGTAAGCCACTTACCACCAGTCATTGGCGCTATCGGTCTTCTTCAACACCGTGATAACATCGCCCTTCTTGAAGCCAAGGTCACCAGGCTGATCGGCCTCAAAGGTGAACAGAGCCACGGCCTCGTTCTTCTTCAGCATGGCGTTCTTGCTCTGGAAGTTTGGTTTCGGCGCGGCGGGTCTTCCGGGACCAGCCCTCTTATCGGCACCGAATTGGCCTGTGCTGTTCCTATTCGGGTTGCTACCACCAGGGCGGTCGTAGACGTCGTCTTGCCACGTGCTAGCACGCTTCGGGGCACCGAAGCTCTCTTGGCCGCCACCGTAACCTCCGGGTGCGTCCCTAGTTCCGCCCTGGCTGTTGCCCCAGCTCGCATTGTTGTGTGCGTCATCGTATTGTGGAACATCGTTGTACATGCCGTCGTCCATGCTCCCCGATCGCACGCCGTTGAACACCCTCGAATTCAGAACGGTCATCAGAGGCGCAGACTGCGGCGGAGGTCGGACGGAGCCGGTGAGAAGTTGCATGGCGGTCAATCGCTGCCCGTAGAGCTTTTCGTTTGCGTCCTTGCGTTCGATGATAGCCGAGCCTTCCAGCGAGACACCGGCGAACAGTCCCTTTGTTTTGCTGTAAGAGAAGACACCCGCAACACTCTTAAGCGAAGCGGCGCCGGCTGCTTCGGCATTGCGACCAACGGGACCGGCTGCAATAGAGACGTTTCCGCCTAAGGTAATGGAACCCATTTGCGCGAAGGTCTTGACAGCGCTGGCATCATTGAGGATAAAGACGAAGTCGGTTAACTCGAACCCGATTTGACCACCAAAGCCACCACCCGCCGTCATGATGGCGCTAGGCGCCGACCAAGAGCCATCGGGAAGTCGAGCGACAACGAGGCCGGAACCGAATCGAGCGGAGCCAAGGAAACCGGCTTTGAATACTGTAAGAATTGCCAGACCCTAATCGTTTGTCGTCGTATCTTAAGTCAGAAACCGGTACAACGATGCGGGTGTTTAGGCAGCAGCAGCAGCACCGTAGCCGGAGACGCGGACAGTGTAGTATGTTGGAGGTAACTTTACTCACCTTCGCGTTGGCCAGGACTTGGGGAGGAATGATCTTGTCAGGCCCGAAAGATTGTCGCGGGTCGATGAAGCTCGTCAGGATCTTGCCGCACTTCTTGCATTCGGCTGTGGCAGAAAAGAGAACGAGCGTATTAGTACAGTGTTTGCGCACCAGAAGATGGCAAGCATCGCATCACAAGCAGCCGTTGAACGGTTGCGGGGCGCCAAGCTTGCTTGGAGGTTCAGACAGCAATTGGACTTACACGACAAGGACGACGGGAGGGGGTTGTTGATACCCATCGTGGCGGTTCGTTGCGTCTGTTCTCAATTTAAGTCCGAATTGGAACCGATTTGCAATTCAGTAGGGAGAAGTCGTCGAAATGGCAGGAGGTAGGTAGTAGTAGGAGTGGTTGTAAGAGGTAGAAGGCAGTAAGCGATGATGACCTCGTCACTCGTGGTTGGGCAATCAGTCGGGCAGTGTGGGGTCCTGGCAGTATCGCGAGGGAAACAGGTTGGATGGGGTGAGCTTCCGTCGAAATATTGCGAGGCGGCGGGGCTAAAGCTCTTGGGACAGACCGAGCTACCCGAGCCGTTCAAAGACAAGGTCTGATGAGGTGGATCGAGCTGGGAGAGTTGGAGAGGAACTGAATCTGTTAAAAGAACCACGTCGTGTTTCCGGTGCATATGTATTTATCTATTTAGTCGTATCCAGGCATCTACTTACATAGCAATATTCCCCGATGCGTATTACAGACAGGCGAACTTCCAGAACAATGATTGCTGCCCGCCCCAGAAAAGTTGGGATGGATAAGTGAGAAGAGTGACTGCACTGACAGCTTGGTTGCGTAATAAGGCTGGGCTTAGACAGCGCTAGAGTGGTCATCCTAATCAACCAACCCAGCTTCCGGGCCAGTGTGAGTGCTAGGTTAGCTGACTGCAGTGCTATCCCCCCAACCATCGCACTCGCCTGTTCCTTGGAGTGTCACAAGCCTCCTCCACAAACCTGCTGAGCCACAAGTACAATGTTGCCTTCTAGCCTGCGTCATTCTCATCCCCGGATCTGCCAGCTAGCCAGGTAGTCCGTAGTTCCCCCTTTTTTACCCTGACATACGCATACAGGCATGGATGCATTGCATGGCGAGAATCGAGACGAGATTCTGTAGGAATTACATTGGCCCCTACCCCAGTCGCCTTTCTTTCTACACGCGATAAATGAGAACAAAGACCTTCGCCGAGCCGAGTCAATAGCCTCACGTTAAAAACTACATACCGACCTCGTTCCGCTTAGACTTTCCAGAGAACCTCTTGCCACGCTAGTGTGAAACGCGCAAGTGCCACCGCCGCCCCAAAGTCTAGAACCTCGCCCAACTATCGTGACCCTCGTTCCACCTCTTCCCTTCCCACAACTCAACATCCCTCCCGCCCCCCTCCGAACATTCGAAGACGCCTCCCCAGGCCCCCGGACATCCCGACCGATAGCTTGCTCAACCGCCACTACCAGACTCCATTACACTAGTCGCACGGTACCTCGCCGTATCCCGATACAATCGTTCAAGAAACCACCAACTTAAACAACAACAACAACAAATCCCAAAGCAAAGATGTCGGATGCATACGAGCGCGAGCGCCAGAACAACGCCAGGCTCGAGGAGCTCTCGGCCAAGGTCTCCTCCTTGCGCGGCGTCACCGTGGACATCTACGACAATGCGCGCGCGCAGGATGTGATCGACAATACCGTACGTCACCTGAACTTGCACCCCATCCAAAACCCTTGACTGCCAGTCAATTCAGCATGCATGCAGCCGGCAGCAACATAGGAAAACTCACCAAGCTAATCATCTGCTGTTGTTGTCCTCAATATAGTCCGACACCTTCTCGTCCATGTCGACGCAGCTGAAGGGTTCCGCCGGCCGCCTCGGCCGCGCCGCCGCCTCGGGGAATAAGATCGCCATCTTCAAGCTGTCCGCCGTCATCATCGGCGCCTTCTTGGTGCTCTACTGGCTGTACAAGCTGTTCTTCCGGGGCTCCGCCTAAGCGCCCGGCAATCCCCGATCTTTTCGGCGCTCTTCCTCTTCCCCCCTGAGGAGCGACTCGATGACGCATGCGCAGATATAAAGATGGATTCATTACACAGAAAGAGAGAGCGAACGAGAGATAGAGGGCAGACGAGAAGGGAGGCCGCAATGCACGTATGCCATTAGGTCGAAGGAAGGAAGACACATCAACAACTACTGACCAGATGATGTGATGTGAGGCTTACGATAGAGGCCGACTTATCAGGATCAAGCACGGAAACAAACAAACATTGGGGAGATAAAGTACGGAGACGACTTACCAAATAGTCAGTAGGTTGCGAGTATCCGTAGGCAGGCCCGGGCGGCACACAGACGGCGTGGATGGATCGGTGACAGTTTGGAGGCTACTACGTTGGACTACGTACAGATGGCTGCTCTTTCAGCATAGCATTGGCGTTTCAAATGGGGTATGATTATTTATTTTGCGGGTTCATACAGTACATGGCAGCAAGACGCTCGCGTTTCATAATTAAATCATTCTATGTGCAAACAGGCCTCTTAAGCTGGTATAGATATCTGGAATTGACTTGCGACCTGTCACAGTTCATACTCAGAAATATGCCTAGACCTCGAGTAAATCAGCCGCATGTTATTCCAGCTTATCTACATTTTGTTCTATCTAGCAGGACCAGTCGAGCCAATCTACTGCCAGACGTTGGTGCCAAACAAATCATCGTTGCCACCGAATCCGCCGCCCGTTGACTTAGCGGCGCCGCCGTTGCTGGTCGAGGAAGCCCCCCCGCCCGTGCTGCTCGTCCATCCACCGAACTCCTCGTCGGCCGCCACGGCCGGCGTAGTGTTGAAACTACCGCCCCCTTCGGGCACAATGCTCTGGCTGGCCAGAGACCCGCCGCTGCCTCCCCAGCCACCAAAATCGCTGGGTCCGAAACCGGCGGATTTGGGGAGCTCGGGGCTCTTAGCTGCGGGGGCGGCCGCGGCAGGAGCAGCCGGCTCGCCCCATGCGTTGCCCCAGACATCCGAGTTGCTCCAGTTGGGCACAGCAGAAGAGGTCGCCACAGGGTTAGCAGGCGCCGGTGGAGAGGTCGGCTTCGACGAGGACAGGTTGAAGACCGAGTCCATGGCCGGGGCAGGTGCTGGCGCAGGCGGCGATGCTGTCTTGGTCGCTATGGCCGGTGCGGGGCTCGACAGATCAAAGAGATCGCCCATGGCGGACGACGATGACTGAGCAGGAGCCGCAGGCGGAGCGCCCCATCCGCCGAAACTGTCTGATGTGGACATGGCTGGCTTTGGCTGTTGCTGAGGGGCAGCTGGCTTGGAGGGCTTTGTGTCAAAGAAACCGCCTCCGCTCAAACTCGAGAAAGCAGAGGTAGGCTGGGGCGTAGACTTGTTACTGGCCATACTAGTCAAACCGGCAAAGGCATCTGGCTGGGGGCTCTTAGGCGATTTCATACTGTTGCTGCTGCTACCAAAGCTCAAGCCGGCAAAGTCATCCATGAGACTGCCACCAGCGGACCTTTGGGGTTGGTGGCCCATCGTGGGCGACACTGGCGACGTCATGGCACCAAAGCCGCTGCCGAACGAGCTGGACGCGTTGTGTTGTGGTTGGGACTTGGGGGCTGAAGCGTATAAAGATAAGATAGACTGCTTCAGATCCGGTCGCGATTGGCCGCCAGACATGCCGCCCATACCCGTGGTGCTAGCAGGTCGTGGAGGAGCAGCAGGCGCATCACTGAGGAAGTCCAATCCGAATAACGAGTCCTTTGCGGTGGTCGTCTTCGGAGGCGCCGGGGCTGCTTTAGGCGGACCAGGCTGGTTGGCTGAAGGACCGGCGGTGCTGGCGCGCGGAGGCAGATCGTCCCCGCCGATGAGGTCTCCTTGGGACGCCGCGGCACGTTGGGAAGCTGCGGATTGACCGAGCGGTGTCTTCCGTTGAGATTCTCTCCTTTCAATGTTCTGCTTTTCCTTGACAATGCTGAGGGGTATGTCATCATCGCCAGCGACATCTAGGGATGCAGGGTCGGGCATGGGCCCGTCCATGACCCATCTTTTGAGCTCGTACTTGGTTCGGATGAAGTTCTCGATCTTGGCCTCGGAGGGCACGTGGCCTGGTGCCAGCTTGGATTCCCAGTATTTGTTTGCTCGCGCGTTGCCCCAGCTGAGGATGCTCCTCAATTGCTCGTCGGTCCATGAGTCCAGATCAACCGACTTGACTCGGGAGATGTGCGTTCCCATACCACGGTGAATACCGGAACATCGAATGCAGATGAAAACGCCGAGATTCCAGCTCGCCCATCTTGGATCTGTGGGTTGGAAGGTCAATTGGGCATTTGCGGAATAGTAGCGGAGGATGGAAACTTACGCTTGTTCTTCTTGCAGTCGGCGCATATCTTGTTGGTTTCTAGCTTCAAGAGACTCTTGATCGTGGCCTGATTCTGGGCGGCCTTCTCAGCCGCCGGATTCGGTGGCCGCCTCGACATGTTGACTGACGTTGTCGTTGGTATGTATCGCGATGGGAGTTTCGAGAGGTTTGAGTATTTCGGTTGCACTTAAAAATGCTAGGTTGCCAGACCGAGCTGCTGCTGTTGCCTGGGGACTGTGGTTGCTGGAACCTACTTGTCCACCTGTAATCACAAAGGGGGGTTCGTGGCAGTAGTTGTCGTCGTTGTTATGTTATAAAGTGGGCATGAATTGGTATGGATGGGATTGATGTGGCTTGTTCTCTGATGTGTCGCATTATTATCTAGCCTATTACTTAGCAACTTCCGAAAGCTCGTCCCTCCCCAAGGCCAGAACCACAAGTAGAGCTACCCGCAATTGCCAAAGTCAGAGATCCATACTGCCAGCCATCCCTCCCTGAGATGTGCTGCCGCTGGGCACTGCCTTGACGCCCAATCCCGTCCCGTCTCAATAAGATGGTTTCGGAGATCGTTAGAAACAATGATCCGGCCATTCAACAGCGTCTTGACTGAAGGTGATGGGTGAATGTGGCTTTTACGTCTGCTGCAATTAAAAATGTGGGTAGGACAGCCGTTAGTAGGTGGCTGTGGCATGGTGGCTTGGAGCTTTGGAGGGGTCATTGCTGACATGATGAGTGACGCCATTGACGACAGGCGTAGATTTGAACCCCCCTGTCGGTATTTGCCACTGTACGAGGGCAATTGATTCCAAATATCATCAATTCCTCTCCTCCCAAAGAACACCGAATACTTAGGATCAACTTACTAGTCAAGCCACTAAACCGATATATATCTCCTGTCGTGACGCTCCCGGTTCATTGATCTTTTCCAGCAGTCTACCATCACCACCTGTGTTATGCGCTTGCCGCCCTTCTCCAGTTTGCTTCGAACGTTCTACACCTATTCCACTTTCGCTCGAGCCAGAGCCACAGCCAACCAGAAGTCACTTCATGGTAGCGCACGACCTCTGAAGTCTATGCCCACCATCCCCTTTCTCGGTAGTCTGTTTGGTTCATCAAGTTCTGCCTCCAGCAAGATGTCGTACCCCGATCAGAGGAACAACGACGAGTGGCGCGCTGTCCTCAACAAAGGTACGTTTATGGAACACAGTCAAACCTGCCCGGTCCATCATCGGTACGCTTACACTCCTTTCAGAGCAATTCCGTGTTCTGAGAGAAAAGGGCACCGAAGCCCCCTTCTCTGGAAGGTATGACAAGTTCTTCTCAGAATCCGGAGTGTACACCTGTGCTGGGTGCGACGCTCCACTCTACAAAGCCAACCATAAGTTCAAGTCTGGCTGTGGCTGGCCTGCATACTTTGACAGCATCCCGGGTGCTGTCACGCGCCATGAGGACAGTACTCTCGGCATGACCAGGACTGAGATCGTCTGCTCCAACTGCGGTGGGCATCTTGGCCATGTATTCAAGGGAGAGGGCTACTCCACGCCCACAGACGAGCGCCACTGTGTCAACAGCGTCAGCCTCAACTTTTCTCCCGAGGACAAAGCAGCCGAAGGTTCCAAGAGCGGGGAGAGCAAGGCCTAAAGAAGGGAAGTTCAATAATCATGGGTCTGATTGGAGCTTGGCAACGTATATACGAGATTGAATGGGATGCGATATTACGACCGTCGCTATATACTCAGGTGTATGAATTAAGGGGCGGGTCAACCTACGTCGATTACAGTATATCAGGGCTCTGCATTCGGCTTTGCTTCCCGAAGGCTACGGCTACATTGTGGTTAGGTATCAATACATATCTGTGGCAGTGTTTTGAATTATCAGGCCCCAGCTGCCCCTTGGTTTCCACGGAGTTTGTCCCGGAGCCCTGGTATAAGAGGCACCATGCCCCCTCCCTATTCAAAAACCTGCCAACATCTCTATCTCTTCAACCAGAAGAGATATTCGAGTCTTCTATTGAGATGCCGCTATCCAATTTGCCCGTTGATCTAATATGATCAGCGACCCTATTTTCTTCTTTCAACAAAGCTCTAGGCCAGTACTTACTCGACTACATATTGTATACGAGAAGCTATATTCTTGACAAGATCCAATAAGGTGTCGATTTGCCAGCATGTAAACTAGGTTGACGGAGAAAAATCATAGAGTTTCATTCCACGGTATCCAAGACTTCAAGGCCAGTGTCCCAGCTTTGGCTTTTTCGAGTGGCCTAATAAATGAGCAACTATGAGTGACTTCATGTCTGACCACTCGATTAGGGGCTGTATAATCTATGAAGCACATTGTAATGCACACATGAGGGATAATCTGCTCCCTTCTGGATATCCCAACTGGCGAGATACTACTAGTCAAACAAGTTAGACCAATAGTATTAGTAACAGTAGAGAATACCTCGTTCCCTATACTAGATAAAATATACTAGATTTCCGTACCAAACAGCAACGGGCATCTTCTTATTCCTGTAAATCATATCCCAGAATCATACTCCCCCGCAGGTATGTTTGCATCCGTGTATCTTGGGAATGCTAAAGCTTATCTGAGCATTGGGAACTGTACCGTGTGGAGAATGAATGTTACGATGCCCTGCCCTGCTCATGATGCTGCCGCCGGCAAGTGAATTAGCTGCAAAACACACTACTCTTCCACCCGCTGTCACCCCTGTGCTCTTCTATGCTCTCCTGCTCAGGCTGCCATATATCAAATTGCGGTTCGTACTTTGCTTGCTTTCTCCGAAAGAGTTTGACTCACTGAGAGGAGGCACCACTGTCACCCTTTCTCCGACCCGTCCATGCTTTACATATATCAAGCAATTCTCTGCCGCCAAATGTTTCCTACCCTTCTTGAGTATCAACCATCACTTTTTCCTTGAGACACCTTTTGACATCAGATTTCAATATCCTACTCTTCAGAGACTATCTCTTTGATTGCATACCTGAGATAACTCTACTTGTACAATCTCTTGTCAACATTATCCTCTCGGGTGTTTTTCTACCAGAGAATCCAGCCTTTTGACCATTTTTCAACATGTCGTCTACTCGCTACAACCTTCGACCCATTGCTTCCCGCGTGGCTGCTACCCGCGCTGCACAGGAACTCGGGATCTCTGCCAGCGAAGCTCGCCGCCGCGTAGGCCGTCCAGCTTCGAGACGTCAACAGCCACGCCCCATCCGCATCCGCCTCGCCGGGGCCTGGGCACCCGAGAACAGAGCCCAGCTCCTACGAGAGGAGCGTCTCCGTCACGAGCAAAGCAGCTACCATCTGATCATCCAAAATCGGCCACTCGAGAATCCCGACAAGCCTCGTCTTCAAGTAACACGCCACAGCGTTCCCTCTGTCCACCGAGAGGCCCCAGGGCAGCAGCCGGTTTGCAGCATACGGCAATACGCTCACCAACGCTTACACTCAATCCACGACAACAAGAAGGGAGCCTTTGTATACCACCACATGCGAGACGCCGGGCGGGACATCAACACCACGTGGCTCGGCCGCTGGTGTGTGTCGTTGTACGACTTCAACCTCCGCAGCACCATCTGGGAGAACCCCGGAATGTTCAACTTCATTCGAATGCTCAAGGACACTACAGACGAGCCCCTTATCCTCAATGGCCGTGTCGGAGACCGCCACGTCTACAATTTCGACTGCAGGACCCACCAGTACACTTGGAAGGCCCCGGGCTTTGTCTAGGCCGACCAATGATGGCAACTGCAGCCATGACACCACGACACAACACAACACTGCCATGAACATCGCCTTAGGAAAGTCACCAACCGTGATACAACTCCACCATTATGGCAAGAGATACCTATCAATGCTTTTTTGTCACGGCCTGTACATTATGTATACATGTACTTCTCCAGTGGACACATACACGCCCATCCTCACGAGACATTTGACCAATCTGGAGGACTTTTGGGGGTAGGCGGGCCCCCCCTTTCAAATTATTCGAACATGCTGCAACTCATGATTTTGCTTTCGAATCTGGAAACTACAACGGCGCTCTTTTCGGCTTTTGCTTTTTTGAACTGCAACAATTTGCTCCTTGCATCGCCGATACCCTGTACGATTGAGTCTTGAGATTTGCGTGCTGTGGAAGGACTGAGACACCGGGACTTGATTATTAGGATTGGTAATTGGAATTGGTTATTGGACATGGCGAGGGAAGCAGTTTCTCCCTACCGACATACTCTTGTACAACATTAATAATGGAACTCACTACATTCAAACCCTACCTAGAGCATGCTCTCCGAAGACCGCCATCGTCTCCACTATACCAAGATGCAGTTATTCCAGTCTATGATGACGCTGTGTCAGTACTTTGCTCACGCGCTTACCCGTAGCCACTAGCGTCTGCTGGGTGTTATCACTGGCGAGCTTCAGCAACGTGGCACGGACGAGCGACAAGGCCTCGCGGCCCAAGACGGTTTGGTCTTGCAAGTTGAGACGCATGTCCGACTCTAGTAGGAGGACGGCACGACTGGTGGTGGTGGTGGTGGTGGAGGTGGTGTTGGTATTGGGATCCCCACCATCGGCCGAAGAAGAAGAGAGGGAGGACGGCTGGTGTTGTTGCAGGCGGCGCCACAGCAGGCGCATGGCCATGAGGATCATCTCGGTGGCTTCATGGTCGAGCTGGCAGTGCGGACAACTGGCCAGGCCGAGGCAGGTCGACAACGCGTTCAGAATAATGGTGAAGTCGATGTCGGACACTGCTTTGAGGTGACAGATGGTGTTGAACTGGGTGTGTAGGCAATCACATGATACCTCCTCTGGTGTCAAATCTGCGCAAGCAAAGAAGAAGGCCTGGTGTTAGTAGGCGAAGCTAAACAGAAGCAGAAGGCAAAGGAACAGGAAGATTGCATTGAAAGATGGTGATAATAGAAGAGAAGAGAAAGTGTCCCAGAGGAGCAGGTTGGGACAAATTTGATTATAGGTAACCAAAAGGGAGTTATAAAGGACAGTCAGTGGCAAGGAGTTACGACTTACCCTCTGACCAATATTGCTGCAACTGTGAGGTGTTGGCACTTGCAGATGAGAGATCAGGGCCATGTCCAAAGTCCTGGTAAGCGTCCCACCCTTCGTAACCAACCATAGCAGTGTCATTGTCGAACTGGAACATGTTATCGGACAGTTCTTCCATGCTGTTGGACGAAGCCGAGGTGTCAAAGTAGTCCTGATCACTGCCAAGCGACCAGTCACTGAGGATCTGGCCCGTGTTCGGCAGCCCGGCGGCGGGCGACAGTGGAGTGGGCGGCGAGGCAACCACACTGGTACTGCTTCCCTCGTGCCAGACAGCAGCCACCTCGGCCATTTCCGCCTCATCGTCCCTCTGCTGTAACTTCAGAAGAGTCCTCTTGTTGCAGGTACCCTTGGGTTTGCCAAGTCTGGCGACAACCGAGTAGACGCACTTCCTGGCATTGTCGCGACAGCGTTCGCACGGCTTACTCCCTGAGCACCTTAGTTTTGACAGGTGACAGTGGTTGCAGGCTTTGCGGTAACGCTGACTGCCTGGCTCGCCATCGAGATGTTCCATATTTAACTCCCTTTCCTATTGGTCAAGAGTAGAAGGGTGAAGCTGTTATGAAGATACGTCAAGTTAAAGAATCGCTAAAGGGGCGCTATGGGGGAAGATCATTGCCAGACAAAGTATGACAGTGATCGTAGTATATATTCCTGATCGATCACTGTAAAAAATGATGTTGATCTCGATAGAATTTCTCGAGATCGGCTTCTAAGGACAGCGATCGGGATTCCGTCGTATGCCATAAGCCTTCAAGCGTATATTCACAAACACATCCACGTCCTCGGCCCATATTCTAGGTATCCATCGGCGATGAAGAGAATATCGAACCTGCTGAGTTGCATGCCGCCCAGGCTGCCAGGGCATGGCAGGTCAAGTATGACTTCGAAGGTCTGGGGCAATCTTGTCCACGAATAAAGTACAGTATTTGGCAGATGGGATTTTGGAGCCACGAGGAAAATACCATATTTGGCAGATTGTTCCGCTTATGTGTCTTTCGTTTCTATTGGGCTGACCTGATTAGCGTTGAAACGAAGCTGAAACAGGAACCTGGGCAGACCCCGGATATCGGGACGCTCGGGTATGGAGGGATTATGATTGGTGTAGACCCCGGCACTGATAAGGAAAGACAGGGTGACAGCCGTTGATGATCCTAACTCGTAATCTGCAATTAGGTCAGCTTATTCTTAAGTTAGATCTCCGTGCCCATGTAACCTAGTTGATTGTCCAGATCTCCCCCGGATTCCAGAAGTGAGAATAGACTTCAGGTCCACTGAATAGTCTAATTACCTAGTCACTAGATTATCCGCTACTACCAACATCAGCGTATTATGTTCGATATAGTCTATTAAGTCATGACTTCGGAAGCTGGAGACCAGGGCCCACCTATGCCTCCTTGTCATCGATGTGGCTCTTTGATCCTCCTGCTGCAGAGCCGATAAACCGGAAGGAAGTCTCCTAAGAGATAAGCAAGACAGACCATAACCACATATCCACCGAACAAATCCTACCCAGACCAGTTGTCCGTTATTATTGCGTTATTGGTGTCAGCAGCGGCGCATATTCTGCTGATATTCGGCGCATTACCAAGATCATGTTTGGGCCTCCGTATTGGCGTATTGGCAGAGGAGCACCAATAGGAGCTTCGCCATCGGTAAGCTTGCTCCTTTCCGGACGATTGCTTCGAGAATAGTGCTGCATTCTCTTCTTTATCAGATCTGACATGCATCTTGGGATTTTTTATTACTCCGAACCACCCTTCTCATGCGTGCGACCCGGTTGGACAACAGGTCGGCGCGGCCCATGCCGAGACTCGCCAGGAACATGGGTCTAGACCTCTGTGGCATGGTGTTGCACTCAAATGGACACGCTCGTAACGAGGCCGCAAACCAATCGATAGTTATCTGTTGTCGCTTTCTGAAGTCTGAGCAGCGAGTAGCCTTGATGATGACGAGTGTACTAGCTTAGCGACGCTCTTACCACCACGCAGGGGGCTGGCGGAATGGTTGATTTTCGATGGCCATGAGGGGCACCAAAATACACTGCATAAGAATCCTGTCTTTCATGACACTGTTAGAGAACATAATCTGATAAATTATGGGAGTGATAGTGGCCGAACGTTCCTGTTTCCTCTTGGCCTAGTAAAATCATGCATTGGGATGCAGTAGAAACGTGTTCGTGAGGCCTTCGTTTGTGCCGGACAACCGACTGGACGCCGTGGAGGAGTAAACAGAAAAAGACCGAGCTTATAATTAAATCAAACTTGGTGTTGTGCCTACCCAGGCCGCCGCCCCTATTGCCATATTCAGAGCACCCCTGAAACTATACCGCCAAGCCATAGCAATTATCAGTCAGGGTATTCATAGTTTCGGCGCGGCGGCGGGATCGGTGTGTAGTTCTCAGCCATTCTCCATGATCCAATGCTCAGATCCATGTACACCACGTACCACTTTATCCGGCTTGTGTTGTGATCATATGGCCAGTTCAGCCCCCGACGAACGTATCGTCAGTATAACGGTGGCCAGTCTATATCACCGTAGTTAGCCGATCTCCGGTCCATATAGTAAGGGGAAGTACTTGTGTGTACGTTGACTGTGGGGCAGTGCATCTTGGTATCTTACCAACTCGTTTCACAGTATTTCAGGAGCCCCCCCGGCGCTCCTAACCTAGCAACGGCAAAGGCGCTTACTATCACCCACCTTTGTCTGTTGGCTAAATATCCTGTTGTCCAGAGGCCTTTTCACGACTCATGAAGTCGAGTCTCTCATACCCAATGTCTTCGAGCATCCGCGACTCCTCCTTGTAGATAGACAAAGGCTTGAACATAGCCTGCAACACGATGGAGAATACGAACAGGGGAAGGGGAAGGGGAGGCACATGGACAGTACCACATGTTCTCGCTATCCACAATCGATGATAACACACCCAAAGTATATATTCCATCAAACAGATGCAGTTTATACCCTCATGCCCAGGAGGGACCGAGTCCATCACCATGGTAAGAGCCCGATACTGCACGGCCATCTTGCAATTAAATTTGTATGAATAAACCACACATACCGCCCCTATGCTTGAATCTATATCTATATCTAAACTTGAAAGCAGCGATTACTGCTTAGCGTACCTATCCTGCTTCTCGCGTATCCTCCAAAATGCTTTAAATATCCGTATATCTCCAAAATGCCGCCATGACTTAAATCTTTTTCTGTAGCTTCCATCCACCCATTCTGACTCGACTTGCTAGGAAGAAACCACTTCCAATGGCCTAAGAGACAAAGTTAGAATATTCATGCAATGCAAATGCGATACTGAGCGGACAGATCTCACCATGGTTGCACCCGCCATTATGATCAAGCCAGTAAAGCTATCGGTGGCATCCTTGACGGCACCAACCACAGGAATACCCACAAGTGCACTAAGGTAGAGGTTAGCGCTCCTCCCGCGATCTGAGCTGGGAACGATCTGAACTTACCCGATGGCCAGGAAAAGACTGGTGATACCAAACTTCAAGCCTAAGTCGTCAAGCTTGTCGCCAACCAGCGAGGCACAGCAGGGCGAAAGCAAGCTAGTGTATCCTCCAGACACAAAGCCGTAGAAGATGGCGAAGAAGATGATCCCGCCGTCATTAGGCACGTGATATAGTGGCAGCCAAATAGCTAGCATGGCGACAGCGGATGTCGCAGCGACAGACACCATGACGTTGAATGGGCCCAGGAAGTCCGACATATAGCCAGGGATCACTCGGCCGACCATGGCAGCGCCGTTCATGATAGCCAACGAATATTCTGCCAAACCCCTTTCCATGCCGCCTCCGACTGCCTGTTCAGGAATGTAGTTGTACGGGGCCAAAACCGGGAAGGTGCAAAATAAGGCACCAGCGCAGAAGAAGATCCAAGCCATGCCATTGTTCTTAAGTGCTCCGAGCAGTTTCGACGAGATCTTCTTGGTGACAGGATGTTTGCTCGATTTGGTCGCATCCTCTTGTGATTGCACTGTTGCGGATTCAGCCTGCATGCTGTCCATCTTAGACTGCTCTTTGCCGTGACCGCATTGCGCATCGCCCTTCTCCACGTCCGAAAGGTTTGTCACGCTGCCGGAGGTTGAACTGCCAGTTGCAAGACTCGCAATCTCCTCCTCGACCTCGGCCTTCGTGGGGAGGGGACTTCCGCAACACAGGACGCCAACGACCATGCCAAACCCGATCGGAAGGACGGCCCACTTGAGAGCGGCTTCGAACCCGACTTGTTCCAACAGTCTGGACATTATTATTGGGTATATCAGTCCACCGAAACTGCTGCTACAGCTCGCCAAGCCGACGGCTAGGCCGCGCCTGGTAGAAAACCACTGCGTCACGCAGACGACAGCGGGAAGTGTCGTGCCCGAGCATGCGAGGCCGAACCCAAGACCCTGGCAGAGGAGCACTTGCCAGTACTCGGTGCACTGGCTGAGAAGGCCCACGCAGATGACACCGGGAGCGGCAAAGGGGGCGATGACGGGCCGAGGACGTGTAGACGTCCACGAGATGGCCGATGGGGATGCCGGCACCGAAGATCAGGAACTCTGCGAACGTCGTAATCCAGCCCAGCTCCTGTGATGATTTTTCTGGAAGCATCACTGTCTTGTAGTATAATTGGAATACGCCGCACGCGCTGACAAAGCCGAAGGAAGATGCTTGGAGGAGGAAGGATCCGAATACCGTCAGCCAGGCCCGGTAGCCACGATTTGGCGGCTCGAACTTGTGTTGTGTTACAACTCTGCTCATTGTGCCCGATGTACGAGTTTCCTTATTCTGTTGCTATTTTTCGCTCGTTACTGCTGTCGCTATCGTTGAAGGAAAAGCTGATGTAGTTATATCGTATGCGATAAGTAACTGGTCTGATGCTGATGCTGATGATTGTGTACTGGTGGTAGACTCATTGCAGAACTGTGGAAGCACAACTGCCTTATATCTACAGCCACTATGATCATATTCCCAACAGCCATTTCAACAACTGGTTACCATTGGAGGTCGTGACTTGCTGAATGTTGTTCGATGCCATGGACATACCTACTTCAACCCCTGTAAGTACATGGACTCGATTACCCCTTTGAGCAATACCACCAAGCACCATTACGAGGGAACATACGGTAGACCAATCACAGCATAGCCTAACTCCGAGCATAACAACAGCTCCGCGGGCTCTACTTCCACAATTGGTGCACACTCCGCGGAAGGACTACGTGCTTATTCCGCGGAAAGACGAAGGCCGCGGCGCTGCCCGTCCCTCACTTATCAGTTTCATCACCTCAATAGCCATCCCCCAGTCGTCTGCGAGATCTGCGGACTCAATGAATAGTTGCTCCCGCAGCGTCCGTGAAACGCAGCAGAACGGGTGTCCCAGCTGGTATGACCACTGTAGAACGATGGGGCCGATCAACACTATCATGTCAGCTTTGCTGGTCCAAGAAGTTGAGATGCGACCGCTCGCAGCCGTGCTCGAATTGTTCGTCGAGGAAAGTAGGGTGTGACTACGGTGGAATTGAAGCTTCGCCGCCGAATGCTGGCAGAGTTAGGCATTCGGCCGATAGCGATGCTGCGAATGATCGACTTCAAGCGACTACCGGCGGGCGGGGAACTCCAGCATCATTGCCTGAAAGGTACGCCTATTTATCGCCCGCGCAAACAGAACTCATCGCCGCTGTCTTCCAGCTTCATCGTGTACTGTTTGCGATTGAGCTGACCGTCTGTGAAGCGACGTGAAGGGAATATTCCAGCGTCTCCTTAGACTGGAGTCTGCCGTTTTTGACAAGGCAGATTGGTCAGAGCAATCACCTCGATATGGCGCCATGACTTCTGAACGCAGTATTGCAGCGTGTAATCTCCACTGTCTATGGAAGTGCTCTCCTGGACTTACACTGAACAAAACCATTACTGTACAGACACCTTCAGCCGCAATCATTTGGCGCCAATAGTCGCCGAATCACCGTCTTTTCCTTTCGTACGTGCTACTCCAGAACATTGTCACCAATGCCTATCTTGAGCGATGTAGCTATACTCCGGCTATATCTAATGCTGCTAACTCTATACTCTCGCAGTCGGCTTCCTGGACGTCCTTTTGCTCTCGCTCACTGACAGTCCCTGCGCAAATCCGTTCTGTAGACATACCAAAGGTTTTGTCCAAGTATCTTCCCAGTAAGGACCAATCGATCCTGTTACCTGACTACTTCGCCAAATCCGTGCAGCCAACCTTTGGTGTTCTTCATATACCATCTACTTGCGACTTGATGGAACAGACCTATGCCGACATGCTGGTAGGAAAGGAGTCTAATGCTGACTCGATGCTCTTATTGTTCGCCATCTGTGCCGGCTGTGCCTTGACATGGACGCCCGAGTTATTGGAAACACTGAATGTCACGCCAACAGATGCCAAAATAGCGTTTCGGAGCTATTGCGACCTGTTCATAACCCTCTTAGATGCCCTATCGCCGCCTTTGGCCCCATCCACGGTGGCGCTGGAAGCCCTGCTTCTGGTGACTCACCTGCTCTCGAATACCGACAGTCGTCTTGACCAAGTCTATACTCTGCAGGCCCGAGCACTCTGGATGACCCGCGCGCTCCAGATCCACCGTCTTGATACGACAAAGAACCGCGAACGAAGAAGGGCTGAGGGCTGTGACCAAACTGAAGTCGAAGTACAGAGAAGGATATGGTGGTACATGGTCTCATCTGACTGGTTCCTTTGATCCCTTCTCAATCTACTCGTCTGAATGCTTTCCAAGAACTGCTGTCAGTTTCTGACCTCTGCTGATCAACGAGGTGCCGAAACTTCCAGATTGTCCGCATTCTCTGGTGGCTCTCTCGAGGGTACTTACGTATATCACCCGACAAAAATGAAGGTTGATTATCCATTGAACATTGACAACGATGACATCACGACCAGTGGTGAGCTGCGTGACTTGCCGTTGTCCGTGCCCACTTCAACGTCCTACTTCATACACCGGATCCAACTTGCCGAACTCTACCGCGAAGCCGTCGACACACTCCCATCAATCGTCCTCGAAAGCCCGCTTAAGATTGGTAGCGGCGTCTACAGGAATTTCAACGTATCGGATCTCTCGCATGATCAACTGAGGTCTCATCTTGGGGGTACAAAGCCGTCTTGGAGATATGCGCTCTTCCGACAGCATCATCCTCGGACTCCTATTGGGAAAATACTCGATACTCTGGAAGCTCATACAGTGCAGATGACACTAAGAGAAACCGCTCAGTATGATAATGATGATGTCTCGAGGATTATCATCATGCAGAAACAGCCAGACGGAACCGAGAAGCCAGCAATTACTGTGGAAGAGAAAGACAAGTCCGTCTGGCTCCGTCTCTTCACGCACACTGGCGCGGTAAGCACGCCTCTGCTACTAAAGTACAACTATCATCCGGATCGGCCATTCGCCCCCATTTGAAGCAGATCTCTCCGTACATCATTGGAGCGCGTGTATAAGTTCTACACCCAGCTCTGGTCGTGCTATGACGACAGTGCTACGAGCACAGCGCAATCTGAGCATTGCCCGTCGCCAAACTCTGCCACCTTCAAGGACAACACCGTTATAGACGCTACTTCCGTGCGAGACTTCTTCCGAGAGACTAGGAACCACTACTCTCTGCGAGGTCCAATTCCTCTTGATTTTACCAGCGTGTTGAAATACATAGCCGTTTTCAGGCTTCTGTAATATCCAATATTCCACATGGCCATCTTTTCACCTGTGAATCCATCATCTCCTTCTAATTCCATTTTGAGTCCAAGGCTACTATTATAGAACAACAGAAGATGTATACGCAAGCCGAAGAAGAGCTCACGGTGGAGCTCTTGACAGAGCTGTTGGCGTGAGTGATTGAGACGCAATCACCCAATGAGTTAACCAGAGTGCTGACGCAAAATGAACAGATTCCAGTTCTGCTCTCCAGTGCAGTGGTAAGAAAAGTCTCCCTTTTCCCGTAACAAGTTACTAATATGCCTCATAGGATTGATACCCAGGATATCCTACTGGCAGGGAACCGTGCAGCAGGCCGGATCGTCGAAATTGGTCCATCCAGTACACTGGTTGACATGGCCAAGAAGACGCTGTCAAAATCTTCTCGGCTGCCTGTAGCCAACCGGGTGCAAGGCCAGCAGGAGCTTCTGAGCCACCTGAAGCATTCTGATGCGATCTACTATCGCAGCCATGAAGCCGAACCCGATGATGGCGGAGATGTTGCTGCGCCCTCGTCTGTGCAGACTCCGGTTCCGGGTCCTGCTCCGACCCCTGTGCCGGTGACTTCAGTCGCCGTTCCAGTAACATCACCAACTTGTCACGCAACGTCTCAGGTGCCTGATGTACCATTGAAGGCCCTGGATGTCCTGCTAGCCATTGTGTCCCTCAGTCTCAAGAAATCGCCCCATCAGATATCTCCCAGTGAGCCTTTGAAGCAGCTCTGTGGCGGTAGATCTACGCTCCAGAACGAGATCATCGGTGACTTGGTGGCCGAATTCTCCGTCCTCCCAGAGCAAGCTGAGCAACTCTCGCTCGAAGAACTGGCCGGGGGCGTCAACCTCAAGAACGACAGCATCGGGCCCTATACCACAGCCCGTATCTCCAAGTTCGTCTCGGCCAAATTGCCATCAAATTCCCGTGTATCGGGGCTGCGTCGAGACATGAAAGAACGATGGGGTCTAGGCGCTGGAATGCAGGACAGAGTGTTACTCGCAGCGCTGGTCCAGCAGGCTCCCAACCGGATCGCCGACGACATCCAAGCACGAAGCTTCGTTGATAGCCTCGTAACCGAGGTATCAAAGTCTATGGGCATGGATATGAGTACTGCCAGTGTCGCAAGCGGTCAGGAAGCATCTGGAGCAGCTACCGCAGTTCCGACCGAGCTCCTCCTAGCCACCGAACGAAAGAACGCCGTTTTCGACGGGAAATTGATGGAGCTTTATGCCGAGAAATGCAACCGCGAGGTTGGCCCATCGCCCAAGACTATTGAGTCTCTCCAAGAAATGATTGCTAGTCTACAGGGTGACCTCGATATGTGGCTTTCTGAGCATGGGCAATACTATTCCGAGAACATGCGACCCAAGTTTAACACGCTTAAGGCTCGATCCTATGACTCATCATGGAATTGGATTGTTCAGGATCTCCTTATGATGCTGACGGATATGGCCAAAGACAATCGGGTTACTGGGGTCGATATGGAGTCGGCGCTACTGCTGCAGGCCAGAACTACACCGCGCTTGCTGGAAGTCATCAGCTACTTAATGTCTCATATGCCGAAGTTCGAGAGCGACAGCAAGACAATTCTTCTTGATGTCTTGACCAAGCTCAACGAAGTGGCTGCGAATGGTTTGGCCCTTGCCCCGTCATTCCAAGGCTCAGCACTAGCGGTCAAAGCAATAGCTACATCAGACAAGAAGGGGCTGATCCCGGTCAATGGAGAGGAGGAAGTAAAACCAGAGCACTCTAATAGCAGCAGCAGCAGCGTTACTTGGGATCTCGTCACCGAACAAAGCTCACTGTCGTCCACCTCATCTGCTGTGAACGTCTCAGATGGAGGGCAGAGTGTTGGTGGCGAGTTGGATGGCATGTTGTCCGGTCAGAGCACACCGCCGAGTGATAACAGCGCATACCCGACACCAGACCCTTTTGAACTTGCCGCCTACAACTTCAACCACTCCTCCGGTGTCACCGATACATACCAACCTCGGAAATGGCAGCGGAACGAGGCCTTGACGAAGGCATTCCTCGGTAGCGTGAAGCAGTCTGTCAGCGAGGGCATGTCTTTCCAGAACAAGACTGTGCTTGTCACTGGAGCTGGCAAGGGTTCGATCGCTGCCGAGTTGGTCAAGCTCTTGCTCTCAGGCGGGGCTAAAGTCCTTGTTACGACGAGTTCATATGATACCAGCGTGGGCATGTGGGAACAAATATACTCACAACGTGGCGCTCGAGGGTCCCAACTCAACGTCGTCCCCTTCAATGGCGCCAGCCAGCAAGATATACAGTCCCTGGTCAGCTATCTGTACGACCAACTGGCCTGGGATCTTAACTACATCGTCCCGTTCGCGGCAATGGGCGAGACGGGCCGTACCATTGACAACATCGACTCCAAATCAGAAATAGCGCATCGAGCCATGTTGGTCAACGTTATTCGCATGCTTGGCGCCGTCAAAACTTGCAAGGAAAAGAAATCGTTGCGATCGAACCCAACCCGGGTAATCCTGCCACTGTCACCGAACCACGGTCTGATGGGCAACGATGGATTGTATGCAGAGTCCAAACTCGGCTTGGAAGCGCTGTTAAACAAATTCAGCTTGGAGGACTGGAGCGATTACCTCAGCGTCTGCAGGGCGATCATTGGCTGGACCCGGGGTACGGGATTAATGGCCGCCAATGATGTGGTCGCAGCTACGCTTGAAGAAGAACACAGCTTGCGCACTTTTGCGACTGAAGAAATGGCGACGTACATCGCTTGCCTGATGGCAGATGAGGCGGTGCACCGCTGCTGTGAGATGCAACCAGTGGTCGCTGATATCTCCGGCAACATGGCATCGCAGCAAAACTTGAAGGGCATCATCTTAAAAATCAGGAGAGATGCTGACTTGCAAAAGGATACAGAAACGACTATTGCGAAGGAAGATGCGCTGGTTGGGAACGGACTCAGAAATACCCAGCCAGAGCACCGCCAGAAACCTTCCAAGCCTCTTTCCAGACGGCCGATCGTTAGCCTCGACTCGTTCTCCTTGCCCAACTACGAGAAGGATATCCAGCCATTTGCACAGATGTTGAACGGGTTAGTTGACTTGGACCGGGTACCAGTCATTGTTGGATTTGGTGAAATTGGTAAGCATCTCTGGTGGTTGTGCCCCGGCGAACATTTTCTCGAAAATTATCCTAGCTTAATACTGACACGTGGTTCATAAGGCCCTTATGGAAACAGCCGGACCCGCTGGCAGATCGAGGTAGATGGTACCTTCTCTGTACAGGGATGCCTAGAGATGGCCTGGATGATGGGTTTGGTAAAGTATCACAACGGCCCTCTCCAATACGACGGCAAGAGTCAGCACTACTGCGGCTGGGTTGAGACGAGCTGCAGCAAGCCGATCACGGGCATGGAGATAAAGGCGAAATACGAAGAACAAATCCTCTCCTCCAGCGGAATCAGAATCATAGAGCCGAGGGGTCACGATCAGACCGAGGATGCCTCGCGCCAACAGCTTATGCACGAGGTAGCCTGAACGAAGCCCTTGGCCCGTTTGAAGTCACCCCTGAGACGGCTGACGAGTTGAAAAGGGGAGCACGGTGACAAGGTCAAAGTGTTTGTCTCCGAGGAGCAAACCTTTGCGAAGCTCATGACGGGCGCAACTTTGATGGTGCCCAAGTCAGTCAAGGTGAGAAACGGTGTAGGCGCGAAGGTTCCGGGAGGATGGGACCGAAACTCTATGGTATCTCGGAAGACATCGTCGCCCAAGTCGATCCGGTGACGCTGTTCACCATAGTCTCCACCGTCGAGGCACTTCTCTCGGCGGGGCTGACGGATCCCTTCGAGTTGTACCGCCACGTTCACGTCTCGGACGTTTCCGTCTGCATTGGGAGCGGCCTGGGTGGCACGACGTCGCTTCGCAATATGTTCAAGGAAAGATTCAAGGACCGCATACCCGTGCAGAAGGACGTGCTCGCTGAAACCTTTATCAACACGACAGGCGCCTGGATCAACATGCTGCTTCTTGGGGCTTCCGGTCCCATTCGCACACCCGTGGGTGCCTGCGCGACCGCACTGGAGTCCGTTGATACGGGCGTCGACATGATCACGTCCGGTCGGGCCAAGGTCTGTCTCGTGGGAGGATTCGACGCCCTGGAGCTCGACGTTACCACCGAGTTCGGAAACATGCAGGCGACGGTCGATGCAGGCAAGGAGGCCGCCATGGGACGCTCGCCCCGAAGATATGTCTCGCCGACGGCGGCGTCGCGCTCGGGATTTGTCGAAGCCGAAGGCAGTGGCGTCCAATTGATGACAACGGCCCGGCTGGCGCTGGATATGGGTATGCCCATCCACGCCATTGTGGCGCTGAGTCACACGGCCAGCGACACCATTGGGCGGTCCGTGCCGGCGCCGGGCAAGGAGCTACTGACGATTGTGAAAGAGGCCAGACTGGGGGCATCCAACGCCGCCAAGACAAGACCAGAGGTACTCGACATCGAGTACCGGCGGTCTCGTCTCGAGCGGCGCAAGCGCCAGATCGCCGATGGCCTAAACATCGAAGTGGCGGAGGATGTGGCAAGTCCCAACGCCGAAGCGCTGGCGAAGGCGGAGGCCGCTGCGGCCCTTAAACAGGCCCAGTGGATGTACGGGAACGCCTTCTACAAGGACGACGCGCGCATCTCGCCGCTCCAGGGAGCTCTGGCCGTCTGGGGCCTCACGGTCGACGATATTGGATTCGCTTCCATGCACGGTACTTCGACGGTTAAGAACGACCTGAACGAAGCCTCGGTTCTCCAGAAGCAGCTGACGCTTCTGGACCGTTCTAAGGGAAACGTTATGCCCTGTGTCTGTCAGAAGTGGTTGACTGAGCATGCCAAGGGCGCAGCAGGTACGTACTCTCCGCTCTCCCTCCTTTCTCACCCCACACGGCTTGCATGTTCACTCATCAGCTATCCTCTTAAACGCTGCGGGTATCAACAACTAACACAATCCCTTCATAGGCGGCTTTGCCCTCAACGGTTGCATCCAGACCATTTCCACGGGTATCGTGCCCGGCAACCGCAACGCCGACAACATCGACGCGGGGCTCGAGACGTCGGACCTGCTCCTCTTCCCGCGGCAGAACCTCGACCTCGGCGCGCTGCGCGCCGGGCCCATCGACGCCTTCTCCGTGACGTCCTTCGGCTTCGGCCAGAAGGGCCCCAGGTCATCGGCGTGCACCCGCGCCGCCTCTTCGCCGTCATCGGCCGCGCCGAGTACGAAGACTACAGCGCCCGCGTGGTAGAGCGCCGCCGCCGGGCCGGCCGCTACTTCCAGGACGGCCTTTGCGGTGGCAAGCTGGTGCAGCGCAAGGATAAGGGCGTTTATGCGGAGGGCGGGATGGAGGGGTTCTTTGTGACGGCGGATGCACGGGTGGCGTGAGTGAGTAGATGGATTTCAAGACTAGGTGAATTAAGGGGTTGCTTTGAATAAGGCGCTATATTATAGATTTCTTATTTACACGTTTACTTGAATATGACTTCTCTTCTACGTCTCCTGTCATCTTTGGTTCCATTGCTGATTGTTAGAGAGGGTTCGTCGCGCTCGATTAACTCTCCCATGGATCAAGCATATGTCGGGAGATATCAGCTGACCCCTAACGATGAGCATGTGCCTGCCGGTTTTCTGCGATAATGGTTGCTACACCCTCTACAGGCCCAACTTTCAATTCAATGCATATTTTCACAGTAGTCTTATGTTAAACTAGTTGAAAATGGTGCAAAGTTCAATTCGAGAGTGGTGGGAGTCCGGCATATTCCTGCAGGCGTAAGAAGCTGCGCCAACTGCTGTAATACATTTCTACATGCGACAATATCAGCGAACCAGCCTCTGGCTTAGATATTCATCATTCCAGTGCATTCTACTGAATCATGTTAGTCGTTGAGTGATTGGGCTTCGTCGTCTTCGTGTGAGTTTGCCGCTCGGCTCATTACTCGGCCACTATATCGGGCTCGGCGAATACCCAGAACATGACGGCGACAATAATGATTACGACTGCGGTTGTTAAGATGGATATAAGCCGGCAGGTGCTCTTTTTTGGTCACTGAAGGACGATGGATGGCAGACCGCTGAGCTTTCGGTATTCCGAAGAGCTCACTCTAACGACAAGATAGTCGCCGGGGCGGGGGTCTGCTCGGGGATTTACTGCTCGCCTGACCAAGTTCCCCGGATACTTAAAGACACACTCCTGAGAGATAGATTGAAATGCATTATCACAAATCAATGGTAAACTGACACTCGGCCCATCTTTTCGTATCAATCATAAAAAAAATATATCAGAATGATGGCTTCACGTCCACCTCCACCGGCCAAGCTCGGTAAGTGCCGTCATCCCCTTTTCGTGTACTCTCTTCTTGTATATCGTCATGTCCCCCTTCCCCCCACTTACTAACAGCTTCTAACTTCTCGCTGTACAGATTGGGCTTCTCTCAATCTCGCCAACTTGCCCGCCGTCAACGGCCACGTCGAATGCCGTTTCTCGGCATCGAAGCAGACCTGGTCCGAGCCGCAGTTCGTCGCGGACCCCTACGTCAAGATCCACGGGCTGGCCCCGGGCCTCAACTACGGGCAGCAGGTCTACGAGGGCCTCAAGGCCTTTCGCACGGCCGACGACGGCGCGATCCGCGTGTTTCGCCCGCAGGCCCACGCCGCCCGGCTGCGGCACTCGGCCGCCATGGTCATGCTCCCCGCGGTGCCCGACGCGCTCTTCCTCGAGTGCGTGCGCCTCGCCGTGGCGGGCAACGCCGCCTTCGTGCCGCCGCCCTCGGCCCAGGGCGGCTTCCTGTACATCCGGCCCGTGCTGTTCGGCGCCGCGAAGCAGCTGATGCTAAGCCCCTCGGACGAGACCGTGCTGGCCGTCTACGCGAGCCCGGGCACCGCCTACCACGGCGAGCAGGCCCTCGACGCCGTGGTCCTCGACGAGTTCGACCACGCCGCGCCGCGCGGCGCCGGCAGCGGCAAGCTCGGCGGCAACTACGCCTCCGTCTGGCGGTACCAGAAGCGCGCCCAGGCGCAGGGGTTCCACCTGACGCTGCACCTCGATAGCGCGACGCGGTCGCTGGTCGAGGAGTTCAGCACCAGCGGCGTCCTCGGCGTAACCACCACCTCGGACGGGAAAGAGGCAACACCGAAGGTTTATCTGCCCGAGACGTCCAATGCGATCCACAGCATCACAAGTGACTCTCTCCTGATCCTTGCTGCGCAGTGTGGCTGGCAGGTACTCATCGAGGAGGTTACATTCTCTTCTCTCGACATGTTTCAAGAACTATTTGCTGTTCTAGGTCATTTTCTCTTGCCCAGAGCTGGTTTCATAATCAGCCAATGCGCCTCGGCTAACTGACTATTCGCAGGGAACCGCCGCTTCCGCCGTTACCGGGTTCCCTAATTCAAAGGCCTCGTAACTGTCAGCTGTCGGGATAACAACAGGGTAGCAAAAGGCCTAGCAGTATCATGTTCTCTTGGTCGCCAGTCACATTTACGGGAATAGGACTGTAACGCTAGACAGATTATTGACATCATACAATATAAGCAATTAGTATCTTGTCAACTTTTGCTATATGAGTGTCCGGGTTTGATTTCTCTCGCCTATTTAAGCACCGCGTCAGAATGGCTTCTGTCCGTACGTAGTCATACTATTCAGCATCGTCAGCATCCCTTCCCATGCACACCATGTCCGAAAGGAACGTACAGGATGATAAACGGGTGGTAGTCGTATCCGGTAACTCTTTGTTACAGTCGCTTATGATGGCATCACACGCCTCCTTTGACCACCTAAGGGCCCCTCTTAGCACTGGACTGGTGACCATATCGACCACCGAGAGGGTGTTCTCCGTCATCATGGATCCAATCTTCTGGAGCCGCTCGCTGGGCGGCCATGTGTTTAGAGGAACCGGGTACTTCCTGACTTGAATGTTTCTGCACCCGCGTGCTGTCATGAGTCGCTGCCATTCTATAGGGAATAACAGGGAGCCGCCCATGGCACTCACACCTGTCTTCGAAGTCAGCTACCGATAGATCTGAGTACGGCATGGCATAAAACCGAAGTCGCAACAATAGCGTCTCTCTTTACCTCTCTCGATGGCGTGAAACCATTGCTCGCACCGCGTCCCCTCGGTTGAGCGGTCGGCAGATTGGATCCGCATGACCCAGTTCGTGCATTCCATCCAGCCGCCGGGGCTGAGATGATTCCACATGGAGTCGAAGACGGCCTTTCTTGTGTTGGGCGGGAAGTCGGGCACGCCCCGAGCATGGATATAGTCGAATCTGCTCTCGAAGGGCCACGGCTTCGTGATATCCACCGTCTCAAAAGCACAATTAGGAAGCGTAAACGGCGGCACCACCGGCTCGACGTCGATGCCTAGCACATAACATGTCGGGTTCTTGGTACCTTTTGGATCACAGAGATGTTAGCGAAGACGCCCGAGTGGGCTGATGTCTGATCTGACATGCAGGGGGCGCGCTTGCCGAACTCCTGTAACGCGAGTTAGCATAGGGACTATACTACCAATATGGTATAGCACGTCACCGACCAGTGCCCACAGCCCACTGGCTGTACCCACATCAAGCACTCTCGCGGGCTTGGGAAAGGGACATAGGTGAAGTTTTCCGTCCCACACTTCAGCAATCGCGCGGTGTTGCAAGGCTATGGACGAGGTCAGCCTTCTCATCCTCAAGCTTCTCATAGTGGCTAGGTGGCGCATCCCACCATTTATGTATCTTTGCCGCTATAAGAAAGGAGAATGATCAGCGTATGGAAGAGATGGTCTGGATGGTGGAAGCCATGACTAACTGCTTTATCGTCTGGGAAAGTCTCTTGGTAGTAGCCTGGATATATGGTGGTTGCCTCGGGGGTGGACTGGCCCACGGCACTGATAATATTCCGGATGATATTGGCCCTACGGCCCGAACTCCTAGCCACGATCAGCCAAGCGAACTCGTCAGAATCTAATATGCGACACGGTGTGCTACTTTGGAAGGAAAAGGTGTAGCGCAGTGTGCAAGCGTACTTACCTTCTCTTGCCGGCCCGAGGTGCACTTGGCGCCTCATCCGAGTCGCTGTCGTCATCCTTTGCAGAGAGCCAATACTCGCTTGAAACAACCGAGCCAGATGATTTCGAAATCTGACTGTCCTGTGGGGTTGGGGTAGCCGCCCATTTAGCGAGGAAAAGGAGGATCGGACATACTGCATATTCGTTACCAGATGTGGAAGCCATGGAATGGTCCGAATATGATGTCCGATCTTTATTGTGGTTCATCCCTCCTGCTCCTCCGCTGCCGCGTACTCGCTCCATGATGGACCGACTGCTCGCTTAATAAATTGGGCAGATTGGTGTTTATTTCGGTAGGAGATGCGGTAGGTGGATCCTAATGCTTCCGCGGGTCAGTCGAGGCATCAACACTTGGGTAGGAGGAGGAAAGAAAGGGGGCCTTGGCCCAAGAAGTATGTGGGTGGGGGTAGAGGGCGCTGATGATCTTTGTCTCCTGCGTCTGACGCCGAACGCGGGGAAGGATGGGCTCACTCGGCTGCTCTATGCTGACGGTGCAAGGGGGGTTTCAGCGAGGCTCCCCCGGTGATGACCCCCGTGGGTGGGAGGATGGTAAGCTGTACGTATATGCATCAGCATGGAAGAGACTTACGCTGAGATCGCTAATCCGACTTGTCTGTGCATCTCGTTTGTCTAGTTCTCGAATAGTATGGAAGCAAGTTGAAACTCTTGAAGACGATTATGACGAGGAGATTCTGTTCTGGGGGGTTTTGAGCAACCTGTTACATCGGTTGCTGTCTTCTCCTTCTGCCACACCAGCCAGTCGCAATTTGGCTGAATGCTTTGCTTGATCAGGCACGAACCAACCACGTGGAGAGGACCAACCAAAGATTTGTTCTAGATGCCAAATGGGCCCGCCCAATCATCCAGACGAACCCCGGGCCGAAGCTTGCGATCGCAAGCCGGCATATCCAGTTCGTACCGTGAATTGATGTCCATCCTGGTGGCGATGAGTTGAGCGGTTAGCTCGGCCCCGGTGCGGCACGACTCATTAGAATAACGTCACAGACCCGTGAGAGAGGGCCAGAGAAAGACTGCAGTTGGCTCTCTCAACCTGCAGTTCATTTGTGACCCGACTGGGGGTGGACATGGAATGGGACGCTACCCATGCACGGGAGAGGCGCATGCTGTGATAGGAGGAAGGGGGCTGAGCGGGCATCGGGAATATTTCTGGAGATAGGTCTTGGCGCATTTACGATCCTTCACATATTAACCAGGGGGGTTACTACAAATCCCAGAAAGCAGATCTGTAACCAACACACCTATTCACTATAGGGGTTGCATGCAATATCATGCTAAATACGTCTATTCGTTCGCTAGCCATGTGTATTGGGGGGGCATTCCACAAACTATACTACTTACTGCCTTACAGATCTAAAAACAAAATTGGCACGGTAGTACCCGAAATATCGATGCTTCTTACCGGATCGGATTGAGTATTATAGTGCGCAGCTTGTTTGCTCTGTATGCGCTGGGCATATTTCTATACATATCACACCGCTTCTGAACCCATGCCACCAAGTTCCAGTGGTTTTGGGAGTAGGGAAAACGTATTTTTTTCCCCTAGGGGTGTGAACAATACTTCGTGCCGTGGATTCCCAAGGCCAAATCAAACCCAACCGCAAACCCTCGTCGTGTATATCGATTCTCCCTGTATCTGCTGGTTGAGGGATTCGGTAGGATATGCTAGTTGCGTACTCTCACTGCCCTATCCGATAACTATCTGAATTACGCTTTATACCTTCTTCCAGGACACAAAATACGGTCCTCGGTGCTCACAAAATTTGGGTTGCTTTACTTCTTTAGGTATTTAGGGGGCAGCTTACTGTTAGCAGCTCGAATCCACCACACAGCAGAATTAGTCATCGAGGTGGGCGTTGGGCAAAGGCAGTCAATATAAGCTTTGAATAATGCTCCGGAAAGGGGCATTCGACGGTGGCATGGAGTCAAAGCTGTAACTCCGTAGTTTGTACAAGAAAGCAGGCACACAATCCAGGAGATTATAAAATAGTTTATCTAGACATTAAACAGTACATGAATTATGAGCTATGGAGTCAAATCTATATACGCAATGATGATAGGTATCGTGTGCAAATCATCCCAGCAAAACAAAGCAGCTCATATCTTTGGACGCCCGACGCCAGCCATGCAAACTCTTTCTTCGCTTTGGTTCAACACCAAGTCAACCCATACAAGAAATGCAACGAGCAAATCGCCCCCAAAGAGGTGATTTCAAACAGAGGAAAGCATCATGTCATATACTCAAAACTTGGCACCCATCAGGGAAAGTTGATCAGCATTGTGATTGCGTGCGCTGTTCCTGCTCCTCTTCAGCCTGCTCCCGATCCATGCGCTGCGCTCTCCACTTTGGACCATAGAACCATGCGAGCGCCAATAGGGGGGTCATCAAGGCCGTGATGATACCAAATAACAGAAACGTGGGGCCGTAGCCGATGCCGTCGATGGCGTGCTGGACGACGGCGACGCCGGTGGCGCCAACGAGGCAGCGCACGAGGTTGTTGACGGCCGTCGCGCTCGCCGCGGCCTTGGGAACATGTCGAGCATGATGGTCGTGTTGGCTGCCAGGACCGACATGGCGCAGAAGGAGGTGATGAAGTGGAGCACTAGGACCGATGGCAGGGACTTGAGCAGGATGGAGTAGCCGTACAGGCAGATGGTCACGATGAAGACGGGTGTGATGAAACAGGTGGACAGAAGGCGCGCGTGCTCCAACGGGAAGTCCTTGGGTAGTTTCGTCTTCAGGGATACTTCATCGGGGATTTCGTGCGTGCGTCGGTACTCGGCTTCGTAGCGCTTATACAACCTATCTAGTACGGATCCGGTGACGGAGGACCCGAGCATGATACCTGCACCGTTCGCCAGGAACGCGGCTGCCACCTGCAGTTGGCTCAGACCAAAAGTGTCTTTGAGCATCGCCGTGGAGGAGGCCGTCACCATGGAATGAATGGTGTAAGGGGCGGATCCGAAAAGCAAATTCAGGAGAACGTCCTTCTCACGCAGCATCTTGACCGGCTCCAACACAAGTTTAAGGATGTTGATTGGCTTCACTTCGGGGCGCGGATTGCTTTCATCGACGTAGGGCTGGCCTTTTATCGAGTACCAAAGGGGCTTGTGAACGCCGTGAAGCGGGACACTGCCGTCGCCGGCGATGGAGCGTAGCGTCTCTGGCAAGAAGAACACGATGGCGAATAATGTGATGGAGCCCATGATCAAGAGCGCCCAGAAGATAGAATGCCAGCGTAGCCACTGCGTAAGGAGAGCGCCAAAGACAGGTCCCAGTGCTTGGCCGAGTTGCCGCACTACATCGGCGTTAGTCTGAATCATCGATATGCATAACAGCACATTACTTACTTCCGCTAAAGAGGCCAATGAAGCCACCAATTTCAGCTCGTGAGGTAATATCATTAATCGCACCCGAGCCTGCAGACATATGGTCAGCTTCGATTAGTTTTATCCGTATGTGATTTTGCCCATGTTCGGCACTGCGTACCTATAGGTATGGTTGCCGCGCTTCCTATGGCTTGGAGCGCGCGCCATCCCATCAGACTGGCATAGTTATTCGAAGTAGCTAGGCCGACGTTTGCGACAAGGAAGACGATGAAGGTGCCAATGAAAGTGACTCGTCGCCCTCTGGCGTCGGCAAGGGGCGCCCAAAAGCTGGGAGCGATTCCTTGCAGGTACATGAATATCGTGATACTCAGGTGCACTTGGTCTAAGCTGACATGGAGGTCCTTTGCAGCACGTTAGCCTTCGTTTCGCTACTCGCGTTCTGGTTGACAATGGAGATGGACGTACTTTAGCAATGTCCTTTGTGAGGGGGGAAATAGATGCTGCTGGCCAGCGGAGAGAACATGGCAGCAGCGGAAAGCAGAACGAGCATCCACTTCTTGGCGGCTTTGCTGAAGCGATGGGGAGCATCTTTGGGGGCCACATGACGAGTTCGACTGGTGGAAGGTGTTTTCTCCTCCATGTCCTCAGGACTGGACTCATTGGTTTCACCGAGCGTGGTCGAAGATCTCCTGGTCTCGAGCTGTGGGAACTGGGGCGCAGAGGCAGGCTCGGGCTGGATCTCTGGCTCGGTAGGCCGGTCTTTGGGCAGCCGGTCGGTGCTGCTGGCGGTGCCTTGTGAAGTTGAACCCATTGGAAGGATCTGAGCTAAGTATATGAAGTGCTGGAAGCGGAAAATATAAAAGAAAAAGAAACCAAACGGTTGTAGAACGAAGGAGAGTCGAAAATCATTTTGTAGACGTCGTTGCCGACCCACCTTCAGCTGGATGACGAAAGAACCCGAGCCCGTAAAGATTCTGTGCTCCGTTTCGCTTGGCGATTGTGACAGGCTGGGCAATGTGCTATACTTATCGACAGGGCGGTACTAGATACTCATGGTGAAACACACCAAAGAAGACACCAGGCCCAGATGGCCGGAGGGCTTGCGTATACCGCCTCCTAGACTTATCGGTGTCTGTTGTCTGATTCGTTGATAGACCGATGGGTATCTCTGCTACATTGAGTTCAAGCCTCGGTGGCTCTTTTGCAAGTCTCCATGCACCTTGAGGAAACCTGCTCCATGACGTGTTTTGCAGTTGTTTGGCATGTACGTACTTTGTGCCTTCTGCTCGAGGTGGCCGGAAGAATTCCTTTGCCTCGCACGACACAGCTGCAGCATTTGAAACCTGGGCAATATCTCGCTCGGATCTGATTCATGTAATAACTTTGACCATCTACATCTTGGTGGCGGCGGCATTTGTTTGTTCACCCACCAACCGAGTTAAAACACACTGGAAACATGAGGTCTTCGCGAACAGATGAGATGTGTGTTGCATGTTTCGTGGACTGTTTCGTGAAACAATCTTGAAAGGAAAAAAGTACACAAGTTTGACTCGGCACCAAGGCGTAGCCGCAAGTTAACCTTAATATGGTTCGGGCTACACCGAGTCGCTCGACGACTAGAAGGGGAATCTGGAGATCCATCCCGCATGGCACAGACTTCGACTAGCTGACCGAAAGGCGGGATAAACACGACCTAGAGGGGAATGTATCTGCATCTAGCCACAACAGTCGAAACAACTTGGGTTTGGTGAATATCGAAATCGGAACATTTCTCTTCTCTTCTCCATGTCCAATTCATCCGAACTGCCTTCGGTTTGGTTTTTCTTGTCTGTGAGGCCAGCCACGCAGGAACATGAGGTTAAAGGGGGCATTGAAACTTTGTAGTACGTGGGGGGGATAGGTATGTTATCTCGTCTGCGCGGGTTTGGGTGCGATATTGCAAGCACAAAGGGGCGTTGAAGGCATATCGCGAGAATTGTTCCCGAGCCCTTATCGAGACAGACTTACTGGACGAAGAGGAAGGAAGCAGCCACTATCGCTTGCTTACGCGGCCTATGGCCCATCAATGTACTTGCTCTTGCCGTTCCTGAAAAGGACCCTAGTATGTGAAGCTCTCGGGGGCCCCATAATTGGGCGCAGCCGCCGCCGCCTCATGTTCCGGCACCACTTCGAAGTCTACCTCATGGGACGGCAATATGTGGTTACAGCTCATGAAGTCGTCCATGTCACTTGCATACTTCTCTATCTCAATGTTTGACGCGAAGACGCGCGGCTTGCCCCCCTGGAAAAAGGTGTAAGGTTTCTCAACGCCCGGCAGATATTTATGGCATAGCTCATCAATTCATGCGATTGCTTGCGCACTGGATTTCTCTCAATCAATCCACGGTTATGGCTCCACGGTCATGGCTCGTCGGATATAATCACACTAGTCCATGGTTGAGTGATTATTGGATGGCTTCTTTTTATGCTTAAGAGAGCCAAAGCCGTAGTTCTTTAGCTGACCTACTGCCTCGGACATCTCACTGAGCCAACCTAACTTGAGAGGCTATATCTTCCCACTCCCTCGGAGGCCAGAGTCCCAAGTTCGTCGCCGGGTGAGTCCTCTGCTCTTCTCAGTGCAGACCAGCCATATCATAGAAGACATTGGTCGGGTCGTAAGGGTACTTGTTGATGACACTGTCTCCCGCGTACGCCATGAGCGTCGACTCGCAGATGGGATCGCGGCCGGCCTTGGTCAGACTCGAAACTTTACCCGTGTTGTAGTTGATGCGGACTTGGGAGCGGGACCTGATCGATTGATCGCCGTCGAAGTAGTTGGACGGCACGAACTTGATGCCCGCCTGCGCCGCTGTCATGACCTAGAATAATAACTTAATAATGTGCAAATAAGGAGATATATATAGATTTGACTGACCGTATTCGGTAAATCGCCCGTGTGTGGAATGTGGCTTGAAAGAGGTTAGCTCTGGTAAATGACCAAAAACGCCAGAAGGGAATGGAAGAAGGTAGGGGAAAACTCACTGCATTCCAAGGTTCACCCAGAGAACTATGTCCTCCTGCTCCAACGACTCGCCGTCAAAAAACTTTGCGAAGTCGACTGGCGGATCTCGTGTATCTTGGTTTCCGTATGGATGAGTCGCTCGCGGCTCCGAATCTTTGGCACGCGAAATGGAAACATCGTATCTACGTGGCCGAGGTTAGTATATTTTCTCAAAAGACTTCTTCGAAGCTCGTATTGAACCAAATGGCTGGCTTTCTCGGAGCTACATAGCTTGTGCAAGGCGCTGAATCGGAGGGCTTTTGAACTTACTCGGCAAAATGCGCTGTGTTCCTCATAATGGTGGAATTGATAATAGACAGGTGGGAGCCCCGGGTACTTGGCAGGACGCGCCAGCCCCTGTATTCGCCCTGCTGATTTTTCTGGTCCTTGTTGATGACAACGACCTGCCCCTGGCCGTTGGGCTCCCAGTTGAAGCGCCCTTCGTCCTCGTTGCTGATGTACGTGCGCTCGAGCTCCATGGTGTTGACGACCTCGCCGTCGGACCACGGGTAGGTGCGGGAGATGGGCTTGTTCTTCGTGATCAGCACCGAATTGGCGGTGCCGAGCACGTCGAGGTCGGCCTTGAAGTTAAGCACGTGGTCGTGCATGGCGCCGTTGAGGCCCTTGTGGATCTGGTACCCGAACCCCCCGTTCTGGGCCTCGAACGCGCCCGAGATGTAGCCCGAGGCCCGCACGTCGACCGCGACGGACCCGTCGAGCGCGAACGTGTACGAGAAGGTGTAGTCGTAGTTGCCGACTGTGGCGACGGCGCGCACGACGAACGCGACGTTCTTGGACACGGTGACCCAACCGTTGGTCGTGTGCCGCTGGATCGGCCCGTCGGCGTCGAACTCGAACAGGCAGATGCTGTCGGTGTGCGTGTGCGTCTGCTCGCGCGCGTAGTAGCTCGAGTTCAGGTACGTCGCGTACTGCGGGCAGTCGTACCCCTTGACCAGCTCGTACGTGTTGGTGCCGAAGCCGTAGTAGCTGTCGAGGTAGGCGATGTGCGACGACCAGGGGTCGCTGCCGGCGTAGTGGGCCAGGGCCTCCTGCAGCCCCAGCTCGTACATGATGCGCTCGCCTTTATATTTGACGTCGTAGAAGGCCAGGCCGGTGTCCCGAGTGAAGCCAAGGTAGAAGCTGAAGTCCATCCACTCCACGTATTGTCTTTCCACGTCGACTTTGTGTCGGGGTGGACCCGCAGCGACAGCCATCGGCGCAGGCGTATCGTCCCCGGATAGGGGTCACCTTGGCGCTCGGTCCAAGCCCATGGTCCGTCGGCTTCACGGCCGATCTTCTCAAATCCAGGGCTGAAGTACGCGGTGCGGAAAGCCTCTGTGGTCTTGTAGAAGACACCATTGTAATACCAGCCTTCAAGCTTCCACTTGCTGGGGTCTCGACCCGTTACGTCCGACTTGACATAGAGGCCAGCCGACATGATACTACCAGTGTCGAACATGCTGCTCGGCTTCCGGGAGACGCCGTACCAGCGCTTCACGGTGCCATCCTCGCCTTGCCACACCGGGTCAGTGGAGCCGAGTCTCATGGTGTCGTTCGCGTATCCGCTCAACGTGCCACCCCACAGGTCCATCGCAATATCCTCGATGGAACGGCCAATGGGGTTCAACCATTCCGCGGTAGCAACCGGGCCGTCGGCGTCCAGGTTACGGACCTTGCCCTCGGTCTTGCGGGTAAACCGGAACTCCAACGGGAAATACTTGGCCGTGGCGTTGTCAAGCGGCAGAGGCCCGACCAAGATGTCCTGATAGGTCGGAGTCTCGGAAGCACGGTTGCTGAGCAGCACATGGGCGCAGCGCTCGGGTGCTGGAGCCGACCCATCTAGATAAGGCAACACATCTGTCTTGTTGGGCATCATTGCCTCCACAAGGATACTGGATCAGGGATGAGCGACATATTCGTCTTGGCATACTCTTCAGGAGGGATCTGATAGGAGACTTACACGCTGTTCTGCCAAGTCCCATTGATGCCGGTCACTGTGGGGGCAGTCAAGTTGAGCTCAGACTGTTGGACAAGCCATTCGATGACAGCGGCCGTGTCGGAGCTCGAGATAGGGGCCCATACGTTCTCCTTGGGCGCCGACACTTCGGGGAGCCACCGAAGAACATTGAGGTGCTGTTTGGTTGACCGCGGACTGTCTGCTCGTAAGCCTTCTGTTCTCCAACCAAGGCCCAGCAAGTCGAGAAGCAGAGGCGGTGCAATGCTGGCCCAAAAGGGCAGCGTAAAGGACCTTGGGTAGCATTTGCCTTGTGTGGACGAGGCAGTGCTTAGCTCAGAGAACAACAATGGCCTGACCAAACGGAAGATCCAGACCATTGGGTTGAGATCTGGGGGTATTAATATACACATATCTGGCTGCAAGATCCGATTGTCGGTCCTTCCGCCTCCGGTAATCAGGGATCCCACATAAGATATATTACAGCCCCCTGTAGAGATTCAAGCCGTCATCCTCATTGCACTTTCGGATACCTGCAGGATATGGTAAGTACGACCACTCACATATATCATCAGGGCGGTTTCGGCAGAATCGGGGCCCGAACAAAGGGTGAAGATAACCCCGGCATAATATGACCGAACATATGGGGAAGGGACAATCTGCGCGGGGCTCGGTTCCACTTTCTGATAACGGAGGAGCCCGCATGATGGGGAGATAATGGAACCCTCCCAAAATATACTACTCCTCAGACCAAGATTTGGTCCGTGAGTTCCTATAACATTTCGGCAGAGTCCCGGGACGTTACTTCTTTGGTTATGGAGAAACACAAATTGTTAGTCCAGGGAGATTTACGCGACAGTCTATACTTTGTATACAATCAGACAACTCCTGCCGGAATCATATACCGGTATGACTGTCTACTGCATTACGATGGAGGATATACGATCCGATGATAAGTTATCTAACTCGTTGAAAATGCCAAGAACAGATACTTGGCACCCATTGATTGCCGGCCTGAAATGCAATCACAGCTCTTGTAGGCTAGCGCCGTAGGGGCCATGAGTGAGGAGAGCCGGTGGGAGGGGGGGGGTCATTGGGGTAGCTTGATGCCCTCCTCCTCTCGCCGGAAAGAATTGCCGAGTCAAGACTGTCGAGTCCGTCACCGTATTTAACGCGCAGGATATGAACAGTGATTGCCTGGACTCTAGGCGAAGTTTCAACCTAAATATGAAAACACTTACCTTGGGACATGTTCCCTGTACTGACCTCCAACTCTTTGATGACCCGAAACCTATACGAGAGTATTGTAGCTGTCGACTTCATTATCAAGTGGCCGATTGTTGTATGAATAAGCTTGAAGTAGTTTTGTCCGTGACTGATAAACTTACCTAAGACATACGGACGTCGATACTTAGTGGTGGGCTTTATAGAAATACTCTCCTGTAGGATATTGAATACATATTTCAGGAAGTTGATGAGATCTTATTCTTTATATTTCGTGTTCTATTTCGTGTTCGGTTCCAATACCTGTGTATTTAACAATGATGCGGCGATCGAGCTAACACAGGTTCCCAGGAGCACTCACTCAGTATAACGAGATTCGGAAGCATTAGACGGCGTAGTCAAGTGAGTTGGCAGGATTGCGTATTGCTCGCTACCATGGTAGAGTCGAGGCAGCAGATTTAAGTATTCTGCATCAAAAGATCTACCATCATAGGTTATTCTAGCAAAAGTACAAATGATTCGAATATGATAGCTCGTATTCATGCGTAGTAGCAATAACTAAATACGAAAGAGGATGCGGAGGAAAGTTTCAAGTAGGTGGAATATGTTTCAATCTTTCTACCCGGTTTGCCGGAGGGCAGACGCACAGAGATAGACCAACTTCTTTTGGGATAATCCTTCGCACTTAAAGAAGCCTTGCCATTTTATGGACGAACTTTACATGCCCAGCCCCCACGCGTGCGACTATCTATGCACATGGATGACAGGGAAATGGCAAGAAACACCCAGGTCTGATTACTCCCTTCTTACACGATGGTGATGATGATGGTGTATTGGAGCTATCGGTTGAGAAGCAGATTTGGGCTCTTAGGAAACTACGGCACCGCACTGCTTTTTATATCTGATACACAGCTTGTATAGACTATAATACGTATTCCATGTTAGTGTATTATTAACACACCACGAGCACGTTGGGTTATAAAAATTAAAGAGCAATGTAAGCACAATACACCTCGCGAGTACAAAAGCCAGCGTGAATAAAACATCGGCCCTAAGCAATATTGACATTGAAGTGGTGTTTGCGAATATCGTGGAGCAACAGAGTGTAAAACCGTCGCACAGACTGGCGCCAGACTGCCACTTTAGACAGGCAAAAGTTTATTTCCACGACAGCTCCCCAACTCACTGTCATCTCACCTAGGTGAAACCTGCACGGCAATATGGATAAAGTATGTCTCCTACCATAGCCGAATGCGCAGCAGGTGCCAGACCAGACACCATTGGTCGGTCCGTGTATGTGTGTCTGGATCGCAAACGTAACGATGAGGGAAAATGGAGGACAAACATATAAGAAGCTTCAAGCCATTTGATTCAGATATGTGTAATCCTTCATGGTCTGTTACGTCCGTTTCTCGCCTCTTCTTGCCCTTCTGCCCTCGTCCTCCAGCGAGCTTTTGACAGCACTCGCGTCTTCCCTCGCTCGTCCAATTCGTCCACGTTCACTATCGTAAGATCCAAGAGAAGGGAAGGGGAGAGACATAACTAGTATACCCACCTAAGCAGTATTTGTCATCATGCATTGCTTCACCGTCTTCGTCTCCTCGGCGCTGGTCGCCTTTAGCTTTGCTTCCCCTATGCCTCAGGCTGCTACTGCAGCGTAAGTAGCTCCCCTGGCTCAACGCGTGCTGCTTTTACTGACTCCGTGGACAGTGGAGGTGCAGGCGATCTCGTTGGAGACACCCTCGGGGCGGCTGGTGGTCTACTTGATGGGTGAGTTCCCCATCGAATGCGGCATTGCCACAATGCTAAATGCAGGAATCTTTTACTAGCGCCGTCGGGACAGTCGGCAATGCTTTGGATGGAGTAGCAGGCGTTGCTGGCAATTTGCTCGATGGCGTAGGCGGTAAGTTTTCTTCCTTCTCCCTTCAGCATGATCTTTACAGAAATACCTGCTGACCTACAAACGCAGGTGTCGCCACCGGCGCTGTAGGTGCAGTCGGCGACGTGGCCACTGGGGCCGTCGGAGCGGTCGGCGATGTTGCGAACGGGGCCGTCGGAGCCGTAGGTGGTGTGGCGACCGGAGCGGTTGATGCCGTTGGTGGAGTCGCGAACGGTAAGAATTCCCACTTAGAAGCTTAAGCTGCGAAACCATCACTGGGCGTTGATGTTTGATGGGTACAGATAAGCCAGCTAACCTTGAATTTCTTGATTAGGAGCCGTTGGTGCTCTCGATGGAGCCGCGGCAGGGTTGAATGGCGCTTAAACAGGGTGTCTGGACAAGGCCGCACATGCCATTCCTTTAACAATGGTAGGGGAGATACGGGACATACTGCGAGTCGCACCAGTAGCAACGAACAGTGAATAAAGGTGTGATATATATTCCTGCTTAGAAATGGTGACGTACGTGACCTGAGATGAGCTCTTATATGCCAGTTCGTTTATGTCAGACCTTCTTCATGTTGGTTGAGAGCGTCGAGGCCAGCTCTGGGTAGTCTCGGAGCCATGGTTGTGTTCGGATAAGGTAGAGGATACTACCTCACCACACGGCAAAGACCTGGCTGCTTTCAAATTGTTATTAAGTACTACAGGTTTATATATAGTATTGATTTGCGATTTTCCCGCGCAATCTGGGTAGCGCCACACAGGAGATGGGTATCATAAGTGTAAATACGAGAGAGTGGAGGAACCGAAACTTCCAGATAGAATAGTGCCATGCACGACCTGTTCGTTTATATAAACATGCCCCAGCGGCTATCCCCCCTTAGCTCCTAAAATGCATAATAAAAAAATAGCTTCGAAAAACCGACATGACACGCAATGGTACGAGACGAGTTGGGAGCTTAGGCGGAATTGGTTGAGCGCCGCCAGATCATGATGGCCGCAACAGCTGCACATGCCGTGGCACCCATGGCAATGTAGAGGCCAGATCTGTCCGGAGGCGGCTCTTCGTTCTTGGGGAACGCAGTGCTGGGGTTGGTGGCGGCTTCTGCAAGGGCAACAAAGAGCTCGCTGATGCTGCTCCATGTCACACTAACATGCAGTGGCGTGCTCATCATGAGACCCGAAGTGTATTGATCCGGTTGCACTTCGCTTCGCTGTGTTGTTTTGTCCTTGTCTGCCTTCAGCGCAGTGTAGATGGCTGGCAGCTCGTCCAATTGCGGGAATCGTTTTCGCAAATCAACAATATGCGAGAATGAGTCCGGGTCAGAAGAGTCGTAAGCGTAGCATATCAGATCACATGTGTCCAGCTTAGCCTGATTTTCGAGGATGGCCGGCTCAAGCTCACCCAATTCCTCTAATATCAAGTAGCACTGCTTGCCGCCGTGGAGTTCAACGCTATTAACAGCCCGTCGTGGCTTGATGGTAGGGTGGTATAGGCTACCGAAAGGCCTATTGAGGAACGCGTTCAGCAGTGAAGATTTCCCAGCTCCTCCGGCACCAATGATATAACATTGAACGACAGCTCTTTCAACACGACCAGGCCGGTTCCTACGCTTGCGAGGTTTCGTAATTTTCAAAGCCGAAGTCAGTGGGTCTTTGGAATTTGGCGGCTCGAAACCCAGATAGGCCAAGTACTGCAATGAGGTTTTGGGCTCTAGGAAAGTGGTCATGCTCCACTGCGCAAGCCAGCCCTGCAGAGTGATATGGCCAGCTTCGTTCCGGACTGTTGTAGACGGAAACGAGGAGTCGGCCCATGACTGTGGCAACCCCGGTGTCGGCGCAAACAAGGCCGCCAGCTCCTGGTCATTTAGACCGCCATCGTTATCCTTATCAAATAGCAGGAATAAATCCACAAAGAAGCGGTAGCCGGCCGGGCTCAGCTCGGCCGAAGAATACTCCGGCACCTCGAACTTGGGCTGTATGAAGCTATCTTCCAAACTCAGGCTGTCCGTGTAGTGGTATTTCCTAAGGATGATCCAGATGGTCTCATGGCGACCCTTCTCCGCATACATCTTGTTGAGTTGCAGGAAACCTTTCATATCCACGCCTTTTTCGGTGTTGGATGCAGGAACAGCTTTGGAGATCGACAGCTTGATATTCTCGAGATCTTCGCTAGTGAGGGGTTTATCGAAGCATTTTGCCTGGAAGCTGTGCAGCTCCTGGTCATTCAGAAACCCGTCCTGGTCCTTATCGCAGAGATAGAAGATCCTCTTGAGAGCGGAAACACATGCTGGTTTTAACTTCCCCTCCTTGTGGTCGTAGAGAGGAGCGATGGGATGCGTAACGGCTTTCTGGCATAGGAAGAATGTTTCATTGACATTGTTGTGCTCCCGCGCGCTTGCCCGAATACACGAGTCGATTTCTCGGAACTCGTTCATGACGGGCAGCATTTCCTCCTCGACGATTTGCGGGGTAGTGCTGTCGTTGGTGAGGTCGCTCTTGTTGGCACACAGGACGACGGGAACGTTGACGCCCAAAGATCGGAAGTAGGGCATCCAAAAGAGAGCCACGCGTTCATAGCTGTAATGGTCGCTATAGACTAGCAGTATGACATTGGACTTTCGAATCTCCTTTCGCAGCGTGGTTCGGTCCTGGGGCCGAGCCGAGGTATCGACAATGGTGGTGGTTACATTTTCGGGGGTGGTGATGCTCGGTGGGATCGTGATCTGGGGGAGGACGGACTGGATCTTGTTGCTCACGAAGACGTCTCTAACGAGCGAGGCGATCAAACTCGACTTTCCGGTGCCTTCATCGCCGCATACACAGACGCGCACTTTCCTCTTGGTTAGCACCATCGGGGTTGGATCTCAACAGGACATAGGCAGGGAAGGACAGGGGTGCAAAGGAATTGGAGATATACCGGTGGCCATGGCTCAATGAGGGAACGACCTAGGAGGGAGATCGATTGCTTCACGATGATGCCATCCCAAGCTTTACGTAGTAAATATTGGTGGGATAAGCGGGTAGAAAGAAGGTTTAGATATGTCGGTTAGCAAACACCAAGTCGGGCCCAGCAAGGTTGGGCAATCGGCAACAGCCTTCTTTTTGCAAGCAATGCAAGATCCCTAGTGACAATACCCACTCTCTAGAAGAAAAGCTTCGAACTGTTGGAGAGAGCTATCTCTGCGCAGGGTGCAATGACAGCTGCGAGTCTGCAGGATTGCATGCAGGTAAAAAAGGGTAAAAGGAAGATGGAATTGTGATTGATTGGGCGGTTGTCGAAGCGACAGCTTCCTGAATTGGCTGGTTGGCGCTATTGAATCCAGATTGGCACCGCTTCGGTACCATCGGTCCCTCTTCTCCGGGGTCATTGGATACCACTGAACAACCAGGTGGCTGGCTGCCATAGGTCTTCCATGCTACGATGGTAAATTTACTAGATCTTGAGATACAGGTGGTTCAGGTGCATATGGCAATCAGCTCACGATGTGTACATGCCTGTTTACGATCGTCAATGACACAAAGGCGCAGTGACAGGTAGCTTTCTACCCCAAAGCCCCCTCTTCGTCATCTGGAAAGCATCGCTGTCTACCCCACATTATACACGTTCAGCGACGGGTATCCCTGCTCGCTTCCACACGAAATGCGCTTCCCTTGCTGGGCAGCTGGGGTAATGGGTAATGGATAACGGGATCTTCCACTTGGGACCGACAGACAAGTCGGAAGGAGTAGACCTTCCTTGCGATCCAGGTCCAGGTCCAGGTCCAGGTCCTTTTCCCCATGTCTCAACTCTTTTGCTTACTGCTGTGATCTTCTAAGATCGCCGTCTGCAGCTACTGGCTGGTTGGTTACCTTATGGTCTGTACGTCTTGGGCTCCTCGGGAAAATACACGCGTATACATACACTTACTCTGAGACCAAACCTGTTCTGTCGCTATTCTTACAACGTTCTTACGAACCTGGAATCGATCTCTGCAGCTTAATAACGGTGGGGCGAAGAAGGGTGTCTAGGGTGTGCATATGTTATTTTGAGTCGCGCGAGACGTGTGCGACTCGGCAGAGGGCGCGTACGCCTCTCAGCGGACATACTTGAACCCGATCGATCGACCTCTTGATTGCCCGTCATGTTGTAAGTTGGCTCTTGCAAATAGTCCTCAGATCCAAGGACGCTGGCCACCCACTGACAACTATTGTTTGCGACAGCGTCCTTCCACCCCCGCCGCGGTACCCTACGCAAGCGGCGTACAATGCCGCTGTGGCTGCTGGCCAGGCCACTCCCATGATCGAGACGAACAACATTCTTACGACCCCCGAAGAGCAGTTTCTTGTCGGCGAAGGCACATACGTCCTAAAGGAGGATCTACATCTCGCGACACCACCACCGCATCCCTCGGAAGCGCCCGTAATCAATCCGAACCCATTGGCCACCACTCCCCAGCCCGCCACGGCCGGTACCAAAGTCTCCTTGCTCAGCTTTGCCATCCGCCCTCCACCACCGGCCTTTTTCCGCCTGACCTCGGCGACAACACTTTCCGCAAGCATCGCGGAACACCCGAACGAGAGCCGCGAGTCCCACGATGCGAAGTTTAACAGTGATGGAGAGGGGCAGGGCACTTCATTTAGCGACGGGGGCCCTTCCACCTCTGTGGCTGCGGTGTCTGCCCCTGCTTTGGGGAAGGCAATGCTTCTCTTGCCCCCGAGAAGACCAAGGATGCTAATAAGAGACGCAAACCTAAGAACAACATGACTAAGAGCAACTCGTCCTTTATTTCGCGTGTCATAATCAACGAGTCCTTGACGAAGAAGTTGGCCGACCGCCCGGGGACGGCCTTTTCGCCTTTGCCAACATTAATCGTGCTTTCCAATGGCTGGATTTGTCGTCCCCTAATAAGGCCGACTACCTCACCAAGATTCTGTTCACGAAGGCACATTGTCTATGCCATGCTGTCAATAAGGTGACGAAGGGGCCAGGACACCTTGATCTCATTATGGGCTTCTCGACAGGCGAGATCATCTGGTGGGAGCCAATCTCGCAGAGATATACGAGGCTGAATAAGAACGTACAGTTGCCTTTTCTCGCATGTGCTAGGGTCCTTACCCGTATACTAACTGCGATATAGGGCATCATTAACAAAACACCAGTGTCAGAGATCCAATGGATTCCTGGTTCGGAAAACCATTTCATGGCTGCCCACATGGATGGCTCATTGGTTGTATACGACAAAGAGAAAGAAGATGCCGCCTTCAACCCAGAGGAGGAGGAAGGGACAGTTGATGACGAGATCGAAACATCTGTTAGAGGTGTAGACCACTTGTCACGGATCCAGATTCTCAAGTCGGTACACTCCAAAAACCAGAAGACGAATCCCGTGGCTATTTGGAAGCTTTCAAACCAACGCATCAATGCGTTCGCATTTTCGCCAGACAATCGCCACATCGCTGTGGTTTCCGAAGATGGGACTATGCGTATAATCGATTACCTCAAAGAACAGTATGGATGGTCCCCTTCCAAACCATGATGTGCACAGCTGACCATATTTGATAGACTACTCAACATTTTCAATGCATATTTCGGAGGATTAAGCTGCGTCTGCTGGTCGCCCGATGGGAAGTACGTCGTTACTGGTGGCCAGGATGACTTGATCTCCATATGGTGTCCTTCTGAGCGATCACTGATCGCGCGATGCCGCGGCCATCAGTCGTGGGTAACATCGGTTGCATTTGATCCATGGAGATGCGACGAACGAAATTACCGGTTTGGAAGTGTAGGCGAAGATGGTAGACTTTGCCTGTGGGACTTTAATGTTGGAATGCTGCATAGACCGAAGGCTGTAAGTCCACTGCCCTTATCCATCATCCTCAATCTCTGGGTAGGACTACCGCTGACAGATCACCCAGTCTTCGGTTCGACATCGTGGTTCTATCTCGTCACGTACGACAAACCTCCAGCGGGCGGAAACGCAGGGGACAACAGCCAGCAGGATGCGGTCGAACTCCGGGTATTCGGGGCTTGACGGTGCCGACGACGACATCCAAAGCATCAGCGTCCCCGTTGAGCCGCGTTCGATGACAGCAACGATCCCGCCGGTCCTGACTAAGAAAGCGGACAAGGATCCATTGTGCTGGTTGGAGTTTACTGACGAATCCATCATGACGAGTTCCAAGACAGGTGAGTTGAATTGGCATACGTCTCGTCCTATCGCCTATTGCACAAAGCTGATTATGTCTTTTCCAGGTCATCTGCGAACGTGGAAGAGACCGTCGGATAGCCCAGCACCCGCTGAGTAGTGCTCGTGGATAATCAATCTTTGTGATAGATCTCGAGTGATAAGAGGAGTCTGGGACTATGCCTATGGTTTACATCTTTGGGCATGGACCTGGGCATTCTGCGTCTGGCTCGGCCTTTGCAGCATTATTAAACCGAGCAAATGACGATACATACTTAGTTGGCAAATACATCAACTTTGTCCATGACGGGTGCTTGTATAAGGCGTGACTGTTTGCCATTGCCCCTCTCCTGGCTGACGAGATTCGAGCATCGACAGCAAAGCATGCTGCCAATGCTCGCATAACGCTCAAATAGTGTATTCAAGTTACAAAACACTCAAATAAACACTTGGACAAAAGAAACAAGTGTACTCACTCGATGTGGCCGTTCATCTTGACTATTGGATGAAGCTGGATGTTTTAGTTAGTCTGGTGTCTTGTCATTATCCGTACTGGGACTGCGGGGGCTAGAGGGTCAGCGAGTCGTTGAAGATTGAGTTGAGATGGAGTATTCCCCGCCTGTCTGACAGAGCAGTCGCAATGCTTCTCCAAAATTCCCTAGTTTCATGAGAAGAGTGCCTCGGTTCACCATAGGTCAGTTCACAGTTCACTGCATTTATTTGCTATATTGCCCTGGATGGTCAAGATCCGGTCCAAAAAGTCCGCCGTGGGGAGATGTGAGCCGATCCCCAAAAGTGATCTGCTCTGCAAGAAGAGCCCCATCCTGTGCCGTGCGTGCATTATGTGGTATTCCGTGCAGTTACTCGTGCCATTGCGCGTCTCCGGCGCCATCTAATTATATAATCTAGGCTCGAGAAGGGCAACTTTTGGCAGATCGTATACCCGCCGGGAGCGCAGACAGACAGACTGACAACGCACACAAGAACAAACGAACTGGGGATGACCCGGGCTACGGATGCCAAGTCCGGCAACTAGCCTAGCACTTCTTCCTATGCGGCGAAAGAGCGGGCTTCCGCGGCGGGCGCTTGCGAATTCTGGTCTGGGGAATTCACTCCCCGTGGTGGCTATGCTTGTCGATCTGCCGACGATCTCCCCCGAGATGTGTAAAAGCGGGATGGACAAAAATAATACCGCGGGGAAATTCACCTCCAGTCATGCCGTCCCCAGGTCGAGTATGTAATGCGAAGGAGGAAAAGAAAAGGTGGCTCTTTGGAGTCAGTGGGCTACTCTGCTGAGAGTTGCTTTTGTGAAACATACGACTTGTGTGCACACGACTGACCTTGGTCATACGACACAGCCGAGAAACATCTGAGGTGCGGCCGGACGGGACTCCAGATTTGGAGGTTACAATATGCATAGCAGCCCTCGTCCGCCACTGTTCTCTATATTCAGCCTTATTATGCGGGGAAAAGCAGTTTTTGCAAAGCCACATTTGTCGTCGGACATAAACACCATGCCTGCACTCTTTATAGTTGTACACATATTCGTTGCATGCATATATGTATGTCAATGAGAGGCGAGGTTGCCGCCTTGCTCCATTGGAAGCGCCCTGGATGCTTGGTATGGGGTCATGTGAAGCAAAAGGCAAAGCGGCTCGGCAATACAACCCAAAATTGGAATACCATTCCCTTCCTCCCTTTCCGGATATTTGAGATTCGGACAAAGGTTAATGCCGATCTCGACTATTTCAGGGCCATATTCAATTATGCGGCAAAGAGTAGTTAGCACTCGTACGAGGCGTGCGGGCAGATCCGTTGACCGAATCCATCTAGGTTGCAGCAAAAAGCACGCTGCGTGGGTTTCTACTCACGATATGTGTGTGTGTGTGTATGCACACGCGTACAGGTTCACTGAACCTTGGGACATGCGATATGACTAGCAAACGAGTCCATAACAATAGTATGAGCTCTACGCAGTAGTTTCCACATGTTTGTTTCCGCGGGTCGTTTATTATGTAAGGAGCTTGCATTGCCTGACACAAAGGGAGGCCGGTGTACGTACAACGGACAGTATAGTATAGCTGGTGAGTCATGGGCCAAAAGGGGAACACAATGCAACGCAAGATAACCTTCAGGTATTTCCAAGATTTACGCCCGAAGCTAGGAGACCACGGCGATGAAGCTTGCCAGCCCAATGGCCAGAATTCCCGTCAAGGTCTGTCATGGTATCTGCGATTCTAGAGTGGAAGAGGGGCGAGCTCTCGGGCTACTGTGGACCACTGCATTAGTCTCGGTAGTATTAGCGAAGCTTGCGAGGTTCACATTTGAACTCAATTACTCTATCACAGGCTTACTCGGGCTCCAATGCACCATCGAGGAAAACATTGTCACATTTGGCCTTGCTGCATGGAGATGGAGATACATGGGGTGAAACCCAGGTAAAAAGACCAGTCGAAACCAATCCAATCCAATCTCCTTGCCCCTGCAGCAACAGTTGGCGAGCATCACAATTACCATGGATGAACCGAACCGTATATTCTATAGTTACTGTTTTGTGCGTGTTCAATAAACCACAGAGGGGCAGCTACATATAGCACGTCCGAATGGTGACAAAAGCTGGTTACCGGTCTATATATATGTATACGAAGGGGAAACCGTGACAATATGTGTAGCCGCCGAGTAATACGTAAAATATCGCCAGAGAGAGTGTGTGTTACGTCCATATGCCGTCATATAACACATGCGAACTTGAACATGAGGCTCAACAAACGACCGGAACGTCTTCGCCTGGTCCACCACTAAGGGTTAATAATCGAGTGGGGCCGTGGTCGAATCGGCCCTACAGAGCGACCCTGCCCGTATGAGTCGTACACTTTTACACAGCAGCAGGCTAGAAGTTCCCTAGAGCTAGATATTATGGTCGACTATCAGTTCACAGACTTCACCTGAGACTAGCAGGCAGATCAGTGAACGGAAGGAGTGGAAAGAGGCGAGACCATCATCGGCCCGAAAGAGTATTTGCAAGCAGCAAGCCAGAATGTAAGCATCTAGAGCATCTCGTTCACAGAGATTGAATTCAACATCCGAGATGACTGGGGCCCACATGGATAGCTCGAATGGGCAACGAGCTTCTGCAAGGAGTTAAAAAAGACCCTTCTGAAACGGTCCATTCCGCAGACCCATCTGTGTCATCCACACAGGATCGCCAACAAGGCTGACCCCTTTGGTGATCGAGCATCGATTTTCGGGAGAAATCGCTCAACACACCGACAGAGTATCGTCGCTTTTACGATCAAACGCTGAGCTGTGTTTGCGAGAAAGCAAGAATGCCGACAGAAAGTGGGAGACCCAACAAGAGTGTAGTTATCGGCATGTCGACTCTGGCCCGAAACCCCTCTTGGGCTTGTGGCAGTCTGCTCAGTGCTGCTTGTGAACCTGCATCCGTCACATGCGTTACCTCTTTCATCCAGCCTCATAATGTCATCGTCATTGATTTCCCTATCATGGCCAAGCTACATTCTCATGTACAGTAGCTTGATTTTCGTGATGAGGCTGCAAGTTTTTTCAAGGAGGAGTGGACCCCTTAACGGAAGAAACAGGCTGCAGGGGACTGACTGGCTGATGAATGCCGGGAATGAAAGGCCGCTCAAATACTTACCTAAACATTGAACGCGCCACCCAGCTTATCTTGATGCGAGGGTCATAAGGCGGCTCAATCCCGGCGGTGTTGTGGGTAACCGAATGAACGGGATCCGCGAGATCCAGTCTGACATTTGTCTCAAAGATCTGCTTGTCATGGTTAATTGAAAGTATCTCGAGTTATGGCGCACAACTGTAAAACGCTCATAACGGCAGTCGGATGCCACGCTTTGATGCAGTAGCAGCTTGCAGAGTACTGGCCAGCTTGACTTCAATGCGTGCTGACAAGCAACTGTCTGCCCGGACCCGAAGTAGCGGTAGTTGGGTTGACATCAAGAAGTGCCAGCCAGAACTCGAAGCTGAACTGTATGGCCCTGTACATATTCAAGAAAGCGCGGTATGTGCAATGTTTAGTCAATCAAGTCAATATCTGGTGACATGAGCCAAGCTGAAGATACCGAACGTTGCTAGCCTTGAAAGTGCCCAGGCTGGCGGTTTTACGATTGCGGTTGAAAATAGCAGCCAGCAGCCAGTTCAGATATCAAATAATTCCGTCAACGCGACAGGTCCACCGTGGATGGGACCGTTGTCGTTAGCGCAAAGGCTTATGAGAGATAAGGACAAGATTGATGGGATGGATGGACCGTCAGCTCCGAGTTCGCCAATATACGAAGATTGCCCGTAACCTCCTCAAATAGTCCATGACATGACATGACAGACAGACAGGTGGTCGGCGCAAGAAAAGATAAGCCAGGTCCTTTCAAACGACTGATAGTGAGGATTACATAAGTGTGCAATCCCGATGATAAGATCCAACAGGCCTTAAGCGGGCGAATAGGTGCCACCATATTGATGTGCGGTTGCGCGTGAAATGTGGCTGAGCGTGGGGCTTTACGCGATTGGCTGATATAGTGGGAAGCTGAACGGGATCCAGCCAGGTTCTTGACGGATCCTAGCCCCTAGCGAATCTAGAAGTGTTCGGTGCAGATAATGAAATCGTAATTACTTGATAGCGGTCCGAAAAAGTAAAGCATGGCGTGTGGACGTCGTACCTCGTACATGTGATTGAATCGTCCTCCCATCAATTGTAGTTGGTGAAACCCGCCTGATTCAGATATTGCAATGCCTATGGCCAGCGTGACAAATGACTCCGAGTCTCCGACTAGCTGTCCAACTCATGGTTGCACACTGAGGGGTGGAGGACAGCATCATGCTCACGTATGGCGGATGGAGGTGCGGGTACGAGACGACGCACACTCATTAGGTAGGTACTGACTAGACGCACCTGCAAGGGGCTCGGAACTCACGATGGTTTTGTGCTGTGCGTGCCAGTTAATCTGACCTGTTTGGCATCGCACTGGTGCTACCAACTGCACGAGGGTTTGCCGTTCCAATAACCGCGACTGGAATGCGGTTCGGGTCATAGTTGTCCGTCTCCAGGAGTCGGCAACGTTGCAGCCCCTGAAAGAGACCGCAGAGAGAGACAGATATTGATCGGCCAGAATTGTCGAATGGCGCCATAATCGTTCAACCCGCCCGAATGCAGACGCGTGGGTGGGCGTATGGAACATGGTGAGCTCTGCCAGTTGCGGTAAGGAGGGGTGATAACGCGCAGCACACCTGCTTGTACGTACATACGCTTGTCAGGGGGGCCCGCAGGTGTGGCCCCTTCCGGTCTTTTCTGACAGCCATTGTTCAGCCCCACCCACGAAAAAAACAGGCCCCGTTCGAGGAGGGAAAAGTGGGATGTGATACCCGACGCACGGCGGCGAAAAAGTGTCGCTGACCAGACTTTGTCCATCCATCGTTAGAATTTCCTCATGGGATGGATCGCCTAGTGATCCCAAGATTCCTGGAAATAACTGACTGGCGGCTTAGCCTAGTATGTACGTACCTGAACCCGGCCTACCGTGACTGCAACGATTCAAACAGATAAATCAATCTTGGTTCCACTCCATCTTGTCGCCCCCTCCCTCCACAATGTGCCTGCTTCCTCTCTCGTCTTGTCGTTCCTATTTTCCCCGGTGAATCTCGTACGTTGAAAGACCTGACGACTCCCTCGCCTCACGGGTTGTCTATTTCTTGCTTTGCCCATTTGCTCCGAACTTTTCATATGCTTAGACCCGTCCTAGTTGCGGCCTGCTTGCAACTTACACCTTGGCTGTATCATTACCGAGGCTGAAAACACGCTATACACGACCGGGCTAACTGCCCGCAACTGAATATCGCAACATGCCGTCCTTTAATCCTTTCACGTCGGTGGCTAGTAGAAATGCATGCGCCTTGTTCGAGATCAGGTGAGCCCTCTGCCTTGCCATAGGCGCCCAAGTCTATGGCTTGCGCCCCGTCTGTTCTAACCCCCTTATCCAGACTCGAGAGCGACTTTATCGTCTTCCGTGGTAGTACGGACGAGGCCTCGGGCCAGCTCCTCAAGGGAGTCGTTGTACTATGCCTCCGAGAACCACTCAGAGTCGAAGATGTCCACCTGCGGTTAACGGGTAGCGCCCGAATCGCCTGGATGGAGGGGAAACAGACGCCAACCGGAATCCACAACCAGAAGATCGACCGCACGACGACCGTTCTTAGGCATAGCTGGCCGCCGTTTGTCTTCGGACAGGACCATCACTCGCATGTTCTTGCCGCAGGGAACTACGAATGGCCCTTCGAGCTGCTCCTGGAGGGCAAGACCTTGGAAAGCGTGGAAGGTCTCTACCAGACTGGTATTAGCTACTTCCTAAAGGCCACCGTCTCTCGTGGTAAGCTCGCCAAGAACCTCCATGCTTTCAAGAGAGTGCGCATTATTCGGACTCTCGACCCTGCCGCCCTCGAATTCAACCACGCCATGAGTGTCGAGAATATCTGGCCGAACAAGGTGGAATACTCGATTGTGATCCCACAAAAGGCTGTTGTGTTTGGCAGCCAAATTCCTTTGGAAATGCGATTTACACCGTTATTGAAGGGCCTGGAGATGGGCGAGATTACCGTGAGGCTTCTGGAATCTCAGGAGTTCTCTGTTCCCGGCTATAGTGCGCTCCCGAGGATCCACAAAGCCGAGCGCGAGGTCACGAATTGGAAATTCGAAGTGAAGCGGGATGACCACTGGCAGGACAACATCGACGAGACGGGCCAAGAGGGGTGGATGGTGACGAGAGAACTGCCGCTGCCGCAGAAACTGTCGAAGTGTCTCCAAGACTGCACGGCCGAGGGCATCAAGATTCGCCACAAGATCAAGCTCACTGTAGCGCTCAAGAACCCCGATGGTCATGTTTCGGAATCAAGGGCCACGCTGCCCGTCACCATCTTCATCTCGCCGAACATCTCTCTGGACGACGATGGCAACGTAGTCTCGGGGGAAGCACAAGAGGCCGCCGAGGGTACCGTGTCCGATCATGATCAGTCTAACATGGCACCACCAGGCTACGGGCTCCACGTCCTTGACCAATTATACGAAAACGTGGACCCCAGCATAACGCCCAATGGGATGCAGAGCGGCATCAACACACCATTTTACGCCCAGTCGCGCGCTGGGTCGCACGAGAACTTGTCGCAGCTAGCAAGCGGAGCAGTCACCCCAGCTGCGCTCTCATCGAGACTACAGAACGTGTCCCTTGACCCAACCCACAGAAACAACTCCTACACCTCGATGGGATCCCACTCGGGGATCAATACACCCAGCCATAACTATTCGCACGATGGCGATCATACGGCGGAATCTTCGCTGCCCCACTCGGCTGAACTGTCTCGACAAACTAGTGCTGAAGAGCACCATTCGCCCGAAACATCTGGCCACAGCACACCGCCCGAACACCTCGACCTACCCGATGTAGATATGGCGCAGCTCAGCAAAGTTCCGAGTTACAATACCGCTACAAGGACGCCGTTGGCTCGAAACTCGAGCTTCGCCGACACGGTCACGCTGCCGGACTACTTCAGCGTCATGAGCGCGCCGAGCTCGCCGACGAGGGCTCCCGTAAACGATCCGCTGGCAACCATCACCGAGGACATAGGCGATTCGGCCGAGACACTTCGCGAAACACGGCCGGCCCGCCGGCCATCGGCAAGACGCAGCAACTCGCTCGGATTCGCCAGCTTTCTCTCATCGCATTCGATCGGTGACCACCATGGCGAGCGCCTGTCGCGACTGATACCGTCCAGAGGAGCGGCTACCTAAAAACAGAAGAATTGACACATATTCTCCATCGTTACTACAGGATAGTTCTTGCTTGGACTTGCTTTCTCGGGGCGTTTGGGTAGGGTTGGACATCACCACACAAATAGACAGGAGATTGAAGTACGGAACTTCGTGGCGTTACATACATACGACTATTACAAGCGGATTGGGTCGGATCATTGGATCATTTCAATTATTTGCTTTGGATATACCCCTACTGTTCATGTCTTTTTTTATGAGAAGCGATAGATGGCATGGCGCATTCTACATGCATCTTCTGGGTAACTTACAAACTTAATGACAATTTGCCTACCCAATCACAACATGTCTTGGCCTATGCTGGGATTCGTGCTCTTGCTGGTCCTTCCAAACGCAATCGTCCATGTGAGCGTGATGCATGTTTTATACCTAAAGCTATGATTAGCAAAGAAAACCGTTAGGTTATACCTCCAACTGTCCACGACCCGGCGGGCAGGTTTGGGTTCATGTCATGTTGAATCCACGCTGCTGACCCGAAACTTGGAGTTTAATTGATGGGACCCAACAAAAGGAAGGTTGGCAAATCAATGCCGAGCGTTCGTCCAGGAATGGGCAAATTACGAAACATGCAATCTAGTGCCGTCTGATCGTGGCGGTGAAGCAAGATTGAGTTGAAATGCTTGATTTTATTAAAGTGCTTGCTTTGCTTGTTGCTATTCTCATACGGAGTACTACTACATGTATGTAGCATCGAAGAATCGAGGTGCACGCATTTGGAAGTCGCGATTGACGTCATCAGCGCTAAAGCAATGAGGGATTGCTTTCAATGGCTGGAAGTTGTGGACACCAGTTGGTGCCACGTGCCAAATCTACTGTAGCCTTCTTATCGACGGCTTGTGAAGTGTCGAATAGAAGCAATCCATCGTGACGTCTATGACCTCGACATCAATGGAAAACCCCCATCACTTCATATGTATCCTGTTTTACCATCCGGCTGAGAACTGTCTAGCCCGTTCCATTGAGGGTAGGCAGGCTAGTCATGCCATCTCATCTTGCGCATTTGCATCCGCACCGAACCACAAGCTTCGCTGGCTGTCTCTTGTCCCACCGGCCTAATGATCGACGTCAAGGGTCGCCCCTGATTGGCCCGAACAACCTCGCAACTTCAATAGCGCCAAAGGCCTAGAGCTCCCCTCAGCATCTGCCGCACGCCATATCGTCACCCCCCCCCCCCCCTCTTATTAGTTTGGTCCTCCCTACAGTGTCGCAATAGAAAAGACGTTATTCCTTTTGATGCTTCCCAGATCCTTCAGACCCCGGGTATATATATTTTATCTTCCACGCTTCACATCGGTCGCGCGACGTGTCCGACTCCGAACGAATTGATCCATCGCTACCTTTTCCAACCCCGTGCCGCTTTACAAGATGAGCGCAGATTCCCAACCAATGCCCCTGCGCCAGGGCACTACTATGAGTAGCCTTGGTGACGAGGCTGTGCTTGATTTCGACCCGGCCAGCGTGAGTTTTCTACCGAATCGTGCAGTGACAACAAGCGAGGATTGTAGCTAATCGATGCCCTTCGATCCCAGACCGCCGGTCTCCTTTCCGAACGGCTTCGAGCCTGGAAGCACGCCGTCGCCTACCTCGAAGAATATGTTTCGGCCACGGAGAAAGTACACAAATCGCATGCTAAGGAATATGAGAGGGTACTCAAGACTATCTCTCAGCCGCTGAGAGAGGGTAGGCACTTCGATCAGGGACTCGGGGGTGTCGCGGGCTTCTTCGAAAACATGCGGGTCAACACCCAGGTACGAATGACCACCCAATAGACGACACTTGCGAAGCATTGTTCTAACTTGTGGAAAAGGCTATGATCAACTCCAACGCCGAGACCGAAAAAACCCTCAAGGGCACCGTCCTCCCATTCTCGAGCGACTGCACAAGGAGATCAAGACGAAAACCAAGGAAATCATGTCCGGCGCCGAGAAGAGCTCCAAGGAGGTCGAAAAGGCCAGAAACACCACTCAGAAGCACATCGAGCTTCTGGGCCAACACTCCGCTTCCTACGAGTCCGCTGGCGGCAAGATGAACCCTAGCGAAGACCCATATGTCCTCCAACGTGGTGTCCTCCACCGACTCAACAAGCAGTGCATGGAAGAGAACAACCACAGAAACGACCTTATCACGGTCCAAAACCACTTCCAAGATTTTGAGGCCCATGTGATTCAAGTCGTGCAGCAGGCCATGGAGGCTTTCAACTCTGTTGCGGGCGGCCAAGCCGAAAAGACCAGGGCGCTATACGCCGATATGCTGAGCACTGCTCAACGTATCCCGCCAGATTTCGAGTGGAAGGGTTTCCAGCACAGAGAAGGCCATCAACTTGTGGACCCGAATGAGCCGCCGCGCAGCGTCGATGCTCTTACTTTCCCAAACCAGGGCCACAATTCGACCAAGCCCCTCATTGAGGGAAGTTTGGAGCGGAAATCGCGAAACAAGTTGTCATGGGGAACGCAGACAGGCTACTACGTCGTGACCCCCTCCAAGTTCCTTCACGAATTCAAGGACGATGACAACTTCCGCGCCGACCCCAAGCCTGAACTCTCGATCTACCTGCCCGACGCAGTGATTGGCACTCCCAGCGGTGACAAGTTCAACGTCAAGGGCAAGGATAAGAGTAGCAGCTTCAGCAGCAAGCTTGCCGGCGCGTCCGAACTCTCTTTCAAGGCGCACACACCCGCCGATGCCCAGAAATGGTACGAGGCTATCCGTGCAGCGGCCGGTACTTCCGGCTCTGGCGCCATTGAGAGTACGCCCGCGTCACCTCTTGGTCGCTCCGGATCCTCAGCTACCGCCTCCGTTGCCGAGAAGACGCAAGCCTCAGACAAGGGTCAGGAGGCTGGCATTACTGAAAATGACACGGTTTCCAGCCCTACAGCCATGTCTCCCGTGGAGCCTGCAACAGGTGCGACAGGTGCGACAGGTGCGCCGGGTGCAGCGGCTGCGACAGGAGACAAGAAGCCAGCTGTTTAGAGAGAAAGCTGGGCTGCTGCATCGCATAAACGCAGTGAAATCCTGCGCAGCATGGAAAAGCGCCCACGTCGCGATACTCGTTGACTCGTGAAATGCGCGGAGCAAGTGATTCTATGGCGGAATAGAATACAGACATGGAAGAAATAAAGTTACGATGCGATGCGACGCGATACGATGCGATTCAGCCTTGCAGCGAAAGATGATCAGCTGATACACGAGGCAGACATGGCGCAGGTGTGCTTTTTGCAAGAACGGGTTCTTTAACACGACCGTTTCGATATCCAATTGCTAATCAGTTTTAATGATATTCATGCTTACTTAGACGCGACCCGTCGTGTTCGTGTTTGACGCTCGTGGCAGCATTCAGCTCACTAGTTTCGGATCCTGCTGAAAATAAAAATAGCAACGCAGCAGACCTCAATTCAGTCAGCGACGTCTGGGGGTGGCTTGCAGAAAGGCAGACTCGAAAGTGCACTTTTCTCAACTGATTCAGTCGTAGTCTTGAGAAGCTTTGGGGAAGATTGTTTGCCAACAGGGAAACTCGAGGATACCCCTAATCGACATCATTGACCGGTGAAGCCACATGCTCCATATCCCATTTCGTTTGAGGGTTGTGCAACAGTAATAGGTAGACCTGTGAGAATGTGCCACCGCATAAGCGCGCTGTGAGACAAACAGCAACCCCAGCTCATACAGGCCTTTCTCCTCAAGATTTCTACCGTATATACCGCCTAATGTATCTCTCAATTGAAACCATCAGCCACTCGCTGATATCTACTACTCCTACTACAACCAGATACGAGATGGTTGGTTATCCTTCGTGGAACGAGACGCCTAGCCTTTTTTTTTTTCCGCTTTCGGCTGATTTTGCGAGTTCGTCATCTACATCCGGCAGGGGGGACCAAGATTCACCATTCAACGCGTGGGGTAAGGCTGAGCATAAGTTCAACAACGACATCATCCCACGGCGGTGCTGCCGAAGGATTACCTGATGCGGAACAATAACCTTAGTCTGTGGCCGATTCCAATAGCACATGTCTCTGCTGATTGGAAGAACGGATGAGAACCCATGTCTTACCTAATTGATGCGGGCTGACGCGATCCCGGTATGGATTCTCCATACAAACACATACATCCCCTATTCGCTGATGGGGTCCGACGAGCTTATTATAGTGATGTGGCTTCTGCCACCAATTACCAGCAACAAGCAGAGAATACCGTATCCCTGGTTCCATATTCAGCGGGAAAAGGGGGCTGGATCTGATTGATGGCCTTACCCGAGCTGTGATGCAGCTGGCATGCCTTGCCATGCTTAGAGGCGCTCACCTTGTGGATATCGTAGACGTCAGTCGGAAGGTTTCCGGTGGCTCTAATGAACCCCCCTGCTCACCTATACCTCATTATTCTGCCAAGGCATATTTCATCTTCTCTGCCGCCGAAAGAAACACGCCCTTGATGCTACGATGGTCTACCATTCCAATGGGCTGGGTTGGGCTTACTTGCTTATCTACTTACATCACCATATCAAGCAAGGCTTGAACCACTCGATATGGCATTAATTGGTATGTCAATACCTATATCTTCACCCCTCGATCCATCTCCCGAGTGGTCCGAAGAATTGCTATCCAGAAATAGCAAGGTTGAGTAAGTATACTGTTCCTGAGTAGACCCGCTCTGTGATGACAGCGGCACACACCCGCGTAGAAGGTTACTTCTTCTTTGAGGCTCTCATAATATACGTGTGCGCATGTGTAGAGCCTTATCTCGTGTTATGGGAGTAGGAGAAGAAGCAAAAAAAAAATGCCCAACGAGGCTTTCTCGACGAAGGTGGTGATGAACGCGATCTAGTATGAATAGATCCCTACATCCCTGTTCCATCGTCACCTCGGAGTCCCATCTTCATTCATAACGACGACAGCAACAACATCAACTTCATCAGTTCCCAAGGGTTTGGGTCCAAAAAGAATAAAACAGAACAAAAACCAGTAACATATTTGCCCAAGATGACGAAGGACTGGGATAATTACAAGGAGACCATCTTGGCCCTGTATGAACACCAGACACTTGCGCAAGTGATGGAGGTTATGGAGAGGGACTATAACTTTGTGGCATCGTGAGCACCACCCCATACCCATCTGTGCCCTATTCCTGCAGCAATACAATAGAGATGATAATTCCTAGAGGGTGGTATCGTGTCATACACTAATAAATGATGAATAGAACTCGCGCCTACCGCCAAAAGCTGGACAAATGGGGCAAGAGGAAGTACAAGAAGCGCAAGGGCAGGTCGGACAACAGCCCCGAGGCGAGTGACGGCGACAGCGCGGACGAAGGCGCTGGGTCTTCCATCCCGGCATCATCGCCGGAAGTATCGCGTCGAAAGGGTGACGCGCACGCGTACCAACAGAGAGCGCAGTCGACCAGCACTGGCTACGGAGCGAATGCTTCGACATTCCAACCAGGCGATGCCAATTACTCGCTCAATTATCCTGGGACAAATATCAGGTAAGATTTGTTTCCCCCCCTGTTTTGTTCATTCTTCAGTACCCAAACTACTTCTAAGACACCACATGAACATATCAACACTGGTTGCCCCTAAATTTGCTTAACCTTCATGATGCCGGTTACTAATGCCGTTTAAACAACAGCAACTATAATCCGGCACAATACCAAGACACGAACCCGTATGGCGCCACCGGCAACTGGTCAGGCTATACCGATACGGCAGCTCAAGGCTTATCCAAGCACCACTCGACCAGAATGCAGCGGTATACGGTTACGATGGGATGTCCTATCCTACTGACAACACGGCGGCGGCACCATTCCAATACATGGATGCTTCCGGCGGCGGTTTCCCCATGGACAATCAGATGGACTACACGACATATCCGGACGGCAGCTGGGATCAGGCCTAAACTGGGTAAGCAATGGGTTACCGGTCCATGGGCCGTGAACCAGATATCCTGGAAGAGCGAGACCGCCTATTTGCGTGTTGTCTCACGGGGTCGTCGTGCTAGAATGGTCCGGCTAGACGACGTGTTCGTTGGATCTTTCGACGATATGAGTTCGGATACAGAGAAAAGCAAAAGCATTGTTTAGGAGAAAGGTTTCTTTTCTGGTTTCTTGCTGAAATTTATTTTCTTCAAATTTTTCTTTTTTTTAGAGCATACCGGGGCATATCTGGTTATTCCTTGCATCAAAAGCATATCGTCCAACCTTGGTTCATTATTTGGCTTGTTACTTAAGGGACAAAGTAGGGCCTTCTATTGCTAATATCCACCACTTCATATTCGTTTCTTCTTCGCTTAGACTACATACATTCTTTTACTGTCTTCATATTTTAAGGGGTCGGCTACACTGTCCATAGTTTCATCTAGAATATACCTATATACTTCACTCCCACGCCTATATTACGCAGTCTGGTTGTTTCCTTTTCTGTCTCTCCTCCCTCCTTACACGGATGTATCTAGAAGTTTTGTCTCGATCATCAGGACTATATCACCCTTGGTATCGAAATGCTGCTTTATAGCGAGCAGAAAATACAAAAATACTACACAATAATACTAATTATTTGCTAATTGCGGCTCTGTGTTAAAATGATTATACTCAATGGTCAAAGGTGGTTGGTGAATAATAGAGTCTTCCGTTTATCAGATTTGGCGATCTTTGGACACGAGACTATTCAGGAAACCTGTAAATTAGTGACCAGACTACATGCTGAAACTGCTTAGAATGTCACTCAAGTGGCGGTAGTAATGATGTTGCTCTGCATGTATCGTAGTCAGTTTCGTATCCAATAACTTTCAAGTCCAGAAGTAGAGCTGTATAAAAGGACCCGAGAGGTAGAAACAGGGATCTGATGGGTTGGGGACTGGAGAGATATGGAGTCATCTTAAGCATCAGGTGTCCCGATGGCTAAATCGATAAAAATCGGATAAGCATGCCGAAGATTCGGAACGGCGGCGGAACCATCCGCAACTGCGGGGGTTAGCCGATAACGATAATTAGTAGCCGAGTCAAGCCCGAAACGCAGACGTGTTACGTCTACTTACCTTATGCTTGTGCTTACCTTGCCTTTGATTTTGCGTGTCCTTTCATTCTCTCAACTGACCTGATACCCCCTGAGTTATTTGTGTTTAGTTTTATAGAAGCCGACGTGGCCGAACCGAACTGGGCTCTGTGATGTCCCCTACCATGGCAACGGCGGTCGAATATGACGGGGTTACAGCCACCGGTAAGCCCGAGGCGGATAACTATGCTCATGAAAGCGTAGAGCCGGCTGATTCGCGGGGGAGGCAAACTGCGCGTCAAAGGACCCGCCTTATCCCAAGACGAATTGGACATCCTGAGACAGCCGCTCCAGTTCCCCTTCTGGGGCGGACAGCGAAGAACAGGTTCCTGAAGGCCCCCATGACGGAGCGGCTATGTCAATGGAACAAAGGGGACGAAGACATCAGCGCGCGCGGGTCCCCAACCAAGGAGTACGACCTGCTGTACCAGCGCTGGGGCGAGGGCGAGATCGGCATCATCGTGACGGGCAACATCATGCTCAAGTACGACGCCGTCGAGGGCTACGGCAATGCCGTCCTCTGCGATGACCACGACAACCGCGTCGAGGCGTTCCGGCGCGTCACCGCGGCGGCGAAGAAGCACGGGTCCCTCATGATCGCGCAGATTTCGCACCCGGGCCGCCAGGGCAACGCGGTCCTCAACCCGCACCCCGTCAGCGCCGGCGACGTGCAGCTGCAGCTGCAGTGGATGGGCACGAGCTTCAATAAGCCGCGCCCCCTGTCGGAGGACGAGATCCAGTCCATGGTCGCCGACTGGGGCGAGACGGCGTACCTGTGCCACCGTGCGGGTTTCGACGGCGTACAGGTCCACTGCGCCCACGGCTACCTGCTGGCGCAGTTCCTGTCGCAGACCACGAACAACCGCACCGACGCCTACGGCGGCAGCCTCGCGAACCGCAGCCGCATCGTGCTCGAGGTCATCGCCGAGATCCGGCGGCGGGTGCCGGACCCAACTTTCGTCATCTGCGTCAAGCTGAACTCGGTCGAGTTCCAGCCGGGCGGCTCGACCCCGGCCGATTGCCGCGACCTGTGCCTGCGGCTCCAGGACGAAGGGCGCGTCGACTTCGTCGACCTCTCGGGCGGCACCTTCGAGGGCCGCGCCTTCGAGCACAAGAAGGAATCGACGCGCGCGCGCGAGAGCTACTTCATCGAGTTCGCCGACATGATCCGGCCCCTACTGACCCAGACCCTCGTGTACGTGACGGGCGGGTTCCGCACCGCGGCCGGCATGGCCGACGCCGTGCGTAGCGGCGCGTGCCACGGGGTCGGGATCGGCCGGCCCCTGGGCGCCGAGCCCTACCTCTGCCGCGACCTGCTGCGAGGAGGGGCGCGCACGGGGGCGCTCGAGAGCTCCGTGCCGGCGCCGCAGAGCACGCAGGCGACGGGGACGCAGATCGCGCAGATCGGGCACGGGCACGCGGCGGTCAGCGACTACAGCGACGAGGACGAGGTGCGGCGCTGGGGGGAGGAGTTTCGGCGGGAGGCGGAGCGGAAGGAGCAGGTGTTGCCCGTCGTGGACTCTTCGGGGTTTCCGTTGTTTGAGGCACAGAGTGGCTTCTATTATCTGCGGTAGCGAGCATTGAGGGCTTTCGTTGTGTCGCTCTCGCAGTTGAGGAGCCGTATGATTGAGTTGCGCTGGTGGGTCATTAGCGGAAAGGGGTAAAATATGGAGTAAGGTAAACCAACCACAAAGTTTCTCGATAGAAATATAGACGCGTTTATTTTAGATGAGTTACCATCTTGGTTGTGTATGAGAAGTATTAGATATTGGGATTGAAGTATGGGCAATATGGCGTGCTGAGAGAATACTTCGGATGACATTGGTGAAGACGGCCAGGTGCGAGTAGGTATGACTACGGTTTGAAGCTGCTCCATGCTTCAGCGATGATCCGATAGCAATAGAAGGTAAGGTGAGTGTATGTAAGTTAGGTAAGTAGGTAATGGAGATAAGCTGCAGGAGGAGCTTCCAGGCCATAGGCTTACATGTGCCCCGATGGACGCGTCCCGTAGCCAGAGGTTCGCGGTGGCCAACCCCTCTATCGAGCTGTACCACCCAGCACCCACTGCCAGTACTCGCATAGGACAGCAGAAGAACAACCAGGTGCCTACCTACCTACCTTATCTACATGAATCCTAATAACAGCCCAGTTTCTCAACCAGCAAGCAGTCTGGTTGCCGGTTCGCTGGCCAAGTGGTTAATCTTACGAAACACAATTACAACAACTCTCACCCACCACTACATTTCACCAGTACACGATCCCAAATAAGCCTAACAATCACACAGCAGTCACAAACATCAAAGATTAAGTACCACGACCACGACCAGCCTGCTACTAGGCCGGGATGGTGACCCGTAAAAAATAAATACCCGAAAGACAGATAACCATGGCTGGTGGGCATGGCCTGTCTAAGGACTTGGTGATGCCAAGTCCAGAAGGGGGCGCGACTGTCTAGTAAGCTGGAGTCGGGCCTAAAGGATGTTGTCCTTTTATTCTTTTTCTTTTTTTGCAGGTTTTGTTTATACCTTCTCACTCGATCACTTCTCAATGGAATTCAGTCATACGAGCCTATAACCAAGATAGATATTACGACGCTCCTATGCCACGCCTTAGGATAGGGGTATGCAGGTAGGTGTATATCGAGGCTGTCACGTGATAAGAAAGTATCCATTAAATCTAGTACTGGCGTATATTAAGAACTTGTCTTAAGCACATTTTCTGTGATACTAGATAGTTAGGACATTCTGTAAATATCGGTATCAATAAACATGACAAGCATCTGGTGTTCCATAACATCTTGCATGGAACAATTCTAGATATGTTCTCTGATCTAACTGACGTTAATAATAATCAGTGCGGGCAAAGGCTTTCTTCCTCCACCGGCGCTTATTCGTACATGTTATGTTGATTTTACCCTGCGCCATCAAAGGCTTGGCCCATACAGGCTTTCCTGTTGTCGCTGGAGGTAGGGTTGGATACAGGCCCGCCCTGCTACCGAGTTGTGGTGGTTTTTCAAAGTATCAGCGCGGGCGAACTTCTTGTGACACCCCCAAGACTGACCATTGTTCAAGGTGCCACCGCATTCGTACTCTTTCTCCTGATGCGTTGCTTGGTGCCGGGTCCTGTCATTTTCTCTCGCGAACCCCATTCCACACACGTTGCAGAGAAAGTCCCGCCTTCCGCCGTGCGTGATCATGTGCGAGTCGAGATTGAACTTCTTACTGAAAACTTTCTGACACTGGGGACAGCGATATTCGGTTATCCGAGCCCGCTTGACTTTGAGTGGCTTTGGAGCCTTAGGCTCTCGTGGCTTTGTTGTCGTCTCGGCAGGCTTTGGTGATCTGGGCGGGGCCAGCTCTGTCTCCTCGGGGAAGTCGTCCTCGTCATCTTCTTGGATTATCGTGTGGATGTCCTTCTTGTGCTTTATAAGCTCTTTCATGGTGCTCATACCCATTGTTGATGAAGGGCAGCTAATGATGTCGCAGCGAAACGGGCGAGTATGTTTCTCCACATGAGATTCCCTCTGCTGAGGTGTCTGGAAGCCCAGGTAGAAGTAATGACAGCTCAGCCTTGGGCATTTGAACATGTTCTCCCCATAGATTCGTTCCAAGGAGTCGCGGTCAACCTTTTCAGTCGCATTGAGATAGGCTGCCTCGAGATACCCACGTACTGTACACACAACTGAAGCTAGGTCCAACGCGACTTCTCCTGGTTTCATCTCACCTAGGAACGTCAGTTCCTTCCTTGTCGACACCACTGCAGTCTCTAGGTTATCGTAAAATTTGAAGGCTCGAAAAAATTGTAACTTCCTGACATTGTCTTGTGATCTGTAGAACTGCTTGGTCGGAGCTGTGAAATGAATGGCCAGGAAGGCTTCCACAGGCTCCTGCAACTCCAGCAACAAGTCGCAGTCATAATCTGCCTGTGTTAATCCGTTTTCGAGATGCCGCAGCCAATAAGGGGCGGCGTAATTCATGAAGGCGTAGTACCCGCTCGGTACCAAGTTAATGGTGATGTTGGCCGTCCTAAAACCTGGCATGTTCAAGTAGTCCAAACAAAGTGCCGCATTCGAAACCTCGATACGAGCCATGTCCACATGTTTCTCTTCAACAAGAAAGCTGAAAAATATTAGTCGCATGGCCAGTGTGAAAGGGGCTAAATGTGCCTCACGACTTTGCAGTCAGGTGGACGAGCTCAACTGCCATTTTCCCGTATTTCCACCAACGGACCACACAAATCTTTGACGTCTCTTCGAATCCTACGCCTCTCTAGTTCAACGCTCTGCTGATCGACGTTGATGGCTTTTGCTGCTTGTATTTCATGCCACTTGATTGGCCTCTTTGCAGACACTAACCATCGCAGAATGAACAAAGAAGAGGCCCGTGCCGACGAGGACGCATTATCAAATATGCAATGTGTTATGCGTGAATACCTGAGGGGGGTGGGGGGAGTAATCAGTACGTGCTTCAAACATGAAAGAATAAGATAAAGGCCGGCATACGCTTGCTTGAGTTCCCGTGGTAGAGTCTCCTCTTCAAGCTCGTATTCAACGTCCTCCATGCATGTTTGCTGCATGAGATTTTCTATGATAAGCTTTGCGAGCAAAAACATGCCTTTTTGTTGTTGTTGTTTTGGTGAGCTTCGTCTTACGGAAATGAGTTCTGTGTAATTGTCGACTTACCATCAGCAGCTTATTCGACTCTGGATGCGACCTTGGCCTTTAGCTCATCGAGAATATCTGTTGCGACTTGTATTTCGTCGGCCGATATTTTGCTGAATGTTTGAATGTCGGCTCGACTGTCCTTCCTCTTGATCTTGACCGTTTCCAGCCCCTTGAAGTCTTTTTGGGCAATACCGTCATCCTGACTCACGAAAAGGCAACGGACTCGGTCTTGCCGTGGTGGTTGGAGATCTTCAACTAGGTTCCGGAACCACTGAGCAATTTTACGGCGCTCATCGCGATCACACTCATCGATACCATCAATTATGATGTATGCGTCAGTGCAATTCCTCAGGGCTACATCAAGGAGTAGCTCAATCATTGCAAACGACCCAAGCACAGGATCGGGGCTGTTGGAGAACTTTTCGTAGAAATAGGGTACCAAAGTGTCTTTGTACTTCAATAAGAGCCGCGATAGAAAGCATCGCCCTATCGAAGCGTAGTTGTTCCTCTCGGGGTTTCCATGCTTGCAATAGAAGTAAAGGATATCAGGGGGAGAAGTCTAACCCCTGAAGCTCGTCCACTATCAGTGAAGACAGGACAGTTTTGCCTAATCTGTGGTCAACATTTGCCCCATAGCGGCCGTTATGTGGTACTCACCTGCACCAGGCATCCCATTCATCCACAGTAGTGGCGGAATGGTAGGAAAGAGAGGATTAAGCCACTCTTTCAGAGATTGGTTTTGAAAGAGCCATCGACCACACCCAGGGTATTTCTTCCAGATTTTGGAGAGTTCATACTGGTCATCCTCGACCATGGGTGGGTTCAACCAAGCTTTCAAGTCCGTGAGCCTCTGCGCTTCGTGTGATTCTTTGATCTCGTTAAATTGTGCGTTCCGAAGATCCTGATCGCGCCGAAAACTTTCGATCTGGGAAAGAGCTGCTTGGGTTTGGATCAAGTGGCCATGTCCCCGGATGTTCTCGATGAGGGGCGAAAACCGCGACTTGTAGGTATCCCAAGTCGCTTGGAATAGTTGTCGCCACACTATAGCACATGAGCAAAACGTTTGGTATCGATTATAGACTGACGCCACTCACTCGGCTGTTGGAAGTATCTCAATGCTTGCCTGTGGAACTCTAGAATGTCTTTCCACATGGTAGAAAGCATTTTGCGCATGTTAACATCCTCTCGAAACAGCTTCTCGAACTGCAACACCATGGGAATGCTTTCTCCGAGTTTCTCGTACATGTCGAGCAATTCGTGGAATGCTTTGGCAAATGCACCTGCAATCTGCTATACTGTGAGATTTCACTCGGGCATGTACGAAATACGCAATACGGTAGGTGTCAACTAACCTGGAGTAAAAGCTTCATTGGTCCCTGTCAAAATCAGTCAGTTCGAGTCCCAAATAGACAAGGTTGAACTTGGGGTAGCGGTATTTACCCATACAAAAGCCACCATCTCGGACACGTTACTGAAGACTTCGATGACCTTGCCAAACTGGCCCATGGCCTCGACAAAGGGCTTCACTCGCGCGAGATTCTGGCCTAATCTTCGACTCTGTTGAACTTTTTGGAGCTGTTCAATCTCCTTCAGCATGCTTTCTCTGGTAGTTGCCTTGAATGTTTCTTGGTCTTTCTTCTTCAAACCAGCCTTGAAATCGGCCAAGGCTCGGTCGAAGGCTGAATTGTCCGCCATATTGTGGCAGTAGTGTAATTAGATAGGGTCAGTTCAAGTTTTGCGGAAGTAGGGGGAGGAGTTGGGCTTTTGCGGTTCGCAGGGACGACTTCTCTCCTCCACATGAGGTGACGCTCAACCAATTGAAAAGGGGGCAGACATTTGATTGGATATAATTCATGTAGCAGCTGCTGACACTGCCCATCCGGGAGGCCTAAGTTAGGCAGATTCTCAAGGCAACAGGCGCAACAAGGCGGTACTTGCGTGCAGGCATACGCATGCATGCATAAGTAATTACATAGCCACACTCGATCAAAAAGAATGGAAAGAACAAGTCCGTGTCAGCTGAAAGGGAAGGTACATTACTAAAAGTCTTTCCCGGCCTGATTGAGAATTTCGCTCCATTTCAATTGAAAACCGCAACGAGACTCAAATTGTCCATGATGGATAGCAATGATCAAGACCAGCTTCTAGACGATCCAAGTTGGCTGTTCCAAAATCCATGTGTCACCACCACCGGCTTGAACTCTTCCCTGTTACCTTCATTATTCCCCCCATTTGCTCAAGGATACGATTCATTGTTAGACTTCAATTTCAATACCACAGACCAACCTCCGTTTGAGCCTCAGCAAGATGAACTTCTTGGTGCTAATCATCAACCCACCAACCTGAGCACCGGCCTGCCATTCAATCCCTTCGCAGATGGCCGACTGCCTAACACTTGCCTCGGATGTGTAAGTAACCAGTACAATCTATACGCCTAGACTCACTTATACAAACAAATTGTATCACCGTAGATCCCTGAGGTACGAACGCGGATCCGTACTGCATTTGTCAGCACCGCCAATTCTGGACACATACTCAGTTTCGCCGTTACTCCAATAATGTCGTACTATGGCTTAGAACACTACGACACTATCTTCGCCCTGATCAGTAAGACGAATTGTGCGGTGATCAACCAGATATACGGGTATCACAATGTCCAGTTGCGAGCATTTGTGCACCACAGTATCTTCAAACACGCAATATCCTCTCATAGCGCGAAGCATCCTGCCACGCTGAAAGTGGATATCAACGTGTACGGAGTTCGTGACGAGGCTTACAGCGTGGGCAAGGTACTGTCATCGGGTGGCCTCATGCTTCAACAACCTTCCCATGGACTAGAAGGGATCACATATTACAACCCACATTTCCTCCACATTCGAGAATGTGAGGCGGGGGGGGGGGGGCACGTTGAGAAAACGCCACTATACGATTTGAGGTTGACTCAAGGAACATACTCCGAAGAGCAAATTTTTCGAAAGTCGGCTGAAGATATAGCCGGAGGCGACATTGAAATTGAGACAATGTTCAACAATCTCACACATATTCAACAACTGCAAAGGCGCGCTGCTGACCGAGGTGTTAAAACCATACTCCAAGAGTGAGTGGTTAACTACCTGGATGTGTAGAAATCCAAGATTTGCTCAGCTGATATAATAAAAGTCATCAAAAGGAGGCAATCGACTTTATCCTACGCAGGGAGTCCAAGCATCTTGTATCGGAGCTCAATCTTTGGGATGAACACGAAACAGATTCTGGAGACATTGTGTAAGTGATCTTAGTTCAAATAAGCGCAAAGATTGAGCTAACCAATAGGCAAGTTATCAGCATATCATAACAGGCACCCGGCGTGCAGAGCCTCTCGAGGCCCAGGGTGGCATACTTGCAGATGAGATGGGCCTCGGCAAGACCATCGTTCCGCATCGGCCTTCATGACGGAGCCTGACCACTCCTTTGATGGTACTTACCAAAAGCAGCGTTCAAAGGCTACTTTGGTAATTGCGCCTTCATCATGTGAGTTCATTCTAAGTCACAACCTAGTACAGAGAGAACGTGAGTGTAACATCAAGATTTATTTATGGAATGCAGTGCTCTTAGACAGCTGGATCAATGAGCTATATAAGTCAGATCGTAATTAACTAATGGAAACTTAGTGCCTTGCTAACATTGCCATAGACACACGTTCCTGGGTATCTGAGACATACAAAATACCACGGACCTGGTAGACTCAAAGATACCGACTCCTTATACCAATCAGACATCGTTTTAACCACGTACGCCACCATCTCATTCGAGATCCGTCGTGGGAAGAGCATGCTTGGTTCTATCGAATGGTTTAGAATCGTGCTAGACGAAGGCAAGTAGTTCACTAGAGCTATCGGGCGTCAAATGTGGCTATCTAACATTGTATAGCTCATGACATTCGAAACAGAAATACTCGCCAGTTTGAGGTTGCTGCAAGCCTGGCAGCTCAGCGTCGATGGTGCCTCACCGGAACACCAATTCAGAACTCGCTAGATGACTTGGGCGCATTAGTTGCGTTCCTAAGAATCCCGCTCCTTGAGAATGCCTTAACCTTTCAGAGATTCATTGTCAACCAGTCTAAGCGAGGTGCCAGGTATCGTTTCAAAAATCTCCGCACTCTTTTGGAATCCGTTTGTATGCGGCGAACCAAGGAGATCATTGGGCTGGCAGATCCGATACAGGAAACCCGGAAACTTACCTTCACAGCGGCCGAGAGAGACCAATACAACGGACTACTACGCAAGTACGAGGTGCTGATCGATATGGGGGTAAGTGGCCACAGTACCAAAGGTGGCAGTACAGTCAAGGTGCAATCCTTTCTGAAGCTTCGACTTTTTTGCAACAACGGAATGCCCCCAACCGGCATGTCAAGTGATGGGCTTGATCCTGATGAGACTCTTACCTATCTACAACAAATTGACGAGGCAGTATGCGTATACTGTGATAGTACGATCTTCACTATCAACGATACACCCGGTACCGACGGGGGTCACATGCTTTCCGGATGCTCACATTTGGCTTGCTGTGACTGTTACGTTCATCGATATTCAAGAGAAGCCAATTGCCCTCAGTGCACCCAGAACAAGGATCACCCTATTCTGGAAACAACTCCTTTTGAGGGGACCCGACCAAGGGAGGTAGGAGAAACTCCGCTTCGTCCCTCGATACCAACCCAACGATACCCGACCAAGTTACTTGCCTTTGTGGGAGACATCGAAAAGCAACAGATTCATAAAAGGTACGTACCTAATTTCAAGCCATATGATGTTTCATATCCACCTAATGCTTTCTTAGCATCGTGTTTTCATCCTGGACCAAAACACTCAAGCTTGTCTGTCAGCTGCTGGAAAGCAGAGGCCTGCCTTATTACCTTGTTCATGGGGGCCTGCCACTGTCCGAGCGGCATCGGAGATTGGATGCATTCCAATCCCCAACTGAAGCGAATATACTACTCATGACTCTCGGAACAGGGGCGGTTGGGTGAGTTCGCTGGTTGAACACTTTATCAGGATGACCTGTTCGATGACTAACATCATAGCATGAAGGCTCAATCTTGCCGCAGCCTCACGCATATACCTTCTTGAACCACAGTGGAACCCGTCGGTTGAGCAGCAGGCTTTTGGTAGAGCTTTACGACTGGGACAAACTGACCAAGTTACTATCATTCGTTATATCATGAAAGATACTGTCGAGGACGTATGCTATACCATCCAAATCAAGAAAATGATCATCGCTGACTATATTTTACAGAGCAATGTGCAGAACCGGCAACTTAACAAGCTTCAGCTTGCTGTGGGAGGATTTAGAAAACGCAAAAGGGCCCCTGATGGATAGCAGCGACCGCTTCCGGCGCCCCAATAGCTTAAGGTAACCAAAACCTTGTAGACCTCGGAATATGGGGGTAGGACATGCAGGATTGCCAGGGAGGTTCTGTTGCCATTGTAAAGAGCGGGCAAGATGTGGCCTGCTAACCTATGAGAGGCCTTTGAGTTAGACTCATGGACTAAGATATAATGAATATTTGTATGATAGGCTGTGGCGAGAATATCAAGGCTAATGAAACGCTCATAAACAGGATACAGCATACTACCACCAGCTGATGGATACATGTATACAGTAACGTCACAGTAGGTTTGAACTCGAGTAGGCACTTGAAACAATGCGGGTGACTAACCGGCAATCGTGTCATATCCAAGGGCAGGTACGTACTCCGTAGAGAGCTCACATATTGGCCTCAAAAGCAGAGCAGGGACAATATTGTTCAACGGCTCAGCAACTAACTCAGACGCATAGACCCCATCGCAAATTGAATGTTCAGTCACGGTGATGTGTCCCTTGAAGACGCCAGTGACTGGCAATGCCCGAGTAAGTATCACGGCGCCAAGACTCACGAGAGAGGGCTATGCTCCCAAGACCCCTTCGGTGGATTCGGGTGCTTCGTAGTGGTAGGTAGCCTGTCTTGTTGGAATGAACAAATAAAGGTCTATATCGTCTAGATGAGTAAAGTACTTACCTTGCAGGGCGAATGCAGATTGGCTAGCTTATCCCAAGGTGTTGGACGCTGTCCCTCTTAGCGTGGCACACTGCGTCGCTGCCCTCCAAGGGTGTGTGCTATGCTACACCTGTTCACCTTCGCCCACAGGCAGCCTGGTATAACCCGTATGGAAATGATACAGCCCCAGCAGAAACCCAGACTGGAGATGTATTTAGAAATGCGGCAAAATCCGTCCAAGTGGGGATTCGGCATAATGGAAGACAACTACTACTGGAAGCGACTCACAATCCAACACATCGCATTGATTGACTGAAGGCGAGGGAAATCGGTTGAGGAGGCCACCGACCATGACAGTGTCGAGTCCGGGCAGGCCAGCCAAGGATAGGGCACTGTTTTAGCCAGGGCGGGATTCGTGGTGAAAAGCCTTACGTGAACGAAGGCTCAGCAACAATTACAAGTACCCGTCTGAAGTACGAAATCGAAGCTCGGATTCAAGGGCAGACTGCCTTGGAGAGCAACTAATTGGCCCAGATCATTTAGACATGGGTCCAACTGTCCAAGAAGAGTTTAGTAATGGCTCAGCGGCGTTGTGGAGGTCCAGGGCTGACCACGCGAATCAAAACTTCAATCATTGGGATACAGTCTTAAAGTCGCTGATGATTGGACACTCTCGCCTCACCGAACTTGACGATCTGCAACTCTGCTGATGTGTGCAAGCAATCTGACAGGCAGTGGTGGTTGATTCCGTATGCAGCCAGGCTCATCTACCAGGTGGAAAACGAGGCAGACAACGGCTGCGCACATGAGACGTGAAGCCCACGTCGCCCGGAATCTACCTTGAGACGCATGACTATACCGGCTCAGCAGTAGCAACCAAAAGAAGAAGCGCTTCAGATTTGCGAAGACAATGACGAACGAATCGGCTGTTCCAATTGGCGGATGATATGGAGGGCTGCTACCTGCTGGCACAGCGGAACTTGACTTTGCAGTAGCTCTGGGGAAACGGCTCAGCACCACTCGTAGGGCTGCGGTTTTTGTCACAATCGAATCTTCATTCTGCGGATCCAGTCTTTTACTATCGCTTGATCGCTCTAGATACACCAATGTTGACTCCCAGAAGAACCCCCCCCAACAAGTTTCTTTAAGCGTTCGTCGCCCTCATATCGCTTCAATGCTACCTCTTTCCATTCATCCCAGCCTTGATCAACCCCGAAAACCTGAAGTATGGTATTTGCCAATAGTAACGCAAAAGCCCACTCGGACTCAAGCCCCAAGCCCCAGAAAAATCCTTCGCACCTTCTCATCTTTCGTATGGCTTGCCAGCCCTGGCCCTTTCTCGCGCAAGGCATTGCTCAAGGCAATATCTTCTGTACTAAAAGAGACAGTACCATCGCAAAGAGCTCTCATGTCTGCGGATACGAGGGATAGCGCAAATGCTTCCTCCGCGGAACGCTACGCGCCATCTGCCAGTCGATGATACCAGTAATATTTAAATCCTCGTCAACCATCAGGTGATCACCCTTATCGTCCACATGTTTCAGAAAGAACTTGTCTTCAGAATCGGACAACTGGGTCGCATTGTCTTGTAGAAAACGGTATACCAAGTAAGCTTCGATCGGAAACTGGGGATAGAGCTGGGCATCCGCAATCAACACCAGGGTGGTAAGAAAATACAGGCTAGATGCATGACATCATCAACTGGAAAAACGGCTCAGCAACATCGAAGAGTGAAGCTTGGGGTCAAATCGAGTCCCAATTCTGCGAGCTCAGTCTTGATCGTCAGCGCATTCTTAAAGTGCAGACTCTGCCGCCCACGCGCATGATTTCTATAGCGCCTTTGTTCCGTACGCTTAACTTTGTATAATAATGAATGCTTCCTTCATTGTAGACTGGGCTGTTTTGTCCCGTCTAACGGACACGATAGCAAAACGTGAAATGTACAAGTATGCAGGCATCACCTCTAGAGCTGCAGCATTGGAACAAAGCTCCCTCAAAGATACACCTGATTGACCTGTCCCACAGGCCGCTGCTACACACACACGGAGTGATGGATGGCTGGAACATCGATCTACCCAAGCACTACAAGTGCGCATGCCCAACTGAACCGCCTCCAAACCTAAGACATTCCATGGCTTTTCTTAAACAGACATAGTACGCAGAAGTCTATACATACCTCCTTTTCCAGCTCTGTGGCATGCACTCTTAAGGTGATCTGGAAAACCAGTCTCCTCAACAGGTTCGACTTCAAGAGGTGATTGATGAAGAATGACCGCCCATAACTTGCGCGATGGCCTCATTGCAAGTCATCGCAAGTACTCCAAAATCCATTTACTGCTAGGACGGCATTGAACTGCTAGCAAGTTCCACTGCTTAATTACCAGTTAAAGAAAAATAAAACACTAATAGCGACCTTGAGATGATTCAAGGGCTTTGGCCACAGCTGAAAAGACATGATCGAGGGGAGACTGGAATGGAGGCCGCAAGTACAACGTAAAGTCCTAGTCGGACTTTTGCGGTGACTCCTGGCCAATCACTTTTGCGTATGTGGGTGAATGAAGAAGGGAGGCAGCGCGGTGTCATGCAGGCAACTTCTGCTGTCTTTGGGGGCCAAAAGCTGTCACAGCCGGCGAATTTGCAGTCGAAAAACATAGAGGGCTCTGAGAAAACTCACTGTAATTGGGCATTTCTATGCACCAAAGAAGCCGCTGACCCACTGTGGTCCCAGTGAAGCTGGCGCTAGATTAACCTTAAAACTCTATCTAAAAAACGAATGTAGGGAGTTGATCTAAAAGATGCGGGGAGCAGAATTTCCATGGTCATTGGTGAATTATTAAACAGCAAATCCAAATTTATGTAGTACTACCTACTGACCATCCGTAAAGCAAATCGAAGTAGTACTATATACTCAGGATTCTTCTATCAATCCAGGGAGACCTTGAATTTGCGAGGCGATGTCCATCTATTAGTCTTGACTAGCTCACGTCGGACGCCTCTTAAGGCATTCGCCCAGCAGGACTGATTGCAGCTTCATTCGTATGTGTGTAGAGCTAGTGAGCTGTGGAATAGACCGAGAGTTCTTCAAGTTCTCACTGAATGGTGACATTCGAATATCTGACATCATTATCTTTACACCTCTAGCCTGGCTATTCCCTAGTCACTACTACTGTTGTCTCCTCTCCTTTGTGTGGCCGAGTGACGAATGTAGGAGCTCTTGAACTGAAACCTTTTGGCCCTATGGAGCTCTGCCAACTCTTCGGAACCACTATCGTCTGGGCCTCGTTTTTGGCTTGAGCTTTCAACGCTTTCCGGCTGGAATGTATCACTTCGTTCCAAATCTAATTCTGCGAACTCGTCATCCTCAGACCCCAAAGAGGTGGATGACCTCAAGGTCGCCAGGGTATCGACTCGCTTATGGGTAGGTTCAAACCGGGCAATCTGCGCCAGAATCTCATCTTCTGGGATGTCGCCCATCTCCGCCTTCTTTTCTTCGAGGAGCGCCCGAATACAGGACCTACCACTTTGCGATTTGTGATGGTCATTCAGAACGTCGGCACGGACGAAGGTTTTTTGGCAACCCCATGCGCTACCGTTCCGAAGATATCCATAACAAATGAATCTCCTCTCTCCAGCATGCCGGGTCTCTTCGTGTCGCTTCTTGTCATGTTGCCTTACGAATGTCATCCCGCAAGTGTCGCACGCAAAAGGGCGTTCATTCCGGTGGCTTCTCTCATGGCTCTGCAGGTTCGCAGGCCGAGTAAAACTTTTAGGGCACTGTGAGCATTGAAATTTGGCTGGACGTGCAGCTTTGGGCCTTGTGTCCGGTCCGGATTGGGCATGCTTCGGAAGCTGTCTTCCTCACCTATGATGCCGTGGCTCTCCAACATGTGCTTTTGCAGTTCAGCCCGCGTCGCGCACCCCAAAGTCGCAGTGATACAACCTTCGATTGTGCATAGGTACGCACGTTCATGGCGAGCAATATGTTGGTCTCGCAAGTCGCGGTTTGCGAAGCCGTGGTGGAAGTACCGGCAGGACATCCTGGGGCACTTGAACCAGTTGTTGCCATATAATTTACCAAGACTTGCTTGGGCGGCATCCTCGTCATTCAGAAAGAAGTACATCTCCAGAGACGATCTGAATTTAGAGATGACTTGGGGGAAGTCCAAGAGATCCTCGGCCTCTGAGCCGCAATGAAAACCCATAATTTGCTTGCGCATCCAAACCACAACCTGCGCGATTGAGGTGTAAATATCGAAGTCCTCCAAGGGGCTCAGGGCCTTCAACGGTTTTTGAGGGACCATAATGTTTTGCTCTTGCTCTAAGAAGTGACTGTCCAAAACAGCCTCGAGGCTCTCAGCCAAATCCAGCATGTCCTCATCAGTTGGGCTATCCTGCAGCCAGCTGAGAAGGTGGGGTACCCAGCAAACGCTGGTGTATTCGAGGAACCCGTAAGATCCGGCCAAAAGCGCTGCCTCCAGCACTGCCTCATCAACCTCTCGGTCAATTAATTCGGTGCACAAATAGGCAATGCTGATCAAAGTTAGGCTTTTCTCAGCCTCCGATATGCAAAAGATGTTATCATTCTTGAGAAATCTGGTGACAGAGTGTTAGTTTCATATGAATGCAAATTCAGATAGGAACGACTTTGACCTACTCCCTCACGGTGCTGTGTACAAGCTCGACTGTTTGGTCGGGATGTACTTCGACGAATGATGCACAAAGATCCTTGGCAGTGTCTACCAATCGTCGCCCTCTGCGACGACGTGATCGCTGTGCAGATCAACGGATGCTGCCACTTGAATCTCATACCATTCAAGCGGCCTTTTCGCGCAGCAGATCCATCCCAAGAGCTGCTCAATCGTTTCGATAGTGGCGGTTGGAAGACCTTCTTTGATGCGCTGCAGGATTCTGAGGTACACCTCGTTAAGGTCATTGGGGAAATGGTCGGACCTCCAATGACTCAAAAGTTGTTCTCTCGAGGCCTGGTGGTACAGCTCTGGGAGAACACACTTCGCATAAATGAACATGCCTGGAAATCAATTCGCAATCTAATAAGTCCCACGTTGGCAGAGAAGTAGATTGGAGTCTGCTCTCACACGTACCTTGAGATTTTGCTGTGACTACTTTGGCAATATTCAGCTCGTACTCTTGAAAGGTGCCGAACTTTTGCTCAATCTTTGCCTGCCATTCAGTCGAATAGATATGGATGTCTCGTTCAGTATTCTCCGTCGTGATGCTGATAGCTGACAGTCCTGATAGATCCTTTCTAGCAATTCCATCATCTTGAGATACGAAAATGCAGCGAATCTCATCAGCCTGTGTCCGTCCGAGTGAGTCAACTATGTTGCTAAACCAAGAGCAAATCTTCTTGCGCTCGTCCCTCTCACATTCATCAATCCCATCAATTATGAGATAGGTTTTACGACATCGCAGAGCCAGATCCAGTAGCATCTTAGTATTATCGGTTTTTTTGAGAACAGCCTCGCCGTTCTCTGTTCTCATATTCTCGTAGACAAGTGGAAGGAGAGTTGTATCTTGCGTAAGCATTTGCGCCAAGAAGGATTTAGCAACAGAGATGAATGTGTTGCTTTGAGGATCGGATTGTACACAGTAAAAGAGTCCTACGGAAACGTCTGGTATGGCGCGATTTTGATCAGCAACGACTGAGGCCAAGACGGATTTCCCTTCAACATTGGGTTAACGAAGCACTGAATAGAGATGAAATCGTGGAAACCAGTATAAGAGGTTATGGTGAGCCGACTCACCTGCTCCTGGTTTTCCATTCAGCCATAGCAGGGGGAGTAGCACAGTAATCCTTGTCAGACCACCTTTGGAATCTGTCATCGTCAAGGAGCCATTTGCCTGCAGCAGAATCTTCCTCCCTAGCACGGCAATGACGCTTGTGTCTCTCCCAAGGAAGCCTCGACCCTAGCCATTAAAGCATCTCACGGTGTTGTCGATCGACATTTGCCTGCGCAGCTTGAGCGAGTGCATCTTCAGTCAGCTGTCGAATTCTTTGCACCTCTTCGAATTCAATCAAGGAGGCGCGGTTTTCTATCAAATGCCTGTGCTGAGAGAAAGCTCTTTTAAGTTCCTTGACACAAACCTCGAAACCTTTCCAGACTCCTTGGAATAGCTGCTGCCAGACTGTAAAAGAAAAATGTCAGAAGAAAGTAGCATTCTTAGACCGTACAAGGGGAGTTGACGCATATTTCTTCTTCAAGAAGATGACGGCTTCCTTGTGGATAGCAAGAATGTCTTTGAATATGGTCACAAGGAGTGTCTGCATGTGGCTGTTGTCCGAGAACAGACTCTTGTACGACGAGAGTAGAGGAAGACTCTCCTGATAGACATTGAGGAAGGCATCAAAAGCATCAACAACGCTCGATGTGATCTTGACAAGTCAGTAGGCTTCTAATGGTTTGTTCCTGGGAGCTGACCGACCGTCAAAATGAACTTGAGTGGCCCCTATAGGGCCAATTGTCAGCAAACCCGTGCGGCTCTATGGACCGTTAGGACGACCGGCTCACCCAAACGAAGGCCAATATGTCGGATGCGTTGAGAAATACTTCAATCACTTTTTCGTACTCTTTCATTGACTTGAGGAATGGGTCTAGTCGGCGCATGTACCTCCATCGTTTGTCTTGGGCATGTTTGCGCTGGATGCCACCCATTGTCTGCAGCAGGTCATCGAAGCTGCTGAACTGAAATTGATCCAGTTGCTCCCTACTAAGTCCAGAGCCGTGCTTGAACTCAGCAATTGCTCGGTCAAATTCCCTCTTTAGCGCGTCTTGGGACATCTTGATGCTTTCTCGATATACTCTAACACCAGACAATGATGGTTCTAGGTGCAAGACATCGTGGTCGCATTGCACCAACAGGCTGGATCATTATTGTCACGCTGAGCAGGCGATCGGAGCCCTTTTTCGAAGTGTCGGGGGCAGCCATCCGGAAGGGTGTGTAAGAGGCAGTGCATGCTGACCGAAGCCGAGGGTTCTGGAGGCTGTGCCAACAGATAGGTACATAGCAAGTATGCCTTGGAAGAACCTTGGAAGTTTTTACATATACAGCCACTTGAGCGACCCCATGCACGGGCAAACACGAAAGTGGTGGCTTGAATATGTAGGTGTACATAGATCATGTACTTGAGAGACTCTGCCCGGCGACGACGAGTCTATTTGCTTTTGGTTGATCGCTCTTGCCGTTGATATAGTGCATTTAATAGAGGATGTATGTAGTGATGAGGTTTGGTTGCAGCAAGAGCAACCCCTCACACTCCCCGTGGGAAGTAACAACCCCTAACCTTTAGCTAGCGCCTGACTCTCCCGCCAGCACCAAGAGCAGCATGGACTTTACTCCTTTTGTGACAGAACGCTGTGAATCGCAGGAACAAGCTACTTTTCCGCCAAGCGACTACAATTATCAACAGAGCAACCTAACGACTGAACACGCAAAAGACCCCCTTGAAGCATTCACACTTGCTCCTATAGCGCCCGGCTATGGTGACTCTTTCGCGCAGGAGGCTGTCTCAGAACTACCAGGCGGTGAGGTATGTTTGGGCATGGTGAGTAACCGCCGGCATATCCGGGAATGAGAAAAACAATGCCACGCTGCTAATTACTCACGACATCAGCTTCCAGATGTCGTGACGCTGTTTAGGTGGACTCCTAAAGAGAGAACCCTTCATACAAGCCAAGACAGCGACAAACCCGGCCATCCAGGCTGGGAACCACTATCAGTGTGTGTTCAAGAGGAATGCGCATATCTGAGCACCGAGTCTGGCCAGGCTGTATGTATCCTCAACAGGCGTGTCTCGCATGCAGTAGTTGAGCTATGGGGTTTGGAGGGCTTGCAATTCCAAGCGTTCGCACAAGCTAGGGAGTGGCGAGCATGACTTAATGAACGTCGCACAGCGAGGACGGGACGGAAGGATACATCAAACATCCGACTGCAGGTCGTACTATTAGTGATAGGCCGTCATGACGTTGCGGATGAGGCTGCGCGACTCCTTGCGCAGAACCACCTTTTTCTTCAACAGCCCCATGAAAACCTCAATGTTCACCCCTATTTTAATCCACATTCGTTACACATCCCAGAGCTACTACAAGGTGCTGGATACGCCGAGGAAGTGTCCAGGCACATGCGCGACGAGGTCACAGAGTGCAGTGCCCATGGATCAACATATGATCTCTCAGGGCCTGGCTTGGTCGACCTAATCCTCAATATAGATGAGTTTTACAAGCATGTCCCAGGACATGACTACTTGCAAGAAGCGCATATTGATGGACGCATCCGAACTCCGCTAAAGGGGTAAGCGAAATGAGGTTATATAGTCCCATCATATGCCAGAATGCTCACATTAACACAGGCATCAGAAGGTTGCTGTCGATTTCATGCTTAGGCGTGAGTCTGGCGTTAGTCAGTCTTGCCGTGGTTTGTGGGCCACCCACACTTCAGATGACGGTCTTCCGGTGTAAGTTATTGTCTGCTTGGGTTCCCTATTGGCTAAGGCACTGATATGATACGGTACAAATTCGAGCATGTAATCACTGGCGCGAAGTGTCGGACAGCTCCAGACTGCCAAGGTGGCCGCATTGCCGATGACGCCGGTCTGGGCAAGACCTTAACTACTCTTGCCACGATTACCAGTACTTTACCGAACGCCGAAGCATTCGTGAAACAGGATGAGAGCCGGGCAAGGGCTACGCTAGTTGTAGTTCCATCAGAACGTAGGCAGGATATGGGTATGGCGTCAAGCAGGAGTCTAAGCTAACGGCCTTCATCAGTCCTACTAACTACTTGGAGAGACGAGATTACGAGGTAAGTCACCCTCGCAAATGCTATCGGTATCATGGAAAAAGCGATATTCTTACTTAGTAGGCACATCTACCTCGGGGCTATCAATTTTGAAGCTTATCATGGCCAAGGTAGACAGGAACTTGGAACAAAGCTGAGCGAGGTCGAACTTGTACTCACCACTTATGGCACCATTATGGTAGAGTACGGGAAACGCGACTCCATCTTATATCGATACAATTGGTATCGGATCGTCTTGGATGAAGGCAAGTTGTCTTTGATGTCACAGAGATGCTTACGTCACTAATATAAATAGCCCACCACATTCGCAATGTGAATGGACTCAGAACCCGTATGCGATAGTGTCTGACTAGCACCCTGATCCAGAACAAATTGGACGACCTAGGATCGATTGTGAAGTTTTTAAAAGTCCCTTGGAGAACCCTGCAGTATTCAATAAGCATATCACAAGAGTCCTTCGTCAGGGCAGTTTGGAGCATGGCTATGATAATCTGAAACAACTTCTGGCATCAATATGTTTGAGGCGCAATAGGTCTATCATTTCCGGTCCCGGCTACAGTACCGAAACCGCCAGACTCGAGGTTAGCCAGGCCGAGCGAGAAAACTACCGAACTGTCGAATTCAGAGTGCGTCACGCGGTGATGACGGTCGATAAGTCTAGAAGCTCGAAACATGCACATTACAAGATAATGGAAGCACTGCTACGGCTACGAATGTTCTGTAACACAGGTCTAGCAGCAGTAACTTCAGCGGCAGGAAGTGGCGAATCGTCATCTCTCTTCAACCTGATGAGATACTGGCCAAGTTGCAACAGGCTGGACAGGCCATGTGCTTCTATTGCTCGGCTGACATCGAGTCTCTCGGTGATATGATGAACGCATATGACAGCGGAATATTGACGCAGTGCTCTAACCTAGTCTGCAGTGACTGCCTGTCCCAATATCACGAGGAGTTCACGGCTTTGCTGGCACCAAGATGCCCCATCTGCAAGTTTGAGCACGGGATTGCTGAACTTACGCCAAAAGCTCATGACGCTGGACTAAATACGCAGCGCAACTTTCCAACCAAGGTGAGAGCTCTGGTAGAAGACGTTCAAACCCATTCCTTGTCAAAGAAATGGTAAGCGTTCGATTGCTCTCTTAACATGATTTGGCTATACTGACGGTAACTAGTCTGATCTTCTCCTTTTGGAAGAAGACCCTGGATATGATCGGTCAAGCTCTTGAGAACCGTGGTCTAAGCTACCTTCGTGTCGACGGAAACATGTCAGCTAAGAAGCGCAATGAGGCCCTTCACCAATTCCAGAGGAATAGCTCTTGTCGTATTTTGATGATGACGTTCTCAACCGGTGGTGTTGGGTGAGATCCCTAACAAACACAAGACACCATATATTTGCTGACAAGGGCAACGGCGACTGTAGTCTCAACGGTTTCACGGTCGCGAATCGTATCTACATCATGGAGCCACAATGGAATCCCGCCATGGAACAACAGGCTATCGGCCGTGTGCTCCGCATCGACCAAGACCAACCCGTGACCGTCGTGAGTTACGTTATGCAGCGATCTATCGAAGAGGCAAGTCGAAACCCCGTCTAGAACAACATGCCTGCCTTCGTTACTGTCTTTCCCCATGAACATGGACGAACAACTAATTACTTCACAGATCGTGCAATCGAAACAGCTCAGGAAACTACAGCTCGCCAGCGGGGGGTTCAGGGCTGGAGAGGACGGCTCACAGGAGCAGCCCAGTATGCTTCAGCAGCTGGTGATGGCTTTGGAGGCTCAATTCGGAGAGGACCAGGAAACGATTTGACTGGACCCTGGGGAACAGGAGCTGAATTTATCCGAACCAGGATCAGGTAAATCAACTTCCAAGAGAGCAAGCATATCGATTGCTAGTTTGTTGCACGTGCCCCGTAATGTACTCTAGACGTCACTTCAGCTGGGAGTTAAACGGAATGAGATATAGTCACATGGCATGCTTGAGTTCAATTCCTATCCAACCAATTATGGCCGCCTAATACGATTTCGAAACGATAACCCAGCTCCGAATAACCAGTCGATTCGCAATACTCGAGCTGGCTCTGAACGCAAGAGTCCAACTTCGAAGGGAACTCAGCCCCTAATGACCGCTTATTCGCCTAGGAAACTGATCGCGTGAAGATTGGGATTACAAGAGTGTCATCATTGGCTGAAAGGTGAACACATGAGGAATTACAAGGCGCTTGATACCTAGCAAGAGTGCTGGGAAATCCATCTGGCACCTCTCTTGGCTCGGTGCAAGGTTCAGCAGAGCAGCGGGCCTTAGACCAAGGTTCAAGACCCAAAGCCCGTGGGATAACACGATCCCAGTTTGAGGCTGCCCCAACGGATTCGAGTGATCAGACTCAGCAAAGCTGGGTTACTACTCCTGAGTCCAACCGCCAGCTCTCTGAAGAATTGCAGCTGGGGAATCGCGTGATGATTCTGCAGTGAACTCAAGGTCCAAGGACGAGCCCAGTGGGATCGAATACCGTCAGAGGAAATCTTGGGAGAAGCAATCCTTTGTGAGTAATCCGGTTATGCATGAGGCGTGTTTAGAGTCGAGGCTCAGCAGCCTTGATTATCATTCCTAATCAAGGTGCAAAAGTGCAGACGAGATCGCAAAGGGATGGGGTTGTGGGTTTGCGCTCTCGTAGGCAGTACTTGCTAAGTCACACGTTTCAGTACGTCCTACCAGAAAGTAAGTAAATGCTCAGCGACGCCAGCTGGTATTAAAATTCGCTTGAATAGGAATGCAATCGCTGCCCGCGTTATAACACCAGGTGGTGTTTGGTTGGGCTGTGAAAGGAATCGATTGCGCATTGCTATTGGTGGACCAGTAATCCACGGGCTCGTTGGTCTAAGACGAGAGAGCCTACTAGACCTTGTAGAAACAAAACGCCAGATAGAAGTTGGCCACCTCCATTTCCTCAGGGGTGACTAACAACGCACCGCCTCCTCTTTCGCGGACTCCCATGCGCTCACTCAGAGGCCCCAGTATGCGATCATCCTTTTCCGTCTCCCAAATCTCCTTGAAGCTCTGGTGGTATTGCAACTCGAGGTTGTAGTCTTCCGCCAGTGCGCGGAACGCGGGCCAGGGGACCACATATTCAGGTACTTCTTCGACAGCTTCGCTCAGGAAGAAGCTGTACTTCCAGCCAAAGGGAGGCCGGAAGACACCATCAGCTGGCGTCTTGCCCGGAAATCGCACCCGGTACATCTCATTGCCCCATTCTGCAGTCTCCTCTGCCTCACCCTCTTCTTTGTCGTCAGAAGACGGTGGCTCTCCCGTTGCCGCGCTGGCTTTCTTTGCGGCCATGCGTTCACTGAATTCAGTGACTCGCTCTCCGATAATATCGGAGTTGGGAATGCAGCCCAAGAAGCGGCCGCCTTTCTTCAGAGAATTTGATACGTTCTCCAGCATCCTGCGAGCTTTCTCTTCGGTCTCGAAGGCATAGTGCATGCAAAACATCATGCTGACAATGTCAAAACCGCCCTGGGGTGCTGGTCCAAAACCAACTTTCTGGATGACATCGATATCGCCAAGTGAACTGCCAAAACAATCTTTGACATGAAAGAATGCATCGTAGAGGCGCGGTGGACGACCGCCCCTGTGGCCGCCCCTGCCGCCTCTCCCACCGCCACCGCGACTGCTCATATTGCGATAGCGATCTTGAGCTTGATCAATCGAGACCTCTGCGGGGTCAAGACCGACATACAGCGCGACATTCTGGGGTGCTTGCTGCCATTTGCCGAGATCACCTCCCTTGCCACAGCCAATATCGAGTACTAACAAGTCTTTGCCGGCGACGCCAGCAAGATCGCGCCCGTGCTCGTGCGCTCCCGGTGTATGATCCTCGTCGGGGGAGAACTTCTGGATGATTGTGCTCTTGACCCAATTGTTGAACACCCGTAGGCCCTTGATGTTGCTGTCCTTCTTTCTCCAGTCGCGGCCTCGCTCGGGGACGGCATTGTAATGTTGTCTGACGACGTCGTTGATAGCACCGCGCGCAGTCTGGGCTGCAGCGGCGGCAGCTTCTCTCTCGCGCTCGGCTTGACGATGCTTAATTTCGTCTATTTGGGCTTGTGTCATGCGGGCTCCTCGCCCGGGTTTCTTTTGTTTCCGCGGCGCAGGGTCCGAAGGCGACCGTGATCGTTGGCGCTTCTTGGCGGGCTGGAGTTTTCTGGCGTCAAAGGGTTCGGGTTGCGCGTCGTCATTGTCGCGCTCGTCGGCGGGTGCGCGACGTGTGTTGTTGTGGCTGCTGCTGCTGTTTTCGCGAGCAGGAGACCTCTCGTCGCTGCCCATTGTGCGCTAGGCTGGCGGAATACGAGGTCGGTGGTATGGTTTTGTGCGGTTGTATCTGTCAAGATGATGAATAAATCTTTGAGCAGAAATGGTCTTGCGAGAGGAATACGGAGAATGTGACCAACGAATTAGTTGTATGCAAGTATGTACCAATTATGCGAGTCGCGAAAGAGAAAGATGGATGGAAAGGAAAGCTGCACCCCGGAATGCTCCCATCCACTATTACCTGACCTTTCCCTGACGCTAATAATCATCCCATACAAGGAAGGTCACTGGCTCTCTGGCAGAGTCTGGTTTCTTTAGGTGTGGATCATCGGACAACGGAAGGGAGTACGTACCTGAGGCTCAAGATCCGACCCATCAAAGCTCAGTCAAGCAGTTTGATTGGCCGACTGCTCAGTGGCATTACGCGAGCTGTCTGCCGCCTTGCACCTTCCCGGCAGCGCAGCAGCTGTTGCGAACGAACCGCTAGAACCCATCATCTGTACGAGGCTGGCAAACAGCTTTGGGGAACCATTCACTTTCATCACCAACAACCTCCGTTTTATTACCCTCTCCCTCCCTTCGACCACTTGATTGTCACTGTCATTAAGGGCTTCTTGTTGGATTTCAGGATACTGGCTGAAGTCTTGTATCCTTTCGACCTCCGCTCCGTCCTCCCCTCTCAAGCGACTTTCGTCTTCAACCGCCGCCACCATGGGCTCCGATCCGCAGTACGCCAAATGGCCTCTGCTGCCGCTGGCGCAGCATGTCTTCACCCTCACAAACTCATACGCTACCCGTCCTGCCCAACAGTCCTCCATTAAGAGCCTGCAAGATGCTATCAGCGAACACAAGATGGCCCCGCTATACAAATACCTGGCACACCCGACCGAAGGAATCTTGAACCTGGCGGGCGAGGGAAGTGCATCCTCCGCACCCCAAAAGCCCGTCAGCCGGAAGCCCAGCAATGCCGGTATGCTGGCGAACAAGGCTTCTACGGGTGCAAGTTTACCGTGGGATGAGGAGGTATACAACAAACTGAAGGCCGAGAACGACAAGGAACTGGAGGCCTTCCAGAAGGAGGAGGATGACGCCGTTGAACAGGCTGGCGACACGGAGATCATGGCCGCGAGGGGGAAGCGAGCTGAGTACTTCGCCAAGATCGGTGATAAGGTTCGCCTGCCCTCTCAAACGTTGTTGTCGTGTGACCATAGATGCTGACCAATTACGCAGGATAAAGCGATAACAGCGTACGAGGATCTCTCTGAGAAGACCGGTATCCTTGGCACCAAGATCGATATCGTCCTCGCCATAATCCGCCTGGGCCTCTTCTACGGCGACAAGGTCCTTGTGAAGAAGCACGTCGCACGGGCGAAGGCCCTGGTCGAGAGCGGAGGTGACTGGGACCGCCGAAACCGCCTCAAGGCCTACGAGGGCCTGCACCTCCTGACCGTCCGATCCTACAACCTCGCGGCCCCTCTGCTGCTCGACTCGCTGTCCACTTTCACTTCGTACGAGCTGTGCACATACTCCAACCTGGTCGTCTACTCCGTCCTCGCCGGCTCGGTATCTCTGAAGCGCGTGGACTTCAAGAGCAAGGTCGTGGATGCTCCTGAGATCAAGGCCATTCTCGGCGCCGACGGTGACGACAAGCTGAATGCACTCAGTGGTGCTCTGTCCGCCGGACCTGGCGCCGAGGACGCTGAAATGACGGACGCTAAGGCCGAATCCGCCAGGGAAGCGCCCAAGGGCACCACTGTGGTCAACCTGACTACGCTGGGTACCAGCACTGACCAGCCCGAGAGCGAGATGGCTGTCGACTTTTCGCCTCTCGCCCAGCTCGTGAACAGCCTGTACACCGGCCACTACAAGCTGTTCTTCCAGGCGTTGGCGCATGTCGAGGAGCAGTTCTTGACCCAGGACCGATACCTGCACGAGCACAAGAACTGGTTCATTCGGGAGATGCGTCTACGTGCCTACCAGCAGCTCCTGCAAAGCTACCGGGTCGTCGGTCTGGAGAGCATGGCGAATGATTTCGGTGTCACTGTAGATTTCTTGGACCGGTATGCAAAACCCTATTTTCTTCAGCCAATCCATGGCGGTCAAGCATGTATTGAAAGCTAATTGTAAATCTAGTGATCTCGCCAAGTTCATCGCAGGCGGCCGCATTCCTGCACCATTGACCGCGTAACGGGCAAGGGCATCATCGAGACCAACCGCCCCGACGACAAGAACAAGCAGTACCAGGACGTTGTCAAGCAGGGTGATCAGCTTATCACCAAGCTGCAGAAGTACGGCCAGGCCGTTCGTCTGCGTGGTAGTGAGAGGGCATAAACGCTGCCTCGCGATTCTGCTTTTCCGGGTACGGAGAAAGGAGCATTGGCGTATATGCTAATAAAAGATGTGTACCATTACTGAGATAGACGACGCTCAAAAAGATACATCATGATGAATTGCAAGATATCTTGGCATGAGTGGTGATTTCCTTTGTAAATTCAAGTGCGTCCTTGCATGATCTACGAATCTATCCGTAAAACTAGTCGCTTCTGTAGGTGCCCCTAGACTGTCTATCTATTTTGAACAGTCGCGATGCTCGAACAGGCACTGATCATCAACCTTCGTATGCAAATGCTCCGTTATGCATGGTCCTCGTGAATTTTCCTGGAAATCAACGCAACCCTCAGTTTATCCTAGTGAAGTAAAGTTCCCTCGCGGCCTTCACAGGGCGGCAGCAGTTTACCGGAACTCGTCCATGAACTCCTTGTGGAATTTCTGGATGCTGCCAACCCACTCGGTGCCGGGCGCCAAGAAGGTGGTCCGGAAGTGGAGGGTGCCCTCCTTCTGGCCGAAGCCGGAGCCGGGCACGACGCAGACGCCCGTGGCCTCGAGCATGCGCATGCAATAGAACTCGTCGGGCTCGCGGCCGTCCTTCTTGGCGGCCTCGACGGCCTTGGCGGGCAGGTTGATGGTGGGGAAGAGGTACATGGAGCCCTGGGGCTCGCCGCACTCGACGCCCTCCATGTGCTGGAAGGCGTCGTAGAGGGCGAAGGCGCGCTTCTTGAGGCCCTCGAAGATGCCCGTGTACTCCTGGTTGTAGAGCTCGTACGAGGGGTCGCCCTTCTTGGGCGGGTTGACCATGAGCTCGACGAGGCACTGGCCGACGACGGGGGCGCACAGGGTGATGGAGACGAACTTGTAGATCTCGGCCTCGACCTCGGGCTCGAAGCCGATGAGCTCGAAGTAGCCGCCGCGGTGGCCGCACTCGCCCACCATGCCCTTGGAGACGGAGTGCAGCGAGGCCAGCTCGACGCCCTGGTACTTGCCGGGGTTCTCCTTCTGCAGCTTCAGGAGGGCGCAGCGGAACGAGTGGAAGGTGCCCTTGAACACGTTGGTCTGGTAGACCTCGTCGGCGATGACGACGAGCTTCTCCTGGTCGGCGAACTCGAGCACGGATCGCACGTCCTCCTCGGACAGCGAGGCGCCCGTGGGGTTGCCCGGGTTGATGATGACGATGGCGCGCACATCGGTGCCCTCCTTCTTGGCCTTCTCGTAGGCCTCCTTGATGGTCTCGAGGGAGGTGCCCCAGTGGGCGTGCTCGTCCAGGTAGTACGGGACGCAGGTCGCGTTAAGCACGGCGAGCGAGGCGGTGTACAAGGGGTACTGCGGAATGGGGACGAGGATGCCGGTCTTGGGGCCGGCGCAGATGATGTTCAGGAGGGTGTTGACACCAGAGGATGCACCGCCCGAAAGGTAAATGTGGGACGGATCGGCAGGAAAGCCATCTCGCTCTGGATCGGGCAGGTTACATTAGTCACGGAAAAGCTACACACATGCATGCATATCTACACGGCTGTCCGAGCTGGGCAAGGACTTACCCTCCAGGAACTTGGTAATGCTCTCTTTGATCGCAGGAACACCAGCACTGGCGCTGTAGGCACCGACATTGCCGACATGGCTCAGCAATGACTGCGCGCGCTCAATGACATCCGACTTGTATCCCAGGTGCTCGATCAGGATCTCTTTCTTTTCCAGAAGGAGAGGGTTCTCGAGCAGACTCAGCACCTGGCGGAAGAAGGTTATGGGCTTCTGGTCGAGCTGTTGCGGGTTGCCGATGTTGGCACTGATGACCTGGTCGAAGGGAAGGTCTTTGGCCTCGCCCTTGCGGATCTTGGCGCGGTACTCCTCGGACTTGACGGCCAGCTCGCCGCGGACGGCGTACTTGGCCTCAATCACGTTCGGGTTGATGTTGTTTATGTTGAGCCGAGTCATCGCGTAGGAGGTCGAGTTACTGCCGTGAAAGTTTCGTGGGTTGTGCCTGCCGAAAGGAGTGCGGGATGGAGGGGTAATAGATAAAAGTGACGATGGTGGGGAAGCTGGAGCGCAAAAGTTGGTTAACAAATCTTCTTCGTTCACCGAGCGACGCGACGGATAATAATAACTGGGCTGGCTACAGAATGGGGCACCTTGGGACAAGCTAGGAAAAGAAGTCGGCGGTATCAATGTGGAAGGTGCAGGCGAAGAAATGCCTCTCTCTCTCTCTCTATCCCCCATGCGATAATGACACACTTGGTGACACAGACAAGGAGAGGAACAAGCCCCCCCGCGATCTACTGCATGATGATCCTTCGAATGGACGGACGGCAGTTGGGACTCATTGACAGCGCCTCGTCCTTCTGCGACGGTGTACGAAAGCAGGCGGCAGATGGGCGATGCAGGGGTCATCGGATCGGGACCCTTGATCAGGAATGGTAGGGTATGACCCGACCAGATCTGCCTTTACCGCGTTCCATCGCTTCCATCGCCGCCCTGCCTTAGTAGACAAGATGTGCTTTCGGTCGGTGAATCATCGAGTTGACAGGTCAGGTTGGCCTTGGGATCCACGAATTTGGCTTGTAAAACCGTGGAGCTGGGAGTTGTTTTGCGGGTTCGTCCCAAGCTTCGCTGGTGTGTGTCATGGTGCTAGTGGTCATTTTGTGTGTGTCGATGATGTCGAAACCGGATAGCCAAGGTGAAGAAGAGATCTTAGTAGGCTGCTTAGGGGTCTTTTCTTCAGTGCGGCGCGGCGGGCGTTGGTGGAGCTAAGAAAGTTCGCGGGGGCAGGGCGCAGGTATTAATTATTAGTCCCCCTTGGGGCCAGAGGTGAGATCAAATATGACCATCCCACCGCCTCCCAAACACAAATCAAATCAAACGCAATGCACTGTCATATCGACAGCCACGGAAAACCGAAAATGGGATGTTCCATTACCTGAAGAGAAAGCGCGCACCCCACGCTTTGGGTTGGACGCGTGACATGTTTGCTTTGTCGGCCATGACGAAACCATGGCGGCAGCTGCTCGAGCTCGGCGACTTGTGGCAGTGGCATGCGACCACATCTTGGATGTCGCTACTACCATGTTGGGCAAGCGAAGCCCAGTTCTTTTTGTTATGTTGTGTTCGGGAGAACAATTAATAAGGAAAGTATAATTCTGATGTAGTGTACGTTTGCCAGTCGAAATGTAGGCAGGTAAACTGGCCGTGAAGCGGAGGGGAAAAAGCAAGCAGTGAATTGGCTTTTCTCTCCCGCCTCCCTGTACTCCCAACCTTATCGGCGCTTACCACTCCTCATTTGAAGGTTGCTGGCATTCCCTGCCCACGTGGGCAGGCCACTTTGTCTCTGCAACAAGACAAATATCCCCCAGTTCTTCTACCCAAGGGAGCCTTGACAAGCGACATTTCAATGGAGGTACGCAAGGTGGATTTAGCCGGACTTAAGCAATTGCATTCACATCATACCGTTGCGTTCTTTTTTGTCATATTTCATTAATACTTTACCTACTTCTGTTTACTCCTTATAAACTGAAAACAAATCGCGAGAGAGAAACAGATGGGCTGAAGAAGCACTGAAAACAAACCAGCTACTGGACTCTTACCTAGGCTCGTTGGGGAACCCCCAATACATCTGGTAGTACCTCCCAGCAAATCGAAAGCCCCTGTCCACCATCCACCAGACATTAAGCGGCAAGTACGCAAACATGAACATCATTAGGTCCTTGTGTCGCTTGTCGTCGGCGCAGGGGGAGCAAGAGGTGATTCAACACCGCGAAAGTAAATGCCAAGACGTCGGAAATCCATATACACTGACCTCTCACCTTACGAAACCAGAGGGCATCATCCGCGAATTCATGGATGTTGCCGTAGCTTGAGTTGCGGCGCATCGTGAACACTGTTGCTGCTTTCCGGACAGCCGTTGAGACCAACGTGACCAGCAGGCACCATGTACCAAAAGTGATGAACAGTATAGCATTGTTCAGGGGGTGCATACCCCAACGCGGCCTCATACACGTGAGGAGCTCGTCACTTTGAAGCCATGGGAGTAGCTGGCTTTGGAACCAAATCATCGCAATCATGATCCCCAACTGGACACCCTTCCACAGACAGAGGAAAAATATAACCACGACCTGCTCCCAAGTGCTTGCCTCCCATTCTTGCAGGGGGACCGCAGGAATTGGATTGTTAGCAGCAGGTGGCGCGGCAGGCCCATTGCCGCCAACGGGCTGGAGCTCGATGTCGCCCTCATGCTCGGGAGGAGGCGTGGGAGCTCTGTCACTAGCCACCCGAGCAAGATGTCGATAGTCCACATACATCTTCCGAAATGCACTTACTCCCCATGCGACGAGTGGGACGATAATCACACAGGCGTACAGGATATAGACCCAGGGCCCATAGAACTGCTCGTGGTCTGGGTATTCGGGTATTCCCCTTGCCGTGCTGGCGGGGAGCTGGGTGGGAATGAGACCATGAGCACCGTCGATCTCCGAGGTCCTCAAGGTAGAGATATTCTTCCCGTTGAAGGACGTGTTACCTAGGAGCTTTACCACAATAAAGCCGTCCATCTTAGCGGTTGTCAGTGGTTGAAAGACTGAGTGATGGTAGTAGATCTTGAGGTTCTTCTGATGAAGTTGTTATTATCCAGCCGGATTGCGTTTGTGGGTGAGTTGGACTGTATGTGGTAAAGGACATAGATCAAGCCCCAATATGTATACCAGTCTGTGAGCGAGCATTAACTAAGGACTATTATCTTCTTTCGAAAACAAATTCTTCGTTTCCGCGAGAACATAATAGCTGTTTTGAGGAGACGGCAACAGTCCATTGTTCACGAATTGTTTCGTCGTGGTAGGGGCCCCTTACAATGACAATGTTCAACCCCCTTTATTCGGTATCAATGAACAATGCGAGGACAAACTCTCACTGCTGTTGGGTAATTTTCGGACCATGCTCCTTATGCAGGTTGATGTATGCCATTTGGTTCTGTTAGATCCTCTAAAAGATGGACATCGTGTATCGATTTACCAGCGCTTCATGAGTGGTTGTCACACACTGGAACTGGTGCCGATGAGCCTATGGTCATTGATTTGCCTACTTCTCTACAATACTTGCGTGGATCAGACCAATGTCCCTGGTACGTCTGTTACTGGTGTTATATATCTCTTGGTTTGTGTCTAATCGCTGTACTTCGTGAGTCTATGATGCTAATCAAGCCAAATAGGTGGCCTGTTTGGACCAAAGTTAGGTTAACACAGACAATATTGCACTTGTGGTGTCGAGGCAGTGATATATCACTTGTATTGTTATACTCATTGAGTACAATGTGCCTCTGCCGCCTCCAGAGACCGAACCATTACATATTTGCATGGATACGTGCCCATATCTAAGAAATGGCGCTTAAGTGGACGAAATACTATATGGAGAGTATACTGTTGGTAATATCTAAGCTGGGCCTCAAAGGATCTCACTGTAAGGGGCCTTGCACGTTTTCTCTATATGGTTGTCACTCAGTACAGATTGTCTTTTGGCTAATGATTCAAAAGCATACACAGTCGATGTAGCCATATCAGACTTGGCAGCGATATCATTTGCATAGTCTCAGTGATTCATCATTGCTGGATTTAAGTTCGAGTATACTCGGGTTTCGCCTACCGCGCAGAAAACTTAACTCAACTACACTATGAAGCAGTATCTTCATAGTAGGGAGAACGAAGATGTTAACAGACTTCTACTATGACCGCCATATCCGTTTTGCTACTGCAAAGACCTACTACTAGATGGGTGGTTCCGATATTGAACCCAGCTGAGAAAATGACAAAGGCTATGGCGGTTGGTTCGGCGATTTCAGTAATAATACGAATAACGCCAATTGACAAAAGAATGGCAAAAAGAACAATCCCATTGGAAGAAAATGGGGAACTAAGGCGTGGGTTAGGCCTAATTGTCATGTGCTGCAGAGACGGGACAGAGATGATGACTGCAGCAATCCTTGTCTCACTGTGTGCGCGGGTTCCCGAGTTCCCGGTTCTATACTGAAGGGGCTTTGTGTTTTAAGTCATCGTTGCTTGAATATAATGCAGGAAGTATAGTAGTGTTTCAGCGACGCTCGGTGATTTCTACTATGTTTAATGATGTGTAACGTGTCTCTCATCTGTTATCGAGCATATCTCAACTTAAAATCTCATTCGACACACCCCCGAACCTGTCGTCCGGGGGATCTGAGACAAAAACCACCCAAAGATCCCGGGGCTGGGTCTTGGTCTTGCCCTGTGATAGTCACATTCCTTCATCAACTTCCTGCTGCGTATTCGGATCTGCATTCTCCAGATCGCACCGCCTGACTTTCGCTGCAATCCATACAAGTAGTGGTGGTGTGCCTCATTATGCTGTCATCCCGGTGCATTTGTAAGACATGCATGCCCCTTAGCGCTTCAACTTGCCTGTGGTAACCTGGGGAGGGAGGGGCCGGCCCGTTGATCACCGTGTTTCGTTCCCGAATTGCAGTAAGGTCGAACTTGCATGGTGCAGTCTCAGTGGAATTGCAGTGACGGCACGTCAGGGCCGATCAACATCATAGATCGTTCATGTATGTAAACTCTCTGGCGTTGATGCGTCACTGACTTCTCGATTCGATATTTCACCAGCCAGTCAATATCAAACAACTTCCCACCGGCCTAGATTTCGACACAGAAGAAATCGAGCCAATCTGTCCAGGATATCCCATCGGCGAGCTTTTATCCTTGATCATCCAGCCATGAAGTTTCTGTGCCTTCATGGCGCGTATGGCAGCGCCAAGGTAGGTATCACGTTGTTGGGGTGTAGAGTGTCTCCTTGAATATGTGCCGCGGTTTGCTGATCGTGTCTTCCAAGAATTTCCAAGCCCAACTTAGCCCATTCTTGGACGAGGTGAAGGACAGGGCCGAGTATAGCTTCATGTGGATTGATGGCATTCACGAGACGGCGCCGCCGGACGGCTTCCAAGACTACTTTAGGGCGGCCCCTTGGCACCGTCACATCAAGTTTGAGGCGGCCAACTTCCTGAAGAGAATTCGCCAATTTCCACAAGAGCAGCGCGCCGAGGACTCGATATGGTTTCTTCTCGCCGGAGAGCAACTCATCCCCGCCGAGTCACTGACGGAGGCATTGGAAAGGATCTTCAAGATTCTGGACGAAGACTCCGAAATCACTGTACGTTTTGTCATGCTGTGCATCCAAAGGGGGGGGGGGGTTCAGGCTAATCATGGGCTCACAGGGACTCATTGGCTACTCAGAGGGATCCATGATCGCCGCCAGCCTCGTTCTCGAGGAGCAGCGGCGGCGGAAAGAGCACGGGACGTTGCGGAGCATTGAACGTGCCGTCTTCTTCGCTGGCTGGCCGCCTATGGCTGTTGTCGATGGCCAGGCCCGCCTCGTTCTCTTGGACTCGCCCGACGATTTCATTGATATACCGACATTCCATGTCATTAGGTGCAACGACCCCTACCTCAATAGCTCCATGTCCTTGTACACGGCATGCGATGAGGACTGTGCCGAGATGCTCGATCATGGGCAGGGTCATACGGTCCCTCGCGGCCCGCGCACGATGAAAGAACTGATCACCGTGCTGGACAAGTTCCTGGACACCAACAAGGACTTCCAATTCGAGGACAATTGAGCACGCCGGGTTTGGCTCGGAGATGATCGGATCCGGGGGCGAATACTGTAAAGCCACTCGGGTTGTCAGATAGCAGCAGTCAATAGAATCACATAACCAGATACGTCCTAGTTCCATGGCAAATCCCACGTGGTTCTGCTGTGGCATTATTATGTAAAACCCCTAGTGCCTCGCCTGGCTTTGAACGGCGCTCATCATAGCGCATTCGCGTTTATCGCATCCCCGGTAGTCCGATGGAGAAAGGGGCGCCGTTATCTTAAGCCCCCGGCCCGAGCACTTACTTGGGCGGCAATGGATTGGGGCTCTAAGTGAATTAGGAGAAACAAAACGATCAACCTATGGTTTGACACAACTTAACCGGAACCGTGTGTTTGAGCATAAAAAAATGAGTATGGACATGGACATGGATAGGAGCATGGATGTGAGCGTTGCGACAGGAGTATGTTCCACTCTGGCTCGGGAACCACTATCACGCAGCTTCCTTTCCTTCCCTCCTCATTCCGTCTGTCTGGACACTATACTACCCCAACTTGATGCAACAAAAGTAATGCGGATCAAAAGAATGCAGATCGAATGCAGATGCGGAGCAGATGCGGAATCTGAATTCGGCGAGGGAGCCCAATCAGACTTCTATTGCTGTCTCACGTGGCCAGATTTTGGGCTAGACCATGTTGGCGACTTTGGCCCTGTTGTAGCGCTGATACTTCAGCCCATCTCGATTAATCTATGATGACGGCCCATTAAGGTTACGCCTCGCTATTGATGGGATCTACTGATAGGATCGAAAGCATGCCCCTGGAGACCCTGACGGATTTGACGGCGCCGATTATTCACCTCCCGCAGGAGGCATGGCGGATGACTAGGAACGCCAAGACAGCCAAAGACACCTGCGAACTCAATACGGTCTACTCCTTCTCTTAGGCATTCGACACACAGGTCTAGTGGCAGTTTATGCAGCCGCAGGGCAGCAATCCGAGACAGACATTTCTTCATCCGAACCCTCCTCTTCTTAGCATACTGTCCTATCTGCTAGCAGATTGCTCTGCTCCATGACCCCTAAACCATCATCTCCACCACCGCCAGCGTCTGAGTGGCCTGCTACGGCTCGGGGAGCAAGCGGCTTCCATCAAGTTTAGATCGTATGATCTGATAAGAACGCGCCACCCGTCGACCTGGTATGGGGCGGCGTCTCATGTCATGTGGCTCTTGTAAGCTTCTCGACACCCATACACCTTACTGAGAGACTGCATACCTATCTATCTACTCACATTCTGTGCCAGTATTCCACCTAGTTATAATGCAATACGAGCCCCTTGAGACTCACACACAAGTTGTTGACCGTGTATTCGCTTAGAAGCATGACAACTTGCCCATCCTCTAGACTAGACTGATAGATTTTCTTTCGTCACAACCCATCACATCACGCCCGAAGCCATGGATACCCAGAGCGCCGAGGCCCCCCGTCTGGCCCCTGTGGCTGTCGTCGGCATGGCCTGCCGTCTTTCCGGGGACGTCTCCTCGCCCGACGACCTCTGGACAATGCTGTCCCGCTCGAGGGACGGCTGGTGTGAGGTGCCTGCGGGACAGGTTCTCTAGCAAGGCCTTCTACCACCGCAACCCGCAGAGGACGGGGACATTCAACATCAAGGGCGGTTACTTCATGAAACAGGATGTTTCCAAGTTTGATGCGCCCTTCTTTAACATCACGAAGCAGGAGGCTACCGCTATGGGTATGTAAACCAAATCCCCTGCAAGAATACACAATGCTGACATGGACGACAGACCCCCAGCAGCGACAGTTGTTGGAGGTTACTTACGAGGCGCTGGAGAGCGCGGGAATTCCAAGGACACCATCGCTGGCCGGAGTATGGGCGTGTACGTTGCCGGGCGCCCGTCAGACTACCGCCAAGGCACCCTTGATGATACCTGCCAGCTCCCCTTGTTCGACAGCACCGGCAATCAGGTCTCGGTCCAGGCTGGTCGCATCTCCTACTATTTCAACCTGCAGGGACCTTCCTTCACTGTTGACACCGCCTGCTCGTCTGGTCTCTACGCTCTGCACTCGGCCGTCCAAAGCATCCGTTCGGGGGAGTCCGAGTCGGCCATCGTCGCCGGCTGCTGCCTGCGTCTACAGCCGGACGACATGATCTCCATGTCCATGATGGGCATCTACAACGAGAAAGGCCGGACCTTCGCATTCGACAGCCGAGCGGACTCTGGGTACGCCCCCGGTGAGGGGTTTGGCTGCCTCATTCTGAAGCCTTTGGATCAGGCTTTGCGGGACAATGACAAGATCCGGTCCATTATCGTCAACACCGGGATCAACCAGGACGGCAGAACTGTCGGCATGACTACGCCCAGCGGCGAGGCCCAGCAACGGCTCATCCAAGAAGTCTATACCAAAGCCGGCATCGACACACAGGACACCGCTTTCATCGAGGCGCACGGGACAGGAACGAAAGTAGGAGATCCAATTGAGGCAGGTGCCATATCACGAGTCTTCAGCGCTGGTCGTTCGAAGAGGAATCCCCTGTATATTGGGTCTGTCAAGAGCAACATTGGCCACCTCGAGCACGCCAGCGGCATCATCTCCATTATCAAGGCATCCATGATGCTTGAGAGAGGGCTGCTTCTCCCGAACGTGAATTTCGAAAACGCCAACCCAGCAATCCCTCTAGACAAATGGCATATGAAGGTACCTGGGAACGTTCGGCCCTGGCCCAGGGAACAAGAAGTACATCTCCATCAACAATTTCGGATTCGGCGGTGCCAATGCGCACGTCGTATTGGAGCGTCCTCCCTCGGCTGAATCGACAGGATCACCGTCAAAGCTGCCCAGGGGTGGCCCCAAGCTCTTCGCCATCACCGCCAACAGTGAGGAGTCACTGAAGAAGCAAGTGAAGAAGCTCGGCATCTACATCGAGAAGCACCCCGAGATCTTCCAATCGAGCCTCTTCCGCGACATGGCTTACACCCTGGGCCAGCGTCGGACGCATCTTCAGTATCGTATAGCTCTGCCAGCCACGACGCTGGAGAACCTGGAGAAGGCTCTGAACAGCTCCAGCATCCCAAAACGCCCCGCCTCTCGGGAGCCTAAGCTGGCCTTTGTATATACTGGACAAGGTGCCCAGTGGGCGACTATGGGATCCACACTGCTCGAGAGTCATCCTGTATTCGCTGACACCATCCACGCAGCGGATAAGGTCCTGAAAAAGATCGGTGCGGGCTTCTCATTGGTGGAAGAGCTGCTGAAGGACGGAAAGCAGAGTCGCATCAGCGAGCCCGACATCAGTCAGTCGGCCTGCACAGCAGTACAGCTGGGTCTCACTGAGCTCCTCAAGTCCTGGAAGATCACGCCGTCGTGCGTCATTGGACATTCGTCTGGAGAGATCAGCGCGGCGTATGCTACGGGTGCCATCACAATCGAGGAAGCTATGACAAGTGCCTACTACCGTGGCCATTACGCTACTGCGCTGAAGGCGACCCACCAGCACCTCAACGGCGGTATGTTGGCCGTGGGCAAGAGCTCTGCCGAGGTCAAGGAACTCATCGCAGCTCACCGTTACCAAGACATAGGCGTGGCTTGTGAGAACTCCCCCAACTCCGTTACTGTTTCGGGGCAGCAGGATAGTCTCGATCAGCTCAGCGCGAAGTTGGAGAGCCAAGGTATCTTCAACCGGAAGCTGAGGACGGATGTGGCCTACCACTCGTCCCACATGGAGGTCATCGCCAATGACTACATGAACGCCATCAAAGATATGGCGCCTGGCGACCGGAGCGAAGTTCAGATGTATTCATCCCTGCTCGGCAGCAGACTGGACTCTACCCTCTCCCTCGGTGCTGAATACTGGATCAACAATTTGACCAAGCCCGTCCTCTTCTCCACCGGAATGCAGAGCCTCTGCACCGAGGCCCAACCCGACGTGATCGTGGAGATCGGTCCCCACTCGGCCCTCGAGGGCCCCATCAAGCAGATCCTCAAGAGCTGCGGCAAAGAAGCCGCCGCCAAGACCAAGTACTTCCCCTCGCTTGTCCGGAACACCGACGCCACCGGAGCCGCGATGGCACTTGCCGGCAACCTCTTCGCGCAGGGCCAGTCCGTCGACTTCAACGCCATCAACGAGAGCCAGTCCGGTCCTCATCTTCCAAGCGTGCTGACGAACTGCGAGCCGTACCCCTGGGCGGAACACAAATACTGGGCCGAAGGCCGCTCGAGCAAGCAGCGCCGGCTTCGGCCGTTCGCCCGCCACGACCTTCTGGGCGTCCTGGAGGGCGCCTACAATGAGACATCGCCGTCGTGGGTCAACATCCTCAACGTCGACAACGTCCCCTGGCTGCGGGACCATCGCATGCAGTCCCTGATCACGTTCCCGCTCGCGGGATACTTTGAGCATGGCGATTGAGGCCGCCTCCCAACTGGCCCAGCTCCGCGGTATCGAGGTGTCCAAGATCACCGGCTACCGGATCCGCGAAGTGCACATCTCCAAGGCCTTGATCATGGAGGAGAGCACCGACTACGAGACGTCGGTCTCGCTACGACCCCACGCCGAGGGCCTGAAGATGTACTCGGACGACTGGGACGAGTTCCGCCTCTGCTCCTGGACCTCGGGTCGCGGGTGGCTCGAGCACTGCCGCGGTCTGGTGCAGACCAAGAAGGAGAGCAAAGCAGGGCAGATCAGTAGTGGCCATTTGAACAGCGCCCCCGCTCGTTTTGACGCGGCGAAGAAGGCGACCGAGCAGATCACCACCGATGCTCTCTACGCCGAGCTCGACGGTTTCGGCGCAAACTATGGACCCGTCTTCCGGATGGCGCAGGATTGTGGCCTGGCGGCCTCGAAAGAATATGCCATTGGCAACGTGCGCTCCTGCAACACGAAGTCGTTGATGCCGCACAAATACGAGCTGCCCTCGATCCTCCCCGCGCCCTTCTTGGATATGCTCTTCCAGCTGGCTTTCCCCGTCCTGGGCGCCGGGCGCGGCCTCATGTCCGCTCTGTTCATGCCGGCTGCGGTCAAAGAGCTCGATATGAGCATTCCATCCCTGGCAAGTATCAGCGACGACATCACGGGCATCTCTTGGGGCAAGGCGGATCTCGCCAGGCCCGCGCCCGCGGACTTTTTTGTCGATGCCTGGCACCCGTCGAACCTGGACAACCCGATCATGAGAATGGCGGGTTTCCGCATGGTGCCTGTGTTCGATGATACCGCCAAGGCGCCACCTGCACGCTCGCTGTGCTACAATGTTCAATGGGAGCCCCTGAATGGCGGCTTGAACTTTGCAGAAGCTCCTGTTCACGAGAATGGCGCTAATGGGGAAGCCCACAACAAGGATGACACGAAGAATCAAAACGGCGACCACAATGGAACCAAGGGAAAGGAAGTGGCAGTTGACGAGGCCGAGTCCTCGGATGTGCTAAGCCATACGAATGAACATACCGAGTCAGCCCAGGTCCAGAATGGCAATGGCCATGCTGCCGAAGATTCCCAACTCAACGGAAATGGTGCCGCGGCGACCAGTTGCAACCTTCCTAAGGTCCCATTCACCATCGTATCAGACCGCAAGGCGGCAGACGAGCTCAACCAAGCCCTCGCGTCACTCCTTGAAGCTAGAACCGGAGCGAAGCCATCGCTCACCCGCTTCGAGGACGTGAAAACCGATGGCCGCCCCATCATCGTTCTCTCGGAGCTTGAATTTTCTCTTCTAAACGGCATGAACGAGAATGTCTTCGAGCGGGTTAAGACGATCCTCCTGACCAGCTCATCGACCCTCTGGGTGACCCAGGGCGCCTACCGCTTCGCCGAGAAGCCCGACCTCAACATATCCCAGGGTCTCCTGCGCACCGTTCGCTCCGAGACCAGCAAAGCGGTCGCCACTCTGGATCTCGACCCATCCTCGTCGCTCGATGCGGGCGCGCGCGCAGAGCTCATCCTCGAGGCCGCCAGCGCGTCCCTGGCGCAGCCAGACGAGGCCGACGGCCCCGTGGACTATGAGTTCGCCGAGGACGCTGGGGAGCTCGTCGTGCCCCGCGTCGTGGGCCAGGAGGACCTAGACCTGCAGCTGCACCGCGAGACGACCCAGAACGCGGAGCCGTACCTGCAGCCATTTGAGCAGGACGGCCGCCGCCTCCAGCTCGCTGTAGGCACCCTCGGCGCGCTGGACTCTTTGTACTGGCGCGACGAGCCAGAGACGGCCGTGGGCCCCGACGAGATCGAGGTGCGCGTCGCGGCGACGGGCATGAACTTCAAGGACGTGGTCGTGGCGATGGGCCAGGTCACGCAGCCCTACCTGGGTGTAGAATGCGCCGGTACCGTGAGCCGGGTTGGCTCGAACGTATCCGGCCTCAAGGCCGGCGACCGCGTGTGCGCCATGACGACTGGTGCATACAGCACGTACGCACGGTGCCTGGGCTCGAGCGCCGCCGTGATCCCGGCGTCCATGTCGTTCGAGACGGCGGCGTCGATTCCCGTCGTCTACAGCACAGCGTACTACGGCCTGATCGAAGTAGCGCGCCTCGAAAAGGGCCAGAGCGTGCTGATCCACGCGGCAACGGGCGGCGTGGGCCAGGCGGCGGTGCAGCTGGCGCACCTGCTTGGCGCCGAGGTGTACTGCACGGTGGGCAGCGAAGACAAGAAGCAGCTGCTTCGGGACGCGTACGGCGTGTCCGCGCACCGCATCTACAGCAGCCGCAGCACGTCGTTCGGCCCGGCCATCCGCGAGGCGACGGGCGAGCGCGGCGTCGACGTCGTGCTCAACTCGCTCGCCGGCGACCTGCTGCGCGAGAGCTGGGAGTGCCTCGCGCCCTTCGGCCACTTCGTCGAGATCGGCAAGCGCGACATCGTCGCCAACAACAACCTGGGCATGCGCGTCTTCGACAGCAACTGCTCCTTCAGCTCCGTCGACCTGACGCTCGTGGCGTCCGAGCGGCCCCGGACCATGGACCGCGTCCTCAACGCCGTCATGAAGCTCCTCTCGGAGGGCAAGGTGCGGGAGATCACTCCCGTCACTTCTGTGGGTATTGGCGAGGTTGAGACGGCGCTCCGCAAGCTGCAGAGTGGCAAGACAATGGGCAAAGTGGTGGTTAGCCATCGCGGGGAAGACATGGTCAAGGTAAGCAGAGCCCCCAGAAGGACGATGGACAATTCGAGATTGTATACTGATTTATGGTACCAGGCCACGCATGCTCGTTCAGACCACCCCATGTACACGGCCGACGCGACGTATGTGATCGTCGGTGGTACAGGTGGTATCGGCCAGTCGATAACGAAGCAAATGATTGAGCGCGGCGCCCGTCATATTGTCCTTCTGTCCCGCAGCGGCAAAGTGAATGACGACATCCAGAAGCTGATGGACTTCGGTGAGCCACTTGGCGCATCGGTGCACGTGAAGTCGTGCGATGCTGGCGACAAAGCAAGCGTAAAGGTAGTCCTGGGGGATCTCCAGAAGACTCTGCCCCCTATCCGCGGCATCGTGCACGCGGCTATGGTCCTCCGGGTAAGCATCTCACTCCAGACATTGTAATCTACATGCCGTGTCTCTTTTCTTAAACTGACCCTTGATACCTGACAGGATGTTCTGTTCGAAGACATGACCTACGAAGACTACAACACCGTCGTCCGCTCCAAGGTCGACGGCGCCTGGAACCTGCACCAGGCCCTCGGCGCCCAGCCGCTCGACTTCTTCATCCTGCTCTCGTCGGTAGCCGGCATCATCGGCAACCGCGGCCAGGCCGCGTACGCCGGCGCCAACACGTTCCTGGACGCCCTGGCACGGCACCGTCGCCGTCAAGGCTTGCCGGCCACTTCCCTGGCCCTGGCGGCCGTCGCCGACGTGGGCTACCTCGCCGCAGGCAGCGACGGCGCCGCGCGCACCGCCGAGGTGCTCAAGAGCCTGGGCGGCGCCTGCATGACGGGGGCCGAGGTGCTCGCGCTGTTCGAGGCCGCCGTGACGGACCAGCTGGGCGAGCACGACGAGCAGTGCCTTACGGGCGTGGACTTCGCCGACAGCGGCCTCAACCTGCCGTATTACGCCTCGGACGGCAAGTTTACCCACCTGCGGCGCGCGGCGCTGGCCAAGTGCGCGGGCGACGCCTCGGTCCTCGTCGCGGCCCGACGCACGTTGGCGCAGGAGCTGGCGCACGTGGTCACGGTCGACGAGGCGGTCGAGGTGGTCGCCGGCGGGCTGCGGGAGAAGCTGGGGGCGATCCTGATGGTGGACCCGACGGTGCTGGCGGCGCAGCAGGCGACGACGTCGGTGGCGACGTTCGGGCTCGACTCGCTCAACGCCATTGAGCTGCGCAACTGGATTGCCAAGGAGCTGCAGACGCATCTGCAGGTCCTCGAGCTGCTGACAGCGGGCACCCTCAACAACCTGGCGGCGCTCGTGCTGAAGAAGACGTCCATGGAAGGTGTGTGGACCGTCAGGGAGAGCGAGGCGGGCGAGACGACCGAGACGTCCTAGCGATTGTCTCTCCCTCTCCTTCTCTTATATATGAAGATAGATAGACGGACAAATATGCCTGGGTGGGTTTTGCGTATGACATTTTGCGGATTTGGGTTCCAGTGCAGGACAAGATTGTGGTCCAACGGGGCGTTTGTTTCAACCAATATATACGACTTTGCACATGATGGATGATGTAACAGTGCTCAACCCTGTAACAAAAAACCACTGTCAATTTCGTTTGATGATAGGGTGATAGCACGAGGCAAATGATTGTGAACTCATCTGGCATTGGTCTTCTGCGAGCTATTTCGCTCGCATCGCGCAACACGTACCCTCTAGATACGGACAATGTAACCCTGCTAATAAGCTCGAATGCATCTGTAGGACCTCGCTGTACCGTTTGCACTGCGGGATGAGAGTCATAGAAAGGAATAGAGTTGCTTCGACTTCCACGTAGCCGAGAGCAGCCAGCTTGCAGCTCCCAGAACGCGGCTTTGACAGCATCCAATCCTATTAGAAATGGGTCATAATACATAATCTCGTAAAGGTCTCTCCTACTGTACAGCGTCAGTGCTAATCGTCGCCCATGATGTCCTCTATGAGGCGCCGGCCTTGATCGCGGCCACGATCGCGGCCGCGCTCCGCCTTGATGTCGCGTTCTGATGTGACCTGCATGCTCACGTCCCGCTCCTCATCTTCGTCAACGTCATCATCTTGCGTTCCAGACTCCTTAGCTGTGGCTCGCTTGATGCGACGGACCAAGAGATCGTCGAAATATAGGTCCCTTGTTCTCAAATCCTGTTATTGATATTGATTAGTAGCGAAACTCAAAGGATCTCGGACCTTGTCCATTAGAACAAAAGAAGAGCAGGATCGATTCACCTTATCACAACCGGCTAAAGGGCATTGCTTGGCGGCGCCGTTTTTGGGTAGGTACTCGAGGATGGCTAATTTTTCGAAAGAGTGTTTACACAGTTTCGATGTGTACGGCTCTCTCATGACAACCATACTGAGAGGGCATCGGTAGTCCTGGACCTCTCCGGCAACAATGAGGTCTTCGTCGCTGTCCTCCTCTGCCTCGTCACCACCACGCTGGTCGAACCACTTTGTTGCATCTGGTACGGGCGGGGGGTTCTCCTCCCCTACTGTGCACCGCATCGTGCCACAGCTTCTTGAAGTGGATGTAGTCGTTATTCATGCCGTACTTCTGGTACATGGATTTCGAGTTGTACTCTCCCGTCTGGGCTTCCCGGAGCTCGGCGAGGAAGTGCCGCGGCCCCTGCACGTCGAGCGGGTCCTCGTCGGGGTTCGCTTCCATGTGAATCTGGGCTGCGCTGGCTTCATCATCGAGCAGCGTCTGGATCTCTCGCAGGGCCTTCTTTTCGTCCTCCACCTCGACCTGCCAGTCGATCAGTTCCCGGACGGCCTCCTCGCTGCTTTCTGTCAGCTCGGGGACGACCTCCCGGAGCTTCAGTGCCGATTCCTTCATGATGCGCTCCGGCTCGCTCGGCTCCCCATCTCCCTTCTCGCGCCGCTTTGCTTGATGAGACTTCACCTCATCTTTGCGCTCGGCGTAGTTGTCATTCATGTCGCGGACGCTGTCCTCCAGCATCTTCAGCGTGTTGGCAAGCTGGTCATTGTACTTGGTCGAGTGTTGTTGGCTCGCGAGGTCGAGAATCTGGCGTCGGGAGTGAGCGTTCAATGGACACGACGGGGGTTCGTATGCTGGCAGCTCGAGGGGCCCGGGTCTGCGATCTTGTCGTGCTGAAGAGGGTGTGGCGCTGGACCGTGGTTGACGAGCAGAGCCAGAAAGCAGGCGCCGACCGGGGGGCATGATGGATGCTGCGCAAATGAACTGAGCTCTTGTATCGGAGATTTCTGAGAATTTACACTGCTGAACGACAATTACAACGATTAATCAAAGACCTTTGAAGGTGGTGCCGCAGTAAATGCAAGAACAGATGGTGGTAAGTTTGGGGAGACGCGTTGGACGCGTCGAGCTGGCAGAAGCCATTAAGATAAGCAAAGTCACCTTATCGGTTCGGGCGGTTGACCCCCCGCATCGTCATCATCACCATCACCATCACCATCACCATCACCAGCACTAACACCTCAGGAACTTCAATACAACAGTGCTACGACTTGGCGATTATCAAGAAAGATTGGATTACAGAATTATCGTAAAATCATTAGTACCAATGATAGACATGCAGTGCCTAACGGCGTCCCAATATCCAATTCCACGGCGCCTCTGCGGTTTGCCCCGCCCCCGCCGATTCCCCTTTCTTTTTGCATTTTCCAGTTCCGTCCCGGTATAGATCCATCTAACCGACCCCTGATATTACCCGCGTTTAACCCAATACCATTCAATCGTACATCTTCAAGTTTAGTACATAAGAGAAAGTAACCCCGCTTTACTCTAAAGCGTCATCATAGACGCTCTCGCTCATGGTCCCATCGCTACCCGTCATCTCGTCATGGATTTTCTGGAGCGACTCGAGCCAAGTGTCAAACATGGCTAACATGGATCGCTCCTGGTCTCGGGGCATCCGCCTCTCAAAGACCTGCTCCCGCAGCTTCTCGTAGGCCTCGATCATGACCCAGACCTGCAGGGCCGCTGTTTCGGAGCTGGGCTTGAGTGGGATCCCACGGGCTGCCGAGGACAGCTCCCTCGTCAGGAGATCGACAGCGATGTGGAGGCTCGGGTTTCCTGTCGTGCTAGGGTGCATGGATCGAGCCTGGAACTGCTGCCTCTCGAGTGAAATTCGCAGCGGTGCCACAGCTGGAGGCGATGATTGCTTGAAGTACATTGTGTCCTCGTCGGAGGAGTCCACCAGTGTTGAATCAGAAGAGTACGGCGAGCCGATGGACGTCTGCGGCGACAGTGCCTCGGGTTGACAAGCGCTGTTACGTGGGCTGGAGTGGTGGCGGTCAGGAGTCCTTGGTGCGTCGCCGCAGACAGAGTCGCCAGCCTCTGTAGCCCGGTCACTCCAACTAAACGAGCGCGTCTCCAGCAGCGCTTTGTAGGAGTCAGCGATGCGATCGCCACTTGTGACCCTCTGGTGGCCTCCTCGTGGGGGTATCTCTAATTGGCCGATAGAGTGCACAGGCGTCTTCGCATGGCGCCTGTGCTTCGTAGCAGCTAACTCGTCCGGGTTTGGAGACGGGACTCTAGGAGACCTAACATACGTTGTATCAGAACTGAATGAATGTTTGGATGCCTGCCTGGGTTTGGGATTGTTGATGGACAGGTGGGCGAACTCCGGTATGGCGGCCGAAGAGTGCCGCCGCAGTTCCGCCAATTTCACCCTCGCTTGCTCAATCCCGAGCGGTAGCTTTGTCGGCTGTGCTTCAGGCTGCTTCAGCTGGGCTTGGTGGTGATGTGCCTTAGTTCCCGGCACGGGCTTCCTGGTTTGTGGCTGGAGATCGCTGCACTGGATCGACAAGCGCCTAGAGGGAGGGTGTTGATACGAGCTTTTGCGCACGAAGTCGCTCCATCTCGAATCACTCAGATTTGAAGGTAGCGGTAGATACGTTTGGTTTTGAGGAGCGGGAGCGGCTCGGCTCGTATCGTAGCTCCTGCGACTCGTATTGGAGCTCTTGGGTTCCACGAAGTGAACGTGGTGCTCTATGCCCTCAGGGATAGTGTTGTTTGCCGCGAAATATCCGCGCTGTTGGGACCCGATCTTCTGCAGCTTCCGCCTCAGCTTCTTGCCCGAGTGTTTCAATGCCGAAGGCGGCATGGTCGTAGTGACAGGAGCTCTGTATGAATCCATCGTCGCTGTAGCTCCAGGTTGGTTCAGCTAGAAAGAGTGGTGGCACTTGCTACCTTGTAGTTGACATAAATCAAGAGAGATAGGATGAGGATGTCAAGAAACGCCAGTATCCAAACCCAAGCAACAAGAAATAGACGAGGCACCTAATGCTTTGTTCAGGATCAGATATATGATACGGACCAAAGTGCTCTTAAAATATGACGTGTGGTAGTCGACCCATCGTGGGGGGGCCTTAGAACCAATACGAAAACAGGATTTCCCATTCGCTAAGGCTGGGGCTATTGGTGTGCCTGACTGCATTAGCTATAAATCCAAAAGAGGTCGTTGATGGAGGGCTGATCCATTAACATGGGGCCGGTCCCGACCACCCCGGTCAGTTCGTGAGTGAGCGAGCCCAGCATCGCGATTTTCACACAGGTTTCTTGACTTTCCCAAGCCAAGAAACCAGAACATGGTGGTGTCCTGATTTAGATGGCAAGCAGTGAAGCCGGCCCCAGACTTCAGCACAGACTGCACTTAAGCTTCGGTTTAGTGTCTCCACGTCACCATGCCCTGGTCGGGCACCCAAAGGACCAAGGTTAACTCGGGATGATCGATGAGTTAGATGGTCGCCGCTGTGTAAGAAGATCAGCAGTTTGGGGCAGACGTGTCTGACTGCAGAAAACCCAAAGAGCGGGCAGGATTGCGTTCTGCTGTACGACTGGTGAAACTGGCTTTCGAGGCATCCATCTTATCCTCATCCTCGCCCACACTCACATGTCGTTGGCTTTCTTCAGCTGAGCTGGCCTACCACAGACTCTACAACGCTGCTGCAGTAGCAGAATAGTACGTGGTAGGGTCAATTAGTGGAGTTGAAAACCAACATCCTTGCCAGAATCGGTGCTCGTAGCCGCTGACCTGCATATTTCCCACTGATGTCATACCCAGAGTGGTCTGGTGGTATCGCTAAGTGAGCAATACGAGAGGTCTGGATTCTCTAACGCCCAACGGTTCCAATCATCGAATGTTCCACCCAGCCGACTCGAGTCAACACGAGCTGAGATACCTCTACGGAGTACCATCGCCAGTTTTGTCAATGCAACTGCTCATATCCAGACCTGTGTCAGAACTCAGAAGATGGATGGCCGGATTGGGATGAACTTTGCGCATTTTAGACCTTTTCCGAGACATGTTGAGCAGAGTTTTCCTTGACAAGTGCCGGACTCCCAGCTGCACAGACCGAAGCAAAAGCATGGCGGAAGCAGGCGATGATCTGACTGATACATACATTGGCGCTGTGGAAAAAAGACTCGTGCGGTGTAAGCACCTAAGCTTACTTCCCACCGGCCACGCGGCCAGGGGAAAAAAGCATCCAATCCACCGGTACGTGCCATTCAAGCGCTGCACTCGTCCGGTCCTTCACTAAGACTAGGTACGTTTCTGGGAGGCACACCACGGGCATGCAGCATGCACCTCGCCCGTTGAATTCATTCATTGCCTCACTCGATTATTCGAGGTGGGCTATGCTTGAAGCGAAATCATCAGGTAGGCAACGGACAAATTCAAGATCTATTTTTTGTACTGTTTGCTCGCAGCCCAAATTTTCTTGTCGGAGACGGGCCGTATTTGACGAGTCGACGTGACCGGCCGATGCTCCGCTGCATTGCCTACCTCCGAAGAGGGGCAATGATTATTAGGATTGACGGTAAATCAGTTGATAACGAGATAAATTCATTCATCAGAGCATTATGCCACGCTATTCTTGCCTTCGAATCCGAGTTGAAATTTGGAATGCATTGGTATTGTTACATAACGATATTGAAAACCAATTACGCTTCGAACTTGGCGCTTGTGATAGACGCCCTAATGGCCCTCCGGGGGCCCTCCGGGGGGTGTTTTGAAGCTTGGGGGGGATTCTCATTGATGTTATCGTATGTTTTCTGAACAGGTCCTCACATGATTGCACCTGAGATGCCCGGAATAACGAATAGCCAGCGGGTGCGGGGGAACTCGCCGGCATATCTTCGAAAAAAGGAACCGGCCCGGCGGTACCACTGGACTAAATAAGAAGAAAGTAACCAGCTACTAATACGATACAATAGCATATCACTAATGCTACTGCAACTCTACCATCACGCCTTATCAAATGTTAATAGCTTCATGACGCATTACCCTACCTCGTACCTCCTCGCGAAACTCCAGGGCTCGGAAGATAAACACCACGGCACACCACATACAATAAGGTAGACACGCGTTATCTCTGAAACCCTCACCCCTTTCAAGAAGAAAAAAAGAAATAGCTACCGTGACGTGGCAATGGCATCGGGTCGTTTCGTTGATCCAATGACCCTCCTGCGGGTCACGCCCTCGTCACCTCGACGGCGGCCGTCATGTTCTCCGTGGACCAGTACCTGTTCCTCGATAACATCCTCGTGGCGCCGCACCGCGAGCGGGCGAACGAGATCGTCCCCTCCTACTTCAAGACATTCTTCCGCAAGGGCATCTGGATCATCATGACCGCCTATCCGTTGTCCATCGCCACCGGCGTCGCCAACGTCTACCGCAGCAGCGGTGGATCGGCGGCCGCGAAGCTCAGCAGCGGTAGCAACAACGGCGCGGGGCGCTGGTATGCGGCTGGTGCTGCCCTGGCCTTGGCGCACTACGCCTTCGTCCCCAGCATCATGTACAGGGTCCAGGCGCTGTTCGAGGGCGAGGGCAAGGGCGAGGGGAATAAGGACCTCAAGCGGTGGCTGGACGTCCACCTGGTGAGATCGGTTATGGTGGATGTGCCCTCATGGCTATGCTTTGCGACGGCTTGCCTGAAGTCTCTGGGACCCCAGTAGAGAATGGATGTGTAAGACAAGTCGCTTGAGCCCTGGGCAGCTGGGGAAGGTGCGACAATGCGAACATGTCTCGGCATGTATAGGATATATGCCTACCTTCTCATCGTGTGATGTGAAAAAGTGAGACCAGTTTGCAGCACTGCAGATGTAGAATAGAGATACTCGCATAGGTAACCACCGGTTGCCAAGGCCCTGTAGCAGACGCAGAAGGATTTGCGATAACCCGCAGGCTCCATCTCAACAAGCAGCCCAGAGATATGTAACGTTGGATTCGCGCGGTTTTCATTCGTTTTGCGATATGCTTGATTATGTATGCTGCTAGTTCCTTATTTAATCTTGCCTCCATGGCGAACAGGCACTTCGATAAGCTTGTCCGTGCTCAGACTCTTTTGTCTAGACGACCCTTTTACTCTCAAAAGACACTTGCGAGTCAACGTCTAAGCCGTTACGATTACCGAATCCAATACTGGAACATGTGCCACACACGCATTTTCCGGGGTGTGTTCTCGCCTGTGTTCGGCTGGAGACGGTGGTACAATCATTCGCATGTCCGCTTCGTTGCTTACCATCGCTTGCCAACTGTGAGATGGAATCAAACGCGAGCGCTCTCGCGTGGTACGCGCCGCCTTGATAACCTTCGAAGCTCGCGAGGGCGATAGAGTTGAAATACATACTTCCAGTTCTATTGGGTGTAATTGGCATCTTTTGTGGAGAGCAATGTGTACCCGCGCTAGGTCTGTACCGGCGCCAACGAAGGGGAGCCGCGAGCGATGCAGGTCCCCGAAGTTGCTTGGCATCTTTATCTTGGAGCCAAGGCTTTTCTTCACCTATGTATTCGTAAGTTGATAAGATGTCAAGCTCTGCATATTGGAAGTGCCGTCAGCCAGGCTTGACAACCAAAATCAATCAGCCTCAAGAAAGCCGAACAACGCCGGCTCCATCTCCGGCCCACGATGTTACCCACTTCTTCCCCCATGGTCGGCTGAAGCGCCTCATCCGAGGTGGTTTTCCCACCAATAGAAGACCCGGACTAGCACACGGGTCAATACACCCCCAGACTATCACCCCACGACGGGGCAGCGCTGGGCTAGAATCGCGATAGAATGCCCCTCCTCCGTGCAGTACATGCAATTTGTGTGTCCCTCGTGAGAGAATGACAAATGAGGAATGAGGGGGGAGAAAGGAGAGATTGGCCTATGGCATGGCAGGGAATTCGATAACGACACATATGGTCTCTACGATTTCTGTAGGTATTTATTTCCGTATGTCGCTCTAACCTTGGTCTCGCTCCCCAGGCGAACTAGCTACTTCTTTCCCCTTGGTTTACGTAGCTATCTCTTCCAAGTGCCCATTCGTTGTCACAGGTGGCTTTCTTAGCGCTCTACCGTAGCCCAATATGCCCGAGATCACTATCACTGGATGGTCCACTCGGGACGTGCGATTTCCCACATCCCTGGATAAGACCGGCTCCGATGCCATGAATGCGGCTGGCGACTACTCATCTGCATACTGCATCTTGGAAACGGACTCCGAGTTCAGCGGGCATGGAATGGTGGGTAGTGGTTTCATCAACTCCTAATTTGTCTTTCATCTTCTTCTTCGTTACACGAGACCTCCAAGTGGTGAGACTAACAGACTCGGGCTTCCGGGATCAGACCTTCACCATCGGCCGCGGTAACGACATTGTCTGCGCCGCCATAAACCACCTGGGCGACCGCATCAAGGGGCGTACACTCTCGTCGCTGGTCGAGCACTGGGGCGAGACGTGGCGGTACCTGGTGAACGACTCGCAGCTGCGGTGGATCGGGCCCGAGAAGGGCGTGATCCACCTAGCGCTGGGCGCTGTGGTCAACGCGGTCTGGGACCTGTGGGCCAAGGTGCTGGGCAAGCCGGTGTGGCGGATCGTGGCGGAGATGACGCCGGAGCAGTTCGTCGACTGCATCGACTTCCGGTACATCACGGACGCCATCACACCCGAGGAGGCCGTCGCCCTGCTGAAGAAGACCGCGGCCGACGGCCAGAAGGAGCAGCGCATGCAGGACGCCCTCGCCAGCCGCGCCGTCCCCGCCTACACCACAAGCGCCGGCTGGCTCGGCTACGGCGAGGACAAGATGCGGGGCTTGCTGCAGGAGACGCTCAGCAAGGGGTACCGGCACTTCAAGCTGAAGGTGGGCGGCAGCCTGGCGCAGGACCGCAAGCGGCTTACCATCGCGCGCGACGTCATCGGCTACGACCGGGGCAACGTGCTCATGGTGGACGCGAACCAGGTCTGGAGCGTGCCCGAGGCGATCGCGTACATGAAGAGCCTGGCCGACTTCCGGCCGTGGTTCATCGAGGAGCCGACGTCGCCCGACGACATCCTGGGCCACAAGGCGGTGCGGGACGCGCTGCGGCCGCACGGCATCGGCGTGGCGACGGGCGAGATGTGCCAGAACCGCGTCGTGTTCAAGCAGCTGCTCATGTCGGGCGCCATCGACGTGTGCCAGATCGACGCGTGCCGGATGGGCGGCGTCAACGAGGTGCTGGCGGTGCTGCTGATGGCCAAGAAGTACGGCGTGCCGATCGTGCCGCACTCGGGCGGCGTCGGCCTGCCCGAGTACACGCAGCACCTGAGCACCATCGACTACGTCGTCGTCAGCGGCGCGCGCTCCGTCCTCGAGTACGTCGACCACCTGCACGAGCACTTCCTCCACCCGTCCGTCATTCGCGACGGCTACTACCAGACCCCCATGGAGGCCGGCTACAGCGTCGAGATGAAGGCCGAGAGCATGGACCGCTTCGAGTACCCGGGTAAGGAGGGCGTGAGTTGGTGGAGGACGGATGAGGCGAAACCTATCCTCGAGGGCGAAAAGTACTAATAAGACTCCTCAAACATGAGAAGGATATCTAGTACAAAAGGAGTGGGAATCGCTTCCTAAAATAGGCGTTATTCCTACTACAGGGCAACGATGGCATCCTGTGTGGCGACTGTGTTGGGTTACACAATCGCTTTCCCTGTAACAACAGTTCGGTTAAGCTCGCCGTAGAGGCAGCTTCGGAATGGTGTGCGACCGCGGAGGTCGTTCAGCGAGGCAACGATGGCATCTCGTACGTGTATGAATATGGGGCTCTTGTCTCGAGATATGCGTCCACTATATACCCATGTAGTTTCAATAATGTCAATGAATTATACATTACTCATTGGGAGGTCTTGAGCTCAGCAATTGCTGGATTGGAGAGAGTCGCTACGAAGCGTGTCGGCGTATTCGCCATTGGCGGCTTATTTCCACAAGGGGTATAATATCGTATCTGCGTTGTCTCTTTACAAGGAAACTATGACAATCCAAAGCGAACGGCATCATAGCAGGTATGAGTTTCCATTACGTGGGTGATGGTGAGGCCCACCCTGATTACATTAATTTTCTATCAAATGTACTCTATCCCTCCTTCTATTGCTCTATCGTGTCTAGAAATGCGAATTATCTTTGGAGTTGATTTGGAAATCAGTTTCTAAAGGGACCGCAATGCTACGCCTCCAGCTATGGTAAAGTTCGTGCGTCTTCCGCCGTGTCTCCTACTGCTGCTGCTGCTCCTGCTCGGCAACAGCCAAAGAGTGCATCGGTCACAGTTCAAGAACTAGTGCTTCATAAACACCAAAATGGCCGCTACGACAGGAGCGGGGTTCGAACCAGCAGGCATTGCCGGATGCTGCGTCAGGTCGTAGTGGCCCGTGACATACCACTGGTCGCCGGCCGTCTGGTTGCCGACGTCCAAACACAGCCCCATGGACGAGATGCGCGGCGTGCCGTTCTGGTCGATGTAGTGGGCCGACCCGCCGTAGCTGGCCTGGGACGCGCAGAGCGTCGCGCCGTTGCTCGTCAGCGTGTTCGTGATGCCGCCATCCTCCAGATGGCCGCCCACGGCGGAGACGAAGCCGGACTTGGGGAGGGTGTAGGGACTGGGCATGGTGGTGTCGAAGGTCGTGTTGGTCGGCGCCGTCAGCAGGCCGGGGCCGCAGACGCCCGAGCTGTCGAGGTAGTATGGGGTTAGGTGCTGGAAGTCTGCAGTGCTGTTGATGGTTTCCCACTCCATGATCAGGTTGTATTGCTCGGCAACGGTGTTGTAGTTCAGGATCTCGGCATAAACATCCATGCTGGCGTCAGGCAGGAGGTATCCCTGCTTCTGAGTCCTAGTATTCGCCCCATGTCAGCAGACCAGTCCGTAACAGGATAAGTACTTAGGCAAAGAATGACTAGGCAACAGATGAGGGTGCCCTATATTGCTATTACTCACCCGTTGCGGCCCAAGTCGTATGGCAGTCTTTCATTGGCGCTGAGGAAGGCTAGTTCATTCTGCGAAGTGCAGACACTATCCTTTCGGGCGGTGGTGCTGATGAATGAGCGCTGGAGCTTGGCACCGGTGTTGATGTGGGCTTCTTGGCCGTTGGTGTACGTGAGGAAGACTCGGTGTTTGTAGATATAGCAGGATCCAGAACAAGGTCTTGTAGCGTCTTTCAGGTCCAGCGCAAAAACGCCACCCGGTGACTGGTTGCCAACAGTGAATGGGCCAAACTGGATCTGGACTTTCTGGGATCCGAGGCTCTGGAAGTTCTGAGGTGGGAAATAGGTTACTTGGCCAGGACTGGTAACCTTCACAGGTGCGGCGGAGGGATCCTTGAGGTCAGGGATACCTGCGACCAGTGCCATGAAAGCGGCAATGAGAAGGAAGAGAAGCATCGCCATTGCAGTGACGGGATCTGGTTGGTTTCAGTCCTTTGAAGTGTTCCGGAAGTCTTGGAAGGAGGAAGTGTCAAATGACAGAAGCTATTGGAATACAAGAGGCTCTAGGAAAGTATTAAAGAGAGTTGGAAGAGAGCTGGAAGGGAGTGTGGTGATTGAGTGGGAAGTTGGAGGAAAGAAGAATTTGATGGGAGTTGGAATTCCTTATATAGTTGAAAGGAGGAACCCTTGGTATCACACTGATTCAGGTAAGCGATATCTAGCAACAAAACCAGCTACAGTATTGGTAGTTCCGAATGACTGTAGGTAGAGCCACAATGAAGGCCAAGTATCTAAGCAGACGCGATATTCTTGACAATATTCACCTTGCAGGTGGGATCTTCTGGATTCAGGGGCGGTGACGCTCGTCCGCATATGCCGGTGGTGCAACCAAGTGACGAAGGAACATGCATACTATTTGATAGTTTACTCTCCTACGGCACTGTTTCCACTGGGTATACTTCGACAAATGTGCCAGATAGCATTCGAGTGCGCCTATGTGCGATGGATAGGTGAGGAAGAACTGCAGTGTCTTTCGCAGTAGCTTAAGCTGTGAGGCCAACCCCCCAAAGCCAGAATCGCCCTGTATTCACTTTATCTCCAGATCTGTCGTGGCAGGTGTGGATGGCAGGAAGGTTTGTCCTTTGAGTGCAGATGGGAGAGTGCTCATTGCCCTCGCTTGATGGCTTCGAGTAGCACAAACCGTCTTAAACATCGGCTCCGGATTTTCTCCCTCGTGATCTCTTGAGGCACCCAGTCGCTTGGAAACGATGACAATTCTCTGCGACACAATTTAGAGACATGACATCCTCTCGGTAAATCTGGTTCAAACGTGCATCGGGTCAGACCGTCTGGTTCACTTCCCTCGACCCGATCGACGACCCGCAGCCTCTTGACAATCGGCCGCCACACGAGAAACCGGAAATACTGCCGCTATCAAGTAAGACTGCTTCACCAAGAGGGACAAGTATTGCATACTAAGCGGTTAGCGAGAGCTTCAATTGGCTTGTATTAAAAATCTGCTAATCTAGATACACAATCGGAAAGCTGCGGGTATTGTCTCATCCAGATTTCTATAGACATTTGGTCTTCATCCATTCGCTTGTGCCCAGGCCGAGGTTCAGACCATTCCTGGCCCACCAGACTCGGACAGGTCTGTCGTCGCCAATGGCATCTTCCAGCGCCTCCTCAATGTCGCATGTCTTGTACTCGACTCGGTGCGTTCTGCCATCGCCGGCCTGCTCCCCTCGGGCGTACTGTTTCCACCACTCGAGCACGTTCACATGTCCCTGTCGGGTCGGAGCAACCAAAACATAGGCATCGAAGGAGAGCTTGTCGCCCTTCAGTTCCCGCCAAGTGTCCAGTACAGCGGTATGGCCATGCGCGCTGGCAATCTTGCAGACACCCTCTCCATGTCCGACTGGGATACCCGATGATTCCCACCACCTGAGCACCGCCGTTTGGCCTGACTGGGCAGCTTGCAGCAAGCTGCGACCTGGCTTCAGAACAATGTTGTCATCCTGCAGCGCAAGGTCAGCCCACCACTCGAGAACCAGGAGATGGCCTCGGGCAGAAGCCGACTCTAGGGCCGCATCGGTGTACTTCAATGGCAAGCCGGAGTCTCGCCACCAATCGAGTACATGTAAAAATCCCATTCGGGACGCATTGTCCAGTGCCTCGGCGTCGTACTCTTTCTTCAGGAACGATGGAGACGTATTCCACCAATCGAGAATATCGGTTCTGCCATAGACTCCAGAGGCCTTGTTGGGAAGAAGTTTGGCGCTGAAAGATGCCCAGAATACCTCTTTGCTTAAATTTGTCTCGAGATAGGTCAACACCTCGGTCTGGGAGAATTTAATGATGAGCTTGACTGCCAGGGACGATATCCAAGGCAGGTCCTTAGGTGCCTGGGAAAGTTTGTCGCAGATTGCGGCGGACCCAGGACAGGACAAGATCAACCATTCAAGCTCGTTCATATAGATATCGATAGGGGCGGTGAGGCGGGTTCGGTCGGTCTGCCATTCTGGTGGGACTTTGAGAGTTGTGTAGACACCTAGTGCCTGGGCAAGCTCCCAGTCACCAACGTAGTCGAAGATGAATGTCCATATCTCAGGAGGGAGCGCAGTGGCCACTCGGTTGGGCTGTGAGGTATGCAGTGCTTGTTGTGCGGCAACTTCGACGTCGTGGCCAAGACTCAGGAGTTCAGCCTGGTTCTTTATGATACCGACAAGGTCATTGAAGCCATCCCAAGAAACCATACGTTTCAAGGGTGCAGCCTTATCGTACTGCCAGAGAATTGGCGACATCACCTTCACCCAAGTCCACTTCCTCTTGATCTTGCTCAGCTGCTTCTTGGTCATAGGGTTCTCCCACATTTGTATTGACATGCCTGGTACTAAAAGAATCTTTTTGGAGACATCCCAAGCTCGCAGGATCTCGAGCAATAACGTATCGGCAATTCCGCTCATCATCTTGGCCAAATGGTCGGCATCAATCGGCGCCAGGACCAGAATGTCTGCCCATTCCACCAATTCGTACGACGTCTGTCTCGCCGACTCTATGGCCTCCCGTGTTCTCTGGTCCGCATCGATCACCAGGGTCGCCAAACTTCGATTCTCCATGACGATGATGTCGTGGGTCAAGCGCGTGGGGACTTCGTCGACGAGGGCACGCGTCTCGACCTGGGTGTCCTTCAGGAGCCGAACGGCAATGGCCTGGGCGTATGCCACATCTCGCTGTCCGTTCGCTGCGACCAGCATTCGTAGTTTTCTCGTGCGGGCCATCTCCTGGAATGAGGAGCATGAGGAGCTTGTGGTGAGTGCTGGGATGTGGCGACGGCGAAACGACGACGACAAGCCGTCGGGCGGCGGGCTGCTGCGATTGCTGCTACCGGGCATTACATTGTCATCCCACGACATTATTTGCTCCCTGGCAACGCCAATTGTCTCTTTTCGGCGGTATGTTCCCACGTGGGTAGGGTTTCGAAGTTGTCCGAGTGAATTCGAGTCGACTTGTTTGAACCTAGGATCGCTGGCCCCCTAGCGGTTGATGATGTCTCCCAATGCCAATCTAAAGAAGTGCCCAACCCTATTCGGCCCCGACCGAGTAATATGCGCAGTTAATTGATGCCGAGAGGTAGAAGGAAGAGTTTGGAATCGTATTGCTTTAGGAAGACCAATTTGTGAGGGAGAAGGCAGGGTGATATGTCGATACACAGGAGTCAGGCGATCAGGTTTCGTTATGGTTACGAAAGGGTGCTTGTCGCGTCTCACATGGTAAAAAATCCCAGGTCCATGAATTTGCCCCGTTGCTGGAATGATGCGGGATTGTGGATTCCATCAATGCTCCGCAAGGTGCAAAAGTACAGTGCCAAGAGAGCACTAAGATCTTCGCTAGACGCATACCAGCGTACAATGAAGCAGGAACCCCCGGATTATGCATGTATACAATGTGCGATACCCGACATAGCGTCCACGTCAAAACCTGTCATGTCAAATCCCACCTCATCTTGAACGCGCATTTGGGCATTTGGGTTTCCCGCCAGTCTCCAAATTCTGGAGTCATCTGGTGTCTTACCAACGTAAACCATCCCATGTCAAGAGAAGTCGGCATCATGCAAGAGAACGGCTTGGCTCCAGGCCGTTTACCAACTGGAGCCACTTGGGGAAGCCGGCATTAGCAGATCCCCGCCTAGGACGCAGCACTTCTGCACAAGATGCCAAGGTTTCGGTGAACCTCGAGCAAGCATCGGAACGTCAAATGTATGTACAATTTTAGTTACTCAACCTACTTAGTACTTGCTGCCAGATCCCAAACGGACAACTTAAAACGACAAGAACTTTTCTCTCCAGTTTCGAGCCACAACAAACCCCAACATCGTTGAACCGCCAGCCAGCCATTCAAGAAAAGCTCCCTAGGCGGTCCATCCCCGCCTGGCAGGCCGGATGACTCTTCAAATGTCTTTTCAGGTAATCCGTCCTCGCCAGCCGCGTGCCGCAGATGGGGCACTTTGTATGTATCGGGGGAATGTTGTTGTCCTTGGCCCAATTCCGATGATTTGTCCAATAATGCTTCCTCAGCTCTTTCTTATAAGTAGCACGGTACGGTAAATGCAGGATGAATTTGCTCTGCATCTGAGAGGTTTGTCATGGAGTTTTTTATGCTTGCTGTATACTTATGAGGAAAGGCTCGTGATGATTTGCTAGTAATGGTCGACTTACTTATAATCTCGGTTGAGCTTGTACCATTTTTCGCAACAAAATCGAAATCTGGGGTTTACATCGCCTGTATACAGTCAATCAGCAAATACAGGAAACCTGGAATACGGGAAGACGTACCATCGCTGCCCATGCCTGAAGGGGGGTCATCATTACCATCACCGTTCTGGGATATGCCGTTCGAGGATGCCACAAGCAATGCCTCATCCAAACACACCTGGCCGTAGCTGGAATGGCCAGGGTGGTATTTGGGTGTCAAACTCCCTGTCTATGCCAAGGAGCTGGCATGGCCATGTGTCTGGTGCGTCATAGATCGTGGGAGTGAGGATGAGGCAGACATTGACATGTCCAGCCCTGTCGCGTTCTCGGCCATCATATCACCACGAGAATTGATGCTCTCGAAAGTACTGGCGTTGAGAAACATGGAATCCCCATAACATTGGCCAGGTAACAATGCCAGAGCATCTCCCGTGCCGAAGTGCTGCCCTAGGGCTGAGGCATTGCACCAGCCGGGATATTGGGATTGGGCGAGGTTGCCTGTATTATGCATCAGTCTCATTTCTTAATACCACAGGCGAAACAAAAGAGACGTGTTCAGCACCATCTTCGGGTAGATCGTCCCACACACCGCCATCTATGAAGTCAGCTATGTCGTCGCTAGCCATTGCTGGGCAAGGGAACGAAGGTGTAATGTCCTCAGGCAACTATCATCCACCAAAGTGTGGGTTCCTGGGAGCATGGCAAGAAAACCAAAGGTCTAGATTTCTGCGGAAGGCCGCTCAGCCCATCTTTATATTAACGTGACGCAGGGTCTCGAATGCTTGCTATCCAAGACCGCTTCGGCTCGATAGACTTCGATGCTTATCTGATGCTTATCTGCCCGGCCTTCTCTACGTCCAAAATAACTTCGAATCAGGGTCCTAGACTTTACCGATGCCATGAGGCCCAGCCAAGTCGGACTCGTAATCCCACCGAAACCTCCCAGACAGAAAGAAAGCTGTCCAATAGGGTTCGACACCAATGCCGCTGTTGAGTTTCGACTCTGGCATAACTTGGATTTGATTGGGTCGCAATGCAGAAGTGGTAGGCCTCTTTGCAATCACCCCGCAACCGCGGCGGTGCAACTTGACGTCCATGGTAGGCCTCCTGCATGGCTACAGATGGTGGGCTTCAATTGGAGACTTGCAAGGCTCTCTGCTCTGGTAAGGCAGACGTCAAGGCTCACATCCTCTCTGGACGATGTATGGCATGTGTTAACTTAAAAGAGATGATGCCTGGTGGGTTTCGAAGGCTCGGCTCTCATTCAATTGGAGTTGACATGTTCTTTGCAGATCCCGTCGATTATCAATACCCAGGACAACTCAAGCATGGCTCAAGGCAGCGCAGCAAGTAAGCATCGCGAATTCGCTTCTATTGGAACCAAGCTCACGAAGCTTCTAGTGGAGGAGATCAGGCCGGACAACAAGAGGCTGGGGAGATTCTATGAGCCTCTTTTCCTTCTGGAGGCTCTCAACGTGGCAGCGAGTGATACTGCTATAGCCGGAATACCGGAAGACTACACCTCTTATGTATACAAGCTCGCACATGTGTGCGACAACAGCAAGGGCGGGTCCACCGTCACCTCGTTCATGGTACTGCGCGGTGACGACGGTGCTGATAGTATACATTACTGGTTTGCTGTTAATCAGCGGTCCGAGTACGAGCTAGACGAAACCAAAACTTACGTGGAACGGCTGCTGAAGAAGGTCGCACAATTGTCCACGGCATCCCAGAGACAATCGACATCCCAGAGGCAGTCACCAACCCAAAAGCAATCGCCGCACGATGCCTTGCTTCGAGACGTTCTGCAGTTCAATACACCAAGATTGGCCTTTTATCTGAAGAATCTCCATTTTAGAACGAAGGAATGTCTCGAAAGATGCACCAAGGATTCGTCCGCAGAGGGTAAGCCGTGTTTTGTACACCCGTCAAGCCCCCATTCTCAGACTTTTGGCTCATCAAACTCGGGACAGAGACTCTGATTGCAGATGTTATCAGGAGGATGCAGTCCGCATTGAAACACGATCCGACCACTCTCAAGCCTCATGACGGCAAAAGTGAGTGCGAATGCACCTGATAAATATGTGTAACTGACCAGGATTTGAAGTGATTGTTGAGCTGTCCGAGTTGGTCATTACGGAACTCAACAAGATCCATGGCACTCCAGTAGGCATCTTGCTCATGGAAAGAGCCCGCGAAGGTAGAATGCCTGGCTACAGGAGCCAAGAGTGCTGGTCGGACTTGCAACACACAATGAGTCGCATTCGAGCCTATTCTCAGTCCATCGTCTACTTCCTGAATGCCTGGAAAACCTGGCCTAGCCTGTTTGAAGACTTCGAGGTATCATTCATTGCCTCTAGCATGCCCGTACCGCCTCTCACCCGGGTTAAACGCGAAACAGCCGAAAAGATCGTGGGCCGTATGACCAATGACGCTAGGGTGATGGGGACTTTCAAGATCTATGTGAAGACCCTGCAAAAATTCAACCTCAACGAGCGTATTCGAAGTAACGACAAGAAGCAACCCATCGTTCACTCTGAGGTCCTTCTCTTAGACTGGCTGAACAAGACTGAAGGCGGCGTAAATTCGCAACGGTTCTTCAATGAGTGGATGTACATTGGTGCTAGCAAGCCTACATGCCGGCTCTGTCACTACTACTTTGAGAGTTACGACACCGTCGTCGAACATCGACCTTCTCATAGGAACATCTACAACACCTGGCGCGTGCCTGATCCCCTTCCTTCGCAAGGGAAAGAGGGCATCAGAGCCAGAGATGACATGATGGACCGAGTATTGGAGAGAATTCGCAGGGACGCTTTCGCGCTGGTACAGCAGCGGGTGCGATCGTCTCTCAAGCGGTAAGTACATCTGCTTGATAGTTCCTCTACATCTCCCCTGTGATCTATCGAGGAAGCTGACCAGGCGACAAGAGATGACTCTAACTCTTTCTCAGATCCCAAGACGTTCACACAAGACGAGATCGTCGGAGACGCGGGCAGAGAGGACGTGGTAGAGATCATTCCAGGCCTTAGCAGGCTCAGTGTGAGTTGATGGAGCGATCATTTCTAAGCGTGGGACCTGAGGGCATATATACATTTGGGAAGCCCGGAGGCGATTGGGGGAATTCCCTCTTGTTGGTGATGTATTTCCTTACCTCGAGGATACCTATCAGATTGGCCAACGGTTCCTCGTGGTTTCAATATGCAATTTTGAACACCCATGCCCACTTGTCTGCTTGCCACATCGCCTGGGGGATGTTCAATCGGACCCCGCTCTCTCCCAAGCTTTCCACGCCGACAGACTGCCCTGCCATCTGACCACCTACCACGGTAACATGGTCGCCCTCGACCCATGGTATTGGTGTATTTTGGATTGCCACGGAGCCATCAATCGTCTGGTTCAGCACACTGATATAGAAAACGTCCATGGTCATGGTGAACCGAACATCCGTGTTCGTCGCCGCATCCACGTACTGCGGCGTAACACCCCAGTACGTAGTATTGAAGATGGCCTCGGCGTGGTCCTTGATCCACCCCCCAGCCTCCCGGAGGCTCCTCTGCTCCGCCTCGACGATCGCGCCCGTCTCCGTGGGGCCAATATCGAGCAGTAAGTTGCCGTTCTTGCTGACGATGTCCAGCAGCGTGGTGACGACGGTGCTCGCGTTCATGTAGGCCGCGGCGGGCGTCGCCCGGTTGTACCCGTACGAGAAGGGGTCCATGCCCGCGCTGCTCTCCCACTTGCGCCGCTGCGCCGCCGAGTACGACGCGTACTCGGGCGTGTCGAAGTCGCCCGGGAGCCCGCACCGCGCGTTCATCGACACCTGCCGCCCCGCCGCCGCTGCGTGGTTGTACCAGCGCGCGGCGAACTCGGCGGTCGCGTTGGGGCCGCCGATGTCACACCACATGATCTCGACCTCGTAGCGGGGGTCGGTGCTGAGGATGTCCATTTCGGGCACGATGAGGTCCGCGACGAAGTCACCCTTAGCACCACCACCATCGACGCTGCCGCCGCCCAAAGGTACGTAGCCCGTGTAGGACAGACTGGCGTTCGTAAAGGGATTGGTGGCGTTGCCGCCGGGCCAGCTGCCGAACCCGAGGGGCTCGTAGTCTGGGTGGAACCACTCGGGCAGGCTGAAGTAGACGGCGCGGTGCAGGTGTGGCTGGTGCTCGCGGGCGGCCGCGAAGAGCTCGTCGAGGATGTCGCGGTGCGGGGTCAGCGCGACCGACGTGCGCCGTGAGATGGTCGCGGGCACGTCGAAGATGGCGTAGCCGTCGTGGTGCTTGGACGTCTGGACGAAGTACTGCGCGCCGCTGTCGGCGAACAGTTCGACCCAGTCGTGCGGGGAGAAGTTCGCGGCGGTGAAGTTGGCGATGAAGTCGTCGTAGACTACGTCGGGCCCGTACGTGTTCAGGTGGTACTGGCGGAAGTTCTCTTTGCCGGGGTCGCTCAGATACCACCAGTACCATTCGGCGTACGACTCGTTGGGGGCGACGTCGCCCCAGCCGGGGACGGCGAAGACGCCCCAGTGGATAAAGATGCCGAACTTGCCGTTGTTGTACCACTCGGGTGCTTCATGGCCGTAGACGGAGTCGTACGTTGGCTCGTAGTCTTCGATGCCAAAGGTTGCGTCGATCGTATGTGTGGCGATCTGACTGCCGTCATCGGTCTGTAGCACGATGGTCGCGGGGCCCTTCGACCCTTCCACTACGCAGTCTTTGTTGACTACACCAACCTCCACGATTACCTGATCACCTGGTCGCAGCCGCTTGAGTACCGCAGGGCTGACTGTCGTCAGACCGGGAGAGTCGACAGAGACGGTTACTGTCTGATTGGAGAGGAGCCAAGTGGAGCCAACATTGTTGACAATGACCTCGACAATCTGGGTCTTATTCGTACCATCGATCCATTTCTGCGTCGTGCGTCCGTACTGCACTTCTAGCTGCGGCAGCCCGCCTTCACTTTCGGCCTCCGCCACAGGCAAGAGGGAGATGGCGAAGATATGCAGCTTAGTTTCGATCTCGCCGCCGCCGACACCGCTGCCCGCCCCCTTAGGGATAGGAAGCGTGAGCGACTCCAACTCTTTAGCCGGGTCAAGCCAATTGGTCGTTTGGAAGATGTTCGACCTGTTGTAGTCAATCGACTGGTTGGCGAAGTGGTAAGGCATGACCAGGTCGCCTCCGAAAGGGTACGGCCAGCTCCACCACGAGGGCACCAGGACCTGGGCCGGCGTTAGGCTGCCGTCTTCGTACGTGGCGTTAATAGAACCCTCGGCGAGCCCGTCTTCAGCTGCAGCAAGCATGGAGACCCGCAGATAGCGGCCCTTGGGCACATCGATGGTCTGGCCGTCAGAAATAACGTTGTCATTGCCAGATGGTCGGTACTGGGGAAAGGAGAAGTTGAAGCCGTCGTACATTAGAGTCTCCTCTGGCAGGAACTCGGCCGGATAGCACTCTTGGCTTACATTAGCACATCCAAGCTCGTTTCTGACATGTTCGGTAGTTTCTACTTACGACCTGCGCCATCGAAGTTGGCATCGCCTCCAGCTTTACCAAACCCGCGGTTATTGAAAAGGTGGACAATGTCAATTGGTATTGTCCTTGAGACCTCGTTCGTGTTATTTCGGTGCTGGGGCTGTATGACGAGCTGAGCTGCAACGCTCGATACACTGGCCAATAACACAGCACTTAACATCTTGACAGCCCTGTTGAACACACGTATGATTACCGCGATAGTCTCACATCACGATTCGGAGAGAAAGATCATTGGTGTCATCCGTCGGCTAGACATGTGCCCTTAAGTACTTACACTATCTGCAATCTAACTATGAGATCTAAGCACGTCGGGTTACATTGAACCCCAGGCTACCCCTCTCAGCAGTTCTTCGGGAGCAAGTACAGAATGCAGTGAAGTCACGATTATTGCGGGACTGATCCCGGCTTTCTGGACCGATTCGGTAGATAAGACCCCGGACGGGTCTCCACGCGGGGTCAAGACTACCCTATCGTCGATCCTGGACCTCATGACGAAGTAACGTTGACAAGGCCCGCTTGTTGATAAGCTCCCCACTGCATCTAACAAGACAACGTCGTCCAACTAGGACTCCTAATTACAATCCATACATACAAGACGTAAAGTAAACACAATCAACGGCCCCCCGGACAACACACGCACAGAATATTCCAAACGGCCTCAAGACCCCATTCTATACTCCTAATAACTCAGACGGGACTGTCGCAGGTGAAGCTTGTGGCGACTCCGCTAGAAAATGCACCCATAAGCTGGATGATCGCGGCGTAGCAACCCAAGCCACAGGTGACCAGACCACCGAGAAAATAAACCAGAAGGGCAAGGTTCAGGACAGGACGCTTCATGAATCCCCACGCCACCCGACGAATCCCTGCGTCTACGTAATTGACAGCTCCCGTGGCCGGGTCGAACCTCTCCGTCTCTTCGAGCATCGCATCCCTGCGGAGGCGGAAGCCCAAAGCTGCCAGGGCCGGAAGAATATACGTGAAGCCCACGCCGAAGATAGCGCCGATGAGGCCGGAAACCAGAGGAAACTGCGGGATGGCAGCTGCTAGAATGAAGCCTAGGACCCAATACGCCGGCGAGAGAAGTGCCCACCATACTCTCCCTCGTGGTGTGTGCATCGGTGGAAATTGCATCAGCTTCTCAAACACCTCGATATAGACGATCTTCACTCCGATATTGCCTGAATTGGTGCTCCTTAGACATATAGATAACGATAAAATAGAAAGGGGCTATGGAGAGGCAAAGTAAACATACCAAAAAGACCACAAGCGATAAGACCCATGATGAGATTCATAACGTTCAACGCAGTCTGCCACTTGTAGTCCGAAACGCCTTGAACGGCCGGGGCATATGTGTATTGGCCATGATAGTGATACACGACCATGCCGAACACGATGTAGATAACGTAGATGAGGATCTGGGCGCAGAGGATGCTCTTCCAAAAGTCCATGGGATGGCGCATCTCGGCCAGGAAGAACACGAAGAGCGCCGCGCCGCCGTAGCAAAGCAGGGCCTGGTTGACGCCATTGACTGTCGCCACGAAGCCAGTGCCCCCCGTTGCGAACCCATCCGGTGGCGTACCAGCAAAGGTCACGATGGGGCCGGGCTCCCACTGGGGTCCAAAGGTGGCCATGACCGCATTGTAGTTGGGTGCATAGTTGGCAGCCAGTCCCATCCTATTTAGGAGCCAGGGGTTAATATGACTTATGTAGGGAAATCTGATCTCCCAAGAACGTGATGAGACTCACACTATAAATACGACCAAAAGGTTCAGGAAGACGGCGAGATTGGCTAACCAGCTGTATTTCTGCAGAGTGCGAATTTGGCCGATGGCGAAGCCCGCTACTGTGAATATCACGAGGCAGGCGACGAAGCAGATGCCGGGGTAGGAGTTACTGGGGCCATACGCCATCTGCGAGATGCCTTGTCCGTTCAGCAAGATCAGGAAGCCGAGGACCGCAATCAGCTGGACGGCCTGAGCGATGTTGACAAAGTGCTTCATGCCGGCTCCGAAGATTCGGTAGAATATATCGGCAAAGTTGCGCATCGGGTACCTGTCCGAATCTAGTTGTATGAATAGCCGCCAGAGGATCAAGCCGGAGCTACAGGCTAGGTCAGCTCACATAGCAGTGTGTTTGCGAGAGGCAAGGCGGCCATTGTTTCAACTCACCAGCCCGAAAGGACACCGAAAACAGTGTACAGTGCAAACCCCGGGCCGTATCCCAGCTGAGAGAACGACCAACTATAGACTTGGTCAGATAGTCCCATAATCATCATATTCTAGACGACTTGCTGAACCCTTACGGTGTCTGGGATGGTCCAAGGACGTCTGTGGCGATGAGGTAGAACGCGCTTCCCCAGCCAGCTGTCCTCACAGCACGGCTCGCATTCTTCCACTCGGCCTCTATAGCCCCGTGGTCGGGGCGGGTTTGCCCGGCAGCGCTATTCTGCAGAGCATCGCCACCCGATCCCCTAGAGAAATGGTCTTGCACGATATTTTGCCAGGTGTGAGGGCCCTTGGCGGCACGATACCTCGCGTTGGCCTCTTTCTCCTCAGAGCGCGTTATGGAAGCGTAGTGAAGGTATTCTTCCAGAGTAACATTCTTGGCGTTAACGGGCGTCTCAGTATGTGAAAAGGCAGCGACGTCTTTTAGATCTGTACGCGGATCTTCGCCGTCGAGTGCCAGGGCAGTTGTAGGAGCAGGAAATGTCATCTTATTTACTTGATATAAGATACAATTTCAGATTTGTAAGGACAAGAATAAAACAGACTTGAACTTTCGTACATTGAAGAGTATGATCGAAGGCAAACTTTACATAGACTCTCAAGAAGACTGAGTGTTAGGGAGTGTGTGCTGTATGCATTGGAATGTGAAAAGCGCAGGTATATCGATGCCCCGAGTGATTGTCTCGGGAAATATAGCCCCGTTTCAACGGTGGGTAGGACTGCAGATGCAGTGATCGTATCTGATGCAATATCCTCGCTGAAGCAATTCCATGTAACCCTCTGGGCTAATAAGAAGTCCATATATATATTGTTGCAAATAGCCATGCTTCCTATTGGTCTTACCTAGCAGGCAATAACACAGATTTACAGATCGATGGCATCTAGACCACGCGTCATCTCTTTGCTTTTGGTTGCGTTGCAAGTAGTTATCATAAAATCATCAGCTAAAATCCAGATCTTGTGGAACAATTATTTTGTGAGCATTTGGTCAGCGTGATAGAGGGGTCGAGAGAGCGGGGGTTCAAAGCCATGGTTTGCATCTATCTACCGGGTCTTTCTCATGTTATATATATGTACAGGTCCTTGGTGTCTGAACTCATGCCAATTCATCCCTTCTGGACATGTGCTCACAGTACGGGGCACATAAGGCCTTCCTTAACCTTGATGTGCCTCCATCTAGTACTGAACCATGTTGTAGCGTGCTGCCACATCAGATTGGTTGCTCGCATATTTTATATAGCTCCTGGTTTACATCGAACCGTTGGGCATCATTGAAAGGGTACTCCGAGCCGGTCCCCCTTTATCATCATTAAGTAAATAATTAGTACTTCATGTAGATTAATTGTTTTGACGCCCACTGTGTAAGAAAGACTGGCAGTCGATTATCAGTTCGTCTGATAGGAGTCGAACTTCATCACCCCCTCAGATGCTAGAAGACTGTCAAGCGTTGCGACGAACAAAAGTCCATTTTGGAGTTAAGATAAGGAGCGTATACCCTCCTATACATTGAGACTTTCCCTGCTTCCGGATCATTTCATTGAAGTTCCATCCACTATATCATCGCACGTACACCTCAGTATATCCAAACTTGCGTCCACCAACTCCCCTTTCCTTGATCAACCCTTTGCGGCCAACATTGCGCCCGCACTTCCCACCCCAATCCACAAGAAAGGTGTCTACTCCGCCTGACAGAACTGCTGCGTGCAGGCGCCCCTATCGGGGCACAGATGCCGCAACTAGCATTGCAGCAGAACTCGCCCTTGCCGCAGGTCGCTTTGCTGCCGCACTTTTCACCCCCACCCTCTACCGCCGAGGGCGTCGCCTCCCGGACGGCCTTGGGGCAGCTGCCCATGGTGCAGAAGTCGCCGGGCTTGACGCAGGTGCCGCACAGCGGGTTGCAGCACACGAGCCCGGCGGCGCACTGGGCCTGGCCGCACTGCTCGAGCTGGTGCACGCATGCCGGCCGGCCGTCCTGCATCTCGCACGTGAACCCCGTGCGGCAGAGGACGGTGGCGCACGTCAGCTCGGGCTCCGCCGGCTTGGGGATGCACGTGGGCTTGCCGTCGACCATCTCGCACCGGTACTCGCACCGGACATTGGCGCACGTGATGTCGCTGCGGCCGGCGAGGCCGCTGCTGCCGAGGATGGGGTTCGCGACGGCGCCGAGGGTGGCGGTGAGGAAGAGAAGGGTTTTTATCATGGGCGCCATTGGGAAGGTTTGCTGGATGAGTATGTTCGTCTGTGTGTTTGGTGACAATTGTAGCTTGAGCTAGAAAGCGACTGATTGGAAATAGTGAAGAAGGATACTCGATGCTGTTCAATGTCTCTCCTTGGGAATTCGTTCGACTATTATATACCTCGATGGTTTCGCTTTTTGATACTGAATCGAGGAAACAATGTCGATGATGTTGCCGTCTTTCTCACGCTGCATACCCCGTATCCGATGATTCTCACGCTGTAATACCCGTATCCCAGAATGCTCAGCCTACGGGCCAAGAAAATAGCTCTCGAAGCCAGGGAGTGAAAAGTGACAAATTAAAGTGACGATTTGGCGGCTTGCTCGAGACGTGGCGTCAAGGGTAGCTCAGCTCGAGCGGGTGAAATCATCTCAGCTTATCCTAAAGACGGGGAGATGTTCACCATTTAATGAAGCCAAGCACCCACCGGTCAATGTCCTTTCCGTTCAGAGTATTAAAATTCGCATTCCAAGCCGGTGATTACGCTCTAGTTCTACTGTTATTCCTAGACCGCGGCACCGGGTCGCCTTGGCCTCGCACCACATGCCGTGTCGAATGGCCTGAGGGCCTTAGCATTAGCGGCTTTCTGTCATAATGTGCTCATCATGGGTTGCGCCACTTCAGGATCAAATCTTACTATGCCATGTAAACATAGTTTCTAGCTAAGAGCCAAAAAAGGGGGGGGGAGGCAGATTCATGTAGGAATCGGCAAAGGAGTAGGCAGTAAAATGCTATGCAACAATGCAGGATGACTGGCGTCCACTTTGCCGATGTCTCGTCTTGATCTGGCCTCTTTTCGAGACGGGAAAGAAAAGTGATAAGGGAACAAAAAGGAAAGAGAAGGGGACTACTGTTCCACCTGACTTCACCGTGGTGAACAGCCCTAGTGACTTACGTCAGTCTCACCTCAGGGTTACCAGCCTTGTCACTTGCAAGTCGCTTAGCGCCGGCAAAACATATAACCCCCTTGGGAACAAAATCTTGATTGCCGCTTTTGTCATATTCTCTATATTATTCGTGTAATGACCTCGGCCTTGCCTTGACTGTCTATTAAGGGGGGTTGATAATCCTTATTATTACCACTTCAATATAACACTGGATCAGAACACGGGGTACCAGTGATTCTTGCCTACGCCAGAGTAATAATCATACAGGACCTGTAATTACAGTCAGTAAAGAGGTGGCGTATCGTGGTGTTAGTGCTCGTCTGCATCATCTCCATACGTGTCTTGATAGAATTATGGTTCCCCAAGGACCATATTGAGCATGCCACGCCTAGCTATATAGCTTGGCATACGCGCATAACATCGTGTGTCCAGTCTTTGCCAGCGCTTTGCGCCTGTAATTTACAACCCTGCCTCATCACGTCCTCAATTAGAATTGAGACAACCAGCCGCCGTATGGGCCTCGCGCCGATCATTGACCGAAAGGCCGGATCCATTGTGGCCGTATCGAACAGAAACGGCCATTTGATAGACTTACTGACTGCTTGAAATTCCATCGAGATGCCAGAGACCTGGCGGATTTCCTGGCCACCCATGCTGGCGAAACCTGCCAACGGAAAGACAAAATTTGCCCCCATCATGCGCCCCTTCACACACGATCCATATTCCTGATCGACGACATAGAGTCAGGTTGGCTCGTGGCCGCTCCCTTGAGGGTTCTTCCGCCGGTTCTTCCGCCAGGGAGGGTATGGTGCCTGAAGTTTTCAAAGGGACACTCGTGCAACACTGTGCTGACGTAACAATGCCTTCGGAGTGGCCCACTCATAGACGGGTCTCCTATAGGATCGGAGGATCAAATCATCGTGGGAACATATAGGCGCTTGTCAGCCGTTCCCTTTCCGTGGCATTCCAAGAAGCGATCCTTGGGCATAGACATGTCGCATAAAATCTTCCTACGTAGATGACTTGGAGGCAGAACGTCCTGCGTCTTTCCGTCAACGTTATTCCCAGTGTTGCGAAAAGGGGTGTGAATGGAATCTTCTTGATAAACGGCACTGATGCCGTTGGTCCGGGCGAACCCGTCAAGACTGGCATCGACAGTTTTGCAGCTGCCTTCTGGCGAGGGCATTCCACTCCCTGTCATGACAGAGAATATATTTGGACCCACGAGGCGCACTGCACCCCTTGATGGAGGAGGTTATGTTCGATATGTCTAGCTGACCATCTACCTATCTATATTACCTCCTATCAGGCACCTTGAAGTCCCAAAAGGGTTCGTCGGGCCTTCATCCCCCCCCCCCCAACCCAATCGTATACCAGCATCATTATGTCGATAATCAGTGAATCACATCTGGCAGCCTACATCGGAGGTCTGAAATACAGGCCCATGCAATACGCATCTTTTTATAGAATGGGGACATCAATACACGGACCGGACCACTGGGTACCTCCACTCTGATCCTACATGGGAGCCCTAATGCCACTTACTTGCTTTTGCTGGACCTTTTCCGTTTTGGGTACCTAGTCCTTTTCCTCTTTTGTGCCAATGTCAGCATGACTTGGCGCTGGGCCCTGACGGACTGGCTTACATGTGTCCTACAGGGACTCCCCTCTCTAGTCAGCCCATTCCCACTGATTTTTCAGGAGCCCGGCGTGCTCATCACTCGACAGAACTCATCTTAAGACCGCCTTTCTGTATAAGTTTACAGTCATCATATTCGTAATCGACCATGAGCTATCTCTGTCTCTGCTGTCGGTGTACTGGGCATCGAGCCGCCCAATGTCCTAAGAGGCCTTTCCTAGACGATGCAGACAACGCAGACGCCAAAGCCTCGACTCCAACGCAGATAGCTGATGAGGATACAATGCGATCACTCGCTCAGTCAAGTGGCAATACGCTCTGTGAGAGCTGTACCCGGTTCGACATTGCCACCTGGCTAGCCGAGGATGCGGAAGACGAGCTCGTCTTCGACAACGAGGGCACCAACCTGGAAGGATGGGAGAACCGTCAAGTCAACAAAAAACGCTGGCTCAACCTTGGGACCGTCCGTTCCCTGTTATTGGTCACCTCGTGTCCTCTTTGTCGACTGATCTTCCGCGCCTTCCCAACGCAGATTGATGCGGAATCGTGGGACTCTAACCGATTTCTCCGACCGGTGAAGAGCTACAACTGGCAGGCGATGGCTCTACCAGTCGAATCCTCGCACCTCGCGAGCCAGTACGCCGTCTACGTCTCGGTCGAAAGCCCAGAAGAAAACTTGACGAATGTGGCCCGTAATTTCGGAGATGCGAAAGACACAATGCTATCTTCAGCGGAGCGCATGTTTGGCTTGTCGCAAGTCGCCGCCGGGGAGAGACCGGGACTTGCCCTGAAGGAGCGACCACCCGTATGCGACCTCGGCGTGGTGGCGGACTGGCTCTCCACTTGTGAGTCGGAGCATGGCGATAAGTGTCACGTTCCGTGGTCTTCCAAACTGCTGCGCTGCAGCATGATCGATATCGAAACTCGCACCATCGTCCCTTGTCCTCCCCAGTGCCGTTATGCAGTGCTGAGCTATGTATGGGGCCCCATGTGCCCGAATCTCAATGGCCTGGCGACAGGGATGCTTCCCTATACCATCGAAGATGCGATAACGGTAACACGAGCATTGGGTTTCAAGTATCTGTGGGTGCGTACATACATCCTTGGCTATCCGTTGATTTGAGAGGTAAAGCTAACGATAGTTGGTGCAGGTTGATGCCTTGTGCATTAATCAGCGAGTGTATAGTAGTCCCGAGAAAATGGAACAGCTGGGCATGATGGATCTCATCTACTCCTGTGCAGCCGTCGTCATCACTGGCTTGGACGGAGACTGTGCTGATTCTGGGCTGGCTGGTGTGAGCGACAGGAGTGCTCGGGAACACCACGGCCGTGAGATGATTCAGGGTCTAGAGGTTTTTATGACATTTCCGGTATTACAAAAAGAGCTTGAGAGGTCACCATGGTTCTCGCGCGCCTGGACACTGCAAGAGATGCTACTAGGCTGCCGACGATTGTTGTTCACTAAAAACCAGACCATCTGGTTCTGCGGGCCGGGTTATCGCACCGAATCAGTCTCTCAAGTCGATCCAGCTCGTATTTACGACCGCTTTGAGGCACCATATGATCTGGATGTTGCACGACTAAGGTATGATACTCTCATAGTCTACACGCACTTGGAATTGCCTACGGTCCTAACGGCCCCTACTAGACAGTTCTACACGGAAAATCCGGAACAGCGAGGAAGGTACGCAGATGAACAATACAGGGGGCTGATAGAGATGTATACGCGCCGCCGGATGTCCAATGACGTTGACTCGCTCAATGCCTGCCTGGGGATGTTATCATTCTTGGAGGAAGCTGTCATGCCCGGCGGCTTCGTATGGGGGTTGCCACTAAAAGACTTCCCCCAATCATTGAGATGGTATCACGACAACGGGTCGGAACCACGCAGGCGACCAGGGTTCCCCTCCTGGTCTTTTACTGGCTGGGAGGGAACTGCCAAATGGACTGATAGCCTTTGCATGCTCTCGGAACCGCGATTCGGTCGGCTAGTGGATACGCGTCTTGACCTCACTGTCAATTACGTCAAGGTTGACGATACAGTCGTGACCTTGGATGGCTACCTATTGCAGCTGGATATTCGCAAGGAACCCTTCGACCATGCTTATAACCCGAATGGCAACGTGCTTCTTGGACAGCTGCAGGATGGTCACGCAAAACACAAGCTGACACTCGAACCTGGAATCTTCGATTTCCTCCTGGTGGAAAGACTACAGTTCCGCTATGGTCCTGGTCGACCTATACGGCACTGGTTATACTTGATTCAGCTGCAACGTGACCCTGGCGGTAATGGTATTTTCACCCGCCGTATTACACGTTGGTCTACACAGGGCCAGGAATTCGCACAAACAGGTTTGCTCCGGCTCTATATCGAGCCAGGAGTGGAGTCAGTAGAGGAGTATACGGGGCTATTCAATAAACGACAGCTGGTTCAAATCGCATAAGAACTGTTAATGGAACTCATCAGCTGAACGTTTCGATCATACGGTACGTCGAGATGGGGGGGGGGGAACATCGTTTAGGAGTTCGACGGTACGCAGAATAGTATCTTACATTTAGTACTTAGCGAGTGATGTCCTATGTTTTCAATCTACACATCCACCTCGCCCGTAGATGGGCAATAAACTTGATGGCCTACAATGAACACATGTAGGTTGCAATATACGAAATAACTTGAATAGATAAAGACTGCATAGGTTAGTAGGTATCCTGGCTCACATCGGGGTGGTATTTGAGGGCATGGTTTATGTTGTTGTTGTTGGCTAGCAGTTGCTGCCGTGTAAATTCAGTTCTTTCCTTCCATAAGTGCCTAGTATCATCTTTAATGCGGCTCTCTTTTTCAGGCATCAGACCTCTCTGATAAGTCATCAGCTTGAATTTGCATCGGCGCCTCAGCAGCTCCTCTAAACCCACCGCAGAGAAGAATTTCCCCCTTTCATATCGCTCTGGGCATATGATTCCTGCTGATGTGGTACAAGGCACGTTATACAGCTGAGCCGCATTCGACGCGAGAGACAACGAAGCTGTGCTCCAACTGCCGATCCTTCTTCTCATGCCCTAAAACGATATCAAAGGCCTCCGAAGTGGAATACAACCGTCACGGCCGGATCGTTGCAGAGGTTGGCCAGAATGCTCGAGCCGGATGTACTGTTTGTGCGTTCATCAACGTCTACTTCAAAAGAAAACCCTACCGGATTCCACAACGCTCGACCTCACCGCTCGCAAAGATGGCAAAACTGCGGTCTGGTTCCCGGCAGCGCCGCCTGAGCCTCTCAGGTTAGTTGAAATATGAATGGTCCCTTATAGGCGTAAATCTGGCCTTCTTGCCTGTTGCTGATATCGCGCATACACTACTGTCGTTGAGCGAGCTGATTGAAGCTGTAAGCCCTTCTGAAGCGACAGCAAGCAAGCGTCGGCAGGTCCATAGCACACTGATTTTGTCGAAAGCTGTTAGTTAATACAAACATGGCATTTCAAGTGCCTGGAATCACACGCGGCATGTCACCGGCAACAGACATCACAGTCTCGTGGCTGGCTCCCTACCATGCTTTTGCAATTCGAACCGTCCCCTCCAAGCGATGGCACGGATTTTATACGACTCGCGACTAAGAACACCGTGCCAGAGAGCCCTCTGTAAGTTGCGCCGAGGTACTGTTGGGGAAAGGTCCACCTCATAAAACTATTGGAGCCAAGAGTCGCCAAGCTTGGAAAAGAGATCCCTATCTCGCGTCTCCCAAAGACGGAACACGTTCCGTGAAGCCGACAAGGTATTCCGGTGGTTCAAATACCACCATATCTGGATAGAATCTCTCTGCATCCAGCAAGGCTCGGTCGAGGATTGGCGGAGGTTAACGCAGAAGATGAAGCTGGTGTACCGCAACGCGAATATCACCATTGCAGCCGGGCACGGAGACTCGACCTAGGGTCTGTTTGTCGATAGGAACCCAACCATCATCATGCCGCCTGTTGTCGAAAGCAGCCGGGGCGAAGGCTCTCTTGCTATATTATCTGGAGATTAAATTCTCGCGAATACGCGGCTAACCTTGCACGATACCGACACTTCGAACCTGGCGCGTCACGCATGGACAGCTCAGGTGCACGTTCTGTCGCCCAGGTTACTCACATTCGGGGCCTCGCAGATGTATTATCAGTGCCGAGAAGCCGACTGCTGCGATACTTTTTCCATCCTCCAACTCGATACTGGTGATTGCGCATCTGGCGCACCTATGGAGCAAAGGAAACTCGCCAGAAACAAATATGGCAGACTGTTGTTTACACGTTTTCCGCTGCCGCGCTTACCGAGGCGGAAGACGGGTTCATCGCCTTTGCGCCGGCATAGCAAAGATGGTGTGTCGGAGATGCGGCGGGATCGCTACCGTACAATGCCGAGCTCTGGTCCAGAGACTTTTCCCACCGACCTCTTCTGGTCGGTCAGCCATGGGGGAGACAAGGCGCGACCCAGCCCCTTCGTCGCGCCGCCGCCGACTTGGTCATGGCTCTCTACTGGCGGTGCTGTTCGCGTAGCCTTGGGCTATGTCTGAGCCCAGACCAGACTGCTGATCGGCACGGTTAACGTCGGGGAGGCGGACGTGGTAGACCCAGTTTGTCCGTGCGGCGACACCCACCCTGGTGCAACGCTGCAACTTCAGGGCTGTCCTTGTGCCGGTATTTTGGGATTGATCGTGTAACCTCGGGCCAACCGACTTACTGGGCTGCAACTTTCTGACTCGCTCACCGACGTGGACGAATGCACAGGTCTGGAGCTGGTATTGTTGTCAATTCTCCTCCTTCATGTTGTAATTTTCAATGCGCCAGGACAAGGTGAGCGCAGCGTGGATGGCCTAGACCTCACGCCCAAGCTCGAGGAAGCGTGAATTTACGAGCGAGTCGGAAAGTTCAGGACGAATGGACCCAGATGGTCTTTGCTACTCCAAAGAGTAGTAACTTCTGGGTTGCAAATGCATGCAATCGGACCAGCCTCCTCCTTTCCACGACTGCAGAACATATCGGAAGAGTTAGCGAGCCGTTCAGTGCAGGCGGTGGCCAGTGTTTCTTCCATATTGGTTCCTGGACTGGTTGACTTCAAGGATATCATCATTGATCGACTCGTCTCTTGGCCGGCAGCCGACCAAGAAAGAGCAAACTAGATAGTCTCGTGCTTTGAGACGGCGGAAGCGGATTCTGATTTTGATGCCAATGAGCCAGAAAAAAAGCAAAGCGCTATTCTTCAATCTTCAAGAAAGCGCCTCGGAGGTGTTACCGGAGTGTCAAATTTCAATTCCCGTCACAGCACGGCTTGGTCAGTGATCGCTGTCCTCACTACATTTATATACGCGATCCAAGTGAACGTTGTAGTCAAACAAAAGGCATCGCAGTATCATGATTCAACGGTAATTATTTTCACGACGAGAACGCGACTATTTGCCGTTAGCAAATTTTGACTTCGTGAAGGCCAAGGAATATCAAGCTGGTTGGCAATTACGCTTCTGACTGGTGCTATGCATTCCCTCTTGTCCCACCGAAATGCCCGCATCCCAGTCCTCATCCCGGATCCGGACAGCGACAGCCGCCTGGGCGAGTCATGTATGTACAGGTAGACTGACTCGCCCATGCAACACGCCAAGACTGTGCGTATGATCGATCGTGCGTACATGTTTGGGAGATGGGCGATCTTTGTTTTTTACCAGAACCGGTGCAGCAGTCGCTAACTCTGCGGACGGGTGCCGGCCGGGGGACGCCTCTGCGGCGCGTCTCGTCGTCAGGAAGGGACGCAGGGGTTCCACGGGATCCGATACCACGTCCGCGGCCCTCCCCCGCAGCACGGAGCTTGCACCGCACCGCCACTTCACTCCATTTGGTAGCCAAAGGGGGCATCGCCAGGAACGAAGACAACACGAGGGTTATAGAGTGTTGATATACACGACCAAGCAAATAACTGTCGGATAGCCATGTCCAAAACAGGCAAATCGGGTGTATACCGGTTGAAGCCCATGACAAACCGCTACCAAAAGACAACAGTAAGCGGTCAAGAGGTGAGGTGGGGATTGGAACCTACACGTAAAATGGCCCCCCCAATCTGTCCAGCACGCACAAGGAATGGACCACCAACAGAACCACCAAGACAGGGCAGACAAGGGCAGAGTCTCCATATCGACTCATGCCCGCTCCGAACCGCCTTTTTCTCCGATACCTTAGTTGGCTTCGAGCCTGGCAGATCAGCAGGCTGGAAATGATTAGGTAACGGCATGAGCTGGAGTCCAGAAACGGACCAGTAATGCGGGCCGGAGACCCAGAGGAAATTTCCAGATCAGCGTTAATTAAGGGGCTGACAACAGGGCTGGACGGCACTAACCCCCTTAAGTGCGCATTGTGTATAGTAGTGCAACGGGATATGCCAACTATTTTTATACAATCAGACACAAGCGAGGACATCACGCAAAACACTACCACAAACCGTAATTCTAAGCATCATCATTCCGGTCCAAATCTTTTGATTATTGTTGTAGTGTGTGTGTGTGTGTGTGTGTGTGTGTAGGCAGGCATGTGCATGTATCCCGCGCTCAATGGGATAGAGAAAGTAATCATAAAAAAAGCAAGGAAGAAAAAAAAAAAAGGGATCGCCGGTTGCTTAGAAGCCCCCTGTCCCGTTGTGGCTCCCGCCGCGCTTTTTGTTCTCGATCGCCATGCCGAACTCCGTATGCACGTGAATCTGGCCCTGGCTCGGCTTGTTGTGCACAATGCGCTCCCGGCTGTCGGCCGGCGGCGGCGGCAGGCTGTCGCTGCTGCCGCCGTCGCCCAGATACGTCCCGTAGACCTTCGTCTCCACGCCGCCGCGGCTCGCCATGCTGTTGCCCTTCTTGGCCGGGTCCCGCTCGCCGAGCTCGAGGTAGCTGTTCTTGGCCGCGGCCGAGGCGGCCCCGGTCTTGTTGGACTTGTCCTTGGAGCTGATCGAGGACGTGAAGGCGGCGATGGCGCTCTCGAGCAGCGGGCGGCAGGCGGGGAGGTTGGCCACCAGCAGTCCGATGCCCACCTCGGCCTGCGCCCAGGCGAGGATGATGCCGAGGCCCTGCAGGAACTTGGCGCTGTCGTTCAGCAGGAGGAGGTACTTGAGTCGCACAATGGGCGCAATCGATGCACTAGGTAGAGAGTTGTGTTAGTTTTTGGCACGCCGTCACAGAAAGCCGAGCCGAGGCTACCACACAAGATACCCAAACCCAGCAAGCCAATCACGGAGGCCTTGACACGTGCTCCCATCTGGAGCTTCCAAATCAGGGCGAAGGGGAGCATCGCGAAGATCCAGTCAGTCGTAATGGAGACGGCGGCGACCAGAAAGGACAGTGCCGTTTGGATTTCGCGGGTTTGCATTCGCCCTCCATTTCCGGGTGCCAGTTTTTCCTTAACCACAGTCAGTACCTACTTAGTCACGAAAGATATGGTAGGGGGTTCGCCGGTGGCTTGGGGCGGAAAACTTACTGGACTGGCGTGCATTGAAAGAACAAGTACATACCGGTGCCGCCGGTGCAGACGGTCACCAAGGCCAGGCAAGTGTAGATGACGGCCTGCACCCATCTCTTCCCGTCACCGATACGGAGGAGAGTGAAGCCTAGGGACCACTTCAGGGCAACCAGTGTGAAGCACCAGAACTCCTGGAACACGTAGAACCACTACAGGCACAACTTGTCAGCTATTGAACTCCGGATCCAGCCCGCACAGATGATATTGGATCTTACAAAATTCGAGGCCGCCTTTTGCTGAGCTGTCAGAGTCGCATCAAGTGCTCCGACTCCGCTCCAGGCCATGCCGATCATTCCAACCTGGGAGACTACCCATACAGGCTTCGCCGTGTTAGTAAAGAAAAGGATCGTGTGTGCTGTTCGGCCTGCAAGAGGCGGTCTCGAGGCAATAACTCACAATCGTAGCCACCATGGCCCAGTCATCCGGGCCCCAGGCCTTCCTCTGTGTCCGAATCCAGAACCGCGCGACCATGGTGAGCAGGTTGAATGGCAGCGGTACCAGGACCGCTAAGGCCATGTCCCTCGACGTTGGCGCGCCCATCTTGTCGAGTATTTGTCAGCCTCTGCGATTGGCGACGAAAGGAACCGGCTTCGTTGCTCGACGGGAGGGCTGCTAGGGAGTGGGAAGGAAGAAATATCAAAAGCAACAACAAAGGTAGATGTATATACCAAAAAGCGCCAGGCTGTCACGGAACTCTTGAGAATATGTAGGACTCCGAGGAAAACAAAACGTACAGGCTTGGAATGATACAATCATGATTGCGGCGGGAGGCAACAGTGAGTTCCCTGCCCCGATCAGTCCGTGTAATTCCGACCGGAAATCCCTACATTCCCTGCCCTTTCCCCATTCTTGCTGCCAAGGTAGTCCGTCCCGCAATCAAGGTTGTCTTCTCGGCTCCCGATGCAACGCCGTCGACCATACAGATTGCCCCGTCGCGCCTCTCGCTGTTACCAAAGGTGGGTTGTGCCCAGTATCAAACCAGACGTCGACAGAGGTCAATTTGCACCGTTTTGAGGTTGTGCCACAATCGCGCATTATGCACGCAGGGCAGTCCAGGGTATGATCCCACCCGAAACATAAGATCTAACCCCCAGTTTATTCGGGCCTACACCCTATCACAAGGGTCGGGGAGTTGTCTAGCGGAGTGCCGGCCGTCTCAACCAGCAAACCAGACTCCAGCCAGTCGGCCTATACCCACTATAGCCCGACTTAGCTCGACCTATGTATGATAATACGAGTCTCGAGTCCATAGAATTACCGCCCCCCATCGGATGGAACATGTTCCAATTTCATGCCAAAGACTAGAGGAGGAAACTGAAACAGGAGATATCCAGACCTGATCTCTGCCACGCCCTAACGCTAGCCTGTAGCCCAAGATAGGGTCTTTTGGTAGCGACTCTACCCAGGCGTGCCCAGGCCAGGCGCTGATCAGGATCGCGGATCGTGCTACACGCAGGGCCGTTTCAAGATTAAACCAGTTCTAGATTAAGATCAGCGGTACCTTTTTGTGGTTAGCCCGTTGACGTGGCTGCGGATACTGGCGAGACTAGTCAGTTAGGCGACATTAGCAGGCTATACTGCCTGCACCCCCTGCTCGCGACTGGCTGGCGACCCCTGGCCTGGTCCCGCCGCGACATCCACTCTGATGGCGGCTCTCGGCTCTGCTATTAATGGCGGTGGAACAAATGGAACAATGATGCATCTGTATAAAAGAGGCGCGGCGCTCTGCATCACGTGGAAGGGGAGGGATAATAACATACCATACCACGCCCGGCAACTTGCTTTCTCGTATCCTCAAACTCGGTACTACTATTACATATTAGACGAAATAATGGCTCCTCCTTTTAGAGTTTTCGAAGGCAAGCTTGCCATTATCACTGGCGCCTCGCGCAGTAAGTGCAAATGCAACCCTGTCTCGTCCGAGATCATATCCTCTGCATGCATCGAGATCCGCTAACCCTGGTCCAAAAGGCTTCGGTGCTGCCTGTGCCGAGCACTTCGCCAGCCGGGGTGCCAACGTCGTGATCAACTACGCGACCGAGGGCTCGACGGCCAAGGCGCAGGCGCTGGCCAAGGACTTCGAGTCCAAGTACCACGTCAAGGCCCTGACCGTCCAGGCCGACCTGAGCAGCGTCGAGGGCCCGCAGCAGGTGGTCGACGCCGCCAAGGGCCACTTCGCCGACGCCGCCTCGGGCCGCTTCCAGATCGACATCATCGTCAACAACGCGGCCACGGTCAACGGCCAGCGCCTCGACGAGCTCGACCTGGACCTGTTCCAGAAGACCTTCGACACCAACTGCCGCGCGCCCGCGCTGCTGATCAAGGCCGCCTTCCCCTACCTGCCCACGGACCGCTCGGGCCGCATCGTCAACATCTCGAGCGCGACCACGACCTGGGGCGTCTTCGGCCAGACCTCGTACGCCGGCACCAAGGGCGCCCTCGAGGCCATGACGCGCGTCTGGGCCCGCGAGCTGGCCGAGAAGGCCACCGTCAACTGCGTCTCCCCGGCCCCATGGACACCGGTCTCTACTCGGGCCTGCCCGAGGAGATCAAGGAGACCCTCAAGCCCCAGAACGCCCTGACCCCGCTCGCCGCCGTCCGTCCGGGCGTCGACAGCCAGTCGGTCCTCGACCTGGCCAAGAGCATCGGCGGCCGCCCTGGCTACCTCGAGGAGATCGCCGGCATCGTCGGCATCTGCTGCTTGCCCGAGAGCGGATGGATGACGGGTAACCAGGTGGGCGCCAGCGGTGGCGGTCACTTCGTTCGATAATTTACGAAAATCACGAGATAAAGACTACTTTAGATGAATCAACACTGTTAAAACTGTGAATTTTCGTTCCCCCGGCGTAAAGCCTGCTTGTGATCACAAGCCGTTTTCGTTTCTTGATGTAATTTGTTTTTCGTAAAGCGATTCATGGCGGCCGCTTTGCTCATTTCAAGTCCAGATATTTTACTCGTGGCCAAAAGTTATGTACTTATGCTTGCCGTTTGCTCACCCAGATTGGGTATTCAACTTTGACCTACCCAAGGATGGTTGGCTGTGATTGTTACTTGGGGAAAGGGGTTGGAAGAGGAAAAAGTAGTATGAACTGTGAAGGGAGAGAGCATTGCGAATGTCCTCGAGGCATGGAGTACTAAGAGGTATCCATGGCTACTTTAGCCACCGTTGTTATGTCTTTCAGGGCAGGACTGCGGTTTTGCGAGACATTCACATGAACAGTATACAGACGATTAGCATGTCCATTTCCGCTTATATAAATAGCTGGAAATACGTGGAGGATGATAAAGAGTTGTCGATTGGTCAAGATAAATATTCCGACAAACATCGTGATTGCCGATCAAGACATTCTACGCATAATACTATCCCTAAGTCAAGCTGCTTAGCTTACCTGAGCCAAGGCAGGTATCGGGAATCTAATCGAGATCAGCTCCCAATATGCATCACAAAAGGCCTGGATTCGATTGCTCGGACTTCAGGTATTGGCTGCAATGAAGTAGGAGCAGTGCTTGAGTGTTTTCTGAGACCGCTTATATAGAGAGAGTCTGGCTAAACACAGCAACTTATAAAGTTTCGGGCGGACATATCGAAGAGTGCCTAATCCCGTATTGCTTTATAACGCTATCAAGGCTTAAGAATATAGATATGCTATTAGTATATAGTCCTACTATATATCTCCCAGTCGTTTATCTAAACGTAAAGGAGTTAGAATTAGGGGTTAGCTACTACGCTATTGTGTATATTACTAATTCAAGACCTTGCTTATTCTTAACCTGTCCTCACAAACAAAGCAATAATTGAGAGACATATGTCCTGTACAGCTGCATAAGCGCCACCAGCGCCTAGCCACACCCTATCCAGCACTGTGATGCGTGATTGCGGCCCGGGAATATATCCCGCCGAAGCTTGGCTGTGATCGATTATGACGCGGGGAAGAGCCGTAATTTTAACGTGGTTCATTCAACTTATTCTCACCATAGCAGAACTCCTGCAGACAGTGGCATACATTCTACGTGTCCCGCCAATGTCCGTCTCCCTTCATCCAAACCCTGGCCTCTGCTGGAAGTGCCAGGCCCTTCTGAATGAGCAGTATCCCGCGAGCCTCCGTGTCCACGCGAGTGAGTTCGTTAGAAGCCTGAGTACAAGAGATCTACTACAAGCTACAGCCTCAAGTGGATGTGCTCTCTGCCTTCGATTATTGCATTCGTTCAGTATTTTGGAGAGGGACCTTCTGCAGCAAGGTCTGGAAGGGCCAGATAATGGAACTTCAGCTCCTGACATCGAATATATGCATTTTGTTGAGCTCGATGAGCAGCCTCCGAATTTAATTCTCCTGAAAATTCTGGGCAAGGGGAATTCCTCGAAGGTTTTGAGCAACATCATCATATTATCGCCCGAGGTTGGTAAGAACTCAATTGAACAGTGCCTTTCAAAATTTGATAAGTGTTAACAACAGTCTCAGAAGCTTCAGCATTCGCAAATCAAGAAATTTGCGGTAGTACGAACTCTGACACCAGCAGGGCTATGGTGGGGGACTGGTTGGATCGGTGTGTAAAAACACACAAAACAGGCAATCTCCTGACCAGCAAGTTGACAATGCGGCCATCCCGTGTCATCGACTGTAGTCCAGGCACAACCAGGCTATTGGTGGTTTAAGACAACATCCCTAATTTCCTGTATGCTACGATGAGTCATTGCTGGGGCACCCACGTGCCAATGCGCTTGATGTCGAGCAACATCGATGAGCTACAGGTCGAGATACCGATTTCCCAGCTGTCTCGATCATTCCAAGACGCTATCCAAGTCTTGCATTGGCTAGGCCTGAACTACATCTGGATCGACAGCCTCTGCATTATCCAGGACTCACCAGCAGATTGGGGAAGGGAGTCATCATTGATGGCCGAGGTCTATTCCAACTCGCACTGCAATATCGCTGCAACCCATGCTCTGTCGATGGGACCTATGGATGCTTTATTGAACGAGATCCTCAGCTAGTAAAGCCGTTGAAGGTCGAGGTAAATTGGGGCCCAAGCCCGGGAAGCTATTGCATCACACCGGATAATCACTGGGAGAAGAATGTGCTGGAGACACCCTTAAATTCGCGGGCCTGGGTATGCCAAGAGCGGTACCTGGCGCCTCGAAACTTGTCCTTTGGAGAGACCCAGATATGCTGGGAATGCTGCGACTGTCCAGCAACTGAGACGTTTCCAGTAGGGCTACCGCCTGATGTAAGAAGGAAGGCGAAGTCCCTTGATCCGCACACCAGCGGTGCAGCTCTTCGGCGAGAGTACGAGCTGTCGGATGTGCCATCGCTCAACGGCTTTAGCTTATGGCTGGAAATAGTCAGGCAGTATTCCAAGGGCCAGCTCACCTACTCGGAGGACAAGCTCGTTGCGATCTCCGGCCTGGCATCTAGAATGCACAAACACATCCAAACCGGCTACTTAGCTGGACTGTGGCGGAAGCACCTGGCTTACCAACTGCTCTGGATGGCTGGAGATTTTTCAGGACCACGTTATGCAGTCTATACCGCGCCGAGTTGGTCTTGGGCCTCTTTTTCTGGAACGATCTACGATCAAGGGTTCGTGTTCCATGCCGATGACAACGATATTATCCCGGAAATCCAAGAAGCTCAAACCCAACTTGTTAGTGATATGATTCCCTTTGGGAAAGTTAAAGGTGGATATATCAAAGCCAGAGGTTACTTAGTTGGGGCCGGAGTCCATTTCCAGGACAGTCAATATGGTCTCGAACTATTCCTTGACAACAAAAAAGTCGGGAGAGTAAGCATTGACGGGCATGAGCATGGAGCAGCCCCGAGACCACATCATGGGTTGTATTATCTCCCTATACGATATTACTATAAATCGCGCGATGGTTCGGAAGAGGGGGCTATGGAAGTGCAGGGTCTAATTTGTCAAGCGACTTCCCCCGGCCCCGGAACCGAGTTTGTGAGGGTTGGGTGGTTTGAGATCAACGAAGCAACAGAAAAGTTCCAAGCTCTATGCCGCGAGCATTCCACAGGGTCCCAGCAGGCTGGAACGACAGAAGATACGAAGGAATGGGGTCCAAAACTGGAGTTCACACTTGTTTGATCATATACAGTCTGTCTCTTAGTAATGAATGCTATGTTACTTCAGCCACTTCGTAAACGAGGGTAGGGCACTTAACGGCCCAATGTGCGCCACATGCCCATCCGGCCTGATGTAAGCGTAGCCAGCGTCGTCTTGGAAGCCATACCGTTGGTGCAGAACGCCGTTTATGTCCAGGTAAAAGCTGCAGCCCGATAATGACGCTATCGATGACCCTCTGCCGCCCGACGAGGTACTGGCGACCAGAGCGTGGACCAGGGTAGCCGCGCCCAAATTCTCCTCCTGGAACGTTTCTGCTGCCTGCTGCAGGTCGTCACTAGACGCCGCCCCCGACGGCGTGGCTCCGGAGAACAAGAGCAAGTGGTGTTTCTCGAGCACCAAGAGCTGGTGCAGTCGGAGCTGTTGTTCCGTCCGTTTCTCCCCCACCTCCCCACACGCGACGACCGGCCCATCCGGGGCCCTGTCCCCTCCCAACACGGGACCCGAGAAGCCCTCGGCGGTCCCCACGACGGAGCTGTGGCGGTAGCGCACGCCGAGCTGGGACACGAACCGGAACCCCTTGTTGCGGCGCGACTCGTCGCCGAGGAGGTAGGGCAGGATCCAGGGGGCCAGGAGGTTCCGGAAGAAGAGCCACAGCCAGCTCTGCGAGGCCGTCAAGGTGAAGAGGTAGTCGGACGTCCCCAGGATCTTCAGGCCGACGGGCCGGCGCTCCTCGTTGTACGTGTCGAGGAAGGCGTCCGGCTGCTCGCCCCGGAGGACGCGGGCCAGCTTCCAGCCCAGGTTGAGGGAGTCTTGGACTTAATATAATAAAGTTAGCAACAGCGCAATAAAATGAACAAATATGATGAGAGAAACTTACTCCCCGTATTCATTCCCTGACCACCAGCCGGAGAGTGGATATGCGCCGCATCCCCGCGAGCAGCAAGCGGCCGTCGCGATAGTTGCTAGAGACGCGGTGGTGCAGCTTGAAGCGCGACAACCAGATGGGGTCGAAGAGCTCGCCGGCGGTGCCGCCGGGGACCATGTAGTCGAGCCACTCCTGGAAGTCGCTCAGGATGGGCTCGTCCGTGGCGGGAACGCCCGGGCGCGACGCCACGAGACGCACGACATCGCCCCCAAACGGGAAGACCACCAGCAGGCCGTACCGCATGCAGATCCGGAAGCGGTCTCGCGACATGCTCGTGTTGCGGATGTGCGCGTCGCATAAGATGAAGTCGTGCGGGTACGCTTCGCCCTCGAACGCGACCGCGGCCGCGTGCCGCACCACGCTGTGCGCCCCGTCCGCGCCCACGACGTATTTGGCGCGAACCGTCTCCTCCTGTGTTCCGGGGTCGCCATCGGCGTCATCGTCAACTTGTGTAGACGATGACGATGATGGCGGTGACGATGACGGCGATGATACCTTCCTCAAAGTCACGGTTACGCCGTCCGCGTCTTGCACGATCGACGTCGCCTCGGTGCAGAACTCGGCGGAGCGACCGTACCGGGTGGCGAGGCAGTCGGCGAGAAAGTGCTCCGTCTCGCTCTGGGGCACCAGAACGGTGTGGGGGAAGGCCGAGTCCCCGGTGGCGCGCACGCCGCCGAGGTCGAGGTCGACCGTCTTTTTGCCGTTGATGAAGACGGCGCCGCCCAAGCCCAGAGTGCCGTGCTCGCTGAGGCGCTCGACGGGGCCGTAGCGGCTCATGATCTCGAGGCTGCGCGGCTGCACGGCGAGGGCTTTGGACTTGCTCGACAGGTGGGCGTTCTTGTCCACGATGCGAAAGGGGATGCCCTGTGCGGCCAGCTCGAGGGCCATTGTGTAGCCCGTGGGGCCGCTGCCGATGATCAGGACGTCTGTGTTAGACTGGGCCATGGTAGTAGTAAATGAGCCAATAGTATCCAGCATATATGAAATGTCGGAAACCTTCTTGATAAGTTATTACATCTTGCATACGAACCAAGAAAGATCACGGTGCCTAGATGAGTCCTACTTATACTTGCCCTTCGCGACGCGTCCCCTACTAAACTTACACTCCATCGATTGAATTCCAGCGGTCGCGAGCCCCGATCTACACAACGCCGCTGGCAACGAGTTGTGCATCAGCTAGGTCAGATGGAATGCAGTCGGCGGTTCAAGCTTCACGAGCCCCGACCTAGCCTGGAGAAATCGGGGTCGCATAATTCAGCTGCGAAGGGTGTGGCCCATTTTTATCCATGGGGTGACCTATGATGCCGGCTTTACGAGTCGAGAGCCTCTCACATTGCATCAGTGACACGCCAATGCGGGATGACATTCCCTTATGCTCAGTCTCCTCGCTCTCGCTCTGAACAGTGCCGCCTGTAGACGGTGGCAGGGTAGCGACCAATTCTGGTACCTGCGGTATCGTGATATCCGCGTTGTATCGTGGTTCGCCTCTTGTTGTGATTGGGGAGGACGTTTAAGAAGTCGCGGTCCCGAGAGACGCACGCTGCCTTCTGTCTGGCCCGACCTAGCTTCTGTGACGCGGCGCCGAGCAACAATAACAAGTCCTCGGTCCTCCGCCATTCGGATGAAAGACGACATCGTAAAGCTAGCCGTCGAAGCCCTTGACTGCACAGTTGGGTTGTGCCAAGAACAAAACGGAGGATGCATGAAGGAGATAAGGTTACCCTGCAGTGTAGATTGGTTACCTGTACAGCAAGCAGGCTGCAGGCCCCAAAAGAGGAGGAAGTCAATCTGCTTACTATATTGATTCGGATAGGCTTTACAAATCAACTGAACTTCTAACCACTTTCTTCTGGGTTGGTCATAGTGACGTCGTTTAATAGAGCAGGATTCCAAGCAGACGGGCTGGGCACTTTATCACCGAAAGCGCTTTGACCATCCCAGCACTTCTCCGAAGCCTCCAAGCCTCTCAGTCTAAGCCTTGCCTGACTTCAACAACCAAACCTGCTTGAGATCATATCAACATGGATATTCGTAATTACGGGCTTAGGGTGTTATCCCCGTAGATTTTATGAGGCCAGTAGGTACAGAGAGACATGGCCGCATTTCAGACGAAGTTTATGACGCCTTCATATAAAGGAGAGGTAAAAGTATGTACTTAGGCAATGCAAAACCATGCAAGATCAGATACTCTTTCGCACCACCAATCAGTACGACCGTTGAATCACTTGATATAAGCAGCAGTCGACATGTCGAACTACATGATCACCGGAACATCCAAGGGACTAGGCCTTTGTCTAGTCAAGGAGCTTCTGAAGCGACCAGACAGCAGTGTCGGCCTCATCTTCGCCACCACGCGCAGTGCTCCTACACCCGCCCTCCAGAAGACCATTGACGAGTCTTCTGGCCGTGTCGTCAACATCATCTTCAATCCCGTCGATATCGAAAGCGTCAAAGCCGCTCTGCCAGCGGTGGAAAACCATCATGGCGGTGCGGGTCTCGATGTCCTCATTAACAACGTGGGTTGGGGGCCCTTCGCCAACGGGATCAAAGAGATGTACGTATTATCCGTCCCGGGCAAGCAACAGCGCAGGCACCTTCCACCGATATATATTGACTAGGGCAACCTTCCGCCCCAAATATAGGGATAATCTCGCAGAGGTCTTCAATGTCAACGTGATGAGCGTGCAGAACGTGTCCACTGTCTTCCTGCCCCTGCTCGAGAAGGGCAAGCTGAAGAAGGTCGTCAATATAACGACGACCGTCAGCTCCTTCGCCTACCAGGACCTCTTCGCCAGGCTCCCCGCGCCGGCGTACAAGGTCACCAAGGCCGCGCTCAACATGCTAACGCTGCAGTGGGGCATGGAATACCGCGACAAGGGTTTCACCATCTTTGGCGTCTCTCCAGGTGTAAGTGCTCCTCAATCGGGAAGACATCAGAATGAGATGATTAGAGGAAGATGGCTCGCAAGGTATAATTGACTAACATCGTGTTGTGTAGTGGCTCAAGACAGATTTGGGTGGTGAGGGTGCCAATCTAGAACCCGAGCAGGGTGCCGAAGCTACCATGAAGGTCATCGATATGGCTGGGAAGGAGGAAATAGGAAGGATGGTCAACATTCGCCTAGAGGGCTTCGAGGATGGACCGGGTGACCGATATCAAGGCGGCGTAGTCCCATGGTGAGAAACGAAAGCATCAAGGCCTAGCGGTTCCTCTACTCATCACAAGAAATGAAGTCGAATGACCAAACCTATCCCCGACACACAACTAAACCATCGTGAAACCTGACCATTTAATGGCCAAATGGATAAAAAAAAAGCAGGGTCCCTTGCCGAATGGCTATCACTTGTATGGGTACTTTGCGCACACACGCTTGAAGCAGCAAGTAGCCCGGCCCGGGATGTCCCAACCCCAACACAGCATCGTACCGGAAGACACAGACGCTTATCGCGAATCGCGTGGGAAGATGACCTTGTCATCCGCAAAGGACAACCTTGAAGCCCGCCACATCCTGACATGAACCACATGGAGGCCGTTTTGCGACTCAGATTGCGTGTCGGGCGTCGAGACAGCCTTTCTCCTGTCCTAGACCATCAGCTGGGCGAAGTGCGGCAGCAGCCAGAGCTTTAATCACAAAGCGTGCCAGTACAGCCGAGTTAGTCTGATGACGGTCAGTTATCGAGGGAGCAGTTCCCGTGTTTTAGATTCCGCACACTCTGCGGTCAGCCTCTCACCGACAGCCACTGAACCGTACCGTAGTCGTGTTGGCTGCCGCACCGCCCTCTCGAGGTTCAGAACAACGATGTAGAGGCAGACTCAATGTCGCCCAATCATAAGCAGCTGCTTTTCAGATTGTGACCGTTCGAAAAATTGGCGCATGGCGCCTGCTCAAGGACGACACTGCATGGACTTGCATGGCTAGCGGTGGGAAGCCCTGCAATTCGGCACCTAAAGGACCTTGCATGTAACTCCGAATGAAAACCGTGCCTACGCTGCCCAAGCACTTATGTCATGACATTTGGGCATCTTGGATGTCAAGTTTCACAGTGTCCAGTGCTGATGCACATTACGCCCGACAGACTGGCTTGATGGGGGTGTTGCCAACATCAGCAAGGAGGAATCATCGCCCACTACAATGAACATTAAACGAGCTCATAAGCTACGATACAATGAACTGTATTTCTGATATCAACCTGGTCGACCATTATAGGGTCCAGTTCAGTAACGAGGGAAAGGAAATGGGATGAAAAACGGTTCGCGCCAGCCAGCCCGAGCTGTCTAATAATAACCATTCTAGATGAAACCAAACTTCAGACTAGACTTTTAGTTAGAGACTCCTCTTGGAAATTACCCACGCTTGCTCCATTAACACACTGTCTCGTGTAGTCTGCTCAGGCGTCACCTGTAGATCGCTAACGGTGGATCACAATGGACCAAGAGAGAGAGACTGGAAGAGAATGATAACAACGCCATCTTCATCATGGCCCGAGAACACACAGGAAATGCGTCGGTCCATTCCCGCCTCATACTCCCCCTCTCCCTTAGATCAACGAACCTCCATCCTTCCACCCCCTTTAGGCTCAGTGGTGATGAGAATGGTGATACACCTTCTTCCCACCCGCACCGCTGCTGCCAGAGGAGGAGGACGACCCCTGGGTCTGGCCGCCCTCGTCCCCCCTCGTGGCCGTAAGCCAACCCGAGCAGGCCTCGCGGCGGCCGGGCGTCATGGCGCTCGAATACGATGCGGAGGTGGCGATAGCCGAGGCCTGGGTACTATGACTCTGCGGCATAGTGTTTATGATAGAAGCAAGCAAGCAGTTGTGATAGAGGCTGCGAGAAAGCGCTTGGTGGATGATCGTCGCCGCGGATGACGGCTTGGTTGTTCGTCAGATTTAAGAATCAACACGAGACGAAACTCTGACGAGACCTGATCTGTGTCTCTGTCTTTGTGTATTCAAATACGGGATGGCTAAGTACTTCGTTAAGAAGTCGTGAATGTTTGGTATTATGTTGAAATCGATGAGCTTCAAGTATTATTAGAAGAGTGAGAGTGTGAGTGAGAAAGGGCTTTGCTTTGGGGTCTGCAAAACCCACAGCAATAAGAGAAGACGAAGAGCCAGACCCGGAGCGTTTATATGCCAATCCATCTCCGCGTATCTCTTCTTTATCTTATCGTCCAACATGGCCATCATGATCATCACGCCGACATTCCACATGGCTCGCGGCCCCCAGCCCCAGGGCCGCTTACGTGATTCAAACCTACCTGCCCAGTAAGGCAAAGAAGGCAGTCGGATCAGGCACGAAGGTGAGTGAGTGCAACGACAACAGCAGCAGCAAGAAGAAGGCTCGGCCAAACGAGGCGAATAGGAACGACCGATGAGGAGGTGATCTATCATGCTCCATCATTGTGTGCTGAGTCAGCTTCGAGAACCACACACTACACCGGTGAGCGATGGGATAAGGTACGGCTCACCAATGACTTGGCAGCTTCATATCGCGTGCTTTACCTGTCGTCGACGGGAGAGAACCGGTGTTGGGGGCTGACGAGGGTGTGTGTGGGGGCTATCTCCCCATCAGGCTCTTGTCACAGCCGAACAGGGCTGAGGTAATACAGTACAGGCAGCCCAAGTAAGGGTTCGGCTCAAGGAAAGAAGAGAAGGGCGGTGAAGGTACGTTTTCCCTCACCCACGTTCGCGCACGTAGCTGAGAGCTGGGCTGGGTTGCGAACGGGCGGGGGAGCTTTTGATGATTGATAGGCTCGGGATGAGCAGTTCGTTTGGTCCGCCCCGGTTCGCATCTGACATGCAGAAAGCTATTTGGAGTTCAGCAATGACTCAGGGCGAAGGACAGGTGGGGGATTGGCAGAGCCGAACGAAGTCTTACAGGCACAAGCGAAGACAGCTCAATGTCATTGCAACGCACACACATACACATGCCACCGCAGTAGATTACGTACGTTGAGTCCAGCAATGGACAAGGTCCGAGGTCATGTATTACAGGCTCTTATATTCTCTCGGCGGTGGCTTAGCGAAGCCATCCACCGTTACATGCTATGTAGTATGATACCCAATGCTAACCTGCATCCAAACATCAAAAGGGGGAAAGTACAGCCAGCAACACCCTGAACGCCGTTGGGTTTTGGTTACAGACAAACCACCCCCCTTCCCATAAATCTAGGAGAAAACACTTGCCACCTACGATTCGACCCCATACCAACGCCATGTTCTTTGGTTCTCTTCATACAGTGGTAAGTTCAAATCGAATACATGTGTAAACCAAACATAGCCCCGCATTGGATATGCAGGCCCCTCAAATACCTTACACGGGGAGCGATTCCGTTGTGAAACCCGTAACTCATCCATCCATCCAGCCAATATACGGCCGAATTGTCAGCCCCCTAAGTGGGGATTGCCATAAGGCAGCAAGACTGTTTCCTTGCTTCGAATAAAGAATTCAACAGCTCAGAGACCAAGCGCCGCCGACGACAAGTCTTAGACTTATCCGCCTAAGAGCGCCACCGGCTATCCGCAATCAGCCGCTCGTCGCTGCCCCCACCGCCGACAGCCTGCCGCGCGGACCCGTACAGCATCTCCATCAGCTTGCCCTTCTGCCGCGACCGCACGCCCTCGAGGTAGCCGCCCACGTCCTCGAGGCCCTTGATCTGGTCCTCGAGCGTGAGCGTGCTCGAGTTGACGCTCCGGACCAGCGGGCTGACCAGCTTGCGCCGGAGGCTTTCGAGGTTGGCCTTGAGCGTCAGCAGCTTGCCGTTGTGCTCCACCAGGATGCCCTTGTTCCGCACCGTCTTCTCGCGCACGTTCTGCAGCAGCTGCCGGTTCTGCTCGTACTTGCGGATCTCGCCCGCGTTCGGGCCCAGCAGCCGCGTCCACAGCGACGACAGCGAGTCGGCGTGTTTGTCGTCCTGCCTGGATGATTCACGCACCACCGTGCGCCCGAGGTTCAGGAACTGGCGGTCGATGGCCTCAAATAGGCCGAAGAGCGCGAGACTGTGCTGCAGCTCGCTATTGATCGCATCCTCCAGGACACTGAGAAACTCGGTGAAGGTGCGCTGCAGGGTCGCGCGCGTCCGCTGGGGTGCGCTCATGCCGAAGACGGAGCTGACGGCATGGCCCAGCCTCGTTGGCGCGCCACTTGCATCTTCCAATACTCCCGCATTGCAGAGTAAGTTATGGATGTTGGCAAAGGCGGTGGCCAATGGCGGACTAGGAACCGATTGGAGCTGACTCAGTTCGCGACGAGCCCAGTCCATGACAAGTAAGATGCCGTCGACGTCGCCGTCAACATTGGCAAAGAATTTGGTAAGCTCGATGGCCAGCGTCTTGAGAGAATCGCTGAGCTCATCAAGGGACTTCACGATAGTGGGGGCGCTCGTCATATTAGAACTGCGCACACTCTCACCTAGGTCCCAGACGGCCACGCCGGTCGCTTGCAGGTCGCCTACTTGCGAGACCCCGTTCTCGGAATAGTAGATGAGGGGCTCAAACGAGCGTGCGAGGCCGGCGACTTTAACCAAGTCCGGGACCGGACGTTGATTCGCAGGCGCGAATAGATTGCGCATGGCTGCTATGGAAAGGGATGCGACGAGAGTCGCCAGAATAAGATTCGCCCAAGAGCTAGTAATGAACCCGAACTTGTTGCGCACGAAGGCGATCGCGGTTTCGATGGGTTCGGTGCGCTGCTGGATGTCTGCGCGCACAGCGAAGCGTATATCTGAACTCGTATGAGCTTCATACTCCATCATGCCATGCATGTATCGCAACGGTTCAAGAACTTACAGTTGTCTTTAGCAACTTCTGGCGACATTGAAGCCATTATACTTTCACGATGCGCATCGGGTTTGACACTTTTCATCGGTGAGCTGCCTAGCGACTTCAACTTCATCAAAGTTTCTTCCTCGTCGGTGTCGCGCTCTGGCGTCCGGCCCTTCTCGGGACTTAGCGAGCCCGTAGGCAGGCGCGTGCGAATGGCGCGGCGCAGCACATCGTCATTTTCCGCGACATCCTCATCGTCGATATCATCAGCATCGCAATGAAGCTGCCAGTCCGGACGGCCGAAGCCGATGCCCATGGGGTTGCTGTCGGACCTGCGCCAGCTGCCGAAATCGCGATCACCGTTTCCCATCCGCCGCCACGCCGGGGGACTGTAGCCGCCGCCAGATAGAGACGACGCCGCGTCCATTAGATCGCTGGTCACGCTCTCTTGATCGAGGTCGTCGGTGTGCATCGACGACCGGGCGAACCCCGAGCGATGCGACGGGTACCGGACGAAGGACGGCGGCAGCGTCGGAGGCGGAGTGGGAAGCGCGTGAAAGTCGTCGAGAGAAGCGTCGACCTGATGGGGATCGTATGTCATCATCGCCCGTGATTTCTTTGGAGCGGAACTCGGAGTGGGTTTTCTTGCTGGTGGATTTGCTGGAACTGCGCCGGGAGGGCGAGGGAGTCGCGGGGCCCGAGAAGAAGCGTTTCAGGCCGTTGCGCTTGGGAGTGGTGGTGATTGGTTCAGGACTGCGATCGTTGTGCGCAAAGTCGGTTAATTGGAGAAGAGGGTGGTCCTGCTGAGGCAAGGCAGGGAGAGCCTTTTGTCTCCTGCTTGTGCGCTGCCGGTCATGCAATAAGGGTGGTGTTGTTTGAGCCGGTGTTTGGGGGAGAGTGTGACCTCGAGGCGCAAACAGCCGGAAGCGGGGAATCGGCAGGATACTGGGCAAGCGCAACGAGGGGATCGGAAGGCCGCCGCCAATAATCAGATAGAAAACCAAGAAGACGAAGAACAGCACAAGGGAGGTGATGAAGGTGCTGGGCGCGATCGATACATTCAATAGTGTGAAATGCACGTGATTGTGGACAGAGATCAGCGACATTGAACCTGGCGACCAGAAATGCGCAGCGCGGGTGGTGCTAACTTGAGACCCTTGGCTGCGCTTGTATAGTCAATCCGATAAGACGGCCGGCAGGGTGAGGAATCGCATTTGTGACGGGATGAGACGGGGTCACAGGGTCACAGCAAGGGAGAGAGGTCGATAGCAATGGTAAAAGCCGACCTCACTCACGCCCCAGGGTAGGCAAGAGTCACGATTGATATGTAGATGGTGATAGTGGGGATAGAGAGGAGCCGAACGCACGATGGATTCAGCAAGACTCTCAACCTTGTCTATTGGGCAGCGATAAGGACAGGATGAGTTAGAACGGTAGAAAGATGTAGGAAAGGTCGATTGATGCAGATGAAATCGAGAGGTTGGTAAAGTGCGGGATGCGGGCAGCGGGATGATGGTGTGGTGCTTGGGTGCTTGTCTTAGCCAGACCCCCCGATTCCCCCTCCAGCCAATCGTTCTGCCCCGAACAAGTAACCATCCCAGACCATCCCCAGCCAATGTAAGGGCCGCCCCTGTAGCGTGGGCATGGGTTTCAGTCGCCCTGGATGGCCAGATCAAGTTGGGTGCTGGGAGGGAGGAGCAAGCTACCAGCCCTGTCGTGGAATGAGTGCAGGCCGACTAATAATAAACCGCCACAGATGATGAGCACATAGGAGGAGACTCTTCTACAAGACTACGAGATGAGGCTCTATCTTGACAAGAGCGAAGTGGGATCGGACAGAATCTAGGACAGGGCTATCGACATACACCTAGACGGTGAGACGGCTTGGACGGGCACGCATGAATACTAGTCAAATAGGTCGGCGTACTACTCCGGTCTAAGATATCAGATCAAGGCTTCACATCTCGCCCTCGGCCCTCTCTCCGTCACACCGCTGCAAGTGTTTCGACCCGAACTGTTAGGAGATATCTCTTATCAAGTGAGAGTGCCGAAGATGGCCCATGCAAGCTCTTTAACCTAACCAGACACGACGCGGCATCAACAAGATGGCACATGGTAGATAATCACGTCGCCTCATTGGGAACTGCCAACTACCCCGCCTTGCCCATCGTCTGTCTTGCTGCAACGTCGCGCTTTCGCTCCACATTCTCCATTTCTCATCAGTCCATCATTGGTTGACATCATCTAGCGCAACGAGAATGAGAACAACATCAACCGACTGGTCCAATCAAGAGTGGCGAGCAGTGACAGTTGTTTACACGACTAGCTCTTATTAAGTCGGGCACTTCATCAACCCACTCTTACTTCACCAATTGAATCGTCATGAGGTATCGTAAAGTACATACATGTAAGTAAGTTTAACAGAAGAACGCCAGCCCAACCTGCGTTCCCCTTTCCACGGCCCCCTTCCACATCCACCACCAGATAGATATCATGCCCCTAAGCCTATTATTGCTGCCGGAACAACTCCGGGCCCCAAAAGTCATACAGGTAATTGCTAGAAAACGTCCAAGGCCTGATGAAAATCCTTTCCCCGCGAATCAGAACATGGACCAGGCCCCGGAACCGGTTGCATGTGACGACCCCTTGCGAGAAGACTTCTAATCAACTCTAGCCATCTGGAGGCTTCTAGCAGAAGGGTTGGAAAGGTTGTTGATTTGTTTGGTTGGCGGCGGCTGGTACTTGCTCTTTTTACGCAGCCGTTTGCGAGCCACCATGACGGGCACGGAGCTCTTGGTAACCAAATAGTTCGAAAACGATCCCAGAAGAGTGCTGCAACAACGTTAGCAAAGCTTGAAAAAAGAAAACACAATAGACTGCGTTTTCACTTACCCTTTGAGCGCGCTACGTCCACGGCTTCCAAGAATGACGAGTGTGGGGTTGACCAGGTCGATGACTTCCGTGATGAGATGCTTGGGGCTCTTGCAGTGAATACACTCCACAATGACTCGGACTTGCAGCTGCGTCTTGCGCAGCAGCTTGGAAACTCGGTCCGAGATATCATAAGCGGCCCGTTCCCTGTCCTCTTCCATCCTCGTCTTCCCACGCCATGAGGGGGCGGGCGACGGGTTGGCGCTAGCATTGGGGGACTTCATGTAGCCAGGGCGTTGAAATTGAAAGGGGTTTGGGCTAGGTGCCTGGGAAGACGGTAGCCTGGGGCTCTTAGCCATGGTATTGAGCGCCGCGGCTTGCTCTCTCATCGATTTAGGGTCATCTGGGACTTGATTTGTTCCGTTATCCACGTTGCCAGTCGCCTCCTCGTCCATGCAGTAGATGGCTATAAGCGTGTCTCCATCCCTCAGGACGGTCCCAACCGCCCATTCGAGAGCGTGTGTGGATTCGTCGCTGAGATCTGTCGCCACGAGATACTTCCGAAGACGCCGGTGCTCGTCTTCAGCATCCCGTTGAATACGAACGTATTCACCACGATAAATGATGCGAATAGACCTGTGTGCCTCTTGGTTGGAAATGACGGGCGTATAAGTAAGCTGCAAGCTCTGTGCAGACTTGATCGCGCTCACATCCTCGTTCTCTTGGTCTTGGTTTGGTGTCTGCTGTCCAGAAACCGGGTCCTGATCGAAGCTCGTCGCAGGATGAATACCTTGCTTGCTGGGTTTCGTCGGCTTGCCTCCACCCGGGCCAGTGACGGTGATGGCAGGTTCAAAAAGAGACCTGTACTGTGGTTGCGCAGCAATTTTCCTTCCCTACCGTTCCAGTCAGTATCAATGTATTCGGGCACATAGTGGGTGGGTAGAGCTCTTACGTTCATCCTCAGCTGCCGCCAGAAGACTTTTGGCGCTCCTGCCGTCGCCTTTGCCGTTCCTATCGGCTCTCGTCGTCAGTTTGCGACCACGCTCATCCTCTTCATCACTCGAGTTTGGGCCGTCGTCGTCACTATCGTCGTCGGTCAGAATCTCGCCGTAAGGACTCATGTTGGTCTTCGCAAGGCGGCCGTGGCTCTCGGCTTCCGCCTTCTTACGGGCATAAGAGGAAAGATTGGAGCCTCCATATGCAAGATTGGCGTCAGAGAGCCTACGGTAGGCTAAGCTCATATCGATGGCTTGGCCATCCTTGCCTAACACAATGTTTCCTTGCGACTGACGCTTTCCCCCCGAATTTCCGCCGAGCAGATTTCCACCAGGTGAGTTAGATCGCAAAGCAAAGCGATTGTTGGGCGACTTTGATTTGCTCTTGCCCTTGAATGGGAAAGGTTTCTTTCCCTCGCCAGGAAGTACGAGGTTTGACAGATCCGCACCCCGCAGAGCTTCTCCAATAGAGCTGGAACGTGGGACAGAAGGCCCTGCCCGCCTGACTGGCTGGGATTGGCCAACGTTTGTTGCGTAAATGTCGGAAAACTGGTAGGCAGCGGTTTTGTCGTTTGATCTCGCCAGTGCAGGGGACCGTGGACCGAAATCAGCTACTGGTCTGGATGCTGCGTCGGAGGCGCTTCTGTGGTGTACGCCGCTGCTTGCGAGCGGAGCCCTGTGAGTTGATAGTGTTGGCGAGGTTTGGGCACTAGACGATATGGGAGATCTTGATGCAGCTGGCGGTGGGGTTCCGATATCTAGCATACTTCGTACGGGCACCGCTGCTGGTGCATTCACATCCAACATGCTGCGAAATGCGGGCTGTGGTGGACTTCTTGTACTTGTGTTACCGGTGGTTGGCACACCTTCGGAAACAACGTCGAGCATGCTCCTGACAGGCGACCGTGGACTCATGTAGGGCGAGGGAGACCGGGCTGCCGCAGCCGGGCCGCGAGCTTGTTGCATAATCAGGTTCTCGATTTCTTGACGTTCTTCCTCGAGCGCCGCCTCCAGCGACATGGTCATTCTTCCAGCCATACTGAAGGAGAATGATGTTGACGTCTGGGGAATAAGAGGGGTTTATCGATCTTGGACTAGGTTGAGCCGGTCGATATATGAAGAGTTGCTTGAATCCTGGCGGCCAGATGGGGGGCCTAGTTACACAGGAAACAAATAAGGATTTTTTTCTTTTTCTTTTGTAGGCTACGTATTCGGACGGGCCTGATGGATAGGTCTGGGTTGAAAATCAGCGCCAAGACAGGTGGCGAAGCAGGGCGTTATCGTGGGATTATGGTCGGACGTCGTCGATGCAAACGAGCCAGCAGCATATTGCGTTCTTCGTAATTCCCTTCACTGACTGCGATCGTTGTGTCGCTGAAGTTTAGCTCATGGCTCAACCTCCAGAGAGAAGGGGGGGGAGAGGGCAGTACAATCGATGGCTGGGTGCTGATTGTTGATTGCCGAGAGCCGACTCAATGGCACAGAGGGCGAGAGAGGGGGAGATGACGGCCTGAGAGCGAATTTATTTGAAGAACAATGACAGGAGGCCTCGACTTGCCAAGACCATTAGAGGAAAAAGACGTGGTAGGATTAGTGACCTTGTGATAGAGCGGGGGGATTGGCTTCCCACACGTCTTGGGTCTGGATGGATTCGTTCGCAATGGGGTGGAGTAAGATGTATGTAGCCTGTTTCTTGGCTTTTGTCGTCGGCTATGTAAGTAGCAGAGGTCGACGCAGGTATTTGTCTGAAGAAATCTTCTTTTGCCCTCGTAGGATTATTGATCAAAAACATGCACTACAAACAAATATCAGGAAGAAGCCGCAAGTAGTGTTGTGTTGCTGTAGCCTAGCGGGCGTCCAAAATGTCGAGTCCGAGTGGGTGTTGGGTGTGGTGATGGGTTTGGGTTGGTTGGCTGGAGATGGTGTGTGGTATTCCGCTGCCGGCAAAAAGAGAATGACGGTTGGTTTAAATTGAGGTGCTGGCAAGTATAATTTATCAAATTGATATTGCGGGAAGTACTCCATGGGGAGCAATGACTGTGCTTTTCCCGATTGGCAGTGAGCTGCAGTCACCAGTGATGACTTCCGTGTACAGCTCGACAGGAGGGTCACTGAAATCGAGTGCCCATTAGCGATTGACTCGGGTTGCGCAGCGGCCACTCGGGCCATTCGCCAGCTCCAGAAACTGCCGGTGTTCCTTTTCCCATGTGAGCCCAGCGTAAGTAGGTTAATTTGAGAATTCGAATTCGTTCTGCAGATTTTCTAACGAGCAACGTTCATCTAGCGCTCCAAGCTTCTGCCTATCACACTAGGTACTCCCACAGGCTGACAGGCTTCCCAATGGCTGCGCCTTATCGATGCAGATGGGCTTGATAATTGGTTGACGGTGTCTTTCAGAGGATGGGCGTACCGTTGCTGTGGCTGTCCCCTATCTCCTCCCCTTGTCACCGCAGAAATTTCAACCGTCTTTTGGTGCCTGTACCGTGCCTGAACAAAGACTATAGGTCGGCCAGGTGGGGATACAAATAGAAAAAAAGGGAGAGTGAGGGGAGGGAGAGAGAGAGAGAGAGAGAAATACAAAGCGCCATATATTCTACTGCAATTGGGAAAGGAGTCTAGAAGAGATCGTGTGCCCTTCTACAACATCACGAAAACCTTACAATGATTCTCAGCGTCGTAGTCTAACCAAATAACCTCGCACTTCTGTGACTATCCCTCAGGTACGAGTAGTGTAGCCAAAACCTAAAAGCCTCGACATGCCATGGGGTCCCTCGTATATAACGATGCGCAAAGAGGCTGGGAATGTTTCTTCTGCAGCGTAGCCCAGCATGCTGCATACCACATGCACAGCACAGCACAGCACAGCACAGCACAGCACAGCAAAATAGTCGTCGTTGTGATTAGGACCGAATAGAGTGAGTGTCACACTTGCCCAAGTCGGACACGTTCGTCCATATCTTTCCATCTTTACGTAGGTACATACTCCAGATTCTTGACCGGATGCTCCTCAAACCTCTCTCGGCTCCCGCTGCGGAGAACTAAACAGTATGGAGAAGATCCACTAACTGACGTTGCGCCGGTTGGCATGTTTTGTGTCTAGAACGTTGCACCAGAGGTGCCTGGTTTTTTTTCTGATTCAATGCCGGGCTGGTTTCCTTATTGCCCAAGATGACTCTGTGCGTGACAAGCAAATGCACTGAGAATATACATACCTAAAGTAATTACTAAACCTTTACGATGACTTGCATTGCGATGTTCATCTTCTACCCACCTTGATCCCAAACTGAATCGTGTAAATTCTGAAGGAATAGGTTCTTTGGCGTGATGGCTGTCCTGTAGGTACCGGTTTGTGATCGGGTCTCTTCCTAGCGTACCCATGTCGGAAAGAGAAGCAATCATCTTACACAGCGTCATGAGATTCCATACAAGCACAATCACCATTCACGAGACTTGCAGGTGCAACAGGTATAATTGAACTTTTCTTTATTACGTTACCAGAGACTCCATATCTGTGGATTGGCCTCTAGTCCTTTGGGGTTTTGTGTCCCAGTTGACGGACCTGGGGGTATGAGTGAGGTTCAGAATCATGGGTGCCGCCAAAATCCGTCCGGTGCCAAGCAAAGACCGCTTCACCCTCCTTCACTGACCGTAAACGCCGTGCAAAGCTGTCAGCCCACCTCCATCTCCAGCGAAAGAAGCAATAGTCTATCGATACATGCCAGTAAGTGTTGTAGAGGCCCTTGACGTTCAGCAAGATCCGATACTGGATGCCAAATATACGCCAAACATCAACGACTAAAGATGGTGCTCGCGAGGAGAAAAAAATGCAAAGAACGATATGGCATCACCACCCATTGCTGGCTGAACCACGGTATCATCATGAACTTTTCCATAACCGTTGAGAAAATCCACCGTTCCAGCAGGCGGACAAAACAATGAAGAGATCGTAACGATGCTTGCCAAATTGGCAGCACTAGCGCAAACAACCATGGTTTGCTACGGCTGTCTGCTTTGGCAAAAGCAGATGCTGCTTATGCCTTCTCTTCAGTCTTCTCCTCCTTCTTGGCCGGCTCAGCTTCACCATCGCCTTGTGTCTTGACATAGTCGTTGTACACAGACATAGCCTCGTCAACCTTGGCACGGAGGGCAGATTCATCTTCGATCCTGTGAACAAACGCATTAGTGATTTGGTCAAGCACATCATATCTCACGAACAGTGGGGACTTACAAGTTGACAAGCTCAGCGTTATCCATTTCCAAGAGCATACCCGTAATTTTGCCTGCGAGGTCGGGCTGAATGGCTGCAATCTTGGGAGAGAGCATCTCGCCGAGCATCTGCTTCTGCTGGCCAGGGTTGTTGGCGTGAGCTTGAAGCTGCGACTGGAGGAGAGAAGCAGGGGTCAAGTCTTGAGCAGCTGGGCTGGGAGCACCCATCTGTTGAGCGGGCATTCCGCGGCCGCCTTGCGGGAACTGACCCATCTGGCCATTGCGTGCGTTCATGCCGCCACGGCCGGCGTTACCACCACCCTGTCGGGCATTGGGGGGATATCCAGGCATACCAGGGCCAGGCATGCCGGCCATGTTGGGCATACCCTGCATGCCCTGCATGTGTCCACCGCGGCCGCCGGGGCCACCTCCACGGCCTCCGCCAATAGTCTGCTGAACCTGAGCCATGGCAGCCATGAACTGAGGGTTACCAGGCTGGCCGTAAGGAGCACCAGGAGGGAATTGTCCGGGCATGAACATCTGAGGAGGCATGCCTTGGGGACCACCACGGCCGCCCTGAGGAGGGTAGTTGTTAAACTGACCAGGTCGGCCGCCCTGGACGCCGGGCATACCCATGCCAGGCTGAGGGAAGGGCATGCCACCACGGCCAGCGGGGAAGACAGGCTGCTGGCCAGGTCCATAGAAGACCGGAGGCTGCATGTACTGCTGGGGCATGCCGGCGGCGGCAGCGGCCTGCTGCATGCGGAGCTGGTTGCGAGCTTGGATGCTAGCCTCAAGCTGGCTCTTTCGCACATCCTTTCGTTGGGCAAGAGCGACGTAGAGGGGCTTGCTCTCGATCATGCGCTGATTCATCTCGGCAACAGCCTTGGTGGCGTCGTCAGGGTTCGAGAAGCAAACGAATCCGAAGCCCTTGCTCTTGCCGAGCTTTCGGTCGCCCTTCTTCTCCTTTTTATCGCCCTCCTCGTCTTCCTTGGGCTCCTCCTCCTCCTCCTCGCCCTCCTTCTTGTTCTCCTTATCCTTACCCTCACTTTCGTCCTCGCCAGATTCGCTGATGGTGTCGCGCATAACCTTGGCCGAAGTGATGGGGCCAAACTCGGAGAACATCTGTCGCAGCTTATCGTCATCAACATCATCGTTCAAGTTCTTGATGTACAAGTTGACGCCCTGGTACTTGTTGGCCTTCTCCTGGCGGGCGGCCTCGTAGGACTTGCGCAGCTCCTCCTCACGTTCGTGCTTCTTCTGGGCCCGGCCGACATACAGCTCTTGACCCATGAAATCCTTGTTGTTGAGCTCATCAACAGCCTTGGCAGCAGCTTCGTGGGTGGTGAAGTTAACGAAGCCGAAGCCGCGAGACTTGCCCTCAGAGTCACGAGCCAGTGACGAGGAAGTGACATCACCGTACTGGGTGAACAGGTCACGGAACTGGTCATCCGTAGCATCAGTGGCGATGTTCTTGACGTAGACATTGGTGAAGTTAGCCTTCATCTCCTCGAATTTGCTCTGGCGATCCTTCTTGGGGATGTGGTGGCCGACGTAGACCTTCTTCTCGTTGAGAAGCATGCCGTTGACGTGCTTGATGGCAGCAGCAGCCGCCTCGTCAGTCTCGTAATGAACAAAACCGTAGCCCTTGGAAGCACCAGTCTCGTTCTGAGCAACCTTGCAGCTCAGGATGTTACCAAAAGCAGCAAAGGTGTCGTGGAGAGCCTTGTTGTCAATGGCGGCATCAAGGTTCTTGATGAAGATGTTGCCGGAGCCGGTCTTGCGCAGCGCGGGGTCACGTTGGGACCACATGATGCGGCAAGGGCGGCCCTTGATCTGGGTGTAGTTCAGCTCCTCGAGAGCGCGCTCGCCATCAGAGGTGGTGTTGTAGTTGACGTAGGCGTAGCCGAGAGAGCGACGGGTAACAGCATCGCGGCAAACTCGGATCGATGCGACAGATCCAATGGAAGAGAACAGCTCGAAGAGCATGGCCTCAGTGACGGAGGGGTCGAGCTCGCCAACGTAGAGGGAGGCAGAGGCCTGAGGGTGGGGGGTCTGGGCGGAGCTGGGAGTGGCACCAGCGGTGTCGGGATCTTCGCCCTGGGAATCGCCAGCGACGTTGGTGTTGATAGCAGGAGCCTTGTTAGCCTCACCGCCATTGAGGGAGGTGTTGCCAAGATCAGCGGCGAGCTGATCAACAGCGCCAGAAGTAGTAGAAGCCATTGCGGAAGAAATGGAAGGTACTTATGATTAAATCTAGCGCGACAAAGGAATGCATTAGATAGTTGTAGCAAAAGGCAATGGTCGTCGTATCGGGTGGGCGATCGCGTGGTAGAGAGCACACAAAGGCCACAAAAGAGCAGGTTGGTGGGGGAAGGGTTTACATACCAACAACACAGAGCAGGTTTTGACCTTATCGGTTCAGAGACCTTGATAAGTAGTCGAAGTGAATAAAGCCTAGTGACAAAGAACTGTCGCTGACTTCAAAGAACTGGTCGACGAGTGTCAAGAACGGAGTATCGCAAGATGACTGCGAAGATGACTCGGATTTTTGACGAGCAGGTGGGGGAAGTAAGAGGATAGGATGGTGTGGTTTGACACTACAGCACCTATTCAAACAAACAAACACGTCTCTTGGGAGATGGGATAGCAAGACCAGGAGGATATCGCTGGGTCTTGGGAGGAGGAGAGATCTCGAGGATGGGAAGAGGAAGAGACAAGGCGTTTGGCGTTTGGAGTAAAGGGTATGGATTTTTCGGGGGTTTTCCAAGTTTTTTTGTGGTTTTTCTGGCGATGATTTTGGCGAGAATCAGTGGTGAAGCACGACACGGAAGAATCGTACTCTGCGACTGAATCCTCTTTTGGGTATTTTTGGGGTGACGATTTGCCGGATAAAGGTTGTCAAGTCGTTGAGAGAAGGGGGAAGAGAAGCCCACGAAAAAAACGAGTTCGTCTTGCTCCCTTTGGCGCCTTCAGATTTTTTGTGTTTTCCGAAAATTCTACCAAGAGAAAGAAAGTGCCCCACTTGCTCCTAGCGTCCAATCAGAAGGTGCGACCGTTAAAATCGTCACTCACCCCTCCTCACTATCGCTATCTGAACTATCTGCTCTACCACTATCTGCTCTATCTGCGCTCTCCAGTGATCCAATCGGTGGATTATCTAAGTCAATCAGTGCAAGTAACCAGGTTAGCTCCTACCTGACTTGCCAACCTAAGGGTGGCCTTTCAGCCTTTTTTCCTCTAGAGCGTGAGAGTTGGGCTTGCCTCTACCCAGCCATGGACACATGGCCTTGCTCCTCGAAATACAATGCACGCTCAGGGTAGGATTGTCTACAGAGATCTATGATAGCCAATCCTTATTATTCTAATACTCGAAAACCCAATTCGAATCATATACATGTAGATCAATTCCTCACCCAGTCTGAAAGAACCCCTCATAGTTTGGGGAGTGGTGGTTCCAGAGGGCATTGGCGCAAATTGGTCAGGCACTACGGCTGTGGCTACCCTTCAGCTACATGCGCTGTTTGCAGTATTTGACAAAGGGCTCACAGCAGCAGCACCCAAGCTTTACCTGCAGTTTTCCAGCTCGGTCTTTCAATGCTGCTTTCAAGTAGCCTTCATGTGAAATCTCGCTAACCTATAATTCTAGGCAGCTGAATCCAATCTGGGCAAAATGGTACCTGCAGTTGTGGCTGCATCATTCCACTGTTCGACTACTATTACCCCGCCTTGCTTCAGGCAGCAGGGCATCACCAGAATCAGGTGTGATCACAGACACTCTGCAACTTACATAGCTATTTCCCTCCCCTTAGATAATTGTGCAATAAATCTATCATATATTCTGTCAACTTTTCTTTGTGACGGGACATCTAGCATCAACACTCAATCAAAATGGCACTTTTCCATGGCAGAAGGGTCCGGGCCCGGGATCTGGAAGGCGGATTCCGATACAATGCCGATGACTTCTCTGTATCAAAGCCTGCCGAGATAGACTACAATGGGATGGATGAGCAGTCACAGTGCGTGTTGTTCTGCACCATCCCTTCAGAGATCAGGACCCTCATATTCGAGTACGCCCTTGCTCCTCACGACAATCTCGCGAAGCCATATGGCAAGGACAAAATGTACTGTCGCCCTGGCCGGCTCTACCACCCCAAAACAGACATCTCGCTTCTCCAAACATGCAAACTCGTCTTTCAGGAAACCCGTGTGCTTCCCGTAGCGTTGGCGACGCACACCTTTTGGCTGTTCGGCGGGCCATGGCGGGGCATGAAGACAGGGCAGAAAGGCCTGGCGCGCTTCTCGGCGTGGCAGGACTCCATGAGCGAGGAGCAGAGGGCGGCCGTCGACTATGTCCAGATCTTTGCGCAGCAGATGTTCCTGGAGAGCTTGGGCACGCAGAGCAACATGGGCCTCGAGTCGCTCACCTTCGCGGCCAGGACGCTGCGCATCACGCTGCGCCACACAGACTGGTGGTCCTGGGAGTCGCCCCCGGCCTCGTCAGACAGGCTGGGAATATGCCCTTGGGAACGTGGGCGAACATCGCATCAGAAGATGCTTTCGCTGCCCCTGGAACATACCCTCGACGCGATGCGTCAGCTCATGCGCCCAGGCACCTGGGGCTGGCAAGTCTGCCAAGTCAAGAACCTCCAGACTCTAGAAATGGAATTTGAGATTGACGAGCGGAAGAAGCACCAGCTCGATGCTATTTTAGAAAGAGCACGACACTGGATCTTTCCAATGTCTGATGGTGATGGGGTGCTAAGGCAATCGGGCATGGTATCGCATTCATCCTATGATGGCTTCGTCAGGAGCAAGGACGACTCGTCTCCGGTTTTAAGCCACACGGGAAGCCATCATACTCCGTGGACTGACAGGACTTTCCACGTTGCGACTATGACATGGAAAAGGTCTGTAGGGTAATAGGGGCATGGAAGCGCCATTTACTAGTCTAATTGATTTGGTCTTAGGTAAGCATCTCGGTCCAAAAGCCGCGATGTAATCTAATGAGGCTTGTATTAGGATTAGGATGTAGATGTATGGAAGTTGCAGTTTCGGCCTCTTGAACACAAGCGCCTATGGATTACTTATCCACTGTCCCTCAGGTCCTGCCACAAAATGCTCAGAGAGCACCGTTTCGGAACCCACCGGCCTCCCCCTTCCCCTGACCCAGAGACGCATCCTGGGCAGGGCCTGATATTATATCAAGATTTTAAACTTAAAAGAAGGCTTGCGTCACAGGATTGACGGTTTCGACTCGAACACCCTGTTCTTCCCCTGATTGGTCTATGTGATGAATCTTGATCCCATTTGTGGAATCGTGAGGGCACTTAATTACAATGTGCTTCTTCACAAAATCCTTCAATTCGAGGTGGCCAGACTCCTTACGCTCTGGCACTTCACCGTCTTCCTCGTAGAACGTCTTGCTTCCTCGAGACGCGATCTGGAGATATTCGTTTCTTTCCGCCTCGTTGCCGCCAAAGATGCTGAGCAGGCCGGCGGTCTTGAGCAGAAACATGTTGAGTATGATCCTGCAAATCCTGCCATTTCCGTCGCCGAAGGGGTGGATACAGACAAAGCGATAGCAGTACATAGCGGCCAGCTCCACCGCAGGGGAGGTCCTCGTCCAAGAGGGGCATGCACAGGTCGAGCTTCATGTCCATGGCCATCTTCTGCATGTACTCGGGCACGGCGGCGGGCCGGATGAACAGGGCCGGCTTCTTCTGGTTTCCGTTGCGTGCTCCCACGAGCCAGGTTCGGTACTGGCCGGGCGATCCTGCTTCATCCGGATCCAAGACGTTGCCGCCGCAGAGGAGAACGTGGATTTGCTTGATGAGGTCTTCGAAAGCAGGGGCTTTGAAACCCTTCTTGGACAGGACGAAATGGTCAAAGGCGTAAAGGAGGGCGTGCGCGTGGTTGATTACTTCCTGACGGCTTTTTCTCACATCCTCGGCCGAGTGAGGGCGGCCGAGAGACTTGAGGGCTTCCTCTGACCTCGTGTACTCGTCTCCAGAAACGGTGGCAGAGATTTCCTGTCCGGCAAAGATCTTCTCGCACACCTCGGCGGTAATGGCGTGCGTAGAGCCGGCCTGCTCAATGAAATTGGAGCTGTAGATGAGGTCTATAATATGAGGCTGGAGACCTTGCCAAAGGTCCCATGCTTGGAGTCCTGAGAGAGAATAAGACATTGTGAGCTGTGAAAGTGAGAGTTCGTTGAAGCTAGGTGCGATTTGAAGTAGATAGAATACTTCGTAAATATGTCGTAGCAACGTTCCAGTAGTGGTTTACACATTTCACAAGTCAATGTACTTTTCTGGTGTTATATATGAAAGAAGTCCCCCGGTACAGTTTTCGGAGATGGACCTTCCTCGTCGCGCCCCAATTCATGAGTTTAGGTTCCATGTGACCACAAATGCCACACACTTCCTCTGGATGACTCAAGGAAAGAGTAAGCCACGCTTCTCGGGAAACCTTTGGGGTGAATACATGAACTCGCGAGCTGGTTTAATAAAACTACAGTGTTTCCTGGGTCAGCGTATTTGAATTTCTTTCCATTCGCCATTTCTGTCCCTGCTTCATCTCTAATAGTAGAAGCGGACCACATGATCCCGAAAGTAAGCCCAAGATCGTAAAGCACCAACCGACATCTACTGCGTTTATCACGATCTGGACCACAGCCAGACTCGCAGCTGCTAGGCCGCATCTTACAATGTTGGCGGAGGCCGCCGCGGTTGAGGATTGTGATGGGTTCAGGTCGGTAATCAAGGTCCCAAGGGCCTGAGTCCTCCGGTCAGTCATAACAGTACCTACTCAACAAGGCCATGTAGAACGTACCACGAAAATTCCAGTAATACTAAATCCGATTATCGCTTGTAGAACCAAGGGTGCCGCAGCATGCTGAGGGCTCGTCAGAATCTGATGGGTAAATTCGATGCTAGGATCTTACTACACGGAGACCAACCACCCAGCCATATCCGATAATCGAAACAGTGGCGACTCCAACCAGATAGAAGCAACTGCACAAGCGTGCCTCTTCTATTGGGACATCGTCGTCGTGGCGATCTGCCGCCGCGGTCTCGGTCATGTCGGATTCGCGAAGCTTCTTGAGTCGAGCATAGTCGTAATTCAAACACCTCCCTACGAGCTGTTAATCGATGAAGTGCCCATTTCGGAGAGTGCCACAGGGCAGAAAATCACCTGCCCCAAGAGTAGGTCGCAGCCAAGCATCCAAAGCCAAAAGTAATATAGATCAGCCTGGCCTGCAGCTCATAGTATCCATACGTATCAACGAATATCGAAGCTAACGTAGCCTGCACGCAACATTAAGTGGCGCAGTATATGCCGTTGCAAAGTAGAACGAGGAAGATGTCTTTGAAGAAAAGCAGCCTGAGGCAAGAGGCTGGGTTGGGGAAGACAAAATGGGGCCTGCGCGGGTGGACGACAGACTTGCCGCCTATCGCTACCATTGAATGTATGAGGGGCCGGTAGATCCCCTCCGTAATGATACTTCCATCTCCGACGATACTCCTTGCTGTCTCCGGCAGGGACAGTATCACCAGCAGAAGACAGAAACCTCCGAGAATAGCAAGAACCCAGAACACCCATTGCCAGTTCAGTTGAGAGGCAACAATACCCCCAAGAACGGGACCAAGCGGTGGGGCGACGTTGGGACTGTAGTTATGCTGTCAGAGTTTATAACAAGTAGTGCTGGGATCAGATAGGGATGCAGAAAATACCCTATATTGAATATGCCGACATAAAGTCCTTTTTCGGAGGGACCCGCGATATCACTAATGACACCATAGCCAAGTGAAATTGTCCCTTGATGTTGGCAAAAGAGTTAGTCTGTTCGTTCCTTAGATTCTGCTGTGGAAAGTATCTGGGGGTATACCTGAGCTCCCCGCACTTTGAACCATGCGGAGGACGAGGAGTGAGGTGTAGTTGCTCTGCAGAGCCAGACCGATGTTTGCAGCCAGGAAGATGGACAAGGCGATGATATACACTGGCCGCCGGCCCATGTTGTCCGCCGCACCGCCGAGTATAGCCGGAGTCACACCTGAGACGACCATGTAGGTTGTGATGGCCAGGTCGATCATACCGACAGTAGTGTGCAGGCTCTCCGCTATCGAGGTGATCGCAGGGTAGAAAATGAAACTGCTCATCGGAGAGAACATTGCAGCAAAAGCGGCAAGGAACAGAATCCAGCGCTTCTGCCAGATGGCGAAGGGAGAGTATGGGATAGGTTGAGCCGCAGCGGGGAATTCTTCCGGCGGCGCGCCGGAAATTGCATTCTTGTTTTCTGCCATGTTCCCAATGGCCATTCGGTCGTCTATACCCGAGTAACGTTAGGAGAGAAATAGGGGGTGTCGCATACACGGAGGTAGGTATCCAAAGTGCCAATTTAACTTAGTGTCGTGCTTTCTTCCCAGGACTTGATGATTCCGGTATTGTTCATCATGGTTGTGAACCAACCTTCTATCCCTGGCGTGTTCGTTCCGTTGGGTCGGTGATCGGCCGTACATGAAATGTGTACCGGGATCCAGCATAAGCGCCCAATGTCACCCTAATGGCCAAACCGACTGCACTTTCTCCTCTTCCTTGGCATGTAAATGCCTTTCTCACGGGCTGTACTCACCCCCTCCTTGTCTCAATGAGATAAATTGTAAACATTACACCGGAGCTATGTCCATCTCTACCCAACTTCAACTCGAACTCAAAGAACAGCTCGGCGCTCTCACTGATTCTCTCGGGGGAAGTTTGCCCATCGATGAGGCGGTGCTTGATGGTAATTGCCCTTCATGGCGCCCCTTTTGGAGCAAGAAACAAGCTAATAATGGAAGCAAGCATTGCCGGAGGGAACCAGATCTGCTTCGGCGCATAAGTATGGTGATTCCACATGGTCGTTCACAGCCAAGATAAACGTCCTCGATGCGGAGGATAGACCAACGGCTTTTTTTCTTGAAAGCAAGTCTACCCAGCCGACGAAGAGTCGCCCTGTGGCTCAATGGACTTATTGGCGAATTAGTATGTCGCCGGCGAGCAAGGCGGTGCACAGCTCAAGGGGGAGTACACCGGTATGGCTGCGTTGCACCAGGCCGCGCCGGATCTGGTTCCACGGCCGATCGCGTGGGAAAAGGCGAAGACGATCGTCGCCCCACCCAGATTCTTCATCTTGGTGGAGTTTAAGGAGTTCGCCCCAGGGTTCCCGGACCCTGTGAAGCTCGGAGCTCGGTTGGCCGCCATGCACCGCAACACCGAGTCCCCGTACGCCGGCTTCGGTTTCCACATCCAGACATACGACGGCGCACGAATTCAGGACGTCACGCCCCAGGAGAAGTGGACGCCGTTCTTCTCGAGACTCCTCGCCGAGGCTTACCGCCAGGATGTGGAAGCCAACGGTGTCTGGCCCGAGCTCGAGGTCGTCTATAACCGGGTGCAATCCCGCCTTATCCCCAGGCTCATTGGCGCCCTGGAGGAAGACGGAAGGTCGGTTACGCCAGTTCTCATCCATGGAGACCTCTGGGACGGCAATATCGGCAACGATGCGGAAACGGGGAATCCGTGGATCTTCGACTGCGCAACGTATTATGCGCACAACGAGATGGAACTCGGCATCTGGCGTGCGGAGAGGCACCAACTGAAAGCAAAGACTTATAGGCTGGAGTACCTAAAGCACTACGAAGCTAGCGAGCCCCAAGATGAGTGGGAAGATCGTATACTCCTATACAGCGCCAAGACGAACTTCATGTTCTCTGTCTGCTTTCCTGGAGGAGCACCATCGCGAAAAGTGTAGGTCACCGCGCCCAAGATGCAGACACACCTACTCAAAAGTCTATAGCGTTTTCAACGACATGCTGTACCTGATTCAGAAGTACGTACCGTGGGAGGAAGATTCCGAGGTTCAGTCCCAACTGTCCCAGCTGTAATTAGGGGATCCGCACAGCGGTCATGAAAAATGGTGTGAAGTTATGATCGATAAGGATGTCTCTTAATATAGAAGCATACTATAAGAATCGCAACCGAGGAGTTCATTGGAAAGTTCAATTGCATGGCAACATCAACGAGAGTGTAGTGACTGTGGATCTGCCGATAAGGGGGGGGGGGGGCTAGGGCCCTTTGTGTGGGGGACCATGCCAGAAGTGGCTGATGTTCTGGTCCGGCTCCAGCAGCCTCACGTTCGCCATCCTCAGCCCAGCTCTGACAATAATGTATTGTATGCAGTTGTTGAAACGTTGACAGACAGTGATTAGATACAGACTCAGCTGAAAACTAATCCATCGACTTGCTTTTCGATTAATGAAGGACCTTGCGAAACGTTTTGGGATACGGACTGGCCTGGCCAAAACGAGTTAGAATCGTAAGAATCCAATCTCGTTTAAGTCAGATGGCATGATGTTGGTTTACGAGACTTGACTAGATTAGTGAGTTAGTCACGGCGACTGATTCATACTAAAAGGGCTAACTTCCGCTCTAGTTCTTCTTTCCCTTGGGCCATGGTGGGAAACGTAGATCATCGTCTAACACCTCGTTTATGAATAACTTCGCATATCATGGCGCGCTTGACAACTACGTTGGTGCTCTTCAGCATTGCGTGCACGACCTTGGTCACTGCAACACCAGAGCCCTTCGACCAAGAAGAGGAAAATCGCAATTCCAACTGTGATGTGAGTAATGGACCACCTTGGAGTGCTTGAAGTCGAAAAGAAAAAGAAAGAAAAAAGATAAAGACGCAGTTACAGAAGATGAGGAGAGTACCAAAGCTTACCATCCTTGAGTAGAACGGCTGCTTTTTTGGTAGCTTCCCCGGCGGCTCATGTACAAATGACGCCGCATGCATGTGCACCCAGCAGAAGTATCGTGAGAAATATTTCTGCTGTATGGCGCAGAAATGTGCCCCTTCGGTTTTGCCTGGTGAGTGAGACAATCTTCCTACGCTCTGCCCTCATTACTGGGAGGGGGCCTTTTGGCACTGATGATGCTAACACCTGATAGATTCCATCGAACGTCAAAACACAGAGTGTGAGGCCAGAAACATGCCATTTACTTTCGATATTGAAGCGGCCTGCGGCATCAAACTGAGCACATCCTCCTCGGTCTTGCCATCAAGTGCTGCTGCGCCCACTACAACCAGTGACTCGCGGTCACTGTCGGCGTCCGCAACGGTAACTGCTGCCACGAACCCATCGGGTGTGGTGCCTACGGGAAGCCCAGCCAGCAACGGCGCATCACCATCTCTAACGCCAAATAGCGTGGCGATGGGAAGGGCTATGTGGAACGGCGCGGTGGCTCTAGTAGTTGTATCGGGTTTGCTGCTGTGGTAAACCGTGGTGTGGGATATAATTAATCCTGGTGAGGTAGGCTAATTATGTAGTCTCCTCAATGTTGTATAGTGGAATAGGATACCATTAGCACAACCCTCCGCTGCGCCTCACGGTAATACTGCTGCCTTCCTCTGCAACCCAGTGTTTAGCGGGCAATATCATGATATAATTTACGGTACTTTCATTATAAACTCAAGGCTTTATGATATTTCATATAGAACTTTTATTCCTACTATGCCTCACTTCGTCGAAACTAGCTGGGGCTGGTCATAGGATTCAACATGATTAAGCAAGGTTATTGTGTGTCAGGAACCGTGGTATTATAGCGAGCCAAGAAATTACTGTTATGGCAGCACTGACAATACATAGCGAGTATCCAAAAGTAGGATTAGTGACACAACAAAAGCGTACTAGCTACACGGGGACCGGTTGGCACCCTGTTCTGTGACAAACATGTCAGCGTAGTGTCGAAGGAATTTCTGCGTATGTGCTTCAAGCCTACCAGGCCTCTCAACCCAAACATGAGGGTCGTTTTTATCGAGAAGGAAAGTGAAAGAGGGTACTTTCTGGGGCCCACCCATATGTCCTGAAGAACACATCGTTGGTGTTCATGTTGTTACGTTAATTACCAGTCTATTGTTTACAGTGCAACATACTCAACTCTATATGCTAAACTACCTAGCACGTTATTCCTTTATGGGTTCTCATTACTTAGAATGGAGCACCGCTACTCAACTGTTGTCGATCATCGTGACTACCAGACGCATGGGCTCGCAAAGGGCATCCCCTTTCGTTAACACGATGATCTAGATAAAGAGATATCTGGAGCTCTAAGGGCCAAAAGAGATTGGGGGAAGTTCGTCTCCCCTATTCAGGGGGACAATGGCGGTCTCGGTGATCGATTCAGTTTGATTTGCGTGACAGTCCCGGAATGCCTGCCTGAAAGGTTAGAGATCATAGCATACGCCAATGAGTTTGCCTTTCTCTATGATGTGAGGTCCCAGCGAGAATCTTGTGTGGATCATATATTGCTCTAGCTTATTGGCGAATGGGTGCGCGTATCGAACGCCAGTGGCCTCTGCTGGCCGGAGTTGGTGCTGCATTTGCTCGGCCCGACCCGCTAACTTGGATAACGACAGTGCACTAGTGGAGAGGCAGCTTTCCAGGGCTTCTGTACGGTTGCGTCACAAGTGTTGAGTACCATCAGATAAAGAACTGATTTCAAGTCCATCTGAAATACTATGTGAAGTTTGGTGTAAACTATGTACCTGTAACGTAGGTATGATGATATGTAAGTATGAACATGTAGGATGTCTGGTAGATCATGCATGTGGTATGGATTAGGTTGATGTACATTTACGTCCGATGTAGTTGCCTGGCCCCACCATCTTGATTCAAGTCGCTTACCTGAGGAGACCAAGTCCATTGCGCCAACAACACCTTTTCTGTCCACGATGTCTACCCCAAGTAATGAAACAACACGTATAGACGAGCCTGTGGCTGTCCGACTCGTCAGGTCCGGGGCGCCCATCGATGCGCAAGTAAACTCCCACCTGTTCTCCAAACTCCCGCGCGAAGTTCGGGACCAGATATGGCAACTGGCGTTCCAGGTCTACCAAGACTTCAATAGCCCGTATCCTCTCAACAAGGTGCACGTCAGGCCCGGCCAGGCGGCGAGGCTGCGCATCGACTTAGCTCTGCTGCTGACCTGCCGCGCCATCTACCTCGAGACCTACCTCATGCCCTTCCGGGAGAACACGGTGGAGATCTACGCAGGGGACGAGCAGGACGTCCCGACCGAGGAAGAACCGCTCAGATGGGCCCACTTCGCGCCGCCGTACTACGAGCCCATGAGCAAGATGCGCTCCTGGCAGTATGCGAACCTGACTAAAGTCTCGATCCGTTTCCAGCAGAACCAACTAGAGGACAGTAGTAAGTCTGTCATCTTCTGACATGGAAAAGGCCCCCGTCAAATTACATGGATAGAGCAGATCGGACATTGAGGATAGATCTGACGATTTCAAAGGTCATCTTAGAAGAATTGGCAGGATGATGGGTGCAGGCGAGCGCCACGAGTCACGTTTGGTGGGAGTCAAACTGAACGCCCACTGGCGCCAATTGCCGGTGGTCTGGGGTGAGAAGTTCGACGAAGTGCCCTGGCCCGAGGCGGCTCCCGCGCTGGAGATCGGCCTGATGAAGTCGCATTGTGTCGGCCAGAAAATCACACAATTGACCATTCGCCTGGGCATGAGCGACTGGTGGTCATGGACAGATGCCCCGGACGACGGCCACTCCCTACGGCTAGACCAGTGCTTGAGGATTGAGCCCATGCATACCGGGACTGGAGACGTAGACGACGCCGGGGCGATGCTTCAGGGCTATCTGGCACGGAAGAACGGCGAAGAACCCGATTTTGGGCTTTGCGAGCATGCTAAGTCCCGCTGCTGGGGGAATGCTCTCCATGGCATTTTCCCGGATCTGGAGAGGTTCGAGCTGGAGCTTGAAGCGCATGAGAAGAAAGCACCGCAGCTGGCCACAGTCGTCGAATGCGGCAAGCTCTGGAAGTTCCCACAGGATGTTGGCTATGAACTGTGTTGGGACCGTGACGAAGATGTGCCGTATATATGGAAAGGGCCAATGAATCAGTATATCAGGTGCCCATGGATGGACCGGCGTGGTACAAAGGCCGTTGGCAAAGACAAGCCTGAACACACTGCCTGGATAGGCCCGCGAAGCTCCGAAACATTTGACAATGGCATACGATATGTAGTTCAGCGCCTCGTTTATAGGCGAAGAAGAGTCCAGGAGCAGCCGGCTTCCTAGACGCATTATAATATGTGCATACCTGGAATCTATTCTATGTTTAGTGAATACGTTCTCTTTTCCTTCACGCCATCATAACCCTTGCTGGTGAGCCTTTCTGTGACCCCTCCCAACTCATTATTGTTCTTAAACTTCCTTTTCAACTTCTTCCACAGTCGGAACTCTGTGAAGTTTCACGCCTAGGAACTGAGCAATCGTCTGAACTGCATTCCACACCACCTTGACGTCGTCCACCGACACGCCCAGTCTCCGGATGCCGCGGATGTGCCAGCGGGTCTCCTTGGGCAGGTTCTGGATCATGATGGCGGCAAGCACGATGACCTCGGTGCCCAGGTCGTCGAGGACTTGGCGGTCGCTCAGGTAGAGGCCGTAGGTGATGTTCTGGCTGATCCAGGCGAAGTCCTTGTGGTCGTCGAAGAGGGCGAGAGTGCTGTTGGTGTCGCCCGTGTAGAGCTTGCGCATCCAGCCCAGGCCCCGCTCCAGGTTGGCCGCGTCGCACTGCCAGCCCTCGCGCGTGGCTACGGGGCTCGGGTCCTTGTCCTCGGGCCTTTCTTGGGCGTTGATCGCCATGATGGCCTCGAGCGGCTTGCACACCCCCACGAATGGCACGCTCTTGACCAGTGCCTCCCGCAGCTCGCGGACCAGCGCGTGTCGCTGCGCCGGCGTCGAGAACTCGGGCTTGGCCGTCAGGTACAGGTACAGCCGGTCGCTGAGCTCCGGGTCGTTGCCGCCGGCCAGCGTGGCGATGGTGAGGAGGTACCACCGGTTCGGGCCCAGGCCGGAACGGGAGCAGTCCGATTCGATGGTGCGAAAGAGTTCGTGGATTTTTTGTTGATCAGAAGAAACAGGAGAAGAGGACGAGACGCTGGGCTCCTGCGTGGTGGCCATGTTTGCGGAAAAGCGAACGCAAGCCCGGTTTCTTCTGGTGAGTTGAGTTGCGGTGTAAGTGAGCGAGAGAGGAACGATGCTACGGGAAATAACCGAACGAGAGAAGAACGACGCTGTGAGATACATGGGGTCTCATATACATGACGAGTTTCGTTTGCTGTGCAGATTGACCTTGAAGCGGCAAACGCATATCTGGTGATTGAGCCCCTACCCTGTTGTGCAATGGCAGCTCCGAAGTCGTCACACCAGAAAATGCTCTCTGTTCATGCACACATCACACCACTTTGGTCTAACTAAATCAACGTGTTGCTTACTTGACGAATAGGGGGGTTTTGTGTTGGACATTGGCGCGGGGACCCCGAGCTTCGGAGGTTGATCCCCGCACATTTGGCATGTTTGTCAACGGGATGCAAATAGATTTAAGCTTTATCCCATGGGGTACACTTTTTCCATAAAACATTGTAATCCTTGCCCACAAGGTATGCATCGTTGGTATTAGACCTCTCACCTTTTGGTAACGATACCGTATAATTGCTATTAGTGGAGTCCCCTGGCCTTGTGGTTGTAAGTCCTGTTTCGTTGAATATCTAGCACTTTGTTATGCGATATGATATGTAAGGATATCATTAGGAAGCACCTTGGCGGCCTGGACTGCGGCCATCTGGGGGCCCAATACCTCGTTGCCTTCAATTGTTACATGTAAACATCCCTAAGCTGTGATCACAGGCTCCGGTCCGTGTACTCTGTTCGATTTTGGTCTATCAGTCTCAAGATGCATCAACTGGATCATCCTTCAGATATCCTGGCAAAACTGTCGGGTCAAACAGTCATAATCACAGGTGCAGCCCGGGGTATCGGCGCTGCTGCCACCGCTATATTCAACAGACATGGAGCAAACGTGGCCATCGCAGACCTGCCGCAACTCCAAGACACGGCCGAGGCTCTCATACGGTCGCTTGATCACCCGGAGAGGGCTGCTTTCAAGGCAGCGAATGTCATGCAGTGGAAGCTCTAGACGTGCTCGATGTCAATCTGAAAGGGTCGCTGAACAGTGAGTTGATGATAGAGAGCCCTGGTTCAGTCATGTGACTTTCTTACCCCTTGGTGAATTGACACTTACTTGTGATTCCCATAGCCCTGAGGCTGGGCTTGCATTATATAAACAGGAATCCCACGCCTTGCGCAGATGGTAGGGATTCTCGCGGCTCCATCACCTTGGTTGCTTCTACATCTGGCTACTTCGGCATGACTGGGAATGCGGCCTATGTTGCCTCCAAGCACGGAGTGATCGGCCTTCTACGAGCGTCCCAGCAGAAGGCGACGGCACTCGGCATGAGGGTGAACGCGATCGCTCCGTTCATCACGCCGACGCAGATAACATCTGGATTCGATGAGGCCAGCATGCTGGAATCCGGACTGGAGATTAACACGCCTGACCATGTCGGGATAGCTATTGCACAAGCGGCGGTGGACGAGGCCCGGCGCGGGACGGCATGCTTGGTGAGTCTTGACCCTTTGAAATATACAGTGTGTGACACTCCCAAGAAGCGGTGACTAACTGACTTTATCTAGTGATCTGGCTGAGATGTTGTCACGACTCGAGCAATATCTGAAGAGTATAGGAGGATACAGACTTCCATCCAAACCTTCTTAGCCCATCACCAGATAGTTGAAAGGTTATTGGCAGCAGGCTGTGTGTTCTGATCGTGTTATCCCCTTCAAGCTTTATGTATTTATGGGCAAATCCACCCCATTATGCACCTAAGCGTGTCCCTTCTATGTATCAGATCGTTATCATTATCGTCCTTGGTGGGGAGCTACCCCCCATGCTCTACTCATTCCAGCTCACAGTGGGCTCACTGACGCCATCAAGCGGCGGCCTAGGCTCCATAATAGGCCGAGACCCTTGTCCTACCTTGCCAGTACCCTCGAGGAAGTACCGCAGCCAGAGGGTCCATCGGGTCGAGGGGCACAACCAACACCGAGTTTCGCGAGAGAGCATACTAGAACCCCAAAGAGGCTTACCGATTCAACGAGCACCACGCCTGTTTTGTTGCCTCGACATCAATGCGCAAACACGAAATTGCGCAAAACCCTCCAGTGAATGAATGCCAATATTCTGACATGAAGCCTGGAGCTTCATAGTGGCTTGTTGTCCTGTCACTTCCTCGTCTTCTGATCAGTCTGCCGGTGGTTTCTTCAAACCCTCCCGCCCATTTCACCCCTTCACATCTAAACTTGAATTGCTTCAGCCTTGAGGATTTTTTTTTGGCCGCGACCAAGCATAGATATTTTCGAGCATTATAATCCTTTAGAGAGTAGACGCGGCGGTAGGCCCAGTGCCTTCACAACCCCACCACCCCCGAAGCGACCGTGTGCGCCTACATAATTAATCAGGCAGACTGGGCCAAATCGAGCTCATCGACCCAACTCGTCCAGCTATCGATATACACATCTCTAGGCACCCTGCCGACTCCGACCCGTACTCGCCGACGCCGTCGTCTCCTTATCCTATCTCCTACTTGCCGACCCATACCACATCAGCATCGAAGTTACGAGTCTCGACTTAAGTGCAACACTGCACGAGCGCAACATCCGCCATGTTCCCAAACTTCACGGGCAATTCGAAACGTCCTCGAAACGTGAACCTGAGCGGCCAACGCAACAATCCTTGGGCAACTTCCGGCTCAGCATGGGGGCCATCTACCGGTGCCTCCAAGACGGTGGCACAAGCTCAAGCCGAACGAGAAAAGAGACAGAGAGAGCGCGATGAGGTAGCTGCGAGCAGGAAGCTCCAGCGAGTCTGGAGAGGACACCGCGACCGCCGATCTACTAAGAATGAGCATCGGCACCAGTGGGACCAGTTATATCACAATACCGAGAGCGCTGACGTCTCTATGGACGATGGCGACGCTGTGGCAGACTCGAAGCGTGCTCGCGAGGCTCTCCCCCTATTGCTGTCCCTCTTCGACCCATCGCTCTCCCAAGACCAACGCAGGCTTGACCAATTCTTGCTTGATACTTCGAGTGAGGATTGGAGACCGCAAAGTCACCAGTACAAGAGACTTGCATCTCTTCTAGTGACGACTTTGGAAAAGTATAGCTGCTTATAACCCCTTCCAGTTGGTCGTCATTGCTGACCGTTTCATCCAGGCGACCATCGAATCTGTCCCAAGGCCCATTTGCTCTATTAGTCCGCCTAGTGGTGGAAAATCCCAGGTCAATTGACGCCATCGAAGATCGCTACTATAAACTACTGGCTTCATACTGCGAGAATTCGGCCAATGATATAGATCGGAATGGCCAGGAGTTGCTCGCAGACGCCGTTACTGCTCCGCTGGATCATCACAAGCCGATATATCCAGAGGCCTACACAACATTCGCCTTCAGCTTTCTCACATGTTCGAACATTGCGTTTCTTCAAAAGAAGCCCGATGCTATTGCTCAGCGGCTAGACCTCGAAACACTGTCTCGGACCATTATCAGTGGTTCTGGGGGCTCTGGTAGCGCCGAGGTTTCCGGACAGCGTTCCAAGGACGAATTACTCTGGCTACTGGCACATTTCATAGCACTCAATCGTGCTCTGTCCACTGCTCAAGGCTCCGTGTATCTTGAAGCGCTGTATCAGCAGCTCTGTCCACTCATCGACGACATCCGAATACGATCAGAGCCAAAACCTGCAGAGGATGAAGCCGATAGTTCTGATGACGAGGATGAATCGGCCATTAGGAAAGCCAACCCCTTGCCTGCATATGTGCTACACCAACTGGAGTTCCTGGTCAATGAGAATGGCATCAGTGAGCTTCTCAGTAGATTCACATCGTAAGTACTTGCTCCTTCCTCTTGAGGCTAGAATCATTACTGACAAGGGAAGCACTGCTTCTTCATCTGCCCGCTTGTCGGAAGATGCGAGCATTCTAGCTGGATACACTTTGCTTCTGCTACGATCTTTCCCGGCCCAGAAAGATGATATGAGGATGCGTCTATTTCAGGGCGACATACGGACTCAGGGTCCTGAAGGCTCTGTGTACCTCCCATCCGTCAAGTTCTTATGGCTTGCTGTATCAAAAACAGATGTATTCACGACGATAGCACAACCTAAGAGCAAAATATCGTCGTCAACCATTATATCTCTGCTACGACCGGAACCGGCTCGGGATCAGGAATGGAGAATAGTTCTTCTATTTCTTGAGCTTTACAACTTTCTTCTACGGGTTACCGATGACGACGATTTCCTCGTGGATGAGCGTAACATTGTTGCGAACCAAAGCCCGGCTGTGAGGAGGATAAGGGCCAGTGGTCTCAGTATCTCTGAACTTGAGCTACTTGTCACTTTTCTCAAGAACCTCTCCTTTACTCTATATCACAACCTCAAGGATGTGATGCCGCGCGACCGCTCCCGTCCGGCACTAGGCGCCCTGTTGGGTGTCAGCTCTTCCACATTCGCTCGCAACGTTCCCGAACAGGTCGACGCACCTTCGTTTGCAGGCATACTAGGACTCGACGCCTTGTCTCTGAGAGGCTGTGCGACAACAACAATGCAATCACTATACGAGCGTGATTCACGGCGGCCATTCTTACCGAACGGCTTTTGGCTCATGACCTCCAAATTTGACATGGAAGGCTTCATCTCTGCCGTCGTCCTCGAGGAGCAGCAATCCCAGAATGCCGAAGATGACGAAGACATGAGTGACTCAGATATCAGCCCGCTGGATAATCATACCTCGGCAGGCCAGAGACTCTCCCGTGCCGCCCAGATTGAAAGACAACGACAACTGCAACGAGTCCACAGAGAGCAACTTCTATCTCAGCTTGGACCGAAACTCGAGATCCTACGAAACATGCCGTTTGCCATTCCCTTCGACGTCCGAGTGAAGATCTTCCGACAGTTTGTCGACATCGACAAGATAAAGCGAAGAAATGGACTTGTTGATCCAGACCAGTGGCGCCTAGGTCTCCTTAACGGGGCTCTTGGCGGACCACACCAAACTGGACGAGATGTGCTCGGGCGCCACACGGCTCGCATCAAGCGTGGCCAGCTCTTCTCGGACGCTTATGACCAGTTCTACGCCCTAGGCGATGGCTTAAAAGAGCCCATTCAGATCACATTTGTCGACCAATTCGATCAACCGGAAGCTGGAATCGACGGTGGTGGTGTCACCAAGGAATTCCTGACCAGTGTTTCTTCTGAAGCTTTTACACCTGGCGACGAGGGTCCCCGGTTGTTCGTTACGAACAGTCAGAATTCCTTGCATCCTAACCCGGCGGCCTTCGATGAGTTGTTTGAGGATCTTACCTCCATGGGCATTCCCAAGTCGGATTGGGCTCCAAAAATAACGGAGTTGGCGCAGCAGTACGAGTTCCTGGGACGCATTGTCGGCAAGTGTATGTACGAAGGCATCCTGGTTGACATTGCCTTTGCACCATTCTTCCTCCTTCGATGGCCCACGGCGGGCCAGAGCACCTCGGATTTCCGTTCAAGTCTCAACGATCTGAGGGATCTCGACCCGGATCTGTATAAGGGCTTGATGAGTCTGAAGAACTACCCTGGTGACGTATCTGACCTCTCCTTGGACTTTACCATCACCGACCAGGTCACCAATCCTCGTACGGGCCAGTCGAGAAACATCGTGAGACTCCTACGCAAGGACGGCGACAAGACCATCGTCACCAACACGGACCGTGTGCTGTATATATCGTATGTGGCACACCACCGCCTGGTGGCCCAGTCGGTGCGCCAGACCAAGGCCTTCCTCCGCGGCCTCAGCACCATCATCAACCCGTCCTGGCTCTCCATGTTCAACCAGTCCGAGCTGCAGCGGCTCGTGGGCGGCGACAGCACCGAGATCGACATCGTCGACCTGCGCGCCCACACCCAGTACTCGGGCGTCTACGCCATCGGCGACAACGGCGAGGAGCACGAGACGGTCAAGATGTTCTGGGACGTCATGAAGGAGCTCGCCGACCCCGAGCGCCGCGCCCTCCTCAAGTACGTCACGTCGACGCCCCGCGCCCCCCTCTTGGGCTTCTCCCAGCTCAGTCCCCGCTTCAGCATCCGCGACGGCGGCGACGACGAGACCCGGCTGCCGAGCACCAGCACGTGCGTCAACCTGCTCAAGCTGCCCCGCTACAAGGATGCCAAGACGCTCAAAAAGAAGCTGCTGTACGCCATCCAGTCCGGCGCTGGATTCGACCTGAGTTAGGACGGAGAAGAAGAGAAGCGAAAGGCAGATCAAGCCAGATGAAGGCAGGATTGTTGGTTGGAGGATGTTTGGATTTAAGGGTCTATCAGTCTGTTGCTGCTTTGCCTTGCTTCTTGATAATGATGATGGTCGACGATGGGTCCAGGGGAGGATGGTATGCATCCCTCATGCCCGACGCCTTTCCCCCGCACAACATGGGTGAGGCCACGCAATTTTCTTTTTCGCACCTGGCAGGACATACGTTCTACCTGTTCAGCATGGTTCGATGATGATGAAAACCCCGATGACTCATGAGAAATAGATTAGGTTGTATAGTAAAGCTACCATTAAGGTATAATTGTCCTCTCTCTGCCCGACATGCTCCTCCAATGTCCTGCCGTGTGATTTTTTTTTGGACGACGTTGGACCTCTGTTGAGTCGCCCTAAATATGCCAGATCCATCGTTCCCGAGGTTTGCAGGGTGGCTCTCCTACTGCGCCCTATTACCACCAGGTCATCACAGCTTATTTACATGTAGTAGCAGCAGTTGTGATCAACGGCAACACTCGCCGCCGCCTCCAAGTTCCGGATGACTCCAAAGTACTGGATGACATAAACTGAATTAAGAAACCAGCACATGGTGTATCATCAACTACTCGACCATGCGTTCCTAAAGCCGGCATCAACTTAGGTATTTCAACTGATCCCCCCTCCCTCTCCCTCGGGGCTTCTGTGCATGTTTGCCCCCCATTTCACTCCCCGCCAAACACCACCCTCACGTCCAAGGTACTGTCCCAACCACTCCTCAGCTGAAGACGGGCCCGAACCGGCTCCTCGGGCTCCAAGATGTGTACCGGAAGCACTCGGTCATTTTTCTTAGGGACTCGGATACGATCTCCGCTGAGGGGTCTCAGGTCGAACTGAAGAACGACCATGATGACGAAAGCCTGGATCTGATTCATGGCGAAGTACTTACCGGGGCACAAGGTCTTGCCTCCGCCGAATGCGCGGAAGCCGTTTTGCTTTGCTTTGGTTACATCGTTGCTGTAACTGCCGCTGGTCTGGAGGAACCGCTCTGGGTGAAAGCCATTCACGTTGTCGCCCCATAGCGATGCATCCGCGTGCATGACGCCGCCGGCGATCTGAACGACGGACCCTTTGGCCAGGAACCACATGTCGGCAAGCAACGTGTCTTCTTTCACGACCCGGATACTGTTGTTGTCAGAACCGAGGCGCAGGCACTCTCGGTACACGGCCGACAATGTTGGGCAGTCGAACCCCAGGCTGGATCGCGCTACCTCCACGGCCGATACTGATGGCTTACTACCCCTCCTTATTGTCTCATGATCACACCACTTGAGGGTCATGACGCCTTCGATCTCGGCGCGGACCCGAGCTAGAAGATCGGCGTCGGCGTAGATCTGCAGCAGGATCCAGAAAGTCGTCGTGGTCACGTTGACGACGCCGGCAAAGAGGAAGCTCAGCTCAGACCGCGCGACCTCCCGCAGATTCCAGCCGTGCTCCAGGGCTGTCTTGATGCGCTCTTGGACGAGCGGAGACGCCCCTTCCTCCCAGTACCCCTCCTCTAGGTAGTTAGCCAAAGCGGCGATCAGCTTCTCGCGGGCACGGTAGGCCTTGGGAGCCGTGAGGGAAGGCCAGAGGTTCACGAGAAGCATCCCAACTCCGTGGTCGAAGTCCCAAAATGCGCGTTCCAGTTCGGGTTCCTGGGAAACCGGGTTACGGCTGCCGTAGAAGTGCGAAGCTGTCGCCAGGGTCACGATATGTCGGACCCATTCCAACAAATCAATTTCCTTGTAGCGTCGGTGCTGCATCAGGTTGGTTTGCTCCTTGTCAAGTTGAAGTTTCAGGGCAGAAACTGCGTTGCGACTGAGGATGGTCAGGTCCTCGCCCGGTTTCATCCTCCTGGCTACCAGATCTTGGATGTCTGCGAGGAAGCCTCTCGTCTCCCCTGGACCAGGGTCAAGATTCCACCGCGCGATAGCGGCGGTAGCCTCATCTAGACCCAAGACCCTCTTCGTCACGTTGGGGATGATGGGACTGAAGGAAAGAGTCCTGGACCGCTGGACTGCAGCCGCAAGGAGTGGGTTCGTCACGACATACATGCGTGAGCCAGGCATTGGCAGTGTGAATATGGGGTACTGTCTGTGCCGCAGGCCGAGTTGCTTGAGGTAGTGACCGCCATATAATAGCATGCCGAGGACATGGCCGACGTATGGGATGGTGGGTTTGATTATGGGCGGCTCCCGAGAAGGATGCACAGGTCGGAGGTATAACCCAAAAAAGGTTGCGAACAGGAAGAGAGTGAGCGCGTGAGCGTATGGCCACTGCACTACAGTCTCTGCAGTTAATTCCATGACTCCTAGATGGATAATACCAAACGTTCAAGTCTCAGTGTTTGGGTCTTTGGGAGGTAGTAAGGCCTAGGAAGTAGAGCATTTGTATATATTGAGCAAAGCCACGCCAAAAAGATGGGATGAAGTCGTAGATGCATTTGATGGAAACGAGCGGCTGGCCAGAAGCGAATGTTGTATCGGTTTGGTGGAGCAAGAGCAGGTCTCACCGGCGGCAAAAGGTAAGTACCTACTTGATCACCTTAAGGAGCTTCCTTCCCTAGATACAGTACTTACCTGTAGGTTAGGTAGTACTTTAGCCAGTGATCCCCATCGACATGAGGCAGGACCGACCGGGGGCTCCTTTTCAGCACCCCTCATCCAGGCCAACTGCGACCGCTGGATACACACAGGGGTTCCCCAATTCCCAACCAACCACATGCCGATTTCCACTTACAACACCGACACATTGTTGTGTCCAAGTATCAGCTCTTGTAAGTTGTTAACGAAAGGCAGCCAATGGAGTTGATAATTATGTACACGCTTAAGGAGAATCGGAGTTCAGGATTATGATACAAAAGTTCCAGCAACTATCCTCCATGATGATGAAAGTGATCAACTGCCTGCTTTGAAATAACGCCACTCTCGATTGGCCAGCGTAGGTTCTGTCTGACGATAGAATTGTCTCTCCACGGACCAGCGGCTGGAATCATCGATATCCGACATATCCTCATCGTCGTTCTGGGCCATATGTATCCACCAAGCCTTGATGGGGCCCCTTATCACTAATAAGAGCCAGAATCAGCTCTCTCTGCCGTTCTTGCCTTGTTCCCAGCTTGAACCCCAATTCTTGATGTACGATGCCATGTTGCGACCCGACTGGTCTCGTGACCCAACCAACCCAGCTGCTTGTCTTTCGGGGACTGAGTCTGGTCGATTCTGGAGGTATCTGTCCGCTGAATAAGACGGCTTCGCCGTTGAGGTGATGGAACCTGACGACGTCGACGGCAAGGTACTTGAAAATCATCGTCAGCGGGGCTCGTATAACTACTTACTCGAGTTGACGCAAGGGCGGATGATGGAACTCTGAAAATGGTAAATCGTGAAAATGTTACCTGGCATTGTTCGAAGTCCGATTCGCTTCCTGGGGCATGATAGCAACGAGCTAGTAAGATGTGTGGCTTTTCAAAGCTATAGATGCGCTCAATGCTGAGGCTCGAGGAGATATGATCTCGTGCGGACACTTGAAGGCTCAGGAAAGAGGATATTTAATAACATGGCGACAAGTTCTTATATAGTAGAGTTCTTCAAAACAATTCAGCGGCAGGATGTGTCTACAGCAGGTCTCCGATCAATCCCCTGGGCTCCGTCAGAGCGAACCGCTCTGGACCGTTGCCCGTATTTGAAGGGACAGGCTTCGAGCAAGTTGAGCTCCTCGGGGCTGCCGTTGATGGAAGACCTTTGTCGCGTAGTGCTCTGTCAACAGTATGTCTTCCGTTTTGAGTCAATATCGATGCCTCCCATAGCCAGCTGCTACAATACTTCTGATTCGTTGATATCGTCTACAGGATTCCAGGCATCCTGCTCCATCGACGCTGCCCTCCGTTTGGACCAATCTTCGCCAGCCCCGACGAAGCTGATCCAATGATGGGACGTTTCGGGCCCGCGGAAGTAGGACCGACGGCGATGACAGCCGATACGGAGGCGGCCCAATTACATGACCGATCCGGTAGTTGGCATATGGGGTCTTGGGCATGTCAGGCAGGCAACTAATGGGCATTATCATGCAGTGCAACCTTGAAAGGTCCAAAAGTAGACGGATGAACTCGTGCCACTGCAATCAGGCTGCCGAGAGCACAATAGTGCTCACGCCGATCTACGTGGGGTTACGGTTTGGTTTCAATAAACATCGATTTATAATTGAATGCGGCTCTTCAATCGCGCAGTTGAAAACCGGAGGCCTCTGTTCCAATGTAAAACTAACCAACTCACTGTGATCATTGACTTTGAAGTGTTCCTAGCTAGTTGTGGCCTCGTACTATCTCGAGCTGCGCAACAACGTCTAGTGTCGGATCGAATCTCAGATCAGACTTGTACCTTTACCTATCATTGAACATAGCCACTGCTGTGCCAAACCACACCAATATTCCAAGAAAGAGACATTCGGGATGTATGGGCCCTGGTTCTGAGCAGTAAGTCTGGGCGCAACTTAGGTTGATCATGCTGGGACTTGGGAGACATGGGCCGCTCTGGATACGACATAACCGAATTAACTAATTTCGACGAAGCCATTGACACGCCTGCGTCAATTTGTACTGAAGCCACAGAGGATCTTGAAGAAACTCACCCCACGTACACAGTCAGGACCCAGTTCCTGCACGTGGTCATGGCAGCACACAAGCGTGCTGCGCATGACCTCAACGAAATAAGCCCCGATTGGGCGGGAGGCGGGCCGAGTCTGACGGGATCCCTAGAGGGAGAATGGCCGTGAGAATGAGCCGCCGAGGAAACGAGTCTGTTCGTCAGATGGCGCTTCCACCTTGGAAAGCGCAGACAGGCCGAGCACGGGAACCACCAACAAGCGCCGCACACAAACCCGGCGATTGTGGCTCGCTTGTCCATTTGCTAAGAAAGACCCCGTACGCTATCGGAACTGCTATCGCTATTACCTGGGGCGAATACGGGATGTTAAACAACATCTTACACGATGCCACCGCAAACCCATACACTGTCCCATTTGTCGTCAGACATTTGAGGATGAGGACCTCCGAGATGACCATATACGGTTTAACGAGTGTTCCCGACACCCAGAGATCGAGATTGAAGGTATCTCAGAGAAACAGAAGAGGGAATTAGGACAAAGAGTATCCTCGAAAATGCCGGAGGACAAGCAGTGGTTCACCGTTTTCGACGTCCTGTTTGCGCCTCACCGAAACCTCGGTCACCGTACATAGATAGGGATCTATCGGAACAAATGACCGTTTTCTACGACTTCTTTACCGGCAAGGGGCCAGAACTGCTACTGGAGTTCTTCGAATCCACAGGAACAGTGACATGGAACCTCCCACGTGAGGAGCGTGACCTGGTCACTTCCAAAAGGACGTTCTTGGAGACGCTCTTCTGCTTATATGGGACCGCTGGACTAATGCCAATTCAACAGAAGGGACATGCGATGCAGAGCCGAGCACACCAGCAGCCTCTCAGTCACAGGACTCGGGCGTAGCCCTCCAAGACACGCCTGGCAAGCCACCAACCTCTCAACTCCAAGAACAAGAAGATAGCCCCAATAATGGCCATCCCATCGTGGCAGCATTGATAGCAGAAATACCAAGAGATGGTCAACCGACCAAAGGGGTTCCGCAGGTTCCACCTGACACGAAGGAAACCGAAGGATATCCATCGCTCCCACCTAAATCGAACCAAGTTAGCCAGGGATTGGATGGTCCTGACTGGAGCGGCGGACTAGCTTTCTCACCAGGCGCCGATGTCGATTCAATGCTGCACGATGATATCCTTTCTCGGTTGTTTGATCCCTCAACGGATGGGTTTGCGAGTACTTCCGACATATTGTCTAGTTTCGAATTCAACATACTATGGGAGAAGTAGCCAACAGCTGCCGAAGGTGATTGGGACTATGACAGAGACTTCCCATCAACCCCGGAGTAAACGGGCGGAGGAGAGCACCAAGACCACAAGAAATCCTATGGACAAGCTGGTACGACCATTAGCCGACTAGTTTGAGTGAATAGGGAAGTCACGCGGGAGTTGCAAGTGCTCATCGAGTCGGTGTCGATTTCGGACAGACTGCGGTAAGTGATCCACCTGCACCCTGTTCGACTGCGTGCGCATTTCCGGCACCCTCTGACTCTTGCTGATATCTGGCAGAGAGAACCCATCGCCGGTCTCAAGAATGCTTGCAAGGCCCCTGCGACACGCGTATAGTGGTTTCGAAGCCGGTGCACGAGGTCGCTTGCGGAGATCGCCAGCCTCTTCGCGTAGGTTCACCTCCACCAACTCGCCCGCCAACCCGGCATACAAGGTGGGAGAAGTGTCGGACGGCTTTGCGAGGGAGTAAACGGGGGTCGACCTGGTCATGACCATGGGCAAATATACCGTGTAGTTCGGTCTGTAGTAGCTGTCTTTTGAGAGCGCGTGCCACCTACATTCGTGCCCTGGCAGGTGGTCACAACAACCGCGCTCAGGATAAGATGGGGGTGTGGTCAAGGTAGGGGGCCGCGGTGATGGATAAGGAGTTTCGCTACTGCACGGTAGAGATGCGGTATGCAGGTAGGACTTGTTCCACCGGAAATCAAATATCTTGACTGTGTTCGACCGAGCATTGCCCGCAATGAACCGCTCTGTTCCGTATGCCAAAAGAGCGCCGCTAGGCGTCATGATTTCAAAGTTATCTTGGAAGATTGTATCGACAGGCGACGGCGAGCGCATGTCCTGAAGGCGGATGGTGCCATCTTCGTATGAACTTAAGATGACGTTGCCTCTCCCTCCAGTGATTGAAGCAGTATCAATGGGAAGTAGCCCTCGAACAGTTGCGTTAGTCCAGTCCTTCAGCGCATAAGAGTCTGTGGCACGAGCTGAAGGTAGTATCTTTGACGCTGCCTCCAATCGTGGGCCAGTCGGTGATAAAGTCAAGCATCGCAGGGGCTGCGTGCTGCTAGTTAGTCCAAGGGCAATGCTCCCGTTCTCTGTAAAGCGCATGCAACGTATGGTTTTGAATGGTACGGAGTCGTCAAGCTTGTGGACATTGAACGCATCTCGTGGCTTTACACTCATGTATGCCCCCTCGCCTTCCTCGGTATCGACCTTCTCAGCTTCACAAGGGTCCGTAGCATACAAGAGAACATTGCCCTTCGTACCCGCGGCTAAGGTACGTGACTTCTGGTCGAAGTCAAGGGCCTGGATCTCATTCTGTGTATAGTGGTCTTTCGCATCTTCGGTGGAAGAAGGCTGGAAGGCCATGCGTGTTCGTCCAAATTGGCTAGGATCAAGTGAAAGAAGGCGGAGGTCGCCGCAGGCTCTACCCACCACAACACTGGGCTCAGTTTCCTGGTCCAGTATTGATATCGAAGTCACATCATCCTTTCCAGGTTTGAATCCATTCTGGGAGCCTGCCAGAGAGTGCCAAGTTTCAGGGTGCGAAGCGGTTACTGGCGTGTTTCGATACCGGGCGAAGATATCCTCCCCAGCACCCCAAACTACCATCTCTTGCACAGATCTCCCATCCTTGCGGGAGAATGCATCTACTATGATCTGGCATGGGAAAGTCTGGGTACGCTGGGCTGGCCTGTGGTGCCTTCGGTCTGCCCCATCTCGGGTGCTCCTATCTTTGTGCGGAATGAGGGAGTCAACAGTCAAAGCGCGCCTTTCCCAAGCCCGCGATTGCCATGTCAGGTTCTTAGCCAACACTTGCCATTCATCATCCGAGACTTTGATGGGGAGACGAAGTGTGCCGAAGCGGCTTCTCACGAAGTTGCGCCAGCCGTCGACCTTGACCGCTTCACGAAGTCTCCGACAGGTTGTGCCGAGACGGGCAACACTTCTCGCCGTATTGAAATGGGCGAGAATGATTAGAAGGATATCTAAAGGTAGGTTGTCGAGTCGCGTCGACTCGTTGATAGTCAGAAATTCCATTTCGGACAGGGCGTCGTTTGTATGAAATACCTAGAGCATTCGTCGGATTTGTGTGTTGGTTGCTAATGAGAAGAGCTTTTGGGAATTCTGGCAGACCACGATCATGGCCCGTTCTTGAAGGGTATTATGGGTATCCGTTGCTGTGCGAGATCCTCCAAGGTTGAGTCATCCAAAGACTGTGAATGTAAGCTTGCTGGAATCCGAGGAGTCATCCAAGGTGGATCGGATAATTGACATCATGGCCGCGACTGGTTGCCCCCCGGCGAAATAAGGGTCCTTCAGTAGTACAATTATAGGATGACTGGTATGGCGCAACATCCTAGTTTCTTGTCTTCAAGACAGATACTGTCTATTCGACGTCTACCTGGTTTTCGCAAGTCAATACATCATGTAAAAAATGAGGGTTCGCCCAATAGTAAATAGTTTGAAATTGAGCATTGAAAGGCAAAACAAAACGCAGGTGCAACCTTAAATACTGACTGAAACACCATCACCGGTTAATACGCTAAAGCGGCTTATGCAAGATTCGTGTCCGTATATGCAAATTACCGATGCTGCATCAACTCTCAGCCTGTCTTATCTATTCCTAATCTTCTGAAGCATTTATTGCCGTTTATACTCTCCTGCATCATACTCCTAACCAATTCAGTTGGGAACATCTCCAAGTTCCAATCGCCGTCGTGTCAAGTGATTATAGCAGCTGTTTCAACTACACAGTATATATATACATTCACGCATTACATCTTGTCAGGCGGTTTCTACATAAATCGATTAATACTACTTACTTCTGGTCGCTTTTATTGACTGGACATGCTTAAGCTGGCCGGTATACTGGCCGCTGGGAATTAATCTGCTGAATTCTACCCCTCTCTGCCTGTTGAACTTCGATGCAATTTGGTGCAATATTTGACCTCATCCGCAATGGCGCTTGAAGTGATCTATTATGATCTGGCATTTCCTGCCTTCATTTTGTTAACAGTTCTTTCTCTGCTCCGGTTTGCCCTATACCCAGTCCTGCTCTCGCCTCTGGCCAGAATCCCGAAAGCACACTGGTCATGCGCCGTCTCCCCAATCTGGATCCTCTGGGCCAGGTATACCAGTAGGGAGAACAGAACCATTGGTGAAGCTCATAGAAGATACGGGCCCATCGTCCGCCTGGCTCCTAACGAGATCAGCATCAACGACATGGAAAGTGTGAAAACTGTCTACCAAGGCGGTTTCGACAAGCACCAATGGTATTCGGTGTTCAACAACTATGGGTGAGTACACATACACTCCTTGAAAACAACTACAAGCAGAGTTCTGAGAAGCCATAAGTGTGCCGAACATGTTCTCTTCGATATACGCCAAGCATCATGGTGCCAGGAAACGCATGATATCCCATGTCTACTCCAAGTCATATATTCACTCGTCCGCTTCTGTTGCCGCTCAAGCCGACGTCATTCTCAATGCACGGGTACTATCTGCGCTCGAGGAAGCCTCCCATGGGCGACAAGCGCACCAAGGAATCGATGTACATTCTTTTTTCTCAGCTGTTGCCATGGACTTTATAACGGCCTACAGCTTTGGCCGCCGCAACAGTCCCAGCTTCATCCAGCAAAAGGCCTACCGCGAGCATTGGCTGGGATTGTATCGCGCTCGTAAAGGATACAGCTTCTTCAGTCAGGAGTTGCCACTGCTCTCCAGGCTCTCGAGCTTTATCGGTCTCCATTTGACACCTGTAAGGGTCGACGCTGCAAATAGAGAGCTGGAGGAGTGGTGCGGGAAGCTGTGCGCTGCCACTCTGTCCTCCCTTGAGACAAGGGATGACGAGTCGCAGACTTTAGCAGACGACGCCGTCGTGATACGCGCTTTGCTGCACGGGCTAGATAAAGAAGAAAGGGTCAGAGGTAAAGAGTCTCCCATATTCAACACTGCAATCTTCCAGAGACATCTCACCATCTCCTCCGAGATATTCGATCATCTGTTAGCCGGCCAGGAGACAACCGGAGTTACTTTGACTTACCTATCATGGCATCTATCCCAGTCGCAGGATCTACAGCGTCAGTTGCGAGCCGAGCTCCTCTCCCTAACACCGAACATGAGCATGGGGGGTGGCAAGGTCATCATACCCAACTCCGGGCAGCTAAACCGCCTGCCACTGCTACACGCCGTCATTGTCGAGACCATCAGACTATATGCGCCAGCAGGCGGCCCGGAGCCGCGAATAACACCCGATCCATCATGTCGGATAGGGCCATACGAAATCCCCGGAGGTATGCGCATTTCTGCCTCGGCATACAACCTGCACCGGGATGAGAAATACTTCCCGCATGCCGGGACCTGGGACCACACAAGATGGCGTCGCGATGATATGGACGAGCAGAGACATAAAGAGATTAACCGTCAATTCTGGGGGTTCTCCAGCGGTGGACGTATGTGTTTGGGCTCGAACTTCGCAATGCACGGTAGGTATTGGATGGTCATGAAGCGTATTGGCCAACACGCGTATAGACTGACACCGTTAACGCAGAAATGAAGTTGCTTGTCGCGGCGATCTATACCAACTATACTAGCCACATTGTCAACGACGAGGGTATTGAACCCACGGACGGCTACACGTCTCACCCTACCAGCGGCCAGCTCTGGCTGCGCTTTGAGAGAATACAGCCGGTGAAGCAGCAGCCGCTTTTGGATGCTGCACTAAGCGAGACATCCGGGGACCTGGGGAAATGACGGAGTGGATGCATTTCCCCAGCCAGAGACCCGAGCGAGTCATCACCATGGGGTCCCGCATTAGTCTCGGACCAAGACCGAGCAATACGATAGGCAGACTTGTGAAATTCCTATATATTGAAGTATGAACCTCACTCGTGATCTTGCTTACTTGCTTACATACTACATACTTGCTTACATACCTACCCTTCTCGTGGTTATCCACGCTTGAAATATCGAATGACCGCAATGTGCGGGCGCCACCTCAAGTCACGAGGGGTGTTGCGATTTCGCGGCCTATTCGTAGGTATGCGTGAGTAAGCATGCTAGGTTAGTTGGTGGCTGATTCAAGCTGTTCTGGCATGTGAAAGTCTGGCCCCCGAAGCCCAGCAACTGAGCCCACGCTTGCGTGCCAAAAGATGGCCGGCCCACTTGGAGACACTTGCAGTAAGACAGCTAGAATTTAGCCGTCTCACAGGGCTACGACGCTACGCCTGACATGTGCCCCCAGAAAGATTCCCCCCAATTGAAAGGCCGAACCGGCAAGCCTCGGAGGTGAATTCTGACATCAGCTTGCGTTGTTGCCGCACTGACAGGGGGGTACTGGGTATTGGAGGTGCTGAGGTGCTGAGGTGCTGAGGTGCTGAGGTGCTGAGGTGCTGAGGTGCTGAGGTGCTGGGGTGCCGGACGGTTACTAAACAAAGTGTGACCCGCTTCGATCTCAAGTTCCGAGGTTCATTCACACGACAAGTGATACAAGATCGAATGATTTACAAACCGGCCGGACCAACAGAACAGACAACAACTTCAACTTCAACTTCATTCTTTGACATTGACATCTACTACTATTGCGCACCTGTATCAGTCTATTGTATCTGTCTCCTCTGCCAAAAGTCGCCCCCTGCAGCGTGTATCCACTTCATTGCCATCTCTACCGCAAGTAGCCAAGATGGGTGGTAAGTAAACACACACGCTACCTGCACCGCCAAAATACCACAAGGAAAGCCTGACTGATGAACTTCCATGGGTATTTGCAGCTCTCGACCGCCTACAACAGATCTCCGGTCAGATCGCCGGAAAGTCTGCAAAGGAGCGACTACTGATCAAGAGCCCCGACGATGTAAGCTCTCCCCTACCTACACATCCACAACCTTATCCACGACCCGGCAACGCTCGCTTTCAGGAAGCTGACCATCCCGACTCCCAAACCAGATCGTCGTCACAGCATGTCTCCGCACAGCATTCACAAAGGGCGGTAAGGGCGGCTTCAAGGACACCCACGCGTCCGACCTGATGGCCGGCGCCCTCAAGGGCATCATTGAGCGCTCCAAGATCGACCCGTCGCTCGTCGAGGACGTGTGCGTCGGCGAGGTCCTGGCCCCCGGCGGCGGCGCCACCGAGATGCGCGCCGCCGCCCTCGTCGCCGGCTTCCCCGAGACCACCGCCGTGCGCACCCTCAACCGCCAGTGCTCGTCGGGCCTCCAGGCGTGCTCCGACGTCGCCAACCAGATCCGCGCGGGAATGATCGAGGTCGGCATCGGTGCCGGTGTTGAGAGCATGAGCTTACACTACGGGTATGTAAACACACACACATACGATACAATGCATGCAAGCATTACTAGGGGAACTTGTTGCTGACAGATGACCTTTTGCTCGAAATACTAGCCCCGCCGCCGTTTCCGAATTCTCCGAACTGCTCGAGTCCGTCCCCGAAGCCGCCAACTGCAAGGTGCCCATGGGCGTCCTGTCGGAGAACATGGCCAATGACCTGAAGATCGCGCGCGCGGAGCAGGACGCCTTCGCGGCGTCGTCGTACCAGAAGGCCGAGAAGGCGCAGAAGGCCGGGCTCTTCGACGAGGAGATCCACCCGCTGACGGTGAAGTGGGAGGACCCCAAGTCGGGCGAGACCAAGACCATCACCGTCGCCAAGGATGACGGCGTGCGGCCCGGCACCACGGCCGAGTCACTGGGCAAGATGAAGGGCGCGTTCGCGCAGGGCGGCTCCATCCACGCCGGCAACGCATCGCAGATCTCGGACGGAGCGGCCGCCGTGCTGATGATGAAGCGGTCGACGGCCGAGAGGCTGGGGCAGACCATCCTGGGCAAGTACGTCGCGGCGTCCATCGTGGGTGTCAAGCCGCTGCTCATGGGCCTCGGCCCCTGGCGCGCCATCCCCAAGGTGTTCGAGCTCACGGGCATCTCCAAGGACGACGTCGACATCTTCGAGATCAACGAGGCCTTCGCCAGTCAGTGCGTCTATTGCGCCAACCAGCTCGGCCTGCCCATGGAGAAAATCAACCCCAAAGGCGGCGCCATCGCCTTCGGCCACCCGCTCGGCTGCACCGGCGCCCGCCAGGTCAGCACCCTGCTCTACGAGCTGAGGCGGCGCGGTGAGCAGGTCGGCGTCACGAGTATGTGTATCGGTACTGGCATGGGTATGGCTGCCGTCTGGGTTGCCGAGTAGAAAACTGTTCACGAGAAATTGTTATGAGGCTTGGGTTGTGGTCGTTTCGAAATAAGCATTATTACGCTGCATTGATATGGTATTCCGCTTGTATTGGTTAAAAGCACACTAGCTTAGGCTTGTTCTACTTCTACATAGCCTCTGTACGAAGTTCGCCACGAGAAAGAATTTGACATGACCAAACACCATCCATTCATACGCGTGTCTCCTTCCTTAGTTCTTTTTTAATTTGACACAACACAAATCAATGTAACTCGTGACGAAGACAACAGCATTCAGAATAGGAAAGGCTCCAACATAAGGCTGTCCACTCGGACTACGAGAAGTTCTCGATATGATGGCCCATGCCCTTCTCCTTGGCGAGCCGGATGATCTCGGTGCCGACGACGAGGTCCATGAGCCCCAGCCCCACGCTCTTGTAAATGACGTTGCCCGACGTCAGCCACCGGGCCAGGTGGTCCGGCTCGTCCTGCTTGTTGCGGTCGGATCCCTGGCTGGACGGCCGCGGCTTGTGCATCTTGCTGAAGAGGCTGGTGTAGCTGCCGGACCGCTTGGGACTCCGCGAGCCTCGGCCGCTGCCGCCGTCATCGCCCTCGCCGTGCTCCGGGTTGGAGGAGGCGGCCTCGGTCGAGTTCCGGCCGTAGATGCTCGACATGGCCGAGCTGTGCGACGCGATCTCGAGTTTGTCCAGGTCGGCTGTGATGTCGGCCGACGATCCCGATCTTGACGCCGAGGCGACTGAGTCCTCTTCCTCGGCTGCTTTGCGGATCATGACCAGTTCACCAAGCCTTATTCATCGTGTCATGTTAGCTCTTAGTCTTTTTCCTTTTATCTCGCTCGTTTCAGGGCTCGAGGTGAAAAGTTTCGCGTGTACTTACTCCACTAGCTGGTTCGGCTGGATGCCGGCCTCGATGATCTCGCCGGCCTCCTTCATCGCCCCGTCCAGCGTGTCGACGACGACGACGCCCCCCTCGGTCGCGTGCTTGTGGAAGTGGACGCCGCCGGCGCCGTGCGTGCCGCGGACGGCCTGCTCGAGCAGCTCGCGGGGGATCTCGCGCATCTCGGGCTTGTAGCTCCCGATCGCGACGAGGAGGCGGCCCTTGCGGCGGCCGTTGGTGTTGGTCAGGATGGCCGGGTCGAACAGCGGCTCGTGGCTGGGCGTGCAGCAGTAGAGGACGTCGGCGGCGCGCACGTACTCCTTGGTCAGGCGCTCGTACTCGCCGTACGACGGGGTCAGGACGGAGAATTTCACGTTGGCCCAACCCTCGCGCTCCCGGGTTTCGAGCGGCACGGCGTGGAACTTCTTCAGTATGTCGCGCGCGCTGTCGCTGAACTGCCGGTTGATCACGTATACCTGCTTCACCTTGTCGCCACGCAGCCGCAGCGCCAGCCGCACGTGCCAATACGCTTGCAGGCCGGAGCCGAAGACGGTCAGTGTCCGCACGTGCTGCCGCTTCGTCAGCAGGCACGACGAGGCCAGCGCCGTGCGGAAGGCCGTCAGCGTCTTGGCGTGCAGGAAGCCCGTCGGCGCGCCCTGCGGCGAGAAGACCGTCACGGAGCCCGTCGGTTTCAGGGCGGGCTGGTCGGGTGCGGCATTTCCTCCGGATAGCGTGACGACTGGGCGAAGTGTTAGTGGTGGGTGGTGCGCGCAAAGAATGGAAGGTAGGCCTGACAACTTACCTTTGACTGCATGGCCGTCTGCATTGATGCTGGGCATGAACAAGGTTGTCGCATTGGTCGCATCGGAGTGTACTACCGTCCGCTCGGGCTGGTGGATCAGGCCGGCGTCGATATTCTGCGTGCCGGTTGAGTACTCGCGGAGGGCATTCCTCATCAAGTCCGCAAGAGCTTCGGTTTCGGAGCTCGTGAGAGACTCGAGGATATTACGGATGTCGTCATCCGAGAGCACAGTCAGCGACATGATAGGGAATTAGTAGCTGCCGACTTAATGGCCTGATGAGTCTCCTTATTTGGTTATCTGTGTAGCGGGTATCAAAGCAGATAGGTGCTATTTATCCGTTTGCTGTTTGGTGATGGCGGAATTTAACATGATATCATTTCCTGATCAACGGTTTGCCTGCAGGGCTGCGGGCCATTTCGCAGACTATCAGCCGGTCTCGGCATTACGACAGAGCCAAGCCATCGTACCCAGGAGTTGTTAAAGGTGCCCCCTATTAGCCGCTCTCCTTCAGTCATTTCCATATGCCCGATATTATTTGCTGTCAAGCATTGCTCTTGTTATTTCACCAACTCTATGAATGTTGACAAATAGGTTTTGTTTTGAGGGACACAAAACACCCCTCCAGTTCTAATCCACTGCCCCGCATGCATCTACCGGGTTATCAGATGCATGGTGGGGCCGATCTTACAGGTGATAAGCGAATAACGTTGGCCGACTGATGAGTCTAATCTAATTCGAACCACAGGCATCTCTTCGAGGAACTGTCTGCTGAGATCTGAAGGCAAACATACGTGAGCTTTAGGTGCTATTGGCAAGATTCGGAACATAACGGAAAGAATGGACAAAGGATTATATATTTTCCCGTGTAGCATTCATTCAGCGCCGTCGGGTCGACGACGATGGCGAGCGAGAGTTCGATAAAGACTATTGGCACCTTCTTCCGTCATTCATTCTCATTGTTTCTCCAGGCCGTTCACAGACCAGTTAATTATGTCTCATTCTTGGCGACGGCCGCTGCTTTACTGCATTTATTTAGTATGTGAAAGCCTTGGACTAGTCGACTATAAAGCATCATATTAGAACATGCTATACTTGATGTCCACTGGGTTACGTACGCTTTTATCAACCCAATACTTCACCAGCTCAGTGCCAAAAATGAATACACCCACATTGGTCATCGCATTACTGCTCATTAGTATAGTCCTTGTTCTGTTATTGGTCAGTGGTCTTGGTATGAGCGCCAGCTACAGCCCATAGCGCTTGCTACACGAAGATGATCAAGGAGTGAGGCAAACAATGAGTACCAATCAGACGGCGGTTCCAGAACGATATGTCATACCACCAAGACTGAACACAGGCCTAACGTTGATACTGGCGTGTGCTACCCAACGCCACCGATTCAGCTGTCACATATAGTGCCCACCAAGTTGCTGGGTTAGCTTAGAACCCAAGACCTACATAGATCCGACATTCAGCCCAGGTTCCGTGGACCCTGTACCGTTGAGCTTTTGTTCCTGTGTCAGTTTGACATGATCACGTACTGTCGTATTGCTCTATATACCTAGCCTATGATGAATATGAGGCAGCTCTCATTCTTCATTGCCGTACTCTGTTCCTCGGCAGAGGCCGACTTCCTCAACCTCCCTACACCAACAGCACCACCACATTCGGAATGGAGCGGTGAGTTGCCGCCGACGCAAGACAAAGATGTCCCGCCGGTGCCCAGCATAACCGCGCCGCCTTCTGTCCCGGACCTGCAGGACTATACCGCTCAGCCAGACGGGGTAGAGCTCCGGAGGAAACGCCAAGCGGATGTGAGCTATCTGCCCCAAGTCGGGATGACGAGCTACATCGGCCAGTTTCCATGGCCCAATTCGTCTACGGGCCCGAACTGTAGGACCCTCCTCTTCGGGGTGTATTGGGTGAAACTATCGAGGGGGGCAAAATATTAACTAACTGTAATCACTTATAGGGGAAACGGCAACCTGCCAAAGCGGCACCACATTCGCAGTGAGAGGTGGCTACGGCGCGTGTTGTCATCCCATCGCCGCAAACTGCCAGTTTGCCACAGGCTGCTCAGGCCAGAATGTTGTCGGGCCGGGTGCCATGAACGGCGCCTGGTAAGTTTTGTTAAAATTACATCTTTACCCCCTTGAAGACTATGTATGGGTCTATACTGATGAGAACCGTCCTACCTCGTAGTCCCGCTGGCTTGACTTGCCAAGACGCCACCGTCTTTCAGTCAAGAGGCAGTCCGGATAGAAATACCTACCTGATGTGCAAATCCGGCGCCTATTCTGGGCCTGTGACCTGGTATCGTAACCAGTTCGCTTGTAAGTGTCTCTCCTGTACCTCAAGCTAGGTTAGTGGCATTTTGATCTAATACTCACTGTCAAAGTTCCGCATACCTCTACGGCAGTGGTTGTCGTGGATCCGACTAGTTTCATTGTGCATTCGGTCACTTTGACCCGGAAGCGTACCACCTCGACAAATGATCAGAGTGTTGCTACAGAAAATGCTCTTCCAACGCCTGGTCCGCTCCGCGACCCGTTCAAAGACTCAGCCCCTCGGCAGGGAAGACATCTGGGGTTCCAGGGGCTCGTTGCTATAGTCGCCAACATCTTGTATGTCTGGGCTTGAGGAATTTACTTCTTACTGTAGGGTTTTAAGGGATATCATCCAGTTGCAGAAGTGGAAGTGGATAATTTGAATACTACCCTGCTGGCTTTGTACACGATGACGAATTACTAATGCTCATTGGATGCTTCTTCTCATAATATCGGGTTTGAACAAGGGTGAAATGCTTTTTGGGGGGGGGGGGTTTCTGGTATCTGCATATGATATGTGCACTTGATCCTGAGCCCCAGTCCAATTGAGACTTCTAGGGTCTGATATCATGTGAATGAATCGTAATTATCCGTTTCTGGCCCGCAAGGGCTGTGTGCACCAGCATAAGCCTGCCTTACAAGAGAGTGAAATGGCCGAACATCGTTGGCCTGGCACCCGGCGCCTCCATGGCCATCATCATAAGCTCTATGACTTGGGCGCCATTGCCCTGGCTCCCTGGGGTGTACCCGAAGATCTGCTCGCCGAAGAGACGTAGATGCATGGGGAATTGCGGGTTGCCATAGTGCTCGATGATTTCCTCCTTGGTCGCGGCGCGACTCAGACAGCTCCAGCCGCCGCCATCTTCGCCGCCGGACCTCCTGACTAGCTTCACGCACGCCTCTTTCTTCCCGTCGTCCCACCAGGGAGGCAGAAGGTCGGGCTTGGCCTCGGCCACGTGCAACAAGCGGCGGAAGCTCTGCTCCAGGTTGGAGGCACCGGCTTGTACGGAGCCAGCTTCTGCCCGGCCGTCGATTTTGCATTTGTCTTCCATGCGCATGCGATAGCAGTCGATCAGGAGTCTATACACGTCCTTCTCTGGGCGGTCATGGAGCCACTTGCGGTCGTGAAGGCGAGTGTAAGGCTTGGAGATGGGCTGGTCAAGGCTACGAGTGCGTGAGGGCTCTTGAGTGTTGTTATGAGTGACATTGGAAGGTCCAATCTTGTCGGACAGGTTGTTCTGGCTGTTCGGGTTGCACACCTTCTTGTGAACTTTCCAATCGACCTTTTGGCAATCTCTCGAACAATAGAAAGTAGTGTGGCATTTGGCGCATTTCTTGAGGTCAGTGCCTGTTTTCTTGCAACTGTTAAATTCGTTGGCCATGCTGTCAGCTGGCTTGACGTTCCGTCGACGAAAGAGATGGATGTGAAAAGATAAATGCTAGAAGTGAAGCAAACGAAGGAATCGGGCATTGTAGGACGTTTATACCCCCTTGATTTTCAACTACAGGCAGTAGTGCGGAACTAACTTCGGCATCAATCAGAGAACTGTGAGAGGTTACACCGCATGGAATAGGCTATCTGTATTGCCCAATGGGTAGCATTCTTTTAGAGTATCCTGCTTTCTCTACAGCACTACCTGTACTTAGCAATCAATTCGGTACATTGTCATTGGACATCATATGCGGGCATCTACAGAAGATGGGACATGGAAGAGTCAACATGCGCCCCGTGCTGCTGAATGATGCTCTGAGCCGAGTGCAAACACAGTTAGGACTCGTCATTATGGGCTGATTTCCAGCAAACAGGCCAGGTACATGTCTGCTGAGTTTATCCCCTTTAACGTATGAATCACCAGTTCAATATTACTGGATGTGCAAGATCAACTCTTGCATAAAGTTATAGGCCGGTTGAAAGTCGGGGTTTGCTTGGATGTTTCGTCGTTATCTGATATACAACATACAATATCTTGCTCTCTAATCTAGATATGTAGTGCCTAGTAAAGGTACTTACGGTACAGACTATGCCTAGCAGTATAATAGGATCTAAATAGGAAGAAATTTAGCTAAGTATGAAAACTAATAACACCCCCTTTTACAGCGTGAAGTCAGAACTAATATAATCCGCAGTCGGCTAATGTAACTACAATAGCCTCTTCTAGCTATGGCAAAGGAGATTTGGGTGTGGCAGAAGAAGGGTAAGCAGCTGCTACTAGAGGTGATAGTACAGACCTCCGTTCGGTCACAAAACGAGTAGCTGACAAAAGGAACTTGGAGGATATTGAATACAGCGTTACATACAGGCAATTACGTCAGCTGAGACGTGCTCTTAAGGAGCTGCAATAGTGGCCAGTATAATTCTCTATCTCTAGGGTGCAGCAGAAGCAATCTTTAGGAAATACATCCCTTGAGTGTAATTAATACATATATGAAACTATTGAATAGGCTTTCTGGTGCGTACGTACGCTGCGCAGGGGTTGAAACGGTGCTTATATTCTGTCTGTCTTCTCTATTTATTAATTAGCGGGAAGCCGCCAGCGCTTACCTTTTCGTACGAGGGGTTAATGATCCGTGCGTCGTACGCACGTAACGCCTTTTTTAAGAGGTGTTAGAAGCTTTTGGAGTGGCTGTTTTAATACTGGCAGTTTTTCTTTTTAAAGGGAAGATTCTTTTTTTTTTTACTCTTTATTTTTCGCTTACTCGTTATATAGGCGAAGCTTTTTAATGTACGCTTTTATTTATATAATTAGTTTATTCGTTAAGATAAGTTATTTAAGGGTTTTATTTAAAGATTTCTTTATAAAAGCGTCCGCCGGGTTATTTCGTTTATTTATTTAATAGATTTCTATTATTTCTTTTTTTTATACGATTTTTAAAACGATATAATATTGATTATTAGTCGCTTTTTATTTATTATATTAAGCTTTATTAAATATTTATATAAGGATTTCGAGTTTATATAAAGAATTATTAGAATTTTTTAGAATTTTAAGTTTTATACGATTTTTTTAAGCGTTATATTTAATGCGATACCGTTATTGACGTTAGAAATTATCCCGTATAGTTTATTGGCGAGTATATTTCGAATAACTCTTTTATATTTTATTAAGTTTTAGTAAATAATATTATTTTAAATTTCGAATCGGTTTTTTATACGCTCGGTCTTTTAGCCGAGCACGATAAGGTATTTGAGTTGAGAAGTTAGGTCTTTATTATTTATAAACGAACCGTCGGTAAAGATATATATTTTTATATATTAAAGGTTAAGAGGGATATACCGGAATTTTCGTGTCGAGTTCTCGATCTATTAAACGATTCGGGCGTTTAAGTACTCGATATTTTTGTTTTTAAGGGCTTGTATTTAAGCTGTGATCGATAGGTTATACGCTATTTCTAATTAATAAATTAAGGCGATATACGCCCTTTTTATATATTAAAAGATATATTATTAATTTTAGTCGGTAGTTTTTAAGTTTATAGGCTAGAGTTGTTTAGTTTATTCTTTTTATTAAAAAAGGATATTATACGTTTTTAATAGGATTTTATTTTTATTAAATTTTATGGGCGTATTTTTTATTAAAGTTTTTTTCGGCTTTATATGGAACGTTATTTTTATTAGTTTTTTATTTTTTTTTTTTAGAAAAAGGGCTTATAGCGAAGCTAAAGGTATTATTAATTTATATAGTAATAATTTTAAAGGTTTTCGGGCCGTTATTTATAAAAAATAGATAGGGGTTATATATAAAAACTGTTATTTTTAAGTTTTATACGTGGTATTCGTGGTACGTTTTAAATTAGTATAGTTCGGATTTTGTTAGGCTATATAATAGTGATACGATTTATAAGAGCGTTTTTTTAGGGTATTAGGACTCGAGTTTTTTTAAAAGTTTCGCGTATATTGTACGGGTAAGCTTATCGTACGATTAAATATACGCTTAGGTAATATCTCGTAGTTTTTCGTAAGCTTTAAAGTTCTGGATAAGGGTTGGTTTTAATACGAACATTAGCTTTTAATTTATTCTTTAGATTATTAGCAATTAGGTAAGGATTTTCTTTTTTTCCGTATTTTTATATTTTTAAATAACGAGCTTGGATTTCTTGTACGGTTTAATATTTTTTTTTTAATCTTTTGTACGAGCCGGGTTTTAAAGATTCGGTAATTATTATAGGTTTTCGGGTCGAATTAGATAAATTTGAATACCTTTTATACGGCGAGGTTATTTATTTCTTCCGTATTCGATTTTTAAAAAGGGGTTTTAAAAACCGTGATTATATTATTTATTTAGAGTTTAACGGTTAGGTCGTAGTTTTTATATTTTTTTTAAGTAAGGAATATTATTAAAGAGTTATATAAAAATAAATATTTTTAAGGTCGGCCTTAACCTTATTACGTAAGAATTTCGAGCTATTTTATAATAATAACGTCCTCTATTTTAGAGGTAATATTATCCTTTATTTTAAAAGTAGTGCTATTCTCGCTTTCCATATTTTTTATAAGTTTTTCGGGTTTTTGGAAATATAACTTAATTTAAGTAACTCGGAACTCTTTTAGGCCGTCTAATATATTAACTCGGATTATACAGTTTTCGATTACGGCGATCGGGTACGGTCCGGTTTATTTTCTTTTTTTTTGTTATATAAGAACTTTTATACGGAGCGGGAGTATAAAAATATTATGGATATATAATCCGCTCCGGGTATTTAAAGCTTAGTTAATATTAATTTTTACTCGAATTTTCCGTAATATTTTTATCGCTTTTTGTATAGCTTCCGCTCTCGCTTGGATTTTTAGCGACGGAGGCGAACTTATATTAATTTAGGGATATATTTTAAAAATAAAAAGTGTTAGGACGAGCCTATCCGGGCTGGCAGTATTGTTTAAAGTTTTTACCGCTATTTAAAAGATTATTTCCGGGTTTGTATAGTTACTTAACTTTTTTTATAAAATATTATACGCTTGGCGGAATAGAACGTACGTTTTTTTAATCTTTTTTATTATTTAATAAGTTTTAATTAGTATTTATTTATATATAATTCTTATTATTTATATATAATTCCGGAACTTTTTTTAGAAATAGGTTTCGAGGTTATACGAAATATTATTCGAAAGGTTTTAATAGACGTATATTTAATATTTATAAAGCGTATTTTAAGTGTTTTATATTAAATAATTTTAAGAATATAGTTATTTAAAAGGATATATTAATATTAATAATATATAATACGTTTTATTTATTAATATATATAATATTAATAACGATTTTATAATTAAAATTATATAAATTTTAAAATAAGAATTTAAACCGCTGTAATACCGGGTTATATATTTAATATTAAGAGTAAAATTTTTAAATTTCGTCAAGGACGGAAGTTTTAATGTTATCGTGGCTAGTATTTTTTAAAAAGTTATATAGCTTCTCTATATAGAGATGTCCAAACCGACGGTAAAAGTGCCGGAGCTATACTTCAATAAGGTATACCGTCGTTTTTATACGATTAATATTAAAAAACGAATATCCTTATTTCTTAATAACCGGAAGTATCTTTTCGTCGGCTTATATAATAATATTAAAGATATTATTATAATACGTTTTAAATTTATTAATATCGTATAATAATAATAAAAAAAGGGTTTAGGTTTTAAAAATATAATATTTCGTTATTCTTAACTAGTTCCGTACGTCGAGGGTACCGATTAATAATACTAGAAATAAGTTACCGAATTTAATTTCGGCCGATCCGGGAATTTAATCGATCTAGGTATCCGGGTTTTCTCGTACGTAGGCTTCGGCTTGGAGCTTACCGATTATTAAGAACTATACGGTACCGGTATTTTAAAGTTCACTTTAATATACCTAGCTATATTAGCCGCTTAAGCTAAATTAATCCGCTTATACGGTAAGCTTTAAGGAATAGATATTTTTTTTATAAGCTAGTAAAGGAACGTAGCGTCCGTTAAGTAAATAATTCCTTACCGTATATTTTTTAAATTAATATAATTATAATTTTCCTTATTATTAAAGTTTTTTTACGGTTTTTTTAATTTTATACAAATATTTCGTATTTTTTTAATACGAGGGGGATTTTATTCGATAATTTCGTACGCTTAAAAGTATTAAGTTCGTATTCGAAATTACTCTTTAAACGAATAGTTTATTAATTAATATCCCTATTTTTAATAAATTCGGTACGTTTTTTTTTAAAACGGCTTATTTCTATACGTTAGTTTAGGTCGGAACGGTATTATTATTCGTTAATTCCGGTTATTAAAAAATGCCGGTTTATTTTTATAAAGGGGTTTGTTATTATAAAACGGCTTATTTTTTTTCGTACGGTTATTAATAAAGCGTTTATTAATTATATACGTTTTAAGGGTTATTTTTAGCGGTAATTTTTTTATTAAGTAGCCGGTTATTATTTTTCGGTTTATCGCAGTATTTAGCGAGGTTTAGAGGTTAGAAAATAGACCCTTATATATTAATTACCGGTGGATAAAGGCCGGTTCGAGTTCGGGAATTCCTCGGTAGGCTTGTATAATAAAAATATAGAGGTGCTTTTTTTAAAAAATTTTATTTTAAAGGTTTATTATATACGGGTTAGCTTATTAAATAATATTTTTAAAATTTTTAAAAACGATTTCTTAAGGTTTTTTATTTTTAATTATACGAATATAATATTTATTTAATTCGTATAATATTAAGTATAAGTTATCGAATTATTAAAATATTTATCGAAATCGGTATATATTTAGTCTTATTTTTTATTTAAGCCGATATAGTTTAAATAAAAGTCTACCGTACGGCCGGCTAGGATATCCGGAAAAATCGCGTAATACTAATTTTTTAAGATATTTAATCGGCGGCAGGTCTCGATGAAAAATCGTATTTTATTAGTAAAAATATTGTACAATACGCTGGTATAATTGTTAATCTTTTTTTATACTTTAAAAAATAGGACGATTTTAAAGTTATTTATTTTTTTATTATAAATAATTCGAATTAATAAAATATTATATATAATAATATATACCGGGTTAAACGTTTACATATTAACGTTAAGTATTTAATTAAAAGCAAGGAAAAGAACGATATTTTAAAAGGCTTTAATACCGGGTATACCGGGATGCGTAGCCGGGAAAGAAAGATATTAGTAATCGGGGTTTAATTATACGGCCGGTTATGCCGTATAAGTTTCCCGCGTTTCTTATTTTATTATATAATTTTTAGCCGGTTATTTTATTAAGTTTTATATAATACTCTTTTTTTAGACGGTTAGGGGTCGGCGTTATTATTTTGGCTTAAGCGATAAGGTATATCGGTATACGGTAAGCTTTATTAACTTCCCGGTTATTATATTATCGTTAGGGGTATTAATTCCGTTCTTTTTTAAATATATAAAAAAAGTTTTTAAAAATATATAATTAATATTTTTAAATGCCTCTTTTATTTATTTAGCGAAATCGTAAACGAATTATTTCGTAAAAGTATTTTTCGTAATTTTAAAAGAGTAATAATTATAAAGGCATCGTGCGGCGTATATCGTTAATTCCTTCTTCGTCGTTTCAGGTAATGTCGGGTCCGGCTCGTTATTTTATTTTTCGAAGTCGGTATTTATTTTTTAAACCCCGAGTTTTATTCTCGTAATCGCTATAGCTTCTTTATATGTGATCTCGGGTTCGTCTTTAGGTGTTTCGGACGGCTCGGACGTTTAAAGGATTTCAGGTTATTCAGTATTAAGGTCCTAGCCCGGTTAAAGAGTATTAAGAGTAGACGTTATTATTAAGGTATCGTTTAATTAATTTATATAACGTTATTTTCGGGTATAAAATAGTATATAGTTTAATTAATTTTCTAACTGTATTATAACCTAGTCTCTTTTTTTTAATATTCGTTTTAAAAAAGATAAGATTTAAACTTTATACGAAAAAAGTAGCTTTATTTTTTTTAAAGATTTAAAGATCTTTTTAAACTACTTAGTACGGTTACTTTATTTATATATTAACGTAAAACCGTTTCTTTATTTTTATTAATTTATAATTACTTTATATAACTATTAATTAATATTAAATAAGCTTTCTAATACGTACGTACATTACGTAAAGGTTAAAACGGTACTTATATTTTATTTATCTCCTCTATTTATTAATTAGCGGGAAGCCGCCAGTACTCACCTTTTCATACGAGGGGCTAATGATCCGTGCGTCGCACGCACGTGACGCCCTTTTCAAGAGGTGCTAGAAACCCCTGGAGTGGCTGTTCCAATAGAAACCCAACTCTTCACCAGTAAGACTTGACCCAGCTAAAGAAAAGGAGAAGTAGACATGTTGGAACAGCTAGAACTAAAGCTGTTCATACTACTCCAAAAGGGGTGCTACGTGCCTACGCGCACGAACCCCTTTTCTGTTTCATCAAGAGGGGTGTACGATGCCCCTCGCAGCTCGTACTGAAGATAGACATGAACAACAGAATATAACGATATAACCCCGATCGAACCCGGAACCAGTACGTACGTACGAAAGCCCATTTAACAAGACAGTCTCTTATGGTCTTCCAAGTCTATGTCTCATGAGCAATGCAACGTCCTGCAAGTAATGAATCATGGACGGTTGGCAAAGCACCCCCCTTGCCTAAGTTCTTATTCAATATCGACTGCCCTTGAATACAGGTCGGTTGATCAAAGTATATTACCCTTGAAATATAAACAGATTTTGATACCCATCTACTCGGCATCTCAACTAATCGGCTAGAGGGACATATCGGTTAGATCAGGGATCACACACAGTGTTGTACGGCTTGTGGAGCCGCATATGCAACCTGCAATATGTACCTGCCTATCACAGCTAACCTATCACGTCGTAGGCGGCTATTGCACGCGCCCAACCCCAACGTCTCCATAGCGGCGCTTAAATGAAGTAAAAGGGGCCATGTTAGCAACCGTTGTTCTACGCCATTACCAAACTATTCCACCTTCAGTCACCCCGTTGCGAGTAACTTCGTCACATACAACCTGAGCCCCTATCACGATCCAGATTGGAGCCTCGTCGGAACCATTTTTACGTAAACGGAACTTCTTGGGTCTTATATTGCAAACACTATAGACATTAATGTCGTGATGTCCGACACGGCTCTTACCTTATGGCACGACCGCGAGCCGATACTTCTCAGTGGCCTTTGTCGATATTGCACCTCTACGTTTGCCTTTGGATATACGACGTGGCTTTCATATGAAGTTCCGTGGAACCGTTCAGTTCGTTACCCGGAGCTTACCGAGCTACTGGATTCCGGCTGTCCGGCTTGTGAGGTGCTCAGTCACGGCATACGTTGGCACTTGGCGCTGCGCAAAGGTCGGGTAGACTACTTACCAGACATGGGGTCGTGCAAGGGCGAGATCCTTATTGAGTCAATGATCATCCAAATGGATAGCCGGCGGGATCTGCGGCTGCCGGCCAATGAGAATGGACCGTATCAGTGCGACTTGGTGGTCAAGTATGGTGATTACAAAAAGAAAGGATTCACAGCACCATTCAGAATATACGGTAGTCCCAGTAAGCTTGTGCTGAACCACCACAGCCTCACGCTCAACCAAAGGCTGAGTCGATGTTTTGGAAGCTGATCACATTATAAGACAGCCACATGGTGTCGGGAAGAATCAGAGGGCGGATACCCACCATCAACTGCTTGAGCTCATCAAATAAGATGGCAATGAAGGCCTATCTGGAGGACTGTTCGAATCACCACGTCTTATGCCAATCAAAACATGACAGGATACTTCCCAGCCGACTGCTTGACGTTGACACGGGATGCAAAAGGGTGAGATTGGTTGAAACAGGCGATTTGCCAGCCGAGACGGCTTACGCAGCGTTGAGCCACGTCTGGGGAAACCCACAGACCACTGCCCCTTTTCTGGTCACAACCCAGGAAACAGTCTCACTGGATAGGGGCTTCATTAAGTTTGAAGCCCTTCCGCAATCTTTTCAGGATGCTGTCGAAGCCACTCGTGCGCTGGATCTCCGCTATGTCTGGATCGACTCGCTCTGCATCATTCAGGACAGCTCCGACGACTGGCACAAAGAGTCGCCGAGGATGGCTAAAATATACTCCAATGCATATGCCACCATCGTTGCAACGAGTGCAACCTCGGCACACGACGGATTCCTGAAGAGGCCAGCACCCAATGGCCTGCCAGCCAGGATACCGTATTGCATACCTACCGAAAGCTCGATCGAGGCCGGCCATTGCTTTCTACAGGTCAAAACCTCCCCTTCCTTATATCATGAGCCTACTATGGACCTGGAACAGGCGCACTGGAGCAGCCGGGGATGGACATTCCAAGAACGAATTCTGTCGCGGAGGTTGGTCCATTTTACGAAAGACCTGATCTTCATCGAATGCTGGAGCGGGGATTGGTCAGAAGACAATCGCCTGCCAGGAAACTTTTACAACCGAATGCCCTGGCTTGGAGGGAAAATGCGGTATTCTGAAGACCCGATGGATGTGCTGAGCTCATGGTACTCGATCGTGGAGTCCTATACCCTCCGGTTCTTGACCAAGGAGCAGGATAAGCTACATGCCCTGGCTGGCGTAATGGAACGGGTTTCAGAGGCCACGGGTTTTACCAATGTCTCCGGGCTTTGGAAGGAAGACCTCGCAAATGGCCTTTCCTGGGTCGCGCAGAACTATGGGCTTCGGGGGCGACGGATGATAAGCCCCCAAGGGCCAACTTGGTCTTGGGCCTCATGGGAAGGGCCAATTCACTTTAAGTCCAGGCCCAGTACCCCATTTTCAAAAACAGGGACGGTCTGCTTTGAAATACTACACATCGAACCTGTCCAGTCACCGTTTATACCCGACTCCCGGTCAGGTCATCTTAGGGTGAAAGGACTACTTTTACCAATAAGCAAAGCTACCCTGGTTGCGGACAAGACGTTGGGGATTAGTCTCGATCTGGGAAACGATGGCTCTAGGTGTCTAGATGACAAGGCGATTTACGAATCAATTGGACGAGACATGATGGCATTTCCGCTCACACACCATATGATAGATTGGCGAGGGTATTATGAGATCCTATTGCTAAAACCAGCCGGAACCACGATGCATTTCCGCAGGGTTGGGGTGTTGACGGCTCGCTCTCAGGGCAGATGGAGCAAAGACGCTGGCGATATAGAAGTAAACCAGGAGAGTTATCTCGGGGGGCTTCTGACTTTCCCACCGTCATCAAGCGATAGTATCGAGCTCACGATCATCTAGACGGAAGGGTACTTTTGGGCTTATGGGGCTACGAGTAATGAGAAGCACATATCCACATCTCTGTCACTGGCCCTGTGCTGTCCTAGCTTCAGACCAGTCAGTTTTAGCTTTCGTTCTACTTTGTTAGCAACCTGCCGCTGGCGATAAGAACATAATCCCACTACTGTCCGACCCGCTTACCGCCGAGATAGAATCTAGTCGACTATTCTCGAAATCTCCCTAGTGTCCGGAGCGACCTCAGGATATTCCCCAGCACTTACATATTCACTTCTAAGAAAACCATTCGCTGCCAGCTCTTCATTCGAGGTATATAGCTATACTGAGCTCTACCATTGAACCACGAAGTCGGAAGAAGCTCAAGCAGTCATATCGTCTCCCCCCTCTCTTTCTGAAAAGATTGAAAAATGAGCCAAGGGAAACCTGTCCCCATCCAGTCGCTGGCCGAGCTCAACGAGCTCTTCAAAAGCACCACCTACGTCGCCATTGACTTCTACGCGGACTGGTGCGGCCCCTGCAAGGCCATTGCGCCGCCCCTCGAAAGGTTGGCAGAAAAGCACAGCTTGCCCGGGCTCTTTGCGGTTGCGAAGGTGAACGTGGACCACGCCAGGGATGTCGCAAGACATTACAACATAAGCGCCATGCCTACGTTTCTATTCTTCAAGGAAGGCCGCCAGGTGGGCGTGCACGGGAGCCCTTATATCCAAGGTGCAAACTTGCCCGCACTGGAAGCGGCAGTGGAGAAGCTGGGCAAATTGGCTGCGCAGAAGCAAATGCAAGCTGCGAGTTTGTGAGATGTCCCTGCTGGACTTATGGGATAGTGAGCACGAGAGAGCTGGATGGAAATTTCGAACTCTATGCGTGTGGAGAAGTGGATAGAAGGCATCGGGACGGCGTTTAAAGACTCTATAGGTTGGACAATTGACTGCAGTAATGGAAATATACCAATCCCGTTACATGATTACGACGAGCAAACAACTTCTCTGCTGACGACAGAATGTGGAAGAAGTGTTGAATTGCATCAATTACTTTTGAATATTGGTACTTGATGCCTCCTCTCCTGCATGTATTCCTATAGTACCTAATGAAACGAAGTATTAACGACAGGGAATCCTAAACATTGCAGCCTTTTCTTGCTGCTGGCTTGCAAAACAGATATGCCGCTGAACAAAAAGGAAAAGAAGCTACACCGTAGCCGATTCTTATTGATGCCGGGAGGGCATCAGCGCAGACCAATAACACTCATCTCGAGGGTCCACACTCGTCGAATCCACACCTTAAGAGGTCCGTCGACGCCCTCGACATCCTCCAGGTCAACGCCTTCCCACCAACACCGCCTTGCAGGCTTGCGCCAGAAGAGAAGAAGCTTTTGGGCCATGCCGACGGCGTTATTGCCCATATCGTTGCCGCGGATGTCGCTACGTAATCTGGCAAGAGCGAGACTGCACACAACCGCCTTGTTGGGTTCCCCTGCACGATGACCCCATCGATCGTCGTGGTTGAAGCCACTGTAACCTGTTAGTAAAGACCGAGGTAATCGAGGACCAGATCATCAGAATCAGCAGTCTTTTACTCACCCAGCAGTAAGCATTTCAATGAGATGCGCCTCTGTGGTACCGGGCTCGTCACTTCGCTTGAGACCAGAGAAAATGCCATCTTGCCTCAGCAGAGCTCGCGCAGCAGCTCTCTTGACTTCAATCATTTCCGCCTGGTTAATTTCGGCCCGGGGAGGAATGGCGTAGAAGTCGAGGTCCTCGCGCAACACAATAATACCAGCACGTTTGCTTCCGTCGTCTCTTGACCCTCCAAGGGAATCAATAGGGACGACACCACCATCAGGCGAAGCACTGGGAGATGATTCATTCGGGATTGATTGAGCAACATTGCGGAAGAAGTCTAGCATATATTGGAGGGATGCAGGGTCATACTGAGATGGGAGGTTAGTGAAATGTACGTCGATATTTGATAGAAGATTGCGTGTTGTAGATGAACGCGGCAGGCTCGCATTGGTCGGACTCGTGACCAAGCGGGAGGGGGAAGTACATGGGGTGAGTGTAGCAGTTGCTTGAGTGATAGGAAGATCTTTCTGGGTACTAACATCGACTTGGACGGCGTCACCTTCGGCGAAGCCCCCCATGTGTCCTTCAGGGAAGAGACCATTGGGGAAAAGAGACAGAAGGACAAACTCGGGGAGCGTTAGCAGTTCATCCCTTGACAGGACAAAGCGGGTGCCCCTGGATTTTCAAGTCAGTCAACTATAACGCAGCCAGAACCAAGGAGATACTAACCGCAAGTCCATCGTGATTGTCTCATCAGCGCCGACATCTGTACCGAGTATTAGCAGGGATATCGGAACGAGCCATTCACAACTGTCATACCTCCGATAGTGTTGATCGGCGGACCGCCCTGTTGGACTTGAGTAATAATACTCGACGCACCACCGGCGGCAGCCATTAGATATGTGAATGAAAGAAGCGGGCTATAGCCTTCTGTATAAGCAGGTGGTGGCTCGTTTGGATCGTCGCTCTTCTGGCCCGACGACTCTGCTTTGTTGTCTGGTGGGAGCGACCTTTTGGTCTCGGCAACTACGTCTTGATAGGCAGTAGATGCTTGAGCAGCGGATGCAAGGGCGTGCGGGGGTACAGAAGAACTGGTGGCGCGAGGAGCGTATGCGGGTGCCGCAGCGGAAGCCGAATGGGCAGTTGAAGGTGCAGGAGACTTCTCGGTCGACGGTAGCGACTCGAAGTGGTCGTCGGCTAGATCTTCGGCCGATGCGTACTCGTAGAGATCGAAGAACGGCGGCGGTGCGGGCCGTGTATGCGGGATAGAGAACGAAGTCGAGCCGGACGCCTCTGATGCTGGGTACGGGTAGCGTGGAGGAGGCGAGCGTCCACGGTTGGGGTCGAGGTCTTGAATATCGTTGGCTTCTTCGACTTCTTGTCGGTTGGTATTATCTCTGTTCCCGGCTGGGGGATGGACAGCTATGATCCCGGTGGACACGGCCTGCCCGTTGGTATCTTCCTGCAAGTCTGACAATTTGGCGGCTGGAGACGAGCTTTCGTCGAGCGACGCGGTGGTGGTGTAGCTGGATTGGTGAATACGTGAAGGTAGACCGACTCAATCAACGCTAGGGCGCGAAGTAGATTGCATGAAGAGCGGACGCAAGACTGGTAGAAGCTACTGCTGATGAAGTAGTTGAAGAGCCCGCGGGAAGCACCAGAGGTCTCGGTGGTCAATTGAAGCAGAGATGATGTATGATCCTATGCGATCATGAAGTTTGCGACTGCAAGTAGATTGACAGGAGGCTCTCCTTCCCAAGTTGGACCCCCAGTCGAAGGAAGTTGCGGTTGCCCAGGTAAGGTTATTTCCCGACCGTCGAGTCAACAGCAAACAAGTACCGTTTCTAGGGAAATTGGCCGTAGAGGTACCTGCTTAATCCTGGCTCTTTGGAAGGTGCTATTGAAACGCTTGGGCCTTCCGCCAAATGTCACTGGCCGCCTAACCGCCTGCCCGTGATTGCCCCAAGTCCACTCACTCAATCACGGGAGTTTCAGGGGCATGTTTGTCACATTGATAATTGAGAGACGAAGACTCAAGGTAAGCGAATACCAAGACGCTTCGCTTTATATCAAATACCTATGTTTACTCTGGATACGTGATATCAACGGTCTCAATACTGTGGTTTTCTATCTTCTACCACCTCAGTCACTTATTAGCTTAATTACTCAGTGAACGAGTTCCCAAAATCTCCATATGTTAATAGCAGGCCTGTTCGGTCCTCACGCATAAGATTAGGTACATGACTTGGACTGGCGATGGTTCTACTGCCAGCAAGCAGGAATACTCGTTTAAATTTGTTCCGTCATGTTCAAATGGTTGTCATATGCCCCTATACCAACAAAGCTATGCTAGAGACGACTGATACCGCCATCATCCACGACAGGCCACCGGCCAGCCTGCTCGCTGCCAAACCCGCTGCGCTGGACTGATTACAGACACCAGCGGCCGTATAACTGTACTCCGAGCTGTTCACAAGCGTAACGTATGCACACTGCATTCACTAATTAGTCCACCATAAGATACAGGGGTGGGCATCACCAGCCACTCAGCCAGGGGGCGCCATCCTAGCTTCAGCGCAGCAGCAGGACCCAACTTACCTGATCAACCCTCTCGTAATCGACGAATCTTCCGGTGATATCTTCAAAAAGCAGTGCGAACGTAACGTTCAACCCAATGATCTCCTCCTCGCTCGTGACGTTGCGCCCGTCCTCATACATGATCCTCTCGACCAAGTCGACGGGCTCCGTGCAGTTGGGCGCCGTGCGGAAGTCCTGCATGCGGAAGCGCTCGAAGTTGTGCTTCTTGCGGAAGCCGCCGTCGGCCCCAGAGGTGGCCGAGGTAGAAGAAGACGGAGAAGTAGTGGTCCGAGAACTCGCCCGTCGAGTTGACCATGTCGAACTGCAGGTGGCCGCCGCGCACGGGGAACGGGATACGCGAGACGTTCGCCGGCACCGGGTAGTTCAGGCACGAGCCCAGGCTGTTGGTGTAGCCGTCCCGCGCCTTGCCCGCCTTCATGAGGTAGTCCTCGCGCTGCGGCCGCGGCCAGCCCAGCTCCACGTACGCCGGGATCGTCCAGGCGGCGGCCGGGCGGGCTGCCGAGAAGAGGACGAGGAGGATAGCTGCTTGCAGTATGGCGACTATGGGCGGCCAAGCCCACCGAGTAGTGCCGCTCACCATCTTGGAAAGTTGGCGGGACGATGGGCACACTGTTAGCTATGATGTTAAAACTGATAAGTGCCCTAGACGCCGTCCATGGGCGGACTTGATCTTTAGTACCCAAACTTGCCAAGCTGAGAAATTGCGCCTCGTCTAGTGTCAGGCGCCAGGGACTCACATATCCACTTCATTCAATGCTTAGTAACGAGGTCTAAAGCATTGTCTAACACCAGTATTGCCTTTTAATGATTGTATTGTTTGTCGGCTTCTGTCTGCAGTCTATATCATGCAAGTTAGGCCCGGTTTGGAAATCGTGTGATCCAATAAAGGTGAAGATGGTGGTCAGGTCAACTACAACACTCGCATAGTTGGGGATCAATCCAGATAGCTATATCTAGGCGCAAAGGGTATATCGCATAATGGCGCCTAAATCACCAGATCTAGTCTAATAGCCTCGCAGACCAACCTGGTAAACAGGCTATATAGTACACTGTATAATACATGTGATAGACACATACGATGTCCTCCTCTAGTTTGGATCGCTACCTACCTAACCTTCCGTCTTTCTGACCGCGAAGAAGTAGTTGCCCACCTTCTCGCTCCCCCGCACCTCCCGCCATCCCACGCCCGGTATGTAGATGACGCCCATGCACCGGGGCTCGGCCCACTGGCCGGACCGCCCAGCCATGAAATGGCCGCGGAGCTCCGCCTCGTTGACGTACTTTTGCCAGTCGTGCGTGCCGCGCGGCACGATCCGCAGCACGTCCTCGGCCATGAGGTTCGTCGTGAACCAGCTGAGCCATGTGCGTGCGATGGTGCTCATGACGAGCCAGCCGCCAGGCTTGACGAAGGGCGCGCACTGGTCCAGGAACTGCGCCGGGTTCGACACGTGCTCGAGCACCTCAAACACCGAGACCACGTCGTACTGGGGCTGTTCTTGCTGCTGCTGCTGCTGTTGGCCGAGGGTCGCGGTCAGCCGTTCGATTGGCGTGTTGAGGTACTGCAGCTTGTTGCGCAGAGACGGGTCCCGTCGCGCGTGGCCCCGCGCTATGTTCAGTACCTCGGGCGACGGGTCGATGGCCGTCACGAACTTGGTGCCCGGCAGCCGCGCCGCCGACTCGGCGAAGATGCCGCCGCCGCAGCCAATGTCGAGGTAAGTGAGCCCCGTCGTGGCAGGAGCGTCGAGGACCGAGTTGCGACACATGCGGATGAAGTCGTGCCGCAGGGGGTTCATGAGGTGGAGGATGCGCGAAGGCCCGTGGGGGTCCCACCACGAGGAGGCGAGGGCGTTGAAGTGGGAGACTTCATCGGGCGACACAGTGGTAAAGTTCGGATCGGACGACGATTGGTGGGTATTGTTGGCGGGGGGGGCCGGAGGCTATCGAGGAGAAGGATCGACACCAATTTCGGCTGGCCAAGTAGGGAGTTGTATACCGGCTGGTGACCAAACTTTCAGGGCGACGCCGAAGAGCAGGCGTCAGGCCGCGAAGCCGCCGAAGCAGAACGGCGGTGGACGGGCGCGCCACCATTGTGTATACTTGAGGGAAAACTCTTATGTTGCCTCTATCCTACCCCGCAGCCTTTTCGCGGGCCCTACGGGCTCGGACAATAGTATAATTACGGTGTTCCGTACGGTTCGGGATCTCGTAACATGGATTTGAGGTCGTATTCGGCGTTTCGATCGAGGAGCTCGGTGTATCGGCGATGCAAGAGCCGCCCGTAGCCCTCCGAGACGGGATTCTTCAATGTTTAGTCAGCCCGCTAAGCATTTGCATGTCAGCATGTGTCATGCAGTTCCAGGGAGAGCATAAGCAATGTTTTAGTGCACTGGCCAGCTGTAAGGGGTCCATTTCCAGCACAGTACCCCGCCAATGTCTTTTGTGACTTGGCTGTTAGACTTGGGGAATGCAGGAAAAGTTCTAGAACTCAATTCGATACATAATAGTCTCCTGGATTAGACAAGTTCAGTGCTGAGTCATTGCTGAGAAGAACAATTAAGAAGATCTTCAAGACAGTGGGTTTCATCTGGTTCTCAGCTGGATGTTTTTGGATATCTAAATACGTCTGCGCCGGAGTTGCTGCAGTCACTGGACATCGTCTGTCGCAATTGACATCTGACTCCGACTACCCCCTCCGTCCAGTATTTTTAGTTGTGCAGATCCGCCGTTGGCCGGAGTGTTCTTTGAACTCATTTCTAGGAAAATCATTGTATTCACCAAGCGAATTATCTTCAAATATGCCGTCCGGAGAAATCGAAAAGAGTCAATTCGACTCTATACCTGACGCAATTGCTGCTTTCCGTATGTCCCCAGCTCCCTGTCTTCTCCCCAAGGATCCCTGGCTAAGTGCTGATCCGGCGCAGGCGATGGCGAGTTTATAGTAGTCCTCGACGACCCGTCGCGCGAAAATGAAGGCGACCTCATTATAGCTGCGCAGTCCGTGACGACAGAACAAATGGCATTCATGATCCGCTATTCCTCGGGCTACGTTTGCGCGCCAATGCCGGGAAAGCTATGCGACGCCCTCGAGCTCCCCCAAATGGTTACCAACAACCAAGACTCGAAGGGCACTGCCTACACCTTGACCGTCGACGGAGCCGACGAGAGCATAACCACGGGAATCAGCGCTCACGACCGGGCCCTGACGTGCCGCACGCTGGCGGACGCGAAGGCCACCCCTGCGAGTTTCCGAAGGCCTGGCCACGTGCTTCCACTGAGAGCCCGCGAGGGCGGCGTCCGTGTTAGGAGAGGTCATACAGAGGCGGCCGTGGATTTCTGCAGGCTCGCTGGCGTCGGAAAGGTCGCGGCAATCTGCGAAATGGTCGAAGATGGAGAAGAGGTGCCCGGAAGAGCGATACGGCAGGCGCCGGGCATGATGAGGGCGGAGGGTTGCATCAAGTTCGCGAGGACTTGGGGTTTGAAGGTCTGTACGATTGAGGACCTGGTAAAACATATTGAGAAGACTGAGGGCAAATATGAGGTGAATGGCAGCTCATAGGCTGATCGGTCATTGGCTTGGGCATATGGCTCTGGCATACGTCGAAGTTCTTGCAGAGCAGCCAAACATATTTTGGAGTAAGGCACTCCAAGTCACGGCGCCTTGTCTGGAATAGACGATCCTATGCTGTACATCTCATGTCATCCTTTCCTACTTCCAAGAGAGAATCGCCACATGGCTAGAATTTTATGCATATCAGGATAGACAAAAGGAAGGCGATTCTGCGCGCGAGCTCTGAACAGATTTGGGTAGCATTTGTCGAACATATCAAAATATTATACTACTATGCTCAAACAGGTCTTGAATGATTCACCGACGGGCCCAGGGACAACTACCTACCGATACTACTCGTCCGGCATGAACTTGACCTGGAGAGCATGCCCAGCGCTACAGCACCATGAAGAAGTTGGAATAGTAGTTGGCTTTGTATACCTATTCTACCACTTTGGCGGCCATAGTGAATGGCATAGACAAGCAAGAAGCGATAGTGAAACCCCGACCCACTGCGGGTAGTAGATGAACCGTATTGTCGCAAAAGCAAGACCCTCCAGGGGGAAGATAAGCATTGCCCCTCAATTCAATCAATGTTGTCATTCTAGAACCCCCACTAAGCCACATGCGCCTCCGATACATACGGTTGGTGATATGATAAACTTCCTTGCTTACAAAGTCAAGCCGGCTAGAGGCATATTTCTCAGTATAATATAGATTTGCTTGCTTTTGCTATTTCCCACTCTCGCTAACCCAACGCCGAGCCGCTTACGCATACCCATAGCGAACACAAGCCAGTATAGAACTACCACCGACCACTAGATCACATCGACCACCCAAGCCCGTATTCAACCAGTCAGTTACCATGGCGGAGGCACCAGCAACATCAGAGCGACCTCGCATCCTCTACACCGACAAAGGCCCCGAGGCGCCGTACCCGCTTCAGATGGAGGGCGAAGTGATATCGGGCTTCGGTCGCGGCTCCAAAGAAGTGCGTGCGCCCTCATGAGCAGCCCCCCAGCTACCACTACCACAAGCAGACCAGCAGCAAAGCTAATAACGCCTCCGCCTAACCGTGCAGCTCGGCATCCCTACCGCCAATCTACCCGTCGAAGAGGCGCAAATATCGTGGATCGCCAACATAACCTCGGGGGTCTACTTCGGCTACGCCGCGCTCAAACTTCCCGCCAACCATCCCGATATCCCTTCCGCCTCGTCAAATAGCAGCAGCACTACCAGCCAAAAATACCACATCTTCCCCATGGTCATGTCGATAGGCTACAACCCGTTCTACAAGAACAGCAAGCGATCGGCCGAGGTGCACATCCTGCACAAGTTCGCGCAGGACTTCTACGGCGCGCCCATGCGGCTGCTGCTGCTGGGCTTCGTGCGCGAGGAGAAGAACTACGCGGGCGTCGAGGCCCTCATCGAGGACATCAACTTCGACTGCGAGGTCGCGCGACGCAGCCTCGACCGCGAGGCCTGGACGCCGCGCGAGGGCGTCGTGGGCGCGGGCACGGGCACGCTGGATGGCAGCTGGCTGGTCCTGGAGGACGCGGCCTGAAAGTATAGCAGAAGAGAAAGCAAGAACAGCAGCAACACCAACAGCGAAATCTATTCAAATTTAGATCATATTTTACCCATTAAGAAGTAAGAACTCCGCCACCTTGCGCAGTGGGCATGTGCTATCTTGAAGTGAGTTCTCAGGCAATTTGTGGGTTTTAATTACCTATCAATTTGTTTCGTATGGCCTTTACAGAGTCTAGGCCCTGAGAGAGAGTTTGCCAGCTAAATGCAATGATCGACATATCTGGCTGTTGAGCAACACGTGGGTAGTGCAACGCCTTAAGGTAGATGGCGATTCACTCATCATCCCTGTCAACATCCTCAGATTGCGGAAATGCGACTCGCCAATATCCCCCCTCTGGAGCCGCGATATCCTCCGTGCGGAGATCGAATATCTCCGGAACGTCCTCGTCCTCCTGATCCAGACCGCTGAACTGAACCTCGTAGACTCCGCCGCCCTCGTCGCTGCTCGAACACGGATCCTCGTCCCGATCGCGAAGCCCAAGGAGGTCTCCCTTGGTATCGTCCCGCTGCCTCTCTACCTTCCTCCGGTATATGATCTGCCGCAGCCGGTACGCGAAGACAAAGGGGCTTTAGTACTTGGTCGAGAGGCTCTGCGAGCGCGTCGCGGAGGCGTCGAGCCCGGCCCCTACCGACACGGGCACGCCGCCGGTGGCGGCCGTCAGGTCCACGCCCGTCTGGACGTAGACGCCCCGCTCGCGCGCCCGCGCTAGCAGGACCTCGGCGCCGTAGGCGATCTGCACGCCCGTGACCATGAAGACGCTCAGCTGCCAGTGCCGCTTCTTGATGCTCTGCTGCACCTGCTCGTCGCCGAAGGCGGCCCGCACCGTCTCGCGGTCTGGGAAGATCTCCCGGGTCACGATCTTCTCGAAGGCGTACGACGACGTGCTCCTGGACGCGGCACGGACGCCGGCCTCGCCGCGGATGTCGCCGAGGCCGGGCACCAGGCCGCTGAAGAATTTGGCCCAGATGGAAGGCTGGGCGGTGACGCCGTTGTCCAACGTGCGCGTCTGGCCGAGCTCGACCGCCTCGTGGACTTTCAGCTTTTGGATCGTGGCGGTCGCAGTTGGGGTCGAGGAGCTGATCGCGATCTCTGGGCTTCTCGGGTCGGTTATAATGTTTCCCAGAGCGATAAGCCCAATCTGGGGGCACATGCCGTGTCGGCGCCAGATAGTAGACCTTGCAACCCATCAGTCAGAATCAAATAACTGATGGTATATCTGTTCACTTCGAGGATGCAGTGCAATTGTTGCCAGTCAGTAGCCTGGCCACTTCGAGCTCATGGTTGCCGCTGTACGTGATTTGCGGTGTGTGTGGTCTCCATTCAGCTTCATGCATGTCAGCCTTCTTCCATTGGTCATATTGGCCAGACTCGGACTGTGTGCCATCCTTTACTGCAGCAACCGGGTTGGACTTGCAGGCAATCTAGCGCAGTGTATATTCACTGCCGTATTCATCCGCAACAGGGTTGACTGACCTGTGAAGTACTTTCCTTGGGCAATCATCCCTCTACTTCACGGCGATGCCGCTGTCTATGCGCCGTAATGACCATGTTGCCAGACCGATGATTCATATGTGCATTCAGTGACAATGGATCGAATTACAGATCAATACCATATATACAATAGATATTCCCTTGCGATTCTCGGTGGTGCTCTCATGCAAGCTATCCGACGTACGTAAAGGTAGGTACTTATATATATTGCTTCTTTGCTTGTTTTATAGCGTAACACCGACGCGAGCCCTACCAGGTTGCGACTCAAAAAGACATGGGGGCTGAGGGACAGCTTAACGCGGGAGGGCAGATTGCCGGAGGGCATGGAGCGAGGACCGGTAAGCAGGCAGCGCAGGCAGCCAATACGAGTATTGGCTTAGCCAGCCATCATTGATCTCGTGCAAATCATTCATTCAACTGACAGGAGCGAACAAGTTAACTCTGGAATCGCTGATTTGATCATAATGCCTCCTCTGAATTCCAAGATCCCTCCGAAGCTAAGCAATGAGTGCAATGCCGCGAAAGACAAGTCCTCTAGAGCAGACGTTCTGCTGAAGCAAGGAAAAGTGGAAGAGGCCGAGGCTCTACTGCGCGAAGCTCTTCACTGGAGTGAGCAAAACCTCGGCGCCACCCACAAGATGACCGTCTCTCCAAGAGGACCTCGCCGTACTGCTTGCTCGGGCCAACAAGTTTGACGAGGCCGTCAGGATCAACTTGGCCGCTTGGCAAGCCAGGGAGAAGGCCCAAGATTCGTCCCCGAACCGCCATAGCGCGCACCTCAACCTCGCTCGTGACCTCACGCTCGAGGGCAAAGTGGCGGAGGCCGCGGCCCATTTCGAACGAGTGTACATCTCTCAGCTGAACGACTCCGCTACGTTTGGCAGGAACCACGCCCGGACTCTATTCACCCGGTGTGAACTGGCCACCTGTTGGTTCTCGATTGGAGACGAAACGAAGAACGAACAGCTCCGGGCCAAGGCTAAAGGCATCCATGAAGATGTCTTGAAGAGGCAGCTTCAGGTGCAGGACATCGACCCCCTAGACATTGTGGAGACGCGTGTGGCCTTGGGGGAAGATTACTATGGGCTCAAGGAGTACTTCAAGTCCCAGAAGATGTTCAGCGCCGGTGCAATGTCCTTGAAATTACTAGAGGATGCAGCAGCCGGAGAAGGGGGAGAGAAAGGGGCAGGGGATCAAACCCACATCAGCCGGCACCTTCCCAAATTCAAGAACTGCGCACCTATTGTGATAAGATGGGGAGAAACGCGAAAGAAGCCTTACTGGTTCAGAAACCACATATACGTGTGGAAGAGGCGACCGGTACTGCTGTTGTGCCAATAGCTGGAAGTAAGTCACATATCAGAGTTCGCAGTGCCTCGCCAGGACGCAACAGGCCACCCCGTCCCTCCGCTCATGGACTATTGAAGCCTGATGATGCCCCGGAGAAGCGTTCAAGCTCCAACCCACCACCAACAGGCCGCAAACCACCACAGAACAACGACGAAAAGTTTCATGCATCTCGTCTCAGGAAATATCCCTCTGCGGAGGACACCGGAGCCGACACGGACACAGGACAGGCAGAGAAAGAGGATGGTCACAGTGACAGAAGTCAGGCTCCCCGGAAGCAGCCTGGGGAGACTGAGAGACATGGACTTAAGGACAAGCCTTCTTCTCATACTAGTGCAAAGACGGGACAGCCGCCACCCTTGCTAGATAACCCCAGAAAGTCGACAGAAGAGAAACAAGGCTGGGTAGAGTCAAGCGAGCAGCGTGCAAAAACGCCCGAACCACGTGCGCGGGTGAACGCCCCCGGCGCTCCCGATCAAGCAGCACCCCGGCCGCGACGTAATTATCTACCCGGGAGACTCAGGAAACCGCCGTTGCCGGCGGTGCAGGGCGCGTTTTTCGATTCAGGACTAGGAGGCGGGTCATCTGAAGGGTCGGAAAGGTGGTTTCGCGACTTGAAGGACAAAACCCACGCACTGCTGGAGTCTTTGCAAACGGGCGCATTCAAGAGAGTCAAGCCGGCAGTACTCGACACCGGGATACACATAAAGCAGCTCAATCTCTAGGACAAGAAAAACAAGAAACGGGCTTCCATGGCTAATGGGATGAATTGTCGCGTCAAGGGGACAAGAGACTTCGTGGAAACCGAGCACGGCAAGTACTGCATAGACCTGGACGGGCATGGGACGCACTGTGTCGGGGTCATAAGGAGGATTGCTCCCGAAGCCGATATTTACGTCGCAAGGGTGGCAAGAAGCCATCGGGAAGGCCCAGATATTGAAGCAGTGACGAAGGTAGGTATATATTGTTAAGCACCATCCAACAACCCCTCATAACACTATGTGAAAGCAGACGGCTAATTTTCGCAAAAAGGCAGTGGATCACGCTCGTGATGAATGGAAGGTAGACATCATTAGCATGTCGTTCGGCTTCGAAAAATGGAAAGGGGAGCTGAAGGAGGCGATCCGGAAGGCAGCGGCCAAGCCGATCCTGGTACTAGCCGCAGCAAACAACTACGGCACCAGTAGGCCCATGTCTTTCCCGGCGACCTCGAGACCGACAATCACCTGCGCCGCCTCCATAATCTGAGGGACTGCCACGGTATGAGCTGTGTGTTCAAAGCCATGGTGAGAAACCCTGCCAGCGAGTACTTGAACATTGTGCCCTGGAAACTGCTGTGTGCGCGTGCCGACGACAATGACGAGCGCCTGGGTCGGCACCTGGCAGCGAACGCTTTGACAAGCATCGTTTGGGAGGCGTTTGGTACTTTAGACCAGACTTAAGTTATAGGAAGGAAACCCTGAAAGGGCCCATTGGTAGTAGTCACATAGAGGCTACTTCAACCAGCACATTGAGGCAGGGCGTGCTTACGCGACACAGTTCAAAAACTCACGTATGCGGTATTCTTGGAAAGACAAGCAAGCCCATCCGTTTTCGGTCAAGATCCAGAATGCAGTTTTGGACATATACTACTACTAGAACAGGCAACGCACCGGGTATAGGCCATGCTCTGATCGTTACTTATGAGCCGGTATGACAAAAACAAATAGTTAAGCGCGCAATTGACCAGCTCCCAAATGTGGGAGAAGAGCTCCTTAAAGCCTCGAGCTCTATTCCAAAAAGAACGCCGCCGCCCATGCATGTGTATATCGTCCCAATCGTCAGAAAACCAGGGGAAATATGTTTGAAATCTATGTCGCGTATATCGCGTATGTCTGCCAATTTGGGCCCTTTTCTCCCTTCATTAGATGGCAAGTTGGTCCTGGTTTCGGTAGTAACATGGCAAGAACTGTGTCACGATAAGTCAGATAGAGGTCTTCAGATATAATTGTACAGGAACACTGGAGGGGGACTCACGTTCATCACGATCAGCATCGGAATGTCGAATACGTCGCGCTTGATGGTCCATGAATATGTGCAGTCCATCTTTCCGTCTCTCTCGATCTTGGAAATACCGTGTTCGCCATCGATTCGAGTGACCCGGTTACTTAGAATACTGCTGCGAGGGTCCTTACGAGGCGATTCATCCGAAACCAGGCTCTCGGCCGTCTCCTGAGTGCGGTATTTCAAAACGCGGCATTTGCGTGTGACGTGACCGCGGCTGTCGCCGAATGCTAGTTGCGCAAAGTCTTCGTAGAACTGGATGACGCTGTCCTCGTCCATCAACTCTGCAATGAAGACAGGCTGAGGATTGCCATCGGCCGTCTTCTGGGGTTCGGGTTGCATGGCTTGTAGCTGAGGCGTTAGCTCGCCCTTGACAGAACCCGGGGCTGGCGAACCCCCAGTGTTGACATTTAGATTAGGTTTCTTGCCAAGCACCACCTCCTTGGTCCAGCCAGTGAGTGCGATAAACTCCTTGTTCACAGCAGCAACTTCACCGGTGCGACGGCAGACGATTGTTGGAGCCGGACAGTGCCCCATGAAGTCCTCGTACTCGAACAAGGTTCTTTGCAGGCACTTCTCCATGAAGATCAAATCCTGTCGGTTCAAGTGCCGAGTACAAGCAATGAAGGACGGTCGGATGCTGGCCAATGACTTCGCAATTCGTAACGTCTTGTTGGGGGAGAACCGCCGCTTGACAAATGCGATCAGGTTATGAAACCCTGTTAAATACGGATATGGCTCCTTTACCGACTCGTAAATGGCTGAGGGGTCGCGCTGTCTCTTTCCAAGTATGGACTGCGTACCAAACTTGGCCACGTTGGAAGCGGACTTGGTTTTGGGCGGCCTTGATGAATGTTGCGAGTTGCTAAGAGTGTAGTTGGCAGTGGTAGGAGACTCAAACCCGAAGTTTGTCGGCTGCGGACTCGCTGTATTATCCGTCCCAGGGCTTGCAAGACTTGTCGGCGTTGGGCCGGCTGCGGCGATAGCATATGCATGTGGTAACCCATGCTGTAGGTTGCCCTGATTATACATGCCGTTGCTGTTTTGGTCCGCATTCAGAAAGCTGTCCACCATATTATTGTCGTACAATTGGTTGAAGTGATTGATGCCGTTTGCATACAGATGGTTGCCCCCGCCATAGTTCATATCATTCCCGGGAGGCCCCGATATAGATGAGTCGCGAGGAGGCGTCTCTGCATTGCCCGAGGCCATCTGGCCGAGGATGCCAAACTCCATGGCGCCGTAGTGACTCCCGAAGTTCAAGCCCTCCAAGTCGAAGTTGAACAGGGCAGGATTACTTGGGTCGAACAACGCCTGCGAAAAGCTGTTCATCTCGCTCGTCGGGGTAGGGACTTGGATGCCGCCCATTTGAGTCGGCCGCGAACTACTTTGCTGGAACGAAGACGAGACAGGTGATTGCTGGTTGCTGAAGGTCATGTTGTCTTGCAATGACGAAACCGGATGTTGGCCGCCAGTAAAGATAGGGTAGGTCTGAGAGGTTGTGGTCGGAGAGAAGTAGGACGAAGAATCCGGCGTCGAGGTTGAGCCATGTCTGCCATTAGAAGTTTTGCTCACGACGCTGGGGTTGAATGTAGGGCCGAGGACGGGCCTTAACGCTTCTGGAGGGGCGTCGTGTAGGTATTTGGCCTTTTTACGAACGCCATCCTGGCATGCGTCCGCGAGGCCGCGCTTGATGCATCGTTGGCAGGGCCGTTCATCTCCTGCATGGAGTCAGTACGAATAGACTAGCTTCAAGTGAGGGGCTACAACGGCGTAATTCGTCGGAGGCATCTCAATGCGATGGATTGAGCACGCCAAAACGGAGTGCGATTTTAATCAACACCGAGTCATACGACCATCATACGAGTGCTATAAAATGGGGATCTTCTTACCACAAGTTAAGTGTGCTCTTTGGCAAGCATAACAAGCGCGCCTGGCTTTCTTCCGACGAGGGCGATGGGGGTCTTTGGGGTCATATTTCTTCTTGACTTCGCCGGATCCTTCGGTGCCTGGTTCAGGGGACGTGGTCTGCTCTGCCATCCTGTCGTTTTCGTCTTTCAACCTATGGTCAAGGTCGTCGTACTCGTTCTCAGACATGGCATCTGAGACTTCTGCCCCGTTCGTCTCAACGTCGCCCGGCATCGTGTCTTAGTTTTATATATACCCGGATCCAGCCTCAAGAGAGCTTTGCGATCAGCGCTGCAGCGCAGACCCCAGCTCGAACACGCGTGGCGCAACCACACCTCCCTCGATAAGAGAAGCTTGCGAGCTGCTGCAGGCGTGTCACCGTCAGGTTCAGGGATCGAGTTCCCAACTACAAGCTGCTCGTACTTGGCGGGCTCCCTGAAAATCCCAACCAAGGCCACAGCGCTCTGTGCGTATCCCCCACCGCCTCTGGATGCACCTTGGGAAGCGCAAGCTGGGCTGTAGTGGATAACGTGCGTGGACCAGTAAGCAAAAAGCTCCTTGGACGTATGCAAGCCAATAAGGTTGGCGCACAGCGGGCTGCTTGTATCTTGTGTACCGAGAAGCAGGTATCCAGCGGCGCAAAATAGAAACAGAGCTACAGCAGAGGCAGAAGGCAGGAACTTGGCGTACTAACTGCTGTATGCTCCCGCGGTACCACGGCCCTCCTGAGCCTTGTTGCCCTCGAGATCAAGCGCGGTCGGTCGCGATAATCTGCGTGTTCCAGAATATTGCACAACCACTACGCAACAACGACGCACTCTCTCGTATTCATAGCCAGGCAGATGTATATCGCCAATGGGTTTCCTACCCGCGCATAAGGTGGCGTTCTCTGTGCGACCTGCGTATGGGTCCCTACTGGATGGCGGGCTGCTCGTGGGAGGAGAAATGGGACGGTTCTATCCGTTCAGCCCTCGGTAGGTGCAGGTTGAAGTACCCAGTACAGTATATTGATTATGATTATCGATGGCAGTTCTTCCCAACTCTTTCCCGTCCGTTCAAGGGGTCACGCGTCGACGGATAAGGCACTGGGGGGTCTGACTGGGGTGGTAGGCGGGATGGTCGATGCTTCTGCAGCTACCCGCGACTTCTAGACCTGTTCGCATTGGGGGGCCTATAGACGCAAAAACGAGCGAGGAGGGATTCGGCGGTAGTGAGGGGAGCTGCTGAATCAAAGCAATGGTTGTAAGAGAGTCGGAATAGGTAATTTTTGCTCTCGCAGTTCTCGTCGCGTGCCGAGGGTTTGTCGCAATTACGTCTGCATCGCAAATGCCTCTCTTCGTTTGTGGGGAAGATGCGAATTGGGTCTTGACAATATACAGGATACAGACAGTAAACTGCAAGTAGGTAGTCGCAGGAAGGGTGAGTTGAAGGGATCTGCAGGTTTGTGTAACTACGGTCGAAGGGAGTCGTTTTTTCGGGTTGATTACCTAGGCTAGGTGGTGGGAGTAGTAATAGTCGTAAAGTAGTAGTAGTGGTAGTTCAGATGAGATCAATAGGCCAAGGCCAAAAAAAAACCAAGACCAGCCCAGCCAGGTGCAAGTGACAATGTTAGGAAAAATAAAGTGCAGACGTGATTGGCTGCGCAAGCATGGATTTTCTCTGTCTGGACTTGGGCCTGCCCCATCCGCCAATTGTAGAGGTCGATGGCTACTTGGTATGAGTAAAAGTATTCAAGTCTTATTATTCTTGCTTCTTCTGCCAGTCTGCCCTGCCCCTCAGTTCATGTTCATGTTCATGTTGACGTTCACGCCGAGTTTGCGAAGGCTTAGAACAGTTCGCTATGCCCCTAGAAGCATCTATCTAATGCATCAGTTCTACATAAATCGCAACGCCCATGTGCCTACACCACGGTTGCGCTGACGTAGGATCAGTTCGCAGTCCCAGTGTTGAGTCCCAATGGGTAGAGTGTCTCGTGGTGTGGTGGGCAAATCCAATCCAGTCCCAGGTCAATGAATTGGGGCATTGCGAAGGTGGAACCTTCCAACCTTCCAAGGAATGGATCTCCTCAAGTTCGAGTTGACAGGACTGTGGAGGTGCGGGGTCTGTTTTTTCCCTCATCTTGGAGAGGGTTCCATGTCCGTATGCCTGCCGCCAAGGACAGAATACTCAGTGCTCAGCCAGCCCACCTGTACAATCAAATATCCAAGGTCACTGATCGCCTGCCAGGTTGCTCTAGCTTCGCATGCAGTTGCATCTATTGATGGAATATCACAACTCCCTAAGGTAAGGCTAAGCTCAGGCATGTACTCGGTGGTATAGTCTGGGCAAATAGGTGGATGGATGGACTTTGGGGTACAGAGATGATGATTGGCACGTTCGGTACAAAGCCGAGTTTGACCCAATCCACGTACCTTCACGACCTCTACAAGCACCTTCCCCAAGCCAAGAAAGGTGTTATATTTATTCATTTCTCTTTTTACTATTTCTATCCGTTCATTGGTAGAGATGACTCAGACTGCAGAAGTTTGATATATTGGACCTGGTCCCCAAACTGCTTGATTATGTAACCAATACCTAATCGTTCTCCAGCGCATGAAATGTACCTTGCTTGTTAGGTAAGTGTGTGGTGTGCAACTCGAAGTTGCAGCCCCGAGGCCCAGCTTACACCGAGCAGTCAAGAGTAGCCTTGGAAGTGTTGATGCCCTCTGTCACAGGCCTCTCGGCGCATTCCTGATTTCTCATCCATCCTTAACCAATGCCGGTGTGTGCAGTGACAACACCACCTTCATTTTAGCGCCAACATCAGATCGCCAGGCCAGCTGCTTACTGGTATGTTTGATAAACTAACCGAGGCTTTGGGGGGAGGGCTCACTTGACCCAAACATCTGACCTGCTTCATTGATGACTTTAACCCGGCGGCAACGGCTCCGACAGCAAATGATAATTACCACCACCTATCAATACTGGGGATCTCTTAATACCGTTATTAATGCCGCTATGTTTGCTGCAATACTAAGCAGAAGCCATTGGTGTTTCTGAGCCACGTGGTAGGCAACGGTAACGGCTTTTACTTCCGCAATTGCTTCAGTCCTTCTGGGGGTGGAAGATGACGTCCATCCACTCAAACGACCAGCCAGCCACCCGCATCTGCCACGGATTGAGCTGCAGTCTGGTTCATCGCCGCCCGTTCAGTATTTGGACTCCAATCCGACTGACTTATCAGTACCCTTTCCGCCAAACTCGATGTACCTGGAATGCAGACATTGATGTTACTCAAGTCGCCGACCACTTCAGACTTCAGTCAATGTTTGCAATGAAGATCGCCGCAGATGCATGTCGTGCCTTCGAAGATATGCCAGGCCCTCCTACCCAGGCACTTGCATGCCTCTTCGAGAGATCTGCTTGAGTTCATCTATTGAAGGCACTGGTATTGTATTGTGTACATATCTGCACTGCATCACAGCAGCAGGCTCCATCTATCTCATCAGGTTGCCCACTCAGCTGCAATCCTCGGCGCCACTCATATGCTGCCACAGGTCCATGCAGACAACATCCTAGGCGGCCACTGCCTGCCCAGTGTGAAAGGAGCTGGCTTGCTGGGAGCCTCATCGACCGATATTTTATGACCGGTCACAAATGCGTTCGCGATGACAGACCCAATGCCTAGGTATCGATTCTTGGGCTGAGCTGATAGTCAATCTTACGGCTTTTGCGCGACCTCTTGGACGTAACCTTGTCCCAGGAACGTGATGCGCCAAGCTCAGTGATGGCCACGATTGGTTGTGCGACGAGGTCTCTATACGAGACATGGCGTCGGCTCTCGTGCTCACTACTGTCGCTCCGTCTGGGGAACTTTGACCCTTATCCTCGCATGCATTCTACATCCAGGAACAGTTGCTTGGCGTGGCCACCTAGACGGCTAAGGGCCTCTGTGTCACCGGGAAGCCTTGGATCCGGCTACGAGAGCCCTAGCTAAGGTCAATCCCGCAGCAGTTTGTTGTAGCCTAGGACTTTGTGCTGCACAGCATACATATCGACAACATCATCACTTAGAAGCGCAGGTTCCCTCGATGTCCCACCCATGATGTCAACGTTTCCGATAGAAATGATTAAGTCGGTTTGTAAGATCATCATGGCCACAGCTTAGCAAGCCATGACTAAGCCTTAGACCGCCGAGGTTCTTCTTGTACAACTTCCAGCTGATTTCGGGTTGGCTCGTCATACTCTTCGAGTCTTCTTCTGCGATTTGGAACAGCAGAGACCGTACAGGCTGTGGCTAGGTAGAGGTAAGCCATTTGTGGTCGCTCATAGAATGCGGATACCCCAACAAGTACCGTAGCATCCATCAGAGTTCTTGTCGAAGAATTGCCATTGCATCATTGGCACTTACAAAGCTCACCTACGGCAGCGCTGATCATAGTCGCGAATCTCAGGAATTACAACTCTCTTAGCTGCTGTGCAGGGTACCTTACCCCATCCAGCGTCGCATTGCTCGGGGAGCTGAATAGCTGAGGATTCTAGCCTATTTTGATGCCCTTCAGCTCGTATTTCTGACGGCTATTTCGAGATATTGACGTAGGCGATAAGTTCTCGCCAATCTCCCCTTACGGGACTCTGCTCTCCAACTTGGCACGCTGATACTCAGGGCTTAAGGATCTTTCTTGCTTTCACACCGGACGCCATTTTATATGCATGTCTGTACGAGAAGCCGCTTCTATTCGCCTGGACCGCGGTTAGATGGCCATAAACCACGCATATCTCTTTTATTGTTCCACGCAGCTGAGCATACTTGTCGTGGAAGTTCGTTATCTTCCACCTTCTCTGTTTGGGAATCATTGAACACCGGAGGCCAAGAGATGCCGCTTTGTAGTGTGGGGGTCTACCACGGCACACGGCTGAACTCTCCGTTGGAGGGTGTGGGTGCGCTGTTCCTGGAAACAGTTCGGCGTCTAAAGCCATATGTGGCTTGCATCTACAGATATCTCGTCAGGTGGTTCTATATGATTTACCTGCCTTCCCACCTCCAGTGCATTGGCAGCACTGTAAATTGCTCGCCGCGCATTGTAGATCGCATCGATCAGGCTGGGCCCATATCCGAAAGCCGATGGTCGTATAATGCAAACGACCAAAACAGGCTCTTCATGTTATGGGCCTAGACGAAAGCCCAAATGGGGGGTAAGAAGATCCTTCCTCCCTTCACCGAGTTGGTTCGTGGGGTTTCCAGTGGGTTGCCAATTCATTTCTTGCAAAGATCGCCCTTGCAGCAACACTATTTGATGCAAGATATGTGAATCCATCGGGGCGAGCCGAGATCGCGAGGAACCACACCGGTGGGGAGGTTGGGAAAGACCCAGAGGGGGGCTTTTGACATACACGACGTTGGCGGGCGAGATGGTTGCTAGAAACGATGATCGCCGGCAGGCAAGTCAGCTGGTCCAAGGAAGGACAAGGGGGCCAAACACCGCAGCCTCTCCTTGGAGAGAGCGCCACCTCAACCGAAAGAGGGTGGGTAGGTGGGCATTGCTGACCACATGATGATGCTTGACAATCGCATCCTACGGAGCAATCCCGGTCCTGCAAGATCGGTCCCCTTCTACGAGATTCATGCAAATGTAGCTCAATGGAGCCTTACAGCCCTCGCCGTCCTACGTTCACGATGCCACAACGCTACAAGTCTAACACAGGTCACTAAGCACCCATCACTACTATCCTTTCAGATCCGAGAGTTTAGTCCCGGCTTCCAACTCCAACAGCAAGTGTTAGGTCTAGCACAAGTCCCAACAAGACCGGCCAATTGTATATCTTGTGATGGTTGATGAATACCCCCGCGCTCCCAGCCCAAAAATAGTATTAACGTCATCAATGAGAACATCCTTGTCGGGATGAGTTCTACAAGGGTGCTGGTCCAAATGTGTAGGGTGGGACGTGCTGCAAATACTACATCCCGAGAAGAGGAGGCCTTTGGGACATCAGACAGACACACGAGCACGCCTCGAAGGGGGACGACAGTACACCAAGAAATGTATCTTACGAGACAGTCAACTACACAGTAAATATCTTTGTATTCACCTATACATTTACTGGAGATCTCAATATTGGTGTTTTCCACATATTACTACAAATTGAATCGTGACTATCGTTTAAATGCTACCTACATGAATTCATTTTCTAACATTGGCTACTCATCAAAAGGTGGCCGTAAACTCCTTTCATCCCGTATATACATGAAGCAATAGCCACCATTCATTACTCGACATATTCTCGTATCGATTCTTTTTCGCTCTTGGCCTACCGCTTTCCCTAACCTGCTCCCGAGCCCCTATCCACTATCTTCACCGTTTCTAGTAAGTTTCAGGGAGACCCGCGAAGTCCGGGACATCAGTATCGCAGTTGAACTCCTTGTCGTAGGCCTTGGCGGGCAGGATGCCGGCCGCGAGGCCCTTCTTGTAGCTCCAGAGGGGCGCGTCCTCGGTGTCCCAGGTCCAGTACCACCAGCCGAGCCCCTTCTCGAACGAGACCATCTGGGCCTCGGCGAACATCTTGAGGAACTTCTTGTAGGTGGCCGAGTAGCGCGAGGGGTCGGCGTTGGCCTGGTCGCAGGAGCAGGAACTGTCCGTGGTGGGGCAGCGCGGGGAGAGGGCGTCGAGCGTCGCGTTGCCCGAGTCGTACGTGCCCGTCCAGCGGTTGCCCCAGCCGACGTTGGTCAGGTACTTGGCGCAGTCCGTGTCGGCCTGGGACCACTCGGCGAACATGGTGGGGCCGAAGCCCGTGGCGCGGTTCATCGACTGCTGCGTCTGCTCGGTCCAGCCGTCGCAGGCGTACTGCACCTTCTTCTGGTGCGTGTAGACGATCTGGTCGTTGTTGAAGATGACGTACTGGTGCACGTCGAGCACGAGGCCGTCGAGCCCCTGCAGCTTGCCCTGCCAGTTGGCCAGGCCCATGAAGCCGTCGCCGAAGACGATCTGGTTCTGGAAGCCGTTTCCCCGCACCAGGCGGTAGGCGTCGCTGGTCCAGGACACGACGGCGTCGGCCGGCAGGTTCACCATGCGCGGCTCGTTGGCGAGCCCGTAGAAGGCGACGACGTTCTTGTACCGATCCTGCGCGAAGAACTTGCTGAGCCGGTCGTGCACGTCGAGGCTGCGCTGCCGGTTGAGCGCGCCGTCGGTGCCGTTGAGCCAGCGGATCTCGCCGAGTCGGCCGCTGTGGTTCCAGCCGTTCTGCGAGCCGGGCAGGCCGTGCAGGTCCAGCTTGACGCGCAGGCCGTGCTTGCGGCACCACTCGATGGCGCGTAGCAGGTACCGCCACGAGGTCCGGAACACGTAGGGATCGTCGTCGTACGTGATCACGGCCCAGTAGCTGTAGGGGATGCGGATGTGGTCGAGCCCGGCGTCGACGATGTCCTTGATGGTCTGCTCGGTCACGAAGTTGGCGTAGTGCTTCTCGAGCGTCGCGGCCGCCGTCTTGGGGCCCAGGTGCGAGCAGAGGGTCCACTCGTCGATGATGTTCAGCCGCGAGTCGTAGTTGAACAGGGACGGCGTGATGAACGGCTCCAGACTGAGCCAGCCGCCGAGGTTGACGCCGCGCGCGGGCTTTTTCGTGTAGTCGCCCCAGGGCTTGTCGAGCGCAGGCACCTTGTCGTTGGCCGCGGCCGAGTCATCCCACTCTGTGAAGAGCCCCATCACTGGTAAGTCGCCGACCGTATCGTTGGTATATGTGAGGTTGAAGTCCGTAGTATCAGCCCAGGTGAATGGGTCCAAGTATGTGCCGCGAGCGGCCGGCGGGATGCTGTCTTTGGGCACGTCGTTGAGGTTCGACTTCTTGTCATCTGTTCCAGCATTCTTCTTGCTGACCACGACCGCCACCACGATAATGATGATGAGCACAACAAGAGCAACACCAGCCACGATCCCTGTATCGCTGTCAGTAAAAGTCAGGAAGTCGAATGATAATCGTGCACCTACACTTCTTCTTCTTCTTGTTCGTTGGAGGGCGTGGTTTGTAGTAGCCCTCCTTTTCGTTCAGAATGCTGTCGTAGCTGTCGTAGCTGCTGTGTTTGCTCCCTGCGCCTCCTCGCATACCTGGCACCGCACGGCCTTCTTCGACGATAGCACCACTGACGATTCTCCCCTTCTTCCGCCGGTCCCGGCTTATGTGTCGTTGCTCGTAAGATGACTGCTCACCAAGATCGGAGTCCATTTCATGCTGAGGTCGCCTTGACTTCCTGGGGGGTCGTACTTGTAGTGGTCCGTCTCATCGTCCGTATATGCCTCTCTTCGTCTCCTCTGCTTCCTGGGTACCTCTTGGTCTGTCTCATGATCCGTGACAGCTTCATGGCGCCTTCTTTCTTTCCTCCGTGAGCTCTCTCCCCTCTCGTCGTCGGTGTGTGCTTCTCTGCGCCGTCTGGCCCTCCTGGCCTCTCGGTCCTCATCGCCATGCTCATGCCTTCTTCGGCGCTCCCTCCTTGTAGATTCGGCATCCTCCTCCACCACGATGTATTCCTGCTCTTGAGGTGGTTTTGGCCTTCGCTTCTTCCTTCTCTTGTTGGGGTCTCTGGGCTCCTCTGAGGGGGCAGGATTCTGGGCGTTGTAATCGTTTAGTTGCGCGAGAGCATCGAGAGACAGCCCCTTGGTAGTCCCAGAACCGGTGGTTTCCGCGCCAGATTCTGGTCTTCGAGAGCCGTGTTCCCTCGACTTCTTCTTGCGGTGGCCATTCCGCCTCTCATCATGGGTGCCGGACTCACGATGACGGCTTGTGCTACCTTCGCGTGGCGCCATGGGCGGCCGTCACTTTGGAATGTGTCAAAACGCACAACAAATAGGCGAATAATTTCCCAACAATACTGATTATGTAGTGTGATTGTCTCAAAGCTAGGAAAGCCGGAATGGTGTGTAGGCTTTTTACGGAAATAATCATCAGCTGCTGGGGAATGGATTGATTATGCGCGTGCAGGGAGCGGGACGAGACAGCTTCTGAATATTTCCTTGGCACAGCCTGCAAGACGACGCTGGCCCACGTTGGCACAGCAACGACTGGCCTATGACGAGCATTTCTACATCGCGATTGGTCCCGGCGTCCTTGGTAACACTCGGCGGTAATCTGGACACCTAAACTGGACATAAATTGGGCATTGAAATCCAATGGAAGCGGTGAATTGGTTCAATGCGTGCCAAGTCAGTTCAATTAAAACGGGATGCTATCTTCATCGACGATTTTTTGGATAGAAAGTGGAAGAGTAGAGGACCGAAGATTCGATCAGCATTGACTGGATTGATTGCCGATCAGCGATCAGCCGCCAAGCAACGCACTGGTGCGATCCCGTAACCGTAATGCTGCATCTCTCACTATCGATAAGTACCCTAGCAGCCTGCTACCCCCTAGCACTCCACGGCTGCTAAGCGTTAAGCCGGATCGTGGGGTAAAGATGTACCTAACAGCTGACCCGACCGCCGTCGCATACCGACACCGAAGGTAGCCGAGTGCCATGGCAGTCAAAGACCCCCAAGATTGCGGTGGCCTCGGTTTTCCTCCCTTTCGACGATGGCCATGTTTAGCCTCTACTACCATCTGTCGTCCATTGCGTCTTTTTCAATATATACGGGACATGCTTCGTTGTCGAGATAGACTCTGAAGCACATGTACAAGATGAAACCAAGTAGATCGCTTCGGCTTCTGACCAAAACATCCGCGACGAAGATTGCCGGACGCAATGCCGCGTCGACTCCAGCCGTAATCAGCGTGCAGCAGCGAAACCGTCGTCGATATTCAACACATCCTCCCAATGCTCGTCTCAACCTCCCGACCGACTATTCCACTACGCCTCTCCTCGCCCACAGTTCCCAAGCGGCCCTCTCGAGCACAGAGCTGGCCCCCGAAGTGCGCAATGGCACGACGAAGCGGATGAACCTGTTCCAGGCCATCAACGACGCCCTGGCCACGGCCCTGACCGAAGACGAGAACGTGCTGGTGTTCGGGGAAGATGTTGCCTTCGGCGGTGTTTTCCGGTGCACCATGAAGCTGGCCGAGTCGTTCGGTGGGGACCGCGTCTTCAACACCCCGCTGACCGAGCAGGGCATCATGGGCTTCGCCATCGGCGCCGCGGCCGAGGGGATGCGCCCCGTCGCCGAGATCCAGTTCGCCGACTACGTCTACCCGGCCTTCGACCAGATGGTCAACGAGGCCGCCAAGTTCCGGTACCGCGACGGGGCGTGCGGGCGCAGCGTGGGCGGCCTGACGGTGCGGATGCCCTGTGGGGGCGTGGGGCACGGCGCCATGTACCACAGCCAGAGCCCCGAGAGCCTGTTCACGCACATCCCGGGCCTGCGCGTCGTTATGCCGCGGAGCCCGCTGCAGGCCAAGGGCTTGCTCCTCGCCTCGATCCGGAGCAACGACCCCGTCGTATTCATGGAGCCCAAGATCCTGTACCGCGCGGCGGTGGAACAGGTCCCTACTGGCGCCTACGAGCTGCCGCTGTCCAAAGCGGAAGTCCTCAAGGAGGGCAGCGATGTCACCATCATCTCCTACGGCCAGCCACTGTACACTTGCAATGCGGCGATACAGCGGGCGGAGGAGGATCTGGGAGTCTCTATCGAGCTCATCGACCTGAGGACATTGTACCCATGGGACAAGGAGACGGTCTTCAACAGCGTAAAGAAGACGGGGCGGTGTATGGTCGTCCACGAGGCCATGGTCAACGCTGGGATTGGCGCTGAGGTCGCGGCTGTGATCCAGGAGAACCCGGAAACTTTCAATTGGCTCGAGGCTCCAGTCCAGAGGGTTGCTGGATGGAGTATACACACGCCGTTGTTATATGAGAAGTTCAACATTCCCGATGTTTCAAGTAAGTGCATCCTCTTGCTCTTCAAGATACATAAGAGTGCTAATCACCGCGACAGGAGTGTACGAAGGTATCAAGAAACTCTTAGATTATTAGAGATAGATCATACAAGTCGGTTCACGTTCTCAAGCCATGTTTGAGTGTCTTTATTGAATGAGTTGGGCTTTGATACCTAAGACAGAAAACGGTCGCAACTTGGTCCCAACGCGGACCAGCGAATGGACCGAGCTACCATCTATGCTCACATTGGTTGCCAGTCAGAACCACCGACCCTAAAACCTCCAGTTACAGATGAAGAATATTCAATTGAGAAGTATGTACATTGATGAAGTTCATACACGCTAAGCGATGTAGCCGAACCAAAGCAAATCCCACGCTCACCCACTTTCCAAAAGATCAATGACTACTATTGATGAGAATAACGCCCTCTCAACCTCGGGCGAGACAGTTCAGCATTCGGATTATTGTCGCTTGTCCCAAACTCCCTCTCTTCACAACTTACAGCAGGCGACTGCTTCTGTTACCTCTCCCATGACCTGCTTCGAAGTGAGGTCTTTGTTGGAGGGCACATCAATAGCGGGGTTCCGCGAAAAGAAGTCGGCGGGTGTAAGATGAAGCTGCATAATCTCGACAGGCCTAGAGGTAATTCAAACTGTTGTCAGCGATTGACAGACCATCATAATGGGACCGTGACAGAAGCGAAGGGAGAGATGGATGAAAAGGAGAAACACATACATGACAGGCCAGTCCTCAACTCGCGGGTTGTGGGTTAGCCCGAATACGCTCCAGAGAACCAAGTCCTCGTCCAGCACGTCGTCGTTTCTTGCCGCCGCGTCTGCCACCCCGCCGACCTCGAGAGCCGACTGCAAAGTGTACTTGCCGCCCGCGTACAGCTCGTGGTCTTTGTACTTGGTCACCCATAGGTGGTGCCGCGCGAACAGCGCCCTCCGCGACTGCGTGCAGTTGGGGTCCGCCAGCAGCAGTTGTGTGGGTGGCGGCGTCAGCTTGTAGCCCACGGGCCGCCCGCTGATGGGGTTGGTCTTGCTGTGGTTCTGGATCTTGAAGACGCGGTTGTTTTGGGGTGCAGCACTGTTACGCTGTTGGTCAGTATTCAATCGAATGTCGTCATGGATGTTCGGCGAAAGCAAGGGATCATAGTAATTGTGGATAGGAAAGGGGTAGGGGTGTAACTGACTCAAGGCCGACAGACGTCGCAATCTCCGTCTTCCGAATCTCGTAGAAGTTGCCGTTGGGGTTGGTCCGCTTGTCGAGCCGCACAGGCAGCGACTCCTCCTGGACCACGGTGTTGCGGTGGCCGTCGACGGCCGGGTCGATGCGGACACAGAAGACGTGCTGGTGGTTCTGGGCGAGCACGCCCGGGCTGACGACGTTGCCGTAATCGCTCGTCTTGCCCGCGTCGATGTGCACGACCGAGACGATGCCGGTGGCACGGCTCTCGACCGTGATGCCGGCGGCCTGGTCGAAGACGAAGTTGAACGCGTACTCGTAGTTGGCCAGCGTGATGATGAACTGCACCACCAGCTCGCGCCGCCGCGTCACCACGGCGCGGCCCGTCCGCCAGTTGGTGTGCTTCCAGCCGATGCCGTGGTCCTGCTCGTGCAGGCAGATGACGTTCTTGGTCTCGGTGGCGGTGCCGTCAGAGCCCACAAGCACACCATCGAAGTACTGGTTCATAAGTGTTAACATCAGCAAGTTCCAGGGTCAAGACCGCAGCTAGAGAAAGCATGCTGCCACCCGACGTACCTTGATAACACCTAGACAGTCGCAGCCGAGCGCCAGGTTGTTGACACAGTGGCCGAGGCCACCATCACCGAAATCGAACGCCTGTTTCCGGTGAAAATGGGGGTCTTGCGTCTGCATAAGGGACGGTCTGTGTGGCAAGTTCCGTTAGCCCATTTTATTGGCAAGGGGGGCTGATGGAGGGGAGAGCTACTGACCATGTCACTCATACTCAATCTGTAGAGGATGCTGCGCCCGTCGTATCGGATATCGTGCAGCACGGCGCCCTCCCTCGAGTTGAAGGTGGCGCGCATGCTCCACTTCTGCCACCGGATGAGGTTGCCGTCCGAGACGGAGAAGCTGGGCCCGTCGGGCTGCACGACGCCCAGCGGTTTCAGGTCCCGCCGCGTGCCCTCGGGCAGTAGCTCGGGCACGTACTCGCTCGCGGCGTTGTGGTCCAGGAGGCGGGCGGCGTGGGTCTTGCCCGTCAGGGGGTCCCCCCTGCCGCCCGTGGCCAGCTCCTCGATGCGGATGATCTCTTTGCTGTGGGCGTCCATGACGGGGATCAGGGGCAGCGGGTACGCGTAGAAGTTGGAGTCCGGGTTGCCGCTGCGCGTGTCGCGCGCGAAGAGGAGGGCCTGGAAGAGGCGCTTCCGGCCGTCGGCGGCGTCGGGCGCGCCGTAGGGCCAGGGCTCGATGACGACCTCGAAGCCCTCGGGCAGGTCGAGCTCTTGGATCTTAGCCTGGAACAGGGGCGAGTCGTGCACCACCTGGACCAGCGTGTCGAACTCGTGGATGGCTAGGCTCCCATGATGGGTGTCGGAGCTCACCACCTCGTGGCACACACGCCTTTTCTCCCTCAGGTCAATAATAGACTCATGGTATTCGGGAAACTTTGTCCCGCCGATGACGTCGTAGGTGGCCAGAGCCAGGCGCGATGGTCTTGGGGTATCTTCTGTGACCTTCCCCGAATGCTCTAAGTCAAGGAAGGCTGTCACTTGTGACTTGGGGGGCTCGTGTAATAAGATCTGACGGAACTGTATGACAACATCCGAATAACTGTCCTTGACTATGTCTCTGGCAAGGTTTGTCTCCTCGAGACTGAGTGCGGATAGGGGGTGGGGTGCCATATTGATGAGCCTGGAACGCACTCGAGGGTATGGAAAAGGGAATGGATGTTTTTGCAGTTCTCTCCGTCTCAAAAGCCTACTTGATGGGCAGACATCTGCCTTCAAATAGTCCAGTCTCATGAGACCTCATCATGCTCATTACTTCATTGCTTGACAGAATCATGATAATCAGATCACGATTGAGCCATGTAAGTCTATAGCTGTCTGAATATCGTCTAAACCCCTTTGGGGCAATATGCAGCAAGTCTAGCATGGTTCCCCATTCCATATGCACGATTCCCTAATCCGTCAGAAACTAACTACATATAGGTACCGCCGCAATGGGTCTTCTGGTCGGCGTCTGCCAAGCCCGGCCATCGGACATGTCAGCCCTTATCGGCATAAACGCCAGGGGTGCCTGCGCCGGCTCCACTAGGTTCGGGAGACGGGATTCTCGGGACGTTTAAGTCATAGATAAGCCCGCGTCAACTCCCCAGCTTTCCCCCCCCCCCGATGCTGGAGTAGATGGCAAGCAGATAGGAGTCGCCCCTATGTGACGGTGCTTATCTCTGTTAATACAGGGGCGACTTGGGTAGGGATGTAAATCCGGTTGTGCGCTTTGTTTTCAGCTCTGGCGCCGGAAAACCAGCGTGGCAGCCTTGCTACCCTACATACAGCAAGCTGATAAGGCGGTTAGCTAGTAATGTACGTGCAGATGAACACGAGTAAACGTTGAAGAAGTAGATATAGACGGTGTCGCCGTGTAGTTGTTGGTGAGACAGTTCTCGTCAGGAGTCTCGGCAGTTTCAACCAATTGGCCCGAGTGACGACACAACAAATCCACGCCCGACCGACCACCCTCGAGAGAACACCATCAACTATCTCTTGTTAGATCTTCTTGGTTGCTTCAATGATCATGCCGTACTCCAATGAAAAAGATAATGGTCTGGAAAAAGGCGTCGAAACCCTTCAGATGCAACCCCTAATATATTGAAAGGCTCCCTCGGCCCTTCGAACGGGGATGAGGCCCGATTGGCGCAGGCCGGCTATGCCCAGGAGCTGGATCGTACGTTCTCGCTGCCTAGCCTCATCGCTTTGTCGCTGTGCCTTACGGCTACATGGGAAGCTCTATCTGGTGTTGTTTCCGCGGCTCTCACAAGCGGTGGTGCACCTTGTCTCTTTTATAACTAGTAAGATAATTATCCCCTTTGTTGGGCCAACATCTTATGACCTCAGGCACTGATGATGAACTCTTTCATTGTAGTGTCCTCTCTTTCGCCTGCGCCCTAGCGATTTCCTCTTCACTTGGAGAAATCGCTTCCATATACCCCACAGCAGTGAGTTTGGGCCTTTCAAGCCCCCTCCCCTTTTTGTATTCACGCCAAATCAAGAAAGCTCTGCTAACTCGTTGTTTGTCTTCCCAAAGGGTGGCCAGTACTACTGGGTGGCCGCCTTAGCCCCCGTCTCGAGCCGGAAAGTCGCATCGTACGCTACGGGATGGATATCGCTCGGGGCCCAGATCATCTTCACCACGTCGGCCTGTTTTGCCGCTGGTCTGCAGCTCCAGGCCCTAATCATCATGAACAATCCGAGCTATGTCCCGGAACGGTGGCACGCCATGCTGCTCGTCTGGGCGGTTCTGGCCTACTCGGCCGCCGTCAACATCTGGGGACCCAAGCTCCTCCCACACCTCAACCTTGCGTCAGGGGTCATCCACATTGCTGGGTTCGTCGCCATTGTCGTGATCCTCGGCGTCATGTCCAATAAAGCGTCAGCTGCCTTTGTCTTTGTCGAGGCCACAAACAGCAGTGGTTGGGAAAGTGACGGGGTGTCGTGGTTGGTTGGGCTGATTAGTGCAATATATCCCTTCCTCGGGTATGTGAAACCCTCCCATTCTCATTACTCATTCTGCAAAGGGATTGCTGACGCTGAAGGATCAGGTATGACGCTGCGTGCCATCTGTCCGAAGAAATCCCCGACGCGGCCCGAAATGTACCGCTGGCTATGGTTGGTAAGTGATTTGGTGTTTATTCCTTCCTTTCCAGCGGTTATTCCTCTCAGCTCCAGTGCTTGTTCCTTGTTATTTCAGTGTCTCAGGAGCGATGAATGCATCGTTTATCCTAATGATTGTGTTTATTCCCTTCTGGAATATCCTGTTCATTTTAAAAAGAGTAATGCTGATGAGTCGATAGGCAGCGTCGTTGTAAACGGTGTAATGGGGTTGATCTACTGCATCGTCTTCCTCTTCTCCATCTCCAACCTCGACTCGCTTCTGTCCACATCGACAGGTTTCCCCTATTTGCAGTTGTTCCTCGACGTCACCCGATCGCCCGTGGGCGCGACCTTCATGTCGCTCGTGGTGGCCGTCCTCGCCATGGTGGCCAACTGTTCGGGCGCGACGTCGACTTCGCGCACCATGTGGGCGTTCTCGCGCGACCGCGCGATCCCGTTCGACCGGTACTTCAGCGCGATCAGTGACGCACATCACGTCCCCGTGCGCTGCATCGTCGTCATCACGGCGTTCCAGATGCTGCTGGGCTTCATCTACCTGGGCAACACGACGGCCTTCAACGCCATCCTGTCCATGTCCATCATCTCCATGTATCTCTCGTACATGCTGCCGATCGCCTACATGCTGTTCGGCGGGCGCGAGCGCCTGGATCCCCACATCCTGGGCCCGTTTCAGCTGGGCCGCGGCCTCGGGCGGGTCCTGAACGTCGTCAGTCTCGTGTGGATGACGGTGGCGATCATCCTCGGCACTTTCCCCACGGCGATGCCCGTCACCCCGCAAAACATGAACTACTCGATCGTCGTGATGGCGGGATGGCTCCTCTTCGGAATTGTGTACTATGTTAAAACCGGACGCAACCGCTACGCTGTGCCCGTAGTCGGGGCCGCGGTAGTCACGTCTATCGCGGTAGCATAGCCGTGGATATGGCTGAGAGATGAAAGACGTAATGCGGCCAATCAGACAACAGAGTCAGTGATTGTCTGAAGTGATACGCGAGTCATGGCTTGTATGTTATCATCGGATCAGAGGCAGGAGGTCTTACCTCGTATATTGGACTAGGTCAAGGTTCCTGTACGTCAAACAGTAAGGTTTATGGGGAGTAGCCGGCCGCATCGTAGTGGGTATGCCGTTCTGGGGATTTTTATTGCGGAATAATATCTAGTAGGGCGGTATTTCCGTATTTCCGCAAGCTAATATAGATTATATGTAATGTAGTCCACGGTCTAATTAAATATACGGTTTAATTAAATACTTTTTAAAACCTTATATAATAAAATATAAATTTATTTAATCATTACGTTTAAAATTAATTAAACTTATTTAAAATCGTTTTTATTAAACGCTTTTATATTATTTTAATAAGTATAAATATTATACCCGGGCTCTCTATAAATTTTATAACGTTATAAGCGCGTCTTAAACGTCCTCGTATAATTACTCCTCTTTCGCGATTCGTCTTATAACTATTTATTAATATCCTTTTAAAACTATAGGTCTTTTTTAATTTATATACGAAATAATTTTTTATTTTATAGCCATTTCTTTTTTATACAGCAGCGTCGGCTAAATATTTTATTTACCTTTCGTAATATAGTTACTTCACTTTTTAAAAAAGCGAGCTAATATATAATTTCCGTTATACTTTTCGTAATTTAATTAAGTTTAATAAAAATTAATATTAAAAAGCTATTTTAATACCGCGCGATTCGATTTTTTATATATTTAGTTTAAAACTAAGTTTTAATTATTTAAAGTTTTTAATTCTTAAAGTATAAACAAATTAAAAGAGATCGCCGGAGGCGTTAACGTACGTAATTATATATTTAATTATAAAATAATATATTCTAGATTATATAATATAAGTCCTATTTTTTAAAAACCTCTTTAAATATTTAAAACGGTAAAAATCACTTAGAACGTTTCTAAAAACGCTAATAAGAAGTCCTCCTTTAAAATATAAGTGAGATACGCTTATATAAAACCCTCGATTTCTTTCTCGTATAACTTTTTTAACGTACGAAAATAACCGATATTAAAAGGTTAAAGTTTATACGATAAATAAGAAAGTATATAAAGTATAATAATCGAGTTCTTTTTATAATAAAGCTCGAAAATTATTAAATAATAATTTTTATAACCGTTAAAAACTAATAAGCGATAAATATTTTTTCGTATAAAACTTCGTATATTTATCGAAATATCGAATCTAGTTCTCGCTTTTTTCGTTTATAATTTAGCCGTTTTTAATAATTACGATTATTTAATCCTTTAATAATAAGCTATTTTCGTATTAAAAAATAGGTACGTTTTCTTAGTAAATATAATATACGAAAAGATAGCGTAATTATATAATTCGACGTTTTAAATAATTATAACTTATTCTCGATTTTTTATTAAATTACCCTAAGTTTCCTGTGAAAGTGCATCGATCCCTAGGTATTGGCAGTATGCAGGTGTGATAGAACAAAGCTAACGCTTGTCCCGTATGTATTCTCTACGGGAATGTGGGATACTATAAGGAAACTAGAAGGAGAGGGGCCCGGGAGCTATGGGACGCACGGATGCTTCCTCTGTCCTGTTACATTTCCTATATTAATCGAAGGTAGTTACGATTATTTTAAACGAGATTTAATTATAATAAACGCTATTTAAGTTTTAAAAAAAACTTAGTAAAACGTACTAGGGTTTATATTAATAATATAAAAGAGTATTTAAACGTGTAATAGAGGTTCGCTTCTATTAATATAATATATAATAGCTATAAAAATTAAAGTAACTAAAGTATATAAATTTAAAAAAATTTATAATAATTTCGTTAAAACTGTTTACTTTATTAATAAATTAAGATTAATATTTAAATTAATTATTAAAATAGAAAGTATTTATATAAAATATATAAGAAATCGCTCGTCGTTATATATCTAATCCCTCCTTTACTAATATATGCCGGATCACTAGGGGCGTCGTGATCCTATAGCTCCGGGATCACTAAGAGCGTCGTGATCCTATAGCTCCGGGATCGCTAAGAGCGTCGTGATCTTATAGCTCCTTATCTTATCGTCACGTGACTCCGTTCTATCTGTCTAAGCTGTACTGGCTATTTCTGCTCGTTTATTCTTATCTATTCATCTTATGCTATCCTCCGGGTACTGTCCTAGGTTAGCCGTGTACGTTTATCGTTGTAGTGTTAGTTATTATAATTAATATAATAAATTCTTACTGTCGTAAGTAAGGTTATAAGCGCTAATTAACGAGGTTAATAACCGTTTATTAATTTATAGGCGTTTCGAGTTATCTTAGTTTCGTCTCGAGGGTGAGTACTAGCTGCGTCGTCGGGTTAGGTCGTAATATTAGCTTATAAAAAAGCCGGTCTCGTTAAAGTTATAAATATCCTTTTTTTAAATCTTATATTTATAAATTATATTTCGTACGAGAATAAACTACGCGCGATACGCGTCGAGACTTTTATAAAGGATTTTTTAATAATTAATTTTTTAATTAAAACGCGTTTAAAAGTTTAATTATTATTAAAAGCTTAATTAACGCCGACGCGTTTCACGTCGCGTTAATAAAATAATAGATTCGCTATATCTTTAATATTACTTATTTAAAGCGGAAACGATCGCGAATTTAAATCGATTATATATTATATAATTAATTACTTTTTAAAATTTATAAGCTTTTATATTAATAATTATATATCTCGTCGTAAAATATTACCGCGATATTAATAATATAAAGTTATATAAAAGATATTATATTTTTTTTTATAAAAGTAATAAAATACGCGGCCTTAAAAGCGATAAAAGACTCTAGCTTTATTATATAATTTATTAACGTTTTAATAAATAACTCGATTTCTTTTAATAAATATACTTTAACGGCGAATAAAATATTATATTTAAAAGTTATAAAAAATAAAAGAATAAAAAGGTATACTAAGTGTAATAATACTGTTATTCTTATAATGTTCCTTGAATTCGGCCGAAATATAGCTTTCGTAACCGTTTAAAATTAAGAGATAATAAAAACCCTTCGTCTACGCTTTAATATACTTATTAAAGTATCGAATCTAGTTTAAACTCGTTTTATTATTAGTTTAATTATTAAAAGTTAGTTTAATTATTTAATTACCCGGTAGGTCGTATTTACGAAACTAATTTACGAGGTAATATTAGCTTTAAACGATTAAAAACGACGAAATATATTAATTTTACGAATTAATACATTTAATAGTTATTAATTATTCTTAATTATAAAGCTAGATTAATTTTAATTTTTTATAATAATCGGCTTATATTATAACGAGTATTAACTTAATTATACTTATTATAAAGCTAGTTTTATTAAAATTTTATGTTTTTATTTAAAATATTATATTTAGTTTTAATATTTATAATTAATATAAACTAGCCGAAAAAATACTTATGTTTTTATAAAAAGTTATTTAATAATCGTATTAACGGTTTATTTAAGTTTTAAAGTTTAAGTTACGATTAATAAAGCGTTTAACTTAAATACTTATTAACGCGGTCGCCGCCGCGCGACTTTAAAAAGAAATTAACTATATCTCTTATAATATTAATATTAAAAAAATTCTTTAAATATTTAAATTAATTATATAATTACGAAGCACCTCTTTTTTAATTAGATTTAATTTATATTATAAATATCGGATTTCGTATTAAGGTTTAATATCGTAAAGTTAGTCGCTTAAAATAACGTATCTTGTAAGCGAATGTTTTATTCTTTTACACCCCTTTTAATAAAATATAAGTTAATTTTACCACAACGTATTTAATATATTAAAATTAATCGGAATCTTTATCTTTAAATATTTTTATATTATTCTAATAAGTACGCGTATTATAACCGGGCTCTCCGTAAATTCTATAGCGTTATAAGCGTGTTTTAAACGTCCTCGTATAATTACTCCTTTAACGCGATTCGTTTTATAACTATCTATTAATATCTTTTTAAAATTATAAGTCTTTTTTAATTTATATACGAAGTAATCCTTTATTTTATAGCCGTTTCTTTTTTATACGGCGGCGCCGGCTAAGTATCTTATTTACCTTTCGAAATATCGTGTTCTTACCTTTTAAAAGAGTAACTCGGTATATAATATACGTTATAACCTTTACGATTTAATTAAAACTAGTTAAAATAAATATTAAAAAGTTATTTTAATACCGTATAATATAGTTTCGAATATATTTAGTTTAAAATTAAATCTTAATCGAATTATTTAAAGTTTTTAATTTTTAAAGAATAAATAGGCCGAAAAACGTCCCCGGAGGTATTAAAATATATAACTTTATATTTAATTATAAAATAATATATTCCGGATTGTACGGAATAAGTCTTATCTTTTAAAAGCTTTCTTATATATTCGAAACGGTAAAAATCGTTTAGAACGCTTTTAAAAACGCTAGTAGGAAGTCCTCTTTTAAAATATAAGTAATATGCGCCCGTATAAGATATTTAATTTCTTTCTCGTACGCCCTTTTTAACGTATGAAAACAGCCGATATTAAGAGGTTAGAACTTATATAACGAATAAAAAGGTATATAAAATATAATAATTAAGTTCTTTTTATAATAAAGCTTAAAAGCTATCGAGTAATAACTTTCGTAATCGTTTAAGACTAAGAGGCGATAATAACCCTTTATACGAGACTTAATATATTAATTAAAATATCGAATCTAGTCCTTGCCTTTTTTATTTATAGTTTAGCTATTTTTAATAATAACGATCACTTAATCCTTCGATAATAAGCTGTTTATTACAGTACGTGTGGACTAACCACTGCGCCACAAAGCAAAAGCTTCGGAAATGACTCTTCGGGTCATTTCTGTTCAATTCTACGCCTTAAGTGCTACCCCGCGGGGGACCAACCCGCCGATCGTAACACTGTTTTTATACTAAGAAGAGAGGTACGTTTTCCCGGTAAAAATAATATAAAAAAAAATGGCGTAACCGTGTAATCTAACGCCCTAAATAATTATAATCTATTCCCGGTTCTTTTACTATATTACCCTAGGCTTTTCGCGTTGATCGGAGGTGGTTACGATTATTTCGAACGAGATTTAGCCTATAAGAAAGCCGGTCTCGTTAAAGTTATAAATATCCTCTTTTTAAGTCTCGTACTTATAAATTATATTTTATACGAGGGTAAACTATACGCGATACGCGTCGAGATCTTTATAAAGAACTTTTTAATAATCGATTCTTCGGTTAAAACGCGTCCGGAGGTCTAGTTATTATTATATAAAATTAAAGGCCTAATTAACGCCGACGCGTCTCGCGTCGCGTAAATTAAATAATCGATTCGCTATATTTTTTATATTATTTAACCGGGGAAACGATCGCGTATTTAAATTAATAATATATTAAATAATCGTATCTTTTTCGAAATTTAAAAGCTTTTAAGAATTCGTAAATATTTCGCGTCGTATAAGTTAATTATTTCGTTTACGTTATAAAGTTTTTAATAAAACGTAATAAATTAATATAACCTTTCTTATATTTAAAATTAAGTTTTTTTAAAACGCTTAAAGCGCTAGAATTATATCACTCTTTTTTTAACGTTATAATATTTTCGGACGTAAAAGAATATAAAAAAAGGTTAAAGCTATAAGGAAATTTATAAAAATAAAACATTCGCTTATGTGAGACATTCGCTTATAAGATACGTTAATTTAAGAGACGTCGTACACTTTTATAGCAGCTCTTTAATTAATTCGATTCGAACCTTCTCGCGTCGCTTAAATTATTAAAATAATACGATCTTTTTTTAATAAAATCGGTATTATAATTATAAAGATATTATATATTAAAGTTTAATTATATAAGTTAAAAAAAGAGTGGCCGATTTAATAATAAACTATTAACGAAATATATAATTAATAAAGTTTAATTATTATATTTAATAATATATACTTTTTATATATTATAATTTTTAAATTTAAATCATTTTTTAATATTAATATAAAAAGTTTAAAAACATTTAATTCTTTATTATTAATTAACGTTTAATATAAATATAAATAAAATTAACTTTATTTAAATGTAATACTAGGTTTAAAAATTAGTTTTTAAACTTAAAGTAATAGTTAACGAGTAACGAGCTATCGAAATATATTTACGAGATATTTTTAAACCTTTAAAACTTTTAATTACGTAAATACGAATAAAGCCGCGGTTAAAAAGTGGTCCTTTTAAGCTTTAAATAATTAATAATTAATAAATACTTATTTAAAAAGGGCTTATATTTATTAGCTCTTAATATATACGTTAAATTAAAGCTTTAACTTATAATAAAGATATTTAACTTAATAGTACTTATAAGAGGCTATTATTTCGTAAGCTCGAAAAGGGGCTTAATATTTTAAACGCTTAATTAATTAAATTAAATAAAGTATATAAAGTTAAACCTCGTCGAGTAATTAAAGAATTTAATTATACTTTTATTATAATATAAAATATAATAATAATTAAAGATAAAATAATAAGCTAATAATATAACCTTTAAAATAAATTAAGAGAAAATAAAGCTATTTAAATATTATTAATTATATTAAACTTAAAATTTATTAAAGTTATAATTTTCCGATTTCTTTTTAAATAATTATTAATAAAATAAACTTAAGTTATAATATAGTTTAATATTAAGTTTAAGCAGCTACTTATATAATAAGACGATTAAGTGGTTAAAGTGCTTAACTTAAACGAGATTACCTATACGGCATAACACGCCCCGACCGACACTTGCTATAAACATTACCATATATTATTTCATTATGGTTTCAATATCTTCTAAATCATGGGAGAAGTGCATTAGATTCTCACTCAAATATTGAAAAAAGGCGTCGAAACTTTGGCGATACCATTCAGTTATATAATTATCCGCTCTTTAAACTCTGCCAAAACCATGGAAAGTCCACCGCTCAAACTTCCAAAACAGAGAAACCTCTTTGGCAGACATACTAAATATGCTACAAATTCGATTGTTTTTCAGTTCGACCCAACTCCCAAATGCACGCCTTATTCTTGTATTTGCCTTTATCGAGACACACCAATACACCATCTTATAACAAGACCCAAACCTATACCAGTTGAAGATGTCGCCACAAGACGTCGGAGAGCAGAGAAAACTCCGCAAGAAACTTGAAAAGGAGGATAGGAGGGCCAAAGTCGAAGCTATCGAAGTGGGGATTCCAGAAAAAGAGACTGTCCCATGGAAGACGATACAAACGAATCCGGAGACGTTCTCGCCTTGGCTCTCAAAGCGAATAACATCGTTTGGAGAGCTAGACTCTTGGCGTCAGAACGCTGCATTCGTTGCGTACGACACAAAATGGCGGCAGTGGAAAGACCCAGCGAACCCCGCCCAGCAGCAATACTCGCAGTGCTTGGAAGTCGGCTGGGCTCTGTTGGTAAACCTAGGCCAGCGAGAGAATATCTCAACAACTAAAGATTTGGTTCGCCAATTTGACATTCAAGTGAAGAATTCCCAGGTCAATGGCTGGTATCGTGACAGTCTCAGGGCGACGGTCCAAGACTTCCCCTTTGGGGTTACAGATCATGTTGACCTCGAAGGTTTGGACGAAAAGGTGGACAGCCACCTTCAATACTTCAAGGAGCAAGCTCGCGAGCGCCCTCTCATTCTGATCGGCTTCAACGTGAGGAGACATCTGCCGCACTTTTGGCGCAATTTCCCCACTGGTGCCAGGCACTTTCCAGCCTGGGTTGACCTGGATGATTTATTCAGGAACTCCAGCCTTAGCCGTGCTCCCACCATGGGCCTGGGTGTTGCTCTACGTGCCCTAGGATATGATGCCATCGAAACCGCCGATACGATGCGTGGAATCGGACAGGGCAAACGGCATGTTGTTGCTGCCATGGAGGCCGTAAGAACACTGGCTCTTCTTGAGGTGGTAACCAGACCGAATGACGATGAAGTAACTCGCTTACTCTTGGGGAGAGTCCGAACTTCCCGTTTCTCTGGGTGCCCGATGAACCATGGACATACCCTTCTGAAAGATTCCGATTGCAGATCACAAGCGCGCGGGGTCTATCGGAAGCGTTACCTCGTGAGATCGATTCTGTTTTGAAATCGGCGAATGTGGTCTACGACCGGGGAACATGGCAAGACTTGTCGGCGGTTGGGGCCACGGATCATGTTCTGTCAAATCCGCCAGTGAGACAACCCGCGTTTACCAGGGTGTGAGGGCAAACCGAAGGCAATACGGCTTCCTCGAGTTCACAGACGAAGACAAGATGCGTAGGTTCGCTCAAGACGCCAGCAAGTGGACGTTTGATGGAGAGAAGTTGGCAATAGAGATCTTGTTCGACCGAGCCACAGACCACGAATACCAATATGAGCAGAGACAAAGCGACAGCCGGAAGAGGAAGGAGAGGGAAAAAAAGAAACAAACTCCACCGCCCGAAATGCTGGATATGCAAGGAGAGGACCTTGGCGGCAGTTTGGGGGGACTTCTGGATAGCTGGATGTGAAGTTTGGAGTCTTCGATATCGTATACCATGATAGACGACGAGACCTTCCACTACGAATATAATTAATCAATTCCAAGCTCGGGAAGGTTAGCTAGCCCCCAGGGTGCAGTAATTGATTGCATGGCCAAACGTATGATGTAGGCACATCTCAGCTATCCAATGTCTCACCCCATAGCCACCTTTGAGATGACATCGGCGACCTCTTTGGCCTTTATCAGATTAGGACAGTGACCTGTACTCAGTTCAATGGTCGCAGCCTCCCGGCCTTCCTTCTTCATCGTTTCCACCATAGATTTCTGGTAGTCGAGGGGAATCGTCATGTCCCCACTCGTGTACACGTACGTCACGGGGACCTCCCTCCACGCGCAGTGGGATATTCCTGGTACATGCAAGTTTCATTCCAGCGTACCTACCGACTCTCGCCGTTAGTATTGCTAATCTTGGAATAAACGAGATGTCCCAGGAGGGAATAAAGGCGATACATTGAATAAACGGTGAATCCACCCTCCATGAGACAATGTGATAACGAGGAATAATGACTGGAATAGGAAGGAATAAACCCCGAAAGTCGCTTACCAGAGACAACAGATATGCCTGGATCTCCAACTCATCGACACCCCCTCCATCGCCAATGAGGGTCATTTTCGGGTCGCGACAAACGACGCTATTGTCCTCGGCGAAGTCAAAGGCCAGTGGAAGAAGCTCTTCGTGACCGAACTCCTTGACCTTGCCGACCATGGATCCGCCTTACAGCATTGCGAAGGCGCACATGTAGATTAAATAAGAGACGCCGCCTTTCAAGCCCTCCTTAGCGCGGGCCTCCAGGCCCAGCCCGATAAGAGCATTGGTGCCGACTTGACCTCCGTAGGAGTGAAGCATCGCAATAACAGAACGACCGGCTTCGATAAGACTCTGCACGTAGGAGCGGACGGTCCGAGTATCCGTCGCCAGGTCTGAGTTTGGGGGCGTGTCTCGTTGATGGATTGCAATGGTGGAATGTGAACCTCCAGCCCGGAGGATCTGAGGAGATCGGTAAGTTTGGAGTAGGAGCTGGGAACATGCCAGCCCCCGTGGACAATGACAATGATAGGATTGCTGCTGGCCAAAGTGGTAAAAGGTGGCAAATTATTTCAGGCACAACGCAATGAATGTAATGAGCACAGATGGGAACTCGTGTGAAAGAGGGAGGGATTGCTTTTTGTTTAAAAGTAACAGGCAATTCGCGAAGGGAATCTGTCAGTTGGTCTCGATTGGATGCTTGGCGTGACCTCCCTTGCATATTACCTATTTTTTATGTCTAATAGTACATAAGAAGGCTCCTTGCTTCGTTGGATTGGGGGCAACGGGTCAGATAAAGAACGAGCTGTGACCGGTCTAAGCCGGCTTGGGTATTACTTAACACAGCAGGTTGGAGCTTCGGGGCTTTAAACTTGCTATATAAAGCCCTAGTGTTTACACTTTTCTTATAATCGATTCACCACCAAAGTCACCTCACCCAACCGGAAGGAATCATAAAATAGTCAGAAGAAGTAGTTGTACCTATGGCTCGACGTGCAGGTCAAAAATCCTTCAACTGTCCAACTACCCCAGGATCTTCTGGACATAGTTACTTCGTTTGATAGCCAACATGATGTAGCGATCACACAAAAACAGAAGCATCTGTTACAATACCCAGATCTGTGAGAACAGAGAGCCCAGTTTGTGGTTCAACATTGCTTGACGACCCTTCCAAACTGCCCAGTATAGCTCTCACGGCCGTATTTGCCTAGGGTAGGGTTCCTGGGCTGTGTACTCTTCTCATTTATCCATCACTGTCGTCTACCCCAGGTGAGCGTACGCTAGGGTGCATGAGATTCTGGTATGAAAGCTCCATTCTCGCAGATTTGCTGAAGTGGTCGGCGCCCAGCTTGAGGCCGCCATACTGGATACTGCTCAGTAACTCAACCGCCTCGAGCGCGCGCAGGCTGTTGTAGAAGTTGATGTAGCACGTTCCAGTGTGGTGGCAGTATCACTGGACCACATCGCCGCAGTCAGCCGCGAGCCAGTAGATGTGGCAAGGGGCAAGGCCTCGGGATTTGAGTAGATACTCCATGTCGTAGAAGGTCTTGTTGAGTGCAAAATTGGTTACAACCACGCCTCGATCTTCGGCGAGCTGAAAACATTCTTTCTCCATCTCCGAGACAACGTAGCGATGCTCAACCTTCAGGATGGTGTTCACCTCGGCGCGGTTGGGGTCGATGCGAGGCCCGTCATAGCTCAGGAATGGCTCAAGAACAAAGCGCTTGTTAATTTTATCAGACGAGGTTCTCAAGCTGGGGGTTTTTTTTCTTTCGAAACGGAGGGAGGAAAGAAGGAAAAGGCTTACCATGGTGGATGTGACAAAAGCAGGTGTGGTGTGGTGTTCAGAGGGTTGAAGGATGTTTCTAGCAATTTTGTGAATTGGGTTGTGTTGATGGGTTTTTTTGTCTCCCTGTTGCTCACAAATCAGGCCGGGCGACGACAAGGCACCGATGGTGGGGCATCGCCGACACTGGACGACATAATCACTGCCGGCCCCGGCCCGGCCCCGGCGTATACCGGACTTCGGTGGCACGCCCACTGCACGGAGCGGACCAAAGATGCAATAGACAAGTTACTTAAGTGACTACGACAAGGGGCCGTACACGATAAAGGGCTTTCCAGCCCCTTTTGTACCGTTGATTATCCCCTGGCATTGATTTAGGTCGTGTTTAGTTGGTCAGTATGTACGTATTTGAGTCCTTTAATCAGCCATGTTGTCCCAGAAAGCTGCAAAGTCTTGGGGAGGTTATTAATAACAAGGCCACTGCCACACTGGGATGCTTGGATGAGCTGATCTACCTGGATACCATATTATAACATGGGCGCCCTGTGTAGGAGGTTGGCGTGACCACAGTACAACTTGGCTGAATGTGGTGATGGATCAACAAGTCATCTACAAGGCAGATGAAACATTTAGGCAGAAGCGTCTATCCTGCCAGCTCGTGCTCGTTTCGCCCGGCGAGCACTCAAGGCATGAGTTGACATACACACCTTGCCGAGAAGCAACCCGCTGAGAACGACAAGATTCCAGATGCTTACCAGATCCGTCTCACTAATGTAACAGTAAGCACAGGAACTACAAAACGACCCTATCAACCAGATGGAGAGGATCTTACTTCACACTGGAGCCGTGGAGCAAGCGAGTCGCGGCAATCACTGGAGACATGGCACCAGTCGGAACCGTCGGAAATTGTGTGCTTCTATGAAGAAGTACAAGTGCGCCGAGCTAGAGGAATATTTGGATACTGCCACTAGCGCAATTCATTAAAAAGCGACCCTATTCCCCATCTTGGCTTCTCAGGCTCCTCATTTCTCGTGTCCTCGTCCTCATCTTTGTCATCCGTACAGAATCGCCTTCTATAGCCATCATCCTCCATGTGGTTCAATCGCTGCTTGAACGGCTCAAACAAGCTAACAGCCTCATCAACAGTCTTTGCGAGGCCCGGAACCTCATCGACAGAGGTGTAAAACGTACCACCCAGATCCTTCATCGTCTCGGACTTGTCGTCCATGGTCAACGCGTATCGCATCTTGACACGCCATAGATCCGGTGCATACGGAAGCCAAGACTGGCAGGCTTTGTCTTCATAACGATACCGTAGTGCATCTCGGGTGAAATTTGCTACCCACACACCGCCTGTCGTCGGGAAGGCGACGTCGACTTTCGAAGGGAAATGATAGTCGTAGAAAATTCCGGCATCGACTCGGCTCGAATGCCTGAAGTACAAATACCAATTCGGCCACCACGGCGCGCCAAGCTGGACCATGCGCGTGGCAAGGTCATCGTCTTCATCCGGCGACCGCGCGGTATCGTGCGTGTTCGGCAGCCCGAGATATTGCAGGTCCACCGCCAACGGGTTTCTGAGCAACACGAGGCCGCCTGTTGAGGGATACGCCACAAGGTATCCGTCGCCGCCGAATATATTGGATCTCCTACACGCGTTCGGGATGCTATGAGAGCCGCCGTCCATGGGGCTCATGTAGTCAATGTTCTGGTTGTCGTCTTGTATCCAGCATCGTGGGACATCTGAATGGATTTCGACGAAGCATTTGTCTTCTTCGCATGGGCTTAAGTCTTCGCCATATTCGTATGCACTAAATAATCCAACGAGAAGGGCAAATAACAGGAAAATGCAAGTTGTTGGCTTTGTTCTATTCATGATGGCGACCGAGAATGATGCAACAGTATCAGTAAAGTCTTGGGTGAAAACACTTGTTAGCGATCGCAGGTAAATATGACATACAGTGCAGAAGGTACCGTTGTCGAAGGCAGTCCAGTCCGGCGGGTAGGGTTTGCGACTTGTATCAGCCCAGCCCCAGTGGAGACCAATGAACACATAAACCTCTATAAAGTAAGAGGGTCGAGATTACGTAAGTTCTATTTTCAGCGAAGCGCCCTGCTGATTGATACTTATCAACGACACATCCCACTTGTGGAGTGATTATAGTACTATTATCCTAGATCCTTTGAAGGAATACAATGCACGAAATGGCAGCCGACCTAGGCGCTGCTTACATTGGAGGCAGTCCGGCCCCTGAGTTGAGCTCACAAGCGGCAAGACTGTATAAAAGACTCTGGGATCCGCGCACTCGCCTGGCCAGCCCATCGACGACGGCTATTCGCTCGAGCTCAAGAGCGGAATGGACAGCACCTTGACCACGGTCGGTGAGCATACCAATGATTATATCCAGTTCCATTACGGGTCTACTTCTTGGACGTCGTTCGATACCAAAGGCGATGCCAGTTGCAAGCTAGTCGGCGACAACTGGGATAAGAACGGTCCTAAGGGCTGCCCCAACGCCATGGCTGTAAGTTATTGTCTTGCCGGTGCAGAAGCCGGTGGTCATTTACAAAGTCTTGCTGGCAGCGCCTGAACCAGACCCGCACTTTTGAATGCCAGTATCCATGTGGCAAATGAGGGGATAGCACTATTGTCAATGAGTTACTTGTCGGTTGGCCCCCACGTAGTGCGCTGCTAAGAGAAACTGAGGAAGAATTCTGCCTCGCGATGAGCGACAGGGTGAGACTCCGCAAGAGTTCAAGATGATGACCGCGTGGAGAACACTGGAGTCAACATCTGTGCTGGAAGTAGACGACCAATGACAGTGCAGAGTTCGCTGTTAAAGGAACTTGGAGCTCAAGTCGGGGTGATCCTTTCTGGGCAGCAAAATTTCTCGCTGTGCTGACTCGAAACTATGTCTGTGTTTACTTTTAGTCAAATTAGGAAGACACCTAGCGTTTTACTGTAATGACGGGTTGCAAGAACGTCCTGATAAAGACTAATTGCTGAGTAATTTTTGTGTTCGCGGTTTTAATACGGGATAGACGGCAACAGATATTGCACATGAACATCCCCTAATACGTTCTTGTTCGAACCATTATGCCCTAAGCAGCTGCCATTCTGTCATGGCTCAAGCCTAGCGGCATGATCCGCAGGCCTACTCGTGCTCCAGGGTATCTTATTATAGTAATGCTCGGCGGTACCCTCACTGGTAGTATGAAGCCCAAAGGGCTTTACCACAAAGGAAGCCAGCGGGAGGTAAGTGCCGTGGCAAGAGACAGGGAAAGAGCACTTGAAGCGGAAGGATAGCGTGGGTTATACCAGACTACCTAGACTACCGAAGGGTGACACCCCGTTCAGTTATCAGACTCCGTTAGTAGACTCATTCTGCATGCACTGTCATGAGTCGCAAGAGGATCGGCAGTGGCAAGACAACGATGTGGAAGTTCAGCAACACTGATGATGTGCCCGTTGCAATCCCATATAGAAACAATACATCCTGTTGTATATCTCGATTCAAGTCCAACATCTCATCCCGTGAATGACCCGATCGCGGTGCCTCGTAGATGGCAGTCATCGGAATATTCGTAATGTGAATGAGAAAGACCTAAATGGCGATACGCATGCGTCGTGCGAGGCGAAAGCTCTCTAAAAACTCGATCCGGATGGCAGCTTACTAAGGCCAATAAAGCTGAACAGGGCTGTGTTAGTGTTCTCTCATAAGCAACTTCAACGAGCGGCGAGGCACTACCGATGACCGCCTGGGCAGCAGCAAGAGGCTATTAATTTCAGGCTTATCTTTCATCTACTTTTCAGTTGAACCAGCAAGCCGGTGTATTCCATTGGCGACGGGAATACCTAGACCCTGATGGACATACTGATAAGCGCGACTATATAAATTAGGGAATAAAGCACAGAAGGTCGTCCAACGAGACCTCGTGATACGTATTATACCCGAAGGTATGTTGATAGCCATGGGGACCACATGATCAACCACTTCGCTGCAGATGAACGTGTCAGTGGAACTATACTGGGGCCGCCATGTCGAGCTCTGCCCTAATTTAGCTGCCCTGGCACCTGGTACTAGCAGAAGTCAGTACGCTAATATTACTATACGATATGTGCCACGCCAAGACACCGTCTATTGAAGATCCTACTTCATAGCGGAGATGGCATTCAATGCCCGGGCATGTATGAAGATCCCCAAAATCATATGCCGAATACATTGAACCACAGCTGATTGGTGGCCCCTGAGTCAACGAAGACACTAATATACAGACAGGGGGCACCCACACCAATCAGGTTTGGTACCTACCTAGACAGACAGATTGGGACTAGATGCCATGTTGATAGGCCTCTAGGGATGCAGGGATGCGCCTAGTGCTTGAAGTCGGACCAAGCTTAGCCATTTTTGGTGACTGCGGAAAAAATGCGCGCCTTACCAGCTGAGTGGGAATAACAGGAAATGGGGTTGACGGATACCCGGATTATATCCGCCACGCCCACTCAAGGCAGATATCTTCCGTGTGATCCGTGGGATCCGTGGTCAAGAGTCAGATCGTCTGGAGAAAATGGAGACCGGAAGGGCCAACTCTCGGTCCGACATTTAGACCAACCTCCTAGTAAGCCTTACAGATTCAAACATTCTTACTCGAGATATTTGAGAGGGTACGGTTGACAGTAGGCAGTACAAAGATCTGAGGAGGCAGCTCTGCTGGGTACCGTTGCGCCTAGTAAGCATTGACTCTTTAGTTCTTTTAGAGCACGTTTTTGACAGGTTCCCCCAAAAGAAAGACTAGAAACGAATGGCTTCTAGTACGGGTGAAGATTCCTTCCTCTGGCAGCTTCTGGAGCATTATTGTTTACAGTAACTATGAGACTTTCGAAATGAGAAAAGCCCTGGTGATGAACCGGGTCTGACCTAAGGGTTACGATAGTGCCTGACTTACTAGCTCGCTACGCCTTTCCCGTTCGCACAGGTCTTGAAGGCGTTACTAAAAGGCTTGTAATAGCTTACCTCCTTAGTAGTACCGAGACTCGATATCCACTTTTGGTTCTTTGGTGATAGCTAGGCTATGAATTGTTGGCCTACTGGGGCATACCGGACCGAAAAAAGTGAAGAAGGCTATGCCTTGCGGAGTAAAGCTAAAGGGGGGCCAGGTCGGGCCTGACTCACCTGGCAGCTCCATATTACCTACCTACTGACACGGCGCGACACACGAATGGGGAATGTCACCGTGACAGGCTGCCGGAAGTTTGTGTCGTAATGAGCTGAAAGTAATCACGTAGGCCATGGCCCCCGTAAGTGGGCGCAACGAAGCGCTAGTCAAAACTAGCTGGACCCATCGCCCATCATCCATTGCGCCGGCGATCTTCCTTCTCCACCGCTCGGGTTCGGATTCCCTCCCCAATGGCTTTGACCGGCTGTCCCAGACTTGAAGAGTCTTGGAGGTGTTTGATTGACACCGGGTACAGATCATGGGGTATGGCCTGATTCCGGCTGGATGGATGCCATGCATTGCCAGCAGGCATTCAGTCGTGGGGATTGTCATGGTTTCGCATGAACTCCCTGTTGCCCCCGGATATTGGACGCAATCAATTACTACCAGCACCACCCGACATCCGCCGAGCCCTTGCTAGCAACAGGGAAGGCGTTGGTCTCGTGGGTTGCTCACGCTCACTTTGATCGGCAAGCGCTATACGCAGCTTGGAAGCACTATATACGCACCGGTCCCAAGTCCATTTTAGAGTCTCTATACGACGGCGAGTTATGATGTCTCCGCAATGTAGTGGTAAACTCCAACTCTCCAATTCCCCTGCTTTAGATCCAGGGATGACCTTCTGACGCGCCCATCCCCTGGCCCTGTCTAAAGTATAAGGTTTTCGGATCTGCTTCCAATGTAGATTTGGTTTCCGATACAGATTTGGTTTCGCTACCGACCAAACTCAGCTTATTAGAGACCAAATTTCCCGATACCATGTCGTCGTACGAGGCGTCGCAGGAGGACAGCCTCCTCCATATGGACGATGCGACCTTTAATGGACTACTGGCTATCGGCTGCCTAGCGGCGTTGTCATTCCTTTTCACGTCGGGCCTATTGGGATTCATGAGCTGGCGTATGGTCTCGTGGAAAAGGTTCTACACTAGTTCCATCGGGCACAACCAATCGATCGTCCTCATTTACCAGCTCCTGCTGGCCGACTCCCTCCAATCCCTTGGATTTCTTATCTCGTTTTATTGGGCGTCGGAGCGCGAAATCATTGGCCCAGCAGTGCTTGCTTCGTCCAAGGCTGGCTGATCCAGATTGGAGATGTCTCAAGCGCATTTTTCGTCTTGGCCATCGCAATCCATACGGTGTATCAGGTGGCTTTCTCGAAAAGAGTATCTCACCGAGCATTTCTCGTTGCTATTTCGTCCGTTTGGGGACTTGCGCTCCTCCTAACCTCTCTGGCGCCCATTATTGGCGGGCGCTATATTTTTGAGCGTGCTGGTGTTTGGGTAAGCGACGTCGGCTTTCAGAAATCTTCAAGGCTATAGCTCACCATTTCCAGTGCTGGATTAAGTCTGACCACGAGGATCTTCGACTCCTTCTGCATTATCTATGGATCTTCATCATCGAGTTCGGCTCGATTGCCGTGTACACTGTTGGGTTCTGGTTTTTGTACCAGGCCAAAAAGCCCGGCTCTACGTTTAGAAGCGACGCAAGCCTCGAAAGCTTAAATAAAGCCAGCAGAGCGATGCTTGCCTATGCCCTAGCATATACCGTGATGACATTACCCCTAGCGTACGTCGGCCAACCCATTTGCTACTGTGGAAGCAAGGCGCTAACCCGTGTTTGATAGGGCTGGACGAATGGCCAGCATGTCGCATCGAACACCGCCCGACAGCTACTTCTTCATTGCCGGCAGCCTCTTCACCTCGTCAGGCTGGGTCGACACGGTTCTATACGCCATTACCCGAAGGTCGTTACTTTTCAAGGAGATGCCAGGCCCGCGCGCGGCACGGCACTCCCTTTCCGACCAGCTGCGGTCGCACAGAGCCGGGTTCACGAGGCAGAACAGTACCGACGACATATTGGGCGGAGATGTTGGTGGGTTCTCCGGAATCAAGCTGGAAACAACTGTGAAAGTCGACGTCGAATCCCCAACCAGTTCGGTGGCGCCGAGCCATAACTATGAGGTGTCGGCGAAACGACACACAGTTCGAGACGATATGGTATAAGGAGATATTTTTGCGAGAAACTCGAACACAGGCGAAGGCCAGATATATCCTTCGCAGGCGGTCTATAATATCTTTCGTGCGATACGAACGCAAATTTTTCGCTATATTCAATATAATAATCGATCAGTATTATGGTAATCTCCATACACTTAGCCGGTGTTCTAGGTTATGTTTGTTGATTGATTCAGCCAGTTGACGGGGGTTAGGAAGGCCCCATACCAAACCGAGATGATGCTGTCACTGATAAGAATAGGGGCAGTTTTGGACCAATCAGCAAGCCCGTGCACAGCGCTAAAGGTCCCGGACAACGATACTTATAGAAAGTACGGCCGCTGAGCATCCCTCACCAACACATGTCTCAATCCGACAAGTTCACTAGCTGCCTTTTCGTCCAAAGGAATGCATCCGAAAGTATAACCTATTACCTTATTTGGCATGCCAAAGGGATGCAGGTAGGCAGGCGTGTGCGTTATTTATAGACGCCCGAGCCCATTGTGGCTGGTGTTACTCCGACCATATGCTCAATACGCCCGCAGTACGGAGTACTACTTTATCTTAGAGTAAGTCATGACTAAAAGTTTACCCCGCGTTATGGCTATCTGACCCCAAAGTTAGCGATGGGGCTGAACGGGTCAGTGGCTTGGCTAACTGGAGAACACAGATAAGCGCTGGGGAAGAAACAGGCAAACAGGGCAGCAACACAGCAGGCAGGTAGGGCGACCTGACTCGCTCGTCTGAACCTCCTCAGCTCCGGGCACGAGAACAGCCAAGCGGGAGGCGCTTGCTATTTGATGTTTTTATCCCTCATCTCCTAGGTATTATCTCTCTGTTTTCTTCTTTCCCTTATCTGTTCAATCGCATCTCATCTGCTACCTACTATTTCATTATCCTACAGATTCGCCAAGTCTTATCTATCGCACCGCGATAAGTCCGGGACTAAGGACCGATCGAGACCTGGATGACCTGTTGACGTAGTGATAGGACGCGGGAAGAGGCAGGGGTCGTATCAGAGAGCGACGCCGGGTCGTTTGTCGCGATCGCGTTGGTCGCTGCACCTGTACGATAAGCTCGAAACTGCCCTAGTGAAGCTGGCGTTATTGCTCTTTTCCAAGTCGAGTGTCTTGCACTTCTCTCGTTCCTTCCTCTTCTGTTAAAGAGAGAACCGAGGCCTGTTGCGACTCGCAGATCCCCGACCCTTTCTCCAAATCCCAACCTACCCCAATTCATGCACAATGGACAGGAAAGCTTCTGTTTCCAGTGATGGCGGCCAGCACCGCCGCCACTCCCACGAAGCGCATGCAGCCAATGATTCCGTGGCTAACGACGCGCTCGCCAAGATGGGGTACAAGGTATGTAGACAATTCTCGGCTGGCTTGGCATTGAAACATTGAACCCAAAGCTAACCAACATGAACCAAAGGCCGAGCTTCCCCGAAGCCTCAGCATGCTGTCGGTGCTCGGCCTGTCCTTCGCCATCATGGCCGTGCCTTATGGACTTTCAACCACCTTCTATATTAGCCTGGCCAATGGCCAATCCGTCACCGTCATCTGGGGCTGGGTGCTGCTGTCGCTCATCTCCACCGCCATCGCCGCCTCCCTCGCCGAGATCTGCTCCGTCTACCCGACCGCCGGCGGCGTCTACTACTGGGCCGCCCTGCTCGCTTCGCCTAGATGGGCCCCTATCGCCAGCTGGGTCACGGGTTGGCTCACGCTTGTCGGGAACTGGACGGTCACCCTTTCGATTAATTTTGGTGGTGCTCAGCTGATCCTCAGCGCCATCTCGTTGTGGGATGAGGACTACGTCGCCACTCCCTGGCAGACTGTGCTCATGTTCTGGGCTGTCACGCTGTTGTGCTACACCATCAACGTCTTTGGTGCCAAGTACCTCGGCCTTATCAACACGATGTGCATCTACTGGACCGGATCATCCATCATCATCATACTGATCGTTCTGCTGGTCATGTCGCCCGAAAAGCGCAGTGGTGAATTTGTCTTCGCCCACTACGATGCCTCCATTTCGGGGTGGCCTTCAGGCTGGTCTTTCTTCGTCGGATTGCTCCAGCCAGCGTATGTTCTGACAGGCTACGGGATGGTTGCCTCCATGTGCGAAGAGGTCCAGTCGCCGGAGCGCGAAGTGCCAAAGGCCATTACACTTTCGGTTGTGGCTGCCGGTTTCACTGGATTGATCTTCTTGATCCCGGTCCTCTTCGTTCTCCCTGATGTCACCATTCTCCTTGATATCGCCAACGGACAACCTATCGGCTACATCTTCAAGAATGCTACCGGGAGCGCCGGCGGTGGGTTTGGGTTGCTCTTCCTCATCCTAGGAATCTGGCTCTTCGCCGGTGTGGGGTCTTTAACGGCTGCCAGTCGTTGCACGTATGCCTTTGCCCGTGACGGGGCCATTCCCGGCTCCGGTCTTTGGAAAAAGGTAAACACGAAGTTGGATATCCCGCTGTGGGCTTTGACATTGTCTGCTGTCGTCGACTGCCTCCTGGGCCTCATCTATTTTGGGAGTACCGCGGCGTTTAGCTCCTTCACTGGAGTGGCTACCATCTGTTTGTCCACGTCCTATGGATTACCTATTCTGGTCTCTGTCTGCCGCGGGAGGAAACACCTCGCCCACGCTTCATTCTCGCTCGGGAAGTTCGGTTTCGTTATCAACATCGCCACTCTTTTGTGGATCGTGCTGGCCATCTTCTTGTTCTGCATGCCGACGAACCTGGCCGGCCTTGACCCCAAGACCATGAACTACGCCAGTGTCGTGTTCGCCGGCTTTGCCACCATCAGTATTGTTTGGTACTTCGCCTGGGGAAGGAAGCACTTCTCCGGGCCTCCAATTCTGCAGTCCGGCCTGGCGGAGGGTGGCGTTGGTGTGGTGAGGGGGCAGTCGGTGGATATTGAGACACCCTCCGATGGCCACGCTGTGACCAAGAAGATCAGCAGTACCGAGAAATAGCGGATGGGCAGCTTATGGAGGCTCTTTATCGCTATGAGCAATCTGTGCCTATATCAATATTAGAACTTAATTGTATTATCAAGTACGATTAAAGTGGTCTGCTACACGAGCACTGCTAGCTCCCCGGTCGCCAACAGGTACCCTATTGCCGCCTAATCACATCGATCTGCAGATCTTCGTGACCTACCTATTTGAGATGCGTTACCTGATCTCGAGTCTGCTAGGGTTGCGTACGAGTGGTAGCTAGAAACCAGAGTTGTCTTTGGCATGGGTGCATTACTGCTCGTCTTAACAGCCAAGCATAGCGCCAAGGATAGAGTCCTATGTCGGTCGCATGCATACATGCATAGCCGACTGTTCGTCAATCCATCCTTATGACGCAATAGGGCTGATCGAAGCTTATCGCTGCCAGACCGACCGTTCCTCGTTAGCCCCAATCAATGCAACGTTCAGAAGGATGCAGAGTTTGCCAAGACACGCGGGATAAGCTTCGCTTCAGTGCTCTCATAGGTCAGAGATAGCAAGGCCGCATACCACTCCCAATGCTTCACATGACGCAGCCAGCCTCAATGGCTAGTGAGGGGACAATTGACGTATGTTTGAATATGAAACCGATAATTGGGTTGATTCGGTGTGAGTTATCTGTCGCTCTAGTTATGCATAAACATATAGCTGCCTGAGTTCATAACCTTACTCGGACCCCCTTTTCCTCGATCATTCAACGTTCCCTTCACGACAGAATAGCACACATTTGCCAATATACACCACCAATTGAACACCCCAGATCTATATAATGTCAGACGTATGCATATCCACCCCTGGCATCCCCAATACGCGCTCAAGGGCAAGAGGCGGAAGGATTGGCTGACATAGCTGACTTTTTAGTCGCCCACGGCTACGTCTAAGCGGCGAAGCATCGCCGACACCATCACGCCTAGCGGTGCAGACCAAGCGGAGTTCGGGCCCGCAACCACCCATGGCACCGGGACCGGCAACAAGACTTCGGAATTCCGGAAAGGTAACTTACTAATCACTAATTTATATATACCATACCCGTTTTCTGTTTTCCATATTACTTATAGGAGATAGCACTACTAATCACCACGACCCAATACTAGACTCCTTACGAGGCTCGGCAGTCGAGAGCATCGGCAATATGTTGAACAAAGACGGCTTGGTAGCCAAAGGCCAGGACATGAGGAAGAAAGAGGGCTGGGAAGGCTAGGTAATGCAGTACATGACTATACTTCGTGCAACACCCCGTTTCTTCAGCACATGTGAGGAAGTCCCATGTAATTAGCCAACAATTTTTCTTTTCTTTCACCGTCGGTATTAATCATGAATGAATATCATCTTCTTCCTAGACCTCCAGCGCACGTGTGCCTTCCCACAGGTTTGCAGCCCCTGCCAGAACCCCCAGTAGATTAAGCCCCCCGACATGCAGCCTACTATGTACAGATGGTTCATCTCCGCCATGGGGTAAACGAGCTCAAAACTATTTATGGAAAAAGCCCTGTACTGACTAAAACACGACAGCCGCTGCGGGCCGGCGCGGGTCGCGCGAGTCACAACCCCGACCCCCCATGACTCTTCTTCTCGCTCCAATTTTCACATTCCCCATAGAGGAGAGCTTTTCGTCTGGCTCGAATTAGATGGATAGGGGAGAATTCTTTTTTTTCCTCTCCTCAAATCGTACCGCAGGGAATATGCGTAGGAGACTCTGGGGGATCGACGACGAAGTCGTCGTAAGCGACCAAACTGCCCGTGTGGGGGGTCAACTGCACGACACCGGCGGCGTCTTTCGTGACTGTGAAACGAGAAGAGTAACTAGAAAGTTGATGGGGAAAAGTATGGGTTAGTAAACAACAGTCCAACTGGGCGCATCCAGCAGATAAAATAATACTCGACGTTTGCGAGCAAAGCTCAGGAGTGCCACTCACTACGCTTGGGAACAGTTCCCGCCATCAAATCGAGTCTCGATAACACCGAGCACCTGGTACGTCTTCTGGCCTGCCGTCTCCGAATCCACCGTCGTCGCGTTGGGCAGGTGGTTCCAGTGCTTCGTGCCGGCAGCCGGCAGGAGCTGCTGCTTGAGCGCGACGATGGCGTCGGCGCCCGTGGCGACGTGGCCGAGCACCAGGAGCTGCCCCGTCGGCGTGAAGAAATCGATGAATGTGGTTTCGGCGCTGGGGTCTTCGGCGGACGCGTAGAGTCTGAAGTTGGGTTGGAAAAGCCGGTTATGTCAGCATGATATATCATCACACGCGTGTAATTTGCCAACGAATAGGTATGAGGGAGGAACTGACTCTTTTAAGTATGATGCGAATGTCGGCTCAACATCTGGGGCAGGGGTGTATCGGGACATCCCAACCGCCGCGGCGGCGCCCACCAAGGGTAAAGAAGCAACAACGTGGCTGAGCTTCATCTTCAAACTGTCTCCTGAGAAATGATGTACTCGGAAAGCGGTTTTCAACAGAATATATGCGCCGCTGGCATAGCTTTTATAGTCATTACGCCTGCGTTCTAAAACGACTTTGACCCCTGAAGCGACAACCTGTTTTTGGGTCTTGGCCGGCAAACCTATTGGCAATGAGCATGCCGTTCAAGTGGACACGATGTAGTCATAATCCTTGCCTTCCCCATCTATATCTCCACTGTGTGCTGGAGAGAGATATGGTTTACATTGATTTCTCCATATTCTCCCCATTGCCCCGCTTGGTATTGACTCGTTATAGATGGCATATGTTTCTCTACTCTATTCAAATTTCTAGATGTAACTATCACTGCCCAGTGGCTACGTATAGCTAGTAAACCTTTGCCAGCCAGCTATTCCGTCGCCAGTAATCCTTCGTCTTGACAAAAAGGCCATTCATTCGTCGATGAGAATTGATGATTTTTAAAATAATATATCTGTGCTCGTTCCATGAGTATCACGGACGTGGGCTACCAGACGGCGAGACTAGTGCGGCTGTCGAGCTGGACTCCCCCTCGACCCATAAGCTCCATGCTTCCTGTGTAAGTTTCCTTCTCTATGCATCCTGCGCAATATATCAATCTCGGGTCTTTACGCTGTGAAACCGTATCGATGACCAATCGAAACACAGCCCAGAAGCTCTGGAGCAACACGAGATCCGCCACCAGAATGGTGAAGAACATGGTACCTGGCGCTTTGGCACGCGGGACCTGGCAGATGTAGTTCGTCGACATGAAGGCCGGGGCGGCTCCTAAACTCGGTTGTGGCGTTTGGTTGGAGTCGAACGTCTTCTGCGCAAGGCCGTCGTCTGCATCCCAATGGGGAGCAAAAGACTCGTTTTTCGACTTTGCAGCAGCCCGCGCCGAGCTCCACCACTGGACCTCGCTGGTCAGATTCGTCGTCAGATTAGCCAGTAGGTTTGGGTGGGTGAGCATGTTGGGCACCGTCGAGTCGTTGCGCCCCAGGTCCGCCAGCACTGTGAAATACATGGCTTTGCCCAGGAGGTTCACACGGGACCAGATCTTCGGATAGGGATGCCACTTCTCCTTCGCTTTGCTGAGATCTGCCAGTTCACTTGTGACATTGGTCCCGCAAAAGCTTGATTCGACGTAACATTCGGTGGTGAAGAAGTCATCGCTCATGGTCTCTTCTCCTGTACCGTTGTCCGTCGAGTCCTTGCGTCTGAGCGTGATGGCGGCGTTATAAGTTTGCGATTTGCCCGCCTCGGTGTCTTCTGCGCTGTCGATGTAGGCCTTCGCCGTCACCAGCCAGTACATGTAGAGCATTGACTCGCCCCACCACAGGCTGGTAGAGCTTGTCTTGTTCCGAGATAGGAATGGCTTGACTTCCGGGCCGATCAGCTTGTAGTTGCCCTTTATTTCGAAGTATGTTGGACGCTGAACCCTCTCGGGGGTATCGATCAGTACCGAGCAGGTGACAAAAGCATCGACAGATAGCCCCACGGGCGAAGCGGCTCTGATCTGCTGGTTCATTGTATATTTGCCCAGCACATCTATTGAGATCCTGGAAACGTTACAGTCTTGCAGCATGTTGTTGTGGTATACAAGAGATCCCAGGTTGAGCCTACTTCCGTCATCCTTCGTCCGCCAAACGCTTGTTAAAGTGTACGGAATTGCATTATTTTGAGTGAAAATCAGGGCATTAGGCGCTAATGTGGTGGACGCGCACGTGGCGCGCGAGCTGGCAGTGAAGTATGAAGGGAAATGAATACCCCCATACGAAGACGGGTCAACGATAGTCGCGTTGGGGTCACTGGAAGGCTGTTGGACCAGCTCATAGCCCGTCGATGCGTAGTTGAAGAACGAGACCAGGATGGCTATAATGATGCCTCCGATAATGGTGACTGGAGTGAACCACCGGAATGGATACGGCCGTGTCAGATTGTAGGTGAAGAATGAGTCATGCATCTTGGGTATTGGTGAGTACATTTGCCCATCGACGCATGATACGGTGAAATGGGTACGGAGAGTGAGAGAGAAGAATGATTGCAGAAAGAATGGTTGCAGTTAAGAAGTAGGTTTACGGGGGAAACATCATTTATCAGTGCCCACGGCATGCAGGACTCGCATTAATGGTTGAGCAGGGATTATTCAAGCCTCCAAACGTCCTGGGGCGGTGTTCTCAGCTGAATGGGGACTAAAAATACCAGCCCAATCACGTTGATGGAGGAGAAACGGGCCGCTGCGACTTTCGTATGCTCTGTCTCAGGGCATGATGTTGTGTAACTGGAGCTGGTTGATTTAAGTCCGATAAGTCTGTCATCATAATAACGGCCTTCGGCCTGGACTGCGTATTACGGACTACGTTGACAAGATGGTAAAAGCTGGAATATAAACATTTGCGATGTTACATGCAGCACGGGTCATCCCTGGGGAAAAAACCAAGTATTATTAGCACTGAAGTAACAGTTATATGAATCACCCTACCACCTCCATTTCATATATGAGGCACCGTAAGAATCCAGGATGGCGAATCATACGCCGATGCGGGGAGCGCTCGCAGTGAGACCAGCGCTCCCACCACCAGATAAACCCGAGCCACCACGTACAGAGTCCCGTCTATCGAACACAGTATAAGCAAGACGACCCTACTCGTCCTGCTCCCATAGCCGGCCAGCTGGTTGTACCAATACCACCAAACGCTCCCCGAGAAGTGGCCCAGCAGGTTAAGGATGGACCACAGCAGCCCACTGAAGACGAGGTATGCCCCTGACGCCCGCCAGAACCACTGCTCGGCGGGTGTCGGGAGCACTTCGTTCCAGCCTGCAAGATGCACGGCACTGTACAACGTGCTCGCGCTCCACAGCACAACGCCCATCAAGTGGCCTTGCATATCGCGAAGCAGGTCGTCGCCGGGCCAGTTCTTCGGACGTTCCACGACGAGCTCCTCCGACGGGGAGACCATACCCCTCCGCTCGTCAAGGCCAGGAGCCTTGTTAGGGGTTCTCCCGGCCTTGATGTGGTTCCTGATCTTCTGGGGCATCTCGGGATAGAGGCGAAGCGCGTCGCGGTATCTAGACTCCTCCTGGTCGGTCTCTTGATACTCCAAGCGACTACGTATCGCTGGTAAACGCTCAATGGCTTCACAGGCAAGTCTCCATCTTTCCATCTCCATATCCCGCACTATCTGATCCTTGGTGCCTGCCAATTTTCTTTGGGCTCTTTCGATACCTGGATACCAGCTCCGCGGTACAAGAGAGCCCCCAGATAAGGTAGCATCGTCTACCAACCCAAACCTCTTGCTCGCGTGTTCTTCTGTGATCCTGAGCACCTTCGTGGTGACCTCCTCTGTTTCGTGGGAGTGTGCTGGATCAAGAGTATCTGCTTGGGATTTTTCGGGCATGGCAGTGGCAGGCGACGGCATGTATACCATCTTCGACATCTCCGTCTGAACACCGAAATCACGCAGGAAGTCGCGATCGACCCTGCTGTCTGAACTGACTTGGCTCGGCATGTACATATAGGCGCAGATCGCCCGAGTCCATTCTCCCTCCACGAGGGTTGGGGCTTTGATCCACTTGGGTTTGTGCCACCAGAGCGCGTAGCTGATCAGAGCGCAGACGACGTGGCCGATTGTGTTGGTCTCGAGCGGCGTGATGGGCAAGCCGACGCCGAGTCGTGCAGCCACCTGTACGACCATCCAGCCGACCTGGAAGCAGCAAATGACTTTGCCTGTTGCATCGGTCTTGTTTCTGTCTTGGATGTTGGTCCGAGTTATATAGGGCGACAGACCGCAATCGGCTAGCAGTTGGATGCCGCGAGGCGTTATGTAGAGACGCTGGTATTTCGGGAGGAACGAGGGACCGTTCTTCATATTAGGGCTAGTTAACCGTATCGAAGGCGAATCCTCCCATTCCCGCGTAGAAGCCATGGACCAATGACCATTGCTCCGTGGCTGCTGTGCGACGATGCCCCTTTTTGTAGATATTCGAGTTAGCGTAAGAGCCTCAAAAAGTGGCACGGCGGATTCCTAATAACTCACCTCTTTGACCCGTCTAGTGAGGCTGCGGGGCGGAAACGTGTTGCCGCCAGGCCGCCCAAATGACGAGTTCGGGGCCAAATATACCTAGAACACTCCATTTAAGGTTCCTGTACATAAATTTGAGAACTCGCCATGGCGAGGCAGGTTCAAGTGTACAGCTGACCATACGCAGAGACCTAGTGTCAAAAGACACGAAAAAAGGAGAGACAAGGTGCCTCTGCCATCGGGGTCGTCAATGTACCCAACAAGTGTGAAGTTGAGGGAGGTATTGCGCTGAACCTCCATTCGCTGGATGGTAAGTGGCGATCGTGGGTTATCGGGGTTTTCCGCGTTGTCGCCTGGCAGTTTGGCTGCGTAGAAAGGACAAAGTCGTGAGTAAAAAGCTCTTCTGCTGGCGGTTGTTGAGCATTTGAGGCACTGCAGGAAAACATAACATCGTTAGAAGAGACCATGGGATCGCCATACGCATCATCGTCTCGATTGCAACGGTCGATTGCAACCGTCTTTGGGCCAATTTGGCAACGCCGTTTCTCAGTTCTCAGGGGGTCCGCGACCAGAGAACACCCCCTCGCGGCCCCTGCAGTGCAGGAATCGGGCGGCCCGAGGTGCTCGGGTTGGCGGCGCTTCCTCGACGCTTATCGCTTAACAAACAGTCAGATACAACGGTACACGTCCACTAATGAAATCGACGGCTTAAACGCGATCATGGTATTGGCGGAAGACTACCTTGTTTGCCATCTTGGCAAGACAAAGAGCCTTGCCGGAACTCCGGATAGCACCGCATGCAGACTCGCAGAGGACCTCTGTATGTCTGAGTTGATATTCATGGCGGACGGACTTGGTCCCCGAGTTACTATTAGTTTTGGGCAGAAGACTCCACTGAGACGTCCATTAGCAGTAATACAGCATGATCTCGTTCGAGTTGGGAAGACGAGACTGACTATGGGCGAAGCTATGTATTGTTTGGGAGTACGAGCGCCGCCTCGAGTGAGAGAGCGAGCCATCGAACGATTTCAATCACCGATTACCTGCGACAAGCAACCGATTAGGTGATGCGAATTTATCACAACACTTGGCGCCTGAAAGTCTCTGGGTTGTGATAAGTGATACGCTCATCTAATTGGTTACCGAGGAGAAATCCTGTGACATATTATGCAGCAATCAGCAAATGGACGAGTTCAGGATTCAGCGAGCCTTGGCTTCGGGGGGTTTCCTTTTCGATCCCTCGTCCCCTCGCTCGTCGTTCATATTTGCCGAAGAGTTGGACAAACTCCTTCTCAGGAAACAATCTTTGGGCTATTCTTAAGTCATATACCGTGCTCGCGTTGCCAAGGTACACAATGCCTAAATTTCGTACGGCCACAAACTCACCTTCCAACCAGGGCGGCAATGATAAGGAGCAACTCTTGGCGCCGACGCCACCCAGCGACGTGGTCGATCGGGGAGGCTGGTTCAGAGCACCGAAATTGCTCTACTTCCACCAGATACCACATTGGCAGCAGGACAATGAGTACATACTGAGCGGATATAGGTCTGTCAACGTTTCCAGCTCCTGCCATTGAAGCATTTTCTAACTGCCTATGAAGACCGACGTCAGAATCGACCTGGCTCTCTGTGGCCAGCCTTTCGTATTTGCACAACCAGACCATCAATGCATACTCCCATCTGATGGGTGCTTTGATCTTTGTCAGTTTGCCATACTACTTCTATGAGTATGTCTACAAGTATCAAAGCCACGCCGAGGCAATCGATCTGGTTGTAGTTTCCACCTACTGCATCGGAGTCGCAGTTTGCTTTACGTTTTCTGCTACGTAAGTTGAACTTCTGCTGGTATACGTGTATACTTACCCCTGAAACGATTTGTGTACTAATAAACTCTAAAAAGATTCCATGTGAATTGGAACAACTCCAAGGAATTCACAGCCCTCTGCAACAAGCTGGACTATCTCGGCATCTTGGTCTTTATGTGGGGTGCAGGAATACCAACCATCTACTACGGATTTTACTGTAATGAGGGTTTGCGTTGGTTGTATTGGACCTCGGTATAGTTTTACCCGCTTGACCCCTATGCTTGCCTTGTGGGTCCACCGAGCTAATAAACGCGTCCGTATAGACGAGTGGGACCGCCCTGGCATGTGGAATCTCCACTCTGAACCCACACTTCAGCTCCCCCAAGTTCCGGCACTGGCGTGCCTGCTTCTACGCCGGGTTCGGGCTGAGCTCCATAATTTTCATCGTCCACGGCTGGGAGTTGCAGAAAGCACGCATGTATTTGGTCTGGATGGGCTGGATGGCGACATCGAACCTCGTGGGCGCGGCCCTCTATGCCATCAGGGTAAGAGCCGTGAAGTACCATACCCACAACCCAACTTCACTGACATGAGTTTCTGTAGATCCCTGAGAGGTGGGCTCCGTATCGGTTTGATCTTTGCGGCGCTAGTCACCAGCTGTTTCATATTTTTATCATTGCCGCGGCGGTGATTCATTTCAACGGCTTGGTGGTAGCATTTCGCATCATTAGATCGAACCAAAGCCCTTGTCATGGTTACTAGGTGATCGATACATAGACGTCAGGCTGCATCCAGGCCACAGTTTCGAGAAGTCAGGTCATTGCTGGTTACGAGATTATTTTCTCTTTCTCATTTTATACCAGGTCAGCCTTGTAAGAACCAAAGACTCATAAAGAGCAAGTTACCCTCAAATATATAAACTTGAAATAGGTGATTGTATTACCGATTACGAAAGGTTAATTGTTAAAAAATCAAGACATATATACAACGTAGTCGCCCTGGTTAGTCACCAAGAGCTACGATAAGTCGTTCTGGTGGCTTTTCCCATTAGCGACTTTTTCCGGGTAGTAATTGATGTGTCCGTCAGGTGTCCGGATGCCCAGTCTATCCCACAGTGTTCGTGCTCGGATATAGGGGTCAAGCTGCCAATAATTCTCCCTGTTGATTTGGACAGCCAGTTCGTGCCTCCGACTTTTGGCGCCGTCGTCCTTTGGATTGCTTATCCATTGGCGCGTCGCCTCCTCAAATTCCTTTGCGAGAGCTTCTCTCGCCGCCAAGAGCTGGTCCCTTACGGCGGTGTCGCACATCATCGCGTTCTCGTCCGGTTCGGGCTCGAGATACGCATACTCCAGGGATCCTTGCCGCCCAGCTCCTTGGGCAAACGTTCCGAATCCATATGCTGGCCGAGGTCCTTGGTGTTGGTGCTGAAGAAGATCTTGCTGGCAATAACAGGATCCGCGATCCACGTGCTCACCAGCTTCCAGATACCTGGGAAGAACCACGGAGCCTTGTGGACTATGACTTTGCCTAGCATTTCGGGGTAGTTCGCCTCAAAGCACTGGATGATGAACTTCACCGGCACGTAGTCCTGCATTACAGTCAGTTAATTGTCAAGCGAGGCGGCCCTCTATAGGTCAAGCATAATATTACATACCAGGTTGCCCATTCCAAATCCTGTGAGATCAAATATAACGGCCTAGAAGTCCTGATTAGCGCGTGTTTCCAAGATAGAGGCTCGAGGCTTGATGCCATATACGTACGGCAGTATCGCAAGGAGGCGTAAACGCCAGCCGCGCCGTCTCAATGATGTACACAATCCAGCGCTTGAGCACCTCTTCCGACTGGTCGCGGCTGAAGTGCTTTCGGACGCGTACGATGCATACGGGGCGGCCGTCCTTGTCGACCCCGCGGACCACGCACTTGCCCGCCCGCATCTGGAACATGAACTCCTTCCCGCGCTTCCGGACCGCGCTGTCCTCGGTGGTCGAGGTGGCACCGGACTCCTGTTCGTGGGCCAACGCCTCGCCTTCGCGCAGGATCTCTTCGACGTGCACCACTTTGGTCCGCCAGTGTAGGGTCGCGACAAGCATGGCCACGGCTTTGCCGACCTCCCACTTGCGCGCGCGGAGGAAGCGCAACAGGAGTGCGTCGGGGTGCTCGACCTGGACCATGCTCCAGAGCGCAGACCTGGTCTCGTCTTGGCTCATCTCCACGTCTGCACTCGTTTGCTGCACGTCTACAGCAGCTGGGCCCTCGTCGCTGGAGCCGCATTTTCTTAACACCACGGCCCACATCTCCGTCAGTTTCGACTCCTGTTGCGGAGTCAGGTTTCCGACCCGTCCCTCGAGTAGCTCCATTGCTCCGACGACCTTGGGAGAAAATGAGGTGAGATCCAAGAAAGGTGATTCCCAGGTCATTCAAAGAGGGAATGATGATGTAGAGGTGGCAGAAAAGGTCAAAAATCGAAATGCATCTGCAGCAATGTTATGGCCATTGAAGTAAACAAATATGCAAAATAAAAATAAAATATGGTGGCTGATAGCGACCAGATGACGATTCTAAGGATCTACCCGGTGATTGATTGCTTATGGTTTGCGAATCCTTTGCGGGCCCAGCCCCTAACTAAGATGGATAGGGGGCGGCCGGGGGTGATTGCGGGGCAAGTGAATCTGGCTTGTTGGGGGGACCCATTGTACCCAGCTGACCGGATCCCTCGGCCGAGTCCCCTTCAGGTTTGGGAAAGACGACTTCAGACTTGATGCAGATGACTTCGTCCCCCTCTCATGTGTCTGTTTGTGTATGCTGCCGACTCTTTGCATGGCGCGAATGGTTGCATGAAAGAGGTCAGAGATCTTCCCGAGCTCAAATTAAGTCACCCCCCATGACGAAGTTCCCCGCAGCGGTCCCTCCCCTACCGCCTGCCATCCAATCTGGCCTCTTTTTCTCTTTTCTCGTGAGCCAAGGCAGGACAGGTTATTCGGCGACGGAGATGACAACTGATAGATGCAATTGTTTGCTTTTGATCGAGCTCGACAGGGCTGACAGTTGTCGCTATTAGCGCGTTAAAACGAAGGTGCAAGTATCAGCACCTGAGAGAAGAACATCAAAATCACTGTCCACCACTTTATCCTGGGATCAAACTTAGTGGCCAAATGCCAATTCGGCATAAACATGGAGTTATCACCCGGAATAATCGGTGTTGCTAGTAATGCAACGATATTAGAGGGCGCCCATTCTCTCAAGTCGTGAAATACAATTCCTTTGATTTCAGACAAAGCTTTGTTCCACGCCCGGATGTTGAAAGCCCCGAAACATCATACCTGCTTTGAAGAATAAGTGACTATACTTTTGTTCGCTCAACTTGGAAAATTGCGAAAAGACTTTGTTTGGGGTTTGCTATCGTCGTACATTCTTGAAATGTCTATATATAAACTACACTAGCCACCCCTATGGCAAGAACACAACACAAGCTGACATCTCACAGACAAAGTGCCTCTCACCATCACTCTATCAAAAAGAGTCAACTTATCGTCCTTGGCAGTAATTTCTTGGTTACTAGTCCCTGCATCCATACTTTACACCATGGATGGTTCTCGGTCCCGTTCATCGGAGGTTTCGCGTGGCCGTACTCGACGCACCTCCTTTAGTCGAGCTCGAGTCCCGAGTCAAGAAGATGGCAGCAGGCCAACGCCACCCAGCGTCAACGAGTGGGATCAGATGTATCCGCCCGCGGGCCCGACCCAACCGAACGTGCGACCACCCACTGGTCGTAAAGACTCGAGCAAGTCGAAGAGGTCCAGGAGCTCATCGCGTCGAGATCGGTTCAGAGGCACTACAGTCGACAACGCACTCACGAGTATCGGACGAGGCGTTCGGAACTTATTTGGTTCGAAACCGAAGAATCTTGCCGGGTGTCCTAAGCATGATCTGGCTCGCTGTATTTCTTGTATGACTCATCTCGATATTAATGGCAAGACATCCAAGGATGGAACCAAGATCGATACGACCCATAAGGTTGACGAGCCTGTCAATGTCGAAATAACTCCCGTTTTCGGCGAGGGGGCGCGATTCGATCCCGCCCACGACCTGCAGCTTCATGCCAAGTTGAACGTGGAATCTACTATACAGACACAAACAAGACCGCCAGCCCATTTCACAACCCCCTCTAGGAAATGGTTCACCTACTGCTCCACCTGCGGAGTGACTTACCTCGTGGGCAAGACGGGGAAGAATGTTGCGGCCGACCATCCGTCCCATGCTACCACCGACCTCGGCCAAAGGACTATCTGCGTTTATGTTGACGCTGGCGTTAATGAAAACGCTGAAGGGACGCTTGTGGGCGACTCGTCGGTATTCTTCGGGCCCAAATCTTCGTACAACGCGCTGTCTACGGGCGCGTACGACCTGGAGCATCAGCAGTCAATCCAAATCTCGGCCCTTCGCAGGGCGCTGCACCTCGCGCTGACGGTCCTGGAACAACGAAAGGCCCTAGTGGCGAAGCACGCCATCAGCAACTCGCACAAGTACCTATGGGACATGTGTACGCAGTTTCGACTGTTGATCTTATCAAGAATGGAAGCTGTCGACAGCTGGCTTAAATTGGCTCGAGACGCCATGGGCCAGGGCCAGCTAGACCCGCGGATTGAGGCCGACTTGCGAAAGATTGACGAGGACGTGATGAGACTTGCATTGCAAGGCATCGAAGTTCAGTTTTTCCCTCTCCCAGCATTCCATGCGTATGAGCCTGAGTATGAGTTTTTCTACGAAAGGTTCATTTAGCTTTGGGGTAAGAGAGAGAGCGCCCGTCTTCGTCCGAACGCGTCGTGCATGTTGACTGACGTCCGGCATTAACCCAGCCATGTTAAGGTAACAAAGTGGCAGGTGGTCAGTGCGGTTCACTGCCAGCCATAGGTCGTAGCATTACTTTCCTTCCAAGTATGGGATTCGTCAGACCAGGTAGGTACACTGTAGAATGTAGGAATTGAATCAGTCATAATTATGTATTAACGTATTTGCTAACAGCCGAATTTATTAGTTTCGAATGTGCATTAGATAGGGGAAGCTATGTTGGTTGAAACTGCGACCTCCAGCAGAGTGTGAGGTACTGAACTGGATCGAGTAAGCAATGGTAGGGGGCCCTGCGATAACCCCACCTGCTGGCGCAAAAACCTTCCTGTGATGATTCAATCAGCTCGTTTTTTCCGATGACAACGACAGTAACTCTACTACCAAACAAAACGCCCCTTTTAATTCTCAGTCCTTGGTCATTCAAACAATGGCGGAGCATCCTTCATTCACCCTCGCCGGCCTTTGTAAGTTAACATGCTCGTCAAAAAGTGTGACCCCTCTGTTTTGGGCCCTTGACTGACTCGCTCGTGGCATAGTGGCTGTTGGCGGAACTATGGGCTATGTCCGAACTCGATCAACCCCGTCTCTGGTCGCCGGCATCGGTCTGGGTGTCTCGTACGCTTACGCTGGTATGTATTCCGCTTTTGAGTCGCCTCCTTCCGCTCCATCGAGATTTCACTGCCGCTGATCGCACTGGCAATCAGGTTATCTCATCAAGCAGAACCGGGACTACGGCACGGAGCTGGCTCTCGGCAACTCCGCCCTCCTGACTGCGTCGGCTGTCCCACGTATTATCAAAACAGGTGGTCGCGGGCCCGTTCCACTAGCCCTGGGCAGTGTTGGCTTGCTGGCCAGCTACTACTATGCCCGGAAGGTCCAAGAGTTTAGGTACGGTGTTTAAGCTAGTTACTCGAGGACTGTACTGCAGTGGACGTTGTTGTAGGATGCTTGGGCAATGAGGTCCACGAATCCAGTGTAAGATATCATGTAACATGCCAGCCACTCTTCTTTGAAATCAACCATACTCTCCGTTCGGTGTATTACCTAACTATTCAATGCCTGTTCTTCATGAGTCGAGGACGCCCAACTTGTAGCCGATCATACATAGTCGATACTGCCACCGCGACCGAGTTTTCCGTAAATGCCATTCGTCAAACAACGAAAAATCCCTTGATCTCGGATACAACCAGATCGGGAATCTGTTCTGGAATGTAGTGCCCCGAGTTAACGCTGTGGCCTTCGACGGTCACATCTTTCGATGAAACCTGCTTCCACTCCTTAACCGCGTCGAAGCACTTCTCGATGACGCCGTGCTGACCCCACAGAACCTTGAGCGGGCAAGCGATCAGGCTGCCCCGTTTGATATCCTCTCGGGCCTCCTCCAGGTCCACCGTCGCCGCGGCCCGGTAGTCGTCGCACATGGCGTGCACCGTCGCCTCGTCGCCGAGCCCCGCGACGTACTGCTCCCAGCACTCGGGCGCGAAGATGCTGAGCCCAGCGTCCTGGCGGCCGCCCATGAAGGCCTCGGCGATCTTGCGCGGGTTGGCGAGGAGCATCATCTCGGGCAGGGGGGCGGGCTGGATCAGCATGAACCAGTGGAAGTAGGCCCGCGCGAAGTCGAACGACGTCGCCTCGTACATGGCCAGCGTCGGGCAGATGTCGAGGAAGACGGCGGCGTGCACCCGCCGCGGGTGGTCCACGCACAGCTTGTGCGCGACACGGGCGCCGCGGTCGTGGCCGCACACAAAGAACGGCTCGGCGTGGTGGCCGAGCTGCGTCATCACGGCGGCGCAGTCCCGGGCCATGGCGCTCTTGGCGTAGGCGGCGACCCCGCCCGGCTTCGAGGACTGGCCGTAGCCCCGCAGGTCCAGGAGCACCACGGTGTAGGCCGAGGTCAGCTGCGGCGCGACGCGGTGCCAGATATGGTGGGTCTGCGGGAAGCCGTGCAGGAGGAGCAGCGCGGGCTTCTGGGAGGATGCATCGCCGCTTTTGAGGCCGAAGATGTCTACCCTGGGCTCGGGCTGCGTGGTGATCGTAAACGACTCGAACTTATCCATTGCGGTGAGATCCAGCTTGAGATGATGGAGCACAGTCAATTGTAAGGCAGGAGTTAACCGATTATTAGTAGTAGGCCATCCATTGCGGGGTCCGAGCGGATGTTGGATGCGGGGCCGCACGCCCTTGATCATTGACATATCCGAAGGCGGCCACATCCTTAAGGTTACCCAAATACCGGGCTTCTAATGCCATTGGGATCAAATCATTATCAGCAAGTGCCCGTCTGTGAACCAGGTCCATAGGCTGCTGAACACAACTCCCACAGTGCCTAATTTCCAGTACACTACCTCACTTCCGGATGCCGAGCTCTTGCCGAACCTTCCCCAAGCAGGTAGGAGTCCGGAGGCCATCAAAGATGGACCCCGCGTGGGTGGGTTCAGACGCCGGAACAGGCGGAAGAAGACGGTGTGGTGGTCGACAGTGACTTGGTAGTTCGCTGACAAGTCCCGTAATGATCACTTGCTTTTTTACAGGCATGTCGCTGAAGCAGGCTTCCTACGAGATAGCCCATATCGCAATCGCGTGAGTTGCCCCTTTTCATCTGGCCTTTTTCTTTTCCTTTTTTATCCTTTTCCCGGGGTTTTCCTTTAGAGCTTCAAGTTATGGAATACTGGAACACCTCTAGGGGCTTAGATTCATGAACAAAGGCACATGACCGACTAACATCCACCAGGGCCTTCCCGCCTCGTAAATAGGGGTGAATGTTTCAAAGTTGATCTATCTACGATATGCTCAACATTCGGGCTTCATCTTCTGACAGGACCCTCAACCAACACTCCTATCTTGACGATTGGCTGCGGGATGAAGCCCGAGAGCACCAAAATGGTTGCGGTGTTCTGCCTTCACGTGCTTGGTTGCAAACCTGGTATATCGCATGACTTATGTGGATCGTGTTGAAACTGGACCTCTGAGAGTTTCCGAATGTCTCGGGTGGTCTCTTAAGAGGACTTCGTCTTTCGTTACGGCAATGGTCACGGATCAGGAAAGTCTTATCTGTATGATTTAGAGTGTGATTCGCCACTAACAAACTCTGTAATAAGAAAAGCAACACCACTTCAGGGGCTGAGACAGGATGACGATCATAACTCTCTGACCCCCAATCATCGCAGTACTGACGGGATTGCACTATAGTTGCGGTGCCGTCAAACCAGCATTATCATGATCAATTCGGCGTTACCATTCTACGAGAAAGGAGCTTGGTTTTCTAGCTCATGGTAAGCACCCTACAGATCCGCACAATAAGTGAGCGAAAATGTTAAGAAAAAGCACCACTTTAACTGTTGCCTCGTCAAAATGAAAGTGAGGTGATGATAGTATCCGAGTCCCGTAGTGGGTTGCGATTCAAGATGTACTCTGAGATCTATTCCGTGCTTACCAACCTCTTCACCGGTCTCAGCCATCCGCAACTGAAAAGTTACAGATTTGTGTGGCACACGTATGTCTTGCATTACCCAAGCTGAAGTTGCTAGATTCTAGGGATTATTGGTCCGGACATCTTGAATCTAAACACGATTTCCGGGACAGGCAGAGCGTGGAATCGAACCCCCTACCCGAGGAAGACTTTGCTATATACATAGACAGTTTCACACGACTGTGTCCGTAGCCAAGACGAGAGTTCTATCCTTGATTGCATGACCTCACTTCTGAACAAGGGTTCGATTGTGAACGGACAAGTCCTGAAGAATGGTACCAAGCCGGAACATTGCAACCAAGATCGGCCGGTCTTCGGGTCAAAGAAGGTGCCCAGTACACTGGCGCAATCAATCGCGGCCACCAAGGCAGAATACCGGAGAGTTGGGTCGAGTGGATTGATCGTCTCCAATCCTATTTGGGAACTCTTGGGCTGGGGGACTCGCAATGGATGAACTGGGCTATGGACGAGGAAGAGGTACAGTGGTTTCTCCACCCGATCGTGCGATGACTACCATTCCCAGACTGACTATCCAGTAGGCACGGAAGATACTATACGCTGCCTACACCAGAGGCATCAATACATGGGGTGGGTAATGGGGGAGCACGGACTGGACCTCAAAAAAGGTCTCATTGACCGACTGACTGACTGCGATAAGATACCGCCAATGCATACAGCAATGGAAAAACCGAAGCCATCATCGGGCGCGTCATCAAGGACTTCAACATCCCGCGGCGCAAGCTGGTGCTCATGACCAAGTTTGGGCGGATCGTGGCGGACACGGAACACGGAGAGTCCAGTGACTTCGTCGCGTTCCTAGACGAGTCCGTCCAGAAGAGCAAAGACTACGTGAACCAGTATGGTAAGTCCAATTCCATGTTACCAATTGGCCGACCCTAATCAACATCTTGACTGACCACTGCCATCCCCCTTCCTCGCGCCTCTAGGCCTCTCGCGAATGGCCATCCTCGGCGCGGTGGAACAGTCGCTGGAGCGGCTGCAGTCGACGTACATCGACGTCCTGCACATCCACCGCTGGGACCCGGACACTCCGATCGAGGAGACCATGGGCACGCTGCACGGGCTGGTGGCCGGCGGCAAGATCCGCTACCTCGCGGCCTCCTCGATGTGGGCGTTCGAGCTGGCGCAGCTGCAGTGCGTGGCCAAGCTCCGCGGCTGGACCAAGATCGTGGCCATGCAGCACCACTACAGCCTGCTCTACCGTGAGGAGGAGCGGGAGATGATCAAGTTCTGCAAGAGGACGGGCGTGGGCATGCTATCGGTAAGTAAAAGTTGCTCCAAGACAGTAGGGATGATCCAGCCATCCACCATCCTCATTACCTACCAAATCCCCCTTTCCCCGCCACTTGCTAGATACAAAACAGGCTGACGATGTCAACGCAATGGGTAACAGTGGTCTCCTCTAGCCGAGGGTTACCTAGCACGACCACTTGAAATGGCAGACCGCACAGCCCGTTTGGCGCGCTTTGGACACGGATCCAGCGATGCCGACCGCGAGATCATCGCGCGGGTCCAGCAAGTCGCGAGCCGTCACAATGCCGTGATGAGCCAGGTTGCCCTGGCGTGGCTGAACAAACGGGTCAGCGCGGCCATTGTCGGCGTCAACAGCATCGAGCGCATGGACGAGGTACTGGGGGCTCGCGAGGTGGTTCTCACAGAGGAGGAAGACGCGTGGCTGGAGGAGCCGTACAAGCCGAAATCGATTCAGGGGCATTCCTGAGGAGGAAGGCCTCAAGTCTTGAGGAAGTGGATGGGCGGACGTCAGTTGGTAGGAAAGAACAGGCAGATCGTACAACGTCCGTCCGCACCACAATAGGAGACATTATTGAAAACATCAGTGATATATATTAAATGATACGGGGTTATTTATAGACATGGTGGATCTATTTGTAAACAGCCCTTCTCTAACAAGCTTTCCTCATTATATTGATTGGGTCAAAACTCATCGGGGGTAAACAGAATGGCGTATGATATTGGTACAGTCCACTGCAATACGATTCTCCCGTGTCATCCGCATGAGAACTTCATCCTTAGTGTTTCCCCTTGCCGGATCGAGCGTTATCTCCATTCCCACTCGTATTCTGTTGGTTTGACTCTTTGGATGCCTGGCTTGATTGCTGTCCCGAGGCTGCATTCTTGGCCTGTCGATTGTCGTCTGGCTTCTGGACCTGAGCAGGGTTGGATTTCTCTGATTTCAGATCTGTACTGGTGCCACCAACCGTCGTTGAGGCCAGACGGAAGGGCGCGCGGAGTGCAGATCTGGACGTTCTTTGGAGAGTGGCGGCGTTGGGGATAGTACTCCGGGTGGAAGCGCGAAGGATTTGACGAACGGAGAGCATCGTGACGATTAGTGGAAGAGGCGATTACTTTGGGTCCGTAATGTGAAATAGTATTACAAAAAGAATACGGTTGTCCTCTTGAAAATGACATATATCTCAAGGCTGAGCTGAGAATCTTCAAGTAAGGCGTTCGCAGCCAGTCCCCTTTACTATGTTACATGATGAACGAGCGAAAGCGGTTGCGCTAGATATGATGACCTCATTATAGCGTCATGACTTGGAATATCTCTATTATTCATACTAAAATAGTCAATGACAGCAAGTTCAATCAGTATTTGACGACAATGCCTAGAATATGAAAATGGGGGATGTAGTGTTCCAAATCAATGTGGCAGGGCAGTTGAGCACCTGAGATGCAACATCAGTGGCGAGCTAGTGCAGTGGTGGGGTTTTTCCGGGGCCCCGCCATTTACTCGGGGACCTGCCGAGGTTGCGACTTGGCTTAACTTTTACCTCGTTGAACGAACGCACCTGATCGCATATTCTGGCTGTCTTTGCCCAGGCCATAAACCACTATGCTGCTCGTCTGTGGCTAACCTCGGAAGTGATTAAGCCATCTTTATAAGCCATTGAGGCTGCTTGATCGCAGGATGGCGGCTTCTTAGTGATGCATACGACAGCCATGCTGTAGACTCGTATCGAATCATTTATCATTCGATGTCACATGAACGCCCCAGGCATGCGTTCTAGTCGCATCCCTGCCTTCTGTGCGACCCAACCATGTTTGGAAGCTGTGCTGGGGGCTGAGTGAAGTAAGTTTAACATGGATGGGATATCCGACTGCGCCGGGAAACAACGGCTCCCCCGCATTGCACACCGAGAGCTCGGCTGTCAATTCCCTCCATCTTGCAACAACGTGTAGTAATAGCAGAAAAAGTTAAAACTACCCTCGAAATCTCAAGATGGCTTCGGATGACCAGACTAAGCAGCAGAAGCCCGTCATCATCGTCGGCGGCGGCCTGGCGGGCCTGGTCGCTGCCTTCGAGCTGGCCGAGCGCAAGGTGCCCACCCTCATCCTCGACCAGGAGAACGAGGGCAACCTCGGCGGGCAGGCCTTCTGGTCGCTCGGCGGCCTCTTCCTCGTCGACTCGGCCCAGCAGCGCCGCATGGGCATCAAGGACAGCCGCGAGCTGGCCATGCGCGACTGGCTGGGGTCCGCCCGCTTCGACCGCGACAAGGACGACTTCTGGCCGCGCCGGTGGGCCGAGGCCTTTGTCAACTTCGCCACCGACGAGATGGAGGCCTACGTCAAGGCGCGCGGGCTGGGGCTCATGGCCAACGTCGCCTGGGCCGAGCGCGGCGCCGGCAGCGCCGAGTCTCACGGCAACTCCGTGCCCCGCTTCCATATCACCTGGGGCACCGGTCCCGAAGTGGTGCGCGTATTTGCCGAGCCCGTCAAGGAGGCGGCAAAGAAGGGCATCATCGATTTCAAGTTCCGGCACCAAGTGGACGAGCTGATCGTCGACGATACGGGCAGGGCGATTGGCGTGAGAGGCAGTATTCTGGAGCCCGATGACGCTATGCGGGGTGTCAAGACGTCCAGAAAGGTTGTAGACCAATTCGAGATATACGGTTCGGCCGTCCTTGTCTCATCCGGCGGCATCGGCGGCAATGTCGAGGCGGTCAAGGCCGCATGGCCCAAGGATCGCCTTGGGCCCCGCATCCCCGAGAAGTTCGTCATTGGAGTGCCCGCGCATGTCGATGGCCGCATGATTGGAATCACCGAGAAGGTTGGCGGAAACGTTGTCAACCGAGACAGGATGTGGCATTACACCGAAGGATTGACGAACTGGAACCCCATCTGGCCAGGTCATGGTATCCGAGTTCTACCAGCTCCATCTTCGCTCTGGCTCGACGCAACAGGCAAGCGTTTACCGCCATTTCTCTACCCAGGATCGGATACACTAGGGACGCTGAAGCATATTTGCAGTACTGGCTACGATTATACGTGGTTCATCTTAAACCAAAGTATTATAGCACGCGAGTTCGCCCTGTCCGGCTCGGAGCAAAACTCGGACATCACAAACAAGAGTCTCTGGCAGCTCCTCACGCGCATATTCGGCAAAAAAGGGGACTGTCCACGTGCAGGACTTCCAGAAACACGGCGAGGACTTCGTGGTGCGCGATAACCTGGAGGATCTGGTGACCGGCATGAACGAGCTAGCCAAGCAGTCGGGCGGGCCGCCCCTGGAGTACGACCAGATCCGCGAGGTGGTCGAGGCGCGCGACGGCCAGATCGACAACGCCTACTGCAAGGACGCGCAGGTCATGATGATCCGCAACGCGCGCCTCTACTTCCCGGACAAGATCAGCCGCGTGGCGCCGCCGCACCGGCTGGTCGACCCGCGCTACGGCCCGCTGATCGCGGTGCGCATGAACCTGCTGACGCGCAAGACGCTCGGCGGGCTCGAGACGAACCTGCGCAGCAACGTGATGCGCGAGGACGGCGAGCCCTTCTCGGGCCTCTACGCCGCGGGCGAGGTCGCGGGCTTCGGCGGCGGCGGCGTGCACGGCTACAGCTCGCTCGAGGGCACGTTCGTCGGCGGCTGCATCTTCACGGGTCGGGTAGCGGGCCGCGCTATGGCGGACGAGGTCCTGGGCAAACCGGTGACGTCGTCGTTATAGTACTGCCTTGCGCGGCAATACGTTGGCCAACAGCATATTTCCTTGGCCATTATTTTTTGGGTAGCACTTTCTAGCACATCTGCATTCGCGACGTTATCGCTTGAGCTTCGATGTCTGTATTAAAACAGTTACTCTGTATATTGAATACCTAGTTATGAGTACATGGCGCATCATTTGCGAGCTCTGTCACACGCTGGCTGATTAGTACCACTTCGCCGGCGCCAGCACCATGACGGCGCGGTGTCGCTCGCGTGTGCCGCCCTCGGCGGGCAGCTGGTAAGCCAGCCGCCTTACCGGTAGAGGTGCGGCGCCTCAGGCCAGGATAGGCCTATGCCGTCCCAGATGCACAGATATGACGCGGAGCCCGTCTCGCCTGTCTCGCCCGTCTCTAGGTCGATTGGTACGTGGTAGTCCTGAACGCCGTCCACCGAGCCAATTCTCCTGCAGCTAGGAGTTATAGTGCTGCAGTCGCTAGTGAAGGCATCTTGACTGGCTTCGCTCGATATAGGTCACCCAGAGAGACTCTCAAGGGCAAGTCAAAAGCTCATCTAACTGAACTCCATTTCCACGAACCAGAAGGCGGCAAGCACTTGTACATGTATCGTAGGCCTGCTTTGTTAGCCGGCTAATACCATATGGGACGGACTACATCACTTCTGCATAGGGGGCTCAATTGATGTAGAATAGCTGCCCGTTAGAGTGTCATGTATGTGGTTGGCCCAATTGCTAGTCGGCTGTCAGTCCTGTGCATTTATATTCTTGAACCCCTGGGTATGGCATATAGCCTTTGGAGCTCATTACGCACAGCTAGCAAATGTTTACAAGCAGCGATAGCTATTATCGAATTGTTCCAAAACTATCCCCCAATCTTTCAGCAAGGTATCTTTATCAGCCATCCTCCACTTGGACCTAAAATGATTACCCCGTTTTTATTTAGTATCGGATACAACCGCAATCTTGCCTCTATAGGATATGCATATGGATAACATCAGAATTTTCAAGCAAGCAAGACAACTAGCAGTTAGGCGCGATGACGGAGTGGTTAACGTGATTGACTCGAAGTACCGACATCAATTTCCTTCGGGAGCGCAGGTTCGAATCCTGCTCGCGTCGTTTCCTTTTTTTTTTTTTTTTTCTCGTTGTTCTCATTATTCTCAGTACGTATATTCTTAGGCTTGCTGAGACTTCTCACTTTTTAGCTGGTGATCGATAGATGCTATGCGTCGGTCTAGGGGCTATTTGCACGTTTCCAACACAGCCTTTGTCCCTGTACGGATACCAGCCGAATATACCTAACTAACTAAGTCTAACCTATGTATTTATCATTCGGGTTCGGCTACTGCTGGCAACATCATACAGAGTCAGTAGCTGCCAGTTGCAGATCTCTACCCAGGGCGTCTCGTTTCTCTTCCTGTGCAGTTAATGAATGCACTTGCTCTGTACGGGGTATCGCTCTTCGCTTCGTTGGGCGTGGTCATTAATCCTTCGGAATCCAAGGATGCTCGATCTCTCACTTCTACTAGTTAGCGGTTTGAGAGCATTGATTTCTAGCAACGTCGCATTCATGCAATGGGGTTACTATGCTCACTTGTCTCTGAAGGCGTAAATAGAATGAGAATCAAGATGCATAAGTAATATGTCAATGCCAGACTGACGCTTTGCTTTTCCATGCTTTATTGTGTGACTGTTGAATGAATGGGCTGGTCATGCCAGAATATCGCAACGGAGCAAACCCCGGCTCGCTCAACCCCACACAGAGAAAGAGCACCTGAACAGTTCGGTAGGCGACAAGGGAAGCCCGACCAATGTAGAAAAACAGCCCTTCCTATATGAATACCCATAAGCGCATTATGTTTCAACAACCAACAACCGACTGATCGTCTCAACGATCGGAACCCAAAGCAGCTCGGTTAGCTCAGTTGGTTAGAGCGTCGTACTAATATTCTCTGTTTGAGTATACCAAGTAATGCGAAGGCCATGAGTTCAAGCCTCATACTGAGCAGCACTTTCTTTATGCACTTTTCTTCAATCTGTTTACTGGATTGGGTTCATCAATCTCTCACTACCTACCTACCTACCTAGCTATAGATAGTTGTTGAGTTACTTACCTGCTATACACGTTGGTGAATAGCCCAACCCATCCATCCATCCCACTTGGTGTTTGTCTTTTTAGGTCCCGCGATCACTGAGAGACAAGAGGCGGGCGCACCAAGACAAGCCGCTTCTGCTAGCGCGGTCAACTGGATCATCAACGGGATGCGTGATGCCCCATTGCTGAAGCAACATGCAGATCTATTGTTAGAGCAGCATCTTGGAATATCATCCAGCCTTGTGTACAATGCGAGCTCCAGCCGGCTGCAGCGGAGCGTTTGTCAGTGGTACTTTTCTTGGTAACCCTGCTACACCTACCCGTATGTCTTACCTTGGCTAACTCGGTTCAGACAATCCAGTCAATAGTTCCATGCCACTTCACTTCCACCTCCCGCGATTCTCTCCACACATGACTGGAGGTTAGTAACATAAACCGAACTGGGTCATGACGAATCTCACGCACCCACTGCTGCCGAATCTGATGCTTGTCCCGCACGCTTACTGAGGGCGAGACAGCCTCGGTGTCGATGACGGTGGCTTCTCGAAGACAAGCTCGTCAGCTTATGAGGCTCTTGACGCCAAGTCCTTCTGTTTCTCCTACCAATTGTCGATGACGATGGGCTACATGGCACGCCTGACGAGCAATTGTTATTCACCAGTGGTAGTGGAGCCCAGGTAGACATTGTTCCTGGAACGACGACGGCCCATCCGGCTAAAAAAAAACGTCTCCCTTAACATGGAAAAAAAACCTCCTCCTACTCCTCCTCCTCCTCCAGGGGCATGAATCCTTCCGAGCAGATAAGTTCCTCCAAGTGAACGATTTTGGACCTGGGTAGTGGCATCACCGTTGCACTAATCCCCGATCTCCCCATTCCCGACATTGTTGCTATTCTTAATCATGCACACTGCGCAGCTAGGCTTGATTGAGGAGGCGGCCCTGATCACCACCCCTGCATTTGGCGGAGCTGACGTACATCAATAATCTGGCCGCAACCTCCAGAGATTAACCACCTCCTGCACAAGGAAGGGAGCTGACTGATCCAAGCCAAGCCGAGACCTCGATGCTCACCGCGCTCAGTATTGTCATTGCATTGCTAACGAATAGCGCGGAGTGCATATCGTTGGAAAAGTCCCTTACAGGTCATTCGTTCGCGGTTCGATGGTCATTTAGAGCCAGTAAGCTGTTGTCTATTGGCTGTGGTGAAGACAAACTACGTGTGTCGACTCTTCAGCCGGACGGCCTTACTAAGGGTAGTAAGAAAATCGGTCCCTGTTCCTTGTTCACCAGAGGGGGTGGAGGAACCACATTCGTCCGCTGTTGGGTTGGGGTGCTGTAGGGCTTGTTACGCCGGGCCCAGCCGTTGTCCTTTTTGCCCCCGAGCGCTCAGCTGGGTGGATAGTGTTTGTTCTTTTTCCAGCCTCCACCTGGGTTTTGATGTCACGTTAACATCTGAGAGGGAGAACGCCATCATCATCAGTTGCGAGGAGACAGGAGCCAGTCGCACGAACGCTGCAGTCCCTGATAAGTATATAAGTCAGGCTCGCCTGCAGTACCAGACACTTCCTCTCCTCACTCCACAGTCGTAACCAAAACCGCCCAGATCCCCAGGTTTCACTTCGGATCAACATGAGACTCCATCAGGTACTCCCGGTGCTGGCTGCCCTCCTGGGCGCCTCACTGGCCGAGGCCAAATCCGTCTTCGCTCACTACATGGTCGGCAACGTCGCGAGCTTCTCGCAGGCCGACTGGGCGAAGGACATCCAGCTCGCGCAAGACAGCGGTATCGACGGCTTCGCGCTGAACGTCGCCGCAGACGACACCACTAACACCCCGCTGTCGATCCAGAAGGCGTTCGCGGCGGCCGAGGCGCAGAACTTCAAGCTCTTCTTCTCCTTCGACTACGCGGGCGGGGCCCCTGGGACAAGGGCGTCGTCACCAACTACATCAAGCAGTACAAGACCTCGCCGGCCTACTTCCTGCGCGACGGCCGGCCGCTCGTGTCCACCTTTGAGGGCACCGGGAACACCGGCGACTGGCCCGGGATCAAGAGCGACACCAACGCTTTCTTCATGCCCGACTACTCCTCACTCGGGGCCCAGGGGGCGGCCGCCGCCCCTGGCGTCGACGGTCTCTTCAGCTGGGACGCCTGGCCCGTGGGCGCCAGCGACAAGAGCTCGCAAGTCGACAAAGACTATGTCAGCCAGCTGGGCGGTAAGCCCTACATGATGCCCGTGTCGCCGTGGTTCTTTACCAACCTACCCAACTACAACAAGAACCGCCTCTGGCGCGGCGACGACCTCTGGTACGACCGCTGGCAGCAGGTCCTGGACGTCAACCCCGACTACGTCGAGATCATCACGTGGAACGACTACGGCGAGTCGCACTACATCGGCCCGCTGTACCCGGCCCTGTATGGCGTCTTCGGCCCCAACGCCGGCAACGCCCCCTACAACTACGTCGAGGACATGCCCCACGACGGCTGGCGCGCCTTCCTGCCGTACATCATCCAGAAGTACAAGATGGGCTCCGCGCCCGCCGACAAGGAAGGGCTCGTCACCTGGTACCGCACCCAGCCCGCCCGGGCCTGCGACACGGGCGGCACCGCCGGCAACGCCGACTACGAGCCCACGGTGGCGCCCTACGACGTCGTGCAGGACAAGATCTTCTTCTCGGCGCTGCTCAACTCGGCGGCCGACGTGACCGTCTCGGTCAACGGCGTTAACCTCCCCGGCGCCTCGTGGCGCAACACGCCCGCCGGCGGCTCCGGCATCTACCACGGCAGCGTGGCCTACAACGGCAACCGCGGCGCCGTCGTCGTCACCGTCTCGCGCAGCGGCGGCCGGGTGGCCCAGGTCCAGGGCGCCTCCATCACCGACGACTGCAAGGGCCGCGCCGAGAACTGGAACGCCTGGGTCGGCAGCGCCGGCTCGGGGGCACTACGCCTCCTCACACGACTACCACCGCCGCGCCGCCGCCATCGACTACCACAACCCCTCCTTCCAACGGGGACGCCTGCGTCGAGGGTTCGGGGGATGGCAACTTCGGCGGCCTTTGCTCGTTCGCTTGCCACTACAACTACTGCCCCACCGACGTGTGCCGCTGCACACAGCGCGGCAGCGCCGTCAGCCCGCCGCCCTCGACGGGCCAGAAGGGCTACCCGAACGTCAACGTGTCCGGGCGCTGCGGCTACGTCGGCCTCTGCTCGTTCGCCTGGGACCACGGATACACAGATAACGCGGCGGCGTGCGGGTCGGATCCCGCGGGTGCTGCGGGCTGCTAAGCGGGGTCTTGGTCCCGCTGATGCGTACGGGCGTGCTAGACGAACGTAGCAAAGGCTGTTTTCTTCGCATAGAGAGGTTGTCATTGTTGGATACATACATCTGTAGTCATGGCCGGATGTTACCTTGCGTTTTATTACTAGGTTGACTGACTGAATAAATATACCGATACTGCAGATATTAACATGGAGACGTACGCTGACCCTACTCTTGAAATAAAACCAACTACGTCCATTCTTCATTCGTTTCTGCTTTTGGCTTCAACCGGAAAACCTGAACTGATAGCTGCATCCGGACTTCGCTTTCGTGAGCTCCGCGTGCTTCAGTAAGACCCATCGATCATCTTCGCTGATAGCGCTTGGTAACGTGAGCAGCACCATGTCTCTTTCGCCGGCACCTGCATGCTTGCACCGTGAGCTCGCCACTGTTCCAGCACGGTACCCTCTAGCGCTTGTATCGGGGGCGTGCTGACCCCTTGCTTTCCGCCGCTCGTGGTGGCCTTGCCTTTCGCTTTCGTGCCTCTCACTTGCGCGCACCGTACGCCCACCTCGTGGAGAAACTGGACTGCCTTCTCTTCAATGGCCGCCGCTTGCTGGAATATCTCCGTGGTCCCTCCTTGCTTCTCTATCAGTTGTTTTGTAATGATTTCCTCATGCTTCCTGTCAATGGCGAACTCGAGCTTGGCCTCGTCCCTTTCCGGCGCCTTCACCTCTTTAGGGTCGGTCACGATCCTCGTCTTCTCGCTCCTATCCCGAAACTCCCGCCACTGCACCCTACCCCAGTACTTGAACGGACGCACGATGAAGTGTACCCTTCCCCCTGTGGTTCTCTATTGGTACTGGTCCAAACTGGTTGCTATCCGTGCTCCCCGCCGGCTCCCGCGTCTCCCTCTACCCATACGGTGTCTGGCGGCACCCGAACGTGACGATTGTTAACGCAATCATCCCTTGTGCGGACGATATCACCCGGGAGGACAATAATCCTCTTCGCGAAATTGCCAGGATCTCCGATGTGGCTTCTAAAAATAGCCCAATATTAGAGAACGATAATAAATAGGATCATGTGTATTTCGAGGGGGACGGGGAGGGGGGAGGGACATGTTACGCCGTTTCGTCTACCCAAAACTGACAAACATGCCCCGTCTGAGCTCCGACGGCGCGATGTGTGCCGTGACGCCATACAGATTGCTGTCCTTGAGGTCGTAAGTCGGTGACATGGAACTTCCCATCGCCCTAAAGACCGTGTAACCACCGCGGCTGTAGTTAAGGAGCCTCTGGTTGAGCCAGAGGAACACACAGTGCTCAACAATCTCCAGAATCTTTCCCTTGGGGAATCGTCACGCTTCGGGTGCGCGGGCTACATTTCGGACATGCTGCAGAGCTCGCTTTTTGTCGTCACGGGGGGGCTTCATTGTTAATTCTGTGGTGAGGTGCTGGTGGCGGACTGCTTCTGTTTCTCTCTCGCGCGACGAAGTGGAAAGTGAAGAGAAAGAAAGGAATGGACATTCAAAGTAGGAGGGTTGACCTCGTTTAGTGGGAGATCTTATGACTTTGCGACTATTCCTGTATGAGCTACACCAGCATGCATTTGGGTGTAACATTGCCTGCCCAGCAGCTCGGTAACCTGGAATCATCCCTCGGCGCCTTGCTGGTAGGCAACCACGCCACGGAAACCCCCTCACCAAAGTAGAAGCAAAGTGAGGCGTACATCCAGTCCAGCCTAGAACAAGGCAGTTACTGATGATCATTACCATGGATTCCAATTGGGTGTGCTAACAAGGCCATGATTGAACTAACACATTGAAACGCCACAAAATCCCCCTCATAGGCTGCCAAGACATTATTATCCAATACCCCCTCCTCTTTTCATCTCAAGCCGCCAGCCAGCCTGGCAAAAGCCCGCATATGCCACAGCTCCTCGGCGAACCGGCCGACCATGGCAAAGGTGCCCGCGAGCACGGCGAAGAAGAGGGGCTTGTACCAGCCGCCCCAGCAGAACTCCCAGAACTTGGTGTCGGTGCTATTCGGAGTTTCATGTGTCAGTATTACGTACGAGTAGCCAGTCACGGCCCCAAACCAGTAAGACAAGACGACCATGGCACACGACCATATGAAGTTGGACCCGGTCAGCAGAGCCACGAGGCCGTAGATGGAAGCCAAAAGCAAGATGACCGAGCCACGGACTCGGTCCCGTAGCTGTTCCCGCGCTTTGCGCTCAGCCTCCCTGGACCTCCGCTTCCGCGTCTCTTCGCCGTGCGGCGACGACGGCCGATTGTCACTTTTACTACTATTACGCTTCTTCTCCGCCTCTCTCTCATCCCATTCCGCCTCCGCCCTGTTCTCCAGCTTCTTCTAAACAGAGAAATCTGCCGCACCACGAACCCGGTGGCTCTCCTCACTTGTTCCAGCTTTGCTAAAGGCCCTATTCAACGCATCGAGAAGCTGCAGCGTCGCCAACACAAACAGCAGGGCCCCTACTCCATGAACCGCCTCGCTCGCAAAGACCCTTTCCTCTTGCTGCTGAATCTTCTGCTGCTGCTGGCGCTGATAAAATGCATAGAAGTGCACCATAGACCCCGCGGCCGCCGTGAGCAGACACCGAGTCCCCGCGGGGATGTCGCGGATGCGGCGCCAGAAGCGGGCGAAGGCGTCCTCGAAAAAGGTGCTCAAGACGGCGATGACAAGGCATAACACCTATATAATCGACGAGTCTCGGCGTTAGTACATGTAGTTGCTTGCTTACTCTTTCAGGGTACCCCATACAACCTCAACCCCGACCTTCCCAAACAAAAGTCGCTTACCGCGAGCATCAGGGTGTACTTGGCGAACGTGTCCCAGGGAAAACCCTGGACCTCGACCGAGGCGCGGAGCTGTGCCGCCAGCTGGGGCGAGAGGAGGCTGCTGTCGTCGCTGGCCCAATGCTCAATGGCGGCCTGAACGACCTTGGCCTGGCGGGCCGGGAGCTCGAGGGGGGAGGGGGGTCCTGGGTGCTGCATTCGCCATTACGAGAAGCAGATATGTTTTGTTGTGGGACTGTATGTCGGTATGCTCTCTGTATATGTGATCTGTGCCCGCACGAGTGACATGGTCCCGCGAGTGTAGCGTCGTCACCCGTGGAAAAGTGAGAGCGGTTGATCACATCTCCATGGGACCACGGCTGCTTAAACACAGCCTCCTCAACTTGCAAACCAACGACATATGTAGGTAGTTCACCACAACATGACGACATGCGCCAAGGAGAGGGAGCTCATCCGCCAAGTGGTGGGGTAACTTTTGCCAAGCCGCCCTGTGCATATCGAACAATCACGACATCACCCCTGAAATGGAACCTTGAGAAAAATAACCTAATCATCTAAAATCGTTATTTCGTTATTCAACGCAGCCTATCAAATTCCAATATGTGCAACCGCTGCATCTATATCCTGTAATCGTGAGAACAATACGCCTCGCTATTTTCATGTCTATCATTTCTTTTTATCGCATCGAAAAAGAAAGAAAAGCGCTCCGCAGGCTGGCCAGCCAACCTAGGCATTCGAGCCCGATTCGAGGTGGTCGGCCTTCTCATCCTTGGACGATGAGTACTCCTGGGGCATAGCGATAGGCCGGTTCTTGGCGAACTTGACGGCAGAGAAGACCGACGGGGCTTCCTTGAACATCATGTCGATCTCCTCGAGGTTGCGGCCCATCGTCTCGGGGAATAAGAAGTACACCGTGACGGGGATGCACGCCGAGATGACAGCGAACACTATATAGTATTGCCAGCCGATGGTGTTGACGGCGACGGGCGTGACCATGGCGACGACGAAGTTCCTGGGACAGGGTTAGTATTGGAGCGGTTCAAAGCATTCTCTTGAGGGGGATGTGGTGGGCACATACCAAAGCCAGTGGTTGGCTGTAGAAATGGAAGACATGGCCATACGGAGTCGGAGAGGGGCGATCTCGGTGCAGTAGAGGAAGTTGGCGCCCAGGAAGCCGATGGGGACGAAGGTGTTGTAGAGGTAGATGAAGCAACCGGCAGCAATCATGGCGGCCTGGTTCTCTGGGGGGAAGCTGGTGGTAATAGCGAGCGCAACCATGCAGCAGGCCATGCCGGCGCCCGAGATGATGAACAAGGCGCGACGGCCAAAGCGGTCGATGGTGAAGAAGGCCACGAAGGAGGCGAGGAACTTCCAAGTCAGGGCGCCGCCGGAAAGCACGCGGGCGAGCTCACTGCCCAGGTGGAGGTTGTTCTGGAACAGAATGGTCGCGTACACGCTGATCAGGTTGCTGCCCGACATCTGCTGGTAGAACTGGAGCAGGATGCAAAGTCCGAACCGGTATGCCAGCTTGTCGTCGCCCATCTTCAACATGTCGGTGAGCTTGACCGCGCTGTGGCTAGTCTCTTCCAGGGAATACTCGATGCCAGCGATCTCCGAGCTGACTTCCAAAGAGTCCATTGCGTGGCCTCGCAGCATGGCAACAATCGGTCGTGCCTCTTCGACACGGTTTTTCATGACCAGCCAACGGGGGGACTCGGGGAACATGTAAATGGACGCCATCAGGACCAGGGAGAAGAAGATGACGATGGCAATCGGGGGCCTCCACGTAACCGGGCCCTCCTTGAACTCGAAGAAGCCAAGGTCGATCCAGGACTCGAGCACGTAACCAAGGCAGATGAACAAGCCAGACACGACGACGGTCTGCCCTCTGTTCTTGGCGCCCGAGGTTTCGCTGAGCCAGACCGGCACGATGGAGCTCAACTGTCCAACACCGGCACCGATGATAATTCGGCCCACAATGAACTGGGCAAGGCTGAAAGACGAAGCTTCCAGGATCTCACCAACTAAGGTGCAGATAGCGGCGAAGAAGATGACATTGCGTCGGCCAAACGCATTGCCCGACCAGGAGCAGGACAGCGAGCCGAAGAGGGCGCCTATAACGAAGACGGCGACGACCAATCCTTGGATGGTGGACTTCTGGGATTTCTCGGCGCCCTTGGCGTGGACGGTGTCGATCTCGGGGAATGTCTTCACCCAGTCATCTTCTGTGAGAAGACCGCCGAGGCCTGCCTGGTTGTAGCCAAAGAGGATGAAGGCGGGAGCGACGATGAGAGCCGTCTGCATGCGCGCCAAAGCGCGGCCGGTAAGTCCGAAAGGCATCTTGCACGGCGTATTACTAGGGACTGTGGGATGAGGGATGAGGCAGGGGCAAGAGGACGGGAAGGAAGAAGTCAGGAGGGGACGAGGCCTTCTAATATCCAGTCCTCGGGGGCTCAGGAGATCGACCGTGCCGCCTCCTCGATCGCGGTTGCCCCTCCATCAGATTGGGATTGGACCCTGGAACAGTTTCGAGAGACGGACAGGCGGCTGGAACCCCACGGGACTGGTAGCGAGTCGGTGAACATCATCACTCTCCACAGACAGAAGCCGTATGGAGGAAAGAGGCAGGAATATGTTGAGCCAGATCCTTGCCTGGTTCACCAGAGGGAGACGGGCCTGTCCATGACGAGATAGGGCGGGGCCTGTCCAGATGAATGGTACGTTATGTTTCGTAGTGTTTGTGGCGGTAGCAAGGCAAGCAGCAAGGCAGGGTGATGAAGCGGCCATGTCGCTCCTATTGCTATGGCCGAGGCGAACGCAGCTAGACACTATGCTGTTCGTGGTAGTCTCGTGTCATACAAAACCAGTGCCCTGTCTTGGTGATGGTACTTGTGTAAATGTTTCCCACAGCGCGGTGCTTTCTCGGCCAGTCCGTTGGTAGTCGCTGGGTCCCGATCCACCGCCGACTCGCGCGATTGCGGGGCGACTCTGTGACCTTCTGTGCAGAACTGCTGGAAGAGTCACAGAGGCGCATCCAGTTTTTGCCTCGGATCTTGGGATCTCCTGTTGCAAAATGACCAATACCAGCAGGTAAGCCCCGACACACACTGGGCAGCAGCGGTCAAACATTCGAACGGAACGGCAAGGCGACGGATCAAGGCAGGCTCTGCAGAGCACGCAGCACGACAGACCAGGACAGACAGACGTCACTTGCCATCTGATGTTTTTTTCTGGGCGGAAGTTGGCCGAGGATAGGCAGTTGGCAGTCGAACTGGTCGAAGTCCCCATAAGCTTCCATTGCCCAGCGTGCCCAGCGTGCCCAGCGTGCACCCCAGCCCAGAAGCACCCGTTATTCTGCCCACCCCCCGCGAACGTTTTCTTGGCGGGAGCCTCACCCCAAGTTAAATGCTAAGCATTTCTTGCAGCAGAAAATCAACATAACGAAGGATTCTGACTCGCGCGCTTACAATTGTCTTGGCTTGCGCGAGGGCCCTATTCCCCCACGCTGGAACGTGGGGTAGAATCCTTCCGGGCGTTTTGCATCCCGGTTGGGATTGATTTATTACATGCCATGATGCCTGCCACCCACTACCGGCCAGTAAACAGCTGCCTTCATTACTTGATACAGTGCTGTACCTCGGCCAGAGCACATTTCTCATACGCAATCGTCTAAGCGGCGCAACAACCGGCTGGCCCTGGTCCCCACTGCAAACCGCACTTGCGCCCGTCCCCCCGTCTCGCTGTTGGGCCATGAAGCGAGATGGCCTCGTCTCCTTCCAACTTTTCGGGCCTAATGGCGCAAAAAGCTGCTTGCCGGAAATCCGTTAAGATGGGTAAGCGGAGGACATTCTAACCTACTACCGGACGGCTAGGGTCAATCCGTCTGGGTACCTGCGCCAGACTCGTCCCGCCTCGACACGAACATACATCAGCACACCACCTGATGCTTGCCAACGGGCTGGTCTGATCATCGGCGCCCGTCCCTGCTTTGCAGATAGCTCGACTGCTTGCAGTAGGGATCTGCTGCCGTTGCAGACATCTCGACTGCGTAGTGGGCATGCATACGACCGTTGATCAACCATAGGAGTCGTCGGTGTTCTTCCGATGCTAGCTGGCTGCTGGGTTGTATTGCACGTATTGTTGTTAGATTCGTCGAATTTCTGTACATACTGTACGTGACACGTCCCCTGCTCCTGCTCCTGCTCCTCACTACGGATGTTAGGACGTTAGAGCAGCATCCACTAGATTAGCAGGTGCAGTAGCGTAAGATCTGAGCAATTGTCAGACTCCAGTTGTCATTTGCATTATCACTGTTTTACAAATCACATCCCTATGTCTGGCCCAATTTTGGATAACGGCACGATGAACACCCCATCTGCGTAGGTCTGTCTGTCTCCCAGCCTCGAGGTGGTTATGTGAGTCAGCGGCCTGGCGGCGGACGAAACATGCTCTTTCACCTACGCCTGCATGTACATGTAAACACTGCTGATACTACCGGGCTGGTTGCATGCGATGGTCACCAAGACCGGCTAGTGTCAGAGGAAAAGGTTGATGATATCTGGAAGGATGGCCATCCTCGTTCAGCTGCATCTACTACGTACTACTAGGGCAAGCCTCTTAGGTAAGGTGAGCCACGAGGGTAAATGTTCTTCCCGCGGGGGCTTGCTCTTTCGGGGGGTCACATTCGTATATTATTAGTAAAGTTTGCAATTGCATTGGATCCTAGTACCACGTTCAACTAGAGATCGTCTGCAAATCGCAGGCGGCTGACGTAAAATATCGAAGCATTGGGGCGTTTCCCCAGGCTCCTTGGCAGCTTGGCGACATGGGAAGACATGCGAATAGGTTACATAGAAAGTCTATTCCAACACAAAGACGTAGGATGAATCTCTGCACCTGGCATTTCGTTTCGACATCTCACTTCGAATCTTTCCGCCGCCGTTATCTCTGCACCTTCCCGGTCGTGTATGTTACCCCTAGCAAAAGATGATCGGATTTACATACAAGTAGGCGGTGAGGCCGGGGAAGGAAATCACTCATTCCCTAAGTCCTCGACAGCATTTCCAACCCCTCGCTCACGTTCCTCTGGTGAACCAGTCGAGGGTCGAGTTTCAAAAGATAAACATAAGTGGGCAAGAGTAGGAGAGGACGAGAGACTGTGAGACTATACTAGTAAGTTCATGCGTCGAGAGACTGGAGAAAACGCCGAATGGCAATCAATGGTCATGCAACTGCCGGATCCGGATGTTGCAGCCAACTGAATTCAGGCCTGATGCCGAAAGTCCGAAAAGTGGGAGGGTGGGAAGTGCCGGTGGACTTGCTTGTGCGTGTACGTGCCTCAAGGAAATTCTCGAGCGCAATCAGCATTGTCAGATCCGAGTGGATGCCACTGGAGAGGCAGACAGGCGCACCGTGGCACCAGTCTCCCTCCCCCATCCCTAGCTGTTAGCTAAGTTATCTCTCCGTGGTTTCAATTCCTAGTACTGAGGGTCCAATAAGCTGATTCTTTCCATCAATCAATAGCAAGCAGCACTAGGGCGCGATGGCAGAGTGGTCTAATGCGATAGACTAGAATTGAATGCTTAATTCTAGGCATCTATTTCCTTCGGGAGCGCAGGTTCGAATCCTGCTCGCGTCGATATTTCTTTTTGCATTTTCTTTTCGTCTTCGTGTCGGCAAGTCAGTTGACTATTTTCTCTCTTTGAAGTCCCTATCTGATCAACATGTAGACAGGCAGCTAGTAACCACATACATGACTTACTCTATCCATCCCGCCTGTCAGTTTTTACTGCCTAACGTGAAGCGCTGTTCGGCTTACTCCAAGTCGAACTCAGTACAACACCACTAAAGCTCTGTCTACATATGAATAAACATTAAATACTTTGGATACTTAAAACAGACTATTTAACTAGAAAGCCCCTTCTTTAAATTATTTATTAATTGCATGCTTAGGGAGTGTCGTATAATCTGACTATACCTTCTGGAAGTGAAGAGCTCCAAATAACGAATTGCCGAACGCACACTAACTACACTGCTTACTACGCTCGTGTTGCTGCTGCATTTCCCCAGTGATCGTGTCCCAAGAAAGGCCAAGGGGGGGGGGAAGGGAGTTAATTAGTTCCTCAATGACATACAACATAACCTAGCGTGTGTGCAACGACGACGGGCTAGTACGATAAAAACGAGCATGATGCGATTCCCAACCATCGCCCAGATCACACGCCACCCGGCTTTCGAGACGGCAGTCTGGAAGCTCAGGCCGCACCAGAGCGGGCTCCTGCCAGTGGGCGCTACCAGAGGCGGCCCCTACAACATCAGTTGGGAGATCCACGGTAACGGTCCGATCAAGGTGATGGTACGTTTTTCCCCCCGTCTTCTTTCGCGAGCACCTCCGAGCCTCCGAGGCTCGTCTTCGTAGTGTCACTCTCCGGGGTTTCCGTTTCTGCTAGTACTGCCGGGTCTGTCCTATCTCCATCAATCAACCAGTCACTACAATGAATGATCAATCGGTCAATCCATCCATCATCAGGTGAAGAAGAAACGCTCGCTAAGAACAATGTCTGATATTTCCCCTTGGATCTAGCTCATAGGGGGCCTGGGCGTAACCAGGGCCGACTGGCAGCGCCAGACCTACCACTTCGGCCACCTGCGCGGAGACCGCTACTCGGTCCTGCTGGCCGACAACCTCGGCGTCGGCGCGTCCGACAAGCCGCTCCACGCCGCGGGCTGGCGCGGGACCTGCTCGAGGTCGCGGACCACGTGCAGTGGACGGCGCCGCGGTCGCTGCACGTCGGTGGCGGCAGCCTGGGCGGCATGATCGCCCAGGAGGTCGCGCGTCAGGCACCCGATCGCATCGCCAAGCTCGTGCTGTGGTCCACGGCGCCCCGCTACGAGCGGACGGGCTCCTGGCCCGAGTACCTCGCCAGCGTCTGGGGCATGGTGGCCCCCAAAACGCTCGAGGCGGGCGTCCAAGGCATCGCCCGGGGCTGCTTCCCGGCGTCGTGGCTCGCTGCGCCGCCGGCGGATGACGACCTCGTAGACATAGAAACGAGCCGCCCCCTGTCGTCGAGGGGGATGGGGCATGCGCCGATACTGGAGAGGGCCGACTGGTTCAATGGCGTGTTGGAGGAGTGGTTCGCCGACGAAAAGAGGCCGAGGGGATGATAAGAACACAACACGAAGGGACCAGCCCATTCGCCAGTCGTCGTTGTTGTTGAGCGGAGTCTCCTCCCTCGCCCCTCCAAGATCTCCTCCGGTAATAAAAACATCGTCCCACACTCACTCAGTTCTGCGACGGAAATACCGAACCAGCTCCTCTGCAGATGTTCTAGATGCGTGACCCCACGTCGGGTGATAACACACCGAATTTGTCTTCATCATCCCGAAATCCATTTTCCATTGATTACCGTAGTTCGCCATTGTTTCCCATCGAAATCTAGTTGGAGCCAAACACCGAAGTATGTCCGCCGGCCTATAGAGGCCATGCAGGCATGGTGAGTGGCAGCGTGTGCTTACCCGCCGCCATGCGCAAGTGAACTTTTGATGGTTCTTCGCCATGTAACCTGCGAAGTCAGTGTATCACAAAGTGACTTGTAGATCATCATGCAGTTGCGTGGCCCATGAGGAGAACAGTCGCTCAACAAAACTGCGAGAAGCTCAAGGAAGCCATGCATGGTAGGTGTAGGAATGGTAACCCCAGGATCCAATTGGCCCAGCATTTGCCGGTCCAGTGATTTAGCGTTCAACCAGAGTTAGAAAACGGATGAAACGGGAGTGCCCGTAGATAGGCCATGAAGAAGTTGAGTGAGGTGCGACAAATCGTGGATTGGACCGATCTACACATAGCCCATGGAAAATCTGATAATGCAATACTGACTGAGTGGTTTTGAAGGCAAGGAGTCATGTAGTAGTAACCTACTGCATGCAGTGAAATGCAGGCGTCATCGTTATTGGCGGCCACTCTACAGGGGCGGGTATACTATCAGTCTGAGCAACATATACTTCGCTAAAGATCATTTGTCCCCGAAGATCAGCAGGCAACTGGCTTGATCAACTAAGATTCTCACTGGTCGATTAGTGTAGGGGTTAGCACGTGGGATTTTGACAACATCAAAATCAATTCTTCCCGAGACGCGAGTTCGATTCTCGCATTGACCTGATTTTTTGAATTTATTTCCTGCTATCTTTTCTATCTGCAGGAATATAGTGCTATGTAATCATTTTTGATTCTCTCAAGTTCTTTTTTTTTCTTACGGGGGTCACAAATCATGTGAGTTAATATGCCGTGCGTATAGAGTGGGACGAGCTCCCTTTTGATTGGAGTGAATGAGTCTATTCTACACCACACAATGAGGGCGGCGGCGACCATACCACCGGCTACATTCATCGTAGGAAGCAGTCGCAAAACACACGCCTAAACTTGTCACACCAGCACATGCATACTGTATGTACAGCGAATAATAGCATAATCACCGAGTATGCATTTTACGTGTTACTCATTGGTATAGCTGAGATATCAAACTAGAGGACGGTTATATCAACGTCATCTCGGCGCAATAGAGTGGATAGAGAGATCACGGAAGTAACCAATATTATCTATCATACAAGAAACCTGAACAAACTTCAATTGCTCTGCCTGTACGGGCACGAGGGGGAATCATAAACTATCAACAACCATCGAAGGACCAAGCAGCAGGAAACCAAGCCTACGGCGCTCTTGTTGACCCTAGGTTCAACAAAAGCACCCAATGCGGACCATCAAATCAAATTTAGGACGACTTCTTGGGCTTGAGCTTCTGAAAGAAGGTGCTCAACCGGCTCTTCTTCTTCTTCTCGGCGGAGCCATTGGAGCTCTCCGCAGTCTTGGTGGGGGTAGTAGATTCGGCGTTGGCCGCAGTCTCGGCAGTAGAGGCCTCAGTAGTAGCGGCCTCAGTCGCGGGCTTCGTCTCTGTAGTCGGGGCCTCAGAACTAGGGGCCTCGGTCGCGGGCTTGGCCTCGGTAGTAGGATCGATAGCAGCAGCTGTTGGGGCTCCGTTCGTAGTAGCATCACCAGCATCCGTTGAGGTGGGAACGGCGGGGGCAGCAGCAGCGCTCTCGACTCCAGCCTTCTCCGTGGCCTGCTTAGGTTCCTCAACAACCGGTACGACAACAGCCTTGTCAGACACATCCGTCTGCGCCGGCGTAGACGCCTCGGCAGGCGTTTCTACCGATTTCTCAGCGGCCTTTTCCGTTGGCTTCACCTCCTTCAAGAGTTCGGCCTCCATGACCTTCTTCTCCGCGACGGCGAGGGTACTGGCAGCGGCCTCGGGGCTCTCGCCAGACTCAGCAATCGACTGCTTCACCTCGACAGGTACCGAAGGGGAAACCTCTTGGATTGTCTGCTCCTTAGGAATGTTCTGATCCTGGGCGGCGATAGCAGATTGGGCGGATTCGGGTAGCATCTCCTTTACCGAGTCGGGCAGCTGAGTGGCAGCCTCGGTGGCGCTCGCCTGCGCAGTGGTGGCGGCGGCAGAGGCCTTCTCGGCTGCGATATCCTTGGCGGCGACGGCTCCCGCCAGTGCTGCACCTCCAAGGGCTGTGGCAGCTGCGGCAACAGCTGCTGCAGCTTCTTCAGCGCTGACGGTGTTCTCCGTCTTGTCAGTGCCCTTGCCAGCAGTGCCCTCGGCGGTCGATGGCGCCTCCTGGACCTTTTCTAGCAGCTCTTCCTCGAGGTTGGCCTTCTCCTTTACCTCTGCCGGGTGGGCGCTTGCCTCGGGCGCGACATGAGCTTTCGCTTGGCTGTCCTTTACAACCACAGGCACCTTGTTCACCTCCAAGGGGTTCTCCAAGGGAGCCTCCGCCGCCAAGGCAGCAGTGGTAGAAGCGGGGGCAGCAGAAGACAAGAAGGCGGCGGCCGCGACTATGAATCGTTAGCGCCATGCATGACGTATGAGTTCATATCCTGGGAATCTCACCTTCGTCGGGCGTCATATAAGACTTGGGGTCCAAATCCACGTTGTTTGTGGTGGTGCTTCCGCTGGCCAGGTGGTCTGGGATCTTCTCGCCCGGTGCAAGCTGCACAGGGTTAACAGCGCCGGGTACGGCAGGCATGGGGTTGATCTTGAACTCTTGGTTGCCGGAATCGACGGCAGGTGTCTCAGGGAAGGTCCCGGGAGAGAGTCCGAGCTCCCTTCCTTCTTCTCTAGCGGCGCACTCGCAGCGAGAGCCGCGGTTGTGGATTCGGGGGCAGCTGAGCTCATCATGGCGGTGGTTGCTGGTGCTTCCTTGATGATGCGGTCTGTGGTGAGTACGTTGTTCTCGTTGCCGCTCGAGTCGGTCTCTTTGGGCGCAGTGTGGTCGGTAGTCCACTCGCCGTCAACAACGAACTGTTTGGAAACGGGGTGGTGGTTAGTTGAGGGTAATGATTTTTGCTCGTATTGGTGAGATATATAGCAGTGAGACACTCGATGGTGTCAAATTCAAATATAGAAAGGGAAGAAAAAAGTGTGTTACTGGAACGAAACAGTGCTGTTTGAGACAGAGTGCGGTTTATTTTGAAGAACGAGTAAAGAAAGAAGTGCCACAGCGGGAAATGATGGCGCAAGGGAAATGAAACTACCAACTGCCCACTCTAGTTGGCCAAAGGGTAATCACAACAAACACGCCGTGGCTAGGCGATGATATGGAACGACCGGGGGGGTACGGGCAGGCAAACGACGCTTGATGTTTGGTGCTTGGAAGTTGACATGGATGTGTACAGAGAGGACAGGACTGCGTCATTTGCAGCAACTGCCCCTCGTGTTCCAATGCCCTATACAACCAGAGCTACCAGGGCCGAGAAATTGTCAGGCTATGACGGTATTTCCGTCATTCTGGTAGGGGTGTGGCGTGCCTGTTTCCAAACCGTGCGCTCACGAAAGGACCCAAGGTTCCTTGTAACCTATCGCCGGACTAGCCTCCCAGCCGGTCGATTGATTATTGATCCTGCCCTGTTTCGCACATGATCCTTGAATCCTTGTTCAAGTTTCTGGACTACACCCTCCCATTGACCTATCAGCAATTCGCCGCACTCGCTGCAAGTCTCCAAGCTGTCAGAAGGTCCAGAATTGGCATGCGATCCATAAGAATGTAGCACAATCTGCCTAAGGGTCATGTAGCACGAGCGAGGTATCCGCCCGCTAGCAAATGAAATCATACAAAAAAAAAAATGAAGAAAAATAAATAAAAAGGTGCAGCCTACTGAGGCGCAATATGGACGAGAAATCGCGGATAGGCGTAGAACAAGCAGAAGAGAATGCGAAAGAGAGCATCCTTGCGAAGGCAGCTGAGGCGCAACTTTCACACAGCACCCAGCATCCAAGCCAGCCGCGTCAGCTTTGGCACTCAGAAACTTCTTGGTTCAGCATCCATCACTGGCAGGGCTGACCACTTTCTGCTGGCACCTCCGGGCTGCTGAGTAAGTACCAAGCTTACATGTCCTCCGACTTTTGGTAACTTCGCGCAACGTAGGGACAGAGGCGTAAGTATGTGGGAATAGTGTCCGCCGTAGTGTTGGTTGAATCGCGACGGGACATGCGCAGACGGCGCACACACGAGGCTGATTATGAGGATATGGATATTGGCTACGAACCTTGTAGTCGATCTTCTGCGAAACGTCGTCGAGCTTGACCAGCTTCTCAAAGTGGCCACCGACCTTGTTGAGCTTTTCCGTCTTCTTCCACCCATCGAAGGTGCCGGTTACGTAGACTTCAGAAGCAGGGTGCTCCCTAAAGAAAGGAACGGTCTTGTCAGCCTGGTGTCCGAAATCCCGAGGTGCGGCGTTACGAGGCAGAGGATTGGGCGGGCGTCGTCAAGATGCGCGTGCATGAAGGAGGCCAAAGTCTGTCGACCTGGTGTAGGTTGAGGCTTTTGGAGAAGTCTAACCGCCCAGGAGGCGCATATGGCTTCAGTCACATCACGGCACCTCGGACGGGGGCACTTTGAACAGATGGTGGGCCATCGTGAGTGCGCGCGCGCATTGCCACAGCAGGTTGTAGATTGTCGCATATCATGGCGCTCCAAGTCCAAGCTCTCGAGGGCGGGGAGGAGAGATGGGTATGTAGATTAGGATAAGAAGATGGATGCGCGCATGTGGACTCACCACCTGAAAAGAAAGCTGCCCATGTCGGCGGTAATTTTGTTGAACCGAGCTGGCAATGGACGAAGGATGAAGGCAATGTTTCGAATATATTCCTTCTTCGACAGATCGCGGTGATGTTGTCGTCGTTCGTCGCTCTCCCTGGAGGATGCGGTGTAGGTTGTTGGACTGGATCAAATTTCTGGATTGAAGAGGCGATTGGGGGAGAAGAAAGCTGGAGCTGGGGAGCTTCAAATTTGGGGAAGCTCGGTGTCCTGCCACTCTCAGCTCCAGCTCCTCTCCCTTTCTGCTGCTAGCGAGCGCTCTAATAAAATGCTAAGCTGCTGTTGTACCTAACCTAACCTCTCTCTCGGCTCATTTGGCGGCTTCTGCGGGCCTAGCAGTTAGCCTCTTTACCTCTGTAGCCTCTAGGAGTCTAGGATCTGGTCGGATTGTTAGGCACCCCGGCGGCGTGACGTACCTGGTAGCTGATAGGCACAATTTTACTGACCACATGCATTCATTCTACACCCTCATCTCGCTCTTTTATATTATTGACTGGATTGCCCGGCAAGACCGGCAAAACATTGCACAAAGATAGGTAGCACACACTCTCTCACTCCCGCACCCTTCGTCTTGGAGAGATTTCCCAGCTTCGAATTTGTAGAATTACCGTCTTATAGGGCATCTATGCAGATACGATCCAGCTCGTAGAGGTGCATGCTGGTGGAGAGACACACGTACCTTCTGGCATGTTGTCGGCGAGTCGGTGAGCCAGACTGATTAGGTAGCGACCAAACCCCAACCAACCACCTGAAGCGACCTGGGCCAGGGACCCAGGACCTGAAAGTGGCTGGCGTCAGAGCTCGCTAACGGCGAACAGAAAAGTCATGCCTATTAGGGCAGTTGGCAGCAAGCCACCTTTCCAGTTAGGTAATGCCTATCCGTAGGTACATGTAAGCCATTTCAGCGTCAATCTTAAAAGTCTTTCAATTTGCATTTATATTTTACTACCTACTACTAAGTAACAAGAGCATATTGGCGATTGGGGTAGGTATTTGGGCATCCAAATCAGTTCGGATTGCGGGGCGGACAAGACGCCAATGCATGTACGTCATCCGTGTCATTCGTTGTTGAAGGCCATAATACTGGCAACCCAACAGCCGATGCGATGCAATTTGATAGAGACGGAGAGAAGAAATAACTCAAGATAAGGTAGCTAGTAGAGTCTTGCATCGATACATGCAGGTGTCTAAAACCCACCAATCCGATGGTGACTGAATTACTTCCTGTATGTACTATCGGGTTTCCATTGCCTATCTGATCATATGCTAGCACCGTGATCGTGATCGTGGTTATAGATAGCTGTCCGAACGATATAAAAATACATGCATACCTCTCTTGATAGATGGAGGCCATTCTTGCTCCTTACACCGCATTTATGCTTGCGTCACATCGGGGCCCCGCGTCCAGCTCGGCCGCTGTTTCAGCATCATGCCAACCCGTACTTCGCTCCGCCGTTGCTTGGATAGCAAGATAGGTAGGTATGTAGATCATCAGTCTACTAAGACTGCGAGCACTCAATACTAAACTTTCAACGACATACCCTAACTTAGATCGTACCAACCGAGGTCAGCCGCTGGTACACGCTGTCGCGCAATTTTGTGTCCATTACCCCAGAGCGAGTCCAAGTGTATCCAATGTTACTAACAAGGTTTCTATCAAACGTCATGTCAAAGTCAGGGCGCCAATTTCAGAGTCAGCCTCGGCTCTCTCCCACGTGGCTAGCTGAACGTCCCGCCAACTTAGATGCGTCAGCCAGTCGTTGTGCGGGTTTCACTCTTCGGGGCTCGAGTGGAGAAATTTGGACAATGGTTGATGATGGTGATGATGATGATGATGATGTCCAAGGAGGACTCCTTTTTATTATGGGAGGGAAATGAAGAGAAATCAAGAATCTCTATTATCAAAACACACCACGTATGCCTATGTATGCAGACATCCAGTTCGTAGTCTCCTTCCTGTGAGAACAGCTTCGTTTCGAAACGCGAAACAGGATTTGAAGAACATGAGGAAATAAATGAGCGAGGATCCGAACTCGAGAAGGAAGAAACCAAGATGAACCCCAGAATAAAGATAAGAAAAAAAAAGAAAGAGGAAAAGCCACCCCGAAGAAAACGCCGTCGCCAGTAACCTCGCCAGGTTCCATGCTTGTCGATGTAATAAGCCTCCCCTTATATATAAAACAAAAAAATCACGCGCGCCGCCGTTGTCTGATGCCTCTCCGTCTTCGCCATCCCACGCCCAATGCAGAATAATGTAGTATAAAGTAAAGGAGAGACATGATGGAAGGAGAACGTATCGTAGATCGTACAGGCCGTTATGTATAACCATCTCTCCCGCCCAAAAGAAAGACATAATAATAAGAAATCCAGAAGGTGAAAAAATATCAGACGAAAGAAAATTTCTCGCTCCCTCCCATGCACCATTTCCTTTCCAAAGAGAAATACCGCTCGCATCGGCACCATGCATCTATATATAACCAGCCAAGTTATAATGCAAGGGAGGGTATTCGTTTTTGCTTGTGCACACCGCATAAAAGGACATATAAGATCGAAATCGAACAGAAAGTATTTCAACAGACCCCCCCCCCCCCAAGAACTCCAGAAATGAAAGATGATGGTAAGCAATCGGCGGGGGGAAGTACATGGTGTCAAATGATGCGTGTCCAGAGTTCGAAAGGAAAGAGTCGAGGTAGCAGCGGCGGCGGCGAGGTGCTCAGGCCCGAGAGGCAGCGTCTTCGAGTCTACTCAGAACAGTGTAGCTGTCGACAAGCAATTTGCTTCTCTCGCCGATTGCCGCCTCCGCCTGCAACCTGCGCCGAACCATGGCCACAACGGCGAGCGCCGCGCGTCGTTGACCGCGCAAGGCGAGCACATCTTCTGCTTGGGGGAGATCTGCGATTGTGCGTAACCATGTCAACGCTGCCAGTTCGCTCTTTCGAATCTCCTTCGAGACATTGATGGCTTTCTCGGACGCTGGGGTACTCGGATTGTTTGCCGTCGCGGGGGCTGTCATGGCCGTTTTGTTCGTAGCACGGCTATAAGGCCCGCCAAAGGCCCAGCAGATGAGGGCGTTGACATAGAGTGCCCATTGGTCCGAGATGTCGTTTTTGTTCCATTCCAAGTAAGAACGCCTTGTCGAGTGGGAGGGTTTGGCGGAAGAATGCTTGGATGTGTATGATGCGGTCTTGGTGTCGTCGTGATTGTAATTATCATTGTCGTCATAGTCATTACCATTATCCAGAAAGGCAACAAGTGCCTTTGCAGCGAACTTGGTTGCGACAGCGGACTGTACGCTGCCACTCCAGGCCTTGAGCATATTCTGATGTTGTAAATATTCTCGAGGGCCGGTAATCTTCCGAGCAAACAACCAGGATTCGCCGGAAACGGCGAGTAGGTCGTGTAGGGGGGTATAGTGAAGGGATAGGTAAGTGTTGGCAACAGGGGATCCGCCGAAGAGATTAGAGATGCGTCCAGTTATCGAAAGGTCGATCGTTGTTGAAAGATCAGGGCTTGTAGAGTTGTTGGGTCTAGGGAGGCGCAGGGCCTCCGAGGCGAGGTAGACGGCGTTGTCCAATGGTGGAGCGGAAGCTAGTGTCTCGATGCTCACGGTGTGGTCCGAGAGGACAGAGGATTCGTTATTCGGCCAGCCAGCAGTACGGAAGGCCTCCCAATCCTCGGCAGATCGGGCGGCCCAGAGGTCTTTGCTGGCGGCAGTCAAGGGTATCGGAGGACAGGGCGTGTTGAAACGATGCACAAGAGGCAGCTGATGGTACATGGCGGTATGGACGTCGAGAACAAAACATGCGGCAAGCATCCGGCGGCGAGCTTCCGCTTCGACCCATTCACCCCAGCGACCCTCGAGTGTGGGTGCGGGAGTAGGCGAGGCAAACGTGGAGTCTGGGACTTGAGGACTGGCGACCTGCAAGGGAGACGTTGAGTATGGGTGCCATTGCGAGACGGGAGAAATAAGAAAAAGACTGAAAAGATGATCCTGAAAAAGAGAGTATGTAACGGAACCAAAGACAGATATAGGAGAAGTCAGGGAACTCACTCTAGAGTACAAATTCTGGAAGCGCTCCGAAGGTCGAACCGCTCCTTTCCTACCTCTGAACCGAGCAAAGAATTCGCATAGGAGGATCGCTTGCATGATTTGAACGTTCCAATGGGGCGCCTGGGAGAGCTGTTTAGGATTCGGCGCCGACGCGTTGGCACGGTATTGTGGGACAGTACTTACACGTTTGACTTCTTCATATGCGATATCATGCAATACATAGCCGTGGGCGCGATCCTCCCTGCCGTCAAGAAACTGCGTGGCCATAGCAGCCATGGCACATCGCAGCACATCATTCGGCGCTGCTTCAAAGCTCTGCCGGTGCACTAAGGGGAAAAGAACGTCGAAGCGCTTCCAGTATATGTCGAGGAACGCGGGGATGGCGGCGTTCAGGCTCGGACGGGGCAAGGTGGAGGCCGTCAGGAAGGCCGGGTCATAGATAGTCCCCGAGAGTGCCAAGTCCTTGTGGCGACTTACCATTGCCTGCGCGTCTGGTATTGCTGGAGCAAAGGTGACTAAAGATTCAGCCGAATGTACGGGTGACGACACGTTCGGTGGGGTCGGACTACGAACTGAAGTGAAAGCCTGGTGGTGGGGCGCATGGTCGTAGAGGCTCTCTTCGGAGAATGAGAGACTCGGGTCGATCACTTGGGTATAGGTATGGTTGTGGGGTGAAGGGAGCCAAGAGCCAAATGGAGGCGCGACAGACATGTCGAACGTATCCCCGGGAGAGACTGGCGTGTAGCCGAAACTACTTCCCATGGGCAAGTCCGAGTTTGGCGAATAGCTTCGATGATAGTGGCTATTGCCATCAGATGGGGTGGATATCCCGCTGCCAGACCAAGGGGAGGAGTCGAAGTTTTGTAGGCCTGGTGGTACATCAAAGCCTGGGTGCTGTGATGTTGATGGAAGTCCCTCCGTGACTATGTAGATAGGCGTGCGTGGGGCAGCAAATTCGGTAAAGGGGGAGCCGGAAGACATATGGCCGCCAGAATTACCGAGAACATAGGACTGTTGATCGCCTTGTCCTTGCGATCCACCGGAAGTTGGTGGATAACTTCCGCGATCACCACTAGAGCTGGGCTGATTGTGCGTATACGACGTCGTATAATCGCTGGGCGGCATACTGGAACTGGCGTGGCTCGTGGAGAAGCCACCGTCTGTTGAGTTGACAGATGGTGGTCGACTGTCCCCTCTTCCTCTGCCTCCTGTACTTGTCGAGGCTCTGTCGCCTTCTTGCTCACTGGACATGCTGTTAGTTGATACCGTCTCGGGCAACGTATGAGTTTTCTCAACATACTGTCTGGTCTGGTGGCGGGCAAGTAAATCAGCTCGGTGGAAAGCTCGGTCACAACCAGGATACTGGCACGGGTGCCCAGGCGTCTGGTGGCTCAATTGATGGCGTCTACCAGATAGTATTTAGTAAAAACACCGTTGTCACAAGTAGGGGTCAAATATAACCCACCTGAGATGTTCGGCTCGCGTGAATGTCTGGTATCGTCAGTTTGGACCGTCCAGCCTAGGAGACGAGCAGCGGTACTCACCTTCGGAGGTTTGCAAACCTCGCAGACATGAACTGGCACTCCCTTCTTTGCCCTGCTTACACGGCCAGTGATCGGTGTCAACTTGACCGGTGGCTCTGGTTGGGTCGCCATGGGTCGATTAGGTTGACTCGATCCCCCAGCTGCGCCAGAACCCGGGCCATTGTATCCACGCATTTGGTTCATCTCCTCCACGCCGGAGCTTCTGACTGCGGTAAACGGGATAGGCCGTGAGGCCAAAGCTGGTGACGATGATGGTGAAGACGCCGCAGTGGCAGACTGAAGATAATGGCTTGAAGTTGATTGGTTCCTAGTCGAGCCTGGAGGTTGGCGTTGGTCCTGCTCATTAGGGTTTATATAGGCTGATGCTGATGATATAACTTGATTCCAACTTGCCCCAGAGGACTGGGAGTCCTGTGGTTTAATATGTGGGATCGGTTCATCATCATTTACTATAAACTTAAGGCTGGCTCTCTCCCGTCTAGTCATGGTTGTTGATTTCTCGTTGGTATGAGAAAGCTGACACAGCCCTCTACCCCTTCGATAATTTAAGAAGGGTAGATGAAAATAACCGTTGTCAAGAAGGGTAAGACTGAGGTTACAAGGGTACCGATTGGTACAGGAGACTTCGAGTATATCTCAGCCTTCTGGTCGGATGGTAACAAAGGTATGTTGCAAGTATGGGGTGCGAACGAGTCTGCGTTGAGTCGCGATGTACCTAAATGGGACGGTCTTAGGAGGGCTAAGCCGCCGAAATTACTATATTGAGACGCGTTAAAGGGCCAAGTAGGCGCGGGTAACGGGGACAGAAAGTTGAGTGAGATACAAAGAGGTAGAAGCAAGAAAAGTGTCATCCTCGACTAGATGTTATCACCCACATGTCCATGAAGGATGCCCTGAATAGTAGTACCCCTGCCAGCTGATGGTATGGGTGCGAAGGTACTCACGCATACTGCAAGTAATCCTTCCAAACCAGGTACATTGTGGCTCATGTCGTAGATGCTATTTACGGGGTACAAGTACATGGTGGTCTTGTCGTCCCTTTTGGGCAACCTGTACCAGAAACTTGTACCTACACAAACCTTACCGACTTCTTGGTTTGCTGTGTAGTTGGAGTTCATCATCTGTCTTTGCACGAGGGACTTCTCCACAGCATAGGCAGGGGGCAGCCCACTCGAGGTTGGACAGAACGAAACGTTCAACCCGGTGGACTGGGTTTGGTACCATATTTAGAAGAAGACCTACTGTATAGCAGAGGCACTAGCCCAAGTAGGTAAATAACTCAGAAGATTGGCACGCGCTGGCAGCAGGACGAGAGACCGAGTTCATGTATGTAATCACATAGGAGAAACGGGTGAGAAAGAGGGAAAACCCTAGTTCGCGGTCCCGAACGTACCCAAATGCCTTGCGACCTGGCTGCCTTGAGCCCCGTGGTCTGATCGACGACAGAGTACCCGTATGCGAAATAGAAAATCGGCCACTGCTGCAGGTCGTCTTACAGACAGCAGAAGGCGCAGCTAGCGCCTGGGCAGTCCCCCTTGTCAGTCGGGGTCGCTGGACCAGCCAGAGAACGGGGTTGCTTATTGCCGGTTTGCACAGCCAGCACGAAGACAGATCGGTTGCAGGGCAACAGCCACCTGGATAGGTTGGCGATCCTTTCGTCTTTCGGCTGCTATGAGCTGCATATGCCTGGAGAGATCTCCCGCAGCACGATCCGAGGCGAGGGTAAAAGAAAGGAAAGGAGCCGGTAGCGACCGCCATGCTTGTCGCGATGCGTGTATGGACTATTTTGCATTAATTGTTAAGAGATGGCGGGCGCAAATACGGCACAAAACACACATGTTAAGATACTGTGGGCAATCAAAGAGAATAGAAGGTAGGGTGTGTGCTTGGCCGAAGAGTCGGGTGAGATTACAGGCAGCGATTCCGGGCAAATCAGGCCGTCGAGTGATTCTCGAGGACACAAGACTGTGCCGTTTTGAGAAAGTCTGCGTTGTCTTGAAAGAGCGGAGCCCGTCAGCATGGAGATTGCATCGCATGGCCAGGCCCAACTCTCATTGGGGATGAGGGCGCGCAAGGGAAATTGAGCTGGTTCGACCCGTCCAAGAACCCCGCCGCAGTGCCGACCTTGTAGGGCAGACAAGCGAGTGTATTGCGGGCAGGCGGCTAGGGGCCAAGGGACGCTTCTTCCCGTCACTGCGTGCGTCTGTCGCTTCGAGGCCGTGACTCTCCTGTCGACTGTGCTGTCGCAGAAGGAGAGACGTGATTCGATCCAACCGCCAAGTACGGCCCGCAGTACTGGTATACGGGCGGTGACCTTGAAGATGGCCAGGGGTTGTTTTCTCTGGAAACGGCAAAACGGGAGGGTGTTGGAGAACGGTTGGGTGGGTGTGTGTGTGTCCCGGTGTGGTGGGTGTGGGTGGGTGGCTCTGGGCGTGGAGGGGCTTAGACACGACTCGCCCAATGTCATTGGGCACACAACTGCGACCAACCAGCTATTTTTATATACTTCTCATCCAATTGGGAAGGCAGTAAGAAAGTGAGATTTATTGTGGTACACACAAGCTGTGGAAGCATGGGAGGCACTGCAAACGCCCTCTCCCTGCCGCCATTGACCGAACGTTGATGATTTGAACATGTCTGAAGCATGATACACATCGAAGACTTGTTGATATCGATATCGACAGCCGACGTAGGGAAGGAAATAAAGTTGTCCTAGAAAGTCCAAGTTTCCCGCAAGGAAAACGGCCAGGATCTAAAGGAAGGAGCCGATCGCGGCAGTTAGGCGCTATTAGCCGCGGCTCCGAGTCTCCTGTCCTTTGGGGGCGACAGACTGAGACAACGAACATAAGGTATGGGCATAAAAATTGATCCGATTCGGCCGTTTCAGCGTTGGAGTATTGGAGATTACAAACCTACCTGCGTACGGTAGGTACATAATATCGATATAAAAGGTACTTATTTACTTGATCGGGTACTACCTGCCTCCTACCTACATACTTTCTGATGCAGCTTGTTGATAGCCTTGCATTGGGGGCTAAACTGGGAAGGGGACCGGATGTGGAAGAGGAGGGTGGAAACGGCGAATACTCTTGAAGGTATCCGACGGTCGTTGTCGTACAACTGAAAGCATGTCATCGATGGCAGCAACTAAGGCCACGACTTGATGTAAGTAAGGCATGTATATCTGCGTGCAACCACCTAGCTCGCTGCGTAGAACAAATGGAAGGATGCCGAGTGCCGTCGAACAAGCGAGGCGCGCTTACCTCTGACCGGCCCCCTTCCCCTTTCCCCCTTCCCTTTCCCCTCTCCCCTCTTTCAGGAATTACTATTGCTGGTTGTTCACGAATTGGATCAATCCTTTCTCGCTCCCCTAACATCCAAAACCCACGGCCGCCGGCAAGTGTCGGATCCGTTCTATATCTTGAGAGCAGGTCCATGGAGAAAAGCCAAGCACGGTCCGAATGAAACATCCAGTATCTATCTTGATAATTGAACCACAATCTATAATTAATAATGGCTTGTTTCCCCTCGTTGCTTGCGTCGCATTTTGATTTTGTTTAGCCCCGAATTGGGCGGCAGACAGGCGCACTTGCATACAGCACAGCACTATCGTTTTCCTGCATTGGGGAAGCCTTGATCTCAGTTGCCCCGCCACAACCTCAGCGCTTAGGTTTTTATTAATAGTCTCGACATCAACACTCAATCAATATTCTTTTCTACGGTACGTTACATACTGCCTGCTAATGATGCATACATTCATTCACTCAACCATCACTCACCCAAAACCACGCTTTTCTAGTTGAGGCTTGGAAATAAACTTCTCGCAGCGTCCTGCAGTCATGAAGTGTGTCTTACTCTTGCTCTATGCTGACAGGTGTTTGTTTCCATGTGGGATGATACCGCTCCTCGGGAGTCTATTCTGAAGGTGCTTGCAAACATGAGCCTTGGGTACGTAACAAGCGCGGCAGCCCGTATTCGAAGGTGCGTGTGAGACCAGATTAGGCGCCCGTTGTCTCACACACCAAGGCCAAGTCAAGTACCTGTGCAAGTAACCAAGGATTAGGTACATTTGATGGTTGGACGACTGCTAAGCCGCAACCTTCTTCTTTCAGTTTCCCTACTCCATTCTTTTTTGTCTATCCCTCACGGTGCTACTCCGTACTGTATGTACCATCACATCATCCACCCACCCCGTTGATCCATGAAGCCATGTGGCCTTCCAAGCGGCAAGGCGGCTCTGACCATCCCGTCTTGTCTACTCCAATTTGTTCCTCGGGCGCCGCCGGCTAGCGCCATAATATGTCCTCGAGATGTGGATGTCTCCAGCTGTCTCTACAGCTCTATTGTCCTATCGCAGTCTTCGCCCCATCAAGATATCAGTTACTACCCGTCTCATGTTGGGGGTTTCCGCCCCAAAGTCTCCATCGAGAGTTTGATCTGTTCCTACTACTGTGGAACAGGCTTCCCGTCCTGTTCCCCAGTGCGGCAGCATTCCTCGCGTAAGACGGGCTGTGGGGACTGGCGATGAACTGTTGGCTCTTGTGCTGACTGAATGCCTGCCTTATGTGCCTGCATCTTCGAGTGCCACATGCCGGCCTTGTCCTGGCTTAGCCTCCTTCAGGCGTGAAAAGCACTTTGCTTCAGCATATCGTGGCTTCCATTCGGTCCGATAGCCATGTGTGTGAAATGACCCCATTATAGAATATGTGCTGCCATCGGGACTCGAAGCTGGCTATGCTGCTGGTGCTGAAGAGGCCGGCTCTACATGCATCTCTGAGCTCCTCGGGTGTTTGCTCTTCTTGCTGCAATGATCGAACTATTTGCGGCACTGCAAGCGAGGACCTTGGTTATAAGAAGCCATCGTGGCGGAGCTCTACTGATGGGGTCCTCCACGGACAGCAATGATGCTCTGCGTCTTTCTCCGAGCATTGCATGTAAGTAATGACGGCATCAAGACCCCAGCCTGCCGGCCAAGAACTCCCGTCCCGGGTCAAGGGGCAGGCAGTGTTTTCTGGTATGTGGCATCAGCTTTTCGTGGGCTAGACCAAGACACTTTGAAGTGGCAGGGGTATATATCTTCACTTGCCGTATCCGCGCTCCATCAAGACCTTGGCCGAGATGACGAGGCCGAAAGTGTCATCATCCTCCACCGGTAGCAAGGTTATGACAGCCCTTGCGACGGGAAGACCCTATCTGCCACGTGGATAGGATATGCCACGAGCCGCTAGCAGACTCAGGCAAGTGACTGGGCTCTGATACGCCCGCCAACTGACCAATGTGTTCATGATAGCATGGATGCAGAAGCAGTGGCATGCTACACCTTCTCCACAGCTAGCGCGGCTGGGTGGTCAGCCGAAGGGGCGTGGCACCGAATCTTATTACTCAATTGGGTGAGATCGTTAAGCCTGAAACCCCGTTTCTGCAGGCGCGGTAGGTGGTGGGCTCCGACCAACGAGACTGCTGTGGCCTGCTTGTTTGACGTACCTATCGAACCAGAATCTGCCGTCCTGGTCATATCTTCAGGGGTGGGCCACGTTCGGAGCACAATATACCAATCACGATATGCTTCATTTCCGATACTATACGCCTGGATGATGATCAAAGCCATGATCAGTGCTCTGTTGCACCGTACCGACATTGCCGAGCTGCCATGTCACCCGAGGTGCCCGTTATCCTGATCTGGAAGGCTCCTGAAAAGCTCTCAACGGTCGCGTACATGTACAGATAGTTAAAAAGTGGTGGTCTATCCCACATGCAGCCCAGTTTCGGGGCTCTCAAGTAGGGCCAGAATGCTTGTGTGACCCTGAAGGATGCCTTTGCATGATCCTGTGAAGCAACAAGGTTCGGGCTTCATGCCTCAGGCAATATCATTGGACAACACCTAGACAAGCGGAAGATTAACGTCTTATCTTCTTCATGGGGTAGTCTCACGTTGCATGTAGCAACTAGATTGCCGCCACAGACGCCGATTGCGATATTCGCATTTCACCCTCCTTCACGCGACAAAGCTTGCGCTTCGCTTTCGCCCGGGACCAGTTTGTACCACCAGCTCCTACTGATTGAAAGCCATGTAGTGTTTCCCCGGACCTTCCTGTCAAGGAAGTTGTGGCCGGCCACTGATATTTGCGTGGTAAAGGGACGCGCTTAGCCTGACCTGAGAGGAATCCGATAGCAATGCAACCTGCACATCTGCACCGGACTACATACAGGGAGTATGATGATATTCGGCGAGCATATCTTCAAGGCCGGGATGAACCGTAGCACGAGCATAGTGCCATGGTACGTTGTAGAATCAACTGCTGTAAGCTGTGGCCGTATAGAAGACAGGAAACGAGTATATGCACCCTGCAAGAGTCATCATACTGCTCAGGGACAGGGCGAGTACCTCCCAGAACGTTTCGGGCGACCAGTTTAGTATGACGTCTTTTATATTGAAGATAATCCGTAATATAGCATACTGACTTATTCATATCTCCAAGTTCTATATACCGGCGCCACTGGGATGGGATCACAGCGTAGGGAGGTGTCTTTACAGGGAGTTGGATGACTGGAACTCTCCGTTACCTGACAGTCTTCGATGGCCTTCCCTTCTCGGGGTCTTGTATGGAAGTAAGCCTGGCTCCGAATCCCTGGATGGAGCAGCAAAGCTTGCTTGCACACGAAACGCACATGTCAAGCGTGATGCTAGTTGGTCATTGGGCCCCAACCCAGCAAATAGTAGCATCCCTTACACCTCCCTTTCCACTCGCCATGCAGTAGAATGAAGTTCCCTATAATCCCTGTCTTCTAGGGCTCCGCAAAGAAACCCCTATATGCTCTCACATGGTACTTGTCACCTGGTGTCCGAGCAACTTGGTGAAACGAATCTCCGAACTGCTCTAATCGACGCACGCGGATCCTCATGGACCCTCATGCATTTTGCTAGTACTGAACGGAAAAGGCATAGTTCAAGTAGTACTTGTTTTCCTTTTCTAGAGAGCTAACCCATCGAATGACCCGCCCTAGGTCCGAGAAAGACGTTGAGTATCATAGAAGAATGTGCCGCGGCAGAACTCCCAAGCAAAAGGAACCGTCCCCAGGAAATCCTTCCGGATGCTGCCTCAACTCTTACCCGCCTGGACAGCTTATTCAACTCGCCTTTGGCCCGATGTGTGTGTCTGTTTTATACTACTTCCGACGGAGGTACTAACCCGTTTAGAATACCACGACGCTTGTGGCCCCATGATGTTTTTGTGCGCTGCTGTTACTAGCTGTGGCATGAGTTTGCCAGCGGTGGACGTAGTAGTATTTCTGCTGTTCGTATGTTTCGGATGGGACCTTCGATCTATTCCATACCTGATAAGTATGGCCTGTAGATACTTTACCTAGAATATGAAACCCTATCCGTCAGGTACCAATGATTTAGGGAGAAGAGAAGGACATAGACGGTATCTTACTCCTGTATTGACACCAACCCAGAGTCATTCCCATCAATGCTTCGACATGATAACATCTCAAGGCTCCGGAAACCCAAGTACGACTTGCAGCCACACTTATCGGCGGCTAACGAGAGGAAATAAGTATTTCAAACACGTTGGTCAACCCAATGAGAGAATGAATCTTCCCAACGCGGTCAGATTTGCCGCGAACCCCTTGCAGCCAGCCCCCCACCCCGTCTTTCTCAAGATTGATAAGTGAGACTGAGGCCTATGACATCCTGCCGATATCCGCAGCCGGATGACCGTTCTAGGAACGCACGTGGGCTTATGTGAAGCATGTCCCCTAACCCTACTCCCCCATCTCTTACCCCTGAGTCACGGCAGACTGTAAGCAGGTAGGTACATAGATCGCTCACTATCTCGTCGGCCCGAGGCCGGACTCTGAGAAAAGAGGCAAGAGAAGGCACCCGGCCACTTTTAGTTCAGCCCTCTCCTCTCGTCTATGCTCAAAGGTCCAGGGAGGTAGTTGCTCCTAGCATACCTCTTTTCATGACTGCGCGCCAACCAAGATAGGGACCCCCCCTGATATTCAGCTTGTCATCTCGACATGTCTCCCCGGACATTGAGGTGCGTCTGAAAACGAGGGGCCAACCGTCGAATGTGTGTGGTCGGACTTCGCTCTCGGTATCAACTCCAATAAATACATAAGCGAACATTTTCCACTTTGTCATGGCGGACGGTTTTAGATATCAGTCCAGTTTACATCAATGACAGTCCACCCTTCTACCATTAGCCCTCATAAGATTACTGGAGATTTTTCCCTATCGAACATTGATCGGTTTCAAAACATTCTGGATGGCGAAGTACAGTGGCAACTCCTTGTAATTAAAGAGAAGAACGTCTCCTCGAAATCAGTACATCAGTAACTGTTTGGGCAAAGGGCCAGAGTGGCGAGGAGTCTGCCTGCCCCGACTCTGCAATACCTCCCTGCACTCCTATTCAGTGTGCTGTGCCCATCAAAACGCTGCAAAGATTGCTACATGATGGGAGCCATAACTGCTGCTGGATGGGACAGCCAAGAGGTAGAAAAGTCAGAAAGAAAGCGATCTCGTTTCTTTACGAGCCTTTTCTCGACAACACGGAACCAGCACGCAGCTACTTAGGAGATAAGAGAGGTTGATTGCGGCACTCTGAGGAGCGCAAGCACGTTGTCTATCACGTATCTACGCATAGAACAGATTGGCACTTTCGAATAATTCGGTAACGTTCGAAGAATATACTGAAAAAAGCACCCGCCTTTGGGGTATGCACCATAATGCAAACGCTCGCATACCTAATAATGAATTAAACACTTGCATAAACGGCAAGTGTCATAGTTATATTTTGTAGCCGTTATTACATTGGTTATTCCTTAAGGGACACCAACCAGCACTGTGATGTAATCGCAATAAACGCGAAAACCACTGTGACCACAAACCCGAACACATGAATCATCGATGCAACGCCTAGTACAAACCCACCAGTCCTGGCATAATTCATCCACTATGATGTCGACGTAGTGGCAGCTGCTTGTTGCCGACCGCGGTTATTCGACTTGCCATCACTCTCCTCGGACTCATCGTCACTCGGCGACCGACTCGGTGGTCGGCTGTTGTCCCTCACATTCCGTCGGTTCTTGGTCATCTGCGGAAGAGTTACATTAGCAAAACCATCACGAGTCAGATAGAATATACGAGAAAGCTTACCCAAGATCGGACTCCACCAATCAAGCCCAACGTGTACCCGCTGATAAACTCGTTGGAGCTTCCTCGCTCTGCTCCAGGGGTGGTGGGGGATCTAGCCACATTTGCCATGGTAGCCGCTTCTCGCAGTGTCATGTCGCCAGCAGGGGCGCCTGGAGTAGTGGGGATCCGGTGTCCCGGAGCCGGGCTTTGGGGTCGGCTAGCAGGCCAGAACTGGCGCAATTCCTTGCTGAGCTCTTGGCCGGTAGTTGCCCAGTTGGTCCGGATGCTATCGCGGAGATCCTGGACATGCCGCTTGACATCAAGCTCGTTCTTCTTGAGCCAACTGACGTTGAGTTCTTGGCGCGAGGTGCCGCGCTTGAACTGACGGGCAATGTACTTTTCGTAATCACGCACAATCCTGTTAAGGTTGGTATTTTGTCAGCTGCTGATACAGACAGAAGGAAGCGAATGGCAAAAGGGAGCTTGGAGCCACTTACTTCGTGATGATACCTGTCGTACTCACGCCCTCAGTACGCTGGGTAACCAAGAACTTTCCTTGCTCCTTGATGGGCTTGTAAATATCATCACCCTCGGCCGCGCCGTAAGGAAGATCATCGTGTGCAACGTAATCAATCTGGTGCTTTTCGAGAAAGTCGGGGGTAACAATCCAGGGACAGTTCTCAACCACCTCGTCCACCCACTTGCAGTGGCGGACCGTCTCGGCGCGCTCCATACCCGAAAGCACTGTTAAGCCCTTGCGCTTACGGGTCTCCTCGTCGCCTGTAACGCCCACGAGCAGGTATACATCAGGGAACGCTTTCTTGGCCTGCTCAAGCTGGCGCATGTGGCCAAGATGGAAAAGATCGAATACACCATCGGCATAGACTCTCACGGGCCGGTCAGAAGGTGGGTCGTTTGTCTGGTAGCCCACGGGGTGTGTCAATTTGCCAATTGGAGGTGGCGCCATGGCACCATCGGGATTCTCATCGTCGCCATTCAGATGCATATCCTTGAGCGCTGTGGGCTTCTTGCTCTTCCGGGTAACACGATCGGCAATGTCGATGCTGGCCTCGGTGGTGTCACTGGGCTCACCGGGGTCGACCGGGGCGTGGTCAGGGTTGAGGGAGGTCGTAGACGATTGCGGCCCCGAGTTTCGATCCGAGTTGGCGCGCTGTCGCTTGCTGGGTGGGTTTGCGCCGTTGGAGGCAGACTCGGTTTTGCGGTGGGTCAACCGACCGGACTCCGGGGCAGTAGTGTCACCATCCTCGCCCGAGGCATCCCGGGACGAGGGCTGCAGAAGTGGGTTTTCATCCATCATGGCGGTCGTGGCAGCGGTTGTTGGGCGCTTACGCTTGCCTCCATACGATGAAGCGGATGGAGAAGACATGATAAGAGTGTGAAAGTGTGGGGGCGGTTTTATACCAGTCCAATGCTCAATGCTGCTGCTGGCGTTTTCGCGTGGAAGTAACGCAGTGTCCTAACCCACGTGCGCCTCTGTGTTCCTTGATTTGTTGAAGAAGGAACGGCAGACAACTAGAGGCTGTTTGACGAAGTGACGGTCGATCGATACGTGTCGCCAATCCCAAGAGGCTAAATAATCAAACAGGAATGGCAAGTGATGGTGGAAAGTGGTGGTGGGTTGGGTCGAGATTGGAAAGTGTCCAATGGCTTTTGTTTTTTGGAAGTTGCAAACCGGTATATAATGGACCGCAGGGTTAGATGCCTTCTTGCTTATCGGGCAACGTAGGTATGTAAGATGTTGCTGCTGGGCCGATAGGGAGGTATGACACGGAAAGGTTTCGGTGGTGTTTGTATGTATGTTGAGGACGGATAGGCAGGTCCAACGGGCTTCTTTTACTTAACCAAAAGGAACCCAACAAGGACGGGTTCGGGTCTCTCAAAGACTAAAGTTCGTGGAGTGGAAACTTTGAGCAAGCAAGAAGTGGGACACGCGTAGGATGCGTAGAATGCGCCCGCAGCGGGACAAGAACAAGAACGACTCGTCTGGTCCTAATTAACACACACTGGCCACTGGACGGCCTTGCTTGATTGTTTGCTTCGGAATCGTCGATTTTTTTGTGTCTTCCCGACTGGACTTGTTGCACTCGCGAGCTCTGCGCTCTAACAATGACGTGTTGGTTTCTGAGCACTGCCTTTTGGTGCTAATCGGGCCAATCAGGCAATCCACACCTCGTTCTCTGGACTCTCTCTTCGCTCCTCTTCCGAAACCGCTAACACAAGCAATCGGATACTTGTACGATGGGAAGAGGAAGACTAGTGTATAGATGTTGGATGGATGGAGAGATAGATAATAGGTAGAAGACGAAGCACATCAATCAATGAATATACCCGACAACCTGCTTCCTCGTAGGCATGCGAATGTAAAGGTACTTGAGGTATGTACCGACATCCTTGAAACACCACCTTCGATCAGGACAGATAAGGAATAACACTGTCCACCGCTTTTACACAATCGTCTACAGTGTACACAGTCTACAACAGCAATACCGCACGTACAGTATGTGTACTATTCAGATGCATGTCTTCTTCCCTCCCGCTTATCGTATGTTCCCAGTGCTCCATGTCCATGTCCCATGAAAGAAAGGGGCGGGCCAACGCGAAAGAGGACATTATTGATTTAAAATTACATGGAGCAATTTCTGCACCGTGAACCTTCCCACATCCTGGGACGGTTCGAGTCCAGCAGCGTCCAGCCAGTCCAGTGCCTTCTCTGCAATTCCCCCGTCATCGCTTAGCAGCCAAGCCGTTCTGTTTCATTCTGGGCTTGCTCCAGTTCTTTATGCAGATTGTATGTACAACGATCAATCCCCAGGAAAAAAGTTGGAAGGCCGCTGTTCTCTCACCGAACTTAGCAAGGGAGGTGCAACGATGACGGAGGTGGCCATGGGAGAATTGTGGCGTCATCCCACAGAAGCTTGGGGGGGCCGATATACCGATAGACAACCGATAGACATTACACGGAGAGATTGAGGCCGCCAGCGTCGCGTGCTTGTGCGCCCATTTTCGCCATCTTGCATAACGCTATCGATAAGTCAGGCCATCACTTTTGGTGTGCATGTACAACGAGCCGTAAAGTGGTATGATCAATTGATCGATTCCAATTGATGTTGTGTTGGGTGAGACATTGCGTATTCATTTCTTCACTTGTGCGAAGGACAGTCTACATGGCAGTAAAATCTTGATTTGAAGTATACAATGAGGCAAGTCGATATAATCGTACCAAGCAATGCTAATAAGAGGGCATATACACCCCCATAATGGTATCGTATCGTTACTCCGTAGTCCCTGAACAAAAACAATATCAGGACCTCCGACCGTCGCAGTCCAACGCCCAGAGTATGTCTCCAGCCGCCCAAAACGGGTCAGCCAATGAGCAGCAATTCAATTACACATTTCCCCCTCCTTTTCCATCAGTAGAGTAGGGAGGTGGGGTAGGTTTGTAGAAGTAGGTATCGTATCATGTCGTTTCATTCATTCTTCTCTCCAGATATTCAATCTCATCGCGCCACGCTGCTCAGTCGCCGATGGAGCCACCGGACGCCGGTATCCTAGACCAGCCTCACGGTGCGCTGCTGCCTCGTGTGGCGGCCGCAGCGGTGCGGGTGCCGCGGCGAGCTGCGGTAGCACGTCTTGCGCGCGTTGTCCGGGGCCTTGCGCCCGAACTTCTGCGACACCTCGCAGTACTCCATGCCGGCCGGCACCCACTCCTGGATGTGCTTGTGGAGCTCGCAGCGCGAGATGCCGCACTTCCGGCAGTAGACCTGGCCGCGCGGGAGCAGCGCCGCCAGCGACGACGACGAGCCCGCCGAGGCGGCGACGTGGCTGGCCTCGCGGTCGTGCTGCTGCTGCTGGAACTTGACTGCCATGGCGTGGACCGCGTCGGCCTGGGCCTGGTCCTGGGCCTTGGTCGTCGTGATCCCCTGCGCCTTGTTCTTCTCGAGGTCCAGCAGGGGCCCCGCCAGCCGCCACGCCCACTCCATGTCATTGGGGCCCTGGCGCCGCGCCGACAGCGGGACGGTGCCGTGCATGCGGCGGTGGATGGCGTAGAAGTGCCGCGACGCCAGGCCCAGGCAGGTGCTGTCGATGGGGTCGAGCCAGTCGAAGATGGCAAAGTGGATCTCGCCCGGCAGGTGCATGAGCTGGAGCTTCTCGCCCGGCAGCTGGATGAAGGGAATCGGCTCGTAGTCCATCACTGAGTACGACCGCTGCGGCGACGGCAGAGCGGGTCGCACCACCAAAGGCCCGGCACCAGCAGCATGTCCCGGTGGTACCGAGGTAACCACGGGGGTGGGTGGCTGAGGATAGTGTTGTTCTCGATGCTGTTGCGGAGTCATAGGAGATCGCGATGTAGGTGTAGATGTGCGCGATGTGGTAGGGATTTGGAAGTAGGAATCTTGCTCCGACGGCCTCGAAGATGGAGAAAGCCCCTTCTCAAGATGGCCCCGGGGCGTGGAAGGTGCGCCGGGCATGCGGTAGTCGCTGGTGGCTGTGAAGGCACGACGCGGTTGCCGCTGCTGCGTCGTCACCTTCTTGAACCCGGGGTCTTTCTCGTTGGGGGTGTCTTGCTCCAACACGGCTGTTTCGTCAATCGAAGCCAGCTTTAACTCGGCGATGCGACCCCCCATGCCCATCACCTCCGAGGGTGAACGCAAAACCTCAACCATTGCGACTGATTGATTTCTGTACGCAGGGGAGGTCTTGCTAAAGTTCAAGTCGATTTTGAGTATATAGCCACTCAAAATAGTAGTCTCTCTTGATATAGTCCAGTCTGGTCGTCACTGGTCGTGTTACCGCTGTATAGCCGGACACTCGTTCGTATGTGTATGTGGTGTGTGTGTGTATGCCAGTTATGTAATGCTTCGTCGTAAGAGCTGATGAGCCGAATCTGAGTTTGCAGATGGCTGACAACAACTGGGGAAGGCAGTAGCTTATAACAAGTGAATCACAGTTTGTGCCGAGCGAGCTCCGTGAGATCGGTGTAGATTCTGGTCCCGACACTAGCGACTCACGATGGATCCAGAGGCTAGCAAATCTTATAAGCGGGTATGGATGGCACCAGCGGCGTTGTTCTCGGGAACGATTCAGGGCTGGCTTGGGGCTGAGCAGATGATAGTAGTATGTAGTCACGATGCTCCTTTGTCAGGAAAAGATGGGTGTCGTTTGTAGCAATGATGTCGATTCGACTTTTGGGTGGGAAAATGGTAGGTGGTAAATGGCATAGACGTCAGTCCAAGAAATAGGAGGGGACTAGCATTGTTTATTATATGGACACACGACGCAACGCAACAAAGATCTCTCCTCTCTTCTTCCCCATACACACTGGGCAGACTGGCCGGGGCGCTCCTAAAAGCGGCAAATCTACGAGCGACGACATGGTGGAGCCGGTTTACCCACTTCTTTGCTTGTCATTCCCAGATCCCTCCGGAGAAGTACGAGCAGCCAGGAGAATGCTCGCAGGCAGTATTGTATTGGGCAGGGGTTTCCGTTGTTCTCGACGTTTGATAGCGGACGATCGGGAGATGGTGGTGTGACCTGGACCGCCGGCTGCAACCTGCTTGCTTATAGTGCCCTATTCAGCCAGACACACAACCACCACACACGCATACGCCCCCAAAACCAACAAAGCGGCCGAGGCCGAAGCGTCGAAAGACCCTCTGACTTCTCCTCGTAACCCCAGAAGAAGAAGAAGAAGGCTTTACAGCAGCCGTTCCGGGCCTTCCCCCAGAATCGATAGATAACTTTATTCGAGTTGGCCTTGTTTTCCCGACTTACTAGTACAGTACCCCGTGGAAAACGGTGAGCGGCGAGCAAGCCCCCCCAGGCCAAGCAGGCTGTCAGGGGTGATGTGGGCATCGATGGCTTGGCGCCTTCACGATAGTAATAGGGTCCTTCTCGACCCAGTTCTTTTTCCTACCTCGTGCCCAGGCGAGGCCATCCGCCCCACCGGCTAGCACATCGGGAACAGTGCGCATATGTTCTGGGCGTTCTTCAAGAAGCCCTTCCTTGCATCGTTACGTCGCTGCTCAGGGAGAACGAAGCCAGAAAGATACGTGGCCTAGATACGTAATAATACATAGAACCGATTTGGGACGACCGTTGATCACATCCATCATAGCCTCCATCTGAATTTCCCCAGCCCGTCTGCAAAACACGGGGATTCCCCCAGTGAAAATGACGGGCTCGTGACAGAGGCTGAGTGAGTGAATAGTTACCATCACCTCGGGTCATAACTACATACAGAGTTCAGGTCTAACGGTGCAGGCTTCACCTGAGTGCCCCCTTTGAAACACCAGGAGGGAAGGTTCGTACCAAAAAGAGACGGCGCCTTTGCATTTGATGCCTACCCCAATCTTCAACGACTTGACCCTGAAATCGGGGCTGGAGGCAAGATTAAAGTTAGTTGTTAGTATAGCAGCATGCGGAAACATAGGGTTTCTCGTGGTCTACAGAGCGTGCCTATGGAGGCTCTTGTCACTTGTGCTCTCCCTCGAAACGGATGTCGCATAGAATAGTAACCCCCACCCCCATAATCTAGGCAAAAGTTAACACTGTGAATGAATTGTATGTAGCCGCCGGGCTCCGGTGCGAATTAGCCGGCTTGGTCTGGGGGGAGGGGGATCGCTTGTGATGATGTGTGTCGTGGGGTATCGTGAGGTCGCAGATAAACCAATGGAAGGTCAGAATTGGGGCCTCCTTTTGCAACCAACACCCCTTGGCTGCTTGGTCAGGTCTCTTGGTGCTGTCAACCGTAACTTGCATCAAAAAGAAAGACCCCTCCAATCCTCCTCCGATCAGAACTCCGATCCATAGCCCCTCAATCAGAAGCCGCCCTTCTGGGACCTTCAAGAATGACTGACGTCGTTTCGGCGGGGACCGATCACGATAAAAATGGAAACATATAGGAGGTCGGAACGGACTGTATTCCGCTTGGTTCTGTCGTCGTTGATCATTGTCGAGAACAGTAAGGCAAAGCAAACATCACTTTTAATTATGCCGCTGTCAGCTGGCTCGGCTGGGACTGTTGAACTCTAGACCGCCATAACACTGGCCATAAGTCTGTACTGTACCCAGAACTCAAGCCACCGTCGAGCTTTGATGCGCGAAAGTTGCGCTTCTCTTGCACCTCGTCATAGGGGCAGAAGACGGCGTTCTGGACGGAGAGAGACTGGACGCCTGACGTCGCTTTCTTTCCACTTTTTCCCCGGCTTTTCCCTACAAGCCGCGCATTGCGGTGGCAAAAGGGAAACTTGGCCGAATGTCAGCAAGTCAGCAACAGTAACAGCTCATAACAGACAGATATCACCAGAAGCAGCTACATATGCATACATAGACAAAATATGACAGTGACATTGACGGCTGAGATCGGACAACGATTGGCCAGCAGAGGAATTGGCTGAAGCTGGGCTAGGTCGCGCAAGTCGGCGAGGCTTTGGCTATGGATGGAGGCGCATTCCGGGTTCTAGCCTCCCCCCCCCCCCCGGGCGATCCCTTCGTCGTTGCTTCTGTTGTGCGACCTACATTCCCTACCCTCCTTTGTGTGGGCCGATGTCAGGCGACGCAGGAACAATTCCCGTTCGTTCGCTTCGGCCGACGGTCACGTTGTGTAGCGCATTCTAGCCCCCCCCTCGTGCCTTTATTGAAGCCGATGCTCTCTATATTACCCGACAGCCGTCTTTCTTCTTCCATTACGTTGGAATGTGGTGGTAGTGGTTGGTTTAAGGGGGTGTGTGTGTGACATGTGTGTGGTGGATCGTTTTCAGGGTCCTGATCGACGGCTACGATTACCTGAATTGGCAATTCTTTTCCCCCTTCGTGGTGTTGTCGCTGAAGAAGGTGTGTCGTGTCATGTCTCTGGTTGCCGAGACATGACTATATGCACTATGGCCGGGCCAACGGAGAGTCATTACTCGTTGTGACGGTCCGGCCGGATTCTGTCGACAAAATGGCGGAAACAGTGGGACTTGACGGTACTTTCTACTCTTCTAGGTAAAAACGACATCCTTACGGAAGACTTCCCGAGAGAGAGAGAGAGAGCACAGCATGAATCTCCCCCGAAACCGGCCTGTCTGTTGAATTGCGACTCTTTCGAAGTTCGCCCAGGCAATGGCAATGGACAGACATCGGGGTCAACACTCCTAGGCCGTAGCCTGGTTGCCTAGCATTCCACTCGATCAAAGGGCATTGCCAGAGGGACTGTGATTCTTGCATGATTTCCTTGTGTGTACGAGGCATCTCCCTATCAGGACTTGGCGTTGCAGGAGCATCTAACAGAGAGATGCCTAGCAGTCCATTCGAGTCATGACGGGGTCGCATGGTAGAGAGCCAACTTCCCTGCTGCCTGCTTCCGTGGCACAGTGATGATACTGGGACATCGGATGCGCCTGTAGTGATATGCCGTAGATAGTAGGATAAACTCGGAACAGCAGACTATTACTTGCACCCACCTCCACTTACCCTGCGAACCTGCATTAGCATCGTATGGTATATATTACCTCGATGGTGCCATTGTGCTAGTTCTGATCAAGCAGTGCCGGTGTGAAGTTGTATAATAGCTGCGCATTTCCACGATTTACCTGTTCATGCGCCAGCTGCCAGTCTTGATAGTCGCTGCAGTATTGTAGACGAGCTGCAAACTGTACAAAAAGCCGTCAAGGTGCAGCAGATGTATCATCGACGACGAAGACGTTGTGCACAAGCCGAGTTTGTTAAAGTATTGTCATTATGTTGGACGGCGGGTCTGCAATTCCCTACAACTATATGTACAATAACTTACAAAGGTCGTTCTGATCCCGCCTAGCTAACTCGCGTGCTATACACCCTCGGAAGTACGTGTTGCGTTATTTGTCTCGACTCAGACAGTACGCTCCAATATCCCGACTCCTGGGTCATTCTTCGCGGCATCCGCTGCTCGACTTTTGTCGCTGGTCTCAGGAGCTTTTGCGCCTTTGTGTTGCTTCCCCGTTTTTCGTTTCGCAGGTTGTATCAAACCAACAAACAGTAAACCCTTACACCGCGACCCAGATGACGCTAATCACAACATCCATGCCCTTGCTCTCGCCGCCGTCATACTTGAAGCTCCACATGCCATCCGTCTTCTCGTTCCAGAAGGCCTGGGTGGCGGAGTGCATGCCACGGCGCCCCACGTGCGGCTTGCCGTCGGTGGCAGTAGCACCACCGTCGCTGGTGCTGATGCGCGGCTCCTCCCCCCTTGCTGTCGCTGCCGCCCTTGGGCCTGTTCAGAGACGAGGTAGGGACGAGATGCTGGACAATCGTGCTGTTGACGATGAACTTATGCGCAGGCCCTTGAGAGCCTGAGGGGGTGGCTTCGGATATAAGAGCCTTCAAGATGGAGTTCTGGAGATGGTGTACCGAGGCATCAGTATCGAGGAGATTTCCGACAAAAAATCGCCGTTATCGGAATTGCGACAACGTGGCGGATGAGGGATAACAGCACGTACGATAATGGACGAGTTCCAATGCTCAACCTTGGCATGTTCGTAGTATTCGGCACCACCGATGGCGCTTTGGCAAGCCTAATTCATAGTTGAAACCCCGTTCAGTCATCATGATCTTTGAAATGTTGGTGCGATGGAATCGGTCGGCGAACATACATCGGTGGCAATCTGCCGCAGCCGGGTTGCGCCAACAGGCTACACGAGGCATGGGAGTTAGCGAAAAGTTGCCGGTAAAGGTCGATCGCAGGGATCGCATACAATGTTGTTAGGTGTAGCCATTGTTGTATTTGATGAATATGCGCCGGAGGCAGAGTATATCTGTATCTGAGCTGGAGCGCGACTTGATTGATGCGTGGGCGACAATTGTTCGGCCAAGACGGGGATGGTGGTGAAAATGCTGCGACAAGCGCTTACGGAACAGACGGCCTAGGAGCTACAGTCTTGCGGTTTCAATGAAGTAATGGTTGATGCTGTAATCGTTACGGTTACGCGCGCAGTTCAGTAGTAGATGATGAGTTCTGTTGTATGTAGGGGGGTAAGGTAGCAGCAAGCAGGCTGTCGGGTAGGTTAGATTAGCAGCAGCTCCGGCCTCCTCCGTTTTTCCCTGTCTCATTTGCTCCAGCACTTTTTGGGCGAGGGAGGATTGGAGATGTGCATATGCAGTGTGGCCCGCGCATTTTCCCAGGCGCTAAGACCATCTGAGCCAAAATTGAAAAGGGTGTCAGCAGAAAACGAGAAGCTTCAAAGCTTGAAGTCATCTTGTCTCTGGCATCGCGGGGCCAGAGAAGCAAAGGCACGTGAGAGTGGGAAGCTTGTCATGTTGTGTGTGGTACAGTACGCTCATACACGAGGCATGTATCACTTCAACTCTGCTACCCGGCAGTTGATGTCTGTGTGAGCCTCAGCCAATGATAGCAATGCTCCTTTGACCTACACGATGAGGCAGGACTACCGACATTTGTGTTTTAATTGATTGCAGTGCCACTTCTTTGATGTGATCTGATTATCAGATCCTGTTCCTATGACTCCCAGAATTTAAAGTAGGAGCATACCTACATATTTATATTATAATTATGACAGAGAGTGGTATCGTGGTTCCAGAGTATTAACTACATGTAAACAGCCGGGTGGAATTCTCTTTGCTGTCCCCGAGCGCCTCGCCGTAGCAACGATTGATTCAAGTGACAGCAAATCCATTATGACATAATGCAAAGAAGCGCCTAGGTTACCTATTGGGCCAAACAAGAAAAAGGCTCTATGGGCCCCGTCCATACACTCCCAAAGGCTGATGAGTGAAGCAGGCCACCCAACTGCGATTACCTGGGCTCAGACTGGATATGTACCTACAAGATAACTATCGTGAGCATCGTTACTGAGGAATGAGATAGGATAGGACCTTTGTGTAACGAGTATACCCTGCAACATGGCGACCAGTCAGAAAAGGGAATGTGCCCACGTGCCTGGCTTTGGTGCCGTGGATGGGCTTTCCAGTCAACGGGCAGAGTGGGGGCGTTCAGTTGCTGCAGGACGTGTACCGAAGTACCCTCAAAACAACCGAAAACATGAAGTAAATAGCCCGCTCGGTTCTTCTCGCCAGCCAGTCAGAGGCCAGCCTCAGCCCAGATCATGCACGAAAGCGGGCATCTCTCGGTGGCTTCTGTCAGCAGTAGCTCTTGCGATCAAAGCAATTGAAGCTTCTGATTCGATACATACCTACGCTGTTCGTCATTTTCTCTTTACTTACATCTGCATACACGGATACATACTGTTGACTTACTTTCTATTCTTCTGCCCCAGCCCGGCCAATTCGTTCGGGAAACTTGGACTCTTGATTATTCTTTCGTTGTGTCGTGGGAAGACCCCGGAAAGTTTTGTTGTTTTTGCCCGAATCTGTAGGTGTTGTTGTTTCCGTGTGCGCTGCGTTGCTACCTCAACGTCCAAGCAGCGATATGTTTGCCACTCCTCCATCTCGCTGTATCTCCAACTTCCAGATGAACTAACCAGATTCCGTGTCTTTCAGTCGTTACCCTGTCCCGTCCCGCTGTCGTACAACCTTCAACAAACTCTTTGTGCTGTCAACCACCAACGACCAACCGGGACGCTCTCCGTCTTGTATTCCGCCCAAAACAAATATGTCGAGCCAACCTTTGCTCCAGACCGCCCCAGGTAAATAACGAGTTCCATGATACCTATTCCGAACCCGGCCACGCCCGACTGACCGCGATTGTTTCCTCCTCTGCCAACAGGCAAGCGCATAGCTCTGCCCACCCGCGTCGAGCCCAAGGTCTTCTTCGCCAACGAGCGAACCTTCCTGTCATGGCTCAACTTCACCGTCGTCCTGGGCGCCCTGGCCATCGGCATGCTGAACTTTGGTGACCGGCCCGCCTTCATCTCGGCCTTCCTCTTCACCGGCGTGGCCATGCTCACCATGATCTACGCCCTTGTAACCTATCACTGGCGAGCGAGCTCCATACGCAGGAGGGGACAGGCCGGGTTTGACGATCGCTACGGCCCGACCCTCCTGGCCATCGTCTTGCTGCTAGCCGTCATTGTCAATTTCGTCCTCCGCATCGCCTACCGCGAAAAGCGAGTCTCAGGAGTAACTCGAGTCCAATGTATAACAACCTGCGAAACCGGGGCTAAGCCTGGTATGAACTGATATACCAGTATCAGCTGCCGACTACGAAGAAACCGACTAGCGCATGATGAGCTGGCGGCTCGACGAGACATGGAGAAGTCTGTTACGTGCTGATGCAGACAGCGTTGCGAGGGAGAAGTGAGATTGAGACGGTGCTGAGTTGTATCATCCGGCGCACAGCGAAGAGAAGAAAATTGAAGTTTGGTACATAAGGAAACGAACGCGGTGCATCTTGAGGGACTGCAGCAATGCGTTGTACATAATATCATTATCAGTGGGTATCAAAATTGTATAGAAGTTCTGGGTATCTCAAAATACAGGCCCAAAGCGATATAGAACACTACCGCGATGTCCGATCTCTTAGCACTCGAAATCCGAGTTCCGTTTTCTATATTAAACAAAAGGGGGCCGAGTGAACATCCGAACAAGTTCTAGACCTCGAGAATCTGTAATACTCGAAGCATATTATTCTCGATAAGTGCTCATACCTCATGAGCCACGCACGAACCCTCTTTCTCTTGAACAATGAGGAACTTGGTAGTAAGCTCTCAAGATGGCAGCCAGGCGTTCTCTTACTTCTGCTTAGCATCCCACCCAAGCAGATATCATATGACCGCCGTAGGTTGTTGAGGGTCTCCATGCTTTACGTGACCTATTTCATTCATGTTATCACGTAGTCTAAGAGTCGATGATGTAGATCCATGCAGGTGATTCATGTTCAAGTTTCGACCGGGTCATCATTCGTCTGCTCGCCATAGCGCCTCCGCAGTTCATCGTTCGGTGTGGTTGACAAGAACAGACTCATCACCGGCACCGCGCGAATCTTTGGCGTGCCCTCAATGGCACGTTCGAAGGGAGTCTTCATCTGTTCGAAGTCGTCATCTTCATCGTCGTTCTCGTCTTGTTCCTTCTCCTGCTGCCCTTGTTGTCGCTGCTCCTCCTCGTCGTTGTCGGCGGTCACCTCCTTATTGGCCTGGTCGGGTTGGTGTCCAAGTATCGTATCATCGATCACGGTCTTCCCCTCCTCCCGACCACCAGAGCCTCCTCCTTTCTGGCGATTCATCTCTTTGTTCTCCGCGCCTAGCGCGATGTACTGATACCACCGCCTGGTTTCGTCCTGGTGGCCGCCGCTGCCCTTCAGCATCTCCCGCTTGGCGATCTCGGCAATGCTGATCAGCTTCCCAGCATCAGAGGCGCGGGCGCGCAAGACCGAGACCCGTGGCCGCTCTTTCGACACCGGCTGGAGATGGCGCAGGACGGACGACACCTTCTTCTGGATCTTGGACGAAGAGATCACCGAGTGCGTCTGCACGTCGTACTTGGCCTCGACCGCGGCGAGTATCTTGGCATCGCTTGATGCGGTGATGTTCAGTGTCGACGCCAGTCGCGGTCTTTTTTTGCTGGATGTCGACGTCGACGTCGTTGTCGTTGTATTGGTGGTTGCGGGGTCGTCTGGCGCCGGCGGCTCGCTGCGCTTGCGCTTTGTGGATGTGGTCATGTTGCCGCCGAGGCGGCTTTGTTGCGCCAAGGGTTCCTGTGTCGTTGCCATTGTCCCTCTCCCCCTTCCTGACGCCGCAGTTTTCAAACTCCTATCGTCACGTCCGAGCTTTGGTCGTTTCGGATTTTCGATCGCTTTGCCAGACGGGTTTGGTTTGGTTTGGGCATCGTTGTTTGCGTTCGTGGGGGAGCGGGATCATCATCTCCAAAAATTCACGGTTACATAAGCGGCGCTGGACCTTATCGATAAGGCCTAAGGCTTCCCTGGGCGCGACTTATCCATGCATCCATCTTCTACATATCTACGATTCGCACGTGCCGGGAAGGGCCTTATTTGAGCTCCCCGTCATGACATGCCCGTTATCTAAACCATTGAACTACAGTTCAGGATTCTGCTAACGTTGAGATACGGAATAACGCCTTTTGGACCGTCCAATACACGTCTGAGTCGAAATCAACGTTGAAAGACTTTTTAACGCTTTAGATTTTTAACAGCTATTCCAGCGTTGATTCTATACCAAATACACGTCAAAGGCTTTGCCGCGTGTTTATTCTAATGAATATGTAGTTGCACTACGGTTGGTCTGAGCGTTGATTAGATCCAGCATTTTCTGCTACGGTAGTTGTCACTCTTACGGAATGTCGATATGCCCTCCCTCCCATTATGTACATAGCAAGCGCTGCCCAGGAAACCGTCCCGAATGCGTACGAAGCCGGCGGGCGGCACTCACATAACCAAGAGAGGTAACCTGCATGGAATGCGTCACACAAGGTTTCAGGTATTGCCTTTCTCAGCCAATGCTCTGTGGTCTAAGTATGTTGCAACGTAATGCGATATCATACCATTCATTCATGTTCTTCATTTCTGTGCCTACGCAGCGGGCAAGTTACCTTTTACGACTACGTACGTGATAGCTCCTCGATGGTCTGATTATGGTTGGTTGATCTCCCATCCTCGATCCCCCATGCTAGTCTCATGCAGCCATCATTGATCGGGCTCGCGCCAAGCTTTATTCGAGACCCATGATCCCTGCCCGCCCACAAGCCCACCTAACTCGGGTGCATCAAGAATACTCTGCTCATAAGAATATTCGCGATAGCTACTGTCTATTCAAGGATCCAGCTTAGCCAGGCACAAGCTTCCGGTTCGTTTCTCGTGACCCTTTCTGCGACTTCTAAGACTGCATGGCCTTTGGGCTTCCTGGAAAATGGCCATCTACTTTGAACGTGAGCGTGCCGACAAAGGTGTTCATATCGCGCTACAGGACACGATATCATGCAAGCATTCCCGCATCCCATAGCTCGGGCTGGCAAACGGGGCAAAGTATGAAACATGCATCCGGATATCATCGACGAGGTCACAATGCGACCGCACATGCAGCACTGGATGCTTTCCCTGCCACTACGTACAGCTTGACTGACGAAGGCCCCGGATGCTGTTCTAGTGCCCCTCAATACTAGTACTACGCCACGGAATCAGGGACTTGAGGCTAAGCCTGGATCGAGAGGTATTCCTGAACAGCTTCGATAAGACGAATGCGCTATATCCTATCGCTCTGCGCTGGTTTTATAGCTCGAGGCGCTAGCAAGGCAGGTTGTCTGAAACTGTCTCTTTTGCTTATCTAGTCGGTTGACGTATCGTATTACACAGACCCTTCATGCAAGCTACTATCGCGAGATTTATTATCTTGAGTCTTGGAGCCTATCATGCTTGGAATCCTCCGCTTCAGCTTTGGACTCTGCATTAATATAAACACAAAAGAATGAATGCAAAGTTACAGAGGCAGCGGTTCAATATGATACAAACCACCTGCGTAAGCGACTCGCCCGGGGGGTGCATATACCTTATTCGTTTTCATTTGTTTGCCAGTCAACTGCCTTGCATAGATTCCAACTCCGCTTGTGGGCACTACTGGCCCTAGTCCCAGGACTTACACCTAGTAGTGCTATATGGACAACATAGTATCTGGACCCTCATGTCATGGCTGCTTGGCTCGACTTGTGAATCCTCGGTTCATGGTGATGGCATATATCCTCTTCTCGAGTTTTGTCACTTGTCACTCCAGGGCCGTGTTGTGTAGTTACGTGTAGGCATCTTGACCGCCACCTTGGCGACTCCATATGACAACACAGATGGATAGACTCCATTGCTGGGCCTTAGTTGCATCTTCTCCGTTCGAGATACAGTACGGTTGGCAGTCGTTGGACTTTGCGATCCAACCTCCTGCAGCATACACATTCCTAACCTAATTATTGCTTACTATTTTCGTCACCGCGAGGGAAAATAGTAACCCTGCAGCCCAGTACAATTTGGAATCCCTCCCACGTCGGCTGGTTGGGGCTTATCTAGGCGCTGACTTGCAACCCTTTACCGGATATCATACCTACAATTCCGTACGGAGTACATACCAACGAGAATAGAAATAAAAAAGGACGAGCACAAGGGTCGGGCAAGCAAACCCAAGATCGTGCAGAGTTCCGACCTCTCTTTTGCCGTTCTTATAGGACGGCCTACTGGACATCCCGGGACCAAGTGACTTGAACTTGCACACACACCCGTATGCAATAGGCCATCTCCATTCGTCACAATCCAACAGGGAGGTGGACGAAGGTGGACAGCCACTAGCAAGGCAACAGGGTCCCCGGCCTCTCTGCTCTCTGCCCCGACCCCCTGTTGTCTGTCCTCCCAAGCACCAAGAAACAAGTTGGTTTCCACCCCCCAGGAGATAGCGGACTTGGAACACGGGCTGCACATTGCTTGGAACGAGTTTGGATCTGGAACTGGAACGACAGCTCCATTACGGCTCCATCCATCCACCCCATAAAACTCGTCTTGGCAGCGCAGAAGAAGCAGCAGAGAAGCAGCGCAAGTCCAGAAGTCCAGAAGTCCAGAAGCAATACTACCCAAAAGTCGCGCGGCCTCTCATCCAGATTACGACACGACAAAACAATCGAGCAATCACCGGCTGCACGCCCGACGGTTTTTACCTTCCGCAACACTGCATCTCGCCAAAACTGCAAAGACGCGCGCGACCAAAAAACAACAACAGACCTCGCAACAAACCCGAAGTGAACGAACGTTGTGCATATCGCTTTTTCTCGTTTCCCGTTCTTCGTTCATTTCGCACATTCCTTTTTTTTGGTGTCTTCATTTTCCCCAAAGTGTCGCATCAATCAAACAACTTCTGACTTGCTCGTCAACACTCACCCTCGGTCATTACACGACTTTCTAATACCCGTCAATTGACAACCTGTTTAATCGCCTTTCCAACCAGCAACCCACCACCAAAAGTCTCGCCGGTCGCATAGACTTGATACGAAACCAAAAGACTCATACGAACCTCTCATTTAATTGAGAAGGAACTTTTTAATTGCGCGATCGCATTTTGGGGCCATTTTCGTCGGGTTCGGTGGACGGAAGCTGCTTGCACCTGCCTGCTGCTGCCTACCCTTCCACAACTTGTTTTGCGCAATCGCCTCGGACGCCTCTGACTGGCCCTGTGCTGCTGCCCGCCAACAAAAGTCGGGTTGCATCGTTTTCGCATTGCAAACGCATTGCGCAGCCCCCTTTCGCCGTCCCCTTGTACATATATATTAGCGAAAAAGGGTGTCCCCTTCGCATTCCTTCGAATTCCAGGCGCCACTCTTTCCCGCGGTTGTTGCCCACTGCTCCCTCCCTCGTTCCCTGACTGACTCGGACTGAGTTTCGTTGGGTTTGACGGTGGCCACATCATCGTCCCGTCTAAAAAAAGAGGAGAGCGTCTAGCGGAGCCCTTTTTACTTCATTAAGCGGTCGCAAACCAACCCGGGGGTGGTTTATCTTCACCACTGAACTCTCTCGCGCGACAGACGGCAGCCACGTTTTCCCTCCAAAAAGGGCTTCACTGCTCTGTTCTGCTCACTAAACCTTTGCTGTTTCGCTGTTTGCCTGCCTGTCGGGCCTTGGGGTGCAGTAATCAGCAGCGAATTAAAACGGGAGGCCCCCAAGTAATAAGCGCAATTACTTTTTTGGGGTGCCTGTGCTAATAGTGCCAAGCTGGTGCCAATCAATTTCCCCCCTCCCCTCCCTTTTCTCACTCTCCATCCGAGCTTACGGTCTGTCCTTTTGGCCCCGATCCCCCGATCGCTGCCTTCGCTCCCTTTTCTTCCCTGCAAGAACTCCCCAGAAGGTGCAGGACAGTGTTACGTCAGCCTTGCCTTCCCCCCAAATCGTCCGCACCTCGCCTCGATTTCACTTTCCCCCTTTGTGTCGGCCAGGCTCACTCAACCTTTGGCAACCTTGCTTACTGCCAACCTTACGTGTCGCAAACCACTTTCAACGCTGCAAACAAAGGCCTATTTTGAGGAAATAAGGTCTTTCAACGCCCCAAAGGAATCCCCCAACTTCTCATCTTTTTTTTGTGAGTAGGGTATGCTCATGTTCCGATTTTGGGGCTCAGATTCAAGGGGTAGCGACAAGCCTGAGCAGGTACTCCATCAATCCATGCTTGATTTTGCGAAACCCGTGCAGTCGTTAGTGTCAGAGCCGTGCAAAGTGACGTCGCCGTCACGTCCTCCGAAGCGCCGGAGGCAGAGCAACGCTGCGATAGCGTCGCAACCAGCTGCAGCTGCTTTTGCAGTGAAGCGGTTAAGGGTAGATGAGGATGACCAAGATGAGAATAGGCCGAAGAAGAAGATAGCGTTGGTGGCCCAGGGGGCGGAGGATGAAGCCGTGCGATCTCAGGCGCCGCCGACGCCGCAGTCGCAAACACTGCCACAGTCGCGCCGCGGGTCAGCCGAGTTGGAACACGCAAAGGAAATCATCCAACACCAGTTTAGTCACGATATTTTACTCAAGCACAACGAGCTTCGTTTGATACAGCAAGAACTGGCCAAATGCCAGGTCGCTTTGGAACAGTTGCGCCGGTGTCACTTGATCCCGTACCCGTCAACGCCCCGACGCCCGATCAGATGCTGCAGATTAGCAGTGGAATGGGACCTGCACTGAAGGCGAAAGCCGGTGACAAGGTGCCTCAGTGGGCGCCTCCGTTCGGTGTCACTAATGGGCCATATGCGCGTCACTACGCCAAGTGGCTCATTCCCGACCCCAAATTTGATGGTATCGTGCCAGAGTCGTCGGTGCATGCTGAGTCCACTAGGTTCAGGAATGGCGTTGAGAGCAGGTCGATGAGAAACAGCTTTGGCGAGGGTAGGAGTTATGCCGGCCAAAGGGCGACCTCCCCGTGGCTCAGCCGGTCAGAAGCTGCATGCCCTGTCGAATGGTTATCCTCAGCCTAAAGACAAGGCCGGTCCATGTGTGCTAAAGCGCTCCGACGGCAAGACCGTGAAGCTGGTCTGCCTCGACTGTAATCGGGAGAACTTCTCCAGCACGCAAGGGTTCATTAACCATTGTCGTATTGCTCACAAGCGCGATTTCAAGAGTCACGAAGAGGCGGCTGTTGCCTGCGGTCATCCTATTGAAGTGGAGGAGGCCCGTGGTGAAGCCCAGGAGGTGAAGCCGGCGGCTGTCAGCGCCAGCATCGCCAACCCTGCCGCTGCCATTTCTACTACCCCAACAGTGGCCACTGGACTCGTGCATCCATTTGCCCGCCAGAATGGGCTTGCTGAATCTGAACCTTATTTCTCGGTTATCGCTCGAATTAAGGAATCTATGGACATGTTCAAGAAGGGTCAGCTTCCGAATGTCAAGTCGATACCTGGCGTGCCGAGTACGCCTGTCTCGGCGAAGCCATCCAAGTTCGCGGCGTCATCGGACTCGCCTCATCTGTCTCGCCTCCTTCAGAGCCGTGGCAAGTCTATGAATCTGAGCGAGCTGGTCCGTGACGCGAAGACTAAGATCAACCTGGACGAAGTCCTGTCGCCCGAAGATGAAGCTTTTGAGGAAGCTGAGCCGTCATCTTTGTTGCCCAACGGCAGTGACCAGGGTGCGGTAATGAGAATGCCCCGTGTACCTGCTCGGACAGCCAAATCACCCATTCCTCTGCCTTCAACAACTCGCCCAGTGAGCAGCAAAGGCCGCCCTCCTGTCGGACTCCCCGTCGGAGCGTATGCCACACCCATACCTACCCCGGCTGCACGGGCGGCTCCCGAGCAAGAACCGGAGCTGCCGCGCCTTGAAGAAATGGAACTGGAACTTAGCCCGAACACAGCCATCAGCAATAACGCGCCATCACTCGTTAGCGACGACGGTGAATATGACGACTCGGTGGACGGTTCCTCGGACGAGTCGGTAGCCAACGATAGTCTCGATGCTGAGTCCATGTCAGACGTCGCGGAGATCGGTTTTGATGACGATCACGTCGGACCCCGAGGCATTCGTCACCATCGCGGGTCAACTGCTGGGCACACAGCGGTGCGGCTCCGTAAGGAGGACAACAAGCACGTGACTATTGTGAGCCCCGTTAAGAACGATGGTGGTCCCAAGAAACGCGGTCGGCCCGCCAAGGGAACGTAGCTCGGCAAACCTGCTGCATATTCAATCTTGGCGACACTATCAAGTGGCGTCAACCAATCAAATCATTCATGGGCAAGACTCATGACACTTCTCACCCCTCTTGTTGGATTATACTGGATTCTTGGAAGAGACCCTTTTGCAAATACAAACTTTTAGTAGCGATTAATTTTTTTGAGACACGACTATCTATATACACGCCGCGCGGTTGAGCAGCGCTGGTCGGCACGGATCGACAGATACGCTGTCCCTGGCTGATATCTGCCAGCGAAACGATGAAGAAGCAAGCACATAGCGGCGTTGGAAGGCAGAAGGGGTTAGCGAATGCTTTTTTATTTATTGTCATGTCCCTTCTTTCGGTTGTAGAATTCTAAAGGGGAACTCGAATGTATGGATGGATGGATGGACGAGGTTTTTATTCCAAGGCTTTTTCACGAAAGGGAGGAGTAGGGGTTGACACACCCACAGACAGAACGCAAGACGGCATGCATGATGAGACGATAAGCAGGAAGGCGAGGCGTGTGTCTTATTTCCGGCTGCTTTCCACGGAGTGTCTGTACTCATTAAACTCCCCCTTTTTCTGTATATATGTACACAAACCACCAAGACTTCTCTGTACAAAGAAAACGTCAATAGTCAAAGATTAGGCGGAAATCCGATTTTGAGTCCGCCTTACCAAAATGTTGTCTTCAATGCTGTGAACTGTCAAGAGCTTCCATATATTATATCCTAGTTGGAGAGATACAACCTACAATCTCTCGCCCGAGTATAGAGTAAACTGCGACATTCACGAAGTATGAGCTGTCGGTTCCAATGTTTCTCAGACCCTTTCCTTTAGACTACCAAAGCGGGTTCGTTTCTCGATATGGTTCCTTAGACTGATGGTCTTCTAGGCAACAAAATATAGGCAGAAATCAATACTTGCTGTTACTACACGAGCTAATAATAGACCGCCCGAACCGTTCCACTACTACTATAGGTGTTATACCCTTTCTTGTTCACCAACTTATTCTACCGGAATAAAACCATGGCTGCTGTTCCCCTTTCCTTTTACTCCTGGCCGAAACCCATAGTCTCCTCCACGGCAATGGTCAGTTTCTGTTGCAATGCCTCGAGGGACTTATAGGGGGGCAAATCTAAACGGTTGAAACTGTAGAGAAAATGGTTAGCATACGAGTCTGAGAGTTGATTCCATGTCGGATCCGGAAAGGAGCAGAAACATACCAAGTGTGTGCCTTCGGCAAATTACCCAGCTCTCCCGCCTTCTCAATAGTGAATCGCCTGGGGCCGTCACTACCTTGCAAATCCTTAAAGCCGTTCACCGGGATACGGGACGTGCCCGTCGTGAACTGCAGTAATCTGCTCTTCTGCTCTCCATCCCAACTGCGCACTGTCTGCCAGAAGAATTGGATCACCTCGTCGCTTTCCGTGTAGCCACGGTAGTCGGTATGCTTCTTCCAGTCATCGACGTCAATCTCCGCAATACCTCCTATCAGCAACTCGAGTTCACGCTCGTCGAAGACGTTGATCAGGTCTTGCGGGATCAGCTCATGGAAGCCTTCCTTAAAGGCCTGGAACTGCTCCTCGATACGCTTCTCGATTCTCCACTTCACCATCAAGTCGACGTACTCCTTCTTGTTATCGTTGGTGACGTCAATGTCACGACCACCGGGAATCAGGTCCTCGACATGTATGACGCCGAAACGCTCGTCTTCAGTAGAGAATGTCTGCTCCAAGATACCGCCCGAAATATCGTTATCCAACATCCACTGCAGACTGCGATGGAAGTCCGCATCGACACCCTCCATATCAGCTAGTTGCACCGCCTTGCCCAGCATCATCTTGTACAAGGCACCAATGAAGAAGGCGTCCAGGAAGCGACGGTGGAAAATGGCCAAACCAACGACGCGGCCAATGAACTTGAAGTAGTTCAGATGTTCCGGATTGATCCCCGAGTGGGGGTTAATCTGAAGTGTGTAGTTGTCATGGGCCGAGTATTCGAACAAACAGTAAAACGGATTGAACATCTCGTGAGATAGAAGGAAGAAGAACTCTCGGGACAAACCACCATAGTCCAGACCGTCCTCGCCATCGAATTTGATCATTAGACGCTTCTTGAGATCGGTGGCAGACTGCCGTGAAATCTCGGCAAAGGAGTCCTCGAAGATATGCGATCGCCGCACCTTGATGTGGCATTGCCCCGAGAGGATGCGCATGGCCGGCTGGGATCGGAAGTAGATGAGCTTCCTCCTGAAGTCACGCTTGTACTGCGGCACATTCTGATCCAAGGAAGAAGGAAGACGCGGGTCGTCCCAAGTCGTCGTTTTGGTGTTGTGATCGACGAAATAGACGCGGGCCGTGTTGGTAAGTCGCATCTCCCATCCACTGGGCAGCGGTCCAAGTTGAGAAACGGGTTGCTGCTGAATGGTACCGTTGGCGTTGTTCTGCCCGCCGTACATTCTAATGTACTGCTGCCGGCGAGGATCAACCCAGGTAGTAGTTCGCGTATTATGGTCAACAAAGTACGGGCGGCCCTCTGGGGTCCACCTCTGCTCCCAACCAGGGGGTAGTTCGCCTGTGCCGGGGCTTGTAGCGCCGGTGTGCATCATCGTGGCGGCATTAGCGCTCTGCGCGGCATTTTGCTGTTGCTGCTGATCGCGCGAGGGGGAGTTGGCTCCAGTGCGATCTTCCGGCAGCGTTCGGTTCTGATGGCGTTGACGCTCGACCTGAGTGGAAGCCTCGCGATCGGCCGAAGAATTGCCTCCGCCGCTCGCAGTCGGGCGATTCCAGCTCGTGGTTCGGGTGTTGTGGTCGACATAATAAGTTCTTCCGAGATTGTCTTCACGTCTCTCCCAACCAGCAGGCAGGCGGCCCTGGGAATCCTCGAAGGGGCTCATCTGGTTGGACCCTCGTGACTGGTGGCCGCTGGCCCCATTGATTGGCGGTGCTGGACCATTAGGATTACTAGGATTAGGGCGGACTGTTAATGCCTGCGAGCCATTCGCACCAGAAGCCGATGAGGTCGGTCGGTTCGACGTCGCATCAGCGGTCAAAGTCGATGCTTGCGGAGTCGGCAGAGAAGGCCGGCTGGAGTTTGCGGATGGCGTATGTTGTCCGGCGGCCGGGGCCGTTAGATTGGTCGACAGATTGATGATGAGCTTACCGTGGACCACTAGATTATCAGTAGATTTCTTGAGGTCTCGTGTGAGCATCTGATCTAAATATGGCGAACCGTCAGCGTTAGTCAAAGCCAGCCATAGACCAGATACCGGCAGAATCCGAATAGAAGAACCAACCATCAGCGCCATTGGCGAGTTCGATGACATCGCCGATGCGAATGTTTATGACACCCAGAAAGCCCTGGTCCTTCTTCTTGAACTTCTTCTGGTCAAAGACTTGCACGGCTAGTATGCCATCCTCGTTTGCTCGGAAGTCGAAGCTCTCGTTCCAGTAGGGGTTTAAAGTACGTTTAGAAACGGTTGTCGTCTTGGTCTGCTCGCCATTGATCGTAGCGACGGCGAACGGATCAGGGAAGCCTAGATGTGTGGGAAGAAGTAGCGTCAGCATGGGCTTTTCATCGTATGTAGCAGAATGCATGTCCGCGGAGGGGCGCATGTTGACATACGGAAGACATCTCGTTTGTAGAGCCCGTCAGCGGCGATGACTGCGATGGTGTTATGTTAGCCTAGCGTTCTACCATACTCGCAATGATGAGATCGGCAAGCAAGCGATTGAATGAATGGCTTGATGGATACAACGATGAGCGAGGCCGAGGGGGTGATGGAGCAACGCACTGGTTACCCGCAGATTGGCCTGGCTATACGTCATGGCAGTTAGTATCAACGAACATAGATGGATGTATCGAGGACGTAGAGACGGGTATACGCACGATGGCAGTCCAGATTCGGAGCGAGTAGAGCTCATGATGGCCGTCGGTCAGGACCCGCCAGCGACGAGTAGGCGATGGGAAAGCGAAAAACGGGCGATGGAGGACGAGCGTCCAAGTCGCTTGCGTTGATGTATTCGGGCCCCCTCTATGATGCTTGGTTCTCGGGATTGAGGTGTAGGTAGTTCGGCGTTGTCTGTTCTACCAGCTCGCGCTTCTTTTTTTAGAAGAGAGTTGGTGCGTGCCTTCTAGTCCAAGAGGGCACTTTTCTCTCTCTCTCTCTCTCTCTCTTTCTCTCTCTCTCTCTCTCTCGCTGGGAATTGTAGGCTCTCGCAAGCGCCGGTTGGAGGGGCGACAACGTGCAAAGCGGAAACAAGGGACGTCGCAGAATTCCGAGTCACGGGCGTGTTGGTGGGAGGAAGTTGCGAGGGGAGATGACGGATAACAACAGAATTGATTGGAGATGATTACAAGAAGACCGGGATAAGACAGCTCGGCTCCCACTGTCTAAGTTTAGTTCTCCATGCAAGTAGTTTGTAGTAGTGTGGTAATAATGTAGGTAATGTAGTATGTAGTAGGTCAGAGGTCGAGTCGGGTTGGTAGAAGAGAATGAGAGGAGGGAGCGACTGAACAGGCGAGCAATTAAATCCACTCGTCTACATGTGCATCAAATGTCGCTCTAACCAAAGTTCAACTGATCAGATTTGACTGACCCGGCCAAACCTGCACTGACTTTTGACGTTGATGGATTGATGGAACGCCCAGCAGCACGATGATTGATTGATCGATGCATTCTAATTGTAGCATAGCCCGCCTACGACTACTGTACTGTACCTAGCAGCAGCAGCAGCAGTAGTTGAACTTACAGCACTCACTTCGACCTATGCAATACGTACCGGGAGGCCTAGGTTACGGCGTGTCCAGCAACCGAGAAAAACCAGACAGGCCTTGGAAACACCCTACAAGCCAGGCGGGATCCGGGACCTGCCTGCGACAATTCCCCTCAAAAATAAGACTGGACTGGGCCACTGGAGGGTGGGAGGTGGGTTGGGGGGGACGAGCATGGTGGGCAGTTGTTTGTACGCTGAAGGGAGGCTGTGCAAAAAGCCTGTGCCCGCCGCAAGAAAATGGCGAATCCACCCCCGCCTCTTCCACTGTCTGTCTGTATTACTCACTGTTTCTATGGATGGCATGAAGGGCGCGAGGCCGTTCTGGCCAATCCCGTATCAGTCTGTCCGTCACCTGTGATACGCGTCTATGTACGCTCCAATGCTTCTCTTTGATACGTCAAGGAGAGTTTGCAAAGACAAAGTGCCACGCGCTTGTTGCTGCTCCTCCTGCTACGGTCTATGTACTGCTCCTGTCTCTTGCATCTGCATCGAGCTACATGTACCAATCTTATCGCATGTCCGGCCTGGCATGGCCCATCCCATAGGTACGTTCTTGGCTTATATAAGCAGCGTAATAACCACATGGCCGATCTTCTGTACGTGGTTTGCCGTGATGTTATGTACATACAGTAGATGTCGTCGATCCCGGTCTGCACTGCCATGATACTACTGTATCCAAGGGTTTTGTCCCTTTCCTTTCGTTTCTTCCGTGAGATGCGATGCTACCTTAGCAGCTTTAGGGGTAGCTCGTAACCCTGTCAATCCTTATCGAGGCCAGGGCACGGCCTTGAGTGAAATAATACCTACAGGTTACAGAGAAAAAGCACCAACTTTTTACTACCGGTCGATGGAGCGCATCCAACCAAGAACCATAGCGAGTCTGCTCTGTCAATACCGGGACCGGGACAGTTACTCCTCGAGTATAGGAGATTAGATTCGACGTGCTATGATGTTATCCTGGAGATGAGCCAGTCCGGCATCGTCGTTTAGCGCATGGCGACGCGCGGACACCGGAGGCTGAAGCCACAAGTGACGTATTGGTCGAGATGCGACCATGCAATGCGACTGCAATACTTCCCACGCTCCTATATGGCGACCCGATATTGTTACCTACTACAGCACGAGTATTGTGGGAGAGGTATAGCCAGATCATCGCAAGTCACACCGTCTTTGCGGCTACTCTCTTACGCACGGAATTTCCGCATCTTATTTGACGGTTTCAGCGTTCTCCGGACCTGCCTGGGCCATCCTTTCGTCTGGCCCATGTTCAATGGTTTTCTGCCATTCCAACAATGATGGCTACCGGCACGAACTCCTAGCCGTCATAGCCGGCAACACCATCCAGATTCTGCATTCCGCCCAATGACAGCTACAATATTTTCACCGAGTTTCGTTCCAAGACCCCGTCTGCTCCAGTGACTGAGGCCCAGGATGCTCCATCACTTACACACGCTACTTGCATTTCACCCATCGGAACCTCACAGATAGTAGTAAGTCCTCAGGTGTCTTTGCCAACTTTGTTTTTATCTATCAATTAAGCTCCTCTCGCGGACGCCATGCCATGCTTCCTCGCTAAGGGTGAGAAGATCCATCCACAAAGTGTAGAAGCATCATTATCAAGAAATCCCATTGCTAGGCCAAGACCTCGTGCGAGAAAACCTGAGCAATACCCCAAAAGAAAGGTGCAGCAGTGATAAAATAGGCATCAACTGCGTCAAAACGCCCCCTTTTGATCTGTCGCGGTGCGGTCCGCATATTACCGCATATCGTACAAACGCCCATCGTCGTAGAGAAATCGTAAGAGCGTTTCAGATCAGTGTTGGCCCTCGATTGATGACAGAAAAGCGAGTTGGTGGAAACATCCATGCCCCAGTCGATATACTCCTCGGCCCGTGCCAATCAGAAATCCGGCTCGTTCTTTGGAGCAAGCAGGATAGCTTCCATATGATCCCAGCCCTCCATCTCCTCATCAAGGCGCTCACGTCCACTGGTAGGGCAATCCGGTTCCACGTCCTATGTAAAAGAACCTTGGGTGAGAACAACAGCATCCGATTCGTTGTCCTCAAACTTGACATCGGGAAGCTCTTCTTTCAAGAAGGGATCGAAGTCTTGTTCGTAGTAGAGGGGAAATTGATCGTCGTGATCGGACAACGGGATGGGTGCTAACTAGGCGTCCTCCTAGTACGGATTGAAGCCACCCCGTCCACGGCCGCGGTAACCTCCACGGTAACCGCCACGAGGGACGAATCCTCCTCTACCACCGAACGAACCTCGACCAAAGCCACCACGACCACGGCCCCGGCCGCGGCTCATGCCGGGAATGTTAGTTCTCTTGGGTGTAACTTTGATGTTGCGGCCCTTGAGGACACTGTCGTTGAGGACCAGGGCTTGGGCGACCAGGCTGGGCTCCGTGAACTCAACGTAGGCGTAGCTATTGTTCCACCTTGTCAGTACCTATACCGAGTGCAGCATACATATGTGGAGAGCGCTAGCAACTTACCCCTTGGGCTGACCGGTGTACTTGTCCAGGAGGATGGTCACGCGGTTGATCGAGCCGCACTCCTGAAAGTGAGCCTGGATGTCCTCAGGAGACGCAGAATAGTCGACATTGCCCACGAAGATGCTGCGGCTATCGACATCGGAGCGGTCTTCGCTTAGGTCTTGGCCTTGTTGTTCAAGGCTGGCTTGCATCTCTCTAAGCTTGGCTGCCTCGTCTTCCATCTCAGCAACTCGTCGCTTCATAGCGGCAATCTCCTCCTGTAATCGGTGTAACGTAGGTTAGCCATTGTCTATTTCCTCGCAAGTTCGGATAGGAGGGGCAGTTGGCTGGTGCAGAGTAGGGCCAATAGCCACTGAATAGCTACTGGTGGATATTGTATAGCAGAAGAGTTGGGTTGCGCACCTCATCATTGTTCTCCTCGTTGTTGACCTGAGGCTCCTCCACGGCCGAGTCTGCCTCCTCGTGCTTGATTTCGGTCGACATGTTCGCGTTCACGTTCGCGACAGGCCGGTCGGTCGGTATAGTCGTGCGAAACCAAGCTGCTGCCTCTTTTGGCAAAGTCGATAATATGATAATAAGACTCAGGAAGCAAGGCCAATGGTTGGACAGCAGCTGTTGTCACCTTTCGGAAAGGCTCGATGATGATTGACGGGATAAGTCTTGACCCCACTAGCTGGGAATTTCGGGGGCAGATCTCGAAGATCTAAAGGTTAGGGAATGGCACGAAACAAATTGGTGACAGTCGATTATGCGCCGAAGAAAATGAGAACGACTCTCCCTGCAATCCACGATTTCGGCCTTGTTCCAACGAGGTAGACAGCGGTCTTGAGCGATGGTTGGCACGAAGTTAAGAGGCTCAGAGCAAGTACCTGTCGCAAAGAATTCCACGTCGCGTCCAGGAATTGGAGCTGCCCGAAGCTTTCTGGTTGCGACGGGACCAGCAGGTGCAAGTGCCATGACGAACGGCGCTAGGATTGGCTGATGGTTCACTCAACTTCACTGGGGAATTGGGTGGCTCGGGGCCGGAATAGGTATGTTCCGGTGACCGATCTGATTAGGTACATGTATGAGATCCGAGCGCCTTAACATCGAACCTTAGATGAATTGATGATCTAGAAGAAGAAGAGGCACCTGGCAATGTTCGAAGCCATTCAGAATCTGGGGATAAACAGCAAGACTATGCCGAGCAAATTATTTGGATTGGTCTGTTTAACAGTGTTTTTTCGGCTACATGCTGTGGTGGCGGATGTCATGGCATCCTTTCCTGGTGTTGCCAGCAAGAGAAGCAGGAATCGGCATGAACAGATCGGAGTTTCATTCAAGTATAAATATAAACTTAGGTCAGACGAAACTGTCTGACTGTTGGCAGTGAAACGAAATCCCCGCGTTATTTTGTGCATATATTCGTTGCAGGGAATGACAGTATTAAAAGTCTTGGCCTGCACGATATTGTCAGATACTATACTAGACGGGCTGTGTGTTAAGGATACCTTATGATCATAGGGGTAATAGAACTACACATCGCTTTAAATCCGCTTTGATGGGCGAACCTAACATATTAGATTGGCCTGTCTACAAGGGCCGAAGCAAGCGGTTATGATATAGAACAAACAAAACAAAACAAGTGACTGGAATTGCCAAGTGGTTTTGACTTCTCAGGTTTTGGTTGTGTGCAAAAAGAGAGACTGGAGTGGTAACAAGGTCTTGATTATGTTGCAAGAGCGCCTCATGATTCGTGAGAATGCTAGTTCTACTGGATAGACACCTTGGATTAGTCTATATTGAGGCATCTCGACCTACGAGGTACATATAACTCAAGGACAACTGTTCTTTTTCTTCTTCTCTTCCAGCACTGACTCGGCATGTATTTATTCTAACACTGTATACTGGTGTATGTAAGTAGTTATATGTACGTGTATATGTGTACCCCCCAAAACTCCTCTAAAGCATGTAACACGTTTTTCTACTAGAGTGCGTGCTCGACAACGTCTCAATCATCCAGCTCCTCCCCTTCCCTCGGCACGACCCCAGTAGACCGCCCGTTATTGCCAGCCTCTTCAGGATCCTTCGCGACATCACTAGGCCCCCTCCAGCCCGTCGCGCTCTGGACGAGCAGGACCACGAGGCTCAGCACCGCCGCGGCCTGGAACAGCACCCTGAGCGCGTCGACGTAGCCCTGCACGGCGACCCAGCGATCCGCCTCGCCCAGCCCGCCGCCGTAGACCAGGGCCGGGCTGCCGACGAGCCGCTTGACCAGCTGCGCGCGCTCGGGCGTCAAGCGCGACGATTCGCCGTCCAGGGCGCGGTACCCCCGTTCGAGGCCGGCGCGCAGCGTGCGGACGAAGATGCCGCCGCCGATGGCGCTCCCGAAGCTGCCCGCGAACCCGCGGAACGTGCCCAGCAGGCTGGTGCCGACGTAGTGGGTGTCGGGGGTGGTGAGGTGCAGCAGGTGGGCAAGGGTGTAGTTGATGGTGGCGCCGGTGAAGACGCCGTTGGCGAACAGGAGCGCCACGTACAGCGCGCCGGGGACGGCCGGGTTCGAGCTCAGCGAGAGCGCGAACATGGTCACCGCAAACAGCGCGACGCAGACCAGGCAGGCCACGTAGAAGCTGCCCGCGCGCCGGATGTGTACCCAGCCGATCAGGATGCCGCCGATCCCGAAGCCGAGGTTCGTGGGGATCAGCATGCTGCCGCTGGCGCCCGGCGAGAGGCCGAACACGGCGAGCGCTGTGATGGGCGCGTAGAACAAAATCGTCCAGCGCGCCGTCATGAAGCCGAGCTGCGATAGGCAGGAGAGCAGGGCACCCCGGTTCTGAAGTACAGCAATTGGGATGATGGGATCGGATGCCACGAAGTACTCAATGAGGACGAACATGACCAGCGTTCCAGCCGAGATAGCAAGTGGTACAACCTGGATCTGGGCTGATAAGCTGTACAGTAAAAGAACTATAGTGCTAGTCTACGTACGATCCATTAGTATCAATTTGCGAAGAGATCTTTGGGGGTTGAAGAAATAACTTACCAAGACAACAGCACCCAAGTAGTCAATATTCTTGAGCTTCTCCTTGGTTGACGTCTCCTTGCCGTCCTGGCCGTAGGAAAAGGACCTGGGGATGGCGAAATAAACCCCCAGGCCGGCAATGAGGCCCGCGGGAACCTGAATCGCGAACAGGGCCCGCCAGCCGGCCGTGGGGATCATGACGCCGAAAACGACGGCGCCGAGCGAGATGCCCGTGGTGAAGCCGGCGTTGACCATGCCGACGAAGAGGCCGCGCCGGCGCCGGCTCGTCAGCTCGAGCACGAGGATGAAGGCGAGGACCATGATGGCGGAGCCGCCCATGCCCGAGAGGACGCGGCCCAGGATGAAGACGCCGAAGGAGCCGGCGAGGGCGGTGACGAGCCCGCCCGCGGCGAAGAAGAGCGAGGCCACGAGCACCATGAGGCGCGGCGAGAAGATGGAGGCGAGACGGCCCGTCAGGGGCGCCAGCGACGACAGCGCGATCAGGTAGGCGCTCGTGAACCACATAGCGTCGTCGTAGGCGTCGAGGTCGGCGGCGATGGTCGACTGCGCCATGGTCATGCCGGACATGTTGCATGCTGTTGTTTCCCTCTCGACGTTAGCCTAGACAACACATTCACGTAGCGCCAAGCTTGGGTGTGCATAATAGTAAAGAAAGCGACAACTTACATTGCAAAAATATGAGTATATATACGCTTATCATGATGGCCAGCCCGCGCCCGCGGCTGACCTTGTAATTCGCCTCGCCATCATCGTTCACAGCGGGTTTCTTGCGTTGTTGTTGCTGCTGCTGTCGGGACCCGACATGATCAGGGCCGTCGTCGACATCGCGCAGGATTGCTGAGCTGGAAGAGGTTGACGCCGAGACCCATCGGGAGCCCGTATCGGACTGCAGCAGGGGAGTGGCTTCCGACGCCGTGGTCGCGGTATCCTCCCTTGCATCATCTACAACATCACGTTGTTCTGCCATGATCCTTGCTTGGCCGGAACCAATGAACAAAGTAGATTATGGTGGTGCTAACGTCATAGGATTGAGCATGTAGGGAGAGGGATTGATGGGCTCCCCAGAGATAAAATCAGTCTTATACGCGACACCACACAGTCTCATCTATTCAGGTGACTTGAAGTAATGAGAGAGATGCAAATAATGATCACTCATGCAGTGTCACCTCAAAACTTACTGAGGAATTCACGGAATTGGGGCAATCCCAAATCCCCCTTATCGCCATCCTAAAAGTGCTTGATTGGTAAGCCGATCGGCTTCCAAACAATTGAACCGTGTACGAGTCTGACAGGGGGCTGGATCCTGGCCCGGGCCGGAATCATTCATTGTCGAAGGACGACAACGTTATCAATCTCTCAAGTCATCGGAAGGCTCGGAGTATTATTATTAACTGCGATGTAGCGTGTTTCTGTAGCAGGCTAGGCTGGTTTAAATAAACCATTGAACTACAGTACAGGATTCTGCCAACGTTGAGATACGGAATAACGCCCCTTGGATTGTCCAATACATGTCTAAATCGAAATCAACGTTAACAGATTTTTCAACGCTTCAGATTTTCAACAGCTATTCCACCGTTGATTCCATGCCAAATAGACGTCAAAGGGTTCGCCGGGCGTTTATTTCAGTGAATAGTTGTACCACGGTTGGTCTGAGCGTTTATTAGATCCAGCCTTTTCTGCTACGGTTATCTCCATGCACGTCATCATGCATATTGACTGAAGCATACATGCATGACTAAGTAGGTATACTTGGCAACGGGACTTTCTCCATTCGTTTAAGATGTTCAAGATAGCTGCGTCTGACAATCTGCAGAAAAAAGCACTCATTTAAATATTAAATTGTGATTTTCCTATATGGTTAAGTATTCAAAAAATAAAAAGTTTGGGTATATGAAGAAGTTACAAAATAAAACACATCGCTCAATCAAGCAGAACCACTCCTCTTGTTTTCCTCGTGCTCCACCGTGGGCTCTACGGTCGACGATGTCCTCGGCCGGCCCAAGGTTTTCATCAGCACGTCAGATAGTCTCCTGACGAAGCTGCCCTCACGCATACTTCCTACGCTGTCCTGGCGTCCCCCCTGGATGATATGATGGCATCGAGGTCCAGGTCCAGGTTGCTGTGCGCCTGAATGCGCGACTGGCGCGTCTTACCCACTCGCGCATCCACCAACGCTCTCGCATCTCGCTTGAGGTCCAAGAACAGCGGAAACAAGGCCGTGATCACGAAGAGGGAGGGTATCACGATGAAGGCGACCCGGTAGCTGACCCCCGTTTTGTTGATGGCGTAGAGGACGAAGGGCCAGAATGCGGCCCCCGAGCCTCCCATGGTGATGTAAGCGGCAGCTCTTTTGGTTCGCTTACCCTGGCCTCGGAGCCCGAGCGTGTAGATCAAAGGCCACATTGGGCCTTCGGCGAAGAAGAAGAGCACCACGGGAATGATCACCAGGTTGGGATTGATAGGTTTGATAGCTACAATCAAAATACCAAACAAAATGCCAAGCCCTGTGCAGATATTCAAGATAGTTCGAGGCTGCGGAACTCTTGGATGTGTTGGAGATAGATATGCCAGATACGCGGCAATAAAACGGGACACCGCGAATGCCGTGTGTGCGATGAGGAGGTACGAGGAGACGGACAGTACTAGACCCAGTGGCTGATCAGCCTCTCCGTCATGATCAGCTTCCGTTGTTGAATCGGGGTTGGAGGCAGCCCCAGAAGACAGGTCAGGTGTTATGATGCTTTGAAAGAATATGCTCATGGTCTCCTGTCCGGCCATGTACGTCCATTGGGCCGCCACGGCGAGGATCAGTGTCCAGGTTCGTAGCTCTAAGCCGCCGATGCTACGCTTTGTAGGATCTACCGGGAGATAAAGCGTTGAGTTTTCCAACTCGGCATCATTTACCTCCGGCAGCGGCATGTAGTAGAAGAACAGGGCCAGTGCCACACAGAACAGTGTGATGGCCAAGTAAGTCCACTGCACGTCAAGTAGGTTGACAGAGCTGTTCCGATCTGCCGTCTCGACACTCGTGAAAAAGACTCTCTGGGCGAGTAGTTGCGCCAGTATCGTGGCTACTGCCTGAACGCCCTGGGCTGTGAGTAGGCGCATCTCGGCGTAGTCCATAGGGCCACAAAGGATGAGAAATGGGTTGGCCGCCGTCTCCAGCACTCCTAACCCGAACCCAACTACAAAGCTGCAGAACATGAACCCGCCGAATGACAGCAGCACCGCGCTTGGCCAAAACATGATGGTGCCGATGCCGTAGATACAGAGCCCTATCATGAAAGTAGCTTTGAAACCACCAACGGCAAGCACTTCATGGCGCAGTGCACGCGTCCGTCGGTGCTCATCGTGCCGCAGAATCCATTCGCCAACCATGAGCGGACCAAAAAAGTAGCCAGCCCCAAAGTACATACTGGTAAGTCCAAGGGTTTGTGCTACAGTCATCCCTGCGACCTGGGCAATGACGTTGTTCAAGGTGTTCAGGAGACCATAGGAGAAACCCCATAGAACAAACAGGATGGCCACCACGGTACAGTATTTGAAAGATTCAGACCCCGAGGTCCTCATCAAACTTTTTGGTCTCCTGATATTCACGAAGCCGAAGTAGACTGAGTTCTCCCCCATCGTCGTAGCCGTTGCATTTGTTCGCCCGGTAGGCGTGCGGCCGAGGTTGTTCGACGAGCCTGACCTTCCCAAGTCCATCGTATCTGGAGTTAGGAGGAACTCCATGGCGGAAACTTGAGCGCTTGGGCTTTCGGCAACACGTGCAACTCTAGGCATAGACAGGCTACGCTCAACTTGTGGGCTGCGGTTTGAGCTCACAGCTGCCAAATCATCGCTGATCTGTCTCGAGACTTCCGAGGGTGGCTTCGTGGAGGTATCGCTAGTTCTGAGCGTGCCATCAGGATCGACCAGCATCCCCGGCAGAATTCGGATAATGAGAGGCTTCAAGGTGGGAACGCAGGCGCATGCGATGCCAATGTTGACTTCGACAGATGACCACATCAATGATAATGATGCATTGAAGGCGAAGTTGGTCTGTCCGCCGAACGAAGACGTAGGATCCGAGGACAAATCAGGCGATATATCGGTGATGGCCTGTTGGAGGTAGTAGATCCTCACTACGTCGACCACGGTAACAAAGATGCCCAACGTGAAGGTCACGACCAGGATGATCTTTTGACGTGGCGGAAGTCGCATTCCGGTAAGAACTGGCAACGGTAACGCCAAGATGGCAAGGTCTGTGATGATGTTGACTGGCGCTGAACATATGAATTCCGTCAATAGGGGGATGCACTGCGCTGTGCTTGCGTAATAGTTGAACGCAGCCTCCACCGGACGACACTGAAATACGTTCAGCAGAGTCAGGACAGCACCAGCAAGATTGACGATGCCCAGAACCGCCCATGAAGCCAGGCGGAGCACTTGTTCTGTATTCCTAGACAAACGCAAATAAAAGATCAGGATTGACGTCTTTGTTGCCATGAGAGCAGGATTCTGAGGCTAGGTCAGTAGGCATTCTGCAGGATGGTGTCAAGCCTCTTACATATATGACAGAGAAGACATATTCGCAGCGTCGCAAACTGTCCCAATCACCGTCCGCGATGTAAATGTCCTGTTTACCGAGGCCTTTGTATGTCCCATAGTCGATCGTGAAGCCTATGGCGAATGCAAATAACCAGGCCAGAATCATGAACCAGTCATCCCAGGTGATATGGTGTACAATGAGACACCGCGTATATAGCCGTGCGAAAACGAAGACGGAGGCGAGGACTAAAGTGGCTGTCGTTACTGCAAAGACTGAAGGTCCACGATCCTCAATGTCGGACCATAGCCCCGTCTTGGACATGGCGCCGACTGTTGGCCTAGCAGCTCTTAAGCGATCTTGAGATCAATCATATCCATTACGGGCAGCGGTTGTTGATATGCCTTCCCGGATCCTGTCTTAACTAGGTATGTTGTAGGCTCACGACTGGGCCCCGGTCACAGGCCAGGCCCGGCATATATGTAGGTATATATGGCGAAAGACAGCAGACACTCCGGCGCAAACTAGCCGGCGTCTAGACCGACTGTTAGAGGAAGAGCTTGACAGCGGACCTGGAGTTGCGAGTGGTGTGGGCCAGGACGATGGCGCTTTCGTTTGAAAGCAGCGGTCTAGTTCTCGTGGGCTCGCGTGCAGCGTTGTTCCTTGACGCAAGTCAGCCGCGGACTATAACCACCTTTTGCGCACTAGATAGGTCCAGGCGGATGGATCGACGAGAAGTATCGGGTGCCTTTTCGACTATGTGGGTAACAGCTGCAGTCTCTGGTGCTAGAGGAGGACAAGGGAATCCAGTGGATAAGAAGAATAGGGAGAGGGAGGCAAAAGGTTCATCGACCAAACCGCCGTCGAGAAAGGATGTTTGGACGGTAATGGGCTTTACTCAGCAGCATTTTTGCGCAAAGCGTTGGCAACCAAGTCCCAGGGCCAAGAGAACATAAATAAAAACAAGCTGAACTTACAGGTTGTCGCCGAAATATTTTCGCACAATGTTACCCTGCCTGTTTGAACTTGGACGAACAAGTTACAGCAAGGATTCGATGGGTGGAACTTGAGACGAGAAGAGACAAGAGAAAACCCGACGATCATTGGCATGGTGCAGAGGGCAATGAAAACACAGCCTGGCTGACGGATGTTGAATCCGCAGCGCAACGTACCATCGCCGATCCTGGCGATCTACCCCATACTGCTGACCGACGACTCGCCCGACCATTGGATCCCCGACCGTTGGATCCATTGAATCCAGTACATATCAAGGGAGAGGGAGTTGCTGGATCCTGGGCAGATTGGAAGCTAAGGGGGGCCCTTGTGCGTGAGCGATGACATAACCTGTCGGGTCGGGTGCGAATCAAAATTACGACATGGTATCTTGGCTCCAGAGGCTATTTCTTCCCCGGATATCGACCATCCTACTGGGGGGCCTGGCTAGAGGAACTTCTCCGAAGCTCATCTGCTTTCGTAGCCCAGCTTCGGCCTGGGATTTTAACCTACCTAGGGCAAGCACAAAGTGCTGATCCAGGAAATTAGATATCTTTCCCCTCATCCGGATGCTCGGGTAGGAGTAGCCAGGTGAGTGAGGAGGAAGGGGATGAATTAAATCAATGGCCCCGAGATGAATGCAGCGCTATGTCAAATTAAACACGAGTCTAAGGTTGCCGGGTGTGTGTACGGAGTACTATTTGCTAACTGCCCAGGTGCTAATGTAGGTAGTAGCCCTGCACTTCTTCAAGTCTTGTACAGAAAGTAAAGTACATAGTGATTGTCAGTGGAGGCCCACCTCCCCCGACTTACACTGTCCATTAGAGGGCCCCGGATATCGCTAAAAGTCTTGATGCTACTAGCGGTATACCTGTGTTTGCTGGGATCACAGCTTGAACGCAATTGAGAATGTAAAGAGAGGGAGGAGAGCGCGCGAGAGAGACCATAGCGACATAGACAATGCTACGGATGACCCGTATGTTCCGAAACATGCATGACTGATATGGATGTGTGAAATACAATACATACCTACATTGGTGCATATAGCCACATCATAAACCGTGAGGTCCCGACAATTGCTCTCCGGATACTCCGTACAACGTACAACACTCTGTATAGTGGGTCGATGGGCGCTGCTGTGGGGGATCTTGGGGATCCCACTTCCTAAACCATTCGTTATTTGATGGTGCAAGATTTCGTCTCGTGGATGATTGTGGGGTAGCAGATCTGGAGCGGCTCTTGTCATATTGTTATGACAGTCGTGCATGAAATGGCACGATGGTAGGCAGGACAGCTTATACTGCAGTAGGGACAGCGCCTGAGGCGGTGAAAATGCAATCTTGAGCCGTTTCCAAATGGCATATCCCACTTAATAAGAGAGTTCCGACTGCTGCCTGCGACTATCACCAGTTTGGTCACAGGGATGCAGATGGAGCCCCTACTTGATTCATGGCTGCATGGCCCACGTTGTTTCTACTCAAACGCCGAAACGCCGAAACGATAACACGGCTCGCTCTAGATTCATCGGCTGTCACATTCCAATAGCATGCAAACGCTGGGTAGCCGTGCTCTTGAAGAGCCGCTAATAGCCTCATGCAGGCCAGTATGGACATTGGACAGTCCACAAGGCAGACCTGGTGTATGATACTCTGTTCCTCTCACTCCTATCGCAGTAACCAGCACGTGGTACTACTACTCCGTATAGGAAGTTGTTTTACCAAGTTGTAATTAATAACTTCGTCATTGTAAATTATAATAATACTTTTTAATACAGGTTCACTACAATGAACTTGTAGTTAGTGTACAGCTTTAATTATTAATTCATTGGTATAGATACATGGTTATATTGTGCACCTATTAATAATTTTAGGTGATGATGCGGGCAAATACAGCACTGATATGAAATTCATTGGATGGTGAATCAACGATCTTGGAAGGCCAATTGATCTCAATTGGTGAAGAACCTCGGAACCCCCCAAGGTGCTGGTTGTTCGGAATGGAAAATCTGTTCGGGTGGCGGCTGGAGCCAATGGGAAGCCCGGATTTCCTGCTTAGCGATTAGCGGCAAAAAGCAGCTCTTCGTCAACGTCAATCAATCGAATCTAGAGGCGTTTCACGTGGGCTGCTCGGGCGAGCCTTCAAGAAAGCACTCTTTCCTACAGAAACATCTCCACTCAATCCAATTCCGCCTGGAGATCCCGCCATCTTCAACCACTCTCTTGAGGAAACAGACCAGATCAGACAAGATGCTGGCGTCTTCAAGAAGGGCAGCTTCGCTGGCTTTGCGAGGTGCGTTGCGTCCCTTTTCCCGCCCGCGGTAACTACCAGGAAACAATCCGAGGAAGCTGACCTTATTTCTTCGATATACAGCGAGGCCCGCCACCCACCTACTTCCCCTGCGATCCGTCGCCGCCTTCTCGACTTCTAGCGACAAGAATGCCGCGGCGGTGACGACTCATGGCTCGACTGGCCTGGTGAACAAGGAGCGAAGGGAGGTGCCATTGCCGAGCCAGGAGGGCACGAAGGGCGTCGTTCAATATGCGCTGTACGAATATCCCCTCCAAAGTATGGGAGGCCGCCATCGTTGACAAAGAAAAATAACAGGACCACCCTCGACCAAGTCGCCAATTGGGCCCGCCAGTCCTCGTTATGGCCCATGACGTTTGGTCTGGCCTGCTGCGCCGTCGAGATGATGCACCTGTCCACGCCGCGCTACGATCAAGATCGTCTCGGAATCATTTTCCGTGCCTCGCCCCGTCAGTCCGATGTCATGATTGTCGCCGGCACCCTGACCAACAAGATGGCCCCCGCCCTGCGCCAGGTCTACGATCAGATGCCCGAGCCCCGCTGGGTCGTCAGCATGGGCAGCTGCGCCAACGGCGGCGGCTACTACCACTACAGCTACAGCGTTGTCCGCGGCTGCGACCGCGTCGTCCCCGTCGACGTCTACGTCCCCGGCTGCCCGCCCACCAGCGAGGCCCTCATGTACGGCATCTTCCAGCTACAGCGCAAGATGCGACAGACCAAAATCACTAGGATGTGGTACCGAAAGTAGAGAGTGGGCATATGTTTTTTGGCCAATGGAGTACAACATGGCTCGTTACGCATACTACTCTCTTTTGTCCTGGGGGGCACATTGTACATAGCTTCGGGGGGCGGTTCGCGCGTGCGTTGGGGATTGTACAGTAAAAGTCTGTTGAAAGCCCCAAGGTCGTTTTTGTGCATATGCGAGTGGTGACTTTTCAGTACGAGACGCGAGCCGGGTCTACAGAAACCTAGGTATTTCAAAATTGTCATTTGGCTTGGGATGTAACTGATATAATGCGAGTGACCAAGCAAGAATGATAGAAATAGACAATATCCCAGTCCCCTTTGCAGTCTTTCCAGTGATGACCTCTGCCTACCTATGCAGGTTGCATCTGCTGGCCCCCTAATATAGCTGTAGAGATGCAGTGAGCCGGCTCATCTCAAATAGGTATTGTCGGTTCTCCTACGAATCACCATCCTCGAAGAGATTTTAGCCCATGTCAACCTACTCTTCGGGCTCCTCACGATGAAGGGAAGGATCCTATTTTAACGAAGTATTATTAGAACGTTCAGCGGCTCCCCAGAGATCGAGTACAGGGCATGGTTTAAAGTTGTCGTCTAGTCTGCTTAGGAGCCCGCATAAGATGAAGCCGTCTGCACACCCTGAACCCAGCCGGGCGGACTCGAGTTATTCATTTATATCTTGCAGGAAATGCTGAAGTTTTTCCTAATGAAAACAAGGTATGCATTTTGTGATCCCAAAAACGGTAGGCAGACATGCGAGAGTAGTTTCAGAGTATAAACGATTACTATGCAAGAACCCAGCGGCCCACGGGATTACGAGAACTTACCACTATATCTCACTTCTTCTGTGGCCTGCCCAATCCCAAGAGAATAGATTACATGATGTAGGTGAAACTATAACTCCAAGAACACCTCGGTTGAGTCAAATAAACGGATAATGGGAAGATTTTGATTATTTATTAGCTGTCAGCTTGTATGAGTATGTATGTCCAAGTATGCAATAGAGAACCGATATCATTGGCTGAGCGATTCCAACAAAGACTTCGTAAACCAGAAAAGAGCGCTCAGTAGATGCAGGACAAGTGACATAAACCAACTTGATACATCAATAAACACCGTAACGCATATGCTCATGTACAGATAAAATCGTTTCGCTCATCAAAAACAGTACCAGCACCAACAACCCGAAGAATTCGGTTAGCTGGCTTGCTTTTTTTCTTTTTTTCCTTTCTCTTCTCTACAATACAGCAGCGATGATAGCAGCCACAGCCAGCATCAGGCCCGACGTGTTGGACAGCACCTCGGCGACGCCGTTCTTGGCGGCGTCCGTCGACTTGGCGCCCGCGGAACTCGAGGCGCCGGTGGCGGCAGCTCCAACCTTGTCGGTTCCTGCAGCGGCAGCAGAGGTGGTGGTGGCGGCAGCGGATACAGGGGCCGACGTGCTGCCGGTCGTCGTGGCCGTGGCCGTTTGCGAGGAGTAGAGAGAGGCGTTCATACTATTTAGGGAAGGCCATGTTTGTGGTTAGTCATTAACTAGAGAGAGAGGGAGGGGTCAGTTCAGTAGGGGAAGTACTCACCAGTAGAGCTGCTTGGAGTTGGCGTAGCTAGCAGCTCGGGTGTCGTTCGGGCAATTATTGAAGCAGCTGAATGAGAGGAAACAACACTTGTTAGTCATTTCACGTTCTTCCCAAGGGGGTAGAAAAGCCGGGGATTTGAAGCAAGAATAACGTACGTCATGATTGCAGTGTACTTGTCGCACTTGCACTGATAGTCGGCATTGTCTGTGCATTGGGAGAGGTAGCCAGTGGTGGTCTCGAGGCAGGCATCGACGATGTTGGCGGCAGCACAGGTGCTGCTGGTGTCGCTGGCCGACTGGGCCGAGACGGTGACGGCCATGAGAAGGGCGGGCAGAGTGAACTTCATCTTGTTGGCTGGTGGTAGAACGAGCGAAAATGCTGGTAAAGACAGATATCAGGTATAAACAGGCAGTTGAATTAGATACAGCGAAGGTCTACAATGAACGAGTGTCGGCTCTGTATATGCATATATATATCTCTCTCTCTGGCGAGGACAAAAAAAAGAAAAAGAGAAAAAAGAGGCAGGTAAGAGCGCGCCTAGAAGGATCTTATGACCCGTCAAGCTCGCACCGACCCGTTTTCCAGACTGAGGCACCATCGATGTTCGTGGGCCGGACCGTGTTGAGCAAAATACTGTCCAGGGGGATCATGTCGAGTGGCATACCCAAGGCAAACCTTAAGCTTCACCATCCGTAGTACCTACATATACGCATCTGCATTCCTTTGGCGAGTCTTACACCGGCGCGTCGTACGCTTGGTTACTGAATTTCGTTGTCTTTCAATCCGATGTTTACGCATCTTGTTGTTGGCTTGCCTGGCCTCGTACAGCAGGCCGGCATCTTATCTTGGGACCGCATGACGGGGAAAAAAGGCACGATAGTTTGTGGGACTAGATGTGTTGTTGAACTGATGTTGCCATGTTGGAGATGAGCTGCACCGGGTTTCATTTTAGGGGTTGCTTTTTCGACGGGGCTCTTCTTCGGTGATTGGCCTATCTTGGGCGGCCATACCCTTTCCAGCACAGCGGCACTGCCAAGCGTCCCCCAAAGAGCCCCCAACCTCAAAGCTAGCCAGAGCCACATGGGGCAATTTACCGGGGGTAGCTAGGGGCACCTGCAGCAGAAGTGCATGTTGGGGAGAAAGAATCGGACCCTCGTTCTCTGGCAGTTGTTGGCCCACCGCTACTACTACTACAGTATCGTATCGACCGACTATATTTTATTAGGTAAATACAATGACCAGGAGCCTAGTCCAGCCACCAATTTAGGATTCGAAGGTCCTGGACTCTTGTGAACGCGATCCTCGAATGTTAGCCCAGATCCGAATGGTGGTCCATGTACGGAGAGGTATCCATGGCCATGTTCCTTGCAGCTTGAGTTTGAACTCGGAGCTGGTTTAACTCAAGGTGCAAGGTAAAGCTACCGCGATTGCCTTGAGTGCTGCATGCCGGATGCATATACGACCCGAAAAACCTCGTGTTTACATAAATGTTTACCTTTGAATAAGTTTCGAGTCTTTTCGGTAACACGAACTACTAGACATGCATCATCGTCAGCCATGGTTGACACTCAATTCGCTGCAGGAAGATGGTCCGATAGCACCGCTTTAGCTGTTTTCAAATATGCACATCCACCCACTTTAGGAGGGGAGTTGTTGATCACCGGGTCATGAAAGCCACCAGACCGGAATGCAACTGAACGTCGAGAACATACATCGGCACAAAAGGGAAGCTGAATTCGGGTCAAGGACAGGTCCGGGATGCACTCTCGAGTCAGGACAGTGCCGCCTCCTCGTCGTGTTGTGGCCCGCCTTGGCCCAGCTGGCGCCGTAGTTCCGCGTTTTCCTTCTCGAGCTCCTCGAGCCTCCGCTGGACCACCTCGATCTGCTCCGAAGCTTCGACGCTGAGTTCATTGACAATCTTGACGAATCTCCAGAGGCGGAGAATGACAATCAGCGACGCGATCTCTTCCGCGATGCCGTGCTCGAGCAGGTCGATGGCAAAGCTGCCGGCGATGACGAATGCGTCGAAACAGTGAAACCAATTGGAGAGATAGCTGAAAGAAAGACTACGGTCAGCGTCGTCTTGCCCAACATCCCGACCGGATTTCGTCTCATGTATTACCGGATGCCTCCTGCCCACAGACAAAGGAGCAGCTCGAGTAGGAACAAACAACTCATCACAAGCGAGAAGGTAGTCAGCGCGCTCCGAGTCGGCTGCACCCATTCCCGGTCCTCCATCTTGAGCTCACATGTGATGAGAGCAATAAAAATGTCGCTCAAGATACCTGCGACGTCGAGGACCACGAGACCCAGGATGACCCAATGCTTTGCTTTGGACGAGAGGAATCGCCGGGCCTCGCGCCGCGCCCTACGGTAGGTCGACCTCCAATTGAACGTGAAACCATTGACGAGACTTCCACTTTCGGGGAACCGGACTGTATCGGTTAGCTATTACGGCCGCTTAAGTGTTCCCTTGCGCAAGATCATTCCATATGAGCACTGAAGCCTGAAGACCCGGACAAAACCCGCGACTGGCCCGGCGGCAGTCACCTTTTGCATTTCCAGTGCGACGATATGATCAAGTGTGAGTAATGAGCAAATAACTCACCTAGAAGTGGCGTGCGGTCACTCATAGTCTCGGTGACGAGCTACTTTTTGCAGCCCTTTTCTCTACGGGTCTGGTAAGTGGTTTGATTGAGCTTGTTATCTATCATAAGCCCGTCATCAATAAAAAGTACCCTGTTGGTTGCTTGGGCCTCATGTTCGTCATTCTTCGGGAATACATCGGAAACTAAACACCGTTCCACGGCGACTGTGCGAGCCCAGTTCCTACAACACTAGATCGCCAGCGACAGGTCATTTCACTTCTAAACGATGAGCCTACTAGTCTTTTGATCGGGATATCAATGCACTAAGTTGCTGCTTCGATTGCCCGAGTCCTCTGTAAAAGTGTAGGATGCAGAATTGCCGGCAGTTCCATATTTGTGGTAGCCCGTTGCTGGGGATAATACGAGATCCTGTCCGCTCATCAACGTCCACTCTGCAAAATGATATCCATGAACGAAACATCACGATGCTCGGGTTTAATTAACCTCAGCCCGGCATACGCGGCACCGAAAGCCATTCCGCCCAAGTGGCCCGCGTGGCCCATGTGCGAGCCAGCCTCCATCACGCCGCTGAGCTCGTACCAGTCGTACAGGAACCAGCCGAGGCTGTACAGCCACAGCGGCAGGGGCACGGAGGCAAGCAGGGCGCTCCGGACGACGATCCACGGTCGCAGCACCGTCACGGCCATGGCCAGCCCCGTCGTGATGGCGCTCGCTCCCTGCGCGTAGCGGGCGGTGAGTACGACCACATTTCCCTGCCGCTGCGCGACGCCGTCCTGCCGCCGGTAGTGCCAGTCGGAGAGCTGGGCCAGGGCGCCCGCCGCGGCCGACCCCAGGCACAGCACGGCGGCGACGCTGACGGGGCCGCATAGCCGCATCGCGACGCCCGCGAAGGTGTGGAAGGCGGCCATGTTGCCAGCCAGGTGCGAGAGGCTCTGGTGGCTGACGACTGACGGCGGCGGTCAGGAGCGTCCACCAGCGGCCCACGCGGAGGTTGCGGGTCCCCAACAGGAAGTTGTCTTGCATGAACTCCGGGGTCAGCCATCTTATCAGCCTTGGGGCAGCCCGCGACGGGGCCCCGTATTGACGGCCGCCAGAACCACCACGGCCACGAATTGGCTGGAAGCTGGATTTGGAGTTGGTATACACCCAAGCTCCGTAAACAAGCGTGTTGATGCTGATAAATACGGAGATGAAGATTCTTATGAAATGCTCATCAGAAGTGGAAGTAGAAGCCAAAGCATGATAATTCGCAAGTCTTCTGCGGGTGGTTGCCTGGGTGTCGAAATCCATGGTTGATTTAGAAAGCAGCAAAAACAGCAATGAGAGAGGAATGCAGGTTTGGATTGGAAAAGCACTCTTGAAGGCAACTTGTGTTCACTCACGCGAATGGTGGGGTCGCCCTGCAACGCCCTGCAACGCCTCGGCGGCTCTCACCTTGGATTGTGCACGGATCAATCAGTCTCTTGCTTGACTTGACTTCAGGCTAGCATTCTACATCGTCACGTACATCAAGGCGACAACAATGGGCATAGTGGTTGAACAAAGGGCTATGTTTCAATCGTCGGCCTAGTTCTATGCTTTGATGATTGAACCCGAAGCCTCATATCTCCTGTCTAGTAAGCCGCCCCTGAAACATTATCAGCAGCTATACTCACTTCCAACGCCATGCCGAGTTCATGTAGATATGTATAACCGAGAGGTTGTTAGCAATGGTCCGTCTCAATACTCGATGCTTCTAGCAATGCCAGCGAGAAGCATCCCACTCAGGGGCCCAGATCTTGGGGGGCCAAGGGTAGACAGTCTTGGGACGCCACGAATGTTTCTTCTTAAAACTGCCCTAAACTAGATCCCATCGAGTTCTGCATGCAGGCGACACACGATGCTCTCCAAGCCTCATATGCATCCGTTAATGCATGCCCAACGACTGGGCTGCTGAATGCCGCCATCAGAATCTGCCATGGATCGCGTACCTAAAGAGCATGGCAACAGTATTCTTCGGGGATTTACCTCGATCTTTCAAAGCCACCAAAAACAATAGCTTCAATGAGACAAAGAGTATGCTTCGAAAAACCACGAACTCCGTCATTGAACAGGATGTTTGAATAAAGTAATCTAAAGGAGGAAATCTATTAAACTATAACATACCCTTTGAGGGCTGAGCAGTCGACTCGAGTATAAAAGCCATGGCCCCAGCCGTTTGTGGAGCCAGAGTAAAACAGGTGCATCGTTTACGATTAGAGAAACAACCATTGGTTTTCCACTCAATCACGTCAGCCAGAACACTTCTACCAGAAGCCAACGGAACAGTATGGCTGGCTCGTCGAGTCAAGCTGGTGGCAGCCAAGATGCGCCGGCTCCAAGTCCTGGGCACCCAGCAGCTTCCCATGAAAAAGCTTACACGGGTGCTTCGGGTGGAACGTCTGACCCTCTTGGGCCAGCAGAGAACACCAAGTTGCCTTTCAATTTCAATAGGCCCGATCCTGGGTTTGACCCCAACGACAACTCTGCCGTCGCAAACTTCTACAACTTCGAGCAGGGCGCACGCCATGTTCTGGACATGGCAGGGCAACAGGGTCCCTCTATCGAGGACCAAGTAGAGAACCAGGTTAAAGAACTCACCCAGTTAAGGGGCGGCCAGGAGGTGAGCGAGAGGGAGCGGGAGAGCATCAAGAGAATCCTCAGGCGGAACGCCGGCTGGCTGGAGTCCTACAAGTCCGAGGTTGCCGGGACCGAGACCGTGCCCATCGCCGCCTTCAACCGGCTGGCCCACGAGTACGAGCAGATGCAGCGCTCCATGGCCCGGGACCGAGCAGATTACGAGGCAGGCTGCATCAAGGATATCAAGCAGTTGGAGGACGAGATACGGAAGCTTAAAGAGGACCAAGAAGTCGAAGAGCAGCTCGGCCAGCACGAACCGGACAGCAATGAGTTCCGCAACAAGATCCACGAGCTCAGCGCAAGAGTCGCCGAGCAGGAACGTGATATTGCACGGAACAAAAAGACCACCAAAAAGACCGCCTCCGACCATGAAGCGGATGTAGAAGCTTACAATACAGCCATCGACGAGTTGCTGGAAGATATAGCGAAGCGCGATGCAAAGATAGCGCAGCTCACGAAAGTCGCCGACCAGACAGAAGAAACGGGTTCCAAGATGGATGACGGTAAGGTTGCTGAGCAGGAGGGAATCATCAAAGGGCTGCAGGCAGATAATGCGGTACTTCAGCAACAGCTCCAGCAGGCGAACGAGAAGAAACCAGAGCCTGCTGAATCCCAGGCAGACGGCAGTGATAACCTTGCCGAGCTCAAGAAGACTAAGAAAGACTTAATGAACTTGCGCGCAAGGGCGGACCAGCTCGACGAGGAATTAAGGAACTGTAAGAAGAACTGCGACGATTTCAAGAAGCAGGCCCAGCAACTCAAAGGAGTCGAAGACGAACTTAGTGATCTCCGTGAGCAGAGCAATAAGACCATTGCGGACCATGATGAGGAGTTGTTGCGGCTTAAGGAACAAGTGGCCGAGCTGGAGGATCGGCTAAAACCTGAGCGCGAGAAATATCAGAACGAAAGACGCAGGCTGGAGAAAGAAGTCGAGCAAATTCAACAATCAGACAGGGAGCGACAACAGAGGATCGACAAGCTGGACAGCGAAATGTCGGATGCCAGACGCTCCGAGCAGGCAGCCAAGGAGCAGGCAAACATGTTTAAGAGCGAGGCCAAGACTCTTCACGACTCCAACGAGAAACTACACTCGGAAAATCAAGAGCTGATGTCGGGCAACGCCGCAGGTTCGCATGGCGAGGCAAGCACGGCAAGCGAGGCCACGATCAAGCGCCTGGAGCAGGAGCTAGCTACCGCCCAGAGCTCCATCAGATCAAACGAAGTCTACATTGGTGACCTGCAAAGAGCCCGGGGCAATACCGAAGTTTTGCTCCAACAGAACCAGGCAATGCTCGAAGAACGCCAGGCAGGAATCAATAGTCTTCGGAATGAAGTAAACGAAACTAATGTTCTGCTCGAGCAAAGCAGAACAGGGCTCGAGGAAAGCAGAACAGGGCTCAATCAAACCAGGGCAAAGCTCGAGGAAACCGAGAGAAGAATCAGTGCCCTAGAAACAGAAAGGGCCAATGCGAACAGTGCCGTCACGGAAAGCAGAACATTGCTCGAGTCACAGCGAGCAAGGATCAGAAGCCTAGAAACAGCCTTAGGTAATGCTACTAATGGTTCCACTGGACAAAACCGTCGAAGGACCCGTGAACTCGAAAGTGAAATGGCCGAGACTCGGCGTTTGCTCGAGGGAAGGTATGGCAGAGGTTCGTCCGAGGAAAACAGCGGAACGATCACTACGCTTCAAGGGCAGTTGACCGCCGCTGCTGATTTGCTCACGGAGCGGGATGCAACGATCAAAGAGCTAGAAGGAGGGCTGGCCAAGGCTAACGGTTTGCTCGAAGGAAACAGTAAAATCATCGATAACCTACAAACGAAAGTGACCTTCTATACTGATGCTCTCAAGCAGCGGGATGCAACGATCAAAGACCTGCAGACCCAGTCAGAGGATATTCGTTCGCTTAGGGATGAACTGGATGCTGTTAAAACGTCGGACAGAGAAGGCCAAGCAGAAATTCGTTCGCTGAATGAAAGGATAGAGGCCCTCACCAGGGAGCGCGAGTCGGACATTCGCACCCTGAGGGAACAGCTAACTGCCGCCGAACTGCAGATCCAATCGAGCCAGGCCACAGGCTCCAAACCCCCGGCCTCCGAGAATGGCGCTACTGGCGGCGGCTCCTCATCGACAACGCCTCCCGGCCGCCGCCGCGACCCTTTCAGACCCGGCGCCTTCTTGGGAGATCCCCCGACGGCCGAGGACCTGCCCCAGGGCACCGCCGAGCTGCAGGCCGAAGTGCTCCGGCTCAACGCCGAACTCCAACGCGTGGAACGGCAGCTGGAGCGGGCGCACCTGTGGCAGCCCGACGCGACGTGGCAGCGCGAGATGTGGGACGACGTCGCGCGAATCCGGCAGGAGAATGCTGACCTGCACGCGACCGTGGAAACCCTGCGCAGGCGACTTCGCGAGCTTGAGCAGCGCGACACGGCCGTTCCGCAGTAGAGCGGCCCTGCGCTGGTTCTGACCACGCAGGCCAGATTAGGGGCTTGCGACATACGGTAAGAGGTCTGGCTCCGCCAGAACGGTTCCTATCCACCCGGCCGCCCCTTATCGCTGAGGCGGCTCGCACTCCCTCACCTTTTTTTTAGCTGCTCTTTGTTTTTAGTCCATTATTTGTTTTATTGTGTTATTATTTTATATATCTCCTGCCATTTCTCTTCAAAGAGATAGATTCTAAATAACAATCGTTACCCAATCAATCAAAGAAGCCTCCGTTTTCCATGTGACTAAGCCATGTAACAGGGCCTTCCTCGCCTCTCTCGTATTGTGCCTACTATCTAGGAATACCGACCCTATACTTAATAAGCAGCCTCGAATATCCTAGAAAGACAAATAGACCGCGTGACACTGCAGCCAATCCCTGGTTCTCCTTTATGTTGCCTTACCCTTGACAGGTGTTCGCAATACAAGTTCGCCCCCTGAAATAGCTTCACACAAGGGCATTCACACAATTCCTTTATACGTTCTTAGTACCAGCTAAAGAGCTATCTATCAAAACAATTCCAGCTGTTCCAGGTACTTTGTCGGCATATTCTTATAGTGCACGGTCTGGGGGTGGTACTTCGTGTGGTCTATGAGCGGTGTCGACTGTACGGCTGGGTTCTTGTACAACAATTCAAGAACCGAGCCGTACAGTCAAGCTTATTCTCACTTGGCACTCATCATATTATGCGTTTGTTTAGGTAAAAGGGCACCTGTGAGATCATGCCTCGACGTTGAATTTCTCCGCCCCGAACTCCGCCCGCTTCGATCGGTACGGGCTTCGATCAATGGCACCGCAGATCTGTGGAGAGAAATAGGCCCGAACGGCGCATATTCTGGAGCAGAGAATGATTTGCATCGTGGGGTATTTTCCGCTCCGCAGTATGAGGGATAGAGATATTGTAACCCTTGACAGGACTCGATTTCGCCGACACTCTGTCTGGTATGACTCCAAGACAGCAGGGAGCTGGCCGATAAACGTAAGAGGGAGTCACAAGGACACGAAATCCCGTTTTTGCCAGAAGGCTTGGGGCTGATTCTTACCAGGACCTTCACCGCTGAACATGTACCTGCTGTGGCTTGCGGTCGGACTTCATTGAAGATCGCTGATTGCATCGTCATCCCGATGAGGGAGCAAGTCTGAAATCGGTCCTACAGGAAGTCGGACCATCTCAGACGTCTTGAAGACCAATGATGCTCCCGTCTTGGTCTACGAAAAGATGAAATGAGGTGGATTTCACACCTCATTTCAATCCATGCCGTGGCAGAACGTTTTAGGGCGTAACGATTACTAGGCCGTCGCGAATCGGAAGAGAGGGAGAATGGCGGCGGCGTTAAGGCTAAGGTAAGGGCGGGCCACCGACGCCGGCTGCCACGGGCATGAGTAGCACAGAAAGGGGAAGGTAGCTGAAGGTTCCTGGATATGTACCACCACCCCGAAACACCCGGGGGCGCTCCTCGATTCTCTGTTGATTGGTGGCCCTGACGGATGACCAATGCTATATAAGCAAGAGGCGAACGGACTTCCCCACGAGGGGGTCTCTGATTATCTTGATGGGATCAAGTATGGCCATATCTATAAGGCATATCTGATAAGAAGCCGCACGCAGGTGTGTGGCCGGATCCTCGTTGTGGCCTCTTCGCCGATATCTGCATAGACGGCCAGGAGATTGTGAGGTGGTATGGCAGATCCCGGTTGAGGCAGGCGACGACGCACATTACGGCACGGTAAAAGCATAGCGTCGTATCGAAGAGGATTCCTTGTTGTCCTGTCAGTCAGTCAGCCAGCTGAAGTCTCGGTTAACGTCGTGTGTTGCATGACGAAAGAAGCACACCAAGTAGCGCAATTCAATGAGTAAGGAATACAACCGTTGTTGGAGAATGCGGTGATGAATTCTCCAAGCCCATGGGTTTTGGCTTTTGGGGCATGCAGATCTCAAGTTGGGCGGACCGACTGCGCTGGATCCCAAGGCGCCGGGTGCGCTGACACGCTGACAGGCAGAAGGAAAGCCTAATCCAGCACCAATCAAGCGCTACTTTGCCATTGGAGCAACCCGATTGCCCCCCACAAGATTAAGCATCGTTGAATCGTTTCCCTAGCTTGGCAGCCAAATGCATTTGATCTGACAGCACCACACTTGAATACAACCGAAGATGAAAAGAAAAAGACGAAGAACAGCAAGAAAGGCCCGACCTGCAAGATCGTGCTTTCGTCGTGCCCCGTTTTGAACTGCTACCTACCCAACCTATCCTGCCTTGTTCTACATCGCGATATTCTGCCTTGACCTCTTCGCTTCGGGCTTTTTGACCACGACAGAGAGACAGGGAGAGAATCCCATCCCCTGTCCCGTCTCATCGACAATGCAGACTGCCAAGATAATGGACCAAGACACACGCACGCCATGAGATACGAAAAAGAAAGCACGGCTCTGATTTGTCAACCAAGGGGCTACCTTTTGGGCTCTCGCGGAAGCAAATGTTACGTCCTGCGGCATCAAGCATGCATGCTACACGACAGCCAGAAGGGAAGGAGAATATGCCATCTGTCGCCCATGTTGGTTGGACCCCCACTGCCAGTCAACGAACGTCCTGGTCTGGACTCAGAGTCCGTCCCGGGACCCAAATCCGGGCAACGAATACCTTGGAGCCAGCATTTGGCACACCCTCTCGTCTATCGACCGCTGCACTTCGACTATCCCGTCCCACTATCTTAAGGTCAGGTTGATAGGAATCGTCTCAGGAGGTCGCGAGACTTGGCTGCATTGCGTTGAGCAGACCCGAGTGCGTGAGCAGAGCCGAGACGTGCACGCGCAGCCAATCTATTCTGGCTGTCACTTGACATAATGCCATGCTTCTTCAGGTTTTCCTGTGCCTCTTCCCCGCAATCTCTCATTGCCCAGAAGCAGGTAGGAGGTGAGTGCTAATCGTGCGTCTAGAGATTACCCTGGTTTTATCCAGATTGGTGGCAACGCTGTCATGGCCGCTTTGGGTCCGCCCTCCCACGTCACCACCACGGATCAATCTTTAATGCGCCGACTCTCATCGACCACAGCCCTTGCTCATTGCTCATCGTGTCGTACCACAGCTTGCCCTTGTTTGGGTCACAATCTACTTGAGTCGCAGTGCTTCTTTGTCAACAGTGACAAAGTAACTCCGACTCTGGAAACTCCGGGGCATCCCTGGCCAAACCTGCACAGGCAATATATCCTCAATGGGAACTTAGGTCCATACATGTGCTGTCGACCCACCCGGCTGACCATCCTATTTCAGGTATGTCGTATGGGGAACGGGAGTTGCTATCTGTCACCCTCAACCTCCTCAGCCTTGACCTGACGTCCCCCATGTGCCGGGGGTGATCTGCGCAGGACTCCAGACAAGTTCTGGGTCCCTCCCGAAGAACCGACGTGGCTGATACCACTCTTCATGATACTGGCATACAAGCAAATGAATGCGAGAAGTAGGTTTGGTTTGACCTAGCATACCGTCCTCCATGCCCAGGCCTTGGTGGGAGTGGGCAGGGGTTTGCACCATGTAACTTGATATGCCGACCTACGAGGCGGAGATTCATATAGATCCGCCAAGGAAGCGCCACTAGAATATATAGGTACATCTCGGGAGTGGCATCTCGCAGACCTGCCGTCGATGGCTTGCAGAGTTGATGAGAGTCGTGGCACTTTATGTAAAAGCCAACGCCCCCGGTTTCAAGCCTTCGTTTTCGGAAGCCGCAGCCAAAGAGAGTGACCAGTCGACTTACACCAACGTCATCTCGCCAGACCGAATACTAATCTGAAGGCTTGAATCACGCCAGGGGGAGTGAGTGAATGTTGGACCACGCCTTCCAGACAAAGCCATAACCACCGGTAAAGAAACAGGATCTCGCACTGCTTCCGATTCGTCCAATCCCAGTCAGCGATGATGAAGCATCAGTCACGGTGAAAAAAATATCGCAGAACGGAGCTCGGAGTTATGCCGACCTTGACCATCCCTTCACCAAAGAGGCTGGGAATAAATATAAACCAGCTGTACCTTCCTTCTAGGAGGATTTACTGGATCAGGCCTGCCGCACCTTCCATTCCTCTTCGATTAGACCAACCACACCAAGAACAACAACCATGAAGTTTCACTCGGTCACAGAGTCTCTTCGCGGGGGCTTGATGGCTCGATATAGCAGCGACAAAGAGGTTATGTTTGCCGAGAGACAGCACGATAACGAGCAAACGACGAAATACTACGCTGCAGCACTCTCGGGACTCATTGGCGTGTTCATCATCAGCCACTGGACACGATGGCTGATCACCAGACACCGTCTTTCACCGTCCTTCCTCTCGCCCTTGGTGGCCTTGTCGAGGTAAGAGCTTCTCTCGCGCACTTCCTCCCCTGCTTTGCTCACGAGACTTATCGAGATACTCAGGCTGTCCAGGCGTGTACTTCTTCGGAAGATACCAGGTTTCTCATCGGTTGGCCATGCGATCCTGTTGACCGTCTTTTTCGCCATCAACATCATATTCTCGTTTACTGGTTTCGACCGGAGCATGCCCACGAACTTCGCGTCCAGGTTCGGCTGGTAAGTCATACCATCCCCCAAAGGCTCGCTTTCTCGGGCCTTGCTAACGTCAACTCACCTCCAAGGATGGCATCTGCAAATTTCGCCCTGGTGGTCTTCCTCGCTCTCAAGAACACGCCTCTGGCTATCCTGACATCCTACTCATATGAGAGATTGAACCCGCTCCACCAGGTAGCTGGGTATTGCACCTGTGTCTACATGATCCTCCACGCGGCTATCTTCAGCGGATACTTCATCAAAAAGTCCAGATGGGAGATCCTACATGAGCAACTCGTCACGGTCGGGATAGTTCTCGGGTTTGTCATGCTCGCTGCGGTCGTTGAAGCGTTCGTATTACGCCGCTTCAACTACGAGCTCTTCTATGTCGTCCACGTGGTTCTCTTCACGGTGATGCTCATCACCCTAGGTCTGCACCGGCCTGAAGTCGACAAGGAGAAGATAGCCATTATCACCTGCATCGCCGCTGGTCTATGGGGTGCCGACCGACTCATTCGCATGAGCCGGCTGATGTACAACAGTGTCAACAACGAGGCGACGATCCATCCGCTTCCCCAAGGGGGCACGCAGATCTTGCTCAAGAAACCGCTCCCTCGTGCTGTGCCGGGAACCCACTGCTTCGTCTGGCTGCCTCGCGTGCGCCTGCTCGAAACCCATCCTTTCACCATCGTGGCGACCTCGCCTACCGAGCTGATCGTGAACTCGTACAATGGCTTCACCAGGAGCCTCCACAAGCACGCCACTAAGAACCCTGGTGCCACTCTCAAGGTCGCCCTCGAGGGGCCGTATGGTACTTTCCCTGACCCCATCCTTTTCGACAAGGTCATCTGTGTGGCCGGCGGGTCGGGAGCCACCTTCACTTTCGGGATCGCATCCAATATGCTCCAGAAAATGACCGAAAACACCAAGTCTTCTATTGACTTCATATGGGCTGTCAAGAGCCGAGGTGCGTAGTCCGTAACATCTTCATGACTGTCGGCGTTGTGTGTTAAACATTAGTGCTAACCTTGGAGTCATATCGCAGATAGCCTGTCTTGGTTCGCAGAACACTTGAACGCCATCCGGAACCACGCCCACGCCCCCAGGGTGGCTTCTAAGATCCACGCCACAAGGGAGGTGTCGAGTAGTACCGACACCTCGGCCGTGGCGGTGGAGGAGTTGTCCCTCCGTAAGACCGAGACGGTGACGTCGGACGGCTCGGGTGAGAAGGACTCGACGGAGCTGGGCGTGAACCGCAGCCGCACCAAAAGCAGCAGCCTGCCGGCCCTCGACTCCCCGGACCCCGAAAAGGGAAGACCGATCGAGGCTGGCAGAGTCCGCGCGGTGGTCTGTCGCACCGGCACCAACGTGTCCGTCCACGACGTGCCCGTCGAGCAGGGCCGCCCGGACATCGCCGCCCAACTCCGCGCCGCCATCGCCTCGGTCGGCCGCGACCAGCGTGTCCTCGTTGCCGCGTGCGGGCCCGACAAGCTCATGAAAGTCGTGCGCAACACCACGGCCGAGTGCATCGCCGTGAACGGACCCGCCGTCGAGCTACACTGCGAGCAGTTTGGATGGTGATGAATCCCGGCGCGACGAGATGATTATCATGGTTGATGGAAGAAAACTTTACACATGGAATGATGATGACAAGTGGTTATGAGAAACACGCATGGCAGGTACCTTTTTCGTGATTTACCTGCACTGCATTGGTTTTGGGTGGGATTTCAGCTGAGGATTAGAATGGAAAGAGGCGGCAATAACTGCCTTGGGGGGGTGGAGGCCTTCGGGGTCGGCCAGTTGCCATTCTCTACACCTACTATTAGATAACTGGCCAGCCATCCCATCATCAATACGATATCACATTGCAAATTATCCTATCGCTAGTTATCCCACCTTCAACCCGCCATCGAGAACTGAGGCCAGGCCAAGTGAATGCACTCCTAGGGATGTGTTTCTATTAACATCGAAGACTAGGCCACGAACAAGTTGCGGTCCTGTTCATTAAACGACGACTACGATCTATCGCATTAGCAGATAACCTACACCAATGGAACAAGTCCTCCCCTGTCTTTTGCTCGTTTTACCCATGAAGATCGTCACCAGAGTCATTCAGCTGCGTTCATGTTTGGGGGATGACGACAGCCCACATTCGCTCAGCCGTGATTGAAGTGTAACTAATACGACCCCGGGACCCGACGCCTGCGGAAGTGACAGATGATTGATAGTGTTCTTCGTGCCACCCAAGCCCCACGATCGACATCCGAATATGCATGCGTACAAGCCAAAAAGCAGGAACGCAATCGGTTAAACAAGGAAAGAGGCCATGGCGCTAGGTACTTTTCTTGCTTACCGAACTTCTATATAGTTCTTTGCAGTGTGGGCTGAGACTGCCTCCCCATCCATCCATCCACCATCCCCCCCATCCGCCCCTCCATCTCAGACACACACGATAGTGAGCATTAAACAGACCGAGACATTTGATATGCAGGGGTAAGGGACGTCTTCCGGTGCTCAGACGTGTGAGTGTGTCTACTGTGACCTGTCTAGTAGTAGAAGCGTCTGTGTGCCACGGCTTGGTGTGTCCACAGCTTACCAATTATTCCCGTTCGACCCCACCCACCCCGGATTTTCCCCATTCTTCGCTTGTGCCCGTCGAACAACAATAGGACTTACATGCATACTGTATGTACATGGTAAGAACTAGGCGAGTCCCCTCCCAGGTCGCCGGGCCGTCCTGCCGAATCCCTTCAGGGTACCGGGTTCCTTTTCTCACAAACAAGGTCCCCGGGTCTTGAACTCAAGTTGGAGCAAGGACATGCTTCATTGCTTCCCCTCGTTTTTGCTCTGCCCGCCCCTTGCGACGAATCCGGTCAGGTGGACTCTGGAAAACGCCGTGCTTGGTGCAGCTGCCATAGAAACTCTAATAATTCCATGCATTTGATGCCCAGGGCCCTCAAGGTAACGGGACGTCTCTCGGACACATCCGGCGTCTGCAAATGCGGTCGAATAATCTTGATTTTTTGATATACACGTGGTCTTCACTACTCGTCGCCAGTTCCCCTTTCCTAATCGATCCTTATAGGTGAATATGTGACTCGACCACCGAGGCATGATAAACCACACTGCCCTCAAGTCAAAACGCTCGTATCCCATTTAGTAGCCGTACCATTCCATTCGCACCTGTGCATCCCACCCCTGTACCGTACTCGTAGCAAGTAGCCCCCCGTCACATATTTTCAATCACGAAGGCCTCCCTTCTCCTTGTTTCCTAAACTTATTGCTAAAAATGATTTCCCTGAAAAGTAATGTGTCACATCTCCACGCCGGGAGACATGCCATGTCGAAGAATGGTATTTGGTCTATAATCGTAACGCTCGCGTTCGGGCAAGATAATCGAAGTTTTGTGGGTTGTTAAAAAAGATGATAGAAGTAGAATTTCGAGAAGAAGCCATCAATAGATCTGGCATGATGTTAGGCGTTTTCCTAGCCTTGCGTGCCCGAAAGGAAGATATCCAAGTCGTTCCCCTGACCTTGTGCATTTTCGCTTTCGGCCAGCTGCTCCAGAAGACTCAAGAACGGGTCCTTTTCTTCCCCTGGCCCAGTACCAACGCTCCCGTCATTGTGGCTTCTGGCACCGGGGCTCGGCGCAACGTGCGACGCGGCGGCCGCCTTGCGGTCCTCTTCGCCCCCGTGCCAAGCCGCCGGCGACGAGAACGCGTTCGTCGGGACGGTGCCAAACATGGGGTCGTACCCGCCCACGTGCATATTTCCCTCTGTGTTGGAAGCATTGGGACCTGGACCCCCGCCGCTTGGGAGACCGCCAAAGCTGTATTGGGGTGAGAAGGGCGAGTTCGAATATCCTGGAGCCTGCTGGGGGTGTGCGCCGCCAGGTGACATGGGGAAACCAGCCGAGGCGGCCTTAGCTGATGCCTCCTCCATCGTATTGTGATGTACAGGCGGCATGGCATGTCCTGCTATGGACTCTACACGACCTGAAAGGGAGACTGGACTTTGGAGAGCGCCGGGGGAAGGATGCGGTGGGACATGTAATGACTGATGCCGGCCCCGACCTCCTGGAGTAGGAAGACCCGATGTATGCAGCGGCGCTTCACTCGTCGCGTGTATGATAGGTCCTAGGTTCCTCAGGTCCGGTCGTTTACGGATGGAGCCGCCCGTGCTTTTCCTCTTCAAGTTCGGCCTTTGTATACCCGGCCCTGCGTTAGCGGCATAATGCCGGGGGGCATAGAGGTCGTGGCCCGTATACGTGTCTGTCGCAAAGTCCACCACTACATCCGATAGACTCAAGTTCGCTGTGTCAAATGTGAAGGTCTGCCCCCCGGGCCCGCCTATATTTGAGTACCTTTCAAAGAAGTCTCCCAACTGAAACACGGGCGAATAGCGCATTGGGTTGTTGGCGAGGCTTTTAACCAGCTCGGCGTGAGCGTTGTAGATCCCCTGTAGTGTCTCCCGCTGGTGCTGTACACTCGCCCATGCATAGCGCAGCTCGCTCAACTGCTGCATTTCTCGTGACAGAAAATCAGCCGACGACGTGAAGGCGCCCATCTCGTTCATTCCAATCTCGTTGTAGTGTGCGCCGTGAATATGTACCGTGCCTGCTGTGCATATACAATATCCCACAAAGGAAGGCCATTCGATCGTGGCAGTCTGCTTGCCTAAGTCGACTAGTTCCGCTATCGCGTTTGCGTGGAGGAAGCACATGTTGGTCGCTTCAATCTGCCACGAATGATGTTGTCCGGTCCCGGCTAGCTCGGCTAAGTCGATTGGTATGAAGGGGCGGTAGATGAGGCAGTGAATCAGGTGATAAACCAGTTTGCTGAGAACCAGTACGGTTGAGTCGGGCTGGCCAAAGAGGCTGTCGACGCTGCAGAACACATCCTCCGTACCGGATGCCCAGATGTCCAGGTCATGACGTATCTTGGACAGGTTGGATAACGAATGCCACGGAAAATGAGAATCCCCCTTGACGCCACCGGCCGCCAGATACTGATTCGTGATACCGAGAATGCGGGTTATGTCGATAAGCATCCCACTGCTACCCTGGCACTTCTTCCCACTGCCTTGTAAGTATTGATGGTTCGAGCCCCGTTGGAAGAATTCACCTTCAATCGGTAAGCCGTTTGGATTCAGTGACCAATAGGGTAGTCTCAGCAGGATAGTCTCGTCCGAGATCATACACGGCCGCTTCGAGCCGCAGGCCATGAATCTGTCGAGCAGGTAACAAGTCCAGAAAAGGCGGCGCCTCGTCTCCCTTTCCACCGGTGTAATCCGAGCTGTGAAGTCCACCTCGCGATGCAGCTCGAGCGCCATGGCCATTCCTACGGCGTTTGCTACAAGTCATGTCAGTGTCCAATGCAATGCCCAAGCAGCTCTTAATGGATAATTACTCATCAACATGTAGGCTTTCTTGCCCTTGCCAGCAGCTGTAAAGGCAATGACCAGCAAGAGCAAGGCCTGCAGCGCGTCGACCGAAGGCTCATCGGTGCTGATTTCGCCCCTGGAACGCAACGCATATTCCTCCCCCAGCCTCACAGCCGATTGATAGCCACTCGGGTGCGGTGTATACCTATAGAACCGTCAGTACTGATTCTAGAAACGCTTCATGATATATCATCTCTAACCGTGCTGCGACTGCGTATATCGCATGGATGAGGTATAGAGGTAACTGGTTCAGCTGCAGCCTTTGTCGGACGCTAGATTCATCAAGTATATAGAATGGTTTGGCGTGAAAGCAAGTGAAATACGTATCGAGCAGTGCATCCGTCTGCACTCCGGGTGAATGTTCGCTCTCGGCCGGTGGTGAATATGCGGCCGACTCTCCGGCTGCCTCTTTAGCCTGAGAGGTCTCGACTTCCTGACGTTTCGGACTCCGGTCTGCTGCCGACGCAGACGCCGCTGTCTCAGTCGATTCGGCATTCGAAATTGTCTCCGTCGCTGCTAGTGCTGGTGCCTCTTCGATTGTAGGTGAAGAATCCGAGTTCTTTTGGTCCTTAAGCTTTTGCTCCAGCCCATCTACTCTTTTCAAGAGGGCTTCTAACACATCGGTCTTTGGTCCTCGCTTCTTAGGGACGGCATCTGCAAGTTAGAGCACTCTGTATCAGCCTGCGACCTCCTATCGCAATGCCAAGGGTTTTCTCCAGAGGTTCAATCATTTCACGCACCATATATGCAAGGACACTGAAAGACCTGACAAGCCTCGCAGGCGGGCCGCAGCCTGTTACATTTGATCTATGAGGACGATGTAGTTAGCAAGGGTGAGGCAAACGTTGCAATGAACCTATGAAGGCAGAGTGTTTGTAGGATATGTATACGAACCTTGCGTTTTCGACATGACTTGCAGTTCATTACTGCCCGTCGGGGATGGAAGTCAGCAAACAGATGTCAAGAACCTTTCGGTGCTTTCTACCTTCACGGGTAAAATACCTTCTCGTGGCTCGTTACTCATGTGTCGTGTAGGAAGTCTTTCGATGCCCACCTGAGGCCGTGACATGGCCACTGGATGGACACCCGGGAGAGGTGCTACGCTCATGCTCATCTGGCCGAGTTTTGGATCGTTCATGCCCCAAGGGAATATATGTGCAATATCCTTCACGTGTCGGTCTGTGGTGACCTGATGTACACACGAGAATCGGATTGCAAGATGGCTGAGTTTGAACTTGAGGGACAATTCTCTTCAGCAGCGGAACAAGTACAGGTTTGTAGCCCAGAAGCTGTGCATTGTCGATCCGGCGGCGTATAATACTACGGTCCGAGCCGGCCCACAAGTCTAGGATAGTATAAGCGGCCAGTTGACACAGCGGGACAAGTAGGGCCTTATAAAACAAGATTCGCGGTACCGAAGGAAAAGGGAGCTGCACTCGAACGAAGGATCCCTGGGAAGATGTAGACCCAGATGAGACGATGAACGATGTTGGCCCAGGTAGCCTCTATTTGTGGTACTTCAAGGTTCAAGGTAGTGGAGGTCGAAATGATTGGAACCGCTTTGTGGAGGTGGCTAGTGAAAGATGAGGATCACTAGGATCGAGACAGTACTGTAGGCCTGCTGCTCTCCTCCTATAACAGCATGACTGTACCGTTCGGCTTATGATGACCGGGGTAAGGAGCTTTCTTGTCTCGCGGGAGTAGGGGATGGGGTACATAAGCATTCATAATGGGGAACGGCCCAGATGGTCACGCCCTTAGACAGACTGGTGTACGGTATCGGTTGATCCTCCGAAGCTACCAAGCGACACAGTATTTGCTCTGCTGGTCTGGTCTGGGGCAAGCTCGCACTGAAAATGCAAGAGCAGCAAGGCAAGGCAAGTGTGCTCTCTAGCAACCATGCAGGACCAGTGCTCGACTGGGGCCAACGCGAAAGGGGGCCGAATGCCGTTGAGACTCGTCAAGAGCTCTCTCTGGCTGGAGACGTCAACCAGGGTGGCATCCCTCCAAGGCTCCAAAAGCTGCGAGATGCTTGCTTGCAGGGGTTGTCGAGGTTATCATTAGCGCCCACCCTAACAGGCATATCCCCATACAATGCAGTACATACTGTACCGTACCTACCGTGATCCTTGCATGTACATCCTTAGATTGTCTGTGTATCGACACCTCGTCGCTCTGGAATGAAGGACACCCCAACGGGGATTTGTCGACGATCATGGTTCCTCGACTGAAACTTCCCAGCTTCCGCTCCTTGGGTTTGATCGAGAATAGTGTGTGACTGTCTTGCGATCAGGCAAAACCCGAGGCCTTGGAAATGTCGAGATTGCCCTAGGTGCACGTACCTCCCTTCCATTCCACCTCTTCTTGTTCCAGAAGGGGGTAACGGACCAAGAGCAGATGGCATTCTAGATGTCCGATGGGCTAGCATCGGATGCAGCATGTTGGCAATGCTCAAGTATAGCCGTCGGCCTTACTTCCAGGATGCAAATGAACATAACCAACTAAAACTGACTTGTCCCTTTCTCGGGTTGACTTCTTCGTCGCATTGGCGACAAATCACCAACGCCAGAAGAAAAACCAGGTAAAAGTTGGGACTGTCATATCTTAGGCTGACCTGAGACCGAGGGAAACAAAAACACCCCGTACGCAACTGAAATAAAACGCTTCCAGATTTCTACACCCACAGCTGATACTGTGGACTGTTGGTATCCGCTTGCCCACGAACTCTGTCTGCTCGTCTTGAGAGCAATTAAAACGCTGCAGAGAACGTGTCAGAAGGCGACAGCTGTCGTAACGCAAGATGATGCTCGCAGTGCAAGATTCCATCCATCGGCCTCGACTGGAAGCCAACAGCGAGCCGGCCAGCGATGAGTATAAGCATAGTATAGCCTGTTTGATGTGCTCACTTGAACCGTGTGCCGGTGCTGATATGCACACTCGTTGCGTAATGAACGCATTGAAATATTGATCAGGTCGATTTCAGGGTCCAGGTTGCTTGGGGTAGTCACAGCGTGCACACCCTCTCATTTGATGATGGCGAATTGCTATTCGTGCGGCTGCAGTTGCGACTGGCGACTCCAAAGATCCGGCTTCAATGGACGGATCCTAGTCGACATGGATGGGGGAAACGAGGTAGCGCGATAGTTTACTGCGCAGCGTAATGGAAAATCCCTGCTGACTACTGGCTGACCTAGGATATGCCATGACGGATGGACCATGTCTGGGCGCATATTCTGTTCGCATTCGTAGGGGAGTAACCAAACTTCTACAACGACTTGCACAGTAAGCGTTCAACTATGCCTAGTGTGCGTGCGGTGCGTGCGTGCGTGAGTGCATACTGCCTGCATACCACTACAGGTAGCCACATGATGGCACTGCTGCCCGTCTGTCTCTGTCTCTGCATTGCCGCAAGAGGACCCGGTTGTGTAACAGCGGATCAAGCATCGTATGCGTACTTGACTTGCACGTACCGAGGGTGATTGTACGACTTCAACCCATGTCAATCTGATGGTGGAAGGTTCAGCAGGCAGCCGGTCGGGCTGCATCTGTTGTCAGCTATTATTAAGTAGGTTTATGGTATTTTTTGGTACCTAACGATGCGCGGTGAGATGAGGAAGGCTGTGTTTCGTTCATGGTTTCGACACAACTCGCTGCCAGGCGAAACTGACGGTTGCCGGTGGACAGTGACAGGTCTTCAATGTGACGGGGCCATTGTAGCCCAGGCAGGTTCTAATGGATCAGTCACCTGAGGTACCTGTCCCGTGGGCTGCGCGCGAGTAATGACATCAGTCGGGAGTCGGTAATGAGTTGCTGGGCAAGACCGTGCAAAATCTGCGATCAAGGTCCATCGTTGTTCATGGTATTCCAGAAATCCGAGAGCCATTCGTAAGAATTGCCTTTTTGGATCTCATCTCATCCTGCCTGCCCGCCTGCTTTCCAAGATTCAAACGAGTTAGCGTTAGCGGCCGCTGGCCTAGTTTCATCTGATCCTGAACACGGCTCAACATGTAGCACAGCGTCCGTTTTCTCACCCAATCGGACAAGTTGAAGCAACTACTGTACGGATACATTCTCTCGCCTATAATATCGATAACATGGATCTTGTGCCGATGTCTCTCTCTTTTTTGTTTGTTTGTTAGACGTTGCTTATTTACCCGCTTCTTTCTGCCCAGCGAACATGTTTACTTTTAGAAGTTGGGACAGGTTCGATGCTCACCGTGGACCTTATCGCGAGCCGCTTTAAGGCTCGCGATGCTCCAGAATGGCGTGTAACGGCGGGATAGATGCTGTAGTGATGTGACGCTGACCTTGAAATTCACTTATTAACCTTGAACCATGGTTCGCTCGTTCGTGGCCTCTCACCGAACGGGGAAGAAGAGCCGAGCACGGCTGTGACTGTATGTGTATGATCAGAAATTCTACCGAAGGAGACCTTATTGCGGGGGCTGCAGCGTGTCTTCCTCTTCCTTCGCTCGTTTCCCATGGCCGGTCACTTTGAACCAGACAAGGACTGGTGCTTGCCGGCAGAAGTCCAAGTTGACCTTCTGAAAATAGGTTAATTCGTATGCCGTGAAAGCGGGCCATGTTAAGACGAGAGTAGCAGGCAGGTCCGAAGGTAGTCCCATATTGTTTTTGTGAAGCTGAGGTGTGTCTAGCATGTGCCCACCTAAATCAAATTAGCGCGCGGGGTTTACCGCCGCGGTTTGGGACTCGGGCTCTGGAATTTTCTCAACTGTCGACGTTAACCAACTGTAAGATGATACCTAGAACCTTGATCCAGGTCCCGGTCCGGTCCAATGGGTCCATCGAGGTGCCGCGGTTTTATGAGCTATGATAGATTTCATCACCGTATTCTGGAAGTTGAAGCATGCATTGATGTACAAACTGACAGCTCTGAAATCATATACACTACGGAGTACCTACCTACTATGATATAGCTGCTACCTGACAGAGAGAAGGAACATTTTTCTCGTTACTGCAGGGCATGTACGTATAATCGATTGGCTATTAATCTATCTGCCCCATGCATGAGACTCAAGCACTCGATCGCGAAGTTGCTGGCCAGATTATTTCACCATTCGGTGTTGGAGATGTTGCCCCCTCTGGCTTCCCCGCATACTACAGTATCCTTTTCTACTTTACCCATGAGGTTAATATGGAAATGAGAGACGGGTGAATATATTGACCTTGTCGGCTTGGATACAAAAAAGCATCGAAATTATCTCATGATATTCCAATGAAGCATCATCAGTACTTTTACATGAGGAACCCAGCCCGTGAGAAGGTGAGGGTATTTTCGATGCAAAGGATCCATTGATCATCAGGCGAATTAGATTACCTGCATCGGCTCTTCATCAATATCTAGGAACCGGCTTCCTACAGATCTCAGCACCCGCTTGGCCCTATGTGCGACTCCCACCCAGACGGCCACGACTTAGCGGATGGGGCATGTGACAACCTGCAATAACGGCCTGCTCCTAATTTCTTTTGGCCGCGCCCAAGCCCGCCCCGAGTTTGGAGCCGGGCATCGCTTAAGCAGGCAAAGGGTTTTTTGTCTCAACCTTGCCGACATTGAATGCGCAGTAGGTCATATCATAAGGTATTATACATTAAGTATGTAGTGGACGTACATAGCCATGTTATTGTAGGTGCGGGCTCGCACCACCTAGCCGAGCAAGCACAGGACTCCACACGGCAGTTGTCCGTTGTCTGTGGCATGATCGACAACGTGTTTCGATTGGCTAGGTTGGATTCATCTGGTCTCAAAAAGTAACCTGCCGCCCATCTTTCGCTTCCTGCTTATGCTTATCTGCGGCTACTGGCTAGAGATGAAGTACGACCTGAAGGTTGCTTCCGCAATTTTGCGACGACTGGGCACAACCCACTGGAGGTGAGGTGGAATTGCAGCTAATACGGGAACATCTACACACTGCTACTACGTAGTGATGGATATGGATGACTGCTAAGAACATTCGACGAACTATAGATAATCAAAGGCTATCACAGCTGTGAACTAGCCGTGCCAATTGGGAACCACTGTAGCGTTGACCGACTCCCGAGAACCATTACCAAAGCTCCTAGGTTACCTGAATCAGTGGGATGCAGTACGGGAGATTTCAGGACTGCAGACAGTAAGGTAGCTCTGCTGGTGACGACGTGAAAAGGGCCCTCCAACCAATGCCAAAGCTCCCAAGGCTCCCTAGGCCCCCGGTGTAAATCGTGCCAGGGCGTGCTGTGCTCCTCCGACTCTACCACGGTCCATCCTCGGCTGGGGCCTGTCGGTACCGTTTCGAGTACAGCATCCAGTGTAAAGTACGCCATGGGAACAGACTAACCTCGGGTTTATCGCTGCGTTGTGCCATTGTTGGGCTTTCTATGGTCCCGAATCATGCAATCTTGCGATTCTACAAGGACCTGCGGATTCGGGCAAGGTGCCGGCCGGGCCCTGGATGCTAACTTGTCGGGGAACCGAACCCAACGCATTGAGCATGAAGATGAAATCGGGAGCATGTTTGGTGTCAAGAGGCGAAAAAGAAAGCGTGGGAGTGACGAAATGGGCTGCGTCTGCCTCGTCTATCTCAGCTTCCCTCATCCCGGTGCATGATCAAGCTATTATAGCTGCCATTGGGCTATAAGCCCAGTTGTTCGGGACTGAGACAGGAGAGCAGAAAAACGTGGAGAAGGGCTATAAGAGCGGTGTTATAGTCGCAGCTGGCAGGGGACGGCGGGGAAGCCGGCTCGGCCGTTGGCTGCCAACTGAAATGGCTCCAGCGTCCACAGAGGGCAACCCAGCAGGGCACCCAGGGCACCCCACCCGCTGGAAAGACGGGACGGCAAACGGTTGAGACCGCTAGCCTCGAAAAGACCAGACGAACAGGACACTAAAAAGCTAAACGGCTACGGAGTAGGTTCCAGGTCAACCAGGTCAAACCAGGTGGAAATATAGTGCTCTGGCACTACTACCATCCAACCAACGTATGGACAAGCCGCCCGACCGACTTAGAAAGACTCGGGACCTCATACGACCCTGATCCGACCAACACGGCGACTTGGGAAGAAACACGACGACGATAGCGACGACGACGACGACGACGACCACCACCACAACCACCACCATACCAAACCGGCAGGAGGGTCTTTTGTTTGAAGGCGCAATCTCTGTCTGTCCCAAATTTCCAAGAGCACCGCCAAGGTTCAAATCACACAAGTTGGCAGGCTAGCACGCAAGTAGCAATAGTCCCGCCAGACGCTTCACCGGGTTTCCGCGGTCATGACAAGGACAACGCCTGCTTTGGCAATGACTTACATTACCTACATACATACTACCACTTGTACCCATGGTGGATCAATGCTACCTATCCACGTTGTCGCGAACGTTGACATTCCATTGCTGCTACATACTCCAAACTAGATCGTCGCAACTCGCGGCTGTCAGTCATCGGTCCAATCCTGGTGGAACTGGAGCAGGCATTGCCGTCTGAACTTTTGCCCTGGGCTTTTTCAGCCCTCTTCTTGCAGCAGCCGGGATCCTTCGCTCTTTGCAGTAGTATAGTCGCTGCATGTATGTATGTATGTCTGTCTGTGACGGGATAACCCCGTCAGCTTGTTCCAATCGGCTTACCACAGACCACCACTTCTTGTTGATCTGCTCCAGCATTGTGAATGTGGAAGCCATAAGGTGGCGGCGCGCGGTCAAGCCTCGGCACTTGGAAACCATTGATGAAATCGACAAGACTCCTCCCCCCCCTTCCCCCTCCTCTCTCTCTCTCTCTCATATCTTCAGGTGATCGAAGGCGCCGAAGACGTTCGAGGCTGCATAATGGGTCAGGCCCGGCTGCCCCACAGCTTTCTGTTTCACTCGTCGTCGGTAGGATTTCTAGAGCAGCAAATCCGGGTTTGGTCATGGGTGATGCACCTGAATCAATGCTGCGCGCGCCTATCGATTTCAAGCCCTTCTCAGACTGGAGCTTCCTTGTGCGGTGCGGTTGGGCACCATCACCCTGCAAAGCTCCCTACGAATCTCCCAAAGACATGGTATGGTGTACGCTAGGCATGTAGGATGTAGGATGTAAGTGCCTAACCTGGTAAAGGCTCCCTCTAGACTTTACGTGGTACACATTCGCTCATCGAAGGATGGTCACTATCGTGGCTTACCACACCTCTAGAGCATGATGATGACTTCATACAGACTGCACACACGCACCGGCTTGGGCGTTGCAGCGAGGCCATATATAGGCACGCTTCCATACCCTGAATGAGGAAAGTGGTGCTGATCATACGTAGGGCAGGAATCCAGCAGCGACCAACTTACACGACAAGTAAGGTACTTTCAAAAGCCTGGCTGTACCCCACGGTTTCTGCAAGGACTCTCCCTTTAATACTCAATACGAGTCTCCCGAGTCTCCACGGTAAGCACCTTCGCCTCGTCTAAGTACATGCCGAGCAAGGAGCACGAGGAAGCATGGGCGTTGCCTGTCATGCGAGACTATACTTGTCCATACCTTGCAGCGCCTACAAAATTTGCTTACACACATACGTACTATCGGAGGCTGTGGCTCCTCTCTTCTCCACAGATGCGCCTATGGATCTCCTGTATGGATGTCTGTAGGTAAGTTAGTCGCCGAGCCCAGGTTATGCTGTGCGCATGATGCTCGACACATACATACACAAGTAGGCGTATGCGTGTGGGCGTACCCGGTCCAACTTCGGACAGACACAACGACAATGCATGACATGGCCGCGTACGTACAGGACACCCCATTACCGAAGCCTCCGTGAACCGACTTGCGTCTGGTCCACGCCCACGCATGCATCCTGACGAGGTGGTTTCCCGAGATGAACAAGGACTGTGCCACCGGTTTCTCGTCTAACCTAATTGCCGTCTGTCTGTCTGCAAGCAGCTATACCAAGGGGAAGCTAAAATGATAGAGAGAGAGAGAGAGAGAGAAGGAAAGAAGGGCGAGAGCCGGACAAGGCTGCTTGTCTGCTCGCCTGCCTCACTGTCATATCAGCATACCCCACGGGGAGAGCCTCGAGTCATACAATACAAACACAACCCCATTTCGGCCTCACTCCTTTCAGTCTTTTCTTTTTGGGGCACTACTCACATCAGCCGCATGCTGCCAACCGTTACTTTTAAGGCTCTAGCCGCACTATTTCGGAACCAGTCATGGCTGCCTACCCTCCGGAGAGGTCTAAATATAGGAAAGCCGGTGCGACTTCCGTAGTTCGCCCCTGGCATCACCCTTTCCGCCGACTGTCCTCTTGGAGGCTTACACCTCAGAGGCCCGAAAACATACCCTGTGACACCCTCGAGAAGTATGCGGTACCCTGCCATTTCGTGTAGCGAACGCAACGCAACGTCTTGGTACCCAGTCAACTTCCCTGCTTCAGCGACTGCATGGAAACATAAGCTGGAGGTGACGGCAAACCATGTATCTGACATGAGTTGAATCGAGTGTGCTTTCATCGATGTTTGGCAAGCATGTACGTCACCGAAGATCTCCTGGGGAACTTGCACCTGGCTCATCGCACGTATATGAGTGGCGCACCCTCAGGAATGCATAGCTTTCGGTTGACACTGGATATGAATCGTCCAGAGCTCTAGAACATTGAGAATGGTCAACATCGTATAGGTTGGTGAAGGGAAATGGTACAAGCAACCAATGGCAGTTCATCCACCCCTCTATGCTTCCTCGCAGTGACACCCACTCAGTTGCTGAGGCGAAGCCGAGAACACTCTCTAGACAGGTAGCTAGGCCACGAATCAACCACCGAATGAGGTCGCCAGGTATCCAAACGCCAATTCTACAGGCGCATCCCCTCACAGTAGCTGGCGGCGTGGCGGATATCGCCACAATAGTGAGACCCGCCACCCCTTTCATCTCTTACTTGCAGTAGATGATGTGGATACGAGTCTATTAGCAGGAATTAGAAAAAGGGGGGATGGAGTCACATACCCTGTCCTCCTACCTACTTTGTGGCTGTAGAAAGGGACTACTGTCAGTCTTTTCAAGCACAAGACCGTATGAGAGAGAGGGATAGAAAGAGAGAGAGAGAGAGGGAGGGAGAGAAAGGGGGGGGGGGGGGAATGCCTCGGCTCCGCTTATTACCCTACTCCATCGACGTGTATATTATATATTTTGCATTACCCTGGGTACCGAACCAGCCTTTCCTATGCCGTTAACTCTAGTATATCGTACAAGTGCTGCCTGCTGCCTTATGGGGAAAATACAGGTGTTGATGCAGGCCGCCCTATACAGTATCAACAAGACGCAGACCTAGCACACACATCATGCATGTCTTCTGGCATAAACACGACACCGTTCAACCTTGTGAGGCGTCCGGCATCCACATAAGCCGAGTTGCCACGGACCGAGAACAAAGCATCATATCATGTACATATAGTGACAAGCCGGTCAAGTGGATGACAGACACACTTACGAGACTGTGAGACTCAGCCAGTTCATAAGCGAGGCCATATTAAGATAGAAATACATACATACAGCTGTCACCTCCCAGTACTATCTGAAGAACACTTTCTCTATATACTTAACTAAACCTGCGCAGAGAACCCCAGACGACGAACGAAGTATGTGAGGCCATGTGCATATGTCTTACACACAGGTCGGAACCATCTCTGGCATCATCACCGTGCTTCTTGATGATTAACCCTTCATCAGCGACTCAACCGTGGACATACTGCCACGCCATGATCAAACAGGACGAACGATCCTACCGCGCGAGTTATTGATGCGACCCGGTTGATAGACTTTGGTGCAGGATGTTTCAATTAGACAGGCGAGATTATAGATCTATGCTATCCTACCCATCCTCTTGCGGATACAGTATTGAAATATAGAGAAGAAGAAAATGGTATATATCCGTTTCCCAATCATGATAGCTAGCCAAAAGTCCCCCTTCCCCTCTCCTTTGTGCCCCTATTCCCACTTCAAAAAGCAAACTCCCGGAGCTATAACGCCACATACATGCTATACCAAACAACTTTCCCTCCAGCTCGCGGCTCCGAAACAGAGACAACCTAGACTTGCAACAAGCTCTATTGTATGGTAGCAACTGGGTCATTTATTTGCTCAGTCAGACATGAATAGAATGTTTGCCTCTTGTCGTCAGAAGGTGATGGCCGGATATGCCCTGGGGCATAGCTCGTTTCCGCAGTTTCGCGTGAAAGGGCCCCATAACCCACAAGCCTCTGGCAACCAAAAGAGTATGCGCTCGGATAAACCAGGTATCGCTATCGGGATCCAGTATGTCGATCACAATGTACATCCTTTCAACGAAAGTCCACAGGATGAGAACCGACGGCTAGCTCGACGACGTACGGAGAACTCAAAACATTCCCCTTCCGCTCGCCAGCCGCACAAAGCTATACGGCACGTTTTGGCCAACCAGAAGCCTCAATGTCTCGACGGTTGTAAAGGCCGTAGAGTCCGCGACGCCATAAGCCGCAAAGCCGCTCTGCTCCGCCACAATTCCGGGATCCCCTTTTCGCGGTCCATCGGCCAGGTCCAGGAACACTTTATGTGTATTTGGGGATGGTGACCCCTCGATCCCCAAATACGCGAAGCAGCATGCCGACAATATTGCTCTTGTCGGGACTTAAGGGCAGAAACGACGACGAAAGGGCTGGCCTCATCGCCTACCATGCGCGCACGCTGCAGGCTCTCGAGGCTGTTGAAGGGTTCGATATCCATGCCTCTCGCAAGCGAGAATGGTGTCTTGAACCCAACCGTGTAGACTTTGCCTATCTTCAGGGCTTTGAGCGCGTAGATTGTAGATGCGGCATCATCGGAACTCGAGCCTAGAACCAAGGCGGTACGGCCGAAGTAGGCCGAAGGGGCCAGATCGCGTGTCAGTGTACTCAGTATACCACGCCAGCTTGCGTTATCCAAGGTGATGATGGAGTTAGGGGGCAAGCCGGAGTTCGCGATCTGATGCCCCCCAGAGAAATTCGAATCGCCACGCCGGCTGGGACTCGAGGGGATGGAAGCCGGCGCCGAGACAGGGGTCGAGCTTGCTCCCGAGCGTACGACAATGGTGTCGATCATACCGATAACCCGAGCGGCCTCGGTAAGTACTGGACCTGAACCATCGCGTAGCCGGGCGAAGAAGGGATTGTTACGCACTAAGCTAGGATAAGGAACAGGTGGGCTCAAGTAGGCACCGCCAAAGGATCTCTGGTCGCACCACGTTTCGATACCACCCGCTTTGGGATGCCTTTCCACGACAGAGAATGCATGAGGCAAGCCCAGCTCATTGAAACACTTCTCGTAAAATGGCGCCTGGGGGGTGGCTACACGTGCAGCGGGGGTACTGATGCCGTAAACGCTCCTTTTCGGTAGCTGGCCAAGCAGTGAGAGCGCAGCGTTGATCTCGGATGCACTCATCTGACCAGGGGCAGCGATGATGGGAAGCAAAGGATGCGTTATGGGTGTGAACACCTTATTGAGCGTACGCGATAGCTGCCCTGTTTCGCCCATGTTTACCATGGAAAGGGGCGGTGCATCTGGATATTCTGCTCGTATCTTGGAGCGGAAGTATTCGAGCTCAAAGTTCTCGTTGTGTTCGCTGATGAAAGCAATCATCTTGACAATGTCTGCGTATTTCCTTGATTCGAGAAAGACCGATTGAGCCTGAGCCGAAGGCCACTTGAAAGTGCTCGAGAAGTCATGAAATGCGGACATAATGCGACTGTTTCCCCTTTGCTCGTGAAGCTTCTGCCGGATAGATTCGGGAAGCCAGACTTCCACGTCAATATATTCCACGCCCCACTGAATCGCTCGGTATAAGTAATCATAGTACAACCCCGGGTTTTCCATAGGAAAACGGCCGTTTTCCCTAGTACAGCGAGTTGTAAAGATGAGAGGTAACTCTGTCCGCTGCCGCAGCAGCATGACCTGCTCACCCACATAGCTCAGACTTGGCACTGCCGAGAAGCTGCCGTCATTAAGGGGCTCCTTGAGCAGGTCAACGCGTATCTCTACAGCATCAGCTCCTACCGTTAGTATGTCTAGGTTCGGAAGAGCTGCGCGCACATCGGGAAAGGTGGTCGAGATAAAATAAGTCCGAGGCTTTGCCATGAGCTCTTCATGGTGGTTAATTTGGCCGAGGACGAAAGATGTGAACCGTGCCAAGTCCCGACGGAAGAAAGGGGTTTCCGTGTATAGAAACTCGTAGTCGCATTGTGATGACAAGACTGTATCTGGAGGCATACCCAGGGCCACACAATGCGCATTAATGACGACCACCAGAGCCTTGTCGCGAGAGGCTATATTCGCTTTGGCTTTCTCCGCAGGAATACCGACAACATATTCCACATCTGCAGACGTGGCGTTCCGAAAATCCTGTGCCAATCGAGAAGGTTTGCCCAAAACGTCTGCAAATACTGAAACGATTTGCTCCTGGCCCGATCCATAGACAACGACGGGAATCCTCGTGTCGCCTTGTTGCGGTCCACTCCCGTGCCTAACCCCGTTCGTCGCAGGCGATTGGGAATGAAGGTCAATCTCCATCTCAACCTCTGGTGCCATCGTTGCCCCAACCATACTCCGGGGACGATGCGTAGTAGGCGTTGGCGTCGCCTGTAACTGATGAACCGTAGCCATCCTACGCATGGAAAGCCGTAAGCGTTTCTGACAATGACGCTGCGGGCTAGCCCTCGAAATCCGAGTGGGATCCGCTAGCACAATCCCAAGCGCGGTATGAGTACAGCCCGAGAATGAATTATCCACGGGTTGTTGCCCACCGTTGAGTCCTAGCTCCAAGAGGTCCAAAAGACTATCGCGTATCCAGAAAACACGTTTTATGAACTCAAAGATGAATCTTGCATGACAAAAATGATGGAATGGTCGATGCGGAGTTAGGATTTAGGCCAAATACACGACTGCACTTGCTGCGGAGGATGTTGGGGAGAGCGCCGACACTTTGTGACGTGTAGATATCTAGATAAGTGAGAATCTGGGGACCACCAGGGAAGATCGACCGGTGGGAACGAACCAGCGGGGGTTAGTGATGGTAATAAATTGTAGACACGACGCCGTCACCAGTCACAAAAAGGTGGGGTGTGAATCGGCCGTCATGATCTTCAGTGAATGATGACCTTGCTTGACGTTGAGCGTCCCTTGGACTGTGAAGTCGAGGGAGGTAGTGTTGGCTTGAAGTACAGCGTCGCAAGTTCGAGCCGTGGAGGGGGCACGACGGTATCGCAGGTAAACGACGAAGTAATACTACCTATAGAAGGCGAGATAAGATAGCTGGCCGGAATAATATGTCTGAGCGGTCACAGCTTACTGTTACTTGTCCCCAGGAAGCCGTGGCTATAATTCTTCCAGCTACCAAATCGCTAGGATTCTCCAGGACTTCTCGGTCTCGGCGCAATCGGGTTGATCGACTGGGGATGAGCCTCTCAGCCCACCTCAGTCAGGCCAGGCTGCCGGGGTCGAAGATGCTCGTGTGAGAGGGGTTGCCGGGGTAGTAAACCTTGAAACGAAACCTGGTTGTCTTGCTGCTATTTGATGTTGTTTCTTGTTCCCCCTCGAGACCGGATAGTCGGAGATCTGGATCTGAGCTGGCTGTAGGGGTTTTTCTCTCATTACCAGACCAGAGATAGAGACTGATAGATCTCCCCGTCGCGTACTGGATGGATAAAGTCGGGTAATACCGAAGTCTGCTTAATTGCCCTGAAGACCCAGGCAGGCTGAATAGGTCAGGTATGAATCAATGGGTGAGGGCGAGCGCATACAAGCAAGCGAATGGTGATTACCTTGCGTTAACGTTTGAACGAACCCAATACAGACAGTCCCCAGTTTCCAGTTTCTAGGCCCCCCCCTGTGATTGCACGGCACCTGTAACGCGAATCTGAAAGAAGAGTTCGTGGAGATATCCTTGGGGGACTCTGGCTAGCCCGTGGGAAATGTGGTCCGCCACGAGCACGCCAAGCTCAAGGCGGGATAATTCGCCGACGCTTGGAAGGTCGAGGTTGAGTCGGTCTACATGAGCTGTATACATATATCGTTCCCTTTGCAAAGACGACCTTCATGATATCTGTATAAGGTAGCTGCTAGACTTGGGGAGGAGAATCATTTGGCGGTTCTTATGGATGTGATGCCATTCAATACTCGGGTGGATAGTCCCCAAAATTCTAGCTGTGTCCTACCAGATAAGCACGCGAAAAGCCAACCCCTACCCAGGGAATGGTGGGGCAGGGAAAGCCTGCAGGTGCGCAGCGCACTCTTGCTGGATACATCATGTACAGGTGTCTATCAAAATCAATAGCAAAACCTTACACAAAACCCTGTATCCCAAGGTCAGACAGGGCTATCAAGAGACGGTATGGTGCTGCAATAGTTCTCGTCCGCTAATTACATACTGAACCTTGGGCCGGCTTCTGATGGAAGTGTTTCATTTGGAGCCTTTTTGTCTGCCCTTGATTGGGCGTTACATAACCGTAACCCGTCTGGTGGCCGGATAAATTGTTGGCAGGTTGTCAGCATACGTTGTGAAGGTTTCAGCTCGAGTAATACAGGTTGGAGCAATGCACCTTGTCCCTGACAGGTCTTTTCCTCCAGTCACAACGCTTGCATACTTATCAATGTCCCATTGTATGTGCCTTATGCCAGAATGGAGGCACGTACGACCTGTGGGTCTTCTACTTATAGTAATATCGGGCAGACTGTACATTTACATTAAGTAAACATCCGATGTCTATTTTATAAGCTGCCTCGTTGTTCGCATCTCAGCAGCAAATGGATATAGCGTGGACGAAATCACCATTTGCGTTCGTGTCTGGTGTCTCCTAGAAAGGTAACATATACTTGAAATTTGATGTTGCTTTCTGTCCCGCTACTGCATCGGACATTTCTGATGGGACTGAGGGGTCTCTTTTCAGTGGAGTTGGCTTGGGTAGCTGTCATGATTCCAAAACTTGGGGTCTGCTCGTGCGCCAAGATTCCCGGCCGTCCGCCTTTATTTCTCCGCCAATCACCCCTCGGAGTCTACCAGGTTTAAATGAAGAAAGTGACGGTGCGCGATCCCGGTATCCCAAATCTATATACCTTGGGCGTTTTCCGTGTTCCCAACTCTGCATGTGGATTCTGTATTCTTCACGGGTGCTTTTCGCTTCGGAAAAGACCGATGGGCGGGCGACATCTTCGTCCGAAACATGCTTGCATCGGTCGAGGTGCCTTTAGAACGATCGACCCATAGTCTGGTAGGTCACATCCCGCAAGCAAGCGAGGAGCTATCTCGATTGCAACCCTGCAGAAGGAATAAATGGAAAATGGCAGCGGCATGGGACGAGTCAACCTGGCTTTGGCGTAACAATGTCCCATTGCCAGCCTCGGGTTCAGTGCTGGCTTCATATGACGCACCCGGCATGCTCGTCGGTGCCCAACGAGGTGCCCACGAGCTAAAGTCCACATGATGCATCACTGAATGTCAGGTCGATGTAGAGATGGGGAATGACTTGTGGAATGGCCCCAGCCCACGCCTATCTATGGGGCTGATTCGTGGTCGGTCCGATCTCCTCAAAGACCTTCAATCCTTTCCTACCCAGGGCAGTCGCAAGGCCAACTGCTGTTGCACCGGCACCTCTCATTCTTCCATACCCAGAGCCATCTTCCACGCCCCCTATGCCAATGATATCCATATGCTTGGTCACCTCGCTTTCATCTAGCATCCTTCTAAGAGTCACTACGTTGCCCAAAGCCAGCGGATGCAAAGGTGCTCCGGCCATCCCCCCTATACCTAATCCAGGCAGCCGAGGCTTCCCGGAAGCGCCGTCTTCGTCGGCCAATACAAGGCACGAACCCAGAGTGTTGGTTGCCGTCAGAAAGCTGACAGGACACGGTGGGCCTCCAGACATAAGAGCAGATTTCAACGTCTTAAACTGGTCCGCGTAGGTATAAGGCGGCGTCTTAAGCCCGAAGGGAAGACGTGGGAGGTCAGGCGCGGAGCCGATCAGCGCTTGCAGAGCGGTCAAATACCGCGAAAGCGCTTCACCCGAGTATGCTGGCGGAGATGTATTGGGTATGTTCGGACAGCTCAGGTTGACCTCCATTGCCAGTGGCATGTTCAGCTTGAGGCTGTGCTCCGCAATGAGGCGATAGCATTCGGCAACCTCGTCAGGTGCGCCGGTTACTGAAATGATGATCAACTTGCTCGTCGGCTCAGAAAGCTGCCCGGATATGTCATCTATGTAGGAGAGATAAGTCTCCAGTGGAATTGGACTGTACCCCAGTGTATTGAGACTTGCTGTCTCGGGAATAGGAGCAGACGACGATGACGACCCGGCCTCCGCATTGGTGGCATGTGTCACTGGGTCGAAGAATGTGTACTGGTGGATGTCAGGATCATGGTGAAATCCCTTGAGTAGGGATGTTCTGATGGTGATTGCCCCCGTGAACGGACAGCAGAAAAGTGCCTGGAGGTCTTCCAGGGTTGTAGCCCACGGGCATGCGGAGTTGAGCAGCGGTGGGGAGATGTCGATACGAGGCACGCTGCCTGCCATGATAGCCGAAACTGGACACAGAAAGCTAAACAAGATCAATTGTTTAAAGCTGATAACTAGAGTCTACCATTCAACTATCAATTGACGTACACACGATGCGTTGCATTTATCGGACGAAATGTCCCAAACATCACATCGGAATGGCGGCACTCTCAAGTGTCGATCGAGATAAGATAAGCTTTCACCTGCGCGTCTTTCAGTCTTCGGAAAGCTCCGCTCCGGCGCCGAGTCTCGGAAGCTCGACAAGAGACGACAACACGGTGGCAGCGTTTGAATTCCAACCAGCGTCTTGCGCAGTCTGCATCGGATCGATTCGTTTCACCGTGGAACCATACACCAAATCATACCTATGGCATCGCATGTCTTGTATCCGTTCAAGTGATACCGACTACAGCCGGAGCTTGCAGCCGCGAGAGGCTGCAGGTCGACTTTATTCAGTCTTCGTTACAAGATTCAGGCCCTTGCCTTGTGGAAATCTCGGAGAAATGAGCAGGGCCCTGACGGCGACTTTGCGAATTCTACCACGTTGTACATTCCGCGTCATGTTCCGAGAACCTGGGAAGAGCCACTTCAACCCACATCTACGGCAGCGCCGACTACGGCGCTAGACTAGCTAGCTCTTCAGAGCCACGCCAGCGACCATCATGGCCCCGAAGATGCCGTAACAAGCTTTACTGCAGGTGCCGGCATATGCAACCCGCATTTCGGTATTTGTGCTCATATGAAAGGGCCGATTGCTTAAGTAATTGCAAGCGCAGGAGTGTTGAGCGGGCAGTTTTGGTTCATGCTGGTCACACTTCGACGACCATATCCACTCAACCTGACAATGCCGCAGGATACGTGGGTGTTTATGTAGGGGGTAAAACCCCCCATAGTGGGCCAGCGTATCATACGACAATTTTCGAGGTATAAATAGGCGCCGGGCCGACCTGTCACCTCAGGAAACCCGGCAGAACTCCTGAATATACTGTTGTTGTAGTAGCCACCATTATTTGACAGACCGCCATCATGTCGTGGACCAACCCGCCCACCGAAAACAGAAGCATCGCCATCCTGGGCGCCGGCGTCCTCGGACGCCGCATCGGCGCCGTCTGGGCCGCGGGCGGCTACACGGTGCACCTGCGCGACCCGGACGCGCAGCAGCTGGAGGCGGCCCGCGAGTACATCCAGGAGCACGCGCGCGACTACAAGGCGGACGTGCGCAGCAGCGACCTCCGCGTCGAGACCTTCGAGGAGCTCGCGCCCGCGGTCCGGACCGCCTTCGTCGTCGTCGAATGCGTGCCCGAGCAGCTGCCGATCAAGCAGGAGACCTTCTCGGCGCTCGAGCGGCTGGCGCCGGCCGACGCCGTCCTGACGACCAACTCGTCGTCGTACAAGTCGCGCGAGATGTCGCGGCACCTCGCGCCCGCGACGCGCGCGCGCGTCCTCAACATGCACTACATGATGCCGCCGCGCAACCGCGTGGTGGAGCTCATGACGTGCGGTGACACGCACGAGGCCATCTTCCCCTGGCTGCTGGACATGCTCAAGCGGCTCACCATGGTGCCCGTCCGGGCCCGCAAGGAGTCGACGGGCTTCGTCATCAACCGCATCTGGGCCGCCATCAAGCGCGAGGCCCTCATGGAGCTGGCCGAGGGCGTCGCGACGCCCGAGGACCTCGACGCCGTCTGGCACGAGATGTTCGTCAAGAGCGAGATCCCACCCTGCGGCGGCATGGACCTCGTCGGGCTCGATACCGTTTCCTTCATCGAGCAGCACTACATCAAAGAGCGCGGGCTCCAGACCCGGGGGTCATCGACTTCCTGCAGAAGTACATCGACGAAGGGAGGCTCGGCAACAAGACGCCGGACAAGGGCGGATTGCACCCACCGAAGTCGCAGTAATCTTGACAATGAGTGCTCGGATTGGGGCAAAACGTCATGGCTCATTGGAGGTGAGCTACTTGTCACATCAGTATTATTAAGATGAAGAAGAGCTCGCTTTTGGAGACTTAATGCTCTGCCTCGATTACGCCTTGCATGTGATGTCGTTGTTCAGGGTAAAGCTGTTTTGTATCGTGGCTGTAGGTGTGACAGAAGAAAATTCTTCGAGGTAGCGGCACACCAAGACAGTAGCCAGAACTTAGGGCCTTCCTCACGGCGCAGGAAATGCCAAGACTTTGGACTCCTAATCGTTATCATCTCAGTAGAGTGAGCGTTCTGTGCATGCGCATCATCAGCAAGTTTGCACAGGAATTACTGGTTAGGCTCGACATAATGAGAACGAAAAGGTTCCTAAGGCGATACTCAGTAGATTCCGTTTACGCGAGTCCTTCCCCATCCCTTCCTAATCCCATCGCCCGCCAAACCCGCTGCAAAGCGAATCCCCTATTACCAGCCCCCTTTTTCCTGACACACTCACCTTACGGGTGCGGCGTCTACCACCCACGTGTCGCAAGGAGAAGTCCTGCGCAGGTTGAACAAACTAGGCCTGAAACATATACAGATCATCCGAGATGGGTGCAGGGTCCTTTGCCGATTATTGTGTTCTGATTGAGCGGTGGGAAACCGTTGTTGTGACTGACGTGCTTCTGGCTTCTACGCCTTCCCGCTCGGTGATCCCTTGCTTCCCCATCACACGCATGCCGAACCGCGCGATTGGCCTTCGGTAGTTGCGAGGAGTGGTAGCGTATCCGTGGCTAAGAGCCAATTGTTCCTCTGACTCTGAATGCTTGTTTCTTGTTTGCTAGTCGGTACTTCTTTGCCTACTGTTCCACAGTGCGCTTACGTGTAAGGCGAATGCGTGTCGATAGTGCCTACTCGGACCCCCGTGAAGACAGCGACAGAGATGGCTCCATCTATGAGGCGATATGGACTGTACGTACTGCCCTAAACGAGTCACGTCTATGCCAGCCATCCTGTAACTAACCAGCTATTCCATCACTGGCTACGTGTATCATATTGCTAAGGAGTTATCCCGTGTTTAGTCATCCTAATCCTGGGCCGCCACTGAAACCCAAGTTAAGTAAACGCACTCGTAGGGATGGGCTTCTCTTGATGTTCAGGATGACCCTTGAGTTAGGCCAGAGTCATGAAGTAGTAGTTCAATTTGAGTATAAATATCCGGAACTCCATACTTTGGTATCAATGAGCGACAGGTCGAAAGTGACCATATAGACAGTAATTCATTCCAACGAGTACAAGAACCATTCCAACGAAAGCAAAATTCCCGACTAATGCCAAACCACCTGATGAAGAGAACCATTCCCTGGGCCTGCCCGAGCTCTAGCACCACGACCCCGTAGAGTACCGATGCCAAGAGTTGATGTCCGTCGGAGAAGTGTGAGGAAACAAGGGGGTACCTTTGTGTGTGCGCTATAATTTGAATTTCGAGCGAGTGAGGGCTGCAAGTGGGCATTGGATCACCAAAGAGCGTCACTATCCACCATGTTTTGTTGCGGGGAGTTATATTTGCGAGGCGAGTGATTCTGACGCGGCGAGTAGCTCTTGCTGGACTTGATACTCTGACGGTAGTGCGTAGGGGCGTACGTAGGCTGCAGTTGAACGGGCGCGCTAGGATAAGGTCGTTCGGGTCTGCTCGCAAATCGTCGCTCCTGAATCGTCGCCGAGGGCAGCGTCGTGCCGAGGAGTCTCCCGGGGAAGGAGGCAAGAGCCGTAATAGCAGCCAGGAGGACCATCACGCCGTCCAGCACCAGGAAGAGCACATCGTTCTGAGCTACGGGGCTACCAAAGCCCCCCGAGATAGGGATGAGTCGGTAGATCGCTCTGACCGTAAGCAACAGTATCGCAAGAGACAGGCCTTTGGAGATTCGTTTAGTGGGAGCCCATACTGTACTTGACGTGATGACTTACCGATCAAGAATATTTTGAATCTCTGAGTGTTATGCACCGTCAACTTGCTCGCATCGAGTATATGTTTTCGTTGGTGCACAGCAAGAGCGAAGCGCAACCCGAGGAGCGCGAACAAGAGGACGCTCGACAAGTGTATGGCAACCCCGGCAACGAGAAGGCGTATTCCAATATTAAGCTAGGACTGATCAGTTTTCGCCCTTCAGTTTTGTCTTGTTTTGGGCTTACCGTAACCGCATCTGTCGGTACAGTGGCCATGACGGCACCAACCACCTGCAGGACGACACATACGGCTGTGAATGCATAGAAGACAGAGTTGTGCCACTGTGGTCGCCATGCTTGAAAGCCGTCTCCGTACGTCGCCACGATGGGGGGTAGAAGCCGGAACAAGGCCAGGGCTATGATGGTCGGGCCCAGAATCGTTCCGACCAAGGACAAGATGAAGTCCGTCTTTGTTGAAGCATCGTCTACTGCTAGAAGAAGTCGACCGATATAGCCGATCACTTCCAATGCCAGCCCTGTGATGATGATCGTAGCGAATACGGAGGTCTGGTAGCGAACGCCCAGTGCGAAGGCGGTAGGTATCAAGATTGCGAATATGGCCAAGAGAACGACGGAGCCAGCCAGCGAAGGCTTGTGAAGAAACGTCTCGGGGCAGCTAACGACCGTGCTGCAGTTTCCTGTAGTCACCACCATTTTCTATTTTCTCTTCATGTCTTGGCTGAAGCGTGTCCAACAACAGAAAGGAGACCCTTGGGTAGGACGATGGGAAAGTCTGCATGTGGCGCCGAGACTCGGTAGATAGATATATAGGGCTCAAGGCTGGGGGGATGCCCATGGGCCGAGATAAGGGAAGGGAAAGCAGGCTCCCATGTCGCTTTCTCGCAAGTGGAAGAGTATGCCGAGGGGGCGCTGGGCAAGCACCGGACCGAGCGGAGTTCATCCAAGCATGAGCCGATGTCAGCAACCCTGTCTCTCCCCATGGAAGGCGAATTGTCTTTCAGTGATGAAGCTCCCTACCATGTCTGCATATGTGGTGCCACCGGTGTTGGAAGTTGCCAACCATTTTACCCTCCCCCCCCGCCCCCTTGTCTCCCCTCATTGGATAGGGCAGGGCAGTGATCCACCCCTACCTTACGATACCCTGGACAGAAAATGGGTATGTTCTACGGATCGCACTGCCGAGAAGCACCCTTCGCAGCTCCAAGTATCTCTCAGATGATGCCAGTATTCAACATAAGAGTCATTCCTCACAAGGGCAGTAATAGCACACGAATCGTTGCTAATATCATACCGTGGGATGGATGGGCGATCTTCTGCGCCCAACTCCAATAGCGGCGAGGATGGTTTCCGGCAGTTTGGGTCAGCTACGGAATCCCTGGTCAGCCGCAGCCAATGAGGTTCCTGGCTATAAATTAACGCGGCTATCGAAAGCGGTCGTGTGGATTCGCTTAGCGGAATCCGCTAGATTGCAGATGCAACCGCGACATTGTGTTGGCTTGTTGGTTGTATTGATTGGCAAGTAGAGGGGCTTGGAGGGCCTAAACATGGACGGACACCTATCAAACTCGTACCATGGCTGCAGACGGATGTCGCGATCAACGGGGCTTTCAACCCGTTCCGGATGTCAACAGGGCTGGGTTGTCCAGGATCCCACTGTGACCATGAAGCCGTCCGGCAGCGAACACGATAGGTAGAAGGCCATGCTGGGTGGCCGGCTCCACTAGGGTCAAGATGATGTGTTGTATGCTAAAAAGCGGCGAGCGGTGCACGACGACAAGCTCTCTTCAAGTGCAGGGATAATAGAAAGCGACGAAGGAGGTAACTAGGCCGCGCTTCGTCGTCTTGTCTATTCATTCGCACTGCAGACTTGGCTGCTTGGCAGGAGGGAACTGCCGGCGCCCGTTGTAGGAAACGAGATTGATCCTGTGACTGTGACTGTATGTACGTTGCAAGATAGATTAATCTAGTCGGGGCCAGGATCTCTCAATCTCTACAAAACAACGGGTAATATTGATAGGAATGAATGGAACAAGACGCGGGACCACTTCTTCATCTAGATACGTAGATACCGTGGCATCGAACTGGGCCAAGCCAAGTCGTTCGATCTGGGCACAGACGGGGAAAGGAGCTTGAGCGACGAAACGATCCAAACCCCTGCGAGTCTCCGTATGTACGTGAGCGTCAATCTGGCAGTCTGGGATTAGGAATGAGCACGCACATGTAGGGGGCCTAGAGATTTTGGACTCGTCGCGTCGTGACTTACGAGGAAAGCTATCTAGCTTCTCTGCTCCAGGATTGGTTGCGCCCGTCGCTCACTTGTGCCCTCGTCGTGACCGGCTTATACCCGTGAGCAACCAGTTGGTAGCAAAGCATCATGACAATCGGTCCATCTTTACATCCATCGTCACATGCTGCATACCCAAAGTAAGTACAGTACGTGTATGGAACATAACATAACAGAACAGAACAGCAAAAGGCGACATATGTTGTGATGAGTCCATGTTGGGGTCGATGAAAATAACCCCCCTTACGCCGGCCCCTCCCCCCCGCAATGATCGATGGATGCTACAGTACGCCAGCGGGCCGTAGGAAGGAGCCGGGCCTAGGACCAAAACAGATCTTAGGCCGAAAAATGGGAACCTTGAAAGTTGAAGGGACCAGATCAAGCCCGTCCTTGCACTAGCGACGTGACATCATCTGCCTCTTTTGTCACCCTGCGCGCCAAACCCTCCAATTGAGATCACGATGCCAAAACCTCCTTACTTTTCTCACCCTTCCATTCTAGCACACCTCGGCCAAAAAGAACACGCGGCTGGCCATAGTCAATCTCTGCTTCTGGCCTGTTTGCTTGACTATTTCCGACGCTGAGCACATCTCGGTTCCCACCAGCGAACCAACTGCGTATAGCCTGTTGTGCTAGGTAAGGAGTAAGGGTTGCAATGACCCAGAGCATGAGCAGATGCTTGCCGGCTCGCTCTATTAACCACCTCTGCCGCCCGGGTCGAATCGCTGCTACTACGACCCGGTCTCTTCGGCCCTCTGCTGGTCAATGGTGCCCGACGCCTGCGCCGCACCGCGCTTACTCTACCTCGGATGATGGCGATCCTCGATTGAAAGAGTTAGGGAGGCGCATACAAGACGACTATGCCTATATCAGAGATAATTATGGTGAACCCCAGCCCCAGCCCCAGACATGCGTGCCCATCATTGCCATTGCTGACCAAACCACGTAGCCACCCCAAAACACCCCATTGTTCTGGCTCACGGTCTATTGGGCTTTGCCGAGCTAAAAGTAGCTGGGTCTCTATTCCCGGCCATTCAGTACTGGCGTGGCATATCGGAGGCTCTCACAGCAAATGGCGTCGAGGTCTTCGCCTCCGCCGTGCCACCCTCCGGCAGTATAGAACAGCGGGCCGAGAAGCTGGCCCAAGGCATTGCTAAGGTGGCTAAGGGCAAGAGCGTCAACATCATTGCCCACTCTATGGGTGGCTTAGACGCGCGCTACATGATCTCGAACCTTCAACCCAAGGATGTTGACGTCAAGTCGCTCGTCACAGTTGCCTCTCCACACCACGGCAGTGCCTTTGCGGACTACCTGTTTGATGAAATCGGCTCGGAGCGTCTACCTAGTGTGTACAAGCTCGTAGAGGGCGCCGGGTTCGAGACAGGCGCCTTCGCACAATTGACGCAGAAGTACATGAGAGAGAAGTTCAACCCAAAGACACCTGACGACCCAAGCGTGCGCTACTTCTCCTATGGCGCAATGGTGGAGCGGCTGCCATTCCTGAGTCCCTTCCGCCTCTCTCACGATATTCTGGATAGGCTCGAAGGCCCAAACGATGGCTTGGTCAGTGTTACCTCCAGTCAATGGGGGCATTACAAAGGCACTTTAGTTGGTGTCAGCCATTTGGACCTTATTAACTGGACGAATCGTCTCCGATGGATGATGCGGAAGCTTTGGGCAGCCAGAGATCCCCAGTGAGTCAACATGAACCCAAAGTGACTGAGCGAAGTAATATCCTGACATGACCTCCAAAGCTTTAATGCCATTGCATTCTACCTCGATATCGCAGATATGCTTGCGAAAGAAGGGCTTTGAATGGGCAGTAATTCATCTAACGTCGTCTAAGATCTACGTTTGATGCATATCTTTGCTTCACGATAAACTAGAATGAGAACGTGACAGTGACGCCGCATTTGCATTGCCTGGCCTCAGATGCTTTCTATCCTCCCTTCCAAGGGTTGCAAACTGCAGGCAGGGGGCCTCAAAGTGTACAACAAGGGAGCTTCCGAGGCAGCTGTCAACCCAACCATCTAAATATAAGGGACCCAGCTAGCTGGATCTGGAACGATCAGATACTCGGCGATATCGATCCTTGGATAAGTGGTCAGCTTCACATACTCAAGGGAATAAGATGTGATGGACTGCAATGATTCTTGCAGAAAACTGTCTGGTGCCTTACAGCCCTTGGCATTGATTAAATATACTAGGATGATGAATGTCGGTGTCGACACTCTACCACAGTGGTACAGTGCACTGTCTTGACCATAGCTCCCTTGAGGTTACTAGGTGCGAGCTACAGGTGGTACTGAACGTAAAGAAGGGGTAGTCGGAAGGACTATGTGTTCTACTCGCATGTACTTCATCACCCATCAAGCTGTCAATCGAATTTGAAAATGACATTCTGAACACAGCAAAGCTCGCCAGTGTTACCGGGACACAAGAAGATCATTTGCAAGTAGCTACATACATTGCCCCTCGTAAGTGGCGGACCCCAAGTCCCTTAATTGGGTAACTCAGTTCTCCCTTGGCCGTCATTGCCGTCGCATTTTCGCCCCATCATCAGACCTTGGAACACGCGAACCGCCTCCTCGTTCTGCCCGCGCACATCGAACTGGTTCGTGAACGCCCCCATCTCGGCGAAGAAGGCCTTCATCCGCACCGGGTCCTCGTGCATGCCGTCCTCGGCGTACGCGTAGACGCGGCCGAACCGGCGCGCCAGGTCCACGACGGCCTGGGACCGCGGGCGGCGCACGGCGTCGTAGGCCTCGAACATTTTTTCGACCAGCGTCGCGCCGGGATCGTGCAGATTGCCGGAGGAAAGGGAAGAACTGAACAGGGCGTGCAGCACCGCCGCGTCCTCGAGCGCCTGCGCGGCTCCGTTGCCGGCGAAGGGCAGCGAGGCGTGCGCCGCGTCGCCTAGTAGGCACACGCGGCCCCGGGCGTAGGTCGGGGCGTGGTCGTGGTCGGCGGCCGTCCAGGACGCGCTGGTGTCGGCGGCGACGAGTCGGACGATCTGCTGCGCCTCCTCGGTGTAGTCCGCGTACAGGCTTGGGTCCAGCTTCGGCTTCGACTTCGACTGCTGCGGGTCGTCTCCCTCGTCCGGCGAGGATGATGACGACGTGAAGACGCTGCCGCGCACGGCGACCCCGGCGCTGAGCCGCGTGTTCTTTCTCAGCGGGATGCAGTTGATGTGGCCCCGCGGGCCCAGCATGATGGGCACGCTGGTCGTCCACCGGGGTTGATTTTCTGCCGTGCCTCCTCCGTCGACACCAGCGTCCGGTAGATGACCCAGCCGTCGTGGTTCTTGGGCTCCGCGGCCGGGTGCTCCGCGCCCAGGAGATACCGGCGCGTGACGCTGTGGATACCGTCGGCGCCGATCAGGGCGTCCGCCTCGGCGGTCGTGCCGTCCTTGAAGGACAACTTGACGACCACGCCATCATCACCATTGGCTGCTTCTTCCTCCTCCGAAATCGCTACGAGCCGCTTCCCGAACCGGACCGTCCCCGCGGGCACGAGCTCGAGGAACCTCTCGACCAGATCGGAGCGCGCAATGGTCTTGCGGCCCTTGGCGCGGCCCAGCTCGGCGACGGTGGTGCCGGCGTGGGGGCCCTGGGCCAGGATAACCGTGGTGGCCATCTCGGTGTCCTCCTCGGCGGCCATAGTGAGGGCGCGCTCGAAGTAGGCGCGCTGGAGCGCCGGGCCCAGCAGGGCCATGGCCTTGATGGCGTTGAGGTGCAGCGCGAGGCCGGCCCCGACGTCCTTGTATTCGGGCACGGCCTCGTAGACGGTGACGGCCAGCTGCTCGTGGCAGGACTTGGTCAACGCCGCGGCGAGAGCCAGGCCGGCGATGCCGCCGCCGGCGATGGCGAGGCGGAACTTGGGCTGCTGGTGCGTGGACGACATATTGATGCTGTCTGGTGTTACAGTATCGTAGCAAGGCATTATCTGTAATAGAATTTGACGCTGCAACCAGTGCTCTAAACACGCATAATCTTGGTAGGTTTCCCTTCGTCTTTTCTTTTTCACGCAGATTCAAGAACAATGACGCAGTGGAAACCAGTAACCCGGGATATGGTTGGCTGATGAACATGTATCATTCATTGGGATAAGCAGGGAGGAATCAGTGCACTAAGACACCGTCTGCGTCTCCAGCTCCTCGGAACTCAATATCTTTTTGCTTCCCAAGCACACGATGGGAAACACTTGGTACCGTGGGGGTGTCCGGTCCGTGTTCCTGAGATAGATCCCATGGTGCTTCAGACAAAGCGGTGCCCGACATATCATCCAAGGTTTCCCGTGGCGCGCTTCGGGTTATGAAAGTCAAACTTAAAGTAATGTCTCCTAAAACTTCGTGTCCCAAGCGCAGCCCATAGGTCGTTGCTTACCTGTCCCCTTGAAAGCCGTAAAGCTGTCCTGCTATATACACAGACACAGACACAGACACAGACACAGACACATACCACCGGACGCTCTCAGAGACGACACTATACGAGTCTCGTGGACTTGCTGATCAAGTGATTTGAATAACGAGGCGAGATATGTGGAGGTCATTTGATACCATGCGCGAATCGTCCCGCATTTGTAAACAGATATATCGCGCTACTATGCCAATCCTTTCACTGCTAAGTTCAACTTATAGTACAAATCCTAACCGCGACTAGATGACCCGCCTGCTTTCGGTTTCTCGTGGGAGACATCGTCTTCTTCAGAGCTGTCATCACCGATATCATAATGTCCCTTTTTTGCTCCCGTCTCCGTCGGTGTCTGCACATGGAGATCGTCCAGCTCGCTTTCATCAAAATCGGCAGCTTCCACATCACGATGGGACCTCGGGTTGCCGTTACCGCGGAAGCTCTCTATGCCAGTGCTACGCGCAAGTCCAGACAAACCCTCGTATCCTTGGGTGCGTCGGCGGCCCCGCCAGACGAAGAAGCCCCAAGCACCGGCTGCGACGATAACGATGACCAGGACGAGTTCACCAGACTTGTAGTAGGCAGACCACTTGGCATCTTCGACCTCCTTGTCTTTGGCGGCTTGGTCAGCTGTGTTGTTGCTTGCGCCTCCAACAGTAGTATCTGGCAATTTCGCCCCATCTAATGCGCTTTGCGAAGGAATTCCCCCGATGCTGCTGATGTTCACATCCATAAACCGGTCTAGCATGTCGCGCGAGCGACGAGCGTAGTCGAAAGGTACCATGTGCGAGGAGTTATAGAACAAGACATATGTCAGGTTTCGCGCCTCCTGCCAGAAGCCGGCCTTTTTGCCCTCAAAAGTCCAGTCGCGTCGCGGGGCCCAGTTTCCAGGGATATTTCGAACCCCTTTCCACCGTTCCATTCCATGTTGCTAATGAAAGCTTCAGTACCAAGATGATTGCAGATGAGATCCTCAGCTCCAGAGAATAGAAGAATCTCAATTTCCTTCAACAACTCGGGGAAAAATGTCACCGATGGCTTCGAGTTCTTCACCCCGAAAGCTGCACCGACAGCACCGTTGCACTCCTGCCATCCGGTATTCAGGTTTTTACTGATATGCAGTGCAGAAGTCACATCGTCTCTTCGTAGGTAAGGCGTAACGTTTTCCAAATCCGGAGGCCAGTTCATACCGCAGCTTGGGTAGGTGTCATCCAGGCGGACGTCGTACATGTTGACACATCTTCCATTCTTCTGCGTGAGACGGAGGATGTCCTGCAAAACGGCCTCGCAGTTCTGGTTGTCCACCTCTTGCAAGTACTTAGAAGACATCTCCCTCGAACAGACGCGGTAGGAATTCTCGAGCTGTTGGGAAATGTCGGAGCCCTTCTTAACAAGACCTTTTTCGTAGGCGTAAGTGAGATAAGCTTCATACTGCTCAGGCGGCGAAACCCATCCGTTTCCAATCAAGACACCCTTCAGGTTCCACGAATGCATATCGGTAGGGTTGTTAGGGCTGCCAACAATCTGTGGGCTTTTATTTCGCTTAAGGATCGCGCGAGCAATATAGGGAATGTGCTGGCCAGCAAATGATTCTCCGGCAATATAGAGCTGCATTGTTACGTCAGCCATCGTTGACGATGAATATACTCGGGTGTCTTACATCATCATGTTCATACTGTGGAAACAGCTTGAACCATTTCTCGAGGAAAGTGACGAATTGGTCGGCCATTTCGTCCAGCTCGTGGAGGTAGTTGTTGGTATCGACAAAACTGTATCCGGTGCCGACGGGATTGTCAACGAAAAGGAGGTTTGCGAATTCATGCCAGGAGCCATTGTTGGGCACCAGAGTCTCCTTGTCTTTCGTCCTGAAGGGGCCAATCTCCATCATTGCGCCATCTTCGGAACTGCAGCCGGGGCCGCCATTGAGCCAGATGACGGTTCGTTGCCGGTCAGCGATGTGCTGGTTTTCGAAATGCCAAAAGAAGAGGTTTCCGTTGTGTTCTGGGTTGACTTCGATGTGACTAGAGCCGCAAGGGTCAGCATACATGTTGCAACGATGATGGGTGCTGATGAGAAGAGCTTACCCAGCATGCATCTTCACCAACGTGTCCTTGGGAGCGCCCGGCAATGAGTGGACGAAGTAATCGGCAGCCGTCTTCTCAGCGCCGACTGCCAGGGTCCGCGACGCCAGGGCAAGCAGCCCGAAGGCGGCCAGCCGTATGGGGGAGGCAATTGAAGCCATGTCTGCTAAACTGTCGCGTAAGAGCGACGGCGGAGTAGGGCGACTTCAATCCTCAAGAAAAGGCAAATGGGATGGCTAGACAAAGCAGTGATTGAAAGACAGGTATAAGATAAAAGAAAGCTGCAAGAAGAGACTAATCAATGGGCTGAAACTGGAAAGTAAGAAGGATGAAGTGGCCTTTCGATTTCGCGTCGGCCCCGATACGTCCGATGGATGGCGATAAATGGTTAAGGTCAGGAACGGTTGACTTTCAAACACGGCCCCAATGCACTGTGGCTGACGAACGCGTATGGAGAACAGGGGCCCCGTTTTAGGGGCCATCCGCTGTACCGGCTCCCGCTCCTTTCAATCAAATCATGCTACTGCGGCGGTTCTGAAGCTGCAAGTCTATACTTCAAGTTCGTAAAAACAAGACTAGATGTGATTATTGAATGATATCGAATTCGCTTGAATTATGTAGGGCGCTCTGGAGAATGCTAGGTAGAGTGAGGTGAGTGTACATGTATGCTATCCATCGCAGTGCACTGGATAGGGATACTCTAAGTGGGACTTCAGCGGCAGGCAGTGAGGCTAGGTTACTGTAGGTCTATTTACGTACATAAACTATTGATAGCTTTCAGCTATCTTCATCCACAGCAGATCATCGTAAGAATATACCAATATATATCAGATTACGTATTCACACTTCTATTCATGAACGATTTCCAATGGAGGCAGGCCGTACGGAGGAATAGAAGATGGCGTGAATCGAAAGTTTCCCCTGATGCACCAAATAATGTAATGCGACTCAATTCTTACGAGGTCGGAGAGGATAAAGATGTCATAGTAAAGTAGACCCACATCGGCTTTCCAGTGCGCCTGCCTGCCTGTCTCCTGTCTATTGCTTCCAGCCAACGAGGTCGGTGAAATGTCCATCTTTTTCAGGTGCAGCCCGGGCCTTCAGTCTGAAGTTTGAGACGACGATGTTTGTAGTTCCGGGATGTTTCAAGGTGCTGAAAGCTGTTCATCAAACACTCAATCCCCACCAGGCAATGAATCAGACAGGCACTTATCGATCAACATTTTCCCGCGGGGACATAGATCCCACAGCACTTGCGATGCAAACAAAAACAGGCTGAGCGAGCGAATCATCTTGACCGCCAGCCACCCGGGGAAGAAGAAAATGCTTTCTATACAGCTCAAAAACTACCTGGCTCTCCTGCGTGAAACCCGGCGCTACCGCACAATCAGAGTCGCGGCATCTTCGAGCATACCAATGATGTCCAATTGGAAGAACATACTAATTTGGAGCCACAGGTTTGCCGTCGGGAAGAGCAATCGCTTGTGCCGAAGTCCCAAAGACGGGCCCGCCTGAGTGCGGACATGGGAAACTATCCTCACTCGACTGCTGTCGGTCAACCGCATCAGCAGTCAAATCTTCCATTGTGGTGGCAAGCCTTTGTGCTGTATCTTATTTGGCATTTCCATGCAAATTGAGGTCTGCGGAGCAAATGCTTAGTCTCGCAACTGGTAATCCAGTGGCTTTGGCACTTCCAGACAGGCAACACCACTGTCCTCCTAGCAGATACACAGAAGACAAACAGAAGTGGCTGGCTTGCGTGTATGCTCCCAATCCGCTTATTGGCCTGAACGAGCCATCGCGAGCCTTTGTGCGCGATAAAAGCCGCAGGCAAACCCCAAATCCTCGAGCGAAGACGACATACAGCGACCCGTATTAGACATTACCGGTATAAATCGTCATACCGCCATCATCCATCGTCAACCCCATCACCGAGGCGCTGCTAATATTATGTTCATCATGGCATCGATCGCTCGATCCCCCTCATCCTCGGAAATCATGCCGAGTTCCTGCAGGGTCGTCACCACATCACCAACCCAGTGCTGGCAGCCCCAGCTTGGATCCTCGTTGTTAACCGCGGCGCCCTTGATTGTGTCGCGCAGAGTTGTATCCACGGCTGAAGTGGTGGGCAAAGTCGCGACATGAATCTGGGAGCGGTAGTCAGGCCTCAACCGGGGAGCTGCCAAGTTCCACAACTCGCCGGCTCGGTATCTCCCGGGTTGGCCATCAAGACGAAATGTGCTGTTCGTGTTGCTGTCATCATTCGCCGCCACATAAAGATCTGTGACTCGTGTTGCTGGCGTATCTTCAGGTTTACCTCTGAAAATCAAGATCGAAAGTGTTTGAGCATGTTCTCGAGTTGACGCGGCCACTCTGTTGGCACCATCTTTTCCTGCCGGCGTTTCTTGCTCGGCGCCAGATTCCCTTGCTGAGGTCGGGCTGCTCATTGGAGTCTCGCCGTGCAAAAGAAAGAGCCGCCTCCTGCGCGTGACCATAGGCCTGTTGTTTAGACTTTCCTGGACGTGGTGGTCCTGCTCAAGGGCCACAAGTTGTCGCACGCGATTTCGATGGACCGATTGTGGGTGTGCGTACTTGTCTCAGAGAAAGCCAACTGCAGCCGCTGCGATGTTGATTTATGACGAAGATGCGTGTGTTTTCCGCCCGATTCTCAGGCTCGGAAAGGATGTTCTTGCGGCAGATTCGGAGTTCAAGGGGGCAAGAAAGTTGTGGTGTGCGTATTTAGGCGTACGTGGTTGACACCTTAACACACCCACTCGCACAGCTTGGCCGGCGGCAGCGGGCTTGATATTGCTACACTAAAGAGCCCGAAACCACCAAATGCAGCACGCTCAAGTAATCATACCACCCATTTCTTTCCGATGCAAAACTAGGCGATCGCTTCTATAAATTAGGGGACCATGCATAAGATCGACAATCGTCCTAGCCTACAAACCGCTCCACCCCCTTTGGTTCGGTTCCTTGTTCTCAGCACGGCTGTGGATCTGATAACGATGCTGCCCGCTTCTGGAAGCCGGGCAACAAGCCAGATAACCTAGCGAAAGAACAAACAAGAAGGGACAGCTCTCCAGGGTCGAGTCGGGGGGGCACGGCCAAAGGTCGGCTGGTCTCCGTGAGGACCCTAGGCTGCTACATACCATTGGTAGGCTTTCACACGGGTGATAGGGCGTGCTGTAGTGTAGGTTGACTTTTTCTTGACGTCCGCATTTCATGCATGCATGGCCCACCCCACCGAACGGTCTAGGCCCCTACATCACCTCAGATTGACGAGACAAACAACGGCCGAGAGACACCCAATTTGCCCGAATAGGATTACGGGCTCGTTTTCCATCTTCGTGTTCAACCCTTCCCCAAAGCAAGCCCACCACCAAGGCGCGGACTCCTCGGTGCTATGTATCGACGAGTTTATTAGAAGGGTTGCCTATCAGCCGGGGCTAGCTACTTTCGAGCCCACTTGCCTTACTGTTGTAGTGTAGTAGGCTGGAAATAGCAAGAGAAGCCCCGTGCCCTCCCCTCTCTACTCCGAAATGTGCCCTCCATGATCCATCCCCACGATGTGGGAACTCGAATTACTACAAGCTTATTTCGTGAGTTGCAGTCACGGACACCCATTGGCTGTCAGACGTACTGCCATCCCTACCCAGGATCTGTATTTGAAACAAAACCCTACAAGATCAACAATGCACCGTTGTTGTGTTGTATGTGCTACGAGGGGACTGCGACCATGCAGTTGATATAAGAGCTGTCAGCTTGGGCCCCCGGCTGCAGCAGTTGGTGCGGGCAGGCAACCACTGGATGCCAAGATGCAAGCAATGCCCAAGTACAAGTCACTGCTGCTACTGGCAGCTGGGGGCTGCCCTCAGGCAATTATCGGAACCCCATCATTTGCGGCTCAAGGGACGACTGTCCTACGGCCGGCACTGAAGGATCAATGCATGGCCTGCTAGTCTCTTCTCACCTTGGCGCCGTTCCATTTTCGCAAGCTAGAAGCCCGCGAGAACGCCAGGGTCAAGGAGGGTCTTTCTGTGGTTGACCATACAGTCTTGCCCTACGAATAGCACTGAAAGTCCGGAGCAAAAGTGCCTTCGCGGGACATGATCGGAGCGGCCGGCGCAGCTCTTGTCAGATGCATTGGAAAAGACAGAGATAGATGCCTAATGAGACTCGCTCCATGCATGATGCGAGCAAGCATCTCTGTGCCGGCTGATCACCAGCCCGCAGGTACACGGGTTGACTAAGTATGCAGGGCTTCGAGGAAGGCTCGAAAGCATCGGGTCATTCAGACATATTGTTTCGCACTTTGACTCACTCGCTCACAGGTAGTTGCTCTAGGGTACACCAATGAGAAACCCCGTGTGATCCCGCCAAGGAAAAGCGGCTGAGCGGATCCGGAAGCCGAAGCCACATTATAAGCATGCACTGCTTCTTGGACAGCAAAAGAAGACAGGCGCATGTCAGCAAACTCCCCTGTCGAGTTGCATCCTGATGTCGGTCAAGCTTCGTAAGCCATGAAGATAAACAACATCACCAACCTTGCAAAACCCACGGCATCCTCGGCAGATCTTATTCCTCCTTCGTACACGCAAGACATCACTGACCGCCTCCTTTCTCACGGGATATTTCTTATTGTGTCTTTCGTCGTTCGTCGGGTCTACCAGGTCTTACGAGCCTCACTGGACATCCATACTACCTCCCCTCATACTTGAAGGCGCTTGGCACCGTTCGCCCACCGACAGATGGTATGCAAGGACGCCACGACCACGACGATCACTTCTTGGTGATCGGAATAAGTCGTGCTGGAACATACGAGTAAGGGAGCCGTCTAAAAGCACTCGCGTAGAAAACCATATGATATTACATCCCCAGGCAACGCCAACTCATCACCAGCTTCTTCAGACGCGTCTAGAACTCTGGGAGTGTTGCGACTTCGGCATGACTGCGTTTACTCCAAATCAGAAAACTGCGTAGTCCCTTATCCCCGCCGCTGTAATCGTGATCTGTCTATTTATTCTAAAATATCGTATAGGGGCTGTCTAGTATCACAGCCTGCTCCCATAGTCCAATTTCCACATAACCAGTAGTTAAAAAAAAGATCCCATATTGCGGTGAAGTGTTCTTCTGGGTCTCGGGTCGAAGGCGACCTGGGATCTGTGCCTACCAGGGGCCGTACCCAACGACTCGGCTCCTCGCCGACTCGCTTAGGGGGGCTTGGGGAGGATATAAAGCTACTTTTAGCCAATACGGAAATACCATCTTCACTTTACCATTCATGGTTGGGTCTCGAGACATCCACAAGACGTTCTTGCAGCCGAGATATTGTTTAGTATTAACACAGTGTGTGTGTGTGTGTGTGTGCCCATCTGGCTGCGTAATTTCGAGCGGTTGGGGGGCTGTTCCCGAAGCCTTCATCTCCGACCCGTCGCCCTAGGCTTCAACGTACATGCATACATACACCATCGGGTACGACTCGGTTGATTAGCCCCCGAGAGACAGCTGCTCTTCGGATCTCGAGGTTGGGCTGGCAGCTTATGCGACTCTCCATCCTCGGCAAATGTCTCAATATACAACTAATAATCCCCGGAAGTATCTTGCCTATCATCCTCGATCTTGCCCAGCCAGTGACATCCTCTTGACTAGCCAAGTCGAACCCAACTCAAACGAGAGATTTCATGGCAAGGTCTTTCTACCCATTGCGCTTGCCCTTCCCTCCAAACACAAGGACACACACTTCAGGCCCTGCAGTGGCTTCCCGGTCATTTTCCTTGATGACTAGACAATTATCTCGTTGCAAGCTACCTAGCTATCCCGTTGCTATTTTATTGCAACTCCGAGCTGCCACCCGAGACCGAAGTCGCGCAAATGGATACTTTTGGGCTTACTCCGCTAGTGCTGTCAAGAAAAGAAGGCTCCTTGCTTGCAGATACAAAGAAGCAAACAACTACTAGCTAAGAAGCGGGCTAGAGAGCGGGCATCGTCTCACTTGGACTGGATCTGAAGACGGAGGAGAGCACACATGCAGCTTCCACGGGACCCCCTCCCTATGGCAACACATACATAGCACGCAAGCATGGACGATGCCACTACCTACAACCCATGAGACATCCCCGCCGGGTCGATCGGTCTAAACCGTCGTCGACATTGCCTCGGTGTAAGTGGTCACGACGTTTTGGTAATGCCTCTTTCAATAACCGCTGCCCAAGCCCACGGGACCGCCGCCGAGAATGAGGCCAGCCAGATGGCAGGCAGTTCGGTCCCTACACTGAAAACCGGCTTTCCCTATACAGAATGTCTTCGAAGCCCAGAGACCCTTGCAAGGACAAGGACGACATGCTATGAGAGAAACTATGACAAGCGCTCAAGCATCGCTTAGTGGAGAAGGTAGGCAACTAGGATCATTGTTCAGACTTATGTTCAAGGCTTATCTATTTGTCATCTGTAGGTAGTTCTGGGGAAACAGCCGACGCACATAGTGAGATGATGATGCTTGCCATCAGTTCGTGGTCTCTCGTCATTGTCCAAAGTTCACGCAAGCGGTAGGAGCCAAAGAAGACACACACACACACACACACGGCCAGTGCTTTCCCAACTTCTTGGGACTGAAGAGGCAAGTACGGAAGTGATGTGTGTCTTTCCATCCTCATATGGCTGAGCCAACTGGTGAAGAGACCAGGAATATGCACAAGCCTTCTACTATCTCAGTCATCTCCCTCTGCCTCCTTCCACCACCCCTTTCATAGACCTCATGGTCGTACCGAGGTCTTGGCGAAGTTCTTTTTGCAACTCTTCGCCAATTCATAAGACATTCCAGAAACCAAGTAACGACTCTTAGAGCAATCTTCTCAACATCTCAAGTGAACTCTGTTTGCGATGTGATGCGATGCGCGTCGTGCATACGCCTCGAGTACTGGTTTGTCGGTTGTTGCCGCAGAATTAGGCACACGGGGCCCAGGCAGTAGAGGCCGGGGAATAGTAACAGGAAGAAGAAAAAACACCAAAGGAAAAAGGGATATTGCTGCGACTGCAGTGCTGTCATGTCGATATATGAGCACAGTATGAAAGGGAAAAAGGCACCCCAGAATGGAGCTCTCTCAGAGGCTTCCGCAAGAAGGAATGGGTACTATTGCCGAAATATGCGTTGGATGCCCGCTCGTTTTGCTGTCATATGACACGAAGATTACGTTTATAAGAACAATCAAGAAGTTTACCAACAGTGTCCCGTCCGAGTCGCCTAGAGTGGTAATAATGTCATGGGGCTGGCTGGCTGGCTATATGCTCCAAGTGACCCTCAAGCGCTTTGCGGGGACGAAACTGGAAGGGACATATTTCCGCCTTTCTCCTCGAATGCAGCCTTTCGGGCGCTTGCACTCTCCATGCGCTGGAGACCAAGCTTTTCTAAGCCAGAGACAGCACTGTCAACTTCACCGAAGGAAATGCCAAGGCCGTTCTGCTTCTCATCGTCGCCCTGTAGAGATGCAGCAGGGTCCTCGGCCTTCTCGTCAAGGTTCATCAGCGCGGGTGGCCGATGTCGCATCTGGCGGGCTTTGGTGAGCGATATCGTCTTCTGTTGGTAGGTCGATGTCATGGGCTTTGTATCGTCGCGATCAATAGTCGCCTTCATTAACGCAGCCATCCATAGGCGACCTTGCTTTAGGTTGGAACAGGCGAAATAATGCACTGTCGGTTTCGTGAAGTTGACGGCTCGTGATAAACCGGCCCGAGGTGGCATCAGTTTGAAGATGAACATGGCATCGTCACCCTTTTCCAATGTTTCCGATGCGAGGTTACTGTCAGCCGGCGTCACGGGGGTGTTGCTAGCACCCGTGATGGTGGCGTGAAGTCCCGTCAATCGATCCGTGTCGGCAGGAAGAACACGATGGAAGGATATGTCGATGAGGCCCTTCTCTTCTGTGTCGTCTTCGGAATAGAAGTAAGACAGACGTCGGCCCTTGAGGACAAAGAGCCTCGGTTTCCAGGTCGTCATGAGATTGCTGTTTTTCTTCTTCATCCAGCCACTGTAGTCGGCATCCTTGACAGCTTCGCGTGGCGAGATCTTCAACAGCCCTCTTTGGTAAGCACTCGTTTCCTGTTTTGTCTTCTGCTTGGCAGCCTTGCGGGTTTGACTATTAGTGGCGGAAAGCGGGCTCTTGGCGAGGCCAGGCGACTCCAAGTCAAGGCTTGGCCCTCCGGACGGCGTACTCGACCCGGTCTTCGCGGAGTCGCGTAGAGAGCCGTCACTCGGCGACGCAAGCTTAGCCCTCTCATTGCCAGTCACGGCATCCGATATAGCGCGCAGGCCACCGAAGCCGGACATCTTGGCTGGCTTGGCAAGCCAGTCACCTTGTAGGGCTTGCCGGTTGGCAGGAGAATTGGGTGACGGGCTTCCCTCGACTTCCCCGTTGTTAAGCTTTGTAACGGTAGGGGCGGGCCCGTCCTTCATTGGCGGTATAGGTCGGAACGAATCTGTGGTCGCTGTTGACATCCTTCGCTGCGACCCAGATCTACCATAGTACATTTGAGCCGCGGTTGGCGGGTCCCTGGATGAGTCGACACTTCCAAATCGGGAATGCCGAGAAAGAGCTGTCGCACTTCTAACGCGTTGTTCTTCGGTATAGCTTCCTTGGTGGGAATGCCCTGCAAGACTGTCGCTCCGTTTCTTGAGCGTGTTACGTTTATTGCGCCCATCCACCTCAGTGCCCGAAAAATAACCCCGGTAAGGTCCAAACCACCTGGGGCAGCTGCAACATTCTCCTCTGAGATGTTCAAATCTTGCACCCCAGTCGATGAGAGAGGACGTGCTGGAAAGGCAGCAGTTGTCGATGCCCCACCCATAGTCCAATTGCGATCGAACGAAGGCTGCTTCCTATGAGTCGTTGGCTCCTTCTGGGTCAAAGAGCCGGCTGACGGGAGCTTGGCATTACTGCCCGTCACAGTAGTGCCTGTAAGACGGTACTCCGTAGATGAATGACGTCGCGAGTGGTGCAGGTCTCGTACAGAGGCGGCCGAAGGCCTCTTTTGATGTGATGGTCGCGTCGGACTGTCCTGCAAAAGGTGTGGAGAGATCGGTGTCATGGGACTGAGGGGATCGCCCTTGGACATAGATTGAGACAAGCGTCTGCTTTGGTCCATAGATCCCATCTTGCTCGCATTAGTCAAAGTGTTGGTCCGACTGCGCATTCTTGAACCTTCGCTTCCAGCGTCACTTCCATGCGATGCAGTGTTCCTCCGGGTCAATAAGACACCATTGACCTCATCTTGCAAGTTCTTGACTTTCTGCCATGTCTTCAGTCTCCTCCCTACAGAACCAAGGTCAAAGGCTTTGAGGAACAGTGACGACTGGTCCATGCTGAGCAGAACCTCGCCGGTTATTTCTTGATCGCGGAAGACTTCACAGTGCTTCTTGTCAACACCAATGGTGAACAAGTACTCGGCCACATCGTCAGCGCTCCATGACTCAACCTGTGCTCGAGTATGTGCATCATCTTCCTCCTCGTCTGTTTCTTCGCCTTGTATGTAGGAAAGCCGGTCATGCAAGGGAGCGCTATACTCGCTACTCGAATCGTTGGCAGTATGGGGGGCTCTGCTATTTGGTTTCCCATGTAGATCGTTCATATGCTCATCGATGACGGTCAAAGTCTCATGTAGGACAGGACTATCCTGGCTTTGCCCGTGGCCTACTAGTCGACCTGCTGCTGCTGCCCCTCCAAACCCTGAGCCTCCTGATATGCTCCTGCCGCCGCTCGACGGATTTGAATTAGAATGCGCGAGAGGTTTGCTTTCTGACTTCGCTGAGTTCAAGGGTAGGGTAACAGGGTCGGGTTTCGTCGTGGATCCTTGGGATGTAGCTGGGCGCACATCGCTTGCTGTGACGGCAGCTTTGGCCGACAAATTTGTCTCCCCATTTGTGGTTGCAGGTTGGACTGCTGGAGCAGTCTTAGGTGCTGCTGCTGTAGATGTTATACCTCTGGGCGCAGGCCGAGTATAAACTACAACAGATGACTATGTTAACATAATGAACCAAGGGCTTTCTTGTTGGCTGCAGTCGCTTCGGGGGCAAAGAACGAACCTTCTGGAAAGAGCCCACTGTTGTCGTTGTTTAGATGCTTTCCCAAGAACCAGCCATCGCCAAATTCGTCGTCGCGCTCGATTAATTTGATACGGTCTCCCTTAGCCAAACTCAACTCGTCGGAGCTCCTAGCTAGAAAGTCGTCTTGATGGTAGATGGTCAGCGAAGTCGTGCGTATAGCTTGAGGCAGTATAATCTTCAGAGAAGTCGGATTTCCCAGATGGGTATTTAAGAAGATGGGGTTGGTGAGACAACAAGTGAGCGAACAAGGGAGGCCACTTACGAATGACCACAAGAATGTCGCCAACCTCGGGTTTGGTCTGGAATTCCGATCGCGACGCCATCTTTCGCTTCCTTCAAATATGGCGACTCTGAAGACGTCCAGGTTCACCTAAGAAAAAGGGTGAAAAGGGGCGCAGGGCAAAGATGGGATATTAAACAGATGCGACAGCCAAAAGTGGCATCAGATTTGAAGAGGTGTTTAGGGGTTTGTCGGTGGTATGCCTTCGCACACAATATTAGGCTGGCTTGACGGAGCCTGAAGAAGCGAGTGACCTAAGGTGACGTCGAATGTGTTGTGCGTTGTGCTTGTCCGTCGCAAACCCGATGCAATTCAGCTTGCAGGACAGATGACAAGCAATAATAATGGTGTTGGTCGTGGGTGTTCTTGTTGCTCGGCGTCTGATTCGCTCAATGTTTCATCGACGGGTTGAATGCATTGAAGGGGGCATTGAGGATCGCAGCCACAGCCGTGGGCGCCGACAGTGAGGGAACTGTGAGGACGTGGGAGTCGTGCAGGTTTGTGTCTTGTTCAGCCAGTCGATGTCGAGCCACGTTTTGGCTGTTGGGCTCGAGTCTTTCCTTTTTCTCTCCTCGCGACGCTTGCCAGGATTGGGTTTCAGTCCCCGTTGTTGTGGTTGGACCCGATATATGTTGCGGCGAGGAATTATTGCAATGAGTGCGGGATCCTCGAATGCGAACAAAGGACAGAGGAATCAATTGAGATGGAGAGATGACGGGGGTTCGGAGGCGGAACTGCTTCTACCGTTCAAGTGTCAATGTCACGTCACACTGGGCGCTACAAATATCCGTTTGGCCCACCAGCTGTATTCACATCGTTTGACCCAAGGGGGGACGGGGCTCTGCAACGGGTGCAACTACACACGCAAATGTGCAGCAGTGTGATGTTGAGAAATCTTGAGGGTAAATTGGGTGGGATGGAAAACGGGATTGCTGACGAGACCGACAGACACATGCGTTGCAGCCGCCTGCAACGACATCCATCCATCCATTAACCATACAGAAAGGGCAAGCTGATGCCCATGCTTACCTGGCTGCTACTACTATGCCACCAACTGCTAACATTGAACTAGAAAACAACACTGAGTTGTCGAGAGGGGCCGGACTGGCCTGCTTGTACTGGTGGGGTGATTCAGCTAAGGTACCTGTGCTTCTGCCCAGGAAGGCCCTGAATGCTAAGTAGCAAGTATTGAATTTAGGACAATAGCGCTCGGCTGCCCATGCTTTAATCAAATGTTTCTCCCCACTTGTTGCCTTCTTCGACATCGGACTACCTCCCATTATGGGGTTCTGTCCGTTTGATAGCCCAGGCACTGTCGAGTCCGGACTCTAGTATATGCCGCCAAGCCTTCTCATTGGACGTTGCGGACTTGATATCGGTTATTAGGTTCTCGAGAGGTAGCACTTCATATAAGGCGCACAACTCGAGGCTCGGAACGAACGAGGACATGCTGCACCCATCATTCTCTCGGGGCAAAGGCCAGGACGATGCCACAAATCCAGAGCCCGTCAGAGCCCGTCAGAATGGTCCAAGAAATGGCTTGGGTGCTATGTCTGTTAGTCGCAATCTAAGAGGGATTGCCAGCCTTTTTTTTTGGCGGGGTTCATTCATAAGCTCACCGGCAGATCAGGTACACAATTGCTCTCTTCATGTACCAAGTGTGTGTCTCGAATCCAACACTGGACATGCAAAACTGCATTTCCGATCTCATGCTTTTACCCGTTTCTACTGCCCATACAGCCCACTTACCCTGTCTCCCAGTGTCGGGCCACAACCATGATACTTCCACTTGTGGATGCCCAGCAAGAATAAGGGCCACGGTTGATTGATGATTGCTACCAGACTGTTCTGACAAGACTTTCTCTGGTGCTATTGAATCAAGCATGGTGATCCTGACTATGGCCTCAGCGCTGGGAAGAAAGGCCATCAACTACATGCTAAACGGTGGGTGTGCGTTCGGACTCTCTCATCTTTAGACAAAAAAAAGTAAAAAAAAGGCACAGAAAATGGAACATCGAAAGTCCACAAGAATTGCGCACTTCGCTTGGACGCAGGCTGAAGACAACACAGCTCAGTGTCCCGGAGCAACCACCGCAATGGCCTAGGTGCTCGACGTCCACTTCCTAGCCGGGCACGCATCGGCGCTGACGCCGAACACCACCAAGGTCTGATGTTGATGTTGGCGGAACGGTTGGTCATCGCCATATAGTCAACCTGTACGGAGTACTCCGTGTGGATTCAGTACCTTGAACTTGTGCTGGAGACATAATGAGATCGTCGTGTTGCTGAAAGACATGCTCGTGGCACTCTTCCCATCGTGGAGCTGTGAGTCTAGCCAAAACATCAACGTCTCGGTAGGTTATGTCGTGTAACATAGTAACCCGAAGGCAAACAGCAAGTCCATCTCTGCCAGTCCAGCTTGTATCTGGCCAGGCAGCCATGAGCTCCGTATTTCGCATGCAGGTATGTCTTAACTGTCGTGTTTTGTAGTTATCGAGCGAACTAGGGAGTATGCATGTGGCTTCACGGCGGATCCAACGAGCCGACGGAATACCTGCCAGCATTCCTGGTGATGCCATCCTTATTTACTCGCTGCTCACGTGACCACGGCTTCAGAGCTGATGGGTGGTCGTTTTTCACTTACATGTACATACCACTAGACACACTCTCCGGAGAATAAAAAGTTCAGGAATGTGGCTCCTTCGGGAGCTATAATAAGAGCAGGATACTATATTTATGTACATGTGCTGAAGCACTTTGCCGCGCAAGCACTACCTACTTACGTATGTACATATGGCCGCATTTCTGCGACCTGCTATACGTTGAAATGCTCAATAGCAGATGTCATATTCTTCCCATGATATGATGTGAAGGTAAAGAACATCAACTTCCTACCTACATACTTACATGTACTTGGGCAGGATGTCGAACCAGACCTCCCATCCCCTGTCTAGGCGTATGCACCTAAATAAGTCCATAAGTAGGCCTGCATACGTGCTGTACGTGAATCTCATGGGGGTGCCAAGGTGCATCTGATAGATCCCAGATGTATCCGTAGTAGTAGGTTGGCGACCGGTCACATAGGGACCCTGTTTCCCAACTTCCCGAACGCGGCTATGAGTGAAAAAGGCAAAGTGTGGATGCAAGGTGAGGAACTTGGGCGCAAAGCCCCGCCAGCCCGCTCCAGCCGAGCCACCAACAACATCCAACTTGTTACAGGGAGGTAGCAGCAGAGCTGGAAGAGAGATGTTGAGACTGCCCGGAAAGGAAGAGAGAGCCTCAACCTAACCGGACCACAGCAGGCGCAAACAACTAGAAATTAACCCACGCGCGCTTGCATTCAATCCAATGCAGGAAAGATCTCATGTACAACTAACTAACCGCACATTTCAGAATGGGTTGGCGTGCGTCACACTTCTTCTCTCTCCGTGATAAAATAATGATGCCCTTCTTCAACCATTCCACGGCGTTAAGTCACTGAAGCTTGCTGGCCGCAAATCATTGCGAAAGAAAACAACCCCTACATAGCACATCGACACGCGATATGCCCTGAGCTGTCCTTGAGCCGCCAATGCGAATAACTTACCCTGCTTTTCAACGACAAATACCCTATTTAACTCGTTGGCGGTGCCACACGAGACCTGCAGCTTCGACGGTAGCAGTACGTAAGATCGTTGCGCGCGACATCCCGATCCTCCCATCGCATGTGGCAGGCAACGAATTAGCCACTTAACACGGTTGGAACCGGAAGAAAGACCCCGACTGCGATGAATGTGTGAATCGATGGCGCTGCTGGGGGGCATCAATCGGCGTCTGCGCCGCGCAGAGTCTCGGGCTCTGCTCCGAATCATAAGCAGCAGATTGCCGCATCGAACTCGACTGTCGAGAGCTTCTTAGGTGGCCGTAAGCCTTCATGGATGCACAACGTGGCCGCCTCTAAGCCCACGCCTCGCCCTTCTCAGTACCGCGCGCCGAAACCATTCACTCAACCAGCGCAAGCTGCCAATTCCGTCGCAAAGGAAGCACCAGCAGCACGCGACAAGCAAACTGTCTCTTTATCGTCCTCCAAACAGTCTCCGTTGGTGCAAGTTCAAGTTCTACCTTCACTTCCGCCTGCACCGACTCGAAGTTCCGCATCGTAAGACCCCCCGCCTCGTCATCCCGAGTCTCTACTGTTTCCCATCTTTCGTTCTTTATCACTCGCCTTGTATTGGAATTAACCTAAGATCTTTCCTACTAGGATCCCGACTGCCCCTACCGTGCTCCCCTCTCCGGCCCCAAGTGACGAACCCAGCCCGGCTGTGTCGGCAACACCGTATGAAGCGCTCAGCCCCTCGAATACCACGGCTGCGAACGCTCTACCGAGTACCACCGAAGCGCGCTTCGAGGTAGTTTCTGCCAGCGCAGAAGTGGTGAACACTGCTCAACCGCTGATTGGTAACGCACCACCGAATGTGTCGATTCCGCCACCCAGCGGCGAAGTCAGACCTATGTCGACCTCGACGACTTCGCCGGCACTTCCCCCAGCATCGGCAGGGACTTCGCTCCAAACCCCACCGACACCGAGTATACCTACATTCAACCCTGCGACTGCCCCTTCTGAGCCCGGTCGGGATCAAGAACAGCCAGCAAAGCGGCGCCGAATGGTTTCTGGGTTAGTATATATATTGTCTCTTCCCTATGCGAGCCCAAGGTTACTGACATGCGTACTACAGGTTCACTCTGCTCCAAGCCCTCCGCGCTCGCCCAAATCTAGATGCGCAGATACGGCAGAGTGGCGATTTGAAAGATCTGGAATCGAGTGTTGAGAGACCACGATACCAACTTCTGAGGGAGGCGTGTGAAGATGGGGACATATTCTTCGTCGTTCTTCATCAGATATTCTGTCTTTGGTCGTCCAACCCACGCGAAACCCACAAGCTCTACATTCAGGGCATACACGATCCTGCTCTGATCGACAGCGCATTTGGACAGATGAGCACGATCCTGAAGAGTAATACTCTCATTCGCTCAGAACAGTTGAGCTGGCTTGTGCAGTTTCCGGGCCCTCTCGACGTATTGCGTAATGCTTTCCCTGAGTACAATCGCGCCGTTCGAGCCGTGCTGGATTTCTTGGTTCGCCTCACGCAGTACTGGATGGTTGTCAACAATGATCACAGAAGACTAGGATACCCGCTACTCGTTGATGAGATGCTTAGCACATTCCAACTGTATTCAACAGTTCTTCAAACTATCCTTTTCAGAGCTTCCAGGCGGACATGTGGGATCCATGACGGGCCGGTTGGTACGCAAATGGACAAGCTATTCAAAGACGACCAGACTCAACACCGTCAGTGCAACGGCTCTTTCATGGTCAGGACGGACCGAGACTTCCACAAAGAGCCTATCAATCAGATTATTATTCGAGAATACCAAGCACTTGCGAGAATGCAGATGTCCAATAATGCCGCATACATGCCGTACAATAATCTCCCCGACCTGCGGCAACAGGCATTTCAACAGCAGCAGCGGCTGAACAATCCGTCGCCGCTGCAGGTAGGACCTCAAACATCGCATGGGTTGTACAGCCGACCAGCAGCCGTTCCCAGCTCTACGTCGGCTGGTCCATCGCCTGTAATAGCAGCAGCACAACTTGGCTCACCGGGTACACATGGCGGCGCTACTTCGCCCACAGAGCAGCAGAATCAGGCTTCTATGGCACCAGTCTCAGCTCAGTATCAGATACAGTCGAATGTGGCATACACGCAGAGTGTACCAGGAAACGGTCCACAGTCTCCCGCAAATCACTCTCCAAATATTGCTCAAGGCCACTTCACCCAACCACAGCAGCTGCAAGGCTTTCAACAGCAACCTGTGTCTATGCCAATGTACCATCAACAAAGCCAAGGGATGAGACGTCCGTCTCAGAATCATGTCCAAGCTTCAAACGGGAGGTCTCCTCAGCTTCAGAACGTTCCCTATTTACCAACCCAGGCACAGAACAGTCATTTCTCTACAATGAATGGCCAGGGCAAGGCGCTCCAGAATCATCAGAGTCGCCAAAATCAACCTGGCGGACAAACATCACCAAACCTTCAAAGCATCATGCAGGCTCCTGTACCCTCCCCACAGATGAGCAACATGACTATGCCAAGGCCGATGGAAACAACTGCTAGGGAACATTTCGAGAGATATAGCTCCCGCCGTCGCTAGCAACTCATCTGGATACGAGGGTCAGCTACCACAATATGCTCAACAACATATGCAGCGCCGGGTTTCCTTTCAGCAGCAGCAGCAGCAGCACCAGATGCAGCAACAGCAGATGCAGCAACATCAGATGCAGCAGCAGCAGATACCTCAGCAGCAGATATCGCAGCAGCAGTTGCAGCAGATACAACTTCATCAGCAGATACAAATACAGGCCCTGCATCAACGTTTGAGGCAGCAACAGCAAGAAGGTGGACCACAACCAGGCACAGTCAACGCTGTAACCCAGCAGGGCCATGTCAGATCTCCGAGTGTGAGAAGTAACTCGCAACTCCAAGGAGACCCTTCTCGCATGAATACACGCAATCAAACGTCCCGGAATGTCCGCATTCCAACCATTAACTTGCAAGACTATCCGCACGATCCTTATGACAGAAAGTCTGTGGCAAACTCACTACACCAAGCTGATATCAGGAGTCCCAAGCGCATGTTTAGTGGCGCTTTCAAGTTTACAAGCAACGAGAGATATTACCAGTACATTAAAGGCTTGGCGCTGAAGCCCTCGGCTGTCCCGCCTCATCATCACTTGTATTCTTTCTCGTTCGACGTTTCCAACGAGGAGCATGCCAGAATATCCAGGGATTCGGTTCGACCTGGGGATGTTTCTCAGACCCTACCGGTCAACGTGTTCTCCAATGGATCAGTGCGTCTCCGGCTACGATGCGTCTTTCAGAAAAAAGACACTGTATCAATGTCGGAGGCGCAGTGGGTCCAGGAGGAAAGCGCCTGGCCAGACCAGATCTTCATGCAGTTGAACGGCCGTACCCTGACGGTCAGGCGGAAGCAACACTATGCCCAAGATCAACCAATTGAAATTGGCCACTACGTCAATCCGGGTCTCAATGAGCTCAAGATCTCTGTTCCTCCGAACGTCCCTCACGAGAGGGTGTGGCCATCGAATAAGAAGCCTTTCATAGCTGTTGAGGTTGTGGAAACTCTCAGCCATAGCTCCGTTCTTGCGTTACAAAACCTGAGCGCTGTCTCTGCAATACCCGCCGAGCAAACTGTGGAAATCATCAGGAAGCGTCTAGGAGGTCCATCCGGCGGTACAGATGACGATATTGCTATAATCGCCAGTGATTTGACGATCAGAGTCGCCGACCCCTTCAGTCTGTGCATCTTCCATATACCTGTTCGAGGTGCAAATTGTGAACACTTGGAGTGCTTCGATCTCGAGACCTGGCTCACCACTCGCCCAAGCAAGAAGTCATGTGTTTGCGGTAGCAGGGAAACAAACTGCAAAATTTGTCCCGAGAGCCGTCATTCGCAGACAAATGGAAATGCCCCATCTGCGGTGAAGATGCTCGGCCACAATCACTTCGGATTGATGGTTTCTTGTCGGATGTCAGAACGGCACTGGCAGCGCAAGGTCGGCTCGCTACCAAAGATATCACTGTTTCTGCTGATGGTTCATGGAAGCCGGTAGTCGACTCGGATGATGAAGACGACGAAGACGATAGTGACGTCGACACAATACCAACTGTGGCGCGATCAGCACGATCTCGGTCAGTATCCAAGCCGATGCTACAGCGAGCGCCTGTCGAAGTGATCACGCTAGACGATGATTAGGATGGCATGACTGCGATTCCAACGAAGACATGCCGTTTCAACATTCTGCTCCAAAGCTGGGCTCGAACCTCTACATGCAGCAATACGCTCGACATGAGCATCTAATTATTTGCAACCCTTTTTTTATTTTCCAACCGTGAGAAAGCAAGCAAGGCGTTATGGGTATTTGGGAAAGAAAGGTCCTACACTACAGCCTTTCCCCCAGGAATGGCGGGGTTGGGATCGAGGCGATGAGGAAAAGCATTGAAGTGAGCGAGAAGGGCTGGCCTGGTTTTGCATTGCAATGATTTACTACTTGAGCTGGATGTAGATTAGGAGGCGGTATGTGTGGCAATGGCCACAAGTCCACCCTTTCAGATTAGCCACACGTTACTGGCGGAGGGGAGACATACCGTCCTCAAATGAACATAATGATAAGGTTACGCCAGAAGATGCGCCATAGTTGAATGAATGTGAATTGCTTGAGTGGGCGTAGTAAGATGCCAAACGACCTGGGCCCTAGCTAACAAACACCAAGCGTCTGCCAATGCTGCGGAACAGTAAGCCTGGCCAGATGGACGGGCGCGGCCGAGTGCAAAGAACATGAGCATCGTCTCGGGCCACGCGAAGTTGCGGAGAAGCTAGCCGTTATACTGAGAACGGTTATGCTGCTACTTACGCGGAACCGCCTAGCCCAGGACTTAGCCAAACATGTAATATAAATATGCCAGTCCGCTGTTCGGGTCGTGAGTGGACGAGGTGGCTCTCAGTTTCAACACTTTCATCTCAGCATTGCGACTCATAAACAATACAAGATATACCCGCTTCAGTTTCCAACAACAGCGACGAGTATAATCACCTACACATACACAAAATAAACACACCAAGTTAAACCATGTCCGAACTCACCCATCAGGGACCCATGACCAACTTCTCGTGCACCGTCGGCCACTGGACCGGCGCCGCGGTGCCCCACGATATCACGGTCGGCGAGGTCGCGTACTGGCCGGCGCGGAACCCGCAGGGCAACGCGACGCGGCCGCAGGACACGTTCGAGTGGAAGGCCCTGGCCGCCTGCTGCGCGGACCCGAAGGCCATCGCCAAGGCGCTCGACGGCTGTGTTCTCTGGTGCGAGCTGCCGTGCGACGACGACTTCCCGCCCAACAACGACCCGCGCCAGGAGGACGGCAAGTACGGCGAGCGCTTCGCCGACTGCCTCAAGTCACACATGCCCGACGGCGTCGAGGGGCTCGCTACGGCTGTGCGGCACGCGGACAGGGTCAACAACACCGACACCGACGCCGGCAACGGCAACCCGTCGTCGTCATCGCCCGCGCCGTCTTTTACGCTGTCGCCGACAGCCGGGGCTCCGGGTAGCGGAGAGACTGGCAAGAGCGCCACGGTGCCCTTGTTGAGGTTGCCGAGTGTGCTCGGCCTGGGTTTGGGTACGGTTATGGCTGGGGTTTATACGATGCTCTCTTGAGCGGTAGGATGGTGAATATCAAGGAGGGGTTACTAAAGGTCAGCTTGTTTGAAGAAGAATGGTGCTGAAGAATAATTTGTTAGTGTGAATTTGTGCTCGCATTTCAAGCATGGCGATGGCATTTGCAAAGGGTCCTCCTTTTTCTTTGGGTTTTACGGAAGTATCACTGGCTGCATGAGATCAAATGATACCAATGACTTACATTCTTGTAATCCATTCAGCCTCAAGATCTACTAGTACGTGTCATCTCTCTGCGTCGACGAAGACGTCCGGTCTGACCCCTTTTGGCAACTTGACCGTACTCTCGCACCAGGGAGAGACAGAATGGAACCTGTTTGAAAGCCCGAGGAACATGCCAATCTCGCATACGGTCACCAGCCAACTTGAACTACATTTTACATCACCCCTTCACACGCAAGCGCTTCGCAGCCAAACCCAGGCGCAGGATCTCATGAGAACACAATTCTCACAAGGATGCCGACAAACACTTCCACGGCTGGGTCAAGTTGTCTTGGGCTAGTATTCCAAGCTTTTAAGGCTTATTATCGTTCGCAAAGTGGTTTCTTCTCCAAGAAGCATGGCACAGAGTCACGGTCACTTCAGGTCATCATCGCCGGTGCAGGAGGTAAAGTCATCAAATGTGAGCCCAAAAAGATATGTCCAATTTAAGTTTAAAATTATGTACAAGATTGCGGCTCTTTATGAGGTCGACCAATCATCTGGCTTGCTTTATGTACAGTGCATCATCATCAACACTCCCGGTTGTCTCCTTCGGACACCAGGGAGGTCAAACCATTCCACATCTCCTTTTCCCATTCATCGCGTCATGATAAACCATTACACTCCTCTCCGGAAATCCCGGTGGGTGGATTTACTGGTAAGGGTTGTAGCCGAGGCACTTGGCGTTCTGAGCCGAGCACTCGGCCATGTTGGCATCCGGGGCAGAGCGGCAGGCATCGTCCTTGGCCTTGCAGTCCTGCTCGGCACGCTTGGCGTAAGGGTTGTAACCCAGGCAGTCGGCGTTCTTGGCGGAGCAGTCGGCCATGTTGGCGTCCGGGGCCGAGCGGCAGGCGTCGTCCTTGGCCTTGCAGGCCTCCTCGGAGCCACGCTTGGTGTAGGGATTGTAGCCCAGGCAGTCGGCATGCTCGGCGGAGCACTGGGCCATGTTGGCACCGGGGGCGGAGCGGCAGGCGTCGTCCTTGGCCTTGCAGCTGGCCTCGTCACGCTTCTGGAAGGGGTTGGTGCCCAGGCACTTGGCGTAGTTGGCAGCGCAGAAGCTCATGTTGGCATCGGGAGCGACGCGGCACGAGTCGTAGGAGTCGGAGCAGGCGCTCTTGCAGGCGGCCTGGTTGGCCGAGCACAGGGACATGTTGGCGTCAGGGGCGGTGCGGCAGGCATCGTCCTTGTTCTTGCAGTCGGAGGCCGAGGGGAGCGGCGACAGCGACGTAGCTGAGGATGGCAACAGCGATGGCCTGAGTGAACTGCATTTTGGCGGTTGGGAGAGTGTAAAGGATTGATGGTGTAGTTGGAAAACGGGATTAGAGATTACTGCTTAGGTAGTGAGTGAGTGAGTGAGTGAGTGAGTGAGTGAGTGAGTGAGTGAGTGTTGGATGATGATGAAGATGATAATGGTGATAGAGAGGATTAGCTGTCAGTTGGAGGAAGATTCAAGACTTCTTTATACGCCGAAACCTCCAAGCCATCATCGTAGGGCGGTTGCCCATCTCCATCTCCATTGAAGCCTCGTCGATAACTTGCTTGAGCTATGATCGTCATCTGCCGGCGCTACTGCCCTGAGTGCGGGTGTGCGGAGCCCTTTCTCGTATTTGACGGCGGGCCGGTAGTGCGTGCCCCTTGCAGCCCTTGCAGCCTCTTCTTCAACGCCCCATAACGACGTGCCCACTGCGATCCGTTCCAATCAAAGCATCGCGGCAGTGCGTTGGCATTGCTCAAAGGGGTGCATTGTAAGACGTTTGCTGGCGATGATGGATATTCTGTTCTGTGCCGTAGTGTTGGCAGAGCGCTACACCGTTCTTTCTTTCACTTGCCTTTCTCCTTCTTCCTCCACCAGACACGATACGATCAAGTCGTGTAACTGGCTGTACATTAGGTAACCACAGACCGACTGCCGAGACGATAGTTCGTGCTAGTGGCTAGGGTGCCATGGGGTTAAAAATAGAAGCACCTCACCCTCAATATCACGATCTAGGGTGACGCTACTTTGGCTATGACGTGGTACTCGGGATGGGACAATTCAACATTGATCAGTAAGTCGTCATGGCGGCCGAACCCGGCAACATGACTATACTACAAGTAGAGTATAAATTGTTGACTGTGCCGCATGTGGAACTTGGGGAGCCGCTATATCCGGGTTGAGCCAGCCAGGAGACATCCAGGGACTAGCACATGATCTACAGTATTAGCCGGACCATTTGATGTATGTAAACTATCACCCCCACAAGGGAAAAGCTTGTGTTGTCAGGAGCTTTTGCCCTGTACCCCTGGCACCTGGGCTAGTCTCGACACAGCTCCGTACCATATTCAAATGGTTGATGGGGGAAGCACGAGGCGCAAGGCTTGATGGTCAGTCAAATCGCCTAACCAGCCCTCGGTAGAGCTAAAGAAACCGCCTTACCGCTATGTACGTCAAATGCAACAACAGTCAGTGTAACATCATCGCCTTGGGCTGAATACGAGGAAGTGAAACAAGCGCTATTGTAACTGTATATCCGACATCCCCGGGCCCGCCGCAGGTAACCCGTTGCTTGTTTTTCCCTACAGGGTTCCCTCGGCTTTGTTGCTAGATCCGGTGTTAATCGGTAGTACTCGGTGACCCGGACCGAAGCCATGCGAGATCCGCCATCAACCCGCTATTCGACAAGGTGGGCCTATGGACCCCCTGTTAACGGCCCATAGCATGAGAGTAAGGCTTAAAGACCGTATTCCACACTTGCACCAAAGCCGGTTCAGTCCCTTTCGTGCCGCATGTGTCAAACCCCCAGCAGGGACTAGTCCCTACCTATATGTGCTTTACGTAATTACAATAGACGTATTGCGACGTACCAGCATGCTGTATCACCTGTTTCCATGTACAAAAACGCTGAAAGAAGCCTGGAATCTTGTTCGTAGTGATGGTACTGGGAGGATTGTCGACTGCAGCATGGAGCTGCTTGTTGGTTCAGACTTGGAGAGCCTTTCTATCTGGTTTTTCTGAATAACTTAATCTGTGATGCGGCGTACGATGATATGGTATTCCCAAGTCCATGTCAACATAATCATGGGCAAATAGTCTGGCGAGGCCTTTTTGATGGACTCACTGCTGCATATCGGTGTGTTGTTCTCAAGCTTTGCTGACTAGCAGACCTCGCCAGAAAGAAAGGGGCTGCGTTGGTTTTGCTCAACACGTCTTGCACGTGTTGGGTACCATTGTGATCTGGATCCCCCATTGTCGATCAGGGGGAATAGACCAGCGGAGCCAACCGGGGATGATATTTTTATCTTCGAGACCCTTGGCTGGCGATCACTAAACAATGTCAAAACTCGTACAATGTAAACAACTTCCTATGGAAATAGCCAACGACTGGTGAAACCCAAGTAGTGTTGATAGGCGTATAGCAATGCTTTCGAGGGAGGTGACTAATCCCTTCGTATTTTGTCCCGGAGGGCTGAACCATTACTTACTGTGTACTCCAATTCAGCTCCAATCATTGAAAACGAAGAGGCTACTTGTTGGGATTCCAGCGGTGTAGATAGGCGTGGCGAATTGGTTGACGGGAATATCCAACCTCCACAGCCGCTGGGTAAGTTGGATTCCCCAATAGACGTTGGAAAGCTCTTAACAGACTCTCAGTGACAAATGAGAAGCCAATGAAGATCAGTGGACATACAGATACAGGGGCTCCCCTTATCTGCCCGTGGTACACTGATATAGGCTCAGGTAACTTGGCAGTTTTCTGTAAATGTGGTGGCGTACAGCGTCGTCAACTTTCGGAGAACAAGTCTTAGAATGAAGAGAGGACTTCAGTTAACGCGTCCTGACAAAAAAAGCCATATAGCCCGATTGCCAAGACAAAGTATAGAATATCCGTACAAACGAGGCACACTCCCATATACCATCTAACCAGGTGGTCAAAGGATGCTGGCTGTGACTATCCATCAGCCTTCCATCTGATAAATACGAGGATTGACCTGGCCCGTATGTATACGAATCCCTTACTCTAGATCTACTTTCTAGGCTTAGGGGTCAGAGCAACTTTCAGCTCTTCTTTCTTCCAGCTGGTGAACGCTTTTTGTCTATTCAACCAACCGCGACTGGCTGGGTGCAGTCCCATGTCGAAGTTCCATATGACCCGAGACAAAATTGTCTTGATTTCGGCCATGGCAAGGCTATTTCCCTCCATATTAGCAACGCGATAATATGTCGTTTCTCGGAAGGGAGTAACTCACTTCTTGCCGATGCAGTTCCTTGGGCCATACGAGAAAGGCTGGCAGGCGGCTTTGTCATCCTTCTCGAAGCGCGGATCCCCGAGCCACCTTTCAGGATGAACGACTCGGGATCCGCAAAGTTGTGGCTCGACCGATCTGCCGCGAGCTGGTGAACCCCAACCGTGAAGCCGCCTGGGACGAACTGGCCACAGACTACCCTGCCCCCCTGCGGCACCACTCGAGGGGAAGACGGCGGGGCCTGGGGGACACAGCCGAAGCGATTCTTGCACTACCGCGTTCAGGTACGGAAGCTCGGCCGTGGTCTGGATCGTAATGTCTGTTTCGCTCTCGAACCGGGTTTGGATTTCCGCCGTGAGCCGCTCGAGCTTCTCCGGGTTCTCCAGGAGAAGGTAGGTTGCGCCCGTCAGCGCCGTGGCTGTGGTCTCGCTCCCGGCCACGATGAGCACCTGGGTGCAGACATACGTTTCCTCCATGGACATGGCCTTCTCGCCCTCTGCATTCAAGATGTACGACACTACGCGCACCGGGTTAGCTTGCAAGCCAAATCCCCATACATGATCTTACTACTCATCACCCCTCCTGGAAACAACAGGGTAACCTACGAAAGTCGGGACCATCCGTGGTCAGCTGCAACCGGCTGTTGACACGCTCCACCGTGAACATGAACTGGTCCATCCTGTTCTTGACCAATTTCTTCGGGACAAACAACCAGGCCAGGATACCGGGCAGCGGCTGCGAGAAGCGGCGTGCGGCGCGCATGAACACGCCATCCTGGAAAAGGTCAAACACGGCATCGATCCACCAGTGCCAGACGGCATCCCGAAGGCAATGAAAAGGCTCGCCAAAGGCCAAGTCGCCGATGATGTCAAAGGTGGTGAAGTTGTACCAGGCCGTCAAGTCCACCGCCGCAGCCGTGTCCGGGTCGGAAGCCTGTCCGTGCAGCTTCTGGATGAGCAGGTCGATGTAGCCCCGGATGACGCGCTCCTGGGCCCGCAGCGCCTTGTCCGAGAAGGCGGGGCTCTGTAGCCGGCGCATGAAGCGGTGGCCGGCATCGTCGGCGTCGACGATGCTTAGGATTCCCGAGGGAGCTTTGTTCCACCACTGGGGGTCCTTCTCAAAGTTGCCTGTGCCATCTCGATTTGGGAAGCCTAGAATAAAGGGGAAAAACACTTCAGCAAATTCTGTAGTTTGCTCAGTCTCTTTACCGTCACTTACCGTAAATTGCCGGCCATGCCCGACTGTCGGTATACGACAGCTCGTCGGGGGCTATGCGGACAATAGGCCCGTATTTCTCGTGCCAATCCTTCACTTTCCAGATACTAACGCCCTTGATGTCGTAGTAGGCATGGTAAAGCCTCGTAGCTCGTGCTAGTAAAGGCCCGGGATAAGATGCTAGGGGGTGGAAGTATACATTGTATACCGCCTTTCCCACAGCCCAGAGCAGAACGGTCACCGGCACAGCCAAGGCCAGCAAAGGCGCCCTGGATGAGGGCAATTGGCCGAAAGTCTGGATGAACTCGTCCATCGTCAATCAAAACATGACGATGTCTTGAAGATGGAGGGCACGGTAGGAGAGAATAGCTTCCACCCAATCGGCCAGGACGAAAGAAGGGTCTCTGGGCATGCACTGAGGCCACAGGTTGGCTCAACAAATGATAAGCCTAGAATGCTTATAAATACCTACTCTCCAGGGTACCCAGAGCTCTAGCTTGAGTATATGGGAATACAGAGGGGCTGGTCCTTAAGTAAGGATTCATTACAGATTAGTTCATTATCCCTGATCAACAGAGTTAGAGCGAACATGACCGGCTCGGCCACATAGCTGCTGTACATGCATGGGGAAATCGAGCTGCCTCATTTCGACAAGCTCGCGATATACTCCATATTACCAAGTAAGCGGTTGATATTCTAAAGTGGCCTTATCCAGCAACAGTAGACTGGTGTCATGGCATGTACACCGCTCGTGTATCCAGCGTATCGAGAGCGGATACCGGGTCATACCAAGCCTTTTGTTTCTAGAAAGAATTGCTTGGTTTCTAGAAAGGACCCCTTGGCCTCACGGGAGCACCCTCGAGTCAGAAGGTAACAACCAATGGAGACACGGCGATCACAATCGTCACGAGGATAACATTTGTTTGTACATACGGAGGTCCCCTTCATAAGTCTTTTCTACCCCCTTGTCGCTACAAGGCGTCTTATCAGCTGGGATTCCGTCGGATACGTAATACTGTATAAGCGATACTGTTTTAAACAGTTTACCTTCTAAACGTAAAGTCTAATTGGTTCGATAATCTCTGACGTGCTTCGTTTAGACTCTATAATACTTTACGGTAAAGCGACAGCTAGTCAGCAGCTGTGCTAAGAGACTTGGCGACAAGGGGAGGCGGAGAGAACTCTTGGAGGGGACCTCCGTATCGGAGCGGACAATAAAAGTACGAACAGACCATATCAATAAAGGCAACAGAGCCCGTTAATGAGTACCCCTGTGGGTATTACGACTGACTCGCTGTCCCCCGGCGGGGACCCTTGCATGCAGCAGGGGTCGACCCGCAACTTAACAGACTGACGGAATCTTTTTGGCTTTGTGACAAGGTCAAGGATCCGAGTACGGCGATAAGAAGGTGGCATGGGGACATCGACAACGTCTCGAATTCGTTGCACAGGTAACTGATTGGAGCCCGTTACAGTATGCGATGCTTCGTCGGAGAATCTCCCGGTTATTTTTCTGTGCGTTGCGAGTACACACTTATGGCAGCTAGCCTGTATAGAGAAGATGCTTCGGGAGTGTGCGATTGAACGCGTTTACGCGTCTGTTTCAATGCCATGATGACCTCCTAATATACCTAGCAGATACGGTTACTACCATGAAGAAAATCACCTAGCCATACCACCGAAGGGGCTCCCAATGGTATCCTCCATATCAACAGTACATGTCAGCGACGGGGCCACCGAGTGAGACATAGTCCCACGAAGAAGGAAACTAGTAAGATAGGTATAATGAACATGGATCTATCTGTGTTTGAGATGGTCCCATTTCTAGAATCTATCTGACCCATCGCCTGGATGCATGGTAATGCAACGGGTGGATTCCGGGGGAGGGCGTAATCGGATGTGATCTGAAAGACGCCAGTCTGACTGATGAACCTGAATAACAGGAGGGTATAAGGGGCTCGCTCGGTTTCACCAAGGACTGCTCGGTTGAACAATAACCTGCAAGTTTCCTTGCTTGTTTCCACTTAGACCTAGCTTTTCCCCATGACCATTGTGTGTCTTCGGCCTCCGATCCATTGTACTCTCTGTAATTTTTTAGTCTAACTACCTAGGTGCTTAAGATGTCTGCAGCGGTTCAAAGTGCTGTTTACCAAACACCTCCTAGGGGGGAAGTTAGAAGCTATCTTCGACAGTTCATGCCCCACTCCACCCTGGAAGGAGGATACCTTGACACTCGAGGCGCCTGTTGCCAACGAGCCTTGGTCACTGCTCAACCATGTCCTCGAGTTTCGCTCGACAGATGCCCAGTTCTGGTGGGAAAAGACAGGTCACGTGTTTGCTCGGCTCCTACAGAGAGCAGGCTACACGCCAGCGGAGCAGTACCGCGAACTGCTGTTCTACGCCCTCTTCGTCGCGCCTGAGCTGGGCCTGGCACCTGACGAGAATGGTAATGTACGGGGCTGGCGGAGTCCCGGCACTCCAGACTCAACGCCCATCGACTTCAGCTGGGAGTGGGGCGCGGGGGACCACGCCACCGTTCGCTACTCCTTTGAGCCCATCAGCCCCCATGCCGGCACACCTCTCGACCCCCTGAACCGGTCCGCCACCAACCGATGGATCGCAAAGCTCCGGGAACAGAACATGGTGCCCGGCCTGGACCTGGAGTGGTACGACCACTTCACCGGCCACATCCTGCCGCAGGAGGACATGGCGCGCACCAAAACGGCCGATGTCTTCATCGAGGAGACGACGCCCAAGGCGGGCACCGTCGTGGCCCTGGACCTCGAGAAGACGGGCCCCGTCATGAAGATGTACATCTACCCGGGCCTCAAGGCGGAGGAGCTGGGCATCACCAACCTGCAGCTGGTGCAGCAGGCGATCCGCCGCCTGCCGCAGTACGCGGCCCTGCGCGTCGAGCCCCTGCTCGCGTACCTAGACGAGGGCACGGCACGGTACGGCTTCGAGACGGGCATCCTCGGCATCGACTGCCTGAGGCCCGAGGACGGCGCGCGCATCAAGGTCTACGTGCGCGCCCCGCACACGACCGTCGACTACATGATGGACGCGCTCACGCTGGGCGGGCGGCTGCCCCTAAAGGAGAGCGAGGGGGCCGTCGCCGACCTCCGCGACTTCTGGAACGCGTTCCTCGCCGACGCGCCCGCGGTCCTGCCCGCCGACGCGCCCGGGCGCGCCTCCCCCGGCTTCTACTACACCGTCGGCTGCGGCCAGGAGATCTCGCCCAAGGTCTACATCTCGCCGGGCTACTTCTGCAAGAGTGACGCCGACGTGCTCGGCCGGTTGCGCAAGTTCTTCAGCACGCGCCGCTCCGACGGCATGATGGATAACTATGAGAAGGCCATGCAAGATATCTTGTAAGTAACATAAATTCACAGGGGGAGCCCACCTCCTCCCATTTGATCGATACCTGGAGGGGCTTGAGACTGACAGTTCCTTTCCATATAGCGACGCCCAGACGCTTGCAAGTCGTTGCGGAAGCCAGTACTACGTTGGCTGCGCTCTCCACAAGAATAAGTTGCGGGTGGTCACCTATCTGAGCCCGCACACTTTTGACTGCGGGCGAGATCTAATCGCTGCTCGACGAGGCATGATGGAATCATAGCTTTCGTTAGTGGTTTGTACATATCGATGATGGGAAATGGGGCCATGCATTTGGGTGGGGAGGGTGTCATTTACGTCGAATCCGATGAGCATTGAACGAATATACTATGTTGTTATAAGTGTCATTTCAATAAAACATGCTAGAAAAAGAAATGGTTCAAATTGTGTACAGACGTATTATAAATAATGCTGTCGCATGCTCGTCTTGTGAACATTCCGCTATCGGAAAAAACGTCAATACATATATCACCCCCTATTCTAGCAACCCCTCTCTCCACGAGACCGAGCAATATCATCCTCCAATACCCGACACGCCTTACCCGCCCCAACCTGCGCCCGCAACTCGTCCCGCATCCTTCCGGCATTCTCCCTGTACGTCGGATCCTTCAGGACCGCCTTCACGGCCGCCCGCATGCTCTCGACGCCGGGCCGCTCCGTGCCCAGGTCGACGCCGGCGCCCACGTGCCGCACGCGCGCCGCCGTGTCCTTCTTGTCCTCGGACGTGCCCGCGCACACCAGCGGCACCCCCGCCGCGAGCGCCTGCGTCACGCTGCCGTAGCCGCCGTTGGTCACAAGGGCGCTGCAGAGCGGCAGCAGCTGGTCGTAGGGGACCCAGGGCGCGACGCGCACGTTGCTCTCGCTCTCCTGGCTCTCTTTCAGGCTCAGGGTGGTGCCGAGTCGGGCGCGGATGTTCTCCTCGTGCGGAGATGGCACAACCAGCAGGAGAGAGGGGTCGTCCTGCAGGGCCTCGATGGCGGGGATCAGGAGAGAGGTCGGGTCCATGGCGAAGGTGCCTTGCGTGATGCCGATGATGTGCCGACCGGAAGACGCGGCGGCCAGGACATCATCCCACCATACCGGGAGATCAGGGGACTTGGTCTGCTGGCTTACCAGCGGCCCAACGTAGTGCGTTTGGGGCATGGCCTGGTGGTACTCGAGGGACGGGCACGAAGCTTGGATGTGCAGCTGCGCACTGTACTGCACCACGTCCGACTCGGAGAGCGGCTTCAGCCCCAGCGCCTCTCGCTGCGGGTTGATAACCGGTAGCGTCCATCTGTGCTGGCTCAGCAGCGTTCCGAGAGCCGAAGTCGGGGCGTGCTCCCCGGCGTCGGGCAGGTAGAGCGGAACGACGCCGAGGGTCGCGAAGAACGGGACCTCGCCCAGGTCGTACAGCGCCGCGGCCCCTTGCGGGAGCGCATCGTTGAGCAGGCAGTCCGGCGCGTACGACGCCAGGATGCGGCGCAGATCCGCGACCTGTGCGGCCAGGCGACCTCCGAAGAGGGCCTCGACGCACCCCTCCAGCGTAGTAGGCTCTGTGGTCTTGAGCATCGTGTCGACTTTGACAACCTCGTCAGTGGCCACAAATTGGGCCCCGGAGGCCTCGACCCGCGCTTTCTGGTCCGGACTCGCTAGCCACACGACCTCGTGGCCCCGTTGGACGAGGGCCTGCGCCACGGCCTGCATGGGCAGTACATGACCAGTGGCGTAGAAAGTGTGCAAGAGGAATTTCCACTTCGGCTTGTCCCCTGCCGACGGGGCATCAGGTTGGGCGGACATGATTGCTTGATGCTTCCTCAGTATTGGAACGTGGGCATCTTCTTTGATAACCCCCTCGAAGCACAGCTATATGGTTGTGTAAGAGCCCTTCGAAGGGCCGATTGTGAGTCGCCCACCCCATCTCGGCTGGCCGTCGCGTGCTACGAGCGTTACCCATAGACAAGGGCAGTCACAACGGTCTGGATCTGCCTTGTCCCTTACCGCCACCATAACCCAGCCTCTCTGCAGGTCAGATAGGAACATTTGCGAGATAGCCGCATTTGTCACGGCAATGTGTCAATAGCCAGATACGGTCGAAGGATTTAAGGTTCTTTCCGGGGGTTGATCCGCCAATAATACCATGCATATGCCGGAGCGGGTCCTCTAGCGATAATCCAGGGTGTGGTTGCCGGGTCCGGGGTCCAGGGTCCTGCCATGGGTCAGGGGTCAGGAAATGTTGAGGGGTGGTTGGCCTGCTCACAAAGATTAAGTAGACAATATCGCTATATCGAGAACATGATGTAGTGTTGCGATTGCGCCTCCTCAAAAAGAAGAGCTTGCTGCGATCGACCAGCCATTGAACATTATCGAGTATCAATCGCCAAAATGTCTCGAACTGCGTTGGACAAGCTACCAGAACCCTCACCACTGCGCCCCATGCGGGTCGTGGGACTTGGTGCAAGCCGGTAAGTGATGATCGCTTCTCGCAACATGCACAGAAACATACCAGGCTGACTGATATTGGAGGACGGGAACACTTGGCGTGTTTCTTGCTCTGAAAATACTCGGCTACCGGCCATTTCACATTTCGGAGCTACTTCCCCATGGCGTCCGACAGATGCAGGCGCTCGAAGAAGCGATGGTGGCAAGCTCCACGGACAATCCTTTTACAAGGGCCGAGCTCGACAAGCTCTTCGGAGACTATGATGTAAGTTGGACCTTTGACCGCCAGACACGCCTCGCTAGCCGCCAGGCCAAGGTATTGACGACTGAGAAAGTGTTTGATCGAAAGCCCATGTTACTTGGGTAAGAGTGGCATCCAGGCATACATCGATGACCCAAACGTCAAATTCATCCTTACACAACGAAGCCCCGAATCCTTCGCGAAGTCGCTGACCGGATCTCTGGGCTGCTACTACGCAAAGCTCCACGAGTGGCCGCTGACGGCGGCAAGATTGTGCGACGGCTTCGTCTGGGAGCTGGAGAGGATGTTCCGGCTGATGACCTTCCGGTGGTCCCACGGGCTGCACCCGTCTGACCCCGGATTCCGGAGAGCTTTGGAGCAAAGCTACATTAAATAGTAGGTGGCCAATTACCAAACCAACCACTCTGTTGTCTTATATGGCAACTGACAAATCAAATCCAGCATGAAAACTGTGCATTCACTTGTCCCGGCCGAGCGTGTCCTGGTACTTGACCTGGATAAGGGGTTTGGCTGGAGGAGATATGCGACTTTCTTGATTGTGAGGTTCCGGCGGAGCCGTATCCACGATCGAACTCCATGGCGGAGTTCCATGTGGCCGCCGAGATGGTATTGGCCCCGGCAGTCCGAAAAACAATGATGCTTCTGGCTACGTCAGCCGTTGCTGTTGTTGGGATTGGTGCGTGGTATCTGCAGAGAATGCGTAGATAGTGTGATTAAAACATCACACAAGTGCATTGGTAGTGTAGAATTCACATTACGACCCCTGAAAATATGCTTAATTATAAGATTTTATGCGCGTAGTACTGTCTAAAGTACCCATACACAACGTATAAGAAGCAGGCGACGTCCTCCTGAAGATGGGGGCTCTCGAAGGCTCGAGGACATTGATTGGTCTTTTTTGTGTCGTGCGATACGAAACAAGAACTTGGGTATTACGTCGGACAAGGTAACCCCTGAGACCTCAGAAGTCGCTCTGTTATCTATGTGGGCTTTCACTACGGAGTATGCATGACTCGGACAAGGTGATAACGCAAACAGGGGTAAACAACCCCTGCCCTTCCGAGTCCCTGTTGACCCCAGACTCCGGGCTGAAGTGCTTCTAGAACTCCATAAGACTCACGATTATAAAGTCAAAGCCAAGGCAATGCCAGGCACCCTCCGGTCATCGCACCTCTTCTCTCCCTTAAGAGAGTTTTCACTAATAATTAGATTAATGCCAAGTGACAAGTGCTCTTTAAAAAAAAAAGGAGGTGAGAATACGATTGACCTCTCAGTACGGAGTAGTTCCAACTAGCTTCAATACGAGAACTTGGCGTTAGAAAAGTGTCCTATATGCGTTTCTGCATTGAACACACCAACTTCAAGTTTAAAAATTACATAGCAGTAAATAGATTGATTGTTATTCCTTCACACAAACATCACGGCCCATAATACGTCAACTCCAGGTTCCAAATGGTTGCACTTCAGAATGTTCAAAGGGAGGAAGTGCACACCAAGATTGACTATTTTGACGACCCTGGCGTACCCTTGGTCCCCATGGTGATTGGAGGGTGTGGACACCCCCCTCCAGAAGCTAATGTCTACAGAGTGATTATTGACTCTATCAACAGCCCGGGAAACCCAAGCGTCAACCAAAGATCGCAACGCCAGTGACCATCAGAAATGTCCGAGGGTGTGAGGACAGCTTCACCCTCGACAAACAAGGGTTTCAGTATGTCAAACGCAAGTCCAAGTTCACGAGCTTCGACGACGCCGAGCTGGTCAAGCGAGAGCATTATCCGGAATTGGAAGTGATGCTGCAAGAAGTTCTAGAGACCACCAAGGGACTGTAAGCCAGCCGTATTTTTCGTTCCCCCCTTTATTCTTTCGTTGGGAGTATAAAAGGAGGACGGCTGACCGAAGACCCAAGCCCCAAACCCTCCAGCATCCACATGATGACGCACATCCAGCGCTACAGCCCCGTGGAAGGCGAGGCGCCCAAGGGCCCCGCGGGGCCGCTCTACGGCGTGCACGTCGACCAGTCCTTCGCGGCGGCCGAGGGCGTGGCGCAGCGCTGGCTCGGGGACCGGGCGGCGGAGCTGCTGCAGAAGCCGCGCTACATGATCATCAACATCTGGCGGCCGGTGCGCACCATCACGCGCGACCCGCTGGCCGTGTGCGACGCGCAGTCGGTGCCGGACTCGGACCTCGTCTTCGTGCCGGTCCAGTTCCCCGACCACAGGACCGAGGCCGTCGAGATCCGGCCACCCTCCCACGCCGGCGCGCACCGCTGGTACTTCATGGACCGGCAGACGCCTGAGGACGTCCTGCTGTTCAAGCAGGTCGACTCGTACGCGGGGCCCGGCGTCCCGCGCCGCACGCCCCACTGCGCGTTCAAGGATACCGGCCTCGAGGAGGGCGAGGGGGAGCCGAGGCAGAGCATAGAGATCCGGGCCTTTGTCTTCTTCGACCAAGTAATCTCTGACGAGAATTAGCTAGCTTTGTATAAAATGAGCTAATTCCCACATCCTTCAATGAGATTGAAATTCCAACAAACGCGTAATTTATGGTGAAGAAATTTGTGTTGCAGCCATATGGAGATTTGAATAAGGCCCAATGTGTCCTCGTAGCATTAGTCCGAGCTGGATAAAGGGGAATGACGTGGGACGGGGCGGATAAAAAGAAAAGGAAAATGGAATTTGTTTCGGGCACAATGTTAGCAGCCCCAATCAATCTTCGTCGGGTGTTTAGAATGCATCGTGTCAAATGGTGGTGGCGAAAAGGGGAGGGAAACCCGAAAAGACAAGGAAAAAGGAAAGGAAAGTGACCGCAGAGGGAATCGAACTCCTCTTACCTTTAAGTATATAACTAAAGATACTACCGCTAGGCTACACCAGCCCGGTCAAGGTATACTTCTGTCAAATTGGTTTATAACCCCTGGATGATAAAATGATACTTTGCTTCCAGGTGGGTAAGTTAGTATTCAGAGTTTGGTGATGCCATGGGATGTGGTTGTGTGGGGGTGAAGTCGCTCGTGATTCTAGGTGGCGCATTATTTAACATGCTGTAATACGTCACTCTGGACACTTCATAATATGACATCCAAGCATAGCTCTAGCCTATACTGAGCTGTTGAGGTGGGATGCAGAGAAGTCCTGGAAATATCTAGGCGAGCATCGATGTGCGCAGGAGCGGATATTGACGGAGGCGTCGACATCCAAAGGATTCGCCAGGATTAAAGACAAGATCGTTGTTGCTTAATCTAGAATTGAGGACTTTATAGTGGCTATGTTGATATGACTCGAGGATGGCGATCTCGTTCGCAAATGAGCAGGTAGGCATTGCCCCTTTTTCGTAGCCAATACGACATAGGATTGTTAGTATTTTTATCTGTATCCTCGTATCACATAAGGGAATCATCCTCACCCTAGAAGTCCCATTACGTGGACGCAAGTTACTAGATGCATTTCTCTTGAATAATATCACGTCTACCTCTTTATCGGTATTGGTTTTCTGTTTTTCCAATATTCCGGGACTTCCAATTAGATAAAAGGAATTTTCCACGTAGGATCAAGATAATGTGGGTTTCTCTTATGTATTCGACGCATTCCGGCTTGGCGGTTGAAGTTCCTATGAGTGGAGGTATATTCTTCAGTAACACAGAATCTTCTAACCCAACAGCATACAAGCTCACTTCACCAGCACAAATAAATTACTCCATATGATTATATCGGTAAAATAACCTACATGTGCCGCACAGCTGGCGTGAGACTATTCAGAGTCCTACATGTTTAATCGATACACTGTTCTTTCCAACGAACTCATCTAAACCCCTGAAATCCATGTCAGATGCCAGCGGATACCGGGGCTGCGAGCTTCATTGCTGGACCTGGCACGCGAGCCAACAATAGTATGCATTGATGCGGTAAGCTGACATGGCCGACGTGCGAGTCCGAACGCAGGGGTTTCTGCTCGCTTGGCTTTCTTGGAGGCGCTCCTTCGTCGTACTAGATTCGTCGGGTAATAAGTGCCGCTCCAGCAGATCCGGACCCGGACCCGCCCGAGCCGAAGATCGCATTCGCCACGCGGGTACGCAGGTCCGTTGCAAAACGTAGTTGGGACCAAGAGGCAAGCACTTGCCGGCGGCTTCGGATCTTCTCCGATGTCAGTGTCATGCATCTTCTCCCTTGTTGGTCGTGCAGATGACACGACGAACCAACTGCCATTCTGGTTACAAAATGGGATGCGGGGTTTCACTATTGTTGGAAACAGAAATTGGGCCAAGCCACGTGTTAGCCCCCTAGAAGAAACATAGATAACTAGAGAAACTACGGAGTATCTATATCGTTACTGGGCTCACTTTTGTTGTTCCTAGGAACCTATTATTCTATGACTTTCCCCCCTTTAGGCTACCTCCTGAGTATTTACGCTGATCATTTCCGGCAACAGTAATTAACCGAGAGTATCGTTGTGGGCAGTGTGCCGGTTGGTAGGCTGCCGCCTGTTAAGTATGATAAATTCGATTTCGGATCGGAGAATCACGCCGGCGAAACCCTGACACAGCACGGCACCAATGTTTTAAGCAAGGTCTTTGGCGCACACGTAAGGCGTTGCACCTGTGTCATCGCATATCCGAGCTTGAAGCGGACAGCTAACCTTTCAAATTCAACAAATAACAGCTTGGACTGGCGAAAAAGGCCGAAATTATCGTCGTGGGCAACAGGAATGCCGATCCCCAAGACAGGAACAACCTGAACCAGGAACGATATCTGCAAAGTTCGATTAGGTAGTTAAGGTCCATTCGATGATGAAAATTGCAAGAGATTAAATGCTGACACTACAACTACAAATAAGAGTCTTGGAAGGTGTCGCTCTGGACGGCGACGCAGGACGAGGAAAATACATTACCAATATCTCTTCGGATTGGGTAAACAATCTGAGGCACACGGATGTCATGAAGGAAGCACATTGGGACATGCTCTCTAAGTCTGCTGGATGTAAACCAGTTTCTGGAAACTAACTGTTTCACCCTTGTTCATACATAATACTCAATGAACTTGATAGCTGGGGCCTTGTTATTATTTGTGCTGCGCATAATTTATACTGGACCGCTGGCATCCGAGACAGGCTTGACGGCTGGCCCAGCGAATTCAGCGACCCGGACCCCGAAAGCCCTAAGAGAATCGACAACCTCATCGTTGTGGGCGACATAGGAGCGGAAGGCTGTGTTGCCCCAACGAGTCCGTACGCAGACTGGCTGATCATGGCGCCCGCGTGGCATACATCATTTGGTAAGTACAACTCAGAATCACTTCATGCGTTTATCGAAAGTAACTCGTATCGCCTCTAGCGACTCCAATGGTCGCCGCTTTCGTGGCATACTGGCGTGGTCTTCCAAAACAAATAAGGGCGATGAGCAAGTGAGATGAGAGATCCTGCGAATGTCAAGAAACTCTTGGCTTTTATGCAAATGCCTCAGACAGCAACCATGGAGTATATCGGAATCGACGCCGAACTAGGGGATTATCCACCTAAACCAAAGGTGCCCTTCATCTGGACGGGCCGGTATAATAACATCAAGGATTGCCTCGCAGATCCGAGACATCGTTCGTGTCCAAAAGGAAGTCTTGCTAATGTGACGCCGGAAGGGTCTTGTCCACTGAGGAGGCGCCAGGACGGTGGTGATGCGGCTCATGTGACTTACCTGGCGGGGACGGTGGCGGCGGCAGCGGGAATAACACCATAGGGGATCCTATCACGTATCAACCGGGACCCCCATCGCCTACCTGCACATCAGGCTACGGAACGCTTTGCAGGGGGTACTGCTGTGTGCCCACCCCCACGGGTTTCCCGCCCAACTTCTAATATGACCCCAAGGACCCCAATCACCAGTTGTCGAACATCTCCACGGCCCGGCCGACTTCTGGACCAACAGGCACTCCGACCCAGTCTTCTTCCAGACGGACAGATCTTCCGACCCTCTCGTCCGAAACGCCGGAGGGCTGGTCTGCCTGTGTGACCCAGGACCTCTGCGTGACCACAGCACCTTGCCCTCGTACTTTCTCCGCGCGGGGGACGCCCGTCTGCACGGGCGAGCTCTCCGTTTGCCTGAGCACGACCATACACACCCGGTGTCCCGAGGTAACGGCGGCCGGCGCCGCGCCCACTGCCGCCTTGCCAAAGGGGTTCACGCCGCCATCGCCCACCCCGACATGCGCCGTATTCGTCACCTTGCCATACTCGCCTCCAGATGATAAGCAAGCGCCGGAATTGCAAGTCCCGGAGCCAGCACCAGACGTGGTGCCAGATAGGCCATTGCCGCAGCAGGTCTCGCAAGTAGCAGCCGGGTCGGGTACGGGCTTGGCTGCGATGCCGGCCCTCGGGCAGGGGCTCCAGAACAGCATCAATCCCGGTGATCCCGGGCTGCTTTTCCCTTGACAGGACAATTGCGATGGGAATACCAATGGCAGATGTGCCAAGATCGACAAAGTTCCCTGCCTTGTAAGCACTGCCCTCCCGTCGCGCGCCCCCCTCTCCCACCCTCCTATCATTGTTTCTTTTCCTCTCTTGTCCTGTTCGCACGCTTGGCTAGAATACACTAACCCCTGCTACCAGGAGGCCCACAACTACGCGCACACAGGCGCCATTTCCGGGACCGAGGTGACGGCCTGGGTGGAGGAGGATGGCGTCGAGATGTGCTGCGCCGAGATCAAGTGCAAGATCTGGGACAAGAACTGCAACGGCGTCGACGACTACGCCTGCGGCGGGGGCAGCGGCAAGGGCTGGTCGTGGGAACTACATACTGTATGTACTGCAGCGCCAAGTATGACGTGCAGTTTCCGCTGTACCTCGACCGGACCGGAGGGGACGAGGTCGCCTTCTGTTGTGAGTCGCAAATTCCTAAAATCGCCTTTTCCGTTATTTTGTGTAACATGAGAAGAAGAACCTCTTGTTTCTGCCTAGGTAACGTGGCTGGCCTTTCTCTCCCTCTCCCAGTCCAAAGGAGGACGAGTCCCCGCGGCTTGCCTCGAAGACAGATTCGATTACAAATATGGTCCTTGTGGGTAGCGTCCATATAGAGCAGTGGAGGGAGAATGACTGTTCGATATCTTCTCGGCTAGGCTCGCTCGTCTCGAACTCATGCCCCCTGTTCTTCTCTTCAGTCTTATCTTCACATATTCTTGTCAGTAGAAGCGGTCGTCTAAGTACCGGCGCATTCGTACTGTAGCGAGAAGAAAGATTTATCATAGCATCAACGTCGACCCCTAAACATCCACCACTGAGGCTACGAGCAAGCATACTTAGGCATCTTAATTGACTGAACGCTGATCATAAGTCTGCGGCCAATTCAGCCGTTGAGATCTTTGAAGCTCATATTCGAGATCGTATTGTTGTGGATATCAATGTACATCGCAGTATATACTCAACTACGCAATGCAAAGATAGGGCTGGAAAGCTGAGCGAGCCTCTATCCAAATCTATGACCGTGTCCTGTTTTAGTACCTAACGCCCATGGATGTCTCATTCCTATCATAGCTGAACATCGTTGTTCAGCAGCCGAACTTCTTCTCCAGGCTTGAAGGCTGGCATGCCAATATACGGACATCCGTCACACCTGAAGGCGTCGCCAAGCGAGCAGTTGCCACAAGAACCAACCTTGCCCTTGACAGTGAAATCCACTTCGGTCAGATCGTCTGCTCCAAGCTTCAATGACTGAAGCTTGGAATCGGCTTCTGCTCGCTTCTTATCATCTTCTTGGGCCAGCCTCTCCGCAAGACCACAGGTGCAGTCCTTGCACGCGCGGCGCCGCTTCCCGACCTTGGGAACGCACTCCGTAGCTACGCTGATGTTAGTAGGTTCGTTCAGCCGTAGACTGTCGGGGTACTCACGAATCTCAAGAGGCCTGTTGAGGTCCTCCTCTGTCAACAGCGTATCCTCGTCAATCAAGTCGCCATCGTCTTCAGGGAAGTCGAAATCATCACTGAGATCGACGAAGCCCACGCCGGCTGGCTTCGCTGCAGGCGGCTTCATGTTCAGCGTTTCTTCGACACCTTTGGCCTGGTGTATTGTCACGCTCTCAACGGGGGGGCCAGCTGAGCTCTTCTTCCTGTTCTTCCCAAACCCGAGCTTCAGCGGCACTGCCGCCTCGGCGTCATCCGCCTTCGAGAAGCCATTATCAGCCGTGACAAGGCCAGCGAGGACGGCTTCGCGCGCATCCGGACCGTTGCTGTTGGCACCCAACGAGCCATCTTGTGCCTGAAACTGGCCTCCCACTTTCAATGCCGGTACGATCTTGCTGAAGACGTCGCGGTTGAGGAGAAGCGTCGACTCAATTCGAGAGCCGTCGGCGTCGGTCAAAACCAGGATCAAGTCGTAGGTGGCATCCGGGAGCGAAACGAGACCTGCGGAGAGGCGGTCAAGCATCTGCAGGTCTGTGGTAGCTCGATCGTGGGAAGCGAGGACACCTCGTAGTTTCTCTTCGTGGCTCGCGATCGATGGTGGGGCAAAGCAGCAGAGTGCGGGCAGGGGAGGCTCCTCCTTGCGCCGCCGCCGAGGGGGTGACGAAATCGTCGGTATTGTCGATCGTGACCGCCGCGGGCGACATGTCGGCGAATGGTGCAATGGCGCACAAGAGCGTCGTAATTGATTGAGGGAATTTACCGTGGATTTCTATCCTCGTGATCTCTTGAAGATCTAGATTCTGCGGCAGGGTGGGGTCCAGAAATGGGCGGTTGATGAGGTGAGTGAGGGGTGGTTTATGCGAGACTCTTAAGTTCTCGTACGAGCAACAAACAAGTTGGGAATCAGTTGACTTCAGAATGGAGATGGAATCAATGCGCAAAACGGCAGGTACGAGTAAGGCGACGGATGAATGATTCTGAATTTGATACTTTAGGTTAGGTAGGCACGGAATCAGGCGGCTTACAAATAAAGGCCTGCTCAATGATCACCTACAGTATGGATTTCAGAAGCGGAGATGCTGGATTAGTCACTCGCCTTCGCAGACAAATTTTCGATAAGGTCGCAAAGCATCTCCGGACTGTTCCTCCACTGCCGTTATCAGATCCGATAGCGGCGGCCGTGGGGTGGCAGGCTGGGTGACGTCGGGCCTCCACGCTGAAGTTTTGGAACCATGAATTAATCGGGTTGGTTCTCACCTCGAAGCGCCGCGTACGGCGTAGATCACAGTACACAACAACGTAGGTGCCAGCTCATTTACTCCCCCCATATCGATCATAAATAAACACTCAAGGAAACCTCGGAAGGAGTGTCGACCATCTAGTTGGTCACATGGGATGACTCAATTTCCATTTTTTGTCCAGGCCTCTCCCACAAGTGGGGTCCATTGCTTGGACAGGCCTAGACCCCTGACTTCGGCACGCCGCGGAGCAAGGCACCTGTCAGCCGCGGCGAGGAACAGGACCAGCTGAAAGCCCTGGGATGGACCCTATTATCCTACGTCTGTACGAAACCGGATTGGAGGCTCGAGTTAACTACCTGGCTCTTTACCACTACTTCCAGTTTCCGTGGGGCTGTTGTCGCTGTTAAGAGAGACCACTAGAAACTTCCAGATTTGTTACCAGATCCAACGGACCGACAGATCAAGGAAGTTGGTGAAACGAGTCAGTCATTTGTCTGAATACAGATCGCGAGAACCTGCTTCAACGAATACAGCCAATCAAGACAAAGAATACAGATTGACGACAGCCTGGCGAGAAAAGACGTCAACGGGAATCAACTGTAAGCAGTAGTCTGGACTCTGTAGGCCTCCAGGCCGGAACATGGAAAGGTAGAAAAAAAGGGGAGTAGCGTCCCAGCAGGAGAAGTGGGTTCTTCCCGCATCAAGGATTCCAGCGTGCAGGCCCCTAACTGTAAAGAGCTTAGGGGGTACGCTCGCGGATGCGGATGGGGGACCTGTGACATAAACGTGCAGCTGGACTCAATTGATCCTGTCAGACTGTTTGCTTTTCCTTCCACTCTTACGCCCACAAACATTCGCACTCTATGACTGCACGGCTGGGAGGAATCGTACCATTACAATCTAACAAACATCCAATTGGATTAGTATTGCATCAAAGGAGGTCGGTCATGTAGGCATGGTGGGATTACAGTATGCCCTTAGCGTATCAGCAATTGCTGTACGGAGTAGTAAGATAACCACTATGCAAATGGCGAATAACACAACTACATCTATGCTGCAGCATGTATGTACATGTGGTAATAGCAATGTGCGTGCGTGATCATCAGTAACAACTAGATCCCTGTGTGTTCCCGTTTACGTAGCGGGCGCTTCAAGGTTAGAAGGTTTACGTACGAGTTGCCGTGTTGCCCGCTTTCTACAGCCATGGCAAGACAAACTTACAACATCGCATTCCGGCTCACAGAGTACTGCTACCGCCGCATACATAAACTGGGGTAATGGGGCTTTCCGGGTTGACCATTACGGAGGCGGCGCCGTTAATTGTTGCGGGCTACGGAGTACTTTAGCAGTCGTCGTACACAATTTCTGGGGGAGCAATAGGCAGGCCATCATCTGATGATCGCGTGGGGAGTTGCCTGAGGTCACGCGACTAAGACCCCGATTCTTGGCTTCCTCCTGCTCCATCCAATCGAGTGACTGCAAACCACGGCCCATTGGGTTTGTATCTGACCCGTACCTGTTCTTCCAGAGCCATCCATGTTCCGAGAGGAGACTCAGGAGAGTCGCATCAATCTTCACTAGGTTAAATCACCTCAACTTGTTGGGGACTTCAGCATCTGACTGCCGGCAGCTGGATCTCGTCCAGTCTTGCGATCGACCTCATGTAGTAAATAAGAAGAGCAGCTTCCTTCAACCCAATCCTCCTCATTTTCCTTCTCCCCCAACACCAAAGCAGCATCCTGTTATTCCAATTGAATCAATTGATTAAAACTGGAAGTCATCACAATTTTTGAGGTACAGCTACAGCTACCTAAGCTTCAAGGACAAAAGGGAAACGGCATCCGGCACCCCACATCCAACTTCAGCTCCCAGCTCCAACTTCATCCGCTCCATCCCCGTCAACAACCCCAAACAAGCAACCTTCTACTTACTCTTCATCTTCTCCCCGTCTTCAACCACCCCCAACTTTCAACAACAACCCGTCTTACTTCCATCAACTTCATTCATTCCAATCTCCAAATCGCCATCAGGTCTTCGGGATTGCAAGCTTCCATCATCAAAGCATCTCAACAAGCCACTCCTATCACTTCACTCCAATCTTCACCAGTAAGTACTCCCTCTTTAGCTGTATTACCGTCTCCTTGACCATCTCCAAACCCCGCATGATTGCCCTCTGACGTGGCCTTTGGCTCGTCTGACCACTTGCCTGTTCCTATCATTGTAATCCTTCTATGAGTCCTTCCTTGATACAGTCCCATCTACCAACCAGGCAGGCTTCGATATGTACATCGTCGTATAGAAGATGTCTTACTGTTCTTTGCAATCACGACATCACCCTGGCGGTGATGGGCTTGGAACGGGAGCACATGCCTGGCACCCATTATCTTACCTACCATCTTGGAGCAAACAAAGTATACTGGTTGCTGACAAGTCGTCACCCTCGTAGTGACTCGATCTCACAAGTACAACGAGAAGGACCACGCCGGCCTGGCTGAGGGCACTGTTCTTCCCCAGGAGACCCTTCCCAAGTTCTTCGCCAAGAACGGGTTCGACGGGGTCGACCCCAAGAAGACCAAGAAGAACGGCGGTGGCCGTGGCAACTGGTAAGTTTTATAATACTCTATTCCTTATCAACACCGCCATTCGGGCGAAGCCGATCTATCAGGATTGGAGCTCACCATCTCTAGGGGTGGTCTCGGCACTGAGGTAGTCGACGAAGAGTTCAGCTTCACCAACGCTCGTCGCCGCTCCAACAGCAGCGGCTACTCGAACCATCTCCATGACTTCAAGACGAAGTTTGAGGTCAATGAACCCGAGCCTGTCTTCGAGGAGAGCATCCACGGCCCTGAGCATGAGGAAGATAATGCTCTCACCAAGACCGAGAGCTCCTCGAGCGCCGGCAGCTCTGTGGACGAGAAGGACCACAAGTAAAGATGTAATATTCCCCAAGCTCCCCAGAAGGGACACACATTTGCCCCACGCCCACACATTTGAAACAACATAGGCACTCGACATCTTTGCTGGAAGCTGGTACACTAGGATTGACACTGGCGTCAGAAACGGTATCATTACGAGACATGAACAGTTTCCTTGCGTTTGGGTTTGATGATGAAAGAGATGTCTACAGAGATGACAGGGGCCCATCACTGAATGTAACACTAGCCACAACTCGTGGAGTCATTGGCTCTTCAAACGAGATATGACCAATTGACCTTGTACTGAAATATTTTGCCAAGTCGTCCTCAGACTAGTGATCATGTTGGATTTGAAAATGCGATGTGACGATCATTAGTCTTTACTTCGCCAGACCCAACTGCTGTGGCAGATCGAGGAATCTCCAGAAGTGCCCAGAACCTGCCTTGCAGGTTTTGCAGCCTGGCCGTCGACCTTTAGCCTTGTAATCCTTAAGCAGCGGACCTGACGGTTCCGTATAGGTTCTTTACTAAACGGTCCATCAAAGAGGTAGATACTATCGTCGCCTTCCTCGACGAGATACCAGAGTAAGCTGGGACTGGTCCGACTTACTTCTCCCGACTCGGTACCTAAAGGAAAGATAAAGGCAGCCTCACATTCCATCGCTGGGCTGTTGGGTATTTCTCTAGGGCGGTCATCGGGTAGATATTTAATGACAATATCGTTATCGGATTTGTCGATAATGACGCGCTTAACGACATCGTCTCTGCTCTGCACGGCAAGGAACCAGAGCGGTCCTATGACGCGCTGGGCGAGTGCGATGGAGTCGACGGGCCCTACGTGTTGTAGGTGGGAAGGCCACATGAGCTGGCCAGCGACCGACTTCATCGGAAAAGCAGCGTACCCTTCTTTGTTGAGGAATAAGAAGTTTTTGTGGAGGTCCCGATCCTCGGGTCCGATCTTGGGGGCATGGAATATAGTAGTACCCTGGCCCTGGCCCTGGTCCTGGTCCTTCTTCGCCACGCCGCTCGACTGCTGCTGCTCCTCGAGCGGCGGGACGTGCACCCCGTCCCGCAGGCCCTGGACCAGCATCCGGGCCCCGACGGGCGTGACGAGCTCAAGGAGCTGCGGGACCGTGCACCGCGGCGGGATCCGGATCAGCTCGTCGTCGCCGCGCGACTGCGCGAGCACCAGGCCCTTGTCGAACTCGTGCGGGTCGAGCGTCTGGAGCGACACGCCCGTCGCGTCCATCTGGCGCAGCAGGGCGTGGTGCAGCGGCGCCGGGCCGCGCAGGTTCGGCAGCAGGGACGGGTGCACGTTCAGGCCGCCGTACTTGGCGGCCTCGAGGAGACGGCTCGGCACGAGCTTGCCGAACGAGACGGCTATGATTAGGTTGATGGCTGGGGGCATCTAGGGGGGAGGGGTGAATATTAGCCTTTTGATCTGCAGGTACAGCCCGACCAGGCTTGCGGGGTTCGCAAAAGGGGAAATGCCATTGACGATGGACAAGGAAAGTTTGGCAAATAGCGGTGGTGACTCACGTCCCATTTGGTGAAGGTGTCTCGCTCATGGATGGGAAGCCCAAGCTTTTCGGCTACATCTCTGATGGGGGCTGGCAACGGCGTTAGCGTTTATGGTCTCTTATGTGCATGCATCATTTCACAATCGGTGGAGGGAAAGGACGGGCAACAAGGAGGAGAGGCTTGCTATTGGCGTAGGTAGAACAGAGATATCAATACTCACGATGCTGTATCAGCTTCAATCCCCGGCCGACCCGCTTCCCCGGCCGGACCACGACGTCTATGGACTCGATCAGGGCGGGGTTCCGCTCCTTCTCCTCGTGTAGGGCTCGCAGCGAGGCACTACTGAACTCGTCGGAGCCGCAGAACAAGATGCGCAGGGCATCGGACTGCTTCTTTCTCTTCTGCTGCTGCTGAAGAGTGCGAGAGGTAGTGGAGAATCCCCTCTGCCGGTAGCAGTAGTGCCACCACATCCGACATGAGGCTGTTGCGACCATTGGGGCCTGCCAAGCTGTTGCGGTGCGCGGCAGCGCACTGCTCACTACGACTAGGGGACGGCGCATCATGGTGATGTTTTGGAGGGCTATGCCTTGGATACCTGGAGTACCATTGGTGCTTTTCGACAATGCTAATTGAGGTTCCTGTCCTGTGTTGCGAAGTATAGCAAACCTCGTACAATGGGAATGGAGTTGGTTTGAACTCAATGTGGATCCAAGCTTGACGCGCTTCAAACAAGCAGAGAACGGAACAGACCTGGTCTCCTCGATACTGTCGCAGTCAATAGATACCTAATGTTCGACAGTCGCTTCGTTTTCGTGTTCGTTCTTCTTTTTCCGGTGCCGAAGCACATGAACAATCCTTTTTCTTCCATCGTGGCGTTTGGCCCCTGCAGCATGCAGTGTTGGAGTTGGCTTAGTGCGATATGCATTTAACGGGGGTCCCACAAACAATGCCCCTTTTCCCAGGGGTTATTTGGATATATCGATCTCGATACTCAAGCAGCGTCCAAATCATCAGCACAGGGGGCCATCTCACGTGATTATAGTCAGAGCTCTGACGGCGGGTAACAGTGTATCTGTAGGCGAGCACATAAGAAGAAATCCAGCAACATATCAATTTCTAGAGTCTACGTAATGAATATACGTGTACAACTCACTATCTTTGTCAGCATTACTTGTTACTATTCAGCTTTCAACTGAAAACTAAAGTAATCACCCTGCAAAACGAGAGACTCATAACAAGCAATTCACCTCCCAGGTACAATGAACTCGGGAAAAAAGGGCACAATACCCAATTCAGTACCTCCAAAACTCTCAAATCCGAATAACATATGTGCCTTCGATGGATCACCTAAAACTAATAGCAGTTTCCAACTGGGCTTTCAACGAGTGTTTCCAATCCTCCATTTCGAAGTAGCTGTGTGGAGCCAACAAATCATAGCTGGAAGCAAGCTGCGAGATAAAGCTTCATGAGCTTGAGATTGCCCCTTTGAATCAAGCATTGAGGCTTCCGGGGCACTGCGCCGTTTTACCAGGAGCTTTCTCGAGGCCGTATACAAAGTTATCGAATAAGACAGCAAGGCTAGTGAGGGATGAGGTGCCTCCGATAAGCTGGGCGGTGCTGTCCAGATGAAAAATAGCCCGGAGGACAATCACAGGAAGTTGCTGCGGATTTTCGACCTTGTGGGAATCGAAGCGGTCGTCCTTCAGTGCGGAGAGGTCGATCTTTTGCGTCCGCTGATACCTGAACGTGTCGATTGGCGCCTTGCTGAGATCGGCGCCGTCTAGAATTTCGACGGTGCAGTTGATCAGGTAGCTGATGAGGGTGCTGTCTGTCCGGGCGAGGCAAGCTTCCGCGTACTGTTCCATCATGAGCTTGGTGAAGTTATTGGCAGTATCGACCGCAATGTATGGCGACACGTTCAGGTCGGTACCGCTATGCTCCATGGCTGTGCCTTCTGCGACACCGAACGAGCTTCCCCAGACCAGCCCGCGATAGGGTACCGGGAATTTGTTATCGGCCGGGAGTGAGCCGGTTAGGACCGCGGCTTTGAGAGTTGAGCCCTGAAACTACGGAATGTGTCACGTCAGACAATTGATATGAGTGAGCAAACAAGGTGGAGAGTATTGGAAACATACGTCCGTCGTGACCGTGCAATCTACGGGATCAGTGGTGCCAGAGGCAACAGCCGAGATGGCTAGGATGGCAATGAAACCTAGGGAGAGCATTTCCGAGTTCGTCGCTTGTCAGTTGGGATCTGTCGTGTGTTCGAGTCAGGGAATATGAGCTGGAATAAAGATGTGGGCGACTTGATTTGCTTCCTGTATTGGTTACCAACAGTGTCGATCACAAAGCTTTTATATATTTGAGATTATGGGCTTCCCAACCTCCATGCTGGAGTGGCAGCTTGGGTATTACGGGTTGTCGTAAAGCCCATCTTGGTCCATCACGACCGTATGATGCGCCATTGTAACACCGGAATCAACCTCGGATTTCAGATACAATCCCATTCTGAACCCAACGCACCATCTCCGGGATATGGACACCCACCTAGTTATTATCCATGCAGCCCGTTCTTCAAACTCATATTGCATCCAGAGCTACCAACATCATGCCAACGGCTTCTTCGCCACCATAAGGTACATGGGAGTAAACAGCTTCTTCTTACCGCCCTCCACCAGTGCATCCGCCGCCCTACCCAAGCTCTCGGCCGTCTTCCGCGTGCCCGCGGGCACGATCCAGGCCGCCTCGAGCATGCTGAGGAAGCTGTGCGAGACAATCCGGCCCCACTTGTTCATGCGCAGCACCGTGAGCAAGTCCCCGAGCGTCTGCGCATGCCGCAGGTCGCTCCCGAGGGGCCAGTACCACGGGGAGGACGCCGCCGATTTAGATCCTGATTTGTCGTCGTCGTCGTCGTCCGCCGCGGCTAGGTCTTCGTGGAGCTCCAGTTCGAAGCCGGCGGCCTCGATGGCCGCCAGCCCCTCGGCGATCTGGAACATCTGCGGGATGCCGTCTCCTTGCTCGATGTCGAGGCGGATCCGCCGGTGCGCCAGGTCCGCGTTGTCGTACGCGTCCTTCATGAGCCACTCGTACACCCCGAAGGTGCCGCCCGGTTTCAGGACGCGCAGGATTTCGCTGTATACTCCTTCCAGAGACGGGGCGTGGCACGTGGCCTCGATGGCGTAGACGGCGTCAAAGAAATTGTCGGGGAATGGGATATGCTACAGGTAAACAAGACAGAAATCGTAAGTCAGTCTCGCATATCTCATGATCTAAACAGTCGCTTGTGGCACAAAGATTGGCATCCGCTTACCATGAAGTCGCCTTGCACAAAGTCGAGCTTGTGCGAGAGTCCCTCTTTCGCAGCGTAACTCCTCGCCCGCTGGACCTGGTAGTCGTTGAGGTTCAGGCCCGTGACGTGACACCCGGCGAACTTGACGATCTCGCGAGCCGGTCCGCCCACGCCACATCCGACGTCGAGGACGCGCATGTTGCTCTTCAGTCCGATGCTGTGAGCCAAGTAGTGTTCGTGCCGGGCTATGGCTTTCGAGAAAGTTTCGCCATACGCGAATCGGCAGAAATGGAAAGACTCACACCAACCGTACTCGTAGAGGTCGGTGGCCAGGTTGTAGTATCTGTTCGTTGGGAGTTGACGAAAGTCAGTCTTCGTCTGGTCCGGGATCTTCCAAGTGATGGAGAGGCCTGGCGTGCTCGCGAGTGATGGTAATGGTGACTTACTGTCGACTGATAGTAGTGTAGTCGGCCGTCCGGGCCTTCCGAATCTCTTCTGTCTCGTCTTCGGCCTTCTTGTCATCCCAATGTTGGAAATACTGCTCCACAGCCACGTTCTGGGCCGCGCTATTCTTGTTCATCATGGCTCGGAGGCCACCTTGGGCTTTGTTCGAGTTTCGATGGAGGGCGTTGTCGAAGGCCGACATCTTGGCGATGTCAGCCGTGATAAGTTCTTTGCTCTTGGACATGGTGTAGAAGGCGATTCGGTCCCTGGGCGATTATACGATGTTGATTGCAATTAATTCTGAAGATGAGTGTACTGCGTAGTATCAATCTGACATATTTATATTTACAAGTGTTTGTATCCATACACCTGTGTTGTTTAATAGCGTGTTTAATGTCTAAGTACATACCTATATTATATAGCGTGGAGCGAACTTAGTCGTGATTGGCTGGGTTATAGTATAGGATCCGAATACGAACACGCCTATCAATACGATTAACCAATCACGCATATTTGCCCACGGCACATCTCGTTAATTGAGCTAGTGAGCCGAGACTATGATGTCTGACATTACTTACTCAATAACGTATTCACAACCATTTTCGGATCCGTATTCGCCACGTCGTGATAAATATACCAAATTGCCAAAACGGTTCACCCCTAACCATTAGCAACAAAGCTATTTGTCCATGTTTCATTTCGGGGTTACACGGGTGGATTCACGACTTGTCCTTTGTCCAACATAGGTGCCAATCATGATTTCCATCGCCAGGGATGGTAATATAGGACTCAATTGTTACCGGGAAAGCCCGGTGTACCATAAGCTATTAATCAAGGGATCGGTCTAGCTCCAGCTCCATTGATCCTCCAGAGTTATGCGGTTCGGTTCGAGTATAAATCACGTAGCCTCCATATTACGCAGAAAACGTCCTTAATGGACTCTTGGTGACATTTTCCCTTGGGCAGAACATCTTGAAATTGACCATCTTTTTCGCCTTTTGCCTCTGAAGTTGCGTATTCGAGGCAAATCAGAACACAAGTGCACTTGGGCATCACGATAGCCATATTCTATACATATTGTCGTCTATCCTATGTATCCTAGTTTCGACATAGATCTCACGCCACTGCAGAGCCAAATTAGCTTATACAGTAGAATATCAGGTTGCTATTTTTTACTTCTTCATAGTTCAGTTGGTAAAACTGCGACTTTGTTCGGTACCCTGGCCTGCCCTGGTTTCCAATCCCAGAAACAAACAAAAGTAATCAGGCTCAGTATCGTGATCAGAGGAGTAGAGGGCCGTCAGCGAAGAGTCTGGTCATATCATAGATGACACTCCGACCATTGAAAATAAGGAGTGTCAAACATAAATTGGAAGAGAGAGGGAAAAGAGGATAATTGATGAACTCCCAATATGTCCAAGTTCCGGATTGTTATTCCACCCACGGCACCCTGAACGACTGGCCCTACTGTATTTACCTGTTCGAGCAAGAGTAGTTTAGTGTAGAAAGGAGCAAAGGGGCAACTCACACTCGTAAAACTTAAAAGACCCGCCAGACTTCGCGCATTCACGGACCTAACCGTGATCCTGAGGAGCCGGCCTTCTCAGCGAGGAGGAACACGGTAGGCATTACTGTGTCTGGCAACTTCTGCCGGGTGCCTTGCAGATGAATAATCTTGCAATCCGCGTCGAGCTTTGTCTCCTCAATAATCGTTGTGTCGACGAGAATCGCGTGTGATTTCTGCGCCATCGTTTTCGCTCTGTTTTTGTTGCATTTGACCTATCTTCTCGAACGGTGCCGTATCAACTTCCACTCAGGGGGCTGTGGCCTCCTCTCCCAGTTCTGCATATGCATCAGCAGCAGCGGCTTGCTTCGCGGCCGCGACCATCTCACAGTCCATGAAGAAGGCGGGGACGGGGATAAATCCAGATCGATCCCTGTTCGGACAACGGACAGAACCGTGATAGCCATGAGGCTGTCGACGCCGAGGTCTCCGAGCGTGGCCTTGTCCGTCATGGCTTCGGGGGCGACACCGACCCCGGCTGCTACGATGGCGAGGGGATCGGAGAAGCAAGTCGCTCTGGACCGGAACCGGGTCTGGTCTGGGAGAGGCAGCTCTGGATGTTGTCTGGTTGTCAGGCGGAGGTATCCAACAGCGTGGCCCATCGTGGCATCTCGAGATGACACACGTGCCTTGTTGGCAATGGGTAAAGAGTAGCGAGGACCACCACCGGCAGCCGGCCAAGGCACAATTCCGAGAACATGATCCAGCACGGCCTTCTTCATCTTCTGGAAAACCGAACATCCGTCAGTATCTGCACCAACTGTCCGCCTTCAGCACCAATAAAAAGAGAAGCCGCATCCACCGTGGTACCGGAAGCATATACATGCTGGCCTGACGAATGCGTCGTATACTTGGGCCCGGGAACGAGCGGCTGCCACTGGCAAGACTCGCCAAAGCCCTTGGCGACGTAGATGAGCTGGTTGTGTGACAAGGGCAATAAGGGCTTGGTTCTGGTTCAGCTAATAATTGACTATGGCACTTCTAGGGGCTCTGGTCTTCTGTCCTTCCTCTCCATCTGGGAGGGTGATTCGTCAGGTTTATATACACCTATCCTGGCTTCCTCCAGGGGTCCCTTTTATCCCATAACCGCCATATCCTTCAGGAATGTAGTTATCCGTTGGGCCGACATGCATGCCTTCGTTGGTATGCGTGTGACAGGTTGTCCCGGATCGTATAGAGTTATTGAACAAGAGCCCGGTGAACTGATGGAGGCCGTTATAAATAAAGGGGCTGAGGGCTCAGTTGCCGGCTGCCATGTTCGCTGCGCGAGCAGTAAGTGACGCGACGACGTCCTGGGAGCCGGTGCTCACCAAACTCTCGTCCATGAAGCGGTATTCGCCACCGCATCGAACATAGTCCCTAAACAGGCGATACACGCTGAGCCACAAGATTTTATGAGCATTCCCAGCCGCGGCAAGGTCACGCAGTTGCTGAATGCAGGTCTGGTTCTGATCCGAGGTCAAGAGCTTAGGAGCAGTAATGGCAGCAATGGCGACACGGCACTTGCCAACCAACATGATGGGGTTAATTTTTTCACTTCAGCGCAATTGTGCGTATTGGAAGAGGTGGCAACCACGGGAATGGAGGCGCTTGGTCAAGCGAAGAGCAGTCATTTACTCTTTTCCATGATCCCGCAAGCTGCGATAGTTCAGGATGTTCAATTGAGCGACTTCCGCTGCTTCGCTACCGTTGTTCTGCTTAGAAACGCCACAATCATATCCCATCGCTACTGATAATGCTAGAACCAATTATTACGACATCACGTTAACATACATGTTTTGGGCTTACTCTACTACACAGTAGCACTACAGGTGTGAGTGAGCCCTTGAAGTGTGCAACAAGGACCGCCTCAGCCAAATAGGAGTAGCTCGTACATTCCAGTGGCAGCTCATAACTCTGATCCAGACACCAAAATGAGGTTACGGGAACGGACAATGTTTGGGTTTACTTTATTAGTACTATAGATATATGCGTTTCCAATACTACTTACACACCAAACTCCATCCTGGGGTATAATCGCCACGCCAACAACCTTTTGCGCTACAATCTTGTCATGATATCGGTCATTAATGCAGACCCGACTTTTCTGGTGGCATGGTACTCGGGGCATTCTCCGCCGTAACTCCACTGTACGCCGGCCGCTCGATCGGACATGTGAGCTCCTGTGCCATGGCTTCATCATAACTCGGGGGCGGCGCGTCATCGTGGCCTGGTACGTCATTCGGGCCCAACTGGGGCGGATAGAGCGCATCATGAGGTGGCGGCGGCTGCTGCTGCTGTTGCGAGGACGTAGCTCCCGACTGACGGGGCGGTAGGGACGGCGGTTGTGGCGCTGTCTGTTGAGGTCTGTAGGAAGAGGAGTCGAGGAGCTGCGCCGGGGGCGAGATCCCCGAGAAGATTTCCACTTTCGATAGCTTCAGGGGCAGATAGATCATCTGAGGATACAACACGACATCCTTGCCCTTGGGATTGGGGAGGCCCCAGCTGAGGCCGATCTTGACTTCGAGCTCGTATCGCCGCTGGAGGTTACAAGCCGTAAAAGATGGCGCGATCGTGTTGGGCAGGGGCAGGTTCGCCCACAGCCCATCCGGGATGACAAACTCGGAGCCGACAGGATCTTGGGGCTTGCCAGCGGGTATCTGCATGTTGGACTCCGAGCACACGACCCAGCGAGTCACCTCGGTGTTCTGCAGGTGGTGCGCCCGCACACTGGTGAACCCTATGAGCGCGACTTCCAACGAAATCACGTAGACCTGTGCAGTGGACGGCTCGAGCTTCTTGGCAATCAAGCGTAGAGGGACGGGCTGGTTGCAAGTGAGAATGCTCGGAAATGGTAGGCGCGCAGACATTTCTATCGTAGGAGGTCTCTCCTGTCCCTCGTCCGCATTTTCTGCAGAGGTTTTGTTGGATCCAAAGAAGGAGCGCTTCTGCTTATATGGTGCCGGTGACCGGGGTTTGAAGGCGAAGGGGCGGCGCGCGAAGGCCTCCTGGGTAGTCTTGGGGGGCCGCGGCGGCTCGATGGGGAGAAACTTGAAGCCAACCTGGTATCGCCAGTTCTCTTTGAAAAAGCCGGGCCGTTGGATAGTGACTTTGATGTAGTAGCGTATCTCAGCCTCACGGGGGAAGCCGGTTAGTGAAGGGGGCAGGGTGGACTTGACGTGCTGGAGCATCAGCTGTTTGGTTCCATCCATGGTCCGATAACCACCAAGACCAAGTAGGCCCTGGTTTGCTGAGCCTCCAACACCTCCCACACCGTTTAACTTCGCCATAGCATGGGGATCCCCGCATATATTGTTCAAGGGTAACTTCAACTTGAAGGGGGAATTCATGTTGCCCTGGATGCAGTACGCCAGGCATCGCCCCCATAGCTGAAGCTCCCATGCTTCTCTCATCGGGATATATCTGCTGCACCATGTAGAGCAGCTTGTGGTTCTCCGTAACGATATCTCCATATCCAGGGCCTGGCGTAGAGGCACGCCGGCGATCGTAGTCGAACTCAGGCGCTGAAAGGGCAGTCGTCGATTCCCCCTCCAGCTTGATCACGATGTTGCCCACATTTTCTGGCCTGTTGAGACCCAAGAGGACCCGACCCGAAACGAAGTCGAGGTTTGTGAAGAAATCAGGCGCATTGTCGAGCGATATTCGTATCGACATCGTGGGCAGTAACGGTACTATACTATCGGTGAATTGGTGAGGTTGGAGGGTCACAGAGGGACGAAAGGTGGGCAACTCGGTTGGAGGTTGATCGGGTAAGACGGCTGGGTCTACAATGGCCTGACTCTCTCGAAGAACATATCCGTCCTACACGTCGCAATGGTAGAAGTGTGGGAAGAAATCAAGGCTCGGTCATACTGAGAAGGGCTCTTCAGAACATGGAGCTGTCCAAAGAATGTTTGAAGAGGCAGAGACGTGCCGGCGCATTGTATCGCAAGAGTCGGAGATCACGCTGCCCAGCATTAAAATGGAAGCTTCGGTTCGCTAATGCTCGAACCCCACGTAATCCAGCACGCCGCTCGGGGTTATGTCATCATACATTGTTCTTATCGCCCGCTCAACTGCTTATCGCGCTTCCACTTGCCAATTGCCATGTTCACTACCACCAATATGATCGGGTTTCAATAATAGGTAAAAGCATGAGCCTTGTAAACAGCCGAATCGCTGTTCTCGTACCTGATGGCCCTGAGAAGCTGAGAACCCCGACCTTATAAAGCCAAATTGCTGCTTGCGGGGTGATGCTCGCTACCGAGCTGGCAGCTGAGCCCCCTGTCCTGGACGCCTATTGTTTTTTATGTGCATCTCATTCTCAGAGCTTAAACCCATCATCTTTGTCAGTTAAGTAGTCAAAACCATCGCAACTCACTCACTCATCACAGAGGCACATATAGGCGTGGCCAAGAACCAGAACAAGTGCAGAGGGGAACGAACCCTGGGTCCTCATTGTCAAGTTGTGTCGTGACACGCGTATGCGAGTAGTAGAACATTGACGACCAGACCCTACGCCGACCAATCCATTTGGCAGACCAGCCCCTGATCAGACTCCCCCGGTGTAAATTGCAAATCACCTTCAAAATTGAAACGAGAAAATCTCTGTATGCACACGGGCCTCGGTATGAGCACATAACTGGCCTAATTCATTGCCACATCCACTGGGCTTAACCTAGCGAAAAGACGATAAGATTGCGTTGCCTTGGACTACTTCAAATCTAACTCCCAGACTTCGTCCTCCTAGACCTCGTCCTCTAGGTAGCGGTATGCGAATTTGAAGTCCGCCTTCCGACGGTTCATCCTGTACTTTGGTTAGCAATGAGTTCAACTCCATTCAGATCTCGCCGGCTGCTGCCCGCCTTCACGGACCTGGACCAGAGAGGAAAGGAAAACAGAAAACAAGCAAAATTAACGAGGGGGAAAAACCGCTCCATCGAAAACCCTGTATAGGGTACAAACTCCTGAAATCAACGCTGGGGCGGAACAACTCTATGGGGAAAACTCGGGAAAAACAGCAAATCGGGGATACAAGAACAAGAATACAACAACTATCGGGTACATCGAAACTCCCTCCCTCTCTCTCTCTCTCTCTCTGTCTCTCTAGTGCACTAGCACTATGCCTCCTCCAACGCAGCAAGGTAAAGAGCTTGCGAGAAGTATGCTACTGACCATGTGGACTCGTAATCGAAAAAGCGGTAAGTGCCTTGCTCGAACTCCTCCGTAATCGACTTGGGCTCTTCATGTCGCTGAAACCACGTTTGGTACTGCTTGTGGAATCTCCAACTCTGGTCCTTCAGCGCCTTGGCCGCAAGGTACTGTTGATATGTTCCTTGCTTGTAGTAGAAGACGTAAAACAGCGTATCGGGGTCAATTCGAGAATACAGTCGCGGGTCATCGAAGATAGCCAGGGGTTCCTGGGGATATTGAGACAGCGAAGAATGGCGTTGCTCAGGTCGATACTTCCGGGGAGCATCAGCATCCACAAGATCCGGGGTACTCGTTTGAGAAGCATGCATCATTCTAAGATGTGCCTGCGATGACACCGGCAGTTCGCGCTTCCTGGTGACATTGAATGAATCGAGCAGATCGGAGAGAGAAGCAGGCAGGTGATAGATGGACTCTTCCTCGTCATCCTGGTCGTCGGGCTTGACGCCGTTGGAGGCGCCATTCGTTTGCGGAGCTATTCAGATAATCAGTATGCCTTTGTAACATAGTGGGTAGTGAAGCCACCAACCTTTGGATAGCGAAACAGGCTGTGCAGGGGACTTGCCCGCGGCTTTGGAAGCTGCCTTCTCCTTCTTAGCCACAGCTGCAATAGCCGGTATAGGCTCGGAATTCCTGGAGTCGGTTATGCTGGAAGGCGCAGATGGTCTTGATTCTGAAGTGGCGGGCTGTATCGATGCGATGCTTGGGGAACTTGCAGCACTTGTCCGTACACCAGGTAGTGGCGAGACGCCTGTTGAAGGTATGACCGGGGCTGAGCCCGGAGGCGGGGGTAAGGGAGCGATGCCAAGGTTGTTCTTGTCCGCTGCCGCCGCAGCTGCCGAAGCATACTTCAGTCCCTCCCCAGCAGGCCGCGTCGGCAAAGAAGCCGGCTTCATGCTTGCGCTCGTGCTGCTGCCATTAGTGACGGTCGACAAGGGATTATGCAGCGTTGCCAGTGTCGGCAACGGGGATTTGAGTTGTGCAGACGGCCGTCGGCCAGCCGCAACAACGGCATCCACTGCTGTCCGCGTCGGCTTTCCGGGTAAGCTACTCGGCCGCGGCTCGCTTTCGGGAACCTCCTCTTGTATTGACTGGGTATCTTGAGAAGATACACGGTCATTATCGAGATTCATGCCAAAGACATCCTCGTCTTCTTGCAACTGCAATTCGTCGTAGAGCTCCTCGTCCTCGACGAAGTCGTCGTTCATGCCATCCGACACGTAATAGCGTATGCTCTCTTCCAGGTCTGTGACCTGGTCCGACTCGACACCACCGTTTTCCAGCGAGCGCCGAATCAGCTCCATCTTGGATTGATGCCATTTATGTCGCTCGATGATATGCTCGATTGCTGCTATCCGGTCTGCTTTCACTGTGTTGACCTTGCCCTTCTTCATGGTGGCGTGTATCGACTCGCTCTCGGCTTCCAAGGCCTCGATTTGTTGTTCCAGCTCGTCTACCATGCCAGCCAAGAACTCGCTCGATTCGACCTTGGCCTGCTCTTTGGGGTCGAGTTTCGCTTGAGCCGATAAACCCTCTTTGGAGTACGCTTTGGTCTTCATGGCCTTTTCCACGGCCTTGAACCTCTCCATTTGCTGGACGATGATATTTTAGCCATATTCAACTGCACGTTCAGGTAGCATTAGACACCAACCGTTTCTATCAGCTTTCGGTGCTCCAACAGCGGAGCCTTGTCCTTGATGTCATTGCTCGCCGCCCAAGTCTTTATCTGGTCTCGCAAGCGCTGGAGCTTCTTGATCTCACGCTTCAAGTTGTCCTCTAGCTTCTCCTTCTGGGCGGGATTATTCGATTGTTCTATTTTCTCATAAATCGCCTCGAATTCAGCTACGCCCTCGGCCACCTTCTTGAAGCATTTGTCAACTTCTTGCTGCAATTTTCGTGCTGCCATTTTGACAAAAGCTCCTGTGACGGAGGATGATAGAACGGGATAAAGATGGTGGAAGTAATGATTCTGGGATAAGGCTGTGTGCCTTGTGATTAGATGTAGGATTGCAATAAATCGATCGACGAGCTCGGGATGCGTCGGTCGGTCGAAAAGGGTTCGATGCCTCCACAAAGTGAATGCGGTGCGACTATGGCCGAGGCTGGGGGATTTTCGGCTGAGGTGGAAAATACAAGGTGAGTTGGCCAGCCAGGTGCCTGATGTGATGCTGCTGGGGTTTCGAGTTGGAAAGGCGATCCAATCGCAACGAGGTAGCCGGCAAGACAAGCAAAACCAGTTGCCGCTGGAGGGATGGTAGGTTGGATTGAATGCGAAGCTGCGATTTCGATGTTCGTCGCTCGGTTTTGGTTGAACCGAGGAAAAAACGAAAGCGGTGCGAATTTACGAAGGAGATGGCAATTCGTTCGTTTGCTCTTCGGCAGGCGCAAGTGGTGTGTCGAGTGAGTGAGTGAGGCTGGGGGTGCGGGAAAGGTCAAGTACCAGAGCTCTCGAAATCAGTTGAACTGGAGGATCGGTCCGGATCAGTCCAAGCAATGAGTTCAGTGATAAAAGCCGATAGATCGATGTGAATTCACCATGAGACTGTGTGACCAGCTTGCTGCTGAAGCGTGCTCGCAATTGCAATTTGTAGAACGTTGATACGTACAACGTGGATGCTGTAGGCATTTGACGTTCTGTCAGAGGTAGAGTGAGGTGGAATTATTAGAAGGTCGGGCCACTTATTCCAGTTAGCAGCGAGTAAGGTTGGGCCAGCCGCCCGCTACACACACAATTTACCTCATTGGCTGGAACAATGAGCATCAATCCCTAGCACAGCACAGCACAGCTTGTCAGCCGTACAGACAGTAAGTAGCAGGGGGGAGTGGCACAAAAGTGGCAGTGAGTCTGGGCTGGAAGCAACCTTGCCCCCAAACGCAAATTATCATTGATGCCAATCCTGAAATGTAGGCGCACGACCGGGGGAAGCCTCGCCCCAATCGATAGGCTATTAAGCAACTAATCAATCGACTGTTTACTTATTAAACAATTGATTCTCCTTCCTTTGGCTACGGGCGTTTTTCTTTCCTATCTTCTTTACAGCGCAGTCAATCATATCAATACAAGGCACTTTGACACTCTAGGTACCCCCTAGGTATGGATCAAGATGAAGTTTGAATACGCCGGCCCCAGCTATAGACTCCTGCTAACCTATGCCGCTTTCGCTAAGAAAGGGTCTATTGAACACCCTGTTTGTTAGAATCTTATCTTATTTGCTCCTATGCGATTCTGATAATAACGCAGAGGAGCAGAATTGGGCTTGATCGACATTTTGCTTCGGGCCACTGTCTCTTCTTGCCCCCTGACTCGTTTGTGCATCGTAATTTGAAGTATGAAGTATTATCCTATGGAAATCGATCACATGCATCTGCCACCCTCCAGCCCTTCGCAAGGTTGACAAAACACCTGGGTTGCAAACGCACGCCTTACGTGTATGCACGCAAGTGAAGAGGTAGGTAGCATTTATATAGGTGATCAATCAGATGGGTCGTCCAGATTGGATTATAAGCATCACATGACGCCCTGTTTGGGCGCATGACTCTGTTGCAGGACGAATAGATCTCGTTCATAAAAAAGCGTCTAGCATGCGATTGGACCAGGCCCCCTGTTCACGATCTGCCTTTCCCGAGAACAGAACGTGGACTCCCCCAATTGCGCATCTGCAGCTCATCTTCCACCCATCGTGACCTAACCTAGTAGCCAGCCAGGCTCCAGCCCCCCTCCCCCACGTCTCTCTCTACCACTACTTACCTCCCGACGACCGGACAACCAACCTTGCGGCTAGCTGTCTCCCAGCGCACATACGCCGCAGCAGCCGTCGTTTGACGTGGCAGCCACCTCACACACACACACAACCCGTGAGGCTCCACTCTATATATGTGCAGTGCGGAACGGGACATAAGCGAAGGCAAAGATGAAAGGTATGTAGATAAGAAAACAAACAGAACAAAAATATGGATAGAAGCTATCATTCTAATTGCGTGTTTGTCTCTCCCATGTAGCCATTCTGCAGCGTGTGCTGTCCGCGTCGGTGACGGTGGATAAGGAGGTGGTATCCTCCATCAGCAAGGGCGTCTTGGTGTTTGCTGCCGTCGCGCCGGGCGATACGGAGAAGGAGGCAGACTCGCTAGCGGCCAAGGTGCTGAAGATGAAGCTGTGGGATGATGAAGCCGGCGGAAGAGTATGGCATATCCCCTTTTCTCTCGGTGACCCCCTTGATCCAACGAGTGACCTCAATTCCAGCGTTAACGCCGTTACCTCTTATTTACAGTGGAAGAAGAGTGTACAAGATATCGAGGGCGAAGTACTGTGTGGTAGGTGTTTGACTAATTACCGAGTCTCATAATGAAGACGTATTGATCCTCTTCCAGTGTCCCAATTCACGCTCCTGGCCCAGACAAAGAAGGGGAACAAGCCCGATTTCCATGGCGCCATGGGAGGTGACCAAGCGAAACTGCTATACGACTACTTCTTCAGTAAAGTGCAGCAAGGCTATAAACCAGAGAGGGTCAAGAACGGCGTCTTCCAAGCCATGATGGAAGTTGCCCTGGTGAACGATGGGCCAGTAAGAAAATTTCAAGTACGATATTTGCATGCGTAGTTGCTTACCAAGTGTTACGTTACAGGTCACCCTCGAGTTGAATGCTGGGCAGAAAGCTCCAGCAGAGTGAAATAGACCGAATTTAGGAGGATTCAATTTCGGCGTTTAAGCCTTTCATTCTCGATAGATCGAGGGATACCCTACTTGCGTTGGCATTCATCTTACTCAAGCCGGCCGCGTCAGCGCGGAAGAAAGCTGATATAGACATTCCATTATGCGTATACATTGAAACAGTGTTCATAAAGAGAGGGAGGGTATCGACAATCTAGACAATTAATATGGACCAAATTACAGCATTTGCTTTGCTGGCCTCCAAATAACTCCCAAGTCAAAAGCAAATCCTAAACACCACAGCCACTCCCTGTGGCTCCTGTACGTGACGGTGTCGGGGTATAAATAGCCATGCAAAGTAAATTCTTAACCAACGCCCACTGTGACCTGAAAGTCGGATCGGACTGAAACATAAAAACTCAGTATCTGCTCACTGTGCTGTCATCCCCTCAGCGAGATAGCTGGGGGGCTTTGCGGGCGCGTCTCTTGGCCACAACGGCAGGGTCCCAGGTGCCTGAGAAAATATCCTCGCATTCATCCTCGTCCTCCGAATCGAAAACGACCGGTTCAGCATCCGGCGTCGGCTTGGCTTGCTGGGTCGCCGCAGACTCAAATTCTGGGACTCCTGGGATGATGGCGTCTTCCCAGTGCCTATAGTCCACCGTGCGGTGGGTTTCCAGTATGTATTTGCCGACTTTGTATTTCTGGGATTCCTCCTTTGCATCGACGTACTTCCATCCCACCTTAGCATGGCATATGTTGCACGTTACGTCGGCCACGATGTGCGAGCCTGTAACCAGCAGACGCGACTCCAACTTGCCGATTTTGACATTCACGAGATTTCCCGAGCCTGCTCCCCCTTCCCATCGTTCTCGGGAGGCGAGACGAGGTATGCTCTCCCATAGCGTCCGGTGAAGCCCTTGCTCACAATCTGCGAGGCGAAGGCCAGGTCGGTGGAGCACGTCGAGCACCGGATCGTGTCGGGGTGGACTTTCACAAGTCTGGGGTTTTCAGACTGCTGCTCCTCTACGCTCTGGACGTAATCGTCAGAGGAAGAAGCAAAGGAGAGCCGCGACGGCGCATAGGTTGAAGATGCCGAGGAACTTCCCACCGAGCTCGAGAGTGTAGAGTCTGTGGGCGAGCTGGATAGGGGCGGCACGGAAGTCTCGGATGGAGAAGTAGAAGGGCTTGGGCTTGCTGGTGAGACTTGTCGTCGTTTGAAGGGAAGACTAAAGCTCGGGAGCAGGTATAAGGGGTATCGTGGCGGTGGACCGCCGGGCCACGAAGCGCCGTTGGTCATGTTGGGTTAGCACGTTGCGTGTCAGGTCGGTTGATGGTCAGTCAGGCCTGCAGGCAGGTATTCCTAGATTATACTGGACCTTACTCAGTAACACAGAGATAGGCGGGTTGTGTGTGCTATGATCAAGACAATACGAGGCAACGAGAGAGTCGATACTCGATCTAAAGAGTGCCGTAAATGTTCCCCGCGTCACAGAGAGAGGAGAAGAAGCAAGTATGGTGAAACAATAGCACCATCTCTATGTTTCTCGACTTACACAGTAACCACAGGTAGGAAGAAGAAGTAGAAACAAGCTTCAACTGATCAGGAGAGGAGCGAGCCCAGCATGAATGCATACCCTCCCGAGCCCGAGGTGATTAGATAACAACGCCTTCAAAGCTAGCAGGAAGATAGTCAGTCATCAGGTCAGGTCTGGACGTCCCCTCCGGCCTCCGCTTATCGTTGCAACCCAAAGTCAACTTTATTAATAATTATGGCCTATGCACTGCCATGCAGCCGTGACCCCAGCTCCCATGCCGTCAACAACCAGAACGTCTCCGTCACTCGAGACCCTTGTCTCTCATGCCTTATCGATACCCGATTCAGCTTAATGGGGAGTGGAACCCCTCCTCCGCTTGGGAATGCGGGGCAACGCCGTCTTTGTTTCCTCCCCCCCAGGCAGGTGACAAAAGAAACAGGACACTACAAATCTGAATAAGAACTTCAAAGAGAAATACTAAGCTTGATTTCAGCTCATTAAAGAATATAAAAATCATTACATAGCTTTTTAAGATATAAGTAATATTGAGCATATTTTTAATACTTTCTTCCTCGTGTTTATAAGTCGTGGTAAGTCATTGTAATACTAGTAGTAATCAAAGGGTACTTCGGTGAAGCGTGTTCTTGGTGTATTTTTTTCTGCCCCCTACCTGCCTAATTCCGGGCCCAACAGCAGATGTGGAACGAAGGGGCAGCAGGAGGCTCTGGAGAAGGATGCTGGGTGCCTATCGTGCATGATACCATCGTACAACGCACAAAGACTCTAACGCTTGACGCCTCTGGATTACATTCCATGGCAACAGCCAAGATGGCATTATGCACTATTACTGTGATGGAACCGAAGAGAGGGCCCCTGAATTGACTGGGCTCTTCCTTTCGCACGCCAAGGACTTTGGTGACTACTGCTGTTCCAGCAACCGGTGGCTTCGGGAAGCAGTGGAACAATATCATACCTAGTAAATGTAACCCCGGAGGAGGCTAACGACGTGAACAAACATGGATGGAAAGCAAATACTGAAGCAATAAGCAATTAATCAACTCGTCAATGACGATCGCGCCGCGAGCGAGAGTGCGGTGTAAGCCGAAGCAGATGACTCGAATGATAGTGCCGGAGACCGGTGTGCCCCAATATTGCGTTACTTGCTGGACTCCAGCACCGAGCTCTTACCGGACATGATAGTCATTGACAGCCCTGGCATCATCTGTTCTCCGACAATTGGTGAGTCAAGATCGAACCACTCTGTAGTAACAAGAGAAGCAGCCCAGAGCATTTGCCTCTGCCTCGAACACTTGGAATTTCTTGTCCTTTGGGTTTTGTTGTGTAATATGACTGCAATAATTGCCAATTGAATACAAAGCAAAACGTGTGTGAGTTAATGGAAATGGTTGATTGTAAGGTTTGTGGCTCTAACATCTTGTTGCCACTAAGCAACTAAGGAGAACCAGGGTCGGTTGCTGGAGTCAAAGGCCGTTTCCAGAACTTAGCGGGCGCCTTGGTCGCATTGGTCGCATTGGCCGCCCAACCAGATCCACTCACCCCCAATCTGCATTGAACCTTCAGCTATTTCTGCTCCCTCCGCTCCCTCGAGTTCCTCCCCCAATTCCTGCTTTTGCTTTTTCCTGACCGCTGTCACACCAACACAACCCAGAATCCAAGACACCCATCAACGAAAGTCCAGAAAACAACCTTCACTTCCGCGATCTGCATCCACGAAGCCAATTCCATCGCATTCTTCCTGCACACGAGTCAAACAACTCCAACCGCCTAGCCACTGCCGCCGATTGTCTACGGACACCCAAGCTCACAACACCTCTTCCGAAACCTTTCCCAAGAACAGCCCTGGAGTCAACCGAGACCAATGGCGCCAATGAAAAATAGCAGTAGTAATAGTTTAAGTAGTAACTATGGCGAGGCCGTGGCGCGCCAGGCCAATGTCCTCGCCAGTTGCTACCTCGTCGACCCTTCAGCGTCGCTGAAGGGCATGCACTACTGCACTACCGTGGCTGCAGGGGCCGAGTGGTATTCCTGAGGTTCCTATCTCAGGTCTACCATCCCCTCCGACAAGTCCCCCCCTCGCGGCCATCACCTCGAACAACGAGCTCGCTTTGAAGCCCAAGGCCAAGAAGCACTCGGCCAGTTCGACCCGCCGCAACACCACCAGCCGCCGAGGGGGGGCAACACTCCAGATCAGGGAAGAATGTGAGAGATTCTTTTGCGAGACCATGAAAACCGTGTTCCAGGTTGAGGGGAACATGGCCGGTAATGGCTCCATCCTGACGGGTGTTCAAACACCACCTACACCACCTGACGATTACTTCACACCACCGTCTTCCTATTCCTCCAGCGTGGGCAGCCACATGATGAAAGGCGCCGCAGGGCTCTGTGGATGGATGGAGTTCTGGGACTACGTTGGAGGTGCTAGCTTCCGCGCGTTCATTGCCGACGACGGCGAAGAGAGATCCCTCTTTGCCTTCTTTGACTCGGGACTTATTGGTCGCGACTTGAAGCAAGCGTACGTTTCTCCCCATACCTAACCTGCCCACCCAACTTGCCGTATTCGCATACTAACTTGGCCTTATAGTCTTATCGGTTTGATTGAGCTCGCCGATCCCTTGGAGTGCTCCCGTGTCGTCATTTGCATGGAACGATCGATACCTGAGGACGACGCCAAAGCACTGATGAGAAGTCTTCAGTGGGTTGGCTTCGAACTCACAACACTGGACCACTGGTCCGGAGAACTGGATACTACCAGCAACAAGTGGTTATTCATGGGCATGGAAGTCTAGGAATTTCCGCATTTGTCAATTGATTAGGAGTTGCAATTTTTTCCATCGGCATCTTCCTCGTCCATCGCTCGATACCCGCATCGCGTGCCGGGTGTCTGGGGGATATGCGAAACTTTCTGGGCATTTTGTTCGACGCTGTTCTCGTTGTTTCTTTCATGTCTTGATTATGCATTGGTGACGCTGCATTTTGGCGTTTCCGTATTCTGATATTCGCGTTCGAGGTTGTTTTAGCCAATCTTGTGGTACGTACTCATGTCAGTCAGATTTCCGGTTACGAAGCCTAATCTGTATACTACCTGTCGTCCATTTGGTTATCCGGAGGATTATCAGTCGGGTATTTTTGTAATGGGTGAATTTTGTGCAAGGTTTTATATAGCTTTCGCGAGAGGGTAAAAGCTTTCAAAATAGGGGTCTGAATTCCTCATACATCAGGGTGTCCCTCTATAAACTGTGCCTTGATGTGCGACGCGACGTGAACGGTCACCTAGCTGCAAATATTGGATGGTATATTCGTGTATCCTGTCTACTCCTATCTGTCCTGAGATTCGTACTTCACGGTAACCTTGGGAGAATATCATGTCATGTGTCTTCATGTAGACCCTCTATAAGCCCAATAATCCCCAATTCTTTCTTTTCCGTTCCGTAGTTTGCTATCCGCCATTCACCATCGTTTGCCGTCTCCCTGTACTCCTACTTCTATAACTCTCCTTCAAATTGCCTGACCTCGAGCCCTTTTTCGGCCAGGTAATCCTTGACCTGCTGCACCGTGTACTCGCCCCGGTGGAACATGCCGGCGCCGAGCGCGGCATCCGTGGGGGTCTTTTGGAAGACCTCCTCGAAGTGGGCCGGGTTGCCGGCGCCGCTGGACGCGATGACGGGGATGCGGATGGAGCTCTTGACCTGGTTGATGAGCTCGAGGTCGAAGCCGCTGTTGGTGCCGTCGCGGTCGATGCAATTGAGCAAGATCTCGCCGGCGCCCATGGCCTCGACGGCCTGGACGAGTTCGACCACGTCCATGTCGCGCGTCTCGCGGCCGCCCTTGATGGTGCAGGCATACCAGCAGTACTCCTCGCCCCTGGGGCCGGGGAAGGCCGTGCGGATCGTTGCGTGTCTTGTGGCATCCTGCTTGGGCACGAAGACGCGCTTGGGGTCGACGGAGACGACCACTGCCTGGTTGCCGTACGCCCTGCTGATCTGCTCGATGGCCGTGTTGCCAAAGAGCTTCCGGCCCAAGCTGTAATATTCCTCAGCCGCCAGCACAGCATCGCTGCCAATGCTGACTTTGTCCGCGCCGCTCTTGAAGTACATAGTGGCGATCTCGAGAGCCGATACCTTGGTGCCATCCGTGTCGACGGTGTCGCGAATACCTCCACCAATGGTCAGGGGCACGAAGACGGTTTCTGCTGTGCGCCGCAGAATTTCGAGCATGGGTAGATCGGCAATGGGGCAGTCGCGGAAGGAAGTGATGTTCAGGAAAGTAACCTCGTCCGCGCCCTGCTCGTAGTATTTCTTGGCCATCTCGACGGGCTTGCCAAGATTCCGCACGCCGCGATCATCGCCTTTTTCGCGCACATCGTATTGGTCTCCTTTGGTCACGACCAGGTCGCCCTGATCATTCGTCCGCACGTCGAGGCAAGCTATAACGCGGCGCGTCAAGCCGCCCGTCGGCGCAGGGCCGGAGAGCTGCTGGCCCAGCGATTTGACACCATCGCCTGTGAGGAAGGACTTGAGGACCCTCAGACCCGCCACGCCGCTCTTCTCGGGATGGAACTGCGTGGCCAAGATGTTGTCCTTGGCCACGGCGCCTACGAAGGTCTCATTTCCATATGTTCCAGTGGCTACTGTCCACCCTTGCGCCTCGAGCTCTCCAGCCTTGTAAGGATATTTGTAGCTGTGCACGTAGTAATACTTGCTGCCTGGTTGTAAGTCGTGCAAGCTTTTCGAGCCCGAATTCGCGCTGTTCCAGCCGATGTGTGGCACGCTCTTATCCTTGTCGTCGAACCGGTCCAGGCTCCCTTTTATGAGTCCCAAGCCCGGGACGCCCGGGTCCTCGACGGAGCCTTCGAATAATGCTTGTATACCGACGCAAATAGCCATGAAGGGCTTGCCTGCGGCAATGTGGGCATTGACCGCGGGCAGGTAGCCAGCCGAGGCGAGCTGCGACATGCAGTAGCCGAAATGGCCGACGCCGGGCAGGATCAGCTTTTCGGCATTGGCGACCTCTTCGGGGGAGCGGATGAAGGAAACGGTGTAGCCACACTTTTCGATTGCGTTGGAAAGGGAGCGAATGTTGCCCGCTACATAGTCGAGCAGATAGACTGTCGGCATAGCGGCCGTTGGATGTGTGTTATACTCCTATGGCAGGGACGCAGAAACGACGGCGAGTTCGTACACGAGAGCAGGTAACGGATATGGTAGTGACGGCGCGATTTGAATAAACACTATTGTCGCCGTATCAAATAAAAATAAAATAAAACTCCTGGAAAGAGGTTTTATACTTAGTAGGTAAGTCTGTAAAGCTTCGGGATCGACCTGGATTTAGGAATGAGTCAACGGGCAAGATAGGTGGGCGGTTTGGAGTAGAAAACATTCGCCAGACAGCTCTCTCTCTCTTCAGCTGATGGAGGGGTAGCAAGCGCTGGTAACTGCCCCGCCATACCTGGAAATCAGAGCACTTGAGGTATCCACCCAAACCGGCAAGTACATTTGACTGATGCACGCCTTCCTCCGTACAAGCAAAGTACATTTTTGATGGAACCATTGACCAGACGGATGCACGAACACCAACTCAATCAAGCTCAAGGCTCTGTCACCACGTTAAGCAGCGATATTCGCTTATAGACCCTATGCCAATCTGCCCATAATACCACTCGAAGCTCTATTAGCTAAACATTCAATGCAACCCATCTTCAAGCCCTCCACGTATTCAACTACCCACCGCCTTGATGGATAACTTCCACCAGCCAGCAGCTTTCAACGCCACTAGGCCAGATCCAACCCTCACTAACACCCCTGCTTCCCTATCTCTTGACAAGGAAGAAGATTCGGACTGGGAATATGAATATTCTACTACAGAAACAGAGGTTTGCTCCCCAACAATCTCTACCCTCACTTGTCATTCGGAATACTCACATCAGCCAGACTTACTATGTGACCCTGGACATTTCCAAGACTGATTTCATCAGCAAGCAACAAAAGACAGTTATGAACGGTCGCGGCGGTCTGAAGGAAAAGTCCCACGATGAGATGCTAGCAATCAGATTCAGCGAGGACCGCGCTAAGTTCAGCAGAGATCCCACCGCAGATGACGACGAAGGGGATGGCGAGTTTGCCGATCAAGGCAACGACCCAGACGCTACCGAAGAAGTCCAGATTCTTGAGCTGCACTCCGCCAACCCCGTTATATCCTACCGAGGTCGGATATATGAAGGCCAATGGTCAGAGAACGTTGGCTCCGAAGTGATTCTCACTCAGCACAATGATGCCGAGCCGCTGCCCGCCATCCAGCAGCTAGATGGCGATATCGACCTCCTCGCCGTCTCTTCGGCCAGAATCATGACCACGGAGAAGGTACTGAAACCGATCAATGAGAAGACCATGCGTCGGCAGCGTAAGATAATGTTTGACGAAGACGACTACGAGATAAGTGACAGCGAGAATAACCAAGAGCTTCTGGTGCCAAGGCCGGAGCCGGGGGCTTCGCGGGCTCGGGTCGAGCAGGGCGATTTCTTGGCCAAGTTCATTGAACTCAAGAGGAAAATGGGGGAGACCGACGAGGTAACTGTTGTTGCTAAGACCAAGGAGAATATCAGTCGAAGGAAGTCGACCAAAAAGCCACGTCACGGCCAGCGTGCGAGAAGGAACCAACTACTCGGGGGCCTTCAGCCTCAACAGAATGCGGAAGTTGGTGGGCGAGCTGGCTCTAACTCTAGAACCATGAGCTCGGATGAAAATGGGTCTAGATCAACTCCAGCTCCCCAGCACGAGTTGCATGGTACCACTACGATGGGCATAAATCAAGATGACGATGGGCAAGTGGGCAGCGGTGATGCCTCAGATGAGGGTGACGACCAATACCAAGCGTCGGGTGATTATCCGGATCACGATATGGACGTTGATGACAACTAGGCAAACCAACAGGGTTACGCATGCACAAATACCCCTTGGATTATATCCACAGTATTGGATATGGAGGCTGCCTACTTTCATAAGAGTAGTCCGCTAAAGGGTCGAAGACAACTCGGCATCAACTTCAGCTTACATGCCACACAGCGAAGCATTAGAATGAGGTTTAATTCTGCTCAAATCCCCAAGAAATGTGTTTTTACGCAACAGCTGGGGTACCAAGCTTTCGTGTTTTCCAAGCGACATAATCCTGGAGTCAGGCTATCACAGACTCGGAATAAAGATCAAATACCATTTTATCCAAACAAGCCTTTCTGGTTTACCGAGGCGCGGGTCAGCGACTCGAGTAAGCTTTTCAGGGATCACGAGCAGGTGGCGTAGCTGAGATATCTCGTATTGGACGACAACAAGCCGGGGATTATGATAAAGTCGACAGATGTTGCGTCGTACTGCTATGCGTATGCAGGGCAATAAAGCCTGGGTATTCGGGGGCTTGATCATGCCTAAAAGTTTATTTACATGGCAACTCGTCCCATGCCCCCCTCAAGCTCAAGCGAGGAGACATCCATGGACCAGTCAGAGGTGCCTCCCATACTAGGGGCGAACAAACCTTCCAACGACGAATGACTCGAGGCCTCTGCTGAACTGTGATTTCCCTTCCGCATTGCCGGCTATGTGTATCGCCACGACTGGTAGCAAAGTTTCTTCAGATAAGTCCATCAATGGGATCATCTTGTCCTCAGGCACACTTTCCAAATCGGGATCCAGATCCCCCAGCCCCCCTTGCAGTTCGTGTGTTAAGATCGGCCAAACCCACCGAGGCATCTCCATCGGCTAGCATGCGGGGGCTGCAAGCGTAGCCGATGAGAATTGTTTTTCCTGGGCACATTGAGTGCCAGTGACTGAACGGTTGGAGTTTGCCGGGTATGCTGTGCTGGCATGACTGCTATAAGGTATAGATAACCCCTTTGGGAAGAGCGCAGAGATAACACCTTCGTCGTTTACGCGGTACAACAGGACGATAGTTGCCTACTTTCTTTCTTTGTTGTTTTTAACCGGCCTTGACCCAGCAACTATGATTGACTTCGCGGCTTCAAGCAAACCCGTGGTTGATTCCTTGGCTAGCTTGCGCGTTCGTTCGTCCCAAATGTTAGTCAAGACTCAGGAGCGGCTAGACACCCGTCTACTGACGTATCATTGTTGATGAGAGGCGCCTTCGTAAGGTCATATAAGGCCTTGTTCCACCATGTTTCCTCTGGAGGATCTAATGCCAGATTGCTGCAAGATGAGCTCAAGCGTATGCTCTTCCGGCTTCCTAGCAGCACCACCACAGACGGCGTAACGTCTGTTATGACTACATATTCTACATTCGCTTTATTATCATTGGTGCCCATTCGCAAGCAAGCATGAAGTATTCTCACCCGGCGGCGGTATGGTGTGTTGTTGCTGTTTTTGAGCTTCTCGTCGGCGGTGCTCTCGCGGGCAAGGGTGGTGATGATGGTGATGGTGGTGATTATGCTTATGGTTATGGCGGCGGCGGCGGCGGCAAGATGTGCTTGATGGTGGCCCTCACCAAGGTCCCGAAATGTGCCCAGAAATGCTTCATGAAAGGGGCGCCGGACATAGGGTGCGACGGCACCGACTTTGCCTGCCAGTGCTCTCAGCAGGCGTCCTTGATGGCGGCCATTGAGGGTTGCGTGAAGGATGGCTGTCCTTCGAAGAAATACCAAGATGTCATTGATGGTGGCCAGGCAGGTTAGTGTAGTTCCTTGCTCCCTCCCTGACTATTGTACGAAAGAAGGTAGAGAGCCTCTGCTGACGATCAAACATTAGTGTGTGATTGCGTCAGCGATTGCAGAGCTCGGCTCCGGGGGGCGCCAGTGCCTCGGCAGCCGTCAGCGGTGGAAGTGTAGTCAGCGGAGGAGGTGCAGTCAGCGGAGGAGGCGGTGGCAGTGGTTCGGCGGAGGCGACCGCTGGCGCCAGCGGCAGTGGAGGAGGAGGGGGTGGTGCAGCTGGAACCAATATGCCCCCTCCAACCCCAAAACAAACATACACGCCGAAACCGAAATCGACGCCAGCCCCTGCTGCGTCGGCTTCGGCTTCGGCCTCAGCCTCGGCTACTGCTGGGGCAAGCGGTGGCGGCGAAGGAGGCGGTGGAGTTGGTATGTCGACGTACGTAACGGCGTCGGTGACTGCGAGTGCTGGCGGAGGCGGAGGTGGTGGTGGTGGCACTTACAAGACCTCGTCACCGGCCGTGGAATCTACTACCCTATCGACGCCTCCTCCTGTTGTGACGGCTGCCGCGCCTAGTTCCCAAGCTCCCATCGGCTTGCTGGCTGGAGTTGCCGTGGCTATGGCTCTGCTATGAACGGGGGGTTGGATCATTGTCACACCACAGACTTGACACACTAGCGCTCTACGGGTTCATAGACTGAGAGAGTTCCGAAGAGCGGCCTGCGTAAGGCTATGCTGTGAGCATACTGCCTGCTCATCGGGCCGCCACCACGCCTCGTCTGTCACTACGATTACGTCTCTGGCTACGAGCATATCTGGAATTAATACAGTGGACTTGGAACTGTGCTATAGCGATTGCGATGGTATAGGTAAGGAGAGTTGAAAAGGGGCAGTAATCTGAAGGGGAGTTTGGGGAACTCGGGAGCGGAACGACCACGGGATTGATTGACATTTACAAGACATTGCAGCAAACTGAATTACTTAACTGTATTACTTTAGCATACACTGCGCTGGCGCTCAATTTGACATTATATATTGACAGGTAGCAATGCTGGTTGGCATCCCTCTGGTCAGGGGTATCATCCATCTCTTGCCCATTAACAGTTCTTGAAGCAGATATAATCGGATAATAATATGGAGCATTCCAAGGACATATTTATGAAGACGAGATTTGGTCTCTTTCGTATGTAACGTTAGTGATGAGTAGCACCGAAGCCAAGTGTTTCCATGAAATCGACGGCCAGCTGTTTGCGTTCATGCTTCTTTACATCGGTGAAACCTCAAGCGAAAAAAGAGGATCCCATCAGATGTAGGCTAGGCTCTAAGCATCGATTTCACTCAATCAGTACCTGGCGATTGCCTCCTCTTTCACCGAGAAGCCCGAGTCCCAATCCCTCTGAGCTGCTCTTGTGATCAGGGGCTAGAGGTGCCACATCCGAGCGCAGTTTTGCCAGGGAAAGGTGAGGCAGATCAATCAATCCCCTAGGGATTGGCATCATCCAAAGGGCCTCATATGAAGTCCAGTGATGCTCGATGAAGGGACGTGTGCCGAATCTGATCGTGACACTATGTCAGTACGTTCCAAGAGGGTGCCACCATAGCATGGATAGAGTAGCAAGTACCCTCTCTTTCCTGTCACATTGATCCCATACACCGATCGCCCCATCGCATCGCGATAGACCAACCGAATAAGAAAATAAAAATGTTCTCCTGTTCGGTAACAGTCGGTTGGCATTCGCCCCCTGCGCGAACCGGTGATCTTTTTGGTCTTCACTGAGGCGGCGGCGATTGTCCAGTCCTGCACATACGGCATGGTGTTTCCTCGAGTGTTTGCAGGAGTATGTGTGCGAGGCAAGCATGCCGATTAGATGGACGAGGCAACAACGTTTGGGAAGTTGGGAACCATGGGATAAATCTCCCATGCATCATACAAAGCACTCTCATCGAGTAGTTCAAGTAAGGCGTCCCTGATCCGGACAGCTCTTTGACAAGTCAGATCTTCTGGCTGCCTTACTTATCCGCTCTGATCTCAATAGTTCCGACCTGACTGGTATGAGATTGGTTCGCTCCTTATCATGCGCATCTCGAGACCCGTTCGCCCTATCTTGCAGTTAGAACACACATCTTCTCCTGGTCATACGGTTTCAGCCAGTAAGAAGTAAGAAAACATAACAAGAATAGCACACACCCATACCATATTCGAGCCCCACTGACACATTTATAATGAATGCAGTTTGAAAAATACATCGCATTTTCCAGGTTAGGGGTAAAGGTTCACACCCTCATTAGCCAAGTATGCAAGCTTACTGCAGTAGCTTCCCAGCCAAAGAGAGCCTTCACTAACCACATATCGTACCGTCATACCCCGGGCTAGCCAGGGCGGTCTCTTTCAAGTCCCACTGACCCGCAGTGATTGTGTGAGGCTCAAGTATGCTGGTCCGTTAAAGCCGAGTCTGAACTAGGGCACCAAAGCGGTAGCCTTGATTTGATAGAGGGTGGCATGGCGCAGCATCAACCGCACCGAGCTTTGATCACGGTCACTCAGCCACAGAGTTACACGCCATCGTTGCAGTAGGGCACCTGGGTGAAGTAAGTATTGTTGAATCGATCCATAGAGTCTGAGCAAGTATACTATACCTACTTCTCACCATACCAAGTGGTGCTTTGTCCGTTGATCAAACCACCTTAGATTCGGCTTTCTGGCAATTTGAAGTAAGCTGTGTTTGCTCAGAAGTACATCGTGAGATCCAGATTCATTCATGTTGCCAGCAGGTTGCGAACATAATGCCAAGACAATACCTGGTAGGCGTATAGTGTGTCAGCCATTATGCGGGGTCTGATGCGTCTCCTTACATGTAACCAATAAAGTCGCTGCAGTACGTGCTTCCTCGGGATATATGGTATCAACAATGGTGCTAGTGGCAAGGCTGACTGTTGTGGCCCATGGCGAGGGTATCCTAACATTAGTTAAACAATAACATGATGCAGTATAGAAAACCCGACGATACTATGGTATGATAATCTACGATGATGTGAGGGGAAACAGAAATGGCCCCATCCCATTGGTGTATCGCTTAAGACCCCGTGTGCTTTGAGAAACGTGGCACCACCACTTACCCATAGTCTGGATAGAGTACATACTGAAAAGCAACGCTGCAGTGCCATGATTGGTACCTGCGTTGCTGCCCAACTTGTGTACCGGTTGGGAGAGACGGGTTTACTATAAATCGTATATAAAGTAAAGGAGCATCAGTAAAGCTTTGCCCGAGATACTTGCACGAAATAGGCATCCGTTGAATTTGCCTTGGCCGTACCGAGCGAGGATGCCTAGGAGATGTTCCATGCAGATCAGAACTTCTTGATGGGCAATTTCAAAAGTTCGATGCAGCGGCATTGCTTCCAATCCTCTACCATAACACGTCGGCGTCAATCCTGGGGTTGCAGGATCGAGTAAGCATCGGTGGCACAAGACAACGAAGAATGAGCTCTCGGTGTCCAGATTGGGTGGCTACCCTTATCCACAAACATTTTATGAGTATTGGTTTGCTGATGATGTTTACACTGCAGCAACTCTAACCAACCGACAAGTATGAAGCCGGGTTTCCGAAAAGGGAGAAGCCAAAGTCTTTGGCGCATCGGCGTTTTGTTTCGTCGCTGAATGAAAGCTCTACTGCGGTGGAATACAAGCCCGTGTCTCAGATTTCGCCTCACTTGTCATCAGCGCTCACCCTACATACGCATTTTGGGCGCCGTGTGCAATGACGATTCAGCAAAGAGGAAAGGGCTACACCCAAACCGAGGTGAGGGTTGAGGGACTGGTATTTTCCACACATGCAGACTTCTCTTATCTACCCTGGCCAGGGCATACTAATGAACCAGCGATGATGCGCTGGCAAGGCAGTCTGTGAAGGCAACCTTTAGGGCAAATAATGGACTTCACAAAACTCGAGCGATTCGGTCACCGCCCACTCCCGGAAACAAATGGGGAGAAACCAAATCGAGATATTGGACAGACAAAAACAAGTGTAAGCGATAAGTAACCTACATGTATGTTTGTACTGATGACTGATGGAAACGACCTGCATCATCTTCAGATGGCGGATGTGTTTCCGGGGACGCCATGCAAGTCGAGTGTGGTGAGGAGTTAAGACTGCGACACATACAACAGATGCAGGACCACACCACACGCACGGAGAGATGCGCTCATCCTCGCAAATAGAATGTAACAACATTAGACATGCTCCCCACGTTCGGCAAGGGGAAGAAGAGAGGTAGGCAGGTGATAAGAGGCTTAACTTTAGGCAACCACCTACCCCTGCCATGCGCTGCCATGACACGGCCAAGTTGATTGGCTCAACTACACAACCTCCAAGAAGGAGCCCAATATTTCGCGTTTGCGATGTTACAAAAGTTCCCTTCGGTGAAAAAGCGACGAGAAGACCCATAATGACACAGCGCATGAAGGGGTGCTTGTTCAGCATGCATGCAGATCAATGTTCCCTACGAGCCCCGATGCCCTTTGTACTCAAGACGATGGACGACGGCCAGATAGCTGTACCTACACAAATGGGTAGGACCACACCGGCATGGGCATAAGCCCCCTTTTCCTTCTACGATCTTTCAACAACATACGCCGCAAGCCCCATATTCTAGAAAGATAGAAGCCCTATGTTTCATGATGAGGGAGGGGTTAGTCACTAGGCAGACTGCCGCAGCGGGAGAAGAGCCTCGGGCATATTGGTCGGAAAGCCATCTTATGTGCCATAGCCACACTGCCCAGCCTCCCGATAGGCCAGCAACGACACACCGAAGTCCAAGCCATGCTATCGGCGTGCCGGAATCGCGGTACTCAACAGAATATGCCCATGCTACGTATCTGAAAGCCCTGGAGCTTTGGTCTGTTGCTTTCTTTTTGCGTTGTGGCCGCGTCCTCCCGCGATTGGCTGGCAAGCCACCCTTGGCTATCCAAATCCCGATTTCAACTGCATCTGACAGCCGTATCGAGTGCACAGTGATTCTCATGTACCTTCTTCCACGTAAACGTGGCTAGGAAGAGACCTATAACATGACGTCTGGGCGAGCCTGCCTCTATCAGTTCGGTTGCGTGCATATCAGCCTGGCATTAGAGTCATTTGCATGCGGTGATCATATACTATAGAGCGCTATCATACAACACCATGATTGCCTTGATCTAGGTATGTAAGCCTCACTTAATTAAAACTGCACTTCCTACATTGACCTCAAGAGCTCGAGCTAGAGAAAGTCCAGCTTGTTACACCCATATACATATACCCGCATGTTCGTCCCTGGAACCTCATCTCATCTTTTCACCAAACAATCTCCCATACTCCCAAAGCACAAACACTCTCCACCGCACGCCCGTGGTTCATACTCTCCCTACGGCACATATCCGTCAAGTTCTAGGATATCAAATGCTCCCCACCCGTTCACTCAAGTTTGTTCGGAATATTGAATGGTTCACCCGACGTAGCACCCGGGCCTCACTGTTATATCTACACAAGCGAGCCTCGTCAGCTTTTATATGTGTGCGATAACCTGACTGCTTCTTCCTCGCGCCGGGTCAAGACAGTACCGGCAGAAACGTGACGACAGCTTTCATCCTCCCTGTTACAGCCGAGAAACTAGACAACAACATGGACAACAACGACTTCTGTTACCAACACCAGACACCAGCCTACGGCTACCATCCGGGTCAACCATCAGGTGATGCAGCGAGCTATTCACCTACCGCCCCGTCATCTCGTATGAGCCGTGGCAACTCTACCAATTCCTACCACTCTACATCCTCTTCCGGCAGCAGCCAGTATCCTGAAGTACACGCCAGTCCTCTAACAGAGGAAATGGCATGCCCCGACGACAACGCAGGTTACATCGGATACAGCCATTCTTATCCGCCACAAGGTCTGAAGAACGAGGATGACGGGGTGGTATGATGGTCAGGCAGCCTATGTGCCTGATGACAGTCCGGCATACTATGATTTCACATCGCCCGAGACTGTTCAGCAAAACTATGTCGCTTCTCCCACAACCTCATTGCCTCCGACGAGTCCTCCGGAAGACTTGGTGTAGGTGCTCTGCAATTGAGACCCAAACTGCTACATTTACTGACTGACTCTTGAAATAGCCCTCGCTCAGAGCCTGCACCTGCAGGCCTGCCCGAAGGACACATTTGCCTTTACACTCAGTGTGAAGCGAGGCCCTTCAAGCGCAAGGCCGACCTGGACCGGCACTGGCAACACGTTCACCAACCGCCCGAGAAGAAGTCCACCTACTACTGCGACTACTCCAAGTGCTCGAGATACTCGGAGCCCTTCCACCGGATGGACCACTGCCGCGACCACTTGCGCGAGTATCACAAAGAGGACCTAATCCGCAAGAACGGCAAAGAGGACGACGAATGGTACCGCAACCGAAAGGTCTCGTCTAAATGGTTCCGATGCACCAAGTGCCTCCGCCGCAATCAGATCAAAGAGTCTGCCTGGACTTGCCTGGACTGCAGTACCCCCTGTGACAAGAAACGACAAAAGCTACGAGCTCGTTAAAGAGTTCCAGACAATCTGATGCAGTCTTCGAAATCCAAATTGCTATCGGCGCTCTACTTCGCCCGCCGATTTGACAAGGGTTCTTTGGAGTGGAATTTACCCCTTTTTAATTACACCAGCTTCACAACCCGCAAGCCCACGGCCCCCCGTTGGACAACTTTGCGCTTCAACATGCCGAGATATGACCCATTTCCGCCATCTCGTCACTGTCCTATTATTGCTTATGTCATGGAGTTACGATTGATTTACCTGTACGACTTTGATGTTGTAAAATGACCGCATTTCCTCAGGCGTTGGATTGCTAAAGTCTGCTTTTGATCTTCTCCAATAACAAACCACCCCCGAAACCCCACGAAACCAACTAGAGACCAAGCTGAGCGTCGTTACTTCTCTATTTTTCTCCCTTTCTTTTTTCCCTTCTTCCTTTCTGGGTATGTTACTACCGGGACGGAGTTTTTGGGGAGTCAGCAAAGCGCCTGGTGATTCGATGATTTGGTGATTTTTGGCGTCTCGGCGCAAAAGGGTGGTGTGGCGCAGTGCTGAAGGCTGCATGTGTAGAAACCAGGTTTGAGGAGGGGAAAAGAGGAGGCTGCTACGTTAAAAAAGAGAGAGAGAGAGAGAGAGAGAGAGAGCTGCATGGCGCGCGCGGTTCAGCCTAGGCGGACCAGACGGCCTCGTCCGCACGAGCACGACCGCATTGCGACGACGAAGACGACGTGGAAGAATGAGGGTGGACTTATTCTTGATTCAACACGAAAGACTCTTGCGTGATGATCACTCATCAAATCGATTCGACCTCATTGGGTGGTGTTGCGTCATGAGATCCTTGGAGATGAAAGCTGAGGAGAGGCAGGGAGGCAGGGAGGCAGCATGCATGATGCAATATGCAGCTGTGAGGCCAACTAACCTAGGACTCATACAGACCAGCCGATCAGGCTGACTGGTTTCAACGTTTATTAGATGATAGAGAGATACCCTTCATCACGAGGCTCCTCAGCTCTGAATACTGAGGAATAATAAGTCATCAATGCAAACAAAGTTAAAGATTATCTGTTTATAACCGGGAGTGATACTATCCAATACAAGAGCTGGTGGTGATGGGCACGCTGCGGAATGTTGCTAGCTTCCTTACGCTGCAGAGATCTGCAGACTCACCTCAGCTCTTCACACACAGTCTTTTTAAGGTTGTTCAATTGTTTCTACTGACGTGCATCTGACAGGCACTGGCTACAGTTTAAGAACTGAACGTAATAATATATGTAATGCCCATCAACAAACAAACCACGGAGAGATATTGATACTGCACGGATATCATCATAATCAATGCTTCCTGACTGCCGTTCGCCCGAGATCCCATTTGCCTCTTCGGTAGGCCACTGACGATCCATCTGCTTCATTAGGCAAGTCGTCCTCTTTCAGCAGGCTCATCAAAACATCTCCGCGAATCGGCAAAATGTGGGGGATTCAGGCCCTTGCTGCTGGGACTGCAGCGATACCCTGCCCCTCTTTTAGCCCAGCAGACTTTTGCCTGTGAAGCAACGGCAGAGCATCACACGATCGCTGGCGCGAAACTCGTTCCGGTCCTAACTCCGACTGTGCCTGTCGCCAGTCAGTCAGTCAGTCAGTCCTCGACTCGGGGTTGCGTTGACGGACAAAGCACTGCGTACGTCGCACCAATGCACATCATTGCGGAATATCATTAATACCACCATTTCTAACCAATCTTGAAAGTAGGTACTAAGAAGGTAAGTGAAGAGTGAGCAATTGGTCTGCTGCATGTCCGTAAAGTCACCTCATCAACATCCTACATGCCCCGAGCTGTCCGCAAGCATCCTTTTTGTCACCACCAGCTTCAATTGCTGCTGAATTGTGTTGCTCTAGTGTTCCCAGTCTTGCTCATATAGCTGTCTCTAATATAGATAGCACGCTTCATCGGCTTTTCATTTTCCGCCGCCATCCCGACGCTTTCGGTCGCCTCATTCCCTTCACGGCCCCTCGGTCAACTCCCGAGCTCAGAATCACCCGCATATAGACCCACACGAGCTCGAGCTCTCGACTTCACATCCTCGGTTCAGTGTCAGTCTGGAAACCGCGCGCGACTATAAATACGTTCTTGCCGTAGTTGCGCGACTCCCCGGAAACCGTCACCATGAGTGCCTTCTACACCGGGGCCGTTCGATCCATCCGCCCTGCCGCTTTCTCCAGAACCGCGAGGCAAGTGCTGCTTAAGACAACGCTGAACTCGGCATCGCGACCTGCTGCTGCTATCCCTGTGGCTTTCTTCCACTACACCCGAAACAACATGGCTGTCCAGAAGATCAAGGTCAAGAATCCCGTCGTGGAGCTCGACGGTGATGAGATGACCCGCGTCATCTGGCAAGACATCAAGGACAAGTTCATCCACCCGTATCTGGATATCGACCTGAAGTACTACGATCTGGGCCTGCCCTACCGTGACGAGACAAACGACCAGGTCACTCTGGATGCTGCTGAAGCCATCAAGAAGTACTCGGTGGGAGTCAAGTGCGCCACTATCACTCCCGATGAGGCGCGCGTGGAGGAGTTCAAATTGAAGCAGAGTAAGCCGCCCTATGCATGCAGCCTCGAACTTTCTTGATCCGCGGTTGTCTTGTTTGCGCATCGCCCCGCACCTGCGGTCTGTGCAGACACAATGCCGTTGCAGTGCATTCGCATGCAATTGTCTCTTTGCGCAGGCTACGGATTGCATAATAACCCAATCTCTACTTCAACTGCGACTACAGACTTGATACTGATCGTCTTGCAGTGTGGCTTTCTCCCAATGGCACCATCCGAAATGCCCTGGGCGGTACCGTCTTCCGCGAGCCCATCGTCATCCCGAGCATCCCCCGCTTAGTCCCCAGCTGGAAGAAGCCCATCATCATCGGACGACATGCGTTCGGCGACCAGTACCGGGCCAAGGACCGGGTCATCCCCGGCCCCGGTAAGCTCTCCATGGTCTACACCCCTGAGGGTGGTGAGCCCCAGGAGATGGAGGTCTTCCAGTTCAAGGACGGCGGCGGCGTTGCGCAGACGCAGTACAACACCGACGAGAGCATCCGCGGGTTCGCCCACGCCAGCTTCAAGTTGGCACTCGACAAGAACTTGCCCCTGTACATGAGCACCAAGAACACCATTCTCAAGAAGTACGACGGGCGGTTCAAGGATATCTTCCAGGAGATCTACGCCGCCGAGTACCAGAAGGAGTTTGAGGCCAAGAACATCTGGTACGAGCATCGCCTGATCGATGACATGGTTGCTCAGATGATCAAGAGTGCGGGTGGCTACATTATGGCGCTCAAGAGTAAGTCATCATCGCTATCCTGTCAGTGAGGCTCTTATGGCATGGCTAAATGGTTTATTATAGACTACGACGGTGACGTGCAATCCGATATCATCGCTCAGGGTTTCGGCTCGCTGGGTCTCATGACCTCGGTGCTCATTACCCCTGACGGCAAGACATTCGAGTCCGAGGCTGCCCACGGCACTGTGACCCGTCACTTCCGCGAGCACCAGAAGGGCCGCGAGACTTCGACCAACCCTATCGCTTCCATCTTCGCATGGACCCGGGGACTGGTCCAGCGTGGCAAGCTCGATGACACTCCCGAGCTTGTGGCCTTTGCCGAAAGCCTGGAGAAGGCTTGCGTTGACACAGTCGACCAGGATAAGATCATGACCAAGGATTTGGCCCTGGTAAGCCTTATCCTCCTACTATGACGAGATGTCGCAAGAGTCATTGCTAATGTTTTGGTGTCACAGTCTATGGGCAAGACGGCCCGCGAGGACTACGTTACCACCACCGAGTACCTCAATGCCGTCGAAAAGAGAATGAAGAACCTGCTCAAGGAGAAGCTGTAAAGCGTGTTATGTTAGATGCATAAAGTGCATTGAGCAGAGCCTGATGTATGTAAGGGCTACGGGCATGGCGATGCAGCTTGAGAATTACGAAAGTTGGGTGGTGACACCACCGCCCGCCCTTGCTTCCGTCGAAATGCTCAGGAGCGGGGCAGATTCAGGCTTCCTTGCATTGGATAGAGCCGAGGGGTTTGCTTCTCAAACATCATTTGCTTGCGTTTCCCTAGGTAGATCCCCGACATTGGCTTGGCCTCAACATTAGGGGATTGTACATAAAGGTCACGTTGCATGCAGGTATATATGTAGTGCTTGATATAACCCCCCTATCGACGGCACTGTTGCCTGCCAAGAACATCAATTCCAGATGCCGTGAGATGGGCAAATCCGGAGGAAGGTGGGGATTGCCCTCGTCCACTACGGGGGTCAGCCAGGCAGGTACTCCGTACTTTTTCGTAGCCGGGCTTCTGGGTGGACGGCCAGGTGCCTAAATGCAGGTGCAACACCACCACGAGGAGAAGCAAGCCCGCCGAGGTTGACTTACTGCCCTCTATTCTTGGCTGGAGTGTTTGATTGATTGAATGCTCAGAATGTCCTCGTTCATGATCAAGATCCCATAGGCTGATGCTTGGCGCATAATGAGCCCACAAAGAATGCACGTACGGTATTGCCGTCTCCTTCGCGTTGTACGCGTAGTTACATCGCATCTGCGATATGCACCTCTATTTCCCTACCAACCTCGGCATGGAATGAATTGGAAGCCTCCCATCTGCGATCCTACTACTATATATATCCTTCTCCTCGCTTGCGTGTGGAAAAACAATGGGCCGCACTGATCTGGGTCAGATCGACTAACAGAGCATGCCGCCCTGAGACACACGTTACGGCGGATGTATGTCAGATTATAGGTTAGATCCTTTGCATTCGATCAAGATTAACCTAGCGATTTGGACATTATCATTATCACCATCATCATCATCATTATCATCATCATCCATCTTCTCTCGTGGTCGCTACCGTCCGTTCTCGACGTCTTCAGATGCAAATGCTTCCTCCTCTAGGCAGGTTCCCAATTCCCTGCCGCAATGAGAGGAAGTCACCAAACCCTTACTGTTCGGAAGGCGCCTTATCGTCCAAAAGACCCCAACGCCGCCACCTCTTTCGGCAAGATCAGCAACATAATCAACGACGACAACAACAACAACAACAACAACAAGCTGAAGACCAACTGTCCCGCCACTACCATGTCGCATGCTCAGCAGTATGCCCGGCCTTTTGACTGGAGCCAGCGTCAGGGCATCATTACCCAGCTTTACATATTTGAGGACCGCCCTCTGAAAGAGGTTGCGGAGATTATGAGGGATTCATACCAGTTTCACGCCACGTAAGCTCGTCAATCAACTCGGTCTTACTCGTTTTCATGGAGTGTCGTCATCGCAGAGTATGCATACTGACTTTGCGCAGTTACAAAATGTACAAGGTGAGAAGAGCATTGACTCCTTTTTTATTTTCATGCTATCCAAATCCACCCTGGGTATGTTCGACATACACAGGGGGAAATCATGTATTCTCCAGTACATAGCGGTGCATTGCTATTGATGCCGTCATTACTTCCTCTCTACGTTACATTGTCATCACTGATCCAACAATATAGGACCATTTCAGGAAATGGAATCTGCGGAAGAATCTCAACTCCAAAGTCTTTGAGGACTTCTTGATCCGCCCCCGCCAACAGAACACGCCGCCAACAGCACATAGCCCAAACGGTACCGTGGTGGTTCGCAACCTGAGCAGGCGCATGACCCGATATGTTCGGTCCGGGTCCGGCGGTTCTCCCAATGCCGAACCAGCTCAGATCCTATATGGCATGGTCCTCCCACGACAGGTTGAGTCGCCAGGTAGCCTGAAGCATGCCGAACGGTCCAGTACGTCATCACCTTTGAGTGGCCCTCTCTACCGTTTGCCTCATATACTTCTTCTGGCATGGGGATGCCCAAGTCATCCTGTTCTCGGATGGTACGGGCTCTCCATACATCCGAGTGCGATGCTGACTCTGATTCGCCTTAGTGCATATGATAAGGTCCTATATCGTGCATATGGACACCAGGTCCAGTGAAAATCCGAGTTCGGGCGCTTTAGGACCGGCCTATAACGCGGCCGCAGGGAAGACCTACTACTGGATTACACTATTGGGATAGCCCGAAACTTTCTACATGAGAAACGGAGCGCGCTGGGCTTCGCACTACTTAACCACTGTTTCGGTATGTTTAAGGGGATGCTGGACTCCAACCCCTGGCTCGACCCCAACCCCTGGCTCATCCTCGCCGCTTTCTACGGCGCGTATGATCTCGCCCGATTTGACCCTGAACTGGCTGTCAATTTCATGGGGTACATCGACCAGCTCACCACCGTCAAGGGACACGCGTTCCATGAACTTTTCACCACTTTGCGGCAGTCCGGCTCGGACGGAGTTCTTGCTCAGTTCGAGAGGGTTATCCTGGAGTGTTTCATGGATACGATGGCCGGCAGCTTCCGTGATAAGAAGATGGTGCTCGACATTATGCGCAGCTTCTCCATCGGCTTCATCCGAGCTTATCCGAAAAAAGCCATGCCCAGTATCGAGGTTTCGCGCGCCACGGTTCAGGAGGTCTTTGATAATCTGAAGGACGATCCGGATTCGGTCATTATCAAGCCCATACCTGCAGAAGGCCAGCCTAGCAGTGCTGAACTGGAGGCCATTGTCAAATTCCCGAAGTCTCCCATGGAGGACTTTCTCCACGGATGGGCCAACACTCATCCGGCATCGACCAGTCCTAGTCCTTCCACCACCTCGTCGGTGGCCGGGACGACGATAGCAAGCGATACGGACAGTGAAGATCAGGGTAGCAACAGGGCGGACAGCCCCCCGGCGTTTGATCCTTTTCTGGTCGAAATCATCTTGAACAAGGTGGTCGAGGAGACGTCAGTAGAGCTGTACTCGGGCAACCTCAGCGTCACTGCTCGGTTGATGGACCTGAAGGGCTGCTTTGGCAACCTGTCAGGGCAGTACAGCGATATCGAGGAGCTCAGAAAGGCATACGCGGACCTGATGGGTTACTACGCAGAGAATGCTAGCATCTACATCCCACATTGAGTGGGGGACTCGCACGCCCCTTGAGCGAGATGCGATTTTCCCCAACCATGTTCGGGCATTGACAGCAGGTATACACAAGGTAGATGGTACAGGGGAAAATACTTCTTTTATTGGGCGCTTGCTCGGATGCGAGCACTCCACTTATAATGTGTTGTTAGACACATTGTACCGGCCTGTGTCCGGTCGAGGAAGGAAGGTCTACTTACACATTCTCGCATGGGCTTTTCCAGAATGCCAAGAGCAACCACCCCTTTCTCTCCCCCTCGCGGCCTCACCAAGCAACTACAAAATCATCCCTCTTGTCCCTTTACTACCCCTTTGTGCTTCTTGGCCCAAATTTCGTCGGGGGAAATCTAGCAATGCCAGTTCTGCTGCATGTGGGAGGTGGGATCAGTTGATCGTCACGGGGTTGACGGTGCAGACTGAATTGAATTCGCCGGTGCGTTCAAGGACCGAGTCACCGATTCCGCAGTTAAAAGGGCGGAAGGGCCCGTTTTCGCCGTCGACTCAAGAAGTCCTAGCCGTTGGGGGAACCGGTGCTTCTACTTTCACGGCTACTTGGTGAAAAGGGGGGTGAAAGCAGCAACCGCTCGTCGTAAAAGAGACTGGCCTAACAGGCGATCTGGCTCAGCGGGCTGTTCGTATTTGTCCGAATACATTGGTAGACGGTGGCGATGAATGTCGCGACGAAGGTGATGGGTGCGTCTTCTGCCGTTGAAGGCACTCAATTTTCAGTCCCTTACGTATTACAGAATCAATGATTGGAGTTGGTTACTATTGATCTGTAGGATGTTTTGGGATGATATATATCTGCTGGATCAGACGAGAGAGAAGTGTTGATGGGAAAGTCTGAACTGTGTCGAATGGTAATGATGGATTGGTTCAGTCTCGAGAGAACATCCAGCCTCCTTTCATAGTTACAACCTGTGTTGACTTTTTTAAGCTTGGCGATGGAGAGCCATTTACTATAGAGCTGCGTGCCGCATGCCGCATCCTTCGTTTTATACTAGCGAACGATGAACTGATCAAGATGAGTCTGAAGCCGGCCAATCATTAGGACCGTATGCGAACAAGTTATGTGAAGTGCTTGCAATCACTCCATCGAGCCTGACTACCAAAGCTGGGTGATGATTCCCGTCTTGCCCCTATTCTGAACCTCAGTGGCCAAAGGTTCGTCTACAGGTTGACAGTACTCTCGTCATTCGAGAAGACATGCCCTTGGAGTTCGAGCATGAGGTTATGAGCATATGTATTGGACGTAGCAAATGATATGGGGCACCCAATTCAATGATTTTTGGTTGGGAAAGAGAGTAATATAAAGCAACAAAGAAGAGGCATCTCGCCTGCCATGCTGCTGGAACGTGGCGGAATGAGGCCGCGCATATATGGGGCTCGGGATCGGCACTTATATGCGCTAACCTGATGGGATCGGATTTGATGCCCACGTCTTTCTAAGCAACTTTATTAACATTAAATCCAATCAAGGTTCGTGTGTATCCAAGTATTCGTTAACATGGTGCCGTCTACCCCGAGATCGCGACATCTTCCCCTCCCCAACTACCTTGGCAGATTCGCAGTAACGGGAGCGTCCGCACGCCATTACGGTGGCTGTGTCCCTTGGAAACTCTGTGCGATGCGTCATCATCCCTCTCCGAGCCTGCCGCCCGACTTTTGCCAATCAGCAGCCAGACGGAGGCACGCTGGCACACTCGCCTCGTTGCGTGTGTCTGAGGCGGCGCTACCTGCACTACTACCTCCCTGCCACAAATTGTCAAGCTGACCTGAAATGAAATGAATCAAAGGATCTCTCTTGCGTTGCGCCGAGGCTTATGGCAACCACTACCACCACATACCACATCACATCAAGCACCCGTGAATCCCGGGCATACTTCATAGCTCTGTTAGCGCGCACTTGATCGTTTTGTGTTTACATTGAGTGAGTACTTAGTTACTAGGAATCTTCTCGACCTGTTGGATCCCGTGCCGTGCCAAGTTGGTTGGCATCTAGACCCTCCTCCAAGAGCCAACTCGAAGACTACCTCGTCCCGGCTTGTTCATTGTCCAGAACCCCACCTTCCAATAAGCCTAGGTTCAATAGTACGTACAGACTACCACTCAGGCCTTGGTCAGTCGTCTTCAGATTTCGATCCTTCACCGCTTGCGATTTTCATCTTTGATTTAGGCCTTTTATATTCTCACTGGCTGGTGGTCAAGTAACGGACATAATGACCCAGGTGGAGGAGACCGAGGAAGAGAAGGCTCACCGCGAGCGGAAGCGTGACAAGTTCGGCGCATTCCTGTAAGTAGTAAATTGCGACACCCAATCCGAACCACCAAACAAAGCGAAAACCAGTTGTTTGAACTAACCCCGAGGGATACAGCAAAACCAGCTACGACAAAGCCGAAGAGGGCACCGTCAAGGGCTTCCTCGAGGGCAAACTCGCGCTGGAAAAGGGCCTGGGCCTGGGCGCCCGGCCCAACGCCGTGCCGCCCATGGAGGCCGTCGCCCACGGCCCGCACCGCAAGGTCGAGATCGGCTGGCACCCGGTCGCCGGCCTCGCCGGCAAGTGGTTCGCCGAGCAGACGGGCCTGGGCAAGATGATCACGGAGAAGATCCGGGCGTACCCGGACCCGACGCAGCACTGGGCCGTGCTGGTGGGCGACTACGCGCACCAGCTCTGGATGGACGAGCACCTCGACGTCATATACACCAACGAGCGCGTCGACCCGGCCCAGCGCGCCGACGGCACCTGGCACACGTTCGAGGTCGGCGAGACGCGCTTCAACGACGAGGCCCTGCGCCAGGCCGCCGAGATGGTCATCCACAACATGCGCGCGCGCCGCCCGGCCTACAACCTCATCAGCAACAACTGCCAGAACTTCGCCGTCGAGCTACTCGACGTCATCCACGTCGGCGCCCACCGCGAGTTCGGCACCACCTTCGCCATCTACCAGCGCGCGACGGGCAAGGGCAAGATCATGGACCTCTTCGCCCAGGAGGACGCCGACGACGTCCAGACTGGCGCCGAGGGCCAGCCGCCGGGCGAGGCCCACGCCCAGGCCGTCAATAACGCGCAGAAGGTCATGGACGACAACACGCAGCAGCTGGACACGCAGCCGGCGACGGATCGGGGTCCGGTGGAGGGGCAGGGTCACGCCAGAAAGCGTTCCTGGTGGCGGAAGTCGGGGTAGTTTGCACCTCACGAGCAAGCATGTGGCCCATTGGGTTCGGGTGCCCACGATAGGTGGTAAAAATGGTTTAATATGGCTGGAAAGGGGGAGGGCGGTCGGACTGGGCATGGTGTTCTTGGTTTGACCTTCACGTGATGGGATTAAGCGAGCGAGTTTTTGAAATGATACCCATCGATGGCTTGGGTTCGGAGGGAATGAGACATTGCATGTCATGGTACGGTGGGCTCCATATCTGCTGCTGGCAGATAATATCATCATATAGATTTGTATTCTTTAATCATGAAGCCCCTTCAGAGCCTCTGCGTCAGCCGTTCTACCGAAACCCGACATGACGTAGAAGGGTGTTACATTTGTAGGACACAAGTAGTGCTCTTTTGTTCACTATATGCATATCAAGTATCCAATTAGAACAAGTCATCAATGCTCTTATCCGCATCCTTCTTGATCAAGTCGACCATGCCCTACAACACAAAGGATATTAGTAACGTCGCGAATCAGTTGGGAGGAGGAAATGAGAAGAGAGTAAGTAGTCTGGCTCACCTCGGGCATTATCGGCTTTCCGTCTTTACCCTTGACGTAGCGGAACGGCATCTCGGTGCTCTCCTTGTCGCCGAACTTGAGCTCGGGGTGGTCGAGGTAGGGGATCATGTCCAAGGTGACTGGATCCCCATCTTTCGTTAGTTATGAACGTGGCAAGTATAAGGGGATGATGGTGGTGGTGGCGGGGATTACTACGTACACTGCTCTTCAACCACCATCCGCGTCACTCGGACCGCGGTATCGGTCGTCATCTGGATGGTTCCCAGCCGACGGCCTGTGAACCCTTTCTTGCGGAGCTCCGAGGTGCGATCTAAAGGCCGGAGAGGTCATCATGTCAGTGGACATCGCCCCCATTCATATCGGCAACCGATATAAGGTCTGTGAGATCAGAACGTACCGCGTGGTGGGTCATCTCCTGTATCATGAGGTTAGCATCTTGGCTCCAATACCTCCCTCTATCCTTGGACAATGCAAGAAAGTATCACGAGAGAGGAGGGGAGAACAGGAGAAATCAAAGTCAGAAACTTACCCAAGATGCCCCCAAAGAGAAACACGTCAAAGTCCCGCTTGTCGTCCGGGTTTAAGTCCTCCTCGGCGGCCGGGTCCAGCAGACAGACCCGTTCCTTGCCTTTGCCCTCAGGGTACAATTCCTCGACGCCCCGAGTCTCGGCGCGGAAGGCGGACTCCTGCTTGAGCTCCTCGGGGACCTGGAAGCCCTCGGGCAGCGACGAGAGCATGAAGACACCTTTGCAGCCGGCCGTCTCGCGCGCGATGGCGCGGTACTCGAGGGCCGACCAGGGGCCGAGCTCCGGGTCGAGGTGCTCGACTATGTAGGTCTTTTGCTCAGGCATTTTGGTTGGGTCTTTCTTCGGTGTCAGTCACGTCTTTTTCCCTTTTTGGGGAGGGGAGAGGAAAATAGACAAGACAGGCACAAACAAACAACTTGGAGGTCTTCTATGCCAGACAGTAAGTAATCCAGGTAATCAAGCCAAGGCAGACTGTTGTAAGAGGTGAGTAGGCAGCTTATTATGGGGGGTATTTGACTATAAGAAAAAGCTCGGGCAGAGTGGGGATGGCGTTTTCAAGTACCTCAAGACCACTGATACCTGTTTTATGCAGTATGGCCACAAGAAGCCCTATAAGTTTGTCTAAGGGTTAACATAAGAACCCAATGGACTGGGACTTGAAGATGGCCTGGGCCAATTATCCGGTGCTTTTTGTTTTTTACACCCGGTTTTCTCAGCTGTAACCTCACTTAATTCATTGGTATCGAGCGTGATTGATGTCCCAGGTGGCTGAAACGAAAGAGTACAAGGCGCCACTGTACGCTTTTGGAGCTATAGCGCAAGCAAAGCTGAAGCGTCCCGTGGATCTCGATGGACGGCCACGACTGCTGCGGCATATCATTCTCTCGACGGGATTCCTCAAGGGGGTTGGCATCATTAACCCCTTCCAACGCAGTGAGTGTTTGTGTCAATTTTGTGTGAGCCCATATCTAGGGGCATAGGCAACTGGAAAGCCACCGATTTTCCTATATTACAACGTCTCCTTCATCCATGAAATCCGAGAGCCCAGCCCAACCCATTCGCCATGAGATAGTAGTATATCCTTGTTTCCCCCAGAGCGCCGTAAAGTGCTGTTTCGTACCGTATGCGCCAATACCAGTCGCGATCAGTTCGTCACCTTTGCCAACTACGGGATCGACTTACGACCCCTAGGCGTACTCGAACCCAGGTCTCTGCTCTTACGCTTCTTGGTGGGTCGACTTGCGCCTCCCTTTGGGCGGTAGCCTGCATCGTCCTCCCTCTTCCGCTTGCCTCTTACGCTACCCATGGACGGGCCATCATACCCAGCCTCATCTTCATAGTCCATCGTCTCCGCAGGATCCTTACGACTGGCGGTGGATTGGCGCTTGTTGCCGCTCTTGGCAGTGCTCTTACGCTTGCTGCCCACTTCGATCTTCTCACCGTGGTCGTGGTCTCTCTCCTTCTCCTTGGCCTTATCCTTGTCCTTTTCCTTCTCCAGGTCTTGCAAGAACGTCTTCGGTGCATGCCGCCTAAGCCAGTTGTAGACACTGGTGGGGTTGCGCAGAGCGAAGTTGGCCGCGGCACCGCTGTGACTGGGGATGCTAGAAGCAGGAGGGGGGATCGCAGGCTTGGCCTTGAGACCGATGCGTGCATCGAGTTCAGCGATGTAGTTGTCGACATCGTCGGCCTTGAGGAACGAGATCGGGTAGAGCTCAGGGTCTTTGGGCTCAATTTCTTCCAAGACCTCGGGGAGGTGCTCTACTGTGGCGGCGAATGAATGGTGCGGGACCTCTTCAATCAATCGTCTCAGGGACTTGGTGGGCTTTTGAGCTGCGACCTCCTCGTCTTCGGTTTCGTCGTCCTCCTCTTCCACGTTCAAGTCTATGCGGCGCTCTGGAGGGATTTGAGGCGACTCGTTGATGCTGATCAGCATGTCCATCAGACGGCTGCAAGGATGCAATTAGTAAGGTATCCAAAGTGACGATGGGGTTGGCGATGCTCACTCATTCTCAATGGCCAGGCGCTTGGCAGTCTGTAGAGCCTTTTGCTCCAACTGATGCAGATCCTCGCTCTGCTGCATGCGATTGTCGAACTGCAGGCGCATCTTTCTGTACTTCTTCTTCCAGGACTTGTAGGATGGCTTCGCGTGGGCTCTATCAGCATCATCAAGGCTGCGATCCCGATAGCCGGGCTCGGCTTTGATGCTGGTGTCGTCCATGTCGAAGGGCGACGCGACGTGAATTACGTGGTGGTCGCGATGGTGGTAGTAGGTAGAGGTGTTGGCGAGAAGGAAATAAATGAATTGGGAGTTGGCGTTGGTGTCAGGATTGTACACTGCACTTGTTTTGGGTGCGACAGAAGTAAGCAAGGCTGGTTTGGGGATTAGATTAGGTACTGTAGGTAGCTGGTTTGGAAAGTTGAAGGTTCGAATTGTGACGATAACCGGAAGCGAAATAGATAAGCACTGTTTGTACTGTAGACTGTAGATAGCCAATGTAAAGAAAAGTAAAGAAAAGTCAAGTCAAGTTTGTATTCTCTCCATCACAGTGATAAGAGTATGTTGTTCGAGCCTTTCGCTCCCGGATGCAGCAGCATTGAATGAGAATGAGTCCATCATTTCAATGTTCCATTTGCTAAAAGGCCCATGCCCAGCTACGGTACTCCCAATTTTGGGGGTTGGAGCTTGGAAGCGTGTCGCGTTCTTCCTTCTAAACGGGCTGGGCACTGGGGGGCGCCATGTTGAGCCGACGCCGACGCTAGAAAGCCAGGTACCCTGAAATCTCATCAACCCCACCATCAACAGCTACTTCTGGGTCAATCTAGCCATCCCACCTTCTACCACCTACCAATCTATCTCAGTCCTATCCAACAGAGACCGAGACAGAATTAAAAAAAAATTAAAAAAAAAAGCAGAGAGGTCGCCGCCAGCCAGTACGAAAACCAATTGAAAATTTCATGCTCCGCAGCTTCCTCAGAATGGCCGAACAAGCATCCAAGCGTCTCAAGACCTCCGGCTCGTCGGGCCTGACCATCGGCACCCACAACGGCCACTTCCACGCCGACGAGGCCCTGGCCGTCTACATGCTGCGCCAGCTGCCCGCCTACCGCGACGCCGGCCTGGTGCGGACGCGCGACCCGGCCCTGCTGGAGACGTGCCACACCGTCGTCGACGTCGGCGGCGAGTATGACGCCGCCAAGAACCGCTACGACCACCACCAGCGCCCCTTCGCCACCACCTTCCCGGGCCGCCCGACCAAGCTGAGCAGCGCGGGCCTCGTCTACCTGCACTTCGGCCGCCAGCTGGTGGCGCAGCAGCTGCAGAACAAGCACGCCGAGGACAGCGAGGAGGTCAGCCTGCTGTGGAACAAGCTGTACGAGTCCTTCGTCGAGGCCCTCGACGCCCACGACAACGGCATCTCGTCCTACGACCCGACCGCCATCGCCGCCGCGGGGCTCGAGAAGCGCTTCGCCGAGGGCGCCTTCACCCTCGGCGCCATGGTCGGCCGCCTGAACCCCAACTGGAACGACCCGACGCCCGCGGACCCGGCCGAGGCCCAGGCCGCCGAGGACGCCCGCTTCGTCGAGGCGAGCGAGCGCATCGGCACTGAGTTCGCGCGCGACCTCGAGTACTACGCTAAGGCCTGGCTGCCCGCCCGCGAGATCGTGCGCGCCGCCTACAACAAGCGCCTCGAGTACGACCCCGAGGGCCGCGTCATGGTGCTCGAGGGCCAGAGCGTGCCCTGGAAGGACCACCTTTACACCCTCGAGGACGCCGAGGGCAACCTCGACAAGAAGGTGCTGTACGTGCTGTACGCCGAGAAGCCGGTGCCCGACGCCAAGTGGAGAATACAGTGTGTGCCCGAGTCCAAGGACTCGTTTCAGAGCAGAAAGCCTTTGCCCGAGCCCTGGAGGGGTGCCAGAGACGAGGCGCTGGACGGCATCACAGGTATTCCCGGCGGTGTTTTCGTTCACGCTGCTGGCTTCATCGGAGGAAACAAGACCTTCGATGGTGCCAAGGCTATGGCTATCAAGGCCCTGACTATGTGATGCTGGGCATCAGCAGGGACCTTCTATATATTGTGGGAGAGTTTGGAATATGGCACTTCATGAAATAAAGGCGATTGCACGTTAGTCATGATTCACGGCATAGACAAAAAATAAAGAAATGAATAGAAACGATGGTAGCTTATGTTAAGCTGCGAACGATCTTCATATGATCAATCACGTTGCCAGAACAGAATATTGGCTGTATCTTTGCACATTTTCGAGACATGAGTAGTGTGGCTAAATATCGTGTGGTTTATCGGTAGCATTTGTACCACTAATAACATGTACGACGAACGCAAGTAGTAGAGCTCGATAGCTGTCTGGCTGGTGCGCAACGGTATATCGAAACAGGGAGATGACCGCACCCAGCGTCAGCGGCGGGCACCAACGACGATGGAACACACAAATCGGGTCTTGTGATGAACCCGTAATTCTCATGCCATGATATCAGAGCAAAGGAAACAAAACAAAGCATCAACCCAGAAAAACGCCATGAGACTGGTTCCCTCGTAGCCTTCGTGAAACGGAACAAATAACAGCTTTCCCCCCTCACCGCCAAAGTATTCCTTATGGCGGATGTTTAGTGGCCTCCCAAGAGAGTAGACCTCCCCTTGTTGGGATCACTGTACACCATTCCTACCAGAATAGCAATTCAACTCCAGAAGTGAGTGTTTGTGGCCCGGGAGCCACTTTGAGAGGCGTGGTATGAGAATATCTTTCCGTGTGAGAGATAGATAGATGCCCTCGGAGTCTAGGCGTAGACCACCCGTTTCTCTTTCTCTCTCTCGATAGTACACCGACTTTTGAGCGCTATTGTTTTAGATTAGCCGAGATCTTGTAGGTGCCTGTCTTCGAACGCCGCGCGTGAAGTCCCAACGTTCTATGGGGGGGGGGCACCGCCTCTTCTCGGCCCTTTTCTTTATCTTTCTGTATCGGGTCTCTTCTCTTCTTTTAGATGAGGAAGAGGCCAAAAAATGTGCCTGTCCCTATCTCTCTATCTTCGGATCGGGATACCCTGGGGCTCGGCACCGCCTTCTGTAGCCGGGGCCGCCGCCGCCGCCGCTGCGTTCTCCTTCTCCTCGGCGTCGTCGGCGCTCGTCTCGCGGTTGAGGAAGCTGCTCTCCTTGATGGGGGAGGAGCTGGTGCCCGGGTGGCCCGTCAATGGGGCGCCGGGCCCGCCCAGGCCGCCGGGCGAGCCCGAGATGCTGCCGTGGTGCTGGGTGTGGCCCGGGTTGGTGCCATTGGGGGAGCTGAGGTGGGGGACGTTCTCGGGGGTGGGGTGCTGGGTGCCCACGGAGCCCGTGTCGACGCTGTCGCCCTTGCCGGCCTTGGACATGGCGTAGTCGCCCGAGTCGAAGTACTTGCGGTCCTTCAGGTGCTTGGCGAAGTGGTCCGACTTGGAGGGCAGCTTGCCGTAGAGGCGGAAGAGGCGCTGCTCGTCGGGCGAGAGCGACTGCGGTAGGGCGTGCAACACCATGTCAGTTACATGATTCTCTCTTGCTCTCTCGAATGCAAGGCAAACAGAAAATGGAGGGTTCGAGTAAGTAGTCTTTTATGCAACCAATAGAACATATGTACTACTGGTTTGCCGACTCCAAACTCCTTTGTCCTGCTGTGCTTGCTCTGCTGGGCGTTGGGCGCGGGTTGAGATGGGTAGCGGGCGGATGAGGTGGGGTGGGCTGATAGCACGCAGCGGGTGAAACGAGCAATTGGGAGAGCTTACCTTGATGTCGATCTTGTTCTTCTGGTGAGGGTTCATGTTGCCGGGTATGGGGGGTCGTAGCAAGAGAGTGGTAGTGGGAAGGCGGAAATATTTATTTGGTGTTGTTGATGTGCCCAGTTTGGTAACAAGTTTACTGGTAGAATGGGCTTTTGCTGGGTTTCGTAGGTTTGGGTTCGTCGTTTGAAGTTGCAGGGCTCTGCGACGGGGGGGTTGGAGAGTGGGCAGTGGGCAGTGGGAGCGGGGGATAAAATAATCCAGGGACAGCCAGCTGTGGTTCGGTACAGTATGCTTGCCCTTTTGCGCACTTAGCCTAGCGTAAAGCGTTGCGTTGCATTGCGCAGGACTGGAACTGACTGATCGGCTTGGGTCTATCAATGGATTGATCGATGGATGGAATGTCGCAGTGCTGTCAAGGCAAGGTGGGTGGTGGGATGCGGTGGTGGATTACCCGTGGATTTTGGATCTCGCGGGCCCAATCAAGGGGGGCTTTCACAGCCTACAGTAGGCTAACTGCGAGGTAAATACTGTAGTGGCAAATAGAAGCCAAAGAGAGGAGAAGAATGGAGGACGAGGATGAATGGGACGAGGATGATATGTCCTTTCTTTGATCAGGGCAGACGAAATTCACTCGACTATTGTTTGAATTCAAGAGGCCCAGCTTAAGACTAGAATGTCAGATGCCACGAGATTTGCGAAAGCTTGAGAGAGATGGTGGCTTCTGCTATGAATCTTATTATTTCATGCTGTCTATCAACCTGAACCTCCTAGTAGAATAGAAAGAGGCAGTGCATGGCATTGATGGAAGGGAAGTCCCATTGGTTTCTATGTAAGTCTCGATTCCTGGAAACTTCCAGGGTTCAACTGGGAACCAATCGAGCCATCTGGCATGCTTTCCATGCAAGCAGCAGAGCTGGAAAACTAAAGCGCTGTGCTTCATGCGTCTGGTGGAGAGGACCCCTAATAAGGATGCCGCATGGCTCCTCGTTGTCGTCTTCCATGCTGCTGTTGAGGGAACTCAACTTCCCTCAACCGCCGTGAGCTCATCCCATAGACCACCCTCATAGACGAAGCATGCAAAATTGGGAGGGCTCACAGTCAGAGCGATTACATCACTGGGAGGTTTGTTAGCCCGCCCAGTCAATCCCCTCGCAGTTCGTCCACAAGGCAAGCATGTTCCTGTTGTGAAACCTAGCATATCATCGCCGTTGACAGCATCGAAAATCTCGATAGCTACCTGACTAGCTACCTCTAAGCTGTTCACTACCTGGAGATCAACAGAGCTATTGCAGCCCGACTGATAAATGGCGGGTCAAGAAAAGCATCAAGCAAGCAGCAAAGCTACCTAAGGTACTCACTGGCCCTGTCGATCCTAGCTTCTTCCTGCCCTTTGCACGAAGCTGGGAATAGCACAAGACCTCTACGGGCTGGCAGGCTTCATTCTGATTTGTGTCTGCTTCTCAGAATACCACCCAAAAAGTTCACCCTCAGCACATTGACAAGGATTGTGACATGACATAAGGCTACGCAATACCACCCAATTTACGTCCTGATGAACCTTGCCCTCTTTCATATCTCACAGATGTCTTGGCATCACTGAGTCTAGATCGTCGGGGGCCTGTTCTTTGTCTGGGGGTCTTTTCCACTGCCGGCTTCCCGGCCGGCATGCCCGCACTGCACCCATCCAGTAATGGGTGAGACTCCAAAGACAAATGCGACTGGCTACCTGGGTGCATGGCAACTGTCGACAATAAAACAGAGTTCATTAGATTGACGCACTCGGTGCGTATAGGGGGTAGGCTCGGCATCTCCATTGGCAGCAGCTGGTCGGACTCCAACTCCTGGCTGTCAACCTACCACCTTATCCCCGTCAGATATATAATCCCATACCTCCATGCATAGTAGGTGTGCTACTACCCAGTACGATATCGTCTGACTAAGCGATACTAGCCATGCAAGGAGGGCTGCACGGCAGATGCAGCTAATTAGTACCTCCCGACAGCTCTTATTTAATGGCTGAATTGCTCAGTCGACATTTCTCGATCATGCGACCCACCGTAGCTCGAGATATGGCGCCAGAGGCACGCTTTCGGCCGACGCATCAGCTTGTACTAGACATGAAGCCAATTTGAGCCGGGGAAGCTGTCAAGCGTGCTGTTAGACGTGTATGTCTTTCCGGATTTCACTTATTACGTCTTCTGATGTGTCAATGTCTCTCTCGTTGTACCCTAAGAGAAAAAAGCAAAGAAACAAAGGCAGCCGATGTAGTCTTGCTGGCAGCACCTGCCATGGCCAGCACGTATGTGTGTAAGTAGATGTGGGTGCGGAGTCAATCCTCTTCATATACAGCAGAAACAAAAACGAAACTGCGGCATCTCTTCGGCTTGGGTAGATGGAGAGACAAACGAGCCCCCGCGATCTGCCACCGGGCTTCCGGGTATGTGCGTGCCGTGCCCATTACGTTACCTCGACAGACGTGAAAGTCTAGTATTATTCCACGTAACACAGCCAGCTAGCAAGCACTTACAGCGTCTACCTAAAACCGATACCAATAATAAGTTGAACGGTTTCACCACACTCGTTGTACCAAGTTACTTGTCATATGAGTCAGGTCGCACCAACCGGTCGCCATGTCCCCGCGGCCGACCCAGCCCGTCCGACCAGCCCGGGCCGTCGACATCCAGACGTCCGGTGGCCAGACAGATGGATAGCATGCTTCACCAGAACGTCAGACCAGATCTCTGTGATGGAATTCGTGCTTCGCGTGTAAGTTCAAGGGTTTGTTGGCTCATTCTCAGATCTATCTTATATTTTCATAAGAACAAATTTAGACATCAACATGGGGATGTGGTCTAGTGGTATGACGTTTCCTTAGCATTAAACTGCATGGAAAAGGTTCTGGGTTCGATTCCCAGCCTCTCCACGATTACTTTTTGCATTGTGTGAGTGGGCACGTTTTTTAGCCCCTCCCCACAGTATGCACCCGTCGTCACGGAGCAAAAACAGTGAAGTGAACCTTAAAAATAAAGGGAGCCTGTAAATACCTGTGGTGTTGGTGACGATGGCGACACGGCGGCCGTTCTCCGGGAATTGGTGGACTTGCTTTATCGCCGGGAGAGTGACTACCCCTCTATCTATTCTGGAGGAAACTTATAATAATCATCTATTTCATCTTTGGAGATTTGGAATGCACGGAAGAGACAAGATGGCATCTGGAGGGAACTCCATTATCCTGCTCCATTGCCATAGCACTCTCTAGATACACAGAGCCGCCCTGTTCAAGCGAAAGACCTCATAAACACAATTACCTAAACGGTCCCTGATCTCCAGACCTTTGAATCAATCGGCCCGTCCCGCGCGACAGAGCCGCATCGCCAGTACCGATGCTAACATACCGCTGTGCCTGACTTTTCTTCAAGATTCCGAATTCATGGTCCAGATCTTCTCGGACCATCTTCTTGAGTGTGGCGGGGCAGCCTGTATGTAATGGGATTTGAAGGGCAAGTAGTACTTATTATGGGTCATATTCCCCAGTCAGCTTTGGCATGCGGAAGGATATAGCATCTCTAAAAGTATTGACCCCCTTGCTAAGACGAATCTGTTGCAGTGCCGTGCTCCGTGAGCGTGTCTCCGTCTCCCGGGATTCCGACCCCGTTATAAGGTGTTCAAGATATCCTCATAGTAGAGGACGAAGTAGTTGTGTAACCTACGCTAGGAAATCATCCTTGGATTCCATTTTGTTTTGTGTCCAGTGTCAAGAGTTATCGTCCAATAAGGCAACCCGAGAGGACGGAAGAAAGAAAGACTGTATAGTAAAAGGGCTAGGCGGGATGGCAATCTGTTCAGCAGTGTAGACGAGTAGGCTGTTCTCAGTGGCCGTGCACATCTTCAGAAAGCGCCTCGAGTATTTGGACTGATGTGAGAACGCGGGTTGAAAGACGACCCCTTGAAAACAAAGAGAGCATCAACTTCCGCAAATAGAAAATGTATGGTCCACAACGAAATGAGTGTCTAGGTTACCATTACACCGTCCGTAATGGCAATTTGTTAGTCGCAAGAAATACTATAGGAAAAAAACCCAGTAAAGAAAGCTGGGAAGGAACCACTTCATTGCAGCATGGCTGCACTCCCAAAGGCGATGGGGCCAAAGCTGATGCCCTTTGGGAAAAGCGCGGAGGAAAGATGCCATATCGACTTTATCAAACAACTCGGACAGGGTTTTGCGGGATATGTATGGAAAGTGAGGATAGACGGAGATGTATATGCCTTGAAGATGGTAATCTAGTCCCGTTTGCCGTATGGCATTGAGTCCATCTTGCTGACGCTGATCAATTCAAATTCCCTGGCTATGACCCAGATCACGATGAGAGGCTCTTACATTTCCGGAGATTCCACAAAGAGCGGGAAGAATGTGGTTACACTGAGCACGATATAAATGCAGAGAAAAGTCAATTCTCGAGAGAAAGTCGGGCTTATGGGAGGTTGAAGGAGTGCGACAGAGAAGACTTATCCATCATGTGCCATGGGTATATGCAGCTTGATGAGACCCACGAAAAGGAACTGGCCAAGAAGGGGACCTACGATTGGAACCGCAGAGATGACGAACAGGAGCCAATCATGGCAATCGTCAAGGAATACATCGACGTCCCGGATAAGGCGCAGGATGAGGTGCATAACAGGGCACATAATGAACCACCCATGCCAGACACATCCTGGCATTCTGAACATGAGGAAGATGAAGATGAAGTTGAGAGGCGTCTGGAGGAGTATTGGTTTCAAATGCGCAAACTTTCCTGGCAGAACAAGGAGCATCTCTTCCAGGAGAGCGACATCCCTCAAATGATGGAAGACCTGCACTCGCTACACAAGCTCGGTATATGGGTCGGAGACATCAAGCCGGATAACTACCTCCATGGCAAGATCATTGACTTCTCGTCCTCGCTGACCATGCCAGCCTTCTCCATGGATCCTCGCATCCACGGACATTCGTCCAGCACCGGCGGCACCTTCGACAGGGCGGAACTCAACCATATAATTCGGGAGTATTACAAGTGTTGCCGTCCGGAGAAAGAGAATAAGTACGAGATGGTAATAAAACCCCGCTACCAAACTAGATCCCGGTACCGCCGTCAGTATTCCGCAGCTGTGACGGATCCTGCTTACTACGGCCTCTATTCTGACGGTACTCCGCAGCCAGTGAAGAGACGCAAGACGAGCAAGAGCAGAGTTTCGAAAGACGGGGCACAGCCAGGGTCTAACACGAAGCAGAATAAGGCAGCGGAGAAGGAAAAAAATGAGAGCAGAAAGGACGGGGACAACGAAAAGGAAGACAAGACGGAAGAGGGGAAGGGGAAAGGGACGCGTAAGACCAGCGAAATGAAGACGCAATAGCAAGATGAAACGGGTCATATGCAATTATATAACCAATGAGGGTTATGATCCCCGATGTATAAGTATATAGACAGAATACTACCATGTTTCGTTGTCATTTCACGTGGGATGTAGAAATGATGATATGTTAAACGTCGTCGAGTGGCTCTATAGACACGAGATCCGATGTAAACACAGTATTAAGTGGATGTCATCTCATATGTGCGGAGTAATTCAGAACTTCGTTTATTCCAACTATTAACATCCAAAGATGAAGTGACTTATGCTCTCACTCACCGAGTATCTGATGTCATCCCGGAAGTGCCATGTTTTACGGTCGAGTTCGTACAAAGAGGGCTGACCCGACCATATTCTTAGAGAGAGTCGGCAGCATTGCTTTGTGTAAGAAATTCGTCAATGAAAAGCTGACTTGAAAACAGTTCTCTTTGGCGTTTCTTTGGGCGAGAAAATTGATTAAAGGAGCTTTCTCGAGAACATGGAATATATCAAGCTGAAACAGAACAGAAGGGCCCTGGATAATGTCCAATCTCATATACACAAAGACAATTAACCTCACTTAGTGCACAGGACAATTGGAAACCGACGAACCATGGACCGTCCTTCGAATAATACGCACGATCAGCCGGGCGGTGCCCCGAGCACCTCTACCTCCCTTGACGATGCCGGGGCCGGCTGTCCACCCCCTTTGCAACGGAGCCGCAAGCCGATGGAGGGGCCAACAACGCCTCTCCGCTGGCGCAGCGGAAGCGGGATAGGGTGTACAAGTCAATCAAGGAGATCGAGGCCGAGAAGATCGAGGCGTACCGTGAGGGCGGGTTTCATCCGGTGAAGCGCGGGGACCGGCTGCATGACGACTACGAGGTCGTGGCCAAGCTGGGCCACGGCGGCTTCGGCACCTTCTGGCTGTGTCAAGAAGGGTATGGGTACAACGGCCACACAGACTGGAAAGCGGTTAAGATCATCGCGGCGAGCGAGTCACACGAGGACAACCCGGAACTCAACATCATCCGGGAGCTGCGGTCTCCAGGCGTGACGCGCGAGCAGTGGGAGGCGGCCGGCGTCATGCTGCCGTCGCGGCACTTTTGGCTCAACGGCCCCAACGGCCACCACCTGTGCCTCGTATTCCCCGTCACGGGCCCCAACCTGCGGTCCCAGGCCGAGGCGAGTGCCGACACGATCCGGGACATCCTGACGCAGGCGGGGAAGTCGCTGCAGTTCCTCCACGGCCACGGCATCTGCCACGGCGACTTCCGGAGCGACAACATCGTGCTGCACGTCGCCGACGTCGAGAAGCTCAGCAAGAAGGAGATGATGACCCTCCTCGAGGAGCCCCGGACCGAGGCCGTCCGGCTGGCCGACGGGAGCGCGCCGCCCGAGCGCAGCGGCGCGCCCGCGTACCTCGTCGAGCGGAGCGACATCGGCATCCTGGGTCCCAAGACGCAGACGGCGACGATCGACTTTGGCATTTCGTACCGCGCGGGCGACCCGCCCGACTTCGTGGGCATCCCGGCGCCATGGGCGGCGCCCGAGTGCTCTTCCGCACGGGCAACACGGGCGAGGCCAGCGACGTGTGGTCGTTCATCTGCATGATGCAGGAGATCCGCGGCCGGGGCGACTTCTTCAGCGACATCTCGCGGCCGCACTACGTGCTGGACCTCGAGGCCCTGCTGGGGCCCCTGCCCGACTCCTACCGCCTGGCCTGGAAGCGGGAGCTGCGGCGGGAGGGGGTATCGTTCGGCGACTCGGACGAGGAGGAGCTGGAGGTGCCGGCGGACGGGACCGCGTCGTCGACGACAAAAGACTTGAAGCCCGTATCCGCGACTGAGGAGGACTTGGACGAGATCAGGCAGGACGCGGCAGAGAGGAGCGGGTACGCGGATTACCTGCAGGGGATTATAGGGAGCGACCGCGGGTATATACAATATCAACGAGACGTCGACTACGTCCCGACGCCGACGTATGCGCCGTGGAGATTACCCGAGGAAGAAGTATTCCAGCTTGCTGATCTGTTCCGGAAAGTGCTAAAGTATGACCCCGAGGAGCGCATCAGCATTGAAGAAGTGAGGCAGCATGACTGGTTCAAGGGCGAAGGTGAAGGAGAGAAAACAACGAAGGGGACGAAAGGCAAGAGTAATGTTCCCGAGACAGAGGAGGAAGGAGTGGCTGCAGTCAAGCCTACTAGCCCCCCGAAAACACCAGAGATCATCGATCAGGGGACTACTACAGTAGACGAGGTAAGGTCCAAATCACGCGTGAAGCCGTGCCGCATCCCGATTCCCGCTAAAGATCCAACAGGGATCGACAAAAAAGCCATCATCATCGCCGCCCAGCAATGGAACCGCGACTTCACCAACGAGAAACGAAAAAGACGCTACCGCCCCCAAGTCGTCCTCCAACGCATCAAGTAAAGGGAAGGCAGAAACTTCTGTTTCCTAAGGCAAGGAACCAAGAGCCGATTCCCCCTCCCATACGACCCCAACTTCGACCCCAAACCCCAACAACCCCTGGCAGCAGTCCCACCCACTATGATTTTCCGTCCGCAAACCAACAAACCCTCGACACCTGCCTCCACCTCCTGAGCATCCTCTTTCTCATAAGCTCCATCTCGTTCATCGTTGTCCTCCTCCTGCCCATACCACTCCCAACGACAACAATAACACCGTCGCCATCTAGTGACGGCGGCCATCCACTGCGCTTCCCCAACATTATCGCCATCCGCCAAGCTTGGTGTGGTGCCTATGGCTGCGGGAGCGGGATCAACATAGCAGGATCAGCGCCACCGATCCCGTGGTTCCGAATCAGGGGCGTCTCGCCGCACTCCGTCTTCTACGAAGGCATTCTCACCGTGCCCAGTAATAAGACTACATCGGAGAAGGAGAGACAAAGAAGAGGTTCGAGGGTTTACTTGTTATTCCGAGTAAATAGATATAACGCGGCTAGCTGTCGCAAGGTATAATGATTCCACTGGCGTTTTGTTAGCAGGGCCCATGAGGGAGCCGGTTGTGGTTATACCTGCAGGAAACACGATAGGTACAGGATGTAGATTTCATCAACAAATATATACATATTTCACCAGGTTGTAAGGGGGAAAAAAGACCCAACCAAGAACTGTAAAGTCAAATCTTATCCTTTAAAACGTTGTTGTGGTATTTCTATCTAAAATTTCTAACATTTCCAATAAACACTGTTCCATCTAACTTCTTCAAGAATGCCAACTGCCCCTTCTTTCCCTCGGAAAGACTGTGTATGATCTTGCACGTCCACAAGAGACACATCTTCTCGCGCCCCAGGTTCTTGTGCTTCGGGCCTGTCGGGCCCGTCACATAGTGGTATTGACCGAATAAACGGTATTGCCGGGTATCATCTAGTCCATATAGCTTGTCTCCCCAAGGTCCCCCGTAATGAAACCAATTCGTCGGCTCGTCGGGGTTCTCCTTGGTGGGTTCGAGCCCCAGGGTATCGTCTTCTTCCCTTCTTTCGTATAATCGTACCAATAAGATCTAATATTTCGTGCCGGATCCCACAGTGGCCCACGGTCCGTCTGGTCTTTGAGCAGGTTGAACGGCAACACATAGGGATGGTCACCAGGCGTGGCGTACATGGCGTGGCTGCCAACCGCGCTATAGATGACGGGCCGCTGTACCTGCGAGGTTTCGTTCTGTCGCTTTTCTACGGCGTGCCAAGCATATGCCTGGCCACCTTCGTGCTCGCTAAAGAAGACACCCCGCGGCATGCCATGTTCGAAACGTATCATGCAGTGTTCCCAGTCTCCTACGTGATTGCCAAAGCGCATTCCCAAAACCGTTTGCCCCAGGTTGTAAGCATAGAAGAAGAACCAGAAAGCGTCAACTATGCCTGAACCCTTGTCCACCAGGACCAGTGTGGCCGGAGCCTTAGAACGCCCAGACTCATCTGGCTTGTACTGGGGGGTATTAAGCACCGAGCTAGAGTCCCTGCGCGACCAACGAGGAGCACCCCGCCCACGTTGCCCAAACAAGCCTTGGCGCTTGCGAGGATCAGATATCCTGCGGAGGGGATGTTTGCGATCGACTTCGTACCAAGTTGTACTCTCGCCGGGCCCCAATTTGGTCTCATCGTGATCCGGCGGAGGCATTGTGTCATCGTCGCCATCGTCTTCATCCTCCGGGAAAGGCGAAGGTATATTTGCATGACTATGGAGCCACTCCGGTCGTGACTCTACGTCATCGTTGCTCTTCAAATACACGAAACCTTGCTCTGCATCAAGCCCATGCATGGAATTCAAGGTGACTGTCCGCGACATGTTGGCATGCGTGTTGTTTACATAAGGGGACATGTGTCGGACGTGCTCGGCTATATCAGAAGGCCAGAAGTTCTCGCCAGAGTAGAGATGGACGAGTGGCGCAAACTTGAGTACATAATCAGGTATTTCCTTCAAGTTGCCCTTCGGCCGCGCTGTTGGCGGGTGGGAGGAAAGGGTATCTTGTAGTTTCGGGTCGTAACTGTAGTCATTCAATGACCGTAATTCTATATTCCTCAATTCGCCTTGGTTGGGGTCGTCATCGGTGGTGTTCCTCAAAGCCGCAGGATCCGATCGGATGTGGAGCACACCGCATAGGCTCAGCCAGCGGCAGGCCTGTCGGTCAAGCCAGTAAGGTGAAGTGTCGATCCATAGCTTATTCTGTTCGTTCTGTTCTTTACTCGGCTTAACGGGATTGAGCGCACGAGGAAGGTATGTGACGACGGCAATCAGAGTCGCGAACGCGACGAATGCGATCGTCACACGTCGAATAGTGAACATCGGTGGGGCAAGGCGTTGACCGGCAGCTCCGGAGAAGCCGCATCAGACGGTGGGAGAGTTGGCGTTGATGATAAAACGTAGAAATGACAGGTTCCAAAATATTCGATCCAGCGAACGAGCGTAAAGAGAGAGTTTCCAAAGCACTCCTCGGTTGCGATCAAAAGAAAGGTCAGGTTGGGTACGGCCTGACGTACAAAGCAAAGCCAACTATGAATGGCTTGGTAGTGTCATCCAGGACAAAAACCAAAGAGCACACTGGGTATGAATGCCAGTAATATGCCTTTCTAAAGGTATGGGAGGTTCAAAGGAAAGGATCTCCGTCGAGGAGCGGAGGGTCGCTGGGTGTTGCGCCAGTAAGGTAGGTTGAAGAAAAGGGGTTCCGATTCGGAGGGGGAGAGAAAGGGAAGGGATGGAATGTTGAGGCTGTATTGTATATAGGGAGGTAGGTGGGAGAAAGATGGGATGGTTTGTCTGGCATGTAAGCTACACTGATGAGTGCAACCTTAGCCGGTCAGTGGGGGCTCGTACGTGGTACTGGGCTGCTTCTGGGCTTCCGGAACCTTTTTGGGGCCTTCTTTGGGGCCTTTTTGGGAGGTGGCAGGTGGATTAATAGGGGAGACAGTGGCTCAGGTGCCAGCGAAGATCAGGGACTTGCATGCTTAGCAGTGACTTTATCAGGCTGAGCCTGTTTGCGGGGGTTGGGGCTGGTTTGGCCGGTTCTGACGCGCCGTGGACAAGTACCTCTTTATCGTGCATCCCTCAGACCCTGCGAGTCAACGTTCTAGCTCCCCTTGAAGGCTTAACCTGCATGGGGCTTGGCAGGCAACCTGACCAACTGGCCCAATTCTATGTATCCAACCACTGATGCCGATTCCCGTAGTCCATGTGGTCCCTCCGTTGGATGGGAATTGATGATTTGCGCAAAGCCCACCGCCGAATTCCCGAAATAGACTGCCACACTGCCAAAAACCGTCTGCCGTCTGCACAGCTTAATTATTGCGCACCACAGTAAGCCGACGGGATGGATGTAGTAATAGAAATATGTAGATGGACGTATTCGATGTCGACGGCCCGATAATAACATAGTATATAGGTATTTGCATATATGCAGTATAAGTGATAAGTGATAAGGTCCCCGAGTCACGTCAGCTTGTGTCGTTGATAACTTACTGTCAAGGTTGAGTCGTTCGTACAGATTTGATGCGTTTCGCTCTAATCGCACACCAAGTGCTTGACCGCTCACCCAACTCCAACATGCCACATTGCGACTATGCCGCCATGGTACAGCCGGTATGACCAAATCAACTGTCGATGGTGGTTACAGCAGTTTTGTGCTTACTTTGATTTGATCATCATTCGATACTTTTGTTGAACACGGCACAGCATATATACTGGCTGGTTTGACTGCATAGGATAGGACACCGCTATACTCAATCGCCCCAGAGTGATGCGACAATCAGGCATTGTACCCCATGTTCCAGTTGACGTTGGGGTGAATCGCGAGAATGGCGCAAAGCCCCATACGTGCGCGGCATGGGTCTTAATGATGCTTTCCAGCACTTGCCTATATGAAGGCATACCGGTAGTCGTGTTGTGTTTGAGTTGTCTAGGAGTTTTACGACTTGGCCTGTCCTGATAGTTCCACAGAAGTAGCACCCGCACTCGGAATAATAATGCGACAGACAGGCGCGATCATCGCACCGCTTCGTCAGCTCCCGTCAACGTAGCCTTTCGGTGCGCTTGACGTATGTATGCCGCCGAGGACGCACAGTTCAACGTTGTGTTCGAGGACAGCGGGCATGACTGTCATACTCTTCGAGGCCCGAGGGCTGTGGTGCGCAAACAGTCGCAACCCATCACAACAAACTGTTTATTGTACAGAATAGTTGTTGCCGGGCGGAGAAGCACCTAAGGTCGAGTAGTTCCATCGATGTGCCAATGTGAGAACAGTGGTTCTCACCTGCCCGGTTGATGTTATGACGTAGGCATGAGTCGCATGTCGATTTCTCAGGTCGCTCTGGGTCATTGTTAGGTGTCCCTTACCTCAGTAGGTGCATAGCTACATACAAGCACAAATGAATTGTGTTCATGCCATAAATATATGTCAGCCATGAAATACGTGGGTATACAGTCTCAGTCGGAAGGGACCCTCTCAGCTTGCGTGGTGCTATAATTGAGCTCTTTGGTGGGAACAGCTCATCTCTTTGCGTCGCACGTCTAAGCGTATATTAGTGACGATGAGTGCCACGGTTGCAACCTGGGGAAGCTACTTGATAACGGGTCTCGTGCGGCGCATACGGGCCATGGCTTCCTGAGTAGGAAATACTGCCCGGCCGGTAGGAAATTGGGCGGTCTAGTAGGGTCTTCGTACACGAGTATGATATGAAGTAGGTAAGCGTCCTTCTCGTTGGGCATTGAGCTGTGAAAAACTTATTGCAACTGGTTGGATGTGACATAATATGCAGAAAAGGCAGTGTCATCTGCGGAGATGCTGATAAATCGAAAGGTATAATCGATCAATTGTCCAGTCCAGAAGAATCGCGTGAGGATAGAGGCCCTTTTCAAACCGAGGGTGAGCTGGCTCTTTTTCCAATTTGTCGATGGCACCTTGGGGTAAATACTGGGGGCGGAGCCCCGGTCTCCCTGCCCTTTCCCAGACAAAAGCTGGATTCAGGTAACTGAAGACGGCGACGTTCCCTGGTGGCATTGGTGCGCCTATACACACCCCGGTCCTTAACCACCCTAGACCACGCGATTTCCACAAATCCCCAGGGCTGCGGGACCTAACACTCCTGCACCCATCACATGTTCACTCAGTCCGTTACCCGGGGAATGGGGAGACGATGGGGGACTTTCCGCTTTCGGGGGTCACGGTGCCGGATGGGCGACCGTCGCCTTAAAAAGCTACCATGAGAAGCTCTCGGTGTGGCCTCGCCCTGACGAGTATTGTTCTCCTGTCTCAGTTATCTCGAAAACCGTCCTGCTGCTAGTAGGTGAGAACTATCAAGATGCCTCTCTCGCCCCATACTTATCAGGTAAGCAACCCGGTCACTGATCTTGAGTCCCTATGGGCGGTATGTATGCTAATAGTAGTGATCAATAGTTTCTCGTCGGCGTGTTCGCATCGGTCGGCTCTATCCTCTATGGATACGATCTCGGAGTCATCGCCGGTGTTGTTGGGAGCCAGGTATACAAAGACAGGTTCTCGCCTGGAATGCCTGATGGTGACCCAGTAAGAAATGGTGCTGTAGGTAAGTAACCACGGAATGCAACCTGTCCTGTTATATCCCAAGACTGCAGCATATATGCTGATACGCGCTATTCGAAGTTTCTCTATTCACCGGCGGCGCCGTCTTCGGGGCCTTCTTTGCTGGTCCCTCTGGCGACTGGTTCGGTCGACGATGGACCATCTTCATCGGCTCGATATTTTTCATTCTCGGTGGGGGTCTCCAGACGGGTGCCCAGACCTACGAGTACCTCTACGCTGGACGAGCCATTGCTGGTCTCGGAGTCGGCTTCTTGACCATGATCATCCCCGTATACCAAGGTGAGATCTGCCATCCGTCGATTCGAGGCCGCGTGACGGGTCTGCAACAGTTCATGTTGGGCATCGGTGCCTTGGTTGCTACGTGGCTTACTTGGGGCACCAACGTCAACCTACATGACGAGCGGCAGTGGCGGATCCCACTTGGTATACAGATTATACCTGCCGTCATTTTGGCTGCGCTTATCTTCATGTGAGAAGACTATTTCCAAGCCCCTTTTGAAGGAAGCTCTTGCTGAACCAGTTCACAGTTTCCCGGAGTCCCCGCGATGGCTCATCGACCACCACCAGGAAGAACTGGGCTTGCACACCCTGGCTAGGCTTCATGCCAATGGAAACACGAACGATGCGTGGGTGCAGGCCGAATACGCTCAGATCCAGGTAAGTTACTCTAATCTATACATGTGTGCCTATACATGCATATGCCCAACAGCCTACACGTATACAGCCTGGCGGCTAACCTCGAGTCAAAAGGAAACCATAGCCTTTGAGCACGAGCACGAAGCCAAGAGCTACACGGAGCTCTTCACCAAGAAGTCCGCCTTCCGCCGACTCTTCCTCGCCGTTGCGTTGCAGGCATCGGTACAGATGACCGGCGTTTCGGCCATTCAGTACTTCTCCGTCAACATCTTCAAGCAGATCGGCATCTCGCAGGAGAATGCGCTCAAGTACCAGGCCATCAACTCGATTCTGGCTCTGATTGCGCAGATGGCCTGCTTGTTTACAATTGACAGTTCGGCCGAAGATGGACGCTCATCACGGGCAATCTCGTGAACTGTATCATGTTCATGATTGCCACCATTTTGCTTGGTCGGTACTCCCACCAAATATAACGAGAGGACTTATCGCTGACTTATGAGTAGCCATGTTCCCTCCAGATGCTGAAGGAGGCAATGGGAGCGCTGGTTGGGGTTTCATTATCGTGTAAGCCCTCAAAAGTCTTATGCGGACTCGCTCCGAAATAGCTGACTTTGACTTAGAACGTGGCTATACAACATTTCATTCTCCTATGCATGCGGGCCGCTCAGCTGGTAAGTGTAGCATGAACTCTCTCCTCTCTGTTTCTCAGCTTAGCCAATGCCCCTTTTACTTTTCTTTTTTGAGGGAGGGTTGTAAGCTAACACTTTTCGCTTCCCACCAAACAGGATCATCCCCGCCGAGATCTTCGACACGCACACGCGCTCCAAGGGCGTCTCGATCGCGACCATGGTCTCGTTCGCCTTCAACACCATGATCGGCCAGGTGACGGATATCGCGATCCAGAACATCGGCGGCTGGCGCTACTTTATCGTCTTCACCGTTTGCAACTTCACCAACGCCGTCTTCTTCTGGCTCGTCCTGCCCGAGACCAAGCAGGTCCCGCTCGAGGAGATGAACTACCTCTTCACCAACGCGCCCTGGATCGTCGTCGGCGCCGACAAGACCAAGTACCGCGCCGCCTCGGCCAGGACCTCGAGCGGCGCGCGGCCGAGGTCCGGGAGAAGGGCATCCATGAGGAGGAGTTCCACGAATAAATAGGGATGGGGAGAAGGGGTTGTTTGATAAGTTGGAAGGGAACAGACAGACGCGTACACACCGGTCTATTTGTACATGCATCCTCATCCATATCACATATTACACTATATGTTGACTGCTCCTACGTAGCACACCCAACTACTCGGTGAGGGGAATGCGAGACGTACACATTTCGATGTAGATGGTTACTATGAACAAGCAATACGACAATCGCACATCATTGTTTCCAAATCATGAAATTTCATCATATAAGCGAATACTCCAAACAGTCTATACATCATAGCTTTCCAGCCGAGTACACTTATTTGTAACACACATCCGCATTTCCATCATTTCCATTCCATATCCAATCCCTCCTCACCCTTCTTTCTTTCTCCTCTCTTCCCTTCTTACCACCAGATCAATGGAACTGGTCCTCCGTCACGCCCTTGCCCATGGCGCTGGTACTCGAGATGCCGCCCGTGACCATCTTGAGCAGCTCGTCCGAGTAGGTGGCGCCGCTCCACTTCTGGTGCTTGACGATGTCGACGCCGTTGTTCATCTCGGGCTCCTGGACGCGCTCGCCGTACGCGCGCATGCCCTGCTCCGCGTACGCCTTGGCGAACTGGTGGCTGATGAGCGCCGTCGTGTGCAGCCCCGCCAGCGTGATGAACTGCCAGCAGTAGCCCAGCGTCGCCAGCCGCTTGATGTACGTCTCCTGCTCGTCGCGCGGCATCGCCGTCTTCCAGTTGAAGGAGGGCGAAAGGTTGTAAGCCAGCCTTTAAGAGAGAAAAATGTTAGTTTTCATGGCGGAGTTCGGGCAATAGGGATCCGGGGTGAAATGTAAGAGAAATGGGGGCAGTCAGGGTTAAAAGAAACTCACTTCTTCTCGGGCCAAACAGCATGCACGCCCTTCGCGAACTCCTCGGCCTGCTTGAAGTCGGGCAGCTTGCTCTCCATCCAGATGGCGTCGGCGTAAGGTGCGTACGCAACGGCGCGGTTGATGGCGCAGTCGCAGCCGCCCTTGAGGCGGTAGTAGCCCTCGCGGGTGCGGGGCGCGTCCCAGTCGAAGTAGACGTCGACGCCCGTGATGCCGCGGGCGATGTTGCGGGCCTCGGAGTTGCTCTTGCCCTTGGACTCGGCCATGTAACGGGCAATGAGCCCTTCCTTGTCGGCGTGGCCGCCAGCGTTGATGGTGTCGACGACGGCGTCGTCGAAGCGCTTCAGGCCCGCCTGCTTCAACCAGCTATCCTCGATGGTCTGGAGCTGTTCGCCGTTCTTGCCCTCGCGCTCCGCGGCCACCATGAGGTCGTTCAGGGGCTGGAGGCTTGGGTTGGTCGTGCCCATGATAAAGGCGTGGTCGCGCGGGTCTATAGTGGTGGTGATCAGAGTCGCGGCCTCGGCGTCGGTGCGGGCCACGGCCAGCAGGTCGGTGCCCATGATGTCAGCCTGGGCCCGGATGGCCACCAACCGGTTAATGTGCTCGCTGATGGGCACCAGCACTTTCCCGGCCATGTGCCCACACTTCTTAGTGCCCGGAGCCTGGTCCTCAATGTGGATGCCCGCAGCCCCGGACTCGACGAAGAGCTTGGTCAGCTTCATGACAGCCGTCAGGCCGCCGTGGCCTGTGTCGGCGTCGGCGATGATGGGGCGGAGGTAGTCGATGTTTGCTAGGTTGGCACGAGCGGACTTGGGGGCGCTGACGCGCTCGTTCCGCTGTTTCCGGTCGTGGAACATCTGGGCCTGGAACAAGTGCTTCACCTTGTTCGGTACTGTGGTCTTTTCGGGGTTTGTGTTAGCTTTTTGTGTCGTTATATCTGTATGTATACTCTGGCATATGGAAAGCACTCACATACGGATAATCGGCCAGATCTGGGCCGGGCTCGTCGGTCGAAGATGCGGTTGAAGAGGATTGCCAGCCAGAGACGTAGACGGTATCCAGATACTTTGCCATCTGTGTGAGCATGGTAGGTTCTAAGCAGCCGTAGGTATAGCTGGCATCGCGGTTCTTGTTCTTGTCAGTACACACTGAAGCATGCTACATCGGTGGTCAGATGAGTGCTCACCTGGAAACGTCCCTCCAAAATCTTCCAGAGCTTTTTAGACTGAGCATTGCTCGGGTACTCGACCTTCAAGTGGCCCCTTTTCGAGACAATCTGCTCGGCTGTGAAAGGTCTCTTGGTGTGTCTCCATCTTGAGTCTGTCCACCACTTCTGGACCTCCTCGACTTCCTTCCTGAACAGCTCGTCTTCGATATTGGGGTCAACCGCATTGTTGATCATGTTGTTGGGCGTCGCCATGATGGGCAAGTGTGTTTTTGAATATCCAATTGAGGGAAATAAGGTGCTAGCAAAAGCTTCTTCTTCTGCTGCTGCTTCTTCTGGCCTGACTAAGGATCCAGTGATATATATATATCTGAAGTGGATATACAAGCTACGTTAAGCTAATAGAGGGCGAGAGAGGATGGATATCTGAGGTAGAGAGCCACACGGGTATGAAGAGGAGAGGAAAGCAAGTAAAGTCTATCAGATAGAAGATGGAAAGCAGCAATTATCAACTTTGAGAACGGGCAAGAGTTTCATATGTATGCAGCTATATGACTCCCTTTGCTGTCATGGCATGGCGCATGCTCGGTCAAGATCCGAGTGAGTCTCGGGAAGGGTCGGTCGAGCGGCTCCATGGCCCAAAGGCAATGCCGCATCAGTAGTTTCAGATGACTTACCGTACTTAGCAGGAACCGGTACATACGAGTACTCTCTATATTACCCAAGGGCCAAGGGCCTTCGCCTCGGCGTCTGTCACCAAGCCACGGCTGCTGGAGGTTCGGCCCAAAGGGTGTTAGTCAGGATCAAGAGTTGCCGTCATTGGCCGGAATGCCGAGCCCAAACTTACAGGCCCAGACCACCGCTAAAGTTCCATAACCCGCTAAATTCATCAACCAACCGGCCCGCATTGGCATTTGACAGTGGCCATGACGCAGTTATGGAGTGATGGCCTAGAATTGTTCTACATGTATTCAAATATTGCCATGCTGGAAGTAAAAGTAGTTATCTCATGCAATTATCATTGGAATCTGTTGACATGCACGTATTCACTTTACTAGACAGTTTCAATTGGCTCTTATATTAAATCAATCAATTCAATGGTTGGCAGGTGGTTGATTTGTTATGTTAGTTCATGCAAGTTGGTTGGTCTCGTGTATGTAGCCCCATAGGTAAACATCATCCTGACATGTGAAGGTTTAGGCGGTCGCCAAATACCATCCCTACTTTACTGTACATAGCTGTACTTGTAGCTTCGAGATGCGATTCAGCAGAGATGTCAGCAGATTTTGTTTCAAACATCAGTCAGAACCTCGGCTTTAGAGATATTCTGGAGAAGGTCTGCCGGACGACTTGTGCAGGGAACTGACCGATCGCTCGTCACATGCGCCTGGTTGGTTACGTCTGCCCAGGAACAACACATATTTCTGGCTCTGGCTCTCCATTGAAAAAGACTTCAAAGCACTTAACCGAGTCAAGATGCAAGAATACTCACATATATTAGAAGATGTTGGAACGCATGTATGTAAGAAGCAAATTCCTCAGTATGGGACTCAAGCACAGCTCATCTACCTATACTATATGGGCCGACTTAGCGCTCTCCTTTCCATCTTCTCCGGCGTATCCTCTCCCGTGAGGCCCCACCACCGCCTGTCGGGATTATGACGTGCGTGCCGCAGAAAAGGACAAGTGACTGATGTTGTCATTCGACAATATTAAGTGTACTTTTTCAATACGTTCTCAGGCCCACGTCTTCAGCTTTAGCGAAGGTGAAAATCTACACTTACAAGAGAGAGAAACGCCCGGTTGCAGACTACAGATGTCTGGTCCTGTGTGCCCTCTAATGCTGTTGATTGTTCTGCTTCTTCTTCTTTTCTTTCGTTGGCAGTTTATTATACCAAGTCCGACAGAATCTTCTCCTCCTTGAGCTGCTGCGCCTTCTCGTAAGAATCCCAAGGAGTCAAGGTACCAAGTGCTCGCTTCATCTCGGTGTTGACGAACCCAAGGCCGTAGACGTAGCTGGCGTTAACCCATCCAAATCTGACAATAGTTAGTTGGTAACAGTAAATCGACAAAATGACAAGGATTATACATACCCTTCCTTGGCAACGCCCTTGAAATCCGATCCTTGGTTACCATACTCGGCATCAACCCTGTGGGGATCAACCGGGCGGGTCACGTCGTATTTCTCGACGACCACGCCGTTGAAGTCGAAGAAAGCCTTGGTGACCATGAATAGCCATCGGTATGCCAATCGCTGAGCAAGATCTTGGTAGCCGTACCGATAGAGGCCAGTCCAAGCTAGCATCTGCTGCGGCGCCCAGCCATAGGGGTAATCCCACTGTCGGTTGGGCCTTTCCAAACTGACAGCGCCTCGAGACTCTTCTGTACCCGAAAGAAGACCACCATAGGCTTCAAACTTGGGTACAGCATTCTTCACCACCTTAGCAGCCCTGTCAGGGTCGGGCACACCCGCCCAGAGAGGCCAGAATGTTGTGCAAGTCTCGTATGTGCACTGCTCCTGCTTGTGCGTGTCGTAATCGAAGTACATGCCCTTCTCATTGTTCCACAGATACTTGTGAATGGCAGCACGGCGTCTCTTCCATCTACGATCCCAGGTCGCCGATGTCTCGATTTGGCCAGGCTTCATTGGTCCATCGCACCACTCGGCTGGGATTTCAAGTTTGTCCCCAAAGACTTGGCGGATGATGCGAGCGATATCCATCTCGTACTTGTAGATCAACGAGTTCAAGTCAACCGTGGCAAGGTCTGCGCACACGCGCTCGAGACGGTAAGATGTATCGTGACCAGACTCCCGAACCGCTCGATCATGGAGGAAGTAATCGTCAAGTTCCGGCTCTGAGACTTCCTGATGATTGTAGGCTCGGACGAACTCCTTGAACGACATACCGTGCTTCTTTGCATATGGTTCCAGGATATGAACGAAATGAGAAGCCTCGGTTTCCGGGAGGGACACCACGACCCTCAGGGCGATATCGTGACAGGCCAGTCTTGGGGTCCAACCGCGGTTCCGACATCCAAACGCAATAGTATTCCTTGATTGCAGCCAAGAAAGCAGTACGGAGAAACTCCATGGCGCCGGGTTCGTGTTTGATCTTCTCATAGACCCGAAGAGTCATGTCGGTCAGGAAAGGAGGCTGAGAGCGACAGAGATAATACGATCGAGTCGCATTAAGGATCTTGCCATAGTGCCGAATGCAGAAACAAAAGTTCTGGACCATGGACTTGGCAAGATGTACCTTGTCGTTGACCAGCAAACCAAGAGACTCCATGTAGCTGTCCCAGCCGTACAGCTCGTTGAAGCGACCTCCGGGGACGACGAAGGGGAGACCGCGCAAGGTCTTCTCCCCAGTCTTGGGGTCGACGTAGTCTTCCATGGCTACTGCGAGCAGACCAGGTTTGTCATTCATGTGCACCACCATCTCAGGCGTGATCTTCGCTGGGAGCTCGACGACATCCAACCGCATCTCGGGGCGGTCACGTGCCACCTTTTGGTAGAACTCCAATTGCGCGGGGGCTCCTGGTGGGACGTAGATTCTTGGGCGAGGGTCGTCTGTCCAATCTTTGGGATCCTTGGCAGCGATCTCAACGGTAGATGCATCGATTCGGCGAGTCAAGCGCTCCCAGAACTGATCCTTGATGAGGCGTGAAAGTCGGTTCACAGGGTTCTCGTTCAGTCTTCCGATATCGAGAATGACCTGTTTGCGTCCGAACTCCTTGGCCATATATAGCTCTTGCAAAAGGTTCGAGAGCATGTAGGTGCCCCGGATATCAAACCGATTGTGTCCTCCCGAAGCTGCTGTTCGCAGCGAAATAACCTTCGGGCCGGAGTCTTCGATTGTGATTTGCATGTTATTGTCGGTATCCTCCTGAGCCTGTAAACTCTCGAGGGTATGGTCGACATCGACTAGGAAATTGACGCTGGTGCGGCCGGCTAGACTCATCTAAAAAATTGCGAGTAAGTAACACGGCTATTTTGCTTGGGAATGGGAAACAAATGTCTCGTACCGTGGCTACCTCGTCGGTGAGGCTCTACCAAGCCTAAGCGTTCCATCTGCTGCTCCAAGCCATTCTGGTTGCCAGTCAGCTACAGTGCCTCCACATTGCAGGCCAACCGCCGCGGAGTAAGACTTACTTGAGAGTATGTGCGAGCTCTCGCATGGTGGCGGCCGGAATCGCGTGCTTCAGTGGAGTAGTATGTTTTGGCATCTTCGTAAACAGAAGCTTCGTCAATAGAGCTGAAGCTGCCGTCCTGTCGGCGCTGTCGAATAGGTGGTGCCGCCGGAAGGGGCATCAGCAAATCGTCTTTCGTAGGAGGCGCCATTCGTGCGGTTGAGCGCGATAGTATGGAGAAATCAGGAAACGGCGGTCGAATGCGTAAAGTGGTAGAGTGGTACTATTGCGAGCTTCGGACGTGGATCGGAGCTGCTTATGTTGTGGGGGATGAAATGATGGCGGCGTAGAGACCAGCTCCCATGTCAGTCTCAACAGCGGACTGGTTGGGTGAGATGATACGACCGGAATTAGGTCTGCGCTTTAGCCGATACAGAAATGCGGTCTAAGTCCGGAATCTCTCCGAGGAGTGGTGCAGACAGCGAGGCAGTAGTACTTTAAAGGTCGTACCGTAGAGTAGAGATGGGAGGGAGTCGAAGGTCGAAGGTCGAGGACCTGAACAAAGAAAGCTGACCGCCACCCCACGTTGGAAGGAGGGCACACTTGGATCAGACCGGAGGTGATAATCTTGAGACAAGACAACGTAAGATAGCGGGAAGGAGCTAGGTTTATGTATACTGGGGGTAACTCAAGAAGGTAGGAGGTATGTTTACGAGGACAGGATATTCGAGAGCGACCAGTCTCGGAGGTGAACAATCTACAATTCACGATAAATTGCTGGATTGGTGTGTTGAGGGGTTGGTGAGTGATAGGTTTGGGGAGCACGCAGAAGAATTTTGAAGCATTCTTTTCATGCTCACGATGGATGGGAGGAGGATGATATCATCGCGGTACATGGCTGAGTAGCAAATTCGCTATCATTCCCACGACTACCACTACGTGACCTCCACTAAATGACGCTAGCAGTGGGTTTTGCGGTTTGCTCGAGGTAGGAAGGAAATCGGAAATCTCTCATCATGCTTGGTCACATTTCAGGGTCTTTACTTGCTCTTGCTGCTTGTGGTCCTGCGGCGTTCCCTGCTGGCACTACACCTTCTGAGCACCATGGAAACATCGGCTGGCTGGCAGGGGAGAGGGCAGCATCCTACAGCCCAATGGTACCTGGAATTTCCCAACTAGCACAATTATTGCCCGACTGCTGTGATCCGCCCACGTCCTGCTACGAACTTTGCAACTCGAAACAGCCGTCACGAGGCCCTCAATCTCATAGCAAGCTTTATTCACTTGTCTGTCGGTGGTAGTTTTTTGTGTTGGATTGCTAATAACATTTCCCATTCGTGTCACATTGGAACCCCGACTGCTGAGGCTACGCCTGCGCAATGACAAGTGTTACCCCACCACAACGGGCTTGGTTGTCTGGTCGCGCCAATGGTAATCACCATGTTATACATGAGCACACCCTCAGGTCTCGGGAGTCGCTATCTAGTGGTCTACAGTTATCGTGCGGCTTAAATCAGGCACATGCTACCCAAGATCGCTTCACTCTCTGAGTGTGATCTCGCACCTACATTGCATGCCGCCTAGCTACGTGCTACGTGACTAGGTCAGTGGGTGGCCACGAAATCGCCCACACACGGCAGGGCCTATCTCGGTGCTTGAGGCGGCTATTCTATCCATCTTGCTGGCGGTCCTACGGGCTACGAGTCCCGTGAACACCGTCCTGCATACAACATCAAACGTACGTTTAGTTGGCTACATACATGGCCAACACTTCGGTGGTCTGAGGCTGCGGTCTGGGCTTCGGGCTACAGGGGTGAAAGTAGTCGAGATGTTTTGCCAGCCTTTGGTCTGCCGAAGACCTATCGTGTTATACGTAAGAGTATAGAGGGAACCTGGTGTGACTGGCAATACTTGGCTAGATATTCTAGGAGGCTATCCCCCTTGTCCCCCTTTTGGAATAAGAAGGACCTCTTGACATTGATAGCTACGTGCGCATGTACTCATGTGCGAGAATGCACGCATCGTAGGTATATATATAGGCAGATAGGCCAATAAGCTCGACGCAAGCGGCAGAATTATTAATAAGATAGCCAGGGAAACAGTGCTTGCTCCACGACACCTTTCATGTTTATAGACGAATCGCCAGTGTGCAGTTGCTAGTAGGAACCGTATCTAGTAGCTACCCACCTGTTATACTGTATGGCGATTCTAAAGAGAACGGACTCCCTGCTGCCATAGCAACGTGAGAACTCGCCATCTCTCTTGGACTAGGTAGAGCGATACACCTGTTCCTTTCTCTCAAGGCTGCTTACTACCTTACCGAAGATACCTACTAGCAACGCGCCGGAGCGTTGCTGCTTTGGGTATGTGTTCTAACGTCCCGGAAGCACCCCAGTCACTACCAGCTGCCGCCAGCTATCCCGTCGCCAGCTATTCCGCCGATGGCCAGTTACCCCATGACTGACTGTGTGGGTTCTCTCTGCTAGAACTAATGAGTCCTTCCGATAAACGTGAAGCGTCTCTTACATTGGACTTTACCTACCCACTGCCTAGCTATCTGATTGGGTGATGAAGCCAGCATAACTTGCCTTTTCAGTTAGGCAAAAGGATCAAATATATATATATATATCAGCTCCATCCAGCCCTTCCGCAGCTACGCCATCCCTCCGTCATGAATGGCATATGGTATTAGCAAAAAGAAAGCATCGTCCCTCTCGGAGACAGAGGGAACAAGAAAAACAAAAAATGAAGCGACCCAGACGGGATTCGAACTGAATGTGGGTGTTAGTATTTGGAGCAATTGAGCCAATTAGAATGGTGGAACATACCCCGCAATCTTCAGAGTGAAGGAAATCGGTGAACCGAAATCTGACGCGATACCATTTCGCCACCAGGCCGAGTTGTTGGATGACCAATTGATGTTGGAAAGGATCTTTATTTGAGTATATCGTTGTGCGTTTCTGTGGCATATCCACTCTCAACTGGTGCTTTTCTTGATTGGCGGGGCAGAGGTCGCTAGAGTCCGCTAGCAGGTATTCACGTGCTCGGCCTTAAAAAGACTGAGCAGCCAATTAATTGGGGCTGTAGGCAGTTTACACTACTGTCTGCGTTACCGGAAGCGTGCAACTGTGATACAACGATTTGTGCTACTACCTTGAGAAGGACTACCTCTAGCAGTAGGTGAAGATGTAATTCTGAGGCACTTGGTGATTGACTCGCGAAGACCGGTCAAGCCGACTCAAGCTATTCTCTGTCAATGACGTTCCGCCTGACTCGGAATAGAAATCCGCTGGTGCCCCCGCACCTATTCCCTACGACTTGACCACTCTGGTAAGCTAAGAATACCGCAGAGAATTTTGGTATGTAGACTCGAGGATAATACTGGAGAACTGGACTGGAGCTAAGGATTCCAGATCCTGTCGTACGGCTCTGTCGGGTAGCAACCTCTCTACCTGGGCACATATGCCGACCAACCAGCCCTTGGTATGCGGCGTGGCCCAGCACATTGGCGCTCTGAAAGACGTGCCATGGCGTTCTACCTGCAGCAATAGATACACAGTATGCAATGCACCCTGCAATAGTTCTCTTCCAAATTATTCCCATACATGCATGGACGATAAGGAGACATCATTGTTCATGTAGTCGAAGCGAACCCAGGCAAGTCCTTCCAGCTCTCCAGAAGGCCGCCGCATCGACGTCAGAGTAGGTAGATGACTTGGTCTCGAGTAAGTGTGCCGGAGCAGAGCCCGCGATTTGGTATGTCTACAAAAAGCAAGAGCCGGTGCCAAGCTGGAAATTTTCACGGGAAATCTCTGAACTTCGAACTGGACGCAAGGGAGGGGCCTTAGCTGGCGCGCGGGCGGGCTCTGGCCGGCGCTGGTCCCTCATTGCGGATAACCAGAAGAAAAAAAAACGCCTCCAGAGCCGCAGCTGAGTGGGCGAACATTTATTAGTATTGAGATGCGCCCCGGCAGTTTCGAAGTGCCTCCTAGCACAATCCACAGCTGTCAAGGTCGCGCCTCTCTAATCTTGCTAAGCTTGCGATCCGGCAGCTCGGCGCTCTGAGCAGTCCAAGCGGAGTCGGGGCCGATGGAGATAGACTTCGATATGTACCACTAAAATCGTCCGATCCTGGCTGTTCATCCCAGCAGTGGAAAAGCCCCCGAACTCTGTTATGTACCAGTAGTCCGGCACTAGGTTAGCCAGGATCCAGGAACCGCCGCCAGTCCACCTAACAAACCTGAAAATCCACAAACCACAAACCTACCTGATATACACTGCAAGGACTGCAGCACCATACCTACCGTGACAAGAGTCGACCTCAAATGGCATTGAATGCTTGGGTACAGACAGGAGGGAGCTTATCTCCGTGTCTGCAGAAGGGCCAGACTGCAACGATGAAAATAAGGAAACAGGAACAGGAAGAGAAAAAGGAACCACGTATTCATCGGCTGACAGATGCGCTGGCAAAGAAACCTGCTGTTTGCCCTGAGATGAGAAGGCAAAACGCTTTGTTCGATCCGCCACTAACACAAAAGCAAAATCGAGTACCAGTCGGGTCGTCTCGAGTCTCGGCAGCAAGCCTCCTTCCTTTTTCTCTTAGCGACCACCTCGCGGGCGGCCGCTATCGACATCCCGCTATTTTTAGCTCCTCGTGGTCCGAAGTCTAGGGCACTGGACAATGGCATTCTCTTATCAATAATTATTGGGCTTTGTCCGCCCTTCTACTCTAGACCGGATTGGACCGGCGCCTCTGTTATGTACGACCTCGCATGCACTCGACGTCGTATTCCTGCAGTGGTGGTGTATCTAGGTATCCCCTCCCTAAGTCGGTATGGGCCGAGTCCAGATCCACCAACACTTCTTCGCTTAGCCCATCCACCGTCTGCTCGCTCATTGCCAGACGGCCTACCAGGCTTTTCACGGCGATTCTCTCGACGAGCTCAATTTCGCGCCGGGCTCTTAGTATAATCAGTAGGCTTCATCTCTTCTAGCCTGGGCACATTTGTAAAGATGGCGAGGGATGTCCTGAGCTGAAGCAAGGAACCACCGGAACGGGCGAAGATACTCGAGCCTGATAGTAGTTGTTGCACCACCTTTTCAGGTGTGCCAATATATGCCATATCCCCTGGCCCAAACTCGATGAACGTGCCAGGGGCCCCGGCGATTACCCATGTAGCGCATCTGCAGGGCTGCCTCGTAATTTACACAATCGTTGGTGGTTGGCTCGGCCGATTACCACGTACAGTCGAGTCGCCCGTCTACCACAGCCAAAGAAGTCGAGGGCAAAGATGCAACCGCTTCAGCAGACTGGCTCGCTCATACCTACCTGGAACCGAAACGTGTACATACATACATCTGCATGTCAGATCATGTGGGGTTCGCCCAGAAATCCAACCCGCCACTCTCGCAGTTATCGTTCGTGGTGGTTAGGCCTTTTCGTGATGGCCGGGCTTTTGTGACTTATCGCAGCCAGTGTCTGAGCAACGACCGATCCCCTACTATCTCCCATGGCTACCCACACACACATACACCAATAGACTATACTGCGGCTGGAGCTAATCCGGAGTCATGGCGCTCTAGACAAACGCGCTGCCACTAGAGCGAACATATCCCATCATCACTGTGGTTCACGTTCCTGGAGCTAAGCCTGCGGTGTCTGTCCTAGGTTATTTCCTCTCCATCCCTCCCACCCGGCATCCAGTTTTCACTTTCCCGTTTTCTCTCCCACCCGAGAAACCATCTTCGACGAGTAGGAGGATTGTCACTCGCTTCACTTCACCACTCGTGTCAAGATGGGGATCAAGTCGTACTTTGCCCCCGGGCAAAGTAATAAGGAAGACGAGAAGAAGGGCCATGGCAAGAAGCCGTCGACCACGGTCGGCCTCAAGGAGCTAACACCGGCCAAGCATGGAGCACCCGTCCCGAACCCGACGCCTGGTCTCACCACGCCCAAGAGCCCGTACGGCTCTCGTCCCGGGTCGGTCTACTCGTCCCACCGCGCGTCCTACTTCCCGCAGGGTGACTTTCGAAACCAGCCCGATAGCCTGGCAGACGTCAAGGCAGATGTCATGTGCAGTTGGCTGTACCAGTCGCAGTTGGAGAGGCAGTATGCCACCGGCATGCTCCCAGGAGAAGGTGCTGTCCTGAAGAAGGGCAAGAACGATTTCGCCTGCTGCCCACCCCAGCTGCGAGATATACCAAATGGTCTATTGGAGTCGGCTATGGAGCTGAATGTTCGAGTAAGTTGCCGCATCCACAAATCTCAGGAACAGGTCACTCACATAACATGCAGTGCGCCATGACTGTGAACACCAGAGTCATCGGCGTGATCTTAGGCTCTCGGAGAACGACGTACGGTTACATCCCAATTTCAGATAACCTCCAACTACAAGTGCTCCCATCCATGCGCGATCTTCCCAGATGCCAGAAGCACCACTTTGCCGCGTTCATCCAGGATCTCCAGATTCTTGTAGTCTGGGACGATGAGCCGAAGAAGGTACTGGCGCGTGCAGACCACCTCGAGCGCCAGCTGATGAAGATGATCTGGGGCACTGGCGAAGAGGAGGACGTCGAACCAGAAGAAAAAGATGAGAAGGATGGTGTCGAGGTCGGCGTCTCAGCAGTCGATCTCGAAGCCGCTCTCGACGATGAACAAAGGAGGGTCAAGCTCATGAACCCTTTCATGGTAGCCTGTACCGTGGCGCTCTGTTTATCGTGTGTCGGTATAGGTTACCGAGCCCTCTCCCTGGAGATCTCCACGGATGGCAACTTCATCCGCCTACTCGTTCTTATCTACGTTCCCATCTCGATCTTCATCTCCTTCTTCTTCTTCGGCGCCATCGTCGGCGGCTTGTTCCAGATGTTCGGGCCCATCTCGCAGGTTGATAAGAACTCCCTGAACTACTCTGGTAAGCCCCCCAAGCGCCTAGACCGCAACTTCCACAACATTCCGCACATCACCATTCAGATGCCCGTCTACAAGGAGGGCCTGAATGCAGTCATCAAGCCCACCGTCCAGTCTGTCAAGCAGGCCATCTCCACGTTCGAAATGCAGGGCGGTTCTGCCAACATCTTCATCAATGATGACGGTATGCAGCTCATATCCGAAGAAGACGCGGTGGCGCGACGGGAATTCTACGAGGAAAACAACATCGGCTGGGTCTCCCGACCGAAGCACAACCCCAAGCCCGAGGACGGGACCAAGCCGTTCCTGCGTCGTGGCAAGTTCAAGAAGGCCTCCAACATGAACTACGCCATGATGGTCAGCAATCGCGTAGAAGACAAACTGTTACAAGTCTCTCGAGGCTCGCACTGGACCCAGTCCGACGAAAACGCCGCCTACGAGAAGTGTCTCGCTGGAGTCTTGGCAGAAGACGACAACCGTACGTGGTCCGAGGGCAACATCCGCATCGGCGACTACATTCTGATTATCGACTCCGATACCCGTGTCCCGGCCGACTGCCTCCTCGACGCCGTGAGCGAGATGGAACAGTCGCCCGAGGTGGCCATCCTACAGTATACGTCCGGTGTTATGCGCGTTACCACGTCCTTCTTCGAAGGTGGCGTGACCTGGTTCACCAACCTGATTTACTCGGCCATTACCTTCGTCGTGGCCAACGGTGATGCCTGCCCCTTTGTCGGCCATAACGCCATTCTTCGTTGGTCCGCTATCCAGGACGCCGCCTCGTATTTCGACGAAGACGGCTACGAGAAGTTCTGGTCCGAGTCTCATGTGTCCGAGGATTTCGACATGTCTCTGCGTCTCCAGGTCGCCGGGTATATCATGCGCTTCGGCGCCTACACGGGCACCGGGTTCGAAGAAGGTGTCTCCTTGACCGTCTACGACGAACTGGCCCGATGGGAGAAGTACGCCTACGGTTGCAACGAGTTGGTTTTCAATCCTTTCAAGTACTGGATCACCCGTGGGCCCATCACCCCTCTATTCCGGAAGTTCCTTGGGTCCAACATCCACTTTCCCAAGAAGCTTACTATCATGGCCTACATCGGTACTTATTATGCCATCGGTGCCGCTTGGGTCATGACGCTCGTGAACTACTTCCTGACTGGCTGGTTCTTTGGTCTGTACGACAAGTGGTATCTCGATTCCTTCGCCATTTACATCTCGCTCGTTGTTGTCTTCTCGCTCTTCGGAAACGTTTCCCTGGCCGTCCTACGCTACCGTCTCAACCAACAAAGTCTTCTTTCAGCCTGTAAGTACATCTTATGGGCCTCTCTATCTTGCGACTGTTTCGCGACACTTTGCTAACACACTATTCCCCTACAGTGTTTGAGAATTTCAAGTGGCTTCCTCTCATGACCATCTTCTTGGGCGGCATCTCGCTGCACGTGTCGCAGGCGCTGCTCTCGCACTTCTTCTCCATCGACATGACGTGGGGCGCCACGGCGAAGGAGGTCGAGGAGGTCAACTTCGTCGAGGAGATCCCGCGGCTGCTCAAGCGGTTCAAGGGCACCTTCGTCTTCTGCATCCTGCTGACGGCGCTCATCATCTGCGCGTACCACGTCTTCCCCTACAACTGGCAGATCAAGACGTTCGCCTCCATCTTCCCCGTGGCCAACCTCGTCATCTGCCACTTCCTGCTGCCCGTCGCCCTGAACCCTGCGCTCATGGTGTTCAACTGGTAAATGCAGAGTGTGTTGTGGCTGTAGTAGATGAGAAGAGAGCTCACTCCTTCTATCATCTGGTAATGAAGTACATAAAGTATTATAATGTTTAACTCGGTTGCATGGTGTTAATGGATAGAACGGGATATACATAGATGTGAAACGATTTGCTGGGCAGCCGGGGTGTATATGTTGTCATCAGGGGATGAAAATGGACGGGCTTGCACAGACTCGGTGAGCTGTGTGCACTGTGGTATGCTTCTTCGGTCAATCTTTGCCGTCGCTTCTACACATTTTTAAGTAGGCACTCAATCATTTAACGCTTCGAATGGCATTTAATCTAAAAGAAGAAAGTAACACTATACACTTGACACTTCTGCTTCATGTGACACGAGAACGAATGCCTTTGCCCTGTTGTAATCAGTGCGCAGTACGGGGTATTACCTAAGGTATACCACTATACTCGGTCTCGGTACTTACGGATAGTAGAAACCTGGAAGGGTTTCCTTCGGTCCACCCACATCTGCAGGTAGCGGAAGATCAGCACCGATCAGCTAGTGCTACCTACTTACGCTACTTACGTACCTGTAAGGAGGGGCAAACCGTCGACAGCCTCGAAACAAGCAAGAATCTCATCTCGAGTTTGCTGCTCCGTAGTGTAACTCTGCCGTATGCCATCTGAAGGACGGAGCAAATCTGAAGTAGCCTCATTTGGATGTGGTGATAGCATTAAAACAAGAAAAGAATAGAAAAGGGCCAAGCCTTCTTATCTTGATATCATTGTTCGGTTTTCTTTGCATGCGACACACCCTCACCCTCCCACCATGGCTATCTTCGTGGACTTGGACGAAGAGGACGAGCCAACGAGCCCCGAGAGCCACCTGAACCACAACGGCTTCCACGAACTTCCTCCCGTTACCGCGACGGGGCCCAAGTCACGGGCTCGCACTCAGGACGGCGACAATGGCAGCAGCAGCGCCCTCGATAGCTCCCTCCCCACCACCTCTACATCTACATCATCCCAGCAGCCCCCGCCGACGACGCCAACGATCCCTTTCAGGAACGGAATGACGGAGGCTCTCGGATGCTATCCGTAGGCTCATCCTCTCCTCTCCTCCTGCTGTTCTGAGCAATGCGGCTTGGGGCATACGTTCTGCTATACATAACTTCCAGATCTCTCTCTCCGTCGCTTATAGGGAAAAAAAATGAAGGACAAGAAGAAAAAAAATGGAATAAGAAGAAGAAGCTTTTGTTGATCCTTTTAATAGAAAGCTAACAGCTGGGAACTCTCATTGCAGTATCGCCATGGCCGTGGCGTCGTTGCTCGACCTCAACGCGCTGGACAACGTCTCGCGGACCTGCCGCGGCGTGCGGCAGGGCCTCCTGCAGTACCGCAGCTCCCTGGTCACCCACACCCTGCACTGCGTCAACGAGGACGTCGTGGTTGACCCCGAGGACACGTTCCGCTACCGCGCGCGCGCCGGCAACTGGTTCTACATGCAGGAGATGGGCGGCGACCGGTACAACGGCAAGAGCGGGAGCTGCGCGCGGGACATGGTGGCCGAATGCCGAAGGTGTGCCAAGGTGGTTTGTCGGGTAAGCTTTTCTCTTGTCTCCTGCTGTATCCTTTCCCCTCTCGCCCTCTCCTTTTCCCCGTGGCGCTCAGAAAGTGCTCCTATTAGGGGGAAGAATTAGAAGGGAGATAGAAGGGGAGTCTGGTCTTGTTTATGGCGGTACACTCACACAAGATGAAAACACCTGTAGAACTGCGCAATCAAGCCGCCAGCTCCGATTGTGCTACGGGATCGACACCGACGCTTGTGTATCCCCTGCACCAAAGCACCGCTTGGCACTCTCGCAAAGCCGCCATTGTTGCCTGAGACGCCCCTCGATGCGGATCTCATGAAGAACGCGATCTGCACGTGTCAGACCGAAGGCGTCTGGCTGTGCCATCCATGTGGACGAAGCATCCGCGGTACGGATCATGATTATCAGTCGTACGTCAAACCCCCCTTTTCCCGTCGGCTCCCTTCCCCTTTTGCATGCGCGCATGTCAACACTACACACCTAATTAATTTCCCAAAATGGGGGAAGGAAAATGCATCGTAGTGGTGCATTCATACACCCCACCTAACAACGGAAGAAAAAGAAAATGCTGATTTGTGTTATTAATGTATAGCATCTGGCGTTGGCGCAACCAATACGGCGAGGTCCTAGGCGGCCTCGGGACCGGTATTGGCGACGGGGACCGCGGCGTCATCTGCGGCCGCGACTGGGAGTGCGTGGCCGCGAAAGAGCGCGAGCAGGAGACCGACTGCGACGCCGAGGACGCGCGCGAGCGGTCCCATTGCAACACGCCTCCGCCGTGGATAGCCACGGTGACGGCCTCCGCGACCACAGTCTCGTCTCTGCCCTCGTCATCGTCGGGGGCGGCCTCCACGAGCGCGGCTGCTCTCCGTCCTCCCTCCTCCGCCTCCAATTCCAGCAGCTCGGGCGGCGGCGAGGGCGCTGGGCAGCAGCAGCAACCACCGTACTCGTCTTCCCCGCTGGGGCCGGGCTACGTCCGCCACGAGATCGAGGGCATCGGCGGCGTGGTCAAGACCAAGCGCCTCACCATGGTCAAGGTCGGCGCCTGCGTCCCGGAGTGGGAGGATGAGAAGAACCGCGGCGAGATCCTCGGCCGCGAGGTCAAGGGGATTGCGCGGAGTTGGTGCGGCTGGTGCTGGCGGGTGATTCCCGGTAAACAGGATATCGTGAAAGCAGCAGCGGCTCGACACTGCTCCAGCTCCAGTGGCACGGCGCCAATCTCGGGAGAGTTGGCTGTCCGCTAGGGTTTCGTTGGAGGGTTTTACGTTCCAAGGTATTACATTACAGACAGTCGTAATCAGTTGCATATAGTGAGAGGAAGTAAAGCCCTAGGGGTAACTCTACGGCAAGACGAGACGATGCATGATGGGTACGGTAGGAAATCGTGAGTGCAGTAGACTAACTGCTGATACTATTCTGGTGAATACAATACCTCAGCTCTCTGAGAACAAGGCGGGGACAATATGAAAATTCGGGGTTTTGGCGAATAGGCTGGCTATGTCGCCCTTGCCATTGGAAGATACGGACTGGACAGCATCCATCATTTGGATGTGATAGGATGTACGAAGCACACTGATTGCATGATAGCTAAGTCTAATGCAGTATACTTGGGAAACAAACTCAATTATCCCGAAATGAGACCGTCATGCATGTTTGTTGTTGATTATATGTTTATACAATGTTTCTCTGCTCTGGTGTACAAGATTGTAGTAGCTAGTGGTAGAAGGGAGATTCAGTTCAGTGAAACCGCCCCTTTCCCCATCTCTCTATTTGATGGTGCTACCTTCAACGCCATAGATTTGGCTGTGCCAGATGCTTGCGGATCAGTGGATGGTGGCCCGCGCACCCCTTTCCATAGGGATTGTGCGGGCCTCCCCATACGTCCACCTCCTGGTTTCGCTGATGTACAATGCCGTCTCTCTTCCCGTACAGCTTGCTGTTGTCTCCATTCACCAAGACACTCATAACCCCTCTCGATAAAAGCCCGTTCTCATAGGCTGGACCTTGGCTTATAACGTTCCTTAAGCACTCAGCTGCCTGGAGGCCCGCCCTTCCAGGACACCATGGTCAAGCCAATTCGGGTAAAGTGGTCTTCAATCCATTGTGTGGCTGTTATTACTCGAACTAGGACTGCTGCACTATAGTTCACCCCGCAGCAGTAAAGTGCGTCTCTTCTTGCGGTCCTCGCGAGCTAGTGAACGAGAAGGTCCCCAGCGCGCCTTGATGGCCTCTTTCCGCTCCCGCTCCCTCGCCTGGTGCTCGGCGCTGGCCTTGCAGCAGATCATGACGAACAGTTTCGAGCACTCGAACCGCTCGGCCAGCCGCACCACGCTCCACTTCATGGGGTCGGACGCCCGCAGCGCCCGCATCTCGGCCACCTGCTCCCGGGTCACATTGTACTTGGGCACCGGCACCTGGTGCTTCTCCTCCAACGCGGGGACCTCTCGCTTTTCTGTTGTTTCTGTGGCTGGTACGGTTGTCGGGTTCGAAACCGCCGCGGTGGCCGCGAGGCCGGTCGAGCCACGCAGCAGGCTCGAGAGCTGGGCTTGCCGCCGCGGGTCCGAGGGCGGGAGAAACTTGAAGGGCGTGTGATAGACGCTCGGCGCGGCGCTTGGCGGGTTGTAGGTGATGTGGTCGGCCTCGGCGCCGGAGACGAGGAAAGAGGGGTGCGGCGGGAGCTTCAGGGCCTTCTTGGTGCGCCGGGTCGAGGATGCGAGACGCGTTTGGCCGGCGCGGCTGCAGCTGTTGAGGAGCGTCGTCAATGGACGCAGAACAGGTCGAGCTTCCATTCTGATGTTTTTTTCTGTCTCTCTCGGGAGAGACTCGGTCAGGGTTGGAAGAGAAGGGCGCGCCGGCGAGGACGCTCTTCGAACAGTGAAGTGGAGGAAGGAAGCAGAAGGCCCGAACAAAATAGAGCTGCGAACGAAAGGAATTGATGGGTGAGGCAGAGGTAGGGCGTGCCAAAAGCGATGACTCGGTTAATCGTGATCCTACAGCCTTCTGTCTCTTATTCGGTTGTTGCTTCCCTAAAGCTTCCACGCAATCTCTACATGCAGGGCATTCGGTGGCGATAGCTTCAACCATTCGTGTCTTTCGGGGTGGAATTGAAATTTCCACGGAGCTTTGACGGCCCGGCCAGCAGGTTAGATGGGGGGCGTTGGCACGTGCTCCCCAAAAAGCTTCCCTTGCCGGCACCTGCCAAATGGAGTTGCTAGCATCGTTTTCATTGGCTGATACTTACATAATCTCGCAGACTGCGGGTGGGCAAGATTGTACAGACCCATTACTTACATGCAATCCTGACCTTCAAAGCCGGCCTCGTTTGATAACAAAGTTCTCTTGCTTTCCAACACGGAGAGCGAATTGCTGCTGTTTCGGAAAACACGGTAATCGACTGGCTATTCTCGCTCTGAGTGATTAACACGAAGCTCCCCAGAGCTGGCTTCCAGCGCAGAGGAAGACACTCTCTATCACTGTGTTATTATACACGGCACCCTGATCGGTTGAGCCAGAGGTACATATAATAAGCCCGATCCAGAAATACACCAGTGTGAGTTTTGGTCACGATAGTCTGCAAAGGATGTCTGCGCTATCTAAACCTCGTGGTTTAGTCCTTGAAGGTACAGATGTGTTTTGAGGAGGCAGCACTTATATTAGAAGACATATGGCTAATCCGTTTATAACGAGGCGTTGTCAGGCCTTAATGTAACTTAATCCATACCGATATAGAGCCCTGCTCACATCTCTATTGCCCACGGGTGTTATTTTGTTGATATACTCTCGCCATGATATAAAGTGTCGACGCCTATATTCACTATACATGCCGTGTCCGTACCTAATGTGTAATCAGGATCAACAAGTAATAAGTTTCGCACCAGGCAAATAGCATGCTCCCAGCCGGCCTCAATGCCGTATTGGTACCAGCAGCATTAGTAATGTATTTCAGTACGTATATAATACCGTATAGAATGATAAGAATGATAACAATGACAAAACGTACAATGTAATTACCAGTAAGAGTATGTTTGAGGTAATGGCCAATTTTCTGAACGGTGCGCATCATGATATTCTTGCTGTCTGCTCTCAATTGATCGAGATTGGGAATCGGCATTCAGATTCAATGACTGATAAGAGACTTACAGCGACAGCCCTAACGAATAATACTCGAGTCTCTTCGGGGGTTGTAAATGTGCGTCGAGACGCTTTGGCGGGTCTTCGATTTCGATAACAACACACGAAACTCAACATTGCACAGCCTGCACTCACTGGCATTCGGTAAGACCATCCAGTATGAACCTCTATTTCCCCACGTGCTACAAATGCCTTTTCCGGGCAAAGTTTTTTTTTCTTTCCTTCTCGATGTGTTGCATTTATGGCCAATCGAGACTGATGATCGGACGTGGCAGGGCTCATGACCAACCTGAATCGTATGCCCAAGAAAGCCGAGCCCGGTATCACGCGAAGAGAAGGGGAAAAGGCGATTTGGCAGCTTCACGTAGATTTCGCTTCCGCCACGAGATCCAGGAGAGATTGGCAAGCTATGACTCACAATTGGAAGAAGCTACGATGCCCCTGTGATCGTATGTCTTACAATTGGACATGTTCAGCAGCAATTAGATGGTTTTCAGGTCTTGTTTCTGAAAATAACCGCCCCACTGGTCGAGACTGGGAAAATGAACCCCTCTTTCCAGATCTGCCCGCCCGTGCTCTGTGACGTAACCCCTTGCCCTATCTCGGTGGATTGCCTTGGGGTGTGCCAATCTTCATGTGCGGAATGCCGCTCGCCTGAACTAATCTGGACATGTACTTTACGCGGGGGTTGTGAGGTAGGCAACAAGTATCGTCGGCTTCCAAGTTACGAGGTGATGTGGTGCAACTCGATGGTGGCTACGCTTGAGTTGCTGTTCATGACGTTGTCAGTCAGCAGATGCATCGAAATGGAATGGTTCTATTTCGGGTTCTTCATTAAGCTTTCGCGAATGAGTAAGCAGGCAGTCGGTTGCCCCAGCAGACACGTACCTGATAGATAATCAACCTGAGACCAAAGTCGGTGCTCTCCCCCTTTTCTCGATCAATGCCTCGCGAGTGAAACATGTAGATGACGACTTGGGTGATCAATGCCTGACGGGCAAGCCTCTTTAATTAGAGTTTCAGTGGATGTTGGCATCGATCCTGCTTTCGTTTGTTTCTGCGGGCCCCGTCGTTGATCTTCAGGGTATCCCGCTCCGCCTTGCCTAGCCAGCACGGTCATGCTACATATGCTCACCATTCCCGACGGGCAAGGCAAGTCATTGCCAATCCAACCAGCAGGGGGCGGCTGTGCAGGCGGAAGATGGAGATAGATAGTCATGCATCAATCGCAGGAACAGGCAGTTCTGCAGGCAGTTGGCCAAACCTTCTCCGTGGCTTACGTCGTAGTTGGACGGAAGGATGGGTCACAGATCATTCCACTGACACATCAGTGATGTTTCCCTGTGCCCTGAGATGCCCTACCGTATCCGTACAACATCGGAAAAGCGCCTGACAGCTCGAGGGGCTATGCGTGCTGGCAATTCCTAGGTTATCTGTGCAACACTGACAGCGGGGTTCTTGGCATTGCATTGACTTATGCTACTCAATGCGAGGATGGGTGGAGGTGGTGGTGGTGGTGATCATTAATGAGAAAAAGTATTGTCCACTCATGAGGAGAGGACAGAGACCCTTTTTCCAGCCCAACCGTGTTCCTTGGTTGTCTCCGGGACTGGCCAACAACCTTAGAGAAGATGGTCTTGGAAAAATGGGCAATTCAGCTTGGAAACGGCCACTCCCTCTTATCTCTGACTGGCTGAAAGAGGCAAAAAGAGGGCTTGATTGACAGACGGGGTCTTATTAAGTACTACTCCTTGAACTATCCATACCTGCCTGGTACGATCAATCGCAAAACACCCTGTTCAGACAGGCTGGCATCAGATGTATCGAGTAGGCACATACGTCAGGCAAGCCATGTAGTACGCGTATGTAGCCCAAACCCTCCAAGTATATAGCACCTGGCGATCCCAAGATCTGCCGGCCACTTAGAAGGGGTAGCATATATCGATTCTCGATTGTCTAGCCAACACCCATACTTGTCTTTGCCCATCAGATTAGCAATTACGCTCTTTGGCGATTACCTGGTCGGCACTTTCACAGCCCGAGACCGATTCCCATTATTTGCTACTGCACAGAAGTAACCTTTCAGACGGAAAGGTCTGTGGAAGTCTTACCGGCAGAACACCCCCAATTACTCCGTGCTTGGATCCTGTTTGTTGCTCCTACGAAGAGGAGCAAGAACAAACAATTATATTATATTGTGTTGAGCCAGTCGCAAGCTTGGAGCACCGACAAGCAATAACACAAAAGACGAGACGCTGCCCTTTCCCTACCGCGGTTACCAGGAGCAACTTGACAGTGCATTGTCGCGATCTCTGCTTTTGTTCGACTACCAGTTCTTTTTTGCTGGGCAGATTGATCCCAACCAGTCAGCCCGTCGGCATTGATCTGTGTACTGTACCTGCCTGCGCCTTCTTGGCCAAGAAGGAACCAACAGACTCGACGAAAGTGGCTTGGAAGGACTGCCCGCGCATTATTGCGTCTTCATCCCGCATTGCAGTGCATGAAGTCATTTAAAAAAGAGCGCAGTGCTTTTTGGGCCAGTTTGTCTGCTTAGGTAGCTTTTTGCTCTCAGCCCATTCTCCAATCGCAAGTTGGCACTCATCCGGGTTGGTGGTTAGCAGTTCCAGTAAGTGAGGTCCCTCCAAGATTACCCTTCGTTTTTGAAACGCAGACCACCCCCGACAAATTGTCTCATTATCATCCTACTGCCAGCCAACTCGGACTCGGCTGCCCTCGTGATTGATCCCCTTCTTTGTCCTGTCCTGTCGCCTTCTCATCCTTAATCTCGCGTCCGGGATTTGTTCCAGAAACAGGCCTCTGGTCCGCAACGCATTGCTTACTCGTGTGCCGATGTCCTTGCTCCTCTTGCTGCTCCCGGTCTAGGCGTTTCTTCCTGCTTCCCCCACAATTGGCCGTTTCCCTGATAGTGGGACGACCGTCACTCTCCCTCCGCCTTGTTTTCTGCTGCCCACTGATCGATGTCGCCTGTCGCCTACGCCGTTCATTTATAACCACGAGCTTACTAACTTAACAACTGTAGCTCCGCGCTATACTTCCTACTACTGTTCCTAACCTCCCCTGATTTGGATCCTGTCACCATTACGAATACACTCCAACTCAAAACTACACGCCATCATGAGTCTTGCTCCGGCACCCGAAATACAGAAGGGCCCCGTCGCGGGTTCCATGTCCCCTCCAACCCTCAACGCAAAGGGCACCGAACGCGACTCCGCCAACAGCGAATCTACCACTAAGAAGAAGCGAAGTTTGTTTGGTTTCGGCAAGAAGAAGACGGACGAAAAAGCAGCGCCCTCGAATACCACCAAGACGACTTCGCAACCAGAGGCAGGTCTCCCCAGTCCCCCGCTCGGTGGGGATTTGTCTCACCTCTCCTCTGCTCGGTCGATGACAACGTCCCCTTATCCAATGGATGTATCACATAGAGCACCCTCCTCCCCCGGCCGGGGCATGTCCTCGTCTCCCCGGGTGGCCTCGCCTGCGACATCTCAGATCTTCGAGCGAGACGTACAAGAGACCTCAGTGGCCATGCCCAACTCACCAGCCATTCCGTCACACATTCAAGTGGAGAACCACATCCCCCCAGCGCTTGATGCGACTTCGGAGGCCATCACGGATGACCACCTCAACCCTGACAGTGTCGAGATCGTTACACACACTTCGCATCAGCCCGCTTCTGTCACCGTAACAGGAACAGGCCCCTACGACACGCAGAGCACGCAGAGCACTTCTTGGGTCGACGAATTACAATCCTTGGCCGAGAAAGATGAAGCAGCCTCCAATTACGGGTCCCTGGACTCTACGGACATACGCCGATTGAGTTTCATCTCTTTCGCTGATGTCGTCCAAGCAGAGCAAGGAAACAGCAATGTAGCTGCTAGTAGTCGGGAGTCTATGCGAATTCCTGGCCTGACTTCTCTTTCGTCGGCCGCAATCAACCGCTCCCCCTCGCCCATCAGATCGCCCATCTCTTCTCATGCCGAGACATCACCACCTACCAGTAAATCTGGGTCGATCAAAGGGCTCGACATGTCGCCGAGCAGAAAGCCTCTGGGCAGCCCCTTCGTCCGGTCACCATACCCTCAGTGGCGCGACTAGTAACGATCTGAACATCGAGACCATGTCCCAAGCTTTGAGGCGTACTGGTAGCACAGACTTGAGCAATGCTCGCAGTCCCCCCATCAGCCCCATCGACGGCCCGTCCCGTTAGATGCGGGCACGATCATCCGGGGGTCCTTCACTGAGCCCTGGATCCTGGAGAGGAAGTGCCACGGGGTCGCGTAGTGAAGTCATCTGAACCTGAAACTTGGCCTGTGGCTCTTTAGAGGTCGCAGAACATGGCTTGCTCACTTCTGAGGTTTTTTTGGAAGTGTCTGCATCATGGATATCTTCCAGTTCGGTGGCGGGAGAGGCGAGTGCAATTTTGGAGGTGGGCAGGGCGAGGTATTTGGTGGCCCATTGACCTTATGATGAATACCTTTGGGCGGCTGAAATCTGTTGATGTTAAGATTCAGAAAGATATTCTTTCAGCAAAGCAGGCTTACCACTGGGATGTTTTGGCGTTTATGATTGGTACACACGGTTACGTGAGGTGATGAAGGAGCAGGGGTGAGAGGAGAGACGACCTAGGAAGGTCTGGCTGACTTCATTTTTTATTCAGATATATTCCCCATTGAGCGTTCAACTGAGAGAGAAAGCGATATTAGGATTTTTGGTCAGGGGGACGAACAGGCATCCAAAGGTTCCTTAGGGTGGTTTGTGGGCACATAGGCAATAGGCATAGTGTAACTGAACTCGGAAGGAGAAGTTGCATATGCATTTCATTTTACCCTCGAGTTTCCCCATGTGATTGTGAATTGTGGCGAGTCTAAGTTCACACGTAATTGATAGGGCCATTCACTACTCCTCTACTTGAGTATCAAGTCTTGTAGCCATGGATAAGACCATGCTGGATCTGGTGAGGGAGGTTGACCAACTGAACGAGCCCGAATATCAAGTACTGTCTGATGCCGTACTCGGAACATCTAGATCAGCTCGTCTACTGTCCCTCTGTACTTAGCTTGCCATTGCCAAGCATGCCGTTGCGCCCAGGTCATCGAGTCAGGGCTTGGATTCGGTGGCCATGGTTGCGTGCCCCTTTTCAAAGTAGTCAACAGACTAAGATGCGGTGGTCTGCCTCGGAGGACGACGGGGCTTGCAGTTTCAGTACTGCTGCACATGGTGAAAGCAAAGTTCGGGATCATGGAGAGAGTCAGTAACTGACAAACATCCATGCAGTGCATCCTTTCTTTTTCTCGTCAGCCCCTTTAGTCGTTATTGATTCACGTTTGGCTGACATGGGGTACATAAATTACAGCTCTTAGGAAAACCACGAAAGTGAACTGTTCCTGGGGAACATCTTTCTGTCATGAAAACCTGGGAGTAAAAAAAGAATAACAAAATAAAAGCTTAGCATGAGGTCTTGGCTGTTTTTGCTACTCGAAAGTAGTGCCGGACGCTTCCAATTACATAACCCGAATGAATATAAACTATATACTCTCGGTATAAAAGTTCGATCTATTTGTGACGTCTATACACTGAATCTAGCTTGTTAGCTGGTACGAGCATAGAGAAGTAACAACTATGATCACGCGGGCTAGAATGATCATGGGCCAGTTTGGGACACTCGTCGTCTGTGTAACTGAGTAGGTGTTTCGAAAGATCGCGGTTTGGTTCGATATATTGGTCAACAGACCTTTATCTGGACGAGGCCAGGCGGCAGGAAACAAGTCCGGTTTCCCCTTGTTAGTATGCTGCCCGAGTAACAGGGCTAGTGCAGGCGAATGGCATCTGATTTATGCCCGCATGTTATCATGTATACCTAAATAAGAAAAATAGGGGTGGCAAGATAGGAGCCAAATCATTCCGGGGGTTAGTAATGCGCATTCGGTTGTGTTCATATGAACTTGGAATTCAGCTCTAAAAATTGCTACCTATTGTCACACAATTGTATCCCTATGATATAGTGGTCATAGAGTAACATAACGTCTTCTAAAACCTCTTCATGTTTTCAGAAATACAGAAGGCTTAACGAGTGAAGTATTCTGGTAAGGTTCGATGGCCAGCAAAGGACGTGGTGCCACGCACACTATCTGCAGTATATATATATATGCAAGAGCAGCCTCCAATGAGACGTCTGGGCCGCCGGCTTACAGGATGGTTCTGACATCTGCGCTGATGTATGGCGTGAGCATATTGCCCTTCAGAGTTGTAGTGAGCATGAGAATGCATTCGCGTACTTCAAGTTATTGTCACCCACATTACTTTACAATATGTGAGAGTCATACACAAACATATAAAGTGTAGGAGCCCATTAGGATACCCAGCATAATGATTACACCCTGTACAGTGAGTATCATCCCTAGGACTACCTATATCCACTTGAGGGTAAGTATTTTGATACGGTCAATATATGTCACTCAGGAGTCATACATGCGGTGAGCGAGATGCAATATGTGAGAGCCCGATAAACCTCGCCAGTCGGCTGCCGTAACGGTTACTAATAGTTTTTATGGTTAGCTCGGTGTCCGTTTCCCCGTGATGCCCGCCAGGAGTACCGGGGTTGAACGGCACCGAAAGATAAGCTTCCCCTGTTGCAGTTGATTCGCGGATGCATGAGACGCAGCAGGGTTGGCATCCATGAGCCACGCTGCCAGGCACAGAACGAGGCAGAGCCTCTCATCTCGGCTAGATTAAGGGGATCCGGTCACTTGCAGGAGGAGCAGCCCAAGCCACAAAGTGATCAATAACATTTGCCATATAGGCTGGTGATCCTGATGGTTAAGCAGGTACTCGTTGCATCCCTTTTCAAAACGAAGTTTTGCCACAGATTCGCGTATTGCTGCTCTCGAGCTAGGTCGTAAAGTCGGAACCAATCATGTATGTTGGACTTGATATCGAGACCTGCCTCGAGCTCTCTTCAACATGTATTTATGACAGTGTGCCTGGCTGCAAACCATGAGCTTCCCTCGCCGGCTGACCGGGTGCCGGGAACTGCAGGGCAAGGCAGTGTATTTCTAAAATACATGTGCGTGGCAGAATCGGGACAGAACTGCCGGCGGAGAAAAAGAAATTCATGACCACTGGGAAGATACTTCCTACATACATCTATACAGGGAGCAAGCATATTTTTGGGGGATCGGCGTGGCGTATAGTAAGCAATTACCAAACTCCTGGCACTCTGGCAAATGACCCAACGATGCCGCATTACTGCAGGGGAGGCACTCAGCCGGCATGCCGAATTGGTGGTCAGCTATCTAGGCTAGGCGTGCAGGCAAGGGCAGAAGGGTTGGGTCACGTTACGGGATATTCGACCAGGGGGGGTCTTTTTTGGCGTTTTGGCCGGGCAGAGAATGTTTGCTGCTTATGGAGTACCCAGCATATCAAAAGGATGTACTCCGTACGGGTGATTGTTTGTTTCGGGTAGTTTTTTTTCTCATTCACATGATCGGGGCAGTGTCAAGGAGATTGGATTTCCCAGATGGGACGTTTCTTTCTTTCTTTTCTTGGGTACGAGCATATCATTATTCATTCATTCATGGATCAGGGGGTGACCGACGACGATACGGCTGGGGTCCAGACTTTGAGGCCCCTTCGTTCGTGCGTGCAACAAGGGCTTTTTTTTCATTTTGGGGGAGTACTTGGTCGATCAAGTCGTCTGGTGTGATTGCAGGTCGACGTCTGAAAAAGAAAGAAAACTTCCGAGAGTGGTAAAACGAGAATGATATATGACGAAGCTGAGAGGCTTCTGACAAGTTCAACGCCCGCCTACCTCGAGATTCGGGTTCAATGGTACTTACACATCGATGCCTACCTCGATGCAGTGGCATTTTCATTCATCGATCCATTCATAGCCCACCATTGCCTATACATATACATATAATAACACAAGTTGTGGAAAAGAACGGCAGTGGCGTGGAAGTACATGCTGGGGTCGGCCGAACAAACCGCACCGCCATCCTTCCAGCCTTCCATGGGACTTGCTTGAAGGTAAGTCGGACTTCGCTGGGGGAGTTTACTTCCTTTAGCTGGAAAGTTAAAGCTGATGAGAGCCTGTACGGGGTAGGAGGAAGTATATCTTGTTATTAGTCATTTGAATGAGTACGGGATAATCATTTATAAGTACATATTAAAAAGAGACAGACATCCTTAACCCAATAAGCAGCGTTTTTCGGTGGAAGCGTCTCTCATCTCCGTTGATGCCGTGTATAGCCAGCCTATCCCAGGACCGTGGCCGTTTTTGTTTTGGATTCATCAGAACCTCATCCCATTCATAGGGGATGCACGGGGCACGAGACGATCCAAGGGAGCAAAACGACATTTTTGTTGGTGTCAATGTTTTCTCAAGAAGATGGTGACATGGTGGCATGGTGGCATGGTCCTGCTGGTGGGACCCTATCATGGGCCTCGGAGAATTGATTGAAAGGTTGCCAGTCTTCAATTCTGAGGTGGGACTGACCCGACACGGGGGACAAGGTTGCCCGCTGGTCCAATCACGGGCAAAGAAACAGGCCCACGAGGATCACGTTTACTGTGGTAGTATCACACGTGTACAGTGGTTGATTACAAAATCATGGCATGGCCCTCGCTGCTCGCATCCATGTAGGACAAGAGGGGGAAGGAGGAATAGACTAGTAAGAGGGAAAAAAGGAAAAAGTAGATAGTCGGGAATGGTTACGCCATCTGGCACGCTGGTACCTTTCGCCAGCCCAATAGTTGATCCTGTCAAGCCATGAAGGACCACCAGACTCGTAAGACCAATCAAAGAACAAGTGCACGCACCTCCGGCCGTCATTCTCGAGTCCTTCGAGAAGGAAAAGGACAAGCCAACGTGCGTTGCGTGGCGAGCGACGGGGTCACATTCCAGGCTAAGCCAGCGTCCCAATACGTTGAGCTTATTGGTCCCGGGAGTTCTAATTTCGTATTTCTAATTGATCGATTGGGAAAAGAGAGTCCGAACGATGTTACAAGCCGGGGCTTCGATCTCATCATTCCTGCTCCATCAGCGCACGCACGGCAATCAGACAGACTCTGACTCTGACGCACAGCGTGCCATTGTAGCAGGCAGGCAGGGTATGGTGACCCGAAAGATGACAAGGGCCGTGTAGAGGACGTGGAGGATATGACACCTAGCACCTAGGCAATAGGGGCAGGATCAAGGGGAATGGAACGTTCTTGCGTATCCTCCTTGATTCCCATGTATCAACGGATGGACTTCCAACATATGGACGAACATATGAAATTATTTCCCCAGGAAACTTGAAAGTCCAGTACCGGACCCGAATTTTGTTCGCATCTTCATCCTTCCTATCCTTCTAACTACGTGAGTAAGGATTGAATATGCTGTCGATTTGCCTACGAGTGCTCAGATGTGGCATGTTCACTTGCTATGCAAAGGACGGTTGGTTCAGTCATGAGCGTCGAGGTCTATTGCCTGGGGCGTTGTCTGTGTCCATGTTAGGGATCGAGGTACTCCGTACCTACCTACATACCTCCTTCCTCCCTCTGGGAGGCATGTAACTGTAATACACCTAATTACGTCCATGTCTGTTGTTTGATTGATCCTGGTCCGCCGACGAGCTGAGATCCCGAAAAAGAACAAGCCCGTTCCAAATGAGTCGGTCAATGCAACCTCGCTCCAGCAGCAGCAGCAGTAAATACATGAGTCCATTTGAACATTGTTCATTGTCGTGTTCTGTTTTTCTTTTGTAGTCAAAGTGCACTTGTACCTACACCCACACACATATCAGCAACATAGCAATCGCTGGGCCATCCATCTCCACCTTAAGCAGCATCGGGCGAATCGAACTTCTGCGCTGCAGCACCCACACAATCGGCGTATCCAGAAGCCCCAATTCGTCGCCTCAACAGCACTCAGGCTGGGGCCAGGCCAGGCAACTTGAGAAAAAGAAGGGGCAGCGTTTCCCGCAATCCAAAGCCGCAGCTCCGTTAAGTCATCCAATCGACACACTACGGTCTCGTCCATTGGGGATCCTGTCAGTCAGTCGAGCCCAGGCTCTCTCGTTCAGGCAGGGCATCTCATCTCTTCGACTGCACCATAATATCTATACCTACATACTTGTAGAAGAAGGAGCAGATTACAGCAGCAGTCCTGCAACACCTGAATTACATTACATTCAATACATACGCACACGCATACAAACCTACCGAGATCAGCTCTCTCGCCCAACAAACGAATAGGCATCGAACGACTGGGACCCGAGGTGGCCCCCCCGCGCGCGACAACCACCTCCTCTATTAATCTCTTGCTCTAACCTAGCCCAGCAACCAATCCGGTTCCCCGACAAGACAGGCATACCCTTCGTTCTTCCATCGGCCATCTTGCACGCTTGTCATACGTCCACTTTTGAGTACCGGCGCTGCCGTTTGATTATTCTCTCCATGCCGGAATATCGGACTGGGATGGCCAATGACCAGTAGCAATATACCATACAGCCGGAGATGTGATAAATGCATCGAATATACCCCCAGGCGCTGATTTTTTTTCTTCTGGAACACGTCTCGATTTCTTCTTATCCTAGAAAGCGCTGCGCTGCGGATCGAGGGAAACGGCCCCAGAAAAACGCAAGCAAGTTATCATTGACCGACAGAAAACATCGCTGCATCCCAAGCCCGCCGAACTTCTAGAATGATAAAACTCTCGATGGGACCGGCTGCTGTTAGAGAATATCGCCCTCAACAGATTTGGCTACGACTTATGACCCGGCGCCGACGCATGCAGCACTCGAAACGAATCGCATCGCCGATCTTACTCCCCCCAAAACAACATCGCTAATAGAAGCTGAACGACCACTTCGTGCATACACACACTCCGTTCATAATCATACCGAAAACCTGTCTACATGCAATTGCGAACACGACATAAGCCCCTACTATCTCCTGGCCCTTTGGTCCCATGCAAATCTGCGAGCGCGCCCAATGCACACCATCCACCTCGATTGCTGGTGTACACTTTCAGGCCGACAACGGAATTATGAGAAGCCTCCTTCCTCCGGGAATGGACGGACGAACACACAACGGCGGCGGCGCGGTTGTTGCCAACAGCAGCAGCAGTAACCAAGATGGTAGCAGACCGCCTTTGCGAGAGGCAGACAGGTCGCAAGCTTCCGCCGGCTCGGCGCGCGCCAGCAACGATACAGGAAGGGAACGCGAACGGGAAAGAAGTAGCACTATGCAAGGCTCCAGTTTCATACCCATTGTTCACTCGCAGAATACCATCCGAACCGTTACACCAGAGCCCGTAGAGAAAAATGGCCATGCTGTGAACCTGGACACTGCGGCAGCTCAGGCATCACAGGGTTCCCGGGGTTACGGCACCACGTCCCCTCAAACTTCTCCCCGGTCTATGCCTGGCGGAGAGACAAGGCGCCAGGGCATCGTATTTAACGATGCCTTTGGCGATTCTTACGACGACTCGGAAGCGAGCCCTCCCACGCAGTCGAAATCCGCGGTCCGGCCCCGCACACATACCATGGATGGGTCGCGCGCGTTACACCAGCAGTCGAACACCACGTCGTCAGACAACCGACACCGTGTGGGCTCCTTCTCATCGACGGGTTCTACGCAGCTTGCCGACCCTGAAGGTCGCCCAGCGGCGGCAATGGAGTCGGTGGGATATCCATCCATTGCGCCGGTACGATCGCCAGCAGACCTCAAAATTTCGATTTCCGGAAAGGACAAGAGATCGGTAAACAAGCGCCTAATAAAACGTGCATCCTCACGCCCTACTTCACCTCTGATTTCGCCGCCACCTTCCGTGGATTCGTTACCGCTTCCAATACCCACAGATGATGCAAATAAGGTTTTATTGCTAATGAAGACATTGTGCGGTCGGATGAAAGGCCAAGTGGAATATCAGAGCGAACCCAGCGGCCCGTGGCACGCTGGCGTTTGTTATATAGATGAGGAGCGAGGCAGTTTATTATTTGATCCAGGCCAGAATGGGCCCTTTCTCATTCCCATTGTTGGCGATCTCCGTGGCTGCCGAGTCCTTCCTGTCGAGGCGCCTGATGGAACCGGCAAATGCCTCGAGTTGTCGACCCAGAAAATGGGCATTGAGTTGCTACTCAAACCTGTGGTGCCGGCCGAAGTGGATTTCTGGCTAGCCGCGCTGCTTTGCTGGCAGCAATTGCGGCCGAGTGGCGTGCGCTTCCCGAATGGCCGGGGCACCAGCTCGCCATCAGCTACTGCCGGGCGACCAGAGATGCGACGCCGAGGGTCATCTACCACCGGGTCCGGGTCCTCGAAAGATGCAGCCATCATCAAGGTCGGCAAGGTCATGTTATGGGACAAGGGAGTCGCGACTTCGCCACGAGCGATCGTGAAGAGACCTTCCACCCGAGACTTGCGAGGATCTGTCACTGCTTGGAGGCGGGTGTCCTGCATACTCCAAGACAACGGCGAGTTCAAGCTGATGACAGAAAACGATGTTTCTGTTCTATCCATCATCGAACTGTCACAGCTATCTCGCTGCGCCGTGCAACAACTCGACAAATCAGTTCTTGATGAAGATTATTGCATAGCGATATTCCCCATTTACTCTGCCACATCCAAGCAACTATCAATATTCAGGCCAGTGTATATAGCATTGGACACGAGGGTGCTTTTTGAGGTCTGGTTCGTTTTACTTCGAGCATTCGCGGTGCCAGATCTGTATGGATTGGAGGCGGATTCTCAGGGGGCGGTGGATATCACCGACTTCGAGAACGAATTCGATGGCCAGATGTTCAGACTCGAGAAGACGATACAAGTGAGAGTCACCGAGGCCAAGCTCAAGAAAGCCGTTACACCGCCAGAATTGACTGAGCGACAAGCACGGCAAGATCGGGATGCCCTTATTGGCAATTACCTGGCAGAGGTCATCCTGGACGGCGAGGTTCGTGCGCGGACGACTACGCAGCCGGACACGAAGAACCCATTCTGGAGAGAAGCCGCTCAGTTCACGGAGGTTTCCTCGGTGTTGCCATACCTCTCAGTGGTCTTGAAACGGGTTGATGGTAACCTCGAGAGCTTCAGTCACCAGCTTCAGGCATCGTTAGGACTCCCAAAGACAGGCAATCTTACCGAGGTTATGTGCGGAGCTGTTGATATATCCTTGGACAAGTTAGAGCGCGGTAAGGACCATGAGCAGTGGCTGCCCATACAAGACGAGAGGAACGAACCGATTGGTACTATGTTTGTCAAAGTCAACCATGACGAGCTGGTGGTTCTGATGGCCAAAGATTACAAGCCATTGTCGGCTCTGCTGCACAAGTTCAGTATCGGTTTGACAGGCCAGATTGCTGCGGCAATGCCTCAACAACTGCGCCGATTGGCCGAGATTTTCCTCAACATCTTTCAGGTTTCCAATAGCTCCGTCGAATGGCTTCTAGCTCTTGTGGAAGAAGAGATCGACGGCGTCAGTGGCCAGAACAGCATGAAGAAGATGCGCTTCAGTCGCCGCATGAAATCGAACGAGTCGACAGGCTCTTCGAGTGACCGAGAAGCTCTTGTTCGGGATATGGGCAAGACCCTTGCTGGCGAAGCCAACCTCCTTTTCCGCGGCAATTCGCTTCTGACCCAGGCATTGGAATTCCACATGCGTCGTCTGGGCAAGGAATATCTTGAAGACGTACTGAGCGACAAGATATTCGAGATCAACGAGATCAACCCCGACTGCGAAGTAGATCCGAGTAGGATAACACATGGCGACGAGCTCGACCAGCACTGGGCGCAGCTGGTGCAGATCACTACTGAAGTGTGGGAGTGCATCGCGGAATCGGCAAATCGATTGCCTGCCGAACTACGGCAAATCCTGAAATATGTCCGGGCCGTAGCCGAGGATCGCTATGGAGACTTTCTGCGAACTGTCACCTATACCAGCGTGTCGGGCTTCCTTTTCCTGCGCTTCATCTGCCCGGCCATTCTCAATCCCAAGCTCTTTGGACTTCTCCGAGACAATCCGAGGCATCGAGCCCAACGAACGCTCACCCTCGTAGCCAAGGGGTTACAGGCACTAGGCAATCTCTCTACGTTTGGACGGAAAGAGGGCTGGATGGAGCCGATGAACAAGTTTCTCAACACCCAACGACAGCCATTCAAGGAGTTCGTTGACCAGATCTGTTCCATCTCCACGGAGCGAGCTGCCACAGCCTCGCTCCCCGCCACCTACATGGCTCCCGTCACTATCCTCGGGCGTCTTTCTCCGATTGCGAGAGAAGGGTTCCCTGCCCTGCCCTACCTGATTGACCACCCTCGGAACTTCTCTGCGCTGGTCAAGCTGTGGCTGGAGTCGCATCACCCCACCGACGCTGAAAGCAACACGTTTACGGGGGAGCTGGCCGAATTCCATGAGCTCTGTGTCATGCTCCAGAAGCGATCCGACGATTGTTTGAGCAAAGTCGAGGCTCTTCGGGCTGCCGAGGACCAGTCCATCATGACGGATGATTTCGCCGAAAGCCTCGAGAAATCTTCCTTCATCGAATCGGCCAGTCTTTCTCAGATCCATTCGCCGGCCTGGGTGGACAATGATCCGTACCGGGCGCCAGGGTCTTCGGGCAGTGACCAGGAAGGTTCGAGCGAGCGGTCTCTCTTCCGGGAGCTCAAGTTTGGCAGCGGTCGACACGGGCCAGAGAGCTCATCATCGCGCCAAGCATCAGACAACTCGGAGGTGAGCTTGTCGCATCATCTGAGCGGAACACTCCGACGGAACGGGAAGCTTCCTCGGAACCTGTTTGGGCTGATCGGCAGCAAGAAGTCCAAGGGTGAGGGTACACCGACGTCGAGCCCCAACACCATCCGAGAGAAACACCGTGAGGACAAGGACAAAGGGTTTCTGCGGGGCATCTCGGAGGGCTGGCAGAAGGAGAGCGGCGGGGATCACTCGAGGCACTAGTACTGTCTCGAGGTACCGGGCTACCACAACCACAAAGCGTCTGGTCGCATAGGCCGGGTGGGCGACGGAAACGTCCTCCGGAAACGGAGAGGTCAGCCACCACAACAGTGCATTTCGGGCAGCGGCGGAGTTATGGAGGTGATGGCCAGGCCATCATCAGCGTAGAAAAAAAGAAGAAGACGACAACGAAGACGAGGATTATGTTGTTATTACGGATATATCTGACGATGAGAAGTAATGCAGCCATGCAGAGCTACATACTATACCTACTCCTACTACTACTGCACATGGGTCACTTCATTTGGTGTACGAAGAAGCGATGAAAGGACTGGAGTTGGTGATGTTATTATACTACTGTTGGTTGGATACGGGTGAGTGTGTGTGAGCGTTAGAGCAGCATCATACAAGTGTTGGAGATACAATACCCTTGCTATGTCTATACTACTACCTATTATATGTCTTTATCTTTGGATGTCTTTGCCGTTTTTATTTCCCATGATATGTGCAGGAACTTACAGGTGATGGATGAGTGGAATGCTGAGTAGGCCTGTCTTCGGTGGGCCAGGTACATACCTACATAGCAGGTCGGGTTACCCCTCGCTTCCTCCCAATTCCTTGGATTCCCTGGGAAGGCGGGGTCCCCTAGAAGCTTCTATGCAGCTTCACCAGCTACTAGAATCCGAATGCGATTAAAAATCTGGCGTCCAATCCCATTGATTGCTTCAATTGGATTGTTGATCGGAAGATTTGTTTATTTGCTTTGCTTGGGTTGTAGACTTCTTGAAAAAGAACAATTGCAATTGGTCCGCACATTCTCAACCCGCCTTGGAATTCCTTTCCTTCTACGTGCTGCTTCACTTCTAGATACCCCTGCAGTACTTACCTACCTCTTCACACACACATCGACTTGGCCGTTCTTCCTTCAACCGCCCTAACCCGCACCAAGACGCACTCACTCGCTACCACCCTAGGTAAATTAACCGAGCAAGCAACATGGCCGACGACCAGGTAAAGCGCAGCAAGGTCTTCTTCGACATCACCATCGGCAAGAAGGCCGCCGGCCGCGTCACCTTCGAGCTCTACGATGACATCGTCCCCAAGACGGCCGAGAACTTCCGCGCCCTCTGCACCGGCGAGAAGGGCCTGGGTAAGAGCAGCAAGCCCCTCCACTACAAGGGCAGCATCTTCCACCGCGTCATCAAGCAGTTCATGATCCAGGGCGGCGACTTCACCGAGGGCAACGGCACCGGCGGCGAGAGCATCTACGGCGCCAAGTTCGACGACGAGAACTTTGAGAAGAAGCACGACCGTCCCTTCCTGCTGAGCATGGCCAATGCCGGTCCCGGTAAGTTGCACTTCCAATAAGTATAGAAACTCGAAACTCGGGCTAACCTTCTCGCGAAATAACAGGCACCAACGGCTCCCAGTTCTTTGTCACCACCGTGGCCACCCCCCACCTCGACAACAAGCACGTCGTCTTTGGCGAGGTCCGCAGCGGCAAGTCCGTCATCCGCCAGGTCGAAAACCTGCGAACAGAGGGCGGCGACAAGCCCACCCAGGACGCCGTCATCGCCGACTGTGGTGAGCTTACCGGCGCTGCCGCCGAGGCTGTGGGCGCGGATTCCAAGGCCGCCGATGCCCTGGGCGATGCCTACGAGGACTTCCCCGAGGACATGGACGAGAAGCTGGACGCTGTCAAGATCCTCGAGATTGCCGCCAACTGCAAGGAGTACGGCAACAAGGCTTTCAAGGGCGGTGACGCCACCCTGGCCCTGGACAAGTACCAGAAGGGCCTGCGCTACCTGAACGAGGAGCCCGACCTGGACGACGCTCCCGCCGACACCAAGCCCAAGATGGACGCGCTGCGCTTCACCCTCAACAGCAACTCGGCCATGATGAACATCAAGCTGGAGTCCTGGGCGGATGCCGAGCAGGCCGCCTCCGCCGCGCTGGCGGTCTCGGGTATCAGCGACGCCGAGAAGGCCAAGGCGCTGTACCGCCGCGGTGTGGCCCTGATCAAGATGAAGGATGAGGACTCGGCCATCCAGTCCCTCGAGGCGGCCAAGAAACTGGTGCCCGGTGACGCCGCCATCAACAAGGAACTCGACGCAGTCAAGAAGGCGGCCGCAGACCGGTTGAAGAAGGAAAAGGCGGCTTACAAGAAGTTCTTCGCTTAAGCGGGAGGAGCTGGTGGTGGTGGAATACTACGCCATGTGGTCACTATTTTGTCTCCCCATGAGGTCAGATATGAAAAGTGATAACAGACGAGGACCTGGTCAAGACCGCAGACGAAATAGACATGCCCTCTAGCGGCAACAGCGAAGGCAATCCAGTCTATCGCATATACCGTTGATGATAGATCCATGATAAACGACGAGAGAGAAAAATGAATGGAACGAAATCATGAAATACCTCAATCCATGTCTGATATATGTGGCATTTCATATAATCTGGTACTGTGATTTGTGTTTATGTTACGCCCTCGAGCGAGAGATATCAAGCCAATGAATGCTGAGCCTCGATTTTTAAGTAATCGTCCATTAGCAGCCATTCCTTCATTTTCCGACGGATAAGTCGGCTTCGTCTTCGTCTTCGTCTTCTTCTTCTTTATGCCCCCGCGCGCAGCGAAGGTTCACAATGAAAAATTATGTTGTATGTACACGCAGTACACATAGTGCAGACATCAAAAATTACACCACCTGCGGCCCCCCAAATGGGGAGAGACAGCGCTCGCCCAGCTCACGATGTGCCATGTGGTCTGGAAGCCAGCGGGACCTACGCGGAATGCCCTCTTGAACGGGGTAGGTCCTTGGAATTAGTAAGTATGAGGAAAGGAAAGAGGGAGAAGAGAAGAAGAGAGGATGAGGGAAGGGAAGTACTTATAGGGGGCCCTTACTTGGGGTTTACTTTGAGGGTTTGTAAGGCGGACAAAGGACTAACGCTGCATGCGACTTTCTTTCCTTTGTAGAGGGATGTAGATATGGTGGTTTGTGTTTTGTTGGGCTTTGTCGAACACGGACGGCATTCTTGTATGGGTGAGCTGAGGGAGCAGATGCTGGTTCTTTGTCACGTTGGCTGTCGTAGGAATGCTCTTTCATTGTCATCGTATGGCACCACTAATCGAGTATGATGCCGGAAACAGCACCAAAGCTGAACTCCCTCGGATCGCAACAGAGAGACGACTGGGCATACGAGTAATTAATGATGATGGTGGGCCTCTTCTTGAATACAGTTCGCAGGTTTCTCTATAGTCCATTGCATTATAGTATAAGTCGCGGATAGCTCCACGGCAGAAGCACCTGACCGTATAGTCGAATAAGTAGTTTTATCTAATCCAATGTATGGTACAGTATTGAGTCCGAGGGGAGAGAACCCATCCAGCTGTTTGTACAATGCCATATACCCATGAACCCGACATATAAATACACAACACATCCGTTTCGCTATCATCATCCATCATATCGTTCGTTGTCCGAGGAGGGCGCAGGCAAACGTAAGATCTCGTCCTGGTAAACCCGCGGCCTCATTGCTATGTCCACCATGAAGCTATTCCTGGCAGCCGGCGTCATAATCTCGCCCGCTTTCAGCGCGACGTGTACTTTGCGGTCCATCTCGTAAGCCTCCAGCAGCTTCGACGCTAGACCTGCAGACGGCTCGTACACCAGAGCCAGGGCGGCATAGTGCTTGGCAATCCTAGAGCTGCTCAATTGGTTGCCGGGTTTTCGTCGCAGGGCCCGGATCTCGTCCTTGCCGAATATGACATCTTCCCATGTCTTCAGGAATACCCGGCGGCCAGCCAGGTCGCGGTCCTCCTTCAACAGGGGGTTGAGTTTGCTTCTCATGTGGGAGCTGGTCTGTTTCGCAAAGGAGGCATAACGCCAAATGACACGAAGCTGGTTGGGACCGCGGTTCTTCCATGCTATCTGGAAGAGGAGCTCGAATGTGACTTCGTCTGGATGTATCGTAGCCCATCGCTCTTGCATTGACCGAATCGTGGCTACATGAGCCTGAACATTACGGCCATGTGTAATCATGGTATTCATCGAAACCGCATCAGGTCTGACTCGGCCCGATGCTGCGGCGTAGTCTAATAGATCGTTGCAAAGATCCAGCCTGCTGTTTTTTCCGAGAACTTTCAGCAAACGGTTGAGCGTGGTTGTGGTCAACCATTCCGGGCCATGGAGTTGATCCTGGTCCAATACGAACTGTTCCATGCTCGACAGATTCCGGAAACATGACTGAAGCTTGAAGGGGGCCATGTGGCTACCAACTTGGACAAGCGTTGACTGGATACGGGCGAGGCCCTTTCTTTCCATTTTGGCAACGATCGCCTGCTTTGCCTGGACATCCTGAACGAGATGCAGTAATTCTAGCCATGTTCTGCTATCAGGGTGATACCCTTTTCGCAACATGAGCTTCACCGTCGAACTGAATCCGTCAAGGTCCCCCGCTTTCGCACAGCCATTGAGGAACAGATTGCAAGTTTGTGTGTCCATTGGGACCTTTTGGACTTCGGCTTGGTCGAAAATAGTGCGAGCGGCCGGACGTAGAGAGAGGCCCCCCTTTTGCAGGAATGCGAGGGCGAGGTGGAGAGCATTGGTAGAGATGCGCGACTTTGTTTCTTCTGATTGGAAAAGTTCCACCAGCATCAAGGCCACAGTTTCCTGGTGTTTAGGGGTATCTCGCCCAGCTTCGTATATTGCGCCAAGCAGATGACGGGGCACCACACCATGTACCAACGCAGCTATATAAGCCTCGAGGCTCTTTCTTGTCCACTGGGCAGGACGTTTGATATGCTTTACATGGTGGTTAAGTGTATAGTAACGGAACACTGGAATCCGCCCCACGGGAGCAATTCCCTTCTGTACTGTGAGAGAATTGGCATCCTGCGCTACGCCTGTTCCACCTAACAATTTAATCGATCGAGGCTCGTCGTTTTTTTGGGCCCAGAGATCCATAAGGATTTCCTTGGAATCGGGGTCCATGACCCTCACGGCTGTCAGGCTGCCTATTGCCTTGAGAATGTCCGATAGGGCCTTTCGGACAGGGTGCTCGGCGCCTGAGAGGGACAGTGTCACCGTCTCCGTCTCGTGGTCGATATATTCGGTGCGCACGATGCATCCAGACCTCCTCTGCGTAAGAGACGAGGCCGCTGTCGACCCCGTGAGCATCTCCAAGACCTTTTGCGCCACTCCCTTGCCGACCACCACCTTGAAATCGAAGAGCCTGCCGAATTGGGGCGTGTACTTGGCCAGAAGATTCAGGATGCTCTGCCAGCTCGTGGCCGGCTGCTCCTTGGCCGCCCGCCAAAAGTCGAACAGTTCTTGGCGGTCGGCGCTGATGCGATGCTTCCTGGCACTCCGCTCCGTCTCATGCTTGCTAGGATATCGCATTTCCGGGCTAACAAGGGCCTGGTTGCTAGGCGGCGAGCCTGTTTTCTCTCTAAAGGTGGCCATTCGTTTGATGACTCGGCGAAGTTTTGCCCGTCGGTAGGCAGAAGGCGAAGGCCCAACTATGGTACGCTCCGGGGCCGAGGTATCTGCGGTCTGGTCTGGCGTTGACGACACATCGGTCGCATCGGCTGGTTGCCTGACATGGCGAACAAGCTGGCCATTGGATGTGCTGGAGGTATTTGTTCGAGTGCTAACGGTACGAAACAGCATCGCTAGGTGCGGATGGGTCTCCTGGGAATCAAGGAGAGCCCTTGGGCACGCAGCGTGCATACGGGAGCTCTCCATACTGATTTGACTCCCAGGGACATGAGCTATAAATGGAGCATTATCTATGACAGGCAGATAGAGCCCGAATGTAGGGCAGAAAAGAATAGTCGACTCGAATCGAATCGACTGGATCGCTGAGAGCCCTGCGACAATTGTGCATTGCATGTAGAATTTTAGGGAGATCTTATCGGGAAGCGGGTCGTCCTTATCAGTCCCCGTACAGTAGTCTGCCCTATGTTTTGGAGAGGCCGAACCGGGGAGATGGAACCTCAACTTTTATTCCGTCGCTAGGTACCGAGTTGTCACATTGGTCACATATACATTTGATGACACAGTCTCTTGGAAAGTGCACAGTGTAATTCAAAATTTCGAATGCATATCGGTTCAATGCTCCATGCTAGCATTAATACATTGTTGTCAGATATGGTTGTCCTAGGAAAACGCTTCAGAATCCACCAAATCGGGTTCTTGTCCCCGACGAAGACAACAACCGTCTTCGCCCGGAATCTCAAGGTTCATCACTCACTCTTGCTGCCTTGGCTTTTAGCAGGTTTCCCGACCCAAGGTTCCGAGGAAACTGCAGCCCTGCCAGCTTCACGCTATCGGATGTCTTCAACCGCATAACAATGGCAATAGTGGTATCATCTCGCCCTATGTCTCGCTTATCGCCCATGCCCCCCCTGAATGAGATAGGAGAGACAGTACTGTCTGCCAACCGCCAAACCCCCTGCCTTTCCACACTTGCCGCCTCTAGACAACATCTTCAGGTGCTGCTGACCATAACAAGCTTCACCATCCGACCCCCCTGCTAATTCACACGGTCTATCCTCCCACCCAGAACATTGCGCGGAAAATGTCATGCAATGAGTTTCGGTTTACCAAAGACATCTCCTATCCTACTAATAGCAGGTATACCATCTTCAGACGTGTTAGAAATACCCCTAGTGTGGTACTCAGTCCTTGGTCGTGACGCTCGTCTCGGGCTTGGTCTCCTCCTCCTTCTTCACCGCCTTCGTCTCGGTCGCCGGGTATCTTTCGTAGCAGGCTCCGTCTTGGTCTCGGTAGACTCGCCCGTCTTCTTCTCGCTCGAAGGTGGCGAGGGAGCTCGGGGAGGTTGGCCGTTGCTTGCGTCTTCGCCCTCTCCAGGGTTGGACTTGGACACTTGGCTGGCGAGGTCCTTGTCTTCGTCGGCGCTGTCGAACATCTCGGCGTCGTCTGAGTCTGTCAAGACCTCAGTGCCATCGCCAAGAAAGATTATACGACCCTTGTACCCACCAATACCGAAGTTTCTTGACTTCTGACCCGTCTCAACATCATAACCGCTGTCGCTATCATCGAAATTATGGTGAACACCAGGTCCTCGGAATTCGGCTGGATCGGCACGTGTCAGTGGTTGGTCCAGTAGCGCTTCAGCCCGGGAGTCGTTCAAGGTGGCATACCATATTCCGGCGGCGCACAGGGGCCATCGCCCTTGGCTACGCGACCGCTGACTTCTTCGTACCAGGTGTCCTTGTCCTTGCCGCGTAAAAAGCCAATGACCATCATGGTCATGTTGTCGCAGCCGACTCCGCCGGTCTCGGAATTTGATGCGAGGCAGTTGTCCATCATGTTTTCGCAGATCTTCTCCAAATCTTGTTTCGCCGCAACACCTCTTCGAACAAACTCGACAACGGCTTGAGAAGACTGACAATCCCAGATACCTATTGCCAACGTCAGTCATGGTGTCCAACAGTTCCTCGACGGGGGAGGTATATACCGTCACAAGCAATGACCGAAAACTCATCATCGTCGCTTAGGTCGTGGACAACTACATCGGGATAGGCAGTGACGATCTGTTGCTCGGGGGCAAGCTCGGCGCTCTTCTTGAACTCAAAGTCTCCGATAGCGCGAGACAGAGCGAGGTTACCATTGACGCGGCCGAAATCGACGAACCCACCAGCGGCAGTAATACGAGCCTTCTCACCTGTTCGAACAAGTCAAGTGTCAGTAGATTGAAATCAGAGCTACCATTGTCATGAAATGTAGCACGAACCTTCATTTTGCGGCTTGTGGTCGAAGGACAGTGGCTTGGCCCGACCCTTGACTCCCAGAACACTTCGAGAATCACCGGCATTTGCCTGGCAAGGAGTCAGTAGAGGAATGATTAGCCTTGGCACAAGTCAACCCACAATGTAGATCTTGTCGTCAGTGATTAGACCGACACAAGCAGTACAACCGGAAACCTCCTCCTCGTACTTAGGATCTGTATGTGGTCATCTTGGTCAGCTTATCCATTTCGCCCATATTTCCATCGCATGGTGGTTTGCAGTGCATACCGCTGAGGATGGCGCGGTCGGTCGCAAGGAAGCAGTCCTTGAGAGCCTGCTCGTAGTTGCCGGCCTTGAACGTGTCCTGCTTCAGGAGGATGTCGTACATGTGTTCTCCGGCGAATTGCGCGACCTTGTCTCCGCCGTGTCCGTCAAAGACGCCGAAGAAGGATAATTGGGACGTGTGTTGTTTCGCCTCCTCAGAGTCGGACTTGATCAGGTTGAGCACGCTGCAATGGGCGTCTTCCATGCTAATGCGCCATCCTTGCATCGCCGATACACCGTAAAGCATGCGGGCATCTTCGCCTTTTTGTGACTCCTAGAGCATTACATCATTTGTCAGCGGTCCGTGTCCTGTGTGCAAGATCCAGCCACCCCTCACTAGACACTATGGGAAAAAAAGGCCATCTGGCTACGGATCGGGATGCTCGTTCTCCATGGCAGGTATGCGATGTGATCCGAGCATACGCGCGCCATTGCCAGAGCCTTGGGCAGAGAGAATGAGGACAAAGATACACAAAGTGTGGAGTATGAAACCAGGAGATTGCGCGGCGATGAGCAGCGTCCGACATGGCCAAGGAGGCAACATGAGGGCCAAGCGGCCGACGCGAGTGAAATCATGACACGTGTGGACAGTATGAAGCTTACCTTGTCGACGATGGGTTCAGAGAGTGTTTGACCCATGTTGAAAGGACTTTCTACCGCAGCGGTAGGCTACGGGCGTTGAGGTTTTGGCGGGGATGATGGTTGTAGTGGGATGTAGGAATCGCCGACGAGAAATGTGGTAGCTGGCAACAGAGGTGATGTCAAAATACCTAGGGAAAGAAGGTTGCAGCTGGGGGGAGATGAGGAAGCCCGTCGTCGGAAGAAGGATTGAATTTTTCACACTACCAAAGTGTGATATGCTTGGTGTTGTTTGGGCCAGAGGACTAAGGTCAAGGTGACTGATTTCCCACAGTGATGCAGCCAGTGAGCAAAGGGTGGTGCGTTGCGGTGCAGGTAGGCAATTGAGAAAACCCAATGGGATTTGGCTCTGGTATCGAAGTACATGTATTTCCTGGCAGCAAATGGAGGGACAGCACCAGCACCTTGAACTGCTGCGAAGGCGGGGTACAACCACCGCCCGCCCTCGCCATCTGTGCTCACTCGCTCTCTCTCCCTTTCTCCCTCTCGGCCTGTTTCTCGCCTGCTCGCCTCTACCAAATGTATCCAGTAGGTTATGTACTATGTACTCGCATCCAGGGCGTAACATAACATTGAGCGGGCTCATGAACATCTTCACTCACGCCCCAGCGGTCTGAATGCATTCGATTTGTATAATTGATACCTAATATGTACGGATAAGAGATATGCCAATGTACATAACTGGTGGGTAATAAGCCTGCTATCTCAGAGATTACCGAGGTAGGTACTTACACAGCGTCAACTATCTTTTAGTTAGGTCTGCACGGATACCTAACCGAGACCTCCATGCCCACTACACCACATGTTGGATGCCTCTGTCAAGCTCTAGAATTCCTCCTGTAGGCATATGTTGGGAGAACAATCAAAAGATCAAACACGCGCCTTAGTTATGGCCCGGATTCCAGAGTTGAAGCAAGAAACCTGAAATAGAGACAAACAAGAAGCATAGTTGTTTTCTGCCCTGTAGCACGCGCACTTGGCATGTCGTCCACGGACTCAGAGACACACTCATTCTGTACATATATCCCACTAGGTTGACATGGAGACACTCAACCAATCAGATAGTCGTAAGGGGCTCCGGTTATGTGTCAGGTAAAGACGTGATGAGCAGCCTATTGAGGACTGGGTGGTCTAGATCCCCTATCTCCATCTGTCTACAGTACATGTAGGCAGAGCTCTCTCTCTGTTCCCACTAGCTTGATCGGGCTTCATCTTCACTCTGTCCTATTCTTACTTATATAGTCCCTATCCACTCTAGCCTCTGCTGTTCTGCTGCTACTACGCCCGGAGACGAGACCGAACTCGAACAGGAAGTGGATCGATCGTGTGGGAGCTGTGGGCTCATGGTTGGGTGGTGGGCGCATCCGAGTCCTATGAGGTTTTGGTGCTTTTTCATCATCCAGTCACCTTATTTGAAAAATCTCTTTCCCATCAAGCGCGCAACTGGGGGGGTCCCTTTTCTTTTTTTTTTTAATAGCATATCCCAAGTCCTTCTACTTACATATCTCTGGAAAGCTGCAGCTTTGTATGGCGGGCGACAATCCGGTATCACCAAGCCGACGGATGGTCGCGTGTCTATCTCAGATTTTTGAAGGGTCCTGGCCAATAGCTTTTTCTGTTGGCCAGGCCCTTGTTGCTGCTGAAATGACAAGCAACCCATTCCGTACTTAGGTCAACAAGCGAGGATCTGGACTCCTCAGAGCAAGGGGGCGCCGGCGGCGTCCTCTGGCTCGTGTCCGTCGAGCTTGGTCCCGTTGTTCCCCCCCCCCTCGTCGTTTACCTTACTCGTGTTGTAAGGGTCGCTAGCGGTGACATCATATCCTACCTAAACCTTTGTGTCAGTCCCTTGGGCGGCTTACGGTAATTGCGTAGAGGACTACGGAGTACGGATACTTTGACCAACAAAACCAGTTTGTTTGTTTTTTGTTTCGCTCTCAAGTCTCTGTAATACCTCCAGCGAGACATTATCACCAGACTCTGACGTATCCCGTCAGCTAGGCAACTTTTCTTCTTTTCTGGTCCCCACGCCATGGATTGGCCCAGGCCAGAGATGGAGGCCAGATGCAGCTTGACAATCCCATCAGGCCAGACAATGCTATACCATACATTGCAGAGAGATGACATCGTCACGGCATCCACTCGCACCTGTCGTTTCGGCATTCAGTTAAATGGAATTCGAAGGCATCATCGGTCGTATTGCCACGCCTCCACTATCTGAAGGGTTAACTCTAGGTACCTTTTGCGGTGCTAGGATGCAATGTTCCCAAGTATCTTCCTGAGTGATATTTGGGTGCAGGCATTCTGAAGGCAAAGCCCACAGCAGCAACCACATGTTTGACTGACTACTCGATCACTCTCGATGTGAGGTATGATAATCAATCCTCTCGTAGGTTTGAAGTCCCCTTTCAAGACGAATGGAAAGTCAGGGGTCAGGCAATCTATGACTCAGTAGTTTATCGAGTCAACAATGTTCTTGGGACAGGCGATATGGCCCCTTCAGATTAGATTCCAGCTACCTAGATGCGACAGTCAACAGCTACCAATGCTCGGTTCGCCGGAGTTCGGCCACGCCAGAGAATGCGATACTGCGGAGAAAACCGAGATAATCCGTGAATAAATAACAAATTGCTATGCTAAGCCCGATCCTTCTGTTTGAATGCTGATGCTGTAGTGCTTACCACAAATTTTACGAATGAGGAAAAAAGCAAAGCCCCTTTACGACGCTGGTTTGGGACTAAATAGCAGAGCTCAGCCAGGCCGAACCCAAAAGCCCGTAAGATGCACGAGTGCATTTGACGTGTGCAAAGATAATACATTATAAGTAACTGGCCCCCTTGGTTCCACCCAGTAGGAGACAGAGAGAGACAGATATAAAGAAAGGGATATGAAGGTCCCGCGCCTCAAATCAAGGCCGGAATTCTCCAATCAGTACTCTCCCGCAGACGAAGACGACTCATCCGGCCTCACGGCTTCCCAACCATCATCTGTATCGTGCGTATGCTTGCTGACGAAGGTCTTATTAGACCGTTTCGACATGTTGCTCCCCCCCCCCCACCTCCCGCCATTGCTCAATGAATACCGGGTCCTCCCCCATGGAATGCCCCATTCAGCCTCTCGGCCAGGGGCAACCGCGTCGGGGTCTCGGGAAGAGGTCGCTGCGGATGAGCTGCTGTTGGTCGTGGCCACTCTCTCGGGGGTGGCGTTGTTGACTTTGTTTTCGGTAGAGTTCGGGCGGTTGACAGCGCATGCTGTTGCTGCTGCTGCTTCCGTATCCGACCCACGGGGAGCTTCTGGTCTCCGTGGCGAACGTGTCGTATTGTTCGACCTGTGCTGTCCGGGGAGCCTCTCATCGATGCTGACCCAGATGTGGCGACGGACCCCTGAGTCGCAGACGATGCGAGTACGCTAGGGTATAGTGATAACCTGGGAGGTACCTTGGGTAAACCCACCTCCTCCGGGCTTCTGTCCATCTTTGGTCTGAGCCATTGATTAGGGGACATGAGATCCTTGGAATTCCGATTGCTCCAATTGGAAGCGCCCTGAGCCTGGCCAGTGGCTCTGCTAAACACACCTGTAGGCTTCACTGGGGACCTCAGGTCCTTGTGTGCAATACCCAGCGAGTCCCGCGCGATCCTGTCCCAGAATGTATCGCTATCACGTGACGCGGCAGTGAATGTTTGCAGCGTCGGAGGTGGTCTCTGGACATCGCTGGTAGTAGAGGCAGCAGACTGGGTGATCGGTGTCAGGGTTCTAGGGGAGTTGGCAGTGTAGCCGCCTCCAAATAGCGGACTTGATCCGTCCACGCGCCTGCTGATCTGCCGTAACTCGCCCGGTCTGCTTGGTATGTGGACGATGGTCGGCTTCGAGATGACGTTGGCATTGACGGGTTTCTCCGCGGCTATGCCGGTCTTGAGGATACTTGTGCGAGCCGTCTGGGTGCTGGACGTGCTTTGGTAGCTCTTGCGCTTGTACTCCTCCAGTAGCTTGAATGCGGTGCCTTGCTTCCACGCTCGAGAGACTCGTCTGCCCATGCCACGAACACTCAACGTAGAGTCGCGGTTCCCGGACAGAGCGACACCTATATCCTTCCCTCACAAGCTCAACGCTCGAACCGCGGTCGCTCTCAGTTCGGTATGCAATCTCAGGCTTGTTCTGTATGCTGAAAGGCTCATGTATCCTCGGCATGTCCAAGTATGCAATGCTAGACCTCTCGTTGTCGCCTCTGCCGGGACGCAATCCAGGGTCTCTAAGGGTGATGTCGTATTCATCCTCCCCGATGCTTGTATCTGATAGAAGACTGTCGCCTTTCTGGACAACAGTCGGTATTCGTAGCGGTAGAGGAACTGCTGGGTCTCGAATACACCGTTGATCCAACTCTGATGCATATGAGCCATGGGATGACCTCAAAGCAACAAGTTGATGCGTCACTGGATGGCCATGCAAGCTGTTTTGCGAACTCCCTGTGAACGATGTTGCCGACGATTCCGAGTTCGGTGTTGCGGTACTGTGATTGGTGTGTTTCCTCTTTTTTCTTCTCTTTGACGATCCTATATCAAACACGGTGTGCAGTGGGCCATTTCCGGGACCGCCGGTGTCGTGACGCACGAATGAGCCGGGAATGGGTGCAGATACTTCCAGGACTCTTCCTTCGTCCACCCTACGATTTCTGCGCCGGCGACAAAATAGCACTACAATCAGCGCTATCAACAGGACCACGAGTGGGAGGAGCACTGCCAAAAGAGGAGCATTGACCGCGGATCCCCCCGGGTGTGCCCCGGCTGTTGGCGTAGCTGTTGGAGCTGGTAGGTCTGTGGCTGTTGACACACTATCACTTGGGTTGATATGTATTGTCATCGTTCGTGCCTCCCTCTGCTTAGTGCTCTTGGAGGTCGCAGTGACAGTGACCGTGTTGTCCAGCGCATTTTGCACGCTTGGGACAGTCCCGGAAATAACGACTTGATGAGTCCAGTTCCAACCAGGAGTCCGTAGGCTCGTTGCTCAACTCCAGGTCTACATCTGACGGATCCCACAGGAATGTCTTCACGTCTACCGAAACGCTGCTGCTAGCAGTGACGTTGAGATCAGTCAATTTTTGGCGAAATAATTCCGTGAGAAAGTTGACCGCCAAGGTGATATTGACGGTGCCAGAGAATGTATCTTGCAGTGACACGGTGATGTTCGATGAGTTTGCTGCCTGCCCGGGTGTCCCACCCAAGCCCCAGGTCTCATTATTAAACGCAAGCCAGCTGGGAAGGCTGGATGTTGTTATCGACTTGACCTCCTCGGGCCTCAGTGGTCTATTATCGAGCGCCACAGTATTTACTAGGCCCGTGTATTCGAATTGTTGCCCCCTGGTTGCGTTTAGTACAATTAAAGGGGATGTCGATGCGAGCTCATGGATCCCAACGACCAACGAGAACTTCAACGGGACTGACGCAAACCCGAATACATCGGAAGCTACCAGTTGTACATCGAATTTCTGGGGAGGCTGGACCAACGGTTCGAACGGAGGAGTTGTGCCTGCGAAAGATAAGTTTTTAGGATTGAAGCCGACCCATGACGGTAAGGGTGCATTGTCCCCGGATACTGCATAGTAATTCAACTCTGAAGCCCCGTTTGCCTGAAATGTATTCCGGTCAAAGGTAAAGGCGAACGGTTTTGACGGATGTAATAGTAGTGAAGATGGTGGCGAAAAGGGTCCGAATCCTTGCGCCTGGGCGGCAAGCGGAATCTTCACTTTCGGGGACGGATTCCTTGACACTACCAGCGTCGCGTTCGTAGTCGTCGTGCCTAACTCGTCCTTTGCTTGCAGTGTAAATGGGACCCCAACTACCTCGCCAGGTGGGACATCTTTATCTTTTGGTTCACCGAATAGGCGTCTGCTGCTGCTATCGATCGAAAGCCAACCCGGGGCATCCGCCAGGCTGTATGACATCGGGTAGGGGGAAGAGAACGTTGAAGGAGAGAATATGAACGAAAAGGGCTCCGAGATACGAGCCACCGGTGGTAATTGTGAGTTGATGGGGAAATAATCCCGAGGTGAAGATTTAGCCAAGCAGACGAAGAGGTAGATCGTCGCTACCAGAGTCCGCCGCGATATCATGATGCACAGCGCATACCACCAACTATACAGCGCTCTACGCGCAAAACGAATGTTATAAGGCGACGGGACAAACACGCATCATACATACAATAGTAGGAAAGAAGCTCAAGCGGGTTGTCTACGAGAAAAGTCATCATGTAAAAGGTTACCTTGGTGATAATGCCACATACAATACCGAACGCGTAGAGCGGCCGCTTCGCGTCGACCGTCACGGCGTCGTGATGGAATTTGACATGTCTCGCACGCATAGCCGTGCTAGTAGACGAGCAAATTCCTCTGCCGGGCCCAGCACATGGTTTCCTCAAAAGGTTCCCTCCGGAAACCGATACGTACATTGAACTGGTATGTGAAGTTCGGAGAATTAAGATAAGATGAAGAATCTGGCCCCTCTCCCTCCGAGTCTCCGACATATCGAAGTGGGAGGGAGATTGGGCTGAAGAGAGGGACGGGAAGCTGAAGCTCCTATCCACGATCGCCGACAAAAACGGGCCGGCAGGCTAGCACTAACAGACCCTGCCAGTCGAATAACCTCTCGTCAGCGAACCCGCCTTTGAGCCAAAGGGCAAGGGAGGAAGGAGGAGATAAGAATATTGGCCTAAGGAACTTTGCTGAAACATCGTCCTCAAAAAGTGATTGTGTATCCTGCAGTGCAGTCCCCCTCCTCTTCCTCCCTTCTTCACATAATCACCATGGAATCGAAAACGTCGCGGTCACCGTCCCCCGAGTATTCACCACTTGCCATCGGCACTGACTTGGCACCACTACAGGAACTCAAGGCAGCGGCCACGACCAATCTCGATTTCTCGGGTCTCCTCTCCGACGCCATCCAGCTGCACGAAGACCTGAAGTCAGGTAATGGAGGGCAGGCATGGCCAGCTGGCATGGTCCTGGCAAAGCACATGCTCCGTTATCACCGACACAATTTGAAAAATTCTAGAATGTGGGTTCGGACTTGCGCATAATGACTTGTTACCCTATCCCTCTTGTGTTACCAGGAAACCGGTGGGGCGTACAGGCTTCCGGCTTCCAGCAAGAGGAGGCGTGAGTGAGAGGATTATGGATCTGCAGAAGTTGATTGCTGATACTTCACGTCATGACCACAGTCTAGAACTCGGTGCCGGTGGAGGTCTGGTTGGACTTGGAGTAGCCAGTGGATGCGATATCGCGCAGCCTGTGTACGTTACCGACCAGGTTAACATGCTGCTCCTCATGGAGAAGAACGTGGCATTGAACAAGCTTGGCTCTCGGGTCCAGCCCGCCGTATTGAATTGGTAAGTGGAATTCTGCCAGACGACGACAACGCCCCAAATTGGAACCGTGCCGTCCGTATACATGGAATCTTTATTCTATACCTGCGATCTCTAATTGCAGATAATCTGACCGCATGTTGGTGTCACAGGGGAGAGCCGCTCGGGGCAGACGTGGTCAACTTCAAGCCAGATGTCATTCTAGCCGCTGACTGCGTCTATTTTGAACCTGCATTCCCTTGCTTCTCGCCACCCTGTCTGACCTCCTGGTATTGTGTCCGTCTGCAACCATCTACTTCTGTTTTAAGAAGAGGAGACGGGCCGACATGCAGTTTCTCAAGAAGGCCCAGAAGGCTTTCCAGACTGTAGAGCTTGTCGACCAAGACCGTGAAGTCTTCTCGCGCGAAAACATCTTTCTGTACAGTTTTAGAAGTAAGACTCGGGAGAGTAAGAGTGCTTCTTGAACGTGAATAGAACGCGACATCCTAAACCTATCTCTCGAGGGTTATAATTAGTGACGTGGCTCTCCCTTTCAAGACATCATGATGCCAAGGCAGCTGGCCTAGGCCACACCGACTTCCCTGATTCCTTCAGCCTCGAGTTCTCCTCAACTTCTCCTCGATTCTTGAAGTAGTCTGCTGCAGTCGGTCAAATGGACCCCATCCCCCTCCTATGTACTTTGAGGATTGCTCCATTTTTGAGAGGCAATTGCGTATTCCAACCAAGATTCCCTGACCATGGTACGATCTCTTGAATTTTTATCTCTCATAATATGTAACCTAGAGTACTATACAGATGCATATGTGATGGACCAACTGTTGGTCTCGACAAGGCGATATGCCGTCAATCTACCGATTTGCGACATGGGCAGAGAGGGCCCTAAAGCGGGGGTGTTTCCTTGCAGTCGGGTTGTCTCCCGCTTTTTCGCGCACGACTGACTTCGGTTTTCATCATGTAACTAGATTCTGTATTTTCTCCGATCCGTCTCGCATGCTATGCATGTGGCACTGCAACTTGTAAGGTTAATACTGTACCCCCTCAGAGCAACTGCTGACTGCATCGTCAAGTCGTGCCAGTCTCAGCATTATCTGTCGCCGCACCGTAGGGCTTACGCTTAGGTACTAATCAGGGGCCATCCACCACCGGCTGTTAGTCGACCGATCTCTGTCTCGAAGATCAATCTCTCAGGACCACCCGTTGTTTTTGCGTGCCTACTTCCGTGGCAGGCTGTACATACGAGGGGCTAACAGCCTCGAAGCCAATGACAATTACAAGCGGCCTCACTGCTGCTCGTACGGAGTCAGTCAAGTCTGGTGGAGCTGAAGTGCGCAAGAGTTTTTTTTTGGTCTGGATGCGAAGGCGACACGCGCGGAGAGTAAGATGCCTGGATGGAGGCCTGCTAATGCAAGCCACGGGTGTGTTGGGTAGTAGCCCGGAGTAGTACGACGCACGATATAGCCCAGCCTGCCAGCACTTGAACGGCATCAGCTTAGCCTGTTGGTCCACCATTCCCGGTTGCGCAACGGGGATTGGAGAGATCGCCAGGAACGGATGCGCTCTGCCCTTGTGTTGAGCTAATCCAGTTTAATTCAAGGGGGGACAGAGGGCAGAGACGGCTCGCTCATTGGCTTCTTGGATCATGGCGTCCCCCCTGCAGGCTGCAAGGTACCAACTTTGGAGTAGAGCGGACGCACCCCCGGTTTCTGGTTTGTCAACGACGCCAGCTTGTGATGATGTGCCACCAACTCACTAACGAACTGCCTTGCTCGTTCTCTGCTCACTCCCTCTCTAGTTTTTACAGGCCTACCCACACCAGCCGCAGTCCCAAAGTGCGCCTTTTGTTTTAGACCTAAACCCACCCAATAAGGTCAGGCTACCGGCCAGGAAACGAGATGCTCTAGGTCGATACCCTCTACTCAGTTAGGCCCGAATTGTTTGGACCAGACCCTAGCAACGTTCCCTCCCCCCCTGCGGCCTGCCGGGACTCCCTCGCCTGTCTTTGTTCCGCTCCCCATGGCGCGCGCCCCTACTGCCCAGCACAGAGGAAGCCAAATAAAGAGAGCCGACTTCCTTTCACTTCAACCATGATCTGTCCCCCCTTGTGACCACCAACCACAAACCAACATTCCTTTCATGAGCAGCGCTCACTGTATACATTCATTTCAGGCCTCTACACAAGACACCTGCTCACCACACTCATTCTCTTCGGAGGAACTGGACTAGGTCACGAACCTCCGCAACACTTTGCAATACGATACCCTCTTACGACCAACTTGCACCCTTCTGTTGCAAGCATCAGCAATTGACAAACCGAGACACTCCTTGAGTTAGCACACTACTTGGAATTACTTCCCAATACCCCTCTCAGGCTGGGTCCTTGATCATCACGACTTGCTTTGATATTCGAATCAATACCCTCATACAAGATGAAGTCTGCTACTTTTGCTACCGCCTTGTTGGCCTCTGTCGCCATTGCGCAGCCCCATGGCCATGCCCGCCATCACCACCACGAGAAGCGTGACTTGGTTGTCGACTGGACTACCGAGTGGGTCACTGAGACCGTCTGGGTTGACGACCTTCCGGCTTCGACAGCCGCACCCACCACAACTGCTGCTCCCGCTGCCAAGCCCACCACCAGCAAGGCCCCGGCTGCTCAGTTCTTCGAGCCTCCCCAGCAGCCCAGCCCTTCAGTTCCTGAAGTGAAGCCAACTACCGAGGCTGTCAAGCCTGTTGAGACATCTCCGGAGCCAGTCCCGGCACCCGTCACTACCAACCCACTCCCTCCGGTGGTTGCTCCTACGACTCTCATTCCGGCCCCTAAGCCATCCACTGTTGCACCCCCTCCCCCTCCTCCTGCTCCTACCGTTGTCGCACCTCCCCCGCCTGTCCAGAGCACTACCCAAGCTGCGCCGGCTCCGGCTCCCTCTGCTCCCTCATCCGGTGGAGGCTCAAGCAGTGCTGAGAAGTTCACTGGCGACATCACCTACTACCAGCCTGGTATGGGTTCTTGCGGCTACGATGACAGCGCCCTCAAGGGCAATGTTGTCGCTGTCTCGAAGGCCTGGTTCATGAGTGTCGGAAATGGCAAGACCAGCTACGGCGTGGACCAGCCTGCCAACATCCTCTGCGACAAGACCATCACCATCAGCGCCAAGGGCAAGACCACCCAAGCCACTATCCGTGACTCTTGCCCTGGCTGCGCGCCGGGTTCGATCGATGTCACCGAGGGTGCCTTCAAGGATCTCTTCGGCAGCCTCGATGTCGGCCGATCCGAGGTCACCTGGTGGCTCAACGAGCCCGTTGCCGGCGCTTAAATGGCTAGCAATGGGACGTCACAAAATCTTATTCTTCTTGGGATATACTTTCAGGGCGCATGAATGCACCATTTTATGGCCTTGGGGGCAGACCATGTCTCTCAAGTTTTTGGGACAAGGCGTTTACGGGGGGGGATCCCATGGGGGAAATCAGATGACACTGCTCATCTCGCGGGACAATGGAAAAATTTAGATTAAAATTCTTGTATATACCTTACCAAAGCCGTTACGATCCAACTGGCTATTCACACAAATACAGACGCTTCGTCTCATCATAACTTACTCGTGCCGTTCATCCCTTCTTCTGGTGTCAAACCTTGTCGTTTACTTTAATTGGTCTGATCATGACCCACTCTTTCACCGGGATCTTCACCTTGCACCTTGGAAAGTCAAAGTGCCAGGCGCATGCGAAATTGCCCGTGCGAAATTGCAGAGTGCCTTTGAGAAGGGCGCAGCATCACTTCTTGTTAATCCATCATCATCACCTAGGGAAATTTCCAATTGGGATCCTCACTGGCGCAATACGAGCAGCGTAGCAGACAACAGGTCCTTTCTGGTCCTCAAACCCGGGCCATCAGTCAAAGTCTGGTTAATATCCACCAACGCAGCACAGTCGGATCCTCCGAATCCGTGGTTACGGGTAGAGCGACCACACGATCGGTCTTTCCATCAACGTTTTTTTCATGAAATGACGCGATGTCGAACCAGGTTTCTCTCTCACAATTTACGCCAGAGCTTTGGCGATCAAGTAAACAGGGCAATGGGAGCTTGGACACCCTCAATCTACAATAGGATCCCTGAAAGTTTGTTAAACGATAGATACCGTTTCGGACTTCAGACGAAGTACCGACAGGCCATATTTGTGTAGGAAGTACATCGAACGTCCATTTAGAACATAAAAAACCAGAGGAGTTACTGCCGTAAAAGATATCCCGCCACTGAACAGCTATTATACGTTTCAGCACGATAGAGGTATTGCGGACGCATAAAATACCTGTACAAGGGCTCTCACACAAGGGTATGAATTTGACAAACTTTCAGGGGGGCGGGTGTATGTGGTTATTGAACTGCTCCACCCAATCTATATGGGCTGCCTTATTACGTAAGGTAGGTAGGTAAGGTAAACAAACGTTGAAACGGCGGAAGAGATGAAACGATGCAACGATACCTCGTATATCTGGGTTGTCACTTCCGGCAATGAACTGCTACGACGTAGTGTAGGTCAGTGTTGGGTAAGAACGTGTCCCTGCTAATACAACTAGATCTGGTATCTTATTCGATATGAGTCGCCTACGGATTGTGCGTATGTACGTACTTACTTATGCATAACAGTTAGTTGTCTTGGTGCGAGCCCATGTTTCGACTGATCAACGGCTCCGTTCAAGACGACTCGGTATACATATATGTAGGCCGGAGTTGCTGGAGCGACTGGAGAGAGTCAGGGATAAAGACAGCGCCGGTGCTATCCATGGGCGGTTTCTCTATCCGTCCGGCATAGCGCTCGTTCTAAATAGCGCCAGGCATTGGGCTGGACTGGTCTGGTCAAGTTCCCGAATCAGACTCTCACTAGCCAACGGTGCTGGTGCTGACTGGGGGTCTTTTTCTCTTCTCTTAACTTTGTAGCGGAGAGCGGCAGAACTCTTTGTCGAGGGTCTGGATTATACCGGCGAGTGACATTGAGGCCAGCCGTCTAGACTGGAAAGGTTTCCAGCGGGCGTGCACCTTTGAGATCTCGGGAGGAGGAAAGCATTAGCGGTATGAGGCTGCGGGGGTATTGCAGCGGGCGATGAAGAAGCCAAGTTACTTAAGCAATTACAACCGACGTCAGAAGAGGCTTCACCTGTCGATCGTGGGTGACGGTTTCGCTTCGGTCATAATCAGAAGGGCTTCCTCTTCTTCGCTCTCGCTCTATATAGCTCGAGAGCGATGCCAGGGTAGACGTTGTAATACCTCAGACACTGATATGTGAGAACTTCATTTGGTTTTCCATCTCTTGCTGCTGGTCATATTCCCACAATGATCTTGATACGGCAGTAAGCCACAAGCACATATAGCTCAGGAGTTTCTTCACGTCCTATGAAATTCCTATTACACACCTACTCAAGCGAAGTTTTTACCACATGCATTCCTTGGGCATTAGCACTGGTTTTTTTTCTTACGTTACCTTCCCGACCGGATAACACTCTTCAGAATGGCCCGGTGAAATCTTGGCCCCACGATGATGTTCCCGATAATATATGCAGGGCGACGGGACCTCCCCCTTGACCGGGACCTGACTCGGGTGAGCTTCTCCAGAACCCCATCTCAAGGTTTCGGATAGCATGGAACTCGCCGGCTCGTAATATACGTCTCAACTGTTTGCACTGGGACTCGCGGCGTATTTGGCTGGACTTGCGATCAGCTACATCTCTCACATCCTCAAAAGTTCAACAACCAGTAGCCACAAGCTCTAATACTACGTACAACAGCCGCTCAGTCATTTGGACCTAGTAAGCTTCAACTCCATTCCGCTACGGGCAAATCTGCAGGTTTCATCATGGTGGGTGAGAAAACAAAGAAAATAGAGTTACTCAAAGCTACATGTATTGCTTTTCCTTGCCGGCTTGCTGACGTGATATTTTCATCCGGTGTCTTATTAGCAGGCATTTGTTTAGTCTTGTCACCAACGTGCCAAGTAAACCAATCCCGGAAGTTTGCCAATCTCCAGCAATATGTAGGTCATTTGAAGCCAGCTTGCAATATCAATACCAGGACCATATGCGCCACGAAGTTTCCGCTGTAGAGATGCATTGATAGTGATCAATCCGCTTCTCCCGACGACTCACCTCCGACTTAGCCCCTCTTCCTCTTCTACGCGCCCCCGTGTTCACACAGGGGTAACAATAGGTTTCTGCAGTTGGCTGTTCTTGTACATATTATTCACATACTTACTTACAGTAACATGGAAATAAAAGAAGACCTCTTGCCAAAAAAACAACTTGCAGCTACTATTTGAAAACCTGGGCGCCTGGGCTCTGACATGGCGGGGTCGTCCCGGCCAATCAGCTACCCAAACTTTTATTTTTAGGATGGGGGACTTCCCCTTTGGGCCAATTCGCGAAGATGAGGCCTCCCCCCTTGCTTCACCTGGCTTCCCGGAAGAGGTCTAGTCTTGTCCCTTGCCGCCGGGGCTGTTCATGATCATGTTCCAAAATGATGGTCAGTGGCCAGGCAGGCGAGCATGCCTTCGGAACTGACCTTGGGTGCTTGGCAAGTTGCGCTGATCAAACCGTCCGATCTCTCTCTCCCCCTCTCCCGTTTGGGGGCTGAGGTGCCTCAGGCGATCCGACGAACTTCTGGCGTTTCGGGGCTGAACCCGAGAGCCAAGGGTTTGTCTTCCCCATCTCATGTCTATGACCCAGTAACCTTGTTTCCGCTCCTGTTGAGCAAGACTCATCCTCGGTGCCATCAAACTTGCCCTTACTTCCTTACCCTACCTTGTCTGTATCTGGGAAATCTTTGTCACATACCTTATCTTACAAGATTCGGAAGGGTTGGACCAGCACTACAGAAAGCGCAGGCTGCTTCTGTTTAGTAAACAAGCCTATACATTTCTTTGTAAACCATGTCCTGTCAAGAAGCACCTGTACCTATCTGTCTTGCCCTCAGCTAATAATTCCCCCTTCTGCCTGGACTGGCCAACTACTTACGAAGTCTTCATATCTACATATGAACAACATCTATACTCAGGCGTCCATTCATTACACCCCACTCGCTCATTTCGCCAGCATATCTCCAACCATTTGTCGCTTAGTGTTTGACATCCCACCATAGGCACTACAAAAACCATGGCGCAACAAGATGACCCCTGGCATTCAGAATCGACCATGGCGCGGACTCCTCAAGGCTTATCGCATAAGGTCTCTGAGATATCAGAGAGCCCTTACGATGAACATTCGCCATCGCGCATCAAGGGACGGGACTCTCTGGTTTCTATGCAGTCGCATTATGAGTCGTCAACGCTGGGCATTCCCTCGCATTCTGGCAGTATATGGTCGACTCCCCTTAGAAGTCCGGCAGGATATCAGCCCTTAGACAGAGCCGACGATAGCCCACCACGGCATGCCCGACGCAAAAGCCTTCGCGCAAGATCTCAGGATACCCTCATTGAAGATGAGAGCTATGATATGTCCTTACTGAAAGCTGCAGCCCCCATCGCTGCTTCTGAGAGTCAGCCGGTGGGAAGTGAGGAAGATTACGGGTCCCTTTATGATGTGACCTCCTTCTCAGGACCTACGGGAGCCCAGGACGAGGAGTTCCAGAAACTGCTACAAAAGCAAGAGGCCAGTGGGCGTTTGACGGGAGGCATAGGGGCTGGCGATGTCCCGAAAACACAAATCAAAAGCGACATGTTGTTAGCGACCAGCCCTACGGTGAAGCGAAGCTTTTCACGCTCCCTCACGCTGAAGCGGAAAGCAACAACTAGGAAAGAGGCCATCAAAGGTCTGGGGCAAATTGAGGCCAACAAGACCGGTGCCGTTATAGAAGTTATCATCGAAGAGCCAGCAGACGAGCAGTCCGGCGTAGACTTGAGTAATATGGTCGGCCCAACTCCTTTAGGTGTCGATCCCAACCGTATGCGACAAACCACTTTTCCGAAATCGAACAAAAATACCGAAATATTCTATCCACAGCCGAATTGGAAACCTTTCTCGATGCGGTGGCCATATCTACTGGCCTTGATCTTACTGTCCCTCCTGCTCGCCGTTGGTGTGCAACTAATTTATCAATCATCGACTCGGGAGCCTTTGATGAGATTTACCACACCTGAAGATATCAACCCTTTTGATTACTTCGTCCTGAGGTTTGTGCCGACTCTGGTAACAGTTACATATGGTGTGTTATGGCAGATCACGGATGTGGAAGTCCAGCGCCTAGAAGCGTTCTATCAGATGTCCAAGGACGGCGGGGCGCTTGCTGCCGAATCGGTCAATGTCGACTACATCACCATTTTCGGGTTTTCCCGGCCATTCCGCGCCTTCCAGCGCAAACATTATGCCGTCGCAGTCTCGTCTATCGCAACGCTGCTGGCCGTCTCCCTTGTTCCTACACTAGGGGCTGCATCAATCATCATGATTCCAGACAGAACCACTCGCCTGGAATTTCCTCTAAAGGAGAAAACTATTATCATGAGCGCGGTGTTATCCCGACTCCTTACCAGTACATTTGTGATTATAGCAGCCCTTGGCTGCGTCTTATTTTACCAACTACACAGCAGGAGGTCTGGGCTCCTAGCTGATGTGAAAGGCATTGCCGGGCTGGCCTCTATGGCAGTGGTTAGTCACGTTATGATGGATTTCAAGGATATGGATGTTGCAAAGCCCAAGGATATTCATCACAAACTCAAGAATCATCGTTATGTTCTCCGCAACTCCTCTCTGGCGCCGGATGACTCCTCGCCAAAGACAACCGAGGGTAGTGAGAAGCACAGAGAAATCGACGTGTCTGAGAACCCTCATCCGCTCATGCTTCGGGCGGAGGGCGGCGTGCCGTTTATCATTGGCATATTGCTCTTCCTAGCTTTCGTCCCAATTGTCTTGTTTACTGATGCAAATGAGCTTACGGACAAAGCTCCCTGGGTTGTTACAGCCCTCGCAGTCACTATAAAACTAGCATGGGGCTCTCTCGAGACTAGTATTCGGATGATGGAACCTTATTATATACTTTCCAAGAGGCACGCTCCGGCGAAGACTCTGGCGCTCGACTACACCGCCATGCCCTTCGCCTGGGTGGCGTTGCGAGCTCTTCTCAACAGACACTGGATGGTCTTTCTCGTCGGCTTTGGTACCGTTCTTGCCGAGACTCTTACGATCTTCGTAACCAGTCTAGCGACCGTGTCCGGGAGAGACTTCCTTGACCAGGCCGGAAAGAACCGTGACGGTGGCGATTCGGGGCACTCACCTCGCACGGGAAATGCGATCAATTCTGGCCAGGAGACGGTTGTGTCGTTCACTGTTTCACTGACGCTCACGTGCTTCATCCTGCTCTACATGTTCGTCGTGGCCACCATTGTGTTTGTGCGGCGGCGTCATCCGTTCCTGCCGCGCCAGCCCAACACCATCTCGAGCGTGCTGGCTTTTATGCATCAGAGCAAGATGCTGTACGACTTCGTGGGGACGGCCAAGCTTACCAACGCCGAGATGGCGCGGAAGCTCGAGAGTCTCGGCAAGACGTACGGCCTGGGCTGGTTCGAGGGCCGCGACGGGCAGACACATTGCGGCGTCGACGAGGAGGAGCTGACGAGCAGCTATAAGCACGGCATCGATTATACCAGGGGCAACAAGCCCTGGGATCGGGAGTGGCAGCTCTTCTAACACACCGAAAGCCACTTGCTTGTGAACAGATAGATACATAGATATATGGACAGAAAATGAGGAGGAAGAAGGAGATAAGCAACGGATGATGGCAAAACACCATTGATGTATTACGAATGCATATGAAGCACATGCTATATATACCCCGGAACCTTTACATAGTTGTTGTGTACAATTACAGGTTTAGAGGAAGAAACTGCCTAATATAAACCAAGTACTTCCTGTATGCAATCATCGAACTGCTTGTGAATTCTGGCCGAGTCGTAACTTTGGAATTCTGAAAGCAACCGCATGCAGATATTTGGTACATGGGCCACGACGGACTTAAATCCGCTTCAGAAAAGCATCATATCATCCCCAATCTCGGTTTCTATGGATGGAGGAGGACAACGTGGTGATAGGTCGCACTTGTTAAATGGGCAGGGGAGCATGTACAACTGCCTGGCGCCTAAGGGGAACACCGACCAACAATCCTCCTGCATCCTGCATATTGCCCCGCGTCCTTCATTCAATTATCCACTGAAATTCGACGAGGCTTCCGTTCCATCATGGGGTGATGTGGTGTGTGGATGTTACCAGACTGTAGGGGACAATGTGTACCTGGATTAGGGTTGGACGTATTTTAGATGGATGTGTACAGAGACATGAGGGGCCTATCCTGTGATAGGCTCTGATAACATCCATTCTGAGTGGAAATAACTGATAGGTAGGTAGATTTCAAGTACTCGTAGTAAGGGTCCAATCTGGCCCCCCCGCCGCTGTCCAATCATACTAAGTGACAGTGCATCGGTGCGAGAGTCTGAACGTGGTTCTTCAGGCTCAGAAAGTCTGATTAATATAAGATGTAGTTGTCGCCGACGATGGTTGACGACTATAGAAATATGGTAGGATAGAGGAGACTGTATTTAGTCTATTGGAATTTAAGATTACATAATCAATCATCAGTCATCTACTCCGTACCTCGACCTCTACACCTCTACCAGTGGAACGTTGTAAACGGTACTTATTTATAGCCGCCTGAACCGTTCGTTATTGACATTCATACCTAGCACAGTAAAATGGTAGAAGCCTATTGAATTATTGAACGTGTCAATCCGGGGCCAAGAAATCATAATATATTCGGTTCTCGACCAGAGCTATATAATTAGAAATATTCCCTACGCATTAGGGCTGTACATATATTATCTGTAGGGGTGGCTGACTCGGGTAGAAGACAGCCCGGAGTCTGAAGTCTGGATGCCGACCAGAAAACGGGAATAACGTTGCAACTAGCCTCCAGCTGATACACGGGAGAAAGTGGGTAGAACGAAGCCGAGGCCGTGGCTTTCTGATGAGATCTACGAATCTGTCAGAGGCACGCAGGTAATCTGTGAGTCTCGTATCAAACATCTGTGTGTCGACGAAACAGAAAATCCCTTCCAGACCGCGAAGATCCAGTGTTGAAGAAAGAAGTGGGCAAGTGTTTCGCGGAACCCGGCAACATTTTCTACACCACTGCCACTCAACTCTCGTGGAGCACCCCCCCTTCCCCGCCAGATTAGGTAGTGCGATGCAGTCTCCAGCAAGCTTACGAGGCCTCGAAGAAATGGTCCCTTGATCCCTTGGTCTCTTGGCACTTACAATGTTGTCAATGGCGATAAGTATGATCCTACATGTGTTCATGTGTTAGAACTTGCCTGCTTGTCAGACCTCTGTGGAATGACCAAGCCAATAGGAAGGAAATATGGCAGGCGCGGGTTGGATGGATGGCCAAGCAAATTTCAATAGGACGTCTTGCGGGATCATGCTGAGAGGGATACCGGCGAAGGGAGCTCTGTACGATAGTTTCCAGGCCGGCCAAGCATGACCCAGCGCGCGCCGAGCCTCAACCTTGGAATAGAGTTCCAAGCTGGCGGCAAAACAAGAGCTGCCAGCAGGCTTGTGATTAGCTTTGCGCACTATACCGTACATAAGTCGAACTATTGGCGTCAACGGGCGTCGGGCTGTGTTGACCGCGCCTATGCGTCCTTGCCGATGCTGATGTCGGCTATACGGCTGGGTCAGAGACGGCGAGGTGAGAAGATCTCGGAACAGTTGATTGAGGTCAATCACATCACGAGAGATGAGATGAGATTCGTCAGCTCGTGATATTAGTGATTTGCAGTGTTTTAACACGCAAGAATGGGGGCGACGATGTGCAAGACTAGAAGGATTCATTCCGGCGGCCGAGTCGCTGGCCAATTTCCCTGGGATGGGTCAAACCGACTGGGGCGGGCGCAGTTCAGGGCGATCGAAGGGGTGGCAGTGCAAAGCCCATCCGGTCTTACGAATGTTTTTTTAGAGGGATTGATAGATGAAAAAGATGGTGGGATGGCCGGTTGATGAACCCCCCGGCTACGGGCTACACACCCCAGTGATCTGCTTGCTAGCTTGGTACGGCGGCCAAAACACGCATTGTCGCAGGGGTCAAGGTCGAAGTATTGCGAAACGTTGTCATGCTGTGAGAGCCGAATCGAATTGAAGACGAAAAATGAGTCCAGACTTGTGCAGCAGCACTCTCGCTGGCGCTGCACGATTGCCGGGCATACCGGGTCTCACGAAGTCTCATAACACAGGATAATGACGATTGAAGTTGGTTGCAAGGAAGAATAACAGCAACAACAACAGCCACTAATCTGAACCTGTTTTTCGGGATAGAGACTGCGCAGTGCGAGCCCGACTGACGGAAGCGCAAATTTGATCGTCGGCCAGCTACAGCGCACTAAAGCCCGAAAGAGAGGTTCTGCAGAACATCAGATGGGCCCTGGATTCGTAACGTGAGCATATCCCCCTTATGTCACCCCAGCCTTACATATTTGTCCCAGAAGTTGAGATGGTGATGCACATTGGTGTTTGCGCATGCCGTCATCGCGGGTTCCGATTACATGTTTTTTTATTTTTTATTTTTTTAAAACAGTTGTTTCCTAGATGGCTGAATCTTCATGATCTGCGTGTCCATACCTGAATAAGCAGTGTATACAATTGGTAGTCAGCCCAGAAGTCAGCCACCAGCCTGTGTGTGCCCATTGCCATGGAAGTAAACCGGCGGACCGCTGCCTCTCGTCGAGCAAGGTTTAATTCGGCCAGAAGCCAAAATGCATTCCTTGCTACTCTTGTCATAATGATGAATGCAGAAGAAGTTATCTTTGTGTGGGCCGCCACAAACCGCACTCTTGAATGCTATCAGCACATTGAATCCCATCGTACCGTATCATTTCCATGAGGCAGGACCAACCAGTTGGCGATTGGATCAAATCAATCAATTGATATGGAGTGGTAGCCGATACGTCTAGAATACTTCATGTTGCGGCACTCGAAAGCCAAGCTTCTAGTTCAGGAGGGGACGCGCGCGACTTGATGCATCAGGATTCCTTCGTACCTTGAAGTCGGCTATCAGCCCTTGGGTGATGGATTGGTAGCAAAAGCTACTTCGAATGCGGGCGATGCCCTCACCAAAGTTTGCGTGTAAATACAGGTACCCAATGTTGAACTGCATGACAAGTTCATTCAGGGGATGCGGCACAAGGTACATGGACCACGCCATGGTGGGAGTGCGTAATTTGGTCAACCTCACACTGCATTCCCTTCACGTCCCCGGGCGTCCCGTTTTGATTTGTGCTATTGTCCCTCGTCCACTGACAGCGCGTCCAGCCAGCCCCCCTGACCACCCCCGTATCCTCGTGGTGCATACCCACCCGCATGTCTGGGCTTGGCAATTATCTTGTACCGGTCCTTACCCAAACGAGTGCTAGGCCAGACTGGGCATCCCAGTTTCCAGCCAAGCTAAACCCTCCTGCTTTCTAGTGATTGAAGTCCCCCTTCCCATTCCCTATTGTCTCCTGTTCTGTCAACACCACGCTACAATCCCCAAGACGACCCGTCCAGTCTCTTTTTCTTTCCTCTTCCTCCCTTCCCCCACTATTCACCCATTCATCAACCCTCATCTTTCCCCCGTCAGACTCCAAATCGCCCATTTCCGTGAAACGGGTTGATATCGACATCGCTCGAGTCTAGAGCAGATTCCCTCCTGCTCGCCTTCTTCCGTTCTTAATAGGCCTCAGGCCCCCTTTTAGTACTCTTTTGGTGACGTTGCCACCATTGCGCTCATTTAGAGTTGATAGGAAGGGTCGCGGACTCGGACTGGACGACCGGACGATCGATCATATCGAATCAACAACAAACATCACCACATCAACAACATCCGAACGACGACGGATAATATCTACCCACTCAGTCGCCAACTACTCTCGCTACTACACAGAATTCTTCTGCTCTTTACTTGCATATCCGGGCCGTCTACTTCTGTATCGGATAGGACCCCTCTATACCAAAACCTCCTCGGACTGAAAGGCAAATAACATCTTTGGCCGCCGCCCGAACCATCTGTTTCTCAAAGGAGGAAGAGAAATATAGGAGCACGCGGTGGACGTGTTTCGGGCCGCTTTGTACACAGCCAACAAAGGCCTTCTATCTACACTACCGGATATTGTACATTCTCTAATCAACCCACCACTTTTTACACGACATCACTCAACATGAGGTTCTCTTCCTTGCGGCCGCTGGCCCTTCTAACAGCACTGGCGTCGGTCCTTCCCGGTACCGCCACTGCTGAGCCTATGCTTACATCCAACTCTCTCAACTCATGCCAGGAGGATTCGAGTTTCACGGCCAGTCTGTTCCACGTCGTTTTCACCCCGAACAACAACTCCGCTTCGGTCAATATTGTTGCGACATCATCAGTAGAAGGTCATGTGGTATTCGACTTCGCTATTTCCGCGTACGGATACGAAATCATGCGAAAAACTATCAACCCTTGCGACACCAAACTTGCCGGTCTCTGTCCTATGACTGCTGGAAAAATCCCCTTGAAATTCAATATCCCTGTTGACGCGGCCGCTATCAAGCAAGTTCCTAGTATTGCCTACAACTTCCCCGATTTGGACGCCACGGTTCGTGTCTTCTTGAACATGACCGATGGAAAGACGGACAAGGGGCCGAGTGTTGCTTGCGTGGAGGCCGACGTTTCCAACGGAAAGACGGTCGATTTGGTTGGGGTCAAATGGATCTTGGCCGTTATTGCTGGATTGGCCCTTGTCTCATCGGCTGTCATCAATGGTCTGGGCCACTCGAACGCTGCCGCTCACATCGCATCTGGTGCGTTGTCGCTCTTCGGATTCTTCCAAGCTCAAGCCATGCTCGGTCTCACTGCTGTTCATTTACCTCCTGTTGTGCAGGCATGGACTTAAGACTTCCAATGGTCGATGGGCATTATCAAAGTTGGATTTATGCAGGACATCTTCACATGGTATCAGCGTGCTACTGGGGGAAACCCCTCTACTATCTTCGACTCATTGACCACCGTGTCTGTTCAAGTCGAAAAGCGCGGCCTTCCTGAGACTGCCATGAACGTCTTCCGTCGGACGGCTTCTATGATGCCCAAGGCTACCGCCCTCATGAGGCGCGCCAACGTTCAGACAGGATCTGGCAGCTACATCGTCTACGGAATCCAGCGTGTGGCTTTCAAGGCCGGCATCGAGACGACAAACCTGTTCATGACTGGACTGACCTTCTTCTGCCTGTTCGTCCTCATCACCGCACTGTCTGTAGCCGCGTTCAAGGGCTGGTGCGAGTTGGCTGCGAAGCAGAAATGGATTAAGGGCGACACTTTCTTGGAGTTCCGCAACGGTTGGCTTACGGTCTTGAAGGGCATCTTGTTCCGCCTCACGCTCATTGGCTACCCCCAGATGAGCATTCTCTGCCTCTGGGAGTTTACGCAGGTTGACTCGCCTGCCGAGGTTGTCCTGGCCGTGTTCTTCTTCTTCGGTATGACCGCAACTCTGGGCTGGGCTGCTTCCAAGGTGATTCGTATCGCTCGCCGCTCTGTCGCCATGCACCGCAACCCTGCTTACATCCTGTTCTCGGATCCTCAGGCCTTGAACAAGTGGGGTTTCCTGTATATTCAGTTCCGGGCTTCTGCTTACTACTTCATCATTCCCGTTGTGGCCTACACCCTGGTCAAGAGCATGTTCATCGCTTTTGCCCAGGGTAGTGGAACTGCCCAGGCTGTTGGTTTCCTCCTTATCGAGGCCATTGCCCTGATCGGAGCCAGTGTCCTGCGACCATGGATGGACAAGAGCACCAACTCTTTCAACATCGCCATTTGTGTTATTAACTTCATCAACGCCATTTTCCTTTTGATCTTCTCGGATGTTTTCAACCAGCCACCCCTGGTCAACGGTGTCATCGGCCTCATTCTATTCTTCTTCAACGCCATTTTCGCCCTTGTTCTTCTTCTGGTTGTTATTGCCACGACCATTATCGTCTTCGTCCGCAACAACCCCGACACCCGTTACCAATTCATGGCTGACGACCGAGCCTCCTTCATGAAGTCGCAAAGCCAGCTCACTGGAACCACCGAATTGGAAGCCCTCGGTGCGACTGCCCGTGGTGACAAGGCCGGTTTCAAGCCTGGTCTTGACTTGGACGACGACAACGAGTCTATTACCTCCGACTCGATGCGCCGCCGGACCGACTCGTCAATGATGGGCGCTCGACCCATGTCGAACTCGACGCCCTTGGGAGGCAACGGTCACCACCAGGGCCCTCCGAGGTCACCTGTGGACCCATCCGTCCCGCTGTTCCCAGCAGCCCCCAATGGCGACTCTCGAGCGCCGAGTCCGTTTGGCCAGCAGTTCCGACAGCAAAACAACGCTAGCCCAGCTGGGTTCCGACCGCAGCAGACCGCTAGGTGAGTTGATGCCCGAGATAGTGATGGTGTTCTATTACTAATTATTGATATAGCCCATGGCAACGAGGCGCTGGCTACGAACACTAGGCGAGGCGTGCGACGCTTGATGAACCACTATACCACGTCTGATTTGGACATATAGTCCTCCCTGTTCATATTCGGAAACAATTATGACAAATGGTGTCGGAGTTAACTGCTTTAAATGCATCTACATGGAACGGATGATTCAGCGTGAAATTTGGCAGAGGGCCACAAAACTTCCCTCAATTGGATAGCTGCGAAAAGTAGACGAGGACACTGAAGGACGCCGGCTCCACTATCATGGTATCCTACAGATAGGAGGCTAGCTTGGGATGGACCGCCCCACAGCGACCAAGCCGCGCGTGCCACGATTCTCAGTGAGCTCTTAGGAGACGACTACAGCCGCCTGGAATCCGCTTGAAACAGGCTCCCAGAGACAGGCGGCCTCCTCAGTATGCTGTATTAAATATGAAAACGCATCGATTTTTGTACATGGTCCCAGCTGTTATAGACAAGGGAGCTGGAGCAAATTCTCCGGGTATAACTGGACAGGGCGTTGGGCAAACGGATGAACTGTATTATCTATCCAAGGCGTCTTGCCCTCATGGCACAAACGCAACAGCTAATTGATTTTGTATTGCTATTAATACTCTGCTGGCATGGAACCATGACGATGACGATGATGATGACGATGTGCAAAGCGCAAAGTGCCCAAGACAACGTCCAGCGGTGTCGTGTTGTATGGCATACAATATTAGCGCGTGTGTTCATTGCTAAGGGAACTACTAGATGCATTTGGTAAATGCGGTTTCCGTGGTGCTCAGGTTGTTTCCTATTTGGGATTGGGATTCCCGAAACTATGGTTAATAGAGCGGGCACATAGTGAAGGCGATCTGGACATGGACAAGGTATCAGATTAACCAATCCGGACAGCCTCCTACTAGTCGTTTATATATCTAATTCCGGCCACAAAATCGAGTATTGGTACTGCATTTGTTATACCATTCAAGTGTTATGAGACCGTTGCAGTATTTTGAAGTGTATAGCTTTTGGTGCTTAGATGGGCTGGCTAGTCCGGAGCCTTGTCAGAGGCACTATCCGTGAAGGCATTCCAACGCTGGCTCGGATTTGCGCCTAACCCAGCTTGACCGTTAGAATCTCGCTTTGGCCGGACTGAGGCTGCCTGTCTGCAGCAATGCGGGATGTAGTAGGCCATGCAATGGAGGCTACTAAATGTATGGACTTGTGAGAATGGCATGGTAGATCGTGATCCCTTCAGTCCCAAGTTTGATGCCTCACTCAAGCGCCGATCTCCAGGTGGCCCCCACCAGACTCTAGGAAGAAGACTTCCGGTGCTTCGGGCCCAGCATACCACCTACCTGCACGAACAACACCAAAAAAAAAATGCCGCCGCTTGCACTTGCAATGTGGGACGTGGGGCTGTCTCCGAGACGTTGCTACCGCCGGCCGCAACTCTCCGCGTTCCAATCAATCAAGCGATGAGTGCTTACTTATTGTTAGCATTTATTATTGTTAATATGCGTCTGATGAGGGGTCCAGACCTGGCTGACGGTGGTCGTTTATCGGGGTAGTGCCATATCAGATCTTGCCTGCATGCCTACCACCTACTTATACTGAATAAGAAGTTCAACCTCCCTCGTCCTTCTTGTTTCAGTCGAGACGCAACTTCGGTTTTGTGACCTGTTATACATATACGGGATATGCTGTGACGTATCTTCCCCACGCAGGTCATTTGGCCCTCGTTTCTCTTGTTAATTGGCCAGATACTGATCAACGTCCTGTTACATTGAACGCTGATCCTCTACCAGTCGCGCTCCGGCATTCAAAAAGTCGTGGGGTCGGTTTTAAGGGATCGCGATCCAGTGCTTGTACAACGCCGCCACTTCTAGTGTGGCTCTGTTCCCACGATTTTTACGATTTCGGGCACCTCTTGAGGACTTCTTCTTTTATTTCTAATCTTGGCTTCCAGAGCCTAGTTTCTCCTAGGTTAATACTCCAGAAGGCGACAAAGCTTACAATTCTGATTTTGTTTTGTTTTTGGTTTCTTGTCCCGAGCTATAGCCCCGCCACAATGGGCACGCCAGCCTCGCCCCCACCGGCCTCCGTGGTGCCGGCGCAGCTGGGCTTCCTCGCCATTTTCAACCCAAGCCTGGGTGCCACCGACGACACCATCGACGACCAGATTGTCTACTATGCCTCCATAGATGCCCACAGCGCCGCTCCTCCCTCCGCCCCGCGGAGGCGGAACCGATCGGCCCGCAACGGCAGGCCCACCGAGGTCCTGTCGCACGAGGAGCGCAATGAGCGGCTGCGCCAGATCGGGCTGGCCCAGGGCATGGTCGAGTTCAGTCGTGGCTTCGCCGGCGGCAAGACTCTCGACTCGATCGAGACGGAGAAGTCGCGGGTCGTACTGCACGAGCTGGAACCAGGCTGGTGGATTCTTGCTGTGAGTTGGATCCTGCCCAACCGCCCAACCAATCCTACCTTCTCCTGTCTGCAAGTACCTGACAGCCGAAAGTCTCGAAGGGAACAGAAAATGCGTTGATGTATTATACTGACAATGGGGGGTTGAATATAGTCCATCGATCTGACGAAAATACCCCTCCCTCCTCGACTCGGCAACTCTGGCCAAGACTGGTCTGAGAATGTCGAGTTCTCCTCCCGAGAGGTCAAGCCAGCTGCGCTTCTGATGCAAGATCTGCTCCGCGCTCATTCTATATTCTTACTGCATCATGCGGCATCTCTGAGCGCGCTGTTCGTGCGGACCAGGAGGCCCAAATTCGTGGCCATGCTGAGCCGGTACTGGGATATCTATCTCTCTACTTGGAACGTGATGCTCCATGGTAACCCGGCATGCGCCGTATACGGAGGTATCAAGATCGCAGCCTCCGGAGAGCTTGGGGTGGGTGTAGGCGAAGAGGAGAGGGGCAGTGGAGAGCGTGAAGTCCTGGAAGGGTTCGTTGGAAGAATTGATGGACTTTTGGACCTGGTTGTGTCAAAATTTGGAGACTCCGAGTCTGAGACAACAACTGAGCACAACAAGGATGCCAAACCGGAAGGCCCCGAGGCCCTGAAGTGGCTTGGGTTGGGGGAGGAGCCTGGTGCCGAAGACGGTGCTATTTTCCTAGGCACTGGGGCCTTGTCCAAAAACTCGTTACGAGATATCGTCTATTGGATGGAAGATCTCTATACCTGGGGCGAGGCAGCCTATGGTGTCAAGGAAAGCCCAACGTCGACGCGGAACAGGACAAAGCGAGCGCGTCCTAGGGTCAGCACAATTGATAAGGACTCTGTGTCGCAATCGGCCGCATCTAGTGGTCCTGAAACTGTACGACAAGGGAGACTCCCGAGACTCTCCCGCGCAGCAAGCTTCGACTCCTCACAGCTCTGAAGGCTCCGATGCCAAGGGAATGGACAAGTTCGTCAGCTATCTTAAGATGGGATATGGCACGCATTGGTCTCTAGGCTCCAGCAATAAGAACTCTGCCGAGCCCTCTTCAGAGGCCCCTTCAGCGGCCCCATCGGCAAACGGCAGTGCAGCTAAGGAGAGCGAGCCACGGCCAGAGGCGCCTAGACAGCGTTCTTCTAAAACTGTGGATGATACCGCAGGCCATTATCTGATTGGTTTACAAGGTGCCGTTGACGAGGTCGGCAGTGATTCTCCTGACTCAGACGACTCTGGAGGGGAATCCCGCACACTCCTCCGAACTCTGGCGGTAGAACTGGAGAGCGAAATGCTGAACAAACCTGAGGATGAGATGACGCAGGATTTGGGAAGCGGTGAGAACGAATTGAGGTTGACCAAATCTGGTGGGAAAGACTCTAGGGACCGGGATTCCCACTTCGATAGCCAGGACCGCAACAAGTCGAAGAAGGTTCGAGTCGTGGTCTACGTGAGTAAACCGTTCATCTACACGCTCCTCTTTGAGAACCGGACCGACTCTTTGGCCTATGAGAGTCTATATAGGTCGCTTCATCACCAGCTGGCCCCATTGCGGAAACCCCTTGCAGTATCGACCTCGTACCGACCGGAAAAGCCCGACGGGGAAAACAACACTCCAAGTCACATATTCGACCTCGTTTGGGATTCGCGAGCGCTGACCATCCACTCCACCATACCCTGCATCCCAGATCACGCCGCGATAGCTCGTTACCAAAACGGCGAGCAGAAGCCGCCTTTCTGGTCACGAGTGGAGGCTGTCAACACGCATATGCAGATTCTGAACACATACTCGTCGACGCGGCAGAGTCATAAGGAACTCGAGCGTACTTGTAAGACCAGCCGTGGCTGGTGGGTTGTATGGACACGCATCGAGGCTAAGAAGGAGGGTTCTATGACCATGGACGCAATTGCCGAGGATCATGAACCACCCCTTCTTCTTTCCGACGAGGCTAAAGATTCCACGGATACCGTTCAGACCCAGGACTCAGTAGACAGTGTGGCAGTGGAGAGTGAGCAGCATTCTCGTACCGATGCAGACGCGGAAACGGCCAGATCCATATCAGTGCACCAGCATCAGCAGGACCAGCAAGAGCGAAGAGAGAAACACAGAAAACACGGTTCTGCGATGAGCAAGGAGATCGTGTTGATCCGCCGGGCGGGCGAGCATGGCACGAGTAGGAGCCGAAGCGGCTCGCTTGGTGATGCAGGCGGTGCATGGACAGAAGGTGCGAGTCGACTGGCCCAGGGCATTGGAATCGATACGCGGAAATATATCGATGAGCTCCTTAGCCTGGCACACTAGCGATTTTCTTTTTCAGTCCACTACTACACACTCTACCTAAGGGCTGACTTTTTCAACATGAATTTTAGGGGGAGGAGTTGGTTGGGCGTCCGAGTAAGCAAGCATGTTTCTAGATATGGGAGGGTTTACGGTTCGGTTCCTCGGGGCGCAACTTGGCGCTCGACAAGAACCTCGGTGTGCATAGGTATTAGAATTGATCGCCCGTGTACGATTCTTCATTGGCGTATATATCGGTCTACTATTGGTGTATATATCGGTCTACTAGGGCCCATAAAGATAGCAACTGTCCGGGAGGAGAAAAGGTGCATACAGAACGATTATAGAAGGTCGGCATCAATCATAATGAGGATATCACCCAACCTTGATGACTACATGTCTTCTTATTCACCTCGCTCTGATCACCTCGAGTCTTTAATCCCACATGTTCAGAAGTTGAGAGGTTGGTTGCCTTGGGGTTGCATAGGGGGGAGCGTCTGTGCTTTAATGGACTGCCTAATTTGGCAGGCGAGAGAGAAAGGTTTTGGGAGGGCCTTGGATAGCCGCTGCTCAACTCGACCCTGACTGCAGCATTTCCCACTCCTCTACAGCCCAGCGTTGCTATCCGTATCAGTCTCAATGTCCCCCCTTCTAACAGTCTGACTTACCTACCTGGAACACCTTAGCCCGTTTCCAAAAACCGGTCGCTGATTGGCCCGCCTTCGCCCTCCTGTCTAATCGGGCGACCTCAGTAAACCAACGGCAGTAGCGCTGTACCCTTATTTCAGGCGTGCTTGGGCGACCCCTCCATTGAGCTTCTGCTTCTGAAATGCCCCGCATCCTGTTCACACGACTATCGTCGACCCGATGCACGTGGAATCATAAGCTTGCATCCACTCCCGTTTGTTTTTCTTCATCCCAAATCTGTACATCATCCAGGCGCCCTATCTCTACAGTTGCAAGAACAAGAACATCTACACGCTCCCCTGCCGTGACTACCAACACCACCACCCGACGAAGCTACTTGACAGACGAGCTCCGCTCCCATCAAGCCCGCAACATGGCGCCCCAACTGGACGGCTACTTCTCCAAGGTGGATGAGCTCTCATCCCACTTCATCGACAGACTCTCCAAGGCCGTCGCCATCCCTTCCATCAGCTCCGAGGCCGCCCGCCGCCCCGATGTCGTCCGCATGGGTCACTGGTTGGAGGCCGAGCTCAAGACCCTCGGCGCCGAGGTCGAGATGCGACCCCTGGGCAAGCAGCCCGACCACCCCGAGCTCGACCTCCCGCCCGTCGTCCTGGCCCGTTACGGCCGCGACAAGAGCAAGCGCACCATCCTCGTCTACGGCCACTACGACGTCCAGCCCGCCGAGAAGAGCGACGGCTGGGCCACCGAGCCCTTCACCCTCAGCGTCGGCGAGGACGGCCGCATGTTCGGCCGCGGCAGCACCGACGACAAGGGCCCCGTCCTGGGCTGGCTCAACGCCATCGAGGCCCACCAGAAGGCCGGCGTCGACTTCCCCGTCAACCTGCTCATGTGCTTCGAGGGCATGGAGGAGTACGGTTCCGAGGGTCTGGAGGAGCTGATCGAGAAGGAGGGCAAGGGCTACTTTGCCGACGCCGACGCCGTCTGCATCTCGGACAACTACTGGCTCGGCACCGAGAAGCCGTGCCTGACCTACGGTCTGCGCGGTTGCAACTACTACAGTGTCGAGATCTCGGGCCCGGGCGCCGACTTGCACTCCGGTGTCTTCGGCGGCACTGCCCAGGAGCCCATGACCGACCTGGTGCGCGTGCTGGGAAGCCTGGTGGACACGCACGGCAAGATCCAGATCCCCGGCATCATGGAGCAGGTGGCACCCGTGACGGCCGAGGAGGAGAACCTCTACGACAACATCAGCTTCACCATGGACAACCTCCACGAGTCGCTGGGATCCAAGACGACCATTTTCGAGGACAAGAAGCCCACGCTCATGGCCCGTTGGCGATACCCCTCTCTCTCGGTGCACGGCGTCGAGGGTGCCTTCTCCGCCCCGGGCGCCAAGACGGTCATCCCCGCCAAGGTGATCGGCAAGTTCTCCATCCGCACGGTGCCCGACATGGACATCGACCAGACCAACGAGTGCGTGTACAAGTACGTGCGCGAGACGTTCGCCAAGCTCGGCTCCAAGAACACGCTCAACGTCTACGCCCAGCACACGGGCAAGTGGTGGGTCGCGAGCCCGAACCACTGGAACTTCCGTGCCGCCGGCAAGGCCGTCGAGCGCGTCTGGGGCGTCCAGCCCGACTTCACCCGCGAGGGCGGCAGCATCCCCGTCACCCTCACCTTCGAGCAGGCCACGGGCAAGAACGTCCTGCTGCTGCCCATGGGCAGCTCCACCGACGGTGCGCACTCGATCAACGAGAAGCTGGACAAGAAGAACTACATTGAGGGCATCAAGCTCTTGGGCGCTTACCTGCATTATGTTGCCGAGGAGAAGCAAGTTTAAGCCAACCATGTCATAAGCAAAAGTTTATTTAGGTAACAATAGCTCATTATCAAAAGCCGAGCCGTGTAGGTGAACGCTGGTAACAAACACTTGTTGATATACCAAGTATTGAACGTAGCTCTTCCATAAGCTTAAGCCGGATCAAGAGGATTCAGACCAAGCTACTCACACATCACTGGGCGTCTAAATGAATCGCCATACAACAGACTGTTGAAGAACTCGAGAATTTCAATTCCTTAACCCTGAATTATACCATTACACCGTCCCATACATATAATGTCGTGTCGTGTCGTATCATGGCAACAAGCGCCATAGCGCCCTTTCATACTGCTGTCCTATCCTACAGTAGGGGGGGCAGATGCGAAATAATTAATAAAGCATTGAGCGCAACATAAGCCCGTTCCGTTTCCGTCCAGATCCAGCTTTTCTTCTACTTGCTTCCGCCGAACCAACTCGAGATGCCGCTCTTGGCCTCGGCAGTCTTGGTCTCGACCTTGCGGTCAAATTCGTCGACCTTCTTGAGGGTGTCATGCTTGAGGTCTTTTCCGTAGGCCTCGGCGTCGGCCTTGACCTTTGCGATTTCTGCTTGCGTCTTGCCAGCCTGTGTTGTTGAATGTAGAGATTAGTCTCGGTGTTTCGGCATGGCAAAGTATAAGAATGGGGGAGAAGAGGAGACAAAACTTACGAATTGGTCCATCTTGGCGCCGGCCTGGGCGCCGTACTTCTCAGCATCCTTCTGGGCTTCCGAGCCGCGGCCGGGCATGCGGGTCTTCGCTTCGGAGCTCAGCTTGTGGGCGTCGGCTTCATGGGAGAGAGGAGGAGGATCAGCAATTGGGTTCTGGATGCGATTGTCGCAAAATAATCTCATTTGCTACTACTCACCCTCTGCTTGCTTCTGGGGCGACCCTGGGGTTGCCACCGGCGCTGTAGAGGTAGTATCCGACACCACCGGCGGCACCAAGGCCGAGGATGAGGGGCATGCGTGAGCGAGACATGTTGCTGTGTGTTGTTGATCTGGTTGTTTGTATGTGTATGTGTGGAAGGTGATGGTGATTCTTCAATGGAGGAATCGTGGTATGAAAGCTCGAAGAGAGAAAGGAGAGAGGGAGGAGTTGTAGTTGGATTTAAGTTGATTGGATCTGATGGGATTGGAGAAGGAGGAAGACGAATGAAGTCACACAAGGGCAGGAGGAAGGAAATATGGGAGGCGGGGAGGGTTGGTCTCGGCGGTTGTCACTACGGGTTGGGTTACCCAAGAGGATTGATGTGTGATGGCATGATTACTACTACATGCATGTACTACACCCATGCTTTTCCTACCTCAGATACTTTGCCTGCATGTATCTATTTCACTTGCATATTTATTTAAGGTACGGACGGGAGATCACCTAGGTAGGTAAGCCAACAATATGTATCAGATCAATACTACGTGATGTAGGCCGCGGACGGACATTCTGCCCCGACTACCTTCGTCCACCTGAGTAGTAGGTTACGGGGGGTTCTTCAAGTTTCGCTAGGTAACGGTCGCCACCAATGGGGGAAAAGTCCGAGAGTCTACGAATTGTGACTGGCCAGAGCAGTCGAGAACCAAAACGGTTTCTTCCCTCTCTCGGTGGGCTGATGGATCACGTTGTTGAAACATGACATCTGCATTTCCTTCTTCAAGTCGCAACAGCTTGGATGCGAAAGCAGACAATTTTGTTTGGATGACGTATGGACACTGAGCTTGCCGAGCTGCTGTTGCGGGGAAAGGTCCAGACGTGCTCCAGTAGGTACTGTATGTACCAGCCGAGAGGTGCTGGAGCCAAGTGGGCTCTGCTTATTTCCCGTCCCAACAATGGACGATTTGATCGCAGGCAGGAATGGCCCGTGGAATTACATCATCAATGGCCATCACCTACCAAGAAATCACCTAATAAGATGGCATATCGTGACATTCGACCTTCCTGTCATCGCCGAAGACCTGTTTCTTCCTGCCTGAACCATAGGTATGTCCTGGACTGTCCAATAAATGTTTTTTTTTGTTTTTGTTTTTTGCTTTGCGAGGTAGGATCGGTTTCATTCCTGGCTGTTTGTTAGTCACCTCCTAGTCTTCATCGTCATAGCTCCGTCGTAGCAAGTTTCTGTCCGCTGCCTACCAGGTGACTAGGTAGAGTAGCCTCACAGCCTAGTTCTGTTGCACTTGCCGCGAAAAGCCACTTTCCCGTTCTCCATTTCACCCTGATCCCTCATTCCCGCCTGGGACGCATGCTGAATCTAATTCCCATTACTTGAAATCTGCTGTCGATCGTTCCCTAAGAGACAGAGGACAAGAAAAGAAAACATCTGCTGGTGACTAGCTGGCATGGTCTAGTCCGCGACGGCATCTTCCTTTTTTTCACACTTTCTCAGTATGCTTTGCATGTCGGGGCCCCCCACACAATGAAACCCAGAGTGCGCACCTCACGGCGCGTACCTGCTCTCAAAGATAGCGATATCGATCATGAGATTATCCTTGTAGATCATTCCGGTTCCGCCCAGGGAGATGCTTCTCCTCGACCCGGAGCAAGCCCCGATGCTGATAACAGAGCCTCCACCGATGTCGCTAATACCTCGGGAGACGAACGGCCCGTGACCTCCTCGGAAAGTCGGCTGCCATTACGGGATGCTGCCGCCCCCATCTCTGACCACGACGGCAACGTTGCCTCAAGCCAGGCGAATGGGCACCCCAACGATTCAAATAACAACACCAAGAACGCCTCTCGCGAAGATCGAGAACCTCAGACGGCCGAAGAAGCTGGCCCTTCACGGGAGCGACAGAGCAGGCGGCGGGCGCGACGGCATCATCAGTAAATGGGCAACCTAAGAAAAATAGGCATGGCCGTGCGCGTCCCAAATCGCCTGAAACGGCTATCGATATACTATACGAAAACGAAAGAGGCGGCTTTCTCTGTGGCATACCCCTATTCGCCTCGGCTGCGCTGGGCAATCTTGACCCCCGGCCTGGACCAATTCCAACCATAAGCCGAGTCCGACCAACATCAAAACTGCGCAACCACCGGATCCGAGCTGGAGTGGGCTTGGCCAGAGTGGAGGGTGAACCACGATGATGCCATCGATGCCGACCAAGACGGCTGGGAGTATTCGTTCATGTTCTCCAAGAAGTTCTCATGGCACGGTCCGAAGTGGTATAACTCCTTCGTGCGAAGACGGGCTTGGATCCGGCGGCGCATAAAGAAAGGGCTCGGTTATCAAGCCAACGACCCTACCTGCTCAATCCGGAATACTTCACCGTGGAGGCTGCTGCTGCTAAGCATGTCTCCCTGCGCGATGGAGCGTCCAGCCTGCTCGATTCGGCTTCGCGCACCAGTGCGTGTGGGCTCCACGAGGAAGACGCTATTTCGGAGAAGAAGGATGTGGAAAGTACGGACATGCTGATGGCGCTTTTGGGAGTCTCGCGCATTGATCGGGAGAAACTGGACGCCGTCCAGAACTACCTCGAGCACGCAGCGGACAACTGGCTGGACTTACAAAATCACATGCACGAGATCATGTCCATTTTCGTGTTCCAAGCATCGCGGCGACTACTTCTGACGAGACTTATGGGCATTCATGACGACGCTGTTAGAAAGCTTGATGAGCAGAAGAGAACGGGCAAGAACAAGGTTGAGGGTCACGATGAGAGCACGGACGACCAGCCGGACCCGGACCTCGAAGTTAAGGTGAAGAATCTGGCCGCGGCAGTTACGCACGCCGACGAGGAGGTGCGCCGGCTCGAGTACTGGAGCGATGTCAAGGGCATGGCCGAGGGTGGCGAGTCGGGCGGCGCCGTATCTGGCAACCATGGCTGGCAAGGAGGCTGGGAAGGCGTGGATCAGAGTGGTGCTGTGGGCGCCAATAGGGAACAACTCCCTTAAAAGAAAGCCCTGCTGCTTGGGCTTGCGAGCCGCTATTATTTAATAGGGGATGTACCCTGTTTTACTTCTTTCCTTCTTATTTTTACCAACAAACAGCATCCGCACAACTAGGCGGGACACGAAAACAGCGCTTCGAAGACAGACGCGGACTTTTCTACTTGATCGGCAACGGAGCGAATTCTCATACCAAGGTGTTCAGGGGCAAAATGGTTATTGTTTTAGCTTCTCTTTTTTTTGGATACCCTTTTCGTCTTGGGAGTTGATAAGACGACGAGAACAGTATTGGGGCGAGTAGAGACATACCAACGCATGACTCTAGGACTCGGAGCTGGAGTCAAGGTTGATGTTAGATAATACACATAAGGAGAATCGTCCAGATAATCAACTTCTCAAGGCCTATCTCGCCAACCAACCGTGAGCTTGACAGACTTGTTTCACGAGGCATGACTTGATATATTTAAAAGACCAGCACACGTCTGAACCATACCATATCAATATGGCCATAAAAAGCACGACACAGGGGAAAGATCGGTGTAAAGAGTCCGAGAGATAAAAACGTTTACGACGGGAGTATTGTATCCAGCAGAGACCATTCCCTCGAAGGACAACGAGGAAGGAAAGGAGAGATTGTAATCAAATGTGATGTACTTTCTAGATCACTCCCTTCAGTTTCAGAGGATATACGCTAGTGTACTTAGCATCATGTCAGCCATCAGAAAGGCACCTCTACTCGGCATGACACATTCACATTTGGTTTCGAAATCGCCAATGGCTTGTAGCAGGCAGCAAACATAGGTCATCTCTTGGTTACGATCATTCTTAATGTCTATATCTAGACAGACGGTACCAAAAAGGTCTTTTGAATGGATATCATCAACAAAACGCCTCCTGCCTCTCTGAACGAGTAGGAAATTCCGCCCAAACTCCAGTCCCGAGGTATACCAACTTTTTGCTTCTTTTTTCCGAATCCATAACGCCACGAGGTGCCAAAACGTAGATCGTGATGCGAAAATGACAATCATGAGAAGTGGATGTTCTCCGAGTTGAAGGCGAAAAGCAGCTTCAGGAAATCCGTCTCGTCGAGCTTTCCCGAGCGCTGATCCGCCAGCTTGGTGTCGTCTTCGAGGACCTTGCGGATCTTTTCGCGGACTAGCAGCGCGACCCGAGTCTTGTGTCGCTTGCTCTGCGTCTTGGGTACGGGGGCGTTGCTGTTGCCGAAAAAGGAGGGTGTTGTGTCGTTGCCGGCATCGTCGACATCCATGATGCCACCCCAGCCCTCCTCGTCGAGCGGCTCCTCGCCCGGGCTGGGCTCCACGTTTTCTTGCTGATCCATATCCATGACCTCGTCGTCTTCACCCTCCTCAACAGGGCTGTCGTCGATTGCCACGTTGTTCAGCGAACACCAAATCCGGTAGTTACGCTCAACCATATTAAGAACCTCTTTGGTATACCATGATGCGCGGAGAGTCTTGTTGCGGCGATTAAAGCATATCTGTCTTCGGTCAGCTTTGCTCTCGATGACCAAGAGGTTCGTAACATACCCTTAGCATACCGTCCCACTCCTCAAAACTGACGTTAGGTCGGTCGGATCCAACCTTAGGTTCAATGCGGACTACTGCCGACTCGACCAAGGGAGGTGGTGAGAAATTCTGTAGCGTTTATGGGTGAGTCTTCATAAATCATGGGCAAGATACAACAAGGGCAAGATCATTTCCAATGGATCTGGAGGTGATGCCTGCTTACTTACCTTTTTGCCAACCTTCAAGATACTACTTTTATTGAGTTAGTGCCTAATTCACACAAGCCCCGATGCGAGTAAAGGAACTCACTGTGTGATTTTCGCCCAAAACTGACTGTTTACCGACAGTCGACAGTAAAGCGAATCTCCGGGCTTAGCTGTGAGACGGAGAGCAAACTCCCTCTGGAACCTTTTCAGGTATGAGCAACTTTCCAGTACATGTTATTCTTCGTAGGCCTACTCACATAAGAACGCAGCATCTTGGCGGCTTGGGCATTTGCAAGATCCTGGGTGGCCATTGTTAGTCGGAGACGAAACGAATCCCATGCAAACGTTCAACTCCAATGACAACCCCCAGAAACCCTAAACATATAGCAGCACTTACTTGAAGACCAAAGGACTCGAGATCTGATAGGGTGTGTTGCTGACGAGGACATCGAATTCGGGTAATGTCTCCATCTTGATGACGTCTGGGAGTCCCGTCAGCATCAGTTCTCTACCCGTGTAAAAGTGCCATTACCTCCTAGCAGGACCTCTAGTTTTCGTTGCTCCGGCTTTCTAATACTAAGTCAGTACCTTTCCTTTCAGAACGTTCCAAGTATTCGGCGCATATCTCAGGGGCATCATCCGTGTTACTGCAAGTAACCGTGCAACAATCGCGCCTGAGACGTACTCAGAACCCAAGGGTTGGGCTCCGATGATCACTTACCCCTGAACTCGCTTCGTGACCTCGGCGGCCTGTAGACAATGTATTAGCTCCTTGTCTTTATCTCCAGCCCAGCAAGTGAATTGATTTACCATTCGAGGATCGATTTCTACGGCGATTAACTTCCGGGCTTTCTCCAAGATGCGGATTGAGATGTTTCCTGTTCCGGGCCGACTTCGAGGACTGTATCGGTTTCCTGGAAGGAGTATAAGTATGCATGTTTCTTCGTCGAGGTTACGTTGCGGGCAGTGCTCTACCTACTTTGATGAAAGCCTTTTTTACAATAGCATCTGCCAGTAATTATTAGCCAGGATCTCGAACAGTTCATGTGTTGCTCTTACCTGCGATTCCCGGATTTTTCAGAATATGCTGACCATAGCTGGAGGGCGAGATATTAGCGACGGCGCAACAAGCGAACGATGGCGGCGATGGAGCCTACCTCGAGGTATTGAATTTGAAGATGTTGTTGGGGGCCTGCTGTTTCTTTTCCTCCGGCGGGACGGTCGTAGGGGCTGGCTGGGGCGCCAATTCGGCCCTTGTTTGTCTTTGCCTTGCCCATATTAGAGACGTGTGAGTGATTGCGCAACGAACAAGCGACGAGAAGGTGCACGACGATGAGGGGGCGGTGGGATGGCACTCAAAATATTTTGGGATATTTCTGGTTATCATGGTCTTATCTCAGCAGTGATTTTAGCTAGGTGCAGGCTTATCCCTGTCCTTCTGGAATTCAGATTGGCGGGGCATTTGCTGTCCAATTAGGTAAGCTCAGCGATACTAAGCAGGCAAGCAGGCAAGCAGGCCGGCAGGCAACAGGTACCTGAAGGAAGCACAAATGGCTCCACTCTTTCTTTTTCCAGGCTCCCGATGCAGATGTACTGTAGCTTGAAAGCAGATGGGCTTCGGAGATCGTAACATCGCGCCAGCCAATACACGCGCCATCTCGTACGCACACAATACTTGCGATTAATCCCGCCGCTACGAACTTCAATCCGTTTGTTAACGTTACAGAAATTCCGGGCCGATATCGACTGCAACGAGCTTGATCGATATACCGCCGTTTCAACACCACTTGAGAGATACGGAGCAACGGTATCCATCTGGGCAAGGAGACACTGCTCATCTTGCACACCAGACGAGCGACTCCGGCAACCGGCAGCTTCGATCGCTAGAAAACTCAGCACACACCACACATATTGGCTGATTGGGGAGAGCTTTCCCTTCAACGACCGCCCACCATGGCAAACCGACAGAGCTTCCTCGACATGCCCGCGCCGGAAAACTACGTCGCTGGCCTGGGTCGAGGTGCCACTGGTTTCACCACCCGATCGGATCTGGATCCTGCCCGTGAAGGTCCTTCCGAAGATCAGATCAAGGAGGCTTTGGCCAAAAGAGCTGCGCAGCTGGGCTTTGGCGATGCAGCGAAGAAGGACGACGACAAAGAAGATAACGCCAACGAGGAGCGCTTTCAGGATCCCGACAGCGAGGTCGGCTTATTTGCCGGTGGCATTTACGACAAAGACGACGATGAGGCCGACCGTATATATAAGGAAGTCGACGAGAAGATGGCGCGAAGGGGCAAGAAACGCCGCGAGGCCAGGGAGCAAGCCGAGAAGGAGGAATTCGAGCGCAATAACCCTAAGATACAACAACAATTCTCCGATCTGAAACGCGCGTTAGGGAATGTTACCGATGATGAGTGGGCGAGTCTCCCGGAAGTTGGCGATCTTACAGGCAAAGCACGGAGAGCAAGGGAGGCTCGACGAAACCAGCGCAGTTATGCCGTGCCGGACAGTGTCATTGCTGCTGCTTCAGGCGCTGGCGAGCTCGGCTCGATGGTCGTGGATGGCCCTGAGTCATCTGGCGCATCTGCCGAAGGGACCATGACAAATTTCGCCAAGATTGGTGAGGCTCGAGACAAGGTCCTTCAAGTCAGATTAGACCAGGCGTCCCAAAGCAGCGGGACAGCATCCACGGTCGGGAGCGCGAGTAGTATCGACCCTAAAGGCTACCTCACCAGTCTAGCCAAGTCGCAACTACCCGAGAGCGCGGCACAGGTCGGAGATATCAACCGTGTCCGCGAGTTGCTGAACTCGGTCATCAAAACGAATCCAAACAACGGTCCTGGTTGGATTGCAGCTGCGCGCTTGGAAGAGATGGCTGGCAAAATCGTACAAGCACGGAATCTTATGGCCAAGGGATGTCAACAATGCCCCAAGAATGAAGACGTATGGCTAGAGAATATCCGACTGAACGAAGGACGCAACGCCAAAATTATCGCTAGCGAAGCGATCAAATTAAACAACAGCTCCGTGAGGTTATGGGTCGAGGCTATGAAACTGGAGACGGATCCCAGAAGCAAAAAGATTGTCATCAGAAAGGCCTTGGATTACATCCCCGAATCCGAGGCATTGTGGAAAGAGGCAGTGAACCTGGAGGAAGACCCAGTAGATGCCCGACTACTCCTCGCCAAAGCCACAGAGCTCATCCCGAGGTCTCTCGATCTCTGGCTGGCTCTGGCCCATCTGGAAACACCCAAGAACGCTCAGGTAGTGCTAAACAAGGCTCGCAAGCAGCTCCCAACTTCGCACGAGATCTGGATTGCTGCTGCTAGATTGCAGGAGCAGTTAGGCACAGCGACCAAAATGAACGTGCCCAAGCGCGCGGTTCAAGTTCTGGCGAAGGAGGGGGCCATGCCCAAACGCGAAATATGGATCGAAGAAGCCGAGAAGTGCGAGGCCGAAGGTGCCATCGTCACATGTGGCTTGATCGTTCAAGAAACGCTGGGTTGGAATCTCGATGAGGATGACGACCGTAAAGATACATGGATGGAAGATGCGCGCTCAAGTATCAACAGGGGCATGTACATCACGGCTCGGGCCATTTACGCCTATGCCTTGCGTGTATTTCCGACAAGCAAAACCATATGGCTGGTGGCTGCTGATTTGGAACGGAATCACGGCACCAAGGACGAGTTGTGGCAGGTCCTTGAGAAAGCCGTCAATGCCTGTCCACGATCCGAAATTCTGTGGATGATGCTTGCCAAGGAGAAGTGGATGGCTGGCGAGATTGACAATGCACGCCGTGTGCTGGGCCGCGCTTTCAAGCAGAACCCCAACAACGAGGATATCTGGTTGGCTGCTGTCAAGCTCGAAGCCGAGAACAACCAGATCCAGCAAGCGCGCATGTTGTTGCAACAGGCGCGGCAAGAGGCGCCCACCGACCGTGTCTGGATGAAGTCGGCGGCCTTCGAGCGGACGCTTGGGGACAACGATGCTGCATTGGATCTAGTCAGTCAAGCATTAGACCAGTTTCCCACCTTCCCTAAGCTGTGGATGATCAAGGGCCAGATCTACGAGGATCTCGGCAAGCCTCTGCAGGCGCGCGAGGCGTACGGTACTGGTGTGAAAGCCTGTCCTTCCTCGGTGCCGCTTTGGCTCCTCTACGTCCGACTCGAGGAGACCCTAGGCCAGCTCCCCAAGGCGCGCTCCGTCCTCGACCGCGCCCGCCTCGCCGTGCCCAAGAACCCGGAGCTCTGGTGCGAGAGCGTCCGGATGGAGCGCCGCGCCGGCAACACGAAGCAGGCCGAGGCGCTCATGGAGCGGGCCCTGCGCGACGTGCCGAAGCCGGCGCAGGGCGCGCTGTGGTCCGAGAAGATCTGGCACCTGACGCAGCGGCCGCAGCGCAAGGCGCGCGGCCTCGAGGCCATCAAGGAGGTCGACAACGACCCCACGCTGCTCGCGGCCGTCGCGCGCATCTTCTGGGGCGAGCGCAAGCTCGACAAGGCCCAGAGCTGGTTCGAGAAGGCCCTCGTCCGCGACGCCGACCTCGGCGACTCCTGGGCCTGGTACTACAAGTTCCTGCTCGAGCACGGCACCGCCGAGAAGCGCGACGAGGTCGTCGGCAAGTGCGTCAGCGTCGAGCCCCGCCACGGCGAGGTCTGGCAGCGCATCGCCAAGGCGCCCGCGAACTCGCGCAAGGGCGTCGAGGAGATCCTGAAGATGGTGGCGGCCGAGCTGCGGTAAAGCGAGTTCCCCTCTCTTCTGACTAGGTGTGTGTTGTGTGAATGTGTGTGGAGAGGGACGGGGCACCGAGACGTGGAAATGGCCAGAATCCAATAAATGTTATTATACCCTTGAGATCGATTAGTCTATCTAGGCAGTTAGTTAGCTATAGCTCTATAAGAACATAGTGCTGTTGCCATCAAGTTTGAAGCCCTTCGAATTCTGGATACTAAATGTTTTCATGTATACTGCCCTCTAATATCCGACCCCTATTTCGTCCATGGGCCCTTAGAAACAAACATGTCACATAAGCAGCAGAGTCATCAATACCAGGTCGGGGGGGATTCTCTTGATAAAATGCATACACAGCTGAAGCCGCCTTCTATCGACTTGCTCGCTCGCTCGCTCATCATTCTCAGCACAGCCTTTCCTTTCATTCTTCGCTGCGTTCTCCACAGGGGGTATATCCTCCTCAACTTCGCGTGTATAGAACACACAAGAACAACGCTTTGCTCGCTCTCACATGAATGGTCTTCTCTTTTTTTTTGTTCGCTCTGCTTCGTCAATGATTCCAATAGTGCACACACAAAACCTAAAGCCTCTGGTTTTCTCATCTACTTCCAAACGCCTTTTCAGAAGAAATTCTGCTGCAATTCATCGAATTTTTTGCAATCAGGGGCAGCAAGCAAGGGAGCAGGAGAAGACAAAAATGCAACACCAATCCCATTCGCTTTCTCTGTTGAAGTTGCCCATCGCTCGTAACAGCATACTTGAATAATGAAATCAAGGTGAAAATAAAAATAAGGTATGACGATGACTACCAGCAGTGTGTGGCCGTGTGGTCCAGGTTCTGTTGTTGCTGTTGTTGATGTTCCCAATCTTTGACGCCTTCATAAATATCTTGGGTGGCCCTCCCGCCGTCAAAACTAACCGCCTCCCAATGAAATGCAAATGCTGCGGTGGCGAGAAGCGCAAAAAAGACACCGGCTTTTCTCCATTTTGGAGTTGTGTAGAACAGGGAGGTGTAAAAATGTAAATCCAACGCCGGGAGCTCCAGATGCGATGATGTCATGCCGTGCCATGCTCGCTCAGTATACAGAATCAAATAATGATGATCATCAAAGCAGACAACAAATGAAAAGAATTGTTGGTGAGGGTTTGCGATTATCAAGACCTCAAAGATGAGGGGGAAATGTCGTTAGGATATGCCGATTTCATAGTCGGTCCCGTTAGGTCGTAAAGTCGGGTCATTCGCCGAATTCGGCTTCACTTTCGTCTGCGCCGTCACCGTCGCGCTCCTGATGCGTTGGCTGAGCGGCAATGTGTATTTTAGTACACCCTTGACGATGAGCGAGAACTCGTCATTCAGGATGCGCTCCCATCGCTCGGAGCCTCCGTCCGTATCATTGCCAGGTCGAGCGAGGCGTAGCCCACCCGAAGCCATTGATATGCCAGCACGGAAGAAAGACCCTTCAAAATTGAGAGGGCTATCCAGTGTTACAATATTGCCCAGCCGCATGTTGGGCGCAGTCTATTTCCAGGGGGATCCTCCGGTGGACCGACTGGAGGATCATTCGGAGGATCATCGAGGATATCGAAGTCGTCCCCGTTGAGGACTCCGCCACCACTCGGAATCTGTCCCTGCATGTGGTGACTTGGCAAAGACTTCCAAGTCGGCCGCGTCCACTGAAACAACCACAATGTTGGGGTTGTGAGCCCTAACGGTAATGTCCATCATAAGCTCCTGTTCACTGGCCAGAACATTGGAGATCTTGACAAGCTCCAAGTCTAGGAGAGGCTGTGAAGTCGCAAACATGAACCCAATCGCCCCGGTAATAACAAGAAGCAACATCACTGTAAGAACCAGGCAGCTCGCGAACCGGTTAAGGAAAGAAGGCCGCGGGCGTTGATACGACCTTGACTCCAAGTCTCTGCTCTCGTTGCACGCGCCGACTCCGAGGCGATCTATTCGAACGTAGCGAATTGCCGTGTTGCATCAAAGGTGTTCGCTCGTCATCGGCTCCAGTCGTTGTATCGTCCATGTCATAACCACCGACCATGGTCATCTGTCGTTTGTTCCCGTTCATCGGCCCGTTTCGGTGGGGAGGGGGAGGAAAACGCGGGCTGGGTGGGTTGGATGAGACTCTAGAAGTGCTGCCAGATAGTTTGGAGCGTGCCGCGTTGGGGAAAGGAGACTCGTTGTCGAAGAGCGAAAGGTGATTACTACCATTGCCGCGCCCCCAGCGACCGGCATGATGGTGATGGCGCGCGGTACCCGTGCCGAACCAGCATTACTGCGGCCTGTCCCATTACCGTCATCCTCACCAGTCATACTCTCGGCCCCATTGCTGTTGTAGGTGTTGACGAATTTCATGTTCTTTTTGATTGCCGGGTTCGTAGCTGCAGTGCCTTCGACGAGAGTATGTATGTTTTGCAGCCCATTCCGATCCAACTGACTGACCATAGACGTCGCGCTCGGCGTACAGAGAGTGATAGCGCCGTGGCCTGTCACTCACATCTGGTGGGTTAGAGTCATACACAAATGTTTCATCCGAATCGGATGAATTAGCTTCTTCGACAGCGCTGGCAACTTTGGCCTCGAAGATGTCTGCTTTGGATGATGCTACACGTGGGCCTCCTGTTAGCAAGTTGGTCATTTGGGCGGTAATACTGGGAGAACGCAATGCCGGCTGCTGTGAACTAGTCGTGGCATCGGTATACGGCCCTTGGCCATACAACTTCACCGGCGAACGACAAGAGGACACCACAGATGAGATCGACCTTGTCGATCGACTGTGGCGTAACTTCGGTGGTCTCGTAGTAAGTGAATTTGGTGGCTCACCCGTTCCCGATGTTGGCTGTTTCCGAGTCGTTTTCTTCTTCTCCTTCTTCGGCCTAATCGTCTCAGAACTCGGCTTGGTCTTCAGGCTGCCGCTTACACCTTGCCCTGGTTCTTTGAGTCCTAAAGCTACACGCGGCATCGAGTTGACCTCCTCCTCCTCAACTGTGATATGCTTCGATGACGTCTCCCCCGTAGTATGGCCTTTCCCAGCAAATTTCAAAGCCGAACTCGACTGCCGACTTTGCAGCAAGGGTGGCGGGGCGACAGAGCTAGACCTTCGCGTGGTGGCTTTCACGCTGCCGCTGTCGCTACCGCTCTCGCTGTTTGCACCATTCCTACCAGGCCTCCCAGGCCAGTGTACGGCAGGATCGGACCTGGAAGCCATCTCGGAGGTCGCAGCTGCCGCTTGCGACAGCTTCTCTATGGCCATATCGAGATCAGGGCCAGGAGTGTTGGGCTGGCTGACCTCCTGGACTGTCTCCAACATCGAGCTGGCACCACTAGGTCCCCTCGCCGGGTCCTCATGCCGGAGGGCAACATAGCGCCGTCGTCACCTTCGGCATCTGAAACAGCCTGCGACGAGGCTTCGGAGGAGCGCGGATTCGGTGATGGTGTCGCTCGCTGCACATTGATTGCAGGAGGCTCCGGGTCGTTCTTACGCAACGGCTGGGACGGTGGCACGGCGGGCTTATTGAGCGCAGGCGGCGGTGATTTCAATCGCGGCGATACTGGCCACCGAGGCGAGCTGTTCGGATGCTCAGTCGCAACCAATGGTTTCTGAGGTTGAGGTTTACGTGGAATAGGTTCAGACGTTGGAGGTGGCGGTAATGTAGGCGTCGTGGCCGCCGATAACTGCTGCCGCGAAGCTGCTGTGGGGTGATGGGCCGACTTTGACCTCGAAGGGCTCGGGTCTTGTAGACTGTTCTTCCGCGAACTATTGGCTGTCGATGTCCCTGGTGGACGGGTTGGCCTGGTGGTGGGTTTTCCGTATGTCCTCGCCGGCGAAGTCTCCCTGGATGCCAAAGGTGAAGCTGTGAGAGAAGTGTTTGTAGACATCCACTTTGATTGCTGCGTGTCTAGGTTGGCGTCATGGTCGACCGAGTTCAGGCTGGAGAGACTGGCATCCAAACCGGCAGTGCTGGCGCTGTTTGGTAAGGTACCGGACCTGTCCATGTTGGCGGGTGTGGGAGTGGGCTCTGACACTGGCAAGGGTTTTGCAGGCACGGCTGGCGTCTCTGGAACCTCTGCGACGACTCCCAAGGTTTGGTTTAGCTCGACAATCGGGTGCTCGTGGGTCGAGGGCGGCTGATCATGATGAATCTGGCAGTGGGACTATTGTTGTGACTGGGCCACGGACCGGGCGAATGGTCGACTAGGGGTTAATCGCGTATGCGTACGTTCGTATGACGGGGCAAGCGTTGAGCCGTGGATTCCGGGTGCAATAGCGAAAAGGCCGCCGTAGGAGTAGGAGTTTACCTAAGCCTATCTTCTCGGACGTGTCTTCCCCCACAATGCCCTAGGCTCAGAAAAATCCCGGGTCCTGATGGGTCGCGATGATTTGTTGGTTGGTCGATAGTTCTTTCAACCACGCAAGGGCTAAAGGTGCGAGTACAACGGGGTTGAACTCTGAAGTGTGCCGGTCGTGGGGTGCGCGTAGTGCAAAAGATGGATAACAAGGACCAAGAACTGAACTGGCGCTGCAGCTGTACGGCAGAGAAGTACGTAACGTAGAGGAGTAGCAGTGCAGTATGCAGACAGACGTGTTGTTGGAAAAAACAGTCGTCGTCTGGTCTAACTGGATGACGAAATGTGGAGTGGTGCAGGTGGATGGGGAATTTGGTGTCCGCGGGTGGCAGCATTCGTTCCAAATGTTCCAAGTGTTGAGTGCTATTCATTCAGTTGACAGCGTATGCAAGTAGAGATGGCGTGTCGACGTCAGACTAAAACAGACAGACAGACAGGCGGGTGCGAGACTACAGAGTAGACCACCAGACACGAAGAAGGGAAAAAATCAGCCAGACGGATGATGTAACCCGGGAGGAACAGCCCGAGGAAAGAAAAAGACAATGTCAGTTGTCGCATACAATGCTAGCAGACTAGCCAGTACTGGTGCCGTGTAGTAGTCCGTGGCCTAGCCTGTAGAGCGATAATCAAAAGAAACCTCGCTTGAACTTGGATTGTACGTTGTGGGATGGCTTGGTCGTTGCATCTCAGTGTACTGTACTGTACAGTACATCTGGTGCTCAGAATTCGATACTGTACTCGTACGTTGGCAGCATGAAAATGTTACTGACTGACAGCGAGGAGGGGGACGGCTTCAGCAATTTTCGCCAGAGACCAGGGTTCGGTTGGCCGAATCCCCCGTTCAACCACATGCAGACATGCATAAAGTACCTCCTTACAGTGCCCAATCCTTCCAGGGGGCGTACCCGGTGGCCGTACCTGAAGTACCCGAGTACAGACGCAATACAGTCAAACAGTCACTCGCTCCCTAAAATGGTCGCTCACCCAGAAGCCTACCCCCTAGCTACATGTAATGACCTAGGTACTCTCTCGATCGATTTGATCGACATGCAGTAGGCATGGCTTCTGTTGTGTAAGTAAAGTACCTACGGGTAAGGTTAATTGCGCTGAAACCAGAGAGATGCTGGGAAACGGCTTTTTTATTCACAGGCAGACTGGTGACCTTACGGTTTCACGTGGATTCGGATAGATAATCCCCGATGGCTCGTCTTTGTGCAGGAACCAGCATTAAACAGCCATAATATAATAGATTTGGGTGCGCTGTGCTCATAATCTATCAATAGATTTATGGTCCCCAGGCAAATAGACAGGAAGAGGCTGGATATTTTCTTCATCAATCTGCCAGTCAACGCGTCATAATAGTGCACCAGTAAAAGATCTCAAAGATGAACTGGCGCAGGTGATTGCTGGCCAATCATGCATCATCAGGTAGTAAGCATAGTTAAGCACAGCACCCCGACAGCTCGGGTCCAAGCAAAAAGGGTAGGGCGAGTCAAGTGTCAAGCAATCTATCACTAGAAGTTGTTGATAATTGTTCAAATGCCGTCAAAAAAGCGTATGGTGGGGAATCTCCGTTTTCGTCATCGACTTGAAGTCTTGGTCCGTTTCGGGCCAAGTTGTCCGTACCAGAAACGTCCAGTATTCGCTGGAAGTACAGTATCGCGGATGGAACAGGAACGTCTTCTGGATTCCATTTACAGCAAGCAGGCAAGTCTAGTACAGATGCTAGTACTTGTAGTAGTGCACACTTTTTTTTTTCTTTACCCTGGCACCCCTGACTGTCAAAGTCTAGACAGCGCCATTTCCACGCCAATCTCAGCTCTTGTCTGAGACTCATAGTTAGGTTGGTTTAGCTGCGGTACTCCGCCGGATTCTGCAGAGTACCGCAAGTTGATGAGCCATCTATCTGGGGAGCATGACTTGACGAACCCGGCCTCCCAAGGATTATCCGCGACAAGCAGTGGTATGTCTATTTTACTACATACATACTATCCTAATATCGTAATGTAGGTCTTCAGCTACTCGACTTCCAGTTGAACCGCGAGGAGGCCGGTTTCTGCAAGCTGACCCCCATTGCGCGGTTTATTACTCCACGCCGCTTACATGCGGTGAGCTAGAAAATCCACGATCATCGAGAGTCAGGAACAAGTCGAAAGTTCTATTGAAGGGTGATGGGTGGTGAAGCCGAGAAATGCGTTCCACGCTTCCGGGGCTCCGGGAAGTGGGTAGGGGGGAATTGTGGGAGTACAACGTCCGGCATTGGCGGGCAAGATGTTGTGACTACCAACGACCTACAGGCTGGTGCGTCGAGGCAGCAACCACTGGAGAAGTGCCGAGAAAGTACCCGTGACTTGGCCATGAGCCCGTGCTAGAGAAGAACTAGAGAAGCCTTACGGATTGTTCCATATGGCTTCTACTCCACGCTGCCACGCCCTCCTCGAGGTTTTCTCCCTGCATTTGCATTGTTTTTGCAGGCATCGTGAATTGGAGGTCCCATGGCCTGCACCCCACCGATCCTGGTTACCGCCATTTGGCAGAGGCGCCGATTCCACGCACATCCCCCTCTATCCGATGCCCAGGTCCCCTCATCAATGCAGTTTTGACAGGAAAATAAGAGGTTGGGATGCACACGCACGCGCGGATGGCTCTCTTGGCAAGGAACCCGACAGTATACCTAATCGAATCGAGATGCATATATTGGAGGATTCTTACTCAGCCTCGTGGTATTATACTTATGTTTACATGTCTCTGTGTGTAAGTACTAATATACAGTAAGTACACATAAAAAGACTGCAGATCCCAGCAGCCTGTCAGAGAAGGACAAGTGGGCGGACCGACTATGTGACTGTATTCGATGCTGTATCGCTTATTGACTTGCCAATGTATCCAGATTGAGAGAGGAAATCCCATTGGTGACTAGTTCAGAAGCCTTGATTCAGGGTAGCATCCTGAACTGGTTTAACCGGACTTCCGGTATGGCCAACCAATACACGTGAGAAGTCTTTGCGTAATTTGCTTGTCATGTATACTCTCGATCAGTAATGAGGCATTAGCCGAACTGGCCGAGAGAATGACATCTCGACAACCATACAGGTATGTCAAGAACCCATATGTATGCCTACGGTCGAGAGGTAGTATATCCGGGACCACCCGTTCATGTCTTTGACATCTTGAATGACTACAGACCTACTCAGACACCAATCTATCTACTGATCAGCGTGCCAACCCACGTGCTCTTAATTAAAAAACAGGCACATACACGCTTGTAGCCATTACGGACAAGTCGTCTGACACTAGGGATGATCTGATAAGATGCTAAGCAACGGGCCGTTCTAGACAGGCTCTGCCTGGGCTCGACAGTTGGATACTGGCACCCTACTCAACTGCCACCACAGCATCCATCATCTCTCTCCATCTCTCCAATCTGACTTGTCGCTGCTAAGAAGCATGTCAGATTCCCACATTCCATTCTTGTCCGGCTCTGTGTGCTTGTTGTGTTGTCCCGGCATCCCGTTCTGGACGGGGCTTGGGTCATCTGCGCAGGAACCCGAGATGGCTATAGGCTTGCTAACTACCGACCGCCCGCCCGCAGCAATAGGCAACAGCCAAGTGTGTGGGAGGATTACCAATCGGCTGGGCACTCCCACGCCATCAAGACACATATTTTATCCTAGATTGATGAGCTGGTCGGCGATGACGTTTATCTCCTCTAATGGGTGATTCTTGCTTGTTTGTTTTCCCTGCTTTCCTTCTTCCTCCTTCCCGTCCTGCACTAGCCAACCTCGACGACGCTCGGTGTAAGATATGCGTGCATATCTCTACTGGCTCTGCTGTCAAAGTGGCTCAGTGGTTCAGATTATCACGGTGCCTAACTTAGTGTGGGGGAGATATGGGATTCGCAGGATGACTACTTACTGGTGTAAGTAGGGGGGTTGCTGATGCCGCCCACCTGTGTGTTTCGATCAGGCTGATAACTTGGATTCGACCGTTTCGACCTTTCACCAACTTCCTTGATTCTGCCCTCAATTGAATCGCCCGTGGGTGGAAAGCCATAGTTCACGCGACCACTTCAACAGAGTGACGTGGCATGCTCTACAGCCAGTCTTATAGGGGACATGCTCAGAGCATCCTACCATTGGTCGCAAATGTCCACAGACACGGCTGCGCTGCAGAGTAAGTATACATATGCAGAACCAACGTCGAACCAGCTTTGCCACATGTGGCTGCATCCATCTCCTCCTTATCATGCCTGGAAGGGAGCGCGTGACTCTTGACCGAACATCGAAGACTGCCATACATCCATGTAAGAGTCGATGGCAACGACTCTTGTGAGGTATCATGACACTTATGTAGCAACAGACTGCATGCGAACATGACGTTTTTTCGTCATTTGATTGATGCCTGATTCCAGCCTATGTGAGTTACGATCAAACTACATACATCACAGGATTAGACATTCACTATCACAGTTATCATATTCCATAAAGGGCAGTAAGGATAAGTCGTCCCAAAAGCAGTATAACGTGTGGCGGCTATGTGTCCCAACCGTTGATCTAACGGCCTCATAACACTCAGGAAGAAATGCACACAGAACATAGTCCCGAGGTGATACTATTACCCCCCATGGTTCTCTAAAGGATGTGTCTTCGATATTTTTATGATACTCCAAGGTTAGTTACGACCCCTTTCATCTGTCCCTCCATACTTTTGTGATCATGAATATTCGAACCAGTCTCGGTCCGATATAAGAGAGGAAAGAGCATGCGTACAAAGCATGCTGCCCGTAATGTTTCCCCCTGGCATTGTACAGCGCCATGCTTCTACAGCAGGAGGTTGCGATCAATTTCGCGAAGGCATCATTCATTGTATGGGCGCGCAAGTCGCACAACAGGCTTATGACGAGTAACGACCATTTTGCCGATAACTATATACACTCGTAAGTCCGGACATGTTCGAGAGACATCACCAGGCTCTTGGTATCTTGGCAGTAGTTACTGACTGATTAAGTAAGGGGCGTTCTTCGTTGGTGTTGTATGTAGACTCACGCTTGTCCCTCATACAGTCCACAGCACGCTCTAGAGCAGTTGCATAGCCTGAGGCTTCTCACTTCACACTACCAAAGCAGCGGGAAAGCCACCAACACCATATCATATACCTCGCCAGTGCCTCTACCAATACTAGTAGCCACTGTGTCTCTATATGGTTTCCCTTCTGCTACAACATTGCCTTGATTTGTTCCACATGGGATGGGTTACAAGCTGTGGAGATTATACATCGAGCTTGAGCAATCGAGAAAGATAAAGGCTGGTGTATTCGAGTAGGTTACAGGGGGCGTAAAGATGATGTCGTTGCAAGGTAGGCTGCATAAGGGAAGTGGATGGCGCAAGTGGGCAAGTACTTACCTACATAGTCAACAGTCACTTATAGAAACAACACGCCACCTGAACCAACAGTTGTTCAACTCTGATCCTAGTTTGGATTGAAGCAATGGGGTTCGTACCAGTGATGAAGTTGCAGAAGGCGAGCCAGGTGTGACGTTGGAAACGGAAGTTGTAGCTGTGAGGGCATCGCGACAAACAACGGTTGATTCACACACGTGACCTGTAAGTACATGTAGACAACCGAAAAGAAGAAGAAGAAGAAGAAGAAGCTATAGGCAGTGATCCTGAAGAGTCACAGATGGTGGCACAATATAACTTTATGTGGCAAAACCAGAATGGTGCTACCTTGCAGACAGGTCAACGGCGCGTACGTAGTAGCATAAGGGCATGGCGCCTATATGTAGGCATGTATTGCTTCCATCATTCGTGGCAGGTAAGGTAATTTGAAACCCCCCTCATCATCACGCCAAGACTTCTCTCGAATACGTGGGCAAGCGGATAGTAAAAGCCACGTTCGTGCGGGAGGAAGATCTTGTCAATCTAGCGATAAAGTTTCAGATAAAGTTCAACGTCCCTGATCGACACACTACACATTACACAGGGGGTGGCTATCATTTAGGGTAGTCCTGGACACACAGCATCTGACTCGGGAGACAACAAGCCTGGAGAATGTTGATGCATCACACTGGCAAGGGGGAATATCGGATAGTGTTTGTTGTACGTTCGGAAGAACACGAATTAGATGCTCATATAGAAAATGCTTAAGAGTGGTAATCTGTCCTATCTCCCAACAATGAGGCAGGCAGTCGACACCGTGCCAACCATATCCAACAATGCGCTCATCTTCTGCAGGTATAGATACAACAACAGTCAACGCAGATACGCAAGTACAACCAAGCCCAAGCCAAGGCGTATCTGGCTAGCTGGCATCTGTAGGATAACGGTGCTTGTCCAGGAGTTCCTCCTTCCAGACAACCCAACATTTAGCACCGAAACACAAGAATTCACCAAGGTGGACAAGTCGAATATAAAAAGAAAAAAAAATATTCCGCACCTGCATACTTAAGACTATAAATGATTTATATACGTATAAACCCCTCATTATCGTTAGAACTTACTGCCCACCGCCTCCTCTAACCGACACAAATGATGCCAGCTTGCTATGCTCTCCCCGCTTCCGCTACCCAACTAACTTCAATCTCCTTCCACCATCTAAGTACTGCTGACTAGCAACAATCTTTTTCTCATGATCATCATGCTTTCGTCCCGTGGGAATTATCATACTAACATGCCAATTCATCTGCTGCCACGTTCTCTCTCTATATCCACCTCCACCGATGACCGTCCCGCGCCGGTCTGTTCTGCTCCTTCGCCACTGCTTTACCCGGCTGACACCCGCCCAGTGGTAGCCAGCATTAAGCGAGGCAAGGGTACCTATTCCTTGATACTTTCGCTCGCACCGCCCTCACTAGTCTGCCTGTTCGCCAGAGCCGACTGCGCCCAGCCGAACCAGCTGGCACGCTTGTTCTCTGGGGCGGTGCGTTCTCCTGAACCAGTCTTAGGGGCCGAGGCTTGTTGCCCGCAAAAGTAGCGTGGCTGCCTTTGCCCTCACTGTGACCCGAACCGATAGTACGCGGCGGGCTCTGGCTCGCACTGGTGTTCGACGCGTCGCCGCCGGCACTCTCACCGGAGACACTGCTAGTCTCGCTGCGCATGCCCGGGAAGTTACCCGCTGTAGGGGCGCTGTTGCCGGAGGATGCGGCCCGCGGTGTGCCGGCACCGCTGAAGAACTGGGCACTATTACGGCCCGCGGATAGTGTTGGTGACATAGGCCCATCGGGTCCTTTGTACATGGCGTTCACGATACCGGCAGCACCGATGATTTGTTCGCTCATAGGACGGCTACCTGGCTGACGACGCACAGAAGCCCCCCGAGCGAGGCCAATGGGGATACTAGGTGCAGTATCTGGGTCGTGGTGGGCAGTGTTGGTAGAAGGTATGAAACTCATTGGCCGAGGACGGCGAGCGCCAGGAGCAGCTGCTGGCGGGGTGTTACCCATGACAGATTTGGCGCGAGCCAAGAAAGAGGCTCCTGGGTTCTGGCTATCAAGAGGAGTGGTCGGCAGTTCCTTGTTTACATTTGCACCGGCGGCCTTGGGGTCAGATGACTGATCCAGAATGTGCTCAAACTCCTGGTGTTGGAGGAGACGCTCGATGATCTTGTTGATGTACAGCGTGAGGGCCTTGTTCTGATCCTTCATCGCGCGAATCTCGCCCTCGAGGCGACGCTGGTGCTCTCCGTCGTCTACCGTGGAAACGGCCAAGTCGTCCGCAGCATCGCCGAGTTCATCTGCGAGGCTGGCACCGAGACTGGTGGCATTTCCCTCGGCATTTGCCTCGCCACCGGTACTGGAGCGACCCTCCAAGGCGCTCAATGCGTCTTGGTTGGCAGAGACGCCCATATAGCTGAAATCGCCCTTGCCAAAATCGCCGTGCAGGGTTTTTTCCTGCAGAAGCAACTGGTATGACTCGTTGTCCTCCATGAGGCGTGCATTAGCCATGCGCGCCTCCATCAATAAGCGCTCAACCTCATGCAGGCGCCCGCCCCCTTGGTTCTCAGACTCAACAAGTTTAATCTGAGCCTCGGCTAGCTCGAGTCGGAGTGACTCGATCAGCTTGTCTTTCTGAAGAAGCAGCTTCGAGTTGTTCCTCGAATCACTGCGCTGGACTGAGGAAGGCGGAGCGAAGTTCCCGCTCTCTACCGTCGGAGATGAATTATTTGCTAGAAAGGGAAAGCTGTTAGTCGTTGCGCCGAGCTAGGGGTGCACAAGGGGCTAGGCTTACATTGTCTCGAGGGTCGATACTCATCATCGACATTTCTCTGGTTAATGGTATCCTTAAGCCTGTTGATGACGGATTGCATCTCCTCCTCACGGTTGGACATCTCCTCCTTCTCCTTGAGCATTGAGCTTCGCTCGGCCTCGTATATAGTTTCCATTTCGCGCATTTGCCTTGCCGACTCGCGCTTCTCATTTCGAAGGGCTTCAATCTGTTCTTCACTTTCATGCACCCGCTCTTCGAACTTGGCTTGCTCTTTCAAAGTCTCATCGAGTCGCGACTGCAAGACTTCAGCCTGTTTCCTGAACTGCTCTGATGTAGCGTCTGCTTTTTCTAATCTGGCCTTCAAGTCGTCGATGAGCGCAACTGTCTCCGCCCGTGCGGCTTCGTCGACCTCGTTGGAAGAGATACTGAGCGAGGAAGACTGGCGATGGGCTGCAGCCGCTCGTGCAGAGACCGGGGTACCGCTCCTGATAGATCGTGTCCTCGAGGGGGTACTGTTGAGGCCAGCGGCAGCACTGGACGCCGGGGCCGCGCTACGCGGTGTGCTGCGTGAGGCTCTATCAGTGGAGGGGCTGCTATCGGGCAGGCGTCCAATACCCGCAGAAGGGGGTTTCTTTGTGGCGGCCGACATTTTGAAAACACGACGAATGCCAAAGTAAACGTGCGTGTGTGGGGGGTATACGGATGTTGTGGTGGGAGAAAGCTATCACTGTCTCGGATCGCGAGTATGGCGTTCCGTTAATTGGCCGGTTGATACAAAACTAAAAAAGGTAGAAGTGTATATATATGGCGGTCAAACAACGGCAGCGTAGTTGGCTGGCGGTTTGGGGGGGTGTAAAAGAGAAAAGAAGGGAAGGGGGAACAACGTTGATGTTCGGTTGCTATGTCAATGCTGAAGAATGTTGGAACGGGCAGGGCCAATGTTCTCCTTTGCGATTTGCTCGTGCTCTCTGGTCTCTGGGGCCCTTGACCTGTCTTTTGGGTTGGACTTGGAGACTTGGGCTTGGGGGGACTTTGCAGGAGGAAGTAATGGGATTGTAATTGAATGCAATGCACCCGACTTTTGGTGTGACCGTAGAGACGTTGCCGCAACGTTAGTCCGTTCTAGGCTCTAGCCCGGTAGCGCGATGTGGGCTATTTTTGTGAGTGTACCGGTCTGGGTCTGGGTACTGATCTGGGCTGGTGGTGGGTGGATGTGTGGGTGTCGCTCCGGTTTGAATGTACCCAAAAACACTTGCAGAGCATAAGGTTCTGTTATGTAAGGAATGATGATGTAGGCCTCCGTATTCGAATTGCGTTCGTCTGCTGCTTTTCGTCCGTTATGGTGGCGTTGTGCGAGGTACGACGGGCAGACTGGTATTGACTGGGAGGTATGGATGGATGGAGGCGGGAGCGAGAGGTACAGAAGGCAATAGAGTCTGGTACGTATCCAGTCTTCTTCAGCTGTCAGTCCACGCTAGTTGCGCAACTCCGATATATTTAACACTTGAGCGGTGTCAGAAACTGGACGGAGGATTGGCTGACAACTCTCGATCCAAGCATGTCTGTCTGCTCGGCTCAGCCACCTTGGTCTGGTTCAGTTTCGAATCCAACTCTTATTCAGGCGAAAAGCGCCGGGCGTACAGTAGCTGTGTTGCTGAATGGCAGCTGGCAGGCTGGGCTCGAATTGCCGCTGTGTAGTAGTCACAAAACCCTGAAACTTGATTGGCCTATAACGGAGGTAATCTCGTTGGCCTTGGGCTGCACTTTAGAAGCAAGTCGAGATTGGTATTGTTGAAAGCGGAATGCTCAGAGTCTTGAGAAAAAGTGCGAACGAGGCGGGACGCGATATTGTTACATAGTTCGTCGAGTCATTGTGCTGCGCTGGCATACACAACAAACATTGTTTTCCTCCTGCTTGCGTACCTATCACCGACTTTCCAGGACCCTGGATCAGACTGGATCGTGTTGGGATCGTGTGGTAGTTTTGATCCACAAGTCCAGACCGGCAATTTACTGTCCCTTGGCTGCTGGAGGAGTCGTTGAAACATCCTTGACCTCTTAATTCCTGGATAACCCGAAGATGGGAATCGTTTCTCCCCGTGCCCTATCCTGGCGTGTCCCTCCTATTCTGGAACCCAAGTGGAATCATCACACAGACACTATAGCAATGTTATATTACACCCTGAGCAGCAATCTCCATGTTCATGCCTCACCCTGTACTTGCCTAGCGCCCCATCACGTGAATTCATGACCCCACATATCCTGTCTCCTGAGCTACCCTACTTGCGAGTTCACTGGCAAGCTCACCCAAGAGTCTCCAACTCAGATGGAATCTGCCCCCGGCAGACATGCCCCAACTGTTCATGTATGTAGGCTGTCTCCTGTATGTAATAGATGGGGGCATCGGAGTCTGGAATTGTTCAATGATCGTTGCTCAGTGGCGGTATCCGTAGTAATAGTGGGATATGACCAAAAAGGAGCGTTTACATACATGTACATGACCTTGAGTTTAGGTTCCGCTCGGATCACTGCGAGCAGCCAGTAACGGATAGCTGGCGGCGATGAGGGAGCTGGCGTCGGAACATTTATGTTTCACGTATTGCTTTTGAATATACATCGAATATCTTTCCTACCTTGATTGCTAACTACAGCCCGTAAATGGATCGTCCGACTGTATTAATCAGGTATTCGGACGGCGAGAGTCTGCGCCGCGTGGGACCTGGGACCCTTTGTCACCCAAGTTCCAGCATATACCGAAGTATCCTACCTTCTCCATATTACTGGCTGCAGTTGGCAAAAGGAGATAAACTCCTCCGCACCAGAAAAGTTGCCGAGGTCTACGGCGTGCACGAAATTGTTCCTGAGGGTCAAAAGCCGAATTCCTATCACCACAGACTAGATATTAGCATAAACCCAGGCACATTAAGGAGTACAGCATAAAACTTCATTTGGTTATCACTTTGTATCATTTGCTGACAACAGGAGCATTGTCCAGTTCGACGCTCGGTATCAGATTGTGACTAACTACTCGAGATGCATCCTAGACGTAGGAGATCGTAAAGCCTTGCAAAACTGCAAGCATATAATTTTGGCCCCTTTGACCGGTTGGCATGAGGGCATGACTTTTAACCCAGACCGTAACCCTAACGCCGATGAATATACACATTGTCGTCAAATCTAAGACTGCTGGTCGGCCAGAATATCGGAGTCACCGGCATCCAGAATAGCCATGGTCGAGCAGCGGAAAAGCTTTCCGCAGGCAGTACCAAGCTCAATCTGTTCGAAGAATGGTTTGTTAGCCGACTATTTACCCTCCAAAGTCTACAAGAGACTTTTTCGCTGGGTTCATGCAGCGAGGCTTGTGTAGCCCGCATAGCATGGAAGACTGGGAGAAGTAGCATAGGCTATCACCCACGACTATACCCGAAGAAGTGTATTGTACTTACGTTGGAGCCAGCAAAGTGGTGCACGGGGACCTTGGACAACATAGAGTAGTCTATCCAGCTTCATTAGCATGTTTTCTTCCCGACGCTGCCATCACGGCTTCTTTGGGGATCGCATACACTCGAGTTCCGACTTGCGGAGAGGGGGGGTGTTGCCGGCGATGATGACCAGCTTGGCCTTGCCGGTGCGGAGAGTCTTCAGGGTGCTCTTGTAGCCAAGAGTGACTGGAAGGTGGAAGTCAGTTATGCAAATTCATCATAACGAGTTTTGTGTGCGGCGTGGTTCTCTTACCCTTTCCGGACTTGATGACCAGCGCCAACTGCGAGCTCAAGGAGTTCGAGTCCTTCTTGTTCTTCTTGATGGCCATTGCGACAGTTGGTGACTTGACTGACTTGGTGTGTGGTGAATAATTCTTGTCGTTGCTGAAGATCAAGCTGGACTGGGCAATCCGAGTCGTGAAAATCGAGTCGTGATAAAACCAGGTCGGAAAAAAGTCCACTTAGGGTCGGGGCGTGGGTACCAAAATTCGGGCAAAGGGTAAGAGCAGCCCTAAGTCTCCACTAAGTCTCACTGTGGTGCAGCCAATCAGAGCTGCTTGCCCGCCACTTCGGAGTTTGTCATTTCATTTCAAATCAAGGAATTCGCCCTGCGCAGCCAGTGCACGCATCTATCAATTTTCTGGTGGGTAGACTTCACTTTTCCGACGACTACAATCAACTTCAACGCCCACCACCAAAACCCCAGATAACGATACATCGCGAAACACCGTCAAGATGGCTCGTCGTCCCGCCCGTTGCTACCGATACTGCAAGAACAAGGTAAGCCTACAAAATTGCTTTGCGAGAACACTCTGCGCGAAGACGAAGGACATGTTGGAATTGTGTGGTGTTTGTGGGATTTTGCAGGCCAGCAGCCGCGACGCATTCGAGGGTCGGGCCAGGTTGAAGATTGGAACAACTGCTTCTTACCTCGGCCTGCGCACAACTCGACGGTGTCCTCTTTCCGGCCTTTTGCAATTCTGCAGAGCGATTATGATGGGTGCATTCATTTCATGGGAATTCTATACGCTAATCTGACATATTCTAGCCGTATCCCAAGTCCCGGTTCAACCGTGGTGTCCCCGACCCCAAGATCCGAATCTTCGATCTTGGCCGCAAGCGCGCCAACGTTGACGACTTCCCTCTCTGCATCCACCTCGTCTCCAACGAGTATGAGCAGCTGAGTTCCGAGGCCCTCGAGGCCGCCCGTATTTGCGCCAACAAATACCTCGTCAAGTACGCCGGAAAGGAAGGTTTCCATCTCCGTGTCCGTGCCCACCCCTACCACGTCGTCCGTATCAACAAGATGTTGTCTTGCGCTGGTGCCGATAGACTGCAGACTGGTATGCGTGGTGCCTGGGGTAAGCCCAACGGCACCGTTGCCCGTGTCAACATCGGCCAGATTCTCTTCAGCTGCCGCACTCGTGACTCCAGTAAGCATTTCCTCCCTTAGATGTTCCAAGTATTCGATACTGATATAAACTCCCAGACCGTGCCATCGCTCTCGAGGCTCTCCGCCGCTCCCAGTACAAGTTCCCTGGTCGCCAGAAGATCATTGTCTCCAAGAACCGGGGCTTCACTCTCCCTCCGCCGCGAGGAGTACCTGGAGAAGAAGGCTGCTGGCCGCGTCAAGGTTGACGGTGCCTACGTCCAGTTCCTCTCCAACAAGGGCTCTCTGGCTCAGAACATGAAGCGATTCCCCGAGGCCTTCAGCGCTTAAGAGTGGATTCAGTTATCATGAGAAGCAATGGGAAATGGATTGGCGTTTAATTCGGCTACTGAATAGCACTGTGTAACGACAGTCAATCGAGGATCTTTGCATTTGCACACACATAAACAAAACACTTGATACTCTGGCCCTTCTTCGGATGCTGCTTCACAACGTGACATGGTGGCTACTGGTTGAATGGGTGTGATCCTGGTAACTGGGATTGCAATCGGGGTGCCACTTGTGCTCGACACCAGAGTGCCCTGAGCATTTCGAGTCCTCAAGTACGTCATCCTGAGTGTACATAGACAGTTACGATGCCTCAATCGCCATGGATTTCCCCATTCAATAGTTTCTTGGAGAACCAGACCTAACCCTCGTTGGCAGAGCTACATAGTGGGGGTCGGTCCACGGGTATGTGAATCTGTTGAACTGTTGTCTATGACAGATCGTAGCGGGCATTGTCTGCTCCGATGGGCAAGCCGAAGTTTTCTAAATGTGAGTGCGGCAAAGCAGACATTTGCTAGCGTTTGGCTTCGATAAAGCCATGAGCGGATATACTCTTGTCCAACCGTTTCTTAAGGTGGCCAGCCAACCTCCCTTAACAGCCACCTATTATTCTCGTTCTTATCCAAATAGCATGGTCATCGACTGGTTTGCCGCCGATACGCCTTAATACACTTTCGGGATGCTAGTTATGTATTAGTAACGTGACATATACGTAGTATATGCTAGTCCAAACGTACTAAGATGTAGGTTTGCGATGATGCATAGGACATACAGGTATACATATATTTATGCAAAAGCGGCTTTCGCACCGAACATTGGAGTCATATGGTGGCATTCGAGCCTAGGTGCAGGGAAAATATACAGCCATCATGATATCGATTGGCGAATCACGTACAAGGCTTGTAACAGTTGGTTCTCTGCTGTTTCCCCCAGTCCTGCGCTCGATGCCAGGATGGTAACGGTGAAGATAGCATCTATTAGGGGGAAATGCACACCTATCTACTACGTCGTTCGCGCAGTGAGGCCAGGGTAATCCTTCCAAGGTTATTGCTGTTTTGCTACTACTATGTTCGTCCCAGTTCCAGCCCTGAGATCGGCTGAAGTCGCACGGATGTCAGGCAGTGATCGTTAAAAGTACCTAGTGATGAACCATTGAGAGGATTCAACAAGCTTTCGAGGCGCCGCAAGCGAATGCGCCAGACCGTGATTGATGGCTTGACAGTTGTGCTACATGAGTGCCCCCAGCGTTGTTGTGTTCGCTAATACATGTCGAAAATAGAACACAGCTGTCCGCGTCGTCTATTTGGATTCTGCAGTCTACATGCCCACTACGTACGATATCTGGACATATTTTACGATGGGTGGCGCGGTTTACCGTTCTACATAGCATTTAGACCAGGCTCTATTACGTGCTCTCCAGCTACATAGCTAGCTATCCAGCATAACATGCTCGAATAACAGCAGTTGTTGGGCGGAGAGGTTGGGGCTTGGCCATGCCGGCTGGCCGGGTGTACGTTATCGGAATCTCCTAGCAGAATGACACCATTGGACAGCGAAGCGTTCTAGTTTCTTGACAACTCACATACCGATATGTACTTTATCTAACCTACTACTAGCATGAACGCAGACTTGACCAGTATGCCTCGTATGGTGGTGGTAGGACATGGAAAGAATATGAAAGGCCGATGTTCAACAAACGTAGGTTAATGTATCTGAGGGGACCCCTACGGTTAGTTGGCTGCTACGTCAAACACTTTGGTGCAGGGTTACGGGTATCGTGGTACAAGCCGACCGCCACTTCACTAAAGGAGGTGAAGATCACTCGCACGAGACAAGGACCCAGCTCAGGCCCAGCTGACTCCGTGCCGTCATTGGATCCCTGGTTGGCCTGCCTAGTTTTTTGCGCTGCCTCTGCCCGTTCGTTCTAACAGGAATAACGGCCCCCGCAGACCAGCCTAAGTCCACTAGACCGGTCTGTTGGTACTTGATGTATGTACAGAAGGTAGCAACTCTATGCGATTCGTTCGAGATATGCAGGCCGCGCCGTACTCGTTATCTATTCCACCCAGACAGGTTGCATCGCAGTACAGTATGAGGCATTCAGCTGTCTTACCTGCAGGATAACTCGCCCAAACCCAACCTGCACGACGTGTTTTGTTTATATTCTGGCTTGTAGCTGTCCCAGCCTTAATAAGCTCTCCTCATTAGCGTGACCCCTCCAACCACAACCACCAGAACTCGTGTCTCTGTTCCGTATCATTTGCTCTGTCAACTTGACTTCTCACCTCTCGTCTCGCTTCTTTGTGTGCATATAGCCCAGCGCCGACGAATCTTTGTTCAGCTTACTCTGATCAAGGCCACGCCTTTTTATCTCACCCGAACCTTTGGTACTTAGCGAGCGACCGCTGGGCCTCGGACCAGTGGGACATATCGCACACAGTACCTCAAGCCCGCTGCAGTCATGGCGTTCCACCAACCAACCCACCAGCCTATACCACGGCCTTACCGCTCTGTAGACGAGGACGATACGCAGCAGGCTTCTCAAGGAGTTCCCCAATCTGTTGAAGACTCACAAACATGGGTTCTGTTCGCGCCCGAAACCGATGCCGGGACTACCACGTCCTATCTGACCACGACACACCAGACCATTTCAACACCCGGGCGCTCGCAACTTAGCGACCTGGGCAGTATCCACTCGGTTGTGCGATCGCAGAACAGTACCGATCAGCACCAATCCGCAAGTCTCATCGATGATTTGGACATAGACGATGAGGAGGACGAAGACGCAGAACTGGACAGCCTAGACAGTCACCTTCCAGAATTTCGGACGGTGCCCAACATCGCCCATCATCATGCCGATGGTGTTGCCCAGTCGATACCCGTACTGCCTGCCCACGATGGCTTAGGCTCGTTTCGTCTGGACCACGAGGGGATAGGACAGGATATGCAAGATAGGCTGTATGCCTTTGAGCAGTACAACCCACGCAGAATAAAGAGGCGCCGGGAAAGCCAGGAGCTGGCACAGGCTGAGTTGATGGGCGAGGAATGCGATGTTGATAAAATGCAACGCATAGAATCGTGGAGACTGGAACATAGCCGTTTCCTGCTCGAAGAAATCCAAAAGGAAACCCGGCGCCGACGCTCAGCGGTTAGTGCTCTCCATGTCCAAGAAGCGGGTCTGAGTACGGAAGAGCCAGTGGCGCCAGAAGCCAACGCGATGGACGGACTGGACCACAGTGAGGCCTGGCATGATCAGCACGCGAGTATTTTTGCAAATGAGTCCGAGGGCGTGTGGAGTCGCATTACGCGAAAGGTCATACGGGATCTCTTGGGCATCGACGACAAGGTATTGTCATTGTTGTTTGGCGACTCTTTACCCGACGAAGACGATCTATCCTCTACGCCGAGGATGTCGAGTATATTACGGGACGATACCGGTGACATTTCATCGAGTAACCTGGCCGAGTCCGCCTGGCAAATTCGGTTACTCGAGCGCATAGCCCGAGAGCTAGGATCGCTTGTCCACCAATTATCTGAGCATCCAGGGGCATTTTCAACATTTACACGGGTACAGCACATGCCAATTCCGTACGCTGGGTTGTCACCAATACCCGAGACGGCAAACGATGCTTCACGGGTGTCCATAGCTCGCGATGCATCTGCTGTATTACCCGAGTTCAAGCCCACCTTGGCACAGCAGCCGCAGCCAATAAGCATTCCCCAGGCCCAAGCTGCGGCCAGCACGAGTCACGGAGCCTCCCATATTCAAGGCGACAACGCCGCCAGCACGACATTCACCAAAGAGGAGTGGGAACAAGATCTGGATATAAGGCTGGTGTTCCGGTACCTACGGTCACGATTTCTGTCCCGCCCCAGCAGCTCAGGGGGCGTGTCCGGGAACTCGCACCTTGTCACTTCCAATACGGCAGATGCGGCAGCCAAAGCCGCGAGGGTGCGCCAACACCATCCGCTGGTATCCAGGTCCCGCCCCACCGAGCGACGTGCGTTTAGAGCCACTACACCTACCAGCCCGGTGCATTACAGGCACGCCTCGAGTTGCGCCAGCCAGAGCACCCGCAGATCAGTCCGCAAGAGTAGCTGTTCGTCGCGGCACTACTGGGACATCGGCGCGGGTTCTGTAGGCACTGGGTCCTTGATTGCAGCGGCAGGCCCAATGGGCAGTTGGGGCGAGATTTGAAGAGGCGCATGTATTGTACGATACCATGACAGCATATAAGCAATTTGTACCATATACCCACCATATTCAGACATCAGACATCAGACATGAGCTACGTTGGGCACAGGAATATTAGCCTCGGTGTACATAAGGATAGGCGCTGTTACATAATAGCATACTCATTAGCACTGGCATCAACTATAAGCCGTTCGTTTCAGGGCAATGTGGCATGATCGAGATACTCTGGGGCAAGACAAGCTCTAATGGTGGTACAATAATTACCGCATCTGTAACAGCCCAGAAATAGTAAATCTTTGGTCAATGTAGATAGGGACATGTAGAAACCCTCCGTAGCCAGTAGCTCTCTTGGTCGCCTTCCGTAAGGGCCAGATTTAATAGAATGAGGCGTCCATGTTTCGGGTGGACTGAGAACCATGAATCGACCAAGTATGTAGATATCTATCTGTGAACGGTTTCTAGATAGTTGCAGCCAAAGTCGGTGCAGTGAGATAACGTCGGAGCACACTTCCAACACAGCCGACCTGCAACTAAAAGTAAGGTTAGACATGCTAACCTGATCCCGCCTTGCCATGTTTGCTCGGACACGAACCGGGGGCTCGCCGAGTCTATCTCAGGGTCTATCATCCAATGAGGGCGCTGCCGCTTCACCCAGCGCGTCTAGGTAGGACGCATATGATTCGCTTATGCTCTGACGCGTAAAGTGGACGGCAGGCGAGGAGGAGAATGACTCTCCCCCTCCATCAACCCCCATGTTCACGTTCCCTCTGCGCATCACATAGCGGCATAGATGCCTGTGAAAGCCTGATTTCTCCAACAATAATTCCATCCTGTTCCTCTCCAGGACTACCTGCCACTGTAATTGGGCGGTCGTACAGGACTAGGCCTACCACACCTCGATTAAGAGAAGAGTCATAACAAAAAAATAGTGCTGTCCAAGGGCGACTAAGCTGTATCTGTTTCAGATCCCCCATCCCGAGCTCGACTCTTTCCCTCTCCAATACTTTCTCCACACAAAATCGCCCGTACCGTCACCGTCACAGCTAAAGCGATTCTATCCCCCCGACCTGCAACCTCCAAACCCCACCAACAACTTTCCTGTAGCCAATTGCTATCTTAGGCGCCTCACTTTCGCAACTTCATCGTTCGCTGTCGCAACTTGTTCCTTCGCTTTGCCTGATTTTGTAACGCATAACATTAGCTGTTGCCTTCTGTATATTACTTTATTTAAATCGCCGAATTCCCCGCCTTATCTGATGCTATTGGTATGACCTATCTATTACAGTTAGTTCTGATGTTTTCCTCGTGATAGCAAACATCGCGACCACCCTTATATACGTGGGCAACTTCTTTGATGTATACTAACTTCCCAGTCCCAGTGCCATGTACTAGATCCCTCTGGTCGCGCGACCCAGCTGAGTCTGGTTGGAGTCGCTTTGGTCTTCTTCGAAGTCCCCGTCGCACGCTACCCGGGCGTGTATGAATGATACCAATTCCCGCCGACCGCCTCTCGCGCTTCCGTTACCTACACACTGTTGTCGATCGCTACCGATGCACACGACTCCGCTGAGCGCGTCCCGGCTCAATGGCAGGACCCACGACCGACTTCACTCTTCCGAGTAACTCTTTCTTCAACATATATACCGATGGAGGCCGAGGCCCAGTACCAAGGACTTCGCCCGCCCCAGCGCCCGCGCTGCCGGGTGGGCAGTGTAATTTGGTGGACCTGACCCATGGTGCGAATGGTCCCAAGTGTGGTTGTCGCCGTTTCTGGAGCCGCAGCGCGCTCAACCCACATGCCGTCGGAAGCCCGGCGGCATTCCCTGGATACCCCAATGGCCTGGCTATGGGCGCCGGAGTTGACCATACTTTCTGGTGCATGTGTTCCCATCATGCTTGCTTTCACGACGATGTTCGGGGTTCCTATTCGCAAGGACCTCCTATTATGGCTACAATACCGTCTGCTGTCGAGCAAAGAGAATGAGCGTCCCAGGGCCAGCCGTGAGCCATTGACCCCTGTGATACCGGACCTGTCTTTCCACATGCCACCGTCTTCTGGCCATCCAATGGATTATCAGACTTTCAATAATGGATCATATGACGCAAATTCCAAGGAAACGGGACAAGACTCTCCGACTCAAGCAGCCACTCCTAATAATGAGCCATCGATGCCCGACACACTGAGTTGGACAAATCTCATCCAGTCCCAGCCTGGAGACCAGGCGGCCCATATGCCGCCCATTCCGAGCCAGTGTTTGTTGCCATCTCAGCCCAGTTCCACGACCTCATCAGTTCGCATGAGATATCACCAACCTTTTGGTGGTAAAGGACTCCATACACTGAAAGGTGCTCGTTCCAGGCTTCGCGAAACTCCATTGGAGGCCGTTCAAGATACTCCCGGTCCGGAAGATAATGCAGTCGAGCCCAGTGTTGTTGCGTCCAATGATGACTTGCCTACAGTGACCAACACCCCTAGGTCTATCCGCCGCATGGAGGAAAGGAATACCCAATTGCAACCTACAGGACCAAGCCACGGGGAGTTCCAGAGCTATCTAGCACCGTACAAGGGCATGGCCAGCGCCTGGACAGATTGGAAAACGAATCATTCACGGAAAATGGCCATGATGAGTGCCACGAGAAACATGATCATGCGGATTTACGGGTCACCGAGCTAGAGGTTCGTGTTGGAGAGCTGGAGAAGCAGTTGCAAGACAGCAGTAGCGTCGCTACCAGCCGATATCGACATACTGCGGATGATTCAACAGCCAGTGTCGTCTCTGTCGCTACCAACACAAGCGATCGCAGCCATCTTTACAATGAGCTTCAGGCTCTAAAAGCGGAACTCGGCCATCTGTCTTCTGATCCCACGTACGGCAATCCGTGGGAACTCGAGGTGGTTTTCCTTCCTTTTCCTCTAAAAGGCGTTTGGACGGAACCAGGAGAATTTATGAGCCAACGTCTCTCAGGGGCCAGCCACGTCGATGTTGACCAATGGACGCAAATGCCAAACAGCGTTTCCGTCCACGAGCCTCAGTCCCCAGCTTTCAACGAGTGGGCTAACCCGGATACGGAATTTGAGTGGCTGTTGCCACGCGCCTGTCCTCCGGATCGCATGATTGATAAACGTCTCCAAAGTCGCGGTCTCGTGAAGAAGGTTGCGGTGCGTGGTCCCGATGCACATAGCGTGCAGCAAGCGATATCGACTGCCTTTGGGAGTTCGTTCCGGACCGTCTCGCGGATCCAATCCAACTTTTATCACGGTTCCAACGTACACACCTCGGGTAGCCAAGTTCCTCGGGCTACAACAACCATGGGTGCCCCTGCGGAAGGTTCACAAGGACTCGCGGCTACGGTTCCTGTCGCCGTCCGAGATGATTACACCTGCTATCTGGGATGTTCGATTCTCAAATCCAGCGTGGTCATGAAGGCCACAGGTGTTCATCGTCTCTACATCACCCAGCCCGAAGCTTATCTCCAAGATCAAGATGCGTATGAGAACGGCTGGAGCTGGCAGAGGCTCAGGGAACTAAGTCGGATCTATCCGGACTCTCAAAGCAGTCAGCAAGACGTACCTGAGGCTGACGCTCTAGAGGACTGCTGGGCATTCAATGACAAGCTTGATGAGTCTCCATCGACTCAAAACAGTTTCTCTTCTCTCAGCTTACGCCAAGCTGCGCAGCCCAGACTTAGGTTGACAAGTATCAGCCCAAGCCCCCATCACTTCTTCACCAGCCACAACGGCCGATCTCCTTCGTTAACTACAGGACGTCGTAGTCGTGCGCCGTCTCCCTTCGTTGCACTAAGAGAGCAGAAGTCGGGGTCCTCGTTGCGTCCACTGTACGTGCGCACAACCTCGATGCCACCCGCCCCCCTCCCTGGTATCATGTCACCACAGCAAGCTCGGCGTCGCATGGCTTCTGTCAGCTTGGGAAATGCCCAGCCTTATCCTTACCCTTATGACCGACGCTCCTCACCTCAAATTGCGCGGGCCAGTGTAAATGCCACACATTCAATGGCTTTTGCGCAGCAGAAGCGGCAGCGCGGCACGCGCTCCCCATCAGTTCCCTTGTCTGCTAGATTCAGGCGCACGCCACGCTACAGCACAGCTAGCCCGAGTCCTGGGCCTGCAGGCTTCGGCGCCCCTGGTGCCACATCAGGCCGAGCCACGACCCCGTTTTTCTATGCGACACCTTACAGCAATGCTCCTTATGTGGACAACCGACCTAATCAAGGTGTGATGGATGAGGTGGATGAAGATAATAGAGGTAGTGGAACGGACTCATATGCTGGTGGCAGCGGAGATGACGACGATGAGTCGACTACGAGGACGACGCCCCAATGCTTGATCTAGGCCATCCCCGCCGGCGGTTTGACACAGACGACGAGACTTGGCAGGGTGCTGTACAAGAAGCGCAGCAGTTCCCGGTTGCCCGAAGACGAACCGTGGCCTGGTATTGAGGACGAGGATCTGAGAACAAGGAGCCCGTCCTCAAGACCGAACACAATGTAGATATCTACGAGGATGAGGACGCCATGAGTGATATCGACTCTCAAATGACCGTGTCTCAAATAACCGAGCAGAGCGAGAGGAGCGTCGAAGGGGGAAATGAAGATGGAGGCATTGTAGAACTGGTGACTGACCGCGGGGTTGGCCAGGGGGTGACCAACGACGATGCCGAGGTTGCCAGCCAACACAGCAGCGTGCCGAGCGAGTATCCCAGTACTCAACGCGCTTGGCAGGACGGCGCTATGGAGTTTGAAGTCTACGAGGACTTGGCCAACAACAAGGACGCCTGATATATTTATGCGCATTTGTTGGATGCTGGTGGATTACGAGGATAGGACAACGAGAGATGATGCTTACTTGCTTGTTGTTGTATCGTGGCATGGCGTTTCTGGCGTTAGCGAGCGTTTGCACCGGATTTCCCCCAGCTTACTTGAGGAGTAAGTTGGTCTCTCCGCTACTGATGGATTTCACCTCGGACTTTAGGTGTTTCTTTTTGTCTATTATTATAGCGAGCGGTCTTATAGGGCCTCGGGGGGTTGGTTTGTGGGTTGTGAACCCAGCAGGCCAGCCATGCAATCATCTCATACATGGATGGATGGTGGCATTTCTTATTGGAAAGTAGACGATGGAAGACTGGATAAAATATGGCGCCCTGGGCAAGGGGTATATCTTCATATCTGACACTCCCCCTACTACTTTTCATACGTCATGATGTATATCTATTCTTTATGATGGATTTATCGTCTTCATAGAGTGGCATGCGAGCCAAAAACGAACATATCTACCATATGAACAAATGATCTGGTTATTACGATGCTTGTATCTCTATGTGGTCAGATTAAAAGTGATTGCAGCATTTTTGTTGATTAATATTATCTGCCGACTCTCATACTCGAACTTGGGGCGCGTTAGGCTGGCTACCCTTTTCCATACATACTTTTCTTTTTGTCTCAAGGGAGTTCAGATGGCCGCTCGTGCGCACGAGGGGACCCTGGAGAATTATCACCGTACAGCTCACTCCTGGGAAGGCCCGCAAGTTCGCTTCTTATTTGAGAGTGACGATGATCCTCTGTGACAACTTCGGGGGCCGAGATTCCCTCGTTGGGGTGGCCGGCTGGATAATGATACGGTGGTGACGCTTGCGATCTCCTCTTTCCCAATATGCGACCTATCCAACTCGTCCGGTTGGATCCTCTACTACTTCCTTGTTTATCGCCCCATCCGTGCCCCTTTGTCTCTGTTGATGCTGTGAGCTCAGGTTGGTCAGGATGCTGCTCAGCATTGTTGTTGCGGCGACGCCGCCGCCGACCCAGCATCAAGCCAACGAGCACTGCCAGGATCAGGGCCAGGACCGCGCCGATGACGATACCCGCTAGTGCTCCGCTGGAAAGCCCGCTCGACGTCTTCTGTGCCTCTCCTCCCACCGTCGTCGTCGTCGCCGGCCCGGTCGGATCGGCAAGAACCGCGCTTGACGTCGTCTTCGGTGCTGTTCTTCCTCCTCCGCCGGTAAGACCAGTAAGACGGAAACTCATGGCCGCCTCTTCCATGACGACGCGCAACTGGGCCGCGTCGTCGGGCGAGCTGAACTGCGCCAGGTCGTCGTCGTTCCACCACATGGTGAAGGGCTGGTGGCGCGCCTCGAGCGCCGTGCTCGTGCGGATCGTCGTCAGGCCGGCCGTGGCGGTTGCGCCGTCCGACAGCAGGAGGGGGAAGCCTGTCGGCGTCGTCAGGGTCAGGGTCTGGGTGCACAGGTCTGTCGAGGTGCTGCGGGTTGAGAGGCTTATGGTGGCGTAGTCGAACTCGCTTTTGTGGTTAGAATGGTTAGATTGTTAGTCACACACGATCTTCTCCTCTCCTCCTTATCTCACATATAGAGATTAAACTAACCTCCGACAGCATATCCCTTTCCATACCCAGCTCGTCGGCGCTCCGCCCCACGGCACGTCGGCATTGCTCGTCCACACCTTGGTCACGGCCTTGAACTCGTGGCCCTCATAGCAGATGCCCGGCGCGTACGCGGCGGCCTTGTTGTACCGGCTCCAGCCGGCCAGCCGCTGCGTGCTGACCAGCAACTCCTGGTCGTTGGCGGTGTCCGGGCCGCCCGGGGCCGCCCGGAACCACCACTGGTCGTTGCAGGCGTCGCCGACGGGCGCACGCGCCGTCAGCGGGAGGCCCGTGGGCGTGGTGACGGAGGTGTCGGTCGCCTCGGCCACGCGGCCTGTGAAGCTGGGCATTGCCCGTCCGTTCCGAGAAGGAATGATAATAGGTGAATGCTTTTGAAACGGCAAAAAGCAGGAAACAAATGCCTGCCTGCCAGAGTCGGTACACACAAAAGTCTTCTCCAAGTTTGATTCAGGCCAAACTGACTATTAAGAGGAAGTCTTTCGGTAGGGATGGCCTTCGCAGTCCTCAGACACTCCCGTATAAGGCAACAATGTCAGAAGGGCCTCCTTGCGACATCTTGACACATGACGGAATATTAATCAACAGAGAATCGTATGCTGGGGCAATCAATGCGAAAACGATCCTTGAAAGAAGGGATAGGTCATTTGTTGATTGCTCCGGCACTACCTTCTCAGAGTGACCAATCGGACATAACCATTTTGTTTTCGTTGGCTCTAAACCGCCAAGTAATAATCCAATATTATTTACCTTGCCGCAACTGGTACGCCAACGTATATGGACGGAGTCTTGGATACAAACTGTTCCTCCGGTGAAGAAGCACTGTAGGATAAAAGCCAGTAGAGAGAGAAAACATGTTAAGGTTGAGGAATCCCGAACCCGCAACTTCGAAAGCTGCCAACTTTTACGGCTCTTCGGTATGCTGGCCACATAGTTGGCTGGTGCCCCTTGAATATGACATGTACGCACTTACGTAGAGAAGGTGTGGTAGTACAACATCTAACCTATGCATGGCGCAGAATGAGGCTGAGATGTGACGCATCCAACAACAAGGGCCCCTGTAAAGTAAGATGCTGGGATTGGTCCCATGATGGCGGGTCGTGGTCCAAGGAGGAGGAGTCGCATGCTAGCTGACACGGAGAACTAGGAAGGCATACGCATAAAATCCAGTCAGTAATCACAAGAGAGGTGAGGTGTAAGAAGTCTTGGTTGCCAAATTCATAACTCGTGATCCTCATTTCCATCGCATAAACCAAGGATGATTTCCTGGTTGGTGGTGTCTGTCTGTCTTCTCTATAATACATTGAAATTCTCGCCCTTTCCGAACTTCCATCCCCTCTTTTGTCATCTCATCGAATGAATGCAGGTGCATCCAATACCAAATCATATGGCTTTCGATATTTGGTTTTCCTCAACGCCGTTTCCTCAAAACCTTTGGGATCTGACTTGCTCAGAAGGGTTCAGAACGAATATCCGGGGCTTGTTGAAAGAATGAGTGATGAAAAGAAAAAGCGAATGAGTGCAATGCCAATGCTCGTTTCGCGCCTCGAGACTTTGTCCAACTATCATAGAAACGAGAAGAATGAACGAAATCAAGAGAGAAAGAAAAAAGAAGATCTCGCGATGTGAGCAAAGTAGTCGAAGAAGGTCGAGATGAAGAAAGTGAACCAAGGGGTATCGCCGCCCGTATGATGATGATGCTGTTGAGGGTGCTGTACGTCGAAGGAGTTCTTTCCAATGGAAAGACGTCGCGGAGACACTACCTAACCCAGCCTGTCCTGTCTTTTTCTTCTTCAATGATCTTATCGACTTAGGAAAAGGGAAGGAGAAAAGAAAAGAGGGTTTCCACGAAGTGCCACGGTGTGTATCTCGAGATATTTAATGTTGCCTTCTCCTTCTTTCGTGTAGGCAATCATGAAAAGGTCGTTGGTAACAGGGCCGTGTCGTATCTCACCCAAAAACCAAGCTCTCAGAGATAAGATCGTAGCAGCCAACATACTACTACTCTCCCTTGTTTGTTTCGCTCATGCCCCCGTCGATGTTGCTGAGTGAAGCATATGGGTTGCCGGTAGAGATGACCCCGCGTAATGGCTGGTTGATCGCGTGACCCATCGGAGCCGGGGTCGGAGGAGCGATGGGCCCAAAGGGGACCTGCTCCAAGCTGTGGCTGTTCATTAGTCAATAAGCGGTTCTCATCAAGTTTTCGGGGGAAAAGAAGCGAGTGTCATAGGCACAACTTACCTACGGGGCTGTCCGGTGCCATTGGGTTTCCACGCTTATGATGCTGGGCCATGTTCAGCGGGTTGCTTCCGATGCCACCCCTGTCCGGATATGCTGCCCATAGGATGATCGCCATATCCATGAGAGGCATCCTCACTGCTGCCGAAGTTTGAACGACGCCAAGCAAGGTTACCTCTAGCACCTGGTCCATTGTTGCCGACATGGCCGCCTCCCATAGCTGCACCACCACCACCATCGCTACCGGCCCCGCGTCCTCCAAAGCCGCCGCCGTCGTTACCTCGTGTACTCTCAATACCAATACTAACTCTTTCGCCAGTAGAGCCAGGACCAGGGCCGGAGCTGGGACCATCTTGTTCGCCATCCGAAGGGTCCCGCTGCCGAGCCAGTTCGGCCTGATGCTTCTTCCACCACGCGGGCAGACCGTGGAACAGGCCCAGCGTATGCTGCGTCACCTTATCAAACGGCATCTCGTGCTTGTACTTGCATCCCTGCTGGGTGAAAGCGCAGACACCTTCATGGACCCACTTGTCACAGTAGATCTTGGGGCGCCGCTGGGGAAACTGGTGCTGCTGAGACTGAGACTGAGACTGAGGCTGAGGCTGATGATGATGATGACTGTGGCCGACTCTTCCCCCTCCTCCGGCTTGGTGACCGCTGTGACCGTGACCAGCGTGGTGGTGCTGGTTGGCAGGGGCGTGCATGGAGCTGTTCAGATCACCCAGGGCACCGCCGCCGCCACTTCCCAAGGGCTGTCGCGGCCCCTGGATGTTGGTGAGAGCCCGGAGCGGTAGGGATTGCTGGTGGTGGTCTATGTTCGGAGCTGGGGCCGCGGCAGTAGGGCCGCCGGTCGAGGTGGAGTTATTGCCGCCATGAGAGCGGATAGGAGTCCGGGGACCTTCACCCGTGATCGTGTCAATATGAGCCTGGCGCTGACTTGTTAGCTTGTGGAGTTCGGTAAACTCTCCTGCCTGGGATATTGTGACGAGTTCAACAACAGTATGTACACGGAAGTGCTGATAGGGAGCAAGGATGAATGCGAGATCTTGCGTGGGAGACCAGGAGCCTAGTGACAGCCACACAATGCCTGCTTTGTGAAAGTTACTGGGGTATCAAGAAAAGGCTTACCTGGATATTGTCGGGGGTAGGCGGAGGTGTCTGTTTTGTGTTCATCATAACATCAGTATCGTTGGTAGTGAATGATATGTGACACGACCAATAGTCAGGCTGGCGAGGGGAGGAAGGCGCAACCGGGTTTGTTATATTTAATTACCTTGAGCATGACCGGCTCGACGTTGCTCGATCGTCCGTTTGCAGGCAGGGCTCGCGGTGCCGGTAACACAATCATACCCAAACAATCCTGCTGGAGCGCTGGCACATCGCAAAGCGTCGGAATCATGTCCGCTGGGATCAAGCGCGTATATTTCCCATTACCTCGGTCGTAGCAGTATGCATAGCAGTTGTCAAGCAGGGCTTCTGGGAAGGCCATGCTGTCACTTGGAGAATATAAGGAAGGAATGCTGGTCAGTAGCTGCTGCTGCTGCTGATAGACTGGAACAGGGCGACCAAAGTGATGCTGTTGCTGCTGATTCTGGGGATTGGTAGGGTCGAGGTTGTAGTACATGCCCTGATCGGCCATGGCCTGAGCGCGCCAGTTGATTGAAGTGAGGCTTCGGGAAGCGAGATTGCCTGGGCCCACGGGAGCACCAGGCCGAATACCTTGGGGCTGCTGGTAGTTTGCGGGACCACCAGTTCGCTCGATGTTGGACTTGCTGCTGGGTCTACGCATGTTCAGCCCGTCAGCAGACGGGACCGAGGTCTTGTCCATCTTGGATGGCTGCTGGTCAACGAGGGCGTTGTTGGTCTCGGGAACTATACTAGACGTGGTAACAAGATGATGAAGATCCAGAAGAGGAGACGAACGGTGCGAGGATGTGTCGGGAGAAGTGGACCGGGTCGTAGCGCGAGAAGGCCCAGAGGAATAAGAAGCCTCCGAGGGAGAGTGGATGGTTGGACCCGTTGTTGGCAGGAGAGAGGGATCCATTGTGAAGTCAAGGGGGAAGAGGAAGGCCGGGATCAAAGGCATAAAGACCCCCAGGGCCAGGCGAATGCTTCAACAGAAGGGACTAGAAGGCAGGGCAAACGGGCGAAGAGGGACCCGCGTTTATCTATTCGGTGTGGTGGTTTGGTGTGCAGTGTAATCTCCAAATGCCCAGTCCCCAGGGCTCCCGGTTGTCACGTCACCAAAAGACTTCAACTTGTGGCAGAGGCAGAGACAGAGGCAGAGGCAGTGACAGCGACAAGAAGAAGATGGGACGAAGGGGGGAAGCAACATAGTCAGTATGTAACGAGACCAAGCAAAGCCGGTGATGGGCTGGCTATCCTTTAAGCGAATCAATCCAAGCCCGTCTTGACCAGGCAATCGAGCTGGCAGCCAAAGGACAGAAAGGACGGGTTGGCATCAAGACCGTTTGCTGAAGAATTTCAAATAAGGTTAGATACATCACCAACGGCTACCTGCAGAGGGCTTGTCTTGTTTCCCACGTGACAAACGCCCGTCGGCCCAGTATATACCTGCATTACTTACACGACCGACCTATCTTTGTCAACCATGTTGTTCGTTGCCCCTTGATTGCCATGGAATATTATCATGCATGGAGACGTGGACCACACTTAGCTCACCGTCACGATAGATAATTGCCAAAGAAACAAGACCACAAACAGGAGTGTCACAAATCATTGCTTGATTTCTCTATATGCCAATCGTCTCTGTTTCTCCCTCGGCCCTCTGTTGCCTGATCATGACTGTTGTGCCAAAGAGCAACGGACCATGCTGTCCCAAGAGAGCGATGCAAAGGTGCCATTGGGGCAAAATACCATTTCTTCGCCAGCAATCCATATCCATACATTCATGAGGACAAGCCCTGTCTGGTGGACCGTCGTCAAACCCATTTATCTTCCTTGTTATTTCGTGCATTCAACTCTTTGAGCTTCATGGATAGTTGGTTTTTCATTGCCTGCACGGCTGTGGGATCTGCTTTAGATCTCCGGAGCTCATCAAGTGCAATTCGCAACCCCATTTCTTGGTTAATGTCAACGCATTCAAGCTTGCCGGACTTGTGATGCTTCTCGCAGATAACACAAGCCGGAATTCCGGGAGACTGACTGTAACCAGTGGAAAACTGTCCGTTACTAGTAGACACATCCTGAGCTCGTTGTGGGGGTGGTAGTGCATTAGAACTTAGCACGGCAGGAGGTGCTTGAGTGCGAGGTGCACCCTTTTCTGAAGGCCGATGAAGTCTCGGCATGTTCTCCCGAGCCTGCGCTTGCATGGCTCGTCGAACACTCTCCGGTGGTGGCACCGGAAAACTGGGTAACGTTACTGCTACCTTGGGACTGTACGTCGGTGGTAGGTTCGACGTTAGGGTTGGGTGAGGGTGGCCTGTCATGGCCATCTTCTGCCACTGTTGTGGCATCATTGCTTGTTGCTGAGGCATCATTGGCTGTTGCCGTAGCTGAAGACTCATTTGTTTCGGTCTCTGCTGCTGAGGGTTTTGGAGAGGCGACGGGCGATTCGGTAGGGGCTTGCTCTGGTTCACCTTGTCCGCCGGCAGTGGGTTTTTTCGCGGCCGGCCCCTTCTTTTGGGCTGGGCGTCTGCGACGTGTGGGCTGGGCAGGCTTTCGGCCGGTATTGCCGCGCGTGGGGGCGATAGAGGGAAGGGTAGTTGTGGCAGTGGTACCTGTGTTGTTTGTATCATTGGTGCTTTGTGGAGTGTTAACATCTGTCTTCGCCTTCTTTGATGGACTTTCTGTAGTAGTAGTTGGGACAGCGGCAGAGCGCTTCGTACCTTTGTGGCCCTTTGTCTGAATTGTGTTTTCGTCTGTGCCATCAATGTGTTCGTCGTCATCGTCACTCTCCTCAATCTTGCCATCGATGTACAGCTCATCATCCACCTCCATTTCAGACCCGCTGTCGTTCCCCTGTGGCTGTTGTTCCATTAAAAGATCGTCATTAACGCCTTCAATGAAGTCACTCACGATATTGGTATTGTAAACCTTGTTAACCCGACGCCGAGCTCCACGACCGTAAGTTTGTTGTGTGGCAGCAAGTTCTGCTTCGGCCTCTGCCTCACGTTGTTTGAGGATGTTTTCCCAAATACTTCCAGCAGCTGGCGTGTCATCGTCATCAGCGGCATCCTCTTCCGTGTTAGCATCGAGGTCGCCTTTGTCATTAGCCCAGACGCGGGCAAAGGAGAATTGTGATTCAGCACTTTCATCAGAACCTGCATTAGTGGTCTCAACTTGTGTTCGGTCAAGCAGTTTATCAACCGAGGCACTATCGTAGACGATCTTGTCCTGCGCTTCATCAGCGAACAATGCCTGAGCACCATGCTTGAGAATAGACTCGAGATCATCGCCAGCATCGTCGCCAGCGTCCATCGATTCGATGAGTGCATGATCAAGCGCCATCTTCTTCCGGCCGATTTGCATGATCTTCTCCTCTACTGTGTTCTTTGTCATCAGCTGGAAGCAGAGAACCTTGTTCTTCTGTCCGATGCGATGAGCACGAGACAATGCTTGGATGTCCTGGTGAGGGTTGAAATCTGGATCATAAATGATGACCGTGTCAGCAGTCGCCAGATTGATACCAACGCCACCAGCTCGTGTAGAAAGAAGCATAGCAAACAATGGCGAATCGGGCGCGTTAAAGGCATCGATACGCTTCTGCTTGTCAAGAGCAGATATACTTCCATCAATGCGTGCGTGCGCAAGCCCAAGGCCTGTCATGAAGTCTTCAATGATAGTTAAGCTCATGAGAAATTGACTGAAGATCAGGACCCGATGGCCGCGCTCCTTCAGCTTGGGAAGCATGACATTGAGAAGGAGTAGTTTGCCAGAGGCTTCAACCATGTTGGCTTGGATCCTGGCTGGATCTGTAACAGTACGGTCCTCAACGTCGTCGCTGAAGATGAACGGGTGGCACAAGCAGCGACGCAGCTCCATTAAGATGTTATTGAGGCTTTTCCGTTCTCCAGCTTTGACTTTGCTTCTTGAAATGATTGCTTTGATGAGTTGTGGGTTCCTTGACATGATCGACCTGGATAGCTTCTCTTGAAGGACGGACATGGTGACGGGCAAGATAACTTGAGCCATAGACGGGAGGAATTTCAGGACTTGTACCTTGGTTCGTCGAAGAAAGTATGGCCGAATCATTTGGTGCAATTCAGGTATGTTGTCCTTGGTCAACTCTGCATACTTTGCATCGAGCTCCTCCGCATTGCGAGCAGGATCAATGAATTGCAGAAGATTAAACAGCTCTCGCTTATTGTTCTGAAGAGGTGTTCCAGTAAGCAGAAGTCTGAAAGGTATCTTCATACTCTGTAGAGCGAGATAAAGTTGACTCTCATCGTTCTTGAGCCTTTGGCCCTCATCAACGATAAGACCAGCCCAGTTCACCGAGCGGAAGGTTGCCCGGGCCTCAACGGCTGCTTCATAAGACATGATGACAACATGAGCTTTCATGCCGCCCTTGGCACCCTCCGGGAAGAGTTCATGGTTATAGGCAAGCTGTTGCGCTTCTTTCCCACCGTGATATGTAACAACCCGTAAGCCAGGAGCCCACTGCTTCAGTTCACGGCGCCAATTAGGGCATGTTGAGTTTGGAACAACAACGAGGAAAGGCCAGCAGTTTGGCTTGTCCTCTACCAAAGAGCTGATGAAGGCCACCACCTGGACAGTTTTTCCAAGACCCATCTCGTCGGCCAAGATCACGTTGTGTTTTTGGTGGAAATTGAACAGCAACCAGTTGACGCCTTCCATTTGGTACTCCATCAACTTGCCGCGCTTCAGACCGGGAGGCTGAATTCCTTTGAGTTCACACTCTTTGGCGAAGTCCAGGGAACGATACTGTTGGATACGCTCCTCATCTTGTGTTCTGGTATTGTTCGGAAATATACCCCCTCGAGATATTCCTCGTAAGCAGCACAAAAAGCTTCCCAAGGTGCATTTGAGTTTTTTGGCGGAGGGGTATCCCAAACAGCCTCTGTGTAGCTGAGCCCTTGGAACTTCACCTGTACATCTTTGATGTCTGATAAACGGGTCAAGTCCTTGGCCTTGTTCGAGTTGTTCAGTCTCTTATGGTAGTTCACACGGAGCAAGACGTCAGCGAGCAGCCACTCTTCCTCGACGGCATCCTTGGTGGTCATTTTGGGCAAAAGGCTGGTTTCCCGCTTGGCAAAAGCAGAGCGCATTGCACTTGCAGCAACACCAAAGACCCAGGTACCAGGCATCCAGGTATCGTGGAAGTGAGAACGCCCATCCCATTTGACCAAGTATTCTTTGGCGTCCTCGGTGAGATCAAAATACGTTTGGCTCTTGATGTAAGTACTCTCATCGACTGGTCGCCATGCAACTAAGGCGTGAATCTTGTTATCCGAGTCGACACAGTCTTTGCATTTCCAGTCCACCATGGCATACTCCTCGAGTCTATCGGCACGGATGTCACTGGCGATCTCACCATCCTTTGTGAGAGGAGGCAGGTGGTCAAAGTGAATGCCACGCTTGCAGGAGGAGCAGCGGAATAGAAGTGACTCTGCATTGTTGAGCAAGTTGGGATCGACAGGTGTGATGGGATCCTCGCCTTCGTTCTCTTCGCGGAGCTTTTCCTCTTTGCTTTGGCGTTTTCTTGGTCGAGAATTCGGAACATGAAGGGTTATCGAGCTTGCATGTTTGGCACATGGCATGGTCTGGAGCATTCCCATCTTTCCTGCGGTAGATTCCGATGCAGATGCGGCACTGCAACACAAAGTCATCGTGGCCAATCTTTGTGACTCTGTGATCTCGCTGAGACCGAACGCCGAGACAGATCTTATGGAACGAGTAAGAACAGCCTTGACAGTAGACAAGAGAACCTTTGCCAGAGTTTGCTTTGCCCTGACAAACGCTACATTCCTGAGAATGCATTTTCGCAAAATCTGACTCTGAGACCAAAGGCTTGAAGATTTCTTTGACAGAAACATGCTTTGGGGCTGTATCGATCTTATCCTCGTAGATAACGTAATCGTCATCCACGTCGGGCACGCCATAGTCGAGCGCGGCCTTTGCGGTGGACCTTCCGGATCTCCGGGTGTTGGTCTCGAACTCGATTGACGAATCTCTGTCGTTGCGGCGCTGTGGCTGGCTGCACCTAGCCACCCTCTTCTTTTTGCGAGCCGAGGATCGTTTAGCAGGTGCAAGGTCCGACACCACCGGACGGAGTGTGGTGTCACCATCCGAGTCATTCGCCAGCTCATCTTCTGAGGAATTTGCTTGAGCATAGGCATTGGTTATCTTGGACTTGACGCCATTGGACGCCCGCGTTACTCTCTTGCTCGTAGTTGCTGCTGCTGCCCGGGTACCACGAGTCCTGAATATCGAAGGTTCTTCATCAGAGTCGGCACCATCGTCGTCCTCATCTGAAAATCCACCGCGTCCACTGCCAGGTCGGTGGTCTACCGATGCCTGTCTAGACAAGGTTGTCTGTCTTTGACTGCGACGAACAGGAGCTTTGGTTCGAAGCCGTTTCTTTCTTGGTTGGTCCGAACCAGAATACTGCGAGTCCGAATATTCCCCCTCAAGGAAAGAGCGCTCCAGTGCGCCACGACGCGCCATGTCGCTCTGTTCTGAAGCACGTCTTTGGTTGTGCTGGAATTTGTTTAGAGAGTGACTTCCATGCTCCAGCTCATAGAGATCGTCGTAAGCCACCTGCCATTCAGCTATGTCAGTGACTTACAATCCAGGTTGCGAAGAGAAATGTGTATGCAAGGTATGTAAAGCAAAGCTGGAGGACTTGGGTAAAAACTTGGGGTGAAGAGGGCAGCAAGTGAAAACTTGGTTGGGAAATAAATGGCTCGTGTGCATAAGCTCACAAGAACCCAAAAACAATTGATCGGATCACAAGTCCTGCACTTGCAAATGACATACCATCTTGTTTTTGTAGTTGGTATGCTGTTCAGTTCAGTGAATGGGGATGGGGACCAGTGTAAGGAGACAATCGGCAATGATAATCGATGAAGTACCGGGTACCCAAATCCGTGACCCAGTAACTTTTGCAGCGTTAAAGAGAAGCTGACAAAACGGATGCGAGGAATCGGAAGAGGAGGAATATCAGGTGGGAAGTTGAGTGGATGTGTGGTGTGTGGTGTGGTGTAGAGGAAGAGAGAGAAAGAGTGAACCCTGGGGTCATCGATTATGATAACTTGAGGGCAGGTGCCCAATGCACTTTAGGGGAGATGGGATTTGGGAGGTAGAACGCATTACTGAGCTGGTAGATATGCAGTCTACCTCAATGCAAGCGCGCAATCACCCCAACTTGATAAGGTAATTTGTACAAGAAGCTCACTTACCATATCGACGCGACCATCGTCAAACTCAACTTCGTACCAAACTTCACCGTCCTGCTCAACCTCCCTTGTCACCTTCTCGACTGTCCAGCTGGGGGGAAGGATCTCGTACGAGTCGGGATCTTTTGGCGGGTAGAGGACGACCTCGATTGGAAACAGTCTCGACTGTGTTACTTCCTGAGCTTGGCTGGCGGACTCTTGCAACTCTTCTAGTTCCTCTACATCCTCAGAGTCTTGTGCATTATCGCTGGCAAGTTTCTTCTCGGCTTCCTCGCTGCTGGGTAGCACATCCGCTACGGATTCGTCATGCTCGGAGTCTTGGATCATGTTCTCGTCTTTTGGTGAGCTGCCCGGATTGATAATGTCACCGGCCGCCGGCGATCTTTGTAGACCGGCGTTCACATCACCCGAGATGTCTCTATCCCCATCGATGTCCATCGCGTCTGGCTCAGCGGCGCCAACATCCGGTAGATCGAACGCGAAGTCATCCATCTCGCTGTCGCCGAATGAGTTTTCGGTGGTTATATTGCGCTTCAATTCTGTCTGCATCCTCCTCGGTTCGTCTACGGCCGGTCGTGGGCGCACATGGTATGCGACAAGTATTCGTGGTAAGGATTGGTGGGGGCTAAGTATCAAGACAGTCCCATAAATTCAAGATATCATAACGAAGTACAGTGGAATCTAAACCGAATAGAACGTATGTATGTACAAAAGGGGAGCTTTACTGTAGAAAGTGAGTGGTCTGCAGACTGGGGAGGATCATGCGATATGATATTGACGTATGAAGTCCAAGCTGTACCTTTGCGACGCGCTCCGGATTGAATATTCCATTAAACTTGACGCGTGGGGTCCGAAGTCGAAGTCTCACTTGCCTGCGCGTGCCTGTGCAGGCGCCTTATTGGCTTAGACTGGAGCTACCGGGGTATATGGCCCATATTTATTATTTTTCGGGGTCCCGTCTTCCAGGCCCCACACGCGCCGGGATCTTGCAGCTTTGAAAATCCATGATTGGGAACGATAAGGAAAAAGATGATTGATTTTGTAGAAGTAGAAGGTAGCAGCAGCTAATTCTGTATTCTGGTTCTGCAATTCACACCATTAGTTCAACGCTGAACTCCAGACCATGCAATGAGACTACCCAATGCTCTGTGCTCTCCCTGTAGACACAGTATATTGTATCTGTCAAGACCGACGAGTTTGCTCAGAAATGTGCACCACGTGTCGATAAGACATTCTTCTCTCTCGGCCATCCATCGTGGTCTGCGCGACTCTGAAAAGTCTCGGCCTCAAGGCTTTAGACCGACTGCCCTCCACACAAAGGATTCGAGCCGTGAAAGGAATCCTGGCCGCACCTCTTCTAGGCCCAGAGGCAGTTCCAGCTTCGAAAGGCCGTCCTACAAGATCACTAAGGGAAAGAAGGACATCAGCGACAAGGGCCCCGAGTCGAAATCGAGACGCGCGCGATTCTATGATCCGGAGTCCTCCTTCGGAAAGAAGAGCTTGGTATACAAGATCAAGAATGGCCCGCTGCGAGAACAATTGGATGCGCTAGGCGAGACTGACCAGAGATCATCTCGCTTCGACGATCAACGGACATCCAGGCGCTCTGACTCCAACTTCGATCGTTTCGAGTCTTCGTTCAACACCAAAACTGGGAACAGAACTGACAATGCCACGCCAAGGAAGTGGGATGACAAAAGGGCTCCCCGCGACTTCGATACCAACCGACCACGTTCTTCTGTCTCGCGGGGCAGTCGTAACCCCGATGGCCGATCAATGAACTTCTCATCCGCAAGGGGCGGCCGTGGTGACTTCAAAGGAAGGTCATTTGATTCCTCATCGGGGCGAGGTGGCCGTGGGTTCGATCGATCGACAAACTTTTCATCCGGAAGTAGGAATGATGACTTCAAGGCGAGGTCGTTTGATTCCGGCCGTGGACGAGGGGGTCGTGGGGGTCGTGGGTTTGATCAACCGACAAATTTTTCATCCGGAAGAAATGATGACTTAAAGGAAAGGTCGTTTGATTCTGGGCGTGGGCGAGGGGGTCGCGATTTTGAGTCTGGAAGAAGCTCGCCCAACAACGGCCAGACAGGGGAGCGGAAGCCTTGGGATGGGCAAGAAAGGAGGCCGCGCGATCTCGGAAGAGGCGATGAACAGCAATCCAGCAGTGGCTACGTGCGCAGAGTGGCTGCTGGTGAAGATCTCCCGGTCCGTGTCCACCACACCACAGCAGCATCTCAGTTCCTCTACGGACGCTCTGTCGTGGAAGCAGCTCTGAAAAGCTCCGGGAGAAAGGCGTATGTACTATACATCTACAGCGGGGGAGGACAGGCAGAACTTGTCCCAGGATATTCATCTGGAGAAATTGGCCATGGCCAAGGATATTCGCGTCCAAAAGATCAGAGACAGGGATGGCCTGCGCAGCATGGACAAGATGGCTGGTGGGCGGCCACATAACGGCTGCGTTCTGGAGGCGTCTCCCCTCCCGCAACTCCCTTTGAAGGCTCTGGGCCCTCTCTCTGAAGACCCTGACAAGCCTGGTTTTGGCGTAGAGCTAACACACCAGTCTGCCGAGGACGCAGCTATCAATGGATCACCCGATTTTATCCCCTATCGCGGCCCTCGAGATCGCAAGCCCTTCATCCTTCTCCTAGACGGCATCCTGGATCCTGGTAACCTGGGGGCTATCCTTCGTACGGCAGGGTTCCTTGGTGTTACGGGAGTAGCCATCACCAAGCACAGCTCGGCAAGTCTGACGCCCGTGGCGCTCAAGGCTTCGGCGGGTGCCTCCGAAGTCATCCCGCTGTACTCGGTCGACTCCACTCTGGGCTTCATCGAGCTCTCCAAAGAAGCCGGCTGGATGATCTACGCAGCTGTCGCCGCTGGACCCCGATCCAGAGGCAACTCGCACTTGACGCTCGAACGTCTCGAGTCCTACGATCCGCTGTCTTCACAACCGGCTATCCTCATGGTCGGCAGCGAGGGCGAGGGCCTTGGCAAGCCGGTTCGCCGGGCTGCTGATTTCGAGGTCTCGATCCCCGGCGCGGCCGGCTTGCTGAGCACCGTGGACAGTCTGAACGTCAGCGTGGCGACCGGCATTCTCTGCTCGTCTTTCCTCAAGAAGTCACAAGGCTTCGAGATCCAGGAGGAGGCGTCTGTTCTTGAGACGGACGATAAGCTATGGTAATCAGACGACGTAACGGCATTTGGGAAAACTGGTGTGTAAAATCAATACCCTGTACATGTAGTTGTAGCCTTACTGTAGGAATAGATAGACCTCACACTTTTCAATGATGATTTCTCACCACATATACGACGCATCGTCTTCGTGAAGCGGCAGCCGACACCTGGAATCTGAACATCATCGGAAACAGTATTAGTACAGCAGCATAAGTCTTAAATCATCATGTGGGAAACAGATACAGGGAGTACAAGAACGCCCCTTCCAATTGCTATTCAGAGCTCAAGTCTCTGGGCATACATAGGACATAGAATGTCCATCGTTAAAAGGGTTGGTCTTTCAAATCAACACGTCTTGCATGAAATGCAAAATCGGTGATTACGAGGAAGATTTTATTCGCTTGTCAAACAGTTATTGTCGCTCCGGGTGGTTCTACGCGTAAGAGGCTTGCCCATGGTACGAGATCAAGGAGGATACTGGACGAAGGATGGAAACAGATTTCTCGGTAGTCATTTCATGAACCAGGTGCTTAGGCGTTGAATTCCGGCATCTCGCATGTAAATATGCGAGGATCGATCGGATTCAGTATGTATTCGCTTCCAGGCTATGTATTTCGAATATTGTATGTGTGTATGCTTTGATTATCGCGAAAGGAAACCACTGCCTTCACCCCCCCTGCGAATTCTCTTACTTGCTATTGCACAGTAATCTAGACCACACGATTATGCACGGTGATCTGTTGATGAAGATGACACACATTGAATACAAAAATCACTCTAGCTTTTCACGATAATGTCTCTCCCGCAAGTGATGTGCTTGAATCAACATACATTCAACTTCCAACCTTGAGGCCCCCAGCTAGGTCAGCACATCTTTCCGCCTGTTTCCTCTCTAAAGTCTTTTATTTTCGGTCAATCTTCGAGTTCTAACCACTTCACAAACACTTGCAATATTTGCCCAAAACGAATTATCTCTCAGTCGTGGCCTCAGTCGCATGGCTCCTGCTTCTGTCCATTACCGTCAACGCCAATGCCATAGTGGAATCTCTTGCCCAGATCCCTGTCGGCTGGAAGGAGGTCAGAGGCGCCAACCCTGCTCAGACCATTCGGCTTCGCATTGCTTTAGAGCAGCCAAACCTGGATGTATTTGAGCAGACCCTTTACGACATCTCCACGCCCCAGCACCCGCTCTATGGTCACCACCTTTCCCGGGACGAGTTAACCGAGAGTAAGTCGCCTGGAGCCCTCATTCCCTTTTACCCCAGGTACAAGCACCTACTAATATCACGACCCAGTGATGAAGCCACGGCAACAATCTACGGATGCAGTTCTGAATTGGTTACAATCGTCTGGTGTCTCGGTATCGGATGTTGAAGATGCTGGGGAATGGATCAACTTTAGGACCACAGTGGGAAAGGCCCAGTCTCTTCTGAACACCACATTCGCCATCTACAACTGTGTTGGTACCGGTATTGAGACGCTTCGCACGTTACAGTAAGTAAACACTGAGGACTATAGATTACAACTTGAGGAGGTTAACAAAGGCGTATCAGATATTCCGTGCCCGAAGATATCAAGCCCCATGTCACAATGATTTAGCCAACAACTCGTTTTCGTCAAGTCAGAGCACATCGATCCATGGTGCTGACCACCGAAGAGTTCGAGCAGCCTCAAGTGAAGGCAGCTGAGATTCCCAGCATTCATATGAATGCCACTTATTGCAACAGCACTGCCAGCCCCGAATGTCTTCGTGCCCTGTATAATATTGGAAATTACACAGCAGACCATAGCGTGCCATCCATCATGGGCATTGCTGGATTTATTGAGGTAAGCCTGCCTTGTTGGCGGCGTTAACCCCTGTTGAAATAACCCTTTGGCTCAATATCATGTATAGGAATACGCAAAGTTCGACGCCCTTGAGCAATCCTTGGCCAATTTGCGCCTTACGCCACGACCCAGAACTTCAGCTATGTTCTCGTCAACGGTGGGCAAGATGGCCAGACAGACACAACGCATAACGGCTTAGAAGAAAATTTGAACGTCCAATATGTCGCAGCTCTTGGCTATAATGCGGATATTCGTTACTATTCTACTGGTGGCCGAGGCTAACTGGTCCCTGATCTTGAGTAAGAGAATTCTCAATCCTACACATAATGCATGCTGATTTATCGACTAGTTCTCCCAAATCGGACAATGTGCGTGGAAACCATTGGCAAACATGGGAAATATCTCTGACTGACAAAATGTGCAGAATCCAAATGAGCCATATCTTGAGTTGGTGACTTACCTGTTGAGTCTACCAGATGAGGGACTCCCGAGAACCCTCTCAGTTTCCTACGGCGAGAATGAGCAAAGCGTACCTCAGGAGTACGCGAAAAAGGTTTGCAGTATGTTTGGTCAACTGGGAGCTCGTGGTGTCTCAGTCATCTTCGCTTCAGGAGAGTAAGTCGTCCAACTGTCTTTTCATGTCTTCAATTTGTTGGTTTCTGCCTAGAATACCCCAAACCAGATACTTATGTGTTATTCTTTAGTTCTGGTCCGGGTTCCGCCTGCCAGACAAATGACGGCACGAATACCACTCGTTTCAACCCGATATTTCCAGCAGCCTGCCCCTACGTGACCTCCGTCGGTGGTACGGTCGGTGTGGAACCGGAAAGCACTATAGGTATCTCCTCGGGAGGGTTCAGCGATATCTGGCAAAGGCCCGCGTACCAGAATGCCTCGGTCACGACGTATCTGCAAAAACTCGGAAGCCAGTGGGGAGGCCTCTACAATGCGTCTGGTCGCGGCTTCCCCGATGTCGCAGCCCAGGCCAAGAACTTCCCCATCGTAGAGCAAGGAGGCGTCTGGCGGAGGGGCGGGACCTCGGCGTCGGCGCCGACTTTCGCGGCCATCATATCGCTTCTCAACAATGCTCGGATCAAAGACGGCATGCCGCCCATGGGGTTCTTAAACCCCTGGCTATACTCCACTGGGCTCGAAGGTGGCGGCTTGACGGATATCACGGCAGGTGGCAGTGTTGGCTGCACTGGGAAGTCGGTTTACAGCGGGTTGCCGTCCGCCTACGTTCCCTGGGCTTCATGGAATGCCACAGAAGGCTGGGACCCTGTCACTGGACTCGGTACCCCATTATTTGACAAGCTATTGAAACTCGCGGCGCCGGGTGCCATACTGCCTCGTCTTGGTCGAGAACCTCTTTGAGATTGAAAGGATTTAGGAGAGACGCGGGTTGAGCGATTGAAACTGGATGTAGTCAAAACTACATCGTAGCTTAGCTAGAGTTACTCCTAGTAACTGCGTGGTTCACATGCCTGGACTTTGGTCTTAACTGTTAACCCCTTTTCTTATTTTGGTTATACGAGCTATGTAGTGGGGTTGTCCGAGGTGGCTTCTTCAAGCACGACCAATCCCGCTCCAAGCACCATCTATCTCCCAAATGCCTGCTTCAGACCAACCGAGCGCCCGGTCCTCTTGTAACCAACTGAAGCGGATGTAGTCAGGCACCGCCTGTGGTGTCCTCCTCAACTCGAACGAGCCATATTGGCCATTCTTGCCAGCCCCCGAGGTGAATGATTTGCGTTCGCGCTCGATATCGTTCACGAGCATGCTGATCCCGTCTACGCCGTCGGGTACAGGAGTACGCCAGGTGAAGGTGCCGTTAGAGCCACCAAATCCGACATTAATCTCTGGTTCGAGAATTTGCGGATAGCGCGGGCTCGGGAGAAAGGCCGGTGCCGAGCGCGCATGACCAGCATGGGATGATAACGAGTGAGTCGAGAAGGGTAGGGCGAGACCCGTGCTGGCAATGCTATACACAAAAAGACCGAAAAGTAGCGCCTGGAGGCCCAAGCGGGCGTGGTCCCGCAGTCTTGCCTCTGGCAGCAAAATAAGAAGTAGCATGCTCCAATAATACATTGGAGTGCTCAAGAGGAGTAGACGGCATCCAGGGAAAGAGGTACAAAGACAGAAGTCCCAACCAGAATGCACCGAGCCACAAGGCGGCCCTATCGTACGTTGTGGCAAGTCTCTGTGGTGAACGCCGCGCCGATAGTCTTGTTACGATCACAGTGCATGCCAGCGCGACCAGGAAGGCGCCCGTAGCGGGCAGGAAGTGACCCGACTTAGCCGCAGTCCTGAAGTGAGCCGGCAGAGCGCTCACATCCGGTCCGCTCATGACCATGCGCGTAGCCAAGAAGCCCCCAGCCACGGCAGATAGAACCGGTAACGTGGTCGAGCTGTCAAAGAGGAAAACCAGTGCCGAGTACGCGGCGGCCGTCAAAAGAGGCGCCGCCACCAGCTGGCTGCTGTCGCTCTGATCCTGCGGCCGCCCGCACACAAAGCCGGAGTCGTACTTGAACCGGAACGCCATGGGGAAGTACGTCCGGAGCGGCACAGGTGTGACCCCGTGCTCGGGCGAGCCGGCCGGGAACATGCTGGTCATGCCGCTCGTCGTGGCGATACCGCAGCCGCCCTTGGCATCGTCCAGGATTTCGCTGTACACGGCCGCGGCGCAAATGTGCGAGTCGGCGCGAAAGTACGGACCGGCGCCCACCACGAGGGGCCGGCCGTCCGTGATAGCTTCGGGCCCAACGTAGTGTGGCCTCTCCTTCGAGCTGCTGGCCACCGAGCCAGTCCTCTTCTTGGCCGCAGCGACGCAGCCGGACGGGCACCGGAACGCGAGAACGTTTTCGGAAAAGGGCTGGCACTTCTTCCCCTCGACGCCGCAGCCGTTGTCCGGGAGCCAGAAGGAGTCGGTGCATGACAGCTGCTCGACGGGCTGGTACACGCCGTCCTTTACTTCCATCGGCGGGACGCCGCTGCCGGTGCTCGATAGCATCAGCACCGCGAGGGCAGATAGCAGGGAGACCACTAGGTACAGGGTCATCCTCTGCCCGGTACACGGGAGCTTCTGGCGGAACCACCGTGCCGGCGGTAGCTGCTGGCTGGTTGCCGCGGCGGGCTTAGGCGCCCATCCATTTGAAAGTTTCCTTGGTCCTTTTGAGGCTTGTTGGCTCGACTCTGACTGTAAGTCGGCCCGGGGTCTGCACCGAGTGCTTGAAGACATCCTGATGCCACGCCGGGGTTGGTAACTGGGATGTTGCTAGGCAGTATCCTCCTGGTAAGTGTATTAAACTATATTTGAAAACATCAAAATATGACAACAATTAGGTACGATCAGCGGCTCTCTTCACAGGCAGAAATCTGTGCATAAACCACGAAACGAGAGAAGGCTCCTAACCTTGAGGTCTGATATTCAAGAGCGACCAAGTAGTAGTAGTATTGATGGGATTCCAGATGTGGAAAGAGAAACAAACTGCAAATCCGGGGTCCCTTGAGATTTTATAGAAACAAAAGCACTGCACCCAGTACATCTTATAATTCGACTGGCTGGTCAGACTTCTGTAAGGGGAGGATATGAAACCAGGATGGATGTTTCGCGATGCTGTGCTAAAGTCCGTGCACGGGGTAAGGAGATCAAGAATGGGTATCAAAAGCACATGGTGTGGCATCTGCTGGATAGCGAGATGGAGAAGATTTTGTGATTTCTATGCAAGTAGGGTTACTGAATCATTCCGTAATCTTCAATGTATAAGCCGGACGTCATGTCGAGGCTCACCAGCCTTCGTCGTGAGATGCATCTCTATATGCATGTAATCCAGTCCAGTGTAATAAAACGCCCAAAATGCCATGATGACCGTTGGCGACCGGCCATCCTTTGTATGTGCCGCCCAAGCGTGCAGTATTCACAAGCAAAGTGTGTTGATTTATCTTCGCGTCGATCAAAGAGTCGAGGCGGCTTCGGCTGCGCCCGCTGCCTTGAAGGCTGTCTTGCCGGTCCAATTCACCTCGACGTTGTGCATCCATTCCATGTATCTTCCCCAGCCTAAAACGAACGTATTAGTACATGATGCTTCTTCGGTATGGCCGGCCTCCGGGTGACGTACTCCAATAGGCGAATTTGCGTCCAAAATATTTGCCCGCAAAGGGTATCAGAATCATGGTCAAGAGCAGCTCGAGCTGCTCCAAGCTCCGCTCCCACTCTTGTTGCGCATCGGAATCGTCACCAGATGTAAAGGATTCCGTCGAGGAGGAGGGCAACGAGTCGATTTCGTCGTGATCTGAGGCCGATTCCCCGGCCATGGCGAAAGAGTCGGACATCGACATGTTGAGGGCGTCGGACGGGTAGAGAGTCGTGTATGCGGATGCTGCTATCCTAGACTCATAGCAGGTCTAGTTGTATGCACAGCGGGCGCGTGTACTCAGACCGCGGGAAGGTCTAGGCCGCGGCTGAGGATGGAGATGGTGGGCGTTGATGGGATTCTCATCAACTGCGATGGCGTGGAAGTTGAACCGCGGTCAACACATGGTTTCAGTACAAGCTTGCCCAGTTGTCAATCGTCACTCTGCAGCTCAGGTGCGGCGGCCCGCTGATTGGCCTTCCGATTTGCAAGCCGATGATGGAACAGGGGGGGGCGGTCTTAGCTTGAGCTTAGGTACCGGCCTTGGCGTGGACTTCAAACACGTCGGGGTTGGGCTGTTATTAACCAAGTTGTTCATATGGCTGGATGGATGGAGGAGGTGCGACAAGGAACCACCTGGGACTGGCAGCCATTCCAGTCTCTATCGGAGCTGAGTCAGAGGGTAGCAACCAACATAGATTCGAATCAGTTCAAATCGTCGACGTTTGCGCCTAACGCCATTTGGGCGAATTGTCCATCTCCCGGCTCTTGCGAAAACTAAACTTGATCTTTCTAACCAAACGAAACAACCACCACACTTCAAGCCACCTGACAAGAGACGGCCAAGTCCATTTGACTGCGAATCATCTACTCTATTCTGCACACCATCACCCACCTGGTACATTTCGTACGCTTGCATACATACATACATCATCCTACAGTGCGCATTTCGCAGCGAACGCTCGGGACGATAGACTGGATTCCAGAGGACATCCAAGGATTTTCTGCCGCCGTCGCATCATAGTCACACCACAGGACAGGACATAGGCCAGATACTCGGGGAAACCACTCCATCAATCAGGACCTAGGCTCTCTATCGCCTTTGCAATCATGGCGATCGAGGTGAGTAATGTGGTTGTGTGTCTGTCTCTTCCTAGCACTGCGCCCCAGCTGGTTATTGTTGCATTACACATCTCAAAGTGTGCTATGACAACCCTATGTGTGTTTGATTAGCACTTCTGAATCAGCCTCATCAGTTGATGGTTGGCATTTTGGCACCTACTGCACCTACTACACACTACACCCAGCTTCCTCTGAACTATCAATCACTTGTTTTCTTAGCCCCGTCATCCAAAAGCCTCGAGCCTCTCCTCCCCCCCTCCAAATGGCCCAAAGCTGCAAGCGTGGCTTATCCTTATCGGCCTCGCCTCCCAAGAGTAACCCCACCAATCCCGCCTTCGCTCTCTGAGTACGAGGAGCACTCCCCACCTTTTCTGAGCGGCAGAGCGCACCAAAAATTCCGAGACGGTCCTAGAGTGCGTCGGAAAGAGTCATAACCCCATCTACCGTATTCAAAGGAGACAAAGCCAGTTGTGGCAACCTTGATCATCAACCTCTTTCATTGGTCTCCATCGCCAATTTGTATTTCATCGACCATTCCGACCCCTCCACCGAGTCAACCAACTTTTGTCGCAAGCTTCGGTTTTGAGCAACAACTAACCCGACCAAACAGGAACCCCCCGTATCTCCCGACCGCAAGTCGCGCAAGTCGGTTGTTTTTGACACAGAAGCTGTTGTAGTTGAAGGCGACGGAACAGTTACCAAAATGGCGTCCGCTGAAGCAGCCCAGGACTCGGCTCAGTCTCATGCCCCGAGTACGCCGCCGTTATCTGACGCCCTAGGAGCCTTTACTAACCCGAGCGAAGCACCGGTTGAGGAGCAAACCCCCGCCGAGGATGGACTGGACCTTTCTATGATGAAGAAGAAAAGAAGAAGTCCAAGAAGACTGAGGAGGCCGACGGCGAAGCTGCCGTGGATGGAGCGGCTGACGAGGGTGGTCTTGATCTTACAGTGCGTAACAACCGAACCCCGTGTCCTTTGTAAGGCGCAGCCATGCTAACAACCTGAACAGATGAAGAAAAAGAAGAAGAAGTCCAAGAAGACCGAAGAGGATGAGCTTGCCGCCAAGATCGCGGCTTTGGAGATGGGCGAGGAGGGCGCCGAGGACCAGGCCGAAGCGCCCAAGGAAGAGCAGACTGGTGATATGGACAAGGGAACTGGCATCTGGACTCACGACGAGACCAAACCTATCAGCTACGAACTTTTGCTCAGCCGCTTCTTCAACCTTCTTGCCCAGAAGAACCCCGATCACGCGTCATCCGGATCCAAAAACTACAAGATCCCACCGCCGCAGTGCATGCGTGAAGGTAACAAGAAGACTATCTTCGGCAACCTTCCGGACATCTGCAAGCGTATGAAGCGTTCCGAGGAACACGTCACGTCCTACCTGTTCGCCGAATTGGGTACGAGCGGTTCCACGGCCGGTGCTGGCCAGCTGGTCATCAAGGGTAAGTCTTTTCTGTTTTGTGCTTCGTTCTGATAGTCCGTCAACTAACCTCCATCATAGGTCGTTTCCAGCAGAAGCAGATCGAGAACGTCCTGCGGAAGTATATCATCGAGTATGTCACTTGCAAGACCTGCCGATCAGCCGACACGGAGCTCAACAAGGGCGAGAACCGCCTGTACTTCATCAACTGCCACCACTGCGGCTCGCGTCGGTCTGTCACAGCGATCAAGACAGGTTTCTCTGCCCAGGTCGGCAAGAGAAGAAAGATGCGGACTGGTTAAGCGGGGATTCTCCTTCACGGCGTTTAATCTGGTGGCTCTGGTTGGAATGGCAAGGAAAATGCTTTGGTGTATTGCATTCGACTCAGGGTGCTACGCAGAGGTCGCTACGAGTACATATACCTATGTTCTCATGATATAGATTAATGTCATGTCTGGAAAGTATTCTTATCCTGGGCTAAGCGCTTCTGGATCATCGCTCTTGTCTATCTGCAAAGAAAGGACCTCGTAACTACATACTCAGAACTGAAGTTTGTCAACGTGGCCATGGTGGCATAGCACCCTACCTAGGTAAATATAATGAGAAAAAGCGCAATAGCCTCACATTTCTCATACACCCAACACCATGTCGTAACGTACAATAGCAAGTTAAAAGCGTGAGATCGGCAAGGAAAGGATCAATTCTGGCTAGCAATCGTAAAATCGTGGCGAGAAGATTGATGTATTGTTGTCGGGTCAGGATGCCCCACCTACTCATTACCTTTTCCAAGGCTCGCTTGTGCACCATCTACTCTTCATTACATCCTCTTGTCCATCCAGGCCTTCGGCTGTATAGTTACGATGTCTGAACCTCAAATCCTGTCGGGCCAAGCAGGTCTACCTGTTTCCAATCCATCCAAGTCATACTGGTTGAAAGAGCCCTCCGAAAAGCTCCTGGGTCACCGCACAACTCCCGAACTCCCCGCCTCTGCCGATGTGGTCATAGTGGGGAGCGGCATCACGGCCGCATTTGCGGCTCATACGTTGAAGGAGCGCAAGCCTAAGCTGAACGTTGTCATGCTGGAGGCAAGGGAGGCTTGCTTTGGGGCTACTGGTCGGGTAAGTCTCCTTCTTTTCTTCAGTATTCTGCAAATGACAAAAGTTGACGTCGGCAACAATAGAATGGCGGACACTGCCAGCCAGCCATGTACGCGGCACCCCCTCATATTGCTTCGTTCGAGCTTCGAACATACTCGTACTTGAAGTCTATAGTGGAGGATTATTCTATCCCGTGCGATTGGCATTCCACGTCCGGTGTGCATGCTTATTATAGTGCACCACTGTTTGATCTGGCCAAAGATGTCATCCAGCGTCTAAATGAGTCCTACCCGGACCTCGCAGCCAATGTTGCTCTGGTGCACAAGGGCGTCGCCGGCTCCCCAGCATATCTGCTCGAGGGCGAGCGCAAGGAGTTGACGCTTGAAGGCTTGAGGATTCCCACTGCCGAGGGCGCGGTTGTACAGTGGAATGCAGCATCTTTATGGCCTTATAAACTGGTCGCTTTCGTATTAGAAAGGCTCCTTGATGCAAAGGCCGGCGGATTCAACCTGCAAACAAACACTCCAGTGACGGGGCTTCAGAAGGTCGAGCCGCCGTCTAACTTATCGAGTTCCACGTCTGAAGCCACGAGCCATCCGGCCTGGATCGTCCACACGCCGCGAGGCCACATCACCGCGAAAAACGTCCTCCTTGCCACCAATGGTTACACTTCTCACCTCCTCCCCCAGTTCGCTGACATCCTGGTCCCAACACGTGGCCAGATCGCCAGCCTGAAGCCACCTTATGAGCCCGAGAAGGGAGACCCACCATTGGACATAGGGCACACTTTCTATCTAATGGGCGAGAAGGGCGACGAAGGTATCATGTGCCGTGACGATTACCTTGTGCAACGCCCGCCTCCTTTATCAGAGCTCGTATTGGGCGGCGGGCGCCAGCTGGCGAAGGACCATGCGGTCGGTGTCTGGGATGACTCGGCCATCGATGAGCCCGTGAAATGGTGGCTGCGCGGCAGCTTAGCCGGAGCCATGGATCTCAAGCTCCGCGCAGCACCAGGCGAGATCGAAGCCGAGGTGCACCGTAAACACGTGCCCCAGGACCATCAGGCCTCGGCAGAACAGGCGATCTCCGGAGTGGACAAGCTGCATATCGACATCCAACCTGCCCAGAAGGCCGCGGCGACGATCCAACCGGACGAGAAGACCCAGCAAAACAAAGACAAGCCGGACCTCGAACCCACTCACGAATGGTCGGGCATCATGGGCTACTCGCGGGACGCGCACCCGTGGGTCGGCCCCGTCCCGGCGTCCGCGGGCGGCGGCGAGGGCCTGTGGCTTTGCGCCGGCTACACGGGCCACGGCATGCCGAACGCGGCGCTCTGCGCCAAGGCCGTGGCCGAGATGATGACGGGGCTCATCGAGGTCGACCTGCCGCCCGAGTACGAGCTCACGGAGGAGCGGCTCGCGGAGGCCCGGTTGCGGGATACGGTCCATGTGGCGGAAGAGAAGGGTGGGCTACTGTTCGATATGCGGGCGCTGTAGGAGAGCGAGGCGTTGTTACCGTCTTACCTGGTTTCAAAGTCGGAGATATAGGAGGTGGGGTCCTGGTCTTGGGGTTTTGGAGGGGATTAGATCTGTAGTACTATAGGACTATGAATCACTTGCACGAAGAATGGTACTTTTGCTGCTAGACTACTTACAACTGATTGATGGGCCAATAGACGCAGTAGGAGACCGAAATATATGCATTTAACTTATTATATAATTAAAATGAGATTAAAAAAGAAATATGGGAGAATAAGCCGGTCTAGCCCCTTACCCGCATGTCTATGCCAAAGACGATAATCACCCGACATTCGTAAATAAGTGTTACTCTAACCCGAAAGACGGAACTCTATGCGCCCTAATAATAGATATATCGATTTCCTTTCTTGTTGTAGGGAATGAATTACTGCCGTCGTCAGTTACTCGTCCTTCTCGTTCGAGGTTTTCTTCATCAAAAGGTATCCCTGAGTCTCTGGTTCAGGGGTGACTGCAGTTTCATGCTGTAGGTTGGGCAGAGCCGGGCTCATCGGTGATTATTGTGCTTGTCATGGGGCGAGTTGAGAACTGTAACGATTTGATGTGCTGTGAAGGTGCACTCGTAAGGGGCAATGAGGTAGACGATGGCGAACTCGTTTTTGTCGTCGAAGTCCGCGTTGAGGAGGTAACAGTCGACCTCGTAGCAGAAGCCGAGGATGGGATGCCGCTGTTGTTGGCCGAGATTGTGGCTGAGGAAAAGCTGGAATGCGTTGTCCGGTCTGGCGCCGACGATGCTCTTGCACTTGGTCTAGTTGACTGTGGTGTCGAGCCGGCGTTTGCAAAGGATGGGCCCGAAACTTATCCGCTACTGCTTCTAGTCGCCGGTGAAATTTCAGTGTCGGAGTACAGTCGTGGTCCCCAAATATTCCTTCTCTGTTTTTGCTGTTGTTGCTGCCCCTGAGCTTGTTGGATAGTGCCCTAAACCAGTCGAATAGCTGGTTCGGTTTATGCCCGTAGTGATTGGGATAACCTTCACTGGTTGACTCGAATAACGAGATGTTGTTATCGGTGTCGAGAAGATGGGCAAATTACTGCCACCGCTGCTGCTGCCGCCACCACTACTGCCACTACCGTGGTTGGTGGTCCGAAAGACTGACGTGCTACTCGACTGGCTGTGAGTAGCAGAGCTGCGGTTTGAATAGGGGCGAGGTACGTTCGAGGAGCTACTGCTCATCAATCCTGCCATCCCAGGCGTACTAGTGAGTTCCCCGTAGGGGTAGGGACTGGCCGAAGTGGTGCTGCTATGCACATCTACAGTTTCCGTCGCGGACGTGGATGTGTTATCGAGATTATCGGTCGCGCTTCCCATGCCTCTAAGCACCGTTTCCATGGACTCCAGCTGATCTATTGCCGCATTGGACACATTACGGAAGTCTGAAAGAAGCTGCTGGATTTTCTCCGTCGCGGCACGAATGCCGGCTATATCACATGTGGTTCCCTCCCTAAGCTGTTGAGGGCTGTCACTCGCTTGCCGTGGGTGAGGCATCCCGAGAGCAGGAGGCCATGTCGCTGGGTCTCGGGCAACTATCCTGACATTGTCGCGCTGGGAGACTTTCGCGATTCTGGTGGTTGAGACTAGATGTGCGCTTGATGCTAACAGCGCTGCTGTCAAGCCGAGGCTGATTTTCATAGCGAGGAAAGGAAGAATCATATATTGAAATGACTTATCCGAGGACATCATACAAAACAGCATCTTGTGGACGGCCAGACGCACTGTTTATCTCCCGCAGGGATGGCCGATCTGATACGAAGGCCGAACGACTGGTTTGTTCTACATGTTACATCTTTCGTGGGCTGCTGACCCTGAGCTATCTTTGTTGACTGGATATTTGCCAGCATTGCGGTTGGTTGTGATAAGTGTAGGCTTACAAAGAACTTGCAGCTCTATCCAAGTCCATCGGGGTTGGTGCCGCCGAAGTTGGCAAATCAATTGTCTCTTGAGGTCTGTAGTCCGTACTGGCCGGCCCCCTAATAAGGGCTGTCTACTTACTGTATGGAGAGGAGTTTACCAGTCCACGGCAGCGATATAATTCGCTCACATAAGTATATGGGTGATTGGGAGATGGATTATCGTATCGCTGCCATGACCTCTTATTGCCACCACTACGAAATATCAAATCAAGCAGAACGAAAGTATTCGGGATTTATTTGCCCCTCGCGACTCACCTGTCTAGTACAATACACGGGTATGCATGTCGCACAAATAGCTCTGTTCTCTGTTCTTACGAAGGAGCATGCATATCGTTGGAGGCAATTAGATAGTAAACATACGATCTTCTGGCTAATCCGCACGTCGAAGAGAGGCGGGGATGTTGATCATGTAGTAAGTTTACCACGAAGCCTGGCCGGTTGGAGTGGGCGGACGTGGTTGGGGTCGTGCAGTTTGATCCCAAACGTTGGAACCGAATGACCTGTTATAACAGGGAGGGCTAGAACACTTGATTATTGGTATCTACAGTGCTCTAGTGAAGCTGAATCACGCAAGGGCTGGCCAATTGGCTATGCTCCAAGCTGACGTACGCTAGATAAGGGCCAGACTAAAACTAAAGCAAACCCATCGTTATCATGATACCTTATTGCCATCTGGCGATGAGAGGCTTAGTTGGATTGACAACCCCAGATCGCATGAGGTACATCGTGAGATGTAGTGAGGTAGGTGTAGATCAACATTGAACCGAGGGGGCAAAGCGACAAGACCAACCGCGACAGACGCCCTGACGGAGAACCCGAAGAGCGGTCTACGTGAAGGAAAGAATGCACAATAGCTCTGGGTGGAACACTTGACATCGTACAGGCTGGCTGCTTACAGTTCAATGTTGGTGTTTTCATGCATGAATCTTACAGGAAGTGTCCTGCCCACCTCAATTAAGGCTTGTTTAACACCAAGGGCGCGCGAGCCGGGTTCATTTTGCGATTCAGGCAAGTCTGAATGTGTCTTTGTCACTTGGCGGAGACCATGGCAAGTCAAATAACCGCAAGCGTACTTACGGAGTGATGTACCTATCGTCTTTTTGAATTTACTAGATTTGAGGAATTTGTTCCGAGCACTTGGCGTCATCGGCCCAGGAGACCAGAAAATTGCCGCCGACTGCAACCAAAGCGATCCTGTTCTGACTGACTAAAACTGATGACCATATCCATGACCACGACCCCTTTGTCTTGACGAAGATCGTCGCGTCTCATGAGTTTCCGCAAACAACAAGATCAATATATAGGATAGATCTACGAATGTAGAAACTGTACTTTACGCCCGCCGCAGTGACTTACAGCGTAGAAACACAAACATCCAACAGGAATAGAATGCAACATGCCTTCTTATGGTCGGACCATGTGCGAATAGAGACATCTCTGTATCTCGGAGACCCTGGTCGACCAATTACAGATGAAGGAAACAGGAATCCGGATTATTCCAGCCGGGCGTGGCTAAGCCCGTTCTGGCCTAGCGGGTGATACTCTGACACTCCCAGTTTCCACGCGACTTTATTGACTGGGGACCAAAAAAAGAAGAAAGGAAGAATGGTCAGACCAGTTCGGACGCTCGCCCTCCCCAGAAATCTCGCCGCCATCCAGCCAGCATAGCACCGCGCACCACCGCACCACACCCCAAGCAAATATGAGCATCGATCCCGTCGTTCATTGTCACGCCGCCTGGGAGCTGCGGCCAAAAAGGACTGGAAATGAGACTGGACCAAAAAGCCCCAAAACTCTTTCCAGGCATACCATAAGAACAACAATGGCTCCCCCAATTCAATAAATAATCTTCATCCCACCCCATCTCCGTCGCCGTCATCGTCGTCTGCTTTCCTACACACATGAAGTGATTTACAGCCCTGCACCCCGAATCATCATCACCAACCGGCCTGTCTAGCCCCAGGTTTTGATTGAGGTACTAACGCCGAAAAAAAGCTTCGCACACTGGTCCCCTTACACCATCAATCGACACACAGCAGAGCGAGCGGTGGATCACCCATCATCCTCAACTTGTCCCGTCAAGCCGTCTTCTCTTCCTCTGACCAACCTAAACCCAGCCAAACTTGCCCAATCCACCCACCACCTTAACTCCCCAGCCTGCCCATCACCCGACACTGATAAAATTTCCCATCTTCGCCTTCTGACCACCAGATCTTTTTCATCATCAACCCCATCATAAGCCTCACTCACATATCAGGCCATCGCCATGCCTACCCCAACCTACAAGACGTCCACTCCTGCTAAGGACAAGGACCGACGAAAGTCTGGGGGCAAGCCCACCCTCATCTCGACACTCAAGGTCTCACCCAACAGCTTGAGGAAGATTATCGCGCCTTCCGAGTTCAAAGAGGAATCCCCCTCAAGGAATCTCCAGCTCCATCGGCCTCGGTACCACCTAGCGATGCCCCTGCCCCCCCTGCTGCGGTAAATGGCGACAACGCGTTCGAGTCGAACCCGGGCACACCTGCCCAAGTGCCCATGGGACCCCCAACCGACGGTCCGAAGAAGAAGGGTGTCAAGCGGAGCGCACCTGGTGCCAATGGCAATGAGCCCAAGATCCGAGGCAAGCCTGGCCCCAAGAAGAAGCCCAGACTGTAAGTTCACTTTTATCAATCCAGGTCGTTGCGAGGATTCTCTTGGGCCTACGCCTGGAGTCATTCATTAATCGCTTGTACTTGCTTACTTTGCCCCAACACTTGGCTAACTCATCGTTACAGGGAGGACGGCTCGATTGACCCAAGCTCGCGTGCGGGAGGCGCGTACCACAAGCTGGGCCCCAAGGCGAACCAGGGTGCTATCAACGCTGGCCTACGGGCTCTCGACCGGTCGGGCAAGCCTTGCCGAAGATGGGCTAAGGGTGGCTTCAGATTGAAGAGCTTCACAGGTGTCTTATGGGAAGTACCTCGCTGGACTGCGCCGCCCAAGTCCTTACCGGAGAGTGTCAACCCAGAATCGACCGCGTCGGGCGAAAGCAGCAACAAGGAAAACAAGGAGGGCAGCCAACTCAAGAGCGAGCACAGCAACAGCGCCGCCGACGGCGAGCAACATAGTGTCCCTCCGAGCGTAGTGACAGCCAGCTCTCCTGTTCCCATGCCAGTCGCTGCTGCGTCGTAATGGGCCACTTGCATTTTCGGAACGCGGCAGTACACCAGCCACATCCTACACAACTACATTCTACTCGAGCTCATGTTCGAGCGGAAACTTGCCTTTAATGTTGTCTTTTGGAGTTTACGGAAGGTTATAAAAGCTAGGCGTTTTGGGTCACATGAGGACGATAGGGGGCGGCTATGGGAAGACCACACCCACTTGCCACACACTGGGCAGGGTATGTCATTTATTCAGGCGTTAAGGGCTAGATGCCAGTTATCAGGCTGCATCGGCGAGGCGCCAAAGGGACGCGACATTGTCGCATGTACTATATGTTTAGCTCTTCGCATGGAGCCAAGGTCTAATAGAGCGTTGGCCGTGTAACAACATGCATTTTGCCAGCATTCATGCCGTATCTAGAAGTCGTCATTGACAGTGAACTTCAGCTTGGACGTTGATGTCTTCCTTGCCAACAGCTACTGCAACCGCCCTTGGGGATACCAGCATAATGGTAAGTCAAAGCCCCCAAAGGGTTTCCAGGGGATATATATATATATATATATGTATATTGTATGCAATCACATGTAAGTGGTATGAATAAGTATTACATCGCATCAGATTGATACGTTTGAGACGAGGGGCAACACTGAAAGCGGTAGCAAGGCGATGAGTAGATTTACGGTGTTCGGATGCTTGTGTTTCAGTTAAATCTGACTCCAGCGAGTCACTGAGCTGGCCAGCATCTGCAATTCTGGTTGTTGGTGAGGTTCTGGAGCCTACCTTAGCAGTCACCGTCGGTGGTCGGACATTCTCGAATCCTAGTACCATACTACATAATCAACCCACCCCGTATGTCCGACAGGTGAAAGTGGGCGGCTGGATGGACGTATGTATGTAGGTCTATTTCTGGCTTTACTTACATGAGCCTGTCCTGTTTCGTGATTTATTGCCTGCCTTGTTTAATCTTGAGAGTTCAGCATATGCAATGGGCAAGGGTGTTGTGTCGTGACTATACACGGTATGTGGACAGCAAAGAGGATCAATACGAGAGCCAAAATGATCGGTCGACCGCCCTATCCGACTCCGGCTGAGTACGGAGAAGCATTGCCATGACATGAATGAATGCATTCAGTTATGCCCATTACGAACAACCACGTACGTGATTGCCAGGAGTCAACGCTATTGACGTGTGTAGCGGAGTCAGCCACACTTGATTAGACCAGTGCACTCATTCACTGTATCCTGACGAAACTGAGTATTATCTAAGATACCCCATAGAGCTTTACATTGAGCTTCATTTCATTCAGCTGGTGTGGTACTGTGCAGCAGTGTGTTCCCTTGCAGTGTGAGCTTGGGAGGTGACTCCGTAGACGACCTAACCTACATACGATGATGCCATCTCGGATAAGGAAGCGCATGATCTCAAGTGCTATCAGGCCAGGTGGGTATGATAGATAGCGTAGCTGCGTACTCCGTAGGTAGAACAAGCAACGATATACATTTCCAACTTCCAGAATTTGCGCTCACGTAGGTACCTAAGAGTCAGTATGAAATAGCATTGCAAATCATTGTCAATTCTCGGTAGACAAGAGGGGAGATAGAAAAAGAACCGCGACGCTGGCTTGCTTTGTTGGAGTTGGTGGGCAAGCGAGAGCTCCGAACAGTACCTGATGCATCATCGTCATTCCGTATCAGACGTCCCTCTGACAAGACTCCGGACTTACCAAATCCAAGCTCCAAACGCGTTGCATTTCGACATGCTGCCAACGCTCGCATAGTACTCGAAGGAGAAAATCAATTATATATATAGTCTCGAGTAAAAGATGCAATGTTCGAGGCCGTTATTGCATCTCTAGACAATTGGTTTTCGTGGTGAAATCGGTTAGCCGGGTGTCTTCAATTGCCAGTGTCCCTGCTGTCCGTTGCTACCGTATGTACCCACCTCCACACTGGCTGGCTCCAGCTGCACGCTGGGACTGGGATTAGGACTAGGTTACTCACTACAGGTACGGACGATATCAACGTCCTCCGACTCATCATAATCCCCCGTATTCCCCCAATAACCCTTCCAAGACAACAAATAACTGCCATCCATGACTGTTATCTTCGGCTTGATCTGCGGAAGAATTAGAAAGCCATAAGCGGGTGGCTTGTCTGGGCGTCCAAGGGCTCCTCCCCTCTCCATCCAGGAGTTCATCGTCCATCGTCCATCGCTGCCCCGAACCTTAACTAAAACCACCCTTATCTGCGATACCGCACCCTTCGACTGCCCATTTCCAGACTTGACTTTTGTGCCGAGTCTGAACCTTGCCCTCCTGATTTGCCCACCGCCGACTGTATTTCTGCGCAGTTTTACCACAGTGTCCCACTGTCGAGGTTATTTCGGCATTTGCTGCCCTGGCGTCTAGCCCACTTCGCCCGCTGGCGGGATCCCTACCCATCACACCACGAGCGACTTGACACGGGATGTCGAACCCATTCCCGCATGGCTCGGCCGGTTTGCCTCTAGATGCCTCTTTCACCGGCTACATTCCTAGCATGAGGTCGTCCTATGCCTCGATAACCTCCGCCACAAACCCGAACTCGACCTCGACCTCGACTTCGCAACCCCGAGCCAACCGCTTGTCGCATCTGCTGAACCCAGCCCACGAAATGAACTCGGATCTTTATCCGGGACGCCTGTCGTCCATGTTCCAGAACCATGCGATGGAGCTGGAGAGGGGCTCGTCTACGCCCGACGGAAACATGCCGAGTCTCGGGGCTCGGGTTCCACAGCTGCCACCGTTCTCCAGGGCGTTCCAGAAGTACATGAATGGCGGCACAGGCGATGGCCTATGGGCCAGTCAGTATCGACCCAGTGCTTTCTTCACACCATCGTACTTGAAAGGATCAAGCTATATACAGAAACTAGAAGAGGCGCACAAGGCGAAACAAGCACAGAAGGAGGGCCAGCAGCAAAGTGGTGGCACACATGTTTCCCAGGTTATCCCCGGATCGACTCACACAAAGCCGGTTTCCCATCATGGCATGACCTACGATCTGATCGAGAGGGCACCGCTTTTGGAAGAGGATGACTCGATAGCCCCGCTACCCACTAGATGGAACAAGGACGACAAACATGGCGGGCTAGAGGTCATGGGCGACGGCCAGGAAGTCAAGTATACTGGTCCAAAACCGGTCGGAGAGAGGGAGCACGAGGCTTGTGCCATTAGAGCTGACCACCCAATGCCTGCAGAGGCCGGAATCTACTATTTCGAAGTCACCATCCTGTCAAGGAAACGTGATGATACGACGATTAGTGTGGGCTTTTCACACAGGCCTGTGTCATTGGCTCGCCTACCAGGTTGGGAAACCGACTCTTATGGCTATCACGGTGACGATGGTCATGTGTATGCGGGTCACCAATCTGGCAAGGTATACGGTCCTACATTTGGCGTTGGAGACACGGTCGGATGCGGTGTGAATTTCAAAAACGGCACCGCATTCTTCACTAAGAATGGCATCCATCTTGGTATGTTGATCATCATCCTATGCTCTTCGAATATCTCCTGTAACACTGAGTTGACTTGATGAATAGGGACTGCCTGCCGAGACGTGAAGGGTCCAATCTACCCAGCAGTTGGTCTTAAGAAACAAAACGAACACATCAGGGTCAATTTTGGCCACACACCCTTCAATTTTGATATTGATGGGTTGATGCAATCAGAGCGGAACAAAGTAAAGCAGGAAATTTCTGGAACAAGGTGAGCTAAGTCACTGCGACCCTGTTCGAGTCCAAACTGACAATTCGACAGTATCGACAAGTTGGTTTCTCCTCCCCTGAGCGAGACGGATCTCATCCAACGACTGGTAAGTTGGAGCCTACATCAACTCGTATCTTGGTTCTCACTGACATGTCGGGCTTTTCAGGTACTCCAATTTCTTCAACATGACGGTTACGTTGAGACTGCGCGCGCTTTCGCAGAAGAAATACACGGGGAGAAGCAAGCCCTCAGAATTGACCCTAGCACTCAAGTAGGGGGCATCAACGTCAAAGATGATGAAGATGCAACACGCAGACAACGTATGTGAAACCAATACATGCCACCAGGGATAACTGACGCTGACCGAAACAGGTATACGGAGAGCTATATTAGGAGGAGACGTTGACCAGGCGCTCAAATACACAAATATCTACTATCCCCATGTCTTGGAGGACAACGAACAAGTACACTTCCGGTTAAGATGTTGCAAATTCATCGAAATGGTGCGGAAATCAGCCGAGTTCAACAACAATAACCATAGTGCGACAAACGGAAGCAACAGTGTTATTAAGAAGAGTAATGGCCGGCCACGGATGGACGACACCCCGAACGAGATGGATCTGGATGAGAACGTGCTCTCCAACGACGACAAGATGGAGACAGAAGAGGGCATGGATGCCGACGCTTTACTGCTTGATGCAGTACAATACGGCAAGCGGCTGCAAGCTGAGTTCATGAGCGATCCAAGGAAAGAGATTAGGAAAACACTGGAAGACGTCTTTTCCCTCCTGGCATACCAAAATCCGTTCCATGTCAAGGAGGTCGCGCACCTGCTTGATAAGAGAAATAGGGTGGCGGTCGCCGAAGAACTCAATTCAGCCATTCTAAGTAAGTATATATGCTCTCATCACATTTGCACCCTTTTTTCAGTCTACGTCTTACTAACATGTGGTGGCACTAGTGTCCTTGGGTAAATCATCTCGTTCGGCGTTGGAAAACCTCTATGGGCAGACCAGCGTATTGCTGGACTACCTTCGAGAGGACGGAGGCTCTGGCTCCTTCGTCACTGTCCAGTCGGTCATGGATGAGATACCCAAATCACAATTATTCTAGGAGGCCGAAAAAGAGACATGGGAATCTTTACTTTTGTAACAACACGCCTGGGGGCGCACCGTATCCGCCTCAACCCATTTCGAGATTTGACACGGTCGATGCTACCATCGTGGTACCCGAGGGGCTTTCTCTCATACACATTTAAGGCGTTTCGGACAGGGCTGTGGCGAACCGGCTTTTTTGTGGCTATGATGCATTGCTGAGCACGACTTCTGGCTTAAACTCGTTCCTTTACACGCGCTTCGTTATCCTTTGATATAGCAGCAGGTACGCGCGGAGGGGAACAGCCCAGATCACATCATAGCATAGAGTTGATCAGCATCAGTGGGCGGCTTGGGCACTGTCACTCATTATTCTCGAGGCAGTCGTACCCTAATCAACCACCCCGCCTTCGGATGTATTCCATTCGGAACGTCCTGTTTCTATTTGCGACTCAGCATAGTTTGGCCGCCGTCGGATGTAGAATAGTTGATAGGCCTTTTATTTCTGACGGGAAACGAGAGAGCGTCGGAACCATGTATTGGTATGGCATGAAGAGCGAAGGATACAACCGATGATCGTTCATGGATGGAATGATGGAGACAACCCTCTATTCAGCAACAGACAATCAACATCCCCTCCTCGTAAGCCAGGTCGTGTCCCAGTGAACGGAGATGTAATCTGCACTGAGCCGAAGTCGCCTAGCGTAGTTAGCTGCACTTGATCTAATTAGTGAAGCCTGCATGCAGGTTTGGTGATGTAGCCTTTGCTGTTGTCAGATTACCCCCTCCCCCCCCCCATTTCTGGCCAGTTTGCCTCCTCTCAAAAACACAATCGTAGGCCGGCCAGCTATCCCATTGCCGCCAGTTATTCGAAGCCGCCCACTCCAGACCATGTGACATGATATTTTGGGGCTTACTGGACTAATACCATAAATAGGACCTGCTGTTTCGTCGCTGCGCAAGATTCGAATGTTGCTCGCTGGATCCCTGCGATGCGCCTGCTTCGACTCGGAGATCTGAGCGGATTGATTGTCATCGAAGACTTGTTGGACAACACTCCGCCGTACGCCATACTTTGCTACACGTGGGAGAGAGGATTCGGCGACGAGGTGGCTCTTCAAGACATCCGAGAAGGGTATTGCGAACACAAGCCTGGCTATCGCAAGATTCTCTTCTGCGCTCCGGAGCGCAGGCGCGGCGCGACGGCCTCGAATACTTCTGGGTCGACACGTGCTGCATCGACAAGACGAGCTCGGCCGAGCTGGCAGAGGCGATCAACTCCATGTACCGCTGGTACCAGAACGCCGTGAAGTGCTACGTGTGCTTGTGGACGTCTCGGTGATGAACCACGAGGGTCCCAAGTACGAGGGTCCGGGCAGCTATGTGGTTCCCAACTACACCGGTTTGGACTATAGCAGTCGGAATTTCAGCACATGGCCGTGCTACACCTGCCGTGACTACATCAGTCGGAACCTCCTCGCCGGTCGGAACTATACCGGCCCGAACTACGAGACTGCCGGCAGTCCTCCCGGCAGTCCTCCCGGAAGTCCTCCCGGTAGTCCCCTCGACCGACACGTCCTGGCAAGATGCATTCCGAAGTAGTAGGTAGTGTACCAGAGGATTGACACTGCAGGAACTCCTTGCGACTTCCACTGTGGAATTCTTTTCTCCGAGTGGACGTATGGTTGGCGATAAGCAATCGCTCAAGCAAACGATCCAAGCCATGACTGAAATCCATTTTCGGCTTTTTCAACAAGGTTGGCAATCCGCGATTCCAGTTCATGAAAGGGTTACTTGGTCCTATAACCGGAAAACAGCACGTCCGGAAGACAAGGTGTACTCGTTGCTAGGGATAGTAGGGGTCTCTATGCCTGTGTAGTATACGGCGAGGAGGAGGAAGAAGCTTTTGTACGCCTTTGCAAGGAAATCATTCAACGTTGCGATAAGTACAAAGGTCGATCGATAGATGTATATTCGTCTGTAGCACCTACTGACATGCGGAGCCAACAGACGACAGTGGGGACTCCCGTCTCCTCCTCGTAGCTCGAAGCAGGCGCGAAGCAGTTGTCCGACTTCTGCTAGACAGAGGGGCGAACGGCAAACGCAAGAACAAGTGTGGCCAGACTGCTCTCATGCTCGCGGCTTCGAACGGCCATAGTGCCGTGGTCCGACTCCTCCTGGAGAGAGGGGCGAATGTCGACTCGGCCAACCGGTCTGGACATTCTGCCCTGCACTACGCAGTGAAGGGCGGTCACAAGGAAACAGCCGAGTTATTGCAGCGTTCACGTCAATCACGTCAGGCACGCCCGAGTAAAGAAACTGCGCGATCTGGAGCTCAACATATCCTACGGCTTTTAAACACATAATCGATCAGCGCAGCGTCACTTCATTCCTCTTCATGCGGGATTAGATATAGCCAGGGTGTTCGATCAGCGACACCTACATGGGTGGTTTGAGGTCGTGTGTATGGAAGAGTCGTTTCTTACCCAGGAGTGCACCCCACAGCGTGTTGATAGCTTTTGCATTTTACCCCTTTTACGGCAAATCACCAGTGTACGCCAGCATTCCCCCATCTCCCGATCTCGACCAACTTCTTCTTGTTTTCTTGTTCTTCTCTTTTCCCGGAAATTGCATTATATTATTACTCAATTCAAATATGAGTCGTAGTCTACTAAGGAATGTATGTCACCGAGCGATGTTGCCTTTTGGAATATCTCTGACAGCCATTTCGTCTTCAGCCCTACCAGCATCTTAGGCTGTTAAATATTTGGCTTTGGTTGATAGAACGGAATGTCCGTAATGGGCGACGCATTGTGGGACTCCTGTGCTTCTACCTTCGCTTGAGCGGTGAATGCATGTTTCGCAGCAGCTGCAACCTCATCCAGTCTCGTTGCCTAGATTGGCCAGATAAATCTGGCCGTCAGACCGACGAGAAGATACGTCTTGTTTTTGTTAAAGAGGCGCCTGGAATCGATAGGCGTGACCTGCAGATGATTTAGATGGGTTCAGCTTTTAATGCAGCTTAAAAAGCACACGCGTTGTAGTTCGCGTACTCCTGGGTAAGAAGGGCGAGCATTTACTAGGCTGTCCTACGGCCTTGTGATCTGTAGATGGCTTCCTTTCTTCCAATGCGTGGCCCCACGACCAGCCAAGCGCATACGATGAGCGCGCCGCCGACGCCAAGCAAGCACGCCCAGAAGAATCAATAGTTCGAGGTCGTGTGCGTGAAAGAATACTCTTCGTCCAGCATCGCTCCTCCCAATTGCTGTGACATACCTCGCAATGGCGCACCAGTACTATTACTTACCTATCAAAGTAGCAATGCGGCATGTGATCGGGGATCGCTCCGCTGTACCTTGAGTAGACCAATTCCCCCAGTGCCTCAACTGTGGTCCTGCTATTACCGCGGGGTGATGATGCAAAATCGGACAGATTGGCCACTGCAAGGAACATGACTCGCGCCAAGGGGTATGAAGTCTGTCGTGCTGGTTTATCTCGACATTCGCTACTGACCGCTATCGCCTCCGTCCACCCACTCGAAGTGGGCATGCCACTCGAAAGGGATCGGGGACAAGACCGAGGAGGAGGCGATAACGATGTGGGAATCTAAGTTGATCAAAACTCCTCACCGCCCAGAAGGACCATTCGCAGCTTTCAGCAGCCGATCCCGGTTGGAAACACGGGGATGCCAACCGAAATTTCTTTTTGAGTCACACTACGCAGAAGAGAACCGAGAAATCCTGTTTGTATATCCTGGCAACGTCACCGAATCTATGAAAGGCGACTGCCCAGTGGTTATACTACGTACTTGGGCGTGGTGTTGTAATAGCAAGTGTGCACAATGTAAACGGATCTCAAGAGGTAATATGCGAGAAGAGTGATTCCATAACTAGCAATAGTATATGATATAGTATGTGGTGCCAGATTATCACCAACGCCATCCGCGAGCTGACAGGCCAAGCCCGGGGAATCCTTCCCATTGACGCCATGCTGTCCATCTAAACTGAAGGAAATTGTCCATAGGGGATGCCGGTCACTGGTTCTAGAAGGAAAGAGCAGAGTATTAGATGCCATCTTTTCCCCTCCCGACCACGTGCCATCGTGCCCCTATTAGACGAGACCGACGTCTAATGAGTAGGGCAGGATACAACGTGATGCGTCATGTGATACCGATGGGGTATTCCCGCGTCTCGAGTCACCAAGACACCTCAAGGCGTGCCATGTTCCAGACCTCCCATCTTTTCCTGATCGTGGAGATGCGACTCTTCCCATTAGGTAGCAGGGCAGAAGCGTGTAGCAACCCAACATGCCCCTAGTAAAAAAAGATGCCGGAAAACAAACGCGCCATGCCAATGTAATACCCCAGATACCCCGAATTACGGCCGACCTGGTGCCTTTCCCCCAAGGCTTGCTAGCAGAGTGTCACCAATGCTATGCAGGGGACCAGGTCAACTGTGGGCTAGGGCTAAAAAAGATTGAACTCCTCACGTCATGGCGCTACCACGCTGGCTGCCCCCACAGCCGAGACCGTTTCGCGTCCTCGGTCTTTCTCCAGATTCCCCCAAAAGATGTGTACGATCACGCCATGCTACACCGGACTCGGGCGCGCCGTACGTTTTGCTCCTCCGATCCCCCATCGCGCTATCCCCATAGCCTGCCCTTGGGCATCATTCGGGGCCAAAGGCGGGAGAGCATTGCGATCAACAACAAGGGGTGAAAGGTGGAGAAACCCTATGAGATCCCAATGCTCTCCATGTCACGCATCAGACAGGCCATCTGTGCTCGCTTGGCCGCCTCGGCGACAAGGTTGAAGTCGCGGAGGAAAGCATCAGTACTTGGCTGTTTCACTTCCCTTGTCGGAGGCGGGGGAGGTGCAATGAAGCTGTGTGCGGGCGATGCTTGTTGCGAACTTGACTGTGTGGTTGATGTGGATGTTACCGTAGCCGATGGGCGCTGGGCAGAAGGAGAAGAGATCGGGGCGTTCATGTCGGCGGCTTTGCTTGGTTGTCTTGCTATGCGACGACCGGTGATGATGGAGACGGTGATGCGACTCGGTCACAATAACAGTAATAGACTCGACTTTGCTTTTTTTGATCCAAGTCCTAATCAAGTTGAATATTGCTTTCGGAGAGTATGTCTCGAGAGCGGGAGAGTTTGACGTGTGTTGCCTCGTGAGGGGGTTCAGATCTCTGTTGCGCGACAGTGTGGTCGGACAGTCGCAGCAGCTTAATATATGCTCTCCAAATTATGCGGAGTAGCTGGGGATCAAGTAATCGCTGGAGGTGCAGCAATAAGGTTGTGGCGCCTGCTGCTTCCCGAGATACGCTTGTGATGGTATTGGGCGACTGTGAACACGAGATTGCCTTGGATTTGTCGTACGACTGAAGAGCAGGGTCGGGTTCCGGCTGGATTAGGCAATCACCTCGGTTGAGTATATTGACTGCAAATATGGCTGAACGGAGCCGTCTCAAAGAGGATCTTGTATGTCAAGATGGAGCTCTTTTACTCTTCAGAATAAGAATAATACGAAGAGGGGGAAAAGTTGTGTTGACTTTGGTTGGCAGAGTATGTGACTTGTGGTTTGATAAGGATACAGTTTCTGAGGGCGAGAAACGTGGGATGCAAGAGTGGTAAATGGGAAAGAAAGGGGACAAACAAAGGAAGTAGGTCTCCTTGACTTGGGATCGATCGATAAAAGTAAGACAAGGCTTTCGATGGACTTGAGTCGTGATGGTCGTTGATGATCACCAGTCCTTGGATTGTGGTTGGGTAGTACGTGGGATGTGAGCAGCGATGATGTATTGGCTATCGCTTTCTTGGTATTCACCCCAGGCAGATATATGTCATCCAAGAATCCAAGATGGAGGGATGGATCGGCACCTTGCTTGGCTCGAGGAACCTTCGTAAAACTTTGGGGGTACAAGCGGGGAATGGGGAAAGACTTCCAATGCAACGGAGCACAGTCGATACAGTGGCTGGCTGAATGAGGGATCAAATTGATTGAGATGGGGGAGCACAGAATAGATTGATTGCGAACCGAGGCTGCTTATTAAAAAGAACTCGACGGAGGCGGAATCGGTTTCTTTCTTTCTCGAGATAAAGAATTACCGAAGGCGGAGAAGTACCGGGGAAGGCCCTTTTCTCTTTTTTTTTTTCTCTGCTTCGCTGTTTCCTCCGTACCAGAGTGGAGTTGCAGAAGATGATAATTCACGATGCAGATGGAGCTTGGAATGGGGCTAGAAATCACGAACAAAGAAGAGAACGGCCGTATTCGGCCGGGCGGTTTGGGGGAATCTGGGCCTTGCTCTTTTCTCATGCAGAGTCGAAATCCGGGGATATCCACCAAGATAGATCCAATATGTACATGCTAGTCCCCTTACCCAAGTGGAAGATACCTAGGTTACGGGGTAATGGGGATGGGCAATGTTGACTCCGGGCATCAAATGAAACCGTCCCAATACAGAAACGATATCTTGGCCTCTGACCACAAACATACGGCTCTCAGCTCAGCTGTGGAAACCTTGACGCCAGCAATTTGTCCTCCAACATCACAGGCTGAATACATTTTCCATACATATGCGCTTGGGAGATCGAGAAATCGAGCATCTATCGAAGTGACTTGGGGGCCCTTTAGCTTCAACGACATCATCATACAGCTGAGGTTAGGTTGGATTCACCTGCGTTGCTTGCAGCACCTGGCTGGCAGAGTGCCTGAGGAGAGAGGTGGTGCAATGCAGACATCGACCACCTCGGGCTGGTCGGCTAACGTCCTCATAGGCGCGGCTCAGCGGCTGTCTCGACCGATAAGCTATGCCCTGTTCAGGCCTGCATCACGATAATAGATTGTTTGTATACTCGCTTAGACTCGCCGTCCTTTGGTTGTCTCTCCAATTCGAACGCTCTAGCTTGTGCTGTTGTTATTTGGAACCGAGTTTCTGCGTCTTGGCGCTGTTTTCGCGACGATCCAGACAATCTATCATGGCACTCGGTCAGTGTCACCAAGAAGTTACGAGTGCATGTTGTGTCTGAATCCCCGGAGTGCTTGTAGATTAGGTTTTAGGTAGCTACAGTGTTTGCATGTGCATTAACCTACATAGGTCATGTACCGTTGTGTGGGAGTAGGCATTTGGAGATAAGGGACGAGTAGCACCAACAGGCCCAACCTGTTTTGGCTTGTATCTTTTTTTCTTTCTGGAAGGACTTCCATTTCCAGAAACCCCCACGCAGGTGGGCTCTTTGTCCCTCCCCGCATGTCCCCCAGACTCTGGCTTGTGATCGTCATTGGAGAGTCGGAGTGTTCGTCCAGTTAAATGAGCAATCAGAAGCCATCTGACTCAGGGATGGGCTAGGTCTTAGACAAGTCTGGACCTAGAAGCACACCTCGCTAACTGGCATCGTGGGCAATAAATTCGGCCGTCTTCTGCCGCCTGCATGTGTGTTAAGTAAGTGCATCGAGATTAATCAGGCGCATGAGTGAGGCACGCAGTTAATCAATTCTCCGCCCAGCATCGTCGGACATGCCCATGCTTCCGCCCCTGCAAGCCGCCCCGGGACCCTGAAGTTCAAGAGGAGCTCTGTCTGTGGGAACACGGGTGGGGTCACGCGAATATATCTCGGGATGGGCATTGCTGCTGTCCAGTACGGAGCAGAACGGAGAAAGGGAAGGGAAATGAAATTTCTCCCAAAAGCTGCCCGATGAGTGCTCCGCCAAAAACCAATACTGCAACTAAACATCAGGAGATGGGAAAACTTGTACATACATGTCAAACCCATCGGTAGTTGATCATGGCTATGGCGGCTGCCCGTCTTTTTATTGTACACACCCTTTAGGATCTGTATCGTATCTGCAAGCAGGCGATGAGGCCCATCCGGGTAACCGGTGGAAATGTGGGACCTGAGCTTCTCCGTCCAAAATTTGGCCCTTTGGTCGGCGCCATAACGGGCCGTTAACAGCTGAAGTGGGGATCGCAGTGGGGATCGCAGAGCTTCAGCATCGAAGCAATAATTTTGTAGGCGGAACAATACGCCCGGCTGCATTGCATTGCGTCGCTGTCGCTATCGCCAGCACTTTGAGCGGATCTTGGCAAAGGCCTGCCCCGAACGAATTCGAAGACAATCGCCAATAGACGGACATCTCGGAATCAGGTACGGCATACGACCTCACACACCTCTTATGCCTGCCATGTCGCAATCTCCAGCGGCAGCGGCTGCAGCAGCAGCAGCAGCACCTGGCCCGGCAACCACCACCTCATCTATGCACACCCCAGCTCCTGCAGCTCCTCACCGGACTGCTCCCCGGTCTAGCTGGTTTACGATACCAGAACCTCTGCGGCTTGTTTTCAACCAGTTCCCATTAGTGACATATGCTCCTAATGAACTGCCTGTCCGCTCACCCTTCAACAGAGATCTTCCCGTCCTCTATGTCTTCGCCTCCGACCAGGGTGCCTTGAAGGGATTACCTAGCTACAACCCTTCATGCTTAAAGTGGCAGGTTTGTGGAGTACCTACCTTGCGGAGGTCTAGGCCCGTGTCGCTAATAACCTGCCTTAGACTTTCCTTAAGCTGGCCGGAGTCCAGTTCCGCATAGCACCTTCAAGCAACCACGCCTCACCAACTGGCGCGTTGCCTTTCCTCATCCCACCTTCGAGTCCCACAGATGCTGCGTCGCAAAAACCCATCCCGTCAAGTAAGCTGGAGAGATATGCGCTCGAAAGGGGCCCCGAGAAGCTCGCGGATGCGGCAGGATCCAAGCTAGACGCATACCAGGCACTGCTCGACAGCCGGATACGGAATGCTTGGCTATACGCGCTGTACCTGTCCCCGGGGAACTCTTCGCTTCTGTCCCAGCTCTACGTGGAACCCTGTTCAGCGTCGATGGTCGTTCGGACAACGATACTGCACAAGTTGCGCCGGGCCGCCGAGGCCGAAGTTCTTCAGTCCATAGGGGCCCCCAGAGTGCCCCCTACGGCTCTATATATCGGTGCGGAGCAGGCTTTCGAGGCACTCTTGCGGCCCTGGGGCCCGACGAATGGTTCTTTGGGAGCTCGCAGCCAGGTCTCTTTGATGCGGCCGTGTTTGCCTATACGCATCTGCTGCTTGAGGACAGCTTGGAATGGATTGATACAAGGTTACAAGACTCGCTGCTGAAATATCCTGCTCTGGTGGAGCACAGAAAGAAGCTATTCTCCAGATGTTGGGGGCAAGCAAACGAGTAGGGAAAATGATTTACGATGCTATCCGACATATATTGGCTGTAACTGTAGATTATGTGCAAGGCCGGCGCGCCATGCTGTAACAAAAAATATGTATACCCTCAAATATAGAACAAAGACCCTGGACTTTCAGGGCATTCATTTTACAACCTGGCTTAACCTAGCCGCTGTGCAAGTGCCACGTCACGGACGTGTGGAAATAAAACTCGACCTCCCGTGATGGGATGAACTAGTAGTTACATTCGGGCCATAAGGTGAACTCCGCCATCAACATTGATGGTGGCACCATTGACGAAAGACCTAATGTATCGTGAGCAAAAATTGCAGCTCAAAAACAGACCCAAGAGCGTGGAGATATGAGGGAAACAACTTACCCAGCCCGACTCGCCAGGAAGATGCAAGCTCCAGCCACGTCGCCGGGGGCGCCAATGCGGCCCATGGGGTTCCCCTCCTCCATGTCCTTCTTCATGGTCTTCATCGCGAAGGCCGTCATCTTGGTGTCGAACGGCCCGCACGCTAGAGTGTTGACAGTGATGCCGCGGGGCCCGAGCTTCGCCGCCAGCACGCGGCTCAGGTGGTGCAGGCCGGCCTTGGCGGCCGAGTAGCTGTAGTTGTCAAGCAGTGGCACGCGCAGGGCGTCGATGGAGCCGATGTTGACGACGGACGCGGGGGACGGGCAGCCGGTCTCGGCGTCGGGCGCTTCGTTGGACGCGGCGGCTTCCAGTAATGGGCCCAGCAGCTGCGTCAGCGTGAAGACGCGCTGCAGGTTCAGCGTCAGCACGCGGCCCCACTGGGCGTCGGGGAAGTTCTCGAAGGGCGCGCCCCAGGCCACGCCGCTGTTGTTGACGAGCACGTGCAGCTTCGTCTCGCCGTGGCGCTGCTGCAGCTCCCTCGCGAGGCGCTCGCACTCGGCCAGCGAGGCCAGGTCCGCGGGCAGCGCGATCGCCTGGCCGGGCCCCGCCGCGGTCAGTTCCCGCGCTGCGGCCTCGCAGGCGGCGGCGTCCCGGCTGCTGATGTAGACCTTGGCGCCGTTGGCGACGAAGCCCTGGGAGATCATGCGGCCGATGCCCTTGGCGCCTGGGGGGTTTCAGATGAGGTTAGATGATCAATTACTTGATAATCAGGAGTAGTGGTCTGGGATGCGGTCGAGGTGTATGACATACCGCCCGTGACCAGCACGACTTTGTCCTGTGATTCGATGTTAGTGCGAGCTTCAGGGGTAAGTACTCGAGAACGGGTAATACCTTGACATCGAAAAGCTTGTTGACCTTCATCTTTACTACCTATTCAAAAGGTTCAATTACAGAACAAACAACCAGAAAAACGCGAAGTATGAATACGGCCAACCTCAGGTTGTGTTTACAACATCAAAGGTGACATCTACAGACTCGAGATATCTCATCTGTTGTGTAATGATCAATGGACGTCTCATGCGGAAAGTGGGGCCGAGCCGAGGCTCAATTGGCGTTGCAGTTTAGGTTTACGTTAAGCACGACCGCAGCCGAGAACTGCAGCTACAAGACATGACAAGAAAAACGGAGAGGCGCATCCTAGAATTTAATTCGACCTCACCATATAATCGTATAGCTTTATTGCGCTCAATGTATTTGTGGTCTACGAAGTCATACCGAGTCCGCCCCGATGCTGCCAATTAGTAAAGGGCAAACAGAGGGGGACGATGCCTAACCCCACTTCTCGTCGTTAACCACCATGAGGCTGCCAGCGCTGCTGCTGGTCCACTTGACCTCCTCTTCTGCTTGACACCAACAACATCACCGCCATGGCCGAAAACTCGCAGGAACAGGGTCAAGCAAAACAGCCGGAGCGTTCTCTCACGGAACACTTCGGGGGATCCGAGCCCTCGCAACACCCCTCACGCTGGAACGCATGCTGGGAGGAAGAGTACACACCGTGGGACCGCGGCGGTCCCAGTATGGCTTTGTCGGATCTGCTCCCGTTTCTCCCGCCCGCCACCACCATGGGAAGCCAGAAGAAGCCCTTGACGGCGCTGGTTCCGGGATGCGGGCGTGGCCACGACGTCCTACTCTTGAGCTCTTTCGGTTTCGACACGGTGGGCTTGGACGTCTCCGAGCGGGCCATGGCCGAGGCCCGCAAGAATGCCGAGAGCATCAACCTGGACGAGGTCTACCCGCTGAAGGGAGAAGTAAGGCAGCAGCGTGGAACTTACAAGTTCTTGGTTGGAGACTTCTTCGGTCAGGACTGGGTTACTGAGTCGGGTGTGGAAGGGGGCAAATTTGACCTCATCTTCGACTACACGGTAAGGCTACCGAGGCCAAATTATGAAAAGCAGAAAGCTAACACAAAACTACATAGTTTGGTTGCGCATTACCACCTTCGGCTAGACCTGCATGGGCGCAGCGTTACAGGGACCTGCTGGCTCCCGTTGGCCGTCTCGTCTGCCTGGAGTTCCCGTCTACGAAGAAGCCGGAGGAGCCCGGCCCACCATGGACAATGAACCCGCATACCTATGTGGCGCACCTTGGCCACCCCGGGGAGGAGGTCGCTACGGATGAGCATGGTGGAGTTATAAAAGACAAGGTCGAACCACCCAGGGACGACGGCCTTATACGTCTGTTGCACACGAGGCCGCCAAGGACCCATGCCGCTGGCTATAAAGACGGACAAGTGGTTGACTGCATTTCCATCTGGTGTCATACCGCAGCTGCATAGCCGTTGGTAGTATTTGCGTTACATAGGTGTGGAAAGCGTTCGTGCCCACGGTTTGAATTGAATACAAGGATCACTCAACTCAACAGTACCAAGCAAGTAGTATCCCAAGGTCAGTGAACTCATGAAGAAGGAATATCGTACATATCATGGAGCGGTTCGGACTCGGGTTCTGACTCGGATACGGAGACCGATTGCTCAAGCAATGTGTTCCTCAAAGACCGTCAAACAGCTGTTACGTCAAGGGCCTCATAAAGATCCAGGGTCTCTGCTGCAGTCACGGAGGCTAGGTAGTACAAACAAGCTCGGTGTGAGAACAAGCAGCAGGGTCGGGAACTTGTCCAAAGATGGCCCAGACAGAAATCTCGACTGGGCTTTGATTGAGCTGAACAGATATGCTCCGAATCGTTTGTCTTTCCCATCAAACGCAGGAGATGTGCCATTGATTGAGTACGGGTCCAATGATCTCCAGACGCCTTGTGCGGGCCCATGATAAGAAAAGATAAAATATACGCGCAGCGATGATCAGCGGATCAAAGGGCCCCGAAGGCAGAATTCATCTCTACCTTGCCTTCGCGAATCCTCCTAAGTCCAGTAACTGGTTTGTCGATGCAATGACCATTAATCTGGATGAAGGCAAAAGCCTGTTCTACCCAATGGTTCCAACTTCTTCTCTCGGACAATGTACACACATCCAGGAGCCGCAGATGGTGACTCGGGGTCTTGGGTTGTAGATGAAAAGACGTTGTCGCTGTCAACGCCTTTGGAGGTTGTTACATCATTCCCATCAAGGCCACCTGCAGCGATATCTGAAAACAACTTCAGTCTCGCTTCCTTCTGTTTCAGATGTGGAGAACTTATCCACGGATCTGCCTCTTCTGGTAGTTAGCTTCTTAAGTTACCAGATCAGAGTCTACACGAAAAATTGGATGGCAGCCGTGTGGGCACATGTAGACGTCGAAGTACGGACGAACGCGACAGGATGACGGGACGGAAGCCAGCATGGTATCAGTAGGACCATGGGAGGGACTCACGATAGGAGGTGATGAACTCCACGAACTCATACACCAGCGGTATTGTCTCTTTCTAGGTGGCACCCACACGACGTCCGAAAGGTGGCCGTCATAGCGTATGGAATGTATCTAGTTAAGCCGTCCGGAAGGCTGAGTAACAAACACGATATATACCCCTAGGGAGGTTATGGCCATCTTCGGATATCCGTGCGCCATTAATCTATACAGTAACGACGACGATAATAACAAGTATTCGTGTCAGTCACGTAATCCTGGAGTGAAAGCCAGGTGGAACGGTTATAAACATTGACTAGGAGCCCTGGTATGTTCCACTGCCCAGGTGAACGTGTGGTAAACTTACCGTCTGAGATTCGTTATGTATTCACCGTCCTAAATCCTTACATTCACTGTCCGAAACTTGGTGGTCTGAATTTACCGCGGCCAGATAATGTATTTAAACACCCTTCAGATCCATCCTCAGCTTCCTACTTCCTTGCTTTCCATCAACCCTCCACACCAACATCCGTCTAGTCCAGACTCGGCTTTCTAAACTTGTTTTCTCTTCATCAACCGTCCACACCAAGATACACATGTAACCCTATCAATTGCAACGCTGTACAGTCATCACCTTTCCCGTAAGTCACCACCACAAGAAACTGTCTGTACAGTATTACAGCGCCAACCGCGCTATCTCCAACTTTTCGCTGGGTATTTTGGTTTACAGCCCAGTATGGCATTGATCTCAAAACTCCCAGTTGAGCTCGTGATCGAAATCGTCAACGAGGTCATCGAGTCTAGAGTCTCACTTATTGAGAATGAACCCGTCATCGTCAACGTCGCCGACCTTCGATCTCTGTCGCTTGCCTGTCGCAACTTCCGGGGTGTTGTCAAGGAGCTTCTCTTTCGCTGGAACAAGAAACATGGCCATTCGAGCGCTTTTGTGTGGGCTATAAAGAATGGAAGAATCGACACTTTGGAGGATTGCCGCGCATTCGGTCTTGATCCCCTGAGCCCTGGCTCGCATCATCACGACCAATGGCTGGAACCCCCCAGTGACGAACCCCCTCTCTGCTGCCAGACACCCATCGGTTTGGCTATCAGGCACCGGAAATTCGCCGTTGTCAAGTAGTTCCTGGAAATGGGAGTGTCGTCGGCTAATCAGGACTGTTCGGCTGCCGACTTGACTTGGACCTATTGGAAAGAAGAAACAGTGCCCCAATGGAGTGCCCTCCAGTATGCTTTGAGCCACAAATCAAATTCCATTGCCGCGCTCCTCACCCAGAAGGGTGAAGGCCTGGCATTCGCCGACGACACCAAGAGCCCCAATCCTAAGCAGCAGCACGCTATCCATATCGCAGCTGAAAACGGGCTGATCGATGTCATCAACATGTTGGTACATGAACATCACGTGGACATCAACACTACCGATACCAATGGCGAGACAGCTCTCCATTATGCCACCAGCACACTTGAGAACAAGAAGACACTCTTGTTCCTCATCGGCCTCGGCGCCAAATTGAACCAGGCGGCGGCTGGTGGGATCACTCCTTTAGTGAAGGCTATGGATTCCAGCTGCTTTATCAACGCCTTTCAGCTGATCAAAGCCGGAGCTGAGGTCAAGATTCCCGGCCCTCCTGCGCCCTATCTGGCGTCCCCTGTCGAAGCTTGCCTCGCGAACTACCCGTCTGATTGTTCCACGGAGAGGAAAAACGATTTCCTGCAAGCCCGTCTCTTGGAGGTCCTGCTTAAAAAGGGGGCCTCGGTCCACGGCGGATACCCGGGAGAACCACTGCCAACCATGACTGCTGATGGATACTCGGGAGAGCCGCTGCCGATCATGACTGCCATGCGCGTCTTCCAAGGGCAGGCTGTCCAGGTCCTCCTGCGGCATGGCGCGCAGTTCCCTCCAATCGGAGAGCACCCGAGCATCGCCGCCTACGTCTTGGACGCTGCCTACGACGACATATTTGAATTCCTGCCGAGAATGCAGATTTTGTTCGACTGCGGCGTCTCGAGAATGGACGATCCTTTCGATAAGGACCACACGATTCTGCAGGTGCTGGCGAGCATGGCTAGAGAATGTCCAGGTTGCTTGACAGGCGTCCTGGAGAGCGGTTGACGCCTCGTAGCCCCTGAGCACGTGTATTGTGTTCTCCATGAGTGCATCCGCGGTGGCAATTATAAAGCAGTCGAGTTCTTTGCCGGAATCGATCTCGGATGTTATTGGGGCGGCGATAGTGGATGGGAGTTGATATTCGGGCCTATAAATTAACTCTGGACAAAATTAAGCGCCGGACGGAGCAGCGGTCGGAGGAGATCGAGCCAGCGGACGGAACCATTTATATGACGGTTGCACCATGAGTCGATTGCAACATGGGACGTAGCACCATGGCCGGTGCCTACTTATGCATAGCGTGTACTAGTATATAGACCACAGCAAAGTTCACCAATATACTGAGTCTACTAATCCATGCGACTAATTACCATAATGACGTCTGGTATTGTTAAGGTAGTTTCCATGTGACCCCTACTTGACTACTCTAATACTCAGGCACCTATATTCTAGTCTCGAACTGGCAGAATGACCTCGATCAGAAGAACTTCATTCCCGTCGCCTTTGTTATAGATACCTGTGACTTCCAAGCCGCAGCTCTCAATGAACGCAATTCACGCTCGGTGCGCTCGCGAGACGAGAGCTGGTTCATCATGAATAGGTCCATTGACACGTGCTGCCATGCAGCATGCTGATCGGAAACAACCTAATAGTGAACTACGTTAATCCTGGGTCCTGGTTTCTTTCCCTCATGCCCTCTAATCATAGGGAAAGACAGAAGGAGAGGGGTTATAGCTGTGAAGTAGAAGAAACTACATACACAATCGCTTATGAGGATTCTGGAATACCCGGGCTCCATAGCGTCCTTCAGCTGGGTCAGAATCTTGCGGCATTGCTCGTCCGGCCAGTCGTGCAGGACGGTGCGCATGAAGTAGGCGCGGGCGCCCTTGACGGGCTGCGGGGTGAAGAAATCGTGAGCCTGCAGCTCGATGCGGCCGTCGGCGCCGACACACTTCTCGGTCGCGGCGGTTATAACTTCGGGGAGCTCTTGCAGGACCAGCCGGCCCGTGCACTGTGGGACGGCGGTCCGGGAGTCCTGCAGGATCTGGCCTATACTGCTGCCGACGTCGACGAAGGCCGAAGCGTCCCCGTGGGGTTTCAGACCCTCGACAAGCCGCGACTGCGGCGGGTACATGTCCGTCCAGCTCGGGCGGTGCTGCCGCAGCGTGTGGATGTAGTTGTGGAAGGCCTCGAACACTTCCGGGTGCTCCGTAAGCCAGGCAAATGCTGGCTTCTGTTCATTTGCGTATTGGAACGGCCCGTCCAGGGCGATCTCAGGGTTCTGAAACTTGGTGTTCCTGAGATATTCTGGCAACTTGGCAAATGATGCCTGGTTTATTCAAAGCTGTAAGTATATGGTTTAGCAAGGATACAGGAGCAAGGTAAAAAAATGCTTTGAAGCCGTACTTGAAGATGATACCAAAGGCGTATTCCTTAGTCGCCAGCAAGTTGGTCATTCTATTAGGCACGTAAAGGTCAGGGCCCTGTTCGTTTAGCATGCCCATGGATACACAAGCACAGCTGATACGCTTCACCAGCGTAGGGGAGGCTCCCGTTGCAGCAGCCAGATCCTCATTGGACTTGGGGCGGCTGCCGAGGACGGCTGTCTCGAAGATCTTCAGATCAACAGCGATGCGAGCAGCCACTGTTCGGGTCGGCTGCGCGAGATGGCGAGATTACATCAGTAAACCCTATCGTCAGTTAGAACTGATGGAATCATGGTGACCCCCTTACCAGTGCCCATATGTGCCACAGGAGAGATTCCATCGGCGTTTCAGCTGCAAGCACGAGCTCTCGCGCACTTTCAACCAACTTCTCGCGCGCTGCTGGGTCATCGCTCATGACCTTTTCGCCGTCTTCAGGCACCTGCCTAGGGCTCGAGCGAGGTTCTCCTTCTCGGGTGTTGCGGCAGCCATGATGATGAAAAGAGGAGGCTCAGAGGTGCCAGAAGCTGAACTGATATATTGAATGACAGGGTCCACTTACGACTTCTGGGGTCTGCTATGGCTATCCCGGGCAGGCTTGCGCCTTAAGCATACCCTTGGTTGAAGCACTACGTAGGACGTGACGAGGTCATGCTGGTCACTTGGGGTTCCTACAATGAGTGGCATCAGAGTAAGTATTGTAGATGATTACCCAAGTCACCTGGGGGATAAAGAATGTTGTGCCCGCAACAATGAGTGAGGGGTAAACACATTTCGATATTCCTAGATGGACTTGGTGTCGCACCAATGCAACAGTGTGGGATTGGTGGAGGAGGTGGAAGGGGGTATCGGTATTCGCGAAGCGGACCGAACCCTGGGCTATATAAGAAGTAATGTTTTTCCTCTCTTTAAAACGGTCCACACTCCGAGCAGAAAACCAGCCCAGATTAAGGATGGATACGGCAAACTCAAGTCAGTTGATCACCGTGTAAGTCTTCCCGCGTCTACAGATGGCTCTTACTTCATTAAACTTTGCGCATCCGATAGGTTTGACGGCGCACTTACTATCCGCGGTAAACCTCGCCCTGGGAGGGACTTCCCTTTCGAGGCGACATTCATTCTCGACCACCCTTCGTTCCGGCAGTTCCGGTCAGCGAAACCACCACGCCACCTGCACCCTTACCAGGAGGAATACGTACAGGTCCTCGAAGGCGCCTTGGTGCTCGAGATTGAAGGCCGTGAGCACGTCGTGCGTCCAGAGGACGGCGAGTTCACCATTGCCCCCTGGACGATCCACCGTCTCTACACGCCCCCCGCCGAGGCGGGCTCCGGGGCTGCTACCGCGGGGTCGAATGTAGTGCGGTTCATGGCGTCGGGTGAGGAAGCTCAAGAGGCGTTCAATATGGACCTATTGTTCTTCGAGAACTGGTACGGATACCAGAACGAGGCAATACGCAACCGCAGGAGCATCGATCTCATCCAAGCCATGTGTGTAAGGCTGCCCCTTCCCCTCCCCTCCCCACCCCGCCTTCACGCTCTAGGTATGGAACAGAGACTAGAACATGTCAACAGACATTCGATGCTGGTGGCTCCTACCTGACACTGCCACCGTACTTCCCGTTCAGGAGGATTTTGTCCCGAGCTGCCGGGGTTGTGATTGGGAGGTGGCTAGGGGAGCTACTCGGTTATCGCCCTTTCCACAGGGAATGGTCAAGCGACTGGTCGTCAGCGAAAGCTAAGATGCAGCAGTCCGAGTTTTACAGAAAGGGGGGTAGTGAATAATGATACGGAATCATGTTGTGTAACAATGATAAGCAATATTGCAGCTATAATAACATAAGAGGAGCGAATGAAAATGATTGTCTAACTGCATCGTAATGGAGAGTCCTCCAACTGGAAAAAAAGTTCTACAATACCCAATAAGCAGTGTGTGCCACTCTGATATCATCGCCGGGCCTACATAGTCCCAATGAAGGATCATTTACCAATTCGAGTAGTACACGAAAACATGCCATCTTAGGTTTAGGGTAGGGGATGGCGTTCAATACTAAGGGGATCGGATGTGTCAAATGAATGGGTTTCTACAATTCTTACCTGCGTATTTACCTTTTCTTTCACCCTAGTGAACTGATTGATCCTATGCCGCCACTTGATGGCATATCATATCCTCATCCACACACCCAGACCTAGCAAGGGGCTCGTACTAGTCGCCCTTGAGCAGCGACGCGGTGCTTTTCTTTAGCCTTGGTCAAGCTATTGCTCAAGAAGGTCCTCGGGAGTGTCCTCGAGAATGAGAATGTTGAGCCTTATTCTCAATCTCTCGTAACAAACAATCATTACACCGAAACGACTCTGTCTCCATGTCCTCTGTGGATGAGTCAGAAGAATAAACCTCTTCGGAAGAGTCAAGCTCTTCGAACGGGTCAGAGGGGTCTTCGAACGTGTCAGAGGGTCTTCGAACGCGTTAGAAGGGTCAGAAGGATCGACATCTTCGGAAGAATCATTTATGACAAAGTCAGGATCCTCGAAGGGGTTAACCGCCTCGGACGGGCGGACTGCCTCACGAAATCTTGGGATGTCGGCTCTTACCCGCTCGGAGTCAAACCTATCGAACGAGTCTTCGGTTCCATCTTCCTCGGCCTTGTTCTTCATCTCCATAAGACGGCCATGCAACTCGGCAAGCTGCCCATCAATGGTAACGGCAAAAGCCTCAACCTCGCAGTCGTCTGGATCGATATCCATAAATCCTTCGTAGAAGTTATTCAGGGAGAACCAGAGATTGTTAGAAATATGGCTGCATGACAGAACATCAGGGTTAATTCGGCCTCTGCGTAGGCCTTTGAGTATAAGAACGTGGAGACCAGAGTTCATCGCTTTAATTTCCGCGATAGTCTGCGCCGCGAACTCAGAAACCTGGCGAGGATCAAAGTCCGCAGCCCGGAGGGTGTTTAATCTGGCGATTGCTAGCTCGATCTGACGAACCCACACTAAGCTAGACATCTTGAAGCAGGAGGCAAAAGTGATTGTTTGAAAAGAATAGGTGTGGTGTGCATTGTTTGTGTATGTGTCTGGGGAAGATAGAGTTGAGTCGGCGGTCGCGACGCGGCTTATATACTAGACCTGAGCAATTGTGACGAACAGGTCTACAAAGGCCTTGTTCAACTCGTCTGACCTTTTCAGGTCAATAAAACGTGTAATGCATTGTTCTTTTACGACTTGCTTTGCGTGAAGGGTTGTGGCGTTCTACAATTGCCATTGATCGGAAACAATAGCAGTGTGCAAGAGGCAGATCCCTTTGACAGCATTTGTCAAAAGGGGGCTATGGACGATCGAGAATTGCGAGCCAGGAAGTTTTCCTAGAGGTGATATGCCCACGTTTATTTGGCAACTCGCTCGACGTATATGCCTGCCTTAGGCTCAATGACGTTGCAAAGGTCCCATGTCAAAGACCCCAGCATTGGTGTCGACGTTTGCTTCGACTGGGCATTGACATTGTACCAATTATTAGTAGTCTGAAGGGTGTAGCCGTATGCAGGTATGTTGCGTTCGTTATCTTGTTGAAATCCGGCGGTATTGTAAGCTGTGTGTGTGGTTGCTCCGTGGTGTATAAGTACTTGCCTACGCAGTCGACAGCAAGGGGCACATCCTACAAATTTGATGAGTGACGTTTACGCTGCCTTCGAGTAGGGTGACTAGGGATATTCGCGTCAATCATGTAATACTAGAGCTAAAGCCAGTTCAGGTGGTCATAATGCCCTGACGCGTTTAGCTGACCAGGTGAACGTGTTGCTGGGGAGCAACAGCCCTTTGACCTGGCGGGTCCTTTTGTTCAATTGTTGCCTCAGCTTTCAGACAGGAACCAGCCCAGCAACCCAACCAGCAGAGCTACTTATATCCTAATAACAGAAGATTTCTCAAAGCTGGCTCGTCCGGGGGGTCCAGCCTTAAGTGGCGGGTTCTACGTGCCATGGTCGACGGTGTCCTTCGGGTATAATTCCGAAAGCCTGTCCGTCGGTACTAATCGTGATCTTGCAAACTGTTCACACCCCCTGGCCCTGTCTTGGCCTCTATTTTTTTTATATGTTTAATACTGTGTAGACGTAGTTTGAACGGTGAAGGCATTGTGATGGTGCGCGGCGATGGGCGGAGGACATGGTGATAGCTTCATGGTGGTGTGGCACCCCTCCCCCCTTCCCTTTTCTTTTTGGTCATTTGGCGCAGTGGTATGAACAACGGTCCGTCAATTGCAACAAGTCCAATCTGCAATGGTTCAAATCTGGGTTTTGCAGCTCTTTTTAATCCACTTCCTTTGTATTGGTTACTCAGGCAATCAGTCAGCTTTTTGTCGTTGCCTGGCTGGCTCCCATATGACCAAATTCTGCCCCCACACCCTGTAAACCACGATTGCTGCCCCAGAAGCAATAAATATCAAACCACATGTGATACTACCGGCACTGCCATCGCTGGTCATACGCTATACACGGATATATTTTTCAGGGGTAGTGGTTGTAGCTACAAGATAGGGGTAATCAAGGCCTTATCTTGTAGGGTAAGGTGATCGAAGGCCTCGTACAAAAATCGATTCACCAGAATGGCGGCATGCTATGTTTATTCATGAAAACTTGGCCTTCTTTCCCAGAATCTATTAACCTTATTGACATGGCATCCGCTCTGGGCACTCGTCAACCTCACATGACGACGAGCCAGGCCCCGAACGCCCTGAATGCAACCCTGGGCGGGTCGGGTTTCTACAGGCCCGCTTGTAGTTACCCCAACGCTGGGGAGAGCCCACCCGACTTTGACCCTTGTCGATCGCCTCTTGTGGGGAATCCCTGCGCGCCTCCCCCGCAAAGCTGCTGCTGAACGTGTTGTAGATAGCTGATGAGAGGATGGATAAATTTTCCTTGTTGCTGAGGTGGGTTCCTTGGCCTCAACTGGAACGTCGTCTACGCCTAGAACTCGGTTCATCTCCCCAAGGGGGAGGAGTAAGTGGGATATAAAAAGGGGAGCACACCTCCGCCGTTCATTTTCTAACTCATACCAGTAGGAGGTAAATACTACTGGGTTCAACTCGCCGCCATGTTTGTCTCCGTTGCCCTGTTTATGGGTTCCCTGGCCCTGGCCAAGAGCTTCCGCTATCCTACACCGCCCATGGGCTGGAACTCGTATAACTATTATGCATGCGAGCCCACGGAGGAGATCATCCATCATAACGCTCAGGGCTTGATCGATACCGGCCTCGCCGCACTGGGCTACAAGATCGTAACAACTGACTGTGGCTGGAACGCCGAGGACCGCGACGGGCAGGGCCGTTTGCAGTGGAACACGACGCTGTTTCCCAGCGGCGGCAAGGCCCTGGGTGAATTTATTCACGGGCTAGGGCTTGACTTTGGACTATATAGCGGAGCCGGTTACAAGCAATGCGGAAGCGACGTTCTGCCCGCCAGTCTGGGTAAGATAACATAATCCTGAGGTGATAACTTTCTCGAGCGTGCCCCTTACTGACATGGTTGAGACAGGTTATGAGGAACAGGACGCCCAAGCATTCGAGGAATGGGGCGGCGATTCGCTCAAGTAAGCTTTGCGGGTGAATGGGTTTAATACCTGCGGAGAAGCTAAACTTGGTGCAAGGTACGACAACTGTTATCCGATCAACGGCTCGACGATGGTGGACTACCACTCGGAGGAGGCGATAGCGCCAACTCGCTTTCAGAAGATGGCAAGCGTCCTCGAGTCTCTCGAAAGAAATATGGCCTACTTCGTGTGCCAATGGGGTGTTGGTTACGACGTTGGTGAATGGTGAGCAATGCACGATCTCCACCTTTGAAGATTGCTGACACGTATTGCCAGGGCCGGTGCCATTGGCAATACCTACCGGATGAGTAACGACATCTATAACGGCTGGCGGAGCATCTGGCGTATTACCAATGAGATAGTCCCATACTATAGGCACACCAAGCCCGGCGCTTTTGCGGATATGGATATGCTCATGTAAGTCACCTTACCCCTATCCGAAAAGAGACCAAAAACTGATGCATGTGCAGAGTTGGTCTCCACGCGTTGTCCGCCGAGGAGGAGCGCTTCCACTTCAGCATGTGGGCCATCAACAAGTCCCCCCTGATGCTCGGGGGCCCCGTGGACCCAGACTTGGCCGGGCAGGCGTCCATCGACATCTTGTCGAACGCGGAGATCATCGCCATCAACCAGGACGCCCTCGGGAAGCAGGCGCAGCTCGTGCGCCGCTACACCGAGGAGGAGTGGGACCTCTGGGCCGGCGAGCTGTCCGACAACCGGAAAGTGGTCGCCATCGCCAACTGGCGCAACGACACGCAGACGGTCCAGGTCGACCTTGCGGCCGCCGGTGTGGCCTCGGCAGACTCCGTTCGCGACGTCTGGGCCGCCGAGGACCTGGGTCCCCTTGAGGGTGGTAGTGCTGCCCTGATGGCGGGCCTGGCCGGCCACGAGATGAAGGTCTGGGTCCTGTCGGACATCACCGAAGCCGCACCCCCCGCGTCGGGGGGCTACTACTCGGCGGCCACCAACGCGACGACCGCCCTGGCCACGGTAGTGGACTGCGGCGAGGGCGAGTGCCTGCCAACGGGGCAGAAAGTCGGCGACATTGCTGCCGGCGCAACTGTGCGCTTCGACGGCGTCAGCGCGGCGAGCGGCGGCGCCAAGCTGCTGGGCGTGGACTTCGTCAACTACGAGACGGCGCTGGGGACTGCGTGGGACTTCGGGTCCAACACGCGCAACATGACCATCGGCGTCAATGGGGGCGCGGGCAAGAGGTGGGCGTTCCCGATCTCGGGCGGCGACTGGTACGAGACGGGGCGGTTGATGGTCGAGGTTGATGGGTTTGTGGCGGGTGAGAACGAAGTTGTGTTTGCTGCTGTAGGCGATGCTTTTGCTCCCGATTTGGTCGGTTTTGAGCTCTACGAATAGACAACGGCATGATGGTATCATCAATATTGCAACCAGGCTAAAACATTACTTAAGTTAAGTAGTCTATGAAGCAGCCATCTCAGCTATTTGTGATAATTCTAATTACTTCTCATTATCACTTACAACACATGCACAGTGAAGATGAATGAGAAGAACTGAAGCTGTACAAGACTCCAGGGCTTCATTGGGTCTCCTGAATTGCAGTAGTGAAAGCACTAAAGACCCTCTGTAAAAAGTTGCCTCTAGGCCGTTTCGCTGCATTGGCCTGCCCCACCGAACTTCTGCGTTCACTCCCCTAGCTCCAACCTCTAAAATCCTCAAGTTCTGAAATCTGGGAGCAACAGCCTTCCTCAGTACATTTTACCACCTTCTATCAGCAAAATACCCGCGGCAGTATAACCCGAGGTGACAAATACCAGCACATAGTCAGTTAAGACTACTGCTCAAGTCACCATCGCCAAGATGATGCACCCTTCGCGTCAGGCGTATGTGGAGGAAGCAACAGAGGTACGATCTCCCCTGCTACACCACAGTCGCCTGCCAGCAGCTAACCCTCGATTCCAGGATCGTACCATCGCTCTGGAGGATCTACAAACCGATCACGACTATGAAATCCCCGGCGGAGACACCGGCATAGCCCCCGAAAAGGCCTCGGCCATTCTCTCCAAGTTCGAGCGCAAACGATTCGCGAACACGATAGCCGTGCCCACAGACGATGGCCGCGTGCGCACGAAGCTCCGCGAGCTCGGCGAGCCCATGACCCTCTTTGGCGAAGACCCCGCCGACCGGAGAGCCCGTCTGCGCGAGCTGCTCACCGTGCAGGCCGAGCAGGCGGCAGCGGCCGGGGCCGAGGGGGGCACTCCCGACGTCGAGATGGAGGATGCCGCCGAAGAGGACGCAGACGACCAGGAGGAAGAGTTCTACACACAGGGAAGCGAGGGACTTCTAAAAGCACGACAAGATATCGCCAGGTATTCGCTGCCGCGCGCCAAGAAGAGGCTGGAGGCCCAGAAGGAAGAAAGCAGCATTGTTCTACGGACCCATGTCAAGTTCCGCAAACAGATCCGGGAGAGGCTACAGGGATTCGAGCTACAAGGCAGTCAGACGGCAGGCGACAGGCATGTCAGCATGACGAGGATATCGCCTAACAGCGAAATGGTGGCGGCAGGCAACTGGGGCGGCAGCATCAAACTGATCGAGATACCATCGTTGGAGGAGAAGGGTACGCTACGTGGGCACACCAACAAAGTCAGTGGCATCAGTTGGTTCCCTGGCGCAACGATACCCGAGCGAGGAGTCAGCCGGAGCTCGGTCAATCTGGCCTCGGGCGGCGCCGAAGGCCAAGTCAACTTATGGAGCTTAGAGAAAGACACGCCTCTCTCGACACTGGAAGGCCACGTTCAACGAGTCTGCCGCGTCGAGTTCCATCCCTCAGGCCGTTATTTGGCGAGTGCCAGTGAAGACACGACATGGAGACTCTGGGATGTTGAGACTACAACAGAACTACTACTACAGGAAGGTCACTCGAGGGGTGTATTTGCCATCAGCTTCAATACCGATGGTTCGCTCTTGGCCAGCGCAGGCTTGGACAGTATCGGCAGAATTTGGGATCTTCGTTCAGGACGGACAGTCATGATCCTGGACGGTCATCAGGATGGGCACATCAAGCCCATCCACGGTCTCGATTGGAGCTCAGACGGCCATCGCCTCCTGACAGGGTCAGCCGACGGCTGGATCAAGTGCTGGGACGTCAGAAAGGTGCAGCGGACGGGCGGCATAGGCGCGCACAAAAGCGCCGTGTCTGATCTGCGGTGGTACAAGGGGTTGGACGACCCCTTGGAGGGTACAGTGCAGCCGGGACTTGACGATAAGGGAAATCGGCTCCCGAAGAAATCCAGTACCTTCTTCGTGTCGAGCGGGTTCGACAACAAGGTCAATATCTTCTCGGCGGATGACTGGTCGCTGGTGCAGAGCTTGGACGGCCACACTGGTCCCGTAGCGAGTGTGGACGTGAGCAGAGATGCGAGATGGATAGTTAGTGGCGGTCATGATAGAACTGTCAAACTCTGGGGCCGTAACGATGGGGAGGGCGTTTAATCTTTGCCATGTAGATTGTATGTAATAGAATGTAAGAGAATTGATACCCCAATTCGTTCATCAAGGACAACACATCCATCGCATGTTTGATTGAGCCAATCCCATGTGCTCGATCTCCTCCGGCTGGCTACACGTGATGGGGTGACCCCTCTGGAGTGAAGATTGACAGTTGGGTGGGTGTGGGCCTGGCGTGCCATTGATTATTTGACCGGATCTGATCCAATTTCAAAGAAACACATGGTGCCTGTCTCTCTTATCAAACTCATGCATGATTCTTGCTGGTTGCAAAGACGCTTCTAATCTCCAGAGCGCTTCCTTTTATGCCCTCATCAATGAGTGCTTTTGCGTTGGTACTTATCACCGGGTGGAATCAAGCACAGGAATTAACCGGCCAACTCGACCGCACGACCGTCGCCTGGCACTTGCTCGGAACAACAGCCGGGATAGCTTGGAACAACAGGGTGTTTGTCATAGGCCAGCGGGCTTCCCAAAAATCGGCAATCGCCCCATTTCGCCCCAGAAGACGCCTTGACTTATTGACTACGGCACCGACCACGAACCTTCCGAACTTAAATGGAGCGCCTGGAAAGTTGAAGCCAGTCCTGTTAGTTTTACTGCTTCGTCATGGCAAGTATCGACCGATATCGACCACCGGCTCGTGAAGGTTACCAACCCCCGACGAGACCTCAGCCTCCGCCTAACCCGCAGCATCAACAACAACAACAACAACAGCTTCCATCCACTACCACTGCCACCACCACCAACGGTGCACGATCAACCACCCGATCCTCCAAATCGCCCATCAAGAGACGCGACGTCCCTCCCTCCGTGCCCACACCACCGCCTCACGTCCATTATCCTCCGCCGGCGCACAACAACAACAGCCATCCGTCTCTGACACCACGCCCACGTAGTGCGCGATCGCCCGAACGCGAGGCGACGGAGCCCGCAGCGCGCAGGAGGATGGCCGCCAATCAATGGCTCTTCACCCAGGAAGAGGTGGACAGCAGCCCCAGCATCGCTGAGGGCATGCCTCCGGCCGAAGAGCGCTTGCGACGTGCCAGGGCGTCAATTTCATATACAATGTCGGCATCATGCTTAACCTGCCCCAGCTCACGCTCTACGTCGCCGGCGTCTTCTTCCATCGGTTCTACATGCGCTGTAGCATGGACGAGAAGCGCGGGATCCATCACTACGTAAGTCGGACTTCTTTCATCGCGACTCCTTTCGTGTCCCGCCAATGGGGTTGGGTCCCATTGTGCGAAGGTGCTGCTGGCCGGTGTTCCCACTACCCCTACATACATCAGACAAGCTGACAGACCATTCCTGCTGCACAGAACATTGCCGCCACGGCACTATTTCTAGCAAACAAGACCGAAGAGAACGGTGCGAAGACGAAGAATATCATCATTGCGGTGGCCAAGGTGGCCCAGAAGAATGCCAATCTCATCATAGATGAGCAGTCCAAGGAATACTGGCGCTGGCGCGACTCCATCCTTAGTTACGAAGAAGTCATGCTCGAGTACCTGACCTTCGACCTCAGCATCACCCACCCATATCAAATCCTTTACAAGCTGCTGGAGGAGCTCAATTGCATCCACAACAAGGACCTGAGGAAATCCGCATGGACCTTTTGCAATGATTCATGCCTGTCAGTCATGCCGTTGCTCGTGGAATCACGCGACGTGGCGCTGTCCAGTATTTTCTTTGCCAGCACCATCACCAAGCAGACGATCCCAGACGTTGGCGGCAAGCCATGGTGGATAGCGCTGGAGGGGTGTGAGGAGCGTATGCAACAAGCATGTGCCATCATGGTGGACTTTTACAAAGAGAACCCCCTGAGGAAAGCGGAAAACCCGTCATACCAAGGCTCTCCTGGATTCAACTTCGACTCGACTAGAAATACAGGCGAGGGCTCCAGCACGAACGTGTCACCCAGAACAGAGAATCAGACCCAGAGTCCAGAGCCACGATCTAAGGAGCGAGTAAATGGTCACAGTAACGATGAGTCTGCTGCAAACGACAGCGCTGCCAAGGGGAGAGCTAACGATACCACCTCCAACCTGGCTAATGACGAGATGGATATCGACGTGAGCTCCAATAAAGGATCTTTCGCGACCCGTGAATCTCAGGGTCCCCCACAGACTGGCCCAGGTGATTCTGACACAGCTCTTAAGGAGGCTGCGAATGATCCTGCGAACCCATGAGCATACTGCCCGGGGCGACAGTAGGAACGCCGGGGGCTTTCCCAGCCCTGGTAAGAGGAAAGAACATGAGCAGGTATCCGATGAAAATAGGGACCAGAAGCGGCTGCGCAGGGACAGCGAGGAGGATGAGGGTGAGGTTCTGGATGAGTGAACAGGTATTCACTAGGCTATTATTCCCTCCTGGTTGTTTTCATAGTGCCTTTCTTCGACTGTACACCATCATCCAGCGATCGGCAAGTAACTCTTCGCCATTCCCCTTCTGTTCAACCATGCAGATGACTATTTAGCTGGCGTTTAAAGGGGGCATGGAACTTCGGCATTGTTTTCCCCTACGAGGCTTGCATTGGGATTTTTGACCTTGGAGTTTGGCTAGGCATGGCATAATTCTGGGCTTGTTTTGCTTCGAGGAGTTACATGGCATACCCGGAAAGGAGAACCCCCATGTAGCACATAGTCACTCGCGTATAATGATCTAATACAGCGATGCCCAAGTTTACGTATCAAACCAGTCGCCATCAGTGTGGTCAGAGGATATGTCGCTGAAAGTGATCTTTAGACTGACACAGGTTTCATAATGGGTTACTCTGCATGCTATTGTCTTGATATGTATTTATTCCATCATTGACATGCCCATAGGAGTTGTAACCACATTTAGTCATGATGTCGGTATCATTATGTCTCTACTTCAGCTTGAAAAAGAGTGCTTTGCTTCTTCTTCTCAAGTGGCCCCATCTCGTCACCGAGTATTGTTTACTAGCTTCTCTGCGGCCGTGGCCACCGCCGCCTTGGCCCTCAATTCCTCCAGACAGTCGAGCACATCGATCCAGTTCCCGCACTTGGTGAGCCGCATGCGGTCCCGCTTGCCGATGAGCGCCCGCTTGTCCGGCCCGTAGCCCGGGCCCAGCATTTCGGTCAGATGGTGCACGCCCGACTTGAGGACCAGAGGGGCCCGCGCCAGGTTCGCAAGGAACACGTCGACGGCCTCCAGGGGCACGTCTCGTGGCCCGCGAACAGAGCCGGATTGGCCAGGAGGGCGCGGGCGGACATGAGACCGGCGAGGTTCGGGAGGTGGAGCTTTGGATGCTGGGGGGTTGATGATGACGGCGCGGTGGCGGCAGGAGTTGAGTCAGTAGAAGTGGTGAAAGTCGGCGTGTGGTTGTCTTCGTCGAGCAGGTGACTTGTGTAGGGCAAGGCGCGCAATGTGAATACATCTCCCGACACTAATATGGGAACCCGCTTGCCGTACTTCTCGGTAAGGATCTCCAACGCTTCCAGATCGATCGGCGTGCTCGACGGGGTCTTGCGCGTCCGCGGGTGGATAGTGAGCCAGTCGATGTTGCGCCTCCATCCGCACGCCCCATCATCGCCGAGGACCGTGTCGATGAAGTCCATAGTCCGGCGCAGGTCCTTGTGCACGCGGATCTTGACGGTGACGCTGCGGCCCCGCGCCGACTCGACGTCGGCGTCCGCCAGCCCCACGTCCCAGCCGTCGCGGGCCAGGCGAGACCGCGTCTCGACCACCATGTCGCGCACGAGCTCGCGGCGCTCCATCAGCGCGGCGCCTAGCGACTCGGCGCACGCCCACGACTGCGGGCAGCCGCAGTTGAGGTCCACGCCGCTCACGTAGGGCGCCGCGAGGCTCGAGGCCCGCGCCAGCTCTAGGGCCGCGCTCGCGCCGAACTGCGCGACCGTGGGCACCCGGGCGGATTCTTCTTCTTCCCTCGTCGAGATGCTCAGGTCGCTCTCCCGGGCCACGGACGACCGGTTGAACTCTTTCGCCAGGATCATGGGCGTCCAGCACAGGTCGGTGCCATAGTGGTGCACGGTTTGGCGGAAGGCGAGCTATACGATTTTGCGCGCATGTGTGTTCAACATTCATATTCGAGAAGTAAAGGAGTAATAATGCACTTGACGATTATGGTGCTTGATGCGCGCAAGCCCAACAGAACAAGGAGATAGAGAGACGTATCGAGGGAAAGTTCGCCTACCTTGCTATAGCGCACCATAGGCGCGCATGCGTACAAATATCTGCCTTGAGACTTTGCCGCATCGAATAGCTTGAGCGCACTGTAAGATAGGGACGCACAAGTAAGTAAGTAACAGTCCGACAAGATTTGCCAGGTTGTGAGAGCGAGCGCAGCAGCACGCCGGAGAAGAACTTGCTTCTCTCAAATTGCATGAGGAGTGAGATGGAACCTACTGCAGAGTCGGGAATAGATGTTCATTTTCATCATGTCCAAAATCCATTCTTACGGCAAGAGAGAGTAATGTTAACCCACAGGTACCCAAAGTAGAAGGAAAGAAACATTAGCGAAGAGCTTATCTCCATGGCCCCTCGATTGCAATGGATGGAGGGGAGGGGTACAGGTAGAGCATGGTGGGGCTCTTCTCCCTTCTCCCAGCCCGCATATTCCGCATCATCTCAGTCTACTACATAGGCCTACTCGTAAAGGCTTCGTACTGCATATTATTCGCTCGATATGTTTAAGTATGGGAAAGTAGAGACCCAATCTCATGGGCTTGAAGATTTTAAATCGACTCGGGCTGCGGTGCCATGGATTTAATAAACCCAGTCGCTAAGTCCGGTTAAGCCTCACCCGGCATACAATGGAAACGGCAATACGCAACAAGTCTAGCATAAGTTAATGCCGACTTAAACCCATCGGGGGACTTAATAGCTCCGGCTTATCGTCATGGACTTGTCGTCATGGAGTTTGCACAGCTACGTGCCGGAGGGGCCATACACGGAGAACGGTTGTGGGCTTTTCAATACTGAATAATTAGAATTTTTTCGAATTGCCTATTTGTAGTTTCTTGGTAATTTCCTACTGCATACCGATGCAAAGTGTATAAAGACGCCTCATAACCCCGCAGAAAATAGAAAACTCCTGCTCAAACCAAACAACCTCACAGAATCACTTCCTTGACTAGACGTTTGCACGTATTCAATCATCGACATATTTGCACTGACTTGCATATTTCTTAATCTATCAAAATGCCTCAACTGATGGGAAAGGACATTGGCCCTATTGGCTTTGGTCTCATGGTACGTTACGAATCGAATCTCCATCCTCTTCGTGCTCTCGTGTCTAACGATTCAAGGGTCTCACGTGGCGCGCCAACCCATGCTCCGAGGAGCAAGCTTTCGAAACTATGCGCACAGCGCTGAAGAATGGCATGAACTTCTGGAATGGGGGCGAGTTCTACGGAACCCCCGAGCACAACAGTCTTACCCTTCTGGACCGCTACTTCGCCAAGTATCCCGAGGATGCCGAGAAGGTCATACTTAGCATCAAGGGCGGCATGGGTCCATCAGGCATAGACGGGTCCCCCGAAGGCGTCCGGAGGACCCTGGACAACTGCATCAAGCTCCTGAACGGGCGCAAGAAGATTGACATGTTCGAATATGCTCGCCGAGACCCCAACACACCCTCGAGGTGACATTTGGCGTCATCGACAAGGAATACGTCCAGACGGGCAAGATTGGTGGAATCTCACTGTCCGAAGTCAAGGCATCCACTGTTCACGAGGCGGCCAAGATCACAAAGATTGTGGCTTGCGAGGTTGAGCTTTCACTATTCGCAACCGATGTGCTCGACAACGGCGTCGCGGCTGCTTGCAAGGAGCACAACATACCTCTCGTCGCCTACTCACCAATTGGCCGCGGCATGTTGACGGGCCAGATCAAGTCGCTGGACGACATCCTCAGGATAGCATGCTACGCCACTTCCTCGGTTCCAGCCCGACACTTTCCCAATCAACATTCAGCTTGTTCATCAAGTTGAGGAGATGGCCAAGAAAAGGGGCTGCACGCCTGCGCAGCTGGCAATCAACTGGACAAGGGCCGTGTCCAAGCGACCTGGCATGCCCGTGATCGTTCCCATTCCTGGGGCCACTACGGCGGACCGAGTGAACGAGAACGCTAAAGACGTAGAGCTGTCTGGGCAAGACATGAAGGAGTTAGATGGGACCCTGAGCAAGTTCACGCCTGCCGGCGCGCGATACCCTCCCTCTATCCCGATGGAGGGCTAGTGTAGGAATTCGACATCCTGTGCATAGCCTATATTGATTCGTCAGCGTCAAATAAAACAAATGGGTTCAAATAAAGCGGAAATAGTGATGTTCTGGTCAGGTCAAGAGAATTATCCACGTTTTAGATCCAAGGAAACATCCGAGGACTATCCATAGAGGATCTTTTCAGAATTGCAGAATTCTTGTTGGTAGTCATCATAGAAATGGGAGATATGAAAGAAACACAGCAGCCTAAACTTACATGAAATTAGCAGTACAGCTAATACGAAGCGATCAACGATTGGATTGACCACCGAGCTGATATCTACCAGATATTTTCGTAGGCATTGTCATCTTCGCTGTTGTGGGAGTTTAGAGAAGAAAGTGCAAATCAACGGTTTGCGAAATGAGATGTTCAGATTTTATCCCAAGGCGGCCGACCCCACTGTGAACAGCCGCTGAAGCTCCACTGTTGACTGTCACCTACCACAGCTTGGAAGACAGCAAAATCGCATAGGTAAAGCTACGACAATGTCATGGCCAATTGATTCCACATAAGTAGAATTTATATGAGCAGACAAGGCTCGTAGAATAATATCGTATAGGATAAACCACACACACATATCGCATGCGACCAATGCCCACAACGCGTATATGCCAGGCTCAATAGCGATACATATGCAACTTGCCTCGTGGTATAAGCTGTGTGTGATTGTGCTGCACGTCATCCGATATCCCACACTATCGATGTATATAACCTACATGTATTGTCAGATGGCATCATCTTGGGAACTGCTCCAGCTACAGGCCTGGTTGGAAATTGACCCCGTGGGTTTTAGTCAATGTAGAGATATACTGACAAATGACCATTGCTTCGTTTTGTACAAGGCTGGGGATTCTCTTTTGGAGGGTACCTCTGTACGCGCAAGCCAATTGTTGACCCTTCCCATTGCTGCTTGACATCTCGATTCAGATGCGCCGCTATTTTACTGGATCAGCTTGTCTAATGCAGGGCGTAAACTCTCTCGGTCTTCTGGCGAAAGTCCGATGTGCAGCTCATGTAGCTACGACCACCAAAACTTGGCGACGATCTAGTTGGTAGTCAATTCATTGCCTCCTCAACTTTCAGTTATAACTTCCCCCAGCTGTCAAAGTCCAAGCACCGCGGTGAAAATGGTACCCCCGTTGATCACACTGGAAGAGCACTTCCTCTCTGAGAAAGCCGACGATGTGAAGAAGCTGTATTCGGAGCAGCTGGGCAACATTCCCGGGGTGTCCGAGAAGCTTGCAGACATCGGCCCCATCCGGCTCAAGTCCATGGATGAAACCAACATCGCCATCCAGGTTGTCTCCCACGGGCCGGGCGCCATGTGCGTGTCCCAATGCCAAGCCGCGAACGACCAGCTCGCCGCCGCCGTGCGAGCGCACCCGGACCGCTTCGCCGGCTTCGCGGTGCTGCCCATGGCGGACCCCGACGCGGCCGCGAAGGAGCTGACCCGGTGCGTGCGGGAGCTGCCGGACTTCGTCGGGGCCCTCGTCGACAACCGCGCGGGCAACGGCTACTACGACGGGCCCGCGTACGACAGCCTCTGGCGGGCCGCGCAGGACCTGGACGTGCCCATCTACTTGCACCCCACCTGGGCCACCCCGGAGCAGACGGACCTGCTCTACACGGGCAACTTCGCCGAGGCCGCGACGCTGAGCATCGGCGCGTCGGGCTGGGGCTGGCACTCGGACGTCGCGCTGCACGTCCTGCGCCTCTTCGCCGCCGGCACGTTCGACCGGTTCCCGCGCCTCAAGCTCATCGCGGGCCACATGGGCGAGATGCTGCCGTTCATGCTGCAGCGCATCGTGAACCTGTCGCCGCGTTGGGGGCCGCGCGAGCGCCCGTTCCGGGAGGTCTACGACACCAACCTCTGGATCACCACCAGCGGGGTCTGGAGCATCGATCCGATGGCCACCATCCTGCGGAACACCAAGATCGAGAGGATCCTCTACTCGGTCGACTACCCGTTCGGCAAGAACGAGGACGGGCTCCGGTTCATGCAGGACCTGGAGCAGAGTGGGTGGCTGACGCCCGAGCAGCTGGAGCGCATCGCGTACAAGAACTCGGAGGATCTCCTCAGGTTAAAGGTCACCACCCACAAGTCCCGGGAGTGAGGTTGTACGTAGATCGATCTCCAAGGCACGCGACTCATTGACTACCACCTCTGCCTCTTCTGCAAACTTCGAATTATATTAAAAAGTGGTACGGCTGTGGATGACTGAAAATTCCAATTCATTTCCAAGGCGTCCCCTGTTTGCATCCGCTTTTTATTTAGTCAAGGCCTTACATATTTACGGCAATTGCTCTTGGCACCTGGAGCCTTGCAAATACAGCATGGCCGTGATACATGAGGTTGAAACAGATCCGGAGGCACCCCCGTTTTCGCGAGTCCACCCTCCCTGCAAATTCTCCTTTTCTTGCACTGGGGGCGTTCCTGTAGAGATGCTAGAACTGAGCATGTTCGGCAAGGTCCCCATTTGGAAACATCTCCCTCATCGCAGCTTTTGGCTAGGCGATGGATCCATCCCTTTTAGTGTTCCGCTGGTCTAACTCAATATCAAGTGCGGCCGGCCAGTTTGATTTGCCGTGACCCGTTTGTGTGGGTTATAGCCAAGCGGCCCAATGACTACATGTAGACAGAGGTAGCACTATTGGATAGAACGTTTGGTAGTACAGTAGTATAGTAATAAAGCCCCGTGTCCGTACCGTCACCAATGCTAACCTTCTGCAAGACACGAGAAGAGAACCCACGAGCATTACCGGCACGCAGTGCTTGCTACCATTGGAAGTATGCGAAAGCGATAATGCAATATGTGTCGGGGTGGTGTGTGTGTGTGGTGGCTACCAGCTACCTGCATGTGCCGGGTTTATTTCACAACATCATTGGCATTAATCAATGACAAACGGGTGCTCGGACACCTCGCTCTGGGCAGATAGGCAGCAAGGTCCTCACTTCCGCACCCTCAGTGCCCCCAGAGCAGAAATCGGAGTTGGCGGGCAGCGCCCAGGGATCTACGCCTCTCGGTTCCGCAGCAGGGTTCCTGGAAAACATTCAGCCCGATAATGCATGTTTTGCATTCGTTCTGACATGCAGTTACACGTTCATAGCCTAGCAATTAGAAACAGCACTCCTTCCGGATCCTTTTCCTACTCTTACCTACTTGTAAACACAATCATGCATTAGGTATATGTAGGTACCTACCGAACACGGGCATCTTTGCATTACAAGCTCATTGTACCGCATAGTGAGCTCATAAAAACGATCTCACTTCATCTCGTCTAATAAACTCAACCGACCCCAGTGCATGGCTGAAAGCGATGCATCTCCCACAAGTGAAAAGGAACGTCCCGTCACCTACTAAAGAAAACGCCTTCTAGGGCGGGTGCCGAGTCCAGCTGTGCTACAAGATTTGACAAATAAACAAAGAATTGCCGGACTGGTGAGATTCGAGAACCGACTGGGGGCTGGTTTGCTGTGAGAAATCGCAACCCTACGACAAAAACGTTTTAAGACGACTTGGCCGGATCAAGACTAGCATCCTCCCGAATGGTTAAATAACTCGTAAGTGCAATTACGATCCAGGCACCAAAAGGCACCCAAAAGGCCAGGGCTGGCCAGGGATTGAGCTGAGCGAGCGGGTCGAGACCAGGAGCTGAGAACGTGCGTGGAGGGGTCATCCATCGCAATATCCTTTGTTCTCTTCCCTGTAGCTTCCAATCAGACAGACTAAAACCGACTGGGATAGCCCGTCTGCGCGTGCTCCATTTGCCCAACGACTTACTGCTTGCACACCCAATCACGGGGCTCCTTGGACCTGCAAATCTCCAGATACACTGCCAGGCCCTCTCCGACAGGAAAGCTGGAGGGTGTGGGAAGATCATCCCCTATCAGGAATCGGGATCTCGCAGAATTGGCAGAAGGAAGTCCGTCTTCGTTGTTCGTTTGCACTCATTCCCTTCATTTTACGACCAGGGCCTCCAACATGCCGATGCGATTCGCATAGCTTCAGACCTCGAGCTTTCAAAGTCCTAGGCTTGCTGCGACTGTCCAGCCCATATTAGCCTGGTCGAAACCAATATCGAGCTCTCTCGATACATCCGTGAAATTGCGACCCGAGTCTCCGTATCCCGTTCTCTCGTCTGATAGCTACCCGCACCGCCTGCTGAGCTTCCCTCCCGATCCTCCCGCATTTGCCAACTCTGCAGCAGCGACAAAAGAAACGTTATGAGCTGACGGCAGCACCAACAGACGAGGCGGTCGAATACAATCACAATTCGCGTTTCTAGTCCACCCCTGACTTTGGGCGAGGGGCCATTAGCCAAATTGCTGGGAACCCGCGAGCGCCTTGTCGCACGCACTGTCACTCATTCGGGCCCAAGACTCAATTCTTGTTCATTTATTTGCGACACACCTACGGAAAAGCAAACTTTCTAAGTCCTGCACTTGACCGAGGCTGCCGCTCGCGACTCACTGAGTGGGTCAAGTAACACAAATGATTGCCAATATGGCCATGCAGGCAGTAACAGACGTATCTAAAGACCGTGGCCATGGCAAGACGGGTTCAACGGGCTCTGCTCGCTCGATCCCGTACCCGTCGATGCCAGCTTCGCCTACTTTAACAAACCCCGACATGATCTTGCCCGACTGGGACCCCGGACACGTCTCCTCGCCCGACAGGTCGCAATCTCCTCTCATGATGTGGAAAAGTGCGAATGGTTTCGATATGAACCAATTCGATCTTGGCGCACCCGCCTTTCCGGCCGCTCCTATCACCCCCACGACTCCCATCATATACGGCAATGGCACCATGCTATCAGATATCGGCGAGGTCACCGAGAACGAAAGCACAGTCGGTGGCCCTGGTGCGCGCCGGGCGAGTTCCGTCTACAGTCTTCAGCAACCAGAGGCGATGAATGTGGTGTATGACACACTCCGGAAGAAACATTCTGGGCAGACGGTAGTGTCCCGCGACCGGCGTTTTTCGATGGAGTCAACGAGCACTATCACCAACGGAGACAATCCCAGAGTGTTTGCAGATTTTGACGATGCGGTCAGCGTCGACGATAGCGTTTTCCAAGGCGACGACGAAGAGAGCAACGCCGCATCGTACGCGTACGACGAGGCTTCGATGACTGGAGACGATACCCCTACCACTCAGGAGTTTAGCGAGGTTTTTACTCCGGCGGCTGAGGACAGATACTCGACAGTGTTGAGTCGAAGGGCTGAGCAAATCTTGGCGAACGCGAAAAGGAGGCTCACGGTAAGTGATGGTGGTAGTTCTACATGCAGTATGCGCTTGCGCCGCGAGCTCTTGTGCTAACCGTCAAACCAATAGACGATGGAAGGGAACCTAAGCCGTGCCAGAACGTCCATGTCTTCGTATGGGTCAGACTCTACGCCTTCGCCATCGTTTCAACGACCTGCCACCGTATTACACAACACTAAGGACTCTGCTGCGACAAAGAACCCCCGCGGGCACAGCCGTATATCAAGCGAGAATAACGTTCCGACCGAGGTTAAGCGAAGCCCTATGTTTCCCCCTCGAGCATCGAGCGCGATGGGCACAGCTGGCGGTTATAGACGACCTCTGAAGGGATCTCGAAGTGTTGAATACATGCCACCAGAGGACCCTTTCATGGAGGAGGAAGAGGAAGAGGAGATGGAAAGCCCCAAGGCCTCCTCGCTCTATGGCAACCAGGCTTTCGCCAAAAGCAAGGCTTCATTACACGACACCAAAATTGTCTTGGAACCCTTAAGCGAGGATGAAATGCCTCAGGATCTCGACAATGTTCGTGTTAGTATTGAGAGTTCCAAGCTCGAGTCATTCCTAAGTCCCACATTTGGCTCGTTCAACGAGAAGGGCTTGAGAAGATCTGCCTCTACCGCGCAGATGCGCGAGCTGAAGGACCATATGACAGACCTCAAAGGGCGACTCTCCGCTCTGCGAGACCAAGCTCGTGAGGATAACATGAAACGACGGAGTTTAACAAGCCTGCGAACGCCAAGTCCATTCACTCATGCTCGCGTCGAACAATGGTACGCAGCTACCAAAGGAGTTGCTGAGGAAGCGGACGCATTAAATGAGGATGCGATCTCTATGAACGGCAAAATGACCCCCATTCAAGGGGACGATACTAAAGCAAAGGCAGTCAGCCCATTATCAGACGAGGAATCTGTTTACACTGACCTCGAAGAAGAGCCGTATTCGCCGAAGACAAAGCTTGCCCCGGCCGAGATACACATTCAATCACCGAGCAAAACAGGGCTCACATTCGATGGCGACGACGACGATTTGCAGACAGAGGACGGCTATGAAGACGAGGCAGGCGATGGCTTTGTGGATGTGGTCGATCTCGACAGCGAAAGCGGCGAGTCGTCTTACCACGATTCCGTCCAGAATCAGATGTCGCATGAAGACCGTGAAGATGCTTTCGACTATGAGCACTTCTTTCTCCATAGTGCTATGGGAACCATGACCCAAAGGCGAATGCTGCAGAAGGGGAACCGGGACAGCTACAGCTCCGAGTACTCCGAGGAGTCGGTTGACTCGGTCGAAACCGCTCGTGGACCTTTAGTGATCACCAAGCGCGGACGTAGACGAGGAAGCAATGCATCCGTGTCTAGCACTGATACCTTTGCCACCGCGACTGAGGGTAGGCTCACAAGGGCTGATACCTCGGCTGCCGAGGAATATCCTGAGGAGGCTGTGCCTGAGAGATCGCGTTCCCATACACCCGAGACGGCTAAGCGCCTTACGTTCGGCTTCAACAATATGGTTGGCGACACCACCATGGAGCAAGTGCAGCAGCGCTCTTCAGTCCTTCGGCGTCCCTCGACCAGCGCAGCGGTCTACATGCATCGCCCTGGAGCAGCTTCGATAAGCTCGACTGGTACCACTCGCAGCTTCCCACTGGTGAACCAATCAAGATCCACTAATGGTGTCTTGACGCCCGGAGCATCGCCCAGGGAATCGCCAGACCAGGACCTCAAGCAGATACACGACAGCCTGATGAGCGAAACGGCAAGCATCTGCGAAAGTGTCCAAGGTGGCGACCAAGAAGCCATTGGAATGCTGCCCAAGGAGGACCAGATTCTGGTGCAAAGACTTGTTGCGAGCCTCGGCAAATGCGTCCTCGGTATCACTGAGAACGGTCGAGCCAGCAGCGTAAGCAGACTTTACCGGCGGCGAATCGACCTTGCCAGAAAAATACTCGAAGGAACGGAACCACGCACTTAGTTTCTAATGTTTAACAATACTTATTTACACGCGACTTCGGATGTGCTGGGGAGAAACAGAAAAGCGTGGGCCTTTTGAATTGGCTTTGGCTACCACGCTGACACCCCCCAGCGCTCATGTCTCAGGACACGATTTCCACCATCTTTTTATCGATTTTCCTATGTTCTCCAAAGCCATGTATTATGAGCATGAGACATGCGGATCCAGTTAGAAGCCGGACGGCGGAATATTTGTGCTTGTTCGTTTGCTGACAAAAGGGAGGCGGCCTTGTCTTTTGTTGTCCCGGAGTACTTGGGCGTCTGAGACCCTCGGCTTGACTAGGGGACATGGGCCAGAGAAAGCAGCGCGAAATGCTGTTGCTTGCCCATCTTTATTATATTCTTCGATACCCTGGGTTACGGAGCTATTGCCGCTATTTCATCTGAATAGCCCCGCGCCTATTCCAAATGTGTTCGGTCCCAATGGCTCTCTTCCTGTAAATATATATCTACCACCAGTTAAGTTACCTATCTATCTACATATCAACCAACCCATTGGACAATACCAGATTCGATTAACTATCACTCCATGATTAATTCTACTACGTGAGGCGAGGCGTTCATTTTTATCATACCTCGAAACCTTTCTCAAATATTAAACCGTTGCATACACAATGTATTATGCAGTCACAAAGCCTTGTTACTCGAGTAAGAAGTTGGTAACAGCCAGCCCAATAAGCTCCAGCTGATTAGATGCCTATGACATTGTTCCCCACATCGCCTTGAACCCCACTGGGCGGTTTCCCTCCCTATCAGATTGAGAATTACCCCACGGTACCTATCACTTTCACTTCCCCGAAAAAACGTGCCCCTCCATGAATTCTACCAGCAGATAGAATTCTGAAGCGATTCCGGAGGGCGACATGTTCTGAAGCTTGAGTGCCTTGACCTCCCGTTTTTTTATATCACGGCCTTGCGTCAGTCTGCTTGCCAATAACCCCTGCGCGGCTTGCATTTGTCTAGATTTTTGACCAAGATGACTAAGAAGCCGGTTATCGGCCTGTTGGGCGGCGGCCAGCTGGGCCGTATGCTCTGCGAGTCTGCTGGTCCCCTTGGCTACCAGATCGCCATCCTGGACGAGGAGAACTCGCCCGCCAAGCAGGCAAACCACAATGATCTGCACGTCACGGGTTCCTTCAAGGACCCTGCCAAGATCAAGCTGCTGGCGTCACGCTCCGACGTCTTGACCGTAGAGATCGAGCACGTTGACACCCAGGTCTTGGAAGAGATCGCCACTGTCGGTGTCGACGTGCCTGATTCTCAGGGTGGTGTGACCAAGAAAAAGGTCCCCGTCCACCCGGACTGGAAGACGATACGGCTCATCCAGGACAAGTACGAGCAAAAGGAATATCTCGGCAAGAAGGGGATCCCCATTGCCGAGCAGATGGCCATCGCAGATGCGAGTGCCGATCGCAAGGCGTCGCTACAGGAAGCAGCCACCAAGTACGGCTTCCCGTACATGCTCAAGGGCGCCAAGGGCTCTTACGATGGAAGGGGCAACTTCAAGGTCCGAAGCCCCGAGGACTTCGAGACTGCTATCCAGCAGATGGGCGACCAACCTCTGTACGCGGAACGATGGGTGCCGTTCGAGATGGAGCTGGCCGTCATGGTCGTGCGAACCGAGGACGATGCAGGCAAACTCCAGAAGGTGATGCCGTACCCGGTGGTCGAGACTATCCACGAGGACAGCGTGTGTACCAAGGTCTTCTTCCCACCCAGGAACGTGGCAGACGACATGCAGACACGGGCCCAGAAGATTGCCTGTGACGTAGTGTCCCATCTCTGGGGCCGAGGTGTGTTTGCTGTCGAGATGTTCCTGCTCAAGGATGGTAAGTCGCACACTACTAATCAAAGCCTTGGCAATATGCTCATCTATATATTCTAGGTCAGGTCATAGTCAACGAAATTGCCCCGCGACCTCATAACAGTGGACACTACACGATAGAAGCCGTTCCTCAGATGTCACAGTACAAGGCACAACTATGCGCTATCATGAACGACTTCCCAGAGGATTTCGAAGTCGTACCCAGAGTGCCTTCAGCACTCATGGTCAACATCCTTGGCGGCGCTAAGCCCACATCCCATGACGAGCTGGCCGAGCTATCAAGGAAGCTGACTAACCGCTCGATGGACGTCTACCTCCACGACTACGGCAAGCAGTCGAAGCCAGGAAGAAAGATTGGTCACGTCACTGCCATTGGCTACTCCTCCATCTCTAAACTCGTGGAGATGGCGCATCCGTTGATTGCGAGCGCCGACAAAATTCGGGCGGAACGGGTTGGTGAGGCCGCACCTACGGTGTCGGCATCGCCATCACCCAAGGCTGCTCCTCTTGTGGCCGTCACGATGGGCAGCGACAGCGACCTTCCGGTATTGACGGCCGGGCTAAAGATCCTTGACCAATTTCAGGTGCCTTACGAGGTTCGGATCACGTCGGCACACCGCACACCGCACCATATGATGAAGTTTGCGGCCGAAATGGCACAGGGAGGAGTCAAGGTCATCATTGCCGCAGCAGGCGGTGCCGCTCACCTGCCCGGCATGGTAGCATCCGAAGTACACCTGCCCGTTATCGGCGTGCCCGTCAAGGCCTCGGTACTGGATGGCGTAGACAGCCTCTACTCGATCGTGCAAATGCCCGCGGAATCCCCTGTGCGACGGTGGGCATCGGAAACTCCACCAATGCCGCCTTGCTGGCTATCCGAATCCTGGGGACCACATACCCGGAATACGCTGCGCAGATGAAGGCTTACCAAACCAAAATGAAAGACGAAGTCCTGGAGAAGGATGAGAAGCTATCTTCCGACGGCTGGCAGAAGTATCTGGAGGCTAAAAAGTGAGGATTGTCCCGTTACCAAATGAAATAGAGGAGTTCAACTTGTCACTGGTTCCCGAATGAAGTAGCTGTATACAACCTGCTCTCGTAACCTATCTAAACGCCAGTCAAGACACATTGGGTGAGCATTATATTCTGGAAGGACGAATAGCGAAATACACGGTTGATGATTTCTTGGAATATGAACCCCACAGACCCTAACCCAAGCTTGGTTAAACCGGGTGCGCCCGCAGCAGATCTTGGTAGATCTTTGCATGATGGCATGCAAGATCGAGTTGTACCAAGATCTGGATTGAGGTCTGCAGGGGGTTCATGACAGTATTATGATATGCCTGCGATAACCAAGCCATCGCCAATTCTGGGAGTCATACTCATCTATCTAGCTTGTCCCTGGCAATTCAAGCGCTATGCTATGGCGCCGATGCGTGGCATTCAAAGCTACGGCGGTGCGAAGCTAAAGCAATGTCGATACGACAGACTTTCACCAGTTCCTTTAGTGGCTTCAGATCAATGACGTATCCTATACGAATCAAGGGGTCATCACATAATAGCGATATCAGCAAAAAGAGGCATAGTCGCTGATACTTGCGATGATTCAAATAGTTGTCTAAACAGTGACATTCCGCATTGCGCCATGTCGTAGGGACTTGTCTATTCTCGTCTCATACGTTATCCTTCCTATCTTCATGGCGAGTGCATCGTTCGATCGTGATATCGAAAGAGACAGTATTGTCGCACCCATGGCTCAGAACGGGCAACAGAACGGGGGCCAACATAGCCCCCACGATGAGAAACCTAAGAGAGTCCTCATTGTCGGCGCTGGGGCTGCTGGGTAAGTTGAGCTGCCGAAATTTCCATTATACCTTATCTTATACTACTGCGAGGTCTGAAGCATGTCCGCCGCATACCATTTGACACAACAACCCGGTCAATTTGATGTGACCTTGATCGATGCCGTCGACTACTGCGGCGGCCAGGCCTTCTCCATCCCGCTGGACAAGGAGCGCCACGGGGCCTCGTGGTGCAACCAGGGCGTCCAGGGCGGCTCCTACATCTTCCACCACACAGCCACCATGTTCGCGCGCCAGGGGTACCGCGCCGACCCCGTCGACCTGCAGGTGTCCTTCGGCAAGGACGAGCAGTTCTGGACCAACGTCTTCCCCACGCAGCTGCTCGCGCGCCACCAGAAGGAGATCGGCCGCCTCGTGACCTACCTGCGCGTCATGCGCTGGTTCGAGGTCCTCTTCGCGCTGCTGCCGCTCCGGCTCGTCTTCAAGCTCGGGGGGTTCTCCGACGAGTTCACCAACACCATCGCCCTGCCCATGACGGCCCTGTTCCTCGGCACGGGAAACGCCACCCCCGATGTCCCGGCCATCATGTTCGAGCGCCTCTGCACCTCGCCCACCTACGGCATGTGGTACGAGCCCGACCGGCACACCGTCGTCAGCAACCGGCCGCCCATGATCGTGTTCCCGAAGCTCTCTGACTTCTACAGCACCTGGAAGGACGACCTCGTCTCGCGGGGTGTCACCGTCCGCTTGTCCACCGAGCTGACCGAGATCGTCAAGCGCGACAAGCATGGTGTAGTCGTCAAGCTGAAAGCGCGCACCCCGCGCTGGATCACCACAACCCCGCGGGCGGCGACCCGGATGAGCCTGCTGGCGAGGAGATGTACGACGAGCTCATCCTATGCTGCCTGGCTGACACGGCCAAGAAGGTCCTCGGCAAGACGGCGAGCTGGCGGGAGAGGAAGGTGCTGGGCTCGGCCAAGTTCAGCGACGACATCACCATCACCCACAACGACGCCGACTACATGAAGCGGCACTACGAGAACTTCTACCGCGAGGATCTGGCCATGGCCAAGACCACGACATCGACGACGTCGCATTCTAACGGCAGCAACAATGACAGCAATGATATGGAAGACTACCAGTCGCGCCTGGACTGGGCCGCGGACAACTTCCGCCCTATGTACTACATCAAGATGTACCCTCGGACCGGTCCAAGCTGGAGATGTGCTTCGACACGACCAACTACCAGAGCCAGTTCCCCGAGAAGGTGCCCTTCGAGCAACACGTGTTCCAGACCATCTACCTGAACAAGGCCCGGGACTCGCACCTCTGGTCCGACAACGAGATCGACGAGGACAAGATCATCCGCAAGGACTGGTGGCACCAGCTCTGCCACAGCTACACCCACTACCTGCTCGTGGTCTCCTGGGTCATGTTCCTGCAGGCCAAGCGCCGCGTCCGCTTCGCCGGCTCCTGGACCCTCGTCAACGCCCACGAGGTCGCCATCATGTCCGGCCTGGCCGCCGCCGTCGACCTCGGCGCCGCGTACCCGAGGACCTCGAGCACGACCGCTTCGCGTTCCTGTGCTTCCGGCTCTACTACCTGCTGGCCTACGGCAAGTGGTACCGTCGTCGGTACACTTCTTCCAAGAATATGAAGAAGAATACCTCTTCTGCCAAAAAGGCCGATGGCGACAACGGGTTAAGTCAAAACGCCAAAGACGGCCAGAGCTGGGCCACCGGCCTCTACGGCAGCGTCTACAAGGGTCCCGGCGTTTCCGAGACGGCGCGCTCCGTCTGGAAGGAGGATATGAAGAAGGGCTTCAGCACGGACAATTTGGCCGAGAAGAATGCACCGGGCCGGAGCCAGCCGTGAGAAGACGGTCAATCGGAGTTGCTCGATAAAGGGGCTGGCACCAGGGATGTAAACGTTCCAAACAATGTTAACAATAACATGAGATGCAATTTTAATGTAATGTAACCAAGTGGGAAATAGTGACTAATGACAAATTCTTGAATGCACGAGAATTAATTGCGAATCATTTCGCTTGTAGTTTCGCATTTGAATTTTATATCATCACCAGCCAATCTCGTAGCGAATATCAAGTTTACTTCTGGGCACAGTACGCTCTCAGAACGAATGGAGCCTTCTCGTCCGTCGCTAGCAGTCCACTTACAACTGCCGTCCGGCTATTGTATTCCTTATTTACATACAATCCATGCGTCACCGCTGAAGACGCCCCCTCCATGATACATACTATGCTTTCGGGTTCTTTCGTCAACCAACTCCTCAGCCCCAAGCCCCCATCAACAGTCAGTCCCAAGGTACCTATACATCGTACATCATTAATTCAAATCGTATAGTGGGCTTTCCCCCTTTCCCCTTAGCTCTCCATTTTCCTCCGAATTTTTAGACCAGTTCCACTCAAGGTATCGTCGGCACCAACGTAACGATGACCCAATGCGCCACGGCGCGCTCGTCCTTGAGCGGCGTCCAGTGCACCACGAACGCCTCGTCGCCGCGGAACTTGGCGCTGCGCCACGTCTGCAGCCGGAGGTCGACGCTGATGGGGTGTCCAGCGCGGACGCAGCTGCGGACGCGGTTCTTGTAGTCGCCCGCCACCGCAGCCGCAGAGGGGCCGATCATGCAGCTCTTGAGGAACTTGAAGACGTCGGACCTGACTATCGCACTCTCGCGGATGCTGGCCCTACTGGCACTGTTGCTGCCACCGTCGAGCGCCGCCGTGCTGCTATTGTTGTTGCTGTAGCCCGCGGGGTGCAGCACGTCCGCGACCCCCTGGGAGTAGAAGTGGACCACAAACGAGTCGGCGTGCACGACGATGTACTTGGAGTAGGCCGTGTAGAACTCCTTGATCTGCGTTGGCAGGTCCTGGCCCTCCATCCGCCCCAACACCTCTTGCTCCATGCCGCTGCCTCCCGGCCCTCCCACATCGAACGAGGGTACGGACTTGAGCGGATTGGGATTGTTGTCGTTGCGCAAACCGAGGGCACGGAGCAGGGTTCGCGAGAAGGAGGTCCGTGGCTGCACCTGATTGTAACTGGCCTGGGACTGCTCGGTCCCGTCGGATTTTGACGTCGATAACACGCGCATCACGTCGGCACTATTATGGATTGTGCTGGAGCAGTTGACCTGCCCTCCCAGCCAGAAGGCGACTTCCCCATTCTCACCTATGAGCGGAGCTTTGCAAGGCAGTCAGCCTCTCGGAAAGACACAGATTGGCTCGAATTGGAGTATTGTCTCTCGACTTACCGATATAGAGCAGGTTCCAGAACGGGTCTCCGTTCTTTTTATAGTTGAGCAGCAGCTCGACTGCTTCCCTGCCTTCTATCATCGCGTTCCTTAGGCGTCGCACCGGCACGGGGTCGGTGAGCTTTCCCTGCAAGAACCGGCAATTCCGGGAAATGATCTCCGTGCGACTGTACCCAGTAACCTTGATCAGACCATCTGAAGCAAACACAACGGGGTTGTCGGCGAGACTGTGATACCACGTCGCATTAGTACGGTCGACTTAAAAGAGACATTGGCAGCCGCAAATTAACAGACGCACCTTGGGTTTGTTAAGCAAAAGCAGTCTCCAAGTCCTTGGAATTTTGACCGGTCGTTTGCCAGCGCCTTACTCGCGTTCAGAGTGAGTTGATGGTTAACAAATCGTGGATATATATCCGTGAAGACCAATTGCTCCACCAGCACTTCCATCTCCGTGAAGAGGGTTTCCATCACCGGCAGCTTCGTCATGACGATCGATTTCATCCTCTTGTGAACCTCCTTCAGCAGCTTCCCCGGCACGTTGAGCTGATGTGGCGACTGGTGCGTCATGTAAGTCTTGTGGATGCCCGTCATGATATCTGCGAGCTGGTTTAGGGTCGTATGGTACTGTTCAATCTGGGCCATTGTTAGCGACGCGATCCTCTGCAGCTAAACAGATCTTGTTGGGCCAACATACCTTTGCCAGAAACTCGACGTTTTCGCTGCATACACGATTCTCGCTGAACTTCAGAAGATGATTTGCTATAGCGGGATTGTGCAGCACGACTTGGAACACCTGCTGGCTGAAGAAGTCGGGCAGCCGGCTTGAGCCACCACGGCTAAGACTCCCATTTTGCGAAGGGGCTTTCTTTATCGTGACACTCGGCCTCCTCCCCGACATCCCTGGCACCCCCGAAATTATAGAGCCGCCGCCATTTGCAGCTACCTGGGCGTCGCCACTGAATTCGACCCAGTCGCCGTTCTCGTCGACGTAAGGAAGCACATGCACCGATGGATTTCGTAGGGGGGTTGGTGCCTGCTGTTGGTGTCAAACCGACCAAACTGTCCCATTCCATGTACCGTGTGTGAACGAGCCTGTGAAGCGGTCTTGGGTCGTTTGACAGTTGAGGTATTGCTGGCGGGTATGGATAAGCGGGACGATATGCTGGAGTAGCTGTTCCTCCGACGAGTCTCATATTGAGAGACAGCGTCTTCGTCTAGGCGAACGAACGCAACTGGTGTCGAGCTCATACTTCGATCAGGCTTCGAGTCGCTTTCCGGATCCTCGCCGTGTACGCTCCTGGTATTCGAGACGCCCGAGAGGGATGGTTCATATGGGGTCTTGGTAGCCTCGGAACCATTTCCACCGCCGTTTGTCGGATTGGCATTGGCCATGGGGATGGGATGTGTCTCAAACTCGTTCCGCGGCTGCAGGTCGCTCTGCTCACTAGAGCGCGTTCGGCTCATCATACTTCGGGGGCGCTCAATAATGGAAGACTGTCTCCTAGGAATGCGGATCAAACCGTTCTCTACCCTGGGCAAGTCTTTAGAGACCCGTAGTCGGGCTTCTCTTAATCGAATGAACGAATCTTGCTGCGAGGAGGATTCCGATTCGGCCGTATCGTATTGAGCCATGCTGGAAAGAGGCCCGGTCCGGCTAGTACTACGATAATAATCGGAGGCTACAGATTTGGATCGGGAGGCGAGGCCGGATTCCCCATGATGTTGCTGGGATAAAGAAAGCGAGCTGCAGCGCTGGTAGCTCCCTCTGCCTACAATGGCCTGCTGTGCGGCTGCGATGGACCCGGCTGCGCTGCGATCCGTGAACGCTTGATTCGGTGGCCCCGGTTCAACATTGCTGTTGTCACCATTTATGTGAAGCGGGCGTACGGCAGCATCCGGGCTTTCATGCCAAGCCACTTCCTCGGCCTGCACTGGAAAGCCATCTGCAGCCATTGCAGCATTAGTAAATAGAAGGGACAGATGCCTATAGGAATTGACGGATTATGGTGTTCATGACGACACGAGTCTAACAAAAAGCAGGCGGCATCAAAATGAGTAAGGAAAATAAAACCCAGGTAGTTCCACAAGGACTAGGAAGGGGAAGAAAAGGAAGAAGCCGACGAAGCAAGACGTGATCAGAAGCAACGTCTGGAACCAATTGTGGTGTAGTCCGGCCATGTGCGGCTTGATTTGGCATCCCTATGATGCCGGGATCTTCTTCGCGATTCGAAGCTTACATAGGGCATTTTCATAGGACTGCATCCTGATGCAATGTGATATGCCAATCATGCGCAGAGTTATCCGTTGACTAGCAGCAAAGACCTACGCCTCGAGGCTTTCACTTCCATAAGGAGTATCACGGGCTTCAGTATAAACCTTATTGCCGTCGCGTCCTGATAGGCCTAGACCGTATGGCGTCGACAGCCATGGTAGAGATCAGCCCGCCAAGACCAACTTTGGACAAGTAGATGCTGTGGGGGACGCGGCATAGTCCCCCTGATGTTGATCGCTGCCCGCCAGTGTCAGTTCGACTTCTGATTTGGTGGCCGACCCAAGCGGAAGAGGGCGGCGAGTGGCAAGGGGCGCGGAAACCTCTACAATTCCGGGGGGGAAAGGAGGCCCAACAAAGCTGCTTTGACTTTCCTGGGCCCGTGACGGCTATTGAGTTCAAGAAGAAAACAGCAAGACAAAAAGCAACGAACAACTGAGTTTCTTCTGAAGGTTGTTGGTGTGGAATATTTATGTAGCTGACCGACGAGGTAGAAAGCAATGCAAATGCATGATGCAGTAAATGAATGCGTCACTGATCTTGACATTGACAATGCAACCTCGGGTGCAGTTCATCCATACCTCGTGAAGAAGGTTCATGGAAAGCCACAAAGGATTGAATACAGTAGCTATAACGGCTCGTTCCGGCTCTTACTGCTGGTCTCTCTTTACCTCGTGGGTAGCGTAACGCCCAGTCCTGATGAGGCGCCCGGGTGGGTTGATGCAGCAGAGTAGACCCCATCTTCAATTGCGGCAAGGAGCGATATAACGAAGGTCAATTGAAATGGAAATCAGACCATGGTCTTCTTGACGTGCTGGCGCCCTCTCCAAGCGCTGGGCGGTTAAAGTCGAAGGGGCCTGACCTGAAGCATGGACTGCGAAACTTGATTGTAAGAAGAAAGAGAGAGGACGATAAAAGGGCCCATTGGATTAAGCGCCTGGATTGTGGTTGAAGAAGTGTCACCCAGTCGATCTCTTTGTCTCGGGGCCATGCGCGACAAAGGACGGAGCACAGACCACCCGAACCGCCGGGCATCTGGTTGGTCCAGACGTCTCGAGAGATGCCCGATATAGAACCTCTCTTGTTTCAGCGGAGGTGATTGGCAAAAGAGCACTCGAATGGTCTCTTTGTGTTGGAAAACCTTCGTCCATCATGACATGAATGGGCGTGATCAACTCGTTTATATGGCTTCGAGGCCCGCCGTCGTTGGTCCTGGAACTTGTGCCTTCTTCTGCATCTATCTCTTCCCTACCGTTCTTTTCCTTTTGACTCGGTTTCCTCTACAAGCAACAGCAAACTCGATCAGGCACTGCGTGTCATCGGGCCTTTCCCCAGTCACATTCATACGATACATTCATAATTAGTATCTCTCATTAATTGTTGCTGATACCCAGACAGCACTTGGTTGGATTCTACTTAAAACCAAAACACCCAGTACAACATTCTTTAATCACTTACTGCCTCCATCTACCAACTCGTTCAGTACACCAAGATTGGTTATACAGATACCGCCTTCGAGATGGGCAAGTCCCATGCCAAAAGCAAAGTAACGGCTACCGCTACGACTTACGCCAGGAAGCAGGCGATGGACAAGGGGTTCCAAGTCATCAACCCGGCCCAAAAGTTTGAGCTCATTGCGCGTTGGATTGCCCGCGGCCTGCAGTTGATCTTCGCCCTCATCGTCGTCGGCTTCTACGCCCACCGTGTCGACGAAGACCGCAAGGCCGGCAAGTCTCAGTCGGCTGCCTGGTGTTTCGCCGTCGTCACCGCCGGGCTCTCGAGTATCACGACCGTGGTCTACAGTATCCCGTTCGTCATCAAATCCGCGAGGCTTTGGTCCTTTGACCTGTTCTTGTTCATCCTGTGGATCGCCACCTTTGGCACCTTCGCCGGCATCTTCCTGAAGCGCGAGAGCGGCACCAAGTACGAGGGCACGAGCGTCCGCGCCATGAAGGTTGCCGTCTGGCTTGATCTGGTCAACTGCATCTTCTGGCTGATCACCGGTGTCTATGGTTTCTGTCGCACATTCTGTTCGAGGTGGTTTGGCAACAAGATCGACCGCGTCTTCAAGAAGGGCGAGCAGAAAGTGGGCGAGGGGATTGACCTTGGGTTCGATGGAGCCCGAGATGGCGTTCGAGGAGCATTTTCGAAAAAGAAGCAGCAGCAGCAGCAGCCAATGCCGACCCAGCCCTCACAGGTTTACATGGTGTAATCCAGGACGGCTGTAGCCCGGCGCCAGCGTCCTTTGGAAATATCGTTTGTTGCATAGTTGAAGGCGCTTGGCGTTTCCCTACATGGGATTTGGACCCCACGGGGAATTATATAAGTAATGCACATTTCATACTGGTTGTACGGTTCGTCCCTTCCGGTAGCAAATCCAATACACCACTCGTAAGTGCTCACCCTTGTGAATGTCAACATTGTTGTAACAGAGACCCAGCAACGTGTGAGTCCGGATACATACAGTGGCAAAAGCGATACTTGTGGTTCGTGCCTGGGGGGCAATGGCCTCCGGGTATGTATCAAGATAATGCTGCGCCATTTTGCTTTCCGACAATGTTGAAGACGACATGCAAGACTCGTACGTAGAGACGTAGCACAAATATGGCTGGGGCTCAACGCCGACCGCGGGGAAACCATAGGGCAAGCAGCCATCAGAAGTCCAGGAGCCAATGACAGGTTGTGTAGAACCCCTGACCTTTCGTCAGCCCTCCACGAGTATTAAAGCTGATTAGTGCATCGGAATACCTCGTCCGCCATTTTGGTTACTTCAGATCTGTGTGAGTGGAACTCAGCTCATCTCCAGTCGCCCTTGTTTCTGTCGAAAGTGCTATCGCATGTCCTTTGGGGAAAAGAGCGAGCTTCAAATGCCTGCAAGATAGAGTGGTTGGTTCACGTGCAAGAGGACAAGGCGGCACGAGACCAGTGGTAAAGCGAATGTTTTCGGCAGGTAAGTTGAAATGCGGGGGGCTGTCTGTGTGACTGAGCTAGAGTGTAGGGGGCCCTCAGCCTACAGCCTACCCCAGCTCATCGAGTAGGTTCAATAGTGTGCCGGCTTCCGTTGATTGAGTATGAGTAACACATAATTGACGTTCTGGCAGCTGAGGTTATGATAAAATAGAATACAGTCATGCATGCAATGTAACCCGAGTCCTGAGTCCCACCAATGTCTCTACACCGAACGAACTACATGCAAGGAACACGAGCATGACCTCGAACTCGGTTCAGTCAGGCCTTTTTGCAGGGACTTACGTACGCACAGGTGGGCTAATTTACCCGCCATCGACCAACTGATTGGATCTGGCATCTCAGACAACGACGATCGTGCATTGCAGTGGAACGGAGCCTGCCAATATTTCGCCAAGCCTAACACCACAGCAGTACAGCAACGCAGCACAGCGTCAGTCAGCGGCTGAAGCGGCTTGGCGGCTCAGCTTCCTGTGCTTTGTTTGTGGTGGCACTGTCGACTGCTGGGTAGGCGACAACGACCACTAAACGACCGGTGCATGATCGTCTCTGGTGGGTGGTCGGCACACACCGCCGCCGTGCGGGCCAGCTCAGTGACGCAATACTATTTTTACGATGGAGGCAAGAGGTTAGGTTGCAAAGGGGCCCTTTTGCTTGCCACATCACCACCAACAGCCCGCAGCTATCTGCATGCCCATGTCTCGCTTGTCTAACACGACAAGGCACTGATATGGTGGTCAGCTGGATCATGTGGAGGGCTGAATGAAATGGGGGGCTAGTCAGCAGAGCAGATCTCACTTTACGCCCTCAAATACATAACCTAGGTAGCACAGGCACCACCTCGCTCGCTCATTTAGAGCTTCGCTAGGACGGACCGGGCTGAAGCATGATTATGTCCATTGCACTATACTACCTATACTCTACAACGGTGTTGCTGATACTCTTCACCACCGCCACCGCCACCATCATGGGCCTCTCGCTAGTTTCGCGTGCACGCGACCGCGGCTGCGCATCGTCTACGCACAAGACGCCAACCCCCACTGCCGCCAACACCGGCCGGCAACGGTCGCGTTTCAACGCCGTCACCGAGGCCCGGGCCGCCCAGAACATGACGGGCGACCACACCGCCTTCTTCGGCTCGCAGGTCGGCGGCGAGTCCGTCATCAATTATAGCTACACCGATACGCCCTTTACGCTGCTCATGTGGGACATATACTATTTCTTCTATTTCGCCTGGGCCTTGCCGTGGGTCATATGGCCGCTCCGGCCCTGCCACGGTGGCCACTTCGACGAGATGTCTTTCAGCCCTTCCAACATGTGGTGTCTCTTCATCCATGGGGTCCTGATCATTTTGCAACTCGGGTTTATCTTGACACTGCCTCTGTTGGTGTTCCTTCCGGTCTGGACGGCCATCTTGTGGATGGGCTTCTTCGCGACCGTCAACTGGGCTCTGTGCCTCACGCTCAACGGCCCCGAGTTGACCTATCACTCCGACCCCATGTACGCCGAGGCGAAAGAGGAGCACGCGCATGAGAGCTGGATCTTCATAAATGGCGTCGCCTGCGGGTAAGTCATCCTCACGTCGTAGACATGCTCCTTTCATTTTACGTCATACTAACTGGTCAAACAGCGAGGCCTGGTTGCTGAGCAACATTAACCGCCTTGCCCTGACATTTGGCCGTCCCGTCATGGGAATCCACAACAAGACCGATGGTATCATCTTTGACGTTGTCGAATGCCTTGTGCAGCGCAACCTGAGCTATGCAACCCGCGACGTTCGGGAAGCCTACCGGACCGTGAAGCAGGAGCTGTACAACCCGGCAAAGTCCAAGGTCATCTTCATCCTGCATAGCCAGGGGGCCATCGAGGGCAGCATGGTGTTGGACTGGCTACTGCAGGAGATGCCCCAGGATATCCTTTCGAAGCTGGAGGTCTACACCTTCGGCGCGGCGGCCAACCACATGAACTCGCCGACGAAGCACGTCGCAAGCCAGACAGCCCAGCAAAAGAACCCTACCTCCCTGACCACCACAGATATGACCCTGACAAAAGGCCCCCTCCACGGCTCGCCGGTTCAGATGCGCACCCCATCGAGCAGCCAACACGAACACGACACCCGCCCACCGACCCCGCCCACCGTAGCCAGCGACCAGATCAGCCCCTCGGCCCTACCGCAACAGCAGGAGCCGGAGTCGCAGCAAGTCCTGCGCGCCTCGTCCCTCGTGCCGGCGTGCGACCGCGTCATCGGCCACATCGAGCACTACGCCCATACGACCGACTTCGTCGCCCTCTGGGGCGTGCTGCACTTCGTCACGAGCGAGCGCGCCTCGGCGCTGATCCCGCGCTTCATCGGCCGCGTCTTCTCGCGCACCTCGTCGCGCGGCGGCCACCAGTTCTGCCAGCACTACCTCGACGGCATGTTCCCGCTGCGGCGCGGCGCCGACGGCCACGCCATCGTCGCGGCGGCCGACGGCGGCGGCTGCGACGAGGACAACAACGACTTCATGGAGAGCGTCGTCGAGCGCGGCGGCCGCGGCACCGAGGGCGAGGACGCGCGCGAAGGCTTCGCCAACAGCTGGGCCCTGCTCGAGCTCGCCGGCAAGCGCGAGGGCTCGGGCGACCTCGCCCACCCCGAGGTCGCCGTCCACGGCAGCTTCCATGGCCAGCTCTCGGCGCACCTCGATGATGGTCGCGACGTCAAGGTCAAGGACCTCAGCCGGCTCTGGCAGTACGTCAATGGCAAGTCCCCACCCGAGCTGCCCAGGGGCATGGTGCCGGATGCGGATGGTGTCGTGAGGGCGGGGACCCTATAGGAGAGGTTTGCTGGATGATGTCTGTGTGTGTGCGTTTGGATGCTTTTGGTTCTCTCTCGCCTATACCCTATCCGCCTTCTTGTTTTGTCTTGGTTCAGGTTTAAGCGAGTAAGCGATTATCTACCTATATATCCCTCTTGCATGGTTGGCGTACTGCTTTCACACCTATATATACACTTTGAGATAGATTACGAGTATTGATAGACCAACCCTAGCCCCTAGGATTTGGTACAGATTGCTGTCTTTCTACATAGCTTTGGATACTCGGCGAATAAAGAACTATCTCGTTACCAGCTATGGCGTTCGTGCTCCTTGAGATAAAATTCAACACAGCCGATCATTCGCGCTTTGGTTGACTTAATTGCCGTTATTAAGTCGTAATAAAAAGTCGGCTCAGGTATATAAGAGTATGATCGGAACAAAACTGAGCTTTCGAATACCGTTTTAAACGTCTCGAAAATTGCTGGTAATTGCGAGTTACCCGAACAGTAAGCATATAGTAGGTAAGTGGTATAAACTATCTTAAGAAGCGGGATAATTGCCAACTAATTCATTGCCAACTAGTCCATTGCCGGCCATCGATCCCCTCGTACTGACCACCATCATCATCATATCTTGACTCGAAACCCAGTCCCATCCCGCTTCTGCCTCACGACCCTCGCGCAGATAATCAAACACATCCCCAACAACAGCGAACAGCCCGTGAAAGTCTGCGCTCCCCAGTACTCGCCCCCCGACGCCGCGATGATGGCGCCCGCGATGGGGTTGCCCGTAAGCACGGCAAAGCTGACAATCGTGAACACCATGCCCATGCGGGTGCCGCGCTTGCGGAGGTCGGTCGTCAGGCTGCTGAGCCCCGCGGGGAACAGCGACTGGATCCCGCCCGCCGCGATACCGTAGAAGACGGACCAGGCGTAGAGCTGGGCAGGCGTGCCGACGGCCATCCACGACAGCAGGGCGATGCCGGTGATGAGGCAGGTCGGGATCAGCAGGTTCAGGGGCCCGACACGGTCGGCCAAGTAGTTGGGGCCCAGCCGGCCGATGACGCCGACGCCGTTGGTCAGCAGGAGCAGATTGAGCGAGTCGGGGTAGGAGAGACTGGGGTGCATCTCCAGATCGCTGCGCGCGAACGAGGACAGGTAGTAGAAGCCGAAGTAAACAGCCCAGAAGTTCTAGTAGTATCCTTTAGCGTTAGTGCTTGCTTGTTTCGGACTCGGCCTAGATGCAATGACCGTCTTCCCCCTTTCTATAGTTGGCAATTGGATAGTTGATTTAATGAGATATATGGCTACCCTCATCACAGTGAAGGAGCGTGTATAGGAAACTATCGAAAAAGGGCGACTGAAAAGGAAAAAGGGGTTCAGGCCTGACTCACAAAGAACATGCCAATGGCAAAGAACGTGTACTCGAGCTCGCGAAACGCCGACCACTCGACCAAGCTACCCGTCGTGCGCGGCGGCAGGCGCGCCCGCATGAAGAAGTTGGCAAAGAGGCACGTGGCCAGTTGCACGAAGCCGATGGCGCGCACGGTCCAGCCAAAGCCGATGGCGCGCAGCAGCTGGCGGGCCATGGCGGGGAAGATCAGGCCGCCCGTGACGGAGCCGCTGGCGGTGATGCCGATGGCGAGCGAGCGCCGCTTGTCGAAGTAGGTCGACACGACCGAGATGGCCGGCGTGAAGAGGCAGCCCGAGCCGAGGCCCATGCACAGGCCCTGGGACAGCAGGAGCTGCCAGTAGCTCGTCGCGGCCGACGTGGTGAAGATGCCGAGCACCAGGAAGAAGGTGCCGCAGGCCAGGACGGGGCGGAAGAAGCCCGCGTCGGTGATGCGGCCGGCGAAGGTGCCGATGAAGAAGGTCAGGAAGACCTGGATCGAGCCGATCCACGAGACTTCCGAGGGCGACCGACCCAGCAGGTTGGTGTAGTATGTCTGGAAGACGCCGAAGGAGTTGATGAACCCCCACGTATTCATCACTACAAGATGTGCACATAGGCAGGCGAGCCAAGCGGCTTTCCCGCCGTCGGGTGGCGGCCCAGGGTTCCAACTGGACTTGGTCGAGATCCTGCTAAGCACTCGGTTCATTGTCCCTGCGACACCACTGGCCTCCGTGTCTAAGACGGCTGGCTCAGGCTCAACTCGCCAATTCTCGTTGGCATCTTGAGTCTGATGCCCTTCGCTTGCGACTTTTCTTGGTCCTTGGTCAGTATCGCCAGTGCCACCTGGTCCAGACCGCTTGATCCCATCTTGCTTTTCAACGTCCACAGGCAAGTCTTCAGCTGCAGTAGACCCGTTCGACGAGGCAGACGACGGCATGGGCTCCATCTCAAATTCAATACTCGCATATAGCTTGTGGCCCTTGTTGAGCGAGTGACGAGTACACGGGCAGAAAAATCGAGATTATAAGTTGAGGTATATGATGGTTTTGGATGATGGCAGCGAAAGCGATCTAGTGGTTAGCCGTGACTGAATGAGAGGCAGTAGCGATGGAGGTTATTTGTATACGGATGCCATCAGAGACATGGGAGTCACTCGCGCAAACGGCTGCCGAGACGGCGGAAGTTCAAGTAAAAGCGACACCAGGAGCAGCCGCTTCGATAGCCCACACTCCTCCACCCACCCCATATCGGCGCCCTTTGACACATGGCTTGACATACATACTGGGTTGGATGGTGTGTGGGTGAGCAAACTGCTAATCAGTAACGAGAGGAGATAGGTGGATGGCCGTGGGAATGTAGAGTAGTAGCGTGTCTGGTGGATATCGCCCATAAAGCGGGGTTGGTTCAGGGAGTCAATTTTCAAGTACCTATCGTGAGTCTAAAGAAATCTCTTGCGCGAGATCAAACCTCCGAGGGACCACATAATGAGCCCGTTGATCAGGTAGAACCTACTCATATCAGAACTCAGGCCGCATCTCAGATGCAAACCGCTGTTGATTACCTAAATTACCGGAGTCCGGCCGTGTCTTGTCTCCCATGATTGAGTCATTTCTAGTAAAGCAAATATACTTACTGAATGGCGGCCACAGCTAACCCACGTCCAACCCTTTGAAGTTTAGCCGGGGCAAACATTTGCTCATTATTCCCGGAATGAAGCCCGCCACCAGATGCGGCCCGGTCCTGTGTAACGATTTTGGTCCATATCATTCATGTGAACTCATGCATCTAATAATACGGCACCGATATCGCCCCAAGACTACCCGGCAGTTTACCGCAAGTCATCATGATTGATCCCGGCTGCCCGGTGCTCGGCAGTGGATCTATAGTCTTAGGCGGCGCCCTTCTAGCGACAGGCCTACATCTCATCAATCTCATCAAATGTCAAAGCCCGAGGCTTGGATCCCAACCGCTGTGGCCGAACCCCCAAGACTTGCAATCACGATACTGGCATTCTGCTGTTGTCCCAACAAGACCATCATCAGATTGTCTAATCTACCTAACTAAGCACTAAGCTTGACTTCTCAAGGTGAATTGCACCATCAAAATTGCGAGCTATCAGTTCCCATCCCCCTTCATCTCATTACTCCGTGCTCCGAAGTGATAACTTTGAACGTGTCCCGTCTCGACCATCAAATATTCGTCAAAAAATCTCGACAACTCAGCAAATCAAGCAAAGTGTCTAAAGTCATGCTGATCTTACATGCCTCTCCCGTCTACTCAAATACCGACCCACCGTCGCCATTTCTTGCCAACTGACATCCAGTCTCTGCTCCGAATCGTGTCATGCACTTTGGATCGGCAAGCAGCTTCCTCGCAGCCGTTATCCGACCAGCCCAGGGCGACCTCATCAGCCCACCACATCTGGTCTTCGCCTTCAGCCTTCAAGCTGATTGAGACGGATGTGAGAGACTTGAAGTTCACGACAGGAACAGATAGAAGGCTGCAGTCACTCGAAGAACAGGCAGGAACATGAACAACCTGCGCTGCCACCTCGATGTCGGCAAGTGACCCAGCGTCCAATTGATGGCCCTTGAGAGTGAAGATACATTCCGACTCAGCAGAAGAGCAACCCAGACGGACACTGTAGAAATCAAATGCAAAACACTCAGAGACCTGCTTGGGACCAGTGCTGAAATTTGCAGAGTTATCGGGCCCATCAATCATGTCCATCGCTGGTTGCAGGTACTGGAGCACCAATTTACCCGACGACTCTGACTTGACCACCTCGATACCGTCTGAGAACCAGAAACGATGGTAAGGGCTCAGGAGAGGTACTGGATGAGGAGCTTGGGATCCAGCGTGTCCACGTCCCACAAGTGGCTGAATGTCTTGGAACTGGGTAAAGTCAGCAACGCGTACAGATTGATCTCGGAATCAAAGGATGACTTACATCAAATGTGAAATTACCCGAGTCTGCCAGATTGCCGCAAGAAAACGCGCGCTTGCTCGGGCTACTACCGAATGCATACCCACCGACAGTGGACGATGCTGCAAGTTGCATAGTAGCATTACTGGAAGGCTCATCGGAAAGGACCACTGGGCTCGGAAGTGTGATCATAGTCAAGTCAACCGTGGGATTTGCAACCTCAGCTGCCATCATACTCAACCCCAGCGAAGGTGTCGGGGCAGATATCATGGTTAGGCCAGCTGCAGAAGTTGAAGTAGATGTCATGGTTAAATTCATCGTGGAGGATGCGCTAGCTGACTGTGTTACTCCGATTGACGAGTTGGTGGCTGCTGACTGGGAGCTGGACGAGTTCGAAGTGAATTGAGCTGACTGCGTCGTCAAGCTTGTCGTAGTCGCTGTGATGCTCGACGAACTTGAAGTGACCGCGACCGAAGAGGACTGCGACGATTCTGAGGTGGTAGCTGTGGCATTGCTGGAAGAGGACAAGCTCGTGGAGGAACTGATTGTGGAGCTGTTGGTGTCCGAAGTGCTGGACAACGACAATGTAGTGGATGTGGGTGCGGATGTTGCATTCCATCCACTGGTAGGAACCGAGGAGAGAAGGCTTGATGTAGAGGTTGCTCCAACAGGGTCAGCACCGGATGCCTGGTCTGCTGTAGTCGATGCCAGGGTTGATGTGGAAGACAATTCCAGGGTTGATGTGGAAGTCGATGCAAGAGTTGACGTGGAAGTTGACGTGGAAGTTGACGTGGAAGTTGACGTGGAAGTTGACGTGGAAGTTGACGTGGAAGTTGACGTGGAAGTTGCTCCTACAGCACCCGCATCAGATGATGCATCTTCAGAGCAAGAAATGGTGGTTATTCCTTGGCCTGAAGGCTCCGTGCCACCACTGTTGCTAGGCCAGACGGTTTCAATACTAGGCCAAATGGTTATAAGACTAGGTGTCTCCTCTGTTGAAACAGGCCAGATGGTCACGACACTGGGTGTTGTTTCAGTGGCAGGCGGCCAGATAGTCACAACACTGGGTGTCTCTTCTGTGAAGGATGAATAAGTCCAAGGCATGCCCGGCTGTCCAGTGGTTGAGCCCTCCGTGATAGTGATGACCCCGGGGACACCAGGTGTGGTAAGCTCTTCAGGGCATGGCGTCGAGAAGGTGGCGGAGCCAAATCCAGGTGGTGTTGCTAATAATCAATTGACGTTAGCTCTATCAGATCATACAATTGGTTGAGGCCAGGAACTTACCTATTGGGGTCCAAGGTATGGAGGGAACAACAACAGTGACTGTGCCAGACAAGGTAGATACGACCGGTGATATCAAAGCTGGGGTTGTCGGATAGCCTTCTCCTGGCCCAGTGTTGGGTATGGTGATAGTGAGGGTTGATGGTGCACTTCCTTGGCCTTGACCACCTGGTCCGGTACTTGGGCTTGGCCAGCCGTAGCCGCCGGAGAAAGTCTGGCTAGCTGAACCTCCAGAGCCTCCAGGACCTCCAGGACCTCCACCACCGGGCGAGACTCCAATGGTAGAGAGGATGACTGTTTGGGTCGGAGGAGCTCCACCGTAGCCGCCTTGAGGAATGCTGCTGCTCTCGCCACTGCCAGGTCCATTGGGTATTGGGTAGTGAATCGTGAGCGTGGTATAAGGGAGAGTGAGGGTGATTTCCGGCAGAGTGTGGGATGGACCAAACCCACCACCAGGTGTGCTACTCCAGCCCTGACCTCCAGGTCCTCCAGGAGGGGCAGAACCTTGGCCGTTGGGAGTAGAGTTTGGCAAAGTGACAGTCACGACAGGCCAAGGGTTAGAGGGGCCCCATCCGCCGCCAGGTGTGCTGCCCCATCCTTGGCCTCCTGGACCCCCAGGAGTAGCAGAAGGTTGACCGTTTGGAGGTACAGTGACAGTCACTTCTGGGAAAGGATTGGAGGGACCGATGCTGCCTTTGGGGACAGTGGTCCAACCTTGCCCGCCGTAGCTACCGTAGCTACCAGGGCTGCCACCACCGGGAGTATGGTAGGACAGGGTCAATGTGGGCTCAGGAAACGGATACGAACCACCTTCTCCTCCAGGGCCACCAGGAACGCTTGAGCCGCCTGTTCCACCTCCGGGTTCAGTGATGGTGATGGTTGGGAGTGCATATGGGTTGGTGACAGTACCAGTTGGGATGGCAATCGTGGTTATGCCTGAGCCTCCTTGGCCACCTGGAGGACCTTCAGGGGCAGTGACAGTGACAGTCGGAAGATAAGAAGGGCCACTCTGACCACCACCGCCGTTACCGCCGGGAGGAGGATTGTATGAGAGAGTCAGCGTGGGTTCTGGGAATGGATATGTTCCGCCGTATCCGCCAGGGTTGGTGCTGGCTTGTGATTCCCATGGTCCGGCAGGTGTACCCTCTGGAACAGTGACGGTCACAGTAGGTTCACTCATGCCTTGGCCGCCAGGTCCACCGGGAGAAGAAGAGACACCGAAAGGGCCACCTGGATATCCGCTTTGGGTTGCAGGAGGAACCGTGACAAGTGAGAAGGTGCCTATACCAGGAGATCCACCAGGGGGGCCCGGGTAGGTGATAGTGACTAAGCCGGGGCCAGATGGAATAGGTTCGCCGTTGGGACCAGTGGTGCAGGGGATGGTGAGGGATCCAGCAGGAGGCCAGCCAGAGGGCCATTGAGGTCCAGAGCCAGCAGAAACGCCAGAAGTGTAGCCGAATGGAGGATTGGGTTCAGTGACTGTGACCGTACTGGGAGGTGGGAGAATTACAGCTGTGGTGACGGTGACAAAGACAGTAGTGGGCGTAGGAAGAGGACAGGTAGCACCACCACCCGTGATCGAGGCGCCAGAACCACCAGGGTCGCCAGGACTGCCATAACCACCAGAACCGCTGGGACTGCCAGAACCACCAGAACCGCCGGGACCACCAGGGCCAGAGTTTGGAGCAGAGGTTGGGTTGCCGCCAGTTCCACCTCCGCCGCCATACTGTTGGGCCGAAGCTGACCCAAGTAAGGCAGCAAAGATGCCCGTTAGGGCAAGGTGCCGCATTGTGAGTGCGTGTAGGCTTTGGTATCTACCTTGCTGTGGGTGTGTGTATGGTGACGGAAATGAGTGACGATAAGGAGTGACAATGGTTGGAGTTTGGTGTAGAGAGCGGCAGAGAAGAGAAGAGAGATGGATGGGAGAAGTTTGAGGGAGAAGGTCTGTCGGTTTCTGTGCAAGAATTAAAAGATGGACGGAAATCTCTGAAACGGCCACATGGAGTGGGTGCCTAGTCTGCTCCTGCCCTCCTTCCTATACTCTCCTTATCAGAGTGCAGACGCTGTCATTGAGGACTCTCCTTCCCCGTTTCCACAGTAAGGCCATGTGGCTAGAATGGATCCAGGGCCCAGCAATGGCAACTCACTCCTTCCCCAAGACTAAGTCCCATGTGCACTTGAGAGGAAGTAGAAGTTTCCATTACAGCCCCCAACCAAACAGTCCAGTCGGTTGCCGTAGGAGGTAGATGATGTAGCCATCTTTGGGCAGTTGCTTTTAGTTTTGGCAGGAGGCAACGACCACGTTGAATGTGTGCTCGAAATCACCGTTTCATGCTGAAACTGACTACAATCCAATTGTTGAAGTCATCAAAACATGCATGTGTTGTTGTTGACGTATAGCTTAGGCCGTTCCGACAGAACCGAGATTTCTAAGCTGGCTGAGCACTTTTGATGACATGATATTAGCACGAAGTAGCAGTAGGTATGTCGTGACTCCGACCAAGACATTGGCCTTTTTCATCAACTCTACCTACCTGCATACCCTTGGAGGGCAATGGCCATTAAAATGTACTCTTCCGGAGTTGAACCCCGTATTCAGCTCCTGAGGCTCCAGTGCTTTCTACATGTATTGATGGATGATATATGCTGGGGAAGTCGCGCTGTAGTGTTGAGCAGTGTGCTCCACCGCTGCCTTTGAGTTCACTCGTTGATGTACCTGATATGGATACCAATGTGTCATGGTCTATTGGGGAATGTCAGGTAGCTGTAAATGTTAAGCCTGCACGCGAGCCACCGTCTTTACCCCTTTCCTTGGATTTGCATGTAGCTTCTGGAGTGCGTAGTGAGTGCGTTGCTACACCTGCGAATCCACACGTGCTGTACTAGACGATGATGTCCAAAATAATGCATGCCACTCTTCATTGATATATATGTTCGACATGGTGATTTGGACGCACCAAGTCTATCTAGAAGACTAGATCTTTACAGTTGACATCCGTTGAGCTTGCTTCGCAGAGATGTAGCCTGGGAGTGCCTATGAGCAGCCCTGCCCCTGAACTAATCTGGGGAGGATTCGGAAAGTAAGTTAAGGCCTCTCCTCTAGTTCACCGTCTAGGGACGCTTGAGGTAGATAAGTGATGCGAGTGAGACATGTAACTACATCTTGCCAGTCAAGCGATGCGCTCCCGTGACATGTTCCGGCTATAGACTCTGCTTCACACACCTTCACCAGCCAGTCGCCGCCCATTGGTAGCCCAAGTCCCAAAGAGGATCTTCACACAAGCTGACGGATGTTGATTCTCGCTACATCCAAAACTAGACAGCGCAATTTATCGCCTAAGCCTAAGTGATAATTCTGATCTTGGTTTCATTCAGGGACGGCGAAGATGCGCCGGCTGGCGCCGAGCCGCAATGAAACGACTCGACGTAGAGCTTTGAGGCTATCACAATTACGAAACTAACAGACAAAATCAAAATTGGAGCTTGAGAGGTTAATCTGCATTAACTCATGTGGGCTGACTGTTCGTGGGGTCTACTTTCATGTCGCCGACTTAGACAGGAGGATTGTCTTGATACGGAGGGGGAGGCGCGTCTGGATGCTGTTCATCCGCGGCAGTAGCAGGCTCAGTTTCCTCTTGCACGATTGGAATCCCGACCGGTGGCCGCCTCTGACTTTCCTCTAGCCTCGCAGTCCACAAAGCGGCGCCCGTGGTCGACGTGAGGAGGAAGAAGAAAGACAGTATAGGCATGAGCTGCAGTACCATCGCCACGGTGCCGAACCAGGTGTACTCCCACATTCTCTTCTTAACCTCATGTTTGCTTTCCTTCTTGGTCAGGCCGCGCAGGGCGAACCATCGGTAGTGCGCAAAGGTCCCCAGCCTCGCGCCAGTGATGATGATGAAGGCGGGTGTTCCGACGAAGGGGATCAGGTTAAGCGGCAGGAAGACGATCAGCTCGATGATCTGAACCAGACTCCACGGCTGGTAGACCGCGGCCGTACTAGGCTTTCCGAGCATCTTGACCGAGTTCGGGGCATCGGGAAACAGGATGCGATGGGGTGCGACGAGGTCGGCGAAACCTTTATCAATGAGGGTTGCCTGTGGATAGTTCAATTAGCTTTCTTTGCCAACAAGCGCAAATCCCAAGCGAAAATCAAAATGCAAAAACACCAAGCGATGGTAGGACGTATACGTACATCGAAAACATCTACGCGGCATTCGTCCACGAAGAACCCCTCGAACAAACCTTGGATAATCACCAGGCCTTCTCCCAGCGTGAGCACCACGGCATTGAACCATGCGGCGCGACCGTGGAAGATGGCGAGGAACGCAAACTGCGGCAGGAAGGCGAAGGTGAAGAGTATCGTATACACCAAGAGCGATATGAGGGAGAGAGGCAGAAGCCGACTGATGAAGAGAGGGTAGTAGGCGGGATGTCGCAGGAAGTAGTATATGCCTCGCAGAGGATACGATGCCGCGACCAGCGCTCTCGTTACATAATTGACAGGTCTCTCAATCGGCCTGATAAGATGATGTAGATGGCTATTAGGGCCATGACCTTGCGATACTGAAGATGACATGTCTAGGCGACAACACTGGGAAAAGTTGGGGTATGTCGGCGATCAAAATGCATAGGTAGAAACGGAGGGAAGTTTAGGAACTATTGATACTATTCGCACGTGAAACCAGAAGCGAAGAATGGTGAGAAGCACAAGTTATGACGACGCCACAGTGTACATCGCTCATGTACGGACAGAAAGTGGCATCTACACTGTCTAATTGCACTGTCCCCTCATTCAGTTGCCTGCAAGCGTCTCACAATTGGTTACCCGGCACCAACATTCATGAGACACCAATTGCGCGTCAGAGCATTACGATCGTGCACTGAGAAACTGGATTCTGAGAAGAGACGCCAGCATTGATTCAGGGAATTGATTACATTAATGCAAAGGATAAAGCATGTATCAATTAGAGTACGTTAATGCTTCCAAGCTTTGGTGTACCATAACCGCTTACAGCTTATCAACCAGCTTCTGCGCCGCGTAAGACGTATTCGTTCCCCAAGTCTTCGCCGTGGACTGTGTGCACCCAGTCAGTAGGAAACCCCCGGAGATGGGGAAGGGGAAAGCACTTACCTGGAGATACAAGATCCCGTCCTCGATCTCGCACTCGCCATACGAGTCCTCCTTGAGCTTCTCCACGATGCGGAACTTGATCTCGCCCTTGCTGACAACGTCCCGGAACCCCTCCTGCAGCAGGTCATCGTCCTCGAACTTCTGATACTGGATCTGGCCCAGCAAACCATCAAAGTACGAGATGGCGCTGGCGCCCATGTACGACTGCCAGTCCTCGCGCAGCTCCGCCTTCTTGACCCGGCTCTCGGCCTGGAGCGCCGCGAAGACCTCCTCCCAGTTGGGGTTCAGCCGGATCTCGGGCCACGCCAGCAGCTCCGAGACCTTGGCGCGGATCGCCTCGATCTTGGGCTCGTAGTCCTGGCGGATGCCCGTGCGGGCCGCGAAGCTGAACGCGCCCTCTGCCGCCGGCGGCGGCGGCGCGTCGTTCAGCGCCTTGAGCAGCGTGTCGCGCTCCATGCAGTAGTCGATGTTGCAGCCCAGGTTGTCCGGCGCGAACAGCATGCGGAGCGCCCCGCGCTCGTCCACGTCGACGCCGCCGTACGTGAAGCGCTTGGTGAGGTCCACGTCCATCGTCAGGACGTGTGCGTGGCAGATGTCGTTGAGTTCCTTGAGCCCAGTCTCGCCATAGGTGCTCTCGTAGCTCTTGAGCTGCCAGATTGCGCCCTTGGAGTAGCTTTCCGCCAAGGCACACACGTAAAGTAAGTAAGACGGCTCGAGACAGCTCAAAGGGTAGGAACTATGATCGGCACTTACGCAGCGATACAGCTTCCGAGGGATTCCTTGGCGTAGCCATCGACGGCGTAGGCAAAGACCTCGTTAGGGTTCACCTCGACCGTCCATGGCACTGTCAGGATATCGGAAAGCTCCTTTTCTATCTCGGGTTTCTTGTTGTCCCAGTCATCGCGCACTGCGACTATTAGTGTTTTGACTCCAGATAAGAAAACGTGTGCGTTGACGAACCGTTCTTACGGAGAGCCAAAGGAAGCTTCTCGACGGGAGGTAGGCGTTCAGTCATTGTGGGTGAGTGTTAATTATGATTAAGATAGTTGGATTGGTGAAGACGTTTGTACGAGATCTTCAGTGACGTGTGTTTCTATGCCAAGAGCTCTAACGAGTGAATGTCAAGACAAGAGATCATGGTCCGCCTTATATAGCCAAGCAGCTCGCAGATGTATCGAGGATGGGATTCCAATTCCACATTCCCCTAGGTTTCTTGCTTGGAACTATTGCTACATGGAATCGTGTCATGGTGGACAGGCTTCGTCGACATGCAATGCCTCTTCCAGGGGTCTGGTCAGCCGCTGAGGCAGCCCTACAGATACAGCTAGAGCATGCTGATAAACTGGGGAGCTCGCCTAATTGTGTGGACTTCCAATAGTCTAAACGTAGTCGAATCCGCTATATGGTCTTTTGGAAGCTGGAATACGCCTCGTTGTCTCACGAGATTGGAGGTGAGGAGTTGTCATGTTTGCTAGTCAGTTGGGGCCGTCTTCAGCTGGTCTTGGCGAAGCCACTCGTGTTATAAGCGCGGAATATCTGCCGCTACTGGAGCTGCTTGAAGAGAAAACGGTTAATAGTGGTCAGTAGGATACTGCCGCGATGAAACGCCCCATTGGTTCTAGATTCCGGAGTTCTTAGGGCAGAGCCATCTTGAGCGGAAGGCAGGCTTCCATCGTGAACATGTGGGTTTCTCCTCTTTGAGACCTAGTCCCTGCAACGGAACTTGCTTGGAGCCATGCACCATTATCATCACCACTTTCATATTCTCACTCGACAGTGCCATTTTGTTTGGCGGAGATTGAAGTGCGAAACACCAGAACTCCTCCCTCCTCCTAGGCCACTACCATGTCCGAACTGTAAGAGCACCACGACTCCAGCCACAGAGAATCACCAGTAGCTAACTCCATGTCTTCGCTCTTCCAAAAGACCCCCCAAGGTCCGCGTCGGCATCCGCGACAGCTGGTCCAGCGAGGACGCGCCCGTCCGCAAGTCGCTGAAGAAGCTGAGTGAGATCCTCGGTCTCGACGTAGCCGTCGAGCCCGAGTGGCCGCTGCTGCTCGCGGCGCTCGATGGCTCGTACCTGGACAAGCAGGCACTCGTGCCGGCCGTGGCGCAGTGCGTGCGGGTCTGGTGCGACCTGCTCGCGGCCGCGCTCGAGGACGAAGACGCCAACGCTGAGTGGACCGAAACGCTCCTGGAGCGCGCGGACGGACTCTTGCGTTTGTTTCTTGAGGTACGAGCCGACTCTGACTCCTCCGAGGCGAGGATAAAGAGGTCTGATACTCATATAGGTTCAAGGCTCGAAGAATGAGGGCCTACGGCTGAGTTGGTCAAATGACAGGACTGGCTTCGTGGTCACGCTACCACGCGGCCAGATGCCTTATCTGACAGAAATCGAGGCCGCGCTTAGAGGACAGCTTCTGAACTGCTTCAAAAAAGACGCGAGCGTGTCACAATCCAATACTCTTACTTCCCTTGCCGCAGCGCCTGCGGATGACTGGGCGGACGTGTCGCTCGACGCCGCCACTGGAAATGCTGCTGTTGTGGAGGCCGCCGCGGAGGCCGATCGCCACACCAATACGCGATATGTGCCGCCGGCGAAAGCAGCATACAACGTGATGCCAGACTGCGGTACTTTGGCGCGACCAGACGATCTGCTTCTGAAGCCCCCATACCATCTCGTAGTTTACGACAGGGGCAGCGAAGAAGTGGAGATACACAGCAGCCACAGTCCGTCACTTCACCTTTTGAGCGAGTATCTCAAGAAGTGGTGCCGGGTCAATCAGCAGAATCACCAGAAAGTATGTATTCCCCTCGTCATAAGCCGCAGTCAGGGAAAGACTCGAGTTAACATATTTCATCATCTAGCCGCCCTGTGTGGAAATCAAATTGCATCAATCAGCATTCGGGTTGGGCCTGATATATGATCGGTTGACTTTGTCTGTCGACAGGCCACACGCGCAATATAGTGTGTCGCCCATGATTGTACTGTCACTTGTGGAAGGTGTGCTGGGTTACCAAAATGTGGGAAGCGAAGCGTCCTGCTGGAAGTTTCGCAAAGACGTTGAATTGAAGAGATATGGTTCATAGTCAGGTAATTTCTATGCCATGGAAATGGTGGTATGGAATTATACCCTAGTAAAAGCGACCTTATCACTGCAGTGTCCCTCGACTTCTAGGCTCGGTTCTCCACCATGTTAGCCAGGGCGGTGGGCCTGTCTTACTCTGGGAGGAATCTCTCTGTCTCTGTCTTGCTCCCGTCCTCTTGTTCCCGACACTGCTTTCTCGCCCTCCGATGTCTTGTGAACAGTACTAGAGATATCCACAGCAAGCAAAGGCTTATGATCAGTGCGACAGGGACAAGAGAGGACTGAATGATATTCGAATTATAAAGGCCACTGCAATACATCAAGATTAGCCAGAACGAACCAGACACGTAAGTAGTCATAGGTTTCCCTACAGAATCCCGTTGATTGGGCCACACATGGCGATAGCGGCTCCCAACCGTTTGTGATATCTCGAGAAAATGGTTGGCACATGAGTCTGGAGAAAAATGCTGTGATGCCGAATGCCAAGGAAGATCTGGACCATTATGCCAGCCATTACTATGCAGCCGGCATACATATGAGCTGAGACAGCTGTTTCAAAGGACTAGTGAATCAGGTTAGCGGTTCAGGATGTGTGGCATGTCAAGAGCGGCAGATAGATGGCATACATGTCCTGAAAGGGTCAAGTGCCTGAGCTTCAAAAATACGCCTACCAAAGCAGACGCGGTAGCGAAAGACTGCAAGCTGGCGTGAACCGAGAATGCGTACCTCCCACCCATTTCCATGGTTTCTCTTGACAAGAATGGCAAACTATCTCCGCCGTGTAATAGCCTGTTTCGCTCACGGATGTGTTCAGAACCGAGAGCCTTGCATGCGTGTCGTGTATGGCCGGTGGGTAGTGCCCTCTAATCCGCATGAACTTCAGTATCCGCTCCAGTACTTGGAATAGATCTCTTACTCACGTAGTTGATCTAACGCCCACTGTCAAACCTAGGGAAGGAGTTTTAGCAACTGAACAAAAGTTGGGCATCTTGAGATTCACTGTACGTACCGTCAAGCTTGCTATTCGGGTAGAATAAGAACATGAGCGCGCCATCCATAGCCAAGCCACGTCCAAAAGCCGCCCATCCCAAACTTCTGGGGGATTTTCCTGAAAAGAGAAGATGGTACGTGGACGCGTTGCTACCTAGGGCTGAGAAGCTCATACAAATGTCCAAATCTCGTACGTTGTCAACTTGGCAGAATTGAGTGAGAAGCGTATGGCAGGACGAAAGGAGAGATGCTACAACGACAACTAAGGTGATTAGAGGCGCCATGAATGGGGTGTGAAACGCAAACTACAGGTAAAGCCGTGGTGATGAGCAACAAACGCTTCTTGGAAGGGCGTTAGGAAGCAAGCAAGACAGTTCTTGGTGGCGATTATGGCACAAGATCACCCTGGCCTATTGCATAACGTCACTGTCGCTTTGAGGGTTAACATTGGAAGCTGTGCTTCTGCTTAGATGTGTGTATACCGATAACGGCTGTAATCGGCCAAGGAAGTTGAAAGCGAAGAAGCAATCTTTCCGCGATATTCCATGTCTATGTGCTTACAAGACGATAGGGGCCTACTATCTTACATGTAGGTTTTGGAGTTGGACTTGGCTAGAATGATGACTTGTATGAGATAAGGGGGAGAAAGGCCGGGGGCGCCGTATCGCCGTATCGTGGATCGAGATAAGCAGGCCCATTTCTGTCTTACATACGGAGCAGTATGCATGATAGAGACATCTGGCCAGGATTATACCATTCTCCACTTAGGTTCCTATTGTGTGCGGCCAAGCAGGTTTTAGCATCATCCACAGTCTATATCTAAAGCTAGCTACTCCGTACACAACACATACATACACACATGCATGTGTATTACTGGTCATGCGGCACGATATGACACATTGATGAGTATGGAGTACGCCATTGATTTACTATGTACGTGCGAGGTACATGCCTGATACTTTCCTTGTGAGGTTGCAGTACTTTGGCTACTAATGCTGCATGCCAGTATGACAATAGGGTGCTGTTCATCTTACCAAGATCGGCACTCGTGTTCGGCAAGCGGTGGCCTTTTTCTCTGTTCACTGATGACCCCAACAATTCTCTGTCCTTATTCTCACGAGGTGGAATGAAGCGAAGCCTTGCTGCTTGTGTTTGCCTCCCGTAACCCCCTTCCCCTCTCGCCCTTTTCTTTTTTGTGTATCCAGCTTCACTCTTGGTGATCGATGCATTCATCATGTTTCGCTTCCAGAAGGCAAAGAAAATTACGAACGGTTTGTTCGTGGGCTCCGGCTATAATCCTGTTTGTGCAGATACTCTCGATTTGCCTGGAGCCCCAGAGAATATACATTCCCATACCACTTCAAAGGTGGGAGCCGGACGTCTTAGGGAGATAGCATGGGCCGCATTCTTTGTACTATGGACAGCTGCTTGTCTTCTTGTCGGATTTCATTTTCAGAAGTAAGCTAAAGCACCCCTCCACGGACCACCCCTTCACGGACCACCGCGTTTCGCTTTATAAACGCGTTAGACCCTTAAATAATAATATAGATTTCTTTTATTACTTTTACCTCTTAATTATATATATTATTATTATTTTATTCTTTTTTTTTAATTATTTCTTTATATCGTTATTTAATACTTAAAGATGCGCGTAAGCTGCGATACGTGACGTAAAGCTCGAACTAAGTGTTCGTAAAGCCGTCTATAAATAAGATGCCGACCGATCTTATATTATGCGGCGCCTAGCCGGTATACCGACGCGATAAGAGCTAAATAAAGACCGGCAGGTATTATTACTATTTTTTAAAATTTAATTAACGAATTAAGCTATCGGTTAAGCTAGACTAGGCTTTACACTAACGCTTATTAAGTTTAAATATATAGCTTAACGAATACTAAACGCTTTCGAGGCGTCTTATACGTTAAAGTAATATTAATATATTCGATTTTTAATTAAAAACGAGTTCGTTAAAACTATTAAGTTTAAAATAATTAATTATAACCGCGTTAATAGAGCAATTATTATTAATATTAATGTTTTTTTAATAGATTTAATACTTTAAAACTAATTAATATCTCTTTTAAACGCTTTTATAATACTAACAAAATGAGTATTAGCTAAGGTATTAGCGGTAACCACTAGGTGGTTACCGAAGCTACTAGCCATCTAGCCTTTAAAAAAAACGTCGAAAAAGGGGAATAAATTACTACTTTAAAGTGTATAAGCTATAATAGGGTAGCCCTCTCGCCGTTAATTATTTTTAAAGGGGCCGACGTTTAAAGCTAGTGGTTTCTAGACTAAGATAGTTATTTTTAAGATAACTAGCGGTTTAAAACATCGTTTAAAAAGTGGACTAATAATTTTATAATATTAGATTAAATTTAAAATGTTTTTATTTTTTATATTCGGTTTCGTTACGGTAATAAATAAGTTATTTTAATTTATAATAGTTATAATTTATATATAAATTATTACGACCCGACTTAATTATGCGGCTAAGAACCTCACTTACCGGCACGAAACTACTATACCTCGACTAGGCTATAATACTATAGTTATAGACTATACCGCTAGCTATATTAATATAAAGCTAGGCTTTCCTTAATAATAAGTAACGATAATATTATTTCGCCCGGCGATGGGACGAATACGCCTATAAGCGATAGCGGCCGTTAATAAGTCACGTAACGCGACGAACGTTTAAACGAAACTATTAAGTAATATAAAACGAGATTAAAAAAGATTACTAAGTAATATTAAACGCGTTTAAGCGAGATTATTAAATAATAACGGATTAAAAAAAAATTAAATATATAATTACGAACGTTTTTTATATATTTTATATAAATATTTTTTATTTTAATAATTAATTTAATTTATTAATAAAATAAATAACTTTAATAACTTTATTATAAATACTTTTAAATTTATATACTTTAATTATTTTCGTTTTTATAAATTATTATTTATTATATTAATAAAAGCGGACTTTTATTACACGTTTAAATACTTTTTTATATTATTAATATAAACCTTAATACATCTTATTAAGTTTTTTTTAAATCTTAGATAACGTTCGTTATATTTTAATTACTTTTATTCTTATAAGTTATTATTTAAACCTTTAAATAATAATACTATAAGAACTATATTTACGCCTAGCCTTAGTAATACTGTCCGATAAGGGAAGATCCCTATTATTACCCTTAGCACTTCTTAGCGAAACCCTACTATAAAGGTTAATAATAACGATAATAATAACAAGCCTATTCGATAAACGTTAATTAAACGAATTAAAAAGTTCGAGTAAGAAAGCGCTAATTATTAATATTATTATATACGGCTTAAAAAAGAGTATAACGAGCTCCGAATTAAAGATATCTTAAAATAAATACCTTATAATATTAATAAATTATATAAAAAAAATACTTCTCTTTTATATAACTATTAATATTATTTAGACCTTTATTATACTTAAAAAGAGTATAAAAATTAATATTTTAATATTATTTAACGAAATAAATAAGAATTTTCGAAACTTTCTCGTTTAAGTTAAAACCTATTAACGATTTTATAAAAGAACGTTTTAAAACATTACTTAATAAGTCGTTTATGTTAGCTCGTTTTTTAAAAATAAGGCACTTGTTTAATTCGAACTTTACTTAAATAAATTCGTAAAAAATAATTAATAAGTTAAGCTATGCCGTACGGAGGTATAACGAATCTTCGAAAGCTACGATAACTTCGAGTAAGCTTTTAAGTCACTTTTTTAAAACCTCGACGAAAAACGACAGGTAGAGAGGGAACTTAAAACCTTTAAATAAAAGGGATTAGCCGCCTTTTACACAGCCGAATTCCGACGTATTATAATTCGATTAAATTATATTAAAGCTACGAAAATTATAATATATTATTAAGGCTTAAAAAAAAAACGTTAAAAATAAACTTAGCCGGTTAAATACCTTTAATAATTTTTTTTCGTATATAGAATTTATTATTAAAATCGATACTCGTATATATAAATAACGCTACGAGAAATAAAGCTTACTATTATAATAAACTAATTAAATTTAAATTAATACCGAATAATTATATTAATATAATAACATACCGCTTAAAAATATTACGGCGTATAGCTATTATAGTAGACTTATAGATTTCGATATTATTAAATATAATAATTTAAATAAAAAGTAACGCGTTATTTATTATAACTATTAAAAATAAAGATATTACGCTCGAGAATATCGAGTATTAAAAAAAAACTTTCGATAAATACTAAACGAATAACACGTTAATATTATTAAAGTAAAAAACACCTTAATAATAATTATTAAAAGTAATAACGTTATTATTAAACATGGTAGCCTATTCTGGATAGCCTATTACAACGACGGGTACGCCTCACACCTGGCGGACAAGGAAGGTACTAGATGGTTTCTAAAAACCCCCAAGGGTGGAAACCATAACCGGAACGTCGCGATACTGCGGAAGGAGTAACCCCCCCTACATAACGATAATAGCGATTTTATAAACGACATTATAAGTTAACCAGCGTAATTATTAAACTATAAATGTTTAATTAATATATTAATAAAAGAATTAATAAATAAGATTATAAAGTTTAAAAATTTAAAGACTAATAAATAATTAACTATTTTTAATATCCCTTACTTCGATTTAAAACGTTTATATTAAGTACTTATTACAGCTAGGTTTAATTAAAGAATCTATAATAATTACGCGGTAAAAAACGATACTTAAATCTCTTTTATATATAAAGAATACTTTATACTCTTATAAATTTTATATGTACATAATATTTATATAAAACACCTCGCGAAAAAACTCGAATACGAATAGTTTTCTCGAAGGATCGGTAAACGACCTATTACGTAATTATACCTTAACTATATTATTAAAAAAATCCGAACGTTAATTTTTAATAAACGGCGCGTATACTTATTAATATAAAAAGATTTATAATAGCTATAATAATATTATTTAAAAGGACGAGATTAAAAGGAGTATTTTAAAAACTAATACTTTAAATACGTTTAAAAAAAATCGCGAGTTTATAAACGTTTAAAAAAAAACGCTTAATACTTTTAAAATATATAAATATATACCTAATAAAAAAAACGCCTTAATTTATTAAAAAACTTATAAAACGTTTATAAATTATCGCGAACTTAATAAACTTTTAAATTACTCGAAAAACCCGAGTTTTAAGTATTAAAGATAGTATTTTATACGAAAAGGAGTATAAAAACACCCTTAGCGGTATATTAAAAAGCGCCTTATAAAAAACGAAAAGAATAATAATAACGATACGAAGATTGATCGTAAAGAAATATTAATTACTTATAAGAGCAGCGTTCGAGAAATAAACGCCGCTTATTATAAAAGGACGATAATAGGCGAATTAAAATAGGTCCCTATATTAAATAATAAATAATCGAGCTATTTATAAATATATTATATTAATAATAAGTATAAAAAGAGTTTATATTAAAGCGCTACTCGATAACGGAACGTAAAGAAATTATATTTTACTACGAATCGTTAACCGCCTTAAACTCGAATAATAAGAAAAAAACGCCTTATACCGATTTAAAACCGTTAATAAAAAACTTATAACTTATAACGATAAAGAAATACGGAAAGAAATCGCGAACCTTTCGGTCGATATCGGAAAACGCTATAAACGAATTACGTATAATATCACGGACGTCGCAAAATACGACATAATTTTAAAAATACCTTAATTATAAGTAAATAATTTTAAAATTAATTAAAAAATAGGCTAACTTTAATAAGATATATTAAAAAGAGGTTTAATTAATAAGTAGCGGTTTAAAAAATAACCCCTTAATAAACTTAAAGTTTTTAAAATATATATTATTATTAGGAAACCTAAGCCGAACGTTATAATAATTATATTAAAAAAGTACCGGTAATTCGAAACTCTTTTTAATAAAAAACTAAAAATAAGCTTACCGCTTTATATATAATAAAATTATAAAATACCCTTTAAAAATAGGAAAAAACCCCTATTTATACCTATATATAAACTTAACCAGGAGTATAAACAAGTCTTAAAAGAGTATATCATAGAAAATCTCGAGAAAAGAGTTATATAACTATTCACGTCGCCAGCAGGCTTCCCTATCCTCTTTATCCCGAAAAAGAGCAAGGACGGGAAACTTAAGTAGCATATATACATCGATTACTAAAAGCTTAACGAAATCATTATTAAGAACCGGTACCCCTTACCTCTAATCGGCGATTTACGAAATAAATTATTAAACGTTAAAATCTTTATAGTATTTAATCTCTTTAATATATATAACTTAATTCGAATTAAGGAAAGAAAAGAATAAAAAACCGCGTTTCGAACTAAATATAAATATTCCGAATATTAAGCTATATTATTTAATTTAATTAATATATTAATTAGCTTTTAATTTATAATTAATTATATTTTATAAAAATACCTAGATAAGTTTATTATAATATATCTCGACAATATCTTTATTTACTCCGAGAATAATAAATAGTATTAAAAATACGTAAAACTAATATTCTAAAAGCTATAAAACGCTAACCTATTAATTAACCTAAAAAAGAGCGAATTCTACTAACGATCCGTTATATTCGTAAAATACGTAATATCCCTTAAAAAAACCCGGATAAAACCTTCTAAAGTCTTAATAATTAAAAAATAACCCACGCCTATAAGCGCTATAAAAGTTAAATCTTTTTTAAAATTAACTAATTATTACCGGATATTTATCCCCGGATTTAATAAATTAGTAATATTTTTAATAAACTTAACGAAAAAAAATAAACTATTTTAATAAAAAAAAAAAGACTAAGCCTTTTACGATATTAAAAAGCGAATCTTTAACGAACTAATACTCCGCGTAACGGACTTTTCGAAACCTTTTAAAATTAAAACCGATATATCGAACTATATAATCGGAGGATAATTAAATTAATAAAACGATAATTAAAAATCGCACTTTATTGTATTTTTTTTTTAAAAAAACTTAATTATTAAATATATAATAAAGAGTTAATAACTATTATTAAAACTTATAAAAAATAAAGATATTATTTTAACGAAATAATAAAACTAATTAAAATTTATATTAATTATAAAAACCTTATAATATTTATTATTATTAAAAAGTTAAATAAATAATAAATACGATAATTTAAATTCCTTTCGAAATTTAACCTCACTATTATTTACTAGAAAAGTAGCGAGAACGGTCGCGCCGACGCACTAAGCCGATAACTAAACCATTAAAAAAAGGTCCCGCTCGAAACACGAACTATCCTTACGTACGACTAAGATAGTAACCTTATATCGTCGAAATAATTAAATATTACGAGTCACGTTTAATATAGTAACGAATAAATTACTAAGTTCTAGTAACTTAATTAAGGCCTCGATTCTATTAACCACCCCGGGGATCGCTTCGAAAACTGCGACGACCCCACCTTTTATTAAAATGAGATCTATATTTTTAAGCGGTATTATAAAGACTTTATTAAAAAGTTTTACGAACACCCTATATATAGATATTAAGGAATATTTAAAACTTAAAAACGAATTATTAAATAATTTAATTATAAGAACTTTAAACTAATTATAATTAAAGTTATTAATAAATATAACTTATATAATAAAACTAAATCCGTAAGATATTAACCGTACGGAGAGTTATAATTAATTTCACCGCTAAATAAAGCGTAGAAAACGATCGTACTCGATTTTATAATTAAACTACCCCCGTTCGAAAGAACCCTTAACTAAAATTAATTACGACAATATCTTAATAATTACGGATAAACTCATAAAATACACTTACTTTTTACCGTATAAAGAGTTTAGTAATATTAACGACCTAGCTTATACCTTCCTCCGTATTATTATTAACTAGTACGAATTACTAGAAATAATTATTTCCGATTAAAATAAGTTATTTATAATAAAATTTTAAAAATTACTTATAATATAACTCAATATTAAGTATAAGTTATCTATAATTTATTACCTTTAAACGAATAAATAAATAAAAAGAATAAATTAAATATTAAAATAATACTTACGCTGCTACGTTAACTATAAATAAAATAACTAGGTACAATTATTACCTATAGCTTAATTCGCTTATAATAATGTAATTAACGAGATTACACATATATTATTATTTCGAATAAACTACGGGTATAACTTAAAAATTATTAAAAAACCTTTAAAAAAAAAGCTAGTATTAATCGTAACTATTTAAATTAAAAAATTAAAAGAATTTTAAATTATATTATAATAAAACCTCACTTTCTTTTAATAATAAATAAAAAGATACGCTAACTAAACAAGGTTAAAAAGACTAACCTTTAAAAAAGGAAAAAAAGTTTACCTCTTATAACGAAATATTAAAATAAAGCGACTAAGCAATAAACTAGACTTTAAAAAAATTAAACTATTTAAAATCGTAAAAATCGTTTTAAAAACTAATTACTAATTATTACTACTTAAAATAATATAAATACACCCTATATTTTATATTTTATTATTTAAGCCAGCGGCTAAAAAAACGTTAATTAATACACGGCTAGAAGTCGAAATAAATTAACACGAGTATAAAATTAACGAAATTATTAATAAAAGAAAAAGAGGACGAGGCTTTTAATACCTCGTTTAATAAAAAAGGTACCTATTAAAAAATAATATTTAAGAGCTTAAAAAATATTTAACGAATATTATTAAAAAGCTGCGAACGTTTAAATAATAACTTTAAAGATCGGTTTAAAAGAGAAGTCGGTCGCGTTTTAATTAATAATACTAAAGCTCTTTTAAACTTAAACGACTATAACGGCTTTAAACTCTCGACGTTCTTACTCTTTTAATTCGTTTAAAGAATATAAGCCACGTTATATTAATTTAACCCCTTAAGTACGAGCTATTTCTTTTTATTTACGGAAACGAATAAAGCGAGTAACGGCCTCGTTAGTTTAGCGCTAAAGCTTTAGGAAATAAGCTTCCGCGGCGGACTCTTCTCGAGACAGGCGGTCGTGCTCGTCTTGTACACGCCGTAAGGAAAATAATAAAACCTTAATACCATTACACGTATAACTAATACGAGTATACTCCTTATACTTATTAACGCCTTTTATTATTATATAAAATTACCTTTTCGCGAAATAATAATTATAAGGTATGACTTTAAAACTAAATTTAAAGAAAGCTTCGATAAGGTCCGCATAATAAACGATGAAAGAACGATTAGGCTTAATTCGAGATTTTTCGACGCGACTATTTATAATAAGCACATATTATAATAAAAGCGATAAGGAAGGAAGAACTTATTATAAAACCACGATAGCGGGCGGTTAAAATATTTATACGGTTTCACGCTTTAAATATAAAGTAGTTAAGAAAAAAAGGATAGTATTACGACCCGACTTAACTATATGGCTAAAAACCCTACTTACCGGCACGGAACTATTATATCTCGACTAGGCTACGATACTATAGTTATAGACCGCACCGCTAGCTATATTAATATAAAACTAGACCTTCTTTAATAACGAATAATAATAATACTACTTCGCCCGGTAATAAAACGAATACGCCTATAAACGACGGCGGCCGTTAATAAGTTACGTAACGCGACGAACGCTTAAGCGAGACCACTAAGTAGCGTAGAGCGAGATTAAAAGAGATTATTAAGTAATACTAAGCGCGTTTAAACGAGATTATTAAGTAATAACGAATTAATAAAAAAAGGATTAAATATATAACTACGAATATTTCTTATATATTTTATATAAACACTCTTTATTTTAATAATTAATTTAAATATTAATTTAACTTATTAATAAAGTAAATAACCTTAATAACTCTATTATAAATACTTTTAAATCTACGCACTTTAATTATTTTCGTTTTTACGAGCTATTACCTATTATATCGATAAAAGCGAACTTTTATCGCACGTTTAAATACTCTCTCGTATTATTAATATAAACCCTAGTACGTTTTATTAGGTTTCTTTTAAAACCCGGATAACGTTCGTTATATAAATAAAGATTGTTTATAATTTTAGCTTATTAATAAAATATGGCTTATTTTTTATAAATTATATTATAATTATATCGTATAAGTTTTAAATATAAGGGTTTTTAAGCTATTAAAAAAAAGCTAAAGATCTTTTTAAAAATATATTTAAACGCGGTTTTTAAACTTAAGCTTATTAAATTAAATATATTAAAAATATACCGCTAGGTTAAAATTAACGTTTTAACTCTTTCGATAATTTAAAATATTTAAAAAATAGCTAAGATTTATCCGTAAGATCGATCGAAACCTTTATTATCGAAATATATTATTTTAAAGGATAAAGGTGTCGCCCGATTACGTTTAAAGCTACCCTCGGCAGTTAATAAAAAATTAACGCTTAATTTCGTCGCTAAATTAATTTTAACGCTTATTTAAAACACCTTTTAATAATTAAATATTAAGAAATAATAATCGAAAATTAGCCGTCATAAACTTTATTTTTAATCTCTTTTTTTAAAAACTCTTTATTTATAAAGTTAATAAGGCTTTTAACGAATAAACTAATAAAATGGCGAGCCTCGAGGCTTAAATTAACCATTTTTAAGCTAAACTTAATAAAAAGATTATTAAGATATATTAAAAGGTAAAAATCGCACCGGGATAGCGATTTATTTTATATAGCTAGTATACGACGAGCTAAGCGAAGGTTAAGGGGTAGGGTTATATTTAAAAACGAATTTATCGACGTTAAGGTATTAAGTAAGCCGTAAAACGATATAAAAGAAATAAAAGACGATAAAACGAAAATAGAGGATTATATTATTATTAAGAATACTAGAAAATAGCATATCCTGACTAATTTAAGCTATAGAAATAACTTTAAATTAAAAGGGTGTGTTTAGTAGGTTTTCTGGTCCGCGAAGGGGTGGTCCGTGGAGGGGTGCTTTAGCTTACTACAGGTGCATTTCTGAGACTGCCACTTGGTGTAGGTCTACTTTTTTACCCGTTAATTTGTTCCTTGTCCATCTGACCATTATCTAGCCCCCGCGCTCGACCTCATAAAGTATCAAGATACCAGAGTCGAGGGCGACTTTCTTCAGACCATCTCCTTTTCGCGGCGCTGGAGATGCTGTCGACGAGGCATGGGACGAGTTATGGATGAGTACGAACTACATTATTCCTGTCAATCACATTTAAACCATCATGATGTTAACATAGCACAGTTGGGGGAGTGCCAGTTCGCATTGACGACGGCGAATTGTCACTCTTGAATAAAAGCTCCCAGCGCCAGTGGACACGCATTCCCGAGTCCCGAGGTGGCGGCATTGCTGGCTATCCCGAGGTTTTCCATCAGCTTCATTGCCTGGTAAGTGTCCACCTAGAATCGTTGGCCCTCGAGAGTCATTCTGCTGATCATTGGCACTGCGCAGAACATGCTCCGCATGGCAACCTATCCTGAACAATACACAAACCATACTTTGTTCAGTGACCATTCTGAAGACATCGTCAGAGCCCATCTCGGTGAGTAGTTCTATGTCGGTACACTGACCGGTCTCGTAATTAGCTTCGCTAACTTTGATATCAGATCACTGCGTGGAAATTTTACGAATGCAGCTTCAGTGCACAGCAGAAATGACGCCAATCCTAACCGAGGATATCCCCGGGCATGAGTTCCCAGCGCTAGACTTCAACGTGATACACAAGTGCAAAAACTTTCAGGATCTCGTTGCGTGGACCAAAGAAAATGTCCTGCATGGTGCAGGGAATTGGGATATTCCAAAGTTCCCCCACAGACACTGAAGGCTAGAGAGACTGATTCCGAGTTTTCCCAGCTCTTATTCACAGCTAGGTTGAAAATATACATGTTTTCTAAGCTGGTAGCTAAAATGGACATTCAGCTCCTTGTCCAACCCCAGGTCTTGGCACAGGAGACGGAAAAGCCAAGAGAATTGATATTTTTTACTACGCTAGGGTTGAAGATGAATCGAAAATGAGTCATTGCTTAATTATACGCGTTAAGTGTAAATGGCGAATTGCCTGTGTTATATAAGTGACTAAACGATTTATTATATAAAAGCTATATAATGTACTTTATAAGCGATTTATATATATAAGCGAGCTACGCACTTTTTATTATTAAGTTTTATAAGTTATAAATTAATTTAATTATAACGCTTATAATTAATTAAATATATTAATAATTATTATTTTTAAAGGTTTTTATATTATTTTAATAAGTACGCGTATTTATAAACGTGTTTTAAACGTTTTTATATAATTACTCTTTCGACGCGATTCGTTTTATAATTATTTATTAACGTTTTTTTAAAATTATAAGTCTTTTTTAACTTATATATAAAATAATCTCTTATTTTATAATCGTTTTTTTTCGTATAGCGGCGCTAATTAAGTATTTTATTTACTTTTTAAAATATCGCGTTCTTATTTTTTAAAAAAGTAATTTAATATATAATTTACGTTATAACCTTTACGATTTAATTAAAACTAATTAAAATAAATATTAAAAAGTTATTTTAATATTATATAATATAGTTTTAAACGTATTTAGTTTAAAATTAAACTTTAATTAAATTATTTAAAGTTTTTAATTCCTAAGGGATAAATAAACTAAAAAACGTCCCCGGAGGTATTAAAATATATAGCTTTATATTTAACTATAAAATAATATATTCCGGATTATATAAAACGAGTCCTATCTTTTAAAAGCCTCCTTATATATTCGAAACGATAAACATCGCCTAGAACGCTTTTAAAAACGTTATAAGAAATCCTCCTTAAAGATATAAGTAATATACGCCTATATAAAACCTTTAATTTCTTTCTCGTACGCCTTTTTTAATATACGAAAATAGCTAATATTAAAAAGTTAAAGCTTATATAATAAATAAAAAGATATATAAAGTATAATAATTAAATTCTTTTCGTAATAAAGCTCGAAAACTATTAAGCAATAGTTTTCGTAGCCGTTTAAAATTAAAAAGCGATAATAACCCTTTATACGAGACTTAATATATTAATTAAAGTATCGAATCTAGTCCTCGCCTTTTTTATTCGTAGTTTAATTATTTTTAATAATTACGATTACTTAATTTTTTAATAATAAGCTGTTTTTATATTAAAAAAAAGGTACGTTTTCTTAATAAAAATAATATACGGAAGGATAGCGTAACCGTTTAATTTAACGCTTTAAATAATTATAACTTATTCTCGATTCTTTTATTATATTACCCTAAGCTTTCCGCATCGATCGAAAGTAATTATAATTATTTTAAACGAGATTTAATTTATAAGAAACCCGGTTTTATTAAAATTATATATATCCTCTTTTTATATTTTATATTTATTAATTATATTTCGTATAAACATAAATTACGCGCGATACGCGTTAAGATCTTTATAAAGGATTTTTTAATAATCGATTTTTTAATTAAAACGCGTTTAAAGGTTTAATTATTATTATATAAAGTTAAAGGCTTAATTAACGTCGACGCGTCTCGTGTTATATAAATTAAATAATCGAAAAAAAAACGATCGCGTATTTAATTAATAATATATTAAATAATTAATTCTTTTTTAAAATTAAAAAGCTTTTAAGAATTTATAAAGATTTTAAATTATAATCGAATTCCGCGTCGTTAACTACGTAACGTCGACTTTAAGATATAATATATCGCTATAGCTTTTTATATACTTAATTTTAAGTTATTTTAAAGCGCTTAAAGCGTTAAATTAAACCTTTTTTCTTTATTTTTTAATTTTATACGTATTAAAAAAAAGTTAATATAAAATTAATTATAAAAAATTTAATTAAAAGTACACAGCTCGCTTATATGCGCAGCTCGCTTATAAGGTAACGTATCCTACAAGCGAATATCCCATATAAGCGAATATCCTACTTTCATAAATTTCCTTATAACCTTAACCTTTTTTTATATTCTTTTACGTCTAAAAATATTATAACTTTAAAAAGAGAGTAATATAATTTTAATGCTTTAAACGCTCTAAAAAGATTTAATTTTAAACGTACGAAAAGCTATATTAATTTATTACGTTTTATTAAAAACCTTATAGCGTAAACGAAATAATTAACCTATACGACGCGAAATATTTATAAATTCTTAAAAGTTTTTAAATTCCGAAAAAAATACGATTATTCGATATATTATTAATTTAAATACGCGATCGTTTCTTCGCCGATTAAGTAGTATAGAAGATATAGCGAATCGATTATTTAGTTTATATAACGCGGGACGCGTCGGTATTAATTAGGCCTCTAATTTCGTACGATAATAACCAGACCTCCGGACGCGTTTTAACCAAAGAATCGATTATTAAAGAGTCCTTTATAAAGATCCCGACGCGTATCGCGTATAGTTTATTTTCGTACGGAATATAATTTATAATACGAGATTTAAAAGGAGGATATTTATAACTTTAACGAGACCGGCTTTTTTATAAATTAAATCTCGTTTAAAATAATCGTAACTATTTCTAATCGACGCGGAAGGCCTAAGGTAATATAATAAAAGAATTAAGAATAAGTTATAATTATTTAAGGCGTCGAATTACACGGTTACGTTATCCCTCCGTATATTATCTTTATTAAGAAAACGTATTTCTCTTCCTAATACGAAAATAGCCTATTATTAAAGGATTAAGTAATCGTAATTATTAAAAATAACTAAACTATAAATAAAAAAAGCGAGGACTAAATTTAATACTTTAATTAATATATTAAGTCTTATACGAAGGGTTATTATCGCCTCTTAATCCTAAACGGCTACGAAAGCTATTACTCGATAACTTTCGAACTTTATTATAAAAAGAACTCGATTATTATACTTTATATACTTTCTTATTCGTTATATAAGCTCTAGCTTTTTAATATTAACTATTTTCGTATATTAAAAAGGGTGTATAGAAAAGAAATTAAATATTTTATACGGGCGTGTATTACCTATATTTTAAAAGAGGACTTCCTATTAGCGTTTTTAAAAACGTTTTAAACGATTTTCACCGTTTCGAATATACGAGGAGGCTTTTAAAAAATAAGACTCGTTCCGTATAATCCGGAATATATTATTTTATAATTAAATATAAAGTTACATATTTTAACACCTCCGGGGATATTTTCCGGCCTACTTATTCCTTAAGAATTAAAAACTTTAAATAACCCGATTAAAGCTTAATTTTAAACCGAATATATTCGAAACCGTATTATATAATATTAAAATAATTTTCCGACGTTTATTTTAATTAGCCTTAACTAGATCGTAAAAGTTATAACGTATATTATATACCGAGTTACTCTTTTAAAAAGTAAGAACGCGATATTTCGAAAAATAAATAAAATGCTTAGCCGGTACCGCCGTTAAAAAAAAACGGCTATAAAATAGAGGATTACTTCGTATATAAGCTAAAGAAAACCTATAGTTTTAAAAGGACGTTAATAAACAGTTATAAAACGAATCGCGTCGGAGGAGTAATTATACGAGAACGTTTAAAACACGTTTATAACGTTATAAAATCTACGGGAGAGCCCGGGTATAATACGCGTACTTATTAAAATAATATAGAAATATCTAGAAATAAGGATTCCGATTAATTTTAATATATTAAATACGTTATATTGAAATTAATTTATATTTTATTAAAAGGGGTGTAAAAGAATGAGACATTCGCTTGTATAGGATATTCGCTTGTGGGATACGTTAGTTAAAATTATGTTTTACGAGCTTATTAGCAATTCATAACAATAATGACATGGGAAGCAACAGTATTCCGCAAACCAGTTTTTTTTTATCATTTCAATTCACCAAGTTTCCCTGCCAGAATATCAAGAGCTCAAAGAAAACAGAACAGAGAGACACTCCTCCATTTTGAGCAGAGCTGGATAGAGTCGTAGGTGTTCAGGAATGCAACCCATTAATTGACACATTTCTAAGCTACCTGTGTAGTCACCTGCTTGGCTTCTTTGCATGCTCATCCGCCATCATGTCTTACATGTCACCAAAGCAAACTTTGGTTCGCCAAACTAGCCGAGTTTCATCGGAACTGTCAATCCAGAACCTGTCGCCTTCCCCAACGTCTTCGTGACCTTCGTGATTCATACCAATTGGCGAGATTGGTAATGAGCGTTGAGGCCCCTCGGGGAAGGCCCACATATCCAGCGCATCAAGACAATACTTTACATGCTTGTAGTCAATATCTCTGGGGCAGACATGTTTCCTGCTTTTCCGGGCTGTCCAATAGCGTCGCAAGGCCAGAACACAATGAGCCATGTGGAACGTCTTGTCCGCCGGGACCTGTGTGGCATCTGGGTCACCGAGGAAACTCTCGGTAAGGTAATCGCCGCGAATACGGATCTGGTTGGCGTCTGGATATATCTCTTGGAACCAGCGCTGGTAGCGGAGCTCCTCGTCATCCACAGCATCAGCGGGGATCATAGCTTGGTCGTCGAGCCGTACAAACCACTCCTGGTTTGGGTTAGGATAACGCCTGGCCCATCCGGACACGTTGTGGTGGTCGAATTGCAACTGAAACCGTTGCCCCTTACTTCCGGCTGTGTTGTACCGTTGCCAGACGTTGGGGCTCGAGTGGATGGTGTCTGGATGAGAAGCCAGAGTGACAATGCTGAGCACCACTAGCACGATCAGCACCAAGAGACCCGCCACCTTTGCGGAAGAACTCTTTGCGACGCGAGCCACCTACTTCTGGGCATAATGCTCCCGCGGGAAGCTGCGAGGTATTTCCCCTGTGAAGCGAGATGCCTGTACGCCGCCCACAGATTCCGCTCCAGCGCTTGTCGTCTTGACAATGGACAAGATCATGTGCTTCGCAGGCTCATCTTCGCCAGGGGTCTTCTCTTCTGCCAAAGCGAAAAGACAAACCACGTAGGCTTTTGATTTGGTGAGCGTGTGGCGGCAGAATTCAACGGCGTCGGATACATCCCACTCAGCCACAGTACTGGACGTGGGAGTTAGGAACAAATGGTAGCTATTTGCAGATCGAACAATGAAATTCTCTGCGTCGCCATCGCTCTGGAGCAATTCTGACAGCAGATTTGGTCCACAACGGACATGATGGGTTGAAGAGTGGTCTACTCGATGCCTCCGTCCACCCCTGGACGTACCGATCCAAAGATGATATCCACCCTCAAAGGATTCTTCTATTGGGCCCAGACTCAGCAACTGGAATGAACTTTAGTATTTGCCCTTGCTCCTGTTGCATATGCGGACCAGAACGTTTGCAAGTTTGATATCTGGCATGGAGCTTGGCGTGGTCGAGAGGACTTGTCCAACACTAAGCCTAGTCTTGGTTACAACCAGTACGTGCTGATATGGAGAGGCACGTGCCAAGCGCAAGTGTTTGCTCGTATCCCGGCTTGATTGCTATATCGTCCTGCTACACAGAGCTCGTGCCCACCCGCCTGGAACAGCTCGTCTCCGCAGTCGCTCGTGGTCAATGGTCGTACAAGCAAGGGCTGGACCCGCTGCTCAAAACTTGACTTGACCATTCCTGATGATCTAAGCGAGTCTGCTCGCTCGAATTCTCCGCTTGCAGTGTATCACCCTCCACCCGACGACGACAAACAACCGAATGGCCACATTCCAGACTTGTCTTGCTAAGTTCTTGGGACCCAACATTGGCCTCATGGTATGGGTTTGCTGCTATTGGGACCTCGCTGTACACTGATACGGCGTCATATAGATACCATGTCTAATTATTCCTTTGTCCTGTCTACATCGTCTACCTAGCCGAAAATAATTGGACCGTCTGGCTATATATATCGCAGAGGGATTCCGAGAAATGTGCCTCACGCTTTTGGCTGTGGAAAGGCGTAGCCAAGTCATCTCATCTTATGAATCTATGCAATCTATCATATCGAGAGTCTCCCTAAAATGACTGACGCCAATAACGATCAAGTAGCTCGCATTGAGCGCCGCAACGAAGTTGCACACTATCTTGATAATAGTTCAGAAGAAGGATGGGTCAAACATCTCTTGATTCCAAGGATGACGAGCCCTGCAGATATAAGTATAAAGCCCGCCAGATCTTGATAGGGCAAGACGCAACTGACATAATTTCACGCCTAAGCCATACAAGAGTCTGAGGTTCAAGACACGATTTGCTATGTTTTAGACATATACTTGGCAAAGCAGAGCCGCATAGGCGATGCGCCACTTCAGCGAGCTGTGGATACAGTCAAGGGACTGTTCCTTGGTACATATGGGCTAGCGGCCTTGAACAGAGCTATCGAAAGCGTGTGTGATGGTAACAGTGGGTGTTTCCTTTCCATATCAAGCCTCGTTAGCTTTCCTTGCCCCCCACTCTAGGGATATACGCTATCCAAAGACATTTTGAGTACAACAAAGAGCCTTGGGTGCAGATTCAAGCAACTGAAACTTTATTTTTGTGAAATTTAGATTACCCGCACCCCTATAAAGAACAGACGCAGCAGGCACTGCTCTCGAACGAACCCCTGAGCTATGATCAGACACTTGCCCAATTCGGGAATTTCAATCGTTTCTTCATGCTGCTGGTAAGGGAATGCCAGAAGGCCGGCACCAGACTCCCAGTCCCTATGCTACCGGCCTTCAAGGCCATGAATACCGTGTTGGAAAAGGAGGGATTGCCATCATATGAGAAACTCAAAGTGGCCCTAGACTGGGTTAAGGATTCCGACTTGGTGGACGCCATGAAGCGTGGGGTGAATGGGAAGGAGAAATGTACAGAAATCAAGCAGGAAATGGAGAAAATCATCAAGTATTGGAAACGAAGAATGGAGCTATTGGAAATGGCGACAAAGGCCTTGAGAGTGGAAGAAGCTTGACGGTGGTGAAGCCTAGCGGCGGTGGCGGCTTTGGTCTTCGCAGAACCAGCCCGGTTACAGGTTCCTAAAATTGTTTTCGCACTAATTACTCTTCAAAATAGTGTCATATACTGCAGAAATATCGATATTCAATTGCTCGTCTAAAGTTCAGATTTGCTACCCACTTTAGGTTACTTGGTCGGATGAGTTTAATAAGGTCGTAGTCCACGATATGACGTCATAGGCATGATAGTTGGCAGAGGTGACCAACTCTAATGACTACCTCTGCTCAACTTGCTTCCTTCACCTTCAAGATCAAGAGCCTGTGCGAACGAATTGCAAGTACCTACTCCGTCGTAACATAATCACATAAGCAAACGCCCAATCTCGAGTGTATCAACGCGCCATCCACCCGCCATGGATCCCAACAACCCCCTCGCCGACCGCGAGAAGTCGCTCGAAAACCAGTGGATTAAGAACAAAGAGTGCGTGTCTTGCCCCGAACCCCATCCCGTGCGACATGAAACTACGACAATATAGCTAACTCTCGCATAGACAGCAGATGGCCAAGGACAAAGCCGCACAAGCTGCGAAGGGGGCCAAAGATCAGGGCCAAGGACAGCAGGGCGGACAGGCAAAGTAGTTTCAGCTTCGGAATGAAAAAGTACACCGTCTGACGCCAAGGAGCCCCTTGGCACGGGTCATCGGGGTGCCGTTGCAGAGCCGGATGCTCCGACTTAGTGGAGGCTGCGGTGTAGGTTGATACATGATACGTACAGATACGCTTCTATCCCACTTTGTGCGATGCATACCTCTTCAGGGTCTGGTCGGTTGTTGGTTGTTGGTGGCGATTACTAGCGTGGTCTTCGTGTACCAACTAGTACACCTGCAGCATGCGAGGAATGTCTCGCAGGAATCCAACGGAAACATATCGAACCGTTATCGCCTGACGCCCTACGTCTCCACCCGTAAGCACTTGTGTGATTTGAGCCGTGGCATACGAGTCTCTACTTCAAAGCTTGTCTAGATTACTTAAACTGCCAGAGAACCGAAAGCACTGAGGGCACTTCGTCTACATTAGCCCCTGATCAAATCAATCTTGAAACTAATTCCCCCACTATCAAGCACTAAACTGAAGATTCGATATCTGTCACCATGAGCGACTCTGCAACTTCTCGAACAGGATCCTGCCAATGCGGCGCTGTTCAGGTCCAGATCCTGGGGAAACCGATGGAGATGCACTTGTGCCACTGTGCCACCTGCCAGAAATTGTCGGGCTCGATCTTTGGTGCCTATGTGACTGTCAAAGACGAGGTATGTAATCATCGTTCTTCATCTAATATCACCCTTTCCGCGACGGGATGCCGCGGGTTGCAGACCTCAGATTCATACCAGGATCGCTACTGACTAGCTCTTCTAAGCAATTGACCATCACCGTCAAGCCGGGGCTGAACGAAGATTCCACCCTCAAGACATACAAAGATACCTCAGGGGCTTCGGGCAACGCGAACGACCACACGTTCTGCGGCATCTGTGGTTCGCCCATCTTGAACCGCAGCCCTCTCATGCCGACTATGCGAGTGGTGCCCCTAGGCATCTTGGAGCCGTACCCGCTGTCAGAAGACGGCACCGCGGGGACGGAGGGCCAAGAAGGCGATGATGGCGAGACATGGGAGATGAAGCCTAGGATGGAGTACTGGTGTGTCAGGAAACGGAAGTGGGTTGGCGAGACGGGGGCAGAACTGGTCTTCAAGAGGCAGCCGGATACGGACGAGGATCTGAAAAAGTTAATGACGATTTTCGGGCTTGGTTGAGAGTACACAGGGTTCCTCATACGCAAGGGGAACAATATCAACTGGCTTCTCCTCGTCTCAAATCTGTGTCGAGCTAACATCTTCAAGTACTTCTATTCCCCCAATCTTTCAGGGTATGAAATTGCATAGATCAGATTATGCGGACCCAGAGTGATCAGTAATGATGCACTGCCAAACCCGAAAGGGGCGATGAAAAGAAAACAATAACTCTCCCATAGCAGAAACTGGGCCATGAAGTCATACTGTAGGCAGTGGATATCACATTCTCGCCTAGAAGTACCCTTTCCTATTCCCCTGATGGGTCTATAGCAGCCTGGGCCCATGTCTTCTTTGGCGTCCGCGGCGTGTTGGATTCAGGCACTCGTTGGCTGTTATAGGCAAGCTCTGAACCAAATCAGCATTCATGTTCATACTCATTCCAGTTTTCTCTGCTACTCACCACTTGTTGTGTCATTCTTGGACTGGGGGGAACTGGTGCCGGTTGTTTCACCTCCTCGCACACTCGCGGCAGCACATTCTCCCGGGCCTTTTTGAGCGTTTCGAGGGACCTTTGATGGTCGATCATTGCAGTATTACGACGATTGATTGCAATGTCCAGGTCATCGGCCATAGTTTCCGTCCTAGTGATAATTGCCTTGGCCTTGTATGTCTCGCAAGTAAAATCAGTGTCTAAAAGTCTGCGTAAGGGCCACTTTTAGCCGATTCCCCCCTTTTAATACCACATACGTTTAAATATTAATAATATATTTAAATTAATAAAGAATTTAATAAAAGTTTATATTATTACTTAACTAATTTAATGAATTTTAATAATAATTATACTAGCCTTTAGCGCGACGTATAATAAAAAGGCGAAGAGGGAGAGAACGTAAAAGTTTATAAATAAGGCTTAGATTTAAGGCTATTTATACCGACTAGACTACCTCTTTTATATAGACTTAATATAGTATATTATTTTTTAAGTCTTAAAAAAAGGCTCGATTTTATAGATTTTAACCTTTAAAACCTTTTAAACTTATTTAATAAAGTTTAAATTAAATAAATATACCGGTAATTTAATTATTTAAATACCCTTTAATTTTAAGAACTTTTTAACGGTATTAAATCGATATATACGCGCGTTATCTTATATAAAATAGTTCTTAAGCTTATAAAAAAAGAAAGAGAGCAGCTTTTAAAACTTTAATATACTTAGTAGAATTAAAGCCGCCGGTGAGAAAGTCTAGATCTCTTTTATAAAAAATTAAAGGGGAGGTTTTTACTCTCCTTCCCTTTACTATACTATAGCTTATATTATAAGGCTAATTCGAGGCCGTTTATAAGATATAAAATTAATGAGATCTTTCCGGTAATATTTTAAACCGTATTAGAAAACCTAGCGACCTAGTATAAAGGGTTCGTTTTAAATCGTATATTCGTTCGAAAAAAGGGAAAGTATTAGCCGCTTAAGGCGCGTACGAGAGGACTAATAACGACAGAATTCGAGCCGCTCTTTAACGTCCTCCTTTATTAAAAAAATACGCTTCGCAGCGCGCTAATAGCCGATCTTTTTTTTACGTAGAGTACGCCTTATTATATTAATCGAAAAAGAGCGTTATTTAAAGCTTAATATAATATTAATATTTAAATAAAACTCTTTTTAAATAATACGAGGCTTTTTACGTATTAATTAAAATAGATAACGCTTTTATTAAATTAATAATTTATAAAAGCGACTAAGTTTTAGTTTTATTTTAAATAACTTTTATTAAATAAAACGCTTTATAAAATTATTAATAATAATAAGCAGACGCGTTCGAAACGCGTCGGTAATAGCCTTTTTTTAACCCCGATAATAGTTAACGCCGTAATAACTACGATAGCTTTAAATATATATTCCTTATTAAGCTTACGCTCTGCGGCTCGAATGCGACCAATTTCGTTTAAATCTATATTAAATTAATAGAGTTATTTAAAGATGAAGTTAAAAGGGGTAAAAGGGTGGTGGAATGTGAGTTTTAATGAGGGTGGTCCTTGCGTAGACTTTTAAACGGTCACTTTAGCTAATAATAGACAATTTAGCATCTGATATCAATACATAGGTAAATAAAAAATAAAAAACAGTGGCACGAGTCTCAGTTCACTTGGCTCGGGACATACTGTAAATTTGATGTACAGTGTTCAAGACTTACCTACCATCTAATTCTCCTCTGGACCGTCCACCGTGTGCCACTCGAGGAACCTGTCGAGGTCCTGGAAACGATTGAGTGCCCATAGGTGTCTATCCATCTCCAGTTCCCGTTCATAAATGGCGATTTTCAAAGCCTGGCGGATATTTATTGGAATAGACCAGTCATTCGGAAAGATTACCCCGTAAATCCATTCCGCAAAAACATAGTAATCCCCTAAAGCCAGTTTGTAGGGAGGTTTGGGCGATCGGAGTTTCGGCCGTGAGAGATATGCATCGTGGCTAAGATAATGAGCCATGAGCTTCATTAGGTGATCCGCAACATAAGCTTCCCAGGCATGGTAACGGTGTTTGGATGTCATCGTAAGTATTCTTGATGTTAATGCAACTGATACTTTGGAAATTCGTATTAATATCAAGGATGTAGAAAGACTGTGGTGCAAAAAGCTCAGATTTGTCAGTATGGCATTCTCTGATGGTTAAATATCGACCAGGGCACATTAGGGCGATCAAAGGTATACGTGGATGTTTCAAGGATCCTTCACCTAGAAAGCCTGGCTGCAACCGCCTACTCCAATAGAAAGGGGGCATGTATACATGGCTGCCATCCACGAGGCTAAATGTTTTGCGTGTTGGGCATAGTCGTGGAGTGAGACACGTGAGTTGTGATCTAATGTAATAGCATTAATACTGAAGCCAGCAGATAATGTGGCAGGATAGGAGCCATAGAAAGTGAGTTGAACAAGCATAAAACTGCCAGCACATAAAGCACCATTCACTAGTTCTTATGCTATATTCTAAGGGCTTGGAAAAGCCTAACTATCTTACGTGTCCCTGTCTGTTATGAGACGAAGGAGTTCTGTCGGGAACCGAGCAATGGACTTTGCACTGCTCTTCATGACCATATGGTTCCTTCTCATTATCTTCAGTCATTTGCTAAAACACTCAGTCTTTCTGGGTTACACCTACCTAGATACCCCTCGTCGCAAGTTTTTCAAATTGATTGTGTGTGAAAAGTTATTTAATAGATCAACTATTTTCAATTGATTTGTTATCAATATGAGGAAACGCAAGATGAAATCATCGCTGATGCTTCGTCGCAAGACTCTGAGGCCTTCCTCGGGTTCATATCTGATTGCCATTGAGCGGTTCATCCCTGTTGATCCATCCCTACAGGTCATTATGTTGACCTCACTTGCTAAGTTGTCTCGTGTTGGGATCCCTGTTTTCCTGGCGCATGTCACATTCTCTTCTTTCGCAGTTCCAAATAGTTATTGTTTCCAGAAGGGTGCTCTCAACATTTTTCGATCCTGTCGCATTGTTGCTAGCACATCCCGTTTTTACCTCCGCCTCATCAAAGAGTCTCTCCACCTCCTTCAGTATGTTTATGAAGTACATGTGGGTTTTCTAGGCCACCTCCCTTCCCTTGATGGCGTTTTTCAGATGTTGACGCATTGCTTGGTATTTTTCGGAACCAGGATGATCTTTGCAACAAGATTGTTGGAGTCGTGAAGAGAGATACTGGGCGGTCGAAATGTAGTCATCAGTGCTCATGATATATCCATTTCCCGTGGCCGTTTTCTTCAGATAGTCAGCAACTAACTCGGTGTGCTTTTTGTATTGTCTTTGCAGTTGTTTGTCCATGTCGGCTTCGGTTTCTGTCTGTTTGGGTTAGCATAAATCAAAGAAATTGTATGCTGTTGATCTCACCTTTGACGTTGCTGGATGTTTTGGTATTTCCACCTGAGCAAGTTGGCTTCGGGATGAACGTTGAAGTTAGGCAGATGGAAGTTATTCAGAATCGCCGAGATTGATTTACACAGAAGTACAATACTAACCGTGCATAGCTTACAGCATATATACTCGCACTGGGCAAAGATCAAGCAGTGAATCTGGACACTTCGGTGAGAATCTGGTCGTCGGTCTCGTTGTTAATCTTACAATTATTCGATTCCTATGGTCAATGTGACAAGGGCAGTAAGGGCTTGGTTCTGGTTCAACTAATAATTGACTATGGCACTTTTAGGGGTTCTGGTCTTCTGTCCTTCCCCTTCATCTGGGAGGGTAATTCGTCAGGCTTATATACACCTGGTCTGGCATCCTTTAGACGTCTTTTTTATCCCATAGCCGCCATATCCTTCAGGAATGTAGTTATCCGTTGGGCCGATATGCATGCCTTCGTTGGTATACGTGTGACAGTCAAGAATAGACAGTCCCTAGAATTCCCTTAATACGCTAGCTGAAGCTGGAAATGAAAACGTAGGCAGGGCAGTCAGCTTGTGCGATTTTCTTTTCCAATCCTTGTACATATGACTGTCCCAGCAAGGTTCGAGAAAAAGGAGAAAGAGAAGAAGAGTCGAGGCTAGCCACTCCTAGTATGCTGTCAGACCGGTGCTTTCTCCCTGCAACTAACAGCAGCACTCCATTATGTTAGACTACGTATAGTGTCCAATGTTTAGTGTCTCAAATATCTTGAAGACCATTCTTTGAAATTCCATGTTGCTGGCACCCTAGGAGGGCACACCAACCCGTTTCTGCTTCTGGTTAACTTGAGGGAGATGGTACATTTCATTATCCCCTTGAGCGCCAAATACAACAAAAAGAGTGGGGTACAATTTTCAAACCAATCACACAGCGTGCATCCTCTTTCTAGTGGGACTCTATCTACTCTCCGCTGTCATATTCAACCTCATTTTGAAGCACTTCCGGTAAATGTACGAAATTAATTTTACCACCATTCGAATCGGCATACCGGGTTTGTGAAGAAACAATATATATATATGGTAAAGGGTATTCGTGGGTGGTATAGACGTGATCAAAAGAGGCTGTAAGCAGCTAGTACTGAGCTGTGCGACCAATCAATTCACACAGATTCTGGCCTACTTCTTTTGTTGTATTTGGCGCTCAAGGGGGATGGTCCTCCCGCTCCTGTATGAGTCGGATAATGCCGATACTTATTGAGCAGTTTTCATCCCCGGTAATGGATTTCTCGCCAGCCTTTCGGCAAATTCCCAAAACGAGCACAGAGCTCTTGTGCCTTTTCTGTGACCCTGACCTGCCACTGACTGGATCTTCACAGTCGTTGGTTCTAGCACCACTTGACAACAAGCCCGCTTCGGTTCTCTCTGTCCCATTGAATATCTGCTTCACCCTTCTCAGTTTGCCTATAGAGGGAGGCTCTTCTGCGTTTCATAGCAGCAAAAACAATCATGTTTATTTCGAGATTCCATCGTGTTTCGAGGTTCTGGGATCCATGTTCCTGTGTTTTACGATGATTGAAACGCGGCACGACAATACCGCATCTAGCAGAAACATTCACATTCGATTTTAGTTTGAGATTAGAAGTAAAATCAATTAGGTTTATTGCAATTCCTCTGCTCCTATAATCATTCTACCAATCTGCGAATAAGCTTATGCCGGTACGTGAAGCTCCTAGCCCTCTTGCCGAAGATGTACATGGGCACGGTCAGCAGCACGACGCCGATCGTGATGCCGCCGATGACGAAGAAACACTGGCGGACCCCCTGGGTGGCGATCCAGTCGTTGATGTAGAAGGTCATGCCGAAGGCGAACATGTTCTTGACGAAGTTCATGGCGGCGAACGCCTCGGCCGCCATGGTGCGGTGCGAGTCGGACACGTACGCCACGACGCCCGTCGTCCCTAGCTGCACGCCGAAGTTGATGAAGCCCATGCCGACGATGATGGGGACCGGCCAGGGATCCTCCCGGTACAGGCTCTCGCCCCAGGCGAAGAAGCCCGTCACCGTGAAGAGGAGGTAGGATATCATGATGGGCAGGCGGAACTCAGGTTCTGTAATTTTGGTGCGTATTAGCAGACGGTCTAACGGGTGGCGGCATACTGCTCTCGCTGTGGAATCAAGGATGACTTACCAAATACTCCGTTGTTCTTCTTGGACATAAACTTGATGCATCCATCGATGATCGGGCCCGCAAGGCCAGTGGCAATGAGAGTCGCAGCAAACGATGACAAATTGGACGCCCCTACTGCCGCAACACTGAAGTTATAAGGCGGTGCTGAAAAGATTTGTGATAGGGTGACCGAGATCAATACTAGCCACGAGATGCACGTAGTGAACAGGATCGTAGCCCACAAGACCACGGGGGAGGCCATCATGGCGAAAGGTTGGAGGGAAGGTCCGCCAGAACGAGACCTTGGCGAAGTAGCCAGAGTAAGGGAGCAACTCTCGGAGGTAGCTCTTCTTCGTCTCGACGACTGGCGCGGGAGAGGTGGAGTCTTCGACATGCTCCGCCTCCATCTTCTCGGCCTTGTCCACAACGGCGGCTTGGGCACCCGTGTCGATGTCAATGGCGCCCACTCTGTGGAAGGCAGATTCGGGCATCCAGAAGAATGTGATGAGGAACTGCACTACGAAGGCAGCGCCCATGGCGTGTAGGCATGTCCGCCACGATGCGTACTCAATAATAGCGCCAGCTATCATAGAGAAGTTAGTAAAAAGGAAGTATGGTCGCATGGCGTATGCTACCACTGGAGAACGTACCAATCGGTGAAGCCAGGTTGATACCGCCCAAGACTCCGAGGTTGAATATCGCGGTACGATAACCCCTCTCATGGACAAACCAGATATCCGCGATGGAAGCCGGGACCAGCGCCTCCATGGGCGCCATGCAGAAGCCGCAAATCGTGCGGGCCGCGACCAAGGATCCAAAGCTCTTGGCCTCTGCTCCCCAGAAATTGGCCACGAACAGGCCGATCGACGTCACCAGGTAGACGGGCCGCTTGCCGAACTTTACCGCCAGAGTATTGCAAATTAGGCTGCCGGCCGAGATGGCAGCGATCATAGCACCGTTGCAGCCCAGGGTGAAACGCTCTAGGGGCACATCAAACTCCTGCGCGAGAGGTACGAAGGCGGACGTGAGAAGGGGGCCAACGGCTGGGATTCGAGATATTAGATCAGCCGCATAGCCCGCGATTTTGATGCTTTTGAGGCAGATAAGGGGGTGAGATAATGGAAGGGAAATCTAGTCTTACCTCCTACACATCCACAGCCATACGCAATGGCAACAGTGAAGAGCTCTTTCTTCCACCGGGGCCAGTTGTAAGGATCGTTCGGCGATTCGGATGGTTGCGGGACCAGGACGGTCTTGCCTGTTGGGTCATGTTTGAGGAGGTTCGAGTCGACGCCGGCCGAGATTTCGAAGTCAACACGACCGAGCGTGCTCAGAGGAGATGTGCCCGGCACATGTTCCAGATGTCTGTCTTCGAGGATTCTGAGAGGCATCTTTGCTTCAAGCTTCCGGCCCTGGATAAGTCTCAGTGGTTGTCTGAAACTATTGGAAGTATCTATGAATAGAGGACGGGTCTCTCGGATTGAGATTTCATTCGAGGTCTGCAGATGATGGACTAAATACTAGGCTCACTGTTACTAGCAAGCTAGCTACTCAGAATCCTTGTGGATACTTGCTAGCAACTATGTTTCGCTAAAAGCTGGGGGCGGTCCCCTTTCCCCCACATGATCATCAGCACTACCACCAACCTGATGCGGAGAAAGCCTCACATAGTCGCCGCGATAGTGGAACTTGGCGACAGGCATGGGCTCAGCACTCGAAATCCTATTGCTTATCACTTGGCCCTGCGGGGTTCAGCGACGCCAGCCATCTCCACTCCAAGGCTGCTATCCGAATCCGCGTCGTAGCATTTGCGGGGAAAAAGACCGGTGCGAGCATCGCCATGTCTGCCTGCAGGCCTGTCCCCAATAGGATCTGTAACTAGCCATGTCGGCAACTGCTTGTGCTACGTCACGCGCCTGCTTTGATAAGGCTCTTCTAAGCATACCCTAGCCGCCAGAAGTTGTCCAGATTGGCCTTGCTGTCCGCGTCCACATATTCGAGGTGTGGGCGCAGCGTCACGCTGTCGCCGTGGATTTCGGCCACCGCCCCGGTCGTTCTTCTGTCGCCGAGCAGCTGATCCACGCCACGTACCAGGGTGGACATGGGCGTCACTACCATGTTCATGAATAGGTCCTTGGACGGTGCAATGTTTGTTTCTGTTCCCCGTTAGTGGCTTGATCATCCATCCATCTTTCTCGCATATGCAGCAGCGCACAGCTCTCCCCTCTCGGACCGAATCTGGGAGGACATACCAAGAACAGCTGGTGCCAGGGCATTGATCTGGATCTGTGTTCTCTCGAGTGCTGGGCCTAGTGAACGCACCAGCGCGATCACGCCGCCCTTGGATGCTGCGTAAAGCGGCGCAACGGGGAAGGGGTATATGCCTGCATTGGACGCCGTACAAATTATGGCGCCGCGTGAGCCATTTGCGGCACTTGGCTCGTTCTTTGACATATAATGAATTGCCAGCTTCACAGCTACAAGCAAGCAAGCAACAGCGTCAGTTTTTGGTTTCTTTCTTGGAGATACAGATTGTACTGGGATATTGAAGATGGGCTTACTGTAAACGACGCCAGTCAAGTTGACATCTAGAACCTTCAGGTTCGGCTGCGATGGCTCGTCTCCCTCTTGCGCGAGTAAACTGGAGGACCCATGCTCCGATATGCCCGCATTCGCCATAACCACGTCGATTCGGCCCCGGCTTGCATAAATATCCTTGAAGGCACGGGCAAGCTCTTCCCAGGATGACACGTCACTCTTCTGAAAACTGACTGTGGCGCCGGGAAACTCTGCGGAAAGTTGATCAGCCACAGCTTCACCAACCTCCGTACTCAGGTCGAGTATATAAAGATGATGCCCCTTGGAGGCAAAATATCTCGCCATGGCCAGGCCAATACCACTGGAGCCACCCGTAACAACAGTGGTTTGCCTACTAGAGGCTTCCGCAAGTCCGTCCATATTTGCTAGCCGAATTTGTCAACAACGGTGAACAAGCAGTTGGGGAAGTTTGTGGTATGCTTCTGGGGGCAGCAGCTCGAGTATGCTTTGTGTTGCTCTTATGTACACACAAGCTAGATAGTACTGCATTAGCGGGATGTATTGCGATACAAAATACGCCCACTAACGAGATATCTCAGCTCCAGTCGCCCGGAGTCGTAGTCGATAAAACCCCTCAGTAGCTTGCAGAGAGGGGGTGGCAGGGTGGGTTATAGACCTGGGGTAGCTAGTCAGGATCCTCCACTCTGGACCCATACCGAACCTTGGATCCTCGGGCCATCGGGCTTTTCTTTGACGACGGGCGGATCTGGCATACGGAACGACCAAAGATCTGTCTCCGAGATTTGCCTGTTTCGTTATGGTGCAGTGGGTGAGGCAGCATGTGTTACGTAATTAGTACGAACTCCAGGGAAGTGCCACAGCCATAGATAGCATTGCTCCGTTCCTCAACTACCCCTGGGCTGAGAGGCTGAAGAAGGCGTCAATTACAGATCCGTTACTAGTATTGCGGTATACCTGCCAGGTGCTAGTCACCAGCCTGTATGAAATTATTCGCTACGATGAATCGCTACATATAGCCAGTTATTCAAACGCCACCAGATATCTCGTTGCCCCCTCGAAAAGTTACGAGTCGCTGAAATATCCAAACAGCGGCCGTTTCCTGCCAGTCTTCGGGTTGTTCAAGATGCCAGCGAGGTTTCAATGATCTTGGGCGACTGTTCATAACTTAATATTTGACTTTTATTATTGGCCCATGACTCCATTGCTCCGACAGGTGAACACATATTACAACTCCATTTCTGATAACAATGGATGACCTCAACCAATACATGTCGGTGCCACACCATTTATACATAATGGGTGCCTACACATATCCTTAAGTGCAAGTCTCGGGGACGAAGAACAAGTCGGCCTCCAGAAGAAACACGAATTACTTCAGGAACGACATTATGCAGGACCAATGCAGTATTCTACACGGACCAGATGATGCAAAAAGGCTGAAGGGCTCCATGAGAATCGGGGTGCCGCATATCGGAGTTCGGCTTCGGCTTGGAATGGCTCGGAGGGCGCACTTGGCAACGCCGACATGTCAAAATCCAAAGGGAAATTGGGACTTCGGAGTACGCAAGTAAACTTCCTCTTCGTACGGGTCAGACCTGTTCCCATTATATAACGGGGTCTTTTCCGACACCCAATCTGTGGGCATATACCCGGGTTATCGCATATTGACCAATTCTACTCCAGCCCCCGAAAGATGGGAGAGATCCAACCCGCCTCCGCCCAGCGGGCAGTCAATCACCACCATCATTTTGTATGGAGCAAGACCGAGCCCGGAAGCACAACCGGAACCGGAAGCAGCACCACCAGAGAGAAACAACATGCTGGCGGGGCCATGACAGGTCAAGAAGGAGAAACAGAAGTAGTGGACTGGAAGCCGACCCGCCGCTTCCTCCTGGCCTTCATCTCGCTGCAGCTGGTCGTCTCGGCCGTCTGCCTCGAAGTCACGGCCCTGCCCACGGCGCTGCCCATCATGAGCGCCCAGCTCGGCGCCACCGCCCTGCAGGCCTTTTGGGCCGGCACGAGCTACATGCCGGCCTCGACGGTGGTGCAGCCGCCCGTGGCGTCCATGTCGCATATCTTGGGGCGAAGGATTGTGAGTTTAGCTTGGGCGAGGAACACACTACCACGTCATCTTCCTCTTACTCCTCTTCTCGACGGCCTGGACTAGAAGACGCGGGGTGGTCATGTTTTACTTTGGATGTGCTGACCAAGGGACAACGGCATACAATTGCTCGATGCTCTACCTCAGTGCTGCTGGCTTCGGGGGTGGCTCGCTGATTGTGGCGCTCGCGAATAACTTCAATATGGTTCTGGGTGGGAGAACGGTCCAGTTATGTATTCGGAGCGGTCAAACTGTATAGGTGAAGTGTAGAGACTAAGCTCACTCCGTCTTCTTATCCCAGGGCCTCGGCGGTACGTGTCCTCGTTCCAGAGTCCAACGTAGGGAGGGCAAGGCAGTCATTAACCAACTGATATGAATAGGAGGTGGACTCATGGTGCTTGCTGAGGTAAGAAGTTCTAGGAAAGTCACGTGTGTGAAACGATCGCAGCTCACTCACGCGCGTCTTGTTCTTACAGATACTGATCTCTGATCTCCTTTCGCTGGCCCATCGAGGTATATGGTTCATCATCAACTCCATCGTGTGGTGCGTGGGCACTGCCGCCGGGCCCTTGGTCGGCGCAGCGTTTGCTCAATATGTTGTAAGTGACTACTCGGAAGAACAGCAGGTCGAAACTGGATATGCTGATCAGAACAGACCTAGCGCTGGATATTCTGGATCAATCTGCCAATCGTTGGTCTTGCCATGATCTTCGTGACCTTGTTCCTGAAGCTGGAGACATTTCCCGGCCACATTCTCGAGAAGCTTGGCCGATTCGACTGGTTGGGCGCGACCTTGTTCTCCGTCAGCTCCGCGGGCTTTTTGCTTGGCATCACCACTGGAGGCGTCATGTTCGCTTGGTACGTTCGCAGCCCTTGAAGGGGGGGGGGGGATGCGGGATGCGGGAGGTTTCTGTTACCGCCTGTGGCAGATATCAAGTAGCTACTGTCATCAATCCCAGGGGGTCGTACCAGGTTCTCATCCCACTACTTATCGGCTTGGGGGGAATCCTAGCTTTCATCTACTGGGAGTTCCGCTTCGCTACCGAGCCCATCCTCGAGAAACGCATGTTCGCAACGTTCACGGCCACATCGACATATGTAGGATGCATGTTGCAAGGGCTTTTGAACACAGCTTCAATCTGTTTCCTGGGTAAGTGGCTGCATGAACCCGGCTTCTCGGCTGCAGTACGATTACCAGTTATGTCAGCTGACCCGTGCTCGAACATGGCTTTAGTCTTGTATTTTTAAGGTGTCAAGACTTACTCTCCTATCATGTCCGCCGTCGGACTGTTGCCAGTGACAATACACCTCTCATGGACAAGCTCGGCCTCGGGCTATACCGTGGGCCGAGTGCAGCGGTACCGGTGGTCGCTGTGGTTAGGCTGGATTCTGCTGACAGTGGGATGCGGAATCCTGATGCTTCTGGGCCCGGACACGAGCGTAGTGCGGTGGGTGTTCGTACAGACTCCCCTGGGCATTGGGACCGGGATACTCTTTACGCCACAAATTCTATGTATACAAGCAAGCACCGAGTACGTAACTTGCCTTTTATTGCTCACCTTACGCGAGCGCCCTTTGATCTAACAGGAACAGGCCTCAGTTCAATGGGCACGCAGCCGCCTTCTTCTCCTTCATTCGCGTCTTTGGATCGGCCATCGGTGTCGCAGTATCGGGAGTCATATTCCAGAATGCGTTCAGGCAGGAACTGGAGAACACCCCTCAATTTGCAGGCGTCGCCGAAGAGTATTCGAGGGATGCCACCTTGATTGTCGAGGTCATCAAGGACATGGACGTCGGCAGTACGTCGAGGTCTCTCATGATCCATGCGTACTCAGAGTTGCTGGGCGCAATCTGGATCACGCTGCTTGCGTTCTCCGCCACGGGCCTGTTGTTGAGTTTCACGGTCAAGGGGTACTCGATGTCACAGGAGCATATCACGAAGCAGAAGCTCGTTCAGGGGGAGAAGGCGCCAGAGGCCATGGCGGAGAGGGGCGTTTTGGAGTAGATAGCGGGCGCGGTAGCTCGGGCGTGGAGTGGTAGAGAGATTCATGGAATAAATAAATCCAAAACAGCGCTCATGAATTGATCGTACACGTTCATTTGGGGGTCTCAGCGCTTAAGTGCAATTACGTTGGCCTGGTGTGGCCTGCTAAACCGCTCATGACTTCCAGATTGGAAGAGGAGACCGGAGCGCTCGTGTCTATCAACTGGCCCTCTGTGTTTGAAACAAGGCAGCCATGCTTTCTAATAACGCAGGCCAAGATGCGAAAGGTGAGAAGCAAAAGGAAAGAACTGTTCCTCATCAATTCCTGTCGCTCTATGCTGGCGCCTAGTCCTACCGACTCTCGGCGTTATTATTAGTCTTTTTGGAATAAACGGGATGTCTCAGGAGGGAATAAAGGCAACTCCTCGAATAAACGGTGAATCCACCCCCACGAGACACTGGGATAACGAGGAATAACCGCTGGAATAGGAAGGAATAATCCCCGAGAGTCGCTCACCTTCCTGGGATGAAAGAAAGAGAGTAGACAAAAAGGGGGGCAAGCAACATAAAAAAAAAAAAAAGTAAAAAAGAAAGGTTGACAGTATCCCATTGTATGGGATCCAGGAATTGAGCCCGATGCGGGGGTCGAACCCGCAGCCTTGAGATGGTCTCTAGAAACGCGACGACGAAGCTCGTGAACCCTAGATTCATCGCGCGTAACCTAAGAGTCTCACGCTCTCTACCGATTGAGCTAACCAGGCTTGATTATTGGAGTCATCCGAATCAGGGGAATGCTCATTTTGGCGAGCAGACGCTGGACCGAAGATCCTACCAAGGCAGGATTCCGTAGTCAATCGTCTGTTTGTTGTTGAAGAAATTTCCTGCTATTGAGCATGAAATCCAGTACCGTATGTTACACCAAAGATTGTTTGCCTCGATCACTCCGAGGAGCAAGAGGGCTAGCTTTTGGAACTTGGGCCGTGGTTGGGAGTGAGTTGTGACTCGTACGACCAAGGTTGTGTGTTGGAGGGCTGACCGCCCATTTTGGCACTCAATCAATCTGCGACGGCATTCAACCTGGGGGCCGTCCGTCCCCGGTCGTGCTCTGCCCCTCTGTTTGCCTAGCCTCCCGTGCCCCGGGTCCTGGAACTTCCCACCACAATTTATGGTTTGAGGGAGGAGGCGCCAACACCAAACGGCGAATGATGGAGTGACGAGACAACGATTCTGTCAGAATTCAACCCGTTTGCCGCCAGCCCAGTGCGCCCAGCGTCGATAGCATTGATAGATCCTGGGCCCAGTAACATCGGCCAGTGACGTAAAACCGAAATGACATGTCTTACGGCTTACCTCCAGCCTGATCTCCAGCTATGCTTTCAAAGTGGTAACCTTGCTAGGCTGTGATACGCACCAATGTCGGTGGGCCTCAACACAAGGTGGATTCCTTTTCTGATGAACTGGACAGTGTTGCTCCAGATCAACCTTCCTTTCTTTTCATCCGTTTCATTACTTACCCACGATTCGAATTGGTGATGCTCTATCACCAGTGAGAACCCTACTTCAGCTTCACTTGGTCGTGACAGTCCATGCTTCGTGAGCTGTGCCGCTAGAACAGAATCTTCTTCTCTGCATCCTTCCTCCACACCTCCTGAGATCGCCGCCCGATCCTGACGACCCACTGTAAGTTGCACGCCACCGAACCTCAACTCGAATATCAAAAGGTTAGATATTGGGCAAACTCGCGTACTTCCTATTTCGAGGTTGCCATTCTATTGAGGTAAGTTACCCCGCCATCTGTAGATGCCTCATCTGACCTTTGTCAACTATCAGCGTGAGCAACAATCGTGGTTATCTTTCACCTCAAGTTTCCTCCCAACCAACAACAAGCAGCTTGCTTCCAGTTTCTTCCTGGGCTTCCTAAGGTAGGTGATTCCAATATTTACCATACCACTCACTCACTTCCCTCTATTCCATACCTTTCACGGCGCAAGGAAAGTGCATTAAATCTGCTGGTTAGCACTTTGCCACTGATCCGTAAGACGCTCCTTGACTCTTTCTCCCATTACGCACATACCCATCTGCCTTGCTTTGGTAAGTACGCTGTCGCTTATCAAGCACTCGGCGATAAATGGAGGTGATACACATGAGAAACATTTCCATATGGCTTCCTCTGTTTGGCAAGTCCTTGTTCCTTAGCCTACCATGCAAGCCCAAGGTTTGACAACCATTGCTTGGTTTCATATACACACAAGGGTATCCCGCTTGAACTTCATCCAGCGGAACACAATGGCTTCCAGTCACACCGTGTTGCTGGCAAACACTCCAGGGCTCTTGCAGTCTATATGTCTCTTTCCATACCACTTTGTTCCTTCTTGACAAAGAGTAGAATTTGGTCGGTCGGCAAACCTGAGTGCACCCAAGTGGTGTCCTACGCATCGTGGAGTTGCGCTGCTATGTTTCACTTCTTTTTCTGATCTACCTGGCCAACACGGTCTACACCGTCAATAACGGATTGCCTCTAGCGACTTCTTTTGTTCATTTGTTTTCTTTGCAAATGCTAACTGGCTGCTACAGACAACTGGATCTTCATATATACGTCCACATTCAGTCCCTTGAGCTGACCTGCTACTCTTGTGGCTTGCTCAGCATCAATCAGCATCAATCAGCATCTCTTAGGAGGCATTGATAAAACACTACCCTTAAGCCTAGCATATTTTATGTAAAGTCATTCACAACTACGACGAAATGTCTGACCGTGGCAGAGGCCAGTTTCGTGGAGGCCGTGGAGACGGCGGCTCTCGCGGTCGCGGGGGTGGCGGTGGCTACCGAGGCGGTGGCAGAGGAGACGGTAGCGGCTTCCGTGGGGGCCGAGGAGATGGCGGTGGCTTCCGTGGTGGTCGGGGAGATGGTGGTGGTTATCGAGGTGGCGGCCGCGGCGATGGAGGAGGATATCGAGGTGGCGGCCGCGGTGGCGGGCGTGGTGGTAGGCGTGAGAAGTTCGAGGGTGAAGGGGAGGTTTACGGGTATACACTCTCCCATCTCCAGCCCGGTTTTCAAGACGTCACTAATCATTTCACAGCGGCGGCAACTTTGCTCAACCTAATGCCGACGTAGCCAAGCTGGAAGACAAGGTTTTGAAGGACCTCAAACTTGAAGCAGTCACCTACAAGATGGGTGGCATGGACCTTTCATCTGAGGAGGCTGGACCTTCGATTCCCTTGAATCACATCCCCGTCAGACCCGCTTTCGGCAATAAAGGCAAGGCGGTTGTAGTTGCTACCAACTACTACGAGATGACGGTGCAAACCCAGACGCTGGTCCAGTATAAATTGACGCCCACCAGGATCTACCCGCCGGGCGTGACTCCAGTTCGCAAGTCTGATCCCAAAGGCCGCAAGCTCCATCGTATCAACCAGCTAGCAATGGAGAAACTTCAGGGAGTCTGGGTCTTGGAGTTGAAAGACTATGTGTATAGTCTGAGTCCTCTCACGTTCCCCGATGGCGATTCCACAATTAGGATCGAGTACGCGGACGAGGGCCGTCCAATGGAGTTCGATGTGAAGTTCGATCAAACCAAATCCATCGAAGTCGATCCCCTCATCAAGTACCTTACCACCATGAAGGACTACTCGGGCGATTTCCCGGTATACGCAGACGTCGTCGCCGCGATTGGGGCTGTGTTAGGACATACCCCACGATCGAACAACAATGTCGCCTCCCTGGGTAGCAGTCGGCATTTCCCCCTGAATGTCCCGGGGCAATCAAGCCCTCTCGGGTACCCCGACATGAACACCATCATCAGGGGATATTTCCAGAGCGTTCGCCCTGCCACAGGAAGGCTCCTCTTGAATCTCAATGTGTCTCAGTACGTATTGGCGGCTCCTTCTCCATGCTTATCATACTATATTCTAAGGGGCAATGCTAACCTTCTTCATTGCATAGCGGCGTTTTCCGGTTCGCTGGTCCCGTTAAACAACTTCTAGAGCAATATAACGAGGGCCAGCTGAGGGGCGTGCATCGCCTCTTAGCTCGTCTTCGCGCTGATATTGTCTTCTTCTTTGACCAGGGTCAGCCCAAGAGCGTCAAGAAAGGCAAGGCAGCTGGACCGTCCCAAGACAAGATTGGCCAGCGCACCGCGGAGAAGACTATGACTGGGCTGGCGATGCGTTTGGACGGGCCTAGGCCCTCCCAGGACTCCCCTAAGAAGATCTTCGTCCAGCGTGACTTTGCCCGTCCAAGCGAGGTATCCTTTGTCCTGGATGGAGATGTCCCATCTGGCTTCAGACAGGGCGAAAAAGTATACTGTTGCACAGTATTATAAGATCCGTAAGTTGCTGTGGCCCAGTCCAAAGATTCCGGTAGATACTAACATCTATTGTAGGCTATAACTACACTGTCGAGCCAAACTTGCCGGTGATCAACACTGGCAGCAGAGACAAGCCGGTCTATATCCCAGCAGAGTTCGTCACGGTCAAACCGGGCCAAGCGGTCCGCCGCAAAACCACGCCTGAGGAGACGCGGGAGATGATTGAATTCACCTGTCGCTCGCCCTTCGCAAACGCAACAAGTATTGCGACGCTTGGGCGCCAGAGCCTGGGACTGGACAACAGCGAGGTCCTGAAGGCCTTCAATGTCACCGTGGGGAAGAACCTGCTCGGCGTCCAAGCACGTGAGCTCCCGACGCCACAGATTCAATACCAGGGACAGAAGACGGCCGACGTAGTTGAAGGTTCGTGGAACATTCAGAATGTCAAGGTCTTCAAGCCTGGATGCCCCATCGAAAAAATCACGTGGGTCAACATCCACCAAGAAGGGAGCCGCTATTACGACCCCAACGATCTCCAGGGCGCCATGGAGGAGTGGAGGATGTTTATGCTTAACACCATGGGCATTCTGTCCAAACCATTTAAGCATACTGGTGGACTCCAGATCCACCTGGCTAAAGGACAGCATCCTGAGCAAGCGATCAGATCGGCTTTTGAGACAATCAAGGAGGCGCAGATGGTTTTCGTCGTCTTGCCCGGCAAGGGAACCGATATCTATAACGCAGTCAAGCTGATCGGGGACTCGGAGATTGGCTTCCATACAGTCTGTGTGGTTAGAGACAACATCCTGAAACGCAACAAGCAATACTATGCCAACGTTGGTCTCAAGGTGAATTTGAAGATGGGTGGTGCAAACCACAAGCTGCGAGAAGACGTACCCATTTTCAAAGAAGGGAAGACCATGGGTGTGGGATACGATGTTACTCATCCCACTAACATAGCGGGAAGCGACGGTCTCCCTAGTATTGTGGGAATGGTCTCGAGCACCGACCGAGACCTGGCACAGTGGCTACCCACGACCTGGGTCCAGAAGGGCGGACAGGAGATGCTGGACAACACGCTGTCCGATGAATTCGTCGAGCGTCTCCGGCTCTGGCAGAATGCGAACAAGGGGCAGCTGCCCGACAACATCTTGATCTTCCGAGACGGAGTATCTGAAGGCCAGTTCGCGCAAGTCCTCACGAACGAAGTCCCGCAGATGCGTAAGGCATGCAGTAAGGTGTATCCGGTAAACCGAAAGCCCCTCTTCACGCTGGTTGTTTCGGTCAAGCGCCACCAGACACGCTTCTACCCGACCGACGTCAAGAACATGACAAGGTCCCGCAACGTCAAGAACGGGACTGTCGTCGACCGCGGCGTCACCCTGGCCCGGACCTGGGACTTCTTCCTCGTGGCCCATACCGCCCTGCAGGGCACTGCGCGTCCTGCCCACTACACGGTGCTGCTGGACGAGATCTTCGGGCCCAAGTACAAGGCGGAAGCGGCCAACATGATGGAGAAGGTCGTGCACGAGATGTGCTACCTCTTCGGCCGGGCCACCAAGGCGGTCAGCATCTGCCCGCCGGCCTACTACGCCGACATTCTCTGCACGCGGCGCCGCGTCTACATGTCCGATGTCTTTGATGCCTCGATCGATGATGCCACCTCCATTTCTAGCGGAACACAAGCACAGCAAGTCAACAAAGCCTCGGGACGGCTGATTCATAACCGCCTCAAGAACTCCATGTACTACATCTAAGTCGACTTGGCAACATGGCGACAGCGGGTTAACATGACGAAACCCCTTTGTCTTCATCAGCATTTCAGTCAGAAGCGAAGAATCAGGTTGACCAAACCTCTGGTCGATAGCGAAATCCTCTAGAAGAAGAAAAGCACATGTATTGTAGAGTAGATAGTAACGAACAGCGAATCATTACCTAAGCTCTAGTAATCCTTAATCAAGTGTGCTTATGAGTACTCCAGCTGTCGACCACATTGTTGATCCATCGTAGACAGGGCACGCAAACCCGGCAATTGTGTTTACTCGGGCCTCTAGCCAAGGCAAGCAGGCTTGTAGAAGCGGCATCAATTCATCAATATGTTTTCCTTTTCTTAAGGCCTCACAGTACTGGACGCTCAACTCCCCTGAAATCCACCGGACGAGATCATCGTCGCCGTAGTGCAAGCGACAACGGGATTGAGAGGCCCAAAAAACAAAAAAACAAAACATACAACACCGAGGATTCTCAGGTCGTCACAGACCCTAGTGCTAATTCAGCTCTGTACGTAAGCTCTCGTCTAGGGGGAGAGCGGATACCGACCTTATGCAACGAAGTGTTCCAAAAAGGGAAGACGCCCGCACCACCGTACGAGCTATCCCCTTGAGCGCTGAGTATAACAAAACGAGTGGGTCAGATTTCATGTGAATTGATTGGTCGCATAGCTCAGTACCGGCTGCTCACAGCCTCTTTTGACTACGTCTATACCACCTACGATGTACCCTACCGTATGTCACGGTATTTACCTAAACCTGGCATTCCGGTTCGAATGGCAGTAAAATTAATTTCGTACGTCCACGGGAAGTGCTTCAAAAACGAGGTTGAATATGAATTCGAAGAGTAGATAGAGCCCCATTGGAAAGAGGATGCACGCTATGTTATTGGTTTTATAAAAGAAAAACCCACTCTTTTGTTGTACTCAGCGCTCAAGGGGATACTAAAAAAGCCTGGATTAAAGCAAGACAGGCTAAAGCGGTGCTTAGCACGGTATATACATTACCCTTTTCGATTTACAGATTCTGCTACCGTACCTTCGCTTCGTTGGCGGTGCTATTTCGAATGGCCCAATCACGCTCAATCTCGATCTAGACGCCGCCCTGACAAACATACATCCAGCCTTTGATGGCAGATCACCAGAAGCAGTGGAATGTGACTATATGGGTAGATTTGGCTCAACTACTAAAGACGAGGAAAGAAAGGGTATCAGAAATGGCCAGCATCCTGAAATCCATACCCAAATACAGTGCCTCCCTTACTTCCTCAGCCAGTCACAGCCAGGCAATCCAGCATTCACCAATCCTTCACCAACCGTGCCATCATAGATCCCCTGAATCTCAAACCCCTTAGACATGACTTGCCTCTCCCAGCTTTAGAAGTGCAACCGCGAGCGGCCCCGACGTTTCGTAAGAAGTCTAACAAATCGTGCAGCAGTAGCATGACCTGCCAAGGTTTTGGGAGGACACCGCATGGCTTTTATGAAGCATCTAGGCTCTTTCCTTGAGACTGTATCTACTTTCAACAGACTGGCTTCCTCGCAGTTCATACATCTGAGTACTTTATATTCTCGCCTGCACTACGCTGGATTATTCGACCCGAACACCGACAGTATTGCAGCATTGCAATTGGAGCCAATTGTGATGACTCTGGCTTACCCGTACCCACTACTCTCTACAGATCTATCCAAGCATGCCTATCGCTGAACTCCGACGCGCAAGAGCGGTACTCAGAACGCGCACACTGCGTACGAAGCAATCGATATGCATGCCTATATGGAGGCTTTGCGATTCTGCTATGGCCTGATCAGGAACTTTGATGCGGCCGAGGTTTGATCGATGAGAGTTTTGGTTATGCTAACTATGAGGCTATGCTGTCTTTTACGAATGATGCTGATGCTGCTGTCTTCGTTATGGGGTACAGAGATTGATTGGCGACCTTACTAGTTGTTGGGCAGGAGCCTTATGCAATATGAACCAATTTCAATACACTAATGTTCATTCCCCGAGAAGAGAAACCAAAATGCCTGTTCACAAAGTCTAAGCTTAACATGGAGCAATTTACCAAGTGCCAGTCATGCGCAATACACACGCACCATTCGCATTTAACTCAGTGTAAGCCACCATACGAACCATAGGAATGGTGCTGCTTCTCCGTCCCTGGGAACTGGCATTCTCGCGCCATTGCTTAAAGCTATCCAGCAGCCCATCCCATTTAGCCACCAGCCAGTGCCAAAACGACTTCATTGCACCCCAGACTTACTGGAACAGGCCTCGGGTGTATGAGAAGAATGTTTCCCAGGGAATGAAGTATACAGCGAGCCCAGCAGCACCTCCAACCAGCGCGGCCTTTCCCACGGCTATGACCAATCCGCTGACTTCGAGGCTCCCGTATCCCGCCGAGAATGCGGTCCTGCCGTGGCTGAAGTTGACGAACATGCCTTTTGCGGTCACCTTGAATCCGCCGAGGCCGGCGAACGCTACACCGCCGCTCAGGATACCCATAAGCCCGGCAACGAGCCCCTTCCAACGCTTCCACCAACTGCCCGTGAAATCCACATTCTGCATCTGCTCGAGAGGAGCTGCAGCGCGGTCGCGTTGGTCCGAGGACAGAGTATCAACTGAACCGAGGTAGGAGGGGGCTCTGCTCATGTCGATCTGGATGTTGACATTATAACCTAGGAATAGCGACCTTCCTTGCGTCCTTCTCGCACGTCTCTGTTGCCCTTCTTCCCATTCATCAATGCGTAGGTTGTTGAACGTCGAGGACCCGTCAATCGAAAGAAGCCGGTAATACGGGCTGCTGCGACCACAGCGAGCCACCTTGAGAGCCTTGATGTTGCTACCAAACATCAACTTTAATCTCCGAGATCGCAGTATCAACTAGAATGACTAGTTGACAACGTCTGGGGTCGGACCTGACGTTCCTAATCTCGTGCTGTAGACCATCAATAGTGGTGATCCCGATGTAGGAGCTGACTGATGAGCCATACTTGGTTAGCACGGTTGTGCTATGGTCCTTGACTTATACAACGTATTGAAAAAAAAGTGATTAGTCTGGTAAGAGATACGCTTACATTTCCAGAACTTTAGCCCCGTTCCTTTGATTCTCCGTCTTACTAGTTGAATCAGTTCCTTAGCACTGATAATAACGATAATGGCAATTTCCTTCTCGTGGCCTTCATCTCGGATGTCCTCGCCGAAACGGATAATCTGTCCCTCGGTGACCTCTTGTAAGGCACGTTGGTGGCTGGTGCTGGAGTGAGATGGATACATGATGGACAGTTTTGATCAGGGAATGGCAGGATTCAGGTGCTCCGATGGCTTGTGTTGGGAGTGATGACGAGGTCGCTGCTGATGTGTTTTGATCCTGCGAAATACCACGGTGCGGACCGAAGACCATATTTATAGACGTTCGGTCGATTGTAATAGAGGAAGACATGTACACCTCACGCACGGGGAATTTGACAGAGAAGGAATGCCGGATCATGGCGACGGGTGATTGAAGGGATTCAGAGAAAGCTGCCTACATGTTCAATGTATTACAGCATCGTTCAGACCAATAATTGCCTGCAGACATGCAGTGTCGAAGTGACTTTCATCACGCGGCCTTATCTCCTGCAGGCTGGGTTCCGCGCTGGGCTACTGCATATGCCCTGGACCACTCAATTGCTCTCCTGGTTATGCCCGAATATTTAGGATCGGACATCTTTATTGGACACGAGATACAATAGTGAGGCGTTGTCCATCAACATCACTGCGATATGGCGGATGCCACCTCATCGAACGAGCACTGCAATCGGCTACCCCTCTTTCTACTGCACCACACAACCCGTCGGCGCCACATCATTTACGCCTGAGTAATCACCCATCCACATCATCTTTAGTGTCCGCCATTCCTAAAAGTTGCTTTATATGAAATGTCATTCATCCTCGAGTCAACGATACCCAATGACATAGGATCAGGTCATGGTCAACAGTATACGTACAGAACAACGATTACGAACTCTGGCATCACGAACCATTTCACAGGCACCTTTGACGCTCATGCCACCCAACACTGGCATTCGCAGGACAATGTCCTCTTCTACCAGCATCCGCGTGTAGCTCATGGAGCTCAGAACAGCCTAGACTCAAACAACGGTGTGAACAGGTCTGAGATGGCACTATCAGCGCCATACCAGCCAGGTACAGGTGGTTCTCAGCGCTCCAGTGGACAGGACATCATGCGCTCCCAAGCCTGCCCGGTCTCCAGAGACTGGGAACGATTTCGAGATATCATGTATAGTATTTACATCAAAGAAGGCCGAAGCTTGAAAGATTTGATGGAAGTGATGGCAAGGTGTTTACAATTTCAAGCCAACGTGAATATACCTAATTTTTCACTGGCTGCGTCCTTATTATTCAAGACACTGACTCAAAGAAGTCGACAGATATATTCATCACGGTTCAATCACGAGTAGAAAGGCTTGTTTGCTAAGAACAAGCCGGGTGACGATGTAGAGGACATGAGGGACCTAGAGGGCTGCCAACCAAGGAAGAGAGCGAAGCTTTCGACGGGACTGACGCGTGTCGGGGACCATTATCATATCTTTTTGAGCATGATAAACAAAAATCGGCAGTCCATCGATTCTAAGGAGGCTTTCGTTCAATACTCAAGGGCATCTCTACATGAACTATTCGGCCACAGCAGACGTGAGTGGAAAGTCGGAACCGTCCACTTCGTCACTGTGCAAGAGCCCTCTATTACACTGACCTGGTCCTGGCAGGAGCTTTTCCAGCTATGTGAAAGTATCAGTGTCTTGTCCCAGAGTGGTGTCATGAGCTGTCTGAACTACTCACTACAGCAACTCTTGGGAGCAATTGGTCCCTCTGTTATTCTTCTGGATCCCAATTTCATCATTTGCTTTTGGAAAATAGCCATGACCGTTAGGGAATTGGACGTTAGAGGTGTGCCCGAGGTCGATACTTATTTCTATACTATATTTGGGCTCTACCTCGAATGCATCAGGAACTCGCTATCCACATTCCATCCCGCCCACGCCTTGGTGGACTTCGTTACATGGCTCGCTAGGCGATTCAGGACGTTCACCCAGAACAGAGAAGCTTTAAGTGTCAGACATCAGGATACCAAGAGGTGGCTTAGTACTAAGGGAACATTTGATGCCAGGAGGAAGGTCTTCAACGAAGATCTGAGATGGGCTTACAATGTAAGCTTACAAGCCATGCGAGAAATACTGGAGACGCTATCATACTTGGGATGACTACATAGCAAGCATTGCGGGACAAAAAATCCGAAAAGTCTTTTCCTGTCACTTCTATTGAAGCAGAATATCACTATTATTGGTGCCGCATGAAGGATTCTGATAGCCAAGAAGGCGTCCTCCTCCAGCTCGATTATCTAAACGCGATGTCGCTCAGAAGCCAACAATATCCTGAGACGTTCGCACAGGGTCTTTGGGAGAGACTGTACGCGCAGTGCTCTGCTAAGAAAGACATGCCTCAGGCACAAGGAATGCGGCTGGCTTTCACCGCACACGTGTACACCTTCGTGAGCGTCACAAATTGGCTCACCAAGCGTTCGTGGAGGATGAAGAAGCCCGCAGGGGCCCCTATCTTCAAGACCAACATGGAAAAGGTCATCAATCTGCTTTGGTGGGTAGAGCCCGAGATCGAGAAGCTCAAAATCGAAACGCTCCGGGAAGGACAAGTGCGGCAGCTCACACAGATATACACCCGTATCGGCTGTGATCATTCGCAGTGCGGGGACAACCAGTGCTGCATGTGGGCAGAGCACTTCTCCAAGATGCTGGTCATGTGGTATAAAGAGACTTCATTGAGTCGACGAGTGATGAACTCGCCACCACCACTACTTAACAAGAAGGCCCGCCAGGTGCTGATTCAGAACTGCGCTGGAGTGAAGATTGTGGGAAAGCACAGCGGCTCATATGGTGACGTCGACACACACTAACGACGCCGAAGATCAGACGGGACATCCGCAGTGAACAAGCAGGGCCATTAATTTCGTCCTCGAGAGGGAGCCCGAAACGAGGGAAGAGGACTTATCGCATCTATTAGGATAGCGATATAATATAAATAAAAGAGGCTTTTCGAGTTGTAAGTAAACTTATAAAGACAGAGTAATAATTAATTTATACCATGCGCAATGAAGATGGCCTGGTACATACAAGTTCAAATGAACAAGCGGGAATGCTGGCAATTACAACGTTGAAAGAGGGCACTACATGTACCTAGCGATGGCGTTTGTAATGATTTTCGGGGCATCTTGGTTTGCATCAGCATGGCCAGCGGTTTGATACTTGCCTGATCCGGAAGCGCAAACATGTCCGACAATACTGTAGCTTGGGGACCGGCGGCTTGGCACCTGAGCCAAAACGAACCCATCCAGTACCATCGCCCACGGTGAATGAACAAGGAGCTGCTTCGTGATTGGTCATTACTGCACGTGTAAATTATAGAGGGTATCGAGATCCCCACGGGGCGTTTTCAGCTGGAATGCAGACCGATTTTGCTTTGTCTCAGCGGTGTAATGAGCAAGTCACCCTGAGAGGAATTGGGACAGCAGCAACTAGGAAGCAGACGAGGTACAGCACCTTCGCGCATCTGGCGTATTAATTATGAGGTCTTTTCAAAGGAGCAAAAGTTGGGATTGAGGCAAGGTCCTCCTCCACAGTCGAAGTGCTTCTTATCCGCCCTCATCATGTCCATATAGGAGACAAGTCGGCTACTGGTGGAAGGCTTGCGGGTAGTGTACCCTCGCTTACCCTTGCGAATGACTTCGTTTTGAAACCCGGGGCTGATTTGACGCTGTCTTAAGCTTGGTGAATGTGCTATCCTGGTGCTGGATGCTACCTACGCTTGAGATCACACGGAAGGAGTGTGGGGATTGCCAAGATTGCCTAAGTGACCAGGACGATACCAAGTGAAGCTGTGTGACTAATCTATAGAGGGCGCTGTCGTTGTCGATCATGTCCAGGCCATGGGAGCTGAAGGTTTTCCTAGCTGAGGTGAGCAATTCTTGAGGCAGAACATGGGAAATGTATTCTCACAAAGAAGGCATGTTGACCGTGTCTTAGAGGGCAAATTGCCCGGTAGCCATTGGCATGCTGGTGATGCCTCGAGCGTACCTGGTCAAGTTGAATTCGGGAAAGTAAATAAATAAGAAGAGCAAGATAGGGCTGAAAGCTTGTGTACGCCGTAGTGTGGATAAGAAGGACGAGCTAGGAAAGGCACCGCTGAGCTAGCCGCCAGCAAAAGAGACCGACTACGGCCGGCGCGCCTCCCGCTCATTAAGTAATGGAAAGTATCAGTCCCCGGCGACAAGTTGCAGCAAGGCGTTCTCATCGAAAGGTTTCTTGGCAGAACGGAGCATATAAGGCATAGGAGGGCCTCGCCTGCGCGGACTCGTGGTCGGGAGGTCGATATGCTGCTTCTCGGTACACCTTCTCGACAGTTCGCATAATACACCGTCAAAACTTTACCACTATACCACCACAAGCCCCCATACCCCACACTTTCAGGATGCGTGTCGTTCTCTCCCTTCTCGTCATGGGCTCGGCGTCCATTGTCGTCGCTCAACAACCACGTCAGCGAGTCGAGCACTCAGCAGGTCTCTTCCCCGGCGGCGGCGACGGCGTTGTCCTTGCCGCTGCATCATCGAGCTGTGTTCTAGCGGAGACCACATGTGAGAGCGGCTGCATTCCCATTGGCAGTGTTGTGAGTATCCTCGATCTTGTCATGTTGTCTCAACAAAATGAGTCGGATCCTTTGCCAACCCATAACATCACATCACCTCTCCACTCCAAAGTCAGGAGACAGCTAACCAATGATGCGTCTTCACAGTGTTGCAAGGACGGGACAAACACCTATTGCCCCATCAACAGCGTATGCAATCCAGGCGGTTGTTGCCCCATCGGCAAGACCTGCAAGGACGGCAGCGGCGCTTCGTCGTGCGCCGCCGGCAAGACTATGTGTGGTATCGGTTGCATGCCCACAACTGCCGACTGCTGCAGCGACGGAGCCTACTGTCCGTCGGGCAGCAAGTGCTCGAGCGGTGGGTACTGCTGCAGGATTGGCCAGACGTGCTCCGGTAGCAGCGGTGGCAGCAGTGCTGGTAGCGCTGGCCACAGCACCACCTTGATTGGTGGCGGCAGCGGCAGCGGCGCTGTGACAACATCCTCGCGACGCGCTACCAGCACACCCACATCAGATGATCTGGAGAGCGCGACCTCCAAACTGTCATTCCCAGCGGCGCAGACGGCCGACGATACCACGAAGGCGACCACGGCCCCTACCAAGAACTCTACAAACCCCGGGACAGTGACTGTGACCCCGACGGCGACTGGGCTCCCAGGCGGCTCCAGCGCATCAGGCGCAGGGGCCCTTGACAGGGCTGATGGAAAGCTCGCTGTAGGCTTGGCAGTCGCTGCGGCGCTGCTCATCTAGAGCGCCAAGGGTGTCGTTGCCTTGATGAACATATGGATATGCGGTCAAATGGGATATAATGATACTAGATGAGTAATGCTAGTCATCGGGAGCACAGGGGACTCGTATCTCGTGTCGAATGTATATAATGTTGATTAGAAAACCTTCGTGTTTGTAAGTAAAGACATTACATCAAACGATGCAGAGCGATTGGTTCATGATAATATATGTGCACTGGGACATGCATTGCGTCCATTAATAACATGAAGTGCGGAATCCTCCGTGACTTGGAGGGTAGAAGCACCAATCTCTGGGGCGGCGGTACTCGCCTCTTCAGGGCCACGACCACGGCAGGTGGCCTGAAGCAATCCCAGGAGATGGAGGACCGAGCTATCTACTCCCTGGAATCCGTGACAAATGTTGGCTACTCGATTATGCCGAGATGAGTTTCGTGGCCAGCGGCTGGGAGCGCATCGTCCAAGTCGCTCGATGGGAACGTCGTATGGGCCGACCGAGGCGGAGAAACTGAAGCGAAACGACAACAGTGACCCGGGGCTTCAGGTCAAGGCATTTCTTGTATATGCGGCCATTGCTTAGTTCAGTGTCGACATTGATGCAACGTTGCAAACCCATCGATTGTCTACTGCGGAACGCATTTTAAGCCAATGATGCATCGTACCAGTGGCGCCACCACTCCGACAATCCAGCCTCAAGATGCCTCTTACCGTAGATTATCTCTTGTGGTGATCAAATGTTTTAACGGCTTTCGCTCTTTGAGTGAGGGTGGGGAAAGCTCTGCCGGAGCTCTTGACCCGCCCGAAGCTCTTTCTTGTCCTGACGTCACCACCGGTAATGCTCTGTTACCCGAAAGCATCATAACCCGTCGTCTTCGAACGAATATTTTCTCTTGACCTACATACTCAGGTCTTAGTACGCCAAATAACTACCAATTGAGTCCTATACTACCTACTCGATCGAATAACACCAAGGATCGTCACCCATCATCAAAAGAAAAAACACGACCAGAAAACACAACATGCCTTCCTTCACTCCCTTCCGCACAGCGGCCCACAGCGCTCTGCGCCTCGCCTCCAGATCGCCACGGACAGCCACCCCCGCCACCACGACGCTGCGTCAACCTCTCAGCACCTCGGCGGCGCCCCGGATGGCGTACAAGGACGACCAGGACCGGAACTCGGTGAAGCCGCGCGCGCACGAGTACACGGGCAGTGGCACGGACGAGCAGGTGGCGAACAACGCGGACGCGGCCTTCAACCCGGACAAGACGGGGCCCGAGGAGGCCATGGAGACGGCCTCGAAGGGGAACAAGAAGACCGGCTCGGGCGACAGCGGCAACCCGCTCGACGTCAGCCCGGCCAACCAGGAGGTCTCGAAGGGCGGGCAGGGCGCCATGGAGGACAAGCCGCAGCAGGGCAACCAGAACAAGAAGAGCGGCGGCGCTCAAACTGCTAACAAGGGCGGCTCCAAATAAGAACTAGACCCCGTGAGGGAGGAGGAGTCTAGTGAGGGAAGCGAGATGTGCGCCCGTCATCCCCGAATAGGGAGCAATTATCGCGTTCGACATAACTACGGCCATATGAGACGATGACGAACCTTTAGGAGTCAATGGATGGGTTGGACCATAGGATGTGGAGGGTGTGTACCCTAGGTTACGCTCTGCATGCATTTTGGAGTTTAGGAGAAGTACAAAATGGAAACATTAAGAGATGGCTGTTTCTGGAAGCATCGTCACCAATGAGGAATAATCAGCATAAATATTACTTATGGCTTTATTTATTATCTTTTGCTGGGTATCACCGCAATCTTGCTCCTTCCGTACGGTCCAGTCTGTGACGCGGTCCATTCATGGACACTGCGAGGCAAGCAAGCCTAGGGGGGCACAAGAAGGGAGTTGTGCATTTGATTGCGCCTAACCGTACAAACCGTCCGGATCTTCATTATCTTCTTCGTCGTCTTCCACCTCGATCTTCTTCTTCTGCGTCAGGTCCTGCCGGCACAGCGGACACGTGCCCTTGCCCGAGAGCCAGTGGCCGACGCACTCGAGGTCGAAGCGGTGACCCGCCTGGCAGGGCAGCGCCACGACGAGCGGGTAGGGGTCGTCGAGGTAGTTCTCGGCGCAGATGGGGCAGGAATCTTCGGCCGTGAGCTGCTTCTTGGGTACCCGCTCCAGCTGGTCGAGGTACTCCTGGGTGACGCCCCGGATGTGGCCGGGCGGGTTGTCGATGTCCGACTCGAGCACGCCTATCAGTTCCTCGAGGAAGCCGCGGTTGCCGTCCGAGGGCGCCGAGGCCATCAGGGTTGCCATCTGGTCCTGCAGCAGGCGGAACAGGGCCGCCGTGTCGACGGGCGTCGGGCCCGCGTGGTGCGTCGTGGTGCTCCCCGTCGAGCGGACGTCGGGCGAGATCTGGTGCAGGAGCGACGTGAAGGAGGACATGTCGGGGCGTCGCGTGTGCGGTCGGTTGTTTGCCTCCTTGATGTTGTGCTCGACTGTGTGTTTGTGCCCTCCCAGTTAGTTCGCGGCTGGAGACGGGAAGGGCTCGCCATACAACGTTCCGTCTACGTACCTTCGTAGGGATTGGACGCCATGATGGGCGGTTTGTATGCTGAGAACTGTAACTCCAACTAGTTCTCTCTGAGACAGATTTCCAGACTCGGTGTATAAGTATGTCGTTGTTGGTGGGTTTTGGTTTGATATGCAAATTGGTGGTAAAGTCACGAAGCTCTAGAAAGCGAGCGGTAGCTGAAGATCGAAATGCCCCGCCAGGCAACTGAACATTGGCGCGGCCCATTTCCGTACCCCTCGTTACCTAATTCCACTAATTCCACCACCGTACACTTACCTAGTCCACAGGCCAATTCACCCTCCCATCGGCAACATCGGCGCCGTCCACACGGCCGTAACCGTCGCATGACGATGCACGACGAATACCGAATGTCCACCGTGCCTAGTTTAAAGATCGTGGTATTTACCTACTAGTAGAATTTACAGATTAGCGATTCAGTATTCAACTGCCCAGCTAAGTTTCTAGAGGTGAACGGTGAAAAGGCACACCTAAGTCTATAAGCCGCGCTCGTTAAGCTAACATGAGCTGCGTATGCGATGGCTTCCTACAGATTGGATCTAGAGATTCATTGCAGTATACCACACAATTGATACATCGAATTAGAACAAAGTCGACCAGCTTACGCTCCCGCCCTTAGTAGATACGCATTGACTGCACGGCGCAGCATAGACTGGTGGCTGACAAAGCCACCCAACTCACACCCTACGCGGAGCAAATATCCGCCCGGAAGTCATCGTCAGCCTGTAGTGCTTCGGCAACAGAGTTTTATTCTTCGGTCGCAAACCATGAAGACCGGATTGTCCCCGGGACAAGGCCCCACGAGCTGTATATAAAGATGTGGCTGGCTCTTAGACCAACTCATGTCTATCAACTCTTGCGAGGAAAACGGGGTCTTTAGATTGGCAGAACGGTGTCACTCTCTTGAGATATATTGACTCCTTGTTGAAAACTCCCGCACTACCTCTTATCACTATTATTCATCATATAAGAGGAAGCAGGGAACCAGGGCCATGGCTACAGCTGCTGTAGTCGGCTGTACCGGCCAGGTCGGCTCCCATATCCTGACCACTCTTTTGAGCCTCGGTAGCGTGAAAGCCGTCCACACCATCTCCCGGCGCGCACCACCGAGGTCTTCGTCCGAGTCTTCCCACAAACTATCGGCACACGTTGAGAGCGACACGAGCAGGTGGGCATCGACGCTGGCCACCATCTCGCCACCACCCGACGTGATATTCTCCGCGGCGTCGGCAGTCTCAGCCGGGCACTGCATGATAACCTCGGTCATGAACCGGCCGTCATTGCCCATGCGGCGGTAAAGGCCGCCTTTTTGGAGAGGGGGAGGCAGGCAGCAGAGCAGCGCCCGGCCGGTATTGGGTTGTCGAACGCCAGGATATCTTGAGACTAGGTCGTGATGAGTGGAAATCTGAAGGAAACTAGACTGCATCGAAACTCTTTAATGCCAGGCTGTACCACAGTCTGCCGCTATGCATGCAGTGTATGATATCCATTATTATCACCCGAGTAGGATCACATTATCGTTTGCCACGTAACCAGAATAAGCGAGTATAACAATTGTACCCATTTGAAGGGTAATGATTCGGAACGCCGTTGCAAATACATTGGTGTCTACCCTGGAATCGCTGAGTTGGACTCTGGATGGCCATCAAGACAACGCCATCTCTTGCTGCAAGTCTATTTCATGTCGCTGGCCAGATACTCCTTCTCTGTCGAGAACGTCTCATCCTGTTCATAAAGCCAGGGTTCATTCTGCATCTCCATCTCCTCTTTCGTCAGAACGAGCGGTTTGCCCCGATAATCCAGACGGACACCGGGCCAAACAAAGGTGCGCCAGATGTAGCCTAGGATGCTCGGGTCCTCCAAGCTGGGCGCTATGTGGCTGGAGATGAGCTCTTGGTGCTTCTGCGGTATTATCGACCAGTGCAAGCCGGGGTACAAGTGGTGAACGGTGTGGTAGCCGTTGTTGAAGCAAAACCAGTTCAGCAGCGGACTCGTGAAGTTGCGCGCGAAGTTGTACTTCGAAGTGATATCGCAGCCGTCGTGCTGCAGCATGTTCAGGGACAAGATGCAGTACTTGGCGTAGAACTGCGGGAGCAGAGCGAACCAAATCCAGCGCCGCCAGTCAAGCAAAAGCAATACAGCCATGGCGCCAAAGACGAAAATCTCCTCACGCCTGCGCTGCCGTGCGATAGGCCGGTTCAAACGTGCCTGCGCAGCAAAGTACAACTTGTCGTCATCGCCTCCCGTCAACACGACGTGGAAGAAGAAGAGCAAGCCGTTCAAGAAATGCCAGCGATAGCGGACCTTGGTAGTGCGCACTTAGGTAAAGTCAATTAGCCGTATTCCATGTAGCTTGGTTGATTGAAACTCTCTTCTACAGGGTTTCAATCGGGCAAGGGGCGTGTAGAACTCACTGATATCTCGAGCCTGCTGAGGGTACTTGTGGTGAGACAGATTGTGCCCGGGCACGAACACCGACACCGGAAAGCCATACTGTAGAGACAGGCAGGTTTGGTAGAAGTTATTGAGCCAGGGCTTCCAGAAGACTGGGACGTGGATGGCGTTATGCGTCGCCACGGCGCCCATGAAGGAGAGCTGGAACAGAGCCAGCCATGTCACGAAGGAGGCCACGCCGCCGGACAGCGGCGAGGTGTAGCTTCTCCAGGCGAAGATGAAGACGACGAAGAAAAGACAGGTGCATCCGAGCATTCGTAGATCCTCAATATGCCTCAACCATGGCTTGCTGCTGGTGTTGGCTCGGGGTTTAGAAAGCCTCGATTGCTTTGCATCAGTCCTGGTGACGGTGGCGGTTTCGGACATCATGGTTGATGTCAACAGCTCGAAAGAACGTAGGGGTGTCTCAACTCGAAAGATGAGAGGACTGGCCTGGAATGCCCAGTCGATATGTTTAATGAACGGATCAGTGGTCGTACTGAATGTAAGTAAGCACACATATGCAGTCAGACGTAGTCAGATTGTAACCAACAAAGAGGATTGCCCACACGTGAAGGCAGTGCTTTGTGCTTAGGGTCTCAGCGGCTGGTGCGATCAATCAACGTTGGCGGCAAGGCATTGCATTCCACACAAAATCAGGAATGACGTGTGGCCAGCTCCTTCATTTTATGTACGAGCAGATCACCAAAACTGTTTCCACTCTTCTGTTGGAAATGATCCGGATCTGGTCATGGATGGGTTTGCTGTGTATTAGTTGGCCTGTAGCAAGCGGTAAGCCCAACCCGGACTCGCATACGGGGTCAGAAAGAGGGCGCAGTTGGATTATTGGAATGCATCAATTTGGCCAGGCAGGCGGCCTCGGGCGGCTTTGCTTGACCGAGACATCATTTCCTTTCCCGACAGGAGCAAACGCATGTATGGATAGATGCCGTAGGTAAGCAGGAGAAGAAAGAAAAGAAAAGAAAAGAAAAGAGAAAGTGCCCAGCCGAATGCGACATGCAAAAGCCTCGCGCTGGACTCCCACTACCCGAGTCGTCGTTGGCAGTAGTGGCACACGCCTGGCTAGACCCTGACAGAATCCTGGGAAGCCTAGGTGGGCTTTTGCCCGCCACCTGTCACCCCAAATCCTCCCAACTTTTGTGGAAGGCGCGCCGTTGTCAGCATGTGAGCATTCTCCAGTACACGTACTCACAAACCACATTGCGGCCCCTGACTATCGAAATACCAGCACTACTGCCACCACCCCAGAACCCCGGTTTCGAAATCTTCGGGTGCAGTAATTACTGTACTTTAGTAAGTACGCAGTGCCTCGCTTTATGCGGCAAATTGATATATAAATAGTAACCTTAATAGGTAGGTAGTAAAGCTCTATCAAAAGGGGATCTGTCTTCCTTTTGGTTTGCTGTGCGTCGAACGTTCGCCGCACTTCGCCGTCCATAAAGCTTCAGCATCTTATCTTGCATCGAGCGTAGTTTTTTATTTGTAAATTCATAATATCGTTCGACGTGCTCCACACCCATCCCATCACATCACGCTCCTATACAGCGAGTCAGCAACGCCACAATCTCAGCTGACACTTCATTGGAATTTGCTGTTTAGATGCGCAGCGTATACTGAAATAAGCGGTATGTAAGTGACGTAATCAATCGTCTCTGAAATTAGGTTCAAGAAATGTTGGGACAGATTGTCTATCTTCCCAGTGAGTGCAAGGAAATTTGGCCTGTCCACTGCGCTTCACTCAAGCAATTCTGCGAGCTTCGACCCCCAGCGGCTGACCTAGACACGCAGATGTCAGTATCACTAGCAAAACCACGGAGGGAAGATGAAAGCGCCAGGGCATTTACTTACCATCGGTGGTGTCATCATGGAGAAGTGATTACCGTCGGCCCGGACGACAGTCACGGGGCTTCCTAGGAAATCATCCCACCCGAGGGATCCGCTGTCGGGCCGGTCATCCAGAAACCACTCTGCAATCGTCCTCTCCTCGTCTGAGAAAGCAGGCCTGGCAATGGCGCTCTGCTTGTTGACGCCCTTGGGTGCCGAGAAGAGCACAAAATGCGGCCTCTTCCGGCCTGGAAGCCCACTCGCCTTGTACTGGGTCAGCTGATGCCGCGCTAGGGTAAAGTGGTGGCTTTTGAGTAGCCGACCGCCGTTCTTCTCTCGGACCTCGTCCGCATTAGCTACACCGAGCTGGGAGCCGATCGACTCGAGAAAGTCCACCAGGGCGCCTGGCAGAGATGTTGCGTAGGTGGGGCAGACCGTATCGATCAAAAAGACCTTTTCGACCACGCAGTGGTCCTCTAACAGCTGTCGCGCCATTTCGTACGCCACAAGGCCGCCGATGGAGTAACCGCCGATGAGGTACGGGCCATCAGGCTGCCGACGCTGGAGTTCGGCGACGTACAGGGCGGCCAGCTGCTCGAGGGTGGGTGGCGGGTCCAGGCCCGCGGGCTGGTTGTCCCTGGCGAGGAAGGGGCTGTTGAGCGCAAAGACGGACACGTCCGCGACGCGGGCGAACATTGGCGCGAGGGGGCCAAAGACGGCCCCGGATCCGAATCCGTCGGGGACCAAGAAGAGGTTGCGGCTTTTGACAGCAGAGGCTGGGCCTGCGGCGCGGTGCAGGAGCATCGAGGTGGCCTTGGCAGGGCTGATGCGTTTCGTCGCATTTTCCTTCTCGCTCTCAGTCAGGATCTCGACACCTGAAGGGGGGGTTCCCAGCTGACTGCTTGTCCCCAGAGATAACTGGCTCTGGGGTGTGGCTGATGAATCATCTAGAGACTCGGCGATAAGATGACAGATTGACGCCACGTCGGTTGCTGAAGAGAGCTCCGACGATGTGATATCGACATGCAACGCCTCATTCAGTCGACTGATGATCTCCCCCGAGATGAGAGAGTCCACGCCGAGGTCCTCGAGTTTGGAATCCAGTCGGATATCCTCGATCGCCAAATCCAGGGAGTCGCTGAGGCTCTTGAATACTGTATCCTGCCACATCGTAGCCTTGTCTCGGACAACCGGAAGAGCCATGTCTGGTTCTTGGTCTTCATTGTAGTTTCCGAATCCCATTGTAGACGAAACCAGGGCACACAGGAGCGCGACGTCGGTAGCCAAGGCAAATTCGTCGCTCGAGATATCGATGCCAAATTTGCTGGAGATGTTGGCCAGGATTTCCGGACTAACTAGCGAGTCTGCACCGAGATCTTCCAGAGTTGCTTGCTTGTTGATTTCTTCAATTGGTACATCGAGTGATTTGGCGAGAATTTCCTGGACGTCACTCAGCACCATATCCGGTTTGTTCTCGGAGGCCGTCTCAGCCTCCACTGGAGAACTGGGAGCTGACCGGATTTGACGTAGACTCTCGAAATTCTCTCTTGAAAGGGTGGCAGGTGCCGTCTTCGACGGGACAACTTCTTGCAGCCGGCCGGGCTCTTTTTCAGGATTGGCTCCAGCCAATACCTTAGCCAACGAGTGACGGGGCACCTTGGAGAATTGGAGGCCCTTGGCCGACCAAACGGTCTTCATGGTTACCTTGTCAAGCGCAACCATATCGAGTGTCACCTTGCTGTTGCTCTCCCCGACGACCTCGACGTAGACCCTGAATTTCCCGTGACTTGGGCTCTGCCTATTCAGGGGCCCAGCGGAGCTCATGCCCGTGCAGATATAAGACATGCTGCCGTCTTCTCTGTCCTCCCCGGCGGCGCCGCGGAGCGAGTGAACGAATGCGCCCGGGACCTGAAGGAAATTATCTATGACGAACGGATCGGCGATGTTGTCGTTGGGCGCGCGGACGGCGGGATCGAAGTCATAAGCGGGCATCGAGATGTCGCCCGCCCCCTCAGCGCCCTTACCGGCCACGTGCTTGAGGCCTTGGTAGCTGGGAGAGTACTTGGCCATGGATGAGAAGACCTTGTACACCATGGCGCCGCGCAGGGCATCCGTGTCGGTATCCTTATCTAGCAATCGGTTGATGCGAGCCCATCTATCACCGTCGTCGCTCTGGTCACCGTTGAGAATGCTGTTGCCCCCGAAGGCTATGACTCCGGTAGCATGCGAGGTAAGCTTCTCATTTTCCTTGATAGAAGACAACTCGAACTCCCAGGCTGCCTCTGATCTCTTTGTGATGGTCAGACTGATGGACCGTTGCGTGTCCAGGCTCAGGGGCGCCTTGATTGCTAGTGAATTGACCGTGATTTCTAATTTCATGCCCGTCGTCAAAGAGGTGACGGCGATCGTTGCTAGCTCCATGTACATGGACGCAGGGCATATGGGTGTCCCCACCACCTCGTGCCCCTGAATGATCTCCCGGTAGCGACGGCTGCGGGCGTCGACCTTGAACACAAAGGTGTCGGCGTCCTTACGGCACCTGGACGTATCCTGAATGATGTAGGGGGAAGCCGCTCGCGTGCTTCAGGCAGTGGGGACACTGCGATGGCGGCGCCAAAGCTCCCTTGCCGGCCGTCTTGTTAACAGTGTCGCCCTCCAGGCGAGGGGCGTAGTCCAGCCAGTGCCGGTTCTGTTCAAAATGGTACGGCGGCAGGAACACGGACGCATAGCTGGCGCGCTGGCTCTTGTGGAAGGGCCAGAATTGGACCTTGGGATGCCCGCTCTTCCACAGCGTGCAAATGGCGTCGGCGAGTGACTGCGCTGGCTTCTTGCCGTCGATGGCCACAAAGGTGTGCTGAGACTGGGCCTGGAGATGCGGTATCGCGTTGCGGGCCATGGCGATGATAGGGCCCCCGAATCCTGCTTCCAGGAATGTACACTTGCCAAGGCGGTTGACGATGCGCGCGATGGCCTGCGAGAAATAGACGGGCCCTCGAGTGTTACTGGCTACCACATTTGACGCAGGCCCGCTCCAAGTGGCTGGATTGCAGGATTCAAATGGCAATGTCGGATTCTATCACAAGAATTGACGGACCAATCAGTCGTTGGTCTTTGGCGGGAAGGGGGAGATGTAAACATATTCAACACGTACCTGGAACGGGATTGTACTTGACAACTTGGCGCTCTCCTCAACTATCGGGTCAGCCATGGCGGAATGATACGCGTGCATTCCCTTCAGAACCTTGTAGCGCATCGCTTCACCGCTCGACTTCCTGTCTTTCATGTATGATTCGAGAAGCTCTATCTCCGGGGTTGGACCAGCGACTACGTAGTGATTGGGTCCATTGTGGCATGCAACACTGAGCTTGGTCTCGGGGTATTGCTTGAAGAAGGGCTCCAAGTGCAGCGACGGTATCATGTCCCTCTTGGCCAGGTCGGCTTCAACGGCGACCATGGAGCCGGTATCATCACCCCATAGCCTCTGAATGATGGACGCGCGGCCTATATCTGGTGTTAGTGCCCTCATGGTCATGTACTCAACGCGTCGCCTGATTTTTCGACAATAAGAGTCAAATCCACTCACTGGGATGAAGTCAGCTTTCGGCGCAGAGGAGAACAGGGTGCTACGGCACTTACCCAATAACAAGTCTCATTCCTGCATCGAGCGTCATTACGCCCGCCACCGTCGCGGCCGCCCACTCACCGAAAGAGTGGCCGCAGACGGCCTGTGGCTGCAGGCCTGAGTCGATCCATGACATGCCGCTCGAATACTGGATGGCGAACATGGCAGCGTGGCGGAGGATGAGATCGCTGTCACCCTGAAGCCCATCAAGAACCGCCGGGAAGAGGCTGGGGAAACCGAGCGACTTAATCGCCTCGTCGCACCGAAGTAGGTGTTTTTGAAAGAGCACGGAGCTGTCATAGAGAGGCCTGGCGGGCGGGACTGTATTGCCATTCTGCCCGCTGAACAACAGCACGACGGGCCTGGGTCGTTGGGCGGCCGAGGTGAACGCCTCCGGGCTGGATAGCTGGGTATGAAGTTCACCCACTGCGTCGATGGCATATATTCGTCAGTAATAAGAAAACTTGGAAGAGCCCAGGTTGAAAGGATGAACTCACGGGACTTCGTTGTAGTGCAAAACAGTTTCTGGTGCTGGTGGCTTCGTTTAGTCGCCAATGCAAATGCCAAAGCGGCTAATGTAGGAGCGAACGAGGGATCTTCGATTTGGGTTTTAAGCTTCCTGCAGTAAGAAAACAGGCTCGTGGTGGAAGCTGCGGAGATAATGGGTAAGAAGATGGAGGTGGATGCAGTGCGTGCTGCCGCGACTGCTGACTCTGTCTCCATCCACGGCGATGGCGATGGCGGAGGCGGAGGCGCAACGATGGCGGCGGCGTTATTTCCAGACGCTCCGAAATTGTTCACTAAGGCCAATCGTAGGCGGTCACTCCAAATCTTTAGCGACGTTGCGATGGTCAGCCCGTCCGACTCGAGAGGAGGCATGTCTGGGTTCAGCGACCTGAACTGGGCTTGTGGTGTGATCTTTCCATATCGCATCATCAGTAGGACCTTGATCAACGAAACGATGCCCGAGGCTGCCTCGGAATGGCCGACGTTTGCCTTCACCGCGCCGACGTGAAGAGTGGAAGCCCTGTCTTTGCCCCCCAGGACCTGCCGTATGCCGGCCATCTCAACAGGGTCCCCGGCACGGGTTCCTGTGCCGTGGGCCTCGACGTAAGAGATATCTTGCGGACTGACGCGCGCCCGGGACAGGATATCTTGGTACAAGGCCGCCTGGCTTTCGAGGACCGGGTTCGTGATGCTGGTGGAGTTCACGTTCTGGTTGTTGCCCGTTGCGAGCAGCACGCCCTGAATGTCGTCGCCGTCACGCAGGGCAGCGGTCAAGGGCTTGAGCACGACAACGCCAACGGCCTCGCCGCGACAGTAGCCGTCGGCGCGGGCGTCGAACGGCTTGCAGGGGCCCGTGGCGCTGAGGAAGCCGCCGGCGCGCAGAGCGTCGGACAGGGCCGTGTTAGTGATGAGGTTGGCACCGCCCGCGACGGCGCGCGTGCACTCGCCCAGTTGCAAGGCGCGGCAGGCCTGGTGCACGGCGACCATGGCCGACGAGCAGGCCGTGTCGACGGTGTGAGAGGGGCCCGTCCAACCGAAATGGTGGCTCAGCCGGCCGGCGGCAAATGAACGAAGCATCCCGGTTCCTGTATAGGGCGAGGCGGGGTGGCTAGCCAGGTTCAGCGGCCAGTCGGGCGCGTTCATGCCGATGAAACAGCCCGTCGTATCGTGGCCCTCCTCGCTCCTCTCGTGTGTCTCGGGCTCCTGCTGCTTCTTGTCGCCGCCAAGCCAGCCCGCCGACTCGAGCGCGTGATAGGTGGTTTGCAGTAACAGACGCTGGTGCGGGTCGAGCGCGGCCGCCTCACGCCTGGTCTTCTTGAAGAACTGGTGGTCGAACGACTCGACGTTCGGCAGCAGATTGGCCCACATCGTTGGCTTCCCGGCTGCGTCAGGAAACCGCTCTAGCGGCATCTCGCGCACCATGCTTTTGCCCTCGAGGAGGACTTTCCAAAGGTCCTCCGGAGTCTCTCCGGCTGCCGTCTGGCAAGCCATGCCCACCACCGCTACGGCATAATCGGGATAACTGATGGTGGCATGTCTCGGCTGAGCACTATCCTGCGTGCCGCCCTCTCCCTGACGGGCCTGCTTACGTGGCGTGATGCCTTTGAGCATGGGATGTCGGTGCGGCTCATTGGCAGACAACTCCAAGGCGCGTACCACGACAGCATGGTCGGTATTGAGACTCGCGATGCGGTCCCATGCGGCAAAAGCCTCTTCTTGGCTAATGTCAGCAAATCCTCTAGCCTGCATGCCCCTGGCGATCATACGGGCCGTGGACTTGCTCTGCGCCACCATGCCCACACCGCGGAAAGTCGACCATAGGATGGAGGTGCTGTTGTCGCCTTGTTGTCTCCGGTACGCCGCCAGTCCGTCCAGGAAAGCATTGGCAGGTGCGTAGGACAGCTGCCCTTCAAACCCGAAGAGCTGGCCACACGAAGACATGAGTACAAAGAACTCGAGGGTGCGGGGTGGAAATAGAGCGTCGAGCGTCAGGCCACCCAAAACCTTGGGGGCAAGTACCTGGGCCATGCCTGATGGCGCGCAGCGCTCGAGTGTGTGGTAAGCTGCGACGCCGGCGGCATGCACAACCCCCTTGACCGGTGGCAGATCCAAGCGGCCAATGGCCTGGCGCAGTTTGGGACCAGCATCGGGCTTACCCATATCGATTGCGACTATGTGAACCGCGATGCCCAGAGCCTCGAGCGCAGATTTTCGCGAGAGGAGTTTCTCAACGTCTGCGTCCTGCTTGGCACCGTTCTCCATGGGTGGGAGGCCTTGGCGAGAGACCAAGATCAAGTTGCGAGCACCGCGCTCACCCATCCAAGTTGCGATCTCTAGTCCCATGCCACGGGTCCCGCCGGTGACTAAGTACGTGTTCCCGGGGCCCAGCTGTAGCTGCGACTGCATGCCGTTGTTGGGTTTGTTTGGGAACGGTTCAAGCGAGGCCGTCTGCGGGATGCCATCGCAGACCCGGACGACGTCGAAACCCTGTGTCGATATAATGGCTGACGTTGGAAAGGACAGCCGGTCAACCTCGAACAGGCCCCTGAACGTGTCCGGGATCTCCATCTTCAGTACGCGCGCTATCCCAGAAAGGGGGGCGTACGCAAGACCACCAGTATTGGAATCCTGGAGAGCGAGAGAAAATAGCTTGGGGACCTGAGCTTTGTCAGGCTGTCGGTGTTGACGTTTGTGCAATAGCTGGGCGGCCTCGACCAGCCTCGAACAAGACTGGTGGACGGCTTCGTAAATACCATCTTTCGTGCTGGGACTGTTGGGGATATGCACAATGATGGTACTAGGCGATACAAGAGCATCGTGGTCAGTGATGCAACTAACAACTGCAGCCTCATAGTTCTCGTCGGTGAGCTGGGTCTTGTAGGCCGAGACGGCCTCATTGTTGTAGGCCCCATCATCCCCTGGTACCAGGAACACAACTTTGTCAAAGTTCAGTTGGTTCCCGGATGTCGATACCGGTGTCCAGTTGACACGGTGAACAAGCTCAAAATCATGCATGACTATTTGTTGAGCTTTTGCTACTGTTGGGTTTCTTGTGCTTTCCGACCCTATCGTCTTGGTAAAGCGAGGGCTTAATATATATATCACTTCTCGTTTGTACTCTCGAATTATATGTACGAATCTATCTAAAGTCTGATGCAAGGCTATGTATCTACGAGAGAACCAATCACCTCGAAGATAGAAGCCAACATCCACGATATTTCCATCGAGGCTCCGATTTACATGATCATCTACCGCATTTGGTTCATGTAACACGAAGTCGGGGCCAAGATAGGCATTGCGCGGAGCTACAATCGTATGCATACTGAGACAATTTAGCTGGGGCCTGGAAGGGCGGCATGAGGGCATTCAGACTGCAGGTAGCTGTGGGTGGGCAGTATCTGGTTGATCACGAGGCATTTGATCCCTGAATAAGTAAGCATACTATGGACAAGATCCAATGCAATGCCATCCATATACAAGCACATTATGCTTGCACCTGGCGGCCAGTCTAGGCCATGAGGAACCCCTTGTCTATCTAACCCCTGTCTCGCTTTTTCTTTCTTTACTTTCTTTTTACCTATCGATACGTATTGTCTGATATCGCCCTCTTCCCACCCAACCGTAATAAGGAAGATGCGACGACGGAGCCAAACAAACCGGCAAGCGGCTCGACGTGGGACCATCTGTGGCTGTACGAGCATCGGCCTTATGACTTCAACTAAGATTTTAGAGCTCACTCAGCAAGTCAGAACCCCCACTCTGCAAATAGTCTCGGCAGTTAATCCCACAGCCAAGGAAGCTTGTGCAGCAGATGTAACCCGGCTCGGACCGAGCGCACCGAGTAAATCCCGAGATTATACGCAGCCCAAAGCAGTCGGTATTAGACCAAGCAAGGTTTTAGAAGCGTGGAGTATGGGCATGTGGTGAGTACTATTCAACAGTGAGAAAATGAAGCTTGATGTCCGTGATATCTTCATAGGAAAGCTCAAGATATGCATAGCAGGAGGCCCCTGTTTCCAGAATCCATTCGCCAACCTCTCTTCTTTGCTCCTATAGAGTGCCATCTGGCTCGTATCATCTTGAGTAATTCCCATCTTTTGCTGACCTACACCTCGATAAGCTTCCCCTTCTGATTACGACCACGTACTTGCTGTACCGCGAAGGCAAATCAGAGGTGAGTCAACCATGTGATCGACCAAGTACCGATACTCGCGATGCCTTTGCTGCCGGCGGCATACTTCATTATGCACTCTGTAGGGATTTTCGTGTTCTGTAGAAAGTCACTCCATGACAGCCGTGGATTCTCAGTCGGGGTTGCATGCAAGGCATTGACAATCATTGACAACTCTGGAAGTGATGATGGATACTAGCGGGTGACAGCGGAGGTCATCCAAGACAACCACCGCCTAGTGCTTACCGGGGAGACTTATCAGGATATTCCACCAAATCTAGTGCTTACTTACTGACTGACTAGTCTCTAGCGTACGAGTATAGCTAGTGCTGATTTAAATCCATGCAGTATACCCGCTGGTTATTTCCATAGAAAGGTGAACGAGGTCCGCATATGATATATCATACTCTGTACCTACTGGCTTGGTTATTGAGAGAAAGTGTAGACGCTGAACAGAGAGCTTTATCCCACACTGTATTACCTCTTATCATAATCGCGTCTGTCTCGGCAATCATCTCGGCATATTCGAGGTATGTAAAGAAGCTCATCCCTTACTTAAAACAACGACGCGTGTTGGGTCGGACATTTTGTTCCGGTATTCTACGTGTAATATGTACAACTATTGATGGTGCCCGTTACGCATCCACGATCCTAGGGATATCACGGTGGAAAATTGGTTCTTCTCTAAGCAACGGAAGTTCTACTGCGCCCTTAAGAGGCGTGATCAGTGGCGAACAACTGGGCCAAGAGAGGCCGAGAGCAACTTTTGGAGATAGATGTGGATCGCGAGTGACGGACAAATAGGGGGGCTGTACACATATACCTTTGAGAGAGCATCTTGGGGTTTCTATAAGTGAGCTCTTCATTCAAATTGTAGTCTTTTTTTTTTACACTGGCATGTATATCGCGTTCTGTGACTGAAGTGATGAACAAGTGCATAACTAGAATGAATGTCGATCGGACAACAATGTACGTCCTAGAACCACAGTTTGAAACCAATTTGAAAGCGGTAGGCTAGGCTGAAAGATACCCCCCTGCTCCTCCTCGTCCTCCTCCTCAGGCTAGCTCGGCCTCTAAAACAGCTTGGTTCGCCAGAGGGGACCGCCAGATTCTGACGACCTTGAGCCCCGCAGAACCGAGGAGGATGCGCCACTGTCCCTCGGAGCGCTCCTTTCCAGACAAAAACATCATCATAAGCAGGTCAAACGACGTGGCGTGCGGTGGTGCACCTGTATCGGGCAGCACGTGCTCGTGGATAAGCAGCCTGCTGTAGCCCGGCCTCAAGGCGCCCCGGATGCTGGACAGGATCTGATGCGCTGATGCGTCGGGCCAGTCATGCAGGATACTGTGCATATAGTATATTCGGGCTCCTACGACAGGAGACTACGTGAGTACGTTTCTGTATCATATGCGATCACGGGCTGGAAGGTGACTCTACCTTTGATGGGTTGGGGTTGGAAGAAGTCATGGACCATCTTATTGACCGTGTCAGGGCACTTGGTGCTCTTGATCACGGCCGCCGTGTCCTGGAGATATAGCAGCGCATCTTTGTCCGGGTAGACGGCGCGGAACTTGTCGAGGTCGTGGCCGATGTTGCCCCCCACGTCCACCAGAAGCGGCTGGCTCTCGTCAGCCCCGTCTAACAGGGGCGTCAGGGGGACGATGTTCACCCAGCTGGCCTGGTGGGCCATTTTGCCGCCCAGGCCGCGGTTGAAGGATGCCCCCTCGCGTGGGTTGTCCGTGTGGTACTGCCAAACATCGCCCTTGTAGCCCTTGGTGTACTGATGGATGCCATCACGCGGGTCAGCTGGTTCCATGTAGCCCGTCTTCTGGAGATATTCGGGCATCTTGTAGGAGCACGGGAGGCTAGTGTCGTATCTGCAGGGAAAGTGTGAGTCTCTGCTCATATGTTTTTGCTTGTTTCAGGGAACTATGCAAATTACAAGTAGTTAATCCACTCCCCATAAGCAGGCTGGAGCAGGGACGTGGCAAAAGCACTGGGCCTGAAGACGTCGGCTGATACCTCTTCCAGCATGTGGTTGGATGCTATATGGCGAAGAAGACGGGCTGTTAAATACAGAGAGTGAGTCTCGACCAAAAACATATTATGTCTATCGAAACAAGCCGAGTAGATGGACTCACCAAGGAGTTGCGGGTCGCAGTCTACCAGAGCCGCCAGATCTGTGGTGCTCTCAGCAAGGCCTCCTCGCTCGTGCCATTTCTCGAATAGCTTTAGATCCTTGGCGACCTTGAGACTTGCCCCCAGAGCGGGCTACAAGACACCCATCCACTTATTATTTTACTATATTCAAGATTGATTGAGTTTATAAACTTGCCTGGGTCATGCATAGCCTTGTGACTGTATCCCATGGGGTCTCGAGGCGGGCCACTAGATGATACGCGGCGAGCAGGGCCTTATATCGATCGGCATCAGAGGCAAAACCGTCGGCACTGATCGAGTCCAGGTCTTGGAGGATCTTGTCCGAGGAGTGGGACGAGGCGTTGGCAGCCATGGTGATATGATAGTGTGCAGGGAATGTCACAAATTTGCGGTGTTAACTCAATGGGAAGATGAGAATGCAACCGTCTCTGAGGCGTTCGAATAGACCATTTGAATTCAAAATCCTATAACATGACGGTATTTATGTGTGCTCTTTCAATCACGGAGTGGCTCCTGGATCGGTATCACCGGCCCTTCCGCCATTTCCGTTCGTGCTTGCCATGAAGTCTTGATCGGCGGCCACAGCGCTTGAGATAAATATATTCCATCCCAAGAGGGCTCATTTATAAATGCCGTCCAATGTACAGGTACATTCAACAGATAAGATGCCGAATGTGCATCTGTTTGTCCAAAAACTACGTCATTCTGTCAACAAAGACAATGCATGTTTGGGGTGATACGAAAATTGAACGGAGTTCTGCTACTTTCCTCCGTATCTTTCCGGGTATGACATTATGGGGACAGGGATGTAATATCTCATAGGTATACATCCATTTAGAATTGATACAACGCCAACTTGATATGCCGGCTTGATTATAAATTATGTAGCTTTGGTGTGTGTCGCACTATGTATTATGTGAGCTTCCGTGCTATATTGCGATCTAAGATTCGAACCCCCTCTCGCTACCACCCCCCTTTCCCTGACACCCCTTTAAAGAGAGTAGTTACGAGTTTAAATTTATAAATTACGACAGTTTAGATTTTATAGATAGTTTTTTTTATATTTTAAAATAAAATAAAAATATTTTAAATATAATTATTTATAAGTTATTTATTTAAAATATATTTTATTTTATAAATTACATTTAAGTTTATTTAAATATATATTATAAAATAATTTAAGATTTAAAATTAATTATTTATTAATTATTTATTAAAGTTTACTTATAAAACTTAAAACGCTTTAATAAGTTATATACTTTATTATTTTTAAAAACTTTTATTTATTTTATTATAATTATATAAATTAATAATATTAAAAATATAAAAGAGTATTTTAAAGTCTTTTTATTATTATATTAAATTAAATATATTATTATAATACTTTTAAATAAATTATTTATTTAATAATTAAAAAAGAGAGATTTTTTATATAATTTCTATAAAGAAAACTCGACTTTATTTATAGAATATAAAATTAAATATTAAAATAAAATTAAAATAATACTTTTTATTTATAAAAATCTTTTAATATTATTTAAAGTTATTATTAATTTTAAATAAGTATTTAATAATGTTTCTTAAATATAAAAATAAAATACATTATTAATATTAAATTAAATTAAATATAATTTAAGTTTTAATTACTATATAATATTATAAAATAAATACGAAATATATTAATAGTTAAACCCGTTTATTTTTATTTAATTTAATATAAAGCTTTAGATCTAGCTCGTCCGATATTTACGTGGGGTGTCAACGAGGCGGGGATGACAGCGAGGGGGGGGGGGTCAAATCTTATGTGACTATCCAGTTCCTGTTGGGGTGACTTGGAATCGAATCAAAGGGAAGAGGCAAAAGACAAAGTGCTATTGAGCGAGGGCCGCATGATAACAGGTTCGGACAATATGCAAGTAATAAGTAGCCGCTGTTTGTATACATGCCACCGGAGAATTTGAGGTACCTCTAGTCGCATGGGTTAAGTGACAAGAACCGCTGCCCTCTATCGATCCTTTTTACCCCTGTACAGGCCATGTAAACTATACTCAACAAGTCTCTTACTGCAGATATAGGATTCTTCAACCTGCAGGGCCATGGACCACTTGTTGTTATCTTTAACGACACATGGCCATCCGAACCGGTTGGCCATACCCTCCCTGGGCATATGTGTGGTGTCTGCCACCGTCTTCTCCGAGGAGGCTTATCTAGGTACATTTTCCGTACGCCGTACGATCACCCATGCGACGACCTGCTGGTATACCCGGATAGAGACAAGATCGCTGCTGCGTGTTCTAGGACTTCGTTACCTCCTGTTGTGAGTACACCCGTGATCGTACCATGCCGGTTCCCATCTCCGTTCTCCCGTTCCTCCCGTTCCTCCTCGGTCGGCTCCTGCACTTAACCGAATGGCCGGGCCCGAGGGCGGCAGTAGAGAATTCCCGGGATCTCCTGAACCCCTGTCGAAATTCAATATTAGCTGAACGGACCAGATTATTTTGTAAAAGCCCACGTGGCTGTTGATACCGCATGTATGTCATGGAGTTAAACAACTTATGTTTAGATGAAGGCGTTAGAAGATATTTCTGGGATCATGCACATTTGTGCCGTGATTAGAAAGAAAATTCGGTCTCCCTAATCGACTATAATCAGTTGGCTAAACATATCTCTCCAAGATTTTAGAAGCTCATATCGTTATGAAGACTTGGCGAGCCTTGGCCCAAGGAAATCCCGGATGGACTAGTTTGAGTTCTCTCATCGTGTTGGTCTTGTTGTTGACGCTTTTCGTTCCTTATCTACCGCCGCTGCTCTTAGAGAGTAGGTATCCTTAGCCTAGGCCCTCTAGGAGTGTAGTATTATACGTTTTCGAGTGTAAACCATGAATAGTTTTGACTTGTTTACGTCCATGGGTGAATAGGAAGGAGAGAATGGATGAAGATGGAGTCTGGATCTCGCCCAAGCTGAAACCTCGACGAGACCCACAGACTCCACTGCATCTCAGCTCCGCCTTACTTGAGCCACTCTCAGCCCCATTCTATTGGTTATCACACAGCTGAATACTTGTTTTCGGCCGGGGAAATACCTGGGTGAAACGAAGGAAGACGGTTCTCACCGGGCTCAATCACGAATTGAAGAGTTACATTCAGTCGTTACCGCGTAAATACCTACTGTGTTCCAGACTGGTCTTTGGCCGAACGGTTATCCGGCATCTGCACCGCATTGTAAGTGGGCATGAGGGAACACGGCCCCGGCCGCGATCAGTGGGATAAAGCACTTTCGTGGTACTGATCTGCCACGGTGGGCCTTCTCAAGCCAGGCCAAAAGCCAGGCCTTCAAGGGTCCAAAGCGCCGTTTGTGACAACTGTACTTATTAATAAATTACTGTATCGGTATCGTCACCTGTAGTCACTCAACCTTATTGGGCCATCTGTGCCACGTGGGACTGACAGCAAAAGTACATGTCGATAGGGTCCAGCCAGGGAGCATGAACGCATTCCTATCTGATCAACACTGATCACAGGCCTTGATAGGTCCGCCCCTTGTTTCGCGCGAGGGTCTCGGCAACTCCATCCGCCCGCGCCATCCATTCTTCTGGGATTCGGCTCCCCCTGTTAAGTTGTTGTTCCTTGGGCTCATGATACCCACCACCTCTGAAAAATTTTATTACTACGTTCACACCACCGCGTATAAGAATTATACTTAGTTTAAATAAGATATATTATATATATATATATATATTTAGTACGCGCTGGTACAGTTTTTATTAATTAATTATAAAAATAAAAGTTTTTTAAAATATTAAAATTATTTTTATATATAAATTTAGTTTATATAAAGTACGAATTTATTTATTAATAAAAATAAATTCTTTTATATTATTTAAGTTTTATTTATAATAATTATAATAATATTAATATATAATATATTTTATGTTTAAACTTGAAATAAAGTTTAATATACGAGTATATTTATTAATAAACTTAATTTTATTAACTTTATTAATTTAAAGTATTAGCTTTTTTATAAAATTATATTATATTATTATAAACTTAGTTTATATTAAATATAAATATAATTTAAACTTATAAAAAAGTGGTTAAAAGCTTTTATTTTTATTATTAAAGCTAATAAAGAAATATACTTTTATATAAAAGTTAATGTACTTAAAATATAAATAAAATAAACGATATATATTTAAATTAAGTTTAAATATTATATATTTTTAATTATATAACCGGGTGTATAAGTTTAAAAGGCTTTAAATTAAGATAATAAATAGAATTATTAAAGTTATTAATATTTAAAACTAGTAATATTAAAACTATTATTATTAAAAGTAATAAATTAAAAATAAATAATATTTAAATATTATTTAAATTTAATACTAATTATAAAAGATTATTTAAAAAAAGGAAAAAACTAATATAATATAAGCTAAGTTTAATTATATAAATTTAAGTATTTTAATTAAGAAATCTTTAAACTTAATATAAAAAATATATAACGTTATTTATTATTAAGTCGGCTATATTACTAAGTTAACCACTCTTTTTTCGATTTACGTAATTAAACTTTAATATATAATATCTTTATAATTATAATATCGATTTAATAAAAAAAATCGTATTGTTTTAATAATTTAAACGACGCGAGAAAGTTTAAATTAAATTAATTAAAGAGCTGCTACAAAAGTATATAACGTCTTTAAAACTATACTAAGCGACCGATTTCGCGGTATCGAACCTCGACGCGAAATTTAATATTTATAATATAAATTTAATTTAATTAAAAAGAGTACCTCGTAATTGTATAGTTAATTTAAATATCTAAAGAATAGCTTTTAATATTAATATTATAAGAAATATAAATTTCTTTTAAATTATTCCGCGGTAACCGTGTCGATAAATATTAAAATAAACGCTTTATTAATCGTAACCCGGACTTTAAAACTCGAATAAACCGTTAATACGATTATTAAAGGGCTTTTTATAAAAATATAGGTATTATTTCTAACTAGTTCGCGCTAGTCGCGAATATTAAAATTAAATACGGTATTTTAAATAAAGATGTATAAAATTTTAACGAAACCGGCTTTATAATAAATATAATCGAGTTAATACTCGTTATAATACACGCTAACTATTATAAAAAAGCGAAATCGGTTTAGCTTAGTAATTAAGAATAATTAACGATTATTAAATATATTAATTTATAAAACTAATATATTCCGCCGTTTTTAATTATTTAAAACTAATATTACCTGGTAAACTAGTTTTACGAATACGACTTATTAAGTAATTAAGTAATTAAATCGATTTCTAACGGCTAAACGAATAACGAAACGAGCTTAAACTAGATTCGGTATTTTAATAAATATATTAAAACGTAGATAAAAAGTTTTTATTATTTTTAAAGTTTAAACGGTTACGAAAGCTATATTTCGGCCGAATTCGAAAAATATTATAAGAATAATAACATTATTACGTTTAGTATACCTCTTTATTTTCCTTACTTACTTTAACCTTAAAATATAACATTTATTCGCCTTTAAAGCGTATTTATAAAATAAAACAAATCGAACTATTTATTAAAACGTCGATAAATTATATTATAAGGCTAGAGCTTTTTATTATTTTTAAAGCCGCGTATTTTATTATTTTTATAAAAAATAATATTAAACCTAGATTTAACGCATTTAATTTAATACTTTATTATTTAAACGAAATAATTAATAAGTTAAATATAAGTTTTTAAACGCTTATATTTAACTCGTCGCGTTTAAAGATAATTAATACTTATAACCTTTTAACGTCTTTTAACTTTTAATAAACGATTAAATATTTTATTTTTATTAGAAATAAGGTTTTTACTTATTTAAAAAAGCTTTTTAATATTAATTTTAAATATTTTAAACTAAATAATGAAAAAATTATATATAATAATATATAAAATAACTTTTATAAAAAATAAAATACGTATTTTATAAAAAGTTAATTTAATATTTTTAAAGCGCTGAAAAGTTAAAAAATCGCGCGTTTAACTTAAAAGTGCCCTTATTATATAAAATTTTAAAAGCTATAAAATAAAACGGTAAAACGGAAACGTCTAGCGACTAATAAATACGGAACGATGAGTTCGTTAAAGCGAAAGGCGACCGGTGAAAAGCGCTATAATATTTACGGCGAAATAAGTTATAATACGCGAACATATAAAAAGGATATAAAATTAAATAACGAATCGAATAGAGTAATTTTAATTAATTTAAAATATAAAAGTTAAATTAATTTATATAAAAGTAGTAAAATATAAAAAAGTGGCCGACTTAGTAATATAGTCGACTTAGTAATAAACCACGTTAATTTAATATTTATTAACGCGGTCGTCGCCGCGCGACTTTAAAAAAATTAATATATCTTTTATAATATTAAAAAGTATTCTTTAAGTATTTATATTAATTATATAACGTACCTTATAAGCGAGCTGCGTATATAAATAAGCTGCGCACTTTTAATTAAATTTTTTATAATTAACTTTATATTAACTTTTCTCCTTTAATAAGTATAAAAATAAAAAATAAAAATAAAAGGTTTAATTTAACGCTTTAAGCGTTTTAAAATAACTCGAAATTAAGTGTACGAAAAGTTATAGCGATATATTATGCCTTAGAGTCGACGTTACGTAGCCGACGACGCGGAATTCGATCACGATCTAAAATTTATATAAACTCTCGAAAGCTTTTTAATTTTAAAAAGGAATTAATTATTCGATATATTATTAATCTAAATACGCGATCGTTTCTTCCTCGGCTAAGTAATATAAAAAATATAGCGAATCGATTACTTAGTTTACGCGACGCGAGACGCGTCGAGGTTAATTAGGCCTCTAATTTCGTACGATAATAATTAAACCTCCGGACGTATTTTAATTAAAAAATCGATTATTAAAAAGTTTTTTATAAAGATTTTAATATATATCGCGCGTAATTTATTTTTATATAAAATATAATTATTAAATATAAGATATAAAAAGAGGATATATATAATTTCGACGAGACTAGGTTTCTTATAAATTAAATCTCGTTCGAAATAATTATAACCACTTTCGATCGATACGAAAAGCCTAGGGTAATATAGTAAAAGAACCGGGAATAAGTTATAATTATTTAAGGCGTCGAATTAAACGGTTACGCTATTTCTTTATATATTATTTTTACCGAGAAAACGTACCTCTCTTTTTAATATAAAAACAGCCTATTATTAAAGGACTAGGTGATCGTAATTATTAAAAATAATTAAATTATAAAGAAAAAAGGTAAAAATTAAATTTAATACTTTAATTAATATACCAGGTTTTATACGAAGGGTTATTATCGCCTCTTAATTTTAAACGGTTACGAAAACTATTATTTAATAACTTTCGAGCTTTAATATAAAAAGAACTCGATTATTATACTCTATATATTTTTTTATTTATTATATAAGCTTTAACCTTTTAGTATTAGTTATTTTTATATATTAAAAAAAGCGTACGAGAAAGAAATTAAAGGTTTTATATAAGCGTATATTATTTATATCTCTAAGGAGGACTTTTTACTAACGTTTTTAAAAGCGTTTTAAGCGATTTTTATTATTTCGAATATATAAAGAGGCTTCTAAAGGATAAGACTCGTTCTATACGATTTAGAATATATTATTTTATAATTAAATATAAAGATACGCACTTTAACACCTACGGGGACGTTTTCCGGCCTATTTATCCCTTAAAAATTAAAAACCTTAAATAACTCGATTAAGGCCTAGTCTTAAACCGAATACGTTCGAAACCGTATCGTACGATATTAAAATAGCTTTTCGATATTTATTTTAATTAGTTTAAATTAAATCGTAAAGGTTATAACGTAAGTTATATATTAAGTTAACGTAATTCACGGTTTAATTAAATATTATTATAACCCGACCTAACTATACGGCCAAAACCCTACCCGCCGGAACGGAACTACTATACCCCGACCAGGCTACGACGTTACAGCCACCGACCGTACTACTAGCTATACTAATATAAACTCTCCTATATTATAGAAACGCGCGAATATAACTACGAGGATATCCTAAATAGCGAAAGGATGGACCCGACCCGGGAAAGCAGCCAGGAAGGAGCTACGGGACGAGGAGCGACTAAACCACCGCTCTGGCGAGTAAGCTAGGAGTAACGGGATTACGGCGCCCCTAAGTAAGCCGCTGGAATGGATTACCGTGATCTAAGGGATGGATCACCGTGAGCCAATAACGGGATTACCGTGAGCTAATGGACGCTTTAATAAATTAATAAAGGAAGAGATTAGATATATAATAATAAACGTTCCTTATATATTTTATATAAATACTTTTTATTTTAGTAATTAATTTAAATATTAATCTTAATTTATTAATAAAATAAACAGCTTTAACGAAATTATTATAAATATTTTTAAACCCGTATACCTTAGTTACTTTTATTCCTACGAGTTATTACTTATTATAGCGATAAAAGCGACTTTTATTACACGTCTAAATACTTTTTCGTATTATTAATATAAACCTTAGTACGTCTTATTAAGTTTTTTTTAGAACTTAAATAGCGTTCGTTACATTTTAATCACTCTTATTTTTACGAGTTATTATTTAAACCCTTACATAATAACACTATAAGAACTATATTTATATTTAGCTTTAGTAATACTGTCCAATAAGGAAAAACTCTTATCGTTACCTTTAATACTTCTTAACGGGACCTTGTTATAAATATTAATAGCGACGATAGCGATAACGAACTTATATAATAAGCGCTAACTAAACGAATTAAGGAATTCGAACAAGAGAGCGCCAATTATTAGTATTATTATATTAAGCTCGAGAAGGAGTATAACGAACTCCTAATTAAAAGCACCTTAGAATAGATACTTTATAATATTAATAAGTTACGCGAAGAAGTGCGTTTCCTCCGTATAGCTATTAATATTATTTAAACCCTTATTATATTAAAAAAGGGTATAAAGATTAATACGCTAACCCTTTTTAACGGAATAAGCGGAAATTTCCGAGGCTTCCTTATTTAGATTAAAACCTATTAATAGTTTTACGAAAGGATGTTTTAAAACGTTACCTAACGAGTTATTTACGCCGCCTCGTTTTTTAAAAGTAAGGTACTTACTTAATTCGAACCTTATTTAAATAAACTCGTAAAAAACGATTAATAAGTTAAACTATGCCGTATAGAGGTATAATATATTTCGAGAGTTATAACGGCTTTAAATAAGCTTTTAAATCACTTTTCTAAAACCTTGACGAAAAGCGATAGGCGGAAAAGGAACTTAAGACCCTTAAGTAAAAAAGATTAGCCGCCTTTTATATAACCGAGTTCTGGTGTATTATAGCCCGACTAAACTGTATTAAAACTACGAAAATTATAATATATTATTAAGGATTAAAAAACAACGTTAAGAATAAACTTAGCCGGCTTAACACCCCTAATAACTTTTTTTCATATATAGAATTTATTATTAAAATTAATATTTATATATATGAGCAACGCCGTGAAAAATAGGGCGGACCTTAGCGGTAAACTAATTAAACTTAAATTAATACGGGGCGATTACGTTAATATAATTATATGCCGCTTAAAAATATTACGGCGTATAGTTATTATAATAAACCTATAAATTTTAATATTATTAAATATAATAAATAGGATAGGAAGTTACGTAGTACCTATTATAACTATTAAAAACTAGGATATTACGCTCGAGAATATTAAGTACCGAAAAAGGATTTATAACGAATCTTAAAAGGATAATACGTTAACGTTATTAAGGTAAAGGCCACTTTTAATATAACTATTAAAAATAATAGCGTTATTATTAAATACGGTAATTTATCTTGGATAGCTTATTATAACAATAGGTGCACCTCTTATTTAATAAATAAGGAAGGTACCAGATAATTCTTTAAAACCCCGGAGGGCAAAAAGGACCATAGCCGAAGCGTCGCGATAATATAAAAGGAATAACCCCTCCTTTATAATAAAAATAGTAATTTAATAAATAATATTATAAACTAATTGAAATAATTAATAAATTATAAACGTTTAATAAATATATTAATAAACGAGTTAATAAACGAGATTACTAAATTTAAAAACCTTAAAACCGATAGGTAGTTAATTATTTTTAATATTCCTTACCTTAATTCGAAATATTTACGCTAAATACTTATTACGGCCGGTTTTAATTAAAAAATTTATAATAATTATATAATAAGGAATAATTTATAAATCTCCTTTATATATAAAGGACATTTTACGCTCTTATAGATTTCATATATATATAACGCTTACACGGAACATTTCGCAAAGAAACTCGAATACGAATAGTTTCCCTAAAAAATTAATAAGCGATTTATTACGTAACCATACCCGGATTATATTATTAAAAAAATCCGAATATTAATCCCGAATAGACGACGCGCGTATTTATTAGTATAAAAAGACTTACGGTAGTTATAATAATACTACTTAAAAAAACGAAATTAGAAGGAGTATTTTAAAAACTAATACCTTAAATACGCTTAAAAAAAATCGCGAGCTTATAAACGTTTAAAAGAAAATATTTAATACCTTTAAAATATATAAATATATACCCGATAAGAAAACCCCTTTATTATATTAAAGAACTTATAAAACGCTTATAAATTACCGTAAACTTAATAAACCTTTAAATTATTAGAAAAACCCGAATCTTAAATATTAAAGATAACACTTTACGTAAAGAAGAGTATAAAAACACTTTTATTAATATATTAAAAAGTACCTTATAAAAAACGAAAGGAATAACGGCGATGATACGAAGATCGATCGTAAGATATCGTTAATAACCTATAAATATAACGTTTAGGAAATAGACGCCGCTTATTATAAAAAGATGACAATAGGCGGACTAAGATAGGTCCCTATATTAAATAACGGATAATCGAGTTATTTATAAATATATTATATTAATACTAAGCGTAAAAAGAGTTTATATTAAAGCGCTACTCGATAGCGAAGCGTAAAAAAACTATATTTTATTACGAATCGTTAACTGCTTTAAACTCGAATAATAGGAAAAAAACGTTTTATACCGACTTAAAACCGTTAATAAAGGATTTATAATTTACGACGATAAAAAAGTACGGAAGGAAGTCGCGAACTTTCTAATCGATATTAAAGGACGCTATAAACGAATCACGTGTGATATTACGGACGTCGTAGGATACGATATGATTTTAGGGATACCCTAGTTACGGGTAAGTAATTCTAAAATTAATTAGAAAATAGGCTAACTTTAGTAAGATATATTAAGAAGAGGTTTAATCGATGGACAGCGGTCTAAGAAGCGCCCCTTTAATAAATTTAAAGTCTTTAAAATATATATTATTATTAAAAAGCTTAAATCGAACGTTATAACGATTATATTAAAAAAGTATCGGTAATTCGAAATATTTTTTAATAAAAAATTAGAAATAGGCTTACCGTTTTATATATAATAGGATTATAAAATACTTTTTAAAGATAAGAAAAAACCGTTATTTATATTTATATATAAACTTAATTAAGAGTACGAACAAGCCTTAAAGAAATATATTATAAAAAATTTCGAGAAAAGAGTTATCCGACTATTTATATTATTAACAGGCTTTCCCATCCTTTTCGTCCTAAAAAAGAGTAAAGATAAGAAACCTAAATAATGTATATGTATCGATTATTGGAAATTTAACGAAATTATTATTAAAAACCGGTACCCCTTACTTTTAATCAGCGATTTACGGAATAAATTGCTATACGCTAAAATCTTTATAGCACTCGACCTTTTTAATATATATAACCTAATCCGAATTAAAAAAGAAAAAGAGTGGAAAACCGCGTTTCGAACTAAGTACGGCTATTTTAAATATTAAACTATACCGTTTAATTTAATTAACATACCAGCTAACTTTTAATTTATAATTAACTATATTTTATAAAAATACCTTAATAAGTTCGTTATAATATACCTCAACGATATCCTTATTTATTTCGAGAATAACGAGCAGTACTAAAAGTACGTAAAACTAATACTTTAAAAGTTATAAAACGCTAACCTATTGGTTAATTTAGAAAAAAGCGAATTCTATTAACGATCCGTTACTTTCGTAAAATACGTAATATCCCCAGGCGAAATCTAAATAGAACCTTTAAAAATTTTAGTAGTTAAGGAATAGCCTACGCTTATAAACGTTATAAAAGTCAGATCTTTCTTAAAACTAGCTAATTATTACCGGATTTTTATCCCCGGATTTAGCAGGATAACGACACCCCTAACGAACCTAACGAAAAAGGACGAACTATTTTAATAGACGGAGAAGGAAAACAAGGCTTTCTATAATATTAAGGAACGAATCCTTAACGAACTAATACTTCGCGTAACAGATCCGTCCAGACCCTTTAAAATCGAAACCGACGTATTAAACTATACGATCAAAGGATAATTAAATTAATAAAATAATAACGGAAAGTCGCACCCCGTCGCATTCTTTTCGAAAAAATTTAACGAATTAGAGCTCAATTATTAAATCTATAACAAAAAGCTAATAATTATTATTAAAGCTTATAAAGAATAAAGATATTATTTTAACGAAATAATAAAACTAATTAAGGTTTATACCGATTATAAAAACCTTATAACGTTTATTATTATTAAAAAACTAAATAAACGATAAATATAATAGTTTAAATTCTTTTTAAAATTTAACCTCACTATTATTTATTAAAAAAGTAACGAGAACGGTCGCGTCGATACATTAAACCGACAACTAAACTATTAAAAGGAGGTTCCGCCCGAAACGTAAATAATTCTCGTTTACGATCAAAACAGTAACCTCGTACCTTTAAAATAACTAAACGTTATAAACCACGTTTAATATAACAACGAATAAATTACTAAGTTTCGGTAATTTAACCAAACCCCCGACCCCGCGAACTACCCTAGGGATCACCTCGAAGACCGCAACGGTCTCGCCTTTTACCGAAATAAGATTTATATCCCCAAATAGTATCGCGAAAACTTTATTAAAGAATTCTATAAATACCCTACACACGGATATTAAAGGATTACTAAATAATTCAACTATAAAAACCTTAAAATAATCGTAACCAAAATAATTAATAAATACAACCTCTATAATAAAACTAAAGCCGCCCGACACCGACTATACAGAGAATTATAACCGATCCCACCGCTAGATAAAATATAAAAAACTATCGCACTTAATTTCGTTATTAAGCTACCCTTATTAAAAAAACCTTTAACTAAGGTTAATTACGATAACATCTTAATTATTATAAATAAATTTATAAAATATACTTACTTTTTACCGTATAAAGAATTTAATAATATTAATAACTTAATATATACGTTCCTCTAAATAATCGTTAATTAATACGGACTACTTAAAATAATTATTTCTAATAGAAATAAACTGTTTACTACTAAATTCTAAAAGTTACTTATAATATAACTTAGAATTAAGTATAAACTATCTACAGTTTACTACCTTTAAACGGATAAATAAACTAAGCGGATAAATTAAACCTTAAAATAATACTTATATTATTATATTAATTACGAATAAAATAATTAAATATAATTATTATTAATAACTTAATTCACTTATAATAACGCGGATAACGAAATTATACATATATTACTATTTCGAATAAACTATAGATATGATCTAGAAATTATTAGAAAACTAAGGGAAGGGGAGCTAGCACCAATCGTAACCATTTAAATCGAGAAATCAAAAGAACTTTAAATTACGTTATAATAAGACCTTACCTTTTTTTAATAACGAATGAAAAGATACGCTAATTAAATAAGGTTAAAAGGACTAACCTTTAAAAAAGGAGAAAAAGTCTACCTCTTACGACGAAATATTAAAATAAAATGACTAAGCGATAAATTAGATTTTAAAAGGATAAAACTATTTAAAATCATAAAAGTTATTTTAAAAACTAATTACTAATTATTATTACTTAAAATAATATAAATATACCTTATATTTTATATTTTATTACTCGAACCAGCGGCTAAAGAAACCCTAATTAATATATAGCTAAAAGTCGAAATAGATTAACACGAGTACGAAATTAACGGAATTATTAATAAAAGAAAGAAAAGACGGAGCTTCTAGTACTTCGTTTAATAAAAAGGCTACCCGTTAAAAGATAATACTTAAGAGCCTAGGAAATATTTAATAAACGCTGCGAAAAAACTTTAAAAGTTTAAAAAAAGAGCTTTCCCCGCGGGGACCGACGGCCTAAGCTCGGGGAAACCTATTAAACTACAAAACAACTAATTAACGTTCCTAGAAATACTTAAAGAACGTAAGTTATTAAAAACGAAGTTCTCCTAATTAATAATCGAGAAAGAAATATTATCTTCTTTATTTAATTCTTATATTTCCTAACAAAACGCTTCCGAACGCTTTTTTATTATAACCTTTTTTATATAATAAAAACGGGCTAAAAGATTTAAGGCGGTAAATAACTACGTTTATAAAAAGAATAAAGTCTCTTTTATATCTAACTCTTCCGCCTTTAACTTTTTTTATTAAGCAACTAGCTTTATTAAGGCTAACGTAATAAAAATATTATTATAAAAACGGCTAACCCGAATATATTTTAAATAACGAAACGACTTCTCGTTTATATAATAAGCCAGGTTCTGGCGAAAATAACGAGTATAAGGTATACTAGTTAAGTTACACATGGATTCTACGTTAATAATAAAAGCTAAACGCGCGATAGTTTTTTTAAACCGAGATTTTTTAATACAACTAGTTATAATAAATAGATATCATAATAAAAAATAATAAAAAAAAACCTATTATAACTTAATAATATAAATAATTAAAATATTTATAGAATTAATATTTTAAAAATAAAACGGTTAAAAAAAGAGAATAATATTATAACCTAACTTAACTATATAACTAAAACCCTACCCGCTAAAACGAAACTATTATACCCCGACCAGGTTATAATATTATAATTACCGACCGTATTATTAATTATATTAATATAAACTCTTTTATATTATAAAAACGCGCGAATATAATTACGAAAATATCCTAAATAACAAAAGAATAGACCCGACCCGGGAAAACAACTAGGAAGAAGCTACGGGACGAGAAGCGACTAAACCACCACTCTAGCGAGTAAGCTAGAAGCAACGGGATCACGGCGCCCCTAAATAAGCCGCTAGAATGAATTACCGTAATCCAAAGGATAGATTACCGTAAGCTAATAACGGGATTACTATAAGCCAGCGGATGCTTTAATAAATTAATAAGGGAAAAGATTAGATATATAATAATAAACGTTCTTTATATATTTTATATAAATACTCTTTATTTTAATAATTAATTTAAATATTAATCTTAATTTATTAATAAAATAAATAACCTTAACGAAACTATTATAAACACCTCTAAACCTGCGCACCTTAATTACTTTCGTTCTTATAAGCTATTACCTATTATAATAATAAAAGCGACTTTTATCGCACGTTCGAATACTCTCTCGTATTATTAATATAAACCCTAATACGTCTTATTAGGTTTCTTTTAAAACCTAGATAGTATTCGTTATAAATATACGGTTTAATTAAACACTTTTTAAAACCTCGTATAATAAAATATAAATTAATTAAAACGATTTAAAATCGTTTTTATTAAACGCTTTTATATTATTTTAATAAATACGAGCATTATGCCCGGGCTCTTCGTAAATTCCACAGCGCTATAAGCGCGTCCTAAACGTCCTCGTACGACTACTCCTCCTCCGCGATTCGTTTTATAACTATTTATTAATATCCTTTTAAAACTATAGATCTTTTTTAGCTTATATACGAAGTGATCCTTTATCTTGTAGCCGTTTTTTTTTCGTACGGCGGCGCCGGCTAAGCATCTTATTTACCTCTCATAATGCGGTTACCTCACCTTTTAAAAGAGCGAGCCGGTGCATAACCTGCGTTATACTTTTCGTAATCTAGTTAAGTCTAGTAAAAATTAATATCGGGGAGCTATTTTAATACCGCGCGATTTGATTTCTTACGTATTTAATTTAAAACTAAGCTTTAATTAAGTTATTTTAAGTTTTTAATTCTTAGGGTATAAATAGGCCGGAAAAGGTCGCGGGAGGCGTCGGCGTACATAGTTTTATATTTAATTATAAAATAATATATTCCGGATTATATAATATAAGTCCTACCCCTTAAAAACTTCCCTAAATATTTAAAATAATAAAAATCGCTTAAAACGCTTTTAAAAACGTTAATAAAAAGTTCTCTTTTAAAATATAAGTGAGATACGCTTATATAAAACCTTTAATTTCTTTTTTATATAATTTTTTTAATATATAAAAATAACTAATATTAAAAGGTTAAAGCTTATATAATAAATAAGAAAATATATAAAGTATTATAATCGAGTTTTTTTTTATAATAAAGCTTAAAAATTAATAAGTAATAAATACTTTTTATATAAAATTTCGTATGTTTATTAAAATATTAAATCTAGTTTTCGCCTTTTTCGTTTATAGTTTAACCGTTTTTAATAACTACGATTACCTAGTCCTTTAATAATAGGCTGTTTTCGTATTAAGAAAAAAGGTGCGTTTTCCCGGTAAATATAATATACGGAGGGATAACGTAACCGTATAATCCGACGCTTTAAATAGTTATAACCTATTCCCGGTTTTTTTATTAAATTACCCTAGGGTTTTTATATCGATTAAAAGTAGTTACGATTATTTCGAACGAGATTTAATTTATAAAAAAGCCGGTTTTATTAAAGCTATAAATATCCTCTTTTTAAATCTTATATTTATAAATTATAATCTATATAAAAATAAATTACGCGTAATAGACGTCGAGATCTTTATAAAAAACTCTTTAATAATCGATTCTTCGATTAAAACGCGTCCGGAAGTCTAATTACCGTCGTATAAAGCTAGAGGCTTAATTAATACCGACGCGTCTCGCGTCGCGTTAATAAAATAATTAATTCGCTATATTTTTAATATTATTTACTCGAGGCGGAAACGATCGCGAATCTAGATCGATTATATATCGTACGAATAATTACTTTTCGAAATTTATAAGGTTTTATATTAACGATTATACATCTCGTCGTGAAATATTATCGTAATACCGGTAACGTAAGGTTATATAAGGGATATTATATGTTTATACTATAGATTATACGCTTAATTTAAGGTTTTTTTTAAAACGCTTAAAGTATTAATTATATATCGCTCTCTTTTTATTAACTTATTATTATAAATAGTAAAAATATAAAAAATAAAATATAAGTTATAAAGAATTATAAAAAAGTGTTTAATTAAACCGTGGATTACGTTACTCTTTTAAAAAGTAAAAACGCGATACTTCGAAAAATAAATAAAATGCTTAGCCGGCGCCGCCGTAACAAAAAAACGGCTATAAGATAAAGGATCACTTCGTATATAAGTTAAAAAAGACTTATAGTTTTAAAGAAATATTAATAAATAATTATAAAATAAATCGCGTCGAAAGAGTAGTTATACAAGGACGTTTAAGACACGCTTATAACGTTATAAAATCTACGGAGAGCCCGGGTATAATACGCGTACTTATTAAAATAATATAGAAACCTTTAAAAATAATAATTATTAATATATTTAATTAGTTTTAAACGTTATAATTTAATTAATTTATAACTTATAAAGCTTAATAATAAAACGTACGCAGCTTATTTATATATATAACTCGCTTATAAAGTACGTTATTTATAAAGCGACTTTTTATAATTAAATTAAATTTATATTATAAATATCGGATTTTGCGTCGAGGTTTAATACCGTAGAGTCGGTCGCTTAAAGTAGCTTAGGGGACGTTATACACTTTCGTAGTAGCTTTTTAATTAATTTAATTTAAACCTTCTCGCGTCGCTTAAATTATTAAAACAATACGATCTTTTTTTAATTAGATCGATATTATAGTTATAAAGATATTATATATTAAAGTCTAATTATATAAGTTAAAAAGGTGACCGATTTAATAATATAATTAATTTAATACTAAACTACGTTATATATTTATTATTTAATTATATTAAATACACTTTTAAACTTACCCTTTATTTATTAAATAATTAAATTTATAATATCGTTTATTTTTTATTTTAATACGATTAATATATAATTAATATATATACTTAATTAATAACTTATTAATCTATAATAGTTAAAAATAGTAAATATATATTAAATAATAACCGCTTAATAATACGAATCCTTTCTTAATATTTTTAAATAATAAATAAAATAACATAAAAAATATTTATATAAAGAGTAAATTAAATTTAAATATATAAAGTGTTTTTTTAAAGTAAATATTTTTATGTTTTAAGATATAATACGAGAACTTATTACCCTTTTTAAAATAACGCTTTAATATATAATAAAAGTTATATATATATATTTAATTTAAACGTTTAATAAAAAGTATTAAAAAACTAGTCTTATTTATATTAATAAGTAATTATATAAAATTAATTTAAACTCTATATTTTCTTAATTTTAATAAAAAATTAATAATTAATTAAATCGAAAATATCTAAGCTTAATATTTATTATAAATATAAACTTATTAAAAAATAGTAAAGTTTATTTTTAATTTTATATATTCTTAATATATATTTAAAATAAATTTAAGAATATTTATAACTTTAAATAAACTTTATTTAATATAATATTATTAGTTTTATTTAATAATAAGTATATTTTATATTTATGTTAATACTTATTTATAGATGAATTAATATTAAAGTATTATTACTTTATATAAGTATTTTTTAAACTTAATTTATATTTAATTATATATAATATATCTTTCGAATATATATATATATATATATATATATTAATATAAATAAATTATTTTATAATATTTTATAAACTTTATTAATATTAAATATTAATAAAAATAGTTTAAGTTTATTAATATTACTTTTTAAGTGATATAATTTAAGTTTAAATATTATTTAAACTCTTTTTTTATATTATTAAAAAAAGAATTTTTTAATAAAAGTTATAATTAAAATATAAACTTAATTTATTAATGTATTTATTAATATATAAAAGTTATTTAATACTATATAATTAACACTTAAAAGCTTATAAAACTTATTATATTATATTACACCTTTAATATTTAAATATATTTTATATATAATATAATTTATTTTAATTTATTAAATAATAATATTTATTTTAATTTATTATATAATAATATTTTTATAATAATAAAATAAATTTAATATTAATTTATATATACGCTTTATATTATAACTATATAAATATATACTTAATATAAAGTTAATATATAGTTATATAATTTAAAAGTGGTAAAAACCGGTCCTTAGCGTCGATAACGCGATCTTAGAAGTGGTGGGACACCCCCCTACAGGTGGTGGGTACTGTTTTCCCGTTGTTCCTTCCATCATTAGGGCATTTCATGCAATCTGGCACGGCGGGTCTCGGGCTACGCGGCCCCGTGGTGAGGCACGGTTGCACGCCGAGAAGAATTAAAATTCAGGCGTGTTTCGACGTCTCCTTTTTCTGGAATAATTTCATTTCGTTTTTGCATCTAGTTCGCGCATTTGCCTTATTTTTTTATATTGTTTCTATTATTATTGTTATTATTCTTTCGTGTGTTTTTTTTCTCGTTGCATGCATTGAAACCGCCTGGAGGAAAATATGGACCGGCGACCTACGGAAAGAGAAGATCCCTTCTCGTCCGACTCCGGCCCTGCTCATGAAGCTCCTCCCGGGTATCGGCCGGGCCGCACTGATACAGCTCAGTTGTCAACGTCACCGTCATCATTCCGAGGACACGGTGCTGAGAAACCATCGACATGGAAGGTCGTCGCCAAGATCCTCCCCAGATGGCTGATGATCGTCGCCGTCGCATTCTCCTTCTACGGCGTCTTGTATCATTACTCGCACCTGCCGGTTTTTACCAAGACTGATAAGCGAGTTTTCAACGGTTTATCCACAGGAATCAGCATAGGTCTGGGTGTGGCCGTTGCGAGCAGTCTCGATGGCATGGTTGGCGATTTGCGATGGTGGATCCTGAGCCGCCGGTTTCGTTCCAGGCACAAAGTCGAGAGCATCTTGCAGGCCGACAGCATGGTATCTCTGCTGAAACTGGCCTACCGAACGCGTCGCAAGTCCATACACACTGCCGTGCTGCTCTGGGGGCTCGTGATTCTCGTAGTCGAGCGCAGGTGACTTTCGTCCAGGGCATATTACTGATTCAGACTGAGGTAAACAGGGATCGCAAGTTACTGTGGCCTCAATAGGTCTATGTTACTCCACAGACACTGCCGAGAAGAACCCTTTGATGGAAACAGGTAAGGTTTTCATTCCGAATCTGTCTTCCATCCAGGCCGGAGATATCGTAAATGATACGACTACGTCACTTGGGGCACAGCAGTACATGGCCAACAAGTAAGTCACTCGGGCGGGCATCCCTGCGGCCATGACAAACTTCAGTCGTTGGTAGTGAGCTAACGGGTATAACAGTTTCGGTATCATCTCCACTGCATCCAAGCCTGGTAATAATTTCAGCGACATCCACCAGGAAAGGACCATCGTGCGCCCTGGAGATCCGTCCACGTTCTGCGAGGGTTCTGTGTGCCGCTATGTCTTCAAAGAGTTATCACTAGATCCTGCACAGCCAGACGGCGAGAGTCTTATTTCGGTCACCACGACAAGGACGATCGATGCTTCGACAACGTGCAATGCCTGGCCCGTCGTCTCGGGTGGCGAAGGCAGCGAAAGAAGCATCTCCGTCGCCATGCCGCAAGGTAATAGGGATGTATCGATACCTACGCGGATCGGCACGAATGCAACAATTTACATGACCGATACGACCCAAAACTGCGGCGACGGCTGCACTCTACTCTCCGCCTTTGAAGCATCAGCCACGGCGCCGTGGTACTATCAATGCAACGCAACAGTAGGGCCGGTAACCAACGCCACGCGGCCGGAGCACCAGGCCAGCAACGAGTTGAGAACCCTGATGGCGGACTCTATTGCGCTGCAGGGCTACGCCGCCTCTTCATTCGCCGGCGATTCCGAGCCCCAGTACCAGACATACCCCTCCGAATCCTTGTTTGGTAGGGCAGTGAACGGTGGTGCCGACCAAATGGCGCAAATCATATCGCGCTTCACCATCGGTGCCATGGCCGCTTTCGCCGACAACAACAAACTGATCCAGGTGGACGGCGAAGCGCCTCGGCGCGGAGTAGAGCTCGATTTGACGCACCCTGGAATCATTCTGTTCTTATTGCTCCTTATCATAGGCATGACTTTGTTCCTGGAAATTTTCATGGCTGTTTGGGCCAACCGCGTGGTCATACCCCCAGATAGCCCCCTGGCGGTGGCTCAAGTGCTGCGGGAAATGACGATGAACCGCCCCCGTACCCAGCTTCGATCGTATCCGACATCTGATGGCAAATCGTTGACCGACAGGAAAGGAGAGCCGTTGTGGAGGTATCGATGTACGCCGATGCCTGGTGTTGGCATGTACGATTTATACATGGAAGGGTCCGTCTCAAGGCACAATGCACAGGATGAGATAGAGATGACCGGAGCCTAATCAATCATCGGCAAGGAAAATAGTATGCGATATCTCGGTAATAAGAATTCAGAAATATACCTGTGCTGGCTGTGCTTAATTGACCGCTTGGGTCAGATTGCCTAGAAGTGTGTGTGTGAGCTGGGAACTTTCGCGGCGCATTGGTATCCTTCAATGCTTCAATTCCTTTCAGGTCGCAAATCGGAGAAGATCCGCACCGTAGTGGCCTTGCCATGCGCTAATTGCCTGGGACTGGGGCCCCAAATTCAGGGTCCAATAAGTAAGGCGGTTTGTCAGGGCACCTCATTGGAAGGGAATAGATAGTAAACGCTAGTGCCCCCATCCTAACTACGTCGGGCTGCCATGTTCAACAGTCCACACACTTTCCGTGACGCTCACGGCAGTTGAGTTGACAGCCCCATCAGGCCGTGTCCTTGGATTGCGGATTGGCTGGAACCGCCCGCATGCAGTTGCTCGACGGTCAGCGCCATATCGGGCCGAGCCACGTTGTTGGATATGGCTTATCATCCCAGACACCAATAGTAATGGGTAGGCCATATTCACTCACGTCGGATTTCGTACCTACTTCTTATGCTAGCACATCATGTCCTTGGGGCCTTGAATGGGGTTCTGGCAAGTTTTTGCCGCGCGCTATGATTTCACAGACGCAGACTTCGCTGGTCGCTAGAGATGGTAGCCAGAGTGCTAGGCCACCGCTCGTCGCCTCTCACGACGTCGCTGTGCCGCGCATCCCATGAGCACCGTTCCACGTGTGAGTCCGCGTTCTTGCCGCGGCGTTGAGCCCAACCGGTCATAAAATGCCAACGCAATTTCCCATTACAGGCGTTACGGCTGGCTGCGACCTTTGCGGCATCGTCGCCGCCGTCGGCTAGTCCGCCTGCTAGCTGTGGGGGCACGTATCAGCAGCACAACTTTTCCTTACAGGCCGGAAGGTGGCGGTGATCTCGAGGCAGGAAACCGAGGTGGGTCTTTTTCCCAGTATCTCGTTGCAGACTCCAGACTGCTGGTTCACGCTGGCCATGGCTCTTTCCGACGACGAGGCGCTGAGCCTAAAGGAACTGCCCTCGGCCTGCGGAGAAAGACAATCGGTGCTCGTGTATGGGACCGCCACGGCAACGGGGCACTCTATCCTGCCAGATACTGAAGCTGTAAATACGCATTGGTGGCCTTTCTTTTCCTTGAGGCGGTTTCAAGAGGGGCCTTACCATTCCACGCCGTCGGTGTAACATGGGCCGGGGAGATGCAGCAGTTGGTTGGCGGCGAACTGACCCGCCCTCATCATCCGACAGAGGTGAGCGTTACAGCACAGCAGCCATGATGGGTTGCCGTGATGGCCGGATTGGGTCGCTCACAGCGAGGGGAGATAAAGGGATGCGAACTAGTGGTCCGAATAACTGCTTAGTCACCCCTCACTTAGCGAACCCAACCAACAAGTTAACACGGGTCAAGTTTGCGTTACATTCAACTAGCAGATACCTCTTGAAACTGCCAGACTGCCTCGGCTTCTTCAACCGTGCAAGAGTCTCTTCACCTTTCCACCCGTCTCGGTGGCATTCATCGCCTGGCTCATACGATGTAGTTCTATGATTGGGCACCGAGAGACTGGCAATCCCAAGCCTGCACCAACTGTCGGCCCTGAATACCAGCTTCAGTGTGCAATGGCGTAACACAAGAATTCAGATATGATCATGGGAGGTTATGTCGCAGCTGTGTTGGTGCAGGGGCTCGAGGGGAAAGGCAGCGGGTTTGGAATTATATAAATAAAAAGAAGTTGGTCAGTTTTTCGGTCAGTCTTTATCCTCAGATGGTCAACTGCCTGGAGCTTGAAGTGAAGTCGCAACAATGAACGAGCCTATAGCAATCATCGGCAACGCATGCCGTCTTGCCGGGAACGCCACCTCACCTTCCAAGCTATGGGGACTCCTCCAGGACCCTGAAGATGTCCTCCGGGAGATCCCCGATGAGCGCTTCAGTGCCCGGGGCTTCTATCATCCGAACAACGCACACCACGGTCATCCCAATGTTAGCCATGCGTACACGCTGAACCAAGACGTCGCCAAGTTCAATGCCGAGTTCTTCTGGGTCAAACCTGTCGAGGCTCGCGCGATCGATCCCCAGCAACGCCTCCTCATGGAAACCGTTTACGAGGCCCTCGAAGATGCCGGCCAGCCCATGAACGCCCTCCGTGGCTCCGACACCAACGTATACGTCGGCGTCATGTGCCAGGACTACGAGGCCATGCTTCAGCGCGAGTTGCAGGACATTCCCACTTACACGGTGACCGGCGTTGGGTGCAGCATCCCGTCGAACCGGTGAGTCCTGCTTCTCCACAGTACACACGCAAAACTAAGTACATTTCTGACAGAAGAAAAGTCTCTCTTACTTCTTTGATTGGCATGGCCCTTCTATTACCATGGATACGGCGTGCTCATCTAGCCTGACCGCCATCTATCTGGCGGTGCAAGCGTTACGCGCGGGCGAGTCTCGCGTGTCTGTTGCGTGTGGCTCCAACCTTCTGCTGGGTCCCGAGAACTTCATCGTGTACAGCAAGCTCAAGATGCTGTCGCCCGAAGGCCGTTGCAAGATGTGGTACCACGAAGCCAACGGCTACGCCGGTGGCGACGGTGTCGGCACCGTCATCCTCAAGACGCTTAGCCACGCCGTCGCCGATGGCGATGACATCTACTGCCTAATCCGGGAGACGGGCTTGAATCAGGACGGTGCGACAGCCGGTATCACCATGCCGAGCCCCGACGCCCAAAAGCGCCTTATTCGCAGCACCTACAAAAAGGCCGGGTTGAACCCCGAAGTCGAGGCAGACCGTCCTCAGTACTTCGAGGCCCATGGGACAGATGAGACTTTCAGAATGGTCCAGCAAGTGTACGCATGCGACTAACAATACCCCGTTTTCGTTATTGTTGTTAAGGGACACCCGCCGGTGATCCTGCTGAGGCCGAAGCGATTGCCAAGGCCTTCTACGGCGATAAGTTGGCGAATCATCCTGGAGTGAGTCCAATTTGTGTCGGATCGATCAAAACGGTACTTGGGCACACCGAGGGGGCAGCAGGCGTGGCAGCCGCGTTGAAGGCTTCACTAGCCCTGAAGCACGCCGACATCCCCCCTAACCTTCTCTTTGAAAATATTAGCGAGCGCGTGATGCCCTTCTATGAGAACCTCGAGATCTCAACTACGCTCAGGCCCTGGTCAGCTACCCACGCAGGTCCCCGACGTGCTAGCGTCAACTCCTTTGGTCTCGGAGGAACGAAGTAAGGTAAATGGTTCTCCTGTTCGGGCCTCATGCTGAGCTGATGATGATGATGATGATGGACTGACGACGGAATTTGCAGCGCTCATGCGATCCTCGAAAGCTATGAAGCTCCCAGCCGAATCTTGCCGCTCCAGCAACACGCCACCACGCTAACGGCTCCTTTCGTCCTTTCGGCATATTCGGAGAAATCGCTGCGTAGGAATCTCTCCGCCCTCGTGGAGTACCTCGCGGGCCATCCAGGCGTGGACGCTCATGACCTGGCTTACACCTTGCGCTGCCGCCGCTCCCTCCTTCCGCAACGCATCTCATTTCACGCTGGCTCCGCCAACGACGTAAAGCTCCAGGCTGCAGACTTGCTGAGCGATGCCAGCGCGCCGCCCTTGGGCGTTCGCGCCCTGCCCGCTTCTTCCCCGATCCGCGGCGCGGCGCCCAAGATCAAGATGCTCGGTGTTTTCACCGGCCAGGGTGCGCAGTATGCGCGCATGGATGCCGAGATGTTGGAGAAGGTACCGGAGGCTCGTCGCGTCATGCGCGAACTAGAGTCGCACCTCGCGTCGTTGCCCGAAAGCCCCAGCTGGTCACTGCAGGCGGAGCTGGTGGCAGATGCTGGGACGTTCCGAGTCGCAGAGGCCGCCATCTCGCAGCCGCTGTGCACTGCGGTGCAGATTCTGGTGTTGGAGCTCTTGCGGGCTGCCCGCGTACGGCTGGATGCGGTGGTGGGCCACTCGTCCGGCGAGATCGCCGCAGCCTATGCCACCGGCTTCTTGACGGCGCGTGATGCCATGGCCATGGCCTACTACCGTGGTGTGCATGCCAAGCTGGCGGTGGGCCCCCGTGGCTGTCAGGGTGCCATGATGGCTGTGGGCATCTCCATGGAATATGCCCAGCTCCTCTGCGAGGAGGAGGGGCTCAAGGGACGAGTGAGCGTAGCCGCGTGCAACTCGTCCTCCAGTGTCACCATATCCGGAGACGAGGACGCCATCGACAGCCTTCGGGTCATGTTGGAAGACGAGAAGAAGTTCTGTCGCAAACTGCGCGTGGATACGGCGTATCACTCCAGACACATGCTGCCGGTGTTTGGGCCCTACGTCCAGTCCCTCCGCGCAGCAGGGGTAGCTGCCCGCGAGCCAGGCTTAGACGACGACAATAGCAGGTGCTTGTGGTACTCGAGTGTATACAGCCAACCGATGATGCTGGGCGGCACGCATGTCCCGTCGCTCAGCGGTGCGTACTGGGCAGAGAACATGACCAAACCCGTTCTCTCTCACCAAGCCATGAGCACGGCCTTGGCCGCGCAAGCATACGACATTACCATTGAGATTAGGCCGCACCCCGCACTCAAGGGGCCTGCAACCCAGATAGCCCAGGAGATGCTCGAGAAAGCGATGCCTTACACTGGCACCCTGGCGCGGAATATGGGAGCCGTAGGGAGCATGAGCGCAGCGCTGGGGTTTCTTTGGACACGACTGGGAGAGGCCACCGTCAAGCTCGATCTCGAGCAGTATAGCCGAACCGTGAGCGGCGGTGAGGCCCCGCAAGTTAGAATCCTAAATGGGTTACCTACGTATTCCTGGGACCATGACGTGAGCTACTGGAACGAGTCTCGGAGGTCGCGCCAGCTGCGGACGAGAAAAGGGGTGCCCCATTCCCTGCTTGGCGACCTCTCGCCTGACAGCGCGCCTCGCTCGCTCGAATGGCGCAACCTCTTCCGCCCCAGCGAGATGTTCTGGCTCGACGGACATCGAGTCCAGGGCCAGATTGTTTTCCCGGCTGCGGGCATCGCGTCGGCGGCGTTTGATACCGACAGGCATCTCGCCTCGTATGCCAACCCGATCCGGCTTCTGGAGCTGAACCATCTCAAGGTCCACCAGGTTTTGGTCTTCAACGACAAAGATGCCGGTGTAGAAGTCATGTTCCGGCTGCAGCGCATAGAAAGCGTCTCTGCTGATCACTTGAGGGCGGATTTCGTCTTTCCTGCCGACCTGGGATTCGACGAGTTGACCCTCACGGCCACGGCCAGCGTGGAAGTGTTGCTGGGCGAGCCCTCGCAGTCGGTTCTTCCTGAGAGGCGGCCGAGGCCTCCTTATACCATCTCGGTGGAAAAGGAACGTCTTTACCGCTCCCTTTATGACCTGGGCTACCACTCCAACGGGCGTTTCCGTTCGCTCGATAAAATGCAGAGGAAGCACAGGTTCGCCACGTGTCACATTCCATTTGGGCGCGCCATGCGGGAGAAAGCGAGGAAGAAGAAGAACTCTACGTCCATCCCACCGAGCTCGACGCCGCGTTCCAGAGTATCATCCTGGCGTACGCGTATCCGTATGATGGCCAGCTACATATTGTGCATCTTCCCACCACCATCAAGTGCATCCGGCTGAACCCGGCCCTGTGCGGCGGCCAGAGGAGGATGAGTGACGAGGAAGTACCGACGGATGCTACTGTGTGCGCGATTGCAGATGGTCAGGGCTTTACCGGTGATTGCGCCGTCTACTCTCTTCGGGATAACACTTCCTATGCGGCGATCCGGGTGGAGGGCTTGACAGTCCGGCCCCTCGGCAACATGACGGCCGCCGACGACAGGAAGGTCTTCTCCAAGATGCATTGGGTTCCCAGCACACCAGACATGGGGGTTGCCTCGGTCGATACTGCGCCGACTGAGGACGATAGGGGGTTCCTCGCGGTGCTCGAGCGAGTTTCAACCTACTATCTCCGCGAGTTTGACGGCCAGGTACCCGCAGAAGCTGCTGCACGACAAGAACCCCACGAGCCACTACCTTAGCTACGCCCGGCATATAACCGAGCTGGTAGCGCAAGGAAGCTTCTCGTGGGTCCGGGAAGAATGGCAGAAAGACACGCTAGAAGACGTAGACCGGGCCACCGAGCCCTTTCGCGACGTTGTCGATGTCTGGATCATGCACCTCGTCGGCCGGCAGATGCCGCGCGTCTTCCGGGGCGAGACGACCATGCTGGAGGAGTTCCGGGGGTCCGGTCTGCTGGACGAGTACTACGCCCGCGGCCTTGGCTTCCAGCACGTGTGCAGGTGGCTGAGCCGCGCGCTCGTGCAGATCTACGACCGCTACCCGCACGCCAACATCCTGGAGATCGGCGCCGGGACGGGGGGCGCCACCAAGAGCATACTGCGCGCCCTGGATCGCAACTTCCTCCACTATACCTTCTCCGACATCTCGGCGGGCTTCTTTGAGAATGCAGCGTCTGTCTTTTCCGAGTTCAAGGACCAGATGCTCTCCAAGATCTTGGATCTCGAGACAGACCTGCTCCAGCAGGGGTATATTCAGGGACACTATGACATCATCGTCGGGTCTCTGGTTGTTCATGCCACTGCCAAGCTGGAGAGTACCATGCGCAACGTCCGAAAGCTGCTAAAGCCGGGTGGGTTCCTCTTCATTGGCGAGGGCAGCCACAACGGTACGCTGGACGGCTTCATCCTCGGGCCGCTGGCGGGATGGTGGTTGGGCGTGGAAGAGGGCCGGACACGGACGCCCTTCGTAAGCAACTCGGAGTGGGACCGCATCTTGAAGGCCACGGGCTTCTCGGGCATCGATACGGTGACGCCCAAGGACCAGGAAGACGTCTACGGCGTTACGGCCTGGATCGCACAGGCCGTCGACGGCCATGTATGGTTCCTCCGCAGCCCGCTGGATGTGGACGTGCCGCCCGAGACGCGCCAGACCCAGAAGCTTGCCATTGTCGGGGGCGGGACAGTCAAGACGACACAGGTCGTTGAGGAGCTTCGGTCTCTACTTGGCTCATACGTCGCTCACCTACGCGTATTCACGACGTTGGACGATGTCGAGAACGACTTCACGGGCGCAGGCTTCGCCGTCATTTGCCTGGCAGATCTCGACGGGCTCGTTTTCGACGACGTCCAACCAAAACGATGGGACAGCTTGAAGACCATGTTTGGGGAAAGAAGGACACTTCTCTGGGTGACGAGCGGCCGGGAAAGCGGCCAGCCGTATGCGAACATGACGGTCGGCCTCGGGCGCGTAGCTCAGCTGGAGACGCCCGGCATGTGCTAACAGTTCTTGGACATCCCTGAATCAGACCAGGGCGATGCTCGGCAGATCGCCACAACATTCCTACAGTTGCAGTTTGAAGCACCGCAGCGCAGGTTCGACCTACTGTGGACGGTCGAATCCGAGATGATGGTGGACTCCCATGACCGCCTCCTTGTCCCACGCCTTCGCCCCATATCGAAACTGAACGATCGGTACAACTCGGCATTCCGTGCGGTACAAAGCAAGGTGCATACGCTGGAGTCGGTTGTTGAACTCTATCATGATGATGTAGGCTACCAATTAAAGGAGTTGCCATGACACGGCAAGCCAGTCAGCTCAGAAGATACGGTTGAGCTGCGCATTATATATTCACTTCTTTATGCCATTGACACGCCAGTCGGCCATAAGTTTTTGGTCCTCGGAACCGACAGGGCCAATGAACAGAAGAATTATGTGGCCCTGATTTCTTCATTGGTTTCCACCGCCGTCATTCCGGTAGACGACGCAATACCCTATGACCCGGCTGGTTGGGCCGATATTGCCATCATTTCCAATGTAGCAGCTTGCCTAGTAGCGATAGCTGTCTGCGATCCCCTTTTCATGGGAGACACATTGATCGTACATGACGCGCCGGGCCAGTTTCAACATGCCATCAGTGCTCAGGCGGGGGCAAAGGGCCTGATTTTTGTTTACTATTCTGATTCTGATGCGACAGGCACCAACTCGGCGGTGCGCCTACCTCCTTATCTCAGCGGCGCAGAGGCGAAACATCTCCTTCCTCGGGATGTTCGCGCATTTGTTGGGCTCGCCAACGGCGTCCATCAAGCATCCGCGAACGAGCAAACGCTTATTCGCGTTCTTCCCGGCATGTACGCATAACGACGGCGGAGTCTCTGTTTTCTGTCGAAGCAAGCCCTCCTACATCCTCGTCAAGCCAGCGTGTACCGAGAGACCTGCTACGGAGGGCTTTACACTGTACGCAAGATAAGGTGTCGCGAAACCAGTTCTCAACGACTCCTACTGCTCTGGAAGCGCTCCTAGAGCAGCAGGTATCAGATGGCCCCTCCACGATTATCGAATGGAACGCGACCACCAGGCACCTTGCTCAGGCTTCTAGACTCGAATCCGGATCCGTGTTTAAAGGTGACAAGACCTACTGGTTGGTAGGACTCTCGGGCGCTTTGGGGATCTCGCTCTGTGACTGGATGATCAACCACGGAGCGCGACATATTATAATCACCAGCCGCAACCCCCAGATCGTACATGAATGGATAGTTAGCCACGAACGAAATGGTGTGGAAGTCACGATAATGCCATGGTAAGATATATATCTATACCCATCGTTGCCATAGCTGCTTCCTCTGGTGTTGTGTTAACAACTGCTACAGCGACGTGACCGATGAGCCGTGCCTCCGTTCTGTATACAAGACTATCTGTGACACGCACCCGCCTATTATCGGCGTTGTCAACGGCGCCATGGTCCTCCGCGACGTGTCCATCCTGAACATGTCGTACGAGCAGTTCACGGCGGCTACGCGGCCGAAAGTGCTGGGCAGCGTGCACCTGGACCACATATTCGGCTGCGAGCAAGCCCAACTCGACTTCTTCATCCTGCTTTCATCCATGAATTGCGTCGTGGGTACTCGTGGGCAAGCCAATTATGCAGCGGCCAACATATTCATGTGCGCCCTGGCGGCGGGCCGGCGCACACGCGGCCTCGCAGCCTGCGCCTTGAATGTCGGCACTATAATGGGTGTCGGCTACATGGAACGGGAAGCAAGCAAGGCGCTCGACCTCACCATGCGAGAAGCGGCCTTGATACCCCTGTCCGAAACCGATTTCCATCGAATATTCGCGGCCGGTGTCGAGGCGGGTCGTCCAGGTGCCGCGGATGGACCTGTCGTCTCAACTGGACTGTCAGAGATAACCGCGAATGCCGAAGTGCATCCGAGGTGGTGCGAAGACCCCAAGTTTCTGCATTTCGTCAGCCATCGAATGGTGGGATCCGGGGTCGAGAAGCCAAAGCAGACCTCTTCAGTATCTATAGCAGATAAGTTGGGGGAATGTAGGACGGAGGGTCAACTTCTAGATGTTATCCAAGGTATGAAAACCCAAGCCCGGCGCCAATCAATTTAGCCCCTTTCTAATGTGGTCTTTTGCTCTTCAGAATCCTTTGCGGCACAACTTCGAAATTCCCTACAGATGACTACATCCGACAAGGATCTTATGGGTATGCGCAGCAATGAAATAGGTTTGGACTCCTTGATTGCGGTAGATGTGAGATCTTGGTTCTTGAAGAACTTTCATGTCAGCATCCCAGTACTCAAGATCGTGTGTCACGACACGATGGCCAATCTCGCCAAACATGTCTCTGAAGACGTTCCGGCTGAGCTGACGCCTCAGCTACACATGGCAGAAACACACAACGAGGGTAGTTCTGATTCTTCCAAGTCGATGCTGACGCCATCGAGTGACGGGCCTGTTGCGCTGACCGGGATACCTGGCACACACGGCTCGCTTGCCGGTTTGACAGCGGAGTCGTCTATTAATATTCCTACGACCGTGGAAGCATTATCTATGGGTGTATCCACTGATGAAGGCAAGGATGTCGACCCAGTAACCACGGTTGACTACCAAGCGGAATGCGAACTGCCGCCAGACTTTGAAGCACTCGCCGCCCAGGGCGACCGCTTACCCTCCCCAAAGTCATCCCCCGAGACGATCCTTCTCACTGGCGTCAGCGGCCTGCTTGGACGTCACCTCTTAGACTACCTACTGTGCGAGGCAACAACTGTGCGACAAATCATCTGCATCGCGGTGCGGCGGCTTCCCCAGCGCCTTGCAGCGGGACAGCTGCCCCTGGACGAGAGGGTCTCCTACTTCGCCGGCGACCTGAGCGCGCCCCAGCTGGGGCTGACTGAGGCGGACGCGGCCGCCATCTTCGACAGCGTCGATGCCGTTATCCACAACGGCGCCGACGCGTCGCACGTCAAGTACTACCAGGGGCTCCGGGGCGCCAACGTGGACTCGACGCGCTGGCTCGCGCGCCTTTGCCTGAGGCGCCGCATTCCACTGCACTACGTGTCCTCGGTCATCGTGTCGTTGGTATCACCCTTGAAGGATAATGTTCTGGTGCCCTATTCGGTGCCCACTCAACAACAGCACAACACACTAAAAGCCCCCCCGCTCGACGGCTCGCATGGGTACATGGCCTCCAAGTGGGTAAACGAGCGCTTCCTTGAGCGCGTCAGTGCACGCTGCGACCTGCCCGTTTGCATACACCGCCCGTCGACCCTGATCCGCGAGGGAGACGACGCGCGCGGCGGCGCGGCGGCGATGGACTGGGGCCACGGCCTGCTTCATTATGCGCAGTGCCTGCGCGCGGCTGCCTGGACTTCGTCACGGTCCGAGGCGCCGTTCGCGACATCGTGCGCCGCGTGCTCGTGGGCGGCGGCGGCGGCGACATTGCCGACATTAGCTACTCTCACCAGGTGGGCAATCTGGTCCTGCCCCTCGATGATACCGAGGCGATGAAGACGGCGCTGGCTTCGCACGGCGACCGCGAAGGCAACGGCGATAGCGGCCGAAATACGCCCTACGCCGAAGTTCCAAGGCAGGATAGGGCGGCCCTCGCGGTCGCGGTGGGTATGCACCCGGCCGTAGCTGCACTCCTCGAAGCCATGGACGTCCCTGGCGCCCGATACCCGAGGGGTACTTGTAATATAGTTTCTCTCTATAAAAAGCAAATGTTAACCCCATCTCATATTCACATAAGGCTCCAAGCAGTGTGCTATTAATTTCCTGTACTCATTCTCATCAAGAGCTCAAAGACACTTGCTTTCCCACCCAGACCCCCAATACACGCGGCTCGACCTGAAACGACTACATAAGCTTGATTCTCGTGCTTGCTTGCGTTGATTGAGCATTCTGAGAATGTCGTACCCTCGTGTCCCTGAGTTCGGTCCAAGAGGGGTAAATATAAAGGGGGAAACCCTAAAATCAGTTTTGTCACACCTGTCCTTGTGAACCGCCGTCAATGTGTATCTACGGCCAATGAATTCAAATATTCACTCCAATTCCCTTTATACACATATGAACGATCACATTGACGATATACGTCTATAGGGGCATCTCAATCATTTGCGGAGAGCCACATAACGTTACTTGGCCTGACGCGAAGAAGTTCCCGCGTCAGAGTCAATGCGGCGAAGTAGCCTGGAAACCGCCCCCCACCGCATTGGCACAAACATCGTACAATACTTAACCAACATGAGGCCGAGTCACGCCTGCCATCTCGAGTCCGATAACGCTGAATGGAGAAATCTTACCAGGAAGGAAGCGATGCTTTTACTCTCTTGCCTGGTATCTGCGGTTATGCAGCATCCACTGGCTGTGTAAGGCCTTCGGCCCTTGAAGTCGGCCAGAGGACGCCGGTTGGCTCAGAGCAACCAGATCCACCAGTCCACCAGGGAATATAAAACCACGCCTTCATTAGCTGTATTCCTTTCTTCGTTCCCTGCAGAAATACTCAAGCAATATTACCAATTACGCCAAGCCCCGCCATTCGCCAACATGGAACAGGAGTATGACCTCCTCATCCTCACGGGTGCGACACCATCCATGCACCAGTACTTGCCCGCACTCAGGCAGGCTTTGACCAAGATTATCTCCGTCTCTTGTCTCACAGATGCCTTCTCGCGTATCGGCATCATGGCCTACAGGGACTGCGAACAAGTATTGACGGAATGGTCAGGGTGGCACAACTGTCACGACGATAACAAGAAGGGCGGCGACGTCACCCGGGAAGACCTAATAGCCTTCGCAAAAGGCTTGAGCCTCGGCGGAGGCTTGGAATCCGACGAATGGGTCAAGACAGGGGCCGCACATGCCTATTCGGTCATGCGCCCGGAGGCTATCACGCTGATTGTGCTGTACGCGGACGCTCCGCCGCACATGATATGGCATGACGGATCCAACGTGCCATTAGAGCAGCAAAACCTCAAAGGCGAAGCTTTCGGAGTCGGAAATTACTTTGCCGATTGGGTATCTGCCTGCCGAACCCTCAGTGGCAAAACGCATGCTCCCAAGTATGAAGAACCAGTACGTTCCCAAGTGTTCTGCCTCATTGACAACAGCAGGATCGCTACTGTTGCCCCGTATGCCTACCTATCTCACTCCACTGGCGGTTTTTGCTTCTGGATGCGCCAAGCTACCTCATCGGCCATGATCGCATCTCTCACTATGGACTTTATCCTTACCTGGATGGGCGCTGGACAACAAGGAGCAGCGGTGCCCGATTCCGATGGTGCAACTGCCCGTCTGGTCCGGTATATAAACGTCGATGACTTTGACCGCGCAACGAGGCGGACGAACGTATCAGCAAGTACATGCCGGCCACGTCCCATCCTGGTTACATGGTAGCTTCCAGTGGTAACATTGACCTTGTCGATGTCAAAGACCGTCCTATGAAGCAACTAATTCAACCACGAGCAACTCCAATCTCAGACCTTTCCAAGCGATATACCCAAAATCGAGGCTACGCGAAACTTGTAGTAAAGCATCTGCGCAAGATCGTTGACGAGGACATTACTTCAATCACCGTCAATCCGGTTTTTGGGGGCCTGTGGCATGCCGTTTGCAACGATCCGGATAATCCTTCACGGAACCAGCTACTTGGGCGATTCATCGCAGGTATCCAGGGGATTATAAACAAGGATGATAAGGAGAGAGCCGCTGCTTGGCTGGATGAATCGTACAGTTTCTCGGTCGAGATCGAAGAGATCATTCGAGAGGTCGCTGAGGAAGATCGCTTTCCCTGCGTATTCCTGGACCCGAAGCAAGTGTGGACAGCTGGCACAGACCAGACAGACCACGGGGACCACGATTCAGACGTGGAGATGGCCACCTTGACCAGGGCAGACCTGCTCGAGATTGGAAGGTCGTGCCACCCCAAGGTTCTGCGTCGCCTGGGCCGGGTGTTGACAAGATTGAGCTACGTGACAAGTGCAGACGAGATGCCTGAACACATCAGAACCATGCCTGAGAGTGAGCTCATAAGGATACCACTAGCACTCGCAAAGGACAGGCACCAGAGGGTCTTCTGGAAGGCCCTTCTCCACCTCGTGGTCCCTGGCACAAAGCTTTCCGGGCGGCCGGCATGCGTCCTTGCTACGCTGAGTATTCGCATGGGCATAATGCCACTTCTTGGCGTAGCCGACCAAGAGATGTTAAGTTGGAAGGATTATTGGAACAATCTTGAAGGCCCCGAAACATGGAATACCGACTGCATGTCGCTGCTTCTGGATGCCAATGCAGACTTTGCCGAGCGCCACAGGAAAAGAGAGCCCGCGAACTCGGCGTATCCGACGCTGCTGAAGACCCCGGACCGGGAGCTTTTCGAGCGCCTAGTTGACTACAGTCTCCTCAAATTCAATATGGACAGCTCATTGACTGCACGAGTTGGATGGCATCCAGACAAATCTCGAGCGCCGGTGGGCCCGCTGGTTCTCTGCAAGGAATGTCACTTTCCAAGATCTGTTACAATCATGGCTCCGGGAGGGATCTGCGGGCTTTGCTTGAGTCCAGATGCAGATTACACCAGGAGACCTAAACCTGAGGTTCTATTGCTAAGTGTTTCACAAGAAGACGGACCTTCAACCGCGTCAACTTGGGTCGTGTGCTGCAACATCGGCTGCCTGGCCCAGTATGTCGTTTACGACTCGGAAGGACTAAGAGTGCGGGCCAAATGCCATTTCTGCCGCAGAGGCAAGAAATCAGAGCGCGCGCCAACGGTAGAGTGCAACAAGTGCCTCAGTCGCATCATCTGGCCAGACGAGTATAGAGCGGAGGATATGGAAATCGAGACTTATGAATGTCCAGCATGCGTGGGGGGTTACAAGACGATCGTGGAGGCCGAAACTACCCCGAGGCTGTTATGCGACGAGAATGGAATGAGCTAGCTGCTTCGGAACTCAGAATCCATGATAAAGCGACCGTTTGCGAATGAATCCATCTTCAGGACCGTCTCGGCCGCCGCCGCGTTGGAAGATTTCGCCGACAAAGTCGAAGTCCTACCTGGGTCGCACATAGAACCTCTGAAATTAGGCGGCAAGATGGTGAGAAACAACGAGGAGATCAAGGCTTGTCTTCGGAGCCGGATCAAGTCACGCAAAGCCGAAACTGGCACCTGTATTTTCTGCTTCGGAGTCTTTAAGAAGCAAGGCGCAGACTTGCGGCGTGCTTGTGGTCGATCCGGTTGCCTGGAGAAGATCTGCAATGGCTGTCACGCCGAGTGGTATAGTTCCAATAGCCCTGGTCGCCTCATCAACGTTGCGGCACTCACATGTCCGTTCTGTCGACGCCAGCCGTCTCCAACGGCAGCCCCATGGGAACTGGTGGCACTTGGCAACCTGAGAGAGGCCGTCCGGGAGTCTGGAGCGTGGGTCTACGCGTGGTGTGCAAGTTGCGGGCATGCGAAGCGGTTTGCCGAGCGGGCTTGCGCTAGGGGCGCCCCGGCGGCGGTGACAGGCTGGCGCTGCGAGGATTTGCCAGCCGGCCTTGGCTGCTGGCGTAATGTTCCGGCATTGCCCTGGCTGTGGTGTGGCCACGCAAAAGAAAGGCGGGTGCAACCACATGACCTGTCGCTGCGGCGCGGAATGGTGTTCCGTCTGTGGCGAGCTGGGCGAAGACGCTCAGGCAGTGTATGCTCACATGTTCCAGCGCCACGGCGGCTGGTTCGGAGTTGGCGGCGGCGGCGGTGGCGAGAACGATGAGTACAATAATGGTTTAGAGGACGATGGGTATTACCATAGGTACCGTAGGCACGCTAGGCCCCATCCGAATCCGGGGGATGAGCACGATGAATGGTTCAATGCATGAGTAGGTTGGCTATTTGCCCGACGGTGGGAATGTAGGGGGTTAGGCTTAGCTCATCCGACAGCTTTACTGTGTATTTTATGGCTAGCTACCAAGCGTTCACCCTTACAGAGAAAGTCCTTCAATGGATCTAATAATAGATAAGCGTCAAGGCAGAGCTATTAAAATGGTATCCTAAGAAGCCCGTGACGCATGATACGACTTGGCACTCTGGGTTGGTTCTCTGCCCGTTGAAACCGTCACGGGCAGTGGACGATCGGTCTTTCCCCGTCTCTTGCTTGCAAGGGCTTCAATTAAGCCCTCTTCGCTGTACTTGACCAAACCACGCTGTTCGGCACGATTCCCATTACCCAGTTATGACAGCATCTTCACGCTCAACGAAGCCCGCCCTCCACACTCCAATCCCTTTTGACGTTAATAGCCAAGATATCCACACCTCTGTCAGTGGTATCGCCATCAGAGCTGTTGATTTTCTTCGACGCAACGTCCGCAGTGTAACGATGAGGACCAGATTGGAACGGTGGTGTCGTGGTCAGCTGAGTGATGGAACAATCGTCTCGTAATTGATTGAATTTCCTAGTGCTTTTCTGCCCGATTGTCTGAAGACTCTTCACGCCTCCCGTACCAAAGCTTTCCTCGGTACACATGTGAGAGTCATTGGCTCCGAGCAAGGGGCGTAGGAGAGGAACGCATGCTAGTGTTATGCCCACTGTGTCGTTACGATTCAGTAGCCGGTCGGCAACATATCCCCAGCAACTCTTCCATGTCAAGCGATGGCAGCACCAGAGACTTGCCACCGGCTAGGTGACTATATAGAAGAGAGAAAGAGCGAGTTGGAGAACTTACAGCAAGGTTCCAACGCACTCCACATGATTGGCAACGTGACAGTGTAGGTAACATCGGTCATGTCCACCTCGAGGAGAGAATGAAGCCGCAACGCACTGATGATTACCACTCTATAGATTGCCGTAGTGTCAGCAAGTCGAGTTCTATCTTACCAACAGGGGCCTTGACATGGCAGAGCGAGAAGTGCGAAGTGTACTCACCCCAGGCCCATTCCAAATGTTAACATCAGGACCACCTTCTTGTATAGCACCATCTGCAGTCGGTATAAGACGGGCATCGGCAGTAAAAGCACCACCAGATCCGTGACGATGTTGAGTATGCCGTGGCTAAGCCACAGTTTGACTGGATCACCGCAGTGTCCACCGGTAATTGTCTGGTCCCGATTGAACGCTACAGGCTGGCAGATGGCTAGACTGCCTACAACAACGAGGATGACCCTGCAAAGGGGGAGAGGGTTTAGTAATAGTGAGGCACATCGTGGTTGGGGGTACTGACCAGAGCAAGATCACTGCAGAAGTGGCCCACGCGACTATGGCGAAAAAGCGAAGGGTGCAAATGCGGCAGTAAAGAACCAGGATGGATATCTTGGTGAATGCGAGGCTCGTTGCCCAAATGATCTGCTGTGCGAGAATCATCTACAGGGGGAAAAGTAAGTCGTTATCGGTGTCATGTCGTAAGCTCCTTGGCCTTACCTTGAGGAAAGTAGTCGGTCCCGACACGATTCCGAACCGTTCAGTTAACTCTTGGACGTGCCATCCTGCTCCGCCAACGAGGACACCTTAGGACCTCCGTAAGCTTCTCGAGAGTCACGAACAGGAGAGAGGTCTAGGGAAGCCACGGAGGGTTCGACTTACAAGCAACGTTGAGGCCTTGGTAGCCCATAACGTTGATCTAGCACGCGAAGGATGAGCTCCAGTGTTGGGAGTGCCCCCCTCTTGGGATATGGATTGACGTACCAGAGCAACAAGAATGAGATAGTCGCTTAAATCCAGCTCGCGACCAGACTTGCGCCGGTCAATGAGACGCAAGGCGACGAAGAGCGTGGGTAGAAGGCTAAAGACAATGGCACAGGCAAACAGTGCCCGTTGCTCGTGGCGTTCAATGGGCAAGAGAAACACCATATCGTATGCGGATACCCGGCTTTTCTCACTACGGTTCAAGGCTGGAGTTGGCCCATGTAGAGAACGAGAGACGCAACAAGCCAAATAGCACGAAGATATCTACAATATTTCGCCAGCTATGTAGATGATTGAAGCAGCTTGCCAGTTGGACGGAGTAAATCAATATATAGTATTGACACCTCACTAGGAGGCAGGCCGGATCTCATCTATTCCTCCGTTTGGTGTAATACTAGATCCATCCACCGAGCAGAACCGAAAATGTTACCAGACAGATTACCAACTATCCCAAGCCCTGGGATCAGTGAAGATCTCGCCTGTTTAGACGCATTATCATCTGCCACAAGCACAGCCAACATGTCCGGCTCTAGGATAGTTGGCACACCGAGTTTGGCGACCAACGGCAACAACCCTATGTTTGCAAAAGTCGCCCGAGGGAAAAGGGAGGCCTTGCGGCCCGATTCTGACACAGGCACGCAGGTATGCCTGTGGCCATTGATTTGGTCTTACGGGTCTAAAGTCTTATCGTCTCACGTCGAGCCGACGGGGTTACCCTCTTCTAGCATTTCATCCAACCGGAATTGCGGTTGACAGGGCGGTTTACGTCGTTGGTTGTTGGTGCATGACATGCGAAAGACCCCCTTGCATCCTCCTGGTTTGATAGCAGGCAGCCTGGGATTCATTGTTGTGAGTGGACTGGACTACCACCACTGGCCGCTTCCCCAGCCCCTATCCACATTTATAGGCGCGGGCACTCAGGTTGATAGACATAGCCGTGGTTTTGACTGTTGAACTAATACATTCATAGTCAATCTCCAGTTCCCGGGCCGAGCAGGATGGGGCCGAATACAACCATTGACGCTGACTTATCCTTTTTAAGATCCCTGGATAATGCAAATTGCAGTTGCTACTGGACGGTGATTGGCTACCGTCCCCTTGGGTTGCTACATACCTAAAGCCTTCAGCCAAAAGGCCCGTCTTGGCTCCAGAGCAGTTCGTGAGGGGTAAGGACAAGCTGACAAGGACGCTCCCGTATCTCATACACCATGCGAGGGCGGCCGTTGCCGTCCCGCAGCAAACAATCTCTTAAGTCGACAAACGTCTTCGGGCAGCAAGTCAATGCCAACAGCTGCTAACACTTTGGTTCCCCTCAACGTTTTCTCCAACATCAACCTGACCCAGTCTCACGACCTTCCGACCAGCTAGTAAGCATAGCTCGTTGGCGCAGACATGGCGTTGACGGGGAGTATGCAGCTCGACCATATGGTCCAGTACGCGCAGAACATGTCGTGGGGTTCTACATCGGCACATCTCGGGCTTCTCCTTGCGGCTACCCTCTTCTTGGTATCTGCGAGACGGCGCTACCTCTCGCCCATCAGCCACATACCTGGCCCCTTTCTTGCCTCGTTTTCGCGACTATGGCACTTACGCCAGATCTGGAGCGGCAAGCAGAACCTCAAGCTCATCGAGCAACACGACCGCCATGGTGAATCTGCTCGAATCCGCAACATATTAAGGCTTTTGCTGACAGTCATGGTACACTATTGCCAGGTCATTTCGTGCGGATGGCCCATAACGAAGTCAGCGTTAGCCATCCCAGTGCAATCAAAGCTTTGCTTCTAACTGCGCTTCCTAAAGTAGGTGGCTTTCCATTCGAGGGACTGCCGCAACGTCACTGACTCCATCTTCATAACAGGGTCAATGGTACGCCATGGTGGCATTTCCGGACTACAGATTCTACACGCCCTTTTCCTTGCTGGACCCCAAAGACAAGAACGAATGCAGCAAGTACTTGTCTGGAGGATACCTTATGCACAACGTCCTGAAGTCGGAGCCGGCCATGGACACCAGCATGCGCAAGTTCTTCGGGTGGATGAACCGGTTCGCCGACGAGAAGCGGCCAATGAACCTGGACGAGTTCTTCACCTTCGTCGCCTTCGACATCACGGGCGAGGTCGTCTTCTCCAAGCCCTTCGGCTTCATGGACAAGGGGAGGACGTCAATCACTCCATTGCCATGAACCTCGCCATGGAGGCCTACATCGCCTTCGTCGGCTACATGCAGTGGCTGCACGGGCTCTTCGCCAACCCCTTGGTCACGTGGCTCGGCATCCTGCCCATGGGCCACCTCTTCGACACCACCATGTCCGCGCTCGCCGAGCGCCGCAAGAACCCGGACGCCCGTGCCGACCTGGCCGCCCACTGGTTCAGGGGCCTCGAGAAGGCCGAGCAGGACGGCTCCACGCTGTTCAACCTCCGCTGCCTCCAGAGCTTTGCCACGGCCAACGTCGGCGCGGGGTCCGATACGGTCTCGGCCGGTCTGCAGAGCTTCGTGTACCACCTGCTCCGCCACCCGACGGGCTGGAAGCGCATCGCCGACGAGATTGCGGAGGCTCAAAAGCAAGGGAGGTGCCAAAACGACATCATCTCCTATGAAGACGCGACACAGCTTCCGTACCTGCAGGCGGCCATCAAGGAGGGTCTCCGCGCGTTCGCCCCGATAACGAGTAAGTCTCTTTTGTCTCGCTACTTGCCTAGCTACAAACCTGGCCCGCTGACTTGTCGTGATACCAGTGGGTTTGCCTCGAGTGGCTCCTAAAGGGGGCGTAACCATCGGCGACACGTTCTTCCCGGAAGGAGTCACGCTCAACGTCAGTCCCTCCATCATCCACACGTCCAAGGAGATCTGGGGGCCTGACGCTCGCGAGTTCAGCCCCGACCGCTGGCTGGAGCCCGACGCCGCCGCCAAGGAGAAGTACTTCATCCCGTGGGGGGTGGGTTACGCCTCTTGCCCCGGTCAGCACGTCGCGCGCATGCAGCTGTCCAAGATCGGGGCCACCATTGTGCGAGACTACGAGATTCGACAGGTGGTCCCCGGCGGAGTGGAAGTGGTCGGCTTGGTTCACTGCTGTACCCCACAGCTGGCCGGTCTACATTACCAAGCGAAAAACGCAGTGAGACAGGTCGAGAAGTGCAGTTATTAGCACGGCATTTGGCTAGTAGTAGATCGATAAGTTCGCAACCACGCAAATTGTATCGTTCGAAAGGGTCACTAATAAGAAATGGAAGTCGATGGCAACTGGTGTAGGATATAGGAAAGGAGGGAACCACGATGGGACGTGGGAAGACCTAGAAGACAAGCGGATGCCCCCGCATTGCCCTAGCAAGCACCCCCCCCCCCAGCTAAGTAAGTAGCCTAGCTCCCACAGTTGTACTGTAAAAATAGCCTGTGCGTCTCATTGAAACTCGCTAATGAATGCTGTTGCGTGCTGTATTTTGTAACTCAATTCGAGACATCCTCCTCGTTCCAATTACAATAATTATTTTATCCCCAGCTACTTCTTCTAAACTCGACCTGATCAAGCAGCATTAGCTGCTACTATCAGCTTGGGCTGTCCTCTAAACTGTTTTTGCCGTTTATTGAAACGGATCAGATCTAATCAGCTGGACACTCCACAGAGTATGCTGCTTGAGTGCCACCGTCACATTCCACCTCCTGCTGTAAGATCACTACCAGGAGGGCAGCATCTTCGTTCAGACCACGGCGATAATGATTGTGGAGTTTATGCCCGCTAGACAAACATCTCCATTTCCAATGAACAAAAAGCATAAGCTGCGGTTCCGAGAACACTGTTGAATAGTAGGGGCTGGCCGGTGTAGTACTGTACTCTAGGTTAGCCATCGCTAATGTAGATAATCAACTGCCGGTGCAACGGGCGACTCACATCGTATGAAGCAGTCGAGTTCAGACTGCAGACCGAGACGGTTCCGTTATAGTCGAGAAAGCCCTTGTCGTTCTGGGTGACAAACGTGTCAGTCAAGTATCCGTGGGCGCGAACACCAACTACTTTTGCTTCCATCGCCAAGCCGGCATCCTTCAGATAACCCAGTCGTACTCCCTTGAGTAGGGCCGTGCAAAACATTGCGCTACCTGAGACGGCCTCTTATTCAGTCACCAGATCAAAATTTGGTCTGCTTGGAACTCATTGCTTACCGCTCGATTCGATGTAGTTCTTTGCGCGTCCTGGCTCGTTCATCACCTGCCACCAGGCCCCCGTGGCCGGGTCCACGGCCTTGAGCACGGCTCTTGCAATATCGTTATATTTTCTGAGCAGAGCGTCCCGTTCTTTGCACCCTGACCTTGGCAATAGCTCTACCGTGTCCACCAAGGCCATCATGAACCAGCCCAGACTGCGACCCCAGACGTACGGGCTCGCTCCGGTGATGCGATCAGCCCAGACAGCCGTCTTGGAGTCGTCGTATCCATGCACCAGAAGGCCAGACGATGCATTGTGGGTATGGTAATAGATCAGATCGATCTGGAATTGTATCTCATCCAGGGCCTTGCGCGCTTCCGGGTCCTTGCGGCCACCGGCGGTGTAGAGGGCGTAGAAGGGAGCCAAGGAGTATATGCCGTCCAGGTAGCTCCAATTTGGATAGACGAAGTACCAGAAGCCACCCTCGCCGTTGCGACGGTTGAGATCGATGCTTTGGCGCAGGGCCGCAGCTGCCGAGGAGAAGGTGGCGGTCTCGTTGGTCTTTGGTCCTTTGGACAAGGACAAGAGAGCATTGCCGTTCGAGAGGCGATCCAACGGGTAAGACAGAGCGTCGTGCGTGGCGTTGAGCATGAACGGGGCCACGGATGCAGCACTCTCGTGTAAGTAACCCCGGATCTGAGGCGCGAGCGGATCGTGGGGGTATCTCTCAAGAATGGCTGTGAATACCTTCTGGGTGAATCCCGCCTGCAGCGGTTCTGATGATCCTCCTTTGCCGGTCATTATGCCCTGCCCTCTGTTCATGATGCTCCGAGCCATCCATGTTGAGTATTTGACATCGGCGGCAACAGCGATCCCAGCGTCGAGGCACGCCAAAAAGGCAGCGAAGGCGCAAGTGTTGAGCTTCATGGCGAATGTCAAAGATGGTTTGCGAGAAAAGATCGGTTCAGGTCTCGGGCTGCCTTGATCTCATTTTTATGGTCGTCGTTTGTCAATTTGATCATGGAATTCAATGCTCGGGAAAGTACATGTAACTTCTTCCTTAATCGGACCAGACAATTTTGTTGGTCACCAACCGTCAGCAGTAGCAACCCCCGCCCCTCCTAGAGCTGGAAATTGCTAACAACAACAATCACCAATTCGCTGGGGATCTGCGCTGGCATAACCCTGTCGTCATCTTGGCCCACGGCAAACAAAGGCAAGAAGCCGATAGTAGTCTGCCTACTGCCTATATGTATGTATATCCCATCTGTTGGAATCAATGCTCAGCCCGATTTACCCAGTTGCGCAAGCCGAAATAAATGCTGTTTGTCCACCAGACAACTGACTTGGGAAAAGTTTGCCCAAGGACAGGAAGGAGCCGGCAGTGCTGGGAAACGCTATCAATATCAATTCCTCGACGGACCCCCTTACATCCTGCAGTACGCAGGCATATGCAAGGGCCGATGAAGTCGAGACAATCGACCACCCTTGAGATCATTCATGCAGGGGGGCTGTCAGAATAGAACCAAGCTTTAGACGAGAGAACTTAATAAGAGAGGATGCGCATCGGCCCGCCCTTCGGATGGAAACCTATTCTTATCACAGCATCTCATCTCAAGTTACCACACGCGGAGCTGGAGAAATAGGTACACTCGGAGCCAAAGAGGGGGGCTCGGGTGACGAACCAATGTAACACAACATATCACAGACATGATGCCTTGCAGCTCTCACGTCAGAGCGAGGAGTAGAGAGGCTCGCACTCACGCCGCGGCAAGCAAGTTCTTGTTTATCAACCTCACTCTACCTCCCTTACTCCTTTTAATCAATCGGCAACATCACATCCAAGCCCACCCGGTCAGGCAGCGGCTTCTAGGCTCAAATCCGCCGGCTACGACGCCCATATATATAAGCACTCGGGATTTCCGACGAGGCTGGCCATGTAGATCAAAGACCCTGCAATAACAGCCGCAGCTATGCCCGGATACCGCGGCAAACTCATTGGCGCCACGTCGACGTTTCTAGTCGTCGATGCCGCCGCCTTGGCAGCCCGCATCTACGTGCGCGCAAGGATGCTAGGTCGGAACGCGTTCGGCCTGGACGACCTCGTCCTCTGTTTGACTTATATAGGCTTCGTTATCGCAAGCGCCATGGAATTTACTTCGATGGCATACGGGTTCGCGGCCGAGGAGAAGCGGCCGTACTACGACAAAGCCAAATCCACCCAGGTAGGCTCTATACGCAAACTCCGGATGATCTCGGACTGATTCAACAAATCCCTAACACAACGTGCAGTTCTACTACGCAAACCAGTTGATGGTCTACATCTCGTCTGGCCTCGTCAAGTTCGCCGTCGCGCTGGTCCTGCTCCGCATCGCCAGGACGAAGCGCATGCGGTGGCTGCTTCTGGGGTCCATGGTCGTCGTCGCGATCTGGACTGTTGTCATGACGCTGTACTCGTCCTGGCTGTGCGCCACCAAAGGTTCCAGCAACTATGCTGGATCAACGACGTGCTCGAACGTGGGCTACTTCCGCACCAGCACGAACATACTTATCGACTACTTCTACGCCTTCTTGCCGATATACATGCTCTGGGACGTTCAGATGAGTCTCAAGATGAAGGCATCGGTGTTGCTGCTACTTGGCCTGGGCGCCTTGTAAGTTTACAGCTGTCGATTCCGTTCGGGGATGTCCACTTGAACACAATGATTACTGATAACTCGGCGCTGAAGTGCGAGTGCTGCTACTATCGTCAAGCTCGTCGTCATCATACAGCTCGTCCATGCAACAGCAACAGAAGCTGATGACCTACACTACGACCTTCTGCTGTGGGCGGATATCGAGCTGGGTCTTGCCATCCTTGCCGTATCGGCGGCGGCGCTACGGCCTCTCCTGAAGTATCTACACGTACCTTGGACCTATGGAAGCCGAAGCAGTCCCAGCCAAGATGGCATATATCACGAACTGGAGCCTCGATAGCGGCAAACGAGAGCATACCACCACAATTGCTGCTTTTCTTACAGGTCAACAGCGATAGACCTCCCAAAGGGCGCAAGGACGGAGATTACTTGGCATTCCATGACTATTTTTGGCGTTACTCCTGACTAAGACTCCCAGGGGCATCTGGCTCTCCTGTTTTTGGATACAATGTAATAATTACTTGGTCCCGGGAGCACCCGTACGTCTTGTAACACCCGAGACATACTGCGGAAATGTGTGCAGGCTAACTGGGAACATAAAAGTAGTTCGCAGTCCTAGTAAGGGATTTCACTCTGAAAGAGTTGCAGCACATTGGAGCTCATAAACAGGCCGCTTCTATGTCCAACTGATATTTCAGTTAAACAAGTATAGGGTTACCCATAGTCGGGCCATGCTATTGTCTTAATATCTGAAAGACCTTGTTACGAGACCGAAGCTTTGTTTTCTGTACTCGCTCCATGTATTGGATACAAAGCAATTCATGTAACCCTTACCAATGGGTATATAGATTTCAGGGACATGACGCATTTCTTGGGATTATTTTTCACATCAAAGAAACCGTCAACACCATGGCTTTCAGAAATACAACAAGCAATATGGGAAGTCCTACAGTCACATGCCTCTCTATAGCGCCCATGGGCCTCTCTCGGTGGCTAAAGGTGATGGTTGGCGAGCAACATATAGTGTATGTTGAGGTGGAAGATGGCGCGCTTCCTCGAGGCTGGCAGATGAGCGGCACCTCCAACAGGCCAATTTTAACCTTGCCGCCCTTTCCACCCGAATGGGCAGGGTCGTCCAACTACATGAGGATTGAGAAGTCTTCCATGACGAATCAACCTGCTTGGGTACGATGTGAGCCTGTGCAATTCAACCCAAGGGACATTGACGTATACCATGACCGGCACTTTGACTATACCTCCATCCAAAAGATTTCACGAGTTGTCCCCAATCCACCACTGAGATTGGAGGATCGGTTATGGATCGTCAGAGTCCTGATCTTTGGCCGACGGGTGGATGCCTTCATGAAAGTCTGTGACTTTCCGGCCGGTATCGCCGAGATGGACGATTGTAACAGCGCGGGGTGGGCAGCCAAGATGACGCAGCAAGAGATTCTTATGCATCAGCAAGCCGCCGCCGGCGCGCCGTCGATCGTGCCTGCGTTCCTGGGACTTGTGACGGAGCCCTCGCGCGGGGTCATTGGGTTCTTGAGCCAGTTCATTGACAATGCCGTCACCCTCGACAGCGTCCCCCACGTCAACTCGACGCTGAACGACATGGTCCGGCGCGCCGTCGAGAAGCTGCACAACGAGGCGCGCGTGGCCCATAACGACCTGCACAAAGAGAACATGCTCGTCAAGAGGGACGGTTCGGGGGTCTTCATCATCGACTTCGAGCACGCCGTGGACTTGCGTGTCCGGGGTCTGGACCTGGCTAGCAGTATTGCCTCGGACAATCTCATATGGACAAGATTCTCGGGTTTGCTAACTCCATAAGGTATTACTGTTATAACGGGTAGCTGAAGGTAAGTAATACAGGATGTTGTGTGGGGGCTAAGTTGAGTGTTTCGGAATATATAGAGTAATAGCAAGGTAAGGTAATAAACGAACTATGTCACAATTTGTATTTTTTTTACTAAAGAGCCATAAAAGCAGTACAGTAATACATTATTCTGCCTCATAGAGAGTTTTAGTGACCTGCATCCCCTGAAAGCCCTTTTGTCTGTTATGGATAACCAACCTTTTCTTGCTTAGTATGGAGAGGCTATAGGGTCCTTCCCGGCTGAAAGGAGACAAAGGCACAGCCGCCCAAAGGTCTTTCATCCCCGGTAGCAATGTTAATAGTTCCAGACCGCACACAAAGGAGTGGCAAAGAAGTATTGTTTCGTGTGTTGGTACAAGTACCGGCCTTGCTCCTCCGTCAATACAGTCTTGTATATCATCAATTCAGTTCAGCGCAGTCTGGCCTGGAGCCGCTTATTTGACAAACGCCCTATTCTTTTTTCCCCCCGAATTTCCATAACTGCTTTGAAACCCCATCCAGCTACACGTACGTTCTCTGCAGCTGCATATAGTCCCAACAACTTCTCACCATGGGGGGTCGTCGGAGCAGCGGCCACGGCAGCAACACCAATCCTTTCGCCAGTACGGCCAACAGCTACCGTCCCGAGTCCAAGGGCCACCAAAATGTGCCTCGGAAGAAGAAGGAGTGCAAATTCTGGAAAAGGGGCACATGCAGGTTTGGCGACAAATGCACATACGCACACCCCCGAAATCGCAAAGGAACATGCAACGCTGGGAAGCCGAAGAAGAAGAAGAAGAAGGAGTAGAAGAAGATGAGCCGGGGCAGTTCTACCAGCCAAATCGGCAGGGAAGGATCGGCAGGCCTTTCACTTCCCCGATTAACTCGTCTGAGCTGTTTATGCCACCACAGCCAAAACGGGGGATTCCTGGGGGTTTCGGCCCCATGCCTCCCCCGGCGGAGACGGAGACGTGCACATGTAAGTTATATCCCCTTTTTCCTATCCTTGCATGTCTTGTGAATAAAGGCACGCGGCAATCCATAGGATTGCTTGCATTCCTCCCGAGACATGCACTTCATTGCCCGAAACAATTATACTGACTTTTTCTTTTGCTAGGTGTATGTGCAATGTACACTTCGAAAGGAGATATCAACTAATTAACAAAATGCTGGTTGATATCTGGGCTGTTGGAGACATGAACAGTAGAAGGGCGTTAGAAGTTGCGATGGAAACACACAAAGTCCCATATTGTTATAATAAGAATGGAGCAATGCGTCTGCTGTAGAGAATGCTCAGACGGAGTATTGCGAGGCTGAAAGGTTGAGCTGATTATCTAGTTTCTTATACGAGCTGCGCTATAGTATGTGTATGTTTTGTTTGTTTCTAGAATCTTTATACATCCAACCCTTTCTTAGCTCCTATCGAATATTGGTTGTGTCAATAGTAGGGCTCGTCTCTTTACTATTCAGTCCAGGGCTTTGGTGAATGCAGGCTAGGGAAGTCTCGGCGAGCTTCAGTACGTCGAAGGGAACGTGGTCAACCGCCCGCCGTCGGACACAATGACCGTCCCGTTGCAGTAGGCGCCGGCCCGGGAGGCCAGGTACAGGATCGCGCCCGCCATGTCCTGCTCGTCGCCCGCACGCTCCAGCGGGATGTCCTTCTTGGCTGGCAGGCCGTCGCCCTGGCGCGCCATGATGGGGGCCGACATCTCGCTCGGGTAGAGGCCCGGGCAGATGACGTTGGCACGGATGTCGAAGGTCGGCAGGCTGACCGACAGCTGCTTCATGAGGTGCGTGCACGCCGCCTTAGACTGGCCGTACGCGAAGCCGCCCGTGTTGACTTTGTTGAAGCCCGCGATGCTGCTCGTGGCCACGACCTGCGACTTCGGCCACACGTTCCCCTGCTTGTTACCCGCGTCCAGCAGCGGCAGGAACGCCATCGTCGTGTACCACACGGCCGACGTGTTGACCACGAAGGTCTGCGTGAAGTCCTCCACGGGCACGCCGAAGTTCTCTTCGGCGAACTCGGCGACGCTCATGTCCGGACTGGCGCGCTTGGTCATGGGTCCGCCCACGCCTGAATTGCACACCAGCAGATTAGCGAAGCCGGTTTCCCGCGTGACTTGGTCCACGGCGGACTTCAGGCTCTCTTTGGATGTCACGTCGCACGTAAGAGGCACTACGACGGAAGGCTTGCCGATAGTCTTTGCTGCCTCCTGCAGGACGTCTGCACGTCTTCCTAGGATGTATACTTTGGCAGCTCCGTTCTCAGCCAAAGCTCTGGACATCATCAGACCGATGCCTGCTATGAGGTTAGCATCTGGATGTCAAAGTTGAACTTGACAGCAATGCATACCTGTCCCGCCGCCCGTCACCACCGCAACCATGCCATTGACGTTGAAGATATCGCCAGCAGCTACTGACGAACTGGCTGTTGCTTGAGAAGACATCGTTTCAGGGTTGTTGTTCAAGCTATCTCGAGATTAAGGTATAGTTTTTTCAGCTATAGTTGAAAGCCAGACAAGTTTTTCGGGTACGCCACCTACCTTTTAAAGGGTGCTTGAGATGTTTGCTTAGAAATACCGAGGTTCCACTTGACTTCAGATGGAGTATCCGACTACTTAGCATATATCCATAGTGTCATAGTCTCGGGTATCCCAGTCTTCCAGGTTGTCAAGTTTCAACAGCTTGAGGCGTTAACTTGATAGGGGATAGGTCGCCAAGTGGCACGGTGGTAACCTACATGTAGTGAGTTTGAGCAGGTTGGATGCTTCGTCTTCATCATCGAACGACCACCACTAAACTGTAAAAAGCCATTTCGGATTCGCAAAAATAGACATGGAACATAATGGAGCTTCCGAGTAGACGGCTTGCATCCGGCAGTGGTTGCTGGACTTGGTTCGAAGCATGTGTCTCTGCGTGCCCGAAGAGCTACATGTACAGGAACTGCGGCCACGCTACGATCCATGCTTGTAATTGTACCCCTCAGTGGAGTTGAATAACGACGAATATAGATGATTGCTGAACCTCTTGTAATGGTGTTTGATTGCAAATACTAATGATAGTGATATAAGAGTCTAGACGACAGTAAGCCCAACCTGGGACAACTTCAGGAGAAGGAAGTGGCCGAATATTGCAGACTGCAAGACACCAAAAGCAACTTTGTAGTTGTGATAAGCTTCGAGGCCCTCACTGAGTATGTAGCCTGGTTGGCCCACTTTAAAGTGCCATGGGCTTGGCAACGAGCGTCCAGGGTCGCCCTGATCTACAGACAAAGGCTAATTTTCTTTTTGAATTGGTCCTATCAGTTGCGATTGAAAACTCCCTGCAAATCCGCCCTAAACACTTTGGGTGACAATACAAGCAAATACACAATATGGTCAAACGAAAGAGATACGAGCCTAAGCTGGATGCGCAACTTCAGGATCTCGAAGTCAAGCTTTTCCGCGCTTTGAAGACTGCCAAAGGTTTCGAGCGACAACGCCTGGCCAAGAGAGTTCGCGAAGCCAACCTGGACAAGGTCGAGCGATTGGAGAGGGAGGTGGCTGTCTTGAAGGTGCGCTTTCAATTCCTCTTGGACCTTACTTACGCTTCATCCTGCTAATGTGGATAACAAAAACAGAGTCTGGACCTTCACCAAGCCGCCCATGCCATCCTGTGCTCCCATATACTCAAGATCAAGGGCGTCGCCGAGTCCCCCAACCTGCCCGAGACTATCAAGCCCGTGCCGAAACCCAACGTGACCGAGGAGGAACGCAGCGCCCTACACAATGTCACCAGCGGGCTCTGCAACCGGAAGCAGGTCAAGGACGTGTTGGACGAGGCCGTCAAGGCCACCTGCCTAGCCCTGCGTTTAGATCTGCCGGGCAAAGGAGCCAAGGCCGGCAAGGGCAAGGCCGGGCGAGAAGAACCGGAAGAACAGGCCGACGACAGGAACGAGAAGTCGGCGCGCAAAGCCAAGACCGCTGTCGATGGCACGAAGCCCAAATCCCAGAAGAAACCTGCCGAGTCCGACGACGAGGAGAGCGAGGACGAATGGGAGGGCGTTTCTGGTGATGAGGGGCACGCTTCCGACGGCGAAGAGGAGGAAGAGAAGGCTCTTTCGCGCTACGAGGCCCTGGTGGGTGTGTCGAGTGATTCAGAAGGAGGCGACCTGGATGGCGACGAGAACGATGTGCAAAACAGTCGTACTGCTGCCATTAAGAAAGGTTCGCAGGCCGAAGTTCGAGGTCCGTCCGACTACTTCTCTGGAGGAGAATCCGATGCAGATGATGACGATGCTGCCGTAGACCTGGACGAAGATGAAGAAGATGAGGAGGAAGAAGAAGATGAGGAGGAGGAAGAAGAAGAAGCAGATGATGAAAGTGATGCCTCGAGCGAAGCAGTATCGCCACCGCCGAAGAAGGCGCGCGCATCGAAGGCCGCCGCTTCAAAGAACGGGGACTCTACCTTCTTGCCTTCGTTAATGGGTGGCTACATCTCCGGCAGCGAAAGCGATGCGTCTGATGTGGACGTTGCCCCTGCGCGCAACAACCGCCGGGGCCAGCGCGCCCGCCAAGCCATTTGGGAGAAGAAGTTCAAGCAGGAAGCCAAGCACCTCAACAAGCCCAAGGACTCGCGAGACGACGGCTGGGATCCCAAGAGGGGCGCCGTCGGTAACGAGCACGGCGCGCCTTGGAAGCAGGGCATCAAATCCGCGTTTGAGAAACGGGCGAAGCCGACAGAACCAGCTCCCGAGGGCGTACATCCCGATCGGCATCGCAATTTCGATGACTCCTCGGCCGCCCGCCCAAGCCTAACCGCCGCGCTCTTAGGGACGCGGCTCAATCCAGACTTCCGCACCGCAGCTTTGGGGACTCGACCCCCAAGCCTCGTTTCGAACCGGCCGTCGAAGCTGCTCCCAAGCCTCCGCCGAAACCGGCGAAGCCAAAGCGAGACGATACTGGTCCTCTGCATGCCTCTTGGGAAAAGGCCAAGGCTGCGAAGGAGAAGATGGCGAATGCGAAGTTCGAGGGCAAGAAGATTACTTTCGACTAGATACCACGTTTTAGCGATCAACACATTAAACCCATTTCAAGTCAATAGAACGTGAATGTGAGTATTAAGGCTATCTGAAGTAAGAAACCATTTCCATGAATGAAGTCGTCGATTCCATTTCCTCCGCTTGGTACCCTCTGGCAACCATCCTGTAATTCCTTCGCAAATTAGAACCACCCCTTGCTCATGGGCGACCGCCGTCTCAAAATCGAGAGGTAGGGACTATCCGGCTTTCCAAATCCGGTATGTCGTGGTTAGTGTGTGTTCGCAAAATCGAATCGCAATGGGCATCATTCGGTGAAGTAGAATGAAGGGGTATCTCATGATAATGCAGAGGATCCAGTAAACTGCTACTCCAAGTTGAGTAGCGATAACTGGTTCCATATCGAGAAATGTGTGCCATTCGCCCACCAATGGTGGAGGCTGATAGGATGGTACAGAGAATACAGATAAGTGAAAGATCGGAAAGACATCGCAAGTGGTATGAGTAATGATGCTGTTGATGAGAAAAAGCTAATCCTCAATGGATATCGGGGTATCTGGCGTGGTTCCAGCTTCGGAAGCTGAAGCTCCAGATTCGGACGGCGTCTCGGTGCGCAGGCGCTTCGGGCTGCGCTGATTTTCGCTTCCAGCGTATGGGCTGAAGCACCGGCGCTTGAAGATCGAAGAAGCAACCGATGGGGAAGGGCCACCTCTCCAGCTGCTGCTGACGCTCTCAACGTCTGAATAATCGAGGGTACGCGTACGGTCGGTCTCCTGCGATGGCTTATTGTTGTTATCGTCCTCGTCGATCTCCATGGGCACATTGAGGCTTGAGCCGGCAAGGGGGGCAGCAGCTCTGCTCGGACTGGGTCCAGGCCTCGAAGGTCCAGGGCCGGGGCCGCTGCTCTCGTCCTTGATCTCGGTAGATCCGCCGTCGCTCTCGTCTACCGCAGCAGCGAGTCTGCTCGGGCCAGCATTGTCGTCGCTGGTAAGGTCGATGATCTTGTGCTTCTCCTCGTCGGTGTCCGTCTTGAAGTACGTAGACGCGCGGTCCGAGCGGACGAACAACGAGGATCGGTCGTCGTCCTGGGGCACAAACATCGAGGATGACTCGCTGCCGCCATCGCCCTTCTCGCTATCGGCTGCGTCGTTCTCATCTTCGCCGTCCTCATCTTCGTTGATCTCATCTTCGCCGTTCTCGTCATTGTCGCTATTATTGTCCTCGCTGCCAGATGCGTTATCTTGGTCCACATCAATGACACCCAGGTCGCCTGCATCGTCACCCGCATCAGCTGTGGACGAGGATACGGTGCTGGCACGTCTGCGGGAGCTCTGGCCAGCGCTGACATAATTTGCAGCCGTCGAGTAGTCAGATGTTATACCAGTAACTTGAGTATTGTGGGGACGGGAGCTGTCGTCCGAATCACCACTACTGTCAGTAGTAGTCGAGACATTGTCCGAATCATCTTCAGCGTCTTCGTCGACGCTTTCCGAGTCGTCACGTAGGTCTACCTGGTCAATGCCATCGTTGATATCGTCGATAGCGCTATCATTCTCCGGGCCTCCAAGATCGGCGACGTCCTCACCATTATTGGGATCGAGGTTCCCATCATCCATTTCGACGTCAACGCCGCTGTCGTTGTCACCTCCACCATTAACAGATGGGGTAGAGCGTGCCTCGCTGCTCATGACGCTGATGGTGTCGCCATCATCATCATCGCCAACGATATCTCCTATGGGATCATTATCGGCATACCATCTTCTAACGATCTGCTTGTCATCTTCAGTTGGCACAAAGTTTCCAAGTCCTCCGATCGGCGAGAGGTTTTCTAGCTCGGATGCGAATGCGTAGTCTGGTTCCTTACGGCGGGTGACGACAGAATTGATGTCGTCGACCGCACTCCAGTCGCGAATATTCTGGCGAACAGTCTTGCCTTGGGCCTCGCGTATTCTTACATAGGTCATTTCTCGTAGCTGGTAGATGAAATCAAGGCCATGCATGGTTCTAATACTGCGGTACTGTCGGTGGTTAGGCTGAATTCGCGTGTTTTCCATCAGCACTTTGAATGAGTCCTTCAGGTCAAGCCCAGATCCATCGTAGGGAACGCCGCTGTTTTCGTTCTCGCCTTGTATCTCATACTTTCTGCGGGTTCGTCGTTCGTCTAGTTCTTGGACGTGAATCACCAGTGTCTTGAGACGCCGGGTATCGCAGAAAAACTGGAGAGGTATGGTTCGTTGGTTCACAAGGGATGGGTGACGAGGCATAATAGCTCCGTGCCAGAACAACTCCACGTTCACGATTCGCTCCAAACGAGAGCCGATGCCTTTCATGAATCGGCCCAACTCTCCTAGAGGAGAATGCGAAGGTGTTTAGTCCATAGAACGCATGTACGCCAATGTACAGCCATCTCTTGCAGACCATCAGCATACGAAGAACCTTATTGGGCCGGTGAGCTAGGGTAACGGAACACTGCCGATCACCGCCCAGAAGAAGCGATGCAGTGGTTTGCCAACCAGTGGGGGATTACCGGGGTCCAAGCGGGAAAGGCAGTGAACAAGGTCCGTTTTGACAAAAAGATACCGGAAGATGTGCTCTTGAATATCGCGATCGAGCCCATTGAAATTGAAGGGTCGGCGTGGCATCACATCTTGGCCAGCGGGTGGCGCTGGGGAGTCTTGCCGGACGAATAGCTCGGACTCGTTATCGCTACCACCACCATCGTTGGCTCCTTCGCCATCAACGGGCATATTATCGTTGTCATTGTCGTTATCGTGGCCATCCCCACCACCGTCGAGGCTGTATGCGGCTCTCATCTGCCTTTCTCCGAGCCTTCGAGCAGAAAGGGTGAGCTGCGGATGGACGTTGGTGGTGACCTGTGACATATTAAGCTGCTGGCAAGCTGCCTTGTAGACCACAGCGTAAGGATCTCTTTCCCGCCATAGCCGGGTCCACGACGTGGGAGGAGGACGAATTCCACGATTGCGATCTCGTAGTTCTTGTATTTCTCTTTGGAGCTGTATAATACTGTTCTCGAAAGCCGCAATCGATCCGTCCTTCTCTCTGATACGATGTCGCAAATCGTTTATCGTTCTTCTCAAATGTGCAATACGTCTATTACCTCTTTCCTTGATATCTCTGATTTCGTCCTCCTTTCGCCGGTACTCGACGATGAGTTTCTCGTGGGACCACAGAGTAATGTCGTCTCCATTATTGGGACCATCCTCGGAAAAGTAGGCCTCATCATCATCATCATCTTCTTCTTCGATGATAGCCGGCGTGACAGATTCGTCGCCGTCATTGTCGTCGTCCTCGTCTCCAGAATGATTGCATGAGCCGTACCCAGAGTCGCTCCTAGGGTTGCTGGTTCCGTTACCCGAATCATCACCATCATCGTCTGGCGGGCCGCCTGGGGCCTGGGGCAGTCTGCTGGGGCCTCCGCCGCTGCCCCCGACACTACGTCCAGAGTTGCTGCTTCCGTTATCCGAGCCATCGCCACCATCGTCTGGTGAACCACCTGCGGCCTGAGCTGGTCTGCTGGGGCCTTCACCGTTGTCTCTGAGGCTGCTTACAGTCTCTGCGGCAGTCGATTCATTGCTGTCATCAAGGGGTGGGTCCCATTTACTCTTGTTCACGACTTCGATTGAGCCGTTATCACTCTCGTTGTCCGAGCCCTCATCGCTCGAATTGCTGGAGAGATCCATGGTCATGTCTGAAAGTTGAACGGATGAAAATCAGAAATCTGGTGCGATGAATCAGAAATGGAAGCCCACTTCAAAAATGAGTCAGGTTTGAGAAGGGTCTGATATGGCCTGTTATCTGTCTGGTCAGGAACAAGGAAGTATGTGTGCCTCCAAAAAGGAACACAAAATCAAGAGTTGTGTGATGATAAATAAGAGGCCACAGAGTAGCTTCTATGGGTAATGGCAGTTATCACTTGACCACACTGGAAGTGAAGAATATAAGTGAGAGGAATAATGTTGATGACTTTGGAGATGATGTTTATGTTCCAGTGTTGAATACCTTACCTTGTACATACCTTGGTGCTGATGAGAACCTTTGGAACAGAAGTTGCGATTATGTGGCATGCGAGGAAAGGTTGGAGAAGGTATGTTGTCTTATACGAAGTTGGGAAGTAGGTAAGGTGTTGCTTTATGGAGGCAGTGGCCAGATCGTTTGACATGTTGAGGGCGAGAGAGAACGAGAAATTGCTAGGAGACAACTAGCACGAGTGATACATGTACTTACCTCCTTTGAAATCTTCAGAACGTTGAATGCTTGATCCCAGGATTATTAGCTTGAGGGTGTTCACAGAAGGCGGCTTGCAAGAAAAAGGCCGTTGGGGTTGCGTATACGGGCCAGTGGGCTTGCGTATAAGAGGGACGATGAGAGAGCTCAACTACCCGAGAAACAAATCCCAGCAGACGAATGATCACAGTGTGTGAGGCTGAACTGGTTTGCATTGATGATCTTAGAACGGGAATTTGACGGCACTCGAGTGATGGACATTTAAAGGTGGGTGGTGATGAGAAGAGGGAATCGATAGTAGAGACAGTGAATACATGAGACGGAAGGCACTTACCAGAAGCCGGACAAATTTGGCGGGGAACATGGACTTGATTCAATTAGAAGCGGAGAGTGAGTGTATTCACTCCAGGCATGCGGACTTGAGGTGACCAACTGACAACCTTGGGTGAAAAAGAACTAGGGGTTCTGGTCGTGTGTTCTCGGATCAGTTTGGAGAGGTGGTCCAACTAGTTGATATTCTCTTATGAGACAAAGACTTCCTCATTTCAAAAAGGTGTAGCTGCGAAGTGAAGGAATTGAATGGTAATTAACGGTTGGTGTTTCAAAGCTCCTTCCTGACGATAATGGGAAAGAAGCCCTGTGTTGGTGAAGTGCTGTCGATGGTACGTTCCCGGTTGTTTGTGACGAAGCCCGACTTCTATCACAATGATGAGATGTCAGGTGCGTGTGAAATGGAAAGTTAAGGCAGTAATGTTTGACTTCCTGGAACGGCGAGCTTTCAAAATACTGCTGTCGTCAGGGAGAAGGTAGGTAACTTGAGCTTCTTCTGGTTGCGGGCGTTGGGGACCGCTATCCAGATGGATGAAGCCAAAGAAAGAGACAGCATTGATAACCTGCTCGTCACATGGAGGACTATTGAGTAAAAATTGGGAGAAGAGACAACCAGGAAGAGGGCGGATTGGCATTGAATGGAGTGACGTTGAACAAAGGAGCAGTGTGAGTCTGGGAGAAAGGGGGGATAACAAGTGTATTGGTTTCCTGCATCTACCAAGAAGGCACCACAGGGTCGCTCAAGATGTGCCTGTATGTTTTGTTATGTCCTGTATCTGGCAACCAAGAAATTACAAACCTCAAATCTAACAACTGAAGACATCTATCTTATTGGGTATCAAGGGTAAGCGACCAACTACTTAGACCCAACGCCCATCGATCTAAACCAATCCATAACGCCTGTATAGACGACCAGGAGGATACCACCACCGGGACCTAGCCGCAGCACCTTGGGCGCGAAACCACGGTAGAGAGAACCGAATCCTTCCTCGCGCAGTACCATAAAGACGGATGGCCATGCCCACTGCAATAAACTGTGTAAGTGACTGATCTGTTACAGAAGCAGGAAGCTTTACTTACGTTGTACTTCGGCACTACGCCGGGAATCTTCGGGCTGTTCTGAATACGGGATTTGACCACGTCCATCGGCGTGTTACTAATTACTGGTGAGCACTGACCTCAAATGCAAGAATAATTCGAGTGAGTGACTAGAGAAACTTACATGATAGTACCGACTGTACCACCAATAGAACCAGCAATAATGTCGTTGACGATTTGCGACTTCTTCGAGTTGGCCGAGGGCAACAGTTGACGGACTTGGAAAATGCCTATGATAATGCGAGTTAGTCAGGTAGTTGGGACATAAGATAAACACACCAAAGGTGGACTTACAGCCAAAGTATCCGGCGTTCCAGAGAATGTGACGCCACAGAGTGGACTCTAGACCGTTGTAAAGGGCCATAGGACCCTCGTTTTTGATAATCTTCATCAGAGCATCTCCGGGGCCAGCATACTTGCCACCGGAGGCCTTGTCTTGAAGTCGGATCTTGACGAGCTCGAAAGGCACCACAACGAAAGCTTCAGTCGCACCAGCCGTGGCGCCGGTCAGAATGGACAGGCCTTGTGTCATCTTCTGGGCACCGAAGGCATTGCGATACACCTTGCCCCACGAATCGTTGGCAGCAAACTTGGTGGCTCTCTTGGGGGCCTCCATAAGAATGGGTGCCAGAATACCACTGCGCGGCTATTAGTATTCACTCCACCAATACCATTTTCGGGACGGCTAACCGGTAGAGACGGCCGGGGCCTTCGGTTCGGACGATGTTCTGGAAGGTCTGGACCATGCCAATGCTCTCGGTCGCAAGCTGTTGTCTACTCCGAAGTAATGGTCAGCTTAGGGTCGAGAGTGCACGTTATGCAACAGCATTCGCAGCACTAACCGTGTCTTGACAACATCTGTGGGGTACATGACCAGGATCTCCGACACACCAGCAATTGCGCCTATGCGAAAGGTCAGCAGGAGTAAGTAGAGAGGCAGAGTTAGCACCGGTACTGACCAGCGGCGAACTGGTAAACGAAGGGGAGGGGCTTGTCCTGGGGCGACATCTTGACAGCGGGGTATTGGGATTTCGATGAGTAGTTGTCGCCGGACACCAGTGGTGGAAGTTGAAGTCAGACTTTCCAGGAGCCCACAGTGTTTACTAGACGTCGAGTGCAGGGCAATTGGTGGTGCGACAGGAGAAACAAGCGACTTGTGTGTAATGAGGCACGCGACAAGGAAATTGAAATAATTCTTGAGCCGAGCGCTTAATCCCGCGGCGTTGCATGCGATAACGGCTATGGTGGGTCAGCCGCCTGTCATAAAATAAAGTAACCCCGGACTCTCTCGGCTTGCAACGCCTGTACGAAACAGACGTCAGGTTGTATCATCCATCTTCCACTGCCCCGGTCAGCATCTTCGCTCATATCTTGTTCCTGGACAAGTCCAAAGTCAATGTGCCACACAGATGTAGATAGGGACTCTATAGTTTTATAGTCTATGGTTCCTCCTGATTGATTTACTTACTGCACTTCAATGAAAAGCCCTTACTCGAACCATAGCCAGATAGACAAATCCCAACAAATAACATGTCTCTCGCTGAAACGTATGCATGTAACCGTTCTCACGCATATGCGCTTTTGTATATAGAGCATTCCTGGCTGCAGGTATGCCTTTCCTCCGACTAGTAATGTATGCAATGATTCCTTCTGTCAGTTAATGGTCTGGTGCATTCATGCTCACCGGTCTAGCGATGCGAACTGGCGCGAACTGCATCGCGGGGCATCTAGGCATGCATGCTATAGCTCCACTGCTCTAGTCCCTATCTGCAGGAGCGACGAATATATATATTGAAAGCCCATATCCTCTTCTTGATCTACATGGATGATGTCGAAAAGCCCAAAGGCCTGTCGCTGTTCTGCAATTTGGTATGCAATACCCTAGACGTGCGATTTCAACAATTGATCGGCTGATAGGGCTGTAGATTGCGCTCGGAAGCTTCTAGGATGTAGCTCGGGGCATGGGATCATAAGCTGTCCTTACCCTGAGGATCCCCCATGAGTCTACGTTAGCGCTTCCGATTGGTCGGGCGCGACAGTGTCGCGAGCGCACAAGGTTCCATTACATGACACACATCATCATCTCGAGAGTCGACAAAGTTGCCCTCCTGAACTACCCCGCCACCACAGCATCTCCTGCGATAGATATACTTGTAAGTGCCCCCCTGGCTTCTATGCTTGTACAATCTCATCTTCCAGGAATAGGGACGATTTGTTGAAGAGTGATTTATTTACTGTGTGTGTGTGTGTGCTAGCTAAGTGGCGACTGGACTGAAGTTCACCCTGATCTGTACTCTGTACCTATCCCGATAAGCCAAACCTTATCTCCCCTTGCCACTGCTTCGATACTGCACCAACTCCGAACTCGAGTCGCGAAACCCTAAGGTTAATCTCCTATCGACTACCCCATCGACAGCCATACCGACCGTTGCGACGACAAATCAACAGACACCACAATCAGATAGAGAGAGCAATTCTCGAAGCTTGTCCTCCTTCTCCTCCGTCGCAGCAGCTTTAGAAAGCGCACCTTAAAAAGGCCGTGATCCTCGAGAATCACAGCGGGTGCCATTCGAGCTGCTTGGACCCCCAGCCGCCGTATACCACATGAGTCATCTACTTTGGAAGTACTACTGGGAAAACGATGTCGACAGATTCCGTCGGCTACTGGCTCCGGCCGGATACTCCCAGAATACGTATCCGTCCAAGAGTCCAGGCATTGTTGGAGTAGGAAGCCCCGGCGCATTCGGTACCTCTCCGCGACCGCTCGCCAAGTCGCGCAAAGTCTCCGGTCAAGCCTCCGCCGGCTTCTCCAAGGCCGACCTGAACAGTCGTGATCATGCCGGGCTGACTCTGCTTTTGCGCGCCGCCTCGTCGACCTCCGCGAATGCCATCCTCTTCGTCGAGGCCCTACTGGACCATCCCGCCATCGACTTATACGCCCAAGATTTCGAGAGTGGCTGGAACGCCCTCCACCGAGCACTGTACAATGGCAACATATCGATCGCAAGATTGTTACTCGACAAAGAACACAAAGACTTGCACGTGTCTATTGCTGGGAGCAATGCTGCGAAGGTCGGCCATCTGATCAAGACAAAAGATAACGAGGGCAATTCGCCGTTTGATGTCTACAATGCCACTATTGCGCTCCGCAGTCTAAGGATGGCCGAAGAAAAAGCGAAAGTGGATGATGATTCGGACAGCGAGGCAGGTTCGGACCTGGACGAGAATGGTCTGCATTCGACTAAACTACTGGGCCTCGGCGAAGAACTGTTCACATTTGGAAGCAACAAGAACCTCTCTTTGGGTCTTGGCGACCAAGATGATCGCCAATTTGCCGAGCGCGTCTACCTCCAGCGACCCGAGCATCTGGTTCAGTACTTCTATGATAAGCACCTTCAGCATCAGAAGAAGCAGAGGAGCCTGGTGGACTCATTCAGCTCCGACTTGTCTGAAGTTCCAGCGCTAATACAGAGTCGACCCCTTTACGTGCAGGATGCTGAGTTCTCCAAGTTGCACAGTGCTGTTCTTACAACAGACCCGATCTCTAACCTGTACGTATGTGGAGTAGGCCGCGGAGGGCGTCTCGGTTTAGGGGACGAGAACACGCGGTTTCACTTTACTCCTGTGCAAGGTCCGTTACTCGACAAGCAAGTCGTCTCAGTTGCTCTGGGGCAGAATCATACCTTGGCTATTACTACCGGTGGGGAGTTGTGGACTTGGGGCCTGAACACCTTTTCCCAGCTCGGCTATGTTCTCCCACCACCCCTAAAGGCAGACGAAGAGCCGATGAGCACATCACCTCGGCAAGTATTTGGCCCTCTCAAGAAAGAAGTGGTGCTAGGCATTGCTGCATCATCCATCCATTCCGTTGCCCATACTGGTTCCTCGCTATATTGCTGGGGAAAAAATGTTGGGCAACTCGCGTTGATGGATGCTGACTCGAGATCTTTGGAAATCCAGCCAATTCCCCGAAAGGTGGCTGCATCGCTGCTCTCGTCGCACTCATCCATCGTGATGGTCTCGGCCATCGAAAAGGCGACAACTTGTTTATTCGAAGACCGTACTGTCTGCGTCTTCACGAATTACGGTTACAACATGATCAAGTTCCCCTTTTTCGATAGTTTGACAAACTCTACGCTACAACGATCTGGAAGACTCTCTTTGTCTTCCAGATACGATCCTGGCCGCAAGGAAATTCGTACCATCACATCTGGTGGAGAGACAATCGCTGCATTAACGGGCAGCGGTGATCTATTCACCATGTCACTCAATTTGAAGAACGATGGATCGTCATTGGCTATCTCGACGTCAACCACGAACCCAGCGCGCATCAAGGGTGCTGTTACTACGCCACAACTCATTTGGAGCTCCAAGAAGGATGGAGCTGCTTCTGTGAGTGTGGCAGAGAATGGATCGGTACTGATCTCAACTCAATCTGGAGCAGTATGGCGTCGCATCAAGAGAACCAAGGCAAAGGACACCAAGGCAGCTGGTCCTTCAGATGGGAAAAGGAAGGATTTCAAATTCCAGCGTGTCCCTTTTATCAGCGGGGTCGCGGCCGTGCGAAGTTCCCCCTTTGGCGCTTATGCGGCAGTCCGCAAAGACTGTGACGTGACTCGTGACCAGGTGGAGGTTGATGAGCAGAACCTTTGGGGTGATATGGCGCCGCTCTGCGCCTTAAGAGGCTTCAAGGCTGCTAATGGGACGAAACGTGAAAACAAAGACACCTGGAAGTTCCAGGATCCTGATGTCCTCAAAGGCCGAGTTGATGCGGTGGCTTACGAGGTGCTGACTTCCACTGATCTTGAAGAAGATATGCAATCACACATTCGGCAGTGGCGATACAGGAACGATAGTACTGGAGCAGTTGTTTGCACAAGCTCATGCCCTGAAATCCAGATTCCAGTACATACCTGGATTATGTCTGCTCGAAGTCCCACATTGCGAATGGGACTGCAACGATTCCACGGGACAGGCGCTTTCGAAATACCTGAACTGCTCACTTGCAATACGGAGGACGGCACTATTGTCATCCAGTTTGCTGGTATCGACCTGATTACTCTATTGAATTTCGTTGTCTACTCCTATGCGGACCGGGTGATTCCGGCCTGGAACTTTACCCGCCAATCACCTCCACTTGCAAGCCGCTACCGACAGGTTCGCAACGAGCTCATGAAGGTCGCTACTAAACTCGGCATGCTTAAACTGGAGCAATCGGCAAGACTGCAGAGTTCTCCTTTACGGACAATGGATCAGGATTACCGCAAAGCTATCGAAGACCCAATATACTTCGAAGATGGAGATACTTTACTCGAGCTCGATGGGGACGAGATCCCAGTCCATAGCACTCTGCTATGCCAACGATGCCCGTGGTTCCAGGGTCTCTTCAATGGTCGATCTGGCGGGATGTGGCTTGCAAACCGCATGAAGGGACAAGCCACATCTGACAGAGTTCCCATCGACATGAAGCACTTCGATCCGGAGTCATTCCATTACGTTCTCCAACATCTTTATGGCGACGTGGGCGAGGAACTGTTCGACGAAGTGGTTGCAGATAGCATTGACGAATTCTCGGAGCTCGTCGTGGATGTAATGAACATTGCCAATGAGCTAATGATAGATCGACTCTCCCAGATTTGCCAGAAGATCTTGGGCCGGTTTGGTACGTCCATCACGAGATACACAGTGGTCATTTTGTCTAACTTGATGCAGTTACGATGCGTAACATCTCAACTTTACTCAACCTAATCAGCATATGTTCAGTTACCGAGTTCAAAGACAAGAGCCTTGAATATATCTGTCTTCAAATGGAATCAATGCTTGAGAACCAGTAAGTGATTGTCTCGTGTCCATTACGCAGTCTGACCTCTCTCGGTCAATGAGCTAACTCCTGTCAGTCTTCTTGACAACCTGGATGAGGAGCTTCTTCTAGAACTTGATGAAGTTGTCAGGGATAACCAGCTCGCTCGATGCCCATTTGCGAGAAGTGGCCGAGCTGACTTGCTGCTCCACGAACGATATCCTCAGCTGGCCAGCGATATAGACGAGGAAAGGCAAAGACGTGTGCGGGAGATGGCCTACAAAGCCATGTCAAAGGACGAGGAGAAGAAGATTTCATCGTCCTTTAAGGCTCGCATTGGTAGTCTCGACGACATGTCTGGTGTGTCGCTCACACCTGACAAGACGAGGCAGAAATCGCGTACTCCTCGCAACGAGCCGTTCAGCCCTGAACTCCGGCCCAAGAACTCCCAAGCCGACCTGATGTTTGACATGGAGGACGATGGATCATCCAGTGTCTCCAGCCCTCTGTCTCCTTGCCCCAAACCACTTGACGCCGGTCTGCGCAAAGAGCTAGACCAGCTCCCAAGCCTATCGGAGAGCAGCTGGAAAGGCCCGAAAGGAAAGTCGATTCAACGAGCAGACGAAGCCGCCGCGAGCCCTCCGACCCCTTTGGCTCTACGGCCTGCTTTGTCTCCGCCTTCCAGCGGAGCAAACAGGCGAGTATCAAGCAGTGGTGTGCCATGGGCCGCGGCACCGCTTCCCACTTCGAAACTGGGACTTCAAGACATTATGAATGAGTCCAAGTCGACGCAGTCAGCTCTCTCTGCAGAGCTTGCCGCGGAAAAGAAAGAAGCCGCGAAGCTGACGCCGCAAAAGGTGTCCCAGAAAGAACGGAAGAGATTTCTGCAACAGCAAGCCGAGGAGGCCGCCAGGGAAGAAGCTCAGGCCGCTCAGCAAAGGCAGACTCCGTGGATCCAGATTGACGACAAGAAGGCGGCATCGCCATGGAAGAGCAGCCCGGCACCGCCCAAGACTTCCATCAAGGACGTCCTCAGCACTGAGGCCAAGGCATCCTCCTCCCTCGCTGTTCCAGGCGCGAAGCCGGTCGTGGCCGCAGAGTCGTCGGGCAAGTCGACTCCCCGCAGAACAGCATCGCCCGATACCCGGTTTCCTGGTCAAATCCGCTCCGGGTCGGCGACGCCGCGCGGCTCCGCGGCCCGCGCCAGCAGCTCCAGTCTACCGGCCAAAGCAGCAGCCGGCCCGTCCCAGTCTTCCCCTAGTCCCTCCCACGTCCCGGAGAACAAGCCTCTGGTGCCGCATTCCAAGTCGTACATGCAGAAGACGCCGAAACAGTTCGAGTCCCTCATTGGGCTGGGGCTGGCGGACATTATTGACCATCAGCGGCGAGAGCAGGAGAGTGTCAAAGAGGCCGTGGCGAAGCGCAGTCTGCAAGAGATCCAGCAAGAGCAGGCGTTCCAGGAGTGGTGGGACCAGGAGAGCCGGCGCACGCAGGAGGAGGAGGCCAGGAGAGTCGCCCGCGAGAAAGACAGGGGAGAGAAGAAGGGAGGCAACAATCGACGTAAAGGAAGAGGGGGTAAACCGAAGGACGGTGGTGCTGCTGCCGCGGCTACCGCCTCACAAAACAAGAGTACTAACAACGGGAACGGAGCCGCGGTCTCAGCAGCGCCGGTACCGGTGGCTACAGACGCAAGTAGAAACGGTCATGCCCATAGCCATGGCAGAGGGAGGGGACGTGGTCAAAGAGGTGGGAAGGCGTGAAGAGAGAGCGAGAGAGGTCTACAGTTATTAGACACGGATTTTCTTGCATGGAAACGGATGAAGCCTTGAATTCTACTATATATAGCATCGCACAAATCCTGGGGTGTTGCACATCATCGGCGTTTATGTTCTTGTCTGTCCAAGCTTGGTGGCTCTCTCGGCTGTTAGGGGGGCGTGTTCCCTCATTCCCTTCAATTATATATGTACATGTCATGTTGAAGATGCATTGGCTGGTCTAAATATACACAACTTTTTCGCCCCTCTCACACACATGCAAGAATACATAACATGTCGACTTTCAAGCCGGTGGTTGCGGGATTCTGGTATCAATAGCGACAGAAGGGGTTTAAAGTCCTATTCACCAGTAAGATTGGACACAGAAAAGACGTTTGGGGAATTAGAGGTTTAGAACTATCTACTACTATTGCAAGTCAAACCCGTGGCCTGCCCCTTTCATTTGCAGGCAGTAAAATGCTTCTCTCCTTTGTGAGCTAATATCGTCTTCGCCTTCTTCGTCACCTTGGCCCTCTTACATTTTTCCATTCCCATCCAACTCTCTTACAAATCAAGGAAAACGTAGAGCCTAGTGACCAGCCATGATTGCGTGGTAATGAGACCACGCAAGATTGCGGCTGTGTCTGAGTAATACATCCTCGGTAAGAGGCAGTTTCAGGATGCGTTGGTGATCCATCTGTAGTTTGCATGCGTTAGCCGTTGTCCATTGACTGCACATCCGAGTCGGGAGGCTTACCTGTCCCAGCTTTGCCATGTCTCCAACCACGCTCGCGACGACAGCTGCCATGTCTGTTAAAGCTGCATATTCCTGAATGCCAGCTTCGGGGGTGTTTCCGTGCATGGCAGGAAGACCCTCGAGCAATCCGTTGACAAGAGCATTTGGTGGCTGCTCGTGGCGGTTTTGGTAATCAACAAGCTGTAGGAAAGCCTTGTAGATTTCGCCACCCAGGTTCCAATCCGGCACCTGGGATTGGCGGCCATCGAATTGTCGCAACAGATCGGCCAGTGCGTGGAAATCGCGCTCAATGATCGCAACTGGGGCAACATCCTTGATGAAAGTGCGATGCGCTTCGGCGTACGAATCAGCCCGAAGAAGGCACTGAACTTCACTGGAGGCATCCTTCTTCACGCTGCGCATGTAGAGGGCCTTGGCATGCCATATCCATCGGGTGGGTATTTTGAGCTTCTCCGTAAGCTTCTTGAAGCTCTCCGACTGCTCGTTACCAATCAGACCAGCATGCCGCCATAGATGCTCTTGAATTGCCTTGGTTCGGGCGTTCGGGTCGGTGAGGTGGAGGAGGATAAAGGCTGCTTCCTCCCAGCTACCTTCCGTTGTCAATTGCGAGGCAAACGAAGTTGTTGCAGCGTCAGCTTTCTCGTCAGCATTCTTGCCGATCGAAACCTTGCCGGTAGCCGTCAAGGCCTGGCCGAGCTGCCAGCAGAGGCGGTAGTCTAGAGGAGAGAGCTGCGAGTTTTCGGGACGTAGTATCGCCTCGAGATCTGCACGCTCGTTCGAGTACAGCTGCAAAAGACCCCATATCAAGTCTTGACGCTGTTCTTCTTCAGGGTCATTCCAAATGCTCCGAATACCTTGTTCGGCAAACCATGTCATAGGCGGTATCTCCTTTTCCTGGTTGACGTCGTCCTGATACTTCTCGACGGCGTCAGCCACGAAATCCTCCGCTGAGATGGCATACCACAGTCTAAGTCCGAAAGCTTGCCTCCAATTGAGACCAAATTCCTTGGAAATGACAAATGACTTCATTCGGTTTTCCGTGGTGACATTCTTGCTACCCTCGCAGGCGCAAACGTTGCCACTCAGCATTTCGTACAATGCACGGAGCGGCTGGGAGAGTTCTGGCAGAACATGCGCGTCCTTCCACTCCTTGATCTGTTCGCGCATATCCTTCTTCATGGCGTCGCTGCTTCCGATAAGAGCGACTATGGTTGCCAAGCGGAAGTCTTTCCCGTCCAGTAGATGCTTGCAAGCTTCAGCTATTCTGTGACCTGCCAGCGAGGCCAAAGCCTTTTCTTCACTCATCCTTGCCATTGAAACGCCCTTGTTTGTTTCCTCGTCGAGCATTTGCTCCCAGAATTTGGACAGGTTCTCCCGTCTGATCTTCTCAACAGCGTCGGGGTCGTTTTGCAGGTCGGAAGGGACGTCAATGCTGTCGAAGAGCACGCTTGCAAGCTCCCACACGAGTTTTTCATGCTCAGCTGCAGCATTCTTCGAACCAGTCTCGGTGGCGAAATCCCTGATGCTCACTCGTGGGCCCATCACGGTGGGCACTCCACCATCAAGGTAAACCTCCGTCAGGTCGGCATGGGCCTGGAGTGCTTTGGCAGACATCTAGACTGAAGATCAGTATTGAATTATTCGAAGGGGAAAGATGAGTTCTGGGCAACATACCTCGTTTGTGAACTTAGCGATGCGAATGTCCTGTGACGAGGATACAATTGCACCTTTCATAACCGTCATGAGACCGTTCTTCTCAATGACACGACCTGATCTACCGAAGGGGGTGTCCTTAGGTGTTGCAGCAAAGACAAGGGTTCCGCTTGGACCCCAATTAGGACGAGGAACACTATGCCATTGGCGTTCTTTGTCATCCATATCAGATGCATCTAGGGTTTTCGTCGTTCTCTTGTACGGCCACTTTGCACTTTGCGGTCGAACCGAGGGCTGGACAACCTCGGCAGGAGCTTTGGCCTGATCAAAGATGGACTTCATCAAGTCAATACTCGTAGCAAACCCTTTGCTATCAGGCACCACCCTCTTCTTAGACGGTGATTTCGCACCAAGTACGCTTTCTTTACCGTAGGTATCTGCTCCACGCTGGCTTTTCAGGTGAACCCGGTCCCGCTTTCGGGGGCTGATGGTCTTCTGTAACATATCCATCCAGTCATCCCCAGCTGCGACTTGAACTTTTACAGGAGTAGCCGACTCCTTGATAGCACGCATTCTGGCTCTCATGATACCGGCTGGAGTTTCCTGAACAAAATCCAAGTGGCTGTCACTAACACTGAGCGAGTCGTCTTCTTGCTCCGCGGCGAGATGGTGTCTGAGGCGAGCACCCGCATCCTGATCCTCAGACATCGCATATTCCTCGTCTAGGTCATCTTGTCCAACAGGGACAAGAACCTGCGACTTAGAACCCACGGAGCGATCCCCTAAAAAAGACGACCGATAGTCACCAGCTTCGGCCATCTCCGGGACTTCATCGTCGTCTACGGCAACATCACCGTCAAATGCGCCAGGCAGAGCACGCTCCCTCCGCCCGAACTCGAAGTCATCCTCGTCGTACTCAGCTGCCAGAACTCAGGCTCTGCCTGTTTTCTTTGGGGTTCAACTCCTGACATCTCTGCAGAAGGATCCGCTTCGGCCCCTTCCTCGTCATCGTAATCTAGGCCATATGTTGTGAAATGCTCCACAGAGAATGTCCACTCGCCGGTCTCTATGTTGTAGTTCTCGAATTTAGTTCCGGGTATGCGTTTCAGGCGGTCAACATGTTTGGCAAGAGACGGGCCCTTTCTGCCCTTGTTCGACATGGAGGCACGTGGGTATGAGCTCTCCAAGTTGATCAGAGACGGAACGTTGAGACCCTTTCCAACGGCTGGCTTCTTTGCTTGGTTGGGGTAAACTGTGCAGGAACGAACCACGAAAACAACAATGTTCTCATACAGGTTACCGTAGTCGACGGTGTTGAGATCAACCGGCACCTTGAATTTGACCCAACCACAATTTACACGGCCAACAGTAAAGTCAACAACCTTCTGCCGCTGGACACGGTTCATGTTGTCGATTTCCTCCTTCGAAGGCTTCATCCAGTAGTCGCCAGGCTCACGATCAGATAAGGTATCTGTCGAAACTGGCGCGGAAGCCGTTGCCGGCTCCTCTTCGTGGACAATAGCCAGCTCCTTGCCGGTTACCTGCTCCATCTCGGAAGATAGTGGGCTAGACTTGGCACCATTGACGCCGTTGGGTCGAATGTAGCCGCTGCTACTGGATGGTTCGGCATTACCATTCTGAGCATCGCCATTCTCGTCCGCTTCTCCATTGCTCGTATCGAAACTCACACGCTTGGCAAGCTTACGAGATCCATTCGGGGTATCTTGAGGCGATTTGTCTTTTGTAGGGGTGGAGAAGAGATCCGTTCGGAGTTCCCTGTTGATAACCAATTTCTTGACGTTGTTGTTGCCGAACATTCTCGAGCTTGTGCTGGCCGAGAAAGCGCCCGGCGCCAGAAGACTATCATCGACATTGAAGCTACGACGCAGGTTGCTAGTAGAAATGCTCTTACCCAAGCTGCGCGTCAGACTGTTGCCAGTCAAAAGACTTTGGGAAGCGGTCCCAGGGGTACTCGATGCACTGGATGGGCTGGTGGGCGTTCCATACGTGCTATATGAGAACCCGAAGCCTCGCTTCTGGGGGTGTTGAACCGTGAGCCAGAAGCAGGGTTGAGCTTGTAGATGGGCAATACTGAAGGGCGTCTCGTCTGCTTCTTGCTAGACAGGGGTGTAGCGAGCGGACCTGGATCATTGGACTGGGTAGGTAGATTGCCAAACAGCGAGGTGGCTCCGAAAGCAGTAGGATCATTGACACTCGCAGTCAAAGCTTGCGGTGCATTCTGACTCTGTGTTGAGGCACCACCAAACAGAGAGGATCCCAGACCCTGGGGTTGCTGTTGACCTTGACTGTTGCCGAAAAGACCGCCCTGTTGCTGGTTCTGGTTGTTGCCGAAAACACTGCCGCCCGTAGGTTGTGTACTGCTGCCAAACAGGCCACCAGGCTTTTGCTGACTTTGATTCAGACCACCAAAGAGACCACCGCCAGTCTGTGGCTGTTGTGTCTGCTGTTGATTTTGGTTATTCAAGCCACCAAATAGACCACCGCCCTGAGTGTTGTTTTGAGCTGGCGTAGCGTTTCCAAAAAGACCACCGGTCGCTGGCTTTGCGCCACCGAACAGGCCTCCTCCTGAAGGTGCCTGGGCGCTGGCCCCGAATCCGGTATTCGTATTAGTGTTGGCGTTCCCGAAAAGACCGCCGCCGGTGTTGGTGCTGGGTGCTGCACTCTGGCCAAATACACCACCACCAGTCGCAGGCTTTTGCTGGTTGCCGAACAAGCCACCACCCTGCTGGTTGTTCTGTTGACCAAAAGCGCCGGTGTTGCTACCAAACCCGCCTCCAGTGCTCTGCTGAGTATTCGCGGCATTGCCAAAAAGACCTGTACCACCTGTGTTAGCCTGGGCATTTCCAAAGGTGCCAGTGTTGCCGGCGTTGGATCCGAATGCGCCAGTGGTATTGTTGTTGGCACCAAAGCCCGTGGAGGTGGTGTTGGTATTGTTGGCAGTGTTTCCGAAGCTGAACCCGCTGGGCTTGGCTTGGGCAGCATTGTTCCCACCGAACAATCCGCCGCCAGCATTGTTGTTTGTAGAACCAAAGCCTCCGGAGGTGTTGGCCGTGTTGGCACCAAATCCGGTACCACCGCCGCCGCCAAATAGTCCGCCCCCGGTAGAGGCCGCCGGCGCGGCGCTTGGCGTGCTACCAAATAATCCGCCAGTTGCTGGCTTGGCTGCGCCGAATAGTCCAGAGCCGCCGGTGGAGCCGAATCCAGTATTGGCGGTGTTTTGAGCACCGAACCCAGACGTGGTGGCATTGTTGTTGGTGCTACCAAAGAGGCCCCCAGTGGTCGAGGTATTGTTGTTGCCGCCAAAGCCGCTCGTTGTCGCTGTGTTGGAACCGAAGCCAGTGCTACCAAACGTACTTCCTCCGCTTCCAAAACCACCTCCGCCACCACTTCCGTAACGCCGTTGCGAGTTGTAGTCTTGAAGCCTCAGCTCTTCGGCGGACCACTTCTTGTACGGATCTTGGAACAGAATGTTCTGAAACGAGTTTTGGGCACTGCCGGTGGCGTTCTCCTTCTCTATAAGGGGCTGGAAGGTCGTCGCAGCTGTTCCTGGGGCTTCACCGAGGTTGCCTCCCAGGGCAGTGCTTGCAGGGGCACCGAAGGAGCCGCCACCAAAGCCTGTAGAAGGAGCCGCCGCTGGGGTGCCGCCAAAGAGGCCGCCAGTCGTTCCTGTCGTTGCGCCGGCACCGAAAGCAGGTTTGACCGCATTGTTGCTGCCAAAGAGTCCACCACCAGTATTTGCAGCGCCGCCAAAAGGACTTGGTGTGGCGGCGGCGGTGTTGTTGGAACCAAAGCCACCACCGAAACCGCCGCTGTTGGCCGTTGTGTTGGACGCGGAACCGAAGAGACCACCACTTGGAGAGGCACCAAAGGCGGGCTTCGCGGCACCACCACCAAAGGCACTTGTAGTATTGGCCGAACCGAAACCACCTGTAGTGCTACCGAAGCCGCCGGTGTTCGAAGTATTGCCGCCGCCACCGAAGAGACCGCCGCCAGTGTTCGTGGAACCGAAGCCGCCCGTGTTGGTATTAGTGTTGGCACCAAATCCACCTAGGCCGTAAGTCAGATACATTGTAGAAGTCGGGAGCCACTGCGGAAGGGGGGAAACTTACCTGAGGTAGCGTTGTTGGAGCCGAAACCACCGAAGCCGGTCGACGTGTTGGTATTGTTATTGTTGGAGCCGAAGCCGCCGAAGCCTCCTGAGCCAAACGACATCTCGACAGATGACTATGCGGTCGAGGCAGGAAGGCGCGCGGCCTTGTGGTGGAAAAAGTAGCGCGTCAGACGCGTGGAAGCTGGGATTAGGTGACCTCTAGCTATATAGCTGAAGACATGGGAGGAAGTGACAAAACACGCAGTGTTGCGATGATGGGATAATGGGTGCGATAGGGCCCCAATGGTGGTTGGTTGGGGGTTGTCGCAAGGAGAAGAGGCGGATGTGGCCAAAGTCAATATTTTTTTTCGCGATGTGACCTGCGTGAGCGAGCTCCTTGGTATGATGGAAAAAAGAGGCCGGGGGTGCTAGGGACAGCTGCACGGAATGCAATGCCCAAGGCCGGCTAAAAATGGATTGACTGGTGAACAGTACAAACAATGGACAACAGATGAACAAGGTCTTGGAGAACAAATCAATGTTCCAGTCTTGCAGGATCCGGGCTGGGTTTGATGAAAAGGAAGAAAGATGCGCAAGGTGCAGGCCCAATGCAAAGCTCAAGTGGGTGCCTGGATGAGACGTGAGAGAGAGCTGGTCTCGTCTGGCGGTGGTGAATTTGAATGGGTAGAACTGGACACGGCTGGGCAGCAGCAGATGGATCAAATGGGTCCCTCCCAGCTACCAGTCACACCAGTCGCAGCTCTGCAGCTTCTTTTTCCTCCTAAGAACTCCCGGGAACTCCTAACCTAGCACCTAGGAACCAGGTGCCTGTAGTAGCTAGCTTCTGGCTTAGGTGCTCAAGTGTTGGCCCAATTCGGACAGCCAGTCAATCAATCACTGACCCAGATCCCCGAGAAAGAAAAATGGAGATGATCGAGGTGTCTATGCAGCGCAGCGCAGGTGTTGGAGAGAAGACAGTCTACACTCAAGAATTTCCAGTGGTTGTGGTGGAGATACGTTCACTGACTGGATTGCTCGTGTACCTTGAGCGCCTGAGGCAAGTCACATGAGTGAGAGAAAACTCTCAGTTTCCCGGAGGCAACAACACGTAGAATTCACTCTCAGTCAACACTGCACCATAGGAAGAAGATGTGGTTTTACTTGGCGATGCTACACTCTTCCTATCCATCCAAAACTTGGTGTTTCAACTGGTGTTCTTCTCTAATAATAAGGCATGAGACAAATCAACAGATCGGGGGCTTCTTGCGCTTTATATAGGTCTCGGTCTGGGGGGGGGGGGCGGTGGGCGGTGGGCGGTGCTTGCTCTTGATTGTTAAGCAAGGCGGACTCGCTGTAATACGAGCACTGCTGCCTGGCTGCCTACTTAAGTCATCATCACCGACAGATCGATCAATATATTGCAGTTGCAGATAGTTCAACCATCCTCCTGAATAGAACTGATTCTCAATATTAATAACGACAACTATTTGCCCTTTCCCCAGTCATAAGACTCATTCGAGTCGTTTTCCTAACTTCAAGTTGGAGGGATTTTCCAAAGTGCTCTCGGAGACGTACACTGGCGATGGATTGCTGATGAGTAATGGCATGTGGTGATGGGACATGTGGTTGGCTGGCAGCATCTCATTATTCGTAGTGATAATTGAGCTCCTAGGTTAGGTGACTAGCCCAATGAATCTAATAAATAACTGCACTCATTACTGAGAAACGCGCCAGTCGCGCGACTGCCCCTCCTCTCTACCTCTGGTAAGGGTGCGACATTGAGCCCGCCGGCATGGCCAAGAACCTTGCTAGGAAGTTGGCGCGCTCTGCTTTGCTGGGACTGGGACTGGGTGGATGGAAAAGGGATCTACGGTCTACCACCAAACACGGTCGCGCGTCGCTCGCTCACTCGCTCACCAGCAAAAGGGCCGCTAATAATCGTCGTGGCCGTTGCAGCAACTCCCAACCTCACGATATTTCTATGTTTTCCATGTAAACCATTGAGAATCCTCTAATAACGGACGTATTATTGCGTACCCACGCCTTCGATGTTGGAAATCGATTGAGTCTCTGTCGTCCCCGAATTTGCAAGGTTCTTGTTTCCCTGGTCTTTTTACCCCCGCGACGTTATGGACTTTCGCTGTACACTACTTTGAATACCGCATCCACATCCGTTCCTTGCAAGCGAACACGCGCTGTTGATACCCTCTGAAAACTTCACGGCTTTTATCTGCAACCCTACACGATTTCGGCACTGAAAAGGAGCCATTCGCATGCGCAATTGAAGAGACCAGTACTTCATTGAAAATTTTGTTCCCGGACCCAGGCGTTGCTCTCCGTCACGAGTAGTCCGAGGGCAAATAACAAAAACCCGACGACACCGAATCCACACGGTTTACATTGCCGAAAGCATCACCCGAGGAGCGTGTCCGAGCCGACAAAACTCTGCGAATCGGCGGCCGCAAACAACCATTCTAGAGGTTTTCGGGACCTCGAGCGCATATTACCGCAACCCGCGTCCCGCGTTGCCGTGGAGATAGGGAAACCACAGGTCGCGCAGCCCAAGGGCAAAGCTTCGGCTATGAACAACTACGCCAGTACTGCTATGAATGACCACCGGCATTCCGAACGGTCAGGCACGCATGCCCTGTCACATCGGCCCAGCGTGGCGAGCGCGAGCACGTCGAGGATGCCTGGAGGGCGGTTCGTGCCGCCCGTACAGAACCCCCAGCAGGCCGAGCCATACGACCAGATATCCGATGAGCACCGGTCAGAAATAAACGATTGCGTATGTTTTCTTTTCTCATCTTTTTCATTTGTTTATCTGCGCAGTCTTCAAAGAGGGGGAAAGAAGAAAAAGGAGAATCGGCGGTGGCTAACCATCGCGCCGTTTCACAGTTTCAACTATTTGATATGAATAAAGACGAACAACTCGACTTCTTCCGAATTCCGCTACGCCCTCCAAGCCCTGGGCTTCTCCTCCCTACCACGCGCCGAGCTCATTTCCTCCTTCAAAGAATACGCCGTGCCGAGGCCGAACTGGAAACCGTTACCGCAGCTGCCCACGCACCCGGCGCCCGCGCAGACCCCCGGGGTCGTCGACCTCCGGCTGCCGCGCGAGGGGTTCCAGATGATTGCGGCGGCCTACATCGCGTCGCGCGACCCGCGCGAGGAGCTGCTCAAGACGTTCGACCTGTTCGACAAGGGCAGCAAGGGCATCATCACCGTCGACGACCTGCGCCTCGTCGTCAAGGAGCTGGGCGAGGACGTGCCCGAGAACGAGCTTCGGAGCATGATCGAGCAGTTCGACATCGAGGACAAGGGGGGCGTCGGGAGGGAAGAGTTCCTGGGCATCTTCTCGAGCGGATGAAAGAAAGAAAAAGAATAATTAGAAGAAAGAGTCGCAAAGAAGCGGAATCTTCTAGAGCTTTACTTGCGACGCCTGTGCCTGTCCCCCCATCAAGAAAGGACCGCGTTCTCAGCTTCAGGAGAAGAGGGCCGGCTGTTGACGAACACGGGGCGAATGGCAGCAGCGAACCGAGGTTGAACGACATATGGCATTGTCTCCATGCGCGCTGCCTAGTTTAGAGGAGGTATAGGGACAGGGAGATGACAGGAGGGGATACCCAGATAAGACGGATCTACGAACAAGAGATGGCAAAAGCTGTGGTCTCTTTTAAGCGGCAAGCCGCGAAGGGATATGCAGGGAAGGGTTAGGAAGGTCCGAGGGGATCCAACACTGTTGGGAGACAAGGCACGGCTGCAAAAGTTGGGAGTCCGGAGGGTATGGCTTCTCTTCACAAACAGGACGAACGTTTGTATATACCCAAACTGGTTTATTTACCATTGTGCACTCATAGAAGCCCATTGGCATAAGATGGCTTCAATAGATGATAAAAAGGCATATAAAGTCAACCTGTTGATGGTTTATATGCGATGTAATGGTCTGATCAGTGTTGTGCTATTATTACCATATCACATTACTCAACACATTCAGCACGAGCAAAGATATAATGTTTAATACTCCGTAGACGGCACTAGAAATAATTGCTTTCGGATTCTTTTTAGTACGTACAGAATGGGCAGAAGTCGCTATGTGAAATCAGATGCGGCCGATCGAGGTGGTGTCTATAAAGTAAAAGCGGTCTGTCCTAGTGAAGACCACAGCGCATTGTTGTGAATAGAAGAGAATCCGGTTTTCTTCAGCCATCCATCCATTCGCCATCTCCCCGAGTTAACCCCTTTTCCATTGCGCGGTATCAACTCGGAGGGGGCTATGCGGCTCTACTTCCTCTCTCGAGGACGCTGCGATCGATGACCGCAACCAGGGAAATCCCCGACCAACGCTATGATGTAAAAGTCTTTTCATGGTTGGTGATGTGATGAGGTTTGGTGAGTAACGATGCCCTCAGCCAGGTAATTACAAAGGCTTGGAGGGTCTGACACAGAGGCATTGAGTTAACGTGTCGGGGAAGCCTCTGTTTCATTGAACAGCGAAGGAAATATTAGCGAATGCCTTCAACATGTAAAAATATGCGATTTAGAATTGGATCAAGTCTTGACCCTGTTGTTGGTTGTTTTGCTGTGGCCGTTGTTGGAAGGGGTTGCTTTGTCCGCCGTAGCCACCATTCATGCCCATATTCGCCGGTCCCGTTGCAGCAGGCATCTGCTGGCCTCCATATGATACGGTAGGCATGCCAGTGAATTGTTGCCGCAAAAAGGGGTTGTTGCCCGTGGCGTCCGCTGTTACCCTGTTAATGCCCGCGCCAGCAGAGTTGACGAAAGTGCCAGGGGCGGTATGCTGGGCAGGGATACGAAGGTTGCCAGTGTTGCCAAATGTGTCCATTCCATCGCCACTAGCGAGGAGGGAGTTGAGTTTGGCCTCGTGTTCGTTCATCTGCTTAGCTGGTTGTTGCGGCTGTGAGAAGGTAGGTTGCGGCGGTGGTGTGAAAGTCTGCAGTGTCTTCTGCTCAGGCAAAGCCTGCATGTTGTTCATGGTGGGCATGGTGGGGGCTTTCTGAGATTGAGGCCGACCAAAGCCAGAGGCGAAAGGATTGTTGGATCCGGTTGGGGTAGGTTTGATAGAGGCAGGAGCCATGTTGTTATTTCCCGTAGCCCAAGGGTTATTGCTACCTGGCTGAGCGACTGGCTCAAGCGATGCTGTTGACTGCTGGCTGAACTGCGGCTGCTGGGGCTGCTGGGGCTGCTGAGCTTGCTGGGCATAGGGATTGTTGAACCCCGTTTGCATGGGGAACTGTTGCTGTGACGGCTGTAGCTGCTGTGGCTGATTCTGCTGCTGTCCGTAGGGGTCATACATGCCGGTTGGCTGGTTGACAAAGTCGTTTTGGAATCCGTTATTCGGATAGCCGGTGTACTGGTTGTTCATGTTGTTCATGTTGTAGCCTGTCGGCTGCATTCCCATTGGGCTCTGGGCTGTTGTTGGGTTACCGAACCAGTCAACATTATTACCCTGCTGGTAGCCCATGTTCACGCCAGTAGCTTGCGGCTGTTGGCTTGTAGTCGCAAATGGGTCGTCGTCGAACAGCGAATTCGCATTGCTTTGCTCCAACTCCTTTCGACGGCGCTCCTCTTCTTCTTGGCTTAGCTTGATAGCCTTCGCGAGGTCGTCGTCAACGACTTCACCTCCCCGGCCTTCACGCCTTTTCCTGTCTTCCTCCTCTTGGTATTTGCTGGCCTCGAGAGCCAGCTTGTACTCGGCATCGTCTTCGTCGCTGTTTCGTCGCGGTCGCGGGTGTCGCTGCGAAGGTGGTGGCAGGGAACCCTCAGGTGCGAACTCCTCTATGCCTGTCACTCGCGACTTCCAGGTCTTGCGATCGCTCCGTTCGGCCCGCAGTCTCTCTTCGTCCTGGAGCAGGGCGGACAACTCTTTCGCCGCAACTCGAACTAGCGCAATCGTGAGTTCAACATGTCTGTATCGCATTTTTGCATTGGATTCTCACCATTCTGTCCCACATCGCGTCCGTCTTCGTCAACGTGCTGGAACTCGCGCAGGGTTCTTATGAGGTAGATGTTTTTGCGAGCCCAAGTCACTATCAACTCGGAGCCCTCATGTAGGCAATAGTCGAGAACCTTCAAAGCTTTGAGGACGTGGCGCCAGTTCTTTCCCTTGTCGTTCAGACGTTTGTCAATCATGTCCACGATGTCGTAGAACTCTGTCGAACTGTTGGGGGCGTGTCAGCAATGACACGAATCACATCTTCACTGCGGATCGGGCCGTGTGCCTACGAATTGTACGTTAACTGGGCAATCTCGCTCATCTGTGTCCCGGTCGGCCCCCAGGGGTCATTGCTCGTTGCTGTTAAATCCATCAGTATGGTGAAGGCTTGCGCAAGAGTGCTGCATTGATAGAACGGAGGCGCTTCACGAACTGACCTTCGCGCACTTTGACCTGGACGGTTGAGTAGCCCTTGGTGACATTTTTGACGCTTCGCATTACCTTGGACATCTTGGCGGTTTGCGGCGATTAACCGGCGCAGAGGCGGATGCAAATCGCGACGTTATGTGATGGTATAATGTAGAGAGGAAGGACAGGATAATACTGCTTTGTTTCCAAAACTTCGATGTCGCGCACGCTTTGTTACCGGATGCCGGGGAGCGACCCAAGGCTGATGACGACGGTTGGGGTGAGGCGCAGATCCAACCAGTGGACTGGACTGGACTGGACTGGACTGGATTGAGAGCGAATAATCGGCTCTCAAGTGGCTGCGCGTTTTCGGGTCGGTCTTTTTGTTTCCCCTGGCTCCCTTTGCTATGTATGTCTGTTTGCTGGCGATTGGGGATGCGGTTTGGGAATTTGATGTTTGTAGTAAAGATGCCTTGGTTTGATTCAAGGTGGCCCTGAATGACTTTACCTGGGTATCTTTTGGTTCGCTCCTTTTTGGGGGTGCCCTGCAAGCGAGTCGCAACAGTGCGGTACGCGAATGGATGACTGACGCGGCACCAAATGGATGGAATCCCCGTACGTTATCGAGTGACAGTTGCGTAGTAGGAGAAAGAGAGTGCGAGGTTGGGGAGAGGGGTTTATCTGGCAGGCAGTGTGTGAGGTGTGTGCCAGCTCAACTCACTCTCGGATGGTCAGGCTAGTAGAGAGACAGGCCAGCGCGCCCAGCACCATGGAAGAATTAAGCAGCGTAATGGGCCAAGCTTGGCAGGCTGGAGAGAGAGATGGTCGCGACTAATAATAACCGGTGCCACTACCTAAATTACTACCAAGCTACCCAAGTTCCTACCAGGCCTGTTAGAGCAATAAAGGACATTGACCCCCAGTTAATGCTTAGATGATCAAAAAAGTATTGGAATGTTGCAAGAAAACATGACCCGGATTAAGCGGACCAATCCTCTCTCAAACCTTCACCCTGAGCATGGCTATAACATGTTTCAGGGGATTAATCTACGTCCTTTGCTGAGTTACGACATACGCAGAGAGCAGAAGGTGAGAAGAAAGCAAATGACGTAGCCCGGGCCCACGAGACATGATCAAACATCCAGGGCCCCCAGGTGCCAGGCCCCAGGACCCAATGGATGCAAGGTAGGCGTCAACTGCTTGTCTATTGCGACTCCTCAAGCTTAAATTCACGCATCTTACATCCTTCATACTTTATTAGCTGGGTCGATTGTCATTCTCAACCGATACGATACGATACTTTTTCAGATTTGTAGAATTCGAATGGTCAGATTTGAGCTTTCTAATAAGGATCATGGCCAAATATGTAGTGCACCAAGAAGGCAGTATACATTTTATCTATCTCTAAAAACGCAGCGCCTAGGTATATGAAGTCAGAGAAAGAGGTAAATGGAACGGGATAACCTAGTGCCATACACGTACGTGTATAAACAGGATCACGATCCTCTTGAGTAGCGTGCTGGAGTCTGACTGAAAAGAGACCAGAGCCGACACGCAAGATCGAACGTCACTTGCATTCGTCAACGGGAAACAAACCAGGGTATCCAAAGTCAACAAGAATGGGTCTACAGGACATTGATGTATACAAGACGGGGTTAAGCACACAGAAGTCGTAAGAAACAACAGCTCAAATAAACTGACTGTATAATAAACTATATCAGTAGATCCGATGGCATTATTGAGCTATCTTCCTGTCCATAGGGAAACGCCATCGAACGGCGGCCCCTGCCTGCGAGCTTCTGATCACAGGCGTCAAATACATGTGCCGGTGATATACCCCTATGGTCAACGCCGGCCAGCACTCCCACAGAAAACAAGAAGAAAAATACACTTTGTGCTGAACTGTATACCAGCTATTTCATCGTACGGACCGCTTATTCGTCCTCGCCCTCGGCATCCTCGTCCCCCATCTCTACGTCGACGTTCTGTCCTGCACTGTTTGCTAGAACACCATTACTGTCTAGAGGCGACCCCTCCTTAGTTTCGGACCTAGCCGTGCCGTTCACGGAATCGGCAGTCTTGGACCCTCTCTTACCTTTGGACTCCTTCACTTGAACCTGCACCGTGTCCTCGGCATTCTCACCTCCTGCTGTCTTGGGCGCGGTGAGAGACGCCTGGCGCTGTTTCTCGCGCTCAAGCCAAGCAGGCGGCAAACCAGGGCCACTGTCAGCGTTGCCGTAGTCACTCTTCTTTGTTCCCTTGGGCCAACGTCCAGGCCCGCGACCGGTGCCGCCCGTCTTCCGTCGAGCCGTTGCGGGCTTCGGCTTGGCTGCTGACTTACGCACGCCAGTGCCGACTGATCGCCTCACCCTTGGTCTCAGGTACTGTGGCTGGCGTACGTACAACCGCGGGCCGAGTGATGCTGGAGGTTATACGTGACATAGCAGGTCGCTTGAGATTGAGGGGCGGGAAAACTTCGAAGCGAGTAGTAGGTATATCGCTGTATGGACCCGACCAATCCGGTTTTGCCGCCGCCGAGGCGCCAGAACTACCGTTGGCAGATAAGCCACCTTGCTGCTCAATTTCAACGTTCACATTTTCCTTGTCGGTACTACTGGCGGCTTGCTCGACCCCAGGCACCATCACCGAATTGTCGTTTGGCTCCGTAGACTCCAGAACAGTGGCCTCGGTCTCGACAGACAGTTTCGGTAAGACGCCATTGGCAAGAGCAAAATCACCAGTGGCGATTCCGCTTTGAGCCAAGAGCTGGACGGGTTTGGATTCCTCCTCTTCTTCTCGGGGCGCTATCGCATTGAGAGCAGGGCCTAGTTCAAAGTTGGTAGCATTGCTTCGCCCCATAACATAGGGAGTCCAAGTCAATGCATCATCTTTCAACTTCACATAATTTTTCGACTCCCATTTCTCGACATAGTCTTGGCAGAACTTCAAGTCCACACGAAAGGCATACATCTTCGTCTGCGGGTCTCGAACAAGACACCGCAAACCCTCCAAAGCCGAGATGACGTCGTCGGGCATCATGCCGGTGTCATCAGCGATCTTGCGAATGCTGAGACCCTTCTTCAGCGGTTTCTCCGAAGGGGTATTCTGAGAAGGTATTTGCACATTACTAATCTCCAATAGTTGCGGTAGGAGACTAGACCCATATCGGACAATGGTTTCTCAGGAGAGCCGGTTTTCTCTTCGACACGGGTCAGAAGGTACGAGAAATCAATGAGGAGGTTGCCATAGCCTTTCCGCTGGTGTATGGGCAGTGTTAGAATGCAGCTAACATTGTTCTGGCTACTTGCTCGTTTCTCTTTCGAGAAGTAGCCGACAAAGTGATAGCCGAGATCGTCGTACTCGCAAAGTACGTAGAAAAAGGAATGGTTCGACATCGTAATAGAGGGTTTTCGAGCCAAGGAAGAGCTTGGCAAGCAGGCAGAGGTTTTGGCAGTAGACGGGGTTCTTTCGTCCATCAACCTCGAAAAAGGAGACAGACCCATGTCGATAAATCTCGTCTCCCGGAGGGTGCTTGGCGGGACATTTTAGCTTGTGCCTCCACGCAACATAATCTGAGTTCATATATTTAAGGCAGAACTCGCAAATATACAACACCCTGTTGCGGCTGTATTCCTCGGGGTATGGTGCCGCATACCAGGTGTCGATCTCCCATCCGCCAAATTCGATGCATTCGATTTGGCTAGCAGGCCCCGCGGCCTTCTTGGATTTCTTGACGGGTACGTCCAATTCTGCTTGCATTGCAAGCAGCCGGTTTCTCCATTCCTCGTCGGCCTTTTGTTTGGCCTCGTCAAATCGACGCCGGTCATCCTTTGTTGGCAGAGTCTTGGAAGTGTCTGCCTCGGCTTCGGTAAGAATGCCACCATAGGGTTTACCTTTCAACTCATCTGTTTCCTTGTCATAAAAGGAGTAAAAAGGCTGTGTGTAACTGGAAGACATGAATGGGGCCATGGTCAAGGGCGTTTCCACTGGAGCGCTTCCCCTTGCAGGGGCGGCAGCTGATCGAGCGGAGCGTGATGCAGCAGCGCGACTAAATCGCTTCTTGGGTTTCGGCTTTTTGGATATTATTTGCTGCAGCTCTCCAGCATCCACGCGCATCGTTAGTTCGAGCTGATTACGCGACTTTTTCGAGACGGTGCATGGTCCGGCAGAATTCGAAATCTTAATTCGAAGCGAGCGCGACGACCGAGGTCGGAGCGCCTCATGGGCTCCATCTGCCTCGTCTTGAGGCGCCTCGTCTTGGGTCGATGCATCACTAGTATTCCTTCTTCGCTTTCGAAGTGCCATGGTTCCATCCTCTATCTCAGCTTCAGCTGAGGAGGTTTTGCGTTTTCGCAGAATTCGAGATCCATCCATAGGGTCTTCATCAAGGACCAACTGGTTGAAAACAGAATGTGAATCTGGTTTGTCTGTTCCGCGCGACGCTGGTAACAAGTCCCGTGCTAACTTGGAGTCGGTAAGTCTACGACTCGAGGCTGGCGATGGCGCCCCATCGTCGGCTTCAATGGTTGCTTCTGCGTCATCGGCAGCAGAGTCGGCATCCATTTCAGATTCATCGTCATCTCCTACGCACTCCGGGCATTTCCAGCTGGTAGGAGCTGCCACCATATTAGTTTGAAATTACAAGAAATAGAAGTCCCAGAAACTTACAGTTGATATCGTTGAGTGCGCTTGCATCTCTGGCGCACTGCTGGTGAGCTGTTGAAATATGTCAGTAAGGCGATCGAAATGTTGTGCTTAAAGACAAACATACAGTGTTCACCACAGCCTTTGCAAGTAAGGTAAGCCTCGAATTCCTCGCTTGGATCATGTTCTTCATCCTTTTTTGCAGAACATGCAGGAATTCGTATCTGGCGCTTCTGACTCCTCATCTTCATCGTCTTCGTCAACCTCGGCCGCTTCGTCCCATTCGGCAGCGCTGTCGCTCGAGACAGAGCTTGCATCGGCGTCGCTCCCGCTTTCTTCGTCAGTCTCACCAGGCTTGATCTTGACGGCGCCGACTCCCTCAGCCTCATCTTCCTCGTCAGCCTCCATGTCCGACAAATTTGTCTGGTCGCCAGTCGTCTCGGCAGCCTCATCGTCATCTTCTCCGTCTGCGTCTTCTTCAGAAGCCACGTCTTCTTCAAGGGTATCTTGGCCTAGCTCGCTGCCTGATTCTCGCTCGAGCTCACTAGGGTCTGCTGGGTCCTCAGCTCCCTGGTCATCTTCATCGGCTTCTACCATAGTCTCATCCTCGGCTGCATCAACAGGACCTTCGCTCTGTCCGTCGCTCTTTCCGTTGACGTGATCTGGACTTCTTGGAGCTTGTTCGCTAGTATCGTCCAGGTTTGGTGATGAATTGATATCAGTTATATTCGCGCCTAAGGCGTCGCTCCCGGTGTCGACGTCCATGGCTCTAGCAGCATTGTCTTGCTCCAATTCCGCGTCCTCCTCCGACAAAAGAACACTCTGTTGCAACTCTTCTTCTGCTTCGGTCATTATTATGCTTCAAGCAACAATCCCTAGGGTGGTTTGTTGTAGATAACCCAGGTGGATACCGCCGGTCGCAAGGTCACTATCATGAGTAGTGACAGGGAGGCGCAAATCGCGTGGTCGTCATGAGGAGCGTCGCATTCTTTCTTGGGACGTCGTTCGGATCAGACTATGGGTTTTTCTTGCAATGCGCACAGCAGAACCCGAGCTTCTTTGAAGGTTTCGGCGTAAAAGGCATGAGGCTTGGTGTAGGTAGCTGTGGCTGTAAGGGTGATGGGTAGCGTGGTCAGCGCGCAATGTTTCGCTTTGCAGTCGCGTAATGCAACATTCGAATCGATAAGAACTCGAAATCGTTGGTTTCGGCACGTGAATTCACGGTCGCTTGCCACTCGATGCAATGGTGAAGTTGGGAAATCTGGCCGTGATGTGCGCCCATTCCCTCTCTGGGACAGTCCAAGTGAGCTGCAAGTGGTCAGTACATGGATGGTTCACGCGTGTTGCTGTGCCAGCCCCACTTCTTAGTCATCCAGTAGCCTGTGGCGGCCTGAGGCATGAATGGAGCGGGCAATTCAATCCGACGTCAACTTATCCGAGCTTCAAGATAGCTACATCGAGATTCCCCAAAGTCGCAATTGCAACGGAACGCCTGGCACGGCATTGACTGAGTAAGATACAACTCGATACCCTTGTGCCCAATTCTCAATTGCTAACGTTTTGTGCCCAGCTGAGCCTGAATTCCCGTCACAATGCCTGTCCCTTTTGAAACCCTGATTCCCTATGGAATCATCTTAGCCGTGAGCGACTTCCAGCATTCAACTCAGCTGCCGAACGAGGGACGATGCTAAGAAAGCGACATTTGCAGATGTTCGGTGTGACTGGTGCCGGCATGTCCAAGATCAAGAACATGCAGAACGGTGGCAAGCGGGCACGACGATCAGTCGACCAATGGGACAGAGTAAGGCCTTCCACCTTTTCTGAGCGCGATACTATAAGGGTACTGGAAAGATGTAGGATGCTAATGCACGTGGTAAAGCAAATGATGGATCGCGACCGACGGATCACCGGATTCCTACGTGGACAATCAGATTCGCCGATAGCGCCGGCAGGCTTTGAGCTGAACAACCCATGGAGAGTATGTATTAGCAAAAGGAACCGAAGTTATGCCCAGATCGTAGCTAACAATTGACTAGGTTGAGAAGCGGATGTCGTAGGTTCGAGTAGATTGAGGATAAAGGAGGGAAGAGCAAGAATTCGAGAAGCGTCACCAATTGTACGAGCTACGGGTGTCAAAAGGAGTCCTACTGAAACGGGTTGCTCAAGTGCAAAAAAGGGTATCATTATGTGGTTCCATCTACCCAACGCCAGTGATGCAGTAAAGATGGTTCTATTTACCAGTCAAGTCTTATCAAATCTGGATTTCCGGCCTATTCTTGTTCAACCCTTCGAGAAGCATGCACGCCTGGCACAGCTTCTGACTCGACATGTAGCCGCATCTCTCGCATGAGCCCAATTTCTGCTTCATGATGGGCACTGTGGTCGAGGAGGCCTTGGATTCCTTCTCCGGCTTGGGTCGGCTGCCCTTCTCGTTAGGCTTTGGTATAGCGATTTCGGTCTCCAGCTTTTCTTCTGCAGCTTTCTCATTCTCCTTTAACTGCTTCTCCATAGCTGCCATTTCTCCTCCCGTGCTCCGGCCGTTCGCGGAACCACAGCCGCTGCCATTATCTTCTTCGGCGGCAACGGGTGCAGGACTTGTATTGGCCTTGCAAGCGCATGCATCTTGATTTTGGCCCGGTACGAGTCTAGCCATATCTTCGCCGCTGCGAACGACGTCCAATATGGCACTGGGCCGTACTCGCTCGAGACTCTTGATGAGAGTTCGTGCGCTGCCTCTGAAGGCTTCTGGGCTATAGATGCACTCGGTACTGAAATAATCCAGTCTTTTGTGGTGCGCGTACAGAACGATCTCCTTCTCATAGGCGTATTTGAGCGGCTTGCTCCTCTTGACATCGCTTGCATTGCTGCCGGTAACAATGCTAGTAGCCCTGGAGAGCCGCGCCAAATCTCCCCGGAGAAGGTTCATGAGGACAGTTTCTGCCACATCGTCGGCGTTATGTCCAGTCACGACATGTTTGATACCCAGCATCTTCGCGCCTCGGTCGAGTGCTTGCCGCCTAAACACTCCGCAGTAGGTGCAGTTTCCCTTTTTGCCGATGGTCTCGACGACTTGATCCATGGTCCAACCATATAGTTCATCATAACCTACAATCTTTAGAGGCATGTCATACTGTGCTGCATTCCTCTTGACTGTCTCTAGTGAATCGTCTCGATAGCCTTTGATTCCCTCGTCTATACTCAGAAGCACGAGATCAAGGCCATACTTGTGTCGCTCATTGAGAGTCTTCAGCACGGATGCCAAGACGGTTGAATCCTTGCCGCCGGATGCCCCTATGGCTATCTTCTCGCCTGGGTAGAAGAGACTTGAAGATAAAATTGTATGGTGGACTTCATCTTCAAATATTTGGGTAAAACAGCCTTTGCAGAGTTTCTGGTGGTTCTTGGGTCTCTTGATCAGCGCTCGCTCTGTCTTGCAGACGGCACACAGAGCAGGGGCCATGGTGACCATAGGACGATATGAGAGCGAGGCGAAAGTAGAATTCGGTTCAGAGCTCCCTATTCTGGGTTTCTATGGGAAGATAAGAGAGCAATCTGGAATGCTCACTATAGACGTAAGCGCTCCAGTGACTTTTTAGATCTTTCAATATTGTCGTCGTTCTACTCTACGTTCATACATTGAATACAGGCACCGATTCTGCACCGGGCAAGGCAGTGTCTGTCCAGTCTGACTCTGCCGATCAAGTGGGGCGAGAGAGACTTCAGCTTCTTCGCCTCTGGAGTTGACGCACTAGTCCTAATCTGCATCGGCTCGATTTGCGCTGCACAGACCAATCCACAATCTCCTCCACAAACCCTACAACCACCAAAAATTATGTGATCAGGTAGATTTAGTGGCCTGGAAACTTTTCTCGATATTCCTTCTTTTTCCTCATTCCTCTCAGAGCAGATCCGGTCGACGCAACACCAGCACCCAACGACCACACGACCAGTAATCCACAATGGCGGTAAGTATTTGACGTCCTACGATCTTCCGATGTGCTTTTGTGCACTCGATGCACCGTCATAATTGAATCCAATGGCCCTCGCTCGTCGAGGTGTCCATCTTCCGCCCGTTGTCTTCGGACTCGGGTGAAGAATTGGCTTGAGATATCGCGGGTGTCTGCTGAAATATGCCTCCCACATGCGTTTCTCTCTAGAGTTCAAGGAAGACTTGCAGTTAAAATGGAAAAACACATTTGCTGATGTCTTCTTTCCTCAATGATAGCCTACCAAGTCCGGCAAGAAGGCCGCCCCGGCCCCCTTCGGTGCCTCCAAGGGAAGCAAGAAGGCCCCCAAGGTTAGTTCTCAACCCCCCCTGATCTCTACGTCAATCCTTGATGATGCTGACATCCCTACCAGAACCCTCTCATCGAGAAGCGCACCCGCAACTTCGGTATCGGTCAGGACATCCAGCCCAAGCGCAACCTCTCCCGCATGGTGAAGTGGCCCGAGTATGTCCTTCTCCAGCGCCAGCGCAAGATCCTCAACATGCGCCTCAAGGTGCCCCCGGCCATTGCCCAGTTCCAGCAGGTCCTTGACCGCAACACTGCTGCCCAGGCTTTCAAGCTCCTCAACAAGTACCGACCTGAGACCAAGGCCGAGAAGAAGGAGCGTCTGACCAAGGAGGCCACCGCCATCAAGGATGGCAAGAAGAAGGAGGACGTCAGCAAGAAGCCCTACGCTGTTAAGTACGGTCTGAACCACGTCGTCGGCCTGATTGAGAACAAGAAGGCTTCCCTCGTCCTGATCCCCAACGATGTCGACCCCATTGAGCTCGTCATCTTCCTGCCCGCTCTCTGCCGCAAGATGGGTGTCCCCTACGCCATCATCAAGGGCAAGGCTCGTCTCGGCACTGTCGTCCACAAGAAGGTTCGTACTACAAATACCCTTTGATATTGAAAACCCATAGCTAACTCGTTCATTAGACCGCCGCTGTCTTGGCCCTGACCGAGGTCCGCTCGGAGGACAAGAGCGAGCACTCCAAGCTCGTCAGCGCCATCAAGGAGGGATACATGGCCAACACCGATAACAGCCGCCGACAGTGGGGTGGTGGTATCATGGGCGCCAAGGCCAACATGCGCATTGCCAAGAAGAAGAAGGCTCTGGAGTCTGCCCTCAAGGTCTAGATAGGAGTCTAATGATTACGTTTGGTCATGGTTAAAGGAGTTCATACTTTGCGGATATGCAATGTACCGGCGTTGGAGGGGTCAAAATGGGAATACCACAATCATGGATTTGCATGACACCTACTCCAAACACTCTCCTCTTTGACTAATTGCCTTTTGTGACTAGGTTGTTTGTAGTACGCATGGGCTTGCTTGAATCGTGAGGAAACGTGACAAGACGGCCGTTAGACGTTGCCCAATTTCCGTACTACCCAGCCGGGCAGAGTTTAACTCTTGCATAAAGTATTGCGCTAAATAACTGTATTTGTCTGACCTCTCACTAGAAATATACCAAGTGAGCCTGGGGATCGAAAGCAGCCTGCTCGGATTGGTCAACCTACCGGTGTTTAGGCCTTCCAGTACTTCAGATAGGTTCATACAGATGGGACGGTGTTTTGGGAAACATCGGTCACACACTGTATTTTGGTGTGAAAGCTATGCTGCATACTACTGTAATACCTGGTATGGGGAGTTAAACATATGCATGTAGAGTCGTAGAAACGAGCTGAAAGCTGGGCGTTTTCAACGTGCCGTCCAATCTTTAAATCGCGTGCCAGTGCCATCCGCTCCCGCACTGGGGAAATATGCATCTTGTATTCTTAGGCCGAAGACCGAATCAACGTCAACTCAACGCTACTTCGGATTGTATAGCTGTCGTCAGTGGTCCGCAAGGAGTTTTAAACGTCGTTCCAATCGTACGCCTGGCCACACATGGGCTTGTCTTGAGCGTTGATTGGGTAGGATAACGGATTGCGCGGATGTTCAGTTTAGGAGGCTGGCTCGGCTGGCACGCTGGCTATCGGTGAGGAGAGAAGGCGGGGCACCGTTGCCGATCCCTGTGTGAAACGACTACATGTACTATTAACAGATGTCTTGGCGCTTGGCATCCATTGCTATAGCGGATTACAGAAGAAATAACCGACGCATCAACCAGGCAGGAGAGTTGGGAAATGAGGGCTCTGCATTAGATTTGGTAGGAGTCCAAAACAGACAATGATTCAAGGCCACCAGATCCCTCCGGATTCGGGAGTGAGATATTGTCTTATCGTTTTTATGCCGCGGCGGGAGTCCAAGCCCTACCGTGGTCAGCTGCGGGTTCCCCGGAAGTATGCTTATCCCCAAATCTTCCCCAATCTGGGATGCGAGATCCGTCAAATCTCACAAATCTCCCTCATCTTAGCAGCCAAGAAGCTCGGCAGTCGTGAGCCCCAGGCAAATCAGGGGCTGTTTGCTTCATATGTTTCGAGAACACAGCTGGCTACCCTTGCTCACTTTGAAGTCTTGCATCGTCGATCCTCGCCAGGCCTGGAGTCCTGGACTCGGTACATACTTCAATGGGTTTGGTGCCAAGACCTGGATTAATATTTCGATAGTCGGAGGAAACCATGCTGAGACACCGTGAGAATCGATATGAACGTCTGGGCATAAACGCCTACCCGGCCTGGGGCCAGATGAACTGTTTTGGACCAGAACGGTGGCTCTGACGCATTGCGTCCCATGGAGCGAATCCTCGGACTTTTCTTGGTGATAGATAATACCTACCTATGTAGGAGGCAATAGGGAGGGTGGTGAAGCAAAAACGACTGGAGGGACCCGGACCTGCGGAACCCATCCCACGGATGGTCCCATGTTGAACCATAAGACTCTATCCATCCTGTGCCTCCCCTCCTCTTCGGCCAGGGCCGATGCGTGCGCTTTCTGTTCCTTCCGCAACTTTGTGACTGCCTTGAACCAAGCAAAAACACCACACAGTTGTTGAAAGCATAAATACGTACTACATAAACTGGCTACGATACCGTCCCGGCGTCCCTGGGATAGTCCCCGGTTTGACAGGGCCCGCCAAGCCAATACTCGACGGTCGATCAAGCACAGCAGCACTTCGTAGTTGAGCACAGTGATACCGATTTACCTGGACACTATACCTGGCTGCGGTCCACTCGGGGTCCAATCAGCGAGTCTCGCGGCCAAGCCAGGAGACGAGGACACTCAACAACAAGCACGGGTCGACTTGTCGGTGTTGAGAAGGGGCCCAGAAATCACTGGACGAACTACAACTAGGTTTATATTGCTCCGTCCGTCAGCTGTTATACTTCGAGCTTTCCGCCCAAGAACTTGCTCTCGCCAATCTGACTACATACATCTACCTACTACTTCGCCCTCCCCTTCTGCTAGTACCACGGTTGCATCCTTTTCAGCGTTCGACTTCCCCTACTGCGGTGGCTGTTGCTACTACCCTACATCTTCTACTTCCATCAGACCGGTTCTGACAGAGTGCAAAATGACTCGTGAGTTCAACTGTTATCTGCATCTACACACCCTCATGTGTATAGTGTTTTACTATACTATACTGCACATACAAAAAAAGGAAGAAAGCATTCCGGGACCTGCGTCCTGCAGCCCTCTTTTGGCAACCGGCCGGTTGAATACTCTCCCACAGAAATTTACACCACTCAGAATGGAGGGGTGTTTCCTAATTCTACAATCACGCTCCGAGAAGTCATACGACTTCTGAAGATCGCCCCGAACGGCTCAATTAACCTTATTTTGTGTTTCTAGAAGACCTAAGGGACCCCTTCACCTATGCTTTGAGCTCCAACCAAGCCTGGGCTGGCTACAAGAGTCACCAGAACCCCAACTTCTTCCCGACTCTGGCTTCCGGCCAATCGCCGACTATCCGTACGTTGCAAGAAATGCTCCCTTCTGAAGTTTCGGCGTCGGTTTGGCACCCGCCGGCATGCATTGTACAATGTGTGCGCAAAACAAGCCTTTTGACGTGTGATGGCTGGGCGAATCGTTGTTTCAATGTACCGAACACTTGGGCTAACAAACCGGTTGGAATTGACTAGTCTGGCTTGGCTGCTCTGACTCGCGCTGTCCCGAGACGACCATCCTGGGCTTGCAGCCCGGCGACGTCTTCGTGCACCGCAACATCGCCAACATCGTCTCCGCCACCGACATCAACACCTCGGCCGTCGTCGAGTACGCCGTCGCCCACCTGAAGGTGCAGCACGTCGTGCTGTGCGGCCACTCGTCATGCGGCGGTGCGGCCGTCGCTGCGGGCGACGCGCGCGTCGGCGGCGTCCTGGACACCTGGCTGACGCCCCTCAAGGCGCTGCGCAACGCGCACCGGGCGGAGCTCGACGCCATCAAGGACGACGGGGCGCGCGGCATCCGCATCGCCGAGCTCAATGTCGAGGCGGGCGTCCAGGTCCTGCTGGCCAACCAGACCGTCCAGGACCACATCGAGGAGCGCGGCCTGCAGGTCCACGGATGCTTCTTCGACATCGGCTCCGGGCGCATCCGCGACATCGGCTGCGGCACCACCAAGGGCGGCAACAAGAAGGCGGCGGCCGCCGCCACCACCAAGGCCGCCGACGCGCCGGGCGAGATCATCCGCGGCAAGCATGCGACGCTCGTCTTTAGGGGGGACAGCGCCGACATGACAACAGTCCGGTAGATTTGTGGGGGCCCGCTGACTCGAGGACGCAGAGAGCCAGCGCTTGAATAGAACAGCATGTCGGTTTAGCTTGGGATTTCTACATTAGGCGTGCGAGCGAGCACAAAGGATAAGCGTTTACGGGGAATACGGTCACGAGATTGGGATTATTCACGAGAATGGGAATGTTCATTGGCGGAGACAGCCAGGAGGTATAGGGGCGTTCATGAGGTCTCGTTTTAGATAAAATGTTTTTAGGACTCTCCTATAATGAAAGAGCTTTGCTTCACAGCGTTTCCCCGAAGTTTTATACATTCTTGACGGTGATGGACTATGGCTGGAGGTCGCACCATTCTCAATCATCTTGTCTAGTCCTGCGCGCAGGTTGCTGTCTATATGGCATAGATCGGCTGTTTGTAAGACAACTGTCTAAGCCAAGCCGGCAACAAGGGCGCCTCGGCTTCGAGCTCACGGCATATCATAGTATATTCAGGGTTAAAGGTTTAACGAGGTCCGGCTTGGAAATAGCCAACATTTCTTGGTTTCAGCTCGTGTGCGATTCAGGAAAGACAGAGTCATCGTTGCTCAGCAGTCTAGCTGTTGGTTGTCCAACCCTGCGATGGATCAGACCTGTATTGATTCATTGTCTTGTCTGATCAACGATCGATGCGCTTCTTCTCTATTCCCTCGTCCACTGTGCGAGCCATGGCTGCTCTTCGCAGTCACTTCCAAATTCCATATCGAGACTGACGTATGTATGGCGGTGAAGCTCATGCGACCCCGCGACAGAGTGATTATGTGTCTCATTCAGGGGTGACATCGCGCAAAAAACAGCTCGTCTCCGTATTCCACTCCTTCGCTCCCCGTCACCCACTTGGTGGCACGGAGATATTTCGTTTCCCATGCTGCCCCTGGTTGAATCTCGCGGCAGGTCCATTCTGCTCCCGGCGGCGGAGAATCCGGGTCCAGATCCCTGACAGTAGGCCAGACCGCCATGCCCCCGACCCGCCGGCTCTGCGAGATTCCAGATTCTATCAGCCCGAATGCCGTCACTTCCCGAATCTCCGCGTGCGCAGTCCAGGATGGTGATAAGGTACCAACGCCAGTTTCCTGGCCAATTTCCGAGCGATCCATTGTCGTGGCGGGGCTACGACAGTGCTGGCGATATTAGAAGGTTGGGCTCGCCATGATCCTTCTCGACCCCCGGCCGGTAACGTTCTACCACGAATACGGCCTTAGGCACCGGTATCGTCGCCAATGGATCTACCGCAGGAGCGACTGGTCTCATTTTTCTCGCATTCTCGTTCGATGAATGGCCTCTTTTTGGTGATCGGCCCTGGCATATGTGGGAATATGTCATGATCTTCGGCTTGGTTTCGTACCAGCTCTTCTTCAGTCCACCTAAAGGCTAGCTCGAGATCCATCCAGATAGGCATCTTTATGGAGGCCACCTTGTCACCTTCAATGGGTCTCATCTTTGCAGAAGTTTTCCAGAAGGGTCCCCTTAAACAGCCGATATAGCCTGGCCTGCTAAAATAACTACCGTTATTCACGCTCAAGCCACCGAAACGTCGGGCAAGACAAGACGTACTTTATGCAGACACAGGGACTGAACCAGTCGCTCTGGACGGACGGACGCACTAGTGCGCCAAGGGAAGTCCGGGTCTTATACCCGCGATATGCCTCCATCCTTCCACATATTTTGTATTACGTAGGGCTAGCTTATGAGACGTGTATATATCAAGTTATAACGAATGATATACAGGCAGCAGTTGCATCAGAGGACTACTTCCTGGTGGTTTTCTAGCGATTGAGCAACGGAATAGCGAAGGCCGGCCATTGCTAGAAAACCAGTCGCTCGCATACAATACGGGCGTTGTATCCAAGTCCCCTATTCGCAACCAACGACTCGACGCGCGGGGTAACGCGGGGTTGCATCAAAAGATGAAACGGCCTATGCTGTGAAACGCACGTGTCTCCCTACCAGTTAACATCACAAATGACATTGTCTCGACATAGATACAAAGAGTTGATATTGTCAACTATGTAGAATGAGTTGTACGAATTCCAGTCCCTCAGGCTCGGCCCCACACCGAACTGGCTGTCCTACTTGGCTGGTATTTGGAGTGCTACCCCAGGTCCCAAGTCCGCGTGTGAAGCCAAGATTCTTAGCACCGCTAGAGAGTAAAGTTGAACTAATCACAACTCGCGACGATGGCAGTGTACGCGTCAACGATAGCAGGGACGGTCTCATGCTTGGATGCTTGCATGTATGATGTATATGGCAATGTTTCTCATCAATCGAATTCAATTGATGTTTGTTTGTTTTAGTCTGTGTCGTTTCCCTAATTCGTTTCCTATCAATATATGTAGACCTGCCGCTTACAATCCACCTCACTTACACGAGAAGAAAGGGTTGGCAGTCTCGGCTGCTGAAACAGCAATTGCATCACCAGTCACCTGGGAACGACAGCTAGTATCTGCGAAACCACCAAAGCAAAGTGGACGGCGATATAGGGTAGCTTCATCAACGCTCTTCTCATAGCATAGCTACATACCATCTCCTTCAGCAATGAAGTATACATATTTGGCTGGAGCTTCAGTGCTCTTTGCAGCCAGGACTGCAGCCCAGCAATACGGCTGCCCCAATGTCCTGAAACCTACATACCAAGCCCCTGTTGTTGGTTCGGGATGGACTGCCCAGCTCATCGCGAAAGACCTCAAGGACCCGCGGGGTATCATCTTTGATACGAAGGGCCACCTTCTGGTCGTAGAGCAAGAGTCGGGCATCAAGCGTCTAACTTTCGACGACAAGGGAGGCACTTGTCTCGTGCAATCGGGCTCGCAAACGATCGTCGACAATAAGGATGTAGGTCAAATCCTTGGGAGCGCTGAGCGTTGACTTCAGTTTTCTAAAAACCACACTAGCTCAACCATGGCATTGCCTTCTCCAATGACGGCAGAACTCTGTACGCCTCCTCCGATGCCAAGGTCTTGTCGTGGGCTTACGACCCCGAGAGCGGCACCACGAGTGGTGATTCGCGGACCATGGTCGAGAACTTGGACGGGGGCGGACATTCTACAAGGACGCTCTTGATGTCTGCCAAGCAGCCTGGCATGCTCGTCGTCTCCAAAGGCAGCGGCGGGAACGTCGATAGCCGAGCCAAGGACGTATCGACGGGCGTTTCCCAGATACGCGCCTTCAACATGACCAATGCCACCGACACTCCTTACGACTATGCCTCCCAGGGCCGGATGCTGGGCTGGGGGCTGCGCAACTCGGTCGGCGTGGCGGAAGAGCCGATGACCGGCGGCATCTTCAGTGTCGAGAACTCGGTCGACGAGATGTTCAGGGATGGGACCGACGTGCACCAGGACAACCCGGGTGAGGAGCTTAACTTCCACGGCTTCCTGAACGCGTCTACCGAGGGCCAGGGTGGTAATTACGGCTACCCAGATTGCTTCGCGCTCTGGGATACCAACATCCCGAACATCCAGAGCCTTCAAGTCGGCAGCCAGTTCCCTCAGAACCAATCAAGCACTTTAAATGACACGACTTGTAACGAGGAACGGGTATCTCCTAGATTGACCTTCCAGGCCCACATGGCGCCTCTGGATATCAAATTCACGCCGGATGGCAACACTGCCTTCATCTCCTTCCACGGAAGCTGTAAGTTAGACCTCCTTGGCCTCAACGGGCCTTACTTCATTGCTTTCCTGCCACGCCTCTCCTCGCATGCCCAAGCAAAGGGGGTAAAGAGACTAACATAACAACCACACAGGGAACCGCGACAACCCAGCCGGCTACAAGCTGAGCGCCGTCGCCTTCTCCAACGGCGAGCCCACCGAGCCGCCCACCTCGACCAAGGCCGTGAGCAGCATCCTGTCCAACGCCGACAACGGCGCCTGCCCCGACGGCTGCTTCCGCCCCGTCGGCCTCGCCCTCGACGGCCAGGGGCGCGTCTACATGAGCTCCGACGCCACGGGGGAGATCTGGGTCCTGAAACAGTCCGATGTATCCACGGGGACCCCCGTAGGGGCGGGAACGGCGGCGGCGAGCCTTCGGGTACGGGCAACGCGGCGCCGGGTGGAGGACGGTACGGTGGGATACGACGGTCGGTGTTCGCGCCGGGCGCTACGGCGGGCGGCGGTGCGACCGCGGCCTGGGGTCTGGGGCTCACCCTACTCGCGTGTATCATGACGGGTATGGGTATACTGACCGTGATGCCGGTCTTGGAGCCTGCGGCCCGCAGAGCTTAGAGAGCTTTTGCTGGTTGATTATGGTCTCCTTGACTGCATCTCGGTATGTGTTAAGCGTTTTTTTCTTTCTCTCTTGCAGGCAACCCGGATGGTGCCAAATTTGCCTCTTCAGCCCAACTTTCCAATGGGAACACCTCCAAAGTGCGTCCGCGAGGCCAATTTGTATCTCATACTCTACTATACTGTACCATAGATGGCGAAATAGTTCAGCGCGTACAAGTCTTCCGCAAGACATCACATCTAGATGTCGATGAATTCCAGGACAAAGTGAATAGGAAAAGCGTATGTAATAGGAATCAATTTAAGAGTCTATTCAGGAGTCTATTTTCTGGCTATAGACCGTGTCGCTCACATGAACTATCTTTGTTGAGTTTGTGCTATTGTTGATTGTCAGGCTTACTCCTCCATGGTCTTTACGCATTCCCACTCGCCACGCAGGTTTTCCTTCCACAGGGAAACCTTGTTGTCGCCGCCACTGACGGCCAACACGTTTCCGCTCAGACTCCAGCTGACCCGCCAAACGACAGCATCAAAGTTCAACACCTTGCAGGCCCACTGGCCTTGGCTGTTGCTATCGCTGGTCCAGATGCGCACCGTCTTGTCTTCCGATGCCGAGGCGATATAGCTCTTTTGGAGGACAGTAGGGCTCCAAGCGACGTCCCGCACCCAGTCGGTGTGGCCAGTAAGGGGCTCGCTCTCCTGCTTGTATCCCTGCGTGGCCTGGTCCCAGGTCCAGATCTTCAACACATTGTCGCATCCTCCTGTCACGAAGCGTCGCTGGATGGGGGAGCCCTGACCGGGGGAGGCCGAGGAAACAATGCTGCCGGGCGTGGTAGCGGGCGCCCAAGAGACCGAGTTGACGCCCAAGCCGTGGGCGGGGAAGGCGACGTGCTGGAAGTTGTTGTCCTTGAATTCGAGGACCGAGACGGTCCCGTCGGAAGAAGCGCAGGCAAGCAGGCAGCCGGACTCGTGCGGTGACCAAGAGACCATGTTGACCGAGGCCTTGTGGAGTGCGAAATCGAAGATCTTCTGCCATTGGTTCTGTTGCTCGCGCCAGATGAAGACCTTTCCGTCGTAGCCTGCCGAGGCCAGGATGTTTCCGTACTTGGGGTGTGCCCAGGACACACACCACACAGCACCTTCATGACTGGAGACCCATAGTCAGCAACAATCTATCTTCGATTTCCAACGGAGGCGAACGTACCCTTTTAGCGTTTCCGTCAATCGTTGTGTCTCGCCCTCGATCTCGAAGATCTTGATGGTCTTGTCGGAGGAGCAAGTGGCGAGGCGGCGACCGTAATAGTCGAGGACAGCATCATGCTGGATGGTGTCAATGTTGAACTTCATTGTTGTTGTCCTGTATGGGGGAGAAAGAGCAAGCTGGGTGGAAGACCTACAATCATATCATCGTGGCCGGAATTCGATATAACCTGCGCCTTCCTCAGGGGTCAGCCTAGTCAAGACATTGATCCAGATCAGTGGTGTAAGCTCACCATCTTGGAGATAGACCCGGAAGGGACGTAGGTAGTTGGTGTCGCAAGTTACGGGGGGAAGGAAGCTAGGTTGCCTGTATTGCCAGGCTGTCGAGCTGAGAAGTAGGTAGGTAGTGTGGCTGTTGTTGTCTAGGTATGTTTTAGTATAACGTGGTGCTGTTGAGATGCTGCCGGCTGGAAGGTACAATTAGTTGATTGTTGACCTCACTCACACATTGGCAACGTCGCCAAATACCAACCCAGCGATACCTTGCAGCAATAGCCCCACTGGTGGTAGCTCAGCGCGTCAGTTCTTCGAGTACCCCTGTACTTAGGTACCAAGTGGTGTAAATGAGAATAGGCCGTTTAGCTGAAAGAGCCCGACTTCGGAAAATCCACCATCCCGATATCCGCCTTCCATTAACACACGCTTCATTATTGCGCCACAATCACAGTTGAATCCTGCCTAGCAACTAGCCACACCTTTCGGCAGAAGCTTTGACTAGGACCTCAGTTTGGCTACGTAATTCCCACCCCGCCGTTCCCCAGACTGCCAGATCCGTTGCAGGTCAGACCCGTCTTTGGCCGAGCACCAATAGTAACGCGATCGCGTGCGACCCTCGACATCTGATCTTTGGAGCTTGAACAAGCATCGTTAATCTGAATGCAATACAGCTGATTGTTAGTGCACCTTTGACCTTCTTCTCACTCATTACTTACAAACTCTTCCTCTGCCAATATTCGTAACCCGAAGACCGACAGGCATCTATCCGTCCACCTTCTCCTTTTCTCTTCCAAGGCGGCATTCGGCGATACTTGCGACTAGTCACACTTGCGCCTGGCTAGTAGCATTACCTCTCGTCTCTCAACATCTTGCACGCATCTCCGAATCATCATGGCAGACAGCTTCTGCGGCCCCTCCAATGCCGCCAAAGGGCTGGCTCAGCATTTCGACCAGGATCGGTCGCGTCAGCAGGATCGCATCCAGGGCCCGAATCAGCCCGGCGAGGTAAGCAAAAACCATGAGATTGTCGCATTCCTGATTCTACACCTACCAAATCCTATGGGACTCTTGTCGATCATCACGAGAAACACACTGTTCACCTAGTCCTTCCCAAAACCTTACCTGCTTCTGTTCTTTCCCCCAAAAAACTATCCAAACAGTCACCGCTGACATTATTCTACCAGTCGTTCCGATCTTCTGCTTCCCATTTCGCCAATGCCGGTAACCAACATTTCAACAACTTCCAGGGCAGCCCTGGCACAATCCCAACCCTGCCTACCCCGAATTTCGGTTCCATGCCCATGGCGCAAATGCGAGGCCCTCCGAGCGCTGCGTACATGGGCCCCCAACATCCTACTGCTATGGCACAGCAGAATATGCAAGGGAGATTGGGCTTCCCAGTTTCAGAACATGAGCCTTCATGGACAGCCTATGCATGCCACTACCTCCTCCCAAGCACAGCTGCCTCAGGCACATCAGTCGCCATCCATGAGCAACCCGGCTTTCATGCCTCAGAACCCCATGCAGATGGGTCCATTTGCCGTTCCCGGCAGCGGATATGGCCAGATGGGTCCTATGATGCCTTTCGGGCCATTTAATAACCAAGCTGGGGGATTCATGGCACCTGCAGGCCCTGCGATGGATTCAAGAGAGGAGAAGGAGTGGCACGCCCAGCAAATGATGGACCGCCAGATCAACGATGAAGAATTTGATCTAGCCCTGGAAGACTGGATGAATTCTAACCATGACACTGGTCTACTTAGCAGAGGTATGTTTACTTTATCAGGGAAACACAGGAAAGGACATATGCTGACTGAAATTTGTTTCATTACAGCTGAAGTCTTGAACCCCGTTCCTGTCGAAGTCCAGAAGCCCAAGTCTGAACCAATTCACAATCCTCAAAATGAGACAGAGCTTGCACGTGTCGCTCAACAACTGGTCGACTCGGTTGCCTCAGATGAATCGGAGAAGTTCAGAAACTCCAGCTTCCTGAGCCTAATGCGACGAATTGCTGCGAAAGAGGTCGTCATTCAGGATAGTAACCTGGTTGAGGCTTCAACTGCAGACTCGACCAATGCAGCCCCTGGTTCGAGCATCGGCTCATACGTCACTCCTGGATCGTCTTCTGTTTCTGAATCACCTTCATCCGAGGTAAGTTCATGACACTTTACCGCCTAATAGACCTCCTCTAACGTGCTACATAGAGCGCCTCTGACCCTAAAGGCAAGGGTAAGCAGAAGGCGACAGAACCGCTCAGCCCTTAGCTAGTCGGGAGCGAAATTGACGGTGATGTCGAGCTTTGATGACCTGATACGGTTGTCAAGTTCTTTATGGACGAGTTGAAGAAGTGGTTGGACCGCCTCAAGCTAGTCATTTTCGACGAAGACAGAGCGTCCATTGTACATTACCAGAGGCGACCCACCATGGTTCTCGGTCGCTGACCGCGGAATTTGCCTCCATTCACGAGCATTGCAACGAGGACGATAAGGCATAAGTTTGCGTTCAAGGCGTTGTCTTTGAGCAGGACTCGCATTGCGGTTTTGCTTTTTCCCTTCGATATTTTGCATTTCTCCTTCGACCTTCAGTTTAAGTCAAAAGGATATCAAGTCATGGCGTTTTCACGGATGGTTACTAAAGATTGGTAATTTCTCGCGGCCCGGGTCTTTCAGGCCTTGCTGGATATAGAGAACTGCTTGTATGATACGGCGAAATGATACGTTGATTTGCACATTGGAACTAGGCTAGGACCATAGATGGTGGCATCACTGGCAATAGAGTTCCTCGTTTGGTAAATACCCTTATCTCCAAGTTGGTGCGAAGACAACAATTATCAATAGCTGTGTCGCGTCACTCATGTCGCCCAGACACTCGCTGGGCTGGGGCCGAGCAGGACAATGAGAAAATAGCCCTTTCTCGCCAAAAGGAAGGCCCTCAGTCCCGCGACCTGGTATTGCCGGTGCCATGTACTTGAGCCTCAAGTGCAAGATGTTCAAACGCTCTGGATATTACTAGGTAAGAGTAGAGCGACCCTCACTGTAGTTGTTGTTGTCCTTTAGTTGCATTCGGTCCTTGGGCAGCTTCCGGTTCAGGATAAGGTACATGCGACGACGAATACCTTTATTTTTTACGAGAGACATTGCGTACAGACTAATCCCTAAGTTGTTGTAGTTTTTCAATATCATGCACAAGGGGCCTCGTACAAGTCTGTTATGCAGTTCTGCTACAACCTCTGTTTATCCAACTATGAAGCGGGAATGTAGCCATCCCAGTGTTCTCTTGATGTATTTCTACTGGAACAGACGCCTACGAGCGAGTACGTTATCCAGGTTATGAAACGTCATCCACCGAATAACAAAAATCCAACTTCATCGACAACTGTCACAATTCAACGTCGATCACCTCCCCCGGGCCCCGCCGACTCGCGGCGTTGATCCGGGTCGCGAAATTGAGCACGAGGTAGCAAGTAGCAGGGGGTCCACGCGGAGATTATGGGGGCCCAGATACGTGGGCTCACGTAAGCCCATTCCTGGCAGGGAAGTTATTGGCCTCTTCAGTCACCCAACCCGGCCTCTTGCAACTAGGATTCCTGGGAATTTCCGCGGAATCTGGATGAGCTTGATGATGACTTTCTCTAAACCTGGAGCTTTTTGACCCTCCATGGGGTAGGACCTGCTCTATTGGGATATTTGCATATCAGCCACGGCTTGCGCAGCAGCAGCAGCAGCAGACCTAAAAATAAAGCCGGGAAGCACGGGTGAGCGAACCAGTAACTCCGATATTTGGCCTCAGGGTCGGAGTAGGCGAAAGCCGGTGAGAGCTTCGAGCTCCGATGTAATGTAGGTAGATAGGTAACAGGCGCATGAGGTTGCGCAACTATGCAGTGTATATCCACACCCCGGAGGCCTATGCGTACATGCGCCGGGCAATGCAACGCAACCACGGAGAAGAGAAAGCAGACCGCCGCAGGGCTTGAATTGCAGAAAGCGTAAGACGGAGGAACTTTACTTGCACCTGCATATCTGGAGGCAGATTCGATCCCACCCTTGCGAATCAATCTCGGGTACGGAGTAGTGAGTGTCCTAACTTGTCTCGGAGTCGTTCTACTAGTGCATGATTATGCAGCAGAAGGACTCGGTGAGATAGTGATAGGGGGAGTCCTAGAGGTAGGCTACCGCAGGACTCGCGCCTTGTTGTCGAAAACTATTGACCTATACGATATCCCTTACCGGGCTTAGGCACGCATGTTTTATATTACATTTTGCTACATATTGGTGAGAGCAGACTTAACGAACGCCAAGCATCAGCAGCAGCGGAGCTTGGCTCAAGCTCCGCTTGGCGGTATGGGGTTCGTAGTGAGGTACCACCGTAGATGAAACATGGGAGAGATCCATCCCCAGCCGCGCACCCCCCAGTAGGTATGCGAGTATGAGTCACAACTGCATCGAAATTGAGGTCGGGGAGGAATTGAGAGACCTGATTTGCTGAGGAAGTCAATTCCGAGTGAAGACGCCCATGGATGAAGCTTTGCGATGCGGCCAGGGGTAGTAGAGACTGTCGCATCTTGGTAAAATGTAGCTGCCTTGCGCAAGAGGCATCGCATCATACGTAACGCCATACGTTACGTTGTAAGTAACCAGGAAAGGGGATCGTGATTCGATTCGTAACCATCGCCCGACCAGAATCGGAATTGGGACATTATTAATCTGATCTTACTGTACACAGCGCATCTGTGTGAGATACTGCCACCGAGGCAGTGCGGACATGGGCAGTGCCATCAACTGCATATTCGTCGAAGCACAAGGGCGGCACATGTCTAGGATCTTTTCAAGGCTACCAGTTGAACCCAGGCAGCTGTATTATTGCTGCAGCCAATGTCCTCCCATGATTATTGATACTGTGAGCTTAGCCTCGTTTCTGCACGTCGCAAGGCCTCAAGATATTTATCCCATCCAAATGGCCACAGAGATTATCATGATCAGATCAGCTGAACTTGACAGATTGTAGCATATCCACTGCCTTCAATTCGTTCGGTTCAAATTCGTACAATGGTTGCAAGACGAGTCAATCGGCTTCAAGGGCGTCTGCGCCGTCGAGAGCACATCCCGGTTACCTAGACATGTAATCGGGATTTGGCCGTTTCCTATTCCGGCACGCCGGATTGGAAATGCTGGGAGAGATGCTGCAGTGGAGATTGGATGCATATGTATTAACAGGGCTAGCAAGGGCAACCAGTTGCGAGGCGCATCTACCAACACCATCAAAGTGCCTGCTGAAATAGAGCTTGGGCTGATGAAACTCGTCGAACGAGTGTTTATCCACGACAGCCTACTAATGTTTAATAACACCAAGGCATCTACATAAAGTTTTTCCTCACTTGTTGGTGCCGTTATTCTCTGCTGAGATGCTCCCAGTAGGTACAGGTAGAGATCAAGCAGGATACGGGCCAGGCAATACGAGCAGATCCAATGGAACGCTCCAATGGGACGCGTTACTAGTACAGTGCGCCGTGCGTAGGACCCCGGTAGAATGGGAATGCCAAGACGCTAGGCTATGACTCATAGCTGGACGGGTCGCAGGTCGATCCCAAACAGCGCAAACGCGATTGTGGACTGTGATTCCGTCGCAGTCGCGGACAGTGGGTTGAGTGGGAGGCAGTTATTGGTTTGGGGGGAAGCAACTACGACCAATTAGGCCCGCCGGGCGTAACCTACACCCTAAAAACTTGCGAAAACTAGGTCGCAATTGCTGCTCTGAAATAATGTGTGTGTGTGTTTTTGGCGGTCGCGAGCCAGTCTCACCTCAGTACCTGCCCAGCCCAGCCAGCCCACCACACACAGCCTTTCCCCATTCAAAAACCTCAGCGCATCCCGACCTGCACCAACTTTTCTTCCCTTTTCCTCTTTTTTTTTTCTGCATCATCCCCCCAATATCAGACAGACATTACACAGACAACACATCAGGTATCCTCCAAGATGCGTTAACTCAGTGAACCCCCCGTTCCAAGCTTACCCCGTGCTCCCCGTAGCCAACGTCAAAATTCAGTCTTCAAAGAAACAACCCAATAACTCCACTCAACCCTTGCCTTCAGCTCTTCCTTCCCAGGTCGATCTGAACTTCCACGAAGCTATTCCCAGCTCCCGCAACAGTTCTCTCACCACCGCAACCATTTCCCTCAAGACTTAACAGTCTTCACCACGGATTCCAATCAGTCACCATGGCTTCCCTCCAGTTCGTCCAGCCTGCCGGCACCATCCGCGCATCAACAGCCATACCCGCCGCAACATCAGCAGGACTTCGTCTTGTTCGATCAACCTTCCGCCAGAACGAGCGCTAATCGCACTGTTTCCTCGCCTGCAACAGCAGCGAATACAAACTTTGGATCTCTAAACAACAATCGACGTCACTCGTCATCAAACCAAGTCAACAACAGCAGTGACTACTCTCCCTCATTGCAGAACCAACGAGTGGCCCAGATTATCCAAGCGACAGGGCACCAGACTTCTTCTTTGGCATTCAACAATCGGCTCAACTCTCCTACTGCTCAAAACCAAACCAAGCAGTTTTACGCATCTTTATCTGCTCCATCATCGACTATCGCAGTGAATCAGCAACAGCAGCACCGTCCGGCCCGCCCCCCTGTTCCACTGTTCACTCAAGGCATCGGGAACCAGAACTCGCCAAAGATGGATCTGCAAGGTAAACACATCCCTTCTCCTGCCAGAAGGGTCAACCGCTTACACAATGTAGACGCGCTTGGAGACCTCACTTGGGGCGAGGGTGGAGTAGCCACTCCGGCTTACTCTTCCCCTGCTGCCGCTGCGTACGATTTCGGTGTTAGCTCCGCCTCGAGTTCGACGACTAATATTGGCACCGTCTCTCCCCACGACTTGCTCATCTCCGCACCGAACTCGACGGCCTTCACAAACTTGACTTCGCCGTCTTTCTCCAACGAGTCTCCCGACTTCATCGATAGCTTTGACGTCAGTCCCAACTTTGGCAGCAACGACTTCGACAGCGGCGCCAGCGACCCTTGGTACCCACTCTTCCCCCAGGAGACTACCGTCACGGACACTTTCCCTACTCCTGCCCTTGATGAATCTCCTATCGACAAGTCGGAAGACCTGGAGGTAGTTGAGCCTGCTCCTCAGCCCCGTCGCAAGTCTGGAAACTCGCCTACTGGTCATCATGGACGCCACTCTTCTGTCTCTGGTGTCAACTCTCGCCGACGAGACAAGCCTCTGCCGCCAATCATTGTAGATGATCCTTCGGACACTACGGCGATGAAGCGAGCGCGCAATACTCTTGCCGCCCGCAAGTCTCGAGAGCGCAAGGCCCAGCGTTTCGATGAACTAGAGGAGAAGATTGCCAAGCTAGAGCAAGAGCGTGATCATTGGAAGCGTATTGCGATGAGCCGATCCGGCGGCTCATGAAGCATTGATAATTAGGCATATTGATGTGTACTTTCTTCGGATGGACTGGAGGGACAGGCCTTTGGCCTAGTCGCCTCATTTCTATGGAGGCAGTAGTGCGGTGTCCTCGATTTGTTACGGACTCTCGTGCTACTTGCCGCGGATTTCTTGGCGTTTCCGTCATTCATCTCACGTAGTTCTTATGTGGTTTATTCTCCTTTTCTCCGGATCAGTCTTCGGCACTAAAATAAGGTGCGGTGGTATTCGTAGGGTTATGGTTATTATATTCCGTCGCACCACGGGTGCTTGACGATGTTTTTTTTAGTTTCATTAGTGTCCGCCTCAGCGGCTTCAATCAGATTTCTTCGTTGCATTTTGACACACTCCGTTGCCTATCCCTGTGATTAATTCGTCCTGGGTGCCGGTTTGCCTAGATTGTGCCAGGCCACAGATGAACGGGACTGGTATCAGGTTGCCGTATTTCGGTGAAGTGAGTGTTGCGTTACCTTCAATTGGTTGGTATCTGTACACGTTGCCCGACGGTTTCCATGTTGATTTCGGCTGCTGATAAACGCAGGCATGCGGTCTACGTATGTTATCTTTCGTGCATGGAAGTAAGTATGTTGTATTATGTATATGTCTCCAAACCCTTACGCGCCATCTCCCTCTTTCATTTGGTGGAGTGGCGACTTCTCTCCGCCCGTCACACATCAAGTCTCTTTTTACTGGTGTGTTCTCTTAGTGTTGCGACTGTATCGTAACCAGTAAGTTTTGCGAGTACATATGATCATATACTAGAGAAGTCATTCCATGCGTGCGTGGCCTTAGGGTTGAGCTGGGAAACTCTTTGCTAACTCTCGGTAAATTTTCATCAGCGGTCTTGGTGGACAGGATCATCGCTAGCTGACCCCCTGTGACCCGTACCTGACCACCTTGGGGAGGACTAAAAATCACCGGGAACAGAGGCTCAGTAGGGGAAGGGTATTGTTGTCGGGCGGGACTGAGCTCCTTTGCCAACCGATGCAGGCTCAGGAGAACCAGACTCGTGTCTGTTTGTGTGGGTAGAAGGTTGTGGGCCTGTTCGGATACTGGGTGTCACGGTTCGGTCGTACGTCTGAGGGAGCGTTGGAACGGAGAAAGACGGTGGTGGTTGGGTATCATGACACATTCAATCGATTTCCGCGCCCGTTGATGTAACTCCCTACATCATTTCGTGGGCTTAGACGTTGGAAGGGATGCATGTATGTGCTCGAGGAAACCCGCTCATCGTTTCGGTATCAAGAGTGAACAAGTAAACATAATGACAAGACATCTTACGTTGGCCTGAATATCGCGGCCCAGTTCATGTCAACTTTCCTTCCTCGTCTATCTTCAAAACATCGAGTAAAACGTGATGAGTGTAGGCAGGTAGTAATCCTTGTAATGGATACACTTATAAAAGGAGTGGATGAGAACGGATGTAGAGAATAGGAAACAATCAGTCTTCCTCAGTAATCGCTTATAATTTTCAGATAACACCACCCCCTATAACCAGAAGGGGTGCAGGCCACTGACGTAGAGCCCCCTGGAATGGTGTTGTGTGACAGCGTAGCATCCAAAAAGAGCAGGACACTTGAAGAAAATAGAAGTTAGCAACCATGGAAGCAAATAGAGGGTGATTTTATTTGCCTTTATTTTGTATGAGGACGAGGAGTTTTGCAAGCACTGAGATATAACATGAAGTATGATCGTTAGGAGGACGACGCTCATCAAGTCACTCCTAACCTTCGGATGTTTTCTTGTCTAAATCTGAACTAGCCATGAGCGGTTATGCGAACGCATACAAACCGGAACACCCTATTACTACTATAAGTTTCCGTCGATCACCTCCTAGGGGTTGTTGGTTGCAACTCGTCGTCCAAAGTTGCGATCCTTGTCAAATTTTGCCATGTGAGGTACAGAACATGCATGGCTTCGAGTATGAATGATTCGGCTTCCTTCTATGTTGGCTAGGTTGGAAGGTAAATCGCCATCGGCAGGATATATACAGGAAACCGACATATGACAGCAAGTTACAGGAGGCAATAAGTCTCGCAATCATAATTCATGTTGCATCTAGTCTGAGGCCATCGTGTTCATTCATTTCTCGTATGCTCCTTAATTCGTCTACGATATGGACCTAATGGGCCTTGACGACACCAGACGAGTCTGCCTGGGCCGTGATTCTCTTCTTGTATGCCTGAACGTCTCCGGGGAACTTCCAGACCGTTCCGTTCTCGCAAACCCACAAGCTCTTGCACACTGTCTGCAGCATGGTGACATCGTGGGAAACCATGAGAACACCTCCCTGGAACTCCCGCAGCGCCTCGGACAGCGCATCCATAGCCTCGATATCGAGATGGTTGGACGGTTCGTCCAGAACAAGAATGTGGGGGTTGGTCAGGGCCAGGCACGCGAAAGCGACACGCGACTTTTGACCTCCGGACAGCACCTCCATCTTCTGCAGACCCGTCGTGCCGGTGATACCGAAGGCACCGAGCTGGCGACGGTACTCTTCGTCGGTACGCCCGGGGTAGGTCTTGGCCATGAAACTGACCGCACTCATAGTGAGGTCGAGGGCGTCGACGTGGTGCTGGGCAAAAACCCGATACGAAGGCGCGAGTTCTGTGAAATCAGACCCGTTGTGGCTCCCAGCTTGCCGATAAGGAGCTTCAAGATCGTCGTCTTACCGGCACCGTTGGGACCAACGATACCGATACGAGAATCGAGCTGAACATCGAGGTCGACGTCCTTGAGCAAAATGTTTTCCGGTGTGTACCCGAAGGTAACACCCGACATTTGGATAATAGGGGGCGAGAGCTTCTCGACATCGGGGAACTTGAACTTGACACTGTACTCGGCCTCTGGTGCCTCCAGGACAGGCATACGTTCCAGTTTCTTGATTCGAGACTGAGCCTCGGCTGCCTTGGCAGCGTTGTATCGGAACTTGTTGATGAAATCTTGCAAATGCGCACGCGCCGCCACGTTGTTCTCGTACTCTCGCTGGTAGACCTTCTTTCGCTCCTCTTTGGTGGCATAGAAAGATTCGAAGTTGGCACCCCGGTAGTAGTCGAGTCTCTCGGAGTGCTGGTGCATGATATCGGTTGCGACTTCGTTGAGGAAAGCCCTGTCGTGACTCACCACGAGCACAGTGCTGGGGTATGTTTGGAGATAGTTTGAAAGGAAGGTGATGGAGGGAACATCCAACATGTTAGACGGTTCGTCAAGGAGCAGCAGGTCAGGTTCACAGAACAGAGCTCTAGCAAGAGCAAGACGCATACGCCAACCTCCGGAGAAGGTCTTGGTAGCAAAGAGTTGGCGCTCGGCTGAGAAACCAAGACCAGCAAGGATACTGGCTGCTCGAGACTCGGCTTTGTCAGACTCCATCTCAGCCAATTTGGACTGAACGTCACCGAGCTTGGTGTCGAGGGCCTCGCGTTCTCGATCCAGCCTGGCAGCATCGGCGGACGTATCTGCCATTGGCGCCCGTTGCGTCTCGATGTCGGCCAGTTTAGTAGTAAGATCCTAGCACAGAGTTAGCCATGGCTCCTAGAGTCCACACTACACACCAAGACGTCGACTTACCCCTTGCTCCTTTAGAAGAACCTTTCGCCACACATCGGCATCCAGAACAGCCTGGATAGCTGGCGTGTCGTCACCCATAAGCTGCAAGATTATGTCAGTGGCTGTTATCCTTTGGCAGAAACACTGAGACTTACCTCTTGCTCGACATGAAGAATCGAGATATGTGTAGGAATAGGCACCTCTCTCCGCGAAAGTGCGCGCAGAAGTGTAGATTTACCCACACCGTTGTTACCAACCAAACCATAGCGATGGCCATAGGCCAAAGTAAGATTGGTGTCGGTCAAGATTCTTTGGCCGCCGATGGAAACATCGATGTTCTCAATCTTAATGTCCTTGGACTTGTTGCCGCCACTCGAGCCAAGCTGCAGAGGATTGACGGCCATGTAGAACTCTTCGTACGACTGGGCATCGTCGGTCTGGTTGAGGAGCTTGGACGCCTCGTACTGCACCGTCTTGAACTCCTTCTTGTTCTGCTTGGCCGCGATCTTGCGTTCTGCCTTCTCGAGCTTCTTGCGGTCGACCTTGGACTCGACCTTGCGAGCGTTGGCCGACTCGAGGTCGATGTTGCCCGTTGCCACAGCGAGCGTAGAAGACATGTTCCGCTGGGTGCCGACGGAGATGGCCTGGTCTAGACGCCGGACCGCGGACGGCCCCTTACGCCCACCATTCTCACTGTTGGCGGCCTCGTACTTCTCCACCCACTTGGAAACCAGCGTACGGATTTTGTCCTGCTCGGGCCCAGTAGCGTTGCCGGCAGCGGAAATCAGAAGCTCCGTGATGGCGATGGCAGCATCTGCCAAGGGCGACAGTCCGGTCGCCTCCTCATCATCGGTCCATGTCATCGACGCATGTCGCAGATAGCCCACTGAGTACTCTGAGAGGATCGGGTCCAGATCCGGGAGCACGGCTCTAATTTCGGCCTCCATCTTGGGATACCCGGGATATCGACGTGTGCTTCGTGCGAGAAGCAACTGCTGGGAGGGGACAGCGGGGAAAAAAAGGAAGTAAGTAGCAAAACCCGACTTAGGCAAGCAATAGATCTAAGACTTTTGGCCACGCCTCTGCACGATTGCCTCTATCTACTCCCGTTTCGAGATCTACAGAAAACTATTGCTTAGTGTGCACTCGTGGTGTCTTCAGTTGCACAACATATGCGCATTTGCCTCCTGCCAATTTTGCATCTCCTAGTACAGATTCATAAGATGTCGTTGATGGTGGGGTCACGTTACAGTGCAAAATACAGTGTGCGATCTACTTAAATTGGGGTTTAGGCACTGGGCGCAGGCCAATAAAATTGAGAACCGTTGTACGGTAGGAAGCAAGCTCGCGCTCCTCCAAATAAAATGGTCCAATACTAGTTTCTGCGAATCTGGTGTGAACTTTTGTAGCTTGAAATAGAACCTGGGGTATGTGCATTTCATTTCGAGGAGCGCGAGGTAGCGTGTGTGCTGTGTACATTCTCTTTTGAGGGCGCGAGGCAGCACTGGTATCTCCAAGTCATTTGAGGTAGATGTCCGCCCTCTGACCTTCCCGTCAAGAAAATACACATTTAGAGGAGTTGTTTGGTGTTCTGGTGGTGTGGCATGGGGGCATGGCTTCTGGGCATGGCGTTCAGGGATAACGGGAGGCTTCTGAGGAGAAGCTTATTAATTCCCCTTACTTACATAACCCACGCAGAGACGCACAGTGTCGACAGAGGCAGCGGGCGTATGGTATTTCTCGTATTCCAACGCGCTGACACCCTTAAGAGGCTTGATAACACACTACCTAAGGTATGTAGTACATGATACTGCTATATTCTTCAGGGTACACCCGTCTAGGCGCATCTTAGAGACATTTGTTATGTGGCATCGCTTGCCAACTCATCAAGTAGGTGCGCCATCACATTGAAACGTACTCAAAAATCAGGAGATCGAGTAAGGGTGGTGAGGGATGCCCCTTTTAACGGGAATAATCATCTCTCCGTACATACACACTTTGGCAAAGCCTGATCATCCGAGGTGATAGCCACGCGCCTTGGAGAGTGGTGGGCTTTGCTCCGGATCGCACAAAGGAAATAAAAAACACGTGCCAATGGTCAATAGTTTATTCTTCGAGTATTGCAATTTGCAGCTGCTTTTTTATTCGAGGCTACCTACTCACTACACCCAGGCGCCAATTTTGCGCCTCGGTGGCTAGCTGGGCTGGTGTGATCGGCATGGAATAGGCTTAATGAAATACGATGATGGTGTGATTAGAGGCGTCCCTTTGTTCGGTGGCTCTGGGCCAAACGCAACTCCCGTGCCGCTCCGCTGTGCGCTGGGATTGGCAACGCCTCATGACACGAGACAGACGCGATTTTGGTGTGGTTAATGTTGTTTCTATTTGGAGTAATTTCACCTAACCCGTGGCCAAGGGGCGGCCAGAACGCGGCACGTACAGCCCCCAACGGCGCGTCTACCGGCACGTACTCTGATTTGCTCGTATCACGGGTGACGACATCTGCCGCCAGCCAATGGTTGGCGGCTGGTCAACTTCAGCCCTCTGCCCCTCGCGTGTCGAAATTGCCCATTGCGGCCGTCGTCCGAATTCCTGTCAGCGCTTGGCCTGGAATGCGATGCAACCAAACATTTTCCGGTGTGAAAGCAAGCTTGTCTGCTGCCATCTGTCATGTTACACAGGGCTGGCAGGCATACTGATCCCTATCCTTGTACGACGTACGTCGGTCTCTCGCTTCACAGTGTGCGACTGTTCCCATTGTCCAGTTACATTCTACGCCACCATATGCAGTTGACAACCAGATCGTTTGACTTGACAGTATAAAAGCAAGGACAGAGTCTTGGCATGTCAGATCGACAAGGCCCCCAAAGTTGAGCCATGGCCTTTGTACTATGTATTCGCTTGTTCGATAGACGTGCAAAAAACACCTAGGTTAGACCATGAAAAAGGTCGGAGTCTGAAATCCTACAAAAATTTCTGGAGAGATGCTGACCACCATTGTTGCCTTTAGCCCCTCGATACACAGAGGGGTAAAGAAGAAGAGTCACGTCATGATCCACATGGCGTTGACCATGAGGATGGTATGTTTTCGTTACTGCTTGCTGCAAAAAAAGACACTGGGCTGTTGGGAGCCAGGCCAGGGGTTGCGCGACTCCTACACAGCCAAGCAGCCAATGGACTGTCTCGAAACCCCTGCCCGTTCAAAGACGGGGTATCTGTTTCCTCCCCATGCGGCTTTAGGTGAAATACCCCGCTCCCAGGAGATCAGGAGCATTCGGCCCCGGCGGCCATGCTGTATTGTGTATCCCTCAAGTTCTACCCGAATTTCGGGTCATAATTTCGACAAAACGGTAGCCAAAATGGCTTTATCACCGGGCAACACCTATACAATCCTGTCAGGCATGTAATCTAAATGGGGCTGGCCGCACCTCTCTGTACCGTCTTGAGGCAATTTGGATGGTGCGCGGCCAAAGGGAATTCCTTCTCCCACACCTCACTCGAAGCCATAAGGAGGCCGCAGATCCCAGCAACTCCTTCCTTGACTCTTTCGAAAGTTGGGCCTAGGACCAAGCAAAGCTTCTAGTGCCATTGAAATGCACCAATACCGGTTTTGAAGCAGAACGGAGCTAAGGCTAGGCATTGCCGTTTCGAGCCACCTCTTCGGTCTTGTAGCGTTGGAGTTCTAGTGGTATACTGGTAAAACATGGCTTGGATAGTTCGCGCGCGAGCGACCGTTTGCACTTGAACTAGTATCAACCTACCGAAAGCGGGCCACGATGCTGCTTGTTGCCCCGATGGGTCACACGAGCCGGTTCTGTCGGACTAAGCAGATAGTGCGGGAAGTTTGGCGCCATGTCACGATCCGTCCTCCTGGTTCTTGTTTTTCCACGCCCACCCATAAGGAAACGTAGAGCACGGCATTTCCGATAGCTTGGCGAGCTAGCAGACGAAGGAAAATTCTAGGAAATTGAGGTAAATGGTGACGGTGGCTTGAGAAATTTTCGAAGTGATATGTTACCAGACGTCGAACCTGAACCAATGAGGTTGCCTGTAAAATACTTACGGTTTGACGTTTGAGGATTTCGTAGCTGATTTGAGAAATTCGGGACTGCACCCTATTGATCAATGGCGTACCGGCTACAGTGACAGGGGCCCATCGAGGGGAAAGGGGTGGCTGCTTTCGACTTTGCAAGCTGCATCTGGTCATACATAGCAGTATATATATGTTGATGATACTGTACCTGAAAGTGAAGACTGTACCTGGAAGTAGAGAGTGTTATTAGCTTAGGTAACAAGTCTATTCCGGGTGTTGCTACATAGATCATCGCAGCTCAACTCCACTCCCACAGTGGAACCATTCGATCAAGCAGGGCACGGAGAGAACCGTGATGTCGGCCCTTCATCTGTTTATCAGGCTGTTATCTGTTATGTATCCAGCCACTGTGCTGATAGATGAAACAGCTTGCTTGTACATAACTAGCCTTTCCGATCTGGATCGGCATCTTATACACATCAACAAAATCGATAGGTTCGGGTGAGTTTGCTGTCTCGCTATTCGGAGAACTCTAAATGAGATAAGTGGAAGGCGTTGAGAGGAGGCGACATACTTCTTAGAGCCTGCCGCATCTATGCAAACCAGTCCTTGAAACCCCAGCCCTGGCCAAACGGCTAGAGGAAATGGCACTGTTGTCGAGGATACTTCCGGCCTGAAGGAGAAGTCTTCGCACGGATACGAGACAGGTACGACGGCAAGAGACATAAGAGACAAGCCGAGCATCGCGAGCGAGTTGAAAGCACATAGTGCCTGCGCCACGAATAACTAATCGTGAGAGCCTTGCTGACCGGCCCCCCGCCCCCGTCCGTCCTCCAAGTTGCACTAATATCTATTCCCATATCGTTCGGGCACTGTTGAACCAGCTAACTCTTTTCTTTCTTCCCGCGACCAGGGCGCTTCAGACTAATTTCCTGAAGCTTGGACGCATCTGGAGACATTCCTGGAGATATATCGATCGCGGAGCCCGTCATAGTATTACTAGATGGGGGCCAGGATGTGCTAGACGGTTGTCCAGGCCAACAGGGATGTTTGTCTGCTAATTGCGACAAGGAAGGTGATACCACATGTTTGCTGTGCCTTGCACAGCTTCTGCAGTTGATAGATCATGACATTCCGGCTTGTTCGTAGCCGGTGCGTCCGTTTGTCTGACCTACGGGTGGATGAGAGGCTTTTGACAGCTTCAGTTCATGATAGCCAACCTCAGTGCACAGCATCAATATCGAAGACGCCATGCATCAGCACTGGAAAATCCAAGTAGATGCATTGCTTGCCAGTTATAGCAGTAAGTTGCCTGACGTTGCTGGATCAGTGGATAGCAGCACAACCCTCGAGGCGTTTCTCACAGAAGCATGTACTGAACCGTGCTGCGTATATCTTTGCGCCCTCGTCGCTACGACATGCGAGGATGTGATCACACCTGGTGTTGTCACCTAACCTAGGAAGTTAACGATCCCGGCGCCAGATGACACGATCGTAGCCTGCCTGTCCATCTGGGTATCTGTCGGGTCCGGACACATTCCCGTTGTGCACATGGCGACAAATGGCGCTTTCAGTAGTAGCCGAACAATTGCAATATCCATCGAGAAAAAGCAAAAGGCTCCTTGCAGCTGGCGCTTTGCTATTGTTTCTGCTTGGCTCCAACCCGCCGAATAATAGGCAGGGAAGAAAATCAGGGCAGGCTCGCAGTAGTTTAGCCCACACTAGCGGGAATGGCAGCTCCCAGCCAGTCAGGATGGAAGAGGTGGACGCCCTGCGGCAGGCTGTACGACATGCGCATCGCATCTGATGCAGTCGGCTGAACACGAATGAAGGCTATGGGATCGAGACTAGCATGGGCTGCCTTACTCCACTGGACTGGCACAGCTTCTGGGAGTTGTTAGTGAAGGAAACCAGCGGGGTTCCTGCGGATGTATATGTAGACGGGAGCTCTGCCCATAACTGCCTGCAAATTTCCATGGTAGGATCGGCAACGAAGCGGTTTGGGATATCGGCTGAGCAAAGAAATTTCACTCGGCCAACATCGGGGCCATCTGCCGCACACCGACGATAGGCAAGTCTCAGGTGAGGGCGTAAATAGACGCTACCAGACCGCATCATCAGTGCAAAGAGACACATGGTAATAAGAGTGAGACAGCCCGCACGCCGTACACTGTGTCTGTGGTGCGTGCTTGCTTGCTGTTGATTTGATGTATGTATGCAAATGCTAACCTAATGCAAATGCAAATGCAAATGCAGGGAAGAAGGAGGAGATAGCGTAGGCTCTATATTTTTGGCCATTTCGGGCAACGGCATATGGAGATTTTTACATCAACAATCAAGATCCTTCGATTCTCGTCCCCCTCTCCACAATGTTGCCCGGAGCCCACATCATGCATCCATCGAACACCCAATAGATTGGCCCTCATGTCTCTGCCGAACCAAAGCCTGCCGTCCCCTCTCATCGTACGGTTGACGGGATATCTTATGCCGAATGCATTTCTTTATTGCAATGCAAGCAGGTATGTCTGGTAGAAGGACAGCGGTGCAGTACGTACATAGCAGAAGGGGCCCGACACAGTTGAAAGTACCATCAGTTTGGTGTATCACGAGTATCACCAGTCCCTGAGAAGAAGAATAGGCTACACAGAGGGCCTCAACAGGAAGGTCGCCAAAGAGGTGAAGACGAAGAAGCGATACAAATCCCATGATGCTCTCTACTGTTGGCAGTACTGTACTGTCTCGCAAGTATGAACGCGAACGGACGGCGCATTGTTGGTTTGGTCTCGTGCCTCTCGCACTGTGCCCTGGGAGTGTTCGGTCAGCCAATCCTTGCTCCATAACGCCTCAGCATGGAAGGTAGGCCGAGTGCTAGACGACCCGGGCCCAGCTTTCGCCCATTGAAACAGCCCAATGATGATGGAAGGGCCAGGGCTAGCCGGGATGTCCAGTGTACCTACATACGTACATAATGTAACCAAATTACTACCAAGTAACAAGCGACATCAACAACAACAACAATAATAATAATAACACACGCACTACTGCCCGGGTTCGTTGTTTTCAGCTACCTTAGGCCAACGCTCCGGCTTGTCAACGCTATAACTGGGCTAATTGACTGGCGAGAAGCTGAAAACCAGGTACCTGATGCTACCTACTGTACTGCTTACTTACCTGCGCCTGGGTACCTGCTCTCCTGTACCGACTCGACTGTGCTGTATTGGGATCCGGTCCTTCATTCGCTGCAGTGGGTTTCTTGTTGTTGCATTGTACAGTGGCTTGACCTTAATTTCCTCGACTGCGATTTGCAGCATAGAGCATAGCATTTCCCGCATTTTGTTTCTCTTTGCCCGAGTCCGGCATTGATTCCTTCTAGTTCTTCCTGTCGTCGCCTCTTCTTCCATTCTATTGCATTGTAGACAATACGTTTTTGAAGCTATCACTTGTGTCCTTCTCCTTCTCCCTCCGACCGCTTGCTTACACGTCGGCATCGAAGCCCGAACTCGTCCTTGCAGTGCCCGGCGCGTCTAGAGCGGGCTGGTGGTTGCAGAGTTCAGTGCCTGCATATTTACAAATACAAAGCCGACCTAGTCAGCGGCCGACCTCGTTCAACAACAACAAGAACTCTGAGGGGGGAAGAAACGGTCGAGCTCGCGTCGGAGCCCTTTGGTCCAGATTCCAACGACTACGAGACTAGCTGGTGCTCGTCTTACATCTTCGACACCGCATTTACGGTTACGACTTATCTGCCATAACGACGTCGATTTGCATCCCTCCGTTCGAACAAACTCTTTTGGTGTCTTCTGCCATGTCTTGACGAACAATGGTTACGAGAGCGTCGAAAAGCCTCAGCCACTTCTCCTTTTTACCTTTCTGCTGGCGGCTACCACTCCTCACTGTGGAAGAACCCGGCTTGCAATATGCAGACTGTCCCTAGTGTAAGTCCCAGCCTGGTACCCGTTCTGTAGCGCATCGCACATGAAATCAAAAGTGCGCCGACAACCACTTCCCCCTGGAGCAACCAGCGTTATGTACCCTGCCCCAGCATCAGCGCTCAATTGGGCATATCAAGGCCTCTATCGAATCCTCTAGCATTGCCCTCTCTCCAGTTTTGCATCGTCTACCACAGTTCCAATCGGGCGTCCTTACTGATTCAAGGGTTTGAACCTGCAGCTCATCGCATCCGGCACGGCCATCGCTGCATCGGCAACGGGCCTCGTCTTTGGTCAGCCTGCCGAGAACCAAACCTTTCCGTCTGCGAGGCAAACCTCGGGGAAGCGGAAAGCATCCTATCGAGACTCGATATCGCCCACCTTTCCTTCCCGTCCAGGAACGACTGGTTCTGCCTTGGGTGAATCGATAGCCGACCGACAGCAACCTACCGCCCAGCTTGCCCCTGGTGCAACCATACACCCGAGGAGCTCGCAGCGGCGGTCAACACAATCACAAACAACGCCCCCCAGAGTATCAACGTGGCGGCGCTCCTCCTTGAAGCAGAGTGACACGGGGTCCGGGACTGCAGCTACCGAAGAATCGCGAGACTCATTATCATCTTCCAATGGCTCTTGGATTCGGAGGCTGTCAATACGACCCATGTCACAGCACGAAAGTCTGAAATCCAGCATTTGGCCAGACTCTCCTTCGGTTTTCTCCTATGGATCAGGGCAACCGATTTTCGGTCAAGCAAATTCGTCCACCCGTCCGTTACCACCGAACAAGTTAGTCAAGAGATCTTCGGCAAACCATGGCCAAGGCTCGCCGTTGGTATCACGAGGATCAAAATCACAAATGCCGACACTACGAAGGCCAGCAACGAGCCACCAAAGATCTGCAACACTCCACCAGATTACAACTGAAACTGCCAATCCCCCAGTTTCCAAATTCTCCCAAGAATCCCGTTCGAGGCCCAGAGCGCAAACATTGGGCCTTCCAGCACATGACCCGCACTCGATATCTCGGCGAATGACAATTCGACTTGGAGATCTTTTTTCCACACTCGGATAGCTAGGATCGCCGCCAAAGCATCACCAATCAGTCGCGAGTCGCAACCGGGCCCAAAGCGGATTTGCTTGCAGCGCGCATCCAGCGTCCAGGGCGTATATCTTGTCTCACCAAGATCGGTGCTACAAGGCCCACCTCTTCCTCCTATGCAAGAAACGTCGTGGGACGCCGATAATAGTGAAGAGACAGAAGAGAGCCCACAAAACTCTAAGGTTTCTGGACCCTTCCCCAATGCTACGTCGTCGAAAACTCCCAAGCGCTCCATGTCAATGCATTTCGGCTCCCCCACCAATTGGATTTCTAGGTCAGGCAGTCTCCGTCGGAGGAAACGTGATGCGATCGGTACGGACGCGACAGATGAAACACCACGTCAAGTTTCTGATCCAACGCCAACCATGGCGCATTCCAGCTATGCCCAGGGCTCTCCCCAAGCCGGTAGAGGTAATGCTACCGGCGGAGCGGGTACACCCAGCAGGGCAGAAACGGATTTGGCGGCTATTTTTCAGCCACCTCATCAGAGGAGCAACTCACCTCTCCCATCGCTGTCTAGACTGTCGAGTTTCCACATGGATCTATCCCGACTTGGCTCGCCCACGAATATGATATCCCAACCTAGTTTGGATAGTGAGCCAGCAGGTTTAGCGAACCCACCAACCCTTCGTGTGAACTCCAATGTTTCACATAGTCGGACGTTAGAACGTGCATCCACCGTCGCAAGCTCGGACTACCACCGCGGCTTCACGTCGGGTGACGATGATGATACAGACTTCAAGACAGACACGCCATATGACTCCCTTCGGACTGCGGATTCGGGCCGCAGAAGGACACTCGACTCACCCGTGGAATCCATGTTCGATGAGTCACCTCCGAGCACCGCCGGGAACAACAAGCCAAAGCGTCTCTCGATACAAGAAATTCTAGGGCCAACATATGATGGCGGCAACAGGATAATGGAAGAAGATGAGGGCTTGTCCACACCAGTCGGTGCAGCCTTCGACGAGGCTGAAACTCACTTTCGCCTTGCCAGCCTTCAGGATGACGAGGGCTTCAAGTATACATCTATCACTCCTGATCTGCCGCGTGTAGGCGCTGGTACGGATTTTAGTCGACTCTCGTTTGACGACGATGATGCTTTGGACTGGGCCAGGGAGGACGAGCATCCCGTCTACAACCACTTGTCACCTCCTAGCTCCATGAACTCTCGGGGCGGCAGTCCTAGCTTGCGCATGGCATTGGCTAGTATCACGGGCAATGCCGATAGCAACCCTGACCTAACGCGCAGTAATGAACGGCCAAGGAGTAACATATTTGACTGGACTGAGACAACGCAACACGATAAGCATGAAGGGGAGGGGCATTCGACACGGCCCAAGACCGTTCATGGCAAACAAGAGCTCGACATGAGAGGTGGGCGTATACCAAGCCGGAAAGGGCCGGTGGCAGCTCATATACGCAGTCAAAGCGTCCCTGCCGTGCAGGATCCCGTGGACAATTCAAAACCAAAGTTTGGCACTTGGGGCCTGGGCTCGAAGAACGTGAGTGAGGATTGGGATGAAGATTTCGAGTTTGAAGAGGACGCGGACGTAGGTTTTTCGGAAGGCGTAAAAGCGGGCAACCGCCTGTCAATGGTTGTGCCCGCGTCTATCGCTGCGACCCAGCCTACGGTTAAGGCGCATTCTGGTCAGATTCGCGAACTGTCTCTCCTGGTCAATGACCTCAAACGACTTTGCCGCTTAGGGAGGGAGATGGATATGCTTAGTGGCTCATCGGTAACGTTATGGCGAGAAGCGGAAGGTATAATAGCCCTGGCCTCCCCTGACGAAGATGAAGCCGATGCTCCAGCATCCAATGTGCAATTGGATACTCTGGAGCCGGAACTTACCGACGATCGGTTTATCGACGAAGGGTTTGACGGCAGCGCGCTCGAAGACCAAAGCCATCGGGTCAAGGTTTCCGATCATATGAAGACGGCGGTAGTTAAAGAAAGGCCTGCGACCCGCCGACGGTCGGTTTTCTCGCCAGAGGACGACATCTTCGGGACTTTCCAGCAATCCCAAGATGGCACATGCGAATCTCCCAGGACTCCAGACACACGACAAGCCAAGCTGCCCCTTCTCGCCATCTTCTGTGGCAAGGTCTTTAATGGAATCCATGCAACTTCGGCGGCGAGAACCTACTGATGGCTCGGACGACGATTCTCCCAACGGACGACTTAATTTCGACACTAACAGTCTCAAAGAATTGGTTAAGCGAGCAGGCGACCTTAGGGACTCCCTCTCGGATATTGTGCGCAAGGCTGATCACATAAGTCAAAGCCCGGTTCGAACTCCGCGACGGGACAGAAGCGAGAAGAACGAAGATGGGAGCCCAGCATTCACTCGCGTCTTCAACGATCCTTCGTCAAGTCCAGCAAAACGAATCCCTCACAGTCACAGCAGCAGTTCGGTCTTGAACGGGGGTTCCATGAACGCCCCATCGCCTAATGGGCTAAGCCAACGCCTGCAAATGATGACGGTGAACTGAGGCCATCACTCACCCTAATATATACATACTATCGTCTCATCACCGACGCCCGCCCAACCCAGTCGAAACCTCTGCGCAAACCCTCGCTCTCGGATGAGCTTTGTATATGTATACACAACTGTTTGATTTGCATAGCGAAGGCGGTTTCTCTTTTGCGAGAAAAGACATGCATCGAAAGGCAGCCCCCCCGGGTTGATGCGGGGCCATGACGAATAGATGCGACGACATCTGGAGGCACGAAATCCTGGCACTGCTAATGGTAATGGCTGGCTGTGAGCCTGTTGTACCATCTCACCTTGCCTGAGCGAGCGACTCTGGATAAAAAAACGTTTCATCGTTTTCTCTTGTTTTGAAAGACGATTTACGAGAAAGACTTAATATGAAACCAAGACCACAATGATAGCACATGTGGCCGATCTGGAGAGGGGTCCAGGTCGATGTCGAACGAAGTATGCCCGTTCTTTATAGAGATTCGGAAGGCTTACGAGTACGATTAATGACAATTCTTCCCCCTGCCGCCCTTTTGCTTCCACTCAGACTTGCATAATCTCAGGTGGGCAATCATCATCGTCATGATAGAATCGTTGTCAAACATTTGCTTGTCCATTACAGTCCAGGCCTGGACATGCGTCGGGCGGCCTGGCCTATGGCATGCTGTATATAATATTACATGGGCGGCCGTCCGACATGCGGGGCGACGAGACCAGGCGAGGGCAACGTTGCCATGAAGCAGAAAATCTGTTGGCGGGGAAGGAAGAGAGGTGATGAAGTATCAATGTGTAATGGAACGAAGGAAAGAGGAAGAGGAACTGAAAAAAAGGAGACGAAGAAGCACGATAAAAACCATGCATGGCCTACAGCAGGAAAGGAGTGTTGGTGTGTTTCTTTTTTTCCTTTTCATTTGTGTCCTCGTTTGTTTATCAGGGGTTTCTCATGTGTGCTCAGGAAAGGGGAAAGGAGTTTTTGCCAGGTGGTTCATAGGGAAAAGGGGCATTATACATATATTTTCGTCTGTACTAGGGCAGAGAAAACCAAAGCCAAAAGACTTGGGGCACACAAAAGCATACAGACAGACAGGCACACGGCATAGGGGAGGGAAAACAAGATATGAAGACAAGGCCTTCCATGGCATGACATCTTTACTCAAACATCCCAAAAGATTTGTTTTCAGGCATATCCATAGAATGAGTGTTTCACTCCGCATGCTACTTTTGCTTTCTTCTATCGAGCCCAATACGGTTGAACTTGGCAATGCCGGAACCAGCTGGTTGGTTTCACGACGGCGTATATGGAAAGTTTGGTCAGAACCGTATGGGTAACTTATTGATCGGTCTATCGCTATTGTCATGTCATGTCCAGGTAATCTACTTGAAAGTACCTGCTACTACCCAGTGAGTCGCAACGCTCTCTATGCGTCAACGCTGGACGGTGTACCATATCCCGAGTCCTTCTTACCGTGTCCCTGGGTGGCCTTGGTGTCCTTTGAGGTGTCCTCCGGTACGGGCGAATTGCTACCGTCACTGGGCTCCCTGCCCGTCTCCGTCTTCTTACTCGTACCATGACGCCGCTTGCTCTTCTTCTTTCGCTTCCCTGATTCTGATTCGGATGCTGAGTCTGACTTGTCTTCTTCGGAGCTCGACTCAGAACCAGTGTCAGGGCCAGAGCCAGAGTCGTGTGCGGTGGATGATGGCTTTTTCGACTTTGCTTCGCGTCGCTTCTTCTTTTCAGCCTTTGCGATTTTCTTCTTCTCTTTCTTGTCCTCTTTCTTCTTCCTTTCCTCCTCTGCCTTGCGTTTGTCCTCGGCATCCTTGAGTTCCTTCTCTTTGCGGTCCTTGCGCGTCTGCTCTATGAACTCTTCGGCCTTGTCAATAGCGGTCTGGGGGCTCCGTTTGTAGCGCATCAGATGGCCCTGTAGCTCGGCAGGACTAAACTCATGAGCCGGGATTCTGGAGACGAACTCGAGGGCAAGCGCGTCAACGTGAGCCTTATCAGCGGCGTGACTCTTCGCCTTCTCCTCAAGCTGGGCTTTCGCGGCCTCGGGGTCCATAGTGATGGGCATAACCTGTGGACCGTCATCGCCTTCCAAACGTGCAAAGATGGCTCGAAAGATGGACGCGATCATCCCCTCATCGGCTAGTCCAAACTTTACAATCATGTCCACACGCCCGGCCGAATCAAGGCTCTGTCCAACTTCTCGAGATGGTTCGTCGTCATGATTAGAACTCTGCCTTCTTGAGATGCGACACCATCCAGGATATTTAGAAGTCCAGACAGTGAAAGTCGACCGGGAGGAGTAGGGGCACTCGTTGGGGCACTAGTGGTGTTGCCGTTGCCGACCGAGGTCTGGCCAGGCTCGAGGGGTTCGGGGGAAGCAACTGCATTGGTGTCTTGGGTCTTGCCCACCTCGCGTGTATGCGTCAGACCGGCGGTATCGATATCCTCGAGAAGGACGACGCAGCGGCGGGGCAGTTCTGCAAAGAGTGTTGCCAGGTTCTCCTCGGTCGCAGTAATCGAGCTGAGACTGACGATATAGATGCGCATCTTGAAGAAACCCGCCAGTGCCAGGGATAGGGACGATTTGCCGGTTCCAGGGGGGCCGTACAGGAGGTAGCCACGCCGGTAGGGAATACCGCGGTTAGCATACCATCGTTGTGTAGTCGGCTGCAGATAATCCGTGACGTCTTCGATGAGGTCCTGTTTGGTCTGCTCGTTGAGAATGACAGTCGAGAAGGGACGGCTGGCCCTGGCCATGCATCGCTGCCACTGAGGCTCGGCCGTGCCAGATCGAGTGGTGCCGCGATAGATCAGCGTCTTATGTTGGTCCTTGTCGAGATACTTTTGGCGAGCCTCGTGAATCAACTCTTTGAGGATCCAGGGGTTGCGGCCGAGACAGGAAATGGAAATCTCTTCCTTTTGGCTCACGAGCATGAAGGAGTTTTGTTCCTTGTTGGCACTCCGTCGGAACAGGAGCAGCCGCCCCCGGTACCAGAAGTAATGACTGCCGAAAGAGGGAGTGTAACTCAGAGCCTTCTTGCTCTTGTCTGCGGCATTGCTGCCACCGACGCCGTCGTCATCGTCTTCGTCATCGTCCCAACGCCACAGATACCATGATCGTGAGTTCAGATCCGTGTTGACGACGAAGCGGCGTGATTTCTGGGCGAAACTCTGATTGGCGATCCAGGCCATCAGGATGTTGTAGATCTCGTCATCTGTGCGGATGTCGACGGTGGACATGAAATGGTTCTCGAGCTGTTCCCAGATGTGTTGGCTGGAGTAGTTCCACACCAGTATGAGAGCGCCAACGAGGATGACCAGGGGGATATACAGATTCAGGTTGATGTGAAGATATTTCTGGACAGCCCCAGCCAGGACGGAAAAGCCTGGGAAGAGGAAGTCGAGTATCACCAGGGGCTGGCTGCCGTCGGCACCGGCAGCGGTGGCCGAAGGCTGGTCCCAGCTCGCATGGGAGGAGACGGCGGGATTGGCCATGGCGAGAAGCAGATGTGTGAGGAAGTCAGGTGAAGTGATGCATGGGGTATGAAGATGGACCAGAGGATGACGGCCCTCTTATATGAGCACCCGACATGATAGGCATATATGCACTTGGCTGTGTGCTACGTCCTACATGTATGCACTTGGCTGCAGTGGTGAGTTACTCATACGGGTAGGTAAGTAGGTAGGCACTGACAGTGGGCCGTGGGTATACCTGCCTTAGCTCTCGACAAGCAGATCCTAGTCGTACCGTTAGTCGGATGCGCGGGTTGGTTTGTATCGCGTATAGGTACTTCGGTGCATATGTGTGGACTTGCGTGGCTAGACGCTCTGGCCGAATGACTAACTCGGTGATTGACTGGTGGGCACCGATAGGTAAGGTGGGCACTAAGTGGCTTAGAATAAATAGACTGGCCAGGCAGAAACAAGCGACTAAGGTTAGGCACATGCAATCAGCTCATGCTCTCGGAAGGACCAGTCCAATGGATTGATTCCCGCATTTGCTTTCTTACAGGCCAAAGATCCTTCGATGCCGGGGTCAAAATCCGGGGTGGGTCGACATTCTTATGCAGGCCTAACCCTCAAGGTGGTATTGGAGGAGTACCTAGGCAACAGTAAATACCTCCTACACCATAACCATGTGAAGGGACATTTTTGTACTGTATTTTTCCGTGCCGCGATGGAATACATGTCACCTGGGATGAGACAGTAATTATTACATAGGATAGCTACACGTAGCAACGGTATAGCTGGCTAGCACAAAGGAAACCAGCTTCTATCTGTTTTGGTTGGAAACTCGATCGAACAAAGAAAGGGCACGAATGGATGATCGATACTGCTTCCATATCGCACTTTACATGCGGTGCAAGGTAGCAGTAGTCCCAGCTGGCTGGCTGTGGAGGCAGCCAACAGAGCCATGCATGATGCTCCCGGTGGTGATGTGGCTCATCCAGCCTGCCGTACGTCCCATCCACTACTGTTGACCTACACCGAAGCTTGCTATCTGGACGAGCCTGCTGCCGTGCCTCTGTCTGTCTAACACACTTCGGAAACCCCCTTGTGATTCGGACGCTTCGCCGATTCGTAAGCCGGCAGATGCAGAAGCAGAATCCACACTTGGTCTGGGGAATGGATGATGATGCAGCAGATACGGCCCGGCACAGTCACATGATAGCGGTCAACTTGGCTATTGGAGTATGGCACGACAGGCACGTACATCGAACCTGTAGATCGACTGCCCACTGATTATATAGTAGAGAATATGAGATTGGAATAAAGTATAGGATAGGGTGCATGTATTGCTCCTATAGCACACAGATGGATGAATCCCGCTGCCCCGAATCCCAGCCTTCGCGAAGATGGTGCAAAGATCACCTGCACTCATCAACTCCGTAGAACTCCAACCAACCATGTAACACCGTAATGGAAAAGATAGAAGCAATAGAATAACATAGTTGAAAGGAAAGAAATGGCCGTGCACTATACAAGCCCTAACATAACCCCCTTACAGTCTTCGAGGACTTCTCCCTATTCGTTCACCAACTCCACAGTCGGCGGCCGCCACCTCTGCCCTGGCTGCTGCCTCGCCCACATCGGATCCGGCGCCGCCATCCTCGGCGCCGGACCACCAGGAAGGGGGCCCGGAACAGGCACGCCGTATGTCGGACGATCGCTGCCACTTCCATAGCCACCACCTCCATAGCCGCCGCCGCCGCCGCCGCCGTTGAGCTGGACGAAGCCCGCAGGTCCAAACGGATCACCGCCTCCGCCACCGCCGCCCATGGGCCCTGCCGGGCCCCCAGGGCCATACGCGAACCGCGTCGGCGAGGAACCCCGGCTGCTCCCGTCATCGCTATCACCATCATCGTCGCTCTCGTTGCTATCGGAATCCCATGACGGCGGCCAGCGACCGCGACGCCGGTGGCCCTTGCTGCTTCCCCACTCGAGGAAGACGAGTGGTGTCGATGGTGGTGCGGTTGCTGCCTGCTGCCCCTACTAGAAGAAGAAGGAGGGCGGCGAACGGCCCGCGTACAATGTGTGCCATGATACGGAGGGCCGGGGTGTTGAGCTTCTTGTTGAGGTGTCGGCTCACGCTGCCGCCCGACCCGTGCGAGGTGTTGGAGTAGCGAGACGACGACGACGACGACGACGACGAGGAGGAGGAGGAGGAGGAGGAGTGGCCGCCGGAGGAGTGGCGACTTCTGCCACTGCTGCTGCTGCTGCCGCTGCCATAGGAGCGCTCGGAGCCGGAACCAGACGAGTACGATGAGCGGGAGCCGTGAGAGGAAAGCGAGGCCATTGACGCGGCGTCGGAGGAGCGGTGGTGGTGACCACCCATCTTCCCTTCTACGTACCAGGGAATCGGCGATCAGGGGGGGCTCTTATGACGAAGGGGTTGGCTGGTTCGCTCAGACCGTGGTAAGCCTCGGCGGTGGTTGGTGTAGTAGATGGAGCAAGTGACTGAGTGTTTAGGTAGGGGCGATGGTATGCCCGAGTAAGCCTTTCGTTGCTTTGTTTGGTGATACGGTGTATGACTCTGTGGTATTGTTGAAGATGATGCCCTTGCTTTTCTGAGGCCCAACCAAGGTATTTCGCCCGTGGACTTAGGTAACTTATACTAGGTGTACTTTCTGTAAGGACGCCCTCTTGATGAGCATCACAAGGACATGAGCTTGGCAGGGGTAGACAGTCGAGGAGGTTGGGCAGGGCAAACATGGACTCTCGAGATCAGGGCGAGAGACAGGGCCTCTATATAAGATAAGGTGTGTGTTTCCCTGTCCATGTCTTCTCTGCCGCTGCTTGCTTCATTGTGTCTACTGCCGTTGTCTCAAAGACAGTGTGCCCGGTGAGTATGCGGAAGCAATCAGAGCAGAGCCTTATACCTGTTTGCGTTCCTACCTAGGTGTGTTCTCGAATCATCCACTCACATCAACGGGGCGAAAGTTCCAGTCTCGAGGCTCGCCCGTCCATCAGCATTCTTTCCCACATGTCGGGCGTGTACAGAAAACCAGACGCGCAAGCAGCACTCGAGCCTCGCGAGGCAACCAACTAATTTTGCCCGGGTGTAGTGAAGCTGATCGCGCTTGGTATCAACCGGTCAAGAGCCAAACGCGTGCCTGCCCAAACAATGTAGCTGGGCGTTAGGTGGGAGGCGTGCTTCAGGCAGGTGGGCTGTGTCCCGGGATGAGGGGTTTGGAGGAAAGATGGTGGGATCAGAGAGCCTCGTCATTGTCGCCCGTGTTTGCTGGGTGTTTCCCCCCCCCCCTCCAACAATGGCAACTTTTCTTCGGTGAACCAACACAACGAGGCAAAAACAGGCAGGGTTAAGGTCTGGAGAATGAGCCATTCCCGGAGAGAAGAGTGGCGTGCCAACTCGACCACGTGCAACCACACTGGCCAACGGCTGGAATCTTTAACAATCTTGCCCATACAGCGTTCGCCCTGTCTGTTAGTATGCCTCGACTGCCCGAGTATATGACAGTTGCAGCCAGGTCTGGGAGGGCCCATTTGGTTGAGCCTCAATTCAAGCTTGATAGGAGAAGAAGTAAATCGGGTCGGCGGATTAGGGGCTACATGTTGGGTAGGACGGACAGAAATCAGTCCCGGTCACATCTTTTTTTTCCCGCAGAGTTCGTATCATTGGTCTCATTAGCATGAATGTTGTTCCATTTGTCGGTAACTACCCAACAGACGATCGAGAACATCACCGTTTCCGATGCATTGACTTCGCCAGACTCCTCGTACCGATGCGCAGACCCGAGAGGGCCATATATCCATTCTACTTGTGCTGCAGGCTTCAACAGCGACCGTACCGGCTCCGCGGCTAATCCAATACCAGAGTCCTACCGTGACGAATCTTCGTCCAGGATGCTTGAGTATCTCGAGTAGATGCACGGTAGGTCGAATCATCCCCAGTCGAGAAGCCAGCCAGCTCCATTCAAGATGGCGCCGCCCGCGCGACACGAGACGTCGGCAGTAGTCTGATAGCGATCGGATAGGTGTGACCAGGTGAGGTTATACTCTTGCCCTTGCCCCTATTCATACAAGTTTGGGGGCAACAGGCAACATCGGCTGCCGCCATTTCATTGCTTTTACAATGCGATACCATTGCCCCAAAGCCATCCCCCAGGACAGCTGAAATCGTAGGCCAGAATCCGTGACCAATCCCAAGGTCCTGCGCTCATAATTGCTCAAAATGGGAAATATGTGATGAATTGCACCTGATAGGGTATAATGGTGCAACCCATAGTGTCGTTCATGCCCGTCCGTTCCAGATGCGCAGAAGAAAGCCGGATATGCAGAAAATCGTCAACCAATAATAACTCGTGCGCCCTCCTTCCCCAGAACTCCCCTCTCTTTCGGCTTGGGGCTGTGACCGCGACCCTTTTTGCGCCCAAATATACTAAACACACCACCACTAGAGCTGCTGGATTTGTCGTCGGGGGCCGTGTTGGCATCCGCTGGCAAAGTCGCGTCTTGCCTTGCCAGTTGTGACCAGCTGCCCGCAGCATCGATTGTCATCTGGATACCACCAGTTGGTGACTGAACTCGCATACCCGAAGGCTGCGACCTGTGGTGACCAGCCGCATACGAGTTTGGGTACGGCGGCAATGGAGCAGGCCTGGCCGGGCCTCCGCGCGCCTGACGAGGGTCGTGGGTAATGTGTTGTTGGGATTGCTGTCCTGCGCCTGCCTGGTATTGCGAAGGGTTGCCGTTGGTAGGCATGGCAGGTACGGCGGTGTTTACGCTCATCGCTTGTCCGTGAGTGTGAGCATTGCCTTCGGTCTGGCCGGCGCCGTTATTCGACTCAGGTTCGTTGCCGTCCCCGTTTTGCAATGCAGTAATTCTATGTCAAGTTAGCAAAGCCCGCTTCATCATACAGATGCACATTTTGGCATCCAAGCAACTCACTTGTTGTACGCCGCCACCGTATAATCAAAGGGCTGGAAATCGCGTTCAATAGAACGGTACAGCTCCTCCTCGCGGATTTCCTTCTCGGTTGCATCGTCCTTCAACTTCTCACGTGGCTTTTGTCTGCGTGCTCTTGCTTCCAACGGAGCCTCTTCGAGCAGTAACTCTTCGAGATCATATGTGGCATCAAAATTGGTCTTATCAGAAGAAGGCACAAAGACGGGCTCTACCTCCTTCCGCTCCAAGGCATCGAAATCAATCATTTGGAAGAACTGATGCCTGATGAAGCTATCCCAGGTAGACCCCATCCTTTTGTCCGGGTCAGCTGTCAGAGCGGCCTGGATCGCGTACAGGCAAGGGAGGGTGACGGGCGGCGAGGTGATGGGCCATTTGGGACTCGCGGCTTGGATGACGGCCGATAGACTAGATTCCGAATTTCCTTCGAAGGGGCGCTGTTGTTGTGCACTTTGTTAGTTACGGCCAACATCGGAAACGTACGCATGGACGATAGACGACATACTTTGTTGTATATACATTCGTAAAACAAAACGCCCAGCGACCACCAGTCGGCGACTACAGTGTAGCCTTTGCCGCTATAGACCTCGGGGGCCAGGTACGCCAATGTACCCGACTTGCTGGTGAGGACCTTGCCTGGTATAACATCTGACGCAACGTTCTGGCAGAAGCCAGTGTTAGTCCCAGTACCCCCGCATCGGTAGAGTCATGAAGGGTCGGGGCCAAATCTCACGAAATCGGTCAAATGGACGTGGCCATCCGCGTCCAGGAGCACGTTGTCTGGCTTGACATCCCGGTGTATGATGCCTTGTCCGTGAACGTATCGGAGAGCGCAGCCCAGCTCGGCAATCCAAAACCGCACTGCGTCCTCGGTAAAGGTCTTTCTGGAAATGTGAAATCGTAGATCGCCGCCGCTCATCAAATCAACCACCAAGTACCTGTTGTCGAGTCTGAGTGAAAGTTCTTCGTGGCAAAGGAAGTCGGGGGGGGTTCCTACATATACTCGATATCCTGGAAACTGTAGCGAAGATTGCAAATGAAGGGATGGTTCACATGCTCGAGCATGCGCCGCTCTCGTATTATATTTCTAACGCTTTCGGATCGAACGACTGCAACCGGGTCTCAGCTTTCGTTCATCTCCTCTCTCGATCGATCGATTGTAGGTAGAAGGGTGATGGGTTTGTACGTACCCTCATCTTTGCGGATGTATTTTAGGGCAAAGGAGAGTGATGTGTCTTTCCTCTCAACGATTCGAACTTTGCCAAACGCACCACGGCCGACGACTCGAAGTAGGCGGAAATGGTTGAGGTTTACTGATACGATTGAGCTCTGTCAGCGATTGTCTTCTCAAGTCACGGAGAGATCGCGGGTTGAAGGAATCCGTCAAGACGGCACAACTAAGAGGGGTTCACCTCCACCATGCCCAGAACCTAGGGTAGACATGGATGGAGATGCGGCGTTGTGATGTATGCAATATATTAATTTGCAATAGGATGGATGGGGTTAATGAGCAGTAATCCCGACATCAACATACCTTCGCCGTTGAGGTCAACGGGCTTGCCCTGACTGTTGCCCATGGCTGCATTAAGGGTTGCTCTCCCTCGATGCTGCTATTTGTCTGGGACGGATGGTCGGAGGAACTCGAAGATTTGAACAGTGAGCGGATGACGGAGGCAGGTGGATGGGAGAAAGCTGTCAGTCAGTTGTCGGTGACCTGGTTTGGGTTGGGTTGGCCAGGAGGGGCAGGCAAGGCGGTCGTTGCTCTAGTTAGGTGCTCGATGAATTAAGTTTCGGACCTCGACTCGAGATGTACTGGTATACTTGGGGTATGTATGGTATGGCAGAAAAGAATAATAATCGACCCCATCGATATGCCAGTCAACGATAGTAGTAGTAGTAATAATAATAATAATCCTGCTTGATTTCTCTCGCAAAAACCCCCTTCTTTCTATTCATTCGTTCCTCCCTAGACTTTCCAGACTTGCACGGTTCTGGAACACTTATGGGGGGGCCCTGATAAAGGATCGACGAGTGACGGCACGCAGGCGGAGGTAAGTAATGCGCTTTTGCACCGTACCTAGTGGCTGATTCCCACGTGTGAGTTACTTGCTACGACTCAGCCAGCTGCTACTGTGTACTACTTGTTGATGCCAAGTACCTACTTACATACATACATTCTATCGTGGTGGAAGGCTAGGTATTCCAAGACGGATCAATTCAGTGCAAGATGTACTCCGTAGACGGCAATGCAGAGAGTGCAGTAGCCGTAGGCAAGTGATAATTGAACATGAGAGGCACGCAGCGTGGGCAGCGTATGACAGAACAGGCGAGGGGATTCTGATGGTTGGTTTCTTAAGTAATTGCAGGTCGCTATTTTAGCTTAGCGGCCTGCAGATCAGTTCATGGGACACCTAGAACCCAGCCAGCCAGCCCAGACCCCAGTTTGCTCTCTCTTTCTTTCTTCTCGAGATGGCCCGCACTCTCGTTCAACTTTCCATGTCCATACTGTCTGTCTGCCGAATCGATATGTGTTCGTCCACTATCAAGTCTTGATACACTCTGCCTCAAACCAGCATGTTGCTTGTTCCTGTCTGATGATCGCGCGCAATCACGACGGAGATGCATAGGGTTTCTTCGAGCTGTTGCAATGGCTCCATCACAAGTGTCTACATGTACTTACCTTCCAACCTTATACCGTAGGGGCAGCACCCTTGCTAACAAGAGGTCACTGACAGCTTATGTTGGTGCCCTGCTATTTCCTATAGACGGCTACCGGTCGACATACCTACTGTACCTCCTGTCGGTATACTGAAGTCCGGTCTATCTACTCCGTAGCAGTCAGTACAGTGACCAGGGCTCACAAACCGGGGTTATTGATAGTTATGCATGATGGATGAATCCGTCAGAATACGAAGCTCAGGAGATACCGTCCATCAGGGATAAAATGTTTGTACATTCTGTAGGAAGCTGATTTGGGCTGGGCCTAAGCCTATGCATGGAAGTATCCCTGCTAGTGATAGTTACAAGTTGCCGGTGCGCAAACGATCAAGCGATCAAGTCAAGGGGTCCAGCTTTCAGCCCAGGATCACATCGGAGCATACATGCCAGTTTGGGATTAAACACCAAGCTATCGATTGAATGTTGAATGGGGCCAGCATATCTCTTGTCCAAGATATGCCAGCAGAGCTACATATCATATTGTCCTGAGCCGTCCTGGCAAGAGAATGCGGTAGTGATTGGCACGGAAGATCCCAGTAAACCTGTTCCGACACACTCCTCAAAGGACGGACCATTCCGTTGCACAATGTTCCCGTCGCGCAAGCAATTCAATAAGTCTTGAGATGGATCTAGAGGTAGGCATACGTATAGTACAGTTCAATCCCTGGGGTGTGGTACCGGTCGTCGTACGAGACTTTTAAACGTCTTTGCTACGGATGTTCGTCCGGTCACGAGAGCGGCCAGGCATACATAGGTTTAACCCCAGGATTGAACTGTAGTACTGCTCTTTTGTGCACCTCCTTCAAATCAGTCTATCGTGGGAAGATGAGAGTATTTGCATATAAGCTACCACTAGTCGTGCTGGTAAGCAGAGAGACCAGATGATAATGAAATACCACGAAGGCAAGACCTTGTACCAATATTTGTTTCGATACATCTCGTAGAGTTCAGCGACATTTCTTGGACTATCTGTGCGAAAGCTACCGTGTAGACCTTTCCATAGAATATTGACTGACTGAAATGATACATCTGGACTTGAGAAACCTGACTGAACCCTCAGATCTTGACCGGGGAGGTCTTACCGGTCCGCTTCCACGTGGGGAATACGTGCCTGAGTCGAAGCAATCTGATGTTTCTCTTTTCACACAAAGGGTGACACGATATGTTATTCTTGGGAGTCTCCGCACCAGTGTATGACAACGCTGGCCAACGAGGTAAATCTGCACCACCTTTCGATTCCCCAACGGTCTAACGCAGGTCAGATGTAGGGGCCAATCAGTACGCCGTAGGCTTGCTCTTGGGTTTGTTTGAACGTTATTGGGGAAACAGCCTAATAAGTGACTTTCTCTGGCCAGCGTAGTAGTTAGAAGTGGCAAGCAACCGGGCACTACGGTCAGTGCAATCAAGCAATAGCGGTGGTTTTTCTATCAATGCTCAAGGTTGAATTCCAACGACCAACGAACGCCTTCTCCCCGGTCTGGCCTCCCGACCTACCCTAGGTACAGTAACGTATCGACTAAGAGAAGAGGTAAACTACCTACATACTTAAGTGCCCCATTAGGTGACACTAGGTAACCTGAACCTGGAGTACTTTGAGTAGGCCGCCGGGAACCCGTGATGCTGAAGCCCCTTCAGGAACTTGTAGACTTAGTAGGTAAACAGTATCAAAACATTGTAACCTACGATGAATGTAGACGCGTGGAACAAGCAGATATTCTACGATTACGTACGACGCATCCAGAAGAATCCTTATCCTTGTGCTCCACGTGCCCCGGTATCCCAGTCCAACGGACGTAAATGATGTATTTACGGTATCCCTTGAGCCGGCGAAAAATCTCCTTGCGCTAAAAACATTTATTGTGGTATCTCGTTCGTACATAGCGGTGAGCACTCACTCGGTAGAGAGCCGCGTTTGACGACAGGATCCGGCGCTTCTCGAACTCTTTTAGTATCACCCAGTAATCTTCAGATAGGCAAACTCGATTTTCTTAAAACAGCAACCAATGGAACTACGCAAACACACACTCGCTGTTCGATGACCCTGCACAGTAATGAGAGGTAGAGTTACCGTCAGCTTGTACGGATACACACATGCAGACACGTTTCAGTCAGTCTTAGCGGCATTCCACAGCTTCAGCCTTCTGGAAGTTTTCCTGTTTGGGCGGGGGTTTCGAAGGGTCCGAGGTTACATCGTCAGCCCGTTCGAAACACGAGCGCCATGCGGGCATGCAGCAGATATGCGGAAGAAGAAATATTGGATCTCAGCTGCATCAGCTGCCGCCAAAAGCAAGATGACGAGAAGGATTCTGGAGCAATTCCAAGGATTCCATGGATTGCATCGGTGGTGGCTGGGGCGGTCTGGTTAGGCGGTGGCTCCTCCTTTCCGATACCCTCCTCCTATCACAGCCCGCCGAATCCCTATGGACCGTTCGGCATGTCCGTGAGGTTCTCAATATTGAAACGGCAAGGGGCATGCGATGAAGACTTGAAATCCCAGTGGCCCGTGCAGCCCAGCGTTCGAAACCGAAACCTCACAATTCATCACCTCATTCCACATCTATCATATCACTTTTGTTTATTCTTCGGCAGGTGAGATGCCATGATCAACATGAGGCCTGACTGTCAGTCGGTCAGTTACGAGAATAGCCTTGAAACTCCAGATGGAAAGTATGAACATCCTGGCAGCCCCGGACGTACCCTTTTTTATTTTTTTATTTTTTTTATTTTTTATAGTGATCTGTCATGATTGATGGCTGCAGGTAATCAATAATACGTGTCTCCCGTCTCTATCCTTCCGGGCTGCCGTGGACGTGATGCCGCCTGTCTTTACTGAGTTAGATGAACAGTGTCCGCCGGGGCTTCTTTGTCGCGTGAGATGGGAAATGAGGTGATTCTGTTATGCTCAGTCTACTCGGAACTGCCTGAATGCAGAATCTCTTTCAAGCAGAATTTTTTGAGAGAATCGGGGGACTGGATTGCGCAATGACAAGTGGGTGGGCTTATTCCTTTGCCGTCCCGTTGTCATCTAGGATTCGGTAGTCCCTACCCGGTACCAGAAAGCTCTTCCATGCTACAATGCTCAGAGGAAGGACATTACAATGTCTTTATTGCTCTGTTGGGCGTTCTTTCTTGTGCCAGTAGCTTGCTCAGAAAAAAACAGAGCAGTTCCATAAGAACCACGAAGCATCTTGAACACAACAGCTTTGTGGAAATTTCATAAGAAGCCTCAAGGGACCTTATTTGAGCTGTATTTGAAGGCGGCCATTGGCTCGTTCCCATGTGCTGTATTTAGAAAATAAATGCAACAAGCCCTCGCACTATCAGTATCAGAATCCGGATAAAGTGAATCCCCCAGCCCGTCACGATTGTAATACGGGTCTTATGTGCATAACTCCTTCCTCGTCAACACAAAGTTGCCAAAATGCGTAACCTTCTCGGCCGTATTTGCCAAGCCCTGTGCGCCGGTGCCGTCGCCGGCAAACCGACCATCCACATCCGCGCCCAACGGCCCCCCGGAGCAGGGCCCGGAAGCGGGCAGCGTCGTTATGACGACGATCCACGGACTATCTCAGAGCGATCGGGTACCGCACCTTAGGATCCCTGCTGGCGACTTACCCCGTGAAATGATGCGCATACTAACGGGAAAATTCGGTTGTCGCGGTTCCGTTGTCGAAGACCCTGTCTGGGGCCCGTTGTCTATCTCGAGGGCGAACATCGCGTCGTTGTCGGCAGTTGGTTAGTCTACGGCCAAGATGGGCCATGGATTAATCCGGCACAGATTAAGGTCCATGGTGCTGTGGATGGGGAATGGGGGTTTGAAGATGGCCGCTCTTGGAGGAATCGATGCCCGGGTTTAGGAAGAGATGAGATTCGAAGATAAGCTAGGAAAGGAAAGAGAGGAATGAGCGGGCTGTATGAGGTAGATCTGAGGACTTCTTGTACGTATATCTGTGCTTGAGAAAATTACGGGATTCTTGACGAGCTCGATGCCAAAGTCATTTTATTGTCGGGGTTTGTATCGAGGACGACGGAGAGGCAACCGCCCTACGAGATACATAGACACTATCTGTGACTCTGGCGACGAGTTACACTGTCTATCTATTAAAAATCCTCATCTGACCGTTATCATGCTGCCAACGCTCTCGTGAGTTTGCTTCGAGGCACATGCGTTAGATCTTGTGCTGAATGATGGCAAGCGAACACCAACACCGCGTTTCCCCTGCGCGACTCTGACATTGTATCAATTTTTATATATTCTCACTAAATTTATACGCTGAAATCGTACTTCCCAGGACAAGGAAGGAATCAGTTCCATCCAGAAGGTGTTCTAATATTCGTTTGCTACCGTAACACCTGAAAAGGGGGATTCCACAGCAGAGCTCAGCAACATGCCAATGTACACGCTTAACTCGTGAAATCGCTTGTGTACGCAGCCAAAGCAGAAGTGAGGTCCAATATCAGTCATAAGCTATAGTTGAGGCATACGACACAGCATGAAGCTCGATGGATCCTTCGGTATCACTGAGTGGCCGGGCATGTGAAGCCATGGTATGGTGGTGAGAGAAGAAATGGCGCAAGTGGGCTACACAGCGGCGGAGAGCAAGCGCTGCGCCTGCAATACCTGCGTCAGGCTGGGTTTCACGATGTCACAAAAACACGGCAAAACCAGCTACGGCAACGAGACCGGCAGCGAGCACAATGCGAAGAAAGACCACCGACTATGGGGCGACGGAGTTCCGAGGCGTTTGACGCCGTGCGTCTATTATTAAGGAAAGGACGACGATTGGCGCGGAGTTGCTGAAGCCGCAGGAGCCGCATGGATGGATTGGAGATTGAGTGCTAAAGTCACAGAGGCCCGAATCTATCCGAACGTGAGTAATCCATGGCTGCCCAGATTGACTCATGTCCTCTGATAAACTCGGCTTGAATTGGCATGATCTTTACCCAAAGGTCAAGGGGCAGCAACAGTCGGGGGCAATTCGAGTAACTCGAGGACAGGGAACCCCACTGTAGGAAATCCGTTCTCCTCCGCGCTCTCACTTCTCCGCGGTACTGCACCTGCCACGCTACCTAACCGAACCAAGCAAAGGGTTTCTGCTAAGGCCTCGTTCTGATTGGCCGAGGCGTTACTTATCTCGACTTTCTGTTATCAACAATGGCTCGATTTATCAAGATGCACGTCGAGGTAATACGCCGCCCTTCCGCAAACCGCATGACGCATTGCCTGCATTATTAGGTACAGGAAATCCCGAGGTGCCGGAGAAGGCAAAAACACACCCTCCTCGGGGTCGTACTGTGGTATTCCCGCCATGGGGGAAGATCCAGACCAATGTTGCTCTGCCTTCCCATCCAATAGGATCCCCCCAGCCACGGCTGGAGTCCCCTGACGACTATCAGTGTCGCGGAGATGCACATCTCAGGGCTTCGATCCCATCCCAGATTAAGCTGATATTCGAGTGAATCCTCAGCGCAATATGCACATAGCTTCGAGTGAATTATCTGCAGCTCTTCTCTTTCTTCTTTTCTAATCCTGTGACAAGATAATACCCAAACATTCCATGCTTATTCTCCAGCGCCAACATTGGCTACAACGAAAGGTAACACAGCATTTGCACACTTACTCTGCCTCGTAAGCTGGCCGACTGCGTGACGCAACTTCGTCAAAGGATAGTTTTCTCTCTTGCCTCTCGCCGGACCACGCAACATGGTTGTCGATCCACGAAAGAAGTTGGTGGTGGTCGGGTTGGGAATGGTGGGTATAGCCTTCATGTAAGTCAATGATACCATGGACAAAAAGATGCCTGCTTTCAACTTCGTCTAACCAGATTACCAGAGAGAAAGTTTTAAAGCTCGATGCGCGACATCGCGAATACGACATAGTAGTGATCGGCGAAGAGCCGCATTTAGCATACAACAGAGTGGGCTTGACGAGTTTCTTCGACCATCGCAAGGTCGAGAACTTATACCTAAACCCACAAGACTGGGTGCGTCGCCCCTCTATATTACACGAAACCCCAGGTTGCCGTTTGGGGAAGACGGCTTGCTAATCGGCCCTGTAGTACTCGAAACATGCACCCGAAAACCAACTCGGCTATCATGTTAATACCCTAGTCACATCCATTGATGCAGATGGAAAAACAGTCACTTGTCAAAATGGCGATGTCGTTTCCTATGATACCCTGGTTTTGGCCACTGGCTCGGATGCTATACTACCCAGGCAAACACCAGGACACGACGCGAACGGAGTTTTCGTGTACCGGACAATAGACGACTTGGAGAGGCTCATCGCCTTTGGCGAGTCCAAGAAGGAAACCGTCGGGATGGTGGTCGGCGGCGGCTTGCTGGGCCTCGAAGCCGCAAAAGCCATGATGGACCTCGAGTGCTTCTCGAAAGTGAAGCTTATCGAGAGGAACCGCTGGGTCTTGAGCCGACAACTAGACGCCGACGCCGGCGGGCTCGTCATCGAGAAGGTCACAGAGCTCGGTGTGGATATCCTGCTCCGGAGGCGCGTCGCCAAGATCAAGACCGACGAGGGGAACAATGTGATAGGGGTCGCCTTCGAGGACGGCGAGGAGATGGATTGCTCCACCATCTGCTTTGCCATCGGCGTGCGCCCGCGGGACAGCCTGGCAAGAACTGCCGGCATCAACTGCGCCGAACGCGGAGGGGGTTTCATCGTCGACGACGACTTGAGCACAAACGTCCCCGATGTCTACGCCATTGGCGAGTGCGCCAGTTGGCATAATCAGACCTTCGGCCTCATCGCCCCCGGCGTGGAGATGGCCGACGTCCTCTCCTTCAACCTCACACAAGCGAAACTCCACATGCCTAGAGTCTTCAAGCGGCCAGATCTGAGTACGAAGCTCAAACTGCTCGGTGTCGACGTGGCCAGCTTCGGTGATTTCTTTGCTGACCGCGACGGGCCGAGCTATCTGCCTGCGAGAGCAGCTAGAAGGAAGTCGGCCGCTCAGGGAGCGGACAAGTCTGCGACCAACGGTACCCCACAGCCTCCAGTCAAAGCCCTCACTTACAAGGACCCCTTTCAGCACATCTATAAGAAGTACCTTTTCACAGAGGATGGAAAATACTTGCTTGGCGGTATGATGATCGGCGATACGAGCGACTATATCAAGCTTGTACCCATAGTCAAGAATCAGAAGGAGCTGGAAGTTCCGCCAGGCCAACTGATCCTTGGGGCCAAGAAGGATGGCGAGGATGATGGCGCCGATCTCGAGGACGACACCCAGATTTGTTCTTGTCACAACGTCACTAAAGGCGATGTGGTCAGCAACGTCAAGGAGGGAACCTGCAAGACCCTCGGCGAGATCAAGGCCTGCACCAAGGCGGGCACGGGCTGTGGCGGCTGCATGCCGCTGGTGACGACCATTTTCAACAAGACGATGAAGGACATGGGCAACGAAGTGACCAACTACGTCTGCGCGCACTTCAGCTACTCTCGCGCCGATCTCTACAACATCGTCATGGTAAAGAGCCTCAAGACCTTCCCCGAAGTCATGCGCGAGGCGGGTAACGACAAGACCTCGGACGGCTGTGAAGCGTGCAAGCCCACGGTGGGCAGCATCTTCGCCTCCCTCTGGAACCGTCACGTCATGGATAAGCCCACCCACGGTCTGCAGGAGACCAACGACCGGTTCCTGGGCAACATCCAGCGCAACGGGACCTACTCCGTCGTGCCGCGGGTCTCGGCCGGCGAGATCACGCCCGAGAAGCTGATCGCCATTGGCGAGGTGGCAAAGGAGTACAACCTGTATACCAAAATCACGGGTGGCCAGCGCATCGACATGTTTGGAGCCAAGAAGCAGGACCTGATTTTTATATGGGCCAAGCTCATCGATGCTGGCATGGAGAGTGGGCATGCGTACGCAAAGTCCCTGCGAACGGTAAAGAGCTGTGTGGGCACCACGTGGTGCCGATATGGCATCGGTGACAGTGTCGGCATGGCTGTGAGGCTTGAAGAGCGCTACAAGAGCATCCGCCCCCCACAAAATCAAGGGTGGTGTCAGCGGCTGCGTGCGTGAGTGTGCAGAAGCCCAGAACAAGGAGTAGGTTTTCCCCTCCCTACGGTCAAATATGTATACGCAAATACACTGACAACGTCCCCTCTCTTCTTTACAGCTTCGGTCTCATTGCCACAGACAAGGGTTTCAACATCTTCGTCGCAGGCAACGGCGGCGCCAAGCCCAAACACTCGGAACTCTTGGCCAAGGACGTGCCGCCGACGGAGGTGATTCCCATCCTCGACCGCTACCTCATGTTTTACATCCGCACGGCCGACAAGCTGCAGCGCACCGCCCGCTGGCTCGAGCAGCTCCCGGCGGCATCAAGTACCTCAAGGAGGTGATCCTCGAGGACAAGCTGGGCCTCTGCGCGTCCCTGGAGGAGCAGATGCGCGAACTCGTCGACACCTTCTTCGACGAGTGGGCCGAGGCGATCCGCAACCCGGCCATCGCGGCCAAGTTCAAGCAGTTCGCCAACACGGACGACACAGCCGACAACATGGAGGTCGAAAAGGACCGGGAGCAGACGCGGCCCGTCATGTGGGCCAAGGAGCCCGCGAGGGAGGACTTCAAGGGCCTCCGGAGCCGCTGGTCCCAAACGACGTGGCAGCCCGTCATCGAGGCGTCGTACTTCGCGGGCGCCGACGAGACCCCCAACGGCATCTCGGCCACCATCAAACGCGGCGACACCCAGCTCGCCCTCTTCCGCGTCCGGGGCCGCTACTACGCCACCCAGCAGATGTGTCCCCACAAGCGCGCCTTCGCCCTGTCGGATGGTCTGATCGGCCAGGAAGTCAACAAGGCCGCCGCTACCACCCCCATCGGCGATGGTGATGCTGCTGCTACTACCACAACTTCCGAAAAAGGAGCCCTGTGGCGACGCCAAAGTCCCCTGGGTCTCGTGCCCCTTCCACAAGCGCAACTTCGACCTCACGTCGGGCTCGTGCAACAACGACGCCAAGATGTCCATCGCCACCTTCGACGTCGAGGAGCGCGCCGACGACGCTGGCGGCGGCCCCCCCAAGTCTACATCAAGCTGCCGCCCGTCGACGAGCTGGACCGCGAGCTTGGCACCGCCCGGTGGATGGTCAAGAAGGGCGAGGCCGGCGCCAGCCAGTTTGACGCCCTCGACAAAAAGATTCAGTTCAAGGGCCACCGTGCCAAGAAGCCCGGCGTCCGGCCGCTCGCGGATGACGGCCCCGGTGCAAAGATGATGAGGAAGAAGCCTATCCAGATCATGGCAGGCGGCGGCGGGTGTGGTGCGGCACCCGATTGGTAATCCGAGAACACATTACATTACCAGGCGCACACGGTTGAAATATAAAAGGGTTGTATATTTTGTTAATTTCTTCACTACATACCTATGGATTGAGAATGGTGTTACAGACATAACTAGCATAGCATGCGGCGACCAGTATGGGGCATATAATACATGGGACATCACGGAGTGATGCCCGAATAAATCAAGTATTGAGCATAGATATTATGATCCATATCGTTCAATGTGATATGGAAACATCACATACGGAGTAGAACCTCGGTCAAAAGCCCGACCGAAGATTTCACATTATGAATAGAGCGTTGGCTTAAAATTACAAGAAGTACTTTAATTTGTACAAGAAGGTCAATTGTTTTCTTGTCACTACTGGCAATGAATGATGCCTCCTGTACTGTTCTCAGTAACATAAGACACCAAAGAGGTATATCTAACAAACGCCTCGCAAAAGCCTCCGACAGACCCAAGCTGAGTCGATTAATGCATTATCTTAACAGGTCGGAAGGTCGAAGCGGCGAAAGAACATGGGGGAATCTGTGAAGTAAGGGGGGATGAAAATGACCGAGGCGTATGATATATCCGCGAACCCATCTAGGCCACGCTGGCGATCCGCGACCCTTCAAGACGTTTTCGAGGCTCCCGAGTGGTCATCTATATCTCCTCCTCAAGCGGGGCCTCCTCCTCGTACTCCTCTTCCTCCTCATCAACACCAGCATCCTGGTACTGCTGGTATTCGCTGACCAAATCGTTCATGTTGGACTCGGCCTCAGTGAACTCCATCTCGTCCATACCCTCACCAGTGTACCAATGCAAGAAAGCCTTGCGACGGAACATAGCAGTGAACTGCTCACCAACACGCTTGAACAGCTCCTGGATAGCAGTTGAGTTGCCGACAAAGGTCGAAGACATTTTAAGGCCGCGGGGAGGAATGGAGCACAGGGCGGTCTGCACGTTGTTGGGGATCCACTCGACAAAGTAGGATGCGTTCTTGTTCTGGACGTTACGCATCTGGTCCTCGACCTCCTTCATGGAAACCTTACCGCGGCTAGAGAACGTAATGTTAGCATACATACATCTTTGCAAGTAGATTTGTCAACGGAGAGACTTACAAGATGGCAGAGCAAGTCAGGTAGCGACCGTTGCGGAAATCGGAAGCAGCCATCATGTTCTTGGGGTCGAACATCTGCTGGGTGAGCTCAGGAACAGTGACGGCACGGAAAGAGTGGGCGCCACGGCTGGTCAGGGGAGCAAAGCCGACCATGAAGAAGTGCAGACGAGGGAAAGGCACCATGTTGACAGCCAGCTTGCGAAGATCAGAGTTCAGCTGACCGGGGAATCGCAGACAGGTGGTGACACCGGACATGACGGCGGAAACCAGGTGGTTCAGGTCACCGTACGAGGGGTTGGACAGCTTAAGGGTGCGCATGCAGATGTCGTACAGAGCCTCGTTGTCAATGCAGAAGGTTTCGTCCGAGTTCTCGACCAGCTGATGGACGGAGAGGGTGGCGTTGTAAGGCTCGACAACGGTATCTGAAACCTTGGGGGAAGGCATGACGGAGAAGGTGGCCATCATGCGATTGGGGAACTCCTCACGGATCTTGGAGATCAACAGAGTACCCATACCGGCACCAGTACCACCACCAAGAGAGTGAGTAATCTGGAAACCCTGGAGGCAGTCACAGCCCTCGGCCTCACGGCGGACGACATCCAGAACCTGGTCGACAAGCTCGGCACCCTCAGTGTAATGACCCTTGGCCCAGTTGTTGCCAGCACCGGACTGACCGAAAACGAAGTTGTCGGGACGGAAAAGCTGGCCGAAAGGACCGGCGCGGACGGCGTCCATGGTACCGGGCTCGAGATCGACAAGGACGGCACGGGGAACATACTTGTTGCCCGAGGCTTCGTTGAAATAGACGCTCATGCGCTCCAGCTGGAGCTCAGAGGTACCGTTGTAGCTATCGAGCGGAACTGTCAGCGAGAAGCAAGGTGACTTTGTATGGGGAAGACTTACACTCCATTGCTGTCAAGACCGTGCTCGCTGGAAATCTGCTGCCTATAATGGGACACTAGTCAGTATCCTGTACCCTCCCAAAATGTCCCGAACTGATCGACGTAGAGAGGCCGTCTCCAGTAGCTTGTATTTATATCGCATTGGACCGGTTCGAAATCAGGTCGATCGATGGGCGAGAAGAAGGCGAAGTAGGTACGCACCAGAAAGCAGCACCAATTTGGTTACCCTGTTGTAAACATGTGAGCCCCGCATTCCCCTGGCAAGAATATGGTGATGTTGGTAGCAACTTACGCATTGACCGGTCTGGAGATGAACCTATATCGCAAAGAAACCACATGTCAGTTAATGTCCTCTCTCTTCAGGTAATGAATGTGATGAGGTCGTGTGTTGCGAATGTCGCAAGCCCTTTTCTTCGCAAACAAGGTGGTGGGGTAAATAGAGGAAGGGCAATCAAGGGGTCGGTGCCAATCAGATTGACTTTCGGGACGCGTCCAAAGATGGCCGAGTCAACAAGAGGCTCGGTAGAGGCAGGGCAGACTTACAATCTCACGCATGATGGGCGATATTATGTCGGAAAGGGTCGAGGAGAAAGGCTGAAGCAGGCAAATCAGGCTAAGACTTGCGAAGAGTAGAGGAGAGGAAAAAAGGTGGAAGTGGTGGTTTGGACCGGGAAAGGTGTGAAGTTGTAGTAGTCTGGTAGCGCTGTTGGGAGATTGTTGATTTTTGGCGGTGAACGGGGAGATAGAGAGGGAGAGAGGGGCCCAGAAAGATTGGAGTCTGTGCTTTTCTTTCGCAGTGGACAGTGGACTGCAGGCCAGGACGTGCTGGACCTGGGCAGGTTTACAGGGGTTGCAGCTTCAAAAAGAGGAAAGGTCGCTCTGGCCGGCCTAACCACACAACCTTTGAGCCTTCCCTCTTCTAGTCATTGCCAGTCAATCACTAATTTTGTTCAATTGCTAGCTGGAGCTTGGGCCAGTCAATACTGGATCCCTCGTGAACCACTTTCTCACTTCTGAAGGCACCGGTCGTTGATTGGCGACGGGAGACATCGTGACATTTAACAGAAGAGATAAAGTAGTACATACATCAAGCCTGTTGTTCTGGGCTTCCGGGTAACCCAAAACTCGCCTAATCTAGGTATGGTTCGGATACTGCCAGGCACCCAAGCGTTCATGGCCGTATCGGACCATCTGGCACAGTTTGCGTCTGGTGATGGCTCACATTATGAAATCACAGCGTCGAGCAAGTTGAACCGTGTATGGAAATTAGCTACACAGGCAATAACGGTAAAGCGCTGGAAGTAATAATTAGGTATTCCAATCAATCAAATCATTTAAAGGCAAAAACCCCTACGGTACCAGTACATTGACGCGTTCAGACATCTGCATCTTGATAGAAAGCCCCCTGTCTCTGCCTCGGCCTGAAGGTTTTCCTAGCTAGCGACTCGCGTGTTTTCCCCAGGAAAGCACCACCACCACCAACCTTAAAGCTAAATGGCTTCGCGAGTTGTGGATGAAGCAATATACCACTCTATTTCTGATCCCTACAGTAATCATTAGAGCAGCTTGCTCCAGCATTGGGTAGATCCCACCGACATATGATGCTTATGGCACCATCACATGCACGTAGATTTGTACTCTCAAGGGTATATAAAAATTACGTAAATAAATATCAGAGCCCGCACCATATGATCAGGCCAGAATGTACATACCGAGCCTTTAAGACTCTGCCGGCGGCGCGCTACGGGCTACAGTGCAGTCCCTCGACTCATGACCCTCCAAGCAGCAACGTGAACAGCTCCCCTGGGCTAAGCTTCAAAAGAGAACACGAACATGTTGGCCTCTAGGAATGAGTGAACGAACCAACAACGGATGAACAACAATAAGCCACTTTCAATTCTGTGGGTATGGCATACTACATATATCACAGCGCTTGCCTTTTTTTGACACATATATACAAGATTTCCTAGCTCTTTGCATGGCTGACCCAAAGCCCACGCAATGCTTCCGAGCAACCGTGAGGCATACTGACAACGAACGACGCAAGGCTCGTCTTTGCCACTGCAACTTTTCCTATGCCCAACGTCCTCTGTCCAACAACGGAAACATAATTTCCACTTATCGGTATATATGTGAAAACCAAGTAATCCAGGGGTAGACCGTTCAAATGTGTTGCTGTGGAAGATATGCGTGACAGGGCGCCATCACACCAACTAGGTATAACAAACGACTACTAGCTAATAGCGACAAGATATGTAAAAAGGTGTCGGGGTGATTCGTGAAGGATGGGAGGAAGCTCTAACAATGCCAATAAAACGCCGGTTCTTTCTTTGGGTGCAACAGGGAAAACACAAGTAGTTGGCTCCATGCAGCCAACAATATCCAGATAGCCATGCCATTCCATTCCAGTCGTAAGAATAAAAAATAAAAATAAAACGAAAATAAAAAAATACCCCATAGCGCCTCCCAGAAAGATGACATGATACTGTTTGCGCCAGAGTATGTTGTGCAGTAGATACAAAGTATGTGAGATGTTTTGGGTCGTGATATATTCTGTACGATGAATCAGGAACAGATGGGCGGTTTTCTTAAGTAAGCCACCACATGCAACCACAGTTGCTCATGTCTTTTCCGACATCACGAGCTTCGATGGAGTGGCCAAGGTACTTCTCGATATCGCGTCTCCTGATTCGCCGCGAGGGGTTGGAGTTGGAGTTGGATCCTGAAGTGGAGGTTCGCTCATCTTCAATGATGGATACCTCCACAAAGTTCCCCTCGTTGTCCACCACCGGTTCAGCACCTTGTCCGTTTCCCAAGATGTTGTACTGCCTGCAAAAGGGCGCACGTCCCCTTCCATCCGCCACCCGACGTTCTTCGAGTTTGACAACACGAGGATACGAAGACTTATTCGAGGTGGGCGTCGTGGCCTGGAAGGGATTCGTGGGCGTTGTTGTCGGAGTGACGGTTGTGGTAGACACGATAGGTGGTTCCGTGAGTATTTTGTCAGGATCGCCGCCCGTATATGCAGTAGGTGGATAACCAGGGTTGCCCATGATGTCACCCGGTCCAGTGTAAGGACTTGTGTAACTGACACTTGGGGTCTGTATAGCAACACTTGATGAAGAGCTGCCAGTTACAATCGGATTACGACTGCTGTTCTGGGAAGCATAGATAAAGGTCTCCAAGAGGGTACCTCCCCAATGGCAAATCCAAGGCTTGTCTCCTGGGTGCGCAACTCCCTTCCGCTTGAATTGATCACTGAAATCGGCAGCTTTACGACTTCGCCTGAATCTGGGGCTGTCGGTGCTTTCGGAAGTTGGCATCGCAGCAGATACCGAGGCCGTCGTTGTTGGGAAAAGTTCCTCAGGAATGATGACTGTCTTGTTGTATGGCAGTTCAAAAGCCCATGCCGGACCTCGCCCAGGCTCGTTCGTGTCGTTCACCAGTATCAACTGCACGTCCTGAATAGACGGGGGTTGCATGCCGTACGTGAACACACTATTCGCCAATGTCAGGGAGCTGTTATAGCTCAAACTTGCCGCATACTGTGAAGTAGCTGGCTCATCGTCTAATGCTTTGATTGTCAAAGTGAGCTGTGAGAAGATGATGTTACAGTTCCATGCTTGAGCCTGAGTTGTATCGTTGAAACAAGTGCTCGGGGAACGGTCCAAAGACAGAGGTAGCGTGTAGTCTCCAGTGGCCAAAGGTGCAAGACCGGGTGGAAGTGTAGGCCATGGCACGACGTCAAGTGTCACTGACGGTGTAGTATCACTGCCACATTTAGTTAGTATTTAAGCGTCGATATAACCATAGATATATATGACTTACCTGCTGGCTGGTGGGCTGGGTGGAGGTCTTTGATGTTTACCGCCAAAGAAAGTACCCAAAATCGCCCCTAGGACGACTGCGAGCATAACGAGTACGATGGCTGTCAGGGCGATTGCCCAGCATGGGACAACTCCCCATACTTTCCTCTTAGCTGCCTTTTGCCAGTCGTTCAATTTCTCCTTCTCGTTGGTAATACTCGTTGCGGCAGTATTGATATCGTGATGGCTAACATCTGTCTGGAAGCTTCTCATTGACTGCCTCGACAAGGGCGAATCGGTACCATTAAGATGTAAATCTTCCGTTGAGGCAAACTCGGGGTTTCGTGTTGCAAGTCCCAGTCCACCAGCACCTGGTATGGAGCTGCTTGGCGCGTGCCTTGACGATTGGGACTGGGGTTGGGGTTGAGTTTGAGGAGTTGGTGTAGCGGAGTCTGGGGCTGGCGCGGGCGCGGTTGATTCCAATGCAACGGCCTTTCTCAAGTAAGCCTCCTCCGGATATCTTGTGTAAGGAGGCAGTTGTTCGGTATGTCCATCCGGTCCGATCATGTCAGCAATCTCTTCCCCATCAGGTCCAATCCGCCTTTGGTATTGATCTGCCGCGCCCGGGAACCCAACAGGTATCGGAGCTGGCGTTATCCGGTCCTCGGTACTTTCAACCCCAGGTACCGTGTTTTGAGGATACATCTGATAAGGATGTGTTGGACCACGCGGGCCGTGGTATGACGATACCTCGGAGACGGCAGCGGTCGATGCCGTTGTTACACTGGCCGTCCTCTGAAGACGAATACTTTGGGGGTACATCTGATAAGGGAAAGAAGGGCCCGAAGGACCCTCATATGGACTCTCCGGTCGCACAGCACTCGACGTCGACGTAGAAGCGCTGGACGTCCTCATCAGCGCCGGGTGGTTTGCATGTGTAGGCCCGGTCGCTCCATCATGTCGTAACGTCAGGGAGTCATGTTGCCGATGAGGTTTGGTTATGCTCGAGGGCCGTGGCGGCGGACTGGAAGTAGGCGCTGGGCCGAAATGTGATGATGGGGGCGGTGGGTTCGCGTGGTGATTCTGGCTAATCTCGGTCGGTCGGAACCCATCAGAAATCCCCGCCGCCTCCAGATCGTAGTCATCGTCGTCATCCAGCGCGGATGAAATCGAAACCCGTACCGACGTCCGGACAGACCCTGATCGGTCCATCTCGGACGCCTTGTTGTTGTCGTTGTTTTTTGAGCCGCTCATCGCGTCGGATGTTGTTGGGGTCGAGTGGTTGAATTGAACGAATGCTGCTTTCACAGCATGGGGCTGCACTGCAGCATCGAATGAGCAATTGAAAGACGATGAAACGAGCTTGTCGATTGAGTAGCGTGTCGTGCTGCCGAATGAATATACGCTGGAGCCGGTCCTGGCCTGTCCAGAATTGGACTCGTCGTCGTGTTGGGGGTTACACTCGAATTGACCAGTCTATCCTTCGCCTCTCGCAAATCGAATGTTGGTTTCGTGGGTTGTTTTTTGGTGTGCAGAGGAAGATGTTTGACAGGAAGGGGAAAGCCAGGAACAGCAGAGTGGCAGTGCTGAACGTGCGAGCAGCCAAATGGGGACGGACCTCAGTCGTCAGCAAGAGGGTGTGTGCCGGTGCGAGAATAGTGGGCTTTGGGCTTGGGTCGGGTGGACTGGGCTGGGCTGGGGGGCGCTTGATTCTACTGCTGTGTCCTGGCTTTGACGACTAAACCACCCCCGACTGGACTGGACTGGACAACTGGACTTGGGCTGGAACTGCACGATTGGAACAACCGACTGAGCACATTTACCAGAGAAAGTGGGAGGATGGGGTACTGGGAAGCAGGAGGCGGACCATTCAAAACCAGGGAACGGCTTGACTCCTGGAGTGGTTTCGGACTTGATGCTTGGGGGAGGGAGGGAGAGAGAGAGGAGAAGAGCGAAGAGCCCACAGTGTGCCCGCGAGCGCGCAGCAGCTTGTTTCCCAGCACCCAGTCCCGTTGCGTTGCTACTTTACCTCAAGTCGTGAAGCGATGTGCCAGTGCTAATTGGTGGGCGCAGCTTTTCAGTTGAGTGGTAGGAGCTAGGAGGAACGAGGAACGAGTCTAAGGGTTCCTTGCAACTCACTCACCCATCCCTGGCGCCTTGGAACATGAACCCTGGAATCGTGCGAATGCGTCGATCTTTCCCAGTTTAACCCATCCGCTCCAGCGAGCCATTCCGGCCAATCATGTGTTGCTGAGCCTGTACGGCCTGAGAGTTTGGATTAGACTTTCTGACTATAAACTCCAATTGTCCCGTTGCACCGCAGATGGTGAAGGGGAAAAAGGAGAAAGTTTACTCTCAGACTCTGCTTGTGCCCTTGTGTGAAGCCCGATCGAGCTCGCTCGATGGACTGTTGCAATCCAAAACAAACACCATCCGACTTGTGGGCTTTGGTCGCCCCAACCGCCATCGCCCAACTGTGGGTACTAGAGTGTGTATCGACAGTGGTACAGCTGTTGAGGGCATACCGCATATTGGAGACGGAAGTATAGCACTGACCAAGGACTGAGCTCAGCTATACCAACCTTGCAGGCAGATCGCATTGGAAGCGAGAGAAAAAGCCAGCGCTGAGCGCGTTCATACCTGAGGTTATGTAGTTATTATGTTTGGTATTTGTACGGCAGGGTTAAAATGCTCAAGGGTTAAAACCCATCCTCAGCGGGAGTCAGTGTTACAAGCCCCTGAAGGATTCTTACTAGGTTTATTGCGGGGCGTGCAGAGTAATCAGGAGGGACAAATTATATATATTCGGCTATAGATAGATTGTTTCCCTCCGTGTCGTACGGCTAGTTTTCCCCTTTGGTTCTGTTTTGCTTCCCGTGCTGCTCTTACCACCACTGTTTGCAGTTGCGACAATAAGCCTTCCCGTCAGACGCCCTTTTCGGCTGGAGCGGCATGGCCTAGCCAGGGTCTTGGCAACCTCTTCGAACCTCGAACTCGACACCAGGCCAACAGCAGCTAGACCATCGTGCACTGCACCTGCATGCACCACCTAATCTGACAAGCCGGACGGTAAACAATTACTAGTATCGCCATGGGGCAATCGGGGTATCGGCACCGACAAGCCAGCACCGACAAGAGAGAGGGAGAGATTGTGTGAGTGTGTGAGAAAGAGATATTGTTTAGCCATGCTACCATGGGAGACGCTGTCACACATCTACGAACTACCACTAGAATGAGAAACTCCGATCCGTATTAAGACTAATGTTCCATTGTGGTTCCCGTATCACCACATCAGTCATGGAAGCTCATAAAAGACGGCGATTATTGCATATTAATTTATTCGCCTTCACCGATGATGGGACGGTATTATATGCCCCCCCTCACAGCCCATTTAGGGTAGTTGGTCATAATAGAGTCAAGCTATCACCGACGATTCCTCTTTTTAGCCTACAGCGAGTGGATATTTACCTCATCAGTATTCTAAGTACTGCCGATAACTCGCCCGGCCCGCTAATTCGCTATCACGATGAGAATTGGGAATCGGTGAAAGCACTTGTCTCGCATGCGAGCTGAGGACCGGTCGGTAGGTGACAGTATTGTAGGGCGCCCTCCGTTTCTCTTTAGAAAGACCGATAGGTTCATGATCGACCGAGATCTTGGCGATCTCTTCTCCAGATCGTTCCCTGCTGGTGCTCCAACGAGAACAGGAATTGCGATACCATTGTGGCCATTCAATGTAACTCGCTACCTACCGAACTCGGTTGAACCATTGGCTTATTGTGGCTATCCATGGGTAGCTTCCAGACGTATTGGGCGGGTCGCCCGGTTAAAGTAGATGTATTCTGGAGTCGCAATTGTTGTCCATCGGCTCTCTTCTTCCATGGCTGCAGGGTGGGAATGCTGTGTGAGCCAAACGGGCATTGCCCATATGCACGCGCATAGAAGAGAACTTCAAAATGGTGTGGCCTGAACCGGTCAAGTGACGGGGAAGCTGAAACTCAATGTCTGAGCCTTGAAGGTTATGGGCTATGGGAAACACCATCGTTGCGCCGGCAGAGCACCGGCCGGAGTGGGAGGTCGGATGAAGCGTAGGATGGCAGAGATAGTGTGGCAGACAGCATGTAACTCTCTATCCCGTACCAACTCATGGATCATTTGGGAATGCAATTGATTGAAGGAGGTAAACATGAGCCACCCTATGCGTGCCTCTGTCGAGAGACTCCACCAATCAGAGATGTCGGGATCCGTGAAGGGACGGCAGTTGGCCTGTACCAGACCATGGTGGGAAGATGGATGTACTATTCTTGTCCGAGCTCGGGGCCCAGTGGTCGACATCTGCATCGGAATTGGAAGATGGACTCACAACTCAGCATCATTCGCCAAGGAAGGCGGGAGAAACAGAACCAACCATTCCAAAGAAAACAGACGTCATCGCGAGAATACCGCGCACACACAAACACACAGACACGAACAGCATGGCAGGAACGCAAAGCGTTTCGACCAGGTATCCCTGAACGCTCAACTTTCAAGGGCCCTGAGTTCCGCCGGCTGGCTCAGCTCCACTTGAAGAGGGCAAAGAAAATTTGAGCCTCAACTTCCAATCCAGCCGATAGCCGGCGGCCACGCATATGTACATCCTATCCTCTTCGGAGAAAGCTTGATCGCGGTGGAACTCTGTAGGTATACATACATATAATTCTCACCGATCACGAAAGACTGCATACAGCCGGCGACGATAATATGTAGCGGATGCCGTAGCATGTAATACTTGGATGAGCGCTGCCGGGCTCCCGACCAACAAGTGCAAAGTCTGCTAGAAAATTCCAATTTTCGTGTGGATGGAGAGAGGCGGGGGAGGAAGTGAGGGTCCATATACTATGTACCTACAGCTTGGCAGAAAATAGGCGTGGCCAGCATGTTGCTGGAGGAACTGGAGTCATCCAGACATCATCCCCTCCTTTCCAGACGACCGGGATTTCAGCGCCCTCGACTGTGCTGACTACAGCAGCTCGTCTCAACCCGAGTGAGGATCTGAACGTGCTTAGCACGCCAAATGCCTGAGAGGCAATTCGTATGCTTCACACATGACTACAGTTCCTGTCAACAGAGGAATATCAGAGTAACAAATGCTTCAAGGCGAAGTTGACCTCCTTTGATGAATCAGCGGTTGGCCAGGAAGTGGTGATTCCGTTGTAAACTGTCTTTCGGTATTGTGGTTGCTCGATATCAAAATCATCTCGAGCCGCTCTGGGGTATATCTAGTTTCGAAATGCACATCTACTTCGTCAACCTGGCTCTATAAAGCAGTTGGGTGGCATTATCTTTTTGCTGTATCTGCGTCGGCCGTGCTGTCCTTCCCTGTAGCAGTAGTAGTAGTAGTGCCCAACTCGCCTGCGAGCCCATCGAGAAAGTCCCCAGCAAGCTTCTGTGCCCTCTTCTCGCCAATCTTGCACCTCCGCTCCTCGATTTTCCTCTTCCGCTTCTCCTTCTCGGCCTCCCGCTCCCGCCGTATGCGCTCCGTGGTCTCGCGCTCCGCAGCCAGGCTGTCCATCTCCTTCTGGCGGCCCTCCTTGTCCTTGCTGAAGTGGAAGAAGCCGACGCCCTTGTTGCGGATCTCGGCGTTGCCGTCGTAGTGCGTGTCCTCGGGCGGCGTCGGCTCCCGGTCGCGCTTGGCCGCCAGCTCCTCCATCTTGTCCCACGTCTCGTCCTCGGGGTTGAACGCGTGGCTCTGGATCGTGTCGCCGTATATCACATTCTCGGGGGCTCGGGCCGCGCGCTCATGCGGTCGAGCTCCTCGGCGCCCAGCGCCCTCCGCTGCTCCCGCCGCTGCTGTCGCTCATATTCGGCGCGGGTCCCGCGTCGCGTGCGGCCGAAGTCGTCCTTGTATTCGATGATCTCGTCGTCTGCTGGATCATGGCTATCAGAGTCGGAAGAGTCGCTGTCTACATCTGGGTATCCGTCGTCCTGGTCCGCGGGATTTTTCAGTGCCCATTTGGCATCGAAATCCACTAGAGGCGCTGTCTCTCCCTCCTTGGCGATGTAATCTCCACGCTTCATGGCTGTGTATAGACGGGCTTTCTCTTGCATCTTGCGCCGCGCCTGGGCAAAGTCATGTTTCTCGTCTTCGGTGCCGCGGACATCTTTGAGACTAATGGCTTTACCAGAGGCGGGGCCTCCCTTTGAATCTGAAGTTGGAGCCTGTTTCCGTTTCACTTTCACGTTGAATAGGTCGTCATTCTTTTTGGAAGAGCGTGACCGGCCTGATGCGGATGACGCTGCTGGGGCGCCAGCAGAAGGCGTCGAGAGGAGGGACGTAAGCTGGGAGGTGAAGGCAAGCGAGCTCGATAGAGGAATCTCCTTCTTTTGTCGTTTGGCAGGCCGTTGGCCGTAGAGGTCCGGATCCTGGGGCATGGTAGTAGTAGATGGTGGGGGCGAAAAGTTTAGAGGATTAATAAAGCATCAAGTCCGTTGAATGGTATCTATCTTCCTTCATTGATGCGACTGTATGTCATTGGCTACACGGTAGACAGCAGAGGTGCCTTAAGTGAACAACGCCCCACTAGGTTTAAGCTCCAGCAGTGCAGTCCCCTAAATTCCGTTGCCGCTGTTGCCCCGCGATCGGCCAGAGACATTGGGAAATATACCCATTCAACCCCACGCTCTCTTGTGAGAATCTCTACCAACCATCACTTGAAACACCAAATTGAATCTGGTAATTTTCAAGATGTCTTCGACAAGCCAAGTATATGTCGCCATCATTGGTAAGTCGGATCTGTGGGACTTGCATTGGATTGGTAGATTTCTGACCCTACTTCCTTGCAGGCGCCGGAGGGGTTGGCAAGTGTTTCTTGTCTCAGCTACAGACACTGGCGACTCGCCGACCGGTTCCCAAACTTAATCTGTGCTACATCTCTACAAGCAAGAAGGCTCTCTTCAAGCAAGATTATAGTGTGATTCCCTACGAGAGCGCCCTCAACGATCTTGCCGCCTCTACCGCTGCCCCGCTTGACCTGTCCAAGGTCGTCGACTACCTCGCCGCCGCTCCCTCCAAGGTTGTTCTGGTCGACAACACAAGCTCCCAAGATGTTGCCAACGCATACCCCGTCTTCTTGAGCCGTGGTATCAGCATAGTCACCCCAAACAAGAAGGCCTTCTCTGGCTCCTACACCCTTTGGCAAGACATCTTCACATCTGCCACCACGTCTGGAGCTAAGATCTATCACGAGTCCTCGGTTGGTGCAGGCCTGCCTGTCATCTCCACCCTCAAGGACCTGGTCGATACCGGAGATGAGGTTACCAAGATTGAGGGTGTCTTCAGCGGTACCATGTCGTTCCTTTTCAACTCGTTTGCCCCTCTCGAGGGCTCTGGTGGCAAATGGTCCGAGGAAGTTAAGAAGGCCAAGGAGCTGGGGTACACTGAACCTGACCCTCGTGATGACCTCAATGGTCTTGACGTGGCCCGAAAGTTAACTATTCTCGCTCGATTGGCTGGTCTGCCTGTCGAATCGCCCACCTCGTTCCCAGTCCAGAGCTTGATCCCCAAGGAGCTAGAATCCGTGGCCAGCGGTGACGAGTTCCTCCAGAAGCTTCCCGAGTTCGACTCCCAGATGGAGGAAACCAAGGCAGCAGCTCAAAACCAGGGCAAGGTGGTACGATTTGTTGGCAGCATTGATGTTGCTACGAAGTCCGTCAAGGTTGGACTGGAGATGTTCGACCGATCACATCCCATTGCCGCGCTCAAGGGCAGCGATAACATCATTAGCTTTTACACTAAGCGATATGGCAGCAACCCGCTCATTGTTCAGGGAGCCGGTGCTGGTGGCGATGTGACAGCCATGGGCGTTACGAGCGACCTGCTGAAGGTTTTGTCCCAGGTTTAGAAAAACATATGGCCAAGAAAGTTTCGTAGCACAAAAGCTATATTGTAAAGCTGCACATCCGTAGTCTAACCTCGTTGTGATAATCTCGCATTGTGAAAATCATCAAGTGTCAGGTGTGGCCGGAAAGCCGGCTCGCTTCATTCCAGCAAAAGGTTGGCTGTGACCCGTATGTTGTGGGTTAGACGAGCCAGTTGATGTAGCGAAAGACGGCCCTTGTTCCTGCTCGCTTGGCTGGGCGAGGCTGGGTTGCAATTGTGTAGGCGCAGGTACAGGTCGAGTCAGACGCCAGACCCAGAGAAAGAAGTCGAAGACGATTAGGCAGAACACGGGAACGGCGAACGAGAGGCTGGCTAGTTTCTGGAAGACGGCGAAGTCAGCAATGTGTCGGTGGTGGGCATGTATGGTTACTGTCAAACCCTTGCACACTTACAAAAAAGAAGGCGATCCATCGAACCAGGCCCCAGATTGTGGCAGGGAGCAAAGCGTCCGTCTGGAGGACGCTGGTGTACCAAGTCATGATCTCGACGCCAGAGCCCATCGCGGAGTCCATCAGATCGAACAACGGTATAAGAAACGAAAGGTAGTGGGCGAAGGAGCACAACGATGGGATAAGGTATTGTAGCACAACGAGGATGATGGAGGTGGTTTAATCGTTATCAGCCCTTGGTGATCGACACTGCAGATAGACGTCGGGATCGGGATGAGCTAGCCAGGTGTGGTGGAGTGGCGTATTTATTCTTGATTGGTCCGGGTCGGATGTGAGCCGGGATAGAAGCTTGAGAAGTTTATGGACAGACGAGGGAGAGATTTATGAGTCGAATACTTCAATGCTAGTCTGAAGGAAGGGAAAGGGGGAGGCAGCTGGATTGACTACATTGTATCTCGGTTGACCGACTGCATATAATTGTTAAATGGCGAAACCGATGCGTTCCGTATTATTAAAGGGCGACGGTAATAATAATAAATCATGGCACAACAAAGCAAGGCAAGCAAGGGCGGCTTCGTCCCTGAAGATCACCCTCCGAATTCCGAAGGTGCATTCTTAAGCGTAAAATCCCGGGCGTGCCTGAACCTAGAAATTTGACGGGCTGAGGCTATCAATGCCGGTGTTTGATATTCCTTCTCGTCTCGCACATTCCGCCACCCCCCCCCACCCGGACACTTGCATACCTAATCAGAAAGGTGTCATGTCTACATGTACCTTGGGTAGATAGGTACAGTATGCTGGAAGCGACGAATGTTCAAATTGTACCGTATCAAATGAACTTCAGCTGCCTACAAGGTGGCCCGGATGCCGAGCGGGCGAGAGGCAAGGGGGGCAAGAAGGGCCTGAGCATCGAAGTTGTTCTAGAATGGATGGTTGGTCGGTCATTACAAAAATCAAATGTGCTTCCAGAATTCTTCATACAAGCCTCGGACCTCGGAGCCAGCAACTTTTTGCAATTCAAGAATCAGCCCATTCCACGCTGACAACATGGACAACTTATGATCCCAAGCTCGTGAGATGTTGTACAGACGCGCCGGCAACTAAATGCAATGCGACAGGAGCGGGTCCCTACGACCTAGCGTGTCCTGCCACTTTTCACCGCCCGAATTTGGAATGGTCTATTGCAGCACGGGCGTGGAAGAAGCCGCCCGCGATGACTCAAGGGATCGTGAGACGGAAACAGAAGCTACAAGTGGCACGACGGACACTCCACACTACTGCCGACTGACTGCTGCCCATTCCTTTAACCCGTTCTCCCATACCGTCCAAGGATTGGATTCAGGGTCCAACGCCGCCAGAGGGGTTGATTTGAAGAAGTGCCCAATCGAAAGAAGTGGCAGGCCGCAGGCGTCTAGCCGGCGTACTTCTTTGTGCGTGTTTGTCGTAGCAGTAAACAGTGGTTGTTGATATGGCAGCCGCTCCGTGGGCCGGCGTGCCCAGCAACGAGCAGTTCTTCGTCCTGCTCACCGGTGCCAACAGGTAAATTCTTATGATTTCCACCCGTGAGCGCCACTAGAAGAGTAGGGGGTGCCGATGCTCAGCAGAAAGAGATACGGAACCAGTGTGTGCGTTTGTGTCTAAATATGTGTTTCTAACGGGAAACCAACCAGTGGTGTCGGACAGGGCATCTGCCAGCGCCTGATTGACGACTTCCTCGCGACCCGCTCCCTCTCGGCGCGCCTCGTCCTCATCCCGACCACGCGCTCGCCCCAGAAGTCGCGCGAGACCATCGCGAGCCTCCGGGCCTACCTCGCCAAGGCGGCGCGCACCTCGACCAAGCTCCGCTCCCGCGCCGGCCCCGACTACGACCCCGAGACCGCCGTCGCCCGCGTCCACCTGCTCGCCGTCGAGGTCGACCTGTGCAAGCTGTCCACAATCTACGACGCCGCCGCGAAACTGCTCGGCGGCCAAGTGCGGGACCCGACGGGCGTTGTCGCGGGCGGCCAAGACCTGAAGATCCCCAAGCTCGACGCCGTCTTGTTCAACGCGGGCTACGGAGGCTGGGATGGCATCAATTGGTTCGAGTTCGCAAGGCAGTTCTTCACGGTCGGCCTGGTGCAATCGACTACCTTCCCTTCTTTCAAGTCGGCGAAAGCAGGCCACACCCTGCCACCGCAAGAAGTCCCGGGGAACAAGCCAAGCGACGAGGGCGGCGCCAGCCAACCCAAGCTGGCCGAGGTGTTCTGTGCGAACACTTTTGGGCACTATGTTCTGGCCCACGAACTGATGCCTCTTCTGAGTCGGTCGGACCCTAGCGAGCCTGCCGCGAGGGTGGTCTTCACATCCTCCATTGACGCCGAGGAGCGCCATCTCGACTTGGACGACTTCCAGGGCTTCAAAAGCACGGCAGCCTACGAGAGCAGCAAGCGTATCACAGACCTCATGTGCTTGACTTCGGAGTTTCCCAGCGTCCAGGCCGTCTCCTCGTCTTTCTTTTCCTCTGGGACGTCATCCTCCTCCGCCCGAAAGTACACCAAGAAGCCGCACCTATATCTGTCGCACCCCGGCATAGTCTGCACGCCCCTCTTCCCCCTCAACGCCTTCATGTTCTTCTTCTACTACTACGCGATGCTTCTCTCGCGCCTCCTGGGCTCCCCCTGGCACGGGGTCGACCCCTACGTCGGGGCCTGCGCCACCGTCTGGCTCGCGCTCGAGGACGAGGAGACCATGGACGCGAGCCACGCGCAGCGGGTCAAATGGGGCTCGGCCGCGGACCGGCGCGGGCGCGCGGACCCCAAGAAGACCGAGGTCGAGGGCTGGGGCTGGGAGGGCAAAGTGGAGGACGCCGAGGCCCTGAAGCGCGACGAGGCCAACGGGGTCCTGCGGAAGCTCAAGGGGCGCAAGTGGGACGCCGTCCAGCTGACCGAGGAGAAGAGGCACAAGTTCGAGGAGGACGGCGTGCGGTGCTGGAAGGAGCTGGAAGCCTTGCGGGTGCGCTGGGAAGGCATCATGGGCCGTCGTCACCACTCGGCCGAGAAGGATGGCAAGGCCTAGAAGGGTAGAACTACTGCTCTGACCTATCTATCGTACTAGGGCGCGCAGGTTTTGTCTGTCTATCCGCGTTTTCTTTCAGAGCCTGAATTTACCCAAGTCAACCAGATATAAAACTATATCGTAATGCTAATACCATGTATCTGACGTACCACCTCCATATCCGTCCATGAGGCTCTTATTGGTAATCATCGGTATCGCATGAGATCCCCTACCTATCCGAGCCACGCTGTTTCTCGACACGTCAGATACACACATCTATAGTATTAGTAAAGTAATTCCTCCTCCTTCTCTTCAAACAAATAAAAGACCATCCACGGGATATTATGTTAACGGAGATTGAAGGTAGGATAGCCCGTAAGGGTAGCTGGCTAGTAATCTGATAACTGGCTAGTAACGGGATATATATATAGTTTTACTCTTGGTAGTCCCTGGAATTGTTGCAGGTGACGTGAGAAAAAAGTAGCGTATGCCAGTTCTCACGAGAAGGTATAGTACACCATAGTAACATCATACATGAAAAACGCTGAATCCGAACTCCGCGAGGCATTCCACGGCTGTAGTCCTCATTCCCCCGCCCCCCTACGCAACAATAGCCCGCGAACGACGCTGATCGCTACTCGCCCGCTTTAACTCCACGAATTCGCCGCGGCCGAACAGCCCGAGGCAAAGGGGAAGCGGCACGACGGCCAAGGCCAGCACCGCGTGAAAGATGAGGCTCCGCTGCATGTGGCACGGCGGGTTCGCGTCGGGGCCGGCCTTGAGGGCGTCCGAGATGAGGATGAAGAAGGCGCCGAGGAGCTGGCCCGAGGCCCAGGCCACGGTGCTGGTGACCTCGGGCGAGCACGGGTGGGACAACTCAGTGAGGTACTCGAGCGCGACGGGGACTAGCGAGAAGGACGCGGCTCCGAGGATGGCGAGGATCACGTAAGGGCCGGCGAGGCCGGCGGCGTCGTGGGTGCCCGGCATCCAGACGAAGATCAAGTACATGAGGCCGATGATGGGGACGAGGGCCTTCACCGCCAGCAGGTACGCTTTGGTGCGGTCAAGGATGGGAGAGGAAATGGCCGAAGAGACGAGGCCGACGACGATGAGGACGGCGCCTGCAATGCCGGCCTCGTCGCTGGTGTAGCCGTACGGCATCATGGTTTGGTTCAAGATTGTCGAGATACTGTTGAAGAACCCAACGTAGACGCCATAAGGAATAAGAATCATCCAGACCTCGGGGATGCGGATGACGCGACGGATCGAGGCCACCAGAGGCTCTTTGGGCGAGCTGCCTGACGGGGCTACAGACGTAGGGGGCGCGGCAGGCGTGAAGAGGGAGGGCACCGAGATAACGGTTGCGATGATAGAGACATACAGCACCGCATTCGACACGTCGCGCGGACCAGTGACGAGGAAGGGCGTGATCAGCTGACCCAGCGCTGCGCCGAAGGGGTTGGCCAGACTCATGATGGCGGTGGCCCCTATGCGGCCCCTATCGGTAAACCAGAGGTCCGAATACGTCGTGGGTGCGCTCAGGATAAAGGTCTGGGCAGCACCTGTGAGGACTACGCCGAACATGACGATGCCGAAGTTACCGCCATCGCTGGAATGCGAGCCGGCATAGCGGATCCAGTTACCAACCAATAACAGAACGGAAGCCGTCACGATGGACAACTTGGGGCCCTTGTGAAGCACATAGATAGTGATAGGACTAGTGACAAGGAAGACGAATAGGAAGCCTGTAGAGAGCCAGTTGATGGCTGATTCGCTGACGTTATAATATGCCGCCGCGAACTGTGATATGGGCGCAAAGGTGACCCACTGCAAAGAGGATACAATGTTAGTTGCCGCTCAACCACTCAACCTGAAAGAATGGATTTCGGATTATTTGGAGATAAAAATAGAAAAAAAGAACAAGAATAAATGAGGTTTCGAGCAATTCCATAGAATCTTGAGGACTACCGGTAGTGATGTACTCGAAAATCATAACTGAATAACGACTTCCTACGAAGTAGTCGTGTGTACTTTATCTGGGGAGCGCGAGACGGTAGGAATACAAACTGCGGAGTTGGTTGTGGCCGTCACATAACAGCCAACCACAATCGTAGCTCGCATATAACAGCGTTTGTCGCGGGACACCACTGAGCATACAGCCAGGTGTATGTATAAGTAGAATAACCCGTGGCTCCTACCATGTCTGGATTTCCCCACTCCGCAATGCGATATCGAAAGAAGCGCATGCGATTTGCTTGCAGAGGACCGGGGTTCACGATAGGGCTTGACGGGGAAGAAGAGAGGGAGAGAGAGAGAGAGAGAGAAAAGAGTACGATATATACTTACATCCCAGCTTACAATGATGTTCAGCAGCGTCAATTGCACTAGCCCGAACCACCTCCTCTTGTACGTGCGATAGACCACGCCCGCGCGGATGCTACCGTCGTCCCCATCGAGATCGTTTGCCGTCGCCACCGCGGCATCAGCGTCGCCGCCGTTGACGAGGAAAGTCTGGCTGGTTTTTTGCTTGATGCCGCCATCCTTCATGTCGCCGTCGGCTCGCGAGTCCACGGTGCAATCGGTGTCGGTGCGCTGGTGGGCTGCTGCTGTTGTCGGCGTGGGAGCCATGTCGCTGTGCTTGCTGCTGCTCCCCATGGCGCCCAGCGCATACATCTGACCCGCTTTGTTGTTGTTGTTGTCGACCTCGTCGCTGTCGGAGAAGGAGTGGGCGGTGGTCGCTTCGTTCTCATTCACGCCGTCGTCTTCTCGGAGGGGTTCATGCCGGTGCGCGGGAGAAGAGGATGAAGAGGGGCTGTGGTTGCGACTGCGACTGCGGCTGCGCGCCATTTGAAAGAGCGGGTAGGCGCCGCTCTTATGAGCAAAGTGCGTGCGTCTGTCGCTGCGACTCCCACTTCCCGTTTTGACCGTCTAATCAACGCCACACACACACACACACACACACAGATGCAGTCGCAGTGTAGGTACCAAGCGTTCCCACGGGTTCCGTCCTCCGTCAGTAGGGCAGTCTGAACACCCACCACCACCACCACACGCGACACTGGCCCCGGGAGCGCCTGTTTTCTACTGTAGTGGTATTAGTGGGCGGGCGGGTTTCTCGTCGAGGGGTTTGGGGACCGCTGGTTGGCTCGCGGCACGCGGCGCATTGACAAGAGGTTGGGGCTCGGTAGGTCGGCGGGGAAAAAAGAGCCTAGAAGTGGCTCCCTAGAGTTATCAGATCCGGGGAAGGGTAGTGTAATACTAAAAGCTGTAGTGCTGGGACCGCTTCGTCTCGTCTTCCATTATTCTGACAGCTTGGCTCCTTTTAAAATACATGGATGATTCAAGTTGCCCATTATATGTATCAACCCTTTCTCCCTTTCCTCCACGAGGAGACGGAAACACCCCGAGACCATTTCATCTGTCTTGGGGTAACAGCGGCGAATCCCATCTCTTGAATTATGGACCGATTGGCGTGGAGCACGCACGACCTGCGCTCTGCCAGGGTCTATCCTGTTTCCGTCTTATCACCCGACTTGGCCGTAACCCCATCCATTTAGAGCAAGCCGCCGCTCCGGGTCCAAGCATGTGCAAAGTCTTCCGATGAAGAATGACCAAAATCCCGAAGGAGATTCATCAGTTGCACAAAAGAGATAGAATCGAATCAGTCATCGAGTAGTCTGCTTGAGGAGTACTTTTCCTCGCTCTTCAAAGGTCTGGTATAGCACGTTGAAACGAAGTCACAAACAGATCACCCCTTGTCCATGCAATACAACCCCCAAGACTATGCATGCAAGGCATACATATGTACTCAGCTTAGCTAGGTAAGTTGAGCAGTTGGTTCCGGGGAGGGTTGCCTTCTCTGTGCAGGAGTTCTATCAACCAGAGATGCAATTACATTTTGATTTGTATTAGCCAACCCTCGCGCCTGGGATCATATCCAGTCGCAATCAAACCCAGAAGAGCACCGAAGGCAGATGGACCAGACTGGGGTTTGTAACTTTTGAGCATATGGACAACAACTAAATAATGATGAGCGGCTTGTCGAAGAGATTACCCGTCATCTCCCCATGTGGCTTTTCAAACAAACATGAGAAGCTGTTCCCTAGGGATCTACCGGCCAGATCCCTCACAAGCTTGGGGACGAACTGCACACCATTGAGAACCCATCGGCCGGGGTCTTGCCCCATTTCTTGGTCCCAGTCGTCTGGGATATGGGAGGAAAATGCCATCCGTTGGTCGTCCGATAGTCAACCGAGCCGGAATCGGGGTACGGCATCATATCAAGGCGAATGCCTAATTAAATCCGCAGCTCTCCCTATGCATGTCATAGGGCGTTATTTGATATGGCCCTGCTGTATACATGCAGTATAACCAAAGCCATATGGATAATTGGTAATCTTACTATAATTCCTCGCACCTGTGGACATCAGCTTCGCAAGCCATTCTCTACACAAAAGGGGGCACCGAGCTCCGACACCCCAGGAGGCTTTCCCGAAGTAAGGTCTCGGGAACACCCTTCCCTCCCTCCCACCTCTCCTCTGACTTGGCAACCCAATAGGGGAAGATGCATCTGATGGCAACTACCTATCCCAACAGGTAGTATTTCTGCATGCAATGACATGACTCTCCCTCCCTCTCTCATCTCTTTCAACCCCGAAGAACCAGATGATCAAACAATCTGCAGACTCCGGAATCACGCCTTGCCAATGCTACGACCAACCACAGCCAGGATAAGAATTTGGTTCTGAGAGCCGCTGGACTCAACGCTGCCAGAACCACAAAAGGGGGATTGCAAGCCACCGGTTTCTCAGGCCTATTGAAGCAATGCATTGTGATACAGCCGTACAACTTGAAACTCTCATTCCCGAGCATTATATAAACATGTATACATATATCTTGGTATAATCGTTTCGAAAGCTGCCAGCTGTGTCGGAGGGATCCACAAGTTCATGTCATCATGCGGGCAGGAATGAGAAATCTAATTGTCTTTGTTTGTATGCAGTGTATATGATACATGCTGCGGATCTATCAGACAGCATTGCTGGGTCTTCCTGAGCCGCATCTCTCCATGTGTTACAAGAACCACCACAAGGTCAACGACGCATAGGCCGCGACTCAAAGCAGTTGGTTGGGAAACCCCCTCACATCCCATGGTTGTCAGCATCATGGCCACGCACTGTCCAGACGATGGATATGCGCAGCGGTTGGGTGACGGGTGCCCTCGGTATTGTCCGAGTAATTTATTTGAGTTGGGACCACAGCTTGGGAGCAGCACATTGGGAGGCGCAGTGGGCGAGGTGGAAGACTATAATTGGGGCACGTCTTGGTCAGCATTGTTTCTGCACACGCCCAGATAGCGGTCGGATCAAGGGTTTCTGGCTGCGCAAGCCGGCAAGAGTAATATCTAGAGATACTCACATTCCTCAACGCAGTCCTCCTTAGCATCGCCATCCTCTTCTTGTTTGGTGACTCGCTCAACACACTCATCGAAGTGGTGCTTGGCCGGGAGCATTGCTTGGAGTTCTTGCATTCTATAGGGCAGTAAGTATACGGGCATAGAAGGTTGCCGAATCGTACGCCTCCAGAAGCCATAACGTGGTCGTGTCTCTCTATGTGCGACTGTAGCGGGATCGAGTGGAGGGCTACGAACCTTCCTCGAGCGTCTCCTTGGGGTCGACGATTTCGTCCTCGTCTTCCTCCTCCTCTTCTTCGTCGTCGTCTGATGACTCCTCTTCCTTGGACTCGTCGTTCTTGGGCTCCTGTCAATGACACAGATAATTAGCTCAAGCCCCTCTAATTTGCGACAGGTGTGTACTGAATCTGCAAGAATGGCCATGTGCTTTCGACGGCCAATTCGAAACCCAAGCCAGGTAGGTGGTTCGCACCATCAGAGGTTTGCAGGAGTTCATGCAGGTGCTTCGAGGGTGGGTGAGAATGGTAGTCGTACCTGTTCCTCTTGAGCCGGAGCTTCGGCCTCGGCGATGCTCCAAGGAGTGGCCGCGTCGACCAGGTCGGTGAAGGTCTCCCAGATACCCATGGTGGTCAGATTGACGGCTAGTAGGTGCTGACCAGTGGCAGGACTATTGTAGGGTTGAGCGGATGGTTTAGTGATGATTGAACCGTACGATGGAGGTTTACAGTTCCGACTTCACTTAGCTCTTGAGAAATTTAAATCACCATCCTTCCAATTGGCTTGCTGTGATTGGTCCCGAGGCTCAGAGCTCCCGCTGACCAAGGTCACGTGACCAATGGTACCCGATATCACCCTTATCATCCATGTAGGTCAAGACGAGAGCTTGCATTCATTATTATTCGAATTCATTGACACTTATGTTGATCATTTCTTGGATCAGTTTATCATCTTTCCGGCTCGCAAACAATAGACAGAATAACTTGGTTTAATAGAAAGCCACTGGCTCAAAACACGCTAGGTACATACTTCCAATTGTACAACCGAGTTCCTTCTGTATAGTCCGGATTGATAAGTCTGCCGTTTAACATAAAAAATAGACAATCCCGCCCAATAATCCCAATCTATAGCATCAAGTGCTACTGGAAGCTTGTGTAATTGGCTCACGTTGCGTTCGCCAACTGGAAGACTGTTTGGTGCTCCCACGTCGTGCAACATCGATAGGTATGCAACTAACCATTGTACGAAATCAGTTGCTCCTGGGTACATGTGTCCACGATATACCATACACAGCAGGTTTGACGCAATACTTCCTCTCTCTGATAGCGAAAACTTCATGCAAGCAGTAATGACAGAGCATGACGCCAGTGGTACTGTGTCACCTACGTTCATTCTCCTGCCGCTCGCGCTCGTCGAACTGCATCCCGACAGCCTGCATCTGTGCGGCATCGTAGTCCGGTGGGGGTTCGTCCGGTAGTGGTTGATTCGCTTGCTGTTGCCTGACTGCTTCTTCGGCTCTTTCTTCCACCTGCGCTTGTTGGCGATCTTGTGCCGGTTGCTCGAACCCGGCCTCGCGAGGCGAGTATTCGGGCAGATCCTCTCCGTGCACCATGTTCAGCATATTGGTCTGCCCTGTCTCACGAGCGAGCTGGGCGTAGTGGTACACGCGCTCCTTGATCTTCTCGTACTTGATGGCCCAATCGCTATGCCCGCCATCGTTGAAAATCAGCTTCATATTGACCCTGGCGAAGTCGGCCGGGATGTGGCCTCCTGGTACAGGTTTCACCGAGGTCTCCCAGAACGAGGCCCCGAACCCGCCCCAAGTAGAGCCAGTACAGCCATCCTGGGCATTGATGATTGTCGTTGCGAACGACTGAAACTGCTCTGTAGGCGTGGCTGGAAGGTAGATGAGCTGTAGAAATCGTTAGAATCTGAGTTTTTCTCTGTACAGTTCATGCGCGTTCATCCATAGGCTCACTCTTTGAGTTGTGATGAAGGCGGTGCCCCGATCACACTTTATCGACAGAGGAGAGACTCCCGGGGAAGGCGGCGGCGCTGAGACTTCCAATGCCACTCGACCTTGGGTCCTGTGCTGTATGGTCTCGTTGGGCAGCGGCTCGAAACCGCCGGAGCGGGTGAGCATCACCCAACTGGCACTCAAGTCAGAATCATCCTCGAGCGCGGTATTCTGAGCGAGTAGGATGCCCGCGTGCTGGTCATGGTAACCATAGTCCATAGTGACCCCGTGTAAGATAGTGGTGCAAATAGGTGAAGGCACATAAAGCGGGGACCCATGTGGCTCGAGGAAGGGTGGCTTACCAGGCCAGGAGCTACATCGGTATGCTAGGGGATTGGTGAAGAAGGGCGTACAGTATGGCTGGAGGGGGGGAGGGAAAAAGGCAGACTTACTTTATCGACATTCTGGGATGAAGCAAGTGGTATTGAAAGGCTGACCAGGTGTGCTGCTCTGCTGTGGTCGAAAGTGGTTCCTATCTCGTCTAGAAACGGTACCTTTGACTGCCTTGGCCTTCTCATAGGGCACCAAGCGGGCGAACTGATCCAGAGCGGGACGGCCTGCAAGGCTCGCCCAAGTTTCAGCAGATCTAGTCGTAGGGGATGCAAGAGTGGGCCAGGCTTGCCCATAAGCTGCTTAGTCCAGAGGTCGCTCAGCCGAATATGCCCGTCAAAGGCATCCAGTATGGCCAGTCTGCGGTGATGTGGAGGCGCTTCATCAGCTGGGGGGGTCGTGATTTGAAGCGGCGAGACTGAGGGGGTAGGCGGACAGGGTACCTTCGTAGGCGCTTGTTCTTCGTTACAGTCTAGAGTATATGCCCTTGCTAGTATGCACCGGGCAGCGGGCGCAAGGATAGGGGTGGTTCTGTTTTAACCCTCGGAGGCGAAAAATCTATGTAATACTCTGATTCAGAGGCAAGTTCGGGGAAAGAGTGTGTGAGTGGTTGGACGTCGAGACTGCTGGAGTGTAAAAAGGACGGTGGACAGTGGAGGAGGGGGCCCGACGTTGAGTTACGGGTACGGATAGCGAGTAGAGTAGCAAATAGAGCGCTCTCCCTCTATGACGGGTTGCTTGCTTGAGCCAGGTAAACCAATGGCTGGATTCATGCAACCTGTAATTAGCGGATACCGAAGGATTCAACGCTCCATCCATCAATTTTGATTTGTTTGGGCTGATTGATGTGGTGGTACCTATTGATTGTACACATCATGCAACTTGCGTTTGGTGCATCTGATTGATTGATTCTTGATTGCAGTCCTTGCAGTCTCGCCTGGGGGTGCGGGGCGGGTTATTCTGGAAACATTTAATTTGATTTTTCCGTCAACGTTTCTCCCCCAAAGGTAAGGCCGGCAGATGCTACCCTACATACATGTACCTGTAGTACTACCGAACGCCGACTCGAAGCATGTGGCATGCAGAGGATACAGACGGAGTAGAGGTTGTGTGATTCATTACCCACTCATGTACACCTACCTGCGTGCCTAAACCACACAAGATACCACGGATGGATTCTGTGAATACACTGGATTATATTGGGCCTCACTCATCGTTTCCCTTTTACACATTGGAAGACAATACTCCGTGTAATACATTATACATATATGTATCAATGTATGTATTATACAGCTTGGTGAGTGGGTACTGACCCAGCAGCCCTACCGACTGGCAGTTCCATACCGCACCCTGCCTGTCTGCTTGCTCCCTAACTCAGGTCAGCCATTTCCGATTCTATGAACGCGTTGGTCTTTTCCCCCAATGATTAAAATTGAATCAGTGCCGGTGGGAACGGGCAGCTTAGTTTGGGTATCCTCACCCGAGTGTACCTACTGTCATGCCATAATAGGACCGTGTACGGAGTATCAACCCGGGCATTCCCAGAGCGCGTGGAACCAGCACCTATTCTGTTCGGTGTTGTTTCTTCGTTGCCCAACTCCAACTCCAACACCCGTCGGTACCATTGTGTGTGCGCTCGATATCACGCCCCGGCACAAGCTATAGAAGGCGCACGGTATTGCAGCTGACAGCATGTCAGAGGGGCTGTGGCGTCAAGGTTCACATTCTTTCGATAACCCACGAGTGCCAAACAGACCCCTGTGCTCGTGATATATGGTCACAGCAGGTGGAGAACTGCTCTCGAGCTCCTTGGGCCACCTGTAATGGGATCAGCAAGACCTTCGATGTTGCCAAAGCCATCGTGCTCACGACATACCAGGTTTCCCCGCCTTCGTATGGCTTTTGTCGGTGCAAGCTGACGCGTCTATACCCCCCAATGAGCCCCCCGAACACGCCGAGAATCGATTTTCCCAGCCATGTAGGTAATGACGCTGCGCTGGTCACATACATGTGTGCCGGTAATCATCGGGCTAGCTGCTGGCCAGCAGAAGCAGAGGCTGTATGTACCCTTGATGATGACCCAAAAGCTTCTCTTCCTTGACTGACTTGGAACAGTGACCATGGCCTGCAGGTTGCATGACAGACCGGTAGCTCTTCTGTTCGCTAGCGATGTTGTGCAATCTGCCGGTACTTGTGAGATGAGCATTATCATGTCACTCTACACCTCCATTGCACGATAAGTAACAGCATCATTCGGTCCTCGGAAAACGGACCACATGGCACCAAAGGTAGCATCACAGGCTTTGGTCTGAGGGCGACTCGTCCGTGCTCTGTTTACCGAAAAGCTAATGTCACGCGAGTAGCCAAGGTGGATTGTCTGTATGAAGGAGCAGTCCAAAGTGACAACTGCATGGGTTCTAACCCTATCACAGACGGCTCCGTTCGACTGGGTGGCCAGCTTACAACTCAGTCGCTCGTACCGCCGGGACTTTGCGCATCTTACATAGCAGAACCACCACTAATAAGTGTTCTCCGTTGCCCAGTACTACAGTATGTATTGGATACCCAATGTGTCTCACCGGCTGACCATGTAGCTAGTCAAGCCTTGAAAGAAATTGGCCAATACTTGCCCCCCCCCGAATTGCTCCGCCCAAGCCCACAGCGAGCAGTGTCTTCCCGAGCATTGTAGATACATAGAAGTCCGCGGATGTCTTTTGGCAAGACCACCCGGTGCTTCCTTCGTACGGATATCATCCGTTGTCAGTCCTGCATACAAACGAATAACTACTCTAGGGGGCAACATAAGTAGGCGATGTTCGGCAGCTATTCCATAACACTTTGGTCATTCCCAGTAGTGGCGCAACAAGATGAGTCGTTACTCGTGCTTATTGGCCAGAATAATAATATCTACTGGTAAGCCAAGAGAGTTCCAGAGCGTTGTTCCTATCTCGCCAGACTCATGAGCTTCCAGGTCTCAAGTGTGGCCCAATGGCCATAACCTCGGTAAGTGCGACCCAATCTAAGGTGATCAGATAACGCCGGCCACGTTCTTCATTGGACGACCGTGTGTAACACGAACCTTCATAGGCTCCTTCCCTTTCCACCGATTCGTCTGTATTCGGCTATCTGAGGATCGACACAGCACCGGGAAAAGCAAAGGGGGATTCGCCGTCAGTGCTCACCGGACACGTTTTTGTGTTCCGATGGCGAAAGAACCCTACATCCGACTGTCACCCGGGCACCGGGTGGCCCTGCCCACAGGCGCCTGCCAATGATCGGGTTACATTCGACAAGAGCGGTGTGTGACCTGCCAGGGGGTTCGACGCCTGTTTACCCCGGTCAGGGCCCCCGACAGTGACCGCCTCCGGGCCCGCGCTCTGGCCCAGCAATCGGCTCTCGGCCAGGCCCTGAGCAGCAGTGCAACGGTAGAATACCAAGCTTTTTTGGGGCGTGCGCTCTGGGCCGCTGGGCTTTCTGAGGAGCTACGCTACACAAACAACCTCCCATGAGTGGTCGGACTTAGGAGTAGGAATGCAGGGGGTGCTTCTTCACCGGTCCTGCCACCCAAGTCCAACTAAAATCTACTTACATGGCGACACAGCAACTGCTTTTCCTTGACAGTAGGCTGGGAATCCAGCGAACCCGCATTATTGGCTCTTGCGGCTTTGTCCGCCCCGGGGCGGAGCGCTTGTCACTAGGGTTTGTACCCCGTTTGCCTGGGTTCTCCTTTTCTACTGGGGCGCACGCGGGTCCCGACTGAGCAGGGCCAGGCGTAGAATCCGTGCCGACAACGGAAGAAGACGAGTGATCTCGCCTGCTCGCAGCGCATGCTCATGCTCATGCTCCTCTTCGACTTCGATGAGAAGCCTGGGATACGTAACAGAATACCTTTGCTGAACAGGGAAGATATATATGTTCAGGTGAGACGAGGAGGAGTGTGGGCCATCACGTTATTTCCAAGAGATAATCTTTTTTTTTTCCATAATCGTACGTACGTGTCTGTCTGTATGTATATACCGTTGGATTCATCAATTCATTCAATCATAAAGAAGCAGCGACACTGTCTAAGTTGCTGCTTCTTCAGTAGACATATTTCCCCTCCCTCTTTTGTTGGCATACTCTTTGACGCACCTTCATTCGATGTTCATGTTGGCTTCTCAGCACTATGAACACCGAGAGGGCAGCTAGCCAGAACGAGTCCCCGAACAGCCTTTGGTCGCAAGGACGAGCAAGATGAGAGCTTCACCCGAAGGCCCGAGGGAAAAGAGCGAAAGCGTGGGACGAGGAGGAGAAGAAAGGGCAGGAGGAGGGGGGGAAAGAGGAGGAGCGGAAAACTGCAAAATGAAAACGCCCCCTTGAAAACCGTTCACCCTCGTTTACCCGTAACCATGAGGAAAATAGAACACCGCCGACAAAAGAAACATGAATTCTTCCAAAAAGGGAGTACAATCTCATCCATATACAAACTCCGACAGAAAATGATGGCCGCTTTGATGCCCCCAATGACAAAAAGACTGACTCCATCCATATGCTCCATTTTTCTTCTTCTTCACAGTCGCAAGCTGAAGAAGATCCTCAGCTTGCGGAGGGATTGTACAGTCACACTCTTCTCGCCGGGTGCTTCTTCGCAGGGCCGCCTAAAGCAGGCTCGGCCTTGTTCCAACGTCGTAGCAAGCTCTCGCGCTACGAGAGCCAACTCACAGCACTGCTACTGTTGACTCCTGCAGGCTTGTCGAAGCCGCCACCGGGGGTGACGACGGGCGAGACGTGCGGGTCGAAGGCGAAATCCAGCTTCGGCATCTCGATCTTCGGTGGCGGCTGGGCCTTGATGCCCTTGTTTTGGTTGTCCTTTCCGCTGGCCGGTCTCTTGGCCGGACTCTTAGACTCCGCAGGGGGTCCGTACCTGACGTCCTTGACATCCCAGCCATCATCAGATGCAGCCGCTACCCAAGTTCGAAGCGCATCATGGACACCGGGATAGAATTTCTCCTTACAGAGACGCATGGAACCGCCCATGCATCGCTCCCAGCCCGAGATGCGGAACTGGTTGCGGAGCTCGTTTCGTTCCTTGGTCGTAGGGGTACAGGCCACGATTGCGTTTAGAAGATCAAGGTGCGAAGCCAAGTAATTAGTTGCATCCCATTCGACTCCGCCGACGTAAGGAGCTGCGGGAACGGGCGGCCTTTCCTGTGGGAAATGTGTTTGCATGTATAGCATGCTGTCCCCTGCGATCTTCGCTGCAGCGGCCGCATCGCGCTCCTTATCCCTAGGCAGGTAAACGACGTTCAGGTGGTGGAGGAAAATCCAGAAAACTTCCTTCGTCACACCAATAGCTTCTTTGCACCACACGCGATATGGCCGTTCACGGCGCATCTCGAGAACGAAATCGACAGGTGCCTCGTCATCCTTAGGCTTAGGATCACGTAGGTGTCCCAACACCGTTCGGGCGCGAACAACGCGGTCTTGCGCAGGTGCCGACTGAATGTAAGTGAAGAAGACCGAGGTGATGATACCACGCGTGGTAAACTCACTGGGTCCCTTCTTCTCGGGATCAAAAATGAGATGCAGCAGAGCAGGGAACAGTGTCGATTGTTTCGAGTGTAAGTACTGCAGTGCCAGAGCTGTCGTGCAAAGGGCTTTCAAACAAAGAAGGTTCTCGTGGAGCAGCGCATCTTCATGCTCCTCTCTGTCAAACGTGTTAGTAACGAGGACCGGCCAACGACATAAGACACCACGCCGGCAATCATGACTTACCTCCACTCAACTTCCATGGTGCGATGAAGCAAACCGACAATCTCCTCCATGCCGCCTTGGCGTATGAACTCGTCGGTCCAAGACACCGTCTCATTGCGCAACAGGAGCCGTAGCTTGTGCAGCTTACCGACTTCGACTAACTGCGGCTTCTGTATTTTGCGCAGGTAGCTCACAAAGTCCACGGGGCCTTGCTGAGATTGCTGGGACTTGATCTTGGACAGGATGCCACCACCAAACCCCGACCCAGCAGAATTCGGCCTCTCGAATGTGACACTTTCCGACGATTTGGTCCGGAAATGACGTCCTAGGGGTACCGTCGCTCTTTTCTTGGCCGGTGAATTAGGCTCGGATTTCTTCCCGCTGCTTCTTGTGAAGGTGAAGCTTCTGGGGCGAGGCTTTTTGGGCTTCGCCTCCTCCTCCTGGCCGTCGTTGATGCTCGAGTCGCTATCGTTCGTGCCGGGGCGGGCGGCGGATGCTTTGGTCTCTGCCCAGTCTTGTCGAATGAATTCCATCTTGATGGTGCTGGTCAAGTTCCGCATTTTGTACCTCTGGTTCTCAGGGATGTTTCGCCGATCCAGCATAGCCTCTAAATGTTTATCGATATCCTTGGGGTCCAGGGAGAACTCTGACCCCTCCAGCTGGGAAGAAGCCGACGATGACTTGGGCTTGCCGAATCCACTGGTGAACATCTTAAGTCCCCGCTGTGTCTTAGACGGCGAGACCTTTCCGCTGCCGCTACCATGCCGCGTGCTTTCTGAGGATTCCGAAGACTTCTTGCTCTCGAGCTGTTTCGCCGTGTACTGGACGTGATACGATTGGGGCCGCGGCTTTTTCATGATGCCTGCGTTGGCGACATCGCTAGAAGAACTATTCTGCGAGTTTGTCTGTCCAGGACCAAACACACCGCCATTACCCGTTTGCTCCAATGCCCCGCTAGAAAATTGGGCGTAGATGGGTGGCCGTCCCTCTTGCGGTGTCGTCACTGAGCTCGGGGGCGTTCGGTTTTCCTTGTCGTTGCTCTTGCGTACCACGTCGTCTTCACTCTGCAGCTTGTGCAGGTTCTTCAAGCTCTTGGGCCTGCTCAGGAGCGAACTCAGGTTGGTAGCTGATTTGGTCTTCTTCGGTTTGTCGAGCAACTCGTTCTCCTTCTTGTTGAAGGCATATTGACCCATGCTTTCGGCGCTAGAAGCGGAGTCCTTTCTTGTCGATCTTGCCGCAATGGAACTGCCTTGAGCCTTGAGAGGCGAAGTACGGCTGGATGCAAAGTGGGATTGCTCGAGCTGCTTGCTAGGAGACCGAGAGCCTGGTGCACCGTCGACCCGGTTGTTCTGGATCTCGCCCAAGGCAGGCGGTCGGCGTGAGAAATTGGGAAACTGCATGTCGCTCGTAGGCTGAGGTTGGGCAATGACGTAGGGCAGGGCAGAAGTCGATTGGGCGGTGGGCACAACAGCGGGTGTCATTCGTGTGGTTGCGACGGCTCATAAAGGCCCTGAGAACGCTGGATTTTGACCGTTGGTGACCGCCATGTTGGGGAGGCGGAGGAGGTTGGTTTTCATGTTGATACTGGTCCTGGCGATGTTGTCTATTGGGTTGCTGCGGATTCCCTAGGGACGCCATGGTGTTTCACTGCTCCGGTAACGGTGGCTTGTCGAGCCAACAAGTTGCCTGGTTCAGTAGCTAAACGGCTTCTTCATGAGATAGATGCCAAAAATGCTGCATAGGAATGAGACTAAGTCGGGTTCGAGGCGGGTTGGAGCGGTGATAGCTCGGAGTCCAATCGGTAGGACAGAAGAAGAAAGGACAGAATTGAACTACAAGAAAGCGAGTAGGAGCAATACTAGTAGAATGGGAGAGGGGAAAATGCCCGTAATGCTGGCTACTTACACCAAAGCCATGTATTGGAACAAAAGGTCGGTCGTTCGTTGGCGATGTCCTAGCTATGGCTGGCAATGAAACCGAAGAATGAATCGGGGTTTGTTTGGCGTTCAAGAAGGCATGTAGGGTCAGGGCAGGGACTGGGACTGGACTTGAATGTATTAAACCAGGGAATCTTCCCAAAGCAATGGCAGGCGGGCTTGGAGGGCAGCTTCAATGGCCGGGCCAAGAGGGTTCGCGCTTCTTTCTGCCGCTAAAAAGTCCCGGGGATGGGGGGGGGGTGGTAAACAGCCAGACGTAGCGTGGCGTTGGCAGGGCAGCAACGGGCATGGTTGGTCCCCACCCACCTCGGCCATCGTCCACGGATGATTCGACGGTAAAACGATTGACGTATGTATATGTCCACCCACCTATTAAACCTAGGCAGCTACGTACATGGTAGGTTCAATATTGACGACTTATTTGCTAGTAGTTGCCATTATCGATTGCGATATGTCACGTCCCTTGGTCCCCAAGATGGCTCCATTATTACGAAGTGTAGGTCACTCACGGTGTCAACGGTCAATCGTCAAGAGTCAATTCATTAATAGGACTGACTGCCTGCCCTCTATTGCACTGTCTCTATATAGGGACATATTTGCAACCAACCAGACAAACTCGAGCCGAGTTCAGTGACTAAACTACCTTGCCAGTTTGTTCTCGTTGGATCGTCATTACCCCTTCCAGGAGTATCCCAGGGCTCGAGGAACCCGGGCTTCTACCCCCACTGGATCTAAGATTTTCCAGTTCATCATGCCGTGCCCTACCCATGCCAAGCTATTATGCAACCAACTGAACCGTTCGCTATATGTCGCAAGCACATATGCATCATTTTGGGGGCGTCATTATAAAGTTCCTCTCTATCGTAGGGAGACCATCTCCGTGAAACGCTTCTAGATCTCTGCCTCATGGCGCAGGACATGCCGTGAATCGTCGTGTCTCGCCCGCCATAAACCGAGGCCATCAGAACGCCTTGCTGCACCAATCATAGTCGAAAAGGAAAGGGGAAAGTTGGAGAAGAGAGGTTTTCGTCCTGTCGAAAAAGGCCGTACACAAAGGGTATTACGAGTTCGTAAAGTGGAATCCATTATGGCAGAATGTACAATCGAAGAGTCGAGAAGTAGAGATCGAAAGTCGCGAGGGGCGTACCATTTACATGATAATGGCAGGGACATCAACGTTGGCCTTGATGCTCTTGTGGGGCAGGACGCTGCCGCCGTTGACGTAAATCTCGTCGCCGATGGTAACATCATCACCAAGGACAGTGACGTTCTCCAGGCGAGCCCACTTTCCGACGGTGCTGTTCCAGCCAACAATCGTGCTCTTCACCCAGGCGTGGTCCTTGACCTTGGAGCTGGGCAGAAGGGTACACCGCTGCAGGCGGACACCATCGCCAATGACACAGTCCTTGCCAATGACCACATTGGGGCCAATGCGACAGTTCTTGCCGATCTTGGCACTGGGGTCGACCATGACGTTGCCACCATAGACGTAGCTCTCCGAGGGTGACACAAGCAGCTTGGGCTGCTTCTTGGCCAGCGACGAGAGGTACAGGCAGGTGCCAGTCAAGAAGTCCTTAGGCTGGCCAACATCCATCCAGAAGCCCTCGAGATCGAAGGAGTGTAACTGGCCTTCACGAACAATGGCCGGGAAGGTTTCTTGCTCGATCGAGGTGGGGCGGTTCTTCTCAATGCGGCTCAAGACCGAAGTGTTCAGAATGTAGATACCGGCGTTGATCCGGTTGCCGACGAATTCGACTGGCTTCTCGACGAAACGGTCGATGCGCGAGGGGTGGCTGGGCTTGTGGACAATGACACCGTATTTAGAGGGCTCCTCGACCTTGGTGACGCAGATGGTGCCCTCATCTCCGTGTGCGCGGTGGAAGTCGACAAGCTTCTGGAACGGGAACTCGCAAGTGACATCGGAGTTGAGCACGAAGAAAGGCTCATCATCCTTACCGAGGATATCTTCGGCCAACTTCAGAGGTCCAGCAGTGCCCAAAGGTTCGGATTCGAGGGAGAAATGGATGTTGATTCCGCAAGTCTCGGCGACCTATAATAAAGGGGGCCAGGTTTAGTTAACGGTATTCTCTTCATGAAAATTACGTAGACAGTATGAGAAGAAGAAATACTAACCTCCTTCAGGCGGTTCTCCATAATCTCGGGGCGGTAGTTGACAGCCAGCACAACATCCTTGACACCGACAGAGGCCAGGGCCTCAATCTGATGCATAATCATGGGCTTGTTCGCGAACTCGACCAAGGGCTTGGGCAGAGTCAGGGTCTGGAAGGAGGGGCATTATTAGTAAGGTTTAGGGGAGCCATCGCATCACCACACAATGTGCGTGCATGCGCGAGGCTACCATTGGCATGCCTGGGATGCAGAATCCGAACGTACAAGAGGGCGAAGGCGTGTGCCAAAGCCACCGACGAGAATGAGGGCTGTTGGAGAGAAAGCATAGTCAGTATAATGATCGGTATAGCTCTGTGCAAGGCTGCGGAGTGCGCCGACAAGGCAGGGGGGCCAAGCGGGCATGCAGTTAGCAGGCTAAACTTACCCTTCATGTTGAGTTGGTTGGGAAAGGTCAAAGTTGATTAAACGAGTGAAAGAAGGAAGTCGGGTTGCCTTGAAGTGTCCTAAGAAGCAGCGAGGATCAAAGAACAGAGAAGAAGGAATGGGGAAGCTGAATGTCGCGACAGAGCAGAGAGGACGTGTAAGGGGAGAGGTTGTTGTTGGACTGGAATCTTTTAATGAAAGATGGTCGGGATTTTGAGGAGAGAATCGCACGGTGGCTTTCCCAACTCCTGGATTGGACCAGGTGGAGAAAAAGGCTTAGGCTGCTTGGACTTGGACGTCGGGGGTGGTGCTACCAATGGCGCGTTCAGCTTGCAGGGGGCCGCTCGGGTTTGTTCAAATTAACGAAAGAGAAAAAAAAGAACAAGGGGATCTTATCAACCTGGGAGCTGGAACTTCAATAGGCAGGCTCGAGATGTATACTAGTACTTATACATACTTATATTCACTACTTTACCTACTGTCATTCCCTAAAGGCAGGATCAAACCCACCCGGGTCGGCCTCTACCTTACTTTCCACACAACCTTCCAACGACTGTCTGTGTCGAGGTGCTGTGAGTCGAATGTGTCGAGCAATGCACGCAATAGAACATTTGAATGATGGGCTGATATCTCCTTCTCTCTGAAATTGTCAAAGCATGAACCCTGCAGCCCCGGTCAGTCCTTGGGATCCAATCTATTAAAATCCAACTCTGCTTCCCGTGATGCACGCACAACGCCCCCACCCGAGGGGTCGAGTCCAGCATTGGGAAGCATGAGCGAAGTCCATCAGCTGCGCCCCCAAGTCCCAGGAAGAAGGAGGTAAATGCCATGCTTTGCCCATCCTTTCCGTCTTGCTATTGGGCAATGGCTCCTTGCTACCCCAAGACTCGGGGTCGACGAAGTGGCAGAGCCGGGCTCAGCTGATCAGACATACCGGGGAGGCTAGAGGGAGGAATGGTGGAAGGGGACGAACGACGAAAAAAAGGGGTAGCATCGTAGCGCATCTGCTGAAGGGGCCAATCAGCTCCACCCCATGAACACGAGCCTCGATTAGCCACCTCCCCTAGAAGATGAAATCTGTCTCTTCCAATTTCATCAGTGCTTCTGTCGTGTCCACCAAAAGGTTGCCATCAGTCTCGACCGTGTACGGAGTAAAGCTTGCGCCATTCCACCTGATCAGATGACATGATCGCCTCGTAAGGCGTATGTAAGTCCGCTTGCATGGCCAACTCTACGTCGTAGGTTCAATTGCAACGCATGTACGCCGAAAAGCTTCTTGTCTTTCCCCGCCACGATTGGCTTTCAAGCTCTCCATGAGCAAGTAGGCGAACAAGCTCTCCATAGAGGTAGTAAGAGAGGTGAATGAGCAAGTAGGCGAACAGACAGAGGGCCAGAATCCTCAATGTAAATGACAAGAGCTATTTTTCTAATTTTCCAGCTGTCACATTTACAGAGCATCCAAGTAAGTTCATTGAGATGACATACATTGCGACGCTGACAGAGGCAACGATGACTTCCACCTCGTATTCCTACTCTGGATGTTGGACGGACAATATCCCGCAGCACGCCGCCCGTTAGCTGTCCACGGGAGGGTCCCACCTTTCGGGCCGGCCTATTCAACAAGGGCGCTTCCGGTCTTATTGCTGAGCTGAGAAAAGGCTAACCTAGCCGAGTTTTTGCAACATCACTCGTGATCAAGACAATGCTTTCGCCTCTGGTGCCGATACTGAGGTTCGTAAACAAATACGAAAATAGAGTTGTAACTGTAACCTAATATCTTTTCCTTGTTCTGACGGCAGATGCGAGATGACAAAATGCTGCAATACCACCCACCCTAACAAGCATTCCCCAATCGACGTGTCGTGTCACGTGGGGGTTTGGGAACCACTAGCCAAAGTACTTTTACTTACCTATTCGCTGGAGCGTCAATCCATCAATCGAGCCGCCGAGGTTGGATAAAAGATCCTTGTCACATAGCATAGGATCGTATCTCGTTACCCCGAAGCACGCACGCACTAGAACTAGATTGTGGAATGGAGATGGGGGATGGGGGTGAATGGGGGGACGTGACCGCTGTGACGAGAGAAGATTAGCTTTTCTACATCGTAACAAGGGCTGATCACCAGATTTATACCAACAAGGGTCCCGACTCGGGTGTGCTCGTACCACCCCCGAGCGGCTATTTTAATTGGATTAACCCATACTTCCACCTTTTAAGAAACCGATCTGATAGGGCTACATCGTCCGCCGTTTCTTGTTTACCCGCCAGCTGTCACATATACATGTGCCGGCTGGGGCCTATAGGAATGCATCCATCGCTTGCTGACCCTGGCCGGGCGTTGTGAAATCCCATGCGTGGGCCAAGCGAGATACCCAAGTTGGATCCCGGTGAAAGCTAGTTGTGACATCTCGGCTGCTCGGTGAACGAGTGTATGGATGAGATGGATGCGCTTCACCTCCCACCCCCGCGCCCCCTACCATGCCGGAACACCTACATGCTACAACTACCATTCGGCCCCGGCGGCATTACCACCACACCACCACCACCGATGAACTAGGGGCGTGTAGCGTTGTTGCCTCCACCTAGTAGCCTTGACGTACCTCGGAGAGCAATAGCTTCAGGCCAGAGTGAGTTGGCACTGATGCATGCATCCAATCAACTCTGACCTCGTTTCCCTTTCTGGGCACATGTGTAGTCTCAACTCTATTTCGATTGCCAGCGGTAGGCTGCAGCACGTTCCCTCCCGTTCATGTGAACGAAGGAAAGCAAGTAATCCTCGTTTTCTAATACGATAGCAAATTGAAAACAGGGAGATTGGTGGTCTGGTTGGTTGGCTGCGGGTTGACAACGCTGTCATTCGTCGTGGAAATATAGTATAGTTCATGCATGCCATCTCCCTTTTCCCCTAGCAACTGTCTTGACCAAGTAGCTTCCAAAGGTAAGTACGTTGCAACCCGTTTACATCAGATCAGGAAAGGTGAAGAGAATAGTCTCCAAGTCGTCCTGCCCGCCCCGGTTTCTTTCCTCTCCTGTCCATAAATTTCATCGATCATTCATGAGAAAATAGATAAATGAAAGCAGAAGTCCAACCGAGTCTGTCTGTCATAAAGTCTTGTCGTGAATCATTGTTGAGTCCATCAAAATAAGTAGTCTAAGATGTCATAAAAGGAGTCGGCGCCCGCTCGTGCTTGCCGTCCAGTAAGTCATGAGTAAAAGAAAAATAGAAAAAAGTGACCAATGAAGAGGGCGCCTCCCCGGGAAAGGTGGCATGGATTAATGAACACCCACAAAAGCAGCATCTGGAGAAACGCCAGTGAAGGTCATGATATCTCGTTCCACCTCCCATCTCGGGGGGCTGTGGGGAAAAGGCCCCCCTTCCGAAAGGGATAAGCTAGTAGCTGCGTCCAGAAGAACAGATTTCCGAAGGTAGGCGGTGCAGCAGCCAATGATCTCTCCAACATGGATACTGGCGTGGATTGTGCCGGTCAAGCGACAAGAAGTTGCCTCCGCTACAAGTAGCCCAGGCAAAAGGATTGGCCGGGCCTATGTTTCCAACTCAGGGGCGGCCATCCCCAAGTGTTACCGGCGAAGGACGGCGGGACATTTGGTGTCCAGTCCAGGGGTGTGTATACGGAAACGTAAGGATATTCCAATCCGCAGAGGACGTGTGTGTGTCATTATGAATGAATGAAAGAGAACAGAATATAATCAAGAGGGAAAAGGGAGGCAGTCGTTTCGTCATTCGTTCATGGTTGTTGTCGTTAGGTCGTAAGTCGTCGATTTATGCAATTTTTGGTCTTCCGCTCTCTTAAGTTGGTATGTCCTCAGTGGATTCTCTGCGGAATATGCCTTGAAGATCAGCTGTGAAGCTTCGCCACTTTTATAGTTCAACGTCCCGGTGATTCGTTTCTTTCTCTCTCTCTGTCTCTCGTTCGCTCTCTTCACTCTTGCACCCCCTGTCTGCCCCCATCTTTTGGCGCGTGCAGGACCAACGGGCTTTTTAGTCTGGCAGGTAAAAAGAAAACATCATTGGCTCCAAGGTTTCAGGTTACACAGGAGCGACACCTCCTGGGCTCCATTGGGTAAGTGTGTGCGTGCGTATGTATGTATGTGTATGAGTGGCCTGGTCCTCAGTCGAAAGAGGCCGTGGAGCTGCTGCTCGAGTGACGGCCAGACCGGTGATGGTGGCGACTCTCTCTGCGCCCGGCAGATGCGCTCCCATGCGACTTCTTGTGACGTCTGCCAGTGTCATTGGCTGGGAGACCCTGGACGATTCCGTTCCGGGCGAGCATGCCCCCGTTGACTGAGAAGTTCCGGCACACCATGAAGGCTCTCATGGCAGCGTTCTCCTGGGCCAGGCCGTCAGATTCGTACGCCAGGTCTGTCTGGTACTCGCGGCCATTGACAAGGACCAGGCAGGTGTAGCCACTGGCGTCCCGGTAGCATTCGTAAGAAGGGTCTTCCCAACCCCTTCGCCGGCACAAGCCTAAGGGGGAGTAACGTCAGCTCTTGCTTGGTTCTTGGAGGGTCCCCGATTCGCCGCGGGTTTGCGATGCTGTTGCATATATCTGCAGCCCTGACGAGGCGAGATGACAGAACAGCATGGCGCTGCATGACAGCCCAATGATCGAAACACCCTGCTCGGGGACGTATTCAACGGTGGATAGCATGCCAGGAACGTGGGGCAGGGCGATCGAGAGGCACGCGCTTTAGACGGCGGGATCTCTGATGGTCGCCTGCACGTCTTCGTGATGCAGGGGTTGGCACATGTAAGACGAACTGCCACCATTACAGCCCCACCCGCGTATCATCACCAAGTGGTTTTTCTTGGGAGGTGCGCAATTTGCCATTGGCGACGACCAAGTCACAAAAATGGAATAATAAGAAGACTTACTCTCCAGGTATTGCATGTAGAATCCGCCCATGTTGCTGGATTTTTCCAATGGCTAGGGATGGCTTCCTCTTTCCTTGGGGGAAGGGCAAGGATGGTCACGAACGAGGCGGACAACAACACCGGGGGGGTGACACTTCTTCCTTCGTTCGCACTTGGGAGAAACAAGAGCAAGCAGCACACGGGACGAAAGAACCGAAACGCCTTGGGGATATGCACTCGAGCCCAACCGTGGGGGAATGGTAAAGAACTTGTAGAGGAAGGCAGACGACGGGCAGGTAGGGCTGCGGTGCTGAAAGAGTCTGTGGCACAAGACTGAGAGGTGTGGTGAGGTGGTGGTGAGGTTAGGCTACGTATTCAGGGCTGCGGTGCACAGAGACGATCCATCGACGGCGAGACATGTGTGCTTTATTGCAGAAATGTGTGTTGTTTAGTGCGGGGCAGGGATATCTAAAGAAACGGAATCAAAACAGACTGGACCGAATGGACGGCGGGTAGGGAAATAGGACAAGTTCGACAGAGAGATGCATGTCGAGATGCGGCTCTCAAAGTGTGACCCATCTCTGATGTGTTGGCGCGCGTCGTCGCCAGTTGATAATACCGCAGAGACTAGGCAACTCCACCGCAACACATGGGGTAGGTATGCAGCCTGTAGACGATCTCCTGCCTGTCGATAAGTCTCGCAGTAGGTAGGTATGTAGGTAGGTACATACATCTGTCCAAACTATGGATGTATGCACGTCTATTCCTGACCAAGACTCGTTCTGACCTACTGCTAGTTGCTATGTATGCATGTACATACTTGGCCTATAGTACCGGGTCCCATCTAGTCTTGCCTATCCTCCTTGACCTCTCTCTCTCGCCTCTGCCCTGTCCCACAAAGGGGAAGGAAGGGACCCTCGGCCAGGGAGGGGGCAAAGGTGAACAAGATACTGTACAGAAGATGCAGAGACCGGCATAGCGAAGTGGCAAAATGGGACCTGGTAACGATGGTCTGCGACCAATCTGCAGCGTCGACGGATACTGATGAACAGCGAGAAGGAAACAAACCTTTTTTTCTTCCCTCTGTTGCATAGGTCGGACAGTGTGTGGCCACTGACTGGGCCGGCCGACCACTCAAGTTACGGCCATATAATAAGTCGAGAGATGGACGGACTAGGAAGGGATGTGCCTAGCTCTCACCCGGTAGACAAGAAGGGGCCGAACTGGTCCTGCTGGAGAGATGGATGGACCAGCTCTCCCTTATTAGCCACTAATGCAGCAGTAGCCAAAATGAAGTGGTAACAATATCTGACGAAAGGGAGGGGGGAAACGGGGGTCGGCTCCCCTTTGTAAAGAAGCGCGCGAGGGCGAGAAGCGACAACGACAGCAGGAAGAGACCAAGAGAAAGAAAGTAAGTAAGAAAAAAGAGATACAACAGTTGAACTCCCCACGTAACATGCATGCCGCCCACCTGCCATGCTACCAGGATGCCTGTCTTGCCCATGTAATAAGCTTGTAGGTATCATGTAGGTTGAGGTATAGACCCATGTACCCGACCAGGACTTGCGATGCAGAGAACAAACCGAGAGAGAGGGGCAGAGGGGTTGGCCACCGGCTCGATGAGGTATTGACGGGGCTAGACGAACAGGTAAGAGGCCCAGGAAGCCAAACTACTGGCCCAGAGCACATGAGGGCCTTAGTGGGCCGCGAGAGAGTCAGCGATTCGCACAAGGGCGGACAAAGGAAAATAAAAAGGCGACAAAGGAACATCTGAGCAGTAGTCATCGTCAATTGATATGGACAGGAGGTAAAATGGAACGAGGGAAAGAGGCAATTGGACGAATCAGGTGGCCCCAGCCGCTTGGGTCCTTTCAGAAACAGAAAAATCACAATAAACCCGGCCAGCTAGCGAAGCTGCCAAGTAGGTATGTAAGTACATACATTCATCCATCAATTGATCAAACTGCTGGACAGAGAGACTAAAGGTTAGACTGGGGTTTTTCGGAGTATATAGAGATGAAATGGCGTCGGCGCTTTTGTGGCCCATGGTATGATAGGTTGCAGCTGTAGTCGCCTGCTGTAATTGGTACACTTGAGGTAAAATGCTGTTGCTTTTCCTTCACCCGTCAGAGTCGGAAATAAGTTCCATGGTGCAAAGAAAAAAGGGACAAGGGCGGGTCGTGATTGGCCGGTTCGCTGGGAAAAGCGAGCGGATGGATAACGGAGGGAGTCGGTGAACAAGTTACATGTCAGGTTAATAGGGTATTAGAATATGAGTTGCATGAACTGGCTCTACCACACCTACATCCATTGATCCATCCCATACCAGCCATACCGTACCCTTCGTTCGAATCAGCTTGGCGACCTACCTGACCACCCCCCGGCTCGGCCTGGTCTCTCTTTGGGCCTCTCTGCCCCTCGAGACCCTGCTACCCTGCCAGCGGGCGAGTGTGAATGGACGAGATCTGGCGAGGCAACTAAGCAGGCAAAGTCCAAAACGCTTAACACCTCATGCAATGATGAGTTGTCATTGCTGCTTGATATTAAAATTATGAACCGTCCAATTGATACTTTGCTCTGCAGAGACTCCCGTCTTTTTGAGTACTGCTAGTGCCCAGGAAACAACGCCATCAATTCGACTGGAGTACAATACAGTGTACCGTATCGTATGTACCGGCCTCGAACCGCCTGGGCGGCCTTTGTGTGGTGTTGTTCGGTCGAGACAGAACGGGCGATTCGATGCACATCGCTGCGTATGGATGGGGCAGGGACCCCGTAGATGATGGCATCGGTTCATCGGAGAGGTGGCAGAAGCCGTGGAAAATGCAGTCGAAGCATGCGGCCCGGTGGCGCGCAAGGAGGGCAGCGCCATTGGACGGGTTACAGAACGAGGAACATGGCATGGCAGATACTCGAGAGTTTCGCCGGTTCAGCTCACGATGTCTTACAGGAGCCAATTACTTGGTAACCCGGCTTGGGCTACACACTAGCATACAGACTTAGTGGCATTCTGGAAGGCAGCCCCTATAGACCGGTTCCAATGCAAGTTATTTAAAACAAAAAAGACTAATTAAAACCAAGTCTGCTGCTCGCAAACGCCATGCCATGCCATGCTATGCCATGCTGACGATAGATTGACGACTGGCTGCATGGCGCCGTCGGGTTGGTGGTGGAAACCCTGATGATGAAAGAAAAGGGTCGTCGGCCGATGGGGATGGAGGGGTGGTGGTGTGTCAACCCAGTCAACCCCGTCAACCCACTGGAATAGATTGATAGAAACCACATAAGCTTTCCACAACCAATCCGGGCTCAAGTCGCACACGACCAATGACATCCCGGCTCTATACCGAGATGTGCCCCAAGATCCCATAGCTTATTAGTCCAGCACTTCGGGAAACCTTCTTTCTGTGCGGGCGGGCGTCGCTATCACCCTGCCTCCTCCTACTCCTCCTCCATCTTTTCCCTCTCTGCAGTTCTTCCATCCATGCCCCGAATCCTTCGATCAATCAAACTGCTATGCACTGCACCCCTCTTGATCACGCAAAGAAGGGCAACATCATAGTACATGTCTTTCCATGCCAGAAGGTGGCCAAAGATGGTCTCTGTCCATGGCCATGAGGGGTCGTTTGCCCTAAAGCGCAAACCCACTTACCTGGCTGGACTATCCAATTCCGCCACGATGCAAGTGTCGTGCATCAGCAGCCGGGATCATTCCAGTAGTAGTAGTACAGCGCCAGGCACTCTCCGCATACCCTGTCTCGCTGGTAATTGATTGAAAGGGCCAGTACGTAGAAATGCGTATCGGTCTATTGCCATTGTTGTCTATTATATCTATATCAGAGACAGGGAGGTGGGCGTTAGGCTGTACAAGCAGAGGCCATCCGTCTAGTTCGTCATTGATGCTATTTCGGAGACCATATACTCGGTTTATATAATGCATACTACTAGGTACTACCTCCTAACCTCCTAACGTAAAATAGGTCTGGCAGTAGCGGTACATACCCCGCCCCCTCCTTTTTTTCATCTCATAGCATATTGTCGATATGCAAGGTATGCAAGGTATGCACTACTATGTAGGATTGTATGTACTACAGCATTCGGTCTATAACCGGAGACGAGGTCGATTTCATCGGTACTCGCTTGCGACGAGACTGGCTCTGCTACGCCGATAGGCTGTCCAGCTTGTTGTCAAGGATAGGCCCGTAGTGTTCCGCCGTCTACAGATGAAGCTGAGACTTCTATGGAGGGCCGAAATGCCTCTTCTCACCTTGTAGCGGCTTCTTCCTTGGTCCTTGGTATCAATTCCATGCAAATATATGCATCTCGAATCTTTCGGCTGAGCTGTGATGCAACGAGAGCTATGGACATCTGACTCTGACCATCCGTCTGTGTCTAAGGGCTGACTGCAGCTGCTACAATAATGACACCAACATTTCGCAGCAATTGTCGAAAAGGGGGGGCAGAGATTGTGTGGGAGATACTATGTTGGAAAATTCAGGAGGGCACGTCAGAAAGATGACCCGGCTCTCGCGGTCAGGCTCCTATGCTTTTAAGGCCTCGAGTAAATATGTCGAGACTCGTGTGTGCGAGTTACGACGGAGTCATGTTGGGCCATTCAGAGATCTGACTCACTCTCGAGGATACCTCGGGCAACGTCACATGGGAACATCCAAGGGGCTCGTCCATGCTGCTTTCGTCTCTCAGCGAGGGAAGACCCTCCGATGGTACTCTTACTCCGAGATCGAGGACAATGGGTAGTGACATAGCCCGGCCTGATGCTGATGAAACTCGGTCAGGTCCTTCCCAATTGCCTGGGACGAGGGAGACGTGGTTAATGGGATACATATCCTTCTGCTGTCTTAAGGAGAGTCTCATCAATTCCGAAGTTGGACAGGCCCAATCGAGACCATCGATGTCGTGGGTTCTAGATTGGCGAATGCATAGAAGTTCACAAAGCCTGGCTCTATCACCCCCCCCCCATTGCGGCCGGGCGAAGTACATCTATCGGCCCCCTTCGTATCACCACGCACACTTCACCTGCCGTTTGCAGCCTGCATGAAAATAGCTGTATAGACAAGCCAAAGCGGCATGGTCGGAGGCTGAGCCGGTCCACGGCATAGACTAAATTGTACTGTTCAAGAAGCCAAGCTTCGATAAGTGTTGTCTTGTGTGTCACTATGAGATGATCCTTCTCCATGCAGAGCCGACTTGAGGCCATGTCCTAATATCCGGCCTACCCGTCTGGGACACGGTCCGGGTCTTCCCGCTGGAATAGGACCCTTCCACATTCATAGCCAAGCCAAAACACCTACGTACTCTCGCGCGTAGGATTTGGACGCGTTCACGAGAACGGCCCAAGGTCTATTCGGGGGTTGCAGATATTACTCGCCGCGTATTGGTTCGCCTCCCAGCAATGCGGCCTCCTCCCTATGCGACCGCCAGGCGGGCCAGGACTCAGAACCCTGGCTTCGATAAGAAATATGTCATGACCTCCTCCCGCTTCTCCTGCGGAATAGCGTAGACAGGGTCTGTGGGGTTAAGACGGTCCTGCTCATCAAATAGCTGAGGATCCGAGTACGGTGATACCTTCCACGCCATGTTTGTCACATATTCATTCTCGGCCAGGACAGCGCTCACAACATGCTGTGCAGAAGTGAGACCACTCAGCACATAGCAGGTATGATATGCGTCGGATCGGCTATAGCAGAAAATCAATTTAGCCCCTCCAGCGGTAAAACAAAAGCAGGCCCAGGAGATTACTCGACTTACTGGCTAGGCTTGTCCCTCATTCCACCTTTGGACGAATGGTCTTGGCCACAAGACATGATATACCGGATTAGACCCTCACGGTCATAGAAACTGACAAATTCGGGAGTGGGCTCGCGTTGGGGCCCAGAGTCATGGGCGGGCTGCGACGGTGCTCGCAGGCTGGCTTGGATTAGGGGCCAGCATGCACCCACCCAGTGGCTGTAACAACCATCGACAAGCTTGTTTGTGCGACCAGAAAAGCCGCCTTCTGGGGCATATTGGCGGGAGGAGAGCCAAGAGATAAGGCGTGGCACATTAAGTGTCCTGGTTACGTAGGGTCAGTGAGCATCGTCTACGTTGTCACGACCTCAATGGACAGAATCTTAGATGCTGCATACCTAGGAATGATCCGATGCGGAGCGTCCAGTATTGCGAGACAGCCCAACGCGCAGAAGGCATATGCACCATGTGCCTCAGCATCCGGCTTTGCGGAGATGCCACCCTCGAATGTTTGGCCTGCATATGTTAGTCTGGGTCGGCGGCAAGGGTGTACCAGTTCGGTTCCTGCTCACATCTTTGTACATAATCCGCTAGGCCGGTGTACAGATCAGCCAGTCCAGCGACGCTCGCAGGAGAATCAGATGACAAACTCAGTGGAATGTTGAGCAGAGAGATGATGACGGCCGCGCAGTAAGCACCCCTACGGAGAATATCATGAGATTCGGACGGTTGGGTTTGCCAGAGCAGCTACTCACCTGACGTCGACCTCGCCCCCTAGAGACATCTGGAAGCCTCCATCCGGCTGCTTCAACGACGACAGCCATTTCCACATGGCGCGTCTGTCAATGACCTCATATGCAGACTCCCCACCCACAATGACCAGCGACAGTACCATTGCATAAGTGGTTGCTAGATGTGAAGTCTGGCCAAACCCACCGCCGAAGCCACCCGTCTTGTTCTGCATGTGAGTTGCCGTCACAATGAGGCTTTCTCTGAACTTGGACACATCGGCTCCCAGTAAGGACAGGGCATTGAGGGCCCAGTACATGCACCACGGCCTGCTTGCATCGGCACCGACAAAGGGCGCCGGAAGGTTTCCGAGGGTAGTCTCCAGGTACTTAATGTGTCTCTCACGGTGAAGATGGGGCACGCCATTGGCATTGTACTCGATGTTGCTATCCGCCGCCTTCAGCAAAGGTAGACATTGGTCGAGAGTTCGATCCTGTGCAGTGGATGTAGCAGTAACCAGAGGATCGATGATAGGTGGCTCTGACGTGTAAAGAACGTCTATTGGAAGACGCGATCCGCGGATCGAGGGATCAGCCATTTGAGAAACGACCTCTTCGTCAACGGCCAAGTCCGTAGTACGGGTTGCCATGGTAGCCACACGGGCAGAGCTCGAAGTCGTGGGATTTCTCTTGAAGACGACTTTCCGGCGTGCACGGGCGAGACTGGTTGTCATTGGCATGAGACTAGATAGGGCCAAGTGAAGCACGTGGTATATCAATCCCAAGGCCGGTTGGCCCCCCTGGATAGGTTATAGGCTGGCAGTGGTGGGGAGCGGAGGAGGGGATGCAAGGTCTGCCACGAGCTGTGAAAGAAACTGCGAAAAGGCTATGTGCAGTAACAAAATGTGATCGAAGCACCAGAATATGCTCTCTAGAGCTAATGATACGAGGCAACTGTCGGTGATTACTTCATTCGCCCTGATGGCTTTGTGATGAGTTTATTCAACTTTTTGAAGTTGAGACTCCAGATTGCCCCGGTAATATTTCGGGCTAGTTACCAAGTAACGACTTCACCACTCCAACCACGTCCGGTACCAGGCATTATCATATCTATCAGTCACCGCTACCATTCCAAGACAATCATGATCACGAAAATAATTTGTATAAAGACAACATTTTGTTTACGAAATTGACGTTTTCCCACCCGGGCAGTATCCTGGGCATCTGTTTCGGTTGCTGCGGCGAACTGCAACACTTCAATAGTGGATGACTATCTCCAGATCCCAATGTGCATCTGCCAAACCCCGTTACCCTTGGATATAAAGTATCTGCGTTTTATTTCTCAGAGCCCAGAGTACGTTTCAAATTGTTTGATGTCGCCAGGGTAGCATATGTTATGAATTATCTTCAGTCTGGTTGGGTGTGAGGAATCCGCAGCGAGTACAGTACGTGCTCCTGGCCCGAATGAACACACATTATTGCCTGGCGAGAGCAGCATCGTCGCTGTGGCCATGAGCGTTTCCAAGTCGACCTGCCTTGATTTATCAAGTGTCTTATTTCTTACCACATGTGTTGATTGATCAAGATTAAAAGGACCAAGCTCAATATAAGTTGATATACACCACTTCCCTCATTGAAACTGTAGTTTGAAATTCGCACCAGGCTTTCATCAGTATGAATACTTCACCCAGGTACCTACTGTAAATATCATGGCAACTAGGGCCAAAGACGTGTGGAGGACCATATATCTCGCGAGATGTCTAGCTTTGTTGGTCTTTGTCCTGTAACCATCAAACCGCTGTGGCCCCCGAATACCGATACGAAGAAAGCATCTGCATACGTGATCTCATGTTTATAGGGTAGGAGAATCCTCAAATGAAAAAGAACTATTGTCAAAGAACACATATCTCCTCCGTTTGATGCTAAGGCCTCTGGGCTTACGAAAAAAAAAGGTGACTTGCACTGTCTGCTGTGAACGAGGAGATATCCAAGTAAATAGTGTTATAGAGTACGTCGAAGCAGGTGTGCCACTTCGTGACAATATCTTGCTCTACTAACATGAATATTATGCCGCATATGTTTTTCCAACCCATGTACCGTCTCGTTCACCTACCGATAATCTACCACACTGCTTCGCATCACCGCGAGAGGATAATGACTCGCAATAGACAGGGAATTCAAGCGAAATCTCATCCCAACCCGGACAGGCTATTCGGGGGTTGCAGTCCTGCAGCGCTCGCCGCGTCTTCAACATATTTTGTCTGTTAGGAGAAACTGGCGTTGCACCCCCAGTCTATACCTGAGGCAGAACAAAGCAGCAACTGTAGTTGACTGCGTTGAGCAACCCCCGCCTCGGAAGATTGTTGCCTGTGCTACGATTTCTCTGATTCCTAGACCTCTAGGATTGGCCGATAATGCGTCAGCAATTCCCTTTCCAGACTTGATAGCTATACCGGCACCAAGGTTGTAGGCGGCCTCATCGAAAGACCAAGGCATCGTGAGCAATGCCGTGTGTTGCAAGGTGGATACATATTGTCAAGACTACGCGTATGCTGCATAGACTGAACAACCGATACACATGGATCATGATGTTGCGCGACGCAGGACGGTCAAACTAGTCGTCTCTCAATTCAAGGCTCAGCTCATCTTGCCAGCCCGATCGTGCAATGGGCCATGGGGCTTGTATGGGAGTGGTTCCAAGCGTGGATTTAGGCACCATCATTAGCTGGTGTGCGAGCTTCACCTGGGCAGCAAGTATCAGATTGGGCACACAGATATGGAAGTTAATAGCGGCGAAACCCCTTCAGTTATACTACCGTTACTTACTTAACCTAATATCTGAAAGTGCGTTGATAGACCCGTGCTCGATGGGATCTCAATTTGCGGGTTACGGCATTCCTTATCGACCTCCGCAAATATATGAAACGTAGCCGTGGGTTTCTGGTTTCTTTTCCCAGCCGAGCAACAAGTCTTACATACAGTAGGAGGCGTCTATAGCCCAACGTGCTTGCAGTTGACCGCTCAATGACATGGACTTGCTTTTTCCTTTAGTGAAGTTTCATCGACATGCACTCGATATTGGCAAAGCATTGATGTAACTGCCACCGGACGCGGCCCCATCCCCTCGACCGTGCCTTGACCGCGCTCAAATGCTCCATTTGTCCAGCTACTGCTATTTGGCGGCCTGGTACTCCGTACGGAGTATACACACGATCAATGAGTGAGAGGGGCAGCATCCAGCAACTACTGAACACCGCGCGTATGACCAAGGCAAATCCGCCCTGTTTCTTGATCGGAGGTATGATCTTTAGGGCAACTGGCCATTTCCCTCAGTTGCCGTCTTCCTGCAGGCACGGATTGGCCGACAGTATTCGGTTCAATGCCACCCATGCTGTATCGACGTTGGAGCGTCCAAATTGGCTAGTGGATACCGAAGCAGATCTCCCAGGGCACGCACGGGCAACGAGCCGCCTCCTGCTGAGGCCGTTGTGTCTGGCTTGCCCAGGCGATCAGGTTTTTCTTCTCCAAGGTCGCAGTGGCGAGATCAGCATGAGAGACGTGCGCGGCGCGTGGTGACACTCTGTTTCCAACACGGACTCGTTCGTTCATCCATCAAACGGCTCCCGCAACTCAAAATTCATAGCACAAAATGGTACGACGAAATGGCAATTACACAGATTGTGAGTCAGATCATAGAAAAGGTCTCGGGATGTCAGTTAGTACAGACTGACGGTGCAAGGACCAGGCAATCGGCAGCCTTGTTTAGACATCACGACGACGACGACAACAACAAACCCGTCACCCACATCAAGGCAATGGCAGAAGGAAAGGAGACTATTCCTTGGTGTCGTGCCGGCCGACTTTGACCAACCACTTGACTGCCACCCCACTTAGCCTCTAGTCCATGAGGGTCGTCGACGCAAGCGCACGGGAATAGCCAACCCCAGTACTACCTAGGGAGGTAGGTCGGTGGTACGCCCCAAGCTGCCAAGCCCATACGCAGGTGGGCTGTGTTGACACTGTCGAGAGAGGGAAAAGAAAAGGACCAAAAGAAGCCCCTTTGACAGACTTCGCACTATCCCGTAGCCGCTTCACCCTTCCTGTTGCGGCAAGCCAGAAAAAAAGGCAAGCCATTCAAGCCATTCAAGCCATTCAAGCCATTCAAGCCATTCAAGCCATTCAAGCCATTCAAGCCATTCAAGCCATTCAAGCCATTCAAGCCATTCAAGCCATTCAAGCCAAGCGCGCTGCAAGTCATCGGCCAGCCAAGGAAGAATAGAGGCTTTTGCGACGGCCTGCCAATCAGAATTGGTGGTGCGAAGCCGGTCGTTTCCCCCCTACTTGCGCCTGCATATAGAGGCGAATGTGGAGTTAGTTACAGTGGTCGACGTGCTACGTGTTGATCGGATATGATAGAGGAGGACGCATAATACACCAGACTCATTTCGACGTCAATGATTAGCCTGATACAGCGAGTCAGACAGACTAACAGATCATGGTAGCATCACGGTATTTTTGTTTGCTAGTGATGAAGAGCCATGTCTCCCAAGTGTTGAGTCTTCCAGGTGGCAGGTAACACAAGAGCGCTTCGCGTTACCAACCCCCCCGCTCCTTGCGTTTGACGTGGTGAAGCAAACAAACCCATCGGCTGCGACAGTCGACCTGACAACTGAGTCTTCAGCACGGATGGAGACAATGGCAGTGAAGAATGTGCCATCATCATCATCATCGCATGAGATTAGGTGGTGCAGAATAAATGGGCACACCTGAGGCGACAGATTTGCAATACGGTACGTGGGATGCTCGTCTTCAGGCTCGTCGTCTATTGAGAGGTCAGGCCATGGTTGCATTCTAGTTTCTACATACTACTACAAGCGACGCAGCGGCGTTCTCGGGAGATCTCTGCATAGGCGGTTCCTAGTCGCTTACAAGATCCCTGCCTGCCAGTGCTAGTAGCAATGGAGGGAAAAATACGTAAAGCCCTCACGTTGCGGTGAGCATAGTAAGGAGTTGGCATAGGCCACTAACGATGTGCTTTGTCTGGAACGGTTCAGAATGTCGCGCCATAGTAAGTGGCCGGGTCTGTGCCGTTTGCCGTTTGCGCGATAGTCCCGAGGAGGGAGCAAAGGTACTTGTAGCATGTAGCTTCCAGTCCCAGCGTGGAAGGAAAAAGCGCCGGTCAGAAAGCCGACGGCTCCAGCTCCACCACCACTACTTTTCTGGGGCTCTGTTCGTAGTAGTGGTATCGATAGTCTTCATCATCGTGTGCTTTGTATTGTATTCGTGGCCCCGGCTATCCATCAATCCATCTCTCTTCAGGTCTGGATATCGTGATGGTGGGGCTTCCTGCATCTGCTCACATCGTATCCAGTATCCAGGGGCGGTGGCGCCCGGGAACGGAACTTTGGAGGGGAGGATACTGTTCGAGTTGTCAGGACGGAGGATCTCAAAGCGACTTAGCTAAGTGGGACTGGGTGCATTCCAGAATGCAGAGGGAAAAACACGATCGGGGTGATCCAGATCCTCGCTCTTCAGGGTCTCATATAGAAACCGGGCTGTGCTGAGGAACTGGCACGAAACATGAGCTTAATCTTAGAGGGGCAACAGCTCTACACCCGATGACATTCATTCCGCATAGCTACTGGAGGTAAGCAAGCTCGACGACGATATGCAACGGCGTTCTGTTTTATCTGAGAGAATGGCGGCAGTCTGTCTTTTTAACGCTGACAGATAAGAAGATGCTGGGGAACGATGCCCATCGCTTCCGGATTGCGTACACCCGGATTATATATGTATGCAGTCCGCGTATAGAACTGGCGTGTTTTCACGCAAGACAACTCACCAAGTATGTATAACACGAAATAGAATAGCGGGTATAGTTGCTACAAATATCACGGCAAAACTGGGCACCCCTGTCTGTCGATCTCCCTCAATTGAGTCTCAGAACGGGCCACGGGACTGCAGCGAAAAGAGGGACTGACCAGAGACTCACGGCGCCGACTGGACGCTGCTACTGGACTGGATCGCATCCACTACACACCCACTGCCCACTGCCCACTACGGGACTAAGGGACCAGGACTATGCAGCATCTGCTAACGAGCCTACTGCAGAGCACACCACTGCTGCATTTGCACCGTATCGCGTCGACTGTACAGCATCTTGAACCGTGGGCCAATGGAGGCAGAGGCAGGCTCGATGATAGCGTCCGGGCGTCCCCTCCCTTGGCTTGCTGCTTGGTTGCAGGTTCCCCGCTATTGCTACTTTGGCGACTTGGTCGAAGCACAATGCCGATAGGCTGGTCACGATGCCGGTGGTGATTGGCCGAAGGCGCCATGTACCCTTGACTGAGGTGGTCTCCGGGGCTCCACCGCCGCGACACTCATTGGTCGGCCAGCTGCATCTCCCAGCCCCAGACCGGAACAGCCAACGTTCGTCTACACCGCTCTTCTCCTCGCACAATCTCACCCACTTCTGTCGGCCATGTCCCCTCGATATTCTCGATCGGGCGCTCGACTTACACCAAATCTCACCCTCTCCAGCTTCTCTTCTCACATCCATCCCCCATACAGCTGGCCCTCGACACCCCAGGGCATCGCACCGTCATCTCTCGAAAGAGCGGTGACGATCCTTCAACACTTACAATACTAGCGACCATCCTCGTCTATTCCAAGGCACTCTTCTCCTCCTTTTCCTGCCTTTTCGACAACCATGAGCTTTGAATTCAATACCAGCGGGGGAGATGGGCTGTTAGACTTGACCTCTTTCGACCAGCAGCGGGACCGATATCCTTACACCACGGCAGCCAACCCCAATCCCGCCCTTCAGTCAATGGCAGCTGCCTCTAACCGCACGCCCGGCGCCTGGCCTACCAACATGTCCATGGATATGGCAGCCGCCGTGGCCGCGGCCTCGAACCCGACAGCTGTATCTTCGCCAGACGAGTCCCAGCACCCACAGTCGCAATCACCATCCCCGACTCAGCACAGCGCGAGCCCGCTGCAGCATTCGCCGACCTTTCAGGGCGCACCGCATTTACACTCGCCTCCGTTGTTGACGGACTGGACTCTTCTTCAGCACCAGCAGCAACACCAGCCCAACCAGGATCTGGCTCAGTTCATCCAGAACAACACCCTGATACCGTTCAATCCGTTCCAGGCAGGCTTCCAAACCAATGCTCTCGGATACCTGCCGGCGACCACCCAGTCCGTCATGGACGCGGGCATGCGCACATTCAACGGGATGTCTCCGATAGAAGGTCCCCAGACGATGCAGCAGCAATGGGAGGGTATGGGCATGGCGAACTGGCAGGATTTCGGTGCGCCATTGCCTCAGTATCCCACCGATGGGCTTCCCCGATATGGAAACATGGGTAACCAATCTCCCACTGGAACCTATTTGGAGGTCCTCTCGCTGCCAAGCACCGGAAGTGACCAGGGTTGGACCACAGTCGATATGTACCATACGCCAAACTTTGAATCATATCCTGCCCAGGCTCCGGGACAGAATGCGGCCATTTTCAATCCTAGCCAGACGCTCCACATCCGAACGCCGTCCGACGCGGCGCATTCCGATTCCCTGAACTTCAGCAGCGGCAGTTGGGAAGAGGTCCCATTCAACTACTCACCGTTCTCCCCGAGCTCTTCCTCGGATTCGTACTCGGACCCTGCAAGCCACCGTGAGTGCTACCATGGTGAGCATCATCATCACTCACACGACACGGTTAGCCCTTCGGCAGCTGTTTCCCCGCTGCAGATCAAGGCCGCGTCTACGACCAGAAGCAGCCCAGCCAGTGGATCCGGTGTTGACTCCTCACCTACCAACCCGACCATTCGCAGGAATTCCGGGCCGAGAAAGAGCCCCATCACCAAGACCACCAAATCGGTCACTCGGCGGATATCCAACGGCAAGAAGGATGGCGCCGTTGAGAAGAAGGTTGGGCGGAGAAAGGGACCCCTTCTGCCGGAGCAGCGTAAGCAAGCAAGTGAGATACGGAAGCTCCGCGCCTGTCTGCGGTGCAAGTTCCTCAAGAAGACTTGCGACACCGGTGAGCCATGTGGAGGCTGCCAGCCTTCTCACGCTCGTCTGTGGCAGGTTCCTTGCACGAGAATCGATATCAAGGACATTGGTTACTTCATGAAGGACTGGAAGGCCGACTACGAGCGTCATCTCAGCCGCGGTGTATCTGTCTTCAATGTCAAGGGTTTCGCTCAAAAGGAAACTCTGATGTGGATCACCCACGGTTACGGTTTCTGCTTGCCTGTCATGGTTCGCGAAGTTTTTGTTGCCGATGACAACTGCTTCCAGGTCGACTGGGTTGAGTCCTACCAGCAGGACCAGGAGCCTATTGAGTTTGACATCAAGACGGAAAGACTTGATGTTGGCGAGAAGGGTATCAGCTCGGACGCTTTGGCCGAGTACCTGGATAAGCACATTGATAGTGCCTTCGAGTCATTCGTGGATGACCACTTTGAGGGTACTCCGTTCATCACCGAGATCTTCAAGACCGCTCACCGCTACTACATGAAGGAGAAGTTGCCCGTTATCCGCAAGGCACTCAAGCTTGTTCTGGCCTACAACCTGACGCAGCACATCACGTTGGTGGAGTCGCAGGGTTCTGACGCGGCCTTGGATGGGCAGATTGATGACGAGGACTCAAAGTACTACGGAAAGTACGTTGCTCCCGTCATGGTCAACTTCCAGATCAAGTGTGCTATGGCAGACATGTGGCGCGAGCTTCAGAAGGATATCCTCGAGGAGCTCTCTGCTCTGTACTCGAGCGTGTACAGTGGTGACCGACTCAAGAACTGGCCTACCATTTTCATGCTTGCGTCAATTCTCCTCGCTGTTTGGGAGGAGATGCAGTTCGACTGCCATTACCGAGTCCCCGACCCTGTTGCCGTGGAGAAGTTCTGCAGTGATATGGAAACTACACCGGTCGGCGTCATCACTGGACTGTTCCACGCCATCTCACAGAAGCTGCCTGCCCTAACTGAGTGGGATACTGAGCGCCACGGCCACATCCTCGGCAACAAGGCTCCTGTCTGCGAGGCTCTGACTGAAGTGCGGCAACACGTTCTGAAGCATGGTAAGCAAACATTTCCCCCCTCAACCGCACAATTCATGGACAATACTGACCAGTTTACAGAAGCATACCTGCGCACTCGCAACCAGTCCAAGTTTGACAGATACGACTTCGATTCATTATCGAACAAGTTCTTGTCTAAACTGGTCATCAAGTCCAACTGAGACCTGCACGAGTGCCACGTTACATGAGACTGCGCATTTTGCATCATTCTTGAGGCCTGCCGTTTCCATCCTGAGGACGACGGTCTCTTCTATTTTGTTGAACTTGTTCTTTTCATTTGTTACAAAATTTGCTCGATTCATCCAGCGACGGCGTTCATCTGAAGATCTGATCTTTACATCCATGATCTACCTACAACAACTACTACCACCACCTGATCGATCTATTTCTCCTACATTCCCTCACTTCACGGCTGGTCACCGCCAAAACTCGAAGTACTTCACGTTATGACAGATGTCTGCGACGATGACAGGAATTTATGACCTCAGATTTTTTTTACGATTATTTCAACGAAATGTATGACTTTGGAACACACTTTCTACTTTATTACTTTGGTGGCCGCATAAGCACCAAAAGCGATCTTGCTGGATTGGATTATTTCTAAGCTCAATGTGATTATGAGATGTTGCGTTTCACGTCTTATGTGTTGAAATTGAGCATGTTTTAAAGGAGTGGTCCATCATGAACACGGGGACACACAGAGCATAGACTACATATGCATATGATTCTTTTACAAGGCGTTGCGAAAGTCTCTCAGCCCATCTATGATGGTTGGATGGCTGGTGTGATAGCATCAACTCATTTCCGCTCAAAGAAGGGAGGGCTATAAACGCACTGGGAGGAGATTGGAACCTCGAGCAGTCAGTCAGTACAACACTATCCCAGTGGGACGTGTACTTTGTGGCTACTGTGCTTTTCATTTGGGCTGGTTGATTGATTGCCATTGCTGTAGAACGAGAGGCAAGGAGAAGAAAAAAGCGAGACGAATGAATAGTACCACCAAGAAAACCATGTCCCGTCATCTTCCCACCACCTTTATTATTAGTTGCTGAATTGTTCGTTGCACTTGTGTGATAATGCATAAGCAGGGAGCACCACAATGTGTACCTAGTAGTAGCAAAGTATCTATGCTCATTTAGTAGATTGTGACGAGACATACACACATGCAGGTAATGCCATCTTGGTGTGTGAGTGTTTGTGTAAGTGTATGCTGCCTCCCCACCTTCACATTCCCCCTTATCCGCCTGGTCGTCAACCTTCCATCATGTCCTGCAGGTAAGCTACCATCTTCTTGTTCGAACCGCGGGCGGCTGGTCCCTAGTTTCGAAAACCAAGCTGCTGACACGTTCCTTGGAATTTGGGTCGGACCCGACTTGGCTGGTTTGTGCAATTTACACTGCATGCGAATGGCAAGGAGGAAATGACCATCGGCTTGAGTTGAACACAGTTCGTGTCATTCCGACTGGATACTGTATTTGTACTACACACCTATACTTCAGAAACCGAGACTCGTGGCTTTCCACTATCTGCACAGTTGCCGTTGACTGTATGCAGATCTGACATGCGAGGTCCTAGGTCTTGGGAAACAGAGGTTCCGCATATGTCCAGGAGGCGAAGAACAGTCCTGCGGGAACTTGATGCCCAGATGCTATCCGCATTGTGTATTCAAGGGGTATATTGATATGCACGGAGGTATAATCATTCAAAATATTGGCTATGCTCTGGTATGAAATCCTTACACAGGGCACTGTCTGTGTTATGGTATCTTGATTGGGGACTACCAAAACCGAGGGTGAATCTGCATCCTAATAAGTTTTCTTCTTCTGCTGTGTGCTGTGGATGTGTGCTTCTGCATAGTAATATGAAGAGCTATATCTAGTTCATGCAGGGCCGATTCTGCGTTTGCATTTACATTTGCACGCCGCTCATCTTTGATGTTTGGTGCCATGCTATCAGATCGACGGGTAAAGTTAAGCTTTTATGGAATACCGAGTGCGTGCAATGATACGGAACTCCCGAGAATCCTTATGGGAGTTTATTGTAACGCCTACACGTACTTACTGTATTACCTTAAGTAACGAGGCTGGTCTGGCCTGGTCTTTCCCAAGGTTTGAAGACTCGGCAGGTAAAGCCATTCATGAGGCGCAAAACATGCATACATACTTTCGCAAAATCGGACATGGATAAGTTCAGAATACGATAGCCGTTACCCATGGGACTTTTTGGCGACGACCATGCTGAACAAGCCGGCAAAGTCGCAGGGACCCAAGACAAATCAATTAATATGACGTCGTCTTTCAGGGTCCTCGTCGACTATAGTATACGTGCCTGTATCAATGGATAAGCTGCAACCCCACATGATTAGGACCTTATGAGAGCGAGATAGAAAGGAAATAGAAGAAGAACTTGAAGCTTGCGACACATGTAGGCGTGCCTGCAACAGCGTCGACTACGGATGATCAATATGTACATACCCAGAGGCTCTGCTGCTTGTGGAACTGCCAAGTTAACCATATAACCAAATCTTGTTTCGGCAGTTAGTGTCTTCTATGTAGTTCGCCACCACATTCGAGCTGCTAAGCAGGACAGGCTGACAGGGTACAGGTACCTTGGTCTTCAACGAAAATCCGGGGTGGCTACAGTAATTACCTACACGTAGGGGTTTGCGACTACATACATGCGAAGACTACCCCAGACAACCAAGTCCACCCACTATCGTCAGTGTGATAGACACAAACATATTGCAGTAGAATGATATTGAGGGGAGTTCCTGCGTATCTAAGACATGTCAGCTTTAATTATTAATAAGGCTGAGATGCTTCAAACAACTTCATGCCAGATCCGGCTTTGACGATGCACGCGGGTAGCGGGTTTCGCAATAAGATTGAACCACCTGGATGGCCAGCGTGCCGGACACTCGATAAAATAAAGAGCGAGAGCGAAAGAGAGAGAGAGAGGGAGCTGTTTCCTTATCTTCCCCACCAAGGGTTACCTTGACCGCATGACGTGCCATTACTTGGACCCACTCCATAGTGCCACTTCGCAACCACTATTGTCTCTCTGGACTGACTCTCTTGACCCCGAACCATCCAGGCTTCATCGACTGATAAGCACCGCAACCTCACCAGCCTCCCTTCTCACCTATTGATTTTGTCCTTCATACAAACATACAAACAAACCAAACGGTCCCTCAGCACTCGCGTTTACTTCGCAGCAACGAAAACAAAACAAACAACATGTGAGTAATCAAGCCGCTTCTACTTGCTGTCGTACCTCCGGGCCCTTCAAGTTGCTCCTCGTTCCGGGTGGCTGCACGCTCCCTGTTCCCTCTCCTTGCCCGCCGGTTGCCTGGACCAAACTCGGCCATCGGCCTTAATCTGCCCAGGGAACCAGTGCCCTTGGGCCAGAACTCTGATGAATCATCCGGGACTTGCCTCCTAGGCTCTTTCGTCTGCTGCTACGTAATTGGTCCTGCCCCCCCCCCCCCCCCCCCCCCTACTGCCTCTCCAGCCCGTTCTGCCACCTTCTAGGCGGAGTTGGGTACACCCTGCGCCTCCTCTCGAAACACCCGTGCTGCGTGCTTGCCTCAGACCATTGGCCACTGCGCATCCTTCACCTATTTATTCCCCGATCCGTCCATCTGAAGCCATTCTTCCCTTTTGATTCTCCCCTTATCATCTTCTCCTCAACCAATCCATCAAACATTCACGGGAGTGCTACACACTAATCGACACAACCAACCCTCAGTCATCTCAACTCTCATTACTACGTTCATCAAGTCCAAACAATCATTATCACGATGCAGATCTTCGTGAAGACCCTCACTGGCAAGACCATCACCCTCGAGGTCGAGTCTAGCGACACCATCGACAATGTCAAGTCGAAGATCCAGGACAAGGAGGGTATCCCTCCGGATCAACAGCGATTGATTTTCGCTGGCAAGCAGCTTGAAGACGGCCGCACTCTCTCCGACTACAACATTCAGAAGGAGTCCACCCTCCATCTCGTTCTCCGCCTGCGTGGTGGTATGCAGATCTTCGTCAAGACTCTCACTGGCAAGACCATCACTCTTGAGGTCGAGTCCAGCGATACCATCGACAACGTCAAGTCCAAGATTCAGGACAAGGAGGGTATTCCCCCAGACCAACAGCGCCTGATCTTTGCTGGCAAGCAACTCGAGGATGGCCGCACTCTCTCCGACTACAACATTCAGAAGGAGTCTACCCTCCATCTCGTCCTTCGTCTCCGTGGTGGTATGCAGATCTTTGTCAAGACTTTGACCGGCAAGACCATTACCCTGGAGGTAGAGAGTTCCGACACCATCGATAACGTGAAGAGCAAGATTCAAGATAAGGAGGGTATCCCTCCGGATCAACAACGTCTCATCTTCGCCGGAAAGCAGCTTGAGGATGGCCGTACCTTGAGCGACTACAACATCCAGAAGGAGTCGACTCTGCATTTGGTGCTTCGTCTCCGTGGTGGTATGCAAATCTTCGTCAAGACGCTAACGGGCAAGACGATCACGTTGGAGGTCGAGTCGTCAGACACGATTGATAACGTGAAGAGCAAGATTCAGGATAAGGAGGGCATTCCTCCGGACCAACAGCGTCTTATCTTTGCTGGAAAGCAGCTTGAAGACGGGCGCACTTTGAGTGACTACAACATTCAGAAGGAGTCGACTCTTCACTTGGTGCTCCGACTTCGCGGTGGCCAGTAAACTGCTCCAACCGCCTCATGAAACCAATACCCTTGACGATTGAAGGAGGAGTTCTGATTTGGGGCCCAAGAATGGGCATTGCGTCTGCTTTCAGCATTGCGTTCATAGGATTCTCTGGAATCACATTACTCCTACTTAGTACACTATCATCTGTAAAAGGATGCATTTGATGAATTCAATCTAGTTCATCTAATCAATAGCCCGTTCTCATGTGATTTGGTGACCTTGCAAGTGGTAGTCGAGTGCCTAAGTACTTTCTTTCTATGCACACTGGAGTGTGACGTCGTGAGGGTATCAGCCGGGCGTCCACCCCACTTCGTCCGCTCGTTACCTACCAAATCTTCGCGAAGACTCATGCGTACCTGGGTAATCTTTCCTTTGCTACAACTACAGCCACGTTAAAATCAGAATCGAAGTATGAGACCCCTGGTTCCCCTCGATTGCTTGCGAATAGCCGAGATTCTATTGCCTCCATGAGAAGCGGCTCCTGTATTCTCCACATGGTGGTGGTTATCTCGTTTTGTCCTGGGCGCAAGTCGGGAGCTTGATTTCAACATTGGTAGCAAACGAGAGCAGCACTACGATTAGAGACATGCCGTCTTACTATTACCACCTATGCTTCGAGCTTTATTCCACATCAATAACACAACCTCAATCCAACGTTGAGCGCACGTCTAACGTTCCTATCTGGTTGCCGCCTAAGCACTTTGGCATCTTCGGCGAGCTTCCGGCGCATCACCAAGGATCCATCCCTTGCAATCGCAACAGCAGGCAGCCGCCCCCCGAATACCACACCCAGTCCTCAGTGAACCTCAAGTCCGAGCCAAGTCGCAGTCTCATAGATTGTGGAACGTCGCGCCCCATCGCCAACGAGATCGAACCGAATCGTCTTATCCTGAACGAGAGGCAGTATCGACAGCTTCACCAGCGAACCGCTAGCTTTCTTCCACCTCAATCGCATGCTGCTATCAAACCGCAGACGGCCGCAAAAGACTGGCGCTTCAGCCAACTTACCATTCACAGTCTAGAGTTGGCTACTTCGACCGAGAGCAACATCAGTGCCATGGCATCCCAGTCCACCTCAACATCATCTGCGGCCGCGGCCGCAGTAGGGCCCTCTATGGGGAGTGCGGGGAAAGCTACAAAGGCAAGATTCTTGCCCTTGAAGACCAAAGATACCAATATCGGCTGGGGAATTGTTCATCTATATCGAGAGGTCGAGGAAACGCCCGAGCTGTCGGCGCTTGCTGATGCCGAAGAGGTGGAAGATCCAGAGCGATTCGAGGGGGTAGATTGCACCACGTTATGTATACCAGCAGTTCCCAGCTACCTGTCGCCAAGTGACTTTCTTGGCTTTATTGGCGAGAAATGGAGATATCATGTTAGCCACTACAGGATGGTCATGACGGGTCGCTTGAACCGATACCTGGTGCTGCTGAAGTTTCGCGACAGCAAACGTGCCTATACGTTCAAAAGGGAGTTTGACGGCAAGGTATTCAACGATATCGAACCCGAGACCTGCACCATTGCATTTATTCGGTCTATCACCTTCGAGACGCCAATGCGGTCCAACGAGAGCTTCCCTGATCTAAGCCAAGACCCATTTACACCGTCCATCTCAAGTGCAGCAACCGGGTCTCTCAAACCACTCCCTTCCCCCCACACCTAGTCTCGTCGAGCTGCCGACTTGCCCAGTCTGTCTTGAGCGTATGGATGATACAACAGGCCTCTTGACGATCCCTTGCCAACATGTATTTCATTGCTCTTGCTTGCAAAAGTGGAGGGGATCCGGATGCCCAGTTTGCCGACATACCAATCCGTCGCTCGCTATCTCTGACAGCACTGACGATGGTCCCTCGTCTTCGGGGCACAGTGACCCTGGAAACCCGTACACACAGCCCTTTGGCTCTCATGTCTCCAATCTCTGCGCCGTTTGCGACTCTCCCGACGACTTGTGGATCTGTCTCATCTGCGGCAACGTGGGCTGTGGGAGGTACAAAGGGGGTCATGCAAAGGAGCACTGGAAGGATACCGCACACACCTATGCCCTTGAGCTCGACACTCAACATGTCTGGGATTACGCCGGTGATATTTGGGTCCACCGCCTAATTAGAGAGAAGGGGGAAGGCAAGGTTGTGGAGTTGCCAGGCCATCATGACCAACCCGGGAGCAACAGGATGTAGTACCCCGTGCTAAGCTTGACAGCATCGGCATCGAATACACCCATCTGCTGACAAGCCAGCTTGAGAGCCAGCGTGATTACTTCGAGGATATGCTCTCGAAAGCCGCTGACAAGGCTGCGAAAGCCTCAGCAACTGCCGAGGCGGCCGCCGCGCAAGCGACGGAAGCACTCAAAGAACTACGATCACTGAAAGCAGACCACCATGTTCTCACGTCGGATACCCTACCGAACCTAGAGAAGGAGATTGCTCGTGAACGTGTGCGTGCTACGAAGTCGACGGAGCTGGCTCGCAACTTGAGCAAGAGTCTGCAAGAGGAAAAGCTGGTCAACGAGGGACTCATGAAGCGTCTCGAGCACGTCAACAAGGAGATGAACAGCTTGGGTGAGCAGATCAAGGGCCTTCAGGTGGAGAATGCGGACCTGAAGGATCAGAACCATGACTTGAGCATGTTCATCAGCGGACAGGAGAAGCTCAAAGAAATGGAGGCCGAAGGTGCCATTGAACAAGAGGAGTTGGAGGCCGGTAGTGCCAGTGTGCCTGAGAGTAAGCGGAAGAAGGGCAAAGGCAGAGCCAAGGGTTGAGCAGGATGGAATATGGTGCAAAGCGTATAGCGAGCATTCCTACTCATCGGCCCTGGTGAGGCCTATTTTACAGCGTCTTTTGTGCGGCATCGAGGTAACAATCACACAGGGACAGATATAAAACCATAGGATTCTGCGTAGCTATGTGGCTATTTTCTCTCGGAGCTCGGGCGGAATCGCTGGCGCACAAAGCTCTGAAGAAATAACGAGTACTAATATAGCGGACGAGAGTATATGGTGGCTGACGTAGAGTTCTCACCGGCTCAGCCGTCCATACCACCTTGGGTAGTAGTAGCAGCCAGTACCTGGCCTCGATCAAGTCTAGCGAGCGACAATAAACGTTGTAATTATGTTTATTTCCAGCCTATGAAGTCACGGCGCCGCCATCTTGCTCGTACTCGAAAAAAGAGCTGTTTTGTTGGGAATGCAAGAAATCCAGTACTGCATATGTCGCGCTTCAAGTTCTAACCTATCATGCTTGACATGGCAGGCACCTAGCTGTTGAATCACTGCCTCGTGTTTCATTGCTTGTACATACGATACTCCTCTCATACTTGCTTTTTTTTCTTCGTATTCGAGTGATGCTGAAGAGGAACGAGGGGTAAGTTAAGGAGGGAGGGTATATGGACGCCACCGTTGCGCCCCGCCCCAGCTCTCAACCTCACCAAAGCGGAAAGAAGGAAGAAGAAGTACGGATACATGTATGTACGAGTAGAGCCTCGCAAATTGGGTGGCAAGCGTTCGTAACCGATGCCAGTAGCAAACCTTATTAGTTATTCAGGTTGTGGGCTTTAATCGCACTACAAGCAGAAAAAGGATTTTGCCCTATTGCAGTACGAGAGAAAGAAACAAAGAAAAAAGGACGGGCCTACTACACCCTATGGGGCCAGCGAATAAAACAACGGCGCTTCCTATCTCCAAGGTGTCAACGCCCAGTTCAAGCTAAAGAAGCCCAGCGACGAGATCTGCATGCCACAATGATAGCCCATGACGATGACCTGCTGCTAAGTAAAACATCTACTACTACCTAACCTCTCCAATATCGTGGATATTCCCATCCTTGTGCAGACCACACTCAACAACAACAACTGTCTTCTCCTGTCTTTCGTCGCCTTTTCAAGCTAGGGGGCAATACCTTAGGTACACTGGGTGTTTTTTTTGTTGGCTATCTGGCCGACTGGGCCTTATCACCATCGCTCTTTGATTTGGGCACCCCGGTCTTCCGGTTATGCGCTCTGCAGGTGATTTGCACACCACGCTTCCATCGTGCTATGCTTGCATGGGCTGCAACAGAGCCATATCTGCCAACCCAAGGAAGCACGATACAATATATACCTCAGCCCTCGCTGCTTCGCCCATAGCGACCCAACCTGAGGCCTCTTAACCAATGTCATCCTGACACATTGCCATTTTTAGACCATCGCAATTCTTTCTTGGAACACTAGCTTCACACGACGACTCAGCCTGGTTGCGAGACTACAGTTCTGTTTGCCTGCTATATTCCGACAAACCTCCCGCCGAACCATTAGAGACGATTGGTGACACAAACATCAATTTACGCTTCATCACAAACTTGTTGTCCGACCCAGCAAACCCCGTCTACGAGACTGCCGACAAACGACGCCATGTCGGACAATACGTCGAAGGAGCAGCAAGCTCCTGCGAAGCCAGCCGAAGGCGACGCGAATCCCGGCAAGGAACTTTATCCTATGAGCAATTGGAAATACGACGCTTTTCTCTGGGGCATCTCGATAGTCATCGACTTGTTCTTCCGCGAGGTTCACCATAGAGGCTCCTGGTACGTGCCTAGATCGGGCCCGGTCTTGTTTATCGCTGCGCCACATGCGAACCAGTTCGTCGACGCCATCATCCTACAACGTACCCTGCGCAACGAAGCCCACAGGCGCGTGTCGCTGCTTATTGCCCAGAAATCGGTCCATGGCTTCATCGGCTGGGGCTCGCGCCAGGTCGGCTCTGTCCCCGTCGGCCGCGCCCAGGACTCGGCGAAGCCTAAGCCGGGTCTCGTCTACATGCCCGACCCCATCAACAATCCGAATATCATTCGCGGCGTCGGTACCAACTTTGAGAGGGATGCGGAGGTTGGCGGCATGATATTCCTGCCCTCGGTGAAGGGCCAGTCAGGGACGAATGTGGACATTCTCGAGATCGTCGGCCCCGAGGAGATACGGACCAAGCGAGCCTTTAAGGGAAAGGTGTCGCTGTTCCAGCTTACAGGCCGCGACGACATTACCGAAGAGGGCAGGTTCACCAACCCGCAAATCAACGGGCCCAAGCCGGGCTTCGAGGGCACTAAATACAAGCTTGCCCCGCGTATTGACCAGAGCAAGGTCTACCAAGCTGTATTTGACCGGCTCCGATCTGGCGGCTGCGTGGGTATTTTCCCCGAAGGTGGTAGCCATGACCGGACTGAGCTCTTGCCCCTGAAGGCCGGCGTTGCCATTATGGCACTAGGCACCCTCGCCCAGGATCCCGATTGTGGCCTTACCATCGTGCCGGTTGGCATGAATTATTTCCACCCGCACAAGTTCCGATCACGAGCCGTGGTTGAATTCGGTCAGCCGTTCTCGGTGCCCCCAGACCTGGTGACGCTCTACCAAAACAATGAGCGAAGAGAAGCGATCGCTCAGCTTCTGGACATGTGCACCATGTCTCTGAAGTCGGTGACGGTCTCTACGCCAGATTACGATACTCTCATGTCTATTCAGGCCGCTAGAAGGCTCTATATGACGGGCAAGAAATTGCCTCTTTCTCATATCGTTGAGCTTAACCGCAAGCTCGCCAAGGGCTTCTCCAAATTCAAGGATGATCCCCGCATCATCGACGTTCTGACCCGAATCAAGAAATACAACGACCAACTGCGCTACCTGAATGTCAAAGACCACCAAGTCGAGCACGCAAGGCGATTCATTCCCAAGGTGGTCCTGTTGCTCCTCTGGAGAGTTTTGAAACTCTGTGTCCTGGCAATTGGAGTGGTTCCCGGCTTGGTCCTCTTTGCGCCCATCTTCCTGGTCTCGAAAGTGATCAGTATCAAGAAGGCTGCAACGGCCTTGGCCGGATCCACGGTCAAGATTGCTGGCAGAGATGTCATGGCGACCTGGAAAATTCTCGTTGCTATGGCTTTGGCGCCGGTTGTTTACCACTTCTATAGTATTCTGCTGGCTTACACCAGGTGCTTCGGCTACGCTCCGGACTGGCTTCCTTGGTGGGCCATCTTCTTTGCCAGCTGGGCTGTTTGCCCTGCCATCACATTTGCGGCGCTCCGATTCGGAGAAGTTGGCATGGACATCGCCAAATCCCTGCGACCTCTCATCCTGTGTCTCAACCCATCGTCTCAGCTATAGTTTCCATCAGATCCGCCAACAGCGTGCCCAACTGGCCGAACAGGTAGTTGCCACAATTAATGAGTTGGGACCTGACATGTACGACGACTTTGAGAAGAACCGGCTCATCAAGGACCCGGCATTCCCCGGTGGTGTCGCCAGCATGCCCGATTTCGGGATCCCAAGCGAACCCAGCTCTCCCGTCAGCGTGGGCACGCCGCCCATGCTCTCGCGCCGCAACACCACGGCGTCCAGCCGGGCGCTGCCCTCGCAACGAGTCCTTCTCAAACATTGGTCGCGTCGCCATGTTCCCGACCCGGCCCCCCTCGCGGGACAGAAGCCGAAGCAGCAGCAGCGGTGGAGGATTCGGATCGGGCGCTTTCCCTATCAGCGGATTCACCACTCTCGATTCCAAGGAGGGCTTCGACCAGGCGAACAGCAAGATCCGGGAAGCGATGGCGGAGCGCGGGCAGATGCGGCGACGCAAGAGCCATGTGGGCAGCGATGACGGGACCGAGCCGGACAGCAGCCAAGACGGCTCATGGGAGGAGATCAAGAAACACACCTAAGCAGTTTTAGTGGCTCTGTCTGGCCCTCCGTACGGAAGAAAATAGAAAGGGGTACAAACCCAGAGGCCTACTAGGGGTGCAGCAGTACTGCCTGGGGACTTAGTTATCTTGGCTTGTTTGGTGTCTTAATAGCGGCCTATACATACACGATCTGCTACATCAGCGTTGAGGCGTTGGACGAGCGTTTCTTAATTTTGGGGGTTGAATATCTTATTGTTTGCCACAGTTGATGTGAATGAGGATGATAGTGACCACGCCCCCGGCATATAGGGTGGTGGCGCTATCCGACTCAGTATACACGTACCCATCGAAATACAATCAACTATTTGCCATATGTTTAGCGCACCTATTGTAGGGCTAGGTAGTAATTAGTTTCAACTGCGGACACCGCCACAACGGGCTTCGCATGCCACTCGGTGCATGTATGCATGGCAGTAAGCACCGAAAATAGCAAGAGAACAGGTGTTTTTGTGTATTTGATGGGATGTTGGCATGGTATGGTGTTGACTAAGTACTCATTGTTCCGCAATAGGAAATCAAAGCCATGCTGCATGGCCAGTTGGTCACAAGCGATGACAGGATTTCTGCGGCAGTGGAAAGACCTCTGACGTGATGGCAACCTGATCGACATGACAGGTACTTTTTTTCTTTTTCTTTCTCTATACCGCTGTCGTTTCCTATACCGCTGTCATATCATGTCAGCTTTGCGTCGCAGGTGGAGTCGTTGACAGCTGCTAGGAGACGTCATTGAAGGAATCGTGACCATCGTAGGAGAGCTCTGCAGTTGGTTGGTCGATTCTTTCTGGATTCTGACACATAAATGCTTTGTTACCCCCGGTCGTTACCCGGTCTGCAAGGCAAGCAGGCAAGATGCATGTCTTCTTTTTCCCGCATTGTGTCATAATCTGCAGGTTGACTGTCCGTTGGTGGGCGCGATCGAAATCGGGGATGTGAGGATTTGGGCTCGGCTCGTCGGCACAGCGGGAGGGGGCGACACACCGAGAGACCACCCCCAGTCGACAGGAGGGAAAGAGAGAGGGGGCACTGGGGAGGAAGGAAGAAGACGAAACTTCCCGAGCCACGCGATGTTGACTCTGCACTCTCTTCGCCACAGCAATTGGGTTTGTTTATTAATAGCAGATATAGATCGAGAAGCATGCATATATATATATATGCACTAGGGGGTTTATATCGTGCATGCATTATACTGATTACCTAAATGTATGATTTACTGCTTGGTGGCGCAGATGGCCCTACCGTCTGTTTACTGAGTCAGGGCTGTGTGCTAATAAAGCCAGCAACAGTCTGGGGGAACTCGGTAGCCTTAATAAGATCAGATTAAGCTTGAAAACACGCACAGCATAGGGCCGGGACGGTCGGTGATTGGTGCTTGATACGAAGGGGGGCAGGGGGGAGGAGCTACATTAGGGAGGTCACCCGCACTACTACCAACAACGGCGCAATTATTAGCATTAGCAAAAGACGAACAGAGAAAAAACCAAAACGAGATTGCAGGTGAGGAGCTGACGAGGGCGCAAATGGGCGCAAAACTGGCAGAGCTAAGCCGGACTGGGTGGGCTCGTCCGGGCTTGGCTCATGCAACCGGGTCGTCATTTGGGCGGATTTTGGGTCGACGGCGTCCACTCTTACACAGTCAGCAGCGCCCTGATTGGCCATGGCTCTGTTGTCGCTTTCTTAATTTGGTCTTGCAAGGCTCCGAGGGCGCTCAAGGCCACCACTGGGCCACCACGGGAACCATGGACAGGGGGGGCTGGATCCTCCTGCTTATTTGCCTGGAGCCTAGGTTAGGTTAAGTCGTAGTGGTAGAAAACAGGTTAGTTACAGAGAGCAGCAACCAGCAGCAGCCGCCTTAGCAGCAGCAAGCAACAAGCAGTCTGTCAGCAATCAGCACTCATTCACTCACTCATTCAGTCACACTCGCTCAGTCATTCGCTTATTCGTTTTGTTTCTGCTCGCTCGTTCGTTCGTTGATCTTGTCTCCATTCCCTTTCCTATCCTTTCGGCTTCCTTGTCTCGGCTTCCTTTTCCCGTCCTTCTTCCTCTTGGCCCCCCCTCTCCAGCATAATCCATCCAGCTAAGCCAAGAAAGGGCCAGGCAGGCTTACTACTTACTGTATGTAATCCATGCTGTCCTGCCTGTCAAGTTATTCCTTTTTCTTGTGACCAACCCCCCTCGTCCTCTTCCCGACCCAAAGTTAGAGTTCTTCGTTGAACTGGAACGACCCGCGAAAAGGAAAGAAGGATATAAACAAGAGGAATAGACGCCAACGCCGACGCCGGTACACCGTTATACAGACAATACCACAACTCATTCGGCTACCCTCCCGTTCGCGTCTTGGAAGTATCACTGCCTATACCATACCGGCTTGAGATGGTCTAGGCGCTGCCAGGTTGAAGCTCGATACTCCTACCACCGGCTTCAATCTGCGCCAATTGCGACAAGTTGGGCTCGAAGAAGAGTATCCTATATACCCGTCGTTGCACACAACACAATAGCGAGCTTCGCACTCTACGCGCCGTCCCCAATTGTCTGTCGTACTAGTAGACAGGCTCGCGAACAAGACCGCCGCTGAAACCGTCGCCCATTATGCAACTCCTACCAGCGCTTCTCTTCCTGGGCGCATACACACTCCCGTTGATCAGCGCCGCACCCGTCGATGGCGTAAGTTTCGCATCATCCCTCCAGTATTCCCCCGGATTCTTCATTGGCACGATTACCCCATTCATGACCACCTGTCATCCCTTCCCAACCCCCTTCCCATGACGCGAAACTGAGACTGTCTGGTGGCTCCACCAAAGCTGTCAACTTGAGTTCAACTTGGAAAGCTAGCTGTGTCGTCCTTCATGCGTGCTTTGCTGACCAACACCTCTTGCTCCAACAGCGATGTACCGACTTCCGCGCGTTTGCGCCTTCCTTGTCTGATTTGTCGTATATGTCACGCCATGCCCTCCCGCGGAAGATAACCACGGCCACCCATTCGACGATAAAGCATTTGGAACCCGGCTTTCATGAATTTGTGTACCAGTCCGCCAAGGCGATTGACTCGGGGGAGTCTTACTCGCGCATTGCCGCGCGCTATGCCGGCGCATGCGCCGTAGGTACCGCCGTCGGATTGGTCCTGCTCTGGGTCTTGGCGCGGTGCCTGGCAGCCAAATGGCGGAAGTATAGGAGCCAGAAGGAATGGGGTCGCAAATCACGAGGCTCGTTTATCCAGCGGTCAAGGCCACTCTCCATCGGCAGCCGAGGCGAAATCGTCTTCAACACAGACGAGAAGGAATGGGATGTGCGGTGGGCGAGGGAGACAGGCGTGGCCGACAAGGCCTGCGACCGAACGCAAGGTGTCAGACTATACTGAAGAGCATCTTCTGGTAGCCTTATTTTCTCCCGTCCCGCCACGACGTCGAGGTCGCCATGCCCGAGTCCTAGCGAGGACGCCCAAAATAACAAACATCAAAACAACGAATGCCTCTACCCATCTGCCTGGCATTTGCAACTTGAGTTTTTACGCTTCGAGTTTTCGTCATTCATGATCTCAGCACTTTGCTTGCTAAGGGAAACGGAGTTATATATACCAATGGCGTTTTTTGTTTCGACTGCAACCTACATATCATTTGTTTACTCAACCTCCGAGGCCGGTTCCCCACGAGTCCTTCGTTTCCGGCGAATGAGGCAGGTTGAAGCCCTCAATACATCGAAGGGTGCTTGTATATACATGTGGCATTTTGCAAATACTTTACGAGAGACGAGCCTCGCGATCCTGTCATCACCTCTCGCTTGGATTTTCCATCAGACAAAACATATCAAAAACCTATCATTGAAGATGGCAGAGAATAAAATAAGCCCCGCCCCTCGCTGGAGAGAAAAGCATCGTAGAGAAAGAAGAGGGGAATTGAGATATACAGGTGAAGAAGATACTCAATAGATACCCATGAACATATATCATATACCGTTTGTTTTTTCATACTTGCTGGCTATGACCGTACTTGATTACTGTGTTGCTGTTGGTGTCTTGCTCCTCTCATCGTCACTGAAGTTGACGTTCACAGTGTCTTCGGCTGAACTAACTAAGATTACCTAACTGGTAGTCGGTCTGATGTTGTTCTCTTTCATGCACGGGGCGGGAACAGAACGTGGTGGTGCAGTCATGGAAGTTTATTCGTGAAAGCGCAGGACCCTGGAAAGTATAACTTGCTGAATCTGAACACCATCCAACCTACGTAGCGCATGCACATCAACAACGTACTGTATGCATTGCACTTGCACTAACTAACACGTCTTATGGGTAAGTACTCCACAGCAAGGCTAGGTAAGTTTGACTCTTGCGTGAAGTAGAAAGTCAGTTCTCGCTCGGATAATTCATCCAATTTGATATGTACCCACGAGTTCTCTGATGTCTAACCTTCAGATACAATACCTGGCTTGGGGAGTCAAACATACTCACGACCAACATGCATATGTTTAACTCCCCAAACCAGGTATTACAGTAGTGTACAGCATAGCTTCCACACCAAAATACAGTGTGTGGCCGATGTTTTCCAAAAACACCGTCCCATTTGTATAAACCTATCTGAAGTGCTGAAAGGCCTGAACACCGGTAGGTTGACCAATCCCAGCAGGCTGCTTTCGATCCCCGGGCTCACTTGGTATGTTTCTTTCATAGCCAGCCCAAAGGTCAGTCAAATACAGTTAATTAGCGCTATACTTTATGCAAGAGTTAAACTTTGCCTTGCTGGGTGGTAGGCAAGTAGCGTCGTAAAGCACTACCTGTCAAGCAGTGAAGTTGATTTTTTCGCTCGGACAAGAGTTCAGCCCGAGGAAGCTGAGGAAAGGTATCCCTATTTCCCAAGTGTATCGCCGCCACACATCCGATCCTTCACTACATGGAAGGGGGTTTCTTTGTTTTTGCCTGTTACGTGATATATGTACTATGTGTGAGTTGAGTAGTTGGGTTCAAGTACTTGGTTTGGTAGCAGCCGTGCTCTCGTCTGGGGGAGAGCCTGGTACAAATAGCTACTTATGTACGGATAGGTTCGGGTTCTATGAGCGTGCCATGTGCAACGACGTATCCGGGCTCCTCCTTCCTTCCTGGTGCCATCCCATTCTTCCGAGAATCTAGCCCTCTAGTGGTAGTCGTAGTCTATCCCAATCCCAATATCTGTATGCAGAACACGCAGGAAGAATATGTTCTCCTGGTCTATGCAAGTCTGGTTCAGACAGACGCCTCTCTCTGCAGGCAGAGAGCAGAGCGAGCAGTGCCAATTCTACCACGGTTGCTACCCTCCCTTGTATGTTAGCGAAGCATATTGACAGATCTAAAGTATATAGGGACAAAAAGATGGCTTGAAGATGTGTATACAAATCTTCAACGCCAATCTGCTTTTGCGATTCGCCTCGGGTGTGGATGTATAGTGTGTGTGTGTGTGCCCTTGTGACTTTCTCTCACCAACTCATCAAGCCCTTACTCCGATCAAAGCCCCCGCGCAGCTGCGTGTCCGGCTTGACCACTTTTCCCTGCAGCACTGTGTATTTGATGATGTTCTCGCAGTCCTCGGACTTGACGCGGGCCAGCCATATACACTGCCCTGCGCCGACATCATCATCACCATCATCATCCTCCTCCTCCTCCTCCCCTTTTCTCGGCAGGCGCCTTCTTCTTCCTCTGCGATACGGGCTTCAGATCCTCGTGCTGGGCACGCTGCACGCCGTCGACGCCGAACGCGTCGGGCCGACGATAGACCATCATGTTGGCCGAGTACTTGTGCCCCCCGACATGGGAGATGAAGTAGATGCCGACGCCGCCCGGACGCTCGTCGTCGAGGTCGCGGAAGAGGCCGAGGGGCCGCAGGTGGCGCTCCAGCTCCTTGCGCAGCAAGGGCGCTGACTGCCCGCACCGCGCGTCGCGCGTCTTCTGCGAGCAGAGCAGGATCAGCGCCGAGTGCGGGCACGGCCGCGACAGCAGGTCCGACGCCGTCGGCGGCGGCAGGCTACCACCCTCGTTATTGTTGTTGTTGTTGTTGTCATTGTTGTTGCTGGTAGTAGTGTCTTGCGAAGACGGAGACGGAGACAAGGGAATGCGCTCCGGCAGCGTCACGGGCGCCAGCGGGCTCGCGTTGGTCGGGGCCACGTCGATAAAGCGCTCGACCAGCGTGGGCACGGCGGCCGGCGTCACGTTCTCGACGAGGCGGAAGGCGGGCAGCAGCAGGACGGTCGTGGGCGCGGCGTAGCGCTCGGCGTCGCTGTGGGCGTGGCTGTTGGGGACCAGCATGTTGCTCGCGCTCAGCATGAGGCGGCCGTTGGCGGGCTTCTGGGGCGCGCCGCCGAGGGCCTGCATGACGGAGCCCTTCTCGTCCTCGACGTCGCGGGTCCAGTCCGTCTTGCCCGTCGCCACGAGCACGTGCGTGCTCCAGCCCTTGATGTGCCCGTACAGCAGGTCGGCCTCGTCGATCTTGAAGCCGCGCGGGAACGCGATGTGGCACGAGTCGCAGTCGTGCAGGCAGTCGTCGCCGTCGACGGTCGGGTCGGTGGCGGGGAACAGCGCCCGGGCCGAGGCGGCTTCTGGTAGGGAGGCCGGGGTGCCCGAGAGGGGCGTCAGGGCTTTGCGGGCGCCGTCGACGAGGGATCGGAAGCCCAGCGCCATTTTCTGTTTCAGCGGTGGTTGTGGTGGCGACGCTTTCGCTTTGGGGAAGAGGTCTTGGTAGGAACAGCAGACGAGACGAGAGGTATTTTGGTCGTCATGATGAAGGAAATTCGGCCTCTTGGGGCTACTTGGGTACTTTAGGTAATCTTATCTGATGGCGGCCCGTTTGCCCCTCCACACTCCCGCGCCCGTACCGCGCTATAAATGCCTGGCCTAACGCCGAGTGGGCTTCCGGAGCCGACCGAGCCTCCCCTGTGCTGTTCCTGATTCTCGGAATTCCGATCGGGAAGTGGGGTTCTGGCCAGGGGGGGGGGGGGGATAGTGTACCCGGCGTTACCAGAAGCAGTAGTACCTAGAGAGGTGCTTTTGTGTATCAATGTCTGTGAGTCTATGTATGTGTGTGCGTGTGTGTGGCCAGAGCACGGCGCGGCGCGACACAACACGATACGGCACAACACAGCGCAAGTCAACCAGGCCGGATGCCCGTTGCTGCGCCGAGTCTCGGCGGAAGCCCCTCCCCCCAAGACTGGCGTTTCGAACTGGACTGGCTGATGGTATCGTGAGTTGCACCTGCACCTACACCGTCTGTTACGGACGGCAGCAGAAGATAGGGTTGCAACAAAAGGGCGGGGCAGATTGGGATACTGTGCTAGTCAACAAAACCCGAGTGGAGGTACGGGGAAAGGGGGAAACCGAGGTGCATGCGGCAAGGTTCTAGACTAGCAGGCCATCGTATTTGCGAATTCCACTATCGCTTGGCGGAAGGGCCAGGTGATTTCGAAAACCGCGCAATGGACTATTCTCGCCCCCGTCCAATAGAGAAGGTGGATAGGCCGATCACTTCACGATGCCAGTGCTTGGTGTTTTGCTCGTGTCAGGCAGGTCGCAGTGGAGGGCCATTTTGATTAAACCCGTCGTAAGCTTTATAGCATGTTGCAGCCCAATAAGGGGCACGAAGGGCCACGAAGGAGCAATTCGTCCTGCTCGCCTCGGCCTTAGGACCTGAGTTGAAGGCACTCCCTCACTCACTCGTATTTTCCTTTCCCAGCCCTTTCTTTTCCTCGGCCGAGGCGGAAGGCGAGCGACGCACTGGAAGGGTGTACGGTGCACACAGCTCCAACCCTTATCTCACCAAGCCAACGTTGAAGCTACTGTAATGCACTCGTCGAGCGAGTTCGGACGACGAGCGCGCGCGTCCTTCAAACAAGCATGACTGAAATAGACTCCCCGCGAAAACACTAGTGGTGCGGCAAGTCTCATCCGGCGTCCGGATCCCGAGCTGATCTAACCAGTGCGTACCTGACCTAACCTTTAGCGACTAAGAAAAGTCTGAGCTCTTATTGTTGCTGCTGACGCACACTCGGCACATGGCGACTAATACATCCGAGGCCGCTTCGTAACTCCGCTCGCTGCAGCAAGGACTCACAACAGTAGCAGTAGATAGTGCACCGTCGTATGGGAATGGGACGATGCTGGGAGCTGATTAGCCGCTGATTGGCCATCTCCTCATCCTGCCGTCCCGAACTGGCAATGGCACACTGGCTACCCAGGTGGCTAAGTGTTTAACCGCCGTCCCTGTTGCTCGCATATGCATTCTTTTGGCCTGAGATTTACCAACTCCAGAGGGGTGGGGGAGTAAAGGTCCCATCCCCAACGTACATGGATAGATAACCTACCTGTTGGGTATTTATGGAGAACCGAGACAGCTACCCCCATGGGATTTCCAGCTTCGCCCCATGGGCAAATTCATTCTAGACTGTCAATCAAGTCGTACTCCCTGCAACTCTATATATGCACTTGTAGCGGGGTAAGATCGATTTGTTCTTTTATGTGCAGCAGTCGTCGTCGTGTTCGTGATCCACCCCGACAGGGTATATCACTTGCGCGCTTGTATGAAGAGCAAGAGAAAGTAATATTATTACAAGTAAATATTAAGAAACAAAACAAAACAAAAAATCACTGAATCACCAGAGGCCATGCTCGACAAGGTAGTTAGTTGTTGGATATGATCATTAAGTGTTGATTGATAATAGTACACACAATCGTTAAAAGCTATCGTTGTGGATATCTTCCCTTCCGCTCAAAATTATAGGCGGATTATACCCCTTTCGGACTCCCCGGCAATGCAACCAACCAACGCCTCCCCAGCGCCAATCCCAGAGTGGTTTCCCCAAACCCTCCCGCTACGCGCTTGAATGCAAATGAAAAAGACTGGACCCGAATACACAATCAAGTGGCCAAGCCAAAAGAATGTCATGGCACTAGACTCAGGTTTGGGACTGCTTGATGGCAGTAGCATGCTCAGGGCCATCGTCCTCTTCTTGGACAACCCAACCGCGGCTCATCTGCACGGCGCGCTCCCAGTTGGCGTACATGCGCGCCACCTTCTTCTTATCGTTCACCGGCTTGAAGATCTTGACATGATCCTTGATGCGCATCATCTCGGCCACATCCTCCAGGCTATCCCAACCACAGCCGTCGGCCGCCATGCCTGCCGCGATAGCTGCACCCAGCGCCGTGGTCTCGCGCATGGGCGGCCGGGCCACGTGGATGTCCGACACATCAGCTTGCGTCTGCATCGTCAGGTCGCTGTTAGACATGCCGCCATCGACTGCCAAAGAATGAAGCTTGTGGCCAGAGTCACGCTCCATAGCGTCCAGAATGGCTCGTGTCTGGAAGCATGTCGCTTCCAAGGTGGCGCGAGCAATATGCCCACGCTTGGTGTGTTGAGTAATGCCGAAGATAGTTCCCTTGGCATCATCGATCCAGTATGGTGCGAACAGACCACTGAAGGCTGTGACAAATACCAGACCGCCATTGTCCTCAACGCTCTCCGCAAGGGCAGTGATACGGTGCGAGTCTCGCTCAAATCCAAGGTTGTTGAGCAGGAACTTCACACCAGAGCCAGCGACAGCGACACTGCCTTCAAGCGCGTAAACAGGCTCGCTGCCCCCACCAAGGTCGTATGCGACAGTAGCAAGTAAGCCGTACTTGGAGATGACGGGCTTTGTGCCGACGTTGTACAGCAGGAAACAACCTGTACCGTAGGTGTTCTTGGCCTGGCCGGCGTTAAAGCCACATTGGCCAACCAGCGCACTCGACTGGTCACCCAGGCAGCCACCAATCTTGACACCCGCGAGGGTGCCCCTGGCGATGCTACCATAAGCATCAGGAGACGAAGATGGCACAATCTTGGGCAGAGCGACCTTGGTGGGGTTGATTTCAAAGAAGTTCAACAGCTGCTCATCGTACTTCAAGGTGTGCAGGTTCATGAACATAGTACGGCTTGCGTTGGTGGTGTCTGTAACGTGGATGTTTCTCTCCATACCGCCGTTGAGCTTGTAGATCAGCCAGGAGTCGACAGTACCAAAAGCTAAGCGGCTCTCCTCGTACGCTTTGCTGACTTCGCCATGGTGCTTGATCATCCACATCAGCTTCACACTGGTTGGGTATGTACTAAGAGGAAGGCCGCAGATTTCGGTGAGCTTGTCGGCGCCAGGGCGGGTCTTGAGCTCGCGCACCAGATCCTTGGTTCGGGTATCAGGCCAGACAACAGCTTGGCAAAGGGGTTCGCCTGTGTTCTTGTCCCAGCAGATGGTCGTTTCACGCTGGTTCGTGATGCCAACGGCCTTGATCTGAGACTTGAGGTAGCCTAAAGCGACGAACTTCTCCGTGGCCTTCTCGATGCATTCCTCAACCGTATCGAGGAGCTCATAGGGGCTTTGGTCGTGCCATCTGCAGGGAAACGATTAGCTAGTGTATTTCGACGAGTCGCATTACAGGAAACACATACCCTGACTGAGGATACAAGTTCTCAAACTCGATTTGGTGCATGGCAACAGGGTCCGCCCAGCTGTTGAAGATGATGAAGCGGGACGAGGTTGTGCCTTGGTCAACACTGCCAATGAACCAGTCGTCGTGGTTCACTTCTCGTGGTGTCCCATAGGGGGCAAAGTTCGCATGACTATTTGTGATGTCATTGGTGTGGCCATTGGTGTGGCCATTGGTGTGGCCATTGGTGTGGCCATTGGTGTGGCCATTGGTGTGGCCATTGGTATCGGCGCCGTTGGTGTACCCATTGGTGTAAGGTGCATCTTGGGCACCGTTGGCGCCGTCTTCAGTGATGAGTCCAGGCATATGGTCGTTCGTTCTTGCGCGTGTCGGATGAGGTGTCGCGGAATCTGACATAAAAAGTGGATAGTGTGTAGGTGTTTCTTCTTTGGAGAAGGAAGTTGAATGGTGTGAGGAAGTGATGGTGGTTTGTAAAGAATGAGTAGTAGGGGCGGAGAAGTGTCCGGAGAACTGGGGGAGGATTTGGCTCTTGAAGTAGTCGTGGGAAGTCGTCCTGTAGTCAGCAATTAGGGTGCTGTTTCCGCGGGCATAGGGGAGGACACAGAGAAGTGGGCCACGATCCGAGGGTCGGTGGGCTCTAATGAACTGGACAGCTTGGGGTTTCGAGTCCCGTGGAGAGGACGGTATTGGCGACCAGATGAGGTGGCTGTGAGTGTGGAGGGTGGAGGTAACAACCGCATAGTAGTAGGGATCGCGATCCGGATGTTGGGCAAGCGTGGGATGGGCGCGCGTAAGCGCAGGCGGGTTGGTTGCGCAATAATGTGGTTCCCCTACCAAGTGCAAGGCCAGGGCTATGAGAACATAATAATAGGAACCTGGTACTGCTCACAGTAGGCAGGAATATCAGAGGCAAGTAATGCGCGGAAAACATCGTGTTTTTCCCCCGTCTGGCGCATACCGAGGGTTGTGTCCCCTGGCTTGGATTCTCGTCTAAATTTGTTCCGTGAAGCTTTCCGTGACTCAGTCCAGGTCTATCCTGCTACTGAATCTGTATCATCCAGCCCGTCTGCAGGCATGTACTCGTGGATTGCGAAATGCGCAACGCTTGGAAAGCAAAGGCCGCCGAGTAAAGCAGAAGCCAAGCGAACCTTGGTTGAATGCAGCCCACAAAATTGAGCCGATGGCAGCTGCGTAGCTCGGAGTACCACGCTTGGTTAGCCTGCAGTACGTACATCAATCTAGACTGCTACTGTATGTACGCACTCAAGCGGGGTAGTGTAGTCTGCGTGGGTTGGGCTGGCTGGCTGGGTTGGCATGTAACTCGACTAAATCCTCAATGGGGGTTGCAAGAACGAGGACAGACGGGGGGGTCAGGGAGCGCTTGGAGGTGGCCACGGGGCGGTACGGGATCTCGGTGAGTCCAGAAAACTGTGACTTCACAATCTATTTTCCTCCTAACCCTTAAACTGCGATCCGGTCAGCAACTGGACGATCTCCGTGACCGGCCAATCAAGGCGCTTTCCCGCTGTTCTGGGCTCCTGGAGAACATTGCGGAGAAGCAGCAGGGCCCCCCTGATGCAAAAGAAACGCCCAGAAAAATCCCACGCCAGACCCGGGCCACGAGACACCTCTCTGGTTTCAATGGAATGTCTCCCCTGCCCACTTTTGATATCATGGATGGGTTCTATTGCGGGGTACTCATCTCACAGTATTGCTCATGTGAGTCGAAAGAAAGCATGGGCCGCAGAAAAAAAATTCAGAAACCAAAATTCTCAGAGACTATTGGCCAACCCATGCTGAACTTTCCACTTCGGGGAAACACCCTATTTCTGGCCCTATCTATGCTTCCCTTTTGCTTTACCCAGTACTGTAATGCTGTACTGTGCAGCAGTCCTCTGCCCTGCTACCGTTTTGGACCGGTGTCTGCCAGTCTAATCTTAGCTGTTCCCTCCGTTTGAAATCTCAATTTTGTGGCCGGCGGGGTCTAGTGGCAGGACGGCACGGGTAACGGGAGTGCCTTTCCCCAGTTCGCGGCCGTATTTTCGGTTCGTTCGACTGCCTTGATGTTCCTGTCCTTGAGCCTCTTGACCCTCCCGGGGCTTTCGCCCCGGGCGTGATGTGCCCGGCCCAATTTTCTGTGCCTGATCGGAACTATCTTCACTCTTGACGGCCGGGTCCACATATATGACCGCAACGGCCGTTAACATGTACACAGCTGTCCTCCTCTGCTGCCAAGATGTTTGGCTCTTCAGTCTTATCGTGACACTCTCTACCCACCGCTATTCATGCTAATTCGGATGCTAGGTAAGTTGACCCAGGACCCCGATGATTCAGCTGCCAAACAATCCACATTCATCGATTTTCGATCTCGATAAACCTGTACTATCTCCTTTTGACGTCAATCTGTTATTACGTCACTGCATGGCAAACACAAAACTCCATGTTCATGTCAGATTTTCGATGTGTCCTCACCATTCTCGAAACAATACCAGCCCTCTTTTACCATGGACCCCCCATAAAACTGTAGATCCCGTAAGCAGTGACTTCATTGAAGTGGCATTGGCCAACTGCCTTATACTAAGCCTTATCCCCGCCTACAGAAGTGATTGAGTGAGTTATTATAAGACTCGGAGTTTCCAATCCGCGATCGCTGTTGGGCAACGGTGCTCGGTGAGGTGTCTTGACTGCTTGATGCATCATGTTGGATATGTACAGATTGCACAGCACACGTGCAATTCGAGCAAATTCAACAGTTGCGACCGCCAGCCAGAAGCAATGGGCATCCAAACCGACAGACTGTTTCGAAACACGCAAGTACAGTACCATCGAAGCTGGTGATGTGGGGACCTCTCCTTACTGTACAACCAACGGACAACGCATTCAGTCTTCCGGAAGATCTCGACGTCATGGTGGCGGTTTACATGCTCGGCCTGTACTTCGTGCCCGGCCAAGAACCTCCAGTAGCTGCCGGCGCGTCAGATAGGCGCGCCCGCGATGCTGCTACAATGCCGATCGGTTGCCGGAGCTCTTGGAACGTTGCGCCAAATGAGGCACATAGCCATGTCGTCATAGCCGGTCTGATAGGAATCAGGAGCATTTCTCTGTGGTTAGGAACCAACCGCCTGTTAATTACCACGAAGTGGTGAATTGGGTCTGCACTGCTATTTCATTTATTTGTTTTCTTCTCCTCGTGGGATAGCGAGGTCAGCCTGGCCAACATCGATTGTTTTTCCCTTGAACCGATATTTTAACCATCAAAGTATTATCCACGGCAGGATTGCGTAGGTACGTATGAACTCATATTTGCTCTTTCGCCTACCTTTGACCGGTCCTTGTGACCAAGGGTCAATTGCAGTAAAATTGATCAGTTGCTTTCCGTTACTGAGCAGTTTTTCTGCGTGCATACCTCAGGTTGAGCATGGTATCTGTTATCCCAGAGCTGCTGTAAGCTGAGATACTGTCTGCGTCGTGGAGATGTACCAAAACCAGCAAGAGAACGGCGTCATCATCTACCTGGGCACTCCTCCGGGGACCTGACTTAAGCAGCGGCTTTATGGTCGGTTATATGCACGCTACTAACATTTGGAGAAGAGGCAAGTACGATATCAATTACGAGCAGGTACGGTAAGCCCCCATATTCACATTTAAAGCTTGAGTGATCTGGGGCAGTCATTCGTGGAATAACTAGCAGCGACGGAATAGCTGGCAATACAATCACAGTTATTTTGAGAGATTGCGGTGTATTCATGGTATGCATGATATGACGATAGTATCCGGACCGGCTAAGCGGCAACGCTGGGGCACTTGATGAACCGAAGCCCGCTTCGGAAACCCCGTCAGATAAGGTCAGATACATCCGGAGCAAGCGGGTCATGATGATTTACCAAACGATGTGAATACTACAACCGACATTTGTTGCCTATTGACATATTTAGTATGTATTCAATGCTGCCAAGACCCTATATGAATCCTGATTATTCCGATTCTGGTTCCAGATAGAGATTGTTCGCAGCATCATTCATAGAAAGCACCATTCCTTTTCACGGCTCAACTACCCACCGGTTGTGAACTCCTCCCATCATGATGACATCGCGGTTCCTGCCCATCGTGGCCGGTACAATTATCCTGTTGCAGGCGGCCACGGCTTACTCCAATCTCAACACCTTTGACGTCCGCGAGGCCACAATCGACGGCGTCCACAATGCCCTCTTCACCAGCCTGACGACCTGCCGCGCCGTAGTCTCGGCCTTCCTGTCCCGCATCGAGGCCTTCAACCCGACCATCAACGCCATCATCAGCCTCAACCCCGACGCCTTGTCGCTCGCCGACGACCTGGACCGGGACCTAGCCGCCGGCAACGCCACGGGCCGGAAGCTGTTCTGCATCCCGATCCTGCTCAAGGACAACTACAACGCCGTGCCCATGAACACGACGGGCGGCAGCCTGGCCCTCGGCGGCAACCGGCCCACCGCCGACGCCCCCACAGTCCGCGCCTTCAAGGACGCCGGCGCTATCGTGCTTGGCAAGACCAACCTGCACGAGCTGGCGCTCGAGGGCCTGTCCGTGTCCTCGCTCGGCGGCCAGACCGTCAACCCGTACGACCCGACGCGAACGCCCGGCGGGTCCAGCGGCGGCACCGGCGCCGCCCTCGCCGCGAGCCTCGCCGTCCTGGGGACGGGCACCGACACCGTCAACAGCCTCCGCAGCCCGGCCAGCGCCAACGGTCTCGTCAGCGTGCACCCCACGTGGGGGCTCGTGTCGCGGGCCGGCATCATCCCCGTCAGCTACACCCAGGACGTCGTGGGGCCGATGGCCCGGAACGTCAAGGATCTGGCCGTCGCCCTGACCGTCATGACCAGCGTCGGGTACGACGAGGCCGATAACGCCACGGCGCTTTTGCATCCTCCTCCTTCCTCTTCTCCTGACAGCATGACAGCAAGCAATTGCACGGATTACTCGGAAAGCCTCTACGGCGGTGGGCTCACAGGGTTACGCATAGGCGTGCTGGACGGATTCTTCAACCACAGCGACTCGTCCGAGACCACGCCTGTTAACAAGGCCATGTCCGCCATGATGGGATTCCTGAAGTCCGCAGGGGTCGATATCGTCAACATCACCGAGCCCATCTACAACGCCACCGCCCTCGCGAAGCTCGACGTCCAGACCGCCGAGTTCCGTGAGATGATGAACGCCTACCTCACCGACCCAAACCTGAACGGCACCGCACCCACTTCTCTCAACGAACTGTACGCGGGTGGCAAGTTCCTCGTGATCCCCGGCCAGTACAACTATGTCAACACGTCCTTCGTCTCGTCCACCAACAACGCGTCCTACGCCACCAACAAAGTGGGCATCCAGAACCTGACCCTTGCCCTGCGCGCGTCCTTCGCCCGGGACAACCTGGACGCCGTCCTCTACCCGGAGCAGAAGAACCTCGTCGTCAAGCTCGGCGCGCCGTCGCAGAGTGGTCGCAATGGCATCCTGGCGGCCCTGACGGGCTCGCCCGTCGTCACCGTCCCCGTCGGGTTCTCGCCCGCGAGCAATGACGCGCCCGTCGGCGTCCCAATCGGCATGGAGATCCTGGGCCTGCCGCTCACGGAGGCCAAGCTGCTGAACATCGCGGCGCACGTCACCCAGCAGTATCCGGTGCGCAAGATGCCCTCGTTCGCCAACCAATCCGTCGAGACTACATCCTATACCGAGGTTCCCACCGTCACGCCCAACAACAGCAATATACCGAGCGAGTACCCCGTTGGTGTTCTGTCTTAGTGGTCTGGTAATGTGGCTAAGATTTGCATGGTACGAAAAGTTGGCTGATGCAACACGGCAGCTAGAAGAACCTAGAAAAGGGGTTATCAACTTTACATCCCGAATCCTACAGTTTGTTAGACGTGGGGATAGAGTTTATTTAATTCAATAAACTAAGTACAGTATTCCGATCGAGAATGCTGGATACGATAATGCCGCGGGGAAAGAAGCAAAGGAAACCTTTGATTGAATGTGCAAGAAGTAAAGCTGAAAAGCGCTTGACCGGTACGTTGAGAATAAAAGTATAGTCGTAGAACAATGTAAACGGCAGCGGTTCCCTCCATCACCACTTCGGTTCTCCTTCTCCAACTCTGATGGTGAAGCCTCACTCCACCTCATTCCGGTCGGCAAAGGGATCATTTTCATCCTCATCCTCCGCCTCCGAGTGGTCATCCTCGACCGGTGGAGGTGCAGGTCGAGAGGCTGGCTTTGATGAGGCTGATGGTCGAGGAGGGGGTACGGGACGCGGTGGCGGGTTCGGGCTAATACTTAGACCAGCCATTTCCGAGGTAGGGCTTATGGGACTTGTGGGCGACATGGGAGATTTGCCCTTCTCAGTGGCCACTGACTTCATTAGTATCCCAAGGCGTTGTTCCGTATGGTTTGTACTTACTCCTGTAAAGATGAGCCTGCTCAGCCAAGTCATCCTCAGAGTCACTGTCTGCATCGATGGAGCGATCAAGTTGCTCGAAGGTCATCAGTGCCGTGACGAGCTCATCGTTGGCATGGAGGAGACCGCCGAGATATTCCTCGTCATTCACGTTATGAATCTGTAGTCGTTAGCAAATTCCCCAGTAAAGAGTAACACGAAAACTTCAGGTTGATTGACAACATACGTATCGTAGAATCTTCCTTCGCAGTTTCTTACATGCCTCGAAGCGTTCGAAGACGAGCGCATTGTCTGAAATCCGCTCCTTCTCTCTGTTGATACTTTGCATAGCATTGTTCAGGTTTGTTGTGGCGATGGATGCATCTGCGATGGCTCCTTTTATGGCGGGTTTCTCTGCCTCGAGATTGAATGGCTTCCGTTTGGCCTTGTCTTTGTCCTTCTTCTTGTCCTTGGACGAAGAGCTGGAGAAGAATGAAGAACCTGACTTAGAGTTGGACTTGACGTGGCTGAAGGACTGGACGGTTGCAGCTGGTTGTGGAAAAGAAACAGGGGCCTGTGAAGACGAAGCCTGAGGGGTGGGTGAGGTCTTGGAACGTTGCTCCTGTTCATCTTCCGAGTCACGGAACGGATCTTGTTCCGTCTCGCGAATGACTTTGGATTTTTCTTGCGTTACGACTTGTTTGCGCCGAGGCAGTTCCTATCAAACGTTAAGCATACGAGACTTTTCTGATTAGTAGAGCTCATACCTTGTAGAGCGCCGCAATACGCTCCAAGCCTGGCTTGCCCTTATACTCAGCCGCCCAGCCCCTGTAAAGCTCTGAGCACTTCTTCTTGACCTCGGGGTCTGACAAGTCCGAAGTGCCGCACACACGTAGGCGCTCGAGCAACGGCTCATCAGCAAAGGTCTTTTGGAACCGAGAACCAGCATTTTGGATCAAGCCGTCTAATAGAACCAAGGCCCTGAGCTGTCGATGCACGTTTCCATACTTCAGCTTCTTCCGGAGCGCGCGAGCAGCCTCGGTGGGCCCAGCAGCCTGCAGCTTGATGACCTCCACAAGATCCGGGATACCGCTAAGGTCATCTTCCTCAAACTGCTCACTGGTGAGCCGGTCAATGGTCACAGTGATAGCAGAGTAAGGTTTCTTCTGCAAACCCAACACGGTTAGCTAGGCCATTCTTCAAAGGATCGCAACCTCTCTACATGGCACAAGTTGCGCCCAGAACCGAGCATTTGCTACCCAGTATGTAGAGGAGGGGTGTCTGAAGCATGAAGTCCATGAGATCATATCAAATTCTGAAGATCTCCCGATGAGAGCAAAATATATGCTTAGGACCCGAGTGAATGTTCAAGCTCACCTGCGAAAACATGGCGGCAAACGTAGCTCCTTGCCCGCAGTCAGACTAAGCCGAGAGTGTCTGTCAAAATAGCACGAAATGGGCTCTTCGGACGCACGCGACCCTGTTGAGCCCTTCTGATCTAGTGCCGTCTGATGTGTGCCTGCGTCAGACTGGCGGTCTATTGTGGTATAACTGGTTTGAGAAAGGGTGGCGTAGATAAGATAAACTGCGGGGTAAGTAAAACAAGCACAAAAAAAAAAAGCACCGAGGGGGGACGCAGTGCCGAGCTCGCGCAATGAGCGTCGTGATGAGCGTTATGTATGTAGTAGAGAAACGATATCTTAGTATGTCGGCGCGCCGGGAGCACGATAAGCGCAGGGGAATCAGCCGTATAGCGCACCCTCAAGAGGGTAACCTAGTTGAAACATGGGTTGATACTATTGTTAGCGACCTGCAAGAGACGGGTTGTTTGTGGCTTGTCGGTATGATCACCTGTTTGCGGGGGAGATACAAGTGGAGTCATATATCCTCTTAGTTCATATAGCCGTCTTAGTTGCATATGTCTGATACAGTATGCCAGTGCCAGTTCATATCAGCTTTAGGTCGTTCGTGCCTTCCCTCCCTCGCATGTCTGTTCATTACCTTACTCAAGCCGTAAGAACATGTATCAGGTTCATCGAATAGTAATAGGATATAAATATGAATATTTTAAACTGCGAAGACTACATCCTACCGGTAGAGATACATGTATATAATATACTTGGGGAGCGCAGCTGAATATGTAGCGACTTTAGGTGGTGTGCATCTTATACGGAAGGAGTGGGTGTGTACCTCCTTCCTCCCAACTTCATGTTACTTTTATTTGCTGGTTTCATATTGGCAGTTGCGGAAGGCACAGGGCAGAGTCACATTGAAAAAGTTGGCGGTCCGAATAACCACCAGATACTTCCATGTACAAACAAATTCCTGCAAACCAACTGAATGGCGTACGTTCAGCTGCGCCTATCCACGATCTGCCATCTTTGCGGCTTGCACCTGGGATTTATCACGCCATTCCAAGTACAGAGGCTTCTGGAAGGAAGTCATCGACATGCCTTCTCAGCGGCAAGATAACCACTGCATTGGGGGCGATTTGGGACACTCTGGCGTACATTGGTCTGACATTAGGTATACAACCCCCCTTTTCATGAGTCCGTTTCTGAAGTAGTCTGACATATATCTGCAGAGCGGAGGAACGGAAGGAGGAATCTGCTGCAAACAGCTGCAGATCATTAGAAACCATGGACCCCTGCAACCCGAGGAGCTTGTAGTTGCCCAGAGCAGCACTCGACTCGGTGACGGACCTGGACTTACTGGACATGCATGCGATGACAAAGGCGATTTCATGTTTTCTCAGATTGAAGTATCGCCTTATAACTCCCGGGGAAAGCGGTCGATTTCCCCAAATCAAGATTGTGGCCCGAACAAACGACCACGTTACTATTCGGCCATTTCAAGGGGGACCCTTCACAAAGCTCACAGGTTGCCAGTGTTGGTTGTTCTGTTAACCAGGACCAACAGTCGTCAGGAATGCGCCTTGTGAAAGTTTTCCCCGATTATGGCGATCTTCACAATCATGAGTTCCAGTTTAAGACTACAATAACAGGTCTTTTCACGCCTACATCTACTATGCAACATGAGTATGTGTGCCAACGTGTAGACCCTGCTGCTCGATCCCAAGGTTCTAGCCATAATTTTAGTCATGGCAGACTTGGCTCACCACCTCCGACCAACCTCGAGCCCAGTAACTTTACCCCGGACCAGGCGGAGAACGACTCGGGAAGCGACAGACATTGCCCACAACCATCGGACGTCAATGACGAGTACACAGTCGACTCAGAGAATGAGAATGACATGCTTCAGTTGCTAAATAGTGCCGAAGCATGTATCGAAACGCAAATCGAAACGCAAATACCCCCATCGAGTGTCTTGAACCGGTGGGGACGAGAACTCAAGATCTGCAGATGTGTACGATCAAAACCTACAACATTCACCATTCCAGCCGTCTGCAGACCTTAATGATGAAGACGAACAGGACCATAAAGCCACAGGAGAAGAAGATTTCTTGGATGAAGACGTTGATTGGGATGCTGTGTACTCTATATCAGCGTCAATTCCCAAATATACTTCCATGGTTGGGTCTCAGGAGAGAGAAGAGCCATGTGCTGGAGTCATAGTCCCAACCAGTCTACAGCCATTACCGTGTGATATGGGCGAGGACGGACCTCGGCCACTAGCGCCTTTTACTCGATCTCGATTTCCTGGGAAGGTTCACGACGGGTCGGTTTTACAGGGGCTTTCTTCTGATGTAGTGCTACGGGCCTGTTTTCGCATCGAAGAACTCCTTGAACAAGCTGCGCATTGCTATAATCATCACCAAGAAGTCGTGTTTGAGCTGTATGGGAAAGTGAAATATTCCAAGCGTGAAGGTCTTGCGGGAAAGCAATACTTTCTAGTTGTCGACTTGTTTGAGGACCAAGAGCCTGGCCTGTTAGGTATGGTTTCCAGATGGAGACCTGGAGACCTGAAAGATCGACAAGGCCAGGCATTTCTTGGAATCAACTCGCACAAGATGTGTAGGTGTTTGTGTAAAGCAAAGAGGGACTCGAAGAAAGAGACCGGTTGGGTACTTAACATCCTTAACATCAGAGAGGCAGACTGGGATGAGATACGATATGCGAAGATGATTCTTGGTGAGGACTGCGGTGGAAGGACTGATGAGTAGGTCTTTGTCTCGGGTTTCTGGGACGAAGTATTGAAATGGCTTGCAATGGATTCCATAGATGGAGGTATTGCCACGTCGGATTTCATTCGCATCTCAAGGAGTCTGGCATTTGCTTAAACATCGATCGACATAGCTCTGATCATATCCAAAGTCCTACACTTGGTATCAAGGTTGCATTCTCTCGTCTCCCAACACTGCACTGACTTTTTTATGCTCCAACTGGTCTGTTAGGGTATCAAAATATAAAGAGGAGCCCGTATAAAGTACACATGCCAAGTATCAAACCCCTTGTCGTAAATGTTTCCTCTGCACTCCTCATGGATTTCAGTCACCCCCTATGACCACAGTACTCTTCTTCTTGGGGTGGTACTCGTGCTTGCGCTCGTAGGCTGCGGCCTCTTGTACACCCCTTTGGCCTCGCTTCTCCTCGACAACAGCGAGCAGCTCTGCCCGGAGCCTCTGCTCGAGTCGGTCGAGAATCCATTCCGCCTCCTCCCGCGTATCCATGAGGGGACTCCTGTGGCCGACCCAGCTCCACTTATTGCCATAATCTGCGTTAGGAGACGATGGTCTCTCTGCCCCCATCGGTTCGGTGAAAGGCTGCTGCTCGCTGGACGAGGAGCTGGGGGGACCCGGACCTCCCTGGCTCACTTGAAAGGAGTCGCCGCCGCCGGTCTGCTGATGCTGAGAAATAACATCCTTGCTCTTGTTGTCTTTCATGTTGTTCTTCCCCTTCTCGAGTTTCCGGCTGGGCCTCTTGTGCGTCTCGGCGCTGCTCTCGTCTTCGCCCATGAGCCGCAGGTACCATGCCCACTCCTTGAATGTGTACTTGCGCGGCGGGCTGTGCTGGAGATGCTTCGTCACCCGTGCGATCTCGTCGATGAGGACGAGATGGTATTCGGACCGGGTCGTGGGTAGTTCGGAAGGGAAGTCCTCGCGCGCTATGGATTCGACGCGACCGGCCAGGGCTAACCCGTCGTCATTTCCTGTATTGCTTCTAGGTGGTGGAGGTTTTTGGGCTTTGGTGGGATTTTGTTTTCCACCGCGCGCAAGGTCCGAAAAAGTTGACGTGCTTGGTGATTCCTGCTCATTCGCCTTGTTGGATGGAAGACCCCCAGAGGCATTCCCTGCACCATGTTCAGCGCTGTCGTCAGATTCAATATCGTCTTCGTCTTCATCTTCATCTTCATCTTCATCATCTTCATCTTCATCCTCATCGGAATTGGCAGGTTGAGCGGCACCTAGAAAACCAGGCGGCCTTTCCTCGATTTTCACGTTCTTCAAAAGCCCACCAACGATAGCCTCTTCAACAATGATTCAATCTCCATTTTGAACCCATGTTCTCCCGGAAGGATGGTGATATTTCCGAGTTTGAGAGTCCCATCTCGAACCCACTTGACCACGGTGTCCCCGCATTAGAGATGAGCACGGTCATCGTGGGCAACGCCAGTAGAGACCAGAAGACAAAGAATGCCTTGCCCGAGTTTGACACGGGCGTCAGGTCACCGTACCCGATCGTGGTAAGCCCGGTGAAGCAGAAGTAGAAGGCGTCGAAGTAGCTCCACCCTTGGTACGGCCTCTCGCACTCCTGGAAGACCTTGGCGCCCACCAGCCAGAGAACTAACCACGTAGATAGGGATACAGCCATGGCGGTCCATCGCCTTCGGTTGGATGCTTTGTTCTGGATCTTCCTCATCAGCTCGAACTCCTTTTGCCGCCTTTCAAACTCGGTTCGTGTAGACTTTTCTGCATCTTCCGGGCCCGTTGTTGCGGTCCCTGGGCCAAAATCCCCAATAGGCTCAAACACGCCGTCTTTTCCTCTACGGCGCATACGACGAAGGAGCTGCCGTCTCTCCTTCTCCAACATCCGCGCGTCCAGCCGGCGCTTTCCGCGGTCCAGCATCAAGCTCCGGATCGAACCAATCACCAAACCAAGGCTGATAACGCCCACCAGCGCATAAGGGTATGAGGAGAGCTCGGCCGAGAGTGCTCAGCGGCGAGAAGTCGCCGTAGCCAACGGTGAATAGGGTTACGTCGGCCCAGTAAACGGCATCGAGATAATCCCAGCCCTCTTCGATCTTGGAGAACACCAGAGCGCCGACTAGCAGATACATCAAGAAAAGAATCGTCTGAAGCATCAAGGTCCGTTGGCTCACAGACAGCTCAAAGTCTTTGCGGTAGTGCCCGGACTGAGCGCCCCAGACGGTGACGACCATCAATGACGCAACTATGAAGTACAGAATAGCAGCAAATATGCCGTAGTAAAAGGCCTGCGACCATACGTACTCGATCTCGGGCTGAACGACCCCTAGAGATCCGCTGGCGGTGGATGTGAGAGCGACAAGGAGGATGGCGGAGATGTACCACCCGACGATGGTGATGGGCTGTGCTACAGAGAAGCGTACCCGCTTTGCCATGTTCAGCAGCAGGAATATATTGGATATGATAGCAATGATCAGCTGAATGGCGTTAATCACGGTAAGCCAGATGGGATCCCTAAGATCAAACACGGCTTTCGTCACATCGGAGCCCGGCAGGATATGCTTTCTCCAATACTGCACCAGGGCGCAGATGCTGAAGGCGGATGCCACGGGACCGAGAGTGCCGGCTATCATGGGAAAGGCCGAAGAGGCAAACCACCAGCGGCTATTCTTGTTGTTAGCCAGAACTGCTATGTGTGATGTTTATTTGGCAACTTAACTTGGATCCAGGAAGTTTGGGCCCTTGTCAACGATACCATGTTTGTCTCTTTGACTCGATCCATCGACAGCCTGAGCCTGGCTATCGATGTTGTTGTTGAGCTCTGCTGCATCGTTCATGTTGAGTCTCCTTGATCTTCAAATGTGACGATATACCTAGCCCTTTCCGGATGAAGTAGTGATGGCGGGTTGTGATAACCAGCAGCAAGCCCGAACGGTATGCATCCCCTCACTTTTGGAAGCTGCAAGTGATGATGGTTGAACAGTCTATCACCTAAGGGAGATATGCAACTTTCCTGTCAGATCCAGGCTTGTCTTGAACATGAACAAGAGAGGTATTCCAAGGGTGTTGATTGAGCATCTAGAAAGTGTATACTGCTTACTGCCAAGCGTCCCAAGCCTTGGCGGGAAGATGTCCCCTTAATATGCGGTCTAGATTGGGCGACCAGGTACATGGATGTTTCCCAAGAATGATATGACGTACGCTAGCACCATAGCATCAACGCCGAACTTCTTGATGAGACGGCCATTGGTCGAGGTGTCCCATGTGGTCATCTGAGTGTCAATTGGGGGAGGCCATGACCCCAACCCGCAGGAAGCTTGAGCTTTTGACTGGACAGCAAACCCCACTAACCAACTAATCTTAGTGGCCGATAGATTAGGCGATAAGCTTAACAAAGTCACTTACAGCGCTTGGCTTCCTTCCAGGATTCTCAGTGCTGCTTACATGTAATTATCATGCACCGCGCAACGCGTGACATACACATCTCTATTGGCCTGTAAGCTGTGAGTCTTCACTAGGAGATTGCCTGGCACCCAAGACTATCTTACAGCGTCTGACCGTTACAAACCATCACCAGCCATGATTGCTGCAGGCCAGCAATCTCTTCTTCAAGCGAGCATGCAAAGATGGCTTCGGATTCAGGGGAAGCTCGGCCGAGCCGCTTACCAGACGCGCCGCGGCCTAAGTAACTGTAACCCCGGCGCCAAATAACATTGAGCGAGTCAAAGTTAAATGTGGCTCGTCGGGCAGTATACACGTCGAGTAAGTCTCAAAGCATCCCGGATAGGAAGACTTGGGCTCGAGAATGATATTGATTTCCTGGGAAAGCCTGCACAATCTGGCAAAGGTGACTTCGTCAGACCCACTCATGATATATCTTCCCCCCTTCTGGGACGGCGATTCGGAACACCTGAGTCAGGTGCCCGCGTTCTGCAGGAAGTACCTTACAGCTGTCATCAACTATCGCTGGGCTGGCTTCGGCTCTGTTTCAGAGTTTGAGGCTGATGAGGCGGCGATGAATCGTCGCACCTCAGGTGGCCCATGCCAATACACGACACACTGCGCGGCTACAGTTGGATCCTCGAGCACCTTGCGCCGCTGAATTCCGCCCGACGTGATATCTATGTCTTCGGTTCATATCTGGGCGCCTCGTTGGCCGCATCATTGGCTTTGACCGAGACTCATCCTCACGAGAGGACAGCCATCCGTGGCTTTGCGGCTTATAATGGCATCTACAACTGGACCATGTTTCTACCCGACCACCCAATCCACAAGTTGCCAAAAAACCGACCAGTCAATATCTTGGAGGAGATTCTTGGTCAACCGACGGATCCTGGCTTCCAGGAAATGAAGTACAATGCCGAGACTCTGTTTGCTAACCCCACCGGTCTTTTTGACCCCTTTGCTAGCCCCTGTCTTTTCTTCCATACGCCGGGTCTTCTTGTGCCGCCTGACTTTCATTCCACCGCAGAAACTAGATCATCCTTATTAGGGTCCTCCGAAGGGCTCACAGATGACCAAAAATTCGAAGCTATCATGGGGGCCATAATGGGAGGACCCGAGCAGGCACCGCGGCGGTCGCCTCTGGTATTCCCACCAAGGACGTCAACCCTGAAGATTCCCGAGTGCCTGATACTGCATAGCAAGGCACAAATGCCTGTGGTCCCTCATCGGAGAGGGTCTAGGAGGTTGAAGAAAATACCCGTCAGCAACCACTTTCGGACCCAAGCACACGAGCTGGCTACGGTCATGCGCCGGAGCCTCCAGAAAGTCGAGTTCAAGGAGCGCATGAAGTGGGATGACAGTTTTGGAGGGTTCGGAGACGACATGGACAGGCGGGTGGGCTTGCGAGACGTCGGGTTCGTACGCTCTGCCTTTGAAATGCCCGCCGTCGCACAAGCAGCCATCGGTGACTGGCTGGAAGACCGCGCGACGATACATCCGAGAAGCCAAGTATCACATCATTTTGACCCGGAACACTTCTGGGGCAACTACTGAATCCGTATTTATAGAGGTGTGCACATGGGGAAGACCACTGCCGCCGGGCGTCCATTGCGAAGCTATATATAACCAGATGGTCGGCTCCGGGATCCCCTCTAGGCACTGTCGCACGTGTCCCGACACCGGTTTCTACTTATTAAAACCATGAGAGCGATATAGTTGCAAGCATAGTCCTTTAATTGATTATGCACCATAGAGAGAGAGATTGAGAGACCAGCAGTATAGGTTTCGCAGAAATCGCATTGATGGCACATCCCTTTTTCTCAGGAGATGTCTAAGTATTTACCCACCTGCGTTCAAGTCATGTCACATTGGAAACTAACAATCATTTTTGTTTTTATTTTTTGCCAATCCACTAACTATATAAATAGGCCAAAATAATGATAACCCAGATGCCGTAGCCAGGCTGCCATTGCCGTAATAAAAAAAACAGAATGAAGACCGGAGGTTGCAGCCATCTCATTGTGCAGCTAACCTGGCCGCTACTCTACTTGAGCTTTAGCTGTCACCCCCTGTTTTGGAATTGCAACCCACTCTGCCCCGCGCTCCGCTTTGTCCCAAGCCAACACCGACTTGCTCCCAGCAATATTTCGGACGTCGCATCATAGAAACCAAACCACCACCAAACAATCACGACTTTCTTGGCAAGGCCGTTGACCCATAGCCCATTGTCACTGACCAAAGACTTGGAATATGGCTGCTTTAGAGACTATCGAGTCCTTCGTAGAAGGCGCCCCTCCTGGAGAGGTAACTACCATATCCTCCCACCAACCAACCCCCTCTCCTTTACTGTTCGAGCTTCATGCTGACCATGCACACGTGAGAATAGCTGGCAGATGTCATTGCTGGTATGCTTCCATACCCTACTATAGACCGACCTCGATCATACCCGCGAACCCCCTCCTGACCATCTCAATCACTAGACATCAAGGCTTTGACCGTCTCCGATCCGAGCCTTGTCTCCAAGCTCGGACCCGCGTTCGAGAAATACAACGAAGAGCAGTTCGCGACCGTCAGGCTCCCAGGTAGCAGCCAGCCGATCATCGTCAGCTCGCACAGCTCGCTCGGCAACGGTCGATACTACGACGTAGAAAGCTCCTCGAGCTTCGAGTACGATCATGCGACACAGGTGTGATTCCTCCGCCCGCGAAATGCAACGTTTACAATTCATGGGTCCCCGGAAGTGTTAACCGAACCATTGCAGAAAGCAAGCGGCGCACAGAGCTACGTGTTAGAGGGCGCACAGGCGGATTTAACGTGGGAATCCCTCCCTCCCGATTGACATTAGATGTCTAAAAGGGATCAATATTTCAGGCCCTGTCACTAATGCTGGAGGCAGGAAATCGACTCTCAAGAGCCTGTCGCCTTATGTGAAGGAGCACTTCCCCAATGCGGCATATGGCGTCTACCCGATCGAGAACGATTCCAAGGTGGCCATTATTATTGTGGCCAACAAGTACAGCCCCAACAACTTCTGGTGAGATACGCGGTTCTGAAGAACACCAGACAGCGCACGATTCCTAATACATCATGAACAGGAATGGACGTTGGCGATCGCTTTACATCTTCGACCCATCATCCGGTGCCCTCGAAGGCAGCCTCAAGGTTGACGTGCACTACTACGAGGACGGAAACGTCCGGCTGCTGACCAGCAAGCCCATCTCTACATCTATCTCATCTGGAACCGGCGCGGGCATTGTGAAGGAGATTGGGAACGCCGAGAAGAAGTACCAAGACGAGCTGAACCGGGGCTTCACGAGCCTGAGCGAAGGTGCCTTCAAGGCTCTCAGGAGACAGCTGCCGGTGACGAGACAGAAGATCGAGTGGGATAAGGTGGCCAGCTACCGGGTGGGCCAGGACATCGGGGGCGGAAGCTCGAGGCGATAAGAGGAGGGTGTTGTTGGTTGAGCTGTTTTGAGCGTCGGTCGGTGCGAGCAAGTAAGTAGGTCATGTAGATCACGTAGTACAATCCCGGCTATTGTTCTACTTCAGAGTTTCAACCGAGACATGGCAAACTCCGGTACCTGCTCGTGGCAGGTTACCACAATGCAACGAAGAAACTTTGGCAAACGTCTATGCATTATTTCCCTGCCCGGGACATCCAGCAGGCCATTCCACAATCCATGACTTATGCATTTGTTCCAGCTGACTTGTCGAGCCTGGAGGTATTGCATTTGCTGATTTTATTACCACTATGGGCAAACAGTTCCCGATGCCGGGGGTGCATAAAGGCACTAAAGTCTTTATGCACCGGGCTCTTTTGGATCCCTAACCTTATTAATCTTGCCAAATCTTGAGATATGGATCTCTCGTTTCCCCGACTCCCAATTTCTCCTTTTATCAAAAACATCCCATCCCCGCATCCCTGATTGATTAGGCAGCTCGGAGGATTGCAGCTGTCAGTTATGCTTGCATAAAACTCAACGCTGCTGCTATGTGTTCACTAAGACGGGTTTAATTGGCTGCAACCGCTTCGCACCCCGGCAATAGGCCCCGTACATTATCTTTATTAGCGGGAGCACCTAGCTTAGTAGTACCAGTACCAGGGCTGTCTTCAATCCAATTCGACATCTGATTTTCTATGGTAATCCCAGGACCGAGTAAAAGAAACGACAACTTGGCTGCTTCTCTCCCGCCTCCATCTTCATCCTCCCGACCCTTCCTCACCACCCCAAGAAGATCAACCCGCCCGCAACTTTCGTTGCCTTGCACTTCGAGTTCAGCGCCGTCTAGATTCTCTACTTACTCAACTTGTGTTTCTCTGATATCTCCCCTTCTATTCGCCCTTCCAATCCCGATTTTTTGCGCCAAGTCCCCCCCAACAATTCACAATGGCCGCCCAGGTGGAATTGACTTATCAGGATGTTGCTGAGCACAACCACAAAAAGGATCTCTACATCGTCGTCCACGACAAGATCTACGACTGCACCAAGTTTGTGGACGAGCATCCGTGAGTTTCTCTTTTTCACTTTCGGTCATTCCAATCTGTGCACTTCCGCTCTGCGATAAAGGTGCCATTACACCGATAAGCGGTGTCTGACACAGTACCCTCCCCAGACATGGACGACATTTTAACTGACACCTGTCATTATCCCTTATAGCGGTGGTGAGGAGGTTATGTTGGATGTCGGTGGCCAAGATGCAACCGAGGCCTTTGAGGATGTTGGCCACAGTGACGAGGCCCGCGAAACTCTCGAGCAGCTCCTGATTGGCAAGCTCAAGCGTCAAGTAAGCAACCAACCTAGTCTAATAATGCCTCGAGCCCAAACCGCACTTCCCTTGCTGGCCGTTTCACAGCTAACCTTTCGCACCTACTTAGGCTGGCGACCCTGCCCCCAAGGCGGCTACCCCGGCCAACAACTACGGTGCCAACACGAGCTCCGCCGGCATGGGCTCCATGCTGTACGCCGTCATCCTGATCGGTGGCCTCGTCGCGTTCGGCGCCTACCAGTACATGCAAAGCCAGGAACAGACCACGGCTGCTTAAGCGACAGTTGCCCATCGCAGCTTTGCGCGCCAAACATTTAAGAGCCGGTTGTGGGAGCGGGACGCATGGCGCACACATCTAAACAAGAGAAGAAGATGGCCATGCGGCGAACACAACGCACAGATGAACGGTTCCTCACTATTTTAATGAACATCTTTCAGGATTCGGAACGTGTACAGGAGTTGATTTCTGGAACGAATCACGACGAACATAGCTTCTATACTTGAACGTTTAATAGACCACCGACCATTACTCTTGGTGGTCCTTTACCGCCACTGAAGATTCGAGGACCATCCCTGGACTGAATCGAGCATTACCCCTTTGCTGGAGCTGGCCGTCAGTATAGATAGCAAATGTGGCACTGAGCTGCTCATGCCGAGCTTTCCGCTTTCCACTGGCCATTTTACCGTCGTCTTTGGTGTGTAGCAGCGTGTTGTGAGTTTGTCCCCAGGGGATATCATGTACATAAATCCGCCGGAGTCCGAACCTCGGGAAGGATGGCTGGCCGATTGGTGTTCTCGGGTATCCAAAGCTACCCCGCGTAACATCTATTGTATGCGACTCCTACTTCCCCTTTACTGCCCTGTCATTGGACAAGCTGGGTCTTTAAGTAAACCCGATAATGTGCTGGAAGCATTCCATTGAATTCTCCGGGAATCGGCGGATGGGTCGGTCGACCACTGGTATGGGCTAACTGCTGCTCACGCCCCTCAAGATAACTGCATACATCGGATACTCACTACTAACCTTACTTTAGTGGTCCAATTGCATTTCCTGGCCCCTAAGATATATATGTCTTACGATGTAGTCCGTAAAAGGGTTTTATTAGAATGGAGTAAGCTCGAGTTTCGAGTCTTAATACGGATAGTATATTAATAAGGAGTGTACGTTTGCCTTGAGCAGTGCGAGTATGGTACTATACATATTCTTTCGTTTCCCCAGTTTAATTCCTAACGAAAGAGAGTCTCTTTTGTCCAAATAAAAGTACACGATATATTCAACATTGTTACAGCTATCGGCATGTGCTGAGCCCCTTTACTTGTGGCTGTTGTTCAGTCTGCTGCTTAGATGGTTAGAGGTGAAGGAAAATGGATAGCCACATGCAAGAGGGTCTATTGTACATACACCCGCCCCCCTGAAAGTTTGTTAAATTCATACCCTCGCGTGAGAGCCCTTGTACAGGTATTTCATGCGTCCGCAATACCTCTATCGTGCTGAAACGTATAACAGCTGTTCAGTGGGGGGATATCTTTTACGGTAGTAACTCCTCTGTTTTTTTATGTTTCAAATGGACGTTCGATGTACTTCCTACATAAATATGGCCTGTTGGTACTTCGTCTGAAGTCCGAAACGGTATCCATCGTTTAACAAACTTTCAGGGATCCTATTGTAGAAGCAAGCAAGTTGATTGTGGTGCCTGGCCTGTATTTCTCTACAGGAGAAAGCATAATAAGCACAATATAATCCGGGCATTGATAGCCTTTTGCGAGTTCAAGTTTGATGGGGAAAAAAGGCTGGCCTGGATGCGGCTCTTCAGCCTTCTGTAGGCAGCCCAACCTCCAACTGACTGACTTTCAGTGCTGGGTCGGTTCCACCTGCTGTTAAGCAAGTTAAGTTAGCTTTACCAGCTGCTACAGCCTTCCTTGTCTCCTGTGCTACATCACATCACATCCATTCTTTCATTCATTCAGAACCTCACCTTGGTCTACCCTCTTTCTTTGCTACCAAGAACAACAACAATCACCACCATGTCATCCAAGCTGGGTGTCAACGGCACAAAGCGTGCCCTGGCGCCGCCCTCGCCTTCACCATCGAATGCCTCGAATGCCTCCCACGGCACCCCGTCCAAGCGACAGAAGCGCGCCGATGCTGCCAATCGTATTCGCGACCATGCCACCCCGACTCCGGCCGCCGCCGCTGCTGCCAGTCAAAGCACCAACTTCGGCGGGGAGATGATGACACAGCTGACCTACGCTGTCGAATTCCTCAAAGCCAAGGGCGAGCCCAAGACCTTCGCCGACATCCTCAACCATCTGACCATGCAACACCACTCCGAGGAGATGCAGTCCAAGTTCGTCAAGTATCTGCGCCGCCATCATCAAATCAACTTCCTGCCGGAGACGGAACCTGTTCCCAAGTCGGTGCCTGCCTGGCGACACGGCAAATACGAGTTTCGCGCCAAGATCCCCGGCGTGGTCGACAAGACGAGCCTGCTGCAGTATCTGCAGAACAAGACGGACGCCTCCAAACTAGATGTCAAGGACTTGAAGGACGGCTGGCCCGACTGCGACCAAGCCATCCGGGAGCTCGAGAGCATTCACAAGATCCTCGTGGTCCGCACGAAGAAGGACGGGCACGCCAAGTACATCTGGCGCGACCAGCAGGAGCTCTTCAACAAGGTGGACCCCGAGTTCCAGGTCCAGTGGCAACGGGTCAAGCTCCCGGCCCCCGACGACATGAACAAGAAGCTCATCTCGGTCGGCATCAAGCCGGCCTCGGAGGACCCGCAGCTCAAGGTGAAGGAGACCACCAAGGGGAAACAAAAGCGGAAGCCCAACCGGACGACAAAGAAGGTCACCAACACCCACATGCAGCATCTCCTGAAGGATTATAGTCACCTCAAGAGGGGCTGATGGAAGAGCGGTCGAGGGATTCATATTTCTGGTTTCTGCGGCTTAATCTGATTCCGCAAGCATGGCATTGGCGTTTGGGGGCGTTCGGATCTCTGGCAGCATCTGGTGAGCTATCATGGTTAGACTAATAAAGCTCTGATTTTTCGTCTTTACACGACATGACATGGCTGGTCTCCTTGAAATACTGCTACCGGGCTTCTAAACCCCGGACACCCCTGAGAACACCTTCACTGCGTGTCTCAAGATTGCCCACTCCGACTTGCTGCGATACCACTGATGAGGCCGCCCAGGCTATCTCCGTCCTGTCGCGTGGTTGAACATGATCCCACGTCGCTTGAAATTTGTGGTTATAACCGGACCCCAGCCATCCCTCGAAGGGCTTTCAGACCCAAATATTTCGGAGTGATTCCAGGCACATTGGAGAAATGTGGCAGCCTCCAATCGCATGTAAAATTATTTTTGCTTCCAACCATATGAGCTGGGCGAGCACAAAGTCAGTCTGGACCGCGTCGTGATGACTGATTTGCTTTGCTACGGCTATTCCCCGCAAGTCATACTTGGGCTTGCTTGTTGCTCCGACGGACTGGCTGATTGCTGATCACATATCACGGGGCGTTCTTCTTCACCGACAGAGTAGTGCCAGCCCCCGGCCTCCTCGCCGTATTACTGATCTTGTGGTCGTCGGTTCACATACCCAACCCCCCTGTTACTGACCTGCTAGCTACAATTGCCGAGCGAAAAGTGCTAACTGCCGATCCACCTACTTGCGCCTGCGCAAGGCGGAGAGAGCTGCAAGCCACGAACCCGGTAGTATGTAAAGACATGCCACAAAGTAAGCAAGCCCGCAAGCCAACCAGCGGAAGGGGGGGAAGGATCCTTTCCCACCAAGGAAGCGGGAGGCGCCCGCGCCCGCATCATGATATGATCAGGCCCGGTGGCTTGGGGAGGGAGCAGGAGTGTAACAACATATCGTATGAGATATACGCATTGATAGGAAAAGAAAACAAAAGATACCCAACCGGTTGCCTAGTTTCGAACTGTTTCTTATCCCCAGGGTAAACCCGTCGTCTCGCCTCGTCGTCTCGCCTCCAAACTCACCGCCCCTCGATTCGGGGGGTAAGTAGCCAGCGCCCACGGCCCTGTGACCTACCGGGCCTGCTGGTGTATATCTGATTACTGAACCACTCGCATAACACACCCTGGCAGGACCGAGGTATCGTACGATGGCGGGGGGTGATCCTTTTACACCCTTTCTGCTACGTTGCTCTACGAAAGTCGAATCCAAACCGCTTTCTTGTGTTACATGCCCGTGTATCTATCTGTTCGAACCCTCTCCCGATCCTCACCCGGCACATACCAGACATACGTACGTACTCCCATCACCCGAGGAAAGGGATAAATGATGCTCGGATAGACGGGTGGCTTGGTCATTTCCTGGTAATTAAAAGGGCGTCTTAATGTATGAGACTAGCGTTGAGACTTGCTCGTTGATTACATGATCGGGGGAGTGGCGTGCGATATATACAAGATGAGGACTTGGTGCATGATCGTGCGCTAGCTATATCATAGCCTCGCGTAACCAATGCGATAAGAGCGCCGACGCGAACCCTTGGATGCAAGGTTGCTAGCTAAATATCGAAGACTACTAATCAACTCCTGCAGGATGCAGCACGCAAGCGCGCCATACACTCGCTCACTTTACAGTATCACTTTCTTTCACACACCTGCGCACTGAGAAGCTTTGAGGGAAGATGAAGAGACAATGATTTGAAGATATCATTCAGCTTTCTGAAGATAGGAAAAGTCATCAACATCGAGAAAGATTCAAAATCGGCAAGCAAGCAGCACAGTGCAACCATATAGGCTCCGTCCATGCTGATGTTCTCCATCTGCCTGAATAGCCCAAAAGCCATCATAGTCCATGACACCTGTCTTGTTTTCTATCCCATGCACTATGATGTGATAGAACCTGCAGGTGGCTTGTGATCATTGGGCCGTCCCCCTCCGACTCGCATCCCATCAGCTCTGACATCCCGGTAAGGAAGGAGGTGTCCTAAATCCAACATTCGTTTTCGTCCGTATCGACTCGGCTCGATGTCTCACAAGATAGCAAGACTGTACAAGACAGGAAGGAATACTTGGAGCATGCTGTTTCCCGATGAGCACCCAATAGATGCCGCACACTTATCCGCAACGGCCCGTCTTCCGTTGCTACCATCCTTCCGCTTCCCGCTCTACCTTTTCGTGGCTGCTCCTGTATCGCCACCAGCAGCAGCAGGAGAGCAAGGAACAACAGAGACGCCTCCGTCGGTTCCACCACTAACACGAATCCGCTCGAAGACCTCCAGGAAAAGGTCGGGCTCCTGCCACCCCCCAGCCAGGTAGCGCCCCTGGAGGATGAACTGGGGGATGGCGTAGAAACCTCGGTCGCGCACGTCGTCGAGCAAGGCCGTCATGTCGCAGTCCCGCTCGTCGCTCTCCAGACAGGCGCGGACCTCGGCCGGCGGGAGGCCCAGGACGCGGGACCCCACGTCCACGAGCCACGCCTGGGATGAGAGGTCCTGGTCCTTCTCGAAGTAGTCGTGGTACATGATCTCGAGCAGTCGTATCTGCATCTGCGGACCGGGGAAGCCTGGATCGCCACCGTCTCCTCTCTTTGTTGTAGAGGTGGTCGAGTCCGGGATTCTCGCAGTGCTGGGTGCGGTAGTAGATGTGCCCTGCGAGGCGAAGGCGGTACTACGCCGTGTCGTCGTCGTTGAGCTTCCCTCGAGCGCCAGGCGGAGAAGTTTGTGCGAATCCCTCGTATTTCCCGTCAATCCTTTCCAGCTGAAGTCTATGCCAACTCTGTCGCCCAGTCGACTCCATTCTACCAACCTTGAAGGCGGATATTTACGCTGAAACACATAGTACTCTTGTTTATTGTGGGCTGAAGAGGATCAGCTTATATTCGACCACACAACGTTAGGATTATGAATGGCTGTAATGTGGACAAACGAACATGGATGATTGGGCAGATAAGGCAGGCGTTTGAGAACTAGGAGTTGAAAGGGGTGTCAGAGCCAGTCCTGAGGATACAGAACGTCGGGTTTGTGAATTTGGGATGATATTACCATGCTTCCGTGGACCTCGCCGTAAAGCAAGCTCAATGTAAACTCTTCCTCGATGCTTCATGGCAGGACAAGGCAGTTTGGAGATAGAAAACCATCATAGACTCACCACTCCGAGCAGCATGCGGATTCAAGACCATTGGCGAGCACGTCACCTCAAAGGCTGCCTCCGGGTGTTGTTTCCTGTAGATCTCGATGGCCGTGTTTAGGCTCCTCAGCCCGATGTAGCAATGGGGACAAATTGTATCGAGAATGAACTCAATGGTAAAGTGCGTGGTTTCCGCAGCAGAGCCACGCTGCGTAGTTGTTAGCTCGTTGCGGTTCTCTCTTTGTCCCGTCTTCTCCCTAACAACTGTAGGTTGCTCGTCCATAGGAGACAGTAGGTCTTTGATGCTTGCCATCTCGTATTATGATTATGAATTCCAGAGTAGGAGACGCTATAAGCAGAGCAACCTGAAGACTGGGCCTTTTGGTTTCGATTTACCAGGCGCTCTCTTGACTGCCAGGTGGGCCTTGGATTGCTATGTAAGCGTACTCTCTGGCAGATGGATGTATAGAGGGTGCTTTGGGAAGCCGGCCGAGACATAGCAAGCCGGTACAAAAAGGAGACGGATATAAGACAAGAGCCAGGCCCAGGATCAGATAGGAGAAGACGCTAGGGTTGGCGGCTGCTGACTTGGAGGAGCACGGCCGTGGAGTGGTAAGGGTGGAGGGGGGCATAGATATATAGCTGCGGCACGGCGATAGAATTCAACGGGCATCTTCGTGTGTGCGTGTCCCTCTTCTGGTATGTTGCAGCGATCAAGCAAGAGGCGAGGCGAGGCAAACGCGGAGCAGCCGCAAATTGTAGCAACGTTTGTATGACCTTGGAATAGCATGCGACCTCTATGCCGAGGTAGCAGCCAACCTGACCTTAAAAACAAAGGTTAGAAGGCATTGGAATTGACAGCATGGCAGATGGAAAGATGTCACCTTTTTAAATTTGCCATGCCAATGATGGATGGGAATGGGCGGCTTGTCCCCCCCATTCTCTCTCCATTCGATTCGGTCTTGTACCTAGGCATATGATTTGTGATCAAAGCCGGGTGGATGTCACACCAACTGCAAATAGACCGTCCGTACTTGCCTTCGGTGCCTATACCCGTTGCATGTGCCAAACAAAAACAGACAAATCCAGCCCCCATCCACCATCCGCCCGGGCTTTTCAGCGATCCCTGCCAGTGTAAGCAACTACATTCAACTACATTACATGTATGTCAAGATAGAAGTTCCCCACCAGATGCGACCATACCAGTTCACTAATACAATAAATACATATATACATTCAATCTACGTATCTCACTAGACCCTCCCGTCCTATAAGCCACACCCATGCGCCCGGTAACCTACCCGTTAGTGGGGATTGAAAGAAGCGCAATGTACTGCAAAATCATCATGACGGAATCCAAGAGATACAACCTGGCAAGAGCACCGTTAGAAAAGACAGATTGTCCCGACATATAACTCCGAGGGAAAGCAAAAAACTTTGACACCAAATCAACCATGCCGGCGAAAGAGTCGAAATGAATCATGGAGCAGAAACAACCGCTTTCTCGTGTTTTTTTTTCCCTTTGCAGGCTAAAATCAATGCAGGCGCAACGAACTTTGGTCAAGAACGCCGAGCTACTCTACAATATACCCCGAACACGCCGGATCCCCTTCTATCTCCTGCCCTGCAGCCCTGCAGTTCTTTTGTCGTATCTGGGTGACCGTGCTTGCCCCCATTGCACTTCCCCTTTTCCCCCCTCCTGACCTCATGTCCCATCTGTGCTTTCATCAGGACTACCGAGCCAGTCCAGTCTATTATCGATAAGTTGTCGCGCAAAGGAAAACCCAACCAAAAAGTGGCAGGGCGAAATCACCAGCCCAATCTCGTAGCCATCGTCAAGAAACTTGCATAGCTTGGGCCGCTCCATTATTACTTCTTCCGGCGAGGCTCGCATCATGCCGGATGCTATTAAGTCTAGGGGTCCAACCTTTTGGTCGCCGGTCCCCAACGAGCCATCTTGCCACCCAGATCGAGCAACGGGTGCGCAAAAGCACGATATCTCCTCTTATTAACGCCGCTCGGTGTGATTCCCTCTGAAAACGAAGAGGGAAAGAAAAACATGCCGCGCCCTTGGGTATTCTGGTGTCCGAGAAAAGCAAAAGGACTCGTGCCTGACAAAGGAGATCTATCGATTATGAATAACGGGAATGTGCTGTGTGCTATGATAGTCGGGCTATCGCCGGCGCCGTCAATGGTATCCGAATCTCGCCGAGTGCTCGAAAATGTTGGTGTAGGGTCCGCCATCCTATTGGGACACCGTCGGCCACATCTCGCCTGGGCGGTGTTTGGGGTCAAAAGTATTCGTTCCTGGGTCCGTGCTGTTGGGCCGGCGGATGCCCGCTGCGCTGCCGTAGTACATCTGACCCATGCCATTGGGAGTGAAAGATTGATCGGGATCAGGGTACACGTACGCAGCACTGCCACTGTTGCTGTGGGTGGGCGAAGGCATGTGCGAGGACATATGCGAAGGCGAGGCCCATCCAACACTGCCCATGTGCGGACTACCGCCAGCGCTACCAGGTCCTGGCTGATGCGGCTCAACACTGGGTTCCAGTGTAGGCGGGGGAGGGTAGCTCGTGGGGTGGGATGTGGGTCGCATTGCCGTGCCAAAGGTAGTAGGAGCTGACGTAGGGCTCTGCGAGTGCATGTCTGTGCGCAGATGGGCTGGTAGTCCACCATTGTTGTTCATGTACGAGTACTCGTTCTGGCGCATGGCATTCGCTGACGCAAGTTCGGCATTCGGCGAAATAGACATGTTGCGGTGAGCTGGAGAAGGCGTATTAAGGGGGGATCCATGGTTGGAACCTGGGTCTCCATCGCTGCGCGATTGGCGAGAGGCGGCTTTGTTGGCCTGCTGAGCCAAGACTGCTGCTGTAGCGGCGGCTGCTTCCTCCACGGTGCCCGAATGGTGATTCTGATGGCGCGTCAAGGTCGTTCGGCGCGTAAAAGTCTTCTGACAGTCGGCATACGGGCATTTGTATGGTCTCTGCCCGAGTGAATGCGTCGATGACGTGCTAAGGAGCTGCTGTCACTGAAAGGCTACATGCATGGAGTTGCTGATTAGTTTCAACGATACTACAGCCATTTGGTTGCGTTCAGGGCAAAGCTTACCTTTCCGCATCGTTCGCACATGTGCGGCTTCTCTCCAGTATGCACTCTTTGATGTACGGTCAGGGCAGAGCGCTGGATGAACTGCTTGCCGCAACCCGGGTAATCACAGACATGGGGCCGAATCCCACTATGGATACGTTCTGGATTGATCGAGTTAGCATATCACAACAGGAAGGTGATATCATTCTAGTACGCACCATGTCTTGCCAAGTCAGAGCGACGGGCAAAGCCTTTACCGCATGTACTGCAAGGGAACGCTTTCACCGGAGGCTGGGTCTGTTGCTGCTGCTGGGCATGTTCCATTTTGACAGTCTGAGGGTACCCTACTGTCATGCCATTTCCAGTAGGCTGCATTGTGGACATGCCGGGAATCATCATGCCAGGGGGCAAGGATGCTTGCATGCCGTGGTCTGGCATTGTGAGGTGCGCATGCATGGACGTCGGGGAACCGTATGACCGCGCAGTGGCGGCCATGTTCAAAGCATGTAGATCGCCAGGACCGCCTCTAGAGTAGTGCGAGCTCTCTGAGCCATGTGGTGAGTTCGATCTGTCAATGCCGGCGCCTAGCAGATGGGGATGCGATGCAAGGGTCGGAGGCTCCGACACAGTAGGCTGTCCGTTTACAGCTGCCACCGCGGCCGAGTTCCTCTTATCCAACATGTTTGTAATGTTCATAATTTCTGACGGCGGCGACCTCGACATGTTCACACTGTTGGTACGTGCGCTTATTCGACAGAATTAATAGCTAGTTTGAGCTTGCCTTTTTACTCAGCACCATCCACAGATGATGACTCGTTGGATAAGGTTTTCCTTATAAGGGAGTTCCGCAGAACTCGAGAACTCTCTGCTTAAAAGGACGAGATTGCTTTGCCTGTTGAGACTGTCAGTCAGAAACACAATTCTACTTTGAGGGGAAGCAATGCAAGTCGACGTATCGCAAGCAAGTCCTATACGTGATGAGCCACGCTGGGGGTGCGTTATGGACGCCAATATAGCGGTGAGTACCCAAGTTGGCCACAGCCAATATTGATCGAACACAACCCGATGACAAACCACCCTAGCGATGCACCTATAGGGACGGGTAGTGAGGATTCTTACCTGTCCGAGAGAGATTCGAGGGAAACCTGTTTGCTGGGAGACTTTCACAGGCCTGTGAAGATAATTCGAGACCGAAAATGAGCTGTATAGATCGGCAGCGTCGGAAGCTCGGAAGCCAAATCAGTTGGATGAGAAGCTCGCAAAAGTATTTCTGGCGAGTTGGTTCTGTTGATATTGTCCGCGTCTTGGCCACGTATGCCCGAGATAATCAAACCACCGCACTTTTTGTTTCGTTGCAGACTGTCGAGTTCAAGTATCCCAGCACCTCTCGCGAAGAGTATCAACAATCCGTGTCTGCGCCGCAGTTCCCTCGTGTGCTCAATTTCCAGAATGAGTGAGGTGTCTTTCTTTCGATGTCGCGTCAATGACTGTCGTTTTGGCGCGTCAAATGGCGGGAGTGTAGGTCCACGGTCAAATAGGATTTATGATGTGCCGCGCAGGGCAGATAGTAGGTTGGCGTCAAGAGAATGTGCGTGGTGGATTTCTGTTGATGGTAAGCCAGGTCTGTTCCCTGATCAGGACGTGTCAGCGAGGCCAGTAGTGGACAGAAAGCAAGAAGAACTAGACGAAACCTTGCTCGGGTGGACTATGCAGTGTACAGGAACAGAGCATCAAGGGTAATCAAGGGAGGAAAGGCGAGGTGTTTGTGGTTTATTTCGGGGGCATCAGTGACACAGCCCTGGGTAGGGGGACAAATTGGATACGCCCAGCGGTTTGCGATCGTATGTGGTTGGGAGCCTTGATGACAGACAATCCCGCAATGGCAGGGCCCATCGAAGTGAGCCATGCGCAGACCAGACAATAGAGGTTTGCCGTCGTCGAGGGCCGACCAACATAGACGCGACTCCTGCTCGTTGGGTAGAGGGTATCTTGTAGATAGATACATACAGGATGTTGTCGAAGCAAACAGCACGGGGCAGCATACAGCAACTGCAAGGCAAACGCTAAGAACAGGGCAGGGAGTGGTCCGGACATACCTTTTTTTTCTAGAAGTTATAGCCAGGTGCAGGACCAAGTTGCGAACAGTAGAGGGAGAGGAGGGCAAGTTAACGGTCGAGAGTCGGATGTGAGAATTAACAACGTTGGTAGGAAGAGGGCACCGCTGCACTTCAAGAGATCGAGGTTGTCGAAAAAAGAAAATTATGTGATGGATGTGACATCGACAAAAAATCAGGATGATTTGGGACTGGGAAAATCGGTTCGCAGCTGGGCCCTGTTGCTTCTTTGGGGGGGGTCGCGGGCTTTAGGTACTTCAATCCCTGTACAGTACAGGAGGTGATGTATTCTAACCAGACCTCAGTCATTCCAAGTGAAGGTCGGGTGGACAGAGCGTTGCTTGTTGAAACGAACTGGGGGCCCTGGTAAAGGAAAGCAAGACCCCGGCAGCCAAAGGGTACGTACTGCATTCAATCAATCAGCCAATTTGGTCAGTGAGGGCCTATTGGGCTTAGGTACACCGTACTTGTACTATCACTGTACAATGAGGTAGGCCTGGCAGATTAGCTGCCCTGAAGGTTTTCATATGTGTCGTGCGTAGGCATCCATCTACAGGTCTGATATTGATATCTGCGACTACATACTTCAACACCCACCAGATCCAGAATGGGCACATTCATGTACTGCCCGGGAATATAAATTGACATATCCGTACAAGGTTGATGCCCAGTGCCGGCAGTGCGACTCGAGACCAGTCAGTCCGTGAACAGTCGTCCAAGATGGCAGCTTTCCTCCTGATACATGTACATTCGAAGACTTACTGTTCAGGACTAACCAGGCCAGAAACTTAGCTGGTTAGGTGAGCTGGCCGGGTGGGGACCTCACCGTGGATGCATTTCTGGGGCGCGCTCTCTGCAGGAACTCGGGTACCTGAAATACGTTGGCATGGCCAACACCTACCCGGCCCGGTCTTAGCACTGTTTTGCGGGTGGGGTATTAGAATGAGTATAATAATGTGCAATACGTCAAAAACTGGCTGCTGTACGAACATCAGACCGTGTTTTGCTGATGACGATCGTTTGCAACGGAAACATCGTGCAAGTCCCGATTTGATTGACTCAATTCGCAATCATTTCGGCCTAGAGAATCCCGAGTAGATGCCAAGTGTAGCCCCGATGGGGCATCGTTCGCCAGTAGGCCATGACCTACTATACTGTATGTACAATGTAGGGAGAGCTTCCACTGGGCCTTCTTCGGGTTGTTCAATGTTCCATGCTAGGACCAGCAGTTCCGTAGGTCTGGGTATGTATGTACTGTATGTCGGTGTGTCCTTACTCCCTACTACCGAAAAGCTTGGGAGGAAAATCCTTCCCCTGTTGGCCTTAAATGTACCCTACCCTTGGGGCCATCATCATCGCTTCCCACGCAAGTAACAAGTATCCAAGTGCTATCCTGCCAAGAGAAGCCTGACAATCGTGGCCCCCTAGGCTTTCCTTGGAATTATGTTCAGGGGTTTCGGTGATATTGGGCTGTAAGAAGATCTGCACCCACCCCCTCGAGCCAAAGCAGACTGCCGTTGGTCACAGCTCTTGACCGACAGTGCTTCTTGGATTCCATCCACCTCTGCTCTAGCAAATCCAATCCAAGCTCATGTCTCTGGACTTGGGGTCAGAGTCCAATAGGAACCGGCGCGAATGCCCAGTGGCCGGAATTGGGGTGGAACATGTACATATCTCCAGTCCTATAAACCTCCAACCAGCTGCATGATACAGCAAGCATGGTGCACCGCCAGTTTGCAGCGGAATGTACTCTGAGATCGACGACCGTAAGGGTGACGATGCCGTGGGCCTCAGGAGATTACCGCCCAAAACCCAGCAGCTACTATCACATTTTCTTCCCTTCTATTCCCAGAAACGGCAATGACAGCGTTACGAGCAAGCCGAATTAAGTGGCACAGTGCTTTATGCCGACATACTTCCCAAGACCTGCATATAATACTTGCCTGGACCAGCGATTCCGGATGCCGTCAAATGCAATGCATGGAACAAGAAGAGCGTTTGACTGCTCAGATATAGCAATTTGCGATATTACACATTTGAAATGAAAATGCCGAGAATGGACATGTTACTGGTCATGGGAAAGGAGGGGAAAAAGAAAAGCCCCCAAATTCCAGTATACCCAAAAACTCAGTACCAGGCGACTTTCGGGTGGCTGAAGCGATTATGACATGAAGCCATCCATCCAAAAGATTGTTCATTTGCTAATTCATCTCCCAACTCAACTACAGGACAGGGCTGAGGCCTTCACCTACTTCTTTTAGTCCGTGACCTAACGCTTCACGTTACATACTACTAGGCGTATGTAATGTCATGTCACTGTACAGCTGCCGGCCCCCTTCTTTTCCTGGACTCTGGAGAGCCCATCCGAGATCCAGCAAATGAACGATCTACGCTAGCAGTCGACAAGCATCAATCAACTGTACCAGTCCAGTTGACTGCCTGTCCGCCCCGAAGCCCGCTGGCCTAACCAATATTGAGCAGGTACGAAGGCACACTTTTATCACATTTTGCAGGCGGAAACGGCGGGACTGCTTCCAAGCCCCCCCATTTTCTCTTACGGCCATCTCCTGAAAGGAATACGAGACCCTAGCGCACCAGACTGGGTGAGTGGTGGATTAGGTTGCTTGGGCTGCTTGGGTAGCTTGGAGGAGGGCCATACAGTAAGTTGAGAAAGCAGTAGCAGCAGTAGCAGCAGTAGTGGTACAAGTTGGCCAAATTAAAGGCCGTAGTTGCTTTTGACTCTATGTAATTTGGCTAGAGGGCCAATCAGTGAAGGCAGACGTTGTTTTCGGTTGTGCAGGATGACATCGATTGCCCGTCAATGCGCCGTTCGTCGCATGAATCTCAAACAGGCACAAAATTGGGCCTAACGCGATGCAGTAGGCTTCCAGAATAATTCGAGAAGGAAACAAGGGGGCAGAGAAGCTGTGGAAACACGGCCCCGATGCACGCCAAGGGGCGCGAGACAAATAGTTTTGCTGCGCCCTCTCTCGGCCAGGTTGCTGCTTTGGTTCTCACAGTCGGTTATTATGGGGGTTTGTATGTGCTTGTTTTCCACACCTAGGACCTAGGTCAGAGCGACTATCACCCATGTCTTTACCCTCTGCTTTGCTTTGCTTGGAGTTGAAGGGGTCACCAACGCTTCATCTTGATCAATCGCGTGTGTCACGGCACGGCCGCCCGACTAGTAGGTGGCTTTGCTCTTTGCAGGCCCATGCCGGCCTGAACGGGGATAGCAAGAACTTGGGGATTGACAGACAGCATGAAATTGGTCAACCCATGGTCCGTGGAAAGACTGCCTCCTCCCGCTGTGGCACCCCTCTCATGGGTCAGAGAGCCCCCTTCATTTCTCCTTTTATGCCCATGAGCTTATGATATCAATTCATCTCGTCAATCTCGGAGACGCCTTGACTTTGGCCCTAGAACACTTCTCGAATCACTCCACCACCCTACTATATTTGGCATCGCCCATGATTCTGCCTCAAACGTGACCACAAGTCCGTGCCGTCTGGCAGCTCCTTACTGGGGACAACTTGCGACCATGACGCCAGGGTCTGCTTGGGTTAGTTGCCCGCTCCCGTGACCCGCGCTTCCATCCCAGTACCAGAAGCCAGCACACACCAGAGTATGGGATAGGACGCGAGCTGGCCCTTGCCAGCCTTGGGGCACGCTCCTCAAGCATTGTTATGAATGCAACGGCCCGTTGGCCTATGTATTTTGCCATTGTTTTGACGGCAGGACACTTGCGTCAGCACGCCTTCAAGCATCTACTGATGTCATTTTGTCCATGTTTGCTCGAAGGACATGCTTGGCCATGGAGAGCGCACCTCCTTTCCAACGACAAGCCAACAACAGTCGAGCAGAAGACGTCGACGCTGATCTGATAGTGCCATATTCACAAGGCCAGATAAGTGGTGCTTCTCCCTTCTAACCTCTCTTGGAGCAACTAGAATCATCTTTCCAGACCAGTAGCGCGGACCCGGCCCACCAACTTTCTACACTATTTTCCAGGCTGATCATGCCATGCCAATTGCAGCATGCTTACCGCTCAAGCAATGTTGCGATCATCACTTCGTTGTCAGCTTCTGGAAGCCTTCCGTATCAAGCTTGGCCAGAGAAGGTCAAGGCTTGGTGCAGTGAAGACTATCGAGTCCGGTTCGAAGGGAAATGCATTCCGACTGGCATTTCGTCGACGGAGACTCGTGTCAATCTTGCACTGCTTTTACGACTCCCTGAAGCTAGCCTCTTCGCCAAAGACGTCATGTCATCTAGCATATGTCTGCCACCATGGGTGCATAGGCAATAACAGCAAATATGAAATTCTTGCGCTATCTGTTCTGCCACAATCATCCAGCCATCCCTGTGCTTCTGCTGCACATCGTCCCCTGCCCTATCTCAGACTAGGCTTGTTCTTACCGAGCTCGGCGAGGCTCATCGCACATCAAACACATTAACCTAGTGTTCGTCGCTGTGTGTGGGGGACTATGCGGACAGAACCGAAGGAGATCTGACGGCCAGGCTGGCGGGACCAGTGCACAGCCTGCCTGTCCAGTGGACTGAAGGATCAGTTGTTAACCCTTCCAACAGTCGGGATACCCGTTCACAGCTTACTTCAGCGACCTTGCTTGTTTCAGTAACGCAATGAGACGAGCATGGACTGCTGCAAAGCAGAGCTGGCTCGCCTTACAACTCCATCGCATTCACGACTAAAATAGGAGTTTGCCCATCGGTAGGATTATCTTCATGGCCCAATCGCAAAGGCCCGTGTAATGTGCGGGTGTCGGTGGATAAACAACATTAGAGGTCGACATGCCAAATCATGGCATGATCTCAACCAGCCTCACAATATTCGCATGTTCGCCAGCTCAATGGGCTTTCTATGGTTTCCCTGTCATGCATCCACGTCATGCAGGAGTGATCCACGGAAAAGACGAGGAGGCTTCCCTCTTTGGAAACCTAATGGGCACGAGAGGTAGGTGAGTGAAGAATGATACGTTTCCTGGCGGGCACTGGAGGGATCTGTATCACTGGTCACATGTCCAAGCGAGGATGCGTCTGAGATTGAGCCAATGCCGGTGTACGTTCATAGCTGGGGGATCTTGGCTCCCTCGCTAAACGGCAGGATCGAATGGGCCATCTTGCGATACCAACCCACGTCACGTCAAGTCAGTAAGGTCTAGCATCAAGTGGTGTCGAATCAGCACGCTTCCCATCGGACTGGTGCTGACCTTGTCCTAGTTTTGGCGCCATGGCCGAATAGATATCGCATCCCTACCGGGTATTGCAGACAGATCGGATGCCTACGATTCCCACAAGTTAACCAACGTTGAAGCGAACGGGCTCGCGGAAGTAGATTTCGCTCGGGCCCCGAGCAGAACCCCGAGAAGAACCCCCATACTCTCGTACCTCAGCACCTTCATATCTGAGCATCGTTGTCTGCTGCAAGAGGAGGTTCGAAATTGGCGTAGACAGGAATGACCAGTCCACACATGGTATCCTTTTGACCGCCCCTTTGGACCTACGTGCAACTAAAGGTTTCTGGCGCTTTGGAATCACCAATTGGACAGAAGAGATGCTATGTCCTGGTTTTCTTTGGGCTCTTGGCCTGCAGAGGCATGTATTCTCTGATCCTCAGCTTCAGCACGACAGGCTATTCGTGGAAGCCACTCTGCGGCTCTCGGGTGATCATCCGTGAGTCCACCAGTGTCCCGAACCCCTGCACTAACACCCCTTGTCGAGCATTGGCACCCTTGTCGCAGTTGCTCACACACGTACGACCGACACTGCTGCGGTAGAGCGCGTCAAATAAGCCCTAGAAGCGCGTTGCAGGCGCGGCGCAGCTGTCCAACTGACGAGTATGAGACCGCATGCTTTGTCGTCATAGCAACTGCTTAACCCTTTCGCCGCTGTATCTTCAGATACTGTCGAAAGACGTCCAACATCGGTGGTGAAGAAGGACAGCCCGCATTGATCATAATACAAATACATGGAATACGCTCGGGCTCTTTTCGTATCCACTCACATAACACAACGCGTCAATCCCTGCTCGCATGATTCTTGAATCAGTCTTCTAAGCTTCTTCCGTCCAAGGACTCCAGCTCTCCGTCTGGCAGTGGTAGACAGCCATCAACCAACGGGACGGAGACCCGAGGCGGTGGCGCATTATCTTGCACTAATACTACTGCAGCACATAAACGAACGAGCACCCGCACCTGCGGCGCATCTCACCGACTTTGATGAACCTGCGGTGTTGATACATATGTAGGAGAGAGGGTACAGGAACACGCTGTCCAAGCGCCAGTGGTTGTGCTAAGTAACACCAATAGACAGACAGCCAGACGGATATCCGATAGACAGGCGTCAAACGAGCGGATAAATTTTCCGGGTTACGCGTTTCATGCCCGTCATCCTACGCATGGTCATCGTCGCAGCCTCTGTGGACTCTCTCTCGTAGCTATTCATGGTGGATAGACTGAACTGCCATATGTATTGGAGGCTTGAGCACGACCACACCCTCCCATGTGCCGAGCGAAGGAAACGTTCTTTCGTCTTCGGTTTCCCCCTTTCCCACTCTCGATAATCCATTCCCTACATAACTTAAGAAATGCAGGGATGTATATGGAGAAGGTGTTGCTTTTTTCTTTTACGGCGGGGGGCCTCCTCCCCCTCCTCGCAGAGTGGGCTCCTAAACAACAGTTCACACAGAATGCGACTGCACTCAGCAGTATCAAACGCTCCCTACGCCCGTGGGTTATCTGATGTTCCATAGATTATTCCCTGTTTGGGTTACAGCTCGTCTGGCAGGGCTTTTGACGTCTTGCTGGCGTGCTAAAAGGGCGTGCGTAAATGCACCGGTCTCTCTTCAGCCGCCGCCTGGGGGAGCCGTCTCAGACGGACTCGAAAATAGCACTACGGAGGAGGCATCCATGCCACATCAGCACCCTGGCCACACCGCTTTTCTAGAAGAAAAAGAAGCCCCCCGCACCCCCCTACTTTGCGTGACATCGAGTGCGGCCGCCCACTATACTTATCACCACCATTGGTGACAAGCAGCGGGCGGAGGGCAAGGGGAGGCGCAAACTATAAGACTGATTCAATATAGCTCTCAGCAATGGCCCGCGGTCCGCGTCCCGGGTCCTGCTCAAGATCATGCGTGTTTACCTGGTCCTTGTTACGGCGATCCCTTTCTTCCATCTCCACCATCAGCAGTCTGATTGCTGCGAAGCGAGCGATCATCTTTAACCTTAACCTCTTGTAACCTGCCGTGAGCTTGTTCCCTTCACACTTGGCTGCGAACATACGCGTACCTGCTGGCACACCAGGATGATGAATAAGCGAGTAGTATTCCTAGCCTGCCCTCCCGTGGGGAGGCCTCTCGGCCTGAAACAAAATACGACGAGGTGTAGCTGAATATACCGCACGCATGCCGGGCGGCACCCCTGAGTAGGGCAAGAGGTAGGTTAGAGCGCCGCCGGAGCCGTAGTCGCAATGATGACTTACCTCCGCCGAGCTGCGACCTGGTGGGTTTGCGCAATGGACTTACGCACCCGGCGGGTTAGGTGCTAGACCAGTACGGGCTGCGGCTGGAGATCCCCGACCCGCTCACCGTTGTCTCCTGAATCCTGGAAGCGCTGGGAGGTCCCGCCCTTCATGCGGGTGTTGTTTAGGCGGTGATACGTGCTCGGCTTTTTGCAGAGTGTTGTTGGCAGGCTACGAGCATTCCACGGTGTTTTGCATTGGTTTCCTGGCCGTTACCGCCCCCGAGACAGCGAGGAGGCAAGGGTTGTGACCCAGCTCGGATGCGACGATCAAGAGAAGAGGGGTTGCCTCTTGTCTGTCATAGTATTTTCCACGATGATGGTATTTTCCATCTCCGCAAGCTTGTGTCCTTGAGTCCAGAGGACGGAATGTCTGCAGGACTGACGACCCTTCCTGGGACTGTGTCTTGGCGGACACTGTCAGTGGTAGCCGTTCACTAATTTAGATCCATGGGACCTATGTTCACAGCGCTCACCGGTGCTATTATATTATAGATCATTATGAGAAGAATCAGGTCTTGTAGTTATAACAAAATCCCGGATAGCTATCCGGAATGGCAAAAAGGGTGGTTTACTTGAACTCGCGTGCATTAGCTGTGATTCACTCGTTTGCTAAAAGCTGCTCCTGCATCACACTAGCCCTCGGGGTGTGATATCTACTAATATCTACTCATCGAGGGACAGAAAGCAGGTAACGGAATGACTGCTGAGCTTAAAAGTCGCCAAGCAGGCAGAGGAGCAATCTATTTTCGACGAAGAGAAAGAGTGATCGAGGCTGAGGTCTTCAGCACAGTAGGAAATCGTGTGAAAGACCGTCAATATACTGAACGAACATAACCATAACAGCACACTCAACACTCAAAAGCATCTCAGTGTTCCTGATTGATGGCTAACTACGTATCTCTGTCTTGGAATAACCTATTCGCAGTAGTTGAATGGCTCCAGGCCCATGTTCACGCTCATGTGTAAATTAGATATAGCTTCCCGAATGCGATTGCCAGAAGCCATCTGCGCCGGTATGGATGAGTTCTACATGACCCGCATCCAACCAGAGTGGCACACATTCAAAAGTGTCAATTGTAATCGACCTGTATCACTTAAAGCTACTCAAGTTCATACAGGCTCAAGTTCGTTGCCAGTCCGGCCCATCGAACACGGAGTCGGCTTTTCCACGATTGTAGTATGTACACAGGACTGATGGGTATGGGCAGCGTCCCCCTTTTTCCTTCGAGTGCCGTATTCATTGAACCGAGTTTGGTGCAGAATCCTCTGCATGAGTCTGCTGTGGGCGGTGCATATTGTGAATATAGATACAGCTGGAAGGCAATTTGGTCGGCGACGCTTCCCGGACAAAATATACGAGTTGCCCCTATTTGACATTGGCAACTTAAATATACGAGCTCCTTAACAGACACCAAGATGCATACATAGGTCGCTCTTGGGAAGTACCATCCAAACCCTGTGGCCGAGTCCACGCGTTACCGCCTTGGACTTGATGCCACCTTTCGATGGGAAGCCCGTGATCTTCGAGGCCAGCTCAGGGCTGGCTTTATTTGGATAATTCGCCTCATGGATTGGGCAGTTCTATCTAAAGGCTGCAGTCCTCTTGCCTCCAATTGATTCATATCCAGCTACTCAGTCGTTTTTCCTATCGTATCCCTAGCTCTTCTTGCCTTTCGCCGAGCCTCTGATTGCGCAGAGAAGTGCTTGAGTAAACGAGAGATTGTCGTACGTTTGCCGACACAGAAGGGCTCTAGACATATCTTCTACGCAGTTCCCCTCGTCCTGCATCATAAGTGGTGCCTTTTCTCATTGTCAGCATGATCCGCAACGCGTTTACAGGTCGTGCTACATCTCAACCACTATATCAAGCATCAAGATCACGTATCCACCAAGCTAGTATTTTTCTCTGTAAGAAAGTGTCGATGTTGCTGTTAGACATGCAACTGCTCTATCTACACGCTTCTTAAAGAAGAAAGATGAGGAACGCAAGACTGCCCTTTCTTGCGCAGATGCGCCATCCACAATGATGGTGCTATCCTAGACGCCAATATGATATCCACGGCATTGAATGGTGCGGCAGGTCACGCTATATTACCCTCGACGAACGTAGCATACTAGACGGATATGCCTTATGATGCATGTCCTATGGCAAGATATCACTGCAACATGGCGGAGCCTCGCCTCAGGTGAGATTGGAAGAGGATGGAGGGTTACGTTCTCTCCAGCTACGAGGCATCGACGAAGCCTCCTCATACGCCATACCCAAGTAATATAGCTGCGAGTACTGAAATTTTAATGTTTCGAAGAGTTCGATCATAACGAGCCGGCATCACGATACTTCATCTAATGTAGTGATTTCCCTATGGCAAGCGAACTTCAAGGGGAGGATGTCATATGCACCCGAGACATATCTTCGGCCCAACAGCCACACGCTGCTCATGAGTACTCCCGAGGTCCAAAAATGCTAGCCCCCGAGGGTGGCTCTCGCTGTGTGCATGGAAATGATCATCTGCAAACCTATATTTCTTGGGGTTCCGGGGTAAGCATTGTTTCTATCAGTCGACTGAATATCTCAACTGCATTCAGCGCATGGCCTCCCCGAGAACCCTCTTTGGCATAGGGCTTCATTAAAGCCCCCAGAAGACTTGCAAGGGGACAAGATAACGGGGAAGGCGTGGCCGTCACATTAAATTCGTGACCTGGAGGCTGCGTCTTATGTAATGAGGAACGTTGGGTTGCCATGGGGGATCGTTAATTCTGTGATGCATCGAGACTCTCCCCCACGCCCGAGGCTGATCGCTGATGGGATGATAATGAGAGACAAGTAGGGCTTGTTTACTAGATGAGATGCCAATAGCCAGGAGGCTGACTTTCGTCGTCACTAGGTCAGCCTGACAGACCATGTGCAAAGCAAGACCTCGCTTGGCTGACCGTCTATGGCGACGAGACCTGCATGTGGCCTTCACTTATTCTTTTGCTGTCCTATGAGCTTTGTTGGGGATTTGTTCTTTTATTTCGCGACGATGGCTAATATAAATTGGTCGGTTGTGAGCCACGGCACAGCCCTCCTGGTAAGCCACCCGAAAGCCCCGGCGAAACGAGGCCGACGGTAGTACGGCTTGATTAGAAATGTCACCAAGCCCCTTTATTGCAAGTAATGCTATTCTGGGGAGGTGACTCATTCCAGGTGAGTGCCGCGCATCGGAAACAGCATAGGGAATACGAATAGCAAACGACGAATGTTGAGTAGTACCATCGTGATATGCTTGCCAGATGTACGTGGGGGCTGCAGATCATGCAAAATCAAGAAACCTAACAATAAAAATAATATAATCCAGTTTGTCACAAAGATATGAGCGAGATAATATAAGAATAAATAGTATCATTTGATCGTTTCCTGAAAAATGCCTGGGTAACTCCAAGTATCCAAGCCTCCTGGGGTACAAACACATGAGATGAAAACAAAAACCAACCGGCTGGAATTCTGACCTGAACACACCAACCCAACAGGCTCACGTTCCGGCCGCCAGCTCAGCATTACCAACGGCAAGGTGCCAACAAACAGACCGCATGGTGAAGAAGGCTCAATTGACTCAGTCTGAATCTCGTAAGAGGCAGTGAACCAGATCGTCAGGGTCTGCGTCATCGGTTCACACGATCGCTTGAGCAGGTAATTAAGCTACTTTTACCTGCTACTTGGGTTTGAACAGGAAAGCTCGCCCATCACATGTGCCTGTGAGACATGGACAACGCAGTGGGCTGGGCTGGGGGCAGCCTGGGGGGTGGACGCCGTCCCGTCCATTCCCCCCACCTTTTACCCCGTGTACAGGTAAAACGGTAGTAGGGAGGGTATGGGCCGTAGGGGGTAGGTCGGGCATGCCCAGTTTGCCAGTTTAGGCGTCGGCTTCCTCCCCCGCCCGCTTGCGTTATGTAAGTGAACTTCACCGCCCCCGAGGAAGCTGGGGGGCCTGACTTGACTTGCATATAAACTAAGGTCATCTGAAAAGCCAACGATGAGTTGGCAGACTTTAGACATGCAATGATATCGCGAGGAATGTTTCTGGCCACACCTTTTATCTCGAGGGGGGCACCGGTGAAGTCGACAAACGGCATCGAGATTAAGAGACATAAAAGAATAAATGATTATTCGAATTGATTAAACATGATAAAGGAAGTAAGTCGCACCGTTTAACTGTCACTACCTTGATTGACCGGAAAATGAATAGGGACGGCGGGTCGACCATGTTCGCCGCATTCGTAATACAGCGCTGGATTCAGAGTAGCGGCCGCCACGACGATGACTCCAGAAGACACCAGATGCCGCGTGAAGGGTGACGATGCCGGCAATCACCCTGTGGAGTTCCCTTCGGTCATGATTCTTGAGCCTTTACTCATTGGCCTGTAGACCTAGTGAAAGATATACACCGTAGGTCAGCACCTTTGATGGCGACAGTCGAAAAACGGGTTCAGAGCTACAGGCGATACCAGTGTTGCTTGCGCGGCGCTGTTGCGCATCCACGGGCGCCATCGTTTGTTGTGTGATGGGGAGCTGCAGGGTGGGGTTGGGTGTTTCTGTGTGCCCCAGGTGCTCGATCAATGTCCTTCACCTTATCGCTGGCCTGTCACTGAACGGATGCCCGGGTCCCGAGATTGGTGCGCGTGAGACGACAAATCATCGGGCGGTCGTCCCGTCGTCAACTCGCAACCCGCCGGCAGTTAATTATCATGCAGAACCAGTCATCTGCATTCCTCACCGTCGTCGGGCGCAAGTGATAACCGCAGTGCTATACAGGCCTGATGGTTGGCTCACCTAGCCTGATTCAAGGTAGGGATGAAGTGAAGACACATGTCGCCGCCCATATTGCCCTCGCCTAGATAGAATCAATCTGCCATGCCCAAAAGTGCCTAGGTAAGTCGGGTAAGTCCTTCAGCAGTGCGACCGAGGCAGAGTTGTGTGTAGGGTTAGGCCGTCGATAAGCAGGTAAAGCACAAGGGACACCGGTACGGAGGTCGTAATTCGGCTGAGTGGGAGCTCTTGCTGCTTGTCTCAAAGTCCTGCACTATCCACGAATGAACCAAGATGAATTGGAATGATCCAGAATGAATCATCCAGGCCGGGCCCCAGCCCTACGGCCGGACAACCCACACCGAGCCTCGCCGAAGTCAAGCACAGACCCTCGGAACCAAGTAGTGGCCAATAACGTCAGCTGGGAATGAACAACCAGTGTATGAATAATCCTCACATCGCGACCTCCAATGATACTGATTTTCCTGAGTGACTCACGCATCGAATGGTGAGCTGCTGGGAAACTTACTTAAGTACATCCTCTATGCTTCTGTTGCCACCAATTCAACCTGTTGTAACACTGGAAGGATCGATATCTGGACCAACGATCCTTCGGGCACCCCAGCAACTCAGCAGATACGCTGCAGGTACAAGCACAACTAGCCAGTTGTTACAATTTCACTGTACTCTACGACCTGGAAACTATTTACGCACACCCTCTCTGCCTTGCATCTGCCATGTTCTCCACCAATAATCTCCCGCAGGGGGCAGTCGATGGCCAGCAAGCGGTCTCGCAACCACGTGCAGAACGTGTTGTGCCTAAACCTATTCCCCAATCACAGACTCTGGATCCACGGAATTATCAGATCGAGCAACTGAAGCGGAGGTTCTCGCCACGGATATCGAGCCTCCAGAATGGCACTACAAATGTGCAGTTCCAACTTAAGCCCTCAGACCCGGACTTTCCCTTTGAGTTGGACTATTTGGAATGCGAACTGCAGATCCCCGAATCATATCCAGATCGAAACCCGGCTCTGCGTGTGCGGAATAGGGACATACCCCGGGGGTTCAGTGTCAACATCGAGAGAGGATGGGACAAACTGGTTGACGAGAAGAAGCCTGGCACCACACTCCTAGCGCTCACAAACGCTCTCGACAAAGAACTCGAAGCTTTTCTATCGGAGAAGCAAACTGATACTGTGAAACTGGTCTCGTTCAAGGACACGAGGCACATGGAATACTCAGCAACGCCAACAAGCACCGTGGCTGAACCGGCTCCAACTACGGAACCCCCGTCGAAACCTCACAGACCCTACGTTCCCAGAGGAGTCATTTACGAAAGACCAGATCGCCCGAGCCAAATCCAGGCGTGCTCAGGAGACCAGGCAACTTGACGCGCGAATGGGACGCTTGACCCTGTTCCACAAATCCGCGGATGGAGTGGTTTACACTTTGCCCCTGGAGCCGAAACGCCGCCATGATCTGCCCTCGAGGCTCCGGGCAGTCCAATCTGTCCAGATGATTATACCTTTACTGTACCCTCTGCAGAAACTCAGAATATTACTCAACGATGTGGAATCCGAGGATGCCGAGGTAGTGGAGGAAGCATTTGCTACCCGAGCTGCTCAGCAAAATCAAATGTCCCTCATGTCGCATTTGAACTATCTTGCGCAGAACATGCATGTTCTAGCTAAGGCTGCCAAGCCTCCAGCACCTAGCAAGCCTACAGTTGAGAAAGCCCCGGTGGATAAAGGGAAAGAAAAGGCACTACCTAACCAGGATGGCAAAGATGACAAAAGCCACATCCAACACATACCGCGGCCTCCGGAATGGGTCATTGTTGGCGAATCAGAGGAATCGGATTCCGATGACCTGGAGTCGTGGGATTCGGAGGAGGGTGAATCTGACGGTGGCGTGGTGATTGTTTCCTCGGAAAGGGTGAAGAAGCCGGTAGATACGCACCCACAGGAACGCGGAACCTCTATTTCGTTCCCGTTCATCGAACTGCATGGCATTGAGCTGCTGCAAGTGTCGATTCTCAGCATCAACGTCAAGTGTGAGCGGTGTCGAACCATCAACGAGGTCACCGGCTTGCAGCCAAATGCAGAGAAGACGAGCAGCTGCAAGAAATGTGCGACACCGTTCAGGGCAACATTCCGTCAGGAGATGGTACACCAGAATTCTACCCGTGCTGGTTTCATTGACGTGTCCGGCTGCACGGCGGCGGACATGTTACCCAGGTAAGCTTCAAGCTCTCATAGAAGGGAAAGCCCGTTTGGCTTACTGATATTTCTATAGTACAATGGTTCCCACGTGTGGACGGTGCTCTACTGCAAGCCCCGGGCTAGTATCGGTCCGGGGCGACGTCACCACCAACGTCTGCCGCGAATGTCATGGCAAATTCTCGTTCAAGATCCCCGAAGTCAAATTCCTCGCCATCAGCCACGGCGCTGCACTGCCGCCCACGATGGGTCCGAAACGACGACAGGAGAAGCTGGGTCTCCACATCGGCGATCCGCTTCCCAACAACGGGTCGTGTGCCCATTATAAGCGCTCCTTCCGCTGGTTCCGGTTCTCCTGTTGCAGCAAAGTCCACTCGTGCGACAAGTGTCATGACGAGGCCGAGGACCACCTCAACGAGTGGGCCAACCGGATGATATGCGGCTGGTGCAACCGGGAGCAGAACTACGCCGTGGAGGCGTGCGGGTTCTGCGGGCGGAGCGTCATCGGCAAGAAGGGCCGAGGCTTCTGGGAGGGCGGCAAGGGCACCCGAGATAAGAGGAGGATGAGCCGTAAGGACAAGCGCAAGTACCAGCGCGTCGGGGGTGGCGAGGCGAAGAAGAAGGACTGATGTGGTGGATGGATGGCTTCATCACATTTTCTATCACGATGTCCCTGCACGGGCTGCGCCCCGAGAGAAAAGGGGCTTACCTAGGTACATGCCTTCCAAGGCGTTTACCGCACGTCGGTACCAATATCTCCTGATAAGCATGGGGTAATAAGTGTAACATTACCTCAATGAATAGGAGCACCAACGGCACCTGCCCAACGCCACTCGACAAGTCCCAAAACATTACTGATGCTTTTTGAACGATATGATATGACATTCTGGTATTCTGGTAGGCTCACCGTGATCGTGCTGAAGCCCGGGCGTGTGGCAGACGCCGGACCGGTAGGTGGGCTACGTCACACAAATCATGGCGGCTAATATGCGACGGTCATTTGGCACACAACCTACATAGTGGTCACGCACACCACACACACACATACCTTTGTTCCTTGCATATCAGACATAACACAACTCAATTCGCTATCCAGGATAGGAGAATTTGGCACTGGTGGGTGTTTCGGAGAGGAAAACTTGTCAAGTTATTCGCTTCCAGCAAGTCGGGATCTGTCTCTGCGAAAGGGGGTAAAAGAGAGACGAAGGTGGCTGGTCGGTCCTGGTCCAACCAAGCTCAAGTACCGGGATCGACGACCTGTTTCTTCCTCTTGTTCATGGACCACCAACACCGCGGACATCGAGATAATATTTCGGAATTTATCGATAATTAACATGTTCTCGGATTTTTAATATTATTTTGAGCCTGTTCATGTTTGTTTGTCCGTGTTTGATTTTCGGTGATATCCCTGCTGCACTTTGCCTTATATTTACATACATGTCTCGGGCCCCACGCTGCGACAGGCAACGGACAAGAATCACATGAGGTACTCTAGCTAAATATATACCCGACTCCTCTGTGAACTATAGCACAATGTGAAGTACACTTTAGGGAAAGATACGGGGGAACATTGATGCCACGGGCTGTTACGGAACATGACGGGCTACTATTCCGTTGCTTCTTGGGGAATATAATATCTGTTCTCCGGCCCTGCTTTCCCAATATTTCCCGGGGGTGTCGATGATTTTGGGGGAAACGTTGAAAAAGAAACCAGAAAACTTGGACTTTTATCCGGGAGCCGTTCGTCATTTTGGACCCCCTCTTTTCTAGCAGTTGGGGAAGAAGTGGAATCGTGGGGTAACGGACACCGAATTCGTTTCTAGTAACAAATAGCTCGGAGAGTCTTAACTGTTGTATGATGCTATATCCTCCAAACTTCCAAGTTCCCTAACTGCTGATCAACAACAGCTGCAGTCAGTGGGCCACTATGTTGCGGGATGATGATATGTCATATCAGGTTGGAGTCATTTCACGAGTCAAGTTACTGCAATCACCTGAACTGCTATGACTTTTGGGGGGGGATACCAGGGTCCGTGTTTTATATGGCAACTCTCGTCCTGTTCACTGTCTGCTTCGCAAGCCCAGCAAACATGGTGGTCGTTGGTTGGTGCGATTAGTTTGTATCCCCTTACAAAAATGCTGAAATTATTGAAGTGTACCCCGGGGATGTTAGCCGCCATCGCGTATCTTGTCCCGCCTGACAGGGCATAGGGTACCTCACCCTGGCTGGTTGCCCGCCGGCGTACCAGAAGCATACAAATTTTTGTATCTCGATGAGCATCGGCAGAGTCCTACCAGGAAGCAGATCCTTGTCTCTGCGACGTTTCGTTAGTCGGGATCTGTCCCGCGGTCTTATGACAGGCTCTTTTATCAGTATTATATTTAGTCCGTCGAATAGGCACTCTCGCGGCAATGATTTGTAGTCTGGTCGTCTTTAACGGGAGGAGACGAGACAGAATTGTCACACGGCGGTTTACAATACCACCTATGGAGTAATTGTACCGCAGGGTGGGAGCGGGGGTATTCAATGAAAGAATCTTTCGAGATATGACAGGCTGGGCGGTACTTCTATTGAATGAGTAAACCCAGTTTGCCGTTGTCCTGTTTACCATGCATCGCACTCACGCATCTGATGACTACCACAAGGCTGATGGCCGGTTACGCACATCCCCCCACGAGTCACACAGGTGGCGTCACTGAGAAGGGAAGTCGTAGCAAGCGAACCATGCCAGCACTGCAGTAGTATGTAGTTGTCAGTACAGGATGGAAGAGTCATGAGACTGCACGAGCGCACAGGAGTTACGAGTCAAACCGGATTGTTCTCTTGGCTACTACTTACGCAAGCAAGCGCAAACCCAGTCGCCGGTTTCGCTGTAAGCTTACCCTGATACAGATTGACTTGCATAGATACAATCTTGAGATCGATATTGATCTGCATGTACCTTCCCAATCGGAGACCATATCAGCCTACCGTGTTGAAGCGAGCGGGATATGCAAAGCGCGATTTGATCCATGCGACTCTGTATGTCCCGTCGACGCAAGGTTATCGGCAATACGAGCTTCTCCTGTATGGATCGCGGGCATGATATCAAAATCACTGATACCGAAGATTCTGGATTTGTGGAGGAAGCCTGGGGAAGATGTCACGGCTTGCTCACCCACTGAGCCGCCTTGGATTGTGGCGGATAGTTGCAGCTTACGTGGAGAATGTACAGGTAGCAAGCTAGCAGTTTTGGTTTAATATTTCGTGCGAATGGATATATTAACTAATTCCAAATCGACATGCTGGGGAAAGGAGATAAATTCAATAAAAATATTTGTATATAAATCACATCGATAATACGTCGTGAATTTTGCAGGTTACAGACCCCGGTCTTTCCATGATTCCCTTGCAAAGCATGGCTAAACAATACTCCGTACTCCTTTCGCCCAACCACATGATGCTATCCCAACTTGCTCGGCCGGCATTATTGTGGAGTCTGGGGAAATCATTACTAACTCGACCTTGCCCTGACCGGGTTTGTACGTAAGTCAGTCATTTACTTACTAGCGATGCCGTACGTTTCCTCGACAAGTCGACATTGCATCACGCTGCCTGGCAGGTCTGGCTCGTGTTGAACGGTCGTTTCGCAGACCAGGCACATGGTATGTGGCTCTTGTCACTGATGCTTCTTACATGACTCTTCCTTACTATGTACGCTTCATGCCAGAAGCGTCAGATAAGGCATCATCCGATCAGGTTGAATAGGGCGCAGTTCATCCGAAATTCATGCCGACGCCGACCCCTACCCGGGGTCTTGTCCTTGGGCTTGAAGCTGTGTTGTAGCAAGATCTTTTTTTCTTTTCTGGGATGCCTTCATGTACATGCCATACTCGGTGTACATTGGAGGCATGGAATTGCGACAATATCAGAAATTTGATATGCGCCGCGAGACCCTGTCAGTAGACGGCCAAACGGACATGGCACAGACATTTCCTGTGCGCTTGACGCCTAACTAATAACACGAGCCCCTCGGGGCTACCGTGACCCATGCCATCTGTATGTCACCTACCAGTAACACAGAGCTTCCGGTCGTATTGATCTTTCTCGAAGGTCAGTAGAAACGAGATTATATGCGCCATGTAGCACTATGTAGGTCCTAGAGAGCCGTGTGACCTGCAGATACGGAGTACGCGCTGAGGTGCTGTCGGCATTCGTTACCCTCTTGGCTTCCTGCGAGCAAGCTGCATTGTGACGTTGGTGGCCGTGAGCTTCCAGTATGGCTCTAAGAAGGGTACGCTAGGCGGGGATGGCGTTGACGAACTTGGTGATAGAGATGGGCGCCCACATGTTCATGACTGTCTTGAAACCATCGGGCACTGATGGATAATGTTGTGGCTTTGGTCGGCATAGGTAACACACAGCAACCCTGTCAATCACTTTCCATTTCCATGTTGGCTTCTAGAAGGATGAGAAAAGAGGTATGGTGGTGGTGACGCACCCCCACTACCGTTTCAAAAAATACCTAATTTCTTGTTACACCAAGCACCCGGGGCGACGATCGGCTTGGCTGTCCCAATCGGGAGAAATCCATGTGCTCTTTTCTTCCCTTACCGTCCGAAATGGGCATCGGCTAGCAGGGCTACGGCGCAACGAGTCAGGATCTGGTAAACTGATGCGCCGCCGGAAGAACAATGCCGGGGCGCCCGTCTAGCGGGTAACACGTAACGTGGGAGTTCAGGGGTCTAGTTTAAAGAATTGGTGCTACCTTGGTCTTGCTGCCCGGTCTAGTGCCAGGTCCTTTTTCGTTCCCATGATCGTTCGTAGTGATTGCAGCGGCGGAATGGAAATGGGAAACAGGCAAGGCCCGGTCCAACGCTATGTTTGATATCCCCTCTCTGCGTCTGCGCCAGGGGGTCCTGTTCATGACAGGCCTTTTTATCGGTGAAATAAATCGAAATAATGATTTTATAGTATTTTATATAATCCTTTTCTATACGATATTGATAAAAGACGAGGACGTTGATCTCGACATACCTTAAAGGCAACAACCATGCAAGCATATATATTGGGTAGTTCTAGGCCTACTTCACTTGTGTGAAGCACTTACCTACTATGATGCAGTATGCTTCCTGGTGCTGGAATACATGATTATGAGTTTCGATTACAGAGTTTCCTGATGAATGGAAATGTGAAGCTCGGCATGGTGCATCAACAAATATGTACAGTAGTCAGTGCCTGTTATTGTCGGTATGGCGCATGGCGAACTCGCTAATCTCATCCCCTCTGCTCGGTACCTATTCACGTCATGTGGATTCGCTTCCTTGCAGTCCCGTCTGAGGCTTGAGCAAACAATACATACCAGAAAATGCTTGTTTTATTAATTTCCTATTTCCTTCCCTGGTTGCCATGGGAGCCACTCTACAAGATTTTGCTTCTCCGCTCCGCTCGGGTTTGATGTCACGGCTGCTATGGTCAACGGACGTCGCGATAGGATCATTAACCAGTCCCATGGTTTGTATCACCGAAGACGGCGCTAGGGATCTCCAGCCTGCTGCCCCGGGGCCCCACTACAGGCGCTACGGGTTCATTGCACAGGGGCCAACAGCGGGTAGGCCGAATCAACCAGCAAGGGAAAACCTGCTGCCGATATTAAATATCGATAAATTCTAGTCACACACGGGCATTTAATTCTTCTATTCATGTGTGTTATGGCATATGGTTGCTCGCTTAGATAAACGAGCCTTGGAATCTGTCCTGCGAATTCAGATACAAAGGAAGAAGAAAAATGACAGTGGCTATTTTGGGGACTTGCAGTGGGTTTGATCTGCAGCTTTGGGTTCCTAGTCCATCCGATGTAGTAGTAAACACCCCTGGCCGCCTTTATGTACAATTCGGCAGGGACCTTACATACATGCTTGCATGTGCAGATAGATGTCGTGTAAGTGCAACCTGCCCGCATGAATTTTGGTCACAGGACCTGTCAGTTCGCCATGGTACAGTGGATAGGCACTTATTTGAATTTGATTCACAAGTCTCGAACGAAACAAGACTGCAAAACTGCACTGCCCATCCTGACACGGGTGAGTCTAGACTCACAGCGGCCAACCGCACTCTTACATCTCCGTGCTCCAAGCTGAGAGGCAGGCATGTCGTGACCGGGATTGCTGGTCGCCTGCCTCCCGGCCGCCCAACACCGCGGGCGATACACGGAGTGCTTTTGCCCCTTTCTTTTTCCGGATTCGGAGGCCTTCCGCAGCCGTTGCCTTGCCAGGATCTGCTCGCTTGAGCCACTCGTCCGGGGTCTCCGATAATCAGTTTGATCTCATGTGACCGACTACGAATTTTTATTCACTCGTCTTGGGTCTTTCAAGAAGCGCCATCGCCATTCATGGCGACGTTATGTTGCGTTGCGCCTAGGGAGGAGGGCCTATGTATCTACATACTAGTACATCTCCAAGGCCGGCCGCTTCAGAGGTGCCCGAAAGCTTGACCGAGATGGCTGCAGTTCGAGTCGAAACAGAACGGACTAGTCCTCGGCAGAGGCTGGAGATGCCTGATTACGATAGTTTTGCATGGCAATCGACGAACGCAGGCATATATCATACACGTAGACTTATTCTGAATAGGGGCTTGATTGTCATCCAGGCCCCGTGGTGAACTCGAAAGTACTCGTACTAACATACATGGCAACCATTGCTTGAAAGGTATCTTTGCTCTTCTCATATCGGCCTTCATGAACTCAATACACATGCATTTTGTTAGTGTATATCGGTATATGCAAAGCGTCTTAAAGGCACTGTGCGTCCTGGGATACTAACACCCTTCATGGTCCATAGGAGATCTACAAGGAGGGCATACGGTCCTTGGTAGAGGGTGGCCGTGACCATAGCAGTGCGATCAACCTATGTAGGCTTGTGTATCGCACTCGTGTTGGTTCGCAGGCAAGATAGGACTTCAGGCCAACCATATCTTAGAAGACTTCCCTCAATGCCACCGAACGCGATATCTTGAGCCATGTCATATAGGACTGAAGCCAAAAAGGAGTTCATTTTGAGGCGCCACATATTCTGCCGTATTATTTGTCGCCATATCCGCATGGGAATTTGGTGCAAGTGCCCTGGAGTTCCTACAATAAGCCTGTGATACTACCTAAGCCACGTAGCAAATCTAATCACAATACCTGGGGCAGGATTCTAGCCAGGCCCACTCGCGTCACTGAGGATTGACTGGCCGTACGTAATTAGCATAGTTCATCGGCTGGCCGCTCCTTCTTCACCTTGATTCATACCACAGTGCCCCTAATTCAGCTACCTATAGAAATCTCAACAAAATTCGATGGCTGACTACACTCAAAGATAGTATGTGTTTTGGCAGCTGGCGGCGAAACCATATACAGTTGCCTGTAATTGTGCGGCGTAGGTAGAGATAAATACCTGGCTCTGCAGTAATCCCTTCCCTATAGCAGCACGTCGCTATACCTTCGGACAGCGGGACGCGGGCCGCAAAGAATCCTTCGTGGCAGAAGTCAAACGACCAATTTTTGCCGAGGAAAAGGGTCCCACGTGAGCAAAATTCTATCTGACCATACGTACACTGGAGTTGCTTCCTGGAGGCCGTATTCATCCCCCAACTGCAAAAAGAAAACAACAACCCGCGCACGCAAGCCTATCTTCTCCCTTGGGAAACCCACCATGGCTCACCCCCACGGCTCGGGGGGAAGGGATGAGGAGCAGAGGCAAAGGCAGTTAAGTTAGTTGCTTTGCTGGCAAATCCAGCAGAATCCATTGTCGAAAGAGAGGCCGAGTCGTTCGCTTACAGTTGGGGGACGTTTCAAAGAGGCGCGCGCGTGACAGAAAAAGATGCAACCCCGGCAGGTGAGTTGGTGAGTTGGCGCGGTCGTTACTGGTTTGGGTGCTGTCACGTTTTACCCCACGTTTTCCCTGGGTACTTTCAGATTGGCTGTCGACAGGCATTGAATCAATCGATCAATATCCATAAGAGGTAAGCAAGTACACAACAGTCTGCACCTGGTATGTATTGATGCAAGTAAGCAGCTTCCGCCCCCTCCCCCCTCTTCTTCCTCCGGGGAAGTGGGTGGTGTCATGCCGGTAGCGAACAAGACCACACCACCTCCGAACCGAACCCATGGCGGTGGCTTCACCGGTGAGCAGCATAGCGTCGCAGCCGCTTAAGCGCCGCATACCGACTGGTCGGGGTCTGCGAGGGACTTTAAGCAGCGCTTTGGGAGGGTGTGTCCGTTTTGGGGAATTCCCCTCCTGCCGGCCCCCTGTTGCCTCTTAGATGTGTGCGCGTGATGGTGTGCTCCGTGACGGCATGATGAAATTCGGCAACAGGGGAGGGTGGTGGTTACTTCCCAATGCATTGGGTTTTCTTTTGGTGATTGACGGCGCGCGAACATCAATGCAACATTGGACCCTACGCACTTTGCCTGTGTGCCTGCTTGGACGACTGACGGCGGTAGAAGCCAAATGAGAAAACCTGGGGTACAGATGCGACGCCATGATTCCAGGGATGATCTATTGTATTGTACCTAGCATCATCCAACGGTGCCGCGGGACGGCGGAACGGTTCGTGGATTGGAGGTGACTGCCCCAACAGAAGAGGATGCTTACAACTCTAGAGCCCAATCACGCCTCTCGTAAGGTCTGCTCCTGCGAGATCCCTACTCTTGTAGATGGTCGTTGGAGTAACATGCACAGATATATAGATGTCCAAGGAATCCCTCTTGTATTTGTTGGTAAAGGGGCCGATGCAGTCAGTCCCCAGCAAGGCTTCAATTATCTGCCACCTCTGTCAGCCACATACTGCAAGCACCTCGGCGATCGCGTTGGTGACCGCCATATGTAGGTAATCTTCAGTGTAGCGAGCAAATACCACCCATCACATGCCCAGCCCCGTCAGGTTAAATTGGCCTGCTATTCTGGCGACTCACCACACACCATCAACAACTCCCTACACCTCCTGCAGCCCTCCCGCAAGCCGCGGTGAGCGGGACAATTCAACCGTCCACTTTATCCACGGGCAACCAATGGCCTATTTTGGACATCTAACATGCCCCAGTTGCCCTGTTCGGGCCTGTCAATGGCGGTTCTGGGGAAGAAACCAGGACCCCCTGGGAAACCCAAACAATGGGATATACCTCCCTTCGCTAGGATAGTGTAACAGTGCCAACGTCGTGAGAAGGCAACGATCTTCGGTCCCGTATCCCGCGTGGCTTGCCGGTGCGGTCACGGCAATTTCCTTTACGTTGCAGAATGAGATGACTGCAGCTGTGGCTGGCATCTTTCTCCCAGGACGTCCTCAGGTAAGTTAGGGTGGAGGCGAGAAAAGGAGACCGAATAATCCAGCGATAAAAGAAGAAAAAAAAGGATTTATCTTTCACACATGCATTTGAAGTTCAAAGGCCCAGCGGAAAAGTACCCCATCTGTGCTTTCCCACCATGATCTGGGGTACACCGCTTACTAGTTGGCCTCCCTGGCTGATCGTCCACGGTAATTTGTATTCCAGACTCTCAGTCCCTCTTTTCCCCTCGCTACCTAATCTACTACGGGCGGGCCGCGTATAGTTTTGCTGGCCACCAACGTGAAAACTATTTTACCACCTTAGAGATACAGACAGACACACACAGAGAAGGACCTACTCGAGGCGGTCAGATGAGCAGACCATAAACTCTTTTGCGTAATTTTACTCCTTCGATGAGAGAATATTGCTCTCCAATCCTCAGCGCCGACTCAGTGTCGGATCCTTTCTCCATTGGCCGGGCTTCAAACGATAGCTCGGGAGTGGTGTCCCCACGCTTACGGCATCGACTGATCTCCGAGTCGCGCCTCCGACTAGATTACCTATCCTTGAGTATCTCATTCCCGCGGTGCCGGTTTCTCAATATGACGGGTCTCATGGGGAATGTCATGGGAGAAGGATTGTGAACCACCGGCCGGGGCTTACTTACCCCCTTCGCCCACGCGTCTGACCAAAACCCGATGTTCACGTAAGATTAATTTCCCAAGCTTTTAGTAAATGGCAGTCATCCTCATAGAAGGTATCTGCGTGATACCTGAGGCCCCCAAACATCACCATGTAATCATTGGAGCCTAAGGCACGGCCCGAGAAATGGTCCACTGGATTACATGTAACAGTCATATGTTCATCTGCCTTCCCTGTGCAGCTCAGTCAGCCATCCACTGCCCCGGGAACTGCGGTTGATAGGCGCCCCCGCGGAACTTGGATTGGGGGCCCTCCATCATCTCACGCGAGACTCCTTTCCCATCAGCGTGGTCGCCACATCGTTCGATGTCAAAAAGGGGGTAAGCAGGATGAGTTGGCACTTCCCTCCCAGAACTCTCACGTCGGGAGGTTCATCTTGGCGTCGTTGGCGTGATGATGGTGTTGCTGCCAGCTCTTTGCGCATCACTCATCCCGAATATCCATCCCACGAGAATAGAGAGAGCTCGCTCACTAGCTGCATCACCCCATGGGGTGAGTGAGATATGAACTTACGTTGACTCGGGTCTTCCTACCAGTGAGAAAATGCCTATGGGAGAAAATCTCGAGGATCATTTTACGCGAATTTATCTAGCATTTTATCTCTATTTTACTCAGGGAAGGCGTACTTGACATGACCAACTGCACACAGTTCGTTGCATACCACGTTTTGCAGACGCCTGCCCTGTGTTGCAGAGAGCGCCACTTCACAACAGCACGTCAGCCGCGCAGTAACGTAGTCCCCTCTTCCCTGCCACATTCGCTGGCCCATAGTTCAGGAGTGAAGCTTCTCGAGCCGTGAAAGTAGATGGGGGCGCGCCACCGTGATCTCGCATCTATTATAACCTGTTGCCTGCCGGTTGCTGCGCGGAGGCCCATGTTCATGCTAGATATATCGTGAGCCATAGCGGTGTAGGCATGTAGACTGGCAGCAGACCCAGCTTCTTCTACGCATATTGGGGGCTTCCATTTTCCTTCGGGGCGTGGCGGTTGACCGCTTCGATGCGGTTTGCATTTGCTGTGAGATATACGAGGCCTCGGGCATGTGCCACCATACTGGTCGCTTGCTTGCCCACGGCATTGGCCACTGACACCGCAGTTGCACAAGGATGATTCAGCCCTGTGCGACCTGGGCGCTGGTCAAGTGAAGCAAAGGAAGCCAGCTCCTGGCTGTATTTGAGAAACACTAAGGGGCGTCTTCTCCCCACCCGCAATTTTCTCCGCGGAGAGGCGTATAGCGGCTCGGATCGTGAAGGGAGTGCCCTTGCTCTCCACCCACAAGCCGATTCGGCTTACCATTTCTTAATAAAGGCCCCCTCTCGTCAATAACTTCTCTCCGAGGCATTGGGGCTGCCAGCTAATCCAAGACCTGCATCAGAAATCGAGCTGCGTAACTGGTGGAAAGTGCCGGTGCTATTGTTCGGCGTTTGAGAGTTTTCTAGGGACTAGAATGGGAGATTACCACCTTGTTCGCGTGAATAAGTGAGGCACAAACTGGAGCAAAGTGTTGACGGACACGTACGCACTCTGGAATGACGACATGAACATTCACAAGATAGGTAGATGTCTGCAATAGAGGATTACGGTGTAGGAGCACAAGCACCACCACCATCGGCCCGTACTTTCAGTCACGCATTTTCAAGATTTCCAAGATTCCACGGGTCCGTACAGACGGGAGCCTCCCAATCTCCCAGAGGGAACCCCCTTGTGCACCTCTCAACCGTTGCCAGTATCACGTATCCAATGAGTGCCTGCGACGTTTGACGAGGAGACAGCCAGGGCGTTCGCTCCGGGGCCCCGAGGAATCCGTTTTTTCTTCCTGTGGCAACTTATGAAAGGAGGCCAGGTTACAGCCACTCAGCTCCCGATATACGATGACCAGCTCTCCAGGTTGCACATTATCACAGCGATGGGCGATTCTTCGCCGTCAAGGAGATGGATTCCGTCCAGCTGTAGCAACGCTCTTCCTTCTGCATCACCACTCGTCACCCCCTAAGAAGCAGGTAGTATATGCTAGAAGAACAGTGGATGGCGGTGTCACTCACGCCGATGGCGCTGCTTTCCCTGGCTGGACCCCTCTGGAGGTCCGATCCAACACGCAAGCTGCCGAGCCTGGGCTACTATGGGAGAGCACAGGCGGATAGATCGTAATCAAAGTGCCAATACTGTACTTTCGCAATGTGTTCCGCAAGGGTCGATGAGATGGGCCCCCTTGAAAGCTGACTGCGTGCGATTTCCCCGTAACTTCCACGGCCCACTGTCCGAATTGGAAGCTGTGGGGGGACATATATTCAAACGATAATAACGATAAAATCAGCACCGCAATCATTCGATGTGATTATTCACTCCAAACCAAAGTATCTTTCTGGCCATCTGTACATCAAGCATAAGGGTCGCGGGGGCTAACTCGTCATCTGCTGGGGAACATCTATCGTTTCGATCCCACTCTTGACTTTTCTGGGGAAGGGAGCAAGGAAGCAAGCAGGAGCAAGGCCCCAAGCCAAGATACTCCAGCGTTGCAGATCTCCTCCCAACAAGCTTGCACAACTGTTTCTCAGCGGCACAGCGGATGAAGCTCTCGCGAGTCGCGACGCGCCTGTGACGAGTTTCTCTCGAGGTGACGAGGTATTCTGCATTGACTGACTCGGCAACGTGGGTCACTTGACCAAACAAACATCATGGCCCGCTTGAATCTTTTTCCACTTCCATTTTTGGTGAAGTATCTATCCCAAAGCGTCAGACGGTGACATTGAACTCCATCTGCCCACTACGACCATGTTTTCTGTGGTTCGGACCTTTGGGGTACCCCAGAAAAAGACACGGAGCCAAATGACATCATAACATCCGATAAACCGCCAGAGGCACTTTTGTAAGTCAACTGGCTTCTCTAAGCAAACGAATAGGTTCGGCATCGAGACGGTTAGGACCTGACTTGGGAGGATGGATTGACACGTCTCCCCTGGATCGATTTGCGTGGCGCGTGTGTCTCAGCCGATTGCTGTGTGTGCGATGATTTGCTCGTAGGAATCTCGATGGCTCAACCGGTGATCTCACAGCTCACCATTTCCCATTTGCACCCGTGACCGAGTAACAATGCCATCGTGTAATTTGGTTGGACCAGTAGAGTACAGCAAAGCACAGCACAGCACAGCACGCCCGAATGTCACCTAGCTATGTACAACGTTTCTATCTATTCCCGATATTGACGACACACAAAGTGCAGCAAGGCAGCATCAGCACAGTCGCAGTCCTTACTCATACCTAACCCAAGACCTCGCTTCTCATCTTAGGGAGGCATTCAGCAAGGTCAATTAGGTTATGTGGCTCGCCGAATGGATCAATGCGCCCTAATTGGCCCAACGTTACGACGGGTTTTGATATCTACTGTCGAGTCTTGGAGTGTCCTTCAATACTAGGACGGGAATCTCGACCAGCCTGCAAAGCACCCACACGGCGTCGCTCATGCACTCTCGGAAAAGAGCATCTGAGACAAAACTGCCACTTGGCGCCTCTCGAATGGAGTCGGGGAACTCTTCCTGTCAGCTCCCCCCAATTCAGGTGGGTGGGATTTAAGGGGGGAAGACGGTGAAAGAAAGGAGAGAGGGAGGGACTAATGCCACCCACCAAGTGAGCATGGCTATTGAAGCAATCATCCCATTTCGCGAAGACGAAGCATTAAAAGTCCTAGGTAACCCCCGTTTTGATGTGTGATGGTGTGATGGGGAGACGGGGGAATGGGTGGTGGTGGTTAGGCTTGTGATTAACGGTGGTCTCATTATCACGTTATTAATATATTAACAATAGATGCACCGAAACCAGAAACCAAGCACCCGGTAGAATGTGGGGGTGGTAAGCCGTAAGCAGCTGTACACGTTACCCCCTGAAAGTTTGTTAATTGATGGATACCGTTTCGGACTTCAGATGAAGTATCGACAGGCCATATTTGTGTAGGGAGTACATCGAGCGTCCCATTTGAAACATAAAAAACAGAGAATAATACCACCGTAAAAGATATACCGCAACTGAACAGCTGTTATACGTTTCAGCACGATAGAGGTATTGTAGACGCATGAAATACCTGTACCAGGGCTCTCGCACAAGGGTATGAATTTAACAAACTTTCAGGGGGTAGAGTGTATGTATCTGGGGATGTTGCTGTCGGCGGTGGTGGCATCAGGCCCAGGGGCGGCGGGGGGAAAGGTCAGGGACTTACTTACCTCAGGGAGGGACGGACGGTAGATCAGCGGGGTTGGCTTGTTACAGTGGACAGCAGTAACTACACCACATGAGGGCGGGTGTGTGCCTTCAATCTGCTCATATCTCACATAAGCATCATCACAAACTTGGATTCTATCTCACATTTGGCGACCAGGGCCTCGAATTTCCGAAATAACATTCTGGCCAATCCCGATTTTTGGTTCTTCCTTCCTGTGATTCAAACGCGACGCTACGGTACGGGCGAGCACCTTCCCCGGAGGGAGGGGCGCAGAAGGCGGAGGGGTGGCGCTCAGTTTTGAGTAAGCCCGCGTGGGATTGACAACATCACAAGACACAATCACCGCGGCGTGCCATTCGTTGGTATTCGATCCTGTCTTGTGTCGTGTTCCCGCCCGCCCCGTCTTGTCATCCCCCATCGTCGTCTAGATCTTCTCGTGTGTGTCTATGTATGTCTGAATGCGCCTACATAACGCAGTGTATATTCACGATCATCCCGTACAGCAGCCTTGCGCTGCTGTGTTATCCTCTACCTGAAAATAAGGAAGTAGTCAGAACCAGAAAGGAAAGTACTCTATTCAATCGCATAGCGGCCAAGATGTTCTTCTCTGACCGCCTGATCCATCGTCTTACCGGGTCTCAGTCCTTTTCGTGGGGTATATCGGCGATGACGATGATGGCTTCCTGTCTGTATGGGTGACAGTCACCGCATCGCACCTCCGTGTGTCACACACACATACAAAAAGCAAAGTACATATATACATACATGTATGTCTGCGTGTATGTAGGTATGCGGTCCAATAGTCAATCATTCAATCTGTATTGATGTATCGCAAAATGCCTGTACTTCGGGTCCTTCCCCGCCGCCACCTTGCAGTCTCTACTACTGCAGCCTGCCTGCCTGGCACCGCAAGCGACCGAATAAACGCAGGGCATGCGGCCATCAACCACCAAAAGCGAACGGGGTGTGCGGGCTGGGCGGCCGTTGGCCTTGTTTCTTGCGTGCGCGTATGACCATGGGAAAGAAATCCCACCGGATGGGTAAAGACAAACGAATAGGATCCCAGGGAGAGGGGTAATAAAAACAGAAGGAAAAAAAAAAGAATTCAAATCCCGTAATGGCAAGTAACACGCAACGAATGAGCTGACAGGTTTTAAGAATGGCATCTTATCACAGACAGAGCAGATAGCAAGATGAGGAGCAAACAGTCTGGGCACTTCAAGGGTCGTAATCACGAAATATGCAGCTCATCATCTGAACCCTCCTTTCTCCACTGCCATTCGCAGCTTACATGCCTTCTGGGGGGCATGCAGAATGCGTGCCATACCTACCACAGCAGAGACCCAGAGGTCTGGGCCGCATCCAATCCAGTCGCTTCGTGCTTAAGGGACAATGCAACCCTCCTTCTTGTCCTGCCCAGTACGGAGCTGAAGAAAACAAAGGACACCGCATCCTGGTTCCGGGCCAGTCTCCCAGAGTTGCATGACGATCTCCGTCGTTTGCGCCCGAGAATGCTGGGCAGAAGTTGGGGGTTTTTCCCAATCTAGATCAGGTCACAACCACATTCCTTTCCTGTCTTTGTCTCCAAATGAGGAGACACAGGCGTCGTGTCCTCCTACCACTGCATGTGGCACGAGGGCCTCACGATATCCCAATATGAACATTTCTTACCCCATAAAGAGAGGAGATATAGCTAGGCGTGTTGCAGTGCATGCTGACCCAAATCGTCCAAGACCACGGGGACCGAACAAAAGCAAGACAGCCTTCAGCTTGCTGCAACGCTGACAGGACTCCGTGACAATTCGCATGTTGAGCAAGTACAACCAACTGTGCATTCCATCGTCCTTTGGGGTCACCTTGAATATAGGCGCTGAAGAACGGAAACCTTATAGTGAGCCGGTTGGGTATATCATACACTAGGCGGATGATGCTGCTATTTTCGGAACCTTGGGCGCTCATTGGCCCGTCGACCTCGAATATCATTCCTTTGACGTCGTGCCGTAGGATGATGACATAATAACCCATGCGCACCTGACTTCGCTTTCCCGCTCTCACCTGCAGGTGCAGTCAGGGCTGAACCGTTGGAGAGCTGCCGATCTGCCTTGCTTCGTTTCTATTATCAGATTGTGTTGACTCGGAAGGCCAGATTATGGTTTATGAGAATGCCGGCGGTGTTGTTCATGACATGACATGGCATGACCGTTTCCTCGAGCAACGGTGGCTCATCATCCCCATCGGCGTGCCAACAAACAAGTATCAAGTATCACTCACATATCCAAGGGGCGCATTTACACTTCTGTCGGGAGTGTCAGCTGGTTACTATCGCCGCAAAGTTACGTCGACCCATTATCAGCTAATGTATTTATTACTATATATCTTGAGACAAATAGTATGCTCTCCTCCACCATCTTGGACAATAGGGCTATACAGGTAGGGATAGAACGGATTAATAATGGGCTGAATAATTTATCTAGATTTTATCTGATTTTCGCCCTCCCTTTTACATGAAATGACTCTTAACGAAACTTGATGATACCTTGTGTACGATGGGATTATGTCCGAAGATAGCCTCAGGTGGGTTGAGACAGTACAGGTATCCAGACCCGACGATGGTTTCCTCGCTGCGTCTCCCTTTTTGCCGGAGAATCCATCGGGAGGCATGGATATGCGGAGAAACCACCAACCTCCTACACAAGAGTCTGGGGAATCAAGTTGCCCCAGGCAAAAACTACCTACCTTGGCAACGATGCGAATCGGGCCATTCCCTTAAGACGGCTTCAGTCCGCCGTAAAACATAGAACGCCATTAGAACCATGCCATTCACCGCTTATGGCGTGGTTTCTACGTCGACATCCTACCAAGGTACCTGATCTTTTGACATGGGCATGGGCTTGTGCGATTTACCTGCCTTCTGCAAAGACTGGATATGGAGAGTCTCAGGCGGGGAACAAAGCACACACATGACCAAGAAAGATTGGTTCACTGCCATGGCTGGACTGGTCGCTTTTCTTGTTCTGTGTACCATTGTGTGGCCTGGAAGATTACATCGTGACTATTGCCGGCTCTATCGGTTCTATTTAGTGTCTGATGCTAACATAAGATCCAATGCTGTAGAAGGTTGTTGGGCCAAGCAAGTAATTCGAAAAGCAGCTGTTCCAATTCCATTCCCACGTCCCAACTTCCAAGACAGTCAACGGGCTAGACAAGACTGTGGGGCCCCATATCCCTCCAGGACCAACTCCGGTGCCCTTGCACTAACAGGCAGGTCCCTGAGACCGAAGATCGTACTACCTAGGCCTACCAGCTTAGGGGGTAAGAATTCAGCCGAATGCCCTGGATAATAAGGCCGAAGACATTAGATAAGATAATAGCCCAGCAATTGGCCTGCGAATGGTGCATTCATAACAACAGAACAGTCTGGTCGGCCATGTCGCGGCTTAATGCTCAAGCTATAGTCGGGGTAGTCATGGACTATAGATACATGCGAGCGGCGGTGCAGGCGGAGAACAGCAGTACTGGTGCCTTAGGTAGGTGCTACCTAACCTGTGCCTGGACTGCATACCTCGTGATATATCGTAGCCTGGTCCTGCTGTGGGCGCTGGATCGGAATCATATGCCTCACGCTTGTGAGGACAGTAGGGGCGAGGATTGCGATTGCATAGAGAAGCACCTTCCCAAGTTTCGAAATGCGGGGGGTGATAAGGGCCGAATGTAATCACCGAGAAAGGGAGTTTGATGAACGATTCATCTTTTAAGACTGGCCGCGCGGGGGTTCCTTGAGATCCTGAGCCTCGCGAGAGAGGAGATGCTGGCATCAGCCTCGTAACATACCCACGTAGTAGACGAGGGTACTGATGAGCAAATCGTCTTCTGACTACAACGAAACAGCTTCCCGCTTGGGATTGCTGCGAACAGTCTTACGATATCGGCAATGAGACTTTGAAACATCAGCCATACCTTCTAGGCCCATCACAACTTACGAGTGTCAGTATCCTCGGCATGCAGTTATCGCAGGTCACCCGGACCTTCGGCATGCTGGATGTCTAGATGTCGCCGGCGTTGGAGCACCGTAACGCCCATACCCTCAGCTCATGTGAGCTGAAGCGGCAATGCGGTGTCGCTCGGGTGTCGGGTGCTTGGGGTGCCTGTATGTCTTGGACCCTGACTGATACCCACTCCGACCTCTACATAGGATAGCTATCGCGCGTGAACATACCAGAATAGGTAGGAACAGCGCAGACCAATCCACAAGCGCTTCCCAATGATTTACCGCCGAAGGAGTGTATGATGATCACAGAGACCGTCGGCTCTGGCTGGACGACGACGGGCTTAGCTAGAGTCTAGAACCAATTCAGAATTCCAGGGTCTCCCCCTCCCCCGCCCCTTTCATGAGAGGCGGGCGAATTGCGACTCGCTCTCCACTTTCAACAAAAATAAAAATAAAAAACATCTGGACCGACCTGTTTTAGGTCGGATGCTCGTAATGAGAAGGAAAAGGTGTGCGCGTCTCGCGGCTCCCCATGCAATTCTGGATCGGAAAATTGAAACTGGGTTATGCATCCGAGTCATTAAGCCATTGGCCCATGACTCTCCTTCGCCGTTACCACAACTGGGGGCATTTGGAATTCTCCAGAGATAATGCCGATCGGCGCAGCAGTAGTGTCAGGTGTATGCAACCAGCATTTTTGACAGCAAGGCGGCGAATCAAGAATCAAGAAACCGGGAAGCGAAAGAAACAAGAACGAATTACCGATTGCGTACTCTGCCTAAACGGCTCGCTAATAAGCGGGTTTCTTTGTTAGTAACCTAGACGACCCTTCATGCACCAACTACCCCCATAGAATGGATACTTGACGAATCTGGAGAAGGAGATATGTCGGCATTCCAAGACAAGGTTCTCCTCATTCTCTGGGCAATACAACATTGGCTAACCCAAGAGGCGCACGCACGTGGGGCTTCTTGTTTCGCAGCATTTCACCAGGTGCCCACAGCTGACGGGAACACATACCGACAGTGAATGCCGTGTCGGGCTGGATGACCTCTGAAAATGGCGAGAGGAGGAATGCCGTATTGCGGATAAACCACCAACCGCCAGGCTCACAATAGCCGTCCCCTGCGGTAGAATGTTGGCAGTTGTCAAGGTCTGGATGGATGGACAAAAGCGGGAGGTGATCTCTCCATAACCTAGTCAAATCTCACAAAAAGGCCTTTATCGCTGCGTGTAGCCAAGATGGATTAAGTTATTCCCATCCATCCGCAAGGGGAGCCGGCAATATTCTTACAATTCAGCTCAGCTCATCCGATGATGGAGACGAGAATGTCCAAGAAGCTTTAATCTAACCGGATAGTCGACCGGGCACCCGCACCACCGTACCTGCGCAAGCCGAGCATCGTACGAGGCATAGCCCGGCCCAGCGGGTTCTAATAACCGGCTTACCAAGGCTGGCTGGGCTCGCCGAACAGAGATCGCATGTGCCCAACAATACCGAGATCTTACACAAAGAGAAGCGCATGCATACGTTGCATGCCATACCAGGATACTCCGTACATACCTAGTACAATCCTGCCAAAGAATCCTTCCCTCACGTTGTTGTCATTTAGACTGTGGATGTTACCGGTCAGTCGGGATATTGCAGGTCGAACAAGCATATTCCTCTTTGAGATATGCTTACCTGGGCTCTATCGTACTCGCATTATTATCGCCTATGAAATATGATTTGGCTGTCCCAGAAGGTGGGGGCGGTAGGCCCCGTCCCTTGTCATAATGCTGGGAACGACTGCCACACAACACGAGTTCTTGCGCGGCACAGCAATTCGTAGTATGACTGTTACAAATGACAAGTGAGCAAAACCAAAACCAAATACTTTTCCCATCCGGAGAGCCTCCTTGATATAGCAGAGCCAGAAACACTCCATGTTATGCATTGGGGATGGTCCTAAATAATTAGAATATAGTATGAAACACTCCAACCTCCTTGTGATATATGACTTCGAGAATATTTCCTATTCTGGACTTGCAGACAAAGAAAGGTCAGTGTGGCCGGAAACGTATCCGGTGGGCAGTTTCGACTATGTATGCTGTTTCGCTTATCTCCCCAAACCCCAAACGGTGTTTGGCCATTGACAAGTTGTGTGCCGCAGCTTGAGGACCTATCATCTGAATTGACGCTGGGCTGGACTATACCCGGGTCACGCCGGGTTGCAGGACTTCGGATGCCCGAATAGGAAATGGGCGACGGTCTTGCTGACCGAGTATCCCCATCCCGCACCAATCAGAAATCCGCCTCAAATGCAAAGATGGACGGGGGGCATTTACTGTAAGATGAGCCCGAAAAGAAACTCCATGGGAAAGAAGTCATCGTCGACTTGAGGGTGGTGTGTGCTGTTGCACGCCCATGACGAACCAGCGTGATCCCTGAAGTGATGTATCGGACGGCGTGCACAAACACCGGCCGCTTGCGATACGTCGAGTCTGCCATTGGATGGGGAAGTGCGCAATGAAAAGCCGATGATGGCTGATTGCATCTTAGCTTCAGCCCTTCCCTCCTTTTTCCCTATCCACCAGAGGGAAAGCTAGGCGAGCACGACGGGTTAGGATTGAGAGTGGTATGACGCAAAAGTAACTATTGGCTAGGTCTGTCTTTTCTGCTTCAGCAAGGAACGACTGCAACACAATCAAACATCATCAAACATCGCGCATGAAACCGTCGGTGGCGTCACGGGGGCCTCGAAAAGGGCTGGGCTTCAGGGCGTTGCTGCCCGAGCCAAGAAGAAGCATTGGTTACCAGCAGTCTGGACCCAATATGATTTGTGACCAACAACCACTCCGGTAACCTTGCAGTTCCTCCCTTCGCATTGATAAATCAATAATATCATCCATGTACGGACTTAGTTTTGAGGCTGAAGTAAATCTACCTATCTGCGCAAACATTGCGAAATGAGTGTACGGGGTGACAATCATCATGTGCTTAGTAAATGTGACGATCTTGAGGCTTCGAAATCCGTTACAGCTGCCACGATGGAGGAGGATGCAATGCTTGAGCCTCGTCGCAAGAGTCGAGCATCGACAGAGCTCATCGGAAGAGAGCCCTGAGCTATTGCGAGAATCCTGTAGGCAGGTTACAGTACGTTGTTGCGATGCGAACAAAGCGGGTTGCAGCGTGTTAGTCGACATTTTAGACGATCATGCCCCCTTTCGGATGCAGTGTGCCGCTGGAAGCCTTCCGCGGTGATGCAGCAGTAACACTGACCAGCTGGCGTCGCTAGCTTTTCGGAGTTCACCTGTGGGCTGCCGCCGGGGGGGATATGAACAAGGAGGGGAGGAGGGTTCCACACGTGTCACATGACCTGGGCAACACCGCCAGCCTGGTACCGACGATGAAGTCGAAGCTCTTGTGGCTCTGGGGAACCCCTGGGATCGTTCTGATGAGCGCCCCAGACGGGACGCGAGATTTTCCAGAACAGAACCACTTTAGGCCAGAGCAGGGTGATTTGATTATCTCCTCACTGGGGCAGCAAACACGGACGAAACCCATATGCATAAAAAGAAGCAAGAAGGCCGACCAGAAACGAAAGTCAGATCGGGGCTTGATAAAAGCGTTGGCTTTTCGGTACGTACTTGTTCAATACCCCCGCCAGCTACCCGCACTAACGCCACGATAATTCTTATCCCTCCTGAGAATAAGGTAATTCGCTATTGAGCTCAAGCCATGGTCGAAATACTTGCATGTGGCAATTGGGAAAGAACCCCTGCAATGGCTTGCATTTCCCCGTACATCAATATATTTCTTCTTAAATCAATGGCAATATTATTAATAAGGGAGACTTTTAAAGCCGTCTTTGTACACGATACTGCTGACACCAATCTTCTTCGTTGCCTTCCCGGTCACTGACACTTACCCCTTCTCTCCAGTCCCCCACACTAGCTGGGGTTACCGTCCTCTCTCGCTCCGGGGAAGGGGCTGCCGGGGCAGCGGTCACGAAATCTTGATAGATGACGGAGGTAAGGGAAATCATTTCCACGCGGGATGCGAGATCCCCACGTCATGTGTTGATTCTCAGCATCAGTCACATTTTGCCGATGACGAGCGGTGGCATGTACTGCATGCATCTTGGGTCTCATTTTGTCTGCGACGAGCATTTTTGTTGATCACGGACAACAAAAAGAATTCTCATGTACACACATACCTACATATATCTTTACCGCCAGTGATTAACATTGACTATACTGCTTAATTTAGAAGGTAAGGTAAATGGCGAATCGTCTTGCGCACGCATGTAGGGCAAGCACGTAGATCAGATGGTCCAAGGCCTGTTGTCGCGGATCGCAGCCTCTTCGCTTTGCTGCAGCCCTGCATGGTCGGAGTGATTGGGCGGAGCCATGTCAATCAGTTGTTAATCAATTGTCGGCTAGGAGAAAATCACGGATATAGACCGATGATTGTCACTGACACCCTTCGTTCGTCCTTCGTATCCGGTTGCATGTGCCTACTTCGTGCCTATGTAAAATATAAATGTTGTACGAGACCTCTCGAGATAAAAGTGTAGAAGAGTGTGGCTTTCTCCAAAAGGGCAGGTTACTACGCAGCTTACTTTACTCGGCGCTGTGCTTAATCCCAGCTTGCACCCAAAAGGACCCGACTACCATGCGTGGGGGCGCGGTAACAGGTCCTCCATCCTTCGAAGGCAAGGCAATCAAACAGTAATCCACGTGCGCTTTGCGATGCGGACGGTTCGTTGCAAACACGACTTTTGATACTGCCGCAAAAGGACCTTTTTCGTACGAGACGGGAAGGGTACCTTGAAAGGGGCGGCAGCAGAAAGATAAAATGGGTATTATTCTATAAAAAAACAAACGAAAACATGGGAGCACAACGCAAGACCTTCCGACGGAGCGGGACGGCAAGCCCCAACTGCAGGATCATCTCCTGCAAACAGTTTGCTTGCCTAATTCCACCCTTTATCGGCGCCTTATGTGTAGATGTACTTGACTTGTAGAATGGATAAGGGTACCTAAGCAGTCAGCGATCAGCAGAAGTCGAAGACTGGCTGATACATGCCATATAACCGACATCAGACATCGCAGGGCATGGCACCGTGGGATTCAGGGGTCGTAAGTGTTTCTGGTGTTGTGGTGGTGCACATCAACCACGTTTTTCCCAAACCCTCGTGCTCCTTGACACAGACCACGACAACCCCCATCATCTTTGGCCTAACTGATAAAGTCGACTCGGTGTGCGTTCTGACAGGGTTCGGAGTTCGCTAACAAACAAGAGCCAGAAAGTACCGCCGACCTTGGGATTGTGAGACGATCCCGACACCTGGGGGCGATGGGGACCGATGGAAGGCCTGCCACACACCTTCCAGAAGGACTAATAATAAGGAGCACTGGACAAGGCTGCCCGGAGATTCCACCACGATAGTAGAACCGCCTGCCGGATTGGGCATACTGGCCGTACGACCGCTGATACCATGGGAGCCAATGCGAGATTAACAGCTGCTTCTACTACTTACTTGGGCATCCATTGCTTTGTTAACAGGAATCTGAATTTCCCGTGATCTCCCGCAGGCCCCGCCAGCTTGCGCGGATGGGAATCTAGGTTATGACCAAGCGTCTTCTAATTCGTTTGAAATCGTACACACGAGCCTGGTTCGACTGTTTTTTCAATACTCGTCGTAGTAAGTGTGACCAGGGCTAAATCCGTATCCACCTCACCACGCTGCTGGAAATTGCAGCAACCCAAGGTACTGGGAATCAAGTCGCGCTCGTTCAGTGCCGAAACTCGACAGGGATCGAAAACAGAAATCGAATGAAGGAGCGTAGGCGCCACCGCGCGTATATAGAGCATATCCGACTTGGCAGCTATGGGAGTCCTTTTTGGTGTGCGCCCGATGAGGAGAACTTAAGAGCGGTGATACGTAACCAATAACATCTGAACCTAGATACGATGGGGATGTGGTGTTAGTGGTTTTGATAACAACCTCCCACCAAGAAACTCCGCGCTTCTCCGGTACGGTGGGAGATAAACGCGCCGTGTATATGGCCCGTTTGGGGACAGCCCCCCTGTTGATCGTGCATTTTGTCTTGATGAGGAGACTGTGTGATGGAGAGGTGTGATTAAAAGCCCGGGTGCGGCGTCCGCACGGGTATGTGTTATCACTTCCCAATTGGCGAGCGTGGGGTTGGCTATGCGTTGGATTGGCTAAAAGCTTTCCCCCGTGATTGCCACCACGGCCCAAAACCCTGAGGAATGTTGAGTAGAAATGTAGTAGCTGCGTGGTGCCGCATTGTAGCACTTGCGACAGCAACGCGGCTCGTCGGAAACGTAGTGTCCCATCATTCGTGAGCAGAGAGGCACGGCAAGATGCCTTCTCAAGATCACGAGGGCGTTGGTACCTCGGGTGCAAGACGGCATAAGCACTTGAAGTCTTCAATGGACCGCGGGAGTAACCGCTACGCAGCTGGTGATAATGTGGAGCGAGGGCGCCCAAAAGTCTTCTTTCAACTGTGACTGACTGTGACTGTGACCGTGACCTCGTCTTTGCCGCGGACGGTGATTACCGACTGGGACAGCCAGTAGCCTGAGCGAGCGGGGTTTTCCACCTTCTCCGGCATATACAAGCTGTTATAAGTCTGTAACCGACAGTATGTAATTGAAAGCATTGAATAATGAATGTATCGCGTTATCTGCTCGCTGGAGACCTGGGCTCGACGAGCGCGGGGGCGCCTAGAGGCCTGGCCACCGAGGCATGCCAGGTTGTGAGGCTGAGAGCGCTCAGCTGACCATGTTCTTCATGCGGAGGAGCCAATTACTGGCAGGCCACCAGATCCCGGATGTCGAGCATTGCTTTTTTAGGCCATGCTCACGGGAACAACCAGCGACAACGCATCAACCGGAATTATCAAGTGTCAGTCAGGACTGACAGGATCGCAACGGTGTCCTAGCCCCCTCCCCTCCGTGGTGTTCTATCTCGACACCACCGTATTTGCCTGTCGTTGCTTTGACTACGCACGTGTCTGCTCGCTCGCAGCGTTGGTACGTGTCGGACCTCGTCTATTTTGCGTTTGCGGCCCCCCATGCAGAAGCTAAAGTAAAGAATGATAGTTGGCCATCGATTAAGCCGTTACGCATGTGCCAGGAATAGTCTCGACCACTCATTGCTCAAAAGGTATGTAAGTTACCTCTCATGACTCCTCAATGGCAATGATTGCTACCAATGGACGTGGACTTACTTACACGGATGACTCAATGGTATCAAACAAATGATTTCGAATAAAGCTCTCCCCCTTTTACATGAGCGCTTGAGTTTGCAACTCATCACAAGGGGCCTTCAGTGAGGCAGAAACCTGAATTTCGGGGACTCCCATCACCCAACAGCAGAATGAATGCTCAGTGACAGGCAACCATGACCATGTTGAAATTCGTTGTCGGAGTCAGCAATTGGCACCCGTTGGATCCCGTGCCCCGGTAGAAAAGCAGAGAACCGTACTTTCAACATCAGACTATCAACCAGTCAGTAGCCGTGTCCAAGTGCATTTGTGGTAATAGGTTCAAGGTTCCGCTGTCTTGAGACGGCATGACGATGCAGCACACGACGATTTGCTTCATTTACAAGTCAAGCATGTAGAGAGGTTTTACGTCTTGGGTTAACGAGCGACGGCCACACGCATCACGGGGCAACAATGCCTGGCGCGAACTATTCTAGGAAACTAAGGACGATCGATCGTTCCAGATAATATCAGGACAGTGAAACAAAGCGACAATTGCAGGATCAAGATATTGCGTATTCGATCGTAGGTGGACCAAGAAGTCATGATGCCCAGTAATATTTACATACATCAAGGCAGACAGATAATACTATCAATCACAGTTGTGTAGTGGAACTGCCGGCCGTGCCATGGCCTTTTGGTTGTTCGTATCCCTCTCCTCTTCTTACAAATGCTGGAGCCGAGAACTGGGAAGAAGATGGGTCATCTAGACTCACCAGAATACTCAAACGCTCTATCGTCATTATCGCCATTATCGTGGCCCATTCGGCTTGCCGTCGCTCGTGTTCTAATCGCATGCAACACTGCCTCTCTTGTAGAACGAGGCTGGACTTTTTTTTGACATGGTTTTCCAATTGGCACCTTGATTTTTGTGAAATAGAGTGGACACTTACCCACCGGCTTTGACGACCAGCAAGCGATGAGGCGACAGACAGAGCTAGACGGCGGCCTGGTTGCGCGATCAGAAAATCTGGTCACAGAAAAGAGAGTCAGACGCCGGGAAGAGAGTCCGGCTTCGAAACGCACAATTCACCGGACAAGTCCCGATGACTGAGAAGCCCATGGGAAATGCCTCATATGGAAGATACTGCCGCTTCCAGACTAGAAAGCGCGCTAAGTAATGTGCCTAACCGTAGAGAGAAAGTGCCTAAGTCCAGCCAAGTCGCTCGCTGTTGGAGAGTTGGAGAGTCTGGCCGTAGACCGCCGACCACTGGGTCAGGGCCGTTCTAACGTGGAGAATTCAGTAACGGGGGCCACATGAGATCAGTGGGAAGGGGGCAGACAGTTTGAGGGAAGGCAAAAAAAAAATGGTACGGCAGTACAAGGACGCCTCTGCCCAAAGTTCAGGTTGGAAAAAAGGTACTACATGGGCCCCTGGAAACCATGGACCACCACCCACAAACAGCCCGAAGAGAGACCCCAGGATACCCACTCGGTCAGGCTTAGGGAGGTATCCAGGCCAAAGTAGCTACGTACTCTCTCTTCACCAGTGCTCAAAGCCCATCCGACCGCCAGGGAGAGACTGAACGCCAAGGAATGGGAGGAAAAGAAGAAGGAAAAAAAAAAAGGCGCGACTCGTTACTTTGGCACAGGGGTACGTACCACGATGTACTCCGGTACTTCACACCGCGCCTTCTGGGTTCCTCTCCCATTCACTGGACACCCTTGTCCTGCTGGCCACTCCACTTCCCCTCCGCTCTCCCTCTCATATCAGAAGGACCAGACCAGACGCACCACCAGCATAACATCCTCATACATATGTACATGTCAACCCACTCCTCCTCCGCAGATTCTTCCTCTGCCTTTCACGATATTGACATAGCGCCAGCTGCAACAAACATAACCCTGTGTCGACTCTACAAGTGGGAATCAGTATTTTACACAGCTGCCCACTACGACGACTCTACCACCACCACCAAGCACCGCAGCATAACGTAGTCCTGCTACCTTCTACATTGCCGGGGTCCCACTTACATCACCACCGCTTGCGTCTTCACGTCCTCTGGAACACGGCTCTCTCGACGACAACGCACGACTCCTCATACGTCTCTGTTACTCTCGAGGTGCCGATTTGTACTTATGACACCCCATTGACCGCTTGAGAAGCGCTTCTCGCCTGACGTCCGCGATCGAAGTCGCGCTACCAACATCACGATTCCCGCGCTCTTTTCTCACACAGCTGCTTCCATTACGCGGGAAGCATCCAGCATCATCATCATCATGCCTGGCAGACCTGAAGGATTGGTCCTGACTGTGGACCCGAATGTCATTCACAAGGTCGACACTGCAAATGCTCAAAACCTCTTCAACATGTGGACAGGTACGTTGACTCCCTCGGTACTGGTGCAGCCCGGCTTGACACTAACTCTTCTCGACAGTCTTCTCTAGATGCGCAGACTCCGTCGAGCAAGGCCGGCGGTTAGAGAACCTCAGCTGGAGACTCTGGAACCGTGAGACCTTTTGCTGCGACACTACTGAGAGCAAGCTTCGACAAGCAAAGTCTACACCCATCCCCAGCTCAACAGTACCCAAGGACATCCCCGATCTACGGATACCAGAGGTCCCTCAATTATCCGGCAGTGTGGACTCTATCGCTGAAGACGAGGAGGCCATTGAATTCAGCTCCGAATCCGAACCCATGGAGATATCCCGACCCAGGATTCTGCGACAAGACTCGAGCGCGAGCAACCGAAGTCGCGGCCGTGAGCGCCACATCACTTCCGACCACCTGGAGAAGATGGTCGTCTCTATAATTCAAGATAAGGAGCCCAATCTGGCACCTTTAGCCGAGTTGTCCTCGCCGTCCCTCGAGCCCGAGTCGGACGACTCACAGACAGCCTATTCATCCCCGGATGTTCAACAAACACCCGACACGCCCACCACACCGGCAACTGAGCCCATGTGCCATTCGTCTGTGGAGACACCTTCCGCCGTGTCTGCTTCATTATCGTCATCTGGCGTCGCATCCAGCAATAGCGACCGTACCCCGAGTCGCACCACTGTTATCCGCGGTTTTTCCCCTTCTCAAGTCTCTATCCCCACCCTGCAGCTTCGTAGCCAGGAATCAATGAAGCAACTCGCCCTCAGCGCGATCCCCGAACCTCAAGCTGCTCCAGCATACCGCCCGGTCCAGCTTAAGAAGCAACCCGCCAAATTTGCCCTCGGTGGCTCTTCGGGTGACGAGTCTTCTCCACAGAGCTTGATGCAACACAAGCCTCTTGCTTCTCAAGGGAAGCCCAAGATGTTCCAGCTTGGTGCATCGTCTGGGTCTGCTGAGGATCCGAGCCCATCCTTGAAGAGCGCCATGCACTCTGCACGCCCCAACTCCCTGTTAAATGCCCAGAAGAAACAGACCTCCTTCAGCAACCAGGTTAGCATGCGCACTATTCAAACTCAGTCTAGCGATGAGCAATCGGACAGTTACATTGACGAGAGTGCTATCGATGACGACGAAGATGATTCGGAATGGGAGGACTCTATCGAGGAGGGTGGCAAAGAGAGCATGGATGACCCAGTCACTTTCAAGCGTGTCCCTTCCAAGCCCAACCTGACTTCTCATCGATCCAACCTCAGCTTGATGTTCGCTGCCGGACAAGATCAGCGCCCCCGTGGCGGCTTAGGTGCCGCCATTGCCTCGCAATCTACTTCGGCTCTCCAACGTGCGCGGACTGTCCAGAACATCCCCACAGTGAAGGCCACGTCCCCGAACGATTCAGACGATAGTGGTTTAGAAATGAAAGGTGGCATGCGCCGGACCCCGCTGAGACCTATCACGGAAATCCCCCGCAGCACTGCCCAGCCTATCATGACCAGTGCTCATGCCAACCAACGCCAATCGGCGCTGTCGCCCCGAACTACGAGACGCAACATGCTGCATCATGAGTTGACGGAGTCGCTCCGCCGACAGCTACTCTGGGAGCGCCAGCAAAAGACATCTACTGCCAACGCTGTGCTCAAGAGGCGGCACACATCCCATGATGTGGCCAACCTGAAGCAATATCCCGAGAAGGTCTGCTTGAAACCCGAGGAGACCAAGGAAGAGCCCAACGCGACTAGCTGGAACCAGTATCTGGAACGTGATGCCGTTGGCGGCTACCACGCCCAAGGATGGTAATTTGTCCAACACTTCCGCACCCCAACACGAAAGACCGCAAACGACTGCGGCACACACTTTACGGCAGGCTTGACTGCCTTGTACATTGTTATACTTACTACATTACTGCATTGCGAGGTGGTTGATTTCTGAAGATACTTGCATGCATAACGGGTGGCGTTTTATTAATGCGGCTCTATGGCACAGCATTTTACATCATATGGCCCTAATCACAACAAGCATTACTTTTTATCGTGGTGGTAAGCGGCTACCACGCGCACACACACACACACACACATACGCACGAGACATAGCTTGGTGGACGACGGCGTCCATCAGTTGGCCAGCTCACCGCCGATGCCGGTGGGAATTGGCTCGTCATCAAGGGCACACAACGGCGTTCTCTAATTCAAATGATACCATGTCTGTTTTCTTCTTTTTAGGTTTTCTGCCCGCCGATTGGGAATTTTTGGGTTTTGGAAGCTACATGGAACGGTAGCTGGGCTTCACATCGAAAGAATGGTAGTGTCTATTCTCGACAAAGGAATACAGGGGCAACCCTAGGTCAGCCGGAACAAGAAAGCATATTTATGGAGGCATCTCACATCAAAGAGTTGCTAGACTTTACTCGGTGCGCAGACGCAGGAGGTGCGCAAGCAGCTCAGGTGGAAGGAGGATGGATTAAAAAAAAGGCAAGCACCTATGATCAAAAACATAGAAAAATTCGATAAAGCTACATCAAAACAAGATTAAAATTGTCATATGGCACTCCCATCATCACCTTGACTCGTTCCGATTGCTTGTGACTGCCCCTGCCTGACACGAGTTGACAGCCACACTCAATGCTGAAACCCCCTTGGGCGATTGGACGAAAATAGAGGCATTCCATTACGACCAATCGTTCTTTGTGCTAGTGGTTTCTTCTGCTGACTGTCCATGGCACCATCGAAGTCTATGCAGACGTTGTAGTGAATACCATCCGAACTGTACCTGTATCTCACTTAAGGTTTTCGTATCACGGTTGAAGGCTGCTCCTGGGGAATCTAGATTTCGTTGGGTACAGCAACTATGTATTCCTTACCATCCGTACATGCGTGCTTATGCATGCGTGCTTATGTGCCCGAAAACGCAAACATGTGAGAGGCTCGTGACAAGCCGTAGTCATTCCACCAGGTTGAGCGTCTGGATACGCAAACAAACATAGGTAGATACTAGCACGGCACCGAAACAGGGCAAGCCATTCATGTTTATTGGCGTACTTATTTTTCTCTATCTCTCTTTTTTCTTGGGCATTGTCCACAGTCTAGGGGGAACGAGGGGGTTAGAGTTGGGCTAGGTACATTTTTACCCCATGGGCAAGCCTCCCTCCCCGCAAACGGCTACAACAACGAAGAGCGGCTGCGTTGCCGCATGTCTCAGACTTGGTGGGCAAGTAGACAGACTCTCAGCGCCCTGCAAGCAAGGAATGGCTAGCAAAGCAAGGGCCAGAGTTCCGTTTTGCACAAAATAAAAGAACCATAGGAACTTCCTTTGCCCGGTGCTTGCTTGCTTGCTGGGCAGCACGTGGGGAGATCCCCGGGCAGGATGATGAGGAGTTCAGTCAGCAGCAGTAGATGCAGTGTAGGTATGTAGGTAGTAGGTTAGTAAACCATCGTGGGGTTGAATCTGTTTGTACGTGTGCCGCGCCGGGTCTGGTGTTGGCTTGTCTGTTCCCTCAACAAAAAAAATCACTCTCAGTCCGGTGATGACGACCTTCTGGTCACCGCATTGCATCGGTTCAGCAAGTAAGCGCGGCGGCCATGCCTCCCTTTACTTCGCGCGCCTTAGGCTAGCAGCTCAGCTATGTTGGTCAATTCGCCCACGAGATGTGATGGACCATGCAGACTACCCAGATTCAGTCGAGAGCTAGGAGCTCCAAGACCCTGATCGGCATCAATGCTCTATACACCAAAGTGGACCTCTTGCTGATTTGCTGTTGGCTGTAAGTCCCTCCATCCAGCCTAGTAAGCACTCAGAAGGGCAGAAGTTGGCAGTGGCCCCCGCCAGCATCCTGTACAATCACCAATTAAGCATACAACTCGGTATATTGCTATTCTTATTACTACTGCTAAGTGGACTATACACGTACACCAGCAAGCGTTGATCGTAACTCTTGGCGGTCACCTGCCGGTGCAAATTAAAGGATCGGTATACAAGTTGATGTCAATCCCGAGTTTCATTTGCTAGTAGCAAGAAGAGTATACTGCAACTACTCCTTGTGGAAAGACTATGCGAAATGCCGCGCGCCCATGTCGCCTCTCCGCAGGATGATGCCTGCTTGAGCTCCATCAGGACACAAATCTGACCGCTGACTGCTCCAGTTCTTGCCAGTGAGTGAGCTCACTGCTGGACTGTCAATCAACATCAGATGGCGTTCTCCAATATAGCCATTAGCGGGGCATGCTAAATATGTGCAGACAAAGCGACGACAGCGTGACAATGTGCATTATCCTAGGCAGCATAGCACAGCACAGCCCAGTCCCAAATAACGATCATTAGAATCTAGAACAAACAGGTGGAGCCTGCTTTTGCCCTCTACATACCACGTACGAATTACATGCATCTTGTCTGGTGTTGATCGATAAGACGATCTTCTTCCCTGTCGCCCGCCAAAATGTTATGCCGGCTGTCAATGTTATCCACATTGGCCGACGAGAGTCTCGATCTGCCGTCGTCTATCCTCGCAGAGTCAGGCAGCCTAATAAGTATTCGTTACTAAAAGCGTATGTTACTAATAGCATGAGGACGAAAGAGTTCACCGCCTTGCGTGTTCTCTATCCAGGCCAGACTATACCCACCCTTTACGGGCAAATCCATCCTGATCACGAAACATGCGCGCCATAAAGAGGCACGCATGAAGTGGCCTATACCCTTCAGGGAGTTGGATTCCACATCCCAAGGAAGCAATTATCCCTCGTTACCTCACCCCCCGGCAGAAAAGGGCCTACCTGCCACCTGCGCCGCATAGGTACATGATGCGATATCAATAGCTGCATGCTATCCAAGGCAACCAGCTGTAATGACGATGGTGGTTTGACGCGCCGGCGACACGCTCGGAGCGTCATCCACCACTCATGGTCTGGGCATGTAGCTTTATCAATGCTTGTGTGAAGGTCTAATACTACATGTACAGTACCTCAGCTGCATGGGGGTTCAGTGTCAGGTGTGGTGAGGGGCAGCTTCGCGGAATTTCCTCCTCCAACTTTACTACCCCGTGTCCAGTCTCAGTCTGTCACCCGCGCTCTCCATTGATGAGTTGTTGTGACTCACTCAGTCACTGAGTGAGGGGTTGTTGAAACAGGGAGGAGGTCATTCTGGTCCGTCGGGAATTTTCAACCACATACGTTGGGCGGCAACGCGTATGTAGGTAGCCTGTATGAAGATATGGTGAAGGGGGCTTCATCTTCAGTATGCTTGGTTAGGCCTTGGTCGATTTACTTATTAACCTATGTAGTAATCTGCCGCAGGATGCATGGTGTGAGGTAAGTATGTAGGGTATGAGGTACGTATGTAGATGTATGTGCGCCACGCTATGCCATATATGCATGCAGTCGTGAATTGGCAATGGCCATGAAAGTCCGAAGCTGCAACTTGCCAGCAATGATACCCTTTAATCATCTTGCTCCGGTCTTGCACGAATAGAAAAAATCGCTGAATGCTGAAAGACTATTTTATCTCTACACCGACTTTCAACAAGATGCTGCACCTTGATGATAGTCCGCATCCGGGGTGGGAGGGGACCGCACCGGCTGTTTACAGCAATTGACCTTGCTCACCCCAGAATACCCTATGCCGCCCATGGTTTGCGCTTGATACTATCACTTCTCATTCCATCATGGTGCACACATCGGCATGTATGCGCTGGATGTCTGTAGGGCATCCGCACCGTCGCCAGCGGGATAGGCGCGGAAAATCGGCTGCTGCCAAGCGGATCGGTCTGCCACCAAACGCAAGGAGGAGGGACCGACTCGGGGACCGTGAGTGGCTCTCCGAAGTGTCTCCATGATCGCGTCGCTTAATTTACTTCACCGTATCACGTTTTTAGCATATTTTTCTCTGCGCGAAACAGCTCATCTGGATGGCCGCGCGGCGATCGGTCCAGCGACGGATGGCTGGAAGCCCAGCCCCATTTCGTTCGGTCGTTGACCCAGATCGAAAGTTTCATCTCGATATAAAGATATTGCTTGACACCGCCATGGCTCGTATCCATGCGCAACGGACGGAAACAGGACCACCGACACACCATCTTCAATCTCAATCACCTCCGTCTGTCATCATATATTGATTCGATATGTGGCGCTGACGTGAGGGACTGGAGCCGGCCAGCAGTGAATTTGGTGCTACGTCGGAGGATTGTTAAAGTGTGGAAATCGGGTTCTGAATCGGGCTCTGTAACGGCCACTTATTTTCCCATTGTCCAGTAAGAGGGCATGTATCTATCTGGCTTGTGGTTGGTCGCTGCGAAAGGCTTCACTACGCTGGTGACTTTTCGCTTCAACATCCGACTAGGCCAAAGTGTCAGAAAGGTGCAAACACTGCAAGCTCATTGGGCCACAGCTCCCAGGCCTTTTGGGGTGCCGTAGGGCCATCCATCCTATTCGTCCACTTATCTCACTGGTGAGGATTATATGCAAAGAACTCGATGAAGTTTGTTTGAGGTGAAATCTGATGCTCATGATTGGTTGATCAACTGCAACCGTTTACGCAACGATGTATCTGCTGTGCCTGAACATCCCGATTATTTCCTTGATTTCGCCTACTCCAGCATCCTATCCATCCTCGGTCCGCAATGTGGTAAGAAATGCCCATGCTGGTCGGTCCTTTTTCACCTACCATGTCGGCATGGCTCGGTACTACAGTACTTGGGAGGTTTTGGAGTTATTTGGCAGTGGGCGTGTGTGTGGGCTGCTTGCCTAGCCAACTAGCCTACTTACCGGGCCTAGGGAACCACCCCCAGCATTGCCGGTTCACCTGTGGTCCGGCCCCTCGGTTCTTTTCTAGTGTCTAGCTTGCTCGATTCTGATTGATTGTTCCAATAAGTCCAGACGATTGAATTTAGGGCGCTCCCCCGCTCTTTCCCCCACATCCTTCTAGAAGGCTTCTACGGCCCTCTTGGCAGCCCAGACCCGATACGGCAGGCCCAGCCACTGCAGTTCGGACCTTGCACCGCCCAAACTGCTGTCATCTGCCCGCCAGCGCATGGCGATTGAATCACTCTCTCACAGTGGTACCGACACACACACATACTGTAGTTGTACACACTTTCTCCAGGTCCAGCCAGGCACACAAGGCCCACCTTGGGCTCGAGGCTGAGGTATACGCATCACATTCAAGCCGCAGGGGGCTAGGTCTCCAGAAAGCCGCCGAGAGATGACAAATGGATACTGCAGGTTCGTCTGACCTGCTTGTTCGTTCTATTCATTCATGCACGCCGGGTTTTGTGAGTAACATAAAACCTTTTTTAATGAAGGGGGAGGGATTACAGCGAGCGCGTGCTACAGGTCGAAAAAAAAATCCTTTCCCCCACGCGTGACGAAACCACATGTGCAAGTGTGGCGCTCGGCAATGAGGGGTTTCCTGAGGGGTAAAGCTTCATGCCTTCTCTGTGTGTGTATGTGTGTGTGTTTAACAAACCTCTTCACGCCCTGCATATCGCATGCTGATCTCAGTATGTTCTTGGCCACACAAAACTCTATTTCGTTAAACTGTACGGAGTATCGCCTTCCATCATGGTATCTCGTAGACTCGTACACCCCATCGGGGATATACAGGTGCTTCCGTTGGGGGCAGCCCTTCTAGCCACCCTTCTAGCTCTTGGCCTGTCAAGCCCATAGCTAGTCAGCACCCCGGTCAAATGATACATGCGGATTGGATGTGCCTGCTAATAGACAAAAGGGATTTTTCTTATTTCCTGGTCTGGGTATTGACGAGTTGAAACCACGTGTGCCAGACTTGGCTAGCGGCGGCGTGTGTTCCGACAATGAATTGAAGATGAAGAATATGCCCCCGCGACTGGACCGAAGCTTCTTGCTAGGTTACTACCTATTCTGGTGGCAATGCACGGTTATCATATGCAATGTACCTACATTCTTTGCTATTGATTACGTAGCGGCCCAGGTAATTTCGCGGAACCTGCACCTAACCAGCCCCCAATGGTTCGCTACCAATGCTATGTGGTAGTGCAAATTGGCGATGTTGTATCCGAGTGCCTACCTAACCTACAGACAGGTTCCGTGCGAATCAGACAAGCCCAACTCAACCGTGTGTTTCGTATGAGAGCCGGTATGTATTTCTCTTGCTGGATATGCTGTGTTCTCTATGTAAGTAGGCATGAGTTGTGATGGGCAGAAACAAGAAACATGATCGGCAACGGGGAGACTATCCGGCTGCTGTATGAGTGTGTGTGGTCGCGTTGCATTTTGCGGCTGTAGAGTCCAGGCCTATCTGCCGGACGACCTGAGACTTTTGAGGCTCATTGGAACATCACGCCGTCATCATGCATTGCCCAGACATGCGTAGGGGGGTTTCGTAATAGTACGTACGACCTGTTTGCTTGCTCTCTGTCTTTCCCGCTTTGAACACACAACTTTCATTATGTAGCTGGCTAGAGTGTGTAGTTTCATTATCTTGTTCTTCCTTGGATTTTGATCTGCATCCATTCCTGATCTTTGCTGCTACTCCAAGTTCTCCGGTGGATAATACAAGCCACCTTGCGTGTTCTACGTTACATAACTAGGTTTAATAGTGGTACAATTACGGGAAAAAAAAGAATGGTAGTTGAATTTATTGTATTGATCGCTTATTATTTTTATTTTAGTTCGTCTGCCTCCCTTCTTTACTCGAGCTTCCGTCTTCGATCAATGGCTCCATTTTCTGTCTCTGTTAGCTCCTACGCTTATGAGATATGTGGACTTGTTACCCGCGCCCAGCAGATCGCGTCTACGGGTACTGGATCTCTATCAAGCAGGCGGATGTATACAGTCGTTCATCTTCGGCGTGCTCGGCTCGGTCGGGGGCGGATGAGATCAAGTCAATGACATAGCACGGGAATGGGAATGGAAATAGAACGAGCGAGCGAGCGAAGCGGTGATGTGATTGTCGCTAGGAAACACTTTGCCGGGTAACAACTTTCGCAGGAAGAAGCTACAGCTGGAAGCATCGCCTGCTTCCTAAACTCTCGTATCGCTTCTCCCCCTAGCCCGGTGGCTTTCATTCCTGCTTACCTGAGAGGGCGCGATTCCTCCTTTTTCTCATGTGCTCCAACGCCAAAGCCTGGGTGGAAGGAGGGCCCTCTTTTTCCCTCACCTGCAGACGACGAAAGAGAGTTTCTGGGGTAAGAAAGAATGAGAAGCTACGCCATGCCGCAAGCAACGAACGGTAGGGGTAATGCAATGCAATGGGCAGGGTGTTAGCGTTTTTGTCACAAGCAACTCATCACGTACGTTGGGGGAGAAGAGCAAGACGGCAGCTGGACGACGCCTCGAACTTTTCTTTTTCTTTTTTCCTTTTCTCAGGCTCGTGGGCTCCCTTGTTACGCCCAGTTAGGGGAGTATTTCTCAAATAAAGCTGGGACTCGTGCAATTGAAAGAAAAGATCGCTAAATCACTTGCATTCGGCAGCGGAGTCACGGCCGTAGATATCCGAACGCTCAGCGGCCCTTTCGTCAGGGGAGGCGGTTTTGTCGGTACGCTAGCCAACGGAAGGCGTCGTGGTAGTCGACAGCATCGTGGTGGCTTGGTTTTGAAGCTTGTCACATGAGCAGCATGTGAGCGTCAGCAGCCAAGTACCCCTGTCTACTGCGTACCTACCTGCTTACATGTAGGTATGTGAGCTGAGCAAGCTCCCCGCTCCTGCCCGCTGTGGTATAGGGTTCTACACTTCGAGCCTCCTACTCACCTCGTTGAGGAGCGAGGTAAGACGTTTTCGGGGGGGCCATGCCAGCATACCTGACCCTGCAGGAACCGCCAGAGGTGACAAAACCCCTCTGGAGGAATGAGACAATATCGGTGCTTTGGTGTGGCATATTGCATTTCAATTGCTGATGTATAATCGACGCACAGGGCACACGAGACCGTCATCCCCCCCCCCTTTCCGCCATGCAAGGTACGCAGAAAGCCACTGGCCCGTCAGCTGACGGGTGACCGAGCAAGGTTATATAGCGTGGTCAGGTGAATCCGGGGAAGCAAACCGGCAGAAACATGTATGGGGGAGGGAGAGAAGCAATAATAAGCTTACCAGCTCATGAGTACCTAGCAGCGTCGGAAAAGAACCGGCCACGAACTCAAATAATATACGGAAAAGACGGACGCGGAAAGTGTAAAATAAAATATAAACAATAACAGATCAATTTAAATCAATTTTATCTCCCGAACCATTATTCCTGGTCTTCCTCCAAAAAGGCCCTATGTGCCATAAGGGGTTCGAACACATACGCCGATCACCATTGCATGTGGATGCACACCGGGATCGATCCCCGGCCGCTAGGAAAAAGAAAGCCATAATGCACTAGTAACGAACATGCCCGTCGAATGGGTTCAACGGGCGTTGCGATCTTGCTACTATGCAGGTAAGAATAAGGGGCTGTCCTTAGTACTCGATCGAGGCTTGAGAGGGCGGTTGCTGCACAAGCTCAAGGGTAACGATGTCGTGTTACCAGAAGATCGCATTCCCCCCCTTGGCGCGAAAGAAGAAAACGACAGCATCTACGTAGATCCCCTCATCTTGCGTAATGATAGACATACGCTGGAAGATGAAGACACAAAATTACTTGCAGCACGGGCGGCAGAGAGAGGGGGTTTCTCCTCCTTCCCGCTCACGCCCCTCTCCTTCCTCTTCGCGTCCTCGCCTCTTCGCTTTTTCGCCTTGTTCTGCTCCTGGGGCCACTGCAGTCATTGTGTCTCCTGTTCCTTATGTTCTGAACTTAGCCTTGTGGAACGCCACGAGGCGGGTCGATGATGATGTTTGGCTTGTCAAAAGCCTATGATCTCGACCGGAACGATACCCGAGGGAAACCACAGTGAGGAGAATAAGAGCCTCTGAGATGTTGTGACGACGTGGCAGATCTGTCCGTATGTCGCAAGCCCAAACGGGGGGGCCACAAACTCCTACCATGGTATGCTTGCTTTTTTTGGGGTCGATCTCCCGAAGCCCGCAGGATGTTGCGCTCTTCCCTGAGACCCGGGGGTTGGGTGGTTAGGCAGCATCGCCTGGAGACCAGGAGGCCGACGTCTTGCTTCATTCGTCCCGGAGGCTTTGGGGAGGAGAATCTCTTGTCGATCCGGTAAATGTTCCCCGCGAAACCGCATGCTTCAATTTTGGATAGGGTGGTGGGTTAGTGATACACGCAGCGAGCAGCATCAGTTTGGAACGCGCGCCAGATAGGTAGGTCTCAGATTGAATTGTCCCGACATCCAGTCGGATGCACCTACGAGCCATGGGAATCCGAGACATATCTCAGCTTCATTTGGCTTAGTTGCTGTCTACCATCTTTGGGCCCTTGCGGTGGCGGCAACATATCGGTATGCTTACTTCTTCTGCCTCATCTGTCTGCCAGCGAAGAGAAACCCCCAACATAGGATTTATATGTGAGATAGTTGTATCGGAGAAGTCCTGGAAGGTAGCAGGCAATGGACTGGCCTATATTGTTACGTGGAGGCTGTTATTCTCGCCTCGGAAGTGTCCAACCAGCGGCAGGTCGTAGGGGATGATCAGGTGAGACTTAATTTGAACGTTCCTGAACCGGCAGGACAGTGAGCAATTGTTGGGATTTCCTGTCTTGGCTGTAATGGGTAATTCATATTATCGATACCCATACGTGACAGTGTATTTGGATCTATAGCAGTGGGCTGCAGTGCATGACTACAACGCAAAAGTCCTGGTTATTTGGCTAGATAGACACATGTAGAGGGCCAAGTTTAGTCTCGGGACAATCATGAAGCCATATACATTTGTTCAGTATTGCGAGCGCGAAAGAGGTGGCCGACTCGTGGAAAGATGATATCCAGGGGACCCAGCTCACAAGATAAATAAACAAAGTTCGTACAGATCTGACGTTTGAGTCGTGCTCATTGATATAGAAATGCGCAGTCACATAAGTCCATACGGCAGAAAAGGGGCACGAGCTGTTGATCACGAGGATACCCCTGAGCATGTATTTTGATCTATGCGCGTCCGCTCGCTCCCATGGAATGGCCTTCGGATGGCTGGTCTGGCTGGATAGTGCTCGGGTTTAGCGACTGATTGCCAATGGGATTGCTTGATGCCAATAAAGGAGTCTGTTTGTACTGCAGAAGGGAATGGGGATGCTTATGGTCCGCTGTGTGAGATAGACACTGTGACTGTTGATGTTGAAGCATTTGGGATTGAAAGACGAGAGAATCGTCGGAGTTCTGAGAACATAGGTAAGGTACTTGGCAGTGGCTTCTAAGAAGGAACAATCCCGTAGAAAACGAGGTTGTATCTATTCAGCACAAGAGCCAATCGTGATTTCTACAATTCACGTCCGGAGTCAACTAAGCAACTCCAATACTGCATGCTCCAACATACAATGGGTGGCGACTACTCATGTCCCACATTGAAAGTCGATAGGACTATAGAGGACAACTGCAACCCAATCAAGAGGTACATCTCACTCCAACTCAGGGGCCTGGGGGAAGGAGGTCAATGGCACACCTGACCTGAACATCGCCCTTCTGTTTAATCACTACCAACCGCATCACTACGCGGCTAGCAGAAGGTAGCTTGCGAGCAAACGCAGGCGTACACGATCCCGGACGCATCTCCAGCTGAGGGCCGAGGTTCACTGGGTGAATCACTTGGTGCGCCAGTAAGACGGCTTATGTTAATGAGATTATGACCACAGCCGAGCAATCCCGAGACTTGCCAAATGCCAATACAAACGACACAAACATACCATGAATCTGCTGCCGGTGACGAGAATCGAATGAACCACTGGCCTACAGCTTCAAACCGATTTCAGTGCGCGGAGACTCAAACACATGCTTGAGTTCCTTATATATGAATATATTGATGCCGTCAGGGTAAGGATGAGGAAGGTGCCCGCCGGCCCCAGTTGCCCCTATGTTGCGAGCGCGAGCCTCCTGCTTGGCAGTGCACTTGATCTTTCTTCTCCTTGCACGCTGGGCAACACCCTTATTTCGCAGCCATCCTAATGCTATCCACTGTGTTCAGGGAGGGGAGGTGCCTACCCTTTGGAGATTCCTCTCAAACTTATGAGAGGGCAATCCCCTCTTCGGTACCTCGTATGAAGAACGACCAGATAATCGGGGAAGCATTTGTTCGATTTCCAGAACATGGCGGGCATGCCCCTTATCAGACATTGCACCGGCTTCTTGAGCACGAAGATAATAAGTCAGTCATGCCCCGACAAGCTGTTGACCACCGGGCTGGAGCCAATGCTTTTTTTCTTTGATAACTGCCGACTGTCCACATATTGCAAGCCAAAGCGGGTCAGACAGCGGAAACCCTCCAAAGCGCTTCTGGCCGTTATGCAGGGGCATGGTGGCCACAATGCTGCCCGACATTCTGAAGCATAATAATGCTATATATGGCTAGGATTCCATAGTCCGAGTGAGCGTAGACTGCGCAGTAAATGTCTCACACCAAGCCAAACGATATTGGTTTCGTGTAGAGAGAAAGATCGGGACGATGCGACGTAGTCGACGCATGTCACACCCTCCCCTGGAAGTGGTTCATAGCCGGACAATCATTAGAATGATATGAGAGCTGCTTGTAGTCCTCTCCCCATAAAGGACTACCAATAGCAGATTTCCCCTATTCCATATGACAACAGGCCATGTGTGTCGGCCAAGTCTATTGGCAAAGAGCAGTTTGAGTTGCGGTTCAGATTATAGATGGAACACAGGCGATATTACAGAGGCCTCTCCAGGAATACCTCATTCTTTGAAGCGATTGATGTTGGTTGGTATCAACCTTCTCATGACGTCGATCTGGCGCGCTTGCGCCTTGTTCTTCAACTCGGTAACGCCTCGTCTGTCAGTACGTCGTGTGCCGTTCGAATAGAGTACCGTGTAATCGGGCAACTGCTCTCCTGGCTGGATCACACTCCTCGCCGTGATTGTACAGTGCTGGCAGAACTATTAGTCGCTTCCAAATACCGGATCGTAGGGGTGACACCACACACCTTTCCAAGCTTTGCGCCCCTTCCTATTCTCGCGCCTACTCCTATCAGACATCCCTCGCCGATGGTGGTGCATCCAGACTCGATGACAGCAGCAACCTCGACGGTGACGTAGTCCTCGAGCGTGACGCCGAATTCGCCTTTTGTAGGATCAGAAGAAGGCGCGCCGATTACGACGCGCTCGTGGATGATGCAGCGACGGCCGATGGTGACGCGACCATGAGACGAATCGAGCTTGTTGCGCGGGTGGATGACGGTCTCGCTGCTGATATTGATGGTGTGGTTTCCGGTCAGGACGGCATTGTCGTGGATGACTACAGAGGACGAGAGATTGACAGGGGCTTTTGGGAGCTGCCCGGCCCTGGGCATCATAGAGTGCCGTTTGTTCGAAGACGACATGGCGGAGGCGGCTATCTGTTGTCGATGGGGGGATAGTATCACAATGCTAGACAGACCAGCTCTCGAAAGCTTTGTGACCGCTTACAGACCGAGGTCGAGGTTATGCAGGCAAGGGCATATCGAGTTATGCCAGCCATTGACCAACCTGATCCAATCGAATTGATTGACTGCCGACTGGTCAGGTTAACCTGGTAACCCGCATAAACGAGGATGACTAAGGGAAAGAGTAAAGGCCCAAAAATGCATGAGGCATAGATGAGGTCAGCATTCTGTGGTCCAAGCTTCGACTGCTCATGGATGGTTCCCACCGGAAGGTCGTTGAGCCAATCACGGCTAAAGCATTTCCGAAAGTGTCCCAGAGGCGAATTCAACGACCATCTCTCTAATGAGGATTTGAAGGAGCCTCGCCCATTGTCATTGAACTCTCTACTCTCCCGGCTCAATCGAGCGACAACAACCCCTCACGATGCTGTCCAGGACTACGGCGCCCTCGGCGGCCTCTGCAAAGGCTTTGTCGCGCGCCGCTCTACCTACCTGCAGCCGAATTGCCCGTTCCGCCGTCTCGACAACGCCCTCCCAGACCCGAAAGTTTGCGACCGTCCAAGATGGTGCACCGAAGCGTACCTACGGCGGTCTGAAGGACCAGGACCGCATCTTCCAGAACCTCTACGGCCGTTACCCCCCGGATCTGAAGTCGGCCAAGAAGATGGGCGACTGGCACAAGACCAAGGAGATTATACTGAAGGGACACGAGTGGATCATCAGCGAGGTCAAGGCCTCTGGTCTGCGTGGCCGAGGAGGAGCTGGCTTTCCTTCCGGCTTGAAATGGGTATGTGCTATGCTAGGCTCCTGTTCAAGGGAGAAAACCGGCTTGGACGTGTCTAACCATCTTGGCAATTGCAGTCTTTCATGAACTTCAAGGATTGGGATAAGGATACGAAGCCGCGGTACTTGGTTGTCAACGCCGACGAAGGCGAGCCCGGTACTTGCAAGGACCGTGAAATCATGCGAAAGGACCCCCACAAGCTTCTCGAGGGCTGCCTCGTCGCTGGCCGCGCCATGAACGCCACCGCTGCCTACATCTACATCCGAGGCGAGTTCGTCCAGGAAGCCGCCGTCCTGCAGCACGCCATCAACGAAGCCTACGCCGACGGTCTGATTGGAAAGAATGCCTGCGGTTCCGGATACGACTTTGACATCTACCTCCACCGAGGTGCTGGTGCCTACGTCTGTGGCGAGGAGACCTCGCTGATCGAGTCACTGGAGGGCAAGCCTGGCAAGCCCCGCCTCAAGCCGCCATTCCCAGCTGCTGTCGGTGTCTTTGGCTGCCCGTCTACCGTGGCCAACGTCGAGACCATCGCTGTTGCCCCCACTATCTGCCGACGAGGTGGTAACTGGTTCGCCGGTTTTGGCCGTGAGCGCAACCAGGGCACCAAGCTGTTCTGCATTTCCGGCCACGTTAACAACCCCGTCACCGTCGAGGAGGAGATGAGCATTCCTCTCCGTGAGCTTATTGAGAAGCACTGTGGCGGCGTTCGTGGCGGCTGGGATAACCTACTCGCCATCATCCCTGGTGGCTCTTCTACGCCCATTCTTCCCAAGAGCATCTGTGATGAACAACTGATGGACTTCGATGCCCTCAAGGACAGCCAGTCTGGTCTTGGTACTGCGGCTGTCATTGTCATGGACAAGAGCACCGACGTCGTCCGAGCTATTTCTCGGTTAAGTCACTTCTACCGTCACGAGTCTTGCGGTCAATGTACGCCGTGCCGCGAGGGCAGCAAGTGGACCGAGCAGATTATGCAGCGGTTCGAGAAGGGTCAGGGCCGCGAGCGCGAGATTGACATGCTGCAAGAGCTGACCAAGCAAGTCGAAGGCCACACAATCTGCGGTAAGTTACTCTCCTTTACTCGAGTCGAAATAGGCACTAATTATTTTACAGCTCTTGGCGAGGCTTTCGCATGGCCCATCCAAGGCCTTATCCGCCATTTCCGGCCCGAGCTGGAGGCGCGGATGCAGAAGTTTGCGGCGGAGAATGGCGGATCTGCCTTGGCTGGCGGCTGGAAGGCCGATACCCGCGCGCAAGGCAAGCTCGTTGCCCCCGGCCAGTAAGCGATAGATGCATGTGGCAATGACGGATTGCCGAGAAGAATGTACAGTTTGCACGACTACCTTGTTACTTTGTACATAATAAACCGTTTTCCTCCACTGGTTACAAGTACCACGGATAGGGGTTAGGCCTATAAGCGCCTCCTCCACGGTACGATTCTTGTGATTTTGTTATATGTAGTGAGATCCGAGCTGTAGGTACTGGGATATAACCCCAACCCGCAATGAAACGAACACGGAGTAAAGCCACATGGCTTTCCTCATCTTCTGACATTTTTGCTACCATCTTCTCATGAGAGCGACCTGCCAATGGCTGTTTGTAATTCGTCGGTCTCAATGCGCGCCTGAACATGAAGATGCCCACAGAACGGAGCCGCCTTATAAGCCGTCATTGGAATTATCTACTTCATGTCGTTTGTATTGTCCACAGTGTTTCGTCCGCGACATGGACAGATGCATAAGCGTGCTTCACTAGCGTGGGTTTATTAGGCGGAAGAGACCCTGAGATCGATGGTTTCATTTTACTACTCGTCATCGACTCTGCCAGATCGCGCCAAAACTTGGACTTCGCTGATCCGCTTACAGGTACTAACAACACCATGGCATTTGGGCGTTGCTGGATGGAAAGGGAAGCGAGATGGATGAATGACTTCATACATATCTCGGCATGGACACGGAAAGTATTCTTGGTATTAATACAGGGCGACTTCCAGTTGGTGCGTCAAAGGTGAAGACAGCATGTATTTTTACACAACGGGAAACATTTACAAATATTAACCTCTTCTACAACCAACCATGTCTTCAAAATTACTACAAACTGCGACTCGTTCTGCAACTCGTACTTTAGGACGGAAAAGCCAGGCATCACGAGTTGACGCGTGCAGGACGGGCAGGACTTACTCTTCACAACACAAGCCACCGCCGAGCCAGGGTGGAAACAACCGAGCCATGTAAGTGACATTCATGACTGCCCCGTCACTCACAAAGACTCTCCTCCTCAACTCCGTTCTCTACCCTTCGCGCATAGATATGTAGCTATGCCATCTTATATTTCTCAAGCAGCTAACCTTGGGTTTTTCATGGATCCTATAGCGGCATAGCCCTCATCGGTGTCACACTGCCAGCCCTATACCTCTACAGCTCACGCTCAGCCTCCGGCACACACGCCACGGCGGCGGCCCAGCGCGACACCGAAGCCGGCTACCAGCGGCCGGACCTCGACCCGGCGGGCAAGACGCGCGCCAGCAAGGAGGCGCTCGAGGCGGCCGGCGGGCAGCGCAAGCACACGCACCCGGAGCACCTCGACCCGGAGACGTTCAAGCCCGCGTTCGGGCGGCAGCACCAGCGCAAGAGGGTGGACGGCCCGCCGGACGGGCGCAATCACCAGGCCCTCAACGAGAGGAATCAGAATATTTGAGACAGAAACTAAGATATTTCTATGGGATGGAGAGGTGGACCAGAAGTTGGTTGATTTGAGATGGGGTGCTCGTCATGATGGAGGGGTAACGTTTAATACTCGGTTCCAGAAATAATACAAAAACAATAAATACCCTATCTTTTTTGCAATGCCGTGTTTAGTTGTGCCATAAGGTTGTTCGCAGAGGCAGCTACTAAAAATTTGTCTGCATTCATCCGCATCAACGCGCCAGCAAATCGTTTGCAAAGCTCACAAGCTGCTAAGCGGATGTTTGCTCACAATGGCAAAACTTGCCTCAAATTCATAAAAGGATTTGATGTTCAACTAAGCCGGCATATCTCTACGCATGACAGCCTTCTTCTTTTTTGTTTCGTTTTCAAAATGGTGGTACTGAGAAAATGAGGACTCCCTTGATGCCTTTGAATGTACTCGCCCCAGCCCTTGTGATTTTTATTGCCTCACACTGCAACGGATTATGGAACCCGATAATCTATTGGGCCATCTACCAAATTGAAAGTATTCAGAGCAACATATTGCGTACTCATCGAGTGTTGACTCTTGAGTGTGTAATTCCCAGACCAGTTGTGAACTGGAAGGCTATCATAATTACTAGTAAATCAAGAATTCTTTAACGGCCCATTAGTATAGTGGCAGTATACGTGCTTTGGGTTTCACTATATGCACGTGACCCGGATTCGAATTCCGGATGGGCCCAATCTTTTGCACTTTTTTTTTCGGTTCTATCTTTACTGCAGCGCAAATCTCATGCTACTATTTTGCAGTGAAAAAAAACACATTACATAACATCTAGGAGTATGTTGTTGCCAAGCTGTTGGGCAGCAGATGCAGCAATGTGACCCCTCAATGGCATGTGACGGCATATTGGGTGCCAATCTCTACTCGAATCCAGCGGGATGCTAGGACCTCTACGAGCCGAGACCCCGCGGGATACTGGGACGCTTGCAACCCAAACCCCCGGGCCGCGTAACTTGGTATGGAGTGCAATCAACCTCCAACTGCTCGTCCTGCAGTCGCTGAGTCACACCATACGAGAAAGTGATAGTGGCAGCCAATAGGGATGGCTGCAAGGCATGGTTGCTACCTCGCTTGCGTTCAGCTCGCAGACAGCGGGGCTGTCCAGTGAAACCGGGTAGTATTCTATATCTACCCATGAGAGAACACGGCTGTGAACCCCCCGCTCTGTTACACATGGTATAGATGCGTATACAGTCGTCTCACTCACCATCAGCCAGCCTATAACGGTCAGGAGAAACGTATCATTGGATTCGATCATCTGTCTCTCTCTTTTTGTGTTTGCGCACGCAACCAACCAATCAACATGGCACCGCAGGAACAAGAGCGCTTCACCCTGACGCGCGCGACCGCGGACGACATGGACGAGGTCGCGCGGCTCCAGTACGACTGCTTCCCCGCCTTCATCCGCGAGAAGTTCATGGGCTGCCGGTCCGAGGCCGACCTGCCGCGCGTGGCCGAGCGGGCCCGCGAGGATATGCGCACCAACGTCCACGACGTCTGGATCCTGGTCCGCGACGCTGGCCCGGACGGCGGTGGGAAAGGGAAGCTCGCCGCTGCCAGTAACTGGCGCGTCTACCTGAACGGCGCGGCGGCCCGGGCGTCCGACGACGCGCCGATGCCGTGGCTCACTGAGCGCGGGGACACGGAGGCGCTGGCGAAGGCGCAGAGCGTCATTGACGAGATGAACGCGGCGCGGAAGGCGGCTAATCCGGATGGGTTCTTGCGTAAGTTTTACCTACCTAACCCCCCGCGAGTGAGTGGGCGAGCGATGAATGGACTTGTCCCCTCTTGCTCTTCTTGTCTTCCTTCTCCCTTTTTCTTACCGGGCTCCATTCCTACCTGTTCGGATGAACTGCCTTAGCTTAGCGGTGAACAATCTAGATCTCCATATCTGCTTTACCCACCCCGAATACAGAAGGAAGGGCGCTGGCAGCTTGATGTTGCAATGGGGCTGTGACCTGGCCGATCAGCTGGCTCTTCCTGGTTGGATCGAGGCATCCGTCGAGGGGAACTTCTTGTACAAAGTGCATGGATTTTACGACGTCGGCAAGCTGAAAGACCAAGGAGCTATGAGTGGAACCTTCATGAAGCGCGATCCCAGCACCAAACTTGGGGTAGCAAAAGCTGGTGACAGTCGAGCGGATTGAATTATTTTGGGGGGTTTATTGAGGAACAAGTAGCAGGCACTGACAATTCCACAGCGTACTATCAAACAATTATATACAGGGATCCAATCTACAAAGCTTTTCCAACCATAACGCTAAGTATACACAAGAGAAAAAGCCGCTATGTTGCGGCTGTAGAGGAAACATTTTCGAGCGTCAATCATAACAAATCCGGGCTCCTATACAGGAAGCTCACTTCCCACTAATGCGATCCATCTACTCAACATGGTACGTGGTAGTAACCATGATGCCGCCCCCAGCAGACTGTCGGCGGCCATGTTGGTGGGTATGAGGATGATGGTGAGGCTTGTGCGCGGGCCCTATGCCCCTCTCCACGTCGGGGATGATCTCGGTGGCCTCGAAGCCGGGCGGCACAATCATCTCCTCGCTCGAGTTCCGCGTAGACGTGCGCGTCAGGCCGCTGCCCCTTCCCAGACCCTTGCCGGGCCAGTGGTGGCCCCCGCCGAACGCGCTCATCGAGTGCGTCAGGCTCGCCGCCGCCGTCGCAGCGTAAGGCCCGTAGCGGTTATTGCCGTCGCCGCCGTCGCCGCCGGCGCCACTGCCGGTAGTACCGCGCCCGAAAGAGAAGTAGGCGCGGGCGGCCGACCGGCTGCCGCCGCTCTGGGAGCTGTGCAGGCCGTCTTTGCTCCGCATCAGCGTCGTCTTCATCCACTTGGACTGCGAGAAGAGCGGCTTGATGGCGGCGGCGTTGACTGCGATGATGCCGATGAACTATGGGGGAAGGAAAACAAGGTCAGTCCTCTATGTCTGTGCCGATATATGTTCGTGTACCCTGATAAAAGACAACAGGGAAGAATTTATTGTGGACATCGCGGTGTTTCACTTACAGTTTCCCGGATAGTCCAGATGGTGCTGATCTTGATGCCTTGGATGTCGTGCAGCGACATGACGCAGCGCAGGATGGTGGCAATCATGATGAAGACGCCGGAGCAGAGGAGGAGGCCGACCGCGACCTTGCACCCACTCGTGAGCTTGACCTTCCAGAGCAAGGGGAGAGGGGTTGCCACGATCATAGCGTCAGTGCTGCAACAATATGGCATTAGTACTCAAAGCGTACAACAAGACTGTCCGGCCTAATAAGGCCGACATGCAAGAAAGAGGCTTACGTACCTAACGTGGAGAACGACCAAAGTCAGGTAATTGGCTACCGCCAGAGTACATGAGTCCTGGATGGGCCCGTTAGATTCATTCTGGCAAGGGAAGGCGTTTTTAGAAATGTGTAGGTTGCCCGACTTACACCTGGGTTAGGATAGACCTGCCAATTCTTCCGGACAGGCTGGCAGTGGCCCAGAATCACGGCCAGCATGACGATATAAGCAAGCACACAGAGAAGACCGAGCAGTTTGACGAATCTCTGGAGACGCGGCCCCTCGCTAACCCCTCTTGGGTCAGCACAGCCTCCAAACGCTATTGGCAGAGGGGGAGAACTTACGTGATACGGTGGAAGAAGCAGAGCATAGTTCTCTTCAGGCACCAGATGAGGGTGACGTAGAAGCACCACCCAGCCAGTAAGTATTTGGAGCCCGCCGCTAGCTTGGCAATCTCTTCTGGACTCAGGCTGGCTCCCACCTCGTCCGGGATGCCTATGTTTGTTCCGTTTTCGCCTGCAATCGGAGGGGAACAGGATCTACTTGTCAGCCAGATGAACGAGCCCCTGAGCTTTCGGGTGCGGAGTAAGAGGCTCGGAGAGCAAGAGCCGGGGTTAGGTACCGATCAGTTCCAGCATGCATAGTTCAGCCTAGACCAAGGTAACATATGAGTATCGAGTTCTGAAATACGTGACTGGAGCGAATTGCTTACCGTCCAGAAGACTAGCGAGAAGACGGCGAAGACATCATCCCCTTGCCAACCCGACGGCTCTCCAACGGGCAAAGTACCGAAGAAACAGTACTACGACTCCGATCGCGTACTCTGACCAGGCTTCTTTCTGGAAGGGAGTGCTTTCGCCCATGGTCCCTTGCATAATGAGCCGCACGACCTGGCACCCATCTCGGACCTCATCCTCAAGTCCATGGTCTCGAAGGGCATGCCCCTGGACCATGACATGTTCTCGCATGGGGAGAACCCTCAGGGGTGCGGGCATCCTCCACGCACCGTCCATCAAGGTATTCGTACCACTGGGGCCGACTTTATCACCAAGAACAACCAGAGGCACAACATCATCATCCTGGTGGAGACGCACGTCGACAAAGTCATACTCGAGACGAACTCAGCCGGCGAGCTGCAGGCAACAGGTGTGCGGGTCATCAAGCCGGACGGCACCGCCGCCCGGCTCTCGGGCCAAGAAGGAGGTCATCGTGAGCGGCGGCGCCTACTGCAGCCCCAACATCCTCAACCGCTCCAGGATCGGCGCGCGGCACGACCTCGCGCCCCTGGGCATCTCGACGCTCGTGGACCTGCCGGGCGTCGGGCGCAACCTCATGGACCACCTCCTCGTCTTCATGTTCTACGAGACGGACCGGGCCGGGCTGACCAACGACCACCTGGTCTACCACGGCGACGCCTTCAAGACGACGTACCAGCTGTGGAAGGATGAGTGGTCGGGGTTCCTGTCGACCTTCCCCTTCGGCGCCTTCGCGTACGCGCGCCTCGACGACCGCCTCGCCGACTCGGCCGTCTGGAACGCGGCGCCGCGGCGGCCCGGGCGCGACCCCATGGGCCTGACGCCGCGCCAGCCGCACGTCGAGTTCTTCAACACCGAGTGCTACGGCGGGCCCAAGCAGTACGACCAGTTCCCCGTCGACGGCGAGCACGCCTTCAGCATGATCGCGGAGCTCTTCGGCGCCCAGTCGCGCGGCTCGGTCCGGCTGCGCAGCGCCGACCCCCTGGACAAGCCCGAGGTCGACTGCGGCTACCTGAGCCACCCCCTCGACCTCGACACCCCCTCGACCTTGAGGTCCTGGCCGAGGCCTGCCGCCTCGGCAACGAGATCGTCATGGAGGGCAAGGGCACCCGCGACATTGTGAAGGGGTCGTGGCCGCTGGAGCTGACCCATCATACGAACAAGACCAGAGAGGACTGGATCCCCTATGTGAAGGATCATGCGACAACGTGTAAGTTTTCGTTCCTCCTCCCTTCCGACATATACCTACGGGATCAACCCATCTGACACTGTGATTTTCTGACAGGCTATCACGCATCTGGTACTTGCGCAATGGGCAAGAAGGACAATCCCAATGCCGTGGTTGATGAGCAGCTGGTGGTAAAGGGAGTCAAGAACCTTCGAGTGGCGGATGCTAGCATCATTCCGATTCTCGGTGGTTTCCACACTCAGATGCCCGCATACGGAATTGGCGAGAAATGCGCTGATCTCATCATCAAAAGGTGGAAGCAGCTGAAATAGCCTGGTTAGCATACACGTAATGTAGTTTCTGTCCAAGACTAGGGCAGGCTGTTGTATCAAATTTCCTTACCATTAAGTAAGGGTTTGAAGTAGTGATAAATACCAATTCAGTTTACTTCAACTTTTATTCCTTCTGGACCTCCATGACGTTGCACTAAGCTAATCGGAGCCGGCACCGGCCCACTCGGGACCGTTTCGGCACCGCTATTCGAATAAATGACTTCCTTACATTTGATTTGCACTAAGAATCCGTCATCCATCATTTGCTAGACTCCTGACAAAAGATACTCGCCTTTATAGCATGAACCTGCAATGATCGCAAGTCGTTGTTAGTTAGGTAACGAGCACAACGATGACATCCGAGGCATTAGATGTGTGTCTGGACATATTCGGCCAACACCCGAGACACAGCCATATATATACATCAATTTGCTTTGGATTCCCTTGCGATGAACAGGACAACAAGGAGATAATTCTCACACACTTACAACATGGCTTAGAACAACTAACACGCGACTTTCCCTGGATAGCGGGCCACGTTATCAGAGATGACGGCGGCATCTTCAGGATCAGGCCCTACAGAGAAGCCCCCCTGATTACGATGAAGGATCTGCGACGAGACTTCCCGCATACATTTACGGAGTACTTCAAGTCAGGAGGCGGCGGCGGCGGTATTCCCGCCTCGCTATTGGACGAGACGATGCTCGCCCCGTGTGGTACGTTTCGCCATTCCACCGGCACCACCACCGGACCAGCAGCGCCCGTGTTCTTGCTACAAGCAAACCTGATCCCGGGCGGCCTCCTGCTCGTCATAAACGGCCTGCACAGCTGCATGGACATGGCGGGCCAGACACAGATAATCCGTCTACTGGCGAAGGCGTGTCGCGGAGAACCGTTCAGCACCGAGGAGCTCGCAACGGGCAACATGCCGAGGCGCGACATACTGCTACCTCTCCTCCATTATCCCGACGAGGAACTTCTGAAGAGGCCGCCTGGGGATGGTACAACTGCAGTGCGATCAGAAGAGTCCACCGCCGACTTAGTAGAGGACCAGGACGACCAAGGGAACCCATCACCGGCCGGGACAGCGGCAGATCGTCCAGGAGAAGAACAACAACCGACCCCGCAAGCAGCAGCAGCATTACGCTGGTCCACCTTCATCTTTTCCGGCCCAGCACTACAAACCCTCAAAGCCGCCGCCTCGGCCACGATGCCCTCGGCAGAAGAAGAACGAGGAGAACGAATCCCCTTCATATCGACCGACGACGCCCTAAGCGCCCTCCTCTGGCAGTCCATCACGCGATCCCGCCTCCCGCGCCTATCACTATCATCCCCTCCTCAGAGTCATCGTCCACCACGACGCTGACCCGCACCGTCGACGCACGCCGCTACGTGGCCGGCCTTCCGCCCACATACCCGGGCGACGCCGCGTTCAAAGTATCCAGCACATCCCGCGTAGCGTCGCTGCTGAGCAAGCCCCCCGGCGCCGTCGCCGCCGAGCTGCGTGCCCGCCTGGGGCCCGACGAAGTGCACGACGGCATCCGCGCGCATGTCGCCAAGCTCGCCAGAAGTAGGGCTGGTAGTAGTGGCAGTAGCGGTGGCGGCGGCCTGGACCCGTCGATGGGCGTGAATTTGAGTTCGTGGGCCAAGGAGTCGTGCTACGACTTCGACTTCGGAGGAGGACTGGGCAGGCCAGCGGTGGTACAGCGACCGGTATTTATTGACGACTCGTGGGAGAGCCTGGTGTACCTGATGCCGAGGCGGCCCGATGGAGAGATCGCCGTGCTGGTATGCTTGCGAGAAGAGGACATGGAAAGAATGCGGGAGGACAACGAGATGGCTAGGTATGGACGATGGATTGGATAAAGGGAGGAATGGCACCGGTGACAGTGCTTATTCTATTAGTACTATAAATACTTGATAATAGATCTAGGTCTAATGCACTAGTGATACTGTTGATATATACATCAGCCCCCCACCCGGTCGAGACGATATTAGTATGGCGCCAGAGTTGGGCGGCTCAAGATCAAGATCAGAATCCGCACCGCCACCAGCTCTTCGGCTTGGTCTCTTCATGGCCCTCCTCCTTGACGTTGTGCTTGCCTACAATGGTCAGGAACACCTGGTCTAGCGTAGTAGGGCTGACGCTGTAGTGTTCGATGCCGAGGCTCTCCTTCTGCTCTTCTAGCTTGATGATCAGGTGGCCAACGGCGCTCCTCTGATCTCCTTTGTTGGTGTCTCCTTTATCGGCGAGCACGGCGCTCGCGGGAACGGAGAAACGCAATTGTCCGTGATACGTCTTCTCTTCCACATCGGCGCCAGGGTACGTCCTCTTGACCCAGTCTTTGACACGCTCCATCTCTTCTGGGGTCGAGTGTGGTGCTGTGCGACTAACCAGGTGCACATAGAGCGCGTCGCCGAAACGTTGACGCAGATTCTCAACTGGACCCATGGCCAGCATGCGTTTGGCAAGGATACCGGCGCGATTAGCAAGGGCGTCGGCCTCTTCCATGCTGTGTGTGGTTAGGAGGATCGACCGACCAGGCACGATGCTGGCTAGTGTCTTCCACATGATTCGTTTCGCCGCTGCATCGAGACCGGATGAGGGTTCGTCGAGTAGGACAACCGACGGATTGCCCATCAGCGCAATGCCCAGCGATAGTTTGCGCTTGTTGCCCCCTGACAGAGCGTGGGCCTGGCGGGTCGAGAATGCCTCTAGGCCGACCGCTCGGAGCACATTTCGGACGTTGTGCTCAACGTCGGGGATACCCCTGATGTTGGCATAGAAACGCAAATGTTCAAGCACGGTCATGGAATCGATTGCGTCAAACTGCGGGCATACACCCAGGTTGGCCCGAGCTGCCGCGCGCTTCCTGCTAACGGAAACATTCTCGACGAAGATATCGCCGCCGCTGCGGCTTGGCTGGATATCACCCCGGATAAGAGAGATGGTGGTAGACTTGCCAGCACCGTTGGGACCAAGGAGCGCGAATACTTCACTGTGTTGCACCCCAAAAGTGACGTTGTCCACAGCTGTGTTCTTCTTGAACGTCTTCGTCAGATGCACAACCTGCAGCCCATCCGACTCTCGAGATGAGGTTGTCACACGCGTTAGCTCATTTGCGACCTCATCATCAGACATTGTCTCATCAGCCTTCGCGTCAATGGGTTTCCGTGTGAATTTGTGGAAGATGCTAAGTCCAGCCCCACTGTCGTACCAAATCAGAATACCAAATAAGATGAAAGACTGAATGATGAGGTACAAGATCGGTCCTCCATAGACAGTTATGGCTGCCGGATTGGGTGCCAGCTGGAATCCATCGCAAGCAGCCGAAAATAGGTTCAGCGCGATGAACAGCGTACGAACGATAGAGCCTATCGGGATAAAGGCGGAAATGATGAAGTGTGCTAGGTTAATATCCTCATCAATCTTGTTGGCAGGAGCGTATGTGATTACGCAAAGGTACGCGATCAAGTAAATCAGGAACCCGACTACTTGAATAGCCGCAGCGAAGGCATATGCGGATAGCTGAGTCTTGCAGAACAGCGATATGACATAGGCGAAGAGTGTGGAGGCCAGACCGTACAGCATAAAGATGAGGAATACTGAGGAATAGTTAGCATTGAGTACAGAGAAATCACAGCTTCATAGAGATTCGACTTACAGTATCCAACATGGTACCAAACACTGGAGAGTGTTGCGAAAATAATAATGACGAATGCTGTGGACACCAAGACGATGGCAAAGTCGAACGCCAGGTATGCCACCCATAGCGGCAGCGAACGAACACCATTTGAGTATTGTAGACCTCGAACGTTATGCCGCCGCTCAATATTGGGGTAAAGCCCGAAGAAGGCAGGGAATGCAGACAAAGCCAGGCACATGTAGACAAGGACCTGAAGTGAGTTGCCCATCCCTGGAGCGAAAGGGCTGTCGAAAGGCTTGAAAGTGGTAGCAATAGTAGTGTTGACAAGCATGATGTTCTGGAGATTTTGAGTCGCCACTGAGCTGTACAAGTCGACAAATTCAGCCAAGTAGGCAAGGGTAGGCGGAGAGTTGGAATCGCCAAGCCAATAACCACCTGGCGTCACATTCTTACGATGCTGCTCGATATTGTCATTGAAGTCGTCCAGGGAGTCGACGGTGATGAGTTTGTCAAGGAAGCTCAATGCAGTAGAGCCATTGCCATCTGAGCCTGAGCCCGCCGCCGCCGCCAAAAGGCTTGCAGGGACGTGGGGAAACAGGATGGGGGCAAGTAGCCTTGTGAGTTCCTGTTCAGTCGTCCGGGCAGCCGGCCCAACGACGAGGGTGATGTTATCATACAAATCCTGAAATGTATCATCCGAACTTGACGAGCTCTGGTCTGATGGAGTGCAACCGATTTGACTCTGTCCCTTGATGAAGAGCATAACCAATCCTGCTGCCACAATGGGAATGAAGAAGGCTGCGAAGTACGGAAACCAGTTTGTCTTGAGAATTGTAATTCTTTTCTTGAATAGAACAGTGAACTGGCGGCCAAACCCGATTGGCTTGCCAGAAAGCAGTGCTAGGCTGTCTTTTTCAGGGCCTTCGACTGCTTGAACATTCTCCGAGCTCACTTGCTTGTCGTCAGTTACGCCTTCTGCTGATGCTTGCAGCTTGGAAAAGTCTTCGCCGTGAACCTCTTCGGCTACCTGCAGAAAGACATCCTCGATTGTTGGCCCAGAGTATTTGTAGTCACTTATACCCGCTGCCTCCAAAGTACGGATCACTTCCGCCGCGGCAGCCGAAGACTGAGCGATGTAGCTGATGTTATCGAAACCAACCTTTCTGGTGACGCCCTCGACTTCAGGAGGATTCTTGACATCTTGGGCATTGAAAACATGGATGCGGTACCCGGCTCCCAGTCGGTCCTTGAGCTCTACAGAAGAACCCTGAGCGCGCAACGTGCCTTTCGAGAGGATCGCGAGCTGATCTGCGAGGAGATCTGCCTCGTCCAGGAAATGTGTCGTCATGATTATGGTACGTTTACCTCGCTCGGCGAGGAGAATGTCCCAGACTTTGCGTCGCGATAAGGGGTCAATCCCTGATGAGACCTCATCGACACAACATACGGCAGACCCTCCCGTTAACATCATGCCCAGCTGCAATTTTCGTTTTTGCCCGCCGGACAAGGTCTTAGACATGGCCTTGATCTTGAGACCAAGGTCGACAGAGTGAACCAGTTCTTTGATTTCTGCCTTGGATGACTTATTCCCAGGAGCCTTCAAACGGTTGAAAATATGAATGTGCTCAAAGACTGTAAGCTCGTCCCAGAGCACGTTCTTCTGAGGTGCGATTCCCAGGCCGCCCGTACCATCTATAGTAATGTTACCGCTTGATAGCTTGCTGATTCCAGCAATAGAATCCAACGTCGTACTCTTTCCTGACCCGTTTGCACCAAGGAGGGCCAGTATTTGGCCTCTCTCAGCGCTCAGGGTTAGTTCATTTACTGCAACGACATCCTCACGAGGAGGGGAAATGAAGCTGAACAGCCGCCGTAGAGCGCTGGGCTTGTATATTTTGGTGAACTTCTCGAGACGAACAGCCGCTTGGGGTGCATTGGCAGCGTCTTGCCCGCGAAGGATGGTCCGGCCCTTAGTCGTTGTGCCATGCAAGACCCTTTCCAGGTAAGCACCCAATACAGGGTAGCAAAATATTTGTATAACCAGGAAGACCCAGAACACAATGCCGGGGAGTTCCCAGGGACTATCAGGAGGGGAGTGCACCAAGTCTGTGGGCCAAGAATGCTTCTGGTAGCGGGCCACATACGTAAGGAACCATACAAAATTGCAAGGCGTGAACAGCAAGCTCAAGACAATGACTACGGCGCTGTTGGGTGCTGTGAGCGCCTGCGCAAGGATGGCCAGAAGAATGTATGCAATTGTGCTCACTACACCAGACAGCTGTGACCTTTTAAAAAAGGCTGAGCCGAAGGTTGACATGGATGCCAGAGCCAGGCCGGAAAGGAGGAAATGGACAATCAGCACACCAACATTAGACGAAGCGAAAACACCGCGCCCGATGATGATGGCAGCAATAATCCAACCAGGAAGATATACAGCTGTGAAAGCAATATGGTGAGAAAGCAATCTAGCAACTTGAGCTTCCCAGAGGCGCTTGGTTGGCATCATCGCATCAAGCAGCTGGGACATGCCAATCTCACGCTCGGTGGCCATGAAACCCGTCATGTGGTAGCAAACGCCAATGATGGTCGCAATGAAGGCAACAGCTAGGAAATTGACAAGGGCCTGCTGGTAGAGTTGCCGGACTTGCTCTGAGCGCTCCCCTGGGTCATCGAGGTAAAAGCATATTCCCTAGTCTCGGCAGGCAGAGGACGTCCATTGAGCCCCCCAATTGCTGAGTCGACGGCCTTCTGCAACGGCAAGGTGTATATCTCGGCATCGTTGGTATCTTTTGTGGTGTCAATCTTTCCGCCAAGAGCACCATCTGCTCTGAGTGTGTAGTTCCAGATATTCCTCGCGCCTTCGCTAGGCGATGATTCGAAGACCACGGCACCATAGCAGCCTGTCACTGCGCGTAGACTACTTTTGCAGACAAAGCCGATGTCTGCCGGGTCCGACAACCTTGTGGCGTTTTTTCCAGCGCCTGTTACCACATCGGCAACCTGGTCAATCACCCGATCGATGTCACCTCCAGCATGCCCGTTGTTCACCAGGACAACAATCTCCCTGTCTGTGCCGCTGGTGTAGTCCAATGCCTCCGGGAGCGATCGCACATTGTGAGTATCCTGGATACCGTATACGGCCGGAGGAACGAATAGATTACGGGCGAAGCTTAGGAATGCAGCCAGGAGGATAGGCAGCACGAAAGCCCTTATTACTGTGGCAAATGGATGTCGTACTAATACGATTTTGAGGTTCTTGGACGTCAAGGTCCAGATCTGACTGAGAAACGCCATGGTGCTGGTTCGGAGAGAACGGTCGACTTTCGGAGATACGGCCAACGAAATGAGGCGCCGCGACAAACAACGGTCAGCCTGGCCGTCGGATGGGAATTGACGGGATGTCGACCTCTAGATAACCGAGCTGGAAGCCATACCAGGCAAGAAATAGGAAGAAGAAGATTGGGAAAAGGTCACTGTAGCCATTCAATGACGACGCCCGTATTCGATATTCGCCTTCAAAATGTAGTTACGTCAAGACTTTTTGCGCCGAGAGTGGCTGTGGTGCTGACGGTCGTACGGTCGTGCTGCCAATGTAGAAGCTGCTTGGCGTGGAATGCAGCTTCTTCTCGGATAGCAGCAAACAAAGAGAGTGAGAAGATGAGGGAAAAAGAGTCGCAATTGATGTTGTTACACGGGAACTATACAAACACAAACAAACATGAACTTACTGTACAATACTTACACAATTTGGCTGTTTGGTTACATGAGACGAATAGCCCACCAGGGACATGGGGAGCACGGGTGATGCAGCGTCGCCGCGCCGCGCGCAGTGCCTACCAGAGGAGGAAGGTAAGTCCGCAAGTCGCTGAGGGAAAATGGGGTTGGGAAGGCTTGGAAGGATGGGTTTTGGGAGAAATATGGAGTTCTGTCCAAATCTCGGGCGGGTCTCGGGCTCGGGAATCGACTGTTTAAAAACCAGGCATGGGGTGCCTGGGGACTCGGGAGGACCCCCAAGAACCACTGAAGAACTGCTAGATAGAAGCTAGAACCCTCATGAGTCGAGATGCGTATCATCATCCGTGCTGCGCTGCAGTGGACTGCATACGACATGCATAACACAGCTTGGTTCCTTTCTGTTTACTTACGATATCCTGCAGCCTCGCTTACATGTACTTTGTTATGAACCTATTTGCTCGGTCAGTTATGTACAAGTGAACTTAGCCTAATTCACCAGTGTTGGTAACACTACTCAACGGCCCGGTATACTTTTCCGAGGATCTATTTATAGGCCCGACGTATGAACCCCAAGCGATGTACGTGGATGTATGCAACTTGCCGGCAACCGGTTGATACTGATTTCCATCTTCTCCTCTCTGAACATTAACGTAGCTCGCATTCAATTCGCATTCGGCTGCAAACATACCAACATTATTAGCCCGGAGATCGGCCAGCGTTTCAGACTAGGTAGCACAATTAGGCAGCAGCCGAGATTGAGATTGGGCCCAGACCAGCCACGAGTCTTGGCTGCTTGGGGATTCGTATGCACCCAATAACGCAGACCGCCCTTGCCGCAGTGACGTTCACGACTCTGCAATTCGTTACTTAGGGCTTACACTACAAGCAGTATATCTATCTCGTCATACATGAGATCGGTGTAGAAGCTGCACGACGACAAAATGCCTTGACTGACGTGAGCTGACATCCGCGGGGCAACATCCGCGGGGCAACTTGTGGAACGCGCGGATAGTGGTTGGGTTGAAAATGGATTGGGCGGTCAGGTCAGCCAAGAGACCATGCCCCCGGAAATGGAAGGGCGTGAGTCTCGGCACGCTATCTTTCAAAGGAATCCTCCTCCACCGAAGTCATCGTCGTCGCCGACGATGAATCCTCCCCTCAGCCTCCGACTCCTCCGCGTGTTCTTCTGCCTTGCAGGCCTCCTCTTCGGCGATCTTCTCCACCTCGTCCTGATCCATCTCATCCTCTCCGCCTTCCTCCACGCCTGCCCATATCCTTTGCCGCACACGCAGGTTCATCAAGAATCGTTTCCACATCTGGAGTACCTCGCGCGTCCTCCGTTCGCGCTCCATATCGGCTTCCACGTCTCTGAGGCCTCCGATCACCGCCCGGACCGCCTCCTCATGTTCCGCGGCCACGACGGCTCCATATAAAACTGCTGTGCCCTTCCTGCCCCTGAATTGAAATCCCGTCAATGCCGGCGCGTAATCTATGCCGAGGACATGGGCGGCGTGGGTCGCTAGATCGTCCGCCACGTAGGCACCCCCTTTCGGGACCATGCTGGGCACGTAAACGTCCAAATTCCTGAAGCGGTTCTTCGGTATGACACCGTTCACGACCGGCGGTGGCTCGTAAAGTTTCGTTTGTTCTATAGTGAAGATCGGCGTGCCCACTTCGCCGCCTTCGTCCGCGTCCCCTTCGTCACCGAAGGCGTCCATCTGCTTCTTCGTCGGCTTTGGCAAGAACTTAACAGGTATCTCATCCCCCGGTACTTCTCGTCCCATGCGGTACCACTTCTCCCTCGTGCGAGCGACGCGCACATCTTTCCGACGATAGATCCTCTCCAGAGGGCCTTTACTACCGGCACCTACTGTCCCGGCGGCGTGCGCCCCGGGGACTAGAACTTCGTTTCGTCGTAGATGTCTCTCGAGCGCATAGATAGGGTGGTCTTTGAAATCTGCCACATTTCGAGGCATGGGTTCCCTTGCCTCTGCCGCCGCTAATTCGTTGCTCTCGATCTGGTCCATGTCCGTTGTATAGCCTCGACTGTACGCCTTGAGCGCTTTGCGCCACCACCTGTCCCCATTGCCAGCAACGCTCTCGATGCGCATTTTCCGGGTTTTGGCATTGTAAGCTTTGGCGTAGCGGCGCGTAACGTCTACGGCCGAGCCATCAGCTTCGAATCCCACCACGTACCTCATGCAGTTATCTCGTTCATTGGCTGGTGGCTCAAGCATCTTTGGCTTCCAGAACGAATGCGTCACAAGGGGGTCTACAGGCTGCCATTTCTGGTGTGCCTTGTCCAACACTTCAACCCAGTAGATGGGAAACGGGCATTCACGGATCTTCTTGGTTGTCTCCTGTACAGGTCGCGGGGTACTCGCAGTAGCCATCGAGGAAAAATTCCACGCTGTCGCGTTTGGGTGGCCCAAGCGACGGAGCGCAGATGGGACAGGGACATTTTTGTTGATCCCCGGGCTTTCGAAGCTACTGTCATACTTCGGTTGGCGTGCAAGTCGTTCTTCAGCAGACGGGTATTTCTTCGACCTGGGGACCTTCGACATAAAGGGGCCGCCAGCAGCAAAAGAAAGGGGCTGGAGGGAGCAGACAAGTCTGGCCTCAATGCCAGCGCTCCGAAGTAGTGCACAGTATAGCTGTGCTCCAACATCACGCGATCCCTTCAATGATTCAGCAGCCTCGCGAAAATCTGACCTTTGAATACTCGTCTCTGCATCATCTGGAGGTTGATACTAATACATGTCACCGTTAGCGTGTGCGCTCATGGAGTCGTCGCGCCATGGGACGTACATTTTTCAGTTGTTCTTCGCTATCGGCCCAGAGAGCACGACGCATTCCTCGCTCTGTAATCGTGTACTCTGTCGTGAACACTTCTTCCAGCTGGCTCAGTCCTTCTTTAAGCGAGTTCGTCTGACCAAATTGTGACAGGTTTGACCCGGGTTTCAAATAGGTAAGCATCTTATTAGTAAGGAGCTTCTTCATTGTCCGTTGTACCTGGGCATCATTACACCACCTGTTCCTCCGCGCAACATGTGATAGCAAGCAGAGAAGATGCGTTTTGTGTATCTCAACCCGGCGATCCTTCTCTATTTTGTTAACGGGTTTCCGCTTGTCCGCTATCCGTCGGGGCGTAGCATTGGCGCGCGCAGTCAGGTCCAGCTGTATTTCTTTTGGCTCGTTGTCTACCTGAGCAGCTTTCGATTCGGTGAGGGAGAAATTTATGTTTTCGAATTCGAGCTCGTCGTCCTCGTCATCATCTTGCTCCTCGTCGGTGTCGCGCATGATGGTCTGGATAGTCGGTATCGGTAAACCGACATCTTCAAACTCTATATCTTCCTCCTCCTCCTCATCACTCTCAGTGGTCCTGGAGCTTTGTGGGACAGGGGCTGATGGTTTCGGTGGATGCGCCGGCTTGCGCTTTTCGCCAGGTTTCCGTCGCTTCGCCGGTCGTCCGGGAGACTCAACAGTTACATTGGGCCGGACTTCTGCATCGGAAAGCATCTGACGGTACACTTCAGGCACCGCCTCACGGCTGCTGGAAGCGCAAGTTGTGCGCGTCGACCTCGTAGACCTGGCAGCCCCAGGCGCTGCACGTTTCCTGCCAGCCATCGCTCGATGATGTCATCAACTTTGCGCAAAAGTCAAGAATGGTGCATAGGGGCGCTCAGTTTCTTCTTCTCTTCTCTTTGTTTAGGAGCGAAGTGATATAATGTCTGTAAGCAAAGGAGTTTGTATGCATGATCTGTGTTCTGCGAGACAAAGGGGGTCCGGAGGCACAAAAGGTTAGGATATCAATTCAATCAGGAATCTAAGCACATCATGATTGCGACGGAAAGCGGCGCGCGGAGGGGTCCTAATCCGCACGACTTCCACCACGAAATCACGTGATTATAAATTGAAGGAGTATGTTGCTGTACAGAGTCGCAACCAGGTAGACTGCATGTCCAAAGAGCATGATTGATTAATTGAATTCTAAACCAGAAGGAGCTGTAGTAATGGAGACCAAATGGATCAGGTTCCGAATAGTTGAAGCTAGGTAGGTAGGTTAGGCCACAGGCTTGTATCAATTAATAAGGTAGGTTACGTTCTTTTGGAGGTCGGAAAGTTTCAGCGGAGAAAATCGTGGATGCAGCTTGAATCGGGCAAACCTTTTAGGGCAACGCATAGTATACCTTAAGTAAGTACGGCCGATTCAAGGTCTATTCTTGTATTCTTTCCTTACCCCGTTTCAGTATACTCATAATATACAAGCACCCATACCAATAATGAAGGACTCATACACCTTACCGGCTGCGGCGGACATGCACGTCCACTTGAGGGACGGTGACATGCTGAAAGCCGTTGTCCCCACGATCCGTAATGGCGGGGTCGATACTGTATATGTCATGCCCAATCTCGTAAGTTCTATACAACCACATATTCGCAAGACCAGGTGACTCAAACATCCATTCATGGGAGACAACCTCTAATATCAATGTCTGTTTTAGGCGCCGCCTGTCACCACTGTTGCCGCCGCATTGGAGTACAAGAAGCGCCTGCAAGATGTGGATTCGAGCATCAACTACCTGATGACTCTTTACTTGCACGAAACCATCACCCCCGATGTTGTTCGTGAAGCAAAGAAGGCCGGCATAGCGGGCATAAAGGTACACCCTTGCTCAAACGCTCCTGTAACCCAATGCTTATATGTAATTACTAGTCCTACCCTGCAGGTGTTACCACGAATAGTTCTTCAGGTGTCGTCAGCTATAAGCCCTTCTACCCGGTTTTTGAGGCCATGCAAGAAGTCGGAATGGTACTCAATCTCCACGGCGAGGTCCCCAGTGATAAGAAGGACGTGACAATCCTGAACGCTGAGAGCAAGTTCATCCCCACCCTGAAGGACCTTCATCGACGCTTTCCCAAACTGTAAGCATATGAGCATGCCTTTTACTCCTTGGTTCATGACTCGGTTGCAACTCTAACGTCGCTAGGAAAATTGTATTGGAGCACACAACAACAGCCGATGCCGTTGAGGCTGTTCGAAGCTGTGGCGAGACGGTAGTTGCTACCATTACGGCCCATCACCTCTCCCTCTTGGTTGACGACTGGGCTGGAAATGTCTACTGTTTCTGCAAGCCGGTGGCCAAGGTGAGCCTCAACATGCAGCTAACTAACACGGGCCTGTTGACTAATACAATCGCAGACCCCGGAAGACAGGAAGAAGCTGCTTGATGCCCTAGTGAACAGCAATGGCAAGTTCTTCCTAGGAACCGACTCGGCTCGTAAGTTGCTGCCCACAGTGATCTGCCATGAACAATATCATACTAAGTCAGGAATAGCCCACGATATCAGTGCCAAGAAGGGGACAGGAAATGCAGCTGCAGGCGTGTTCACACAGCCATTTGCATGCCAGTATGTGCTCAGCTCGCTCGAAGAGGCCATCGAAAGAGGCGACATCAAAGACGAGCAGGTCACAGAGGAGCTTCTCCGGGGCTTCCTGAGTGAATGGGGTCGGGAGTTCTACGGGATCGAGAAGGCTACCAAGCATATTCTGGTCAAAAAGGGCAATGCTACCATCCCCGAGTCTATCAAAGACGCTGGGGTTGAGGTAGTTCCTTTCAGAAAGGGCGAGACCACGTGGAGTGTGGAATGGCAGTAATCGAGTTCGGTAGTATCCGCTTTGTTGCCAATCAGCTCGCGGACCCGACTTCTGCTGCCCGTCAGCTTATGGACCCGAGTCGGGGTGACAGCGCATTAACGGGGGTGATAGATACGCACGTACTCTACCTAATTACTGACTGTGACGAGCCTACCGATACTTATCGGTGGGCGCATTCGCTATATTGTTAAGCGGCCGTTCAAGCGGTTCGTTAACAAGGATATGTTGGCAGAGACCTAGAACTCAGGGCATCCGATCCGAGGCATCCCACCGTGGTGTAACGACATTGCCGTTTTTTGTGACTCGAGCTCAGATCAGCCAGAGCTGCTCTTTCGCTTGAAACCAATACTGGACACAATTTCCGGGTTTTGTTTCCGTAGCACAAGGCCTTCGAGCCGCAACTTGACGTGTTTGTGAGTGGCTCCGCCGGGTAGGTAACCTGCCAACATGCAAGCTTCCACGCAGCGTTCCTGCATGGCGCTCGGGCCCTCATGGCACATTACTCGCTCATTGCAAACCATGTAAACCATCTTGTCCGATGCCAGAGTATTACACAGGACGATAGACGAGCTTACTTCCATGACCATACCATTGGAGGCAGTTATGCAGGTGCCAGTCGGTATAGATACCCATCGAAGGGACAGGCCTGTCCTTAAGGAAGTAAAAAGGAGACTTTGGAGACGTGGATGCATCAAATCTTAAGGTTGGTTAAGTGGTATCTCAAAGGCGGTGCCACCGTGTAAGTATGCCCTGCTTGACATGAGTTGTATAGGATACCTGGTTGAGGTGGGAGGGTGAGATACCCCTCATCGCTTTGGTGATCTTGGCAACTATAGCTCATTCATTATGCTTAGGTGTGTTACTTGTTGCTCAGGTCGATTACCTTGAACACGCATATAGGTAGACACGAGTGTTCTGTCAGGGCGGCTTTGGTTCGGCTGAAAGCGCATCTATAGACGCACGTTTCCGCATCAGTTCTATACGGATGGTGTACCGTGTGAGAGAGCCCAACAAGTTTCTCCTATATCGTCCAACTAGCCTACCTGTCCCCTTCGTCTCCATGGCAAGCGCGGTGCGTGGAGAGAGATTGTGATTTTGATGGGCTTCAGATACGGGCTAGAGAAGCAGGGTTACAGCTGTTTGTCCTGCTGTCTAGTCCTTGTTGGAATAAGAAGCAGGGGATCATTGGGCGATAGCGCGATAAGCCTAGAATCTGCCAGGGGTTTTTGGTGTGGAATTGTGGGACGGTCGAATCTCGGCCACCGATAATTCATCACGCTTTCTGCGTTTCCATGTAGGTATGTAGACCACCCGGCGGGCTGCTTGCGAAAGGAGAAAAACCCAGAGCGGGACGGGCACTTCCCTCTCTGGAAATTTCCCCCTCTGGAAATTTCCCCCCTCTGGAAATCGCCGTTACGGATCCCACCCTGGCAACCACGTCGTCGAATGTTGGTTGGTATTTAGTAGGCAGAACTTAGAAGGTAGCGATTCACAAAGATGGCACTCAACGGCCCGGCTAGGACTAAAACAGAGGGTAGGACGGGTCCGTCTCATGTCACTTGTATTATTGTGATGAACGGTAGGCACTGTAGTGCAAAAAAGAACTTGAGATGAGTTCAAGGCAAAGCAGTAGTCGTAGCAGGAAGCCAGCAGTCTTCAAGGTACCACCCTACGTGTGGAATAGGTAAATACCTACAAGTAGGTAATAATAAATCTGCTCCTCCCGGCCTCTCTCTCCCCCCTCTCACTACAAATCAAGCGGTCGAATTTATACCCATATCTTTCCCTCTTCCTTCCTCAGTCCTTCCCTGATCCTTCTCTTACCGACTCTCACTCTCACTCCCACCCTCACTACTACCCGACTGTAAGACTGCACGGAACATACAAGGCTGTAGACGTATGTAGGTCGGACCCCGAGTGGCCACGCCAAGCCACAGCCTTTTTTGAGTTAAACCCGACCCTCTCCTCCCATGCAGATGTTGATCCCCACCAACACCTCCCAGGCATGCGTACCAGATATTTATTGCAAGCACGGGAAATGGGCGGTGAAAGCCTTCTCAATCCCCGGCGACCATTTTTGCTGACACCCTTCTCTCTGTTTCTCTAGATCCGACGCTGTCTGTTCATAAAAGGCAACATCAACAACTCCTAGAGAGTCCCCGTTCTTCTCGACAAACCTACACCTGCTCGTTCTTCCTGCACCCATATCCGTCGCAGTCATGGCCGCCCGCCCCCAGAACATTGGCATCAAGGCCATTGAATTGTACTTCCCCAGCCAGGTACGTTTTGCAGAGCCAATGCTTTGATTTCTTCTCTATAGTTGCTTCGGTTTCCCGGCCGCATGGCGCATAGCAGCCCTTGGGAGCATGGGCTCGACAGCTTTGTTGTTGCTCAACCAGGAAAAAAAAGAAAACACCATGGATTTGCCCCTCCCCCTCACCTGCCGAAGTCGCATGGACCCCTAAATTGACACAACCTTCTCCCCACAGTATGTCGAACAGACTGAGCTCGAGAAGCACGATGGCGCCAGCGCTGGCAAGTACACTATTGGTCTTGGTCAGACTAAAATGACCTTCTGCGACGACCGAGAGGGTATGTTCCAATCTATTTGTCCTCCTGTACTGCGCCTCGCTGCTGGTTTTCACTGAACTGACGCGATGTTTGTGTGTTACCTTAGACATCTACTCGCTCGCTCTTACCGCTACCTCGAAGCTCCTCAAGAACTACAATGTCGACGTCAACAGCATTGGCCGCCTCGAGGTCGGCACCGAGACCATTCTCGACAAGTCCAAGTCGGTCAAGTCGGTTTTGATGCAGCTCTTCGGCAGCAACACCAACATCGAGGGTGTCGATACCGTAAACGCTTGCTACGGCGGTACCAATGCCTTCTTCAACGCCCTTAACTGGGTCGAATCTTCCGGCTGGGATGGTCGTGACGCTATTGTTGTCGCTGGTGACATCGCCCTTTATGCCAAGGGCAATGCGCGCCCCACGGGTGGTGCTGGCTGTGTCGCTATGCTGGTTGGCCCCAACGCCCCGATTGTCGCTGAGCCCGGTCTGCGCGGATCCTACATGTCTCATGTCTACGATTTCTACAAGCCTGACCTGACCAGCGAGTACCCCTACGTCGATGGCCACTACTCGGTCAACTGCTACTTCCAGGCTCTGGATGCCGCCTACAAGGCTTATGGCGAGCGCGAAGCCAAGCTCCAGGGCACCAACGGCAATGGCCACGCTGCCACTGACTCTACCAAGACTGCCCTGGATCGCTTTGACTACCTGGCTTTCCACTCTCCTACCTGCAAGCAGGTCCAGAAGTCCTACGCCCGTCTCTTGTACCATGACTACCTTGCCAACCCCGACAGCCCGGCCTTTGCCGAGGTCCCTGGTGAGCTTCGCGACATGCCCTATGAGAAGTCTCTCACGGACAAGGTCGTGGAGAAGACTTTCATGGGCCTGACCAAGAAGCGCTTCGCCGAGCGTGTCCAGTCTGCTATCAACATTGCGACTATGTGCGGAAACATGTACTGCGCCAGTGTCTGGAGCAGTCTGGCAAGCTTGGTCGGCAACGTCGAAAGTGCTACCCTTCAGGGCAAGCGCATCGGTTTGTTCAGCTACGGTTCCGGTCTGGCATCAAGTTTCACATCGTTCCGTATCAACGGCAGTACCGAGCAGATCTCCAAGGTTTTGGACATCCCTAACAAGCTGGCTTCGCGACGATCTCTCAGCCCCAAGGAGTACGAAGCTGTAAGTTGATGAATTATTTCACCGTTGACTATTGAACAACATTGTGCTAACTGAACCTATAGTTCTGCGACTTGCGCCACCAGGCCCACCTCCAGAAGGACTTCACTCCCAAGGGTGATATTTCCACGATTGTCCCCGGAACATATTACCTCGAGAAGGTCGATGACATGTTCAAGCGGTTCTACGCAGTCAAGGAATAAGATCTTGACAATAACATAGACCTTTGATATTGATTCGACGCAGCCACCGAGGTGGCGAACGTGGCCATGCGATGTTGTCTTGTCTCTAAAGGACAATGATATCGTCGGATCACAACATAATGGTGCTCTCATGAGGGAATACCACCAGTCACGAGTGGAGGAAACGATGCAACGAAAGTAGACGTCCAAAGAAAGAAACGTCGAAATTTTAATAATGCCGAGACTATAATATCTCGGCCACCCTAGAGGCTTGTATATACCAGGGGGCTTTCTATAAGGCAACTATTCTTGCAAGCATTGCTTCGAGCCAGATAAATAGACTTTTACACTACCAATGTCCGACCACCTGCGATGAGTTAGATAAGAATGCATGTGACTATAGTTGGATGCGTCACACTTGCTTTGAGAGGGATTAGTGACATCTGTCGTGCTCTGATGCCCCAATGCTGGTATATATACATGCTTATGGCACCAACCATACCAGCGGATCCTCGCATTGCTTTTTGATTGTACACATATATACATCTATTGCATCTCGTTCTTGATATTTTTACAAGGTCTTCTGCTTCTGCTCCTCCTCCTCTCCGCCTTTCGTCCACTTCCAGGTCGCCTTGCGGTGGAGCCAGTAGTCGCCGCTCTGGATGCTGCGGACGATGCCGACGAGCCCGCCGAGGGGCCACGTCTTCTTGACGGCGCCCTTCCAGCCGCCCTCCTCGGGCGCGTCCTTGACGCGGACCTTGTCGTAGACGTCGGGCAGGTTCGCCGCCGTCGCCTGGTACTTGCGACGGAGGGCCTCGTACCACGTCCGGATCGGGCCGTAGGCGCCGTTGCCGTTCTCGCCTTCGCCCCAGAACTCGGACCGCTCGTAGTACGTGTGCGCGTACAGCCACTTCATGCCGCCGAGCTCCTGCAGCTTGGACTCGAGGGCGCGGTTCGCTGACACGAAGGCGGCGCGGTCCGAGGGGCCCCAGCCCCAGACGCCGATGTTGAGCATCTCGCCGTAGGCGGGCGATGACTGGGCTCCTCCTCCTTCTTCCTGCTTCTGCTGCTGGGTATGGCGCAGGTGCGGGTGGAACGTGGGGCCCGCAGGGGTCTTGAGGGGGCAGAGCCACAGGGGCCAGATGCCGAGCGAGTCGTCCACGTAGTCGACGAAGGCCTCAGCCGTCTCGTAGGGCAGCGCGAGGTCCTGGACGAAGAACTTGGCGCTCTCGCCGCTGGCGTGCAGGGCGCGGTAGAGCATGCGGGTGTGGAGGAAGTCGTCGAGGAACCAGCGGAAGAAGCGGGTGAAGGGCACGGGGCGGAAATAATCAAAAGCGGCCGCGCCGACCCAGAAGCCGCCGCGGTCGTACCGGAACAGGTACTCGGCGAGCGGGATGTGCTCCGTGACGCGGCCCGTCGTCAGCGCGGTGGCGGGGCTGGCCGAGTCGGACGCCGACGACGAGGGCAGCGCCCGCGTCACGTCCTGCACGTGCAGGTAGAACCGGGGGTCCCACGCCGCGCTGAAGGTCTGCGGCTGCTGGCCCGGCGGCGGCGGTTCGTCCGTCAGCGTGCCGCTCACGACGACGCCGTGGTCCTTGGAGAAGAGGATGCCGTCCACGTAGTCGTTCTCGGGCTTCGCGCACTCCTCCTGGACGACGCGGATGGCCTCGGCGACGCTCGTCGTGCGGCGGTACGTCGTGCGCAGGTAGCGCTTGGCCTCGATCAGCTGCAGCTCCAGGAGCGTGGTCACGCCCAGGGTGCCGACAGACCCGGCGGCGCCCTTGAAGAGGTCGGCGTACTGGTCCTTGGCCGCATTGCCCGCGGCGAGCTCGGACACATCGGGGTGCCCCGGGTTGGCCACGTTCACGACCTGGCCATCAGGGAGGACCATCTCGACGCCCTTGACCGTCTCGTCGAAGTAGCCCCAGCGGAAGCTGCTGCTCTCGCCGGCGGTGCCCGCGTAGCCGCCGCCGGCCGTGATGCCGGGGAACTCCATGACGACGGGCGGGATGAGGCCGTGCGGCAGGGTGGCCTCGACGAGGCGGTCCATGGGCACGTTGGGCTCGACGAGCGCGGTGCGCTTGGCCTTGTCGACCTGGAGGACATTGCGCAGCGACGAGATGTCGACGAGGCGGGCGGCCTTTTTCAGGTGCGCCGGCCGCGTCGAGTTGGTGGACCCGTGGAAGATGCGATACGGCTCCGACCGGTCGAAAAAGGATTTGATGGTGGATGAGATGAGGCTCACGGACTTCTTGTGTCGCTCCATTTTCTCCGAAACTTTGTGGTAGTTAACCTAGTACCTGGTGCTTGTGTAATTCTCAATATTTGTTAACCCCGTCAATTCCCGTATTTCCTGCACTGTTGTTTGCTTCCCAGGTGCTGCATCGGACCCGTGTGTTTTACCAGACAGAGCGCATCCGAGGTCACGACCGAGCAATCGACTCAATGGCAATTGCACTTTGATATGCTTTTGGGTCTTACAGATGCGACTATGCGAAAAGACGACAGACAGCAACGTGGAGGCCCGAAGGTTCAATGGAAATAAATTTCCGAGATAGTTGCAGTCGATTGGCAGCCAACGCTCAGACTCGGCGCTAACGGACCGGGGATCGGGCGCGCCTCCAAGCCGCTGGGTTAGGGGACTTCGGGGGAAACCGCTGGTCACTTTTGATTTATGGAATCGAATATGATCTGTCAAAAACAGATCACATCATTATATTATATAAATAAATGCCTGTATAAATAGATATGAAACCAGATAGTCTCCGCATATGCTTGATGTGGGTATCAATTTGTGCTATACGGAGTACTTGCGTTTCGTATCATCTATGCACACCTTACGCCCCAAGATGTATGCATCAGGTTATTCATGTGCGACTTCAAGTACCAATATTACTCCAAAACTCCTCCAGCCTGGCCTACGCAACCGATGCCAGGGATTCTTCATCCCCTGACGTACTAGCAACCAGGCTCCTTTATAACTTCGCAGGCGTGTTCGGGAACGAAGACTTTCGCCCGACCCTTTCGTACGCGAACTTCCGGAGATCCTCCTCGGTGAAAGGACTCAGGTTCTTGACGTTGATGTTGACCTCCTTCAAGGTCTTGGCTTTGATCGTGGTGAAACTCGACTGGATCTCTTGAGGACTTCGACAAGCCTGGCTGATAAACTTCGCCCATCCGTCGAAACACCGGGCAGACTGTGGCGCTTTTTCCAGAATGGCGGCAAACACGTGCGGCATCGCCTCGTATTCCTCAAAGACGACGGCGACACCATCCTTGACCAGCTTAGACACAAGCCACTTATCCTCGTCTGCTAGGCATTCCCAGCCGCAGCACACGTAGATAGGCGGCGCCCCCTCCAGGAAGCATTCAAGTGTAAGCAAGCCAATGGATGGAGGAGAAAATCGTCATCAATATAGAGGTGTTTCCGTGGTGGCTGAGCAGGCCAGATGGCATCTTTCGGCTGCTTGATATCTGCGAGATCTCGCGGCCGAGGTAAATAGTCCCACTTCTGATTTGCCGTCCATGATGGCATGCTCTGGACAATATCTAGCCATGGTGAGTTGGCGGCTACCCCGGCCGGCAGGGGAACCTCTCTTTCGTGTCCAAACCAGGTGACCTTGAGGCCCATGCGCCGGATTTCAAGGACTGTCTGCAGAAGAGCTAGACTCAGATTTCCTCCAGCGCTATGACCGTTAGCAAGTAGTATGGAAGCAGGCATGGGCTACCTTACCTGTCGCCGCTGAATACGATATTGGAGGCATCAACAGCCGCATGAACAGCTCCAGGAGGCGGGTAGAGGAGTGCCAAATAAGAGACGAGAGCATCCAGTAGCGCTGAAGGGAATGGATCTTGGGGCGCAAGTCGGTATCGGACGGAGTATACTCTCCCACCAGTCAACTTTGCTAGCCTCTTCGTCGTTGGCCGATGGGACGCCGGGTCCATTAGGTAGTAGGCGCCACCATGGAAGTATAGTATCGTGACATCACTGCTGCACTCCTTCATCATTTCGCCGTATTTCTTCTCCTCGGGTATTGCTGGTAGCTCGGAGCTGGGCGTCGCGGCCGCACGGTAACCTGTCCACTCCGCCTCGACCGGAATAATATCCGGAACTCTGCATTTCCCATCGCTAACAACGAATTGACCCTTTGACGAGTCAATAGCAGCAACGAGAACATCTCGGATACTCTCCTCTGGCGGAACCTGTGACGACACCTTGCTGACCCATATCCGACCTTTGATTCCCGGATCTCGAAGTGACATGCGCTGTGTCTTCGATATAGGCTGCGGTTTTGGCTGATCCAAGAGGCTGCGTATAAACGAGACTATCACGTTCTCTCTCAGACCTAGGTAGCGGGACGGTTCTGACATTTTAAGGACATGCAATAACACGACCCGGATGACAGAAGGGATTTGCGGCAGCACAGTCCAGAACAGCTGAAGACGTGCCGTCGCTGCCTTCGTTGCCTTCGTGACACCACTCTTTGGCTTCTGTTCTGCCATGGTGCTAACAGTGCCGCGAAAGGGTGATGACTTCGAATAAGATTTCCGTGAGATTCCGCAGGGCAATGGTTCCTGAGGAGGTGTATCCTAGACGGTAGAAGTATGCCAATGCCACTAGAACTCGTGCCCCGGTTTAAGTATAAGCTGAAGGTAGTAGAGGCCGAGGCAGTACCTAGGTATGCCGGTGTAGTTAAGCTAAGAACAGATTATGGAGAAGCAAAGGAGTCTTGCCCCGTACAACAACTCAGAGCGAACACAGATTAAAGAGTGCAAGGTGTAACCTATCTTTTCTCGTGAAGGAGAGGACCAAAAAAGGGAGGGAACAAGAGGAAAACCCGGCCCAAATGGATCCCGTACCTACCGCCAGTTTGATGGAAGTGTAATCGAACGCCCACACCAGGGATGTTCCATTACATAGTCACGGAAGGTTGATGGTGTTAATGCCATTACATGGTGCCAATGAATGGGACTTGTGAAGGCAAGCCCCTCCAAGCAAGGAATAGCTCCGGAGGCATGTCTTGGGGCAAAGGCGAGGATGACGCTAATCGGTAGCGAACCGACCACGCGGACCACTCGGCTGGACTAGGCTCGCTATCGTACACGGTATGAGGGATGTCATTGACCCATGGTTCCATGGACCATGGGGGCACTTTGGTCGAGGACATACCGTACTACTACCATTGTATGTAACCGTCTTTATGGACCTCTTGCGAAGCCGAGAATTCGAAAGATGATGGGATGATTGTTGGGACAATCCATCATCCATGTGTTTGTTCTAGAGCCGGCTAGGTGAACGGCAGCGGCGAAGCACCCGAGTCATTCATTGCTAATCGGCTCGCCTACCTAATACGAGCAACGTCCAGACGAATGACACCTGAGACGAACAGAAGATGCGTAGCGTAGGTAGCGATTGTTCAATCGGCGCTGTGTTAGTTCTGAAAGGAGCGAGACTGGTCGCATCGGTTGAAGACAAGATCGGCCGTCTTTCTCTCCGACGGGTCTTCTTGGGTTGGTTTCGGGGTTCGAGAGCGGGAAAGTGTTTCATTTGTTTTATTTTGTGCATACTTTATACATTACACGTATCCATTGTTCATCATACAGTATGGTGATAATGTTGCTGTTGCTATGCTATGCCTTGCCATCATGGAAGGCGTGGGTAGAGGGCATGATGGTGCAGTTTAGGACCTGGTAGGCTGGTCCATGTCGCATGTCGGTGTGGATAGATCGTAGGTTCGATGGAAAGACGTTGAAGATGAATGGAGATCGGCACTTGCTCGAATTTCGCGACTTTGGCTCAAAGCGGCAAGAGTCGCGGAATAAGTACCGAAATGGATCGCCGTCTGGGGTCTTTTCTTCTAAGACGAATCCATGACATATTCCATGGCAAGACTGGTCGTTCATTGTTCCAGAGTGCAGACTCCAGAGCTAAAGGGGGAAACAAGCCAATCGCCTTAATTTTCAGTTGTCCGGCCTCGCCCGCAGCCGGGGCCAACGGGAATAGATCGATGCTAAACCACCCGACACCGCTAGGTGGTAATGTTGTATTGGGGCCTTCATCGTCTTTTCCCTCCCTGCCTGTTCGTCGGCCTCGGCTTAGTTATCACCAGTTGTGAAAGCAGCTTTCATTAATCTTATGTTTGGATGCCTCTGCATGAGTAAGTAAGTAGCAAAATTATCAGTTGTTCCATCCCATGGGAAGTTCTATCCTTCGTTATGAAACATGCGGCGTGATGCGTTTTTATCCAATTTCCCATCCGCTTATGGGTGGCGTACTAACCTACATGTAGGTATGTACCTCCTAAACTACATCTTGCATCTACTACAAATCGAGTGGCACATTCACAACATGCCATTTTCGAATCGATTTCGAATATTCCCCATAAGGTCATCTCCCGAGCAGCTTTCGCAAACCGTCCGAGTTTCCTCGTGTAGCATTAGCACGTGGTATCGTGCTTGAGGCGAAACCCTCGGCCAGGTGTTACGCTGTATCAAGGTACTGGTGTCTGCATTCTTCTTTCCATCGATCCGTCGTGAACCAACCGGGCCATTAGCTCTGCCGGCTCGTTGCCCTAGCCTTTGCGAGGAGAGGAATGGTGACGCTCATCCGGAAACCCCTTATTGAGCGTAGACGTACTGCCAATGGTCTGTCAATATCATCGGTTGGAGCTAGCTAGCCGTTCCATGCGCTCTGTCGGCATGTCCGTACACATCTTTACTGACTCGGCGAAGAGATGTTCGACCGAGACTGATCGCTGATAGTCAGCTTGTTGTACGTCTGAACGAGAAGGCATGTTTGCCGGCTCATAGCTACCGACTCTCGGCGTTAGTATTACTCTTTTTGGGATAATCGAGATGTCTCAGGAGGGAATAATGACAACTCCTCGAATAAACGGTAGGTCCATTCCTCTTAAGACACTAGGATAACGAGGAATAACCACTGGAATAGTGAGGAATAAACACTAGAACAAGAAGGAATAAACCCCGAAAGTCGCTTAGTGGCAGTTGGTACCGGGTGAATGCACTCCCTGTTGACTTGAAGCGTCCCTCTACCCGAAGAGGGAGCAGTTTCCCCTTCTAAATGGCTAATGTGTCGCTACGTGCTTAATCTTATACTAGTCCTAGCATTCCCGCTATGTTGGTGGCATTGCATCCTCAGGTGCTGACCCTGACGGTCGTCAGTATGCCGCCCCTATAACCTCCGGGGCACCCGGCCGGTGCGGCTATATGGAGACAAAACCAGAGTTGTCAAAACGCCAAACCCGATAAACGCTGCAATCGCATCGAGAATAAACTCCCAGTTACTGGCACGCTCATTGCCGATGGTCAGGGAGTCGAAGTGGAATACCACGGTGCAAATCGTGACAACGGCCGCCTGCACCAGCCAAACAAGAAATGCGAAAAGCTTGCTGGAGAAAAGGAAGTCTTTGACGATGGTGTGCTCCTGAGGCCAAGCCGGCGATTTTGGATGTTTCGATATCTGCGTCAGAAGAACTTGTTGGAAGCAGTATTGGTTGTGTTGTTCTTCCTGGGAGAGTTCCCTCTTCGGCTCACTTTGAGTGTCGCTGGACCCAGGGAGCGTTCTCGTGTACCGCACCAGCTCCAGTGCATCTTCGTCGTGGGGCTCTCTCGTCCAAACATGTTCGAGAACCATGCCCAGTGGCTGGATCAAGAGAATTAGGGGCACAAGCTGTCCAAAGCCCCAGGTGCCCTCCTGCGACTGGGTCATGGGCTGCATCTGACCTCGAGGGATCAGGACCTGAATCGTACCGAAAATCAAGCCCATCAGAGACAGCCAAAGAGATGCAGCGAAGGAGGACACAACTTCAAACATCACCATAACCGGGAGTGCTAGAGCTAGTAGCAGCCGAAACGTCCATAGCCAAAACCACGAGGATCCGCCATGTATGCTGCATCTCTCAGCTGCAAACCGCAGGCATGCACCATACACCTCTCTACCGGCCCGCGAACCCATCGGTGATAGGCGCCGCGAGATGACGAGAACAACTGGCCCATCTTCCATAGATAGCTGACACTCAGGATGATGAAGCCGATCGGCGCGTCCGGGCTCACGGTTCCGCCCCTGAGGTTTCCCCAGAAACAGCGGGCCGGGATCGCCCAGCCCGTCTTGTCGCTGTCGATGCCGGGCCACCAGAAGATGCCCCAGTCGTTGCTGATGGTGGGGACGAGGCCGACGACGAGCATGGCGAAGAGGACGAGCATGCCGGTTAGCCGCCAGGCCAGCACGCCGCGGTGGCGCTTCAGGTACGACGCGAGCACGGTGATGGCCGTCAGGTGCACGCTGCTCGACATCCACGCCAGGTACAGCACGATCTGGTAGTGATAGGCCGAGAGGGCGCGCGCACGAAGCCCCTGGAAGCCGGCGCCCATGATGGCGATGCCCGTCACGATCTGCTGGTCACTCAGGGCGAGGACCGCTGTGCGGAGACAGGCCTCGGCTTTTGCCCTGAACTTGCTGGGTGCCCGCTGTTCGTGCTGCTGCTGCCCGCTTCCATGGGGTCTAGCGCCAGTGGCAGCGATGGTGGATCGGGAAAGATAGGGACGGATGTGGAAGACGCGGCGGTCGACAGGGCTCAAGAGCTCCGAATCCACAAGACCAAACAGGTAAGCAACTAGGACTGCGGTGAAGGTCAGGTAAGCGCTCAGAATGAAGGCGCTGACTACCCCGACGCCAGAGATGTCGGCATTAGCCTCGATAACGGCGCCATTCTGGAGCAAGTTGGAGCAGTTTGCCATGGAGAAGGTGGCGGATTCAGCCATGCTTGTTCGATGCTTATCTGTTGCAGAGATGGAAACTGAATCTTCGGAATTGGTAGGGACATCCAAACGCTTCTGTGTTGCATATGGTGAATCAATTGGGGTGAAAGTATTCTCTCGTTCCGATGTGGATGACCGAATGTTGTGAGGTTATATTCTCCAAAGATATCTCGACCTAGAAAGAAGCCGATCTAAAATCATTTTGCTCATTCCAAGAACTGTATCGACAGCTACTGAAAAGACATAGGGTCTATTGTGAACCTGGTAACTACCTGGATCTTGTTGATAAAAAAGAGCTCTAAATCATGATTTGACAGCCTTCAATGTCACGACCTTTATTGACTCGCATGACTGGACTCGTCGGCGCAAACCTTAACCCTGCCACTAACGCCTCCAAAGACAAACCACGCCTGGTCCGTGTTGTGAAAGAAGAAGCGTTGTTCGACTAGATAGAGTTATTGCCAGGTTCTAGGGACCCTCGGGCTCGAGGAGTGGAAATGCATTCCCGGAGATGCATTCATTATCAAAAGTACAGGCATGGAGCCTGTCAAATAAACAATCCAATCTTATCTATCACCTCGATGACAAGAGCTTTGCCATTCTCAACGAATCACAATAATATTATTTCAAAACCGCGGTATGATGTCTTATTCTCATTAGAAGGAGCGCCAGGTCGCAGTGAGTCTCGATGATATTAAACTTCTACTTCTGCCCAGTAGAGCTGTATAGGGGGAAGAGATCATGACCACTCATCATAATCTCCCCATGATAGAGAAGAGCGACTAGGGATCAGTCGGAGCCTGCTACTCGTATCGATCGCTTACCATATATGCATACTACAATATTCCCACAACTTCGTTACTGGTTGTTACACTAGAATACATGCAAGGGGCTCAACTGTTTAACCTAGGAGCTGCTGCTTGCTCCCTGCTGAGATGTGTTGTCTGCATCGCTTGAGCCCTGGTTTGCCATAGCCAACTGCCAAGCTGGGATTGCTGCTTTCCCTGCCGGCATGCCACTAGCGAATGGACTTGAACGGCCACCCAGAGAGGACATATAGTCCTGTCTGCCCGGTGCGGATGGTGTCTCACCGTTGGTTCCGTCTTTAGCCTCCCCGTTGCTCTTTGTCTCTGGCTCATCCCCGGGCGTTGCGGTCGAGGTAGAAGGTGCATTGCTCTTGGCAGATTGGAGATAGCTGTTGGTGGTGCTTGTGGACGAGGCGGCGGGTGCAGACGACAAGCGCTGACCGATGAGCGACTTCAGGCTCTTCACCTCATTGGCAATCTCGCGTAGCCGTTCATCCGTGAAGTCCTTGTTTGCAGACATGCTCTTGGGTATAGCATCCTTCAGTGATTCCAACTCGCTCCGTAATCTATCCGTTTCGTCCTCTTGGCGCCGTTTTCCAGATTTGGTTTCAGACATGAACTCTTCGAGATCTACGAGAACCTTATCAAGCTTCTCGGTCCGGTCTTGTTCAGATGCTTTCAGTGACTCGGTGTCTTTCGAGAGCTGCTCCAGAGTCGCGAAGGCCTTTTCGAACTGTTCGTCGACGGTAGCCTTATCCTGCTCCAGCTTTTCAGGCGTAGGTGGTACTACCAACGGATATATATAACGCTTTTGGAGTTAAGTCAGCTTAGGGTTGACGAAAACCGCTTTCGAATTATTCAGAGGTAGCTACCTTTGATATAGCATAGAGCCCATACCCAACACCTCCTACCACAGTCGCCATGATGAACCAGTCCCGCCAATCCCGCTTAGGAGGCGGGGGAGGTGGAGGTTGCCAGCCATAAGGAGCAGCAGATGGATAAGAGGCGTTATAATATGGCTGTTGTTGATGCTGTACAGGCCCGGCGACGGCCTGCGATGGGGCTGCGACGGGTTGACTCGGATGTGGTATGCCGACTCGCGCGAGAGAAGCTTCTATCTCTTCTTGCGTTAAGTTCTTGGAGCGGAGGAACGAGAGTTTGTTCTCAACCGGAGACGCGGCGACATTGGGGTCTTGCAAAACTGTGCGCGTTGGATGATTAGACAGAGCCCATCGGTCGCGTCTGGGCGTTGGGCGCACTCACAGTTGACCGCTGAGGTCACAAGTTCCTCGCGGATAGGCATATCAGCGGTAGCTTGGCAGACTTATCACGTCCCCGGACTTTGATAATCGCACGAGACGAAACAAAGCTGTATTGGATCGTCTGGCTTAGTTGATGTGGCTTGCGGAGTAGACGACATTGATTAAAATATAGTTGGTTGATGGTTGGCCGCAATCACGGCCCATGCGAAAATGCAAGTGGCCGGGGAACCGAGGCTCAAATGCCCATCTTTGGGTAGTAGCCTAGTAGGTACCGTGCTCGTCAGCAGCAAGCCGGCAGTCGACGTTGGTTGGCTCGTTCCTTCCGTCCCCACAATGGCTGACCAGCCACATGTGTCCGGACATGAACCTTATGTAATGTGTAGGTTACGTCAAAGCTTGGGATCGGCGGCACGGCACGTACAGCATTCCGTTCACCGACGCGCTCCTTACCCACCAATTTATTTTCCAAACTCCGAATGAGGCTCTACTCCATTGTCGATACGCAAACCTTTTCGATCACGAAGACTGCATAGGCACTACATTTCGCGACTCGTCCAAGATGCCTGGAGCTCCGAATAAAAAGCAGAAGCGTGCGGACTACCGCCTGGCGCGCTCACAACAAGATGGAGCAACCGAGATGCCCAGGAAGAAATTCTATCGGCAGCGCGCGCACGCAAACCCTTTCTCAGATCACCAACTGGAATAGTATGAAAATACATATCGCCCATGTCGTGTTCATGGTTAACTTGTATCCAGTCCCATCTCGCCCCAACACATGGACTGGGCGCCATTCTTCCCGGCTTATAAGACCGACCCAGAAGAGCTACCCGAAGCTACAGCCTCGAACAACGACGACCAAATAGCACAGCGACAACCGAAGAGATTGCGCCAAGATGTCGAAATTCTGGACATCGGCTGCGGATTCGGAGGCCTTCTCGTGGCTCTGGCGCCAAAGCTGCCCGACAAGCTCGTACTAGGGATGGAGATTCGAACGCAGGTGACGGAATTTGTACAGGAGCGTATCCGATCCTTGCGCGCGCAGCATCAAGACTCCAACGAGTTCCAAAACGTCGGCTGTCTCCGGGCCAACACAATGAAGTTTCTGCCAAACTTCTTCAAGAAAGGCCAATTGTCGAAAATATTCATCTGCTTTCCAGACCCGCACTTCAAGGCACGGAAGCATAAGGCGAGAATCGTCTCGACTACGCTCAACTCAGAGTATGCATTTGTTTTGAGGCCGGGGGGTATCGTGTATACCATTACCGACGTGGAGGACTTGCATAACTGGATGGTCCACCACCTCGAGCTTCACCCGTCCTTTGAAAGGGTTCCCGAAGCAGAGCAGGAGTCGGACGAATGCGTTAAGATCATGACAACGGAGACTGAGGAGGGCAAGAAGGTGGAGCGAAACAAGGGGCAGAAGTTCGTGGCGCTATTCCGCCGTTTGGAAGACCCTCCATGGTGAACCCCCTAAAGCTCCCTGTCTCTCCTCGACGGCATCTCCCCGGATGCACTAAGCTGGACCATTAGGACTCCCTTCTAACAAGAAACGGAAACCATCAGTAGCACTTCTGTGTCTTGATGTGCGCAATCTAATGCTTGCATGCAGCTAAGCCATGGTTTCAGGGAGTGCTCACAGCTTTTGTAGTAAGCGTTCGACGTATTCGACGCGTTCGAGACTGAGAGAGACCCTTGATCGCGGTATCACTTGAAGGCATCGCACCAAATCTGCATCCCTAGTAAAACGCTAGCCATTTAATAGGATCAAGCAGGCTTCAGCCGTAAGGGCCTGGGTCTGGCCTGGGCGACTACAGTATGTAAGGCACAGCCTGCGTAGTGGCCTGCGATCCGAGATGACCCAAGATGGCATAGATAAGCGGCCATAGGGACCACGAATTTAATATTTCTACCAGCCCCGCTAGCCCGCTTGGCACCCTGGGGGAATTGCATGAGACCATCGACATGCATGCTAGGATTGGCCCTATTGGTCACCGAAGAGCTTTAGTGGAAGATAAAGCTGAGAGTGGTCTCTAGAATATAGACTAAAGTTAACTAATGGTGGTATTTCGGCGGCGAAGCCTCCCCTATCCATTGCCCTTTGTCCAATGACCTGTACCGATTGAACTGCCAGGCAACAGAAGACCGGAGAAGGTGTCTTCTCCGGGCAGCCACCCCGGTCTTGCTACGACTCGTTAATGCTGACTACTGTGGCGACTACATCCGTTTCGGGAACATGCCAGCATGCTGGTGTGGTTTCTCTTGAACGATGCCTGCGGGATTTTGACCATCAAATTTTTACTATGGGGCCCTGCAGCATGCAGTATGCGCTGCTCACGCGCTGCAGTGTAACAGTTCCCGACGAAACATGGTATCGATTACGAGAAGTCTATTCCGGTTCTCTGGTTCACGTACTGCCGACCACCCGTTTGCCGCCTGCCCCGTACATTCGCCCCATTGTCGGCAGGTATTCGCATGGAGCTGCTGTCTTTGATGACGTTGGATCTATAGGGTTACACACCATGGGCATTTGGGTCAGATCATATCTGCCAACCTGATCGTTGTGGTATCACTGTCAGGTTCTCCAGGTTATTCACATACCTAGGTATCAATCGGAGGGTGGCAGGTCGGGGTTGTCGCGTGCATACGCCGTTGCTACGGTAGGGGGAATCCTGGCCGCAAGATTGATGCAGCATTGAAGCGCACTTTTAGGTGCCAAGCTTTGCGCACCCTATCCTGTCTCTCCTTCCAAAAAGGCATTGGCAGGGCCCTGCCTGGCTCATCTGCAATCTCTTTTTGGGTTGGAGCGATGGCCCATGGAATCCCATGGGGTGTGATGTCAGGATGGAGTTCCGCCGGGCCTCCTCCATCGCGTACTCATCGAGACTTTTATCTTGGCCCGCTTAACCCGCTCTACCCTCCGCCGTGAAGCCTCTTTTTAGTCTCAGGAACCAACTCCCTTTCTCTCTCTCTCCCGTTCTTATTCACTATCCTATATCCTATATGCCGACCGTGGCTGTCATTCTTTGCCCTTGAAACCGCATGGTCCGCCGTTCGAATCTATTAACCCTCTTTTGAGCCCTCCCTCATATTACTCTTCCTTCAGAGAAGCCGAATTCCACAGTTGCCCACCATGGAAACGAAACGCGACAACCTCAAAACCGCCGACATGGCGCAGCCTATGATCGAGACGGATTCCAGCTCCGCTGATGAGGTGCTCGCAGCGCTGGGTTACAAACCGGAAATGTTACGGAATCGGTCAACGCTACAGGTAGCATTCATGTCCTTCGTTCTTGCATCCATCCCGTACGGTCTAGCAACCACTATGTTCTATCCCTTGAACGGCGGTGGCCCTGTCGATATCATTTGGGGATGGGTCGCAGTATCCTTAATCATCATCTGCGTCGCCTCTTCTCTCGGCGAAATCACAAGCGTCTACCCAACCGCCGGCGGCGTATATTACCAGGCCTACATGATGGCTAGTCCTTCATGGCGAAAGATCGCTTCCTGGATCTGCGGTTGGCTTTATGTTGTCGGCAACATTACCATCACCCTTTCAGTCAACTTCGGAACAGCGCTGTTTTTGGTTGCTTGTGTCAATGTGTTCGAGACAGCCGACGGAACCCCCGTCTTCGCTGGTGAGGCCTACCAGGTGTTCCTTGTTTTCCTGGCAATCACGCTGCTGTGCAACGCTGTATCGTCATTGGGGAACAGATGGCTCCCGATCCTTGATGTAAGCTTAACCGATCCGGCTGGGCGCTATAGCCTCCATATGCTAACGGCCGCAGACATTTGCTATTTTTTGGACATTGGCTGGTGTTATTGCAATCATGGTTTGCGTTCTTGCTCTTGCTAAGGAAGGCCGCCGTGATGCCAAGTTCGTCTTTACTCACTTTGAGGCCAATTCGGGTTGGACGCCTGGCTGGTCGTTCATGGTTGGACTTCTCCATGCGGCCTATGCAACCTCTTCCACGGGAATGATTATCTCGTAAGTTTATATCCTCCGACGCTGGTTTGCCAATGGCATACGCTGATGGTGACAGAATGTGCGAGGAAGTCCGACAGCCCGCAACCCAGGTTCCCAAGGCCATGGTTCTGACTGTCATCATTAATACCTTCGCCGGCTTGCTGTTCATGATACCTCTGGTATTTGTTCTTCCCGACATTCAGCTGCTGATCGCTCTCCAATCCGGTCAACCTGTGCCTGCCATCATCAAAAGTGCAGTTGGGTCTGCCGGGGGAGCTTTTGGTCTCTTGATCCCACTGCTGGTCTTGGCTCTTATATGTGGTATCGGTTGCACCACTGCCGCCTCCCGAGCCACGTGGGCATTTGCTCGTGACGGGGCTATTCCGGGATCGAATCTGTGGAGAAAGATTTCCCCCAAGCTCGACGTCCCCCTCAACGCTATGATGCTGAGCATGGTTATTCAAATTCTCCTTGGACTCCTTTACTTTGGATCCACAGCCGCATTCAATGCATTCTCTGGTGTTGGCGTCATTGCACTTACGACAGCCTATGCCACTCCCATCGTGGTCAGCCTGCTTGAAGGACGTAAAGCAGTCCGCACAGGCAGCTTCTACCTTGGCTCATTTGGACTCTTTGCCAACATTGTCTCCATCTGTAAGTAAATCAATCCCGACTCGGACCCCCCATGCTGATACTCGCAGGCTGGTCTCTCCTGGCTATTCCGCTCTTTTGCATGCCGTCCACCATTCCAGTAGAGGCGGCGACGATGAACTACGCTTCGGTGGTTTTTGTTGCTTTCACGATTATCTCGGGTGTCTGGTACGTTGCTTGGGGACACAAGCATTACGCGGGCCCTCCTACATAGGTTAGGCGACAGGAGTCTTGATCAGGCTGGTGATATGCGCTTTCCCGATGCATGGCAAGTTCGGTGACCTATCGCACGTGATGCTGCGTGAATTTCGTGCCGTGTTCTGCTAAGACCAAGATGGCAGTTTCGAGATGTGATCAGGAATGTGATATTGCGGTGCTGGTAGACAACCGAGAGCAGGAGGCGACGGAGTTCAGTGCTGTGAGCGAGCGTTACGTCCAGCAAAGCCCCGTTGGACAAGGCCCTCATACCCTGGGCATGTAAAGATACAATTCCGAGCTTTATGATATCCTATGAAGTTAATAAAGAACAAGCGATACCCAATGAATGCGCGGCTCGATGAAATGGTTTAGGAGTGCTACTGTAGCCATTCTGATGCTAAGCTGATTCTAAATTGTCCCCTTGCGGCGCGATACCTCATCTGTTAACAATCATTTAGACTGCAATTGCTTTTCTTTTTACCTCTTCCTCCCTTTTCGTTTTGGGCAGTACCGGCATGCAAAGGCATGCTACCAACAAAAACTCAAGGGACAAAGCTGAAGAATCATGATTGCCCCTAGGATGCAGGAGGCCTAGCTACATGTACCTTAGGCACAGACAGTCTGCCCTAACATGGGCGGGCTTGCGTCCCACCCTAGGTACCTGGTAGTTTGATGAGTGCTGGCTGGAGCTGGGAGCTATCGATAAGCACCCACTTACTGCCCACCTCACCCTACCTAACCATGGAATCCAGGGCTCCCTTCAAACAAAGCACCCCATTCTGCCAACAAACCCTCATCAATAGCTATGAGCTAGAGGCTGCGGCACATGAAATTGGATGATGGCCCTTAGTGGGAGAGATGTCGCCCTTGCCGGAACCGTCTGCTTCTTCGCATGGGGATATGCCACCTATTGGGTTCCCATGCTCCGCTGGGCGGGTTATGCCTTTGTTGCTGGTTGCGTCACTACTTTCCTGAGCTCCCTCCTGCTCATTCTGCTTACCTCCAAGGGGTCCGTCTATAGATTAAGTCACCACTCGTCACGACCGAATTCTGTTAACTTCGCTGGCCCGGTTTCCTGGAGAAGAGAGACGTCATCTTTGCGAGTCCGCCAGATCTATACGCCGGTGCCTTTGTACCCCGACTCGCGCAAGATATCGCATGCTCTGGACGACCTGCTCTCTCTGATCATCCGCGATTTTGTGCAGTCATGGTACTCCCACATCAGCAAGAACCCGGTGTTTGCCAACGAAGTAGACAAGACCGCGAGATTGGTGATCGCGGATCTTCGCGACCGCCTGTTCGATACAGACCTAGTCGAGGTTGTTATAAGCCGGGTCGTTCCGATCCTCATAGCGCATTTTCGAGACTTCAACGATGCAGAGAGAGCTGTTAGGGGGCGCAAATTGAATCGCGATGTTACCGAGTCAGAAGAGTTGGATCTCGCCATTGCGGCCAAGTATAATGAGGGCAGACTGCACCCAGCTGCAAGCATGGTGTATTCGGATACCAAGATGATACAACAAGAACACCTGCGCAAAACGATTGCTCGAGTACTGCCCAAGATACTCCCTCAAATATACTTAACAGCAGAGCAGTATCAAGTATCATACGTGAGATCGTGGCATGTGCTGTTCTTTCGCCAGTAATTACCATGTTGTCTGAGCCTGATACGTGGAACCAAATCATGGAAAACTATGGACGCAGCATGCTGCAAGATCGGTCGACCGTACGCAAATTGCGGGCCGCCCTCGATACGCATGCTTCTCCAGCCCCCAAGGCATCCAAGTCCACCCAGTTCCCGCGTCTGCTGCCCGGGGATGGCGAACGGAAATTTGAGAAGTTCATTCGCACAATCCGCAAGATCAACAACTTGTCCGACGCCCGGAGGTTCAGGAGTGAGGTTACTAGCCAATTGAAGAGGGACTCGCAGCAAGATGACCAAGACCAGGTCTACATACGCCGCTTAGAAATGGGGAAAAGGCTACTGGACCAAAGGGTTCAGCATCTTGCCGCCGGTGGTGACAGAAAGGACGTACCGGTGTTTACGAACCCCGCTCCTGCGCCAGGCGCCTCGAGGCTAGAGAACGCATCACTCGCCGACTTGCTTCGTGACCCCTCCGGGCTTTCGTACTTCATGGAATATATGGACAGACAGCGTATGATGCCTCTGGTGCAGTTCTGGCTCGTCGTGGACGGCTTCCGCAACCCCTTGGAGGATGACGGTCCGGAGGATGAACAGCTTCCCTCCCAGCTATCGCCATGGACGGATTCAGACCGCACAGATCTAGCTCAGATAGATCAAGCGTATCTTTCAAAGCCTGAACTGTGTGTCCCGGATTCTTCGAGGAAAGAAATCCGGGCTTTCCTGCAAGCAGGGAAGAAAGCAACTCCCGCGCAATATCACCAAGCACGACGCGCTGTACTGCGAGCCCAGAGCGTGGTTCTGGAGGAAATGCGGTCGAAGTATTTCCAAGGCTTCAAGAAGTCCGATCTGTGGTACAAGTGTTTGGCATCAGAAGAGGCGGCGACGAGGGCCCAATCAGTTCCACATGTTCCTGCTTCAACATCCGCTGGACCATCACACCCGCCTCTTTCGCGGGCTTCTCAGTCTTATGGGCTCAAACCTGCGCCTGTCTCGAAGTTAAACCCAAAACTTAATGCGACAAATTCTCAATTCAAGCGCGGTCTATCGGCTACAGACCTACGATCATCGGCCGTTAATGGCAGCCATAGTCCTGATCCCCTCAACGGTCAGCGTCGGTCGCTCGATGAGAACGCAAACTCGCCCTTGTTTGATGATGACGACTATGAGCATGATCCTATGGTGGACTCCGTACAAAGCGTACAAAGTCTTGATCGTGATCAGGCCAACACACCGCCCGACAACCAGGTTGTTCAGGCCATGGAGGAAGTTCTAAATACCATCATGGAGGATGGGAACCGCCCCAAAACGGCCGAAGATCTTCGCCAGTCCTTGTTCGGTAACGATGACGGGACGTTGAGTGTGTTTTCAAATAACGATAGTGATTATGTCAGAGGCTCGGTCGAGTTACCGCGACAAACATCGGGTAAAGAAGTTGAGAAGCCTAGCCTCTCATCTTTGGGGCTCGTGAGCCCCGCTTCTCGTATTGGGGTTTTTGTAGACAACGACTTGTTCGGCGACGAAGACAAGTTTCTATCCGACGATCAAGCTGAAACGGATGATGAAAATCTGGCCAATGTCGAAGACGAGGTTCATGAAGCGGCTCCTGGTGATCTGGGCCTAGCAGAAGCTATCACTGTATTGACTAATGACATTGATCGACTGGTCGCGCAGGAAGCGGTCATAGACTCGCTTACCAAGAAGGCCGAGTTGACAAATAACACTGCAGAACTTAGGATTCTACGCAAATCGAAAGCGAGTTTGCAGAGAGAGCTGAAGCGGAAGGAACTGCAAAGGCAGCAGTATGTTATCCAGGAAAGCGACAACAGTCTGTACGGGCGCTCTTCTATCAGAATCAAAGCCATACAGGTTGGTCGAGAGCCCGATGGCAAGGAGTTTGCCATGTACGTTGTGGAGGTACAAAGAGTAGCCGGAGAGAAGATGCCCGCCGCTACATGGGTTGTCACGAGACGCTACAGTGAATTCCACGACCTACACCAGCGACTGAGACACCGGTACCCTTCTGTACGGAATCTGGACTTTCCCCATCGGCGTGTCATCATGAAGCTGCAGAGTGAATTCCTGCGGAAGCGTCAACAGGCTCTTGAACACTACATGCAGGAACTCCTTCGACTTCCCGAAGTGTGCCGCAGCAGGGATCTTCGTGCTTTTCTCTCCCAGAGCGTGATTCAGCAAGGCGAAGATCTCATGACCCGAGAAGATAAGAAAGACATGATCACGAGGCTTTACGACTCGGTCACGGATGGCATGGAAGACATACTGGGTAACATCCCAGTATTGGATCAGCTTTCGGTAGCCGGTCAGAATTTGATAGCAGCGGCAACAAGCCAGCTCAACACGGCGCAACTCCCACCCAACATCCAAGAGGATGCTATGACTGCGGCCGAGGCAGAAGCGGAGCTTAACGCCTTCGAGAACAAGGAACTTGAGCCCTTTATCAAGCCCATTTGCGATATATTCCTAGAAGTTTTTGAACTCAATCGAGGCAATAATTGGCTTCGTGGCCGCGCCGTAGTCGTGGTTCTCCACCAACTACTTGGTGGCACTATCGAACGCAAAGTCCGCGACAATGTAAAATTCCTGGTGCAAGAGGATGCGATACTCAAGTATATTGGGTTAGTGAGGGACAGCATGTGGCCAGGGGGCCAGATGAACCGCAACAAGCAGTCTAGAACGTCGAGTGAGAAGGCAAAGACGCGGAGGGAGGCAGGCCTGATGCTGGCCACGTTAGTCCCCGATCTGGCAGGGAGCGTGGTGGGCAGGATCAATGCGCAGGCAGCAAGCAGGAGGATATTTGCTACTCTGAACAATCCTCGGTTAAAGTAAGTCATGCATACACCGACACCATGAACCCTCTCACTTAGTGTATGGGACCGGCTAACACATCTCGCTCAGTACTCATCTGGTGTTTACCATTTTGGACGAAATAATCGATGTGCTCTTTCCAGAATAAGAGAGCCTAGGGTATTCCCCATGGACAGTGGCGCTTTTTTGCGTCGCTGCTGTTCTGCAAGGGGGTAATAAGTTCCTGTCAGCATAGTAATAGCACGCATAGCATAGCATTGGCGTTTGTATCACATGAAGACAATGGCTGGTTTTCCCTTTTCTTTTCTCTTCATCCAGTAGGTCTGGTAGGGGCTACAAACTTTGTATCTGCCTGTTGCAGAATCCCTTGGATGCACGTATCAAATGGTGTATTCGAAATTGTGTTGGTTCATCATCAATGTGCTCATGTACTGTATGCTATACGAGTGGCGGAACGTGCGCTTGATCGATCACATTGTGTTCCGTGCCGGGAAGTAAAACGACTCTTGTCCATCCAGAACACCGAGGCAGTCAGCTCTTTTTGCACGTTTGGTAAGGAGGAAAACAAGTAAATAGTATACGTGATTCTATACTTCAGAGTATTCTAGAGACTATGGAGGAGTCGACCGTGAGCCGTCTGCATAAAATGATGCCGTCGGCACATGCTACATTACAGCCGCTGCAGCATCCCCGTCTGCCCGTAGCTAAGAAAGTCCAAGCTACCATAGCAGGCTAGGCTGGTTTAAATAAACTATTGAACTACACCTGAGTTCAGGATTCTGCTATCGTTGAGATACGGAATAACGCCCCTTGGACCGTCCAATACACGTCTAAGTCGAAATCAACGTTGAAAGACTTTTGAAACCAGCTATTCCAGCGTTGGTTTCATACCAAACACACGTCAAAGGGTTTGCCAGGCGTTTATTCCAGTGAATAGTTATAACACGGTTGGTCTAACATCGTTGATTAGATCCAGCCTTTTCTGCTACGGTATGTGATCTAAGTATCTCGGTTCGGCTGGACTGGGGCTGGATTAGACTGGGCTGGGCTTCCTTGCTAGGCCCATTCCCTGGGCGGGTTTATCTCCTCAATTCTGGAGTCTCCACCTGCCACACCCTCCACCCGCACTTTCTTGCCTTTGACCGACCTTCAATGACACTTGACTCTCTCTGCCTCCATCCTTCCCCAACTTGAAGCACGACAGCGCGCTCGTAGATCCAACAACATCTACACCACGCCTCATCGCCCCAACCAGTGGCTGTTCGGCTGCAGCTGTGACGACGCCTGCTTCTTGATTGTATCGATACATACATACGACACGGGAACAGACCGGACCCTGCACATTCTGAAGCTGTAGCAAGCTTCAAAAAAAAAAAAAAAGAGAGCTATCTCTCTCTTTGTTTTTCGCCTGCCTGTTTCAGTCATACTCCCACCACCCGCCCATACAAAACAACTATTAATCCTCGAGTATTCCGGACGGCAAGCCTTGCGGTGCTCACTTCTGTATCGCATCTTTCATTGTGTACACAGCAGAAGGTTTACAAACAGTACCCGGTTTGAGGTCATTTCTCTCAGCCTTGTCCCTCTTCGGATTTTTACCAACTTGGACCATCCATTGCGCCGCCGGCTTTTCCCCTCTTCTTGGGCCTCACTTGTCGGCCAAACTTAGTCGTGTTTCCTCAACTTATCAACCCCCAACGCCCGAGTTGACACTCTTTCCCTCCGTCACCCTCATCAATTGCAATCATGACCGAGGTGTCGGCAACCCGACTGTACCTGGGCAACTTGCCCAAGGGAGGTAAGCTTCTTCCTGCTCTCTCGGCTACGGCTTGTTTTCCTCTCTATCTGTCCAATGCTATGTCGCAATCATGTTCTACCTCGCAGCTTTTGCTGTCTGCTGTATCATTGTCGGCGCATTTCGTTTTCTATACATTGCTAACTCGGGCATTTTCGTTGTCCAGTCACCAAGCAGGATGTGGAGAGTCACTTTGCGACTCACGGCACTGGCGAGATTACCGAAATCAAGCTCATGAACGGCTTCGGCTTCATCGAGTATAAAGATGCCATGGACGCGCGCGACGTCGTACCTGGTGAGTCTACTACTACCCTTTCTATCAACCCAGATGACAAACGGAAGTTTTCTTTTCGACTAACATATGATATCTTTTGCGCATAGCCTTCCGTACGTCTTGGACTCCTCCTGGCCAACGTGTTTCCTGACCTGCTGTCATCCGATCAACTGTTCCCTGGCTAATCTAGTTCGCTATCCTCAAGACGGATCCGATTTTATGGGCGAGCGCTTGACAGTCCAATTTGCCCGAGGCTCTCGACACCGCGAACCTGGCTTCGGCACCCATGAGAGAACCGCCCCTCGACCGCGCCGTACCGCGTACCGAATGCAGATCACGGGACTCCCCAATGATACCAGCTGGCAGGTCTGTTATTATCTTCCGTCTATACTCTCCGTTCCACACAAGTTTTTCCCTGGATCATAGTCTTCTTCTGGCTCCTACCATTCCTTGGACCCTGCCTGACCTTGCCGTTTGTGGGTTTCGCCATGCAAGCAAGGAGTAGGACATCCTCGCTCTACAGTCTTGAACCATCATCACGGCTAGCCAGTCGCTGTTGCAGAATCTCCCCCTTGGACAAGTTCTTCTGGATTGGGTCCGATGATTTCTGGCCAAGGCGCCTGAGAAAAGGACCTCTTTCGTTGGATACATAACGCCTATCTGGACCATCCGTGCTTTTACTGGATGACCGAGACAAGTCGCCTGCCCGCTCATCGCTTGATATGACTGCTCTCCGCTCCGGGACTTCCACTTACTTGGATTCTGGCTATAGGATCTGAAAGATTTTGCTCGTCAATCTAGCCTTGACGTCGTCTATTCGGAAACAGGCCGCGAAGGCAATGGCCGAGGGTAAGCTCCCATATCAAATACTCACCGGAAATCATGACGGACTAACACCTCATAGCTTTGTCGAGTTTGAGAATGCCGCCGATCTGAGAACTGCCGTGGAGAAGCTCGACAGCCGCGAATTCAAGGGACAACGCGTTACCTGCATTGCCGATGTAATTAGCCGAGCTCCTCTGCACGCCTCGAAAACACACTGACGGAGAGCTAGATCCAAGCCGAGGTTCCCGGCCGTGACCGCGGCCGATCGCGATCCCCACGAGGACGCGGCCCTCACAATGGTGGGCCGCCCGGTGACGATTATCGACGTGGTCCTCCCCGCGGCTATGGAGACCGCGGATACAGCCCTCGACGGGATGATTACCGTGACGGCTACCGTGATCGCAGTCCTCGTGGGCGTGGCGAATACTACGATGAGCGACGCTACGGCCGTTCGCCCCCGCGTCGTGGTCCCCCCATGGACGACTATCCCCCTCGTGGGGCCCATACGAGGACCCGTACCGCCGCGACTATGGTCCGCCCCCTGACCCTTACGTTAACGGACGCCCGTACGATCGTCCGCCCCGCGATTTCCCTCCTCGTGATGCACCCTACCCACCGCGTGAAGGTGCCTACCCTCGTGATGATTATCGGCGGGGGTGGAGCTGGTGGCGGCTACTGGTAAACAATTTCATACCACCTTTATCTACTCCTCTTCTGAGGATGCCTCCTTACCTTATCTAGATACCGCACATTGCCGGATGACGGCATTATCGAACTCCGCAAGTCGCCAGGTTCTGTCGAGATTGTTGCGACTCGGGCGGGTTAGTGAGGAAAGCTGCTACGACAAGATTGACACAGTTAATACCCAAAATGACTTTTTGATTGTTCTATCTTTTCCTTTCCTTTTGAGATTGTGTATGGGCACTGGGGGTTTGTTGGGACATTGAAAAATTCGGGCTCTAGGAACTTGACGATACGATACGGCTTTGTTGCCCCTGTATGATGATGGCATCTTTTCGGCTTGACATGAATTGAAGTGTATACTTACGAAGAAGAAGAAAACGACGTCTCGTGAATGACACATGCATGCTTAGAAATACTAAGTATAAGTGGGTGCCAAGTGAAGCGGGACACGTCGTCGAGCTTCAAGCTTGCTTAAGCTTGCTGTGGAGAGCTATCAACCTGGTTGCTTATACTCCACCCGGGTATGTCATACATTATTGTATACACGTTACCACCTGAAAGTCTAGAAAGTCTTTTAATTCACAACGGCCCTTATTGAGCACGTATCTTATATAAGTAAGTAATACCCGGTCTGGATTGTAAAATATACCCGTTGTTTACTGAGCTTTGAGGGGGTAACGTGTAGACTTCTATTGCTTAGAAATCCTTGACGTGTGCTTCCACCATATCCGTGGGGCCCTGGGTAGTCACTGACGACAGAGCGTTGATTACCAATCGGTTTTTTGGTTGCATCCAGTTTACTGCATCTCGACAGATAGAGTGTGCGTATGCATGTAGAATGATGCTCTAGAAAAGCGTACAGTACAGTATAAAATCATGGCCGGCGTTCCCGTACGTAGTCTTTTGCGAGCTCGATCTTTCAGCATAGTCAACTCAACCTCTTTTCGTGTATACGCACCACGCGCCCTTCCTCTCCCTAGCTCTACCTTGCCGTCGTAACTTCGGAGCCGCAAGTTGTGTAAAGAGGCCAGCCAAGTGGTATGACAAGATATCCCCGGATCCTATCTCGAAACGCCATTCGCAGAGGGCGGCATACTCCAACAGTACTACAACAAACCAGCCGACGGAAGAAGCCAACGAGATCATGGCTGACAGCGAACCCACCGGTCTCATTGCCAAGAAAGGCATTGAGTTGTTGACGTTTGGTATGCTCTCCCTGAACTTCGTCTTGTCCCAATCGTGCTTGAGCTCCTGGCGCTTGCTCCTTGCCCTGGCTGCCCCTCATTTGGTGGTACCTGTGAAAGCGGGGAAGTTACCTCATATGTGTGGTTTTTGCACATATGTATAAGCATTTACTAACGGTGGAACAGGCACGCCTAATGGCTACAAGGCGTCCATCCTGCTCGAGGAGCTCAAGGAGGCCTACGGCCTCGAGTACACGTGGCAGTCGGTCAATATCATGAAGAACACGCAGAAGGAGCCGTGGTTCACGGCCATCTGCCCCAACGGTCGGATCCCCGCCATCGTGGACCACGACCGGGGCGGCTTCGCCGTCTTCGAGGGCCTCGCCATCCTGTCCTACCTCGCGCGCCGCTACGACCCGGAACACCGGCTGAGCTTCCCCGCCGACAGCGACGACTACTCGGTCTGCGAGCAGTGGATGGCCTGGCAGCACGGCGGGCTCGGCCCCATGCAGGGCCAGGCCAACCACATGTTCAAGTTCGCCAAGGAGCCCAACCCCTACGGCGCCCAGCGCTACGTCGGCGAGAGCGAGCGGCTGTACGGCGTCCTCGACCGACGCCTCAGCGACCGCGACTTCGTCGTGGGCGCCGGTCGTGGCAAGTTCTCCATCGCCGACATCAGCATGCTCGGCTGGGCCGCCATGTGCGTCTTCTCCGGCGTCGACGTCGAGATGTTCCCGCACGTCAAGGCATGGCTCGACCGCTGCCTCGCGCGGCCGGCGGTGAAGTGCGGCTTCGCCGTGCCCAACGAGGCCGCCTTCAACAACGGGCCGCTGCTCGAGAAGCTCGCCAAGGACCCCGAGGCGCGCCAGAAGTTCGACGAGGAGCGCAAGTACCTGCAGGAGTGCAAGGACAAGTATGGGTATAAATACTCTTCCCCTTGAGAGGAAAGTTGAAAAGATAACAAAGCAAGATGGTACGACGGGAACGACGAAAACAAAGAATAGAAATGTAGTCGTGATTTTAGTTATATCGAAGTATAGTTCACATGACAGTCAGCGACGGACTTTCATTATGATTTCTTCGTCATGTGTATTTTGTCACGTCCAAACCGCCTTTCCGATGCATACCTAATCACCCATCCCAGAAACCCGGCAAGCCAATGAGCGAGCCGGACGATAACTTTATCGTAGATGCAGATTTCAATAATACAATAATAACACATACGATTTGTTGAGTCCACATTTGAGGCCTGCTTGTTTTTCTAGAAAGGAAAAGACCAAAACCGCCGTGATTTGTCCATGATTGGCTGCCTCTCGGGTGAGGCCGGCTTAACGAGCAATTCGCATGGTGGCAAAAGCTTCGTCAAGTTTGCGACGCACTACCGACTACATAAGACTTATCTTGTCACCAGCCACATTATCTTCTTACTTCTCCGCAGACTATCAACATATTATCTCCTAACAAATTGATATTGCATCCTCAACTTTCTCACTCAACTACACAAATCATGTCCTCCATCGACCAAAATGAACCCTCGGCCATGGGACCCCGCGAGGCCGCTTTGAACAACGCCGCTCGCGCCGAGTCCCGTCAGCAGCCAGAGCAAACCCAGGCGACGGGCGCAGGCGTCAACACGGGCGCAGGCACCACGCGCGAGAAGACGGAGACGGAATCGCAAGCGGACCGCGAGTACGAGGAGCGCATGGAGGAAGAGTATGCCAAGCGCGACGGCGGTGCTTAAGGATGCTTGGTGTACCTACGACTACCAATCACGCAAGGTGGGATGGGCCTCTTTACGCGGGGAGGAAGGCTCGCGACTTCTACTTGGGAGTTATGCGTCCGGTAGCTGAGTGATGGGTGTATCTGAGACAGCAATAAACCCACTTCATTATTTTGTTGTTTACCTGAGGCTTCCCAATGATGTGAGTTGGTCGGTGAAATGGCTAGCCATGTTACCTTCGGTAACTGCGTCCTGCTACTCCAGAAACGTTGAGTATTGTAAAAGGGCGAAGCTTGCCCTGTCAGCCGCATGATGTCATCCAGGACTCCAGGCCAACTCAGATATCTTTAGAATTTGCACTACTACACGTTCTCGGTTGGATCATACGGTTTCCTCAGTGCCCTCGATCCCTTGAGCTTCGGTAGTTGGGAACCTAACGTGTATACAGAATGCCCAGCACACTGATCCAAGCTAGAAGGAGAGAAAGGCACATTTCACGATATGCTAACCCCTACCCAACCCACATCGCCGTCGCCAAACATTACAAGACAGCTACGTATATCACCGTGGAAACCAGCCATTAACCTCACTCAGGGCGGGCCAATATTAGCAGCAAGGGATCTAAAGCCAAGCCTGTCGCTAGGTCTAAGACAAGCATTAGGTTCCGGTTTAGGTCCGGATGCCAAAGTAAAAAGCTGCCGACATACCGGCCACCCTTATTTCCTTCGTCGAGAAGCATCGACGATAAGAAAGCTGCAATAGTTGCCGATATGGGGGGGCTCGAATTTCATGTTGGGACGGGACACGACACTCTACTCACCCGTACGTTGAGTGCTGCATATGGATATACCTATGTATCATATATCCAAACGCTTGGCTTGTTCTGATGGCTCCCATTTATGTCTTGGCTCTTTTGGAACCGTGCTCATCGATCATGACCACTGAAGTTTCGCTCAGGAGCTGAGCCTGTTTTCCATGGACTTCCCCAAGCAATAGGCTTCTGACTTACGTGAGTCGCGCCATCGTTTTCGTCGCCTCCTTTCCGAGCTTGGGCCTAACCTCTGTCTTGAGTTGTCTCTTGTTTTCCCAGATCTTTCCCTTCCACTTCCGGCTCTCCCATCTTGTTGCTAGCTGTGGTAGTGGCCGGTGACGATTTCTACACGGACATTGGAGATCGACGACGTCCTAATCCAAGTAGGTAGTCATCATGTCTCGTCCACTATTTGGTATATCCTTACCGCTCCCCTTACTACTTGCCTCCTTCTTCGTCCTCATACCCATCCGTGTCGTCCCCCTCAGTGTTCGGCCAGCAGTTCTCGACAACATGCTACGCCCCCGACGGCACCGCGGCCTCCGACGGCTCGTACATGCCCTGTAACTTCTCTGGCGGCGCCTCCATGTGCTGCCCGACCAACAGCACCAACACCAACGGGAACAGCGGCGACCCCCGCAGCGGTGGCAGCCGCGATACCTGCACCGAGGGCGGCTTGTGCATCGGACAATCCGACGGCAAGACGCGGCGCGGCTACTGCACCGACCAGTCGTGGAAGAGCAGTGCATGCGTGGATATATGTACAAATTCATCCGTAAGTCTCATGACCAGCGCCTCCTCCTATAGATGAGAAGGACACATTTGCCCACGAAACGAAGTCAAGGACGCGGGTGAAAGTTTTGGTACTTGATTCTAACTCACTATCTTTGATATATATAGGCCGGCGGATCCTCCAGCGGCGCCGCCATCCTGAACTACTGCCCCAACGAGCAGAACGTGTACTGCTGCGGGAACGGGAACACGACGTGCTGCGGCACGGACTTCGCCCACACCCTGGCCGGCTCCGCCACCGTCACGCTGTCCACCGTCGTCTCGACGGCCTTCGTGACGTTCACGCCCAGCGCGGGCGCCGACCGCGGCGGCCACCAACCGCTCAGCGGCGCCGCGCGCGAGGCCCTGTCCACGGGCGGCAAGGCCGGTGTGGGCATCGGCGCCGGGGTCGGGGGGCTGGCCGTCATCGCCGTGGCGGCGGCGCTGGTGTATAGCACGAAGCGGAGGCGGCAGCGGCAGAAGCAGAGCGAGAAGATGGACGAGGCCGAGAGGAAAGGCAGCACAGATGAAGCGGCGGCAGTAACGGCAGCGGCAGCCGGGGCCGGGGCGAACAGGAGGTCGACTTCCACGGACGACCCAACCTCGCCCACCAAGACTTCAGAATTAGGCGGCCGGGCCCTCGAGAGGACGCCGGGCGAGTTGGACGGTGAAGGGGCACGGTTTGAGGTCCCAGCTACTGCGATCACAACAGGGGGAAGAGAGAGCCGGGGGCCATCTTCGAGCTGGAGGGAGATCCTGTCCCCACTGCAGAGCTGGCGGATGAGAGTGAAGTGGGCTCTCCGCGGAAGAGTGAAGCGGGCTCACTACCACGGAAGAGTGACGCAAAGTGAGCGACTAGTATCATCAACTGCTGTCCGAAGGGACCGGGGGTGATGGGAGGCGACGTGGGTTTTCGTCCAGCGTGGTTAATGATTACTTGTACATACCTGGTGCTTTCATGAGAGATGAGAATATAAATAACGAACTGAGAGATCTATACTATCATCATCATTATTATTCTGGTATAAACTGTTCAGGAAAACGATACGGAAATCGTATAAGCCTCACGCAGAAGATGAACAAGAGGATATAGTACCCTGTTCTGCACAAAGGCTAATAATTCTGGCCGACACCATGACTTTTGGGTGTTTAAACGTACTACCTATTCGGGGATTTTTGTCGCGCAGTAATAAGATGTAAAAATGAAATGTCTCTCAGTCGAGGGCCCTCATGGGCTCCAGGGCAACGAATCGCACACAGCAAGAACTACTATGGACAGACACCGACAACATGCCATTCACCGTAACCTGAATTCAATTTGCCCCTCCAATATTGACTCGCTCGTAGAGCGGCCAGAGCTCGTTACTCATTACCTCCGTCGGATAACACACTTCAAGGCTTTGAAGGAGCGGGTAAAGAGAGAGACAGAACATAAACGTGACAGAAAGGAAAATGCTCGAAACAGAAACAGGAAACCCCCGGCGGCAAAAGAAGGTCCTCTACATGGCTCCATAGCACAGGCCAAGGCCGCCCATGAACCCATGCACAAAACGGCTTATCACAGACGGGTGGCGGCATCCCTTCGGGCCAACTTCCCGAGTCCGACCCCAGGCAACCTTGTGACCGCTCCGTACTTCGGGAATTCTTCGATGTGAGACGCCACGACGACATCTTCGCCCTCAACCTGGACTGAGAGGCTTGGAACCGACTCGATAGGGATCACGGTACCATCGGCCTGTGTGTTCAAAGCAAACAAGCAACAACGTGGTTAGCTCTGATATCCAAGTTCCACGAGGTACACACGAAGACAGACGGACACGGCCCGTGGGTAGGTCGTAACACAGCATCTCTGCTCGCATTCGTTTCCGTCCGCATGCATCTCGCCACGTGGCGAGAAAAGGGAAAAAAGTTCACCGGGGCGTTCTTGTGGACGCGGTCGACTGCATATACGTGCTGTGTGGCCTGCGGAAACTGAGAGGAAAAACAAGCAAACAACGGGAACTGGCAGCACACGCACGTACCTTACGTATCTCCATGCGGAACAGCTGGCCCAGCCTCGCCGCGACAAATGCGGCATCACTGGCCAAGACGTTGTTATTCTTAGCAGCCGTATCCGACGCTAGGGCGCGGCCCACGGCTCTCGTAAGCGGCACCTCGGCATGCGTGATCCCCGACGTGGGCATGGACAGCAGCGACATCTGGCCTGCCTTGTCATCGCCCAGCATGACGGAGAGGGTGCACGGCAGCTGCAGCTCGGAGCGCTCGACGGATATCTGCGCATAGTACTCCTTCTTCTTCGTGGCCTGTTGGCCGCGGCGCGCACGACGATGAGCAGCACTGGCACCACCACCACGCTGCTGCGCTGAGACTAACCCGTTGGTGCCGTTGCTGTAGAGCTGGTTGACCTGTGTGATGACCTGCTTGCGCGTCTCCTCGCGCGTGAGCGACCAGTCGTCGATCTCGGGTACGTGTAGCCGAAGGTCGTGATGGCGGCCGCCGTCTTGCCCGTGTGGAAGCTGGTCGGGTCGTCCCCTCGGTAGAAGGGCTTCAGCGGGCTGTCACCCGTCACATTGCCGGGCGGTGTCGCGTACAACCCCCCGTCCATTGTACGCGACTGCGTCTGGTACGTGTTGTTGTAGTAAACGGCCTGCCATAGGGCGAAGAGGCGGTCGACGTTGGCGTGGTGCAGCCAGCTGGTAGTATACGGGCAGAACGTCAAACCAGGTTCTCCTCGAGGTACGGGGGAAGGAGTGGTGGTGGTAGACTAATTGCTAGATGGGGAGGGCAATAAAAGAAGCAGGATGTCTTACAAGATGGGATCAAAAGCCGAGTAATCCGTTTGGTACATTATGGCGCCAATGTCCATGTGAACGTTGTCATGGGGCCCCTCAAAGGAAGCACCCTTATCCTGCGTAGAAGCCATGGTCTCGTAATCTTTCGCTGAAGTAAAGACGCGATACTTCTTCTCATTAGCTGGGGTCTAGGCATGAATCGATGGGCCGAGGACGAAGGCAAAGCCTGGAGTATTGGAAACCTACCACTTGGTCTTGGAGGGCAGCGCTGGCAAGGGCGTTATTGATGACATCGTACTGGTTTCTTCCGTTCTCGTCTGGCTCCCGCTTGGTCTCGTTCCAGAACCAGCAGCTTTTTTCATAGTCCAAATTGGGAAGTATTTGGGATCAGTATTCAAGGGAAATTGCTGCCATCTGTAGCTATATAGCGGGTTTGGTATATCCATTTCTCCGCGAGGACCATTGACCTTGGATGCTCATGTCAGCAGTATCCTATTCCTGTCAGTGGCTTCCGCGGGGTATAGTTACTGTGATTCGTTGATCGATGACCGATGCTGGTAACCTGTAGTCGGCCGCCCAGTCCCAGTACGGTATTCGAAAGCTCTTGGCCGCCGCCTTGTAGGAGGCCGACGAACTGTCGTCATACTGCGATGCTAATACTTGTACATGGTCTCCAAGTGTTTGCTGGACGTGCCCTTTTAGCCAACCGTGTTGTCTACTTCCAGGGGCATCACTCACTTACCTCGTACAAAGCCGTAAAGGGCCGGTGCCATGCGGTAAATAGAGTATTCTATATTTCTCTGTCAGTTCACGGTAGTCACGAATTCAATGAAATGGCGCTTCCTTGAATCTTACTCGTGTGGACAAAACCCCATCGTGTCATTCTCGCTGACAGTGAAATTCTCGACACCGTTCCAGGGAATGAAAGGTCTCCCGTGGATACCTGGTCATTCTTAACGCAAACCCTAGCTTATACCTTGGGCCTGGGGAAGTAGAACATACCGGATATCTGAAAATAAGATAAAGGGTCGCTTTCAGACTTATTTTGTAGCTCAGAGAGGCCCAAGATGTACAGGTCCCTCGTTTTCTCGTCAGTACGTCCAGGACCGCGGCTTGGTATCAGCAGCTCTTCATGCTTACCATGCTGGGCCCCCTGCAGCTTGTAGATCATTGACATTCTTTCTAGCTGGTCGTTCCCCAGTGATTGGGTTGATACCGGTGGCAAGACCAATGACTGGGACGGGTTGCCCTTGGGCTACAGCTGGAATGACATAACTTGCCAGAGCCATGGCGAAATAGGAGTGGTCGGTGATGAGCATTCTTCTGAAGCTGGTAGGAGCCGGTTGAGGTCAACTTTATGTCGTCGGGTCACTGTTGTTTACACCGCTCTAGGGAGGCTTTTGCTTGGCCAGAACACAGTCTCCTGATTAGCCTCAACGGTACAGATCAGGCTGAGACAGGTGACGGTATAAGTACAAAAACTACTGGTGCCGCGGGAAACGAGACACAATATATAGGGTCCTCGTGATATGTTGGTGCCTTGAATACTGCATCCTTAGTCCGTGCCATCGGACATCAAGCCAAGTAGCCGCCACGGCTATAGGAGCAGGCGTGAATAGCAACATTGGTATGGACAAGGGCCTCCCAACATGCTATGCATCCCATCATTTTCGGTAACACCATGGGTTAATAAAAATATCCGAGTAGTTGCTTCGACTGTACATGGGTTTTGTGATCTATCCGATTCCTGCAAAGAGCGGTGATCATGTGTGTGATCGAACAAGCTGGCAGGCATTGGAATCCGAGTAATTACCATAATTTCCGCATTTGTAGATTTGTCGCGACGACTTGCTTGTGTCATCATCAGATGGTGATTGGTGTAAAGTGCCTACTTTCCGAGCCGCCAGGATAAACCCAGGGGGCGGAAGTCCTAGCTCATCCTCCTGCTCTTGCTATCCACCATGTATATCGTCGGGTTAGTGCTGACTGCTTCTCTGCCAGGAACTATCTCCGAACACACCCACCCAAAAAAGGAAAACTGACATCCAAAGATTCCAAGCTTTAGGGATCGCAATAGCCTGCTGGAAAGAACACCAAGGAGCTGCCGTGGAACAAAAAAAAAGCTGTTGTGCAACGAGGAGAGAGAGCTTGGCCTTACCGACAAGGTTACTTGCGTGGTCTTTTCCCTCCTCGTTACACAGCCGCCGACAAGCGAGGCTTGACGTCGTACCAACATGGACAACCTCTCTCGTGTCGGGACACATGTCGTGTAAATACAAGGTTGCAGTAGTGTGCTCCCCATGAGATCACGACGCGGGTGCGGTCCTCACCTTCCTCTTCTGACCGCTTCCGCAACTGGCCCCCAAATCAAGAAAACAAGGCTGCACCGACGGGAACAAGCACAGCATTGCGATCAGGCAAGGGCGGTTTTCTTGCCTGCAGTGTGCGGGATGCTGGATGGATGAGCTGCTTTGTTGATGCTACCCAGCCTGCCGTGCGTGGTATCGTAAGTTGTTGATTTGGATAGCCATAGGATGATTAAGGGTAGGTGTGTCTCAGGACTTCCGACCGTTCGTCATCATCGCCAACAGTACCTCTCCGAGATGAGCATGGCCACGCCGCTTGCGAAAAACTCTACGGGCGTAAGGTATTATATGATAGGGCCATGGAAAGCATTGGGTGCCATGGTCTACCTCCTTGTCTGCACTCATCGGAGGTCTAATAAGTTCAAGTTGTCACAGGGTACTCGTGGTTGGCAATGCCGTTTCGTTCCTCTGATAGCCACCAATGATGGTGTCTCAAAGGGAGATACGCACTTTGAACGGTGGTTAGAGGTGACTCACTTAAGTCAAGGTCCCGGATCCAACGTTCATGTTTTATAAATTTTCCTTGCCGAAACGGCCGATAACCAAACAGGGCAGTCCGGGATAGTCATGTGTTCTTCTTCTTCACAAGGACGCGCTTCGAAACCGTTACCGATATGTCTGGGTAGTCGATAGCCCCAATAGGTAGGAGGTTAGAGATAAAACAATAATTTATTTCAGCATGTTTGCGTGCGTGTAAGAGACCTAGGGGATTGCCACCAAAGGCTACTGGCGGTAAAACCAAGCTCATGTCATACATACAGCAACTGTCCTGCCGCAAGGGAGGACAGGCCAAATCGAGTCGATACCTTCTCCGGACGCCATGCAATATTTGACTCCTTGACTTCCCATATTTCCTCCGAGGAATATGCGACAAACCTGCTTATCTGCCGATTCTCAAACGGGAATATGGAGATTAAACATTCCACCCAGCTTCAGATAGGGGTATCTCGTCTGTCGAGGTTGTGGGCTGTGGCTCGTCTCCTACCACAAAACACAGACGATCCGATATCACGAGATTGATTTCTCCAGCAACACCAGATCCTTGAAACCTTGCTTCCATTTCTCGGTCTGTTCGGCAGTTGGTTTAGGCAGCGGGCTACGCGCATAGCCACCATATCCCATCCACGACTCGAGTCCCGCTTTGACTCCAACTACGCCCCCTTGGATGGCTGTCCAGTCGCCTTGCGAAACGATGTCCTGCATCTTCTGGGCCTCCTCATAGTCTCCTGTCTTGTACAAGTCAATAGTCTTGAGACAAGCTTTCGGTGCGATATTGGCCAAGCCTGCTAGGATGCCGTGTCCGCCGGCCACCAACGACTGCATCGTGAAGTCTGCTGAGCCTGCGAGAACCAAGAACTCGGGCCTTCGGGATCATAATTCTTGACCATCTTTCGCGTCGCCGCTGCTACACGGTTTAACTTGCCCGTGTTACCACATGTGAACTTGGCCCCGACAATCTTGGGGTGTTGCGCCAGCTTCAGGATGATGTCAGATGAGAGATCTAGGCCGCTGGCACCGCCTGGGAAATTGTAGATAATCAACGGCATCGGCGATGCATCAGCCACCGTCGTGAAGTACTCCAGGATTGTCTCAGACGACGGGGCAAAGAGCGGAGCATAGTACGACGGGGGCAAAACCAAGGCATAGTCACCGCCTGCTTCCCAAGCCTCGGCACAGTACTGAATAGTTTCACGTGTGCTCTGTGCGCCACAGCCGACAATGATGGGCATGTGCGAGAATCCGGCATCATCCAGGGCCTTTCGGGTTGTGGAAGTGACGAGACTTCGCTCGCGGTGCGTCAGATGTACCGCTTCACCATTGGACCCCTGAGTGGCCAGTCCAGTCACACCAGCATGTGCCAGTCGCACGGCGTGACTTGAGATGGCGGCAGTATCCACGTTTTCGGTAGCCGGCTCAAAGAAGCACATGGTCGGCACGTACACGCCGGGAAGCAGCGGTCGCTCCATGCGAATGTCATCGTCGAGTGCGCTCTCAAAAGAACTGCTCAGTGATGACTGGGACTCGGTGGGGGTATATGTACCCAGTTTGAGGGCCGATGTAGCACTCGGCCGTAGCGTTAGCTTGTTAAAGCCCGTCGTGTAGCTGCCAGCAGGGGACGGCATATCATTATGAGGTGCCATGGTGACAAGTTTGGCTGTAGTTGTGGTATCCTACACCGTACAAATAACTTGCTTTTAGGGCTGACAGGGACTTGGAACTTCAAAAAATTCGATAAAGGGGTGACAGGGGTTGGCTATAGAAGAATGATGATCCGAGCAGGAAAGATGATAAGATCTTGTGGGTTTCTGGGCAGGAAAAGAGAGAAGATCAAAGCGTATATATACCCAAACGGAAGCAGGAATATAATAAGTGACCTCGATTACGTAAAGACGGGCAAAGGGAGGAGAGTGAGATGAATGTATCGTATTGTGCATGGGCTCACCATCTTGCTTACATGTGTATACGCCACCGGGAATAGACCATGCCCAGGATACGCGCGCAGGAGATTCCGTCCTCGGTTCTCCTGGAGCCATTGGCATTGTAATCCTTGCCGCATAGCTGAGCAAAGGACATGTTCTCAGCAGTGGACATGGGTACTCTCGGGATGCAGGGGTTGAATAGCCTCCTGGTGCCATGCCTCTCATGTACATACGTGTACGTAAATATATAGGAGATTCTCGACGTCCCGTTCGAACCCGGGAGGATTTGACAGTCATGGAAGCCAGCTGATTGCTGCACAATTCCGGAGAAGGGGGGAGAAGTGGTGGGAGGCCGTCGAAGAGATGCTGGAATGTTGAGTGGGGGTTAGCCTCAAAGTTGGGGTCAGATGTACCAGGGTTGGGTGAGAGAAGGGAAAAAGGAAAGAACAAAAAGACTGCTTACCACACCCTCCCTACTTTACTTACGCACCAGCGGGACGGACGCAATGCACTCTGACAGATCATTCCAGGCCCAGGCCTATCAATCATCGTATAGGCCACCTGGATGCGAGACTTGGGAGGGAAGGGAAATACATGAAGTTACCGAGCCAGCGTTCCTTCAACCACTCATTTTTAGGTACACACAGCGTGATGCGTAGCAGCCCAAACCATTGAACGCCACTTGCCTTTATTAACGACCATTCGACGGGCTGTGTCGGAATACATTGGAGGAAGGAGCCACTGGTCGCCTCCTCTAACCAAGAGGACAGGGTTGGAGAAGATGAGAAAAGAGGCCGTCGCGGCGTGCAGTATATGCATGCACGGGCAGGAGAGAGGCCAAGTGTACCTATCAAGCTTCAAGCGGGTGCTCATGTGTTCAATTTTCCCTCTTTTACTTGATACTCACTTCGGAGTTGACGGAATATATCTGGACTGTTACCAGTCCGGGCCTGGGTGACGTCGACGGTTTGAGTGAGTCGCTTGGATACGGCCACAGGGACCAAATGTTTGTGCTGAGAAAATCATACAGCTAAAATGGATTTTCCGAGGATGTGATACTAGCGATAAGTGAACGTGATCAAAAAAAAAAAAGAAGCGGTGAATGCATCGACTGACCGATGTCGACTTGATCTCTCTTTCCTCTACTATGTATGTATGTATGTATCAAGCCAGAAACTCGTGGCCTCCACGTTTCCCACCTAAAGCAAATCATGAACGGATGCAAATCCTCTAACATAAGCATAAACATAAGCCCTGCACTGAGACCGAAGATCAACGTCAATTTTGGCGAGTGTGCTCCAATGAGATAAATCTGTAGGCCTTCGAATCATCCAACCAACTTCCGATGTCCGTGTGCAGCTGCATCCAGCTTCTTGCTGACCAGAAGCGGCGCACTTCAGCTTCGACTCGTCGGATTATGATAATGCCTCGGACGATTGACGATGCACTTCTTGCGTTGCTCTGACGTAGTAGGATTCTGGTATTCTGAGACGTTGCGTATCGTGGTCGCATCTGCACGCCGCCACCCCAACTTGCCAGACACGGCAGTCTCCTCCGAAGAAGAAGCAAGGCAATCCGATCAGCATCATCCCTCATCTTGGTCGAGTTGGGGATGCCACTGCCGATCATTTTGCATCCCATCAGGCGAGGCTGTGCCCTCTTGTCGACTTCTCACAAGTCTGAGGGTGTGCGAATGATGCGCCCAGCATCAACAGCCCCTATCAATCTTACCACGTATGCCCACCATTCTCCATAACCGCCAGAAACTACACCGCATAAGGGAGGAGGCTCCGTTCCTTCCCATCCCATTCTCCCAGATCTTCCTTCTGCAAATCCCCCGCAGTCTCAGAAATACGGGGGTGTCGCGGGGCAAGCGGGGTGGTGTTGTTAGCCTTGGTATACCTGGTACAACGACAACGACGTCCTGACGTCTCTGCCTTGACTACTTCCTAACCAGTGTCCTGTATGGAGGCACATAACGAAACCACTCATTTGAGGTTGGGTTCGGTATAGACGAAAGGTAATTCTAATTCGGCGATTTGCTGCCACGTCATATCGGCGACAACTCCAAACACCCAATCGTCACTGTTCACTCATCCACGGACGTCTTGGTCAGCAAGTAGGACGTATCAAGGGGTGGGACATGGATACCGACCGAGCTGGACTCTGGTTACCCCCATTGGAGACTGTGTCAGCTGACATATAGCCTCCCCTTCGACTCACAGCCTATCAAAACCAGTATATGCGGCATCTACTGGCATATGAAAACCAATATAGATGCACTGTATGATCGCGTGACTGCAAAGCATTTTCAACCGATGCTTGTTACTTGCACGGTTCCACCCGCACAGGCATCTCGAAGAGCAATAGTAGTTCAGCGGAGTGATGTCCGCCATAATGAACATGTACTACTATATATGTGCTTACTCCCTAAGCAGCACCCATATTGGGCAGTGCCCCTAGCTAAGTAGGCAGGATACTGCTTACCTACTCCCCCCGAAACTCCCAAATAGGCCTAACTTAACCCGATCTATTGGGACATTTAGTTTACTAGGTATTACAACCTGGGCCGCACAGGCCTGTTTCCGACGATCTGGCACCACCCACTCCTCTACTTTGCCCCGAACTATGCAGTATTCTTTGTCGTTCAGGCATTCAATCTTCCTGGACCTACCAGGCGCAATGGATAATCAGAGTCTGCCACGACCAGCCCCATCGCATCTTCGCCTGCATTGACATTGTCCAAGTATTCTCGAAGGCGGATTTCCGTGGAAGGCCACACTATATCACGTCGCTTTGAGGCGGTGAAGCCGGTTTGTAATAAGTGTCTGTTGCCCCAACTGGGACCTGCGTATTCCGCCCAAAGATATACAGGTAATGACCCCCAAGCCGGTGTCGGTCGGACCATTTCGGAACATACCAATAAGACAAGTACATCCTTATGATGTGAAGGGGTGAGACCAGCGTCGATGTTCTCGGCTGACCAAAGCCCATGACCCCCACGCGGCCTCGAGTTCTTGTCCGACATATGGGCAAGTTTGGATGGCAGACGGGATCTCCCTTGCTCAGCCCCTGCTTCTTCGGAAGGAAATTGGGCGACTACGGAGTATTTGTTATTCTAGAATCAATCATCGGCTTTCCAAACCCGGCAGCAAAGCATGCTGCAAGGAGTTTGCTGACCACGAGCGAATTTGCTGACCACAGCTGACCAACCAACCAACTAACGAGAGCGGAATTCATACAGCCAGAACCTCCATATCAGGAGAAGAAGGCCAGCGATCATTCTCACATGGCTTGAAGGCTGCAAACAACGTCTCAACGTACTTCTTTCCCTTGCGGAGAAGCCAACGCTCACTCATTATACCATGTATACTGCGTACGCATACGCATACACAACCTCCTTCGTTTGCTGTTTTACTTGGAATGCTGTGGTCATATTCTCCAAATAGGTACCAATTCATATTGACCAAGGGTTGCAAATGACGCACCTCTGTTGGATCTTTGCTGACATGCGTTTGCATTCCCCTGCAAGCGACGCTACGAGCTACCATTTTCGGCTGTCTTACTACCCGATACGATGGTTATTGAAGCGACGCCATGAACAGCCAGGCCAATAAGCACGGTGCATGCTCATTGTGTCTATATCCGTACACAACTCCTGGCGTCATTCTCCCTCGAGCGGAGCGCCGTCACTCCTGGCGGGAATATTTCGGTATCAAACTGCTCCTTCCAGACCGCGGCGGTGGTGCCTTTCGATTCTGCCGATGACCTGGAACTCATCCCAACATTGACGTAATGGGTGACTTGCAGGATTGACCATCTCGAGCGGACGTTCATACCCCATTTGCGGCAGCTTGTGTTCCCCGCAGCAAAAGCTCCTGGCTAGAATACTCGTGAATCAGGAGAAGGCACAGTAGCAGGCCTGGACCGGAGTTGATAACATGATTGATGGGAAATCCTGACACACCACCCCCTTTCTGCTGATGATATATATCTAAATGCCCATATGTTCCCACACCTCCCACACAAACCACCAGCCCACCATCCAGGCCTGTACCCCAAGATTTCTTACCTCTTTTCATGCAGTGCCGTCCAATGGGAGATTATAAAGATGTTCCACATTAGTCAATGTCAGGATATCCTGGTGCCCAGCGTCGCCACCCTGGTCGTGCAGCAGCAAGCAGTAGCTGCTCTTCAGCTGACGCCTGCCACGACAGCAGGAGTGGCCTCCGTATAGATGCAGCGAAACCAATGGCGAAGTAGGCTACGTTGTACTGTTAGTAACGGTATGTTGGAGCACAGAATCGTTGTCACTAAGCAAGCATTGGTCTGGCATACCTTGTGTGACTCAGCATGGTGTTCTGTAGCTCCAGAAGGATCAATTCGGGCCCGAATGCTCTCCCCTCTCCCGAAGAGCTCCAACATCACGCATGCAATTGCCTGGCTCACTCTAGTATTAACAGTGCGATATAGGGGTGTAAAGCCTTCTGCGCCTACACTACGTGGCACCGTCGTGGGACTTGTGCTATTTGACCTGGGGGGCCCGTATTGGTGGCAGTGAAAACGCAACCTGCCCTGGGACAGTCACCGCCTCTTGGGAATTCAACACACCGGTGGGAGTATGTCATATACCCTGATCAAAGGATATCCGCCTTCAAGCCTTCCTATTACCTTTACGAATGGTTTAGGTTACGCTGGTTTCCTGCATGTCGCTCTCCTCCGCGGGAACCTAGTCTGTGAATGGACAATATCTTTCTTCTAGCTACGGTGACTTGGTCAACACAGAACTGACAGTCCCAATCGGGAGAATTATATGGCCTGTATTTCCCGGCCACCAAGGGAGAGTCTGTTCAACATGGCACAGCGGACATTCCATAGGCCCCTCCACACAATTTATCTTACGAGGCTCCTTGCGCAGACCGGTCGCTCCAGTGTCTGAGCAGAACCCCCCAAGGCTGACGCTACAAGGGTCTCCAGGACTCTAACCTTCGAACTAAGGCTCGCAGCATGTCTAAAGGCAGAGGAAAAGATCAGCGGCGTGCTTTTGATCTCCAAATACCGAACAATAACAAGGCTGGCATGGAGTGGTTGTTAACCAAGCGGCAGGAAAGGTGCGAACATCTAACAATCAATACGTATCTTCTTTCCGTCGAAGGCGGGTGCCTTCGTAGGCTTAACAGAAACATGATGATGGTTGTTGTGGCCACCGATCTCTTTCGACCGACGACGACGGCGCCGTATTCGCCACTCCGTCGTCTTCGGAGGTCGTGACGAGGTCACCTTGAACCCACATCCCTTCTCGTTGCTATTGTACCTGCTTCCTTATCAGTCTAGAGAAGTCCATCTTCCAACCACATTGATTGATTGGCAGTTCTAGAAGCCGGTATCTACGTGTCAGTAAGTAGCCTGTCGAGCTTCTGCCTTGAACAATTGGAGGTGCGATCTGAAAGCCTTGAAGCCGGCAGGCAGGTCGAGGTTCCCACACAAAGCAAAACAACTAGGAACACACCGACCGAGCACTACCGACTTTAGCGTCCTGTCAAAGTGGCCCCTGCCAGCTTGCCAATCAGGGTATGAAGGTTTCTTATATAGTGGCTGGCGGGAACCAAGGAAAGGGGTTTCTACGGCATCAAATCTAACATCGCAACCCAGGCAGTCGTCTCTACACGATTTTTATACTTGCCTATGCGCATTACTGCGTTTTTGTCATTAAATAAAATTTCAACACGATTATGCCTTCATCTTCCCTATTGAGGCTGAACGGAACGGCTTGTGTGACTCGGAGGTGGCTCGGATCAGCATTTGGCCGGGGTCGGTCAGGGAGGAAGACTGGAGGGGACCCTGAAGATCTCGATCCCCCGAGCTAAGGAGGAGCGCGAAAGCAAGATGACGTGACGCAGCCGTACAAGTGCGACCGAAACCCCTGCTTTATCAGGGTCCTTTGGACTTTGGTTCCCTCGTTCGGTAGAATTCCTAGGACCTCAACAGAAGGAAAAAAGAAAGCCAAGCCAAGGTGGGCCGACAACCTCCCCGACTGGCCCAGGGCAAGCAGCAGAGCAGGTTTGTTGAAGGGGAGAGAAACATATGACCGTCCAATGGCACCAAGGGAAACCAAATTATATCGCTGGGTCGGTTCCCTCGTATTGTTCCGGTGATTCTTTCCTGGGGTCGCACGTCCTCTTGCATGATATATGCAGGGCTGGCAGGCCTGGCGGTCTATCAATTTTTTCTCTCTTTCGGTCCTTGATGGGTCATCGGCCGATTCCCGACCTTGGCCAGATATCTGCCCGCGTGTAAGTGGGTACTGCGCGCTCTGATATATATTACTATCTTTCCGCACAGTTGTCGCTGTCTGGGGGACCGAGAGACAGAGAGAGAGACAGAGACAGAGAGAGGGCAGCATCCTTTATCAGCCAGCAATCAGCTCCAAGGAAACGCTTCCGCATCGTGGAAGCAAGTGAAGCGGATCTTCATTCCAATGCCAAAGCTATAAGGAAGCATTGAATTGCTTTGTGGGTGATCAGCGCTGTTACTAGACAGCCAGGGAAGACTTGTTCCAGGTCCTCTTCGCTGAAGCAAGGCCGAAGAAGAGATCCTGTGAGAGGAAGGGCGCATTGGAACGGAGAACGACTACATTGCTTGAGAAAACGTATAACTTGTCGTCTGAACAACTCGCACCCTGCCGTTGTGGGCGGCTATCGACTATATACGGCCACCATACAGTATATACATACATATACATCCCACACTGCTCCAGCAGACATTTAGCATTTGTATATACACATGTGTATGTGCATATCGGCCATCATCATTCACTGAAGCGACACAAAGTCGAACGACCCCGGCCTAGACGCTCACTTTTACAACCACCACCACCACCACTTCTACCTCTTCCTACCACGAACTAGCCCCATGTGCAAGGAGCTCTACCAGCGCTGGAACGGCTGCGACTGCTGGGGGTTCCTGCGCTGCGACCCGTGCCGGCGCCTGTTCAAGGGGTGCCTAGGCCCCGGCGGCGACGAGGACAAGCACGTCGTCGAGTGGAACGACGGAATGTGCAACGAGTGCTGGGAAAGGATGCTCATCGAGGCGCGTGAGCAGGCCGAGACCGCAGCAGAGACCAACCACCAAAACAAAAACAGCAGCAACAGCCGCGCGGGCCGGCGAGCGAACAAGCGTGGGCGCGAGGCCGCTGAGGCCGACGAGCTCGCGGCGGCCTCGGTTTCCTCCGCGTCCGTTGGTACGCCGTCGAGTAACGGAGGAGGGTTCTGGGGATGAAGAAGCCACGAGTTTTGACGATGGGTACGGATGGGTGAATATGCGTGGTCTCTAGGAGCGAGACTCGCACGGTGATTATTGAGAGCCAGCGTTTTGATGGGATAATATACCATACAGCAAATTTGAGTAGGATGTTAGGTGGCCGGTTTTGTAGGTTGGGGTTTCCTATAGAAATAGATGTCTCTTGGGATCAGCTGTCTTAATACCCAATAGGAAAGTTGCAGCCCTATAAAGAGAGTACATCACTGTCACTGTCTTGTTCATATCGATCGTGACCTGTGCCTCAAAGATCCGGACTCTTCGGACGGGTCTGATTCCTCCCCCGCATTGGGCGACCTAGTTCGCTGCCGCTGGATTTGCTGGGTCGCGCTCCTCATGTGAGCGCGCTCGAAGTCGCTAAACATGGCCTGGAACTCGCCCCGGCCCAGCCTCCTCACGGCCTCGACGGCTTCTTCATTCGCCCTGTTCCCTATACCCGACGGTTCCGGTTCTCTGTCGTTTTCTTCCTCTTCTTCTGCTTCGTCTCGCCGTTTTTGCTGCTCCGCTAATGGGGTGGCCGCTGCCTCGGGAGGCTCTTCTTCTTCCGTAGTAGTAATACTTCCACGCAGCGCCGCCGCCTCCCGAGCCAACAACGCTTCCCAGCGCTTCATGTTGTCCCCGAGAAATACGGACTTGGGAGAATCCCAAGTCAAGTTCTCTCTCTAGTCCGTCCTCGTCGTCGTCGAAGCTATGGCGCCCATTTGCCGCGTCGACGGATGTCGATGGCGATTTCTCGTGTCTTTGCCGGTTCGGGCTGACGTAGATGGCCCCCCGGCGGCCCAGCGAAGGCTTGGGCGCATGCGTCCACGTAGCGAGGCTCTCGGCGAGGATTTGCCGGCTCCGTGGCTCTCGGTCTTCTACTTCGCCGCTCGAGAATGTCGCGGCATCTTGCTTTTCCGGGGTGGCCAGAGATAGGGGCGACGGCTGGCCGGAATCATGGCCCCCTAGGGGTCCGTAGTAGACCTTGGGTTGGATTTCGAGGCCCGGGCTTCGGGTCACACGTAAGTTGTTGTTACTGTTGGTGCTTTCTTGGTTTTTGGCAAGGAGCTTGTTGTTGACCGCAAAAAGCCCCTCTCGCCGATTGTCGAAAGGAGAGCGTTCTCCGCCCCTGGCGGCTTCGGAGGGAGAGGCTGGGCCGCTCGAGCCATTGGACTCCCAGCATACTTGGCGGAAAGTCGGGCCCGTTATGCCAGGGTCGCTGCCATTGGACTGCCGATTCGGTGGTTGCTGCGAAAGAAGGGAATCGTTGCTCTTTGCCTCCTGCTGCTGTCCGGCATCGGCCGCGATGGCTATTAATGGTGTTACCGCCTTGGACTGCCGTTTCCTACCGAAGGACCTGAAGAATTCCATATTGGTCAAGATAACATCCGCACCCCTTCTGCAGGGCCCTTCATAGCCCAAGTCCAGCAGAACGAGTACCTTGAGAGCCTATCTATTCTGGCCTCAGTGCATGCTGCCCTATTATTTCCGACGCCAATTTCTGTACGTAAGAACTTTTAGGTCGCATACTAACATCTCGAGGCTGAATCTGGCGTCGGTCTGACTACTCCCGTTCTAGAGAATACCACTGCTCTTAGTAACTATGGCATTCCTCCCAAACTGCATCTGAGGGACTTTGAGAAGGGGTAGAGTTGTGAGTGAATATCCACTCCATAACTGATCCCAGACCTGGTATTAAAAGGCTCGAATATTCCACTAACCCTACTTAAACACTGAAACCCTTAGAATACACTGCAGTTGTCCGTATGGAAGGCCTGCGAGTAGTTGTCGGTGACGCATCAAGCCGTAATAAGTGTGAAGTCTCGCCGTTAAGAAAAACAGTACTTCGATAGGAGAGAGCATGCCACCTAACTCATGATTGCGCCGCGCAAACCTGCGCAACTTGTAAGCATGTATGGAGTTTAGTAGCCAGGAGTCCCAGGAGTCCCCATGCATCAAACTGGATCTCATTAACGTATCATGTCAACTATCTATGTGGCGCAGAACACCTACTCTCCAACTCCCACCGAGGTGCCCATATTACATAGAACGTGATAGACAGTGTGCTTGCTCGATCATGGTTGGCGCCTTTCACACGATAATCCATCTCCCTTCTATTCTTCACTAGTCTCCTCACCCTTTTCATCGTCTGCATCCTGTCCCGGGACCCAGATCATTATACTGTCGCCCTGCCGTTTCATGCCTTCTGTCGGGATGATTTTGAGGACCTTCTGGAAGTACTTATCGCGAACCACAATCTGTGGCTTGATCCAACTACCGCCCTCGACGACCGGCAGCAGCCGGTACGTCACGGTGCGGCGCGCCACTGGGAGCACGTTGAGCGAAGTCGTCTTGGCACCGCTGAAGGCGAACTCGTCCGACGGTTCCATGGTGAGGCCGAAGGTGAGGAAGTGCGACGATGGGTTCTCAATCGTGATATCGAGGATGATGATCTGCGGGGACGTCGACGAGAGGGACGGCGTGGAGGGCGTGGTGGATTTGGACGACGAGGGGGACGAGGCCACCGAGTAATATACCGAGGCTAAGACTCGTGGCTCGGCCACGGTGACGTAAAAGGGGTCGAGGAGGAAGGTGGTGGCGTTTGGCGTCGAGGCCGGGTCGGCCGATGTGCGCCGCCATCGGACCATGAACTCCAGGTCTGCCGTTGACGGGTTACGGTCATCTAAGCTCAGCTTCTGGGCTACGAGGTCGAAGCGTGCTTCATCCATAATTTTCGGTGCCATCAAAATGCCATCCTCCGGTAGAGTTTGGTTTTTAGACGCGGAACATACGACATCTCCTTGAGTGCCTTTCACTTGTAGGTCAAGGTCGACGACACGAAGATCTTCTGTTGCAAAGGAGCCGAAGCGCGTGATAAGACACCACTTTTGTGCCAGACCACGGGGGCGGCTGAAGCTGCCATCGTTATCATCCAACTCCTTGATAGCTTCATAGTCAAAAACGCTAGGCCATGGATCGCTGTGCAGTCGAGGCACCAGGTCATAACTTGCTTCAAACGGGTTGACTATGTTCAGTTGGAAAGCCACAATCTGGACAATATGGGTGCCGGGATCAGTGACAAGTGTATACCATGCCTTGATGGTAAGATCGTAAGCGGTGGGCCGATTGATAGGATCGATGATCACGGTGGCTTTTGCGGACTTGGAAGCCTCGATCGTTCCGATGGCTGGACCGTCAAGTTTAGCCTCTTCACCTTCGCCCGCACTGCTCAAGTCTTCTGACCCGTCTTCAGCGTGAGCCTTGAAGTGCGGTACATCCTGTCCATAGAGGTGCACATCGAGCTTGGTGTTGGCATCCACATCTTCCTCGTTGATAAGTTGAACTTCGACGTGGATGGGCTCACCAGCGTAATATTGCTTCAGAACGTTCACAAATTTAACTTCCATCTTGGGCGGTCGCGGCAAGACCTTGATGCTAAGTGGATTCGGCCTTGTGACTCGCCGCTTCGCAGGCGCAACATACCACACACCGGTTGAATTGTCCTCCCGAAGTTTCATAGTATAGTTGAGCGTGAACGCTTCAGGGGCCAACGTGACACGCACAGACGTAGCTTTCCCCTCTCCAGCTTCGCGTAGAGGTACGTCTACCTCAAACACTCGTGTCTGACCTGGTGCTATGGTGAGATCATCATGACCCTGGAGCACCATGATATGAGGGGGATGATGAATCTTCTTCCACATCGTCACCGGGCAAGGTAGCAACATCCAGCTTCGTTTCCGTCAAGGGGGGGGAAGTCACAACCATTCCTCTAGGCTCCGAACTCGTCTGTTTTGGACTTGATGATTCATGTTCCAGATGCAGCGCTCGCAGGCTGCCTTCGAATTCGACACGGATCTCATCAAGGACAACCGGTGTGCTACCAGAAAATGCTTTGGAGGTGATAGCAAGCTGGGCTGGGCATGTTTGGCCAGCTCTCCCTTCGCCGTGCTTGAAGACAAATGAAGATTCGAGAAACGAGGTGATAGCATCATCGTTTAATGAGAGTTCTGGAGCTTCCTCGACTTCCACACCTTCAAGTGATTTGTTTATATCATATTGCCATTGGGGCCGCCGGTTGTATCCTGAAGATGCCGTTAGCAACTCAACTTCGTATGCAAGAAGACGAAGGAGGAGACATACGTGAATTCATTAGTTCCCAATCAATAGCGAGTACCAAATCCGCTTGGCCGGCACGAGCGGCCGCATTCCGTAATATCCAGCTGAGCGCCTCGGTGAGGTTCCACCAGCTCTCTGACCGAAAGGAAATGGTCCGCCACAGTGGTGTGAGGAATTCCAGCAATTGTTTCCAGGCTCCAATACGCTCTAGTTCTACTGAACTTTCGAGTGCAACTTCTACAGCGAGACGCTTTTGCTTTCTTTTTTGAAATTCTCCAATAGCGAGATAGAGGTGAGTTAGTACTTTCTGGGCGTGAACTGTCCCCTGCCCCTCGAGGGGATATTCTTCATATGGTTCTGGGCACATGTATGTATCATAAGAGGTGTAAGTGTTCACCGACATTCTTGACGCAGCGGACGGGTCTGGTGGCTTCCGGGCATCTTCAGGATAGAGTATGCCAATTTCCGGCGGTCAAGTGTATGCCGAGCGGAAATACGGTACCAATATCCTGGATGGTGTAACATCTCCCAAGGCTGGAGTCTCTCGGCGGATAGAGCCTTCTCAGGAGGCCGGAAAAGATTAAGGCTGGATGGTTCGAGTTCTGGAAACTTGGCCTTCTCAACCAGTTGGGCCATGACTTCTGCCCATCGCGATTCCCAGGCTTGCCAGCCATAGTTTTGCGTACCGCGACCCCTTTGGTCTAAGAAATCCGACAACTTATACCGATGGGCTTGCCATCTCCGGACTCCAGCAGTGCTTTGTCCGGTCCAAAAGAGACACCGCAAGATGCGAACAGCAATAACATCGGCCAGTAAGCGACCGTCATTGAACCTCGGACTCCAGCTAGGCACGGTTTCAAGCACGTCGGTTCCAAAGAGGGACTCGTAAGCTTGCTCATATGAGCGAAGAGCGGCTTCCATATCCTGACGAAACTCAGCAAACACGGCTGCTTTGAAATCATATCGGACGTTCCAGCCTTGGAGCGATAAAGTGTGTGAAGTGCCACTGGTGGGAGGTATGGTGGGCTGGGGTGCAACGCCTCGTCCCCTCTTCTTCCTCGTACGACGACTAAGATCGCGGTAATATTCGGTTGCTTGCATAAAGACAGAACTCAGGACACTGTCTGCAGCCACTTCCAGCTCAGCCTCGGATCGTTTCGTAGGAAGCACGAACAGAGATGTTTTCGGGTCCAAGCCAGTACTTCGTCTAATGTTCTCGAGTCTTTCCTGGAAGGGCTCCATGGCGCCTGGCGCCTGGTCGCTGAGGATGACCACAGCCAGGCGGGTCTTGTGGCCTGACTGGCTAAGGGCATGCTTGACAGCGTTGATGTCGGTCTTCAACTGATTATCGTTGAGAGTGGCCAACGAAGGATCCGATGTCAGACTGTAGAAGGACAAGCATATGCTTGGGATAAACTCCTGGTGCTTCGCTAGCCACCTAGCATCTATAAGACCGTCCGGGTACAACGTCGAGCCTGGGCTGAGCGGAGAGAAGGGCGAATGCAAGACAGGGGGCGATAGAGGGGCCTCGTAGTCTTCCGGTAGACGTGCGCGTCGCGGCGGGAGAAGGAATTCCTAATACCTAGTTAGGTTTCCGAGCTCTGAGGCTGGGTGGAAGGCTTCATATATGACATACCCTGCCGATCGTCTTGATCTTGAACCTGTACTTCTTGGTGGTCTCGGTCGGGTTCCATGGCCAGCTGGTCGCATCCGCCTCCTGAATGCAATGCAATATCGCCTTGGCCTCGCGACCGTCTATTAAAGGTAACTCTGATCGTATCAGGGTGCCTCGCTCCTTCAAGTCTGGGTCAGCGAGCAAGGGTTTCGTTGCACCAGTGCCCAGCCCCGATACAACCAGCAACGGGGCATTATGGTCGAGACTCCCGGCGGGATAGTCATCCATTGCTTCACTCTTTTCTTGTCGCGCTTCGCATGGAAGACTTGCCGGTCATGGTGGAATGGGAGGGTTTGGGAACGTCGAGGATAGGTGGTCACTGAGGCGGTTCAGCAACAATCAGCTTGCATCTCGAATTGGTGTTTTTGGGTACCTAGCACCCCAAGACTTTAATTTTCAGTGATCTGCCCACTATACCAACATACAAACATATGTAAATGCAGTCACCCATGAACACAACGTACAGTCAATATATATGTCAAGTACGGCTCCAAATCTACTTTTCCGGCATACAGGAAGTCGTTATTGATCGATGCATTATCAACAACTTGAGATACCTACCTTCATGCAGCAAGTGACCTCACAAGTCGCAGGGAGTTAGTTGGCCGGCGTCTCGGCGGATGCAGCGACCGAGATCCAGGGCAGCTACAGGTGTGCCCCTCTTATCTCTGGGTTTGGGGTGCCCAGTGCCTCTTTTAGCACTGTACCTAAGGTTATCATGTCAGCATGTCGAATTGAAGGCGCGAAGTCGGGAGCGTTTTCACAATTATGGGGCGGCTCACCCTTATCTTTTATCGGTTGTTTGACAGTGGTCTGGCGCTGGTCTGGCGCTGCAGCTCCCATGCGCTTACCTCCCAGGTACCTTTTTCCGGGAAAGGCACATTAAACCCATTTGATCATCTGTATTAGCAGCACCGGCGCAGCGCAGCCTTGTTCCCAGCCTATTACGAAAGTCTGCCACCCTCTCTCCCGCCTCGGATCGCCTCTCGTTCACCCTCCAAATGCCTTTCAATCCGCTCTTGTTGACTTCGAAAGAAATGGTGCCTCTTATACATTCATGCCTATTCTCACCCTGTTAGACTTACCTAGTTCAAATAAACAGCATCTCCGATCCTGTTTCCTCGTAGAAGCTCCGAAAACCTGTTGCTTCTTATTCCTTCCTTAGCCGACGAGAAAATCAGGTGTTGCAGCGACCGATCGTTTCTTCACCACCCCCCCCCCCGACGAACTACGATTCCGTCGAGCCTCTATTGTTACCGCGACTCTAGCTTTTCGACGGCTATTACACAGATTGGCCCCAGCGTAGCCGTCTTGTCCAAGTAGCGATCCGATTGTGTATCGCGGTATCGGCCGCATCGCTGCTTACCATGGCCTCCTCCCAGCAGGTTCTCTTCGCCGAGACTGTTATAGCGATGAAGAAGGCGATCAAGCGGAAAGCATATGGTAAATAATGCACCGATCAACACCTTCGGAAGCCAGTGGCTAATGCGCTCCGGTACGCCCTGCAGAATCCGACTCAGACGAAGAAATTGACCACCATGGCAACCGAGGCCAGAAGTTAAAGAAGCGTGCTAGATTTGTTCACGAAGGCCAGCTCGCGCCCCCATCCGGCCCTGAAGTCTACAGAGAGGTAAGTCCCTGTCAGGAGTGCCTCATCACCGCATGCCTCTAATCACCTGCCTTTAGATTGTCAACCATGGCGGCTACGAAAGGGCCATCATTAACCGAAACCCACCCTTGGTCGACGAAGAAGGCTACGAGCCTGAAAGCGACGACGAAGATTACGAAGAGCGAATGCAAGAAATAATGGCCTCGGCATTTCAATTCAATCCTTATGCTAGCGTAAGGCTAGAAAGTTCGTCGACCTAAGTCCTCGCGTGTAACCAGCGTGTCACTAATGTCGACCCTCACAGCTATACTCGCACCTCTTACCTCAGTGACCGATCTCTCCTCACACCCGACGCTTTCTCGCCCTTATACCTCCAAGACATTAACCGATCTCACAACACAAGCTTGCAACATAATGCATAAGGAAAATGCAGCGCTATGGAAAGTGAAACATCTCCTTACCAAACTCACGGGCGACCATGTGTGGGTTCCCTGTGAGCTCATGATTGGGCCCAACGATCTCGATATGTATCGCGACGACTACCTCACCAACGGCACGTCTAAAGCTTCGGTATCTTCCGAGACCGCGCAGCTGATGCTGGAAAGAGCACTAGGCGGGGCAAGCACAAATGGACAGCCCTCAGTAGATGGAGAGACACCGTCCGCGAACAAAGACGGCATGGGCTCGCGTAACGAGGAGAGCGATGCAGATGCGGATACCTCGATGGTCGATGGGGATGGTCCTCCCACTCCCAAAACCAACGGTAACAAGGCCGCTGACGAAGTTGGCGATAATGCGAAAAGGCCACCAGAAACCGACGAAGACTCTCGGCCGCCTACGGGAATTCCGCACCAAGGAGAGGATGGTGGCTCACGGCCAGACTCGAAGATGTCAGATACTCGGGGCGGACCTGTGACGAATGGCGATTCCAGTAACGGCAACCTTCTCCAAAAAGCTCTGCTCAATGGGAAGGATGTAAATCGTATGGCTGAAAGTACGACTTCGACGACCTCGGACGGGCTTGATGAGATGTTTATTCATCCTATATTCATTGCGCCACGCTCGGCTCACCCTGATCGAGACCTGGGTATACCAGAAGCTGAGGCGGACGATGTGCGGCGGCTTCTGCAGCTTTGGGTGCAGAAGCAGGAAGAAGTATGCCGCGGCGCAAAGCGGTTGTATGAAGGCCTACTCCGGGCCGACAGACTTAGGAAAACTGTTTTCCAGTGGTCAAAGTATGAAGCACATTCAGGGCCCAACCGCGACATGTCGGACGGCGAGGATTGGTACGATAAAGAGGAGTGGGGTCTCGACGAAGACCTTAAGAAGGGCCAAGACGAGGAGGAAGAGGACACAACACAAACAACCAAGAAGACGAGAACACGAAGGTAACCTTGGTGGCTGTGCGATGCTAGGTATTGATTAGGGTGCATGATGGATACGTACTTTGCTCTTTTTTTGTTTGACAGGGCATGGCGAATTGGCGAGCAAAATACCCGGGATTTCCCTTTTTCAGAAATCCCATCAACGTACTACCTATATAAATCGATGAATTCTGAGATGATATTTTGAAGACTCCTTCCCAACCAGCGATGAGGACCATTGGCCTTATTCGTTGATAAGTTGTCCAGCACTCTGTATGCGGGCTTTGTTTCTCGTGCGATATATATGCGACACTGCAAGCCGAATGGGCGTTGGATGCCGAAGCCACCGGTTAACCGCCATGTTTCGGGCAACTTAACCGACGGAAGCCTGGGTAGCGAGGGGTTTTTAGAGGCTATTGGAGGGGAGGGGTGGTAAATGCGGAATGACGCTATGGAGCTCCTACCGGGGAACAAAGGACAAGCTCGGCTTTCCACACTCACATGAGAGAACAAACAAAAGCCACCAGTCCGGTTCCCTTGAAAAACGTACCTACTTGTACTTCACTCGGTCGTTTTTAAGTTGTGGTCAACTGTATCGTGCCAGATATTACTGAAGACCAATTTTTCAATCGACAACACTTTGCTACCATGGCGCCTTTCGCGATTGAGCCAGCCCAGTTGGTGGACTTCGGCCAGCAGAGTCTCCTTAGTACGTCATAAGCCCCGGAGCCCGTTGGTTCAATGTAGCTCCCAGCTTGCTGGGTCTGGCAATGTAATATACTAACACGCGCCTTCTCAGTCTCGGCCTGTGCTATCGCCTTCAACCCTTTATTTTGGAAGTAAGTGTAGATAGATGCCCTCTTTTACATTTACGACTGGTGAAAATGTTGTGAATACTAACGCGGCTGCCCTGTCTTTCAGCATCGTGGCCCGGAGAGAATACCACACCCGCTTCATGACCAAAGCGTTTGGCGGCAACGCCCAGGCCGCGTGCTATGCCCTCGCCGCCACCATCTTTTCGCTGGGCCTGTTCCGCGACTTCCTGTACGAGCGCGCCCTGCGGGCGCAGCCATCGCACCCGCTGCTGGAGGAGCCCGCGGTCAAGTGGTTCGCCTACGGCTTGATAGCGACGGGCAACGTGCTCGTGCTCAGCTCGACCTGGGCGCTGGGCATCACGGGCACCTTCCTGGGCGACTACTTCGGCATCCTCATGGACGCCATGGTCACGGGCTTCCCCTTCAACGTCACCGATGCGCCCATGTACTGGGGGTCCACCTGCAGCTTCCTCGGCACCGCGCTGCTCTTCGGTAAGCCCGCCGGCCTGCTCCTCACCGCTTGGGTCTACGTCGTCTACAAGGTCGCCCTCGCCTACGAGAACCCCTTCACCGCCGAGATCTACGCCAAGCGGGAGCGGCAGCGGGCCGCCGGCGGCAAGGGCGAGGTCAAGAAGACGCGCTAAGCGGAGCCAGCTCTGCAAAAAGTACCTTCGGTCTTTTACAAACCGCTATGATGATCATTGCGCTCGTTGGCCCGGTTTTCCAATCACGGGCTCGGGCGCGGGCGCGGGCGTGGGTGAGCGCTCCTGGTGATGCAAGGCAAGGCAAGGCAAAAGTGGCCATGGAGAGAGAGAAGAAGAAAAAAGGATGGTGTGCAACAGTGGCTCGGGGCACGGCACACAAGGTTGTCGGTGAGTCGTGGAGAGAGAACGAATACATACTTTCGCACGGCGTTTTGTGGGGGACAATCGTGATCGTATAGTTGCACTTGGGGAGCTTAACTAAGTAGTAGTTACTTGCTCCAACGACTTACAGTGATGAGTAGTGTTGTGGTTAGACAGAAAATAATCCAGAATCGTAGTTCAACACTCGCAAGTTGCTTTAGATACCGAACTAAGACTGACAGGTTCTATTCTAAGATTCCGATATCGCTGAGATATGTGCTGGGAAAGGGGCGTGGCTTGGTGAAAGAGCCATGTCTGATTGCTTGACTTCGCCCGAGTGCCTACCGGTCTTAGATCTTTGGCTTTCTCAATCATGCTCCCATTCGATGTGCCGATGCACCCTAAAGACTAACACGTACTTGGTGTAGGTATATATTGGTCATATAAAATAGACACCTTTGCAGCTTCAACAATACATCGAGATTTGTTGATTTTTCTTCTCTCTCTTTCTGTAACCAGAAATGATATAGGCAATAAGCAACCTCGGTCTGGAGATTGTTCGTTGCTTGTTATCGTCGCGTGATGGGAAACGACGGCGGACGCCCAGTCATACGCGGCCGTATGTATATGAACTTACGGGAGAAACCGTAGCCAGGGCTGCAAACTCCGGGGTAGTGGGGGTTCCTTAGTTCCTTAGCGGCTGAAAGGCCTGGAATTCGTGTGAGTCTCTAGAGCCAAGCCGACCCCGGGCCCTGTCAAAAGATACAGCGACGAATCACTCGAATGACACCCAGATTCCTTGGTAAAGCTTAAGTGTTGTTATACATATATAATATCTCATTGCAATTGAGAGTTCTCTGTTTATCTTCTTTGCTTCACTTTGGTCCGTATACCGGTTTTTTATTACAGATTACGGCGTCGTTGTGGATTCAATTAGAAAGGAAGAGAGTCCTGAAGAACCACGCCAATGCGACACTGAGAGACAAATTTCTCTCGAGCTAGAGGCCGATTCGCCCAGCAACCAGAAAGGAGTCGGCTTTGGCACTGCCTATACCCACACAGAAGTCGCAAGCCGCATGTATATATCGAACCACCACCTGACCCTTGCTCTTCTCAGGCGTCGCCCCGGTGCACACCATGAACAAGACTTCGCGGACAGACGAGCCTTATGAGGGCGAAGGCCACAACCAGAGCCCCAACGCCTTCTCCAATGACCTCACGACCAACCAGGACTTCAACGGCATCGTCAACACCCGCGCACAGAGGGATTCCGACTCCAGCATGGTGAGCGACACGGGCCAATCCATTGCCCACGCCGAGCCGTCGCTCTCGGACGCCGGCGACGCCGCCAAGCAGGCCGGTGGACGCAATCTGGCCGGTGGGCATGGCGCCACTGGTCAGTCGCCTGGGACAGTTTCTTCGGATGCCCAGGTGTTGGACTCCTCTCCTCACGACAGCAACCCGCCCCCAGGGTTGCCCGTCGAGAGCGGCAGCGAGAAGAGTCCTCTAGGACGGGTCAAGCACGTACTTGTGACATTTGCCAAGTTCGTCGGACCCGGTTTCCTCGTGTCGGTCGCGTATAGTAAGTTTGATCCTTATATCCAACTCACGGGCTTGCTTGTTGTTGCAGAGCTGGCTGCACTTGTCTATACTTTCACTGCCCATCTTATACTTTCACGAAACAGCGAGGCATCTCTAAACTGTAGCTAACCAATCATCAGTCGACCCTGGAAATTATGCCACCGATATTGCTGCCGGATCTTCGTATCGTTTCCGGTTGCTTTTCGTCATTCTGATGAGCAACTTGTTTGCCATCTTCCTACAGAGTCTCTCTATCAAGCTAGGCACTGTCACGGGGTTGAATCTCGCCGAGGCATGTCGCGCACACCTCCCGCGATGGCTCAACTACTTCCTATACTTCATGGCAGAAGCGGCCATTATCGCCACGGATATCGCCGAGGTAAGTTTTCCCCTTTCGGACTTGATAGCAAGTATATTGCGGTCTGATAAACAAGTAGGTAATTGGCACAGCTATAGCCTTGAATCTGCTCATCCCGAAGCTGCCCCTTGTAGGCGGTTGCGCCATCTCAATCATAGATGTGATGATCATATTGATCTTCTATCGCCCTCAAGGTTCGATGAAGGGCTTGCGAGGCTTCGAGTTCTTCGTGATGTTACTTGTTCTGGCCGTGGTCATCTGTTTCTGTGTTCAACTGTCCCTCATCAGAGATACAACACCTGGTGAGGTTTTCAAAGGCTTCCTTCCAAACAACAGCGTTACCGACTCGGAAGGCTTGTACCAGGCGTGTGGCATTCTTGGAGCAACGGTCATGCCACATTCTCTCTACCTTGGCTCGGGGATCGTCCAAAGTCGCTTGCGAGAATACGACGACCAAAATGGCCTTCTTCCTCGGAACCGGCCTCCGCGGCTAGCAGTTTGCAGGATGGGAAGATGGGCAACAAGACGTTCTACATACCCAGTCTCCAGGCGATCCAGCACTCGCTGAAGTACTCGTACGCCGAGTGCGCCATCTCGCTCTTTACCTTTGCGTTGTTCGTCAACAGCGCGATCCTGATCGTGGCGGGCGCGAGCCTCTACCAGAACCCGGACGCGCTCGAAGCCGACATCTTCGGGATCCACCGGCTGTTGTCGGCGAGCATCAGCCCCGGGGCGGGCACCGTGTTCGCGCTCGCGCTGCTCTTCTCGGGCGTCTCGGCGGGATCGTGTGCACCATCTCGGGCCAGATGGTCAGCGAGGGCGCGCTCAAGTGGCGGATGAAGCCGTGGCTGCGGCGCCTTATCACGCGCAGCATCAGCATCACGCCGAGCATCATCATCGCGGGCGCGGCGGGCCGCGAGAAGCTCAACGACGCCCTCACGGGCAGCCAGGTCGCGCTCAGCATCGTGCTGCCCTTCATCACGGCCCCGCTCATCTGGTTCACCTGCTTCGACAAGTACATGACGGTGCCGACCGGCGCGGCCCGGTTCGAGCGCGAGGGCAGCGACGGCAACATGGCTGCCTATGCGTCGCGCAGCCGCCAGGGGCTGCAGCAGGCTTCGGACGAGGAGGAGCAGGCGGTGGACCAGAGGGGCGTCGGGTCGGTGGTCAAGCTGGCCAACGACTGGTGGGTCTGCGTCCTGGCGGTCCTCATCTGGCTCATTATGGCTGTCATGAATGTAGCCAACTTGGTCTTGCTCGGTGCAAATTAATCATTCAATCATTCCATATTTCGGGGATAAAATTGAGCTTTTCAAAGTATACCATGTTTTTTTTGTATCACGGAAGATAGATATCGAAGACGTCGTACCGCGAGTTGGATATCAGCAATCGAGCCCAAGACGGATTCGGTAAGGACTTCGGCTTGAGCGTCCTGCTATAGTAGTTTTGTTATGATTATCATCTGGAGTTAGCGCGGCCTGTATGTACGACGCAACATGCACATGTTCAACTTTCCCCTTCCCGGTATCTTTGCTAGAATAACAGAGCCGAACTAACACACGTAGGGTAGAGTGTGTCGCACACGGCAGACGCGAGTCGCCATGGTTCAGAACCTGCAAACGGCGCTCTTGGGCTGTGATGGGAGATAGCAAACCCGGCGGGATGACAAGAAACAGGTTGAACCAGTTGATCACAATGTACACGATGAGACCTCCTAAAACGACTAGACAGGTAGATTTTCATTAGTCGCGAACATGTTCTGGCTCCATGCAATGCAGAGTAGGTGGAGATGAAGATGAATGGCCATATTTCATTTTCATTTTGAGCACTCCTTTGGGTGCGTATGCCTTCGCCCACGATGTTTGTAGGGAGGGTATCATAGTATTAGGTAATAATACCAGCAACACTCTAAAGCCTACTTGTTGCTCCAGAAGTTCACACGCCTTGAGTGGCTGTGGTTATTACCAATTCCGGTAGTATTCCGTCACCAGTTATTCCGTTGTCAATTATTCCGTCGCCGACGACCCCAGATCCCCCTTATGTGGTTTGCAAATCGATACTAATTATAGGGTAGTGCTATGGGTTTTGTTTTAATGATGATTTGCCTACAAGGATATGCCGATCTATGCGCAAAGGTCCGGAATGCGCCGTGTTCTCTTCCCGGTTCTTTATTTTGGTACTATGTAGTTGTAATCAGACGACCCCTATTCTACATGTACTACTAGGCAATATGGCAATGATCTTGGTTTGCACGTGTCCACAGGTAGACATAGTCATGGTCCCAGAGCTGCTGTAGACACGGCCGAGTATCTATGTATGTAATTCCAGAGCAAGATTCCCAATTTGCTGGTGCTTCCTATCGACCTCGCAGTTTGGTACTCACATTGTATAAGTAGGTAGTAGGTATGTAAAGATGGAAAGCGGGAGATTCTGCAGCGCATGGGCAGCCGGCGGGCCGGGCCTACACATTTTAATTGATATGGACAACGCCAATTGTATGCATATCAGCTCAGGCATATAGCGCGATAAACATGTTTTCCGACATCACAACTACCCTACCCCTTGACGATGACCTCAACTGCTTGCAACCCCAAAGCGTCCGTTATGTAATGATGCCAAGTAACGAGCCGCGTGGCGGAGAGAGCTTGGCTAACTTCCCAGCTACAGTACGCCCAGCCCGGACTCAGGGGAAGCCTGGGGGGCCCGACAGCCGAATGAGGAAGCTCAGTGGTGGCTGAAGACACTAAGACAGTGGTTCCCGCTAGCGAAGTGTTCCTCGCAGAAAAGCTTGTCGCGGTTGTCAGCAAGGGATATGAAACTTCGGGGGGCCCCATCCATCCCTGCACCGGCAGAACTTGGGACGATGACAGGTACCTCTCTTAGTTCATACTCGCTACATAATGATGTGCATATGTACGTACGCCCAGCAGAAGCAAGAGTGCCTGAACACTGCCCGCTCACGGCATCGTGGGCCGGGAAGTCGGTGAGCTTCCTTTTTTCTTGTTCTTCCTCTTCTTTTCCTTCCCCCCTGGTTTTCTTCTGCCTTGCCTCCCTTAGGTTGCTGTCTCACTGAGAGTCTCCTTATGGTTGCTAGCATAGATGAGCGCGACTGCGTTCCAATGCAATGGTTGTTGAAATGTACTATCTCGAGTTCACTCATCGCTGGCCTAAAGTGCAAAGGAGGAAATACTTCAATATTCATAGAAGGCCCGTGAGGTGGCACAGCCCCAACGTAACACGCCAAGCTGACAAGCGAACCCCTTGTTATCCGTCATCCACGTGTAAGAGCCATATCGTTGTAACTACACATGAGCCGTGGTGTACTCCGTACAGGCAGCACATAAAAATCACAAGAGCAAAGAAGCATCGGATATGCTGTGAATTGTAGGGTATAAGAATTACATATAGTAGTAAATACAGAAGAACTGTTTTCTTTGTTCAAAGGATCGTAAACGAATGGGGTATATCCAAACCGCGCAGGCCGCCGAGGCAAGCTTATCCGTCCGATGCTAACAGAGTGAATAAGGGCCCATATGAACGCCGCGGGGGCGAACACCTTTTTCCTATCAACCTCTCTCTTCTCGAATATATACAAAGTCTCTCCAGAACTAATCAAAGTCTCCACCAACGCCCACCGTCATCTAGTCCGAATCTCTAGCCGGCTTAGTACTGGTAACGGTAGCACATCGCACCGTTCAGGGTATCGAGGACATCGCGGACCGTGGCGTCAGGTCGGATACCGCCCATGACGACAGGGGTGTCCAGGGTGAGCGGGGAACCGTCAGCGATGGTTCCGCTGATGGTGGTTCGGCGCTCTGGGTCGACGTTCTGCCAGACGCGGAAGACGCGGTCGATGTAGGAGTGGTGCATCCAGAAGGCGGGGTCACCGACGGAGCCCAGGACATCACCCATAACAGAGCCAATACCGTTGTGGCCATAGCCGTGAGGGCCGTACTCCCAGCAGCTCTCGAACTCAGGGTAGGTCTTCTTAGATAGGCAGTAGTCCTCGAAGGTCTTGTCGCAGTTGGCAGTGGCAGTCTCGTCCACAGCGCGGGACAGGCAGTGCTTGCTGTTGCCCGTGCCGGGGCCGATGTGCAGGGTGGTGTTGGCAAAGGCCTGGTAGATCACTTAGTTTTCCGCGCATCCATACATGTATATATCTGGGGAAGGGTTATCGACTTACGCCATCGCGAATGCACGTGCCGGCACCGTCGGTGGGACCGGGCAGGCTGCCGAAGTAGTCGGGGGAGAACATGTCAAAATCGGCGAAGTGACCAGCATCCTTGGTCTCGTCCCAGAAGGGGAAGGCACGGTCGAAGTTGCATTCCTCGCGGAGCACCTGCTCAAAGGTCCAGAGGAAGTAACGGTGCCAGAGAAGGAACTTGTTGTTGTTGTGAATGTTGGGCGAAAAGTTTTGGTGAACGCGGACCAGATCCTCGTATCTGTTCTTGGCAGGCTCGAACTTGCCGGATGGGGGCTTGTCCATCAGGCACTTGATGGCCTTGACGAAGGCACGGCGGTCCGTGTCCTGGTAATTGCGCCACTCGAAGCGCATGTTGGGGTTGTTCGCGCACTGCTGGGCAGCGTCGGGGGTGGCGAACTTGGACTGGAAAGGACTGGGCTGAGCAGGCTTGTCCGACTGAGCAGGCTGGTGCGCAACCTTGGCCTGGGAGATCTGCGAAATAGCATCGGGCTGAGAAGACTGGGCCTGGCCGCCGTGGTCTCCATGGCCGGCGTGGGGGAAGGTGCCGTTCAGTTCCATCATCTTGAAGTCTGCCAGGCTGATGGTGTGAGCGCCCGGGGTCTCCGACAGCTTCAGAGGGGCGGCAAGCTCCTCGATGATATGCTGGAGTCCATCCTGATTTGGCCCTGGAGATCTGCCAGGCTGGCATCCAGGCTAAAGGTCGGGGCAGCCAGGGCGATGGAGGCGCCGTAGAGGGCATGTGCGGCTAAAGAGAAACGCATGGTCACCGGTGGTTATTGATCTTCTTTCTGAAATCTAGACTTTGCGTCTAGATAAAGGAGTGACTGGAAGAAGATACTTCGACAAAAGAGTGTGAGGTGGGTGGGAGAACCGGTGATTGACGACAGGATGGAAGCCGGCTAGAGATCATCTCTGGAGGAAGGCCTTTATAAGAAGACCATAGCAGGGTGGTCCCCATGGCCTGATAGGGGGCCGATCGTCATGGACTGGGGTATATCATCTCTTGGCTCTGTCTTGTCCCCCACCGTCTGTGGTCCTGAATAGCAGGTGGCATATCGGAAATTGCAAGAGGATTGTACTGGGCCAAGCGGCGTCTAAACGGGCAAGGTCCATGTGGGGATGGCTGCATGGCAAGCACGAATGAGGCGACGTTAGCGAAGTAGGGACTGGGCGGACTAGGCAGGACTAGGGTCGTTGTCTGAGATCAACAACGGGCCCGGAGGGGCACCAGCAGTAGCACCAGCAGCCAGAAGGGATAACACGAACTGCCATATCTCAAGCATATCCACTGTCGAGCTGGCAATACGGCGCAACGTCTGATCGAGTTCAGATGGCAGATGAGGGCGCAATGGACCATGGTAGGGAAATAGTCTATTGACGGATAATGATTATATCCATTGCTAGGTATGTATGCACTACACGCTACCGAACGGTGGAATAAGATTTTTGTACTTACCTCCTACATATCAATTGACTAGGTATCTACTGGTTAACCTACGAAGTAAGCTTATGTATGTAGTACAGTAAGGCACTGGGTTGACGTGCTGGACCCTTTGTTGACGGTTCGCCATGCCATTGGCTCACGAGAGACGGCCGGGAATAAAATAAGATAGGTAATCGTTAAAGAAACAAGAAGACGATTTGGTGTATGAGCCAGTCAACACGAGAAGAAGAGGGCAGGGATGATGTACTTGGGATTGTCGCCCATTGAGTCAGTGCAAGCCGTGCAAGTTAAATTGCTACTCGAAGCACCCATGGATTCCCAATTACTTGTCCCCCATAAGTTGCTTCTTTTGGGGCTGCACAGGGTCCAATTGACTGGCACACAGCCACGAACTGCCGGAGAAAGAATGGATGCAGAAGTGAGAACACAATAAAACTGACGGTCTGCGGCCGGACTACCGCCAACGCCTGATTTCAGCGCATCAATCATCAGATCAGTCATCCAACCATGGACTTATTGATCCAAATCATTCTGCAAATCCGGCACTGGGGCCTGCACAGCGGCCTTACCACCACCAAACACGACACCATGACTGACCAACGATAAATCCGAACCGCATCTGCAAAGTTATATAAATATGCAGGTAGCCATTCCACCATCGGCTGGCTCGCAGCGAACCGGTGCAGCGGCTTGACGGCTGTGCGATTCCTTAGGTACCTACAGTAGTTGACCGCAAGAGTCAAGGCACTTCTTCCACGTTATTAGACTGTCTGTAACGTAACCTTTCGTTTGCGATACCTACAAACAAGACTCAAGCAGAGGCTATAAATCCGAAAACAGCGATGAGCCCAGTAGCAAGACAACGCCAAACGAATTGGTCTAAATAAAACTGGCCTCGACTTTTCATCTTTGCTTTCTGCAAGCCCCCCACGACACGGCACACGGCCTGCTGTGCCCTACTCGTAGGGCAACTGGAACGAACACTGGAAAAGGCCAAGAAATGGTTATGCTACGTTCCATTTATCACAGCCCCTTCGGAAAGCATTGGTCTCGGTCTGGCAGCATGTCTGATTCTATTTATACCTCGATATTGTAGTTGGACCTGTAGATTTCTGTCCATTTCACCACTACTTGCTGTGTAACACGGACATGCCATGTCACCACCGACTTTGAAGCTCCGTTCCTGCATAGGCCAAGAACCTTATCTTTGGGATCTGCAGGTACAGTCGAGTTGGCCGGACCCTAAAGTTCCTACTCCCGAATACTACAGTACAGCGCTTAATACTTACTGTCATTCTGCGGCGACAAAGAGCGCGGGCCAGCACATAAGATTGCGCTGTTGGATGCGTCGTCATGCCTGCATGTCTCACTCCCGACCCTGCCTTTCTCTAATGCAATATTCGTGCACATATTGGCGGACAACTGCACTAGGGGCCAGCTTAGTGAGAGATGATCTCTATTACACTGCTGTACACATCTTCAGGCACAGCCGCACAGCAACGAGTTGATGAATACCGGGTCCCAGCTCAATGCGTTCCGCAAGGTCGGCGCATTCCCGGCACAACCCCACCCGAAGCTCGGGCGGCAGAGCTTGCCGGATCAGACATGACTTTTCTAGTTGGCATCTGGAGTCGCAACTGTGACGTATCGAAGCTGGCTAAGAACGCGGAGTTCTTGCCTTGTGAGGCAAATTAATATATGTATTAAGTCGCATTCTGGCGATGCTTCTCTTAACGGAGACACCGGGGCAACCAGCTTGTTGCGGATGTCTCCTGCCTTTCGCCTTGCTGATTCATTCTAGCTCTTCACTTAGGCGGGTGGTGTGCTATTCGTTTGTGTGCTTTTGTTGTCGCAACTTCTATCCCTGCAACAGCGGCACTACTAAACTATTTCTTAGACTTCAGAGGGATAAGAGTCTCATTTTGAACCAAGTGTGTGTGGCGCCCTTCTATCACCACAGCTGCCGATAGATGAGGCTGCGCCAAAGACTTGGCTCCCGCCGACTCAGACTCATGGTTGCACTTTTAAGCTTACCTAGCCCAATCAGCCCGGGTTACAGGGGTGGGCCCTAGAAGCCATCGATTCGGCTGTCGGTCCTCAACGTCGGACGGCTTGTGTCGCCAGTGTATAAGGCGTATGGAGGCTGAACTCCGCCAAGGCCTTTTCTACACTTTCTCCAACCACGTACATGAGCAAAAGCCAAGGTGTTGTGACTGTTGCTCATCTCCGCTGGGCATTCCTCCGTATTGTTCGAAGCGTGTCACGATCTCTCGATGCATGAAGCCAAGACCAGCGACAGACAGCTAAAGGGATTGTAAGTTTTACTTGTTGGATCTTTTGGCCAACATCGAGATCGGTTCGTTTAGCAACCAAAGCTTGTCCGGCAACCGTCATGACGAGCCAAATGAGCTGGTCACAACAGTGGTCTGGTCGATTCAAGCTCTCCGAGGGTTTGGATCAGCAACAAGAGGCAAGGCAGTGAGTGCACTTCATCTCTCACTCTGTTTTCCGAGAAATACCATAAGAAAGGATCAAATATCAATATTTCATCTCTTACCAAGCAGCTGTCAAGGCAGCACACGCTTCGGTTCCATTTTTGGTGCCATACCCATAAGAAAGGTGCTCTTACGTCCTCCGTAGAACGGAAGAGCTATGAATCTACGAGTACATTCACAGGATACAAAGCGAGGGCAAGAGATATATACTGGAACGGCTCTGGCTCTTGGTACAATTTAGGCATCGCATTATCATGTCAAGCCGGGTTGATGTGTTACTCAAGAAGGGGAGCACCGAGGCGGTTCGAGTGTAACGACCATGCCAGATCTGCTAGGATCAAGCCGCCCAGAGCCAGTGATGTCACCAGTCTGCTATCCGTTTCTAAACATCTTTAAGGGAATGTATAACCACCCAATATACCAGCTGTTTTATATTCATTGTCCGTGCGTCTTGAAATGCGAGCCTCGAAACATTCACACCCCTACATTTTGGTCAAACGAATCTTGTCAGCTTAGGTAGCCAACAGACCGGGATACCAACAGTAATGCATTGCTATAAAACACGGATACACATGAGTGTAGGCCTGGGAGAGATAGATCAGCGCGTTGTGAGCAGTTCCAAGGTAGGTACTTTGCCTAAGGCCTATAGCTGGTGAGAGGTAGGTCTGGTACAGGTAGCTCCTAAGGTGGGGAATCATTAATCCGACCCCGCGGAAATCTTGGGCGGGCCGCTAGAATTTGGAGATTTTGGCGGGCAAGTCGTAAGGCAGAGAGGACCTCGTTCAAACAGCTTCGATTCACGACTTGTAGCAGTTTAAATTCCCTGCTACGTTCCTGACGTGTCCCTTAATCCTACAGTCAGCTGTTTGAGCTCTTGCGAGCCCCCCGGGATTCTTCAAGATGGCGATGAGTACGTTCTCCCTGACTGTTTACCCCACCATAGGAGGACCCTTTGCTAATATGAAGCTTCAGATCTGGATTTGTCAAATGGTACGAGCTCTTGTGTGAACACCACTACGCCGCTCTGGAATACTGATGGAGGTCATTTGCAGCTTCGGTGATGAAAGATGAGCAGGGTAGACCTTTCATCGTGGTTCGAGAGTAAGTAACCCCCCGCTACCCATGGAAGGAGGACATCTCTAATGAAATCCTGTGCACAGTCAGGGCAAGAAGAAGCGCCAATACGGAAACGAGGCCGTCAAGTCCCACATTCTCGCCGCACGAACCGTCGCAAATGTCGTGAAGACATCCCTGGGTCCCCGAGGCCTGGACAAGATTCTCATTTCCCCGGACGGCGATATCACAGTCACAAACGATGGAGCCACCATCTTGCAGCAGATGGAGATCTCCAACCATATAGCCAAGCTCTTGGTCGAGCTCTCGAAATCCCAAGACGACGAAATCGGTGACGGTACGACCGGTGTCGTTGTGCTTGCGGGTGCGCTGTTGGAACAGGCTGCCGAGCTCATCGACAAGGGAATCCACCCCATCCGAATCGCCGATGGATACGACCAGGCCTGCGACATAGCAGTTGCTGAGTTGGACCGGATAGCAGACACTATCGAGTTTAGCCGGACGGACACAGAGAACCTCGTCAAGGTGGCACGAACAAGTTTAGGAAGCAAAATTGTGTCCAAGGCACATGACCAGTTCTCCAACATCGCTGTCGACGCTGTTCTGTCCGTTGCCGATTTCGAGCGAAAGGACGTGGACTTCGAGCTGATCAAGGTCGACGGTAAAGTTGGTGGTGCTCTGGAGGATACTCTTCTTGTCAAGGGTGTGATTGTGGACAAGGATTTCTCCCACCCCCAGATGCCTTCCGAAGTCAGAGACGCAAAGATCGCAATTCTGACATGCGCCTTCGAGCCGCCCAAGCCTAAGACCAAGCACAGACTCGATATCGGTACGGTGGAAGAGTTCAAGAAGCTCCAGAGCTACGAGCGTGAAAAGTTTATCGAGATGATTCAGCAGATCAAGGATGCTGGTGCAAACTTGGCCATCTGCCAGTGGGGTTTCGATGACGAGGCGAACCATTTGTTGCTGCAGAATGAACTTCCTGCAGTGAGATGGGTTGGTGGCCCTGAGATCGAGCTTATCGCTATCGCCACAAACGGAAGGATAGTGCCGCGATTCGAGGACTTGAAGCCGGAGAAGCTGGGAACCGCTGGTGTTGTCCGCGAGATGACCTTTGGTACAACAAGAGAGAAAATGCTGGTAATCGAGGAGTGTGCCAACACCCGCGCTGTCACCATCTTCGTCAGGGGCAGCAACAAGATGGTATGTTGCTTCCAGTTGCCCGATTTTACTTAGGTCGACTGCTAACTCCCAAACAGATAATCGACGAGGCTAAGCGATCTCTGCACGACGCCCTCTGTGTTGTGCGTAACTTGGTTAGAGATAACAGAGTCGTATACGGTGGGGGCGCCGCTGAAATTGCCTGCTCACTAGCAGTCGAGGACGCGGCGGTCAAGACCCCCGGCCTGGAGCAATACTCGATGCGCGCTTTCGCTGAAGCCCTGGATACTGTGCCCATGACTTTGGCCGAGAACAGCGGAATGAACCCCATTGCAACTCTGGCCGAGGTTAAGTCTCAGCAGGTTAAGGGTGGCGACGAAGTCCGAGGCAAGCTGGGTGTTGACTGCATGAACAAGGGTAGCAACGACATGAAGAAGTCTTTTGTTATCGACCCTCTCATTGGCAAGAAGCAGCAACTCCAGCTGGCTACACAGCTATGCCGCATGGTCCTTAAGGTTAACAACGTCATTGTTAGCGGGTCTGGCGAAGAGGATTTCTAAGCCATATCACGACCAAGGACGACATAGAAAATAGTAATGAAGCCTTCGGGGGCAGGTCATATCAACGCGGCGCAGCTTTAAAGGCACGGCGAGGGGGCTTGTGTACCACTCATAGACTACCACTGTACATGTACAGTCATGATACCTGAAGAGAGCTTAGACAAAAGCAAATGATGTCCCTGGTATAACTAGATCCAATGCGCTATGTTGCTGAATCCTTGCGTGAAAAGATGCCGACACAGTATGACGAGTAGAGACTGGTAGAGACTGGCCATAAGCTTACTACGTGAAGATGCCAGATGCAGAGGACCCAGGAAAGACAGTATAATATGGAAAGAGTATATTTCTCTGAGACGCATTTATCAAAAGCACTGCCTGCTTTAAGCAATACATATACATATCAGAAAGAGCAGCAGTCCGCATTTAACTGTATTTGTATAGCAAATACGCTGAGAAGCAAGTCCATATATGAGTAAAGGAAAACGAAATTTCCCCACGACACTTATTTTACCTGGAAACTAAACGCTCTTTCCCCGCTGTGTACGCCCATCCACCCCTTGTTCCACCTTCGATTCTACTCGGACAGTTCGTCTGGCCATATCGCCACCGCTCTCCAAAGCTGTTCCCTCTATGTATCTTATCACGCGACCAAGTTCCAGTTCCTCCCTCCAGCTGACCCTCCATACTACCACGTACAACGTACCAATCAAGCCTCTCCGGCCCTTCCCCGTCAACTCTCTTTACGCGAAACCGAACCCCTGCGCGTTCTCCAGCGCCATCCGCAGCCTCTCGGCCAGGGCCTCTTTGTCGCGGTACTCGGGCAGCAAGAGAGTGCCGTAGCAGGTGTAAGCCGTAGGCAAGTGTCCGCCGTCGCCCTCCTCCTCGCCGTTGCGCTGGACGACGAACTGGATGTTGCGCATGCCGCCGACGGGGACGCGGTCCGAGGCGGTGACGAACTCGAGCAGCTTGCGGCGCATGCCGTCGTCGTAACGGCGGACGACGCTCCAGAAGTCGCGCACGGTGCGGTGCGAGGCGTCCCAGCCGACGTATCGGGCCGCGCGCTTGAGCTCGCCGATGTCGATTTCTTGTTGGCCCTCGACGAGCGACTGCAGCAGCGGCGCGTTCAGCAGGCGCAGCGACTTGGGGTGCGGGCACGTGCGGAACCCGCGCGCAAAGGCCGCGAACTGCGGCGCCACGCTCACGTCCGTCAGGTAGCGGATGTAGTCGCTCACGTACGCCTCGCGGTTGTCGCCCGTGACCAGGGGCGCGTCCTCGGGGTTCGCGCTCGCGGGCACGCTGCTGGAGAACTGTGGCCACTCGGCGGTGCTGGATGCGTCCATTTCCCGGGAGACGGGCTGGCCGAACATGGAGATGGAGAATTCATAGGTGCGTGCGAAGACGTCTTCGACGGCACCGTCCTTCTCGTCCCACTCGAGTAGTGTAGTAAGACCATTGGCGAGGTCTGGCCAGCCATCGGCAATGTGATGGAGTTCCGTGACAGGCTCGCCAAGCAGTCGTCTGTACAAGGCCTTGGGAAAGGTGATCGGCAGCGTTAAGCCGTTGTGCAAGGCGAGAGAGATCAGGAGACCAACTAGCTCGAACTTCCAATCAGGCTGGAGAGAACCTGGTTGGAACCAGGTCATGCGGGTTCTGTCATCAATAGCGAAGGCGCCGAAATCCGGATTCAACGCCTCGGCCATCGCTAGACGGAAAAACTCCTGCTGGACGCCACCCGAGTCGAAGCCTTCCTCTCCGGCATCCTCGCCAATATGTACTTTGAGAGGTCTCATGAGCTCGCGCTCTTTCCCTCCGCCACAACTGGTCAAACGCATCTCTGATGACGGTTTGCCTGCCAATGTCCAAGATAAGGAACTTGGCGGACGGGACTCTGAGAAGGTCTTGAAGAACATTCCGCTGATGCGGCTCGGTAACTAAGCTGTCCGGCTCTACAATCGCGCGAATCCGACTTTGTAAGGAGTGTGATTCCTCATAAGCCCGACTCATACGGGAGAAGTTTATGCCACGAAAGTAGGACACCAGAGATGACGGGTGGAATATGTAGGGGTAGTCTAGTAAATGGACCTTTTGGCGGGTAGAGTTGCAGGTCAGCCACGAGACTGGCATGTTGATGGCATCCAGCCGATCACCGAAGTATTCCGTGCGGAAAGCAGCGTCAGCTAGCATGAGAGACCTCCGCTTCGAATCTGTATCTTGTCAGTCTAGGTGCATGTTGCGATGGGAGGCATCAAATAACTTACACATGGCCTCGAACAGTGAGAGCGCGCCGCCAAAGGGGCCATTGCCAGCAACCTCGGGTCTGCCTTCCCACTCGCTCATCATAATGGTTCTCGCCCAGTCAAGCAACAACACGGGAACTCGCTTCTCGTGCATTTGTCTTTCGGTATCAGAAAACTCCAGAAGAGTTTGAGGGAAGCTGTTAGATATTTCGATGTGAGAAAGGAGCGTGTCAAGTATGTCCGGCTCGCCATCAGTCTCTTCCTCGTCTTGATCGAATTGCAACAGTTCATCGAAGTACCTCCGCGCAGGTATAGCAGTTAGTAGCCGCCTCGCTAATCGCAGTGCCAAGTCATCTGAAAACGCATCCTCATACTGAAGACATAACGCGGTTGGCTGAGACGCAATAGCTCCCGAACCTGACCTTGTTAGACCGTGAGATCTGATGCGTGACATGTCCATGAGCTGCTTTGGATCTTCCAAGAGTGGCGCAAGGGCCACCAAAGCATGGAAACACACGGATAAGACCGCACCGGCTTGGTCGTTCGTAAGCGGTCGGGGGTGCCTTGGGAAGACTTGGGCGGTTGGAGATTGAGGCGACTGTAGGGCCCTAGGAGGAGCGAATAGACTTGATGAAGCAATCCAAAGGCTATCCAATACCAAGCTGGGAGCAACTCGAGTCATTCGCAGCATGTAGTACCAGAGGCTTTGTGAGTCCAGTAAGGTATCGCGCTCGCCGAACGACTCGAGTATGGCGTAAGGATCACTCAAAGTATTGAAGATGCTCTGTTCAATGAACAGTTTCCACTCGAGTCGAAGGTTAGAGTGATATGCACCGTCAGCTCCCCTTTTGCGCCTCAAAGGTTTAAATCTCCGTCTGAGGGAATTCTCTATGGAAGGAGGCTCAAGAAGGTGCGTCTCCGTGGTCCCATCCTCCTGAAGCACATCACAAATGAAGTCTATCGTATCGTTGCGCAGGATCGGTAGTGACTGTGGTAGGGTTTCATCAATGCTAGGCTCGCCCTCAATGACACCATTACTCGCATCGGAAGACTCCGAATCCATCAAAGCACCACGAGTAGGTTTCGATTCACTGACAGCATCGCCCCCTGCTGGATGCACGTCGTTAACCTCCCTATCATGGTGATCCGAATTACCCCACTTGGTATCGGTGGCTTTCGGGCTATCGGGTTCCTGTTCCAACTTTTCCGAAGATGCTTGACGAGAGAGAACAGGACCCGAGACCGAGAACCCGTTGGGTAGATGATCCAGTTGTCCTGTAGTGGCCCGAGGTGATTTCAGTCCAGATAAGGGCTGATCGGGATGCGGCTCGGAATAGTGGTCAGACGTGACCTTGATCTGAGGTCGGGCTGATGTGGAGGTTCGAAGTCTGGCACTTGATCTCTTCTTGGAATGTCCTGGCCGAGTCGACTGGTTACTAGCCGCTCCGTTTGGTAGATGTTTCCGGTCTAAATCCTTGTCTCCATCATCGAGCGAATTTCCGGGAGCCTGGCGAACATCAGGCGGCAACGGCCTCTGTGGAGGAATGCGAGGAGAGCCTGACTTATCGTAACGGGGCTCTTCGAAATCTACCGAAGTTGATCCTGACGGCACGAACTGCCCTTCCAACATGTCCACGCGGCTGGGGGAGTTCTCTTTGGGGATCAGCTGCCGTCGATCTTCTGGTTACTTGAGCTGCATTTTCTGATATAGCCCCGAGATTCTGAGGCGTGAGCCACTCCAACATCTTAAAGGCCACAGTGCCAAAGACATTTGCAGCAAATGACCTATAATCCTTACGTATAGGTCGTTCGCTGATAGTCACTCGGGACACGACATTGTTTGGGGACCGCGTTCCGCTATAGGATTTGCGGGGTACTGCATCGCCGTCTGCCTGGTTGCCTTCCACTGCAGACCCCGAACACGCCGCTGTTTTGGGGCTAGAAGGAGATGAGGGCGCTTTCGGCCTCTCTTCATCTTCCACGGTATTTGTACGATGATAACTGCTGTGGTGCTTGAATGGTTTGGGCTGCCCACGCTCCGGCGAACGAACGCCTGGCTTAGGCCCAAAGATCAAGGATTTTATCGCATCGCCTGGTCCCTTTGAACCCTGTAGGTTAGGACAAAGTCGAGACTCTGGGTTGTCCTGGCTGGCAAGGTAAATGGCCAACGTCCTGGCACTGGTCGGACTATAGCGCCGTATGGGGGCTCTGCCAGCTAGGCGTGTGCGGCAGCTGAAGCAGGTGGAAGTCGGGCAATCGTCGGAATCGCAGCCGTATCGGAGTTGGTATATGAACTTCTCGACCAGCAGCTGGATGTTGTGCCGACGACTGGCGCGGTATATGGCATACACTCGCTTGGGATTCTCGATATCGATGACCAGCTCCTTCAGCTCTGCAGGGGCATCTACGGGCAGTCGCGAAAAGGGAATCTCCTCCCACAAGGCGGCAAGAATGTCTGCTTCGAGGCTGCCATGGCCGTGAGCACAGTCGGGCATCCTTGTCGTGTCGTGTGTCATGACATGGAGGTCGAGTCGCACGGAAATCCGGCTGCCAATGCGCGGCAAATGCCTCGCCTTCGTTTGCGCGGAGAAGAAAAGGCGAGGGGGTTGTTGATGCGGTCGAGGACACCAAATCGCATATGTGTCGGTGGTCGTGTTGATCGTGTTGAAAGATGTACGGAATGCCGGCCGATCTGAAGAAAGTCGATGGGTTCCTGGGAGTTGATGGCCCTAGGTTAGCAGTAGGGGCGGGCTGACTCGAGCTAGCGGAACAGGTGTTTCTGTTGCAAGCTCTAGACGGCGTCTCATCAACCAGGTCTCGGGTCTCGATGGTATCTAGTTGGAGAAGGACAAAAGGCCCGAGTCCATCATTCAAAAGGATACGCTCGGTATGTCAGCCTCGTCACAGGATAGATGCATGAATGGTAGGAGGTGAGTGCTGGGTGCTACGCAATGATGGGCAATGGTTCCCAGTCCCTAACGACGGATGGTCCACTAGGTCTAGGTTTCGGCCGGGACCTGCGGCATACGCCAACATACGCCAAATGTAGCAGTGTCGCCGTTAGGGGGCCACTACCTCCAGTATGTATGAAGCGTGCCCCCATTCCTCCATCAATCAACATTCGACAAAAAGCCCATCGCATCGGGTCAGCTTTTGCAAGAGTATCTACATGGTAGTGACCATGCACATGTTCACAAGTCAGTCTGATCGGGAGCCTGCCATGTCATGTCGTTTCATGCTGCTTGTTCATATTTTCCATTTCGATGTAATACAATAGCGACATGGTTGGCGATGCAGTGAGCTGACGGGAACAAGCCAGTACTCGTGTTCGTCTACTTACTACCTACTTTACGAAGCAGTTGAAAGTGCTAGGTTAGTAGATCCCGAGCGTTGAACTGCATGTCATGAGTTGCTTTGTCTTTGTGGGGGAGACCGTGGGGCCTCGACCTCTCCAACTGCTGTGAATACAAAGGGGTGGCGCTTCATGGAGGACATTGGACATATTTCCAGGATGAGTAATACATGATGTGTAAAAGAACCGTTAGCAGGAGTCATAGGCCGACAACGCTTAGTCAATGGTGCATGCATGTGTTCTCCGTATATGTACCTCCTATGCATCTCTATGTGTAAATGTATACTACCGGGCTGCTACTATTACTATTCAATGGACTGCCGACCTTCTCCATCTTTCCCCTATGTTTTTCTTCTTGGCGCTCAGCCCTGGACTTTGCATGCCCTGACGTACCTGCTGAAATTTTGCCTGATGACTGGAGATTCGATCAAAACCCCCACCACATTAGATAACGCCACCCACACGATTAACCCCTCCATCAGAGGCCCTGGAGATTTGCTCTGAGGAACTTTTCTTCAGCCCTTTCCCCGTCCAGTCAGGAAGTTCACGAACTTCATTATTTCTAGGAAACGATTATAAGAGAAGCATCAAAAGAAAGGTAAGAGAAAATATCCAGATTGGCTCTCCTAGCCCGTGGCTCCTCCCAGTCACTAACATCGGAAATTGTGCAGCAAGTACTCCGTACGACAGAAGCCAGAAGGAGCGCATTGCGAAGTCCACTATCATCATCACTTTAACGGTGGCGGACTTTCACCTTCTGCATACCTTTCAACTTCCTCCACCACAATCGTACACAACGCGATTGCTGTCGCGTGCGCCAGAATAAAAGAACACTTAACTTCAAATTCTTCACTGCGACCTTGGCACCTGATAACCCCTCCTCAGCGCTTGTCCGCCCGGTCCGGTTGTCTCCAGAGTCTACATACATAGAGTACCTCCATCTCGATTGTCGGGTCGATTCTCCGTTCGCCTACACCTACACCATTATCCATTACAATCGCGTTAAAATTAGTTACGACCCTTTGTTGGTTGTACCATCCTCGCGCAGTCATGGCCACAATCTCTTCGAGCAGGCCTTCAAACGGTCTTGCTGAGAAGCCCGATACATCCTCCTCTCACCAATACACCTGCAACACTTGTCAGGTGGCTTTCAGGTTTGCTGACACTCAGAAGAGTCATATGAAGAGTGATTGGCAGTAAGTATAACTGCACCCCTCTCCCTGTCTTTCTTTGGTTTGATCACATCGACTGACCAGTCTTCTCATAGCCGGTATAACCTAAAGCGTCGTGTTGCTTCTCTGCCTCCCATCTCCTCTGAAGTATTTACCGAGAAGGTACTGCAAGCCAGGGCTGCCACTACCGCCGAAGCTGACAAGGCCGGTTTCCAACAACTGTGTGAGGTTTGCCAGAAGAACTTCTTCAGTGAGAACTCCTACCGGAACCATCTGGGAAGTCAAAAACACAAAGCAAGAGAGATGGCTATGCAGCGAAAGGGGCCGAGCGTCAATGGCGACGATGCTAGCTCCGTCATGAGCTCAACCTTCTCCCTTGGGGAGCCGCTACCTGTGGAGAAAGATGATGTCGACTCCGACGCCGAGGATGAGTTCAGCGAGGTTGTCGAGAACTTGAAGAAGACCAAGCTCAATGAGCGTTCTGTCGACGAGAGGCCATCACCCGTCAAGCGGCCTTCTAACCCGCAGCCCTCCGACCAAGCACAACGTGAGAGACATCGCGTATCAGAAAATGCCGACGATGCTGCTTCTACTGCAGCGACCCCCGTCCCTACTGTCACACTCAAGTCGTGCTTGTTCTGCAACTATGAGTCACCATCCGTCCCTTTGAACGTAACTCACATGGAGAGGATTCACGGCTGCTTCATACCCGAGAAGGAGTACCTAGTGAACCTTGAGGGCTTGATCGAGAACTTGCAGGAACGCATCCACGAGCTCTGCGAATGCTTATATTGCGGAAAGATGAGAAGCAATGCCTTTGCGGTCCAGACGCATATGAGAGACAAAGGGCATTGCAAAATCCCCTACACCACTGAAGACGAGCAGCTCGAGATTGGAGAGTTTTACGATTTCCGAAGCACCTACTCCGACGATGAAGCGTCTGATGATGAATCCGTTGATGGCGATAAGCAGCCTGGCGGTGTTAAGCTTGGAGCCAGACGATCAGCCAAAGCAGTTGGAGAGGACGGCGATGAGATCACAGAAACTGAGGAAGGTTGGGAGACGGACAGTTCGGAATCTTCATGCGATTCCGATGAAATCACCTCTGTTCCGATTGAGGGTCATCTGCAGCAATATGCGCGACTTGATAAGCACCCCCATCACTCCTCTACCGACCCTCGCGCTCACCACCAACCAGATGGCTGGCATTCACATGCTCACAAACATCGCGCCATCTTTCATGACGATACATCCTTGCATCTGCCTTCTGGGCGTGCCGTAGGCCACCGGTCTTTGCAGAAATACTACCGCCAGAACTTGCACAGCTATCCCACCCCCGAGGAGAGAGCCGAGCGACTGGCGCTTGAAGGCAGCACTGTGGAGCCCGGTGAGCCCAGTGGCGACAACCAGGTCGCTCATCAAGAACGTGGCCGAAGCAGCGCAGTCATCCCCCGAGATCAGGGTGGTATTGGCATGGTTGGTGTGACGGACGAGAAGAGGAAGGAAGTCAAGCGTGCAGAGAAGCGCGCCCGTAAGGTGGAGCACAACGCCGCGAGACGACAGGAATGGAATGTCAACAAGAAGGGCAACCAGCAGAAGTACTACAACTACCAGAGTAAGTCTTCCCCTATCATGAAAGTATTTCACCACCTCTTGCTAACTCCATTACAGTCTTGTAGATACAGCTCGAGTGTCACAGCGGCACAACTACCCTTGTCTGTCACCGTGTGACGATGGCCATTCGGAGAGGACAGCGCTAGATTTGCATTTTTGTCATTGCCCTAAGCCGCTGCATTGAATTGCTATAGGCGGCTAAAAGTTCCTCGTATATAGAGAGCATCATCAATCATCTTTCGGCGTTTGTCTATTCTCTTGAGTCCTCGAGAGCAAGTGTTAATTGTGATATGGAAGTGGGTCAATATGTCAGGCCGCCCATAGATATTGCTCTGAAGAACCCCTATCCCTCATAACTCGAACAGAAGAAGGCCTAGTCGCCTCAACATGTGCCTATTATGTCCCATCTTACGCTGTACCTTGCCATATACTTCCTACACTTCCTGAGACTCTGTAAAGCGTAGATTAGACCTTGTAAGTATGTAGGTAAGGGGCTGTATTGGGAGATGTCATATCACTTGGCAGAGAATGATTGGTATAGGCCCCTATAAGACAACTCGATAATGAGTTGCATCTGTCTGCAACCCAGCCAGCCGGGTCGAAGACAAGACAAGAGTTCGCTCGATCGGGAGGATCCGAGGCTCGGGGTGGGGTTTTGCCGTTGCATGTGTTATGGGGGACCCGCACCCAATTTATATCAAACGACAGCAGGGGCTGCAAGGGTCGGCGTCGACCCAGACGATCCCTTCATCATTCCATCCTCGCCCACGCTGTCAACCGACTGGGTTGTATCTGAAACTGCCAAATTGCACTGCTCGTGGGGCACAACGTCCAAAGCCATGATACGTCTGCCATATAAAAGAACGGCGAGGACTTCGTTGCAGTCGAGTTCTTGTGATTCTGCTTCCATGTCGCACTCTCGCACTTCTCCCTTCTTACCATACACTCGTTTCTATCTCGGCGGCTGAGTCGCTTGTTGTCATTCATTTTACAGAGCAAGTCTCTCTCCCACTTCCACTCTTTTCAACCTTTTTACAACCATGTTGTTCACTTCCCAGATTTCGGGCACCGTCTTGCTCGCTGCCAGTGCCGTCTCGGCTGGCACTGTGCTCTGGGATGGCCGTTTCAACGACTATGCCTCCTCGGCCGACCTCGACAAGTGGTCCTTCTCGAACCCAGTCGGCGAGTACCAGTACTACATCCACGGTAAGGGGGAGGTAGCCGAGTACGTCAACCTGTCGGCGGACTTCAAGAACCCGGCCGACGGCGCGTCCAAGCAGGGCGTCAAGATCTCGCTGACTGACACGGCATTCTGGAACGGCGACGCCATGCGCCGGACCGAGCTGATCCCGCAGACCAAGGCGGCCATCAACAAGGGCAAGGTCTACTACCACTTCAGCATGAAGCGCGCCGAGACCAACGCGCCCTCGGTCAACCGGGAGCACCAGATCGCCTTCTTCGAGAGCCACTTCACCGAGATGAAGGCCGGCTGGATCAGCGGCGCGCAGGGCGACGCGGACCCCGCCCTGCGCTGGTTCGTCGACAGCAAGTCGCAGTGGGACACCCCTGGGAGGCCGGCGTCTGGCACAACGTGGCCTACGAGATCGACTTCGACGCCGGCACCGTCGGCTTCTGGCACTCCACGGGCTCCGACGCCCTGAAACAGACGGTGGCGCCGGTCAAGGCGAGCACGTCTAGCAACGGTGCCGACTGGCACCTGGGTGTTCTGGAGCTGGCCAGAAGCGGTTTCACCGATTCGAACGAGGACATGTAAGCAACAAAAGAGGCCCTAAACATATAGGGTCTTATTACTGATTCGCTTCTACAGTTTCTTCTCCGGTGTTTATATCGAGAGCGGCGAGTTGACCACTGCCATCGGTTCGGGCAGCGCCGCTGGCTCAGCCGATGCTCCTGCTGCCGCCAAACCGGTCGCCAGCAGCACTGTTACCGTTGCCCCTGCACCAACGACTTTGGCCACTTCGACCAAGGCCCCGTTGACCCCTGTGACGGCCCAGCCTACTCTGACAGCTACCACGACCGCGGCTCAAGCCAGCACTACCACCAAATGTAAGTAGCATGAAAACGATGTTGAGTAATGGATGTGATCTGACCTGCTCTCGATAGGCCGAAAGCGAAAGGCCAGAAACGTCAAGCCCGCTGCTTAAAGTAAGCGGCGTGGTTCATAGTGTCTTGTCGTCTCTCCCAGGAGACATCCTGGCTCGTCGGAGTCATGTTCCACCGCCCTGTAAACTAGCTAATTACTTGACAAGCGTTTCGTTTGGACCGAGTAAACTACTATCCTAACCTATGCTTGCTTCTTGGGCATTTAGGCGTGAGAAGAAGTAGCCAAGTATAATACATAAGATTTGCTACAGGGCTCCGGCTGGCCTGTCAAAGACACTAGCCAGCGCTGCACTTCTCGTGAAATAATGTGCCATGTTTCGAGATGCCCCACAGTCGGCGCAAATGGCTGCTCCAGGGGAAAGTGTCCGAACCCCATTGACCGACTCATCCACTCTATAAAGAGCCAACCGAGGTACATAGACAGCGAGGTAGAGAAGTTGTGGTCCAATCTGCAAAGGCCATACGGAATAATTGTTTCCATCAAGCAAAATCATGTCCGACCTGGCCATAGCGAAGCCCCTGACGCTCAGATGCGGACTTACATACACTGCCAAATCGCCTGGCCAAAGTCGCCCTTGCTGAAGGACTAGCCGACAAGGATGCACTTCCCAGTAAGGCAACTAACGCCGTCTACAGCGAATGGGCGAAGGGCGGCTGGGGGTTGGTGCTGACGGGTACATATCCAATATAGCATCGCTTACCTAATCCTATAACGACAACCTATTTTGTTGAAACCAACTCTCCATTCTTCTGATCATTGGTCTGGCTGACTACTTATATATGTTTACTAATACTCACGCCGTGTATAGGCAATGTGGACGTCGACACCCAGTACGTCGGCGACAAGGCCAACGACGCCTACAACCACACGCTGGAGCGCACCGCCCTGCTCGAGGCCTGGAAGGGCTGGGCGCGGTAGTGCAGCAACAACCCGGACGGCGCTACCCCGACCGTCGTCCAGATCAACCACCCGGGCCGCCAGTCGCCCAGGAACGCCGGCGCGCGGGGGCTCTTCGCCCCGTCCATCGCGCCCAGCGCCGTGCCCCTCGACTTCGGCGCGGGCTTGTTGGACCGCCTCATCGGCGCCCTCGTCCTTGGTACGCCGCGCGAGATGACCGTCGAAGAGATCCGGCTTGTCGTGGGCCGCTTCGCTGAGACGGCAAAGCTGGCTGCTGAGGCGGGGTTTGCGGGGGCTGAGATCCATGCTGCGCATGGCTACCTGTGAGTAGTCATTTCTCCTTTTCCTTCTCCATCGGGTTACCTCTCTCTGTATGTGTATGCCTGTCAGTTTTAGTTTTGCCCCATGGAAGAGCAGGAGAGGGAGATCAGAAAGCATAGACCGGGCTAACAAAACCCAATCTGTCTTCCAGGCTGGCGCAGTTCCTCTCCGAGAAGTCGAACAAGCGCACTGACGCCTACGGCGGCTCGCCCGACGCGCGCGCCAAGATCGTCGTCGAGATCATCAAGGCCATGCGTGCCGCGGTGCCCCCAGAGTTCTGCATCGGAATCAAGCTAAACTGGGGGACCATCAGTCGCCCGAAGAGCTGAAGGCCTGCCTGGAGCAGCTCCGGCTCATCGCCAAGGCGGGCGTGGACTTTGTCGAGGTCAGCGGAGGCACGTACGAGAATCCCATTGTAAGTCGCTCGTGTTCTGTTTCTTGCGTGGTCGGTATGTGTGCGATACTAATATACAACTACTAGATGAGCAGAAGCAGCCCCAGAAGAAGTCGGAGCGCACCAAAGCCCGCGAGGCCTTCTTCCTCGAGTTTGCCAGCGCCGTGCGCAGCGAGATCGGCGGCGACGTGCCGCTGATGGTCACGGGCGGCTTCCGGTCGCGGGGGGGGCATGGAGGCCGCGCTGGCCGGCGGAGGTTGCGACTTGATCGGCATCGGCCGCACTGCGACGGTGAAGCCCGCATTCCCTAGGGAGATCCTGCTGGACCCCGAGGTGAAGGAGGAGGACGCCAGCTTGTTCATCGAGAAGATCCAGCTCGGGTGGTTTCTCAAGCTGACGGGCGTTCATGCGCTAGGCGCCGCGGCGGATAGTGTAAGTTCAAGTCCGTCTTGTTTACGATCCCCATGCACCACCTCATTTTATGGCCCCCTAACTTCATCCGCTTCTTGGTGATCATCATCAGCTTACTAACGCAAAATCGCTACAGCTTCATTATAGGCGCCATCTTCAGAGCCTAGCCCACGGAGTCAAGGCCTAGTTTTCGAGATTGGGCTTGTGTTATCGACACCGCATGTTAGCATACTTGTATGGGCAGCGCTGTAGGGCATCTTTCTTTGAAGAAAAGAAAGCGGATCGGAGGTTTTCTGAGATACCACATCTTATTTTCATAAAGCGAGCGGTATAGACCGTGGATGTTCCAATGCTGGAAATTTATCTGTGTACATTGCATCAAGCCCGGTGGTTTCGTTGTTGGGAAATGCTCAGGGCCTTGTATTGTATTCCACCCCAGGAATATGGCAAGCCCCTTCGACTGAGTCCCCAGTGACGAGCTCAACCGCCTTCCCGTGCGCACCGAACTGCGCCAGCGTCCCACCCCCCTCGGCGCCCGCGTGGTACTGCGGCCAACCCTTGCCCGCCAGCGACCCCGGATCCGTGACGAAGTCGAGGAAGTAGTCCTGCATCGCCTCCGAGGTCGCGACCTCGAGCGGCGGGACCTCGCCGGGCGCGATGCCGTACGACCCGAACACCATGTACAGGTCCGAGTAGTGGTACGCGCCGAGCCAGGGCACAGGCCCGAGGTTGGCGAAGTCGCCCGCCCAGTGGTAGCGGTGCGTCGCGAGGCCCAGGCCGTCGCGCGCCACGCTCGACGCGTGGCCGGGGCACACGAATCGTAGGGTTCCCTGGACCACCGTCGCCTCCGAGGGGCCCTCGGTGTAGCTCGCCATGGGCACGTAGGCGAGCGCCGAGCCCTCGCGCGCCGTGGTGCCGATGATGGCGGGGATCCGGGCCACTTGGCCGTCGAGGTAGCGCTGCGTGTAGTTGGCGAACACCCACTTCTCGTCCGGCTGGCTGCTGAACGTGATGGGCGGCTGCGACGGGTCCACCAGCGTCGAGTTGTCCTGGTACTGGCCGACGAAGTTGCTGATGCGCTGGAAGGGGACGCGGCGCATACACTCGAGCTCCTTCTTCTTGTTGGCTTCAGTAACATCGCCGAAGTCGCAGCCCAGCGACTTGGCCACGAACGTGAAGTTGGCGCCCGCGTAGTCGCGGCTCCCGAAGTTCACGAGCGCAGACCCGGAGCTCGTGATGGCCGCGCGCACGAGCGGGTCCTCGGGGAACGCGAACAGGTACCCGTCGGCGGCGATGGCGCCGGCCGACTGGCCCCAGAGCGTCATCTGCGCCGGGTCGCCCCCGAAGGCCGCGATGTTCTCGGCCACCCACTCGACGGCCGCGCGCTGGTCCTGGCGGCCGAAGTTGCCGTTGCCGTCGAGCACGTGGGCGTGCGGGTTGCTGAAGATGTTGACGCGGTAGTTGGTCGTCACGACAATGTGCCGCTGCGAGCGGTGGACCCACTGGGACGGCAGCTGTGTCGGGATGTTGACGCCGCCGGTCTGGTCGCCGCCGCCCGTCAAGTAGATGACAACAGGCAGCAGCTTCTTCTTCCCGTCATCTTCGTCGCCGCCGCCGTTGCCGCTCGCATTCGCGGGCGTCCAGATGGCGAGGCTCAGGCAGTCCTCGGCCGAGTTCTGCGCCGCCCGCCCGTCGAAGAGGCTCTGCCCGTAGTTCACGATCAGGTTGCCCGTGATGTTCAGGCCCCATACTGACGGGATCGCTGACACGTATTGTGCGCACGAGGGGCCATAGGTGGTACTATCAATCACCTCGCTGGAGGAGTCGAGGCGCTCAGGTGATGCCCACCTGAGAGAGCCGACAGGGGGCTTAAATGTATGTAAGCCAGTGCCTTGGATCGTAAGAGGAACGTGGAAACTCGTACCTTGGCATAGGGAACATACTTAAACTGTCTGACGTCCGGATAGGTGTCATTGTAGTCACCGACAAACGTGCCAGTCCTTGTCCGAACGGTCAGGTTCGGATCATGCTGGCTAAAGTCGGAGGAAGAGCCCGTAGATGCCAAGGGGACACCCACGAGGACGAGGGTTGAGAGCAACAAGCCAAGCATCGTCACAGTCACGCACAGTATTCTCCTTCTGGCCTTCTCATGGCAAACCTATCGCGAGTTGAGTGGACTCCGAGAAGGGCCGTAGCTCATATATTCATGACATGATGCCTTATATCCCCATACCCATACCCCATTTTCCGATCATCAGACATCGGCTTCCGCATCGGGAATGGGCCGTTCCAGTACAGCTAAGTACCGAGTATACAACCAACGAATGGTGGTTTGCGGGGTTCTGAAGACCCGCGATCCACTGCTCGACTGATTCTCACGCCATCCTGCCTTGGTGATGCTGTGTTGGAGGCTGGAGCATTAGTTTCTCGAGAACATTTATCCCCATACCCCATACTGACCCACTAATGCGGAGGTAATGCCGGTTCTTTGGCGGGCCGGTTCGCAACGTGACCGAGTTTGCCGGCAAACTCATCTTAAAACCCTCAAAGGACGAGGGTATCAGGAGGTAAGAGCTCCATGTGGAGGAGAGACGTTGAATGCGATGGCTAAGTCTAGGTATGAAAATCACCACAATAGCTCATGTATGTAAGTTTTGAAGCGTAGGAAATTGGCAAAAGTAGACCTGAAGTTATCACAACAGATCAAGTCAAATTGAACATACAAGAAATTCATTGGCGCCCATATCCCCCTTCAGACCTGAATCAAGCCTCGGCTTTGAGTACGGAGTCTTGCAACAGGATTCTGACCTCGCAGTAAACATCTACTAGTACAAACAGCATAACTGTAGTCAATAACAGCCATCAACTCTGCGTAGCCCCTGGTTCATAAGTTTGGATCGCAACGTGACTCGAAAGCAACATTCCCTAGCGATTGCGATCATCATATAGCCAGCCCATCACTTTTCTTGGTGGGACCATCTCCAGACCATCACCCGGGACAGATCAAGCTGTCTTCTTCCATTGTGTGTAGACGCCAATCAAACTGCTGACAGTACCGGCCAGGCCCACGAAGCCATCGTCGAAGCTAGTCCATGCCAGAGCAGAGGTGGGGATAGTCAAATCGCACAGGTCGGAGAGAAGCTGAAGCTGGCTGGTGGATCGCTCACTATTGCAGAGTCTAATCAGTACGATGTCTTTCTAACCAGAGAAACATCAAATGGGGCAAGGGAACTGATATCAAACTTACATGGCGATGCGCTTGGCCTCTACGACACCCTCGCCCTCCTTCTTATCCACCTTGGCCTCGCGCTCGCGCAGGCGGTACAGGGTGTAGACCTGGGCGGCGACGCTGCACATGAGGCCCATGGCCCAGCAGCGGAAGGCCTCGCGCTGGGCGCGCGGGGCGCCCTGCCACTTGCGGACGCCGAGCGTGTCGAGCACGGTGACAGCGTCGAAGGTGAGGTAGCCCGCGTAGCCGAGCTGGCGGCCGACGGCGGCGTAGCGGAGCACTGGGTCCATGGTGGCCTTGGAGTCGGCGGCGGTGGCGGCGGCCTTGAAGTGCTCGACGTTCTTGCCCACGCGCATCAGCTTGCGCGCGAGGCCGAACTGCTTCTTGATGGCGTCGAAGGGCGCGATCTCGCCCTTGGTGCCGTTGGTCCGCAGCAGGTACCACGCGTAGAAGCGCGAGAAGTACTGCAGCGTGCGCAGCAGCTTGTCGCGACCCGCCGTCGTCGCGACGAACTTGAGGTAGTGCGACACCGAGGGGTGGTAGATGAGGGCGTCGGCGACCATCTTGACGATTTGCTGGGATGGGTCGGATCAATGAGTCGCGAGAGGTCTACCTTGATGGGCGCTATGAGCTATTCCGGGATGGCGCTAATGACGTTTTTGATGGAAGAAGTCGAGAAGGAAAATGTCGGATTGGATTAAATAGGAATAAGTGAAGTCGGAACGTACGAGTAGATTGAATGAAGGTGGCTCTCTAGTAATTTACTTGCTTGGGATCGTCATTTTCATGAGACAACTCCAACTCCAACTCCTTTGTCTTTCAGCTATTGACTGGCTGGTCGTTAATCGACAACCCGGCCGAAAACCATCTGACGCTGGACTGATTGCAAGCACATGCCGAGGTCCACCGAGGTACAGAATCCAAGCGGCAAGTGTTAGACGGATCGTGGCTGGCTGTCTTAGGGTAAGCCCCCGCTAAGCATGATTTGCTCGTTTTAGTGCATATCACACACAGCCCGTCCTGCGTCCAGAGGTTTCAACCGCCAATTGCGGAACAACCTGCCCGATCTCCGACGGTGCCTCGAACAATTTTGTTGCATCGCGCATTCGAGAGCGGCAGTATCGCCCCAAAGCTCGGAAATCGAATATCGAGACGTTTCTCGCAGCCAATGCCATAAGACTGCATTGGGAGACGAGATGGCTTCCAAGCTGAGTCCCTGGGGGGTATGTCGCTCCCTCACCATCCGCACACGATCAATCCTGCAGCATGCAGAACGGAAAACCGCTGCGCCCTTCCACATCGCTCGGCGAGGATTGGCCGACGACACCACCTCGAGAGAGCCCCCGTCGGGCTCTGGCGGCGCGCTGCCTCCCTCGATGGCCGGCCAAAGCTCGGTCGAGAGATCATACACACCTCCGCCTCCCGAGCACTTCGCGCCGAATTGGCTGAACGCGGACGCCATTTCAAAGCTGGAGCAGATCGCGGCCGGAGAGGATCTGTACGACGAGGACGTAGGGCTGAAGTTTGGCAAGCTTAGTGCGCTACCTGGAAAAAAAGATCATCTGCAGAAGAGATATCCCGAGGTGATAGATCAGGTCACCAAACTACTCATGCGGGACGGCAAGCTCAGCAAAGCCCAGAGGGTAAGAGCACTGCTATTCCAGAGCCAAGCCATTGCCGGTTGCAACAGGACGAGAATAAGAACCTGAGACAGCTGACTCTTTTTTCTTTGTAGGATATGTCCTTGATCCTCAACTTCCTCCGCACATCATCGGCACCGAAGGTATCCCCTATTCGGCCGCTCCTTCCGGGCTCACCGCCGGCCTACACACTTCCGTTGGATCCGGTACTCTACATGACTCTGGCCATCGACAGCGTGGCGCCGCTCCTGCGGATTCGGAGCATGAAGGGAATGGCCGGTGGTGGTAATGCGCTCGAGGTTCCTGAGCCCATGCCCGCCCGGCAACGAAGGCGTGTGGCAATTCAGTGGATTCTGGACGCCGTCAACAAGAAGAAGTCAAAGGGCAGTGGACGTGCCATGTTTGCGCACAGGGTGGCCGAGGAGATCGTCTCGGTGATAGAGGGCAGGTCGACCGTCTGGGATAGGCGGCAGACCGTGCACAAGCTGGGTACCGCTGCACGAGCGAACTTGAACCACCCCGCCTTACTGGCGAAGCGGAGGAAGTAAGCGGATCGTGTTGGTTGTATAAAAAAACACATGGAAACCCATTTTCATCCAGCGAATCCGGGATGGTGTAGGATATAGGCACGATGTACATATTCTTGTACTCATATCATCAGCATCTGGGGTTTCGGAGCATCTGGCCACCTAAGGCCAGGGCTTCGATCAAAATACACATAAAGATTACATGTATGCAATGTTACACTTCGTGGCCCGGTGGCAGCTTGGTAAAACACCGTTCTGATCAGACCTTGAGGGCTGACGAAATTCCTCCGCATTAGCCAGGCGAGGCGTGCTCATTCTTTTCGGATGTGGAAAACCACAAGACATGGAATGGAGACCAGCGGAGGCGTGGCTCGTTATTCGAACAATACTAGCCAATTTGGATGCGTCGTCTTTGAGTTGTCCATATCGTGCTGATCTTCTCCCAAGTCCGATCTTCGAACACTGGCACGGTTACACAGCCCGAAGAGAACGTATATTTGTTGGGACCTACGAATTGGGGGTTGTACATGTGACTAAACAAGTCAGTCTAGATATTAGTATATTTATGGATGGGCCTTGGACTCTGAGCAACAAGCAACGGAACCCTGATACAACCAGTATGTGATAGTGCTTTCTAGGTAAAGGGGGAGGGTCTGCTTGCTTAGTAGCGAATATAAAGTAAACCTCAAAAATGCCGTGAGCAGGAACAAGCCACCTGACATATGTGCGTAATCCGAAGGCTGAGCTCCAGCGCCAGCGTGTTCTCGTGAGTCCACCGCCCCCACGGTACAAGCTTTCTTCGGTATATTCAGGGGTTATGCTGGCTTGACCAGCACAGCCCCTTTCCAGCAATGTCAGACAAGTTCCGCATCCACGGGTCAAAGAAGGTATAACGCATGAGATGTCCCTGGTCGCTCATCTTGTTTATTGTCTATACTCAAAATGCCTTGTGGCATTGGATATAACATAAGTACATATGTGAGATCAAGATCGAATGGTCCCGTATTGATATCATCGCTTTGGTATAACGCTATGGCTAGCCCGTGAGGTTCTTTCGCATGCTGTATGCGGGCAAAGGGGTGTCAAAAAGCCGGGATAAGGTCAAAGTAAAACTACAAGAACTGCTACACAAGTCTGCTGTCCCATACCATCTCTATCCACGCTGTAGGATTTAGAGAAAAATATAGCTGTAACTTTGTGTGCGCATGTGACTCCGATCGCGAATCAACGCACCTCATCCGTCCTCGGCCTTGATTATTTCCCCATAGATCAGTATCGTCTCGTTCGCTTTCCAACAAACATCTGACTTTGGTAGTTTTCGTCATAAATTTCAGGGCTCTGCCTTTTTGGGCGGCGGGGCATTACTCTCGCGAACCAGATGCAGCTCATTGGAAGGAAACTCTCCTCCGAAACGCCAAATCAAGTTGGGACCTTCTAATCCACGCAGAAGCACGAGTTACCCATGGTGACTGCGGAATATTCTGCGGCTCGAATCGAGCGAAGCAACCGGGTATCTATCCTTGCCGTTGCTGTTGCAAGTCTTCTCATGCCTTGTCCTTAAGATTGGCGGTGGTATTACCATCCTCATCTTGGTACAGGCCATGCTCCTTAATGTAATCGACCACAGCAGTGGGTACGAGGTAGTCAATGTTCATGCGACGCTTAGATAGCAGTCTGATTTTTGTCGACGAGACCTCATTCGGGACAACCTGGGGTATCGAGTAGATGTTGTCCTCCCACTCCTTCGGAGTCCCCATAGCCTCTTGCATATCGGTACCAGCACGCTCGATGACGAAGGCGCCATACTTGCCCAAAATATGGGCAAGATCGTCTTGGCTCCACACGCCCGGCGTGCTCATTGTCTGAATCAAGTCTGCGCCCGCCAGAAGAGCAACGCGAACGGGCTGCTTTTCGCCATTACTATTCTCAACGCCTCCGAGGACGTTGTTGACTTCATGCTCGAAGTGATCTAATACCTTGGCAGTGGGCCTTTTGTCCGCCAAGGTCGAGTCAGTAGCTGGCCATCGTATGATTGGCAATAGATGGCAGATCAACTCACATGTATTCGGAGTGCATAGCCTCCCATGGGTCCACCATCAAGTAATCCGTGGTCTGTGTCCTCGTCTGGAGAGCCAATTCTGCCATGCGTAGGCGATGGTGTGCAGGAGCCAGCCCAACCTTTTTGTAGGCATCGCCGACCGGCGAAAGGTAGGTGCCGATGACGGTGAAATTTGTGTTGCTCTTGACAAAATCGTGTGCAAGCGAAAACATGCGAAGATGTAGGAAGGTGATGGGCGAGAAGCTGCCGCAGGCGACGAGTACTAAGGGCGTCTTGCCGGGCTCGATGTGGCCCGTCTGTAGACGACTCGTGGGAAAATGGTAGTTCTCTAGCGACATGTTGGTGGTTGGTGAGGCGGGAGAGTCTGTTGATGACGAGGTTGTTGTGTGGTGGCCGGAATCAGAAGCCATGGCGTTCTGAAAGGATGGGTTTTGTCTACCTAGTGCGGCAGGCAGTTTGCAGCGATTGTTAGGGCGCTGGCTAGCAGTGAAGCCAAGCCGTAGTGTGTTTGTTGTAAACCTGGACAACGAGGGGCAAGCGATGACGAATCTTTGGTTTGCTTCTGATCGGAAGGGCGGGTGGATGATAAGATAAGATCTGAGCAAAATCAATCGGGAACCCTTCGGTCGGGAAAGAGTATATGCCAACGCAAAGATAAGTATAAGGTAGGTTAGGTAAGTAAGTAGGTATGTGTTGGATTCACAGTGGTTGATGAGCAAAAGAGTCACCAAAAGTCCACTAGTTCGAGGGAAATGATGGATGGTATTAAATGTATGGCCAAAGGGAAAGTCGTCTCTCCACTGGGTTCGGCTGTTGGGAACTGAAGGTCAGGTCTGCTGAAAGAGGGATCGAGCGAGAGACTGCGAGACTATCGTTTATCAAGCAGGGCAGCGCCTGAATCAGGATGGGAGGATGGGTCCAAACCCAGGCAGGCGAAAGTGGGCGGGCGGCGGACACGGGCGGATTGCGGATTTGCGGATGACAGTGGGCAGTGGGCAGGTCGACGCCTTTGTTTGGCCACAGCTCACCGATCAGCAATGCACGCACTGTATGTACAATGGATAATGGTCGATTGAGGGTTCTAGACGGGAGTCTCGCCGCTGGGGAAGTTGTTGGTCTGCGTGCCACCGTGTTACGACTCCTGCCTCACTGATCACTGCCAAGCTGCTTCGAGCCCTGGAAGCCTTCTGTGCGGCGTGTGGTGTATCTCCGTAAGTTCCAGCTCCGAACTCTTATTAGCAGCAGTCATCAGATACCTAGGTAAGCTACGGCCTAAGGTTAAGTAACTGCGCCGTAGCTACATAGAGGCTAGCTAGGTATCATGGACGTCACTGAGTTGCCATGCCTACCTTAGGTACACAACTTAGTTTGGAGATATGCTCTGGACATGCCTTGTAATAAACACGAGACATATATTATTAGTCACTCGTCTGCTCTATTACGGTAGTATCCTGTTTGCAGATCTGGTGCCCTTCAGGCGTTGCGCTTTGCCAGCGAAACCCCTCCCAAACCCCGTTGCAGTTTGGTGGCGTCCAGGCCAAAAAACCCCTGCTGGGCTAGTTAAGATACAAAACAGACAAAGAGGCGTATGACCCTAGAGAATGCGGGCGAACGGCATGCAAGACGCGGATACGGATGATCTATTCCCTTGTGTACGGAGTATCCAGGCAGGCATTGCGCCGGGACAAGACTTGAAACGGAGTGAAACTTCTGGGGACGGGACGCAATGGGTATGGGCAGCGCAGCAGAAGGGGTCGTCGACTACAGTATGCGGTATCTTGGTTGGCTGGGTATAGCGACTGGAGCAGAACTGGAGCAGAAGCACCCGTAATCTGTTGAAGCTAGCCACTCAACTTATACCGTCCCAATGCTACCCTGGCCTTCCTTACCTGGTCCAGATTGCTCGACAGAAACGCAATCGCAACCGTTTGCCGTTCAGCGCCCATATCAACTACAACTTTGTCCTTCCCCCTTCGCTTGCCCATTCCCATCAACGTCCCCTCTCTGCCCTCCGCTCGCGAAACAAAGCCCCACGTGAACCTCTCGGCGCATTGCCTTCGTCCAGTGAGTGCTCAAGCGCTAAAACGCCATGTATCTCGGGAGGAGCACCGGAGCTTTTCAAGTGGAGTGATATCCCATGCAGGTAGCTCTCCTAAGTCGCCCCGATAGCGGGGTGTTAGTCCTCCATTTCCTGTGGCCTGTGACGAGAAATTTTTGCATTTCGCCGTGTAGAACAGCCCATTCACCGGGAAAAGCTTCCTTTTGTCGGCGGCGGCATTAGGGTGATTTCAAATTATACTATCAAGGTTCACCTTCTGCTCCACGGGATTTTTATGTCGGTGAGATAAACAGACAATTGCCGAGTTATTATGCAGAGATGCATCACCGCAGCAAAAGACGTAAAGCCAACGACTCACTTACGAATTGCGGGATTTGCATTTGCGTTTATGTCACGTGTTGTTTTAGAGATAGGTTACTGAGCTTTTTGTGTTGTTATTGTTTTGGCATCAAGGCCAAGAACACTATAGAGGTGCATACTTGTAGTAGTCCTATACTCATTATTAAGAAACCCATGTTGGTCTTAATAGAGGCATGTTGAGTAAAGGAACTTGATAAAAGGTACTCCGTACTTGCTTGTGCTTCTCTGAGGAAAGGTTAAACTGTATAAGCATGCAAAAAGCTCAAAAAACATGGCGTCACCCGGAATCGAACCGGGGTCTACACGGAACAGTTGTGTTTCCACAACGTGTTGTACTGACCACTATACTATGACACCTTGTAGTTGTCTGGTGACGAATTGACTTGAGTAACTTACTCTTAACAGAACTCTTATTACTAAAAATTAAAGCATTTCATCTGGCAATTTTTAATCGCACTCTAACCATCATGATTTCCACTTGCCCCGTCAATTCCATTCAAGTGCTTGAAGCTTTTGTTTTCTACCCAAGGCTATAACGAGAGGGTTCGCCTACCTTCAATGTCCTTCATCATTGGTGACAAGTATCAAGTATGTCCTAATTAGGTATGCATGGTATCTGGGTGAGAGAAGCCAATCCTATAAGCACACACATTAATAGTTATTTCCTACAACCATTATCAAACTATCTGGTGGATATATATCTTGATGGTGTGTTCTCGGCCGGACAGACGAACACCGTGTTTCATCATCTGTCTGCGGTACAGTAGAGTCCCAGTGGTTTCAAGAGGTAGGTAGATATGCAAAGAAGAAACTAGTTGTCTTCCTTGAACACGATGCAGGTTTCCTGGTCATTCCCGATCGAGTGCTCGTCGAACGTAACCACAAGCTCCATATCGTTCCCCATCACGTCCGCACTGACCCCAACACACTCCATCTCCTGCGGTTCCTCATCCTCTTCGTCTTCACCCTCGCCCGTGAGAAAGGCCGTCCTGTGCGAAAACAGCTCCGTCGTCTCAGTTTCATGGCGCTTCACGCGGATCACATGGACTTGGTACGTGTACACGACACCAGGTGCCGTATTGTAGCTATCCATCCTGCTTCTCTCGCGGCTCGCAGTAGCGGCGGCTCCCACTTCGAGAGGTATGGGCTCAGCTGGAGCCGGCCGGGACATATCTGCCAGGCTGACGCGGTTGAGGTAGTCTCGGAGAGCACTTCAAAGGAGTCTCTCGCTACCCGCAGCCCAGAAACAATGTAGAAAGGACGGTTGCCGAACAAGCTCTGCTTCATGTGTTTTTTCACGGGGGCTAACTCCACAATCTTTTGAAGAGCATCCGCGGCCAAGCCCTTCTCGAAAATTCGTATTTCGAGGTCCACCTTGCCCAATGACTTGATCTGGCTATGGGACAGGTTGGCGCTCCCAGACGCTGAGGCTAGGTCGACGACCTTTGCGAAGAAACTCCCACCTATTGATCGCTTGGAGCCGCCGTTGTGGCGATGGTCGGTCTCGGTGGTGGTAGTGACTTGGGCAATGCGATATCAGGGAATTCATCGTTTCTCAGAGCGGTGAGAATACGGGTTGGCCTGCTGGGATGTGAGATCACTGTTCCAAGTGCCAGTTCTCCGTCAGGCAAGAAGCTAAAGTGGGGTGGCAAGAACCAGGTCCTTTGCGTCATGGCGATCTATCAGACGGATTAGATCCTGTGCTATGAAGGATCGGATATCTGATGATAGTAAGTCCTGTGTTAAAGATCGATGTAATATAGGAAATGCAAGTTGTGTGTCCGCGCTGGTGCCTGGGGCGAAACATCTATATACTCCCGGTGACACAGCCTTGACAGCATGACCCAATCAAGGCCGTCGTGAAGCCAGTCCGGTCAGCGTGGGGGCTAAACGGACTTTTCAACCGTCCATCTGGCATCAGTGATGCATATCGACGTTACCAGCGACGGCATAGATATACTAAGACTTTTGCTAATATCAAAATTCAGTAGTGGTTGGCGGCTATTGATGTCTCCGAAAGAGCGCCCATCATCATCATCCAGTCCACCGCCATACACCCTTCCGATTATCTCTGAGTACCCGTTACCGGGTCCCTGTCATGCATTCAACATTATCTCTGCTATCGCAAACGGTCGAAGTCCTCCATACATCCCAAAATTGCACGATATCTTGCATCATGGCTTCCACAATCCCTCCAGAACGAAATTGGATCAACCCATAACTGACGATTAGTGCACCTTGCTTTCATATGTTTGAACAAGGCCTCCATACCTCTCGTTTCCCACACACGCTGCAGTTTCGCGCTGTCACGTTCAGTGATTGAGAAACTACCTAGTGCAGGAAGAGCATCGACGTATGAAAGAAACGTGGCACTTATCCCCGCTGCGACTGCTGTGGCGACTGACGAGCCGGGCTCGATTGCATTGGGGTACTTTGTGCATACGCCAGAGAGAAATTCTCTAGGTAAACTGTCTCCGTAGGTACCCAGGGCTACAGGGCCGTATTCGCTATGTATGGAACTGCTCTTGAGGAAGTAACCATAGGGATCGGTGGCGTGAATGGACATGACAGAATCGAGCCGGGCAGGGAAACATTCGACGTCGGATGCTGAGTTCCCAGCACTGGCCAACAGGATTATGGATTTTCCTCGAGTTTTGTTCGCTTCTTGAATGGCATTTTCTATGTCTATGTCCGCCCTGGGAAATCCAAAAGACATGGAGATGATATAGGCCTTCTGTTTGCCGCCCGCAGCCCATTCGATAGCCTACTCATACATCTTGGTTAGTCGAAGCCTCTGAAAACGCCAGTACTCTACAGATCATGATCTTCTCAAACCTTTGCAATTGATTGCTGCCTTCCTTCTAGCTCCTTCGAGTTCGCTGCAATCCGAGCCACAACGATTGTGGCAAAAGGAGCACACTTCATTGCCAGCCCGATCATGAACGTTCCATGGCCACAGTTGTCGACCATGCCTGACCCGTCTACGAAGTCCTTGAACTCAATTCGACTTGTTGCATCCTCGCCAAACTCTGAGTGTAGCAAGGCCGGATCCAATCCAGTGTCGAGGATTGCGATGACAGGCCGCCGGCTGCCCTTTGTCACAACACTCGTTCCAATTCTCCAAAGGTTGGAAAGCCACTGTATAGATTGTGTACTACGCCCCGCATGGAATTCCGCTAATGGCTGTGTTGGCTGATCCTGGCGATACTCATTTGATGGTCTATTCTCATGCCTTCTTCTGATGTATAATGTCGTCCTGTCCGGGTTTCCGAATCCCTCATTCACCAACCAGGCCAGGGGCGGACGGCTTTGTTGAAGATCAGACGTTTCCGCTCAAGGATCCCGTCCTGATTGTTCCCTGTACCGTTGATGATGTTCTCTCTGTGATGGCTTGGCGACTGCTCCTCTCATGCAGGGTTGAAGGCTTGATCTCGACGCAAAAGCTCACAACTTCGTCGAAAACAGACTTGTGCTCGAAACCCTTCCATACAGTACTTTTTAGTTCTCTGAAACGGTTTCGTGCCAACCTATGGTCGCTGTTCACTCGCGACATATAGGTTACGCACGGCAACGTGGGGAAGGTTTCACCAAGTCCTATCTCGAGAAGCAATATACCCAGGTCGAAGATGCGAGGGTAGCTGTGAGTCATCAATTCGTCCCGTATAAATTCCTGCGACTCGTCGGCATCGTCTTTTCCAGATGGAAACGATAGGTATGCCCGTAAGGGCATGCTGGCTGGCGAAGAGCCTCCACCATTGTCCACTGGCATAAAATATATGTTGCTGCTTGTCCACTTCATACGCTTCAGTTTCGAATCGTAGAACATCATATAAGCTCGTGCAATGTTATATGCTAAGACAAGCTTGTCTTTGATCTTGAGGTCATAATATCTGAGCACGCTGGAGAGTGACTCCCCACGACCGGGCCTGGGGGCTAGTTCAAGAGAGCCGTATCTTCTCAACTTCGAAAGCCCTTTAGACGGTACCAAAGCAACTGGTATTCGAACGTTTGACTGAAGATCCAGAATTGAGCAGAACCTTTGGTTACATATAGGTTCAGACTCAATGTTGGAGTTATCATCTGACCATCTTGCCCACGTTAGTTAAGGATCAGTGGTGTAGGAATCAATAAGCCGAACACACACATTTCTAACAGAAAGTCTTGCCAGTAAGCCATATCCATCGTTGATACCAGAAAGTTGAATGTTGGGATTTTGGAATTTTCCTTTGCTAGGCATATTCTCGTTGGATGCCACTGCGATTGGTCGCTATGGCTGTCTCCCTCATCGACATGCAGAGTTGGATCGCATTTGGTGTGGTGTTCAAGTGCCCTAAAGGTTTCATTGCTGAAACTGTCTAGTCTGTCCGTTGATAATCGATTCTGGATGTTCAAAGGAAGGCTATTCCCGTCGACAAAAAGATCTTTGTGAAGCTGCGTGCAATCCTCCTCCAAAGCGCGCTTGAGGCCACTCTTCCCCGGTTGACTGAAGAAAGCTTCCAAGCGATCGGCCTTCAGCAATGAGGTTCCAGGTTCGGTATTAGCTGAAAATAAAGCATCACAGTCGCTCGTGAGGTGGACATGGTGATCATCATGTGACCGCTAGCGGTTCAATTATCAGTGAGTCTTGAAACCATTGTTGGAATATTAGTCTTTCCCTTGTTTCACTTACACGGTAAATACCAGCCAAAGTCCCCAAAATCCTTCTGCATGATTTTTCGATTTCAGGGTCGATCTGATCAGCTGGAAGAGAGTTAAGACCTTCGTTGATCAGGTGCAGCCTTGTAGCGATATTACCAGCTTCTTTTCGAACATGTCCAGGCAAACGCGATGGAGAGAGAGTGCACAACCTGAGAAGAGTCCCGGATATGGGCAAGGACCATTTCATCAGTACGGCCGAGCCAGATGGATGCGGCATTTCTCGATTCTAGTCTGTGTGAGCAGCGTGATAGTCTGATGTGCAACAGTATAGAAGGGAACCGATACCGTTGATGGATATAGGCTGTGGCTGACCCCGCTCTTGTTCAATGAAAGCATCCAATAGTACAGAGTCGACCTTGACGCTTATCTTGCAAGACTTGCCTATCTTATTCTCTGAAGACTTTTCGTTCGTCTACATATACCTGTACAGGTTTTGTTGACTTGAGCCGAGCAACATATGCCAGTTGGGCTATGCTCCTCCCCAAGACAAGACCACGAATGGCTCTTTGTAACTTAATGATTTGGTCCCTTAACCCTCACCTCACGCCAGAGCTATAGCCAGCCAATATGGAGCCAGCCAAGGATTTTACGGCGGAGAACCGGTTTTCGTCTTGGGTCTCCGATCTGAGTAAGATCTGCCTCGCTAAATTTGACCAGATCATGGGTATCTGTAGCTCGGACGACGATGCGGAGCTTCTCCAATATCGCATAGCAGACTTCAAGTTGTGGGCTGACGGCGTCGGCGCTTTGGCGAAGCCTGGCCTCTCCTTGGACAAAAGATTCCAACACCGACCACATGATTTGGAGTTGATAAAAGCCGTCTTGATTATGCTTGCCAATTTCCTGGAGGACGTTGTATTTGAGATAACAAATCATGGCTCGAACAAGACGCTCAACAACGTCGATTCATCCATCAAGAATCTAGCAATGATTGGGATGGCGATCCGCCGTACTGGAAAAGCGTCACGTCGGCGAAGAGCTGACGAATCCTTTGATCCCATCGACTACCAGGACCTAAGACAGCATCTTGAGTGTATTGTCCTACTTCGCCCGAGTGCGGATCAGCCTCGATTTGAGGAACTTAATGCTTCGGAACCAGACGAGTCCTTAGCTTCAAGCTTGACAAACGAACCACACTCAAACGAGGAGATTGTATCGATCTTGGATAAACTTGCGGCTTCTAGGATGAGCAACCTTGCGAGCTCGAAACTGAGTAAGGTTCAAACTCGACTTATTGAAGCGAATTTGAGAAGAAGGCTTCGATTTTCGTTGGCCCAGAAAAGGTCGCAATATGCTAAAATGGAGCAAGAAGTACAGGCAAACGAAGCTCCGGAGGAAGAGCAGTTGGTTGACACCAGAGTGGAAACCCAGGACCCAACCGTAAAGCTGACACTTAGGTCCAAGTCGAAAGACAAGGAACGAGGCAGCCAAAATATCGGTGAACTCTCAGTTCCCTCAACAGCAACACAATCTATGAAGTTTTCACTGTCTGGAAAGAATACCCATAAGATCGCGCCATCGCAGATCTCTTCGATCGGTGCCGAAGGCGAATTCCCTAAGCCCCCAAAGGAAGCCCCAAGTCGGTTGGTCACTAGATGTCCTTGTTGTTACCAATCTTTGCCCGTCGAGGTGACTACCGACCCCAACGCATGGAGGTAAGTCTGAACGGCTTACTGGTTGATCATAAGTGGCAAAATGTAGCTTACACATTCTAGACAACATCTTATCAAGGACCTGTGTCCATACACTTGTATTGCACAGCACTGTCCTGCACCACACCTCACTTTCGTCACTCGAAAATAGTGGGAGGATCACTTCCAGATAGATCACCCACTTGAGTGGCAATGTCTTATGTGTGACGAAGATGTGGTGTTTACAGTGAGAGAAAGCCTGGAAAACCACGTTGGTGCCAACCATCAGGATGCATTAGCGAATCACTCGCTAGCTGATGTTGTTTCCTGGTCCGCAGTGCAGTCCATGGGTGTCCAATGTTGTCCTTTGTGTTCGCCTCATGGACCAAAGGACTCCCCGGAGCTGGTCGATCATGTTCTCCGCCACGCATGAGTTTGCCCTCCGCGCTCTCCCCTGGCCGTATCATGACCTTGACAACTTGAACAAGCCAGTAGGGACTTGGAGTCTCCCGGAAGACGGGGAAGAAGCCAATAGACTCGAATATTGGATTCATTCGACGTCACACGACACCCAAGGGGTTTACAGCTGTCGTCCTTTGAACGCCCCAATAAAATGCTACCAGTGGTGAAAGACTCGATAGCGGATATAGATTACTTTGCTGGGAATGAATACTTTCGAAACGAGTCTCCAGAAAACTCTTTGCGCGCCTACCAAAGCCAAGCCTCCACCACCAAAGATAGCTCAACCAGCACCAAGGGTAATATACAAGCCGCGGCCAAGTTATGTTACTTATATTCAGGACTTAGGCTAATAATTGTGTATAGGTGATGTACCTCAATACTATATACCGCTGCTCCAAAATTGCAATTTCACTGGGCAGAGTGCGATTCTCGAGGCGCTCCAGCAGAAACTGTTTATCTACCAAGACTGCCAGAAGCTTGCTATCGTAGGACTTGGCGGCGCTGGCAAGACCGAGATAGCGCTGCAGTTTGCCTATTGGGTGAAGGACTATCAGCCAGACTGTTCCATCTTCTGGGTATCCGTCGCCAGTCACACCAGTTTTGAGCAGGCATACCTAGAGATCCGAAAAAAGCTTCGTATACCTATAAATATCGACGAGAAAGACCCGAAAGACACAGTGCGAAGGTACCTCAGCTCGGATGAGGCCGGGCGATGGCTACTCATAATCGATAATGCGGACGATATAAAGACGGTATTCGGATCGATCGACGGCACAGCAGGCATCAACCAGTTTCTTCCAGAGAGCGAGGGCGGTCTCATCCTGTTCACTACCAGGTCCATCGAGGTGAGCTCACGGGTAGCACAAGGTAACGTGATCCAGCTGTCTGAAATGGATATATCGGAAGCCGTGAGTTTATGAAAGAATTCGCTCCATCGGACGCGGTTAGTCGAAGATGAGGCTCTAGTGATCGAATTGCTAAGACAAATTTCATACTTACCCTTGGCGATTGTACAAGCTGCGGCGCATTTTAATCACAACGGGCAACTTTCAATGAGGGATTACATAGACTTATGTCGCGATACTAACCGGAACGACTTACATAAGACGATGGTGTATCAAGGAATTCCGAAAGAGCTGGCAACGGCGTACATCGCATCGTTCGAACAGATTCAGAATACGGATAGTGATGCGGCAAATCTACTGTCGTTCCTTTCGTGTATTGAGTCAAAGGCTATCCCGCGCTCGCTCCTCTTAGAACCGATGAGGGAGGAAAAGACAGGTCGTGCGATCAACATCCTGTGTAGCCATAATTTTCTCGCTGTCCGGGAAGATAACGAAATGTACGACATGCACAGTCTAGCACATTCAGCGGTGAAGCTATGGATCACAGAAGCATCGCGCCAGAAGGAAACGACGATTCGGGCTCTCCAGCGTCGTAGGTCGGTCTTCCCCTGGCCCGACCGCGCGAACCGCCGGGTATGGCAATCATACCTCCCTCATGCCCTCCGGCTCTTAAATAATAGTGAGGCGTGTTACGTGGACGAGCGATTCGATTTGTTTTATCAGGTTGGAATATACTTGAATGAAGGCCGGCATTTTAAGGATACTATACGATGCTTTGAGGAAGTTGTTCGATGGAGAAAGGCCTATTTGGCGAATGACTTCGTTCGACTAGCATCAGACCATGCTCTTGGAAGCGCATACCTTGACGATAGACGGATTCAAGAGGCGATTGAGATACTCGAACAAGTGGTGAAGATACGGGAAACGATACTCGATAAAAACGAACACACTCGACTTACGTCAGAATACGAGCTGGCGAGCGCATACCTCGCCGGTAATCGGATCCAAGAGGCTATTAAGATACTCGAGCATATAGTCGAGGTACGGAAATCGGCACTCGACGAAAAGGATCCCGATCGATTAGCTTCAGAATATATGCTCGCGCGCGCATACCTCTCCGACAGACGGACCAGAGAAGCGGTTCAAATATTCGAGCGTATAGTTGAGATACAAAGAACAAAGCTCGACGAAACGGACCACGATCGATTAGCGTCAGAACACGAGCTCGCAAACGCATACCTTTCCTATAAACGGACCGAAAAGGCGATTGAGATATTCGAGTACGTAGTAAAAATAAGGAAAAAAACGCTTGACGAAAAGGATCACGATCGATTATCGTCAGAATATGCCCTCGCAAGCGCATACCTCGCTAACAGACGGATCCGAGAGGCAATTGACATCCTTGAATACGTCGTGGAGGTGGAAAATCAACTTTTTGATAAAGATGACCCGAATCGATCTGTATCCTTGGATTTACTGAGAGATGCACATTGGCGTTTAGAAGGCTGAATGGGAGACCGGAAGTCATGTATACTTGTTAGTTGTATTGTATTCATGATCCGCGACGAGAACCATTTGCTGTCGCTGGCAGTAGACTACAGTCGATGTATGCACAATTCCAGAGTCTGGAAGTCGTGATTCAGAACAATAGTAACCAAATCAAATTCTTCTCTTGAGCCACTTCCTCTTTGGAATGGTGTACATCATTTTCCAGCGGCTTACGAACTTCGGATCCTCAGTTTCGTGTTTGCGTGGGTAGTCTTGGGAGCGAAGGCTGTCTAATGCTTCTGTACGAAGGGCGGTGAAGTCTATCTTGAATCATGTGGCTGACGTCGAGTGGGATGCTGATAGATGCCTTTGATTCACCGAGATGAACTGTTACAAGCCCTATAGTACGATATGACCCTAGACTAATATTTCTAATATAAAGTATACACGGCGGACGCTGAACTCATAGATTTTACTGTGCCACTTAGAAATGAGTTCAAATCAGGAATACCAATAGCGCTGATAGGAATTGAGCCCATCTCCACTTATCATTCACTCTCTTTAGGTAGTCTTTGTTGGACGACTGTAAAGTTTGGAGGAACTGCCATGATTGACAAGAATGGCCAAACCGTGACATCTGTCGCGTGCAGCAGGGAACGTCACTTTCTGCCGCCTGACCTTAAGCTGCAACCTGCCGTAGGAGAAAAGGTTGTCTCTAATCAACGCTCAGGCCAACCGTAGTACAACTACACACTGGAATAAACGCCTGCTAAAGCCTTTCACGTGTACTTGGTATGGAATGGCCGCTGGGATAGCTGTTGAAAACCTGAAGCGTTGCTTCCGATTTAGAAGTGTACTGGACCGTCCGAGCGGCGTTATTCCGTATACCAATGGCGGCAGAATCCTAAACTGCGGTTCATTGGTTTATCTAAACCAGCCTAGCCTGCTACGGTGCATTGGTGCAGTCCCTAGGTATGTGTGCGCGTACCTTAAATGTTGGTGCCTCCGTATGTAGCTCGGTCAACGAGCGACCTGCAGAACAGGCAACAGCTACCAAAGGGAATCACATTGCCTTGGAAGCGACTTGCAAAGGGAAACCACGCAACTGCCAGTTCTCCATGGAGGGGCTATATGTGCTGTGCTGGAGTTGCCGCCAAAGCATGAGCTGGGTGTGTGGGAATCTGGTGTGGACTTGTGAGCCTCAACTCCCTCATATCGCGTCAAGCCTATCAACTTACACGGTCCCAGGTGGTTGTCAAACTCTGAGCCCGGAGAAAAGCGTGTTGCTTCATATTTTATTTTTCCTCACTCGCCGAGATTCTTCTCCGTATCAATTACTGACCACTCGCCTTTTTGCAAGAAGATTCGCCTGGATGGACGTCATATCCGGCACTTTCTCTTGCTCGACTTCGCGGCAACACTTCGGGATGGAGACCTGTCAATCGTCACAGGTTCGCGATTAGGACTCGGAACTCGATCCCCATACCAAGAACCCACTCTGTATATTGCAAACCAGCATGGATAACTTCCTGGGCCAGAGGGCCTCATCCTCGGCCAATGGTGACGATGATGCTCCCGGCCTGCTCCTGTCAGATAGTCAGATCAGTGACCTGGACCTGTCGTCAACCACGGTGACCCAAGAAAGCACTGACGAGCATGGGTTCATGAGATCACCCCTTGCGCCTCTCAATACGAATCGAAAAACACCACAAACGCAGCTCGCACCGAGCGAACACAGCAAAGTCTTCCCATCCCGGAATCGGAGGCCGTTTCATATGTCTTCCCCTTATGATTCCCCATCCAAACCCAATCACCACCGCACATCAAGGAACCCTGCGCCGAGCAGCCGTCCACACGGCCGATCCTTGGTACCGGAAATTTACACGTCGATTTCTCTGCCCCCTGACCGGTTCGAAGATGATGCCGTACCTATTGACTCCAGGCGTCTGCCGCTACACCCCGACGAATCGCAGCAAGACCTGGCCGAGCGTATCAATGCACTGACCCAGGCCATCCAGTCCAACACACAATTCTGTCTCGATTTGTCGGGGCAGATGCTCACTCTAGCCAGCCAGGACACGCATCTACTCCCGGCTTTATCGTCCAGGGTGTCCTCGGCTGTCACCAGCTATGTCGTAGAGCCGGCGCGGAGGCTACCGGGCGCATTGATGACATACTACCCTGCGCTGCGAGACTACGAAGGTAAACTGCGACAGGCCTTGGCAAACTGCGCCAACGGGCGGGAGATGGCGCTAGCACAGGGGGTGGGAACCGACAGCGATGTGAAAAGACTCAAGGATCGGTTAGTGGAGCAGGATGTTCTGTTGAGAGACTCTAGTTCCCACATGCAGCGACTCATACGGGAGCGGGACACCCTCCGGCAACAGCTGGGTAACCCCCAAGTGAACTCGGGAGCTTCAGAAACCGACAGTGGAACATTACTGGATGGGCAGAAGCACAGCAACCATCATGGCCGCTTGGAACGAACAACCAGTCTGGAAGGCCGCAGGGACGACTCCGCCGTACTTGCTGATCAACTTAGAGAGCTCCGAATCCTCGTAGACCAACTCGCGCTGGACACTGCATCCAACCACGACAGGAAAAGCAATGACACCAATGAAGAGGATGAACACGATGGCGCTGATAGCCAAGCCGACGAAGATGAAAGCGATTGGACGTTGTTATGATACTTATAAAAAGTTAGCGTCCTTCTTGTATACGCATATGGGATGGACCAGGATAGATTTGGGATCACAGCGAATGCATTCCGGAGCCAACTTGTAACTGGCGTATAGCAAGTATTGGCTCCAGTTGGACAATGTCCACACTTAGATGCAGATTCATGCCAAAACCAAAAAGACAATAGAAGTAACTAGCCAGTGCGTGCAATTTGCTTCAAAGAGAGTGATTTAACCAAATTGCAGAAGTTTGGTGGTATACTTGCCCCTTTTTCCTCTCTTCTAGTTTCGTACTACCCCCTTTCCACCCTATCATGTCAATACTGAAAACTCTCAAACACCACATCTTCCCCTTCGGTCCACTCCAACAACCTCTTCATCAGCTCCGGCCCCGTACAGCAGAAGAACCGTCTCTTGTTATCCCCAGACTTGCCGCCAGCGGCGGCGCTGAGGACATCGTCCTGCTCCATGCGCTTCATCTTGACGACCACGCCCATCTCTTCTAGCCGCGCTATTTTGAGTCTATGTTCTTCATCATTGGCTTGTCCATCACTGCCACTATCGGCGGAGCCTGTCACGAAGAGCGTGGTGGTGCCGTCTCCCCCCAGCGCAGGGTCCTTCTCAGCGACCTTGACCGCAAGCGCCAAGTCCTCACGCCGTAGACTCCAGAGAACCACCACTGGCAGCAGTGTGTCGCCACCGCCGGAGTTTGACGATGATTTTATTACGCCATGAGCGGCGTGATCCCCACGCCCCCTGCTACGAAAACACTCGTTGTCCTTTGCGCAGGCTTCTCTGTACTGTTTTCTGCTGCTTGCGCAAGGACCGGCAGCCGGAACGCCTCCTCGCCGCCAAAACCCAGGACCGGCCGCTCGAGCGGCACACGCAGGTTCCACTTGGCGAGTAGTCGTGTCGCGGGGCCGTGGCGGCGGGCCGTGATTTCGAACTCAACAGGCGCAAGTGGATCGGAAGAGGGCGGCGCACCAGTGGAACTGCTGATGGTGAAAGTCCGCACGAAGTCGTCATTCAGGCTCTGCGGGTCGTCGTCCCGCATGTGGCTCCAGCCATGGTCGAGTTCCGGGCTGAAGTCGAGCGTGACGTGCTGCCCCGGCTGCCACAAGGGCGGCGCTTGCGTTGAAGAGGAGGAGGCAGAAGAGCTGCTGGGAGACAAGGATAGCTGGAATACATAGCACGAAATCGTGGGCGTGATCTCCTCCTGCGCCACGAGCCGCGCGGTGCCGAGGCCGGCTTCGTCCGCCGTGGTTCCGGCAAGGGTCTTCTCGGTGGCGAGACGTCGGACCGGCGGGTTGTAGGGCGAGTAGTCTATCACGGAGCCGCGGAAGGGCAGGCCGCCTTTCACGAAGCGGGCTTCCAGCACGTCAATGCGGACGGCGAGCTTCGTGCGCGGCAGGTACGCGGCCACCTCGCCGCCCACGAGGATGGAGGCGCGGCCCGTGAGGTAGAGGACGTCGCCCATCGCGAAGTCCGGGACGGCGAGGCCGACGCCGGGGTCCGTCTGCAGGTTGCCGAGGGTCTGGCAGAGCCGGTTGCCGCTGTACTCCGGGTAGACCAGCGTGGTGGCGTCGTTGCGGAACACGCGCACGAGGCCCGCGGGGCCGCCGCGATGGTTCGTGTCCATGCTCTCCGCCTCGCTCCCGTTGTTTTTTTTTGGTGGCGGCGCCATGCTTGCTCGAGATGAAGAACAAATCCGCCTTGTGGACGAGCTCGATTGCCTCATCCGATAGGGGTAAGCCCAGCCGCCCCTGACTTACGAGCTGGGGCCGTGGAACGTGTGGCAGGCACAATGCGCTTCTTGTTCAAGTACTTGGGGCAGTTTCCCAAGCTCTCCGTGACCTGGAAGGCCATCTGCAGGTCCGCGAGGGCGCCATCCTGAATCCCCCTCTTTCGTTTTCCTCGCCACCGGTCCCGCCCCCAAATAACGCACCCAGTACCGGGTCGAATCGCGCATCCACCGCGGCCCCGCGGACGCCCAGCACGCCCTGCGCGACGGGCCGGCAGAACCCGGCCTCGCCGCCCCAGATGGTGGTCCACGGCCGACCGTCGCGGTCCAGGGCGCCGAAGGCGACGAGGGGCGAGCTCTGCACGCGGTACCCGTACGAGGGCTCCAGGCCGTGGTAGGTGGGGTTGTCACGCGGTCGCTCACGGTCGCCGAGGAGGGTCTGATGGATCGCGCGCTCGCCGGCGTGCCATCCTGCTGCTCCGGACGCCACGGCTGTGGCCATGTCTTTCTCTGGTCCGGGCTCTTCGTCCAAAGAATAAAAGGGTTAGTAACTAGAGAAAACTGGATTGTGGGCTCCGAACAGTTCTGCTTGGTTTACAGCGTGTTTGTTCTAAGCTCGAGGAGGATGTGCCGAGGTAGAAGAATGCACCCAATAGATAGACGTTTATGACGGACTTAAGAAGAGAGAGTAGGCATAGCATCTGGCATGTTTCTGCACAGTCGGGACGGAAGGTATTATAAGAATCCCATCATCCGCCGATTCTTGTCTTTACCCATCTATCTTCGATGCTGCTTTAATACACACATGCAAGCATGATTTGTCATGCCTAGTACCGAAATACAGTTGCGCCCTTTCGTGAGATTATCGCAATTCACGGTGGGATGGATGTGGGATACATCCAAGCGTGGTAGTGCATTCGTCTAACGCCCTATGGAAAACAAGGACACCCACCCTATACCCCTATCGGCTAGCTTGCATCTAGATGATGCACGCCCTACCTATGCGGGGGATTCTGTGCCGCATTCGCCTCCGCTAGGCCGCTGGCGGCGTTTGCTCCGCACTTTCCCGTGCAGCAAAGGCCGAGTCCAACAACTGCTTTGTTCATAATCCCGCTCATCGTATCCGAAAGGCATAGCAAGCGTCTGTACTCGGGCTTCACTCGCGCGTGTTCTTGTATACCGTCCGATCATGAACGGCTGTGAGTTGGTACTATTTATCTTCATTACGTGCCAGCCAGAGAGAATGCCCACCAGCATTGATGTAGCTTGCATGTAAAAAACTCACAGGATTGGCGAACACAACATCAGGTGGCTATCATTTCGAACTCAACTAACTCGATGAGCATTAGCACCAGAGGCAACGACTCAAGCGACTATAATATGTAATCTGTACGGATGGATGCCACTGATCAGTGGTTTAGTCTTGCATACAGACAGGCACTGATAGCGAGATATCCTAATCTTGACCATATATCACATCCTTAGTCCGGCTCTCTGGCAACACGACCAACGACCCCATCTTATTCCCCTTCTCGATCACGCCCTCCAAAGTAGTATTCCGCGGCGCCCAGACCTTGAACCGGGCGCTCCAGCGGTCCGGCCACGCGGCCAGGAGCCGGATATCGTCGCCGACGAAGGTCTGGACGAGCTGCTCGTGCAGGCCGAGGGCGGCGGCGCCGTAGTGGTTGAAGTCGGGGGTCCAGTCGAAGTTGGGCCCCTTGAAGGCCGGGAACTTGCAGACGTCGCTGTCGTGGAACCGGTCCTCGGTCATGGCCGTCGCGTTGGCCGTGAGTCCCAGGCGCGCCAGCCAGATGACGTCCTGGTTCCACCCTTTGTTGCCGTGGCCCGCCTGCGTCTCCGTGTCGTACCGGTACGTGTTGACGGCGTGCATCAGATCCGGCCGGCCCAGGCCGTACTCGCCCCATGGGAACACCGGGTACAGCTGCGGCGTCTCGCTGTTCTGGATGCGCGTGTAGGCCAGGGCGGGCGCGATGCAGGTGTGGCCCTGCTGCTCGCGGAGGGGCGTCGGCGGCACCGTCGCCAGGTACCGCAGGTAGTGAGTCCGGTTCTCGATCTTGTACTGGTCGACGGCCAGGAGGTCTGTGATGAGCTTGCGCAGGCCTGATGTTGTCGATGATGGGTTGTATGACTCCTTGTATGTTTCGGCTGCCGATGCCGGGTAGAGGATCAGCGTCTCGTTGCCGTAGTACCCATCCAGCTGCCAAGGAGAGCGCTTGTTGGCTTCTTTGCGATAGTATTTGTCGAACCAAGCCAGCTGATACTCAATGAACTCCAAGTACGGGGTAACGTCCAAGCCTGTGTACATGTTTGCTTGTAAAATCATGTCGGCAAACTCGCTATATTGGTGTTAGTGAAGTGTTACACAGTAGTATGACTGATACTGCGGATTTTGATCCTTACTTGGCTGTTTCTTGAAGGTTGCTGAGCCACACGTTCCAGAGATCTCCGTCGGGGAAGAACGAAGGTCTCAGGAATGGGGTTCTCGTCATCATACCACTGAGCATGGTACTCAAAGACGTTGGAGAGCCCAGTGTTGTCGCCCTGCTCAAGAAAGTAGGCAGCATCGATGTCGTGGTAGTGCTGGCCCCTGATCAGAGCGTTGGGAGTGATCCGCTTGTAGAAGTCGAACTGGGCCTTCATCACATCAAAGTCGCCAGTCCGAAGGAGCGGCCAGTATAGCAATCTCTGATTCTGTGCCGTGAATGTCCCCGCCCCATCGTCGGTGGTCAGGGGTCCAGGCACGCGATGGGTTCACCAGGTACGGGTCGAATGTGAACAGGCCGCCGTTGAACTTCGTGGGCCACTCTCCAAAGGCGTTGCATCCCATCATGTACCGCCACAGCTGGTAGTTCTTGCCGACTTGAAAGCCTGGGTCCTCAGGGCCTGCGTCTTCGTTGATGATGATGTAGGAACGATCCCAGTACTCGTGCCACCAAGTCATGGAGTCATCCTGGGAATTGCTCATCGCACTACCGGCTATCCCTGTCAGCTGGGCCAGCCACTCATCATGAGTCGCTGTCTGATTTTGGTAGAGTGCAATGCCGATGTTGAACGATGTCTTCGGGGCAGGGGCTACCAAGTTCCAAGCCTTGAAGGTGGTGTTAACATAATGCCCTGATGTGACGTTTCCTGGTTCCAAGTCGGGAGAATGCACCCAGAGTCCAAACTACTTCCTGGTTAGTGGTCTGAAGCAATACTGGCCCGGAGATATTAAGTTTACCTCGTTGTTACGCATTGGATTGTACAGCTTATCCTTATAATCTTCCAGCTTCTGCTGGGCTACCTGGAAGTTCCACAGGTCAAGCTTCTCGTTACGATGGCTCATGAGAACGCCATCTTTGTGGAAGTTGACGGAATCTGCATAAATCGTGCCATTCGGAACTTTCGAGGTATACAGACCCCATGAGCCCTGGTTGCGCTCTTCGCCCACCATCTGCCGGTCCTGAAACCGCCAATTCTCATAAGCCAGGCTAACCGAGAGTGGCTGTGGGCTATCAACCTCAAGATGGATAACAGGGTTAAACACATCGACCCATATCTTGGCGGTGGTGTTATCTTTTCCAGTGTAGGTGACGTGACCATCGTTGATGGACAATCTTTGTTCGAAGAGGCCATCCCCAGAAAACGGGTTCGGGTCGAATGTGAGCCTCACACGTCCCAGTTTGAGGAGCGCATTGTTCTCATCGAAAGTACCACTCTTGGCAACGTAGAACAATATTGTTCCTGCTACAGTGTTAGAACCACAGCCGATAGTTCAAGTTGGCATTTTCGTCTTCTGGCACACACCATTTTCCGACCAGGTGTTGAGACCAATGTCACCACCCCCAACGGGCATAGAATCAGCTGAATGATTCAAGCCTGGGCGGTCCCATACGACATCATAGGTGGACGGCAACGTAATGGCGATGATGGGTGAGATAAGTAAGAAAAACAGCATAGACAAATTCATTGCCAACGCCATCCTGACTCACGGGACTCCGACTGAAGCTTGGGATGCCTACCAGCTTCGGTGTACAGGCAAAGGAAGGAGACTGTCCACCCTATGGCTACCCGTGGTACCCATTGAACCGTAATATACATATCGCCCAATGCAGTCCATTGCAACGACCAGCGGGGTATATGGTGCCATGGGCTTGGATCAACAATCATCACAACGGTCAAACCCGGTCCATTGCCCATATCGTTGTATGCTAGTCAGACCCCAATCCGGTCATTTCACCGGTACTCCGTCTGGCGGAAAAGGGCACCAAGCACTTCCATAGAGCAGAATAATGATAAGACAAGACTCACTATACCCCTTCAAGGCTGCCATGCCAATCAGCCTCCACTATTTCCCCCGCGGGGAAGGTGCAGATAGTCTATACGTATTCCGCCAATCTCCTCAGTTGACAGACTCCTTCCTTATTTTCGAACCCGTAATCTCGCGTTCTGGTCATGGTTGTATTGATTTAGGGCCGGCCTATGGCGTTTCGAATATACGAGCCATGTATGACCGTCAAGCTCGTATTATTCAAAACCGTGGTCTACATGATCTCGTAGAAGTAAACACTTTCTATCATGATCTTATAACCCTTCCCGCAGCCGCCCCATTAGAATCGCGCCAGGAAGAGGCCGTCTAACCGACTCTTTAAACGCCTTATGATGCCTGGTGTCTTTGCCGTTCCAACGTGTTTGCCGTTTTAACATCAATGTCTTCTATGCCTGTCTTCTTGCCTTCAAAAATAAAACACACAAGACGAGACCTATGCTCGACTAGCGCTTTCGACCAGTAACGAGAAACTGCCCCGTGAGGACTTCAACTTTCCAGCCATCGGCCAAGAGTGCCTTACACACGTTGGTCCGAAGTCTGGATTTTCCGTTACTGTTATGTCTCCCTATCCCAGTGACCACGGTAAACCCGTCCCGGGCTTTTCGGGCTCTATCTTCCCCTAGGCGCTCCCACCATTTCCGTACACACTGCAGAGCAATGCTTACGCCGTCTTGCACTGTGAGACCATGAAGGTCGATCTTATCGGCCGTACTGTTCTGTTCGACAAGGTAGCCTGCTTCGATGCTAGCTGCGCTGCGTTGAGCGCCCGCTTGTTCTCGGGCTCGTTCCGAGTAGTAACCGGCGGCCAACCTGAACAACGGATCGCTCCGGCCCTTCCTGAAAGCCGCAGCCGCAGAGCTGTACGAATGATCACGCATTGCGGCTAAACTCTGTGAGCTTGCCGTGGCAGACTTCAAGTTGCCCGGGAAACTTCCAGTCAGAGGGGTCGTCTGGCCGGTCGGACTAACGGGCTTTATTCTCAAGTCGATCACACCGTTGCTCGAAACGAGTTCGCCATCGGCCGCCGAGGACGCAACCGAGTAAGAAATGTCATACTTGAGATACTCGGGTTTCTCAAAGTAGCTGGCCAGGATCCCGACGATATCCTCAGCGTAACCCCGTGTCGGTGTGAGCTCTATGATGGGAGGGAAATGCTCTGCGGGTATCCATGAATACTTCTTCTTGAGTTGATCTTCAAACGCAGACAGCTGTGGCCCAAAGTTGGGCTGAATACCGAGAGCAAGATAGTTATCGATAATTTGAATGACAGAAGCTCCCATAGATTCGCCACGATGATGATAAATGGCTGAGACATCGGATTCGGGCTGAGTAAACCGTTCAGACAAGTATTCGATATTCTGGGCATGGTGCAGTTGAGTATCCAAATTGGCCACGTTCAGACTTGCGCCCTCACCCGAAGAGGTCGGCGAGCTGGGGCTCGAGCTTTTCCCTTCCGGAGCTCGAACGCCTCCCTTCTTTTTCTTGCCCTTCCGCTTGCGCTGGGGAACAGTCTCATCTGGAGTGTAGAAACCATCAACCCCCTTAACACGCTGACCAGTCTGCTCCAGCCACTCTATGTTCAGTAAATGGTCGATGGCGAGGCTAGCGTCGCCTTTATTCTTCTTCAGGGCCAACCTCACGTCCACGGGCTTGAGCGAGGTGAACATGGACAGAAGCTGTTCCTCTTTTTCTGCGTCTTTCAACCCATCGAAAACGCCGACACGAAATGTTTCCGATGCATCAAGGGTAGATGCCTTGGAGGAAGAAGCCGAAAATAGACTTTGAGCCTGCGAGCTCTCCGTGGTAGTAGTGAGCCCGTCACTGCTCTTGACGTCGCTTCCGGTGACACCGGCCGCAGCCTCATCTGTGTCATCCAAGTTGAGTTTGTTGATGTCAACAACCTCATCAGCACCAATGCCACTGGGGTTGAAGCCGGTGGCCTCCTCTGCTTCGACATCGCGTGATATGCTGAGGAGGATGTCCCGAGCTAGTTGGAACTGCTCTGGGTCGTTAAGATGGAAATCACTACATATTGACAAAATAGTGGACTCATCAAGAAGCGAGCATAATTCATCCTGTGTTTTGACTCGGCTTAGTAAAGTGGACGAAAGGCAAGAGGTAATACATGAGTCGGCAAACATACAACCAACTTGTTAGTTGGATCCTCCATGTCTTTAGTATGTACAGTAACTTGGTCTTGACAGCCAACGCCGGCGAAAAGGTCGTGACAGGAAGGTCTCAGCTTGGATGGGTGTTTGTTGGCTTTTTACATATACGCAGGGATTCAGAGTGAGAGATACGGGCGAAATCATTGTCAAGGAAATGATGCAGCGTACTCGAACAGTTTGTGAGGTGAGGAGGAAAATCAATCGACTTGTCAACCGATTTGCACGAGGACAGAAGAAAGTGATGCATGGAAATAATGTGGTGGTAATGCCTAAGCCAATCGTCAATTGGATGCTGCTGGTCTCCGGTCGTCTCCACCTTGGCCTTCAGTCGACGGGATTTGGCTGGAAATTTGAATGATGCGTCAGGCAAGGATCTCCGCTGACCTTTTCTTTTAGCAGGTCAGGTGGGGGGAGGCTAGGCCAGCTGGACAAGCCTAAGCCGCCCGAGGAACATGCCATCCTCGGTGCATAGAGCGCATTCATTGACACAACGTCACCAAGTGCTGGGGCGCAATCTTAAACATTTCGTCAGTATACTCATCATTCATATCCTATAGCTATTCTACTAATCTGCAACCCTATTATGTAGAGCTTTCAGAATTCCAACCTGCACACCACCAAACATGTTCCAAGAGAACAGAGAGTAGAGTCTCACCCCTACATAAGAAGTAGGTATAGTAAGTAGTCCCAGCGCCGTTTGTATACCCTCCCAATGAAAGGAAAACCGTCAATTCAGATTCTGAGCACCTGGCTAACCTGACCCATGGACTTCAGTTCAGATATACTCCGTCTTTTCCACTAATCATCACAACTTGGCCGACAAATAAATAACCCCTTGGACGCCTGCCAACAACCCAGTTGACACGAAACCAGATCTCCGTAAAAATGCGTGGTATCTTTTTTTTCCCACTCGAACAATTCAAAGTGTCCCGACGTCGAAGAAACCGCGAAGCAACAATCAATTCCCGTTCCCGGGACATTGAGATTCGTCACCGCCGAGATGTTTCTTCATGACTGCTTTGAAGTCAGTCTCGTCGACAACTGCTCCGGTACCGCCGCATTTGGCCTTCTTCTGGAGATCCGAGCAGAGCCCGTCAAGGTCAATGTCACCGGACTGCACCTTCGGGCAGTTTTGTAGTTTTTCCCTGTTTCGCGTTAGCTCGGCATCTATCATGGTATGGTGCATTCGCAGTGGCGTTACTAACCAGATGTTGGTGCACGTCATAAGTTTGCCATTTTCAGTCGTAACGATGGTATCCTCGTCTTCCTTCCTGGCATCAATCTCGGCACAGATGTTCTTCTTCGGGACCTTGGGGCTTGGCGCCATGTTGTAGGGCGTGATAAAGTCCGCATCAAAGGCATCGTTGAAGAAGCTGTCATCAAAAGTGGTGTTGGCCAAGATGTTGTCCTGCGGCTCGCGGTAGTCTCCAAACAGCTGCGGATCGAATTGCCCACCATTCTGATTGGCCAACCAGTCGAAGTTGCTGAAGTCAAACGACCCAAAACCACCCACATCTGTGAATCTATGTCAGTACTCTAGCTTTTCAACATCTTCCTTGGGATACTCACGATTGCCATTATCGACGGCGAGCGCAGGTTGTTCCTCTCCGATAGTAGTCAGCGTGTCCACAGGCTTGAAGCCAAGAGGTGACTGTGTGAATGGCTCAGGTGAGGTGCCGCATGACGAACTGGGCCCACCATTCGAGTGCGATGACGAGGGGGAGGTCGATGCAGTGCCGCCAATGCTGTAGCTGGCCGAGTCCAGACTTGTCCTTGACGCATTGCCGCCAACCTCGTAAGGTGACTGGTTTGAGTTGCTAGAATACTTGGACGTTGCGTCTTTGGGCTGACTTGTCGAGTTCTCGCGGCTCTTGGTCGAGGACGGAGTAGCTTGATCCTGTGTAGAAGGAGAGGACTGCCCAGCGTAACCATTCGCCGTAGTTGACGATGTCGAAGTAGTCCTCTTTGGGGCTTTGCTACCAGTGGTAGGACTGGTCACTTCCGAGGGGCCAGGAAGCAGACCAAACTTAGGAAATTCAAATTGGAAATTGACATCGTTCATGGTATTCACGAGACCTGCCCCGAAAACCTCATGCTGGTGATGCTTAGGGGATGTTCCACTTGACAGGCGAGGAGTGGGAGCCACGGCCACCCTCTTCTTGTACTCGTTCAACTCCATGGTCATCTTCTCCACTTGGGCACGAAGCTGGGAGTTCTCGTTGTTCGTAGTTGCGGAGGCTTCCTCAAGTTCTTTTACTTTGGTTTCGAGATCCTTCAGATGCTGCTCCTTGCGTTCACGAAAGGCACGCTGAGCGGCACGGTTTTGCGCTTTCCTTTTCTGATTTTTTTGTTAGACTAGGGAATACTATGGAAAGAGAGAAGAGAGCTTTTGAGTTGTATTGCGGGCTACTCACTGAACTCGGCTCATTGGTAAGCGGCTTGCGGCCAGGCTTCTTGGGAACTTTGCCCTCGCTTTCACGTCTCTTATTCCCATTCTCTTCTCTATCACCTTCATCCTCGTCCGGGTAGCTTCTCTTCTCCGCACTATCATTCTCCGGGCTTGTAACCTTGGAACTATCATTGGAGTCCCGGGGGACTGATTGGGCAAGTCTCCAATCATCTGCCCAGAAGCACCGTTGGCGAAGTCAAAGTCGAAGCTGCTGTCTGGGCCAGAGCCAAAGTCGTAGTCGTAGTCCTGATATGGACTTTCCTGCACACTATCTGCCTTGGACGGACCGTTCTGATTCAAGGCAGTAGGCGACACGGATAAAGCATTAGTTGGGGGCGAGCCATTGGCCGGTTGGTTCGACGTAAGCGCACGATACAACAGGCTCTGCTGCTGCGGGGTGAGAATGAAATTGTGAGGCAAGCCCTGGGTACTGGTGGAGGCCATTGCTATAGTCGGTATTCGGCCGGAAGGCTTCTCAGATCAACTCGATACAGCAAAAAAATGGTTATATCAGATGACGGGCAGTTTGGATTTCCCCTTGTCGGAGGAAGCAAATAGACAAGGTGATCTGACGGGTGGCAGTCCGTGTTGCTTATGTTGGGTAATGGTAGCGCACTAAGTGTGGCAGACGGGCGCGATAGAAACTATTCCTCCGCAGCCTATACAAGCGGTCAGAAGAAGCTAATGCGTGTAGGCAATTCCAAGACTATGACGAGATTTGTCGATGTCGTGGAGGTTACGTAGTTGTAGGAGGCACGGTTGGATGTGGAAAGTCGCCTCTAGGGGTCCGCAGTGAAAGGTGGTGGTAGTGGTGGAGGGAGAAGGTCGGAAGTGGGTATGTAAGACGATTGATGGTGAGTCTTTCTGCCTGATTCTCTGGCAACAAGTGTATATCAATCGGTTCAATATGCCTTTAGCTCACCTCTCACTGCTGCCACGCCCCTGCTTGGTTCAGAAGGGGGTGTCAATCTGGACAGGTGGTAAAAAGCCTTTGACAGAGAACAAACAACAGCAACAATATGGAGAGAATCGGATCGAATTGCACACGTTATGGATGGGACAGGGACTGGAATCTAACGGGAGAGTTGATCCAGTGACGGAAGAAATTGAGAGAGGGGGCCAGAAGGCAAGGTCCGTTTCTGATTTCTAAGCGACTTGCATTAAAAAGAGTCACCGTGACAGTGAGAGGCTGGTGTGGCCCATACATACTAAATGAGAGACGGCGCAAGCTCCTAGTGCTTACAGCCTGCAGAACCTGGCTCACCACTCACCTCACTGACCAACCCCTGTCGCCCATTGCCCGTCTTCTATGCAAGGTTTCCTTTTGCCCTGAGGTCCCCTCAAAGGCGGTCGGCCGCCGGTGCAACAACTTTCCCATCGGAATCTTCGGCGTAATACCGCTCGGGGATATCGGCTATTGGCCGCTTTCCCTTACGATAAGATAGGTAAAGTAGATTTGATCTCCCGTTGCCAGTTCCACCCCCACTCTCTTAATAAGTACCATAGGACTTTACTTTTGAACCCCTCAGCCCCTCATTTGAACTTGGGGATCAAAACCCGAGAACGCCCTTTGAATTGCATGCAGTAGATCGATACTACGGAACGTTGTCGGAAGGAGGTGCCAGCAGTGCATACGCTCTGATGATCCTGTTCTAGACCACCTTCAATTCGTATTTTGCCACTATCTCTCAGTACAAATGTACGTGTTATACCTCTCTATACAAAGGCAGGCGCCCTGTCACCCCTGAGGCTTTATATACATACAGTACTGTAGGTCACTCCATGGAGTGTGGAGCGGACAGTTGATCGCCCAAAGTCGAGTCCTCCTGAATCCGCCCACCGTCTGACCGACTATGTTACTTGGAGACCTTGTAGTACAGGCCTCACCTCAAATCGCCATAGTTGACTCTCCAGTGACCAACAATAACAGCCTGCTGCATCTGACGGCATGCATTGAGGCAGGTGGTATCCGTACCGGTTTTGGGGATAAGCGCTTAACCTTACACATTACCCCCTGAAAGTTTGTTTAAATCGCATCCTTGTGCGAGAGCCCTTGTACAGGTATTTCATACGTCTGCAATACCTCTATCGTGCTGAAACGTATAACAGTCGGCGTGATTTTACGGTGGTATTTCCTCGATATTTTTATGTTTTAAATAGGATGTCGATGTACTTCCTACACAAAGATGGCCTGTCGATACTTCGTCTGAAGTCCGAAACGGTGTCCATCAATTAACAAACTTTCAGAGGGTAACGTGTACTGTCTTTGCTCGAATGATCGGCATGATAGCTCCGTGCAGCCTATTTCAACAGCTGGGGACTCGGAGTTATTAGCAAACCCCGAAGGGCGAGCCTCTGAGGTTGACTCGGGTTCAACCCGAGTAAGAAATAGGTACTCGGCCAAAAGCATGCCTTGCCCAGATCTACTGTCGTCACTTTCTAGGTTAGCTAACTGAATACATAGCTGAATCTTGCGAGGCAATGAATGGTCTGGAGCCTCTTGGCCTAGTATTCGCAGTCATTATTCTGGACCCTCCTCAAGTCTAACAGGTAAAACACAAACTGGGCGGGCTACCACTACATCATGTTTACGAATACACAAGCATGACGCAGACTCAATGAGACTTGCAAAGCTTACAATGCACCTGGTGTATGATGAATGTGACGCTTATACGGAGTACCTAGGTAGGATATCGTATCTCGACGCAAAGAATACCTACCTACCTAGGCTATTGCTACTTACTAGTTCACGACAGACATAACCTTATTAAATACCTCTATCCAGATTTGAGGATCCCCAACACAGATATAGCCGGATATGAATGACATTCAGGGCGTCGTTTATATTTCCGATCTGCAGCTGATATACGGGCTACTGGTTGCATCACAGCTGCTCATTTACGTTGGGATGACCGCTACGTTAGGTAGGCACGTCCCGCACTTCCTCAGAGATGCTGCATCGGCAAGTCCCTACCGACCTCCATATATTTGGTCGAATGATACAGTCAAGGTAAAATTTACGCAAGAAAATGTCTATATATTTGGAAAATATGCAGTATCCAATAGATCCAATCTAGGAGGGCGCTATTGAGCAATGGAATTCAGCAGATTCAGCAGATGGATATCAATTATTGAATGCTCCAGCCCACGAGGCGAGAGGAGGTGCCAGGTGCGCTTTCTTAACCCACAAGCAGCAGAGGCGCTTCCCCGTAATTGGCATGGCGTAGGAAGCCTTAGCGACCCTGACACTGAGCCAAAGGAGGCCATGCAAAAGCGACAATAGTGGATACGAGGATAGCCAACCCTTGAGACTACCCCCCCCTATCAATCGTTTCTTCTCGTTCGATTGCATCAGCCGCGTGACAGCTTTAATCCGACTGCGAGACTCTGCTCGTTATCCACCGACGCCCATTTTATATCTCGAGAGCCTCTTTGAACGCCTTACCGTTCGTCGCGATGGATCTGCAATACGATCACATCGCCGAGGAGGCCCTGCGTGATAATGCCCAGCCGTCGTCGTCGTCTTCGTCCGATGACAAGAAGCCTGAGCAGCAGCAGCCGCAGCAGCCGCAGCACACCTTGAACGAAGATTTACAGGAAGCCTACAAAGCCATCTCCACGAGCGCGTGGGGCTCTAGACTCGGAGGCTTCCTTGGAAATGTGGTCAAGCAGGTACGTCACCGCCGGACTCCCTTCTCGGGGCTGAGAGCTCGTCACTGACAGGCCCCCCGCTCTTTGCAACTTATCTAGGTCGAGCCCGTATACAGGGAAGCATCGCAAGAACTGACCTCACTCGGCGTCGATGCCGCCCGTGGCGCCGCCGATCTCCGAACCTCTCTCATCAACCGCACGCGGTCGCTGTCCGTTGTCACGGGCCAACCCGCCGAGGACGAAGCGTCGGCGGCGAACAAAGACGCCAAGGACAAGGAGGCCGATGCGACACCTACCGATACCAGGGACATGAGCTCCGAGCAGGCCATCAAGGAGAACGAATCGCTCATCGCGAGGTTGAAGGCCGAAGGCGCCAAGCGGCTCAAGGACATCCAGCAGGCCGAAGACGCTGCCGACGAAGCCCTGCTCAAGTTCGGTGCCAACCTCCGCGACTTCCTCAAGGAAGCTGTTAGCATCACACCCGCCACCGCCAACGGACAGGAAACAACACGGTGCTCTTCGAGAGCAAGGACGCTTCGGGCAAGCGGGTTATCCACACCTCGAGATACGATGCGCAGCTGCACGTCATTCACACCACCACCGACAGTTTTACAAAGGACCCTACAAGTACGGAGTTCACTCCCTGGGGCCAGGATTTCGACGCCGAGAAGAAGACCGAAGATATCAGCAGTGACCTCGCTAAGTACCCCGAACTCCGAGCGACTATGGAGAAGCTGGTACCGGACCAGGTGCCCTACGCAGATTTCTGGAAGAGATACTATTTCCTCAGGCACAGCATTGAAACGGCCGAGGCACGCCGCCGCGATCTACTAAAGGGTACGTATTTGTACATGATTCGTCAATTTTTGGTATCCTAACACTGTAACTAGCTGCTTCCGCGGAGGAGGAGGTGGGCTGGGACGAAGACTCGGAAGAGGAGTCCTCTGAAGAGGAATCCTCGGATGACGAGTCAACTGCGCCCAGCAAGTCTACCAATAAGCCCCCGAGACCAGCCTCGACCGAATCATCTACGACTATTCACCCGCCAGCCGGTAAAGTGGCAAACAAGGACCTCCTTAAGCCATCCGAACCCCGCAAATCGAACGATGAGAAGTCGCAGGCAGACAGTGATACCAGCTATGATGTCGTTGGAGCAGCTTCGGGCAACCCTAGTCAAGCCCCCAATAGCCCCAAGGAACCGCGCAAGGCGGACGATAGTAGCGAGGAAGAGGACAGCGAGGAAGAGGATAGTGACGAAGAGGACTGGGAGTAGAGCTCCTAGTCTGGAAACACTCGTAGCTCGGTATTCTGGCTTATGACCTTATTTTGACACGTTTATATGGTATATGGCGTCGGGGAGTGACATCAGGTCCGGTTGGTGGGTTGAAGTAGGATAGTGGCGCGGTAGCTCTCTGTATATCCTTCACACAGCACCGTCACGTAATTTTGGTCGAGAACAAGTTCTTAGCTGCAGCTTATTGTCGCAATTGAGGATTTCTTGCTTTCAGAAGCTCATCGCTTCTTCTTCGAGACCTTGGTGAATCCGTCCTCGTCAATTTCGGGCTGTGGTTTCTCTTTTGGTGCTGTCGAGACCAATGCTGGGGCTTCGTCCATGTTGGTATCCTCCCCGTCCTCTTCCGAGTCGTCCTCTTCCGAGTCGGTTTCCTGGTCCTGCTCCGGTCCTTGTTGCACGGCGACCTTCTGGCCCTTCTTGCTCACCCATCGCTGTCGCAATTGCTCGACCTCTTCGATTGTCGCGTGCTGGCTCTTGATACACGCAGCGCGCAGGCCGACAATCTGCTGGGTGACCTCGTAGCTCGAGTCGTCGTCCACGACGACGGTGAACTCGTCCTCCATAACCTGCAGCAGGCGACCCTCGACGTCTTCGAGGTCGGGCTCCTCGAGCTCGGCGGGCTTCTTCTTCTTGTCACCGTGGGCCGTCTCGAACTCGGCCAGCTTGACGAAGTCCGGGAACAGCTCAATCATGGCGCCCACAAACCAGGCGCGCACGTCCTTGGGGTCGTCGCCGGCGTTCTCGCTCCATTTGTTTTGCACGGCCAGGGTCAGGGCGGGCCAGAGGTTGAGGGAGAGGGCGACGGCTTGCTCGAAGTTCTCTTGCCGTGTTTCTGCTCACGGAAAATAAATAAGGGCACTTGTCAGCAAAACACGTTTCGCCGTCTTCGTATCTTGATTCAGGAAGAAAAGCAAAATGGAGATTATACTTACCAGGCGTTGCCGGTGTGGACTGAGACGAGGCCATATTTGCGATCGCTAGGGTTGGTGCTCTGAATGCGCTGTGATGGAGGGGCTCTGGATCGCGGGGCAGTAAAGACTCGAGTGTTGCGGTTCTCAAATTTTGTGTTTCCTGCCGCCGGTCACCGCTAGCGAGGTACCACTGGGTTGGAAGTCGGTGCAATGTGGGGTTGTGGGCGGCAGCCAGAGTCCGCAGTAATCTCCAGCACTAAGATTCGCCAAGGCTCCGTCTGGCATCGCAATTAAGAGAGTTGCCCCTTTCAGATGGCACGTCTCTAAAATTACAGGCCGGTGGAGTACTCGGCCGTGATGTCGGGTCTTTGTCCTTATTATCTTGTGTACTCGTCGCTATCAAATCATTGCTTATATCTACGTATGTACCAAGAATAAAACATCCTGCCATTCATTTAGTATCTACAATACCTAGACAATAGATCTGATCTGCGCATACCGTGGTAGGGCCTCCTATTGGCAGAGGAAGCGACCAAATCAATTAAGCGAACGAACAACTAGTGATGGCTGGTCCTACCTGACTAGTACCAAGACAGCTTCCTCTGGTTCCCCCGATATTGCACCTAATATTTAAAATGACATCACCTCTGCCCTGGGCGCTGGGGTGCCATTCCGGCGGAAACTCCCCAAGTCTTGGGCCTCGAGTATGGTCGCATCGAGACCTAGACCCTTTGATTTGGCCTAGGCTATGTGGTCCATCTTTCGTTGCTCCTTGTTTCGTCTGATTTGGGCGACTGGTCCCATTTTCTCCTGAGATGTCGCGACTCTCTCTTTAACCTTTGGACCCTCCAAGAGCTCCCGTACCTCCTTCTCTTTTGTTGTCCTACCTACTCTAACCGGCGCGTTGCTACATCGTGTCGCTGTCGCCGCCCAATCAGCAAACATGCCTCTCACCACTGCGACGGTTGGCATGGCCGTGACGCCGACAGTCCTCTCGACTTTCTTGTCTCATGTACGTTGTCTTCGCTGGTGTACCCGCATATCTGGCCCAATTTTATCCTTTGTGTACCTATTCTCTGTAGTTGTGGCCTAAGATGCGCAGAAGCCAAGAGATATCGGGAATGGCTAGTCTGTCATACCTGGCCCCCATAAGGCGAATACTTATCGGGCGATCTCTGCTGTAGCTTGTATCTCTCGATACTTCAAGTGTCTATCGAGGCTCCTTGGCTGACTTGTATCACTTGCGTTTGCAGTACCTTAATCGGAAACCCCTTAAGCAACGACCGACTGCCCACCTGTCCTATGACGAGGGTTTGCATCTTATACGATCATTTCTGGCATATGCATCGCAACATACTGTCGAGGAGCTCCAAGCCTTTACGGCGCAATGGGTACCACACCCGCAATGGGTCAAGGTCGACGAAGTCGAGATTCCTCAGGAGAAAATTGAAGAAGCTGCTGTTGCCATTACCAATCAGTTAGGTCCCGATGGCATCAGACAGGTTGGCGGAACAAAATGGTGGCAATGGCGCAAAATGGAAAGCCCTCTGTCTGCTGAATGGATTGAGATGAAGTCGGACTATAACGAGCGCAAGAAGAATGAGGATCCCGGCAAAAGAGTCATGCTCTATGTCCACGGCGGTGCTTACTTCTTTGGCTCTGTAGACGAGCATCGCTATCAGATGCAACGACATGCCAGGAAACTGAAGGCGCGAGTGTTTGCGCCAAAGTATCGCTTGTCGCCACAATACCCCTTTCCATGTGGCCTCCATGACTGCTTGGCAGCGTATATGTACTTGCTCACACTCCAAGATCCCAGCACGATCATCTTCGCTGGCGATTCCGCAGGTGGTGGCATGGTTATGAGCATGCTTATCACACTGCGAGACCGCGGCCTTCCCCTTCCAGCGGGCGCTGTTCTCATCAGCCCCTGGGTTGATCTGACACACTCGTTTCCGAGTGTCGCCATGGAGTCCCCTTTCGATTATATTCCTCAGCACGGTTTTCATCACAAGCCCTCCAAGGCTTGGCCCCCCTTGAACCCTGAAGAGCGTGCCCTTCTTAAGGAACAAGTTGTAAAGCAAGCCAAGTCGGGCCACAATAAGACGAAAAAGTCAGCTTCAGTTGAGACGAATGGCGTTCCCGAGGACGTTGGTCATCTTGATGGTCTAAGGACGCAAGCGAACGGGGAGGCAGTTGGTGGTTCTGCTCTACCAGACGATGTCGACCCACCACCAGTTTACCTTTCCATTGAGATCGATGGAAAGATTGTTGAACTGAAGGAACAAATCCAGGTATGCTTTCATGTTCTGCCCTCATATTCCAAGCACATTTCTGACCATACTTAGATGTACACCACCAATAATCTGCTATCGCATCCACTTGTGAGCCCAGTCATGCAGCCTACGCTTGGCGGCCTACCGCCATTACTCATCATGGTGGGAGGTGGTGAGGTTCTTCGTGACGAACAAATATATCTCGCTCACAAGTGCGCCAATCCCGAGAAATACGCGCCCCGTGATGAACTCCTGAATGCCGCTGCGAGAGAGCAGCTGTCGCGTTTTAAGCCGACAGATGTACAGCTTCAAGTGTGGGATGACCTGTGCCACGTTGCGCCTACTCTTAGTTTTACGCGCCCGGCAAAGTTCATGTACCGGTCTATCGCTCAGTTTGGTGCCTGGGCTCTCGCAAGAGCCCAAAAAACAGAGATTGACATCCTTGACGATGACGATATCTCGTTCATTACTAATTCTGGTTCCGACAGTGATGGTGATAAGGTCCCCACCAGGACAGAAACCGAGGCGGGCGAAACGTCCAATGGTCCAGCTGTTGGAAAAGCTGGTGATGAATTACCACCCTTCAAGCATCACATGATCCGGCAGAGGGTGAGTCGCCACGGCGGAATCAGACCACTTGAGGCTGAAGAGGACCTACCAGCTTGTAAGGTGAACGTCAATGATGTTGGTATCATTAAGGAAGGGCCGGTGCGGAAGTGGCTCGAGACCCGCGGGCAATGGGACAACCGCTTCTCATCGACCAAAACCAAAATTCACAAAGGCCGGCTCAAGGAGTTGATCGTTGGCTACGAGACCTTCGATGGTGAACTACCGCCGCCCAGCGCTCTTGCTGGTCGTAGGAAGAAGGGCGATGAGTATGCTGGGCGCAAAAGACGCAAGAGCATGGGTCTTGCCTTGTGGTCTCTATGGGGATCCAAGCATGACGAAATGACAAAGAACCGGGAGCAGGTGGCAGACAAGGTTCCGGATACCAAGGTCGCCACTAAGGATGAGGGTAGCGGTGCTCGTTCCCATTCGGAATTGAAAGATCAAGAGGAGGTGACCGCTATGAGGAAGAACCTTGCATCTAGTCGGAGTACGTCGAGACGCCGTATGGTGCGCTACAATAGCCAGGACTCAACGGATGACCAGGAAGCCGCTACCGCTCTCGACTCCCTGATGGCAAAACGCACTGCTGGGCAACAGCCCGGAGAAGGCGAGAGCGCTTCTGGGAACAGACTTCTTACCCTGACTACGCACCGGCCCCTGCGACTGGCGCCACAGGAAAACGACCGATGGTAGAAGGCATCGCGGTACCTTTCAGTATCCATAAGGAAGCGGAAACCGCGAGCATGATCACCCTTACATCCAATGTGGACGGCCAATTATCCCGGGTTGCTAGTCCGCGACCAATGAGTCTTGAGGTGGCGTCTACTACAAGTATCGCAGCTATAAAGAGTGTTGCGAGCGAAGAGGCTCGGTCCCAACCGTCAAAGTCGGAGTACGAGCTTCCCCGATCGATGAGCCCGAAAGTAGCTGCCGTCGATGATATGGAAGAGGGCGAGCCCGTTACTGCCGGGACTCCCCGTGCGACCAGTCCAGCCACCCCGGCTGCTACCAGCGCGGAGCCCACGCCTCTCGTAGAGAAGGCCGGTAATGGTTTGAGATCAATGGCGCCGGCCATGGCCGGCGGTGGCGCCACACCTCAACAGGAGCGGCCGCATCTGGAGTCGTTTATCACTGCTCAGGAAGATCTGCCCAAAGCCCAGTAGTACAGGCGGTTGTAGTGAGTCCGTAATGCACAGCAGGGGAGGCCGAGAAAGATAGGAGGGGACTCAAATGTAATAATAGGAAAGGATTGGGAAGGAGTAAACGTGTCGATACCCCATTCGGTTCAAGATTTCCACCTAAGATTGTACTGCGTATATCATCCTAGTAATAGCCTGTCGTTCGAATTATAGTTACTTTGTCAATCTCGTCAAGATGGATGGTCCGCAGACCACGGTCATGGTAATATGAAGATTCGTTAGTCCACTGTGACCTTGAGTATACCGTAAATACTGTTGTGAGACCATAGAGATATGCGTTGTTGAGAGACGTGTTTCTACAAGTTGATATACATATAATTCATATGAATACAAGAGTCGTGAATTCCCCCTGTACTTCTCCGTAGATCAGTAGGGCCTCTCCCACGACAGAACATCTGTATATGTTCCCAGGGGGAGCATGACTTGAGTTGAGGGCCCCCTATACTGCCACCATAGCCATCTTTGCTTCTAGCAAAACAGCTATGTTGGTATCATGGCCGGTCTATCCAGTTCTGAGCTGCTACGGCTGGTGTGCTGAAGTCCGTTGGTCATTGAAGTCGTCGCTTTCACCACGGTAATTTGTGTCCGTCTAGTCCAGACCATTCTGCTCCTTCCATCGCTCGAGGTAGAACTGAGGACTCTTGGGACCCTTTGCATAGCCGCTGTACTCGCCGCGAGTCGCCTCCACCCTGCGGGTGACGAACGGGCTCAACTATTGCGCAAACTCGAATTAGCATGCCTCCGAATTCATTCATTCTCTCTTTCTCCGCACTGCGCAATTCAAGCGATCGTATCTCCGCTCGTTCACTCCAGTTGTCTTCCCCGTGCCTTCATGTATTCCTTACCTTGAACAAGTCGAGCCCCGGAGGCACCACGTACGTCCGCACCTTCTGCCAATCGATCACATAGCCTCCGAACTTGGTGTGGTGACCCATCGAGCCCGTTCTCGTACCCTTGTAGAAGCCCTTGTTGGCGTCCTTGGTTGTCAGCGGCAGCTTGCGGAACGCCTTCGCATACCGGAAAACCTGTCTGGGTTTGCTGCCGCGCGGTTTCATATTGTCGGATGTGTGGGGGGTTGATTGCCGGTTCAGGAGATGGAGGTGGTGGTGTTATGTCGAGACCGCATCAACGGGTGCGCGTGCATCGATTTCTTTCGGAACCGGCAACGACGAAGAATTGAATTGATGACTGACAGGGGTGGGTCGGCCGTCGGCCTTTCGAATCTCTGATGGCTAATCGATAGTGGCTTAGAGTGGAGACACAGGGATGGAGGGGTCCATTTACAGTGGGAAAGCTACAAACTTCCACCCCACCCACAGCCGGCAGAAAAAAAGTTGGGAGACCGCCTAAAAGTTCCTGGTCTGCGTATACTCAATGTAGTACAACAGCTCGACATTCGACTGGCAATTACGACGACGACGAGCAGCAAACTCAAAGTCAATCATCCTGCGCTCTGACGTCTATCGGATTGTTTCTGGTTCTCGTTACCACAAAGTGGAAAGACCTACTTAGTACACTATGGGAGGTCGCGAAGCCCATGGCCGGCCTTTGATGGCCGCCGGGCCCACCAAGGGTGCTGGTAACAAGAGACCCAGGTCCAAGGCCAAGTCGAGAACCACGGCCATGAATGCGTTCGCTATTGCATCCGACCACCATGCCGAACGAACCAAGCGGACTCCCCGGAACAGGGGGCTCGACGTCGACTTTGGGCCAGGCAAGGCTGTAGAAAACGACGAAGACGACGACGAAGATGATGACGACGAAGACGAGAGGCCGCGGAAAGTGCGCCGCGCTACCCGCGACGAAGACGGCCAGGCAATCGAGTACGGGAGCGACAGCAGCGGCAACGAGTGGAGAGTCGGCGTCACCGGCAATGAGGATGACGATTCGGAGATCGAGTCGGATGAGGCGTTCGGCGAAAGCGACGAAGAACGATTCGATGGGTACGCGTTCGGCGGAAGCAAGGCAAAGGCCTGCAAGAAGAAGGGAGAGGAGGAGGAGGATGGCAGCGACGATGAGTCTCTTGGCTCGGACGCAATCGATCTTGCGCAAGCTCTGGATATGTCCATGTCCGACGATGACGGTCCGGAGGGCGAGGCGGCAGATGACGATTCTGACGAGGACTCCGGTTCTGATGAAAGCGAATCTGGTCAGGATTCATCCGAGGATGAGGAAGACGACGATATCGATGGGGCCGGCGTCAAAGACTTCGTTTCGAAATTTGCTGGAGTCGCGCAAGACGACGATGACGAGGAGCCGGTAGTAGCTCAAACCAAGTCCAAGATCGACCTGAAGGACCTCGGCCTCACTGGTATCAATGACCCCCAATTGAAACAGTCCGTCAGGCTTTTGACCAAGGAGAAGCGATCAAGCAAACCACAGAAACTGGATGTGCCTCTGGCTCGGAGAGCTCAAGGCCGCCTAGACCGCGCCGTTGCTTACGAGCAGACCAACAAGATGCTCGATCGCTGGACTGAAACAGTGAAACAAAACCGGCGTGCAGACCATCTCATGTTTCCTTTGGCTCAGAACGAGACTGGCCTGGCAAAGCTCGACAATACGCAAATCCACCCGATAAACCAGAAGGCGGCCACCAACGAGCTAGAGCAGACGATTCTGGGTATAATGGAACAGAGTGGTCTGGGCCCGAGCGCAGAGAAGGGTCAATCGAATCTGACAGACGACGACGAAGAACGACGAGCTCTCGCAAGGCAAAATATCATTGAACGCCGCAAAGAACGTGAACTCAAGTCCGAGAGGACAAGAGGGCCAAGCGCCTGAAGAAGATCAAGTCGAAGACATTCCACCGTATTCACAGGAAGCAACGCGAGAAGGACGACATGAAGGAACACGAGGTCAGAGTTGCCGCTGGTGAGATCGACTCGGAAGAGGAGAGGGAAGCCCAAGAGCGACAACGTGCTACAGAAAGAATGGGAGCTCGGCATAGAGAAAGCAAGTGGGCCAAAATGGCCAACAAAAATGGCCGTGCTGCATGGGACGAGGATGTACGGACGGGTATCGCCGATATGGCGCGGCGAAACGAGGAGCTGCGTCGCCGTGTCGATGGGCGACCTACCAAGGGAAGCGATGACGACGATGACTCGGACTACTCGGCAGACTCGGAGGAGGGTGACGACCGAAAGCGCATCCTGCGGGAACTCGAAGCTGCCGAAAATGCCACCGACGGGCCTGGGTCTAAACTCATGAACATGGCCTTCATGCAGAAGAGCGAAGCGGTAAAGAAAAAGGCGAACGATGAGTTGACTAAACAAATACTCAAACAGCTCCGGGAAGAAGATGGCTCAGATCACGACTCTGATGCTTCTGAACCTGAAGGTGTGGTTGGCAGGAAGACATTCGGTGGCCCTGTTACAGATGCCGACGGTAACACTATCACCGCCATGAAAAAGAGAAAGGAGAAGAAGCCAAGGCAAGAGGAAGTTGCAGAGGCGCTCGGGAAGATTCTTTCTGAAAAGAACGACGCAGCCGCGCACGTAGCAACTTCTGCAACTCGAGAACAGGTCATCAAACCCACCCAAGGTGCGTGGTCTGCTGCTCCAGTCGAGAAAGTTTCCAAGAAGCAAAAGAAGGGCAAAGCAAATTCGGGCGCCGATGTGCTGGATCTCGACGCTAGTGCCGTTGTTCGTGCTCCTGAACCCGACAACAAGGCTCGGCCAAAGCCTGCAACGACCAAGCAGCGAACCACCATGGCCGGTGATGACGATGCGTCCGACGACGGTGAAAACCATATGCCAATCCGCTTCACCGAGCAAGAGCTTCTCGACAAAGCATTCGGCGGTCTTGATGTGGTCGCGGACTTTGAAGAAGAAAAGCACGTGCTCCAGGATGAACAAGACGAGAAGACCATCGACAAGACCATGCCAGGCTGGGGCAGTTGGGTTGGTGAGGGCGTCTCGAAGCGGGAGCAGAAGCGCCACCAGGGACGGTTCTTAGAGAAGCAGGCCGGCGTGAAGAAGACAGACCGCAAGGACAATAAGCTCAAGAACGTCATCATCAACGAGAAACGCACGAAAAAGGCAAGCTCTTCCTCCCCATGCTGTCGGAGATCCCACCAGAAGGCAATAATACTGACCGCAAGTAACAGAATGACAAATATCTCGCTTCTCATCTGCCGCATACCTACGAGAACCAGATGCAGTACGAACGATCTCTCCGCCTGCCTATGGGTCCGGAATGGGTCACCAAGCAGACGTTCCAGGCGGCGACGAAGCCTCGGGTCATGCTCAAGCAGGGTGTCATTGCGCCTATGTCTCGGCCGGAGCACTAGGTGTAGAATTAGACATTGCATTTTAAAACGGAAATGCATGAGCGTGGCATATAGACCAGCTACAATAGATTCTGCACTACTTGGCTACTTATATGGACTGAGTAGTCATCACTATCAACAAGCAATTTCGGGATGATGTGATCTGTTTTCTTTGTAACAACTCGAGATGATGCCTGATTTGTACGACTGCAAGGAAGTCAATTGAGGTAAGTTCGGGGCCTACGTGGTGGTGATGATACAGAACATGACTACTTTTCGGTACACCAGGTAGGGCTGGTCGAATGTTTACCCATCGGGCACTCCATCTTCCTAAGCTGCCACTCCACGAGGGTTCCCCCACAGTCCATACTCCCCTTCGTCCCCACGCGATCATAATCACCATCAGCGCTTTTGGCATGGCGGTCCAGCGACTCCCGCACCAGGTTCTTCACATCGTCGTTGCCCACCTCGACTGTGAGCTTCTTGCCGCCATGGTCCTTGGGCGGGTGCCAGCCCGTCACCACGAAGACGCACTTGCTCGCCTCGGCGTGGATCCAGGGCTGCTTCGGCGGAGAGGGCCCCGCGTCCTCCAGCGTCCAGTTGCTGAAGTACAGCCAAGTAGAGCCCAGCGGCCGCAGGAGTAAGTCGCAGTTGTCCTTGCTCGGCAGCGGTGCGCCGCCGGCGTCCTTGGCTGGGTCGAGGTCCGCGACGGCGGGCGGCTTGGTCTTGCAGAGGGTGAGGTGCTTGGTGTGGGGATCTGGGGGTGCTGGGCGCCACTGCGGGACGTGCCGGTTGTCGTTGTCGAGCCATTCTTTGGCGATGGGGATGTGCTCTTCGTTGTCCTTGGTATCGTCGTCGGCGCGGGCTTGGATCCTCTCCGGGTGGGCGTGGGAGAATGGTAGGAAAAGGGCGGTGGCTATCACGGAGTATGTAATGATGATCTTCATCTTGATATGTATCTATAGTGTATCTATAATAGGGAAGCGGGAAATAGAAGCTCGCGGGCCATCGGTGGCTTTTATTGCCAGTAGGCATCTCCTCCCAGGTTTCAGATAGTTCACTTTGGATTAGTCTTTGGATCCCAGGTTTATTCAAGTCATAATGACCAAACTGGTACGGAAGCGAGCGGATGATGGTTGCTATAGCGTCATGCGACTAGCTGCCCCTTTGTAGTGGTGGTGCTTGCTAGGAACGCTCTTGATGCATACCTAGTGATGTAACAACCATGGCCATTGTCCCAAACTAGGAATATCCTTCATAGCTAAGTATCGTAGCAGCCCCTAATTTAATACACGACTTTTCGTTCAGTTCCATTGTTGACGGTTTGCTGTTGGCCGGCAAGCTTATCGAGTACACCTAGTTCTCTTTGTCTTCCTCCCAATCACTACTGGCTACACCCCAACATTTGTCAGGGGGTAGCCTGACACGACGAGCAAGGATATTTGTGAGCAAGAAAGGAATAGAAAAGATGGTAGATCAGAACAAGGAAGGCGAACTGGTAGTGCTATGTGATACGAGAGCCTTTTGCTTCCATATAAGCAAGCAACGCCTCCTGTGGGATAGAAAAAGTGTACTAATAGCAACCACAGTGAATACTGTCTTGTAGCCCTTATAAAATCCTCCTCACTGCAAAATCGGCAACACAGCTAGCTACCTACAACCATGAAATTGCATCTGGCCTTCATATACGCTTGGCTTTTCACTGCCTCGTCAGCCCTTATGGGCGATGAACTCGACAAAAATGTCTTAGTCCACGAGGGCTATACCCATAATGGCAAGGACTACCGGGCCGGGCCTAAGGTCACCACATGTGACGATCCCACAAATCTGGCAGACGGCCCTCGTCCTCCGGATGCAGAGTCGGCACAAGGGAAAGACTGCAACACCATCCTGAACTGGATCGATACCCATTGGGCCGGCCATGGGAATTGGGCCATCACCAAGCCTACTAATCTCGACGGTATCGTGCGGTCAAACAGCTGCTTCGTAGACATATCTCAACAGGCTAGCTCGAAGTACAAGAGGCTCGTGTTTGGCAGCGAGGACCTGAAGAACATCATCCTACAAAAGAACGGGACATCATATTCGGCTACTGGGTGGCACAATGGTAGTATGAAGTGCGGCGATGCGATGATCGACTACAAACTGTATGGGCGGCCCAAACCAAAGCGCCGAGAAGTCAGGCGGTGACAAACGGGTACATTTCATGCTGGTCAGTTCCTCGTGGAGGTCATAGGGGTGGCTCAGGAGTGGTAGCAACGACGCATATGGGATCAGGCGTATCACAACGACCGAGATAGCCAACCCTGCCCGTAGTAGCGAATACAGTTTATTCCTTGCTTTTATTTCAGTGACAACCAAGATCTACCTAGATAATCCGCAGAGCTGTTGAGATCGTGTGCCGATATCAGAGTTACGATCGAAACGGACACGTCCGTTGCCTTCCATGTATCAAGCACACTTGAATTGGTTGCTAGGCCGAGTAGAAACAGCTGCACTAAGCTTAGGAGTCCTAGGTATGGTAGATGGTCACCCACCAGGCAACCGCCTTCCAGGTACCCAAGCTCCCCTTGATAAGGCAGAATAACTCACTGTTCTTTCACCAGCAAGCAGTTGCCATTACACGCATCATCCATATGGTGTAATGGTAGTGAGGTCTTCCACCAACAGAAAAGAAAAACCACTGATCCCAGAAAAGACACCACGTTCGAATCCCACCCAAAGTAACAGAAAACAGGAGACCAATGTCCTCCCTCCGACTGCTCCGGACCGTGATGGAAAAGCGTAAACAACTAAATACCCGGAAGACAACCGCCGATGCCACAGTGGTCATCGGCCTGTCTATGGGTTAGGCAATGTGCCTGACCCAGAAGGGGGCGTGACAGTCTGGTGTGCTGTGTCGGTCCTAGTAGACCGTGGTGCTTGCGCCCGGTTTACTTTTGCATCTGCTAAGTGCCCCTCCCTCCTCTTCTTCCCTTGACCATATCTTTTTTAATGATCATCCTGCTACATCTTACCCAGTTCTTCATCAAGTTTAGCTAGCTCTTCCAATAACAACATCAGATCTTTCTTACCCTGGTCACGATTCAGGGTGAACTCCTTTCGCACATGAAATCCGCCATCATACTGTCGCCCCCCGACCAACCGACCCCGACACTGGATTCCATCACAACATCGGGAGTTAACTTGCACCCGGACAACTGGGCTGTCGGGGCCGGGGTAGTGCCCGGGGCTCTGCTCCGCGATAGGCGCAGATGCCGCTTGAAGTCCCAAAGCATACGTACGCTGGCAAATTCCCCCGCCTTCATGCGCTCAAAGGTCAAGAAATATAAGCTCTCCATACGTAGACCATGTGGAAACGAATCATGCACAAGGAACTTCTCATCGTGGCCCGTCTCGCCATAAGTATGCCTCCAGTCTCCCAGGTACACCACAGCAGGCTGCTGCACAAGCATCCGTTTCCAACTGGAATTCTTGTACAGCACAAGGTCCAAGTTCTTGGCAAACGGGCTGGCCTTGAAGTTCCTATAGTAGTGGTGGTTTCTCCCATTGGCCCCTAGTGTCGTCGAGGCATCATAGTCGAACCACACTGTGAAGACCTCGGCCAACAGAGGATTCCGTAGCGGGTTTGTGGGGATCACTGCATTGTCTGGCTCGAAGAACAATGCCTTTTGTAGGCTGGGAGAAGCCTCGATTAGATGATGCCATCTTCGGCAAACTCTCTGCGCAGCTGTCAAGAGAGTACGCATGTCCATGCACAAGAGGATGGCTTCGAGAAGCTCCGTCGGAGCCACCACTCTCTCGCATAGAAGCATCGTGGTCGATGGTAAAGGGAAATTGGAAAGTAAGAGTGTTGGGGTCCCTGCATGACAATGATAAAGACAGTGGGACAGTGGGTGTACCAGAAGAAAATACGAGGATGGGGGTGAGGAGAAACCAGATACTTCGATGATCGCTTCTTATGTAATTCACCATGTTATGTAAGTTGCCCAATACGTGGTGGCGAGGAGTCCCAAGGGCTTGGCACCGCCAAGGGCAACAAGATCGGGCGAACGTACGTCCATGTTAATAGGTCCCTCGGCTATATCAGAGAAAACCTGCATATAAGACCTAATTGCCGGAACTCTCTCTGTTGGGGCAATTCCTGCATGTGGCGAGATTGGGGACATAGAAGCTGGTCGCGGGTGTAATAGCGCATTGGCCAGGCACGTCACTTGCTGCTTGGGGTGGTCCCGCGATAAGCACTTTTGAGAAAGCTTATCGCAACTTTCCGAGCTACATGTACTCCGTACCTTACCAATATTTGACTTGTCGACGGCATTCCCGGCGACGACCACCACGTCATATCTCGACCCTCCCAAAATCTCACTGCTCGTTGGGTTTCTCCCTCCACAATTATTACGTTCTCCCGATTGCGTGTGCCAGAAAATCAAGCTGTCAGGTCTGTCGGCATGTCCACGAAACGCCCGCGCGCAACCTTCGAAGCCGACCTCCAGACCCAGCACTCGCCCTACGTCCACTTCGGCACCCCGCTGCCGCCGCTCGACCGGGAGGTACGCGACGATGGCTCCTACGTTCCCGTCTGGAAGCAGGAGGTGAGGGACGAGCGGGGCGGAAGCGCCTGCACGGCGCCTTCACCGGCGGCTTCAGCGCCGGCTACTTCAACACGGTCGGCTCCAAGGAGGGCTGGACCCCGACCGCCTTCGTCTCGACCCGCACGAACCGCCACAACAAAGACAAAGATGGCGCCGCCGCTAGGCCAGAACAGCAGAGGCCCGAGGATTTCATGGACGAGGAGGATCTGGCGGACCAGGCCGAGGCGCAAAGGCTACAGACGGCCGCCGGCTTCGCCGGGCTCGGGTCGACGGAACAAGACAGCGCCATGCGTCGCGGCGCCGGAGGAGGGTTCGCAGATTTGTTCCGCTCCTCTGGCGAGACTATGGGCATCAAACTCCTGAAGAGGATGGGCTGGAAAGAAGGCCAGGGCATAGGACCCAAGATCCGCCGCAAGGCGAGACTGGACGTAGGCGCCAACAAGAACGGTGCTGCCAGGGCCGACGACGGCGCCACGGAAACCTACCTCTTCGCGCCCGAGAACGTACGAATGATTGCTTTCGTCAAGAAGCTCGATCGCAAAGGCCTGGGATACGCAGGAGAAGCCAAGCTGGCTCCCATGGCTACGGCGGGCACAAGGAAAGGACCGAGCGCGGGAAGCTCTGACGAGGAAGACGAAGATGGTCCCTTAATGCGGCCGAGAGTGGGGAAGAAGAAGACGAAACCCAGTCGTGGTGGGATAGGAATAGGCATCTTAAACGACACGGGGTCGGATGACGAAGACCCCTACGAAATCGGCCCTCGAATATCGTACAACCGGGTAATAGGGGGCGACAAGAAGAAAAAGAAGAAAGCAACCACAGCAGTGAATCCCAGCCTGCACTCGGCTCCTGTGTTAATAACGCGAAAGGACGCATTATCAAAAGTAGGCAAGAATCTACGGAAATGCCACGACGGACGGTTACCCCTGGCCGGCTTCAGCTTCGGCACCGACACGGACACCCTCACGTCCATGATCAACTCCGACGTCAAATACCCACCACCCCAGATCCCGGCAGACTGGAAATCCGCCAAAAAGCCCAAAGGCAGCGCCGCAGCCAACGACGGCGCGTCGTCGTACCTCTCGACGGCGGATGCCGCCAGGGCCTCCAAGCTCGACCCGCAAGCCCGCGCCGCCCTCCTCGGCGAGGCCCAGCTGCCCGGCAAGTCCGTCTTCGACTTCCTGTCGGCCGACGCGCGCCAGCGCCTCGCCGCCGCCTCGGGCAAGACCAACCTGCCGCCGGCGCTGGGCGAGATCCCCGCGGGCTACGCCATGACGCCCGAGGAGAAGCAGCGCGAGCTCGCCGCGCAGGTGCCCGCGCTCGAGAAGGACACGGCCATCGCGGCCCTCACCCGCAGCGCTTCTGGTGGTGCCGGCGGTGGGAATACACCTTACGCTGACGACGACGCCAAGCGCGGCCGGTACCGCGCCTACCTCGAGCATGTGGCTGGGTACAGCAAGGCCGCCGCGCTGCCGGCCAAGGCGCCGGGGCAGCGGCCCGAGGATTACCTCCGCGAGCTGCGCGAGTTCCACAGCGTCGCGCGCATCTTCCGGCCCATGTCGGGCATGATGGCATCGCGCTTCACCATCTCGTCCTCGTCTTCGTCGTCCTCAAAACTGGCCACGGGGTCAACATCGGCGGAAACCGGTGGGGCGGCCACAGCAGATCTCCTGTCCAAACCTGCCAAGGCCAAAGCGCCCGCGGACCCAGCCGAGGAGGCGGCCAGTCTTGGCATGTTCGGGGCCATGACGCGGTTGACGACGGATTTCTACCCGACGCGCCTCTTGTGCAAGCGGTTCAACGTCCGGCCGCCGGCCCATGTCCAGCCGGGAGGGCGGGAACGGCAGCGAACCCAAGGCTGAACCGCCGCAGCAGTCGGCGTTTGAGACGGCCATGTACGGTGCTGGTGGTAGTGGTAGCAGAATGCCTTCCTCTATGGATCCTACGCCGTCGTTCTACTCCACTTCCGCAAACACGGCGGCGGCAGCAGCGGCCCCGACAATGGCAGGGGCAGGGACAGCCATGACGCTGGATGAATTGCTCAAGCAGGCGCAGCAGCCACAAGAACAAGGGGAGCTTTCACGAGGCGTGAAGATGGCGACGACGACGGCTGAACCCGAACGAATCGAGGTGGACGCCAGTGTGAACGAAGCGCTCGAGGGCAAGCGCGCACAGGATGAGGTGCTCAAGGCCATCTTTGGCGACGATAGCGACGGAGACGAGGATGGTTAATTAGGACTCAGCGCAGAGAGATTAGGCAGGCATTTACAACCAATATACCCATACGTTATCTAAGAACAATACCAGGTTCAATGTCTTCCTATACCCATTGCTCAGATCGATCTATCTGATAAGACTTGCCTTATCCCGAATTTGTATGCGCTTGATAGCGAAAACGGCATAATCTGGGGGGCGCAGCCCTTTCGCCATTAACGTACGCGTATACCTCAGCCCTATTGTGTAAAATGACTTCACGACTTTACGAACAACTGGCCAAACCACACATTGAGTTTCCGAAGAATAGAGTACGTAGTTGTAGAATGCATAGCTTTTTTTTCGCGTTGTTCATATACAATGAGGCCAGTCCGCTCCCTCCCCATCTTTCTAGCAGAAAACCTAAAGCAAAAGGGGCCAACTCCTATCTACACCTCCCCAAGGCGCCATCCAATCAACCGTCGCAATGCCTAAATCGAAGTTGATGCGAGAAAGAAAAAAAACTGCGGTAACACCTCCAAAGACATGACAACAACTGTCCTCTCCCATTGTAAAATCACGTCTAAGCCCCTCTCGCCCGCGTCCCCATAGCCCGCAGCCCACATTTTCCTTTTCATACGACACAAGAAGTCAGTGGCTTGAAAGCTCGTACACACATCTCCCTTTTCCCGCTCTTTTTCCCGCTCTCCACTGCCCCTATCTCTTCCCGCTTCAGATCTTTTTCCCGAAATCATAACAAGAAACGCCGTTTTTCCATGCGAAAAGGGGTGATTCACCGTTGAGCCATCCCCGGCCGGAAGCCCAAAGTCCCCCTTGTCATCTCGATACAATACAAAGTATACATTCGTACCCGTCGCGCCTAGTATAAGGGGTATCCCCTTCGTTCCACGAAACAACCAGAATCCAAGACCATTAAACGCCGTACAGTGCAGAACGCGAGTATATGATGTTTGTAGGAAGGGTATAGAGGCTCTCTCTCTCTGATGCAGATCCCAAAGAAAACTCCGTCGAATCCGTGCCAAAGGCAATATGACACGGTGTATACCAAGAAAAATCAGACACATGCCATGCCGTGGTAGTCATCAGTGGATTGGCAGTTGACAACCAGCCGCCAGTCTGGAGATCTGACGCCAATGGCAAAAAGCAGTGGCCATTCACAAGCCAGGGTGGGCGCCTGCGTTATCAACGACGTTATCCGAGAGATTGATAAGCAGCTGGGCCAGGCAACGCTTGGTTGCGGCGTCATCGCGCAAGACAGAAGAGAAGGTGGCATCACGTAATGGCTCCGGGAGGCATTGGCGAAGGGCCTCGCGGGCTCGGGCGTTATCACTAAGTCGCAAGAAGCAACGCACAACGTGCTTCAGGAGGCGTGCAGTCTGTTGTTCAACGAGCTGGGCAACCATATTGCTTAGGACGGTGCCAACAGCGTAGAATCGCTCGTAGGTAGCGCAGATGTAGTTGAGGCCGTTGTCATCAAGTAGAATCTTCTGCACAATGAAGATGGCGACTGTCTTGCTCAGCTCGGACCCCGTCTCCATGATGCGAAGGCATAGCGGGATGATCTCGGTGGTCAGGAGGAAGTTGATGACCTCGGTAGAATCGTTCTTCACCAAAGCGCCGATAACGCCGAGAGAGGTGAGGCGCAAGTATTCAAAAGGGCGCGATTTGGACGTCGTGTTCAGGAAGGGATAAAGGTAGAGCGGGATATGAGCTGCAAACTAGTTAGCATCGTTTCTGGTAGGGAGGAGCGCGAAGAGCTCTTACCTTTCAGGAACAAGGTTCGGGTGTCATTGTGCGACGCTACACACTGTAAGAGGGCCAAAGCGTTGCAGACGCGGTTGGAAGCGGCGGCGGTAAGCTGGGATGGGTTGAGAAGAGTGTAGACAGAAATGATCTCCTGCGTGAGGGAGGTCATGACGCCAAAGGAGTGCCAGAGTATCAGCGCCAACTCAGGAACCTGCTCGCGCTTCTTGCTGAGCTCCAGTAGTGCAGCCTCGCGTGTGCTCTCGTTCAGGAGGTCGGCAACGTAGTTGAGGGTTCGGCGATTGTCCTCGGAGACGTTGTCCATGCCATTATCCTGGACATGAACGGCCGAGTTCTGACCGGCGGCAGCGACGTTGAGGTGCGCGCCGGCCATGCGACCGTAGTGGCCCTGCTGGGCGGCGGCGGCGGCGGCGGCGGCGGCAGCTTGCTGTTGAGCCTGGTGCTGCTGCTGCTGTTGCTGCTGGTGGCCCTGCTGCTGATGCATCCATGACTGCTCAGCATGAGGGTTGTATTGATGATGGGCGTACATGCTGGGATTCGGTAGCATGGTAGTCGTGCAACGAGATGAGGTTGGAATGATGCGAGCGTGTTGTCGAACAGCGCAGCGAGTCAAGAGGTCGGTTTGGGACAGACTTGGTTGGGATGCTAAGCAAAACGTGACAATAGTCAGTCGGTGGATACTCCACAGCCACGGTAAGTTTAGCATTCAAGGGAATGCATAAGGCCTAACCAAAGCTGCCTTCAGGAATGATGGAAGGGTCTCGGGGTGCACATACCACGCAGTCCAAGCCAATTATTCGATCCTCGATGGCTTTAGTAGGTGAGAGAGAGCCGCCGACAAAAGGGGAAGGCTGTGAGGCTTTGCACCGGGATTGCGGTCGGATGCCAAAGTAAGTGCGGTCGGTGCCGTGCGGTGCAGCAGTGCGGGTGGGAGGTGCGATGCGATGCGGGCGGCTCACTTGCCAATTGCTGACTGGCTCGAAAGGTGGCAAGAAGAGAGGCGGGAATGTGGACAGATGAAGCCAATAGATCTTGCGCGGTGTTGTCCAGGTTATCAGAGTGCCGACAGAGGTAAGAGGGGTGGAAGGGTAAGTGAGTAGGTAGGCAGGACGGTGATATGTCGATAGACACAACTTTTAGCGGATGGTCAATGTTCAATGAGAAACGAAACAACCCAGCTGGTGCTGCTTGCTGTTGTCCAACTCGCTACTGCGACTGTTGCTGCTGCTGCTAACCTAGGCCGCTAACCTTAGGGACGCAGGGCATGGGCGTTATGATGGGACGGGTGGATTTGATTTGCCAGTCCGGACTTGAGACTCACCAGACTGGTACTGTCGGAGTGGGAGGACAACCTTACTGTAACCCAGTAGGTTGACAGTGGTAGCAGTAGCAGTGGTTACTTCAGTAGGTTAGGTACTTCAATGGCTCACTCATGGCAGGCTGCACTGCACTGTGGCGGCTGCTGTACGTACCTGCTAGCCGGGCTGCTAGTGGGCTTCCGTCACCCTCTACATAGGTATCAACCTTAGGGTAGAAGTTGCTCCGCTCTCCGGCCTGAATTTCAGACATTATGGCCTATATACTACTATTATCTCGGGCTGTCCAGACTGCTCAAGACATATGCCTAGCGGTCGCGACATTCTGGTATGGTAATTGTTTAATGGAAATCAGGGATATGACGCAATACGCTATAGTTTATCCGAGATAATAGCCATTCTGATGATAACGGGAGCTAGCAAAAATGCCTGACCTTTCATGTGTGTGTGTGTGATCAGGGATCTTGGAAAGTGGGGGTTGACCGTTCAAGGTCATGGGAAACGGGTTAGACCTCGTACATAACCTACTTAGAGACAAGCAAGAGCCAGAAAGGCCCCGTTATATACTCCAGGTTATAGTTCACGTCAATATAGCAGAGCCAGACAATAGATATGTTATTCCATAGCTTGAGGTGCACTTATACATTAGTACTTAGTAATCGCTATTAGGAAACGTTAAAAGGTCATGAAACACCTCGCCTCTCTTCTTACGTGCAGCCCCCTTCTCTTTTCCCAGGCTTCGTTCTAACCTTACATGTCCGCTCAAGACAACCCCCCCCCCACTGTTGCTGTGTGTGCCCTTTGAAAAGAAGATGTGAATTAGTAGAGAAGTATTCAAAACGATCACCGGTCCGCCGCTGCCCCAAACTTGCCCCCCACTGCGGACCGGGCATAGCAGAAAGACCACGGCCGGATGGCTCAGAGAAAAAGGTAATCAATGGCGGCATCGTCCAACAACCTCGAGCTTTTTAAGGGGTTCGCTTCCCCTTTTGGTTCATACAATGCTTGCCTCCACCTCATAGGCGTATCTCTTTCAGAATATGGTCGGCCATGTTCTTGAATTGCCACGTGTTGCCCGCCATCCGCTTGAACTGGAGACCATGCAAAGACAGTAGAGGGACCTTGACAATAAAGATTTCAAACTCCAATACCATGCTACCACCCAGGTCACTCTGGACGTGCGTTGTTGTCTCGCCGGGCACTCGGCGTGAGGAGCCACCGGGATCCCTGTGGCTGCTCTCCGTCTCCGAAATTTCCGAGTTCGAGTCGCTCCGGTCTGTATGCCGGCCAGGGGTGCGTGGGGTGTTGGGAACACGGTCCAAGTCCCGGATTTCGTCGCGGTCCCTCTCATTCCTCAGCCCGAAGCTGAAACGCCTTCGGTTGTCCGATTTGGCACCAGGGCTCATCGGGCCATCTGCTACTTTGTTTAGATCGATACTAGGGGTGTGTCGACAGCTGAAGCCTCCGCGAATTTCTGTATAATCCACTCCTAGTTCTCGCAGCACCCGCTTGAGTTCTGTCCGTATTGCCGGCACCGACTTGGAAGATGTCGTTGAAACACTGAACAGCCCCTTGAGGAATACCGGTTTGGCCAGTTCAGAATCGTCCAAGCGTTCAGCTGACGTACCGCTGGCTTCGCCAACATCGGCATCTGTCTCTTCGGGAACACCTGCCTCGGCCGCGCGGGCCCCTTCTCTCCGCTGCCTTCTTGCCTGAATGCTCTCCCTTCGAGCATGTCCAAGCGATTTCGCTCTTAAAGAAGCACCACGCGTACTGAGAGAAGCATTGGCGTCAGCAGGCAGCTTCTCAGCCGGAGCGGATTGGTCCGAGCCGCTGGTCGGAGGGGGGTCTTTGGCGACCCTACTGTTGGATCCAAGTCGTCTCCTAAAGTCGCCAGAGTTGACGCTCGTGGACCGCCCAAGCTTCTTGCTACCCGAGTCGCCGGCAGACAAAGGGGGGCTCAGAAGCTCACGGTGTTGCGGTTGGCTGCTGCCAGATCGCAGGCGACTCGGAACGTCCTCGCGATCGCGGCGCGACCTCCTGATGCTGAAGCTCTTCCGCGGGGTGGAGGGTTCAGCTGGCGAGTGAACATGGACAATGGGAGGGTGGGAACGGTCCTTGTCCAGGCGCTCCGGCTCTTTCCGGCGCCTTGTACTAAACCGCCGCAAAATTCCAGCAGCAGTGCTCTCCTTCTTGTGCGGGACTTCCAGTTGACCGTCAGGCTGTGGCGGCGGGGTAGGAAGAGCTGGCGAGGGTTGGGCTTTCTTGAACTCGTCAGGGGCGTCGTCTTCACCGTGTGTCCTTGCACGCGGTCGAGATCTGCCGCCTGTCGCCTTTTCACCCGGCAGCTCGTACGCGGCAGTGTTCGTATGGGCTTGCTGTGGTGCAACAATTTCCGGCATAGGAGAGTCGGCCACATTCTTGGGTGTGTGGGATTTCGGTTGAATATCCACTCTATCCCGGTCCTGCTTCTCTTTGACTAGGTAGTATATAGAGATCAAGGGGCTGAAGGCATTGAGAGGGTCACTACCGAGGGCAAGTGCCTCGGCGCTCGGTGTCGTAAGGTTGTCTCGGCTGTTAGCCGAGTTGCGTCTCTTATAGAAGTCGAACCCAAATCCTCTCTTCTTCTCGACGTCCTTGGGCGCCGGTGGCATTTCCTTCTCCTTTTGCAACAACTGTACGGCCCGTGCGTACTCCTCGGACTCTATCATCCTTGTGAGCTGGGCCTTGATGACCTCGGGTGGACCAAAATTAAAGCCCGTCATGGCATTGATGACCTCGGGCTCCAAGGGAGAGCGTGAGTGGTTCACGCGCTGGGAGGTGGTTTTCGGGCGGCCCGCCGAAGCCCTTGGTCATCCATGGGTGATTCATCACCTCAAACATGGTTGCTCGCTGCTTGGGGTCGGTAACGAGCATGCGTGAGAGAAGGTGCCGGCAATCGTTGCCTAGCCAGTTAGGATAGTCGACGAGACCCTTCTTGATCTTGGCGTGCAGAGCAGGCATGCTCTGGTCGTCGAAGGGAACCTTTCCACATACTAATACGTAGAGAACAATACCGAAGCTCCAGACGTCAACCTCGGGTCCAGTATAGGCGCGAGCTTGTAGGAGCTCGGGGGCAGCGAAGTAAAGACTGCCGCAGAACGTCTTCAGGTGGCCGCGAGGAGCGAACAGGTTGCTCAGGCCAAAATCAATGATTTTGATGTCCCCGGTCTTGTGAATCAGAATGTTCTCGATCTTCAAGTCACGGTGGACGATACTGTTGCGATGGCAGTAATCAAGAGCACTTGCGATTTGTCGGCTGAACTTCCTTGCTTGCTTCTCCTTTAACTTGCCGTGTGAAATGATGTAATCGAGCATCTGGCCGCCGTTGACATACTCGAAAAGCATGTACCAGTGATAATTGGTACGGACAACATCACGCAAGCCACAGATATTGGGGTGGTCGAGGAGGGTGACGATGGCGGCCTCGCGGGCGGTTCGAATCTCCTTGGATTGGTCTGCCCGCTCCTTGTCGGCTCGGCTATGGTGGTTCTCCTCGGTAGATCCTCTTGGAATGATCTTGCAGGCAACCTGGAAGAGATAAACACGTTAATGATAGGTGCCCTGATGAGAAGCGATGACGGTATATGGAAAGACTAACCTGCTCGGTACCATCTTCCTTCCTGGCAAGCTTGACCTTGCCCATACTACCGGCACCAATCGTCTTGCCCAGGATCCATTTGCCAGATTGTGTCGGAATGGACGTGCGAGTCGTCCTTTGTTTCGATCCGGATGCGCGAGCGTCGGCTGCGGCTTGCATGACGGGGGGTACCGCAGCAGGCCCCCCGTTGTTGGCTACAGCAGTAGGGCCGGCCATGTCGGTGTGGTTGTTGCGATGAGCCGAGTTGTTGGATCTCGTGCTGCTGCGACGGTGGACGCCTTTGGGATCGGAGCTTCGAGAAGTTGGGGGGCGGCGATCTTTACTCGATGGTCGCTTTGAATGTTGGGCTACGTTACTCTGCTCATAATCGTGCTGGGGGAGAATGTCCTGGACGGGGCGTGCAGAAGAATTGGAGGTGTGGCGGCTGTGGTGGGAATGATGGTGATCCCTTTCTCTTTCTCTTTCCCTTTCCCTTTGATGAGAAGAGGAGTTGGCGTTGTTGGCTTTGGAGGTCGACGCGGAGCGAAGTGGAGTTGGACCGGGATTGGCAGAGGAGGTGGTGGCGGTTGGGCGAGAACGAGTAGAGTGGGATCGCGACGGTTGGCCGGAGCGGTGATGAGAGTGGGAGGTTGAATGTGAATGTGGATGATGCGACGGCTGTTGTTGTTGATAATCCGTGGCCGAACTGGACATTGCGTTTGAGATTCAAAGGCCCGAAAGCCAAAGGATGAAACCCAAATTGAGTGACAGACAGGCAGGTCGATCGATGCCTACCAACTTTACCTACTGTAACCTGCTAAGCGTAAGGACAACCTTCTCTACTTTTTTTTTGCGTGATGCTATGCTTCCTGACCCTGTCGGTCGCTGCTGTGGACTTGTGTCTGGGATCTGCTTGCTCCAGGGTTGATTGTGGAAGGATGTAATGTAATAATCAACGTATAGTCGTATCCGATTTTCTGTTTTGGTTTTTTTTCCCTCTTCCCTTTATTTGTTCTGTTCTCTCTCTCTGTTTCCCCTGGACTCGTTGCTGGACCCGACAGAACCCGGTGGGTATGTAGGTACTAGCAACAGCCTGACAGTGTGCAGTGCGCAGCCAGCAGCGTGTCGGTATGGATTGGATGGATGGGCGGTTGATTCCACAGGCCTGTTGAATCGTTTCGCTTCGGTAGAGGAGTTGCCGCTGACTGTTGTATGGATGCGGATGGGGGGCACAAGTCTGGTAATCAATCCCTTCTGTCCACTTTTTTGATTAGCAGAAACGCTGGGTTTGAACGTAGGACAGTTGGTAGTGGTAGTGCCCCTGATTTAAAATCCGCCCAGTGCCTCTTAGTTGAGGATTGGGTGCAGACCATTCATTAAGCCCAGCCCAGCAGATCCAGCGTGCTTCGAACAGTTGAATGGGCAATCAAGAAGACGCATACACCTACGACGCGGACGAACTGAGTTTACACTGCCCGAGATGGGGGAAATTGCATGGAAGTTTGCAAATCCGTCTCGCAACAGTCCGACGATGCCCAATCTGCAAATAGCAGTAGGCTCTACTGAACTATAGATTCTGCTACTTCTTATGTCGTGCCGTGGTTCGCGACTGCAGATACCCGAGCCAGCAGAAGAAATATGGTGGCTCGATACAGTGCAATGCCTACTTGACTTGCTGGCCTGCTTCCAACTCCTCACTAAGTTGATACTTCCAAGTTAAGCGCGAAAGAGAGGCGGGGAAAAAGTGACAGAATGAGGGGGCTGGTAGACAGACAGGATTGACGGGCCACGCTCCCAGACACAAACATTGGAACATGACGACAATGGTTGGGCCCCTGGTCAACAAGTGGCAGGCATGAAACTTGACGACTTGCTTGCAAGGTGCCGGGTGTGCCTCGCTCAAAAGGAACGAGACCTGCATTTATTAGCAATCAACTCGCGCATCTCGTCTTGCATGCTACAATAAGACACACGCAGGGCACACTAGAACATTGGCAACAAGCAACATTGGTTTCTTTCGTCCCAGAAAGATCTCGAATTGGTGGTCCAATTCAGAAAAGACTGGATGGAGATTTCCCCCCCGGTGCGGGACAAGTAATCCATGATCGGATTGTTCAAATAAATAGGTTCTTCATCGGCCTTCCGCCTTCATCTCCCTCTCTGTTAGTGCAACCCGACATGGCTTGGTTTCCATGCGGTGGTTTGCCCCCTGTTCTATTATGACGAACATGTACAACATGCTATGGGTGGAACAAAAGCTGAGGATAGAGAAACAATCCATTGCGCGAGAGCACCCAAGAAACAGTTGTGTGTCATCTGTCTTCTGGTCTGTCATCGTCTCGCACAGACGATGTCTGTGGACAGTCGCAATTGTCTATGTACAGAAGATAGGAGGAGGCCCTACTAGGCGTGTTTGCCTTTCATTTTTCCTTCCTGAGAAAGTCGCACGATGAGCCAATCCAAGCGCAACAACGCTCTTATCAGGTACTTAGCATCTGCAAAAGCACCCTTCACAGTAGCAGGTAGGTAAGTACCACGGATTGGTCGCCTTTCCAATACAATCTCCTAGTTGACAATCAGCGTTGTGTACGCATACCTTGCTGTAGGAGGGATTCCTATTGTGAATGTAACGGAGACATGCTGGCATTCTCGTTCAGTTGCTCAAATCTTCGATCTTGGAGGAGACGTTGCAAAATGAGGGGAGGTGGGGTAAAACCGGTGACGGATGAACCCACGGTGGGCCAGAAACGGACCGGTTTGGCGGTAATGGACAGGAACAGGAAGAGGCACGAGGTCTAGGTTGGTCTAGTAGATGCCGAGACGTGGACCAAGTGCATCATCTCTCAGCTCAGCACTCAGCCTGCTGTGATTTTCTACTTAACATAACTAGGTTATGTGTGCCAGCCAGCACTTGTACACGTGTATCATTATGCATGTTATTTGGTGGTTAGATGCCACCATTCCAGGAAACTGGGTTGGAGGGCACGGATTACCTTGCTATTTAACCTTACCAGATTGTGGCTAGAGCTTGGCTTCCATGATTTCCCATGAAACAGTTTTAAATGGCATATTCTCTCTCCCCCCAATCTGCCAATCTCATTATTATGGGTGGGGCCCATCTACCTTATTTCCTGAAGCTCCTCTCAATTGAAACGGCGGAGATAACACCGCACCTATGCGGGTTATATAGTAGTAGCTGGCGACAGTATCGAACAAAATAATGCTCTGTGTAAGCTGCAACACAATGCACGTGAGTATGTGAAAGTATTGCATTACCAGTCTTTGCTGTATCTGGTATAGTCACATCTCAGCAACGAGCAACATCAGCTCTATATGAGTCTAGCAAAGAGCCAGGGATATGCAGTACCAAAGCCTTCTGTCTTAGCAGTCAGATCTCATCATTCGCTAATCTCGACTCATGATGTGCAGGACAAGACGGCTTCAGCCCAGCCCCCCTTATCCAGGTGGCCTACATAGAACTTGTCACCAGTCCCGGAAATGTATCCGCTGCCGGCGTATCACAAGAGTGACCACTGTGTGCTTCCTTGCCTCATGTCAAGAAAGTACAGCTGGGGAGGGTCCTCAAACTGATTCGCACGGAGGTGCACTTCATCATACTATAATTGAACTGTATCCCAGGGCCTGGATAGGTGGTTGATAGCCCTGAAATGTGCTCGCCAGGAAGCTGTGGAGTGTTCATACGCATGTAGGACGGATTCAAGACCCTGTAGACGCTATGGGGACCAGAGCCTGGTGTCGTAGGATACCTACTTGACTGAGTGAAGATGGAATAGATAGAATAACTAGCAAGTTCAGACTGCCTCTTAGCCTCTTGTCGAGATAATATTCAAGCCTGGGCTTGGTGTGCATACTCTACGGTGATTTACATCAGGGCAAGCCATACGTCATAGGTTCGCACACCATGCCCTATCATAGAGGATGAACCAATATTGGGACAAATCTAGCATAAGCAATGTTATCAATATGGAGCACAAGTAGTTGTTAAGGGGATATCTCAATATCTGATTATCATGCATAGCCAGTTTGACGTTCTGTGGCTGTCTGCCGAGCGTCTCAAGACACCATCAACTCTCTCAGCTGACACAAAGGTCAATGGTCATGGAGTTACCATACATACCCTACCCTGTCGGACGCAGAATCAATGTGCTCGCAACGACTTCCGTAACCCTGAAGGATTCCGAGTTTATCATATCGGTCCAAGCTTGCAATCCAATCCTGCATATGCGTTCAGTTCTCTGCGGGACTGTCAAAATAACACTCGCATCCATGGTCTAGTAGAAAGGCTTTGGTATCCGGAGACCTCGCGCTCGTATTCCATGTGCTGTTTATCCAAGTTAGCCGTGAAACCACCCCCAGAATATCATGTTGAATGCGAGTAATATTCGTATTGCACACGATATCTCAGTCATCGTTGGTCATGCGCAGGTCCTCCGGGAACACACTATGTGACTTGATATTCTATGGCAACCAGTTACAGTCAAATGCTCTCCCTGTGTCCACAGAGGCAGACCGCCACGGCTTCAGTCTTCCCATGCTAATTATGAAAAGCAGGGTTCTGAAATGGGTTTCTAGACCTTCATCATATGTTCAGCTGGATAGCAGTGAAACAGTATCGGTTCATGAAACCGGCGCAGGCACCCTAAGTCTGGGTGTGTAAACAGTAAAAGGGAAGGTAGTTTCTGTCACTTGATCAAACATACGCAAGAATTTGCCCTTAAGGGGGAGAGCGTGGATATTGAACGATGACAGACGTCAAGTTGACTTCGTGTCCCTTCTCTTGCATTCAACATGCTTGCTGAAACATGATTTCTCCGGGTGTGGCCATATGGAGCAAGCAGTCCTTCCCTGACTGCGGCCAACACAGCAAATTGACTCTTCATGTCTGTCTGCCGATGACTCATCCAACAAATGTTCGGGCAAATATCTACAGACAGATCACGTAGCTTACTGTAAACCCTTGAAATGGTTGCATACAGGCTTACAATACATTCGCGGGCTTCATGGTCTATCAGGACCATATTCCGAACATGGTCAGATAGTTTGTCAAGGTATCAATGGAAGGTGGTATACAGGCTCTCAACACTACGAAGTGACTCTGATATAGACAAATAGTATGTGGCTACTACCCCGGTCCGTTGATCGATCACCTCTCAGGAAAGACATCCACCAAATAGGGCAATATACAATAGAACGAAAATCAAGTGTGTTAATGATGAGACCCATTTGGGTATGTAAACAGTGACAGAGCTTCATATTTTCGAAGCCCCTGAGCTCTGTATATCTAATATTGCAATATCTTGTAGCACAGAGCCCTTCAGGCACTAGATGTACTGGTATCTAATCGCGGACGCACGGTATATGAATTTGTATACGAATCTTGAACTACATGCTCACAGCTCATGGTTATTAATGCTAAGAGTCTTAAAACCCGATATTCCCTTCCACGGCATTAGTTACTCAGTACCATAGTTCCACAGCTACAAGAGCTGTTATAGAGGAAGCCATCATGGAATGCCTCTGATGCTGCCACGCCTCTTATGCTCATTTGAATAGCCCACACATCCAAGCCAGCCATGATTTTGGCTCAGACCGCACACCATCACCACCCTTCTCCGGATAGCCGGTGCTGGAAGAGGAGGAGGCAATAGACGTAGGCCGCGCAGCATTACGAGAGGCTTCCTTAAAGGCCGCTATGTATGCGACCTCCAACCGAAAGGCACCTTCCTGCTCCCCGAAGAAGCTAGAAGGGAAAATATGAGCCGATTTGGTTTCCATCTAATGCAGTGGGACAGAGGCGGAGGCCTAGGAGGAGTCTAAGACAGGGGCTAGCAAGAGCGACTTACCTGCGCATCATCAAGCTGATCCTCCGCACGTTCGCCAGATCCAGCTCCGGGGCATCCAGCTTCGGCTTGCCGCGGTACGTGGGCTTGAAGTCGCTCCAGGGGACATACAGCTCCCGATCCTCGCTATCATCATCGCCGTCGCCGTCCTTGGGCGAGATGAAGTCGTACTCCCAGCTGACGGTGCTCTGGTCGCGGCCGTCGGGCCGCTTGGGCAGCACCTCGTCCTTGAGCGTCAGCGTGTACTTCTTGCCGTCGCCGCCCGCCCGCAGCACCCGGAGCCGCAGGCCGTCGTACGCCGACACGTCCCAGGGCCCTGCCGGCGGCGGCGGCGGCGGCTCGTGTGCGCCGTCGTCGTCGACGGTCCGCTGCGAGGCGAACCCGGCCCCGCCCAGCGCCGTGATGTCCAGCGTGCCGCGGAACACGGCCTTGTCGGCGCCGGCCGGGCAGTCGAGATAGGACTGGCTCTTGCCGCCCCGGACGCGGTCATCGGAGGCGGTCCAGGCCTCGGCGGTCCATGGGCTAATCCCCGGGAAATGACGGTGATGGGTCAGTGCATTCTTGTTACTAGGTGATGCGTGTGTCGAACAGACAATAATAACAACAACATCACGCGCAGCCGTGATAGGCCAATGCGTTGGGCGGCAGTGCAGTGCAGTGGTGCGACCTCGGAAAGAAAGTGGGACATAACTCACGCATCGCCGCCAAATAGGAACAGACAATTCTCGTCTGTGGTCATGGTCACGTTGCTCATCACGGACGGGATTGAGCGACGTCAGAGTCTCGGAGTCCGAGCCCAAGGTTGGGGGTTAGAGTGGTGATCAGCGATCAGAAGGCGGGCTGGGGAGTAGTAGCTAGACTGCTTTCATAGCCTCAGTTGGCCCTTTCTTTTCGCGTGTATGTTTCTATTCTTGTCGTTTGGTGTCTGACTTTATTAGGAAAGGTTCCCTGGTCCGTCAGTCCATCAATCACAGATCAAATGCGGTGCTGTGCAGCCCGGGGAATACCGTAAGAAAAAATGGATCAAAATGCATTACATCATTTTCATTTTCAGCCCTACAGAAGATAATGCAACAGAACATACAGAAACACTTCTCGATGCGTGAGAGATTCTTTTTTTACACCGCACCCAACCCATCTGAGCCTGTAATTCCTCCAATTGAATTCGAGAGTGCGCCTACTCGCCATTTATGAAGGGTTTTGCGTTAATTGCCTACACTACCATCCCTTTTGGTTGTGTCGAGTCACCAGGCAAGGTCTCATGTATAGAATGTTATGTCCCCTTTCGGTCTCGCGCCTTGGCGGTTGCGCTTAGAGATACTCTTTCTCGTGCTAGAGGGACGACCAGGTAGGGTTGGCTGTGGATAGACACCAGACGTCCTCACTTTTGCTGCGTTAACTGGGTGCCTGCGAGTGGCGCGATATACGATCCTCGGATCGCAACAAAAAGCGACTCTCGCTTCTTGCTTTGTCTAATGTTCGGGGTTCCCACCAAGCGAGCAGGTATGGCTACTCGGACAAGCAATTAATCCATTAGTTTAGCGATTTTCGCTTCTTGCTCGCTACACCTTCCAGAAGCATTCCGTAGAGGCGCAAACGCACGCCATGGCGGCCGACAATAGAGAGGCCGCGGCATACTTAGTCCTGAGCTATGATGAGGTTCGTTGAAAGTCTGCCCTGAAGACTGCCATCGGTTCCTTCCTAGCACAGCGGTGTCCATCGCCAGTCGCCGGCCGATCAATCCAGTCAGGTACAGTAAGTACGTAACCCACAGCCTGCGTGCCCCTTTCCGGACGCAAGACATTGCTCTCCATGGTAAGGAGCTGTGCATGGGTTAGGGTGATGGAACGATCGTCCATGGGCTCATTAGAACCAGATCGCTAACGGGGCTCAGACCGGGCTCCTGACCAGGCACGCACATTAATTCTGCACACACGTACTTTTCGACCCGAAATAGCACCAAAGAAAGAAAAAAGAAATCATATATGGGTCGGGTCATATGATTCAGGTTGAACGGGGTCCAAGATCCATTTTCCTGTACGGAGTAAGAAACTTTTATCAACAAGGGCCAAGAGGCCCTACGGGCTGGCTGCGTGTATGTCCGGTTATCGTATGTGCTGTGCCGCACGAAGTTACCACGTTGGGCTGTAGCGTTGTATTGTAGATCTCGGAGCTGAGGTTGAGGAGGGAGAGGGGCTTTTCCGGGAATCGCCTGTGCCGAATTCCTGTAGGTATTTTGTTGGCAAACCAGTTCTCTTCTCTATCACATAGTCACTACCGCGTGCGCCGCGGTCTGAAGGAATTAGCCTTGCACATCTCATTTCGCAATTGTATATTCTCAGGCGAATCATGGTACCACGAGCCGTGGCAGACAAGTCCTACGATCCAGCATTTGAATCCTACACGGCAGCCCGGTAGGCTTAGTCCTTGGTGGGCAGGCGGGGGCTTGGCAAAAGGGGACAGGGGACAGGGGTCGTCAGAGTCACCAATGGGGAAGAAGAACATTGAAGGAGTAGGGAAAGTCGCCGAGGAGTTCGAGTTCGGTCGTGCCAAGATGCTAGAAACTTTAGCTATCAGATGGATCTTGCGGGTTTCGCTTATTATTTTCCAGTTCCGTCCCATCGGCGCGTGGGGCGTTGGTAGCCCAGCCCAGCCCAGCCAGTACAAGGTTGTTGTTGTTATTGTACATACATAGTAGTAGTAGTAGTAGTAGTAGTAGTAGGTGTTTTATTTCCCAATGTGCGGTGGATGGATGGGCTTGTTTGTCCTTACGAGCCAGCCGTCCGTAGGGCTTGGCCAAGCTTCTTACGGCGTATGCCATGACGCCGAGCGAAACTGGCCCTAATCTGTCGCCTAGGCTTTTAGTTAGTCGGCCTTCTCCCGTCCCCCGTGTTTCTGTTTGGTCCCAAACAAACTCCCAACTGCCGCTAGAGGGGGAGAAAACACGGGATGGTGACGAAGTGCTGGGCCAGCCAACTCCTTGCTACTGGCTGGTTGGTACCTTTGGGGTTGCGGGCAAGACATATACACAGCCAATACACCCACACCACCCACCCCCACACACACAAGCGCGCGGACATACGCACATCTTATACGCACACGTGGACACAGTCTCTCTTGCATGGCCCTTGGGAAGAGGAGTCGCGGATCTCGGTGCTGCTGCGCCTCATTTGGAACCTCTCGCAGCACCTTGGGCTCCTGACTGGCTCGCCTATACTGCGAAGGACCCACGAGCACTAGGTTCAAAGGACGTGACATACAGTAGGAAGGGCACATCACAGCCGAATTACATCTCAGATCGCCTTGCGGCCTGGTCGGCCTGTCTTGTTGCCTAGTTGCAAGGTGGGCCATTGCCGTCCGTCTCCGGGCCACACCTCTCGGGCTTAGATCAAATAGAGCCAGTCCACTAACATGTACTTACCACTACCCACATCCTGGAGCTAACACAGTAAGCTAGCGAGCAAGATCAGAGATAGCCTCTATCCGAGGTACGTAGATGGAGGGATACGGAAGAGGGACACCGGGGCATGAAGATCAAGGAATAGCAATAGATCAGATCGGTGCCATGAGTGAGTATAAAGATATGTTCAACGAGAAAGCCTCCTAACAGGAAGAACGATATAAGCTAAAATAAAACATCCAATGAGTTTTGTGAAAATGCCTCCAGAATTCGCCTTGCTTGCCCGTCGATGTCCCTTTCATCCAGAAAGTCATCTGGGCTTCCCAATCCCTATATCATGCAGAAAACAATTGCGCCTCCAGCGCCTGTACCAGTAGTAGAGATCAAAAGGGAACAGTGTAATACATCAAGTCATGCTCGCGTGAGAACGCCCTCCACGTCTAATTCTTTGCAGCTTTTGGTTCTTCCTCCCTCTTCTCCCCACTCCCCTTCCCTCTCAGTGTTGAGGCATCCCAGGTGAGCCTGGCATAGAGAGGGGTGTGGTTGGGTAGTCGTAACCCGCATCCGAGCAGTTGGTCGAGTGTTCGAAGGAATGGGAAAGTGGTGGTGTCTGGAACAAACAACACGAACGCCCGATCAGCTACGTGGTTCTCGGTGCAACAAAGCAGGAAGACGGCGCAATTCATGGTGATGACTCACATGAGGGTTGGAGTTGTCGTAATGACCAGGGACTTCCATGGAGGGCACGTAGCCGTAGTTCATGGAAGGATATAAGGACTCCTCTCCGGGGTAGCTCTCCCTCTTGATAGCGTCGCTGAAGTGGGTCATGGACGGTAGTGTGCACGGCACCGTCGTGGCCATGTAGCTGGAGTAGCCCTCGGCTGTGGTGATGGGCGCGTACGGCGCGGCCGTGCCGTAGGGCGGTAGCATCATCTCTTCCGGGGGAGGAGGGTAGTTGGAGTAAGTCATGTACGGGGGCGTGTGCGACCGCTCCCGCTCATCATACGAAGGCGGGAACAGGAGGTCATTGTCGTCGGGATGCATGGGTGGTGTGAACTGCGGCCCGGGCTGGGCTGCCTTGTGCGGGGCGGCGTTGGACCTTGAGTTCTTGCTTTGCTTCTTGGTCGTCCTGCTGGGAGTTTGCGATTGCTTCTCGGAGCCGGTGGAGGAGCCATCAGAGGTGCCGGCCCTTCTCTCGAGGTCTTCCAGGCGTCTCTTGAGCTTCTTCCCTGCACAGGAGGTTAGACGCGGCCGGTTGTGGGGGACTTATACATATATGAATCGAAGGCTACATACTGTAGTTGCGCTGGGCAATTCGGTTCTGTATCCGCCTGCGCTCGGCAAGATCTGAAATCTTGGTCCAGTCTTCGTCCGGGTTGGCGGAGGGAGAGAAGGCGCTGCTTGTGCCCTGAGCCGAGTACTGCCTGGGTGCTGTAACAGCCCCATATGCTGGATATTGTGATTGGGACATGGTGTACATGAGTCGAGCTTGTCGAGGAAGGTGTTGGAAGTGAAAGCCAACGTTCCAAGTCAACAGCTGTGAAATATATAGTATATATAGAGAGACAACCTAGTGTTTGGTCTGGTACTAGACGTGGGACTCTTGGAAGAAGTTGGATATCAACAGCAGGACAATGATGTGGAGGGGAAAGAGGCTCTACATATACTGACTGACTGAGCCGGAGCAGCTTCCTTCAGCCATGAGCCATGATGAAGGCCGATGCAGATTCGAAGGGTGCAAAGACCCCTGCTGCTACAAGTGCATCCATGCGGTACGTCGCCAGAGAAGATACGTACTGTACCTGCTCTGGAGCAAGGCACACACTCTCTCGAACCCATGCCCCTACCACCAACACAGCTCAAGTACACACAGACATACGCAGTACAGTCACACAGGACTCAAAAGGTCCCAAATGCCAGCCCGCCTTTTCGGGGGCAGCTACTGCAACGTTAAGGTGGTCCCAAGAAGGGCGCCTCGCAAACAGGCTGCATGGGTGAGGGGACCAGGGTGGTGGTGCGCACACAAGCAAGTACCCCCAGTAGCGAGGTACACCCCCCTTGTAGCGAAGTATTTAGGCCACTTTCTCCGAAGTACCCTGGAGAATACGCTCGTAAAAAGCACCATCTAAAGCGGCGAGGTGCCTTAGTTTCCCCATTCTGAACTCCAAAGATACGTACCTACACCGCAAGCCCCCCCTGGTCCCTGTGTCCCGCCTGGGTGGGCTCATAAGGCTAGGTATCTGGATGCTGGATGCCTGCGCCGTATCTATCGAATTGCTCCCATCCCATCCCACGGTGCGTACGTGCCTTAGTATAGAAACCCGTCTTAACCCTATCCGGAAGTTTTGCTCGAGCGGGACTGGAGTTGTCTCCAGCTAGCTGAACCAGACTCCAGAGAGCCCCCCCTCACACATTTCTTATTCGCAAGGCTCATCGACGACGACGGAGACAATGGGCAGGCATTGTCGTTTACACGGCCAATGGCAGCAGGAGTTTGGATCTCGCGGCCTCAGGATGATCCAGTTCTTTGAACGTCGCATCCATATCGCGATGGATCCCCCAGAATAGGCAATCGGCGAGCTAATTTACACTGCCCTGCCCAAAACACATACGTTATCATGATGAGAGAGGATATCTCCCGTACAGGTATCATCTCGAGAGGGGCCCGCAACCAAACTCGTTGATCGGGGCGCGATTGGAATTGGGAGGGGCGCGGGAGAGTATCGTTCGTCCCATATACTGATTGACTATTGAATTCCATCTGTTCCTCTGCCCGCATAATCTGTGAAGTAAGAGTTCTCTTCTAGAATGAATGTCTGACAGACAGGAGCCGCGCGACGACATGATTCCCCAGCTGCCGGCTGACCGTTGACTTACTTGACCATTGGGTTGATTGCTGTTTTCTCGAAGACGGGAGCACAGAACTTTCGTATGGGCAGTTCAGTTGCCCCGTCAAGAACAGCACCCCCCAGACCTCCTGTCTCACTTTGCAATGCGCTTGGGAAGTTGTGTGGCCTATTTTTGGTAGAGTTCTTACAAAGCGCACTTGAGGGGCCAGCGGGGATTCTCATTTCGATTGGGGAGCTGCTCTAGGACTAGACCATAAGGCTGGCAAATCGGACCGCATACATCCATACATCCCTCCCAGTCAACACACCAGATAGCCTGTTGAACATGGACATGGACGGGACCGCCTTTCTTCAGCGGGAGAGGTCCCAGTTTCCAGTCCCGATTGTGAGGTAGGGGTGGACAGTGCGGTTAAAGTCCACGTTCTCCAGGGATCTGTACTGCCTCTGTTTTAGCGCATCCATCCAACCTGTGTGGCCGGGATCTAGAACTGAGATAAGTTGAGTACACAATAACATTCCTTACTCAGAGTTTCTTGGTGCAGCTGGCACGGTGCAAGACTGGCTTTTCAAATCCAAGGCCTTGAAACAACTTGATTGGTCAGCCACCCTGGATTTCCACTGTCGCTCTCGCATTTGACCCACTGCAGCACTGCCAGTTGTCCCGAAGAAGTTGGTTTCTCAAGATACGACGGGGCAGTCTGGGTGGTATTAATTTCGAAGGCGTCTCCGTGATATGGACTGCACCTTATTCAGCACCCATCCCAGATCCAAATAGAATACATAAGGTACCCTGAGATGTAACCTTACCTACAGCGGGCGAGAGTTGCATGCGTTCGCAGGCGACCGGTGTTCCGGCGTGCCTCGGCGGGCGCCAAGCCTGCCCACCACCTCGCCTGCGCCAGCCAACATTCCAAACAGTCGAAACCCCTTTTGGCCTTCATTCGCCTTCACCTAGGTTATATTTACACATCATCATATGGATGCATAAATTAGGTTTACATTGGGCGCTTCCTGCTATTCAGGCAGCTGTTATTGCAGTGCATTATATGTTATCAATATATGTGTGTAGTTGCGACATCTTGGCTAAAACACAAGCAGGTTTATTGATTCAGCCTTGCAATAAAATGAAGTAAATACCCGTATACTTGGACGACCGGTAAGGAGCCGCTTCAATCAATAGGAGTCGAGTTGGGCTAGAGGCCCGCAGATAAACGATGGGATCACACAGGCGTTCGCTTCTGGGTAGCCACCGCGGCCTCTACGGCGGATAGCCCGACCCCATCAGTTCAAGCTAGCTTGCACTTGAGATTGATCATAGATTTGACAAGCTAAAACGTGCCTCTCTCGGTTGACGTCTATGGATGTATCCTTTTTCTGCCATCCGTGCCGGTCTAGACAGAATCCTCGTCCCATGGCTTTCCCCCTGGCAACGCAAAGTTGGGAAGCCGTACACGAGCATGGCATTGAAAATCCAAAGCGTAGACCCCGGCCAGTAGCCAATAGCGGGATGCTTGAGCGTATTATTTCGTACACACTCCCACGCACCACAACACGCAAACACCCACCACACCACGCTTCCAATCTATTGACAATTACCGAATGTGGCTATTGAGAGGGCCGATCACCTGACGCTGCACCGCTGTCGTCGTCGATCGGATCTCATCCCAAGCATAATCCTTCGAAACCAGCCCCAGGCTTATCGCTTGTTACAAAATCCCGAACAGCGCAGACATGAACTAGATTCTGCTGTTCGACATCCACCCTTCCAACACGTCTCGGAGCCTCAACAGCCCTAAAGGCTCGGACGTTACGTTGCCATACTCTGCCAGCTGCAGCGGCCTTTCTCAAGCCTCCAGACCTGGGGCAACTGGGACATCGGCTGTAGTCTCCGGGATGGAGTGTTTGTATGGGTGCGCTTCAAGATAAGGCGTATACTCAGCACCTCCAGACAAATGGATCTACGCTGACTCGGCTTGCATGTCCCGTGTGGCCCAGTATCTGCATCTTATAGGCTATCTATGTTCGGCACGCAATATATAAGTGATCTGGAGGCGTGTGTGCATATTTCGCACTTCGCCTGGTCTTTCCCATATTCAACAATCCCCGGTGCCACCGTCTCATACCCAGCCCCCCCGTCTCTCTGTATGCAGGTGCCGGATTGCTGACAGGGAAAGCTCGCAAAATGATGTATCTAATCGAGCAACTGCCTTATCCCAGATGACACCCACGAGGGAGACAAGACACAAACTCCCTTTTGCGAGCGGGTGATTGGTCCCAGTGCTCCGTTCGACGACACGCATTAAGGTTCTCACCTTACAACATCAACACACCTGGGAAGCTAATACCAAAACGCGTGCTCTTGTGTGAGCTGTCGCAAGCCCAAGGTATTTGTATGGCCGGTTGCATGGCGCCAAACGGCTTATGCAGAAGTCCTACGCACCCCCCTTGAACGTGGCATGGGTGAACACAATGCAATATCCTGGAGTCCCGCAGCTCGAGTGTACGAGGGACCCGAACGACCAGTCGCGAAAGGCAAGAGGATAATCACACACAAAAAATGGGAAGTGTTTTCAGATAAACAGGTTGATCACCGGAAGCCCGGCCGTCGAGAAAGAGGATTGGGCGACACACTGATGAGTACGAGGATTTGGATCTCCCCTTGTCAAGCTGGGGCCTGGGATGCATACATGAGGGCATCACGCCAAAGCTGCACGGTTCTTTGAGACTAGGCTTAATCATGGTACACCTATATCTAGCTGACATATGGCTCTCTAATGAGCGTTGCGTTTCGCGGACGAATCCGGACGTAAGCGGAGACGCTCACTCGTGCTTGGAGGGATTCAGGGTCGTGCTTGGCGCACATGGAAGCATGTATGGAAGATCACTTGAGATGGCTGTGGCACAGCATGTGTGTCATTTAGGATTCCTCGTCCAAAGAAATAGTATAGTATATGTTGCTAGGTGACCAAACGAAGAGTCTATTCACAAATACCAACCATCCGGTCCTTCCATACGACTTACAGAATGCCATCGATTCAGTATGTCCTATTTCCGTCCCGTGCACCGTATTAAGTCTTGGCTGATGGTGAAAGTACCAAGGGACAGGGGGTTTAAGGCGGCACTATCCATTGCGGGCTAATTCGACAAGCTGGGTAGTATCTTCCTCATAAATTGTCAGCACTTGTGAAGACGCCATTCGCCATACACTAGCAGCTGATTGGCAGAGAAAGAAATGGTTTCTCTATTTCTGTTCTCGGCTCCAAATCGCTATTTCTGGCCCCCACCATCAATTAGTCCAGTCCTCCCTCTATGGTACCATCGCGCATTATCTGGACCTAGACGAATGACGCTTCTACAGGCAGACAGGCAGCTCCTATGCTATTCTGGTGGCCCGCTGCGCAATGTAGATAGGAGAAGAAACCAGCATTTGTCATAGGAGAAAACGAACTATCACGTGATCCCTGTTATTTTTCTTTTCCGGTCAACGACCGTCGGATGCGCATGTACGTAAAGCCAAATCACCAGAGTGCCATTGCTACTCCATACGGTCGCCGCAGCATAGGTGGATGTAGATAGGGAAACAAAAAGTCCCTTATACAAGGAACCTGGAACAGGTCCATAGCTACATACGATACTGGGGTTAATTAACCCAAGACAATGGAAATGCGTCACCAATTATCATGATCCCATCGCCTTGGGATTGACATCTTACAGCATGTGTGCACAGTACGTAATATGTACCTGAAGCAGGTACTTTTCCCCTTCTAGATCGTCGAATGTACTGTGCCTTACGACTAGGAACCAAGACACAGACGGGACATACATACCGTCGGGTCGGTAAAGTTGGTCAGATCAAATCAGCACTCACTTTTTGTCCTTGTAGGGCTGGGACTTGAGTGCTGAGTATTGCCCATCCCCACAATGTTCGTTCATGTTTCGCAGGTGCGGTGTCCTGTAAGCAGCGCAACATGTACATACATACATACATTCCCTTCCCCCTGGGTCAACTTCCAAACTGGCGGCGGGCGGGAAGAGAGGGGTGGGCTTGATCCAATGGCGGCCCATGCGGTGAACCCGCTGAAACCTTCTCATGCAGTGTACTTTGATAGAGCAAAGGGACGGTCCCAAGCCGTACGTACATTTGACAAATGCCCCAAGGGACTGCTGCAGAACACAAGCTATGGGGTTAGCTTCGGTGTCCCGACGCCCTTACGACTTTCAACCTACTAGGTTAGGGGGCAACTGGGGTGCATCGCAACATACTTCCAGGTGACCAGCAGCATGACTCCCACGGCGACTGCTTCCAGACATGACCGCGACGCCCATTTTCGCTTCCGTCGTTCGGCTTGAGGACCTGCGCCTATCTGGCGGTCTAGCAAATGCCCCATATGACCATCCACGTTCTGCCTAGACTTGGCTGGCTAATTATCTTACATCTCCATATCCACATCGCAAGACATATCTCCATGTAGGGTCCGGGGTTCTGGTGAGTGGCTGGTGGTGGGTGTTTGCTAAGGCTGCATATCCAATGTTCCCCTAGAGTCCGACTGTCGGTGTCGCCGTGTGCCTCCCGTGTGCCGCGATCACGCACGATGGAAATGGGGATGGCTTATGAGGGGGGATTGGGGTCTGTGTCTGTCGGTAGGGCTGAAGTTGTGAACTCATTCCATGCGAGCGACTTGTTCTACCCGCCTTGGCGACCCAGCAGGCCCAATCGCAGCGGCCACGCTGGAACGCAATCTAATCAATACACCGCTTGGGAGCGGGCGGCTAGCCTGCGACACAGACTGGCAGGACCTCTCTGCATGTTTTGGGTCGCCGATCCATATTGCCCATATGCGATGTCCTTTACCTCAGTCGTACCAAGAAAACTACACTGCATGAAAATGAGTGTGCTGTTCGATTTGGGGTGCGCTATACCCCACAACAAAATGCTCAATTCTACATACGTCATGTACTTCTGTACTTTCGAGGCTCCGCTCTACTCTCTTCCACTCTGCATGGCCACATTTGCGATCCACTTCAGCTGTCAAATGAAATTCCGCAACGAATGTGTTTTTTTGTTTGAGAGGCGGAGGCTGACAACTGTGCTCGTCATCCGGTTCCCGTAACCGCTATATTGGAGAAGACGAGCCGCGCCGTTGATGGGGTCTTTTTGCTTACTAAGTGACCCAGGTTGGCCGGATATTGCGGGGCCGTCAAGAGGTCTTTGCAAAGGTCTACGGAGTACGGAGTACTCTAATGGGAACTAGCATCTCCCCGGAAGCTCAAGCTCGAGCTCCAGAGCTTGCCAACCCAACGTGGGGGGAAAGGCCCTGGAGTAATCAGTAATCGGTCGGAGCTCCAAGCTCCTTATCTGTCATTCGCCATGTCGCAGAATATTGCCCTGCATAGGTCGTGGTATGTACATATCAAATCAATAGAAAGGCGGCCAAGGATACAGTGACGTGTACTCCGTATCCCCAAGGAAATGTATATTGGCGATCAACAAAGTATCGGGGCCAGGACCCTGGACAGAAGAAGGAGATTGCTGGATCTGCCCGTGCAGCATGTCATTTCTGCATGTATCCAGGTGCGTTGAAGACATTTACGACGTTCGGTGCTGGGCATTCGCAACATGTATTTTGCCTCCTTTGAGATCCTTGGGGTCAAAGCTGGTCGAGGTCTGTGGGCATGGCCCAAAACGGCAAACACTGGACCAATTTTGCGGGTTCAATAATGCATGGTATCCCTGAGCCCGCCGGAAGCAATGGCTTATGACCGAAACAGGCGGACCTCGTTGATCTTGAGGGATGTGATAGGTTGTTGCTGTACGACGTACACCTACGACAGCGGCGGGCGGGAGCGAGGGACGAGTGTGGTGTGCGAGTGATTCATTTCCAGTCACGGCAGCCTGAACTAGTAAAGCGCCTTGTGAGGCAGGAGGATTCCGCCCAATCAGAAAGCCGAGAATGGCATCATTCCCCCCCCCCCTCCAGGCCGTCTGGACTGGCTGCGCAATCGCAATAGATTGGGGCGAAGCAGCTCATGCAGCACCAGCAATTCACATTCCACCGCTCTTTGCCAGGGTCTTCTTCTATGTTGCTGCTGGCTACAGTGGGTGAATGGCGGTCGGCGGCTCTTGCTACTGCGGAGTTCGCATTGCATGGGCGCACCCTACGTCTGCGTATCTGTGTCGCCTACAGTAGCACATGGCAATTCCATGGTGCATACAATACCTCTCTCTCGACGACGAGGCGCACCACCTTGGAGTTCCGCAACGGCACCTCCCCCACACTTGCATGAGCCGACCCTGCGTACATCTGGTGTGTGATGTAGGTATGCATCTACCTATCTATCGTGTGTCGCGTATGGCCTTGCAATCAACCACCGTCCTGGCTTCGAGTCGGCTGCAAGCTGCGACACTCGCTCGGGGCAGCTTCTTCTTCAACATGAGGTCCTCTAGCGTTCTCAGCATCCGACCTTCCGCGCCCCTCCAGAGTCCATAGGGTAGGGAAGGAGCAGCAGAAGGAAAGACATTCCGAAATCAAGACCAACCGCGTTTGGCGGCCCTGCCCAGATATTGGACAGTAGTGACTTTGTGGTAGCCCCCCTCCCCCCCCGGCTTGGCTCCACTACCACGTCGTTGTGATTTGTTACCCTTTTACAGTGTTGATTGGAGACCGGAGAAACGCTTCGCGGCACAAATTATTTCTCGGTGAAATCGTTGGGTTGTTCGTGCGACAACAACAACAACATGCCATTCATATTTTTCTAAGTACACGCTCCCCCATTTGGGTTGAGCCGAGCCGTGACATTCCAACAACAGCCTGCAATCAACATACGCCCGGCCTGTCTGATGTCGCCATCTGAAGCTCTATGTCATATATGGGGGATGAACACATACACACAACGATGGCAATACATTGCTGCCTAGTACGGAGCAACAGCATCCATGGCGCATGTAACACGCGACAACCATGGCGACGGGGTTGAGCCCCAATCCTCCGCGGGGTTAAGCCGACGATGTATCAAAGCTCATACGGCGTTTGATTAGAGGGAGGCATCGAGGGTAAAACAGACCCGAGTCCTAACCATGAGCAGTCTCGGAACTTCTATAGTACTGAACTATTATTCTTGACGAGCCCGTCGTCGTCCTGATACGATGCTTTGGGGGCCCCGCTGGCAAAGAGCAGGAGGCCCGTCCTTCGTCTAGTCAGGTAGATAAGGCATCCTCCACAAACATGATTCAGGCAGGCTGTGGTGGATTCTACTAGTACGCCGAGAGCCGAGGACATCGTGCGATTTATCTGGGGATAGCATATCTACAATCACTTGGCCTCCCCAGCATCGAACTCCGAATAGTATCAGACTCCACTACACTGCCCGGGAGCAGTCACGCTTTGGACGCGCACTCTCACGTGCGCTATCAAGCTGCTGACAAAAACATTACCGACATTCAATTCATATTTGCTCTACTACTATTCTCACCAGAACCGTGGGATTCATGGTCTTGGCCCCCCAGGATAGTCGGCCGCGAACCAGCACCTGTAAATGGATGCGCAATACGCAACATGATCAGCTGTCCACCTCACAGCCAACTACCACTACGTCATATACTTGCGTGCGGCCTCATGTTATGCATCTCGCGCTTCGGGCTGTTGGTCAGTTGCCCAGCATCTCCAGCGTCTGTTCCGGAGCGCGACTACTTGAATTTGTAATCATAACATGAAATGACCATGACTATATACAATACCCATGCAACGTATACATAACGATTGAAGATCGGTATTTCAGTTCCCTCCATCACCTGCCTCCGCCAGGCTCCGGTGGTGCCCGACACTCGGGACCCATGTTGAATCGCAGCTAGTTAATAAATCCTGCCTCTTAAACCGCACGGTTCAGACGGAAAAGGGCAAGGCTGATTGGCGAGTGAAAGTACCGCATCCCCGTCCACACTAATGGAATATCCCGTCTCGTATATACAGCCAATCAGAAGCGACGCCAGTAAAAGGCCTGGGCGTTGAGACGGCTAATGTACCCAGTCTTTGAATGGTAATATGGCACTTTCTAATACAGTATCAAGTCCATGGGGACTGGTGCTTTCGTTCTGGCTAAGGGGGGGAGCAGGCCAGGACTAGCCGGCCACGAGGACGGGCAAAGCAAAGCCCCAGGTTCGACACGCGAGAAGGACGCAAGCCTGCTGACGGTGTCAGCACCTTGTTCAACTTAAAATAACCCCTCGCCGTACGCTACCTACGCTACGCCCTTGGTTCTACATGTCAGACCGTTGCGGCCAGACCGGATTAGGTGATGGTCATCACCTACTAGAGCTGCTGTGCCTACAGCGCTGATGATCTATAGACATATATACCTGTCGATCGACCAATCTTGACGCGGCAGGACGAGGAAGCTAAATCAAGGTTTGCAGCTTTGCCGAAAACCGCTTCAGCTCAGCTAGCCTCTGCTTTGGAATCATGTACGACGTATCAAGAGAGTGCCCTGCACGAAAGCCACGCAATTTGCTCTACGGCCCAAGCGAGGAGGGCCTGGGCCGCCTCGTCTATCGCAAAGATACAAGAAATGACATCTAGGTATCCAAGCGATGATGCAGTTGTATGTAATCTACGTATCTCAGATTGCACCCATCGAGTGGCTTGGAGGACCCCCCGAAACATGCGCCTCTCCTTATCAGGCCGTTTTTATTAATCCCCTTGTCTCAGCTAGTGTTGATGTTCAGGAGTATATGGATCCAGCCTTATAGTATGGCCTGAATATCCGCACCCGCGCAGGCATGTGCTCATTCAGGCTGCCATATTTCCAAATGCTAACCATGCAAGTTGGCGGGTTTATCGCCCCATAATGCCCCGGAGACTGGAGACTTGGGCCTACGATAACGCCCAGAGCCCTACCCATGAAGTACGTGAGGTTAAAGGGACCGTGGTGCATTAGTGCCACTCAGGGGTTTCCACAAAATGTATTTTGAAAATGCGAGTCTGTCGATGGCCGCTGGTTTATGCTACTTTAGCGGCCAGCCGCCAGTCAGTCACCGGGAACGCTAAGGAAAAGTCCCAGACTGAGGTATAACAAGGCGGCCAATCCAATCAGCATCCTCACCCGACGTCTGGTTCATCCTTTGCGAAGGGAGTACGATGCATCATCATCCTCCATCTTGGCTTTGGTTGCATACGGTTCTTCGATAGATGCGATCGCGTCTTCGAAAAATCCCATGGAAAACAAATTCCATCCGAGTCTATGTCGCCGTTCATTTCTTCCCAACCCTTGTACACAGAGCATCCCCATACAATCTCTCCGAGCATGCCTGTGTTAAGTACATCTCTCAAACCCCTGCTGTACTGCCGCTTTTACCTCGAGTACGGAGTACATCCAGTTCAATGGGAAGTGGGTTAATTTATTTGGCCCGAGACGAAAAGGGAAGGGGACACCCTGGTCCATGTACCAATCTGTCAGCTTTTTTTATTAGCCCGCGATCCCATGTCCCTTCATGCAATGGATTTTGGGGGCGAAAAATCCGTTGGAGAAATACTCTGGGATTACTCGATTAGGAGACAATTCCTAGGTTCAATGTTAGATCTCCCGCCCAAACCACTCCGGCGGGTCTCGCTCTTTTGTCATCTGTGCTTCGTCCCGCGTCGTCTGCGGTCGGTGCGACAGTTGACCAATAAGACGACGACATGCCAAGAACGAAGGGATGTAGATATGGCCAGGAGCAACAATGACGACTAGACAACGATCGACAAACACTCAACACCCTCTACTGCTTCGCCATCCTAATTAATGTGTGGTCATTCTTGCAAGCCTCTATGTCTCCTTGGGTGTGATCCTTACAAGATTGAGTTTCGGTCCCGGCACCGAGGAATACAAGGGAAGGAACCGGAGTTCAGTCCGCCACTAGTAGCCAGCGTAAGTGTGTGTCGGTTTACGGCACGGGTCTCTGTCGCCCTCACCTGCTTGGCTGAGTTAATTGAGGCACAGTACGTGTTGGGACCCGTTGGGGGAAATGAGTCAAATTTCTTCATTGATGTTGTTGCTTCTGGACATGAGAATAGAAGCACATATACACTGGGTGGGCAAACGAACGGGCGAATAAGGAGAGAGTGCCCAGTGTATGTGTATGCACTTATGATAAGTTCCGAGTTGGGCCACACTTGCCAACATGCAGCAACCACAATCAATTAGGTCACCAAGTGGCGAAGCCTCGAAAGAGACGAAGAGGAAGCATTCCACTCTGGCTACTGTGGCTCCTTTCGTCTGGCTTGGGGGCGGCCAATCAGTCTGTGTAACACGGCGAGATGGTATCCCAAAGCTACCAAACCCCGAAAAGGGCAACCAAGATGATTCTTGTGTAACGCTCTAGAGAAGGGAGTGGGCAGGGTTGGCGGCTGGCGGTTGGTGCGGGGTATCTAAAGTAGGAGTATACGCGGGTCCGCAAATGAACCAGCCTACCTACTTCCCGAAGATGCCTAACTCACAGCCCTGCCAGTTGACCTACAGTAGTCCTGGACAGTGCCATGTTGTTATGGGGTTCCATCCTGTGAAACCATACATGTACATATATTACATCCCTGTTCACACACTAGTCGAAAAGTACAACACATGATTCGTTCCTTGGTTAAGTAAGCTTGTTACTCAGACTAGGTCCTTGTCTTTTGTCCCACCAGACTAGACTAGACCCTCCGCTTTGTCATCTGCCATTGATATCAAACTCCTACAGATCGCAAGTCAATCTCGTTTTTGGCCTTCCCAGCATGCACGGCTCACGATTTCATAGCGGATACCGATTCTCTTCCCTTGCATCCGTCAAGTCACGGCCGGAACTTCCATCAAGACGCGCAAGCGTCTGTCCACATACTGTGGACAAGCCAGGGTGTATTCACTCCGCGGAGGATCCTGTTTGTCCATACAAAGATGTAGGTATGTGTACCTGTAGGTTCAAAACACAAACAAGTGAAGTAGCTTCAGCATAAATCTATCCAAATTCATGATACCAACGAGATAAAGCAGCAGCAGGTTATTTGCAAGCAAGTGCCATTCGCGAGTTGCCTTGCCAATTTGCATCTGTCTAATAATACTTAGCTTAAGTCGGCACCGAAGGTATACTTCGTTACACGCACATATACACAACAGGTGACCAACTGTGATGCAACCCTATACGTACTAAGGCGGGTTGAAGGAATGGGGGCTGGCTGGCCGATCGTGTAATTGATCCGTATCTCCTCCAACTTCCTTTATCGTCGCTTTACAACAGAGCACCGCGAAAAACTTAGCAGCTTCCGCTTAACCGATGTCTAATTCGGTGCCTGGCGCCAGAGACCATTAGACCAAAGATAGTGGGTGGCAGTTTTCATGACTGCTGTAGCGCGCTGAAAAAGCCTTCGGGATAATCTACATACCTATAATCTGGGCTTTTATGTGCTAGCTATTATTATCATCCTGCAGCTCATCTATGCATGCATTAATTGGTCAGTGATGACGCCAACCCCTGGGGAAAGGGCTGCCTGATTGGATCGACTGATATGCACAATTGGGAACAATCTTCTATGAATATGTGTGTGTGAGAGAGAGAGCGTGTATGTATGCCTGCTGGCACATGGTTGGTATGTAGCCAAGGAAGGTCCAGCTCGTCTACAATTACCATTAGTCAAGACATTGTGGTAGGTACAGGCGCAGATCGATCTGTTCTCGGAACTTGACATGTAACAGTACAATAACTTCGGTCCCAGCTGCCTTGGGCGGATATCGTAAATAAGAATTAAAAAAAGGAGAAAAGGGGAATACATGCACACAGCAACAGCTACCTTGCTTGTTGGCCCACAGAGCCAGCCTCCCCTGTCTCTTCATTGATCCTTTTCGCGGCTCGGCGGTTGCAATATGGTGGATTGGTCGGTCCGCCTGCTGTTGCTTTGAGAGGAGTTATGTTCTGAACGGACCGCAATCACGGTAGGTACATTGCTATGGCCATAGGCTGGACCGCGGCCTCGCATTGAGGTTACGGTGCTTGCTTTCCCCATGCGAAGAGCAACAGAGCCCCAAGGGGCGCCAAGGTCTTCACATGGTGCCATCCGGAGAGACCCCAAAGCCTACTCGTACCGGGCGCGCGAAGGCACGGGATCGGGGAACAGGTTGGAGACGGCTGTGTTTGTTATGTAGTAACATGCAGGAAACAATTTGCAGCATATTTCAAAGTAAGAAGCAACGACGCTCTCCAAAGAGGTGATTCAGGACTTCGCGATGATCACGGACGGCATCGTTTGAAACCAACAGATGCAACGATTGTGCCAAGACAGGGAGAGCCGGAGGAATAGTTATATGCTTGGATTTGTCTGTGCAGCAACGATACGGGGGGCCCGGATCCAATCCTTTTATCTCGTCCAACGTTCGTTGCAGAGGAGAATATTGGATTGGTCAATAGCCTTGCATGATTTATTGGTTTGGCGCGACCAACAACGAAAGTTGGAACATCCTTCTCATTTCGCTGATTGGCAATGCTGCAGTGTAAAGATGAATGTTTGTTGTTGGTCGTTATGAAAATTCAGTAGTAGTGTTAGCCTTACGCGGGAAGAAGGCGAAAGCAAGTACGACGGACGGGGCGGGTAGTCTGGCAGATCAACAGCTGCGCGCGGCTGGATGCATGGAGTCACAGAGGTGGAAGGCAGGAGGAGCGAGTATCAGCAGCATCAGTCCAATGGCGAGAAGGAGGGACCAGAAGCCCCCCTCCATGCTTCCCCTGCTCATGGAAGTTGTCAACGCATGCTCTTACCCGTCATCGTGGCACGCCACGTGGGTTACATAAGAACTCTATCTTTAGGCTCCCTTTCCGCCCGGATCCTTCTATTCTTCTATTGATTGATCAATTGAATTGATTCCGAATCCGAGTGGATTCATCAGTTAGATAGGTATGTACATACTTACTCACGGCACGACCGGAAGCGAGAGCGAGAAAAAGGAAGATCTAATACAAGCAGCAGGCACAACAACTGCCCAGTTCCGGCTCTTCTTCCTCCACGGCTCAGACACATATCAAAGAGCCTTAAGGGACCGAGCTAATTTCATGCAGCTGCTACCTACATGCTTCCAACGCCGACGTGGAGGTCTTTTCGTGTGCGTAACCCGACAGAACAAACCCGAACCCCGACAGACAGAGACAGCTATGATCGTCCGCCGGCTGATGTACAAAGGATTCTACACACCCTGCAAGCCATGAAATGGATGTGACCCCATCTCATGGCCCTCGGGGCGCAATTGGACATCCCGCTTGGGCAGTTTCAGAAAAGTCCCATGCGGGCCGGGCGCGATTAGTGATGGTTGATGTACACTGACTGCTGTATTTAGACGCGACATACTCCGTACATCTGCTGGGATGGTAGGAGTTGGTCAGATGCCCTCCAGTACACACACACGTACGTCCACACTCACACACTCACACCCTCTGCCGCCCCATGCTAGCGATTAGACGCGCATTTCAGCTGGACTTTCCTAGGTCCCCGATGGTGAACGCGTGGCGAATCGGAGCATCTTGACCACCCACACAGGCGAGCCATGTGAGCCACCAGCCCAAGATTTGTAACAATGGCAATGTGTCTGATACTGGAACACATATACCCTCCGCAAAGAAGATCTCAATGTTAGCAAGCCCATGGAAGGGCCGGGGCCGCCATGTCTCGTTCTCTCTCTCTCTTCTCTCCGACCCCCAGAGAAGGTAGGGGCAGGTGGGGGATCTGTGGGAGGTGGGTGCCAGACTCAGTTTCAAAGGCCGCCCTCTCTGTTTTCTCGCAATCAGCTGCTGCTTTCGAGCCCAGAACTCTGGTCACTGTGCGACCCCTTTCTGAACTAACTGGGACCATATAGTCAAAGTGGCTTGGAACTCTACCTCCTGTAGCTCGCACAGGTCTACTCGGCGTTCTTTATCTTCTCGGGCGAGGCGTTATTGCTACGACATGAATGGTCGGCGGCGGTGGACGGCCTGAACGCCTTTGTTCTGCTTGGTGTATCTCTCAGTAGTGGCTCAACTAGACCAACCATAGCTGGCTTCGCTGTGCGAGGGGAATGATCAACCTGAAAGACGTTATAGTATCCGTCGTTATCAGGCTGGTCTTGTAAATCCCCAATTATCTCTCATCGACCAGAAACGGAGACAACCTAATAGAGAGACAAGAAGAAATCTCCAACTCAGCAGCCTTTCTAGGGCTGTCGGTCCATCTTGCGACCCCCATCAGTTCCGTTCACATCAAGATGGCAACCGCTACAGTGACTGCCGTGCTGACAACCACTGTCAAGGCTGCTTCGTCCGCAGTCTCGCCTACCGGCACCAATCGAGCCACCCCGCAAGGAGGCATTCTCGAGGGTGTCCTGCCCAACGAGTATAGTGCCTCGGACCCGATCAAACTCTTTATCATCCAGGTACGAATAGGGGAGGAATTCCCGGTTCATCTGACAGACTCGTTGATCGAGAACCTACCTGGACTGGGTAGTGGTATACAACAGCCAAGGAAGGGATTAAATATCCATTTCCTTTGCTATCAAAACAGAAGTATAAAAACACGTTATCGGCGAAAGTGATGGGATGACAATACGGAGACTAATCGCTCCCTGACTGTACGCACATGAATATAGGCTGGCATCATCATCATACTATGCCATCTACTGCACTACCCGCTCTCGCGCTTCGGGCAGCCGCGCGTCATCGCCGAGGTCATCGGCGGCATCCTGCTGGGCCCCTCGGTGCTGTCGCGGATCCCCGGCTTCCATGATGCCATATTCCCGGTGGCCTCGATGCCCGTGCTCAACAACGCCGCGAACCTGGGCCTGATCCTGTTTCTGTTTCTCATCGCCCTCGAGGTCGACATCCGCCTCTTCACCGCCAACTGGCGCGTCGCCCTGACTGTTGGGTTCGCGGGCATGATCCTGCCTTTTGGGCTGGGCTGCGCCGTCGCTTGGGGCCTCTACCACCAGTTCCACGCCAACGACGGCAGCGTTGTACTGATCAACTTCGGCGTCTACGCCCTCTTCATCGGCACAGCCCTCGCCATCACGGCCTTCCCCGTCCTCTGCCGCATCCTCTCGGAGCTGAACCTGCTGCGCACGCCCGTCGGCGTCACGGTCCTGGCCGCGGGCGTCGGCAATGACGTCGTCGGCTGGATCCTCCTGGCCCTCTGCGTCGCGCTCGTCAATAACAGCTCCGGCGTCGCGGCGCTTTATGTGCTGCTCGTCGCCATCGGCTGGGTCCTGTTCCTCGTCTTTGCGGTGAAGCCTGTTTTCCACTGGATCCTGAGGAGGACGGGCAGCATCCAGAACGGTCCGACACAGGGCATGGTCGGGCTGACCATCTTGCTCGTGTTGACGTCCGCTTGGTTCACTGGTAAGCTGTTGGGATTTGTCTTGTTCAACCCATCACGTTTGATTATCGTTACTAGAAGCTGAATCTTGCCATTCTTACCTATGTAGGCATCATTGGCGTACATCCCATCTTTGGCGGATTCCTGGTGGGACTGATATGTCCCCACGATGGGGGGTTTGCCATCAAACTGACAGAGAAGATTGAAGACCTCGTCACCGTTTTGTTTCTGCCCTTGTATTTCGCGCTTTCGGGCTTGAATACCGACCTTGGCCTGCTGAACGATGGGTTGACTTGGGCCTACGTCGTAGCTGTCTGTGGCATTGCTTTCGCTGGCAAGATCATCGGTGGCACGCTCGCGGCCAAGGCTAATCAGCTGGTTTGGCGGGAGAGCCTCACCATCGGGTGTTTGATGAGTTGCAAAGGATTGGTAGAGTTAATTGTTCTGGTAAGTCGGCTTAATGTTATTATGTCATTATTTGGACATGTTTTTGAGGCTGACGATGGTGTTGTTCTAGAATATCGGGTTGCAAGCCAAGATCCTCTCACAGACCACTTTCACCATCTTCGTGGTCATGGCTCTGGTTACTACGGTTGCTACAGCGCCGTTGACGAAATGGCTGTATCCTCCTTGGTATCAAAAGAAGCTCGAGCAATGGAAGCGTGGAGAGATCGACTGGAACGGAACGCCGCTTAATGGCCCGGAAGATGCCAGCAATAACATAGACTCGACGACCCAGAAGCTGCAAGATACCAGCATCCGTCGGCTTCTCGTCTATCTCCGAATCGACAGCCTCCCCAGCATCTTCACCTTCATCTCTCTTCTCGGTGAGGAAGCTGAAGCAGCCGTTATCGACAACTCACCAGGAGACGCTGCAACAAAAACAACGCCTGAACAGGATACCAAGACCGCCATCATCAAGAAGCGGCCCCTGGAAGCCCATGGTCTACGCATTCTGGAACTTACCGATCGTACGTCCTCGGTCATGAGGGTGACTGAGAGTGACGAGTTCACTCGGAGGGACCCCGTCGTGAACACCTTCAAGACCTTTTCGCATCTGCACGACGTCGCCGTCTCGGGCAGCGTAGTCGTAGTCCCCGAAGACGCCTACGCGCAGACGGTGACAACGCAGGCCGCGACGCAGGAGTCCGAATTCGTCCTGATCCCGTGGAGCGAGGTCGGCGGCAGCGGCAAGCACACGGACGACGAGTCGGTGCCACTAGTCGGGGCGGTGTCTTCGCAGGACCGCTTCGCCGGGAGGTCGCACCACGAGTTCGTCCAGGGCGTCTTGTCGAGCGCGGTCTGCAACGTGGGCATCTTCATCAGCAACGGCTTCTTCGGCAGCGGCATCGCCCCTGGGGGAGCGGCGGTGGCCGGGTTGGAGAGGACGGAAGCGAGCGCGAGCGCGAGCGGCGGCCTGTCTCGCAGCGTCAGCGGGTTCTCGCTGCGCAGCCATAAGGAGGCCGCGCAGCCCCCGGTCGCGGACAAGTCCCACCACGTCTTCCTGCCCTTCCTTGGCGGCGTCGACGACCGCGCCGCCCTGCGCTTCGTGCTGCAGCTGGCCCGGAGCCCGCACGTCACGGCCACGATCGCACAGCTGAACTGGGAGCCTGTTGCCGCTGCCGACAACGACAATGAAGAGATCACTGTCGTCACCGACGCAATGACGGTTAGCGATGACAAGCACGCTGTGGACACCGAGGTCACGGCCCAGGACAGCTCAATGCTCGCCACGGTGCGTGCCTCGCTCCCGGCGATCCTGGTTGAGCGCATCAGCTTCGTCGAGGTGACGGTCAGCAACGGCTCGACTGTGGAGTCGGCTCTTGGTCTCGCACGAGAGAACGTCGGCCAAAACGCCCAAAACGCTGGAGACATCATTGTCGTGGGCCGTCGACACCCCAAATTGAAAAGGCACCATACCTCCTCGTCGTTGTCGTCGAGGGCCGCCGCTACAGGTGGTGGGGCTGGCGGTGGCGCAAGCAACAGCAGTCCAGCCAATAATGGCTCCGAAAACCCGGGTATGGGTAAGACGGTCGGTCTTCTTGGCGAGAAGATGGCCCTGGGTGGTCTCAAGGCAAGTGTCTTGGTCATCCAGGCCGCTGGGTCAGGGTTGGAAGGCAACATCTACAGGTGATTTTGATCAACGAGCGATCTATTATAGCGCAGGCTTTTCTACTTGACGACGTTTGGGTGGCACGACGATATTTCTACATGGGTTTGAAGTCGGGTATACACGACTCGCCTTCCTGGAAATGACAACCATCGTTTGTTGTATAGTTCTTCTACGGGAGCTCTGCATATCTTCAACACAAGTGTTTTCTCCGGGCTTGGTGGCTAGGAATCTTCATCATCGGCTGGCTACCTATACAAACGTAGCCCGACTTATCCTAGCCCTGTCCTTATTCGCGACTACTTAGCTTCAGAAAACACGCATGGGCCTATATACTACATAGTATATCTTGGCGCTCTATTCTGGCATGCCGCTTTATTGAACGAGGTACTCGAACAGGTTCGGGAATACCTTCGCACCCATGCCTGTGTTGATCATCACTCGATCCTGCTTCATGCAGTGTAGTTTCGAAGAACTACAGAATAAAAACTTGGTATACACCCCAGATTGTCCGAAATAGGCAAGAAAATCTGCAATACGGCTGTGTGATGTGGGTGAAGCCTCTCCCATATCACAAGAGACTTGCATTATCGGCCCGTTCCCATGCAATGTTAACGCCACAGAGCGAACTACGACGTGTGATGCAAGCAATACGTAAGTATATATAGGTAACTCTGATGGCGCAGCCAGAAGCCATCGGGAGAGGGATGGGGGAGACAAGTGGGTGGATTTAAGTATATCTGCTCGCTTGCTTACGGCAGTAGGGGTCCCCCCGTAGTCCCAAGTCGCCGTCCCCTCCAAGCCGCCGCCCGCTGCTAGCCCTTGTCCACTTGTCGGGCATGTATGTATAACTGGACAATGGAACGATACCAAGCCCTACAGCCCGAAAGATGGGCTGGTGGGATGGGGGTTCGTTTCAGCTCGGCTACGGCGAAGCGTGCTGGAGGGGACGCCACGCTACTTCTGATTAGCTGCGCAGAACACCGAATGTCTCAGTTCGGGGCAATGTATGGCTATCGCTATATGGCGCGCCAAGTTATTGAGAATGAGGCTTCACCGGCCGGCCTCCTTCTCCTCTTTCTTTTCATAGTTCTCGGCGACATCCTCAGAGTAAAACTAATTTTGGGTAGTGCCAGCAGCAGTCCCCGTCGCCATGAAGGGTACTTACTTCGGATACCAGTAAGCTAGGTTAGCTGACCGATATGACATGCCAAAGGCACGTGGAGAGATAAGACAGTTCCGTCCATGCGAGTATGGCCCTTTGCTCGGACAGCCGAAGGATGAGACAATGGCATGGGCCGTCCCAAGAATAGCTACCACTCACCCGGGTTTCACCCCAGAACCCAGCAACCAAGGCGACGGGCCCGAGATAAGCCAAAAGTAAAAGGTAAAAGCAAAACAAGACAGCGGGCAGATGACCAAGTCCTGACTACTTCTAGACTAAGATGCCTCGAGGAGCGCCACATGACGCTACTCCCTATACGTAGACGAACCCGTCCATATTGAGCAGGGGAATAAAATGATGAAGAAGGGTGAAGGAAAAGAAAGCACACTTGCACCCCGCCTGGCCATAGCTCCTTGCTCAACGTGGTTTGTGCCAGTAAGTACATCTCGACATGCTTTGCGTCTCAAGCTTGCTTGACATCCAGGGTAGTCCATGTGTATTGTATGTATGCACATAGATTTGTACATACCAACTTCGCCCGCAAGACGCGGCGGTGTATGTGGCAAGTTCACAAGTATACAACACCAAGGAGCTGGTCAACCTTCAGCAAGGGCAAGCAAGTATTTGTAATGATTATATTTTGGCATCGTGGTGGACCAATGTACACACCCAGAGAAACTGTCCTTTCTATGCCGTACCCGATTTTGGACCTGCTCCCATGCCCTATAGTAGATACACACTCTCACCTTCGGCCAGCCGTCGTGTCTGAGCTGACTAGTATATCCACCCGCCGCCTTGTATAATAACGCCGCTTTCCCCGGGCTAGAGAGGCCCGTACAGAAGACGATATGCGCAACTATATGTAGATGAAATAGTAAGGGAAAGAGTGGTGTTTGTGAAAGACATCCGAGTCGTCAAGAAGGAGCAACACAAACGTGTTACTATAGATCTCCCCATGGCTGAGGTAAAGCCGACTCCCCTAAACATGAACACGAAAAAGGATTTTATGTACCTTGAAGTAAAGTCATAACATAGCAACGCTTCGCCCGCCAGATAGTAACTCCGTAACGCTCCCCAAACAGAAACCCCGTGTATGTATGACTGACGGAACCTTCCTTATAGGCTGCTGGCCAGATAGCAGAGTGATGCAATGCAACATGTGGGTAAACCATTGGAAACCCCACTGAACAAAGTCGGACACAAGTGGAGACGTGAAGACACGGCAAAACCCACGATGATCTACCGGATATCGCCAGGAGTTGTTTCAGTCTTCCAAGTCACCAACTCCACCCATTCCTCATGAACATGAGCCTACCGACATGGTCGAAGAGGAAAAGCTCTCGTCGTCTGTGAGGCTGCAGTGGTCGTCGTCGTCGCTCCCAGACATGCTGCCATAACCAGTGTCCGTCTCCATGTTCATGCCAACAACGGCTCTTGTAACGGCAAGGCACCTTTCGACCATCTCCTGCTTGACTTCTTGCTCTAGCCAGAGGTCCTTGCCAGCCCAGATCCGGAGGCTTCCGGATAATCGCTCGAGCGCCCCGCTGCATGCCTCGGCTGCGAATTCGTGGCCAGCAAGCCTTTCCATCAGAGTGAAGGCCGAAGCATAGCCGAGAAGGGACATATCGTCGCTGACATGGATATCGTCTTCAATGATGGAGTAGACGTCAGTAGGCTCCTCGGGAGGTCCATAGCGCTGTAGGTGCGCAATCGACTTCGCGCACTGAAGGCACATGTAAATCTCGGCCTCGGGAAGAACGGACTGAGAAACCTTGACCTGAGGAGTTGTGGGCGATGAGGGTGCTGTCTCGGCAAGTTCATTGACAAATGTCGAGTTCGCCAACGGACCTATGGCCTGGATGACAGCAGCAATGTTAGCACCACGCTTCTCGTTGAAGAAGACGGCGCGAGCGACAAGTGCGCGGTTTTGCGCCACGGAGCCAACAGGGGCAGTGCGAATAGCAAGCGTAATGCCGTCTTCAACAAGCTGTTTGATGTCACCATTTTCCTCGTCACGAACCAGAAGACTGTTCATAAGAGCCGTCTGGAGCGTCATCGTAGACCACCATGCAGCCACCGCATCCATTGGGGATAGAATGGCAGCGTCTTCCACCACCGTATCCATACCGTCAGTAACACCAATCGCGTTGTGTGCCGTGGGGCGATTCCAGGCTAGATTATGCACACGCTGGATGATACTGGTGTCGAGAACCTCATCGGCGTCTTGCTCAAGCAGCATGGCCAGATGATCCGGAAGCTCATCTTCCGATTGATCCCGACCGCCGCGTCGCAGCTGGGTCAAAAGTCTGTGCAGATGCTTGGCCTCGTTCCACTTCGCTCTGGCGAGCTTCGAAGCGAAGGTGTTCACTATACCAAGCTGCACGCCAGTGAGGCCGATCTCCCAGAGCAGGACACGAATGTGCAAGGCCTTCAGCATGAGTCTCAAGGGGGTATTGGGCAGAGTACCCGACGCCAGGAGAGTCAATGTGAGCCGGCTCTTGCTGATCTCGACATCGCCACCGGCCAGCTGGGCATCCAGAGCAATCGCCCATGCTTGAATTCGAGCAATCTCTTGTTCCTCCGTGATTCCCGTTAGCATCTGGTAGCCAGTAACACCGATGAGGTTTCGGAGACTGAGCTTGAAAGCCTTCAAGCCGAGAGCTGCGGCTTCTAGGAAAAAGTTATGCCGAGGTACCCAAACAGTCTGGATCGCCGTGAGCCACGCCTGTCGTCGGACGTGAATCGGAGATGCCAAGGAAGGGGCTGCCTCAGGTGAAGGCTGTGCTTCTTTTCCAGTTTTGAGGCTGGTTGAATTGGGCTTTAGCAGCGCTGGCAAAAAGAACCAGCAGACGCTGCAGAAGAGCAGCAGAAGCTTGAGCGAGTAGATAAGATCTGCCGAACCAACTTGATAACCCATGAAGTGGAAATTCATCGAGGACATCAAGGAACCTATGAATTGCACAGGGAGAGCAAACAATCCACGACCTTCCGTTGACTCATTGTTCTGCTCACTTTCCCGGACGACCTCCAGGACCATCAAGCCGGCCAGGGAGCCTACCATTAACTTGCCGAAATAAGGACCGGCATTGTGCCAGCCTCTTGCGTCCATTGGTTGCTGGTGTTGTTGTTGTTGAATTTGTTGTTGTCGGACGAGTGAGGCATTAGGTCTATAGGATTGCTGAGGGACGGCGTAGGGTTGCCCAACGGCCAACTGAGCAGCCAGGATACGTTTCATATCATCTGGCACCTGGATCATTCCTTGGGTGTCCCCTGCGCCGGGCGTGGCTATGGGCGAGTTTGTATATCCTCGAGAGTCTGTGATGTAGGCTGGTGGTGATTGTTGCGGCTGCTGCTGGATAGGGCTCAACGAGCCGTTCATGGCACCCGATAGGAACAGCTTCTCGAAAGCTGCGATGCGCGCTTGCATCGTGTTGTTTTCTTCCATTAACCGGTTATTCCGCTTCTCGAGATGCCGGATATACTCGGTTGCTTTGCTTAGGACCTATATAGGTTTAGCCACAACGCACTACTTGTCGAATCAAGACGCTGGCATTTAGACAGGAACTTACAGTTGCCTTATTGAGCTTGTGTGCTGGGGTCAAGCCATGCAGTTCCTCGCGATCCTCGGTCGTATCCTCACCCCGAGCACTCTTGGACATGATACGTAAACTTGGTACGCTATCACGCAAGGCGGCGATCTTATCATTCAAATTGGTACGGTACCTCTTCTCGATGGCGTTATGGGCCGACTTCTTCATAGGATGCTCCAGGTCATCATCGTCCTCATCGTCGTCGGCGGAAGACTTTCGCTTCCGACCCGATTGACTCTGACCCTCGGGGGAGGACATGAACGGAGATTTGCGGATGCTCGAGGCCGACTCCGGGCTCGGCTCGCTCTTTGGCGACGAGTGGTATTGCAGATGCGGCGGCATGGCAATTTTGGAGAGCTTTTCGCGTTGGGCTTCAGTGAGAGTGTTGTAGCTCCCGGTAGGAAGGGTGTTGTGATGAGGCTGGGCGACGTTCGATGATGTTGCTGTAGCTAGCAGGCCATTCGACATACCGGCGCCGGTAGATGTCGTGGGATCAGTTTCGGTAGAAGGTTGCGGGAGCAGGCTCGGGTCAGCTACAGGTTGTTGTGCCGAAGGCTTCCAGCTCTCTGGGTAGAAGTTTGCAGCATCGTAAGTGTCAAACGTCTGACCATCGTCAAATGCCCAACTAGGATCGCCAAAGATCTGATCGGCTTCTGTGGTTGGCACACCACCCTCGTTGCCATCATAAAAGGCCATTGGGAATTAGATGCATGCAATGCAAAGGCTCGAGATTGGATTGCTTGATTCCAGGCCAGGTCTGCAGGAACCGCCGCTCTTTGTCAGTGAATGTTGTAAGAATGGGGTGTTTCGTCAGGCGATATGGGCGTGGGTGGGCTGATTATCAGGTCAGGCCTTGGTCCGACACGGGCGGTAAACAAGATGAGCCTCTGGACCCTAGCAAGGGAGTTTGGGGAGGGTGGTAGGCTCGTCAGATATCCAGCTCGATATAGAACGGGAAAGATAAAAGACGAGAAGGCCAACAATGCGCAATCGTGGATGTGAATGATGTTGATGGAGAGGTTGTAGAACTACAACGGGCAGATTGCGATTCGATACAATGCTCAAAGATCGAAGTCGTTCGTTTCACAGCGGGTCTCAGATGTTGGTGAGAAAGGCCTTGCCTTGCCACCCACACACACAGTAACCTGGCAGCAGCAGCACCGGCCAGGAGATTGGATGTGTGTTTCCTCTTTGGGCGGAGCCAGTAGCTCGTGCACCGTAGACGGCCTGAGTCTTGTGCTCTGCAGCAATCTTTATTACCCTACCGTAACTGATCGATCGTTCGATACCCGCGTCTCAGAGTCAGGGCCTTGCCGGGGCTCTTCTTTTTTTTATTCTTCTTCTTCTTTTTCTCTCAGCTCTGTCTTTTCTCTTCTCTCGTTCATGGGAGGGTGTGGGAGTATGGTGTGTGGGGGTGCCAGAGCGAGAGGAGACGAGAATGTGAGTGAACGGGGACTAGAATAGGACGATTGGGACTGTCAAGACGTGTGTGGTGCTTGGACTCTTGGTGTGTCCTTTGGTTAAGGCGTAGCAGTTTGCAAGGGGGCGTTTGGGAAATCGAACGATACTGAGACAAATTCGCACTAGCCGGCCCCGCCCGTCGAGGGGTTGCGAAAGAGGGACTGTTGCCCAGTACTGCCTGGCACTTGCTGGCTAGGCTTCCTGCGCCTGCTGTTCTGTGTACGACCAAGTAGCTTCTTCTGTCGTTGGCTAGCGCCCCGTTGTAGGTAAACAGCCCGAAGATCCACGTGTCCGAGCGAATGACATTGTGGCCGAGAACCGAAACTACTTTTTTTTCTTCGTTAGCGAAAACGGTAAGCTGGTAAAGGTACCTCGTGTGTAAGTTGGAAGCCATATATCGCTGGAGTTTATGGAGGTTATGGACTGCATTACACATGTGTACATATTCCATATGCCTTATGAAAGTCTATTTGATTATCGACCTAGTCTAGCACTAGCCAGGCCGATTCAATGGATTTACCAAGATTTGCACTGTAGGAAAATCTGGATCAAATCTTTTTCTATGGTTGTTCGAATGAGAGCGACAAATCGGCTTCCGTGGCGCCTTCCAAAGCGGAGACCAGTCCAGATCCTGGCTGTCCGAGCCTCTGAGGAAGGAGGAGGTGGAAGGGAAAGAGGGAAAGCGGGAAGGCCTTCCCATCATCTAGCGCCTGCCCTCCGATTCATTCACTTCTAGTAATGACAGCATCGCCAAACCTTGCCTTGTTGAGATGAAAAGGAACGGGCGCCGCCGGTAGTCTCCGGACCGTGCTGCACCACGCGAGCGCAAAAGTAACCTTCCGGCTCACATAAAAAGGCATTGCAACCCCCCCCCCCTCGTTTCCCTGACTTGGGCGCCTTTTAGAAAGTTTTGCTCTTGAGTTCTTTCCAATACAATTCCCAAGATATTAGCACGTGGAAAACCCGATGCATTGATTGGAGATGAGACGGTAGGTACACATAACGACCGACCAGGGTGGCTTCGAGCTTCGCCGATGAAGGACATATCGCGTCGCCCGTTGAGTTGGCCGGAAGAACGGCGCTTCTCGTGTAGCATGGGACTGCTCAACCCACAGCAATCCTATGTTAGAATCGGAAAGGGCCGATGCTACTTTTACAGGGTCTAATTGTCTGTCAATAATTCAATAGGATAGGCTACATTAAGTACTGCCTCAAGCCTGGCCTCACTAAGGTTAATATTTAGTGGGTGGCTTATTGAAAAAAGCCTCCTCGGAGCCCGAGTGCACAGATTCGGTTCAGCTGATTCAAGCTCCAACATCTAAATATTCGTTGACCCTATTCTGACCCTATCTGACTAAGCCTTCCCGACGCTAGCTATGATATGGGCGAGGCATAAACTGCCAATCCGAGTGAAATGATTCAAAGTGGTATCGTGTTAATATTATGAAGGAGAACGCATGAAATCACCCAGGAGGCACAACAGCCCTGTCGTTGCCATTCTTATCAGAACTCCAGCTCCTTCGTCACATCGTCAAGAAGGAAACAAAACCAAAAATAACCCCCTTATATGCTTTGCGCGGCTCTAACGCCATGTGCCGCACTGGACGCAAACGTGGTGACGTTTGTGTCTACTTGCGTAACCCTTTTCTCTACCCGCTCATGATTCAGACAACTTTTATCGGCCCAGTGGCGTGTTCTACCAGATTTCGTCTGATGACTTCACCATTTCCAATGTTGGCGTTTTGGGGTTCATGCTCTTCATGCGTTTGCGGTCTGCTTTGGTGACTAGTGAGGGCGTGATTGGAATACACGGAGTCTGCGGCTGGTACGGCGTATATGGCACGGGAGCACCCGTCCAGGGAGTCCTCAAGCTTGACGGAGAGAGCGGGGCCCTTTCGAAGACGGTCTGTTTGGTCGTCTGCATAGATGGCGACGGCAATGATGACTCATATGCTCTGAACGGGAGAGCACCGCCGGTTCTTACGGCCGATGGGGCGTTGGGCCTAGAGAATGTCGCACCTGGCTTGGGCGATGCTGGCAAGGATGGGAACCGATTGACACCAGGCTTGGGCGAGGATGGCAGGCCGACAAGTGGTGTTGTAGACCTGTCCGTTGTAGCTGAGCTCGGATCTTGCTCATACGTCGCTTGAGAGGCATTACGGGAATGCCCGTAATGCGGATTGGCTGCCATTTGTGTTTCCAATCTTTCATCTATGCTCAAAGTGCTTTCCGGGGAGTTATCCGGAGGAGTCATGGGTGCTACGTTACGTGTAGCACGCCGGTCATAGTATGGCTGTTGGTCGGAAGGCACTGGCGGAGGGGCGGCTGGCGCGTATTGACGTGGCGGGATTCTCTCCATCTCCTCGCCCTCTTGACGCGGGAATGCACCCGACATGGGAGTCATGATGGGTGATGAGATGCTGAGGCCCTTTGCGGCGGCCTTCTTGCGTGGTGACTTGAGAGCCGACAACAATGAAGAGGCTCGAGACTCTTTCTTCTCTGGCCCTTGCTTGGCCAAGTCTAGATTCGCTGGCTTGTTCTTAGACTTCTTGAGGATACTAGCTGGCGGCGCCGCGCTAGAAGGCGGTGGCGACTTGAGGATTGGTGCCGGAGCATCCTGAAGTTTGACACCAGCAGCTTTTGCTTCCTCCTGCTCCATGACGTACTTGTACATCTCCTCGAGCTGTTGTTGCGCCATCTCGCGATCTGCTTTTACCACGCTCTGATCAACAAGCGGATTGATGCCGAGGGTGGCGCTGGTGGGTTGAGATGATGGAAAAACGTATGGAGTCGGCTCCTTTTCTTCTGGAGTGGGCCTAGAGAAGTTCTTGATAGGCGACTTGGGCGACTGGACGGGATACGGGAAGCCGTCGCTGTTAGGACGACCTAGGACGGTCACGTCGAGGTCAAATGCGTAGGACAGATCCAACTCCTCGTCCTCCTCTGCGGCAGCCAGATGCTCGCGACGTTTCTTGGAGAGTAGAAGAAGGAGGGTAGCAACGATGATGAGGGAGAGGGCGTAGGCACCGACGATACCTCCGATTTGTGCAGGCAGGTAAGAGGGGTCAGTGAGCGCCCCAGCTGATAACGAAGGACCGTCTCCGGCACGATGGATAAGTCTGGGGCTGTTCTTGTCCCTTTGATCAATAGAAGGGGCAGAAGAGCAAGAGTCAATGAAGGTGGAAAACGTCAAGAGCAGGACGAAGTGAAGTGAGATGGCGGTACTATAAAGTCCAGGCTGCATAGTGTCAGACCCAGAGGGTTCGTCGGCATTTGTATCATCAGCCTCCTCGCGGATAGGGTCGAAACATATGTTGATCGAGAATTACCAGGTCAATGCAGCTTATGGGAGGACAAAAGGGTATATAGCGGGTGGTGATGCTCATCATGTGTCGAGGTGGGGCTGGGAGGGCGATACCGACATGAACAAATTGGCGCCCTGCGGGGGGCCAGGACGGTCCTACTCGCTGGAAATGCCCAGGGACCCGTGGCAGCGTGACAACATGCGTAAATAGCGCCCACTGAGGACGATCGGATTGCGATTGTGCTCACGTCGCCGGCAGGAGTTGGTGCAGATTCTCAATCTTGGTTGGATGGATATAGCAGATGGCAGGGGCAGCTAAGCGCTCAAGAGTCGAGCTAGCTGTGCGATTGGATGGCAGTATTCGACCCCGCAACTGAAGACCCCTGGCCGCCGCCGCTCCCCCTTGCTCTCATTGGCCAGGCCTTAATTGGTCGTCCTTTTTCTAATGCGGGAGGATGTGCTTGTCGCTCGCTAACTGCTCACACTGCATATGGCCGCCACCGCCAGTCGCTCTTTCGGGGTCTGGTCTTGATGGACATGTTAATAAGACCTGCGATATAAGCCCTCATCACAATGTCCCATATCATGATCGATCTTCAATCTTCGAATGAAGACCATTTCTCTATGTGACTAACTCCGCACATCTCGCCATGCCAGGCTCTGATTGAATGCTCTCAGTCGGGGAATCCGACTCTATCCAAGCTAACTCCTGTCAATCACACCTGGGGCCGATCCTTCGTCACACAGATGCACTGCAACAGCCAACCCTGGGGCTTGGGGCCCGAGCAAAGATAAACTGCATGATTTGTTTCTGCAACGAGGACGAAACATTGCCCAAATCCTATAGGATGAGCACCTTCGGCGTGTCTTTCCGTTGTTGCCCCTGTGCACTAGCAGAGAACCCCAAGGGACCATTTGGCAATTCCCATCGGTAGCACGGGTTTTCCGGGCGCCATTGACGGCAATGGCTTGTATTCTTCCGTGTTTCGAAAAGAAAGTCTCCTCAAAACATTCTTAATTATAAGTCTGTTCCTGCATTATGCGAGTTGTCGAAATTATTTATAGTAGTTCATAGGGTATCGAAATACATAGGACGATTATAGGAGGCCCAGTTGAGGCTCGTTGGTTAACCACGGAGAAGCTACAGAGTTAGGATTTAGTGCCCGTATTGAGGCGTGGTTGTGTTAAGCTAGATGCCTGAGCCCTTCCGAAATTGTGGCCGGGTCGCAACGATTGATTGATGCTGACTCGGGGCTCATGGCTGCACAATTCAGCGTAGAGATTCCGTTTCCAGGGCATTTCGAAGCTATGCGGGCAAACAAGATGTTTACCAAGTTGAGGGACTGTTTTCGAACTCGGAAGTATAGAAATAGGCAGAGCTTTGCAGTGCCACCATTACATGGGTCCCATAGCAGGCTAGGCTGATTTAAATAAACCATTTAACTACAATTCAGGATTCTGCCATCGTTGAGATACGGAATAACGCCCTTGGACCGTCCAATACACGTCTAATCAATGCTTCAGATTTTCAATAGCTATTCCAGCGTTGATTCCATACCAAACACACGTTAAAGGGTTTACCGGGCGTTTATTTCAGTGAATACATATGTAGTTGTATTACGGTTGGTCTAAGCGTTGATTAGATCCAGCCCTTTCTGCTACGGTCTTCTCGGGATAGTTTGCTAGGTAGCAATTGGCTTGAAGTTCGAAATATTGAAACAGGCGCATTGACCTTGTAAGGTTCTTAAATACGCTGCTAGCTGTAATATATTTATGAAGTCCTTCCAAATTTCTTCCAGTGAATTGGATATGGTAGTAGGTTCCCGACAGCGAAACAGACCTGCCCATCCCATGATGCCCAAGTAACCTTGCCTACCTAAAAGTTGAAATCACTGCGACGGGGTCTGCGCAGTCCTAAGTCTCTTTAGGTAGCTGTTTCGCAACATGGCAGCTTCATTGATATGGAACCACCACGGAATCTGTTTTGATTCAGATACGTAGAAAATCCTGGTTTTGGACCAGTTGATTGCCTCACGCGACCATTTTCAAAGTGGAACGTGAAAGTTGGCTATGGGTTCACTGCGATCTTTCACCTTTGAACGTAAAACATGCAGGAGAGTATACTGAAGCGCCGGAATATGATCGATCCGCTTTATCGTGCCCGTCCAAAACGCCTAGCACTAAAACACGTGACACCGCGACTGCCCGCACTCATCGTCATGGCGCGTCTCCTCCAAGCTACCACTCGTAATTAGGCCTCACGCGCTGGCCCTTGACGTGGACGTTTAATTCGTCCCAAACACCGAATACGTGCACCACCAGAACGCCCAGCTGTCGTCTCATATGTCATATGAGGCATGTTTAGCGTTTCGATGGAATTCTCGTTCAACTAGCAATATTCCCTACTAGGTGGCGCGTGTCCACGACCGCGCTTCTACACAACATGGCCGCCGTCAACAATGCATCATTGTTCAGCACACTGAACAAAGCGCAGACCCAGGCTGTTAGCTCCAATGCCCCTACGGTTGCTATTCTTGCTGGTCCCGGTAGTGGCAAGACACACACACTGACTTCGCGGGTGGTATGGCTTGTCGACCATGTTGGCTACCAGCCATGCGATGTGCTAGTCGCCACCTTTACCGTCAAGGCCGCCCGCGAAATGAAGGAACGAATTGGTAAGGCGCTTGGTGGTGGCCGAGAAAAGAAGATTGTTCTCGGTACTTTCCATAGTATCGCTCGCCGATACCTGGCAACATATGGCCAAAGAATTGGGCTGGACCCCAAGTTTGGAATTGCAGATGATTCCGACTCGAGGGGTATTATCACCCGAATCTGCAAAAGGCTTGATACCAAAATCGACCCCCCAGCTGCCAAAGCCTGGATTAGCAAGAAGAAGGCCAGAGGGACTGTCGACGATGCGCCAACTAAATCAAAAGCTTTCATGACCTGCTTCATGGAATATCAACAGCACCTGGAACGAGCGAACCTACTAGACTACGATGACCTACTCGTACGCTGCGTCGAGCTGCTACGTCGGTATCCCTCGTGCGTTTCCAACATCCAATCCGTTCTCATCGACGAATACCAGGATACCAATGGAGTCCAATACGAACTCATGAAGCTTTTCGCACAGGAGAGACGGAGGATCACCATTGTTGGAGACCCAGACCAAAGTATCTATGGGTGGCGCTCTGCAGAAATAAGGAATCTGTTTCGCTTTCTCAGAGATTTCAATGGCACGGAAGAGATATCCCTCGAGGAGAACTACCGGTCATCGAGCTCCATTCTCGACGTTTCGTTGAGAGTCATTCAGCAACAAAGATCGTTACGAAAAGGTCCTCCTGCCGGTCCATAATAAAGGCACTCGCCCAGTGCTTCGTCGGCTGAAGAACCAACTGGACGAGGCGGATTGGATCGTCTCCAGATTAAGCGTGCAAAGGCCATGTCTGGCGGCATGATCAAAGAGGACGACGTCGCCATCCTTCTAAGATCGGCAATCCTCTCGCGGCACGTTGAGTCTGCACTCGGCAAAAGCGGAATTCCCTACAAGATGATTGGTATGTAGTCGATGCGCATGTTGCCGAACTTCACTAACATTCTGGAAGGTGGCTTCAAGTTCTACGAACGAACAGAAATCAAGGTTGTCCTTGATTACCTGCGAATCATTCATCAGCCCGATAACAATGACGCTCTCGCGCGTATCATCAATGTTCCGAAACGAGGAATCGGTGATGCAACAGTCAAGTCCTTGCTTGAAGAGGCTGAGCGGGGTTCAACAAGTCTCTGGAAATTGTTGGTGAAGCATTGCCGCGGTGATCGCAATGCGAAGACGACCATCAGAAAACAGACAGAACAGAAAATCAGTGGCGAGTTGCTTAAGTTGATCAATAATCTACGCATAAAATGGGCCGACGCCGCTAAGGGAAAGGGCTTCGATCTGGTGGAATTGATCGAACAGCTTCTCAAAGACTTGGGATTCGAGAAACACCTGGAGGATACATACGGAGACGAGTACGAATCAAGATGGTCTAATGTCCAGGAATTTGTTGCCCTTGCCGCAGAATTCATGAAAGACCCGAGCCTTACGGAAGAGGACGCTCTACCGGATATTGCAAGCGTGGAACAGGTCCGCGAAACAGATGTCTTGGCCAAGTTTCTCGCAAATGTGTCATTGGCCTCCGATAAACAGACTGATAGCGAAAACCAGGACAAACCTCTTGTCACTGTCTCGACTATACACGCTGCCAAAGGTCTTGAATGGCCCATGGTCTTTATACCAGCCGTTTACAAGGGCTCAATCCCGCATATCCGATCTGACGATGACGCAGAGGAACGCCGCTTGCTATATGTCGCAATGACACGTGCACAAGCATTGCTCTATCTCAGTTGCCCTCTGTATGGCTCGCATAGTAGTAACGATGCTCTGCAGCTTTCACCCTTCGTCGAGGACCTTTCGGCAACGCAATTTCTCAAACGAGGTCCTTCATTTGAGCGGCCGACCATGCAAGAAGTAGGAAGAATATTACGACGTGAACTACCGCCTGAGGACGCCATCTACAAGGGCATGGCTTATATGACGCCTATCGAGGATAATCTCTTCCCCGATCCTACTGAAGCCAAGGAGACAGGGAGGTCATCTACTGGAGCCTCTTCTGAAGCTCGTCAGCTCAAGCGACACAAGACACATCATATCAGCAATACCGGCCAGAGTAACCCTGAAGTAGTTGAAGGATGGAACGCGCCTTATTCCACAACAATGCAAAAGTCATCTTCTTTCACTTTACCTGGTTTCACCACGGCTGGAGCACATCATGTGGCAAATCCACAAGAGCCGCGACCAAAGCCGGGCCCAGCGGCTGGCCCTTCACGGAGGCCGGTCAGCAATCGACCTCCAGCGCAGAGGACCCTGCGTGGGTTCGTAATCACGGATCACGATCAGTCAAAAACAACATCCGAGGCTCTGGGCCCCATTCTACAGCCGCGTCGTGTACTCGGCCAATCCCAGAGCGTTGGAAATAGGCGAAATCCTATATACCCAACGCAGCAAGGCACGCCCTTGCTCAAGAAGGAAGCGTCCGGTGGGATTGAATCGGCATTAACGGATCACAAGCTAGGATCGGCCAAAATAACTAGTCGGCCGACGAAAATGACACCGTCAGAACAGCCGCAGGCTGTCCCGGCAGTGAAGCAGTACGCCTGTTTCTCCAGCTCACCAACAAAGCCCGAGAAGGATGAAGAAGAGGAAGCAACAGTGGTGCTGGCAGAGGAACAGACACGGCCGGCCTCTTGTTTCCATTCAACGACTGTTGGCGCACCCCAGGCGCTTGGGTTTCGCGGAGTTAAGAGACCAGCTGGCTTGAGCCATGAGGGTATTGCGCCCATGGATCGATTGAAGAAACCCTTTAAGCCACTCACCATCAAGCGCCCATGGAGAAAGGGGGCAGTTCAACCTGTGTATGATAACTCATGAGACATGAACTGGACCCAAGACACCATTAGAATTTATTTATATTTATGAGGCATGAATGCTATGAAAGGGGCATGGTCTACCAATCTATCCTTTCTGTACTAAATATGGAGACGTAGTCGGTCTATCTGACGGGATGCCAGGCTATCTGCTGAAGACTTTACTTCCGAATTTCCACGTCTCGTCGACGACCAACTCTGTTCTGTTCCCATTCTGCGCTTCCGATAGTACGACTAAGTCGGCATCTGCGCCATCATCCAGGCAGCCCTTGAGGCCCTGACAACCTAGCATGGCAGCAGGGGTGGACGTGACGGCTTTGAGTGCCTGCGGAATACTGGCACCTGTCCAGTTCAGGAAGTTGTTGACGCACTCGATCAATGTGATGGAGCTGAGAATACCCCTGTTAGCTTGTGCCTTTTGGGTATCGTGCATTGGAGGGCAGTCTGACTTACCTGCCAGCGATTCTATCCGACCCTTCCAGAATCAGTTTCGGTCCCTTCTTCACAATGTGGCTCGTGCAGTCCCCGTTGGTCCACTGATACGTCCCATCCGGCAGACCTACGAGGTGCATTGCGTCGGTGACGAGGATGAACCCTTCAGGATGCGCGTTGAAGGCGATTTTGATGGTTGTAGGATGCAAGTGCTCGCCATCCGAGATGATTCCAAAATACGGCCGTGGTTGGCTTTCTGCGATGCCGAGAACACCGAAGATGCCAGGGTTTCGATGATGCAGTGGCCGCATCGCGTTGAACAGATGGGTGATCATGCTAGCGCCCGCAGCCACTGCTGCCGAGGCTTCTTCGTAGGTGGACTCCGAATGTCCGATGGAATAGATGATGCCCCGGCTGGTCAGCTCAGGGATGAGGTTGGTCATCTGGCCAAGTTCAGGGGCTGCCGTGATCATCTTGATGCGGGGCGATTCGTCAGGGTATTCGGCAGTCAGGTTCTCAATCCCGTAACAGTCAACCAGGTCATCGAAACTCTGAGCTTGGCGCAACACATCGACGTTATGGATGCCGTTTTTCGTCGGGCTGAGGAATGGCCCTTCGCAATGGGCACCCAGAGATTCTGCACCATCCTCTGCCATTTGTACGTGCCCCGAAGGTCCGAGGAAGGGCAGGGTTCTCTTGTACAACTCACTTGTCTGACTTGTGATAGTCGGTACGTATGAGGTGACGCCGGTGCCCACCATCTGCTTATTCACATATCGTACCTTCTTGGCATACTCTGCAGGCTCAAGTAATGATGAGAAGTTGAAGCCAAAGGCCCCGTTGAGTTGGCATTCGATGAGACCCGGAGATAGAATGCGACCACCTAGGTTGATGGTCTCGTCGGGAAGGATGGAGTCATCGAAGAAAGCAGCTTGGCTTCTGACAATCTTTCCAGTAACCGAGTTCACCCACAGGTCCTCCTCTACGAGCTGGTCGCCTTTCAAGATGCGACAGTTGGTGAACTTGGTGATGCCGTTGGCGCCCTCTTTGGGCGACGCTTTTGGCGATGGCGGCAATGAGTGCGGCATGGTGCTGAACCGATCAGATGAAGAATGAAGGGTATTTATTAGTTGCAATGATTGCTTAGGGCTATGTGCCGTCAAGTAGTAGGATAGTAGCCCCTTGGGCGAGCAGTTGGGTCTCCATGGATAAGATAAAACACGGCCAGAGGAGCGAGAGGCCTAGAAGTACTAATCGTGATGGGTACACATAAAAAGCGACGTGTGATGACGCCCGGTGCAGCCGAAACCCGGAGTGGTTCCCAGCTAAACCAACGGCGGGATATCCCAGCTACTAGCAACGAGAGGGCCGATGATAGCAACGTCAGACTGCGTATCTGGACTAGACTAGCGACTATCACTGATGGACCAAACTGGGGCTTCACGCATCTCAACACCGGGTGGGGCCGATTGACTGGATGGATCCGCCCTCACTGATATTTCGAGGTGGATTGTGACACGACAAAACTCAGAGTAGGTAAGTTAGGTAGTGTGACTGATGCCAATCTTTTACTTGGACGATGCAAGGCTCCACGCCCGACGTCCAACGGCCCTCCGAGCAGCCTGTAGATACGGGCATGTGAGCCAAGCTCATGCTGGCATTCGTGGACGAGAGAGGCAAGTAAGTGTGACTGGGTGAGTGAGACTCGACACCACGGTCGCTAGCCCTTCCCCTTAGGCACCCTGTTAGACAGACCTCACCTAATCTGGAACAGTCGTTCGCATACTGTCGGGTTGAGGCGAAACACAATATAAACGTTGTCTACATAAGAGGTAGGTTGCTTGAATTTCTAGACTCTTCGGAGCTTCTTGCGTGTGGCAGGTAGCAGGAGGACTTTACACAAGACTGGCAGCAACAGCACTGTAACGTTGCGGGACCACCTAAATCTGCCCCGCGATGCACTGAGCGGGGCCTGGGGGAGGCAACGCTAAAAGAGGGCTAGCGGGAATCCTGCGGCACTGCGGGCTATCCAATCATTGCCGGACATGCTGACAGCCCAAGCGAAAGGTTACTCAGGACTGTTTGTGCCTCGAGTGGTCGCTTGATTACCATCTGACCTCTGGCAAAGGCTGTCGTACAATCGGCCCGTAGGCATAATATTGCCTCTGCTGCTATACTACTAGCACTTAAGTTGTACTTACGGCAGTGCCAACCAACCCGAAGCTTCGTCTAGAACCTTTAGAAGTGTGTCCGATCCATTCTTTCCCGTGGCACGCACCTTATACTACTATTACATTTCCGGCCTACCTCCGGAATCTGCCCTTCATGTGCTCCAGGTGTCCCCGCCCAACATAACGTAACACCCGGAGACCCGGCGAGACTTCGACATGGCCCACGGAGACGGGGACCTCGACCCACTATGGCAGGACCTCGACTGGTACGTGCCCCGGATCTATCCATGGTCGTTTATCTGGGAGATTCAGGAGACACGCCGACACGGTGCTTTGACTGACTATGGGCTAGGGCAATTGGCCAGACTCTGATCATGGGATGGGACGGGACGGAGATAACGCCACAAATCAGAAGTCTCATTGAAGAGCATCATCTCGGTTCCATACTTCTCACTGCCAAGAATCTCAAGTGTAAAGACCCTCTCCAAGATCCTTCTTGTGGTACTGTTGATAGGAAAGGTACATCGCATACCTGACCAGGACTGACAGCATATCCGCAGCTGCCGAACAGACGGCAAGCTTGGTTCAGGAGCTTCAGACCATAGCTCACCAAGCAGGTCATCCTCACCCACTACTGATCGCTCTTGACCAAGAAAATGGCGGGGTCAATAGTCTCTTCGACGAAGACTACATATGCCAGTTTCCTAGTGCCATGGGCATTGCTGCTGCCGGCAGTACTGAATTGGCCTATAACGTTGCCAAGGCTACAGCCACGGAGATATCAGCCGTCGGCGTCAACCTGATTCTGGGGCCCGTACTTGATGTTCTGACAAACGCCCGCCACCAGCCCTTGGGAGTTAGGGCTATCGGTGATGACCCCCAGGAAGCATCACAGTATGGCATTGCGACGCTCAACGGGTACAAGGATGCTGGAGTTGCGACTTGCGGCAAGCATTTCCCATCGTATGGTAACCTTGACTTCCTCGGCTCGAGTTTGGATATGCCCATCATTACCCAGACACTGGAAGAGTTAAGTCTGAGTGCCCTAGTCCCGTTTCGCAGTGCAATCGCTACCGGGCGCCTAGATGCTATGTTCATCGGCGGCGTTGGTATTGCCAATGCCGGAATGAACGTCATGCACGCTTGTCTATCTGAGCAAGTTGTGGATGACCTGCTACGGAACGATCTTGGCTTTAGCGGCGTTGCCATCTCGGAATGCCTGGAGATGGAGTCCCTCATCCAAGAATATGGCGTGAAAGGTGGTACTGTCATGGCTGTTGAGGCAGGTAATGATTTGGTGCTACTGTGTCGTGCTCACGACGTCCAACTCGAGGCCATATCGGGCCTGAAACTGGGCATTGAAGATGGAATCATCTCCAAGGAACGCATCCATACGTCGGTCAAACGCGTACTGAAGATGAAGAGCAGCTGTACATCTTGGCAAAAAGCCCTGAATCCCCCTGGACTTTCCCTCCTCTCCAAGACTCACCCGACCCACTTGAATCTGTCACGGAAAGCCTACGACCATTCGATAGCAGTGGTAAGAGATAAGGAGGGGCTACTTCCTCTCTCACAGAGCTTGCTCCAGGAGGAGGAGCTTTTGCTTCTTACACCGCTCGTGAAACCCCTGCCTGCTTCAGCAGCAACAAAAAGCATGATGGAGAAGGCCGCATCAAAGATCGGTGCTATCACTCAGCATGAAAAATGGGTTCACCAGGAGAGAGGCGCTATAATGAGTGGCGAAGGCGTGTTTCGGGAGCTTGGTCGCTCGATAGCGCGTGCGCGACACGGAAAACTGTTGCATACCTCATACACCGCCAATGGGCTTCGACCAGGTAAGCTATACTTCTATTTCCATTGGTCAAGGTGTTTTGTAGGCTAATCTCACAAAGTCCACGAAAATCTGATTCACCGAGCATCATCGATTATTCTGGTGACAGCTGATGCAAACCGAAATCTCTACCAGTCAGGTTTCACCAAGCATATCGCGATGATGTGCCAGATGCTTCGCGCTATGGGCCAAAAGAAGTCCCTGGTAGTAGTAGCCGTGAGTTCGCCATATGACTTTGCTATGGACAAGTCCATCGGGACCTACATTTGCACATTCGACTTCACCGAAACGGCGATGGCGTCCCTTGTCCGTGCTCTATATGGTGATTTCGTCCCTCAGGGGTCGATGCCTGGTACAATGAGGAAAGCCAAGAAGGTTACGAAGAGCAGGCAACAGTGGCTTGTTGAAAATTACAATCATGAAAGAGATAGCCATGCTCTTGATGAACTGCTCAGTGCCTTAGCACGTTCCAGCACGCCAAGTCTGCCTTATAGCGCCAGCAGCACCCACACGTTTCAATTGTTCAATCCCAGCGTCGAGGAATCCCACCATGTGGTACGGGAATAGCAGTACGCAAACTCTGTACGGCTTTGTGGCAACATATTACACCAAAGGCTTGGGTTCTATCGGTGCCATCTTTGTCGACCCTGCAAAACGTAATGTGTCGATTGGCAGATCATTACACCGCAGGGCCGTGAGAACACTCCTCCAGAGACCAGGCATCCAGAAGATCCAACTAGGAACAACATTCCCAGCCGCGTTTCTCGGAGTTCCTGTAGACGAACTGAAGACATGGTTCACCAACCTTGGCTGGGACACGCAATTTCCTAGGCGCTTGACGAACATGGTTATAGAGGACCTGCAGTCATGGGCTGCTCCAGAAGGCCTTGCACAGAGCATCCAGCGGGCACTGATCTGCTTCGACCTGATCCAAGGCCTCGAGAATGCAGAAAGCGTGCTCAACCTTGTGGCTACCCACGCTACGGCCGACGTTGTCGAGCTCTACAAATTCGCATTGACCGGAAGAGCCTGCGGCGTCGTCCGGGCCAAGACTACTGCCGATGACATTCTCGCCACGGTCATCGTCTGCCCACCGGGCAGCAGTTTGGCAAACTACGTCCCGGCGCTACAATCTACGACCTCCTCCGAGATCATTGGCGGTATAATCGCCCCCATTGTGCCGTCGACGGCCCAGTCGACATTGCTGCTGCAGGGCCTGGCCCTCATGGGGCTGAGGCAGAACAAAAGCCACAAAGCCACCCGGAGCGTGCTGAGTTATGTGCGTGATACAATCCTCTCAATCCCCGTCCCCTGCCGGCGTTTCATGCTGACGAACATGATAGGTGCTTGAAGACTTTCACGAGCCCCTCGCGGCCATGGGATTTGACATCCAGCAAACGTTTGATGAGATCACGAATTCGCCTGATACTGTAACTACCCACTACCCACTACCCCTGCCCAGTCCCAAGCCATTACACATTTGCTAACATCCTGCCTAGTTCGTTAATACCGCGTAGCTTGTATGGATTATTTTTTGGGTTCATTAATATTGCTTTGAAGGTGTTCTACATTATTCAGCCCATTTCTGTATATTAGTCGTGGCCATTCACGTTCGAAGATCCTTCCGGAATCAAAGCAGTCGGCGATCATTGAAGGGGAACCAAAGCGTGTTGCTTCCGAAGAAGATATGAAAGTAAGCGAGATGGCGTGAGGGATCTATCTGGGAACTGTGCCACAGGAATCAAAGATAGTGACTTTTCTTTATTAGAATGACAGGATTCTGGCCCTTTCTGCCTTCCGGAACCCGCGGGAGGACCCCTGAATCTTGCGTAACATACGAAGGATTTCGAAAAAGGACGTACCTTGACTGTGATAATCCCTTGCTGGTAGGTCTGCTTTTCTCGAACTCCGATGCCCGGTATAGGTGACAAGGGTATCTCGTTAGAATCTGGCCATTACGTATTTGTAATTTCACGAGTAGCGAAGACCAATTCATTCTCTCGATCTATACTCAGTTTACAATCGACTCCTTAGGTGAGTTGACGCAACCCTGTATTCGTGGACGAGCCGAACGGGGAAGCCGCAGATCAGAGCAACCTCGGCCAAACCCACCTTCCATAAACGATGGATGCAAAGATCATATTCTTAAACGGACTGCGCGCGCAAACACTTGAGTGGTGGGGATGATAAATCTTCAATAACGGCAGGGCTTTGGCCAAGGGTGGTAGCTGTCAGGGGGAAGGGAGGGTAGTATTCTGGGGTTGGAAACACTCTCGAGAGGCAGCGGCATTGGAGAAGAAGTCCGTCCATTTGCTCTAAATATAAGATTACTACAGTAGGTACATACAATAGGCACAAATGGAAGAGGAGGACTGGATGTTCCGAAAAGATGCATGTAGATCGAACCCCTCGGCTCAGCAGACCAATGGTTGAAGGATTTGGCCGAGCTGATAGCAGCAAAACCGTTCCCCCCACAGCGGGTGTGGGTGGTTCGTTCGGGCCCTAGGCTCAGTTGACAGGGCACGATAGAAGCTGGAGTGCTCCACCTCCGCCTTTGGCCGTTCCAAACGGCGGGTTTTAGATCCTAATCAATTGGTTAGCACATGTAGATGTGCTTCGCTTTACGTTCTTGTAGGGATGGGGATCCAACGAGAAACGAGATTCGTAAAGTGCCAAACTACTAGGTATGCTATTAATGTAGCACTTGAGGTGATGCATCACCCGAGTGCCACTAATCAGAATCCAATGCTAATGCTGGGCATACGTATGATACGGGGACCTACCAGACCTACATACCTCATAGCTAACCTAAATGTAGGGGAGAGTAAGCATAACGTGCATTGAGAGTAAACGATCCTTCTCGCTTGAGCCCTTGCCTTCTCTTCTGCCTCGCCCCTTCCTGTATGTATATGATCCAAATACATGCGCTTGCGACCGTGGACGCAAGGCGAGCTGCGAAACAGCAGACGTCTGTTGCACCTCCTTCAATAATCAGAAATCACTACTAGTAATGAAATTGTCGCAAACGGGCTAGACACAGAAGCCATAGCTATCTGTCCGGGCTACTCGAGATCCTTCGGGACCAACCGACGAACATACAAACTGTCCGATCAAACAGTCAAACAAACAGACAGGCACTCCTCCGACCCGAACAAGGCCCCCCCTCTCTCTCCACCTCCCAGATAGACAGATCATGCCCCGGATCCGAACGGGGTCATGACAATGCGATGGCGGCCTTCAATTCAATGCCGCCGGCCATGCCGTCTGCCGCCAGCCCCACCGACAATATGGGGTTGAATGGTCCCATAGTCCCCGGATTAGGGATCGAAGCCTTTGATCAAGACCTCGCTTTCGACGAGTCTATCCTGTGAGTTTTTGTCGTTGTTGTTGCGCTTGCGCTTCTCTTATCCTGCCACATTCGCTGTCTGTTTTCCTGGTCGTCGCATCCTACCATGAAAACGTATGAAGCGGGGAAGCTGTTTGTGTCGCGTGCTTCCCACCCAATTCCACCAGCACCGGAACCACCCCATGCGACGACTCCTGTGCCGCGTATCAAGTAGCCTAAGCTGACAGCTCGGGATCGCTTTGTAGCGATAATGTTAACGGAGGGCTCCACGGTCTGCCCTTTACGCCTATGTACGAATTCGAAAACTTCTCGACCACCTTCGAAGACCCCTTCAACTACGCCAAACCCTACGAGATTGCGCCGGACCCGAATAATGCCTTTCAAGATGAGGACTCGTCGCCGCAGCAGCTGGATGACAAGCTGCTCGGCTTCTCCACCGCCACTGTCAAGGCGCAGCCCGTAGACGACACCACGGGTGCCATGGCGGAACTCAACCTGTCCGCCGAGCTGTACGGCATGTTCTTCGTCGCCGAGGACGTGTTTGGCGGGGAGACGACGGGCCGGCCGCTGGAGCTCACGTGCTACCGGCGAAACCTCTGGCAGTGCCAGGGCCAGATCACCATGCCGCGGCACTGCACGCAGGCCATCAACGAGCAGGGGCGCGCCGTGCCTATAACGGAGTTCTCCGCCTCGATATCGGCCATAGAGTCAATCGAGGGCAAGGCGACCGAGATCATCTCCATCCCGTGGAAAAGCAGCAACCCGTTCCTCGGCGAGGGCCAGGAGACCAAGACGGCCGGCCCACCGCAGAAGTTGACACTGGATCTGACCGGCGGCCAAGAAGTAGACGGCCACCGTGTAAGCCTACCCGTGTTATGGAAGCGCCTGCAGTTTAAGTCGGCCACGGCTAACAACGGCCGCCGAAAGGGCCTTCAGCAACACTATGTGGTCCAGATCTGCCTCTGGGCAAGATGAAGGCGGGCGGCGAGCTCATGAAGATCGCCGAGATCCAGAGTGGTCCCGTGATTGTCCGCGGGCGAAGTCCCCGCAACTTCGACAGCAGGAAGGACGTCCCGCTGTCCGCCGAGAAGAAGGCCGGCAGCGTCGACCGCCCACGTACACATAGCGACGATATGGTAGACAATGGTAGCAGCAGCAACAACAACAATAGCAACAACAGCGTGGCGTATATGAACAACTTGAAGCACGAGCGTTCCGACATGACCCAGAGTCTACATAGGTACCAGAGTATCGGCGGTGCCATGCACACACCAACAGCCGCTAACGACTGGAATGCCACCCCAACGCCGTCTCCTGCCAACACGCAACAGGGCAATAATACGTCCCAACACCCATCAAAGAAGCTATCCATATCACCCAACCTCAGCCGACCACCCGTCCCGTCCTGGACCTCCAGAGACGGCACATTGTCACATTCCTCTAGCGGTCCTAAGACACCGCATAAAGCACCATTTGTTTCTTCCAAGGGCGGCTCGTCGACGACAGCCGCAGTGGTCTCGACGCTGGGACCTATCAACCTGTCCCTGTCGGAAGATGAGCGCAGCCCCAACAACCGCTCGGTCTCTGACACGCTGCAGAGCCCCCGCTTGAACCGCGCCGGAACGAACCAGAGCCAGGGCAGCCCCTCCGAAGAGACGGAGCAGCTGTATGAGTATTTCCCGCTGAGTATCGATGATTGGACACCCTTGGTGGATACTGTATACCGTGAGTAATACTACTCCTGAATCCCTGGCATGATTCAAAACTAGGCAGTAGGTATTGATTGCTAACAAAACCAGGCCCGCACATCGTCCACCATATCGCTGTGCCGCAGGAGATACAGGCCCAGAAAGTTAGGAGTAAGGCAAAGCGATACTTCTCCGCGGAATGATTGTGATGAACGACCACCGCGTTAGCTGAATGGTCTATGTGGGTCGGTAGAAGATTATCCTATTCATGTTAGAAACGAGGCATATACGAGACAGTTGTATTTGGTTGTGATCTGGCGTTTCCCTGTACTGATGATTTACTGAGAGCTCGGTCTATGTAGGCGCTGTAGGTGCTGGGGGAGGGACCCATACGATTATGGGTGGGCTGTGGATAGGCATGGGAAGCCATGGTTTGGTATATTTTCTTTGTACTTTGGGTTTTGACGATTATACCCTCTTCTTCATCCTTCCGGATATCTTCTCAGTTTTCGGTGAAGCGCGGTTTCGTTTCTCAAGAGTCATGCTGGTTTGAATATATCCTGTATTTTGCAGAAGGAAATTTAACGCTTGAATACGGAATTTTGTGATGTGAAAATGCCACCCTTCCTTGAAGACGCCGAACGGATCAGAAGGCTATGAATATGATGCTACCCCCTCATATGAACCTGTCCATTGCCGACTAGTCTCCATTGATTCCCCCTGAAATGCATATGTAGATGCAGAAATGCTTCATGAATGCTGGTGTACGTAAACATAGGTATATATGAGTTAATCCCCTTTTCTTTGGCCAGCCAATGGGATCGGGCAAGATAGAGACCGCACCCTCTTTCTTATTATGTTTTTGGTTTTCTTTTTCCGTTCGGTCAACTACACTACTGTACTCCTTGCTCGCCGTCGGTACAGGCCAGCGCCACGGCGGCGCCGAGGATCGAGCTCTCGAGCGCGGGCACGAGCTCGATGGCGCCCCGATGCGTGTTCTGCCCGTCGACTAGCCGGTCGAGGTAGCGTTGGCAATAGGATTGGTAGGCCGGGTAGTGCTCGATGACGGAGCCGTTGAAGGCGACCATGGTGCGCTCGAGGGCGTGCTCGGCCGCGGCCTCGGCCACCAGCGTGGTGTTCTGTTGGGTGGTGGCGTTGATGTACTCGGCCTCGGTCTCGTGCCGCACCTCCCACAGCGAGAAGACCGAGGCGGCGAGCAGGGCGGCTGAGCGCCGCGAGATGAAGGAGGCGAGGGCCCGGATCGCGGTTAGGTCGGATATGGTGGGTTTTACAGTGGACGGGTGCGTGGCGGCGAAATAGGGGAGGCGGTGTCGAAGGTGGGGGTTTGGTCACTAGGGAAATAGAAGAGTTAGTGTCTTTTGCTGAAAAGTCCACGTCCATAGAAAGAACTTACGCTTCGATCTTAGATAAAGTTGCTGTGTCGAGAGAGTACGGTTTCTCCAGTGATGGGGGTACGACGCCACCGAGCAATCCAGTCTCCTCGATAGCTTCGATCAAGGCGAACCTGCAGATTTCGCCCAGGTAGAAACCGGCGACAAAATGCTCCAAGGGCTGGAAGTCCGGCCTCGGGTGTGCTGCGCTCAGAAGCTTGTCCCACCGTGTCATGGGCAATATGCCCTTCCCAAACATACCCAGCTCGGTATTTACTATAACGTGGCTGGCTGAGTCGAACCACGCGTCTGGGCGCTTTCCAAACTTCCCCCGGCCAAAGGCGGAGACAGGTAGGTGAACCGCGATGTTGGTACCGGTTCCAAGAATCAGACCGAACCTTGTAGACGAATGCACGTAGGCTTGGGATAGCAGTGTTGCTGACCCATCATTCACGATGGCGCCCAGTTGAACGTTTAGACCAGCGTTCTTGCACGCATTCTCCAGGATGGCGCCAAGGTCTTGGCCCAATAACCCATCTGTTGCGAGAAACCCCTTTCCCATGCCCAATAGCAGACCACTCCCTAATGATGTTTGCCTAATTGATTCAGGATGTTAGTTGGAACCGGTTTTATTACGAAGATTCTGGATAGAAAAAACATCTTACTCTACTGGGAAACTCCATGCTAAGCCCATGAGTATCGGGCTTTGAGGGTCGCGCCCCTGTGTGTCGCCCTCCGAGAGCACGTCCTTGATGCGCGCGGCCATCCAGTCGAAGAAGGCCATTCCCTCGAGGAGCTTAAGCTCAGGGGTGATCTTGAAAGTATCGATCCGGACGATGCTGCATTCACGCCCCGGCATCTCCCGGCCCCGCAGCTCGACCAATGCCACCCGCAAGGTCGAACCGCCGACATCCAGGGCCAAGTACTGGCCCGTCTCTTTGCCCGACGGCAAGAGATGGTTGTAGGAGGGCAGCATGCACTCGGCGCGGCTCTGCATCCGCTCCCGGAACTGCAGCTTCAGTTGTGACGAAAAGTCGTTCAGCCGGTCGCCCTCGAGGGGGCCCATCAAGAGCGCTTCCGCCTCCTTCAGAAAGTCCTCGATGGTCCTCGACCTCGACTGTAGCGGTTCTCCGTTGACATGATGCTCCTTCAGCACGGCTGGACTTATCCAGAAGGCCAAGAGGGCCTCCAAGAAGGACCGACCGCGGACCAGGGTCTTCAGGGCTGATAACATGGCTCTCCGCAGAATTGTCATGGCGGAAGTGAATGACTGCATGGCATTGGGGATGAAAATGGAGAGCCCTGCCGATCTTTAAAAGCCAGAGAGAGCTTCTTAAGTCATGTAACTATGTGTATGTACGTCGTAATGGGGGGAGGGAAGGCACTATCCAGGTATGCGAATAGGTATGGAGAACGTGACAACAATAGCCATTTCCACCACAGACGAGGCGATCTCGGGACGGAGAGGTGGTGTTTGGTGGTGCGTCAAGATTCGTATAGACTGGGGCGGGATGAATGGAACATGCCGATCCGATCGAGGTATGGGATGGTATGTGTGAGAGACAACAATAGCAACAACAATATCGAGTGAAGGTAGGAGGAGGTACTGCTCCTGTCGGTCAGTACGGGATGTATGTCTGAAGACACCACCATTACCGAACACGAACGCCAACAGTGGCTGCAGGTTGGTTACAGACAAGCAGGTCCACGGGGGAAAACAAATTAACGGTTCACCAATAGACCCGTGCGAATTGACAACGACACGAGTCGGATCAGAGGGTAAGGCAGTGATGCAGTGAGATGCAGCAGGTCCAGCTCCTAAGTAATTATATTTTAATTAGCCGTATTGCGAATGTCGCAGAGGATGGATGCCATCAACCACCAAGGGAAGGGGCTCGTAACAGCGGGATGCGATGCACATGCACGTACGCACACAACACCTAATAACAAACACCCTCTATCTGTTTTGGCCTAGTCGATGAGTCGTTTTTGGTGGCTGACGATCGAATAGGCTTGGCGTAGGACATTGAGGGCCTTCCTTGCGTGGTCATGGTATTTTCCAGATGTCGATGTCGAGATGTAACGTTGTAAGAGCCATCAGTCCAGAGTGGACTCGCTTGTTGGATGGGGGTCTTTTTCTTTCTGGCCGGGATCTGGAAACGTTAACTAGATTGCGGCTAGAACATGCGAATTGATAGCCCAAAAGGGTCCAAAGTGGTAAGGGATCATCACTCCTGCAGGGCGCCCACAAGTTGCAAGTTTGCAACTCTGTCGCTTAGCCTAAAGCCTTGGAGCTGATGCTTGAGTGGCGGAGGAGGAGAACGAACAGGCACACAATGTTTACAACACCATCAACCCCATCCCTTTCCGATTGCACCGGTAAATCTCAGCGTCACATTTCTGGCTTGCTTACGGAGAATATACGGAGTATTGAGGATGGATAAACAGAAATGTGCATTTGTAAAGTAGGTAGATTGGATTACTATTAGAAATTGAAGGTCTCCCCGCTTGATGCGGCTCAAGTCTCTTCACGAAGGGCGGCGCGTCAAGATAGAAGTATATGTAGCTGTGCTTCCCACCCAATATATTCCTTCGTTGCCTCTCACCTCTGACTGTCTTAGATGATCGATGCCAACCAACGGCTATCAATTGGTCTATTGGGTTGTTGGACTTTTTCGGTTCCTTTTACAGAAAAGCCATGGACCAACCAGCACGCACCTTGAGGAATCCCGCAATGGAGGGGTTGAGGGGCCATCTTACCAGTTGTGGAGAGCTGTAACTTCACCACATACAACGTTCATCTGGTCAGTCCCCCGATTGCCTGTTACCTTCCTACAACGATCCCTTATTATTATTGTCCTGCTGTACGTAATGCACAACTGACACAGAGGTCGTGCACCAAGGTACCGCATATCTATTACTCATACTCATATCGGTCGCTGTCAAACAACCTGATTACATGTGTTTCTTCCCACTGTGGAGACCCGGTGCAAACCGGCGAAAACGTTCCATCTTATCGGGATGGCTTGGGGTCGAGCGCCGGCTGGTTCGGTAGGATGACTATGATGAGAGCGGGCACCTCCAATGATGCTATGCCTGCCCCTCCACATGCCACACCAGGGAGCGAACCTTGAGGTAATCCATGCATGGCGAATGGGATGAGTACGTGGGGAGGGCCTTGTCAGTGTTTCGCCCGACTGGTGATACATGGAGTACCTAGAAAGAGATGGGCGTAGAATTTATTTGCCTTTCGGTAGATCCCTTTTCATGCTGACGATTTCCCGCGAAGCTTCCAGTGAACTATGAACTGAACTGCTATTTCTACCATTTATCAGAGTACAGCAACAACCCATTTTCCAGTATCAGTGATCCTGAAGATTCTCTACATACCGACCCCTTACTGCTATTCACTGTTTGTAACAAGTCTTGTTGCCGGATCCGGTAACCGCTACCACCCACCATGAGACTCATCATCCGCGACGATGCCGAGCTTGCCAGCTCCTATGTGGCAGACTATATCATTGACAGAATCAAGCACTTCAACCCTACAGCAGCACACCCCTTCGTCCTCGGCCTGCCCACAGGCTCGAGTCCCATGGGCGTTTATAAAACCTTGGTTCAGAGATACAAGGCTGGCCTGGTATGTCCTAACAGCTCTCAGTCGCATTGTCCAATAGATATACTTACTAACGGATTATCAGATCTCCTTTGAAAATGTCGTCACTTTTAACATGGTAGGCTTGCCTTAGAATAGACTAAGCAACAGCTGTTGCGTTGCAAACGGCGACTTATACTAAACCCCCACTTCGTAGGACGAGTACGTCGGGCTCCCGCGGGATCACCCCGAGAGCTACCATTCCTTCATGTGGAAGCACTTCTTCGCCCACGTCAACGTGAAGCCGCACAACGTCCACATCCTGGACGGCAACGCGGCGAACCTCGAGGCCGAGTGCGTGCGGTACGAGGAGAAGATCAAGGCCGCCGGCGGCATCGACCTCTTCCTCGGCGGCATCGGCGAGGACGGCCACATCGCCTTCAACGAACCCGGCTCCAGTCTGGCGTCCCGGACCCGCGTCAAGACGCTCGCGTACGACACCATCCTGGCCAACTCGCGCTTCTTCGATAACGACGTCTCCAAGGTGCCCCGCATGGCCCTCACGGTGGGCGTCCAGACCGTGCTGGAGGCGCGCGAGGTCGTCGTCATCATCCTCGGCGCGCGCAAGGCCCTCGCGCTGCAGAAGTGCGTCGAGCAGGGCGTCAACCACATGTGGACGCTGTCCAGCCTCCAGCTGCACCCGCACCCCATGATCGTCGTCGACGAAGACGCCACCCTGGAGCTGCAGGTCAAGACCGTCAAGGTATGAGTTTACTATACGACAACAACCCACCCCCTTAAGAACCCCCAACCCTGCGTTCCGATTTTTTCTTCTTCATCCCCTGAATTCTAACCAAACGGTTGTGGAAACAACAGTACTTCAAGAGCATCGAGCTCGTCGCGCGCGCGCAGGGCTTCGAGCAGATCCTCCCGTCCACGATCCGGACGGGCCAGGCCTCGATCCCCAAGACGGTCGTCGAGGAGATCGCGCCTTCCTCGCCCACCATCATCTCGTCGCCGACCATCCTGCAGCCGCAGCCGGTGACGTCGCGCCTGCTGCGCGCGAGCCCGGCGACCGAGTACCCCGTGCGGTCGGTGTCGCCGGACCTGGACCTGGTGCCCGACCGCATGGCCGACCGCGTGGGCGTGCCCGACATCACGCGCCGCCTCACTCCGAACCCGGAGCCGTCGCTGCTGCACCGCAGCGGCAGCAGCGCCGACCTCGTGCCCGACCGCATGGCGGAGCGCGTCAAGGGCATCCCCGACATCACGCGCCGGTTGACGCCAAATCCCGAGCAGCAGCAGCAGCGTGTTGCCAGCGTCGGGGCGTGAGGACTTGGTCTGGTTAGTTAACGGCTGGGGCTGCACTGAGGTCCCCCCTTTTCTCCAATTCTTCGTTTCTGGGCTGGGCATCTCTTGAAGGTTAGGAAAGGGGCAGCCGGAGTTTTGGTCTATGACCACAAGTTGTGTTTTTCCTCTCCACGACAAAGTGCCATTTGCCTTTTTTGTGGTTCCAGAGAGTATCCCGTCTCCGTCCGGTCGTTCTGAAAGGGGTGGACTCACTATACCAGTTGAACAAAACTCACACATCGCGAAGTCTGAAGATTGCCATAGACGAAGCTATGTACCTACCTACATGCTAGGTCGACAGCGAAAAAGCTAAATGTAGGTATCAACTTGGATTAGCCGGGAATGCCATGTTAAGAAGTTAGATACCCCTAAAGAGACACGCTTTCAAAGACCTGTATCAACATGAACGTAGCTGCTTCATTTTGATTGCATACTTCTGTGCTCTGTAAGTGTCAAAGCTTTTCAGTAGGCACTGTCAGGCAGTGCGGCCTCCACATTAGCGTAACTTGCCCCGCGATTCCAGCGAGATTAGCGCTCACATTCAGAGTCAGTAAGGCCCCCTCCATGCCATGCAACGCTACAACCGTCCATATTGATATCATTAGGCGCTTAGACAACAAACTATTGGTGGACTTAGAATTGGAAAAGAGCAGTGTTGATTATGGCAGCAAGTCCGACAACCATGACTTATTTAACACCACCAGTGCTCAAGTAGTCTCAGATGCACAAGAGATGGTCATAGGTTAAGTATGTATGTCCTGGCAAACCTGGCTGGGTTAAGGTTAACTCATGAGCTTGGCGAATACTTAAGAAAAGCGGAGAGAACTCGTGAATTCCAGGTTATCTTACTCAATTGCCGGATGCCATGCTGGCGGAGCAATCCACAACGGTTCCTACCTAACCCTACTGCATATCGTTCGCTACAGCTGAACTTGCAGTCATGGGTGCTCGACTCTCTTGCTTCAATCTGGAAGGAGGATTGTATACTCTCGACCTCTCACCGTATTTACCACGTTCGTATCGCCTTTCACATGCTCTGTCTCCGTTCGTCCCCGTCCCCTCTCCGTTCTGGCCATGCGCCCGCTACAGACGGAGGGATATCACGTTCTGGGAAGGTCACTTCCAGATTCTAGATTGCATCTCACATAGCACATGCCATATCATATCATCTTGCGCCCAGCATCGTGTTCTGCCTTATCGTCATGCCCTACATTCAAGAGCCACAATTTCAGTTACCTGCGTTGGCGGGTGCAACTCCGGGAACAGGATCCCATCTCCAACACAATGCAACATTAGCAAGCACTACTACTCTAGTATTTGGTCAATCGGCCTTAAGCGCGTGTCGCATCGGAGTGGAGGCTTCGCGGTCATCATCTAATCTGATCTGCCTGTCCGCTCCCTGCATTTACATCACAAAATGCGACACAACTGTAGACAAATTGGTACAATGTTGGCGCTCGAGAAAGCCTTTCTGCGGATCGTATTAGACCCCCGTTGGAACTTGCTCGTTCACTGATAATTACTTACTTATCTAACACGTACGCTTGGCCTGGTCTCAGCGTAGAGAAGAGACAAGACGAGACGCAGGTCTGGCAGAGAATGGGTAGCGGCAGAGAGCAATTGTGAGCCCTGACTACCAACGCGTATTAGATCATATGCTCTCATGATCTCAGCTGAGGTGTTATCAGAGTCTCAGTACCCGAAGTCAAGTGGCTTCGGCGGTGCTGCAAGTACCTGACTAGGTCGTTCTTGTTTACCAACCTCGCGCCCGCCGAACCATGCAATTTCCGCCCTCCTCCCGTGGCGGCAGCGAATCATATTCACCTTCCTCCGGCCCTCGCCATAACCAATGATCTGCACATCTCAGGCCTGATTAACCAGGGGTTGCGCGTCTCTGGCCAATAGGCACCAACAACTCCCCATCAGCTGCCAGTTATGAGATGTGTAAGTACAGGATTTATTGCCCAACAACGCTGCGGGGGTCGCATCGTCTAACGTACGAAGCAAGCATTTGACCGGCTCGGTTGTACAGGTTCCTGATTCGGATATTGTGTGCCTGGCGACGCAGCGCTTGAGGACAGGGACGCATAGTGTGTGATCCACCAGCGAAGCTTGACGCAACCTGGGCAGCTGCTCCTTTAGGCACACGCCTCGCGATACAAAAGAGACATCACCGCCGATGTTGCATTTCGGAGAGGGAAAACTCCATATTGACTTGACATATTGAAGATTGCTGCCGAAACTGCAGTTAATCATGGCATGCTAACTCACGGAACCCGCGGAACCCCCTAAATACTGCGTGGACAGATCCGTCTGCTGTTCTCCAAGCATAAGCCAGTTCAAACCCAATCCATATACCCACAGTTCATAAGAGCTCGATTGAGCTGATAAGCCGTGGAAGCCCCTTCCTTCACAGGGCAAAAGTCCCCTGGCCTCTTCGTCCAACGGGTCATCTCTTCTCCCCCATCGCCTTCGTCAGCATGGCTGGACGTTACCAGCAGCAGAGCCTTGGGGCTCCCAGAAGAACCGTGCTTGCATTTCTCTCCATATTCGCTCTATTATTACTCGGTCTATTCGCCGCAACCAACTTCAACGAAGCAGGCCAACGCAGTCTCAAAGCGAAGCAAGCAGCCAACGATATTCGTTCTTCCACGGAGGCACGCGCCAAGGCAACAGGTGACAAGTATCTGCTCGGCGTAGGTAAAGCGGATATCACTGGACCCGTCGTCGAGATCAACTTTGCGGGATATGCCAGTCTGCCTCAGGTCGGTTCCGGCTTGCGCCAGCGTATCTACTCGCGGGCCTTCATTGTTGGAGACGTCAACAAGCCCAGTGATCGTTTCGTCTATCTAGTTCTTGACACTCAGGGTGGCGACACTGCTGTGAGATATGGCATTCTGGAGGGACTGGCAGCATTGGGAGGGGACTATGCCATGTATGGCCAGTCCAATGTCGCAGTTACTGCTACGCATTCCCACTCCGGACCTGGGGCTTGGTTCAACTACCTGTTACCGCAAATCACCAGTCTGGGCTTCAGCAAACAAAGTTACCAGGCCGTCGTAGATGGCGCCGTTCTCTCCATTAAGAGGGCTCATGAGTCTATGCAAGAGGTTAGCATTCTCAAGCTCATGATTATTCTGACTGCTGGGATCACGTTAGCTAACAGTAATCGCGACAGGGTTACCTCGATATTGGTATAATTCTTGTGCTCCAAGCTGTATTTCGTTGGCTAACTAGCACTAGGTACCGTGGATATTGATGATGGTAACTTGAGCCGCAGTCTCTACGCCTATCTGGCAAACCCAGAGTCCGAAAGGTCCAGGTTCTCCAGTGATGTAGACAAGGAGATGACTGTTCTCAAATTCAAACGTGCTTCTGATAGCAAGAACATTGGTGTGCTCTCTTGGTATGCTGTACATGGTACTTCGATGCTGGAGAACAACACACATGTTTCTGGTGACAACAAGGGAGTTGCGGCGACCATGTTTGAGAAGGCGATGAAGGATGACGCCTCGGCAGCACCCGGATTTGTGGCCGGATTCTCCCAGGCTAATGTCGGTGACACCACACCCAACGTTCTAGGGGCTTAGTAAGTCGTCATCGGGAAAACATATAGTACCTGGATGATTACTAACATACCCAGCTGCGATGATGGATCGGGTGCCATGTGCAGCCTCGAGAACAGCACATGCGCCGACGGTAAATCTCAATCATGCCATGGTAGAGGACCCCTATTCCAGAACGTCGATCTCGGCGTAAGTAGCTGTTATGAGATGGGAAGGCGTCAGTATGCTGGGGCGAGATCTGCATATGTAAGAGACCCCTATGATGATACCCATTCGCACAAACTAACCAGTATCAGGACTCGCTTGCTTCTTCTGGCACACCGGTCGTTGGTTCGACGGTGAAGTCCTTCCACTTCTACCAAGATATGCAGTATTACGAGTTCCCCTAAAAGATGGACGCATGGTGCAAACATGCCCCGCCGCGCTGGGCTACTCTTTTGCTGCTGGCACCACGGACGGTCCCGGTGCGTTTGATTTTACGCAGAATGATCCTGGTAATCCCAATGCGTCGCCACTATGGGCGATTGTCAAAGGAATCTTGAGGGAGCCTACTGCGAAGCAGAAAGCCTGCCAGCAACCAAAGCCCGTGCTGCTCGACGTCGGCGAGTTGAATACCCCTTACGCATGGTCGCCCAATATCGTCGATATGCAGCTGCTGCGCGTGGGTCAGTTCATCATCATCGTCAGCCCGAGCGAGGCGACTACCATGTCAGGGCGTCGTTGGCGTGCCGCTGTCAAGGATGCTGCTGCGTCGGAGTTCCTCCAGGACACTGAGCCCGTGGTCGTCTTGGGCGGCCCTGCGAATACCTACGCTCACTACCTCGCCACGCCAGAAGAGTATGGCATCCAACGCTACGAAGGCGCCTCCACCTTGTTCGGCCAGTGGCAACTGCCCGCTTACATCAACCTGACGGTGAGCAACATCGGATACATAGCCCCGACAGCTACCAACGCGCCGCCGCCGGGCCCGTCCCCGCCCGACAACCGCGCCAATTCCCTCTCGCTCATTACGGGGGTTGTCAATGACAACGCGCCCATCGGCAAGAAGTTTGGCGACTGCACGACACAGCCGTCGCCTACCTATGCCCGGGGCGCCGTCGTCAACGCCACCTTTGTCGGGGCCAACCCCCGCAACAACCTGCGCCTCGAGGGGACGTTTGCCGCCATTGAGAAGCAGGACGGCAACAACGGCTGGGTGCAGGTGCGCGACGACAGCGACTGGGACCTCGTGTACACGTGGACGCGCACGGATTCGATCCTCGGGTTCAGCGACGTCGTCATCAGCTGGGAGACCGGGCTAAACGCCGAGCCCGGTACTTACCGGACCAGATACTTTGGGGATGCGAAGGCGTTGCTTGGGGGTGGCATTACCGCATTCGAAGGGGTTAGTGATGCCTTTACAATCACGTAGGGTAGGAGCATAATGGGTAGGTAATAATCTGGAGACAATCTAGTCCAATTAATTTAACTGTATATGCTTAAAGCCATTCGATGCCCTTTGTAATAGCAGACTCCTCGATTTTGCGGCCATCTTCGCACTTGGACCACGATCCGCTGAGGACTTCTGCTCCCTGAAGGTCGGCATTTGCGCCTAGCGTAAGTTGCCCCACGCTCTTGCCATCCTTGTCCCTCAGACGCGCACTCGCGCCTTTTCTTGCCTGATACAAGCAAACCTCAACTTCTTCCGCGTAATTGTAGACTGCGCCCTTGGTTCCTTCCTTACCCAGCACCAGCAAGGTGTTCTCGCGAACATACAGGGGCAAGCTGCCGAACCTGTGTTTCTCCTTGAACCAACTCGGGCCGTTTCGGGTTTTGTTCGTGAAGAAGCACGTCCATGTCCCTTTGGGCAGGTAGAACTCGACTTCCCCAGCTTCGTCGAAGACGGGTGCGGCAAGTAGGCTATCCCCGATCATGAATTGACGGTCTAGGTACCACGACGTGGGATCCTCGGGGAACTCGATGCACATGGCGCGAAGTGACAGCGGCAGGCCCGCCTCGATGGCTACCGCCGCCTGCGCGAACAGGTAGGGCATGAGCCGGGTCTTGAGGGCGGTCCACTTGGCCAAGGTGCGGGAGCAGCCCTCCTCCGTCTCGTCGTCGTCGTCAATGGTCCAGGGTACGCGGTACGAGCTGGACCCGTGCAGGCGGCTGTGACTGCAGAGCAGGCCGAAGGCGACCCAGCGCTTGTAGATCCACGGCGCGGGCCGGCCCTCGAACCCGCCGATGTCGACGGACCAGAAGGCGAACCCGGACAGGCCCAGCGAGATGCCCCCGCGCACCGACTCGGCCATGGCCTCGGCCGTCGACTCACAGTCGCCGCCCCACTGCAGGGGGAACCGCTGGGTGCCGGCGCAGGCCGCGCGCGCGAACAGCACGGCCTCGCCGGGCCCGAAGCGCCGCTGCAGCGCCTCGTACACGACCTGGTTGTACATGAAGGCGTAGTAGTTGTGCATCTTCTCCGGGTCGGCGGCGCGGTCGTGCCACGCGACGTCGCGCGAGGGGATCCGCTCGCCGAAGTCGGTCTTGATGGCGTCGACGCCCACGTCGAAGAGCTTCTCGAGGCACTCGGCGTACCAGGCCGCCGCGGCCGGGTTCGTGAAGTCCACCAGGCCCATGCCCGCCTGCCACAGGTCCCACTGCCACACGCCCTCGCCGTCCTTGCGCTTGAGCAGGTAGCCCTTCTCCGCGGCATGGGCAAAGGCGGCGCCGTGCTGCGCGATGTAAGGGTTGATCCACACGCAGACTTTGCGCACGAGGCCCGACGCCTTGAGGCGGGCGATCTGCGCCTTGGGGTCGGGGAACTTGTCGGCGTCGAAGCCGAAGTCGGTCCACGCGAAGGCCTTCATCCAGAAGCAGTCGTAATGGAAAACGTCGACCTGGGTGTCGCGCGCCCGCATGCCCTCGAGGAAGCCGCTGACGGTGTCCTCGTCGTAGCTGGTGGTGAAGCTGGTGCTGAGCCACAGGCCGAAGCTCCAGCTGGGCACGTCGCCGGGGCGGCCCGTCAGGACCGAGTACCGCCGCAGCACCTCCTTGGGCGTGGGGCCGTAGATGAGGTACCACTTGAGGCGCTGACCCTCGAGGCTCGTCTGCACGCGCGACGTGCGCTCGCTGCCGACCTCGAGCTCGACGCGGCCGGCGTGGTCGACGAAGACGCCGTAGCCGCGCGAGCTCAGCCAGAAGGACACGTTCTTGTAGGCCTGGTCGCTCGAGGTGCCGCCGTCGGCGTTCCACAGCGTCACCGACTGGCCGACCTTGTTGAAGGCGCCGAAGCGCTCCCCGAGCCCGTGCACCGTCTCGCCCACGCCCAGCGTCGTCTGCGTGAACATGTAGTGCTGCCGGTCGCGCATGTCGGCCGTCTGCATCGGGCTCGTCGGCGCCGGGCTGTAGGCCAGGCCGACGCTGCGGGCCTGCAGTGAGGTCAGCGACTTGGTGCTGGGGTCATCGGTGCCGTGGAACCGGATGTCGAAGATGTTGTGGTGGTCCGGGTGGATCGTGGCCGACAGCGCTCCCGAGCTTAGCGTAGTCCCCTTGTCGGACTTGCTCACCACGCCCGACACCGGCGGCCGGCCGTCGGGGTATAAGTCGAAGTGCGGGCCCTTGTTGGCGGCGCCGGCCCAGTGCGTGACTTCGACAGAGATAACGCCGTCGAAGGCAGCTTCTATATCCTGACGCCGGGTGTTAGAATTCCATCGATGTACGTGGACAGGCTGCTCATCAGGCATACCCATCATCAAGAAAAACGTACGATAGTTATGGCACTCCTGTTCAGTGTATCTCCCCGAGACTTGATTTTCCCAGTTGGACATAAGAGACTCAGGCCGTTCTTCTTCTCGGCGATCTCGTAGATGTCCTCGGCATACTCGACGTATTTGTCGTCGGCGACGAGCCACATTCCATCACGGAACTTCATCTTCAGTGGCTCTTACAAGAATGCTATGGATGATGTGGCAATGTAGAGATGACAATGCTGAGCACCAGGACCAAGCATCAATCGTCTCCCCGACTTTATCCCCAAGACCCCATTCCCCATACATTCATATCGTCCCCATGGACCATTTCGGATCGCGGGCCGATGGGGCGTTTTCTGGCCACTTATGGGGAGACATCATGGCCTGAATCCGCTGGGCCTGCAGTAATAGCATATCCACGCATTGGTGTTTATTGGATTGCGGGGAGTATCGGAATCCAATGTGAGAATGTGCATGTCCATCAAGTCGGTTGTCGGCTGAAATGTGTCCGTTTGGACATGCTCTCAGTCTGCATGCCGCTATTCCACCAATGGGAACAACTCCAGGGGACATCCTTCCCTTTACCGGGTTTACCCCCCATCATGTTCTCCAAATTTGCGGCTTGGATTCACCTCTCGCAACTATCAACAATGACGCCTGAGAGTATAAGCTCCACTATCTGACGAGCAGCGCAAGTACCACACTGAGTCCTGGAAGGGGATTACCCGCCAAGGTCACCATTATGGCGTCTTCGGCTGTATCCTCGGTGGAGAATCCAAGGGCTTGGTTTCCATCATACTGCCAAGTACATGACTTGCTTAAGCAGTTATTCCCTGAACATGCTTAGACGAGGTTGTGGCCAAAGTTGTATTTGATCCGGTTCTTAGTATAAGGCTAGGACTGTTGCCCTTCAATACGATGCAAGAAGCAAATTAGTTGTCGCCGGCCTCTCCTCTAGGAGTATACAACAATGCTGTTATCATACTTCTCCTTTTCGCCACGTTGCTGCCTGCCTCTGTGCAAGCAGCGGACGACGCTGTTACGGGCCAGCCTTTATGTAAGGACCCCAAAGCGTCCGTTGAAGCTCGCGTTGAAGATATCTTGTCGCGCATGACCATCGAGGAGAAGACGTCCCAACTCGTACAGGGCGATCTCCGTAACTGGCTCAATGTGACAGACGGCACCTTGAACACGACGGGGTTGGAGTGGAGCATGAAGTACCGCGGCGGCTCCTATTACATCTACGCCGAGGGTCCCAACTCTTGGAAGTACGTCAACGACGGCGTGAAGATCGCCCAGGACTACCTGATGCACAACACGACTTTGGGCATACCGGCCTGGGTGCAGGGCGAGTCGATCCATGGCTTCCTCCTCCCCAACGCGACCATCTTTAACTCCCCCATCGGCTACGCTTGCTCCTGGAACCCCGAGCTGGTCGAGAAGATGGCCGTGGCCACGGCCAAGGAGGCTCTCGCACTCGGCGTGAACAATCTCTTTGCGCCCTTGGCGGACCTCGCCCGTGAGCTGCGTTTTGGTCGCGTCGAAGAGACTTTTGGGGAGGACCCCTTTTTGTAAGCCTCCTCTTTCCTCGTGACTAATTGATTGCCTAGACTTGTTGTGCACGTTAGACTGAGCTGGACTAATCAACGGCCAGAACTGGTGAGATGGCCTACCACTATGTGAAGGGTCTCCAAGCCAGTAATGTGTCGGCCATGGTGAAGCATTATGTAAGTACAAACATGTCACCAATTGTATGCCATGAATGACGGCTGATCATGACAAAGGCTGCATTTGCCTCTCCCGAACAAGGCCTCAACACAGGACCCGTACACGGGGGCCGAAGGGAGCTCTTGACGACCTACCTCCCTCCCTTCAAGCGAGCCATCATTGATGGAGGCGCTCACTCTATCATGTCTGCTTATAGCGCTTACGACGGGGTGCCCGCTGTGGCCGACAAGTACATGCTCACTGACATCCTTAGGGATTCCTGGGGCTATAAGTATTTTGTAAGTTTCAAGCGCCAAATAAGAAACCTCGGTTTTTTCAACTGAGAACCCGCAGGTTATGAGCGATGCAGGTGCAACTGATCGCCTCTGCAACGAGTTTGCCATGTGTGAAAATGACCCTATTGACTCCGAAGCTGTGGTTAACTATGTAAAGCCCCTCGCACGATTCGAGTAACTTCTCAGCTTCAGTTTCAAGCTGACCGTTTTCTGAATCTAGGCTTTGCCCGCCGGGAATGATATCGAGATGGGCGGAGGCTCGTACAACTTCGAGAAGATACCGCAGATGGTGGAGTCCGGCAAGCTATCTATTGATGTTGTCGACGAGGCGGTAAGACGCACGCTCCGAGCCAAGTTCGCGGCTGGCCTCTTCGAGAACCCCTATCTTGGCGTCCCCGACGAGGAGCAAGCGAAGCACATCCATACAGATCAGACGGTGGAGCTTGCCAGACAGCTTGACGCAGAGTCCATTGTACTTCTCGAGAACCATGAGAACGTCTTGCCGCTAAGGAAAGACGCAAAGATCGCCGTAATCGGCCCCATGGCACATGGCCTGATGAATGTGCGGAAAAGCCACCCCTTTTATTTGAAGGACAGAAATCAGGCTAATGTGAATTCAGTATGGTGATTACACGGCAGCCGAGTCGGCCAGTCGGGGAGTGACCCCTTTTGACGGCATCCGCGCCGCCAGCAGCGGCCAAGTCACCTATGCAGAGGGCTGCGAGAGGTGGTCGAGCGACCGCACCGGCTTCGCGTCGGCCGTCTCTACCGCCATGGCCGCCGACGTCGCCGTCGTGGTCGTGGGCACGTGGTCGCGGGACCAGCGCGAGCTGTGGGCGGGCCTCAACGCCACCACGGGCGAGCACGTCGACGCGCACAACCTCGACCTCGTGGGGGCCATGCCGCACCTCGTCCGGGCCGTTCTCGACACGGGCCGGCCGACCGTCGTCGTCTTCAGCTCCGGCAAGCCCGTGACGGAGCCGTGGATCTCGGACCGCGCCGCCGCGCTGGTCCAGCAGTTCTACCCTTCGGAGCAGGGGGGCGCCGCGCTGGCCGATGTGCTCTTCGGCGATGTGAACCCGTCGGGGAGGCTCGCGGTCGGGTTCCCGTATGATGTCGGGACTACGCCCGCCTACTATGATTACCTCAACTCGGGCCGGATGAGCACGAGCCCGGATCCGGGCGCGGCGTACGAGAACGGGACTATGAAGTAGGCCTTGAAGCTTTCCGTTTCGTATAAAGCAGGGGCGATGACTGATACAGTGTTACAGGTTTGGACATGCCTATGTCTTACAGACACCAGAGCCCCTTTACGAGGTAAGAGGCAGGCAACCCAGATGCACGCTGACGTTAATGGCTAACACCTTAATAGTTCGGCTACGGGCTCTCGTTCAGGTAAGAATGACGACTGCTTATCATAACCCGCAACCTCCCCTCTCCGTTCTTCCCTTTTAGTCTCTCACTATATCTAGAATCAGTCCGAGTTTTTCTACCTTCACCGCCAGAACTAACCCAAACGTGCCACACACACAGTACATTCAAGTACAGCAACCTGAAGCTTTCCCAGACCACCGCGACAGCCGCCGACACCATCGCCGTCTCCGTGGACGTGACCAACGAGTCGGCCCGCGACGGCGCCGAGGTCGTCCAGCTCTACGTCAAGGACGTCATCAGCAGCGTCGCCGTCCCGAACCTGCAGCTGCGCGGGTTCGCCAAGGTGCCCATCGCGGCGGGCGCCACGGAGTCGGTGGAGATGCGGCTCAAAGTGCAAGACCTGGGGCTGTGGGATATCGGCATGAAATACGTGGTGGAGCCGGGCGAGTTCAAAGTGAGTATATAGACTACGCCGTGCCTGTTGTGGGTATAGCTAACATTCACGTAGGTGTTCGTGGGTAGCTCGAGTAAAGACTTCAGGGCAAATGCGACGTTCACGGTAGGATAGGGTAAGCACTTTCAAGATACATCATAACACGTAGGACATCGATACAATTCACGATCTAAGGCCACGACGGGTTATCTAGAACTATACAATTGAATAAAGACCGGCCTGATTAGTGGTAACCAGACGGGACAAATATGTTACGTAAGGTACATGTATATATATGATATAATACAGTATGTTATGGTGCTACATATCTAAAAGCCCATAGCTCTGCTCTGTAACCTTTTGATTTCCCAAAGTTGAATAAGAATGACCGTAAAACACACCAGAATTTCAATGGCAATGCTATGCTATGCTACGCCGCCGCCGCTCCCAAGTTCCATATGCCGTGGGTAAGGTGGTGGGTAGTTTAAAGGTACGTGCTCATTAGATATATACAAAATATAGGGGTGGATTGCTTTTGTTCGCAAGAGAATGGTAAAGAGGGAATCTAGTGATGAATTCGTACGTGATAGTATATATCTATACGTCGTCCATCATCTATCTAGTACGAGGGAGGGAGAGAAAAGAGGAAAAAATGACGGAAGGTAGATTCTTAGTATCTCAGCTGAATCTTGGAGGTATGCTGGTGAGCTCCTTCGAGCCAGTTCCTGTTGTTGGATCCGGTTTGCGCGGCGCGTTGCCACATGCCCTGACCACCAAAGTCGGCGCTAACCTCGATAGCGGCCGAGGGCTTGCTGGTCTTGCGTTGCGGGCGATCGCTCATAGACATCTGGACGCTAGGGAGGCTGGGGGTCGCAGTGCGGCGGACAGGAGTCCACATCATTCCCTGAGAAGCCTGGCTTGTGGCTTGAGCGGGCTTCGACCAGAGCATCGACTGCTTGAGCTGCGGCGCGGCCTGAGGAGCAAGCGCAGCGGCGGGCTTGGGCATAACGGACATTCTCGGCATCGGTACCACCAACACGGGCCGAGCCGACTCGTTGAGGAATGAGATGCGGCCGGCCAAGGCAGCAACCTTGCCGCCGCGGCTGAGGGGTCGCGGTGGTGTGAACGGACGTGCCTGGGGCTTCTCCTGCTTCTGCTGGACCAACCGGGGCATAGCGGGGTGCGCCGTCTCGGAAGTAGTGCTTGTGGCCGATCCGAAGAAGACCGGGTGCTTGGAGGCAGCGTCGTAGGTGTACCCGATAGCGGCAGGGTGGACGTCCTGAGCATTGGTCAAGAGAGAGGAGGCCATGAAGACGGGGTGGCGCTTCGACGAGTCAAAGGCGGCGTGGCGCTTGGATTGGGCAATGGCCTCTCGTAGCTCGTCCCCCCACTGAGAGTACGGAACCTGTCCTCTCGAGAACCTCTTGTCGGGGTAGCTGGCAGCGATAGCCTGGGCGAGGGCCTGTGACCATTGCCTGGGAGAGGAGTTGCTTCTCTTGACTCTCGTGGTGGGTCCGCTAGCCTTGATGGCTGCCTGAAGAGCTTCGTCCCACTGGGACTCGGAGGCATGGACGAGAGCGAACCGGGTGTTGGGGTAGCTGGCAGCGATGGCTTCCGAAAGAGCTGCATCCCAGTTGCCGCGGAAAGCGACAGGCTGTCGATATTGATGTCGGGTAGCGGTATGGGCCGGCTTGACAGGTGCAACAAAATCCAAGTTCTTGATGACAATTTCCTCGTCGAGGTTCTTGATAGGCAAAGGCTCGTCCAGGCGCAATTCTTCATCCAAGTTCTTCACAACGAACTCTTCGGGGGACTCGGGAACCTCGGGAACCTTGGGGAGTTCAGGCTGCTCGGGGAGGTTGGGGACATCCGACTCCGACTTCTTCTTGCGTCCGAACCAGCCGCGGAGGCTGAACCCGCTTCGCGTAGACTCGGCGACGGAGGGCGCAGTAGAGGCCTTGGTAGCGGTAGTGTGGACAGAGGAAGTATCAGTGGTAGGAGAAGACACTGTGGAGCTGGTTGATGCGACAGAGAGCAGCGAGGGGCTTCGGGGCCGGATGGTGGAGATGGTAATCCAGTCATGCTCAACAACGGTGGTAGCACTGGGGCTCCACATGCGGCTAGACTCAATGGTTGGAACGGCAGTGGTGATCTGTCGAGGCTTCCTGGTCATGTGCAGCGCAGCTGGCTCTGCGTCCGTGGTCCGGTAGACTGTTCGCTCCGAATCAAGCTTGAAAAGGCCAGCCGAGGAGGCAGGAAGGGATGCGGGTGCGGGGAGAGAAGCAAACCCAGAGGGCAGGGCCCACAGACCCTCGTCACCGGAACCCTCCGTTGCTCGTGGAGCAACCCACAGCTGCTGAGAAGTCAACTGCGGGACAGGCTCTTGGGATGCTCGGGGCTTTGTTGTCATAGAAATCGCGGCAGGCAGCTTGGAGGTTCGGCGATAGTCAGCCCTGGGGGCGCTGGCATCGAACAGACCCTCGGTCTCAGAAGAGGCGATGGTAGCGGCGGGCTGGTCCCAGAGCGAGGCAGTGATTTGTCGAGCTTCGGGCTTAGCGACGGGGGCAGCGACGGGGCCAGCGGCAAACACCGGGATGAGGGAAAGCAGGGCGACACTTTCGGCGGACTCGGACCACAACAATCCAGTCGAGCTAGCGAAGTCGACCTCCTGCGGCATCCAAAGGTTGTAGCTCTCGATTGAAGGCATCTCCTCAAAGCGAGGCTGAGGTCGAGCCGTCGCCATCTGCTGCGGGATGTAGCTTTGCCAAACAGCAGCATCCGGCTGTGAGAGGCCAAATGTCTGCTGCTTCTGCACTGAAGGCTTGCTCCACATCATTGACTTAGGAGTGCTCTCGGTTTCCAACGACCAGAGTTTGGTGCTTTGGATCGGCTGAATCTCCCCTCTTCTTGACTGAGTTCGGGTCATACCAATATTAGAGGGAATGTAGGATGTCCAGGCAGCAGTATTCGGCTGCGGGGAGACCGAATGTTTGCTTCCTCTGCACTGAAGGTTTGCTCCACATCATCGTCTTCTTGGGAGTGCTCTCGGTCTCCAAAGACCAGAGTTTGGTGCTTTGGATCGGCCGAATCTCCTCTTTCCTTGACTGAGCTCGAACCATACCAACATCAGAGGGAATGTAGGACGCCCAGGCCGAAGCAACAGGCTGCGGCAGGCCATAAGCGGGCGGCGCGCTCGATGCAGAGGGCGTCCACAACGCATCAACAGCCTCTGCTGGGACTTCTTGGGCCATAGAAGCCACGGGAGCCTTGCGAGCCAAGGGGGCCAAGGGAGCCACAGGGGATACAGGGGATACAGGAGCGACTGGCGGCGACACACTGCGCGGCTGAGTGATATTCCTCACCTTGAAGACTGGGGCCCACAAGTAGTCATCCATCTGGAAGTCCATATCCTGCTCCGAAGACCAAAGTTCAGTGCTCTCAAGGGGAGTAGCATCCTCGAATCTCGGCGGGTTTCTCTTTGGCTCGGACTCGGCAGGGGAGATAGCTTGCCCATACGGATTGGGCTGGTTGAGGAAGACCGTACGAAGGCACTGTCTTCTCGGTAGTTGGGGTCCAAGTGGTAGCCTTCGCCTTCAAGGGCTGCGCAGGCGCCGCCCCAGAGGCTCTCGCTCTCGATAGGGGCAAGCTCGACGGTCCTGGGCTGGGGCCTGAGGATATCTGACTCGTCGGACATGTAGCTCGCCCAGGTGTCTCGGTCTGGCTGAGGGAGGCCGAGTTGACGCTGTGTTGAATCAGGAGCCTGAGGCGCCCACAGATCTTGAGCATAAGACGTAGGCTCCATGGCTTGAGCAACGGGCTCGGAATCGTCGGGAACCGCATCCATACCGGAGTACTCTTCGCCATAAACGCGCTCAAAGTCTGGCGACATCTCGGATTCGTATTCGTCAAGAGAAGTCCCGCCCATGGTCGGCAGGGTCAAACTGTCTCTTCCCGGCAATCCCTCGTCGGTCTTGAGAAGGCTGGCGATCTCCCAAAGCGTCGTCTCATCAAAGTCATCTCCGCTATCGTAGAAATCGTCATCTAAGTTATCTCCCGAATCTTCCTCATCGTAATCATCGAAGAATGACGAGGAGTATCCGGTCTCCTCGCTCTCCTGGACTTCCTCTGCCCGCGCCACTATGGCGGCACTAAGGCGCCCATCTCCAGAGCTCATCGTACCAGGCATGCTGCGAGGGCCCCCAGAGGCCATTGTCCCTGGCATGGCCATGAACATGCGAGGCTGCACCTGAGGAACCACGGGGATTGTGGCATTATCACTCTTCTGGCCCCACGGAAATTGGAAGATTCCCAGTGTGCCTCGCTTCTCTGGGAGGGGCTTAGGGCTTTCGATGATGTCGGGCAGTGCGGTGATGCGCTTGGTCTTTCTGGGCGGTCGCTGAGTGGTTGGACGCACCATGATCTTCCGGGGAACTGAGCGTTCTTTGGGGACTGCTTTCGTCCAAAGTCCAGCTGTTCTGGTGGATCGTGACTCCATGGGCTTCTGCCACAGGCTAGAACTCTCAATTATCAAGGGCTCAGAGGTCTTGCGGAGAGCCGGTCGAACTGTCAAGCCAGGTAGTTCGGGGAACGGCCTGACGTCCTTGGGGAGGGGCGACATCCACAGTTGGTTTGAGGAGTGTTCTGGCTGCTGCGGGGTGAGAGACCACAGGTAGTTGACTTCCAGTGCGGGCTGTACGGGCTGTTTGGCCAGGTTTCGGAGGAGGCTCTCAGACTCAGACTCGGACTCGTCAGTTTCCGGAGGCGTCGGACTGCCTAGGTCAGCTGATTGAGAAACAGACAAGAAGTTCAGGTTGTTGCGCTTCTGGAGCAAGTCATTGGCATGTTCCATATACTGGGTTTGGGCCTCCGCAAGACGAACTTGCCAGACAGTAGATTTGCGGCTATCCGAGCTTCCTGATGACGGCCTTTCTGCGCTCTGCTCTCGTGAACGTGAGCTAGATACGCTAGCCATACGTGTTCGCCTCGATGCCCGGCGGTCGGCGATAATGGACCTTGTGGAGGTCGGTCGGGAAATACTGCCGTCGGAGATAGATTCGGTGCCGGACTCCTTGATAGGGGAATCTTGCGTCGTTGAAACAGAGTCACGGTTGATGTTGTTTTGCAAGGAATGCCACCTGTTCTCCTGCATGCCCATTTCTTGCTCAAGGTTTTCCAGCAATGCTATCCTTCTCCCGTGCTCTCGACCGAGTCTCGGTTGGGTTGCTCGAACTTCTTCAGCTGCGCCTGGATAACCTGGATTGCCGCCTCGGGTGACTCGAGCGGAGAAGGCTCGGGCGCCGGTATCATGACGGCCTTCTTCTTGCCAACGCCATTGAGGAGTAGAGGAGGCGGTGGGGGCATCATTCTCGAGCGCACCTTATCCTTTCTCTCGGAAAATGACAGGCACTCATCGCCAACGCGTCGATGCCATTGACCTGAGCGAGGCTCTTCAACCTTTGGGGCATCAACCACTGGAGCATCAGGCAGAGACTTATCGTCGTCATCTTCGAGGAAAAACGATTGACGATTGTCCGCAGAACCTTCCGGAGCCGTGTCAAGCATAACGGTCATGACTTCTCCACCTGTACCGCTGATGGCTGAAGGGACGGGAGGACGTCCTTGGTTCTTGATGTATGTCTCTCGAGGGCAAACTCGGGCCTTCTGAACATCAATTGGAGCGACTGGGGAATGGACCGAGCCCCAGTTTGTACTGAACTGGGTCTTGGCTTCACTGGCCCCGGAAGCCCTGGAGAACTTGACAGCTGGAAGAACAGGCGATGACGAACGTTTGGTGCCATCTCGGACGCTGTTTTGCGTGTAACGCTGATTTTCATGATCATCTTCTCCAAGGATACTCTGCGTTCGAATGCTACTCCTATCCGCGGTCGTCCCTGTGCGACGCTTTTCCTCATCAACCTTTATTCCTGCGTCCAAGTTGGCTTCCTCTTTCGGCGATGTTTTGGCATTACGGAAAGCATATGGCAGTGGGGGCAACGACGGGACCGAATATTTCCGTTTCATGTCGCTCGGCGCCTCGGCGGGGCTTGTTGTGGCGGATGGGGGGTAAAGTAACGCCATTTTCTCGTTGAAAGTCATACTTCTGGTGCCATTAGGATGAGGCCGCTGTATGCTTCCGGCACTCTTGGGTGGTGGCGGCAAAGGTGGCAACTGAGTCGGGCTGCCGGGCACCGACTGCAATATCGATTTGCGGCTCGCAGTCGAGCCACCAGATTTAGACCGCCTATGCATCGGTTCCGAAGGGAAAACTTGTCGGTCTGTGTCCGACATTCTCCGGATCGGACGCGGTCGGTCGAGTATCGACATGCTCGACTCTGGCGAGTCAGGAGGCCCATTGGGCGTCTTGCTGGCGCCTTGAATGATATCATTCACGTAGTCCGGGTCATCATATATGATGCTGTTGATGAACATCACTGTCTCCTGCCTTTCCTGGCCTTTTTCTTTTTCATCCTTATCCTCTTCCGACACCCTCCGCGTTGATCGAGCTCGTGGGTTTGACGGTAGGCCGGTAGTGGGTCGACGTTGCAGCGGTGTTTTCACTGGCTCGGGTGCCTTCTCCTCCTCTACAGGTGGTGGGCGTGGCCTCGGGATGGGAATTCGCACGGGTTGTCCTGGCGTAACAGGCTTAAAGCTAGGGGTCCTCGCAGACGTCGTCGTCTGTCGCGGGGAACGCCGTCGCACAGCGTCCTCGTTCGGGGAAAGCTGGACGCCTGAGCTGGATGACGCGTTGCCTCCCACCGATAAGGCCTCATCACTCTGCGGCGCCTGTGATAGGGATTGCAGTCTATCAATTGGATACCCATCTTTTCCAGAGATACTTGGGAAGCTAATCGGCTCTTCCTTGTCGTTCTTGGAAACATTTTGCGGCGGTTGTGGTGCAGGACGTGTGGCGATGAGCGTCGGGGTGTTTCGAACCTGGGTTGTCGAGTTCCGAACTTGAGTGGTAACAGCTCTCCTTTCCTTCTCATTTTTCCAAGCCGTTGCAAGATCAATGGTCGGTATCTTATTCAGAGCATCTTGCATGTCGGGCGTTTCTGCGGGAATAGGGTTAGAGATGGCCAGCTTTCCAGCTCCCTTCTTCGACTTGTTGTTCTGCGTCTTCACGTCGATGAGTCGCTGAGGAGGCATTTGCGGGGCTTCATCGCCTCGTGCTGGTCGCATCGGTGGGAAAAGCTGCCCTTGGACTGGGTGGCCGCCGAGTCCAACCACCCCAGTGATTGGTCTTGAAATTGACGGCAATCCATTCTCATCTCTCTTCATGTTTTCGTTGAAGAATGTGGTTACAGTCGTCTCGGCGCCCTTCAGCTCGGCGTATCTCGATGGAGGATAGTCGTCGGTGTCAGCCGTTGAAATATCCCTGTTGCGATTATAGTTCTGAGGAGTGGGCGACACTGGCAGTTGCTGGCGGCTTTCCCTCCCAGCTCCCAATACGCCAACAGACACCGTCACCGTCACCAAGGCTAACGATTTACATAAGCAAACATATTCGCAATGGGGTAAATAGCAATAGAGAGCTTACCAGTTAAGATGAAGAGACCTATAGCTGGGATAGTAGTCCTAAGCAGCAAGTCAATTGTGCGAAGTCCAAGGAGCAAAGTCACACTTGTTCCCATCCAGACGGCCAGGGCGGTAATGGTAAGGAGGATTGCCTTCCGCTTGCCCGCGTCCTGGCTGCCCTTGTCGAGCGAGAAGGCCCTGATGGCTAGAGTGACGAGCATCACGGCGTCCATGGCAATAACGACAATCGCTATCGGGAGGAGATTTGACGCCGGCACACACGTCGAATTAAATTGTGGTCGGGTTTCGCCCACGAATACCATGCCCACGATGAATCGCGCCAACACCAGGAATTGTTGGATTTTGCCGAGCACCGAAGGTGTCCCCTCCTTCGCGACTGCCCATACGAGAAATTGCTGAATAGCTGTCCGCGCCACCTGATCGAAGAGCGACGAAATAATGACGGCGATTTGGCATTGCGACGAGGCTGTCGGTGCCAGAAGCGTCGAGATGAATCCCCCCAATGCCCAGAGACCGGATGTCGCCAAAAATATCATGAGGGCCAGCCTCAGGCCGTCCCGGAAGATTGCTGAGCCATGACCTTTAAGGTAAAGAATGAATCCTGCTGACGCTGTGTTGAACAAGATACCACTAGAGATAGACACAAACACGCGACATCATTAGCAAGCAGAACAACAGCCTGGCTGCCAGGCACCTATACTACTTACAAAGCAAAGGCAGCAATCAGAGGCTGAATGCTTCCTGTTGTTGCCATGGTTGCGGCGCCGAGCAACGGCGTCCTGCGACCGTGGTAGGGTGAATTTCCCAGTCAATGGGTGGAGTTTGGAAATATATTATTGCTGGCGAAGTGAATAGATCATAGTGAGTGTGGTTGAAGCGTCTTTCTCTACAGGGCCTGAGGCGACGATGTCTTCGGAGATAGTTTAGGGCCCTGGATGGTTCGAAACAAGACGGACGAAAGAGAAGAGATTGTTCGGCAGCAGCAAAGGTGACCAGAACTGTGGGATGCAGTCCTCTCGGTTCTCTCCCTCATGCTCTCCCTCCCAGATAGACTCTGCCGGTTGACATCCGGCGCTTTCGTCCACACCCCGTCGCGTTACACCCACTACGCTCTAGAATTGGCTGGGCATTCGTGTGTGGCCATTCTTTAGACGTGGGTTACATGGCTGGGTCAAACGGGGCCGTGTTCGAGATGCCTCAATTAGTATATAATGCCGTGAAGGGTAGCGGACGCTGGTTGGCTGATTTGCAAGGCTGACGGGCCCAGGGCACCCCGACCCCTGCCAACCTAGTTGGACTTGAAACTCAACTTGTAACAACCATCGATCGACATGGGCGCTCGCAAAAGCTGACATATTAATAAATCACCGGCTGCCACCCTTCTCTCATAAGGATTTCTGGACATCTGATCTCTCATGTCTTCGTCCAATGTTGTCATTGCTGGCCAACCCCACGACACAACCTTTTGACGTGTGTTTTTCAAGGTTCTGGAGTTCCGAAACGAGATTGTGAGGTCACTGAGGGGTCTAACAGTGGTTTGCCCAGTTGCCTGCACCTCCTCCTAGAGGGAAAGAAGGAGATAGACAAACCCCGACGTCAAACTGCCAGCGCATAGATATGAGACGCTATGGCAATGGTAGCAGTGCTGGTAAAGAAAATATTGGTATTGCGGTTCTGCTATCCGAGATCAGATGAAGCAGCTGTACCTGTCCGAGATGGCACACGTGCGCAGATTTTCAGCTGCTTATTAGAGCCGGCATGGCGTGCCGCAGATGTAAGTGGGGAACCAAGAGCGACAGTAAGTAGCCGCTGAAGATGTAGTCGCAGCATATGTTTATTATTCCAACAGCCGCATCGTAAAACCCCATACATAGGCGGCTTTAGCTCATATCATGACCATCTACGGAGTATTCTGAGGGTGACTGCTTTCTACCAGTGTTCTAGATGACTTGCCGCCCGCCGTGACCACTCTGCCACTGATGGCGGCTCTTAATGTCTGGATGATGGATCCTGATCCTGATCCTGGATGACGGGAACTACTCCTCCCACATCTCCACTCAACAACCTTGCCCAAATAGAGTATGACCAGGAACCGCGAGCCGCTGAGACTTTTCCAAACCCCCCGACCCCTATAGCCAGGCCCTCCTAACAATCCAAAATGCTTGGCGTTGCCATCGCGACCGTTTCTGTTGCAGATTCGAATAATGGACCCCCTCAAAGGTAGGTACGTTTATCCAAGCTTTCCTTTCTCTTCTACTATACGGCCCAAAAGGTTAATGGCCAACCCATAACTACGATCAATCCTGACAAGCGACTATTTCCCAACTACTTTCCACTCCGGTTGATATTGCACGAAATTAGAACCAAGCACACTCTGGAGCGAAGTGGATGTCATGTAGAAGCTCCGGGTCCATATCGATGGCGACCGTAGCAATCAATGTAACTTGAATCTCGCAACGCGTTTGTGCGTTTCGTGTAGCTAAAATTTGCAAATCACAGATCAGCTCCAGCTCCTTGGAATGGAATATGGTTGATTTAATTGTCGTTCTTAACCTGTAAACCCCCAGTTCAAATTCGCAACAATAAGGATAGAATGGTGTTATGGTCGAATAATTATTGTGTGTGAAGAACATGGGATGATTTCTAGAGAACCATGGGTATAACGATGATATATTACATGTACGCAGTGATTTGCATATCATTTTGAGGAGTGCGAACCAGGTCCAATGTAGGCACCACTTTCGTCAGAAAATGCAACGTTTCCCGGCTCGAGAAACATCCATCTAGCCATCTGCAAATGGTGACAAGCCTAGCACTAGAACCAGCGAATCCAGGTGTCGTACATAATGTCCCAAGCCCATTCCCTCAGATCACTCAGCGCCCCTTGTTCATAGACTGTGTCAACGCCAATCTCTTGGAGAACGGACTGAGGCTCCGTTCACGCAGCTGAGAGCGAGGTGCTGGACCCCTTGATTGACCAGCACCTTGCCGATCAGACATATAATCCTCAGCTCGAGGTCCATCTCTACGCCTGGGCGGATCTGCATTCCGCGACCGGAACCCTCTCTTCCCTGCTGGCGACCGAGATCTGTCCGAACATGGAGATAACCGTGATGGCCTTCTTCTTGCTGGCTCACCACCACGCCGGCTGGAATACTCAGCGGGGCACTTCTCGCGAGGATTTTGGCCTCTTCCTACAGGGCTAAGACTCCTCTCAACGGAGCGCGAGTTGCGGGGAGTAGTTTCTTTGTCGCGGTCGCCGTTGGTCCGGTGTAGCTGACCGGCTAGGCACAGCTCTTCTCACAGGCGACGGGCTACGTGGCATGTCCCTTGCTGGGCTTGGCGACCGTGAGCGTCCCGTGGATATGGTGGAAACACTGTCGTACGAAGCTGATCGTCTTCGTTTCGGTGCTTCACCCTGTTCCGAGCCCTCGTCATCGTCGCGCTCCAGCTCTCGCTTCCTTGCCCCTCTCAGCCTCCAGTTTGGCAAGCTGCTGATCGGCTACTCCTTGTCTATTCAATCAATTAGCAGCAATACGACAGCGAAGTAAAATAACACGTGACGTACTTGCTCTCAAGAGCTGGTGGTGTTGCTTCCGTTAACTTTGGCACTAGCTTCGGGTTGAAGAGCTGTTGAGTACGGGAAGGCCGGGAGATATACGGCCGTTCCTGTGCGGCGGCCTTGCACTCATATGAATAGTGGCGTGGGTGTATGTTAGCCTTTTTGAACGTCGACGGGGATGAGCTTGACTACTTATCTCGTTTAAGGCATTTCTGGCACTGGACGTTAGCAGGCGTTGCTTTCGAAGGACCGCGCCGCCACATTCTCGTCAATTGTGATTGTCAAATCCGGGATTTTGGGGTAAATTGGGATGCTCTGGGTTACAGAGTATCGTAAGAGACTGAAAAAACCGGATGCAAATGAGTGCAGCAACGCTGATGTTGATGCAATAGTGCTGCGTTTGGATTCACCAGGTGATAAGCTGGCTAGAAAGATGAATGCAAGCGTTTTGGGCGTAAGTGGCTTTGGCACTCAATTGGGGCGGTGTGCCTCTAAAGCCACAGCGCTTACCCCTGCAGTTTTACCGTCTCTCATTTGAACCCGTCTCAAACGGGCTGCAATAGTATATCACGTTCAGCACAGCCAGTCATGCCGGAACGAAGGCTGGCTATAGGATTTGTTGACAATTGCTAGATCATTCCGAAGACAGATATTGACTCTTGCGGAAACATGTGATTGCTCGTATTAGATCCTTTGAGGTCGAAATCGTAAGGTTGCAGGCAAACATATTTGGCAAGCATAGATCAGCCACTAAAGCAACCTCCGTTGTCTCCATGGAAGTCTGTTTACCACATTTACAAGATCGACGACATATATACAGATATCCTAAGAGTTCTCTTAGTGCTCATGGCGTTCAACGAACTCGTCACTTTCACGCCATTCGGAGGTATTTTGGTTGGTGAGAGCAGTATCGTGAGGAATATCGTCCCTGGCTCCTCGAAATAAAATATATTTTACACTCACTCTGCCTAGAACTCGATAAAGAGCGATATATGAACCAAGTAGTTTGAGGTGTTCTATTTAATGATTAAATATGTTCTGTCGTTATCCTTACGAGCCTGAAATTGATTTGACTTTATTTTTTGAGATGTTGCCCCGCTAGATCAAAGACGGCGAAGACCGTCTTCAACCCTACCTTGCATCTCCAGCTTTATGTGCGTAATGGCGTCACCATTTTGCGCCTGAAACTCAAGCTCCGAGGTATTGTTTATATCCTTAACTAGGTAGAACCCTCCGCTAGATCTTCCCATTCCACGTCTCATGAGCTTTCAAAGCCCAACAAGATTCCTCACATATACGAAATGGGTCTTCTTCAGACCTTCCTGCATATAACCAACTTCCGCAGTCCGTTCCTGCGGACTTTAGCGCCGAGCGCTGCGGCCGCGTTCGCGATCCAAACGGCCTTTGCGATCCCGTCCGTCGCGGCGCAGTCGGAACGCTTCTACGATGCCTCGGGTGCACTGACGTTTCTGTCTGTGACGCTGCTCAGTCTATACCTGCCCGGTCTGCGCGCGCAGTCCGCCGGCGCCGCCACTAAGTTGCCCAGCCTATTGTCCCCGTTTCTGAAGTCGGTCGGTACTGGTGCCGGGAGCCTTAACTGGCGACAGGTTGCGCTGAGCGGCGCCGTTGCGTTCTGGTCTATCCGATGTAAGTAAGAAGAGGGGTTGTCCTCACACTTGTCGTATCAGTGGGACCCTTATCATTATGTTTCGCCGGTATAGCCCGCAATGCCGCGTTCTGTTGGTCACAACGACTATTATGCATGCGAAGTATTGCGGGTTATTTGGGGGGCCCCAATCTTGTATCTGATCTATTTCCGAGTATCTGGGTACCGATGTTGCTTTACTAAACTGACGCGCACATGTAATATAGTGGGCTCGTTTCTCTTTGACCGTGTCATGAAAGAGGGCAAGGATTCTCGATTCGATGAGATCAAGAAGTCACCCCTCAAGTTTGCAGTGGCCTGGATGGGCCAGGCTACCTGGGTCACGCTTTGCCTGATGCCCGTTATCGCCATCAACTCTATCCCGACTGCCGTGTTTGCCTCTATGCCCGCCTTGAAGCTCACTGACGCAATCGGGATGGCGTTGTACATCGGTGGGCTCACCTTCGAGGTCATTGCCGATCGCCAGAAGAGCCAGTGGATGCACGAGAAGAGGACCAAGCAGCATGACGAGCAGTTCATGACGCGAGGCTTGTGGACCAAAAGGTAGGCCCATCTGCATGTTGTTGAGCCCGTAAACACACAACTAACTGGCCTTGACAGTCAATACCCCAACTATTTTGGCGAATGCACACTCTGGACAGGCATTGCAACAGCCGCTGCGGGCGTGCTTGTCACCAGCCCAGCCCAGCTCGGGCTCCCGGGCGGCGTAGGGGGCAGGATCCTTGCGCTCCTGCTCTCGTATGTCAGTCCAGCCTTCGTGAGCTTCCTGCTATTGAAGGTTACGGGCGTGCCATTGAGTGAAAAGAAGTACGACAAGCGCTATGGAGACCGAGAGGACTACCAGAACTGGAAGAAGAACACTCCCAAATTCTTTCCTAAGCTGTAGGAGTACAGCGACGCGCTCTAAACTATCGGACATCACACGCTATCACAAACCATACATCATGGTTTACATTGAACAGGCTCATGTATAAATTACAATTTATGTAGTTACCTAGCATAGCACTGCGTTGCAGGCAACGCATAATCAAGCACTCATTTCCATTTTGGCGCCATCAAGGCCAGCTCACAGCGCAGTAACTACATTACAATCGTAAAACCCAAGGACTCACTTATTTTTTGTGGAAGGATTTGACCTTTTCCACTTCATCGTAGCTGCCCATAAAGATACCAGACTTGTCATGGATGTGCTCCGGCACGACCTCCATCATCCGTTCCATCTTGCTATTTACCGCAAGACCGCCAGCTGTAAAAGTATGGTTAGTTATTTTCGTTTTACATAGAAAGGGTCGTCAGATACTCACCATTCTCGAAGACCATGGCCATGGGTGCGCACTCATACAGAATTCGCAGTTTACCCTTGGGGCTCTTCTTGTCCGCCGGGTAGGCGAAGATACCTCCGTATAGCAGCGTTCGGTACGCGTCAGCAACCATGGAACCGATGTAACGAGCGCTATACGGTTTGTCGTCGCCCTTGGGGAACTTCAGAGACTCGAAGTAGTTCTTCGTTGCGTCTTCCCAGTACATCGCGTTACCCTCGTTGGTGGAGTAGATGGCCCGGCTCTTCGGGATTCTCATGTCGGGGTGAGTCAAGATGAACTCGCCGAAGTTGTTGTCGAGGGTGAAGCCGTTCACGCCGCCGCCCTTCATGGTGATGACCAACTGAGCCGAAGCGCCATACATGGTGAAACCAGCGGCAACCAGCTCAGTGCCGGGCTTTAGGATGTCTTCCTTGGTGCCTTTCGAGCCCTCCGCGAGCTTGTGGACACCGAAGATGGTGCCTACCGAGACACCGGCGTCGAGGTTGGAGCTACCGTCGATTGGGTCACATGCCACGGCGTACCGCGCATTTTGGTACTGGTCCTTGAAGTAGATCACCTCCTCTTCCTCCTCAGACACGAGCAGGGCGCACTTGCCCGACGACCGCATGGCGGCGATGAACAAGTCATTGCCTATCACGTCGAGCTTCTTCTGATCGTCACCCGTCGCATTGGAGTGTCCAGCCAGACCAGTCAGGTTTACTAACGTAGCTCGACGGATGTAATGCGAGATAGACTTGAAAGAAAATTGGAGGGCGTGGCAAAGCAGGCTGCAGATTCATGTATATTAGCGGAAACCCTCTAGGCATCAATGTCTCGTTATGACACCCACGTGAAATCTCCTGTGGCCTCCCTAACCTTGGCCTGCTCTTCCGTCAGGAATCGAGTCAAGGTCACGATGTCTGTGTTGATAGAAGCCTGCTCCGCGGGAGGCATTTCGCCGTTTGATGAGGCCATCCTGTCGGTTGTTTGGTTTCTAAGGCTGTGTTGTTGCTCAATGGCTTGTGATCCGAGATTACGGGCGAAGATAGGTATATGGGTGGGAGTGTTAGACGATTGGGAGAGGTTGTAAAGGTTGTAAAGTGTAAAGAGTTGACGAAAGTTACAAGTAGGCAGGTTACGACGGAATGGCAAGCAGTAATAAGTGCAGGAGAAGGGCAATGGGGATCTACGGAAGCTCCAGTTGTGTGACGAAAGAGCTACATAAGTCTGTACCTGGATGGGGATCTACCGAGGGGCAGATGTGGGTTATATTGATGAATGACATTGAACGAGCAACAACCACCGCCGCCCGTCATTTCTCCCCACTCCCCGCCTTTTGCCAGGACCAGGCTTTCATTAGAGTTATCGCTTGCTCCCTCGGCACATCGATCTGCAATAGAAAGGCTGGGAGGGCTAGCAGGAGACGAGACTGTCTTCATCCCGAGAACGCCAATCTGACGCCGTGAGGTCTGGGCTGCGCCGGCGCTCAAAGAAGATTTCCCGGGTCACGATGGTTGGGAAGTTCCTTTACGCCCGTCCCTTGAGCCGAGACGGGAGTTGTCGGCCACGTACGGCTACGAGCTAAGATTAAAAACCAGGTCGTGTGAGCTCCTGGAATGCAAGCCAGCCATTGGCAATAAATTGGCTTGTGCTCCATGTGATTGATCCGGGGCCTATCACCTATTTTGTAATGCGATTTTGCCCCCTAACGCCTAACGACGAAGAGTTGCAATCTTTCTGGGCACCGAGGAACTTGATACATACACGAAATCGTCGATGCCAGGTACTCAGGGCCACGAATGCAAGATATGGGTAGCTGATGATGCAAATGTGGGAATTGCTCGATCGCGAAGGAATGGCCGATGAGCTGTACCAGCTTTTTGACCCCGCCAATGACCTCACGCTTCTCCTGTCTCCAACTTGCATAGCGCAGCTCCAGAGTCCAGAGCAGACATCTCCAGTTGGAGAAAAAGCTCCATTGGACCTGGAAGACTGGCAGAGGTGCGAAGCCCAACTTTGCGAAAGTCGGAGATAGCACAGGCCAAGCGGGGCATTCTACAAACCACCTCACCAGCCACATACAGCCTCCCTGGCCTCCATGACCCCACCAAAGAAAATGTCGGCGTTACGGTTAAGTGTTGTTCCGACTTTGTGATCGCCGTGGCCCACCAACGCGGTACGACCCATTGAAAAGTTGATTTTTCTGAATCGTAAGCTTGTCTACAGCTTCTCTTTCCTACCAACAACCTGCGAGTCGTGCCTGTCCGGCTCGCAGCAGACGGAAAACGTGAGTATTTCTTCCTCTTCTTCTCCTTCACTTCCTCCCCATCGCATTGATGACAATTTGTAAACCGCAAACTAGAGTCTTTGACCTTAATTGGAATGAAACTGTTTTTACACGTCAGTCTGAGACGACAGACCAAGCACTCTCGAGTACAGCGCAACATTGCCATATTCAACTTGCTAACTGGTTAACAGAAACTTTACAATGGACGATACCTGAATTATTGGGTTGCTGAAACAGTTCGTAAAATGTTCTGCGCTCAGTCTCGTCTTCGCATATGTTGACCTGGACTTCTGGTATGTCGCACATTTCCTTTCCCTACACACCGTTTGATGATGAACAACTTCTGTGCTTTGCACAGCTGGAAATTACCGTCTGAATATCATTGACGAAAAAACATGGCTGTTACTGAACTACCCTCCTACCTACCATTATTGTTGCTTGACTGCCAAGATCCTTCGGCTAACATGTAATAAAGTCTAGGTCATGCTACCAAAACAAGGGTATGTCTACGCTCGCTTTATTGCAACCTCCAACGTTTCGTATGATGAAGCGGCACTGGGCTCCGAATCACTTTCGCATGAGACGATACGCCATTTTGCGGCAGGCCTAGAAAACCTCGCCCACTGATCCGAAACCACAATTTTCGTGCGATGGAACAACGGTTGAAGGCTCTTCTGACTCTTCAATCTGCAGTATGCGTAAAAACATGTTGGCACATGCGCTGTGACGCGGTATGATGTGTTCCTTCACGCAGCCAGTACAGCCATTTTAGGGTAAGCCGATGCTTTCTTTTTCTACAGCACAAATCTTCTCGTGATGATACCCTAGATGACGAGTCTTATCCGGGTTTCCGATGCAGACAACCTTCTTTTTAATACCATTCATGCCTAACTGAAACAGAAGACATCCCATTGCATTATTGTACTTAATGTCTAGGCATGTTGACTAACTTTTTTCAAAGTTTCTCTAGGTCTCGTGGTAAGCTTGCTTATTTTATATTCAACCACTTCCCATATGATGAATCGACTCGACAAATGACAAGCATATGTCTTAGCCTAACGGCGTTGAAGAGTCTAGTCTTCCTGATCACAATCTCATGCTCTACAAAGCTTGCTTCTACGATCTGGACAGCAACTGACAGTCGCTGTAGCCAAACTACTTGGTATTCCATCTTCAGAATCACACCGTACACAACACAACAATAGGTAAGACTACTCTTCCCCCGCCCCATCTCGTGTCTAAAATGATGATCCAATATTCACGACGGTCAACATAGCCCTCTGGGTTTTGATGATAATGCCTTTGACAAGGCATATGTATCTGATACATTGACGCTCGTTATAACTTGCTGCCATCACTTTGAAAAACACATTCTAATAGTTTCTCTAGGTATTCTATCAATAACGACCATGCCAACGACTGGTTCGTACCAGCTTCGATACTAGGTAAGCCATGTAAACCTATCATATTGCCGCTGAGAGCGGGTTCGTGGATACAGTCCAATCTAGAATTTGTAAATATTGTATATGATCAATAATACATTTCATCAAATTGCCAATGGCGAAGCTGTCATGATTGTGAGATTATATTTGGGGTATCATTAACAACGCTGCGTGCAACCATAACTCGTGATTATCCATACAAAATCCGTAACATCGACATCACCGTTCCTATCAGAACAGTGAACCTTGGGCCCACAACCATGTCTGCTGCACTTTCTGGCGTGGCAGTCGCAGTGTAGAGACCTGTCAATGGCGCCGTAGGTGACGTGCTACTCGTTGTCGTACGAGACGCCGAACTACTCACGACTTTTCCCGTCACCAGCGCTCCATCAACAATGGCCACCTTTTCGTGGGCCGAGTCGAAGTTACCAAGGGCCTTCTGCTGCGCCTCGTCGCATGTCCCGGGGATATTCCTGACCCAGCAGGTGTGCGTGGGGCTTGGCGGGAGCTTCAACGAGCTCGTCGCGTTCGCCGGGCCCGTCGTGTTGTACGTGGACAGGTCGACGGGCTTCCCGTCCGAGAGCGATTTGCCGAGGATGATGCGCGCGAAGACCTGAAACGCTGTCTCGGGCTGGTAGGCGGGCACGAAATGCCCCGCCTGGTAGATGCGGCTGAAGGACAGGTTGCCGAGCTGGCGCACGACACCGCCGATGTAGGAGTCGTTGACGATGATGGGGGCGTAGCCGGCTTCGGCGAACGAGTTTGGGGAGTTAATGGCGCCGGCGTTGTTGTTGTTGTTGTTATAGGCGGGAGATGTGGCCGCGGCCGCGACGGCCAGCGAGACGGCCTCACCGCCGTACCAGTTGCAGATGTAGTCGCGGTCGCCGTAGACGAAGCCGAGGCGGACGCCGCGGTCGAGCAGGGCCGCGAGCTGCGGAACCAGAGCCTGGCGCTCGTAGTCGCCCGTGGCGCGGAAGGCGGCGACGACGCGGGGGTTCGTCTCGGTGTAGTTGAGCGCGGTGCCGAGGGCGGCTTGGGTCTCGGCCGTGTTGAGGTACGCCAGGTAGCGCTGCGAGGGCGGGGAGGAGTCCGGCAGAGACGCGGCGATGTCGTAGACGCTGCGCCCGGAGTCGGCGTAGGGGAGCATCACCTGGTCGGTGCAGGTCGTATAGGCGCGGCTGCAGAGGGCGTTGACCGAGTCGACCGCGCCCGTGTTGTCGGGGTCGCTCGCGGCGACGGCTGCGCGGCATTGCTGGATGAGGTCGCGGCAGCCGCCGGGGACGTAGAAGCTCGCGTTGGCCATCTGCGCGCGCACCGGGCTCAGGGCTTGGAACCCGTAGGAGTTGTTGTTTGCCATGACGGGGTAGTATGGGGCTTGGATCAAGTCGTCCACGCAGCCGTTGACTATACCCAGCGAAGTAAGATGGATGTCCAATACGGCCGCCGTCGTATTGGATGCGGTTCCATTGGCGGCGAGCAGGCCGTCGTTCATCTCTTCCCATTTTGAGGCAAACACGGGCCCGTATCTGCCGCCGTAGCTCTCGGCGAACAGGTTGACCCCTATGGAGCTAGTATTAGGCGGATTGAACTGGGGAAACGTCGCTAGGAAGCCTTGCAACATGTGCCATACGGTCACAGCAGCCGTCTCGGTCGTATTAGCGGTATGATTCGAGTTCATCGAGCTGAAGGTCCCGTTGAGGAACAGACCGGGCGGCCGAGAGTCCGGCCGAGCCTCTGGCGGTATATGGATCTCGTTGGTGAACAGATCCAGGGACCCGTGGGTGGGCATGTCGTACGAGAAGCCGACCTGGTTGGGCTGGTCGATGAACAGCATGTTCGAGGCGCGATCCCAGCCCCATTCCCGCGCGACGGTCGCGAACCTGTCCTGGCCGCCCGCGTCGTCGGCACCGCCGTCGACGACCTCGCACGGTCCCACCTCGGAGAAGAAGCCGAACATGGAGGACGACCCGGGCCCGCCGTTCAGCCAGATCGTCAGCGCCGCGGTGGGCTCGCGCGCGCCGACGAACCAGAAGAATAGGTTGGTGGGGTAGCCGCCGCCGCCCGGGGACGATGATGATGATGAAACGTTCACCCAGCCCGTGTACTGCTCCTGCGTCTCGAAGGCGGTCGTGCAGGCGCCATGGGGTATCTTGTAGCTGATGGTGATGTTGGGGTCGAGCGGCGAGGCTATGGTTGTCAAGTTGGTAGCGACGTTGGGGAATTGGGCTAGTGTGCTGGTTGCGGCGAGGGCGAGGGCGATAGCGTAGGTGAGACCATGGTAAAGGGAGTAATATCTCATGGTTGCCTAGACGGTCTGCATTGTGCTGCTACCACGGGTGTTGCTACCGCGGAGGGGCTAGCTATGGGCAAGATCTGGTCACGGGTGCAATCAAGAAACAACCAAGGTAAGGGCAGAACGCGCGCAAAGAACAGCGCCGACGTGCTTGTTCAATTGAGCTATATCATATCTGGCTGGCGATGTCGTGGTTATGTTGGTCGTTGAGGCCAGCAGCGAAGCTTACCCTGCGATTGAGTTCAATTGATTCTAAGTTGTTGTGCCGCAGAACTTTTGTTGACAGTCTCGGCAGATGACGCAGCGAAGGATGACCGTCCGTACATAAACATAAGACAGCATAATTACTCAAGCGATCCAATGCAAGTCATCCTTCTCAACAACCTATTAATCACCAATGTTGTTGTACATCAATGATAACTGGGTTTCTATTTAAGGCCCTGTCAAATCTGTAGATTATATCGTGCAAATTACAAGAGGCTACTTTTGGGGCCATGGCTGGCCTAATAACTGCTGGTGCCGTGCGGCTGAAAAGGCGAGGGCAAGGTCTGTCTGCAGTGGGATTAGCTGCATCAGATATCGTGAGAATAAATAAAAACATTATGGATTCACCAACCCCACGAATGGTTTGGCCTATTTGTCAGATGACTCCAGCAGGGTATTCACAATGTCGAACTCGGACTCAACCACGACAGCAACCGACATAATCACGTATATCGGCGTGCCTCTGGCCGTTCTTGGTGTGCTTCCAATATTGTACAACACCATCGCCACGCTTGCCGCACTATCGAAGATCAAGCGCATGCTCCGCCACAGCAAGCTGACGGCCCTCACCCGCAGCGATGTCGTGAACCGTGTCATTGAGAAGGAGCTGCCGCGCTATGCCGTGACGCCCTGGGACCGGTTCAGCCAGCGAACCGAGTACTGGCAGCTATCCAGACAGCCCAGCCAGATCCCGGGAGGGTCTTGGACCACGTTCAACTGGAAGACGAACACCATCGGGATCAAGACGCAGCGCGTCGAGTACGCCGACCAGCTCCGACAGCCTCAGGTTGAGGTGGCGTTTGATGAGCTTGTCTTGTACCTGCTGGATCTGGGCGCAGTCCCGGATCTTCACGGTTGGAAGCTGCTTCGATCTACTGGACTATGGACACCGGCTGGCTGCGCGCTCATGATGGCGAGGGGTGGACAAAAAGCACTGAGCATTGCGCCTTTGGATGAATCGGATGGTCATCTGTCACTTGCTGTGAACTGGATGCCTTCCTGGACTACCCGGGACTTCTCGTCATTACCTCCGTATTGGGTGCGTCTACCACCTCCGCCCAAAAATCCAAAAACTTCAGCGTCTGCCGAAGCTTCAACGGCCCAAGATCCCCTGGAGACAGTCGGAGACAATGAGCTAGCGAAGAAAGATGCCGGTAGCGTACATGATAAAGAGTCAATGGAGTCCATTCAAAAGCAAGGAGAAGCCAATGCGGCCAAACCAATCACCTGTCAGATCTCGGCCGAGGGCCTTGCGACGGCCATCAGCCAGGAAGCGGATTTGTTGCGTTCCGACAGCAATTTGCACAGTCTCTTCATCGGGCACTTGCGTGTCCGCAGGGGCAAGCAGGACGGCATGTGGTTCGCCAGTGCCTGCACTGCCTACGAAACGACGAGCCAGACGATGCTCTGGAACTACAAGATCCCGGACGAGATCCTCGCGTTTGCGCGTCGGGACGCCGTGCCCTGCGGGGGTCCTCGTCCTGCTTGGGGTCGTGGACGACGCGGAAACGCCCGAGTGGTCTACGAAACACAACGCGATGGAGGAGCGGCACGAACAGTTCGTGAGACGTCACACAGAGCAACAGTCCGCGATGCGGGCGGAGCAGCAGATGGCCCCCGCGGACCGGCAACGCGCTGCCGCGGAGAGGATGCAGCGGGAGAATATGCAGAGAATGCAAGACAGTAAGTGAATATGGCCCAGATATAGACATCCACAGCCGGGGGCTAACACCGCCACCTAAAAATTCAAGTGCGCGACAGGATGCGCCTGGACAGACAACGTCGGGAGACCAGAGAGTCGGAAGCCTTGCAGAGCCCCAAGTGGGATACCCAGCTGGTCGCAGACCACAACCTGCGCTGGCTGAAATCACGCGGCGTAGTAGATGACTCTCTGAGCTTGAAGAATGTCGCTGGGACCCTCCTCCATCGCATGGTACTCGATGGCCAGTTCACGTCATCGATATGCGGCATGCTGGATCTATGGAAGGCCTGGGCGGACAATGGCGGTATGAGAAGGTCTGATTACATTGCCTTGCGGGACGAACAAGAGACATTTGCTCACGCCAGCCTACTCGTTGCCATGATCAAGGATGCTACTACGGCGGCACATGAGGGATCGTTGTCTGTGGAACTACAGGAGTGCATGAGGATGTGGAGGACTGTTCGCTTGGGTTGATGGAAGCCATTTTGCTTGTCTGAACCATTCCTGCAATTTTGGATACCCAAGTACTCGTAATTCCTACCCTCGTACTCGGCGAATATTAACATCTTAATCTATTGAATCCAACAGACGCTGCGACTGGCTGGCATTGAACGTATATGGACTCGTAACCAGTCACAGGCGTTCATCCTCATCACGGGCAAACCCGTTTGCATGTTCGTGACAGACTATCAATCGAACAGTTTGCTCGTACACCCGGGACTCTACCATCTTTCTCAGTTGAGAACGGTACGGAGGTGCCATCGGGCTTGCTGTGTATTACCCGGAATGAGGTATATGCGAGGAGAGCTACAAATCTCCCCTGCATAATCCAAGGAAGAGACCATGCAGGATCGGCAGCTAATTGACGGGGTATCCATCTCCTGCCACCTTCTCCGCATCGTCACCACCAAGATAGCCCCAACCCCGCCACTGCAACCCTGAATCAAGATCCATCTCACAGTCCACATCTGCTGCGGAGGAGATGTGGGATCCGGCTACCGGGTATTTGCTCGGTACGCGATAGCGGTTACGAGATTCAAGACTGTCTCTGCTCTGTTGCAATATTACATTATATTATATAAATTAAACTTGTCTCCCCGTCGATGCTATATCGATCTTTAGGTAGATCAAGAGTAATTGACCTCGTGCTTTACACAGCTCCCAAAAGACAAGTATCTATAATAACAAGATGCGCAACTTCATCGCTCCTCTCTTTGCTGCCTTCGCCGCCAGCGTGGCCGCGGCGGACCCGACACCGCCGGGCTTCGAATTCCTCTACACGGTCAACGCGACGCTCTCGCCCGCCCTCGAATTCGGCGCAGGCCCGCAAGGAGACCGCAAGGCGATCCCCATCATCGGCGGAGAAGTTCCACGGGCCCAAGCTGAACGGTTAGTTCTCTTTCTCTTTCTCTCCCTCTTCCGCAAGAGACGTACGGGCTGGGGCTGGCTGATGGAGAGGTAACTCCCACTGACTCGAACAAACCAAAACAAACAGGCAAAGTCCTGAACCTGGGCGCCGACTGGGGCCTGACGGACCAGTACGGCACCTTCCACCCGGACACGCGGTACCACTTCCAGACGGACGACGGGGCCAACATCTTCATCCGGACCAGCGGGCCCGCGCAGAAGGACGGCACCATCCACCTGCACTGCCTCCTCGAGACGGGCCACCCGGACTACTACTGGGTCAACAACGTCGTCGCCGTCGGCATACTGAACGGCGGCGACGGATACGTCGTTATTGACGTCTGGCAGGTACGCTGCTGCCTCATCCCCGGGAGAGTGAAAGAAGACAAACCTTGCCGGATGAACTAACCATTGTTATATACAGCTGACTTCACCTGCGGCGCCTTAGGTACTTGCCTAGTAATGTCTCCTACATCTAATATGGGTTTGAGGGAAACTAGCAGGGGGCGGCGACCATCAGTCAGGTGTTTGTATATATCCAAGCCCATTAATGTACACTGTCCTAAAGTCGAGTATTGTGTATGGAGGAGGCATGTCAGTTACTATAACAATATTAAGTAAATATGTAAATTGCCTGCTCAACATCTAACCTTTATATTGGCTATTACACGCTGAAAGTGAGTCATCGCATCATTCATGGGGCTATCCAGCATATACATTCCATATTTGTCAACCCCCCGTCCCCTATCCCACTGAATGGCACCTGCCTACCCCCCTAGCCTTGTTCGAACGTGACTGGACTCTCTGGCATCTCTGGATTATTGTAGTCTCCAGAGCTGCCAAGCGAGCTACTTACCTAGATCTCTACTTTACAGCCTCCCGGTCGAGAACGCGCTCTTCACCTCCGCACGGGGCCACTCGAAGAGCACATCCCCGCCGTACACGCTGGCCGTGACCGTACTGATGCGGACCTCGACCTCGCTGTAGAACTTCTCGCACTCCCGCAGCACGCGGTTGACCAGGTTGCGGCCACCCTGGGGGTCATCGGCATCGCCAAAGTGCTTCTCGACTCTCTTCCGCAGGGCCTCAATGCCCTTTTTTGACTTCCCGGCCGTCATAGTTGGACAGAATCTTGTTGAAGGTGGACTTGGAGTTGCTGGGCTGTGCTGCGATGATGGTGGTGGACTTCCCCGAGGCGAGCTGTGCTTCGATGTTCTCCAGGTACTCGAGCAGCTTGCCCAGAGGGCGCCGCATCACCGCGTTGAGGTACAGGTTCATGTGCTCATTGAGCTCGGAGCCAGCAGCTGCCTTCCAATCCTCGAGGATCTCGAGGCCGCGCGTGTCAACCTCGTCCAAGAAGTGGTTCATATTCTCGATGAGCAGAATGTGGAAGTTGAGAGCCTCCTTATCCTCAGGGTCTGCCCCGGAACTGGTAAGAGTAGTAGGATTTTCACGCGCAATAACCTTGAGCGAATCGAACATGGATCGGATGATGCGATCGTATTCATGATCCACAGAGCGGCGAGCAGAACTGCCAGAATCGGCAGCCGTCATCATGTTCTCTATAGCAACAGAGAACTGGGGGAACACGCGTATGAAGGAGATGACGCCCTTGCGCTTCTTGATCTTAACCTTGGTTTCTTCGATGGCACGGATCTGCTCGTCAACGAACTTGGAGAAGCGTGACTCGAGGTTACTATGCAATTTCTGGAGGACATTGTTCAGGAAGTCCTGGTTGGACTGGGTCACTCTGGAATGCTTGCGTTCAATCACCGATAGGACGCCGACTCCTTGCCTGTCAAACGCGTTAGTATGGCAATGTGGGAAGAGAGGCACATCATGTACTTACAATGGATCCTGGGACAGCACCCAATCAACTGTACTCTGCAGATCCTGTTCCAAGAAAGAGAAAATGGCCTCCATAGCTTTAGTGACCCTTCTGGCCAACTCTCGGTCCGGCTCCATGAGCCTATGGCGTTTGAGGTCACCGCCGCGTCTGTCGCGGGGTTTTGAAGCTGCGACAGCATCGGGGAAATCTATCGTCTCTAGGGTCGTGGCATGGAAGAAGTCAATGATGAAATTTTGTTCCATCTCAACAAGTGGCAGCAGATCTTCCGCTATAGCCGCGAAAATTTCGTACGGAAGGCTTCGCCCATCTACCACCTTGTCAAGACTTGTCCGGCTTCCTTCTCCCATGGGGGATCGCAAGGTCTTCGCCAAGGTCTGGCTTCGCTTGACCGTGAGTTTCCTCGCGGCATCCATTTTGCTTTCGTGCTGCTTCTCGATTTGAGTGGAGAAGAGTAGATCGCCTTCGTCGCCGGTCGGTTTCCGTGCGTTGCGCTTCCACGCATCCAATACACCCCTGAATTCTGCTTTATATAACGGCAAGTTGGCCGTTTGGTAGGTCTGGATCAAGCTGTTCCAGCCAAGAAGATTCATGTCCTTTGCGTATAACATGAGTGGACTGTAACGCCACAGCACGTCCCGTCCAACATCGTGATGCTGCTGGTCGACCTTCTTAGAAAGCGCCCCATCAAGTGCCTTCTTCGTCTCGCGAGCTGCTTGTTCAAATTGCCGGTCCATGAATTCCTTGAATCGTACGAGGAATTGAGCGTTGCTTGACGTGTACATTTCTTTCTTCTCTTGGACGATGCGCATCTTGCCATAGTCAGAATTGAAGCCCGCTTGTTGTTCACCTAGGCTTGTATCCTCGCTCCTGCGAACCTCGGAGCCATCCATAGAAGGATCGATCTTCATCATGGCCTTGTACAAGGTGACTAGGGTGAGTTCGACATCCTCGAGCCCTTGGGGCGTTTCAAGAGGAGCAACTTCAAGAGGCCTCAAGTCCTCGCGCTGAATCGCACAGGTATCCAGAAGTGACTCGAGCTCTTTCTTCAGCGCCTTCTGATTTGCTGCTTGGACCTGCAGACCTTGGCCTTGAGCTTCGATGTAGGCGATATCGTCAGACAGAGTCTATCATGTGTTAGCGATACTATTTGCATGGCACAGAAGCTACGAGCACTTACCGATAACTCCACACTGTAAAGCGTTAGTAGGTTATCAAGCTCATCACATTCCGCAATCGAAAGGTCGAGCCCCCTCTTGATAGCGTCCATCCGCCCATCTTCCTCTTCGAAACGGACGACCCAACCGCCAGCTTGCGCTTTGTTGAGCTGCCGGTCGATGTCCATCTTCATCTCCTCGTAGTTGCGGCCACGCATCTGGTCGCCGGGTACCCAGCCAAAGTGGTCAAGCCACTTTGTAAATTCACCCGTTTGGCCGGCGAGCAAGGTGGTATCAATCCCCAAGGTGCTTAAATACTTTGCATCATTGCTTGTAATGGAGTCCTTCGGCTCCTCCAGTTCCGCGCTCTTTATAGCATCTTTGGCTGAGGCTTGGAGACTGCTAGGACGGCTCGCGTTGGCCTTGGTCAACTTCAATTCTGGCAGGAGGGGGCCTTTCTCGAGAGCTTGTGGCTTTGGCTCTGGTACCGCTTTGGGCGGGGCTGGAACAACAGACGTAATACCATCTGGCCCCGTTTCTGCACTGTCCTGGCGTTTCAACTCCCGCAAGCGTTCACCGGCACCACCAGCCCTCGGCTTGAATGCTGCGGCTGCAGATGCTGCCTTCCACAGCGTACCTGCCAGGTCGCCTTTGGAACGTTTGGCCTTGATCATGGGGCCTAGACCTGGCCGGCTCTCTTCAGGTTCGGGAGGCGGGGAAATGGGACTTGCCGCATCGGGAGCAGGGCTTGCAGATGCGCTGACAAACGGTGTTGTATTGGCTGGTTCAGGCGAGGGTGCAGGTCTCTCCGGTTCTTTGTCGGGTTCCTGCAGGGTCTCCTGCATTGTAGAGGCTCCGCCTTGCGACCAAACGATGGTTTGCGGGGCGACATCCTATCGCTGCTGCGAGGAGGTGGAGGTGGCTGTCCTTGCGCTTCGCGACGATTACCAGTACTCATCAGCGGCGCAGGTACTAGATCACTTTCACGAGTTTGTGGCCTTGTGGGGTCCATTGGTGGGCGCCTCCTGTCGGGAAGATCAACTTGCGGCGGGGGTGGTGTTGGTTGTGCCGGAGGTGGAAGAGGCGACTGTGCCGGAGGAGGCGGCGTTCGAGACTTATCCCTTTCACCGCCACCGAAGCGACCGACAGCACCGGGGCCGTTCATGCCGCCTCTCGAGCGTGGTGGTACACTAGATGCATCGTCGCTCTTTGTTGTGTTGAACGAGGTAGCAACGGAATCCTGGCTCGGATTTGTACCCGCCAGACGCCGAAGCGCAGCATTTTGGCCAGTACCTCGACCAGAATCGAAACTAGGCGTAGGAGAGCCATTGGCCCCGTTGCGAGGTGCCAGATTGCGAGCTGGCGACACGGGAGGCCGTGGGGGTGGAGGCTGATATGCTTCTATTGGCGTATTGTTGGCCGATAGTCCAGGAGAGATTACTCTGGGAGGCGCCGCCTGCGGGTGCTGGAGCTGGGCCAGGTCGTGACATCGGCGGTTCGGCAGCTGGGGCATTTCGTGCTGGCGGTGGTGCTCTTCGTGAGCCGAGGACTTGGTCCATCTCACGGGCATCAAAGCCGATCAGTTCAGGCACCTTCCCGTTGGTGTATTTCCCGTATATCTTGATCAGACTTGCAATAAAGAACTTCTTCTCTTTATCGGCTTGGGCTTGCCAGTAGTATGGCTTGCCAATATGGACCGTGAAGCCTGTATCACCAGCCCATTGCCTTTTCTGCGGGTCGCCGGTGCCGCCCGTAAACGACTCTATGGCAGACAAGTCGTTAAGATCCCAAGTCTTTCCGATAGAGAATGTGGCATTTGGGTTCTCCTTGGACTTGTGCATGCGCACCCGTCCTGATTTCCGAACGGCCACGATGATGACGCGGGGCTTTTCGGCTGTAGTGTTTCTGGCTTCGGGCGGAGGCGGCGCACTTGGATGGCTGCTGTATTCGGTTATCCTGATGTGGGTGATGTACGTTTCCATCACTGCGATGTTATCATGTCAGCCCATCTGTCCTGTTTTTGGCACATGTCTTCACCAAACACAATGACGCCCGAAGGCATCAACGGGCAAGCTTACGAGAGCCGTCGACATCCTTCTTGTTGAAGCAACTGTCCACGATGCGACGCTTCTCCTCCTCGAAACGCTCAGCACGGGTCATCTCGCGGCCGCCCTTCATGTAGCCGCCTCCGTTCTGCCGTGAGGCGTCCATTGCCGGCGATGGGGGGTAGTTTAGTATCGTGTCATGGATTGAGAATCGTGGGAGGCGTGGTGACGGGAGTTGTCGAGCATCTTCTGGTTTCGTCGTGTTCTCTGGGCTGGCTGGGCGAACGATGGTCGCAGAAGTCTCCTCCTTTCCTCGAAATCCTGCTTCGGCTCACCAATTCGCAATCCCCAAGAAGGGGGGCCCTGGGGGTTGCGTTACGAGTATGGGATTGACGTGTCGCAGGACGGATGCGACAGTCCAGCCTGAAAGCCGAGGGAAATAATTAAGAGAAAACGGAGTTGCTCCAGGTCGAGCTCTGTTTCCTACGTAGGTTGCCGACGTATTTTCGAAGCATCGGGTTGGTGGTTAGGCGGCAAGGCGGGATTAGTTACCAGGAAGTTGAAGTCGTCGTTTCTTCGAGGTCCATGCATCCAAATGTCAAGTGTCCCAGTCCAATCCCAGCAAGTTGCCAGCCAAGCTAGGGGAGCAAGGGGAGGTACAGTAGCAGTCACTAACAATAATAAGGCCAACACGGACTCGGGCTGATTTGATCCCTGCTACGACGCTACTTACTTTGTTTTCGACCCCGGACTATTGACGTTGTTTGTTTAAGAACATGATTCAACTCCATCCCATAATTCTACTACTAGGATATATTCGATATTTCCAAGGACAATACAAAAGCAGAAGTCTGGCTTTTGTTTGCTTTACCAATTGCCTGAAGCACCAGTAGAGATTACGTACGTACCCTTCAATGGTCGGGGCGCATTCTTGCCTAGCCACACAGTGACTATTGATGTATTTGCCAGGTATAGAATCTATTCGCATGGCTCTTGTTAGAATCTACCCTAGACTAGAATCTATACTTCATTGCATGCAGCCGAAGGCCCATCTTGCGCGCATTCACCTTCCTATCAATATGCACGTAGCAACTATTCATACACAACCTGTCTTCCAAGAATCCCTAGAAACCCCATAGGAAATCAATGGCTCGCAGTCCGTAACGCCGAGGGTATTACTACATCCGTCGCCTAATCGTGTCGCATTGCCCCATCAGCGGGCGAAGGGACAAATCTATCGCATCTCTCCCCAGCCAGACAAGCATCATGTTTCTTGCTGAACGAGCTGTAAAAGAGAGGCAATGTAACTGGCCTAGCACTTCGCGTCAGTATGTAGGTTGGCTTCGTGGGTATGGCGGTACTTACCATAGCCTTGTTCTCCGTCATGACCTCAAACAGACGTGACATGACCGGCCTGAACAGCCGTTCGTTCCAGCCGCCGCTTTCACCCCCATGCTCTTCTTTTTTCAGAAGCTCTTCCTCGGACTCGGTCTTGACAACATTTCGGGCAATGTTGCGGAGAACGAGGACTGCGCTCAAAGGAATGCCAGCTGCTTGGTCAAGTTGCGGCTTACGCTCATCCTTGGTCACCAACGTCTGCTCCCATGTGATACACATCGTTTTGGCAGGCACAACGTACGACTTCCGCTGCCGCTTCGCAATCGACTCGGTGCTCTCCGCAAGCCCCCGCTTCTGCGGCAATGGTATGTGTGTCTTGAGATGGCGCGTCAGTTGCGAAAGTTGCACCTTCGTCGGCTGCGGATACCTCTGGCAGTGGCTCCACTGGCACGCAACTTCCAATTCTCGATTCTCAAACTTGCCATCCTCACCGGCTGTTTGGCCGAGATGAGCTGTAAGAATATGGTGCCACATCTTCTCTCCGCTAGGGAAAAAGATACCGCATTTCTGGTTAGCGGGGGTGCTCGCGGTAACCCATTGGCATCTTGCGTACTCCTCTTTGGTCTCGTAATTCAAAGGGCAGGTTCTCGCGCGAATACCCTCAATGATGAAGCGCTGCACCTCTCCAGGGCCCCTGATGATCTGTGCCCGCGCACCCGAGTATACATGACTCACGTTTCGAATGAAATCTGCTGCGCTCAGAGTATTGCGGTTGTTACCGCCAAAGGAGCTCTGGTAAGCTTGCCAAATAGCAATCTGAGTGATGTGCGACTCCGAGTCTTCCTCGAAAAGGCTCTGCAACCAGTGGAAACAACGCTGTGGCTCGTCTGTACTCGAAAGCTTCTCCTGAAGATCTTGTGGGAGCGGAGCGACCTCTTCCGAGGCACTGTCCTTCCGCTCGGGTTCCAGAATAAGATCTTCTTTGACTCTCTTAGCACCATGGGCAAGCAGTCGTACTAAATGAGGCACAACGCGTTCCATGTTAACAGCTGAAAGTAAAGACTCGACATTAGGCACAACAGCCGTATACTGATAAAGAAAATCGAGGCAAGCATCCATCAACTCTTCGTCATTAAGCAAGAGCCAGTTCATGATATTCTGCAGGACAGAAGGAGGCACGTTCTGAAGTTTGTTGGTGGCGTCCAGGTTCATGGAGATGCGACTGATAGCACGAAGTGCCGTGAGAATCGTCCCGCGGTCGGTAGAATCGAGCTGCGCTAACAACGACCGGTATAACGGATCCTCGGAATTCAGCTCCATCCCAGGGGTTAATTGCTCAGCGATATCGAGGGCAAAGTGCTTCAGCTCTACGAGCATTTCGTAGCTCGGGAGATGCAAGATAATGCATAGGAGATCCTTCAGGGGATAGACATCCCTCATGTAGTATGCATTCTCCTGCAGCATGAGCATATTCCGAATCGTAAGAACGGCTTCGGTAACTCGAACTAACCGGTCTGCAAAGTCGGCAGGCTGCATGTAGTCAAGGACCGCCTTAGGTTTCAGCTTGTGTATCCGTTCAATGATGTCGCCTGTGCTGTTGGCACCATCGAGAATACCAATGTCCTCGGTTTCATCAGTTCCAAAGTATGCGACTTGCCAGTCTACGTGGTAGAACAGATTGCCAACCTCCAAACCCTTCTCGATCAAGCCTTCCGCAAGGCCGAGGAAGGACTCAAATTTATACTTGTCGCCTCGCTCATAAGAAATCTTGACAAGATGATTGAGAGCGAAGGCTTGCTCAGCGGGGATACCGGATCGTAGAGACTGTAGGCAGCGCGTGTAGATGTTGGGACCGTCGAATCCAGCCCCAGGCGCAATGGGTCTAGCAGGCGCAGGTGGTTCGGCTCTAAGCTGTCGCTGCCTCCTGATAAACTCGGCAGGATTGTTCCCTGGAGTGTTGACCGGGCGCAGCGGAACTGTGATCGGAGGTCGTGTTTCGTAGCCCTCCGGCAGTCTTGATGCCGTCTCTGGGTTGGACGGAGTAAATGTGCTACTGGCACCTCTGATAGCAGCCTGCTGAGCCTGGATGAGATGCAGAGGATTATTTGGGTCATGGCGTTGGGGTGTATGGTGCGGTGGAGGTGGCTGTGAGCCGTGAGTCGTCAAACCTTGGTTTGCATTGGGTGTGGCATGTTGAGACGATGCTTGTCGAGATCCGCGCGTCGGACCTGTCTCTGGCTGGAAGGGAATGCGCTGGGGAGGCGCCTCCCTGAGGCGCCCCGAGGCTCGGTTACCTGAAACGGGCGTGTTGTCGGTGGTTTGAGTCTCCTTGACTGGCGTATCGGTCCCAGTTCGTTTGACTGTCTGGTTGAAGCTCTCCAAGGTGCGAGTTGCGACCGGTCCATGTCTCGTAGCGCAGGACTGCTGTTCGAGGATTTCCTTTGGCGGAGGCTCCTTTCCGAATTGATCTTTGACCCAATACGCTGCAAGATAGCGATAGAAGTCCTGTTTGAGCTGGAATGACAACTGGCCCATACCCTTGTTGTCTTCAAACCACATACCAAGCTCGTTGGCCAAAGCACCCCAGGCCTTCTGGATCTTATTCATCTCATCGTAACCGCCCTTCGCGATGACGGCCTTGTAGAGCTTCAGCAGGTCGACGGTGACATGGCCGTACATTGTCTGTAGCTTGGGGGACTTTTCGAACGAGGTTCCGCGCGCGCTGTGGAAGACCTCGAGCTTCTTGATGAACTCGTCGTACTCTGCTGTTGGCTCGATCTCGTGAATGTACGGCTTGTCGGCCGCTGAGCCCTTCTTGGGCGCCATCTTAATCGGAGGGCTTGGCGCGGGCGCCCAAAGTCAAGGGTCGGCTGGTGTCAATGGCAAAGTCTTGCGTTTGGGTGTTGCGTTGTGAAAATCAATGGATCACCAGTCGGATTTTGGCAGCTTGATACGAAAGCTCTGGTCGCAGGGCTGATGGTCCAGTCCAGTTGCCTCGCGAAAATCAATTTGGCGAACGCATTGGCGTGTTTAGTTCGCGGCTGGTATGCACTTGGCCCGTGCACCATAGACGGTACGTACAGGTATTAAGAATGGAGCATCCGGGGTACCTAAGGACCTAAGGTAGACCTCATTCATCGCATATACTCCTATAACGAGTCGGTCTCATCTAAGCTGATGATATTGACCAAACGAGCTTATATCTTCTACATCGTTCAATCTCGTCTGCATACACACGACGACCAAAGAACGTGCAGTTGATTCAAATGCCAGTATACATGTGAATCTCCTGTTTCTCTTGGCCCAGGGTGACCAGGCTGCAGTAGGATCCATGAACTGGCTCGCCTTCAACCATATGGAGGACTGGGATCAATCAATGTGACCTTCATGCAACGAAATACCTTCGATGGGCCCGGCGTACAGATATGGGAACAGTCGGCCCAGGAGTTGCATTGATCGCAGTTTCCTCTACCTAAAGTAGGTCATGTGTGCCTTCGATATGGCAAGTACGTGCGAAAGTAGGAGGTAGGTACCCTCCACGTACCTTGCACCTTCCTCTGTAACCTACATGGATGTGTAGGTGCAGCCCGTTCACCAACAAGCGAAACTTGCTGTCATGGTTGCCTGTTTGGTTACCTATACTTGACTCATGAGATGAAGGAAACCTAGGCTCCAGAGGCGTTGGCGACATACATCAATACCCTTCACACCTTGGTTTCTAGAAGACACCTGCATCCTTATACCCATTTAGAAGGCCCTGAGATGGGCTGCTGACCACTCTGACCTGCTTCAAGTTGTACCTATCACCAATCCTGATGCGACTAACTCATGTGATCCCATTTACAGTAATCAATACCAGACATATCTCCTTCCCATCACATCTTTCAACATGCCAGGCCCTAATGCCTTCAAGAATACGAAGGCCTCTGGCCCCCAGGCTAACAGAGGAAAAGGACCGCCGCCAAAACTGGTGAAAAGGCCCAGAATTGGCTCAGGCTCGCTCTCTCAGCCTGCTTCACAGGGAACGTCGGCGCAAGGTTTCTTACCTCCACCTGCTGCTGTCAACAATCAACTAGATGCAGCGGGATTCACTCCTTTCGGCTTTCGCAACAGAAGCAGTAGCAGCAATCCTGGTCAGCCGCATCCACGAAGTCGCCCCGGGAGTGGAAACATGTTCGTGCGACCTGGCTCTCGCCAGGGATTTCCCCCAAATCCTCAGGCACATGGAGCCCCTATTCAGGTATATGATCCAGACCATGAGGAGGACATGCACAGCCAAGGGCCCCATCACTTCAACCCCTATCAGCAACCACAGTACTATGGCCAACTTCGCCCTCAACACAGTTACCAACAATCTCAACCTGATGGTCTGTTCTACTCTCGGCACCATCAACCCCCATATGATGACCAATTTCACTCTCAGCATAGTCAACAACAACCGCAGTACGTTGACTGGTTCCGCTCGCAGAACAGTCAATCACTCCCACCCGCTCAATTTATGGGTCAGATGAGTCATTCGCCTGGTGTCGCAAACTTCGATGTACCGCGTGAAGTGCACAGCGCGGATTCCACGCAACAGCTGCCAGAAGCGGCCAATGCATCTGATTTCCTCCCCCCTAGGCGGCCTCCGGTGAAGGACTACATTGCAGAAGTCAGAAAGCGCACTGCTTCTGCTCTAGAGGCAGTTGATACCCCAACTGAGAGGGTCAGAGCTGGCGAATTCGATACGGTTCCCATAGCGACCCAGGACGCTCCTACTCGTAGTCGAGAGCCTATTCAGCGACCTGCTAGAGAGTTGCGCAAGCCAAAGGACGATACAAGAGCCCCAGAAATACCAGTACTCGACCCCCAACGAGCTCGGCAGGATAAGCCCACGGTTTCAGGAGGGCAAAACATTATCGGAGATGAGGATGGCGGCCGGGTAACCAGATCTCGGGCTAAAAAAGTCATTGATGGCCAGACTGATGTCTCCTTTGACCGCAACAATCATGACGGCAAAGCTTCTGATCCTCCTACAGCTTCTCTCCCTGCCCCTATTACTGAAGAGAGTCCTCAACAGCCCCGACAAACAGCCACGTCAAAGAGGTCTGTGGCGACCACTACCGATCCAAGCAATGAACAGCCCCCTAGTAAGAAGTTGAAGGAGATCTCGAAGAAAGAGTTCCAGAAATTACTGAAAGCAGATGATCTAATGAGCGTCGCCCTCGAAAACGGCATAACGAGCCCCGCAGTTCTTCAGGCTGCGATGTTGGGTAGACTGATGGCGCAGAACGAGAAATTCTCAGAATATGTGGACTTTGTTCTCGACGGGATGGATTGATCTGAGATGATATCTAATCGGGAATTTTGGAGTTGCTTCGCAAGATATGTACTGGATGGACGAGTGATCGACTATCTTCCATGTCGGGTTGCTATAATCGTCGCCTCTGGCTTTGGCTAAATTCAGAGAGATAGCTACATTTTCTTGGGACGGCCCCAAATAGTAGGCGGGCGATCACCAAACAAGTACAATAAACAGTCCACTTCGCCTTAGTAGAAGATATATCAAGACCAAAGACCACCGTGAACACTCTCGAATTCCCTACCCAAAGTCTTTTCCGTTCCTAGCCCAGATGCACGCACCCTCAATCGGTATCTACATGAAATCGTCCTCGGTATCGTCTCCTTCATGACCCATAGCCAACTTCCCAGCCTCGTCTGCCAGAGCCATAATGTCATTGACCAACTCTTCACTACGGCTCCGCCCAGACGTACCGCCAGGAGGCACCAGTGTATCGTAAGCATCCCCTCGGTCGACCCACTGCCCCAGAACCCTCGCCTGCCGGCGCGCTTGAGCTGCGTACCTGGATGCGGACTTCGCCGGGAACACCGTCGATGCGCACAGTCTGCGTCGTGCCGTTGGTGTGGCCGGGTCCCGCATCACCACTGGGCGCAGCAGGAGGCCGCACCATGGGGCCCGGATTCGCGCTCACCAGGTTCTGCAGGAAGGCGCTGGCGTCGGGTGAGCCGTCCATGAGCCACTTGAGGCAGAGCTGGACGCGCTCGCGACAGAAGCGGTTGTTGTCGTCATAGAGACAGCAGTTGAGCAGGGCGACGATGCCGTTGTGTTGGACGATCTGCAGCTGCACGGTCGGATTTCCGGGTGAGGTGTGGCCGGGCGGGGGCTGTAGCAGGGCGGCGAGAATAGAAAGGACTTGGCCCTTGATGCCGGACCAGGGGGAACTCGTAGGCCGGTTCGGACAGCGGCGGAGGAGGCGGCGGCGGTGGTGCTGGGTTGGCTGGGTACCCGGACGAGCCTGCTTGTCCTTCTCCACCCGCTGCCGACACGGGTGCAGTGGCAGGGACTGGGGGTGCCGGACGGCCGCCCGCGAAGGGAATTTTCTCGACACCAACATCAAGTCCTTCAAGAAGCTTCAAGAGCTCGTAAACCGTGACGTAGTCAACGAGATGCTGGCGTAGGGGGTGAATGTCCGCGATAGTGTAGAGGAAGTCAAGGTATTGGACAAGACCATCCTTGGCCCGTTCCAGATCCCAGTTGTCCACAGGGAAATCGGCTGGATCTAAGTCTCCCTTGCGCACATCCCCCTGAATTTGCATGAGAGCCACACATTCAGGCACGATGCGGCTGCGGAATATCCCGTACAGAAAGTTCAGCATCTTGGCAAACTTGAGATCCTCTCCAGGTTGCCAGTCTGGAGCGTCGGTGGGTGGTGCCACAGGGTTGTATTCTTTCGAGGGGTGGAAGGTTGTCCGTGACAAAAATGTTATGAGACGAAGTAGCACTGTCTGTGCAGGAGATATGATATCTTTGGGACTTCGGAGTGCATTCCAAGCATACGGGATGAGAGAATTGAAATGTATCGATTGGACAATCTGGGCGCTGATTTGGAATATGAGCGACTGCTCATCCTTCTCCCAGACTGCAATGAAAACAAGCATTTCTCGTAACAGGTTCTTGCCGCAGTCCGTGGCTAAAAGTAGTCGGCATCGAGCATGCTGCAGGCTCTCGCCAAACCTGGTAGGACCTGTACCGGCTGATTCTAAGATGCAGGACTTGACAATCATGTGTAAAGCCTCGATCTGTTTAGGGTCCAATATGTTAGGTACTTCGGTGAGCAAGCCAGTCATGGGACCTTCGCCGTACGAATCATCGTCATCTGGATCTTCTTCGTACTCGTCATATTCTGGGGCGTAATTTGGCGTCGGCTGAGTTCGTATCTCTGGGTTATACTCGGGGTATTTCTCTGAAGGGTCCTCGTCTATCGGGGGAGACTTAGCTGTCTCCTCTTGCTCCACGTGCTCTGGCCCTGCGTAGCGTTGCATGAGGTTGGCCTCACATTGCTTTATCCGTTCCGGAACCAGGTCGAGAGGATACATGCTAAGACTAGAATCTCTGACGCTTGGAATGCGCGTAGACTCCCACCAGACATCTAATTCGTGTGACACGTGGCCGTAGATTCTGTCTTGTTCGTACTTATCAGGTTCCTCGGGATTCCACTGGGAGACGACCTTGATCGCTTCGTCATAAATATCGAGTTTCCATGCCCACATCTCTTGTGGCGTGTAGTTCCAGGCTAGATTCCAGTCTTGCGGAAGCCAGTGGTTATTTTGCTGCTCGTCTTGTGCATCGAAATATTCGCGGCATATAGCGGCTGCTGCATCGCACATCTTGGAGTTACGCTTAAGCCAATTCGACATTTCTGTCCGGAGATAGTAGCTTCTTGGACCGGCATACTCCAACACAGGTTCGTGTCGATCTTCAGGGCCAGGATTGTTGTCCACATCCGGCGACTCAATCAGCACGCGATACCAGAACGTCATCTTATTACGGTCGTTCTTGGCAATCCAGTTATGAGCCTGTTGTAGCGATGTGACCAGTACCTTTTTGTCTGCAATCAAGTCAGTCAGGGGCTCCCTCTAAGACAAAAATTGGGTTACTTACAAAGTTCAGTGATCTCATTCAACTTGACCCTGGACGCATCGTCTTCTGGCATCTCGCCATCGATGCCTTTGCTTGTGACATTGACACAAAGACATATGGCTTCGTACACCTCGTGGTCGAAGTTGATTGCAGCAGAGAGATCCTGGGGAATCTCGGGTTCCGTCGTGACCAAGAGGTTTCTGGCAATATGCATCAATTTGATGAGCATTTGCAGAGCCTCCTTGAGGGGTACATAGTTCTTGATAATGAGAGCTGTGACCTCTTGCGTCGTGACATCCAAGAACTTGGTGGGAACTAGAGGCTCTGATCGGATGCCAAGTGACTTCTCGTTCAGGTCACAAATAGCCGCGCATATGGCCCGCCGAAGCCATATCCATATCCGGAGATTGCTTGATAAGGTTTCTCTGCGAAACGGTTAGTCCCACAATCACCTCACAGACATCGGCATAGTGACTTGTTAAAAGACATACCTGACATCTTTGAACGTGTGGGTTTTCTCCATGGTCCGGGAGATGACGTTCATCACTTTCGTCATGGAAAGCGGCCCCATCACTGGGCTTTGCATGTAGTGTCCCTCGAGGCATATCAGCCCCGCGCCAAACGCCCTCTCCTCGATGCAGTCTGACTTCCACGCATGAGGGGGGTCTACATCCAGCCGCCCATTAGACGACATCTTGACCGTTTCTCAAGCTGACATGGAAACACCATGCGCGATACTTGAATTGTATTGCTGGCTACCGTCTTTGCTCTGGAATTTTGCAACACTCGCTCGCTTGTTGGAAAGATCGAGAAGCTGCCCCACCATGACAAAGGGCCAGGGAAGCCCGTGCTATTCGAGCCCAGAAGGTCGGGAGAATGTGGTGCCAGAACAAGTTCCCAAGAAAGGGTAGTTTATTCGCGTAAAATGGTCTTAAGATAGGAGGATCAATTGCTATGGGAAAGCAAAGGTTCAGTGCTAGACAGTTGTCGCGGTCGGCTATTTGGTGGAGGTGATGAAATTTCAAGACAAGATGCTGAGAGCGAGGCCTTCGCTAAGCCAGAAATACTGGTTACAAGAATTTACTGCCCTGGATTTTGGAGGGGCAACTTTGCTAGGTTACTTACCTGCCATGTGGAATTACTCCCATGCAGGTTAGTGGCCGTAAAGACTGAAGCAATTGGGACGAAAGAAATCTGATCATTCTTTTAATTCTTTAAAGTATTTGACTCAACATTTTCCCTGATTTCATCAAGATTGGGCCAAATACATTCCATTCTGGTTGTTGACATGCTGCCAGGTTACGCTGTGCTCCTTAAATACTTGATAAAGGCATGGCCACAGGCTAATCCCACGGCGCCTCATCATCGACAGGCTGGTCTTTCTCTTCACAGCGAGTGCGTGGGATGCCCCTTTCACGCACGCGATGAGCCATGCGTATACGTAGGCACAGTTTGATTCTGCTGATGAATACAGATGAATATGAGCTAGGAGCCTTGCGCCCGGAACGCAACCAGTTCACCCAAGGGTGTTTGATGCCTTTCACGCTCAGTACCCCAAGACAGCCCCAAGGATGACTACAACGACAGAAGCTCTTTTATGCGATGCCAGTCAACGATACCCCAATTAGAAAGCATATACTCAGCTCACAACAGACCGCACTGTTACCCAGCCAAAGCACTTACCTGAAAAGGTACGAGCAACTCATTTGCTATATCCCAGATCTGGGAATCCTGAGTTAATTGTAGGGGGGTCGAAGAAATGTAAAGGCTCACTGCAAAGTTTCGGGAGAGGTAAGAGGGCAGTGAACCCGGAGCGGATTTTACACAGAAACAGCACTAGAGTGCGTATGCGAGGAGGAAATGTGGCAGCCTTATTATATGAATTATATTATTAGGACAGGCTGGCCATGATGATGAGCAGGTACGCCTCTACTTCTCCAACCCAGTGCTTACGCATTCGACCTTAAATTGGTGTTCCAGCAACCTTCATCGGGTGAGCCTCCGTGTTAAACACGTACTGGTTGTCGTGCGTGGCGGAAACTTGCCAAGGGGCCTCCTGCGATAGGAGTTAGTAATCAAAGTTCCTCGAGTCGTTTGCAGCACGAGCATAAAGTGCACTTCAATATAACCAAAAGGAAGGATATGTTGGCTTACCTCCGCTTGGATCATGTAAAGATACTTCAGCACCTCAGCAAACCAGAAGCTGTCCTGAAAATCTGTAAAGGATCCGCCCTTGGGCGCGTTGACGTCAGTGATCTCCGAGAACCCAGCACCAACAGAGCATGTAGCGTTAATGTTCTGGAAGGCTGTCCATGCCCAGTCCTGGTACTTGGAGTCGCCTGTGGCGCGGTAGGCGTAGTACCAGCTTTCGATAACTTCGGGTCGAAGGATATAGTAACTACTAGTAATCCAGAAGCCAGCTTCTTTGTAGAATTCGGCCTGCTCGGCGGGTGCGGCCGGATTGCTGGTAGCATTCGAAGCATTGCCGTCTTGCCATGCGAAACCCTCCGGACCAATCCCAGTCACCGTTGCTGTGTAGGTCTCATGGCAACTGTACGCAAGCTCAATGCCAAATTGAACGTATTCAGGCTTGTCCAAAGTAAGACCGCCCAAGATGAAATTGCCACCGTCGAAGCATGCCACTGTGATCATTTGTCAGTAACAAGATTACTCTTGCCAAAAAGTCAGACTCACAGTGCCCTGATCTATAAGACAGCTGGTCCCGTCCATCGTAGGCAGCCAAGAACGTCATGTCTGGTCGTGTGGATGGGTGGGATGCGAGGTACTTGATACTCGAATCGGCTGCTTCGACCCACGAGTCCTTGTATGCAGCGAATCTCGATGTATCATACAGATACATTTTGATGAGATATTCATAGTAACTGTCGTCTCCACCGTTCCAGCCACCTGACGAATCCACGAAGTTGCCATTGCTGACATCTACGTTGGTACCGAGCAGACCCGGCCATGGCTCGCCAGACGCAGGCTTGGGGTTCAAGAGGTACGACTCTGCCTTCTGCGACAGCTCCGCATACTCAGACTTGCCCGTCTTGTCGCTCAATCTGGTCCACTCTAGAACCAAAGTTCCAATCGTAGCAAGGCCATTGGTCGTCGAGTTTGTAGTTCTCGGAGGTTGGAACAGCAAGTCGTTGATGGGAACACCACTGGGCGTGTCAAACCCGACTTTCAAGTTGTCTGCCAAATGGATAGCTTGGTCCAAAATTGCGTCCAGTTGCGTACTGTTGATGCCGTAACTTCCTGAAGGCGCGTTCGACAGCAGATCATGGGCTAATGGGATGTCAGTACTGGTTCAAATACTCTGTGAAGTCCTCGCACCTGAAAGAAGGCCGGCTAGATAGCGAATCGTGGTCTCAAAGAGAGAAATCGTGTCCTCCGAGTTGCTAGGTTTGTCGAAGTTGATCGTAGGAATGTAATCCACAATCTGCCCAATGACGACAGCATCTTCCATGACGATTGCAGTAGAGATCGCGTCTATGGCGCTGGCGCCCCATCCATTTCTGCAGCATAAGTTAGTTCAGAGTCTCGGTACCTTTCACTATCGTGATGTCACTCACCTATCATTCTGAAACGATTTGGAAATGGGCTTCAGCGAGTCGTTGGGAAAAGCATATTGGTAATACCCTGCCCATGCACGGTCAAAGGCTTCCTTGACAGCAGCAGCTCTGTCTGGATGCGCCTCGTATGTAGGGCCCCTGGCCTGGAGACCGTATGCTTGAGAGCTGAAGCTCAGCAAGGTTAACAGCCAAGCAGAAGACACCATGGTTGTAGATGAGCACACAGGTGTCTATCTCGAATGAAGAGACTGGACGGAACGGGACGAAGCGAAGGAATATTGTGAGGGCCTGTGAGATGAGACACGAACAGGTGGCAGGCCCTTGACAGAATCTCAGGTAAGAGATTTGCGTTGGACGAGTGAGTGAATGAGTGCAGGGTGAGAGCAGAGGGCAAGCAAGATCGTACATCAATGTCTTGAGCCAAATACTTTGCCTTATGTATTGGTTAACTCAAGTCAGGAACCTTGGGCATCTCCGGGTTCCTTCCCACGCGAGCACGCATGAAATGTGGGGGACGACGAATAAGTAAAGATGGTGTAAAACAACCTGCATGATAGGGCATGATGATGGAAGGCACGCTTGACACCTTTCTTCTGCAACTGCCATGCATGCGTGAGTCCTTACATGAAATGATTCTCTCCCAAGACTACTAAGTGTAGTCAGTAGGCTAGCTGGGCTATCCTGAATGCACATCTGATTCGGCGGGTGCGCTCTGCAGCTCGAGGCTCCGGGGCGAGTGTCGATCATCTTGTGACGACGGAGTGTCCAAAGGAAAGGCAGAGTTTCAGCATGACTTGCTGGTGCGAAGAATTCTGAGTATGTACCTATTTCCCTGGTAACGGGCATGCAGACATCAGTGAGAGTGAGCGAGGGGCGAAGGGGGTACATCAGAGCAACACCTTTTCCACATGCTCGCACTTGCCTTGGAGCCGAGACACGATGTAATAATGGTCGTGTGTACTTCAGGCCAGGAACGCGAACCTGTGATGAGGGTAGTAATAGGTCAGAGTTATGGAGTGTGGCCAATCGAGCGGCGTCGTGCAACAATGCTACTAATGCACGGTCAATCCACTTCACTCGGCCAGAGACCTCGCCTATCGCAAGGCTATTCCGAAGGTCCGCTGCAGGTTGTAGGTCGGAATATTTCTTCTCCAACAAGTGACGATGGTGCTATATCGGGTGGTGGCTCTACTTACATTATCTAAATCGGGAACCTGGCCTGTAGGTGAACGGGAAGCAAGAAGCAGAGTCTTATGCGCCTGGGCCGGAGATTATACGGTGAAAAGACACCAGGCTCTTTCTGGGTCCGTACCATTGGGACTCAGAGGGAAACAAGAGCAGCGGAACAGGGATCGGGAGAGCATGGGTTGAAACCTGCAGTTGACCCTACAGGCCGCATATGTCGAGGTGCATCTAATCACGGGCTTTGAAGACGATGCAGGCATTAGCGAGGTGGGTGGTGGGCAGAAACAGCTAGCAGAAAGATCCGAGTCATTTGATATAGGACAGGTTTTCGGAAGCTAGATATCTCAGAGACAAATCCTGCAATGGGATTGGTGGTAGCTCGAGATTGCGGGCGCCGTTCACGTCTTCATGCGACCAATTTCCTCTCCGGATATTGGCCCTACCCCAAGATTACCCCCAAACAAGCTTATTAGGATTGGTGTGGAGAAGTCTTACCGTAAACATCGACTGGACGCCTCCCGTCTCCTGTGCCGTCTGCCACTGGTTCTGGGCTTCCCACTCTACCGTTCCATGCTGATATGCCTTCTTACTCGGCGTGCGGTCAAACGACTGACCATCAACGACGGACAAGAACTCGCTTCTCACTTCAACCTAAGAAAATCCTGCATGTAGAACTTCCTTCACTGTTCGGACCGAGTTGAAGAGGGAATGGCAAATCCCTAGGTGTGTTGAGGCGAGGGGCCGAAAGCAGTCATGATCATCGCTACATTAACGTGCTGTAGACACTTTTTAGACATGTTCCATCTGTTATCTTGCCAAGCAATGCATTGTAACCCAGAGCTGGCCGACTTCCAGTCACCACGCCAGCCACGCGCATAACGAGGTAGCATATGCCACGACGTCAGCGTCCTGCATTAGGAAGCTGGAACCATCAACTGCGTCTAGACTTCGCATCTTGATTCCTGTAGGCTGGCCACCTGTTCGTCTGCCTATCGCACTCACGTTACGTAATCAGTAATGACTGGAAAATGGGGTGCAATCCATCCATGGTAACCACAAAAAAGTCGCAGACGAGAGCAAGGCAAACGGCAGAAACATCCGGTGAAACAGCAGTTCATCTGATCTTCTTGTTTGCTGACTTGTCAGGTGGCCTTCCATAGTCTCGACTATTTCTGTGCCTATAACCTTGCTAAGGGGCCAATCCAATGGACCTTCCTGAATAGAAATAGCATATTTCGACACCCGCCAAATATTAGGTTACCCATGCATGTTGCTGAGGGATGCAACTCAGAACCAGCCATGCCGCGAGGTGACATCTGCCATCGGCTTCAACATACAGATGGATGGATATTTGTGCAGCATCAATAGCAGTACTGACCCCAAGTTGATTCCCAGGCCTGCCAGATATAGTATTTCATGATTGGGCATTAAAATGTGTTCTACTCCTTTTCTCGCAATTTGGCCAGTGCGGCAGCAATGCCATCGCTCAATGTGTCGTCTTTCTGGCGACTGGATGGGTTTTCAAGAGCTGCGGTTTTCTTGGACTCTTCAACAGCAGCAGCTAGCATGGCCTCCTCATCGTCTGCATCCTCGGGATTCCAGGCTTTGGGCTGAGAGGGTTGGTTCTGCGCCTTCTCTTTCTGCTGTTGCGAACCAGGCGTTTGGCTGCCTCGTGATGCACTTGCTGCGAGCGCGGCGGGCATATCTCTAAGCGGCACTGTACTCAAAGGGATAGCCGATTCCATGGCATTACTGCTCTCACTCGCAGGTAGGCCTCGTTTGGCAGCCTTTTTGACCCGGAAGGGCTCTTCAACGACGCTGCACCACTTCTTGACTTTCTTCTCTCCCCAGCCGCCAATGACTGCAACTTGTTCAGGGTCCGCGTTGACTGCGTTGCGAACGCTGCCGAAGGCGCTAACTAATGACACAGCGTCTGCTTTGTTGATGCCTCTAGGTACTGTCACGAACTCGACCAGTTTCTCTGTGTAGCTCGTGGCTTGCTGACCCTTGATGCCTGTGAAGCTGGCGTGCTCGTACGACTTGTAAAGCTCGAGGTAGCGTGCGGCTTCGGCGGCAGACCAGCAGAGGATGACGGTGACGTTGTTGACCAGGGACGTCTTGGATAGCTCGCGCAATGAGTCTTCATGGTTGGGAATGTCGACCATAGTCAAGAGTATTCTCAGATTGTACCTGCCTTGCAGATCACGTATTCTCTTATATATGTATTCTGGGTGGAGTCGATGGTACTTCAAACTGAGGAACAGAGCACACGTCGTCAAACCTAGGCCGTAGTCGGCCGGAATATCGCTGTACTCCCATGCCACCGATTTCAGGTTCGCCAGCACCGGATTGCCTTTCTGCCTAGGAGAGACGAGGATGTTGGAGCCGGAACCGCGCTGTGGAAGTGCCTGGGGCGTGGGCTGGACGATCTTGCGCCCAGCAGCCGCCGAGGAATTGGAGGATGGCGGTGCTTTGTCTAGTCGTTGCGGTGTTGGCTGCTGCACGTGCGCTACAGGATTCGGTCTGGCAGGATTGGAGGAGACTGTTTTGGACGAAGACGATGCAAGAGCATCTAGAAGCTCTGCATCGGCGCCATAGTCGTCGTCATCCATGGCATATGGCAATTGACCATTGATGCATTTGGTTGTGCTCCGGTGGTTTATTGATGGATGACGCGACTCGGTAGTTTTTAGGTGCTTAAAAGCAAGTATGTATGTCATTCGTGGGGTCCCTCGTCCCTCTAATTGATTCACCCCACTTGGTCCCTGTGGCCTCTCCCCAGAATACCGCATGGAAGGTGGCTTGACTTACGAAAATATCGCCAGGAATTCAGAAAATCAAACATTCTGCTAAATATTTACAAAGGAGCCCCTGAATGCTCCGTGTATAGTGTCGATTGACGTACGGCAAGTTATTAGTTAAGTATCCTTCATGTGAGATGCTCGTAGGCGGCCATGGTAGACAGATATAGCGTGTCTCCCCGGAATCCGGTGTGGACAGGTTGAAGAATATGGTGGCACGCATACCGTTGCTGCCGTTATTGTGCAAGGCCAGTAGCCTCTCACTGCCCGTCACAGAAGCAGAAAGACAAAGATTGTCAGGAGAACATAGGAAGGCATGCACCTCATAGCTCATATCACTGCCATTTGGCACCACTGGCACATTCGACTTTGAGCCTATAAGTAGCGTCAAAGAGTGTTATATTACGACTACTCAAACATAATACAATCTCAAACTGATTTCGGTATATTTCAATGCTCAGCTCTAACAACCTTAAGGATAAAGAGGTATAACATCTCATTACTGGTATACGTTTGAGTCTACTCTTCGAAAACCGACACTTCTAGTCGCAGGAAACAGTCCAAGGACATCCAAAACCCCCAAGGCTTTATTGAGCAACCTTTAACTGTCCCGATGTAGTTCACCATTCGGTGCGGACTAGTCCAAATCTGCCCCTGACTTCAACACTGTACGTGTAAGTCGACAACAAGTGTAGGTGTGGCGGATCACCAGCAATACGTGCAAGTTCTGTGCTTCTGAGCATCCTCCCACCAGGAGTATGCTCACCATTACGCGCGAAAGGCGCTTTCAGAATCACTGTTTCCCTGCCTATGCCCCATCTCATCTATCACAGCAACCACAGACGCAGCGATAAGAGATACTGTTCCAAATCGTTAGTCACGTTTATAGCACAATAAACCTCTCCGAGTTGGATGCTTACACATGACCAAAGCCACTACAAACACAACCGCTATCCGATGCTTCAACGTTGCTTCTTGATGCGAAAACATGTCTCCGTCGTTTCTTCGTAGGGGTCATCCGAAAAGCATACTGACGAATATACGAGTACTCTATAACAGGCGCGGTGAAGAGATGGATGATGAGACCGCCCACAAATTCGAACTTTCACGGCTCAGTATATATGATGGCGCTGGGCAGCATTCATCGTTACCCCATAAAGCCATGTCCTTGCTGGCCGAGTTTGTTGATGTGCGGTTTGCACCTTGGCAGGTCATCTGACGAAGGCCGCGAACAACCGTGCCTGTCCGACAGCAAACTCGAGATGTCAATCTGGAGCGGCAACTCCGAGATAAGTTGCGCCCTCAACAAAATTTAGACTAGTCTGTTCAGCAACAGTTCATCCCTGGGCAACAAACATCAGCTGACAGCGATGTTGTTAGCTAAGGAGGGCCTTATGGGAGCCTCAGGAAAGACCTTTCCATCGTGGATGAGCGAAATGGACCACATTCTGGCAAGAGGTAACATCAAGAACTTCGCGATGGACTGCCTGATTCCTCAGTACCACCCACTTCAACCTCAATTCGGACCTTTGCACGCTTGTGGGGATAACCTGATATTTTTTGAGGTTCGGAATCCTCGGAATCATTGTTATCTTCAAAAGGGCGCTTCTCAATCTTCTGTCTGCTTGTTTGAATCACCTGAATATGACCTTGTCGTATCACTGTCACTATGTCGGTAAGCCCCCGGCTAAGCAGCTCATTGATGATCTTGGACAGCTCATTTTGAGATCTATCAAGATCAGCGCCAGCTTTTATGAATAGCCTCGTGATCTCTACTGCTTCTTCTAACGGGGAAGAATAGGCGCTATGGTTCAGCCAGTTCATCCATGGCGTTATGATGAACGAACCTTCCACAGCGAATCGTGCATTTGGGTTGGCGCCTTTATCCAGCAGCAGTCGCACCATGTAAGGCGATAAATCCAAAGAAAATGATTTATACGCATTTGTGTACGGCTTATCAGTTGCGTGGTATAATAGTGGAAATGTTTCTTCCATCGCATTGAGCGAGCCTTTGGACGCCCAAAACTCAACGACCTTGTCCATGCCGAGCTCAATGGCGAGCGCGAGCGAAAGATACATCACGCTGCTTTTTGAATATTCTCCTCTCCCGTAGAACCGCTCCCGGCAGCTAATTTCCATTGCAACTTGCAGCGTAAAGCTGGAGAACTCCAACAAAATGGCAACTGCCGCTGTGCAGAAGGCATGACCGACCTTCCTGACGCGAAGCAACATTTCCTCTCGAAAGGCGACTGATTTGACCCATCTCACTGTACGATTTCTGATAGTCGATATGATGTTGCAGGTCCGTGTTCCCAAACGAAAGCTGTAACAGATGAAAACGCATTCTGGCTAGAATAACGTTGGTATCAAAATTGCTGTCTGTGATCTGCAAAACTCCGAGACTCCAAATTCCTGGGCTGTTGAGGAAATCGAAGACACTCCTATGCATGAATTCAACTTTGGAGTCGACTTTGGGGTCAATCAGGAGTTTTCCAGTCTGGCCAATATGGCCACAAAAGCAGTAATCGGCAGGAATATGGGCCAACCGGATCTCCAATAATCCACAGCACCTACTTCGTAGACGGGCTTCCAGGACTTCGCACTTCATCCTTCGTTGGGCGAGTGATAATGGTGCGAACTCGTGACACTTCTCCATACCAAGCTCATATTCGTCTGCCAAGGCAAGCCCGATGGTGTACATTTCTTTGTCATCGCTTGAAATAACGGTTGGTGAGCGCTTTGGAGTTCCTGCAGCTAGGGACACCTGATTTTCGCAACATATACGAAGCAACTTTGCAGCTTGCTCACGGTAGCGGGGCTCAATCCTCTTGAGGATATGCTCGAACAACTGCTCAAGCTCTGGGGGCAGCGATTTGACGCGATTCCGAAGCTCTCCTGGGTTATCAAAGGCCGTAAATCCTTCAAGCAAAGAACGACAAGCGAGAACCACCCATGGGAAGACGCCAGAAGATTTTTTGACCACATCCAGCATAATTTCGTCAGTGCCAACAGGGTCCATAGACCTCAGACTCCGAAGGTAAGGATGGCGGCCAATCGTATCATCCACGTATGCTTTGATATCAGGGAGGGTCAAATCCTGAAGTTGGAGATGCTTCTTCATCGAGAAAGCTTGGTGACACGCCGGAATCGGCCGGCTGGAAACGAGAACTTTGATATTGCGGTTAGAGGCGAGGTCTTTGATGAACTGAACTCCGTCTATGGGATTCCCAAAGTACTCGTCAAGGCCGTCAATGAAGAAGCATATCTTGATCTTCATAGTGGAATTCGTCAATCCAGTGAAGGCATTGCGCATTTCAGCCAGACTCGGAATATCGATGAAGGACCCGTTATCTCTGTTCGCATCGCGCCACATCCCGGGTAGGAGGCTCGGTATCAGTGTAGGGTCTTCCGCGAGGATGCAGTAGAGCAGGCCTCTCAGTAAGCCTTCGTGGGTCTTCTGCTCCGGCGTCCTGAGCAGCCAGAAAAAAAGTCCGGCGTAATGAGCCGCTCCCCCTTGCCCATTGCCGTAAGAGCTGGTGGACTCGCGCATGCTTGAAGAGAAACTTCATGAGAGTCGACTTTCCGCTTCCCGGCTTCCCATATAACCAATAAATGTCAGAGCCCTTTTCAAGCCACTCGGGAAGACTGTCCCATGGTACTTCCGTACCACTTGGCTTCAACGCCCACCGCAGTGTCTGAGGATGAGCTTCAGCCACGTTATTTCTCCTGTCATCAATCACGCGATACCACAGGCTTTCGAGCACACGCTTCCGACATCGTCTCGTCAAATCCTCTGCTGCTACATTTGCTATGGATGTTTTGGAACTCTTCGCTGCTTGCCGTGCGAGTTGTATTTGGCGCATGTCTTGGATTCCTGTCAAGTCAGAGTGCATCATTGTGCGCAAGAGATCTCCCCTGGAGGAATGACAGCATTGAGCTTGCTGACCAAACCCGACAGCTGTCGGATCAAGGCCTCAAACTTTTCCTTGTTCCGAACCACCCAGAAGAATCTTTTGGCGACAGATGTTTCCTTTTGCCTCTTCCCCGTCCCTATTTTCAGGCTCTCGAACTGTCGGAGGAACTCTTGCATGCGCACATTGCTAATAGCGGGCACTGAGATCACCAAGCTCTGGCTGTTATCGACCTTGTCTACTCCATAGCGCTGTTGCAGGTCGCTGCCTTTGCTGAGGAGAATACGGATGTTGCCGAGGATTCTGGAGATGACCCGATGCGTGACAGGGTCATCGAGGCGCCGGTCGTGACTGTCATACAACAGCCGTACACGCTCGGCCTATTGCAGCAGCAGCAATTTCTCGATATCGAGCATGGTTTCGAGGATCTCGCGGTCATCGCCGAGTGACTTCGCGGCCGAGATGTAGGAGAAGACGTCGAGGGTGTCTTTGAACAGGCTGACAAGGGCGATTGCCCTTATTGCGAGACCGGCTACCTCCATGAGGTCTTTCTTGGGCTGTGGTGAATGACGTAGCACGTAGTAGTAGAGCAAATCAATTCTGGAACATAAATAGGGACAGTGGAATTGCTATTGGCCACCAAATCGCTTCGATTTTATAATGTTGCTGTGAACGAGGCAGTCTCAAGGCAAAGCTGTGAGCCTAACGGGGCTTAGCAGACACCTTGTCCCGTGTCGGGATACATGCACGTTTACTAAGGTAGGTATGATTGCCAAATTACATGCAATATCATTTTGGTAAGTATTTTTGTTTGGTTCATTCTATTGGTTGTATGCAGGTTGTCTTTCAACGCTATTCAATACCCCTGCTCGCACATGTTTGGCGGACATGACATAGCTTCCTTCAATCGTGCTCTTGTACATCCAATGTTTGAAAGGGGTCTGGCTGGATAAGTTTACCAATAAACTGATCTATCCCAAGGATGCCCGCTTCTCGAGCTTGATATCCAAGTTCTCGTAGTAGGTGATGCCGCCCTTGTAGATATACTCGCCCTTGTTCACGACGGTGGGCCGGAAGGTGCGGAAGAACTGCAGGGGCGCCTTGTACAGCTCCATGCTGGCGATCTCGCGGCCGAGGCAGACGCGGGCGCCGTAGCCGAAGGCCATGTTGTACTTGTTGTACTCCTTGGCGCGCTCGGGGTCCTCGAGCCAGCGCTCGGGGCGGAACGTCTCGGCGTCGTCGCCGTAGATGCGCGGGTCGCGGTGCACGATCCAGGGGTTGCACGTCACCTCCATGCCCTCGGGCACGAAGCGGCCGAACAGGTCGAGGCCGCTGGGGGGCGCCAGCCGCGGGAAGATGTTGGGCGCCGACGGGTGGAGCCGCATCGACTCCTTGACCACCGCGATGTAGTAGGGGCAGTGCTGCGTCACCTCCTCGTACTGCGGTATGGCCGACAGCTTCCCCGCGCGCGTGGCGGCGTCCAGCTCCGCCATCAGCTTGTCGTAGACGGCCGGGTGCGACATGATCTCGCGCATCAGCGCCTGGAAAGCGGTCCCGTGGTGTCGGCGCCGGCCATAAGCACGAGCAGGATTTCGGCTCGGATATTCGAGATCCAGAGGCTCTCCCATGTCATCGCGCGCTTCGATGAAACTAGATAGCGACCGGTATTAGCTTTTGTCTATGACACGTTTGTAATACGTCCGTAGGATAGGGGCACCTACGTTTGCAATAAATCGATCCGTCCATCTGTCTTTTCGGCCTCGATATCCGCATACCGCTTCGCGATCAGCTTGTCGCGGAACCTCATCAAGGTACCGATACCACTATCTTGCTCGGGGCTGGCGACTAGGTATTTTCCTAAGAAGGTGCTCTTCACCCAGTTGGTGAAGGGGTACAGACGGGCCATAATACCGAACGGCACCAAGCCATCATGGAACCCCTGATTAAGCCGCCAACGTCGGTTTCCTGGTCGATGAAACCGAACGGCGCACCAAACCCGACTTCGCTGATGACGTCGTAGGCCATGTAGACAGCCCAATTGGCAAAATCGCACTTCTTGCCTGTCTGGGCGAACAGGATGTCGAGCTTGTTGATCCATTTTGTAATGTTGGTGTCAATGAGCGGCTCCATACGCTTGATGTTACTGAAGCTGTAGGGTCCTGCGGCGATCTTGCGGAAATAGGAATGAGTTTTATGGTCCTGCATGTTGAACATGGACTCAGTCTCGCCAAAGCTGCCGGTGATATAGTGTTTTGATTTGTCGGCATGACGACTGTAGATGGTGGGCAGCTTGGTAGCATCCGACACAATGAGCAAGGAAGGTGTTATCCGCACGACCGGGCCTAAGGGGACAGGAGATATCAGCATACAATGATCTCTGGGAATCTTGCTGGCAGGAAAGGTGGTAAGAGGCACATACCATGTTTCTTGTGCAGAGCCTGAACGACTTCACATTCGTTCGCTTTCACATTGTGGTAGGTGAGCCAGAGGCGAGTGACACCTGCCCAGAAGGGGCCGGGGAATTTGGCCAGAGGATGGAAGAAGTGGTTGTACACGACCTGGTAGACAACCTTGGATAGAACATACACTACGCCCAGGAGGACGAAGTTGACAAAGCTCAGCAGCGCCATTGTGAGCCAATGATATTAAACACGAAGATACTTACGAGGGATGGTCGCTGTCTAACATCACCCGGGGCGCGGAGACTATATCAGGAGCTACCTACCCCCCGAAGTTGAGCATAGCGGAACGGGCTTCGAGAGTACAGCGTGTAATAGATATCAGGATCAACACTGAACTTTTGCACCGCATAATAGTTTGATCCATGCCATTCATCTCCATGCAACCGATGGACCCCACTGTGTATTGGCATCTCGCGTGGATGCTTCACCCTGATACATACCTAACTATGAACCATAGCAGGCTAGCAGCTTTGGTTCTGGCTTGTCTTTTTTGTGCCGCCAAAGGCCAATCGTAGAGACACCCCCGCAGATTGCGATGTAGCAAGGTGCGAGCGAACCTAGCGAAGGACGAATATGAAGGTGCATGCATAGTGGCATGATGTGTTCGGCATGACTTCCAGTTCAGGATGAGAGATCAGCGGCCGGAAAGGGGAGATCCACCGGCTCCCACTATCCCTTGTCCCCCGGTGCCCGGGTGTCTGTCCCATGCCCTTGTTGCCAAGCATTATACTCCGTACCGAGGACGGAGTCTCGGGTTCGGCAGATTGATCAAAGGTGTGGTGGTATGACGGTGCGGCGTAGAACCTACGGGCTAATGAGCTACAAACTGGACTATTCGTCGCTGCTCGGTAAGATATTGTGAAAGCATCTCAACCGTTCCTGTCCTCGATAGAGAGGGACATACCCTCCGTAATGCAATACTTACTTTATGTATCAGGCTCGGAGATTTTCGTAGTTTAGTAAGACCTAACCTTGGTTGGACTTACTAGCGAGCCTTATGAGGTACTTTTAGAAACCTGGATGTAAAGTGTGGGTGCTGGGGCACGATCTATTTTTTTTGTTCCTAGCACCTACATATAGGGCCTACCCCTATTAACAGATGAGACTCGGGCATCGAATATTTATGCGTTTTCCCCAATATATCTACTTAAGGGCTCACACATAACCTTTTATGGGGCTCCAGAATTGGTGCATTTTCCCACCCAAAAGGCACCAATTCTACACCACTGCATACAGCACCGCCAACAGCGCCGCTAACAACACTAATTGCGATGAGATTAATCGCGATAACCCATGTGACCGTATTAAATAGTACTGTTAGTAGTGGTACTATATGTAGTGCTATATGTGGTACTATATATAGTATTATATATAGTGCTATATATATATAGTGGTGCGGGTAGTGGTTGAGGGGGGGGGCAAGGCCTATTAACATTAAAAAGGTTAGATTTTATACTTAAAATTAGCGTGTACAGGGGTGTACAAAGACTCGGAACCCCTCTGTATAGACCCTTGTAATTAGATATTTTTAGAAAGCAAATTTATTATCTATTTTATCTATTAATACACCAAAATCAGCGCTGACGGCCAAAAAATATGCATTAACACCAACATATCTACTTTCCCCCATATCTACTAACAGGGGTATGACCTGTAGAGCACCCGCAATGCTAACCGCAATGCTAACCGCTCCCGTCCCGAGCCGTTATGACCAGCCCTGCGAGTCCTGTGAGACCAGCGTTTGCTTTATTGGGGCCGGAAGCCGGAGTGTTTTTGACTGAGGTCCCCTCTCATGAGTTCATCAGTGGGCTGACGCATTGACTGATGATCGGTTGAACTTGTCTGAATGTCATCAATGCCTGGCAATGGCATGCTTCGTTTTTTTGGCGTTTACCTCAAGTACATACATGCATCAATTGTAGGTACATGTAGCTGTTGATTTCCTGGAACGCTCCGGGATCTTGACCAATTGGGGTGAGTTATTACTTCTTCGGCTCAAGTGGCAGCTGCAACTGTAACGGTCTGCAGGGGTTTTTCTGTTTTCGGGTATCGCTCACGCTAACGATGCGTGCACACGAGGCGAAGATGTTTTGGAAATTCTAGCGAAGCACGAAGCGAGCCATTACAAGACGCCACATATGATACCGCTGGTCGATCCTCCTCAACGTTCTGCTCAATGGGCAGATGGAGAGACTAGTATGGTTTCGATTGGTTACTAACTGACTAAACATCCTTGATTTATGTAGATTCTACGTGTGTAGTAGCCCTGCTTGTATGAAATAATAGCTGATAGCCTGGACGTTTCGCTAACAGCTTCTTATTCTCAGTCAAGAAGGCTAGCTACAGTCCACCCCTAGCGAAAACCCTGGGGGCCACTGCCTTGGGTGCCTTCGCCTCTCTTGTGCTTCCGTATAATCCTCGAACCAGCAAACGCGAATCCACTTTTACTATAACTGAGCCGGGCTAGCTTTATCCTGATATCCCCTCGGGTGTCTGCGACAAATCTGCAAACTCTATGTGGCATGAGGAAAATCCTGGTAACATGGGGGCCCCTAGGTTACTGCTCTCTGTGACTTCTATGGCCTTTCAGCACTCAGGTGTCAGGCCATTGTCAGGCCGGTCATCGACACAGGTGACGGGCACTGACCTAGGAGGATATGATGATGTTCAAAAGCTGCATCCATATAAGCAGGCATCTCGCTTAGCACCTAGCTCCTATGCGCGGCCGTCGCATGTGAGAGAGACCCCTGGGAGGCTGCATACAAATGACGTCCGCTAGAGCCGTCAACCCAGGTGTCAGGCCTCTGGGCAAGCTGGCAAGACATCTGTCAACTGCCCAGCAACCAGGCGATCGGATAACCGAGCAGACTGCTGAACAGGCCTCTGTTCCACTGTCGGGCATTGCCCACTTCAGTTTAGCATTGCTACTTTGCTCGGTTGGGAACCAAACAAACCGGAATCGTGGAACCTCCAACAAACTCGGATCAAGGAGCGTCACCGCGCATCCGGCTGTCGCTCTTGTTTCGCAGGCCGGCCTTTCCCCGACACCACCTTGCTGATTGGCGCCACTATATTATGCACATACGTAACACCAGAGCAGGGCTCAAGTCGCTCTATACTCTGGAAGACTAGCATTGGGCAGCCTAGGAACATTACCCCCACTCGGGGTCGAACCGTCTCGGGCAATCATATACGAATGAGGGAGAGGTTGAGTCATGGAAAACAGTAAGACGTTCCGCACGAGATACCTATTTGCACTACACACACGAAAACAGACACCAAGATCAGAGCCTCCGAGCTCTGCTTCTCTTGGTAACTGGAGCATCATCGCCTTATAGGTGGCTCTCGATGGAGCTTGCGATATTGCCAGAAATTACGAAGGCTCTAGGCTCTTGGAGATGGCGTATCGATTAACCCCGATCTCCTAAGAGCATCAAAGCATCCATGTCTACGCACACTACGTTCACATTGAGGTCCAGTAAACTCCGCCGCCAAATTACCAGGGTTACTCTGAGGCAATGGCAGGGCAAGTCCAGATGCTTATGTCCCATACCAATTCGAAAGTCTGTTCTGTGCCATAGGTAAACTAGGGCTTCCAGCAGGACCCCTGAGACTTATCTCGAAACGTAGTCAGTCGATACATTCTAGAACAAGGTAATTAATATCCGAAGACCTTAGTCTCTATAAACCTAGGCGGTACTATTTACGCTGTGGCTAGATGTACGGACCGATTCGGGCCCTGAGGAGCAGGGAAGGGGCGGTACCACTTGGCTAGGTAGATATGTATCTCTATACCGAAAACCATCTCGTCTATATAGCGGAGGTACCCGGGGCACCCCCGGGAACCATTAACTCTACCTTGTATACGTTACAGCAGTGACTGAAGAGTTTTGGCACAGAGTTACCCGAGTGGATCGCCATCAATGCTCGCTCTATTCAATCTGTAGATACATTCCCCCTGATTCTTAGAACACACCCCGGATCATTGTCGACCAATCGACCGACGGCAATCTAACGAGAGGAAAATCAGGAAGAAGCCGGCTGTCGAGACAGGGCAAAGGGTCAAGGGGGGCAAAGACTATAAGCGGGGAGTAGCGGCATCAAGGCTTGATGCCCCTTCCCATTAACCCCTTCTCTCGTCTGTTGTGGTCCTCTTAAGACTTCACTAGTTTTTTATTTTGATATACAAGCATAGGACTTGCTCCGGCTCGAGTGTCTCGCCTGCCCACACGCACAACATATATTGCTCTCTTATCTTGGTTGTAGACAACCAAGCTGGAGGAGGAACTCCTCAACTCACCTTGACAATGGAGTCCCAAGGCCCTACTGTCACTTCGTTGGCCATCATATTTGCCGCCATCACGGTAGTTGCGATATCACTGAGGTTGTGGGCACGCATTTTCTTGGTCAAGAAAGTCGGAGCCGATGATGGTGAGTGAGCCCAGTCACGATACACGAGTGTTGTTGCTTGGAAGGTCTCGATTGCTAACAGTAAGATACAGGACTCATCGTCGTTGCTGCAGTAGGTCGCACCCGAACTCCCAGGAAACCAGCCACAATCACCACCCACCGATGATTACAGAGACTAACTTGCATGGATATCGTACAGCTGCTATCATGGGCGTTCTCGATCGTGACGGTCGTCGCCGTCGAGCACGGCCTGGGCGACCACATGGAAGACGTGCTGGCCCGGGGGACGCAGAACATGATCACGTACGCCCAGGCCGTCTGGCTCTCTTCCATCTTCTACAACGCGTGCCTGGGCTTCATCAAGATCTCGGTGCTGGCGCTGTACGCGCGCCTGGGCGACCGCACCCTCACGCGGCTGGCCTATATTATGCTGGGCGTCGTCGGCTGCCAGGCCGGCGGCAACGTGCTGGCGGCCATCTTCCAGTGCAACCCGATCCGCGCCGCGTACGACATCACCATCCCCGCGGGCGAGAAGAAGTGCATCAACGTCAACGCGTTCTACCTCGCCAACGCCGCCGTCAACATCTTTACCGACCTGCTGACGTACACGCTGCCCATCAAACTAGTAGTTAGGCTGCAGGTGCCGCGGCGGCAGAAGATTGGACTTGCCGTCATTCTGTGCTTGGGATTATTGTAAGTCTTCTTTTGGGTACACTGCCCTCTTCATAACCCCCCTTTTCCATCCAGGGGGGACTATATGTTTAGTACCTGCCAGAGACAGACGATGTACATGTGCGCTGACCAATGGCTCTTTTCCGTTCAAACAGTGCCTGCATCTCGTCTATAGTGCGCATCACCTTCGTCCCGCGGATGCTCGTCGACACCGACGCGACGTTTGTCATCTCGCCCGCCATGTACTGGTCTGTCATCGAGATCAACGTGGGGATCCTGGCGGCCTCGATCCCGTCCTTCAAGCCGATCGCGTCGCGCTACATGCCGAAGCTGCTCGGCAGCTCCTACTACGGCCGCGGCGGCTCGACGACGGGGGCCAAGAAGAGCGGCACCGGCTACGGCTACGGCAGCGGCGCGTTCGGCGGCCGGAGCAAGGGCAGCCGCGGCCTCGAGCTGCACAGCGTCGATCGGAGCAATATTGCTGGTGGTGGCAGCAGCAGCAGGAAAGGAAAAGGCGAACCCGCATTCAATCTGGGCACGATGGATACGAAGATTGAACGGGGCTTGGGCGCCGAGAACAGCTCTGAGGAGGTCTTGTACGACCCGAACAAGGGTCAGATCAACGTGAGGACGCAGATCGAGACGCGCTTCGATGATCGTCCTTGAGTCGAGCGAATGTAACTCACTGCGGAATGCATATGGTTGGTCTGGGGCGTATTTACGAATTATGATTCAGAAACTTGTACGATGTTCAGTTTCCTAAATTTCTATTTCTTTCTCTCTTTTGTGGCAACGATTAGGTTAGGATAGGTAGTCATGGGGATCGCGGGACTCAAAAGTGGCTTTTAGCAAGCGGGATCGGGCCTGGTGTATTATACCTATTCATTGAAGAGGCCAAATCTAGCTTCGGGCTTCGATTACGGAAAGAAGTGAATATAAACGTCAGGGTATTGGAACAGTGCTGGGTGCACATATTCGTTCCCCCATAACCTTGCGCCAGGGCTGCTGACTGTCGGCTTTCCCTCGTCTGTAAGTCAGCAAGACGCCAAGTGACAATGTATTGATGGTAGAAATCATGATCGGTATCAGCATCCGTAAGTAGACTTATGTGAGCAGGAACGTATCGCTTCTCCCGCTATGTGGCCTGACCGACTTAAGTAGAAGTAAAAGAGTGAAGTTGGATTGGTCGGTCTGATCGGCAAGCAATGCCGAAGAGTCTTGCCGATGCTGTATCAATCCGGCAAAATGTCTATAAGAATTGTATGAAGTTACAACCAACGACGTTGTTTCAAGTAGTAAGTATGTAGTAATAGTGGCTCGACAGTGCCGCAGACCGTCACACACCCTATGCTTAAGCGATTGGCAGTGTTCATTGGTGGCATTCCACAAAAGCAAGCAATATATGTATAGGTAGACAAACTAACGCCGAAGTCGGCAATACTCTTGCACAGGTATGTTGGTAGAAGAAAACGAAAAAGGAAAAGGGCTTACAGGTATGCATAAGAAGTACATGTAGAAGGTTAGTTCATTACTAGTGGCGGCATGACCAGACGGAAATAGCACCCTCAGTCAGAAGTTGCATAGCATGGCTTACATGATTACCACGGGCTTTTGCTGTGCATGATGATGGATGTGATATGATACGGAATTGACAGATACCGGTAGTTATTTTGGTAGACCCGACTGCATGTCGTCAACTCAACTGCCAGACCGACCCCAAAACAGCTCCAATCTGTAACAAGACGACCGACCGGTTGTCCCGACCAGCGCAACCGCAACCTACCAATGCCTACCCCAGACTCGAAGCGATGGAAGTCGACTGTTGCAGAAATCTGCCCCTGCTTGCTGGTGCTGGGAAAAGATGCTGAAGAGATAGGCGGCGACAAATGTGACACTCCACCAGCTGCAACTCTAGTTTAAAGTGCCGACCCCTGCGCCTGCGCTGCTGATTGGCCCTGCCTAGCGTTCTTGGCAACCAAAATCCAGGGGTTCAGCGCTTCGAGGTAGGCCTGGCACCAATCACGGGTGGGAGCACATGTATAGAAGTCGACTTTATAAGCCGTCAAGGTTTCAGGGACAGACACCACGCGTACCGCACATCGCCAATTATAGACGGCGCCCCTCTTGGTGAAGATCTTGGTGTGATCTGGAGAGAACTGGCAGGTGCACATGGTCTTCACAGTTGCAGTCTCAGCTAGCAACCACACAGCGTACCCAGTCGTAGACTGCCTGCTGCTGACTTATGCATGGGCCGAGATAGTGCCAAGGCATGTCATTGGGATGAAAATTCTGGAGAGCGGCTCCTCCTGGGCGGTTGTGTAAGAAGGGATACCACTGAGGAATGGTTATTAATGGCGATAGACCCTGGCCCATTGGGTCGTGGGCCAAGATCTAGTTGCATATATACGTTTGCTTACCCAAACGTAGGACTCGTCTATATTCCCTCTTCACCTTCTACTGTTATTCTGCCTATCTCGAAGCATTTGTCAACCGCGTCGATAGATATACCCAGTGCTGTGCTACTGTCCCACTGAGACGAGACCGCTCTTAGCTTTATTCTAAGAGCATACCCTAGTGCAGGTCATTCACAGTCACAAAATGGCGACCACGACAGCTCCATTCCCCTTGGCGACGGATGATCCTAGCATGTACGGCAGCGAAGGTGCCAACAGCCCCGGCAGCGCCATCGACAGTACAGAGGGTGCTTCGGGGAGCAGCCCGGGCGCCATCGAGATATCACACGGAGGAATGGTGGCCATTATTGTCGTCGTAAGCTTGGTAGCCGTGCTAGGCAGTAGGTTTCCCTCTCTCCTCACTGGGCTTATACCCCCCCAACAGACAAACGTCATGCTAACTGGGCAATCCACCGCACAGTCTCCATGGCCGTCCTCTTCTACGTGGCAAAGAAGCGAGAGTGGAAGATCCGGGAAACCCTGCGCCGCTCGGCGAGGAAGGTGGTCACGGCGCTGACGCCTCGTCGCACCGAATTCCCCAAGTCGGTAAAGGAGTCCTCCGGCCGTGCTTCACGTGGTCGTGTGCGACTTGACGATGTCCCGCCCACACCTCGCCTGAGACCTGAAGACCTCGAGAAGGGGTATGCCAGACCAGGGATCCGACAGAGCCCAGAAGGACGCAGTACCCAAAAGAAATGGCCCATGAAGTAAAAGGAATACCTCCTGGCTGGGGTTGACGTGCTCAGAGAAGGGATCTATATATGTGTGTATGTGTGTGTGTGTGTGGGTAAGGTGCTTTAGCCACCTAGGTAATTCGATTATGTTCGCTGGATCCGGCACTATGGCGGGGAGTTCGGCATCGATTTGATAGCATGTACCATTATACCAATCCTGCTTGATGGGTGTTTGAATTTATCTTATTAGGGTATCACAACTTTCTAAATGTGTTTGTGCTGGCACTCCTCCTGTCGGCATTCGACCGCTTCTGTTGGGGAACCGCGTCCTCCATATCTTGATCTTGCTTCCTCCTCTTTGACTCGGGCACGAATGACACAGATTTCTCACCAACCACGTCGCCTCTGTTCTTGGTGATGCGACCCGCTTTCTGAATCCGCGAGCCCAGCGCGACGTCCTTCGACTGTCGACCACTTTGATTCGAAGATGATACCGTCATCCGAACACCACTGGTGATTTCGTCGTCGTCGTCGTCCGAAGATATATCGCTACCGCTACTATCATCATCGGAGTTCCGTTCCTTTTGCTTCGGTGCTGTCGAGCCTGACGCGTCCACTTTCGTACTGGGGTTGAGCGACCTGAACTCCCTGCTGGTCTCGTCGACCATAAACTCCTCGTCTTCGAACAATTTGCCGAAACGATCATCGCCAAGCATGCCAGCCTTGGTGTCCACCTTGGCTCGTCGCTCTTGTCGCTTGAGAAGCTTGTCTGCCAGTTTTTGATTGACCTTGACCTTCTTGGTTCCGCGAATTCTGGTGGCACGTTCCTGTTCAACCTTCTCCTTGACGCGCTTCGCTCGTTCCTCCTCCCATGCATATGGATTGGTAATAAGCTTAGCCTGATCGTACAATTTACTGGCCACAAAGTAACCATGCATGTAAGGGCGTAGGAGGTTGGTCTTTCCGATGAGATGATCCAAGCTGAGCGATTTCAGGTCCGGTAATGTCAAGAATTTGTAGTTGTCGTATGTTGTAGTCTTGACCTCTTCGGCCATTTCCTCAACCATATTATCCAAGAAGGAGCACCAGCGGGGCGAAGGGCCCAATCGAGGGATGAGGAATGCGTGTTGGTCCGGACCTGTAAGAGAGAGACTGTTAGTCAATGGTTTATATGAAAAAGGCATAAAGACTTGGAGCTTACCCTCGTTTGCCGTCATCAGCATGCCGGTGTCCTTGATCCAGGCGACATGATTGATATCAACCACGGGCTCCATAGAAGCCCACGGCTTTCCATCAGACTCGTCCCAGAGCTTAATTGTGCGTTTATCGGCAGACAATATCTTCTTTTCTTGAGATGCCGTCGTCAAGTGCATCAGCTGCTTAATAGGATAACCCATACCCTGGTCCTTTTGGAGTAGTGCACGAGGTGAACGCAAATCGAATAGCTTTACTATTCCTTCTGAGCTGCCAACAGCCAAGGAAAGTCCCGAGTTGCTGAAGTCGAGTGCCGTAACCTCGCCCTCTAATTTAGGACCGGTGACCGGAATGGCCTTCTTTGCCCTGGGATCGAAAAAGGCAACCGTCCCGGCTGACGTACCGAATGCAGTCAAACCATGTGTATTTTCCGCTATGGTGCCGCAGTTGACACTCGGGGCGTAGATGCTTCCTTGCAAGCCAGTTTCGACGCCCTCGTCCCGACCGACGTCGATTTTGTAACTGTTCAGGAATTGACCGAGATCAAGGTTCATCCGGAAAACTTCGCCGTTGCCATCAGCATCGAGGCCCACGGAGGGCATAAGAGCCTCAGCAGAGAAGCGATCGTATACCAAATCCTGTTTACATCGTCAGAAGTGATTGCCACTAGATGCTACTTTTCGACTTACTCTTCCGTAACGGGGCAAGCGGGTGGTGTAATGTCGCTGGCCTTTGGTGTGGAACTCGAGGGATCGGTCGGACTGAAGGTGCAGAGATTTTGTATAGTCGGACGACAAGAGTAGGAAAGTGGTGTTCAGGGCGGTCGTATGCCTAGAGAAAGCTAGGGATAGATGTGGTGTATAATGCACATGCATTTGAGGCTTGTATGTTCCTGTGCTCACGACCCAATCTCCGTCCTCGCTAGCCCGGATACACTGGCTGGCCTCTTCAAAGCCGAAATCCTGGAGAAGCTCGACTCGGTTCATGTACTCGGCATCTTGTTTGAGGGATCGCTTCCTCCTGCGGGCGAGCCATTCTGGCAATGGGCGGGCGGTTTCTGCGCCGGCAACTACAGTGACCAGTGATGTCAGTACAAACGACCACGGGTCCTGGACATAACGCCATCCAATCCAAACTGACCTGTATAGACAGCCACGTCTCCTGTGATATCGCTCTTCATATTGTTTTTGGGCAGTTTTCAAACTATGAGAACACGCCCAGCAACCGAGTCGGCCTTGTACAACTGCGACAAAAAGTCGAACTAATTATCGACGAAGGTTTTCGGGAACGGTAAGTCGGATGTATGGCTTCTTCCGGGAGGACAACCAAAAGCCGTAAGAAAAGACGTTGAACAGAGCTGCGAAAACGCGACGACTCGATAGCTTCCTTAATACGCATAAAAATTCAAGGACGAGCAGAGGAGGAAAGCGGTTGCTGCCAAGTGCGAATGTGCTGCTTGGTGGGGTGGTCAACCGTTGTTAGAGGCTCTTCAGTCCTGTCGCGATGGAATTAAAATTTTAGCGGTCTAGTGCGGCAAAACGCCTAAACTTCCAGCGCACCCAGAGTCCCAGATATGCGCAAAGAAGCACTGACATGGATCAGATGCTTTGGTGGGTATGTCCACTTAGCCTCCTAGCTGCCTAGCCTGCTTCGGCCGAACAATCGATTAGATCTGCAGGATCCGCCTACTGGCAACCCTCGTATGATGATTGGTTGCAGCCACCCGCCGAAGCCACAGCTTGTCCTGTAGTTCTAGGCTTGAGGAGGTCCCTGTTTATGGCTCCAGTCCAGTGCACCATTTAGCTCGAAACCGGGGAGAGCGAGGACATTGATGCGCCGTATTGTATGCAGCTACTCCGTACCTAGGAAACAACAACGCCTCAAGCTTGATGCGACAGCCCTCGAAGCACAACCGTCTTGTCAGAACGGCAAGACAACGAAACCAAGCCATCATCGAGGCATCGAGCAACGTCTTTGGCACATTGAACAGCCCAGCCCCTTCGGTTCTGCATCAAACCCTCCGACGTCTCGTCGCGTCCGCAGACCCATTAATTCGCCGAGCATCGCGAACGAACCTTCAAGACATCATCTCGAGCGCATACTGCCAGAAACCATTCTTCGACCGGCGCGGGTGCGATGGAGTCGGCCAGATCGAACGCATCATCCGTTTCCCGCATATGCAACACCAGACTTTCGACAGCGAATAAACCGAGGTAGCAAAGACACCTGACTGGTTCATACTCTACCACAAAGTCCTAGAACCAGTGGCCTCTGCAATGACGATATGGATACTTCGGAATATGAGACTAATGCTTTGCTGATCGTGAGTTATAACCCGTGCATCACTGTACTGGTTGCGTTCTTCCCCCCTAACTGACCTGGTCTTAGAACGACATCTCTTCTGTCGCTTACGCATTCTACGAATTCAATGCCCCGCCATCCAACATCTTCGGCACCGGCGCCCTCGAACTCGAAGGTAGCTTGAGAGGTGATGGCTACCTAGCCCATCTGGACATGGCCAAGCATGGCCTGTGGTGCTTTCGCCTGCTCTGGAAGGATGGTCAAAATGACAGCCCGGTCTCCCAAGGACGTTAGACAGCTGTGGCTATACTCTATCCATTACCGATGAGAACACATTCGAGCCTGCTGGCCTCGCTAGGAATCGCCTATCAGGCCCCAACTCAGCCCAGACGCCCAACAGTTCGTCGTCGAGTGTTTCAGGAGCCTTGGATTCGATAGCGAGGATTCCTCCCCCAACGCATTGGGCATTGATGGTGCTGCGACTGAGAGCAAGCCGGTCGCTTCAACGTCCACCAAGGATGTATATGAACACTTCATATCGGCTGTCATATCTGCTCTTTCCGCCGGTCTTTGTGGGGAAAACGGGTGCTACACCCCTCGATTCGAGGACATTATTGCTTCCACCACATGTGCGAAGCGATAGCAATGGTGGCATTCCCATCTTGCCTCGCTAAGAGCGTACTTGACCACTACTGGAGCCTTGGTATCTACGGTCAATGTCTGCCTAGCAGAAGGTCTCAGTATCTTCTCGGACTCTACCTTGCTGCCGTCAGTCGGGCGTACGGTCTTGGCAGCACCTCTCGGCGTGTTTGCAACGTGTTATCTTGTGACGGAGAGCGATGGCTCATCAGCTACCGAAAGCGGAGTGGGCCAGTCACCTGATCTTCAAGTTCTACGACTTCGCCCTGATAGGGAAGAGCGCTTGCGGCCATGGCGTAATATTTGCGTAAAGCTACTCGAAGCCCGGAATCTACCTTCCCCTATTAGCGGCACGCAAAAATGGCTGAGCCTGCAACGGGTGCGCCGGAAACCTGTCGAGGCCAAGTTTGATGGCAAAAACACCCCCCTATTTAACACAAGCACAAACATGTCATGGCCTTCTAGCCTTTGCCTTTGCAAGGCTTTTCAGACTCAGCATAGAGAAACCACCTGAGGACCCGGCGCGTACTCTGACAGATGAATCTTATGACCCCTTGTCCCTTGCGAAAACCTGGTTCTTGGGTGCTGGTGAGCGTGACGAGGCCTTGGCCAGGAAAGCCAAGGAGAGGGATGCTGCACTTGCTCGCGATGCCGCCTCATCCGATAATCAGGTGCAACAACCAAACGGGACATCTCCATTAGCCCTTCATCGTTCAGGTCATCCAGGGGTTCCTCCAGGTGCAATGTATCCGACGCCGCCGGATGGAGTTCAGGCCCCTGTGGGGGCAACGCCTTCTATGGATGGAACGGTGTCCAGCCCTGCAAACAATAACAGTGCTGCTGTTATGGCCGATGTCGACGCAGTCATGAGCGCCCCACCGGATGCTTTTACGGAGGCCTGGGATCAGCCCGTGTTGAAACGAGAGCGTCATACAGGCTCATTCGACTCGGAAAACTTATTTGGTGACTTGGGCCCCGATATGTTCGGTGGTGAGAACGACATCACTGATGCTGATTTCAATTTCTTCGACGAGCAACCGGGTGACATGGACATCTCGCTTGACATGCCTGACATGTCAAACAGCGTGCCCACCCTTGACTTGACGGCAAGTTTCGGTGCACCAGCACCGCCTGAAGTCAAAGCAGTACCAGCTGAGGCACCTGCTCCTCTGCCGACTCGTACTACTGTGTTCGCCAAACCTGAACTCAAACATGCCAGGAGTTCGTTGGCGCAAGAGTCAAAACGACCAGCTGAGATTGAGCCAAGTAAACAAGAGCCTCAGAGAGCAAAGCGACAAGCAAGCCCGTTCAACCCGGATACTGTTTTCAAACGAATCAGAGCGTCATTGGACAATCGCAAAGCGGTTCAGCACAATTCTCAGATATACCAACCTCAATCGAGCAGCATCTTCCAGAAGGTGGATTTTGGACCAGATCTGTCGATGGTCGACAGCAAGTACCAAGGCAATGGTCGATTTGATTTTACCTTCACACGATCAGAGGAAACCCGCCCCCTGTCCATAAATGCGCCGCCCACGACGAATTATCTCCAGCGCCATGTTAAAGGGCGCCGGAAGCCCAGAGGGCTCCCTGGCAATGTCGGCGATCTGCTTGCTCGCTTGGTTAATGGGACTGGAGGTCTCACACAGCAGCCGAGTCCTGCTAAACCTGATGACGTATCGTCAGATGCAGACGAAGGCAGCTTGGTATCTGACCAAGATGATTCAACGTATGAAAGTGACGAGCCCCCATCGCCTGTGAAGTCTGTCTCTGTCCGGAAACGGCGCATGGAGGATGACGAGAAATCGCTTGCAACTTCCTTTAAGGACTTTGAATCCGTGGATGCAGCTTCGCCTTCTCTATCATTCGATGTGCCTATTTTCTCGAAATCCGACGTTGAACTTCCACTGGTCAAGTACTTTGCCGACCCAGAGCCCACAGACTTACCCTTGGCTCTGCCTGACCAAGAATTCATAATAGCAGCCCAGTTACTCACAGAACAAGCCTCTACCAGTACGCTTTGTTTAACAACGACACAGGACACACTTACACAGACAAGCCTGGATCGGCGGCGCGATCTCATGACAATCACGCACAAACTAGTTGACGATTTGCGAACTGTGTTGCCTAAGGCATTTGGAAACGAGGCTGCGGGGTGCCAGTTTCGTTCATTCATTGATGTCCAAGACGTGCCTTTACTAGGGCAGCCCTCGAGACTACAGCCTCGACCGCCCGGGGCTGATCAGATCAAACCGAGCAATCCGTTCCAAATCGCGTCTCCGCATATGGAGTTGCGTCGGTACGAAGCGAAACTCTCTGTTCTACCATCGGCGGTAACATTCTGGGAAAGTCTTGGGCTTGGGCCTTCCAATGGTGGCAAGAGCATCAATGCCGTTTGCATCTTCCCTGAGTTCACTGGTGTTAGCGACGACGCGGATGTGTTCCTAGATAGGATGCAAAGTGTCTACGAGAGTCTCAAGCTTGGCACCTTCAGTCGTATGGATGCGTCACCGGAAATTCCCAATGGCCTAATGTCCTATCAAGTCGAGAAGACAGCTGACAGTTTCCAAAATCCTACATCGCTTATGGGTCCGAATCTATCAGCAGGATTATCCAAGTTGAGCGAGGTACTGGCACACCTTGCCGTCAAGGAAACGAACTTCATGGTCTTCTTCGTCTATTCTTCAGACACAGCAGGAGCTGCGATTGAGTCGTGCTATGCTTTTCAATGCCTCTTCGAGCGGTATAAGAAGCTCTTGCTCAATAGCAGAAAACGCGTGGAAAACGACATGGCTCTGCAACTCATCCCGCTGGATTTCCTCGCCTCTTCGACATCGATTCCTATGCCATGCCCAGCCGACTATATTAAATTGGCTTTTGAAGTGTACGATCGCTGCACGCTTTTTGGAGGGGCGATGCCGTCGCCGGCTATCGTGCTCGAGCAGCCGCTGCCACGTATCATCGACTTCAAGCTAACATCAACACCGACTTCGTCTTTATTACATGAAAACAGCTGTCTTCATTTGGCCTACGCACAAAGTGTAGACGAGCGATGGATCACGGCTGCTTGGACTGATAACAGAGGGTATCAACAAATGACAGCTTCGTACTGCCTGGGGCGCAGAAACAAGTCCATTGCCGCCCTTTTCGCGGATGTTGCGCACGAGATTTGGGAAACTACTCGGGACATCACCTGCACACGAAAGGTACATTGGCGCATCATGATCGCCAAGTGCGGTGTCATGGATCAATCGGAGATTGAGACTTGGTCCAATTTAGCACAGGCCGAGACACAGTGCTCCGTCAGTTTGACCCTGGCCACGGTAGACACGAACCCTTCGCTCCAACTCATCCCGCCCACGGTGAGGGTGCCGACAAGCGGGTCAGCCGCTTTCTATACCACCCCGTATCTACTCCACAAGCATCTATCGTATCCCCGGAACAGTCTGGGAACGGCCCACCGACACCGTCTATCCGCGGCGCCGATGGCGGCCCTACCAGCGCCCCCACTCCAGGCGGCGGCACCGCCGACGACTTGGAAGCGGACGCAACGCTTGTCGACGTCACTGATCACATGTGGGGTGCAGTCCTGGCGCACCGCCTGAGTAATTCCATGTCGCCGACGGACCTCAATCCGGCCATCGTCTCGGGCTACCTTGTCAAGCGTGGCGGCCCGCGGCCCGAAGACCCCCCGGCCGTCATGGAAGTCAACATTGTCCACTCCGAGGGCTGCAATCCTCGCGCCTACGAGACAGCCATGCGCGAACTTCTCACGTACTACAGGGGTCTGGGTACGCTGGCGCGCGCCAGAGGTATGGTGGACAAAGAAGTCGATTGCCGTCCTTGGCATATTGCGGCAGCGGAGAAGGGATGTAGGACATTATATATGTTGATGTAATCTTTATTGGCGTTTGCCTACTTGGTGGGGGTTCCAAAAGGATGGGAGGCCTTCGAGAACAAACACAGGCAAATAATCTGATTTGTCTATTATATGACCATGCGCATTTTGTTTAGCAGCGGCGGCGGGCATTTGACGCTATAGGCGGGAGTTTGGTGCATGGCTTGCATAGGTGCGTTGGCATTTACCAGAAAGTGTTATGTAGGATGGGCCGAGTTTTATGTAGTGTGGAAAGGAGCTGAAAGTGTCTATCCAAAGTTTATATAGGTTTTAACGGGATGCATTGTATGTGTGTGTTCCTGCTGGAATTACCAGTGTGTGATGGCATAACAAGTGCTGGCGCAAACATGTCTCGGTTGTATTGGATGATCGCTGGTGTTCGGGGGCTTCTTAGCTCTGAGTGAACCATATCACTACCGTGGAGGCTGTCCATATGGGAGAGGGTACAGATACCAACATGAACCCAGCAAATGATAGAACATACAATGAGTTATGCAATAAAGTCAAAGGGGTAGCAGAAAACTTACGCATGACGACTTAGCTCAACCCTGCTCCGAACTGATGTGAATGCTGCATTAGTATACTTGTCCTACTGCACAGGGAAAATCAGGAAATCCGAAATCCCCCCCCTTCAATCTCATCAGGGGATACTAATGGTGGGCTTGTTTATCTCTCATTTCCTTGGTGCTACGTATTGTAGATTCATGACTCGCACTGCATTTACTTTAGGGTCTTAAAAGGGGTTGGACTAAATTCGAGTATGAGTAAGTATGTACTCTATATCCCAACCTCTGTACTAATATAGTCCAGACTTGTTAGTGAGCGAAGAATCTCTAGATGCTATTTTCTCTTCTAGCTGACTTGCTCGTATTCGCAACAAGTGCATAAGGAGTGAGTCAAATGTATAGATGCCTTGTCAACAAGATATCCAAAGCTATTCGTCCATAGAGGCTATAACAGAGAGGAATGAAGTATGCTCGTATTTTCTGTGGTGATAGTTTATAGAGAGATTGAATCTCGTAGAGCGAGTCGCTCGCGTTCATGGCGTTCGTGGCACGGCATCCCAGAGGGGAAGGAGAGTGGGCTCTCTCATCTTGGCTTGCAGAAACGTCGTAGTATTGATCGCGATGCGGCGCGAAGATCACTTTTACTAACCGGTACACCGAGAAAGCTTAGCCGTTATATTTCTTTGCATATCTGTAATATTAAAAATATGGAAACCCACATCACGAAAGGGTGCCACCAACCCGACCATACGGTTCTTGTTTGACGTCATCGGCGACAAGCGAGACTCGCAGGTGGACTATTACTCTTTATCTACATGATGTATATATATATATGTATATGAAAAACACTGTGCAGTTGCACTCACGCTTTCATTTGTGGCCATCATCTCATTCTCTGAGCAAGGGGGTCTCTTCCAAGGTCCCTCCCCACCTTAGGAGTAGATAATATCCTCCGCGCCGAGTCTGATAAGAAGTAGAGGTAGGAGTAAAAGAATGAGAAGACGGCAATCTGGTTGTTGGAAGTTTAACCAGAGGGGTTGCCGTTGAAGGCGAGCTTGTTGACGGTGCCGGAGGGGGACACCGGACAGAGTGCCGCTGGTGGCGATGCTGGCGATGTAGCTGCAGAGCGCGGTGGGCGACCTGGGACCGAGGAGGGTCAACAGGTAGGCGCCGAGGCCAGCGATATGGGGGGTGGCCATGGAGGTGCCCGAGATGGTGTTGGTGGCCGAGGTGGAGCCGATCCAGGAAGACAGGATGCTGGAGCCGGGGGCGAAGATGTCGACGAGGCTGCCGTAGTTGGAGTAGCTGGCGACGGAGTCGGACGAGGTGGTGGCGCCGACGGTGCAGACGCTGGGCTCCGACGCGGGCGAGTAGTTGGCCGCGTTGGCGCCGTCGTTGCCGGCCGCGACGGCCAGGAACACACCCGAGCTGATGAGGCCGGCCGCGGCCTGGTTCAGGGTGGTCGACTTGCCGCCGCCGAGCGACATGTTGGCGACGGTGCCGTTGGGGCAGTTGCGGGTCTGCGCGTCCGAGGCGACGAAGTTGATGCCCGAGATGACGCCCGAGGTGGTGCCGGAGCCCTGGGCGTTGAGGACCTTGACGGCGTAGAGGCTGGTGCCCTTGGCGACGCCGTAGGTCGAGCCGCCGATGGTGCCGGCGACGTGGGTGCCGTGGCCGTTGCCGTCCGAGTTGCTCCGGTCGGCGTAGTTCTGCAGCCAGGTGGCGCGGCCGCCGAACTGGGAGTGGGCGGTGTAGATACCGGTGTCGATGACGTAGGCGCAAGTACCGGCGCCGGCGCTGCTGTCGTAGGTGTAGCTTGAGGTGCTGCGGCTCTTGTGCGAGATGCGAGCAATCCCCACGGCGGGTTGGACTGAGTTACGTAGGCCTTGAGGGAGACAATGGAGTCTTGCTCAATGTAGTCCACCTGTAAAAACAGTTAGGGGATTACTCATCATAACGGGGGCTAGAGTACTACTCACGTCGGGGTGGTTCTTCAAGGACTCGAGAGCGGCGTCGTCAAGCTTGGCGGCGAACCCCTTGAAGTTGTTGTGCCAGACGTGCTCGGCTTCACCTTCGAAGTTGTTCATGGCGCTGTTGATCGACATGCTGTCGGACTGGTCCTTGAACTTGACGATATACTGGCCGGAGATGAGCTTGGCCTCACGGGGTTGCAGCACGGCGGCAGGACCACCCTCTCGCTTGCCGAGGGTAGCCGGGGCGGCCAGAGCCAAGGGGAGAAGAGAGACAGGAGCGTAGCAGACTTCATGTTGATGGTGGTTCAAGAGAATATTTGACTAAGGCCGATGATTGGGTGGTGTGAGTCCAGTGAGTGAGTGACTTGGGACGAAAGGAGAAGAATTCTAGTCGAGGGCATCAAGACTATTTATCCATGCCCGGTTCCAACATCACAGATAGTCGAAGCATGGAGCAGTACCTGGCGACTATGCTGTGTTCGAGCCGCCTTCCTCTTCCGGAAGGCAGGGCCTACAAAGGGTGTTAGTCGAGTAGCCATGGTTATGGCTGCAAGATATGTGGTGCTCCATCCGGACGCGTCACGATGGCAGTATACCGCATATTCAGCGAAAAGGGACAAGCAGAAGTCGACAAAAGCTTTCGTCTCTTATCAAAATCCCAGTCCCGCCAAGTACGAGCCTCACATATGAGGCAGGACTACTGCCGTCATCTGCACTTAGGCTCAAGCGTATCCCCTATGGGTTGAAAGACTAGGACCGGCATGCCATTCGTTAACAAGTAGCTGCGCCAAGTATCGCTTGTCCAGATTTGTTAGGAGAGTGGCGTTGTATCCTTCCCTACACTATAGGTTAAGCGGGGCTACTATATGCGGTATGTGTGAGTGATGGAAAAATCGGGGGAGCCAGGCCCAAATACCCCGGTCAAGACGGCCGGGAGGGGTATAGCGGATCTAATTTTCTCTCCTCTCCATGGCGTGCTCACTGCGCTTCTCGGTGCTATCAGTGATGGATTGGTTCGAGGTTGGGTGCAATTTGGTCTGGTTGGTGAGCCAATACTCACTCTATAGGACATCGAAGGGTCGTCCAACAGTCGAGGCGTATTAGTCTCGCGCTGCTGCATCTGGCAAGTCAGTAAAATAGCTAATACATCGCTGGAGGCAGTGGTATCGTGACTCAAGCATACAGTAACGTGCATATGTCACAAACCTTGGGGTTTGGCATGGAGGCATTACGGCGGAGCACTACTCAAGCTGCCTGTGAAAGTTACATAGTGTAGAGGCGCCCAACTGTGTCTGAAGCCCTGGGAGGTTCTGCAGCACTGGGTACGGCGCGTTCCCGATAAAGTCGTCCTACCATACCAGCATCTTGTCACCTTCCTGGTGAACATGATGCGCATATTGAGTTATGATTCCCCAGCACATGCCAAGATCCAATATATATTGAGAAGCTTGTTCGATGCGCTCGTCTCATTGAGCTCAGGCTTGTCGCAATGGCGCTCGCGACATGATCTCTGCCTTCGCCTTCCTAAATGGGCAACATGTCCTCTGATGTGTCCGGCCAGGGGGGGTTCGCTCGTAATATCCGCCGATAGGCCATTGAGATAGGCTTGCCGTCCTGCTTACGAGGCCGCAGCCACGGGCGAATAGACGTTGGGCATTTTGGATCTGCCGAAGAGGCCTGTCCCAAGCGCAATAATCAATATATCAGGCGGGATCATTGACACGTCGAACCAATGCTGCTGTCGTGCCTATGGCAGCTGGTGTCATGACTCTCCTGATGATTGATAGCGCTCGCAGACTCCTCGCGGGCTGGTCTCCCCCACGGTCGGCCAGTGGTCCGCCCAGTAAATAGATGCAGATGTAACAAACTGATAAGAGAAGTAGCAGTACAGAAACACTGGAAGTGCTTGGTATGGTACATACTTGCTGTGCAATGGTGGGGAGATCCAGCACCCTGTAGACTTGGCATCAAGCTTAAAGCTGGAAGCATGGGCCACAGCCGCCGGCGTTATCCCCCTCCTGCCCACCACGGGCTCTCCCTAGCTCTGTCTGGGCTTAGTTCTCGGCAGCCAGAAGGGCGAGATCGTAGGTATCCTGACGGTTCTTCACCTCCACTAACCGGATCAGAGCTGCTTGACATGGCAGGCCCTTTCCGCTCTTGCATCAACAACTGGTTGGTTTTATCAACACCACCCTATTGGTGATGACGAACGGCCAGAGATAACGATTCTTCGCCGATCTTAAGGTAATTCTCCGTCGCATGTCGTACCTCACATGTCCACTGGCAGGGAAGGAAGGACATGCCGGGGTAAGCGCCCGGTTGCATTCGACGCACTGCAGTCGGCACCCATGCAACACCTATCAGCCTTTATCAATCGCAGCCCAATTCCGATCCGACTGTATGTATCTGTTCCTTTCTATCTCGGTCTACACCGGCATGGAGAGAGTGTGTTGCGATTAGGCGACTCGTCAATCCGGGACATAGTACTTGAGCTGAGCCAAACAAGTCGTGTTACATAGGTCTGCCACCAGCAATGGCAAATAACCTCAAAACTCAGCGTATTGCGGGCATCGCCTAATGGATGGATGTGTGTGGCGTTCTCTTTGTCTAAGCCGATATCATCAAAGTCCCTACATGTCATTCCATGTGCTGCCTAGAATTGGCATGTTCAGTGGGTAATAAAAATAGCAACATTGATCTTGATTCGGCCGATGTTGGGCCTGTCACTCTTCCCAGTCTCGCTGACATCCCGGATCAGCAGCAAGGGTTCATCTGAAGCCGTCTGCTGATTATCGGACCAGCAAAAGGTGTGTTTATTTGGCAACGATCATCGCGATCCCCGGCAACTAACACGACCTTTTATCCACTGGAGCACACAAGCCCAAGACCCTCTGCAACCTCTAGACGACAACCTGCTCTCACATTAGCCCTGATTTCAAAGCACTTTTCAAGACAATTCCACTCCCCCACAGTGCGGCTCGGACTGAAATAGGCAAGTAGCTAGGACGCCTCGAAGCTATACTTATGCAATGCTCCCCAAGATCACGTATCAACCCTAACGAATAGGAAGGTATAAGGAAGGAACAAGGCCGAGATGGCCAGCCAAGCTATGCTTCGAGGCCATCAAGGTCCAAGTTTCCGGCCTTCTCTGTTAGCTATCTATCTTATCACTGGGGCCGTTCATGTGTAAAGAAACCAGCTGTATCTATCAATGGTACTATCTCCAGGTGTTTTCCTACTATGTTGGTGTCACATAGCAACAATGCTATTGCCAGTGGCAACACAGCAGCCTTCACGCTTTGGCATTCCCAATACTCTTCCCTTTCGGCCGGGCTTCAAGACACAAATAAAAACCCTGGGTCGGTGGCATCACTGGCTCCCACAATGACATAGCCGCATTATACCCTCAATGGGAAGGTAGTGCTTGACTTGCATATGCATACAACGCCTCTACACGAAGACCTCTCGCATTCCGTCTTTCTCGGTTTCCAGAATCCTGTCGCTTTACATACAGCATCCTGATCCTGGTATCTTATACTCTTGACTAATGGCTGTTGATAAGTACGAGTCATGGTTAGACGGGTTCCAGTCACATGTTCGTAAGTCTCGCCGGATGCTACGCGCCTTGCCATCTTCTCTACCACGTTCCTTACTGAGACCTACTTATACCTACTACAACAACTCATGATGAGCCTCGGCGTATCTCCTGGGCCCGAGTGATGATAAGGAGTTGACAGCCAGCCAAGCCCTTCATTCCGCGGGGGCCGCGATGCATTTCTACTACGAAATAGAATATGGTGGCATTGTAACATGTCGTATCAGTGCTTTATCATGTATCCCGGTGTGAAAACATATGGCTTTACTAGGAGTCTAAGGCACTAGTATCCTGATAATTTCTGGCATATCTACTAGGTTTGGATTACTTAGTCGCTTTCAAGAACTTGTGTAGAGCCGGATTCTCAGATGTGAAAGACTGATGAGTTGATGGAATTTTGGCCTGTGACTCCCATCCCCAAATGAGGTTTCCGCATTGTTCGAAGCCTTAGAGTTACGAATAACGGACCGAAATATCAGCTAAGAAGGTCATGGGGAAGCAACTCTGGCGGCATTCTCAAGCCGTGTCAGATAGGTGTTCATCACAAATAGGACGGTTTCGGAAATGGCTAGTGCCATTAGATGTCGCGCCTAGTTCATCTCGGAATCTGAGACCATCGTGAACTATCAAGGCGCCATAACGTTAGGGTGGCAGAGGTAGGACGGGGAGTAGCAAGGAGCCACTGCGTCGACAAAGAGCGCCAGATTCGCTAGTCTCATCGACACGGACCGAACCTGATGCAGGAAGAGACTGACCCGGCTTACAGCTTCGTACCGAGCTTACCGAAAGCGTACGTCTATAGCCACTACTTATAGTGTGCCATCATGCTTGTATACGAATTCTCATGCCACGAGAGTGCCGAATTAGAGATGCTATCCAGGTGCTCTGGCTGTAGCTCAACGGTGTCTAAAGGGGCTTTCTAGGAAGAATGATCAGAAGACCAGAACATCTGAAGTCTACTATGAGTTACTGATTGATACCACGATAAAGTAATATCGTGTGCTGAGAGGTTATGATGTCCTGAGCAGCATTGGAAAGGATCTATCCTCAACTTGATTTGTTAAGACCTTGACGAGCATTGTACGCACTTGTAGCAAAGGAAACAACCCTTCCAAGTCTCTTAGATTACGCAGAACAGGGATGATGTAAGTTGCCCTGGGCGTCTGTTCGATATACTCAAACACCGGGAGCTGTCGTGTTGCTGTAGGTTGTTAATAATAATACCGATGATACTCTTTATTAAAGGTGCCTCGGGACTTGTGGTAGTGAATCCAATTGGTAGATAGATAAATATGGCCTGAATGGACTCAACCAATTCATGGATCTCATTATAGGCCAGGGAACCAAGTATAAGTAGCTAAATTACTCATGAACGAAGTAGGAGGTGCACATTAAAGGCATATAAGTTATATATCAAAGGTTGGCCCCCTTTCCACCTTTAGATATTCCGCACCACTCGCCCATGTAAACTAGTATCAGTTGCTTCTGCGCATCTCTATAGACGATGCCACTTAGTAGCGCGCCGGATTTGATTACAATCGAACTATAATGATCCTATTTACGTATATTTCATATTAACAGTTGGGCACCTGGGCATACGAGTCGGTCCCAATGGACCAGGAAAGGGGAACCCTATATCTTTGACACTCCCGTAATAGTCTTGCACAAGTCACTTACGATTACGATGCATTAAGAATCCGCATAATTTGATGTATCAAATCGAACCTTCCAGGAACTATTGATTTCAGGCCACAATGTGAAACTCTTTTGCGAAGCCTGGTCAGTTGACCCAAAGTCTATCTAGACTAGATTGTGATTTGAACGACGAAAGGGGAGGCACGACCTCGCATGGCACAAACGGGCTGACCTACCAAACGCCAAACGTCGAACGTCGCTTCCCATCTAAACAGCAAAGCAAACCATTTGCTTCCTTCCAGTTTCAATTAGGCAGCACTCTTCGTCGTGTTTCCTGTTTACCTCTCTCTTCCCCTCTCATATCACCGTCCTTCACAGGATGCGATAGCCACCCACAAAGGCATCAGTGACTACCATCTACCACAGCTGAATCCTGCACCTTGGTTTAAGAGATCGCCAGCCTTCTTTTCCAGTCTCCAACCCCATCCATAGCTGGACCGAAGTTACTCGGGTTCTTCGTTCTGAATTAGACTCCCGTAGTCCACTGCATGTTCTAAATGCGCTATCATGTCCCAACCCCTGCCGGATCATGAGGAGTGGACAGATCCGAGAGGAGCCGAGTCCCAAGAGTCATTCACGTACTCTACCAAACCGTACTCTCAACAGTTGCCGTGTCGCTCGGATTGGAACGAGCTCCAGTACATAAACGAAGAGCACAGTCAGCTCGAGAACGACAACAACCCGATGGACATGGGCTCTTTGGTGAAGCACCAGCTGGACCAACCACCTACCACAGAAGAGAATGCCAACACAACGCTTTCCAATGCAGGACTGGGTAATCTGATTCCGCATCCCCATCTTGGCGACCTTCAGCAAGAGGTGAACAATACATTTTCGTTTGCGCAACATGATCTTCGCAAGTCTTCTCAGGAACGCCGATCGGGTCAAGAGATGAGTTCCACCACGGCCATAGCTAGTGGAAGTGACCATTCGAATGCACAGATACCGACCCAACGCATCAGCATCCCACACCCAAAAGCTTCACCAGTCCGAACCCGTGCATCTTCCATCAAGAAGTTGTCCCCAGTGAAGGCCAGAGAGATCGTGCGACTTGCCCCGGCCTTCTCGAATACCCTACTCCAACGCGACGAGATTATAAACATCAGAGACCAGCAGGGTGATTTTCAGGAGCATCACCACATGTATCACCACCACGGCCCGAAAAATATCACATCGCCAGGAGGAATACATAGCGATGGGACTGAAGGACGAGACGAGGTGATACAATCAACTCACGAGGAAGAAGAGCCTCTGTCTCAAGGTGCCCATCCCTCAGCCGCTCTACAGCTCTCCATCACCAAGCAACACGAGAGGCAGAGAGAGTCGACCAACACCGGTAGTTCCTATGCTTTTGTTGAGAAACCATCCATAAGTCCGGAACGACCGGATGATGTGTTCACCGAGGTGCCTGTTTCTATTCCAGCCCCAGAAGGCTTGATAAAACAGTCTTTAAGCGAATCTGGAAGTACCAGTATCAACAATATAACCCCTACACGCCCTGAGGCAAAGACGAGACAGCCTCTTGGCACGGAGAAAAGCAACACGGGATTGCAAGTTCAAGCCTCTAGAACAACTCGACCCTCCCACAGTCGGCCTCTGGAACCTAGCAAACATGCCCACAATGCTGCGAATCCTCACCCAGGAAGACAACGCCCGGAAGTAACCAAGAATGAAGGACCAGGGGACCTTACATTTTCCCTCGCAAGACAAGAGAGGCCACGACCTCGGCAAGAACCAATTGATCGAGCACTTCGGCAACCATCCCAGGTGCAGTCTGGTCGAAGACACCCAGCGACACCGGCTATGACAAGACCAGTAAGAATTGAGCCTGCGCAGATTCAACCATGCAGACCTCTTTCTTCTAGTTCAAATGTTTCTAAACGCCGGGCCCCTCAGCCCAAGTCGCCCCAGCCAAACATTCTAGGGTAGGAGAAAGACTGAACAATGACTTCATGGGACTGACAACTCAATGGAACTCGTATTTCAACAGGCTCGATGAGTACCGAGATGGTGTGGAAAGCGAGCTGGCGGCGCTCCAAGAGCACATCGAGGTACAGAAGAAGGACATTGAAGGATACCGAGATGAGATACACACACAGTCTCAGGTCATTGATCGAACTGTAGCCGAGAGAGATGAATGGGCTGCACAAGCCGAACAGGAGAGAAAAATAGCAGAATCATCCACGTCAAAGGTGCAGAAACTACACGGAAAATGTCAAGAGTTCAAGAACCAGCTCAATGCAGCGACCGAAGAGCATCAGAGGCTTTACCGCCGTAATAGAGAGATGATTTTAGCTGCGCAAAAAGAACATGAATCGAGATCAGAAAGAATACAGCAAGAGAACGAGAAGATACGAGCTAATATCCAGGCGAGTGTGATTGAAGTCTCGAGAGAGGCTCACGAACAAATAGCCAAACGTATGTGTTTTAACCCGACATAGACCATGAAAAGATGCTGACAGTATAACAGTCAACGAGGAAACATCGACTCTTCGAGTCCAGCTGGACGAACGGCAAAAAGCCCTGTCCAATGAAAAGGACATTGCCGAAGGTCTGAGAAAGGAGCTCGACCAGGCCCGACTGCTGCTTAAGCAGAACGTTCAAACGCTTGCATCTCAGAATGACAAGATCTTGGAGACCTTGAAAGAGTGCACAAAGGATGAGTTTCATGAAAACTTGAGCGAGCAAACTCATAAGCTTGACACAGTTTTGAAGTCTGTTGAGGACGTCAGGGTATCAAATTACGGGACTATTACCGATCTGGTACAGTCATTGAAGAATGACTTCGTCAAGGACATGTCCAGTACAATCCGGGAAGAAATGACCTCGAAGCAGCCGGTCACGGAGGCAGACAAGGAGGTGCTAACTGCTGGCATTGGCTCAATCCAAGAGCTTTGCGACCACATTTACAACCAAGTAAGGGATGACCAGCACTCGCAACACATACAGTATATGTACCAAGAGTCGCAACACCATCTACAAACACTCGAGGAAAGATTGCAGGAGACCCTTGAGCAGTGGGAACAGGCCGAATCCTGGAACTTCGAATTTGGCCAGGCAAATGAAGAACTCCGAGCAGAACTTGTAGCACTTGGAGAGGAGAACAGGGGGCTACAAATCAATGCTGACGCCATCGAAGCTTTGAATGACGAGAACTGCTCTCTAATGGAGCAGATAGAAAAGCAGCAGGAACAAATCAGTGTCAGTTCGAATCTGGAGGACCAAGTGGCTTCTCTTGAGGCCACTATTTCAAGCCTACAGAACGAGGCCGAGGTTAGCCAATACCTCGAAGATCAAGTTGCTTGTCTAGAAGACCAGATCACTGAGAAGGACAAGATGATCAAAAACTCAGACAAGGTGTCAAAGCAACTTGAGGCGAGTTTGGAGAAGGCCGTTCAACGATCGAAAGGAACTGAGCAGCGCATCCAAGACGACCGACAGCAACTTCAAGAGCGTTTGCAATCCACCGAGAAGGAGCGGTCTCGACTTGAGAAGGACTTGGCAACTGCAAGAGAAAGAATTCAAGAGTTGTCATCGGCTCGTTCCGCAGAAGAAACTGAGATGCGAAACCTTCGCTACAAAATGGAGGTGCAAAACGTAACCATCGAGGAGTTCACAAAAGAGGTACAAACAACGCAACAGATCCAGGAGCAGCTGAAATCATCGCTCAAGGACTGGGTAAAAGACTACAAGGAGATCGAGCACATGAAAAAGCTCTTTGAGCAGATTGACTGGTCCCGTATGGATAATACAGGATCAGCTGCAGATTTCATGGAGGAACGCATTCGACGAGTTGTGGTGCAGTCGCCAATGCCGATGATAGGTGAAAAGGTCATAGAGCCTCCTCCATCAGTGGAGCAAGAGCGGGAGAGCAGAAGACAGGCAATACCTCCCAAATCGATCATGAGAGTAACGCGCGCAAGTGCCAGAAACACTGAAGCTCTAGATGACTCAGCCGGTTCTCAGCCGATGCCCGAGAAGCCCCTCGTTTCGAATCATAGCATGTACAACCGTCCGGTCCAGGGTGCAACCAACGATCATTTGGCTCATGAATCTTTGGCTGCTAGTCAAAAGCGAGCCAGATCAAGCTCTGTCCCCAGTGATACTGGCCGAGGAAACGATGTTGAGCATGCAAACAAACGAGGCAAATCAGTTGACCCGACAGGTACCCAATCTTCCAACGGTATCCGACCGAAATTCTCACAGTCCATGAATTATGAACCGCAGGATTCGGAAGATGAGATCACGGAGAAGGACATGTCAACGCGGACCTTTGGGGGCAACCTGCGAGGGGAGCCACTGCCGAAACGAACCTCCAGCTTAGTGACTTACGGTCGAGAAAACTCCGATCCATACAGTACAAGTCAATCTTCTATCGCTTCAAGCCAAACCATGTCTCAGGGATCGCTTGGTAGTCAGCTGTCTAGTGCCCTACCTCGTATGGAGGGATCTTCGCAGGGCCAGGGCCAGAGTCAGCAACGAACACTGCCCTTCAAGCACCGGTTTTCGAAGTCATAGTCGAATGCCTGGGAACTCTTGAGGTCCGAGTGGGACATGGAAAGTGCTTCCGCGGTTTGCTGCTGTTAGGTTGAGAGGTTGTTTTTGTTCTCGAGTGCGCTGTTGTCCGCCCTCCTGGCCACAGTGATTCCATTGAACGAGCGTTGTCCAATTAAGCAATTCTTTTCAAGGAGGACTACTCATTTTTCGCATGTTGCTGTTATTGTTGCTGGAGATGGAGAGGACACAAAGATGGGTGGCATCTATTGGGATGGATGGTAGTGTAGTATGTTGCAAGTGACGAGAGTGTTCATGTAGCTAAGAAGCCGAGCTCCCAAACCAAAACGCCTAGTTCGTTGCCTATGCTGATGATGTTTGATCTCTCAGGCTTTCTAATGGTACACACTTATACAGTAATGTACAAGTTGCCAGCGACTGTTGGCCAGATCGTGTTTGGCCCTCTCGGATTCCATCTTGGTCTCCATCCCGGCAAGCCCGTTAGAGCATTTCTCATTCCATACGTATGGCCATCGCTTCCGTTTTATTGTAGGCGTGTAAGATCATTTGCCTTTTCGTTTTTGCTCGAGGAAAAGAACCTTTTTCCGTACTAAAGGGACAGCGACGTTAGCCAGCAGCAACGTTGACCGACAGACCATACAACCAGGGCCGGATTGAAGGGATGGATCGTACCGATTGGGTCGTATTTAAGCATGCTCATCGGCCGTGCCACTCGTGGTCGCGTGAATGAGTAGAAAAATCCGGTCATGGCCATGGACAAGAGGCGCACGTTGATCATGCGAGCCTTGGCTGTGCGGTTGGTCGCAGAGTCAGCAGTGATCAATACTTGCAGTTCGGGTCCAGAAGGGTGGGCACGTACGTTTCTTAGCCATGATGGGCGATGTCTTCAGTCAATTGGACCGAACCGAGGTATGCGACAATGTTCGAAGGTTCGGTTGTCGCTTCGAAATGGCCATGGAATTTTGGTGGAGCTCATCTAAAGATGTGGCTTGAGGGCAAGTGTGACTGACATAACACTTTCAAGCCACACCTCAACAGCCAACAGCTGTCGTGGCTTGGCGGGACAGCTCGCGCGACCGCCCACTCAGGGTCCTCCTGTCTAGTTGTACTTGAAACAAAGTGTGGCTCCCTAACAGCCCCTGCGTTGTTAGCAGTTGAAGGTAATCGATGGAGCTCTTGGTTCGCGAAAAACATCTGGCCATTTCCGCCGAACAACACATACTGACAACGGAGCCTCAACAGCGGGCTGTTGAATATTTTGTCTCTGTACTGAGCCCTATTGGTTGAAATCCAGTTCTTGCATTATTGGAGTTGTTGATGCAATTTTTTGTCGTGTTTTCACCATCGATCTTTCCCACCTACTTTCATTCACTATGGCCCCTCGCACACGGTCGTCTAAGAAGGAGACGCGGAAGGAAGAGCCACCGCCGATAGACCCCAATTCGTCCTTCACCCCAGAAAGTTTTGAGCGCGAGTTGAAGCAGCTCAAAGACCAAGCCCAAACCGAGACTTGGTCGAAATGGCTTCTTGAGCAGGGTCAGGTCTACGGCAAGGCTGCTTCACTGCTGACCATACTCGGCGTATATGCCAATGTTTCCCAGTTGACCCTCTCGCCCGTATATGGCGGGATCCCCTCGGCCATATGGCACAACTACGTGTTAATGGCGGCAGCCTTTGTCGGCTGGTCTGGAAACCTGTTCTTCAAGAGAAATTTGCCTCTCAAGACATGGGTGATGCTGCCCCTGATTGCTGCCTACATTCCCATGGTGCAGTTCTATCTGTTCAAACTGAGCGGCACACTGACAGCGTATTGGGGCCCATTGGTCACCGAGGCGCTGACCTTGTTTTCCTCTCATGACCTTGACCGTGGCCTGTGTAGCCGACGTTTTGGAGCTTCTTGATCTTTCGGGTTTGCCCAAATGGGCGGCAGATGCTGCCCCCGGTTTCGGTTCATACGGAGTATACAAGTTTGCCGAGATGCTTTCCGCGGACCAATTGGGAAGCCACATTGGCAAGTCCATCATTTCGACCAGAGTCGGTCTTGAGTTGGTGCTGGCTGGGGCTTACACGGTTATGGCACCCTCGAAGTACTTGCTGTTCGCTGTTCCTGCGCTTCTGCATACTGCGTTCCTCAACACGCATCTCATGACCCCCATGGCGACACAAGCTCTCAACGCATCTCTGGGAACACAGCAGTGGTCCCTGCTCGACAGACGCGAGTCGTTGACAGGCTACATGTCCGTGCTTGAAAGCCATGAGCGGGGCTTCAGGGTCATGAGATGTGACCACAGTCTCCTCGGCGGCGAATGGACGAACCTGGAGAAGCCGATCGTGGCAGAGCCCATCTACGCCGTGTTCACTATGCTCGAAGCGGTACGCCTTGTGAAGGTCGAGAAAAAGGTCCCCGATAACCAGGCCAAGGCGCTCAATATGTAAGTAATGTTATTTTTTGCCCATCAGGATTGTGTATGTACTGAACATTTCCCAAGTGGTCTCGGAATTGGAACGTCTCCATCGGCTATGATTGCCCATGGGATTGACACCACCATCGTGGAAATTGACCCCGTCGTCTACGAATACGCCGTGAAGTACTTTGGGCTTCCTGCAAATCACACAGCCGTCATTGAGGATGCAGTCAGCTACACTGCCCGAGCTGCGTTGGAGGAGCCGGAGCATTATGACTACATTCTTCACGATGTTTTTACCGGCGGAGCCGAGCCTATCCCACTCTTTACGCTGGAGTTCCTCCAGTCCCTAAACACTCTCCTCAAGCCAGATGGTGTCATTGCCATTGTAAGTTAACAGTCCCCACGATCCCCAGATTTTCTCTAATGAGCCCTCAGAACTATGCCGGCGACTTCTTGCTGCCTCCTCTGAGCAGCGTCATGCGCACTATTAGAGAGGTCTTCTCCTCATGCCGCGTATTCCGCGAGTCAGAGAAACCATCCGAGGATGAAATTGCAAAGTCCGGGCAAGATTTCGACAACGTAGTAGTCTTCTGCAGGAAGACAACAAAGAAGATCGCGTTTAGGCACGCCGTCGAAAGGGACTTCCTGCAAAGCATCGCACGGTCGCAATTCATGGTGCCAAAACATGAAGTGCCCGAGTCGGCTTTCTTGAGCGGCGATAAAGTAGGCCTAGTGCGAAACAACCAAACCGACGTCCTCGTCAAGCACCATGATCAAACAGCGCTTGGCCATTGGTCCGTTATGCGAACTGTTTTGCCTAAGGAGATTTGGGAGAGCTGGTAAGCTGTGCAGGAATCCTCGAAGTTTTATATATATCAGTTTGCCATGGTGCCACTATTTTGACATAGTTGGTTTAATTACGGAGCTATGGATAGGAGAATCCCATGACCATGCGTGCCATATATGGACTCTCGATGAAAACGGACATAGGACCCAATTTGCCATGAGTATTACTCGTCCAAGGGTGTGTCCAAGTGAAGTCATTTGATCTCATCTGCCAATTTGGAAGCAATCTCACCGTATAAACATGATCGGCCTGCACATTGCACCCTCGCTACGTGGCTACGTGGTTGACTAATTTCTCGTTGGCCCATATGGGCCTTCCACCACGCCATGTCACAGCACGGGCTTCCGTCCGACCATGTCCCGGCGGGACTAGGAACCAAACCCGGTGATGAAGCCTGGCAACCGCTTGGGGAGGAGCCAATTTCGCTGTACCTATATGTACCTATATATAGGCGAATATGCTGTTCAATGTCCTGAATTGGGCAAAATCCCCCCCCCTTTACATATTTGAACATTTTTGAATCTTGAACCCCCTCATGGGCAAGGACACCAATAACATTGAATACGATATCATCGTTATCGGTTCGGGCCTAGCCGGCATATGCACTGCGCTAGAAGCCCTTGAGCACGATGAGACCCTCTCGGTGCTCCTGATCGATGACGCCGGTAAGCACGCCCATCCCGAACCGCCCGGAGTCGGCGACTTGGACGCGCTCATAGGCAAAACGAACAACGCCGAGACGCGCGAGTGGCTGAAACAACACCGCGATGCTTTTGTCCGGGATATCTCCCCAGGTCGATTGTCATCGTGCATGGCTTGGCCGTTCCGGAAGGAGAGAGCTGCGACCGAAGCCGCCTCAGAGGCGTTGCTAAAGCACTCGAAGACAGCACCGGCGGGCCTACTGCCATTGTTAGAGTACCGCCCTGCTTGCCGAGCTGTGCGGTTGGTTCTTGGGTGTGATGATGACGGAGCGCGGAAGCTGCTGGCGGAGAAGGGTACTAAAAATACTAAAACAGTGACGGGTGTCGAATGTGAAGTTCTCCCGCCTATTTACCTGGCTTTGAAACGCTGCCTACACCTCAATCGCTGGATCTCGCGCCATACCACTAGCATCATCGATATTCCAAAGATGCCCGCGAAGCGCATTCTCTTCCGTGCCCGTCTCGGGGTCGTGCTGGCGACGGGGGACCCTTCGTCGTGTAATGCGCACGCGCCATCGTCACCGCCGCCGAACTCGCACGGCAGCAGTAGTTCGGGAACCGCTCTGGCACGACAGGTCGGAGGCGACGTGGCCTGCTTCTATTGCTTGGAAAAGCCGACGGGGCCGCCGCCGCCGCCTTCGGTCTTGCCGCTGGCCCGCACGCACATGTGTGGCATTGCGGTCGCCCACGAGAACGGGCCGGCGCTTCGCGGCCGAGGATATGGAGGGCAAGGCCTTTTCCAGGGAGCTGGGGCGCAAGGCGGGCGGAGAGGCCTTCCTCATCCTCGATGCGCGACAATGGGCCGCGGCGACGAAGAAGCCGCAGCCGAAGCAGGGCCAGGAAGAGAAGAAGAAAAAGAAGACATTTCCCAGCGTCAAATGGAAGCGGGACCAGCAGCAGCAGCAGCGTCAGCATCGCCACCAAAAGGCAAAGAAGCTCGACCGCCTCGCGCACAAGATCGGCGTCGACGCCGACGGGCTGGGCAAGGCCGTCAGCGAGTACAACGAGGCGATCCGCGCGGGCCGCGAGGACGCGTTCCGCAAGAAGCCGGAGCACTGCCGGACGGCGCTCGAGAAGGCGCCCTTCTACGCGCTGGACATCTCGCTGCCGCGGGGGCGGTCGCCGACGCCGCGGCGGAGGCCGAGGGTGGTCGGGTTTATCCGTGTTGACGAGGAATCCGGGCTCGTACTCGATGATGACAACGACGACGACGAGAACGAGGGGGGACATGTCGTCATCGGGGGGCTGTATGCCGCGGGAACATATTCGATAAGTGGTAGTGTTAGTGGGGGTAGTGATGGGGCTGTTTACCCGTTAGATGAGAAAATCAAGAACGACGGGCTCGATGACATCGCGGCAAATGTGCGTTCGGGCCGGAGGGCGGGAAGGCATGCTGCTGCTGCTGCTTCCAGAAAGCATGATACACTCTCGAATGGGGAGGAGGGGAATGGTCAAGAGGTGGAGGAGTGTGCAACCAATAACCAATAGGCCAACCCACATCGTATAGGCTTTTCCTTCGCAACCATTGACGGTTTTCGAGTATTCGAAAATAGCCAATTCGCATAGCTCCAAACGTGGGGACTGATCTATTTGGCTATGGACAAGGGAGGTAGAACAGTCTTCCACGGCAACCGTCAGCTATGGACGAAAAGAGAATACATAATAATGACAAGCCGACGCGCCATCACTACCCTGCTCTTTTACATACCGAATGCTTCTATTGTCTATAATATTTCCGAAAGTCGCTTTTTGAAACGTGCCCATCCATCCTCCTGTCTCTCCGGGTACTCCTAACTTTTCACCACCTGTTCCTGTTCCTGTGCCAAGGTTCTTAGATTTTCCTCTTGACCAACCCCTTAAAAAAGTCGAAACTGTTCTCGTCGCTCTGCAGCGCCCATATCTTGCCCGACCCGATCTCCTCGGCCCGCAGCATGCCCCAGTCCCGCGTGATGCCGACGATGCGGGCCTTGACCCCGCCCTCAGCCTCGAGCGTGACCTCCTGCCGTCCGTGCAGCCAGTGGCTGTAGTAGATGTGCTCGAGCTCGGCGGTGAAGCCCTTGCGGACGAACAGCTTGTATAGCGCCTCGAGCCGCGTGAGGATACGCGCGACGAGCCGCTCGATCCGGAACGGCGCGAGGTGCGACGGCAGCAGCGCGTCCAGTGACGTCGTGGGACGGCCATTCGTAGTGTTGATCCCGATGCCGAGTACGATCTGGTAGGCGCCGTCGGCGTAGGCGCAGTTGGCCAGGATGCCGCCGATCTTGACGTACGTGGGTTCCTTCGCCCGCGGGTCCAGCGCGTAGATGTCGTTGGGCCACTTCAGCTTGACGGGCACCTCGCCGTAGCCCTTGTCGTAGCCCTTGACCGCCTGCACGATCGCGATGGCGGCCAGGTACTGGATGAAGACGATGGGCCGGGTGGGCGCCAGGCGGACCGGGTGGTTGATCACCGTCGACATGATGAGGGACCCGGCCGGCGACACCCAGACGTTGTTGCCGCGTCCGCGGCCGGCAATCTGCGTCGTAGCCGTCAGGGTAAAGCCGTCGGGCAGCTTCGACAGGAGGCTATAGTTCTTTTCTAGGAGCGTGTTCGTACTGGTGACGACTTCACCATACATCAGGTGGTCTCCCCACTCCTCCGCATCCGTATCCACCTCGCGATATGCTTTGAGCCCGGCGTAGAAGGCATGATGGTTGAAATAGGGGGTCTCCTTGGTGTCAGGCCAGGCGGTTTCATGGACTACTATTCTCTTCGTAATAGAAGAGTAGTCGACAATGCCAACCTCTTCTGGAACCACTTTCGAAGCCTCACCAGCCTCACCATTTGTGTCTGGCAAGGCTTCCTTTAACTCGTGCGTATCCCATCTCGTCTCTTCTTTCTCGAGATGAAACGTATCTTGCTCCCCCTTGATGAACTCTTCGCCATCCTTCCGCGTGATGACTTTCCTCTAAAGAGTGCAGCAAGATGTCCACTTCTCCCTTAGTCAGCGACGACAGATGAAGCTTCGACAGCGAAGGTATAGCAGACGTCTCCGGGCTCACCTCTAGACCAAGCTTAGCCAGGCATGCTTTGAGAAACGCCGTACGCTCATCATCCGTGGCCGTCAGGGCCGCTATCAGCTCGTCGTAGCCCGGAACATCATACTGCTTACTCAGGTTGAGGGGAGAAAACTCGGGGTGGGGACCGGACAGTAATGCACTGCCCAAGCCAACTTTGCAGTGCACCAGAGCAGCCTTTTCCTTGCCGCCGTCTACATCCAGGTCGGCAGCATACGAGGCAAGCACCTCGACGTCGTCGCCGAGCTCGCCACGGAATGGCACGAAGACGCCGCCGCCGTTGTAGTAGCTTGTGACCTCATCCGGCACAGCGCCTGTGCCCTTGAACATGTCCTTGCGGACCTTGAGCGTGACGGCACGGGCGCCCTTCTCGCTGTGGTACTGGAAGCCCGCGAAGGCGCCGCCACGGCAGATGCCGGGGAAGAAGGCCAGCTCGCGGGAGCCGACGACCTCCATCGGCTTGTGGCCGACCTCGAACTCGCACTTCTTGCTGCCGTAGTAGGCGCCGGCGCAGAAGCCGAGGTAGGCGCCGCCGCGCCGGACGTACGCGGCGATGACGGCGTTGCCCGGGCCGTTTAGGGCGCGGCAGTAGCCGAGGTCGGCGCCGCCGGGGAAGACCAGGAGGGCGCACGAGGGGCCCCACGGCTCCTTGAGCAGGGTGTTCTCGGTGATGGGGATGACGGCGTAGTTGGGCGACAGGAGCCGGCGCAGCGAGTAGATGGCGTGCTTCACGGACTCGATGGTCGTGCCGGTCCCCGTGTAGACCAGGACATTGAGTTTACGGGGGAGGGGCCATGATGCCGGTCCCGGCGAAGAATCCCAGATGACTGACGTGGATGGGATGTGGCACAAAGACAAAAACTGAAGTAGAAAGTTTAGGCTGGGGGGCGACAGGATTTTTACGAGACACTTCCCATATTAAAAGAAAAAGGGTTGTTCAGAATACAGTCAGACTTCGGATATTGTGGGTTGGTTTCTTTTATTATTAGTTGTGATACCACATCTGAGACCGACTACCGAGCGGGCGGTCGGGGCATAAATATGGTCCGTGGGGTGACTACCACAATCCACAACGGCAAGTTACTTCCCTATAAGCCACTACGACCAGTCTAATAAACGTACGAGAGACCATCCTCATCACACTACTATCTCCTACCCAAAGATGTCGAACGAAGAAAATGACAAGACTACGCAGAGTGCTCCGGACGACGATGAGCCGGACGAGTGGTGGGTTGTTATATATGCTATGACGTTGCAACAGCTGCATCTTACTAGCTAACACACACCCGCTTCCTCATGCAGGGACAAGCGAATCTTCAGCACGGGATGTGCAGGTAAGCCTTGAGAGTCCATGCGAAGGAAGCAACGATCCAATCACTAACTCAAAGACACCCAACTGGTAGACGAGAATGCCAAGATGACTGACTGCTACTACGACAAGAAGGACTGGCGCCAGTGCAAGAAAGAGGTGAGCCCCGTCGTACCAACCCATCCATTCAGCCATGAGAAGAACTGACAACAGACTGTCTCGAATCTAGATGGAGATATTCCGGGAATGCTGGAAGAAACACCACAACGACGAGAGGACATCTATGAAAGATGCATGATGTGATGGATTGTCGTTCCATGCCGGAGTTGTAAACTTGATACACCCCTACATGAGCGAGAGCCAAAATCGAGATAGAAATACTGGAAATCACCAATCAATCTACTTGTTGTAAACAGTTCTCGATACTCACGACTGCATGTTTATAGCTGAATAGAAACGTTTTGTTTGTTTCAATGACTGCTGTTCGACGGGGGGCTGATGCTATTCTTGGTAGCAGCTGTCCGTTTCGCCGTTTCATAGGCCACCCATCGGCCCGCTAAACACCCGCCATTGCAAGGCGCCGCTAGCAGCCAGCAATTGATCTGATCCCTGGGGTTCAATCCAATCGAGCATCGAAAATTTGGACAAGAACTCGTCCCTTGGAAAACCCCGATATCTGGATTCTCTCGCTCTCTTCGACAGCCACCACCACCACACAGTCAAGACACACGAGATTTAGACATAAAACATCATGGCGTCGCGTGCTACCAATTGCTTGCGCATTGCGTCGCGCCAAGTTGGCCTTGCCACAAAAGCTCCCACCCGGAGCATAGGGTCAATCTCCAGGGCAAGGCAATATCCTTCGAGCACCGCACCCAGGGCGGCCACCACCACCACCACCTCCAAGCCCACGACCTCCTCGTCCTCCACGACGACCGCCACCAGATCGACGCCTCCCGCCGCGACAAAACCGGCCACCACCGCCGCCTCCTCCACAACAAACGGCACCGCCGCCTCCAAGGTCGCATCCTCGGCCTCCCCGCCCGCGCGCGACCCCATCCCCGCCGTCTCGGGCATGCCGCTGCCCGACGCCCCCTCGGCGGCCGGCCAGGACCAGAAGCCGATCGACTGGTCGTCGTCGTACCACGGCCTGGGCACGTCGACCTTCGGCCCCGAGGTCGCCACGGTCCTGCAGGCGCCCCTCGACGCCGACGACATCGAGGTCAAGCCCGACGGCATCATCTACCTGCCTGAGATCAAGTACCGCCGCGTGCTCAACGCCGCCTTCGGGCCCGGCGGCTGGGGCCTGGCCCCGCGCGGCGACCTCGTCGTGCAGGACCGCCTGGTCAGCCGGGACTATGCCTTGATCGTCCATGGACGGTATGTTGTCTATCCACCCCTCTGACCCTACAAACAAATTCAGCATATACTAACAACCATTTCCCCCACCACACAGATTCGTAGGCCAAGCCCGCGGCGAACAGCAGTACTTCAGCGAGGACGGCATCTCGACCGCGGCCGAGGGCTGTAAGTCCAACGCCCTGATGCGCACCTGCAAGGACCTGGGCATCGCCTCGGAGCTGTGGGACCCGCGCTTCATCCGCAAGTTCATGAAGGCGCACGCCCAGCAGGTCTGGGTCGAGCACGTCGTCACCAAGAAGAAGAAGCAGATCTGGCTCCGCAAGGACGACGAGGTCCGGTATCCCTTCAAGAAGACGACGTAGAAGCAGTCGTAGTCGAAAGAAGAAAGTCGAGAACAAATCACGATTGTGCGAGGAGCGAAACGGAACGGGCTTGTCTGTACTGTACATCACGACACATAGATATGGCAAATGAGCGGGCGAGAAGTTCGTCCAGAAATACTTGTAGGATGGGATATATACCCCGGATCGTGCCATTAGAAGAAATGGGGAAACAGACGGCGATGATACTAGCCAGATTACGTCCAGGCAAGATGGGTACGGGTTTAGTTCATCAAGTTCAGATATGCCAGGCTAAGGCGCCGGCAGAAACGCTCTGGTCGTATAAGATCATGTTGGACCATAGAATAATGATGCAAGCAGCATCCCTCCAACAAGGCGCAAGCGCTCAGCAAGAAGCTGCTAGGTTCTTCACGACAAGAATGCAGTATTGTCACTCCACCTCATCCGCCCCTTGCGGCCATTTGAATCTAGCAATATTCATGCCCCCCTCATGCGAGAGGGAAAGCCACCGAAAGACGCTTCGCCCAGAACTCCTGTTCCATAACCCTATTGCCGTCCATGCGGTATTCATGTTAAAACGTTATCCATAATCAGGTGATCCAGCGCCATCCATCTAGCTAGGGCTGATCAACACCAGAGCTCTTGCCTCTCGTGGGCGAATCGTTTGACGGTGTGGCCGCCCCTGTCGATCCCCCCATAGTAGTCCCCCAGCCCAAAAAGCTCCAGCCAGCACGGCCGCCGGTAGAACCTGGAGTTGAGGCCTCGGCGCGCCGGCGTAGACCGTTCTCGTCCTCCTCGCTTGCGCTTTCCGCCTCGATCTTCTCGAAGTCGACCTCGCTCCGGCTCTTGCTTAGCGCGCTCCACACACTGTGCCCGCTCGGTGGTCTTTCGAGGCCACTCCCTGCGTTGTTGTGGCCGTTGTTGTCGGCACCGTCGAGGCTCAGGCTCCCCGGTCTGCGGTCGTCGTCCTGTCGCTCCTGGAGGGCCTTAGCCTCGCGGTCGAGCGCATTGAGCACGAAGGCCAGACGCTCCCGCTGCGACGCGATGAAGCTCATCTTCTCCTGGGATCCGCGAATGTTGTCGGGGATCAGCGTTCCGCTCGAACTTATATCGGCCGCCCCGGCCCCTTGCACACCGCGGGTGCCCCCGGAAGAGAAGCCACCTGCCGAGGCGAGAGCGCTAGCGCCAGTCGCAGCGCTCACGGCGCTGGCCAAGAGGTTGTAGAATTCGGTGCCCGCATTCCCGGTGCCCTGGGACGCCCAGCGCGTGGCTGGCACGCTGAACCTAGCGAGCAGCGCCTGCGTGTAGCCCTGCGGCGCCGACTTGGCCCGCACCTCCTCGGCGCTCGGCTCGCTGGGCGGCATGCCGAGCATCTTGGTCTTGACTAGCTCGATGGCCTGGCGCAGGTAGGCCATGCCGGCGGTCCGGAGGCGGTCGTGGGCACTGGCGATGAAGTCCTCGATCTGGGTCTCGTTCTCCTCGAGGTAGGGGTGGAGGTAGGTCTCGTAGAGGTAGCGCGCGCCCTGGGTCTGGGGCAGGACCAGGTAGAGCAGGAAGAAGAGGCGCAGGTAGCTGTAGAAGGGGATCCACCACAGGATGAACTCGAGCCAAGACTCGGCGAGCAGGGCGCACGAGAGGACGGACCAGTACATCAGCCATGGCGTGAGCTGGGTCGGGTCCGACGTCTTGAGGGCTTTGTAGGAGGCGAAGAGGGGGAAGAGAAACGAGGCTATCGAGCTGCGCGGACCATAGTGTTAGATGCGTCACATTTGCCAGGGGGTATTGTAATTGTCAAGGGTAGCCTACGAGAGGAATTTGGGGATTAGGTCGAACATCTTGAGCGTCTATTCTCGATTGCCGGAGGAGGCAGGGGTCGGGAATCGCCTGCAACAAGGCGTTTGTAAGGAAAGGTGAGAAAGAGGAGATGTTGGTTTGCGGTCCGCGTCAGCGCTGTTAAGAGGAAAGGTATGGAGAACCAATTCGAACGAGTCGGGCTCGGCGTCTGATCTAGTCGGACAGACAGACCAGAAGAGAGGTGCGTGTGAGTGTGTAAGACGGGCTTCTCGGCTACATTAGGTTTTAGTTATGAGTGCTTGACGACACAAGAGAGAGCCTTGCTCGAATGACGGTGGGATGGCTTAAGGAGGTGGTGGTGGTGCTGGGCCGTTGTAGGTACGTGTATGGGCGGCCTTGAGGTGGGGTGAAGTTTACATGACATACCCTTGATGTGCGGTGCAGTAAGTAAGTGATGCTGCTAGTAATGCTGCTAGAATGCCTGCAAGTCAGCCAGTCCGCCTCCGGGATGTTGGTAGGGGAATTGGGGGCAGCACGAGACGCTTGCAGGGTCTCTCAGCTGAGGGGGTGGGCAAGTGCGGGCTCAGGTGGTGTGCAATTGAGGGGCATCTGGGCTGTGGAATGCAAACCCCAGATGGTTCGGGTGCATGACCTGAGCGCCAACCAACCCCACGTTTTAGGTACTTTGGTACTGTAGGTCAGTTGCAGCTCACCATCCAACATCAAATGCTTGTCTAAGTACAGTGAGGCTTCGCTGCGGAATCACCTCTGTCAATACCGGCTTTATATAATCACCAATCTCGAAAGTATTGCATCAAGTAACCACGTCGCTTCTATTCAGAGATTCAGTGTCCTTTTCAGCTCTGTGACGCGTCCTTTCCAGGCCCCCAACCCAATCCAGGGGAAATCCGGCAGCCTAGCTAATAATAAGGCAAGGCACCTGACACATCCATCATGTGTATACATTACTTATTTACCAATAAATGCAGATCTCGGAAGACTGTCCAACCTAATCAGGAGGCACATTGCGGTAATTAAAAGCATGCACACGGACGGACAAGTCGTTCTGCATCATACTTTGCAGGTTTGCATTTCCATAACTCTGGTCCATTACCTGCATGAACCCCATCCCAGCCCACCGATCCATCCTTCTTCGATGAGCCTCATGGTTTCTTTCCGGAACCCTTCTGCACAGGGTTATGTGAGCGAGTTGATGTTTCATTTGGCACCATATGGTAATACCTACATACTTTGGAAGAACGCTTCATACCGTCGGCGTGGGAGCCCTTTTGGAGCTGCCATTCTTGTCTGCCGTCCGCTTTCGTCAGTTAAGGGGCTCTTCTTCGGGCATGGATGGGTCGCCAGCGATCTTACTTATTGGTTGATGCGTCCCCTGGAGAAATTTTGCCTGCGTTGCTTTCTTGTTTCTTCTCGATGCTTGGTGTAAGTCTGGGTGAATCTCTGCCGATGCTTCAGTATCCCATTAACCCTCATGGTCGTGAATCATGGCTGTTATATAGTCGATTGCATGGCCACTTTCTCCTTGGACTTAACTACGGAGCGACGGCGGAGAAATTCGTCAGGTCCTTTCCAAATGATAACGTTTTTGGGGGATATCTTCACGATTACGATGCTTTCTCCTAGTATTCCGGCTGAAGTCAGACGGCGAGCCCATGCTGGCACTACCCAATGGTTCGACAAGCATAGCAACAACTCCGGGGATAAGGAGGCATTGTCGAAGCATATTGGAAGACGTCGGCGTATCAAATTCATCTTTCGTGATATGGTTGTTCATGTGAGCCGGAGTCGAGCCTCATCAGCCCTGCACGGATTGGGAACTCACAAGCGAGTGCCGAGGGATATTTTTCCAATCTGGTTTAGTATTTCAAGCTGAAAACGGGGCTCAGCCCCCAACGGTCGACTTAAATACTAGAGAGCCAGATGCTCAGCTCAGGGGCTACGGACAACTCGGCGAGAAGTCTTTTTATCAGTGGGCATATATATGCTAATTCAGGTAAGCAGTCGTCACCGCCGATCTTAACTAAAACCATATGGAAGAATTAGCGCAAGCAAACGCTGCATCCAGTTGCTCTTTATTGTTCACGAATGCTTGGTAGACTTATGAGGCAATATAAATCTTGCATACCAATCCTCGAAGCAGTGCTCCATTTACACAAAGTGCACAATACATCGATTCCATTACCATTATATACTGTATCTTCATTGTTAGAGGTCCTGTCTGTCCCCTATTCATCTTCCTTCGGCTACCAACAACAATCAACAGTTCAAATGGACAGCTACAAGGCAGGTCAGTACAAAGTATCACACCATACATAGATAATCATCCGAGTAAGTTTGAACTCCGCCTCTGGACTTACCATTGGCATACAGCGAGTACTGGTCGGCATTGTTCAAGGCGAACCAAGGCTCGAGCTTCGTGATGTTGCTGTACGAGTATGCGTAATCGTTGGTTTTTGGAGAGTAGACACCGCCGGAATGCGTCGCCTCGTGGAGGATCGTTGTAGCATGATCTTGCTTATGGCCTAAAGAAATAACACACATTGTAAGTTAGCCCCTGAACACTCCCTTATCTTTCTCTCTCTCTTAAGTACTCTTGGGGAGGGGCCAAAATCCAAACACGTACACTCCTCGGTCAGCCCAGGCCGTTCCCAGAACAGCGGGCAGACCACCATAGTATCCGGCCCGCTGCTGACCGAGCAGGCTACGAGCGGCCCGTAGACCTCGCAGACGTTGTAGTAGTCGTAGCAGAAGAGGCGGCTCGCGCCGGAGTCCGCGGTCGCGCACTCGCCGGCCACGGCCGTGAGCCGGTTGACAACGGTCCGCCGCGTCTCGGACGCGTTGGTCCGGAAAATCTCGACGAAGCGCCCCGACGCGGGGTCGGCCGCGTCGGCCGCCGCCGCCAGCGCGAGCTTCTGGCAGTTGGCCAGCGCCGCGCGCATGTCGGCCTCCTCCGCCGCGCTGCAGCCGGGCTGCAGCTTGGCGCGGCGGTCGAGCGGCGGAGAAGAAGGTGCGGCGGCTCGCGGGGCGTTGGGGACAACGGGCAGGCGCAGGCGCAGGGCGTTGGACTGGTACGCGGCTGAGCCGCTCAGCTGCGTCGAGGGCGCGGGCGCGTAGGGGAGCAGGCCCCGGGCCTCGAAGATGTAGGTTCCCCCGGCTGAGTCGAGGCTGTGCACGCTCGTGCCGTCGATGATGGTTTGGAGCGAGGCACCGGCTTTCAGGGGTTCGAAGTGCTCGCTGGTAAGCGCCTCGTATTCCAGGCTGATATGAATCCCCTTGGATGGGACCTCCACACCTTGTTTAAGAAGAAATAGGGTTAGCGACTAATGGCTGCATGCGGTTATAGTATTGTCCAGCGAAGTCGCTCACTCACCAGCTTCGTCAGACACTGCCAGCCTCTCCACGGGCAGTTTCGTGTCCAGGATGGTTCCCACCACGAGCAAGTTGAGGTCCTTGGCGCCGACGTTGGTAATGGTCGCCACGATCTCGGCCACGTCTCCGTGGGAGCCGTGAGCTTCACCTCAAGAGGAGACGGCGCTCGCTTGCCCAGCCGACTGTGATAGACGACATGTGCGTTTACCAAGCTGGCGGCAGCAAGGGTCGCAAGAGTTACCAGGGCCCGCGTTGACGACACCATTTTGTGTTGGATCGATTGACTGGATCTAGTCAGAATGCTATTGGTGCTAAGGGATGAAGAAATCCAGCCTGAGATGACTGAGGAGACCGGCTTATAGAAGGCTTAAATACTGTTGTTACCAGTGGCATGAGTTTAGGGAAAGCCGTCGAATGAAACCTCGTATTCAGCCTGGGCAGCTTCCATATCCGGCAGTCCCGCCGCTATAGGTGCATGAAGCCCCTGTCTCCCGCGACGAGGTTCTCCACTGATCCGCCCATATACCGGCACAAATACCGGACTATGGTGTGCAATGAATAGTCTACAGCAGGCACATGGCCGTTGAATAAAACAAGAAAGCCGGGGGAGTAGTTATGTGTTAGATATGATCAAAAGTTGTATAGGCTGTAATATTATGGGCAAACTCGGTTGGGGGTATAAATCAGAAGCTTGTTGTAGTTTCTTCGCCTGGTCATCTGCCCACGCTTTCATTATCTGCCACCTGCCCTGCAAAGCTCCCACGACACGATCGAAGTCCATAATCATGTCCAGCCTATGACTTACCGCCACCATCGTGTATTTCTGGAACTCGACGTGGATTATGTTTTGCATCAACCTCTCTGTCTCCAAATCCACGCTCGAGCTAACCTCGTCCAGCAGGAGGACACCGCCTTCACCTGCGGTTGCGCCCTGTCCGCTCTCGCCCAACCCAATCCCAAGGCCCCTGGCGCGAATTCGCCTCCGGAGCACGGCGCGGGCCAGGGAGAAGATCTGTCTCTGGCCCTGGCTGAAGGTGCCTGCGCTTATACCGGCCTCGAGACCGCCGCGGTCCTCCACAAAGGCCCAGAGGTCCACCGTCTCCAGGACGGATCGGCAGTCGGCCTCCGTGGCCACGCCGAAGGGGTCCAGGTTGGCGCGGAAGGTCGATCCATCGGGCAGGAAGACCGCCTCCTGAGGGATCGCGATGATGCGATGCCGGAGCGTCGGCCTGTTGATGCTGTCCAGGGATGTTTGATCGATATGCGCAAGTGCTGCTTTCCCTGGCATGGGGTCGAGTAGCTTGAGCAGGTACGCAATCAGACTGGATTTGCCTGATCCTGTTCTACCACAGATTGCGACTTTCTCGCCTGAAGTGATTGTGAGGTTGACATTCTTGAGGGCCAGATCAGGCTCTTCGCCCTCGTTCACTTCCGTGCTGCAAGATGTTTAGATTATGGTCCTAAAGTAAGACTGCAGTAACTTACTTGTAGCTTGCACATACGCCTTTGAGCTCGATCTCACATTTCTCGGGCTAGTTCTCAGCCGGGACCAGCTCCTCGTCATCACGGTCCTCGGGTTTGACTGTCTCGTTGAAGGCCCTGAGTCTCGAGACCGCTCCACTGTGTATCGTTAGCTTAACCCTTGCATTCAATGGGAACCCTTCAGCGCCATGTCGTTGGGCGCAGTGAGATTCCAATGAGTGTTTCACTTACATCGATGTTTCTAGCTGTGTGTAGAAGACAATGGTCCATGCTATCTGGTTTCCGAAGGTCATCAGCGATACTAGACTCGCTCCGGTGAAGCCCGAGTTGGATCGCAGCTTGACGGCCAGGCTTGTGAGTATTACACACAAAACCATGACGACAAAGTTCATGACCATCACCAACCACTGCTGAGTCATGACGAGAAGGTAAGCCGGCCCTAAGAACAGTTTAGCAATGAAGAGGTTTGGGGCAGCGAAATTTGTATTAAGGGGAGACAATGCGTCTTACGTTGTGAGGTATCCAGCAGCTGCCTGTTCTTTTCGCGGTCTTCCTCTGTGAAGTCAAAAGCCCGAACAGACTCGATTCCATGAGAGGTATCTCGGAAGTGTGTGCTATAGAGAAACGCTGAGTCAGCTTGGAGGTTCGGTGGTTGAGATGGGTGGCATGAGGGGTTTGTCATACTAAAGGGGGCTCTTTGCTTCCAAGTCCAAGAGCCGCATTTGCCTCGAGGTTCGAAGGTAAAACCGCTGTACAAAGTATAGCAACAGGGCCAGAAACGGGTAGCTAACCGCGATCGCCGGAGCAGAGCTCATGATGACAGCGGCTCCAGCTATGACCTCAAAGCAGCCCAAGAGGGCATTCAGAAGGGAGTTTGGCAGTTCCATGTCGATGAGGTTTAGATCTTGCGAGAAGAGGTTGGTGGTCTGGCCATTGTCGGTCGTGGTGAAAGAAACGCAGTGGCGCGTGCATCAGGGTGGTCAGAGTATCCAGGTGAAGCTTTGCTCCGGATTTGGTAACAGCAGTGATGAGGATGAGATAGACATAAATGAATAGAGATAGCATACGAGACACTTGGAGAACCGAGTAGATGCCGATGTAGTAAGACCAAGAACGGTCTTCGTATCCTCTTGCTGCGTCCGCACTCCAGTAGGTCAACCAGGTATTGGGGAACCCCTGGAAAAAACCAAAACAGGCCGCCCAAAACAGAAGGAAAGCGGTGACAGTCAGCCAATAATTCGAAAGTAATGAGTGTAAACCGTTCTATCGCCTGTCTGGCGAGCCTTATTCGTTTCTGGGATAATGGAAGACACGGTTGTTTGTCGCAAAAGTTCAGCTTGAGGTCTTTGGGGGTCCGCTGTACGATCTACCTTTTCGGAAGAGGTATCACTCCCAGCAGAATTGATACCCAAGCCTCTGATGTACCCATCATTGGCCATCAATTCCGGGAATGTTCCTTGCTCAGTGACCGTACCTTCAATGCTAAGCGCCACGATATGATCGGCCGCCGGCAAGTGTTTGACAGAATGCGTCATCAATATCGCCGTAGAATTACGACGCCTAGCAATTCCGTCTGGCCCAAATACTCGCTGGAAGACTTGCTCCTCAGTATCTGCATCAAGGCCAGAGAAGATATCATCCAAGATGAGGAGATCGGACTGTAAGTACAATGCCCTCGCCAAGGAAACTCGCTGTTTTTGTCCTCCTGACAAAGTTATACCGTTGCTTCCGACATTCGTCATCTCCCCCGAAGGAAGAGTTTCGAGGTCGACGTCCAACATTGTAGCCAAAAGCACCTCGCGGTACCGTTTCGCGTCAAATTCTGAGAACCCGATGATATTATGCCTGATAGTTCCGTTAGATAGAAATGGTGTTTGGTCACAAAACCCAATTCGCCTATATGCGGTGTGGAGATGCATGTGTCCGCCGTGGAACGGAATCTCCCCAAGCAACGCTTTACATAGGGATGTCTTTCCGCATCCCACTGGCCCACAAACGATGGCTATTCAGTAACAAAGTTAGCGAGCATTCTATAAGCAGCTGTTCTGCTACGGGGACGTACTCAGCGTGGACGATGAAAACTTGACATTGATGCCGCGCAGTACCATGCTTTCTGGTGTCCATCCATAGCTTCCTTCATTGATAGTGATTGCAGGCGGGTTACTGCTTGTAGTGGGCCCCTTTTCCGGCCTCGAAGGTGATTTCTCTCTAGAGCTTGGCAAGCTGGCTTCATTGGCGTATATAATTGATCGGAAGTCGCCCCATGTCTCACACTCGAGGTATTTCTGTATACGGCCAAGGCAGGCCATACCAGCACTCACCGAGAGTTAGTAGTGGAGCTTGATGAATAGATAAAGGGGTTCTCACATAATTTGTGGTATATTCTGGAAGATCATGGCCAACGGGTCTGCTAGTAGAATCACAAATGACAATGAGGTGAAAATCTTAGTCGTGCCCAGTTGTTGGGATGCAAAGGCGAAAGTGACGAACGGTGCAATTACCCCTGGAGCCCAACCAAAGAAAGCAGAAGTAATGAGAAGCTTGCGAAAACGGCTTCCGCTTGCAATCTCATCGATCCGAAGCTGTTGGATTGAGTTTGCAACTGGTTCAGTAAGTCCAGACAGCTTCAAGTTTTTTGTGTTCGCGATGACGGTAGATGTCAAACCCACACGCCGCTGTATGGCGGCCATCCACTTCCTCTGTGCATCTCCAGTATAGCGCACCACTACCGATATACCCAAGATGCAGCAAAGTATTGCGACTAAGGGTGCCGCAAACGCAGCCCCTATCTGGAGATACAGGAGGTAACTGGCGAGTCCGGTCTCCAAGAAGGATGCCCAGACGTCGTGTACCGACCTGAAACAGACGTTGATCCGTTCGATATCGGTACTCATGAGTGTTATTGCGGCCGTAGAGTCGCTGGTTCCGATCTGAGCCTCTAGAGTCTTTTTGTAGACAGCACTGACGAGTATGCCTCTGGCTTTGAGGAGCGTGCGGTAGTGGAAATACCAATACAATGCGGTGGAAACAGCAATTCCGCTATATATCAGAACAGCCACACCGATGAAACCGTAAGCAAAGTTGGAGGAATTCGGCCCCTCTGGTTCGGAAAGGTAGGTAAGAAGTCTATCAATGAAGAAAGGCTGACAGAACATGAAGCCAAGAAGCAGGAGCCGGGGCACTATGGGGAGGAGAAGTTCCACGAGGAGAGTTCGACACAGCGCTTTCAGTAAGCCATACTTGTGGCCCTTCATCTTCGAGTACTCGGCATGTCGGGCGAACCGTTCATCCAAGACCCTGCCTCGCATCCCGCTGTCCAAGGGATATAGGTCGTCGATCTGGAGAATTTTGCTGTAACCATCGATGAAGACTCGGTTCAGCCAGAAAAAGACGCCCAAGCTATAGAGACCTGAGGTTTCTTCGGGGCTGTGCTCCTTCTCATCCCACTTGACGAAGCTTCTTTTGCGTCTAGCTTCGAGAAGAAGGATGATGACTTCTAGAGCAACTGAGGCTGTGAAAAGAGCAGTGTTCGCTTTCTCCGACCTCGTCCCCGAGGCTAGCCAGAAGGTGCGTGTTTGCGTGATGTCAAATAGAAGTGATAGGAAGAGGTAGGCGTTTAGGAGAACAGATGGCCTTGCTGAGCGGCTATGTTCGAGCAGTGACAACGGAACCAAGCCGATCGCTGCCAAGAACCGTAGCACCGTTGATGAGATACTAAGAGCTGTTACATCGAAGGAGCAAGTGGCCACCAGAACCAACAAAGCTAGTTGGAGGCCAAGGTATGCTGTAATGCAGCTCTGGGTATAGTCAGTAAAGATTTCGGTTGCAAAGCAGATACCGTGAAGCGATAATTACCGATTTGAGTAGCTGAAAGGCCGGTTCGTTGATGATGGCCGGTTTTCGAGACAAGTGGAATGAACGCCAAAGGGCTAATATGACAAATATAGCCGAGGGCACAATGGAAAACACCACAAGCTCGAACTTGACAGTGAAGTCGAAGTCATCTCGACAGCCACTGACATTTGGTCCTATGAGGTTGTCGTTTTTGCACGTGGAAAACGACATGTTCGGAAGGATGAGCTACCTATTGACTTGACTGAGGAAATACTGGCAAGGTTGGTGGCCAGTGTAAAGTCCAGCAAGACGAATTGTTGTTATTGATTCTAATTCGCGACACAGAGTCATATACACCTATATACATAGCAAAGCAAACGTCGTCGTTGCCTTGTCAGCCCGAGACGTGCTCCGAAGCCGAAGAACACTCATAGCCCCTCCCCCGTAGCCTTGGGTGTTCAGTCTTATCGTCCGCAACAATGATCTGGCCGGGGCTGCAGTAGGATGCGTATGCTTGCTTACGAGCGACGAAGGTCGGAATTTGACTTGATTTGGCCGTTTTCAATCGGAGTACCCACCCGGCCAGAGTCCATGTCGGGTGTGCAGACGAATAAACCGTCGACGCTCATCGTCACCGCTGGGATCAGTCTCTGCATGCAACTGCTCATAGGCTCATAGGCACTCAGAATGAGGTGGACGGATGCGTATGCCATATGCTAAAAGTCAGTGTGACTCATGTGTAGATGCCGCCGGCGAAGATCAAGATGCAGTGCAAGGCGGGCTGCCTATTTTCCCCGCGAAGAGGAAACGGATACGGGACGATTGGGAAGCTAAACCACCACCCCCTGCATCGAGGACGATCCGTGGTTGTTTTGCTTCGTGTTTCAAGCGGGGTACCAATCGCATGAGCCCTCGTTCATCTTGCTGCGCCAAAAGTTGAGTGTGTGCAGGTGTGTTCGGTATTTCAGGTAAGGAAGGGGTGTGTGTTACCGCAAGTATCCTGAAGTAATTTGACTGCCGATTACTTTTGAAACCCGAGGTCAGGGATTGCTTTCAAATTCAAAGCTTCATACCCCAGATTCGTTCGCCCTTAAGGCTAGGGTACTCCAGACATGCCGTATTCTTGAGATGATGTCAAATGCAGGAACACACCAGAGTGGAGATGCTCCTGCCATCCCATGTAAAATAAAATCATCAGCCCCGGGAGCCAGCACTACTACCTCTACTTCGGAATCTTCATATCAATCAATCTTCGCACCATCAAACCTACGACCTAAAAGAGGCTCCTGAGGCTATAGCCTTCCTACCGAATCCATACTTTATATATCCCATCATAGCTTGCTCCTGCAGCACGCTCGCCATGGCCACGACCAAATTGGGCCTGCAACCCCGTCCAGGTCTTTTGGCAGCTTCGTACAAGGCCATATTGATTACTCTGATACAGGCCATCGCCGGGTCTGTGAGATATGGTGGAGCGCTATACCACCAGCTGAGAAAGCCCCCTCATTCCCCGGACCTCGTGAAGACTTATGAGTGCCGGCCATCTCTGTCTGTTCGGTAAGACAACCCAAAGTCTTGATTTGGTCACTGAACGCGCTGCCTTTACAGGTATCCAGAAGACTGACTTTCGCAGGGTTTTCTTCCCGCGGTCTTGGGACCAGGAATCGCTCAAGAACCTCCCTTGCTTCTTCAACATCCACGGTGGGGGGTTCTGCTTAGGAAGCCCCGAAGACGATGACGCGTGGAGTCGGGCTTTTTCCGATATGCATCATGTATTGGTCGTGGAGCTAGACTATCGAAAGGCGCCCGCTCACCCCTTTCCTACGCCGATATTTGACATCCAAGCTCTCATGTTGGCTGCATATAAGGATGCGAGTCTTCCGATTGACAAACAGCGCATCGCGGTGGGTGGCTTCTCGGCCGGAGGGAACCTCTCCATGGCCGTCTGCCAGCTACCTCTGGTCCGAGACACGATCAAGCCCGCGGCAGTTGTTCCCATGTACCCTTCGCTCGATCAATCGATTCCGGCCCAGGATAAGATCCAAAACCGTCAATACAAGCCGGCCCTCCAGGGCATGCGCGGTAGCCCGACGGATTACCTGACGCGCATCTCGCCGTTGTTCAGGTGGAGTTATATTCCGTACGGCCAACCTCTGAAGGACCCTTTGCTGTCTCCCATCTACGCGCCACGAGACACATTCCCGCCCAACATCTTCATCATGGCCTGCGAGCTGGACCAGCTGTCACATGAGGCGTGGCGCATGGCCAGTAGACTCGCACATCGGCCGGAGCCGATCCAGGGCCAGAAAGTCGGCCAGGACACGCCCAACAAAACCCCGGGAGCCATGATCTTGGACGACGAGCGCTTCGCGTTTGAGCATGTCGATGACGATGGACGCAGGGTGCGATGGCTCCTCATACCAGACCAAGTCCATGGCTTCGATTTGATACCAGAGAGAATGCATGGAGATGCCACGTCATTCAAAGATGCTCAGACGAAGAAGACGGAATTCCAGAGGATCATGGGTGAATGGCTGCACGAGAAGGCCTGGAAACCATCGAACTTGGACTCCGCTTAGTGCTCTTTGGTCTGCGACAATTAGTTTCTAGCCAGATTCTGGTGGTCGTTGCCTTCATGTTTGGATCCAGTTTGTCTGTCAGTGGTTGACCGACCTTACCAGATTATGCAAATTCCCGCACATATTTTTAGTAATCAGACTGTGTACAGACCTTAGATTTTGACTTATTTCATATGTGTGGCGATCATCTGCATCGCTTGCAGTTATTTTGATGTAGCGATATACCATGGCATGCTCTACGAGACGACATTGATATGCCAGCAGCGTTGGTCGCTATTGCGTGTGGATAGTCTACCAACTCAGTCGACGATAAAGTTGATTCTCTCGATTATACTTCGAGTATCGCAGGAGGCTCGTATAGCGTTTCGTTACACAATCACACAAAATTTCTGCGCAGCCATGATCCACCGAAGGCCGGGCATGTTAATTGCGAGGGATCAGGCGACGACGGGTGCATGACCTCTGTGCAGTTACTGCATTTGGAGAAACTACACACCCCTTGAGGGGCTTCCCAATTAACCTGATGGCAATATTGTCGGGTTCTAGCTCAACACCGTTAGAAGTCGCGAAAGCACGTGCCGTCGCAGAGCGAAATAGTTACCAGCAATCTTATTACAACCAAGATTGCGCGGATCAGACAACAGATGTGAGATGTGTGAGTAGGACTTCGAATTGGGCATCGCGGGACTACGAACTGCAGAAAGACGTTGCGGGGGCTTAAATGGACCTCAGATACACTTCCACAAACGTATTCGACGGACCGGGTCGAGAGAAAAGTAGGCCCTCCCAGCATATCCCGGCACGCTGGGCTCCCGACTTGGGAGATCCCGGCGAGAAGGTTCGGTTGGGCAACAGACAATGGGGCAGATCAATCTCGGAAGAAAGGAATCCTCCCCCTTCATTTCCTACCAGAACTCTAAACACGTTCTTTGGCTGGTGCCCAATCTGCTGGAGATCCATCTTTGTTGTCCTGGAGAGTTATACATATTCCAGAAGCATGCCCGACAAATCTGTGTTCCGCCCGCTTCGTAGGCTTTGCAAAGACAGCTGTGTACGTCATGGTGCATCGCACCTCAAGCCCTTACGACCGGCGGCGATACAATACATTGGGGACGGACCAGCATCAATCATTTCGATACATGGTAAAAGCCCGATATACATGAGATATATCCATTAAAAGGTCTTCAAAGGTTATCACGATGAAACTTTTCATTTCTAGTAGTCCTCCTAACGGTCAAGCAGACTTTGAAACTGCAGTGCAGTTGACTTTGGAAAGAATGCAGCGGGCAGCAACGGTCGCGGGGCAGGCCCGAATACCTACATACATCTTCATCATGCATTATTGTATTATTACCTACCTCTTATGTATACTGATTCATGTGCATCCTCACGTATGTATGTACATACATGGCGCTTATCTATCTTACAATATTCCGCAGCGAGATTAGCCATCGAAAAGCAACAGTCGCATTGCGAGACATGTCTATCCTGGACGTGCAGTCAGACGGCCACATGTCTGCCCAATTGTGCCCAGGAACACCCAGGCTGCTTCGTGTTAGTGTCGAGATCCGGTGGCTGTTAGCGCATGCTAGCGAGGTACCTCGGGGGTTCAAGTTCACGTCCAAATAACTCTATTGCATCAACCTGCCACAGCCCACAGGAGACAGGAACCGCTGGAAGTGGCAGGTTCATCGCTCATGATTGGGCCGCCGAGGAATATCCAATAGCTCATCAAAAATAACGATATACTCTACAGAGGAAGCCGAGAAGTACCGGTATAACACGGCCTATCGCGGGATTTGTTACTGATGTTGCCCACCCACCCCTGGATGGACCCGTCGCCCTTAGCGAAGTGACCCTGTCCCGGCACTCTATCGCCAGCCCAACCCAAAGCCTGCTTTTTCCTTCCACTTGGACACTTCGCTCAAGCTCATCAATCCTTTCCTTTAAAAAGGGAAAGGAGAAAGTGAAATTGCCAGCCTCCAGACTTCTCCCACGACCTGAGTTACTAAAAGACAGAAATCCGAGCGAGAGACGTTTTGAAATCGTCCGACGACTATTCGAATCCTGGAGAGAGGGGGATCGACCACCCAAAAGTCTTGAGCTGCCAGCATTACGCAAAGTAGCCTAGCCCGAGAGCTCTGAGGTCATACGTGAAGAGCGCGGGGTCCCAAAACTTGGAACTGGAATCCGCCAGACCATTCGGGCTGCACTACCACACACCACCTCTAGAGTCTATCCGCACGCACATCCACGCACTTTATTCACCGACACATTCCCAACCCGTTTCACACAGCGGGGACATCGAAAGCTTCCGCGCTACACAAACGTCCTTCCCTTACTCACCCCAGAGTTGAGTCCGAAACTGGCCCCCTCAGTCCAACCATCGTCCCATTTGCTGTCTGGACATAGCATAGCCCTCTTGTCGTCATTGTTTGACTGACATTTTTTTTTAATCTTTTCCCCCTTTCCACAGTCAAAAGTGAAGACTTTTAAAACGAGTCTTTTCTTGGCTATATACTATATCCATCTATCAGTTCTGTTGTAGCCCGTATTCTTCATTCTCCCCACGAAATGGCTTACAGGGCTTCTACCGGCGAGTTGGCTGGTGATCGGTGGGATCGAGATCGCTTCACCCTAGAGCGGGAGCGCGACAGATATGGTGACGAGCGAGAACGCTTTGAGGAACGGGACAGATATGTCGGTCGCGGCCCTGCTGGACGTGTACGAGAGGCCTCGGTCGACGAGAGATTTGAACGTGAACACCGTGTTCCTCGCCCGTGGGACGATGATTACGTTTCGCGTGACCGACGGTACTACGATGACGAGCCGCAGCAAAGACGATCACCACCAACCGAATTCGAACGCCGTGTTATGATCGACAAGGAGAGAGAATATCGCAGCCCCTCACCACCCCGCCGCCCGGGCATGCTTCTGCGCCGGCAGTCGTCTCTTGACACCTTTGATCGCCGGCCTGCGCCTCGCTTCTACGAACATGAGAGGGAGGAATACGGCCCCCCTGCACGGCGCGGGGACTACCGCCCAGACCCTCGCCCGGATCCTTATGAACCTATCCCGCTTCCACGATCGAGGGCATTGCCTCCCCTCGGATGTACGCCGAGCGCGACTACGATGAGATCAAGATCTCGGAGCCCGATCGCTACGGAGACGAGGATTTCCGAGGCTATCCCGAGAGAGTTCACGAACGTGAAGTTACTCGCACGCGGCAACGAAGGGATCGCAGCTCCTCCAGAACTACTCGTCGTTCTGGTCGTTCACATCGCACGTCGCACCATGGAAGCACTGTTAGAAGCAGCTCCAAGTCCTCGTCTAGGACAAGCGATAGCGCAAGCAGCAGTGGTGGCACTACGGTGACGGTCAAGAGCGAATACCCCAAGAAGGGAAAGACTCGCATTCCTGGCCGTCTAGTGTCAAAGCGAGCGCTGATTGACTTGGGCTACCCATTCGTGGAAGAGGTACGTCTCCGTTTTATGGTTCGTCGTCTATGACAAAAGCTTACAGCATGCAGGGTAATACTATTGTGGTGCAGAAGGCCCTGGGTCAGGAGAACATTGACGACCTCCTGAAGCTGAGCGAAGATTACAAGAAGGCCGAAACAGAGGTCATGGATGCTCGGTCAGAAGCCGCCAATCTCGTCGAGGAGCGAAAGACAGAGATCTATACCGTGCCGCCGCCAGCTCCGGCACCTGCGCCTGCACCTCCGCCAACAGTCTATGCTCCTCCTCCGCCAGCTACTGTCTATGCTCCGCCTCCGCCAGCTACTGTCTATGCTCCGTCTCCACCCACTGTCATCCATGCGCCGCCACCACCTCCGGCCCAGGAATATGTCAACCACACAATGATTCGGGAGGTTTCACCAGCTCGAAGTCACCGTAGCTACTCCACATCGACGTCAGGACGTACGCCGTACATTGTGGACGCTGCGCCCCGCGAATATCGCGAATACAGCGAAGAAGTTCCCGTTGGCCCGCTGGCTCTTGTCAACTCGGACCGTCGCCGTGATGACAGGTCTATCAAGGCCGAGATAGCCCGCCTCGAGGCGGAACGGGATCTGATTAAGCGGGATCGACACCACCATCATTACCACAGCCACAGCCATAGTCATAGTCACAGCCCTAGCCGGGAGCTGGTTCGCGCAGAGCGCTTGAGCAGCGGCGAGTTGGTGTTGTATGAGGAGACGGAGAGGATCGAAGAGCCTCGGCGCGGGGTGCGCATTGAGAAGGACAAGAAAGGTAGGATGTCCATCAGCGTGCCTAAGAAGCGATAGATGAAGGTGCGCGACGTTGCTTTGTGTTGTACCTCGACTCGTTGCTAACATATGATCCGTAGTCCTCCTCCAGGTATCATGAAGGCCATGCTTGCTACCTTGACATAAAGGATGCTTGCAATGATCACGATTTTATATATTTCTTTGGGTGTTACGCAGGCGTTTTTTTTTTTTTAATTCGAAATTGGCTTTCAGATTCTTTTGGTTAGCAGAGCTCCAACTCATCTCCTCGGCGACATATACAGCGTTGATTGTCGCAGGATGGTGTTTGGCTCTTCTACGCATTTCATGTCCAGTTCAGCGACCAATTATAGAAGGGGTATCTGATCACAGTGTACCAGGGGGCGGAGTTAGTTCATGGGATTGCAACCGCGGATAGCGGAGGAGATACATATATACATACGGCGGGCTCGGAATCAGGTTTCAATTATAGGGAACGCTTATCAAGGGGTCCCGGTATCAATATCCATCGTCTTGGTACATACAGCTTGGAGTTGACTATCCTCAGGACGATACGATTGTTATTATGACGAGACCGCATTTCATCATACTACTTGCTTCAAGTGAGACTGGCTTTTTGCGTAACACATACATGCATGGTGATATTCAAGGCTCCCCAACAACTGATTGATTTTTGCTCTCAATTAATATCTACTTCCTGGAGCCTCGGCAGTTACCCCTAGTCTTGAGAATGGTCTCGATGTGCCTTCTCACGCACACAGCCCTGCCCCTGAAGTAATAAGGAGAGGTCCAATAATGATAGTCTAAGCTTTACTACCCATCCAAACACCCTTCGTGATCACTCCTACCCGAACACTTCGCTCCGTTCCGCGAGGTAATTGGGGTGATGACGTCCACCACGTCTGCATGGCAATACACGGAGAACTTCGCTCCGCCCACGTGACTTGGGAGCCCGCCGGAACTCCATTTTCACGGAGAAACGACGAAGTCTGGAGATTGATGGCCAGTGGCTCGGTTTTGTATCGAAAGGGACTTGAGCTTCCCTCGAGGGCCTTACAAGTGAAGTGTAGCCTACCTACCTTGTGAGATCCATGTAGTAGGTAGTACATAACATGGCGTATCAGTCCGCCTGGCCCCCAAATTCGGCGCGTACGTATTTGGGAGGCTTTCTGCATGGCAGGTGGGTATCATCAGCCTTCCGTACAAGTGTAAATGAGATCGCTGTCGGTGGGTAGGCAGATCGAATTCGGAGGCTGCTGGGGCCGGTCCAGAGTCGTGGGGCGCCAGCAATACGCAGCTCATTTCCCCTCTCGCCATCGTACATCAATATAGGGGGCTGTGACATAGCTATTCATATATGACAGCCTGGTATGCGTTCGGATGGTCTTGAAAGTCCTGCTGTGCGCTTCATGACTTTCTGTTTCTATTTTCCACTCTCAAGAAAATAATAGAGCTTGATTGCCTTTCAGTCTATAAGAGTATCAATCAGCAGGATGGTGTCTTTCGTCTTTCGACCACGGCTTCTCCTAGCTCTGCTGGCTACGGGAGCAGTGTCGGCTCCCTCGCAGCTAAATCCCAGATGCACGGCTTCGGCTGACTGGCCAGGCTGGAATGGGATCAAACATGCATTCGTATTGTTCGTCAACTCGCCCCCCCTTCACTCACTCATCCATCCAAACCGCCAGATAGATAAATGTACTGACCGGAACAATAGTGGTGACAGTTACACAACAACAGGTCAGCAAACAGCGTCGTTTCCCCTGTCGTGAAGAGATCCATGAGAAGTAGCTGACCAAGGGGGACAAAAAAAGGGTTCAATCACACGTTGACACAGCCTTCCCCGACCAACCCGCTAGGAAACCCGGCGTACCCAGGCTACACGTCTTCCAACGGGCCCAACTGGGTCGACTACCTGACGGTCAAGTACAACGCCTCGCTCCTGCAAACGTACAACCTGGCCGTCGGCGGCGCGACGGTGGACTCGGCCCTCGTGAAGCCGTACCTGCCCACGGTCCTGTCGGTCAAGCAGCAGGTCCAAGACGTTTTCCTACCTACCTACGCCTCCTCCGTCTCATCTGCCTCTTCATTTTCACCTTGTTCTTCTTCTTCTTCCAATAACGAAAACGGACTCCAATGGTCCGGGACCGACTCCCTCTTCGCCTTCTGGATCGGCATCAACGACGTCGGCAACTCGTACTGGCAAGACGACACCGCCGCACTGAACCGCCAGATCTTCGCCGCGTACGCTGACGTCGTCCAGACGCTCTACCGCGACACGGGGGCGCGCAACTTCGTCTTCCTCAACGTCCCGCCCCGTCGACCGCAGCCCCCTGACGCTCGGCCAGGGTACTACGGCTGTCGAGCGAGAGGCGGCCGACATCGCGGCGTTTAACGCGTTGTCCGCGGAACTGGCCGCGGATCTCGCTGTCGCGAACGCGACGGCAGAGGGGGGAGATGCGGCGAATGTCTGGGCTTTCGACGTTCACGCGCTGTTCACGCAGGTCCTGGATCGGCCGGCGGCGTACGAGGCGACGGCGGGGTACGCGAACACGACAGCGTTCTGCGAGGCGTATCAGAAGTACGTCGCAAATGTCCTTCGCCCCCCTAATCTACTGGTTTATATCCGGTTTGGAGTTCGTTTGCTAACTCTCGACGTTCGTGCGTTTTCTTAATGTAGTGGAACGCCCAACCTGGATACCTTGGATCCCGCCTGTGGCGTCCCAGTCAACGAGTACTTCTGGCTGAACAGCCTGCACCCGACCTATCCCATACACGACGTGGTGGCGGAGCAGGTCGTCGCGGCGCTGGAAAAGGGGCCAAATGTCTGTTTGAAGTCAGGGTTACTCGTTCGTGAGGGGTTATCCTCACACTATTTGGCGAATTAGATTAGTAAAGAGGTACGACGGTGCATAAATTCCTGGTTACTGGGAATATGTGGACACATTCAAGATTGCTTAACTGTTCTGTCTTCTCCGATTATCACGACCGTCCAGGTCATTATAAGCATTTGTGAGAAAGTGAGGCTCAATGTAATGGTGAAGACTCGGTTACGGTAGATGATCTCAGTAGCACTTAATGGGGATCAAGAGAGTTTCGTATCAGTCATTAAATTCGTTATGGGTATCATATTATACAGTGTTGTAGAATATTACCACGTCCACCTTCCTTCCATACCTTCCTTGGGTAACTAGGCATGTGATGGTTGCCCGGTCTTCGTATGCGTCCCATGTTACAACTCATTCGCGCCCGCTAGAAGTCGCTCGCTGAACTTCAACGATACGTAGGGGGAGGTGGCGCCACACCACCCTGCTGGGCAGGGTAGCCACCACCGCCGTAGCCCGCCTCCTGACCGGGCCCGTATCCGTAGCCGCCCTGTTGGCCACCGACATGTCCCATGGGCGGCGCATGCTGCCGCTGGTTGTAGCCGCCGTATTGGGCTCCTCCTCCTTTGCTACCCGAGAACTTGCCGAGTAGCCCACCGAGGCCGCCCATGCCACCGCTGCTTTGCTGTGGTGGCGGGTAGCCGCCGCCGCCGTAGGTCTGGGGCGGTGCGACCGCCTTTCTGCGCCGTCGCCGACAGCAGAAGCAGACTAGGAGCAGGAAGGCGAGGAAGGCGACGGCGGCGATGACGATGCCGGCAATGGCACCGCGGGCGAGCCGGTTGCGGCGTGTGCGCCCATTAGGTTGGTTGTAGTATTGGCGGGCTAAGAGCTGTAAGAGGGGAAGGGGAGTTAGCAAAAGACGCTTTGGCAATGAAGTGGCATAATTAGAGCAGGGAATTTTTCCAAGGGAACTTACATTTGCCGTGCTAGCGGCTCTTGCGGCCAGTTGAGACATCGTGATGGATAGATCTAGTTGTCTGGCAGATGTATGAGCTGATTCGGTTTATGTTGTTGATTGTGGTGAAGCCAAGACTTGATTTGATCGAAAACAGGATGATGTAAGTTCTATATCTGAATGAGAATATTGGGAGGAATGCTGTTTGGACGTTGGATGCGAGGCATTGTTTTGTATGCAAACGTCGAAGCAGTATTACGTAGCGATTCTTGGCTGAGCAAGATTGGGAGAAACAGTGTTACGCAGCACAAGCTCCAGTCATCTTGGCGCAGTGGAAGAAAAAAAAACAGGATACTGTCGGGATGATTGACAGCTTCAGAGCTACACGACTTCAAGACAAGGCAAGACACTCCTAGAGTTCCTTCGGGAGCCCTCTCTCTGGGTGTCTAGTGTGTGTGGCACAGTTGACTCGTAGGGAAACACGGCTATGCGGCCAATCCAGTAGTCGCTATGACGGGGGGTATGGTTAATCTAAGGTTTCTCCAATGCTGTCATGATGCCCAGTACCTGCCATCTGCGGTCATGGGTCAATCCTGCACCGACCAATCACGGCCACCCGCTCCGAGGCTATGAGCAGCATCCATCGTTGGGGGATGATACAAGCCAAGCTCATGGTGTTTCTAGACCCAAGAAACCCGGGGTGTGGCAAGCCTAGACTTGGGGCTGTGAACGGGCGGTTTCGCAAGCTTCGTCATCATGAAATCGGCACAACTGCTCCACCCCATGTCCATGCCAAGCCGGATGCCGGCAGATGGGCAGACTACAGGGCTGACCACATCAGATCCAACGTGAAAATTGGATGGGTGTAAGTACATCTTAATTATTCGAAAAGGTATCCAAGACACTGGTAATTACAAATAATATACACAACAAGGTTTTCTCCTGCCCACCCCGTACTTCCATACACACTATCATACAAAACAGTAGAAGACTAGCAGAACCGCAGTCTGAAGCATTAGAGCCCATAGAACGAGTTTTCTTCCTAGCCAACCAGCTTCTCACCATAACTCCATGTCGATCTCACAAAACCTCGTGAATTCTTCGGTGCAGATCTCCGGCTCGCGGTAGGCCGCCTTTCTCTTTCTTGGCGCCTCCCGCGCGGGCGGATGTACCAGAAGGCGACCTCGGTGCCGCTCTCGCGCAGCCGGTCGATGATGCCCTGCATCTCCTCCCACAAGTCGCGGTTGGCGACGCGGCCGGGGCCCCGGCTCTTCCGCCACCGGCGCTGCACCCAGCGCGGCAGCCACTCGGTGGCGCCGCGCACGACGTACTCGAGGTCCGTGGCGACGACGATGGACCGCCACCCCTTCGTCGGCCCAGGCGCGGAACTCGAGCGCCGCGATGACGGCCCGCATCTTGGCCCGGTTGCTGGTAGGGTCCACGGCCTCGCCGCCGGGGCCCTTGTCCTCGAGCCGGAACGTGATGATGCCGCCCACGTCGCGGCAGGACCCGTCGTTCATGTAGGGGAACGTGTCGTCGTCGCTTTCACGGGCCCGTCGGCGGCGCCGCCGCCCTTGTAGATGAAGCTGCAGCCGGCGGTGGCGTCGCCGTAGCCCGCCTTGAGAGCGCTGCCGCCCACGACCATCAGGATCTCCTTGCTGTCGTAGCGGTTGACGAAGCGGGGGCCCGGGTTCTGGATCCGGTAGACGGCTTGCTGGGGGAAATGGTGCTCCGGGGTCTCGCCCGGGTGCTGGGGCACGAAGATGCGGGCCGGCTTGACATTGATGCGCCGGGTCAGGCGGCGGCGAACCTGCCGCTTGTCCTGGGAGTCGGCCACGAACGCTATGCTGTGGTTCTTCATCTTGGGCAGTAGTGGCGGTGGCCGCTCTTCAATTGAGCAGTGACTGGACTCAATTGCAGTGCCGCACATGAACATGAAGCATCGAGGTGGGATTGAAGTTGTTGAAAAGCTGACCTTGAAACGCTGGTGGGCTACTTGGCAAGGGGTTGGCCTCCTCCAAGGTTCGCGTTTGGGTGTTGCTCCGGACATTTCGAATTTCTCTTGGATTAAATGAGTTCGCAATACTAGATTGTAAATAAACCCCATACACTGCAGGATATTGCTTTGGAAATGGGCACAACAGCCTCGGGATTGAAACAGCTGCAAGACCTCATTGAGGCCGATGCGCTGGCTACACAGGAAAACAGAACACCGGTCCTCAATGTCGCCGGGAAGCGAGAGATCGAACCGCTTGGGCGGAAGTGCGAGACGTTGTACCAGGGTATTGCCCATCAAATTACAGACCCATCGGCTCAGATGCTCAAGACAATCTGGCTAGCAGTGTCAGCGTTGCCGATTTGGAAGCTCTCAATACCAAACGACTTTTCCGAAATATGAGATGGCCTTGGGCAGAGAAGAGAACCAAAAAGCATCAGGAAGAGTTAAGATGGCTCGAGATGAGTCTTTTATTCCACTTACAGCTTGCACAGCTTGCCCAAACGGCGAGCACCAAGACATTTTAGTCTGACGATTCACTATCATCTACTTCGTAGAGAAAAGGCCAATCTTTCCCGCAGCTTTTCCCGTGACATGTCTCAAAAGTTTCAGGTTGATCAGGATCGTTTGCTAGAGATGACAGCGAACCTGAAGCGGCGGAAAGACGAATACCTTCGGACTCTACTGTCCAAACGGTCCCCAGAAGTCCCATCTCATCAAGGCATTTCAAACTCCGAGAGGCAGATGTCTAGGGCCAATGGGAGGGAATCAAGTCGGCGTCCGCAGTCGACATTGCCATCTCAATCAAGGCAGAGGCCTCCGCTGAATATTAAGAATGGCAATCTGGCTGCGTTACCAGGAATCCCCGAATCTTCATCGACTAAAGGCAATCTGGCTAAGCCCCTTGCGCTCTGGGCAACATCGGTATCTTCAAAGAGCCATCATTCTCACTATTTGCACACAGCATGACACGAATTCTAATGCGGACCATTCAATACTCTACTCGACAAGGGTGTCAATGCTGTAGTCGGGAGACAGGAATCTATTACTTTTTGTAGGCTTGCGACATTGCTATATACCATATTCTATTGGCAAGAGAAGAGAATTAACATAACCAAATTCTCCCCAATGACACGAACGATCAGGGAATTACCAATATGCATACCAAACATTCGTCCAACTAGCCCACAATTTAGAATTCGTCCTAGGCATGTACTAGACGTGAGGCATGCAGGTCCAGGATTTTCCTGCCAAACAGAGATATAGATCCAGGACATTAATATGCAAGAGAGGAATTTAGCCCATAGTCAGGGCGGAGGGAGGCGACCATGACCCTCAAGCGGCGCTTGTTTCTTTCTCGCCGGTGGAAGGCCCGGCTTTCGAAGCTGGTGCAGCCACATGCGACGGCGTCGTCTTGAGAGACCTTCCATCAGCCTTGGAGGCTTTCGAAGCTCTCGAGTTTGTCTTCTGGAAATTGTTGTTTCCGAGCTTCTCCTTCTTGGCACCCTTGGGCACGCGGATGAGCCAGTAGAAGAACAAGGCACCAAAGACGTTGAAAATGATGAAGGCCCACATGATGCCGAAGTTGCGCCATCGGTCGTCGTAGCTGGAACCAATCTGCTCTAGGTACTTGTTTGTTTCCTTGATGGGGCAGAAGTTGCAACTGCTTGTCGTGTTGCTCTGCATATAACCACCAGCGCCCTGGATCCACGGCGCCATGTAGGTACCGCAGTCCTGGCCCGCCGGTGCCTCAAATTGCAGGAACTCGTTGTCCGCACACTGAACCTCGGTGTTCGCGATGGATACCGAAAGCATGGCGTTGATGAGGTATGTGAAAGGAGACACGCGATACATGAAAATCCAGAACCGGGGCAGCGTATCGGGCTTGGCGAGGACACCACAGAAGATCAGACACAGCATGAAAAGGACGTTGGCCATGTTACCGCCCGATTCAGCTGTCTCGAACATGGCGATAATCATGTCGGTAAACGTCGAGGTAAAGAGCATGAAGGCCAGAATAAGTAGGAACATGAGAGCACCTCGTTCAGTGACCTGTCCAGCCGCCGCAGCATTCCTGTACAGGCCCACTGGATAGTACCAGCAGAAGTACATAATGACAGCCATGAGGGTGTTCCAAGGTAGCTCGACAATAATCTGGGAGAGCATGAAGACCTTCCAGCTGTAAACCTTCGAGGGCTGTTCTCGAACCTCGTACAAATCACGTTGGACAACGAAGTGAGGCATGGTTTGTTGTACCATTTGACCAAAGACAGTAAGCAGTTGGAAGATGGCGAACATCTGGTTTTGCATGCCTTGGACCGTGTTGGGCGCATTGAAGAAGATGAAACCAACGAAGAGTGCGACAAGTGTGTTGAGAAGGGCTTTGGAGTAGATGTAGTTTGGTGTACGCCAGTATTGCTGGAAGACACGATGGGTCGTCTCCTTGAGTTGGACGGGGAAAGGCGCGGCAAACTCTCGGTATGAAGACTGGTCCTCGGTAGGCGGTGGACCACTCGAGGCCTCATCCTTCAGGCGCTGCAGTTCAGCCTGAACATCGGCGTATTCGTCGCTGTCGCGCCAGGCCTGGAACCAATCGACCTCCGTTTGGCTTCCGGGAGCAGCACCGATAGCGTCCAACATCCACTCGGCAGGATTGGCATCATGCGGACAAGCAGGTGCGCCATGTTTCTCGAAGTACGAGGTCATAATCGAAGAGTTCTCGCCAATATCGCCAAAGTAAACGGTCTTGCCACCCTTGGCGAGGAAAAGGAGCCGGTCGAAGCGTTGGAAAAGCATAGCAGAAGGCTGATGGATAGTGCAAAGAATGGCTTGGCCCGCCTTGGTGAGCTTTTCGAGAAGGTCCAGGATAGCCCATGACGTCTGGGAGTCGAGACCTGAGGTGGGCTCGTCGACAAACAACAACAGCGGAGGTTTAGCAGCAAGCTCTACGCCAATGGTAAGGCGCTTCCGCTGCTCGACGTTAAGTCCTTCGCCGAGGACACCAACAACAGCATCGGCATACTCTTGCATATCCAACAGCTTGATAACCTCATCCACATAGGCAAGCTTCTCGGCGCGAGGTGTCTCACGGGGCTGGCGCATAAGGGCGGAGAAGTTCAGGGCCTCGCGAACTGTAGTAGTAGACAAGTGAAGATCTTGTTGCTGAACGTAGCCAGTCTTGCGCTGGAATGAATTGTCGCGAAGATGGCCATCAACAAGCATCTCACCAGTAATCACACCCATCTTGATACGGCTGGCAAGGGCGTCCAGCAGGGTGGTCTTGCCTGCACCGGAAACTCCCATGAGGGCAGTAAGCGTGCCAGGTTTGACCCATCCGTCCACATGGTCGAGAATACGGCGTGTTTCGCTCTTAATCTTGACATCGTAGCACACATTGCTCCAGTGGAAGACGCTTGAAGATTCCTGAATCATGGCGGTACTGTCCCTGCCGGTTGCAGTAGCCCTCTCATTCGTTGCAGTGGGACCAACGCGCATCATACCTTCCTCGTCGTCACCCTTCTTCTCCTTGAATTGGGCAGGTTTGTGGCCTCGGCGGAAAAGGAGCACTTCACCCTTGGACTTCTTCGCAGAAATAAGCTCGGCCGTCAACATATAGGTGAGGAGGAAGAAGGTGATGAAGCAAAGAACAATGCCAAAGTTACGCCATCGGTTGCTCCAATAGTAACGGAAAGATTTGGCAATGTAGGCATCACCATCAACGAAGCTCTGGCCAGCAACCGAACCCACAGCATTGCAGACGCGATTCAACGGTGTGAGGTTAGGGTTGTCGTAAGGATAAACAGGAGCGGGGATTTGAAGCTCAGCATCGCACGTGAATTGCCGGCCGTGGAACTCGTTTGCCATGAGAGCCTCAAATGCGTAGGCCAGCGGATCGAGGTAGTTGATCCATCGACACCAGCCGAGCATGTAGTCGATTTGAATGACGAAACCAGTGAAGATGACCAGGGCGAGGATGAGAATAGCTGCCGGTACCATAGCCTGTGACAATGTTCTCGAGGACGAAGCAATTGTTCGGAAGATCATACTCATCGCAAGCACGACGGAGAACGATATCAACAGGAAGAAGAAGAATGCGCCAGCCTCGCGCCGAAGATTGGTCATGAAATACAAGATCAAATTGTAGACAATGGTGTTCATGATTTTGTACGGCAAATCTGTGATCATAGAGGCGACGGCTTCGGCAGAAGGATGGTACATTGCGTAACGACTCTGCTTTTCGACAATGGGACGTTGAGCATAGAGGGTAAGAATCTATCAATTCAAAGTTAGTCGATATAACACAGCTGAACCGGGGATTTGGCAGTTTTTGGCAGTACTTACTTCCAAGGCAGAGGCAAAGGCATTGGTGAGACAGGCGAAGAAGAGTAGGGCTCCACGTTGGAAGAAGCTCGACGCGGTAGGCTGCAAGTTGTAGTAAACGCTGCCGATAATGAGACCCATGATTGTATTGCCAATCAAAGAGCCTACAGTGATGGATGGATCTCCAATCAACCGACGGAAGCCACGCCATAAGCAGAGGTTGACCTGCTGTACGTAGGACAGCGTATACGGAGACTTTGCTCGTTGAACCTTGGCCTGTGCTTGTCTTTTGCTGGCTCGGAATGCCTCAGCATCGGGTCCGTTCAGGGGGTGTTCGTTCTTGTAGTCTTCAATTTCCTTTTGAAGAGCCTCATACTCAGCACTGTTCTTCCAGGCGGTAGCAAATTCCTCAGGCGTACGGGGAGCTCTGCCCTCAAACCCAGAACGAATTACTCGCTCTTGAGGACTTGTCATCGAGGTGAGGAAATCAGGGGTTGTTTGTCGAGCGGGGCAATCAAATCCAAGGTTAATGAAGTATTGTCGGGCCAAGTTGGCGCGACCAAAAAAGATCTGGTAGCCTTCGTATAATACTGCAACCTTATCAAACAGGTCATAGGCACTCTGCGGAGCCTGGTATATCGAAACACAGGCGGTGTGCTCAAAGAGTTCGGTCTGCATGCGGAGGGTCCTGCAGAATTCAATAGCATTGGCACTGTCGAGACCCCGAGTGCTGTTGTCCCAGCACTGCAGAGGTGCGCGGCTGAGAGCAGCTTCTGAAATAGTCACACGTTTTCTCTCGCCTCCGGAGACACCTCTCACGTATTCGTTTCCAACGCGCGTGTTGATGGTGTGGGATATGCCGAACATGGCCATGGTCACATCACGCAGATGGTTCGCGTACGTCGTTCTGTTCACTCCAGCGGGGAGCTCACGTGGCGCACGAGCTCGGGCGGCGAAGGTCAGAGTGTCACCAACTGTGAGCATGGGAAAGTGCACATCCACTTCGGCCGTGTAGATAGCTTCACCCCGGTGGTGCGTATGCATCTCTTTAGCCGGGACACCCTGGTAGTTGAAGTATGCATCCTCGCTGACATAGATGCCATCAGTTTCGCCAGCTATCGTCTTCAAAAATGTCGAGCATCCAGAACCTGGAGGACCCAGAACCACCAGCATCTCTCCCTTGCGAACCACACCGTCGAAGTTTCGCAGGATGTCGATCTTTCGAGGCTTGGCGAGTCCCGCGGCCTTACGGGCCATACCGACCACCTCGAGCCAGACGTTTGCGACATCCTTCTGGTAATCTGTCGCAGCACCGAACCCATGAACATTGAGATTCTGAAAGCATACTCCAGCACTGCGGAAGCCAGCCTTGTCCATATCCACGATGGCCTTGGCCCATGTTCGTGCCTTGAAGTTAGACGACGCGGGATTCAAGGGAGAATCCTCTGCGGATTCTAAGAAGGGGTTGCCGCCGTGTGCGCCAGCGACGTTGGACTGAGACGTGAAGCGACGTGCCAGACCTTGCACGAGAGACTCACGTCTATGTAGCTCAACCTCCTCGCTGTCGCCAGAATCCGTGGCCTTTTTCTCGCCATCGGTGACAGAAGTGCCGTTCGTCTTGGTGGCTTCGCTCGCCGCTACCTCCTCCATTGGATCGCTAGTGCCTGCCATGCCGTCGTGCGATGATGGCGTTGTTAGTGGGGCACCCGACGATTTGGCTGTGCGATCATAGTTGGCGAAAGCCGTACTGCCCACAAGGGACATTGCGCGCGATGAGGTTTGTTTTTGTTTGCCTCAGTCTCTTTCCGCAAGTTGCACACGAGTATTGTTGGGCGGTGTCTAGGTTGACAGTCCCGGGCTGTTGATTTTGGTCGGGGGTACGGCGGGATATTGGACCAAGCTCGTGCCCTCTTGTGTAATTCGGAGGCTTTATTTAATGGGTTCGGAGACAGAAGATCGATGTTTATATTAAGGTTTCGGTTGGTGTAGATCGCGGAAGTCTAGCGACACGAAGATGGAGGGAAGCAGGTATGAGTGCGTCCAGGACAACCCAAAATATGGAAATTATTAAAGTTATAAGGTTGGAGGTAATGGCGGGGAGGAAGGATCGACGGGAAGGTGTGTGTTGCGTGTTGAGAGAAGCCCAGCAAAGGGTTCTTCGTTTTCGGGACGACTGCCGAGAGTGAACGAAGAGGTGGAAGTCAGAAACAAGACCAAGAAGATCCTCCAACAGTTTGTTGACAGGGCAGGGGCGGACTGGGGATGGTTTTAAAGGGACATTGAACTGTAGATTTTATTTCGCGCCGGTCAATTTCGCTTTCGTATTAGTAGCCCAGATCGGACGGAGTGCTCGAAGGACCCGATGGCAAACGGCGCCCCTTGCTAAACCTTCCTATTGGAACCCTTACTTTGGGATGGGGGGGGGATAGGAAGCGAGCCGGACAGGCATGCTACATATGCTCTATGAAGATCCAAACCACGAGGTACTAACCAGGGCAGGCAAAAGCTGCAATCAAGCGATGTTACCATGAGATCGCGGTGACCACCCAGTCAACTGGAGCAGACTCCGAGCCGACAGAAAAACCCTGGCTCTTTCTCCAGTAACTGGAAACCCTCCCACCAAATCGGGCCCCCTTTCATCTGCAAAAAGTGACCGAGCTGTTCCATATATCACCTATTGATGTACCTACATACGTACCGGACGCGCCTTGCATTGCGCCGACTCGAATCAGAATTACCGAAGCTGCAACAAGCTAGCACCAAATGGCGCCTCTGATCTCAGGACGATATAATGCAGCGGCATCAATAATGGCCCAACTTACACCAGACCAGCAGCTTCGAGCTCCGTCAGCCATCGTGTGGGACTTGACTCAGGTCACGTTTGACAGCAGGTGAGAGGTGTGAGGCGCGAGGTTAGAATTCCTTTTATCCGCTCAAAAAGGTACATGAACTCGGCACGCATACTGTACATCAAATGTACCTACATCCACTTTATAAAATTAACATGCATGTCATCGCAGCTCCCGTTGTAGAATGGAATGAAGAACGGGAAGGCGGGAAAGAATAAATAAAACCTGATATATCTTGCGATGCAAATAGGTAGTAAGTTACCACACAAGCAGAGACGTCGGTGAGTTTTGTATTTTAAGCAGCCAGGGAGTCGATACTCTCTCAATATTGCCACAGAAGCTGTAGAATAGGACGAGCTAGCCTAGTGCGCGTTTGGACATGGGATGGAGAAGCGGCCCCAATCTCATAGGGGATTAGGCTGGTAGGGGCTCACTGGAGCTTCTAGAATCAAGGGTGCATGTCGCTAGAGCTCCCCGCAAACTTGCAGGTAGGTACAGTATGTACATGTAATCATGACCCCTCGACGCGAAGATCCTCTCCTCCTCTTGAAGGCGTACCTGCTTTACATAATTTTATCGGCATGAGGCTATCTTATTCAAGCCATAATTTCGGTGAAGATGGGGGGCCATGGCCCGCGGCGTGCAGATGGATATGCGAACGAACCTGTCAAACGGTGCTTTTAGTGAAACTATTGTCGCATAAGATCCGTGCCTTCGGGGGTATGAGCAAGTCGTGCAGATGCAAGCCAAAACCTAACTCTAAGGACGAATCGCCAAATGGTACCTGTATGTCACAGACTGGAATGATCAAGAACAACTGTACGGAGTACAGGATGTGCTACACGCATTGCTCAACACGTATGCAGTATGATCAACCAACTCTCCTGTCAGAAGCTGGAGGAATTGACCCGAAGGCCGCAGAGAGCGGAATGTACGTACGTACTTACTTACATACCTTGGCAGCAGTCCAGCTCGGTGATAATTTCCTAGGCTAGGAAGTGTGTGGCTCACTAGTAGCTGTGACAGAAAGCAGAAAGTGTCGAAATTCCAAAGTGGAATGATTCGAGGGTTTTCCGATCCGGCAGCCCGACCCATAACTACCCGGGTCTGTGGGCCGCCTGGCCCAATAAAGGAGGAACTGACCAGTTTAGTTCCAGTTGGTCTCGGGCTCCCGGGCTGCTATAACTTCCCGAGCCCGCAGCCTCAAAATCCTGCGGTGCGTGTCGACATGTCTCGTCTCCTTTTCCGGTCCAATTCGAAACCGCCCAGTCTGTATCGGGCGACCGCAGCACACCTTTATTGATTGCAGCCGGAGGAAGTGGAATTGCCACCAGGAAGCATTCCCAGAGGTCGCGTCACATTGCATATGTGCTGTGCAAGTGCTGTACGAGTGCTCCTCCATCCAAGACAAGATCAGCAAGGTTAAAACAACTACATGAGGCTTGCACACGACGGCCATCTGCAAACTTTTGTCTCTGAGCTCACTTGATATCTTGAGCCTTGCTACGAGTCACGGCGCATCTTTAATAGTTTCCTGCTATCTCGTATGACCAGAAAAGAAGAATGGCGACTATCAGAGGTGGCGTCTACACTAATCATTAGGCTGGTATCCGTACCTTAACCTACTGTACAGCTTAGCGGTAAAATAGGGGACACAGCGTGACAGCTTTCCCCGCCCCTGCTAACCTACAAGCGCCCAAGAGCTCGGGCATGTCTAGCCGCATTACAGCGAGACCAAGACCACGAATGTTTGCCGACTCGAATACGGTGACGATAATTCGGATACAGATATCCCCCACACGACTCAAGCAATTCTTGCAGGCGCATCCGCCATAATACTACTAAGATCTTTATCTTGCCTGACTGTACGACTACTATTTTCATCTGATCTGGCTGTACTCCGTACCGTACTACTGTCTGCTCGGGCCGATGGAGGTCGGCAGCTTACTCATATTGCAGCGTCCTTGCTGCCGAAACCTGCTGGCATCCCCATGTTTCCCGCTCGTACGGGCAACAGACCGGACGTTAATACATGTAAGACGTTACATACACGGAACGCCACATTTAAATGCACGTGTGGCGGCGCCAACTGTTGTGTCTCGGTCAGCCGTCAGCCACGTACATACCTAATTACTTCTCCCGCTTCACCGCAACGTTGAAGAGATAAGCCTGGCTGACGGGAGCCGCAATGTAACATTGCACTTTGAAAACATGTGCACATATCTTGTGTTACTCGTCGAGGACCTATGCTCATCTACTACAAGTCCCATAGAGAGTGCTTACAAGTGGATTCTTCCCGCTGGGGAGTGCTGGCTACAGTCTCTGGCGTCATCTGTGGCTTGCCAGACCGCAAGTCCGGAGAGGCGGTGAAATGCGCACAAGTGCGTATGATTATGATTATATTGATACTTGTTCCCTGTAAATATGGCCTCCAGTTTTCAAGCGGCTCTTCGCCGCCGTGTCGTGAAACCTTGTACGGCCCGAGCCTTGCACGACAGTTCGGACCGGCGCAACGAACGCCTCCATTTCGTTCTCGACTACGGCAGAACACCCAAGTAAATTATCTCTAGTGAGTATCTTGTGCAACATGACAACTACCATTTTCACCATGGCAAACATAAACTATTCAAATGCAAATCAGAGCAATCTTCAAGTTTGGACAGGCCCTTCGATAGAATGACTGCTGAAGAGTGTCCCCTGACGCTCCAAATCAGTCAACAGAGACACATTTTCACAGTCAATAATCTTTAGATCCTCGCCAAGCGATGTATATGTGTTATCTTTCCCTGCGAGCCCCTGCGTGCAACAAATACGTATAACTCATGCTGAACAGGGAACGTGTTTTGATAGCTACGGCTTCCTCTAAAGGTTGGGTTGACAGTATCAACTCGCAGTAACCAAAGTCACATTATGATTAACGTATCGCAATGCTCCTATATGTCCTGCTATAAAACGTTTTATCTGGCCTTGACGATCCAATGGCATTCTCCTGGAAAGTAAATGCTCCGGGAATGGAAACCACCAACAGCGTACAGTACCCGGGTCGCCTTTCTCAATGGAGCAGGCTGACTCTGTATAATATCTTATATTTGAAGGCGATGGCGTTGGTCATCCGCTCCCCCTATTCAACATATAGCTGGTAATTTCTAAAACCCCTGACCTGTCTCTGTATGCGGTATCATAACTATCCCAGCATTTCTGTTCATCCCTTGAAAGATTGATCTAGAAAACGTATAGCCACTGTCTTATTTCTGTGATTTCATAGTGATTTGTGCTTCCTATGTTTCGGCCCCTTTTGTTAAGATTAGAAACGGCTGCGGGTGAAGATACCCCTTTTCTAGTTGATTGAGTTCGGTCCCATAAGTAATATGTTCGATATAAACCTTCGTTTATTGTGAGTTGAAGGATCAAATATAGCCCAATTATCACAATAATATCACAGCTTATAGTCAAAGCCATTTTGGACTACAGACAGACTTCCGCGTCTTGGCACTTCTTTCCTGAAGATGGGATTCGGCCAGACGCAAAGATTGGGTCACCTAAACAAACTTCATGTTTATCGAAAGTAGATTCAAGACACCACGATCCCTCATCTTATTGGTCAGGTGATGGACATGCCACACACGCCTACGCTTTGTTTTGTCCAGATATCTTGGCCTTACATACGAGAGTAAACACAATGAGAACTAGATATCAACAATCGGTTTTTGCTTTGGCGTTGTGGGTTATGATGAACGCAGTCAGCATTTGGGAATATTTTTCATGGGTAGGTAGGTAGCCTGCTATCATCATCCAATTCGAAATCACCCGGTTGTGGCTATTCCCAGGCGGCAATGTCCCAATCTGGCTGTCTTTATAGATCACGAGATCTGGCATATTAAAATCCCGATGCGATGTTGCAATGCAGCTTAACTTCGGGAAATTCAATGCTCGAATCACATGGGCGGAGGATGGAATATCTGCCATGGCTGCTGTTGTTATTGGTGGTGAAATGCTGGTCTTTTGAAGTAGCCTTTTATCCTGCCGTCCTGACACCCCGCACAGCTTCCATGCCATCAATACGACCTCTGGTTGTAGCCGGCGATCACCCGTAACACTCGGTGCTTGATGCAGTTGTATGATCTATACAGCTAGCGCTTCATGGAACTTAGCAGGAGAAGCGGGGGGATGCATGATCAGAATGATATAAGAGGGAAGTCCTGTTACTGTCTACCTCAACAATGGCCCAACTCATTCCAGATTTCTCATCGACACGCTATGTGGGCTGTTGAGCTCTTCTAAATCCTCCGCGTCTAAGAATGAAGCTCGACTACAGAATCCTTGCCATCCTGGCGACTGGCGCATCGGCCCAGCAAAGTATGTGGAGTCAGTGCGGTGGCCAGGGGTGGCCAGGACAGACGACGTGTGTATCCGGCGCCGTCTGTACGTATCAGAACGAATATTACTCGCAGCGTGTAGCAGGTGAGCTCCCTTCCTTCCTGGTGAGCGCTAGGACGCCATGGAATTCTCTCAGGGCAAGACCGACACTTCGTACAGGGTCAGCCCAGACTACGTCGGCAAAACCGCCAGCAAGCGTCCCGGCGAGCACGAGTGTCCCCCAGCCTCTGACATCGACTGCAACCTCGGCTGCGTCAAGCGGTAGCGGCACGTTCTCCTGGGACAAGAGAACCTTCTACGTCAACGGATAGAGGCACCAGATCATCAGCGGCCAGATCGACCCGCAGCGTGTGCCCCGCGCCTACTGGGGCCAGCGGTTGCAGATGGCCAAGGCGATGGGGCTCAACACCATCCTGTCGTACCTGTACTGGCAGGACATCGAGTAGTACCCGAGCAAGTTCGACTTCACCGACCGCAACGACGTCGCGGCGTGGCTCCAGGAGATCCAGGACGCCGGCTTGAAAGCCGCGCTGCGGCCGGGACCGTACGTGTGTGCCGAGCGACGTCCGGCTACATGACCCAGGTGGGCGCGCAGGTCAAGCCGTACCTGGTCACGAACGGGGACCCCGTCCTCATGGTCCAGATCGAGAACAAGTACGGCTACGCGGGCAACGACAAGAACTACCTCCGGGCGCTGGCGGATATCGCAAAGCCGAGCTTTCCGGGCATGAAGCTGTACACCAATGATGGCGCCCAGTCGGGCGCCCTGGCCGTGGTCGACGGCACCGACTCGCGCAGCGGCTTCAACCTGCTGCGACAGGCCATCACGGACCAGAGCAGCGTGGGCCCCCTGATGAACGGCGAATACTGGGTGCGCTGGTTCGACAGCTGGGGCCTGTGCAACGGGCACTCGTCGTACGACGGCGACACGAACGGGCAGTCGGGCCGGGCGAGCGAGCTGGACTGGGTCCTCTCCAACGGCAACCACATCAGCATCTTCATGTTCCACGGGGGCACGAGCTGGGACTTCGGCAACGGCGCGGCCGACGCCAAGCCCGTGCAGGCCTTCACAACCAGCTACGACTACGGCGCGCCGCTCGACGAGACCGGCCGCCCCGCGCAGATTTACACGGCCTTCCGCAGCGTCATCACGAAGCGCGTGTCGGGGGTGCCCGCCGTGTCGTCCACGCCGCCGCTCATGACGGTGCCGGACTTCGCGCTGACGCCCGTGCTAGGCCTGCTGGATGATCTGCCCAGCAGCAGCCCGCGGCCCGCGCCGTCGCCGTTCGCCATGGAGGCCACCGGCCAGGTCTTCGGGTACCTGTTGTACGAGTACGTCGCGACGGGCAGTGCGTCGGGCGCCGTGGCGCGGCGCGACCGCGTCGTCGTGTACGTCAACGGGGCGCGGCGCGGCGTCATCGACGGCATCTACCGCAGCCCCGCGAGCGTGAGCGTGACGCTGGCGCGTGGCGACCGGCTCTGGCTGCTGGCCGAAAACCTCGGGCGCGCCGACAACGGCATCTCCGACCAGACCAAGGGCATCCTGGGCGACGTCAAGGGCGTCGTGTTCGTGAACGGCCACAACCTGGGGAGATACTGGACGGTCGGGCCGCAGCAGGAGCTGTTCTTGCCGGAGGCCTACCTGAAGCAGGGCGAGGAGAATGAGGTCCTGGTGCTGGAGTCGGAGCCCGGCACATCTAGTCGGGTTGCGAGGGGTGTTGTCAAGAGGACATGGAAGAATAATCCGGATCCTGACTGCAACAACTGTTCGTAGAGGACGAGGCGATTCATATTATCTTATATAAACCGTGCTGCGTGTACTAATGATACCCCTTTGTTTCTCGGCGAAAGATGCTTGATGTATTGTGCACGGTGCAATTTTCCGTATCAGCCATGGAATTTGTTGTTGGTCGAGTATGGTTATCTTGCTGCAGCTCTGCATGACACGCATGGATGGATAACATGTATCAAAATTATGTACATGTAAGGGGGAATTCAAATGTATATATTACGGAGCGCAACTCAATTCTATGCGACGCTGATTACATAAGAAGCATACCAACTCCCTTCTTCCACACAGCCTTTCTCATACCAAGCAGAGCAAAGTGAAGGCGAACGTAGTGAAGACTCCATGACACCTGGAATCATACCCGGAACCATTGAATGGCGGGACAGGATCATTTGTGCGCCTCCAGCTCCTTCTCCGTCCTTGCCCACAGCTGCTCGCACAGCTTATCGTCCTTAGCCTGCGCCGAGGCCTTGCCGTCGACGCCGACGGGGTAGTAGAAGTGGCCAGACTGAGCCTCGGGGCTGACGGCGGCCCAGACCTGGTTCTTGGCGCCCTCGGACACGTCCTTCAGGGCGAAGCTAGCGAGCCAGTGCAGCGGGGTCACGATGAGCGAGAAGGCGGCGTACGTGGCCAGGGGCCCGCGCGTCAGCTCCGTCCGCACGGCGCCCGGGTGCACGGCGACGCAGCGGAGCGAGGGATACCGCTGCGCGAGCGCGCGCGAGTGGTGCACGTTGGCCAGCTTGGCGATGCCGTAGCGGGTCCAGGTCGACAGCGCGGCCAGGTCGCTCTTGAGCCGGGTGTCGGCGTCGGCGTACGGGTCCTTGGCGGCAAAGGCCTCGCCCATGGACGAGAGGCTGACGATGCGCACGTCGCCTTCGGCGGGGGCCTTTTCGGCCGTCTGGAGCAGCGTCGGCAGGAGCAGCTTGGTCAGCAGCGCGTGGCCCATGTGGTTGGTGCCGAACTGGATCTCGTAGCCCTCCTTAGTCACCCCTGGGGGGCAGGCCATGATGCCTGCGTTGTTGATGAGGATGTGCAGCTCGCTGGCCTGCGAGAGGAAGTTGGCGGCGGCGCTCTTGATGCTGTCGAATGAGGTCAAGTCGCATTCAAGGAAGGTGATGGGTGCCGCGTCGGGCGCACGCTGCTGGATTTCCTTGATTGCATCTTGGGCCTTGGCGGCGCTGCGCGCGGCTAGGTAGATGTGCGCCGGCTTGTGCTTGGCTAGCTGGTAGATGGCTTCCTTGCCGAGACCGGCATTGCCACCGGTGACGAGAATGATCTTTCCGGATAGGTCCGGGATGTCTTTGTCAAAATCGAATTTCATTTTGAAGTATACTACTGTTTGGTTTGCGATACCAATGGGGAGGCCTTGGAGAATTGTTCAGCTAGTATAGAAAGAGACGAATACGGTCGTTGTGTCCAAGTGTGGTCAAGGCATCGGCGATGTGAATCACGGAGCGGACCCCAGCCATGCCGAGGTGATGCCATTCTTGTTGATCCATGGAGAAATGAATGAATGACGCAGGAGGATGCTTCTCATGTCACCACACCTTCCACTACCTCTCGCACACAACTCCCCTTCAAGTTAGGCGGAAAGGTCGTTATCGCTATACGCTGTCTAAGGTTGACACGGGTAGTCATGGGCCGATGTACTTTAGCCCGTGAGACATTGATAGTATGTGGCGTTCGGGTTTCGTCGAGTGGCAACATTCCTCGAGGCATAATTACTAGCTTCTAGCCACTTAGCCGATAGTATGTAAGCACCTGGTGATGATCTCCTATACACAACTTGAAAGGGAATCGGAGTGTTCGCAATAACCAAATATCGTCAGCTGAGCTTATGCGTTCCGTTAGAGCTCTGACATAGTTTCATTGCCAGGTTTGTGTGCCTGAGCACTACATCGCTTTGCCATAAACATATGTACCACCTTCCTGCTGAGCACTGTGAACTTCGGTTCATGCGGAATCATACATCCACCAATGCGATATTATACAGGGGTCTCGTAAGATGCACTTCACTTGATACGTGTTACGCGATCTGTACGATCCCATTCACGTCGCCTGCTCAGGGCGCTGGTGAAATAACCCTAACTATCCCTCAGAGCTTCGATATCAACAACTTCCTTGACCGCCTCAGTGGTGAGCACATATGGGTGTTCCTCGCCCACCACTACACTATCTTCGATTCTGATACCCATGCCTCTAAAGGCTTCAGGCCATCTGTCGTCATCAGGCACGTAAACGCCTGGCTCAATGGTAATGCAATGGCCTTCCCTCATGGGAGTGCTTCTGGAATAGCCTGGTACATCGTGCACATCAAGGCCGATATAATGGCCCACATGATGCGGGAAAAGGGTATCCATCCGGTTGCTTCCCACGTCAAAACCTAGCTGTTGTAGGTTGTCTCTTAGGGACATTTCCGTGACCGAATGTAGCTTATCCAGTGTTATGCCTGCGTTTTCCCTACACAGGCTAATGCTATGTCGTTGAGCGGAAAGGACCGCCTCGTACAAATCCTTTTGTGCTGGCGAGAACTTGCCATTGACGGGCCATGTACGCGTGATATCAGTGATATAAGTGCCGTACTCCCCACCTGCATCGACGAGGACAAATTCGTCTTTGTTCAGATGCCCGTTGTTCAATACGTAGTGGATGAGCAAAGCTTTCTGACCACCAGCCACGACGGGAATGTAAGCCGAGCCCTCGAGGCCTGCTTTGTGATATTCGTATTCGAGAAAGGAGGCCAGATCCTTCTCGTACCTCCAGGACTGACGCATAGCATTCGTAAGTGCACGTCCAGACGCCTGGCCAGCGCGGCGCATACAAGCGACTTCGGCAGGCGACTTAATAGCGCGTAAGGGGTTGAGGGCGGGCCTCAGGGGTGCGAAGCCTGCGTTTGGCGCGGCAGTGCGCAGCGTGTTGCCCAATTTGGTGGCAACACCGTACTTCGTCAGTTCGGCGTCTGTGTAGATCTTGTTCACGTCTTTCAGAGCGTTGCCAAGCTCGTACTCGATACGGCCTATATCCCCCGCCTCATCGGCGTTCCACACGTCGCGAGCAGCATCAACGCCACTCCACGGTCCATACCATTGCTCCTGCTTGGGGTTCTTGGGCCGGCACCACAGATGGAAGATGTAGTCGTTTTCGGTCTTGACAAGGAGGGCAAGCGATTCGGGTTCGCAGAAGCCTGTCAGGTAGAGGAAGGCAGTCTCTTGGCGAAAGGCGTGGAAGACAGCCCCCGACTTGAATTGGATCTCGGCAGAGGGCAGGAGGACGGCAGAATTGGGAGGGAGAGAGGCTATCAGTCGTGCGCGTCGGTCGTGGTATTCTTGGGCCGTTATGCCAGGCGTAAGCTCGCCAGGCGCAAGGATATGTGGATGCGTCTCATGAACGGCCTGGCCGAAGAGGACATTAGAGGCCGGGACTGTAGAGGTTGAGTACGAGCGGCGGGATAACGGGAGTCCTCGTGTCGACAGGGTCGCAGACGCCGGAAACTGTATCTGGAGTGGCTGCAGCGGCGCAGAAACTGTGGCACGATGGCAGGACGGAAGGCTTGAAGCATGCCGCCTGGCTTGCAAGCCAAGTTGGCGCCATGACGAGCTCGGCAACCTTGTGAGCCTCATTTTGGCGGATGAATGATGTAGGTAACGAACGTCACTGGGGTACGGGCGTCATTGCTTTATTCGGCGGGGGTGACCAGACAGACCAAAGCAGAGAAGCGAAGCGGGAGAACGAACATACACACGTAAATAAATCCTAGAGCACCAAACAAGTGAAGCTGCTGCGAACAATTACCGACAAGACTCAAAATACGCCTGCGACACACACGGACGGGCAATTGACAACATAACCAATCAAAACATCAATGCCATGTCCAGATCGTAGCGCAGAGAGCGATGACGATACCTGTTCACGATCACTTATTTTTTTGGCCCGGGATCCCGTTCTGGCAAAGCTCGGGCTGGTTGCTGTGCTGCAGTGTCGCGTGCGATTTAGTGGAGAGCGGGTGGAGAGTTTTTGGATCTTTTGCAGTATGGACGGCCCGTGCAGTGTTGTTATTATTGAATTGATCGCTGATTAATGGAGGCTAGTGCCAATTTTCTGGTCACAGCCAGCAACACAGTCCAGTCTTTCTCGGGCGCAAATCAGTGCTCTCCCTCTTGTTGCTTTGCCTTGCTTGTCTTGCAACCACACGCCCAAGGACCATCACCTCTTGTGTTAAGGCAAGTGGCCTCTATCGACCACAACCTCTCTCAAACTACCAGAACAGGTAGATCTCGTGTCGTTTTGGCCATTGAGCACTTCTCCCACCATTTTATTACCCTGCCGGATCTCTAATGCTCTCTTAATTCCCTCCGTCGTGGTCGTGTTCCCAGTACCCAACCAAAGCGTGTTGTGTCACGCTTCGCGTACTCCGGCCTTTCACCACCCAACCCGATCACGCTACAAACTCCTCCTGCCCCTCCCCAAATCCAGCAACATCAGACTTATTCAAATTTATTAACCTCGACTACCAAACTCTGCCCCAAGCTGGCAACTGCAAATCTTGGGTTTGCAGTGCTAGCCTTCTGCCTTTGAACCTCTGGTATGGCTTTTCTTTCATCAATGCTATACTCGACCTCTATCTCGTGTCTCTTCTACCGGCTCCCCTGCTAGACAGCAAAAACTGACGTGTTGGGGTCTCCACCCATAACAGGCAACACGCCCCAAGCTTTCACCATCTCCTGCAAACACCTAGTGTGTTCATTGGTTGCGTCCTTGCACCAACCACGCGAAGTGACGACCTCCTCTATGATCCTCAGTGCTCGTGACAGATCTACAAGTCCGGCTTTGTATCTCGACTCATTTGGTAGTCGACAGTTTCACATTAACGCAAGAGCTATTCGCAGCATGATATAGGATATTTATATGGCAGCAGTATCGCTATCACCGGGCCCCGTTCCTCTGTCTTCCAACATGTCTGGAACAGCTAGACGCATCCCTCTTTCCAATAACCAGAATGTCGCCAACTCGCCAATCAGGAGTTCTGCCGCTGCCTTTGCTGCTGCCAAGCAGAGGCGCTCCTATGCCAATATGCAGAGAGAAGAAGCCTACGGGCACCCTCCTCCGGCTAAGAAGCAAATGCTGGAGTCGGGCATCCCGCGGCCACTGAACTCACCCTCGAAACGCATGGCCAAGCCACAGGTCCCGTTGCAGACACGACGTACTACCAGCACATACGAGGGCAGATTGGCACGGGAAAGGATGGGCCATCACCAAACGCAGCATACCGAAAGCAAGTCCAGCAGATACACCGAGAAAGACCTGGAAGAAATCCGTCAATGGAAGGAACACCACCGGGCTAGGTTTCCGCGAATGGTCTTCTATTTTGAGAATATGCCTACCGAGGTTCGCGCCAAGTTGGGAAGGCAGATCGAAAAACTCGGAGCTGTGAGTAAACTCGTAATACGACCAGCGTATACAATATACTGACTAGGATCTCTACAGCGCGAGGACAAATTCTTCTCCAACGACATCACCCATGTGGTAACTACCCGTTCGATCCCCCCTGAAAAGAGTGCCCGGCAACGAGCGGAAGAAGTCGCCAACACTACTACGGAAATCCACGATGGACATGAGCAAGTGCAAACTATTAATCCCTCGTTGTTGAATCGTGTGACGGATGGTACTCCATCAGTGAGAAGGAAATTATTCGACACAACATCCACCGCGGTGCCTAGCCGGCGGCCCTTGACGCAACTCCAGGATGCCAGGCCAAAGAGGAATATGGATGTGCTGCACCGCGCCCGCGAGATGGGCAAGAAGATCTGGTCCATGGATAAGCTGCAAAGAATGTTGTCAATGCTGTTGGAGGAGGACTTATTGGTCAGTGCTGCCATTGCCTATGGTGGATCGAAAAGTGGGAGTGTCAGGACAAGCCACACCGATTCCCGGTCAGTTCAGGAGCCCAACCTTGTCCAGCTCCTGCAGAATGAGCGTGTTAATGGGCCTTCTGATCGCGATCCTACGGTAACAACCCAGGAGCTCCACTACTTCAAGGGACCGTATCTCTATATCTATGACTTTGAGGAAAAGCAGAAGCCTATCATGGTACGAGAATACCAAAAGGTGGCTGACAAGGCGGATGGTGACTGGCCACAGTTCCGTACGGCGCCACTGGGTCGTTGCCCCTTCGTCGAGGATTATGACCACAGGGAGGTTGCCAAGCCGAAGCCCAAACCCAAGCCGAAGCAAGTAGCAGCAAAGCCTGCGGTTGATGCCAAACCCACTTTGCAACCTCCAGAGGTGCCCATGGCGAAGCCCGTGACTGGCAAGCGATCGCTGAGTGAGATGGAGAGTACCCACAATCGGGGCTCTAGTGTTACCTCGATCGAGCTTACCAACTCGATGAAGCCTGGAAACAGATTCGAGTTCCGTCCCAACTTCACAAGCCGTGCTGGTACAACAAGAATGTTCGGAGGCGAGCCCGTTGCTTCAGGGGTTCAGCCGTCCAACGTCACCTCTGCCATCCGATCGCAAATGATCTCGTCGACAGCTGCGACACCTGGAGCCATTGGTATGATGAGCAAGGAAGTCCACGGTCTGCAACGAAAGGTTCTTCAAAGAAACAGCTCCCATGATCTCAGTTCTCGACGCGCCGGCAGCGTGGATCCCAGTCTCCGAGATGACCACACAGCCAAAAGAGCCCTTACGCTCGGCCGCACGTCGAGTCGCCGGCTGGATTTGGTTGACGATGCTGCACCTTGTGAGGAAGATGAGGAGGCAAAGGCGCGTGCTCAAGCTGAAAAGCGAGCCGCTGTCAAGGCGAAAAAGCGAGATCCCAAACCTGGTTATTGCGAAAATTGCCAGGATAAGTTTGAGGACTTTGATGACGTGAGTGAACCCAACATACCCTTCTATACTGAGGGGCCATCCGCTGACATAACGCCTTACAGCATATCGCTTCCCGTAAGCATCGAAAGTTCGCAGATAATCCTGACAACTGGTCCGAGTTGGATGATCTTCTGTCTGAACTGCAACGCGAGCCCAAGCACAAATCCTTGACTGCTTGGACCCCCTCTCTCCCAGCATTCACATACTAGTGTTGTGGCCTTAGCCGGGCTTGCAATGCTTCCAGTATGAAGCCACTTGACTCTATGCTCGTGCGATCCATCCGCAGTGGTCGCTACACCCTGCACAGTCGTCCGCGACGCCGAACCAAATTCACTCTATACATCACCATCGACTGAGTTCTTTCCTAACCACTTGTTGAGCACTGTGGGTCAACGATACCCTTTTGCGAACACTTGCTTTCGTTCTTTTCTCCCGCCTAGAATCTCTACCACTACTCGAAGCGCGCATATCATTATCGGAGCCGCATGACAGACACGGTTCGTTAGAACAGCATGGCGAGGCGTAGGATCCTGATTGTTTCTTTCTTCACATTCATAGCATTTGGCGGCGATCTTTGGCGGTTGTTGATATCTCTCCAATTTCTCTTCTTCAGCTCGAGAAAGCTCGCTGGTGGTCAAGCGGTCAGGCGGATTGGTAGGTCGGTACGCGGGTTTGTATGGCACGGTGTATTTGGCGATGATACGCAACGAACGAAACCAGGATGATACCGGGTCTGCGGTCTGCAGAAGGCGTTCCGGAGGCAAAGGGTCTTTCTGGGACTGGTGTAGATATTGCACCCTGGTAGTACATGTATATGTAGGTTGTATCTTACACCTTAAAAGCAGGGGAGCTTTTGACACAATATGGAGCCCTGCATTTTCATTTTCGATCTACCTTCATGAATATGTGACATGGGAGTTGATGCTGCAATGATATATACTAAATGCCGATTTCCAGGAAGGGAGACTTCGTTATGTAGGTACTTTGTAAGTCGCAACGAAAGCGGTGATGAAATAATAGGTAGGTCCTTGTCTGCTCCGGGCCAACTCCTTGAAGTCTCGAATATGAAGGCGACAGTATATCAAATCATATTCCCTCAAGAGCCTTTACAGATTCATATATCTACATGTATTTCATAATCATGATCCACGAAGGTACATTAGATAGCATGGATTGATTGGTGTGAATACTTCAGGTGGCCCCATTAAAATAGCGGACTATTCCTAGGTGGGTCCTGCCCCGCCTGCATTATTTTAATTTAGGTCAAGTTGCAGTCAGTCCCGCTCTTGCTGTGTGGCTCAACTCAAAACCATCCCTACCTCGACCTCACAGACATCAAATCACAGCCACATCTCACAAGGTTCGCGTTTGTTGTCATACACGTTCCTGCTTTTCTCAGCTTCCGTTTTTGTCATATAGCAACTGCCTTGGGTAGTATCTACGAGTCGCTAGTTCCATGCTGGATATCGAGCCCTCGTCATCTTGCTAGGCACGTACCAATCACTTGGCATCAGTCGCGTTAACCAGTCCGGAATCCGCAGCTTGGTGAAGCAGACTCATCTGCATTGGATACCAGTCTCGCCTGATAGAGAATGCCGTCAGCGTCAGAGTCAGAATCGGGATCGGAACGCTCCGGATCCCCGGCTCCTGAGCATGATGGAGTTGATCATGATATCGATGAATCTAGCTCCGACGGGTCGGACGAGTCCGATGAGGATGAGAACCATGGTTCCCTGGACCCCGAGGACATGGAATCTGACGACGAGGACGAGTCCGACGAGGATGAGAACAATGGCTTTCTGGATATCGAGGCCATGGAATCTGGCGACGAGGACGAGTCCAATGATGAATCGGAGGACGGGTATGAATTCGAGTCCTTTCCCCAGTTCACCCGCCTTCCGCCCGAGCTTCGCCAGCGTATCTGGGAGTTCTTCGATCCGGACATGAGCGCCCCGGCCCGCATCTTCGGCTTCCGTATGCCTTTTAGTGGCGCCAACGAGCTCCATGAAGGCCCGTTCTTGGAGCGTCAGACCGCACCAGCAAGAGCTGTTTTGGCTACTCACCAAGAATCTCGTGAATATGCCTTGAAGTACTACCCTGATGCGATCGAGAAAGGTGGAGAACCTGGCATCATTCGCTACCGAAAGGCATCGGATATAATCATGGTGTCTGGCTTCTTTAGAGACTTTGCCTCCATATCTTCATGGCAAGAGAGCGACGTATTCACGGAAATCCACAACATCGCTTTCGAATTTGAAGGCACCGAGCACCAATATGACGAGCTGCTTTCTACGGAACGTCCGCACTGGCCCAACCTACAATCGACTTACTTCGTCACACAAGCCAGTACGCATCGGACGAGAAGTTTGCGATGGTGTGGTTCTGATGCAGTCCAGACGTATCATCTCCAGGTGGAAGAGCTAGATACGGGCCTGGGTGAAGACTACGAAGCCATTTACTGCTGGCCTCAGGGTAAGGAGCGCGAGCACACTGATCTCCCAGCTTTTGGCCATGAGGAGGACGCAGATAACTCCTCACTCGGCCAGACATGTTCAGTCATCAAGATAGGAGAGGAAACTATATGGCCAATTGTGGTATTCGATTTCGAACGCTCCGGTGTGCACCGCTATGACAAACTCAGAGAGATCTACCCAGTGGACGGCGACTGGGAGGCGGCGGATGATTGGCATTCCGATGAGTTTTCAGGGGATGAAGAAGATGAGCTCTCTCCTGACGAATATGAAAGTGAGGGTATTGACGATGATTCGATCGATGAGGATGAAGCTTCAGACGATGAGGATGATTTGCAGGTCGTCGATGACGTGTCGGAACAGGACTTCGACACATCTGTTTTTAATGGTTTCTCGCCATCGCCCGATGATCTTGCCACTGCAGTTGAGTCTGCCAACTTCTCTAGCGTCGAGCCCGAGTCTGCACACTTCTCCAGCGTCGAACCTGAGTTACCCGACCACAGTGATGCCGAAGCAAGTGACACAGCAGATGAATCTGTGCGCAACGTCCAACGGCCAAGACGCCGTGTGCTAGCAGATTCTGAAGACGAGTCTGGAGATGAGAGTGAAGATGAGGTAGAAATGGATGCCCAGCCTACAACGCGCCGTAAAAGGGTCGTTATGTCAGACTCGGAGGAAGATGAGGAAGAAGTGGATATAATCGACGAAGGAGAACAGACTAAGCCGAGGAACCGCCGCAAACGCGCAGTCATGTCTGACTTCGAGGACGAAGGGGAAAAGTCACGATCGAACAAGCGACGGAGAAGGGCAGTCATGCCAGAATCAGACGACGATGACTCGGCTACAGAACAGGGCGAAGCCGAAAGCGCAAGCGACGACAAATCCGAAGACGACGAAGAAGACTCCGAAGATGATAAGCCCCAGAAGAAGCCCTCCCTAGCTGAGCGACTGCAGCTCTTCCGCTCTGAAGTGCCCGTCCCACCTTCACCCGAGGCTGGCTCCGAGCCCGATTCAGACATGGAACAGTTGCGCGACGGTGTCTATGACGATCCCTTTGCGGACACATACGATCGTGATGACGAAGGTGAAGAAGAAGCGCTCTCCGATAATGACCAGCTGCTGGACCTGGACGGAGACGAGGAAGACCCCTACGGCGATGATGGCGGTTATTGATTGATGCCAGGCCGACCAAGGCATGGCAAGCAAGATGAGAAAGTTTTTTTTTTTCTATTTGGCCTGTAGGATATGTGTACCAAAAGACGCCGAACATCTGTTTGGTAGGCGAAGAGGATGACGAACAGGGGTAGCGGGAGCCTCGTATAAGGAAGGTGATACCCAGATTTACCCTCCCCGATATGCCTATGCGTTAATGGGGGGTATTACCTATATGCCAAGAGGGGCCTCTAATTATAATCGTCGCATATTAAACCACCAAGCAGTCTTTTAGCCAGAGACGAGATAATAAAGACCTTATTTGATATGCACATCCTGGAACCGGATCGGGCGACTTCTGCTGCCTTCTTGTCGTTTTATATAGGGTTGTTGATCCCTGTAACGTAAACCAGTTCTATAGCAGATTCCGTTGCTCAGCGGACGTTGCTGTGTATTGTTTCTGTGGCATATTTGACGTTTAACAAAACGTCCGTCCAACCTGGATTAGTTATCTAAGCTCTCTATGCAAGGGATCTTGGCGCTCAAGTTTAAACCAGCATGCACCAGGGCCGTTAGGTCATAGCTTGCCAATGTAAGGGGTCACATAATTCACTTGGAAGTTTTCAGATTCAGCAACGAAAAGAATATACAGGTGTCTTGATGGAGTCTTGCATTATTTCATTTTTGGTATTCTTCGATGAGTGCTTCTAATTTCATACATCTAGCTTAGCCTAGCACCTATCGGTCACGGCCAAAAGTTGCAGGCTGCGCGGGCTTGTTGTCCAGGATCTTCTCGATCTCCTCCATGAGCTCGGGGGTCAGCTTCTCGGACAGCTGAAGGGACTTGCAGTTGTCCTGAATCTGCTCGACCTTGGTGGCGCCGAGGATGACGGTGCTGACATTGGGGTTCTTGATGCACCAGGCCAGGGCGAGCTGGGAGGCGTTGCCGCCGAGCTTCTCGGCGATGGTGGTGAGCTTGCGGACCTTCTCGATCTTGGCCTGGCCCTCGGGCGACTGTAGCTGCTTGATGGTGTTCTCAAAGAAGGCCTTGTTATTGGCGAAGCGCGAGTCCTCGGGGATGCCGTCGTTGTACTTGCCCGTGAGCAGGCCCGAAGCCAGGGGCGACCAGATGGTGGTGCCGTACTGGAACTGCTGGAACAGGGGCTTGTACTCGACCTCGAAGCGCTCGCGGTGGAAGGCGTTGTACTGGGGCTGCTCGACGACGGGGGCGATGAGGTTGTACTTCTCGGCGATCTGGGTGGCCTCCATGATCTGGGTGGCGGACCACTCCGAGGTGCCCCAGTAGTAGGCGAGGTTGAGGTTGCGGATGACCTGGGTGAAGCCCTCGACGATCTCGCGCATGGGCGTGGCGTAGTCGGGGCGGTGGGCGAAGACGATGTCGACGTAGGGCTGCTGCAGGCGCTCGAGCGAGCTCTTGAGGCCCTCGACGACGTGCTTGCGGCTGAGGCCGCGCGTGTTGGGCTCCTTGCGCCCCGTGCCGAAGAAGACCTTGGTGGTCAGGACGTACTCGTCGCGCGGCCAGGCGAGGTCCTTGAGCGCCTGGCCCATCTCGACCTCGGACTCGCCGTTGGCGTACGTCTCGGCCGTGTCGAACGTGTTGATGCCGTGGTCCCAGGCCGTCTGCAGGCACTGCTTGACGATCTCGCCCTTCTGGGTGCCGCCGTACGTCAGCCAGCCGCCCAGGGACAGCACGCTCACCTTGAGGCCCGTGGGGCCCAGGTGGCGGAACTGCATGTCCTTGGGGTCGAACATGGACTTGACGGCGGGCATCTTGCTGGGGTTTGTAGAGGTGGTGGTGGCGTGTCTGGTCAAGGTGGTGCTGAATGTGCGGATGGAACTGGGTGTGAAGAGACGACGATACATAAACAGGATTGGGGGGGGGGGCAGGTTAATTGGGAGTCTCGGACGGGACGAGGAGGGGGAGGGGTTTCTCTGAGAGATATATACCTCTCCGGCTTCCTACCTTGGATAGTGCTGTTTACGTATTATCATCCTGCCTGCATACTGTATCTACCTACCTACTACATGCATACCCACAACACATGCACTCATGTTTTGGATCTTATCGCCTTCTAACTGGATATGGAGTAAGTAGGTTACGGGGGTGTCATGGTAGTAGGAGACTGTCCGCACGCGGCACGCCACGCGGGAGTGGGCAGCTTCTTGCACGGTTGATTGAGTATGTGCGTACGACGTACATGACAAGCATACAGAGAGGAATTGAGTCGTGACGCAACCGGCAAGCATTGTTGTTTCCCGATGAAATTGCCTACGTCGCCAGTTATTACCCCGCGCTGTTGTCAAGGAGCTATGGTGGGGCACTCAAGTACTCTCTGATGAGTTCAACTATCCCAGATATGGCTTCGCTAACAGTCGAGGTTCGAAGTCTCATCGTCGGAGATAGTATCCTTATTTCATTCTTCTATGCCCCCTGTGATGATAGGTCCGACGCTGACAAATCCTATTCCGCTGTACCACCATAGAAATCCATATATTCCCTGATCGGCGTTTACTTGGACGAAAGTTGTGTCTAAAGTTAGGCACTGCAATGCCGGCTATTGCATGTGCCAACCGATTCGCTACCAAGCAACCAAGGTAACCATCCAATGCAATATCAACGTCACTTCTTCAACAACTGCACATCGATCGTCCGGGAGTAACATCTCCGTTCGGGTACGAGCGAACCGAGTGCAGCCACCTGTGAGGTAAGTAAGCTACATACAGTAAATAAGAGCCGCTGAAGCATTGTCTAACCTGCATCTGCAGCACATTGGTGCCCCCCTCCCCTCCCAAGTCTCGCCATAACTGGCCACTTAAACTGGCGGGGGAAAAAGGAGTTTGCGCTTCTGTTGTGCGAGGGGTCTCTTTAAAGCCGGTAATTCCGTTCTTAAGTCCCCTAGGTAGGGAAGGGCCGATACGCTGTAACATACATACCGCCATTTGAAAGCAGCGACAGAGACCATCAAGATGCAGCTTATATGACTCACTGAGCGCAGGTCACTGTCAATAATGAGACAAGTATCAGTTATCGCCGACAATGAGTATCATTCTCACTCTGCCAGTAGCGGATCACCGCACCACACGGAATATTCAGAATGTCTCCACGAACCTCGTCGCGGCATTCGAACGACCCCATTCGTACAAGATCAACGCTCACACGGCGCCAAGTACCGAGGAGTGCTTACTCGGATCCGCTGGGAAACTGGTTGATTTGCCTATCTAGAGATTACATGGATGTTCCCGCCTGAAACGAATACGCACTGCTTGCCAAACCCATATCACAGGCCCCAAAGATACAGCTAGTTCAATATCTTTCCTGGGCGTTGAAGACACACACAGATGGGCGGCGAGCAGGACGCCACTTGCGGTCCCGTTATCTGACCGTTTTGATCACAGTCAATGCCTACACCATGGCAACTGGAGATCTGATCCTCGGAGTGGCAGGACAAGTCGTAAACGCCAGGATCCTCCTCCACAGTTCTCTTCTCCTTATCATCATTGTTCGAGGGAGTCACCCGATGGTCCATACCACGCTCGGCCGTGTGCGAGCTCTCGCTGTCGGCAGGGGTATCGTTTGACAGCTCGCGATTGCTTGGAGGACCCCAGTATGATTCGGTCCATTTAGTGCATTGGCAATTCTCGAGACACTTCGTCTCATTGGAGGTCAGGTGACCACTGAAGCAGCGAGTGTTGTTGTAGTACCTTGCGATCACGTCAGTATGAAAGGGCGATGGGGTAGGCTAACTCACCAGCACATGTAGGATTTGATATACGAACCACCGCAGTCAACGATGTAATTGTCCTTGGGACCCATAGCGGCAAACTGGGGATCAGCGGGAGTAACAGGAGCGACATCGTCTTGAAGCTTGGCGCCTTCGGTGAACATGGCCTGTACCTCGTGGAGGCTGGGCTGGGTTACGGCGGGCGATTCATCAGAGGTGTCTGACACGCCTGCAGTGGGGGTACCAGCCACCATCATGGCCAGCATGACCAGGAAGGAGATGACAAGGACCTAGCACCAGCTTGTTAGATACAGCCACTTGCTGGCTATCCAGATTAAACTAACCTTCATTGTGAGCAACGTGGGTTTGCGAGTTTAGGAGCTCGAGTGCGGTGCGGTTGAAGAGCAAACTGGTCGACCGGCTTGCGATATTCCCACGCTGGAAAAGGATTGAGAGAGCAAGCAAGTAATGGGGGGCAAGACAGGACCGATCGTGTGAGGCAACTTCGTGACTCACTCGATGAAGGAAGGTGTAGGTCTTGTGTGCCAGCTCTAATCATGTCGCGGCAACTCGATGCAATACCATGTACACCTGCCTTACCCCGAACATTGGATTCATAATGGGTATCTATCATGTGAGTAGAGTAAGCCCGAAGAATGTGCGTTCACGTAACCTCAGTTAACAACGGGATAGCTAGGAATTAGATGGATGGCAATGGAATAGCTGGCTGTAGTAGGATAGTTGGCCGTCTAGCCACCCATCAACACTCATCGCAAAGGGGTCGACATGCTTTGTCCTGATTTCCGAGACAAATTGCCTACATCGTACACAATAGACATTAACCGCGTATTTCTTATAAGTAACCATAGTCAATTGCGACACAGAACCAGTGTTCTTGTCGCACTGTATGCCGTTGTTTGACATTACATGCCTTCGTCTTAGTAGTGGCCCCCTCGATATCCACCATTCATTTCATGTACTGGCCCCGACTGCCACCCCATGTGTTGCTCACAAGGGTATGTAGCTGCTGCGGTCTGTATTGGCGCTACGTGGCCTTCTCCCTGGAGCTGACAAGGGGCTTCATGAAGTGCTTGCCCATACGCTTCGGGTACTGGGGGACACATCTGCGAAGACAATCCATGGCTTCCTTGAAGCTCTAGATGGGGCCGTGGCACCGGCGTTGACGACAGTTCCGACTTGGGTGGTAAGTGATGGCCTGCACCAAGAGAAGGGCCGGCATAACAGCGAGTGCGGTACTGTCAAGTTCGGGCTTTCCGGAGCCATTGTCTGGGGCAGTCGTGAGGTTCTGGGTGACCTCTTCCTGATTACCACCCTGGGCATGGCGACGCCGCCACATAAAGTAAAACAGGACCGCGCCGATGGCTCCCAGCCCAAGTACGACACCGACCACAGCCCCAGCAATAACTGTCACGTTCGATTTGGCCCCTTTGCCCGAGCCTGCAGCAGCACCGTTGCTTCCGGTAGGCTGTGGACCAGAGCCGCCTCCATTGGCACTGCCAGTCCTGGCTACAGGAGTCGTTTGTTCCACTGTTCGATCAGTATACTGAAGTTCGCAATGGGTAGGTTTCGCATACCTGACTCCGTAATACCAGCTGGGGCTGTCAACCCTTTTGCAGCACTGCAGTAGATGTCCCATACACTCAAGGCTGAACTAATGTCTGCTGATGCAGTTTTATCGGAAGAGTAATTCGCACTACTCGTGATTACTGCAGATACCGGGCCGGGCATACCATCCTTGATACATGCAAAAGACGCCAACGCTTTGGGTTCTGGAGGGCAGAGATCATATGTTCGCTGGGATATTCGGTGTCAGATTTAAACTCTACAGAGCCCCGAGATTCACTTGCACTTAACACGCCAGATGACAATGCTGATTGAGCGTATGGTGCGAGAGACCGGTACCCGGCCATGTCGGTCACATAATGAGTCACTAAAAAGAGCATGAGTATCTCATTCCACTTTAGGACTGGAAAGGGGGCTCATACTATATCACCTGGCGGGTTCGGCGGGGCAGGAAACGAAGATGCGCCGTTGTTAAGGCCGCAATATGCGGCGAACAAAGCTTGCGCTGACGACACATCGGCTGTGTGGGCTGAGCAGGACGACTTGGGCGATGTATTGATGGCCTGGCTGACTCTCAGGGAATTTTGATTCTTGTTGCAGACACAAGGGGCCAGAAGGCTAGCATCGGTAGGGCAAAGATCATACGTCCATAGATCGTTAGGCTTCTAAAAGTCGCTTTGGGTCTCTTTCCACGAACCATGCTCCTTTTTGTCAAGTCAGAAAACGGCACTGAACGAAGCTATGCCCAGATGGTAGGATGAGCGGTTCAGGTGAAAGACCTACATAACGTTGTAGGACACTGCAGATGCCGCGCAAGGCGCAAGCTCAGCCCATTCTGGAAAGTCCATGATATATTGCGAGACCGTTTGTATCGGCTTCGGGAAGGGCGTGATATTTGCCTGATTGCAGTAGGCGGCGTATATCTTCGAAGCGCTGGCTTGGTCAGCCGTCGCAGTCGACCCGCAGCTGTAGCTTACGGGTTTCGAGATGGCGGACTGTAGTGACGAGGGATTGTTGCCCTTCGAACAGACGCAGGACTGCAAGTTGGCAACGGCCTGCGGGCAGGCGGAGTAGGTCATCGACATGACATTATAAGACAGTGCCGAGGCAGCACAGGGCGCCTTTTTTATATTGATGTTAGTCTCTATCACCCACATGATGAAACCAGGTACAGGGCGTCCTGCATATTGTAGGATAATATATGCTCTGGCGACGTGGTGATGGAAGGTGTCCACGACAAGTGGCCAACACCAATCACAAATGATACCAACTCATCAACTCTGTGTAAATTGTCAAGTCTGTCACATAGATGATGTCGCAAGCAGCCGCCAACGATCCCCCCAAGGTCAGCCATAGTAACCATCTCCTACTTGCACTTGGCATTTTTCGAAAACCTCAGCCCCGATTAAGGACGGGTATTATAGTATCAAGTGCAACTCAAGGAGATGTTGCGAAATGGTGAAAACCCGACATAAAGTCTGATGCGAAGAGATTCACTCTTAGACTAGCAGAGGACCGAATCAGGGATATGGCTTGCAATCTCTTGAGGAGACGCCACTCGAAGCGTTCAGCTCTTGGCATTCCTCGAATGATATCCCGTGAGCGATGCTGCGATATCTGCTGCCTGCGCCTTAGCGAGTGGAGTGGAGAACCCCTGGCAGCTGAAAAAAGCGCCCATCACCAAGCGGGAAGCCAGTCTTACTCCGACATGGCCAGACCAATCTTAGACAAGCCAAAGCGAAGCGCCATTGTGACCCCCCACTGATACAGCTGAGCAGTCGAGCGGTAAACAGCCACGCCAATCCTTCGCGACGGTGTCTCAAGAACCCGTATGATAGAGAGACCAAGCCGGGAATCACACGCCTTTTCGACGTGGCAGCCTGGGTATGTCTCGATATTTTGTGGCTAGGCGTTATAAGTAGTTCGTATGGGGAGGCAGTTGGCGCTTGTGGAGGATATCCAGGAACGCGCCGGCCTGCCAAAACTCAAGCGTAGCGTGTTGTGGCATTCGACTTTGAGAACGAGCTTGGGTCGTAGTGAGGATAGCCTGGACACAATATATTCAGCCGTACCAAGAGTGTAGATTGTAACGACCCTGGAGTCAATTGTGGTAGCGGCGAGTCGCAACGGCAGAAACACAATCCAAGGGGATCATGAGTGTAGAAGCAGGCAGCATAGCTTTTCGACGGCTGCGAAGAATGAAAAAAAAAAAAAAAAAAAAGAGAGACAGAGCCTCCAACTACGGAAGAAACATCTTTGTCGTCGCATCTGCTGGAACTGGAACGCTTCAATCATCAAGATCAGGAACGACAGCGGAAGAATTCCGTACCGTAGGCATAATAATGCAGCTAGAGCTATGATCCATGCTTGTCTACCTAACCACTTCGCTCAATTTTGACTGGTCGTCTCGCGATCCTCAAACACTTCCTATTCTCGAGGAAGGCTATAACATTGGTTTTAGAGATTGAATCAATATCCGAGATCTCGTGATTGCTCTATACTTCTTCTACGAATCTGAAAAGACCCCTTGCGACTTGAGAACGCCAACTGCGGACCAATACCAATCCCAATATAGGCGACTCTCAGACATGGCGCCACCTTCGTGGTCCAAGTCGGCCTACATCTGGCACGCCATCATCGAGACTCCGGCAGCCCTCAGCTTCATTCTAACCCCGGAGAAGCAATTACCTGGATGTTCACCAGCAGCAGAGCTGATCTTGAGGCAATATGGTGGTCTGTTGCTCTCCACCGTCCTCTTATCTGTCGTGATGCTGGTTTCTCCGAAAGGGGCTCGTCGATCCAACGGATTCTTTGCTGCTGCTCTTGGGAGTTATCACCTCTGGCCAGTCTATCGCGCTTATATGCGTCTCACGTCCGACGTGGGCGGGGACGTAGCCGCTCCGTCGACCTTGGGCGGCCCAACTGTGCATATAGCGGCGCATTTGGTTGCTTTAGCATTGTTCTCGGTTGCAGCTTTCTGTTGAGTGAAAGTGCTGCTGGCTTGATTTCAGGAAATGGCCTTACATTCACGGTTAAGTTGATCTGCGGATTAGAATATATGATAGCGACGTGTACATTACAGAGCTCGTTCACTGACCGCTCTGTCCATGGGACTGAATACAACATTATCCAGTACCTAATGTGATATTACTTGGAACCTACCATACCTAGCTGTAGAGATGTCATTACAATGATCTTAATTGACCAATTTGGCCAATGTCTTCCCCGAAAAGCCGCCGTTTATTCCATAGTGAGGAACAATTCATCTCTTGGCCAACAATTTGAATAATTCCTCGCCCAATATCTCTCTTTGATGATACCAGTCTGGCGGTACGGCAAGGAAGAGGTAAGTGACGTCTAGGCTGAAAAATTGGGGAGGCTGGAATGAAAAGCAAAGTGGGCCTGGAGAACCAGCACATCAGCTCAGGCGCTAGTTGGTTAAGGTTAGCGCAAGTAAGCTGCCCGTCAACCGTCAGTGCCAGTGCCAGTACCGGTACCTAATCGCTCTGGTACCTAGCAACAACAGCCTTGCCTTACCGTTGCAGCAGTCCAGTCGCGCCTTCCATTCCGAAAACAGAGCATCGAGTTGGAGCTCCAGCCAACCTTCAAAGCAAATTCTCATCTCTTTCGACTTTTGGCGACCTGCCATTTCCTTCGCATCCACCACCTTTCAGTCGGCCAACCTCGATCTCGCCGCTTGTTCTGGTCGGCAGGTTTTACGCGACTGTCATTCCTTTTACCCAACTCTTTTCTTTTCGTTCTCGCGTGTGTCGTCGATTCCACGCCAGGGATAGCAAATCTTTTTGTTTGCACTGCGTACTACGTGGGGTCTGCTACTCTTCCATCGCGACAAATCATTCCACGTCGCCATCGCACTCCCCCAGCGACATTTCTCGATCCGACATTGCCGCTCGATCTTCCCATCGACTGCCCATGACACCAAGCTCGGCTGCTCGACATCGATAAGATGGCCGCCGCCCATGTCGATATCGGCTACCTGGCGGCCCATCTGGGCACGCCAGAGGACACACTGATTTCAGTCACCACCAACCCGACCGCCGACCTCGTCAACGCCGTCTTGGCGGCTGTCATGACAAAGGCCCACGACTATGATGGCTTGTACTCGCAGAAGCTGCAGTTGGAAGTGGAGCTCGAGACAAACGTTCGAGGTGCTGAAGCTCAACGCGATCGCAGCAACGAAACCGCCAAGAAGGCGCTCAAAGATGTCGAGGAAATCCGCGAGAAATTGAAGCAGGAAGGTAAGCTACATATCACACACAGAGTCAAACTACCACCATGTCCGCATTTGGGCCTCACGTCCCATCAAAATCCTACTTCACCGCCGACATGGAACTAACGGTACCTTCTCAGAAACGACCCGGCAGAGTCTGGAAAACGAACTTCAATCTGTTAAATCATCAAGCAGCACTTCGGCCGCCGAAGTTGACACGTTGCGCGCCCGCATAAGCTCCCTTGAGCTTTCGAATCGTGATACTCTTGCCATCATCGAGACCAAAAACAAAGCGAATGACAGTCTCTCGCAAGAGCTGCAGGCGCAGCACCAGAAGAACTTGAAGCTTGCGCAAGAGGTTGCGACCTTGCAACAGTCTATACAGTCGGCCCAAGCTGCTGCTACTACCGTCAAATTCAGGGAACAGTCACTTCAACAACAGCTAGCAATGGCGCAAAGCAGTGCCGACTTCTACGAGACCGAGACAAAGAAGAAGCAGGAAGAGGCACTCAAGTACCGAAAGGAGAAGGGCGCACGTTTGAGCGAACTTCAGAACAAGGTCAACGACCTGACGGGCGAACTCGATGCCAAGACACGTACCGAGCAGCAACTCCGGAAGCATCTAGAGCAGGCTCAGAACAAGACTGAGGAGGTTCTCTCCACGTTGCAGCGTGAGAGAGAGGCTTTTGCGCGTAAGGAACAGAGCTACAACCAAGATCTTGAGTCCCGGGAACGACTTGTGCAGTTGAAGGACGAGCTTCTCCAGAGCCAGAAGAAACGATTGTTGGAGGTGGAGTCAAGAGTCGACATGGTTAAGAAGGAAGGCGAAGATGCTGTCAGAAACGCTCATGCGCAGTTGGCACAGGCTCAGCAGAACTACGACCAAGCTACAGCTGAGGTGGAAAGTCTGCAGGCCGAGATTGCACGACTTCAGGAGTCTGCGCGAACAGCCGCCTCTCCACCTCCCGGTTCGGCACCCCAGACTCCTCGACCCATGAACGGTTCCATGTTCGGACGTCCCAGTTCGCCGTTTGGAACGCCTGCTTCTGCCAGAAAATCCACGACTTCGGCCACACAAGCGATCTCAGAGAACGCCACCTTGAGGAATCAACTTTCGAGTGTGCGATTCGAGAATCAAAAGCTTCGCGAGGAGATTGACGATATGATGAGTCAGTTGGAGGCTAAGATTCCTGAGATAGATGAACTGTCTTCTGAGAATGTTCGTCTGCAAAAGGAGATCCAAAATATGTCTCACCTGTCCGACGAAAGCTTCAAGGAGCGAGACGTCGCGAAGAAGGCGGCCAAGAAAGCTGAGGTTGCCTTGTCCAATGCCCAAGTTGAAGGAAACATCCTACGCAGCCAGCTGAGGGACCTCAGTGCCCAATTGCAGATGATGATCTTCAACTTGGAGCATCGCGACCAAGAATTGACACTCGATGAGACACTACAACTCCAACGCATCGCCCGCGCCGATGGCTTCACAAATGACGATATGTCTGATGTTGATACGCTAGTCACCGAGCGTTTGGTTGTATTCCGTGACGTCAAGGATCTGCAAGAGAAGAACCAGGAACTTCTTAAGATCATTCACCAACTGTCTGAGGAGATGAAGAACGACGCGGAGGCCTCAGAAAAGCAACAGGCCATTGAGGATCACAATGAGAATGTCCGCTTAAAAGAACAGATCAAGGAGTTTGAAGACCGTCTCAGGACTTTTGCTGCCAGAACCAAGAGCATCATGTCGGAGCGTGACATGTTCCGTCGTATGGTTGAGGAGCGGGTATCAGCCGAGGAGATGTCATCTGCTTTGGGTAGAGACAGCAACGTGCTGGCGAGCATCGAGCAGAATTCCGTCGCCGGCGAAGATGCCTCTGATTACACGACTCTGCTTAGAGATCTTCAACAAAACTTCGATGCTTATCGCAATGAGCAGAAAATCGACAGAGAAACGCTGAACAGACAACTTAGCGAGCTTTCTACTACCAAGAACAACCTACAGCTTGAGATTGCCAAGACCAATAGCCAGCTTTTCTCTCTCCAGGAGCGGTTCAACATGCTACAAAGCAATTTCGAGTCAGCCCAAAGCGAGAACAAGGAATTGCAGAAGAGGATCCAGGCTCAAAGCGAGTCGGCCGCCCGGCAGGATACACGGACTCAGCAAGCCATCGAGGAGCTAGTTGAAACCAAGGGCCAACTGGAAAGCACTCGCAAGGAGATTGCAAACCTACGGATGGAGAAGAACATGTACCAAGAAATGGAAAAGCGACTCAACAAGACCAACGAAAGCCTCATGGAGGAGAAGTCACGCCTCAATGGTTTACTTGCAACACATGAAAACCTCCGGAATGAGCGTGACATAAGCGAAGCGGAGCTCAAGCGTCGCTCCCAATCCGAGATCGAAGCTCTGCAGGCCGAACTAAGCTCTGTCAGAAAGAAGTTGAACGACGAGCAAGAGGAGAACAGGAAGTTACAGCAGCGCAAAGAGTACGACACGCAACAACTTCAGAAGCGCATCGATGAGCTTTCAACGAATCTCAGCAAGATCCGTGAAGAGCTTGTCGCCACTAAGACAATGAAAGACAATCTTCAGGTGCGCAACGACGAGTTGACCATCCAGCTGAACAGCGCCACCGAGAAAGCTGAGCGACTTCAGCCTCGGCCCACCCCCAGACCAGGTACTGCCGCTGCCGGTATGGACCAAACAGGTGGACTGGACGCAGATGAGCGCATCCAGGAGCTTATCCACGAAGCTGCTGACTTGAAACGCGACCTTGATTTGACCAAATCTCAGCTGGAGAACGCCAAACTTCAGAATGATGAATACAAGGAACTCACTGAAGCGATTGAAGAGGATCTCCGGACTATAACGACCAGCCAAGATGAATACGCTGCGAGTATGGATGCACAGCTGGCCGCGAAGGATGGATCCATCAAGGAGCTCGAACAACGTGTAGAAGAGATCTCTGCTGAACTTGCTAGATCCAACAGCGAGTTATCTACTCTCCGCGACTCACAGAATGAAGTGGCTCAACGCTTCCAAGACGAAAAGGCTATCCTGGATGAAGAGATCAAGCGCCTTAAGGATCAGGAGGTCAACTACAGCGAGACTGCCCGTTATCACCAAGAGGATTTGCGAACCCAGGCGGAGATTGCCAGTAACGCTCAGCACGCTTATGAGAATGAAGTCACCAAGCATGGAGAGACAGCCAAGTCTCTATCTACAACACGCGAGCAATACAACCAGCTGAAGACGGAAGTAGCCACTTTGAGAGTCGAGGCGGAGTCGGCTCGCGCAACTCTTTTGCAAAATGAGAGCTCTTGGGAGGATCGTCGCAAGAGGATGGAACAGGAGCTTTCCGAGCTGCGGGCTAGACACGATGGGGCGGATGCACAGAACAAATTACTGCATCAGCAGCTTGACAGTGTTTCGTCGCAAGTTGCGGCATTGCAACAAAACCGTGCGGCCATGGGCGAATCGCTGGAAGCCATCGATGCGCAGCCATCTTCATCCTCTGAGAGTCAACTACGCGAGCTTGCCAGCTATCTTCGTCGCGAGAAAGATATCCTTGAGGTTCAATACGATCTCAAGCTGAGCGAGGCCAAACGCTTGCAAGAACAGCTGGACTACACCCAGTCCCAGCTCGACGAGGCTCGACTGAAGCTTGAGCAAGAGCGACATGCCAACTCCGATAGCCAACGTGCGTCCATGTCTCACAAAGATCTGATGAACAAGCTTGAAGAGCTTAATGTCTACCGGGAAAGCAACGCCGTCTTGAGGGAGCAAACCCGCAAGGCTGAGGAACAACTCGCAACGAAGTCGACAGCGATCGCCGAATTGGAATCCAAGATCCAGCCGCTGGAAGCGACGATTGAGGAATTGCAAAGCCAACAGGCCTTCAAGGAAGCTGAGATCAAACAGCTCCACGAAGACCGGGACCGCTGGCAGAAGCGAACGGAAGATATCTTGGCCAAACATGGGCGCACCGATCCAGCGGAAGTTGAGGAACTCAAACAGTCTGTCGCCGCTTTGGAAACAGAAAAGACTGCGCTGCAAGAAGCCGAATCCAAACTCAAGGAGAGAGTACAGGAGCTCGAGAAGGAGGTGGAGGAGAGTGAAACCAAGCTCAGCAACAGGCTGGCACAGCAGAAAGAGAACTTCACAAACCAGTTCAAGCAGAGGCTTAGTACGGCGAGGCAGGCACAGACTGATGCAATCAACGAGAAGGCCACCATCATGTTTGAACGAGACAAACTTCAGAACCAGCTCCAGGATGCCAACACACAGCTGACGTCGACACGGGAAGAGTTGGAATCTGAGAAGAAGGAACGCCTGGCTGCCGCAGAGCAAATCAAGAGCTTCCAGGCGCAGGTACAGTCACTACAAGAAGAGGCATCGCGAAGCAAGGATCCGGCACCATCAGCTGCCACTGACGCACCTCCGGCTGCAGAAGAAGGTATTGCTGCAAGCACCGAGAACGCGACGGAGCTTGAGAAGCAACTCGCCGAAGCCAGATCTGAACTTGAGAATGTTAGCACTCAGAAAGCTTCCATTGAGCAAGAACTTGAAGCCCTCCGCAGCCAGCTTGAGTCTACTATTGCTGAAAGAGACCAGGCGTTGGCTCAAGCACAAGCTGGTGCATCGGATACCGATGTCACCATGGAGAATGGTACTACTCCTGTTCCTTTGTCCGATGCTGAGCGTCAAGCACTCGAGAAGAAGATTGCGGAAGCGGAAGCAAAGGCAGCTGAGCTCGAGGCCAAGGCCCGCGAACTGGAGGAGAATGAGCAGAACCGACTTCATCAGCGAAGTGAGAAGATGAAGGCGCAGCTGAACACCAAGCTGAAGGAGAAGGCCGCCCAAATGGACGCAGAAAGGGAGCAGTTCAAGCAGGAGAAAGACAAGCTGCAAGAGCAATTCAAGCTGCAACTCGAACAGGAAAGAAAGATATGGGAGGTTGAGCAGGGTTCGACGCCAGCTGACACAAAGCCGCCTGCAACGCCATCGAAAACACCTGTGCCAGGCACTCCCAGCGGAACGCCAGCGATACCCACCAATCTCGAGAACGAAGCAGAGGTTAGGGACTTCATCGCCAAGAACCCGACAGTAAAATCCATCTTGGCCAACAACATCAAGTCAAAGATCGCCCAGGAGACGAAGAAGTTGAAGGATGAATGCGAGCAGTTGCATGTGCCAAAGGCCGAAGTTGACCTTAAGATTGCCCAGGCCAGGGAACAAGCACAGAAGCTGATCCAGTCGAAGACCACTTTGCAAGTCAATATGGCCGACAACAAAGCGCGAGCTGCCGCCGCCAAGCTGACTGTGGTGGAGACAGCTGCCAAGGAGACACCACAACGCCCAGTCGTCGAGGTTTGGGCAATTGCCAAGGATGCAAAGGCACCTACGCCAGCGCCCAAACAGCCGGCGCCTGGTACCGCGTTGCCTGCAGCATCGACGTTGCCATCGGCACCAAAAGCTCCACCAGGTAAGCCGAGAGCTCCATCAGGAAGTTCCTTGATCCTTGCTAACATGAACACAGCAACTGAATCAGCCCCCAACGGCGCACCATCTCAGGTCGCTAAGCCCGCTGCTGGTTCATCTTTGCCCAAACTTGCTTCGGCCCCCGCCAATCCTTTCGTGTCTGTGAACGCGTCTAACTCTAGCACTGCGCAACCGCAACCATCTTCGTTGCCCCAGGCCCCACCTGCACAACCGAAGAGTAACATCCCCGCTCCTGGCATTCAAACTAGGAGTGGGCTCCGGCAACCGAGCGGCCCATACCAAGCACCACGGGGCGGTGCTGCCAGAGGTGGTCGCGGCGGAGTCCGTGGTGGAATGCAGGTAGAGTAAGCTTGAATGCTGCTGCCGGCGACTTCCAGCCAGGTAACAAAAGGCCTCGAGGAGAGTCTGACGCCGGTGCTGGCGCCAAGAGACAGAGGGGTGGCGGCCCTGCTGGCCAATAGAGCTCCCGGCCCGGTGACCACTCCGATGCCGACTCGCTTGCTAATAGACTGAGACGTAATTCGAGGGGCCAGTAGGTTAGACTGGCTTTGGATGGAAGGAGGAGATGAAATGTATACACACTATTATGTACTATGACGGTTGACAAGAAGAAAAGTCACGGGTTGGTTTCCTTGTTTCTATTGAAAAGTGAAGAGGGCGGTTCAGTCTGGTTAAGAACAGCGAGCAGGCACGAAGCTTGCCTTGTGCGATATGGTGTTCAGGTTGCTATTTGCTTGCATGCAGCGCTCAATGCTGTAAAAGTGTTAACATAAATAAAAAGGTTCCTTTGTTATACAGTCTAATTCCTAACTTCTTGACACTTGCCTTGATGCTATTTATCTCCGTTCTCCTACTAATCTAGCAAGATTACCTTCGTGCTGCTGCTCCTGGCCAGTGCTGTCCTGGTGTTCTTGGCAGCATTCGCCATGCCGCTGCTCGTCTCCTTGTCACCCCTTATCGGTGCATGCTCAAATCCGTGGTATAGCCCCGCCAGAAGCGATCCCTCCCACAATGGGGCCTTGGTAGATGGTGCGATCACCACCAACAGGAACGCCAGTCCGAGGACTTGTACCCCAATGGGCAGGGCCAGCCACGCCCAGCGCACCACCACCACGGTCTCGTAGGTGGTGGTCATCCTGTCCCGGTGGCCGTCTCGGCTGTCTTGGTAATGTATAATGTATATCTGGTTCAGGGCGGCTGCCGTGGGCTCCATGACCTGCGAAAGAGAACGTACTCGGGCGCGCTTCGTGATGTCCTCGTTGGACTCCCACGGGGATGAGTATACCGGGTCGGTAGAGCCTCCCGGCTATATTACTCATGGTGCTTATACCGCTCAGTCGCGCTGCTATGTCTTGTGCCTGTGGCGACTTGGAATTGGTGCAGAATGTCATGGTGATGGGGTCTGAAAGAACGAGACGTTGCCGTCAGTGGTTCGAGGCTGTCCTGCGATGGAGACCAAGTCGTCTTCACTGTTCGGGGGTCCAGCACCAGGAATCTTTGCCCTCTAAACTCCGTGCTGCACGTTCATCTTGGTAGAATCTCCCATGCTCATTCAGGGGCTATTTATGGTGTTGGTGAGCTCCGCCAAGTCACCGAAGGCGGCGAAGCACGCACGGCACGCCCTTTGAATAGTTAAAGTGTTCTTCATCTTTCTTAGTTGCACTGGTTTCCCCTTAATTGAAGAAGTAGTCTTTGCCGTAAGAAGCTCTAGATTTTATGTAGTCTATGTTTATATATCCAATTATGTACGTGTATAGTCCCTCTTTGAACACGTTATTTACCTTTTGTTTTCGACCCTTATCTCTTCCACTCAGGATTACCTACTTCGTCCGAAAACGAAACCCCTTCCCTTGAAAGACAGTCTATCTTGCTGCAATCATGTACTTGAAACCATGCGGACAAGGCTCGTATGGACACCAGTGATCCACATCGAGCAGCTGGATATGTTTGCAAGGGCAATAGTGATCGTCTCCAGGGCGCACATTCTCGTGCTTACAAGGACAGTAATGATCCATCAAGAACTCCTCTTGCCAACGGGGACGATCGAAAGCAGGCTGACCACGTCCTAAACCCCCGGTAGCACCCTCTTCAGGCATGTATTCGTTGCGGTGTTCGTTATGCTTCCAGAGCTCGAATATACGCTCGTCGCTATCGCAGATGTACTTCCTAGTACCCAGGTCCATGAGCCCTGTCGGCGAGCCTATGGCATCGGCTTTCACGTAGATGTGCCCTTGCACAACGGCGTGGGTCTCACTGGTGCCAAAAACTACGGTGATGTGACTGTCCTTTCTGATGTACTTCCACTGGACGAAATTGCCGTCGTCGTCGTAGAGTGGGATCTTTCTGCCATATCTGTCGTATGCGTAGCCGTAGTTATGAACCCCAGACCTAATCCAGGCGTGAGTCGCACCTACCATAACCGCAGCTCTCTGGACAATTTCCTCTATCGCTACCTTTGGGGCCATGATCTCCTCTGGTAGCCTATATACCCAGATTGCTGCAGGGTCAGCCAGCTGCCCTGAGCCTATTGGTTCAACCTCTCCCGCTGGTTCGTATTTGGGCGGCCTGCCAGGTGGGAAGGGCATCCCAATATCCCACCTGTTGTCTTGTGCAATCGCAGTGTTGTATTGAGCCATAATAGCTAGTAATTGGTATATTTGGAAGGGAATGTGCTGTGCTGTCTAATCTTCAATGTTCTGTCGATCTATGCTGCATCTAAGGCAGGGCATATCACAATCCTATAATTATAGCCATGGTAACTAAGGGTGTAGTTCTATATATCCAGTCTTTAGCATAGAAGATACTTCGTCTTTGACTATATTACTTTTGTCTATTATCAGATAGAGGCTAGAACTTTGGCCACAAGTTGTGGCGCGTAGTAACAAAGAGAAACCATGTCAATGATTTGAGGATTCTCGAGGAGAATTGACTGATAGGGGACATGGTCTATCATTCAATTCACAGTGAAGCCTATTACATGAGGTTTGGCCAAAGTACCTCCCAAGCGGATGCAAACGGGTGTGGACAAAGACATTGGGTTTCAAGTGGGGGTGCTTTTCTTTGTCTCCTTTATTACGGATACTAAGAGTTCCATTTCAAGGGAGCTGTTCAGTGGCCTTTACACCCACAACTATCCCAACAACACCGAGAAAGGCTCTGGTTTGATTGTCCTGTTTCCAGTAATTTGCTCACAATACCCAAACGCCGCTTGCTGAAGCCTACTGGGATAACCCCCGGATTAGACAACAATACGCTCGTCGAAATACTTGTGTATGTCACTTCTGAGTCATCTTTGGAGCCAACCCGCAGAAGATGGATCCTCGCCATTCTTCAACGCCGGGAAGGAACGGGAGACAGCGTCAAAGCCGTCATCAACGTCATCGCCGCCGACAGAGTAGAAGCCGAAGCGGTAATCCTCGGGATGACAGGCAACACAATGATAGGTACCGATATGATCCCTATCGCTACGATAGAGATCGCGATGAAATCCGGTCAAGCGACAGACGCAGATCCAGAACAAGTCGATACCAAGAACGCAGAGAAAACATCCGGAGGAGCGATTGTTGCCGAAGCTTCTGGTATGATTATTTTCGGCGCCACTTCAGAAGATCCGACGAAGTGAGGAACCGCGGCGAAGGAACTCGGGAAGGAACTCGGGAAGAAAGACATGGTTCAGGCCGGGGGCAAAGCCCTGGCCGAGACAGAAGCTCATCACCGCGCCGCCCTGAACTCAATCTCGAAGACATGATGCTGTATCGGCCAATTCCTTTAGAAGAGCTGGATCACGAGGATAAGGAGCGATATAGGCCTGGTGGGTTCCATCCCATCGTGCCTAAAGACAGACTTGGCTATCGAGCCAGGTATAAAGTTGTCGATAAGCTTGGCTGGGGCTATGGGTCAACCGTGTGGTTATGCAAAGACTCAGAGATCTCCTCCTGGCGGGCAGTCAAAGTACTGCAAGCCAAGGATTCCAATGAAGAGAACCAGGAGCTCAAAATCTTCAAACTGTTAGAGAACAGCGACCGCGAGGAGCTGGAGAACCACTATATCGGCTTACCGGAAAGTTACTTCTGGCAAGATGGGCCAAACGGGAGGCATCTTTGCTTCGTATCAAAGCTCGTGGCCGCAATGGATTCGGGCTCTCCACCCGGGTACGGACTTCATAGTCCTACCTTGCTGGTCGATCTTTGCTTTCAGCTGGCTAGAGCCGTGGAATATTTACACGACAAAGGCATTTGCCATGGAGATATTCGAATTCAGAATATTGGACTGCGCTCAGATGACGCCGTCGACAAATTGAGTCAGAATGAGCTGCAACAACAACTTGGAGACCCTAGAGGGCTTTCTAGAGTTGAGAAACTGTCTGGCCGACCAGCATATCCTCATGCTCCAGACGAAATGTTTCAAAGCAAGTCCGCCATGCGGCTGGAACCAAAATACGGAACTGGAAAACTCGTCTTGATAGACTTCGGCTTATCTTACGAGACGGCCAAATTACCTTCTGAGCAGATGTCCTACCGGTCTAATGCAGCCCCTGAGCTACTATTCAAGCGCTCCCCGAAAGGACCAGCGACCGACCTCTGGGCTCTTGCCTGTGTCTTCGTACAGCTGCGAACACCATGTGTTCTTGTTTCGGAGTTTGACACATGGGTCCGAGTCTTACAAGGAACGGAGTGGCGCTGGGGGCCGCTACCGGAGATCTATAAGAGCGACGTGTCCGTGAAGATGGAGGAGTTTGATGAATTCTCTGTTGATAAGGAGCGCAAAACGCCCTGGAAAACAGGAGATCCTTTGGCGATACCAATGTCTCTCGGAACCTACCAACGGACCAAGAACGACGTCTCCAGCAAGACGATAACGGTACAATGTATCCTAAACATCGCTAAACAGAGATTTGCAAACCACCTCGCAGAAAAACCGATACCTCAAGAATTTATGTTTTATGACGGAACTAGTGATGAATATAGTTCGGACGAGGACACCTCAGTCAAGTGTATGGGACAGAAGGTCTCCATATCCCCCGTTGACTCGGAGCGCAAGGAAGACACACAGTACGCTAGTACTATGAAGTCACCCGAGACCCATGGGGATGAGCGTACCTCCCCAAGAGCTACAAAGTTTACCGGAATTGAGTCCAGTACAGGCAAGGCTGCTGCCAACCAGGGGGTGAGGGCTGACATACAACGCGCCATTAACAGGGGGCGGCATTACAAGAGGGACAACTTTCCCGATTCTTCCAACCCATGCATCTGTGAATGGGACGATGCTCGCGGCGGACGTGTCATCCGCGTCGCCGAGTCCTGCACAGCTGAGCAGCATTGGTACGGCGATCCAGACCGAATAGTTATGTGGCAGATGAACAAGCACGAACAAAGAGTATTCGGAGACCTGCTCGAGGGCATCTTCAAATACGACTCGAAGGAGCGTCTGACCACAGAGCAGGTCCTCAATCATCGCTGGTTCAAACAGAGGAGAGAAGCACTCAAGATGGAGTAGCACCTTTTACAGGGGTATACTGTGTCTCTGGACTTACAAGGATAGAAACGGGGGTCCATACGACTACATTGTCTTTCCTCCAGTTTAGTTTCATGCCTCTGAGACTGTCAAGTTGGTGTATAAAAAACCCACAACAGACACATTGCTTGGATAGATTATGGATCAATAATACCTTTACGAACTAATAAAAACTGGATAGTAAAATCCAACAAACTTATGACAAACCATTGCTAATAATAGAATGCCATACCACCTTATGAAGACTGATGACGATGTGGAGTGCATACAAAATGCGTGTTGGAATTCATAATACTTGGATGATCATATGACTTTTACAGTTGTTGGTCCTGATGTTGTAGTCTCGCGTGACTGATTCCAGAAGTGCATCGCCAAGGCTGTTGGTAACTTCGCATCGCCCAACTGCCATACAGGACAGAAGTTAGCGACATTGAGCTAGATTTGATGTTGGTTGTGCAAAACTTGCAAGGCGGCACATATTTATATCGCTCATAGGCCACGAAGGTTGGAAACTACACCTTCCTCCTTTAAATCTCGACCATCAGTACGACACTACCTTGACGCATTCATACTATAGCAGCGAAAGTCACTCGAATCGATTGTATTCACATTGAGCGTCCGCCACGAACATGAAGCTCTCAGTCTTTACCATTGTTGCCGCTTGCTTCGCCACAGCCTATTCTCTGGGAATCCCTAGCCAACCTGCACCTGTGAGTTGATCGGAACCCTGATCCCTCCCCCGTTTCCCTTAGTTATTCTCATGCAATTTCAGAGACATGGCTTTGCTGACCCTTTCACCTTCAGGAGAAAATGGATGCTTGCATTCCTGATGGCAACCGCTGCGGGCCGAATGCCCATTGCTGCGTCGAAGGACACGTATGCATTGGCTGGCGCACGACAGGGTTCGGGAAATGCGCTGCTCCCCAATAGAGCTTTTCTTTATCTGTCTGTACGGTGGTTATATCCTTTGCGGGGCACTCGTTCGTCGAAAAGCGACGACACGGGCGGCTGGCTAGCCTCCACACACCTTTTGTCCCTTGGTTACCACTCATAGGGTTTCTATAAAGCATAGGCTGCGTTCCCACTAGCTAGCCATAAAGTCAATATTCGGATTACGGGACACACTTTACACCGATATCACCGATGAATCCATCATTACTCTGCCATCATTATACCCCTTTTTGGGTTATGGCCCTACGGATGTTTGCACGAAAACTCCGTGACTGGGGATCTCAAGGCGAAAATACTGTTACGACAGGGCAACAGGTTAACAGCCACTGCTAATGAGGTTGGTGAATTGCATGTTTGGGGCTTGATGTAACTATGGACTCGAGATTAGGTTCTTGGGGAACTGTGAAAAGGGGTTAAGGTGGACTTGGATTGTGGAGTTGTTGGCAGCTCGAGGATGTTACTCCTTTGTTGTAGACGGCACCATGGGCTTTTTATATTTCGGCAGTCTCTGTTAGCTAGACAAGCTGCTTCTCACGACCGAGGACAAATACCCTAATATGAAGGATGATGCGACGGGACTGCGTATCGTCATTATTGCTGCGGCTCGTGATGTTTAAGGCACCACGCAACGTTGTGTCCATCCTGCCCTGCGTTACGCCGTATAATGCGGCATATGGATTGCCCTCAGATTAGTACAGCAAAAAGGACTTTCGTATGATATCACTTGGGCTTCAACCAGTAATGGGAAATAACAGTAGACCAGACATGAAGGCATACATAGGTTGTCATGCCTACCTCGTCTTTTTGACCCTTTTGCAACTGCACGGCAATGCATGTAAGACGGCTTGGCGACGTCTGTATTACATCCGGCCGATCATTCTTCAAGAGGAGAAGTATGTGGCTAAGCATCGTGATATTAATTAGCGCTTGGGGGTAAGCACTAGCCTCTCCCGCCGCTCTCATTCGATTCTGACTCATGGGCTTTTATTGATTCTCCCAGAAACCTTATGATTAAACATGAATCATAAGCTTGGCAAGAGAAAGCTGAGTGAATCGTGTTCAGGACATGGTTGTATTGCGTAAACTCCGACCGCCAGCTTGAGCCAACTTGCCTGCTGTCCAATATGATGGCGCGGCGAGGTTGATTTCATACAGATTGCTTACTATTTGATCACTAGATCATAAATCGGTAGGTCCGTGAGAGAAGTACGGCATCAACGGACACCCTCGGTCATATCAGACGAGCAGTCACAGAGTCACAAAGCATTCATCCGGGATGGTGGGAGGAAGCATGTTAATATTTGACTAGTTCCAGCCATCCAAGCACAATGCGTACATTCTGGCCACCCTTTGCCCCTCCTTGTACATAACGAGATCGTTATACCAAATAGCTGAGCCTATGCCCTCCTTCCACCCCCTTTTTCTCGAAGTCCCTGTGTACGCACAGTGCACTGCCCATATTCTCCCACGTGGCGGTCATAAAATCGCTCCCCTGAGCTACACTCAGCGGCTGACCAGACGATGGATTCTTGCAGGTTATTTACCGACTTAAGCGTTGACGGGAGCACGCAGTGGGGCACGTGTAGCAGGGAGGGGGGGGGGGGGGGCTGGGGGTCCTTGGCCAGCGCGCGTTGGATCAACTCGGGCTGGGTCAGCCCGGGTCGGAGCAGGTGGAGTAGTAGGGGCCCTGCGGTCAGGGTCAAGACGGGCCGGGTCAGCGCGAGCTGGGTCAACGCGAGCCGGAGCAGGGTCAACACGAGCCGGAGCAGGCGAGGCAGGAACTGCCAGGGCCGAGGCCAGGGACGCAGCAAGGGTGAAAATGATGATGGAACGCATAGTTGGATTGGCTTGATAAGGGTAAGAGGGTATGTTTCCCAAGGACAATGAATCAGTATTGATGTGTCTTGCTTGCTTTGGATTACTCCGATGGGTCGATGTTCAGATGAGGACCACCTGGTAGGCCTTTGAAGGGTACTTATACATCAGTTTGCAGATACTGCCGGCGTTGTTGGTTGGGCCTTTCGGGCAAGGAGAAGAAGTTATATTGTCTCGATGTTACTCTGAGAATCATGAGTTTGCTCACCTACAGTTGATAGCATGTACGCTATCCAATGGGCAGCTATCGCCAGAGCCAACTACCACGACCAACAGCAAACATATCACCTCAGATGGTCAGCCCGGAACCAACGTATGCTCAAGCAATCAGCAACAGTGACTCGCGGTTGCCACAGGATGTAGATCATGTTGTTTCCGTGGGCGCACCTTTTGAGGGCCAATCCATTGTTCTTGGATACCTCAATCCAGGCTTCTTCTAGCCACCAGCGCCCGTAGTAGTCTCTAGGACGTCGACTCGAACAGGAGGAGCCATGATATCGTGACGGGTTAGCCCATCGAAAGCCCATGAGCGAGGTGAGATGGGTGCACAGCCCTGGGAAGGCTGCACCGAGTCAGTCAGGGGTACAGCGCGTGAAGCCAATGACAAGGCCCAGCCGGCGTGCTCTGCCGTGACGAGGGCCCGCAATTGCCGTGTGTGGTAGTTGGTTAAGCGCCGCCTGCGCCAACTGATCGCGGGGGGGGGGTTACATGGATGCCACCCCACGTCAGCAATCTCCTGATTCAGATCACGGGGGCCGAAAGCAGTAGCGCTGCCCCCAAACGGGGCTTTTTTGCAAGTGCTGGGCGCCGTGTCGTCTGGACAAGTAGAGCGCATCTCCTTGCTTCGGGGCGGGTGTAATTGCTCGAGGGCAATGGACCCAACCGGACTTGGCGCTCCTAAAGATGTCTTGGGGGCCGACAGTGATGGGCCCGCCGAAGGGCAGGGATTTCTCGGAACGGAGGCCGAGCAGCGGGCAGCGAATCCTTACAATGGTGTTAGTATCCACCTCGTCAGCTGGGCGCTTTCGAGGCAAGTTAGCCATACCAGCCTGTCGGGTCTGCCCAGGAGCAGGTGGCACGCCATTGCAGGAGTACAACACGAAGACCTTGTAGCTATAATAGCGACGAGGGCAAGCTATGAATTGTGAGGAACGTCGAGACGAAGCTGCAGGCTTTCAACCAGTGGAGTTCGGATTGACCAAGATCCAGAGGCCCGCGTTGCGATCTCCGTGCTTACAACTCCCAGGGATGATTTAACTTCGTGTATAATTATTTTTCTAACTCTAGTGATTTGTTATTATAATAGGTTTAATGTGAATTACTGTTTCATGCTAGTTGAAAAGGGTGTTTCCACGAAGTCTCCCTGCCTAGAATCTCAAAACGAAAGCGCTGTTATGTACAGTACAGCTCATCACATTCAAGGCCGGTACTATTGTGCTCAGCCACCTCAAGGAACGTCCCTTACCCTTATGATAACCTAAAGAACCCGCAAAGCGCAGGCTGAGGTGGTACATTGTAAAGACTTGATAGAAGAAAGCCGAAAGACGATCAAATAAAAGCAGGCGTTGGCGACACCAAAGACTGCGACAAGGAGTGTGTCGTCGTCGACGCAAGACTAGAAGGAACCCACGCCACTCCCTTCCCCTTGACCTTGCCCTTCGGCTCTTTCGCCATCTGCGGGGCAAGGAACGGCAGCTCTCGAGGCTTGCCCCAGATACTACACGGCAGAAACCGCCACGCGCCAACATGCGCAGGCGACAGGCGGTCAGCGATGGCGTGCACGGCGAGGACCGGCAGACGGGGCCAGTCGTTGCCGCCCTCGAACGTGGTGTCGCGCAGGCGCACCAGCATGGGCAGCACGAGGGGGCGGTCGGCCGTCGCGCCCGCCTCGGCGTCCAGCACCCGCCACGCGTTGAGGAGCGCCACGCCGCGGGCCTCGGCGGCCTGCGAACCGGGCTCGCCGCACCGCGACACCATGCCGATCGCCTTGACGATCTGCGCGAAGGCGTGGGCGTGCAGGCCCGGCGCGAGGTTCTCGAGGATCCCCAGCAGCACGGTAGGGTCGTACGTCTGCGGCTGGGCCTGCGTCTCCGCGGCGTAGTGGATCAGGGCCTCGAGGACAGGGAGGAAGGACAAGTCTTCCTCGGACCCGGACCGGGACGGCGACGGGGCGGTGAGGGCGGTGAGAGCGCCGGGCTGCTCGAGGACGGCCTCGTACTTGGGGTACACGCGGGAGTAGAGGGTGCTATGATGCTGAGTGATCCAGCAGCCCAGGCAGTGCGCGAGGAAGAGAAAGTCGGATGCATCCTCAGCCGCCGTCACGAAGGGGGCTTGGAGGAAGATGGAGTTGATGCCACGAAACATGGCATTGTAGGTGTGGGCTGCCTCGTTGGCGATATGGATGGCGGGGTGCGCGGCGTTGTGCGTTCTCCCAGGAGTCTCGAAGAGGGGCCACGGCTCATCTGCCCAAGGCCCACGGGCAATGGAAGACTGGCTCCTGGACGAAGTGGAAGATGGTGCTTTCGGCGAGAGCCAGCCGGGAGGAGCCGGGTAACCGAGTCCGACTCAGTTCTTGAGGGGGCCATTGTCAGGGCAGGAGCTTTTGCGACTGTAGGAACGAGACACGCAGGAAGAATCGAGTAAACATCCTGTCGATCACTCAATGAGAAAGGGTGCAGGCCCTTATCAAGGGGAATTGCAACCCGACTTCTCTTAAGCGAGCACGAGTAGTTTCTTTTCTGCCCATGCCCATTTCCACTTCCACGCGATATCCCACGGGAGACCCGCCTCCTGGGCGCATCTAGGAGGGGTTGCAATCATGGCGAAAGAGAGGCTGACTGCATGTGGTCTTGGCAAATGTTGCTGCACCGAAAAGTCTCGATTCCTGGCCGGTCAGAGATTGTGATGGTAGCAATAAGCCGGGGGGTCATGAGCTTACCGAAATGCAACCTAGGCCATGTTAAGCATTGGTATGGGTATGTCTGCGTCTGGTTGATCACACCCGCCAGCCACCTAGCCATTAAATGACGCCTCAAGACTGGCTTGGCCTGTGACGAGTCGCGACAATCGGAAGATATTCATGCTTTTTGCACACGGCGAAGGCTGGATGCAAGGAACAAGACGAGTCCGGGATGTGTATAATCTCCGGGAAGAATTGATAATCGGGGATTAGTAGCGGGTGCTGGCGGGATCAACAGGCCCTAAAAGGCCCCAATCCCACGGGCGGTTACTAGCGCTAAGGCAACGCTTGGCAGCACCACTAAAGCTCCAATAGAGAACCACATTGGGCACAAGTGTACGGAATAAGAAGTACGTAGCCGGCCGGTGAATCCATCACAAGTTACCTATACTAGTATTGTTACTTGACCGGCGCCGGTAGTTGGCAGCGGTTGGCATTCTTAAGGTGACTGCATGGGCATTACTAAGGAGGGAGAAACGATAAAGCCACGTACAGGTACAGGAGGCAGTCCATCGTCCTCCCCGTTAAGAAAAGGAAAGAAAGAAAGAAGCAAAACATGGCTCTGACTGACCCCCATGGGTTGTTATCAGCTGGCAGGGATTCCTGCATGGGCATGAACGAATCAGCAAGCAACCAAGCTGTAAATAGAACAAGCCTAGACCTCAAATCTTCAATTGCAGCAGCACATGTATTGATTCTTGCGTCTCTCAAACCCCGTTATTGATTTCCGTCCAGTAGCTCTTCCTCGTGAGCATGCCGTACGATTATCCTACGTCCTCACGCTTCTTGAAAGGGAAGGTCGCCCGAAAGGAAGAAAAGGAAAAGAACAATGGGCGTACTCAATGCGTCACCAGGTTCATTGCATTCCGGAGACTGATATACCATTAAACAGTCAAACTACATCCATCCATCTATCTGTTTTCTCGATTTGGTGCGGTGCTTGATGGGATGCAACGTGGCGGCAGATCAAAGCCGACGACACCAAGCCCACCTTTCGCATTACCCAAAGCAGTTTCATTTCGGGCTTCCGACACTAACTTCTCCCAATCGCACTGCTTGAGCGACAACCTTACCTTCTCTCGTCTTTGAATCCAGTTCGAAAGAACACGTTTACTTGCGATTCATTAAGTACTTACCTCTGTTTTGGCCAATGACTCCACTGCCATCCTCGAGATGAGAAATGACGTGTTACCGCATTCCTGGGGCACTACTTTTACTTATCAGTACGGCGGCGTAGCAGCCCACCGAAGCTCGTCACGAATGAACTGCTCCCGCACCCGTACGTTAGTCGACGTAGTCGCCATGAGGTCCATCAGGGCAATGCCGCCCGCGAGTCCGCGCACCCGCAGCTCCGCGCACACTCGGGCGTCCCACTCTCGGTATGTCTGCAGATCGGCCAAGTGATCGAACATCCAGGCCACCCAGCCGAGATACATCGACTGATCTCGCCGGAAGACGGGGCGCCACTCTTGCCCGGCGTTGACGTCCGTGAGTTCATGCCACTTGGGCGGCTCGGGCAGGGAGTTTCCCTGTTGTCGTTCTTCTTCCGTGGCCATACCTGTTGGTAGCGTCACAACCGGGTTGCTGCCGGCGCAACTCTCGCCTTCTCCGCTTAGTTGATCCATGATGCGCGCCCACTGACCCCAGATGAGCCTTTGGACGTTCAGTTGCGCATGCCGGTGTTCCAACGTGAAACCGGCACACTCCTCAGGCTCGGGCTGATCCTCACCAGCGTTGCGACACCGGTCGATAACGTGCAGGCACACGCAGCAGCTGTGGTAGTCACAGGGGTGCGGTTCACCTGTCTCTGTGCCCTCACCAGCTTGTATCGGAAGCCTCATGTATGCCAGCGACTGCCCGATATTAATGTCGCAAACATGCTTCGTGGTCCGAAACGGGTGTGCATAGAGCGGTGCGCCCTCGCCGCCGTCGATATCCAGCACAACGGGTGTCCGCACATCATGGTGCATGCGGTGTACCACAGTTCTCCGGCACATCTTAGATGGTGTTAGGCCGAAAAGATGCGATGGTCTGTAGTTCCTCTCTTGCGTAGAACTAACCTAGAGGCTGTCAATTGCTCGCAGTACTATAGTATAGTATATAGATATGCTTACTATAGTCCTGTTGAGCTCCGCCGTTCCTAGGTAGGTGGATGTGTATCGATGTCCGTGATTCCTGAGTCTCTGGTTTCAAAAGGCCGAGTATCCAAAACTCAGATTTGACAGTCGAGTCCAGCAGCTATATACAGACCGTTTTGAAAGTAGCCTCGCCTAGATCAAACAGGACCAATGACAACTGTCTCAAAATATATACACACTCCTGAATCTGTTTCGTCACTGTTGAACTGTTGAATAATAGCCATTGACACCTGTCTTATATTTATATACACACTTTAAAGAACAGCCAGGGCCCATCAAACAACGGGCATTGACAGCTGTCTCGGAAACTATTGACCTTAACCACTGGTAGTAACAATGCGGCCCCCTTTGTTATCGACGCCTTCTAAACGCACGTTCGGATGAACCATTCACCTTGGCCCCTGGTTAAGGTATAACCAAACAAGTCTCATTGTTTACCCCTTTGTTACGCAGCGTGCTATTCTGAGACACAAGGCCCTTATTCTGCACCCCAGGTGAAAGGATTACCCCTTGACGTAGAGTTGGTTGAAGACCTGCTACCGCGAGTACCATTTAGTTACATTGGACACCGTAGACCTGTCCCAGATGTGAGACCCCCTGAATGCTCGCACGGCCGGCATGAGTATTGCTGACGCCTGGAATTGCTTGTTGCTCCTATAACTATGCAGCGTGTGCTGCGTATACTGCACTCAAACTCAGGACTCCTTTCCCTGAGCCCATTGTGAAAGTACCGAAGGTTTCACAGCTGACATGCCATTTGACACAGCGGCTGCTACGCAGTCGTCCATAGCTGCTGTGAGACATGATGTTTTAGTGGGAGGGTACGTTTTAGATATATTTTCGCTCAACTTCGACTATATGCATGATATAGAGCAACGTACGTGCCTGATTATGTATTTAATAATTTATATCTTCAACTCCCGCCGTGGTATCAAATGGTAAATATTGACCTGAAAATAAGACACTCCACCCAATCACCGTTCGATGAGGTGAGCCGTGCGAGGCTATGATGCAAATGCAAGGTATATCCAGTTGATAGCTCCATAAACGCCAAGAAAGACGACATTAGTTTCCATCGAAGTCGATCATGCTAATCAAATCAAGCTGATGGTGTCATATAAGCCCGATCAGACCATCGGGATCGCCGGGCCGTGATCCCATCCTGTGGGACTGAGACGAATCTCTCGCAGCCAGTTATTGGACTGGTAATAGCATCGAGCCATATCTGTTGACGACGACAGCCACACATGGTCGGGATTCACGTTGTTTGAACCGGCTGACTCCGTGACACCGACCTGCTCCGTCAGGCAGGCGATGTCGCTGCCATCATCGGCAATATCCAGAAACGTGATGTTCCAGCTGTTGGTCTCGACTTGCGACGCAACATAGAACGCGTGAGTCTCGTCTTGATACAGTACATAAGTGTCTGTCAAGTTGCTCGCCTTCCTGGATGAAGTCATCACGCTAATGGCAGACCATTCGGGGATGGCAATAGACATATTCGCTTTCAGTGGGTTAGCGGGAGCATAGAAGAACGGTCCGGGGTTGAATAACTCACCGATGGAATTATTGTTGATGGCTGACTCAGCGAAATCGTTACCACCGAACATGTGCTGCGACAGGAAGCCAGAGCTGTTTCGGTAAAACAGACCAGTGGGATACGGGCTTCGATACTGGCGGATGGCTGGTATCAGGCCCAGGCTAGTGCCAATTGAACCGTTCACACCCATGCTCTGGTTTGTGTAGGTGTCACCATTCCATGTGAACTTCCGAAAGGTTGAATCAGCATCCTGAGTCACGAGGTATGGCCAATACGACGTCAAGACCGATGTGGAATCGACCTTGACGGGCTGGTGACCGATACCGTCCTCTCGTGGCGAAGTATCGTCCTCGGATAAGTACACGCCCTCTAAAGTGGACGAATCATTTAAATAGTAAAGTTGGAAGTGCGGCTGTAAGGGCTGTCAGCATGAATACCATCGAGATTGGTCGTGCGCGCAATGCTTGGTCGGCAGGAATGCGGGCGGATTGACGAAAGAAAAAAGCGTTCGGACTCTGAATTGGGGTTGCACACTCACATATGACAAGTCGATAGTTGCTGTGAGGGGTGTATTGTTCTTGGCTGAAATGCTGTGAAAAGTCACGGGGGGCTGCCAAGTGGCCTCGGTATTCTCGTAGGCAGACATGCGGATCTTGCCATCGCCGCCCTGGTAAAACAGGCGGATGTTGAAGCCGTCGCCGGGAATGCGCCGACCAGTGACGGCCAGGCGCGACCCCTTTAGCAGCAGCCGTGCAGTGTCATTTCCGGCGTTGCCCTGATTCCCGCCGTCCCTACGGGCCTTGACGCCCAGGACGGCGCCGACAATAATACCCGCGGCGATGATCAGCCCCACAATGCTGATGATGAGGATGTTGCCCCTGCGGCTGGTCCGGGACTTTGACAATAGAGGATTGCCCGACTTCTCCTTTTGACTGTCGCCATCTAGCTTGCCATGAGCGTAAAGATCATCGGGCTGAGATCGCTGCGGAACCAATTGTGGTTGGGATGTGGCTGCATCATGGTGGCCCCTGAGGTGTCCGTGGTCCTGAGTGTTTTCTTCCGAGCTTTGGGACATGACTTCCGATAGGTGCTTCTGTCTGTCAACAGGGCTGGTGGTGCGGTCGGAAGCCATAATTATTGCTGCAGTGACACTCCCTCATGAGACCCATTCACCAGAGAAGCAAACCCCGCCAGCGTATCCTGCAGCGAGTGATGGGCGCAGGGGTGGTGGTTAGATTAAAAATATGAGGCAGTTGTTTCTGCTCATGGACATGGGGATATCAGCTCGATATTGACATTGGGGATTTGGGACATTTGATGAGATCAGCAGAGCAGATAGCTGGGCATTTGAAGGGCAGGAATAGTTGGCCCAATTGAAGGTTTTGACGGGGCGGCACGGACCAGGTTCAGGCGAGGTTGTGTGTGGGAGCGCTGAGAAGTGGAAGGTTCAATGTTAGAGAAAGTGGAGGGGCAATTGCCCAGGAAAAGACGGACAAGACGGCGCAAACGGCTAGTCGGCACAACCTCCTCCAAGCAAAAAAACTGTGGCCAAGGGGGGGTTTATGCGGCGGGCGATTTAAAAAATCTAGGTGTTGCTGGCAAGAGACAAAAAGGCCGGCTAGACTGGAGAATTACTGTAGCTAGTGTAGCAATCCCGCCAGCAGTGCAGGCCGTCTAGAAGGGGTGAACAAATAATTGTCGCCAGATACTGGAGCTATGGGGAGACACTAGAGGTGACTGGCGGTCCAGGGGGAAAAGGGTCCTTTTTCCCAATTTCGCGGACAGGATTCAACCCAACATATCCATCTCCTATTTTCCCACTGTACTGTCCTGTGCAGTGAGCCTCAATGTGCGACACAGACGGATAGATATGGCCCATCGCCGATCATCCGTCCATCTTCCTTTTTCTACCTACGAATACCTGATAGACTGCATACCGATGGTTGATGGCATTATCGCCGAAAGCCATGGCTCAATTGACTCGACTCGATGCGATGCAGGCGTTTGTTTAGCTTTCGCGAGATGCAGGCTGGCAGGTGATACGAAACGGTAGGTATATTCATACATGGTCAATTGACGCGTCATACCTTAGGTAACTATCACTTATCAGTGATGATATTAAGTGGTATCAGCGTGCCGGTTAGCCATGCCAGACTTCTGGGGAAAAAGCACTGGAGACTGCTGAATTCCGCCCATTTTCATGTGAGTTGCGGCGCCAGTTTGCCGTTCAATTCCCTGCCAAGAACTGGCGATCCTTGCCTCATGCAGCCTAGTGGGTATGAGAGCCGGGAGTCGGCAAGCGACATTTAACATCAAGGGTTCGAGGCAACTAGATGACCCCGATCCCACTGTTGGCCGATGTGCCGAACATCCTTCCAACCTTCGTTTTCTACCGACATGTCCTGGTTTGCCCCTCCCATTGGGCTTCATTGACCTGTTTCTTTTTCTATCTTCCTTCACACGATCCGCAGCCAAAGAACCTAGCTCTGGGCTATATGCGCCTGCAAGGGACGACGGCACGGCGAGGGGCATGTCACGTCGTTCTTGAGTCGTGCTGGCACGCACCCTTCCGCTTACCCAGTTCAGTGCGCAGTTCCCCCCACATATCAACAACACCTGCAAACGGACAAGTGACAGATTATCCATAGCCACGTTTCAGCAAATCAAGACATGTGCCTGGCTGACCACCCCAGGGCACCCGAGATCATATCATATTGAGACATGCACCCATCCACTTTCTCTGTCCTGTTTCCCGGTCGGTGCGGCAGGGTCCCGCCACCCTCACACCCGCACCCTAATGATCCGAATTCCGTGCCAAGAGCTGACAATTTTCACTTGACTGTCTCCAGTTGCCGTTCTCCATCCGTCCATCATCCTTACATACATACACCTTGACACCCTGCTCATGAAAGGCTGACTAGTAAAATCTCTATATACCCAATGTAATCACAACCTCATGCTTTCCATTCGGTGATGCCATCGTCATTATCCCTCATGGATTACATGCACATAGTCAACGATGCCATGCTTTGCTTTTGCTCTTCACCCTGCCTCAGTGGCGCGGCACTTCCCCAGGGCAGCTGAGATTGCAGGACGTTTGAGGCGCCCTGACAAGCACCAACCCCTTACCTCACCCGTTTCTATTCGCAGTGCCAAAGCCGAATGCTTTGGGAACTGACAGGAGTGCGGATGCACCAACGACGATGGCGTTGAATCAGGACTCACTGGTAATCTATATGAAGGCGGGCGGAAGGGGCTGTCAAAACTACTATTCGCCCAATCCTGTCGAACCAATCGGCTCCCTGCGTCCACATACTATATACCCTGCATAGCAGCCACCATATTTCGCTTCGAGTGATACCATGCTCAACTGTCAAGTATAACCTGGACAGCAAGTGACAGGTAGCAAACAAGGTCGACCTGCTCGAAGCATTTAAAGCCATGGGGAAGGCAGTGATAGTCCAGAGTAGATCAGTTCCAGAAGCATCGATTAGATGACACTGCAAGCAAGTCCCTTATGATATACCTATATCCTCAAGTAACACCCGAAATCGTTGTGCACTATGCTGGGAATCTTGACCCTCTGCCTGGCAACTTGCGCCGCAGCTGCGCCCCTTGCCGGGAGAGCCACTAGAGCCTTCAGCGTCCTGCGCTTCAACAATGTAGCCGACAAGTTCTCAACCGAGGGCCGCATGGATCCCATCATCAGCCCAGGCGCCGCTTCGGCCCATTCGCATGGGGTCATGGGCGGCAGCAACTTCGGCTTGACCGTCCAGGGTGACCAGTTGCTCAAGTCCAAGTGCACCAACTCGATGATCAAGAACGACAAGAGCAACTACTGGGTGCCGGGCGTCTGGTACCAGTCGCCGCACAACGGCACTTTCAAGAAGGTACCCCTGTTCTACATGCAAGTGTATTACTTGTAAGTTCACTTGGTTATCCTTGTCAGCTTACTTATTGGTGCAAAAGCTGAAATGTACTAACACCCCTCTCCACTAGCTTTGATATAACCAACGACAAGATCGAGCCCTTCCTACCTGGACTCAAGATTGTCAGCGGCGAAGCCGGGAAGCGCACTCCACCCGCAACGGGCGGCCTGCAGCTCGACCCGTCCAAGGGGCCCATCCAGTCGGCCCAGTTCACGTGCCCCGCGCAGGGCGACCCGGACCGGTACCCAAGGGGTCGGACGGCACACGTGGAGGCCTCGCGGACCCGGGAAACCGCGGCGCCGGTGCGGGCTTCCCCGTGATCAACTGCGACGGGTACGCGTCGCCGCTACGGCAGGACATCCACCTGCCGTCGTGCTACAACCCGGCCGCGGGGCTCGACGACCACGCCCACAACATGGCGTTCCCCGCGGACAACCACGGCAAGCTGGACTGCCCGGCGGGCTGGGTCCACGTGCCCCACCTGTTCTTCGAGGTCTACTACGACACGCCGCGCTTCGCGGCGGACTGGCGGCCCGATGGCCGGAGCCAGCCCTTCGTCCTCTCGGACGGCGACCGCACCGGCTTCAGCCTGCACGCCGACTTCGTCAGCGGCTGGGATCGGGACACGCTGCGGGCCATCATCGACGGGTGCGACACCGGGTCCGGCGGCATGGACACGTGTCCCACCGTCCTCGGCGGCGTCAACAAGGACGACAAGTGCGTCATCGACTCCGTCGTGCCCGATCCGGCGGAGGCGTGGGTCACGGCTCTGCCGGGAATAACCCCTTACAGGGGTGGGGTGTTGGGGGCTACTAAGAAGCCAGAAGGAAGTTGCGGAAGGGCTGGTCTCTATTAGTGTTTGCTTCTACATAGGTGTGGTTGATGACAACATTTCAAGGATGTATTCGATGTGTATAATTCAATGTTACTATTATCCGCTCAATACTCAAAATTACACAAGTCCATCAAGTCACGCAATGCTCCATTAAGATGCGCCACAGACTGACAGGTCGCTCTAGAATACAAAGCGAGTCTATTATTAAAAGTGTAAAAGAAATAGTTGGAATAAATCCTTGGAGAATATTGAGATATCTAACAACCACATGATTTTAAAATCACATGTTTAGATTAGGGGAGTGAGATAGAATGCAGGATACTAATAGTTGGGGAGTGCGTGACACGACCCAAAGTCGAACAGAGAGGTAAAAGGGGTTGGATAGAAAAAAAGACGCAAGGCTAAAAGGGCATATGCACAATGTAACAATTACTGCAGACTTTTCTTACCAAGGGGATAGATATCCTGACAAACCACACATGCAATCTCAGGGGTGAGAAAACCGACGCTCAAAGACTAGCACAAATCACCTCATGGCTTTCTGTTAGGGGCTGGCATGCCTACTGGACCTAACAATGACAGGCTTGTCGAAATTATAGGAAAAGAAGCAAAACAAAATTCCAGGGGAGAAAACTCAAAACACTACAACACAAAAAGATCGTGAACCACGCTGTCAGGTGTACTCCTCGACGGGGAATTGAACCCCGGTCTCGAGCGTTTCATGTCTATCGCATTGAATGACAAGCTCGCATACTGACCACTATACTATCGGGGATTCCAAGCCAGGCTTGTTGTTGTTGAAAATTTGGTCGTAATGTGTGTATATCAAGCTTATGGCTCCTCTAGCGGTCTGTTGGGTTCCGACCATCAATGGTTCTCGACGTCTATTTTAGTAGCCGAACTTCAAAGCTCTTTTTTAATTACAATCCTTGGATAAGTAGCCTTACAAGCAGGTACGATGACGTTTATGGCATTATTGCATTGTGAAGGGTGCATCTATTAATAGCATGCGGTTCGCATCGAGGAAGAATCGCCCCGCTATTAATAGCACCTAATCACCTCGGAGCAGCATTAACCAGCTGCCGCCTGTCTACCTACCTATCCTAACATCCTCAAGCACCGTTCGTGCTCCCAGGTCCCACTAATGCGGCAGAACACACTTGACCTCCTTCTTGCCGTCATTCCTGATCTGCTCAATACCCTTCGCCTTGATTCTGACATCCGGAGCAGGGTACGGGGGCACCTTCTTGTCGTCGACGGGGGCAACCGGGTGATTCTGCCATCGCTTCGTGCACTTGGGCTTGGACCGTGGCTTGATGATGTCGCCGAGCACGTTCTTGTATGTCGAGATAACATGGGAAACCTGCCGGTCGTGTCACGTCAGCTACTCGAACACAATAGCATCCCAGGCTGCTTCTTTTGGATGTGGGGAGGGGAGCACTTATGATAATTACTCACCATTTCGGCATCCTCGGTGATGCTGGCAAGACCACCGGGAACGACCAGATCGTATAACGTGGAAGGGCCCGCCTCGGCAAAGTTCTCCTGCCATTTGGTCAAAGAGTACATGCTCACTGCACCAGCATCCAGGCTGTAGTTGCCCATCCACCAGTTGCTTGTGCTGAAGGTGCCGTTGCCATACTTCATCAAAGCATAGTTTTCCAGGATATGTGAGATTTCGTGGGCCAGGAGCGATTCCTTGAAGTACTGATAGCGGACATAGATGACGGGGATATCTCCCAAGGAGAATGCAACCCCAGCCACTCCAGCGCCAGGGTTGGGAAGTGTGACGAGGGTGCTGACATATTCTCGTATACCAATGGGAATCTTGCCGAAGACCTGCACAAATGAGGATGCTTAGTTCTGCTGTCAACTTGGGTAGGCGAGGTACAGTATGGCCAAGAGTGGTCTGAAAGCTCCCTGGTCTTGCATGGGTCTACTCACCTTCACCATCTCGGCGATGCTGCTTGGGTCACTGAAGTGGCGACAGATGGTCCATGGCTCGTCACAGTCGTCGTACTTGACGCTGTAGACCTCCATCTCCCAAGGGTTGAGATTTTCCTGTTCAGCGGCTCTGCAGCAGGGCCCAGGAATCCACCCAGATGCCCAGCCCTTCCAATTACCCCCAAGTGGGAGGCCAATGTGCCGACAGGTCGTCTTCGAGGTTGTATCGGAGTTCCGGCCTCACTACCGGCTTCGTGGCAGGCTTGTCTTCGGCAGGCGGGACATGGGTCGTGTTGTCGTCACCCAAAGCGGCACCGAGAAATCCCAAGAGGAGAAAAAAGACAGCGAGAAAGGCACCCATTTTGGCGATGTTCCGAGTGTTGCTTTATTTGTCTCAATATTAGTAAATTCTATAGTTTTACAGTTTTGTTTAACTGGTTGGTGGCAGAAAGAGTGTTGATGCCAAAGAGCAATAGGAGACAAAGCCGAAGGGGGCTTCGTTGCTGTGTCACGGATATGGAGCGTGAAATGGGATAGGTTGTGAAAGAGCGGGAAAGAGAACAGCTTAAAGATGGGAATGTAGTAGGGCTTTATACGATTTTGCAGTCACACTCACACATCGAATACATAATAGCATTCACTCAGTCCTTGGGCTGGTGAATGCAAACCTGGTGTCATAAAGCATCACTGTGATCAACCTTGGTGAATAATACAGGCAGATTGCCACAACAACGCTTGGGGATGTGATTTAGTACCAACCCAAACTCTCATGACCCCCAAGCTGTAGTTACAACGCCATTTGAATACTCAGTGGCCATGTAATTAATAGTATTGAGCAGGCCAAGTTAGAGGGGACACGAGTAACTCTAAGTAGCGACTGAAAACTAATACCACGACTAGCTGGAGAGCCACGGGGGTGTTACTCCATGCCTAGCCCCTATTCCCCTATACCCCACTTGCCTCTATTGCAAGCTTGAGTAATCCATGTACTGTTTCTTACCACCGAGCTGTAGGCCTCTATAAGAGTCCACCTTGAGTGTGTAATCCAAGTTGCATGAGCTTCACGCCTCTATAGAGGCCTAAAATTGCTCTGCTGTTTCATGAACAGTAGAACCGAGACGAAGCAGGCTAACCAGTGGCAACAACGGGGGTATCATTGTAACTCTTACCTCCTTCCGAGGGCGAAACCGGTAGCATTGTCTTTAACTGGAGGAACGTCGTCGAGGCTGTTAGGGGTTTTCGACAGAAACCGCCCCCTGTCTAAGCCGGCGGTAAAATTCGGATTGGTGATAATATTAGCCCCGCCGGTGATCATGGTGTCTGCCTCACCCCTCCGGAGGATATTACACGCGGTGTGGATAGCGGCAAGACTACTAGAACATGCCGTGTCAACTGTCTGGCTTGGGCCGCTGAACTTGAAGAAATAGTTCATACGACAGGAGATGAAGGCTCGATTACCTCCCGGAATCATGTACGTATCGATTTCTTGTGCTGAATTTGTTTCCATCCACTGCCCAGTGCAGCCCCATGGAGAAAAGCTGGAGTCCTATGCTCCCTGGAAACTGCTGGAATCCTCATGTCTACCTTTGTATGGAGTACTTTGCCGGAGGTAAGAAAAGGGGCAAAGGCCAGTCCTTTGACCTACCTTATACTAATATGGACACAACTTTATCTGCAGCGCTTGACATTGGACTTTCTGTGTTCCCCATCCTCCAGGTCTCAAGATGATACTTCTCGATGGGATGAATCGCAACAAAAGTGTGACAAGTCGGAATACGTCATGAGATGGGGATAAATAGACATCGGTTCAATAATTTAACAATGTATGAAAAGCAGTAATGTTTCTTTTCTACCCAACTTGGTGTTATTCACCGAGGTGTCTTGAAATGAATGAATTGATGAAACAATAGGCAAGACCGAACAAAAACCCTGACCAGCTGCCTCCCAAATGTAACTGGACTCGATGTCGTGTTGTCACCATTTTAGGTCCTCAGACCCATCTGCTCGTACACCTTCCCGAAGCTGCCTCTCCAGGTCTCGATGCCCAATTGGCCGAAGCCGACGCCAATCTCGGATTTGAGCGAGCCATTCGCCTCGGTTTCCTCCAGGCCCTCAAAGAACTTGGCGACGAACTCGGCCAGCGGCATGGGCTGGAATGCCTTCCCCTGACCTCCCTGCATGGCGACGGTGCTCTCGCGATGCTCCTTGTCCAGGCCCGTGTCCGTGTACGGGGGCACGATTTCGACGACGTTCATGTTCGTTCTCGCCGCCTCGGTCCCGAAGCGCAACTGCTGGCGCAGGACCTTGGCCAGGGCCGCGACGCCGGCTTTTGCCGGGCAGTACGCCGGATAGAAGCTGAGGGGCACGTAGCCGAGCGACGAGCTGGTCAAGAAAAGGGTCGTCTTGGTACCCGCATTTGCCAGCGCGAAGAGGTGCGGCGCGAAGAGGTGCGGCGCGAAGAGGTGGACGAGGACGGTAGGAGCGGCCAAGTTCGTAGTAAGCTCGTCGGCGATTTGCCCGGGGTCGGTGGTCGATGGATCGAAGAAGTTAAAGCACTTCTGGATCCCTGCAGTGACTAGGACAGTATCAAGGCCGGGAAAGTCCATCAAGATGGCGTCAACGGTACCAGGTAAGGCTGCCAGGTCGCTGATATCGAATTGGGTGAGATGTACTTCAGCGCCCCTTTCATGCACTGCGCGAGGTTGGGAGGGTTGAGATGCCTACCTGTCTGTTCTCCAGGCCAGGAAGCTGCTGAGCCATAGCATCTAACTTCTCCTTGTTACGGCCTGTGGCGATGACCTTCTTTCCCATATTGTGGAAAGCATGAGCAAAGGCCTCGCCTATGCCGGCAGTGGCACCGATGATGAGTATTTCGTTGATTTCGGAGGACATTGTGGCTGGCCTTTCTTGGGAGGTGATGTGGATATTCCTCTGGGCAATCGTGTAGACAAGCAAGGCCTTTTGATATGTAAGCATACCTATCAATAGAGCGCAGGCTGCCGAACCAGACCGAGCCAGACCGAGCGGGGTCAACTGATCGTCACTGGTTGGGAACACAGAATTGCACCGAGACTACCGGTTGTCGCGTACAGCTCAACGTGCCTACCTCCCTTGCTTCCAGCCCTCCACTTGTCATACATTTCAAGTTTGCTTTAACGAGCCAACACCAAATCTTGCATCCCACATCCAACAACCTCTCAGCATCATGTCTCAGCACGTCTCTCAATCCCTCGCGGCACTCCAGGAACAGTTGGCACCTGGGCTGGAGATACTGACACAGAACGATGGTGATCGCTTTGAGGAATTTGCCAAATGATGGACAAACATTGGCCGCGAGACCCCGGCCGCTATTGTCCTTCCCGAGACAGAGGGGCAGATCCAAAAGATTGCAAGTGCCTCAATGATCCAGAAGTTTGAAATGGGATTGTAACTAATCGTGTAGGTTCAATGGGCGGTCGGCTCCTCAGTGCCCTTTTTTCCACGGAGTGGTGGCCACAGTGAATGGTCTACGATCGGCGAGGATGGTATCATCATCGACCTCAGCAAATGCCATGGGATCGACATCGACGCAGCCGGCAGGAAGGCTACTCTGCGAGGCAGCATCTTGTCCAAACAGGTGGCTGTAGCGCTTGCAGATGCTGGTTTCTTCACCGGTAGGAATACTGCTCTGAGCTTGCGGAGCTGCTGTAAACCCCCAACTTGCTCCGTCATCTAACCTGGTACTTGTGTAGCGTTAGAAAACGGCAATACCGTGGGGGCTATTCCGTATTTCCTTGGGGGCGGCGCTTCTCTGACCACATTGATTACTGGGTTCGGCTCGGATCAGATATTGTCTGCTCGTATGATCGATGCGACGGGCAACATCATCGAAGTTACGGACGAAAAGCAGCCCGACTTGCTGTGGGCCATTCGCGGCGCGGGTCAGTTCTTCGGTCTTGTGACTGAGCTCACCATCAAGATCTGCCCATTAAGTGATCTTGGCAACGACCAAGGGGTTATATGGGTGGGAAACTTCGTCTTCCCACTTGAACGTGCCGATGAGGTAGCTCATACTATGAAGCTACTCATGAATGATGGTAGTAAGGCGACGGCTGGACTCATGATGATCATGGCCCCGCCACCGACGCGGAAGCCGGCCGTGGTCATCGCGGCACGATTCACCGGGAGGCCCAAGCGAAGCGGAGGACGCGTACAAGCCCCTGTATGACTTATCACCTTTGATAGCAAAGGGCGGCCCCGTGCCAATCCAGAATGCTAGCGACGGCCGCGAGGCCATGGCTGCCAAGGGGGATTTCAAACGATTCGGAGTGGTAGGGCTGCGACGCTTCGACGTAGGACGATTTCTCCAAACCGTGGATATTTGGAAAAGGCTCCAAAGCGAGTGTCCTGATGCCATCAATACGGCCTTCAACTTCCAGTGGGACTCGAGACCGCCAAGGGTGCCCGACTTTGATTCTTCAATGTCTCTCCATGACATTAGATATTGGCAGTAAGCTTGGCAAAGCTGTGATACTTGGCTAAGGCCTACTGCAGTCACTCATTAATCATTCGACCAGGAACAATCTCATTTGGCACACCGATGCCTCCAGTCGGCAAAGGGTTGACGAACTGAACGACGAATGCATTGCCACCATGCGTGGCTCAGATAGATCCGAATACGCAGACTTCCAGAATGGCACTCGAACAGGGCCGATCGAGCTCCGCTTTAGGGGAGAAGGGAAGTTGGAGAAGCTGAAGTCGCTGAAGAAGCAGTGGGATCCGCAAGGCGTGGTTACGAAGCAGCTGCTTGACTGACGGCACTGATCCATGACCAAGATACAAGGGGACGGGCAGGGAGCTCTCCTTTGTTCGTTCGTTTTATATTATAACCTGCTACATTATGACTGCAATCTAGACCAATAGTAGTAAATCCGTTGTATGCCGTGGTCTCTGCCCCGTCCTACAAAAGCTAAATAGCGAGATTGAAGTAAGATGTTCTACGACCGCTGGATAACCGGAAGGATGAGCTAACCATCATGACACGTACAGGGAGGTTAGCTCCTATATAATTGGCCATGGAGTGTCTATTTGTTGTAGCCATCCGCAGAGCTCTGATCCGCTATGAAAGTATTGTGTGTTTCCTAACCCCTGAACCACTAGGTGCACACTTATGCCGTTATATATGCAGGTCTACGGTTTTGGAAACCCAGAACCGAGATTTCAATCCTTGTCCGCATAGTCCATCTACACGGAACTAAGGGGGGCGAGCAGCTATTGAGGGATCACGGGGAAGACGATGCCACCATTGTCAAAACTTACTTCTTTTCTTGAAGAAGTAAATGGCAACAAGCGAACTGGTAGGCCATAAAATCAGTCCATCTCCAATATTTTTGCAGACGCTCAGTGCTAGGAAGAACTACAGGTACCTTTTTGATATCAATGCCATGAGGGGGTGTCAACCACCTGCAACACCCTCCCCCAAGCCACGGGGCTATTTGGACGTGCCCAGCATCCAAGGAACGTCCTAGTCAAAAAAGTGCGGAAGAAACATCTGAAAAGAGCCAATATAACCAATGACCAAGGCGCTAACTACTAGGGAGGGAGGTGCCGGAGGATTGGAAGAGCCCAATGTGACTGAGGCAGCGTGGACCATGGAACTGGCGATTTAACCATGTCACCGGAACAGACGCCTTCGTCACGACACCCCAGCCAGCCTATTCTTCATTTGGTAAACGGTCATCATATCCAGTGGAAAGAGACCACATTGCCGATGGGATACCTACCCATTTCGGGCCCCAAGCCCGACATTTGGGGTGGGAGGGAGGGGACCAAGATGAAGGATTCCCCAGAGAGGCTTGGCTAGAGGGCGAGAGCTTCCAGAAGACATGAAAATCAGGTCGGAAATGGGGACGCATAATCTCGATTCCAACTCCTTCGGGCCAATCAGCACCAGTAATAGAAACGTGAGTGCCTGTGCCGTAATGCCGCAGCCTAGGACTGTTGTAGGATCCGAATCGTGGTAGACTTGCAGCACCGTGATTGGAGACGGATGTTTCTGCAGCACATACGGGGAAACGTGTCGTTTCTAACGAGTGACCCCCTGAGAAGTTGTCCCTGAACAGCCATGGCCATTGGTTTTGTCTTGCACATAGCACATTTGCAATGTATTTAGCCATCGATACTAAAATAGAAGATGGATACATTTGTGCTAACTATTTAGTACAGTCTCTTAGCCGGGGAAAGCCCTTATTCTAATCCAGATTCGAAGGGGGGGGAAATTCTTATATCAGCCACTGGCTCAGCTATGGGTTGAAAGAACCCCCAGTGCTAGAAATTGTCCGACATTTTGAAACGTTACCTCATGGCTATAACTAAACCGACGCTATAGCCTCTCATAGCCCCTTATAGTCATGGGGCTATGCTTAACAAACAGGGTCCCTTTCACAGCCCCCGCTGGTAGCTCCACGGAGACACTACCCTGACCCCTGAACCACGGTGGAGAAGAGAAACAACATATATCATAGCAGATTAAGTTTATTCGGTGGTGTGCTGACAAATGTGATATACTGTAATACTTTGGCTAGACCGCTTCAGAACGGACCTGCAGCCTTACCCGGTCAGATGACCAAGACGTGTACCACTAGCCTCAGTGTGACGGCAAGATGTCCTCCTCCTGGAGGTCGGTACCGTACACGTCGATGGTTTTCAGTACCGCGAAACAGGCGACATATTTACACGGCGACAACTCCAATTGGGTTATTCAACAAACTCACATTCAAACACGACAGTCACCCATTCAGGGGGCGGTACTAAAAGGCACCCATGCGCAGAAGCCGTGTCAGACCAGGAACGCCTTCTGGCCACCTAACATAATCAACGCAGACCATAAGAAAGAGCGCCATGCCATGGAATGCCTCCGTCCGGGAGGTTACAACTAGCCTCCGTTAGAATAGAACACCGGCTACTAAATCAGCACACACACACCCGCTCGCAGGATCGTGCAAGTCGAAGCCCAGCGTTGGCATAGCTCGCGGAGGAAATTTAGTAGTGTATACTCGGCAAGGCCTCCGGGCTTGGTTGTCTGGGTATTAGTAAAATCTTCCTCTCCCTGTCTTCCCTTCCCCTCCTCCTTCACACGACTCATCATTCGATCGGCGGCGAAAGGATTCGGTCAAGTTAAAGGCAAGCTTCCTACTCCTCACACGACAGAGCAAGCGGTCTGATGAAGAGGATCGAGAAAGCAGGGTTCTGTCACTAAAGCCGTACAGCGAGCGTCAGGAAGACATTAGGAAGATGGAGGCCCCAGGACCGAAATACTACATAGAAGACCGAATCTGGGATCAGTTTGTGCGGGGATATGGTGTATCACGAATTCTCACACCTCAACATTTCTACCGGTCTCTTGTATGAGCAAACTTGAAATGCATGAATGCTTATAAGTTTTGCACAACCAACATCAAATTCAGCTCAACGTTACGCAAATTTCTATCCTGTCTGCCGTAGGTATATGCCGTAAGAAAGATCCCAATCCCAGGCAGTTGGATAGAGGAGGCCAACAACAACCTTGGCGATGGACTTCTTTGGGACCGGCCACGTGGGGAATACAACATCGAAACCAACGGTCGAAGTCATGTGATTGATGGTTACATGTATTATGAATTCCAACATACGATTCTTATAAATACCCCGTCATTAGCAGTCTTCATAAGGTGGGATTCTCTCATTATCACTATCGTGATTGCCACTCCTCTAGCCATAGTTTATTCTCAACCTATTAGTTGGTACTATTAATCTAGCTTCAATTGGTTCACCTGCGTAATAACCGTGATAACGCAAGTACCTCAAGTGGTTGTGGGTTTCGCCTCCTAGCTGGAAGGTCCCAGTATAAAGCTAATCCATAGAGACAATATCGACATTGTATTGGCGATATCCTTTACCCAGCAATAAAAAATGGAGAACCTCACCTTCTGGAGAGACCTGACCCCTTTTCCAGCCCCTCTCCGCACACCCGTCGACTCCTCCCCGAGAATCTTGATCGTCGGAGGCGGGGTGACGGGCCTCGTGACGGCTTGGACGCTGCTGGGCAGAGGCTACGACGTCACCATTCTGGCCAAGGAGTGGGCCTCGTATGGACCCTCGCAGCGGCTCACGTCGCAGATCGCGGGGGCGCTGTGGGAGTTCCCACCCGCCGTCTGCGGGCAGCACACGGACGCTATCTCGTTGCAGAATTCCAAGCGCTGGTGCATGGTAAGCAGTCTTCAGGGTTCTATCCTTCCCATTCCAGTGTCTGGGGAGATTTGATCGAATATGTGGTTGATTGTAGAGTTATTTGGGTTTCATCTCGAGATAGGTGGTAATCTCCTGGGAGAGAAGACTAACGCCCAGAGTCGATAGGTATCATACCACATCTGGGACGCCATCGCCGCCACCGCCGCCTCCCGGAAGGATGATCAGTTTCCGATCGAGCGCGCGGGTGTTCGCATGAAGCACGCTGACTTCTTCTTCCCCGAGCCCCTCGAGGCGAACCCGGCCGAGACAGCCAAGATGCTGGAGACCATGGCGAGCGGCGTCCGCGGCTTCAGGCGCGGCCCAGCCATCATCGAGGAGCGGCGCGTGAGCAGCAGCTTCGGCGCTGTCGATGCCTATGAGCACCTCGCTCCCCATCATCGACACGGATGCCTGCATGCATTTCCTGATGGAGCTCGTCGCGGGCAAGGGCGCCCGACTGGTCACGCGGACGATCTGCGGCGACCTGCTGGACCAAGAGGCGCCTGCGGGACGAGTTCGGCGTTGACATCATCGTGAATGCCACGGGGCTCGCCGGCACCGAGCTGGCCGGTGACGACTCGTGCTACCCGATCCGTGGCGGCCTGATCCGCGTCGTCAATGACGGCCGCGACTTCACCAGGGTCGACGCCGCCCTGACCATCTCGGCCGATGCCGCCCACAGCGCCAGCGAGATCGTGTTCCTCGTGCCACGGAACGACGACGTCCTGCTCATCGGGGGCATTGCCGAGCCGCATGAGCCCCACCTCGACCTGACGCTGGACTCGCCTATCATCCGCCGGATGCGCGCCCGCTGCGAGGCCTTCCTCCCCGACCTCAAGAGGGCCCGGCTCGATGCGGGCTACCCGCTGGCGCAGGGGCTCCGGCCGTTTCGCCAGTGCAATGCCCGTGTGGAGCGGGAGTTGCGCATGCGACGAGGAGGGGCGAACGTCGATGTTGATGCCGACGCAGCGGGGACTGACACCAAGCCAAGCCGCATCGTTCACAGCTATGGCCAGGGCGGCGCTGGGTGGTCCCTGTCTTTTGGGTGCGCCGGGGACGGGGCCATCCTGGTGGAGGAGGCGTTGCTAGACCTGCCTCTACGTCCTGTGATGGTGGAAACGGCGGTCTCGAAACCTCTCTCAAGGCCCCGAAAGCCGCCAGAGTGGGCCTAGGCGAAGGGTCTAGATGCATGGCACGATTGTAACGGATGCAAGCTACCTGTTAGCTCACCCACCTTTGGCTTTATTGAAGTGCTCAATACGTACTGCATATCATGGCCATGGGAAGTCATCAGGGTCCGCGAGGGGCTGCACTTGGCTTAGTTCTAACGGAAATCGAGAGCTGGACGTTTCCGAAGAGAAGGTTAACTGGTTTGGCATGAAACTGATAGCGAAGCTCGTTCATCATACGATGTGCAAATCGACTCAGCTGAGGTCATGGTCACACTGGCTAATCTCGAGATCTCAATAAGCTGATTGGCAGTGGGGGCGCGACTCGGTTAGCGGCAGCATCCAATCTCTTGAGCAATTAGTCTGGTCGTGCCAGGTCAACAACCATTCTATAATCGAGCCGAACTGGGTGAAAAGGGACTGGCACATCAATGTATTCGATTCGATTGAAAGAGAGGATTGCCTACCAAGGCTGATCAACGTACACCATAGAATCCTTTATAAGGCCAAGGTGAGATGCCAAGAGGCGAAGCAGATTCTCCAGATGCTTACCCAGATGCGATGCAAATTTCATTGGTTCATGCCTTGTCAATGGTTCGGCCCGCCTGGAAAATAAAGTGATCGTCGCGGAGGTAACGCACACCGCTCCACTCAACCAGTAAACGGTTGCTGATTCATCAGGTAGGGTGGCAGAGAAGGATGAATCGGCTGCGAGTAAGCACGTACCTGTAGGTTATATCTGGAGGGCCTGCACATTATAAGGACCTCTGATTCGTTTGAGTTGGACAGTGTTTCATGGCAAGAGCTTGACTTTGTCCTCAAGTCCAATCATCCTGGCGTGGGAGAGCTAGTGAGCAAAGATGCCTGTAGGTGCCTGTTGGAGGCTGACAGGCCGAGTTGTGTTTGGCTGAGCGTGTTTATCTGCTTTCTCACTAAACATCAGCCCGGCTTTAACCTCACTACCTACTTCTTACAGAAAAGTTTCATTTCAATTCATCGGCTAGCCTTCGTTCCTGCATGCCAGTGATTGCCACAGAACAGGCGCTGGCACTGGCTTCTGATGACTGACTGGGAAGTTGGAAGGGCGAAAAGTGGAGTGAACGACGTCACTGGTCTCAGTAAATTGCGATCGGGGCGAATGGGGCTTCCAGTGCTGCTGAAAGTTGCGTTTCTTCCAAGGTCCCCATGGGTCCGGACTTCCGCGCTTGACGTGATGAAAATCGCTGAAACTAACCGAACTGCCACTACATACTACAGACAACGCAGCAAATGTTTGTTTCCTCTTCTAAATAAAACAATATCGATAATGCTGTCGCGCGATTTCCCTACCGTAATCTTTTAATATCTAGCAGCCTAATTGTATGCCATGGCCGACGAACGCCTGGAGCCCCCACGACAGCAAAGCAGCTACTTCTCGCCCGTCACTGCTAATCCCGATTCCGATCCCGATCCCTCGCCCACCCCCAACGCCAGTGCCACCAACATCAACAGCGCCGCCGATACCACCAGCGCCGCCGCCCCAGCAGCAGAGCCGCGCCACCGCTTCCGTCCCCTTCGGACCCTACAGCCCCAGCAATCTAATATTCGCATTCGCAGAGCTCCCGCTTCGAGGGCCAATGCCGCTGCCAACAACAATGCAAACCCCCAACATGTCCGTTCCATGCTTGACGTCGACGGCGACAGACTGCCGCAAGACCAGCAGTCCATCCATCTGCGAAGATTGTCCGGAGGCTCCCCGACACCTGCTCACGATCGGAATGCGAACCCGCCCCAGCAAGTTCGGTCAATGCTAGATGTCGACGACAACACTGGTCCAGATGGCAACACCCAGGCCACAGACTTCGGTGGTGCTGGGACAGGTCAAGCCCCTGCCCAAACCCCTGCCCAAGCGCCGGAGCGACGAGGCCTTTTCCACAGATTCAGTCGTGCCTCTATGCGGCCGGAACCTGCCAACCACCCGAGGAGGCAGCCTTCCCAGCAGGACGAATATGATTCCAACATTGTTGACATGCTAGATGTCGTTGGTACGTAATCTTTGTGCACCTGTTGACCCCTACCTTAACATGCGTTGCTAATCTGGCTTTAGATCCCGAGGTTTCAACGTTGTCTTCGATTACCAACGTTCAGAATTCTCTCTTCGTGCCTTCGCTAGGAAGATGGGTCAACAGACGACCGACTTACAACCTTACACGAATACCTAATATACCTGGTGCTTTTCCGTCAGAAGATGGTGGAGTCGCTACCGATCACCCTGCTCGTTACACCCCAGAGCCTCGGCAGCAGGGTGCTGCTCCCCCAGGTCCGAATAGGCCGCTTAAGGATGTGGAGGAGGAAGACGAGCCCCCTGAAAGACCGTCGGTGGAACGGATACCAAGTTATATGACTGAACGTTTCTACGCTGTTCGTCCTAGCGATACGTCGCTTGCTGGGTGGAGCGATGATGATTTGGCCGAGCTTAACGACCACGTGCGGCACATGCTTCACTCGAAGCGTTCCGCCTTCAAGCGTAGCATGAAGGCTTTCGGCCAGTATGTCCGAAAACCTCTTGGGTTCCTCGTTACTCTTTATGCCTTCTGCATCACCGTCTTCGGGCTGGCCTGGGTTCTCTTTCTCATCGGATGGATCTATCTAGGCAGCGAAGAGAGACGAGACTACATCATCAACGTCATTGACAACGTCCTTGTTGCCTTGTTCGCCGTCGTAGGTGACGGCATGATCCCCTTCCGCCTGGTCGATACATATCACATGTGTTTCATTGCCCGGTACCATCATCTCACCTGGAAACTACGCGATAAAATGCACGTCCCTGATCTCAAAGATCACAACGACCTTCCGTCCGAGCCCGTGATTTCAAGACGCGCTGAACAGGAGGACATCGAGGCGCAACGGCGTATACATACGAAGAAGGAAGAAGAGCACTCGGTACTCACTCCACACCAGCAAGCCAGGCTCGAACACCACCAAGCGTGTTTCTCCAAGTCTCACACATTCTATAAGCCCCATGAGACGGAAACGCACTTTGCCTTCCCACTGCGGCTGCTTGTCGCCATTGTGGTGCTGCTTGACTGCCATTCTTGCTTCCAGTTGGCTCTGGATCTCACGACTTGGATCATTGACTATCATGTCCGCCCAGGAGCACTTACCGCCACAATCCTGTGTTGCTCTATTGCTGTCAATATAACCGCAGGCGTTCTCATTTCTGTGGGTGATCGTCGAACGCGCAAAAAGGATGTTGTGGAGCGTATGTTCCGACAAGAACTGACGCAGGAGGCGATACGGCGGATAGAAGAGCGCAGAGAGAAGGAGGAGAGGGAACGGAACAAGCTTGAGAATATCGATGAAGAGTCGCCTGGCAAGTCGAGGGGCGCGTCGTTCGATTTCGAGCGCCTGAAGCAAAATTTCAAGCCCAAGAATGGCGATGATGGCCGCGCTAGGTCCTCCAAGAGTTTGGATTTCGCCCGAAAGCAGAGGCAAAGCAACGAGCTTCCCAGGAAGCCTGTCAATCGTGTTGGCATGTTCGATTCATCTGTTTCCGGCAGCCTGACCGAGGAGGGGACGATGTTTTCACTGACCCTAAGGTTGCTGGTGCATCTCAAAAGGAATCTCCAAAGGAATCTCCAAAGGAGTAGACGCGCGATCTAAGGTTTTCCATCATCACTTCAGTATACGGAAACAGAAATTGCATGGGCGGATTCGGGGGTGAAGTACACGAGAATAGTTACGAAATTGGCCAATGTTATTGGTATAGTGCTAATGTAAAAGCGAATATGCGTGATATCCCAGGGTAGATAGGAGCGAGTTATATGATTACATGATTCATCGCGACCAATGACAAAGGTCCCTTGATGCAACTGGCTTTCCGGTATTTACGTGAAGTGCCATGATGATATTGAGAGGAGTCGCCGGGGAGACCTTGAAGCTTGACTCTGACTGGGATATGTCCTGTTCTTCAACAACAAGGTACTGTATATTGGTCCTGTTGTCACATCCTTTGGGTAAATTTGGCTATATTAAGATATGTATGCTGTCTCTTTCTACTGTCTAGCCCCTACTTATTCCTCGAAGTAGGCAGCCTACTTACGTATCGGGTACTGAGCATCAGGACCTGACAGCGAGACTAATGACATCCACAATTCGAGTCTCGAGGGTGTCCGGGGCCAGTCGTTTGTTGACCGACCGGTACTTTAAGTACGCCATTGCTACGAGCAACGGTATCACACTTTGGGGTGCTACGTCGAAACTCCTATTGTTCTTGGTCGAGCCCAGTTAGAACCATTATCGCCAAACTTCCTTTAAGGGTTTGACTGTTCTTGACTGATGATATGATCCTCTTTCCAAATTTTCAGCACACGATGCCTTGCTCACTAGGCTAGTTGGTGAACTTCACTTTCAGCATCGACCTACGGTCAAGCACATACGTTTATGATAATACTGGTATGATTTGCTTTGAAGGTTATCACAATATGGACCACCTTCAAATCGCCGCTGCGTCCAAATAACCCAGGGCGCTGCTTACTATGATCTTATAGACCCACGACCTTAATAATGCCGTGTTATTGTCCGCTTCCTCTAAAGTGAGGTATGTACAGACACCATCGGCCAAGACGTGGCATACAGTTTGGTCGATGATTCTAAGGTCGTCACCTCAAGCCTTCACCATCAGCCAAACTTTACCCAGGAGAGAGCGAGGCAACAACATGAGGTTGAATGAATCAATGCCCATGACGATGTAGTCATAAAAGCAATCACAAGGGCTTCGTGGAGGCATAGCTTGACCTGCAACCTGAGCGTGTATTGGAGGCCTGTCAATGTGACCAGTAAGGGCAATTCAGGGGTAACCTGTAGGACCCAATCGTGATTCGTGTGCATGCAGTCAGTTATCGACCCTTGTGACCGCGCATATCCTCCCTACTGAGACTCACTCATGCAGGTCAGAACTCAATGTGACTGAATTGAGTTTGGCAATTTGACTTGCCCGTGACCCCCTTTTACCTCCCACTCAAGCCCGGGGGCACACCGGAGAAGCAACTCACCGGCCGACTCGGCGATGCCCGGGGAGGGAAACACGTGGTGGGGCCCACGCAATTCGTTTACTGAAATCCCACGAATAGGAGATGGTCGGGTCGGTTCCGTTTTGGTGGGCAAGTAAGCAGATAGCCAAGAAGAGTAAGATGAACCCGAACCTCAGGGTGTGGCGCCGTTCGCAGAAAAGGATTTTGGGAAGGATTCCTTCCATGCATGGAAGGGGGCAAGGCAATAAAAAGAAGAAGAAAAAAAAAAAACCGGCAGCGCCGCAAAGCGATAAGGCACCTGTACCTTGAGCACACGGCGCTCACTCCCACGCACGCATGCACGCAGACCAGACCACCGACGCACATGGGTTTTGCTGCTTACAGCGCAGCAGCACAGTGCATGCAAGTGCAACATGTGCAGACGGAGAGGTGAGGTGAGGTGCCTGAGGGGTTTGTTTGGGCTCCTGCTCGCACGCTTCCCAACCAGCCCAACCACACCCCTTCTCTCCTCCTTCTGGTTCACATCCGCCAGTGAACTATTATGTAGTAGATGGTGATGCGTGTAGGCAGACACCTGCCATCAGCCGCAATATAAGGGAGGGGGAAAACATGCGCCCCGTGTTGTTACCCAAACAGAGGCTGTACAGTTACACATTCCACCCAACGGGTATACTTGCTTTTCCGCCTTCTGCGTGCCCAAGGCGTACACGCCTTCCGCGAACGATGAAGGGTTTACAGTGTGTTCACGCAACCTGGCTGGTAACCAACCCTGCCGCCGACGATGCAATGAGTGAGTGAGGGGTAGCGGCAATATGCCACCATCATATCATGCATGTGTATCGATATACCTTGCCTTACGTATCAATCGTCAATACTCTATTATTAATTGGTTGCGCCATAGAACTGGCCGATTTATTTGGTACATGCATGACCGGCTGCTGCACTGCTGTATTGACATTTATTATCATCAGTCTGTTATTAGTTGATGAGTCCTGCCCATTGGTTCTCCTCCTTCTGCCCAGCCCAGCCCACCCCCCTTTCTGTGCGCGCGCACCCGAGAGACTTGCACACATTTCGTACTGTACTTGTGCACGATACGCCGGCCGCGCTATTACTTCCCCTTCGTGGGCGTGGGTGTTACGTCGGGCAGCTAATTTTAAGACGGCGCATGCCCGCCCGTGGATTTCAACTCGGCTTATCTTTTTACCATCTTATATTTTCTTGGACTTGTGGTGTATGTGTGTATGTGTTTGTGTGCGGTGTTCGTTCCTGTTGTGTGATGTCAGCCCCTCCTCGGGAAAACCTGCGGTTCGCATGTCAGCCCGTCCGACCCGCCGGACATGCTGTGTACCTTCCTGTTATGTCCCTATGAAGGCAAGGTAGGTAGTATCACGTTGCCTGTGTGTTTCCTCCCCCCTGTGATTGAGAGAGTCACCTAGTAGAGGTTGGGGACGTTGCACAATGGGTCTTCGAAAGTTAGTTGCCTACATGTATGTATCCCGTATTCACCCAACCACTTACTGCTGAGGCATGACTCTCGAAGTCGTAGTCTTGCTGCTTTTCTCTGCTGTGCCATTACTCTTGCTAATAATAAGCACATTGAATAGGCAATATTGTTCTTGTTCAGTAGAAGGTGTGACAGTGCATGCGCCATGCCATTGGTGGCGTCTATCGTGCTCGTTCGCTCCCGTTCAACCAGCCAATGGCACCCCCGCCGGTGCTTACTTGCATGTAAGTAAGTATAAGTGCGCCTTCCTCAATTGACGCGACCGATCGATAGCACCCCAGCCCCCTTGCACCATCGTATATCTAGGAAGTGTAATTCCTGTATCAACTTGGATATACCTTAGAGATGCCGACGAGCTTACGAGGAGCGAGAATACACAAACAAGTAGGTTAACCTAGATGGTGGTGGGTGGAGAGTTCAGCCTAATTCACATCTTACCGAATGGGTGCCGATGTTCCTGTTCAACCCCCGCCGCCCCCGTCCAGGAAGCGGGGAGGCGTTTCTGTGCCAGTCATCGGCCATGTCATGAGTGAGTACAGTGCAGCAGTCCATCAAGTGCAACCAACAAAACACTCTGCTTTCGATCAACCAAGCGGACTCAAAGTCCATATGACTCTTGTTAGCAAGTGAGTAGCCTGGACAGACTATTCCATCCCCGTTGTTTCTCGGTCACCGAAGGATGTGGTACACACGTATAAGCCGTACGACATAGGGAGGACACAGAGAAGCACATTATACCACGCCTCCTGCAGATCTGTCACTCTCATAGCCCTACCTCTGGATATTATCGCCGCCAGCGAAGGATGTATAAAAGGAGAGAGGCTTGGCTAATACATGCATAGGGCTGCTTCCCCCGTAGAAGCTGATTTGCTCGACAGTGATTCATGATGTGTGGGACACATGGGAAATGGGGTAGGTAGTATCGGGGGGACCAATGGCCTACGGTCCCGAATAGTCGAAGATGGGCAGATATTAGGTCAGCCTCCTGCAGGACTTGCGTGTGGTTTCTTTCTTTAGTATCAATATAGGTTACCTCACATGCGCGCTACTGCATGCACTTTAGGTGGAAGCAACAACAGCGCAACACCAGGAATGCAAAGGGGTGAGTGGTCCCAAGAAAAAGTGAGCATTTGCTGCGCCCGCCGGCCGAGACATCTGAACCAGTCGTAGTCATAGGAGAGAAGTCAGACCGGCCGGACAGAAGCAACAACAAACGACGCCCATCCCCCATCCTCATTGGACACATACCACACACCAACGCACACAAGTAAGATAGATAAGATGTAAGCTGCTACCCCAATATTATTGTCGCCATCCCGGGAGGGAGTCAGAGCCGTTGCTGTTTTTAGCCCCCAACCGGCTACTCAGAAGTGCCGACTGCACTCGACTCGCCGGGCCTTGGGGTCGCAGGCGCTTAGCCCACCTAGCCTGCACGTGTGCAGCATCACACATCGTGGCTTGCGGGTAGATCCCCCAATGGAATTAGTCCCGTGTGTATTATTGTTTCTGGATGTATAATGGATTTTCAGCCTTGCGGGTTGGGAAGAAGTTGAGGCCGTTGGGAAAGGTGTTGGTTCTATTCTGGCACGCCTGCGTCGGGGCCTTTTTGGATGCGACCCAGAACTGGCGAGATCCCAGGGGATCGTTTGCATTACATACATACCAAGATCCAATAAAGGAGAGGGGGGAACTGGTAGCAGGTGGTGACATGTTCGATTTGACCCAGATCCGGCGCGCGCGAGTCGCGAGGTGGCAGCGATGGTACGCACGCAACTGCGCATCTTGTTTGTGTTTATCTTTTCTTGAGCACGGCATCTTATACCCAGGATGGAGTTCAAGACGTCGACGGCATAGCCACCTGGGTTTTTTACGTGTCGCGGAACGTGCATGCAAGGCACAGGACATGTGTTTGTCTTGGAAAAGGGCTCGGTAGGACCGTAGGAGACGGTAGGAGATTAGATAGGCTCACCGAATCATGGAAGAAGGGGCGCGTTCTCTGGTTTTTTGCGTGTTCTCGATTCGATACCCACCATGATGGTAGATTAGACGGTTTCAGTTGAGGTATGTGAGCACTGAGTTTCTCGAATCGCACCCTCCCTCCATCACGGGGTAGGTGGTGTGGTGTTGAGGTGTGTAGCAAGCGAAAACCACCAGCCGCAGCTGCACAGTGTACGGGGGACTCTTGGGGCTTCTGACATAATCGAAGATGAAAAATATCAATTGCCACATTCTTTTCATGGAGATGGAATCCATGGCGATGATGAGTGAGCATGAACAGAACAGGCAGATGCTTGACCGATGTATCGCTGGCATTGACCGAAGAGGAAACAATTTCGTCCGGCAAGGATTCGCGGTCCGCACCCTTTGCAGAAGCTGACTGACAGATGATATGGCCTGCCGCGTTCAGCTTTCATACACATTTTCTGGCGGCAAGGGAAAACGAAATGGCTGCTGCCCATGCTTGTCAAGTCAACTCTCAATGGCAAGACAAGAGCTAAGAAGAAGAAAATGCAATCTGGAGAGATGCGCAATCTTTTATCTTGCTGCCAAAGCCACGCGCGCGGGAGGATCGGTTACCCCTAATATCTTCCACTCTGCAATTCGGGATATATCGATGTATCTTGGTCTGCCCGCACTGCGCAGAACAGAATAGGAACCCGTCTACTGAAATAACTCGACATTAGCATCATGTTACCAGCTTGCAGCCTCGTTACATTTCTGTAAGTAAACCCGCGCGAATCCCTCTGGCGATTCGGAGGCGCAAATCGAATAGGGCCGCCGCATTGGGCGTTTCTTTTTTTTCTCCCCTTCTGTCTCTCTTCCCTCTCCTGCGCTGCGCTTAGACAAGGGTGTGTGCGGCCGCCTCATCCCTGGCGCCAGAAAAAGAAAAGAAGTTGCCGCCCTTTCCCCTGCATTTGTAGAAAAGATCGACGGCAGGAGGGGAAAGAAAAATAAAATAAAAAAAGCCCTGAAGGCTGAAGCACGAAAAATTGTAGCGAAACATTTTCGTCGCGTTCCTCTTATAACTTGGACAGGACTTGCGTTACATATCTTCAGACGAAACAAACGATAAGAGTGCCATGGACACTTGGATGCAACTTCATTCAGTGCCGATACCTGGGCCGCAATTGCTGCTCAGCAGCTCAATGTCATTGGGTTCCATTGGGAGAGAATGGTGAATTTTCTCCGGCCAGCCGCCTGTTGTGACAATTCCAGTGGGTGTGTGTGTTGGTGTTGTGGTTGGTTGGGTGGTTTGTAGTAATCAATTTGATGCCCTAACATTCCTTCTTTCACCACCTAAATACATCCGTCCATCCTACCAGCTATCTTGGCATGGGATGCGTAATATCGCTCGCGAAGAGGATCAAATGCTAGGTAGGCCTATTATATCTGACACAAAATCCAATATACCATCTCAAGAAGCAAACAGGGCACTTGTTCGTATTGACCTTCGAATTGATTGAATGCTCGTATTTGTTATCACCGAATGGGGGTCCGGCTCGGCAACACTACAAGATACCTGCTAACTCACTTGGATACACACCATGGGGATTTCAAAATAGCACGCACGTTGTGCTAAACTGAAAACAATTGCAGGTACCCGTCAAACCCGCAGGAAAACAACGACACGATTCCCCGGATATCCACTTCTTCCCCTCTTACAGGTTACAAGTGCAGTGCAGTAACAGCCCTACAGTAGTGCACCGTCAGTCAGTATGGCGGCATGGCAGCGTACCTCAGTAGGCTGGCTACCTGCCTCTTCATCACCTACCTACGCTGTTCCTGGCTGAACCCGCACCTTGTGTAACTCCGGCTGTTTGGACTCGCGAGCCAAGTTGGCATACCACACTGGTCAGAAAGATGAAAATTAGACCCAGGAATCTGCAAAGATATTGGAGATGTAATACATGTAAAGTTCGTGTGTTTGATTTGACTCGATTCTAGAAGAGAGAAATTCAAAACGAAGGGTATATCCAGCCCGCAAGGCATTCCTATGTCGATACAAGGCCAGGCCTGAAATCTATAAGCCATCTGTGGCCGACAGAACGCCAATATCGAGTCGCTAAAAAAAATCCCATCCGTCCCAAAGAGCCTGCTCGTCGTCGTCTGCTGTGAAGACTACCTCCTATTCGATAGTCCCTTCAATACCAATACCAATTAATACAGTGTAGCAAAGGTCGATGCGTATCATTGCCTGCTTAAATCAACCCTTGAACATCCCAAAACAAATTCCAGCAATCAAGTTCCAACTTTTGGTGTGCCGTGACTTCGGGTCCCATAAACCCGTCAAATCATTCTGGTGGCAGGCCGTCGAGGCGGTACGGTCCGGGGTAATAATAATAATAATAAATAAAAAAGCAATTGCGCTCCTTCTCGCTGGGGTATCATTGAGATAACAGGAAAGACCAGGCCCTTCATCCCCTTCTTCATGCATGCGTAGGTTGCCCTAGTCGCGTCTGTAGGTCGTAGAAAATAATAAGAGAAAATCCTCCCAAGGGAAAAAGGAAGGTCCCCTTGTATGATGCGATGTACCAATCCGAACTCCGGAAAACGGGAAAACGGGTCGCCAATCTATCGTACAGGATGGATGTGGATAATCCATCTCTTTTTGTGGTTTTGTGGTGTAGTGTATAGTGTAACAGCGTGTCCAATCCGGGTGCGGGAGGTTCCATGGAGTAGGTTGACAGAGTAAAAGAAAACCAACGGCACAATCCTTGGGTCTCTTTACATGGTGGGCTTTCGGAGGATCACCTCGCAGTTGGCGTCGAACCTCAGGTTCCAGAGGCGGACCGACTGCATGTAGCGCTCTGTCTTCTCAAGCTCGCGCTCACGCCCAAATAGGGTCTCCACGAATTCGATGCCGGCGTTCTTGCCGAGCTGGGAGGCATCCTTGCGCTTGTTGACCTTGAGCATGGGAGCCTCGCATCGCTTCAACAGGACGCGGAGCTTGTCAGTAAGGCGCTCGCCCGATTCAATGAAGTCCTCAACCATTTCCCGGTTTTCCTGGGTACGGATCTTGGGCACACACTCCTCGGAACGCTTCACTTTTCCGGAGATCTGGATGAGAAGAAGCCAAAGCTCGCCAGCCATTTCCGATAGGGGGGTGCCAGGTCCGTGGACATGGACAGTCCAGTCATAGATCCACTTGCCCAAGGAATTGGAATCAAAGACGCTTCCCAGCAACATGATGGGCTCCTCAGTAGGGTCCCAGTTCTTCAAGGAGTAGCCGGCAGGGATACGGTGTCTCCTCGCGTCCTCCTCAGTAGCCTTGGCCGTGGTCGGCGGGACCTTCTTGGCATGTGAGCTTGAGGGGCGCGCCGTGGAAGACCTCGGCGGGGGAACATTGGCGGATGCGCGGCGCGCGTGGCTACCTAGCCTGGTAGACGAGCGCTGCACTGGATCCTCGTAGTATGCTGTCCTCTCTTTCTCATAACCGGGACCCTGCTTGTAGTAGTAGTAATCAGTGCCATGTCCGCCAGCAGCATTGTAATAATAATCTTGATGCCTTCGACTCCTTGACTGCGCTGGCAAAACATAGGTAACGCCGTCGACCTCGAAGATCTCGTCCTCGTCGGAGTCCCCATGAGAGGTCCGGTAATAGGAGTAAGAACTGCGGCGTTCGTGCTTCGGTGGGTTATTCGACCCCTTTGAGAAACTGTGCTTTCGCGAACTCACGTTGAGACCAGGGCCAGTGGCATATTCACCCGTACTCTTGTAACGGGGTGAAAAGGTAGCTCTGTAGTCATTCTGGCCGCTGCTGCCATTGCGGAAGTGAGCCCGAGTCTGCGGTCGCTGGGGTGTTTGCGGATGCGCATAGTAGAAGTTGTGTCGAGGCGAAGGCGTTGGCGATGGACTACCACTGTAGTCGTAATAGTCCGCCGGGTGGGGTGTGGACCCGTAGATGGGGGATCTGTAACTCATCTTCCTAAACTCTTGCGATGTCCCGCTGACACCCAATTATTCTTATTCGTGAAAACCGATCCAGGCTTGCAAAACGTCCCCTTGCGACTCAGCCGTCGACGATGATGAGGTTTTTTTTGTGTGTGAATCTTTTCCAATGTAGAGTAGCGCCTGTGGCGTGACGCTGGAGGGAGTGACAACCCGTCACCTTGGTATGTGGTCGGTAGGAGAGAGAAACCGTCTTCTTTCGGAGTACATGTCAAGATGTGATGTTGATATCCCCCAAGGAGAATATTGGGCACCAAAGTCGTCCAAGTAACGACTTTGATAGTAAGTGCTCGAAATTGCTGGACGCTTCTGGGTCCAGATGGAAAATGTGATTGGAAGTTGGGTGAGCGTTAAAAGTTTCGATGGGTAGATTCAAATGGCGAAAAGCCAACAGTCGAAGAGAAGGAAAAGCCAAATCGCGGTGGTTGGGCTAGGTGAAGGCTTTTAATAATATTGTGTGGTGTGTCCCCGAGAATGAGAGCGCGGCGGGTTGGGCTTCTAGCAGGGGTTGCCAGCACAAGTCCAAAACAGGGATACTTGTAAGGACCCGTAGAAGACCAGGGGGGGGGCTAGCAGGCCTAAAATGACTAAAAGGTACTCTGGTACTTCTCCCGTAGTGGAGGGGTGTGTTTTTGGAAGAGTCGAGAAGGGGCCGACCGTGAATTAGTCACACCCCCCTGTACTTCCTCACAGCCACACAGTTTCGCGCAGCAATCCGCACTGACTCTCTCTGCTCTGGCCTCCCATCCACTGAAGAGTAAGGCTGTGATGTCTTCGAGTTGCTCCAAATCCAGATGCGCCTCCAGCCAAATCAGCTCACTGCCGATCTGTCGCTGCGCTGTCACTGACTTGACCACGAGACGAGCTTCCAATGGAAGAATCGAGAAGAGAATCGATGTGATGTGGTGACTCCTAATCCCGTTTCTGCCGCAATCACCGGGGCCCAAGGCGGCCGAATTGGAATTGCGACGAGCAGTTCACAGCCCCCGACCGTCGTCACTCGACTATATTTTTTTTGGTCTTTTTAGCAGTATCGACAGTTCTCCATAACGTGGGCACCGAGGATCGAAATTGGTATCCCTGGCACTATGACACCCGGTCCAAGGTCCGATGCTGGGGTCTTTTGGTAACGCCCAGGATGCTAGAACGTTAACTCCTTGCTGGAAGATTGCCCTGGGGTCTAACCGAAATGATGTTGCGCCAAACGGATACGATACTAGACACTCTGGTCCCACCAGGCAAGAAGAAAAGAATAGGCTGCCCGTTACTAGTAGAAAATTTTTCTTCGGTCCGTAAACCAGAGGAGCCACAATGATAAGAAAGTGTGAAGCTACCGTGGGATCATTCAATGAAGCCCCGGCAGGAAGGTAGGAAGGAAGAAGTGCTGACAGTCGAGGTACCCAGCAAGGGGAGTCCGGGGATGGCGGATACGAGAGGCCGTTAGAAGCGACAGACCCAACCGGACAAGTAATGGAGCCAATGTGGATGCAACTGTTCAATGTCAACAAATAAAGCTGATGATGAATCTGCCGACAAGTGGATATTTGCTTGCTTGCTTGACTGGCGCTTGCTGTGATGTGAATATCCTGTCCAGTGTCAAGAAACGATGGGTGGTACTATTGTTGTTGGTTTCCTGGCTATCCCGAGAAAGCAAACCCGTGTCCAGTGACTAAAGAGATGGCTGGGCGAGGGAATCAAGCTGAAGGATTGCAACACGGGCCGGTCAAACGATCGTGCTTCCTTTGCCTTGGCGTATAAGGTCTGTACAACAGTGGAAGATGCGAAATAGTCAGATGGCCGGTAGAACAAGTCAGTCCCTTCCAGCAATTCCGTTTCGAATGGAAATGCCACCAACCTTGCAAGGAAGAAGGAGGCGGGAAGGCGGGGAAACTTGCATCAGGATCATCCAACTGATGACATTGAGAAGAAACCAAGGACGGGTGGGATCAGTATATGTATGTAGGTTTGTCTGGACGATTCTTCCCTGTAATGTTCCCGCCACACAAACGGGAAAGGGAAGATGGGATAGATGTGGTAAGAAGTAGGAACAAAAGCAGTAAGCGGTGCCACCCCCGCGCCATTCCTTCTTACATTGTACCGCTTATCACCGTCACAACTCACAACCCACCATCACCACCATCACCACCGTCAACGCCCACTGAGGAGGGGTGGATGACCACCATCAAGATCAAGAAACCAGCCCAGACCAGCCCTAAAGCACCCCAGCTCATGCTTACACCCCTCTCTATTCGCTGAAGCCCATGTGTTCAACAGCCTTGAAGCGCCGAATGGCATGCGAGTGTGCTCAGGTTCGGGCTCAGGTTCACACCCTCGCACCAACCTCCTAGTCTACACATTGGCGATTCACATCCAACTGTGAATCATCGACGTGGTGGGCTCTTCTTCCGAGCCCTCACTCATCACAGGCTAAGATATATTGCTCGGCGCCTCTACGGGAACACATGAGGTATATGGCAGGTACTATTTGCGGCTCTGGCTGGTGATGACAGCACACATTAACCATCCTCGGTGTGGCCAACTTTTAGGATTTAGCCTGGCGAACATGCTAGGCGTGCATGGTTCGTCGTCTGTCACTGTACATAGTAGACGGTCATCTGCCTGTGCCTGCACCTGCATCTGCGGGGTAATTCGGTGCATATCCATCAATTCGTGACCGTAACCTACCATTTTGGATAATTCGATCCCACTTCAGTCAAACTATTGTCGGCGAACTCCATCCATGTCTTGCATTGGCCAGAAGGATCAGTGTCCAGATCTCCCACTGGAACGAGCTCCACGTCCAATACTGAGCGTTGGCTTCCTAGGAATACAAGCTGATGTAATACTCATTGAGTGCTGCAGCCCTCGATATTCTCAGCCGATACGTTCTACCACGCAGACATGGACACGAACATATCTATTACGGGCTGACTGCATACGGTCGATCGCACAACACGACCCGGCATACTTCTCAGCACGAGGCAGGGACTCTCAAGGCCAACCAGTCGCTAAAACATAGGCCTGATGCCTGAGGAGATCGGACTAGAATCGTTCGAGGTCATCGCCATCAACTGCGGCCTCATATCGGTCTTGCCTGGTATCAATTTCCAGGCATGGAATAACTCCAGATGGGGGATTTCGTCTTCCTCGGTTCGGCGACTACCTACGCGAAGCCCCGCTGCTGGGCTCTGAACAACAACGGCCATCTTTTACGTCACTCCAAACCTCCCAACCGAAGATCAGTCACAATTTTCATTCGCCACTGGCGAGCTCTGCATTATTGTTTATTTGCGCGAGCCCACCAATGTGCTTAGGTCATGATAACACAACAGGGCCATGATATCCCCCATAAGTCGGGAATTAACTAATGCAGAGTGCGGCTATGGAGGACCCTTTACGCTTGTCTCTTTGTGTCATGGCTCCCGTAGCGCACCTGGAGGGCGCCACGGTCCAGAGCTTCAACCTAATTGCACCGCTATATTCTGGCATGGCTTTGCTATGCCCCATACAGTACAGGATGGACTGTCGGCAATATGCTAGATCCTCCTGCAACACTGCACCTCACGATGCGATTTTTCCTACGCCCACTGCTACGGGGTCGATGCAGTGCCATGATCCATGCAGCCACGCATTCCGTAGCGTCCACTGCAAACCTGGCTTGTCGCTTTCAAGTGGAGCATAAACAGACACACTTCTGCACACCTTCCTCCTTCACCTTGGGCGGCACGACTCCCCCCGGCCCCAGGAGCCCCCTTGTAAAGCTCACATTTAGTTCCGTCGGTGCGGCACGCCCACTATCCACCTGTTCATTTTAATCTGAAAAATTTTCTCGACATCCCTTCTCATCTCTCCTGTATTCGTATATACGATACTAGGGTGGTTGATGCTTTCGCGCCCGCCCGCCTTCCTCCGTGTGTAGGGCCCGGTCGGTGTATCCTCGCCTAAACCAGAGTGAGTCATGGATTGCAAGAGAGGAGAAGGAAAGCGGGAGAGAAAAAAAAGGTCACCATGTACGGTTATGCCATGCTGCCCAACAGGCGTGGATCAGAGCATTGCTGTGGTTTGAGTGGACGGTGTCTGGTGCAGAGGAAGCCCTAGCAAGGTCTCTTTGCAGCTGTTCCCGATTCCGATTGGGGGCGTTGGGGATGCTCGCCGCCTTTCACGGCCATGCCAATTGCCAGAGCCACAGGAGTGCTCGTAACGGGGCCGCTAACCAACCTCTGCACCAGTCAATCACGATGTAACGACCGTCAGCTCCGCTTGTGCGGCTTGTCAACAAAAACAAGCACCAAAAATAGTGAATATCATCAGACAATCTTGCTACAGGCTCGAGGTGTCCCATCCTTCAGTCGCTAAGTTTCTGCTGCACTCACCGACTCTTTGCCTTTGGCATAATGCTATGGCGACAGATAAGGCATCGCGGTCGGCGGTGCACTCAGAGACATCATTCATGCCTTATGTACCTTCTTGACCAGCGTGGCCTGCTGGTTTGAGAACCGGGCCTTGGATCCGACCCTGGTCGCGAAGGGCTAGAACAGGTCCGCGACGTACAATTATCAATTATAGCCCGGGCACAACTTATCTACAGCTACAACTCCTCATGTATCTCGCCGCAGTCGGGAGCGAGTGCTTCTTCTCGTGCATGTAGAACAACGCGGCTTCTGCATTATAAGCAAAGAATACGAAGATATCACCCGTGCAGAAGAAAGCAACGCGTTTCGGTCTTTGCTTTTGCGGCCTGCGGTGACGGGTAGTAGCGAGCAATATTGGCCAGGACGTACGAATTTGTGTGGCATGGTGGAAATGATGCGCCGCTATAATGCCGGCCGCTCAGGACCACACCACCCGCACCGAGGGAAAAATACTTAAAAGAGCCAATTGCAGCTTCTGTCACGTCACGAAGATTGATAATAGCTTCATTCATCACTCCGATGCTGACTGGGCTACGTAGCTGGCTGCTTCCCACCCTCCGGGAAATGCTCACCTGGCCCACCCAATGCAGCGGCACTCGTCGTTCTAGTGGTCCACGGCCGGGACAATTCAGAAGTCATGGGGATCGGTAGGGCTTGAGACGGGTTGAATGGTTATCGAATCGCGGGCTGAGAATTTTGGGCGCGAGCGACAAATTTTTGGCAGCCCCTCCCTCACTGCTGATCGGCTTGGGACAACTCAAGGAGAGGAGACTGCGCTGGCGGCCTCTGGGACTCCTCACTCTGCAGTGCAGTGCAGAGAGGACCGGATGACGAAAGCAGTGTCGATCTATAGTTTCTCTACTGCAGTCAAAAGACGACCCCATAGCTTACGTCGTCTCGTGTTGCATTCAAAGCTGAATACGCGAAACCTGCAATACCCAATAACTCTGCTCAGAATGCGATGGGCGAAATAAGTGGGAGAGAGTGAAATTGCATGCCGCGCAAATGGTTCGCTCGCGGGGTTCTGTAAAAGTTTTCCCAGAATTTTAGGGCTCACCTTTCGCGATGCGATCCGGATCTGATTGGATATTCGCAGTCGCGGACCCAAATGCCTGGGTTCGGTCCGCTGGGGGACTTTGGGACGAAAGGGAAAAAGAAAAGTACAAAAGAGCGACTATACCCAAAACGGTGTGTGGCTAAGCTACGTAGAAAAGGGGGCCCGCTCTTGTCCGCGTTCCCACGTTCCCACGTTTCCACTAGCCACTAAGTTTAGTGAGCCACGATCTGGGAGAGAGTGTCCGTCCTGACCAACCCTGTCCCTGGCATGTGAAATCTTGGATAATCGCCACCTTTCTATGCATTGGGTTTCCTGAAGGCTGCCTCTGGTGGCTCTCTTCGATATGTCAGCATCTCCAGCACCAGCGCACTCCCACTGTTTTCGTGGGGGGATTAGTCAAATCATCTCGGCGACAGCTGTCGTCGATTCATATCTGGACTCCATCATATCATGCATCATGACATAGGGTCTCTTGCGTCATTTTTTTCTGACGTGCCCTGTCCCGAGCGCATGGATCTCATCTCTCTTCCGACTTTTCTTCTCATCGATATTTCTCGGTTGGCACATCGCTCAATTTCAATTCGCGGACTTTAGCCCCCCTTACTATGTTCGGAGTTTAATGCTCACCTGTTTTCGTCCGTCCGTCCCGAGTGCTCGCTCGCTACCTATTGTTATCGAGCCCTGTTCCCAGCGACGCGGCCGCGCAATCTAGTGGTAACCTACAATACATACTGTACATTCGCAGCTACGACGAGCCTACGCGTACTAGGGGTCTGTCGTCGACGGTCGTGACTCAAAACTCAACTACTGTACCCCATTGTAACCTTGGCCCCCCAATCATGACTTAGCCTCTCTCTCCAACAATATCCCCGAAATTTGCTTAGTACGCTAGACTTTGTTTTCGAAGGAGTCTAATAAAGAGCAAGCAGCAGGGGTTCTTTTCAAACGCAACAGTAAAGCATTTTACTGTACGCTTCTTCTTCTTCGGCTTCGGCTCACTTACTCTGGGAGGAAGGAGGGCTCGTGCTGTGGCTGTCAAGGCGATTGGCAGTTTCAGCGCCGAGGGTGTGACTCACCCTGTCACTCACTTTTCGCCTCATTCACGGACGTGTGAACATCGTCAAACCAATGCTTTTAATGCCCGTGAACCCTTAAAGTGCGCCACTAGCCCGGCCTCGTCTAAAGTGGGACGGGGAAAAGGCAGACGTCGCCTTGCGACAACTGTCTTTGGTCGACTTCTGCGCGCGCGCTTAGGTCCCGTTGGCAGGACTGGTCCGAGAGCCCGTAGGCAGCAGCGTGACTAAGACGAGTTGCCCTCGCTTGCTTGCTTGCGGGTGGTTGGGGAAATGCTGGTTGGACCTACTAGGTAGATGACTCTACTGTCCAACCCAACTGAAGAACGCATTGGTATTGAATGCTTTGTTGCCGATTTCCTTGTCCGTGGATGGCCCGACTTCTGACTCGACGCGGAACTCGAGGAGGGAAATAATGTCCGAGTGCCAGGGATATGAATGGTCAGTTGCGAATGATGGTAAAGTCATAGCCTCGGGTCTGAGTGCCTCGCCCAGACATGATAACGCAATGGCTCGCTACTGGCCTCCGTATATATCCGGCCTCTTCTTGGTAAGTTATATTCGGCAGATATCGATTGATTCGTCGTGGACGAGGCCCTTAACAGGACAAATCATACCGAACTGCGCCATGGATCAAATACCGGCAGTCACTTGTCGTTGTGTATCATGATATCCTGTGAGCCAACTGTTCTAGGGAGTCTCTACGAATACAGAGATGCCCCTGGCGTAAGCCGCTCGCTGTCGAGCCGAGTCGTAGGTCATTGACTACAGTTGTTGCTTTTATCACCAGCACGACTACCCTACCCTAGTGAAGACTGTTAGAACTTAGTGTGTATGTGTGATACGAGATTCGGTCGGATTCGTTCTACAAGGGTATTTTCCTTTGCCTGTATATGTCCAAAAGACCGCCTTAGCTTTCCCCTTACTATAGCAAGCAAGGCAACATCCTCGACCTGTTGACAGGCACATGCAACTTGTCTGACTCAGCTATCTCGATATACCCCCTTTAACTCTGCGAGGAGAAAAGTGTTGTCGCCGAAGTGACTCGTACATTTCCCGGATACGTGCTTCCCCTCCGCAACATGACATGTACTCTATACACAAATCCATGCGGACATTGCATATTCAACCATTGAGTGACCCTGGTTGGTTGGTTGGTTGGTTTCTTTCGTTTATCGCAGCGAGCCGCACGCTCTGATGGCTAGCCGTTGCTCATGAGGCAGAAGGCCTAACTATAAGATTACCGCCGGCGAAGCCAGAGCCGTGCCGGTGGTGGTCCCTTCTTACAAAACCTGGTCTCGTGCGTAGCTTAAGAAGCTTTGCACCGTTACAATCCTCGGGTAGGTTGCAGTGTTGGGGTTTGGGAGACGGAGGTTGCGGATCTGAGAAATATGGGCAAAAGGATCAGGGGTTCGTGGGATTCTCTCAAGAAGAAACGCAGGGAAGTCGACTGTGCTCTTTACCATATCTAGAAGCAATTAATCGGCCACGAGGGCTTTTGTTCATATAAAGGAAATATATAGTGGCAAATATAATAGTTAACTCAGAAGGGGGAAAGGGGTCTGAAAAGGGGTTGGCTAAGGGAAGCAGTATGAACATCTGCCCCCTTTTAGAAACATCCACTCAGCAGCCTACCAGTAACACATGTAATTATCCTTCTCAGTTGTAGCTGTAGAAACAATTTCTTCGTGTTAAACTACACCGTTATCGACAAGAAGCAACACCATAATATCCAATATGACAGAGCTCTACTTCTATCCGGCGTCGTCTCTAGCCATGGTCACTCTGGCAGCATCTTACCAGCCGAACCATGAGCCACTTAACTTTCACGAGAGTAGTCTTGAAAGTGCCACCATAGATTATAAGTATGGGTGCCCATTTAACATTGTCAAATATCAAGTTCCAGCTGAACATCCCTAATATGATAAGCTGCTGATTATGGCTCACTCTGCTTACTCGGCCCTCGCTCAAAGCCTTTGGAAATACCAGTGACACTGGTACGAGCCCATCGTTGGTGCCCAGGTACTCACTGATACTAGCTGGCAAGTCGCAGAACTTAAGATACATACCCCTTCTGATCTCAAGTCTAAAAGCAGCCAGTTGCTCATCATGCTTCCTGCAACAACGTTATGGCACCCAGCTTACACAGATGGGCCTACTCTGAAGATGCTTTCTACGCTTGCAGTCACCAATTTCATTTATCTTCCACTCATAATTAGGATGGATTCCTTTGGGGAGCATTTGCTAAGGGAAAGTGTCCACACGAGCCAGCTTGAGAGAGAAGGGACCCTTCCCCAAGAGTGTGCTTGACCTGTCACCTATCGGCCGTGCAGATGATTCGAGGAAGCCTTCATTGATATGGAGATACACTCTGAGTAGCGCTGGTCATCCTTCGGGGAGGAGTTGCGGCTGCCGTCTGCGCAGCAGGTCTGAATCACACTAGGCTAGCTGGTGGCACGGCAGGCAATGGGGGTATGGCCAATCCACCGCAAGACTTCGGCTCTTGCTGTTTACCGCAACCCTAGGTGAGCCCGTCTCACTAAAGAGTACAGTGATGCGATTCACTAATGTTAGTTGCCGGCCGGCGGCGCCGTCTGGGCTATACTTGGGCTTTCAGGTGCATCATCGGTCGTGGTCGCCAGGGTAATCTCTGGAGCGGGAGCGTGGGTCCTCCTTTTCGCGACCGTATACTAAACCATAGCACAAGTCGCTGCCAGGAGGATGAACGTCGTCACACCGGCCATGGTGCCCTGACCGGGGCTAGAGCCGGTCGATTCATTGATCCGCTCAATCGTCCAGGGATAGCAGTCCGACTTGAAGACGATGAAGATGCCTAGACCGGTGTAGCAAGGGGATCACATAGTCCACATATTTCTGCACCAGGGCGAGAATGTGCTTCTGCCTCATTACCAGCCATGCTGCTAGGCACAGCACGCCTAGCAGGATGTAGTACGTGACGACGTACACGGCAATGGCGGACCGCTCGACTTGGGAGAGCAGGGGGATGTATGTGCCAATGTTGTCGCCACCGTTCATGAGTGTGACGAGGGCGACTTTGAGCACCCCTTGACAGCGGCCGCGGTGGTGATTTCGGTGGGCTCCTCGGTGTCCGAGAGGAATAGATTCGTGAACTTCCAGATACCGAGGAGGATAGGCAGGAGACCGAGAAATCCAATGGGCTCCGGCGGCAAGACCAGCGAGACGCCAAAGCCGATCATACTAATGGCTACGATGACGGTGAAACCGATGTACTGGCCGAGGACGATCTTGAGTGGCGAGATGGTCTTGCTGGTGGTGGCTTCGGCGAAGAAGGTGATCAGCACGAAGAGGTCGTCGATATTCGTGATGGCAAAAGTGGCGCATGCCTCTCCCAAGGTTGCTCCGAACTGCAAGATGAACAACCGTTTCCTTAGGTGTTGTTAAGTTGAGACAAGCAGATGTTCAATGGAGTAGTTACAAGAGACCATGATCTGTAATTCCAGTATAGTCGATAGGATAGTTTCGGTTTCTTGTCAAGCTCGTCTCGAATTCTTGAGATGCCGCTTTGCCGTTTGGTTTGCGGAGCGACACGTAATGACACCCATCGATAATTGTTGCCAAGATTTTGGGGTGTTTCTTTTCCGGGATGGGTTACCCACACGTAGACCATCTTCCATTTGGATCAATGTCAATATAGAAGCTCTCATGTATTATCTACTTGATGGTGATGTCTCTAGATCCGATGTGGCAGTGGATAGACGAGACGGGGACATCCAGCTCTAGTAAGTACGCTAGGGCGCCGCGACCGTTATGCGGGGGACTTGGGGGCTCTTTTATTTTATACCGAATGATGCTCACTTCCCCCCGCTGTCATCTATGGGCCAAACCACGGAGTACACAAAATCGTACGAGAGAAGTCAGATTGGAACTTATCTCAGGCGTTTCCCTGGAGAAGGGCATGGGGGTGGTCTCGAAAGAAGTGGATTGTCCTGGCGTAGAAACATATTACTTCAGTCTAGACATCGATCAATGCAGACTCAAATTGACGTTTTATAGGCAGAGTATCCTCATAGACTCGGAACCTAGGCAGCGTGAGGCTCACTCCTCCAGCGTATCAAGTACAACCTAGAGAGTATTCCCAGCGGCCGAAGCGAGAGTGACGATGAGGCGGATGCTGCCCTAGACCATGGCCGTAAGCGTAGCATCTACTACAAAACAAAGCGCAATAATGGCCGAGAAGTATTCTAGAGCGTTGCTAAACGTCGAGAACCCGCGACTCAAACGTTCCTGTCAGCCCAGCTCTCAATGATACCCTCCACACTTGCGGGATATTGTTTCAGGATGACTTGACCATCTTTAAGAAAAGTGTTGGCCTGCACGTTGATCATAGCAGGGGGCTTGTTCGCCAAGACAGTTTCCCTCCAACTCAAATATTCACCATCGACGCTTGAGAGGTCTTCGTAGTACTCTCGACAGGCCTGCACGCCAGCAATGCACCGATACACGTGAAGCCGCAGCAGCATTCGGCCAAGTGCTGGCTTTCCATGGCTGAGTATCTTAGTCTTGTCGACTTTCACTCGAAGCGTTGGCTCTCGGCATTATGATGGATCACAATGCAGCCGCCACCTTCTGTGAGAAGGCACTTCAACATTGCGAAGTGCGCCTGTATTTTGTCAGCGTGCCATGGCTACTCATCTTAGTCTAGCTTCTGAAGGATAAGTTACTCACTCGACTGTGTGATTGACCCCATTTCTGACGGGCACATTAGTTACGGAAATCTCTGTCGGGCTTTTGGGTACACTCATCATACTGTCGACGTTGAAGTTCGCTAGACCACGCAAGCAATCCACCCCAAGCTGCTGGTACAGATTATAGGTAACTAGTGAATGTTTCTCAGTTTCCATAACTTCATACAAAGTCTGGAAGTGCCTACCATCACTCGCCTTAATCTCCGTGGTCTCTGTGAAGCCAAATAGCACCAGGAGCTCCTTGTCGTCCATGAGGTAAGCCCCCACCAACTCGGCTCTACATTCGTCGACAGTCGTTGCTAAATCTCCGAATTGACCTGTCCATGTCTGGCCAGGTCTGTACCATGACTGAATGGGCTCTCCAGTCAGGGGGTTGGTAGGCGGATTGGCTGAATCGAAATTGTACTGGCCGGAAGATTGCTCGACCATCATCTTCCCAGTACCATGACCGAGAAGCTCATGGAGTACAACCCATCAGTAGTATGCTGAGTGTTTGTACTTTCTGAAAGCAGGGAGCTCATCCGAGTCAATGAAGGGCAATGTAGCAGCGGTGCTTTCCGCTGCCATACGGTTGGCAATGATAACATTCTTGAACCCTACATCTTGCCGGATATCATTATACTATCTCGGTGTGTTAGAATCCAATTCAGTGCATTAGAGGATAGAGCAGGGAATATATTTACGTTTGGGAGATTGATACCGGGGAAGATAATGCTCGAACAGTAAGCGAGACCTGATACATTATGTTAGCCACTTTTTCCCAAAGATATCGGGATGTCTCGCAATACTGTGGATGCTTGAGAAGTCCGGAGGCTCAAAGAGAGTCTTCTCGAAGACCCCTTTCCCGCTGTTCTCTGCGCTAGCCCAAGGTAAACGACATATGAACTTGTCGGAATTCTCCACAAGCCGAGTCAGCAGCTTGGTCTCGAATGGATCTACAAGAGCAACAAGGCCTTCAAACTCAGCTCGTATATTGTAAGGATCGCGATACGGCTCGACGAAACCGAATATGTTCTCAACCTTGGGCGCCTGGTCAGAAATCCAGGTTCGCTGCGAATCTCGATATGATTCCAAACTTCCTGTGCGGAAACTCTCAATATACTCGGCCAGAAATCTTCGTTGAGTGTCGTTCGCCGCATACTCCTTGGCTTTCTGAAGGTTCTCGCAGACCTTCTCGAGATCCGCTGCATGATCCCCTTTGATCAGCTTCACGACTGGCGATGGCATGGAGCTGTCTAATTCGAGAACATGTTCCCCTGGAAGCACCGATGCCTGGAGGATTTCAAGCGTGCCATCCTCTGTTTTGCGCAGTCGCGTGTTCTCGGGATAGATTTGCTGGGCATCCATTTATCGGGAGATATACTCTGCGTCGCTCTTTGTAACTGCTATTGGCCCTGGGTAGTAGCCACTTTGAGCTCTTTCTCCTGGAACCCCAAGTGTAAACGGTGGGATGGCAAATATTTAATCCTTGAACTGGGCGTAGAGAGCTTTCGCTGTTGGGGAGCTGGTCGCAAGGGTTTCCAAAGCACCCGGACTTAGTCTTGGAACGAACTTCTGATCGCCCGAGCCCTGACTTATTCTCAGCATTTGAATCAACAAGGGTCAAGGTCACCATACGTAGTGGTTTCCAACGTTCGAAAGGAATTGAGCGGCATATTCCAAAAAGCTGGCCATGTCTTCATCCGTTACTATCCCACTGCCCACGATTGACGCCCAGTCTCCGTCGCAAGACTGGTACAAGGCAAGGATGAAATCATAGATGGGCAGTGATTCAGGGAAACCTGTCGGAAGATGATCCTGGCGCCCGACCAAGCGGCTCTGTTCCAATCTCATCAGCTCTGAACGCGTAAAAGACAGACGAAAGAACCATGCAACCATGTACCTTGCCATGTAATGGGCGTAGTGTTTTTCCTGTTCAGACAGGCCATTGAACAGAGGGGCAATCTCTAGTCTGTACAACTGAGGTGACGCCATGACTGCGACGGCGAACTCGGACTGTGAACAAGAAACGATAGACTAAACGAGAGATCCGCTGGGCTCTTGTCTTGTCGATTCTGAATCTGTGGTGGCCTGTTACTGCATCTAACATGGAAGGGATGCACAAAGAAAGGTGGGGTAGTCACCGCGACATCCTGCGGGGGTCCTTCCTGTCCAACCTCAGTGCTCACCACCACACCACTTTGACCTCGTTACTTCAAGTAATGATTGTGTCTCTCGAACTAATGATGCAGATGCTGTAGTTTACTGCTTGCAAGAGAATGAGGGAAATGCTGCGGGAGGATTCAAATGATGGACGAGGCTCTTTGTGCAGGACCAGTCACTTCGGGACAAGGCAAATTGGGTGTTGAGGGCGCTGTAGAAGATCGGTTGAACAGAGAGAACCATCAGCCTCCAAAGTATCTTCTTTTATTGTTTGAAACCAACATTATTGACCAGCACGCTTGGGTATATTGAGTAAAGATGCCAAAAACGCCTGTCGGGCCATGCCGATTTGAGTCCCCTCCCCCCACAGTCGGCCAGGCAATTCGTACACATAACTCGTAATGTAACAGAAGTAGTCCATACCTCTTGCTCTCTCCTTTTTAATTTCCCCCCTTCCCTCTCAGATTAGTATAGCAAAGCCAGTACTGTATCCTAACCTCACGCCATGACCATAGCCCCAGCCACCCCCGTCAAGAGCAGCATAGCCACGCTACCCATAAGGCCCTTGCCGCTGCCCTCGACAATACGTGCCGCCCCCGCCGTGATCGGCAACGCCCCCGCGGGCGGCGCAGTGGGAGCCAGCGGCGCCCCCGTAGCCGTGCCGGCCATCGCCCCCGCCGCCTTTGTGGTCGTCGCGTTAAGCCCGGCGTTGACGGCGGGAACGCCAGCCCCGCCCGTCGCGAGCGCGGGCGGGGCCGTGACGAGCGCGCCCGCGGCGGGCGTCACCGTCGTGAGGGTCGTGACGGTGTTCTTGTTGGTCACGGTCACGCCCGAGCCGGCCGCGGCCCCGGCGGCGCCTCCGCCCCCGAGCTCGATGATGACCGCGTTGCCCTGAGCATTCGGCACGCCGACCTGGACGACGTCGTGCTTCCAGAGCGGCTTATCCAGTGGGGGCCCCGGTCCCGGCGAGAATCGGCGCACTTGGCGTTCGCGATATACCATGTTTTGGTTTTCGAACTGTTCGTGGCTGAAGGTTAGCATGTATTTATGACTCGCTCAAGTAGGCCGCCGCTTGCGTCGATCACTTACTGTAGCTTCTGTCGAAACAGCCATAATGGCCAAGGCGGTTATTATTGAGGACTTCATGGTTGTATGTAGATCTGGATACGGCGAAGATGAAGGAGAAGAAGAAGGCCCGGCTTCTGGTAAGTAGACGAATAGGAACGATCGCAGTAGCCTGTACCCGCGTACTGAATTACAACCTCGTAGCCTCTAGGGCGAGTTCCGTCTAGGAAAGAAAAAAAAGAGTGTGTGAAGAAGATTGACGCCTCTATTCTATGAACACATTACTACTCCGTACATAGTGAATCGAAGAGCGAAAAGGGGGTTTCTTCTGGAAAACAAGCTTGAAGATGGGATCTACCAGCTTCTTATTCCCTTATGCATTCGGCCCATCTCTGCTGCAGAAACACCATAGTTCCCTGGATATGCCACCTGTCGCAAACGCGCGGTGAAACTTGTAGTGCTGCCATGGAATAACACAGCCTCATTTCGGATGCGAAGATCCCAAACGCGCAAGCTAGAACGGGGACTCTAAGGCAATCTCTCGGCAGGCAGATCACTCGTCACCGCGTGGTCTGATGAACTCAGATCGGCCACATCCGTGGGACACAGGGCCAGGGCTTCCACCATTCAAGCAGGCAAAGCTCAAACTCGGGACGAGAACCGCGATCAGACTACATATGTACCATACAATGCTGGGCGCGATTGCAAATACTGCAACGGGGCCTCAATGCACAGAGTGGACTTCCGACTGCTAGCCGGACTGCATACACCCGCCCCCCCTGAAAGTTTGTTAATTGACGGATACCGTTTCGGACTTCAGATGAAGTATCGACAGGCCTTTTTCGTAGAGGAAGTACATCGACGCCCCGTTCGAAACATAAAAATATTAAGGAAATACCACGTTAAAAATATGCCACAGCTAGGTAACTGTTATACGTTTCAGCACGATAGAGGTATTGCAGACGCATGAAATACCTGTACAAGGGCTCTCACACAAGGATGCGAAATAGACAAACCTTCAGGGATCCTATTGTAAGCTTACAATCCCCAGAAGGAGACAGCGAGACCGGAAGATCCCCCATAACTCTAAATGGTCGCAGCGAATGAGTGCCCTGGAATTGGCGCATTCTTGTGTGATGGTCGTTGGATAAGCGTGGCTGAGCTTAATTCCCGAGATCAGATGAAACCGGTGGGCGCGGAAGTAGCGTTTGGCGGAAAGTTGCGACAAAATTGTCAGACGATTTTCATTCTGAAACAGCAATCTGCAGGAGCATCTGAACCCCGTAAGAAATTGGCTTTGGAGATCACTCTTCGAAATCGGATGAGGCCTTAAAAAGCTTTGGATTCCTGCCGATGTGATGTATCTGACGGAATCGTGGAAGGATTTATTGCCAAGTGTGAATAGCTCGCTGAATGCATGTCGAAGACTGCAAGTCTGTGTTCTACATACGTATATGTCGGCATAACGACCTTCACTTATCTGATGATTGTGCGATTCGGTCTACTTGTGCCAACCCAACCAACTTCGCCAATGAGTTTGCGGGTCGACGTCCAGCACTCAGCAAGCGTGCGACTTTCTGCGTCTCAGGTAGCGGCATCCACCAGTCTCCCTAAGCCAGCCGCGTCTCTATGCTTAGTAGTTCTCCGGCCTCTTTCCAGATCTGTGGTGACTTCACCCCGGAAAGAATGTCCAGACACAAACACGTCCACAAGGTTATCCCGGAAACCGAGATCGTATAGATTTTCAACGTCCCTAAGATGCCACACGCGCTCCCATTCTCCAGTGCCAGTGCCGCTGGTAATACTAGGCGGAGTGCCATCTTCTGTTCTGACAAGCGCCTGCACGCTCTCGACAGGCCATCGTGTCCAGCTCGGCTCGTGATTAGGATTTCGTGGGCGCGTTCGTGGGTCTATTGAACGCTTGAAGGCGAACCCATCGTCCATTTCTGCTTTCCAGTCTTGCCATTTCATGGACTCATTCGTAGTTGTACCACAGTAAATCAAGTAGAAATGGTAAGCGAGTAAGCCCCAGACTAGTGGCGTTGTTAAAAGCGCCAGCATGGTGACAGAGCCCAAGCCGACGTCATCTTGAATACCAAAGGTCAATAATATGAGATAATCATGCCAAGTGAACGAGCCAGGTTTCCAAAGGTGCCAATTTGGGCGACGCGCCCGAACATTGGTAGAGATCAGGCCAAGACCGAGGTATGCTCCGTAGGACGTGAGAATCGCTGTCGAAAGGAGCAGGAGAATGAAGTAGGCTTGGTTACCGTATCCCACACAGTTGTTTATGAAGACGCAATGGTGGTCCATCTTGGCCACGCACCGGTTGCAGACGGCGCAGTGCTTGGAACGGGGCGGCTTGAGGATATTGCAGGTGCGACACATGTGCCCAGGATGAAAGAGTGCGAAGTCATAAGGATACTGGCGCATATAATGCGTGTGGTTGGCCGGGGTAATGACGCCTGGGTCTCGGAAGGCCGAGAGATAAAGGAACCAGTACGGTGCAGCGATGGATATCGCACCGAATATCTTGTGGACAGTTGGTAATTGTGGCCATGCCCCTGGGAGGTACATATACTCGCCGACAGACAGCAGTAAGAGGAAGAATATCAAGACAGTAGGATGTCGGCCGTAAAATGCAGCATGGCCGAACCTCGAGAGGGATGCTGCAATTCGCCCCGACGCAAAACGCCTATCCAAGAAGAGGATGGCATTGGGTAAATGTACCATCAAAACTCGGTGGAGCCATGCTACTGGCGTGCGACTGTTCCTCAGTCAGCAACTGCTCTTGCCTGGGCAGACCAAGCATCACGAGCTGGTCGCTGGTCGCTGGTCGTCTCTGCCTAGAACAGTGTCGACAGATGCTGGAAACCAGGTAGGCACTTACCGCGATGCCGGGAGCCGACCGAAAAAGGCGACGAATGTCAGAAAGGAAATCGTGAGGACTCCTGCGGCGATTTTCGCGATGACACCCATCCTGAACATAGACCATAGAAGTTGCCAGTAATGCGGATGTCTGGTTGTTTCGTAGGCGCCAATCAAAAGGAGCCGATATCTCTGATCATATGTAGGAAAGGAAAAGGTCGATACCCATCTGAGACAGGAGGCGTACAGCGATGCCCTTAACTGCTGATACTGTGGTATAATCACTGACTAGCAGGATTCATTGCGTGCTATGCGCTTTCAACAAGGAGAGAAGGAGATTCAGCCCTAGGCGACCGATCGTCATCAGCTCAATGGCAGCCTGTCACGCCTGTCAGGCTTTGTCGAATGGTGATTGATGATGGTGAGCGGAAGTGTCATCCGGGTTAGGCGGCTGGAAATAGCGTACCTGGCAGCCTGGCCTGAACCGAGGGCTTGTAAGGCTGCAGGATGTGGCTGTGCCTCCCACTCAACCACTAACCCAACCTATACAGCCCACTGTAGGCACAATTTCCATCACTTGGCTCTGCCACGTGCGAACCTGATCCTGCACGCGATCCTGCAAGCATCACGCGTCGCCATGAAGGCGTCCCACTCTCCTCACAAGACCCCTAAGTGATGCCAAGATACATGCCTTGAATCGCTCAAAAGAACTGCGACAAGATATGCGAACCGAAACTCCCTGATGGATTCCCTTAGAATCTTCTTTGCCCAACGTCTTTCGCATTTCAGCTGTATGGAATACTTTGCTCCCTCGTGCGGAGCTTCGTGACGCCGACGTGAAATCTTAAAATCTACACCCATGGTCTCAGTCCGAATTACCCCAACCTTACCTTCTCATGCAACACCGACTACAGATCCTCGCGTCTGCATCCGTCTGTAAAAGCAGCAACCAGCCTGGAATAAAACCAGGATAATCATACGAGTTTCGCTAACACGTCGTGATCGACACGCTTCTCTGCATCGCATTAGTCCAACCCTGGTTTCTGGGTTGGCGTTCGCAAATGTCGGCTCCTATTGTCTACTCGGGAGCTGTGACAGGTGAAGGGGGGATTTTATTCAAAGACAACAAATTCTGGGTTGCTCGACGTACGCCAACGCGCCAAACATGGATCAATCACATCAAGGTATATCCTCGACGGTAATTCTTGTTCCTGGCCCGGTCAACGCTAACGCTTCCCCAGAATAACGGTGGCCAAGTAGTCCCCCTGGAGAAGAATGCCGACTACATGATTGCCGATCATGTATGGAAAGATGCACCACAAGGCTCATACTCTTGGAAGTGGATTGAAGACTCGGTTAAGAAAGGGAAACTACTGGATGCCGATGACTACCTCATTGGCGGCAAACCTCAGGAGCAGGCACGCGTGGGCCTGCCCGCACCGGCAAATCTAGCAGAACCCCTTTCACCGAGGAAGATGACCGCGTACTCATGGAATGGGTTCTAAGGCGTGAACGACAGGGTGAATCCATTCTTGGCAACAAAATATACCAAGAGTTGGCAGTCAAGGTTCGTCCACCCCATCTATGACAAATTGCGTGCGCATGCTTATAATATGCTTCAGAATCCTCGACACACATTTCAGTCTTGGAGGGATCGCTGGGTTAGGAAGCTATCTATGAAACCACGCCCAAATGTACCCAGCGAAGAATCAAAAGCTCAACATGCAGAAGAGCCTGAGCCAATGGCTGGTCGCCAGCGTACATCCGCATCATCGCAGTCGCAGACTCCGCCAAGCCCAGCCAAGCAGGAGAAGAAATCACGAATGAGATTCACTGCAGAAGAAGACAGGCAACTCACCGAATATGTTCTAGAGAAAACCGCAAATACTGGGAAAGACCGAGGTAACAAGGTCTTCCAAGAACATGCAAATGAAGTCAGTGATTCTCTCCCTGCTTCGCTCGAATTCAATCATACTGACAGACCCCCAGTTTCCTCAGCACACATGGCAGGCATACAGGGATCGCTGGATCAAGTATCTCAAACCTGCCGACCAGGAGGAGGGGGACGACGATGAAGAAATACAGCAGGCAAGGGCCAGCAGGAGTAAGACCAATGATATTCAAAGCTCTAGGAATGAGCGACCAGATGTGGCCCTACAGAAGCCAAAGGAAAACTCAAAGGCTGTGAAGGAGAAGACAAATATAGCGGCGGAGAGCCCAGAGTCGTCCAAAGGCGGTTCACGCAACATAACGCAACAGCAAGATGACTCGGCCTCTGATTCCCCAGGCCCTATTAGGAGATCACCACGGAACGTCAAAAGGATGGAGACACAAGTGGAAATCGACCAGCAACTGAACGATGAGAACGCGCAAGAAGAGCCTCAAAACGTACGGGCTTCGGCTGCTGGCAAGAGCGACAAACAATTGCCAACCAAAGCGGGTGATACTGGGACCGTGCTTGAATCCAGAGAGAAGTTTTACCCAATTTATCAGGACTTCATTCAACGTTTCACTCGCATCCGACCAAACTTCTGGCCAACTGTGCGAAACCAATCCTTTCACCTCTGGAGTTTGTGGCAGAATGTCGTTGCCCAAAAGGTCGACCCTGCTGAGCGAGACTGGCAGCAAATCGCAGAAAACCTCGGTTACGACTGGGTTGAGCATGAAGGTGTTGAGAACGATCTCCACGAGGTTTACGAGAACCATCTGGCTGAATTTGAGCAGTTCTTGGTAGAACACGAGATGGATGAGAGCGATGAGTCAGAAGGGGACGAAGATGTGCCATATGAGGCAGCCGCTGTGATTAGCTTCCGTGATGCACTTGACAGAGGCTCGGAGGAGAAGTTCAACTCTTCGCCTCCGAAACAGCCCTCACTAAAGCGCACGCATGAAGACGCCCTATTGTTAGATCAGGGATATCCAGACTCGTCTGGTAAGCGGCAAAGGATCAGTAAGGACAGCGAGATTCCGTCAACCCCGGACACCAAGAATGGCACAGCCCATCTACGCCGCCCCGTCAGTGCAGCCGTCTCCCCCAGTGACCTGAGAGTGTCGGCACTACCTAGGTCTTCGTCTTCGCGGGCACGGCAGAGCGCCCAAAAGGGCCGGGGCGTTCCAGATAATGGTGGCCGGATGATCACAGACAGCGCAAAAGTGCACTCGAGGGGGCGTGCAGTTGAACCTGAGACCCAAGATTTCCGATATGATCCCGAGACACAGAATCTCGTCTTCGATACGGAGATGGACGATGTCCAGGGAGAATCACAGGTCAATACGACAGCCTCTCAACAATTGCAGCTCGAGTCCGAAACTGGATCGCCGCCAGTCCAGCCTGTCATCAATCGTGTGTCGGCGAGACCAACCACACCAACGCCGAAGCGGAAGGCTGGCACCTCGCCTTTCGTCGATAGTCCTGATGACGAGCATGACCAATCAACACCCAAGGCTCGCTTTGGAAAGGGCAAGAACCCCCTCTTGGCCGACTTGGAGAAGCAACAACAGCAGCAGCAGCACCGACGACGCTCAGCTGGCTCGCCTCAGAGCAGATCTGCAACCGCACCCCAGCCGAAGCCGCAACGCCAATCCATGTCGCGCCCTGCAGCCTCTCATCCTCCACCTCCTTCCTTCCCTTCATCGTCAGCAACGTCTTCGAAGACAACAAAGCCGCCCCCGTCCTCCCTCCGCAAGCCACAAGCTCATCAATCACCAGCATCCGTGCCAGCGGCAGCGGCCGCCACCCCGAAGCCAACCTCGTCCTCTGCAGGAGACACAGTCGCCTCTGGACTTGCCAAGCTCAACGAAGGCATAGATAAATGGGTTGCGCTGGGCTACGCGCCGTCCGTTGCGCGGCGCGCCCTCGAGGCCACGTCGTGGCAGGACGAACTCGTTGTCGTGATTATCGAACCTCTCAAGAAGGGCGAGCCGCTACCGACCGACATCGAGGGCGTCTGGACGGCCAAAGACGACCTCAAACTGCAATTCCTGGAAGAGATCAAAGCTGCGGGCGGGATCAAGAACATCTCGGACGAAAAGCAGGCAACCAAGCTGGAGAAAAAGCATGCTGCTTTCGAGAAACACCTGATGAACAAACATGGCGAGAGATTGATCAAGAAGCGCAAGAAGTGGTTTAGATTGAAGGAACAACTGGGGTGGGGAGAGAAGGAATAACTGCTTTCGGTAAACTGTAACATGTAGAGTTGGATGGATGAACGGTTGGAGTATGTTTGATACCCCTTTGCTATTACTTCGAGGAGTTAATTGAGTGTCGTGTAGTAATTACAGCAGGATAATAACTGAGTTGATTCGACAACCGTTCTCAGGCCATGAGATGTTATTTCTACTCATGTCCATTACCAAAGTTTTGAATGAACTCAAGAATCATGGTTGAAGAGTCTCGTGCATGAGGTAGTGCGTAGTTCGTCTTGAGGAGCGCGAGCCAGGGTAATATAACTATGTATCTATTTGTCTATAATGAGGACAATATTTTACATCGCAGCTGTATGATCCTTTCCCACTACCGACGAGATTCTAAATGTATACTACATGGCGATGAGACTGATACAATACCACACCGTTGATGACCGAGCAACTCGTCCATCTATTTACCGCTTGCTTACCTGACGTTGGCAAACTTGGCCATGAAGGGATCCTCCTCCTCCTCCTCCTCCTTGGGACGATCCTTCATCATCCGCTCGGCCTTCTTCTGCTTCTTGGCCTTAAGCTTGGCCTTCTTGCCCTTGAGCTGCCGCTGCGCCGTCTCGATCTGCTCGAACGACTCGTCGAACGCGCTGCCGTCCAGCCGCTCCTCCGTCCAACCGGCGCCTTGCTCCTCGTCGGCCTCGCCGTAGCCGCGGCCGCCCGAAGAATAGGGCGCGAGACGCCTCTGGCTCATGGCCAAGTCCTCGGCCCGCCGCCGCTCCTTCTCGGCCTGGACCTCCTTGCGCCGCTCCTCCTTCTCGACGCGCTCCTTCGCGACTTCGAAGGCGCGCTTCTGCATCTGCCCCCGCTCCTCGCGCGCCTTCATCTTCTGTTCCGGGGTGCGCTGGTGAATCTGTACGAGGGGGTTGAAGCGCTTTTGCTTTCGCCGACGTGCACCACCATCCGCCAATTTTGTACCGGATTTATGTTTCTTCGGCAGGCTCCAAGTCTGCAGTTCCGTGAGGTACCGCAGGGCCAGCCTGTGAAGCTCATCGATCTCTTCCTGGTCGTCGTGGGAGCACTCCCCGGATACGGCTTCCTCAGCCTGACGTCGTTCATCTTGCATTTCTCCCCGTTCTCGTGGTGATTGGTTGAGATCTGCGGTTGTGTGAAAACCTCGTGACTGTAAACGACGACTTGACGAAGGACTAGCCCGCCTAGAGGGTCTAGAGAGCGAGGAAGCAGTTGCTCGCCTACGAGACCTAGAGTCCGAGGTTGGAGGCGCGCGAACGCTAGCCCGGGCTTCGTTCTGCGTCCGCGCTGCTTGCTCCAATGATGTCCACCCCGAGTCCCCTTGGGGCTTTAGGATCTCGTGGTTTGGAGGGGGCACTTTGGGTGACTTGCGCCAGGTATTTCTCGCGAGCGGCACGTTCCAAATCTGTCCAGGTTACGCTGTCATCCAGATCGGATTTCGGTGTTGTTTCAGCCTCGGTAGCCCCAGAGGGTGGAGACCTTGTCGTAGGAGCCGACCTGATCTCCAGCTCATCGAACGACACAACCTTCCCACTCCAGCTCTTGGGATATTCGGGCTCTGGGCGCGCCTTCTCTTCTACTAGTCCGGCAAGGCGTGCAACTGCCAACCGCGCAATGTCGACACTAGCGATGCCTACCTCCTTCTTTGTCGCACCCACGGCTGTCACGAAGACGTCCCTGTCCCACTGCCAGTCGCGTTCGGGATCTATTGCGGCCGTGTTGCGCATGAAGGTCCACAGGTTCTTGCAAGTATCCTTGAGCATCTCTCCGCGCTTCGCCTTGTCAGCCTTGGTCAGGACGATCATGGTCTTGAGCCCGGCCTCGCTCAGCATCTCGAGCGCCATCAGATCGCCCTGCTTGGGACCGACCTCGCCGTCGATCAGGACGATGGCGCCCTTGATCGACTGGCGTTTATTGAGGTAGAGCGTGATGTTGCGGCCCCACTCCTTCAGCGACTTGTGGCCGTACCCGGGCATGTCGACGATGAACAGGCTGTGCTTGGGCATGTCCTCGGTCCTCTTGACGTCGGTGTCGGCGGCTAGGAGCTTGCTCGGATGGGCCGGCGGCCCGAAACCGTAGGCGTTCATAGCCCTGGTCTTGCCGGCCTTCGCACTCGTATACGCCAGCTCGTTACCCCGCCGGTTCGCAAGGGCGTTGACGAAGGTCGACTTGCCGACATTGGAGCGGCCCAGGATGCAGATCTCGGGAACCTGCGTGTTCTTCTTCAGCGAGTAGAAGTCCGAGGTGCCGTGGTAGAAGGTGGCGGGGTTCCTCGTGAAGAGTGCGTTCAGGTCGCCGTGGAGGGTCTTGTCAGGGGTGGGGGACTCGAGAAGCTGTTCGACGGGGACTTCGGTCAAGGGCAGATTCGGCGTGGGCGGTATGACGAAGGCGCCGACTGCCAGAGGTCGGCGACTGGCATATGAGCGCCATACGATCTCGAAGCCTCTATTCGCAGGCCATGGTGCAGTCGGGTTGGGCGATGTGAGCAGCAAGGGCCGCAGAGCAGGTGGAATGGCCAAAAGTGCTCTCAGTTGGCGAGGCGCCATGCTGGAATCGCATGCAATAATATTTTATAGGTCGGGATTAAAACAAATGAAACATTGTACTGGCATAATGGACAGACATTCAACATATACAAGCGTATTCAATGCCGGGCAGCATTGTTCTCAGCGCAGTAAGAGATATGGGAATTCGATTAGGCGGCATCACATCCGCAACGGTTCGATGCGATATTGCCTCCATGATCGCTGCAACTAAAAATTATTAGCGGGCTGTGGCTGACAGCTGGCCTACTTACTGGCCCGCCGGAGCTTCTATCTTATCGCTGCCATCTAATCGCCGACTGTGGCGCGCCACCTTGAAGCTCTAACTACTGTCTCGCAAGCAAGGCTTCTCCAGACCAAGCCACCACCCATTCTTCCCGGCAACCAAAGACAGACAGACAGTCCGAAGTCAGTCAACAACAGATCGCAAACAATACAGTTCCAATCATGTCGTCGTCGCAAGCCACTCTCCGCTCGCTCTATCGCAACCTCCTGCGCGAGCTGCCCCCGCGCCCGGGCCAGCCTCGATCCCTGCTGCACAACCGTCTCCGCGAGTCCTTCTCCAGCCAAGCCTCCTCGCTACAGCAGCAGCAGCAGCAGCAACACCCCAGCGTCGCTGCCGAGCAGGCCGACCAGTTCGTGCAGTACATCCAGGCGCAGCGCCAGTACGTCACGCTGATCGAGCGCTACAACCCGGGCATGGGCATGGACGAGGAGGAGCGCACACGGCTCACGGCGCGGAGGGTCGGCATGGACCTGCCGGTCGAATACTCGGCCGAGGACGCCGAGGGCGAGAAGAAATAACGAGAAACAAGAACAAAACAACAAAATAAAAATAAAAAGAAGTCAGACCATACGATACATCCCGAAGCGAATCAGTGCTTGCGCATTGGTAAAATTCTCTAGTCGAAATTGTACCACCAACACAACCACCGCCCACCATCGAACCCATGAGAGTGGCAAGTAGTGAGCTAGAATCGAAGCTTGTCCAATACACCGTGCTTCAACTGCAAGGGAAATTCTTAATGCGATGCACGCCACGTAAAGGATCGCATTCAAGGGCGTGCAATGGGCCATGACAGGGCATTAAGGAAACTGGTATAAGAAAGCATCATCAACATGGCGGGCCGAGTATCAGAACATCTGGGGAAAACCACTTCGCGAGCCTTTTCGACCGGTTATCATGGATAGAGCCAGCCGATGCTATGTACACTAGATATACTGTACATGTATACGATGCCATCATTGCTAGTCATTCCGACTTGAAGGTCTGGAGCAGATACCTTGTCGCAAGATATTCTGTCTAGCACAGTCGTACCAGCATCAAACAGAGGTAACTTACAATCGAGACTATTGGCAATAGCCCTGGCTGTATAAAGAGACAATCGGGACGTCACATCGGGAATTAGACATGATTCATCCATTCGAGGACATCATGGGTTACAAGTAGAACTATCTATGGAATTCCCTTTACAGCACTTCAGCCTTGACTTCTCGAGTCTGTATGTGAGTAAATATTAAGTATATTCAGGTTCTGGCCTTCAGGAAACCTCTATGTCTCCATATGATTCTATCTCTGGGAGCCCCTTTTGCCACGAGACCCCGGTAACTTTCCTCTATCTTGAATGATTGACGGTCCATATCCTTCTCTGGTATATTCCCGACAATGAATTAATCTAAACTTTGAAAAAATAGCAAGATTCGCGCGCCTAACACTAGCCAATAATGCTCATAATAAACCATTAATCAGCATCATCCAATATGGTAGTGATGGTATGTATGTAGATAGCTTATGCCTCGCTCTTGGTCTCACCCCTCTTGGATCGTGTGAAAGGCTTCTTGACAAGCCCTACGAGCTTCCCCAGGCCGCCAAAGACATGGCCCAGCCCGAAGCTCCAGCCTCGGACGCGGACCGTGTAGATGAAGAAGTAGACGAGGAACCAGTTGGAGATGCAGAAGGCCAGGAAGATGCCAAAGTCGCGCCACTTCTGCCCAGCCTCGATGTTGAGCGTCGTCAGGTACTGGTTGCCGCTCGTGTAGGGACAGTACATGCACGCTTCCGTCGCGTCCGGGTTGAGGAGCTTGCCGGCGGCGGCGTCGGCGAACGCGCCCGCGTACGTCTGGCAGCTCTGCCCGGGGGGCGAGTTGAACCGAGCCGTTTCCATCGGGTCGCACTCGACAGGGCTACCGTCCAGCGTCGCAGCCAGCATGCCGCTAATCCAATACGTCGACGGGTTGACCCAGTACATCCAGTATCGCCACTAACAGGTTTCACGTTAGTTACTGATCGTCGGGAGAATAGAGCCTGGATGGACTTACGAAGACAGGAATTTGCGAGTACGGCCGCACAACACCGTTGAAGAGACCGAACATGACGAAGAAGAAGGGCAGGACCTGGGGTTTACGGTTAGTATGAGGCAATCATGTCTTCGAAAACGGAAACTACTCACGTTGGCAATAACCGTGAAGCTAGGCGCGAAGGCGCAGATCCACTGACCCCAGCTGTTCATAAACAAGAAGAAGAGGATCGTCATCAGAAAGGAGTAGCCGGAGACGGAGCTCTGAGTGGGCAGACCAGTCGCCCAATACCAGATGACCCAGTAGAGGAAACCCGAGACGATGGCGGCGGGGATCTCGGCAACCACATTCGCGGTGCAGAAGGCGAACCAGCCGTAGATGCGCGAGGGGTACTCGCGAGCCTGCCAAAGGGCCATGTTGCCGAAGAACTTGGGAACGACGGCGTTGACGACCGTGGCCGGGATGGTAATGATGAGAAAGCACGTGAACATGCGGTTCTGCATGTCCTGGATCGAGTAGCCCAGTTGCCAGAAGGTAAAGCCGTTGAATATACCCATGATGACCGAGGTGAAGAACTTGCCGTATAAGTAAGAAGGATCGCGCCAGTACTGCCGGAACATGCGCTTGGTCAGCTCCGTCGTCTGTAACCAAACGGGAGCCGCAAATTCAAGCTCCTGCTCTTTCGAAGGCTTGTCGGGCTGCGAGGCACGGCTGCGGACCTTCTTCAGGCCGTCGATCTCCTCGACGACGGCTTCCGCCTGCTCGCTGTTTCGCCACTCCTCATTCCAGTCTATCTTGGTCCCGGCAGTTTTCTTGTGCGGCTTTGCGGCCGTCTCTAGTATGAACTCGGCAATGTTCTTTTGGGGTGGGCATGTCGCGCCTCGGTCAGCAAAATACTTGACAATGTCTTTGCCATTCTCGCCGATGGGTCCAAAGTAGAAGGTGTTACCACCAGGGTTGAGAGCAAGCACCATGTCGAATTGCTGAACGAGAACCGACGAGGGCTGATGGATAGTACAGACGATGGCTTGACCTGCCCTGCTGAGCTTCTTCAGAAACCTCACGATCGAAAACGCAGATTGCGAGTCGAGTCCAGATGTAGGCTCATCCAAGAAAAGGAGAAGCGACGGCTTGGCTGCTAGTTCCACGCCAATAGTCAGTCTCTTGCGCTGCTCAACTCCAAGACTGGAGATAATAGCATCCTGGAGGTCATTGAGCTCAAGTAAGTCGATGATCTTGTCAACATAAGCGATCTTCTCTGATCGCGGCACGGATGCGTCTTGGCGGAGCAGAGCTGAGAATTCGACGGCTTCCCTGATGGTTTGGGTGCCGTCATGGAGGTCGCTTTGGAGACAGAAGCCAGTGTTCCGCTGGAAATCGGGCCCCAATGGGCGGCCATCCACGAACATTTCTCCCCTACAACACCCGTAGTCTGACGCTGTGCCAAGGTGTTCAGTAAGGTAGTCTTACCCGCACCGCTGGCTCCCATCAAGGCCACCATGACCCCAGGCTTGGCGTAGCCATTGACGTTATTCAACAGTTTGCGCTCGCCTCCCATGTAGGGCACCGTGTATTCCACATTACGCCACGTGAAGATCGAGTCGCTTTTGGCGAGTTGTTCCATATCTTCATTCTCTTCGTTAACTGTTTGGGGAGAGTTACCACTCTCAGTCGAGGAATTTCCACTGGCAGCACCGTTCTCCGCCCTCTTTTCCTCGTCATCAGGAGCGCTGAGCCTCTGGGCTTGCTTCTTCGATCTGCGGCTTTTCTTGAATATTAAGGCGCCTCCGCCGCCGTCAGAGAAGTCAAACAGCTCCGTGGCTACGACTGTGACGAGGATGTAAAGAACAGTGAAGGCAATGATTACGCCGAAGTTTCGCCACAAGTGTGACCTCGTGTAGCCGAACGAAGCTTCGATATAGTCACTCCCTGACACTGGCCGTGCGTTCACGTTGGCTCCGGTCGTTGCACAACCTTGGTACTCTGGCTGAATGTTTGGGCCCTGGGGGACTAGCTGGCTTGGGGCACATTCAATGGTTCTTCCTGAGAATTCGTTCGACATGACCGACTCGAAGCTGTAACCGATTGGGTTGATCCAATACATCCAACCAAACCAAATATAATCGCCCAAAAGTTGAGTCTTTGGAATGACGTATCCGGTGTAGATCACCAGCAGATTGAGCGCAATGCCGGAGAATCGTACGGCGGTATCTATCTCTGGACTCAAGCTAGCGAAAGCCCGGTACAGAGCCGTAATCATGAGGGTGTTGGTGAACACAAACAGCATGTAGATCCAAAACTTGCCAGCATCAACAGTCAGGTTGGTCATGAAATACATGATAAGGCCAAACATGCAAACTTGGACGGCGATGACAGGGATGTCTTGGATGACTCTGGCAATGGAAACAGCAGATGGCCGATAGAATGCATATTCTTGATGACGTGCAGCAACAGCTCTGCCAGATACGGCCTTCATCAATTCGGACAGTTGAAGCCACCCCAAGAATAGGATAGAAAAGAATATGGCGCCGCCACGAGTAAAGTTGCCTTCAGTGTTTTCCGGCTGATTGTAGAACAGCGACCCCACAATGAGACCGTTCGACACAATGATGAATATCTTGGTATACAAACTGGTCCTGTCACCGAATAGCAACCAAAACTCGCGTTTGGTACAGGCGATGACTTGGCGAGGGAATGCGACTGTGTATGGCGACTTCTTGGAAACCATCTTGGATTTGCTTTCCTGCACGGCCCCCTCGAACTTCTTGGTATCATCATAGTTGGTTCGTTCGAGATGGCTCTCGTAGTCGGCGACATCAGCCAGCAGCCTCTTGTAGTGCGGGGAGTTACGGAAGGCGCTTTCCAATTCCTCGGGTGATTTGGGGGCTTTACCTTCAAATCCTGGTCGGAATCTCCTTTCGATTGGATCGGTAGCGGACGTCAAGAAGTCTGCGGTGGTCTGACGCTCTGGACATTCGTACCCCAAGTCGATGAAATACTGCTTGGCCTCCTTTGCGGGGCCTGAGAAGATTTCGCGGCCCTGATCGATGACCAGTACCTTGTCCATCAACTCATAGATACCCTCACCGGCCTGGTACAGAGTGACCAGTGTTGTTCTGTTGCTGATATCCGTCATGATTCGCAGTGAGCGCGCATAATCGAGAGCGGTGGATGCGTCCAAGCCCCTGGTTGAGTTGTCCCACGTCATCACTGTCGACTTGGAGGCCAAGGTTTCCGCAATGGAAACACGTTTCCGCTCACCACCAGACACCCCTCTGGTATACTCGTCGCCGACGGCAGTGTATTTGGTGTGGCTGATGCCGAATATTCTCATCAGTGCATTGGCGATGATTGAGACCTCTTCGCGCGCGTCCTTCTTGGTTTTGTTCATCAAAGCGAAGGTAAGGGTCTGCCACACGCTGAGAGGGGCAAAGTGCAAGTCATCCTCGGGATTGTAGTTGACTTCGCCTCGGTACATCTTGTGCTGCTTTTCTGCCGAGATGCCTCCGTACGAAACGTCGCCTTCCACCGAAGCATACGATTTTCGATTGTTGCTGATGGCTTTGAGAAAGGTACTGCACCCGGCTCCAGGACGACCGAGAACAAGCATCATCTCTCCGTCTCTTACACAGCCGGTAAAGTCATTGATCAGCGTTCGAGTTTTCGTCTTGTAGAATTTGAACGAAGGGATGAATCGTGTGATGACGTGGTACAGATCCGGGCCGAAAGTGCCAATGACGGCGTCAGGGACGGTGCGAACGAATGCCGTTGCGCTCCCAACTCCCTTCACGGTGAGATTCTTGTAGAGAACGCCAACCTTCTTCGCTGAGCCATCGTCTGTGCGTTTCTCGAAGTGACCCTCGCGCATGAAGTCGGTGAGCTCGAAGTCGGAATCAGCATCGGCATCGCCCTCACCGGCCCCGAGGTCAGCATCGTCTGTTGTGTGGCTTGCTGTTGCTGATTGCCTCGTCTGGGTCCTGAGACAAAGCTTTGTCACCCAGGCTCCGTGTTTTTACTGCCTTGCTGGCTTGAGTCTCCTGAGTCCTAGTCCTTTTCAGTTGGCCGAGGTTGTTTTTGAGGGCCTCGAACTCCTGTTTTGCGTCGTGCTCGTTGATACCTCCCACGTCCCGCTCCCCCCAAGTACAATCGGCCGTGGAGTTTTCATCTTCGGCCCCATTCTCGATATCTGAAGCACCAACCGGCGGAGTACCGGGCGCTACATCGGCGCGATGCCATTGCTGGGGTTGCATGCCCGACTCAGTGCGGCGCAACGCACCCTGGTCCATAGGCTGGCCCCACATGTTGGACAAACAAGATAGAATGCGGCCAAGCTGCAGGTGAGAATGAGAAGGTAGACAGTGGGTGTATTAGTTTAGGTAGGGTGTATAAGGCAGGCGACCAAGTGCGACAAGACTTGGACCTGGGACATGGTAGGTGGTGGCCATGCTGGGGAGACAGCCCTTCTTATCCAAACAGCGGAAGAAGGCATTACTAAAAGATGATGTTAGCCCGAGCAGGCAGTGACGCCAAATAGAATAGTGACCGTCCAGAAGACTAGTCCCGGACTTTAGAAATAAGCAATGGTGTTTTTGGATTTCTAATCGAAGCCCATCACGCCTTCAAATCTGCAGTAGTCGTAGACAGTAGACTCAGGGCCATGAGCCGATTGGGCAAGTGTGCTGCAGATCTGTGTGGAGTTCTGTTGGAAGTTTGGGTTCTTGAGTGGCCCACCCATCGTCATCGACTGCAGTGCTGGGGCACCTAAAGGCACCTAAAAATGGCCCTTATGGCACTATCTCTCATCCGCTATCTCCGTTAGCCGTGAGCCACACAGTCGGTCGATCGGACGGTCGGATTGAGTAAAGCGAGTAGATTCATATCATAGCCGACAAGTCCACAGAAGGATAAAAAGCCGCACCGCGATGGGTTTTGTTGAGATGAGGTGACATATCTTCTACAGGAAGGATCCATTCGTGGGAACAACAGTCGGTAAAGTCAATCTCGACTCGGGGCAGATTGCATGTGCCTGCCGGCTGGAATCATTCTTGGCATCCCATCCGTCCCATCCATCCCAACCAACCCGCCATTGCGGTACCTTCGGGCGCGCATACGTCGATCTGTATAGTACATACCTAGGTAATGTAAGTACACACTGACGTACGTTCTCTTGGGTCCTATCCATTGAGGAAAATTCAAATTTATTGACACCTGACTTATATGTACTTGTGCAGCCTCCTCCATTTCCTGCCTTGTATTTGAGTAGGTATTTTTACGACGGAGCGAGACATTTGAGTGTGTACAACTTCCAAGATTACTGGTGCCATCTCGCGATTTATCTGTAGCCAGTTAGATATCGCGAGAAGCAAGGAAAAGGAATGCAGAGTAATAGGATAAGAAAGACATAACATTAGTTAAACGGCCCAAACCAATGGGCAGCCGGGTACTGACTCACGCCGGGCGGTTGCTACGCTGGCATTGCTGTGAGCTTATGCATCTTACATACATGTGCATACACCGCTGAGGCATCTGCCGGTTCAACGGTATGCATCAGCACAGACGACAAGCCGCGCAAACCTTTTCCTCGCCATCTCAGACATGCAGCAAAGCAAAGTGCCGTAGGAGCGGCTCTTCCGGATACTGAGCCCCAGCTGCGTGGGCAGGAGTATTATGTCTTAAAAAGTAAGCAAGTGGTAAGCGCAGAAGCAACACGGGTAAGAGTCAGGAGGGCGGCTTTTCTGGGATTTTCATGATTCGAGCAATTCCAGATTTGGTGCTTTGCATGTACAGAGCTACATAGTGGGATCCAGGAGTCCGCTAGGTAATATGTGCAGATAGATTATTTCAACGCCAACCGTCCCATCCAGTCGACCCAACTACAAGCTCATGAATCCCCCCTGTGTATCAACATAAACCAATCCCATATATTAACATAATGAATACCTACTCCAATCATACATATAGAATCCATATCCCACCGGTCTCCTTCTCTCACAATTGTTTTCGCCAAACGTTGGGCACAGATGTGTAAAGAGCAAAGGGAGGAGGGTAAGGAAGATGTAGGCAAAAAAAGAAAACAAAGGACAAAGAAGATGGCCAACATTGCCACAAACATACCAGAAGCGAGAAGAAGAAGAAAAAAAGAATAAATCCAACGGCAATATATTTCGATGCACGCCGACATGCGTATCTACCCGAATACTCTACGCGAGCCCCCGTTGAGTGCTATAGAACGGTTGTACTCAGCACACGTAGCAACGAGCCATTGGCCCTCAGGTTAGGAATACGGAAGCAAACCCTCATCGTCGGATGTATTGCAGATAAAGCAAGCGAAAGAAAAAAGGGTAGATGCGAATGAGTCTGGGCGGACACAATACGGACAAGATCAACTGGGTATCCCGAGATATAGGCGCCAAGATTCATCCCCATCAAGCACTCGCCATCTACGCTGACAACAACCTAAATGGCGGATTATGTCATTTTCAACCCCAGGTGTACATTTGTGGTAACTACTTCAGGCACTCCCGAAGCACCCGAAGTGGTTACACGGCATCCGACCCGTTGTTGCGAGAATAGGAGAAAAGGGGTAAGGTACACAAATACCAAACATGATCTCATCCCTGGGAGTCATTATCGAAAAAGAGTTGGTTGGCGACACCAAATACTCATACTACTATATGCTTATACACGTAGCCAGGCTTCTAGGATTCGTACGTAGTTTGGGTTACCTTGCCCTGGTAACCGTTCAAATCCTGATATCAGTCTATATAATTCAAGCAGGACTGGTTGGTACCTGAACTTTTCAAGCTTCTAGAAGATACTAAATATAATGGTTATGTTACTACATATCTGAGTCGGCCTTGAGATGATTATATTGCTGATTTCTATGCTCGTTGGTACCACAGGAAACAACATTTTGCTATATATAATCAAACCACGATACATGATCATTCCAGACTCGACTTCTATCTACTGGCGAACTCATCGACCAAATTTGGCCAAGAAACCAGCATTGACTCAGTTTCATCCCCAAGAGCATTTTGTTGTCTATGGCCTTGAATCAAGTATGGGGTACGCAGGAATTTGACTCCCTGGAAACCTGGGGAGCCATAAACTTAGGCAGATACATCAAAAGGATGGCAACGGAGATTGAATATAACCAAAGCAGCTCGTTGATAAAAGCTCCCGTCCTTCCCTGATTAACTGACTGCTGCTTTAAATTCCCTGCTCAACCATCTACCTACGGATTCACTCTTCCTCGAATCCATCATACCACGCACATTCAGAAACAATACTGCATCATTTAGCACACATAACCTTTCAAAATGGCGCTCAGACAGAACCTAACCAAGCCGTTCGTCGTCGAGCCCCTCAGCGGCCACACCCACACCGTCATCTTCCTGCACCGCCTCCCGGCCGGCACCGACGACAAGGCCCTGCGCGCCAAGGTGCTCTCGAGCAAGCGGACTAAGGACGGCAAGACGCTGCGTCTCCAGTTCCCCACGGTGCGATGGATGTTCCCCCACGCCAAGCTCCACGCTCGCCCCGACGACGAGAGCCACAACAACAGTAACAACGGCAAACACTGGGAGAACCTCTCGTCCGAGGACTGCACCAACGCAGGCCTCGAGCTAGGCACCTCGGCACCGTACATCGCCCAGCTCATCCTGCAAGAAGCCCAAACCGCCGGCGGCCTCGACAAAGTCGTCCTGGGCGGCCAGGGCGAGACAGCCCACGCGGCCCACGACGCCCTGGGCCGGCTCCGGGAGGCGATGAACGGCTACGCCGCGCCGAGCGCGCTGCACGCCTTCTTCGAGGCGCAGACCACCTGCCGGGGCTTCGTCGGCATGCATCCCGACAACGACCAGGTCACGAGGGACCAGCGCGACTTCATGATCGTGTCCAGGTTCGGCGGCGGCGGTGGCGGTGGCGGTGGCGGTGGCGGCGCAGAGAATATCAACAACAGCGTCGTACGCAACACGCCGCACGAGTTCATCCGCGGCGGCTACAAGAAAGTCTCGTCGATCTGGGATGGGAAGCGCATCGACGATTTTGCTGCGTTCTTGGCGAGCATCGACGTAGCCCACGGTGAGCCTGGTACAACGGCCACCACTGCTGCTTCGACTCCGACGACGTTCTCGAGCCGGGTATCGGGACCGATCGAGGGCCGCAGCAGCGACAAGAGCAATAACGACAAGAACAACCACGAAATCAGCGAGCAGCAGAAGTACGCCGACGAGATAAAGAGGCAGAAGCAGCGCGAGGAGGAGCACCGCACTCGCATCCTGCGCCAGATCGAGGACCAGAAAATCGAGCGCCGGCTGCGGCTAGAGCGTGAACGCGTCAACCGTTTCCACGCCGAGCAGGCGACGCTGCAGAAGAAGGCCGCCGAGGCGACGGCTGCTTCGGTCCCAATTCGTCTTCTTCCAGCATCCACTCAGCACTCGGTCCCATCTGGCCATGAGAACAAACCCATGACTCCGTGGGCCTCGAATAACATTGATGAAGATGGTTATGATTTGGATGATGATGACGACGAAAGCGGGTTTGAGGCATAACTGCAAACCCACGTTCTTGTCATTAATTGCCATGGTTCTTTCAGCAGCCGAGTTTGTTTTCTTTACGAGGATATAGAAGCTTCTAAACAGTCTCACTTGGTATCCACGAATATCATTGAAGTCTGTCTGATTTTTTCGGGATCGCTGTGTCTCGTGTGTGGTAATAGATCTAACGAATTCAGGAACGCATCTTGCATCGGCTAGGGTGAATCTGGCGTTTGCGAGGAAGCGAAATCAAGATAGAAGGAAAAGACGTATAGTGAGGATAAGAAATACTTACATATAAGCTAAAGTACTTAACCCTACCTACTCATCTAGGAATAAAAGCCCATAACCCCAATCGTCCCAAGTTCCTACAACGTGCCTCCCGACACAGATTTGCGCTCCGGATCCTGCACCCTCGCCAGCTCGAGCAGCAGCCGATACATGTAGATCGCAAAGTCGACCTCGCGAAACGCCCTTCGGAACCAATCGCGGCCCTCGTCGGCAATCTCACGGGCCCTCCGCTGCCCGGCCTCGGTGGCGGTAAGGTAGAGCACGAGCTCAGGCAGCTCGCCGAGCCCCTGGCTGACGGGGACGTAGTGAACCCAGGGCGCGAGGCGCTCGTCGTGCCACTCGCGCAGCAGCGTTTGCTTCAGCGGCGCCGACCGCGACGCCAGCAGCCGGTAGTAGCGCCCGCTGATGCCGTTGCCGTCGAGGTCGAACGCGAGCCGCGACCGCAGCGGCGCGTCCCGGTCCGCCCACGGCCGCACGTCCAGCCGGCGCCGCTGGGCGCGGCACTGCCGCCACGCGCACGAGAAGATCTGCGTGAAGGCCACGTCGAAGAGCCGGCGGTCCAGGAAGCGCGACGCCACGCGCCCGACGGCGCCCCGTTCGCTGGCGCGGAGGTACACGTTCTTGCAGTCCTCCAGGTTCTGCGCTGCCGCGACAAACCGCTGGCGGTGGAACTGGCTCCACGTGTCGTCTTCCCCGACGTAGCCGCCCGTGGTCGAGCCTGCCCAGTACAAGTTGTTCTGCTTGTCCTCCCACTCAATGTCGCGAGAGCTGTCGTAGCAGAACTCGTCGTCTGTGTAGGCTGGGCTCGGGAACAGAATGTCGCCCATGGTAGAGAGTGAGCCGGTTGACATCACAGGAACCAAGCCCTCCATCAGGCGAAACGACGTTGGGCTCATGAGGAGACCGTGCATGGTACTGTATTCGGGATGTTTGCATATGTCCTTAGCTGCGTCGATATCGGCGACGAAGGGGAGTCCATAGGTTCGAACTGCCCGGTTAGCCGCGTTTTGTTTGTCGCTCCGAGATGATTTGCAGTATTTCGTGAGCGCATCCCACGTACTTGACTGGGACAAGTAAGTTAGGTCGATACTATCGGGACTATGACCACCAGTGGGTGGGATAAGGACGGCTGGTTCGTCGAAGTGATTCACCAAAAACTTCACATCAGGAAGCTTGCCCGGAAGACCGCCTAGTAGCTTGTTGAACGTCGCGACCATGTGTCGGTCATGAGTGCGGATGGGATGGCTACAGCCAAACTTCGCGCTGGCACCAGACAGGCTGCAAAGCCAGAGCTCGCTGTTCGCCATGCCAAAAGCTTGTGTCATCCTCTTGGAAACATCGGCACCATCAATACCCCAGAATGGCGAGATCGAGTCGTATATACTGTCAAAGTCGTCGATGATCGGCGAATTGTTCGATGCAGCAAACTCGTACCATTGTTGGAATCCAGGAGGGGGTTCCACCTTGTAGCGACGTCGATACTCGTCGCATGCCGCCGTGTAGTTTTGCGACTGTCTCTGTAACAGCCCGCGGAAGGCCTTGTTGCCATTGGATACCAGAGCCTCAACCGGATGCTCATGCGAATGGTCGAAGCTTTGCTGTGCTAGAAATCGTGCTGTCCGGGCAGTGTATGCATCCCCTATAAGATGAATGATGGGGAAGAGCATAAGAAGCCAGAGAAAAGACCTGGCTTTCAAATGACGTGGAAGCATGTAAAGAACCTGCCCCAAGGCAAGAGCAGAAGCGACAACCTGCAAGAGGGCCTGGAAACCCGAAGACTGGGCCAATGCCGTGCGGCTTGCCAGGATGCCGAACGTCTCGATCGCCGGGGCGATGCACCATGTCGTCGATTGCGCCTGTCATAAGAGGTCAGTTTTATGGCCAATATCGAAATTTTGGTGCAGATGCTTGCACTCACTGTCTGGGTCACGAAATGCCAGAAGGCAGCCTTAGCAAGGCCGGCCAACACGATATTTCTCAAGGCAACAGTGGGGAAACCGAGTAGGAGCACCTCGAGCGACACCAGGAGTTTCAAGATGAAAGCTATCCGTAAGGAAAGGCTTGTGGTGAACTGTGCGAGTTTCCCATCTCGCAATGAGGAGCCGTTCGCTCTCCGCAGGAGGATGGTGTAGGCAAAGTAGAGGGCAGCTAGAGGGATAGTATGGAGGGGTATCCTCTTCAGATCCCATCGCAGCAAGCTCAGGACGGCGATTGCGGCTACGACAACTGCACCATAGACTCTCGACTGAAGTGTCCTTGTATCATTATGGTTGTGCCCTTTCGTGCTGCCAATGGTAGGTGAGAGGGCCGCAACAGCAGAGTGCCCTTGCAGGGTCAAAAGTAACGGGGTCAATAGCGGCTGCAGGGTATAGGATTAGAGTTTGATATGTCTCCAGTCGGGCGGTTTAGGCATAAATGGGATATTGACTAACCTGCAGTTCGCTTTCGCCATTCTCCGATTTACAGACGGCTGCAACACTGATGCAAGACGCAAGTACCCACAGCAACCCCGAGGACGGAAGCGTGGCCGGTAGTCTACCGTCCAAGACAGGCTTGGACAGCCGTCCTGTGCCGGATGGCGGCCATGGAACTCGGGACAGAAGCGGAAGGAGTATCCAGCACAGCACCTCGGAGTGGAGTTCGGTCTCCCTAGTTGTAACGTGGTGGGAGATCAGGCTGTGCAATACTGCGGCTGCGGCTGCACCAAGTACTTCCTGGGCTGGCCCTTTGGTCGGTGGTCCCAGCATCGTTCGCTTGGGCCTACATCTGGCTAGGAGAGAAGTACAAGTAGGTTGGTTAAGTGCTGGAGGGATTGCTTCTCATAGGTAAGCCTGAAAAGGCATTGTGCGATTCTCTCCCTACTTTCATTTCTAGAATGCCAGCCCAATTTGAGCTGGCTTGGCACTGAGTTAGTGCTGGATCCCAGGCAGCCAAGACTGTTGTTTTCCGGGCCCTCCATTCCTCTCGTGTATGTGTAACAGTAATATTGGCAATGGGCTAACCGGGCATGGTGGAGCGCGCACAAGACCTGACAGGCTGCGAACTGCGAACTGACAGCGTGCGGCGCCAGGTACTCCGTACAAGACCGACAATTTAGAAGGATTTGCTGTGTGGAGTGCCTCCGTTTATTTCTCGGCATTACATGCTAATAACCACAAACATGCCGACTCCTTGTATGGAAAGACTTGGCGAATCGAACTGATCTCTGATCATGCGCGGAAGCACTCATCAACCCAGCTTGAGCGTGAACCGATGTGTAGCCATTCTGGGTTCTGGAGTTTAGCCGTTCCCGTCAATGCGTTTGAATCTTGGTCTTTCAAAAGTTGCAGTCCGATTTGTTGACAGCGGGTCGATCCCGTCCGGCTTTGTGGGTCTGCCATGAAACATCCCTAGGCACATGAATTACTGCTACTGAGGAATACATTGATATAGTCTAGCAGGTGCATCTCAAGCAATTGCGGAAAACTATTTGCTGCGTAAATTGTACAAATAGTGCGATGATTAGGGCGGACAGTACGCATGCAGCCGTTAGAGGGCCGGTACGCTAATGAGCATCGCCAGCTAGTGGCCTTGACCGGTCCGCCGGGTGACTCAGAGCCCCTTAGCAGTCGCTCGCTGGCGAACCTGGTGTAACTTTAATACCGTATTGCGACGACTTCAAATCGCACTCCTAATCCAAACACCCGGGATATCCAGACAGCAGCAGCATTCATCTAGTCATGGACGGCGCCCCCAACGTCCTCGTAACCGGTTCGTCAGGGCATCTAGGATGCGCCTTGATGCTGTCGCTTCCGTCACTCGGTTACACGCCGATTGGCATTGATATCCTTGAATCCGAGACCACGACCCATGTAGGGTCTATCGCCGATTGTGACTTTGTCGCGTCGCTCTTCCGCCGGTACCCCTCCATCCAGCATGTCCTGCACGCAGCTACGCTGCACAAACCGCACGTGGAGTCGCACAGTAAAGCCGACTTCGTGGACGTCAACATCACCGGCACGTTGAACCTCCTCGAGGAAGCCGCCGCCGCCGCCAAGAACAACAACAACAATAAGGCGATCATCGAATCCTTTGTCTTCACGTCAACCACGTCGGCCTTCGGCCGCGCGCTGAGCCCGCGGCCCGGCGAGCCGGCCGCCTGGATCAATGAGGACGTGGTGCCGATCCCCAAGAACAGCTACGGCGTGACCAAGGTGGCGGCCGAGGACCTGTGCCGCCTCGTGCAGGCGCAGACGGGCCTGCCCGTGGTGGTGCTGCGCACGAGCCGCTTCTTCCCCGAGGCGGACGACGACGCCGACCGGCGCGCCCTCGTGGGAAGTGGCGACGGCGGCGACGGGGACGAGAACCTCAAGGTGCTGGAGCTGGCATACCGACGTGTCGACATCGCCGACGTCGTGTCGGCGTGCGTGTGCGCCATGCGTAGGGCTCGGGAGCTCCGCTGGGGAAAGTACGTCATCAGCGCACCGCCACCGTTTCGTAATGATCCCGAGATCCTGAAGCGGCTGGATAGTGGGGCCGGAGAGGTATATGCCGAGTGTATACCAGGTATCAAGGAGGTGTTCGAGAAGAAAGGGTGGCGATTCTTGCCGAGGCTCGATCGAGTTTACGACTCCGCGAAGGCCATCCAGGAATTGGGATGGCAGCCGCAGTATACCATTCAGAATGCAGTGGGCAAGATCAACACAGGCGAAGAATGGAGAAGCGACTTAACTTTTAAGGTTGGGAAGAAAGGATATCATGAAGTCTCCACAGGCGTGTACACTGTTAGGTGAAGTGTTGCTTGCTTCCTGAGACGTTACCGTGTGGATAACGGCTTTCGAGCTTATGCTTGCAACTTGCCATCATGTCCACCATGAACAACTTCGTCATTCCACGGCCAGCTAGCCACTGGCAGCCACTACTCTTTGGCATGCTTCCTTCTGCCTCTTCAATATCATATTGACCAATGCTACTCGAACCACACGAGGAAAATAAAGGGCAACAGGAATCTAGAGGACGCCGAACCAGCCAAGGTGGTGATTACTAGCCGTCGAGGGCGCGCAGGGCTGAAATGAAGTGGACGCTGGAATGGCTCACCAATGTTATAGCGAGCAGCTCCTTCGTCGCATTGGAGAGCACGGGCACCTGATATCTGACTTGATACTGTATATGCTAAAATTTGATCACCTTTTTTGGTGCGAATCTGATAAGTGACAGAGTGATTTCTGGTCAACCGTACTCCGTATTGGGACGGGCATCCGTCGTGGTCGTGTATCAAGCATTTGGGATATGCTCAGTCAGGACTTGGACAAGACTCCTCGGACTACAAGATCTGCCAACATTCGCAACCCATTTGCGGCATGACTTACTGTTAGTGGCGCCTAGTTAAAGATTGGTTGCTTTGGTGGTGGAATTGGCCTGGTGCCTGGTGCCTGGTGCCTGGTGCCTGGACCATCGTGTCGGGTCAGCCAGTGGACCACAGCCAAAAGTAACAAATAGATTTGCCAAGCATTGGGATGAGGCATGAAACATTGCTAGGAGCCCCCCTTGCAGGCTCGAACGATGACATATCTGGCGCAAGCGAGTGCCCTCCAAGGTCCCCTCTTTGACAGGATGCAGTGCTGCCCATCGCAATCAATGGCAATTACCCTTTTGCATTTCACACCACCAACCCAACGCCAGAATCTGGAGTAGTTCAGGGCAGGTCCCGTTGCTCCCTGAAGACAAGGGTCTTGGAAGAAAGCTAAAATCAGCCACAGGAGGCCAGGCTAACCCGTCTTGAGTTACGCGCCCTGTGCATCTACTGGAGCTTGCTCGTATCGAGGCTAGCATGATAGGCTTTTGCAGGGAGGCCCTGCAATTCCCGGGAGGGGACTGCAGGCCCCTGAACGGGTAAACGAGATGGAACACAAGCTCCCCCAGAAACCATCACATCAGTGATGTGACATCCCAATTCGAATCAGATCAACGAGCCAACCAATGCCCTGCATCCTATCATGCTGGCCATGGTAGCCCTCACTGCGCATTCATGTTCGTTAAATAGGCTGAGTGGAAGCATGTTTTAGTCTTGTTCCATCTATTCTCCGTCCATCTATCGTCACTCTTTTATTTTAGCCATCAATCTCATCTACTACTCCATACATCTATCTACAGTTCTACCCATCGAAGTCCCATCTTTTCGATACCCACCTCTACCAACATGCAGTTCAAGACTATCGTTCTCTCTGCCTTCGTGGCCCTCGCCGCCGCCGAGACCATCCAGGAGCTTGTCGCCCAGATCCCCGCGTGCACCAAGAAGTGCCTGGACGACGCCTCCAAGCAGATTGGTTGCGATACCACCGACAACAAGTGCCAGTGCGGAAAGCTCGATGACCTGACCTCGAAGGCCACTCCTTGCATCATTGCTTGCACCAACGATGACATGAGCAGTATGTACTATCCCGCGTCCCACGTCCTCTCCTCCCTCTCCCCCACCCTCTCCCTATTCGGCCGACTTGCTGCCCATTGTACCAGCAAAGTCCGCCAACAGTGATGAAACTCGACCACCGTTTACTGACTGCCTTCTGCTACTTCCTTAGAAACCATCGAGCTCTCCGGTAAGATCTGCGCCAAGGTCGGCAGCGCGCAAATCGGCTCTGCCGTCAGCTCCGTCGCCTCGGACGTTTCCACCAAAGTTGGCAGTGCTCTGTCTACCGCCAGCGCCAAGGCTACCTCGGTCTACGGCGACATCACCGCCACCGCATCCCACGCCGCCTCGACCTCGACCCCTACGCCTGCTGCTGCCGGCCGCAACATGGTCGGTGCCGGTGCCGGCCTGGCTGCCGCTGTCGTCGCTATGGCTCTGTAATAGTAGAAGAAGAAGAAGAAAGGGAGGAGAAGAATCTATACGAGAGACGGGTATTCAGTACCAACTTGTAAGAAAGAGCTGGCTTATATTATATGTACATGATACCATGAAGGCACCTGTCGCGCGAGGGCGGAGGGCGTTTTTCACAAAGATTTAGCGATAAACTGTATTTCAATCGAATATTGGTCTCAAACTTGCCTATTGCAAGGCTATGATGCCACAGGCATGTCTGCTTGTCCAATGCGATGTGATTGTTATTATCGGTGTATCGGACGCCATAGGAGATTCGAACCCAAACCCATTGGAATTGGCATCGGGTCATTTTCAATGTGCCTTGACTCTCGACTCTTGCGAATGCCGCGCCGCATCCATCCAAAAGTACCTAATAATTGATAGTAGTACGATGCGCAAAGCGTTAGGTAGATCTTGGTTGAGTATGGAGACCATGGGTCAGAGTTGGACCCTGGAAATTAGTGCTCTTGACTCAACATGACATGACATTTGAGCATCCAAACACAGACAGCAAGGCCCACGTGGGTGTCTCACGGCTCTCGAAATAAGCATTCGCCAGCCAAGGAAGATTCGAGTTTCTCGGAGTTATTGAAGAAGAAAAACCGCCACCATTTACAAGGACTTGAGTAGTCCGTCGTATCCCAGAATAACTCCGCACAGCAAGCAGAAGAAGGGAGAGAGACAAGAGGCTGATTGCCTGATGCATGCCCCGTTATCCTGTTTGACGACGACGACGACACGTCCCATTATTCTCGTTCCATTGCTACCTACACGTCCACCCTCTGCTTTTCGTAAATGACACGCCAAGAACCCCTTTGAGCTGCAGAGCAGAATATCATCCCTGTTCAAATTACCTGTTCTACAGCAACGACTCAGTTCACACATACCGCGGACACATAAGCAGTATGTAGCAACATATCAATTGCATGGCCCGGAGGGTACCGCGACCCAGCTACAATAGACACATAAGACGAGGAAACTTTATTTTAAAGTCCGGTGCCGACGGTCAACGTCCCATGTCGAGGGTTCGGGATGTCCCCAAACTGGAGTCCTGTGTGCTCGGGACACACAAGATAGGACGACCCCTTGCTAGCTTGTGCATACATCAGGGTCATGTTTCCATGTGGCTATAATTGCCGGTGTCGTTTGGTTACTGTGAGCAAGGCACACGGTTCGACAGTGCTCGGGCGAGCCTTAACGAAACCATACGCAATTTCCACAGCTCAGTCACACACACATTGGACCGACGTAGCAAGACTAATAGCAGATCGAGGAGGTATCAATGATATATTTGACGAGATAGTGCACACGACCTTTGATCCCCAACAGGACCTGAAATCTAGCAGTAATAGTAGTAAAAAGGCTTCTACATCCGTATCCAGACATTCATTCGGTCGTACTTCCAGTACGACAGTTCATAGCAATCTTCAACAAAGGGGGTATCACATGTAGTGAGCCGGTCAAGCCAGTCTTCTTAGGGATTTGACGACCGGCAGAAAACAAAACAAGAAAATTGCAAATCGCTGTCCCTCCGCCCTTCTCTAAGTGTGCAACATCACCATTGATTAACACCCGCCAACGCCGCCGTCTTCGAGGCTTTCATCCCAGCCGCCAGTGCTCAACAGCCACTCACCGACCCTCTCCTTGACACCGGTCATGGCGTCACCGAGCGCGCCTTCCCACTGATCGTGGACGACACGTACTTTCTCCTTGAGATCATCGGTTTCCTGCTCCTGCTCCTGCCGTCGCTCGTCATCCACGACATGCTGCTCGCGGCCCTCGGCCTCCTTGACCTTGGACCGGGCTATCAGGATCGCCTCTTTCACCTCGTGCAACAGGCACAGGAGGTTGGTTTGGCTCTCGATGAACTGGTACGTGCTCTTCTCGGCGTGGAGCAGGAGACTGAATAGGTACTGCAGCGGGTGCTGGTGGTAGCTGGGCGTCTCGTCATACTCGGTGGGTGGGATGTGGATGTGAAAGCGCTCGTCCACGACGGGCGGAATCTTCTCCAGCAAACGCTTGAGCGGCGTCGCAATGTCCCAGAAAGCATTAAGCTGCATGTCGACGCCGCGCTCGACGTTTTCGGATACCACGTCTCGGAACTCGCAGGTTCGCTGCAGTACCTCGTTTGCAAATGCTAGGCGCCGCGTCGCTGCGTCTTTGGCAAAGAAGTTGAGAGCCGTGGCCGCCTTTTCTTCATTGCCCGCTTGCTGGTAAGGCGTTATAATTATGTCGCGGTATCGGTCATTACGATCACTTAATAGGTCGTATAGATCCCTGTGTAATGACTCGCGTGCCTCAAAGATCCACTTCAGAAGTGTCAGCTTCTCGAGCAGTTCAGGATGCTCGTCGCCTTCTTCTTGAGGAAGGTTCGGGTCCGCGGCGTGCGTATCAACGAACAGCCGAGACCGTAGCTCATTGAAAAGGGAGGTAGCCTTCGCAATGCGTGTTGTAAGCATTTCGTTGAGGGGTCTGACTACCTCTGACTGAAACCGTTCGAATTCTTGCTTGTCCAGGTCTTTCGCTTGTACTTGCTCAGTCTCATTCGAGTCGGCTTCGATAGCAGCGGCTTCACCATAGGACATGTTGCCGCTGCTGATTTCTTGCTGCAAGTTCACACGCAGGGCCTGCCGACGTTGAATCGCTGCTTCGGCGGCCTCCTCACGGATCTTTTGACTGTCCTGCTTAAAGTGTTCCTTGGTCTCTTGAAGCTGTGTCATATCGCTCAAAGAGCGTACAAGAGTTCGAATCAAGGTCAGTTCAGGGTGGTTATTATTCACAGCTGGGTGGTGCCGCGGGTAAGGTGGTGGCAGCGTCACAAGCCGGGAGACGTCCAGATGAGACGGGCTAGGCGTGTTCGGCGTAGATGCCGGTAGGGATAGTAAGGAGCTTCTAACTGGTTGAGGGGTTTGGGACTGTTCTTCCTCGTGCCAACCGACTTTCTCGGGGGGATATTCGTTAGATGGCTCAAAGACGCTGGAGCTGGCAGGACCGGCCCCGTCATTCGGTCCGTCGCGCCATTGGAGTGCTTCGCGAGCTTCCTTTGGCACACCCATGTACTTGGATTCTCGCTTGGATCTTTCGAGCCGCTGTGATTGATCTCCAGTGGAGTCGGCCTCCCACCAACGACTTGCCGTCCGCCCGCGAGAGCTAGACTCATCAGGAGCCTCGCTGATGCTCATACTAAGGATAGGTGATAACGAGGGCATGAAGTTCGAGTTTGATTGCCAATTGGAGTTGTTAGGACCGCCAATTGGAGAAACGGGGATACTGGCCGTGGCGGGAGCAGAGTGCGGTTGTGGTTGCGCGGCTTCCCGCCCAAAAACAGAACTCATTGAATTGCGCTGCGATCTGGACTCTGACATTTGAGGTGCCCATTCGCTCGTCTGGGATGTGTTGGAGTCCCGCCTGGTTCGCATAGGACGAAATAGGTCCCTTGTCAAGTCGAAAATCTCGGAGCCCATCGCGCCAATAGCAGAGTTGTACCTTTCTCGTCGGATCCTGGATTCATTGACGAAGAACTCAGCAAACAGCTTCACGCGGTCAGCATCTGAATCTGCGGTTGCCTCTTGTCGAGCGAAGGCTTGGAAGCGCTCAATCGTCGCGGTACAGAACTGGTCTGCTGTCTGACTGACGACGGCATGCTTGGTCACCGGTGTTGAAGACAGCATCCCCACCAAGCTCCCTGTTGAATTCAGCATATCTGGCCGTATGCTAGAGCTTGAAGCAGAGCGGCTTTGCGGAGGCGGTGTTGGCAAGCCTTTGGGTGCCATTGGGTGGGTATGAGGCGTTATGGGATACATCTTATGAGGTAGAGGAGAAAATGGAGGCGTTGGAGTCTCCGCAAGCAATCCAGCCGAACGGCGTGGTGTCGTGTGCTGAGAATCAATTCGATGTTCACCAACCCGACTACTTGTGCTTGGTGCACTGTATGGGGCTTTGTGCCCGGAGAGCCGAGAAGGATGAGCACCATATGGAACAACGATATCAGAGAGTGGCTGAATGCCGGCACTGGATTCGCCGGTGAAGGGTCTTGTGCGGCTTTCAGCTCGCCTTTCACGCAGAGTCTTCTCCAACTTAATAGCATTATTTCTTGATAGTTGTCCACCCGCAGAACTGGAAGTCGACGCGGATTCAAGAGGCTGTGGAGACGAAGTACTAGCACTCGATGTATCGATGTTCAAGACGGGCTGAGGCCGTTTGCCATTTGGCTGACGTTCATGTTCGTTCCAATCTGCTGGTGTGGGCGGTACAGGACCAAGTGCTGTGATACCCTCCGGTACGGGGCGCCTCGTGGGCGGCGATGCAATAGGTTCGGTTGTCCGATTCAAGCTTTGAGACCTGGAATTTGACGGAGGTGGCCCAGGCGGAGGGGGTGGCAGTGGCAACCCCGGCTCCCATCTTGATTGTGATGTGGAGCGTGATCGAGCGGAGGTGGGAGTTTCGACTGCACTTGCCGATGTAGCTCGCCGCGCGTTTGGCGGAATTGCGGAAGAGTCCGTGTCAGATCGCTCAAGCCTGTGTGGTATATTCAGAGCGAGGGGTTGTGGCCTAGAAATAGATGCATGCTGATGAGTATCTGGCGGGGTCAGGGCTTCAGAGGTTTCCCGACGTCTCCCAAACGATGGAAGACCAAAACGCCTCTCCCGCGACGCGCCCCGGCCACCGGAATTTGGTGGTGGTGGGAAATTCTGATTGCTCGGCGGCTCCGGCGACGGCCTGTGGAAACTGCTAGCAGGTACGCGTGGGGCCGATATATTTGACGGTGTGGACTCAAATGCCGTGCTGACTGGCCTCTGGCTACGCGGTGGAGAATAGGGGAGGAGGTGGAAGTGGCGATGCTGGAGGCACATCAGTATCTAGCACGCGGTTGAATAAACAATATCTGATTAACTCACATTGAGGCGGCTCTGGCGGGGTAAATTGATGTGTCCGTTCCGGACCAACAGCGGGAGATGGCGCCCATTCTTGAGGATTGTATGGTTGTACGGAACTCAGAGAAGTGTGGGTTGATGAATAGGCATAAGGCGAAGACACAGACACGGCGGAGTGAGGCGTATGCTGGCCATACGTCCCTCCAAGTGAAGTCGTCAGTAGGGGATTGAGCGTCTGACGAAGCCTTGAAGTCGAGTCGCGACTACCGTTCATCTTTAGTCCTTAAAAAGATGGCACTAGGTGTGTCTTTCTACCAAGGAGAAGTCGTCGTCGACTGAACGGCGCGCGGATCAATACAGAGAGCGTCGCGAAAGGTTTCCGGAACTACCAGCCGCCGCCGATGTGTCCCGACCAGAGATTATCTCTTGCTGTATACGCAGACGTGGAGGGATCTGCTTCAGATGGCGACATGCATTACCCGACAATTGCTGATGAAAGTCGTGGTACGGGCGGTAATGGTAAGTCGTCACGGTCGGAGATTCGACGCTGGTAACACTTGCGCAGGATGGACAAAAAGAGAGAATTGGATGCAGGACAGAGGTTCAGATTGAGATCAAACCACTGGATAGGCGGGACGACAGCAAACGATCTAGTCCCTTGGCACCCTGGTCTCTGGCTGCATGAAGGTTCCTCTTCACGTACATGCTGCCAAGAGCGAGCACGCATGCATGTGGGAGCAACACCAGGGAGGGCAGTAAATGGGTACGGGTTGAGCGAGTGCCCCTCTCGACCACACCTCAAGACCTCTGCGAGGTTGGTCACAAATATGGAACTGTTGGAGACTAGCAGTCCTGCTTGACCTAGCCGATAAAGGAAGCAAAATACGACGGTACTCATGCAAGTACAATCATGCGTGAGTGGCATCGGGATGGAGGAGTGGGAGGCCATGTACGTACGTACAATGAATGTATTCTCGGCCTCCTATATGTGAAGTGCCGGGCTGTCAATTTGCAGCGTAGGCGACGCCGACGCTAACTGCTCTGGCTGGACCGCCTTTTGGCATGCTCAGAGCCAGCTCGTTTTGGCCCTCTCACATCTAGCCCTGTCTTCGTTACACGGGAGCTGGAGCGCGATCAGCGATCAAATGGAGGGAGGCGGGAGAAAGGACCGGGGGCCAAGAAAGGATTGGCTGTTAGTCGGCATCTTCTTGATGATATTGGTCAGAACAGACGGTGGAGGCATTCTATATTTGGATCACTATGTCTCTCGAAGTTAGACTCTTCTCGCCAGGTGCCAAGGCCGTTCACAGTTCTCGCAAGATTCACCTCCAATTGGTTTGATGGCTGCCGGCGCTTACAGGCTCCATTACCCCTGTACAGCTGGGAGACAGCAATTGGCTGCTGGAATTTACCCCCGCGAATCCACCCGAGGCACTAAAGAGAGGGGGTCAATTATCAGGGTTGCAACTCGAACTTCGAGAACGCATTCCTTTCTCGCCATGTCATGCGAAGTAACCCCAACCAACAACCAACATTGAGTGCTGACCAGACACTTAATCAATGGTACTATATCCATCCTACAAACAGTATTACATAATGTGCCGCGCCTTGATTTTAGTATTCGCGCGGCAGCAGGTATGCAAGCCCAATGCAGTCATGGCCGGGAGCTAAGCTTGGAATTCCATTACCACAGGAGCCACGGGAGCCTCATATTGAGAGACATGCCGTAAGCCCATGCTAGCATATATAGTCCCGCATTTCCTCTCTTTTAATAACCATGCAGCTGTAGCTAACCACGGATCTTGAGTTTCCCGGGCTTTTCGGGCTGCTTATTCACCGGGGTCGTGACTCTACAGTTCGCGCGGACGCTTTTATCATTGCTTTCTATGCTTGCTTGTTCTGTCTTAAGCGGCGGCCATAACTATCAGCCCCACCTACAAATGTACCAAATATAGAGAGCTACGTACGGGCGGCACTTGACAGTCTTGACTGATGACTGGTCAAGTACTCTCCCCACATTTCAGGCTCATTGACCAGGAAGAGCAACTCGAACATCAGTGGACGTTGACCTGGCATACGGCGAGAGCTATATTTAGCACTTGAAACAATCATCACTTCCCCATCTCAGACAAGCCGAGTTACTCCGCTTGGCGGCTTCGAGAGTAGATGCAGCCGTAGATGCAGCCCAGGGGGTTAGGCGATCCATCGCAGAAGTGGCTTTTGGTTGTTCCAAACGAGTGTTGACTCGGACAGGCAAGGCTTTGAACTTTGGCCAGGAGCACTAAAGACAAGCCAATAGATTAACATCCGGAGTAATGACGGACAGAGCTATATATAAAATAACATATAACACCAACGGCGGTCTGGCAGGATTGGCCGGACTATCCCGACTGTTTTAATCAAGCTGCAACGAGAGAAGGATGCGAATCTTTTGACGAACGGAGTGTGCTCCGTTATTGTGTCCGTGCCTAACTGACCGGGGGTGTTCATCGAAACCAAAATTAGCAATTGAAGCTACTGAGCTGCGACTGTGATCTCAAGGTTGAAAGTTGCAATGAATCAGAATAAAAGCACAGCTTGCAGTCTTGTATCAAATACGGAATACATACGCACTTCCAGACGCCCACTGCGGTGTTCTGCGATCAGTAGCCCAACGAGAACCTTTATCATAAAGTTTGATGGGCAATCGGGCGGTCGGGGTCATCAGTCGGTCCGAGTTGTCGTCGTCTTCAGAAAAAGTATACGGGGCCAGTAAATTTTCACTTAGCAAAGATCTCGTTCATGATGACTTCCCCAGTTCGAGCTAGATATCTACCTACTTATGAGAGCTTCGTACGACTGAGTCCATCGTAAATCTGGCCTGACTGACTGCTGCTGTGCCTTTCCTCGGTGTTTCTTGGCAGATAGCAAGGCTGGCCGGCTGCAAACTTGTGGTGGCCGGCCTATCAGCTGAATGCGGTTAGGCACATTCGCTTGGTGGGGCTGGAGGGGTCTAGCCAATCCGGTGCTCAGGCCGGCTTAGGTCAATGGAAACAGAGAGGGACCACAGCTTCTGCAGCCTTGGTTTGGCAATGCTGGATTTTCTAGATCTTTCCCTCACCTTTCCTCTCTGCCCTTCCATCTTCTTCTTCTCTTCTTTTCCTCGTGGCCTCGTGCCCCCTCAGCCGCCTTCTCCTAGCTACAAAATCAATTGCCCTTCCTACATATTGAGAGTGTCAGGTAGACTGTGAAGGTTGCTGAGAAACTACTACTGCTTTGATCCAAACTGATCTGATCTGACTGTCAGCAGCTCCTTGTTCGGTAAGTCGCTCTGATATGCTATCCCTCTGCATGTCATCTCGATGTGCAGATTTTTCCTTTACATGATGAGAACCCAGCTGGCACCAGTCATAGGGTGACTTGTACTCCCTCCTTTGATGACCACAATGCTTTGGTCTACGACCTCTCTCTGATACCCTTCAACCCAACCCACTATGTTGCAGCATGCATTGGCGGGACTTGAGCTGACAATTCGCTTCACATAGGTCACCACCTCTCCATTACGGTCCCTCGCTCTCCGATTTTCAACATGGCTCTTCACAACCCCAACAACTGGCACTGGGTCGATAAGGATGTTATTGAGTGGGCAAGAGATTGGTTCAACAAGAACTTGGTAGATGTTGCGGCTGAGCAAGGGGATGTCAATGTCAAGATCAGCAAGGTTGTCAGTGCCGATGGCGACGTCAACGTCAGTCAGCGAAAGGGCAAGGTCATCACCTATTACGATGTCAAACTGGTGTTAGAGTTCTCTGGTATGTTCGGTAGCTGTCATTTGGTTGCCGAGTCGAGACTGACCAGGTCAAGGCAATGCTCCTGGCGTAGAGGACGTTTCGGGTACGTTCACCGTCCCGGAAGTCACACATGATGATGAGCAGATTGTGGTAAGTGCATGTCTTGTAGTAGTAGTCGTAAAATTGGCCGGTGGCTTATCTGTCTCCAGATCGAGGACCTCACCATCCACTCGGAGTCGGCTGAAAAGCAATTGGTGCGGGATCTCATCCGATCCCAGCTCAAGCCGCAATTGATCGAGCAGCTTAAGAAGCTCACGCCTGCTCTGATCGCTGAGCATGGTAAGGATATCCAGCACGCGCCTGGCTCCAACCCTTCCAGTGGATTCTCCACTCCCAAGCAGCATTTCCCTTCTGTTCCCAAGGCAGCCAACGCCGGCTCGACCGCGGCTACCCAAGACAACAAGGGTGGTGTGGTGAACACTACTACACTTGTCGAATCCGAGGAATTCAAGACCACTGCCGAACAGCTCTATCAGACCTTCACCGATCCCCAGCGTCTTGCCGCCTTTACTCGTGCCCCTCCGAAGAAGTTCGAAGGTGCGAAGAAGGGTGGTAAGTTCGAGTTGTTCGATGGCAATGTCTCGGGAGAGTTTGTTGAGCTCGCGCCCACCAAGATTGTCCAGACGTGGCGCCTGAACCAGTGGCCTGCCGGGCATTTCTCTCAGCAGACCCTTGAGTTCGAACAGAACGATGCTGATGGCGTTACCAACATGCGCGTCACCTGGACTGGGGTTCCTGTTGGTCAAGAGGATGTGACTAAGCGTAACTGGGGCGAGTACTATGTCCGCAGCATCAAGCAGACCTTTGGGTAAGTCATCCCGAGTACGTCGCAGACAGGCTTCTCTAACTATGTTGCAGGTTCGGAACCGTCTTGTAATATGACGTTTCTTCCAACGATGGCGTTTAGAGTGTAATTGGGCATAAGGCAGAAGATGCTTGCCTTCACAGGCACAGTATCCTGCAAATCTAGACAGCTCACGTTAGAACATGAGTCCCGTAGATGAGACACGTTTTGAAATACTTTTTTCGGGCAGGAATTGTTTGAGAAATCACGCGACACGATTTCACGTTAAATAACTTAAAAAAAACACCCCAGCCATATTAACTCCCTCATTACACAGTGACGCATGTTCTCCATACTCAACCCTTTAGCAGTTGAACAGTTGAACCCCATGTTCCCCTCGCGGTCTCCGTTCTCGTAGCCCGACTTCTTCAGGGTGCACTGGTGGCTGCTGCCACTGGCGCTGCTCTTGTCGCCGCCGCAGTCCCACGTCTGCCCATTGTACTTGAAGGCCACGGCGTCCTTGCCGCCCTTGCCAGCCTGCATGTCGAACGTGTACGGCAGTTTGGACTTGACCGAGAGCCAGCTCTTGTCGTCGACGGCGGTCTTCTGGTAGTGCCCGATCTGGGCGCCGGCCCCGTCGAAGATCTGCACCCCGAAGGCGAACTTGTCCCCATTGCCGTAACGATTGCGCTGGTACTGTATGACGTGTGCGGTGCCTGGTTACATTTGATTGATTGTCAGCAAGAAAAAGCAATCGTTTTGGGGACAAGGGGTTCGCGCCCGGGTAAGAAACAGAGGAAAGGACCTAACGTACACTAGCCGGGATTGTAGGACTTCTGGTCGGCGTCCGGGTACATGAGATTGATGCCAAAGGCACTGACGCTGGCCCGCTTGAGCTGCGGGAGGCCGCATCTCCACGACTTCCTTTCCGTGCCGGCCCCCTCGTCGCGCCCGGTGCAGAGCTGGCGCTCGTTGTTGCCGGACTTCTTCTGGGCGTCGAGGACGTCCTGGACCTTCATCTCCTCCCAGTTGTTCAGGGCCGCGAACTGCAGGACGGGGTCATGGAGCCTGTGTTATTGGGGGCGCATACATAGCACATTGATCAGGTTCTTGGGACGTTTTGCTTGCTGGACACACACAAGTATTTCATCATTATTATGACCATACTCTGGATAGGTACGCTTACCCGTACTCCTTGTTCCCGTCCTTGCCGCCGGCCTGCGTGAAGGTGACGGAGAAGTCGCCGACGAGGTCGTGGCGGAAGTACTGACGCCCGCCGAGGAAGCACGCGCTCCAGGGGCCCATGCGGTCGCCGTACCCGTTGTTCTGGCGGCAGTTGACGTACGTCTGGCAGTAGCCGCCTGCCGTCGTCCGCAGGAGGACGCACTTGTCGGGCACGTCCGGGTCGTAGGCGTTCTTGGCCGTCAGGTAGTCCTTGACGGCGTCATAGAGCTTCCAGACATTGAGGCCCGCCATCTCCCGTGGGGCGACGACGGCCCCAGTGCCGGCTTCGCCTCGTCTGACTCCGCTGAGAATGGTGGCAGCTGCAGCGGCGGGCACCAGTAGGCTCTGGCAGGTGATCAGGGAGGCCAGGACGGAGGTTGTTGCGGCTGTTCGCAAGTTGACCTGTTGTTGGGGCGCCATTCTTCGATACAGCCAAGGCAATATGAGAATGACTATGTGTTTGGTGTCGAGCTATGCAAAGAGTCGGCCAGATATGTTCATGGCTTCAGGTCCTTGGGGGTTCTGGATTCTTGGTTTTGATTGCCTACTCTTCTTGTACTACGAAACACTGTAAGACTTGACGCCATATATACCGGTCCTTGGTATACCGATTCGGAACCGATCATCATAGTATACAGATGCTTCCGGGACCGATCATTGTCAGCATACCCGTACTTTCGGGGCCGAGGTTGAAGAACAACAGCTCTGGAAAAGTGGTTGATGTGTCTTCTATCATCGGCAACGTGATATCTTCTCAACAACACTGTGGCAGTGTTTCTAACTTGAGCCCTATCATCGCTTTAGACATCCATATATTGTGACTAGCGGCACTGAATGCTTGATTCATATTGGTTGATCTTGGCATGGGCGAATGGACAAACGTTTCCTCTCCTAGCTGTCGGGGCCGACTCAAAGGGGGGAGGGGGCTGCTATCGCCCTAGCCCTGTTAGCGTAGATCGAAGGGAGCAGCTGACAATACACCCAAGAAGACGGCTTTGATCACTTGCTATAGTAAGCGATCCCCACTGACTCTTGCTTGTTCTAGGGTCTCATGTTAGTCTAGATGTAACCTACATGTGATGCCGGTTATTAAAGTGGAAGTGGATAGCGCCTCGCTAGCTACCAGCCCTATGATTACCCCTGAGAGTCATTAGAAATTCGATGCTAGATGCCCGGGTTACCTGATAACCTGCTGTTTGCGTAATACGTTACAGAATCTAGATAGCATGATTCGGCGCTTCTTTATTAATACTCAAAGGTTCAACTCCATTTAGATGTTAGACTCTTGATATTCTTGCAAATCTTGAACAGTTTGTTATAGATTTTCAATACTACTTACGTACGTCTCCTGACTGCGTGCTCCAGCTGGCTTCTAACTAATGAGCCCCCAATCTACCATCCACCAAACAACCCAAACTACATATCTCGGTATTTTGGCATTGGGGCCTTTTACCGGTACGGATGCGTGTTAGGGTTCGGATAGGCAGCCGCCCAGCTGGCGGGCGGGTAGTGCTGCCCGGCCGGGTTCAGCCCCGTCACGGAGTGCCCGCCCCATCCGCTGCTGGGCTGCACGACCCAGGGCGAGGCCACGCCGCTCGACAGGGTCGGCTGGTACGTGCTATAGGGCGCGTTCGCCGGCAGGAAGCTCTGCGGGTAGAACGTCGCGGCGCCGGGGTTGAACTGGAAGCGCTGCGGGGGCGGGTCGGCCCAGTTGGGGTTGTAGTAGGGGTTGTAGTAGGACATGGTGACGATGTTTGATGTCTTGTTTGCTCTGGCTGTTTGGTGGTAGCTCTGGAATTGAGGAGAGAAGTTTGGAAAACAGCTTGGTTTTGTTACTGTGGATACGGTGACTACGGTCTTGGTGTGTCGTGTTCTGTCTTTTATCTGATGTCTTGGTAAGAAGTGATGGAGTACCTTGTGCTTCGGACAGCGTCTACTTATAGGGGCTTTCTTTGGGTGTGTGTAACCAAGCCAGTCAACAACGAGTCAGGTTGATTTTCTGGACTTGCTATGATTGAAGGTCAGTCAGAGTAGCTGTGGCTTATGTTGTCAATAATTACAAACTAATAGGCCGAAGTAAGCTTTGCTCACATCCGACCAGGGTTATCGGTCGTTGCAGTGGCAGAGCAAGATACCATATCAAAAGCATTGAACGAAGGAGCATCACTTCCTGAGGCTAGCACCACTCAGCATCTTCGAAGCCCTCTTTTTATCCCCCTCTGTAAAGACTGTCCAATCTGCAAGCTTCTCCTTCGGGAAGTCCTGCTCCCAGAGCTCAAAGCTCCGCCATCCCGATCTTGTGCCAGGGAATACCCAAGACCTTCGAGATCTTATCCTTGATGCAACTGGTGAAGAAAAAAGTCATCGATTTTTGCTTTTCCAACGCTTCGTCTTTGTCTTCGAAGAACATCCCAAGCATTCGATTGTCAAATGCTTGGGCTGCCGAACCCGATTTCTCCATGCCCTTGACCACACGGCTCTTGCTGTATGCCTTGGGCTTCATCCAGTCGCAAACTTCGTCGTAATCGAGCTCGAAGCCAGCGGTGTCGTAGGTGGGAGAGCCTTCGCGTCCCTTGCGGTAGCAGACATACAGATCGTGGAATGTTTCCGTCGGGTCGCGGAGTGACTCTTCCTCAAATAGCTTGTCTTTCTGAAAGGCGCCGAGACGTCCCTTGGGCTTGGGCAAGGGAGGTGGCCGGAACTTTTCGCGTTCAGACTCTGTCAAATCATATTTGTCATGTCTCGGCCGCTTCACCCGGCCAGGTGTGGGCCGCGGATCACGTAGTTGGCTCCGGTCATAGTCAAACTCGAGATCCGGGGTTGTGAGCCGCTGCTGCTGAGCCGGCGCAGCAGCATTGACGCCTGCTGTTGAGCTCTCTGCATGAGAAGCGGACACATCCCCTGCCGAAGAAGTCCTATTCTTTTTAGAAGAAGATGACGCGTCGTCCGAGATGTTATCGCTTTTACGTTTTGAAGCTCGAGGCATCGTAGCTGGGGAAGCTGAGAGTGAGCACCCAGCAAGCAGTTCCAACTTCAACTTAAAACAAAACTGCAACGTATGTAAGGAACGTAGCTGGAAAGAGGATGGGAAAATCCTGCTTCATTACTAAATTGAGGGGGGAGGGACCGTTGACGTAGACCAGACCATCCTCGTTTCAAATGACGTCTGTTGAGATTGCGACATACGTGCTTGGTACGTCAAAGCTGCGACGCGAAAACACGTGATGATGCCCTCAACCATAATTGACCCACGTTCTTACCCTGCCATCTCGAACCAAGTTACCAATATTAGATCGATGCCCATTGTCAGATCTCAAGCTACCTACCTACTCAGCAACTCGAGCTTGTAAGGTATCAGTACGTATCGCAAGCAAGGGATGCATCGTCCAAAGACGGGGCCATCCTGGTGCACTAGAGCTTCTTCTTGGCCATGACTAGAACTGCAGCAACGCCGGCCTTGAGCGACTCCTTTCCCTTCTCCACCCCGGAATCGTGGAGGATTTTCTCGATATCTCGCCTCAACATCTTGACCATGCTCTTTTTCCGTCCCCGCCAAGTCCGGATGAGCCTCTCGCCATCTCTGGACGGGGCTGACCGTAGCCATGACCTTCTCCAACGTGTTCATGTCTGCAGGCGGCTGGATGATGTAGCCACTCTCCCAGGCCTTGGGGTCCCACTCCTTGCGGAAGAAGGTCGCCTGGTCGAACGCGGGGAGGGGCGGGTCCATGTCCCACGGGTACTTGAAGTTCCTGTACAGGTTCGAGGCCGCAAAATTGCCCGGTTGGTAGTAGGGCTGGAGGTAGTACTCCTCGTAGTGGTGCAGGACGGCGGTGACGGCCTCGTGGTTGGGCACGGACGGGTGCGCGTAGTTGGAGTTGGAGCCCCAGAAGGCGACGGTGCCGCCGGGCTTCAGCACCGCGGCGGCGCGCGGCCAGAACCTCTCCAGATCGAACCAGTGGGCCGCCGTCGAGGCGACGATGAGGTCCACGCTGGCGTCGGGGATGGCGGGCGACAGCTGCGACCCGATCTCCTCGCCGAGGACATCTCGAAGCGGATGAGCTCGCCGCTGGCGGTGGTGCCGCCCAGCGACCGCGCCGCGCCGATCATGCCCTCGGACGGGTCGAGACCGAATGCATGCTGGAACTTCGGGGCAAGTTCGCGGACGGAGTTGCCGGGCCCGCAGCCGAGGTCCACGATGGTATCGAATTGGCCGCCGGTGGAGCTGTGGTGGTCAATGACGAGCTTGTAGAGGTTCTCATGATAAGTCGGACGGAAGTTTGCGTAGTGATTCCCTTCCTCCGTGGTGTATTTGCGGAAGATGGCCTCTCGCGGCTCGGTTGCCATGTTGGTACAGAAGTTGGAGTAGTGTTGTTTGTGGGTGACAGGTCAGAGTATTCCCGATGTCAGTAATCATTCAATAAGATAAGTGCTATTTATATAAGGCGTTCGAATTGAAGGGGGTTCTATAAGATTCGACCCCCTCTCGCTGCCACCCCCTCTCGCTGACACCCCTTTAAAGCGAGTAATTACGAGGTAAACTTTATTTTATAGAATTAAAAAAAATAAATAAAATTATAAAAGTTTATAATTTATATATAGTATTGTTTATATTTTAAAAAATATAAGAAAATTATAATTTTAATTACTTTTAAACTATTTATTTAAAATTTAAAAGTATTTATTATTATTATTATTATAACGGTAAAATAAGTTTAAAAAAATAAAAATAAAAATATTAAAATTTAAACTTTTATTTATTATTAAAGAATAAATATAAAGCTTTTTAAAAAAAAATTCTATTATAACCTAGTTTAATTATACGGTTAAACACACTTTTAACACGGTTTTATAATACTTTAAAGCGCGTATATAATTTAATATAAGAAATTATATCGCGAGATAATATTTACGAGTTTATTTATAATAATAAGCTTTATTATATTATATTATTATTAATATAATAATTAACATTATAATAATAAATTACGCTTAAAAATAATTTAATATAAAATAAATAGTATAAAATAAATAAATAAAGTTAAATAATTAATAAAGAGATTATATAATAATAAAATAAAGCGTAGCTTAACGAAATAATATTAAAGTGATTACTTTCTTAAAAATATAAAAATAAGAAAAGAACTATACCGGTAAGCTATATAATATCTTTATTAATTAAGTACGGATATTTATCGAGATATATAAACGACTAAATATATTAAAGAATTAATATTACGCGATCTTTTTAAATATTTTTTCCGGCCGTGCGGACAAATTCTTTCTTAACTATATCGGACCCGAAAAAAAATAAAACGAGATATATTACTTTTTCGAATCTGTTATAACCTGGCCCAGCTGTGCGGCCAGGATCTATATCTCTTAAAGCGGACCGACGATAACTCGAGACGCTTACGAACCCGTAAAAGTCCGGTCAGCGCTTACGCCCCTATTAACGATAACGAACCCTACTGTACCGCCATAGAACCTTGATAACTAATACTATAATGACAGCACGTTAAAGTCAGCTTACTAGGGATAGACGAGAGTGGATAAAAAAAGATAGCTAGTATAGGTTAAATAGTCGAAATAGGATAACTATTATAAGTTACGTAAAAATAAAATAATTAAGGGTTAGCAGCTCTCGGGATTTTAACGAGATTTAAAAAAGCCGGCTCGATAAGATCTCGCGAGATCCTCGAGATCCTTAAGAATTAAGGGATATTTATAAAAGAAGGATTAAATATATAACGATAAATACTTTTTATTTTAATAATTAAGTTAAATATTAATATTAATTTATTAATAAAGTAAATAGCTTTAATAATTTTATTATATAAGTACTTTTATTTAACCTTTTATTATTACGTTACGACTCGGTATAACGAACGTTATTTAGGTTTTAAAAGAAACCTAGTAAGACGTACTAGGGTTTATATTAATAATACGAGAGAGTATCTAAACGTGCAATAGAAGTCGCTTCTATTAATATAATAGGTAATAGCTTATAAAAACGAAGGTAATTAAGGTGTATAGGTTTAAAAGTATTCGTAATAGTTTTATTAAAGCTATTTACTTTATTAATAAATTAAGATTAATATTTAAATTAATTATTAAAATAAAAAGTATTTATATAAAATATATAAGGAACGTCCGTCGTTATATATCTAATTTCCTCCCTTATTAATCGGTTAGATTACTTAGCTCACCCTCGTATTTTAATAATCCGGGTGATCCCCTTATTGGTTAAATTATCGACTCACTTCGTTGTTCCTAGTGATCCCCGTGATCCATCACGTGACGTTATCCTTGCTGCTTCCTTGGGCCGTGTCTAGCCTGCTGCGGTTTAGGATACTGTCGTCGTGGTCGCCGTGCGCTTTTATAGTATTAATACGCTCATGTTGGTATAGCTGGCGGCGCGGTCGGTGGCCGTGACATCGTACCCTGGGCGGGGTATCGTAAATCCGGCCCGGTGGTTTTGTGGGTCTTAACCGCATGATTAGGTCAGGTCGTAACACTACCTTCCCTCTCCTAGCTACTTTATCCCCGAAGCGCTGGGTTTTTTAAGTATCCTTACCCGCCCATCGTGTTAGTCCCTAGTAAGCTCCTTCCTTCCTTCCGTTATGCCTTTTATTGTGATATTTGCTCATTATGTCAAGTCGAGTTGAAAAATCTGTTCCTCGTGCGAAGTCCAAGAAGACCGAACAGCGTCATAACTTAGTTACCCTCCTCGACGAGTTTGGTTTCGAGGTCATGCCGTGCTCTCTTTGTTTAGAGAAGGGGTGGTGGACTGGAACGCGATGAACTTTGACCTCGTTCTGCCTCAAACGCCCGCAGTTCCTCCGCGGCGTTCGCCAAGTGCCTCCTAAGCTCCTAGGTGTTATCTTCTGGCGGGTAGCCCTTCTACTGGACGAGGTATTGGAAACCTTGTCCTCTTTTTCTCTTGTCGATAATTTTGTCGACTTCGTACTCGTGCTGATCCGTTTCGACTTTTAGATGTGTATCGATTAGGGTTTCTTCGGCCGCTGGCTCGAGTAATGAAGTATGGAATATGGGGTGTATCCGTATTGTTTTAGGTAGCGATAATCGGTAGTTAGTTTTTAAAATGGCTTTTACGATTTTAAATAGTCCGATCTTTTTAAAGTCTAATTTATCGCTTGGTCGCTTAGTTTTAATATTTCGTTATAAGAGGTAGACTTTTTCTCCTTTTTTAAAGGTTAGTCCTTTTAATTTTATTTAGTCGGCGTATCCCTTTATTTATTATTAAAGGAAGGTAAGATCTTATTATAGCGTAATTTAGAGTTCTTTTAATTTCTCGATTTAAATAGTCGCGATTAATATTAGCTCTCCTTTTATTAATTTTTTAATAATTTCTAAATTATATCCGTAGTTCGCTCGGAATAGTAATATACGCGTAACTTCGTTATTTACATTATTATAAGCGAATTAGGTTATTAATAATAATTATACCTAATTATTTTGTTTATAATTAATATAATAGCGTAAATATTATTTTAAGGTTTAATTTATCCGCTCGGTTTATTTATTCGTTTAGGGGTAATAAGCCGTGAATAGTTTATATTTAATTCTAAATTATGTTATAAGTAACTTTTAAAATTTAGCGGTAAACAGTTTATTTCTATCGGAGATAATTATTTCGGGCAATCCGTATTAATTAACAATTATTCGGAGGAACGTATACACTAGGTTATTAATATCGCTCGATTCCTTATACGGTAAGAAGTAGGTATACTTTATAAATTTATCCGTAATTATTAAAATATTATCGTAATCGATCTTAATTAAAGGTTTTTTTAATAAGGGTAGCTTAATAACGAAATTAAGTATAATAATTTTTTATACTTTATTTAATAATAAAATCGGCTATAATTCTCCATATAATCGATATCTAGCGGCCTTAGTTTTATTATAAAGGTCGTACTTATTAATTACTTTAGCCACAATCGGCTTAAGGTTTTTATAATCGAATTATTTAATAATCCTTCTTTAAGTTTTAAATATTCCTTAATATCCGTATATAAGGTGCTCGTAAAATTCTCGGATAAAATTTTCGCGGTACTATTTAAAGATATAAATCTTGTTTTAATAAAAAGTAAAACCGTCGCGGTTTTCGAAATAATCCCTAAAATAATTTATAAGGTCGAAGTTTTAACTAAATTATTAAAACTTAATAACTTATTCGTCGTTATATTAAACATAGTTCGTAACGTTTAATTATTTTAAAAGTACGAGGTTACCGTTTTAATTATAAATAAAGATTATTCGCGTTTCGGACGGGACTTCTTCCTAGTGGTTCAGTCGTCGGCTTAATATGTCGACGCGACCGTTCTCGTTACCCCTTCGATAGATAATAATAAAGTTAAATTTTAATAAGAATTCGAACTATCGTATTTATTATTTATTTAATTGTTTAATAGTAATAAACGTTATAAAGTTTTTATAATCGGTATAAACCTTAATTAATTTTATTATTTCGTTAAAATAATATTTTTATTTTTTATAAGCTTTAATAATAATTATTAACTCTTTATTATAAATTTAATAATTTAATTTTAATCCATTAAACTTTTTCGAAAAAAATACGACGGGGTACGACTTTCCGTTATCGTTTTATTAATTTAATTACCCTTTGATCGTATAATTTAATACGTCGGTTTTAATTTTAAAAGGTTTAAACGGGTTTATTATATAAAGTATTAATTCGTTAAGGATTCGTTCCTTAATATTATAAAAAGCCTCGTTTTCTTTTTTTATTTATTAAAATAATTCGTCTTTTTTTATTAAGTTCGTTAGGAGTATCGCTATTCTATTAAATCCGGGAACAAAAATCCGGTAATAATTAATTAATTTTAAAAAGGATTTAACTTTTATAGCGCTTATAGGCGTAAGCTACTCTTTAATTACTAAAATTTTTGAAGGTTCTATTCGGATTTCGCTTAAAAATATTACGTATTTTATAAAAATAACGGATTATTAATAAAATTCGCTTTTTTTTAAATTAATTAATAAGTTAACGTTTTATAGCTTTTAAAGTATTAATTTTATATACTTTCGGTATTATTTATTATTCTCGGAATAAATAAAGATATTATTAAAATATCTTATAATAAACTTATCGAGATATTTTTATAAAATATAATTAATTATAATTTAAAAATTAGTTAATATATTAATTAAATTAAACGGTATAGTTTAATATTTAAAATAACCGTACTTAATCCGGAACACGGTTTTCTACTCCTCTCTTTTTTTAATTCGGATTAAGTTATATACGTTAATGAGGTCGAGTATTATAAAAATTTTAATATATAATAGTTTATTTTATAAATCGCCGATTAAAAATAAGAGGTATCGGTTCTTAATAATAATTTCGTTAAGCTTTTAATAATCGATATATATACGCTATTTAAGTTTCCCGTCCTTACTCTTTTTTAAAACGAAAAGGATAAGGAAGCCTACTAGTAATATAAATAGTCGAATAACTCTTTTCTCGAAATTTTTTATAATATACTCCTTTAAAGCTTGTTCATACTCCTAGTTAAGTTTATATATAAATATAAATAAGGGTTCCTTTTTATTTTTAAAAGGTATTTTATAATTTTACCGTATATAAAGCGGTAAACTTATTTTTAATTTCTTATTAAAAAATATTTCGAATTACCGATACTTTTTTAATATAATCGTTATAACGTTCGGCTTAAGTTTTTTAATAATAATATATACTTTAAAAACTTTAAATTTATTAAAAAATTATTTTTTAAACCGCTATTTATTAATTAAACCTTTTTTTAATAAATTTAATTAAAATTAACTTATTTTTTAATTAATTTTAAAATTATGTACCCGTAATTAAAGTATTTTTAAAATTATATTATATTTTATAACGTTCGTAATATTATACGTAATTTATTTATAACGTTTTTTAATATTAATTAAAAAGTTTACGACTTCTTTTCGTATTTTTTTATTATTATAAGTTATAAATCCTTTATTAATAGTTTTAAATCAGTATAGGGCGTTTTTTTATTATTATTCAAATTTAAAATAATTAACGATTTATAATAAAATATAGTTTTTTTATATTCCGCTATTAAGTAACGCTTTAATATAAACTCTTTTTACGCTTAGTATTAATATAATATACTTATAAATAACTTAATTATTTATTATTTAATATAAAGACCTATTTTAATCCGCTTATTATTATTTTTTTATAATAAGCGGCGTTTATTTTTTAAACGCTACGTTTATAAGTTATTAATAATATTTTACGATCGATCCTCGTATTATCGTCATTATTCTTTCTATTCTTTATAAGGCGCTTTTTAATATACTAATAAAGGTGTTTTTATATTTTTCCTTATACGAAGTATTATCCTTAATATTTAAAGTTCAGGTTTTTTTAATAATTCGAAGATTTATTAAATTCGCGGTAATTTATAAACGTTTTATAAATTTTTTAATATAATAAAAAGGTTCTTTTATTAGGTATATATTTACGCGTTTTAAAAATATTAAGCGTTTTTTTTTAAACGTTTATAAGCTCGCGATTTTTTTTAAGTATACTTAAAATATTAATTTTCGAAATATTCCTTTTAATTTCGTTCTTTTAAATAATATTATCGTAATTATCGTAAATTTTTCTATATTAATAAATACGCGCGTCGTCCGTTTAAAATTAACGTTCAGATTTTTTTAATAATATAATCCGGGTATGGTTACATAATAAATTACTTACCGATTTTTTAAGGAAATTATTCGTATTCAAACTTCTTCGCAAAGTGTTCTATATAAACGTTATACATATATGAAATTTATAAGAACGTAAAGTATTTTTCGTATATAAAAAAGATTTATAAATAGTTTTTTATTATATAGTTATTATAAATTTTTTAATTAAATCCGGCCATAATAAGTATTTAATATAAATATTTCGAGTCGGGGTAAAAAATATTAAAAATAGCTAATTACTCGTTAGTTTTAAAGTTTTTAAATTTAACGATCTCGTTTATTAGTTCGTTTATTAATATACTTATTAAATATTCATAATTTATTAATTATTTATTAAATTATTATTTTTATTATAAAAAAGGGGTTATTCCTTTCGTATTATCGCGACGCTTTAATTATAATCCTCTTTATTTTTCGAAAATTTAAAGAATTATTCGGTACTTTTTTTATTTATTAAATAAAAAATATACTTATTATTATAATAAACCGTTTAAAATAAACTATTATATTTAATAATAATATTATTATTTTTAATAATTATTATAAAAGTGTTTTTTATTTTAATAATATTAACGTATCGTTTTTTTAAAACTCGTTAAAAGTTTTTTTTTTAATATTTAATATTTTCAAATATAATATTTTAATTTTTAATAATTATAATAAATACCGCGTAGTTTTTTATTTTATTTATTATATTTAATAATATTAAAATTTATAAGTTTATTATAATAATTATATACCGTAATACTTTTAAACAGTATATAATTATATTAATATAATCGTTTCGTATTAATTTAAATTTAATTAGTTTATTATTAAAGTTCGCTTTACTTTTCGCTGCGTTATTTATATATATAAGTATTAATTTTAATAATAAATTTTATATACGAAAAGAAATTATTAAGGGCGTTAAGCCGGCTTAGTTCGTTTTTAATATTATTTTTTAATTCTCGATAATATATTATAATTTTCGTAGCTTCGGTATAATTTAATCGAGTTATAATACGCCGGAACTCGGCTATATAGGAGGCGGCTAATCCTTTTTATTTAAAGGTTTTAAGCTCCCTTTCCGCCTATCGCTTTTCGTCGGGGTTTTGAAAAAATGATTTAAAAGTTTATTCGAAGCCGTCGTAACTTTTAAAAATATATTATACCTTTATACGGTATAGCTTAATTTATTAATCGTTTTTTATAAGTTTATTTAAATAAGGTTTAAACTAAACGAATATTTTATTTTTAAAAAACGAGGCGGTATAAATAACTTATTAAGTAGCGTTTTAAAACGTTTTTTTTATAAAATTATTAATAGGTTTTAATTTAAATAAAGAAGTTTTAAAGGTTTCCGTTTATTTTATTAAAAAAGGTTAACGTATTAATCTTTATACTTTTTTTTAATATAATAAAGGTTTAAATAATATTAATAATTATATAAAAAAAACGTACTTTTTTATATAATTTATTAATATTATAAAGTATTTATTTTAAAATATTTTTAATTAAGAGCTCGTTACGCTTTTTTCGAATTTAATATAATAATATCAATAATTAACGCTTTTTTATTCGAATTTTTTCATTCGTTTAATTGATATTTATTATATAAACTCGTTATTATTATTATTATTATCGATATTTATAATAAGGTCCCGTTAAAAGGTATTAAGAGTAGCGGTAAAAGTCTTTCCTTATCAGACGGTATTATTAAAGCTAAGTATAAATATAGTTTTTATAATATTATTACTTAAAAGTTTAAATAATAACTCGTAAAAATAAAAGTAATTAAAATATAACGAATATTATTTAAGTTTTAAAAAAAACTTAAAAAAATATTTAAATATATAATAAAAGTTATTTTTATTAATATAATAAGTAATAATTTTATTAAAACTATTTATTTTATTAATAAATTAAGATTAATATTTAAATTAATTATTAAAATAAAAAATATTTATATAAAATATATAAAAAACGTTCGTTATTATATATTTAATTTTTTTTTATTAATTAATTAAATTATTTAGCTTACTTTTATATTTTAATAATCTAAATAATCCCTTTATTAATTAAATTACCGACTCACTTCGTTATTTTTAATGATCCCTATGATCTATTACGTGACATTATTCTTACTACTTCCTTAAGCCGTGTCTAGCCTGCTATAATTTAAGATATTATCGTCGTGATCGCCGTACGCTTTTATAATATTAGTGCGCTTATATTAGTATAATTAGCGACGCGGTCGGTAGCCGTGACATCATATTTTAAGCGGGGTATTATAAATCCGGCCCGGTGGTTTTATAGGTCTTAACCGCATGATTAGGTCAGGTCGTAATACTCGGCTATTATATATTATATCGATAAAAGCGTTACTTTTATTATACGTTTAAATATTCTCTTATATTATTAATATAAACTTTAATACGTTTTATTAGGTTTTTTTTAAAACTCGAATAGCGTTCGTTATATTTTAATTACTTTTATTTTTACGAGTTATTACTTAAACCTTCGAATAATAACCCTTATAAAACTATATTTATACTTAAACCTAATAATATTATCCGATAAGGAAAGACTTTTATCGCTACTTTTAATACCTCCTAACGAAACCTCGTTATAAATATCGATAGCAACGATAATAATAATAATTTTAAGCCGTAAGCGCTAATTAAGCGAATTAAAAGATTTAAATAAAAAACGCTAATTATTAATATTATTACGCTAAACTTAAAAAAGCGTAACGAGCTCTTCGCTAAGGGCACCTCGGGATAAATATTTTATAATATCGATAAACTACGCGAAAAAATACGTCTCCTTTATATAATTATTAATATTATTTAAAACTTTATTATATTTAAAAAAAATATAAAGATTAATATATTAATATTATTTAATAAAATGAGCGGGAATTTTTAAAGCTTCCTCGTTTGAATTAAAACTTGTTAACGGTTTTATAAAAAAACGTTTTAAAACGCTACTTAACGAGTTATTTACGCCGTGTAACGAACGCTATCTAGGTTTTAAAAGAAACCTAGTAGGACGTACTAAGGTTTATGTTTAATAATACGAGAAAGTATTTAAACGTGCGATAAAAGTCCGCTTTTATTAATATAATATGTAATAGCCGTAAAAATAAAGGTAATTAAAGTGCCTAGACTTAAAGATATTTATATTACAACCTAACCTAATTATACGGCTAAAACCTATAAATTACCGGGCCGGATTTATAATACCCCGCCTAAGCTATAATATTACGGTTACCGACCGCGCTACTAATTATATTAATATAAACGCACTTATATTATAAAAGCGCACGGCGATTATAATAACGGTATCTCGAATAATAACAGGCGGGATATAACTTAAAAAAGTAATAAAAATAATGTCACGTAAGGGATCACGGGGATCATTAAAAACGACGAAGTGAGCCAGTAATTTAATTAACGAGGGGATTACCCGGATTATTAAAATATAAAAATAAATTAAATAATTTAATAAATTAATAAAAAAAGAAATTAAATATATAATAATAAATATTTTTTATATATTTTATATAAATATTTTTTATTTTAATAATTAATTTAAATACTAATCTTAATTTATTAATAAAATAAATAATTTTAATAAAACTATTATAAATATTTTTAAAATTTATACACTTTAATTATTTCTTATTTTTATAAGTTATTACTTATTATATTAATAAAAGCGATTTTTATTACACGTTTAAATACTTTTTTATATTATTAATATAAACTTTAATACGTTTTATTAAGTTTTTTTTAAAACTTAAATAACGTTCGTTATGTTTTAATTACTTTTATTCTTACGAATCACTACTTAAACCCTTAAGTAATAATACCATAAAAATTATATCTATACTTAACCCTAATAACACCGCCTAATAAAAAAAGACTCCTATCGCCACCCCTAGCACCTCTTAACGGGACCTTACTATAAACGTCGATAATAACGATAACAATAACGAACCTACCCAATAAACACTAGTTAAACGAATTAAAAAATTTAAATAAAAAAGCGCTAATTATTAATATTATTATATTAAGTTCAAAAAAAAGCGTAACGAACTTTTAATTAAAAATACTTTAAAATAAATAATTTATAATATTAATAAGTTACGTAAAAAAATACGTTTTTTTTATATAATTATTAATATTATTTAAAACTTTATTATATTAAAAAAAATATAAAGATTAATACATTAATACCTTTTAACGAAATAAGCGGAAACTTTTAAAACTTTTTTATTTAAATTAAAACTTATTAATAATTCTATAAAAAAATATTTTAAAACGCTACTTAATAAATTATCTACGCCGCCTCGTTCTTTAAAAATAAAATACTCGTTTAATTTAAACCCTATTTAAACAAACTCGTAAAAAATAATTAATAAATTAAACTATACCGCACAAAGGTATAACGCATCTTTAAAAGCTATAACGGCTTTAAATAAGCCTTTAAATTACTCTTTTAAAACCCCGATAAAAAACGACAGGCAGAAAAAAAACTTAAAACCTTTAAATAAAAAGGATTAACCGCTTTTTACATAACTAAGTTTTAATATATTATAACTCGACTAAATTATATTAAAACTAGAAAAATTATAATATATTACCGAGAATTAAAAAATAATATTAAAAACGAACTTAGCCAGCTTAACGCCCTTAATAACTTTTTTTTATATATAAAGCTCATTATTAAAATTAATACTTATATATATAAACGATATTATAAAAAATAAAATAAATTTTAATAATAAATTAATTAAATTTAAATTAATACGGAGTAATTATATTAATATAATTATATACCGCTTAAAAATATTACGGTATATAATTATTATAATAAACTTATAAATTTTAATATTATTAAATATAGTAAATAAAATAAAAAGTTACGCGGCACTTATTATAATTATTAAAAACTAAGATATTACGTTTAAAAATATTAAATATTAAAAAAAGATTTCCGACGAATTTTAAATAAACAACACGTTAATACTATTAAAATAAAAAATACCTTTATAATAATTATTAAAAATAATAGCGTTATTATTAAATATAATAACTTATTTTAAATAATTTATTATAATAATAAATATATTTTATACTTAACGGATAAAAAAGGTACTAAATAGTTCCTTAAAACCCCGAAAAGTAAGAAAAACTATAACCGAAGCGTTATAATAATACAGAAAAAACGACCCTTTTTTTATAACAAAAATAATAATTTAATAAATAATATTATAAATTAATTAAAATAATTTATAAACTATAAACCCTTAATAAATATATAAATAAACAAATTAATATATAAGATCGCTAAATTTAAAAACTTAAAAACCGATAAATAATTAATTATCCTTAATATTTTTACCCTAACTCGAAACACCTACGTTAAATACTTATTACGGCTAAGTTTAATTAAAAAATCTACGGTAATTACGCCGTAAAAAACAACTTATAAATTTCCCCTACGTATAAAAAATACTTCATACTCTTATAAATCTCGTACGTATATAATATTTATATAAAACACTTCGTAAAGAAACTTAAATATAAATAATTTCCTCGAAAGATCGGTAAATAACCTATTACGTAACCACACCTAAATTATATTATTAAAAATTTAAACGTTAATCCTTAATAAATAACGCGCGTACCTACTAATATAAAAAAACTTACGATAATTATAATAATATTACTTAAAAAAACGAAATTAAAAGAAATATTTCGAAAACTAATACCTTAAATACACCTAAGAAAAATCGCGAGCCTATAAACGTTTAAAAAAAAGCGCTTAACGCTTTTAAAATATATAAATATATACCCGATAAAAAAACCCCTTTAATATATTAAAAAGTTTATAAAACGTTTATAAATTATTACGAACTTAGTAAACTTTCGAATTACTCGAAAAACCCGAATTTTAAATATTAAGGATAGTACTTCGTACGGGGAGGAGTATAAAAACACCCCTATTAATATATTAAAAAGCGCCCCATAAAGAACGGAAGAAATAATAACAACGATATAAAGATCGATTATAAGAAATTATTAATTACTTATAAGAGCAGCGTTCGAAAAACGGACGCTACTTATTATAAAAAGATAATAATAAACGGATTAAAATAAGTCCCTATATTAAATAATAGATAATCGAGCTATTTATAAATATATTATATTAATAATAAGTATAAAAAGAGTTTATATTAAAGCGTTACTCAATAACGGAGCGTAAAAAAACTATATTTTATTACGAATCATTAATTACTTTAAATTCGAATAATAAGAGAAAAACGCCCTATATTAATTTAAAACCGTCAATAAAAGATTTATAACTTATAACAATAAAGAAGTATAGAAAAAAGTTACGAACCTTCCGGTTAATATTAAAAAACGTTATAAACGAATTACGTATAATATTACGGACGTTATAAAATACGATATAATTTTAAAAATATTTTAATTACGGGTAAATACTTTTAAAATTAATTAAAAAACAAGCTAACTTTAGTAAAATATACTAAAAAAAGGTTTAATCAATAAGTAACGGTTTAAAAAATAACCCCTTAATAAACTTAAAGTCTTTAAAGTATATATTATTATTAAAAAACCTAAGCTAAACGTTATAATAACTATATTAAAAAAATACCGGTAATTCGAAACACGTTTTAATAAGAAATTAAAAATAGGCTTACCGCTTTATATATAATAAGATTAGAAAATACCTTTTAAAAATAAAAAAGAACCCCTATTTATACCTATATATAAACTTAACTAAGAATACGAGTAAGCTTTAAAAAAGTATATTATAAAAAATCTCAAAAAAAGAGTTATATAATCATCCATATTACTAACAAGCTTCTTTATCCTCTTCGTCCTAAAAAAGAGTAAAAACGGGAAACCTAAATAACGTATATATATCGATTACCGAAAACTTAACGAAATTATTATTAAAAACCGATACCCCTTACTTTTAATCAGCGATTTACGAAATAAATTACTATACGCCAAAATCTTTATAATACTCGACCTCTTTAATATATATAACTTAATCTAAATTAAAAAAGGGAAAAAAATAGAAAACCGCGTTTCAAATTAAGTATAATTATTTCGAATATTAAGCTATACCGTTTAACTTAATTAATATATTAACTAACTTTTAATTTATAATTAATTATATCTTACGAAAATATCTTAATAAGTTTATTATAATATACCTCGATAATATCCTTATTTATTTCGAAAACGACGAGTAATACCGAAAGTACGTAAAACTAATACTTTAAAAGCTATAAAACGCTAACTTATTAATTAACTTAGAAAAAAACGAATTCTATTAACGATCCGTTATTTTTATAAAATACGTGATATTTTTAAGCGAAATTTAAATAAAACCTTCGAAAATCTTAACAATTAAAGAATAACTTACGCTTATAAGCGTTATAAAAGTTAAATCTTTCTTAAAATTAATTAATTATTATCAGATTTTTATTTACGGATTTAATAAAATAACGATACTTTTAATAAGCCTAATAAAAAAGGACAAACTATTTTAATAAATAAAAAAAATAATGCTTTTTACGATATTAAAAAATAAATTTTTAACGAACTAATACTTCGCGTAATAAACCCGTCTAAGCCCTTTAAAATCGAAACCGACGTATCGAACTATACGATTAAAGGATAACTTAATTAATAAAACGATAACGGAAAATCACACCCGGTCGTATTCTTTTTAAAAAAGCTTAATAAATTAGAGCTTAATTATTAAATCTATAATAAAAAATTAATAATTATTATTAAAGTTTATAAAAAATAAAAATATTATTTTAACGAAATAATAAAACTAATTAAAATTTATACCGATTATAAAAACCTTATAACGTTTATTATTATTAAAAAACTAAATAAATAATAAATATAATAGTTTAAATTCTTATTAAAATTTAACCTCATTATTATTTATTAAAAAAGTAACGAAAACGGTCGCGTCGACATATTAAGCTAATAACCGAACTACTAGGAAGAGGTTTCGCTTAAAACGCGGACTATCTTTACTTATAACTAAAACAATAACCTTATACCGTCGAAATAATTAAACGCTACGAACCACGTCTAATATAATAATAATTAAGTTATTAAGTTTCGGTAATTTAACTAAACCCTTAACCCCGCGAACTACCCGAGGGATCATTTTAAAAACCACGACGGTCTTACCTTTTACCGAAATAAGATCTATATCCTTAAGCGGTATCGCGAAGACTTTATTAAAGAATTCTATAAATATTCTATATATAAATATTAAGGAGTATTTAAAACCTAAAAACGGATTATTAAATAATTTAATTATAAAAACCTTAAACTAATTATAACTAAAATAATCAGTAAATATAACCTTTATAATAAAACTAAAGCTACTCGACACTAACTATATAAAAAACTACAGCCGATCCTACTATTAAATAAAATATAAAAAACTATTATACTTAACTTCGTTATTAAACTACCTTTATTAAAAAAACCCCTAACTAAGGTTAGTTACGACAGTATCTTAATAATTACGGATAAGCTTACGAAATACACTTATTTCTTACCGTATAAAGAATTTAACGATATTAATAACTTAGCGTATATATTTCTTCGAATAATTATTAACTAATACGGGCTACCCGAAACGATTATTTCTAATAAAAATAAACTATTTACAGCTAAATTTTAAAAGTCGCTTATAATATAACTTAATATTAAATATAAACTATCTACGGCTTACTACCTCTAAACGAACGAATAAACCGAGTAAATAAACTAAACTTTAAAATAATACTTACGTTACTATATTAATTACGAATAAAATAATTAAGTATAACTATTACTTATAACTTACTTTACTTATAATAGCGTAAATAACGAAACTACACGCATTTTACTATTCCGAACAAATTACGAGTATAACCCGGAGGTCACTAAGAAACCCCTAGAAAGAGAACTAATACTAATCGCGACTATATAAATTAAAAAACTAAAGGAATTTTAAATTATATTATAATAAAACCTCACCTTCTTCTAATAACGAATAAAAAGACACGCCGACCGGATAAAATTAAAAGGACTAACCTTTAAAAAAAAAGAAAAGGTTTACTTATTACGACGAAATATTAAAATAAAACGATTAAGTAATAAATTAAACTTTAAAAAAATAAAACTATTTAAAATTATAAAAATTATTTTAAAAACTAATTACCGATTATTACTATTTAAAACAATACGGATACACCTTATATTTTATATTTTATTACTCGAGCCAGCGGCCGAAGGAACCTTAATCAATACGTAGCTAAAAATCGAAACAAATTAGTACGAGTATAAAATTAACGAAATTATTAATAATAATAAAAAACGAAGCTTTTAATACCTCGTTTAATAAAAAGGTTACCTATTAAAAAATAATACCTAAAAACCTAGGAAGTACTTAGTAAACGCCGCGGAAGAATTATAGGAGTTTAAAAAAGAACGAGGTTAAAGTTTATCGCGTTCTAATCTACCACCCCTTCTTTAAATAAAAAGAGCACAGTATAGCTTCGAAACTAAATTCGTTAAAAAAAATAACTAAGTTATAACGCTATTCGGTTTTCTTAGACTTTATACAAGGAATAAATTTTTTAACTCGACTTAATATAATAAGTAAATATTATAATAAAAATATAACGAAAGAAAGGAAGGACTTACCAGGCCTTAATATAATAAGCGGGTAAAAGGTATTTAAAAAAACCTAGCGCTTCGGGGATAAAATAACTAAAAAAAGGAAAGTAATATTATAACCTAACCTAATTATACGGCTAAAACCTATAAATTACCGGGCCGGATTTATAATACCCCGCCTAAGCTACGATATTACGGCTACCGACCGCGCTACTAATTATACTAATATAAACGCACCTATATTATAAAAGCGTACGGCGACTATAACGACGGTATCCCGAATAATAACAGGCGGGACACGACCTAAAAGAGCAGTAAAAATAACGTCACGTGAGGGATTATAAGGATTACTAAAAACGACGAAGTGAGCCGGTGATCTAACTAACGAGGGGATCACCCGGATCATTAGAATACGAAGGTGAGCTAAGTGATCTAACAGATCAGTAAAAGAGGAGATTAAATATATAAAGACGAACGTTCCCTATATATTTTATATAAATACTCTTTATTTTAATAATTAATTTAAATATTAATCTTAACTTATTAATAAAATAAACAGCTTTAATAAAACTATTATAAATATTTTTAAAATCTACGTACCTTAATTATCTCTTATTCTTACGAGCTATTACTTATTATATTAATAAAAGCGACTTCTATCGCACGTTTAAATACTCTTTCATATTATTAATATAAACCCTAGTACGTCTTACTAGGTTTCTTTTAAAACCCGGATAACGTTCGTTATAATTTATAATAAAGTTATTAAAGCTGTTTATTTTATTAATAAGTTAGATTAATATTTAAATTAATTATTAAAATAAAGAATAACGTATCCTATAAGCGAATATCTTATATAAGCGAATGTCTTATTTTTATAAATTTCTTTATAGCCTTAACCTTTTTTTATATTTTTTTACGTCCGAAAATATTATAACTTTAAAAAGAGAGTAATATAATTTTAGCGTTTTAAGCGCTTTAAGAAGACTAATTTTAAGCGTATAAAGAGCTGCATTAATTTTTTACGTCTTATTAAAAACTTTATAATATAAACGAAATAATTAACCTATACGATACGAAATATTTACGAATTTTTAAAAGCTTTTAAATTTTAAAAAAGATACGATTATTTAATATATTATTAATTTAAATACGCGATCGTTTCCTCCCCGGCTAAGTAATATAAAAGATATAATGAATCGATTATTTAATTTACGCGACGCAGGATGTATCGGCGTTAATTAAGCCTCTAACTTTATACGATAATAACCAGACCTCCGGACGCGTTTTAACCGAAGAATCGATTATTAAAGAGTTTTTTATAAAGATCTCGACATATATTACGCGTAGTTTACTTTTATACGGAATATAATTTATAAATACGAGATTTAAAAGGAGGATATTTATAACTTCGATAAAACCGGCTTTCTTATAGGTTAAATTTCGTCCGAAATAGTTATAACCACTTCCGATCGATATAAAAAGCCTAAGGCAATATAGTAAGAGAACCGGGAATAGGTTATAATTATTTAAAGTATTAAATTACACGGTTACGCCATCCCTCCGTATATTATTTTTACCGGGAAAACGCACCTCTTTTCCTGGTACGAAAATAACCTATTACCGAAGGATTAGGTGATCGTAATTATTAAAAATAGCTGGATTATAAATAAAAGAGGCGAGGACTAGATTCGACACTTTAATTAATATATTAGGTCTCGTACGAAGGGTTATTATCGCTTTTTAATCCTGGATGGCTACGAAAGTTATTACTCGATAACTTTTAAACTCTATTATAAAGAAAACTCGATTATTATACTTTATATACCTTTTTATTTATCGTATAAATTCGAACCTTTTAATATTAATTATTTTTATATATTAAAAAAGGCGTATAAAAAAGAAATTAAATATTTTATACGGGCGCATATTACTTACATTTTAAAAAAAACTTCTTACCAGCGTTTTTAAAAGCGTTCTAGGCGACTTTCATTATTTCGAATATACGAGGAGGCTTTCGAAAAATAGGACTCGTTCCGTATAATCCGGAATATATTATTTTATAGTTAGATATAAAGCTATATATTTTAATACTTCCGGGAACGTTTTCCGGCTTATTTATTCTTTAAAAATTAAAAACTTTAAATAACCCGATTAAGATTTAATCTTAAACCGAATACGTTCGAAACCGTATTATATAGTATTAAAATAACTTTTTAACGTTTATTTTAATTAGTTTTAATTAAATCGTAAAGGTTATAATATATATTATATACCGAGTTACTTTTTTAAAAAATAAAAACGCGACACTTTAAAAAGTAAATAAAATATTTAGCCGGCGCCGCTATACGAAAAAAACGGCTATAAAATAAAGGATCACTTTATATATAAATTAAAAAAAACTTATAGTTTTAAAAAAATATTAATAAATAATTATAAAACGAATCGCGTCGGAGGAGTAATTATACGAGGACGTTTAGGACACGCTTATAACGTTATAGAATTTACGGAGAGCCCGGGTATAATACGCGTACTTATTAAAATAATATAGAAATATTTAAAAATAAAAATTCCGATTAATTTTAATATATTAAATATATTATAATAAAATTAATCAATATTTTATTAAAAAAGGTATAAAAAAATAAAATATTCGTTTATATAAGATATATAAAGAACGTTTATTGTTTATATATTTAATCCTTCCTTTATTAATATAAATACTATTTCGCGGCTATTTAATCGTGATTAATATTTCTTAATATTATTTAATATTATTTAATATTACTTAATTAAATATTATTAAATAACTCGTTAAAACTTCACTACGCGGCGTTCTTATCTCGTATTTTCACGTGACCGAATATTATTTCATTATAGTTATCCTTTCCTAGCTATCTATCTCGTACTGTCCCTTAAGTGCTAGTTTAGGGTAGCTATGCTACTTTCGGTTATCGTGGTATTAATTATCGTAATTAGTGGACTCTAATAGTTTTAATAGTTTTTTATTAATAAACGGGTCTCGCTATTAGAGGGGCTCGTAGGGTAGCTTTCGTAATTAGTGTGGCTAGTTAAGTTAATAAGCGCCTCGGGTTATCCTAGCGCCGTTTCCGGGGTAAGGCTAGTCGTATAAGTTAGGCCTGTTCGTAATACTATCCTTTCTCCCTTATTTATTTTATTTTTAAAGTAATTATTATAAGTATTTAATACGTACCGTTATATTAAGTTTAATAAGTTTCCCTCTTTTTTTTTACTTTTTTATATTATATATTTATTTTAATATTTAATTATATTAAAAAACGTTATTTTTTATTAAAAGTTTTTACGGCTCGTCGCTATTATTTTATTTCGTTCTTTAATAAGTTTAGTTTTAAAGTTATACCGTATTTCGTTACGCTTTTAAAAAGTAGAAATATATTATAATAAAAGGCGTCGAAAAGTATTAAAAATATACTCGTTCGGCCTTAGTTTATAATAAGTTAGGCGTCTCTCTCTATTCTTTTAAATAGATTTAAAAAGAGTATCGTCGCCTTAATTATAAGGAGGTTCTAGCCGAAGAGCGGTTTTTTAAGCTTTAAAAACGGTATTAAAAGGAAATAAACGAAGCTATTACTCGTTTAATTCGTTTATATAAATAAAAAGAAATAGCTCGTTTTTAAGATATTAAGCTAATATAGCGTGGCCTTCGCTCTTTAAACGAGTTAAAGGAGTAAGAGCGCCGGGAATCGGAGGCTGTTATGGCCGTGTAATCGCGTAAGGGTTTCGGCATGGTCAATTAAAATATTATAAACTTCTCCTTCTTTCCGGATCTTCCCGATCTATTTACGGTCGCGCCTTAAACGCTTAAAAAGCTTTAATAATATTTTCTAAGTATTTATTAAATTTTTCGATTTATATAGTCGCGATAAGTATTAATTCTCTATTTAAAAATGTTTAAATAATTTCTAAATTATATTTATAATTTGTTCGAAATAATAAAATACGCGTTATTTCGTTATAGGCGCTATTATATATAAATTACGTTATAAGTAATAACGTTACCTATTTATCTTATTTATAATTAATATAGTAATATAAATATTACTTTAAAGTCTAGTTTATTCGCTCGGTTTATTTATTCGTTTAAAGGTAATAAGCCGTAAATAGCTTATATTCTACGCCGAGTTACGTTATAAGCGATTTCTAAAACTTAGCGGTGAATAGCTTATCTCGGTTAAAAAATAATCGTTTCGGGCAGCCTATAATAGCTAACGATTATTCGTAAAAACGTATAAGCTAGGTTATTAATATTACTAAAATCTTTATATAATAAGAAATAAGTATACTTTATAAGTTTATTTATAATTATTAAAATATTATCGTAGCTAACCTTAGTTAAGAGTTCTTTTAATAAGGGTAGCTTAATTATAAAATCGAGTACGATTATTTTCCACGCCTTATTTAATAGTGGAATTAGTTACAACTCTTCGTATAGCCGGTATCTATTAGCCTTAGCCTTGTTATAGAGGTCGCATTCGCTAATTACTTTAGTTACGGCTGACTTGAGGTTTTTATAATCGAACTGCCTAGTAATTATTATTAAAACGTACCTTTATTAATATAAAGGGTTTTTTTAACGCTATTATATCGGTAATTTTTTATAAAGTATTTATAAAATTATTAATAATTTAATTTAACTCTTCTAAGCTTATTAATTTAATAATATCGGTTAAACGTACTCCGGCTTCCGCTCGCGCTTACCTTTTATTTAATATCGTCTAGTTTTATTCCTTTACTTTCGCTTTACTACCTCATAACGAGTTAATTTCTAATTCGACGCGAATAATTTACGTTTTATAATTAAAACCTTCTAAGTTAAGGTTTCTCTTATATAAAATTATTATTCCTCGTATTATTTAAGCTAGGTTTAATATAATTTTTTTTTATTCGTAGCGTCGTTTTATAATTTCTCCGTATAATATAACTAGTTTTAAGTTTTATTAATCCGTAAAAGTAAGAAGGTTATTTATTTCGTACAATTTCTTACTATGTACGTTTTAAAGCGGATAATATATATTAAAATCTCTAACGAGCAAGTATCGCCTAAGGTATAAGGTCGTATCGAGGTCGTTTAAAAGGCTTCGCTACCGGGAAGTTTCCTAGATCGGCGAGTATATAAATTATACGGTAAAACGGCCACTTCTTTCCATCGGTATCGTAACGGCAGCCTAATCGGGGCCTGCTTTAATTTTTAATTTAGCAATATCGAGGCGTTTATATATATAAATAACCGTTCGGCCTTCGTTATATATTATTTAATATTTAATTATTTTTAAATAATATACGGTTTATATATAAAAATTTATTTATATTTTTTATAATATTAATATATTATACTTTTTTAATTAATTAAAATAAATATCGTTATTATTTTTAATATTATAACGTTTTAATATATTATTTATAAATTTATAATTATAAAATTATAATAATATTTTATATTAATAAAAGAACGGCGGTACCGCACCGGCTTTATAAACGTATCTCTTTATTTTAATTACTCGTTATTAAATTAAATTATAAGCGGCCTGTTTTATAAAAAATTATTATATACCCTTTTTTATCGTTAATAAAGAGCGTCGTTAATAATAATAAACGCCTTATTCCTACCGAGCTATTATTAATATTATAGATTTCGAACTAGCGTAGCCGGTAAGTATAAACTTCTTTTACGCGCTTTTTCTTTTAAATTATTACGGGGTAGCTACGATCCTACGTTATATATTCTTTATTATAATTAATATAACGTTTCTTATTTCGTGATCCTTTTTAAAAGCACGCTTAGTCTCTTTTAAAATATATTATTATCGAGTAAGAGCCGTATCGTTATTATTTCTAATAATATTTTATTACGTAGCCGTAATTATAATAGCGATAATATTATTAAATACGGAGGTTAGCGTTATACGGTTCGTAATTAAAGATCTCGGAATCTTATATTAAGCCGTTATTATATAAATCTTTTATAACTTAAACGGAGCTCGTATATAAAATAAAGGAGGCGTAACGTATTTCGAAGTTTTTTAATAAGTTACGCTTATATTTTAAAAAAAATTTTAAGTTATATTTATTTATAAATAAGTTATATAATAATATAGTTTGATTATAAATATCTCGTAATTTTATTATTAAAATCCCTTTCGTAATAATTATTAACTTTTTATAAGTAAGTTATACGTTATTTTTAAAAGCGTTTAAAACTTATTTATTATTTTTTATATATTTATTTACCTCGTTTTTAAAAATAAAAATAATATTATTACTAAATAACTTCTTTATTATAATAGTTTCGCTATACTTAATTATTATATTAACGCTTTATATAATATTTATTAACCTTTTTTTTAAATATTATTAAATTAATTTACGCTTTTAATTATTATTTCGCGGTTTCGGCGAGCTAGGATAATAACTTTCGATTATTAAGTAACGGTATTACTATTACGCGGCGCGGATATAATTTAAGCTTAAGATTTAATTTATATAGCTTTAAAATTTTACGTAATTTAAGTAACGGTTTTTCCGACTATTTTTTATAATTCCCCGCGGGTTACCGGTATATTATTATTATTATCGAAGTGCGGTTATAGTTCGGTCGCTTCGGTTCGGAATTCCTTAATTATTTAAAAAATCTCTTTACGGATCTTTTTAAAGGCCGCTAAATTAGCGATTAGTTTCTCCAAATGCTTTAATCCTTTTTTAATACCTCTTTTCGATCTATTTTCACTACTAAGACGCGTTTACCGCGTTTAGTTATACGCCGCGACGTTATTACGCGGGTGATACTAGTTCTACGCGAGTCCGGCGCGATTAGCGTTAATAACTATCGGGTTATTTATACCGTAACGCCTTAGCTACGTCCCCTCGATAAAAGTTCGGCTAAGTTAATTTGACCTCGTAGATTTAAATAATAAGGTTTGTTTTTAATTATTCGATAGTTCGGTCGAGTTATTAATAATTCGAGTCTTTCTTTTCTCTCTAATACTTTTTAAAATATTATATATTAAAAATAAAAAGAACGTTCTTTTAAAAGGCGTTTAATGTAAAGTTCGAAGGATAGACCGAATATTAGTTCGGTTAAATTAACCGTATATTTTAAAAAAAGCTCTATTATTACTTCGAAAGAAACGGAATTAATATACCGATAAGCGGATCCTTTAAAAGTAAGCTCGCACGATTAATACTACCGGCCGCTCTTACACACTAATAGGACCGACCGGTAAAACCGACTTCGGAAACCCGAAAAAAGGATATTCTACACTCTTCCTTAAAATAAATAATTAAATAACCGCCGCCTAAATAAGAAACACCTGGTTTCCGTACGGAGTAATCGTTCGTAATACTACGGGATACTCTAAGCCCGACGTCTAACCCTAGATTCCTAAGCACCTAAACGTCGCAAAACATCGTCCCTTTTCCTTCTCCGACTCCGATACCGCCGGACTAAACGGCACGATTATCTAGTCCAGCGTACGTTACGGAATACGATATCCCTCTAAGCCGAGCTATTTATAACGGCAAAATCGATCAAAATAAGGTCGTCACCTTCTCGAAGGTGTAAAGGAAGGAAAAAAACTATACCGGCAAACCGTACGACATCTTTTACGATAAAGTACGGATATTTATCGAAACATGCCGACGGCTAGATATATTAAAAGACCAATACTATATAATCTTTTTAAATATTCTTTCCGGCCGTATAGAGGTATTCTATCTTAATTATATCGGACTCGAAAAGAGATAAAATAAGATATATTATCTAATAAACTCGTATTTTAATATAATAATAAATTACGCATAATATTTTACGGATTAAATAATAACCTCTTTTATACGAATAAAAAGTAAGAACGCTAAAAAATAATTTATCGAGGTCTTAAAAATCTTACTAAATAAAGTCCAGCTCATATAGCAAGCCCTCGGAAAAGGATTCGAAAAAGAGATCGCTCTCCATACCTTAATAATAAGAGCCTATCGAGGAGTTCCGGAACTTTTACCGACTCTTATTAATTAAAAATTAATATACGAAGCGTTATTTTTAAACCTTTACGTATCGCTAAATATAATAGCAAATTAAATATTATTAAAATAATATTTAACGGAGGAACTATATCGAAACCCGGTTAAAAATACGTACTTAATTAATAAACGGTTTATAAATAACCGTACAAAAAAAAACCGACCAGCCTACGGTAATAAATTATTATATAATAACCGACTATTAGGATAAAAAAAGATCTAGCGACCCGCCGGCACCTTTCGACCAAGATTACTATACAAGAACCGGAAGTTTGAATAAAAAACCTGCCGAATTTATTATAAATAAAGCTATTAATTAATAAACCACCTAGCCAAAGAATAGTTTCGAACAAGGAACTAATATCTCTAAACGTGTAATAATATTAAATAAGGCCCCTTTTTTTAAAATAAGTATAAAACGTTCGTTTAAAATTAAAAAAAGGATAAAGAAGAATTAAAAAATAACGAAAAAAAATACGAGTACTTCGATTTAAAAAATATATAATAAGGTATTACTTATTTAATAAACGCCGCGTTTTATTACCGGCTTATTAACGAGGATATCTACTCGGAAATTATTATATAAGTCGACCAATCTAACCTTAATAACTTATATAGCTAAACTTATTAAAAAGAGCTTTAAAATACCGGCGCCGCCTTATTTTTAATAATTAAAAAGCTTTAAATAAAAGCCTATATACGAGAAAACTTAAACGTATAAATCGATTAAACCTTAGAAAGCGTCGAAATTAAGTTCGGAAACTTAAAGCTTATTTTATTAATTAAAATAATTAATATACGGAATTTATTAAAAATAATAAAATATTATATCTTAAATATTATAACCCCTTTTTTATTTTTATTATATAACGCCGACCGGCTTAAAGCGTATTATAATAATATTTTTAATCTTATTATACAAAAAAACGATAAAATACTCTTTATAATTAAGAAATAAGGACACTCGTTTTTTAATACCGGCCGTATAAAAACGACGTTATATTTTATTAAAGAATAGCTTTAATACTTTTATTAACGTTTTAAACACCCTCGCACGGAGAAGCTTTATACTTTTTTAAAGAACGCCGGTTACGACGACATTGATCCTACTGTTCTCGACGATATCTAAAAGTTTTATTCTTAATACTAAGCGCACGATCCGGTATTATAAAGATTTAAATTTTTATTATAAAACGAATACGACTTTAATCATAAAATTATTATAAACGTTATTTATATTAACGAATAGAACGCACTTTATATAATCGATTCGAGTATATTCTTTTAAGCGGTTATATTCCTATATTCGCTTAGCGTACAAAATACTTAAAATACCCTTTATAAGTACTAGATATATGTATATTAAGGACCCCTTAATTATATTTCGTACGATCCGGGTACGTATTTTTAAAGAGAGTTTCGTAATTACCTATAAGTAACAAGAATTACTTATAAATAAATACCTATCGAAACTTATTAAATAATAAATAAAGTTAAACGAGTGCACGTTCCGTTACGTAGAGCCTTTGATATTTTATAAAAAGATCTCGGTTATTATATAAATATCGAAATAATACTTTAAATAATAATTAAAGCTTTAAATAATACGGCTAGCCTTAACGGCTTAATACCTACTTTACTCGTGTTTAAAATATACCCTCGCATCGACGGGAACTTATCACTATTACTAAAGATTTAATCACGAGGAGAAACTATACGGAAAATAATAAAAGTGTTTTAAAAAATACGTATAAATATCGATATCTACCGAGCTCTAAATACCCGGAATAGACTAATTATTTTTTTACCTTAATAATTAATTTAAATATTAATCTTAACCTATTAATAAAGTAAACAACCTTAACGAAACTATTATAAATACCTTTAAAATCTATACACCTTAATTATCTCTTATTCCTACGAGCTATTACCCATTGTATCGATAAAAGCGACTTCTATCGCACGTTTAGATACTCTCTCGTATTACTAACATAAACCTTAGTACGTCTTACTAGGTTTCTTTTAGAACCTAGATAGCGTTTATTACACTTAACTAATAACTTTATAATTTATTATCTTATAGAGTTCTAGCTTTAAGCTAAGGGCCTATTATTTAACCCTTCGATTTACGCGGCGTAATATATTAATCATTATTTTATCTTTATTATTATAATAGTAGAGTTGTTTAAAATTAAATTCCGTTACTTTTTTATTATACTTATAAACGTAATTAAAAACTATTCTCGTTATATAAACCGTAGGAGCGGTTTCGTACTCTTTAAAGCGCTTTTTATTAAAATTTTAAAAGCATATATCGCTTATTTTATAGTACTCCTTAACTTAGGTAATAATTTTATACTAAGTGGTAGCATCTTAAATAGCGGTCTTTATAAATTTCTCCACATCTTTATAAGTAATATAAAAGAGGAGCTCTTATTTTCGAATTTCGTCGTTTATATTATATTTTTAATATAGTTGTTTCATTTTTTTAAAAACTTAATAATACTAATATTATTAAATTATAACGAAGAGAAGTAGTTTAAATTAAGTATTAGCGGCTTTATCCGGTTATTTATAAGTTTAAATAATTAAGTTATCCTTTTAAAGGAACTATTATTTATGTTCGCGGGCAAGTTACCTAGCTTATCCTTTTATTAATTAGCTATTTCCGCGTCGTTAAAAGTTATAATAACAGCTAGATTAGCGTTAATCTAGCTCGATAATAATAGTATCAAGTAGGTAGTTAATAATAAAAAGGGGGGAATAAACGTAAGTAAATCTATAATTAAAATGTCGATTATTTAATTATTTCTCGTTAAATTCTACTTTATTAATAAAGAAACTATTATTCCGTTCTTTTTTTAATAACTTACTTTAAATTTTTTATCCTTATAAGATTATATAACTTTACGGATTTAATTTCCTTTTTAAAGATTAAGAGATTCTATTTTTAATAAATATAAAGTTTTAATTATAATCTAGTTTATTTTATTTTATTTAAACTATTTAATAATTAATGTCTAAGAGTCGGCTATTAAAATTATAATTAAGCTTTAATAAATAAGCTTTATTAAACTTTTAAATAAAGAATCTCGTTTTTATACCGTAATATTTAAAATATTAAACTATTAAGTAATATACTTCCTACGTATATTAAGTATATTTACGTCTTTTAATATATTAACGTGTTTTATTTTACCGTTTAAATCGTAACCTTTTTTATTCTCGATTTCGTTACGTAGTATAATATTTTAATTAAATTATTAAGGGTTTTCTTATATTTTATTAACTTAGTTTTCCGGTATTCTTTCTCTCTTTTTTACTTATTTTTTTCTTTCTTAAATATCTTTTTCTTTATAAAAAAGATTTAACGATAAAAGTCAGCCTATTCGAGGAAACTATAAAAATATATAATTCATATTACTATAAACTACGGTCGGTACTCGTAAAGTTAGCCTTTTATTAAACTACTCACACGCGGCCTTTTTTTTAAAAAAGAAAATATCGTAAAAGTAATAAAACGAACGTTTAAATATATATTAAAAAGTATATATTTATTATTAATCTATCGTATATCGAAACGTATCGCGAAATTAATATTATACCCCTCTATATTATATAACTAATTGTTCGTGCCTCAGGCCGCGATTTCCTGGCCCTACTATAGTATAAAGGTATGCCCTTAAAGAAAAGGCATAGTATTACGATCGGCGGGTTAGTCCCCCGCGGGGTAGCACTTAAGGCGTAGAATTAAATAGAAATAACCGTCTAGTTATTTTTAGAGCTTTTATTTTATAGCGTAGTAATTAATTTAAACACACTATAATAGTGAAATTCGATACTTATAATATAAATTAAATCTAATTAAAAAAGTACTTTATAATTATATAATTAATTTAAATATTTAAAAAATATTTCTTAATATTAATATTATAAAAAATATAATTAATTTCTTTTTAAAATCGTGCGGCGGCGACCGCGTTAATAAGTATTAAGAAAAGGCTTTTTATAAAGATATAAATATTATTTCCGGCTAATTCGTATTAATTATAAATATTAAGATTAAATATAATATTTTAAATAAAAATATATAAATTTTTAATAAAACCGGCTTTATAATAATTATAATTAAGTTAATACTCGTTATAATACGCGCCGATCGTTATAAAAAAGCGAAATCGGTTTTACTTAATAATCGAAAATAATTAACGGCTATTAAATATATTCCGCCCTTTTTAATTATTTAAAACTAATATTACTTTATTAACTAATTTCGTAAATATAGTTTATTAAGTAATTAAATAATTAAACCGACTTTTAACGGCTAAACTAATAACGAAACGAGCTTAAATTTCATTTAATATTTTAATAAATATATTAAAACGCGTATAAAAAGCATTTGTTATTTTTTAATTTTAAACGGCCACGAAAGCTATATTTCGGCCGAATTTATAAAATATTATAAAAATAACGGTATTACTACGTTTAATATATTTCTTTATTTTTTTAATTCTTTTAACCTTTAAATATAATACTTTACTTTCTATTAAAATATACTTTTTAAAGGAAATTAAGTTATATAATAAAGTTAAAATTCTTTATTATTTTTTAAGGCCGCGTATTTTATTATTCTTATAGAGAATAATATTAAATTTAACGTATTTAATTTAATACTTTATTACTTAGATAAGATAATTAATAAATTAAATATATGTTTTTAAACGTTTATATTTCGCTCGTCGCGTTTAAAAATAATTAACATTAATATATACTTTATAAAAAATTAAAAAAGCCCTTATTATATAGAAATCTTAAAAGTTATAAAACGAGAAAATAAAAGGGAAATATTTAACGATTAACATATACGAAACAATGGGTTTATTAAAGCGGAGGGCTATTAATAGAAGGCGCTATAATATCTACGGCGAAATAAGTTATAATACGTAAACATATAAAAAAGATATAAATTAAGTAATAAAATAAATAAAAAGTAATTTTAATTAATTTAAAACGTTAAGATTAAATTAAATTATATAAAAGTAATATAATATAAAAAAGTGGCCGACTTAATAATATAATTAATTTAATAATAAACTATACTAATATTTTTAATATTTAAATTATATAATAATTAATAAAACTAAAACTAATATATTAATATTTAAACTTATTTAATTTTATTATATTTATTTAATTTAATATAAAGCTTTACATCTAGCTTATTTAATATTTATATAAGGTATTAACAAGGTGGGGGTGACAGCGAGGGGGGGTTAAATCTAAGCCGATTTTAGATTTGGTAAGCTTGCGTTAGCTACTTAATTAATGCCCACCTAGGCCCTAGTGTTTACTTACCTAGTGTAGGCGGCAATAAGGAGCTCCGTCGGCCATTGTGGTTCCGACAGAGATTCCGGAGATTGCACACCTTCCAACAACAACACCCAATTATGGACGTTGCAGCAACGTACTTGGTTCAGCCAAGATCGAGACAAGTGTTACTTCTTCAGGTTGACTTGTGTTTTTCGGAACAGCTTTGCAGGAGCACAAGCCTTTGCAACAGGGTTATTGTGATGCAGTCAGTATGGCAACTGTCCAATAGTCATATGGAAAGTGATTGACAAACCTTACTTCAAGATTGTATGATTTTACTAAGCAAGCTTTGGCAGCAAGAGCATGCTGGAGTCTCCAATAGAGCCAAATGGTGAGTGAGTATAAAGAAGGGAGAGAAAATGATAGACAGCACGGCAGACAGTCTTAACCCAAAACACGTAGGCTGCTAACACTATCCCACAAGACCGAACGTTGTTGAATTGGTAACGTAAACCACCAAACAATAAAGAGGCAAAGGTGGCATGGACGAAACCAACAAGTCTGCTGGGGTGGGAGTTGAGCCCACGACTGGTCAGTGGTAATGAAGAGACGCATTTCCTAACACTGAGCCATCTTATTTAACAACTGATATAATAGTATGTACAGGCAGTATGCCCCCTAAGCATGGTCTGATAGGTAAGGTAAGCAATGGCTCCCTATTATTCATACCTGCTAAGAGTGGTCACATTCTAGACACCCTCTTGTGACTCTCTGTCATCTTTAATAATTCACTAATGTATTGTGCTATAGGGACTCTGGTGCTTGCTTACCTTAGGCCTACATTGAATGCAACGAAGCAGTTAATCCTTGACAATCTCCATGTATTCAATGCATCTTATCGCAACTGTCAATGCTCCTGGGTATGGGTGTACAAATAATTACTACCTTCCACCTTCTCATTCAATTTCTCCATCATCAACACAACCGCCAAAAAGAACTCACATCACCGCCTCTCTTTCTTGGTCTAACAAAGACCCATCAACACTACCTTCGACACATCCAGTCATCATTGTCTCTATTGGGCCAAAAGAATGCCTACCTACGGGATCCAGCTTCTTGACGTCCTGCCTCATGCAGGCTTCGTCATTAGTAACCGCAAGCCATTCACCAAGCGCCCACAGCGCGACAAGTTGGTGAAAACCCAGTTCCGCCACGCCAATGTTATCGGCGGCGCCTACAACAAGCGAAACGAGTCCCGTCGCGCCCTCGACGTTGCACTCGAGGCCGTGTTCGTGACCGCCGCCAAGGAGGATGTGCGTGCTGCCCTGAACGAGGACGGATACCTGGACTTCGTCAACGAAGTCAAGAAGCATGTTGAGTGGGCCCAGCAGCTCAGCAGCTCGGTCTTTTTGGACTTCTTCACCGCCCTGCTCCGCGCCCGGGTCGGATGGAACGTTGCGCCCCGCGAGCCCCGCGACCCTGACAAGCAGTCGGCCACCGCCAAGGCCGCCCAGGCTCTGCTGGACCTTGAGCCTGGCCTCTAGGAGAAGGCACAGGTCGATCTCGAGTTCTACCAGATGGCCAGAGGATTTGACGAGAGCGAAGATGAGGACAACAAGGATGACAATGATGATGGCACCGCTGCCGCTGCCGCTGGTGGTAGCGATGAAGTCGACATGCCCGTCAAAGATGAGAACGCTCGAGAGGGAGAGGATATGGAGCAGCAAGTCGACACCGGTGTCAACAAGCTGGAGATCGACGATTAGTTGAAGAACGAATGGCAGGGCTTGGAACCAAGCTAGAGGAGGATCATTGCGGCCTACCATGTCCACCGGCAGGAAGACTTCCCGATTCACATGCCCCCTCGCTACCTGCACCCACCCCCAAAACCGAAAGAGAAATCAGTTGATCATATTAAGACAATGCGGAGGACATCTGGAGTTCCCCAGCAGTTGGCCGGCGAGCTAGATTAATACATCCCCACTGAAATTTCTCTTCTGCATATGTTCATCTCTTGGAATTTGTCTTCTTGTGATTGCGTCAACTAGTGCTTTTCTAGGCTCCAGTGTAGGCAGTATTAGCCGTGCTGAGCCCTGTCGGGCATTTTGGCTCCGACGGAGATTCGGAGGCGATTCGCAGAAATCCTCATAACTATCATATTCACAAAACTGTTTTCACTTGTTTCAATGCTTTGCACACGTACATATTAGCACTGTACACACTGTGATAGCGGACCTGGCAGCCGTACGACCTGACAGATTCCAAGTCCAGAATGCCTGGCATCGTCACAAAAAGGTCTGGGTCATTTGCGAATTTCGGGTTTGCTCCTGCTGTCAGGATTACTTGAATGGTAACAGGCCCATCAGAAGAATCCTTTACATTAGAAATCCAGTTATATAGATGTGATAACACCGTGAGAGACAGGTGGCTAACTACTTAATCCAGGGTACCTATTCTGGTGAACCTCTATTGTTTCTTTCAGTCCTCGACCTTGTACTCACTGCTTTCCCCCTGAACAACCATATCTGAGGTTGTATTTACCACTACTCTAGCGGCTATAAAAGTGCCTTAACTTCCTTCTTCTAGCACAATTCATTCCTCCTCAATACAACACCAAAGCTTGACTTGCACCATCAAGTCCTATCTATCAGAGTTTGCAGAACCGACGCCTACGTTCGATGGCAAGCCCAAGAGAAAGACAAGAATCTGGAGACATCCCTTGGCTCAAGGATGTTTTGCCTCGCGCAGGCCTCGTGATCGAGAAGCAAAAGCCCTTCCTTGCCCGCAACGTGCGCGACACGATTTGTCTTCAACAAGCTCCAATAAACCACAGGAGCCTCGATCCCGCTTTCAAGTCAATGTTCACCGCAGCCGCCAAACCAGAGCTGCGTGCCAAGCTGAAAGAGCCCGTCAAGACTGCCACTGACGACGAGAACAACAATAACAACGGCAACGATGACGACGACGAGAGCGGTTACCTCGACTAATATGTGGACGCTGTCAAGGCTCAAGTCCAATGGGCCGAGACACTGACGAGTTTCGTCTTCCTCGACTTTTTCACCGCGCTCGCGTTCAGTGGAACGAGACTCCAGTTAGCCTCCGATACGGAGAAGCACTGCAGCACCGCGAAGGCCGTCCAGTCGGTTGTTTGCGGGTGCGTTGAAGAATCCGGGTCTTCTGCCGCCGCCGTCACGGGTGCCGCCGTTATTGTTGTTGTAGGTGTCGGTCTGAATGTCGTTGCCCGTGAGTCGAGACGTCAGATCCTTCAGGCCACAGGTCCGGGAATAGGCGCCGCGACCGACACCGAAGACGTCGGCGACCGCGGTCTGCATCGAGGTGTCGACGACGCGGCCGTGCGCATGTGTAGGTTGTTCTCGACCGAGTGGCCCACGAGCACCGTCTCGCCGTCCATGTACTGCAGGAGCAGCGCGCGCGTGTCCCGCCAGTGGGACAGGCACTGCTGAACCCGGAGCCCGACCTCTAGAAGAGCGCCGAGCTTGACATGCGGTTCCTGGAGCTGGCAGGCGGACTGAGCGAGCCCGAGGATGAGGATTAAAGACACTGCGCTTGGGACCACTATACAAGGCGTACTCCCGTGCGACATACGGAAAACCGCCAAGCACTCTACTGTTGCAGTATCCCACCACGGGGAGGACATCACCAAATATGGAAGGGGAAGGAACCAGTTGACTATAAGATGGAACCCCCCCTGTATAGTTCTCTAGCAGATGCCTTCGGAAATTCATCAAGACATCACAACTGAATTACTCTCCTGTACCGATCATATTGCAACGTGATAATGCTTCGATATACTCTTAGCTGAATATGTCAATGCTTTTAGTCTATCTGGTAATAGACATTTGTGAAACCATAGTAAAATCCTCCCACTGTCCATATGTCACAGCCGCAGCCGATGCCCCGCAACCAGCCCCGCGAACGCAACGACGCGGTACAGCAGCCCAATGCAGAACACGACCAACACGTTGAGCCAGAGCCGGTCGAGGCGGAAGCCCGTCGCATGGGCGGCGAGGTCGACCTGGTACAGGTACGCGAACGGGCTGACCATCTGGCCGAAGTAGAGCTCGGCGAACCAGGAGCCCGGGCTCGCGCGCCAGAGCCACTCGACGCCCCAGTCGCGCGCCTGCGCGAGGCTGGGCGCGGCGCCGCTCAGGATACCGACGACCAGGCTCAGGATGGTGGCGAACAGGGGCGCGTCCTCGCGCCGCGCCGCCATGGACACGCACGCGGCCAGGCCGTAGATGGCCCAGAAGTAGACCAGGTTGGCCACGAAGGCGATGCCCCACGACAGGCCCCCGGGCACGGCCAGCAGGATCAGGAACGTGGTCAGGTGCAGGCAGGCCAGGGCCATGCGCGGGATCACGGCCGCGACCTTGGCGAGGAAGTAGGCGGTGCGCGAGTGGCCCGCCTCGGCCTCGCGGCGGTACAGGAGCGTCTCTTCGGAGAAGACGCGCACGGCGGGCGAGGCGCCCGAGAGGCCGATGGCGATGGCGGTCAGCAGGGCGAACTCGGGGACGGATTTGAAGTCGGCCGCCACGGAGAGGACATTGTAGGGCTCTTTGTAGAAACCTGCAATAGCACACTTCCTGTTAGTAACTGGATGATCTAAAAGCACACCGCACGCGCAAATGACACTTCGGTGGTTCTCACCTTTAAACATAATCCCTTTCTTCCCGTTCTCCGCCAACCCGATCAAGAAGCCCGCGACCGAGGACAATCCCATCTCGAAGAAGAAGGCGGGCTTGGCGCGATACTGCTGGAGCATGGCGCGGCGGAAGCAGAGCCACAACTGCTTCAGGCGAGGGGCACCGCGCTTCTTGAGGGCCTGCTGGATGGCCGTGTTATCCGAAGTCGCGAGGGAGAGGACGGAGCCGTGCTTGTCGCGCGGATGCTTGCCCGAGGCGCTGTCCTTGTTGCCCGAGGCGCTGGCCCAATGCGCGATGAGGCTCTCCTTGGAGATGTCGCCGCTCTTCTTGTAGACGCGGCCGTTGCCCGTGATGATGTCCGTGACGACGTCGCCCGCATTGCCGTGCTCGGGGAAATGGAAGCCCAGGTTTTCGAAGTAGGGCTGGACCCCTTTCTCCGGTCCCTCGTACAGGAGCTGACCGTTGCCCAACAGGATCAGACTGTCCAGCATTTCGAAGATCTCCATGCGCGGCTGGTGGATGATCACGATGATCGAAAGGCCCAGACGTGCGATGGCCTGGAGCGTCCGCATCATGGACACGGCGGACGTAGCGTCGAGCCCGCTCGTCGGCTCGTCGAGGAAGATGGACATGGGCGCCGCCGCCAGCTCCATGCCGATGCTGACGCGCTTGCGCTGCCCCCCAGAAATCACCGGCTTGCCCACGCTGCCGACGAGGGAGTCGCGCACGTGCGCGAGCTCGAGGCACTCGATGACGGAGTGGACGTGGCTCTCGATCTCGGTGGCCGTCCAGGTGCGCGGCAGCCGGATCTGGGCCGAGTGCAGGATGTTCTCGTAGACGGTTAGCTCGGGTAGGACGATGTCGTCCTGCGGTACGTAGCCGATGAGCTTCTTGTAGCGCTTGATCCTGCCCGGGCTGTTGTTCACCATGACGGCGCCGCCCGTGTTCGTGATCTTGCCCATGAGGAGGCGCACGAACGTCGACTTGCCCGCGCCCGACCCGCCCATGACGGCCGAGAGCGTGCCGCGCTCGATGGAGCCCGTGACGCCCTGCAAGATGGGTTTCGGCGCCGACCGCGGATGGTATTGCAGGCCTGAGTAGGCGAAAGACAGACCAAGGCGGGACGCGTCAGTAGCTTTTCTCATAGACTCAACGAAGCCCCGCAGCTGGGCCGGTAGTTCCTCTTGCATCTCTTCAATGGGTCTCCCCTGTAGTTCCGCCATATGTATAACATCCTGGAAGCCGCTCCACGTACCGTCTCGAGGGTGATATGTGGCATCCATGGGTAGAGACTCCTGGTCGCGCTCCTTGGAAAGCGCTCGGTAACGTGTCATGGCCCTTTTAATACCGTCGCCTAATGTCCTTGATCTTTTCATGATACCTACACCAGAGCTGTTTGCCCACTTGCGGCTCCGGGCGCGGAGAGTGAGAAGAATAACGCCCACGATAAGCAGACCATCGATGATTACGGGTATCCCAATTGGGATAAGGAAGACTTCAAAACTCGATCCCTCCGGACACCGGCTCCCACCACTGCACGGGGTGGGCGCAGAGGCGCCTGGCTGGCAATAGGTTCGCTCTGGACACTTTGTCATCTCCTTCCCGCCTTTGGGACAGTAGTAGCCCGCGGGACAAACGACGGGCTCGAAGGGCCCCATCGCGACCGTGATGCCATCGAGCGCACAAGGGTCTCCCGCTAACCTAGACTGCTGACAGAGGGTAATGGCGGGGCAGAACTGCGGCAGCGAATTCACCGTGCTGTTTCTGCACAGGAAGCCCTCGCTGCACCCATCCTTCTGCCATGACTCCACCGTCTGTATCTGCATGGGCATGGCACCTTCCCGCCAGCAAGGAGCTGCGTCGACCATGGGCTTTTTGTTCCTTTGCTGCTCGGCGGCCCGGTAGAAGGCGGTTGAGAACGTGGTCTGGTTCTGGCCCGTGCAAGCTTTGTCGTATACGCTCATGGCGTCGTCGACCGGGAAGAAGGACTTGTTGTCTCGATCCCATCTTAGGGGTTTCGCTGTGTCCGGCCCGTTAGATGCGTCGTCGACTCTGCCCCCCGCTTCCGCCCCATCGTGCAGAGGCGCAAACCACTTCCCCGTCGTTACGTTGTAGACTCCCTGTGTTTGGTTTCCGATGCATTGCCAAGCTACTCCCTTTGGACGTGTTGGGTCCGTACGCCTCAGGGCACACAGGCACGCCTCTGTGTCGAGGAAAACGGGCCCTCTTGGTGGAAACTGAGGGAAGTAGGGATCCTGTGGGAGTTCTCCTGCGTTCGCCAAGTTTAGCACCGACATGACTAGAACCGAGTAGTTGGAATATAGATCGAGAGGAATCCGGGTCCTTTCAAGACGTGCCACTCCTTGCCGACTCCGACGGGTAGACCTTCGTCGACCGATGGCAAGATATAAATTGTAGTATTAGTGTCGGAACCCATGGCGGAAACTGCTGACGGGATAATATTGCCGGCCATGGTTTTAACAGAGCGCCAGCTCTGGCGGTGACCATGATCCCCAGTTTATAAACGATGGCTACATGTAGGCAGCTAACCTAAGAGAGGTTGCTATTTGGGACCCAAGCTGCAAATCCGTCCATCTTTCCCGTTTCATCTAGTGTAGTCGAAAACATGTCAGACTTTAGTGTCATGATATGGGCTCGGACTGCTCCGCCTTGCACGCCGCACACGTAGGCACTTCAGCTCCGTAGAAAACAAGACTTGGATGGGAAAAGATTGGACGGGACGGCGAGCGGAAGTTGAGATTACTATGGGGATGGGTCCCACCAGTCATCTTGTGCTCCGTTAGGATTTGCTAAAAATACAAATTTGATGATTACCTAGTTGATTTAGTGACTCGCTAGTCGAAGAATTGGCCTGACAGCTCCAAACTGTCGGGAAGTCTGTGATTAGCAGTCTATGAAATGACCTGTATGCGTTCACGATTGACTGTGGGTGTAAGTAAGCGCGGTCTATTGCCGGGTTCATACGTACCTCTTTGTGCAACCTCAATGCGGTCTTTTCTTATTTCAGTCAGCAGGGAAACCAGCATTTCGCTTCATATTGAAATTGGACATGCGAAACTTGCATGCTGAAGGAGGCACGATTACGTCGTTTGCGCTGGGGTGTCCACTTGCTGAGCCTCTGCTTACTACGGCAGATACGCTAAGCTTAGATGAAGATCAGTTTCCAGCATCTCCATAATAGGCAGCAACTTAGCATATTTCTCTCTGCTTCACTTTTTCCCGTCGAGCAGAACATGCCATTCTTAATCCAGCGTTGGATTTGTGCGTTAATCAGTCACAAAGTCCGGTTCGTTTGGTCAGTTATTGTGGCTCAGACCGTGAAATTAGACATCATGTCCCATTAAGCATCCATACATTACTGATTATTGGCTTCTTACATAGCGATATCCGCCGACATACACCCCTCAGCACCATCTTATCGCAACTCAGATAATCAAAGCTGACGTGAGCGGGAGGTTCCTGCTGCTGCTGCCAACATAGACCTTGTACTCGCCCGTCTGGAGTTTCCACTTCTGCGCCTCGACATCCCAGATACTCAAGTCGCGTCTCGTGAGCTCGAACTTCACGCTCACCGTCTCACCCTTCTTGATCAGTGGCTTCTCGAACCCACGCAGTTGTCGGATCGGGTTGCCCTCGCCGGGGATACCTATGTACAGCTGTGCGACCTCCTTGCCATCCATGCTACCGGTGTTGGACACCTTGGCGCTGGCTGTAGCAACCACGTCCCATAAGTCTGTCTGGCCGCCCTCGGCAATGACGCCTACTGGGTAGGCTTGGGACGGGGCATCGGTCTTGGCGACGGCCAGGTCGGCATACTCAAAAGTTGTATAGCTCAAACCATATCCAAATTCGTAGCGCGGAGTAATGTTGCGAGCATCGAAATGACGGTAGTCAATGAAAACACCCTCTTCAAAATCGGCTTGCGGGAACGTCTTGAACTGTTCAGGTGGTGTGGACTGGGCTGGGTTAAGTAGTGTGCCGTAGTCAGTCTCATCGCGTGCAACCGTGTACGGAAGGCGACCGGATGGGTTGGTTTTGCCATACAGAAGCGAAACCAACGCCTTGCCGCTGTCCTGCCCGGGAAGATGAGCGTAGATTATGGCTGTCACGTTCGGATGGTCGACAAATGTATCGACCATGCGAATGCCAGCATTATGGAAAACCACAATGGTGTTGGCGCATTGGTCCGCAACGTTCACGATGAGCTTGTTGGTGAACTCGTCTTGGAGATTAGGTCGGTCGTAGCCTTCTGAGGCCCAGGCGTTTCCAACCACTATGCAGGCGTCCGAGGTAGGGTTGACGCCAGGGTTCTCCGACTTAAAGTTCCAAAACAGTGCCGTGCCGTCCTCGTATGCCTGAGCAACCAATGCATCGTGAGGTGATATGATTAGGTTTTGCGCCGTCGCTCCTGAGCCACCACCCGAAACGATAGTCCCGTTGGCGGCAATGGCCGAGTACGCCAGACTAACGTTACCAAAGAAGCCGATGTCTAGTTCAGTGATGTTTGCAGATTCGGCACCCATCGCCCATGGAGAAAAGGTCTGCCCAGCTGCCGCGGCATCCGGGTTGTTGCGATTGGGCGACTTGGCAGAGTACCCATATAGCGAGATGAGCTTCATCTTTGACGAATCCAGAGGGAGCGCTCCATTCGTATTCTTAACCAAGACATGGCCTTCGGCTGCCCCATCGAAGAGCGTGGGCCTTGCGCTGGAGTTCCGAGCGTCGACAACTTGATGAGGCTTGAGGAGGTCTTTGGGCATTCCGACGCCAGGTTCAGGGAATTCAAGCTTATCTTGTCCCATCTGGTACCAAGACGCAATAATCCTGACACACGTTAGCTTCTGTTGCATATTTCAGTAAGTGGTCATCCTCTTACCTGGTAACCATGTTGTCAAGCTGAGCTTCAGGGACGGAGCCGTTATTCACAGCTTGAGTAAGGTTGCCGGCCCAGAAGTCACTGCCGCTCGGCATCGCTACATCGAGTCCACCAAGAGCCGAGGACACTCCAGAATGCTGAGCCCCCCAATCAGACACAACCCAGCCCTGAGTCATGGTGGTTAGAATAAACTTAGTCAGACATCCAGGGAGGGTGCACTTCTTACCTGGAAGCCAAGCTCTCCCTTCAGGAGTCCATTTTGAGCCTTACTGTTTTGGCAAGCATACGAATTGTTGAGCCGGGTTTCAGCGCACATAATGTTCCCTGTGCCGGCTCTGACGGCGTCGGCAAAAGGCCTTCACTTCGTGTTAGGATGCAACATCAAGCTAAGGAATCTGACTTACCAGAGATACAGCTCGTGTATTGTCTTATCATCGACGTTCGAGCTGACGGATTCTACATGCTCTCCAGATCGAGTTGGGAGGCGATGTGTTTCTTGTTCTTGAGCAATGAAGTGCTTGGTTCTGTCAGCTAGAGCTTTGAACAAAACAGCTTAATATGGCTTACTTTGGTACTTGTGATAACCCCCATCTTCTGGACACCAGTCACAGTCTCGTAGACCAGACTGCCATCAAGGTACGGATCGGCGAGAAGCCTACAGGATATCATCAGTTAGCATGGTTGACGCCCTTGATATCTTGGTAGGCCGAACTCACTTTCCCAGTTTCTGCCACCACGAGCGGTACGCCCATCGGACCGATGCAGGGCCCGAGTAGGACGTTCACTCCTTTAGTCCTCGCCTCACCTCCCATAAACTGTGCTCTCTGGTGCGTGAGCTCTTTGTTCCAACTGAACGTCCGAGTTAGCTACGTATTACCAAACGAGGACCTCATACAGCAGAAAGGCTTACCTTGCACCAGCGTGCATGCCGGAAGGCCACGAGTAGACGTAGTCGGTTGCTCTAACGCCATTACCGGCGTCTGCCAGAGATAATCCTGAATTGCCTGTCAGCAGCAGCTCCACCTCTCCGTGTCTGGACGAACTAACCTGGGAAACCAAGCCGTGGTACACTCGAAATGAAACCCGAGCATCCGTTGTCGACCGTAGCGCCACCAGTCAGATTCACCTGAGGATAATTGTAAGTATAGGCCTAGCACCTATCGGGGAGAAGGGTTGATACCTTTTCTTCAAGAGTCATCTGAGCAACCAGTTCTTTGGCTCGTAGTACAGCATCTGCCCAAGCTCCATCCGGGGTCATTTGTGCTGCGGAGTGGTGATTAGTCTCACTCTATTATGGTGCGATGCTAAGGAAGACCTACGAGTTGGATACACCGGCTCAGACTGTCCATAGAAGAAGGCATCTTCGGCGATGGGGTTCTCCTGGGCAGCGGCGATTGCTGACAGGCAGGCTAAGCCAGGAACGAGGGAATACAACATGTTTGCAAGTACTGGGGAGCCCCGTGTGCTCTGTCGTTTTCGAGTTGACCAGTAAGGGACCTCAAATAATTCTTACACCTCGGACGGGGAGAACCAAGTATTTATCAACCTGCCACGAACCCACCCTGCCATCCCATTCCTCCTTGTCATGACGAAGAGTGCTTGTATGGCACAGGGATTTGGTTGATGTGTCTGGCGAACACTATGGCGGAGGAGGTCAGAAGCGGCCTAGCGTGTCGGGTCACTACCGATAAAGGCTACGGCAACTAGGCGATGGAGCAACATGACGGGCGGCCGCTAGGAGATGATTCGATGGATGAACCGTTGGTGGGCAATACTGTCGAGAGAAGGGCGGTAAAGGGGACCGGGAATAGACAGCTTAATCGGGCCGGGCGCGAAGAGTCGACCACGAGACTGCTAAATTCTCCATCATGTCGGGGTAAAGCAGGAATGTAAGTCTTGGGGTGGAGAGAAAGTCGGGTGGAAAGCTGGTGGTCTGCGGGGCTCTATCATTTTCCCCATGGTGTAAATCCTTGCTAGCACCGGACGTTGAAGTAAGGACCGAGGGACCAAAAAAATCTGGGGCGGAAGAACATACGATGCAGGACGGAAGACGTGAGAGTTGGGTGATGGTCGGATGCTCAATCGTAGAACGAATGCGAAAATTGCGAAGGAGGACGTATGAATTTCGTCCCTTCCTAAAGTGGTACTGACCGTCGTCTTGGACACATGCGATGAACTGCTAAAAGCATCAAAAGAACTCCGAACTTTATTATTACCAGATTGCACGCACTGACAGGGAGGTCGAGATTGGACGGCAAATACCGGTGACACAGCACTGGGACAGAACTTGGGGGAAAGTTGGGGAAAGTTGGGGCACCACATTTGGGCTTGTGGGGAAATCAATCAGTCATGCAAGGAATCATGCACCTCGGCAAATACGGGATCGCGAAATGCAACACTCATCCATCAGTGTCCTACGTACCTCACTTGATTCATTACAGACATTAGGGATTATGCTTTCCATCTCAATCAAGCACGAGGTAGGCCATCACAGTCAGTTAGTACGTAAAGTAGGTAATGCAACAGATGCCAGCAATGTTCCAAGCACTACGGGATGGCTAGCCTCACGTTCAAGTCCTTATCGATTACGATCACGTCATGCCGGAGAACCACTACCCCATAAAGCATCGTGAATACAAAACACAAGTCATAACATACAAGACACACACGGTGAGATACATACGTCACGACAACTACTACACAAGTACAGGCATCACAATTATGAGGGATCACAACTGCGAAGCACCACAATTCATACAAGGGGGCACAAGCTGCATTCTACGAGGAAGCACACTACAAGCTACAATCTAGAAGCTACGAGATTCCGTAGCGATGACGAGGTAGTTTACACAAACTAGTTTAAGCGTCGTTGCGGACGGCTCGCAGTTTGATCGTCTTGGGGTCGTGGACGGACAACAGTTTACAGCCTTGGACGTGGGCTACCAATAGTTTATGGCCTTGGAGCTTGGGCTGCTCGCAGTTTAATCGTCTTGGAGTCGTGGAAGGCGCTCCCAGTTTTAAACGTCTTGGTCGTGGATGGCTTGCAGTTTAAACGTCTTGAGAGCTTGGGACGACAGGCAATCTAGACCTGTGGAGTTTGGCCCGGGAAGAGAGTGAAAGAGTGGTGGAAGGGGAGAGTGAGGAAGGTAGAGGTACGGGAAAGGTAGAAAGAAGTAGGAATGTTGTAGAATTGGGAAAATGAAATCTGGGGAAAGGTCCCTCTATTTAAATGTTTTCAGAAAGCTGCTGCCTTAGATGCAATCAGTCGAGAGAGGATTGATTTCGAATTGGGAACAATAGAATTGCCTTATTGATAAGCACATTGCGAATTGGGCCGCAGGTGATTTCAAAATTAATCAGTCACTTTGGCCCAGGCAGTTTTGCACGCGTATGATTGAATGTGCTACAGGAATCACACCTCCCCACAGTGTAATAACGAACAAGACCACGAGTCCTTCACCACACTGTTTTCTTTTTCAAATTCAGATACAGCCCACGTAGAAACACAACCATTGCAAGTAAGAGAGGAGGGTGAAGAATGACCAACACCATAGAATTTGTACAGTAATTGCACCCTATGATGCCAGCTTACTCTATGACACTTTGTTTTACTTTCTCCTGTTTAGCCAAAGCCATTAAGGCAACAGTAGTAGCTGGCTGACTGGGTGTTGATTTGGAAAATTTCGCCCGCATCATACTTTCATCTTCTCGGAAGTTTGGCCAAAAGGGAGGTGATGTTGGTCAGTTGACCCAAGATTAGGCAGCTAGCTAGCTGTATCGTCCTGAGAACTATCCTGGTTACGGGCCATTGCAAAGTGTTGAGATTAAGGTGAAATTCGATTGCTGCCATATGAATTCCCAAAGAGTTGTCAAGCTGGCTTTCTCGTCCCTAGGGCGTCGTATTGGCCGGGTGAATAGCAGTATCAACAACCGACCATTGAACATTTGGTGACGGCCATTACATGGTTTGATAAATCTATGGCAGAGATACTGTTTCATTCCCGAAGTGCGAGGTGCCCAGTCATTTCACTGTAAGAAAATGTGAAAGATTTGACCCAATACACTTCAATAAGTATGCTTCGTCCGAACTCTGGGTCCAGCCAAGGTATGATGTGCCAGCACACTTGGGAACTTGTATACATGGACTTTATTCACACCATAATAATCCCCATTCTTTGGTCTAAGCAGTTGCAAGTAATGCCACTTGTACCAGGTAAGCTAAAGCACCCCCTTACGGGCCACCCCCTCACGGGCCACTTTACAGAGCTACCGTTACCCCTGTAATTAAAGCCATTTCTACGGCTAGAATTAATATAAATACACTATCTTTTATTGTTTTTAATAATAATATAGTCCTCCGCCTCTGTATTATTATTTTTTATAGGTTTTATAGCGTTACGAGGCCCTCTTAGCATTTCGATATCGCTAGCTTCGTCTTTATATATAACTCTACTCTTTAACCTCCGCTTGGCTCAGCGTATATTAGTTATATAAATAAATCGTTATCTCGGTGCGATTTTTATTTTTTAACATATTTTCGTAATTTTATTATTGAGTTTAGTTTAAAAATAATCGATTTAAGTTTTAAAATACGCGATTTTATTAACGCTTTAATTTAAAGCCTTATTAATCTTTTTAATAAAAAATCGTTAAAAAAGTAATTTAAAAGTAAAGTTTGTTATAATTAATTTTTAACTATTATTTTATAATACTTAATTATTAAAAAGTGTATTAATAAGTATTAAAACTAATTTAATAAAAAAATCGAGTATTAATTTTTTTTAACTACTTTTAGTAACTTTAAACGTACTCGAGTAACCCTTATATTTTTTAAAATAACGTATTTTAATAATAACGGCTTTAAATAATCCTACGAAGAAATTTTAATCGTTTTTTAAACGTTTTTAATTATAAAAAGAATTAATATATTAATCTTTATTTAACGGTATATTCTTAATATATTTACTTTTATAAACTTTAATTTAAAAACTACATTCGAGTATTCTTTTAAAATAATCCTTAACCTTTTTTTAATAAACTAAAAGCTCTTATATTTAAAACTTATATTATATAATTATAATATAATTTATAAAAAATTAAGTATACTTTATTTATAAAATAAAGTTATAAAAAATTATTATTCTTATATAATTTATAATTATTATAAATTAAAACGATTTATTTATTATTATAACGAAACTATTAAATAAGCTTTCGTATATATATATAAATAGGTTTTAAGTTTAATCGAGGTTATATTATTATATTTTATTATTTATATTTATTTCTTATACTAGTTACGAGGGGTATTATATACCCTTCTTATTAAAATAAAAAAGGGGTTCGTACGCGTAAGTACGTAGCACTTTTTTTAAAGTAATATAAAAAAATTTAATTCTTGCTATTCTAATACTAGAAATTTTTTATTTTAATAATAGACTTGGCTAGCTCTTCTTATTAAGACGAGTCTTCTCGCCGTAAGGGTTTCGTACGAATGAGTTACGCTAATCTAGTATTCGGTACTTGCCTAAGCCGTAGAAGTAATATTGTACCTTTTTAATATTATTTTTATTAAGTGACAGGTTCTTTTAACTAGTTATTTTAGTTATTTAATAATAATAACGAGAATTAAGAAAAATTATCGTGTGTTAACGCGTATTCCTTCTCGCTATAAATTAAAAGGAACGGTTTAGAAGTAATAACAGTAGCAGGTACGCGCCTTCGTACACCGAATTGCGTTACACCTTATTAAGGACTAGCAAGAGCAGTCCGATAAGCAAATATTTCGTCGTACATAAATAACTCGTATAGTCTAGATCCCTCTCTCTTTCTCGAAGTATTATGCGAAAACAAAACGTATACACATATACGAATTTATAAGTATAGTCGTAAAAAAAAGTAGGCATTCGTATAATACTTAATTAATAAGTCTCTAATCTTTTTAATATACTTATCGCGGGTATTATCGATAAGAATTAGTATTAAATAATTCTATTAACTAATTCGTAGAAGAATCAATCCGCGATATTCGCGTTTTATACTAATATATATTATATTTTATTTTCCGTTTTAAATTTTTAATATTTATTAATTTTATATAATAAAATAAAAAAGTTCGCCTTTATAATTTATTAAGCCGCGATATCGAAATTCGTATACTTATAAATAATAATATACGCCGTCTATTCGTTTATATTATTCGTTACGTAGGTTATTTTTATATAATTCTTATTTAATTACGCAGTAATATTAATAACACTTATGAACTCGATACGCCTAGTTCTATATTCCGCTTTATAAGTATTATTATTTCGAAAAATATTAGGATAACGCTTACGCCTCGTACGTTTAAGCTTCGTATAATAAGGATTATTCGTATTATAGCTTATAATTCGTGAACCTCGATCTCGATAATAACTAAAATAGAGGTAGTATTTAAACTAGGGTAATAATCGTATAATAATAAATTAATAATAAATATAATAAATAATTCTCGTATATATACGGTAATATTTTTATATAATTAATACTTAATAAATAAAATATATTAACAGCGATTATAAAAAAGGATTAATAAAGGAAATTTCTTTCTTTTTCGATATTTTTTTATTCTTTTTTTACTCGCCGTATAAGTCTAGCCTTTTAATATACGCTTTTATATATACGGTAAAGTTATTTATTAAAACTATCTACTCGAGGGCTTTATTTAAAGATACCTTAGTAAAGGCGTCTGCCGGGTTGTCTTTACTATCGATATAGTAGATCTCTAAAATCTCCTTTCTTTAATATAATTATTAAAAAGATATAATATTAATTATAAGCCTCTTTTCGTTTATTATACCTAGCTTAATTAAATAATTATTAAAAAACTTCGAGTTTATATAAAAAGTTATTAATATATCTTAAAACCTTAAAGTTTATATAATTCTTTTAAACGTAATGCTTAGTACGATACCGTTATTTATACCGGAAATCGTGCCGTATAATTCGCTAATTAATACGCTTATAACGAACGCTATTAAAGGTTTAAATAAAAACCTAATAAAATATACCGAAGGGTTTATATTTAATAATACGAGAGCGTATTTAAATATATAATAAAAGTCCGTTTTTATTAATATAATATATAATAATTATAAAAATAAAAATATAACGGGGGTACGTTTAATTTAAAAATATTTATAATAAAATTATTAAAATTATTATTTTATTAATAAATTAAATTAATATTTAAATTAATTATTAAAATAAAAAATATTTATATAAAATATATAAAAAACGTTCGTTATTTATATATTTAATTCTTTTTTTATTAATTCTTTAGATCTCGTAGATTTCGCGAGATCTATTTAAGCCGGATCTTGGGATCTCGTCGCGATCCTAAGATCTGTCACGTGACCTCTGTTTTTAACCTTCCTCGTCCAGGTGCCTATTCGTTTTATAGCCCGTCGAGGAGGTGTCGTATCGGGTGGTAATCGGTCGTAGAGCGTAAGTGAGTTTATATTAATATAATTAACGGTCCGGTCGGTATTAATAATATCGTAGCTTAGTCGGGGTATAATATTTCCGCGCCGGTAATTTTTATAAGTTTAAACCGTATAATTAAGCTAGGTTATAATATTATCCTTTTTTTTTAATTATTTTTTTTAAAGCGTTAAATCTTTATAAGTACCTTTACTTTTCCGTTTTATTAAATTTTTTAATAAGTTTTTTTCTTTTTATTTTTATTATAATATTTATTTATTATAATATTTAATCGTATTAAAAAGCGTTATATATTAAAATAATTAAAAATTAAAAAATCTCGTATTTACGATCTTTTTATATAAACTATTTTTAAAAGTCCCGTAAAAATACCGGACGGTTATTTTTATTATATTCGTCGCGGTTTCTTTTACCGTACTTTTCCGAACGATTTATTACGTTATAATAAATATATCGTTAATTATTAATCTAGTTACGATATAAGGTTTTCCGTAAAGGTCCTAACGGATATTATTCTTTAATACTCTAAGCTAGAGGCGGAGATCGAGGAGATTAAAAAGTATCGTCGAGAGATAGACGCGAAAGTATAGCGTCTTCGCAAATAGAAAAAGTTATAGTTCGAGAAGATAATACGGGCGGTTCGTCGTAATATTTCGAGTATAGAAGAGTTAAAGCGTATCGAGCGAGAAGAGGCCGAGGAGGAGGCCCGTCGCAAAGTAGCGGCCGAGCCGTCGCCTACGGTTATTCCTATATTACTATCGGGCTTCTCTTTCGATTAGGACGAGGTGTACCTTAACGTCCCGCTAAAGCCGTTACTATTAGCCGAGTTTAAGGTCGTTCTTTAAACTTTTAAAGTTTTTTAATAACGTTTTTTAAGTGTTTTTTAAATTTTTAAGTATTATTTTTTAATAAGTATTTTTTTATTAAACGAGGTATTAAAGCTTTCGCCTTTTCTTTCGTTTATTAATAACTTTCTTAATTTTATATTCGTATTAATTTATTTCGATTTTTAGTTATATATCGATCTTTATATTTTTAAAGGCTAGTTCAAATAATAAGATATAAAATATATGGTATATCCGTATTATTTTAAGTAATAATAATTAATAATTAGTTTTTAAAATAATTTTTACGATTTTAAATAATCCGATCTTTTTAAAGTTTAATTTATTACTAAGTCGTTTAGTTTTAATATTATATTATAAAAGGTAAACTTTTTCCCCTTTTTAAAGGTTAATCCTTTTAATTTTATTTTATTAATATATTTCTTTATTCGTTTTTAAAGAAAAATAAAGTCTCGTTATAAAGTAGTTTAAAGTTTTTTTAATTTTTCGATTTATATAATCGCGATTAATATTAACTCTTTTTTTAAGAGTTATTTAATAATTTCTAAATCGTACCCGTAGTTCGCTTAGAATAATAAAATACGCGTAGTTTCGTTATCGGCGCTATTATATATAAATTATATTATAAGTAATAGTATTACTTAATTATTTTAAAATTTAATTTATGCTCTTAATTTATTTATCCGTTTAAGGGTAATAAGTTATAAATAGCTTATATTTAATACCGAGTTATACTATAAATAACTTTTAAAACTTGGCCGTAAATAGCTTATCTCGATTATAAATAATCGTTTTTAATAACCCGTATTAATTAATAATAATACGGAAAAAGGTATAGGTTAAATCGTTAATATCGCTAAACTCTTTATACGGTAAGAAATAAGTATATTTCGTAAATTTATTTATAATTATTAAGATATTATCGTAATTAATTTTAATTAATAATTCTTTTAATAAAGGTAGTTTAATTATAAAATCGAGCGCGATTATTTTTTATACCTTATTTAATAATATTATTAATTATAATTCTTTATATAGTCGATATTTTGTAAGCTTAGCTTTATTATATAAATCGTATTTATTAATAACCTTAATTACGGTTAATTTAAAGTTTTCGTAATCGAATTACTTAATAATTCGTTTCTAGGTTTTAAACACTCTTTAATATCCGTATACGGGGTGTTTATAGAAATCTTTAATAAAATCTTTTTAATACTGCTTAGGGATATAGATCTTATTTCGGTAAAAAACGAGGCCATTACGGTCCTCGAGGTAATCCTTAATATAATTAGCGAAATCGAAGGTCCGATTTAATTATTTAAACTTAGTAACCTAATTATTATAGTATTAAACGAGGCTCGTAACGTTTAATTATCGTAATAGTACGAGGTTACCGTCTTAGTCTTATTTAAAAATAGTTCTAGTTTTTAATAAAACTTCCTCTTAATAGTCCGGTCGCCTACTTAACGTATCGGCGCGACCGTTTTTATTACCCTTTCGGTAAATAATAACGAAATTAAACTTAAAAAAAAACTCGGACTATTATACTTATTATTTATTAAATTCTTTTATAATAATAAACGTCGTAAAATTTTTATAATCGGTATAAACTTTTATTAATTTCAATATTCCGTTAAAATAATATCTCTATTTTTTAAATATTTTAATAATAATTATTAATTCTTTATTATAGATTTAGTAATTAAGTCCTGGTTTATTTAATTTTTTAAAAAAAATATAATAAGGTGCGACTTTCCGTTATCGTCCCGTTAACTTAGTTATCCTCCGATCGCATAGTCCGATACGTCGGTCTCGACTTCGAAAAGTTTAGCTAAATCTGTTACGCGAAGTATTAGTTCGTTAAGGATTCGCTTTTTTATTACTTAAAAGGCGGTTTCTTCCGCTTTTATCTACTTAAATAATTCGTCCTTCTTCGTTAAGTTCGTAAAAAATATCGCTAACTTATTAAACCCGGGGATAAAAATCCGGTAATAATTAACTAATCTTAAAAAGGATTTAACTTTTATAACGCTTATAAATATAAACTACTCTTTTATTATTACGATTTTTAATTACTTTATTCGGATTTTTCCGGAAAAATATTATATATTTTATAAACGTAACCGTTTATTAATAAAATTCGCTCTTTTTTAAGTTTATTAATAAGTTAATATTTTATAGCTTTTAAAATATTAACCTTATATACTCTTTATATTATTTATCGTTTTCGGAATAAATAAAAATATCGTCGAGGTATATAATAACGAACTTATTAAGGTATTCTTATAAAATATAATTAATTATTAATTAAAAATTAATTAATATATTAATTAAATTAAATAATATAGCTTAATATTCGAAGTATTTATATTTTATTTAGAACGTAATCTTTTATTCCTCTCCTTTTTTAATACGAATTAAGTTATATATATTAAAGAGGTCAAGTACTATAAAAATTTTAACGTATAATAACTTATCCCGTAAATCGCTAATTAAAGGTAAGAAGTACCGGTTTTTAATAATAATTTCGTTAAGCTTTTAATAATCGATACATATACGCCACTTAGGTTTCCCGTCTTTGCTCTTCTTTAGAACGAAAAGGATAAGGAAGCCCGCCGGTAATATGAATAGTCGTATAACTCTTTTTTCGAAGTTTTTTATAATATACTCTTTCGGGGCTTACTCGTACTCCTAATTAAGTTTATATATAAATATAAATAAAGGTTCTTCTTTATTTTTAAAGGGTATCTTATAATCTTACCGTATATAAAGCGGTAAGCCTATTTCTAGTTTCTTATTAAAAAAAGTTTCGAATTACCGATATTTTTTTAATATAATTATTATAATATTCGGCTTAAGTTTTTTAATAATAATATATACTTTAAATACTTTAAGTTTATTAAAAAATCGCTTTTTAAATCGTTACCCGTCGATTAAACCTCTTTTTAATATATTTTATTAAAGTTAGCCTATTTTTTAATTAATTTTAAAATTATTTACCCGTAACCAGGGTATCTTTAAAATTATATCGTATCTTGCGACGTCCGTAATATCACACGAGATTCGTTTATAGCGTCCTCCAATATCGACCGGAAGGTTCGCGACTTCTTTCCGTACTTCTTTATCTTCGTAGGTTATAAATCTTTTATCGACGGTCTTAAATCGGTATAGGGCGTTTTTCTCCTGCTATTCCAGTTTTAGGCCGTTAACGATTCGTAATAAAATATAGTTTCTTTACGTTCCGCTATCGAGTAACGCTTTAATATAAACTTTTTTTATACTTATTATTAAAATAATATACTTATAAATTTCTTATTTATTCGTTATTTAATATAAAGACTTTTCTTAGTCCGCTTAGTATTATCCCTTTATATTCGGCGGCGTTTATTTTTTAACCGATATTTTTTTAAGTAAGTAATAAATTCCTACGACCGATTATTTTATTATCGTTATCGTTCCCTCTTTTTTTTATAGGGAGCTTCTTAATACGCCGGCGGGGGTATTTTTATATCCCTCCTCGTGTGTAATATTATCCCTAATACTTAAAATTCGGGTTTTTCGAATAGTTCGGAAGTTTATTAAGTTCGTTAAAGTTTATAAATATTTTATAAATCCTTAATTATAATAAAGAAGTTTTTTTATTAAATATATATTTATACGTTTTAAAAGTATTAAGCGTTTTTTTTTTAAACGTTTATAAGTTTGCGATTTTTTTTAAACGTGTTCGAAATATTAATTTTCGAAATACTTTTTTTAATCCCGTCTTTTTAAGTAATATTTTTATAATTACTTTAAATTTTTTTATATTAAAAAATACGCGCGTCGTTTATTAAGGATTAATATTTTAACTTTCTCGATTATATAATCGGGGTAAGAGTTCGTAATAACTCGTTTATTAATTTATTAAAAAAACTATTTATTTTTAAATTTCTTCGTAAAATGTTTTATATAAACGTCGTATATATATAAAATTTATAAAAGCGTAAAATATACTTCGCTCGTAAAAGAAATTCGGGGGTTATCGCTTATTACGTAATTACCGCGGACTTTTTAAATAAATCCTGCCGTAATAAGTATTTAGTGTAAGTATTTTAAATTTAAATAAAAAACGCTTAAGATAATTAATTATCCGTCGTTCTTAAAATTTTTAAACCCGGTAATCTCGTTTATAAGTTCTCTTATTATAGCGACGCTTCGCTTAAAGCTCCTCTTCGTCCTTAAAGCTTTAAAAAACTATCCGGTTCTTTCTTTATTTATTAAATAAAAAGTGTATCTATCGTTATAGCAAGCTATTTAAAATAAACTACCGTGTTTAATAGTAGCGCTACTTTTTTTAATAACTAATATAAGGGTGTCCTCGCTCGTTATAACGTTAACGTGTCGTCCGTTTAAAACTTTCCGAAAATCCCTTTTCGGGGCTCGATATTTTTAAAAATAATATCCCTTTTTTTAACAGTTATAATAAATAATATTTTACTTTCTATTATTTTTATTATATTTAATAACGTCGAAATCTATCGGTCTATTATAATAGCTATACGCGATAATATTTCTAAGCTATATATTATAATAATAACGTGGTCGTCCTATATTAGCCTAGATTTAATTAATTTATTATTACTATTAGCCTTGTTTTTCGCGGCGTTATTCGTATATACGAGTATCGATCTTAATCGTGAACTTTATATACGAAAAGGAATTATCGGGGGTATTAAGCCGGCTAAGTTCATTCTTAACGTCCTCCTTTAATCCTCGGTAATATATTATAATTTTAATAGCTTCGATATAATCTAGTCGAGCTATAATACGTCGGAATTCGGCGGTATAGGAGGCGGCTAATCCTTTCTATTTAAAAGTCTTAAGCTCTTTTTCTACTTATCGTTTTTTATTAGGGTCTTAAAAAAATAACTTAAGGGCGTCCTCGAAGCTATCGTAACTTCCGAAGATACGTTATACCTCTGTGCGGCATAGTTCGATTTACTAATCGTTTTTTACGAGTTCGTCGAGGTAGGGTTCGAATTAAGCGAATACTTTACCTTTAAAAAACGAAGCGGCGTAAATAACTCGTTAAATAAGGTTTTTAAATATTCTTTTATAAAACCGTTAATAAGTTTTAATTTAAATAAGGAATTTTTAAAAGTTCCCGCTCGCTCCGTTAAACGGCGTAAATAAACTAATCTTTATTTCTTTTTTTAAAGCGACAAGGGTTTAAATAATATTAGCGGCGGTACAAAAAAAACGTACTTCTTCGCGTAACTTATTAATATCGGGTATCTATCCTAAGTTTTTTTTTATTAAAAAGGTATTACGTTCCTTTTTAAACTTAGCGTAATAGTATTAATAATTAGCGCTTTCTTATTTAAATTCCTTAATTCGCTTAATTAACGCCTAACGGATAAGGCCGTCGTCGCTATCGTCGCTATCTACCTCTATAACAGGATCTCGTTAAGGGGTATTATTAGGTCTAGGTGTAGACATGGTTCCTATAGGTACTATTATTTAAAGGTCTAGGTAATAACTCGTAAAAATAAGAGTAATTAAAATATAACGAACGTTATTAAAAGTTTAAATAAAAACCTAATAAAACGTATCGAAGGGTTTATATTTAATAATACGAGAGCGTATTTAAACGTATAATAAAAGTCCGTTTTTATTAATATAATATATAATAATTATAAAAACGAAAATATAACGGGGGTACGTTTAATTTAAAAATATTTATAATAAAATTATTAAAATTATTATTTTATTAATAAATTAAATTAATATTTAAATTAATTATTAAAATAAAAAATATTTATATAAAATATATAAAAAACGTTCGTTATTTATATATCTAATCCCTCCTTTATTAATTCCTTAAATCTCGTAGATCTCGCGAGATCTACTTAAGCCGGATCTTAAGATCTCGCCGCGATCTTAAGATCCGTCACGTGACCTCCGTCCTTAGCCTTCCTCGTCCGGGTGCCTATTCGTCTCATAGCCCGTCGGGGAGTTGTCGTGTCGGGTGGTAATCGGTCGTAAAGCGTAAGTAAGTTCATATTAATATAACTGGCGGTCCGGTCGGTACTAGTAGTATCGTAGCCTAGTCGGGGCATAGTATTTCCGCGCCGGTAGCTTCTATAGGTCTAGGCCGCATAATTAAGCTAGGTCGTAATAACGCTTTATATAACCCTTTTATATTTCGTTAAGCTTTAATAAATAATATTACTTTAAATCTTAAACTAATTTTTCGTATAATTTATCTCCTAGCTTAATAAGATTAAGTATTTAAATTAAGAGGTTAAGTCCTTATTATTCGCGAACAAGCCGTTAATAAAAATATATATCTTCGTATAATAAAAATTAAGCGAAATATATCTTAAGCCTCGTATTAAGTTTTAAATTTATTAATTAATACGCTCGTTTAAATTCTTAATATCCTTATCTTTTAAAGTTTATATTTAAGCGGTAATAAATAAATCGTACGCTACTTTTAACTAATAAATAAACGCTAAGTATACTCTTTTTATATATTAAGAGACGTATTATTAATAAGCTTTAATTAATTAATTAATTAATTTATCTCTTTTATTTAAAAAACATATTATACGATTTTAATTAAATATTACTTCTATTAAACTCGATCGGCGTGTTTTCGGTTAAAATACTTTTTAGCTTTATATAGAATTATTCTTTTACCAACTTTTTTTTCCTCTTTTTTTTAAAAAAGGGTTATAACGAAACTAAATATATTATTAATTTATATTATTATAATATTAAAAATATCCGGTTCGTTCGTAATAAATAATAAATAAGCGTCGTATATTAATATTATTATTTTTAAGTTTCGTACATAATAATTATAATACGTTTTAAACTAATAAAAGCTTAATTTTACTAATTCGTATAAAGGTAATATAATTTAAAACAGTGTTTTTTTAAATACTTACTTTTAAGCTTTATTAATAAACGTGCGTAAATTAGTCGGTTTAATTTATTATATAATTAAATATACGCTTATATAATATCGCGTAGCTCGCTTCGTATATTAAAGTTTTAGATTAGGGTCGGTCTAAGGGTTAAAAAGAGACTTTAGCTCATTCGCTAAATTATTAGTAATTAAGTTAAAGTAATCTCCTTTTTTATATCTCCGTAGCCTTATATTACGAGCTTAAACTTCTCGTATAGCTTCGTAGTTTTACCTTTAATCTCTCGTATTAGCCGAGTTTTAAAAATCCTCTAACCGGTATACTTACCCGGGTCGAATCGGATAAATTCGAAAACTCTTTATACGGCGAGGTTATTCATCTCCTCCGCGTCGGACTCCTAAAACGAGTATCCGGACGAAGTAATAACCCCGTTTTATCGGAGCTTCACCGCTAGGTCGTAATTCTCCTATTCTTTTTAAATAAAGAATGCGGCGGCTCGAACGTTCCGGAGTAGGTATCTTCTTAATCGTCCCCGGCTACGGCGTACTAGAACTACCGTAATTTCCTCGACTATCGGTTCGGTATTTAAGGTATCTGCCGGCTGTTCCGGATCTATTTATAATTCCGGTTAGTCGTATAATTATCCGTCTTCCTTTCGGTAATACGGCTTAATTTAAGTTATTTAAAAAGCTTTTAAGCTATTTAAAATATTTATTTAAATTATATAATCTTTAATAGTTATTATTTTATATAATCTAGTCTATCCTTCTTTTTCTTACTAAATTAAAACTTCGCTCCGGAGTAGGAGTATTAAGATATCGTAAATAGCCGGTCCGTTCCGAGTGTTTAGAGCTCGGTAAATCTCGACGTCCGCATATATTTTCCGGAGCATCTTTATTACTTTCCGTACGGTTTCTCTTTATACTTAAATTTCTAATAAGGATAATAAGTTCTCGTTAATACGGAGGTATATTTCGAATACGAGTAAAGTAAATATTAAGCTGTTAAAACTAGCCGTATTATTTAATAATTTAATTATTATTTAAAGTATTATCTCAGTATTTATATAATAACCGAAATTGTTTTATAAAATATCGAAAACCCTATATAACGAAACATATATTCGTTTAATTTTATTTATTATTTAATAAGCTTTAATAAATATTTATTTATAAGTAATTCTTATTATTTATATATAATTTCGAAACTCTTTTTAAAAATACATGCTTCAATTATACGAAATATAATTAAAAAGTTTTTAATATATATATATATTTAATATTTATAAAAGGTATTTTAAATATTTTATACGCTAAGCGAATATAAGAATATAACCGCTTAAAAAATATACTCGTATTAATTATATAAAATATATTTTATTTATTAATATAAATAACGTTTATAATAGTTTCGTAATTAAAGTTATATTTATTTTATAACGAGAATTTAAATTTTTATAACACCGGATCGTATATTTAATATTAAGAATAAAACTTTTAAATCTCGTTAAAAATAACAAAGTCGATATTATTATAGCCGACATTCTTTAAAAAAGTATAAAACTTCTCCGTACGAGGGTGTTTAAAACGTTAATAAAGGTATCGAAGCTATTTTTTAATAAAATATAACGTCGTTTTCGTACGGCCGGTATTAAAGAGCGGGTATCCCTATTTCTTAATTATAAGGAATATTTCGCCGTTTTATTATATAATAAAATAAAAAATATTATTATAATACGTTTTAAACTAATCGGCGTTATATAACGAGAATAAAAAAGAGGTTATAATATTTAAAATATAATACTTAATTATTTTTAATAAGTTTTATATATCGATTATTTTAATTAATAAAATAAGTTTTAAGCTTTCGAACTTAATCTCGGCACTCCTCGAGATCTAATCAATTCGTACGTCTAGGTTTTTTCGTATATAAGCCTCTACCTAAGGCCTTTTAATTATCGAAAGCAAAACGACGCTAATATTTTAAAGCTCTTTTTAATAAGTCTAGTTATATAGGCTATTAAGGTTAAATTAGTTAGCTTATACGGTAATTTTCGGAGAATATATATCCTCGCTAATAAACCGGTAGTAAAACGCGGCGTTTATTAAGTAAATAATACTTTATCGTGCGTTTTCCGGATTAAAATAATTATATTCCTCTTCGTCGTTTTTTAGCTCTTCTTTTTTCCCTTTTTAATCTCGGACGAAATCCTCGTATTCGTTTTAAGTAAAGAGTTCTTATCTAATATTATTATACGTTTAAAAGTATTAAGTTATTATATAGGTTCGCTTTTTAATTAAGTAGTTTATTAACTAATAGCCTTATTTATAGTAAATTCGGCAGGTTTTTTATTCGAATTATTAATTCTTATATAATAACCTAGGTCGAAATATATTTATAAATCGCTAGTTCTTATCTTGTCTTAATAATTAATTATTATATAATAATTTATTATTATAACCTAATTGGTTTCTTTTTATATTATTATTTATAAACCGTTTATTAATTAAATACGCATTTATAGCCGGGTTTCGATATAGTTCCTTCGTTAAATATTATTCTAATAACTTCTAGTCCGCTATTATATTTAGCGGTACGCAAAGGTTCGAAAATAACGCTTTATATATTAACTTTTAATTAATAAAGGCCGGTATAAACTCCGGAACCTTTTAATAAGTTCGTATAATTAAAGTATAAATAGCGATCTCTTTTTTAAATTCTTTTTTAAAAGCTCGTTATACGAGTTAAAGCTTATTTAATAAGATTTCTAAAACCTCGATAAGTTACTTCTCGGCGTTTTTACTTTTTATTTATATAAAAGAAATTATTATTTAATCCGTAAAATATTATCGGTAATTTATTATTATATTAAAATATAAGTTTATAAAGTAATATATTTTATCTTATCTCTTTTCGAGTCTAATATAATTAAAATAGAATACCTCCGCACGGCCGGAAAAAATATCTAAGAAGATCGTATAATACTAGTCTTTTAATATATTTAACCGTTAGTATATTTTAATAAATATCCGTACTTTATTATAAAAAATATCGTATAATTTACCGGTATAATTCTTTTCTTTTTTTTATACCTTTGAAAAAGTAACGACTTTATTTTAATTAATTTTATTATTATAAATAACTCGGTTTAAAGAAATATCATCGTACTTTATAATATACGCTACATTAAATAACTATACGGTTTAATCCGGCGGTATCGGAATTAAAAAAAAAAAGGATAATATCTTATAACGTTTAAATACTTATAAATCTAGGGTTAAACGTCGGGCTTAAAGTGTCCCGTAATATCGCGAACGATTACTCTGTACGGAGACCGGGTATCTCTCGCTTAGGCGGCGGTTATTCGACTATCTATTCTAGGGAAGAGTATAGAACATCCTTTTTTCGAGTTTCCGAAATCGGTTCTATCGGTCGGTCCTATTAGTATGTAAAAGCGGCCGGTAATACTAGGCTTACGAGCTTAGCTTTAAAAGATCCGTCCGTTAATATATTAACTTTATATTTTTTAAAATAATTAAAAAGCTCTTTTTAAAATATACGGTTAATTTAATCGAACTAGTATTCGGTTTATTTATTAAACTCGATAATAAACGATTTTTAAAAAGAAATCCCTTTTATTTTTAATATATAATATTTTAAGAAGTATTATATAAGGTATATTATAAATAATTCGGGTATTATTTTTTTAAAAACGAGGTTAACGTTTTTTTTTTTTAAATTATTAAAAAGATCCCGGTATTTTAAAAAACTTTTTCGTATATAAATAGTTCGAGGTTTAAGGTTATTAGTTTATTTAAGTTTAATACGTCCGGGCTCGGTCTCGATTCGTTAATTATAATAAATTCTATTTTAATAAAGTTTATTATTTTATAAATTATATAATAAGGTTATTTAAATATATAATTATATATAGCTTAATTAATTTCGTATATAATTCGAAACCTAGTCTTTTCCTTATAATATATACTTAGGAAAAGGGGTTTCTCCTCGTACGGTTAATTTAGTTCGGCTCTTCCTCCGAATTTCTAACGGGCGGAAATTCTCGGGGCTCTTTAACACGGTCGCCCTTACATCGATAAGGGCGTAAAACCGTCTCTTTACTCTTATTAATTAATATTAAATAAGCTTTTATATATATATATAAATAAGTTTTAAGTTTAATCGAGATTATATTATTATATTTTATTATTTATATCTATTTCTTATACTAGTTATAAAGGGTATCGTATACCCCTTTTATTAAAATAAAAAAGGAGTTCGTACGCGCAGGTACGTGGCACCTTTTTTAGAGTAATATAGAGAACCTCAGTTCCTGCTATTTTAATAGAAACCGTATATAAAGGATAAAAATGTTTTAAATTTAATTTAAAGCTATAATATTACTAGTTTACCTTTTAAATAACGCTTTAAACCGCTAGTTATTTTAAAAATAGCCGTTTTAATTTAAAAATTATTAGCTTTAAACGTCAGCCCCTTTAAAAATAACTAGCGGCCGGAGGGCTACCTCATTATAGTTTATATACTTTAAGGTAGTAATCTATTCTCTTTTTTTAACGTCTTTTTTAAAAGTTAAATAGCTAGTCGCTTTAATAACCACCTAGTAATTACTGCTAACGCTTTAACCGATACTTATTTCGTTAATATTATAAAAACGTTTAAAAGAGATATTAACTAGCTCTAAGGTATTAAGTTTATTAAAAAAATATTAATATTTATTACTATAGCTTTATTAATTTAATTATAATTAATTATTTACGACTTTACGGTTTTAACGAACTTGTTTTTAATTTAAAAAACGAGTATATTATTATTATTTTAAAGTATAATAGGTCTTAAAAGCGTTTAATATTCGTTAAGCTATAAATTTAAACTTAATTAATATTAATATAAAGCTTAAACTAGTTTAATTAACGACTTAATATATTAATTCGTTTTTTAAAAGTAGTAATAAAACCTATTAATTCTTATTAAACTTACTTTTAATAAGCACACCGGCGAGACGACATTAAATATACGATCGGGGGGCTAACTATTTACGGGCGGATTCGCGAGTAGCTGCTCTAAGCTTTACATCGCGCACGGCAGCCTATACACGCTTTTAAATATCGAATAAAGATATTGTTATAAAGAGTAAAAATAAACGAAAAGAATAAGAGTAATAATTACTTTATAAAATAAAAAGTAATAATTAAATTAAAGAGTCTTCTAATTAAGATACACGGTAAAAAGACGCGTTCGTGAGGTAAAACGCGGTGGCCCGTAACGAGGTGGCCCGTAAAGGGGTGCTTTAGCTTAACCTTCATGATACAGGGCGGCTTCCCTTTCATGTATTCATGTCCATGGTGACTGGCTTCAGCAGCAAGGCTTATCCTGGGAGGAGGAAATGGATGTGAAAGGGCGATGGCGGATCAGAATGGCCAGTAACGGGCTGAGTAGAAGTCTAGGTAAGGGTGTATATGACTTCAGGAAGCAGGAAGTTCTATACAGCAACAAGGCTGCTCTGATATGTGTCGGCGACACCGTCACCCTTGGGGAGCTAAACGCACACGCCATTATGGTGTGGCATTATGGAAAACTAATCCAATTGTTTCCTCACCTCCGCCTCCTCTTAAATATTATTGCCACGTAGCTCTCAGCTTGCCTGTCTATGCACACTGCTCCCTCCGATTGAGAGAATAGTCGAAAACTAAGCATGATAAAATTTATAATAAAATTTAAAAAGGGGGGAGGGACCGTGTTGATCACAGTGGAAGCAGGAAACAGGCAGGGAGGGAAAAGAAGAAGAAAAAAAAAGAAAAACCAGAGCTAGGACTCGAACCTAGAGCCGCGGCCCCTCGTATAGAGGCTCAAGTTTTTACACTCAAGTGTCAAACCGCGATGTTACCCGTTATACCACTCCGGTATGAGAATACTTAAGTATTTCATGTTATAAGGGGGAGTGCTTGTATGTCCGAGGCTTGCGCCCTTTGAAACCAAGAAAGTGTGAAAGGTTTAGCGTTAGGGGCGGGCATTAGGGGCGGACGAAGGTTTACGCATGTTGTGGGGATATACTAAACGCTACTGAGCATCATAAAGGGCAAAAACGTCGTCCCTATTGATGTCGTATCTGGTCCGTCGCCGTGAGCCTTTTAGGTCTTGGTCGAACTAAGTAGTGTATCTCCTAGACCCCGGGGTGGCTTCTCGTTGGTATTGCTGTCCGCTATTCTTCCATCTGTTAGGGACCATAGATCGACAGAGGGACCCATTTTACCACTGAAGTTCTGTCAGAGATATAACATTGCCACGGTGAATACTAGAGACGATCTCGAGCACGGTACTCTCCCTCTTCGCAATCAATGGCTCCAGGTAGACCCCCCCAGGGCTCCAGACTTTTGGTACCTACCTCGAAATCCACCCCTTGGCAAGTGCAGTGGAACAGTGTACTTGTCGACCGCGATGATGGTCTTGTGGTGCAGTTCCAAGGGTTTATAAGAGCTTATCGGCTTGGTAGAGGTTATATACGCAGGCGATGATCATGGGTAGAATGTTGAAAACCCCAGGAATGCCTCCCGCGGAGCCCGAGGCCCAGTCCTGGATGAGAAAGTCCGCCTGCTCGTAGTAGACTACAACCTGGTCCGGCGTTGACTCGGCCGCGAGCCGTTGACACCCTCTACGCATAGAAGCGGGTCTCGGGCAGCCAGAAGGGGTAGATGGTACCCAAGAAGGGGTTGGAAGCGGTGATCATACTATAGAAGACCAGATGATTTGTATATAAAGGACGCGGTGTACTACTGCCAGATGGCCGTGATAGCCTAAATGACTATGGCAAAGCTGGCGCTGGCGTCGCGCGGACCTAAGAAGAAGCTCTCGGTTACTATGACCCAGTTGACGCTGTTGAAGTTATAGTGAAATTAGCAAACACGGAAAGAAAGATGAAAGGGACACCCATCCATGAGATCAGCGGGTTGTAGTTAGGGGCAAAGGTTGGGTAGGACCATTATGATAGCCAGCGTGGGTGTAGCTGCTAGCGATGCCAGTAGAGTGGCAGACCAGTGGTCGGCTACGAACAAAACGCAGAAGAGCTTGTGCGAATCCCAATAGTGAAGCTAGAGACTGTCGACCAGCGCTATACCTCTGTAGCAGTAACGGTGGCCGGGTGGTGTGGCTAGGCATTAATAGGCAACGACAGCCAGGATGACTGGTGTGGGTCAACTTGAAAGATTACAGGCTCTTGCCGCCAACGTTCGCAATTGCTTCTAGGTTCTAGGACCGTGAATGCGCTAGATGACCCCCACGTCTCACCTATGATGCTTCCACCGTTGCCGGATCCCATTGATTGCGAAAATCATTTCTTTTCGTAGATGCTTGCAGGTTTGTGCGGGCTGGAGGGAGTTTGCTCTTTGCTCTGCAGGTCTATGAGTCTATTGTTGCTGTAAATAGACCATCCAGTTGATTTGTTCTATTACGATCCACTCCCAGGGTAACATGGGATGGTGGGGTGACAGGGTGGTCTGCCGGCATATTCCGTCCACCAGACAAATGTGCATTCGTACAATCAATCAGACTCCCCTCCTGCCGGCGTTTGTATCTTTTCCCAAGGGACTGGTTGAAAGTTTGTGATACAGTAGGACCATTCAGGTCGTAAGCCCTGCTTCACTCCATAGGTTATGTAGTCAACTGCTTGCAAATACGAGGAGATAGTGTATGAGGTAATCGGTGTTCGCTTAAGCAGGACCCACAACATTTGGATCCGGACCCCTCATCAGGGCGAACTGTAGCTAGTTAAACCTACAGAACACAGCCGAGAATTGCATGTTCTAGTGGGTTTTGGCTTGCAGAAGGTTCAGTCTTGCGCGGGGGAAAACGATAGCAGATAGAGCAGTCTGCAGTTGACGGGACTAGCTTGGTCAGGCTGGGGCCAGAGAGTCCCGGTCCCGTTGTACGAAATGCCGTCGGGCACACGCCAATTGATTGCCGTGCCAGTATTAAGTCTGGGGAACACGCCCCAAAGCCAAAGAGGAACAGTGTATAGTTCTCTGATCCTCAATTAACTCTTCCTTCAAAAACCCGATTATTCCTACCCAAACTGTATTTGGGGAAACTGGATCTTTTGACGGGTTTCAAGCTGGGACGACAAACATTGCGCTGATTCATTCTTCTCGCGCACGGGTTTGGCGGGAACATCCACGAACTCTACGTCCCCTAACATAAAGTTTAGGTGTCGGGGCCAACATGTCTAGCGGCGGCGGCGGCAACTTCGAGTTCATTGTCACAGACCAGAACAATCGTGGCATCGATGATAAGACACGAGAGAAGATTCGGAAGAAGGCCATGAAGGCCACGGCTGCTGCTCGCAAGGGCTCCGGCAGCTGGGGCAAGCAAAATCTTCGCCAAGTCCCCGTCTTTGTCCAACCCCCCACGACGGCATTTGCTAGTGCTGGTTCAGCTACAGCTACCCCGCAGCAGCAGCAGCAGCCACCACATGCGCAGCTCAAGTCGGAGCCGAACAACGACGGGCTAGTCGAGTTACCGCTATCAACAGATGCAGCATCGTCGTCGACCCATGTCTCCTCCAAGAATGCCACCTCTAACGCCCTACTGCGGCGGCCTCGCCAAAACAGGCCACCCAGGCCCATGCCGCCCATGGGCCTCGAGACGGTTACGGCTAAAACGGGACTGAACATCCTCGACCTCTCGGCTTTGACGATGGTTCAAGTGGGTCAGACCGCCTCGGCCATCCTCGAACTGCAATCCAACGAGCTGAGTGGTCTCGTGAGTCGCCGCCGCCGATCCTACCTCTCATTCGTACCCATCAAGTACGGCCACAGTCCTTACCTGGACGACGCGGTTAAATGCCTAGCCATGCGGGCTCGGCGCGTCCTGGTACCGTCAGCAAGGCCTCCTGAAACACAAGAAATATTACAGTACAGCCGAGCTCTGCAGAGCCTGCAAAACGCTGTGAATGGCCAGAATTGGCATAACGCAGATGTGCTGTGCACCGTGGAACTTCTCTGCTTGTACGAGGTGGGTGATGCCGGAATGCACCCTGTTTTCAAGTCCACCATTGCTGACTGTCTGAGCCAAGTTGTTGGAATCGAAACGTTCTCATGCCTGGGAGCGGCACATTGCAGGCGCCGCCCGCCTCATTCAGATGCGAGGACCTATGCGCTTCCTGACGCCATACGATATGTCGCTGTTGTTTAGCTTGATGGGTCCATTGGTAAGTATCCTGACAACTGTCCCACTGTTGGCGCCCAGTGTACTTCGGTATGCTTACCTTGTTCAATATAGGTATTCGAGAGCTGTCGCTTGAACCAAGCATGCTTCCTGGACGAAGAGCCATGGCAACGGCTGCTCAAGTATGTGATCAGCCCCGATGAGTTACTATCGGCTCGAAGCCACATCGCCATCTTCTCGTGGTGCATCTTTATCAAGTTCCCACGACTCCTTCGTGACGTCACCAACTTGATGTACGGCGATACTCAGGATGATCAAACTGTGCTTTATGAACGTGCCCTGGCATTCAGAGCTGAATTGCATCAATGGCGCAAGGAGTTTGACGCCATTGTTGCTGCGACCGGCAATAGACGAAACCTGTCTACGTTCGATACAGACGTGAGGTCCGAGCTGTCCGGCGCCAATTTAGAGCTGTTGTCGTCGGCGAACCGCCTGCTGACCTGCCTATCTGGAGAGAATATCGAGGACTATGAGCGTCAGGCCGTGGACTGCGCTAGGGCACAACGACAGCTCTCCGTAGACACCATGCGTGTCAACCCGTGGGCGGGCTTCTATCTCCGACAGATCACGAACTTTGGAGAGGCCACGCTGAGTACCACGAAGCTCTGGCTGAACAATCCCAACCGACCAGGTTCGCTTGTGGACAAGGGCAAGTTCCGAATATGGCGCGACTTATTGTTCCAGAACGCACGGCGTGTACTGACGCCCGACTCTGGTGGCGAGCTTGTATGATTATCTATCAGCCGTGGCTAGCTATCAATACCGAGTCCTCAGGGCTGCGTATTTGCTTCGACACGAAAGGAAGCATGTTGATATGCAAATTTGATCCTGTGCGAACTATGGTGAAGAGACACCCCAATGCGGTGGACTGGCGCCGGTGAGCTCAACCGATATCTTCGAGCATATGTCAAAATGCTATCGACGAGAACCGATGCTGCCTCTGCAGGTGTCTGCAGGTTCGTGCATGAGCTGGGCACGCCCTCCCTCAATGGCTGGCTTCACGCTCCGCTGAACCGCGACTATCTGCCCCTCTCACCCATCATATTCCGGCCTGTCAAATCTTGACTGCACATACATCCCCGACAAAGCAAAAGAACAGGCAACTGGATCTCTTGCTGGGCTCTTCCAGACCATGGCACGAATGCAGCCATGTTCTTGGCTAAGCGCTTGGCTTCACTTCAGGCTTGACGGTTGGATATACTGGGTCTAACATATTGATGGCAACCAGCATTTACCTAATTCCTGCTGGAGATGACCAAAACAACCACCTACTATACATCAAAACTGGTTGCTGGTCTTAGCTCGATGACAACCATTATTGGCTGCGTCGACGAGGAGGAACGGAACTTCGTGGCTCGAGATGCACAGACGGGCGGATCGTCTCTGTGGGCGGAGGAGGATGCTTGGAGAAGGTCTCATATCAGACAGCAGAATCTTTAGGTGACTAACATTTGTAACATGATAGCGGCAATGGTCTGGTGAATGTATGTGACGGTCTGTTTCACATTCTCGCTTCTGATCGACAAAATGCTCATGTTAGCAACAAGAACAATATTCGATCGGGACAGCAAAAGAGCCAAGGTTTACGAAGAAAAGTATTAGGATTTCTGTGAAAGACGTTCAGATTAAAATGAGATTAAAGTCAGCCTCAATTGATTTACCTATTTGACTCGATACACATTGCCTGCTGTCAGAGTACATGATGATGCCCAAGTGTTGCCCGCCACTGAACCCAGCAAAAACCAAATGTCTGCTACTGTACATGATCGGGAGGATCCTGGCTTCGCGTATGGTACGCTACTAGACCCCGGCACCGTGCCCACTTGAGCTTGAGGTGTCCTCCCATCGCCGGGGTAAAAATATTGGGGATAAACACACCCGTTAAGGCCATATAGCAAAGCCTCCATGCTGCACCGAAGTGCCACCCCAGCCATGAGGATGCCAGCTTCGCTCTGGTCAGCGCGCAGGTCTGGACAAGGATCCATCTTCCCAACGTTTACCAAGCCCGGTCGTAACCGAGAAGGTTGCTTAGTGAGGGCGTGAACTAAAGCAGCAGGAGGATGAGAAAGGACGAAGAAGAAAAGAGGGAAAGAAGGCTGAGAGAGGTGGGAGATGGGGAGGAACTTATACCTGTCCCAGTGGGGTCCAGCCAGCATGCAAAATCTTTGAGGCTTGTTGTGCTTGCCCAAGTGATGAAGGGGACGGCGGGAACAGTATCACCAGCGGAGGCAGCAGTTACGTCATGTTATGACAAAATGAGCACATACACACCAAACACACCCAAATACACATGCACTTGGGCAGCCAGTGCCATGGCCACCTGCCAATAACTAGCCGCTTGCAATAGAATCAAATGCAAAAGGTAAATGCAGATTCACCGAGACGGCCCATTTCCAACACGTGCAGCTACCTAATCTTGTGTTGGTGCTTATTTGACGTGCGTCATATAAGTGAGTGGGAAGGTATCTAGAACGGCCGGTGCTTGTTGCTCTTTCCAGATGGACTTAGGTGTAGATGCCTCCTCCCTCGATGCATAGCTCAGCAGAAGAGCAAGTAGGGTATGCCATACCTTGAATTTGTAACCGCAAGCACCAAGGATCAGTACCACCTACCTAAGTACCTATCTCCCAAATTAGCTGTGCCTGACACGGAGTGTCGATATGCCATGTGCTCAAGTGCACACGCCCCCCTCCCCCCGTAAGGTCATGACGGGAGGCTCAATGCCAACAAATTGCACGAGCTTAGAGCACTGTGGTAGCTTAAGTAAGGTAGGTATGTAGGAAGGAGGTACGCACATTGAGTGGCATTTGCTCCCTGCTTGATTCGGTAGCACTTAGTCAATTCCAGTATTTGGGTGGTAGCATGGCCTAGAAGCTTCGGAACTTCAGTATGGGCAAGTCTATGCATGTCGTCGTTGTTGTTACTTTGTACCTATCGAAGATGATCCAGAGCTATGGGTACTTCACTTCACGTGGTATCACTTACTCTGCTGTCTCATCCCAGTTTTCTGGTGTATCAGGGGCCAACTTAGTGATTCTTTCCTATTTTTTGCTGATCTATTGGTACCCTTGGTAGAACGACGAGGTAGCCGCCCCTTCTCGTGCACACATCAAATCCGAAGTGGCTGTTATTAGGCTACTCTAGAAGCGGCGTGGTGACACAGGATCAAGTCCCGCTCGCGTTCGTTTTGTGTACGGACATATTCCGGCTGTCCCAATATTCCCTGCCGTAGTTGACCAAGATCTCATCGCCGGCCTTCAGTCCCGCGCCGCCATCAGCACTCCCAGCAGCATGCCGCCGAACCCCGGCCGCCCGACCAGCTGGACAGACGAAGATGCCAACCTTCCGCTCCCACTTCCAACCCTCCCTACGCCGGTCGGACGGTACCTGCACCAGACAGTCGCGGAACTCGGCGTTGGCCTTGTCCGCGATGCCGTGAAAGTCGTTGGCCATGCGAGACTCGTTGCCGCACTGCGTCGCGTCGATGCTGAGTCCGCCACCACCGACATCCTCCTTGTCGAGTTGATGGAAGCTCAGGTCATAGTGGCTGCGCGTGTCCGTGTCTTCCCGCGCGTCTGTGTGCACCCGTCCGACGTATAGGCACAGGAACGACGACGGGGCCATGTCGGACGCGGCGAAGAGCCCGCGCTGGCCGAGCGCTGGGTGGTGCGCCGGAGACATGATGGTGCGTATGCAGACGCGGTCGCCGTTGTTCGGGGCGGCGACGAGGGCACGGGTGACCTTGTCCAGGGATTCGGCAGTGGTGGAGGGCCGGCCCAGGGCGTTGCGCATGTCTGGCGTCACGGCGGGAGAGTATATCAGGTCTGTGAGATACTGCACCTCTTCGGGCCAGTTCTCGGGAGGGCTGCCCGCTGTGGTACCGATGGTGGCCATCTCTCCCTGCGTGGATGTTTCCTGGCCCTTCAGGCTGATGGTTCCGCGTTGATAAGTGGGGTTTGACCAAATTTATTTTGAGGGTGGTAGACTCAAGCTTTTCTCACAGACTAGCGGCTTCAATGAAGGGGGACGTTGGATGATTAGGTAATGAATCCCGCGATCTTGGGGTTTCTAGTCAGACTAGTCTCGGTATCGACTTTTGGACGGAAGATTGAGTGACAGCCAATCATTCAAGTCAAGCCGAGAAGCTAGTCCTCTTTGGGTGTGCGACGAGCTGAAGCCGAGATCAAAAGGGGCTAGATCGTTTCTTGGCTAAGCCGAGCTGCCCCTGGTTGCCCCTGATGGCCAATCAGAGCCCGTCTGTCAACACCAGGGCGCGCAGGTGTAAGCCGAGTCTTGCCAGAGACAAGTCAAGAAATTGCCAGAAGGCAGTCCGTATATATACTGTTTCTATTCCGTACTTCTATCACGTTCTTCAAAGACATGCGTGGACTTCTTGATCTCTCAGACTCTCTCAATAACAACCACAGAACGTCAACACACAGGGTATGAGTGACACATCTTCAGCGAAGCCGACCACGGCAAGTTACGGAACTATGGAAGACGTTCGTCCCGATATAGACGAGAACATCGAGCACGGGGAAGTACCAGATGATGCCCAGCCCGAACGATCTCCATTTCGCATTTACACCACCTTTGCCGCCCTTTGCGTGAGTGTTTTCGAGATCTAATCCCACCCCTCTGACTGTGTATCCTGCTTCCCCTCCTTAGCTGACACCTCTTCGATTTCCAGCTCGACCTCTTCGTTGCCGCTCTGAACCAGACCATCGCCTCGACCACGATCCCCTCCATCACGGCCGACCTCCCCGGCAGCGCCGCGGGCTACACCTGGATCGGCGGCGCCTACCTGCTCGCCAACGCGGCCGGTGGGCCCATCTGGGCGCGCGGCAGCGACATCTGGGGCCGCAAGCCGGCGATGCTGGCGGCGCTCGCGCTGTTCGCGGCCGCCACGACGGTCGTCGCCGCGAGCGCCGACATGGCCACGCTGCTGTGCGGCCGGGGCCTGCAGGGCGCCGCGGCGGGCGGGCTGATGCAGCTCGTCACCATCGCGCTGTCGGACCTGCTCAGCTTAAGGCACCGCGCTCTGGGGCTGAGCGCGCTGGGGCTGGTTTGGGTTGTCGCTGGGACTGCGGGGCCTGTTGTTGGCGGGGCGCTGGCGCAGTATGCGAGCTGGCGGTGGTGCTTCTGGCTGAGCTTGCCCGTGTGCGCCGTCACCTTTTTCGTCATGCTGATGTTCCTCGATGTGCATAACCCGCGTACGGCGCTGGCCGTGGGGCTCCGCGCCATCGACTGGCTCGGCATTGCCTCGATGTTGGCGGCGACGCTGCTGCTTCTCTTGGGGCTGGACCTGGGGGGCATCGTGTATCCTTGGGGTAGTCCTACTATCATTTGCATGGTTGTGCTCGGGGCGTGCATGGTTCCCATTTTCCTACACATCGAGATGAGCGTCGCAAGGTTTCCGCTCATTCATCTGGCCATGTTCCGCGATCGGTCGAATGTCGCCACCGTTATAGTTGCCTTCACCCACAGCATCTCCTCTTTCGGCACCGAGTACTACTTGCCTCTCTACTTCCAAGCGGTCAAGCAAACCACTCCTTTCCAGAGCGGGTTCCTGATCCTGCCCCTGATCATCACGTGCGTGGTTGTGGACATTGTGAGCAGCGCCTACATGTTCAAGTTTGGTCGCTACAGGGAACTCATCTGGGGCGGGACAGCCCTATTGACCCTGGGCACGGGCTTCTACATTGCCTACGACGCCGACACGAGCATGGCAGCCATTATCGGATTCCAGATAGTCCATGGTATGGGCATGTCGTCCTTGTTCCAGACGCCCCTGATGGCTCTCCAGAGCAGCGTATCCCAGGCCGACACCGCAACGACCACGGCGACCCTGGGCTTCCTCCGCAACCTGGGCATGTGCTTGTCGACGGTGATTGGCGGCGTCGTGTTCCAGAACAGCATGGCGTCCTGGCGGTCACGGCTCGCCGCCAGCGGGCTCGACGAAGCCCAGCTGCAGGCCTTATCGGGGTACGGAGCGTCTGCACATGTCAATATGCCCCAGCATCTGACAGACCCGGTGCAGCGTCAGACAGTCATCGACGCCTTCGCGTGGAGCGTTCGTAACATGTTCATCGTGTATACGTGCATTGCGGGGGTCGGTCTGCTCGCCTCTGCTTTCATTAAACAGAGATATATGAGCAAAGAACACACCGAGACGAGGACGGGTGTCGATAACATGACCGACCAGAGAAAGGCAAAGGCGGAGCGAAGAGTTGTAGTCGGAACGGAGCATGAAACGAATACCACACGATTATTGCATTACATGTGTCCTCGGGAGACAAATCATTGGAGGAACCTTCGAAGGGCAGCAGACGGGCTACGTAGCTTCACTGGAGAGGAACTGTAGTGTTCATCGGATTACTTTGACTCACTCAGGGGGGCTATTTGAGGTTGAAGAGAAGATTATAGTTATTCTAATGCTATCTAGTTCATAAACAGGAGCAAAAGTAAAGGTGAACAGAAGGAAGGAAATAGCAACAGAGAAGTACCGTATAAACCTGTATAGCCTTAAGCAAACGAGGCTAGTTATCAAGCAGATGATCGCCGCTAGGGTCACGACTGGCACGTTAATATGTCTTTATGCAGCTTTTGCCGCCTCAGAAACCACCTTTGACCGTGTGGCAACCTTTTTTGCCAACGAGGATATCGGTATGTTCTCGTTCATTTCTACGTCCGCGATATCGGATTCGATTTCCTGCTGTATCCAAGAGCGGAGCTCGCTCGCGACCAGACTGTCCAGACCAAGACTGCCTGCCGTCACGGAGGGGTCGATATCGTCCGGGGGAATGGTCAAAAGACGGGACAGTTTCCCCACTAGGGCGTCGGTCGTGACTCTGACTGCGTCGTCTAGGCTGGTGGCTTGACGGAGCTCGCTCCGGATCCTTTGGCCGGAGCCGTCTCTTTGCGGCCCCTGCACCATGTGGTGCGTGTCGATGTTCATGATGTGGCCGAACTTGGCCTTGTCGATACGGGGGTACTCCGCGCGCGCCTGCGCCATCATGCCGCCCGTGGTAAGGCCGGTGATCAGCTGCGCGGCCGTCTCCTGGCCCGGCACGCTCTGCCCCGTGATGGCCGCCTGGAGGATGGCGAGCATCTCGTGCTCGCGGATGCCGGCGAACACCGAGCTGCGCATGTGCTCGTAGACGCGGTCGCTCGTCGTCTCTTCGGCTATGAACCCGACGCCCAGCATCAGGCCGATGTCGATGGAGCACGCGGGCAGGCCCTGGCCGCGCCGGTAGTGCGCGAGCGCATCCTGGTAGGCGCTGCCGGCGGAATAGTTGCCCTGCGCAAGCGCCCCGCCGACTCCGGCGGCCGAGGAGAGGAACACGAAAAAGTCCATGGTCTTGGGCATGTGTTTGTGCAGGTTCCAGCTTCCTTGCACCTTGACCCGCGTAACCCCGAGGAATTGCTCGTGCGTCATATTCTTGTAGATCTGCAACAAATACAGTCAGTCAGCTTACGGTTAGATCGAATCGGCAATCTGGGGCATATTATGGCTTACCCCGTCGCGAAGTACCATCGCCCCCTGTATTACGCCCCGAATCTCGGGCCAGGACTCGGATTGGCATCTGGCCAGACAAGCTAAGAGCTGGTCCTCGTTGCTAACATCGCACTCGAAGGCGGCAGCCTGAGCACCTCCCTCCCTCAGGCGACACAGAAGCTCACGTACGTTAGGCTTACTATCCCCGGAGCGCGAGAGCAGCAGGATATGCTTTGCTCCGGACTTCGCCATCCAATCGGCGATGCACCTGCCCAAACCACCACCGCCTCCCGCGATTACATAGGTTGCATCGGGCCGGAAGCGCATCGGGGCCATGAGAGGCGGAGGAGTCGCCATAATGGCATCATCATCGCGGGCTTCGAGAACAATCTTGCCCGTGTGCTTGCCCATCTGCATGGTTCGGAACGCCTCTTCGGTTTGCGAAAATGGATAGGACGTGATAGGATGCACCGGCCGGATCGTTTTATTGTCCAGCAAGTCCATAACTTCGGAGAACACGCGTGACGCAGTCACCACGTCGTGGTCGAGTAAATCGAGCATGTTGACCCCATGGAAGGAGACGTTCTGCAAGAAGGGCTCCATATCAATACCTGTGTTGCCCACGATATCCCTCTTGCCCAGCTCGACGAACCGGCCGAACCGTGCAATGCAGCGCCACGACCGATGCAGTTTCTCGCCCGCTAGCGAGTTCAGCACCACGTCTACGCCCTTGTTCTTGGTTAGGCGCATAACTCCCGCCGCGAAGTGGGTATCCCGGCTATGGAAGATGTTTTCGTCAGGGATCTTGTATTCGTTGATGAGAAGCTGCTTCTTCTCCTCCGAGGATACTGTCGCAAAGACCTGAGCACCGATGTGCTGCGCTAAGATTACAGAAGCCTGGCCTACGCCACCCGCTGCACCATGTACTAGAAGGCTTTCTCCGTGCCGTAAGCGAGCGATATTCGAAAGGGCATGGTGGGCGGTGCTATAGATAAGTGGCAGAGAGGCCGCCGTGATCAGGTCCATGCCCCGCGGTACAAGCTGAACCATGGATTCATCAGCAAAAATCCGGGTACCCATGGTACCTAGCTTCCAGGTCATAACAGCATCGCCCTCTTTCAACTTCGTGACGCTGTTACCGATGCGGCGAATAATGCCGCTGCAGTCTAACCCGATGGCTGGCAACTCAAGCTGACCCATCGCTGCCATGATGTCCAGGAAGTTAAGACCCGCCGCTTTGATCTCGATCTCAACTTGGTTCTCGCCAAGTTGGTTTAATGCGTTAGTGCTTCGTTCATCCCGAAAATGGAGGGTGTCGAGGCGCCCCGGCGTACCGACCGCCATGGTCAAGGACCGCCCCTCCTGACGAAACGGCATCTGGCGTGGTGCGGGCGATACATTCAGCTCCGTAACAATATCATTCATGTCCTTGTCTAGCATGACGCGCGGTACCATCGGCAAACCATTTCGCACAGCGACCTCCCAGTCAAATATCCCCCCTTTTTGGGCGTTGCAAGCCCTGATAAACACTCTATAGGCGGCAGAGACCGTTTCTTGCGAGGCTATCGGCGACTCGTAGTCAAGGTCGAGTGTCGTGAGGCGGCTTTCAATATCCTCGGAGCGAATGGACCTCGCCAATCCGGACATAAGACTCGCTGAGGGGTTTTCGCTCTTGACCGCCCCGCCACGCGTTACGTAGATGGTGTCGTGGGAGGCCAAGACGATGCGCTGAAGGGCTTCCCAGTCTTGGTCTGAAATGCTTGGAAGGTACGCTTCCTGTTTGGTAGCGTCGAGTAGAACCAAGGCGGAGTAATGGCTTAACTCAAGGTTCGTGGTCTCGTGTAATTGCCGCACCAGAACATTGCAGCCCTGGTCGACTAGCAGTTTGCTTAGCTGTTCTACAAAGGCCAAGACCTCCACATCGTGATGCTTTGGTAGGACAATGAGGGCCGAAGGAGTGATAGATTCGCATGAAGGCTGGCTGGCAGTTGTCGCGATTACTGAAGTACCAATATCACGCTCATTCTGGTGATCTCCAAAATCGAAGTCCACTCCAGTGAAGCCACTTGACTTCATCAACTCGTCCCATTGGCTTACAGTCAGTGTGGGACCATTGTGGCGGCCATCCTCTTCTCCTGTTTTGCGGTAACTCATTAGCACTGACTGGGTTATGGTTCCTAGGAAATGGTATTTCACTCACCGTACCACCAGCCCTCGAACGATCCCACGATCATGTGAAAATGCATCTTTTCGGCAGCGTTCGTGATTTCAGTTAGAATGAGTTTTCCGCCAGGCTTCAGGAGCTTTCGAGTATTTTCCAGGGCCTGTTTAATGGACTTGGTTGCATGGAGCACAAGGGCAGCAATAATTAAGTCATATGACCCTGGCTCGAACTGCTGCTCTGCAGGGTCTTGTTCAACATTCAACGGGGCAAAGTGCATGAATGGTACCCAGTGTGCAAGCTTCTGCTGCGCCTTCTCGAAGTAACCTGTACTGATGTCGGTAAACGTATAGCTCTCAAAGCGCGGAGGTACACCCCCGAGCCGCCGAGAGCTTGGAGCACCGGAAGTGAGGTGCCGGCGGTACCAGCGCCAACCTCCAGGATTTTCATGGTCGGGTTCTTATGGGCCATCAAGTCCACGTAGTTAGCCAACACACTGGATTGTACTTTGCCCAGTCCATCTTGGTAAAAGTTGCCGAGGATGTTATCTTGCATCAGAACGTCATGAGTTCGCACTTCCCCCCTCAAAATCTGAGGCAGGTGTCTTCCGTGCTGCACGAGGGCTGCGCCGTCCGCCGAAGAGCGCGATACGCGAGTCAGCAATTCATCTTCGGCCTCAGAGCTCATTCTAAGCCAGCCTGGTTCAGGACTACTGTCCAAGCCCCTGTGCAATGCGTGCGTTTGGTGCCAGTGTTCGCCCCGCAAGCCTTTTTCATGGCATCGCTTCATATACTCCCAAAAAAGCTTGAAATGCCCGACAAATGAGCTAGAGTGTTTGGGTGTAATCTCTGCTAGGACGCGTTTGATGATGATCAAGCATGCTCTCTCCAGCTCCAGCTCCAGCTCCAGTAATAGAATCTGATTTCCTTTGCCTCGGCTATCGAATCTGTCTCGACACAGCTTCTTGATCTCGCTCGAGTGCAATAAAGATATATCCAAGCCCCAGTGGAAACCCGAAATTAGTTTCCGGAAGCTCTGAGAGTTACGCGATGAGGCCAAGGCGGCAGCTTTGATATCCTCGACAATGACAAGTGGCTTGTTCCAATGCTTGTCCTGTGCCAGCACGACCAAATCCTTGCGCTCACCCGACGCAGCCTTCTTGGCACACGAGAAACCTGGCAACTCGATACCTGGTTCCGTAGGCATACTGGCAGACACGTACAAGCGCCCAATACCGGTTGGGACCATGGTAACGGATATGTCCTTATAAACAGTCGAGTAAGACAGGAAGCTCATTTGGATAATACTGTCTAATGTGGCCGGATGAATGACATGAGGATATTCGAAGTTGTGTTTCATCGTGCTCTTGGTGTCTGGGATCTTGATGGTGCATACAGATTGGTGGTCGCCTTTCTTGATGCTAACTAGGCCTTGGAACACCGGGCCGTATTGTAATCCAATTGATTCAAGGTTATCGTAGAATTGTCGAGGCTTCTGGTGGCGGGTGTATTCTCCAGTGATTCTCCCGTTTTCCTTCCTATACCCGGAGACCAGGATCTCATTCTCATTCGCGAATGATGGATTTCCGGTAGACTTGTAGTGTATGCGCATCAGGCCGGAGCAGTTGCGCTCCCATGACTCCCTCCGCGAGTAAAGTTGGAATTTCTGCCACAAGGGGGCGTTCGTGGACGGCCTCACGGTCAACATCGTTTCCACGCCGCCTTCATCGTCATCGTCAGGCACTATAAGAGCCTTGCCAATTACCACGCCCCGTAGCTCGTAGCCTTCTATCTCTCGAGCCGGGTCAGCTTTCTGGCACATGGCCTCGATTGCCATGATTACCATGCCCGTCGCTGGGTATAGAGTTACTCCTTGTACTTTGTGTTGTCTCATCCAAGGCACCTCACTCCCTTTCAGAATGTTGCGGAACCTAGGCTCATAATCTAGCGAATCGAGTGTCTGAGAGCCAAGGAGATCGGTGCGAGGATGTTTCCTAAATCGATGAGCGCTGGCCATATGCGACTCGAACCAGAATTTGGAACTATGATTCCAGCTAAAGGGGGGAGGTCGACCAAGAAGGGGGTGCTAGCAGTTGCTACGAGCCCGTTCACGGCTTTGATGTCGATGGGGTAGCCCAGTTGAAACAATTTGCCGGCGAGGGTCAAGGTCGTTTGCATAGCACACTTTCCCCTTTCCAGAATCGATTGGTATTTCAACTCTTTTAGAGGTGCTGAGTTGTCGGACCTATCCGTGAAGATCTGACGTAGTGGTTCGTGAAGTGCGCCATGAGGTCCGAGTTCAATGATCATGGTCGCAAAATCCTTCTGGTTATTTCGGCGTCGATTCTTGACGTTGACGTGGCTCTTTATCAAGGCTTGCATGCCGCCTAAGAAGTTGACTGGGCTTACCATGTTGTCGACCCAATAGTCTGGCCCTAGCATCTCGTTGCTGACAGTTCCCGGGTACAAAGAAGAGAACATTTTGGTTCTTTCTAGGTTCTGAGGCAGTGGTGTAATGTGGGCCAAAGCCTGGCGGTAGATTTCGGCCACGTGTCGCATGTGATTTGAATGGTAAGCAACATGAACGTTTGCCAGCTTGCGAGTGAAGTGACCTTCCCCGTCGATGATATTTTTCAACTTGTCAATAGCTTCTGCGTCTCCTGAAAGCGTTGTGCTTGTTGGGCTATTCACACATCCGACAACTACCCGATCCGGGACGTAGCGGTCGATATATGCAGCCGCGTCATCAGGTCCCAGACCAGTAGCAATCATTGCTCCGGCAAGTCCTACGTCGCTTGCCAGTCGCCCCCTATGGTACGCGATTACCCAGGCATCTTGGCGTGTGATGGCATTCTTAGCATATGCAGCAGCGATCTCGCCGCTTGAATGACCAATCACCGCATCAGGGAAAATATTCCATTGACGCAGAAGGTCAACCAAGGCCACCTGCAGCGCAGTGCATGCAGGCTGACTTATGTGAGCAAGTCCGAGGTGAGAATCTACCGAATCCCGCTGCAACTCTGCTGCAATGGTAGATCAGTATCGACTTAGTAGATCCATGGAGCGCAGTACTTACATTTGAGAGACCAGGATGCGCCTAGGCCTTTCATGTATGTGTCCGCCTCTTCTATACTTTGGTGGAAAACAGGGTTAGAGAGAAGCTCCCGCCCCATAGCATACCACTGAGCACCCTGCCCGGTGAAAACAAAGAGAAGAGGTGTCTTCTCGCTGTCCGGGGAACGCACTGGCTCTGCAATCGTATCTTCGAGGGCACTAATAGCCCCATCGAAAGAAGACGCGATCAGGAAGGACTTCCACGGTAGTCGACTTCGTCGAGAAGTAAGTGTATACACAAGTTTGTCAAAAACTTCCGGCGTCTGTTTAAGGTCGAGCTCATCAAGCCTCAGTCTAAGGCAGTTGGCATAGGCAATACACGTGCGGCCTATGCCCTCCATATCGTTGGAGCTTAAAGGGAGAAGACGAGGGATCGGTGAAAGTGCTTCGACGGGCTCTGACCCGCCACTAGTTGAAGGGTTCTCCAGCGCCATGTAATCAACAGCTTTGCCGAGGGACATCCCAGAGTCATCAGAGACCGCAGGAGATGACCCATCAGCAACTTGAACATTGTGATGTCCAGTCAATTGATTCGCCTTCATGTAGTGGTAAGCGTCGTCAATGATGACATGGGCATTGGTACCTCCATAGCCAAAAGAGTTGATGCTAATCCGACGAAGACCGGCTTCAGGCCAGGGAGTTAGCTCCGTAGGTACTCGAAGGTTCCAATCGTTCATGTGGATTTTGGGATTGGGCCTTTCGTAGTGAAGGGAAGGGGGGATCTTCCCGTGCTCCAACATGAGGATTGCTTTAATGACCTGTGTCAGGCCAGATCCACCCTCAAGATGACCGACATTGGACTTGATGGATCCCATATATACCGGGTCGCCACTCTGCCTTGCCCTTCCGAAGGTATTGCCTATGGCCTGCGCCTCAAGGGGATCGCCAGCAGCAGTGCCAGTGCCATGGGCTTCAATATAAGCCGTATGCGCGAGGCTTAGGCCGGCATCGGCGTAAGCCTTGCGGATAAGAACTTCCTGGGCGTCGGCAGAAGGAAACGTAATACCATTGGTGTTTCCATCTTGATTCACTGCCGAGTTTCTAATAATCCCACGAATAACATCACCATCCTCTAGGGCACGGCTGAGGGTTTTCAAAACACAAAAAGCAGCACCTGTAACCACCAAACATTAGCGATGCACCAACCATGCGCTTCTTGTGGGCCGGGACCTAACATACCCTCCCCACGAGAATATCCGTTGGCCTTGTGGTCGAAAGACCGAGACTTCCCGTCTGGGCTTAGAAACTGCAAGGATGCCATGACGCCCATCATGTCGGGAAGGAGTATGTAGTTGGTACCGCCAACCACGGCCTGGGGTAATATGTCAGTAGAATCCCAGAGCAATTATTATAAAACCACTGACCATTGTACTCTCCCCTGTTCGGAGGCTTTGACAGCCGAGGTGGAATGCGACCAAGGACGAAGAGCACGCAGTGTCAATACTGATACTTGGTCCCTTCATGTCAAAAAACCAAGAGATTCGATTTGACATCATGGCACTCCCAACTCCAGTACTCTCGTAAAGCGGCAGGTTTTCTCGATCACAGTTGAGCATGCCTTTGTAATCGTCTGTGAAGCTGCCAACATAGCATGAAATATTGGAGCCCCACACTTTCTCCTTCGGGATTCCAGCTGCCTCTGTTCAGTAAAGACTGTAATCATGTTTTTTTGGGATGTCGACTTACCGTTTTCCAGTGCCTCGTAGGTGCATTCGAGGGCCATTCGCTGCTGGGGATCCATAGCCTCGACTTCACTGGCGCGCAAGTTGAAGAACTGGGCATCAAATGCTGAGACATCACGGTCCATAAAGTGCGCCTTATTTACGTTGAGGGTTCCTTGGCGCTCACCGTGGGGATGGTAGAATGCCTCCACGTTGAAGCGACTGGTTGGGATCTTGGTCAGGGCATTTCGGCCTTCGCGGACCATATCCCATAGCTTTTGGGGGTTGTCGGCGTCACCGGGGAAGCGCCCGGCAATGCCAACAACGGCAATTGGCTCCGAGGGCTCAGGCATTGCGCCCCGAATGATGGCACACTGCGATGGATGAATCGGTCTATATGAATGGGTAGGCGGAAACCAATATGATGAGGGCTTACTCTTTTGCGAGGGTCAAAACCAAAGGATGGCTACATGTAGGTAAGTACTTTAGGTAGGTACTTACATGTAGTTAGACGGGGGTGGGGAAGGGAGGATGTCCTTCAAGTGTTCCAGCAGGTCAGACTTTTCTCTTATTCTTAACTGTAGGGCTGTGGATCGACCCATGCCTTAGAGTAGGGCAGGTACATAAGGGAGAGATTTGAAACATTAGCATTTCGTGTGACGCCTCATTTTTCGAGCTCTGGATCTGAAGGTACCTTATTCTGGGTCAGGTGAGCCTTTAGCCTTTCCAAGGCCGAAATGGCCCATGGTCAACCCAAAGCTAAATGTGATAAGGAGCTGTCGCCACGGTTTATCACGCGTGACATAGGTAATATTCGAACTACAGTTCGACCTTGTATGGCGCTACAAGATTAAGAATATAAGTTTGGCCGGTCGTAATCACGACTTATATAAACCCTTCTGAGGCGTTAACGTTCCTGGCTCCCCAGATGTCAGGGAGCTGTACAAGTTGCTTTTTATATTGAAAAGGCAAATTTAAAGAATTTTACTACTATAATAAAACCACATATTTCTCCTTCTTTATAATAAATTAAATCATTCATACAATATTTTTATTAAGAGCTGTACACATTAAACCCCATTGCTGACGGGGTTTCCTCCCCAATTCAAGTTAGCTTTCATCTAGAACGAAAGACAAGGTCGTCTAACAATCTCTATTGCGTCTTCTACTCCACTCCCTACCATGTCTCTCTCTTCGGAGGGATCTGATCGGAGTATCAGCAGTTGCAATAGACGTATCCTTGTGGTTGCAACTGCTGGCGGCTACCCCAATGCAGGTGAGTGGCCACGGCAAGTCACAAGTGATAACCACGACAAAGCTAATCAGTTTGATTCCCAGCACCCATGTTAGAGATCGCGCGGATACTTGCTGAGCGCGGCTACACCATCGAATTTGCCAGCTTTGATGGGCGCGAGGAATGGATTCAAAATTGCCCCCTTGTCTCTCGCTACCACCCGCTGGGGCCCGGGTTGTCCGTCGAGGAAGCAGACGCTCTCTATCTAGAGGTATGGAATTGGTCCAAGGCCGGCTGGGGGGCCAAGTTCGAATCGAGGAAGACTCTGGAGTCAACTTGGCCCCAAGTATATCGAGGGCTGTCCGAACTAGTACAGGATGCAGAAAGTCGACCGCATCTTATTCTATCTGACTACTTGGTCGATGCGTCGCGGGACATCAGTTTCGAGCACAGCATACCGCTTGCAATGCACTGGCCCCAGATGCCCACAGCAATGCTGAACGCACCGTACATCCCCGGCACTCCAGGCCTTCAAGTCGGCGTTCTCTCGTCTGAGTACGCTACTCTCTGGCAGCGCTTCCGTAGCGCATTCTCTATCTATTTTGCCTTGCCCGCCTTTGTACGTTACTCCATATGGCGAGAAAATATGCGCAAGAAAGCCGGAGTGTCGCGTTCCCTGCCCACGCTATCAAAGCCCGACTATCTTTGCCTCGTCAACTCCATGTTTGGCATGGAAATACCCAAAGACTTGCCACCCAACGTTGCGGCTGTAGGTCCGATCATCTCACAGCAGTCTAGGCACCTTGAGGAACCTTACACCAGCTTCCTCGAGAAGCGATCCAGAGTGCTCTATATATCCTTCGGTACTCACTTGGGCCTGCCTTGGCCCATAGCGCAGAACCTGCTGCTCGGAGCGCTGGCTGCACTTGGATCGGGCACCATTGATGGCGTTATCTGGCCGATGAAATCAGCGGCCCGCAATCACCTGCACCACGACGCCACCATCCCCGTACGCCATCCGCAGTCCAAAGTCGTCCAGATGATGACCATTTCGGAGCTGTTGAATGGCGCCCATCCTTCTCTATTGTTTGTTGACCGTGCGCCTCAGCAGGCTCTCCTCCAGGATGACCGCGTCGTTGCGTTCCTTAGCCACGTTGGCGCTTCGTCAGCAAACGAAGCTCTCTACGCCGGTGTACCACTCATCACCATGGCCATATGTTTTGATCAAATACAAAATGAGTTGCGTCTCAAAGAAGCGGGTGTTTCCATCGCTTTGGACAAGGATGCCTTTACGGCTGACGAGTTTGAAACGGCCATTAGAGATATTGTGGAAGACAAGTTGGCGCATGGCCCAATCGCAGCCAGCGTGCGTAGAATGATGGGAATTGCTCGCATTTGCTCGCGTCGAAAGGTATTGGCTGCAGACTTGATCGAAGAAGTCATAGCCGATGCCGAAGGGCGCAAGTGTGAGGAGATGGCCAAGAGTCGGGGCGTTGAGGGCAGAACCTACTACAAGGGGAGAAAACGGCACTTCCATCTGCAGACAGCCGATGTAAGGATGCCCATTTGGAAATCCCGGAACTGGGACTTGTGGGGGGTCTGCCTGTTGGCAATCTCGTGCCTTTTTGGGCTGGCCTTTGGATTTATATGGCCTCTTGTGCGATAGGGTTTCATGCGTATGTACTTACATGTAGGCAATATCGTTTCTATCTACCCGGCTGGGTGGGTAGTAGGCCTAGAATTGCTCATATCCGTATGATATGTCAAGCACAATATAACCTATTTAGTAAGATAAGCAATCAACTACATCTTTAGGCATGAGTCCTAGGTGCATAATGACATTCAGGGGTAGGCAGACAGCTTTCAAATCTTTGAGTAGGTACTAGTCATTCATTAGAAGTAGATAAATCTAGGTAATCTTTATTAGAATCTCGTCAAGGCTATGTAACTTAGATCCTGTAACATACGTGAAAGCAGCCCAAGATACTGCCATGTATGAAACTGCTTGTCCTTGCCGTTTTGACTCGCCACTTCTTCTCTGTGGCCTGTCTTCCTTCTCAACTTTGCTTCAATAAAAAGTTACGTCTGACCAATTTAGCAGAGACGAGAAGTCTAGAATGAGCAGGTATCTCCAGATGAAGGTTCACTCGGCCCAGTCATCCAGAGTACTTGAGACTTAGCAGGTATGAGGTCTTATTGCCCTTCCTAGCGCTACATGTACTGACCTAATAAGGTACCAGCTATCACAAATCATTAATTAAGTATGCTTTGCATGCGTGAAATTTTTCTACGATAACAAGTGGACACCTAATCCGTTTGAACAATTTTCAACGGTGTCGAACCAACTTCGGGGGCTTCCATCCGACGCGACTACCAGTAAACACAGTCGTCAGCCAAATTCTCATTCCCGCCTGCATTGCATCCTGATTCTGCACACTTGGTTGGGCAGTTGATTACCATGAACGTCCTTTGCTTCCACGGCATGGGGCGCCAACTCGGATGTCTACGAGATTCAAACCGCGTCCATTAGGGCACAGCTCGGAAACCCCCACGAATTATTATTTATCGATGGCCAGATCGAATGCAATGCTGCTGAAAGAGTAGAAAGAGTCTCTGCCGGGCCCTTTTTCTGCTACTACGACAAGCCGGTACAGGAGCGCCTGCAGCAGGCCTAAGATCTCCTCTACGACGTCATTCGGGAGGACGGGCCCTTTGACGGGATCCTCAGCTTTTCACAGGGCGCCGCGCTTGCGGCCCCCTTCCTCCTGCATCACCGGGAGAAGCACCCTTATGGACCGGAGCCATTCCAGCTGGCCGTCTTTATGGGCGCCACCCTCCCCTTCGATCCACAGTCCCACGCCCGCGCCGACCAATACAACACCGTGATCTACCCTCAGACTGGCGCCGTCTCGGTCCGCGACTGGAAGGCTGAGGATGTGGTCGAGACGTTGCATATTAACGACTTCATCGCCCCTCCCGCGCCCGGCGACGTCGTCCTTCGACGCTTTCATCCGGAGCGAGAGGATGCAAGGATCACGATACCAACCGTGCACATCATGGGATCCCGAGACCCCTTCTATCCGCAAAGCCTCGTGCTCGCGCAACTGTGCTCTGGACATGTCGATATAGTTGATCATCAGCAGGGGCACCTACTTCCACACAACGTTAGCTTTACGCGGCAGGCGGTTGCATCCATGGAGCAGTGTATGAACAAAGTGATATTTAGATGCTAGGCGTTGTGCATTTTTTGTATCTCATTGTGCAACTGATGGCTTGTATCTACTCAGCTGGCAGTTTGTTGTCGAGTTAATTCATGAAAAGAGAAGAGAAGAACAATAACTGAGTATTCCTAATAAGTGAGAAGGAAGCTAATACGGGTCAAGACTCTAGCTATTAGAATCTTTGAAGCCAGTCAAAGGAGTTGTTCATATTGTTATTTGGCTGAGCCCCTTTGTTGAAATAAGGCTTTGAGCCAGGATGAGACTAAACAATGGGATTATGGAATAGGTGAGTGAGACTTGACTTCTTATATCTTGAACCACATGCATTGTTTTCTACAAATAGTTCTTTCGTCACATGGTAAGTTTCAAATGGACGGCCGATACATATATCATATCAGCATGGCAGTGAACAACAGATAGATACAATACTATAACCAATAGGAACCCGCCACTGGCAAACGTCATGTCAGCCATTTCTCCGGACCTACCCTCTCTCCAGGCAACGTCCGTTACCCCCTCAAGCAGCTCTGAAGGAGCACTATGCTCATGTGGTGGCACCAAGGAAAAGGGCTGGAAGTGCGGCAGGTGCCAGAGTGAGTATAGACACCGTTTATACAAGGACAGGATTGCGATGAATATGTACGCCAACTGCGTTCAGAGACCTTGTGTCCAAAATAGAACTCATTGTCGTGAATGCCTTAAGAAAGACGCAGACTATCAGAAAGACAAGCACATCGTGGCTCGCGATTCGTCTTGTTTCAGATGCCATTCGGTTGTACGATGCACGAACAGCCTCTACTGTAAAACTTGCATCAAGGCGAACAACCAGGAACGAAACAACAATAGACGAGTTCTCATTGAGCGGGGCCTCTGGTCGCTTTGTGGTTGTTCTTCCGCTGAGCCTACTTCCAAGTTTTGCAAGGATTGCCGTACGGGTAGAGTAAATTGGGACGATTCAGTTTGGAAAGGTATCTGTGCGGCTTGCCACGAGCCCTGGAGTCATAAGGATGGTTATAGGACCTGCCAGAGTTGCCGAATGACACCGATGAAACGGAAGCAGGCTGTTATTGCACGAGCAGCGACAGAGGCTCCTAATGGGAATGAAGCCCCAGAACCCGTTATTGAAAGTTATCGCGCTCGGTTGCTTCGAATCTATAACCTCTTGAACCGAGTATAGACTTTCCTTCTATATTTCTCATGGCCCCATCGAGTCGAACCTTAGGATGGGAGTTGTACCGAGGCAAATTGCTTATTTTCTCTAGCCCCTTCCCCTTTACTCTAACCACGGCGATTAATGGAAAGCTGTAGTTTCTCACTCAAAGGCTGAAATATAATCTTAGTAGCCTAATCATGTTCTTTCATTTCCCTAAGCGTGTTGAAATATTACATTCGTGAGTTCCGTGATCACAGTTGATTAAATCGGCACAACCACTTGCTTGTCTGTATTGTCTTGTCGCCCCTTACAGTATTATAGCATTACAGACGCCAAAACTTCTAGCTGCTTTGAGAATTGATGCCATCGCCGTGGATCTGTCTCTAGGAGTGTTGCTGATCGGAAATCTGTGAGACTCTTAACCGGGGAATGTCGAGCTCGATCTAAAATCTGGGCGACATACCCTCAGCGTCCCAGCTTGCTGCTATAGGCACAGGAAATTTATGACGAGCATGCTTTAATCGGCGCAGAACGAAGGGCACCCCTGAAAACTTCGGCCGGTCCTCTATGTACGTATCTACTCTAGTTGATCTAGGGCAAAGTGTAAAGCAGCGGGGCTTTGGGTGTCCTGAAAACTACGCAGATGAATCAAAGAAACCACTCAGAGCATCAGAGCTCGGAGAAGACTTTGAGGATCGTAACGTACTGTATTATGTGTAAGTTATCATCCTCTAGGATTCCATGATTTTCCCTGGACGCAGGATTGTTACCTCCGTGCTGGCTAAGTACTGGCAGGCCTGGGTGATGCTCAGAAACTTCAGGTCCTTCAGACTATTCACATCGTCTTACCTAAGACAAATAGCAACCTTCCTGACAATTGAAGCACATGGAGTCAAATAGGAAATCATGAGGATGAGGATGAAGCAGCAAAGGGACCATTGCTTAGATATTGGAGTGTGGAGCGGTGTTATTGTGAATACGGGCTCTGATATACAGGGCTTTCAATGGGAGATTTGATTGGGGGCTGTGAGAATGTTTAGCGTATGGCCGGTCGAACATGTAATTGACTCCTGGAAAGGTTTTCCACAGGCTTTCGGAGGACCCTTGAGGGTCAGTGTTAAATATCGAAAATGAGGCAATGGAGAGAAGAAGTAGCCCAAAAGGCCGCAATGTGCTCCAAGTTCTCTTGTTTTCTATGTGTTGTCTTCATGAGGTTTTAATTTAGTAGCTCCATGTTTTCCGAATCATGATGTTGCCAACCCAGGGATCTGATCTGATGTCTCAAAAGCCGCAAGTCCTAGATCTTCAGGGCCCCTTTTTATAGCTCCAGGTACAGTCCGGGTCGGCTACTACCAATCAATCAAGCGATCCTACTGTCAATGTACGAAGTGGAATCAAAAGAAGCCTCACCTGAAGAGCACAGTGATCCAGCTGGTCCGATAAGTCCGCATGTACAGTGCAGAGAGTTTTGGTAGATACGAAACGAGAAATCTTCACGTACATAGTGCTACCCCTAAAACAGCAATAACCCATGATTGTCACTAGATCGACCCCATCCAAACATTGAAGCGCGAGTCGCTACGTGTACACACATACATACATGTACATAGATCTCAAGGGGGGTGGGTGTGGGTAGCTGTGTGCTTTATCGTTGGCTGAGGTTGTAGTGAGACAGACCGGGCTAAACGGCTGAACCAAACTTGAGCACACTTTGGGTCGAAACAGACCGGAAAGCTACACACAACGAACCACTGGACTGTGTGAGCCCTAGATTGCCCAGGCAATATCCGCCTTTGGTAGCGTTACGCGGCACAGATCGGCATCCCCATGCAGCCATTGCTGCTGCTGCTGCCCATTCGACTCAGGAGAGCGAGGCAAGCACTTAAGGGGGAAGGCGCTCAGCATGCCGGCCCAGACGAGTTTGGAAAAGGAGGTACCGGTAGGTAAGAGGGGGTTGCGATATCATTACCGAACCGAGATCCGATTGTCATTGGGGGACCAGATGGAAGCCAGGAAAGAGAAACGAGCGGTAAGAACTGCAGTAGTGTTCTGTCTCATAATGATGTGTATGCTGCTTACTACCGCCGCATAGAGCTGCCAACAGAAGAGCTTGCTGAAGTTCGTACCTTAAGATTGGGCGCTTCCCCCCACGCTCTTCCGACGCTCCATCTTGATCCAACCATTGTCCATGTCTATTAGCACCTGGTGTTTGCCTGGAAAGAATGAGCCTCATGCCGTGAATCAACCACCACGACCACGATTGGACTGAACACACGATAAAAGTATTGCTGTGACGAAAAGCCATCACACATATCGAACGACCGCGATTCCTTCGCCGAGAAGCGACCCGAGACCGACAAAGAGATGCGTCTTTTCGCAAGTAGAAGCTTCAGAACCAAGAACTCTGATGGGTGTTCAACCGAGCTACAAGAGGTGAGCAAAGAAATATGTATAATGAGCCGCCTCGCAAGGATGACACGTGTCCATATGCGCCCATACCGTTGCCGTCAATCTACCGACAGAGTGCCGTCACGCCTAAGGCCGTACCCTACGACGATCGATCTACCGACAAGCGAGCTCCACGTCCTGGAATCCCATAGAGGCAATCGAAAAGGAAAAGGAGAATGGATGGATGTGCATGACCCAGGGGAAAAGGTGGGCGGCCATAGTGCAGGCAAAAACGGAAAGAAATATTGCAACCCTATATCTGAAATATATATATGTTGGAATTGACTGATGACCCAAGATGGGAATAATGTTCTGGCGATGCTATATTTGAGAGATACCTATTATTCATGCGATTGATCCTCTCGGATGTTAAATCCTCGATGCTACCTCTACTACACCATTCTCGCTACATTCACTTTCAACTGTACTTTGTTGGCAGACCCGGAAGCCACGGCAGAGAGTGCGGATGGGCTGTCTTCAGTTTACCGCAAGGCCTTAGATATACGCGGTCGCATAAAGGGAGACATTCACAAGTGTATCTTAACATGCTATCATAGGGGCTTGGAGGCTTGACTTATTGCTGAGCAAAGACCAAACCTCACTTCGCGCAGGGTTCAGAAACATTATAATCCAGATGGTTTACTTAGTAGAGTGGTTTTACATGATGCCATGATCATCGCTTAATTTCGTCCTTCCATTAAGCGAGGCAGTGTCGCTCTCGAGTGTCAGCGCATGAATCCCAATTGCTCCTGGCGAGGAGGCGGGACGGCAATTCTATGTGCATGGGGAGAGGCGGATGACCCTCTTCAAGTTCGTCGGCTGCGGGCACCCGGGGATACTGTCCGAGATCCACGGACAACATGCCTCTATAATTCTACTCACCTGCTCTAGACATTTTCGATCTATGGTAAGCTCTTTGGCAAGCTCCTTGCCATAGTTGCATCGTCATCTCATCGCTAGTCATTAACAATATGTACATGAATCGTTGGTATACGTGTTCCCCATTGAGAACTCCAACGACGACCCCGGAGTGGTAGCAGAAGGACTGACTGGTGGTCACTGCCGCAATGGGCGCTCATTTGACCAATATCTTAAGCATCGGCACGGGTAGCAGCTCGATTGGCGGCACATTGCAAAGCTGGACAACACACCATGTCGCATTCTATGATTAGCAGCTCTCGTTTGGCAAAATTATATGGGTGATGAGCAAGGCCACGTGGAGAAGTTCCTCAAGAGACCATTGGGCCAAAGTGAGTGATTATCATGAGTATCTGGTGTTGCAGTGGACATCCGCCTCGACGCGACAACAGGGTGTCGAAACATCGCGCACAACGCAACATCGGGCATTAGCACGGAGCACAATTGATATGTAGAGACGAAGGTGACGTTGCAGTGCCACCTATAAGAGGCAGCCGTATTCTACAAGCTCATCAAGGATGTCAGCTTGGTCTAGCGAGGGGGGACGGAATGACGATGTGGCTAGAACGCCTGGGGCGCAATTTCTCGTTTGGGTGTCGCGGATGCTGCCAGGTCATCAGCCAGGGGCGGGAAATAGGTTGTGATAATTGGGCTTATAAGAACGTTCTTTGCGATGGTGCGACGAATAATGTCCATAACATATGACCGTTATAGCCCCTGATCAAAATGACGGGTAGTTTGGTTCGAGGGGCAGGAGCCGGCTCCCCACCAACTTGATTGCATCTTACCAACGAGTCTGGAGCTGGAGGCTTCCGGGATTCAGCAATAATCCGGCACCGGCAGAATTAACAAATGACTCCCTGCGTTTGAAAATACCACTCTTGTCAAGTTGCATACATGTACATACTGCATAAAGTATGCATACCTAGCAGGGGAATTGCCGTTCCGAGTGTCAAAGCTCCGAGCTGCCACAGAGCCAAATGGAGCTGGTAGTCGGGGAGAGCAGCACAACCTCCGAGCCGGGTTTCGCAATGGATGTCGAATGTCGCGGCAGGCTACGGTCCGAATCAAGGTAAGTGTCCTCGGCATGAAAAGCAACAGTGGTTTGGTTTCGCGACAATCACACGCGTTAGTGCCGGAGCTTTGCCGCGACAATCAGACAACGTCAGCATGGTTGATCTCCAGGCTCTTGTCTTCTCCGACATTGACAAGCAAACAAAGAGAGGGGGGTCTGACAGCAAACGAGAGATGTGAGAACGTGGCCTGGGCTGGTTCCAATCCCGCCCTTGACCAGGAACAAGAAGTAGGTAGGAGAGGGAGACGAAACGAAACCCTGAGCCTATCAGCGGATTCGATTTTGGCATCGGAGCGGGTGACTTGCATATGGCAAGCAACAAGGAGCATACGGCAACGTCTGATAGCTTCTTCCGCTTTGACCATAATAAGGCTGATATACGCCCACCACACCATCAAAGCGTCGGTTTCCTTTCATGCATCATCGCTTACCGCCGTTAATGCAGCGCCAAGAAGGCGCGGGCTGCAGAGGAACATGCAATTAATTGATAGCTCTAACTGACCACTGCTTTTGCCATTTATGACACAGCCAAGTCAACGCCGTAAGATTCATAAGCATATTAACCGGATGAGGGCATTGTTGATAGGAAGAACTGTGCCATAACAGTTGCGCATATCATTTATGCTTCTAGGACACAAAGCAAACAGCAGGTATAACGATGTAAGGATATAGGCTGTTAAGAACGGTCACAGATGAAACCCCAGTATTGTTGGGGCAAAGCAAGGCGTATTGTAGATGTGCAAGTAATATGAGGTTGGAGGGAAAAGAACCAGAATAAAGATGGAAAAAGACAAATGGTTGAGAACTCGTAGCGATCATTAACCCGTCAAGTGCCGAAGGTACATGTGCTTGGGTAGTTAGAAAGATAAAACAAATAAAAGAAATTAAGCTCGATCATTATTCCGTCAATGCGGCACTTGGTGTGATCAATGGGCATCTCACTCGAGCTACCCTGCGCGTATATGAAAGGTGGTGAAGTTGGACAGGCCAACCTGGTATACCGTTATCAAAGGCCGAACTTTCGCACGTGGGAACATAATTATGTTTGCACATTAGAAAAGCTAGAGGGAAAAGGCAAGTCTCATGCAGCAGGGACGCAAGCCAATTTGGCCCATGTCTCCCTCGTCGGGAAATAAACATGCTGTGTAATGTGTCGGACGGGAATCGGCAGCTGCCAAAAGATCCAGAGCGGGTGTCAAATCTAATCCAAAAGGCTCTGTTAATGATGGTGTGGCAGGGCGTTTGACACATAAGTAGGCTCAAGCTCGACAAGAGCATGTCTGGATTGCAGGGCAGGGCATGAAGATGGAAGAAGGTCGAGAATGATTGATTGTCTGGGGGCCGGCCGTGGATGGGAACAATGCGGTAGATCGAGGGCTAGAAGATAATAGACATGCTGCCAACATGCATGCTGCAGACTTGACGTGCCGGTCCACGTCGGGCCGCTAGACTAGGGAAAATGGACGATGAGGGTCACTACCTATGGGGCTGGTGAAACAGACAGCGGAGATGATGGGAGCGGGAGAATGCCGTCCCGCCGATTTTGGCGTGTAACCGAATCGAGTGAGGTGTGAGGGAGCTCGATCGGGTGGTATTAAGAATCAAGATCGATTTGATGAAGGAGAAGGGGACGTCGCAGTTGACATGGATTTGACGTATCGAAGCCCGTTGTCGACGGTCCCATTGCAAGCATTACTGATGCGGTTGATGTTTTCGTCTTGTCTTTTGCCCCCTTTTTGAAACCGCTAGCACTGACATTGGACGGTCGGGCGCCACTTAGCAATTATGTTAACGCCAGCAGACAGAGCGGTCAGTGGCTGCAACCCCCACTGGCTCCAAGGGACCCCAGGGCTGTTATTGGCTGTTGGTGCTGTCAGAACAGAGTTGGGCCAGCACTGATGATGATGATGATGCTATCGCACAGTACCTTACATACTTTACATAATCCAACATATCACTCATCTCATCTATTTTTGACGTGGCAGAAACCCCAGTCAATATCGTAAGACAGCTGAGCGTGTGATTTCTTTCGGGCACTTGTAGCTGTTAGCTTCGCAGTCGTGGCGTTCCAGGACAGCAGCATGATGCATACATGTACATACCTACCTACGCATGCGCATATGCATTCAGTGCCTGAGCTGTCAAGAAAAATGAACAAGATCGGCCCTGCAGACTTCCCGAAATGGGCTGCTTGGGTTTGTGGAGAAGGCCTAATTCGGGCTGGCGTGCAAGGCGGTTTCCTGCGTCGTACCCAGTCGCCAGTCGAGGGGGTTGGCGATCATCCCATCTCATTCAGCACCAGGATCCGAAAGGGTGTGGTGTTGAAGAGGCAAAGCGAGCGCCCTCCCATGCCACATCTTTTTTGTCCTAACCTATCTTTTCTCCCTCTTGTCGTTCCGAGCAGCCTTGGCGACCACTCGGGACTTGTATCCCGCATATGCAGCAAGTCCCTGAACCCAGGTGCAAATCTGCCCAGTTTAGTCACGCTTGTCGTAATTGTGCCTGCTATCGTGTCCATTCGTCTAACTTTCCTACGTTAAGTATTGATTGATTTTTGTAGTAGTCGGTGTGCATGTATATGCATTCAACCACATGATTATGTAATGTAGATATCAATCGTGTCTATGGAAGAGCTTTGGTGAATAGATCTAGGCTCTCGATTAATTACATCTCGTTTAGCCCGGAGAGCGAAGTGAAAAGAAGCCTGACTGAAGGTTTTAGTACGCATCGTTCCACATTCCCTCTGCCGCCATCGGTCAGACGGCACGCACAACTGCCGACTTATGTAAACGATGGGCATGCTAGACGGCCATTGTGGCGCTTCTTCATCTCAACGCCGTTGATTTTACTCAATGAGGTTAGAGATGATGCACCCAGAACTGGTTTTTGTTTGCAGGTGGCCAGATGTAAAATGAAGAGACGGGCGGTAGATATGTAGGTATTAAAGATGAAGGAACATGATTCATCTCACTCACGTATCTCTAACGGTAATCGATGCCAGCTTTTATGTAAGACATTGATTGGCGTTGGAGTAATTAAGCGAGTCGCGTGATGGGATGTTCACGTTTATGTCGCTCTGCTTGATGGAACTGCCGCACAAACGGAGGATACTGTCTGTGTGGGAGAGGCACGATCAACTCGATGCATCATCAATGCTACCTGTCAATTAGGATTGAACCAAGATTCGATGGTAGAGTCGGCATTAAAGTAGACAACTTGGACTCATGTATTTGGTCGGCACCCATCCATCTCGACTAACATGGATGACCCGATTTGGGATCCTTGAGTGCGATATGACCACCCAACATGCAACCAAGATACTGCGTGCTGTATCTTCATTCCATTGCTAATATCAGCTTGAGCTGCGTACCACCAACGCCAACAGAGCTCACTGAAATGATGTCAACTTCCAGATACCCATCTTTCATCTCACTCCGTTGGTCTCATACAAACAGCCCATTTGGCCTCCTACGTAGGTACTTGGTGCATTGCGCTACTACCTACCTAGGTATACCGAAGGTCATTCGAGTTGAAGGTAAAGCTAGGCTGCATTTGATGCATGTATGAAAGTTCGGTAAAATGTAAAGTCAGCCAGACTCGAAGAACCCAGCAATGCTGGTGGCAGTAAATGTGCAGCGAAAAATGCAGGCTGGCTCCGGGCACACAGAGTTAGAGGATGGACCCTTGATCGCAGCCCACAGCACCCGCCGCCGCCGAACACCCCCGCTCAAATGATCATCATACAGGCTGGCCCTTGTTTCGTATCGTCTGCTGCCAAGTCGTGTCAAATCCCAAGGGGAATTTATTGGCCGGATTGGCAGCGGGTCATCGCAGGCAATGGAAACACCGCAAAGAAAAGAAGACAGAAGGATGTTGCTCTACTCCGTACATACGCTGATGAGTCTATGGCGGCGCCACTTCTGTTAGGTGTTTATAAACAGCACTTGCGCCGATGGATGCATTTGCGAAAGGACGGACTTCTCCGTATGGTACAAAGTCAGGGTGGTTCCCAGGACACGAAAATTCGAGTTTGAGTACCTTGGCCAGGCCATCAATCTGAAATTGAAAATGGGACGGGAGCGCAGCAGAAGCTTCTAAAACCCACCCTAGAACTTCGGCCTAGCTGCCGAGCTCGCCCCGGGCTGTCATCCCATCAAAGCAACTTTTATTTGAACTTCCTTTTAGCCGGCACCTCCCATTGTCAAGTCAAAGACGACAAGGTTGGAGACGATGATGTAGGAGATCATCGGTCTGGTACGATATCCCACACCGACTTGCGTGATGTGATGGATATGGCTACTGCGATAGGTAGGTAGCATGAGATTCCAAGGCTCGGAGGCCCTTTCAAAGGATCGAATATGAAGTGTTATGTATGTCGTCAGTGAGCAGGGTGAAGAATATATGCAGAAAATGAAGAGGGAGGGAACAGAAGGGGAAAAACTTGATGCTGGATTTTGATCATCAGGCTCCAGGGGCCACTCAATTGGCACTAAGGCGGACGGACAATTTCCAGCACACCCCGGTCGGCTCGCCCTCTAGCCTCTCGGCATCGCTTCCAGAACTGGAGGTCCTGCTGCACGCCGGTACCAATTTTAGACATGCGCACTTGGGCTCTCCCCGACTGAGGTGTCTGCATGCGGCGGCTGGCCCCAATACTTGGACGGACAGATAGGGAGGGTCAACAACATCTGATTCCATACCAGCTGTAAAGAATTGAACCCGGTGCGGGTTACATGACTGGAGCCATCCGGTCTGCCAGTAGCGGTCAAATGATGAAGAGCCGGGGCAGTCCTGGCCGCGCTTAGCGACTGGAAGTCGTCCGTTCAAACTTAAGGTCCTTGTCCATGCTAGGTACAATTTTAGAGAGCACCCCACCACTGCAATGGTTTGACTATTTGCTGCCCTACATGTCAATACGTATTGGATTGTACGCTACTGGAAGTACAACTGTGAAGGCCAGGTAATCTAGTCCACTACCTGTAATTGCTACGTAGTATCGTTCAGTGTCAGTGGGGCTTTGTGTCTGCTATCTCTTTGGGGCCTTACGAGGCTCTCGCTGTAGCAAGTACTGGGTGTTGTTCGTGAGGGTAACTCCATTCCAGAGTTGCTGGCAGCAGTCAAGAGGACTTCAGCTGTGATGGGGAGGAGAGCTGTTCGTTCGTAGGTGCTGGCGGGTAGTTAGTTAGTCAGTCATCAATGCGTTTCGTTTCGCATGGCGTAGGTATTGGGTGAACAAACTCAAGTCGAGATGTCTGTGCATCCAGGTCTGCGTGGGGCCTGCTTTATGCTGGAATAACTGGCGGCAGAGCGGGAGTAGGCCAGGTTGCAAGGTGCAAACACTCAACTCGACTCCAACAAGTACGAGTGCAGTACAGCATGATGGAAGCAATAAGGTTTCTCTGTTAGCTTCACAGCCTTGCATTAATGCCCGTTTGCATATATGTAGTTCATTATGTGTCATGGTTAAGCTTGGGAATATCAACCCTCGTTAACAATGAGTTTGATCTTCTTTTCCTGTAAACGGGCATTTACTACCTACCTCGAGGTCCTTGGCTGAAAGCCGATCACAACTCAGGTAGCTGAGCCTTCCAGTCCCAAATCGAACTGACTCAACGCAAAGATCCGGGCATAGCGAGTCGACACAATACAATCCATACTTCCTTGCCTGCTCTCGCTTGTACGTGTCTCATGGCTGGCTCATGGAGTTTTGGCAGATTACCCTGCGTAAAGGTGGTCTAAGCCTCGCGGCAACAATAACTGCGACTTCACTCATCCCCGCTGAACCGCACAGACAACTGAGCGAGAGCCAGGCATGCCCTGTTGATTTTCCCAGCCCCTGCACACGAATCAAGAGATGCAAGGCCCCCCCCTGCTTCGCAAGGATCCGGCCCCTGGTCACCACCGGCCGAGTACCATACCTCCAAGTATTCATGTTGGTCGGGATGCTGGTTCGCAAAAGTATCGGTACTATTTCCCTTCCCTTGCAGGCATGTTGTTGTATACAGTAGATGCGCTTCCTTCGCCCATCTGCGTTGACTACCACCCTGCTCTCGGTTGCAATACCGTGGGGCTTCGTCCGGTTCTCGAGGTAGAGTGACCTGCGTGGTGGTGCGGGAACCATGACCGGAATACTTCCCCAGCTTGTAGATCTTCATGATTGGCTTATTGCTTCTGGCACACGTACTAGACCTGTTCATCTCCAGGGACAGACTCCCGTGCAGTACCGAGTCCATGTCTTGACAAGCCGCTCGACGGCTTTCTCTGTCGAGTCCACCACCACAAGGCAGGCTCTCCAAGGCGCTGTGGCAATCTTCGTTTTGCACCCTATTCTCGCTACCAGGTGAATGCTTTTTGCCCTGTTTTCCAAGGCGCAATTCCACATTGGCCCTTCTACCAGCCACGAACGAACACACCACCACCGCCGTTGCTCTTCATCCCATCTCGGAGTCTGTAGCCACTTAGTCATCCACTAGCGCACATCACAAGCGTAACGGTCGTATCCTTTGGACGCTCATCTGTGGTCGCAATAAGCGGACATAGATAGGTCTTCCAGAAGAAACGGCCCATGCTTGGTCGTGGAAGGCTTCTCGAAGGTGATTGACAAGGTTTGCGCCGTTCGACGGTTTCTTCCCTCGTTTCAATACTGTCCGTCGACTATCCACGGCCACTACGTTAGCACGGCCGCCACCAACGGTCACGGAGCCTCCTGGGCGTGTACGAGACGGTAGACCAGACGTCACCTCAGACTAGAGTGCTATCCACAGCAAGTAGGCACTGCTGACGAATGGGTGCGTAAGTACTGGCAGACCCTCATTATTTGATGAACTGACACTCCCTCCGGTGGTTCGTTCCCCCACGCAAAAGAGCAGTGGGGGGCACTTCATCAATACTGCGGCGATGGCACTCACTGACAGCTACTAGTCCTCCCTCAGTGTCCTCTCTTTTCGTTCCCAAATTAGCGACTATCACAGTGAGCAGACAACCCCGTTATTACTTACGGAGACGAGAGATAGTGCAACGGCCCCCCAAGTACAGTTGCATTCAATGATCCAGGGAAATCATCGACACCCTAGCCCCAGTCTAAATCTCCCGAATCTCATCCCAATGGTCAACCCCACACTCCTCCTGGACAGACGACCATCATATGCGAATCCGTTATAAGTACTGGATCATCGAACCCGCTATCAAGCCTTCGCAGCATATCCAGTTCAGGGTCAGTCCTTACTCTTAGCCACTGACTGCTTCTACCTGTATCCAGCCTAGCCTTTACGAGCACTTCCAGCCCGGCCGCACTCCCCACACTGGGCTCGATTCTTGACTCTCCCGACTCGACTCGATTAGGAGTTATATGGCCACGCCCCATCCACAGGATCCACGCCACAAGGTCTTCTCCCTCTCTCCTCCTCTCCCTCTCTCACCGAGTGTACCTGTCGCAGTCCTGTTCAACCTAGTCTACAAATTTGGTGAACAGGAGCCCATCGGGTCCACGATTGTCACATTCCGTGCTCTGCTTTCTGTTCACACTCCACTGCTTCTGAAGGCGGCACACCCCCCTGTCGGCAATCAACTCAATTCCTTCGTCATTTGCAACCTCCTCTGTCTTGCACCGAGGAGCGTACTTTTTTCTGCCATCGCCAACTTTGGTACTTCACGCCCAATCTTTCCCACGGTCTACCCAAAGTTTATCACTGCATACTTTATATAGTAGCAACGACTTGACTTCAAGCCCCAAGGATATCTGGACCACGGTTGACTCGACCACTTCCTCGTGTCCGCAGTCTTCTTTGCCCCTCGACATACCCCGGCCTCTCCCAACACAAGATAGTTAGCTACCTGGACCTTGTCAGTAGCTGCTACCACCAAGCATCTCGAACTTTGTTCCTGCGCCACGGAGACTGTCTGTCGCTCCTTACACGCTTCCTTCATCACCTGGTTCACTCGCAAAGTGGTATCCGGAAGTGTCAGGCATCCTTGGGCCGCCACCATCTACCACGACCCTCTGCCGACGGATAGTACCAACTGGACAAGCCAATCCCATCCCCAGTTCGTGACAACGTCTTCGAGAGGTAGCAACACTCAGTGAGCGCATGGCCGTTGCTAGGTGTATCTGCATGTTTACAAACCCGAGAAAGTATTGGAGGATACAGAGATTTGGATCAGCTTTGAACGATCGAAAAGCGAGGGATACACCTTTGTGCCGGACCTTGTTGGTTACATCGTTGCAAGTTCTTCATCACGGCGATTGAACATCGACCCAGCATCATCGTTGCGCATTGCTTCAGCGGCTCCGAAAACCGTTGGTAGACGACTGACCCGGTTGAAAGCAAGAGAAGACGAACAGCATCGAATCGAACATCCGAGGTTTATCTCCCTGCAAACTGCCTTGTCTACCTGCCTACACACGCTCCATACGTACCTAGGTACTCGGCCAATTGAGCATTACATCTGGCAAGTGGGGGAAAACGCACCAGGACGACGTCGTACCTTCTTGGTCCAGCTTACATCGGTCAAACGACCTCTTGCGACATCGAAACCAGTAGGTCAAATCTCCATCTCTGACATCACCTTGCAACAACGACAAGACCTCCATTCCCCAGTTCGAATAAAGGTCCATCGGTTCTTCGCCTCCTGCTCATGGTTCTTTCTGACTTGTGGACTGGTTTAAGGGCACGACCGGCTGTACTTTTTCCGCGGTTCTTTCCACGGTTAGAGTTTGATTCTGATCTGGAAAGCGTGGGTTTCTCCCAGCTTTGCGGCTGAAATAACCTCACGGTCGTCACCATCCGCCCTATCACGTCTTCACGCTGCACATAGGGACCACCTCCACGATAACGGAGACCTGGTTGAGGCCAAATAAGGGTCATCGCACGTGGAGATAGACCGGAGATAGACGCAACTTAAGCTTACCCATAAAGTTTGTGGTCTGGGTTCTTCTTTATAAACCACAAAGTACAAAGGTACCTCGCCTTCCCTCACATCCCATCTTTGCTTCTCTCTTCACCAGAACCAAGGGCTTTTCCTTTCTTCGGAACGCCATTATCCAAAATCCCTTGCGCAACGGCACGCTAACTAGCCTGAAGCCAGCTACAGGTTAGCACCTGACCTGGTACAGTACTAGGCCTCGCTGCTGTAACCTGACTTCGCCGACAAGACGGAAGATGGATAACCAATATCCGGCCCAATGGGCTCAGATGCCAGCGGCCCCTCCATATACACAGCTTGGGTCCGTCATGGACCACCAAACTCTCCCATCCAGGTCAGTAGAGCCCTTCGAACTTGTTGACGCGGAGCTGACACCTTCTGTGAGCAGTCCACCACTGTACTCTGGATACCAACTTGAAGTGAGGCAAGAACCTGAACGAGGAAAGGTTGCGCTCGGAAAAGAGAAAGGTTAGATCTTTGTCACCCTAGAGGCTTTCTACTCAACGTGCTAACTGGTCTTTAGACAAGAAGCCGATCGACCCTCCCCCGATCGTGGAACTGGTTGTTCCCGCGGACCAAGATCGGAATCGCCTATTTCTGCAAAGTACGAAAATTCCCGCGAAATCTTCCCTTTTCAACGGAACCATCAGCTAACAGATTGTGATAGACCCTTACCTCATTTTAATCGCATTCCTCGAGCAGGTGGACAATGCGCCATCGACAAAACCACTGGGCAAGACGATGTCTAAAGACGGTGGGGACAGGGATGACAATCGAGACGAAGAGTCCAAGACAATCGGCGCCTACATGGCTGGCTCGACGGTCTCTTCACTTCATCGTCTGAAAGACACGGACAATCGCGATAGCGGCTTTTTTATCTTTCCCGATCTCACGGTGAAGAAGGAGGGCTGGTACCGAATCCGCTTTACCTTGATGACCATGGAAGAGAACCGAAACGAGAGCCGAATCGATACTACCGGATTCGAAGGGAGTTGGATCACAATCTGCAACATCCATTCGAAACCATTCCAAGTCCACACCGCGCGTACGTTTCCGGGTATGGCAGAATCGACATTTATGACTCGATCCTTCAGTGATCAAGGAGTGAGGATTCGGTTACGCAAGGACTCGCGGCAGGTCACGGTGAAGAAGCGAAACCATGACGTCGCAAGGCATTTGAAAAGCGATGTTCAGGACGAGGTGCCTTATGATGGCATACTTGCCGATGCAGGATCTGCGAAGAGACAAAGAACTTCATCCACAGGATACAGCAATCCTTCGCCTTCACCGATTTCGGGGACCACCTCATACGCCAACTTCCCCCGACTCTCCACGCAACTGCGCCGCCGTACTCCATCGCTCACGGAGGCATGACGTCGAGTCCAACATATGCCACCCACAACGCCCCCCATATGGGAAATCCCATGCAAGTAGCTTTCCGCGACAGCCAACATCCTATGGGGCCCCCTGGCTCTCAGCGAGTACAGCCACTTTATAACAACGGGCCCCTGACGCCTCAGTTCCCAGGGGGTCGATCGCCTAGCATGTCTCCCTTCAACTTTGGTGGCTTTCCCGCACAATCCCAATTTTCGCCGCAGAACTCGAGCTTTACTTTTGCAATGCCGAATCCGTCTACTCACGGCTTACCCCCGATGGACACTACCTCACAGCCAGGTCTGCAGTCCTCGAGCCCCCATGACTCAAACACATCGCCACGGGTAGCGGGTATTCATACCGACACGCCGACATCTAGTACAGGGTCACCCATTGACAATGCATACACCATTGGCGCCGGCTCAGGGTACCCCGGCAGTGGTTCACAGCAAACAAACTATGCTACAGGCAACGACTTCATGTCTCACCCCGGGCCATACAGTAGCGCTGGAGTGACGGACAACGACTCGAGACACGGAATTCCTGGAATGCGGACACCACTAGGACCCAACATGTCAGAAGCCGGGTCTTTCAACGGATCTGGTTTTTCTAGTCATCTCGCCGATCAGAAGTATAGCCAAGGCGCTTGAGCGTTGGCCTCGTCTTGGATCAATCTAGTCTGCGATACGCCGTGCACCCTCATCACATTGTTTTCTAGTGTTTTTACACATTTTTTATGTCTACCGCCGTCTACCGTTATACTTATAATATCCTAATGGCACGGTACTCGATGACGGGCTCTGGGGCTGCTACTGGGCTTTACCATTTTCATTACTGTCTCGAAGATCATTCGACTCGGACCAAACAAGGCGAACACGGATTTATTTTGTACGCAAAAGTATCAGGCATCACTCGGATTTTGCATGGGCACAGGAGTATGTGGTGGCGTTCACAGGGTGTTGGAGGATTATGATTTCCAAACAGCATAGCGATCATGGTGATCGTGGGAGGAGCCGCGTGCTTTTTACTTTGTTTTTCCACGGGACTGGTGGGAAAAGCTCTCTTGGACATGATACCCGGGACTTCATTCTTGACTTGTCCCAACTTTACCACGGGCTACTAGGCCTCGTCCTTTACATCTCAGGTCTCTTCTCATCCACCCCCAAAATAATCGGCCTCACAATAGTAGTAATAGCGGCTTGGAGCCATGGTCAAGGAAGCATAACAACGGTTGGATCGGGCCGATAGACATATAACATAGATAGAAATACAGCATCACTGCACTACCCCTGAGATCTTTCAAGCATGGTGAATTGTAGAACTGATATGGTCAGTAGGGCCACTTGAGAGGCGTGCGTTCCTTTGTGTAGACAAGGTATGGCTGGCCTGATGTATTTCCACTGCCTCGCCATAGCAGACAAATGAGTGGAAAAACAAAGGCGATTTCCATATGTTGGTACTGTGAAAGAAAAAAAGCAAACTGGCTTGCGTACATTCTTATCAATGTATTTGACTTGTCTGTCCCTTAGGGTGGCTGAGGAGGTGGCTGTAGATATATTTATGTGTTTGGGTACATGTATGTAGTTCCATTTGGAGGAAGTAGTAGATTCCATGAAGTAAGCAGCAGCTCTCGGAAATGGTCTAGATCCAAACCTGATGTTACCTGCCAATGTGACAGTGAACCTTCGATAAAGTATGGAGGTAGGTACCTCGTTGCCTCCAACATTGGAATTTGGACGGGAAACCTGCCTTAGTGTACCAAGATCACTCACTCCTCGATAACTGCCACTACTTCCCAATTCTTGATAGATTGTACCTACCTACATATTTAACTAGCCTGTGAGGACTCATTTTGAGTGTACTATCTTTAGGGACATACGCTTATTATGATAATTTTACCATTGATGCTGGTTAAGAAAATACATTATTTAACCCCTGGCCATCTCCTTGATATCGTATCTTCATTATGGCCGGTGGTGCAGCAAGCGTGGCCACTTTAGGCACGGTGAGCTATGCTTGCGCCATGCAGAAGCCGATACTTACTTACTGGTAGGGTGACTGGAAGTTAGGCAACCGAACGACTTGTACCAACCACACACTGACAAGCACGGTGACGAAAGAGGGAAACAGAAACTCCTCCGACAAAAACATTGACGTCTTCGAAAACGCCCGAAATCCACCAACTCCAAGTCCAAGATCTGTCGTCTCTCGGTTACACTCCCATCAGTCATCGTCTTGCGATCAGAGAACAAGGATGTAGGCTGCTATTTTCGGCCCTCAGATTTGGTGTGCCATTTCCTTCCTGGGTTTCCAAGCAACATGGGACTGTTTTCGACACCCCCCCCCCCCAATGCCACTCAGACCCCATATTTGTTAAAACTCTGCAGTCGAATCTGCAGACTTAGCTACCACGAACAAGACCAACCATATCCCTCTACAATGGCGATACATCAAAATCGGAATAAACTTCAGGTCGAGCACCCTCTGGCAAGCCATTCGTAGTGGCCCCTTCATGCCCAACCTCCTGTGGACAGCTGCAGATGATATTGAATTAGTATCGAACACCGAAAATCGCGGTGCTGACGACACATCATGCTTGTCGGTGTCCTGGGTTGCATTAGCACCTTGCTGGATGTAAGGAAGAACGAAACAAACCCCTCACGGTCCAGTACCCAGCGCTTCTTTACACCGGAGCCTACATCGGATGCTACGTACACTTGCTTCGATTATCAGTTTTGTCATGGTGGCCCCGCAGTTCATCATGCCAGAGGCACCTATTCGTTCGACGTATTATACTTCGTCTCCTCCAAGCTCCACTCAGCGCCCAAGATGATGTGGAAGACGCTGCCTCGAAGCAATAGTACGAGTATTTGCTGGCATCGGGGGCTGAATCGCGAACCAATAAGGCCCCCGCGCGTATGGATATCGAATCATTTTACCCTCCGGTACCAATTTCCTGAAGTACTCAGGCTCGGCGCACACACAAGCCATGTGATCCTTGGAACCAAAGAAGCTGCCTCTGTGGATGAGCATGTCTGTCGACCAAAAGGTGTGTTGGCCAGGGACAGGTGATTCGTCTACATAACTCGATAGCGTGTCACAAATGGGCCATCGGTGTACATAGACCCCCCCTTGTGCCATACATGCGTGGCTCGATAGTCAGGACGCACATTTCATGGTGGGAACCGGGTTTTGCATCCAGGCTGATCTAATCCTAGCTTCCCAGTTGCTCGCCGTCGTCTGATGTTCAACTGGTGTCGTTGGAATCTATGCTGTTTAAACCCGGCCTGCGATCCACTCAGCGGCCATCCATCTCGTGTCGAATATGCGGGTTGGCGAGATCGACACAACACTGCAATAGAAGCCAGCAGCGATCATTCATGCCGACAAGGGATGAAAGCACAGATCATTGAGAAGAGAATTTCAGGGGGGAGGGGGGGGGTCCTCCAGTGCCCCGTGTTCATCCATCTGGTTTCTTTTGACAGGGGCCCAGCCTGGGTTGCTTGCTGGTGATCATATCCGGGCATGGCCTCCGAGTTCATTCCCCAGGCTACCTGTGGCTTTCAAACCACAAGTACACTCACGCCGGCCAATTTTCTGGTGGCTGGGGCTCCAGATGCAGGGATGCCTGGGCGGGTGCGAACTGTGACGTAGCATTACCGTGTACATATCTAACGTCTGTGGATATGAGATTGGAAATCCTCCTGTCAAGCAATAATGAAACCTGACGGGAACCTTGGACTTTGGAGGAACGGTACCAGCTCTTGTCCTTGCGCTTGGTCTCGTGAGGTCTGGCCCGCAAGCAGCATCACCAGGAGCTATTTCGAATACTTCCAACTTTCCAATACAGTACCCAAAGGACTGTTTCTATTCCCCTCGGAGTGGGAATCATTCTCACCAACTCGAACGAATTGGCACTGTCCAGCGATACCTGTCGGCATCAAGGGCCTACCCCAATATCTGCTGGCTGGATATCACACATCGTCGAATGGCACGAAGTCCCTTGTCCTGTCGGCACCAAGCCCGCTCGACTAGTATTACCTACCGACCACAAAGCAAAACTGGTCAGGGCATTAGGTTACACTGCCCAATCTCGCGGCGATAGCTGTATTGTTCCCCGGCATGGCTCCGGCATTTGATATCCTATATCTACGGTACTTGTCGGGTACTGTTCGGTTTCTCGCACGTCCTGAAGCTCAGCCCCAAGACCTACAATAACTGCGTCTATTAGATGCAGCTCGGCCCAGATGCTGGGTAATCTCTCTGCCCACTATCCACGACTCTTGCTACTGCCGATGGACCCTCAGTCATTCAACCTTATCCAGGATTTGATGTCGAAAGGCTCCTGTGGGGGGACCCGTTGACTGCAACCCTAAGTCTATAATCGCCTTCAAATCATGGACTGCCCCCGTGCAAGTCAAAGAACCTCCGGTGATACTAGGGGCAGCAGAAGACAAGGTATCTTGTAATGATCTACCAGACACCAATTGAGGTTATATCCCTGTATGTAACCTTACAATTTTCTGAATGCTTGATTAGTTGCCCCTTCCTACACACAGTTCATCCTCTCTGTCGCGTGTGTCAGCCACCAAAGCTGCGTCGCGGGCGAATCGGCGAGGTGCAATTGGTCAGCGGGACTCTTTCCGGGGCGTTTGTTCCCCGTGTCGCGTTCCATTTCTGTAGAGCTCGAACTTGACTCGGCGCAAAGGCCTGTAGAAATATGGTTTCGTGATTTTACACCTCAAGGGTTTGTCAGTACGTGGGTTCCAGAATGGATACAACCTGCCACGCTCACGTCGATCCGCCAAGCGGGCGCTTGCCCCTTTCGAACATTATCTCCGACACATCATATGGCAAATGCTACCCTAACCCCAGCCCTATAACAACCTGTCTTATACTTATGATCAGCGTGGAAAAGAGGGTTTGACAGGAAGAGCTTTTGGGATGATCTCAGTATGGTCCAAGTTTTCCAATGATCGCCCGCAAACCCGTTACTTACCGCCCGCTACTTGCTCGCTTCGAACGGGCGTGGGCATAGTGATGTGCCCACTACTACTAACTAGGCAGCTTTCTGGGCAGATTAGGGGTTCCTTGAAGCTCTATCCTGAAGCCTTGCAACCATGGATCGTCCATATTAAGCCTTCAGGGTTTTTTTTCCCATCGCGCTTGACGACTAAGGCTACCTGGCTGCCTGGGCCCTGGCTAGTCAACTTCGGTCTGAGGACGTTTGCGGATCTCAGCACCGACAATTGACGCATTCCATCAACCCTTCCAGAAAGCGCACATACACACACATACATACTCATACTAGCCCTACGCGACTCCCTGTCTGCCGAGGAAGCATCACTCCCTGTCAAGGAGCTCTTCGCAGTCCATTCATCTCCGCACACCAGCCCAGCGAGTATCGCTTGTCTCGTCTCGACCTTGCTGACTCGCAGTGCCCATATTTCCCAAGGCCCACTTACTCGGTGACGTTGATGCCTCAGCCTCAACCCGCACGAGTCGAGTGGGACATCTCCGTCTAGCAGTCTAGGAGGGCTCTTACACTGGATTGTGGTTCCCAATGACTCGGTCTGTTTGAAGTCAAGCTGCTCAATACTACAATGGCCCGAACGGATTTCCTTCCATTTCTCGACAATGGCTGACGAGTCCAGCTTCGAAGTGCACGGAAAGTGGACTGGACGCGCCGCGAAGGCGCCACTCCACTCGCAATCCTACTCTATCTTCACCTTCCAAACCTGCTTACCTCGGGAACTTACAATTCCCATTCAGCAATCTGGCCCGTCATCAGAAACTTCCCTGTGGTCCCTATCCGTTCATCATAATCTTGTTGATCGTGCCATCTTGGTCTCTATGCTCTGCATACACGGCAAAGCTTTGCCATATCCATCAGTTAACTGCAGTTGGGCATATGTAGTCGCGCACGTCAGATGTCGCCTTTCTCCAAGATCTCAGGTAGGCCGGGACGAGGCCGAGAAGCGCCGCACCAGCAACGACCAGAGCTTGGAAACGACAGAGTCCATCGTACAGTATGTATGTATGTATCCGTCATTATCGATGGAGTGACGCGCTTCCCATCACTCATCACCACCACCCACCCACCTTCTTTTGCTTCTATTGATTCCTAGTGAAATTGGGAGAACCATCGGATGGAAATCCAATAGTTTGCTCCGGAAACGAACCTGCCAACCACACGTCGTGACCTGACATCACTTTAGCGTGACATTGCTCATCTCTATCGCATGGGTAAGCGAGGCTACTTGTGACTCGGTTACGCTTCATGAAGATTGACGCGGAGCTCGCTGACCAATGGCCAGCCGAGGGGCAAAGGACGACGTCGAGACTGCGCTCGCTAAAGCTGACCAGCTACTGCTAACCTACATACCATTGTGTGCTGCACACGAAGAAGTATGCCTCCGATGTGACACCCACGAATGTCACCGTTCCAACATGTCGTCACCTTCAATCTCTGCCGCTATCGATAAGGGACGTCAATAATTCTCCGAAGAAAAGCAACGTGCCACGATGTGATATGTGATTATGTAGACACGCGGTCAGCCAAGTCACTTGTTCCCTCATTCTTGAGCAAGCGATGTGTGGTAGTGACTTCGGAATACAGTTAGCGACAATCACACATATATCCCTCTGATATCGCATTACCCGCCACCCCTCCGACAACTCCCAAGCGGTACAAATCCGCTTCCGGGACAACGTCGAGAAACTCCAAGACTGGTCAGTACAGTGGTCACCAGGCCACATGAACATCCAAGGAAACGAAGCTGCGGACGCCGAGGCCGGACTCGGGAGCAAAGGTGTACCCCCACACTCCCACCCAGACGTCAACCTCTCACTCCCACCTAACCTTCCCCCAAACAACCAAGTCAACACGGCTACCCTGTATCCGGAAAACCACCGCCTCCCCACACTCTCCCACGTCCGCGCGACGAACAGGAAACTCAGACAGCACAAAGTAGACGAGTACTGGGCCAAAAACCAACCAGTCTCGTACAAAGAATGGGAGCTACCCTGGAGAGGACACCCCAAGGAACTCTCCCTCACACGCACAACCCTTCACCGCCTCCTCGCCGAGCGCTCCGGACACGGCGATTTCGACCCTTACCACTGGAGGTTCGGCCACCCGGAACGCGCAGAAAAGTGCAAATGCGGAGCAGACAGGACCCCAGGCCACGCCATGAACTGCCCCCGCGTAGCAGCGAAGATACGAGAGAACATCCCAAGAAATGAGGACCCAGTGAAATGGCTACTCGGGGAGAAAGGCTTCCGCGACTTCGAATGGATGGTGAAAACCCTCGACCCCTACGCCGCTCCTAACAGCGACACAACACCCTCAGCCGCCCTCAACAGCGACCCAACACTAACGGCGTCTCTACCACGCAGCCAGCCACAAGGGCCATCTGAATTGTAAACACATGAATAAGGGGCTCCCCCTCCAGGGAGCCAGGCGGAAATCGGAGGATCTCCTTTGTCAAGCGAAACGTGGGCAGGCTCACCAAGCTGAAGTCAGCCTTCGCTCTCTAACGAGCAGGAGGTGCAGATTTTAACAGGCTGAGCAACTCTCACCTTCCCATGTCCCATAACGGACGCGGCGCTACGCACCCAAAAGTACATAGCACACAGCCCTCGGAAGTAAACAAACTCATCATCCCTCTGATATAGCGGTCAATTGTGGCCTTCGTTGTCACTCTGATCGATTGACCTGCACACTACAAGCTCCCTGTCTTAGTTCTATCAGAACGACTTGCCCATCCGCTGATATGCACCTCTTTCCCATTCCTTTGGTAGTCTTCTAGTGTCTTTGCATGCAGCCACCTGCAATCCGGTCCATGCATTTTGCGGGATGACATTGGCGGAGATGATAGCCATTGACCGGGCCCAGATTGCCATGGCGACAATGTGAAACTAATGAACAGATGTACGTACCTAGTTTTAAGCCTTGGCTATGGGTGCGTGGCAGCGTGGCAGCGTGGCATCGGAACATTTGTTGCGACACCTGCTCCGTTGTCACCCTTTCATTCTTCGCTCAACGCGACGTTATAATAGACATTCTATAATATCACGACCACGTATAGGGGCGCCAACGTGCGTGCACAAGTCCGTGCACCCTACCAAAACCTGATAATGACTGAGGTTGTGATAAGATATAGCACGGGTAAGATAACTATAGCTAATCGTCTTATTGACACGAGAGGAAGCACTGGCCAATTGGGTATCTTTGCTGGCTCTCCGTGTTTCGAAACTTAGTAGCTCGTTTCGGGGCCCTTAACACAACAGGGGACGGGGAATATCAGACGACTAACAACAACATGAAAAAAAGTCTTCCCTCTCGATTTCGGCGCTGAAACTTGACGAGGTTTTCGAGGATACGTTCCTGTCTGACCCTTCCCGAGACTGCGCCTGTGTGCCCCTTTGCTTGTCTACCGATGTGCTATAGGAATGCATTCTAACAGACATCGTCAGGACAGTACGACATGATACAAGATGAGGGATCTCCTCTCGGTCAGCTCAATCCAATATCATATGAAGCCTCGGTATGGCAACATGGGTTGGCCCGTGTGACGACACGAGGAGGGTCTGGGGATGGATCTTCTGAGGCGACCGACCCAGAAACCTGGATTTGACAGCTGGCCGTTAGTGGACAGAGGAGCCTGCTAAGGCACGCCCATCCTTTCGCTCGACCCGATGGCGGATGACAGGTGGCATCATGGTGGGGATGGAGGCTTACCATGTACCACAGCTTCGCCCGGCGCCAGAACGCGGCACGTGCGGTCGGCGATCACCCTCTTTTTTTTGACTCTCGCCTCTTCCTGGTCGTCGGGCTTGCTGCGATTGCTGCCAACTCTGACCCGGAAAGGGATGGAGTGGGGCGCGGGCCCTCCTTTCGGGGTACCCGAACGTGGTCTACGGGCTTTACCAGGCTCTCCGGGGATCCGGCAGAAATTGACGAAGTTTAGCCAGGAGCGAATGAGGCGGAGGCGTCTGGCGTCTGGCGGTGCCCACTTTCAGAATGATCGGCTATATCCCGATAATGATAGTGAGGTTATGGAGTCAGGGGGGACTTATTACGGAAGCTGGGTTGGGTTGCCCCGTGCTGGAGTAGAATGGTCATCTGGTCACTTCGAGGGAGGGGAGTGTTAGAGGTCAGATTAGTGAGCGGATGCTCATGGGTATGCAGTTGCGGTCTGGCACAAGTTGCATGGAGTGAGGGACAATGAGAAAAGGAGTGTGCAAGGGAAGTATGATGACTATGTGGGTTTTGCTATACGACAGACAACATAGTTGGTGATGATGAGGGATATAGTGGAGCTAAATATAGAGGAATAGGTAATACCGGGTCTTCTGGTGATTTGCTCAACTTCAACGAAGTCCACGGCTTCGTTTGGGACTCTTGATTTGTAAACAACAGCCAGCTTGTTCGCCGAGCCCATATTGATGGGGAGGTTAGGCATCTCGAAAATGATCCTTGCTGGAGTTCATGGAAAAGAGAACAAAGTAGTAGTATGTATCCTTTGTGAGGTAGGGACCTGAAGCGGCATGGTCATGACACCGTGACCTACAAGCAAATGCCACTCGCTCAGCAGAATCAGTAGAACTATGCAACTGGCAGTAGAATCTTAATTTTGTTTGATGAAGGGTATTGGGACAAGGAGGACAAGTTTCCGTCTGAACTCCGAGAGACAAACTAAAGAGACAACCACGCTGTGAATGACTTCATTTCCCCTCCCCAGAGTTATGTATTCCACGCCTGAACCAGATTGAAAGCTCTATCTTCGCGCTTCAAGAGTATGAATCTTGTATCTGGGAGTGTACAAAGACTACAACACTCCAAGCTAGCACTCCCGAGTCAGGCTTAAAATTGCTCCATACCTGGGACGGTCCTTCAAGGCTAAAGATCCCAGGCGTTGAGGGAAAGATGTCTGGAAATGTCTGGAATAGGGACGTTTGCTACGGGGCTAAGAGCAAGAGAAAATTCAAATGAATGGGTCTTTCGATAAGTTGCAAGCAGTTTTGTATCAGACATCCCGATGTGCTGGTTGCACTGGACCTTAAACATCAAGTAAATAGGGGCCATAGCGTAACACAAACAGTAAGGTGAGCTTAGCCCTGTGACGTTTCCACCGAGAAGACGAGAATCGTACGTGGCATCGTAACAATTGCCTTCAATTGTAGTAGGAACGAGGCTCGTTGAGGAATCAAACGTGTGTGCTGCCAGACTAAGTGCGCTATACTAGTCGGGGGTTAGACTTCAGTCTCTACTCGGGTTAGCAAAGCAAACTGTAAATAGTACTTTCACTTCGATAGATTACTGAGTCTTGGTAACTGCTCTGTCTCCTACTATCTAGTATAGCATATACTACGAGTTAAACACCTTGAGTTGGGCCTTGGTCTTGTTGCATGCCCCTTTTCCTCTTTCCCCCTTTTGCCCCAGTTGAAAGTGCACAACAAGATTTGGTATTCAGCGGATGCGATTGAGCAGCCTATTTTATCCAATAACCGGAAGACAAGAGCTGGTTGCAGTCCGATATTGGATGCTGTGTCGACGTAAGGTTCATATTGAGATCATTTGCCAGAAGCGAGCTCATCGTTCCTCGTACTGCTCATTCTTGCCCGGATGTCGACAAAACTGTCTCTATAGAGGGATTATAATAATATTGTTAGCCAGAGCTAAACAACCAGATCGCTCTGCGAGGGGCACCGCAAGATCCTCGCAGAACAACCTGTGGTTATTGTGGGCGAGTGCTTAGCCGACATGTTTTGGAGGAGTAGTAAATGAGGGGTGATAAGGGTAGAAATATCCCCCTGTATTATGAGGCAATAATACTAACTGCACGAGCTTTAAGAACCATTGGCTGTGTCCCTAACATGATAGGAACAAGCCAGCTCGTGAAGGAACCATAGGTTTCTGAGCCCCTGAAACCATTAGTGCGGACATGGTCGTCGTTGCTTTCCCACTCGGTGAGTACCTTTGATGCAAACTTCGGCCTGACTCAAACTTAACTAGTACAGAAGGTAGTGTGGTCTATCCTATATCTCGCCTAGACCTCCTTGAGCATGTTACATCCAAGGATTATTCCGATGCGCTTCACTTGGAGCACAGCACTGATGCAGACTAGGGACATATCCTCACTAACTGTTACGCCTTGAATTAACGCATTCTATTCCTTCGCAGTCTTTGGGGCTCAAAGCCGACCCCGGTGGCTTGCCACAAACTTGAGTTTCCTGATACAGTCACGATATTAATACTGCTACGTGAGAGTCAATTTAGCTAAGAATTATTACTCGAAATATCAAAAATTGCTGGTAGTCAGACCCCAAGGCGTGCCCTTCCCTAAATTGCCGTGGTTTAATAGTGCGGATAGAGTCTTAATAATATCTATTATTAAGTCAGGTTGGGCTACCGCTACTTCGAGGACTATCATGGGTCGGGAGATGCTCCTGCCCGCCAGACTCGAGAAACGTGTAGCACGTCTAATACTAGCTTGCCTTGAAGATTGAGCGAGGTGGCAAAGTGCAGTATGACAGTCGTGACAGGTGGGATTCCCGGGATAATGATGGCTCCTATCAACGGTCGGAGCCAACACTACCATGGGTAACTGAGGGAAGCTTTCCATGCTTGGGGGCAGAAGCAGGTACTCCAAGATCACATTCGGCGATTTCCCAGGCGCGAACCGGACAATCTTCAAGGCACCAAGGGTATCAGGTATGGTATGAAAGAACATATTCGCCCATTGTATGGGATATAGCTGGGGGGGGGGCTGAAAGTGACGAGAGTCTCCTGCACCTACCTACATGAATAAAGACGGCCCATGTCCTCGGCTAGCAGCCGATGCAGAGTACATGCATGTACATGCACCATGATAACCAATCTCTTATCCGAGCTTTCCAAAAAGATAGAGCTCACCGATACAACGACATGCCTTGCGTGTATTGGCTCGGTAAAGGCACATAGAATTTCATCAGCCCATGACGATCAATTTGAAATCTCGCCATGGACGAATTGCGTGGAAAAGAAGAAGAAAATCAGGAGATCCAAGATGTCCTCTTGGAGAAACCTTGACTGGTTAAGACTGCAGAACCCTGGGGTACTTGTGGAGGAGTATTAGCGCTGACCAACCGACTAGTGCTGCGGAGGGGTGGGCTAGATTAGATAAGTGGCCAAAGGGTAAGTAGAGATAGCTTACCCCAGAGTTCCATCATCATCGAGACCAGGCCGGCCACACTTGCAGTTCGTCAACTGCTCCATAGGTCAAAACATATTCTCAACGACCGGCAAAACAACAAGTAACCATCATCCTCTTCCACAATCATGACCTTAAACGCTCAAGACAAAAGCCTACTTGGTTTCCTCGGAATGTGTTTATCAAGGTCTCACATTGGCAGTCGTACGGAGCGGGGTTGCCTTCCCCCAGCAAAATGCCAAGACGGCTAACCGTCCAGACCAGCGCGCGTGGCTGATAATGCTTGATTGCACCTGTAGCCAACAGGATATCGGACGGTCTTTGCCGGTCATGTCCGATAAAACCTTCTCAGGGAGTATGACGAGAACCCGCCAGGGGACGAGGGTAAGTCTTGTCACCTTCCTTGAATGGCCAAGGGCTCGCAAAGCTCGTCGCTATCATGGCCCCCTTACCCTGTCGCTAATTGTGGACCCGAGATTTCGGGGTAGTGCTACCCCGGAAATAAGAGGCAAAATGATAGGCGATACCTGCTCGATTGGCCGCCTATCTTGCAAGCATTGGCCTGCTATCTTGCAGTGCGCCGCCTCCATGGATGCTGGCTTGCAGACCTTCTCACTGAGAGTACATATTCGTCCTGCATCTCCACCTGTGCTCACCTCCAGCGCCTCTACCGGCGGCAGCCAAACCTTTGAATCGCAGTGAAGGATCCAAGACCTTCTCGGAATAAGTAGCCATGCGCTTGCCTTTCAGCAAAGAGGAGGACGCAGCTACCTCCCCTACCGAGATCCATCCTGCCGACCATGAGTCGGGCCACGGTTCCACGGAGCCTACTAAAGGCGACCCCGGTTTGAGTGTCACAGCGGCAGTAGCTGACTTGGAAAAGATCATTAACGACCACCAGTTCGACCCCAATCTCCCGAAAGAGAGGTTGGAGGCCGCTAAGGAAGCCATTGATCATGGCAGTGTCAATGATATCCTGGCAGTCGATGCCATGTTCACTGAGGATTCCCCCTACGAAGAGGTTCGGGCAGCTGTACGCAACACCGATGGAGGGGAAGTCGCCAACACCGTCCGCGCATGGACTCTCGGCTTCATCTTCGTCACTCTCGGCAGTGGTCTCAACATGTTTCTGAGTATGCGGAGTCCTGCCATCAGCTTCCCTGCCCTTGTTATTCTATTGTTGGTTTACCCTGTCGGCTGTCTATGGGCCAAGGTGATGCCGACCCGAGTCTTCGACACATTTGGACTCCGATGGACACTGAACACGGGCCCCTTCACCATCAAGGAGCATGTTGTCGTCGTTCTGATGTCCAACGTTTGCATCAGCTATGCCTATAGTACCGATGCGTTGCTAGCGCTGCAGGGCAAACCGTTCTACAACATCAACTTGGGATGGGGCTTCTCACTACTATTCACCTTGAGTTCCCAGCTCATTGGTATCGCTCTCTCAGGGATATTCCGTCGGTTCCTGGTATGGCCTTCGGCAATGATGTGGCCCAACCAGTTCTCGAACACGGCCTTGTTCTACGCCTTGCATGACAAGAGCAAGAGCGACGGTGTCAGTACCAACGGCTGGTACATTAGTCGCTATCGATACTTCTTCATTGTCGTCGCCGGCATGTTCTGCTACTATTGGATTCCCGCTGTGCTATGGCAAGGCCTGTCCGTCTTCGCCTTTGTCACTTGGATCCGACCAGACAACGTTGTGCTCAACCAGCTCTTTGGCGGCGTTACTGGGCTCAGCCTGATCCCCATCACATTTGACTGGACGTATGTCTCTGCATACTTGCAAGACCCCCTGCTTTCACCCACGCACTCGCACATCAACACCCTCTTCGGTCTCTTCTTCTTCGTCATCCTGACCACCATTGGCATCACATACTCGGGCGCAATATACGCCGACTACCTGCCGATGGTTACAAGTCAGACGTACGACAACACCCAGCAAGCTTACAATGTCAGTCGAATATTGGGGAGCGGCTTCACCTTTGACTTAGCCAAGTACAAGGAGTACTCGCCCCTTTTCCTGCCGCCTGCGTTCGCCCTAAACTACGGCTTGTCCTTCGCAGCGCTGACCGCGGCTCTGGTACACATCGGATTGTTCCATGGGAAAGAGATCTGGTATCGATTCAAAGCGGCACGCAACCAGGAACCCGATATCCACTTGCGATTGATGAAGAAGTACCAAGAAGCACCCGACTGGTGGTATCTTGCGCTCTTCGTCGGGTCCATTGCACTGGGTCTTGGCACAGTTCTCGGGTACAGTTCGCAGCTTCCATGGGTGAGCTCCTCCCCAATACCTTCACTCATATGTCTACACAAGCGAAACAGCTTTCGTATTGTTTCGAGGCCTAAAAGTGTGACAACTGCCCAAGTTGATCTATTGAAGCACCATAACCCCTGCTGGTCCTAGCCATGAGACGTATCCGCTAACTACTGTTATCTAATAGTGGGCGTTCTTCGTGTCGATTATACTTGCTTTGGTATTCATCATACCTACTTGCATGATCCTTGGTATCTCGAACATCACCTTGTCACTGAACGTCATTTCTCCTTTTCTGGCTGGATTCATGATCCCAGGGCGACCAATTGGTGTTATGATGTTCAAGGTGTTCAGTACAATCACTCTCGGCCAGGCCCAGGTCAGTAGTTTCACTAATCCATTAGCCCTGACGGGATAAGAGCTCACGTTTGAATTGCATCAGACCTACTGCGGAGATCTGAAGTTGGCCCATTACATGAAGATTCCACCGAGAGTGACGTTCTGGTGTCAAGTCATGGCCACCATCTGGACCGCCTTCGTCCAGATTGCCGTGATGAATTGGACCCTGGGCAGCATTCCCAACGTGTGCGCCAAGTAAGCTGCGCTGTCCACTCCTGTGACATTTTATCGAAACTGTCTACTAACATTGAACCAGCGACCAAAAAGACCATTTCACTTGTCCGAATGGACGAGCTTTCTTTTCCTCGTCCATTGTGTGGGGAGTCATTGGACCGCAACGCATGTTCGGATCAGGTTCGATCTACGTTAAGTTCAACTGGTTCTGGTTGATCGGCGCGGGTTTGCCGGTTCTGCTATGGGTTTTGATCCGAAAACTGCGTGTCCCCCTGGCACACCACTTCAATGCCCCCATTATGCTAGGCGCTATGGGCTGGCTGCCGCCGGCGACCCCCTTGTCGTTCTCCACCTGGGCAATTTTTGGCTTGATCTTCAATTACTGGATAAAGAAGCGCTGGAACGGCTGGTGGCGTACTTACAACTACATTACGGCCGCAGGACTGGATGCTGGGCTTGTGATATCGACTACTATCATCTTCTTCGCCATCACGCTGCCGAATGTGAAGATACCTCAGTGGTGGGGCAACGTTGACATTTATAACACCGTTGTAAGTGGCGTTATGAGAGAACCTGTTCTGCGGTCTAGCTGCCTGGCTGTGTCGATATTAGCTAACCACCCGAACACAGGACGCCTCGTACACAGGCTGGCTGAAGACCGTTGCCGAAGGTGAGACTTTTGGTCCAGTGGCATGGTAGGATTCTTCCAGGATGGCCGTACGCTAGAAAGACCGGGGGAATGCTTTTAGAGCGACTAAGCGAGTAACCGACCGACCATCTCCCCCGATACCAGCCGCTCATTTTGGATCGTCTCCAGGGGCGGTTGACGACTTGCACCCCCATCAGGGAAGGGGACATGATGGAAGGGACACTGGAAGAGTGAATCGATGCGGCAAGAGGTACTTCGTCGGACGTAGCCATGGGATCAATTGAGAACACGAGAGTCTTGAAAAGCGCAGTGGTTGGGGGCGCGTACTGCCGATGACTGCCAATATTGATTGATGCCTGAATGCCCTTCTATATAACGAACAGTTGCCACGAGGTGAACACCCGCCTTCCCAACCCTACCCCCACGGTCGCCCACCGAATCCCTCAATCGCCACCGCCCTCACCCTCATCAGCGACAGCAGGAGAAGCTTCAGCCCCGGCCGTAGTGGCATTAGTCCCGACAGCCGCTGCCTTCTTGGCTTTGGCCTCTTCCTTGCGTTGTTCATCCAACTTTCCCTGGCACCGGCAGCACCGCCCCAGAACCTCGGCATTGCGCGTCCAGATCCTCGCGTAGCGATCGCCGTGTTGCTCCAAGATGACCTTGCGCCCTTCCCCGCACGTCTCGCAGTTCGCCGGCACGTAGCGCGCCACGGGCAGCCAGCCCCCGTGCTGGTGGCGCTCCTGCAGGATGGCCACGGCGAAGTCAGGGGCCTCGCCCATGCGCCGGATGAAGTGGCTGTCGGCAAGGGCGATGTAGCACGTGGCGTTGACGAAAGACATGAAGGACTTCTGCAGCACGTCGCCCTTGTCCAGGCCGTATTGGAAGGCGTCTGCGGCGCCCCGCAGGACGTTGTCGAGCTCGCCATCCTCGAAGAGTTTCATGCGCTTCTTGTCCGTCTTGAACCCCGTGACCTTGGTGAAATATCGATGCTGAACGTCCCTCGCCATGTTCTCTAGGTACCCTTGCAGACGCCCCAAGACCTTTTCGCGAAGCCCAATGGCGAAGTAGTCCGCCAATCGATAAAGGGCGATCAATTGGCTCGTATATGTCGACTTCCCAGGCAGAAGCTTGGTCGCCGGGTCCTCTGTAGAACATGCGACTGTGAGCAAGCCAAGCAACCCCCCAGGAACCAGCACAGAGCGGATGGATGACTGGGCTCACCATCGCAATAGACGTATCGCATCACCTTTTCCACATCGCCGGGGTCGATGTCGTGGATCTCGATAACTCGGGTGGTGGCCTCTGTGAAGTTGCCGCAGAACGCCTTGGCGAACCACTCCGACTCGCGACAAACAATGACGCGGTGGACGTTCCAAGTCCGCCCGCTGCACTTGATAACAGCATCTGTGAATCGGTCGGATTCAAACACACTGTACATCGTCAGCCCACACAAGATATACAGGGGGGAAAAAAGGCTGAGTGAGACATGGGAGGGCCCAAGACACAGCGGCGGGCGCTGTGGGTTGCGCTCCCGTTGCTGCTGTTGTCTCAAAACTGGCGGATCAACCTCGCCAGCAACCCAACCATCTCGACTTCGGATCACCACGCGCCGAGGAGGATTGCTTTCGCGAAACAGTCTCGCTATGGCGGCGACGAAACCTCGGGGTCGGTCGTCAAGCAGAATTCACGACACGTGTACCCGAAAGTACACGAGTCACCCACAATAGACAGAAGTGGATGGGACCTAGGTCCTGCACAGCGACTGTCGAAGCCAAGCATTGAGGACATAATTCCAAAAGCCCTCTGACATTTGCCCTCTGTCGTCGCAATGGCCATTCATACGGAGCAGATCTCAGAAGCCTTTTCCAATGCCACTGGGCTTGCTTGCTTGCCGGCCTAGCTTTTCTCCTAAGAGGATATGCCAGTCGAGTCACAACTAGATAGTGAAAGGTTTATGCAAACTCGTCAAACACTAGCTGCTGTCCCTTGCCTTGGGTTGCGCGAGCCTCGCAACCGAAAACCTGGGGCATCGGTGATGTCTCTAGAATTCGGTCGCTCAGCTGCCGCATGCCCGTGGGTCAGGACGAATGTGCCTATCGATCGACCGCAACATCGAGCTCTCACGTGCGCGGCATCCAACAAGAGCGCGAGGCTATTGCAAAGGATGTTGTACACGTGCATGCTAGTGTTGGGTCTCTCGCAGGACTTGGCTCTCGAGGTAATCTCGCGCAATTGATGGTTTGCCACGTGTTACCACCTCGTTCGTAATTTCGATTGAACAAAGAGTTCTTCCACAACGTATTGAACCATAAAGATTCATAAACACTAATTTTTGGTTGGAGGTGTCGTCACCTGCGCCCATCACGCGAGTAGGACTCAGGTCCCATCTTGGTGCTGGAGCGAGGATTCGAGCTTTGCCATCGTTACCACAATTGTAATTGGACAAGGACAAGGAGAGCCATGATCATTCTTTGAGAACGCGTGATGTCTCCGCCTTGTCCATACATCCGGTCATATGTCTGGCCATATATGAGGACGACTCTCTGGGGACCGCAGCAGCCTTTGCCACATTGGTCCCTGAGTGCATCTCAAAGCACAGTATTCGTTTACTCCCTCAGCGCTGGCCTATAGGTCGCAAGAACCTTTCCACCAAGCTGAGTATATCAGGCATCGTCTCTCAACGATCATCCCTCAGCGCTGGCAGGAGGGGGTTGCACCCTTTTGCCAGGCCAAGGACATCAAGTAATATATTGCCAGCACTGAGGAGAACAACGTTGCATCGTTCTCTTCGAGGCCGAACAGATCGTGTGACCTTCGCATTCACCAGCGCAGCAAGGACTTTTAAGAGCAGAAGAGCGTCTACCAAGGCAGCGTGGATAGGGCGATATGATCGTTCATAATGCATAGCACTCATCAGGGGCCGCCGAGTACGCGGTCTGAAGAGGCTTTGCGAACAGATTGTGAGACTAGCATAGGAGACTGCCGCAACACTCGCCGAGACCGTTGAGGTCAGCGGCAGAGAGAAGACGGCAACCCACAGAGTAAAGGGACGTATGGACGTCCAGGCTTGAGTGGAACCAAACCCGTGAAGGTAGGAGGGTACCAATCGAGCCCTTAGCACCACAGTAACTTAGTTGCGAATGCCACAACAATGGTTCACTAGCCCAAAGAACCTTGGGAACAATAGGACCAACCAGGTATCATTGAGAAGGGGGAAGTGAGTGATTGAGGAACATCAACGTTACCTCTGGTCGTTGTCGAAGATGCGACGCGTCTTCTTGCTGTCACGGTGGTCCGCGTCAGAGCTGGCGCGTTTCGCGGAGGTAGTAGGAGAAGGGGAAGGGGACTTGGCAATTGACTCCATGACTTAAGTATGCAGTCTGGCAGTGGAAATGGAAGTATAAACATAATAGACCCAATTGGAAGCAGGAAGGCAATGCGAGATTGGAAGGACAGCAAGGGGGGGAAGTAAGAAGATGATGGAGAGGTGAGCGATCGAGGATTTTGTCAACGGAGGGGAGTCGGGGGAATTTAACGGAGTCGACTGTGCGACCTTCTTGTTTCATGTGCTGGGACCTCTCAACCTCTGTGTCTAGAGTGCTAATTTCCCAGCTCCCTCGCTAACAACGCCACTACGCAGCCTCCCGAGGAAGCCCTAACTCGTGCTAAAAGTGAAATCAATCAAATGAAATTCCTTGTGTGGTTAGCCATGATCACCTAATTGATGTGAAGATATTTCGGAATTGCTATACGGAGTACGTACGGTTTGTTTCTTCCTGACATTTCGAATAGAATCATTTATCTAAACTAATGGCTGTCCTTGTCTGTCCTTGATGGGCATGTTGAAGCCGACACAACGGCAGAGGTGGCAGGGTTACGCCACAGGTAAGCCAAGAGGCTCAGCCGCCAGGGGCTGAGGGGGAGTGCGCCGTGGGAGAACCCTAAAACCCTACAAAAGCAATATGCGTCGGACGCGAGCTTTAGTTTCCTTGGGACCAACACGTCATTTATTGGATGATCTTGGCCTTGGTTTTCGTCGCATGCTAATTGACCCTTATTAATAAAGTACATTGCCAAATTGCAACAGTGGTTTCCACCACGACATTAGACATATAGGTATGAAATTGGCGTAGGTCAGCCGCTGTTCGGTTGCCATCTGCCAGTTTGTTATACATCTCGTTCACAAAGTGCATCCCTTATAGAAGCACACTGTGCTTTAAGCAAGATTGAAAGCCACGATGCTAGTTTCTCCAGATCGCCGGTCCCTTTGCAGGACTGTTTGAGATCGAGGCCACTCTATTCCCGCTGAAGAGCCTGCTTGCTGGGGACAACATTCCGCATTCGAGGGGCTGACCAGGGTGCGTGAGCTTTTCTGTAGACTCACAAGAACTCACGTATGTATCTCAGGGGTAATAGAGAGTGTCCGTACCGTCTCCGTAGCTCCACTGTTTGTCTTACCGACCTTCATCTAGTAATACCAGACAAGCGTGTGGGGAAGGTTGCTTCTGCGCTTCCTTTGCTGTTGATGCATCTAGTTTGCTTTCCGAGTCTAAACTCGTCGGGCCGTTGAGCACGGCTCGGGCAACCTTAAATCATTCAAGGTGTCGAGGATTTTCTGTATCGGAACCTTGTCGTCTGTAGGGCTGAAGAGCCTTGAAGATATGCAAGCCAATTGAACCAATATTCCTGAGTAAGAGATGCGATTGTGTACTCAACTCAACTCAGTATTTGGACCTGGCCACACAGGGTGCTATTGTTGAATGGGCTTTCGTACGTACGTACAAGTGGGGGTTCAAGTGGTGCTGTATTGCTATATTCTGTTGTTCATGCCTATCTTCAGTGCTAGCTGCGAGGGGCACCCCTCTTGATGAAACAGAAAAGGGGTTCGCGCGCGCAGGCACGTGGCACCCCTTTTGGAGCAATATGAACAGCTTTAGTTCCAGCTGTTCCAACAGCTAAGCCAGCTGACGGTGCTACGGTCACCCCATGCAACGGCGACCCCTAAATTTAGATAGCCCCTGATAGCACTATATATAAATCAGTATATAAACTAGTCAGCTTTTAATTTATAGTTAATTAAATAATACCATCTTTTTCCTTTTCTTTTCCTCTTTTTAATAGGCTGTAAACTTAACGAGTTAATATTATAACGCGCGATTTAAGATGTTATAAATAGCTCGTTAATAAAATAAGCCGCCGAGAAGTATAATATTGTTAAAATAATTCTAAGGGCTCGGATTCACGGCCGTAAAATTATAAAATAATAGAATAAGTCCTTCTAAGCCTTAATAATAACGAAAGAGTTTTAGATCGTAACTTAATGCCTTGCGTAATATAATCTAGGCTATTTACCGGCGTACGTTATTTTCTAGGTATTCGCTTAACGGATCCTTTAAACTAACGGGATTAATATAATACTCGGTAAATACTAGGTTAAAAGATTTATTACCTATTATCTATTTATTAATATTACTTTTTTTAAAAGGATGGATTTTTTAAGGCTTAATATAACTTTCGTAAAGAAAATTATCGAGTTTTTCGAGCGGCTTAATAATCCTATTTTAAAATCAATCCCTCTAGAGTTTCGGTTTAACGTCGACGAGATTAGTAATTAGCTCGGCTATAAAACGAATATAATAATTATTAGATTTATTAAAATAAAGAGAATATTAGTTATAAACTCCTTTAATCGAGAATAAGCTTCTACGGTTAAATATAATAACGCTTTAGGCCGAGCTTTACCTCTTTTTATTATATTTAAAGGTTAATAGGTTTAATAGTAATAGTTTTTAAAAAAAAGGACTTATTAACGGATACTATAGAGGATTAAGTCTTTACGGCATCCCCTAAAGGCTAGATTAATAAGGAGCTAGCTGTAACGAACGCTATCTAGGTTCTAAAAGAAACCTAGTAAGACGTACTAGGGTTTATATTAATAATACGAGAGAGTATCCGAACGTGCGATAAAAGTCGCTTTTATTAATATAATAAGTAATAATTTATAAGAACGAAAGTAATTAAGGTGCGTGAGTTTAAGGGTATTTATAATAGTTTTATTAAAGCTATTTACTTTATTAATAAGTTAAAATTAATACTTAAATTAATTATTAAAATAAAAAGTATTTATATAAAATATATAAAAGAAATATTTATCGTTATATATTTAATCCTTTCTTTATTAATTTATTACTACTTAATAATCCTTTTTAAACGTGCTCGGTATTACTTAATAATCGTTCCTAATCACGTTTTATATTATTTAATAATCGCTTCTAATCACGCTCTACGCTACTTAGTGATCTTATTTAAACGTTTACCGTGCTACGTAACTTGCTATCGGTCGCCGTTACTTTATAAGCGCGTTCGCTTTATCGCTAGGCGTGGAGGTGGCGTTGCTCGTTATTAAAGAAAGTCTAGTTTCGTATTTATATAGCTGGCGGTGCGGTCTATAACTATAATATTATAGCCTGTTCGGGGTATAATAGTTTTATGCCGGTAAATAGGGTTTTTTAGCCGTATAATTAGGTCGGGTTATAATATTATTCTCTTCTTTTTAATTATTTTATCCTTAAAATATTAACTTTATAAATATTTTAGCCGTTTACTTATTATAATTTATAGTAAATTTTTCTTTCTTTATTATTTTCGTTATAATATATATTTATTATAAGTAGTCGCGTCGAAAAATCTCGAATTAAGTTTAATCGTTCTTTTACCGTTTATTATGCGGATTTCGTCGAAGCCTTTTCTAAATTTAGTTTCGAAGTCATGCCTTATAATGTAACGAACGTTATCTAGGTTCTAAAAGAAACCTAGTAAGACGTACTAGGGTTTATATTAATAATATGAAAGAGTATCTAAACGTGTAATAAAAGTCGCTTTTATTAATATAATAAGTAATAATTTATAAGAACGAATAATAATTAAAGTACGTAGGTTTAGGAGTATTTATAATAGTTTCGTTAAAGTTATTTATTTTATTAATAAATTAAAATTAATATTTAAATTAATTATTAAAATAAAAGGTATTTATATAAAATATATAAGGAACGTTCGTCGTTATATATTTAATTTCTTTTTTTATTAATCGGTTAAATTATTTAGTTCACGGTAATCCCGTTATTAGCTCACGGTGATCCATCCCTTGGATTACGGTAATCTATTCTAGTAACTTATTTAGGAGCGTCGTGATCCCGTCGCTCCTAGCTTACTTATTAAAGCGGTGGTCTAGTCGCTCCTCGTCCCGTGGCTTTTTTCTAGTTATTTTCTCGGGTCGGGTTTATCCTTTCGCTATTTGAAATATTTTCGTAATTATATTTACGCGTTTCTATAATATAAGGGAGTTTATATTAATATAGCTAATAATATGGTCGGTAGTTATAACGTTATAGCCTGGTTAGGGTATAATAGTTCCGTTTTAATAGGTAGGGTTTTAACCGTATAATTAAGTCGGGTTATAATATTATCCTCTTTTTTTTAACCGTTTTATTTTTAAAATATCGATTTTATAAATATTTTAATTACTCGTATTATTAGGTTATAATAGGTTTTTTTTTTTTATTATTTTTTATTATAATATTTATTTATTATAATTAATTATATTAGAAAATCTCGGTTTAAAAAAATTATCGCGAGTTTAACTCTTATTATTAACGTAGAATCTATAAGTAATTTAATTAATATATTTTATACTCGTTATTTTTATTAAAACTTGGCTTATTATATAAACGAGAAGTTATTTCGTTATTTAAAATATATTCGGGTTAATTGCTTTTATAATAATACCTTTATTACATCGGCCTTAATAAAATTAATTACTTAATAAAAAAAGTTAAAGGCGGAAAAATTAAACGTAAAAAAAACTTTATTCCTTTTATAAACGTAATTATTTATCGCCTTAGGTCGTTTAACCCGTTTTTATTATATAAAAAAGGTCGTAATAAAAAAACGTTCAGAAGCGTTTCGTTAAGAAATATAAAAACTAAATAAAAAAAATAGTGTTTCTTTTTTAATTATTAATTAAAAAAACTTCGTTTTTAATAATTTACATTCTTTAAATATTTTTAAAAACGTTAATTAATTATTTTTTAATTTAATAAGTTTCCCCGATTTTAAGCCGTCGGTCCTCGCGGGGGAAGCTTTTTTTTAAACTTTTAAAGTTTTTTCGCGGCGTTCGTTAAATGTTTTTTAAACTTTTAAGTATTATTTTTTAATAAGTAACTTTTTTATTAAACGAAGTATTAAAAGCTTCGTTCTTTTTTTTTTAATTAATAATTTTATCGATTTTATATTTATATTAATTTATTTCGATTTTTAATTATATATTAATTAAGGTTTTTTCGGCTATTAGTTCGAATAATAAAATATAAAATATAAAATATATCCGTATTATTTTAAATAATAATAATTAGTAATTAGTTTTTAAAATAACTTTTATAATTTTAAATAATTTTATCCTTTTAAAGTCTAATTTATCGCTTAATTATTTTATTTTAATATTTCGTTATAAGAAGTAAACTTTTTCTCCTTTTTTAAAAATTAATCCTTTTAATTTTATTTAATTAGCGTATCCCTTTATTTATTATTAAAAAAAAGTAAGGTCTTATTATAACGTAATTTAAAGTTTTTTTTAGTTTTTTAATTTAAATAGTCGCGATTAGTACTAGCTTTTTTTTTATAGGTTTTCTAATAATTTCTAAATTATATCCGTAGTTTATTCGAAATAATAATATATATATAGCTTCGTTATTCGCGTTATTATAAACGAATTAAGTTATTAGTAATAATTATACCTAATTATTTTATTTATAATTAATATAGTAATATAAGTATTACTTTAAGGTTTAATTTATCCGCTCGGTTTATTTATTTATTTAAAAGTGGTAAGCTATAAATAGCTTATATTCAACACTGAGTTGTGCTATTAGGGATCTCCAGAATTTAGCGGTAAACAACTTGTCTTTATTAGAAATAATTGTTTCGGGTAGCCTATACTAGCTAACGATTATTTAGAGGAATGTGTATATTAAGTCATTAATATCGCTTAATTTTTTATACGGTAGGAAGTAGGTATATTTTATAAGTTTATCCGTAATTATTAAGATGTTATTATAATCGGTTTTAATTAAAGGTTTTTTTAATAGGGGTAGTTTAATAACGAAATTAAATATAATAATTTTCTATACTTTATTTAATAATAAGATCGGCTATATTTCTCTATATAATTAATACCTAGCGGCCTTGGTTCTATTATAAAAATCGTATTTATTAATTACTTTAATTATAATCGGTTTAAGGTTTTTATAATCGAATTATCTAGTAATCCTTCTTTAGGTCTTAAATATTCTTTAATATCCATATATAAGGTACTCGTAAAATTCTCGGATAAAATCTTCGCGGTATTATTTAAAAATATAGATCTTATTTCGGTAAAAAACGAAACCGTTATAATTTTCGAGGTAATCCCTAAAATAATTTACAAGGTCGAAATCCTAATTAAATTATTAAAACTTAATAATCTATTCGTCATTATATTAAACGTGGTTCGTAACATTTAATTATTTTAAAAATACGAGGTTACCGTTTTAATTATAAGTAAGAATCGTTCGCGTTTCGAACAAAACCTCTTTTTAATAATCCGGTTATCGGCTTAACGCGTTAACACGACCGTTCTCGTTACCCTTCTAATAAATAATAATAAAGTTAAATCTTAAAAGGAATTTAAACTATTATATTTATCGTTTATTTAGCTCCTTAATAATAATAAACGTTATAAAGTTTTTATAATCGGTATAAATTTTAACTAGTTTTATTATTCCGCTAAAATAATATCTTTATTTTTTATAAGTTTTAATAATAATTATTAATTCCTTATTATAAATTTAATAATTAAACTCTAATCCGTTAAGCTTTTTCGAAAAAAATACAACGGGGTACGACTTTCCGTTATTATTTTATTAACTTAATTATCTTCCGATCGCATAGTTTAATACGTCGGTTTTAACCTTAAAAGGTTTAGACAGGTCTATTACATAAAGCACTAATTTATTAAGGATTCTTTTTTTAATATTATAAAAAGCTTTATTTTTTTTCTCCGTCTATTAAAATAGTTCGTCCTTCTTCATTAAGTTCGTTAAGGGTGTCGCTATCCTATTAAATCTAGGGACGAAAATCCGGTAATAATTAATTAATCTTAAAAAGGATTTAATTTTTATAACGCTTATAAGCGTGAGCTATTTTTTAACTATTAAAATTTTTAAAGGTTCTATTCGGATTTCGCTTAAAAATATTACGTATCCTATAAAAATAACGGATCGTTAATAGAATTCGCTTTTTTTTAAATTAATTAATAGGTTAATATTTTATAGCTTTTAAAGTATTAATTTTACATACTTTTAATACTATTCATCGTTCTTAAAATAAATAAGGATATTATTAAAATATATTATAATAAACTTGTTAAGGTATTCTTATAAAACGTGGTTAATTATAAATTAAAAGTTAATTAATACATTAATTAAGTTAAACGGTATAGCTTAATATTCGAAATAGCCGTACTTAGTTCGGAACGCGGTTTTCTACTTTTCTCCTTTTTTAATTCGGATTAAGTTATATATATTAAAAAAGTCGAATATTATAAAGATTTTAATGTATAATAATTTATCTTATAAATCGCTAATTAAAAATAAGGGGTACCGGTTTTTAATAATAATTTCGTTAAGTTTTTAATAATCGATATATATACGCTATTTAGGTTTTCCGTCCTTACTCTTTTTTAAAACGAAAAGGATAAAGAAGCTTACTAGTAATATAAATGGTTAAATAACTCCTTTCTCAAGGTTTTTCGTAATATACTCCTTTAGGGCTTATTCGTATTCTTAATTAAGTTTATATATAAATATAAATAAGGGTTCTTTCTTATTTTTAAAAAGTATTTTATAATCCTACCATATATAAGATAATAAGCTTATTTTTAATTTTTTATAAAAAATACTTCGAATTATCGATAGTTTTCTAATATAATCGTTATAATATTCAGCTTAAGCTCTTTAATAATAATATATATTTTAAAGACTTTAAGTTTATTAAGGGGTCGCTTTTTAAACCGTTACCTATCGATTAAACTTTTTCCTAATATATCTTACTAAAGTTAGCCTATTTTTTAATTAATTTTAAAATTACTTACCCGTAATTAAAATATCTTTAAAATTATATCGTATTTTATGACGTCCGTAATATTACACGTAATTCGTTTATAGTGTTCTCCGATATCGATCGGAAGGTTCGTAACTTCCTTCCGTACTTCTTTATTATTATAAGTTATAAGTCCTTTATCGACGGTTTTAAATCGGTATAAGGCGTTTTTCTCCTATTATTCAAATTTAAAGCAATTAACGATTCGTAATAAAATATAGTTTTCTTACGCTCCGTTATTAAGTAGCGCTTTAATATGAACTCTTTTTACGCTTAGTATTAATATAATATATTTATAGATAGCTTGATCATCCATTATTTAATATAGGGACCTATTTTAGTCCGCTTATTATTATCTTTTTATAATAAGCGGCGTTTATTTCCTAAACGTTACGTTTATAAGTTATTAACGATATCTTACAATCAATCTTCGTATCGTTACCGTTATTTTCTCCGTTCTTTATAAGGCGTTTTTTAATATATTAATAAGGGTATTTTTATACTCCTCCTTATATAAAATATTATCCTTAATATTTAAAGTTCGGGTTTTTCTAATAATTCGAAGGTTTATTAAGTTCGCGGTAATTTATAAACGCTTTATAAATTCTTTAATATAATAAAAAGGTCCTCCTATCGGGTATATATCTATACGTTTTAAAAGTATTAAACGTTTTTTTTTAAACGTTTATAAACTCGCGATTTTTTTTAAGCGTGTTTAAAGTATTAATCCTTAAAATACTCTTTTTAATCTCGTCTTTTTAAATAATATTATTATAATTACCGTAAGTTTTCTTATATTAATAAGTATACGTATTATCCGTTTAAAATTAACGTTCGGATTTTTTTAATAATATAATTCGGGTATGGTTACGTAATAAATTATTTACCAATCTTTCGGAGAAACTATTCGTATTTAAACTTTTCCGCGAAGTGTTTTATATAAGTATTATATATATACGAGATCTATAAGAGCGTAAAGTGTTTTTTATAAGTAAAAAAGATTTATAAGTTATTTTTTATTATGTAGTTATTATAAATTTTTTAATTAAAACCGGCTATAATAAGTATTTAGCGTAAATATTTTAAATCGGGGTAAAAAATATTAAAAATAATTAATTACCCGTTAGTTTTAAGGTTTTTAATTTTAATAATCTTATTTATTAACTCGTTTATTAATATATTTATTAAACGTTTATAATTTATTAATTATTTTAATTAGTTTATAATATTATTTATTAAATTATTATTTTCGTTATAAAGAAAGGGTTACTCCTTTTATATTATCGCGACGTTTCGGCTATAGTCCTCTTTATTTTTCGGGGCTTTAAAAAATTATCCGGTACTTTTTTTATTTATTAAGTAAAAAGTATACTTATTATTATAATAAACTATTTAGAATAAATTACCGTATTTAATAATAACGTTATTATTTTTAATAATTATTATAAAGGTATTTTTTATTTTAATAACGTTAACGTGTTATTTTTTTAAAACTCGTTAAAAATCCTTTTTTAATGTTTAATATTTTTGAACGTAATATCCTAATTTTTAATAATTATAATAAATATTACGTAGCTTCTTATTTTATTTATTATATTTAATAACGTCTAGGTTTATAGGTTTATTATAATAGCTATACGTTATAATATTCTTAAGCGGTATATAATTATATTAACGTAATTACCCCGTATTAGCTTAGGTTCGACTGGTCTACCGTTAAGGTCCGCTTTATTTTTCGCGGCGTTGCTTGTATATATAAGTATTGATTTTAATAATAAGTTTTATATATAAAAGGAAGTTATTAAGAGCGTTAAGCCGGCTAAGTTTGTTTTTAATATTATTTTTTAATTCTTAATAATATATTATAGTTTTTATAATTTCGGTATAGTTTAGTTGAGCTATGATACGCCGGAATTCGGCTATATAAAAAGCGGCTAATCCTTTTTATTTAAAGGTTTTAAGTTCTTTTTCCGCTTGTCGCTTTTCGTTAGGGTTTTAAAAAAGTAATTTAAAAGCTTATTTAAAGCCGTTATAACTTTTAAAAATATATTATACCTTTATGCGGTATAATTTAACTTATTAATTATTTTTTACGAGTTCGTTTAAATAAGGTTTAAACTAAGTAAGTATTTTATTTTTAAAAAATAAGGTAATATAAATAATTCGTTAAGTAAAGTTTTAAAACATCCTTTTATAAAATCGTTAATAGGTTTTAATTTAAATAAAAAAGCTTCGGAAATTTTTACTTATTTCATTAAAAAGGGTTAACGTATTAATCTTTATACCCTTTTTTAAGGCAATAAAGGTTTAGATAATATTAATAGTTATATAAAAGAGACATACCTTTTTATATAGCTCGTTAATATTATAAAATATTTATTTTAAGGTGCCCTTAGTTAAGAACTTATTACGCTTTTTTTTAAACTTAACGTAATAATATTAATAATTAATACTTTTTTATTTAAATTTTTTAATTCGTTTAGTTAACGCTTATCGCGTAAGCTCGTTATTATTATTATTATTATCAATATTTATAATAAGGTCCCGTTAAGAGGTATTAAGGGTGGCGATAAGAGTTTTTCCTTATCGGACGGTATTATTAAAACTAGGTATAAATATAATTTTTATAATATTATTATTTAAAAGTTTAAATAATAACTCGTAAGAATAAAAATAATTAAAATATAACGAACGTTATTTAAGTTTTAAAAAAAACTTAATAAGATATATTAAGGTTTATATTAATAATATAAAAAAGTATTTAAACGTATAATAAAAGTCGCTTTTATTAATATAATAAGTAATAATTTATAAAAACAAATAATAATTAAAATATATAAGTTTAAAGGTATTTATAATAGTTTTATTAAAATTATTTACTTTATTAATAAATTAAGATTAATATTTAAATTATTTATTAAAATAAAAAGTATTTATATAAAATATATAAAAAATATCTATTATTATATATTTAATCTCCTCTTTTATTAATCAGTTAAATCACTTAGTTTATAATAATCCCGTTATTAGCTCATAATAATCTATCCCTTAAATTACGGTAATCTATTTTAATAGCTTACTTAGAAGCGTCGTAATCCCGTCGTTCCTAGCTTACTTACTAGAGCGGTAATTTAATCGCTCCTCGTTCCGTAGCTCTTTCCTAGCTGTTTTCCCGGGTCGGGTCTATCCTTTCGCTATTTAAAATATCCTCGTAATTATGTTTACGCGCTTTTATACTATAAGGGAGCTTATATTAGTATAATTAATAATACGGTCGGTAATTATAACGTCGTAGCCTAGTCGGGGCATGGTAGTTCCGTTCCGGCGGGTGGGGTCTTGGCCGTATGGTTAGGTCGGGTTGTAATATATAGTTACTATTTTACGAAAGGGTGGTTTTATATAATAATAAAAGGCGTTAATAAGTATAAAGAGTATACTCGTACTAATTATACGTATAATAATATCGGGGTTTTATTATCTTTTTTACGGCGTATATAAAACGAGCACGACCGCCTATTTTAAAAAGAGTCCGCCGTAAAGGCTCACTTTTTAAAACTTTAGCGCTAAATTAATAAAGCCGTTACTTACTTTATTCGTTTCTGTAAATAAAAAGAGATAGTTCGTACTTAGGGGGTAAAATTAATGCAATATAGTTTACGCTCTTTAAACGAACTGGAAAAGTAGGAGCGTCGGGAGTTTAAAGCTGTTATAGCCGTTTAAATTTACGGGGGTTTTAGTGTCATCGATTAGAACGCGACTAATTTTTCTTTTAAACTAATCCTTAAAGTTATTATTTAAACGCCCGTAACTTTTTAATAATATTTATTAAATATTTTTTAGGTTTTTAAGTATTATTTTTTAATAGGTAACCTTTTTATCAAACGAAGTATTAAAAGCTTCGTCCTTTCCTTTTTTTATTAATAATCCCGTTAATTTCGTACTCGTATTAATTTATTTCGACTTCTAGTTATATATCGATTAGGTTTTCTTTAGCCGTTGGCTCGAGTAATAAAATATGAAATATAAGGTATATCTATATTATTTTAAGTAGTAATAATTAGTAATTAATTTTTAAAATAACTTCTACGATTTTAAATAGTTTTATTTTTTTAAAATCTAATTTATTACTTAATTATTTTATTTTAATATTTCGTTATAAGAAGTAAACTTTTTCTCTTTTTTTAAAAGTTAGTCCTTTTAACCTTATTTAATTAATATATCCTTTTATTTATTATTAAAGGAAGGTAAGGTCTTGTTATAGCGTAATTTAGAGTTCTTTTAATTTTTCGACTTGAATAGTTACGATTAGTACTAGCTCTCTTTTTATTAATTTTTTAATGATTTCTAAATTATATCCGTAATTTATTCGAAATAGTAATATGTGTATAGCTTCGTTATTTACGCTATTATAAGCGAATTAAGTTATTAATAATAATTATACCTAATTATTTTATTCGTAATTAATATAGTAGCGTAGGTATTACTTTAGGGTTTAATTTATTTGTTCGGTTTATTTATCCGTTTAAGGGTGGTAAGCTATAGATAGCTTGTGTTTAACGCCGAGTTATGTTATTAGGGATTTTTAAAATTTAGCGGTGAACAGTTTGTCTCTGTCGGAAATAATTATTTCAGGTAGCCCGTGTTAATTAACGATTATTCAGAGGAACGTATATATTAGGTTGTTAATATCGCTAGATTCTTTATACAGTAAGAAGTAGGTATACTTCGTGAGTTTATCCGTAATTATTAAGATACTATCGTAATCGACCTTGGTTAGGGGTTTTTTTAATAGGGGCAGCTTAATAACGAAGTTAAGTGTAATAGTTTTTTATATTTTATCTAGTGGTAGGATCGGCTGTAATTCTTTATATAGTCGATATCTAGCGGCTTTAGCTTTGCTATAGAGGTCGTACTTGTTAATTATTTTAGCCACGATCGGCTTAAGGTTTTTATAGTCGAATTATTTAGTAATCTTTTTTTAAGTTTTAAATATTCCTTAGTATCCGTGTGTAGGGTGCTCGTGGAATTCTCGGATGAAATCTTCGCGGTACTGTTTAGGGATATAGATCTTGTTTTGGTAAAAAGCGAGACCGTTATAGTTTTCGAGGTGATTTTTAAGGTAATTCGCGGGGTCGAGGTTTTAATTAAATTATTAGAATTTAGTAACCTATTTTTTATTATATTAAATGTGGTTCGTAGCGTTTAGTTATTTTAAAGGTGCGAGGTTACCGTTTTGATCGTAAGTAAGGATTGTTCGCGTTTCGGGCGAGACTTCTTCTCTAATAGTTTAGTCGTTGGCTTAATACGTTAACGCGACTGTTCTCGTTATTTTTTTAGTAAATAATAATAAGGCTAAATTTTAATAAGAATTTAAATTATTATATTTATTATTTATTTAATTTTTTAATAATAATAAACGTTATAAGGTTTTTATAATTAATATAAATTTTAATTAGTTTTATTATTTTATTAAAATAATATTTTTATTTTTTATAAGTTTTAATAATAGTTATTAATTTTTTATTATAAATTTAATAATTAAGCTTTAGTTTATTAAGCTTTTTTAAAAAAAATGTAACGGGGTACGATTTTTCGTTATTATTTTATTAATTTAATTATCTTTTAATCGTATAGTTTAGTACGTTAGTTTCGATTTTAAAAGGTTTAAATAGGTTTATTATACAAAGTATTAGTTTATTAAGGATTCGTTTTTTAATATTATAAAAGGCTTCGTTTTTTTTCTTTATTTATTAGAATAATTTTTTTTTGTTAGGTTCGTTAGGGGTGTCGTTATTTTATTAAATCCGGGGACGAAGATTTGGTAATAATTAGCTAGTTTTAAGAAGGATCTGATTTTTATAGCGTTTATGGGCGTGGGTTACTCTTTAATTGTTAAGATTTTCGAAGGTTTTATTCGGATTTCGCCTAGGGATATTATGTATTTTACGAAGGTGACGGATCGTTAATAGAATTCGCTCTTTTTTAGGTTGATTAGTAGGTTGGCGTTTTATAGTTTTTGAAGTATTAGTTTTATATGTTTTCGGTATTACTTATTATTTTTGGAGTAAATAAGGATATCGTTAAGGTATATTATAATAAATTTATTAAAGTATTTTTATAAAATATAGTTAATTATAGTTTAAAAATTAGTTAATATGTTAATTAAATTAAACGGTATAGCTTAGTATTCGAAATAGCCGTACTTAATTTAAAACGCGGTTTTCTACTCTTTTCCTTTTTTAATTCGGATTAAGTTATATATATTAAAGAGGTCGAGTATTATAAAGATCTTAACGTGTAATAGCTTGTTCCGTAAATCGCTAATTAAAGGAAAAGGGTATCGGTTTTTAATAATCGATATATATACGTTATTTAAGTTTCCTATTTTTACTTTTTTTTAAAACGAAAAAGATAAAAAAGTTTATTAATAATATAGATAGCCGGATAACTCTTTTCTTAAAGTTTTTCGTAATATACTCCTTTAAGGCTTATTCGTACTCCTGGTTAAGTTTATATATAGATATAAATAGGGGTTCCTTCTTATTTTTAAAAGGTATTTTATAATTTTACCGTGTATAAAGTAATAAACCTGTTTTTAGTTTCTTATTAAAAAGTGTTTCGAATTACCGATACTTTTTTAATATAATCGTTATAACGTTCGGCTTAAGCTTTTTAATAATAATATATATTTTAAAGACTTTAAATTTATTAAAAGGTTGCATTTTAAACCGTTACTTATTAATTAAACCTTTTTTTAATATATTTTATTAAAATTAGCTTATTTTTTAATTAATTTTAAAATTATTTACTCGTAATTAAGGTATTTTTAAAATTATTTACTCGTAATTAAGGTATTTTTAAAATTATATCGTATTTTGCGACGTCCGTGATATTATATATAATTCGTTTATAACGTCCTTCGATATCGACCGAAAAGTTCGCGATTTCTTTCCGTATTTTTTTATCGTTATACGTTATAAGTCCTTTATTAATAGTTTTAAATCGGTATAGAGCGTTTTTTTCTTATTATTCGAATTTAAAGTAATTAACGATTCGTAATAAAATATAATTTCTTTACGCTTCGCTATCGAGTAACGTTTTAATATAAACTCTTTTTACGCTTATTATTAATATAATATACTTATAAATAACTCGATTATCTATTATTTAATATAGGGACCTATTTTAATCCGTTTATTATAGTCTCTTTATAATAAGCGGCGTTTATTTTCCGAACGCTGTTCTTATAAGTAATTAATAATTCCTTACGATTAATCATCGTATCGTCGCTATCGTTCTCTCCGCTCTTTTTAAGGCGCTTCTTAATATATTAATAGGGGTGTTTTTACGCTCCTCCTCGTACGAAATGCTATCCTTAATATTTAAAATTCGGGTTTTTTAAATAATTCGAAAATTTATTAAGTTCGCGGTAATTTATAAACGCTTTATAAATTCTTTAATATATTAAAAGGGTTTTTTTATTAGGTATATATTTATACGTTTTAAAAGCGTTAAGCGTTCTTTTTTAAACGTTTATAAGTTCGCGATTTTTCTTAAACGTATTCGAGGTATTAATTTTCGACATACTTTTTTTAATTTCGTTTTTTTAAATAATATTATCGTAGTTACCGTAGGTCTTTTTATATTAATAGGTACGCGTGTCGTTCGTTGGGGATCGATGTTCGGATTTTTTTAATAGTATAGTCCGGGTATAGTTATATAATAGGTTATTTACCGATCTTTCGAGGAAATTATTCGTGCTCGAGTTTCTCCGCGAAGTGTTTTATATAAGCGTTATATATATACGAGATTTATAAGAGTATAAAATATCTTTTATATATAGAAGAAATTCGTAAGTTATTTTTTACGGTGTAATTATTATAAATTTTTTAATTAAACCTGGCCGTAATAAATATTTAGCGTAAGTATTTAAAATCGAGGTAAGGAATATTAAAAATAATTAATTATCCGTTAGTTTTTAAATTTTTAAACTTAATAATCTCGTATATTAATTCGTTTATAAATATATTTATTAAGTATCCGTAATTTATAAATTATTTTAATTAGTTCGTAATATTATTTATTAAATCGTTATTTTTATTATAAAAAAAGGGTCGTTTTTTTATATTATTATAACGCTTCGGTTATAATCTTTTTTATTTTTTAAGGCTTTAAAGAATTATTCGGTACTTTTTTTATCCGCTAAATAAAAAATATACTTATTATTATAATAAGTTATTTAAAATAAATTATTATATTTTATAATAATATTATTATTTTTAATAATTATTATAAAAGTATTTTTTACCTTAATAATATTAACGTATCGCTTTTTTAAAACTCGTTAAAAGTTTTTCCTTAGTATTTAATATTTTTAGCCGTAATATTTTAATTTTTAATAATTATAATAAATACCGCGTAGTGTTTTATTTTATTTATTATATTTAATAACGTTAAAATTTATAAGCTTATTATAATAACTATACGCTATAATATTTTTAAGCGGTATATAATTATATTAATATAATCGCCTCGTATTAATTTAAATTCGACTAGTTTATTATTAAAGTCCGTCCTATTTTTTACGGCGTCGTTTATATATATAAGTATTAATCTTAATAATGAGCTCTATATACGAAAGAAAATTATAAGGGGCGTCAAGCCGGCTAAGTTCGTCCTTAACGTTATCCTTTAGTCCTCGGTAATATATCATGATTTTCGTAGCTTCGATATAATTTAATCGAGTTATAATACGTCGGAACTCGGCCGTATAAAAAGCGGCTAATCTTTTTTATTTAAAGGTCTTAAGCTCCCTTTCCGCCTGTCGCTTTTCGTCGGGGTCCTAGAAGAGTGATTTAAAGGCTTGTTCGAAGCCGTTATAACTTTCGAAAATACGTTATACCTCCGTGCGGCATAGCTTAACTTATTAATTATTTTTTACGAATTCGTTTAAATAAGGTTCGAACTAAGCGAATACCTTATTTTTAAAGAACGAGGCGGCATAAATAACTCGCTAAGTAACGTTTTAAAACGTTTTTTTATAAAACCGTTAATAAGTTTTAATTTAAATAAAAAAACCTCGGAAATTTTCGCTTATTTTTATTAAAAAGGGTTAATATATTAATCTTTATACCCTTTTTTAATATAATAAGGGTTTAAATAATATTAATAGTTATATAAAAGAAACGTACCTTTTTATATAGCTTATTAATATTATAAGGTATTTATTTTAAGGTATCCTTAATTAAGAGCTCGTTACGCTCCTTTTCGAGCTTAATATAATAATATTAATAATTAACGCTTTTTTATTCGAGTTTTTTAATTCGCTTAATTAATATTTATCGGGTAGGCCCATCGTTATTATCGTTGCTATCGATATTTATAACAAGGTCCCGTTAAGAAGTACTAGGGGTGGCGGTAAGAGTCTTTCCTTATTAGACAGTATTATTAAGGTTAAATATAAATATAATTTTTATAATATTATTATTTAAAGGTTTAAATAATAACTTATAAAAATAAGAATAATTAAAATATAACGAATATTATTTAAGTTTTAAAAAAACCTAGTAAAACGTATTAAGGTTTATATTAATAATACGAAAAAATATTTAAATATAAAATAAAAGTCGCTTTTATTAATATAATAAGTAATAGCTTATAAAAACGAAGGTAATTAAAGTGTATAGATTTAAAAATATTTATAATAATTTTATTAAAACTATTTATTTTATTAATAAATTAAAATTAATACTTAAATTAATTATTAAAATAAAAAGTATTTATATAAAATATATAAAGAATATTTATCGTTATATATTTAATCTCTTTTTTTATTAATTTATTAAATCGTTCGCTAGTTTATAATAATCTATCCTTTAGATTATAATAATTTATTCTAATAACTCACTTAAAAGCGTCGTAATTTCGTCGCTCCTAACTCACTTTATTAGAGCGGTGATCTAGTCGCTCCTCGTTACGTAACTCCTTCCTAGCTACTTTCCTAGATCGGGTCTATCCTTTCGCTATTTAGGATATCCTCGTAATTATATTTATACGCTTTTATAGTATAAGGGAGTTTATATTAGTATAGCTAGCAATGCGGTCGGTGGCTGTAACGTCGTAGCCTGGTCGGGGCATGGTAGTTCCGTTCCGGCGAGTGGGGTTTTAGCCGCGTGGTTAGGTCGGGTTGTAACAATACGGCAGGTAAATAGGAACGACCTAAGTCTTATCCTTCTAATACGGGTCTGTATTAAAACCGAAGCTTCGTACTTAAGCATATTATCGTAACGACGGCACGCTCTTTAGTTTAGCGGCGATTTTATGGCTAGCTCGCGGCGGCCTCGTATAGAAGTAATAGCGTAGAACTATCTTTATTCTTATTTTTTTAAGCGTTTATTTAACCGTTTAATTATTTAATTATTATTTAATTAATATTAATTAAGCGTTACTTAGTTATAAAATTATAAAGGCTTTAATAATAACCTTTTAAAGTTTCTTTTATTTCTTCCTCTTTACGTTACGTTTTTTATTAATAATTTTTACCGCTTTTATATAGGCGCCGCGTAGGAGTTATAACTTCCCGGTAGCCTCCGTACATATTTCGAAGCTAGCCGCCCTCGCACTTAAATAAAGGTCAAAGGGGGGAACTGCCGCTTTAATCTCTAAGTAGCATTAGGGGGTCGCCTTATATACCCCTATTACGGTCCGGAGACAGGAGTTCTGGGCTATTATAAGATTACGGGCTAGCCCTTTTTCCGTATCGGCCACTTTGTGCTAAGCCGACGCTCCGTATGCGAATACGCTACGTATTATTTTCGTATAGAGCTCTTTCGCCCTTCGTACCGAACATCCCCACGCTAACGCTGCGAGCCTAGTAAGAGCTAATGTCTAAGTTACTATTTTCGCTTTAATTTTTAAGATATAGTCCTTCTATTATAGTTTCCGATAGAGCTATACGCCAAGGAATTTCGTAGAGGTTACCGGCGATATAGTGGCGTTTCCGAGGCGTACTTATAGCGTACAGGCTTCTCGCGCTCTAGTAAAATAGATAAGCTCACTCTTTTTAGGTTTAAACTCCATCCCTCTCGTACGTGCCCAGCGGCTATAGGTCTCCTAGGCTCTTTCTAGGTTTCGGTAATTCGTAGCGTGGTCCGGCCTTACGGCAATAAGATTCGTATCATCTGCGAACCCGACGATAATAAGCTGCTCGTGCGCTTCTAGCTCCTCGTATAGTGTAGCGATATAGAGAATAAAGAGGATCGGTAATAGCAGGGAGCCTTACGGAACACCAGCGCGGAGCTGGATCTTCCTTAACGACTTGCCGTCGAAATAAAGGTGGACCGATACCGGAAAATAATTTTATACTATATAGGGTTTAATAGTATAAATATAAATAATTAAAACTTTTTTTAATATTATAAGCTAATTAAAAAGTTTACTCCTCGGTTATATATAATAGCTAGCGGCTAAGCCGTAACTAGTATATTTCCTCGCGATATTAATAAGCTTTTTAATAGCCGGAATTAGAGGATAAAAGACCAGGTAAAGGCAGGATTATTTAAGCCTCCCCCCGACGTTTTTAATAAATAATTCTCCTTTATAGCGTTACTAATACTTACAACTAGCCGCTAAATTAAAGAATTAACGGATACGCTTAGTAATAATAATGTTATTTTCGATAACGCGACGCGCCGGGTTTTATTCCGGAAGCTCTAAAAGAGTTTAAATATTTTAGACGGCTAGATCGGTTAATTAAAGCACGAGAAGTCACTTTTAAAAGCTAATTTAAAGAAAGAAAGAGGTAAATAAAAAAAAAGAGTAATACTTAACCTTAACTAAAAATTTACGCGTATACGAGATGCTATAGTAATTAAGAAGGAAATAAATAGCGTTATATCGGAAACCCTAAGCTGTTACTCCTTTATTATCGGTGCCGAAAGCCGTTATAATTAAATCTAACTTTAAATTTAAGATTAAAAGTGTTATAAAAGCGTTTCGAGACTGAAACGGTGTTTTTAAAAATTTATATTAATTTTTAATTAAATTATTCGTATTATTATTATATAGTATTATTATTAGTTTTTAGGGTCGCCATTGCATGGGGTGACCGTAGCACCGTCAGCTGGCTTATAGTGCATACAGGATAGCAGATTTGTTTTGAGACCAGCTTTTACAGTTTAGCTGTAGGCGGCTTCCAACGTCAACTTCCCGTTCATAGCCTGATCAGAGGCCTTGTTGGGAAACTTGAACTTGAATAGTACTAGAATCGGAAACCTCGAACCACGCAGCCTGATCTAGACCTGAGTTGTTCAGTATATATATATCTCTGCTCAAAGAAAGCCACAGGAAATAATTTTTGTATCGCTCAGCTCAGACTCACAATCAGACCTTTTCTACACAGACAAAATTCTAAAGCATCACAATGGGACCTCTTATACTCCTGGAAGCAGCCCTCCTCCCCTTGCAGGGCCTCTGTTCCCCCTACAGGTCATTACATTACCGACCGTATTCGCTGATGACCTATGTTGGAAGTCGTGCTATAACGAGGAACCAAACTGACCAAGCCGTGGTGTAAGTGGAATCCAACGATATTAACACATTACTGACTATGCCATTTGTTAAACTAGTATCCGAAGCACACAGGTGTAAGTTCAGATCCCTACCGTGTTTGTAATTAAGGGGAAATCTGACCTTGATAGGATTGCTGGACGTGCTGCTTCAAAAGGTCTTTAACAGGCGATAGCCTCCAAAGCTGGACGGAAGTCCCGAACGACAGGCACGGTAAGTCTTTGTCAGCAACGTCATGTCCGGCCGTCCACCTTGCAAGGACACTAACTGATGCGGCTCAATATATGACGGTACTCATAATCGAATGAAGCTTGATTGAACACGCCTTCTACCAACGGTACCGTTGATTTCAAGGCTGTCAGCCTTCCCGACTTTCACTTTACCTCAGCGTGTGGCAGACATTTCTCAAAAGACCAGGGCAAACCTGTTTCCAATTCCTCATCAATATCACTTTCATTTAGTCGTGCAATCCAAGTTCAATGGTCGTCGTAGTCGTCTACGGAATATACCCTCTTTACAGCTACTTCTATGACAGCTCGGACAACCTGTAGCATTGAATATTGCCTCCAGGTGAAAGCGTTCGCCCAAGGAAAATATACGGCAGTATCTTTCTCTACATGAAGGGCCGTCAACATGCCATTTTGTTCACTTGAAAATCTTCCGTTGAAGACGGGGTTAGTTTGCACATTTGAGTCACGACCGAAGCCACTAGATAGTGTATTGAAAATACGCAAGACGACACAGGCTCCCAAAACCCCTAACAGAAACAATCAAGCCTCGACAGGATGACACCAAGCATGCAAGTGCCTCCGTGGGTAAGCCGCCGCGATGCACTCCCGCCACTGCATATCCTCGGCCGTGGTCCCGTCGAGGCTCATGTCGAAGCGGCGCAGCATCGTCGCGTACGCAATGTACAGCTCGCACATGGACAAGTTGACGCCGAAGCACGCGCGTGGCCCCCGGCTGAACGGCACGAGCCAGTGCTCCAGGTTGTGCGGCTTGTGGTCGCCCGGCAGCCAGCGCGCCGGCTTGAAGGCCAGCGCGTCCGCGAAGATCGCCTCGGACTGGTGCACGTGCAGGATCCCCATGCCCACGGCGGCGCCGGCGGGGATGTGCTGGCCGCAGAGGACGGCGCCCTGGGCCGGCACGACGCGCGTCAGCGACACGCCCGACGGGATGAAGCGGAGGGACTCCTTGATGGTGGCGGTCAGCAGCGGGAGGGCCTCGAGGTCCGCGAGGCTCGGCCGCGTGTCCAGGAACGGCCAGACGGTGAGCAGTTCCTCCCGCAGGGCCTTGAGGAGCTCCGGCTGCTGCAGGAGGTGCCAGTGGCCCATGACCAGCGTGTCGGCGACGGTGTTGGAGCCGGCGAATACGAGCGTGAAGCCCTCGTCGTGCAGCTCGGTGAGGTCGGGCAGCACCTTGGTCCGCCACGCGTTGGCGTCGAGCATGCGGTGGAAGAGGGTCTGGTGCGGCGTGTCCTCGAGCTTCTCGGGCGAGTGCAGGACCGCCTGCAGCTGGCGGTGGATGATGTCGCGGACCTGGTACAAGCGCGGGGCGATGACGTCGGCGTTGGGCAGCAGCTGCATCACCAGGGTGGGCGGGAAGGCGTAGGTCAGCTTCCGGATCCAGCTGAAGTTCTTGAGCATGGGCAGGGCCGGCAGCGTGGCGTCCATGCCGAGGATCAGGGGGTCCGGAAATCGGGCGCGCTCAGGGCGCCGATGTTGTTGCCGAACGTGAAGGACATGATGGTGTCGAGGGTGAAGGAGCGAAATGCGTAGAGAAGATCTATGGATCGTCGCGTCCCGTCCATCGTCGAAATGGCAGACGCGAGCTTGGCTGCCTAGTTCCCGATCAATTAGACGTGGCAGGTAGATGACGACTGAGGGGTGGACAAATACTCACATTCTGCCACACTAGACCTTCGATGTTCTGAATGGCTTTCTTGGAGAACATCGGCATGAGGACCTCTCTTCGCTCTATAGCGCTAGAGGCGTAAGCTACTATTCGGAAAAGGGGGGTTATTAAGCTACCGACCTTTGGCCTGAGCATACTTCCGATAGACAAACGACCCAGACTTGAAACCGGTCACGTTGTATAGCTCATCGTCCTTATCCCATCGTTTGGTCATGTTGTATATCTCATGAAATGCGGATGGGTTTCCGAAATGCAACTGTGGTCCCAGATATTAACCACTGTGGTAAGATTGTAGTGCTCGTGCCAAAGGCAAATGCTTACCTCATTTGGCGATACTCGGATAATATCACCTGTCTCAACGTGTTAACAAACAGAGTAGTAACAAGCTCAACACTGATTCTTACCATATTGTTTATGTAGCTCAAGTAGCTGTTGAGCTAAGTTTTGTTGCAGTATAACCTCCTTATAGGCCCTCCAAAGCCCGGTAGCTCCAGCCATGACAGGCCCCGGAAACTTCCGCAAGGGATGGAAAAACACATTGTACACAATCCTGCCAAAGAACAAAACAATGGGAGCGGCAACGGTAGCCCATAGCCAAACTGTACTGAACATCATAATGGATGAAGATAATTATTCTTAAGCGGTGGTAGGGATAGGTGATGCAACGATTTTATTGCCAAAAGCTGCCGCGCCTACAGCGGTGCGGGTTCAATTTGTACTATTTAGAGGCGACCACATCCTTGTCAGTGAACACTATGTATATATCGGACCATCCGATAGTGTCCTCGCAGAAGTCTTGGCGCCTAGCACGGCAGAACAAGATTACATTGCATCTTGCGACAGCGATCTTCAACGGCCGGGATCTTGGCTTTTCCCTGAGCCTTTGGGGCACGTGAAGTTTCCTCCAACTAACGTCCCGAATATTTAGAAGCGTTGGTGGGTCAAGAAGCATGCCTCGATAGGAGTGAGCCTATGCTAGTTCGCAAGGGATCTTCAGGCCTGGTCAGAGGGAGAAATGGCTGATATACGAGTGGTAGAGCGCGAACGTCACCAGACCCCCAAATCACTTGCTATGGCCGGTCTTGGTAATAAGCACTATAAAAATTGAGTTCCTAATTCCTTGCCGATCACTGCAAGATAGTCACGAGGATGTTCCTCATCCACACCGTTGGGGCCATGTACTGCTCCATGCGGGTCTGGAACGTCAAAACACTGCTATCGTAGCTCGCTACATGGATCAAGAGGTAGTATGCGGCACGCTGTTGGCAATTTTAGACTATTCTAGACCGTTCGTTTCCGGGCCCATGGGGCGAGGTGGTGTGAACATCCTGATACCAAACAGTGAAACAGTTTGATCTTCACCTCGACGCCAAGCTGCCTACTAGTCTTCAAACAGTATAAGACCAGAGTATTGGCCAGCACGATAGTGGCTAAGAAGAACCTGGCATGTTTCATATCGCTTGACCAGGAAGCTTGTGAACAAATCAAAAGAAATAGAAAAGAAACAATCGGATGAGTGGTACCGAGTGCTCGGGGAAAAGAAAATCACATGAATTAGCAGAAGCTTGAAACTAGTATATGATATGTGTGTAAGTTAGTTGGCAGATGGTGTGCACCCAGTCAAGGTCACATCCGGCGATCTCTTGCCCCGCACTTCAGTCCGTGGTGCCCCAGAAGTGGACGAATACTACCTAAAAGGGGGGAAGAATACCACTATACTACTGCACGTGCTGATCCTTTCCGCAATAGGGATAGGATAATCCCTCACAAGAACGTGTTTCCAATCAATCGTTATCGACAATTCGGAGATTCGCAACCACCTTTCCACCCGATGGGGACCGTTGCTACGTAACAGGCGGAGTTCATTGGCGGAATCAAGTTTGGGTGAAATCCTACGCCACTTACACCACAGTCTACCATAGATCAGCCCGCCCCGGATAGGCTCGAGACGGCAACAGAGTAGCTGGTAGGTCTGGAATAATCATATGGAAGCGAGCCCTTCGAGTTCCGTCACTTCCCAAGTGTGTGTGTGTAGGCAGCTCTCTGAGAAAATATAAGCAGCTATAAAATTAAGCATGGGTGGGATCCATCGAGATTATTAATTGATGTGTCACTCCAAAATCAAGGAAAGGAGCAAGTTCGGGCAGGCAGCTTCAGGTAGAGCCTAGATTGGCGCAGATGAAAATTCCATGGCGCCAAAGGATCAAATATGCACGCGGAGGCATGACCAGTAATTCGAAGTATCGTCCCTGTAGTTTACATGTCATAATATAATTTCTATCTAAACAAGACCATTTTTCAGCGTGCCGCGAATACAGGTGTTCTCGAGTATATGTGTGGGTAAGTTAGAGGCCACTGCGATTGGAATTTTACAGAGGGAACTATCCACTATAACGTGCGTGTTACGGAGCTGATCATAAACATGGGCAGGAGGTGCTTGAGGTAGTGGCAGCTACCAAAAGCCCGAGTAGATTTGTTAAAATCGGTGGTACATAGGACAGGCGTAGCTACCTCTTGATCACGCATCTATTTTACACCCTCTTCGTCACGGACCAGAACTGCGTAACTGCCCGTCCCGTCAGCAACCGTCTTCATTCCTCACAGGAAACGGCAGGCACTCACCATAAGTGAACTTCAGCAACACGTCCGGCTGCTCGGCATATAAGCTGTCGATGTTCTTCCTTGACGTATGGCTTACATCGAACCCGAGCAGATCTGTCAGCTGGAGCACTTCCTCCGTGGAGAGCTGGAGAGCGGTATGGGTGCCCCATTTCAGCGCTGCATAAACGTCAGCCCGAGTTTCGACGGTGAACGGATCAGAAGCAAAGAGTATAAGTATCAGTGTTCAAGGAATGGGGGCCAGTAACGTACGTTCAAGGTTGATCCACACCCCACCAGGCTTCAGCAGCCGGTGTATGTTGCTTAGGAAGTCAATCACGTTCTCGGAAATGTCGATGAAGAATAGCGTGACGACGGCGTCGAACTCACCGTCCCGGGGGAACATCTCCAAGAAGTCGCCCTCGACGAGCTTAACGGCCTTATTTGGCCAGTGGTCCGGCACCGTAAGGGCGGAGTAGCGCGAAGAGGGATTGGCCTGATGCGTCCATTTGGTCACGAAGGGATGCAGAGTATGCTGGTGCAGCGAGCTCGTGTGGTTCGTTAGCAGGTGGTAGGCCAAGATGGAGCCGTAGTCCAGCTCGTTGGCCACGACGTCGTACCCTGTGCTGATGTGAGGTCACGCCTTTAACTCAACGATGTAAGATGGACGCACCGAGATCAGCGATTTCGCTTGCCAGCCTGCCCATACCGCTTCCGGGTACAAGCACCTTGTTCCCTCCCTGGTTCCCGCCAAAATGTTGCTCAAGCCCACCCAGAACAGGCGGAAACACGGCCTACCTCTCTTTTACGCCTTGCGTGCTCCAGTCTCTCGAAATATGTCCAAACGTCAGGTCCACAACTCCGAACTCTGCGTCTTCATCGTCTTCCAGTGCTCGCGAGCCGGTGCGGTAATCCTCCCTCGCAATCTGCGCGATCTGTTCCGAGAACCGAGCGTTTACCTCGATACCTATCCTGGCTTTCTCGAAGTGTGCAGGATAACCGAGCTTCTTGCTTATCGCCTTCTGTTCGGGGGTCTGCTTGGAATACCGCGTATACTTCCTCTGGAGCACTTGCTCGGCGAGGAACGCATACTGCTCGTGGCTTCAGGATGGATGTGGGTGAAGAGGGCTGGTTTTCGCTATTAATAGCATGAGGGAAGGGAGGAAAGGAGAGCGGGAAACGTATCACGAACGGCTGGTATTATTAGATGGAAGTATGGGTACTTTAAAATAGGTATATTAACCGATAATAACCGAACATGTATTATTAAAGCATGCTCACCCGGCGTCTTCTTCCATCATGCATAACAAGCTAACAATCTAGGTTTTCGTTTAATACTGCGACTATCGCGACCTCATCATCTCTCCTCCGTGCCTGCTTCTGTTCCTAGCTGAATGATAGCCATGAGCCGTTCGATTCTGTTACTCTGTGTCCTCGCCATCCTACCCAGCGCTCAGGGACAACCACAAAAGTGTAGCAAGCTGCTGACACGCAAAGAATGGCGGACATTAACGCATAGCGAGAAGGCCGAGTGGGTGGGAGCTGTCAAGGTGCGCCCTCCTTCTGTCTGTAGGTAACGCGTACATTGCTAATGCCGAGTAATTAGTGCTTGGCAAGCATACAACACGAACGGCTATCCTTGACGAAGGACCAGACGGTGCTTGAGGGAAAGAGGAGCCCGTACGACGACTTCTCTTACTCGCACGCATCAGTGGAGAATAGCGCGCATAGGAATGCCTACTTTCTACCGTGGCGTGCGTTCCGTCCCTCCTTCCCTTCCCCAAGCACATACTTACATGAGCGCAGACCGCTGGTTCACCCATCTATTCGACACCTCCCTCCGCCACAACTGCGGCTACAGCGGGCCAACACCATACTGGGACTGGTCGCGCGGTCACGCAGACCTGTTTGGCTCGCCAGTGTTCGAGGACTCGCCGGAGTACGGGCTGGGCGGAACTGGGGACTGTGATTCCTCCCCCGAGGCGGATTGTACCGTCACCACCGGCGCTTTTGCCCCATCCGCGCCGGGAACTTCGAGCTGGCCTGGCCAGTCCCCCACCAGCAGCGGAGGAACCTGACGCTCCTAACCGGCTGGTTCCATCATGAGATGCCTCAAAACCGCACCCTCAGCCCGGAGTTTGTGCGCAACTTGACCGAGAAAACCACGAGCGACTTTTTCAGGTTCCAGCACGGAATCGAACTGTTACACAACCACGTACAAAATTTCGTTGGGGCGACTTGGCGGGAGACTGCCCGAAAGTACTGCCTGAGGAGGATTGCCAGGGCATGGCAGACAGCTTCACGCCTAATGAACCACTCTTTTGGCTGCATCATGTTCAACTTGACCGGTTGTGGAGTGAGGTGCGCCCCCGGACCCCAATGCTACCTTCCCGCTTATATGTCTGCTGCAGTACAACGTTACTGACATGAGTTGTATAGTGGCAGCGTCACCACCCATCCAACTTCGTCGCCTTTCCCGGCATGCCCCTAACCCCGCACAATTTGACCGACCCACGCTACGACCTTGACGCGCATGCAGATCATCAGATGCCCTTCGACGTTCAGAGTGTTCCCGTGGCGCCGAGGAGGGTGTTTGCTACGGAGGGTTGGCCGTTGTGTTATCACTATACGAACGAGGAGTAACGGATTCTAGACTAGACCAATAACGTATGTCACCCCATAACCGACACCCCTGTATAACACTAAAATGGCTCACCGCTACTTTTTTTATTACTTATTTTTTTAACTAATTTTAAAGTAATTTATCTTATTCCATTTATATTATATTTATTTATTACTTATTTTTTTAATTAATTCTAACGTAATTTATTTTATATTATATTTATTTATTATTTATAACACTTTATATATAAAATAATACTACTACCGCGATTTTTAACGTTATAAATAGTTAATTAATACGCCGGGCCGCTTTAAATTAAAGTATACTAAGGATTACACTAGTTAACCGCCTCTATAGAGCTAAATTAAAGCGAGAGGCTAAAGATAGTTATTAAAGGTTTTTTTTAATATAAAAAAGTATTTAATAGATTAAGTTTTAGCTTAAAAAGCCCTTAGCGTGGTACCGCCGTATACGTAAATTAAGAAACTAGCTTAAAGGGTTTTAACCCTTAAAGGGGACTATTAACCACTCGGTAAAATTAAATAGAAGCCTTCCTTCGATGTTACCTAGTTTTAAAAATAAAAAGGTAACGCCGAATCGATTTTTAACGTATTAATAAAGTATTTATTAAATGAGCTGTCTATACGTATAAGGGTTCCCGGTTTAATCGAGGTTATATTATTATATTCTTATTATTTATATTTATTTTTAGTACGAGCTACGAGGGGTATTATATACCCCTCTTTATAAAATAAAAAAGGGGTTCGTACGCGCAGGTACGTAGCACCTCTTTTAAAGTAGTATAGAAAACCTTAGTTCTTACTATTTTAATACTAATAATTTTTATTTTAATAATAAACTTAGCCAGCTCTTTTTTTTAAAACGAGTCTTTTTTTTGTAAAGGTCTGGTACGGATAGGTTACGTTAATCCTGTATTCGGTGCCTATTTAAGCCGTATAGGTGATACTATATCTTTTTAACGTTAATTTTATTAAGTAGTAAGTCTTTTTAATTAGTTATTTTAATCGTTTAAAGGTAATAATAGTAATAAGTACGTCGTTATATATCGAGATATATTATATCTTATTAAGGAAAAAATATCTCTTTTTCTCCTTTTTTATTTCTTTTTATTAGAACAGCAGGAACTAAGGTTTTCTATATTATTCTAAAAGGGGTGCCACGTACCTGCGCGTAGGAACCCCTTTTTAGTTTTATTAAGAGGGGTATACGATACCCCTCGTAGCTCGTATTAAAGATGAATATTATTAGAATAGCAAGAACTAAGGTTTTTTATATTACTTTAAAAGGGGTGCTACGTACCTACGCGTACGAACTCCTTTTTAGTTTTATTAAAAGGGGCATACGATACCTTTCGTAGCTCGTATTAAAGATAAATATAAATAATAAAATATAATAATATAACCTCGATTAAACTCGGAACCTGTTTATATATATATACGAAAGCTTATTTAATATTAATTAGTAATTATATAAAGTAATTATAAATTAATAAGAGTAAGAGATGGATTTTACGCCCTTACCGACGTAAGGGCAACCGTGCTAAGGAGCCCCGAGAATTTCCGCCCGTTAGAAATTCGGAGGAAGAGCCGAATTAAATTAACCGTATAAGGAGGAACCCTTTTTCGAATATATATTATAAGGAGGAGACTAGGTTCCGAATTATACGCGAAACTAGCTAGGCTATATATAATTATATATTTAAATAACCTTATTATACGATTTATAAAACGATAACCTTTATTAAAATAGAATTAATTACGGTTAACGAATCGAGACCGAGCTTAAACGTATTAAACTTAAATAAATTTATTAAATAAGCTTTCGTATATATGTATAGGTTCCGGGTTTAATCGGGGTTTATACGTATAAGTACGTAATAATTTTTTTAAAATAATATAAAAAACCTTAGTTCTTATTATTTTAATATTAATAGTTTTTATTTTAATAATAAACTTAGGTAGCTCCCTTTTTTAAGACGAGTCTTCCTTTTATAAAGGTTTTATACGGATGGGTTACGCTAATCCGGTATTCGGTACTTACCTGAGCCGTATAAGTAATATTGTACCTTTTTAATATTAATTTAGTTAAGTATCAGGTCCCTTAGTAATAACAGTAATGGGGAAAATTATTATACATTAACGTGTATTACTTCCCCGTTATTAATTAAAAATAATAATAATAATAGAAGTAGTAATAGTAATAAGGGCGTTATTATATATCGCGATACGTTACACCCCGTTAAGGAAGAAGATATCTCTTTTTCTCCTCTTTTCTTACTCGCCGTACGAGTTCAGTCTCTTAACGTACGCTTCTACGCGTATAGTTAACTTATTAATTAATACTAGCTGTTCGAGGGCTTTATTTAGAGATTTTTTAGTGAAGGCGTCTATAGGGTTATTTCGGCCGTCGACCTAGTAGATCTCCGAAATCTCCTTTTTTTCGTACGATTTTCGGAGCGATATAATATCGATTATTAATTTTTTCTCGTTTATCGTTCCTAGTTTAATTAAGTATTTATAAAATAAATATTTTCGTTAATAAGCCGGTAATAGAACGCGGCGTTTATTAGGTAAGTAATACTTTATTATATATTTTCCGGATTGAGATAGTCGTACTCCTCTTTATTGTTTTTTAACTCCTCCTTTTTCCCTTCCTAGTTTCGGACGAAATCCTTATATTTTTTTTAAATAAAGAAATCCTGTTTAATACTATAATACGCTTAGAAGTATTAAGTTATTATATAGGTTCGTTTTTCGGCTAAATAGTTTATTAATTAATAGCCTTACTTATAGTAGATTTAGCAGGTTCCTCGTTTAAACTGCCGGTTCTCGTATAATAACCTTAGTTAAAAAGTATTAACGGGTCGTTAGTTACCTTCTTATTTTAATAGTCGGCTATTATATAATAATTTATTATTATAGATTAGTTAGTTTTCTCTCGTATAATTATTTATAAACCGTTTATTAATTAAGTGCGTATCCGTAGCCTGGTTTTAATATAGTTTTTTTATTAAGTATCGTTTCGAGATCTTTTAATCCGCTATTATATTTAATAATACGCGAAGGATTAAAAATAACGTTTTATATATTAGCTTTTAATAAACAAAGGCTAATAAAAGTTTCGGAACTTTTCGACAAGCTTTAATAACGGAGGTATAAAAAGCGATCTCTTTTTTAAATCCTTTTTTAAAAGCTTATTATACGAGTTAAAGCTTATTTAATAAGATTTTCAAAACCTCGATAAGTTATTTCTTAACGTTTTTACTTTTTATTTATATAAAAGAAGTTATTATTTAATTTATAAAATATTATATATAGTTTATTATTATATTAAAGTATAAATTTATAAGGTGGTATATTTCGTTTTAATTTTTTTTAAATCCGATATAATTAAAATAGAATGCCTCCGCACGGCCGGAAAAAATATCCGGGAAAATTATATAATATTAATCCTTTAATATATATAGCCGTTAATATATTTTAATAAATATTTATACTTTATTATAAAAAATATCGTATAGTTTACCGGTATAGTTTTTTTTTTTATACTTATAAAAAAATAACGACCTTATTCTAATCGATTTTATTATTATAAATAGCTCGGCTTAAAAGAATATCGTATTTTATAATATATATTAAATTAAATAATCGTATAGTCTAGTCCGGCGGTATTAAAGTTAGAGAAAGAAAAAGGATAATATCTTATAACGTTTAAGTATTTAAAAATCTAAGGTTAGACGTCGGGCCTAAAGTGTCCCGTAGTATCGCGGACGATTACTCCGTATAGAGACTAGTTATTTCTCGTTTAGGCGGCGGTTATTTGATTGTTTATTTTAAGGAAGAGTGTGAAACATCCTCTCTTCGGGTTTTCGAAATCGGTTCTGCCGGTCGGTCTTATTAGTGTACGGGAGCGGCCGGTAATATTAATCGTGTAAGCTTGCTTTTAAAAAATCCGCCTATTAATATATTAACTCCGTTTCCCTCGAAGTAATAATAGAGCTTTTTTTAAAATATACGGTTAATTTAACCGAATTAGTATTTAATTTATTTTTTAAATTTTATATTAAATACTTTTTAAAGGAACGTTTTTTTTATTTTTAATATATAATATTTTAAGAAATATTATATAAAGTATATTATAAATAGTTCGGGTATTATTTTTTTAAAAAGTATTTTTAAAAGTTCGAGTTTTTAAAAAGCGAGGTTAATATTCTTTTTTTAAATTATTAAAAAAATCCCGATATTTTAAAAAACTTTTTTATATATAAATAGTTTAGGGTTTAAGGTTATTAATTTATTTAAGTTCGGTATATTTAAACTTAATCTCGATTCGCCGACCGTAATTAATTCTATTTTAATAAGGGTTATTATTTTATTAATTATATATAGCTTAATTAGTTTCGCGTATCATTCGAAACCTAATCTCCTCTTTATAATATATATTTGAGAAAAGGGTTCCTTTTTATACGGTTAATTTAGTTCGGCTTTTCCTCCGAATTTCTACGGGCGGAAATTCTCGGGGCTTTTTAGCACGGTCGCCCTTATATCGGTAAAGACGTAGAACCGTTTCTTTACTCTTATTAATTTATAATCGCTACGGGTAATTACTAATTAATATTAAATAAACTAGTCGTAAATACGAGGGTTTTAAGTTTAATCGAGGTTATATTACTATATTTTTATTATTTATATCTATTTTTAATACAAGCTACGATACGAGCTACGAAAGGTATTATATACCTTTATTTATAAAATAAAAAAAGGTTCGCACGCGTAGGTACGTGGCACCTTTTTTAAAGTAGTATAAAAAACCTTAGTTCTTGCTATTCTAATAGTATTAATCGAAATAATTAAGTTTTAATTTTTAATTAAATTACGAATATTTTAAATTTAAGCTATTAAGTTTAAAAATAAGTATAATATAAACGAGCACGGTATTTTTAAGAGTTAAAGAAATAATAGCTTTATAATAAATAGTTTAAAATTATTAGAACAGCAGGAACTAAGGTTTTCCATATTACTTTAAAAGGGGTGCCACGTACCTACGCGCACGAACCCTTTTCCTGTTTTATTAAGAGGGGCATACGATGCCCCTCGTAGCTCGTACTGAAGATAGACATGAACAATAGAATATAACGATTAAACCCCGATTAAACCCGGAACCTGTACGTACGTACGAAAGCCCATTTAATAAAAATATTAAACGATTATATTAAAATATATATCGGCACTTAATAAAGCTATCTCTTTTTAAATAATTTATAAGGGTAAATCGATTTAAAAGTAATAGTTCTTTTAAATGCTCGATAAATTTTAGAGATAAAAGTTCGATGCGAGTAATAAAAGCTAGACGAATAACGAGATCGCCGTTAAATAGCTCGAAGATGTTTTTATATTAGAAACCGCCTCGAATAACTCGAAGGATACTTATTTATTTATTTTAAATAAGTATAGTAGTTATATAACTAACGATTTTATATCCCTTTATTATTAAAATAATATTTATTTATTATTTTTACCCCTTTATTTATTATATATTTTTAACCCTTTAATATTAGGGTTTTTACCCTTATAAAAGCTTATTATCGAAAGGAGATCGATTTTTTAACCTTATTAACGAATTTATTTTTTATTAATAAACGAAACTTTTTTATATATTATATTAAAGCTTATAAAAAAGCTTTATCGATTTAAAATATTAAAGGTGATTAACGTGGTAATAGTTTTTAGCTTATATATATTACTAAACTATTTATTAGCCCTTTTTTACTCGAAAATAATAATCGAAAATAACCGGAAGAAATAATACAAGTTTTAACTCGTTAAAATAAAGCCTTTATATTTATTTAAACTCTTTTAATTAATAATATATTATAATTAATATTAAAAAAGTATATTAATTTAAAGCATTTAATTTAATACTTTTATTAATTAAATTAAAGCGACTTTATTATATAACGCTAGTTACTTAAAAAGATTTAAAAAAGATATTATAAAAAGGATTATTTATTAATTAATACGGAATTATACATCTAGTCCTTAAAAGAGAAGTTAAGGCTCGTAAGGCTTCGAAAAAAGCGAAAGGTATAAATTAGCTCGAATTCGAAATTTATATTAATTAAAAGCATATAACGTACGAGGGAGGAGCTAAACTAGGTTAAAATTATTATTATTATTATTATTATTAATACGCTGTAGGCCGAAAGCTTTCGGTATATTTACTTATTTCCTTATATAATAAACCGTGCCGAAGCTGGATTAAAAATACACGTTATTAATATCGTAAAAATCTACCTTACGTGCTCGACGTTATTATACTAGTTTTTACCTACTAGCCTAATAACCTTTACTTTAGGGTTTAAAAAGATTATTTAAGTTTAAATAGTTTTCCGATTTTTATTACTAATTTATATAGCGATAATCGACCGGTCTATAAAAGCCACTTTACGATAACCTTCGCCGTATTTTTTCCTATAATAAACATTATTAAATCGCAACGAGTTCGTAACGGATTAAATATTAGCTATTTTATTAACTGTTCTTACTTTCCCTCGAAATCTTTATAATATAAGATTAGGTATTTAGCTATTTCCCGCCCTTTACCGTAGTTATATAGCGGCGTCGGGACGTCTAGAACCCGGCAGGTAAACATAAACGATTTAAGCCTTATTTTTCTAATACGTACTTATATTAAGACCGACGCTTCGTATTTAAATATATCGTTATAACGACGGCACGTTCTTGAGTTTAACGGCGACTTTATAGCTAGTTCGCGGCGGTTTCGTATAAAAGTAACGGTATAAAACTATCTTTATTCTTATTTTTTTAAGCGTTTATTCGACCGTTTAACCGCTTAATTATTATTTAATTAATATTAATTAAGCGTTACTTAGTTATAAAATTATAAAAGTTTTATTAATAACTTTTTAAAATTTCTTTTATTTCTTCCTCTTTATATTTCGTTCATTATTAATAATTTCTACCGCTTTTATATAGGCGCTACGTAAAAGCTATAGCTTCTCGATAACCTCCGTATATATCTCGAAACTAGCCGCCCTCGTATTTAATTAAAGGTCGAAGGGAGGAACTACCGCTTTAATCTCTAAATAATATTAAGGGGTTACTTTATATACCCTTATTATGATCCGGAAATAAGATTTCTAAACTATTATAAAGCTAAGGGCTAGCCTTTTTTCGGTATCGGCCACTTTATACCAAGCCGACGCTCCGTATATTAATACGTTACGTATTATTTTTATATAAAGCTCTTTCGCTTTTTATATTAAACATCCCTACGTTAACGTTACAAGCCTAATAAAAATTAATATTTAAGTTATTATTTTCGTTTTAATTTTTAAAATATAATCTTTTTATTATAATTTCTAATAAAACTATACGCGAGAAATTTTCGCCGAAATTACCGGCGATATAGCGGCGTTTCCGAAGCGTACCTATAGCGTACAAGCTTTTCGCGTTTTAATAAAATAAATAAGCTCGCTTTTTTTAAATTCGAATTCTATTCTTTTTATATATACCTAACGGTTATAAATCTTTTATACTCTTTTTAAATTATAATAGTTCGTAACGTAATCCGGTTTTATAATAATAAAATTTATATTATTTATAAACCTAATAATAATAAACTACTTATAAACTTTTAATTCTTTATATAAAATAATAATATAAAAAATAAAGAGAATTAATAATAATAGAAAACTTTACGAAATATTAACGTAAAATTAAATCCTTTTTAATAATTTACTATCGAAATAAAGGTAGACTTATCTATTCGTAATAAAGCTTTTAACTTATTAATAAACTTAATTTAATAATCCCTTTCCGCGGAGTATAATAATTAATCTTTTATAATTAATTATATCGAAAACGCTTTTAATATCGAACTAGAGAAAGGAAGCGACGCCCTTCTATTACCACGTTATATAAATAATATTAATAATTAGTCAAATAACTAGCTCGGTAAACCGCTACGTCCGGTTCTTTATCTAGCTTTTAAATAAAAGCGAGCACTTTTTAACTATTTTAGTAATTCGCCGGTTTATAGCCGTCTTTATTACCTTCCCGACCGTGCTAAATAATAAAATAGGTCTCTATTTATTAGGTATCTGTTTTTTAATTATTATTTTATTTAGCTTTAAGATTACAATAACCTTTACCGTATAAAAATATTTAAGGAAATAGGTAAGCCGGAAGCTCGCGGTCGTTAAGCCGGTTAACGTCTAGAAAAAGGGTTCTTTATACGCTTTAAAGAAATTAATAGATAAAAGGTCTTCCCCTAAAACCTTTTAAAATCCCGTTTATTTAATAATATCTCTTATTTCTTTAACCGTTACTTTTATTTCGATAAAAATAAAACTAAGGGCGCGGTTCGTTACGCTACTTAGGTCCGTAAAGTCGGCTTTTAAATTAAAAAAGAACCTCTTTAAAAAAAACATAGCTTTCTCGTTATAGCTTCGTATTTTAATAATAACTCCTTCGCTACGTTTTAATTCTAAAATACCTACTATTTATAATAACGTCCAGCTCTATAGTCGGGCTTATTATTCGAGCGATTAAAATATTTTAAAATCGTAAGAGGTAGCGGCGATTACGTGGCGCTAGTTTTTCGTTTTCGCCTTTTAAATAATTCTTTCTAAATCCGTTTTTAATTCGGTATATTAATTCTAAATATATTATAAAAATATTACGAAATAAGCTCGGTATTATTATTTTATTATAATTTACGCTTTTTAACCCTCCGGTAATTATTAAAGCGTACTTTTATTAATATAAGGGGTTTTTTTTAATACTATTATATCGGTAATTTTTTATAAATCGTTTATAAAATTATTAATAACTTAATCTAGTTCTTCCGGGCTTATTAATTTAATAATATCGGTTAAACGTGCTCCGGCTTCCGCCCGTATTAACCCTTTATTTAGTATCGTCTAGTTCTATCCCTTTATTTTCGCTTTACTACCTTATAATAAGTTAGCTTCTAATTCGACGCGAATAATATACGCTTTATAATTAAAACCTTTTAAGCCAGGGTCTCTTTTATATAAAATTATCGTTTCTCGTATTACTTAAACCAGGTTTAGCGTAGAATCTCTTTATCCGTAACGTCGTCTCGTAATTTCTCCGTATAGCGTAGCTAGCTTTAAATTCTATTAGTCCGTAAAGGTAAGAAGGTTATCTACCCCGTACGATTTCTTACCGTGCACGTTCTAAAGCGGATGGTATATATTAAAGTTTTCGATAAGTAAGTATCGCCCGGGGTACGAGGTCGCATCGAGGTCGCTTAAAGGGCTCCGCTACCGAGAAGTTTCCTAGATCGGCGAGTATATAGACTATACGGTAAAGCGGCTACTTTTTCCCGTCGGTATCGTAACGGCAGCCTAATCGGGGCCTGCCTTAGTCTCTAACTTAGCGATATCGAGGCGTTTATATATATAAATAGCCGCTCGGCCTTCGCCGTAAATTACTCGATACCTAGCTATCTCTAGGTAGTACGCGGCTTACGTGCGAGGGTTCGTCTATACTTCTTATAATATTAATATATTATACTCCTTTTAATTAGCTAAAATAAATACCGTTATTACTTTTAATACTATAACGTTCTAATATACTACTCGTAAGCTCATAATTATAAAACTATAATGGTGTCCTGCGCTAATAGGGGAGCGGCGGTGTCGCGCCGGCTTTACGAGCGTGTCTCTCTGCCTTGGCTACTCGCTATCGAATCAAACCGTGGGCGGCCTCTCTTCCGGGAGACTACTATATACCCTTCTCCATCACTGGTGAGGAGCGTCGCCGGTGGTGATAGACGCCCTGTTCCTACCGAGCTGTCACCGATGCTACAGACCTCGAACTGGCGTGGCCGGTGAGCATAGGCTTCCTTTACGCGCTCTCTCTACTGGGTCGTTACGGGGCAGCTGCGATCCCACGCCGTGTGTTCCCTGCCGCAGTTAACGCAACGTTTCCTGCCTCTAGGTTAAAATTAAAGAATAAGATTCTAAGGTATCTATTATATCTATAATCGAAAGCGATCGCATTATAATTTAAAATTGAAGGAATGGTGGCCATTTAGAGTTGGTGGTCGATTTCCGCGTTCTATTTTGATGGGGTGTCGGTTATGGGGTGATATATGTTACCATATGTTGGAGCTCAGTCACATCAGGCTCACGTTCATTCGTAATGGAGTTCTGGCCCCTCTTGCTTCGCCACGGCCACTTACATGGCTTAACGTGATGCGAGGTACCCTACACTGGTTCTGCAAACAAGAATACCTACTCTCCCACATAAAATCCAAAGAATACTTGACTAGTTCTCATACGACGTATAATATTTACTTTCTCATCATATACCCACTATAAACTACACTCCTGAATCCTCACATACATGCCCGGTATCCACTCCTTGTGCTGGCTCTCCATCCAATCATGCACCTGTCTCCAGTCCCGGCAGGTATGCACAGTTCCTCCGCCCGTAGCGACTTTGTCCCCATTAGGCAATGCCTTGCTCGTGCCGCCCGGCTCTAGGGTTGTGTCGGCGACGCAGAGGATGCCCTGCCGTAGGTAATGGAAGCAGTGCGATGTATGGTCCAACCCGTCGTCCCCGTTGACCATGACCGTGCGTATGTGGTTAAGGCAGTGCATCTGGTGCCACATCGACACACCAAATGCGAAGTGCTCCTCCCTGAGAAAAGCGAAGCCCTTGCCGGGAGGGTGGATCGTGTTCCACTCAGCCGTGGCCGAGATGCCTTCCATCCCGTAGTGGGAAGGGTCGTCGTGGAAGGCGGCTTGGATGGTGCGAACCTTAAGGGGGAGCTCGCGAGGTCGGTTGCCGGTGAGGTAGGCTACTGTGCGTTAGTCATGAGTGTGAGGAGAAGCTATGATATGGCGTACTGTATCTCCGCGGTCCGCGCGTCAAGATGCGGAGGGAGAATAGGAGGGCGCCCAAATTCAGGACGAGGCATACGCTTAGCGCTGCGAGCAGGCCGAGGGAGGGGCCGCGTAATTGGAGTGCCAGGGGCTTATGGGACATCTTGGAGTGTTGATAGGGAGGTGCGTCGAGGGTAGCAGAGGGAAGCGAGGATCATGTTCAGCATCGGGAGCGAGCTAATAGTGTTTAACAAATATATGACTGTATCCGCTCTCACTTGGGTAGGCAGGTGAGGACACGTCACATACCCCTAGGGAGGTGAGTGACAGCCGCTGCGCGAAGCCGTTGCGACATTAAATAGTAGAACAAACAAACAAACTGGGTAGGCAAGTCGCGATGGTCCCGAAGAGCGGGGTAAGGGGAGACGCAATGTCGAGATGTTCTATACACCAGAGCCCTTATTCGAAGGATTTCGTCGATGATATGGACTGCGCCAGTAAGCAAAGGAAGCACACGCAGGAGGTGCTTCTACCACCGTCACAAACAAAATAAGCAAACAGACCAACTCTAGATTCTGTTTTGATGTTGACAGCCCAGCCCTCCTGCATGTTCAGCTGCATGGCCGCCCGGGCTAATGCACGAGGACACCCGAATCACTGGATGTCCCTGCGACTATCCCCAATCGGAATCCAGCGTTGGGATTTCCAGCGAAGCTCCTTGGGAACCTTCGGAAGTGGATAGATGCCTATATATCTCCAGACTATAATCGGCAAATACCACCTCGGCAGGCAATGCGGCTAAGGCATTTCCGTTCGGTTTGTTTTACCCGCTTCTAGCCCTATATACCGACAGCGTGATATCCAAAGGGTCGCACTATTAGTATGCATTACAACTATGCGCTATTCCTCCTCTTTTTAGTAGTGATCGTCGCCCAGACACGGGGAGGATTCGGAAGCACCAACCGAACCCCCTCTGGTTAGGATCGGGCCACCAAAGGGACATCAAACATTGATCGTCCTACGGATATCCCGTCTGTAAGCAGTTGTCCTCCTTCGGATCACGAAAGGCATAAATTCCCAAGGGGATATGACGAGAACTCACAACATCTACTCAACGAGTACTGACAACATCTACTCAACGAGCACTAACAACATCTGATCATCGACCCATCTCTTCGTCTCGCCCAACGGTAGCATCCACTCACCGCCAAACTCCAACAATGCAATTCACCATCACCCTGCTCAGCCTCGCCAGCCCCGGCCTGAACATCCTCCCTGTCCAGTCCGCAGCGGTTCCCGCCCCTGGTTTGGCTGGCCACGCCCAGGAGTCGATCAACCATGTCGAATACATATTCGATGAAGACAAGGTCGCTCACGAGAAGCGGCCCAGATACGCCTTGGATGACGATGAGGTCGCATGAAAAGAGGAGCAATAACGACGGGAACCTACAAGTCTTCCGCTCGGTTACAGATAACTGAAGTCTCGCATGGAACGAGCTTTACAAACGTTTATAGCGTGTTCTACAGGCGAGCGCCGCAACCCATCAACTTTACACGCTCTTTAAACGTATTCTTTTGGCCACGTTCATTAAATAGCAGTATACAATTTTATGAACAAGAGAATCTTAAGCAGTATCTCTAGTGTCCTTTCTGCACGTACGTGAATTCTGTCCAGTCTCTTTACACCTTGTACAGCTCGCTAGAGCTTGCCGACTACGACATGATCGCTCTGTTTCTTGACGTTCTTCTTGAGCAATCTGCTTTCTCTTACGCAGCGTTCGATCTAACGCCAGCCTCGTTAGCTTTCTTAAGGCTAGCGATCCGATATAAACCTACGTTGATCTAGGCAAAGTATATATCTAACGATTACCTCGTCTTTTAGCTAGGTAAGTTTCTTAAGTTGGGCTAACAATCCCGTCGGGCAGGTACACCAGCCCGCCGGCGAGCGGCGGATCGTCCATTTAGACACGCTGCAGTGAGTAGTAGCACTACGAAGACTACTCTAAATTTAGTAAAATCGGATAGAGGAGCTATCAAGCTAGATATTTGTTTCTTTTCAAGCTAATAGAGTGCCGTTACGTTGAGCCATTATACGTTAAGATGAGAGAAGGGGATAAAGTTGCACGTTTTGAACGAATCACACCTAATAATTGCAGAACATGACAGCTCTCCAGCTTTTATCTACAGGTACTCATCCGGCATCGGGATAAGCGTCTCGTTCCTAGCCGCACACATAGCCGGATGATCCTCCGGAAGAGCTTCAATGTCAGCCATCTTGACGTCGGAGCACTATCTCTGCATTAGCATCAGCTTTACTATTCAGGCCGGAATAACTGACACGGTGTTTCACATTCCCCGTCCTCGTATCCTTCGCCTCGAAGTACATGATTCCCATCTCTTCGACCTTGGTCTGAAATGGTATCGTGACGCTCACACACAGCTGCCCCGAAGGCTGGATGGGCACATTCTGCAGGATTATGTAGGGGAATTCGTCTCTCTTCCGTGGCACCCTATTCTCGGTATAGAGGGCCGTCACAAGGTCCCCAGGATGGCTGGAGAACGGAGAGGAAACTGCGGGAGCGGCGGGGAGTATCGTTGGGGGTTGTGCACTATCTCCCCTTCTCTGTATCAGCCTACGTTGCTGCTAGACCGGAGACGGAGGGAACATACTGCAGAAAGGGTTGTACCGACCTATCTCGGGCCGGGTCCTGGGGTTTGGACCGCGGGATATCCATGGGAACTGGACGTGGAAACTGGCGTGCACGGCGGATGTGAGGTTGATGCTGAGGGCAAGAAGGGAGGTGATCGCGGTGAGGAGGGAAGCCATGATTGATAAGAGGTCAAGTGTAGTACGGTGCAGTGAGCGAGGGCAAGACGAAGTACGTGGCGTCGGGCCAAATTAATAGCACTCTAGTCAAGTATTGTGCTCGAGCAAGAAACTGGACGATACTGTGCTAATCTTGCACAACTCACGCACAACTCCCCTGCCCCGATGGATCTTATACCTGCCCGGCATGCCAAACTTATCCATCACACATAGTACCTTGTGCTCAGACGGTCCAATTCCCTTCGGACCATCCCTACCTGCTAGGAGTATCTGTCATGGTCGCACCCCTAAAATGGCTCGTCGCTGAGTTGGGTGATGTCAGATGGTAAAGTTGTTGAGGTTGATCCATCCCGCCTCCTCGGTCCGGTGCGCGCTCATGCGACGTCGCTTGGCAGTGCCGAAGGTCTAGTTTCTGATCCAAAGTAAAGTGCAGCTATTCCCAGTATGCCCCTCTTGCGCCACACGACGATGGCGAGCACTCCTGTGCAACCCTAGAGAAGCGCTCTTCCTCCGAGGACGACCATTCTAAACCATTGCTGGAAACCTTGGACAACCTCTCCGCTATCGCGCCATCCAAGCCCTCCCAGCCGCCCAAGCTCATCCTCTACTTCTCCTTCGCCCTAGCGCTGCTATCGGCTGTGAACGTCGCTCTACTTCCCCTTACATTATCAAAGTACCAAGCTTACCCCTTCTCCGACTCTGAACTCGAGGTCCTCCCTTATGGCGACGCTAGGCTGGGCTTGGACAGGGCAGCGAAAATGATGCCCCTCCCCAGGTCTATCACCACGCCTGGCCAGATAGAATTGCACGTGTGAGCCGCAAGTTGAAGAATGCTGTGTGGGATCATGGGGTGCAGGTCTATGTCACCGTCGAGGTTCGCATTCCGTACTTACTTCTTCCTCGTTCCCTTTAATAAGTCATCCACCTAGTATTACCTGTGCCTACTGCTATGTGTACAGCTGCTGACGAAAGAAAAAGGACTCGACAATTATGCGCTTCCCGATTCCTTCCGCCGGTGTCAACGCCTGCGCTCTCTCCTGGCGGCCGCCCCCGGAGTTCTCTGCGCGTACCAAGGACGTCACAACCAAGGGGGATATAACGGAGATCGAAGTCTGGCAGCTTATCGCGGCGTCGGCCACCTCGGCTAATGTCTCTTCCAGCATGGACGAGCTCGACTATGACACCTTATCATACTCGATCCTTCCCGTGCGCGGAGAGTTGCTCGGCGTGCTAGACCTCACAGCCAAGCCGAACAGCACGACGGTGGAGTTCGCCTGTCCCAGCGGGGCGAAGAGTCTCGTTGTGGAGATGAGGTGCCAGCGCGGTGGCGTGTCATGTGAGCTTTATGCAGATTGATACGGCGCCGAGGTTTGGGTTTGAGTTGGTGAGGAGGAGGGAATGAGCCGGGCAGGATGGCTATGTTGCTTTCAATCAGCATACTTGTTCATGTAGTATTGATCCCGTCTGTAGATATGTCTGCTCGCTCTTCGGAGCAGTGTTCACCTGTATCGCCAATACACTTGCATAACCCGGCGGCCTACTGCGCCGAGGATTCTCCCGCACATGGAATTAGGCGTTTATGTTGAACACTAGTGGGCAGGGCTAATCTGTTAGGGAAAGGGAAACCCAGAGGCCGGCCCCTTAGGGACAATATTGTGTAAAATCACGAACTGGTCATGATTGTTATACCTGTTTTAGATCAGTCTGGTCCCACACGAAGCTACCTTACCCAGGCCCATGGCCCAGAAGGCGGGGTAGTTACTTTAGGCAGTATCTAATTACCAGTAGGGGTGTCCCTAGGCGACCCTCCAAGTCTAACACCTTTAATACTTATCACCTATAAAAGATGTCCCCATCCGTAGCTTCTTCAATTCTTAAGCTACAATATATCATAATAATAAACCGCTACAGTCTCAAATTCCATCACCTAAGTAGCTACGCAAAATCCACTCAACCGTCCTTGTGCCCAACACCCATCGAGAACATAGAACGGACCATGTCTACTCAACTCGACGCCGCCTTTATCGCCCGTGTCTCCCTACACGACCCCACCCACTACAACATCCAGCTCTCTCAAACCCTTCACCGCCTAGCTCTCCTGCAGGTGCCCCGTATACTCTCGGCCAAGCGCAGGGTCATATCTCGCAAGGCCCGTTGGGTGGGCGGATTACTTGGGTCCAGCAACCGCCCCTGGACTACCTCTCCTCCCTCCCCTCCCCCTCTTCCACCGCGTCGCCGCCCGCCAGCGAAAGCAAGGCCTTCGACGCAACAGTGCTCGCCCACTGCCTATGGTACTTCGCGTCCCCCTCGGTCATCCTTTCCACCTTCCGTGTCCTCAAGCAGCACCGCGAGCGCCTCCTCCTTGCCGAATGGTCTTTAGTAGCGACGAACCCCTCTGCCCAGCCTCACGTGTTAGCTGCGCCTATCCAGGCTATGCTGGAGTGCCGCAAACAGGAGAACAGCGACTCGAACGTCCGCACGGTGCTGGGGCCAAAGCGACTTACCGAGCTGGCCCTGGCGGCCGGGTGGCAGCTGGAGAGTGAGACGCACGTGCCATGTGGGGAGGGGTTGTTGGACGGACAGTGGGAAGTCTCTGCTTGTCTTTCTTCCGCTTTCAAAACGGAAGTAGAGGAGCAAGTGAGTGATGAGAGGGAACGGGCGGTAGTTCTTGCGTCACGAGATGCGTGTGAGGCGAGCTTGGAGGGGGTGCAGGGGGGTCAGAAAGGAGTTAGGGCCATGGATGTTTGGGTTACTAATTTCGTCTGCTCGGGCGAGCTGAGGAGTGTTTCAGGGCATGTCCAAGTTACCATTGCCTTTTGAATTTGCGCTAGCATAAGGTTAATTCAACGACAGATGATGATGCCCAAAGCCAACCCCAAAGTCAGGTTCAAACCTGATTCCACGTATGTGCTGGTTGGTAATTCGGGCGGTATCTAGAGAACTTGGGCATTGTATATGGCTGAATTGGGCGCGAGATGTCGCCCTTTCTTTTTCTTTTTCTTATCTTTTTTTTTTTGGACGCGCAGTGATATGCTGAGTCCATCATCGGTTGTAATCCTTGGCCAAGATTCGGCAACTTGAAGTAGCCACGCACATCGAGTCACAGGACGGTAGCACCCGATGGTGTGTCTGGAAATGTTGACACTCGACTCGAGATTACAAAGATACACAAAAGCAATCGCTCATAAACTCAGCATACGTAATATGGCCGCAGGGAAGTCCTCCGTCGTATCCACCATTTCTATACCAAAATTCTGACAGAGCAACTGCACGTTACCCCTTTTCTTATACCCTTCATGTGCACAGACAAGTACCTGCTTTTTCTTCGTGATCTTCTGGTCTTCGTCCGTCACCGCCGTCGCAGTTGGCCCCGTAGCCGCCGCCGCGAGCCCGGCCACGAGACCCAACTCCAGCAAGCTGACGGGCGCGTCTGTGTGCGGGCCCAGGTACACGACGACGAGGTCGGCGCGCGTCTGGCGGCCCAGCTCCCACCGCGTCTGCTCGCGGAAGGGGCCGCAAGCCGCGTCGTTGCGCCACGTGGCGTCCCAGTCGGAGCGCAGCGGGTTGTAGAACGTGATGGGCTGCGCGGACAAGGCTGTGCACAGGGCGTCGCGCCAGTCGCCGCTCCCGTCGTTGGTCGCCGTGGTCGTGCCGGCGAGGAAGACGGTGTGGGGTGCGCGGATGCAGGGTCTGGGGCCGGCGCCTGCACGATCTGAGCTATTGGTGATGTGGGCATTCTCCCGAGGTTGAAGGTAGAGAGTGCCAAGAGGGCTGTTCGGGGTTTCGAGTTCCTGGGAATGAGGGGACCAACTTTTAGTCTGGGATGTTGGTGTTCGGGAAGAACAAGGAGGTTCAGGTTATAGCGGAATGAAACGAGGGCGGCTGGAGACCCATCTAAGCCGCGCTAGTCCGTTTTGGGCTGATGATGCTTCAGCTCCATGGGGATGGAATCCTATTGGCTATTACAGACTGATGGTGGGCATGCTCAATTATTTGTTGTGATCAAGTAGACACAAGGCGCCTGTTCAGGGGCATCATCAGCCGTGTAAACGAGTCACGAGGGATTACGGGGACAGGAGTTAATATTAGAATTTCTATATACTATGGTAGCTCACAGTTAGGATATTAGCAGTAATGGACTATTTCAGTCATAGGCTATTAAGCTTTTGGACTAAAATGGGTTTGGGAAATGTCACCAAGATGGTTGCCGGCATCGTAGTGTAAGTGTAGAAGCCGTGGCGCTCCCGTCCTGTACTAATAATATTCTCGGTCATAAGTATAAGCACGGCGGGCTTCCGGTCTGTCACCTTCGTCATAGCAAGTCATCACCCCGGGCCGCAGCACATTTACAGGGGTGGCGCTGAAGGGGGAAGGCTGGAAGTACCACAGGCGGCGGCTGCCGGCCAGTTAGCACGTGGCAGCCGTTGCGCCCGACGACTGTCGCGTCCGACGCTGCCGTATCCGTCGCCACGACGGCCCAGCACCCAATTGACGAGGTTACGTAGCTCGCCCATCCACCAGAGGCCGAACACGATGACCATGACGGTCACGGGCAGGGCGGTGGCCCAATAGACCCACTGGCTCAGCTCGAGGTTGGCGATGTCGCTCGTGTTCATACCGAAGATGCTGCTGATGGTGCCCAGGGGTAGGAAGACGATGGTTACCATGGTGAAGGCATACACGGCAGCCTCTTGGCGGTCCTTGGTGGCGTCGATCTGGTTGACATTCTGCGTGTCATATATTAGCATTGAGATCCGTGGCACACCCGTGGCAAGATTGAAGGGCGCAGATCTTACCATGGCATCGAGTCTTGAGGCCTCTGCGTCCATATCACCAAACTCCCGGTCTCTTCTTTCCAGCCATGTCTTACAATCTCCTATCAACAGACCCAGTAACCCGTTAGGGTCAGTAGGAGACAGTTTGGAGAAATCAGCTAGGCTGGAACTCGCATCAAAGTCAACGTCCTCATAAGAACGGTAGCGGTCAATGCCATGAGACATGGCGTATTTATCATGCATCGTTCTTCTCAAGTCGCGCTCCTCGCGTTCGTATCTCGACCTTTCCGTTTCTTGCTTCAGTATCAAACCTTCCGTCCTGGTATGGTGTGGTGGGACCCGAGTCGTCCGGGATTGAAATCGTGAGACATTCTGCCTTTGGGAATTCACGACATTCCTAATGATAGCGATCTCTTCTCTGAACCAGCTGATGCGGGACTGGTGCGAGCGGTTTGGGTTCACCATGATCTCATTTTCCTATTTAGGAGTTAGTCGCAGACGGGTTAATAGTCGAAACCATACCGCCGATTACTTACCAGGTATTTAATATACTCAGAATAGCTATCTGTCAGACTCGTGTATCTATCCGTCGAGTCTTGAAGGAGCTTAAGACTAAATAACGAGGCTAGCTCCAAGGGTTGCATGGCGATGTATTCCATCAAGTCGACCGTTGGTAAGCTGGAGATGATGTCCGTCGAGCCCTTTTGGATAAGCTTCTCAGCAGTCTTCAAGTACTCTTCCCAAGACCCGGTATCCTCTGAGCTCATGATTAAGCCCATTAGAAGGTGCATCCATGCGCGTACTAAAGTGTCTGGGATGAAAATCGAACGACGCTCCGTCGCCGGAAGGTGTCTCAAGATTCCCTGGAAGTACACCATCCTCCGTGTCATCTCGCGTAGTTCAGTCCGAACCACAGAGATCGTGGCTTGAGAAACCACCCTCTTCCGCCGCAAAGTCTTTGGTCTGTGTGGCGACTCGTCATCGTCTCTGGGAGATCTGGGCGAATCTGGCATCTGTGCTTGACGTCAGCATATTTGGGATTACTTGCGTGCATTGAAAATGGGTACTTGGGATTACTGACTTCAACTAAACTCAAGATCGCGTCCCAAAACTTCCCAACAGTCGGGGCGTCCTGGTCCGTACGAGGCGGAAGGAAGAATTGGGATACCAGGTCAGCCGCATTGTAGATGTCGACGCGATGTGAGTATTGCTTTTTTCTTGTCTCCTCTTGACTGTCAATATCTTGGCCTTGGTCCTCCAGATATGCGTGTACTAGCCGACGTGTGGACCAGTTACAGCAGCGGTAAGCCGAGCGTTGGAGCATTTTGGCTGAGTTAAGCAGATAGCTCTCGATGTCACTCAGTTGCTGTGTGAGCGCCTGCTCGTTGGACGTATCGTTCTGGGACGCCAGCTGCACAGTATCGAGCCACGTAAAGACGTGAAAGGTTCCAGCAGTTTCATTGGATGTTCCACCACCTACCTGGTCCGAGCCTTGTGAGCGTTGCTTATTTGTTTCTGGTGCTTTCGTGGCGGCTTTTTCTAGCGCTTGCAAGGCGCCCGCTACAGGAGGCGAAGGAAGCACGCTAGAAGGATGTCAACTGGGGTTTAGGATGTTAGTCAGAGCAGCTTGAGCCCTTACCCGACACGCAACTCCAAAGTCAAGGGAGTACTCGAGTGTTTGGCGGTATGCAGGATACGGGGCCAGTCAACTTCGGTGGCAACCTCATTGCGATGGAAAATTCGCACAGGGAGTGGCCAGAAAGCATGGAAATGGTTTATAAACCCCTGCAATAGCACAGATAAGTGCGGGCACTATCTCTTTAGTCATTGGCGGGACATAGAGCTTACAAACCAGGTAGAACAATCTTCCAAAGCAATTGACCATAGAACAGCTCCATAGTAGGAAACGTAGATCATCTTGCCGTGATAAGGCGACTCGTTTGGCGGTTCAGGTGATATTGAGACGATCCTGTCCTTTAAAATCGTTGAAGACATACGGCCACATGTAACAAGAAGCGCTTCACACATGTAATGTCAGTAACAGCAGTAAGTTGATAATGACGGGTAGGGGGGATATAATTCACATTTATCGATAACAATACACCAAAGCTGTGAAATATGGAAGCATTTGTCATCTGCTGTCTGGCCATCTTGATAGACGACCTGCTGCGTTTCCCTAGTTCTCGACGTCCGCGCGTATCGGCTCTGCAGCAGCGTTTCGATGGGGAACTCCGTACCTGAATTTGCCGACAAAACACCCCGGTACGTCTCGAGGGAGAAGTAAGGTATGCAGAACCAGGTTATGTGTTTTTGGTCTGAGCTACACCCAATGCCCCGTAGTGTGGGACGAGAATCGTCTGAGGGTATCGCCACACGAATGTGCTTTGGCTCCATGTGCCAAACGGTCTTGCCCTCAGCCGTAAGGCGAGTTTTGACAGCCTCTCTCTTGATTTGCGTGAACAGCTTGGCCAAGGCATAGCGATCGGCATTGCTAAGACTTGCTGTCTTCATAATCTCTGCCGAGAGTTTCTCGAGGTCCAATATGGGTTGTGATAGATGCATCCAGCGAAACAAGGGTTGGGACTGCTTCTTGGCATCATGTATGACTGTCAGCTTCGCCGAGTGCGTACCGTCAAGGAAACCGTCGCCAGTGTAGCGCGATTGAAACACATCTAGCGTACTGGATATGGAGGGTCTGTTCTGTGGTCCATCAGGGTTCGTTTTCGTTGTCTCTGTGGGCAGACCGTCCGAGGTATCTAAGTGGGCTTGATCTTTTACGATGTCCAGTTCACCAATTGCTACTGGTCCAACAGGCGGAGCTCTCCTTGGTTTGAAGCTGAAAACATTCCCCTTGCCCCGTCAAGGTCATCGTAGTCGCCAGTCTCGTCACTGTCTGAGGATACAGATTCAACATCAACATACCGGCATGGACCAGGGTCACTGGAACCACCGCTCCAGTCGCTGGTAGCGTCGTCAGGTGAGGATGGCCAATTCCTACTCCGGCGTCTAGTGCTGTGATCTGCCCGTCGAGAGCGTCGTGGTCGGCTATGGCGAAGAACCCTGGGAGTTTCCATTGGAGGCGGAGGCGGACTCACCATGGCCGCAGGTGCGAACGGGTTGCCCATTGGGCCGCCTGGTCCATAGGCTTGAGAATACGGGCCATGAGCAGGATAATGCGCGTATGCGGGCCATTGGGGCGCGTAATGGGGAGCGCCTCCGTACCTGCTTGCCCGCCCTCGCCAGCCCGTGTTGGCGGACTGTGCGACGGGTTAGAAAGAGATTGAATTGGCTGCTGGTGACTACAACTCACAAATCCAGTATCATCCACGTCTTCGATCAGGCCGGGGTCCACAATGCTGCGATGAGGCACATGCCGCACGTTACCGCCAATTTGAACTGGACGTAGTCGGTCTTTCATACTTCGGATTGTAGAGTTGTTGAAGGCGGTGGCGCGTCGCGGAGGCGGGGGTGGAGGCGACTCTCGCCCTCTCCCATCCTCGGCGTCGATGAAATGGCGGCCGCTCATGTCTGGGGGTTGGAAGCAACAAGCGTCAACGAGCGAGAAGAACGTCAAACCACTCAGTCGCAATGTTTGATAGTCCCCTCGGACAATGATTTTGAAGGACTTGATCTACTGTCGCGAGAAGTTTTTCAAGTGGTGTAGAATGGCACAATCGTTATTTTCTTCTTCTTCAGGCGCATCTAAGTAAGCAGTCAGCACTACAGGGCTAGCGTTGCATGGGGGGGGGCAGGGATAATGGGAAGATGCTGCTGTCTCATTGGACTGGACCTCGGGAAATCTCAACATATTGCTGCTGCCTCAGAATGGCCAAATGGTATTTGGAGGTATGGTATTTTGCCATATAAACTACAAATCCATACCGGTGCCTCTCTCCCAAAATGCACGCCTTTTCGTATACTGAGATTTAACATGATCTCCAACCTACCTGGTATTGTGTACGCCACGATACAGCCGCGACCTTCACCAACTAATCGACCTCTTTCGTCGTTGGTACACAAGGGCATCGAGTCAATCGTATAATGAACTGATGGACCATGTGCGCCAGCTTTATGCGAAGTACAGGTTTGTCAATCAGACACTTCCAAAAGTGTAGGCGTTCATAAACATATTTGACTGAATCTTCGAACAACCACGGCCATAGCCATCTGGTTAGACTCCAATCCGGACTACAGGAAGTGATGGCTTGTAATCCTTGTCAAAAGTAGCATCTACAGCATCGCGGTCGACACCTGCTTCTACTAATACTACTACCGTGCCGTGCCCGAGGTCTACTTCCCCGGAAGTAGCTTAGGACGCACCACCTGACCGAGCCACCCAGCGCGCCCTTATGACTGCGTAAGCGAAGCAGCAACAAGAGATCCTCTACATGATGAGGGTCCCGTTGGTGACCTACCTCAGCATCTGCTACCTGCTAGGGTGTCTCACGCCGGGCTTGTACCAGCTGTGGCTGCCACAAATTTGCGCGGTCAAAACCGGTGGCGTCGGTGTCTACATGAAGTCTCTGGCCATACTAGGCTGGCTGCTGCTCCGACTCTGGAATGTCGAGATGGAGTGGGGGGGGGAGGGGTGGATGTTTCAACTACGGGAAACATACCACGCTCTGAGACCGGTTGTTTGGCAACCGGGGAGATCGAATCAAGATTGCCGAGGGTAATGTGGACTGTGGTGACCTGGGATATTGTCCAATCATTCGATAACGGTACAAGTGTACTGGTGGAAAGAGACTGAGTAGACCGAGTGTAGTTGTTATTTGGAAAATGATCATCACCATACAGCCCCTCGAACACGCCATAGTATTAAGTAGCGGATAACGCGCGAATAAATGTTGATAAATCGCGGGGGTCGCGCGCTTGGAACCGATGATGTGATGCCTGTATGATGACGTCCAGGAATTGGGTTGCTAAGCGAGTTGTAAGCGAGCTTGACAGGGGTAAGGGACGCTAGAGCCATGCTTGGGCAATACATACCGACCCCTCTTTCCGGCAGCAATACTCGAGTCGGAATATGCAAAGGAGGTTCCGATGTGAGTGGAGATCGATATGGCGATTATACACGGTAATTAGAAACCAACCGGTCAGAAGTGGGGTCCGGAACGGCGAAGGAGAGGGGGCGTGGGGGGAGCGATCGACCGACTTCATCCGTTCCGCCCTTGTCCCCCTTGTCCCAACAATCTCGACACGTACGAGCTTTCATAAACACTTTCCTGGACCCGAAGCCAGCCGATCGATCACTTGCCTAAAACTCCGACAAGTACCGTAGATCTCGGCGCTACGGAGCACTAGGGGATCGTGAAAAAGAGGATCCAGCCCGTGTCGGTTCCGTCCAATTCGATGCCGTGGCACCCAGCGTAGCGAAAATTGTTTTCGCAGACCCGTATAGGGTGATCAACAGGTCGAGGTTACACAGCAGATAGTGAAACGAGCCACCTCGGACGTTTCAGCGCCAAGAACATCCTACAGTACATGTACGCTTCCCTACTTAGGCTGCGGGTATTAATTCGCCTGCTATTATGAGACATAATTGGACCAGGCCGGTTTTTTGAGCAGATGACGTGCTTAACCCGCTGTCTCGGTAGACAATGAGGAATTCGACAAGTAAGTGGACAGACATACTCCGACCAGACAGTATGTACATCGCTCTTGTACTTCTCGGAACGCCAAGCAAGCAATTTCTTATCTTCCCCACAGGCGAGTGTGGAGTGCATCGCGACGCTACAGCTGACTGCATGGCTTGTGAACATGGTGTTGTTTTCATCCATGAATGAATTGACCATTGGCGATGCCAGATGCCTGGATATTCTGGGATCCCTTGTCGGTGAGTGGAGAGAAACAAGAAAAGGGGCGCATGGCTTGCTTCTCTAGCCTCGACTATGCCGTCACATAAGGACGATGGTTCCCATGTGAAAAGGATCCAAGAGTCGTATAAATATCCAGTTCATTCTCGTCTGACCTCAATCGAGACCCAGCATGAAAGCACACCCATCACATTCATCCAACCCCAGCACAGCATCCCCCATCAACATACCCCTAACAATCCACACAAGTCCCAACTAACAAAATGTCGACACGCACTGGTGAAGGCTCACACCTGGCGCTCGCCCGCGCCAGCCACAACGGCACCGACAACAAGGCCCTGTACAAGGAGTGGGCCGCCAACTACAACGCTGACCTGCCCGCCGACGTCTACATCGCGCCGATGCTGACCGCCCAGGCCGCGCTGCGCTTCTTCGATTCGAGCGCCCAGAGCGCGATCCTAGACGCCGGCTGCGGGACGGGGCTGGTGGCCGAGGTGCTCGCGCGCGGCGGCGCGCAGGCCATCGACGGCCTGGACCTGTCGCCCGCGATGCTGGCCGAAGCGGGCAAGACAGGCATCTACCAGCAGCTGTTCGTCGGGGACCTGACGCGGCCCGTCGACGTCGCCGACGAGCGCTACGACATCGTGACGTGCGCGGGCACCTTCACGCACGGCCACGTCGGCCCCGCGCCGGCGCTGCGCGAGTTCGTGCGGATCGTCAAGACCGCCGGCGGCGTCGTCGTCGCGACCATCATCGACGCCATCTGGGAGTCGGGCGGCTTCAAGCGCGAGATCGAGGCCATGGAGGCCGAGGGTCTGGTCCGGATCGTCAGCGCTGACATTATTGACTACGTGCAGGCCCGGGGTGACCACGCCGTCCTGATCGTCCTGGAGAAGCTGAGCCCGGCTGGCCACGGGGACCACAAGATGCAGTCGAGTCCGGCTGTGCTTCCGACCGGTCAGCCACTGCTGCGGGTAAGGGCTTGAGGAATTTCTTGCACGGGTGAAAAGGGAGAGGAGTACTTTCTTCCCATTGAGGCTTTTTCTTTCGCGTGGCTTTCTTTTGTGAAGCAGCGCAGATTTCCATGTCTTAAGTCAAGACTTTGGGTCAATGAGCCGGCTTCCGGGCAGTCCCCGGCATATTTCAGGATACTGGGTGAAAATTGTAATTCGCTGCATTGGTGATGATGAAAGCTTACTAGAACCTACCGTCTGTCACTACCGATAATACATCTACATGGTTCCATGGCAAACATTACTCTTGCCACCACCTAACCATTAAGATATCCCAGGCATAAGTAAACCAAGAATCTAACGTACGTCACCCCATAATTGACCCCCCCCTGTAATTGACCCCTTAATAAAATTAAAGGTATAAATTGACCACCAACTCCAAATAGTTACCATTCCTTCAATTTTGGACTATAATACAATCGCTTTCAACCGTAGATACAATAGATATTTCAGAATCCGATTCCTCAATTTCAAGCTGGTCTGGCCCCTCCCTCGTACGTTGTATGCTCTTAATTGATGCAAATTTCGAATTCGGGCTAATCTGTACCCTTCGCTTCTTTCGTGGCCTTGCGAGCTCTAACTTCTCTTTTAAGGACTGTATTTGTAATTCCGTATTAACTAATAGATAGTCCTTCTCTTGGTATCCTTTTTGGATCTTCCTGAATAGCTGGCGTTGTGTAGTAGGGTCGCTTTGACCTAATTGGTGAAAGTGCCGAATCTGACGCTCCAGATCAATGGACCTTTTTAGTGTTGACCATAATACACTATTAGTTAAAGGAGTTTTTATAGGTGTGAGGGCCTTATCTTGACTAGCTGAGGCCTGTGTTGTCTCTTCCGGTCGCTTTCGGTTGCTGTTTTCGAGTAAAAGAGGGCTAGTGAGTGGCTTGGTAACACATACGGGCCAAAGACCACTACCACGTTAACCACCCTTAATATTCTGGGCCGATAAAGCCTTTTTATGGGCTCTAGTATAGCATATAAGGAAGTTCCGTTTACCGATAGGGGCTGAATCCGTTAATAAGGATAGGAAACCGATCTCTTTCCGGTAATAAGCCTTCATAGGGGCAAAGACTCTAATATCGAGAGGTTGAAGAACGTGTAATGAATAAGGGGGTAAAAATAATAAGTAAATGTTATTTTGGTAGTAAAGGGACATAAAATCGTCGGTTATATAACTGCCATGCCTATTTAGAATAAGTAAACGGGTATCTTTTAAGCCGTTCGGGGCGGTTTCCGGTATAAAGATATCTTCGAGCTATTTGACGGCGATCTCGTTATTCGTCCAGCCTTTATTGCTCGTATCGAACTTCCATCCTTGAAATTCATCGAGTTCTTGGGGGGAACCATTGTTCTTGGACCGATTTGCCCTTGTAAATCACTAAAGGAGGGATGGCCCTGCCGAGTGCCGATACATATTCCAATATGGTCGTCTAGCACCTTGAACCAGGCTGTTTTTATTGAATAGAACGTAATTCCGAACTGCTTACTACAAGGCCATTGCCTCCTTGGCCTTCTAGGATACCGTGCTCGTCCATATTATGCCTGTTTTCAGGTTTAATAGCCTAAATTTGAGGTATACGTAATTTGGTTGAAAACCAAGACTTGATTACCTCAGTTGATGCCCCATTGATACGCTGGGAGTCGATACGACGTTGCCTCTTCGTCCGTAAGGCTGGGTTACGTCGAAGGAATGACTCTATCCAGTTTTTACCCAATGGCATAGGGATGCCATGAAGGGCCAAAACGCGCTGAGCCAGTTCCTTGATTTGCGTATGCGTTAGTGCGACGCCAAGGGCTTCTTGGGCTAAAATCCAGTCTGCTAGATGCTTCTCTTAAACTGGAGAGAGCTTCTGATAGGCAGATTTTAATTCTCGACGTGATTATCGGCCGTGAAGTCGACTAATAAGGGTAGACCGTGGAATACCCCAATAAAGGGCAGCCTTATGAATAGATTTACCGCTTGCCACATCTTGGATGGCGGCAGAGATGTCGTTTTCGGTATATGAACGCACCATCAGTGAATTAGTGTATATTTGAAAGAATGAAATAATTCGGATCAGAATTCGTTGAGAAATCTCTTTTTGAATCGAAATGGCGGTGAATCGTGGTGGAGGTCGACAGGGGGGGTCAATTACAGGGGGTGTCAATTATGGGGTGACGTACGTTAATGACGGTAGCATGTCCCAGGTGGCATGTACCTGGGAAAGTTGCCCAAGAAGGCATCAGACCAGGTATGGCGCCGAACTCACTCAGACGCTAAGTAATTCAATAGTATATAGGTTACCAAACATCGAAAGACTGATGAATGTGCGAATTCATGTTCCTCACAATTAACAATCCACCCCCAGTGGGATTGCATGCAGAACAGTTAAAGAGTGAGATTTGCAATAGACGTTAAGGATTTAACCCCAAGCAAACTTACAAAACTGCTGGGCCATTCAATCATTTGAACAAAAGAGACAAGATGAAAAGCTGTTCATGACAATAGGACGTTCAGAATTCATACCCTAACACCTATATACTTGAGGACATTGTCACTGGCCCACTTTGATGGCTGCAATTTATACAGCATGACGCAAAACTACCAACATTGGTCATAATACCTAAGCTGATTGCCTATTCTACCTGGACATTCATCAAACGTTGACATGGCATCAGTATTGCCGTTTATTCCAGAATCCATCAGTCGAAGCCCCGCAGATGTGTACCTCGTCATCACCCACCCACATAAGTCCGTAACGGCAATTCCTACATAGTTTGTGGTAAAGTCTTACCTTTCATTACCTCAATGGCTCCCTCCTAAGGCAAGATGGCCGAGCGGTCTAAGGCGCTACGTTCAGGAAATTCATCCGAATTAACGAGCATCGTAGTCAGGAAATTGGCGTGGGTTCGAATCCCACTCTTGTCAACTTTGCGTTTTTAGCTGTTATAAGCCGTTTCCCATTTTCACTGCCCATATACAAGAGCGTCCTGTTTCTGTATGGCGGAGCTATCCGTCGACGCTATCTCCATGGACAGAAAGAACATTGCGCATCTTTTGCGACCCGTGCTGTGATACGACTGCGTGTGCGTCATGAACAGCAGCTAGGTTGCCGAGGCTGCATCGCCGTTGAAACTGCGCAGGGAAGGGGCGGGGCATTTTGTGACATATACACTGGCCATAGTATCACCGCGAGCCCATTAATTTAGGGCGCTCAGCACGGCCGGAAAGGCGTCCGTAGAGGAGATCTTAGCTCATGGTAGTTGGGTGTCTTTCTAGAAAGTTCTAGGCTAGGTCTGGGGAAACCCGGATGCTTACGGGTGCTTGAAATATCGTCATGTCTTAGATGAACTTTAGGTTGGGATGCTACGAGTGGGTGACGCCGTCGGTGGCTCTAACAGCATCAGCTCTTGGCCCGGGCAGTAGTTGGACGAGCGCATGTGGAACGTCCATCTCGTGTAGATCCAATCCAAAGACGTACAACTTGAGGAGACCAATGCCCACGGCGTGATTGAAGGCAGTATTTGGTAAGTAAATTAGAGCGGAAAGGTCTTGGTCACAACTCAGGCGCTCAGTCGACTGCTACACAAACTTCTTGGTCTCTGACTAGATCTTCAACTAATTACTGAAATGCTACAAATCGCTGATAGCGGGTATCTGGATTGCCTCTATCGAGATTTATACATGTATGTTGTGTAAGGTAAGACCAGATCCAACCATAATAACCCCTATTTGACGTGGGGGACCAGACTGGAAATAGAGGCAGCTCGTATTTCCTGTCCTTCGGCGCCTCCCACGTCAGATAGGGGTAGCTCGAATATTATTTCTGTCCATAACGTATTATTGTCTCCAGGCCTTCCTGCTGTGGAAAAAGAGCTGGAATGTTGATAATAAGATGCTATAGTATATGAGACCCCATGGAAAACTCGATGCAATCTAAACCGATGCTTGCAGCCTTGTTTGATCTGCTTGGTTCTCCCGCGATGCCTGATCCGAACCAATCATAGCATACCCGCGAAGCCGCTCACGCATATTCCTCTTGTCCTTCTCCTCTCTTGGTGGAGGGCGTACCAGGAGAATCTCCCCGATGCATAAAAAGATGATGGCCAATTCCGGGAGGAACGTCATGACAAGGTAAGGTGTAGGGTTTCCTTTGACGGCATTCCAAGTCTGGTCGCCCGTAATCTGGTAGATGAGCGAGTATGCCGTCCGGATCGCTAGCAAGGGGAGGCTCACTCCGACGCATCGAAGCACCAGCTTCTCGTCCCGGGGAAAGGTAGGCCGAACACGCCAGAACTGCCAAAAAGTGAATACCACGATAAGGTAGAGCCCGGTGAAGAGGCCAAAGCTGGCCTGGGTGTATTTTGTCGGGGATAAAGAGTCGGTCTTGGACGCGGACGCGAAACCACCGATAGCAAGGCCGATATCTGCCCAGGTGATGACCTGTGGATACCAGAACCAGCGAGGGTGGACTGTGGGCACAGCATTGTTTCTAGAAACAGAATAATGTCAGTTGAGATCGGAATGGAGGAGAGAGACTGGGGGGGAATACTGACGCTCTGGACATGAATTCTAGCAACAAAAAGACAATCAGAGCCATTCCAAAAGATTCGCACACGAATACCCCGGCCCACACGCTGGATGCATCGTTGGTGATGGTGCCGAGCATGCACCCGGCGCCGACGACCCTGAAGATGGAGAACATGCCAATACAGAACCATCCGTTTCGGTGGCTCAGCTTGAAGTAGATGCCAAGGCACAGCGCTATGAAAAACAAAACGAGCTGTGCAGTAGCAATGCTATGCCGGTAACCAAATACGCCATCGCCACTAGACATGGTCTTCGGTTGTCGTGGGACCGCAGACTGATAGTTGAGAGTAAGGAGGGTCGAATAAGTATGAGTCTATATTCGGGGATGACCTGGGCGTTGCAAGCACTTCGCTTCTGCCGGCCTGGCTCGCGATTAAATTGAAGTTCTAGAAAAATAAGATCGAAAAGAGGTGATAGGAAACCATCGTTGTGCGCACGAGGGAGACGAGTGTTTGGTACGGGTTACCCTGCGTTTGGGGCTGAATACTGCAGCCTGGAGACTGGTAAGCCGGAGATTGGCCGGTTAGGTACCTATTGGACGTATATGGCTTGGCTGGCTGACATTACATGCACATATGCCCTTGCAAATGGCTGCAGCCGGTGACAATGGGTGAGCAGAAACGTCGTGTAAGCCGCTTGCCAAGAGGATCGGCCGGAGAGACTCCCTATGGGGTAACCCCTGCAGATGTATTTTTATCTACAATGGATACGGTGGGTGACGTCTCTCACCCCTCCTACATACCTGGTAGCTTTGGATCAGGGCGTCGTCGTCAAAAGGTATCTAATTAATCATGGATGAGCTGGGAGAGTATCGATTGCTCAAGATGCTGAGCAAACCCGGAACCTGTTTCTACTGGCGATGCCAATGTTTGGTCTAGGTATTGGCCTTACCAATAGCGAAGAGCACAAGCGCCACCAGAGGGCTATGCGACATCTTCCGAGAGAAGTCGCTAAGATCAATGATGCCGTTGCCAAAGACCGCGAAAGCCACTGGCTTCTCAAAGCTCATCTGTGACGACCGCTACCCGGACACGTTACCTTGGGGTGATACCCCCATGGTCATGGACAGAGTCTCCGGGGCCCATCGCACGGGAAGGTCAAGGACACGTAGTGAGAGCGGGTCGATCATGCCCACGCCCATTCTGACTAGATGAAACCTGTTGGTGCGGACACCGGTGGGCTGGGGCTTTGGCGAGGACGCGAATCTGGTACAGACAGACATCGCTCACCAGTCACACTGCCATCTGCCTCGACGTGATGTGCAAGGCCATGTGTGCCGAGACCCTATTTGGCTCAAAGGGGTTCAACTGCAGCACTACGTCGATGTTCTGCTAGAAAGCCTGCTCCAGCGTCCAGCGCGACGTATGCACGCACAACTGGATAGAAAAATAGCGGTACTCCATTATGGGACATGGGACTGAACCGCCAATGCCGCGACTTCGAGGTGGCTTTGGAGATGCACTACCAGAGCCTGGACCCCTGGACGCGCGAGATGGCCTAGCCGCCGAAGGCTCGGGTGCCATGAATCCAGTTCCAGACCGACGAGCTACGCGTTTGGATAGAAAAGAAGCAAAAATGGAAGGAGAGTCAAGGTAAAGACTGATCATGAAAATGGCCCGGCCCGGCTCGTCCTGCTCCGTATATAGACCTTTCATCGTTGATGCCTAAGTAATGACTAACCAGTGATACTGAGCAGCCTTGCTACTTCGAATATACGGGGCTTTATGCCGCGACATGGAAGTATCGCGATTTCCAATAGTTACGAACAACTAGACTTGAGAAAGATGATGCTTAGCTAGTTGAAGCTGCAGCTATTCTGACTTCCTCATCGTACTTCAGCCGAAGGTCCAACGACTTGCGAGAGCCGACTTGCCAATCCAGCCCGGCAAATTCAGAAACTTTCGAGGCCTCGTTGACGTCATTACGGCCACAGGCGCTTCCACGCAACGAGCTCAAGGCTGGAGCGCACTGTTTGACTTCGACTTCGATATCTGCTGGGGCGACATGATGTCCTCCTCGGAAGTCGAGACGACAACCACTAGATTCCGAACCGCGGATACGACGAGCGCCTTGCACGCGATCTTTCCTCGAAGGAAGGTAGGAACCCAGGCTCCCCATCAGCGGAGGCGGACCCTCGACCACGACCCAAACAATTGCTGGTGAGGTAGCAGAATCACGACATGGCTACAACTTAGGCGACCGCTGTTGAGGCTTCGACGTATCAATCACTTGCAAGATCAAGGTAGCAGGAATGTTGTGGGCTAAGAATAAGTCGTCTCTAAATGCCTTGCGGGCTTTTCTCATAATTGAGGGGATAATTGGTCTAAGTGTCGCCTTCCTTGGGTAAGAGCCCGGGCAAGGCGCCAGGGCGTGTGTGCCACGAATGGAGTCTCGTGTGGGGGTTGAGGGGTTGAGGGGTTGACAGCTAGGTGTATGTATTTTACAGGACGTTTATGAGATCTGTAGCGCGGTTCAAAGCTATTAGAGGGCGGGAGGGAGACACGCTTTGTGTGAACTTGTGCAGGAGACGACAATCACGACACAGAACGTTGATATTGTCCAAGAACGTTAGCAATTGATGAGGGAAATTGCGGGCCTGAACTATGGCGCTGTCCAGTCACAGATTCGGAAGAACGACGTCCCAAATGTCCCTTCCAAAACGTGGTTGCCAGCCATTAATTAATAAGCCAAGGTTAATTGGCCACTAAGACAGACCTAAGGTTAAACTTGTCTGTCCGCATGGCAATCGCATCGCGGGGTTTGCATTGCATCCGAGATACAGATAGGTTAGCAGAGAGATCCAAGATCATACATCATTCCACAACCAACTTGATTGATCCAACTTTATCGCAACCCTTCCTCGCCGCCACATTCCTTATATTCAGACATTCTTCTTTTTTTAGGTGCCTGGCACTGCGCTGAATTGCTTTCTTGTCCGGCAGTGGCTTCATTATCCGTCAGCATCATCTTGCTCCTCCTCTCCACCTCTAGCTCTTTGCTCGCCTTGCTACCATCATCGCAATGGACGACCAATTCGGCGGACGTACAGATGACGATCTTTTCGCCGATGAATTCGAGTCGGTGGAATGACCCCCTCCTCCGCCCCCTGCTGCGCCCGTGGCAGAAGAAGCACCGCACCCCTCAGCAGAAGCCTCGAAAGATCAGCCAGAGTCAGCCAGTGAGGCGCCAGTAGCCCCTGCGGCTTCTGCCCCTAGAAAACCGAATGCGTTGATGCAGTCGCGACATGCGCCGCAACCCACCTCTACCCCGCGGAACCAGCATCAACACCAGCCGCGACACCGTAAACAGCAGCGCTCTCCCAAACCGACCACTCCCAAACCAGTCGCGCCAGCCACCGAACCAACAGCAGCGCCAGCGGCGTCGCCCTCGACGTCTGCACCTGCCAACGCGCCGACCGGTCCCTCTGCGGCAACTCCTGGCACCAACACGGCGGGCCCTAACAGGCACCTCTCGGGCGCGAACCCGCGTACGAAACTGACAACCGACGAGCTCACAGCCAGGATGGAGCAGATGCGCATTCTCAACGCCGAGAAGACGCGAAAGTTTGAACAGGCCGAGCAGGACTCGCGGTCCCATGCTGTCGCCTATGAGAAGGGCATGGAGGAGCGTAGGAAGCGACGCGCCGAAGAGGCTGAGCGGAAGAAGAGAGGGGATGAGAATCAGAAGAAGCTCGATGAGGAGCGCGAGAAGAACCGCGCCAGGAAGCTCAAAGCTATGGGCAGCTGGGACCAAGAAAAAGGTGCCGAGCAGCAGCTAGAAGACAGGCGAGGATTCCGGGGTGCTAACGGAGGCGTGAGGGGTGAGCGCCGAGGCGGCGGCGGCGGCCACGAAGGAGGCCGGTTCAGCGAGCGGGACGGCGACTTTGACAATGGACCGAGAGAGTTCGGCGCCGGCGAGTTCAGAGGCCGCGGCGGGCGTGGCGGCAGAGGACGCGGAGCCCCTCGAGGCGGAGGGCGAGGTGGCCGTGGTGAGAACGAGCGCCCACAGAACGGAACGTCGGCGAAGCCAGGGGCCCCTCAAGCCGTGCCGAAGGACACAGACTTCCCGGCTCTGCCACCATCCAGTGCGCCGCCGCCTAAGCTGGACACCATCACCAAGCCTGTCGAGCAGCCACAGCTACCGATGTTCTCGCCGGCCATTGGCAAATGGGACGAGGAGATGGAAGAATACGACGACAAGGCCGCGGCAAACCCCCAGGATTCCTCGACGTCATAGGCTGGCCAACCACAGGAGTCTGACTTCCAATGGGACCTCCTAGCTCCGCCGCCCGCCCCGCTCGCTGCCATCATCCTCAACTCTACTTGTCTGTCTGCGGAACACGATACCCTGTTGCGGAATTGGGCGATTCACTATTGGGGCGAGGCGCTATTTATACCGGAGAATTACTGGTGGTTTGAGGTCCAGGTGCAGGTCCTGAATTGGGTGGACGGCTGGCCCTGGCCCAAGGATCCAGCAGATATGGCCGGTGCGCCCGATCAGTGGTAATTAGAAACTGGACCGATCGATCATTAAAACTGGCGCTTGTCTCCTCCCAACCCCCTTTGGATGTCACTCGGCCACGGAAAAACAAAATATTGATACCTTGTACAAGCGTTGCGACTGGTTGGCCCTTGGGAGGCCTAGCATACGAAAAAGATGGTGAGCGGTCTGGTGGGCTTTACAAGGTGATATCGCTATGTTGGCATGTCAATACGAAACTATATAGTATAAGGTAGATCATACCAAAGCGATCTTATTTGATGCGAACCATCTTGGTGTGCAAACTTAACGTTGACAATACTTCATGCATTCTTTACTACGACTTAGAATGAGCACTTATACACTACCACACAACTTGGGTTGTTTCACTGCTTGGCCTCGACCAATGATGTATCAATATAGTGTCTCAATCTAAGTGTTATTAGCATGGAGTGGCTTTAGTCTGATGAATGACATATCGACTTACTGCCGAGAAACCTCCCCCAAAACGCCGTACGCCTGAAACCGGTGTTCGCCATCTGCTGTCGCTTGCCATTGCTGCTAAGGCGAGCTTTAATACCTGCGTAGCTTCTTCATCCTACACGTGCAGAACCAGTGCTTTCCTAGGCACTCAGTCTCACCACCCACCGCGATAACCTCTACCCCGGCCACCGCCGCCACCGCCGCCGCCACCTCCGGAGCCACCTCCGTAGCCGCCCCTACGCGGACCCCGGGGGCCTTTCCAGTCACCGCCACCTCCGCCGTAATCATCGCGTCCTCCCATTTGTTCATCCATCATACCGCCGCCTCCGCCGCCGCCGCCGCCGCCCGGTCTCGACCGACCCTTCATCTCCTTAGGGAACTGTTCGTACGTCTTGCGCATCTGCGCGTAGCCCAGGTGCATCTTGCCGTAGAAGTGGTCGGCGAGGCGGCGGTCGTTGTCAAGCCTACTCAGATAGGCGCCGCAGACGTCGCAGACCTGCAGCTTCTGGTGGCCGCTGGGGCCCGAGGTGTCGCTGAGGGCCTTGAGCTCGCGCTCGCGCTCGAGCTTTTGCTGCACCGCCTGCCGCGACCGGAAGTACTCGTCGTACGCGCGCCCGACCTCGCCCATGTCGCCGAGGACCGCGACCTCGGTGAGGCCGGCGGCCACGCTTGCGGCCAGGTCGCCGATCTGCTTGAGCAGCACGTTGGTCTGGCGGATCTCGTCGGGCGTCTTCTCGAGGCGGCGCTGCGCGCTGTCGATGCGCCGGTTGCACTCGTCGATGTACTTCTGCAGGTCGCGCATGTAGTCCCAGTCGAAGCCGTACTTTTGTTTTTGGCCGGCGTCGAGCGCCTCGTACTCGGCCTTGAGCGGCTCCGAGTGCACTTTCGGGCAGGGGCCCAGGTCCTGCTTCGTGTTGGTGAAGAGGTCGTGCGGGCACGTGCCCGCCAGGTACGAGCGGCACACTTTCGCGTCCGTCAGGGTGTAAGAGCCCCGCGACGTCGTCATGGGGTTTCCCATCAGCTGCTCGAGCAGCTTGCGTTGTTCGGCGGCCATGGTGTCGGGCGGGCGGCGGGAGGGGCGCGCCTTGTTGGCGAGTGCTCGTCTCTGCGTGTGGGTTCTCTTCTCGAGTTTGTCCAGGTATCGATGCAAAGGAGATTTATTCGGGTTGAGGTACAACGACTGCCAGGGTCAGCCGGTTGTGATCAAAGCAAGGTGCTGATATTAGAGCAGTGGTGGAAAAAACAGGCTGCTTGGTTGAAGTGGCTATTATTTACGATGTGACGGAAACAGACGGAAATGCGACGAGGTTGGATTGATTCTAACTGGCAGCAGTAAAAGTTCAAAAAAGCGGCCAAGCTTCAACATCCCTTGTTCGCGAAGCTCCCAGCTAACGATTGCGGGGACCAATTAGCGGGGGCCATCACTGCAGGGGTTGACAGCTCTTTAGCGTACTGGCGGCGCTGAAACCGCCTGACGGCCGGAAGCCTTGTCGCTGCAACCTCCACGTCGTCAGTACTTTGTTTGGTTGCTTCGCTCGGTTCGGTCAGCGGCGCACTTCCAAACCCAAGAAACATTTCGAGACGACGGTCGGGGCAACGAACAGCTGCCCGATGGACAACAGAAAACCACCTTCATCATAATGCAATCCCTCTCTTTTTTTTCCTTGATACCCTTCTTGACTCTCCTTGTGTCTTTTGTCGTCGCCTCTACTGCGCCCGCCGCCGACTACCATGAGCAACTGAACCTCAAGCCGCTGCCCCAGAACTCGCTTCTGGCCAGCTTCAATTTTCGGTCGAATACGAGCCTGCCCGAGTTCGAAGCGCACAACTTCCGCTTTTTCCCGCGATCGCTCGGCCAGATCTTGCAACATGCGGGCACGAGGGAGCTACACCTGAGGTTCAGTCTGGGTCGATGGGATGCCGAGACTTGGGGCGCAAGACCGTGGGATGGCACAAAGGAGGGAGGCACGGGCGTCGAGCTCTGGGCTTGGCTAGAGGCCGAGTCTGACGGCGAGTGAGAAACACCCGACTTTAGGATCTGCTCAGTGATGCTAATGCGGGAACAGGGCGGACCACAAGTGGTTGACTTTGACCAATGCCCTCTCGGGTCTCTTCTGCGCTTCGCTCAACTTCATCGACTCTACTCGTACTATTCGACCCGTCATGTCGTTCAGGCCGGAGGGCGATCATCCCAATACCACCATGGCCAACATGCATCTACTTCACGGCGTTCTGCCGCGCGAGGTGGTCTGCACCGAGAACCTGACGCCGTTCCTGAAGCTACTGCCGTGCAAGGGGAAGGCCGGTGTCTCGAGCTTGTTGGACGGCCATAAGCTATTCGACGCCTCTTGGCAGAGTATGGCCATCGACGTAAAGCCAGTCTGTCAAGCCGGAGAGGAGTGTGTATTACAGATTGAGCAAACCATTGACATGGTGCTCGACATTGAACGGTCCAAACGGCCAAGGGGTAAGATTGAAAATTTATATGCAATGGCCCGCCCCCTTTACAAACACAAGCTAATACTTTACAGACAACCTCATCCCTCGCCCACCCCCCTAGCCATGAGCTCAAGTGCAATACCACCAAGCCCTATCATGCTGATGATACATGCTTTCCTACTGATTCCCTCAATGCCCAGGAGTGGACCCTGAACCAAATATTTGGCAAACCCATGCTGGGCAACTGCCCCCTAACTGACCCCAAGACCCCGCCGGTCTGCATCCAAGCCCCTCATTCCCGCGATGTATTCACGTCTATGGGTGTCGAGGAGCTCAAGGAGCCGGGCAACGAAAACCAGCGTTGCTACCTACTGCCATCAAACGATGAAGAGTTTCACCTCGCACTTCCATTTATGCCCCGTGATGGCGATCGCCCCAAGACGGATGCCGACGAATTTGTTCAGCCGGCAACACCCCTACTCTATGCAGAGCGCAGCTTGACGGGTCACGGCCAAGAGCACGGCGGTGTCCAGGCCATCCTGACCAATCCATCACCTGATGCCGAGGTCGAGTTCGTCTACATGGAAAGCCTGCCATGGTTCATGCGCATCTACTTGCATACCCTCAAGGCCCGCATCTCCCACAGAACTGGCTCCGATGCAGGCCAGACCTTACGTGATGACGATGATGTCGTCAAGGAGATCTACTACCGACCTTTCCTTGACCGGCAGCGCGGCACCCAGTTGGAGATCAGGATGAAGATCCCGCCGGGCAGCACCGTATTTATGGCTTACGACTTCGAGAAGACCATCCTCCGATACACGGAGTACCCGCCCGACGCCAACCGAGGTTTCGACGTGGCGGCTGCCGTCATCACCATCCTGCCCTCCAACTCGACCAGCACCGCTGGCGCCGCTGCCGCGGCGGGAGGCAAGACGGCGCGGATGAGCAACCTCCGCACCACGGGCATGCTGCTCAACCTGCCCACGCCCGACTTCAGCATGCCGTACAACGTCATCATCTTCACGAGCACGTGCATCGCCCTCGCGTTTGGCGGGCTGTACAACATCCTGGTGCGGCGGTTCGTGGGCCGCGACGAAGGGCCCGAGGTCAGCTTGGTGAAGCTGCGGAAGCGGCTGCAGGAGGGCGTGCAGAAGTTCAAGGAGCGGGTGCAGGAGCGGCTCGGGGCTGTGGGCAAGGGGGCGAAGAAGGTGGACGGTAAATCAGATTAGAATCGTTGCAACAGATGAACGGAGGTGGCATGTTTTATTACAGTTAGTATGCCTCTTCGATTCCAAATACACACAATTACCAATATTGCTGTCGATGTGGATATCCATCATCTATCTACCTTGCTCTAGCTTGATATGACCTCGCTGGAATGTGTGCTGGTTACAGTGTTTGTCTTTATGCAGGTGTCGTTTGTGATATCAACCGCCAATGAAACGAAATCATATACCCGATTTGAGCTTTCTTCTCTACATCATCCCCTCTCCCCCCCCCCCCTCCCCAGCGATGCAGATCGCATCAACCCAGAGTCGCCGTACCCTTCCGTGGTTCCGGAACCTCAGCATTGTATCTCGTTTTCTCCCGTAATGTACACTACCACCGTTTTATCAAAGCTTCTTTGGCTGCGTAATATTAGGGGCTCCGTGAAAAGGGGTTTCACCGAGCAGTAGGGAATCGCCTCATAATCAAAGTCGGCTTCGTAATCGAATTCACACTCAGCCGTCCATTGCTGGCTGGTGGTGCCCATTGAGCTAGGAGAATCGGTGATGAGCTTGGAGGCTGTTTCTGAATCTCTGGGATTGTGGCTCATTTCAGGCAGAGACTCACAGACCCCAGTGCAACAATGAGTTGTTGACAGAAGTTACCCCTGCATCCTCAGGTAAGAGGTAAGTTGCCACGGTGTGGAGGTAGCCAAAGTCGTCGATAATACTAAGAGCCACAAGTGTCAGCCCCCAGGCCTTTGCTGCGGTTCATACTATGGCGCAAGGCTTACCGACGCCAGATAAAGGCAATTTGCCTCATAATGAGTCCACACCCAGGCTTTTAAAAGGCTCGTGGTAGATTATGGTCCGCCTTGGTCCGGTTTAGAAAGCCAAATCATATGGTAGCACTACCTGGGCTCAGGGGTTGGGTCACGGTTCGCAGCAGCAAGCCGGGGGTGTCCATCGACAAAGACTCGAAGTTATATTACCTCGAAGGGCCTATAAGGCAGTCACTAACAATGCAGCAAGGTTAATGGGGGTCAAAAGCTATCCGGCACTAAAGCTCGGGATTCAATTGACTGTAAAGGACATCCGGTCGGACTACGCGCTGAGTCCGGGTCGGCGATTGGTATGAATTGGTTCATCGCCATCGACATTCTAGCTCGGTGGCAGTGAACCAATTCATCCCTTTTGGAATAAGGTCCTGCTTTCGGATCCCTCGCCCTCCCACCTCAGTAATCAGTCTTTCACTAACTGCCTTCGCGTGACAGGGGCTGAAGACGATTCAGTGCCAACAGAAGGACCCAGACTGAACCATTCAGTGAGTACTGAGGGAACGCACAAGCACCGGAGTGATTGAATCGTGACAATTAGCTTAGGAGTCCGAATTCTATAGATATTATTCGGTACTCGGCATCTACCGACCTCTACGTGTCGTCTTATTTTTAGGTTCTCAGGCTATCCGCGTTGTTGTGTATTGACTCTATCATAGAAGTCATGTCGTTGAGCCTTTTTATTTTGCTTAGTCGGCGCGACTGCTGTAGGCCTATCTTTAGGGTAACTAGTAACTCACACTTAGCAGGCCTATAGCAAAGGTGTTCCCCGGCTCGTTGCGGGTATTTCGTTTCTGCCTGGCCGACTTCACACTGAGTAGAACATGAAGGAGAATAGTATCCCATGTTCTCTATTGCACCAGAAAGGACTGTATAGATACCATGACTAGTAAAACGAGAATGTCTATTGCTAGCCCCTGATATCACTATCCTGTTCATCCATAGTCCTCTAGGCCCGGCGCGTCCCCCTCGCCTTGGATGATGAGTTCCGTGGCCCGGTCAAGGTCAAAGATCCCGTGTTCATCTGTGAGTTCCTCCTTGCGATGGAAAATAGCGCCCCAGGTCTCGTCGGCGTCCCCGGGCTGGTAGCAAACCAGCTTGAAGACTTTAGGGTAGGGGATCCGGAAAGCATACCAGGTACTGCCCTTTTTATCTTTAGGCAATAAGTAAGCGACCCTGTCCCGAACGTAGTAGCACAAGGCAACCGTCTTGTCCTGGGCGCTGCGTGTGCCGACGAGGACAATCTTGTTGTCGTCCATCGCGTTGTTCTTTTCCTGCTGCTCGAGCTCGAAGGCGCCGCACTCTTCGATCGAGGCGCCACTGAAGTCGTTCGTGAAGGTCTCGCCCTCGGCCAGGTGCTCGCGGAATTGCTCGCCCTCTGCGGGGCCATGGCGGGACTCGGCTAGGAAATAGGGGAGCCATTAGTCTTCTTTCTCATCAATATTCATAAGCTCGGGGACCAACTACGACGTCCTGGTTAGCTGTTACCGCATGTAAATAAACGGAGAGATAAGAATGACTTACTGACCTGGCCTCTTCGGCTGTGCAAAAGAGTAGAATATTAGTCATTTCGAATGGTTTTGATGGAAAGAGTTGTGGGGAGTCGATAAAAGGCCTGGGTTAGTGACTGAGGCCGGAAGATGTTGGATGCAAGTAAGTTCGGTGACAGTCTTTCTGGACTTTCTGGATACTCTTCTGCCGACAACGTCATAATGCATGACGTTTCATGGATTGGACGGCTTGCAGCACCATTTACATGACACAGCATGGTACCGGTTTGGTTCCCGCATCCATGCTGACACAGCCACCAACCAAAGCAGCCAACCGATCCAGCAACGATCCAATCACAGCTTTCGTGAATTCTTTTTGTTGCAGAGGATTTAACCACGCCTTGGGGACACAAATTGTCCTTTGGTTATCGATTATAGCACACTGCAACTCATTATACTGTGTTCGAAGGAGCCTAGAGAATTTAATGCTGTAGCCACTTGGGGTAGTCTAGGCCAGCATCTTAAAATAGATCAGGTAGTTATCTCAGTCGACAGAGGACTATATTTTACGTAACTAAGTTATGCCTCTATAAAAAAGGCAAGTTATTGCCTCATCTAGTTCTTCTATACACGTTTTCACTCTGCCCTACAAATCTTCCCGAGAGCTGTTTCTGATCTCCCCAGCCCCCCTTTTCCGTTTGGCGGATGCATCATTACTAAGCCTATGAACAAGCGATATATCATGCACGTACTGTACAGCCATCTTTCGCAACCCGCCGGACATTTCCGTTTGCGGCGGCAGGGTGGGTATTTACGGCTCAGTGATCAATCCTGAGGACTTCGACTATGTCAAGGTTCAGAACTCAAATCCGGTTATATTCAAGCATGCGAAGTAGACAGGCTCGGAGGCAGCCAACCGCTTGGGCTCAGGGGTCCTTTCGTGCTGACTTCCCTGACGCATGTGGTATGAAGCGCGATTCCTTCGAGGCATAGTAGAAATGATTTGATTCTACGGAGGCGTGTAAGGGGAACGGCAAGTAATCATTCGTTACAAACGTATGTGGATAGGTAGACTGTTGATTGTACTTTTACATTCACTTCCTTATATCTACTGTTTGTTGTAACAACACAGTCCTGGTCAGTGAGCAGGTGTAAGGGTGTTGGTTGAATTGTAGGGCAAAGCAATGAGTTGAGATTGGACCCATATGCTTGCTGCCCTGGGTTTTGATGCCCCATCGTGAGTTGAACTATTTGTTCTGGAATTGCCATCGTTGAAGTGAGTCAGCCGTTTGGCACAAGCGCTTTGCGCGGGTGGGTACATCGGCTGGCAGCAGGTAAGTGGAATAATCGATTCATCAATTCAATTCCATGAACAGAAATCGGACACCTTACCTGCACTCCGAATTGCTCATCCTGTTCTGTCACTATTGCCCAGACGAAGCAGAGACTTCACCCCCAAACCATGCTATCCTACTTACACCTACTTACTGCAGCACACTGTCGTGGACCGCTGACAACTTCGCCACGAAAACCATCATGGCTACACCCGCGATTGCCCACTTACGACCGCTACAGAGCGCGTCCCGAAAGCTCGTCTTCGTCCGTCGCATTGCCGATCTTCAGCCCATTAAAGGTAATCGGCACGTCGAGGTCGCCAAGATCGACGGTTGGAGCGTCGTCGTCATGAAGGAGGGAATACCAAGTCGGGCAGCTTGTTGTCTACTTCGAGGTCGACAGCTTCTTGCCCAACACCGAGGAGCGCTTCTGGGAGTACTGTCAGCCCCATAAAGTCTAAGAATACAACGGCCAATGTGGCCATGTCGTCAAGACCTTCATGAAGTACGGCCGCGTCTCCCAGGGCATCGTCTTCTCCCTGTATCTATTCACCGAGATCCAGAAGGTCCAGGAGGAACTGGAGGCTAAGTTCGGCAACCGTGAGATGGCCGTGGATTCTTTGCTTGAACTGGACTTCACGACCACTCTTGGCATCAAAAAATACGACTCGGTGTATTTTGACCCTGCTGGCTCTTATGGTCGACCCCCGCCATTCTTTCCCGCAACCAGGATGCGAGCGCGCTCAGAACGTCACCGGTCTCTTCGACCGTTTTGGTGACACAGTGTCCCAGATCACCGAGAAGCTTGATGGCCTCCCCATGTCCGTCTATCACGTTGGGGTAGGCTCCGAATGGTATCGTGCTCTTCCTCAAGACCACGACAGCAGCAAGGAGCGACCTCAGTATGGCGTTCGCGGCCTTGAGAATGATTATGTTCAGCACGAGAAGTCGGTATTCTGGATAGCGACTAAGCAGCAAAACATCATTGACAAGCTGAAGCGGTTGGGAAAGAATCTTGCTGTCCAGGGCGAGTTATGTGGATCTAGCATCATGAGCAATAGTATGGGATTTGCCGAGGGTCAGCACCGCTTCTACGTCTTCGGCATCTACGACATCGACAGGACGGCCTGGATGAGCGCAGACAAGGCCTTCAGTCTTTGCAGACAACTGAACCTGACTCACGCCCCCGTTGTGGGCCGGATGAGACTGTCAACCTTTGCGCACTCGCTGGATGATCTCTCAGGAAAAAGCGGAAGGGAAAGGTTTATTGAGAAAGAAGCGCGAGGGGCTCGTCTTCCGTTTGCCGAACAACACATGGGGCTTCAAAGTCATTGCCAATAGCTGGTTACTAGAGTATGGTCAACACAAGCTTGACCAATGGTGATTCCCTGCAAATACGACAACCGCATTGATCAATTTTTAATAACGGAAGCCGTAAACGAGGTATGCCGGTCCATCAAACCAGGGTGTAGATTACCTGAGTATCCTGGCAAATGCCGAATACAGATTAGTGACTGGGTGAACAGTCTGCCTGGTGATGATTTGTGAGGTGACTAAACTGAACTCTTACGGCAATTTCTATGTGTTTATGGTAGTCTATGATATCTATAAATACCATGTCAAGTCGGTTAGGGTTGAAAATGCTCAGTATTTGGGCTGGAAAGGAAGCGTGGATAAGAATTTGCCAGGGTTCGCCTTGATCTCCAGTACGTCGAACAGCTCCTTCAGGATGATCATGAAGGACTCCGGCTCCCCCATATGTTTCCTATCTCGGATGAATCTGCTCACGATAAACAGTCAGTGGCCAGTCATGAACGGAATTCCTTATGAAGGGATCCTACCTAGCTCTCTTGGGGCTACCGTGCTGGAGACAGAGGTGGTAATCGTCGATAGGGAAAATCTCGTCCTCGGTACCATTCACTAGCAGCAGCTTTGTGCAGGGCTTGTCGAGCGTCCCGTCGTTGAGCAGAGAGAATTTCTCCATGGCCTCCTTCTTGAACCGGGTGAAGTCTTTGCCGTAGCCATACTTGTAGCAGAGCGTATGCGCAAGGCTATTCTTCCACGTCAGCCTCTCTGTAGAACGAAGCATATGTCATTTGCAGGGGAATGGAGAGTCGGAAGATAAAATAGTAGGGAGGAAAACTTACTCGAAGGGGTATTCCAGATGGTCCGCGTTGTCGAGCCAGACGGGATCGAACATGTAATGGCACCCGCCGCCGAGGGCGACGGCGCACTGCAGCCTGTCGGCGTGCGTGTGCGCCGCGCGGATGCTGTAATAGCCGCCCGTGCTGAACCCCCAGTTGACGACGCGGGCCGGATCGATGGCGGCCTGCTGGGTGACCCAGTCGAACATGCTGCTCCATACGCGGTCGGGGCTCTCCGGGTCCGCCGCGGCGCCCGGATTGTCGCCGGTGCCCGGGATCTCCACGATCAGCGTCGCGCACCCCACCTGTCGCCACCCTTCTTTCCACACCGCCAGCTCCGTCCGGTACCCGTCCAGCCCCGTGAAGATGATGACGAGCGGCACCTTGTTGGTCGCGGACGCGTCCGCGGGAAGGTGGTAGAACGCCGGCAGCGTGGCGCCATCGCCGGGCGCGGCGTGCTGGGTGTGCGGGATACTGACCTCGAACATGGGGAACTCGTGGAGACTAGATGGGGACAGGGGGTTCGTTCACCTGGTCAGTTCTGCTATCATTTCCTGGCAAAGTAAAGGGGGGGAAAGGTGCGTGCCAACCCTAGGCCCTTTCGGGCAGCCTCTTTGCCCATTTCCCAGGCGTAGCGCTGCTTCTCGGATCGCGGGGCCGGGAAGCGCGCGATCCTATAGAGCGCTGAAGCCCGCCTGCCATCGCCCCATTCACTGTCAGCCAGTCATGACACCGCAGTAACCGCAGTCAATCAACCCACAGGTAAAGCTCCGATGCTTTCGGCTTGTCGCCGTCCTTCTCGGCAGAGGTCGCTTCTGCGACGAGCTCCTCCGCCTTCGGGAAGAAGCATTGTGCGTACTCGTCCCAGTCGTAGGGCTCCTTGAGATCTTTCTGTTGTGGCATCTATATTTCAGCAATAGGCTTTGAACAAAGTAGGCAGGCAAGAGGCTGGCAGGACAGACGAACCTTGATGATGTCATCCACAACCGGTTGGAAGTCCTTAGTCGCGCCGAACATGAATGGGTACACGCCCATGTCGCACTGTCAATACGTTGGTTAGACTCAATCATCTCATCAAGCTCCTACATGGGACAGGGGTGATTATACCAGCGGCTTCCATTTTGTCTCCCACAGTGCCTTGAAGTTCTGGTGATGGACCGCCGGCGTGGAGAGCTTGTCGTGGATCCAGAACTTGCCGCCTGGGCCTGCCATTTTCTTCAATTCGGGTTCGGACGGTGATATTGAGCTGATTTGAGTCGACTAGGTAAGGCTATTTGTGCAGCACGATGCAAGTAGCCCTGGTGCGTTTTAGCGAAATCGTACCTGCAGGGTTGGAAATGTTAGACGTAACTTGGTACTCCAGAAGATGTAGAACAAGAGAACGCAACAATGTATCCTTTGAGTTACAGGGTGCAGACATGAAAGCGGAGCGATGTATGCATTCCATGCAGCAGACTTCTGCGACGCGTGTGTCTTGAAATGTCCGGAGGTCTGACCCCCTCTCGGACTTCCCCGTGAGGATGCCGGTGCGAATAGGTAGATGCTTTCGCCGGCGCTGGGAGGGCTCATTAAAGTGCAAAAACAACAACAACAGCAACAAGAACACGAAATTACATGTGATCGGGTATAGATTCATACGGCCAGTGGTGCCTGGGTTTCAGGTATTCAGATTTGACGTGCTGTTTTGGTGCCGAACTTGCTGATACATGGTACCCCGAGCACCTGTTTGGTCCTTAGTGATGGATGATTGATTGTGCTAGACCATCGCATCTTGCGATATCTTAGCCCCCTATTCCAGATTTGCCAGGCTGAATACCTTCCTGCGTTGCAAAAGATCACTCGGATAGGAATTGATGCAAAGTGAATTTGAACCCGGCATCTCGCATTACCGGAACTGTCGGCCCTTCAATCGTGTCCCCCTGGCCCCCGGAGGCGCCATTCTGCTAGTCTGCAACGCTACATGTGTTACCCCAGGAGATCGACGTTTTGCCCCGTTGAGGAGGCGTGGCTTGCTAGGCTAACGGGACGGCCCTTTAGGCTGCATGAAGCCCAACGCCATTTCCTGGGGAGCTGCACTTATTGACTGCTTCAGTTCAGATGATATATTTCGGTAACTTGGCTTAATGCCGAGTTCATTCCAGAAATCTGGGCCGCATAGTATGTGAAGATGGCTTTCTGTAAGTGGTCAGCACCTAATGTCCTGGATTCTGCCACCAGGGATCACTGTATGGGTTCATTTTCACGGATGTCACAACAGGAGAAAATCAATTTCAGATATGGCATTAAGCGTAATTAGTCATTAAGCTACCCAGAGAACAAGTTTTTAAAGCTACCACGTCGATAGTAAAATAGGGTTGAAGAAGAGAAAGTAAGAAAAGACCCAGCCCGCCTAGAAAATGTACGTAGTGTAGGGGAAAGGGGGTTTGTAGTATGGGAAAGGCCATTTGCCCAAGATTCGGGGGAAGGAAAATCCATCACCACATCGTGACCATTGTGTTCTTACATGAAACCCATGTACAGAGCGCCGGCGGCAACGGCGGCCAGAGCCATGGTGCCGACCTGGTTGCCGGCAGCCATGGCAGTCGGGACCTGGGTGGCGGGCGGCGTGGTGCCGGTCTGGCTGCCACCGCCAGCACCGCCGCTGGGGGTAATGACGGGGTAACCGCCACCGCTGCCGCCGGTGGGCGCGGAAGAGGCGGGCGGGCTACCACTGCTAGCACCAGTGGGCATGGACGAGGTAGGGTACCCACCAGCACCACCGGGCATGGACGAGTCGAGGTATCCGCCAGGACCGCCAGTGGGCATGGTCATCGAGCTGGGCATGCTGCTAGCGCCGCCGGGGACAGATGAGCCCGGGTAGCCGCCACCGCTGCCGCCAGTGGGCATGGATGAGCCAGGCATGGATGAGCCGGGGTATCCGCCAGGACCGCCAGTGGGCGTGGTCATCGAGCTAGGCATGCTGCTAGCGCCGCCGGGGACTGAGGAGGCAGGATAAACGCCGCCGGGCATGGACGAGCCAGGCATGGACGAGCTGGGCATGGACGAGCCGGGCATGGACGAGCCGGGCATGGAAGAGGCAGGGTATCCACCGGCACCACCACCGGGCGTGGACGAGCCGCCGGCGCCACCACCTGGAGCCGACGCCGAGGGGGAAGGCATTGGGCCCGTACCGGGGCCCGTGGTAGGGTATCCACCGCTACCGCCACCAGGGGCCGAGCCCGGAGCGGAGGAGACCGGGTAGGAAGGGGGAGGCTGGACGGGGTAGCCGCCCGGCGGGCTGCGCTGGACACAGCCGGAGGCGTTGACGGTGGTAGCGGTCGCGGCGGCGGCGACGATGATGTTCTTGATCTGCATGATGACTGGTTGTTGTCGGAAGATTTGCCGAAGTGACGTTTGTTTGAGAGTGATGGAAGGAGAGTGGCTAGCGAGATATTGGAAGCCGAGTGACGATGGAACGAGTGACTGAAGTCTACTGGAGAGATGAGATCAGATGAGATGTCTTGGATGTTTTTTTTTCTGAGACGAAGATGGGCGAAGGACGGTCGTATTTGAAGATCAAATTTGGCATGCCAAGCCTTCAGACGTCGAGTGCTTGCGTCTCGATGACGAGAGAGCTGGACTTGCAGGAAAATGCTGCAGCGGCGCATGGCAGCAAGAGTGAATGTGGTGGTTTCTGCACAGAATTGCAAGCCCATGATGCGTGGCTGGCAGCAAGGAATCCATTGTTCGTGCAGTTTAGTAGGCTCGAGACCTGCACGTTTCCACAAAGTAATGGCAGTGTTGATAGAGCGGTAGCAGTCTCTGCGCTACACATGGCGGTTGCTGTCGGCTATTCGTTGCGGGCAACGCATAAAGTCCAATGGCGACCACTGGAAAAAGGTTCGCAATCTGCATCAGTGACAGGAAATGACAGAAGCATACCGTGATGCTGATGCTCTGCAGGTGCAGCTTGCGCTTTTGCCTTTCTTGAAAACTGCCCCCTGGCTAGCCCCTGACTAACCATGGAACATCAAAGTGGCAATGCCGTCTAAGCCGTACTCGGCCGCTCGTGAACCGATATACACTAATGGCATCGTGGTCTCTAAGGGCATCCATATGGCCGGAGGCTGTTCTTGTCGACATTGGGTTTGTCTTTAGAAGGCTCGGTATTGCAGAGGACCTCTGACGTGGCCCATACCAACCAAATAGGTTTGGGTGTGCCAGCCATCATACTCCTACTTTGCATCGATGATATCAAACATGGGCAGTTATGAGAGCAGATGTGTTTATGATTGCATCTCCTTCCTCGGCATAGGCGGGTCATCACGACCCGAGGTCAGAAGGTCTACCCATTGCCATCCTAGCTCTAGAATCAGACTAGGCAATCATTGAGCAGTCCTTCATCTTTATGACACGAATTTGAGGATAGTATAAGACAAGGCGATACCTACACATGTGCGACCGGCTTTCAGTTCTCGAAGTTATAGCCGAAACTGCTTGGTGTCTTCCACTTACACTTTGGAATTGCCGCGGTCATGACATCGGATCTTTATCAACACATACGCGAGATCAATTGAAGCAACATAGGGTATACGGATGACATCTCAGCCTATCAGCCAATGACAAAAGATGAATATGATCCGTTCCATTCGATGCCATGTATGTAGCAATAAATCAACGCGGGCGTTGTTGGGATGGGATAGAACATTGCACAAATGAGCATGTTCATGTGGGCAGGCAGTTTGGCGATTGGGTCAGCCGTTGGAGAGAAGGCATGCAGGTACGCAAAAGGAATTGGCTAGCACAGTGTGAAGTGCATTATCGTACGCGAATTTCAGCTACAGAGCGCTTTTAGAGGGTGACGTCAGACTCAGTTCCCTTAGCAGTGAGCTTAGAACCAGTAAAATGGCCAACTGCTAGATGCATTAGTGGGGCCCAACGAAGCCGCGCACTGTGTTTATGCAGGCTATTGTAACCTGCTGGGCGATAAGAATTATGGGAAAGTACAGGGTCCTTATCGAGAGCTGGCCTTTGTTAAGTACCAAGTAGGAGGTCAGCCTTGTGGGATTCAATACCAATCCCGAATGACGCACCAGTTTGAGACATTAAGATCACTTTCTACCGATTGCACGATTGCACGGAGATCCTCGACGACACAGACGCTTTTCTTAGACGAGCAGTTGTCTAAGATGCTACTGCCGACGAAGCCCGATTCATTGCGATAATGCCAGCGGCCATGGAAGTAATCAATGGCCCCGATGTCATACCGCAGTCTATGGCAGCCGCGAACGGCAACCTCCAGAGGGAGAGGGACGGGGAGAGGGAAAGGGAAAGCGAAAGGGAAAGGGAAAGGGAAAGAGAGGAAAGAGCAGGACGTAGCCTGTTACGGGTAAACGAAAAGCAACAGCTTCCGTCGCCGTCCCCAACACCACCTCCGACCGACCCTTTTCCCACTTTCGAGGTCACGGCTTCTACCCCGGTAACGTCACAAAATCCGAGACCTGACCCACGAGCCAACGGCCACGAGAATAGCCACAAGATGGAGGAGCAACCATATGGGTCAGATGGGACCGGCCCGTCGAACGAGTCTGTGGCCAATACCGATGCCGACAACGCCGGTGTGGACGACCGCGCGGCGGTACCCCCAACAAGCCAGAAGATGCCGGCTCGTCCGGAAGTCAAGCCTAGGACGCCATCAGTCAGCAGAAAAGAAGGCACCATTGACAGGATTCGCAAACTGTCGGCATCGCAAATGCAAGCCTTGGCAGCTTCGCCTGACTCTTTGCCAGTCGCTGTGGTTCCTGAGGACCAGCAGCCGGTCACTGCAGCACCCCTTAGTATCCCACGAAAACCAAATGGGGGTGAATATCCTATGTCGGCTGGTGCTGTTGAGACAGCAGCTCGGCCCTCAATGGCTGAGCAGCTTCAAGATGGCATCCAATTCGCTATGAACGGGCAGAAAAAGAGTAAGACTCCAAACTCGACCCCTACCACCAGGACTCAGCCTGAGCCTTTGCGACCTCATGCGCTTTCGGAGGCAATTGGAATAGCCCCCCAGATGGCATCCGAGTTCAGACGACCAGCCGTAGGCTCAAGAACTCTTTCGACCCCTCCCATCAATCGCATGGCTCCTACGGGCCCCATCACCACTAAATCCAGTGGTCTCCGTCGCAATTCGTTTAACCCTTCACCTCGCCCGGCTCCTCTAAATCTCGGCGTATCCAGTAACCACGGCTCTATGCCTCAGCGCAGGGTGTCCACGAAGCAGAAAACGGAGCCTTCAGATGTCGATCGTGGGCATAGCATTGACCCGGTGCCGTCGGCCCCAATTCAAGGATCTGTACCTCTTCCTCCCATGTCTCTACACACCCACTTGCAACTTGAGCTCGCTGGAGTTCGACCTAGTCCATTATACATTTATCGTCATCAGTCTGAGGATATACCGTACGAGTCTAGTGCGCTCAAGTTTGAGCGGCTGCTGAATGCCTTGCTCTTGCCTCCATACCTTGAATCCGCTCTGACGTTCGGCGCTCTGGCGTGCCTGGATGCCTTTCTGTACACATTTACCTTGCTTCCTCTTAGGTTTGTCATTGCCATCGGCGTCCTTCTTAAGTGGTGGGCCTACATGGTCTGGAAAGAGGTCAAGTGGGTGGTGGGCTATGTCTACCAGGGCATCTGGCGTCTTTGGAGGCGGGGCCGCCGGGGTCGAAGTCCGTCCCGAAGCTCTCGCAATGGCGGTGACAGCCGGACCGCCAGTGAAGCAGAGAGGAGTCGAAGCCGCGTACGGGATAATATTCAGGCCATGGATGCCAAGGTCAATTCGATGTCGGACCCAGCGCGCTTGAACGGAAACGGTGGATTACACCCGCCAAAGCATGCTCTCCCAAAGAACACGCCGACGGGCATGCGACATCGTAGGACGAAGTCCATGCCGTCGAACCTCACCTCCTTCCACAAGGCCGATCTTCTTCAGGGCGCAGTCATCGTTTGCAGTTCACTTGCGTTGATGAATGTTGATGCTAGTCGTATGTACCACTTCATCCGAGCCCAGTCAGCCATGAAGCTCTACGTCATCTTCAACCTTCTCGAGGTTGGTGACCGTCTACTCTCAGCAATAGGACAGGACATTCTCGAGTGCCTCTTCAGTTCTGAGACATTATCGAGGAATAGCTCTGGCCGGTCCAAGATCCTCTTGCCATTCGGCATGTTCTTGTTGACACTGGTATACAATGTGATACATGCTGTCTGCTTGTTCTACCAAGTCATCACTCTTAACGTTGCTGTCAACTCTTACTCCAACGCCTTACTCTCGCTCCTCATGTCTAACCAGTTCGTCGAAATCAAAGGTAGCGTCTTCAAGCGCATCGAGAAGGAAAACCTCTTTCAGCTTACCTGCGCCGATGTTGTGGAAAGGTTCCAACTATGGATCATCTTGATTATTATTGGTCTACGCAACATCGTGGAGGTAGGAGGTTTATCTGTTCCTGGAGCAGGTAGCGAGGCGGATGGGATGGGTTCTGGGCCAGGCCTTGTGCACACAGCGTCTAACTTGCCAGCCAGCTTTACCCTACTCCCCTCGTGGATGTTCTCGGGCGAAGTTCTCTCGCCATTTCTGGTTGTGATTGGTAGCGAGATGCTGGTCGACTGGATCAAGCATGCGTACATCAACAAGTTCAATAATGTCAAGCCCACCATCTACCGACGAATGCTTGATATATTGTGCAAAGACTACTACACCAATGTAAGTTGCGGCAGCATTCCATGTAATTGACTGCTCGACAAGATTTACTGACAACAGATGTTGTAGGCTTTTGGCGCTCCGGCACTGACTCGAAGAATCGGACTTCCGCTACTCCCTTTATCGTGCCTCTTCATTCGGGCATCTGTGCAGATTTACCATATGTTCCTGTCGACACACTTACCACCGCCAATTCCAACGTCGACGGCGTCGACCGACCTCTCGGTGGAATCGTCGGCTCCATCGTCCCCCGCTATGATGGCCGCGCTTGAGCACCTTGACTCCGTAATCCGCAATGCACTAGGGCGTGTCGTTTATGGGCATCCTACTCCTCTCCCCAGGAGCGACCATTCTGGGTCTTCACCTCGGACGACGCCATCGCCCTGCTTACCATGGCTACTTTCTTCTTCCTTGCCTGGGTAATCCTGTTGGTCGTCAAGCTGATCCTAGGCATGGCTCTCCTCCGATATTCGCGAGACCGCTATGCCGCGACGCGGATGAAGGAGCAGAGCATCGTATCGAGGCAGGAGAAACGCGAGAGCTTCTACCAGCCAGGCAAGCGCGTTGGCGGCTTGGGCGCCGTCGAGATCGGCGAGGAGCGCCGGCGCATGATCTATGCCGACGATCCCGAGGGTCTGAAGCGCATGGAGGCGCGCGACCGTAAGGGCGCCGAAGCGGCCAAGAAGATGGAGATGGGCGACGATGGGCTGGAGAAGGTCACGCGCTACGAGATGATTGCGAAAAAGGATATGGTAGCATATCTTAGGTAAGCAAGCGGTTGTCGTCGCGTTTCGTCTTTTTACTGTATTGCTTGCTTGTTTTTTTCTCAGCGACAGGGAATCGAAACCCATTACTTGTTCAAGGGCATTTACAGGCGTTAGGCATAGCGAAGCATATGCATGTCACTTATAGCATCGTATCATTCAAGAACGGATATTCTTCCGATTGATTACTTTGATCGTTAAGGGTGTCTTGCAGTCGAAGCAATTGATTCTCTTCGCCATACTCAAGCTTGACGGAAAACCTCCCGGCCAGAAATGACGAGGATAATGTTGGCGAATCAGTCATGGCTCTCGTCACAGGCGTGACATGACAATTACGGAACGCAACATCCAGCAGCATGGTGGGCGTTCATTCTGCCCCATCCTTGCGTCCATAACGTGTTGAGGCCCAAATTGCTTTCTTACATTAATTGCATGTACCTACTTTACCTAACCTTGCCCGAGATCCGTGTCTGCATGCTGTACCTCCTTGCCCGAGCACCGACGATCCAACCCACCTGGCAAGACTTCAAGTTACGTAACCCATCGGCTGTGATATGTTGGCATTGCTCAATGTGAGGGACGAACCTGCTTCATTTGGTATCTCTGATCCGCCCCTACATACATGTTGTTTATTCATGCGGGCTCCCTCAATTAGACTTCCCGCGAGCCTTAGACGGAAGAGGCAGGTAAACAGTGATCAGCTTAGCCAAGTTTTCGTCCTCCGCCCTTTTTCTCCGCCAGTCTCCAAGCTCGTTCCCAAACCTGGCGGCATTGAACACGTCGGCAAACTCAAAATACCCTGCTTATCTGCAGTAAACGATCGACCATCGTCTTCCTGCGGATGTTCGTTCCTTCAAGTTGTGTTGGCCTGGCTGTGCCGTCTGCCTGCTCAACGTGCTTTGCATGGTTATGTATTACGGATGCCACTTTCCCAATTGCCTACTTCTTATCTATCTGCTATCTCGCTTCTTCTCCAAGAGAAATCAGCGACGATTGGCGGCACTCGCGGTGTTGGCGGCATTGAAGCCAAGAAGGATTGGGGTCAATACGCCTGTAGGGGTACCTTATCGGAATCAGAACCGTGTCTCCCTCTCCTAGACTGCCACCCCGCGCTACCTTACGCAGACCTATGTCAAGACTCGCCCACAATCCTTCCCCAGATCCGATTCCTCCGTCCTGTCAGATTCAAAAGGCGGAGAGAATGAGAGGGTGAGCTAACCAAGCCCCCGTAGGCCTTGAACCCAGCATTTGCTACAGCATTCTCTTAGCTCAATGAAGAGAAAGCTCAAGTGGTTAGCAGGATGGCATTAGGTCAGTTTACTACCATCGGGACTCGGATTGGGCATGAGCAGACAAGGTGAAGCAATCGCCAAATAGATGGTGGGACTCTAATAAGCAACACTATTGTGCAGCGTGAAGCGGCTCAAAATATACATACATACAGAGGCAATTACCCCAGCCCAACCCTGGCTCTGATCTCCGCGAAGCCGCCTGTGTGCGAAACCGCCGAGTTGGGGTTGCAGCTTGGCAACCCAAGCACTTTCCCGAAGAGCAACCAATGCCCGTGAATCAATGCCCACGTGGTACATGCCGTTGCTATTCACGGGTGGTGTGGAGGAATTCTCGGAATGCTAGAGCCAAAGTAAGAATGAGGCTATCGGCATATTTCCTCTTCTTGGTATGATGAGCGCGACTGCATTGGAACTCGCAGATGGTTTCGGAGCAGGTGGTATCGTCGCCAAGCCCATTGCATCTACGCTGTGTTGGACTTGGGCAGTGTATTTATTGTCTTTACAGTGGAAGCGAACACGGCCAAACGTCAGCTACGCCTGACTCACGCCAGAACATAGAAGCGACCAAAAGGGCCACCAAGATGACGGCAGAAGCAATGGAGAAAGGGCACGCTCCCGTTCCCGCATGGCCCTTGTAAGGCGGCTAAGCTAAAGTACCTACCCGTTTGAGGCATCAGCTCGCCCGGTAGTGTGCCTGACTGGATAGCCTGCATGAGCCCACGGAGCCGGAGGGTGGGTGCGGATTGTGCCACGATCTCCGTCTTTGCAGGCCGACCGACCTCTCGGCAGCGCTTCGCAGCATCGCCGAAGCAATGCCATGCAAATGCATACTGGCGTAAATAGGAGAAACGCGATGAGTGAAGATGGGAAGGAGCATGGATATAAATGCCCTATTGTCCCCTGCCAACAACACTGAACTCGAAGCTTTCTGGTCACCAGCCAGCCCTCTGCACCTGTCTCACGTTCACTCCAACTCCAACTCCCCATTGACTTATCCATTCGTTCGAATAGTTCACCCTCCAGCTTAGACGTTCAGAATCACACGACTCTAGATCCCAGTAGCCCACCATCTGTCACCATGAAGTTCACCCTCTCGCTCATGGCCGCGGCCCTTGCGGCTTCCGTGTCTGCCAGCCCGATTAACAACTCCATCGTCATCGACATCGACGAGCAGGACCTTGCGAAGATCCAGGCCTACGAAGCCGAGATCCGTGCGACCGTCGGCACCACTTCCAATGAGTTCCTCGACGGCGGGTGCCGCGACGTCGTCCTCGTCTTCGCGCGAGGCACTGGCCAGTCTGGCAACATGGTAAGATCCACGCGCTCTGCCTCTCCTCTATATTGTGCCCGGAAGTATGAAAATTGATGGGATGAATCAATAGGGGAGAGATGCCTGGGCCTGCCCTGGCCAACGCCCTGAAGTCGGCGCTGGGCGATGCACGCGTCGCGGCACAGGGCGTGGCGTACTCGGCCTCGCTCCTGGGCAACCTGAACAGCGGCGGTGCGCCGGCGTCCGAGGCGCAGTCGATGGCGACCCTGATCGGGCAAGTCGCGTCCAAGTGCCCGTCCGCCTCCATCGTCATCGCCGGCTACTCGCAGGGTGCCGCCATGGTGCACCGCGCCGCCGAGAAGCTCACCACAGCAGCACGGGCACGCGTCGCGGCCGCCGTCACGTTCGGCGACACCCAGAAGGCGCAGGACAATGGTCGTGTTCCCACCATCGATGCGGGCCGCACCCGCATCTTCTGCAACAGCGGCGACCGCGTCTGCGAGGGCACGCTCATCATCACCGGGGCGCACAGCGATTATACCAGCAGCGTGGCGCCCGCCGTCAGCTTCATCATGTCCAAGGTCTAATAAGACACAACGCCATTGGGAAGGCAAGCGGGAATTGAGCGCGGGAGGATGGAAAACGATTCTTTTCGAAAAAGGTCGGTGCCAGGTGGTACGATGTGGGGGGAGCACATTAGCTACCTACTACATACTCTAAGATTCCTTTCCCAAGAGAGTGGTCGGGTACTGCAGAGTGATGTGACCTACGATCCACTATTACTTCCTGCGCCGTTCCGGCGGCTTGGATTTCGAGTTCTGCCCTTGTTTCTTGCTGCCCTAAGAAACTAACCTCACCGCTGGATCGGATGTGGAAATAGACACCGCAATCTGGGGAAGTGGGCTGGAACCCGTTGCGCAGGCGCTGTAATTGGATGAAGGGACGCCGGTTCCGTCGGGAACGGGGCTTCTGGTCGATGTATCGGACGGTGAGCTTATGTCAAGACCAGAGTGTTCGCGTCGCAGCCAGTCGTCGATAAGTTCTACAGAAACCGCCGGCGGATAGGGCCAGAACGGACAGGGGAGGAATTGGGGGGGGGGTACCTTGCAGGCTGGGTGGGGGTCAAAAAGCCTGCAAGAATAAGCCCCTGTCATCCTTCTATCCCACCGCGAACTTCTGCGCCTACCACTTTCGCATTCCGTCTTTCTTGATGGATGAGAAGGATCAAATCAAGTAGTCATAACTCAAAGGCTTCATCAATGCGCACCAGGGGTTGTTTTGCCGCGCTCCCATCATCCTCATTGTCTGGTGGAATACCGCTGCCTAAGCCCACCTTTCTCTTTAGGTGGGTAATATAACAGTTCTGCATATATGTAGCCGCGCTCGGCGAGATCCGCCGGAAGCCAGCTAGGCTAGGCTGTCAAGCTATCAGCCCTAAGACACGCTGTGGGTTTCGTCTTCTTCTCTTCTTCGCCGATAGCACCGACCGCAGAATGGGATGGGATGGGATCGACGATGCTAGCACATGCACATATTACACAGCCGGGTCGTCGCTGTAAAAGGCCAAGTCCCTATCTACCTCCTGCCTCTTGAGGGAGCAAGAGCTCCGTAGAGAGGGCCGATGCGGAGGGTGTGGCATGGTATTATATACCTTCAGCCCCGTCAAGTTACTGGTTTACCGATGGAACTGTCTCTCTTATGCCGCAGCATGATACGTCATGGTACGCGTGTGTCCGCTTCTCTCTCCTATGAATCGGGAGCGACATGCCAACCGACAAATGGTTGTGCCTACCCGCCGTCTTTCTTTTTCTCGTATGTCCGTCTGCACCCTCGGAGGTAGGTTCGGAGAAGTCAGCCTCAGCCAACCCCAAGCATTCAGTTCCAGAGACATTGCCAAGTACACATTGGCGGATTCCTTGGTCCGAGCTATGAAAGATTGGAACTCTTCGGCACACGCGCCTTCTCTTCTAACGCGCCGAGCCGCGACGGGGCGGCTGTGTGCTTACTCCGTCCCGTTTCCACAATATGGGAATACTGGGGTCTATTATAGGATAGGGCATAGCGGTAGGGAGCGCCTGCTCATCATACAGCCATCGCGTTCCGCCCCAGAGTATTTCCAATGCCACGGAGCCGGGCCTCGCCCCTGGAACGAATCCCTTGAAAAGCAAGCTCGGGACGCGAAATAAGGGGATCCACTGGGGCTGGGGCTCAAGAAAATCAAGGTGCTAGATATAGGAACCCGTGCCGCATAGACACAGCCTCAGTGGTTCCATACCCTCCACATTTGATGGCTTTCCCACTCGACTGACGCCTGAAGGGGACTATGAGTGTCGGCTCGAGTAATCCCTATCAATCATCTTTTCGACGTCAAAGCAGCCGCCGCATATACTATTGGGGCTCTCAAAATGACAGTGGAGTCCCTCCAGGATTGTTCCCTCCTTTGGTAAACAAACGCGGCACAGCATACCAACTCAGTCAGCTTGGCAACGTCTTTCAAGAGGGATTGCGTATGCAATAGTTAAGTGCTGATCAACCACTATGTAAGCAGGTCACTAAGTGACGTATTGACCTCTTCTTACGAATACCCACGATTGACTGTGACCTGGATTTCGTAGCACTTGCATGCTCATACAGTCCGTGTGTCCGGGATTCAGTGTGGTGTTTGGCACATTCTGAACCCCGCGCAGTCCCCGTTGTCTTTGTATTCTCATATCTCGAATCTTCCGGGTAGGGAGTCAGTAGCGGCGCTGCACTGCCCAGTACTACACTTGAACTAATTTGATAAGGACGGCGGACTTTAGCTGGTCGGTCGGTTCCGACTGATTCTAATTTATGCCGTGCTCCCCCGCTCCCCAAAAGCAAAGAGGGTCGGTACGAAAATACGATGCATCTCCTAGTATGTGGGCAGTCACATCCAGATGCAGGCGGGCGGCGCATGGCGCGGCTTTGCTCCAATGAGACGATGCGATCTAAACAAGTTTGCGTTGCCTTGCCAGGGGGAGAGGGTAGTGGCTACACATATAATAGTGGGTAGTCCCTTCACGACGACGAAGAACTGCGCCGTAGCCATACATGGAATAATTAGTCCACTCAGCCCGTGCCGTGTGCTGCTGACTTATCACGGCAACGGGACTCTTGCCTAACCCTGCAGTCACACACATACACACATATATCCACGTCCACAAGCTAACTGCAAAGATCCAAAGAGGACCCTGGCCCACCCCCAGGGTTTCGATAACCAGCAGGTTTTGGATTGATTACATCCGTTGCACTGTTTGTTGATCTGAGCTAAGAGTCTAGGACGGGGCTTTGGCTCGCATACGGGCCAAATATCTTACCTTCGATGTCACTACATAAGGCCCGGACGGAATTGTCGCCGGACATAAGAAGGGGAGATGTCAGTAAACGTACCATAACCAATAGTCATTATTGAGGATCCCATTACACAATATCTTTTCTTCCTCTTCTATATTCACAATCAACCGTCGGATGAGTTATACACACTTTTATTTCCCTTCTTACTCGAAGACAACCGATTATATGGCAGTACGTAGCATGCTTGAAGAAGCGCCGCACCCCGTAACAGGTAGGACGGGGGCGACATATAACAGGATGGGCAGAAAGGGTTCAAGGAAAGTGAGGACAGGCTGTGTCACATGCAAGTAAGCCCCCGTTCCCCTCCTCCCTTTTTGTCTTTACTCCCTAGTGAAAGCCAACACCCAGCTGACATGGACATTTGATCAGATGTCGAAAGGTCAAGTGTGACGAGAGGAGACCAGAGTGTATGAGATGCATCAAGGCCGGTCGCCCCTGCGGCGGTTACCGGGAGTCGGCCCGCACCAACTCGCCCCTGGGCCCTTCATCACCCCACAAGATCGGCCTGACGACCAGGCCGCTCAGCACACTGCCCGGTCTCAGCAGCGCGGGGGGAGTACCATGCGTTCGAGTTTTATCAGCTGGTCACGGCGCCCATCCTCTCCTACGGGCCAATCGACCAGGACTTCTGGCCAGACCTAGTGCTCCAGTTCTGCCACTCGGACCCGCCGATACGCCACGCCGTGTTCGCCCTGAGCAGCTTCCACGAGAGCCTCATCAGCCAAGATGCCAAGGCAAACCGCTCGCGATCCATGTTCGGGCTGGAGCAGTACAACATAGCAATAGGCATGCTCCGAAATACCATGGGCGAAGGGACTGCCGATCCGTTGGTGCCACTGCTGATCAACCTGTTGTTCATCAGTCTGGAGTATATGCAAATGAACCGGGACGAGGCTTTGAACTGCATCATGAACGGGCGAAAGCTCCTGAGCGACAATGTGACCACGAATAAGCTCACCCTGTCACAGATGGACGTGATCAAGCAGCACATTGTGCCGCTCTTCGCGCGTGCAGGAGTCGTGGTCATGGTCCTCGGCCTGCCCAACAGCACGACTTGGCCGACGCCGCTCCCCCAAGAGCTGAATGTGTTCCACGAGAGCCCAGCCGCCTTCTTTTCTGTCAAACAGGCCCGCGATAGCATGTACGTGCTGGCCGATGAGGCCTGGCAGGCGACGCTGGAGCTGCACACGCACAACGGCGACGCGGAGACGGCGTTGGCCGAGGACGCCTTTGGGCTATCGGCGCTGATGCGTCGACTGCAGCAGTGGTATGCGGCCTTTGCTGTCTTCAAGATGTCGGCGGCGCCGTCCGATGCCTGGTCACAGGGCATGGTGTGCCAGCTGGAGATGGCCTACCACACTACCTACATGCTGCTGATGACGACGCCTCGTGATGATAACGAGGAGACGGGGTTTGACCGCCATCTAGGTTCTTTTATTTCCATAATGCCCCTCGCCGCAAGTATTTGTGTCTCTCGTGGATAGATGCAACAGCATCAGGGGAGAAGACTCGACCCCCCAGCCGACTACATCATTATCTACGGAGGGAAGCAGCGTTGAGTCCATGCGGTGGAACAGTAGTGCGCCGGGCACCAGCACTTCGTTCTCGTTTGACGTTCGCTTTATTGCCACCATGTTCTTTGTTGCGACCAAGTGCAGGCATCCAATCCTCAGGAGGTCGGCCCTCAAGGCCATGTACCACTACGGGAGTAAGCAGGAGGCGCTGTTGAACGCGTGGCAGATGACACAGATGGCTGCGAGGATGGTTCAGGTGGAGACGGAAATTGCATGGAAGCATCACCAGGACGAATACTTATCAAGCCTCCGGCATCACAGCCAGTCTCCTTCCCCACCAATTTATTGACCAACCACAAATACCTCAGCAACAGCAGCAACATTACGCAACAACGACGTCGACCTCGGCCTCTTCTAGTTGTATGCACGACCCCAATACTATGAGCGCCAGTGGACGGTACTTCCCCCTCCCCCACAGCTGGACGACTTCCCCTGACGATCCGCATCCGAAACCCATCGGAGGAGGCGAGCTCGCCCTCGGCGACCGAGGACGCGTCGTCCAGTATTACCGACGACTGGGCGTCCTCGACCCAAGCGGCCGGCGGAAGGGGCCGAGGCCGGGTACGCGGGGAGCAACAGCAGCCGGCGGCCCTCGGTCCCGGGAGCGGCGGACGAGTTCGACGTCCGGGCCGTCGCCGAGGACACGGAGTTTCCGGCGTCGTGGCTGCTGCCTCCTTTCGGACTGCCTGAGGAGCTTCGGGTGAAGGGGTGGATAGGGTACGAGAGTCCTTGCACGTTTTGAAGACGATGACAGGATGATGATGATGATGATGATGATGATGATGATGACAATGATACATAAAACGGTACGATATTCCATAGTTCGATCAGTATATATCTAGGGGGGACACTCCTCTCGACATAATCGACGTTCTGGTGTGGATATACGTACAATCATCAACATATGTAACAATCAAGCATGCCGGCAGGAAAGCCCGCACCCAAATACTACGACCAAGGGTCAGATACAGAGAATCGAAAGTAACAACAACATAGCGCTGTCTTCCAAGCTATCAAGCTACTTAGTTTCAACTCGCCTGGAAGCTGCCGCGCTGTAGGGTTGTTGGCTGATGCAGGTCCCGGGTTGAGTTTGGGGGAGGAGTTGGGAATTTTGATCCTTGGGCGATTCGCTGTGGCACAGTTCGGTTATTTGTGTCCCAAGGTGACAGGTGACGCAGCCCCCAGGCACTCAGCAAAGTCTACATCGCATTCCATACGGTTATGGTATCTTGGTCTGCATGGTATCTGTCTTGTACAGAGTTGCATGTGATTCGAGAAGTGATAACATGGGGTCGGCCCGGAATACCTATCGGTAAAGGGGTTGGACAGGAGACACCACAAAGGCAAAGAGGGCGAATGATTTTTACACGTTTCTGGGTCTGGTCGATCGCGGGTGATCGCACCTCTGTGTGATGAGGCGGGGGATACACCTGCAGAACGTGAGATGTCGGTAGAGTACAATAGATCCTTCCGCTGCCCTCACCCATGCGACTCAAATGAACAGCTTGTTGCACAGCACCTCTGCTTACGTCCTCTGTCTGTGTATCTTATCTCTGCAATGAAGTGTTTTGTGTTTCCTTTCACAATACCATGTTCATGTCTGCTCTTCTGTTGCCATTTATTTCCCTTACTTCTTGTTTGCCATGTCTCGAATGTCCAAATAGTTCAAGTCGCAATCAGCATGTCGTAAATGCCAATGTCAGATCCCTCCGCCAAAGGATCTAGCTCTTTCCCCAAAATTGACCAAGGAAGGGGCAGGGCAGCCCCTCCTATGTGGCGCACGCAACATGGAAAGCCGACAGCCAGAGATCTATGGCGCCGTCATTATCACGCTAATCGCCGCCACTTCTGCCTTGGTACTGCGCTTGATCGCTCGAAGAATGAAGAAGCTGGCTCTGTGGTTCGATGATTACTTGGCGATTGTCGCGTGGGTAAGTGGAAGAGACGAAAGAATCCCTGTTTGGAAAACACGCGACCCCCCTTCTCGGTCGCTAAAAAAAAGGGGGTGCCCCGCACAGGCTGCTGCTCTAGCATATGATATTGGGATCTTTATATGTGAGTGACTCCCTCCCGGCAACCCGGATTGACTTTGGCCGCACAGATTAACCAGCAGATCACAGGGGCTCGAACTCGGCTTGGGCCTGCATCTGGACGACCTCCATATCTCCTTCGACCTGGCGGACCACTACCGGGAGCTTTTCCAATTCATCCTCGAGCATGCCTACACGGTATCGATCGCTGGGTCGCAGCTCTCCATCTTGGCGCTTTACTGGCGAGCGTTCGGACCTGCCTTGGAGAGCCGGATGGGCATAGTGATCATCGCCGCTTGCTCCATATCGTGGTTTTTATGTAGAGTATGGACCATACCTGTCCTTCGCTCACGTCCCTATTTTGAGGAGCTGCTGATGAATGTGGCCGCTGAGTTCATGGCTTGACAGATCTTCATCGTTACGTTCCAATGTAACCCGCCCAACGCGAAATGGTCCTACGCGGTGGAAAATTGTTGACTGCCCCATCGACACCGGGAAGTTCTTTCTCGCTACCGTGTCCGCCCATCTTATCATCGACGTCTTACTAATGATTCTGCCGGCATGTGAGTAGACATTTATTATCGATGGCTAGTGACATAAGTGAAAGCTAACAGGTGACGACCACAGGGCAGATCCGTAAACTCCATCTCCCGTTGCTGGAGAAACTTAGCATAACGGCCCTTTTCTTGTTCGGATGCGTGTATGTGCACACCCGCGAACGATGACACTGATTCTAGCTGATCCAGGAGAACGTCTTAAAGAGTCTGCTTCTCTTCAGCCAAGATGATGTCTGCGGGCATTACATACGACGCAACGTCCAACGACGTCTTCTGGCTCGAGACGGACCCGGCGCTATGGTCCGCAGTAGAGATCAACCTCAGTATCATTACTGGTGGGTTTCCATTAACTCTCCCCTTATTTACCTATTTATGTAGTCATCAGGCGGCTAACAGTTGGCTCCACTGACGCCCCAGCCTGCCTACCCTTGATGCGCCCCTTCTTCCAGCGCTTTGGGTGCTGCATCGAGCGCAAACCTTCGGCTACGTCACAGGGTCAGGACTCCTACGAGATGACCAAGCTACCCGGCGCGGCGCGGGCTCTGGTGCAGACTTTAGAAGACATGGACATCACACACCCGTACCGCCGGGGCAGCGAGCGGTATCGGTGGATGGGAGGACGTTTTTATTGGGCCAGGCCGGGAAGGATACGTTGGCAAGCTCTCGCCGCCACGCATCCGAGCCTTCCGGTCCCTTAGGGGCCTCCATGGTGAAATAAGGCACTTGACTAAACTATCCCGAGGTGGTCAATACGCCAGACGTGGTGTAATAGATGTATAGAGGGGGCTCACTTCGGATATCTCGACTCATGATTGACGCGAAGGAGATAGTGATGACATGACATGGCAGATTCCACAAATATACCCCCCATCTTCTATTCTGTTTAGAGAGCACCGCTTGATGAAGCTCCAATGCAGTCATGGCGGATGGCATTTGCAAGATATGGCGGTGCACCAAGAAGATTGCCTCTGCTATCCAAACAACATGCGAAAGGGCAGGTGGATATCGAGGTCGAAATAAACTTTGTTCCTAGTTTAAGCGATGATTCCGGTTTGGGCCGCTGGTGTCATCGTCCGAAAATAGTTGCGAGAACCCCATCCACAAAGGGCACCGTCACATCCGTTGTAGGCCGAGGTATCGAAAGAAGGGAACTGATACCGTACACGCCAGTTCCATACTTTCTTGATTCGGGTAGCGCGCCTAGTACGGAAACAGAACAGTGCGGGTTTGGAGGTGGTTTGTGGGATGGGAGTTCTAGACAGGTCAGGAATCAGGATGCTGGCGGCATTGAAGTTACATCAAACCCTTTCTGGGTAGGCCATACTTGCCCACCCTTGATTGCGTCATCGACATCATTCGCTGAATCACAAGTAATAAGAATTACCTGTCGCAGACTCTTTTGCCACGAGAAATTCGCATCATGACAGTTTCGAGGACGCGTCTTTAAACGCGGGGTCAATCAAGCTTGTGCAGCGTTAGCTAAGACAATACCTGCAAGGATCTAGTCAGTAGTCAGTGGTCAGTGGTACAGTCGGGCACCTGCACTACCTGCTTCGACAGCGGCCCAGCATGAAGCAAAGTGGCGCAATAAGTCGTCCCAACTATGCAGCTATTCACGGGGTGACGCAACATTGCTCTTCCCCTCGTTTCGTCCGATGAAGCTCTAGCTAGTTTCTAGACCTGGAGACTGTCCATAGAAAGCTCGACCTCACTGCGCCTTTTCCCAGATAATCTTCGACTTCTAAATGTCATTTTTCTCGAGATAGTACAACACAGTTTTTTTCCATCAATAAATCTCAGCTGCTCACATCATGTCAGCTGACAGCAAGCCCCCTACGAAGTATGGCGTGGTCCTGTTCCCGGGGTTCCAGTCCCTCGACGTCTTCGGGCCATGCGACCTCTTGGCGACGCACTCCCGGTTCAACACCCTGAGCATCGCGATGCTCTCCTCCACCATGGATCCCGTCCCGTCCAACCTCCTGCCGGCCGACGGGTGCGGGCAGCGGGTCGTGCCGACGCACACCTTCGACAACGCCCCCGAAGACATCGAGGTGCTGCTGGTCCCCGGCGGGCCCGGCACCCGCGACGACGACGCTATCGCGCCGACCATGGCCTATGTGAAGAAGGTCTATCCCAATCTGCGCTATCTCCTGACTGTGTGCACTGGAAGCGCATTGGTGGCCAAGACGGGCCTTCTGGACGGGAAGCGTGCCACCACGAACAAAAAGTCCTTCAAATGGGTGAGATGCTAACCCCTTTCTTTTTTTGCTTCCCCTTTTCTCCTTCGGTCGTTGGTCAACGGAATGATGGGAGGCTAACACAAATCTAAAATTAACGTAGGCGACCTGTCAAGGCCTGGAGGTGAACTGGGTGCTCGGGGCGCGCTGGGTCACCGACGGCAACATCTGGTCGTCCTCGGGCATCACGGCGGGCATCGACATGACGCTGGCTTTCATGGCGGCCGTCTACGGGGAGGACGCGGCGCAGACCGTGGCAGACCAGTCCGAATATCAGCGCCATACGGACGCGAGCGAGACCCGTTTGCGCAGTTTGCCGGTGCTTGATCACGACAGCGGTCAAAACAGATCATGACGAGAAGGCTTGTCGGGAACCAAAGGGGTGAAAATCGAGAGCCCATGCATACGAAAAAAGGTTCAATGGGGATTGGGCTTGTCGGAGGTTCCAAAGTGGCCTTACCTGGTGGGAAAGATTGACATTGGCCGTCTGAACTTGAGTACAAGTCGGAGACGTTCGTGCCAGGTGGCAGCCAGTTGTCTCTAGTCGTTGTAATTTATTTCAAGCCAGTGACCTTCAGGCCTTCGTTACTCTCGCAATGCACATTTGGAAGTGATTGGCTTCCTGGGTTCTACAATCAGTGACACTGCAGTATTCTTTGGGCCGTCTACTAATTATAAGAGGCAGACTGATGGAAGCCCCTTTCAGCATTGAACCGGGGCAAGGATTACGTATTTAGGCTGCAGCGAACGTCGTGTTAGCCGTGGCCAAAGCGGTCTAGAGGGCAGAAATGGAGGGCGGTACAGCAATTAATCGTAATTATATACGGGAGATGCTCGGAAGAACTGCTTTGCACATTCGAGACCGGTCTGCGAATGAAAGCCTGACCGCCCACCGCGCCAAACACGACAAACTCGAGACGACTCCTTGCGATGTATGTGCCTCTCGTCATGGCGTGCTTGTGTGTAGTCGGGACTTGCTCTTCGGAGTGGACTGCCACCCAGGGATTTGTTACAAGGGCAAAATGAGCGCCTGTGGACGGCCCAGCTTCCGCGATACAACCTGGACCAAAGATCAAACCTGCGGGTACGTCCTCGGCGAGCGTTGGTGTGCTGGCGAGCAGCGCGTCTGCTGCAACAATCTCGAAGAGAACGACCACTGCGGCAGCGGTACAGGCTTTTGGGTAGACGACGGCAACATGGTGCACTCTACAAAGATCAGGACATGGCGTACTGATCTGACCGGGCCAATGCCTGAATCCCGGCGTTGGGGCTAATCTGAGCAGAACACAATCTAAGCAGAACGCAGTGGTAGGAGACTAAAATACCATCAAGTGGAATGCTTTCAGCCTCAGCTCGCAATATATGAGTTATACATACGCAGGTGACTTCACACAAGCTCACGGAATAGAGGGCCCCAGTCCATTTTCCGAGCCACCGAAACCACCAGCCAACGAGCCTGGACCTCGTTTCTCCACCCTAAAGACGGCGTGGACGGCGATGCTGAGGCAGCACTACCACCAGAGCCAGGGCCTCCCGTGGGAGGAGAAGTGCCCGTGGGTGCATCCTGCAAGAGAGAAGACGTGGATGCAGCTTTGGTCAAGACAGGCAAGTTGGTGTCGCAGATAGTGGCGACTTGCTCTAAAGAGGCAGTCGTGGCGGTGGCGTATTCGTAGTTGCCCGGTACATACGTCCTCGTCGTGACCCCTGGGGTCCGCCCACGACTCGTAACGGTTGCCACCACGGTGTGATCCAACAATGAATGGCAGCGCACAACGGGCGTGGCATCGTCCTCGGGTGGGATGGCGCAGGTAAAGTGCCTTTGTCCTGAGAGTTAGCCTAATTGCATTAATAGGGGAGATGGGCGGCCGATAATTAGCTTACACAGAGGTAGTCAATCCGTTATCGTAAGGGTAGGCTCGAGTCGCTGGGCAGCATAAGGTATACGTTTGCTGGCCTGTTACCGTCACAGCAAGATCAGAGGCAGATATCCTGCCGATCGAAGTGCAAGCCGGCGTATAGCTCGGCTGGCAGACCGGAATGCACATGCTCCAAGGGTAGGGGAGACAAAACCTGGGGTTGTTGTGGCCGTGGCTAAGAGTCCCGGGGTGGATCAAGACAAACGTTGCGAAATAGTTTTCATGGCATCAAGTTTTACTTCCATGAGGCGGCATCGGTCTGGACTTTGTATAATATCTTGTTCCTGGGTGGAATTCTGAGTTGTACAAAATTCATTACCCCACGGGCGCAGTTCTTGTACAATTATAAGCTAAGCCTGATCCTAAGATTAAGCCCGTATATGGAGACAACAAAAGAGTGCTAGAAAGCGCTGCCAAGACATATCGGGAGCCTAGGTCAGCTTGGCGCCCTATATTAGGAAGGTGGACAGGATAAGATGCTATGGGGGCGGTGCGGCTGGAAGGCAGATGACTCAGCCCAATAGATGGGGCATAGTTGTAATACGGGATATACGCGGAGCATGGGTGACGTGTTTAATACGTGATGCCAAGCCATGGAATAGCGAATAGAGGACTTAACGAGATTCGAAAAGTAGGAAACACTTATAAATATTTTGAAGGGGAATGTACTTTGTATTCTTACTGAGCCTCCTATATACGCTAAGGGGTTTCAGCGCGAGGGCGTGCCTCCTCTTGCACCCCTCGCCGTGGCCAGAGGCCAGAGGCCAGAGCCAAGAACTTTTCAATGACCCGTAAAATAAAGAGTTGTGTATATCCATTGGCGAGAAATTGCTAGCCGAAACGCCTGGTATATGTGCCCTGAAACAATGTAAAACATGCCGGCCAGACTTATAAGGCCCTGTGATGAGAGCACGAAACGATGTTCTGTTCATCCCGCTCGTTTCAAGTCCCCGGGGTCTCCGGGACCCGGGAGGTGCTGTTTATCCCGCGCAGTTTCCGGCAGTAATAGCTGGGCCTGGCATTCATAGGTCCTCGATTTGTTGCATGCTCTTGGAGGCGGCGCCGGTGTGCTTGGTGGCCAAGATGGCGCCGTCCTCAAAACGCAAACCAGAGGCCAAGGATACCCCTATGGGCTGTGCCGGGTCTGGACTGCCTTCAGGGTGCTGTCATCCCCCTCTCGGCCAATTTTGAGTTCCTCAGCATGGATGGGGGCGTGCTGGAAACGGCCGTTGCGCCCGAGGATACGGAGGTTAATGGGTCGTCGTCTTGCAGCGCCGAGTGTTCGCCCGGTGTTATCCAGTGGACCACCAAAGAGGTGAAAAAAACTATGAGGAACTTGTGTCAGTTGCTGCACAGGGTTACCAGGGGGCCACAGACAGGCAGGCCGGCTCACCATCGCTTTGGCAGGATACCATGCACATCCACATGGGTTCATCTTCGAAGACGGTGAAAACGATCATGTTCCTATTATCATGCGTTCGTTAGCATAATACAGAAATACCGGAACATTCGGATCTCGCAACGAGCTTCTTACGCGGAGATGCTCAGGAGCGCTAAGCACGACCCGGTGAATGTTCGTATCGAGAGCTCTCGAGCCGGGCGTTCAAAGGGTTTTCCTGTACTGGATTGTTGGCGTTCCGACGGCGGAACGAATGCGATTCTGCTATCGTAAGATAAATTCGCAGAGTAGCTGAGTGGGACGCTTACTTATAAGTGGAACGAGAAAGAGCGTGGTAAGGTATACCTGGTAGTGTGTTAGCAAGATGAATGAATTTCTGGGGGACCCGGGAGAAACAAACATTGAAGAGCCCATCGCAAGCGATATAGCTGAGCAGGACGGTACGTGGAATCTCCAGCATGCAAAAAGTATCCTCTATCCATGCGTGGTAGCTACAGATCTGGTTAGGTCTCTATCCAGCAGGATGAGGTGGGTAGAGGACTCACAAAGGCCAGTACAGGGTGAAGCAAACAATATACACAACTTTGCCAAGAGATTAGAACACGTCTCATCACAGTAATGGAGAGGGGTGACCTACGGGTTACGAGGATATAGTTGAAATGCAGAGCTTCGACTGCATCCGTTTGATGCCGCGGTCAAGAAACGACATGCTATAATTGGTTAGTTTTATGACTCTGATTCAAAGATGACACATCGACCTACCGCTCTCTCTACCAGAAATAGAGAGGTGAGCTGTGGCTTGTCTCAGACAAAGTAGTTACTGAACGGACGTTTCATGCCTTACCGCCTGTTTACCGTATTAGGTCAGAGTGATGCTTTAGCGGTAAGGGCAATCGATGGCAGACTCACTTTGGTGGTGATGAAGAAGGCAATGCAAGCCTGGGTCGTGCTATGGCAGGCGAGGGGGCTTGAGTTAAACTTGACGATGTATTGGAAAACGGCGGTCGTGAATGCGAAGATCCAGGCGCTCCCGAACACCAGGAAGACGACTAGTCGTGTCAATGCATGGTCGGATGGTTCAAGGCGATGGACGGGGCAGTTTTGGACCGTACGTACGCCACATGGCCAGGGGTACTCTGGACCAATTCTTGACCAAGGTGCATCGGTAAGCTGGAAAGATGCTGTCAGTATCTACCTGGGAGAGCGGCACGGGGGTTCGTGGAGACGGACTGAGCAGTGCTATGGAGATGCTGCTGATGGCCAGGTTGATCAGGACGTTGACAACCGTGACGGGCGTTGTCTCCGGTATGAAGCTGTTGACCCGGGGTGCAATGGCTGGCTGGGCCACATGCGACAGCGAGGCATCCATCGTGGGCATCAACATGTCGTTATCCACGTCGCTGCGAGGTAAGAACATGATGGTGGCGTCGATCATTGATGCTGCGGCAGCATCAGGGCTCGAACATGCGGGATGGACGGCCTTCTCGAATGTGGAAGATGCAATGGTTAAGAAAGGGCAGACCAGGTCCGCACTGTCTCGTCCGGAAAAAGTCTCGCTGCTGACTACGGCTGAAACCTTATTATGTGAACTATGGAACTATGGAAGGTTGTGAGGTAGCCAGCGTGCCAGATGAGGTATTAGCTAGAGCACGACACGAGTCGCCCAACGTCATTATCGGAAGCTGCTTGCGATGATAGGACGAGGCACTCCATTCACCGTGCGGCTGTCGATCTCCTGATTATTGCCACCCCTAGCCCCATACGCGGCGGCCTAGTCCGCTCCCCGGTAGACCGTAGCCTTTGGAGACACCAGAGCTGAGCTAAAGTCGACCGCCAGGTCCCTTATCAGCATCCCTGCGCCCTGTGTCTCGAGACATTGCCCAGCACCACACACCGGGAGGCAGACCCGCGTTGCTGGCGCACTGCCGAGGCTGCTGCTGCCGATCGATTCGATGGGTAGCAGGGTACGTAAAACTCCCGGGCACGCCGGGGTCTGGGGAATCGACTGGGCCGGACTTACGGCCTTGGGGTCAGAAGTTGGGGTAACGCTTTGCGACCCCCAACCACCGGAAACTGGTTCCCTAGCAGCCGTAAAGAAGCTGCCGGGGAAGCCTACATACTTATAGGCTGCAGATACCCAGCGGGTCGGTAGAGGGGAAAAGGCAAAAAAGTGGCTGGGCTTGGCGTGCTGCTAGCTGCTGGCTGCAGTGTATCGCTGCAAACCGTCGGGGGCGGTGAAGGATCCGAAAGAAGTATCTCCTCACTGAATTCGCCACCAAAAACTATATTTTTTTTGATATAGTCACTTACTTCCGCGGCCCATAGCTGGATTCATTTACACGTATGTCTGTTCGGCGTGCTGTATCCCCTTAATTGCCAAAGCGCTGCTTTCCACCACATCGGTAGGTATTGTACGGACCAGGGATAATTTTAGTACGATCGGAGTGACGTTTTAAACGTCCGTTGTGGTCGGTGTGACTTCTGATTGGTCTCTTTGACCATGCTGCGGTATGCACGGCCGTGTCAATCATTTATTGAAAGTATTGTACGAAAAGCAGCGCTCTGGCAATTAAGGGGATACGTCGGATCATGGGCCGGAGTCACATCGAATAGGCGCACCACGTAAGGAGAAGGTACATTTTTACCGCGCTTAGCTTGTAATCGTTAGTAAAAACAGTACTACTACTTGCTTTTGGTCATTATTTAATACCTATCAAGTAATACAGCCACAGCGCGATGGACATGTGAAAGCCATTCACTAGATGGGGACCTCTGCTTCTCAGCGATCGGGTCTGCTTCTCCTCCTCGTATTCACGGCGGAATCTGACTGATCATCTCTGATCGCTTAAGCGTCTTCCTGGCCCACGATGAATCGCAATGCCTTCAAGAGCCAATTTGCCACTCCATTCGTAGTAGTAGGACACACAACGCTAATGAGGGTTCACTTTGTAAAAAGCATGGCTCTCTGAACCTTGTTGATGGAGGGGTGTGGGCCATCTGCCAGAAGCGGCTTGTCACCCCCCTCATTGATCGTTCCCATATCACATCACCTCTCGGTTGGTGAACCGCATATCCCGCACCAGCTAGCGAAGCCTATCCCATGTCTGTCTGCCTGCCTACCTCTACACGAACACTCCCAGGACTTGACTAAATAGTCCATCTAGCTGGGGATAATACCTGACTGTAATAGGTGACAGAGAGGGTGTGGCCGCTCTCCAGCACCCTATCTGATGGGATGTGTACTACGTATAACTACCAAATACGGGCAGGGGCCGCCCTGATGTGGACGACCGTCAGGTCTCTCGGGTTTCTTCGCGCCAGCGTCTACGAACCAGACCACTATGCGCGGCCTTCACGCCGTGATACTGTCACCTTTGCGACTTCGACCAATGCACGATAGCCACGGCGGGGATTAGAGGACCGGGCGCTCGTTGGTGGTCTCCTGAACACCTTGCATCTTGATGACATCCTCAAGCTGCTGGCATTAGCCATAGATCTGAACATCGCCTTGAACCTATTGGACATGATTCAGCCCGCAGCCCGGTCGACCGCCTTCGAGCAGGTCCAGTCGATCCTGCAAAACACCAACAGCGGCAACCCCACACAGGATACATTTTACAGGCACCTCGGGTGCCAGGTCAGCGCCGGCCTGGGCCTCACGACCCAAGCGAGTAGATTTAGAACCATCACAGCACAGGAGGGCAAGGGCGAAGCCTCACCACACAGCGACAACAACCCTCCCGTTGGCGCCGGCGTGACCATCTACCCCAAGAAGGACGAAAGCGACGTTCCCCTACTAGGTTCCCGAGGAGCATCTCCGGGCCGCCATCTGCAAACCGCAGACTTTTACATACGACAAGAAGCCCCTGGTCCTTTTCGTGCCCGGTACCGGTTCACACGGCGGCTCCGTCTACCGAAAACAACCTGCGCAAGCTGCTAGGTAGCCGGCACGCACGACCCCCGTGTGGCTCTACATCCCAGGTAATCTGCTGCTGAACACCCTGGTGAACTCGGAGTACGTAGAGCACATGCAGGGTAAGGGCGGCCAATAGACCACTCAGCCCTTCTCATTCTACCTCGGTCTGGTATACTTTTTAACTATCCTCGGTTTTTATTGCACAATAGAGAGAACCTAGAGGTATTTATGTTATATATTCTAATAATATTATTACTTAGAATTACTAAATATTTAGTTATGTAAAACTAGGTGAAAAGAAACGACACGAAGAACAGTCTACTCTGTTCATGGTTACTCGGCTCTCGGTTCCGACCCTCCGCGTGAGGACTACGATACATGCCAACCAGGATGAGAATAAAAAGAGTGAGGTCTCGGCCATTCCGGCAACACTCAATACATGTCAAAGTGACTGGTCAGAAAATATATCGTGGCTTGCATCCTTGGACGCTAATGGCGATGGCAATAGGGGTGGTCTTAGCTATACGAAACGTGCGTCTAATAGCTTCTTGCTATTCGGCTAGTTGGCGCACATCTGTGTTCCAAAGAGGGAAAAAGACTTGCTCTGCATCTTGGGGCATGCAGTGGGTCAGCGTGGAAAGACCTGCATATTAATTGGAGTATATGCATGATTTTATTAGCTGACATTGGCTCGGCTATCAAATGTCGCAAGCAAAGCCGTATCGGAATGGCTCCTAATAAGGTGGTTAGACCGCAATCTGGCTCTGCACCTCCACGGTGCTGCACCCCTATCCTTTCATCGCACCAGGTAATAGTTAGTGGTCAGTGATTAGGTAATTAGGTAGGGTTAGCTGGCTAGAATAAGGGTTAATTATGTATTTGAATATTTCGTACATCGCGTTCGTCGAATTGCCAATTCGTGGAATTCAGGAAATCGAGGAATCGTGGAATCCGGGAAATGGCGAAATGGTGAAATCGGCGGAATCAATGTCCGGTAAAATACCATACTCTAACCAGATTTGACTTTCGAGACTTTCTGTCCTATGAACCACCGTGTCCTAACGCCCCTCAGTCAAGGATTCTGTTCCGCTGCAAATCATAGCAGTACGATACTGGGCTTGCAAGCTGCAGAGTTACAACGATCCCGCCATCAGCACCGCTCCTTAATCCGCGATGTAACAATACAATTCGAGCCGCACCATACATAGGTGTGACAATGTAAAGCAATGCAGTCAGGTCTTTAAGTCCTGCCCTCTATTGGGTTATGCAGTTTCTGGCACGTGATGATCACCCTGCTCAATGTGTCATGAGGGGCTCCGATATATTACCCTGCCCAGTCGCTCTCATCCTCATGTTCTACTAAGAACCATTCCTGCGGCATCTCACTCATCACATTATGGCTGTACTCAGTAGTCTAGACATCCCAAGCCTACCGGTAGGGCCGTTGGCGGTGTTTCTTGTTGGGACTGTAAGCTTAGACGTATTAACGAGTATCTGTCAGTATGCCATTAATGCCTTCTACGTAGGTTGCTGTCTACCGCTTGGTCTTGGTCGTCTACCGAGTCTTCTTCCATCCTCTCTCCAAGTTTCCGGGACCTAAGCTATATGCCGCCACTTACTTCCCTTACCTGTACCAAAACGCCATACGTGGCACTTTTGCCAAGGACCTGCTGAAGCTGCACGTGAAGTACGGGCCGATTGTGCGGGTAACACCCGATCGCCTTTTCCTAGAGGGGACCGTCGGATATCCAGAAGCCTTCGCTCGCCGCCCCGACGAGGAAGAGTATGCCAAGATACCAGAGACCTACGGCTACGCGAAGCCCATCGGCATCATGATAGCCGAGAGGGACGACCACCGGCGGCAGCGACGACTGTTATCTCACGCCTTTTCGGAGGCAGCACTCGCGGGACAGGAAGCTTATATCCAGTACTACGTCAATCTTCTGATGGCACGGCTCAAGGAGCGGGCCGAGACAGGGGCACCTGTAGACATGGTGCGGTGGTACAATTTCACGACCTTCGACATTATCGGCGAGCTCGCGTTTGCCGACCCCTTCGACTCGTTGGAGAACAGCAAGTACCACCCCTGGGTCAAGAGCGTGTACAGCACCGTCAAGAGCAGTCGGCAGATGCTGTTCTTCGCGCACTACAACTACCTAAAGCCGCTCCTCATGACCCGCGCCATGAAGCAGAACGCGAAGAACCGCGTCGAAAGCGTTCAACTCTCCGCCAAAAGGCGGAAAAGAGGCTGGCGCTGCAGGACGACACGCGCAAAGACATCATGTCGTACGTCCTACGTTACAACGGCAATGACGAGAAAGGGATGACGCATGAGGAGCTCATGGCCAACGCCCGCTCCCTCATCGTGGCCGGCAGCGAGACCACGGCTTCGGCCATGTCGGCCTTCACCTTTCATCTGCTGCAGAACCCGCGAGTCTACAAGATGCTGGTCGACGAAATCCGGACCTCATTCTCATCCGATGATGAGATCAATATGAAGTCCACCGCAGGGCTACCTTACTTGAACGCTTGCATTGAGGAGACGCTGCGGATCTATCCGCCGGCGACAACAGTCCCAGCACGCACATCCCCGGAGCCATGCTTGACGGGAAATACGTACCGAAGGGGGTAAGCCTGTCGATCCATGACTCTTGCACCATTGCACGCCACCCACCCCCTTGCATCTCTCTTCTCCTTCCCCTCTCAACGGGGCTGTCGACCCGATCAGCTAACGGCACACACACAGACCATCGTGGCCATAACCAACTGGGCGACGCACCACAATCCGCGCAACTTCCGGGACCCCGAGACCTTCGCGCCGGCGCGCTGGCTACCGGCCGCGCACCCGCTGTACGACCCGCGGTACGCGTCGGACGACCACACGGGGTTCCGGCCCTTCTCGTACGGGCCCCGCGACTGCATCGGCAAGAACCTGGCCAACGCCGAGATGCGGCTCATCCTCGCGCGGCTGCTGTGGAACTTGGACCTCGCGCTCTTCGAGGGCCAAGAGGACTGGGTGGCCCGGCAGCGCGTCTTCGACGTCTACGAGAAGGGGCCGCTCATGGTGCAGCTGCGGCGCCGCTATGTGGCTTGGGGGAGCAGGGGAGAGAGGTAGGAGGTGGAGGTTTGGTACTACTATCGCCAAATTCGGGAGATGGAAGCGCAATTTGGAACCGCGTGTAGGGAGAAAGGTTGAACACGAATTCCATGTTGACATCCAATGGTTCAATGTTTGATGTTGTCGCAAATGACTTTTGGCTTTAGGTCAGGTAATGAGTGGCATGTTGAATGAGGGGAGGAGGGGCAATTGAAACGCCGGCAGTCAGTGCAATTACTGAATGCTAACACTCGTTAAAACTTGCTAATCAATGTGCAATTGCAACCAGCACAATCCAACATTGCCATCATGTGGCCTTTCTCCCCTCTTACCCGGAACGCACTCCCCGCGACATCGCAGGCCAGAGCTTCGACTACGTCATCGTGGGCGGCGGCACCGCGGGGTGCGCCGTCGCGTCGCGGCTGAGTGAGGACCCCAACGTGCGCGTCCTGGTCTTGGAGCGCGGCAGGGTCCGCGACCACTGGCTGTCGCGCATCCCGCTCCTCTCGGGCTCGCTGCTGGGCGGCGCATCCCTGTTCCAAATGGTGCAGCGGCTGTCGGAACCAACCGAGCAGCCGGGGGCTTCCGAGCCTGACTCGGGCGACGACTGCGACGGTGATGGGGCGGCGGCGGCGAAACATCAGCGCGCAGACCTGCGCACGGCCGAGGCTCTGGGGGTGCCTCCCGCATCAACCAGATGCTTTGGACCCGCGGCGCGCCCGGCATGTACAATGCGTGGGCCGACGAGCTGGGGCACCCGGACTGGAGCTGGGACAAGGTCGAGCCCTTCTTTCGCAAGATCGAGCATGCGGCCGCGGAGTCGTTTGGTCGTCGCACTTACCTCGGACGCGATGGGCCGGTGCATCTGAGGAAACATGAGCCGCAGTTTGAGATCTACGACCACGTCGACAAGGCAGCCGCGGCCCTGGGGCTGCCCATCGATAATGACGTCAATGATCCCGGAGCACCGCCTTCTGGGTACTTCTATCTCGACTCGACGATTGACAGAGACGGCTCTCGACACAGTGCATACAGCGCGTATCTGCCCAAGAGCCTTGTCTTGGAGAGGCGCAACAGGCTGACTGTTTGCACTGGGGTCGTCGCCTCGAAGCTGGAAGTTGATGCCTCGCAACATTGTGTCCGGGGCGTGCATGTCAGATCCGTCGGGTCGAACGGCGGTGACTCAACATTCATCAAGGCTGAAAGAGAAGTCATCGTCTGCAGTGGCGCCATATGCTCCCCGCAACTCCTAATGCTCAGTGGCATCGGGTCAGCAGAGCAGCTGGAACCACTTGGCATTCCAGTGCACAAAGACCTCCCTGGAGTCGGTTCGCACTTGAGCGACCACCACGGTCTTCCGATCATGATGAAGGTCCCACTTGCGCAGACGCTTCACCGGCTCCAGAGTAACATCCTTTTCGCCATTTGGCAGGTCATTCTCTGGATCTGGAACAAGACGGGCATACTGAAGTCGGGCACAACCGCCACCACAATCTACGTCAACACATCACACATCGACCCGCAAACATCCACGATTAGGGCCGAACCTGATTTCGGACACGACACCACGAATGCCGCCCTGCCAGAGAACGTCCCCGATGTCGAGATCATGGTGATACCCGCGGGGACCGTGCTCGGCCGCTTCCAGGGGATACCGCTCTGCAGCTTTTACACCTGCCTAGTGCAGCCGCAAACGACAGGCCGCCTGGAGCTGGCCTCGGGTACCGATCCCGAGCAGAGCCCGCGGATCCACTACCGGGCCCTGAGCGACGGCCACGACTGCGCCGTGGCGCGCAAGGCCCTCCGCTTCGCCCTCCACCTCGCGGAGCAGTTCGCGCACAAGTCCGGGTACCGCCACGCCGCGGAGCTGTTCTTTGCGCCCGGGGTTCAGGCGGGACGACGGGATATCAGCAAGTGGCGGGACCTCGACGACGACGCGCTGGACACATTCGCGCGCGGCGCCGTCCAGTCGGTCCTGCACCTCGGCTGCACGTGTCGCATGGCGCCGGAGGGGGACGGCGGCGTCGTCGATGACCGGCTGCGCGTACACGGGTTCCGCGGCTTGCGGGTCGCGGATGCGAGCGTGTTCCCCCGGATCCCGACGGCGCACACGATGGCCGCGACGTATATGGTTGCGGAGAGATGCGCGGAATTCGTTAAGACTGATTGGAAGCATAAGACGTCTTGACTGAATTTCTCCCCCAACACCTCAGTCCCCGGCACGGAGATGGAAACACTACGGTGAAAAGCCAGGCATCGCTCATATGAATATAGGTCTCCCAATCAAATCACATCTAAACATTGGCAAATGAAAGTGTATTTATTTGAGCAGTGTATTGAACATGCGATATTACTGGCCAATCAGGCACGGATCCAATGTTAAAGGGGCTATCATAGCCCACCATTCGTCTTCCCATCTGCATTCCCACTCGCTGTGGAGAAGATTCACAGATTCTTGAATACATTGTTGGGGTCGTATTTGACCTTGTGTTCGCGCAACCGCTGGATGTTGGGTCCGAAAACTCGGTCCGCCCTGGTGAAGACTTCATCCTCTTCCGTTGCGGGGTCTGCATTGTGCTCGCTGTCTGTTCCCATAGACCCAGTTCTGAGGGCTGTACTGGGCAAATAGACTACGGCGGCTCACTCAGGCAGTTCAGGTATGTCCCCCCGCGGTCTCCTGCCTCGTCTCACCGCCAGCCTCTGTCCTTCAGAAATCTTTTAGGTTTGAGCAGATGTGTTTTGCCTCGTCGTCCTTCTCTGGGCTCTGCCCAGTCATGTTGATAATCATGTTCATGGCCTGGCCATCACGCCCGGCGAAGGCCGTAGTCGCGGTGTCGACGGAGCTGACTTTGCCACGGGATATCAGTTCAAACGTGACCATGCTTGCCGCTTTCATCTCGTGGTTCCCCTCGGGGGCGAGAGCCTTGTGGAACATGTCGGATACTTCCTCTACCATCTTGAGGTCGAACGGATGGACGATGTTCGCCCCGCTGAACAAGTAACGCTTACCGGGGGGTGCCTTCGGGTTCGGGGACGTGTTGGAGACCGGGTACGGGATGACGCCCGTGGTGTTCATGATCGCATCCAGCTTGAGCAAGGGCTCGTTAAACGCCTGGGCGGCCTCCTTCGTGCCGTTGAAGAACATGGTAGAGACCAAGTTCGGAAGTGCCGTGATGGGCAAGACCACGACCTCGCCCCAGGCCATGGCCCTGGGGGAATATCCGCGACGTGAAGGACGTCACGACACCGAAGCTGTGGCCCGCGCCGCGGAGCGCCCAGAACAGGTCCGCGTTCTCCGCGTCGCTGGGCCGTCACCACGTCGCCGCCGGCCAGGACGGCCTCGCAGCCGCAGCAGCAGCACGTCGATGCTCAGCCCGTGCTGGCCCGTCAGCTGCCCGAAGGCGCCGCCGACGGCCTGTATTGGGTAACGGAGGAAGATGACGCATTTCACTTGACGTGGGGGTTCACTCTCTACCGCACAGAATACGGCGGGTCATCCGAGCAACGCTGGCAAGCGCTCGTTGCCAAGATCCAGGCCCAGGTAGCCGATAAGCTCGCCCCCCGCCCAGAAAGCGGCGGCGACGGCGACGGCGACGACGACGAGGGGCGGCCAGAAACCAGGGCGGCCCTGCTGCGTCTCTTCCGCCTGGACGCGCGCTCCGACCCGGGTCTGCTGCAGGGCAAGTCGATGGACGAGGTCCGCGCGCTGTTTTGGGACCGCGTCCGCGCCAACGTCCCCGAGCCCATGCCGCCCCAGCAATGCGTCTTCCTCCTCGCGAACAAGGATGTCCTCGGCGACGACGACGCCTTCGCAGGGGGGGCCGGGCGGGACGGTGATGCCGTGGGTCAAGGCGGTGCAGGGCGACTACCCGGCGGCCGACCAAGCGCCCTGGAACAACAGGATGGGGGCGCCGCGGTACTTTGGGTGGATGAAGATGTCGGCGGGCGCTGTGCTCGAATTATGGGACCAGGTCGGCCTCCGCGAACTGGAGTCCATTGCGCCCCCGACGATTGGGGGTATGCATCTTGTCACTTGGGACGGAGATGAGTGAGATGATATGATGGTGGGAGGTGCCATGTGACACAATTGAGAGCAATAAATAATACAATACATAAAGTACTATATAAAAGAAAGAAAGCAACGTAAATCTAGTCTATTTTCTATATACTACGCGAGAATTTCGCTTCATAAATACTCGCTTTCTCACATATCGTATCGACGAAATCTATATAAATAGTCAGGCTATCGAAGTGTCGATAAGCACCACCACCGCAACACCCCTGAATACATAAGCGTCCCGCCCCCCCTCTCATACGCACTGTCTACTCAACACTCCTCCATCTCTGCTCCAGCTCGTCCACCTGCGACACGTCCGCGACCGCGCCCGATCCCGCCGCCTGTGCCTGCTGTGCGTATTGCGCGCCCTGCTGCTGCTGGTCCAGCCCCATACGAGAGCGGGACAGCATCCTGCGGATCGGCAAAACGGTCTCGGCGAAGACCCGGCGCCGCTTCTCCGCGAACTCGATCAGCGGCTTCAGGTCCGGTGCCGCCTGCTCGGTGCCGTTGCACAGCAGGTACAGGTCGCGCATGAGGGGCGAGTACATCTCGCACATGGTGCCGTCCTCCTCGATCAGCGTATTTTTCAAGGGCATGAGCCCCGCGAGCCCCGCGTGCTTCCGCGCGAACTCGTGGTGGCACTCCGGGCAGATGGTGCACCCCTTCCAGCCGTACCAACGGCGGCCCCCCTGGGCGTCGCCGTCGCGGGGGCAGGGCGGAATCGCGGCGTAGACGTCGGCGTACGCCGCGAGCGCGGCCGCGGACTGCGTGTAGTAGGTCTCGCGCAGCAGCGGGACGAAGCAGCTGGCGCGCGGGTGCGCCGGGTTCATGCAGCAGGGCAGGGTGGCGCCGGGCGGGATGTTGATCTTGCGGCGGAAGAACTGGCTCAGGCCGAGGGGCTCGGCGACGCTCACGTAGCAGGAGCTGCAGACCTGGTAGCCGGCGCCGGGCTCGACGCCGTGTAGCGTGTACCAGACGCCGTCGGTGATGCCCGCGGGGTCGCAGAACTTCTCCTGGCCCAGCTTGGTGACGGCGGCCCAGAAGACCGACGAGTCCTTCAGGTCGTGGGCGCGCGACATGGCCGTGCTGATGTTGAACTGGGCCATGGGGCAGCGGACCTGCTGCTCCGGCGCGCGGGACAGTTGTTCGTCGGGCGCCCATTTGCTGGCGTCGGCGGTGTGGAACACGCGGTCGCAGAAGCATGCCGCGCAGAGGAGCAGCCAGTCGGGACCATGCACGGGTCGGAACCAGGCCTTGCCGTACGCAACAGTACCCTCCTGTCCGGGGCAGGCGGGCATGTCCAAGCGCGCCTTGGCTTCCCGGACAAAGGTAGACCAGTCGCCCTTGGGCCCCTGCTTCTCGTACTCCTTCTGGACGAAGGGGACGGCCAAGTCACACGACCAGACGGCCTCTGGCGCCTGGGATTCCGGATGCGGTCTGAAATAGGTGGACAGCTGGGGGTACACCTTGATGTGATCCTCATAGCACGCCTGGCACACCGCGAACCAAGAAGGGAACTCATTGAGCTTCGGAGCATACCACTTCGTGCCCTCGCTGCCCTTAGCGCCCGCTATCCCCTTACAGTCGGCGATGCGGCTCCGAAGCTGCATCCAGTCTGTGACGGGTTGAAGGTAGTCTGACGAGATCGCTTTCTTCCACAGGTCGTCTTTCATCCGCGGGCTACTGAAACGGCACACGCGAGGCTTCCCATCCGCAGGCGAGGAAACAGGGAAGGAGTCGCGGAATTGGGAGGATCCGATGTGGTCGGCATAGCACCTTGAGCAGATAAAGAACTCGGGAGCGGCGAAATGCGAGTACCAGGTCGTTGCGAATGTGACAGGTGCATCGATGCAGGTGGTCACTGACCTGGACACAGCTGAAGATACATATGTATGTTCCAGTTCGTCATCTTTGTCTGGTGAAACGCCATGGTCGTGGCTAGGAAAAGGGTAGTAGTAATCAATAGCGTATAGTTCATATGGCGCCACTGAAGTGCCAACTAGAGGTGACGAAGATGCACTTTTGATTTGGTCGGATGTTGAGTGGTCCCCTACTGGGCTTAAGTCCGCTGCTTGGCTGGAAGACTCTGCAGCGGCTGTTTCATCGTCCTGATTTTTCCGCTTAGCTGACTCAGAATCAGACGAAGAAGGCGTCCTCTGGTCGCCAGCGGATGATAGTGAGACTGATATCGGCCTCTTCGAGTTGAGTGGCGTCTTTGGTGGCTTCAGTGGGGCAATGGGGTTCGAACTGGATTCCGGCTCCGAGCCATGTCCATCAAACGACTGCCTGGACAGTGGCCGTACCATCACCGTATCGTCACCATGACCCGGCGAAGAGACTGTATCGGCATCTGTGAGTTGGATTGCGGGGCCCATCATCTGCTCCAGCAACTCCTCGATGTGTTCGTCTGGGCATGTTGGCGTCTTGAGCGGTGACATCGGGAAGAATGATAGTTCATTGGGAGATTGAGGGTTTGACACCGGTGTTTCTCCATCTGGCGGAGGTGAAGTGATAGCTACCGGTGGGGTCGGCGCAGGCGAAGCTTGAGGCTCAATCGCGGGCGACGGGGCGTAAGGAGGCGGCAACAAGTCCGGGGTTGAGGTCTCCAAAGAGGCTGTGGAATTATTTCCGGGGTGAACATTACTGTTATGTAGCGATGGGTTGGACGAAGAACGATGATTTGAAAGATCTGGTGAGAAAAACGGTTCGCGGGAACTGCTCCTGAAGCAGGTGGTTGACATAGGGATGGGATTGGTGGAGGAGGTCCTGGAGGACGAGGAGGGAAACTTGTCAGGTTGAGAGGACTCTCAAGCTAGAAAGTAGAGGTGACGATGCTGCAGTACTGGGGACGGTGCTGGGTGGTGTTGCACTAAGTTCCACAGGTTTGGCTGCAGGACGGGGAGGCAGCGGAGGAGGTTTGCTTCCATAGGACGAATGTGGTCTGCTAGGTGGTCTGTTAGGCGAGGGGGGCGGTGGTGGAAAGCTCAACAGCGTCGGCCTTTCTGTATTCCAATGAGGAGTAAGGCTGGACGAGGACACCGAGCGACGGTCGGGCCTTCGGCCATAGATGGCAGCATTCCCAAAGCCCATAGGACGTGGGGGGAGAGTCGGAGGCGGCCCCTCCGGGGATATCGGCGATGAGCCTTGGCTTCGGGGTGGTGGCCCGGGCGGCGGCGGGAAACTCGTGAGTCTGTACCCGTCACCGGAATAAGATGCTGCCAATGATGGCCGTGGGCTGCGGGGTGGCAGCGGAGGCCTATATCCGGCATCTCGGCCGTGGTTTTGCATATTCAGGGCGCCCGACACGTGGGACGGTGGGACCCCCGGACGCAAAGCAGCGGCCGACCGATCCAGACGTGGCCAAGCTACCTGGTTCAAGCTGCAGGACCTTTGAGAACGACGAGATACGGATGACTCGAATTCAAAGAAATGTACCGCATGCGTGCATATGTCAAGAAACACAGTCAGAATCACAATGTTTTTGGATAGGAGCGCACACAAGCTGGTGGTTTTCAGCTGGCAACAGGCACCACCAGTGGCTTGAAATAGCAGAACCCCACCGCATCAGCCCCGAAATTAGCACGACGAGCTAATATACGACCTTGGTATTTGGTCAGCCTCGAAAAAATAATGATCACGAGCCAGAATAGTCGGTCACCCAGGGTAGAGAAGTCAGGGTGATGCACTACATGCGTGACCTACTGGCGACATGAGATTGTGACAACGGTATCATTTCGGATACCATTCACTTCTAATCAGTGCTCTTGGACCATTCGTTACACTTGATTTAGATACTGGAAACACTTGCGATGAACCACTTGACGTCCAAGCGGGGTAAACAAAGTCGAGCAAAATGAGAATGACAGTATGGGGTAGATAAACCCCATTCTTGGCGCGATATCCATCTGCCTCGAAATAGTCGATCTGGTTCAAGAACGTCACCTGATCCATGCGAGGAGAAACCATGATGGCCAGATGGATGCGGGATTTGCCGACTGACCACATCGTAGTAGGTAAGTATGTCATGATGAACCCGCAATGATGATTTCTGGAAAATACACGACACCAGAACTTTCGCGGAATCCCGAAACTCCGGGAATCGGGGGCCAGGTTGGGATGGAGCAAAAGCAAGTCTGCATTCACTGTTGGTTTTCTGAGATGCCAGGGTCGTGTCGGCGTGTCGGTAAGAAGGGATTAGTTGCAAGAAGACCCCTGCCTGGTTCTTTGCATGGACGTAACCAAAGCATGGGGGAAGAGACATTCCCATTTCTGGTCTTCAGCGCTTCTCCCTGTGATGAGCAATATCGATCCCATTTCAGGATTACGCGATGGTCTTCGGTTGACTTTTGGGGCTGCCTTAGGGCACGGAACTAGGCTACAAGGCTACGAAGTACTTCACCACGGTGAAGAAGAATTCAAAAAGACAAAAACAGGAGACAGACAAGGGATAGGCTGACCCCGCGTGCGGCCCGTGGCAGGAGTGGAAGGTCGGTCATTTCTAGAACCGAGTTTAGCGCACCCGACCCCCTATTATCACTGGCAAGGAAGAGTGACGCGCTCAATGATCTACAGGTGATGGCGCCTTTCTCAAATCATCCAGCTGCCGACGCGCCGACGGGGCGCATTTCGAGGGCTATGAGTGGCCATAGTCCTTGTGGACAGCGGCAAGAGAGTTCAAGTCACAAGCACGGATCGAAAGAAACCAGGGATGGCGAAGGGTAGCGTGGGTAGGTGAGTATTTTAGGTGAGTACGTGTAGATACTGCAGTGGTATGCAGCCCGAATACACCTACCAACCCGAGTTGAGTGACAGCTGCATGGCGCATCACCCAACGCCCAGAAAACACGTGCATGTAACACAAAGGTGACAGAATGGGATACCAATAGCGCTCAACTGTTAGGAATCGAACCTAACTTCATGCATATTATCCCCTCAAGTACTCCGTACGCAGCCAAATGAGAATAAACTCGTTTCATGGACAAGTTGGGGTTTCATGAATCAATTTCGAGATGTCGTTTGTCAGCTTACGGCCGTTCTTTAGCTTTGGCACATACAGCAGTGGCTTGCGGATGATGTTGGCAATCCCCTCCGAACGAATGAGTGCCTTTCATTTGAAGCGCATGTATTCCGTAGCAGGTATTCAGTTCACGGCTTGACGGCTGGGTCTGTGAAGGAAGGGATGGATGTGCGGATGGGTCAATATCGCTTGACTGCAGTGGACATGTAAGCCGTAGCCGTGCTTACATACAAGAGAGGTCACCACCACCCGCTCTTATTCTCACATGATATGACCAGGACCTCTCCAACTGCACGCATGATCCTTTTCTAACCTATCCAGTGCATAATACCTGCCTAGGTACTGCCTAGTGGGCTGGCTACCTTGGAAGTTCTCTGCATGCCTTGCCTGTGCGCTGTATGCATTGGTTGACATGCGCCATGTGGAGCTGCTCGAGTAAACAAGAGGCAATATCAACACACGCGAGGCATGTCCAAATAAAAGATGAACCACGATTGATATTGGTGTTGACGCAAAAGCCAGAGAGGAGCCTTGACAGCCCTGCTTGGGAGGAAAGGTGGGAACTGGCAAGGGGTAGATCGGTTTTAGGTTAGTGCAGGTGGAGAGGGGAAGGGGGGGTTGTGGATGTCGTTTTGTGGATGTGTGGCCTTTGCTCTGAACGCGTCCAGTTGTCCAGCCTAATTGGTAATTGAATGGCGCAAAGTGGGCGTGGCGGTTCGTCCAGTTTGCAGTCTGCTGGATGGCAGTGGTGGCTCTCACCACATGGTGGTTGCATTCTGTTCCCTGTTCTTCATGTTCTTTTCCAGGAGAGGCTATGGTAAGCAGACGCAGACAGGTGTCGGCTGTGGTTTCCTTACCTAAGCCTAGCACCCGTAGCACCTCGCACCTAAGCTAGCCTGTTGCTGCAGCGCTGCTGGCTGCTCAAGTACTCGCTGCAAAAGCCTGCAACTGCCTGACTGCTTGCTGCACCTGGTACTGCACTGCTTCATGACCTTGCCTCAATCAAATCGACCCCCAATCATCAACCCCCCCCTGCCCCTCTCACACCCAAAGTCCCATTCATCTACGTGTAGCCTGCCGACTCTGACGGTTCAAGTCACTCAACTCACATTTGCTCATCTGTGTCGGAACCCACTTGATAGATGCATGCTGGACATATTACATACAATACATGTACATAAAGTAACCGACATCCAATTGTCCTAAGTTAGCCGGTCCATTTGATCGGGTGCACCTGTTCAACGGCTTCCTGTTCTGCTGTTAGGTTACTACTTCGTTAAAACCAAGCAAGATTTTTGGAGTTGGTCCTGGCTTCGCTGGGCCCGACTGCCTGCCACTAAACTTAAAGCCGCCCATCACCCGCTCTGCTCTGCTTCCCACTCGACGCTGGCTCGCCTGGGAACAGAAACCGCAACACGCGATTATCGTCTGGCCAAACCCCATCTCTCCAACCCTACTTTTTGACCCTCTTGCCTTGTTTCCTACGCCTACGCCTACACACTTTCAGGCGAGCCGGCTTGGGGTTTCTTGTTGTTGGGGCTGATATTCTCTTCTCTTTCTTCGAAATCCTCTCGGGTCTTGACTTCGGTGGTCCTCTCCAAAAAGGCAACAGCAAGAAAACTAGGCTAACCGGTCCTAAACCCTCCGAGCCCGACCAATCTCCCCCGTGGCTGCCTTCCATCAGCCATCAGCAGCAAGTCGTTCTCGCTCACCGAGTCAAACGAACAATTTGTCTCATTGCCATTCTTGTCCGAGTGGGCACTCAAACACACACTACTCACACATACATACGCCCGCCTGACATCTGCATGGGTTTTGGCATCCCTTGACCCTTTCTTCACCGTTCTTCGAAGCCCGTACGACTCTCCCAACTCAACTTCCCAGCACATGTTTTTGAAGCAGTAATCAATCTTCACGAATATGAGATCGACGCCTCGAAGGCCCAGCGAGGGCATGGAAGCCCAACAGGCCGTCGCTTCTTCCTCAACCCAGCAATCTGCGCGTTCTCGACCTCGCTCCAGTCAAACCACCATTTCCATGAACTGGGATGATGGAGACTCCCTATCCCCTCGCCCTCGAATGAAGTTCGAAGTCGCCGAATGCATCGAGACAAAGACCATCACCACCACTACTACCACGAAGCGGTCGTACCCACCATTGTTCGTTCGAGAGCCAAGATCCTTAGCAACCCTCGACTCCAAAGAATACCCGCTGGCTCAGAAACCTACGCCACCCGAGCTGGCCAAGTTTTCCTTCGATCTGGACTTGTATGGCGCCTTGCCGTGGCCTGGTGCCGACGAACAGGGGCAACATCACGAGGTATGTTTTGTTCCGTGCATATGCCTGCCTGGCATGATTCTAGATCCTTTCAAGTTCCCATCTGGCTGACACGTTACATTCCAGTCCTTCCAATCTACAGGTACCACTAGCAGCAATGAGCAAATGCAAGAAGGCAGTAAGACGGAGCCCGACCTCGACATTTCCCAGACTCGCCGCCGGTCATCCAAGGCCCCTATGGAATTGGCAACACGCAGATCTCATAAGATGGGCACCCGCTCCGCTTCCCCTATCGTATCAGGCTCGGTACGGAAAAAGTCTCAGAGGCCTGTTGCTAGACCGCAAGGCCCAAGTCTCTCCACTGCTGTCTCCGACAAGCTGAGGAGAACGTTGGCAAATGGGCCGCGTAGGGACGGTGATATCGAGCTTGGCGCCGCGGTGCGTCCTGCCAGCGGCTTTCCGGTGACTCCTGACACGACAGAACTAGCCGGACCTACTACCTCTCAAGACTACCCGGAAAGACCACACCGTCTTGGACGGAGCCACCTTGACTCGTTTGAGACGCCTGAATCCGATCCTAGCCAGGCCCATCAGCATGAATACTTTGATATTTCGAGCCCCGCCGGCAGCGACACCCATACTGTCTTCAGCAGCAATGTAGCGACACCGCCCATTACAGAAGCAGATCCGGAGCCCCTGACCGACGCCGACGAAACCTTGCAGCAGTCGATCCGTGCTCTGCAACATCCACGATCGATTAACACGCTGGCCGCTCAGGATGCGAGCCTGCCAAGCCCCCGGTTGTCCCCCACCCTCCAGGCTGCTCAGCTCCACACCACCGATCGTGAAGATGATGGCGACGAGGAAAGCATGTCAGTCGTTGTCCACGACGATAGCCAAGACATAGCGGACGAGGAATACGATCATCCGTCGGCTCTTGCCGAGTTTCGATCCCAATTGCTCAGCTCCCAGCATGCCAACTCTCATACTCTCCAATCCGGCATCATGGATAGTCGCTCGATGCTGGAGTCTTTTGATGCCATGCCTGCTGAGATGAAATCATTCATGATCTACCAGTTCCTTCGTCGATGCCCAAGAAAAACCCTGCATGTGGTAGCAGACGTTGTCGGCCCCGCACTCAAGTGTGACATTCTCAAGGACCTTCCTGGTGAACTGACGCTGCACATCATATCCTACCTTGATGCCCAAGACCGCTGCCGCGCCAGCCAGGTGTCCAAGACTTGGCGTAACATTATCGACAGTGACGAGACGGGATGGAAGGAACTATTCGATCGAGACGGCTTCACTCTCCCACCGGGCGAGTTAGACAGAGCCGTCAGAGAAGGCTGGGGCTGGCAGGACCCCGTTGGACCCGAGGGTTGTGAGCGTGACTTCAGCCTCCAAAAGCGGATGGCTTCTAGTGAGGCAGAACTCCGATCCTCGGCCAAACCCGATGCATCATCACCTTCTCAGGTGAAGTCGTCACGGGCGACCAAGCGTAAGAGGTTGGGCTTCCATAACATTAGCGACCGTACCACCAAGCGACGTATCAGTGACAACTTCCTGAAAAAGGAGAAGGAAGAAATCCAGGCTCCCCCCAAGATGCACAAGTCTGAGGGTCCAATTTCGGCAGCGAATGCAGCGGCTTTGGCTGTGCCAGATCCCCATATTGGACTCCAGAGTCTGCGAAAGCTACATCTCTTCAAGTCGCTTTACCGACGGCATTATATGATTCGCAAGAGTTGGACAAGTGGCAAGGTGCAGCCCAGCCATGTCGCCTTTCCTGCTCACCCTCGCCATGTTATCACATGCTTGCAGTTCGATGAAGACAAGATTATCACCGGTAGCGATGACCAGCTGATCCACGTCTATGATACCCAGACTGGCAAGTTGCGCAAGCGTCTGGAAGGCCATGAAGGAGGCGTGTGGGCACTGCAGTACGAAGGGAACACATTGGTGTCTGGCTCGACCGATCGCTCGGTCCGTGTTTGGGACATCGAGAAGGGGCTTTGCTCGCAGGTCTTCTACGGTCACACTAGCACTGTGCGATGCTTGCAGATCCTCATGCCGAAAGACACCGGCAAGGTCCAGGACGGTGCACCAGTCATGATGCCACCGAAGCCTCTGATCATTACCGGATCGCGCGACAGCCAGCTGCGAGTATGGCGCCTCCCTGAAGCCGGTTCAAGACGTTATATTCAGACCGGCCCACCTGCCAACGATGCCGACTGCCCCTATTTCATTCGTACGCTTCAGGGTCATACCCACTCGGTTCGCGCCATCGCTGCACACGCCGATACTCTAGTGAGTGGCAGTTACGACAATACGGTTCGAGTTTGGCGCATCAGCACTGGGGAGACCGTCCACGTACTCCAGGGACATTCGCAAAAGGTCTATAGCGTGGTACTGGACACGGAACGCAATCGTTGCATTTCGGGCAGTATGGACAGCTTTGTCAAGATTTGGGACCTCGAAACGGGCAGCTGTCTTCATACTCTTGAGGGACACTCCCTTCTGGTTGGATTGCTGGATCTCCGTGATGAGCGCTTAGTGTCTGCCGCCGCTGACTCAACCCTGCGTATCTGGGATCCGGTTACTGGACGGTGCCAGTCCACCCTGACTGCCCACACGGGCGCCATCACTTGCTTTCAACACGACGGTCGCAAAGTCATTAGCGGCAGCGATAGGACACTCAAGATGTGGGACATCCGCTCAGGAGAGTGCATACAAGACCTGCTTACAGACCTTAGTGGGGTCTGGCAGGTGCGCTTCGATGAGCGACGATGTGTTGCCGCTGTGCAACGAAACCAGTTGACCTATGTAGAGGTACGTTTCCCCCTGCTACTCATCCTATCATGTTGTTTTGACCTCTCCATACTAACTTACTCCGGTAGATACTCGATTTTGGCGCCGTTCGTGACGGGAAAAACCCTGCCGAGCTCGGCAAGCGAATCGTGCTGCAGTCGAATGAGCTTACTCGAGAAGCTGAAACCGAGGATAACAACTGAGGTGCTCAGCCTTGATTCGTTATGGCGACAATTCCAGTGCAGGCTTCCAGCTGTCTTTGCGAACACGTTCATCTCGGCGGCCGTTGGTGTGGCCAATGCCGCAATTATTCGCATTTGCAAGTCGTGTCAGAGTCCCAGCAACTCGGACTCTGGTGTATTTCATTTCCTCTTTTGCGGTTCGTCGATACGAACACGACGTTATTCTTTGAACTGCTTGTCATGGCATGGCGTTGGGGCAAGCGAAGCTTATAGGGTATCATGGCCCGGCATTGCTTATATGAAGTGAGCGAAACATTGGCTCTATGACCAGAGCGTGGGTGTCGTGACAGGTGACCCTGCGTTGCAAGCGAGGCGTTTAATGGAGAAATATTGGTATTTCCAGCATGCAGGGAAGCGTACCAGGACCCCCTGGAGGCTTTCTTTGAAGTGTTCTATTTACAGAGGTGGCAAACAATGGTGTCATGGAAACCTGCATTACATTCAAGATGGACAGCATAAGTTATGATTGTTTTCAAGCATTGTGTAGGAGTTTTACGGTTGACTTTCTATAGTAATGAATGTTTGGTGTCGTTTTATGTATCTGCTTCCCAAATAGGGACGCTCAATGAACCTACCTTTATGATATGTCTTTGTCCAGTGCATATTGATTGCCACGATTGACTGCCCGTGATCGCATCATCGTCGTCAATGTTAAACCCCCTTGCCTTGCAGCCCAAGAGGTGACTGCGTAGACACGAGATATGTGCCAGCTGCTGGCCCGGTCGCAGATGTAGTCCGAATCCTTTTGCATCAATATCCTGGATGTCCATCACTTCTCAAAATACTTAATCTTCAGCTTCAATACATTTGGTTATTTCTCGGTTATATCAGATGCTCGGCTTATCTCGATTAGCAAGTCCTCAGACACGTCTGCTCAATAAGCGAGTCCTTTAGATGGGATACCTGAAAATAGACCAGTTCCCTAGCACTGGGAGTCACTGTAGTCTTCGCACATATAGTGCCTCTCCTGGACGTGCTGGTCTGCCACAGTCCTGGTGGTGGTTGCAGGTGCGGAACCACTACGGCAATCATACCCATCATCTCCGATAAGGTGACCGCTCTGATCGGCAAGAACGTGACGTCTCTGGCTCCCCTGACATGGCCCCAAGCAATGGAGATCTCACTCCAAATGCTTCCTGAAAGCTGCCACTGGCGATTGGTAGGAGGGGGGCTGTGAGGAAGACCACATTCGGTTTGGACATGACGATCAGGTCGTGCCATCCATCACCGCCAGGATGGTCTGTCAATATGCTTGGAGCAAGTACCTACCACCCGGCTCGAAGTACGACGGAGATGCGGAGAAAGCTTCGACTGAATGCGAACACGAACGCGCGACAGGCAGTACAGAAACCGGGGTCCCGGGCTCCGTATGCTTGACTGTCTATGGACTGCGGCTGCCTGATACCTGGGGGTACCACGGCGACCCAGCACGCCATTGCGACACATACATGACTTGTGAAAAAGGGGGTTTTCGGTCAATGATTTCTAAGCAACATTCGATACATTGTGGAATGCACAGCAAGACTTGGAGTCTTGGGGGGGTGATGGTCGGAGGGGGGTGAAGTTCACAATGTGTTATTGGTGTCCATTCCGCGGAGTTGCTCGAATTACGTACGTTGCGAACGATCTGGATTTGTAAGTCCAACCCCAATACCATGGCACGATTCGAATTCAGATCATACGAGGCCGTGTGACAATGGGCGACTTTCAGATCAAATAGAATGGCCTGTGAAGTACGGCCAGGTCGGCGGTGGTATGTCTGCTTGAATCCCGCATGTGAGTATTTAGGCGACTGGTTTACTTCAGACATAGACCAACATTTAATAGTTCCCCAGCCCGAACAAGATTATTCGCCTTTCATATCTCATAATTGCGGCAGGCAGTTCCCCCAGAACCTTCGATCTACTTGCCACTTATTTCTGCAGGTGGTTGAGGATCACCGCTTTCCGCAATATAACAACCCCAACATCGAAGTTGCAAAAATGACAATGCAAGGTTAGCAGCACTCCTACCATAAAACTCAATCTGCGCCGGTACTGACAAGTATACAGACATACCCAGCTTTCCATTCGCTCGTGAAGAGACGTATCACCCCTCGCCCATCTATGCCAGACTTCTCAAAGACGCCCCCATCTCGCAGGTGAAGCTGTACGATGGCAACCTCGCCTGGCTCCTCACCAAGCACAAGGTCTGCTGCGAGGCCCTCTCGAGCCCCAAGCTCAGCGCGGACCGCCGGGCCCGGGCTACCCCGAGATCCACGCGGGGCGGCCGCAAGGCCAAGGAGGCGATCGTGACGTTCGTCAACATGGACGACCCGGGCCACGCGGCGCAGCGGGCGATGCTCGAGGACGAGTTCACGCCCGAGATCGTGGACCGCAAGCGGCGGCCCATGATGGAAGAGGTCGTGGACGCGGTGCTGGAAGGCTTCGTCGCGAAGGGCGAGGAGCTAGGCAGACGGCAGGAGCCTGTTGATCTCGTCAAGGAGTTTGCCCTCCATGTGCCGACGTTGATCATCTACAGGGCCCTCGGCGTGCCGGCGGGGGATGTGGCGCGCCTGTCGCGGGACAGCGAGATCCGCAACAGCACGAGCCGGAACGCGGCCGAGACGGCCAATGCGGAGCTCCAGAAGTACATCGCCGGCCTCGTCCAGCAGAAGAAGATACAGCAGCAGCCAGGGAGCGAGAACGACGAAGACATCATCAGCAAGCTGGTGGCCGAGCAGTTGACGCCCGGCCATCTCACTGAGGACCAGGTCACGGCCCTGGCGTTCCTCGTCCTGACAGCCGGCAACGCCGCGCTGATCAAAAGCATCGCGCTCGGCGTCCTGACGCTGCTCCAGCACCCGGCCCAGCTGGCCGACGTCCGGCGGCGGCCCGCGGCGCTGGCGGCCCAGGTCGTCAGCGAGGTGACGCGCTTCCACACGGCGTCCGGGCTGAACAGCCGGCGGGCGGTGCGGGAGGACGTCGTGATCGGCGGACAGATCCTGCGACGGGGCGAGGGCGTTATCTGCGCCGTGCAGGCCGCGAACTGGGACGGCGAGAAGTTCGCGGACCCCGACTGGTTCGACATCTACTGGTGGGCGTCCGGAGGAATGCGCCCTGAGGAGACGCTGGGGTTCGGGTTCGGGCCGCACCGGTGCCAGGCCGAACACTTCGCGCGGGCGCAGCTTGAGATCGTCTTCGTCAAGCTGTTCCGCCGGTTGCCTGGCCTGCGCATGGCGAAGAAGGAGATAGAGTTGTCGTACTCGGAGCCTACTATGAATGTTGGTGTTGAGGAGTTGCCGGTGTACTTTAACTAAGGGATTTCGCTTGGGGCCGTCGGTGCGACCCGAAATGAAAACAAGGGTCAAGGGTTATGCTAGTTCCTTGTCCTGACGACCATCCTGTCTAGGTGCACGTTACATTACCACGCCATGGGTCAGGTCTCAGGATGAAAGACAACTCACAGTTGGAAAGTAAATGGATCTTACTAATGATTATTTTGTACTTATCACATTTAGCGGCATAGATCCATGGTTTTCCGCAAGCTAATATATATATATATATATGTGTGTGTAGAAAGTAATTCCCTGATGTACCAAGTCATTGTCCAATCCCTGTCGTTCATAATCTTACAATATCAGTCGCTTCGTGTCCTGTTCGAAGCTGTGAGAATCATTTTCTCGAGCCCTTGCCCTTTCCTATTTCTTTATTGTAGCCCCAGTCTGGTCCCCACAGTCGTACATCATCATTCGCAGAGGACTCATGGACCGTAATCTCCTTCAGCACAGCGATGCCACTTCCCTTAGCGGCGACCTCCTCGGGCTGGGCCGGGCGGACACTCGACGCCACCGAATCATCGTGCCGCAGGATGTGCTCGTCGCTGTCCCAGGCGGCCGTGGAGGAGCCCAGGCTCTTCTCCGACACCTTGGCGCGCGAGCCGCTCTTGAAGTGGCCGTGACCGCCGTTCTTGGGCGTTAGGTCCTGGAGCTGGAACGCGCCCCGCCGGCTCTGCGACTTGGAGCACGAAGCCGTTGCGCCTGCCCCGCCACCGCCCGTCCCGGACTTGTTCCCGCTGCGGCCGCTGCGCGAGCGCGACGAGCCCGTGACCCAGTCCTTGGTCCACTTGAAGGCCTGGAGGACGGCTCGGATCTTGGGGTGGATGAAGGGCATGTTGGTCACAACGATGGCGACGAAGGTCTCGCGGCAGGCCCAGCGGGAACCCTCGGCGGCGCCTTCGGGTCCGGACTGGAAAGCGAAAGTATATGTTAGTCTTCGAACTGGGACAACCTATGAAACGAGAGACAGAAAGGGGGAGAGCGAGAGACGAACATTGAGAATCACATGTGCACGGATGCAACCGGCAATGCCGATGAACAAACCACCGCTGAACAGAGCCATCAAGGGAAGACGCTTGCGGAGTCCGATGTTTACCTGCCATAGCAACTAAGAAGGGGGTCACAGATTGCCGTGGTTAGTGTATTGTCCTCTGAGCGTATGTCATGTAGGAGTGAGTCGGATCCTTACCGGCAACGGAATTGAGAGCAAATACGCATCAGTCAGCACATTGAAGACTATCACCACCAGCACATAGACGCTCGATAGGGTGGGTTGGCAAAGGTCTGCGGGTCAATGAAATGTGAGCATTGTAATCGACAAAAGATGCGAGTGTATAAGTAATGGGTAGAGGGGGTAGGCGACTTACTTCCGGGGTTAGGATAGATCTGCCAGAACTTGGGAAGCGGTTGACATGAAAGAAGGATAGACAAGGCCACGATGATATACGTGGCACCTATCACGTAGAACGCAATGCTGATTAGGAGCCTTGACCGTTTGATGCTTGTTCGCTCACTAGGTTGCCGAAACCCGTCAGCATTCTGCAAATACATTACAAACCCGAGAGCAGGGGAAGAACCTACAATAGCCTCTTGTAGGAGGTAGCAAGACACAGCTTTAGCGACCAAAGGATGAAGGCGTAGAACGACCATCCTATGACCTGGATCTTGGACCCCCACACCCGCTTGTAGAATTCGTTCGAGTTGGGGTCGAGGCGGGCACGTTGCTCGTCCGTCACTGCATGAAGAAGAAGCTTGAGGTTAGTCATCACGGTTTGACAGGTAGGGCAGGCTTACTCACTGTAACTGTTGGTGAGGCCGTCAAACATGGCTCCCACCAAGTATGCAGCTACCGTCTCAGCAACGAAAACAAGCTGCAGCCACATGCATGAATTAGCGACTGCATTTCTCGCGTGCCAGAGAGTCGGGAGTAGCCCATGACGGGAGCTGCTTGGTAGTCGTCGTCGGTCAGGCTTCTAGCCAGAGGGAAACCTACACCACTTATGCAGACCAAGTAATCGTCAAAGGCAAAGTTGCGAATGCCCACCATCTCCCAGCGCACCCAGATCCGGAGGCCGATGACCCAGAGTCCCAGGCTCAGGAGAATCCAAGCCTCATTCTCCTGCCCGCCCATAGTTGCGTTTTCAGTCCGAGACTGTGTGTTCCTCGTTGGAGGGTGGGGGGTTGCTTCTGGCAAGGCACAGTGCGTGTGTGTTGACCTGGCTATGCAGTGCAATCCAGTGCAGGCATGGAAGTAGTATAATTCCACGGGAGAATTATTAAAGAGAGGAGGGAAAGAATAAAAAAAGAAAAGAGGGCTGACGCATGAGGTTCTGGGTTGACCAATACACTGGCTGTTATAAGTAAAACACCAGTGCCAATCTGCCGGGCGTACTTACTTTGACAGGCGGGTGAGGCGGATGCCAGCTACGCCTCTGACGGTAGGCTCCGGTCTCGCAAAACTTTAAGGGGCTAAAAGCCAAACGCCACCGGTTCGCCCTAGAACAAATAGTAGTCGAACTGACTAGAGGACGTCTCCAATGGCTGCAATGAAGCACCCGTCTCTGGCTATAACAGTAAGCCCATTATAGTAATACTACTGACTATAGTGTATGTTGATCATGGTGATCGCCACTTGAGTTGCATTGCCTTGGGGCTAATGAGGTCTAGCAAAGGGGTGATTAGTCAAGGAGAGAAACACGACGCCAAACCCCTCGCGAACCTGGCCCGAATCAGTCTCGTATTATCGGCTCTCAAACCGGAAACATACTAAGTCTTCAGCCCGGCGAGGCATGCGGGGCCAACTGCCTTATCGCGTCCACTAGGACCGACGATAAGTAGCACCTTATTGGGCCAGGCTTAGCGCGGGTTTTCCAGCTCCTCCTGAATCTGCAGTAGCTGCGAAGGTGGATGACCAACGCCCCCCGTTGCTGAATCAGACTAGTAGGTTAGACCGATAAAATGTATTGCGGGGGAGCACGGGAGACCGGAGTGGGCGAAGAAAACCAGGTACATACTAACTAGATGGTGCCAGGGGTTCTTCATTATACGCGAGACATTGTCGGGGTTCACCCCGGGGCACCAATAACCGAGCGACCAATGTGGACGCATAGCACATGGCATTTGGGCATTAGGTATTCCCGCATTCCCCATTGCCGTAAGCACTACTCCGCTAGATTCAGCCCAAAGAGCGGGTCAAACCTATAAGCGTTGCTGATGACTGGAACTAGTCGTTCGCATGCCTTGGCGCCTACTTGTTCGAGTCTACCGTCGCACACCTGTTTATCTTGCAGTAAATAGTCGGCCAGTATGTGCTTGGCTCTGTCCCTGGAAATAATCTGCGAGGGGTCCCAGTCTAGCCGGCGCCGTCTCGGGTTGGTACCTAAACTGATTCCGTCAACATTAGACCCGCAGAGCCAAGGTTCCTCTGCCGCTAGCCCCCTGTCCCTCGACTGCAATGAACCGATGCTGTACTTATATAGCTCTTGCCACCTGACACCTGCAGCATGACCGTTGGTACAAGACACAGTGACACACTGGCAGATGAGGGTGGTGGGGCTTCATGCACTCCCCTCAATCCCCTCCAATTTTGATGCACACGTTGCAGGCCTGTACGGCTGGGATGGCCGGGCCTACACGAGAAAAAGGAAACAGACTCTGAGTGATGGGCCCGATAAAGAATGTGAACATAAGTTGATGATATCCTGCTCGTAAATCCTCTGTCTCCTTGCTTCCTCTCAGCGTCACTTTAAAGCAAGTCTTGTGTCTTCTTTCTGACTGTTTTGTTTTGTTTGTCATCCAATCTTGACCTTGGAGCAGTAATTATGGCCTTGTACGACTTCATTGTTGTGGGCAGTATGTCTATATTTCCATATCAATGTGGCCTTCCTTGCCTTACTGACTATATGATTGAAGGTGGCCCTGCGGGCAGTGCCCTCGCCTCCTCCATCTCCCGTACCAGCGCCAAGCCCTCGGTGCTGCTCCTTGAAGCGGGCGGCAAGAACTCGGACCCCAATCTCCGCGTGGACGGAAAGCGGTGGCTCACCTTCACCAACGAGGAGATGAACTGGGGGTTCAAGACAGCGCCACAAGAGCACTGCGACGGCCGGTCGATTGACTACTCGGGCGGGCGCGGCCTGGGCGGAAGCTCGGCCATCAACTTCGGCGTCTACACCATCGGCGCGTGGGACGACTACGACGAATGGGCGCGCGTGACTGGCAACGATACTGCATTCGGCTGGAACGCCAGTAAGTGTCACCCTCCCCGTCAAATCTTATCTGGGAAAATGTAAGACTGCTCTGACAATCATCGAAAAGTGCAAAAGCGCTTCAAGCAGCTCGAGAACTTCAGCAAGAAGCGGCCGGCGCACGTGGCGGAGAAGTTCGCCAAGCCTGACATGGCGAACCACGGGACCGACGGCCTGCTTAACGTCGGATTCTCGGCCGAGTGGGAGGACGACGTGGTGCCGATGCTCGAGGTCTTCGAGAAGGGCGGCTTCCCGATCAACCCGGACCACAACTCGGGCGACCCCATCGGCATGTCGGCGCTGATCAGCTCGGCGCGCAACGGCAAGCGCTCCACGGCCCAGGACCTGTACGCCGACAAGCCCGAGAACCTCACGATTATCACCTGTCAGAAGGTCCGCAAGTTGATTCTGGAGGGCCGCAAGGTTGTTGGTGTCGAGACTAAGGATGCGAAATGTGAGTGAGTCCGGCGTAACATTGTGCCACTGCTCACTCCCAGTGAGAGTTTGCCATGTGGCTGACTTGATTCTCAGATCATGCCAGTAAGGAGGTGATCATTTCAGCGGGTGCTCTCAACTCACCCGCCATCCTCATGCACTCCGGCATTGGACCCAAGAGCCAATTAGAGAAGCACAACATCCCCGTCGTCCTCGACGTCTCCGCCGTAGGCCAAGGGCTCCGCGACCACAACTTCTGCCCCCTGGTATACTCCCGAAGCGAGACCAGCACCGCCCGGAAGGCCTTCTACGGCGACCAGAAGGCCATGGACGCCGCGCTGGAGCAGTGGAAGCAGGACGGCACGGGCCCGTGGTCCAAGTTCGCGTGCCAGGCAGGCATCGGCTTCTTCAAGCTGCCGGCGCTCCCCAGCCACCCGGCCTTCCGGGCGCTGCCCGCGTCCGAGCAGGCCCTCCTGCAGAAGCCGACGGTGCCGCACTACGAGGTCTTCACGCACTTCCCGATGCACTGGTTCCTCCACCAGTTCCCGCCCGAGAAGCTGAATTATTCGTGCCTGCTCGTCTTCCTGTACAACGCCCAGGCCCGCGGCGAGGTCACGCTGCAGTCGGCCGACCCCGAGGTCCCGCTCCGGTTCGACCCGCGCGTGCTGAGCGAGGCGTTCGACCGCACCGCCGCCGTCATGGCGCTGCGCGACGTCCTCGACCGCGTCGTCCGGAGCGCGGACTACCAGAAGGACACGTTGGGGGGGTTGGCGGCGCCTGCGGGCGACAGTGACGAGGAGTTGCTGGCGTACTGGAAGTAGGTATTAGTTCCATTTCACTGACTTGTTTCCCCTATCCTCCCACACCACCGGCCAGCCCCCTTTTAAAGTTACGAGCACATGGGAAATTAACAATTGAAAACAGGAAAACCATTTCATCGTCGTGGCACATGACGGGTACGTTGAAGATGGGTCCCGCCGGCGGTGCCCCTGATGCCGTGGTGGACCCGGAATTCCGCGTCGTGGGAATCGAGGGGCTGCGGGTGGCCGACATGTCGGTAGCCCCCGTGCTGATCAGCGGCCACATCCAGGCGGCGGCTTATGCGACCGGCTTGACGTGTGCTGAGAAGGTGGCCCAACAGCATGGGCTGAATGCCGGCCTAAGCTAACCAAAAAAGCACTTCACCGGGCCTATTGTGGACATAGATCGATAGATGCGTGGAGCGCTTTCGTTTAGCGAGTCGGGTTTGAGCTAGAGACACTCACAGTCAGCTTTGGTGGGCATATTTAGAGGGGACATATACCAATGCATGAAAGCAATCTTGTTTGAATTACTCACTTTTATCAACTACGCGTAGTAATACTTGACTTGGCCTTGAGTATTGCAAATACGCTAGGCCTCTAGCGGCTGTGACTGGGAGGCGACACTAGCGATTGGACTGTATCCTGGGAACAGGGAGATTTATGTGATCACGTGGTAATAGCAAGGTCAGTTTGTCAGGGGCGGTAAGACGGCTTCTGTAGGGCTGAGATTAGAACTGTTCGTACGGTCCTGAGACGTCGAACTATGCAGGTCCCATGGTCAGCGTTCCTCAGTGAAGATGAACCCTCACTTCTTCGCACAACCGAGGTTAGCCGCCGTTTGTGGCTGCGTCTTTATTGCATTCTCCGAAGGATCAGAGATTCTAGTGCTTATATAATTCTCTGTGCCACATGAGGATGCCGCATGGAACATCTTTGACATAGACTAAACTTACTTGATTACACAGGCGGCTTTACGCTCGGATTTTAGCCCTTGTTCGATTCATACCTCCTTTCCTGGCTGGTACTCAAGGTGCTGCCAAACCCATTTGACATGATGCCCAAGGTCATCTGCGAACAGTAATCCTTCTGATATTTCCCATTATGTATAGCAGAGCGGTCACTGGCCCCTTTTGTTGCCTTATCCCGGTACTCAGCCAGCTCTGCCAAGTATTACGCATAGTGTCGTGAGCCTCTTATGATCACAAGTTGAAATCTCTTCGTGTCATTCATATGCCCTCAGGTCGTATTCCATCGTATGAACCATATAAAATCAATAGCTGTCAAGCTTATAGTTGTATTTTAGGCATTATAAATACTTATAAATAGATGCACACAGATGCTGGAATATTTCAAGCGGATATCAGAGTATCAACAGCCACAGCCAATATGAAGCAAGGACTATACAAATTCTGAATTACCATCACTCATCTACCATAACCGTTTTTCCAGATGGCACCGAACTCTTTTTCGAACCCCAGGAGTTGCCGTCGTGATCGGATCTGGTTATTACTATCAGGTTGCCAAAATGCTGACTCGAGCATAGAATACTGAAGATTTCGTGAAGCTATTGGGATTGGAAAAGCCACTACACTTGCCTATGCACGCAATGGGACCCGCAGACTCGTTCTAGCCGACCTCAACGAGTCCGGGGTCCAGAAGACAGCGCTGCAGGCTAAGCAGGAGGCAACCCATGATGAATTCGCTGTCATCGCGCTGCACGCAGATGTACGAAGATACGCAAGCGTGGAGAACGTCTTCGAGACGGCTGTCAAGAAGTTTGGGCGGATCGACTACAGCGTAACCACCGCCGGTGTAAGTCCAGACATACGAGCAGTCCTTTCCACATTTCAAGCATATGATTCCGTTTATACGCTAATGTGTATCACGAAACAACAAAGATCTTCAAAACTCAAGGCCTCCTCGCCGATAACGCCCTCGATTTCTATGATGACGTCCAGGAGACCAACGACAAGGGGATTCTGCACCACACCAAGGCCGCCATCCGCGTCATGTTGGAGCAAGAAGCTCTGGTGATCCAAGACGTCGACCGCGTCCATGTCATTGGCCGCGGCGCCATCGTGAACGTGTGCTCCATCGCCGGCTTGGTGGCAGTACCCGGCAACATCGAGTACGTGGCTACCAAGTTCGCAGCAGTCGCCTTACCAAAACAGCTGGTACGTATTTGCAGCTCTGCATTTTTACCCCCTATTGTGCGTGTTTCGCGTGTGCTTCCATACGATTTCGTGTGTTTCTGTCTTTCTTTTATCGTTTTCTCCTTCACCCCTTAGCCAACGTGAACCGAAGTCAACTAACCAATATGCGACCACTAGCAAGCGAATACGGCAGCTCTCAGATCCGCATTAACGCTGTTCGTCGGGGGCCATCGAAACGCCCTTGCCGGAGCGTCTCGTCGCTACCGCACCCGAGTCTAGGACTGCCTTGTCCCAGGGCGCCTCGCTGAAGCGCTTGGGTGATGTGGAGGAGGTTGCGGATGCCATTCTGTTTCTCACGAGCAACGTGGGCAACTTTGTCCATGGCAGTACTATGACGGTCGATGGCGGATATGCCAACAATGGTCCCATGTAGGGGGTTGGGAAACAGATAATTACTTGCCTTATCACGCTTTTCCTTCGGTCTTTTCCGTTTAGCAATATTCTTTAGTCTTTTCATTCAATTTCTCTAGCTAATTACAATATCACATCTTCCACATAGAGAAGAGACTCGTAACCAGCAATCACGTCACTCATATCAATGCCAAGCATGCATGTTATGTAAATAGGGGTCACGTCACGAGACCCGCGAATCTGATCACCTGATATTCCCAATAAGCTTATCGGAACACATTTCAAGAGACGAATGTGCTACCCGTGTCCAATATCCCTTAATACCAAGTATCTTTGTAAAGGTAACACAGCTGAACTTACCCATCCAGAGCTGTACCACGTATGAGGTAGAAACTTTTCATCTACTGAAAGATCAGATGCGTAGTGCGACACATTCATCAGGAGAGGTTACAATGATGGCATGACCTAAACTGATCTATCCGAGCAAAGACTAACTTTGATACCTCATGCACGGCAAAAACAAATCGGTAGATTGGTTTCATCAACCAGAGATGCTAATGCTCAAATGGATTATGGTTGAGCCCAACTCGCACACTCAATTTAATGTTTAGTGCTCTACCCCTGACTGCAATGTTTAGCGTTCGGAACTAACGATGTTCCGTTTTGTATCATGTGCTGGTCAATGCTCTGATGAACATCTCATCCTTGGACGCATTTTTGCTTCTCTAAAACTCGTCAACGTTAGATCAAGCTATCCTGGAGTTCCCAGTCGACCAATCCAGAAGGCTTCATTTCATGGTGCTCGATCACAAACCAGCTGTTGTTGCGAGGAATCTCATATTCTTCCACTTATTCAACGAAGCCGCCACAGAGAAGGATGAAGAAAAGGCTCATCACTTATTCTGCGCCTTGGCATATCCGTTCACTGTGTCAATTCTCCCACCATTCGCCTGGGAGAAGCTACAGAAGACAATCAGGGCACTGCTGTATGACCTTGAGGACGAGAATCAACCGATATCGTGGGCTCATATTGCAAGAGAGGACATCAAACCACTGTGTCACGTACTGCGGCAATGGCAGCCAGTCCCAAAGGGACCTTATTCCACCAAGAAAATACGCGTCTTAGTGGATCTAGGCCAGGTCGTTAACAACATTGAATATTGGGAAGGAGGTAGCAAACTCGACCGCCGGTTCTTTCAAGACTTTGGGACTGTCGCATTGCCCCTGTCAGACGCTGAAAGAATCGAGCCCGATCTGGCTAAGCTACTGAGGGCATATTGCAATAAGGCTTCGGGAAGCAAGGCTCAACTGAGCACATATATCAACAGGACTTGGACAACCAACATCACAATGATCGATCTTGACTGGGAAAAGAAGGAGAGTATGAAGATCCTGATATGAGCATGATGCCACTCATGACGGCGGAAATGTTAATTTCAGCCATCGATGAATCCTTCAGCGGGAGTTCTTCGCCAAAGGCAGCGCGGTTGAACTCATGGCAAGATACTTCATGCTGGTAGCGTCCAGGTTTAGTCGCATACGCGAACAGCTTCAAGTCGAGATGCGAATATAGGAGATGGCCGATGGACTGGAGGGTATGAGACACGACCCACCCCAAAGCCCAGAGCTTGGTAGCGACATCGCCTCTAGAGACAGAGCTAAACCTCGGAAGCGATTTCATGTCATTCACATGAGCAACATTCCGTGGGTCTCCCTATATCCGAAGTACGCAACGGTGCATTCGAGAATCCAGCTGACAACCAATGTAGTGACTACACCGGAGGTCCACTTACATCGTTTCTATATGGCGTACCGGTGCTGAAAACGGGACATGGAACTGGCCTGACGGCATCAGTGTTGAAGAACCCTCCCGATGGGATTCGATCAACCAGTACCTTGCCGAGTATCTCCTGATGTACGACCGGAAGATGATCGAGTCTCACTTCCACGTGAAACTCTCGCGCACCACAACCGAAGGCTACGAGGATGCTATGTACCCACTGATGCCATACTATAAGTGGGAGCGCGTGCCAGGTCCATCGAAGCCCATGGAATATGAGCAGCTCATGCCCCAGGCCTCGCTGACGAAGTGGCTTTATTCGCATTTTCTCAAGATATGCATACCTTACAAACGGGGACCGGCCTTTGACCAGGTTTACGCGCCCCTCAACCTGACTATGTTCATGCGAATCCTCGTTCACGTGTCGGAGCTTGGCTATCCAGCCCACTGGCTTTTCACGTTGATCAACAACCTTCTCGGTGGCGAAGTGACGACAACGGCACGGGCGCCTCGGAGATATGTGCTGAAGACCCAGGACGTCGACAAGGCCTACCACCTTCGGAAGATGTCGGTCGAGCCCTGCAAGATGGAGTTCGCTACTCTTATCAGCCTCTGGCAGTCACTGCTTCCGTTTGGCCTGATCACATCCAACAACGTGCTCGCACCGATCGAGGAAATCCAAGAACACACCGTCGAATTCCCTCCATTCTCCCACCCCGAGTCCAGCTACGTCCCGCACTTCATGCTGGTGTTCTGGAACCGGCAGAAGCTGGAAGAGCCCCCGGCCAACATCTGGTCGCTGCTCCTGGACGACGAGACCGGGGACACGACCACCTCCGCCCGGTCCGCCAGGAGCGAGGCTGTGCGCATCGTGACCACGTCCCAGTGGTCTACCGATCGCGATGCCGCGACGTTCTGGCTGCGCCGGAGCGATATGGCGGAGATGGTTCGGGACGACTGGCTTCTCTACGTCTGGCAGACCGATTTCTGGGACAGGCAGTCTAGCGGGTTGAGTTTGAAAAGCGCAGAGGTAACATCGCGCCCCTTCGGGGATGCCGAGTAGGATTCATTGTACGGATCCGATGCATTGCGGCCAGTGTCTCAGATTGTTTATTTCGAATTTGGCTGCGAATGGAACTCGGGTTTCACTCATGCAGTACCGGTTTGCTAAAACCTCAGAGCTACCAGATCAGGCATGTCTTTGTTAGGGAGGTCAAGAGCGTCCCATGCTGGAGCCTTTCCGCCTGGGCAGTAGCTGGTTATCTGTGAAGCGAGGCAGTCAACAGACGATGGCCAACGGCAGAGGCTATGCCGGGCAGGAAGGACAAAAACATGCTCCAAGCTGATAAGGCACTCGTCGGTGGACCGACACAGCATAAAATGGAATCTGTGAAGTGCTGGAGAGACATAGAGGATTCGATAGGTTGTTTGGTATCCATTTGGGCGCTTGCTGGATTGACAGTGTCATGGCTGAGTTCGTGGTTTGAGGGGCTCTTTCTGGGTAGGAATTCTGCCGCATTCTCGGAGATCCCACAGCCAATGCTTCATTCAGTATGTGTACCCCACACCATACACTTGGCGGTTTGCTGCAGTGTCATTTGATACCTCTCGTAGGCTAAACCAGGCAACCACTGTTTGCCTTGTGAGCCGCCTTGTGGGGGGCGCAGGCAGTGCTGCTGCTATAATTAGGTAGGTTGCAGCCTGCTGTCTGGAGCCTTTATTGATACGTGCACCTACATGTACCAGACGTATGTGTGTCTGACTTCCAATCATGCCCGTACACGGGACAATGACTTTGGAATTATGTAGATGTAGAAACATCTTTTCACAGGCACCTACCTACATGTAAATTAGGGTTGCATCAACTAGGCCTTACCACTCGATTCTGGGATTGGCTGGGTTGGCACGGCGTGTGACTCTTTCTCGCTGGACCACCATCGCAGTCTTTTGAACACCCAACCATTGATATTTTCGATGCATCAAGTCTTACACACCTCAAGCCTTGCTGCCCAAGTAACACCTGGATTATTTATATTATTACGGCCCCCATCCTCAGTCCCACTGATTCTTCCCATTGATTCTTCCCATCCACTTACCATCTCGTCTCAGTGCTGACCATTCCGAGCCAATACCTCAGTACACATTTGAGAATTGCCTCGCCAACACCAAATCATTTGATCCAACACCCCAATCTCATCAGCATCATCACGCACCTTGCAATCTTGGCCTTACAAACCTTAGCACAACATGGCGCCTCTCATCGTCGAGGACGAGATTCTCAACGGGACCACCGAGGTAGCACATCGTCCCGAGGAAGGCACAAATGGACCACCGGAGAAGGCACCTTCCGTTGCAGCCACCTCAAACGGCCACGTACATGCAGAAGAGCATCACCGAAGATGTTGCTGCTGCTGCCAGCGACGTTCCAAGGAAAGTGTGAAGAAAGAAGCGGAAGAGAAACCCCAAGCGCCCAAAGACTCCAAGACCGAGGAACAGAAGGTATATGAGAAAAAGGACAAAACGAACGGCGACAACGAGCAGAGCAAGGAGCCCCAAGACGAAGCCATGAAGTGCGAGATCAAGCATCTAGACCGCAAGTTCGATGACAAGGATGAGGCGTTTTTCGCTGAGGTAAGCAACCCACTACTCCCAGCTCTTCCCTCGAGCACTACTGACTTCCTACCTACAGCGCAAGGACGAGATTGAAAAGCCCGAGCAGAAGGACTGGTGGCGTCTGTACGCTATCTGTATCGTGCGGCACTTTTCCTACGCCGACACCGCAATAGATACACGGCTGTACGTAAATCGGGCGCCTCTGCGGCAATTGGTGTATGATGTTATTGGAAACTACCCATGCGAGTCCATAGACGTCAAGGAGGTCCAGATCAGCGCCCCCTACTACTGCCTATTTCACTACCGCCAGGAGCTGGAGGCCGTGGGCGTCTCACGATTCGAGAATGCGGGCGACGATGAGTCTCTCGGGCAACTGACGATACTGCTGAACTGGATCAAGAAACATTTCGAGCTGGAAATTGCAGCCCACGAACGCTGCGTAGCCAACCAAGTCAAAGCCATTGCCTTCGAAAATTTGTGGACGCTCTTCCGACCTGGAACGCTTGTACTTGCCAAGATGCTCAACAGCCCCCGCGGCTTCCGCGTTCGGGATCACTGGGATGATGATGACTATAACGACGAAGGGCGAGCGGGCCTGGTGTTGCGGGCCGAGTTCATTGACTTTGATGGCGACGGCTTGGGCACGCGCGAGCTGGAGCTTTTCCTCCCAAAGTACACGGGCAATCGTGAGTTATCCGAACTCGTTACGATGCCACTAAACCTTATGGATGACGCGGCGGCGACACGCGAGCTACTGTTGAAGCGCGGAAGGACTATGGAAAGCTATACCGGCCAGCACTTTCTGCAGTACAATGGCGTGGGTCTGAAGCATGAAAGACATGGCATCCAGCGAATCCACGTGAGCGGTCGTGTCATGATTGACTGCAAGACCTTTCACAAAGAAAGGCCTAATGACGCTTTCACAGTGGAGGAGCTGTCGCCCCAGGACGAGAAGGAAGCCGAACGTCGGGCGGAGAAGCGAGCAATGCGGGGCTACGTAGCCGATACCACCACTATGGACGAGAAGGAGGCACCGGAGCAACGGCCGCTATCGGACAAGGAGGCTATCATAGCAACATCGCTGGTACGCGGATACGCATTCACCAATAAGGAGTTCCTGGAGTTCTCTGTGGAGAACCTGTCGGAGATCGTGTGGAACATACGGTGTTTCGATGAGCTGGTGCTGGAAGCGGGCACAAAGCGAACTGTGCAGGCGCTGGTGTCGATGCACTCGACACGGCAATCCAACTTCGACGACATTGTGAAGGGTAAGGGCAAGGCCTGGTGTGTGTGTTGCACGGTCCTCCTGGTGTGGGCAAGACGCTGACGGCCGAATGCGTGGCTGAGTTCGTCCAACGACCGCTGTACATGGTGTCGTCGGGCGACCTGGGCACTGAGGCCAGCCACCTCGACCGCGAGCTGGCACGTATCATGCGTATGACGTCAGCCTGGCGCGCCGTGCTGCTCATCGACGAGGCCGACGTATTTCTTGAGCAGCGCTCGCCGCATAACATGCACCGCAACGCCATGGTCAGCGTCTTCCTGCGCCTGCTGGAGTACTTTTCCGGCATTTTGTTCCTCACCACCAACCGCGTCAAGTTTTTCGACGAGGCCTTCAAGAGCCGCATCCACATCCCGATTCGCTACACCAACCTGTCGCAGGAGTCGCGGCTGCAGATCTGGCGCAACTTCCTGGCCCGCATAGCCCGCAGCGAGGGCGACGAGGGTTCGGACGAGGCCGCGAAGCCCCTCGTCAGTGAGAAGGAACTCGCCACCCTGGCCGAGCACGACCTCAACGGCCGGCAGATCAAGAACGTCATCAAGGCAGCCGAGAGCTTGGCTGCCTTCGAGGGCAAGCCGCTTAACATGGAGCAGCTGCAGGAGGTCACCAAGATCCAGGCCCGCTTCGAGGCCGACCTGGCGCGCCACGGTGATATCGATTACACCGCACCTGGGGCCTCCAGGAAGGATGCAGAGCACCAACAGATGTTTATTTAGTCGAACTGTGCTTTTCTTTCTCCTTTACGTCTCGTATCTACTTTCAGGGGTACGAATTTATGAGCGAGATGATACGGTGGGTTATGGCTTTGGCGTTGGTTGTCCGTTTGGCCGCATACAGCAAGCGTATTTAGACAGTACGAAATAGAAATAGAATTCAAGTGGATACTTTTACATAATAACACTTGCTTCGCCGTGAATAGCTCTATTATAAGTCCTGAGATAAACCTACTAAGTTATAAGAACACGTGGCTTGAAGAACGGGTACACAGTCCAGCTTAGCTTGCCCCGTTCTACAACTCTGATGCTCTCATAAGCATGTACCAGTCTGTCGAAGTGGCTGGCTCCGATATGGCTGAGCGGCCTGGCCTGCATGTGTGCTGCGGCTCTCAGAGACATTGGGGGGATAATAGTAGAGGTTTTCCATGGTCCTGCGGATCCCCTGCTCTCCGCTTAACACTCGTCTCACTGACAAGATTCATGCCCACCACGAATCCGTTGTCACCAACAGTTATGCCATTCCTGACAACACGTTGCTCACCCTTGAAGTAGGTAAACATCACCAGCCGCCCTTGCTTGGACTTGGTGGGATATCCGATATGTCTACCAACAGTTGTGGAAGCCCCCGTGTACTGGGGAAGCCGTTCGCTATGTTTATTTGGGGTGATCAAACGAGGTCTGAGGCCATGTTTCCTTGCGTCAGTTGGGTGAATCTTTTCGAGTGCCCTGCATAAAAGCCATTTCTCTCAGCGGTGCGTTTCAAGCGCATCGGCCAGGGACTTTCAGACCTCGTAATTCTAACTAACCAAATCATAGATCCTGGCTGATCGAGAGCCTCAGGGTGCCTTCAGGAGGTCTCCAGGGGGCCGGAAGGTACCCAATCAGGGCGTAAAAGCCCCTAAGCGCCCTGAATCTGGCTGAATAGGCTTGTGCGACGGCGTTTTGGTGAGTGTGGTATTGCTCGCGCTCGTCCTTTGACGCTCCCGATGAAACGCAGAGCTCATTTCAGACAATAAGCGCCGAGTGGGGTGATTAACGTCGGCTAAGCGCCCGCTATCGAGGGCTGTGTGTGCACTACCAACTGAATCAGCCTGACGCAAGGAAACACAGCCTGAAGCTTGGATATCAGGCTCTCCCAAAAACATATTCAGCAAATAGTGGGTCAAAAGATGCAGGCGGTATTTAAGTTGAAGATGATCTCACTTTGTTCAGCCACGGATAGCATCCCTCTTTAACAGAGCTCACACCCATGCATTCTATCATCTGCTAACCAAGATGATTGCCCTCAATGCTACTCAAGTTCTCGTTCAAATTACCAATTCTCTCAGCGACATCAGCAAGGTCACACTGGAGACAAGCTACAGCCTTGTGCTTGTTATAGATTCAGACAAATCACTCACCCTTCACCAAACCACGGCCAAGAAGCCGGGATTGGATGGCGAAAATGACGGCTTGCCAAATCCCGACCCAGACCCAGAACACAAGCAGCTGGGCTACAAATACCGGGTGTTTCCCGATTATGGCGCAGGCTTTGTCTGGTATGACCCGGCTTGGTCAGGGAACCCGAAAGACAGCTCCATGGTGGATGAAGAGGAGCTGCAGGAGCGGTACGGAGACGCGTGGAACAAGGCCTACAACAGCTGGATGGACTGGTACACGGCGGCGTTCCAAAAGCAGGAGTGCCACTTAGGTTCCCATAATCACCCTTTTCCCGGGCATGGACGAGCGGAGGGCTTGGGTGGTGGACGGACTGCTATTGGCCTGTTGGTTATCCCTCCAGCCCGATGTGGAGAATATTGAGTACGGCCCCGACGTGGAGAAGGTCCACTTGGATAAAGATTCGCTAGGAGTCGCCCTGCAATCGACCTTGGAGGAGCTAGATAAGTTCCTAACCTCGAAGTCGGACAATACTTTATGATCAAATCGCTATTAAACAAGGGATATCCGGATCAATCAAAGCAAGGTGTATGTGAGACGATGAACGTGAATATATAGCTGTAAAAGTTGCTGCAATATGACGATACGGGGGATATGCCATATTATTAGAAAATAACATCCTGTGCCTGCTGAATTCGGGCCCTAGAACAGCGCTTCCTCGTTTCAATGTGTAAGGCAGGTATATCTTAAGAAAGTGCGACTAGAGCCATCTCGTCAACGAGGCCTGGGGCATGAGCTGTCAATCCTGGCGCAGACGGTGTCTTTACCATTGCCGCATTTCGCCATGAGATTCAAGAGGTACAGATAATGCAAAATCCCATTTTGCATAGGTAGACAAGCGACAAAATCACTCGATGTGACAATGGGAACATCCAGAACGGCTTTTTCCGCATCCGTCTCATTCATATTCAGCTCAGTCAGATGACAAACTTGGACCATTGAAAAACCAGTTCGAAGGGAATATTTCTAGCTTGTTAACCATCATCCAAGACCAATGTTGACAAGAAGGAAAAGAAATCAATAAGTTTGGGCGGTCAGGAAGGTAGATCGATTCCAATCATTCAAATTTGAGAAATGAAAAGCGCATGCCTCTTTGGTAGTTGGAATTTCGTCGAAATCGATGTTTCCCCTCTGGTTGCAAAACTGACCACATGTACAGTGCGGCTTCATCATTTGGCGTTGAATGAGAGGGAGTGATGCCAAGTTTTGACCACACTTGAAGTCCTCGATGATTGAATTCATAGACCAGTTATCAGAAATCCAAGGGTCCCCTTCTTTAAGCCTCCGATATGTCAGGTATTCGGTCTGGATACTCGTCCACAGAACTGCAATGTCTCCTTGCGTATTATTTTCCAAACGATGGTGGCACCGGCTATACACTTCTTCGTCGAAAAACTCGTTTTGGCCGTACACGTCCTGGTCCTGATCGCTTTCTTCATCTGTCCACTCGTTTGGCTGGGCCAGCTGTAAAACAGCAAGGAACACGTCCCAGCGAAGCTGCACCTCTTTGGTCCAAGCCATTGAAATCGATCGAGGCACGCATTTGGCAAGCTGAAGTGGGTTGAGAGCCTCGTGCTCACAACTTTCCCCATCATCGGCCCCAAGGAGAGCCTGAACGGATAAGTCTGCTTCCATATGTGGGTCCGCTCCATGAACGAGGAGGCATACTAGACAGGCCAGAGATCCGAAAAGTGTTTCGCCCGAGTAGGAGTTTTGAGCCAGTTAGATTGTTGCCATTACCAGTGTATGCAAGGGTAATGGCTCAAGCCGATTGCCGCAATAACTACATGACTTGACGAATAGGCCACTTCGAGTCTGAATTTCCGGTGCCCCGGGACGACGGTAAGCTAAAGCACCCCTCACGGGCCACTTTATTGAGCTACCGTTACCCCTGTAATTAAAGTTATTTCTATGGTTAGAATTAATGTAAATATACTATTTTTCGTTGTTTTTAATAATGATATAGTCCTCCGTTTTCGTGCTATTATTTTTTATAGTTTTTATAGCGTTGCGAGGCCCTCTTAGCATTTCGATATCGCTAGCTTCGTTCTCGTATACGACTTTACCCCTTAGCCTCCGCTTAGCCCGGCGTATATTAATTATACGAATAAATCTTTATTCTAGTGGGATTTTTATTTTTTAGTATATTTTTATAGTTTTATTATCGAGTTTAGTTTAAAAATAATCGACTTAAGTTTCGAGATACGGGATTTTATTAACGTTTTAATTTAAGGTTTTACTAGCCTTTTTAATAAAGAGCCGTTAAGAGGGTAATTTAAAAGTAAGGTCCGTAGTAACTAATTTTTAATTATTATTTCGTAATTCCTAGTTATTAAAAGGTATTTTAATAGGTATTAAAGTTAATTCGGCGAGGAAATTAAATATTAATTCTTTTTTTAATTATTTTAAATTATTTTAAACGTGCCCGGATAATTTTTATATTTTTTAAAATAATATTAGAACAGCTGGAACTGAAGCTGTCTATATTACTTTAAAAGGGGTGCTACGTACCTACGCGTACGAACCCCTTTCCTATTTTATTAAGAGGGGTATACGATACCCCTCGTAGCTTGTATTAAAAATAAATATAAATAATAAAATAAGAATGATTAAACCCCGATTAAAACCGGAATTATTATATATACGAGAGCTTATTTAATATTAATTAATAGTTACCCGTAGCGATTATAAATTAATAAGAGTAAAGAAACGGTTTTACGCTTTTATTGACGTAAGGGCGACCGTGTTAAAAAGCCCCGAGAATTTCCGCCCGTTAGAAATTCGGAGAAAGAGTCGAACTAAATTAATTATACAAAGAGGAACCCCTTTTCTTAAGTATATATTATAAAGAGGAGATTAGGTTTTAAATTATACGCGAAATTAGTTAAGCTATATATAATTATATATTTAAATAATTTTATTATATAATTTATAAAATAATAACCTTTATTAAAATAAAATTAATTACGGTCGGCGAATCGAGATTAAGCCCGGACGTACCGAACTTAAATAAATTAACGATTTTAAACCCCGAATTATTTACATATAAAGAAGTTTTTTAAAATACCGGGATTTTTTTAATAGTTTAGAAAAAGAACGTTAATTTCATTTTTTAAAAACTCGAACTTTTAAAAATACTTTTTAAAAAAATAATACCCGAACTGTTTACGATATACCTTGTACAATATTTTTTAAAATATTATATATTAAAAATAAAAAAGACCTCCTTTAAAAAGTTATTTATTATAAAGTTTAACGGATAAACCGAACACTAATTTAATTAAATTAACCGTATATTTTAATAGGAGCTTTTTAATTATTTTAAAAAATACGGAATTAATATATTAATAAACGGATCCTTTAAAACTAAGCTTATAAATTTAGTATTACCGGCTAATCCTATATATTAATAGGACCGATCGGCAGAACCGATTTCGGAAACCCGAAAGGAGGATGTTCTACACTTTTCCCGAGAACAAACAGTTAAAGAACCGCCGCCTAAGCGAGAGACACCCGGTTTCCGTATAAAGTAATCGTCCGCGATATTATAGGGCACTTTAAACCCGATATTTAATCCCGGAGTTTTAAACACTTTAAGCCCGACGTCTAACCTTAAATTCTTAAGTACTTAAACGTCGTAAAACATTATCCTTTTTCCTTTTCTAACTTTAATATCGCCGGATTAGACGGCACGATTATCTAGTTTAGCGTATATTATAAAATACGATATCCTTTTAAGCCGAACTATTTATAATAATAAAATCGATTAAAATAAGGTCGTTACTTTTTCGAAAGTATAAAAAAAGGAAAAGAACTATACTAGTAAGCCGTATAATATCTTTTATAATAAAGTATAAATATTTATCGGAATATACTAACGATTAGATATATTAAAAAACTAATACTATATAGTTTTTTTAAATATTTTTTCCGGCCGTATAAAGGTATTCTATCTTAATTATATCGGACTCGAAAAGAAATAAAACGAGATATATTATTTAATAAACTCGTATTTTAATATAATAATAAATTATATATAATATTTTATAAATTAAACGATAACTTTTTTCGTATAAATAAAAAGTAAGAACGCCGAGAAATAATTTATCGAAGTTTTAAAAATCCTGCTAAATAAGCTCTAATTCGTATAACGAGCCCTTAAAAAAGGATTCGAAAAAGAGATCGCTTTTTATACCTTTATTATAAAAGCTTATTAAGGAATTCCGGAACTTTTATTAACCTTTATTTATTAAAAACTAATATATAAAGCGCTATTTTCAAACCTTCGCGTATCGCTAAATATAATAACGGACTAGATATTATCGGAACGATATTTAACGGAAGAACTATATCGAAACCCGGCTATAAATACGTATTTAATTAATAAACGGTTTATAAATAACCGTACGAAAGGAAACCGACCAGCCTACGGTAATAAATTACCGTATAATAGCTAACTACTAAGATAGAAAAGGATCTAGCGACCCGCCGGCACTTTCCGATCAAGATTACTATATAAGAACCGGAAGTTCGAATAAAAAACCTGCCGAATATACTATAAGTAAGGCTATTAATCGATAAATCACCTAGTTAAAAAGTAATTCCGAGTAAAGAATTAATATTTTTAAGCGTGTAATAATGTCAGATAAGGCCCCCTTTTTTAAAATAAGTACGAAACGTTCGTTTAGGATTAGGAAGAGGATAAGAAAGAGTTAAAAAATAACGAAAAAGAGTACGAGTACCTCGATTTAAAAGATATATAATAAAGTATTATTTATTTAATAGACACCGCGTTTTATTACCGGTTTATTAATAAGGATATTTATTCGGAAATTATTATATAAGCTGACTAATTTAACCTTAATAGCTTATATAATTAAATTTATTAAAAAAAGTTTTAAAATATCGGCGCCGCTTTATTTTTAATAGTCGGAAAGCTTTAAATAAAAGCCTATATATGAAAAAACCTAGACGTACGAATCGATTAAACCTTGAAAAGCGCCGAAATTAAGTTTAGAAGTTTAAAACTTATCTCGTTAATTAAAATAATTAATATATAAAACCTATTAAAAATAATAAGGTATTATATTTTAAATATTATAACCCCTTTTTTATTCTCGTTATATAATATTAATTAGTTTAAAACGTATTATAATAATATTTTTAACTTTATTATATAAAAGGATAACGGGATACTCTTTATAATTAAGAAATAAGGACACCCGTTCTTTAATACCGGCCGTATAGAAACAACGTTATATTTTATTAAAGGATAGTTTCGATACCTTTACTAACGTTTTAAATACCCTCGTATAGAGAAGCTTTATATTCTCTTAAAGAATACCGGCTACGATAATGTCGACTTTATTGTTCTCGACGAGATCTAGAAGTTTTACTCTTAATACTAGGCGTACGATCTAGTATTATAAAGATTTAAATTCTCGTTATAAAATAAATACGACTTTAATTACGAAATTATTATAAACGTCGTTTATATTAACGAATAAAACGTACTTTATATAATCGATTCGAATATATCCTTTTATACGGTTATATTCCTATATTCGCTTAACGTATAAAATATTTAAAATACCCTTTATAAATATTAAATATACGTATATTAAGGACCCCTTAATTATATCTCGTACGATCTAGGTACGTATTTTTAAAAAGAATTTCGAAATTATATATAAATAATAAGAATTATTTATAAATAAATACTTATTAAAACTTATTAAGTAGTAAATAAAGTTAAACGAGTATACGTTTTATTATATAAAGCCTTTAATATTTTATAAAAAAATCTCGGTTATTATATAAATACCGAGATAATACTTTAAATAATAATTAAAGCTTTAAATAATAATTAAAGCTTTAAATAATATAGCTAGCCCCGATAGCTTAATTCCTACCCTACTTATATTTAAAATATACCCTTGTATCGACGAGAACTTACTACCGTTACTAAAAATCTAAATACAAAGAAAAGCTGTACAGAAAATAATAAAGATATTTCGGAAAATACGTATAAATATCGATATTTACCGAGCTTTAAATACCCGGAATAAACTAGCTATCCACGATATCTTAATACTCCCGCTCCGGAGTAAAGTCCTAGTTTAGCGGGAAAAAGAAGGATAAACCGAACCATATAAGATAACAGTTATTAAAAACCGTACGATCCGAGTAAATACCTTAGACGGCTTAAAAACCTTTCGAGTAACCTAAATTAAGCCGTACTACCGGAAAAAGGCCGAAGAACCGCGTAACAAGCCGGATATATAACTAGATCCGGAATAACCGGTAGGTACGCTAGATACCGAACCGATAGCCGAGGAAATAACGGTAGCTCCCGTACGACGCGGCCGAGGACGACCTAAAAAATACTTACTCCGGAACGCTCGAGCCCGTTATATTCCTTACCTAAAAAAAATAAAAGAATTACGAACTAATAATTAAATTCCGATAAAACGGGGTTATTACCTCGTCCGGATACCCGTTTTAAAAGTCCGACGTAGAGGAGATTAATAATCTCGTTCATACGAAAGGTTTTCGAATTTATTCAATTCGATCCGAACAAGTATACCGGCCGGAAAATTTTTAAAACACGGCTTATATAAGAGATTAAGGGTAAAACTATAAAGCCGTATAAAAAGTTTAGGCTCGTAATATAAAGCTATAGAGATATAAAAAAAGAAGCTATTTTAACTTAGTTACTAATAATCCAGCGGATAAGCTAAAAACTTCTTTTAACCCTCAAACCGACCCTAATCCGAGACTTTAATATATAAAACGAGCTACGCGATATTATATAAGCGTATACTTAATCGCGTAATAAATTAAACCGATTAATTTACGTACGCTTATTAGTAAAGCTAAAGACTTAGTACCCCGAAAGAACGCTATTTTAAATCGTATTACCCCTATATAAATTAATAAAGTTAAAATTTTATTAATTTAAAACGTATTATAATTATTACGTATAAAATTTAAAAATAATTATATTAATATATAACGCCTATTTATTATTTATTACGAAAAAACCGAATACTTTTAATATTATAATAATATAAACTGATAATACGTTTAGCTTTATTATAACCCCTTTTTTTAAAAAAGAAAAACTAATAAAAAAATAATTCTATATAAAACTAAAAAATATTTTAACTAAAAACACGCCGATCGAATTTAACGGAAATAAGATTTAATTAAAATCGTATAATATCTTTTTCGAATAAAAAAGATAGGTTAATTAATTAAAACTTATTAACCCGAAAATTATTAATAAAAGCTAGTAATACGTCTCTTAATATACGAAAAAGGTATATCTCGTATCTATTTATTAACTAGAAACAGCGTACGACCTATCTACCGCCGCTTAAGTATAAACCTTAAAAGATAAAGATATTAAAAACTTAAATATACGGATTAATTAATAAATTTAGAATTAAATACACGACTTAAAATATATCCCGCTTAACCTTTATTATATAAAGATATATATTTTTACCGACGGCTTGTTTATAAATAATAAGGACCTAACCTCCTGATTCGGATACTTAATTTTATTAAGCTAAAAGATTTATTATATAAAAAATAAATTCTAAATTTAAAATAACATTATTTATTAAAGCTTAATTAAATATAAAAGAGTTATTAAGAACGTATTAATTAATAAACTATATAGCATAACTTCTAATATAAATAGCGGTATTATATTAAATATTACGTTTAGAAGAATCGTATAAATATTAGGATTCTAAAATATTTTAATAACATTTTATATAAACTCGAAATTATTTTATAACTATTTAATTAAACTAGGTATAATAAATAAAAAAAAACTTATAATTAATATTATATCCTTTTAAAAATCGTATAAAAAAAGGGAGATATTAAAGGTTTACTATATTAATAATAAAAATAATCCGGTAAATACTTTTATTAAAATATCCGAATAAAGCCCTCGAGCAGCTAGTTTCGACGAATAGCTTTACCGTATATACGGAAGCGTATATCGAGAAGATAAACTCGCACAACGAGTAATTAAAAAAACAAAAATATAAAAAAAAAAAGAGATTTCTTTTATTAATCTTTTTTTATATAATTATTATTAATATATTTTATTTATTAAGTATTATATAAAAATTAAAAAAAAAACCGTAATATATTATAACTTAAACGGGTAATATAACGAAAATAACCGTATAAGAACGCTATTTATATATATATAAAAACTATTTATTTTATTTATTATTAATTTATTATTATATAACCGTTATTTTAACTCTACTACTACCACTTTTATTCTCATTATTATTAGGATCAAGGTTTACGAATCGTAAACTATAATACGAACATCGGTTACCATGCGAAGCTTAAACATACGAAGCATAAGCGCCGTCCTAATATTCGTCGAAACAAACATACTTATAAAACGGAATATAAAACTAAACGTACCGATTACTATAAACGCTATTAATATTATTACGCGACTAGATAAGAACCGTACGGAAGTAGCCCTCGTAACGAATAATACGAGCGAATAAGCGGCGAATATTATCGTTTATTAATACGCATATCTCGATATCGCGGCTCAACAGGTTATAAACGCGAACTTCCTTATTTTATTATACGAAATTAATAAACGTTAAAAACTAAAAAAAAATATATATATTATATATTAATATAAAATATAAATATAGCTTATTAATTTTAAACCGAAAAAGTTAATAATATTACTTAGCGTTAATTATAATTAATTACGCTAATAATAATAATACTAAAAAAATTAATAATTTAGTAATTAAATATCGCGCGAATATATATATAAATATATAATTTATTTTCGTATAATATTTTAAAAAAGAAAGTATATATATGTAAAAAAAAAGAATTTATACTATATAAATTATTTATATATAAAGAAATATTTATTTATAAAACTACTTTTATTAATCCTTTATAAGGTATAACGTATTAAAATATATAACGGTCCCCTTATTACTATTACTACTTTTAAATAAACGATTAAAATAACTAATCGAGTAGACCTACGACTTGGCTAAAACGACGTTAAGAAGGTATAACATTACTTATACGGTTTAAGTAGGTACCTAATACCGGATTAAAAAAAAATAACCTGACCGTACGAGACCCTCGTGGAGGGAAGACTCGTATTTAAAAAGGGGAACAGGCTAATTCTATCGCTAAAATAAAAAACTGCCAGTATTAGAATAGCTAGAACTAAAGCTATCTATATTACTTTAAAAAAGGTATTACGTACCTACGCATATAAACCCCTTTCTTATTTTATTAAAAGGGGTATACGATGCCCCTCGTAATTCGTATTAAAAATAAATATGAATAATAAAATAAGAATAATTAAACCCCGATTAAAACCGGAACCACCGTACGTACGAGAGCCTATTTAATAAATAACGCATTTTAATAATAACGGCTTCGAGTAATTTTACGAATAAATTTTAGTCGTTTTTTAAGGGTTTTTAATTATAAAAGAAATTAATATATTAATTTTAACCTAGCGGTATATTTTTAATATATTTATTTTTATAGGCTTTAATTTAAAGACTATATTCGGGTATTTTTTTAAAATAATTTTTAACCTTTTTTTAATAAGCCGAAGATTCTTATATTTAAAACTTAAATTATATAATTATAATATAATTTATAAAAGATTAGTTATATTTTATTTATAAAATAAAGCTATAAAAAGTTATCGTTTATATATAATTTATAGTTATTATAAATTAAAACAACTTATTTATTATTATAACGAGACCGTATATAAGGGATAAAAATGTTTTAAATTTAATTTAAGGCTATAATATTATTAGTTCACCTTTTAAGTAATGCTTTAAACCGCTAGTTATCTTAAAGATGGCCGTCTCGGTCTAGAAACCACTGGCTTTAAATGTCGGCCCTTTAAAAATAACTAGCGGCGAGAGGCTACCTTATTATAGCCTATATACTCTAGGGTACTAATTTATTCCCTTTTTTCGACGTCTTTTTTAAAGATTAAATAGCTAATTGTAACGAACGCTATCTAGGTTCTAAAAGAAACCTAGTAAGACGTACTAGGGTTTATATTAATAATATAAAAGAGTATTTAAACGTGTAATAAAAGTCGCTTTTATTAATATAATAAGTAATAGCTGGTAAAAACGAAGGTAATTAAGGTACGTAGGTTTAGGGGTATTTATAATAGTTTTATTAAAGTTATTTATTTTATTAATAACGTATCCCACAAGCGAATATCCTATATAAACGAATATCCCATTCTTTTATACCTTTTTTAATAAAATATAAATTAATTTTATTATAACGTATTTAAAATATTAAAATTAATCGGAATCCTTATTTCTAGATACTTCTATATTATTCTAATAAGTACGCGTATTATACCCGGGCTCGCGTAAATTCTATAGCGTTATAAGCATATCTTAAACGTTCTCGTACGACCACTTTTTTAACGCGATTCGTTTTATAACTATTTATTAACGTCCCTTTAAAACTATAAATCTTTTCTAGTTTATATACGAAGTAATACTTTATCTTATAGCCGTTTCTTTTTCGTACGGCGGCGCCGGCTAAGCATCTTATTTACCTTTCGAAGTATCGCGTTCTTACCTTTTAAAAGAATAACTCGGTATATAATATACGTTATAACTTTTACGATCTAGTTAAAATTAGTTAAAATAAACGTCGAAAAGCTATTTTAATACCGTATAATATGGTTTCGAACGTATTCGGTTTAAGATTAGGCCTTAATCGGGTTATTTAAGGTTTTTAATTCTTAAAAAAAAATAGGCCGGAAAATATCCTAAAAGTATTAAAGTACGTAGCTTTATATCTAACTATAAAATAATATATTCCGGATCGTACGGAATAAGTCCTATCTTTCGAAAGCCTCCTCGTATATTCGAAACGGTAAAAATCGCCTGGAACGCTTTTAAAAATATTAATAGGAAGTCCTCCTTTAAGATATAAGTAATATGCGCCCGTATAAAATATTTAATTTCTTTCCTATACGCCCTTTTTAATATACGAAAACAGCCGACATTAAGAGGTTAAAACTTATATAACGAATAAGAAAGTATATAAAATATAATAATCGAATTCTTTTTATAATAAAGCTCGAAAGCTATCGAGTAGTAACTTTCGTAACCGTTTAGAACTAAGAGGCGATAATAACCCTTCGTATAAAACTTAGTATATTAATTAAAGTATCGAATTTAATCCTCGCCTCTTTTATTCGTAGTCCAGGTATTTTTAATAATTACGATTACCTAATCCTTCGGTAATAAACTGTTTTTATACTAAGAAGAAAAGTGCGTTTTCCTAGCAAAAATAATATACGGAAGGATAGCATAACCGTGTAATCCGACACCCTAAATAACTATAACCTATTCCCGGTTCCTTTACTATATTACCCTAGGCCTTCCGCGTCGATCGGAGGTGGTTACGACTATTTCGAACGAGATTTAGCCTATAAAAAAGCCGGTCTTATCGAAATTATAAATATCCTCCTTTTAAATCCCGTACTTATAAATTATATTCCGTATAAAGGTAAACTACGCGCGATACGCGTCGGGATCTTTATAAAAGACTCTTTAATAATCGATTCTTCGGTTAAAACGCGTCCGGAGGTCTGGTTATTATCGTACAAAGTTAGAGGCCCAATTAATACCGACGCGTCCCGCGTCGCGTAAATTAAATAGTCGATTCGCTATATCTTTTATACTACTTAGCTAGGGAAAAAACGATCGCGTATTTAAATTAATAATATATTAAATAATTATATCTTTTTTAAAATTTAAAAGCTTTCGAGAATTCGTAAATATTTCGTATTATATAAGTTAATTATTTCGTTTACGCTATAAAGTTTTCGATAAAATATAATAAATTAATGCAGCTTTTTATACGCTTAAAGTTAAATCTTTTTAAAACGCTTAAAACGCTAAAATTATATTACTCTTTTTTTAAAGTTATAATATTTTTAGACGTAAAAAAATATAAAAAAAGGTTAAAGCTATAAAGAAATTTATAAAAGTGGGATATTCGCTTATATAGGATATTCGCTTATAGGATACGTTAGGTTAAGATTAGTACTTAAATTAATTACTAAAATAAAAAGTATCTATATAAAATATATAGGGGAGATATTTATTATTATATATTTAATCCCTTTTTTATTAATTTATTACTACTTAGTAATCTCTTTTAAACGTACTCGGTATTATTTAATAATCGCTCTTAATTATGCTTTATATTATTTAATAATCGCTTTTAATTACGTTTTATGCTACTTAATAATCTCGCTTAAGCGTTTATCGTGCCATATGATTTATTATTAATCGCCGTTATTTTATAAGCGCGTTCGCTTTATTACCAGGCGTAATAATAGCGTTACTCGTTATTAAAAAAAGTCTAGTTTCGTATTTATATAGCTAGCGGTACGGTCCGTAGTTATAATATTATAGCCCGTTCGGGGTATAATAGTTCTATGCCGGTAGTAGAGTTTTTTAGCCGTATAATTAAGTCGGGCTATAATATTATTCTCCTTTTTTTAATTATTTTATTTTTAAAGTATTAACTTTATAAATATTTTAACCGTCCGTTTATTATAGTTTATAATAAGTTCTTCCTTCCTTATCGCTTTCGTTATAATATATGCTTATTATAGATAGTCGCGTCGAAAAATTTCGAATTAAGCCTAATTATTCTTTTATCGTTTATCGTACGGATCTCGTCGAAGCCTTTTCTAAATTTAGTTTCGAAGTTATACCTTATAGTCGTTATTTTATAAAGGGGTAGTTTTATATAATAATAGAAGGTGTTAATAAGTATAAGGAGTATACTCGTGCTAGCTATGCGTATAATAGTACCGGGGTTTTACTATCTTTTTTGCGGCGTGTGCAGGACGAGCACGACCGCTTGTTTCGGGAAGACTCCGCCGTAGAGGCTCACTTTTTAGAGCTTTAGCGTTAAATTAACGAGGCCGTTGCTCGCTTTATTCGTTTCCGTAAATAGAAAGAGATAGCTTATACCTAAGGGGTAAAGTTAATATAGCGTAGTTTACGTTCCTTAGACGAACTAAAAGAGTAGGAGCGTCGGGAGTTTAAAGCCGTTATAGCCGTTTAGGCTTACGGGGGTTTTAGTATTATCGATTAGAACGCGACCGACTTTTCTTTTAAGCCGATCCCTAAGGTTATTATTTAAACGCCCGCAGCTTTTCAATAATATTCGCTAAATGTTTCCTAAGTTTTTAGGTATTATCCTTTAATAAATAGCTTTTTTATTAAACGAGGTATTAAAAGCTTCGTTTTTTCCTTTTTTTATTAATAATTCCGTTAATTTCGTACTCGTATTAATTTATTTTAACTTCTAGTTATATATTAATTAAGTTTTCCTCGGCCGCTGGCTTAAATAATAAAATATGAAATATAAGGTGTATCCGTATTATTTTAAGTAGTAATAATTAGTAATTAGTTTTTAAAATAATTTTTACGATTTTAAATAGTCTTATTTTTTTAAAGTTTAATTTATTACTTAATCGTTTCGTTTTAATATTTTATTATAAAAGGTAAACTTTTTCTCTTTTTTTAAAGATTAATCCTTTTAATCTTATTTAATCGGCGTATCTTTTTATTCGTTATTAAAGGAAGGTGAGGTCTTATTATAATATAATTTAAAGTTCTTTTAATTTTTCGATTTATATAGTCGCGATTAGTGCTAGCTCTCCTTTTAAGGGTTTTTTAATAACTTCCGGGTCGTACCCGTAGTTTATTTAAAATAATAAGATACGTATAGCTTCATTATTTACGTTATTATAAACGAATTAAGCTATAAGTAATAATTATACTTAATTATTTTATTTATAATTAACGTAGTAGCGTAAGTATTATTTTAAGATTTAGTTTATCTGCTCGGTTTATTTATCTGTTTAAAGGTGGTAAGCCGTAAATAGTTTATATTTAACTCTAAATTACGCTATAAATAACTTCTAAAATTTAGCGGTAAATAGTTTATCTCTATTAGAAATAATTATTTCGGGCAGCCCGTATTAATTAACGATTATTTAAAGGAACGTATATATTAGGTTATTAATATCGTTAAATTCTTTATACGGTAAAAAATAAGTGTACTTCGTGAGTTTATTTATAATTATTAGGATATTATCGTAATCGACCTTGGTTAGGGGTTTTTTTAATAAAGGTAGCTTAATAACGAAATTAAGTGCAATAGTTTTTTATACTTTATTTAGTGGTAGGATTAGTTGTAGCTCTCTGTATAGCCGGTGTCGGGTAGCTTTTATTTTATTATAGAGGTTGTACTTATTGATTACTTTAACCACGATTAGTTTAAGGTTTCTATAATCGAATTATTTAATAATCCTTTTCCAGGTTTTAAATATTCTTTAATATCTATGTACGGGGTACTCGTAAAATTCTTAAATAAAGTCTTCGCGGTACTATTTAAGGATATAGATCTTATTTCGGTAAAAGGCGAGACCGTCGCGGTCTTCGAGGTAATCCCTAAAATAGTTCGCGGGGTTAAAGGTTTAATTAAATTATCGGAACTTAGTAACCTAATCGTCGTTATATTAAACATAGTTTGTAACGTTTAATTATTTTAACGGTATAAGGTTACCGTCCTGGTCGTAAATAAAGATGGTCCGCGTTTCGGGCGGGACTTCTTCCTAATAATCCGGTCGTCGGCTCAATACGTCGGCGCGGCCGTTTTCGCTACCCTTTTAATAAATAATAATAAAGTTAAATCCTAATAAGAATTTAAACCATTATACTTATTATTTATTTAATTCCTTTATAATAATAAACGTTATAAAGTTTTTATAATCGGTATAAACCTTGACCGGCTTTATTATTGTGAAAGTGTATCGATCCCTAGGTATTGGTAGTATGCAGGTGTGATAGAATAAAATTAACGCTTGTCCCGTATGTATTCTCTACGGGAATGTGGGATACTATAAAGAAACTAGAAGAAGAGGGGCCGGGAGCTATAGGACGCACGGATACTTCTCTATCCTATTATAATTATCCCCCCTTTATTTAATAGTCCTTGCTATATTTCTAGCGTAAGATCTTTAAGTGGTAGAAACGAATGTGTCCCGTAATTTTCGCGAGGTGCCCTAGTAAGGGGTAGTAAGGGTGTGGGGTAAGTAAAAGTGAGGGGATTACGTATTATATTATTAACGCGTTAGCGAATATTCCTAAGTAAATATATAAATAATTATAATAAGCTCCTCGTAATTTTAAGATAGGGTTATTTTAAGATTTAATTAATTCTTTCTGCTTCGATTAATAATAATCCGTTATTTCGTATTACGATCTCGTCGTTTATTTATACATTTTTAAGTAAAAACTATTACGAATCTCTTTTTTTATATTATAATACCCGCCGCTTTTTAATATACCTAGTTATTTAATAGTTACGACGGCGGTATTTTACCTGTCGCGCCCGATTCGTTTTATTATTTTTACGTTTCGTTATAGGTTTCCGCATATAAACCTTTTATTAACGAGCGCTCTAAGTTTATTTACTTTTTTATTAACCCTTAATCCTTAGCCTGCGGCTAGTTTAATTTTAAGGTAAGCTATTGTAATAGTAATAAAACTTGCGAGGCTATAAGTTCGTTATATTAATTCGTTTTCGGGGCGCTTTAGCTGAGCTTTCCCGATAGGTTCTTAACGCGCTAGTTAGAGACTTTTAAGTCGTCGTTATCGTATTCTCGGGCTTAGTAAAGTATTTTTGGGAGGTTAACGACGATAATGCTTTTATTTTTTTTATCGAGCTCCGCCGCTGTGCGGGCAGTATTTTGTGCCGTCTCGTCGTTTCTTTTTGCCGCGTGGTAGAGGGTTATAAAGCCGAGTTCGGAATTTCTAGCTCGAAGAAATTTATTAAGGTAATAAAATTTTTATAATAAACTCTTAAATCCCGACCCCGTTTTATTAACGGTAGTATTACGAATAAATAAGCCTGATCGTTTACCGCTAAGAGTACGCCTCGCGAAAAAACGCCTTACGTAAACGTTTCGCCCTTTTCGGTATTAATACCGTAAATACTTTATACTCGTTAATTATAGGCTTATTCCGTTAATATTTCGTTAAATTATAAAAAAGGCCGACGCTTTCGAAACTATGGTCCTGTTACGCCTCCTTCGTTACGACCGCGGCTTTACTACTTAGAATATAGCCTTTAGTTTTATTAAAAAGCGAGCTTTCGTACTTCTCGCCTCCTTTTATAAGGATATCGCCGAAAACTGGGCTACTTATTTTAAAGACGAGTTAGGCCTTTTGGGCTTGGCGTTTTAAATAGTCGTACCGTTAAGTTTTCGTTCTGGTTTCCTTTCCGTGGTGAAATAGATTTCCCGGCGTAGTACGAACCCCGTGGCCGATTAGTAAGGCGTAGATTTTCTAGTTTTACTATTTGAATAAGTAGGTTCGAATCTTATCGGGGTCCGGCTTCGGCCTCTTTTCGGACTGATTAAATAAATAAATAATAAAGGTTTCGGGGCCAGTTCTGCCTTTATAATAATAATTTACGAGACCTGCCTTTCCGTTTTATAGTTAATAATATAACCTGGTTCTTTTTTTTATATTAAGCTATTTTCGTAAGGGCGTTTATTAGGTTCTCGGCCGGTTTTTATTAGTTATATTCGGCAGGCTAACCTTTTTACTTTATTAAATAGTATTGTCGCCCTTCTTAACGCATCTTTTCCTTAACCTCTTTTACCTCCTACTCCTCGTCATCCTCTAGCTCCGGTATCGGTAAGGTATTAGAGGATGTTGCTTTCTATAGCTTTAATAGCTGGATAAAGAATATATCGTGGAGGCGGGAATACTTCTCCGGTAAGGCTAGCCGGTACGCTAACGTCCCGATACGCTCGAGAACTCGGAACGGATCGACGAACTTTGGGGCCAGTTTCTTGTTTTAGACCTTTAAGTTCTTAATAAAGAGCCCTACTATTTATCCGACTTTAAAAATAATTAGTTTATAATAAGAATTATAATATTTCGCTTAGGATTTTATTATTCTTTTTTAATATTTTTTTATTCTTATTCGTAGGTTTTATAGTTTTAATAGCTTATTTTTAATTATTAATACCCCTTTCGTAAGAGAGTTATTCTCGATAAATATACGAAAATCCGGCTAATAATTATATATAGCTTCGAATAGCGATAATTTTATTATTAAGTTTATTAAAAAATTAATAATATAAAATATTATATATAATAAATTCGGTTATAATTTAAAATATTCCGCTACGTAATATTTTAAATATATTTTAAAAACTTAATTTATTTTTTTAATTTAGCCGTTTATTTATAAATAAAATACCGTTAAATATTTTAGTTTTATTTTATTTTTAAAATAAAGTTATAATTAAAAGTTATTAATAAAAATCGAGCCTTATCCGAAAAAAGCCCCTTTAGGCTACTAAATTAATACTCGATCTTCTCGTAAAATAGCTATACTAGCTTAGCGGTATTAATTATTTTCGATACGGGGAAGAAAAAGGATAGCTTATTATATCGGTTTATTATTATAAAGATAGTATTAACGAACTGTTATTTATAAAAAGAGTTAGGCAAGTTTATAATAAAGTTTATATTATATTTTTCTCCTAAACGGCTAGGCTAGGGTAACGAGGTAAGTTCACTGTACGGACAGTAATATTTCGCCTTAGAGCCGAAATATATAACGCAGGCTTCTATATATATAGCCACGTCTTTTCGTAAATCGGGTTAATAAAACTTTTTTTCGAAGAGTTTTATTATACGATCGCGCTCGAAATAGCCGTTAAAAAGGTTATCGTAGTATACTTATAATAACTATGCTCGGAACGACGCTTACTCGGGGATATATATTCTTTTATTAAAGCATAGTAATTTATTTACTATTATCGCTTATTGGTATCTTAAGTCCGCCTCGGCCTTTAAGCCTCTCCGCCTTCGTTAATAAGCCTCGTCCTTTCCTTAGGCTTAGTTAATAAGGGTTTCTAAGTTAGGACCGATTTTCGACGATAACGGGTCTTCCCGCTGTACCGAATCTCTCGCCTTTTAACGGGTTATCGCTTAGGCTAAGATAATACGTTCAGGCGTTAATTTTACCCCGTATACTATTTAGGCTAGTATACGAAGCTTACCTTTTAAAGAGCTAATATTTATTATTAGCTTTCTTTTTAGAGTAGGTAATAGTATAAGATTATTACCCGTATTAGTAATATAATTTAGCCGTTTCGACGGGCTATTAGCGGGGTTATTCTTACCCGGTTAATAAACGATTACGAAATCGAAAAGGGCTAAATATATATATTAACGTATTTAGTAATTATTTAATTTATTAATTTTTATAAAGCTTTATAAGTTTTAATACTTTAAAAATATTTCGATAATATACTTTACCCTTTTTAAATAATACTTTTAATACTTAAAGTACGATATTATCGCGAATATCTCTTAATTTAATATATTATAATTAAGCTCCGCCCCGGAAAACTTCTTAAAATAGAAGGAAACCGGGTATTAATAGCCTCCGGTACCTTTTTAAGAAAGGGTTCTAGCTATTACGAATTTAGAGGCGTTTATTTCTAGCCGTACCAGCTTCTCGGGGTCGAAATAGGTTAAGAGCGGCGCCGTTTAGAAGGCTTGCTTTAGGAGTATAAAAGCTGTTTTAATAAGGGTATTTAAGTAGAACGCTCTTACTTTTTATCCGGTTTCGCTTTTTTTAAGTAATTTTATTAGTAGGGTAACGATTTTAAAATATTTTTTTATAAAGCGCCGGTAAAAGTTATAAAACCTTAAAAAACTTAAAAATTATAAACGGACGTCGGCGCTAATTAGTTTTTAATTATATCGATTTTTAAAAGATTTATAAATACCCCCTCTATAGAGATACGATATTTTAAGAATTTTAAAAACTCTTAAAAAAATTAATATTTAAATAGTTTTATATATAGGTTAGTTTTTAAAAGTTTTTCGATTATTTATTATAAATATTTCGTATAAGTTTTTTTATTTAAGGAATAAATTAAAATATTATCGATATATATTATATAATAAATATTTACTAAGTTCTTTAAATATTATAAAATATAATATTAAAAAGTAGCCGGGGTATTAATAAAGCTTATCGCTATTACTAAAAACTCGAAATAGCTATATCGGGTTCGAAACGCCGTTTTCCACTCGTCCCTACGCTTAATACGGATACGATAATACGTATCCTTAAGGTCGATTTTAAAAAAGATTATAGATTAAGAGACTCTATTTAATAGCTCCGAAATAAAGGGTAAAATATACCGGTTTTTAATAGTAACGCTATTTAATCTTTTATAATTAATATAAAGGCGTAAAGTTCCGTCCTTTTTTAAAATAAAAAAGATTAGGGGCCCCGTTAAACTTCATAATTCTTAGATCTTCCCCTTTTTCTTTATTTTATTTAACCACTTTCGTAATATCTAAAGTTCGGAATATAATAAAGGGTAGATAGGTCGGTAAGGGGGGCTCCGTCCCGGGTTCGAGATTAATAATATAACTAACTGCTCGGTCTAATAAGAGGATATCACATTTTTCGGTCTCGAAAAAGGTAGTTAAGTATTAAACATAGCTAGGGATAAAAGGTAGGGCCCCTTCCCTAGGCGTCTCTCCCTCCTTCTATACCTCTTTTCGCGGAGACATAATAGCATAACAGAAGGTATTACCTCTATAAGCGCGGTAGAAGAGGCGAGGGTTTATAAATTAAACTCTGGTTACGTTAATAAAAAACTATTAACGGTTCTCTCCCGCGTCGATAACTAGCTTCAGCTCTTATATAACTCCGTAAAATAATAAGACCGGGGCACCTTTATAACGAAAATCCCGGTCGATAATAACGTAAAAGCGTCGGATCCGTTTTATAGCCCCTCGGAAATTAGTGAGATTAAACTTTACCTAATAAACGCCGTAAGTAGGGATATATAAATTATTAATAAAATTAATAAATACTGTTTATAAAAGGGCTTAAAATAACTTAATTTATAAAACGAAAGTATAATTAACTATATCTATTTTAAAGTACGTATCTAAATTAAAATAAATAAAGATTAATGCTATACGCGATAAAGGAGTAACGATTATAATAGGGGCTCGTAAGGTTTTAAATACCCTTATAAAGGGATCCCCACTCGAAAAGGGCACACCTCTATTTAAAACCTTCTCCCGTTTCCCGAAATTCGCTACACTAATACTTAACCCTTAACAGGATATTTATTAACGTAATATCCCTTCTTACTATACTAATAATAAGTAATATAATCTAAATTCGGGTAGCCCGCGGTATCGTTCCGTGCCGGTCCGGCCTACGCGTTCTTAAGGTAAAACGGTAAAGTAGATACGTCCTATTTCCCGTTATAATTCGGCGGGCTTTACCTCCTACGCTTAGAATCCCTAAGCTCCGGATTATCCGAACTAGCGTAGCTTCGCGGGCCCTTAGCGGGCGTTATTATCGTTCGGCCTTTCATATTCCTCTCTCTTATCGACTTTAGTAAAATCTCCTACCTTTTTTTTACTAAATCGATTATATTATTCCGTCGTTCCGAAATATTATCGTAATAATTTATAATATCGTAACGTAAAGGCTAAAAGAGCTTGCCGAAAAAATAATGTGCACGTTCCCGGTCGGAGCGCGGGCGGACCTAGCTCTTTAAAGAGGCTAGATACTTATAAAACTACCGCGGATCTTAGTTTAAAAGTTAGTACGCCTCTTTTAATTAAGAACTAATTATAGCGGCCTCGTTAATAAGGCTCCGAATAACCGCCCGCGTTTATTTTAAAAAGGTTATTTAATAATATCTTAATTATTTCGATTTATACTTAAAAGCGTATTACTTTTTTAAACGAAATTACTATTTTACTTTTTAAATTATTTAATTATATACGTATAAAATCTTAACGTAGGTATTATGGTAACGTTTTAAGGTAGCTTCGTAAATTATTCGTAACTTTTTAACCTAGCTTTCCTACCGTGCCCTAATAAAAATTAAATTAAATTAATTATATTAAAACTTAATCGATTTATTAAAATCTAGATCGAGATCGTTAACTAATAAGGTTCTATTAATATCGCTATTTAAAGATAAATTATTAATAAGGTCTAAGCTATGCCCCTTTAATTCCGAGGGGGTGTCGGCCTCGCCGCCCGACAGGTTTAAAAAAAATAAAGGGTTTTCTACGTCCCTATCTTTCTATTAAAAGGCTTATTTCTTAACCTTTTTAAGGCGTTTTTTAAATAACGACCGTTTAAGCCTTAATTAATCGAACTCTTTTTAAAAGCGTACTTTTAAAGGTACGTCGTGGGGAGTATTAAGCCTAATAATGAATAAGGGATTACTAATAATATCCGTAGCTGCTCCTACCTCCTTTTCTTTTTTCTCTTTAAAAGGGGGATTCGTCGGTCCTTCGTCTTCGCCATCCTTAACGGTCGTATTTAGAGGATTAGGGGCTGCAAGAGTTCTCCCTTTTTTCTTCGAAATCGATATTACTAATAAGTAGGTCGTATTATAAAAGCGTTAGAATTATAAAAGTATATCGATCCCTAAGTATTAACAGTATATAGGTGTAATAAAATAAAGCTAACGCTTATCCCGTATATATTCTCTACGGGAATATGGGATATTATAAGGAAACTAGAAGGAGAGGGGCCCGGGAGCTATAGGACGCACGGATGCTTCCTCTATCCTGTTACAATTATTCCGCTAAAATAATATCTCTATTCTTCGTAAGCTTTAATAATAACTATCAGCTCTTTGTCATAAATTTAGTAATTAAGCTCTAATCCGTTAAGCTTTTTCGAAAAGAATACAACCGGGTGTGATTTCCCGTTATCGTCTCGTTAATTAAGCTGTCCTCTGATCGCATAGTTCGGTGCGTCGGTTTCGACTTTAAAGGGTTTGGACGGGTCTATTACGCAAAGTATTAATTCGTTAAAAATTCGTTCTTTAATATTATAAAAAGCCCCGTCTTCTTTCTCTGTTTATTAAAATAGTTCGTCCTTTTTTATTAAGTTCGTTAAGGGTATCGCTATCCTATTAAATCCGGGATAAAAACCCGGTAATAATTAATTAATTCTAAAAAAGATCTGACTTCCGTAACGCTTATAGGCGTAGGTTATTCTTTAATTATTAAAATTTTTAAAAGTTCTATTCAGATTTCGCCCGGGGATATTATATATTTTACGAAAGTAATAGATCGTTAATAGAATTCGCTCTTTTTTAAATTAATTAATAAATTAGTATCCTATAGTTTTTAAAGTATTAGTTTTATATACTTTCGGTATTACTCGTTATTTTTAAAATAAATAAGGATATTATTAAGATATATTATAATAAACTTATCGAGGTATTTTTATAAAATATAATTAATTATAGATTAAAAGCTAGTTAATATATTAATTAAGCTAAACGGTATAGCTTAATATTTAAAATATTCGTACTTAGTTCGGAACGCGGTCTTTTACTTTTTTTCTTTTTTAATTCGAATTAGGTTATATATATTAAAAAGGTTAAATATTATAAAGATCTTAACGTGTAATAACTTATTCCGTAAATCGCCGATTAAAAGAAAAGGGTATCGGTTTTTAATAATAATTTCGTTAAGTTTCCGGTAATCGATATATATACGCCATTTAGGTTTCTCGTCCTTGCTCTTTTTTAGAACGAAAAGGATAGGGAAGCTTGCTAATAATATAAATAGTTGGATAACTCTTTTCTCGAAGTTTTCCGTAATATACTTTTTTAAGGCTTACTCGTACTCCTGGTTAAGTTTATATATAAGTATAAATAAAGGTTCCTTCCTATTTTTAAAAGGTATTTTATAGTTTTACCGTATATAAAACGATAAGCTTATTTTTAATTTCTTATTAAAAAGTGCTTCGAATTATTAATACTTTTTTAATATAATCGTTATAACGTTTAGTTTAGGCTTTTTAATAATAATATATATTTTAAAGATTTTAAGTTTATTAAAAGGTTGTTTTTTAAACCGTTACTTATTAATTAAACCTTTTTTTAATATATTTTATTAAAGTTAGCTTATTTTTTAATTAATTTTAAAATTATTTACTTATAATTAAAGTATTTTTAAAATTATATCGTATTTTATAACGTTCGTAATATTATACGTAATTCGTTTATAGCGTTTTTTAATATCGACCGGAAGGTTCGCGACTTTTTTCCGTACTTCTTTATCGTTATAAGTTATAAATCCTTTATCGACGGTTTTAAATCGGTATAAAGCGTTTTTTTCCTATTATTCGAGTTTAAAGTAATTAATAATTCGTAGTAAAATATAGTTTTTTTATATTTCGTTATTAAGTAGCGCTTTAATATAAACTCTTTTTACGCTTATTATTAATATAATATACTTATAAATAGCTCGATTATCCGTTATTTAGTATAGGGACTTATCTTGATCCGCTTATTATCGTCCTTTTATAATAAGCGGCGTTTATTTCCCGAATGCTGCGTTTATAAGTTATTAACGATATTTTATAATCGATCCTCGTATTATCGCCGTCGTTCTTTTTGTTTTTTATAAAGTATTTTTTAATATATTAATAGAGATGTTTTTATATTCTTCCCCGTATAAAATACTATCCTTAATATTTAAGATTCGGGTTTTTTTAATAATTCGAAAGTTTATTAAGTTCGCGGTAATTTATAAGCGCTTTATAAGTTCTTTAATATATTAAAAAGGTTCTCTTATCAGGTATATACTTATACGTTTTAAGAGCGTTAAGCGCTCTCCTTTAGACGTCTATAAGCTCGCGATTTTTTCCTATGCGTGTTTAAGGTATTAGTTTTTAAAATACTCCCTTTAATCTCGTCCTTCTAAGTAATACTATTATAGCTACCGTAGGTTTTTTTATATTAATAGGTACGCGTATCGTTTATTTAGGATCGACGTTCAGATTTATTTAATAATATAATCCGGGTATGGTTACGTAATAGGTTATTTACCGATCCTTCGGGGGAATTACTTATATTCGTGTTTCTCCGCGAAATGTTTTATATAAGCGCTATATATATATAAGATTTATAAAAACGTAAAGTGTTTTTTATAAGTAAGGGAAAATTTGTAAGTCATCTTTTATTACGTAATTACCGTGGACTTTTTAATTAAAACCGGCCGTAATAAATACTTAACGTAAATATTTCGAATCGAGGTAAGGAATATTAGGGATAATTATCTACCCGTCGGTCTTAAGGTCTCTAAACTTGGCGATCTCGTTCGCTAGCTCGTTTATTAGTATACTTATTAGGTATTCGTGATTTATTAATTACTCTAACTAGCTTATAATATTATTTATCGAATTACTATTTTCGTCGTGAGGAAGGGGTTACTCCTTTCGCATTATTACGACGCTTCGGCTATAATCCTCCTTACCTTCCAAGGCTTTAAAGAATTATCCGGTGCTTTCTTTATCCGTTAAATAAAAGGTATACTTATTATTATAATAAATTATTTAGAATAGGCTACCATGTTTAATAATAGCGTTATTATTTTTAATAATTATTATAAGGGTGTTTTTTACCTTAATTATATTAATATATTATTTTTTTAAAACTCGTCGGAAATCCTTTTTCGGTACTCGATATTTTTAAACGTAATATCCTAGTTTTTAATAATTATAATAAATACCGCGTAGTTTCTTATCTTATTTATCGTGTTTAATAACGTTAAAATTTATAAGTTTATTATAATAGCTATACGTTATAATATTTTTAAGCGATATATAATTATATTATCGTGGTCGCCCCGTATTAGTTTAAGTTCAACTAGTTTACCGCTAAAGTCCGCCCTGTTTTTCACGACGTCGCTCGTATATACGGGTATCGATTTTAATAATAAATTCTATATATAAAAAAAAATTATCGAGGATATCGAGCTGGCTAAATTCGTTCTTAACGTTATCCTTTAATTCTTAATAATATATTATAATTTTTATAGCTTTAATATAATTTAATCGAGTTATAATACGCTAAAACTCGGCTATATAAAAAGCGGTTAATCTTTTTTACTTAAAAGTTTTAAGTTCTTTTTCCGCCTAGCGCTTTTCGTCGGGGTTTTAAAAAAGTGATTTAAAGGTTTGTTCGAAGCCGTCGTAATTTTCGAAAATACGTTATACCTCTGTGCAATATAACTTAACTTATTAATCGTTTTTTATAAGTTTATTTAAATATGGTTCGAATTAAACGAGTACTTTATTTTTAAAGAACGAGGCGGCTTAAATAACTTATTAAGTAACGTTTTAGAACGTTTTTTTATAAAACCGTTAATAGGTTTTAACTTAAATAAAAAAGTTTCGGAAATTTCCGCTTATTTTATTAAAAAAGGTTAACGTATTAATCTTTATACCTTTCTTTAATATAATAAAGGTTTAAATAATATTAATAACTATATAAAAGAGGCGTACCTCCTCGCATAACTTATTAATATTATAAAGTATTTATTTTAGGGTACCTTTAATTAAGAGCTCGTTACGCTCTTTTTCAAGCTTAGCATAATAATACTAATAATTAGCGCTCTCCTGTTCAAGTTCCTAAATTCGCTTAACTAATATTTATCGGGTAAGTTCATTATCGTTATCGTCGCTATCAATATCTATAACAAGATCCCGTTAAGAGGTACTAAAGGTAGCAATAGGAGTTTTTCCTTATCGGACAATATTATTAAAGCCAGGTATAGATATAGTTTTTATAATATTATTACTTAAAGGTTTAAATAATAACTCGTAAAAATAAAAATAATTAAAATATAACGAACACTATCTAAGTTTTAAAAAAAACTTAATAAAACGTATTAAAGTTTATATTAATAATACGAAAAAATATCCGAACGTATAATAAAAGTCGCTCTTATTAATATAATAAGTAATAATTAATAAGAATAAAAGTAATCAAAATATATAAGTTTAAAAGTATTTATAATAGTTTTATTAAAACTATTTACCTTATTAATAAATTAAAATTAATATTTAAATTAATTATTAAAATAAAAAATATCTATATAAAATATATAAGGGAAATATTTATCGTTATATATTTAATCCCTCTTTTATTAATTTATTACTACTTAATAATCTTTTTTAAACGTGCTCGGTATTACTTAATAATCGCTTTTAATTACGCTTTATATTACTTAATAATCGCTTCTAATTACGTTTTACGCTATTTAATAATCTCTTTTAAACGTTTACCGTGCTACGTAATTTATTATTAATCGCCGTTACTTTATAAGCGCGTTCGCTTTATCGCCAGGCGTAATAATAGCGTTACTCGTTATTAAAAAAAGTCTGGTTTCGTATTTATATAGTTAGCGGTACGGTCCGTAATTATAATATCGTAGCCCGTTCGGGGTATAGTAGTTCCGTGCCGGTGAGTGGGGTTTTTTAGCCGCATGGTTAAGTCGGGCTATAATACTAATAGCTTTAGTAATTACTTAATGGTTACCATTAATGCTTTAGCCGATACTTATTTCGTTAATATTATAAAAGTGTTTAAAAAGAATATTAATTAGTTTTAAAGTATTAAATCTATTAAAAAAATATTAATATTTATTATTATAACTTTATTAACCCGGTTATAATTAATTATTTTTAACTTTACGGTTTTAACGAACTCGTTTTTAATTAAAAAACGAGTATATTATTATTATTTTAAAATATAAAAGGCCTCGGAGGCGTTTAATATTTATTAAGCTATAAACTTAAATTTAACTTAATTAATAACTTAATATATTAATTCGTTTTTTAAAAGTAGTCGTAAAACTTATTAATTTTTATTAAATTTACTTCTAATAGGTATACCGGCGAGACGGCGTTAGATATACGATTAGGGGGCTAATTATTTACGGGCGGATTCGTAAGTAATTACTTTAAGCTTTACGTCGCGTAGAATAACTTATATACGCTTTTAAATATTAAACGAAGATATCGTTATAAAGAATAAAAATAAACGAAAAAAATAAGGGTAATAATTACTTTAAAAAATAAAGAGTAATAATTAAATTAAAGAGTTTTTTAATTAAGATGCACGGTAAAAAGACGCGTTCGTGGGGTAAAACGCGGTGGCCCGTGGCGGGGTGGCCCGTGAGGGGGTGCTTTAGCTTACATGTTGATGATTGAATGGCAAATTACTTGGACCGAAGTGTGACAGAACATGTGCTTCCATGATTTGGGGATATGGCTTCGTGAAGATGCATTGGAGTGTCGAATGCATGGTGACTCAGCATCCCAACGACCACATGGATCTACCTCTCCACCAACAAATTGCCGTTGCCCTCGGAACTCCTCATCGACGACTTCGGGTAAGCATGAAGACTGTGCCTTAAGTATAGTCATCATAAGGGAATCCAGGACGGTATGCCCCAAGTTGGTAAATAGGTTCACAATTTTGTTCTGTGCCGTGGTGCTACGTAACAACGTTTCCATAATAGCGCAACACGACTTGGCGCCATCAAGATAAGTGGCTGCGAGATGGTATGGGTTCAATTTCCCAAGTTCGAACTCGCCTGACGAGGCATTGCGTTTCAACAGTTCTCTTAGTAGGTCGGCATTCCGAGCCATGATGGCGAATCCGATAGAATCGACTAGCAGTTCGCCCGGAGACTGTGCGGCTGCCTTCACGACCTGAGTGGAAGATGGGGGTAGTAGGTCAGCCTCAATACTGCTGAAGCCGTTTGTATGTAGGGCTTCTTGGAGATTTGGTATTGGATCGGCAGAGGCGGACTCGCTTGGCCACGATGGCCAACTGTCTGGGTTATTGATGTCATATTGGTATGATGGCTCTGTGGGAGGCGACGGTGTTTCGTCATAGATATACTCTCCTATACTGAGGTGAATACTCCACCGACACAGAGAAGTGGGTTCAAGAAGGCCATGCCGGTCGCTAGAGGTACCGTTCTCGCTCGAAGAACAGCCATGGGGACCAGTGATGGCACCAGGGGTATTTGGCGAAGAAACGATGTTAAGCAGATCGCCAAAGTGCAGCATATCTGCGGTCCAAAGCCTGGGACCCTTCCCCCAATGCTTAAACGTTTTGAAGGAAAAATACCAGAACTGGTCTAGCCATGCTATCGATATCCTACAAGGTAATCAGTTCTTTGTGCTCACGGAAGTAACATAGGGACATAAGGAATGGAACGACCTTCGCTCTTTAGACGACATGTTCCCCAGAAAGTCGCCATATCGCCCGTCTAGCAGACTCACTGCCCGATTATTCAAGGTCTTGTCTCGGATGGCAACTGCTGTCGGTGTGGGAACATTGATAGGAGACCGGGCTGTGGAAGGAGATGATCCCGGTGGCATCTGAGGTGGACTGAGAATGGATATGGCACTCGGTGTCGATCCGGCTGGGGAATGGTGGTTGGAAGGACCCGGTGTGATCTTGAATGCTTGGTGAGGAAAGTCCCAACGAGAAATACTTTACGTGAATCAGTCAGAGCATCCAACTAGATGGCGGAGTGGGGAGCTTACATCGTGGAATCAGGAGACAGCTGCGGTTCGTCTTGAGGCAGAGTCTGCAGGTACCTCCTGAGCTTCCTTTTATCGACTGGTTCGCCTTTGTATCGAACTTCCCCGATGGCCTTGCCCTTGCGTTGCCTCCTTTCAATTGCCTTGATGACTTGACCTTTGGCAGTGGACGAGATGTTCTTGCTGAATCCCCATTCCTTTAAGTGGTACTTGTATTGTCGGACACTGGTATGATTAAGTACATGTAGGTATTAGTAAATGAGGTACAGTGAGAAGCTGTCTGCAAGTAAAGGTAATTAGTTGGAGAATTCCCGATATATAGTTACTTACTTGCGTCAAACCAGTATGCATCCTTCATCTTCAAGGCGATGTCCTCGATGGAAAGTCCATCATCAATGTACAGTCTCTGGATCGTGTCGCGATGGCAGTCCCATCTTTTAGGAAAGGGGATATGTAGGTATCGAGGGTCAGGGGCATTGAGGTTTGCGGGGTCCATGGTAGAATGCTGATGACTATTGAGCGATCCAAGAGAATGGGGAATTGAAACGAAGGTTGGTGACTTGGATGATTGCCAGGATTGTGGAATTCGGCCGCAGTTAAATATCGGTCCATTTTCAAGTGTAAGTGGGACTTGTCTAACCCCAGCCTGAATTAGAAGCCGGCTTGTAAGGCAGCAACCTGGGGTCGGTGATCGATTAAACACATGGGCTGGGCATTTAATGTACCTGTTTCATCACTTCCTAGCTCTACAAAAGAACACTGGCCAATAAGGGGCAAGAGGGGGCCCACCGAGTCTTGTCATCGATGACACGGTCCCGTGAGGTGCAGATGCGACCATTCCTAACATAGCCAAGAAGAGGGCTGCTACCCTCCATGATCGAAGCAGGCTGTAGCTGCGATTGCTTATATCCATGTCAAACAAAAGGACAAAGGCCAATCATCAGGCTAGAAAAAGGGGTACGGTGGGTCTGGTGGCTGCAAGGCAGAGATTGAATGCTACATCCAGCGAGCGAATCGGCAGCATTACTTTACCGAAAGCAAGATAGCACAGACAACGAGAATGTACCTCATCTGATTCACTCCAGATCTTCTAAGTACAGCGGTAGTTGCGAGGACCAAAAAGACAATATCCAATTAGAGACAGTCTCCCTGGCTATCAATGCTTGGCCAGACAGGGTGCCATCCGACTGACACGAGCCTTACTTTTTCGTGTCAAATATCTGGGCGGGCACATAGCAACTATACAGTTCTCAAAAGGACAATGGCCAATAGCTGTCACTTGGTTCAAAAGTCAGAGGTAGTGCCGCTTGCGCCCTCGCATTCCTGCTGCATTGGCAAAGAAGATTGATATCCTTGGAAGTTGTGTATTTGCACGTAAGCATGTTCGAGAATATGGCGTACTATGCCCCAAGGCACTCCCACTCGATCCCGCTGCTCGGCACCAGCAGCATGTCTACATGTCTTCGGTCCTCTTTAGCTCGCTCTGCTATAGTTGCCATTCCCTTCTCGCCTATGTGTTTCTTATATGTATATATAGACTCTCTAAAACCCTATCAGATTTCAATATTCCATGCCAACTCACTTCGTCCTCTACCTTCAACTTATATACTTATACATACATATATACACCCATACCCTACAGGCCTGGGGCAACACGCTCCAGTACCAGCTCCAAATGCCCAGTATGGGCAAGACGTCGACCTCAACCCAAGAGAAGCAGACCGGACACAAGAAAAAGCAGTCAGTGAACCTTCTCAAAACCTCCCCCTCTGTCATCCGGGACCCTTGCAGGATCAACTATGTCTGGCGTACGTTCTATGACTAACATGGCAGTACACTCTATACGACAAGGTCCTCGGAACGAAATGCGAGCTCCAGCATGATCGTCAACGCGAGTCCTCCAGCATCAACGGTGCCTGTGTCGGATTTTCAGGGTCGCACTAACGACCAGGCGCCCAGTGATGGGGGTGGAAGCTCCAGTCACGACACCGAGTACTATCTACAAGGTATAGGAAGCCAGTTTGACAACAGAATAGTAGTGGCCATTAGTACCCATCATTATGTACTGTTCTCTACCCAGGCACAACATATACGAGGAGGTCATAAGGCAATAGCTACTTGAGATGAGAGGGAGGTTTATTTCGAGGGGCTGGATTTAAACGGTGTAGCTCATTCTTAACAATACTGATAACGTATCCCATAAGCGAATGTCTCACATAAGCGAATATCCCATTTTTTTACACCCCTTCTAATAAAATATAAGTTAATTTTATCATAACGTATTTAAAATATTAAAATTAATCGGAATTTTTATTTCTAAATATTTTTATATTATTTTAATAAGTATATATATTATACCCGGGCTCTCCGCAAATTTTATAGCGTTATAAACGTGTTCTAAACGTTTTTATATAACCACTCTTCCGACGCGATTCGTTTTATAACTATTTATTAACGTCCTTTTAAAACTATAGGTTTTTTTTAATTTATATATAAAATAATCCTTCATCTTATAGCCATTTCTTTTTTATATAACGGCGCCGGCTAAACATCTTATTTACTTTTCAAAATATCGCGTTCTTACTTTTTAAAAAAATAACTCGGTATATAATATATATTATAACCTTTACGATCTAGTTAAAGCTAATTAAAATAAATACTAAAAGACTATTTTAATATTATATAATACGGTTTCGAACGTATTTAGTTTAAAATTAAGCCTTAATCGGATTATTTAAAGTTTTTAATTTTTAAGAAATAAATAGGCCAAAAAATATCCCCGGAGGTATAAAAATATATAGCTTTATATCTAATTATAAAATAATATATTCCGGATTATATAAAACGAGTCCTATCTTTCAAAAGCTTCCTCGTATATTCGAAACGGTAAAAATCGCTTGAAACGCTTTTAAAAACGCTAATAAAAAATCCTCCTTTAAAATATAAGTAATATACGCCCGTATAAAATATTTAATTTCTTTCCCGTACGCCTTTTTTAATATATAAAAATAGCCGATATTAAAAAGTTAAAGCTTATATAATAAATAAAAAAGTATATAAAATATAATAATCGAGTACTCTTTATAATAAAACTCGAAAACTATCGAGTAATAACTTTTATAGCCGTTTAAGACTAAGAAATAATAACAACCCTACGTATAAAACCTAATATATTAATTAAAGTATTAAATCTAGTCCTCGCTTTTTTTATTCGTAATCTAACTATTTTTAATAACTACGATCACCTAATCTTTTAATAATAAACTATTTTCGTACTAAAAAAAAGGCACGTTTTCCTAATAAAGATAATATACGGAGGAATAGCGTAACCGTATAATCTAACGCTTTAAATAATTATAACCTATTCCTAGTTCTTTTACTATATTACCCTAAGCTTTCCACATTAATCGGAAGTAGTTACGACTATTTCGAACGAGATTTAACTTATAAAAAAGCCGGTCTCGTTAAAGTTATAAATATCCTCTTTTTAAATCCCGTATTTATAAATTATATTCCGTACAAAAATAAACTACGCGCGATACGCGTCGGGATCTTTATAAAGAACTTTCTAATAATCGATTTTTTAATTAAAACGCGTCCGGAGGTCTGGTTATCGTTATACGAAATTAGAGGCCCAATTAACGCCGACGCGTCCCGCGTCGCATAAATTAAATAATCGATTCGCTATATCTTTTATATTACTTAACCGGGGAAAAAACGATCGCATATTTAAATTAATAATATATCGAATAATTATATCTTTTTTAAAATTTAAAAGCTTTTAAAAATTCGTAAATATTTCGCGTCATATAAGTTAACTATTTCGTCTACGCTATAAGGTTTTCGATAAGACGTAATAAATTAATACAGCCTTTTATACGCTTAAAATTAAGTCTTCCTAAAGCGCTTAAAACGCTAGAATTATATCACTTTCTTTTTAAAATTATAACATTTTCAGACGTAAAAGAATATAAAAAAAGGTTAAGGCTATAAGGAAATTTATAAAAGTGGGACATTCGCTTGTGTGGGACATTCACTTGTAGGATACGTTAACGTTTCTTTGACTTGAGATATTAAGTGCGCTGTTCAGCTTACATTTTCACCTATTCGAACTCTTGCTTTGGTCGTTACTGGCGTGGTAGGTGTCTCTACTCCTTTATCCACTTTTCCCCCCTATTACCCATGTGCCTGACATTTACTTTCTATATCTGGTGTTGGAATGTGTATTACATAATCGGTAAAGTCCGACCAAACACCTCTCACTGAAACCTGGGGCAGTGAAGTTGTATCGCCTCATGAACTCTACCCTTAGAGGTCTTCCCTCGGCTATATCCTAAGATAACAACAGGGTGCCTCATCTTATCCCACTTGTCAAGTCACTGTGACTTGGGCGCTCTGTCTCAAGCGGTCCAGGTCACGACGTGCGGGAGCCTAAGCAAGGTCGTGCACGTGATCAAGGTAGTAAAAACGGAGATGCTGCTGTATTTAAGTTCCGCTATTCCTGAAGTTTAACTTTATGCATAATCGTGTAATTGGATTGGCCCTAATTACGTGAGCCATCTGAACGCCTTCCAATCCTGAATGCCTGCATAAACAACGCCCTCCACCCATGAATTATTTCATATTGAGCCTCTATTTAAGACGACTCTCTCTGGCTCTCCTTTTCCCGCCACTCACCCCTGACTCGCAAGGTAGCCAAGTTTGTTTGTGGACGCTATCTCCAAATCCCGCCTAAGCAGCGACAGACATCCGTGGACCGCCCTCGTTGCGGAGCCTCGACTCGAGCGACTTCCGCGACGCCGCGCGGCCGTTCTTCCAGATCTCGACCTCGCCGCCGCCGCGCAGGATGCCGACGCGCATCGTGGACAGCAGGTTGTGCGCCGCGTTGGAGTGGTTGTAGACGCCGCCGTTGAAGATGGCCGTGGCGTCCTTGCCGACGGCGGAGCCGATCAGGGCCTTGCCGCCCGGGTGGTCGGCGATGAAGGACGAGACGTCGTGCACGACGCCCGCGATGGCGACGAGGGCGCGGCCCCCTTCCTGAGCTTCGGTTCTGTACTCGCTCCACGACATGACGGGGAGCTGCTCCAGCGGCATGCCCCAGTCGAGCTTGGCGCGGCGCTGGTCCAACTTCTTCTGCTGCTGCTGCACGCGGCCCTTCTCGATCTCGTTCTGGCGGAAGGTCTTGAGGTCGTAGGCGAGGCCGACTTGCTTCCAGACCCAGATCATCCTGTGCATTGAGCGAGGCCCAGGTCAGTGTACATGCTCGTTTTTGCTTCGTTTATCCAGTCAAAAGGACTGGGGGACGTCTTGCTTACCACTTGGTGGGATCATACTGATACCATTGGATGGCGTTACGGTAGTCCGAGGGGAACTCGTGATGAAAGTTGTGGTAACCCTCGCCGAGAGTGACGAGAGCAGTGATCCAGTCTGCAATGGAGGTTAACAAGGCGTAATGGGTAGCGGGTGTAATGTCTGTAACCTACTGTCTCGAGGGGAGTTGCGATCATCGAACGGCTGATCACCGAGGACGTGGGCCAACGAGTTGATGCAGAAGGTAGCCTGCTGGATAAAGCACACGCGCAGCATGCCGGCGTAGACTAGGCCACCCCACCAGTCGGCCCAGCCAAGCCCGCAGACGACGGCGGGCAGGATGTAAGCCATGACCAGCACGGCAGAGCCGTAGTGGCGGTGCTGCCAGATGCATAAGGGGTCCTCGTTGAGGTCGGTGATGTCGGAGCGGCCGATGCGCTTGGGGTCCTGCTGCATCAGCATCCAGCCCATGTGCGAGTACCAGAGGCCCTTCTTGACCGAGTAGGGGTCCTGGTCCGTGTCGGTGTAGCGGTGGTGCGACCGGTGCTCGCGCGACCACTTCCGGATCGAGCCCTCGACGGCCGCGGTGCCGGCGGCGCAGAGGTACAGCTGCAGCGGGAGCGTGGCTTTGTAGCACGTGTGCGACCAGAGACGGTGGTAACCTAGAGAGAGGGGGCGCCACGTGGGGTGGCTTGTCGTTAGTGTGTGTGGCCGGCAAGGATGAACCATGGTGAAAGTTGGGTAGTGGTTGTCGTTGGATTTAGAGTTTGACCTACCTGCAGTGACACCAAGACCGCTGTTGAAGTAGTACGCAACAGCGAATATAAATGTGTAGGTCTGGAGCGGTATGAAGTACGCGCCAATGAAACCGATTAAAGGAATGATAATGACGAAGTATATGTTTAACCAGTTAAGGTGTTGATACCAGTTTCGAAATGTGACCGGCTGCTCACTGATTTGAGGAACCTTGGGCGCCATCTTGGCTTTTGATGCCGCCATCTTCAAAGTAGAAGGCCAAGACGAGAGTGGCTTGAGCTGATAATTGTGTGATAGCAAAGATAGTTACACGAGATTCTGGATAGCTGCAATATATCCCATAGAGGAGTGAGAGCACCAGGCTCTTGATATATAAGCGATTTACTAGTCTACCTACTTACTCACCTACCCTCCGTCATAGACAAATTCAACAAATGTCGATATACAACAAATCGTGGTGCCAGACGAGTGTGGCGGTTTGGCGGGGTTGATCAGCACAAGCCTGGACTGTCCCTGCAGGGCTGTCGACTAGAAACCAGCCGAGATGGTTGGGATGGGAGGATTAGGTAGGACCCCTGGACCCCCCAGAGCCCCAAGCAGAACCCAACTTTGACAGCAGTGGGTTCTGATGCAACGGGTAGCCGTCTCGGAGTCTCGGCGAGTGCACCTATTATATTGATAGGGGTCCCAAAGGACGGTGTAAGAAACATGTGATCCCCCGATTCCCGTCGGCCTGTGTTCAGTGTTGGGGTGGCATTTGTTGGGGAACAGGAGCGCAAGCGTACGATGGTGGTTCGTTTAAACTGATGACCGTCCAGGCTCACAGCGGGGCTTCACCCGCAATCCGGGCCCAAATGGCTGGGTCGAGCTAGGTACATTTACCACGCCGGATCTTCGTTAATCCTGAGGAACACAGCTTCTTCCTGGCAAAATTGAGTCGAACACTAAAAACGAATTTGCTGGAAGTTTATTCAAGAAGATGATCTGATCAAACACCTCTCATCATTATGAATCGTCCAATGTCCCGTCCCATCAATCAACTCTGGCAAGCTAAGCTGACATTGACCGGATGGCGCCGACGGGGAACAACGTGGGCCGATCCAGGAAGGAATCAACGAAGGCAATAATAAGCGGCGGCGACACTTCGAAACGAATCCGTTCAGCCTGTGCGACCGGGACCAGGTCGGCAATCACAGGATTTCTCAGGAAGATCCCGTCGGTCTGCCCGGATCCGAGCCAGCGGGCAAAGAGGTAGGAATGCTCTTGGATCTACGACTTCGTCTTCTTGGGGTAATACTTTGAGAGGCATAAGGTGAATCCCACGTGCCAGGGGTTTGTCAACTCCAAAGTCCCGCCAGCGAAAGGTATACATTTCTCGATATCTAACTGATATTTCATTGTGAATGAGTATAGAGTAATGTATGTTACTTAAAGCGCTGTCTTGATATCCCCAGTTCCAAACTCCGTTGTTGCCTTCAGCGGATGCATCTAAAGGAGCTCAGTGTTGGGGTAGCCAGCCACAGCGCACTCAGCACATGCTTGGGGCTGTATTTCGGACCCTGGTTCGGACCCAAAAGCACCTAAGGCGCGTGCCTGATTTTTAAACCGTAATAATAAATTTTATAATTAATAAATAAATTTTTAAAACTAATTAATTAATTAATTATTTAAATAATAAATTTATAATAATATAATTATATAATATTTATTTATTATAGATAAAATCGAAAAACTTAAAGTAATAATAGTTATTTATTTTAAATAATCACGGTAATTATATATAAAATTATTTATAATTAAATATATAAACGTACGTCACTTTATAATTAAACGCCTCTTATAATTAACTCTTTTAAGAAATTAAAGGTATAAATTAACTATTAACTTTAAATAATAACTATTTTTTTAAATTTTAAACTATAATATAATAGCTTTTAATAATAAATATAATAAATCTTTTAAAATTAAAGGGGTCTAAATAAGTGTAAGGGCTTTATTTTAATTAGTTAAGGCTTGTATTATCTCTTTCGGTCGCTTTCGATTATTGTTTTCGAGTAAAAGAGGGCTGGTGAGTGGCTTAGTAACACATACGAGCTAAAGACCACTACCACGCTAACTACCCTTGATATTCTAAGCCGATAAAGCCTTTTTATGAGTTCTAGTATAGTATATAAAGAAGTCCTATTTATCGATAAGGGCTAAATTAGTTTATAAGTATAAGAAACCGATCTCTTTTTAGTAATAAGTTTTTATAAAAGTAAAGACTTTAATATCGAGGGGTTAAAAAACGTGTAATAAATAAAGGGGTAAAAATAATACATAAATATTACTTTAATAATAAAGAGATATAAAATCGTTAGTTACATAATTATTATATTTATTTAAAATAAATAAACGAGTATTTTTTAAGTCGTTTAAAGCGATTTTCGATATATAGATATCTTTAAGTTATTTAATAACGATTTCGTTATTCGTTTAGTTTTTATTACTTATATTAAACTTTTATACTTTAAATTTATCGAGTTTTTAAGAGAATTATTACTTTTAAACTAATTTACCCTTATAAATTATTAAAGAAGAGATGGCCTTACTAAGTGCCGATATATATTTTAATATAATTATTTAATATTTTAAACTAAGCTGTTTTTATTAAATAAAACGTAATTTCGAACTATTTACTATAAAGCTACTACCTCTTTAGCTTTTTAAAATACCGTGCTCATTTATATTATACTTATTTTTTAATTTAATAACTTAAATTTAAAGTATATGTAATTTAATTAAAAACTAAAACTTAATTACTTTAATTAATACTTTATTAATACGCTAAGAGTTAATACGACGTTACCACTTAGTTTATAAAGCTAGGTGACGTAGAAGAAATAAATTTATCTAGTTTTTACTTAATAATATAAGTTATTATAAAGTATTAAAACGCGTTAAGTTAGTTTCTTAATTTACGTATACATTAATACGACGCTAAGGGTTTTTTAAGCTAAAATCTAGTTTATTAAATACTTCTCTTATTAAATGAGCTTTCGTACGTACGTACAAGTGGGTTCCGGGTTTAATCGGGGTTATATTACTATATTCTATTATTCATATCTATTTCCAGTGCTAGCTACGAGGGGCATCGTATGCCCCTCTTGATAAAACAGAAAAGGGGTTCGTGCGCGCAGGTACGTAGCACCCCTTTTAGAGTAATATAGAAAACCTTAGTTTCTACTATTCCAACATCTCTTAAATTAAAAAGAGCTTCTAATAGGTAGATTTTAATTCTTAACGTAATTATCGGCCGTAAAGTCGATTAATGAAAATAGACCGTGGAATACCCTAATAAAGGGTAGCCTTATAAATAAATTTACCGCTTGCTATATCTTAGATGGCGGTAAAGATGTCGTTTTTAATAAATAAACGCACCATTAATAAATTAGTATATATTTAAAAGAATAAAATAATTCGGATTAGAATTCGTTAAGAAATCTCTTTTTAAATTAAAAAGGCGGTAAATCGTGGTGGAGGTCGACAAGGGGGTCAATTATAAGGTGACGTACGTTACTAAGTATACCTTCTCCCTCTCTATCTACTCATCTCTCCAGTTCTACCCTGTCTCTGACTAACACCACAACTAACATCGTCTAGATATTTAAGTCGTTGTCTCGGAGAAGAACGGCTAGCTAAACCCAAGGGAAGACTACTTCGAGTCCAACTCTTACTCATACGAGAGTCCTCCGACGAGCAAGAAAGGCCTTGTAATAATGGAGGACTGGAAGTCGTAGAAAGTCTTAATACTTAAAAAGAGCTTGGAAGTCCTCACTGGAAGTGTACCGGTGAGGATCACTAAGTACCGTTTGATAGGTATGCCGCTACGCTTTCTAAGGATTGGTCTGGTTCTCCACCGCATCGCTGCTGAGGTCATTCCTAGTTCCTAACTTACAGGAACAGCTCAGGAGACAATCAGTCACTGCAAAGACAGACTATCTCTATATTAATTAGGCAAGCCATTTTCCTATTCCTTTGTGTATAGTTTTACACCATAAAATACTATATAATCACGGCCGTTTTGTAAACACTAGGGAAGGTGCGTGGAGACGGGGTCCGGAGGGGACTTACGTTGACTGCCCACCCAACACCAAGCGGCGCGACCAAGCCATTACTTCCACGACTATGGTAGGTAGAGCGGCAAGAGCTTCGTGCTCGGCCTCGCCTTTAACCGTCCCACGGGTCTACCGGAGTCGGAGCCGTTCAACTTCTTCCTCACGTTGGGACAGACCAAGTTCTTGCTGAACGCGAGCGACCACGGTGTAAAGGGATGAATACCTCAAGATGTAGCTGACGGGGGAGGATTAATTGCATACGACGGTCTCGGCGGATGGCGAGTCGGTCGCTTTTGGGTGACCAGACTGCTTAAGGGCGGCGGATGGCCTCATGCCCGAAGGATTCGCGCCTAGTCAGGCGTTCGCACCGTTCGGAGGACAGATTCGGTCCACTATGGTAGTCAACAGAGAACGGTCTGAAGTTCTTCGGGTTCGAGGAGAGAGAGCGAGGTAACCCATGTGGTCCGGATTCCCTTCGTGCTGCAGGCTGTGCTCAAGAGCGCGAAGTGCCTACTGCCCAACAGAGACCTCGCCCCTGCGCCGACCGTACGGACCAGTGGCTGTCACTGGGGATGCGGCCATGACGGTGCACTTCTGCGTGCCGCTCGACGCGCTGTGACCTTATAGCGACTTCAATGTTGCAGCTCCAGAGCCGCAGGCAGAAGTGACTGCGTCTGTCGACCTTGAATCAGGAGCCGCTTTGCTGGCTCATGGGCGCCGTGACGCAAATTGTCGACAGGCAGCCAGCGCCGCGGCTACTGGCCCTTTGAGGTTGATCGATAGAAGAAGTCAAGCCCCAAGTCCGCATTGTGCGGCGCCAGTTGTCTTCGGCCAAGCTGCGCGAGATGGCCGTCAGTTTTCCATGGCCCTCGCGCGAGATGGTGGGTGCGGAGGTCCTGCCCGTCCGCACCATGCAGCCAGAGGGCAGACTGGAGTGACTGCAACAAATCTGGGGTCCTCTACTCGATGAACAGCAGCTGGAAGGGAGGAACCTGCACTTGCGTGCGGAGTCGACGTTCGATGGGCGGGCACCCTCATCTTCGGCGTTGTTTGCGTGGTTCGAGGCGCCGCGCTCCGCACCTCGTCATCATGATTCTCTTCGTCATCATTTGTCGTTCGATCCCGTGTGTCCCAGCACAATCAATAAGACGGTAAGCTTTGAACGCAGCAATGGGACGCGTTCCGCAGCGCCACCGCGGTTGAGGAGGCAGCTGCGAGACTAGACGGTTGGCGATGACCAGCTGTGGTAAGTCGAAGAGCAGAAGGATTCGATTCTGGTGGTGGAGGAGAGGTTGACGGAAATCCTGTTTCCTCCCGCTCAGCTGGGGGCAATGTTGGGCTGAGACGGATGCTCAGCATCGCCCAGCGGCCTGGACGAGCCGTGCTGGCCGATGAGATGTCTTGGGTCATTCGGTGTGTCTTTCTTAGCTCTTCAGGCTGCATTGCATATGCTGGCGACCCATTCATTTTTGAATGCCCCTGCATTGCTTGGCTACGGACTCCAACTGGCTGCCCGCATCGAAAGGTGGCGCTGTCCTCCAATACGAGATGGCCCGGAATCGGCGTTGTATTGGCCACACGTTCGCAGTCCATCCTGCGGATATGGCCTGGTTTCCATCATGAGATGAGATTCGAGATATTTGGTGATTGATTGAAACCAGGCACGGCTTGCACCACCATGTAAGATTACATAGTCGGCACGTAGCCACCGGCCGCATTCAGCGTTGGAGGGCTTGTTAGAGATTATTTTCAGCTCAGTCAAAAGAAGCAGGAGTGCCAAGACTTAAGGGCTAAGTTAGTAAGGAAGTATGCACGCAATCAGGGGTGCCTAGGTTAGTGGACACTATGAGCCGTGCCGCTCAATAGCTCGAGAGTCCACAGTAAGCTAAGGCACCCCTCCACGGACCGTCCCTTCACGGACCACCGCGTTTTGCCCCACAAACGCGGTTTTCCAACATAGACCCTGGACATGAAAATGTTAATTTCTAGTACAACTCCTAGTTATTCGTACTATATAATATACTCCTTTTGCTCGCTGTCTATTAATCATTTCAACATGGCCTCATTCGAGGCTCAAAAGCGCGCCCACGCTGCGATACATGACGTGAAGCTCGGGCTGGGCGTTCGAGAGGCCGTTCGGAAATGGGATGCCACCCGATCGTACGTCAACCGGCGCCTAGCCGGTGTGCCGACAAGACAAGAGCTGAATAAGGACCGGCAGGCATTGTCACCTCTCCTAGAGGCTCAATTAGCCCATTGGGCCATTGGCCAAGCCAGGCTGGGCTTCGCACCGGCGCTGGTCAAGTTCAGATCCATGGCTCAGCGCATGTTGAATGCTTCCGGCACCTCTTACCAGCTAGGGCAGCGATGGCATGCGCGGTTTTTGGCCAGAAACGGGGACGTCAAGGCAACTAGGTCCAGAATCATCAATTACAACAGAGTCAACGGCGCCACGGTCGCGAATATCAACGTATTCTTCGACAGACTCGATGCGCCCGAATTAGCCAATATCCCTCCTGAGCGCTTCTATAACACGGACGAAATGGGTATCGGCCAAGGCGTTGGGGGCGACCATTGGGTGATTTCCGAAGCCACAAGCCATATAGCCCTTAAGAAAGATGTCGAGAAGGGCGAATGGATCACTGCTTTGGAGTGTGTGAGCTGCGATGGGGTAGCCCTCCCGCCACTGGTCATTTTCAAGGGGGTCGACGTCCAAAGCCAGTGGTTTCCGGACCAGAACCGGCATCTCTGGGACGACTGGCGATTCAAAGCATCAGCTAGAGGGTGGACCAGTAATACCACGGCTTTGAATTGGATCGAAGACATCTTTATTCCTTATATACGGTCTCGCCACGGCAATAAATGGGTCGTCCTGGTTTGTGATGGCCATGAATCGCACACGAACGATAACTTTCTATGGCTCTGTCTTTTAAATAAGATATGGCTAGTCTTTTACGAGCCATACTACAGTTATGTAGTCCAGGTTTTAGATGTAGGAGTCTTCGGGTTATTAAAAAGAAGGCTAAGGAGGCTCTTAAGGGACTGTCCGAATACGATCCTTGGGCTAAAGCCTACTAAGATGGATATGTTAAAGGTATACCGCCAGGCTAGGATTGACGTATTAACTCCCTCTATAATCAGAAACGCCTAGAGAACGGCTGGGATCTATCCGCGGGATCGGTCGAAGCCGCTATCGTTGAGATATGTCATCCTAGAGGATGTGGGTGTTGCCCGGGTACGTTCTGGGGCACCGGAAGTGGTTGAAAGGGAATCAACACCCGATTTCGTTGCCGAACTAGCCCCAACACCTATCAAAACACCCTCTGGTAGCCAGGCATTACGGCGAAGTGGTCGTCAGCTAGCTGCCTTAGACCCTACTTTTAAGCTCCCTTCTCAACGGCTCTTCGTTCGTAAGGCTAGCAAGGCTCTGGACCAACAAGCCGATAAAATCGCGAGTTTAGAAGCGCAGATCGATTATCTTCAATCCAAACTCGACAGAAAGACTGCAAGGGTACGTCAAAAGGTAAGAATCGCACCGGGACAGCGATTCGTTCGCATGGCTGACATACGCCGGGCCAAGCGGAGGCTAAGGGGTAGAGTCGTATACGAGGACGAAGCTAGCGACGTTGACATGCCAGGCGCGCCTCGCAACGCTGCAGAAGCTGAAGAAGAGGATGGAACGGAGGCAGAGGACTGTATTATTGTTGGGAACACCCAAAGATAGGATTGTTTTATCGATTTTGGTTGTAAAGATGATTCTAATTGAAAGAGGTGTAATTGCCCCTCAACTGGTCCGTAAAGGGGGGGTCCGTGGAGGGGTGCCTTAGCTTATAAGGCAAGCACCCCCCCTGCGCATAAACCTAGTAACGAATAACGCTTTTTCACTTAAACGCTATGTTTTTAAAATAGGATAATAATTCGAATTGAAATAATAAAAATATATTAAAAGTGATATAATAGTACTTATATTAAAGTCTTTAAATATAAAATAAATAAAAGATTATTAATTAAAGTTTTAATAAAAATTCGATAAAAGATTAACTTTATATTATTAAGTAGTTTATTTTTATTACTTCTCGACTTTAATTAAGTTTTAAAGCGTAATAACTTTATAATTATAATGCTTAGCTTATTTTAAAAAGGACGAATTATTTTAATAATATAAGCGATACGAAACCTTTTAAATTTAATAAGCGAAAGAGCTATTACGAAAATATATAACGTTTTTAAAGCTACTTTATATCATCGAATCTACGGCTAAACTTTATAAAGCGAAATTCGATGTTTACGATATAAATTAAATTTAATTAAAAAGGAGGTATTTCGTAAATATATAAATAATTTAAATACTTAAAGAATATTTCTTAATATTATTAATATTAAAAATATGGCTAAAGATTTTTTAAAATTACGCGGCGGCGAGCGCGTTAACAGTTATTAAGTTCAGCGATTTATTAATTATAGCCCGAATTTTAAAATGAAAATAAACCTTTAATATATTTATTAAAGGGCTTTTTATAAAGATTTAAGCGTTATTTCTAATTAATTTAAACTATTTATTAATATTAAAGCAGAATACGATATCTTTAAAGAAAATATATATAATTTTAACGAGACCGCCTTTATAATAACGTATCCCACAAGCGAATATCCTATATAAGTGAATATCCCACTTTTATAAATTTCCTTATAACCTCAACCTTTTTTTATATTCTTTTACGTTCGAAAATATTATATCTTTAAAAAGAGAGTAATATAATTCTAGCGCTTTAAGCGTTTTAGGAAAACTTAATTTTAAACATATAAAAGGTTATATTAATTTATTACGTTTTATTAAAAACTTTATAGCGTAAACGAAATAATTAACTTATATAATATAAAATATTTACGGATTTTTAAAAGCTTTTAAATTTTAAAAAATATACGATTATTTAATATATTATTAATTTAAATACGCGATCGTTTTTTTTTTAATTAAATAATATAAAAGATATAACGAATCGATTACTTAATTTATATAACGCGGAACGCGTCGGTATTAATTAGGCCTTTAATTTTATATAATAATAATTAGACCTCCGGACGCGTTTTAACCGAAGAATTGATTATTAAAAACTCTTTTATAAAAATCCCGACGCGTATCGCGCGTAGTTTATCCTCGTATAAAATATAATTTATAAATACGAGATCTAAAAAAAGATATTTATAACTTCGATAAGACCGGCTTTTTTATAAATTAAATCTCGTTCGAAATAATTATAACCACTTTTAATTAATATAAAAAGTTTAAAATAATATAATAAAAAAAATTAAGAATAAATTATAATTATTTAAAACGTCGGATTATATAGTTACGTTATTCCTCCGTATATTATTTTTATTAAAAAAACGCACCTTTTTTTTTTAATACGAAAATAACTTATTATTAAAGGATTAAGTAATCGTAATTATTAAAAATAATTAAACTATAAATAAAAAAGGCGAGGACTAGATTTAATACTTTAATTAATATACTAGGTCTCGTATAAAAAATCGTTATCGCCTCTTAGTTCTAAACGGCCACGAAAACCATTACTCGATAATTTTCGAGCTCTATTATAAAAAGAACTCGATTATTACACTTTATATAACTTCTTATTTATTATATAAACTCTAGCCTCTTAATATCGGCTATTTTCGTATATTAAAAAAAGCGTACGGAAAAGAAATTAAATATTTTATACGGGCGCATATTACTTATATTTTAAAAAAAAACTTCCTACTAGCGTTTTTAAAAGCGTTCCAAGCGATTTCCATCGTTTCGAATATACGAAAAGGCTTTCGAAAAATAAGACTCGTCCCGTATAATCCGGAATATATTATTTTATAATTAGATATAAAACTACGTATTTTAATACTTCCGGGGACGTTTTTCGGCCTATTTATTCCTTAAGAATTAAAAACTTTAAATAACCCGATTAAAGCTTAATCCTAAACCGAATACGTTTAAAACCGTATCGTATAGTATTAAAATAACTTTCCGACGTTTATTTTAATTAGTTTTAATTAAATCGTAAAAGTTATAATATATATTATATACTAAGTTATTCTTTTAAAAAGTAAGAACGCGACACTTTAAAAAGTAAATAAAATATTTAACCGGCGCCGCCGTACGAAAAAGAAACGGCTATAAAATAAAGGATTACTTCGTATATAAGCTAAAAAAAACTTATAGTTTTAAAAAAATATTAATAAATAGTTATAAAACGAATCGCGTCGGAAGAGTAGTTATATAAGGACGTTTAGAACACGCTTATAACGCTATAAAATCTGCGGAAAGCCCGGATATAATACGCGTACTTATTAGAATAATATAGAAATATCTAGAAATAAAGATTCCGATTAATTTTAATATATTAAATACGTTATAATAAAATTAATTTATATTTTATTAAAAAAGGTATAAAAAAATAGGATATTCGCTTATATAAGATATTCGTTTATAAGATACGTTAATTTTAATTAAATCGTAAAGGTTATAATATATATTATATACCGAGTTATTTTTAAAAAAAATAAGAACGCGATACTTTAAAAAATGAATAAGATATTTAGTTAACGCCGCCGTATAAGAAAACGGCTATAAAATAAAAAACATTTTATATATAAATTAAAAAAGTTTTATAATTTTAAAAAGATATTAATAAATAATTATAAAACGAATCGCGTCGAAGGAGTAATTATATAAAGACGTTTAGAATACGCTTATAACGCTATAAAATTTACGGAGAACCCGGGTATAATACGTATACTTATTAAAATAATATAGAAGTATTTAAAGATAAGGATCTCGATTAATTTTAATATATTAAATACGTTATAATAAAATTAATTTATATTTTATTAAAAAGGGTATAAAAGAATAAAATATTCGCTTATATAAGATATTCGCTTATATAAGATATTCGCTTATAAGATACGTTAGTTAAGTAGTTAAACTAACGTTTATAATTAAATTAATAACGAAATAAGTTTAAATTAAATTTAATATTTTAATAAGTATATTAAGGTAAAAAGGAAAGGTCGTTATTATTTATTAATTTTTAACGATTATATAAATTATATATTAACGTAATTTAAAATATATTATAAAGATAATAATCTTATTACGCTTAATATACTTCTTTATTTATTCTATTTACTTTAATTATTAAATATAGTATTTTATTCGCCGTTAAAGCGCGCGTATTTAAAAGAAATCGAGCTATTTATTAAAGCGTTAATAAATTATATTATGAAGCTAGAGTTTTTTATCGCTTTTAAAACCGCGTATTTTATCCTTTATATAAAACTTAATATTAAATTTAAATTTAATATATTTAGTTTAATACTTTATTATTAAAACGGGGTAATTAATGAATTAAATATTTATTTCGTTACGTTCGAAAATAATTACTACTTATGACCTTTAACCGTTGTTTAACTTTTAATAAAGGACTAAATATTCTTTTTTTATTAAAGTAAAATTTTTACTTATTAAAAAAGCCTTTTCATATTAAGCTTAAATATTATAAATTAAATAACGAAAGGGATAAATAGAAAAACTTGTATATATAATCGAATACATATTTTAAAAAACCCTAATTTAGTTTTTTAAAGTGTTAAAAGGTTAAAAAGTTCGCGAAATCAATATAAAAAAGCCTTTAAATAATACGAGATAAGAAGGTAAAAAGACAGCGTTTAATAATTAATAAAAGCGAAAAAAGGTTCATCGAAGTAGAGAGCGATCGGTAAAAGGTGCTGCGATATTTATAACGAAATAAGTTATAATACGCGAATATATAAAAAATATATAAAATCGAGTAGAGAATTAAATAAAAAGTAATTTTAATTAATTTAAAACGTTATAATTAAGTTATTTTATATAGAAATATCGAAATATAATAAAAATAAATTATTTAACAATATTAATCATTTAATAATAAATCACGTTAATTAGTTTTTTTAATATAATAAATACTACCTTAATTTTTAAAATAAAACATAATAAAATATACTTAAGTTTATGTTACTAATAATATAAAAAAGTGTTTAAATATATAATAAAAAGAAAGCTTTATTAATATAACGAGTAATAATAATTAATTTATAATATAATAATAAAAATAAATAAGTCGAAATATTTATATAATAAAATTATTAGAACTATTTACTTTAATAATAAGTTAGATTAATCCTTAAACTAATTATTAGAATATATAAGAGACGTTTATTTTTATATATTTAGTTTCTTTTATTAATATTTTAAAACTTTATTAAATTTATTTTAAATCCTTAAATCCGAGTTTATTTTACTTATACGTTATTTATTCTTTATTTCCTCGATTTTAATTAATAAATTTAGATTAATTATTTTATATAATTCTTTAAAAGTACGCCTAGGTAGTTATATTAATTATTAAATATTATTATAGTTTTACTTTTAACGGCCGTTTAATAATATCGTATATATTATTATTATAAATAAGGCGATAAATACTAATTAATAAAGTCGGATTACATTTAAATTATTATAAGTATCGCGAATTATATATATATTATTTAAATTAATAAGTTTTAATCGTATAATTAAGCTAGGTTATAATATTATTTAACGTACCTTATAAGTGAGCTACGTATATAAAAGAGCTACGCACTTTTTATTATTAAGCTTTATAAGTTATAAATTAATTTAATTATAACGTTTATAATGAATTAAATATATTAATAATTATCATTTTTAAAGGATTTTATATTATTTTAATAAGTACGCGTATTATACCCGGGCTCTCTATAAATTTTATAACGCTATAAACATGTCTTAAACGTTCTCGTATAACTACTCCTCCGACGCGATTCGTTTTATAATTATTTATTAACGTCCTTTTAAAAATATAAATCTTTTTTAGTTTATATACGAAGTGATCCTCTATTTTATAGCCGTTTTTTTTTTATACGGCGGTGCCGGCTAAGCATCTTATTTACCTTCCGAAATATCGCGTTCTTACCTTTTAAAAGAGTAACTCGATATATAACTTACGTTATAACCTTTATAATTTAATTAAAACTAATTAAAATAAAAGTTAAAAAGTTATTTTAATATTATATAATACGGTCTTAAACGTATTAAATTAAAGATTAAGCTTTAATTAAATTATTTAAACTTTTTAATTCTTAAAAAATAAATAAACTAAAAAACGTCCCCGGAGGTATTAAAATACGTAGCTTTATATCTAATTATAAAATAATATATTCCGAATTATACGGAATAAATCTTATCTTTTAAAAGCCTCTTTATATATTTAAAACGGTAAAAGTCGCTTAGAAAGCTTTTAAAAACGCTAGTAGGAAGTCTTTTTTTAAGATATAAATAATATACGCCCGTATAAGACCTTTAATTTCTTTCTCGTACGCCGTTTTTAATATACGAAAATAGCTAATATTAATAGGTCTAAGTTTATACGATAAATAAGAAAATATATAAAGTGTAATAATCGAGTTCTTTTTATAATAAAGTTTAAAAGTTATTAAGTAATAGCTTTCGTAGCCGTTTAAAACTAAGAAACGATCATAACCCTTCGTATAAAACCTAATATATTAATTAAAATATTAAATCTAGTTTTCGCCTTATTTATTTATAATTTAATTATTTTTAATAATTACGATTACTTAATTTATTAATAATAAATTATTTTTATATTAAAAAAAGAGGTACGTTTCTTTAATAAAAATAATATATAAAGAGATAACGTAACCGTTTAATTCGACGCCTTAAATAATTATAACTTATTCCCGGTTCTTTTATTATATTACCTTAAGCTTTCCGCGTCGATCGGAGGTAGTTACGATTATTTCGGACGAGATTTAGCTTATAAGAAACCTTGTCTTATTAAAGTTATATATATCCTCTTTTTATATTTTATACTTATTAATTATATTTTATAGGAAAATAAATTACGCGTAATACGCGTTAAAATCTATATAAAAGACTTTTTAATAATTAATTCTTTAATTAAAACGCGTTTAAAGGTTTAATTATTATTATATAAAGTTAAAAGCTTAATTAACGCCGACGCGTCTCGCGTCGCGTAAATTAAATAATCGATTCGTTATATCTTTTATATTACTTAATTAAGAAAAAAACGATCGCGTATTTAAATTAATAATGTATCGAATAATTAATTCCTCTTTAAAATTAAAAAGCTTTCGAGAGTTTATAGAGATTTCGGATCGTAATTAAATTCCGCGTCGTCGGCTACGTAACGTTAATTATAAGATATAATATATTGCTATAGCTTTTCGTATACTTAATTTCGAGTTATTTTAAAATGCTTAAAGCGTTAAATTAAACCTTTTTTCTTTATTTTTTAATTTTATACTTATTAAAAAAAAAGTTAGTATAAAATTAATTAAAAGTGCGCAGCTCGCTTATATACGGAGCTCGCTTATAGGGTACGTTAATTTTATTTCGTTATCTTTTAAATTAGTAATATTTTATAATAATAAAATTTTAAAAAGGTAAAAATATCTTTTAAAAAATATATAAAAATAATAACGAATTCTGTTATTTTTTTTATTTATAAATATTTATAAAAGCCGGCTTTTATATTACTTAAATTTAAAAATCTAGCCTTATAATATATTTTATTTATTTAATAATAGATTATTTAAAACATAGCATTTCTTTCGATTTAAGTTTAAAATCGTTATTCGTTGCCTGGTCTATGCGCAGGGGGGGTGCTTGCCTTACTACCACGTCAATGGCCAGCTCGAGGGCGAAAGGAACGGCTACTCCTCCCCCAGACCCATCTAGTCGGGTGGCTTTATGGGGTATCGGTGATATATGGAGATGCCGTTACTAAAAAGGAGGGATAGGTCCGAGACACGTTAGCTTTGCAGGCCCCTCAATTTGCCGTGTGGCCTAGAGTGGTCTCTGCCATGTTACGCTGTCTACGTAATGCGGCCCCTTAACGCGGTCCCTATTTCGAGTAACGAGGCAAAAGGATGAATGAAAAGAACGATACAGGTGGCTAGCAACGCTGTTGATTTTTTTTTTTCTGGTCACAAGCTCTTTCTTTGCCGCCCACCATTCAAAATCGCAAGTCCCATGGTCAACAGCATTGTGTTGGTGCGTTACACAGAGATTGTAATACACCTGTGCATGTGGCCGTTATAACGAGATGCTGCACCGGCCAAACGCCGATGCTGCATGAGTTGTAAATAAATACGATCCAGTCATGCTCCCATGTGGCGTGCTATTCACCATTTCGTGACCGCTCCTTACATTGGCAAAGTCACATGATTGAGCGTGGCAGTCCCTGTCGAATAATAGCCCCAAGACAGGCCCACCTCCGCCGCGCAAGCGCCCGTACGGCCTTCCGATGGTGGAGTTAAAGATCCGGGAAAATTTAAATACAGTGAGCATACAGGAATGTGTGAGCGGTTGATAAGCGGCTGCGGAGCAGAGTCGGGACTGGAAGAGGCCATATCGGGAAGGGGAAGCCGACGCAGCGAAGTTGATGAGCCGCTGTAGCGAGTAACGTACTATGCAGGCAAACAACCCTGGTCTGTTCACTTTCAGCCGCACAGCTTTGTTCTCCCACCACACAAACGTTTAGTGGAGTACTGTCTCAGTTAGCCCAGCCCGATAGGATAGAGGCCCATCTAGATCTGGACCACACCCGATCCAAACCGCACGATGGGTCAGCTGAGAGTGAGACTGGGGCTTACTGGGCCCCATGCCGGCGGTGGTGTTTGTGTTGTACAGTATTATAGTGATGCAACACCCAGATCGGATGTCACACCATATGGTAACATCAATATACAGCAGCCCGCCACGGCAATGAATATCCATTCTAGGTCTGAAAAATAAACGAAGTGGTGAAACTGGGCGAGTAGTTCAGCGCCAGGAGGCTTTTTCGAGTAGAAACTTCGTTGATGATGATTACTTTGATTTGTTTGTGGAAAGAAGTACGAAAATATCGAAAGCGCGAACTTGGGCTTCTTAGGCACAATCATGTCTTTTGATAGGGAGCCAATAGGGAGCCAATATCAAATGCATCCTGCCGTGAGAACTGCCATCAGCCCTCAAAAACAAGAATTCCAAGGGAGCCTGCCGTGGCCAATAGAGTCGAGCGGAAGCTTCGGGGAGAGAGACAACGAGCGACCTTGGCACGTCAGCCGTGTCCTGCAGGCTTCCAAGCACGGGAACTCAGACACCAGTACCAACCAGCTGGGTAGCAGGCCCCCAGATCGATCATGGTTTTGTAAGAACATCGAATGTCTAGGAAATGATCATCGTGATCGGCAACGTCATTGCCTGCGAATAGTTTCACGGATGGACTGGGGTTATTGCCTATGGACTAGAGGAGAATGAGGAGGAGCTCACGATGAAGTGCTTCTCGACAAGGTCAACAAGGCCCATCACGATGGAGCTTTCGTGTATATAAGGACAACGTTCTGCCCGGTAAACACTCAATCCTTCTCCTCATCCAGCACTCAAACATCCAGCTTCACCAGAAACCTTCACTACCACTCCACTATCGTCAACTCTTTTGCTCTTCGCAAATCTCAATCACTCCATTCAAAATGCAGTTCACCATCATCTCCACCATCTTCATGGCCGCCGCTGCCATTGCCAGCCCCGCCGCTGCTCCCCCCGCCATGGAGGCCGCTGACCTCGTCGCCCGCACTGGCGGCAGCAGCGGTGGTAGCACCAAGACCTGCTCCGGTAACACCAAGCAGGTGCGTCTTCCCTGATCTCTGATACCCCTTCCTCGAGTCTTGAGTAATAGTTAACAATCCATCTTACTAGGTCTGCTGCAACGGCGCACTCAACTGTGTTGTCCAGGTCCTGGGCTCCCAGTGCAGCGGTGGTGTCTACTGCTGCAACACCGGGTCCAGCACTGTAAGTCCTCTCCTCTCTAGCCGTTAATCCTGCTACTTTACAGTAACTAACACTACTTTTTCAACTCAGGGATCTCTCATCAGCATCAATGCCCTCAACTGCGTCAAGATTCTGTAAGCGTCTAGTAACTCTGCAGTAGTCACTTGACTCGAACTCTTGAGCCTCGCCTAGTCGACCGAATGGTGTGAGCAGATCTCTGATGGTAGCGGAACTGGTAGTGCTTGCTGGATACTTGTTGATGGGTGGATCATGGGGTGCAGGAGAAGGCACTGAATCGGGGGGTTTTCCTTCTTGTACAATCGTCTATTCGTGCTTGCACGTGTTCGATTATCGTGGCCACGATGCACATTCCTTTGCAGATTTTTGTTAGTTATCAGCCTCCCTGGAAACAATACGAGAAAACATGCGCAGAACTTCTATTTTCCCTCATGACTGACTTGGAATTTTGACATGACCATTTCTCTATTCACTTAGATCAAGTACAGAACACTACTGAGATCTGTTTAAGACTTGAAAGAAACTCCTTCATTCATATTATATTAGCTACAGACTCCTCGCATGCCAATTACCTGCTTGTAACGTCTGTCATACTACTAATTATGTTGTCTATACTACAGCATGCATATTGCCTCACTTAAATAGTATGATATAATATGTTGCTAATTGATGTGTTGATATAATTACTATTGCTTCTTTGTCTATTTCTCTATTACTTTTATTGAAGCCCCACGTTATGCTATGGGATCTTTGCTGCTACGGCCATAGCCCTCGATCAAATGGATCGACGCTCGGGTAGTCAGCACGCATGCCCATCAGCTCACTGTACTCATCCCTCAGTATGTCGGACCCCAAGTTGCGGAGCCCCCGGTACCGGCTCAGCTCGTGGCGGCGCAGCGCCACGGTCCAGGGGAAGCTCGAGTAGGCGACGCCCATGAAGGCGCTCGCCTTGAACATCATCAGGAAGTCCACCAGCCCCTGCTGGTCGAACGTCATCTGCTCGAGCTCCTCGAGGGCGTCTCCCCGCAGCAGGTCGTACTTGGTGACCACCGTGACGTTGCGGCTGCTGCTGCTATTAGTACCCCGGTCACGCAGCACTTCATCATCCGCCTCCTCCTCCTCGGTGATCCGCCGTTGCAGATACTCGGCGAACAGGTCGACGACGGTACGGTTCCCGCTGGCGACGTAGACGACGTCGAGGCCGGTACGCCTCAGGTTCCGGAACTGCTCCTCGAACTGGTCCTCCATGCGCGAGAAGCGGTACAGGTCCGGGTCCCAGGCGGAGACGGCGTCCTTCTCCAAGCGCAGGTGGGCGCCGTAGTAGGCGTGCGGACTAATCGGCACGCTGGGGTCGATCGACTGCTCCTCCTGCTGCGTCGTCGTCGTTGTCGTGCCATCGGACCCGCCTATTATTACCCGCCGGTGCAGCGCCGCGAGGACCCGGGCCGCCATGACGCGCGCCTCGCTCCGGAACGATAGGATCTTGCCGAACTCTCCCGCAAACGCGTCGCCGTCCTCGCGCACCGGGTATTCGAGGTACGTCTGGCCTAGCTTGATGTGGACGGGCGCTTCGGGGCTGAACTCGATGTTCATCTGCGCGAGCCAGTTGTCGAAGTAGTTGCGCCACTCACGCGGGAACAGCAGTCGACTCCCGCCATCATCCTCATCGCTGGTACTGTTGCTACTGTTGCTGCTGCCTGCGCTCTGCTTTTCGAACTGGTCGCCGACCACCTCCAAGGGCTCCACCGCGCGCCGGTCGTAGTTCGGAAAGTCCTCGACGCGGTCGTAGAGCCGCATGCCGGGGCACCCCGCGGTCAGGTGACGGACGAAGGCCTCACGGTCGAACAGGTAGTCGAGCGGGACCTGGACGGTCGTCTCGATATCGGTGATGTCGTGCGGGTTGCGCTTGGAGAGCGAGGGGACGACCGCCGCGGCGCCGGCGTGGATCGCGTACCGCACGCACTTGAGGATCTGCAGGCGCAGCATGCCGACGCCGCCGTGCTGGTCCTCGCACGTGAAGACCAGGCCCGGCCGGAAGTGCGTGGGGCGGACGCGCGTGCACGCCTCGCGCAGGGGCGCGTAGTCGATGGTCGCCGGGAACTCGACGGCCGCGGCCGTCTGGATGAAGGCGCGGTCTTCATCCTGCTGCTCCGGGGTGCCGGCTTCGGGGTCGTGGTAGAATAGGTTGGGCCCGCGTAGGTAGACGAGGGAGACCCAGATGAAGATTAGGGTGGCCGCCCGAGCCAGCCTTATTATGGCGGTGTTGGTTCTCTCGGTCATCGCCATCTCGCCGTCAGGTATGAAATTTTGTTTCCCGGCCACGATAAGGGTATAAGAAATGAGTGAGCATAATAACCACAGTGTACCCGAGTAGGGTTTTCATTTTGACAGATGCAGATGTTTCAAACGAGGGGAGAAGAATATCTGAACCCCATGACGATGATTCACTGCTACTCTCAGAGTTCTGTTGCACGGGTGCTGGGTCAGGGGGCAGTCTCATCGTTTGAAATATTCTCCTGGGATGCTTGACTGTAGTAGCGTGTGATCGGCTCTTTGCACTGCAGTGCTAACGACGCCATTTAGTGCCTGCTAGGTAGCTGCCTGTACCTGCGCTAGCCTAATGATAATATGAAAGTCCGTCCCATATCACGGTCCAATCCCACGATGATCCAGAGAATAGAGTTACTGCAACAGCTTGGCACGTACTTGGCATCAAAACGTCGGATGTTTCCAGACCCTCTCCTCCCCTTCTCTGGCCCACGTCGGATGAGGGTGGTCAGTGGCCAGTCGCGACGATTCTTGGGGGGGGGGGCGGAGGGGGCTGCCGGGTTGAAATAGAGTTTCGAGCCTGAAACTGTTTCAGACTTGGCGATTTCCGGTGTCCTGGTCGAGTGCAGATCCCTGTTCCGCTTGTCCGTTCTAGAATAGCTTGGCCAGTCACCCAACGTTTGTACCTGACATGTATGGCCTGGCCTGCCTCAATTGTTATGCAGATCAACCGTTGTCCATCACCGCGTCACCCATCTTGTCGTCTCAAATGCAATTGCCGAACTTTATGTAGGTTAGAGTCGTTCGACGCAATTGAGGTAATCCAAGAATCACAGTGGCCCGGCCTCGAATCTGCCAGAGTGAAACCATGCAGACCAAAATAGATTGATTAGAATTCGGCTGATAGTGCGACATACTAAAAATGCGCAATGGTCCGGAGCATATGTCAACGAAGTCGATTTGTCAAGACGCCTAAAGCTCGGGTAGTTCCTATTAACTGCTTATGGTACATACTGAAACCTCTGGCACATGTTGGACATTGATAGACATGGTATTGGACTGAGGGCCAATAACGCACAAAACCTGCCCAAACCCGAGTGTCCAAGGAACAACTTCCCCCTCATGACCAACACTGGAGATACTAGCAATGATCAGTACCCTCAGTCAAAGTCGGCGCCAATTGTTGCATCCGGGGCCGTGCACTGCTGAATGGAATACGAGTCCGTATCTGAAGTCTGACAGGCCGGCTCCACGGTTGTGACCGCTTGCGCTGATATCGGGGACCTACTCACGGTTTAGCAATTGAGAACCTGCACGGCAGATACCGAGATCTCCACCACCAAAGGTTATCTGAAGGAATGCGACAACGTAAAGGGTAGCGCTTAGTTCCACACATGAAGATAGTCACGGGAACAGACTTCTTGCCATGTTGCTCAGGGTTGGGGCGGAATGAAGAGATGACCCTGAAGGTAAAACTTACATACTTCCCCCACAAACCCAGCTCTGCCGCACAGCCAAAACCCAGCGGTCCCATTCGAACCGCGCGCTCGTCTTCACCGTATACTGGCTCCGCCGCTGTGCGCCGTTCTCAGACGTCGCCGTCGTCGCAATCGTGCGGTCGCCGCAAGGATACCAAACGTTCCCGTCGTCGGACATGCCACGGTTGAAGCTGCAGGCCGTCGTCACGCCCGCCCCCGAGTTGTCCAGGGCGAAGGCCAGCTGGGTCGTATTGGGCAAAGCGTCAATCTGGCCGGGCGCCACCACGTACTTCATGTACGCGAATTCCCGGACGACGAAGTTGGTAGCGGCGGCAGCAGTGGCGGTCATCGAGTCTTGCTGTGGTAAGGGGCAATCTGGGACAGCATAAGTCACGTCGGCTCCATCCGCGGCCGGTGGCTGGAGTAGGATGGCAGGCATAATATTTTGGGATGTCGCAGCATCGGGGGCAGGGAGGGCCCAAGCCGCGCAGACGGCTGCTAGAATGATCCAAGGCTGTAGCATGACCTGGTGTTTCATGGAAGGAAAACACTATCCTAACGTCTGTAGCGAGAAGCTCGTTCTCGAGAGGTTGTCGGGGAGCAGCGCCATGAGGTCACATAAGAAGAGGGTGCTGGCCCGGTGTCAATAACTACCGTGCATGCATGCCTGCCGCCTGCCGCCACTGGAATTCGGGAGGTGTTATCGAGCGGTATCATCAAATGGTGCTGAAGATGGTGTCGGTTGGCCGCTTTTGGAGAACGGAAGCATGTCTTTAGCCGGAAGGGAACGAGATTTGGTCTGGACCCCATACAATTGATTGCCGACCACCCACCCACCCTTTGGAGAGATCCTGCACCATGAAAACCCATTCGGTGTAAGTGACGTCACGATGGACAACGCAGTGCTCTCTTGCTAAATCAATCGTGAGAGATAGTTTCAGTCTTATCGTCCTCAAGGCCTGACAATTGGTTTGTATCGCCACCCTTGCCTGTATATGCGGCTTTCCTCAAGCAGGCGATGAACTAGACCAGACCACAAATCAAGTCGCCAACTACCCCGGCAGTATGGCTCACAGGGGCCCTCTCGGACCAGCCTGGATGATCCAAGCTATCATACAATCATGACAATTCAAAGCTACTTCGTCTTGCGCTGTGCACATTAGGTGCGAGAAACAGCTTGCCAAACGCTGGAATTGACGAACGCCCACTCGAAAGTAGCATGGCTCCCGGAGGGCCGAGGCAGACATGGGCAAGCCACGTGCACAAGTGCCGCCGGCAGCAGTACAGTGAGTTTGACGTCGGCCAGCGCAAATTAGATTGTAGTATTCATCGACCAATGCCAGCACCAGTGTGTCTGGTCTGAATCGTGATGCCCACCAAGTACGAAAGTGATGGCGTTGACCTAAATACCGTTGAACATGTCCGAAAGGTGGTAGAGGTAGACGGGTGGAACGAATGGGGGCGTCTTCTTTCTCTGGCAACGCGACTACGCTACTGTTGCGCAAAAGTGCTCTACTTTCGCATTCGCGGCTGGACCTGCTTCACTACACAGCATACTGCACCGCCAATGTTTACACGTCCTCGGACTTGGCAAGCCGGAAGTATTGGGGAACATGTCGACAAACCACTTGGTCAGTGGTGAATGTTGCAGCCTGCCCTTAATTCATCATTTCGATGCCTTGAACCGCGAAAACCTTAGGGGTCATTTGTCGGTGGGTGGCATTCCCAGTGTCGCCTGCGGAGCTAGAGGCGGGGGCGGGGCAATCATTCCAGCTCCGGGTGCGCTTGAACAAACCAGCTGGCAAAGTAGTGACGACAACTGCCTAAATCAGACGCGTCTCAGAACACGCTTTGGTTTATTGCGATGACGAACTCCAAGCCTGGAAGCAGCATCTTGAGCGCGGTATTGAACTTCTGTAAAAAGCCACCCTGGAGGTTAGATCCGCGAGTCATTCAATCGAGCCTGATTCTCAAGTCGAACCTGTCCAGCCGGACCCCGTGCAACATGGACGACGATTTCGATTCTGGGGATGACCTGTTCGACAACGTCGACACTGACGAGCTTGTCACCCAAAACAAGAGACCCGCTTCCCAGGGCTACACTTCAAATGGCAAGAATGACAGCCATGGCATAAGCGAGAGTCAAAGCAAGCGCCAGCGCCTGGACCTTGTTGGTGTTGGCCAAAAGCTCCTACGTGAGAAGTTTGGCTATGACAAATTTCGACACGAACAGGAAGGTGCCATTGCAAGTGTCCTGAGGGGTCAGAACGCGTTGGTCGTCTTTCCGACTGGTGCTGGAAAGTCGTTGTGTTACCAGGTTCGTATCACTCTAGTCTCCTCCGTCCTAATCAATGACTGGGGTTCCCAACTGACTGACTCCAACTCAGATCCCGGCCATCGCTTTTGAGGAAGTCGACAAATCGAATGGAGAGTACCGCGACTTCTCTGGCATCACCATTGTCGTTTCACCACTGATTGCTCTCATGAAGGATCAAACTGATGCCTTGAAGCGCAAGGGGATTGCTGCTGAGTGCAATGATTCCACCAAGTCTTTTGAGCAGTTGCAACAAATCAGCGCCGACATCAGAAGCGGCAAACTTCGGATGCTTTATTGCTCACCGGAGAAACTTAACAATGAAGGCTTTGTAGAGAGCCTCAAATATGTGCCTGGTGGTATTCGTCTGTTGGCCGTCGACGAGGCTCACTGTATCTCAGAATGGGGTCACAGTTTCCGTCCTGACTACTTAAAAGTGGCCAGATTCGTCGATGAGATCAAGGCGGAGAGAGTGGTTTGCTTGACGGCAACTGCTACGCCCAAGGTAGCCGACGATATTTGCAAACAGTTCAAGATAGACCAGTCTAATGTCTTCCGGACATCGCCCTATCGACCTAACCTGCATCTGCAAGCAAGGCCAACACCCTCAGAGAAAGCCAAGATCACTATGCTCCTCGAGTACTTGGACAAGCACGATGGCTCCACCCTTGTCTACGTTACCGTCCAGCGTCAGGCCGAGGAACTCGCTGCTACACTAAGGGGAAAGGGACATAATGCAGAGGCTTTCCATGCTGGAATGAAGGCTGAACAAAAAACCTTGATTCAAGACCGTTTCATGGCATCTAAGGTGCGCATCGTCGTTGCCACGATTGCTTTCGGTATGGGTATCGACAAAGCGAACATCCGCAATATCATTCACTTCAACACATCGGGTACCATAGAGGAATACAGCCAACAGGTCGGTCGCGCTGGACGGGACGGGCTTCCTAGCTACTGTATGATGTATATCTGCCACGAAGACTGGTACATCAAGGAGAACTTCGCTCGTGGCGATCTTCCCTGTCGGTCGTCACTCGATGGACTGCTCCACGATGTTTTCAGTCGCGAAACAACGAAAGGGCGAGATGGGGAGGACGTTTTCAAGCTTAACCACAATGAGCTCTCACAGACCTGGGACATCAGGACAAGTCCGCTGTCCATCTTGTTCGCGACCCTTGAACTACGATACGGTCTCCTCCGCGCCATTACACCGGAATACTCCTCTTATCAATTTGAGGATCGAGGATTCTATAACAAGATGGCAGCCAGCGATGGCTCACCCGAAGCCAAGGCTATCTACAAGCACGCCAAGAGAGCGAGAAAGTGGTACACATTCGACATCAAAGCGGCGATGTCAGGAGGGCTCCTCAGAGCCGACCTGGTGCGAAAACTGAACCACTGGAATGACACCGGGGCCATCATGCTCAAGGCGGGTGGCGTCGAGCACCGGTATCGTGTCCTCAAGAAACTTCCCAGGACCAACGCTGAGTACAAGAAACTGGTCAACGAACTGTACGCCGACATGGAAGGCCGCGAAGAGGATGCGTTGAAACGCGCCCAGGATGTCGTGGATCTCATTACTGGGGAGAGGTGCTTTGCAGCAGCCCTTGCTGAGCATTTCGGGATGTCTCTGCCAGACGGGAAGACTTCTTGCGGCCATTGTACCTTTTGCACCACTAAGAAAGCTATAGTGCTGCCACCCAAGCCACCCGCCAAAGTGGACATGAAAGGCATCAAGGCGGTTCTGAAAGCTTGCGACGTCCGGGACGATCCGAGATTTCTGGCCCGAGTGGCGTTCGGCATCAAAAGCCCCAGGGTTATGAAGCTTAAGCTACAGAACAGCAGCGTCTTCGGCTCACTAGAAGACCATGACTTCTCGGTTAGTATCATTTTACCGACATGAAGTGTAATGCGTACTGACATTTTGCAGTCCTTGATCAAGGAGTTCACCAGGGCATGCCATACGCCTGAGGAATAAGCGCCGCTGCTGACCTTCCATCGTACGATGCTTACACTTGTCTAAATTGATCGGGTTCTATAATCATTTGATGAGCAAAGGTCTAATGAGGCCTGTTAGATATCCCTGAAGTCCTGAATTTGACACACTGTTAGGGATATGGACCTTGCCAGCGGTAGCACATGATCCATGTTCGTACATCAAGAACAATGCCAGTTCTTTAAGTTAATAGACAATAACGTGAGAACAGGAAGAATTATAGTGAATTGAGTTGGTAGATGCCCAGATTTATGGCGTCATAGTGAGGATACCTATCATATCTGAGACTGACGACATTTAATTGCTTCCGGGGCCCTTGGTGCCTCCCATGGCATTCTGAACGCTTCCGCCAATGCTACCCTCAGTGGTGAATTGCTTTCCGATCATACCGTCTTTGGCCAGGGGCCCACCAACCGTTGCGGCAGTGCCGCCAACTGCTCCCTTCTCTAAAGTGTAGGGGAAACTAGGTCAGTGGAGAGCCCTTATGCGATAGATGTACGATAAAGAGAGAAGGGTACGCAGGCATACCAGTGAACTGCTTGCCGATGGCTCCCTGGGCGTCAAAGGCCTTGGGCTTGTCCTCGCCAATACCCGCGGTGGCAGGGGTCTTGGTATCTGAGGCCATGCCGCCGTTTCCCGTTGAAGGCATTATGATGACTGAACCGTGGATGTGGGTGGGTAGAGAGGGCGTAAGGTGAAATTTGTGGTATCAAAATGCGGTCGGTGATCGGTAGTGTGTAAAAGAGAAGTTGAGGCTGAACAGTTGATATGGGATGAACGCTCTGATATAAGTAAGAAAGTGACACAGATTCCTTACTGGTGACGACGGTTGAGGTCGTGGTGATGTGGTGATGCGGTGATGCGTACAACGAAGTAGCACGTGCCCCACATGCCAATCCCGCTGTCGATGAGGTCATAATGAAGCATCGATGTCCCCTTAATCCGGAGCCGCATGCCGCTACTTAACCGATTGGCTTTGGCTCTCGAATTCACGTGTTTTATTAGTCCGTAATAATCCAGCACTCTTGCCTTCCACCAAACCGAAGGTTAGTTGAGCACTGTATAATTAGCGCCCGCCCCTTTTGCTGCTCCTGAAAGCCCCACAGCATCATCTCTACCACCATTTAATTACCCCTTATCGTGGCATACCAGAAAGTCAAACTACCATACAGTAAAACAAAAAGTTGTGTGCACTTCTAGTTGTTTTTAAGGATCACGCTGTTGTCACGATATGTCTCTCCGAACTCCATCATGACCTATACCTGCTCCCTATCAATGCCTACCTACAAGTGCTAATTACTTCATCACTTCATGCCGCCAAGATCCAAGACTAAATCCGAACGGGCTCTTCTATTTTATATAAGGACCTGCTGATCAGGAGCGAGTGAGACCTTGTTCCAGGACCCATCCAATGATTAATCCATATCGGTAACGGAATAAGCGCTAATGGATGTTAATTATTCGAGAATGGAGTGTAGCACTACTACCCAGGCTCCTATGATGCCCCCGGTATTGACGAACAGTGAATCAGAGGAAGCAGGGGAAAAAAAAGATCGTTCAAGCGTAGCCAAAATATCTCGGACCACAACCCAGGAGTACGCATGACCCGGATTTTCTTGGTCCTGGAGATCGGGTAATTTCGATGGGCTTGAATAATAGTCATTGAAGGAGAAATCCGAAAAGACGTGTGTGATGGGAAAAAGCCCAAATCAGGCGAAACGTGCCTTGGGAAGGAACAACCAAGACGTTCGGGGAAACTGATAGAAGAATCGAACATGACAGAAAATGAACGAATTAACAGCAACCACGCGCAACCCCCCCCATGATACCAAGACCGGAACCCTCATGGTGACCATGCATAAGTACTGTGGCTGTTGAAACAGCAAGTGAAGGTCCAGCCAGACATTTCGTTGCACCAATGGTAACTTTCGAAGAAGACCTGAGCTTTACCCATGTAATGGCCAGCAGCAAGATGGCCAAATATGTGTCAGTGGTAGGTTTGTGGTGTGTGTTACCGTGGTCGTCAAATTCGCGTGGTGAGGTGTGTAGCTACACAGGTCAGAACTCGGTGGCTTCGAGCCGTATTTAATGGTGCTAGAAAGACCAAGGCCGCAGCCTGATGTGTGATAATGGCGCGGGTTTGAGGCCGCAGCCGATTTGTTCCGCATTGGTGGCCTCAAGTACCACAGCGCTGATTGGTGGCCTGACATGGGAAAAGGGATGCGTAAGATTCGGTGGACGATGGGCATTAGCGTTGTACAGCACGAGAATGCCTTGCCTGTAGGCCTCGTTGCATTAGGGTCAGCCAGAGGAGTAAGAAACTTGACCCAAGTTATGGCCTTAAAACCCAGCCTTTCGATTCGCTGAGAATACTTTTGGATGTCTTATTGACCATGCACAGACAGCACAGCCATAACAGCGTATTATTTCTTCTCAGTCACCAAACCATCTTCATCAATTAAAGTCGTATATGGTATCATAGGGAGGGTGAACACCCTAAGCTCCGGTCATCTTTATCAACCCTCTTTGGGAGACCTTACTCTAACACTATCGTTTTTCTTCCCACGGCGCAAGGCTTCTCCTTCGTCATCACCTCAACGACTTCTCAGGCACCCTATTCTCATCCGTTAGGAGCTGCGGGTGCTGGTGCTGGTGCGCGCGCTCGAGGTCGCTCTCGGCGTCCGAGTCGCGCTTCATGTCGCCGAAGTCGGTGTTGATGACGAACTCCTCCTTGTCGATATGGCGGAAGGTGAAGTAGAAGATGATGGCCAGCACGAAGCCCGCGATGGTCGGGCCGGCGAAGCACCAGATGAGGTAGGGGTCCTTGACGGCCGGCGCGGTGGCCAGGCCGATGATGGCCTGGATGGCCGTCATGAACAGGTTGATGGAGGCGACGAGACCCTTCATGCTGTTTTGGGGGGGAAGAAGATGAATATTAGCAGTTGACTTCTTAATTAAAAAAGAATAAAAAAGAGAGAAGATATTAGACGGGGATGCAAGCGTGGTGGCGACTTACTTCTTGGGAGATCGGCTGTAGGCAATACCGTAGGCAGTGACGTTGATGAAGATTTCGGAGACGGCACCCAGAATGACAGGGATGGAGTAGAGTTCGATCTTGATAGGGGACAGGGGGTTCTCGCCCTCGGGCAGGATTTCGGCGCAGGTGGTGGCATTGTAGCCGCACGGCGAGGTCTGGTAGATGCGGTACTGCAGGACGGCGTAGCCGACGGAACCGAAGGTGCACAGCAGGAAGCCGAAGGTCATGCGGGAGATGGGGCCCCAGTGGATGTTGAAGCGGCGCAGCAGGGGGTAGACGAGGTGGTTCATGAGCGGCACCGTGAAGACGATGGCGACCGAGTTCAGGTTGTCGAGCAAGTCGTTGGGCATGCCGCTGTTCTCCATGCCGGCCGTCAACGCGTTGCCCGACGCGCCCAGGCCCGTGTCGTTGATCTGGAAGATGGGCTGGAAGATGAAGATGCCGCAGGCCTGGAACGTGCGCCGCACGTCGTCGACGAAGGCGTCGTCGTAGGCGTACTCCTTGGTGCTGCCGGCCGCGAGGCGCACGCTAGGCTTGCCGGCCTCCCAGAAGCCCGTGCGGCCGATGCCCTTCAGCCCGCCGTGGGTCAGGATGTCGCCGAGCACCTTGAAGACGTTGCCGAGGTCGGAACCGCCCGGCGGCTGCTTCACCAGGCGAGAGTTGAGGTACCACAGAAGGGGCGGCAGCAAAAGGTACAGGATGGTGGGAATCAGGTAGGCGGCCCAGTAGCCGACACCTTTGGCGAGGTACGTGGTGGCAATACCGGTGGCTGCGCCGATGTTGACCAGAAGGTAGAACCACAGCATGACGCTGTTGATGGACTCTTCGGGGTCAACGATGACCTTCTCACCCTTGCTATTAGTGATGACATGAGCCACCTTATGGGGCGACTGGTCCATGACCGTGGGCGAGATATTGGGCTTGAACTGAGCCGCACCGATCGAAAGCATGTAGAGAGACAGGGCGAACGGGCCGATGGCCTTGCCCGACCGGAGAACCGGGGGCAGAGCCGAGATGATCATGATGACTTTTTTTTGGCAAATTGGGTTAACAGATTGCCACGAAAGATACCGGTAAGCTCTCGTGATGTGACTTGTACTTACTGTGGGCAATACCGCAGATGGCCACGCCCCAGCAGATCATCCGGAAACGGCCGTACTTGGTATCGGCGAGCCAGCCGAAGAAGATGGGCAGCGCGTAGGACAGGAACTTGAAGGCCTCAGTCATGGCGCTGGCCGTGGCCGACCCCCTGCCGAGCGCGCCGGCGCCGTACTTGGAGTCGAGCGAGCCGGCGGCGCCGGTGCCGGGCCCGTCGGGCGGCAGGGGGGCGCGGATGAAGTTCTTGTACACTTGGTTGCAGCCGTAGTAGGAGGCGCGCTCGGCGAACTCGACGGCGCAGAGGTAGTAGCACGAGGCCGGCATCTTGCCGGCGACGCGGCGCAGCGTCGACTTTTCTTCCGGCGTCGGCAGGATCAGGCCGTGGAAGGTCTCGCGCTCCTCCTTGGCGCCCGCGAGCTGCACCTGCTGCTCCTCCTTGGCGTCGCCGATGATGGCGTCGGCGGCGTCGGTATCGTGCGACGCATGAACGGTGCCGACCGAGTTCCGGTTGGTGAGGGTCGTGCTGGTATCTGCATGCCCCGTCAGTATACATTCCTCCCATCATTGTAACATTCATCTCATTTGATCGCCACTCTTCAATCGAGCTGGTGGCGAGGAGATACATGCTCAGGGTACAACTCACCCATGGTGGACGAATCACCGTGCTGGCGCTACGGTTGAAGCTTCTGGCTTGCTAGGCTCAGCGGTGTTCCAGGGCGAACGAGGCGGGATGAGAGCTGGAGTGGAAGGGTTAATCTAGGAGGCAAGCGGCGATGGGCCAGGTATAAGTACTGCAGCAGCACCTCAGTGATTCACGTTACATCCATTCTCAGCTGCGCGCGCCAAGATCCAGTCGGCTCACCCAGCACAAGGCTAAATGCAACAGCTTCCTTCATTAGCATACCAGAATGACTTCCAGCAGAGACCCGGGGGTTCGGGTCCATGAAGGACGAGTCTGCTTGATACGTGATGATTTCTTCCCGATCAAGACCAATCTCCGTTCTGCTGTAGCCAGTCGCCACCCATATCGCGCTGTCAATAGGCGGTCGAGAATAGAGTCGAGCCTTCTGTTGCACACGCATGGTTCCCCGGTTGGGAGAAATATCCGGTGCTCGTTGGCCTTGGCCCTGCTTGGCGTAATACATGGCGGCGAGGGAGGGAGAAACCGGTTTAACCAGAATAGGGAGCTGGTAAACCTCACCCGACTTGGCGCAGGCGCGCCAAGGCTGAGCCAAGAGATATCCAAGCTTGCTGCTCGCTGGCCAAGAGGCTGGCCTGGCTAGCCAAGGCGACCTCTGGATAGATGCAGAAGGTGTGAGACAGTTGACAGTTGAATACATGGTGAGAGCCAACGTAAGGGGTGTGGTCATGTGGTCGTTTATCTTATACGAAGTCATGTATTCGAACCCTTCTAGAACCGATAACATAACGCCGCGACTGGCCGGTTGAAGAAGCCCCGATTCCACCTGGATCATGTGTGACGGAACTTTGGGTGGTAGCAGCCAGGCGGCAGGTTGCAGGTTTGCTGTTTCTTATAAAGTTACACACACATCCATCTGCTCGTGTGCCTTCCAATCCCATTTGCCTTTCTTCTTACAGAGGATAATGCCATCTAGCCACCAGATAATACCTAGCTCAGAATGGAAGAAGGTCAAACGGGAATGGAGGCGCCGTTTCGTTTCGTTTCCGGCCCCCATCTTGCATCGGGCTCTCCAGAACAGACAGCATTGACCTTCTTCACACAGATGGACCGCGGCACGTTTGAAAACATTGACAAACACCTAGATTCAGTACTAGGAATGCACTCCTACGGACCAGCCAATAGTGTCTCGTACAATTGTGCCGCTTCCCTTGCTCCTCCAGGCGACGCTCGCTTGTCAGCAGAGTGAGCCCCATAAGGTGCCCTAAATCGTTGCGGGCGATTGGGTCAGCTTACCCGGTCGGCTCCGAAGTTGGCTCCGAGGTTGGCCCAGACTCTAAACATCGCTGATAAGCGACAATGTTGTTTTGAATTCAGAGAAAACGCATCTCAATTGCCCCAAAGTCGAATGCGGCTCAAAAGAAAACTGGACAAACGACCATGTCAAGCTTTGAGCCAAGTTGGCCGAGAGATGCCCAAGAAGAAGCCAAGATTCTGTCAAGCTTCACAAGCAAGCTTAACCTCGCGCCGATGTGTTTGGCTTGCAACATGTCTTGGTCGCGTCTTGGCTGATAAGGGAGGCGAGGTGGTGATAGGCTGGCCACTGATCCACTGCTGCCGATGTTGCACAACCCAGGAGGAGGGGTCTTTCAGCCCCCAGGAAGTCACGTGATACCTTGATGCCCGACCGATCGACTGCTGACTAGGATACATCCAAGAACAAGTGATGATATACGGCGAACAATTTGTCTACTTCTGCACCTTCCGGAACTCCCACAACACCCCACCGTGCATCCTGCGTGCCAAGTGACGCCCGTCCGGCGCCATGTCGACCACCTTGAGCGCATCCGCCCAGAACGGCGTGAGCAAGTGGTACCCGCCCCTGGGATGCGGCCGCACCGTGAAAGTCTCCCAGCTGCGCAGCTTGAACACGTAGGCGCCCATGGCTTCGAACCCGTTGTGGCCCAGGTAGCGGCCCGTCGCCGCGTTCAGGAAGCCGAAGTAGTTCTGGCTCTCGGCGCAGTACCACGTGTTCTCGGCCGTCGGCGCCGCCTCCTGGCCCGACGTCTCTCGCTCCGGGATGAACAGCTCGCCGTTGGCGAGCGTGAGGGGGCGCCCGGTCGCCTTCTCGAGGATCATGTAGCTGGAGCCCGGCCACGGGATGTTCTCGTCCCACGCGTTGTCGGTCCTGGTACGGGGCCCGCCGACGTCAGACGGCTCGGGGGCCAAGACGAGCAGATCGCTCTCCTCCTCCTTGGTCGATGGCTATTGATGGTTAGCTCGCTAGGTCACATACCTTTCAGAAAGGGCGAGGGCCCTGCAGTGGACCATGGAAGAAACCACGAAAGTGACCACGCCAACAATATCAATAGCGACAACATGGGAAGTGTATGGATGCTATGAGGCCGAGCTGGGTTGCCTCGTAACGGCTGACGTTGCAAGACACACTGTGGGAACGGGCACTTACCGTGCTAGATTCGACTATATCTAGATCCTCTGGATCCTCCCTGATGTCATCTCCACCACTAATGGACGTTGCAGGAGACGTTGCAGGAGACGTTGCAGGGGACGATGGAGGGGTAATGACGGGGTCGGCTTTTACATCCCAGGTGTTGCACCGCTGGAGATTGCCCATGGTCGGAGGAGTGTATCGTCTCTCGGGCGTGGGATGTGAATAGGCCAAAAATCGAGTAGGTAATAATGAAACGGGGACAGGGAGGGCAGGAAGCCTATATGACGTTCGGGCTGTTTGTGCGAGTGGCGCGGTTACCGTTATCTATGAGAAGAATGGGAATGGGGTCGGATCTCGTCTGATGGGCAATTTTCGATGCAATGATCTCGAAATGGATTGGGAGGGAGCCAAGTGCATGAGTTTGGATGCGTTTATTCGGAATTTTCTGGTGGAAACGGGCCAACGCATAAACACCCTCAAACCTTTCGCTGGGTCACTCTATGCCCGTTTTCTGAATGGCGCTGCTGTCGTGAAGATCTGCGTTCGGCCCACCGCTCTTGGGCGGCCAATGAAACAAGGATTTACTCCTGCCACGAGCCACTTTGTGTGGTGCCTCTCCGCTTCTGCAACGACTCTCCGTTACTACAAACAGACGTCGAATGGGTATCGGACGGGCGGTTAGGCACCAATCTCCAAGCCTAATTGCCATTCCTACCGATTTTACTCTAGTTTATATCGTCGGCTACCTGATCTGTCATGGTTTACTTTAAGCATATCATAAGTCCCAGCGCAATATATTCCGCTAATCCACCGTAACGTAGATACCCATTATAAAATTGATATAGTCGATGCCATTGCTAACTTATTTTAACAGCTCCGTAGTCAGCTTGATCTTGGCGTGGATTTCCTCATCAGTACTGTCCCTCCATGTAGGCAGGAACACTATCACTCATTTGCCAAGACCATGGAAGGCCAGGACCGACTGTGTGCGTACTGCTCCAAACTTGATTTCTCCATGCTCCAGCGTCCCACTCGAGGTCAACTGGTGGCTTTGAACAATGGCAACCCACCAGCCGACGGCTACCCCCTCGGAAGTCGCACTATCGAGTACGAAACAGGACACTCTTACCAGCCTCTATGCAGCCTCGGATTGCAGAGTCGCATAGATCAAGAGCAGAGCTGTCCGCTTCGCGATGATATTCGCCGCGTCTTGGTGCAGCACCCGCAAATCACGGCGACATGGGGGTCCCGGCGTAATGATGCTGTATGCATAGCGAAATTCGACGGAAGAGCCACACTAAAGCCGCCGTCGGGCGTGGAATGGGAGGTTTCCTATGCTCACAAAGTCTACAACTTGTCACTGCACTGGATCGTCATTCCAGATGACCAGAACCTCGCAAAGCCAGGTCTCGTTCCTTACGCGGTAGCCAAAGACTAACATCAAGACTTCTTATCTCTGTGTCTAGGGCTATGTTCAGAGTTGTACCAATTTCTAACACGAATAGGTTCTTGAGACTGTTTCGTTTCATAGACGTCCAAAGCGAGAAATTTGTTGAGATCAGAGAGAGCAAACTCCAGTCATTTCGCTACGCAGCGCTGAGCTACGTTTGGGGAGGGCCGCAAACGGTTTGCCTCAGAACCGACAACATCATGGACCTCCAGATACGCGGGTCTTTACACAACGCCCCAAACACCATCCGGGACGCAATGGCTGTCGCAATCAGATGAGAATTCACCTACCTATATGGCGACGCTTTCTGTCTTATACAGGACGATGACGACGATAAGCGGGAGCAACTGGCCATCATGGGAAACATATATGCAAACGCAACTGTGTGTATCGTTGCTGCATCAGGATATAGTGTCCATTCAGGAATACTCGGGTTATCGTCCCCGAGGAAGCCGCAAATCGAGGTGTCTATCCCTGGACACGACAGGTCGGGGGAGTTGGGTTCCGACCGGATCCGGATGATTGAACCTGTAAGGTGTCGGTGATAAGCTCTAGTAGACATCCAAGTTGCTGACTTGACAGTGTAGCCCTTTTACCCAGTTGGGACGGCCTGGTTTAGTTGGCTAGAGTGTACTGATGTAGCGCCGGGACAGAACCTCTGAGAAGATCGACCTCACGCCTGGCTGCATCTGGTTTCACCGATGACATCACAATCTTATCGATATCAATATGGTACCCCAATCACACCACCTCTATACCGTTTTATTTGCTTTTCTTCCGTCATACTGCCTTATCTTATCTTCGCCGATTGAAGCCATCGTACAGCCAGAGTCCATCGTTGGGGACGTTTCCCACGACATTTTTCGAAGATGTCTGCCCCGGTCCCTGGAAAAAAAAAACCACCTGGCCATCATATCATCCTCTTCGTGCATTCCACGCAGCCTGCGGACACGTTTTGGCAACGCTTACCAGGAAGAAAACATCAGTAAAAGACTGAGTTCTTGCCCCGTATCTACGGGCGCGAAAGATATGGAGAAACGGGGTGATACGGAAAAAATGGCGAATGATGACCCCTTCGTGGGTCACGGCAGACCCACACAGGGCGGAACTAAAGCCACCTCAGCGTTCGTCGGCGACGGCCATATAGACGTCGCAGCCCAGTACGCCAACCACTTCGCCGACAGTGGCGAGACGTACTCGCTCAGAGATGAGACGCGGCTGCGCTGGAAGCTCGATCTCCGCCTCGTGCCCCTGCTGTGGTTCAACGTGACCCTGGGGGCCATGGACAAGGTTACGACCTCGACCGCAGCCCTCTACAACTTCCGCCAGGATACCTGTCTCAACGGGGACAAGTACAGCTGGGTCGGTAGTGCTTTCTACGTGCGTACTGCTACCCCCACCCCGCCCTACCCAGTGCTTGGGCTCGGGGGAAGGGCTGGACCCAAAGACGCCGACGCTAATGTTATCAGTTTGGATACTTGATCTGGTGTCTACCGAGCGGCTCTATGCTCCAGAGATTTCCCTGGCCAAGGTGCTATGCGTGGTTCAGCTTCTATGGGGTTTCATCCTCATCGCGACGGGCTTCGCCCACAACTTTGCCAGCTTGATCGCCTTGCGGGTGCTGCTGGGGGCGTTGGAGGCTCCCATCGTACCTGGCAATTTCCTCATCCTCGGTAGTACGTATTAATACTATCCATTTCAATACATTGCTGAAATCAGCCGTGATAACTCTGATGCATGATGAATTACAGTGTGGTACACGCGCGCCGAGCAACCCCTGCGCACCGGTCTGATGCTAACTGGACTGTCCGTCTGTTTTACCGGCCCCATCGGCTGGGGCGTCGGGTTCCTCCATGACGACCACCAGTGGCGTGCCATGTTCTGGATCACGGGCGGCATTACCATTGCCTGGGCCGTCTTCATCGGCCTCCTTCTGCCCGACAACCCCGTTAAGGCCAATTTTCTGGAGTCGCGGGAAAAGGCCATTGCAATTGAGCGGTTGAGGGCGGACCAGACCGGCATCGAGAAGAAGAGGTTCAACAAGAAACAAATGATCGAGGCATTTACCGACCCCAAGACCTGGCTCATGTGTCTCTTTCACCTCACGATTAGTATCCCTAACGGAGGCCTGACCAACTTCGGGCCTCTCGTCATCAAAGGACTGGGCTACACTTCGCAGCGATCCACACTGCTCATGATGCCGACGGGGGTGGTCCAGACCGTGGCCTCGTATTCATGTAATGGCGGGGTGTTCCTCTGCCTAAAGCATGCACCCAAGTACCAAACCCGCGTGGCATGGGTCCTGGTGGGCATTCTGGTCGGTCTTATCTCGACCATCTTCCTGCTCACGCTGGACCTGGACGACTACAACGGGAGGCTGGCGGCACTGTACATGGCCTATTTCTACTTCGGATCCTACGTTGTGTCCCTCGGCATCAACACAGCGAACACGGCAGGCCACACCAAGAAGGTCACGACGAACGCCCTCATCTTCATTTCGTACTGTGTCTCCAACATCGTGGCGCCGCAGTTCTTTCTTTCGAGTCAGGCCCCTGTCTACCCGCTCGGAATCGCCGCCATCCTCGGCAGTTATGTCCTATCGGTCATTTTCATCGTCTTATATGCGGCTTACTGCATCTGCGAGAACCGAAGGAGGGACCGAGTGGACGCGGCTGCCGGGGAAAGAGTTCATATGGATACAGACTTCAAGGACCTTACAGATAAGGAGAATGTGCACTTTAGATATGTCTGGTAGGATTTATCTTGTTGCAATTCGTTGCATTTGTGGTGATGACCCCGGACATAATCATACCTCTTGTGGGAAATACTGTCACACCAATCCATTTATTAGGATAAACAGGCTTCACATAATGACTTCGGGCACAGTAGATTTCAGTATGATCTGTGTTAAAATTTACCTGCGTAAAGGGTGGGACAAAGTCTGCAGCTTGATATACAGCTGGATTAATAGTGATTGTTTATGTACATTAAGTACTTCGGTAGCCGAGAAGCTGGTTCTGTAATTGAAATTTTAAAAATTAAGGTGTGTAGAAACAATCAGGATAAGGCCTCTCCAGCAACACACGAGGAAGAACATTGTGTTTTGGCTGCCAACCAGAATCTCTTCGGATTTCTTTCATCCATCCGCTACTCATTTCTCATCCACCAACCAACCCATGACAACATGGCTGACCAAGCCAACAACCACCAAGTACGCCAGTACAACGGTGTGCATGACCTCACTGAGAACGATGTCGATTGGTTCTTCCTAGAGTATCTGATCTGTATCCGCAACACAGATCCAAACGCTGTCGAGGCCGATCTCGAGCATGGCGGCAAATATCGCCGGAACTACACGGTCTGGCTTGACAATGTATTCAGGGATGAATTCTGGAACAGCTCTATTGAGCCCACGGTTAGTACTATCTTCATGTTTATTGGATTTTTCTGGTCATTGACAAATTCGGCCACAGCCTCCCAGCGAGCCAAAGGAGAATGGCATCGAAGGATGCGTGATTGTCGGCAAGTTCGAAGAGGTGAGAGACAGCATTCATATTGAATACCAGTCTATATATTATTGTACTAAATGTCGCAGGATCTTCCCAAAAGTGCTAAGAGCCATGCCAATTGGCTCAAAGTCGTGGGAGCACCAGTCCCAATTGCCGTAGCCGAGATGCCACGAACCACCGACTCTCAGCGCAAGAAGAACTGCCCAGCCTACCTGCGAACCCGAGTCGACAACCCGGGCGACAATCTCATCCATGAGTATCTCGACTCCAAGCTGCGCTGGGTTCCTGTCCAGTTCATCGCCTTTCGTGACGGCGATGTCCCCAGTGCGGCCACTAAAGCAGAGGCTATCATCCAGCAGGACGACTACCAGCAGCGAGTCTCTGTTAAGTGGAACTCAAGCGTGCTTATCTATCTCTTCCGCAAGAGATTGTGGCGTAATACGTATGTACAATACATGCTACGTTGTCATTATCCTTTAGCTAACTCGGTTTTCTCGTATAGCGTGACTGGAGGAGTACCTGCTGTGGCAGGCATGCGGGAATACACCGCCAACGATTACCGTATGACTCAGCTCATCAAGGGTATCAAGAAAGTTTGCGTTGGGGATGAGTTCAGAATTGAAGAGTAAGCGATCCTCTCCAATTGCGGGAAGAATACACACGCCTGACATTTCGCGACAACAGCTAAGTACTTCGTGGCTCTTGCTGGCGCCCCCCGCCCTTCCGCCGGAAAATCCTCAGTATCAAGTGCGGCAACAGCGACACCGGCTACGGCCGGGCGCTCAGCGACGCCGCCCTCACCAAGCTCGCGCAGGCCTGCCCCGGCCTCCAGAACGCCGTGCTGGAGGCGTGCACGAGCATCACCGACAAGGGCCTCGTCTCGCTCCTGCAGCATTGCCCCGGCATGCGCACCGCCAGCATCACGGGGCACGACCGGGGCTGCGGCAGCGTCACCACCAAGGGTCTCGACACGCTCTGTAAGGATAAGACCCTCGGCGCCGCGCTCCGCAAGCTCCACCTCGTCGACCAGAACCTCAGCACCTCGGCCGTCAAGAAGCTGTCGAAGAAGCGGCAGGGCCTGGAGATTGCCGAGGGCACGACCGACGGGGACGGCATCGCCGCCCAGATGGTGGTCTCCATGGGCGGAGGCGGGTCTGTCACGACGTGGAAAGGCGGCAAGGCGGACGGCCAATTTGATTCCGACGACGATCCGTACGGTGGTGGTGGCTTCGGTGCTTGGTCCCAACGAGGACGAGGCCGTGGCCGAGGTGGTCAACGTGGGCGCGGCGGGCAGCGGGGTCGCGGTGGACAGCGCGGACGAGGTGGGTAGGATGAGGATTGGAATTCCATGCAATCCTGTCTTGCAGACTTACCCTTTTAATCGCAGTGGCTTTGGGTCTTCAATTACACTGACGGCTGGGCCACTGCCCTCATTCTCAACTAGCAGGCAATTTGGGACAGAGTCCATCCTATCGGACTTGGTGTACAATACTCCGTAGGACTAAATGATATTACTACACGGTCCAATTCAACTTGAATTCATCTATTACTTGTTTCATGTGTTGATCCCGAATGGCAGGTTCTGTTTTGATTCATGCCCAGCCTTTGAAGTTCTCTCACCACCATCTTGATTCCGAGGCGCGCCCCCACCTCCAATTGACCCTCCAGGGTGGAAATCAGGGGACAGGTTCCAGGACGTCGAGTTCGTGTTGTCGCCGGCTCGACCTAAAGGTAGTCATTAATAGCATTCAGTGGAAGCAGCCGCCGAAGCACTTCCCGGTGGCTGCCAATCCGTACAGCATGATGGTGCCCACGCCCGTGAGCCAGGGCCCGACCCAGGCGGCCACCTTGTTGACGGTGCTGATCTCGCAGAGGCCACAGCAGCCGGGCTGGGGGTCCGCCTCGAGCAGCTTCTTCTCGCGCCGGCCTTTCGGGGACAGCGAGATGCGGTCCTTGTAGAAGACGACCTGGCCCTGGTCCGGATCGGCTTCGTGCTGACGCTGGGGTTTGGGGTGGTGTTCGTACTCTGTCAAGCGTGTCAGCGTACGATGGGTGTCAATTGGTAGGTGGATAGAGAAGTAAGCTTACCTGGCGGGGGGAGCGGACCGGGGTCTCTCGTCTAAAACCACCGAATCCAGGCTCCAGCACGGCGAGTTCTCATGCCCGGTCGAGTACCAGCTGTTACGCCCATACGGATTCCGCACGGGAAGTCGTGCCGAGGGCGGCTGCAGCCGAGTCGGATCGAGCTGCTGTTGCCGCTTCTGCTCCGACTTGCGGAGCAGGCTTAGGCGGGCCTTTATTCCAGACGGCAACCGCGACACGCGCGGCAGACCTTCGTCGGACGAGCTGACGGAAGTCGCTGAGACATTCCTCAAATGCCTTGTATATGACTCATGTTGCTGGCGGTCGGGGGCGCGTCCGCGACCGGTAGAGGATACGGACCGTCGTGTATCGCTACGGCGGCTAGAGTGCGACTTTTTGGAGTGGATTGACATATAAGTTGGTGATGGATGGGGGTTTCCGAACTGGACAGTTTTGGTCGCTTAATGGACAGGTCACATATGCATACCGAAAACCGTTCCAGAGGTAACGCATGGGCATATATCTTATATCTACAGCTCTCAAGGAAAGAAATTCAGTCACGTTGCAATAGATATGCAGGTGGTGAAGACGGTGCAGGTTGCAGACCCACCCACCGAAGACTCTAGCATTTCCTGGTTTCGACGTCTCCAATCCCGCGATGGTACTCCAGGGCCACCCCGAATCAGGGCGAGCCTCTGGCGAACCAAGGCCGGGACAGGTAAAGGATCTGCCGGGATGGAGAACCAACTACGCGTCGCCGTAACTCAGCCATTCGATTGATGCAATCGTTGACTATTCTGTTACCTAACAAGCGGCCTGAATACTCGGACACGACGGCGGCTCATGGTACGATACCGACGGCTCCAGATGGTCTAGAAGCATTAGCGGGTCCAAGGGTTTGTATTCTGGTCTTTAGCAATTCCCGGCAATTCCTCCCAGAGCCTGCAAAGCCCCTGCGGCTAACTGCGGGGGAGACCGTGCACTGCTGATCTCACGGACCAAACAGCCGACCGAGATGAGGGCTTTCATAACGATCATCGCATCACCAACGCGGCCTGATACCAATCTCCCTGTCAATTCTTTGCCTGTGTATTGCCTCGTGCTATGGGTAGAATCTCTTCCGTTCAGTCATGAGGCTTAATAACTCAGTGAATACGATGACCCGGGAAGTGGAAAAGCCCCACATCAGGTAATACATACGCATAGTCGACTCGGCAAGGTCGCACAGAATCTCGTTCAGGCCAAGTCGTCCAAGTTGGTTAAATATCATCACCAATTTCAAATTTGGTGCGCTGATCACTTCATGTTGATCGAACCATCTGTTGAATCAACACTGAATACTTTCATGCTAGCTGATCATTTTTCAACATTTTCTGAACCCATTTTCTCGCAAGCATGACGAGCCAATTGGGCCCTGTACAGTGCCATTGATTGGAAAAAACTCGAGGCAGAGATCTAAGTCAGTATGCGCACCTTCCAAACAGCATTTTATGCCTTGGACTTTCATCTCTCAGCTCTCAGCTTTCAGCATTCACCTCTGGACCTAGAATTGTCTCAGCGTGTTGTCTCACCCACACATGATAGTTCTCCCAAGACCTATCTCATGTTTTGTATTCCAAGTAATGCTGACGACTGGTAAGCCCATACTATTAACACTACATTCGCCCGGCCCATTCTGTTATTTGCTGCCGTGGTTGTTTTTGTTGGATTCTTGATGCTTGATCGACGCACGTCACGGGCATCGTGGATCTGTCCGTGGCCAACCTATCGTCCTTGCTACGCACCGGCCAGTGGTAGCTGAACTTCTACGAGGTGTGTCTTTCGGGGGACATGCCCATTTCACCCGAGCTTTCGGGGGATAATCTATATGCCCCTCTCAATCCAGCTACGTTGGAGGTGAGATTTTTGAAGCTACAGCCCGGCACATTCGACCAGGCAATACACTGTGACTTGCAGGCCTGTCCCTTGGGCCATCATCCAAAGTACGAAACACTCTCATACGTTTGGGGCGATGCGTCCGTGAAAAAGCCCGTCTATGTCAACGGCCATCTTGTCCAGGTCACCTATAATTTTGCAACTGCCCTCAAGTACTTACGTCACCGCTGGAGACCGCGGCACCCTCTGGGTGGATGCCATATGCATCAACCAGGCCGACAATGCGGAGAAGAATTCCCAAGTGCCGTTGATGAGTCGGATATACTCGCAATGCTCGCAGACTGTGGCCTGGCTCGGCCTGCCGAACCCCCAGATGCTGCCGGTCATAGCGCTCATGAGCCCTTTCGTTTCGTTTCGGTACTTGCGGGAGAAGGCACGTCAGATATCGGTTGGTGTATTGGTGTATACTTCTATCAATAACACAATGAGAAGAAGCATCTTCTACAAAACGGTGGGACTTGCTACCATACTCGTCTCCAATTTTCCTTACTGGTCTCGAATTTGGACATACCAGGAGTTTTGGTTACCAAAGAAAACAATACTCGTCTGCGGTGATCTGGTTTTCCAACCCCCTATTCGTTCGCAAAGGCCCGATGCGCAAATGATCGTTCGGAATGCGTATACCACTCCAAGAAATACGGGCAGTGCTGATGCGAGTCTATGTGCAGAATGGGCGCAGCTAGTGAGGGAGTGGGAAGGACACGCGACAGAGCACCGCTTTCAGTATGGCTTTACGCACGAATCATTTGGCGAGTGACGCCGAAGCGTAGAGACAGCCTTCCGACGTTGTTGTTGGACACCAGGGGACGCCAATGCACAAATATTCGCGACCGCATATATGGGCTGTATGCATTCAGCCCCCGACTGCAAGAGGTATATCCAGTCAACTACAACAAGCCTTCCTGCGTCGTGATGTACGAAAGCACTGCGGCGGGCATTTGGGAATCACGCATGTTCCTATACACGAGTTTCGCACTACATATGGCCCAGCCTATAGGCGTGTCAATTCCATCGTGGGCCCTTGATTTCACTCAGCCATTCGGTTCTCCAACGAGAATACCGATGTTGTTCGTACCCGAGACCACAGAACCAGGTTATTCCTTCCTTGAGCCCAAAGCGTGCGTCCTGAATCGTGCGATACTCCGCCTCCCTGCCCATGTCATGGGGACCTGCTCAAGCCTGCTTCAACTCAACCATGATCAAACTGAGCTGGCTGGAGAACTCTCGCGCCTCCTAAAGAAGACGGATGAGTATCACATGCGCATCTGGTTGGCCCTGGCATCATTCATCGACCTGGACAAAGTGACCCTAAACTATCTACTATTGCAAAGCATGTTGCAATATTTTTCACAACAACCGTCGCAGCGCGGGGAGGGTACGTTTGATTGGGGGATTTCGCCAGAAGTCTTTGAAATGGCCATCCTACATCCCCTAGCGGGTAAGTCAGTAACTCTGCTTGATGCTGTGGCCCAATATCGGGAAGAGCAAAGAGCTCCATCCGTAGCCTGCATCGTATCGGGTAGTGCCTTTCAGGGTGACTTGATAGTCCTGCCTGCATCTCATAGGCCGGTCATGGCACTGAGACGGAGCCAGCCGCCGCAGACCGTTGCGCCGGGGTCGGACGCCTATTTCACACCATGGTTGGGGTGGTGTGGGTTGAAAGTATGTCGGAAACGAGGGGAAAGGATATGGGCGATGATGGCAAACGCCTGGTGGCCGCCACTCGCAGCATGGAACACACAGACTTCGTTATCCAGTAGCCCAGGCCCCTCGTTGGTGCGTCATGTTACCTTGTAACTCATTAATTAAGCACCCTAACCACTTAGCCGTCCTACCACATAAGCAGCTACCCAAATTGACTACCGATAAGCGAAGTCCCCTAACCCCCTTTTCGTATATAAGTCAGCATCCAACCCCCTTATCAATAATTGAAGGATATTACCAGAATCGTCACTTCTCGTGCTTTCTAGCCATGCCTATCCTAACCCTTGAATACGCCATTTTAGCCGTATAAGCTGGCGAGTCGGAACGTGCAGCCTTTAAAAAACCCAAGGTACCCCGAGCCACCTCACGGGACAGAATTAGGGGCAGACCGACCCGGACCAAGTCTAAGGAGTCCGTTAGGGCTCTCTCTCTTTCGCCCAGGAGGAATATTTTAAAACCTAAGCTATCCGATAGGCGTAGCTAAGCCTTGCCCCTAAGTATAACGTATTCCGGCTATTCGTCGCCCGGCTATTTAAAACAGACCAGCACGCCCTGCACCTTAGAATCCATTAAGTAAGGAGATTCATCGCCCGTCACCTTAAGTTAAAAACTATACTAGCTATAATAATAAACTTTCGACGCGTTTATTATATATTTAAAGAGAATATCTAGTTTTTTTTCTACTTTAAAGTAAGATTTTATTAAGAATATTCTCGCTTATTTTATTTATAATATAATTGAAATTAATAATATTATAAGTTTAAATAATAAATATTATATAATTAATTTAATCGAATTAATTAAAATCCTTATTTAAAATACTACTTATCGCGAGTAAATAATAGTTATAAGATTTATAAATATAAATAATATTATTTTACTCTTTTTTATTATTTTTAAACCGCGGCGATAATTTATAACTTATAAATAAATCTTTAAAATTAATTATTCGTTTATTTATTTAAAAAATAAATTAATAATAAACTAGCGATAATATAGTTATAAAATATTTATTTATTATAAATAAAACCGGAAAACTCGAAGTAATAACGGTGTTACAGTGCGTTTAAACTAACCACTACGCTATAAAGCAAAAGCTTCGAAAATAACTAGACGGTCATTTCTGTCTAATTCTACGCCTTAAGCGCTACCTCGCGAGGGACTAACCCGCCGATTATAATAAACGGTTACTTATTTTAAATAATTATCATAATTATATATAAAACTATTTTATTATAAAATAAATAATTAATAAAGTTTAATTATTATATTTATTAATATTTAATTTTTATATATTATAGCTTTAAATATTAAAGATTTAAAAATATTTAATTCTTCGTTATTAATTAATGTTTAATATAAACATAAATATTATTAGAATAGCAAGAACTAAGGTTTTCTATATTACTCTAAAAAAGGTGTTACGTACCTATGCGTACGAACCCCTTTCCTATTTCATTAAAAGGGCATACGATACCCCTCGTAGCTCGTATTAAAGATAAATATAAATAATAGAATATAACGATTAAACCCCGATTGAACCCGGGACCTGTACGTACGTATAAAAGCCTATTTAATAAATATAGTTAATTTTATTTAAGCATAATATTAAGCTTAAAAACTAGATTTTAAACTTAAAATAATAATTAATAAATAACGAGCTATTAGAATTTATTTAGGGAATATTTTTAAACCTTTAAATTCTCGGTTATATAAATAAGAATAAAGCCGCGGTTAAAAGAATTATCCCTTTAAATTTTAAATAACTTAATAATTAATAAATATTTATTTAAAAAGCGTTTATATTTATTAGCTTTTAATATAAATATTAAATTAAAACTTTAATTTATAATAAAAATACTTAACTTAATAATATTTATAAAAGGCTATTATTTTATAAGCTTAAAAAAAGGCTTACTATTTTAAATAATTAATTAACTAAATTTAAATAAAAGAAAATCCGTTTATAAGTTAAATTAAATAAAGTGTTATAACTTAATTTAATTATACGACTTAAACTTACTTTTAACACAGCTTTATAATACCCCGGAATATATATAAAACTTAAAATAAGCTAGCCTCACTTAGTTAATATTTACGACTTATTAATAATAACGAAACTAGTCGCTAGGAATACGATAATAGTTATTAAAGAAAAAGTACGAGATAAAATAATAACGATAATACTAGGTAATTAAGATAAACTAGACAGTTAAAACTAAATGGCTAGAACTAAATAAATAAGCCTAGATAAGCTAGGACCGTACGAACTAAACGGATAACTAACTTAGGTCTCGTAGAGATAAGATAAAGGGATAATATACCTAGGGATGTTAAGAGCGGACGGATCATGGTAATTTAAATAAGCTAGTAAAAGAGATCACTAGTTAACGATACGACTTTAAAGGGAATTAATAAAAGAGAAATTAAATATATAATAATAAGCGATTATTTATATATTTTATATAAATACTCTTATTTTAATAATTAATTTAAATATGAATTTAATTTATTAATAAAGAATAGCTTAGACTTATAAACGCTATAAAGGTTAAATCTTTTTTAAAACTAATTAATTATTATTAAATCATTATCCCCGGATTTAATAAATTAATAGTATTTTTTTAAACTTAATAAAAAAGGACGAATTATTTTAATAAACTAAAAAAAAGCCGAAACCTTTTATAGTATAAAAGAACGTATCCTTAACGAACTAATACTTCGAGTAATAAATTTTATAAATCTTTTCGAAAATAAAACTAATATATTAAACTATATAATCGAAAGGTAATTAAATTAACGAAATAATAGTAAAAATTCGAACTTTATCGTATTTTTTTATAAAAATTAAATAAATTAAAGCTTAATTATTAAATTTATAATAAAAACCTCTTGATTATTATTAAAACTTATAAAAAATAAAGATACTATTTTAATAAAACGGTAAAACTAATAAAAGTTTATATTAATTATAAAAACCTTATAATATTTATTATAATTAAAAACTTAAATAAATAGTAAATCTAATAGTTTAACTTCTTATTAAGATTTAACCTTATTATTATTTATTATAAAAATAGCGAGAATAATCGCGTTAACGTATTAAACTAACGATTAAATTATTAAAAAGAAATCTTATTTAAAACGACAACTATTTTAACTTATAATTAAAATAATAACTTTACGCTATTACGTTAATTAAACGCTATAAACCGCGTTTAATATAATAAAGACTAAATTACTAAGTTTAAATAACTTAACCGGACCTTCGATTTTATTAATTATATTAAAAACTACTTTAAAGACCGCGATAGCTTTATCTTTTATCGAAATAAGATTTATATCCTTAAGTAATACCGCGAGAACTTCGTTAAAGACATCTACGAACACCTCGCGTACGAATATTAAAAAGTATTTATATCCTTAAGTAATACCGCAAGGACTTCGTTAAAGACTTCTACGAACACCTCGCGTACGAATATTAAAAAGTATTTAAAACTTAAAAACGAACTATTAAGTGATTTAATTACGAAAACTTTAAGTTAATTATAGTTAAAATAATCGGCGAATATAACTTTTATAATAAAACTAAGGCCGTTATATATTAATTATACGAAGAATTATAATTAATTTTACCGTTAAATAAAGCGTAGAAAATACTCGTATTTAACTTTATAATTAAGCTACCCTTATTTATAGAACCATTAATTAAAGTTAATTATAATAGTATTTTAATAATTACGAATAAATTTATAAAATATATCTACTTTTTACTATATAAAAGGTTTAACGTATCTTATAAGCGAATATCTTATTCTTTTACACCCTTTTTAATAAAATATAAATTAATTTTATTATAACGTATTTAATATATTAAAATTAATCGGAATCTATTAAAACAGCTAGAACTAAAGCTGTCTATATTACTCTAAAAAGGGTACTACGTACCTACGCGCACGAACCCCTTTCCTATTTCATTAAGAGGGGCATACGATACCCCTCGCAGCTCGTATTTAAGATAGATATGAATAATAGAATAAGAACGATTAAACCCCGATTAAAACCGGAACCACCGTACGTACGAGAGCCTATTTAATAGAATCCTTATTTTTAAATATTTCTATATTATTTTAATAAGTACGCGTATTATACCCGGGCTTTCCGTAAATTTTATAGCGTTATAAGCGTGTTTTAAACGTCTTCGTACAACCACTCCTCTAACGCGATTCGTTTTATAACTATTTATTAATATTTTTTTAAAACTATAAATCTTTTTTAGTTTATATATAAAATAACTTTTTATTTTATAACGGTTTTTTTATACGACGGCGCCGGCTAAATATTTTATTTATTTTTTAAAGTATCGCGTTTTTATTTTTTAAAAAAGTAACTCGGTGTATAATATACGTTATAACTTTTATAATTTAATTAAAATTAATTAAAATAAACGTTAAAAAACTATTTTAATACTATATAATACGGTTTCGAACGTATTTAGTTTAGGATTAAGTTTTAATCGAGTTATTTAAAGTTTTTAATTTTTAAAGAATAAATAAGCCGAAAAACGTCCCCCTAAAATATTAAAATACGTAGCTTTATATCTAATTATAAAATAATATATTCCGGATCGTACAAAATAAGTCCTATTCCTCGAAAGTTTCCTTATATATTCGAAACCATGAAAATCGCTTAAAACGCTTTTAAAAACGCTAGTAAGAAGCCCTCCTTTAAAATATAGGTAATATACGCCTGTATAAAATATTTAATTTCTTTCTCGTACGCTTTTTTTAATATATAAAAATAGCCGACATTAAAGGGTTAAAGCTTATATAACGAATAAGAAGGTATATAAAATATAATAATCGAGTTCTTTTTATAATAAAGCTCGAAAGCTATTAATTAATAGCTTTCGTAGTCGTTTAAGACTAGGAGGTGATAATAACTCTTTGTATAAAACTTAGTATATTAATTAAAGTATCGAATCTAGTCCGCGATTCTTTTATTCGTAATCTAGCTATTTTTAATAATTATAATCACCTAATCCTTTAGTAATAAGCTATTTTTATATTAAAAAAAGAGGGGCGTTTTCTCGATAAAAATAATATACGAAGGAATAACATAACCGTATAATCCGACGCCTTAATAATTATAACCTATTCTCGGTTCCTTTATTATATTACCCTAGGCCTTCCGCATCGATCGGAAGTGGTTATAACTATTTCGGACGAAATTTAGCCTATAAAAAAGCCGGTTTTATTAAAATTATAAATATCCTCCTTTTAAATCCCGTATTTATAAATTATATTATATATAAAGGTAAACTACGCGCGATACGCGTTGGGGATTTTTATAAAGGATTTTTTAATAATCGATTTTTTAGTTAAAACGCGTCCGGAGGTCTAGTTATTATTATACGAAGTTAAAGGCCTAATTAACGCCGACGCGTCCCGCATTACGTAAGCTAAATAATTAATTCGCTATATCTTTTATACTATTTAGCCGGGGAAAAAACGATCGCGTATTTAAATTAATAATATATCGAATAATCGTATCTTTTTCGGAATTTAAAAGCTTTTAAAAATTTATAAATATTTCGCGTCGTATAGGTTATTTATTTCGTTTACGCTATAAAGATTTTAATAAGACGTAATAAATTAATACAGCCTTTTATATATTTAAAATTAAGTCTTTTTAAAGCGCTTAAAGCGCTAGAATTATATTACTTTCTTTTTAAAGTTATAGTATTTTCGGACGTAAAAGAATATAAAAAAAGATTAAGGCTATAAGGAAATTTATGAAAGTGGGACATTCGCTTGTATAGGATATTCGCTTGTGGGATACGTTAACGATATTAACGATTTAACTTATACGTTCCTTCGAATAATCGTTAATTAATACGGGCTGCTCGAAACGATTATTTTTAACCGAGATAAACTATTGAACGTTAAATTTTAAGGATTATTTATAAAATAACTCGGCGTTAAATATAAATTATTTCTAGCTTATTACTTATAAATAAATAAATAAATTAATTAATTAAATTAAAAACTAAAATAATACCTACGCTATTATATTAATTATAAATAAAATAATTAAATATAAGTATTATATATAATATAGTTTACTTATAATAACGCGAATAACGAAGCTATACACATATCGCTATTTTAAATAAATTACGAGTACGACTCGGAAGATTATTAAAAAACACCTAGAATAAAGATTAGTACTAATCGCGACTATATAAATCGAAAACTAAAAAAACTCTAAATTACTTAATAATAAAACCTTACCTTTCTTTAATAACGAATAAAGGAGTACGCCGGATAGATTAAATTAAAAGGGGTAACTTTAAAAAAATTAAGGAAAATATACTTCTTACGACGAAATATTAGAATTTAATAATTAAACGAGAAACTAAACTTTAAAAAAAGCGTACTATTTAAAATCGTAAAAATTAATTTAAATATTAATTACTAATTATTATCATTTAAAAAAATATAAATATATTTAATATTTTATATTTTACTCTTTAAACTAGCGGCCGAAGCTATCTCGATTAATATATAATTAAAAATCGAAATAAATTAATATAAGTATAAAATAAAAACATTACTAATAAACGAAAAATAAGGTAAACCCTTTAATACCTCGTTTAATAAAAGGGTACCTATTAAAAAATAATACTTAAGAGTTTAAGAGACACTTAAAGAACGCCGCTGCGAAGCTTCGAGAATTTAAACGAGAGGACCCCCGACTAGCGGGCTAAGGTCTCTAAAATTACTTAAATTAAAGGACACCTATATACTAAAGGCCGTTTATTAAATACTTCTTATAGCTATTTAAAGTAGGGAGGATCTTATCCTCGGCGTTTAACTCTTATATTCCTCGTTTAAATAAATTAGCAGCTCGTTTTTTTCACTTCACGCTAAATTTTCCGAATACGCGATAAGCGACTAGCCGCTTTAATAAATTAAAATTACAGCTTCGCTAACTTCGAATAAAATAATAAAAGCCTCTCGTTCGCCTCCTCTTTATCTACGTTTAACTTTCGTTATTATAATAATACTTTCTTTAAAAAAAAAACTACTCAGACATTATCGTATGACCCATCGCGATTAAAACACTTTTTGTATCGAAAAAAGCGCTCCGCGATCTTACAGCTTTTTTTATTTTTAAAATAATAAGAATAGGGTATATCGACGATATAACCGTTAAAAGCGATATATTTAAAAAAACCGCTTATAATTTTTTTTAAATCTCTATTTTCGATACGATTTAATATAATAAATATATATTATAATAAAAGTAAAAAGAAAAAAATAACTTATTAAATCTTAATAAAATAAATAACTAGGTATAATATTTATAATAATTAACCGCTTTAAAAATAAAATAAATAAAAATAGGGAAATAATATTATAACTTAGCTTAACTATATAACTAAAACTTATTTTCAACACGGCTTTATAATAACCCGGAATATATACGAGACTTAATATAAGCTAGCTTCACTTAATTAATATTTATAACTTATTAATAATAACGAACTTATTTATTAAAAACACGATTATTAGAACAGTTAAAACTAAAGCTGTTTATACTACTCTAAAAGGGGTACCACGTACCTGCGCGCACGAACGCCTTTTTTATTTCATTAAGAGGGGCATATGATGCCCCTCGTAGCTAGCACTATAGATAGAAATAAATAATAAAATATAGCAATACAGCACCACTTGAACCCCCACTTATACGTACGTACGAAAGCTTATTTAATAACGATAATAATTATTAAAAAGAATACGAGATAAAATAATAATAATAGTATTAAGTAGTTAAAATAAACTAAATAGTTAAAACTAAATAATTAAAACTAAATAAACAAGCTTAAATAAGCTAAGATCGTATAAACTAAACGAATAACTAATTTAAGTCACGTAGAAATAAAATAAAGGGATAATATACTCAGGGAGGTTAAGAGCGAATAAATTACGATAATTTAAATAAACTAGTAAAAAGGATTATTAATTAATAATACGATTTTAAAAGGAATTAATAAAAAAGAGATTAAATTTATAATAATAAGTAATTCTTTATATATTTTATATAGATATTTTTTATTTTAGTAATTAATTTAAATATTAATTTAATTTATTAATAATGTGATAAACCTTAATAACTTTATTAAATAAATCTTTTCGCTTAACTACTTATATTATTACTTTACTAACTAAAGTATTATTACTTATTATATTAATAGGGCGTTTTTTTATCGCACGTTTAAACACTCTCTCGTATTATTAATATAAACTTAAGTACGTCTTATTTTATTCCTTTTAAAACTCGAATAATATTCGTTATATAAAGTATATATACTTAAACCTCATTAAATGTTAAAAACTTTAATTATAACGTATATTCATAAGCGAATATCTCATATAAGCGAATATCCCACTTTTATAAATTTCCTTATAGCCTTAACCTTTTTTTATATTCTTTTACGTTCGAAAATATTATAACTTTAAAAAGAAAGTGATATAATTTTATCGCTTTAAGCGCTTTAAGAAGACTTAATTTTAAATATATAAAAGGCTATATTAATTTATTACGTCTTATTAAAAACTTTATAGCGTAAACGAAATAATTAACCTGTACGACGCGAAATATTTACGAATTCTCGAAAGTTTTTAAATTTTAAAACAAATGCGATTATTTAATATATTATTAATTTAAATACGCGATCGTTTCTTTCCCGGCTAAGTAGTATAAAAGATATAGCGAATCGATTATTTAGTTTACGCGACGCGAGACGCGTCGGCTTTAATTAAGCCTTTAATTTTATACGATGATAATTAGACCTCCGGACACGTTTTAACCGAAGAATTAATTATTAAAGAGTTTTTTATAAAGATCCCGACGCGTATTACGCGTAATTTACTCTCGTACGGAATATAATTTATAAATACGAGATCTAAAAGGAGGATATTTATAACTTTAACGAGACCGGCTTTTTTATAAGTTAAATTTCGTTCGAAATAATCGTAACTACTTCTAATCGATGCGGAAGGCCTAAGGTAATATAGTAAAGGAACCGGGAATAGGTTATAATTATTTAGGGCGTTAAATTATATGGTTACGCCATCCCTTTATATATTATTTTTACCGAGAAAACGTACCTCTCTTCTTAGTACGAAAATAGCCTATTACCGAAGGATTAGGTGATCGTAGTTATTAAAAATAGCTGGACCACGAATAAAAGAGGCGAGGACTGGATTCGATACTTTAATTAATATATTAGGTTTTATATAAAGGGTTATTATTACTTTTTAGTTTTAAACGGCTACGAAAGTTATTACTCGATAATTTTCGAGCTTTATTATAAAAAGAACTCGATTATTGTACTTTATATATTTTCTTATTTATTATATAAGCTTTAACTTTTTAATATCGGCTGTTTTTATATATTAAAAAGGGTGTACGGAAAAGAAATTAAATATTTTATACGGGCGTATATTACTTATATTTTAAAGGAAGACTTTTTACTAGTGTTTTTAAAAGCGTTCTAAGCGATTTTCATTATTTCGAATATACGAAGAGGCTTTCGAGGGATAGTATTTATCCCGTATAATTTAGAATATATTATTTTATAATTAGATATAAAGCTATATATTTTAATATTTCCGGGATATTTTCCGGCCTATTTATTCTTTAAAAATTAAAAACTTTAAATAACCTAATTAAAGCTTAATTTTAAACCGAATACGTTCGAAACCGTATCGTACGATATTAAAATAATTTTCTAATATTTATTTTAATTAGTTTTAATTAAATCGTAAAGGTTATAATATATATTATATACCGAGTTACTTTTTTAAAAAGTAAGAACGCGACACTTCGAAAAGTAAATAAGATATTTAGCCGCGCCGCCGTACGAAAAAGAAACGGCTATAAAATAGAGGATTATTTCGTATATAAGCTAAAAAAGACTTATAGTTTTAAAAAGATATTAATAAATAGTTATAAGACGAATCGCGTCGGAGGAGTAATTATACGAGGACGTTTAAAATACGCTTATAGCGCTATAGAATTTACGGAGAGCCCGGGCATAATACGCGTATTTATTAAAATAATATAAAAGTATTTAAAGATAAGGATTCCGATTAATTTTAATATATTAAATACGTTATAGTAAAATTAACTTATATTTTATTAAAAGGGGTATAAAAGAATAAGATATTCGCTTATATAAGATATTCGCTTATAAGATACGTTACTTTTATTATAATATAAAATATTCTAGTAATTAAAGATAAAAAAATAAGCTAGTAGTATAACCTTTAAAATAAATCGAAAAAAAATAAAGCGATTTAAATTATTAACTTAAATTTAAAAAGCGATTTTAATATTACTAGTTATATTAAAATTAAAACTTATTAAAGTAATAATTTTCCGATTTCTTTTTAAATAATAAATAATAAAATAAACTTCGATTATAACATAGTTTAATATTAAATTTAAGTAACTACGTATATAATAAGACAGCTAAGTAGTTAAAGTGCTTAGCAGTATCCCCTTAATGGCGAAAACGCTGCTGTTAATATACACCTTTCGTACATGATCGACAAGGAGGTTTATCAAATTAGTCAATGTATCCAGCGAGATAAATATTATGCTAGTGGCACCCATCGATCCCTGATCCGTACAGTACTGCATAACCTGGCGGGTGCAACGCTTTATCCATTAAGGGGATATCTCGAGCTCCAGTGGCAATAATTCTGGCATACCTATGGTGACCTGTCGCAGAGCGGTGTCGATAATATTGATGTTACATAGAGTAGAAAGAGTTCTAAGACATGTCCCTTACCTGTTGTGTTGCGCATAGATGTCGCGCATGTGGACCCCTAACATTATCCCAAACACAAAGCATCATCCCATTCTCTGTGATATATACACCAACAACGCCCGCCAGAAACGACTTTTCCCAGACAGACACGCTTTCACCATTCCCTCCCCATGCCCCACTCCAGCGTGTTCCAATACGCCTGGTTAAAGTCCAGATCCACAGGGACGTTGGTGACTGGACTGTTGGGATCCGAACCGTCGATGTTACTGAACAGCAGAGGATCGGGGCTGACCTCCTCGTATGTACTGTTGTCCTGCATCACCCTGTCGAAGGAGTAAGCCAGATTTGGGTTGTGCCCGAAGCCGCTCATGGGCATAGCCATGATGAAGTCGCTGAAGTCCAGATCCGTATCCATCAGCGCGCTGCTGCTGATACTGCTGCCGCCCCACGACGTCGTGAGATCCGGAGTGTTGGCAGAGGTGGCGGTGGCGGCGGCGGCAGCAGCATCGCTCCTCGTCTGTGAGTTCTGGGCCAAATCAGCCAACATCTGCCGGATGAGGGGAACCAAGGGCGGCGGCGTCAGATCGGTAGGAGCGGCGTTGTTGTCAGCGTCCTCGCCACCCCCACTAGCCTCGCCGCCCTTCGCCGTCGCCATGGCGCGCCTCCGCGCCGCCTCGAACGCGTCCCACGCCCGCAGGATGAAGTTGCCGAAGATCTTGAACATGGGCAGGAACTGCGGGTCCACGGGGCCGTGGAAGCGCGCCATGAAGCTGTCGCTCAAGATACGCCAGGCCTGCGCCGCGTGGCGGGACAAGGGCCGGCGCTTGAGCTCCTGCACGACGTAGACGTACGCGGGGAAGGGAAATTGGTCCTCGAGCAGCCAGCGGTACCCTTTCGTCAGGGGCGAGCCCATCACCTTCTCGTCGCACTGCAGCATGGCCAGCGCGTACGAGAGAGCGCCCGCACGCTGCGCCTCGGTCGGCGGCTGCGGCTGCGTCGTCGCGGGCGGGTTCGAGAACTTGGCGTAGTAGGTCAGCAGCCGGTGCTTGGCGATGTAGGACCGGACGGTCCACTTCGTGAGGAGCTGCAGCGGGTTGTCCTCGTCGCAGCGCGCGAGGTGCTTCTCCTCGATGATGCGGTGCAGGGCCGAGACGTCGCCGCCCCCGGGCAGGGGCCGCGCGATGGGCTTGAGGATGGGCATGGTGAAGTCGAGGTGCGAGGGCGTGTTGCGCACAAAGTCGGCCATTTCGGCGCGCACGACGACGAAGAGGGCCTCGGTGGGCTTGCCACCGGCCACCTCCTCGGCCGGGGGCGCCTTCATCTCGGCGCGCAGGTCGCAGTCGTTGACGTTGAGCGGCACCTTGCAGTCCCACGTCGGCACAAGTGATGACGTCGCCATGTGCGTCTTTTCACGAACTCTGTGATCGAATAGTATCAAATTCCAAAATAATTTGCGGCGCAACTCGGCCTCGAGGACGCTGTGTTTGGCGAGGTCGGCCTCGCTGTCGAGCCCCATGCGCTCTGCGATGCGGATGGCGATGCTGAGCAGCGAAGACAGCGACGAAGGCATGGTCTCGGTTCTCACCGAGAGCTGGGCAGGGTCAGTTTGGTTTGCGTCTGATGTAACTGCTTTGTGACCGGAGCATTGACGAAACAGGTGGGTCACGGTAATCACTTACCAGGTATAAGAATAAGGAAGTCAAACAGTCACGATCATTTGTTCGAAGGAAGCCAGCGTTCGCCAAGGCCTGCTGACAAGAGAATTGATACTTGGTCGCCAGATCCTTCTTGGTAAGGCCAAACATGCTTTCGCATTCGTCCTTGTCGAGACTGAGAACGGCCATCGAGTAGATGCCGAACATGAGGGCCTCCAGGTTCCGGTCGATGCCGCTCAGCTTGCTCGCCGCCTCGACGATACGTCCCTGCAAGGTCGGGGTGTGCGTGACCTTCAGAAGGGGGTCCACGTTGTCGAGGTAGACTTGCCAGAGCCGGAAGATCTGGATGGGTTCCGGGTGCAGCGTTGAGAGGTCCACGGTGTTGTGGCTGTTTCGCGACCCGAACAGGAGGTGGTCATCATTGTCATACATTTGATCCATGGCTGTATGAACCATGAGCCGACTGATTCCCATAGTCAGGGTTTCGATGTCGTTGTTGACATTGGTATCTCTGAACTATTATGTTGTTAAACGTGACAGGTCAGCAGAAGCTTCATGGAAATCGAGTCTCTGTATCACCGAAACGCAAAGCCGTACCGCTGAGCCCATGGCTTGCCAAAAGTCCCTGCATGATATTAGATATATATAACAGAAATGCCGCTAAGATGTTTTTGAGGGGACAGTGAGACATACTTAGCTTGGTATGAAGCGGCGGGAGGCGGCGAGAATCCCACCGTGACGACAGGCTCATTCTGTTCGTCGCCAGACTCATAGCTGCCATGCGGCGAGTCCTTATCATCGTCGTCGTGGGCCGACAGCAACGGCCCATGGAGGGGGTCGAACTTGATTTTATGCTGGCGGAGCAGATCCTCATAATACCTAAGACGGGCCAGAAGGTCCCGCTCTGGGAAGCGCCGCCTCGCCGACGGGTCTGGGTCGCGGGCACGCATTGGACGTTGTGTTTGGAGCACTCCGAGCAGGGGAACTTGCGGTCGCATTTGACTTTGCGCTGCTGACAGAGCACGCAGGCCAGGACCCGCTGGGATTTGACGGCGGCGGCGGCAGCTGGTGGTGGTGGTGCGGCGTACGGGCTATGCGGCGAGGACATAATGAAAAGGAAAGAACAAGCACCGGATTACCACCTAACCGAAGACTCGGAACTTGAGATCAGTCAACAAGGACCATCGACTAAGCTTGGCTTGGAATGAAATACCTCTCTGCATGAACGCAACATCAGTTTCTTCGTCGAGTCAGCATCTCTCAGCGCACCTCGGGCTTTGGTAATGTCCGAGCTTACTCTGCCTGGGCCTTGCCTAGAGGAGTAAGATCGAAACGAAGTGGGGTTGTGCGATGTGCGTGGAATGGAGATGAGATGACCACATCCTTGCGTGTCAGCTTACAGACAACTTTGCTTACAGACGGAATTCGTCTCTGAATCAGATGAAGTAAATAGGTAGATGGAACCGGAAATAAAAATGTCGATGGATTCCTTCTTCCTGTAAATTTCGAAGAAGCCAAAATGGTGCGTAATCGGTGAACTACGAAATCGTGATGGTCCTCTCGACGGCCTTCTCTAGCCAGAGCGGTAGCTCCTCGACCTGCTCGACCTCGTCTAGGGGTGGACCATTGCCGTCCACATACACGGTCTGCGGATCCGAGTTACCGACGGCGGAAGGACGTGTCTTTGCGAACCCTGAAACCCGTACGAGGCCGATGCGCTGGTAGTGCTGCTGCTGCTGTCCGTCATCCTTCAACAGAAGAATGGCGTTCTTCCGGCTTGACCGCGATGGGCGAAGGACAAGCCCCAATAGCCCATCGTCGAGCGAAATATCTCCATCCATGTACGCGTAGGCCATTTGCATGACTCCCTCGCGGATTGGCAGCACCGCGTGCACTACATCCGTGAAGCGCATTCCTGCGAGGCGGCTCATCTGGCTGAGATTTCTATTGAGCTCAGTCCATGTTTTCCTCACGCATTGGATCTGGATCGTCAAAAAAGTGACACGCGACAGGCAGGAGACATTTGCGCTTGATAGGTCCGAGTTTCGTAAATCGTGCTTGAACCAGTCTCGCAATGGCACGACGTGATCATCTCTTTCCACCAGCCCGATTTCGCAACCGTCCGGAACGCAGATGTCGGACTCGTCCATGCGAATACCGCCTTCCCAGCCGCTCCAGCTCCAGCTCGGAAATGGCCGCCGACGCCGTGAGCCTTCTGCTTCATGGTGCCATGCAAGAGGAAACTCAAGCCACGAGCATTCTGCTTTTCGCACCTTGCGGAGGGGTACACCGTGGAGGTGTCGGATGCCGCTCGGCTGCAGCGCGCGAAAGAGCCCGAGTATCGCGTTGAGCGAGTCGCACTCATTGGTGAGCTGACGCCTCGTGTAGTTGACCAGCTGCTCCCGCTTGAGGTCGTCGCACTGTTTTCCCAACTCGGAGCCGCCGCTACGACCGCGGCCGCTGGAGCGGAGCGTCGCGCTGGGTATTATGTTCACAAAGCTGGACTTGCTTTCAATTAGCTCAGCTCGGGAGAGCTCCTTCGGCTTCTGTATCGTCTCGGCGTGGTGCGCCCCATTGCAGAGGAACGAAACCTGGTGGTCGGTGAAGATCAGTCGCCGCGGAGACAAGTAACCCTCCTGATAGGTCCAGCCACGCCGGGCCCAGGTCGAGTCGTCGAGTTCGGCTGAGGTGTGTGGGAAGATCCGGATGATGTCAAACTTCTCGGTGACGGAGAGGGATTCCTGGGGACAGCGCTGCCTCTCGCCCACTCCGGGCAGCCCGTACGAGTCTCCATCGCCAGCTGCCGCCACTATCGTCAGATATGCGCATGAGTATATCTTATCCATCTGGGCCATTTGCACCGCTTTCATAGGTCCGTCGTTCTGGTCAACCCACTATTCCTGTGGTGAGAAGATGCCTTGGCGTCACATTAGGATGGAGGGGCCTCCTTTGCTTCTTACCAACTTTGTCCACCCACAGATACCGCTCGCCGAGAGCTTTTGTCACAGCAATGGCGTCGATAATGACACGAGGCATGATTGCGCCAGCTTTTGTAGAACTGCCATTCTCTCCTTGCAGTGTAGGGGATGAAGGCTTCCACCACACATACGACAAAGCGACGTACTGGCATTTCAGAGGTGCCTCGACCGGTTCAACCCCGGTGTGGCAATCAATGACACGCAATCCGCGCACATCACTGCTACCGCCAACACCGGGCCCGCAAGTGCTGGCCGTCCAGTCTTTGCGGTATGATATCAGCTAACAAGCGACAGACGGGACACTGCGACTGCCGTAGAGCGCTGCGGTCTACCAAGAGCAGTTCCGCCGCCTTCCTGCCGGTCTTGCTTGCTGGCGGGATTGCAGCCATGCCCTCCCATTGAATTTCGCGGCAGCGATCGCAAAAAGCGAGGCCACTACTGGCGGGAGCTTCTAACAACAGTCGTCTTCTGGCAGGAGGTCCCCCTTCATCCTCAATTGTCCCCCTTTTTTGCGTGCTGCCAGGAGACAAGGAGTACTCCATTGTTGTTGGGAGCCATTCAGTTAGGGATCGTGGTCTGAATCTGCCAGATCGCTGGGCAGAAAGTCTCGGTGCATGATGTCAATGGTCATTAAAAGGAAACGCTCGAGCGGCTGAAGCTAAAGCATTCCTTACTACTGCACAGCCCTGCCCTGCTGTAAGTTAGGGCGACGAAAGCTGTATGGTCGATGGAAAAGCCAGTGTGGATCTGCGACATTCTAGTCGTCAATTTCCCATTTTCCTGGTGTTCAGCTGTTCAGCTCGGCGTTTTTAACAGTCCGCCTAGCAAACAGCCAAATTAGCAGGGCCTGGGATCATTTTAGCGTACCGCCAGGGCAGACAGGGTTTGCTACAGGAGGTAATGCGCAACCAAGATAAACCAATTTTCTTCTTGTCCATCATTGATACCGTGTAACCTATGTCTATACCAACCATGAAAAAGCCCATGGAGAAGCCCATGAAACAATGCTTCTCATGCTCAAATGGACGCCCCCGAACGAAGGGAAACTTAGAAAGCTAATTCCTCATACATAGATGCAGCAACCCTACATCACTCCGTGTTTTTGTTATTACATAATATGCTCACACAAGTGACTTGGATGCGCCATGATATGCAATAATCCTTCCTTCCTGACTGCTGAAAAAAAAGAAAAGCCCAATGCATAAATGCCAATTTAGTACTTGTCTCCTAGAACTCGCGCCCTCGACTTGGAGGGCTTAGCCACAGATGGCATGGCCTTGAACATAGACGGACCCTCTTTCGGTCCTCCCAGCAAGCCCGCCTCTTCCTCGTCGTCTTGCACGGGGCCACTGGGTCCCCAGACCCCGCGGCGCCGTGCGCGCCTCGCCCGCCCACGGCAGCACAGGCGAACGACGGGCAGGCCCGCGAACCAGAGCCCCATCTCCGGCGTGCCGGCGCGCACCCACAAGCCCAGGACGGCGAGAGTGCCGACAACGCAGAGGATGAACAGTGTCATCGGCTCCCTGATCAGGTAGAAGACCGGCACGGGCAGGTAGAATGTGGGCACGAATAGCGGCCCGCAGATGGTGTGCCGAATGGGCCACGTCGTCGAGGGGAACTCTCCCTTGATCCCGCTGACCTTGATGTCTACCGCCTTGGCCCTGTTGGAGGCGCCGTCGAACTGCTTGCGCGAGATGTTGTCGAAGTTGGCCAGTAGTCCGACCATGCGGTCGGTCTCGCGGATGGCGGTGGGGCCTTGGAAGTCGTTCCAGAGGCTCAGCTCCTTCCAGATCTCGACCGTGCCGCTCGCGTGGCTGTAGACGCGGACGTCGATCTGATTGTCCCACGACCCGTGCAGGACCTCACCGACAAGCACCTTGTCGGTCCAGCGGAACCAGGGCATATTGATGGCATCGTCGGTCGTGCCATGGCGGACTTTCGACGTAATCCTGTCGCTCAGGTAGTAGGGCTTCGCGGGGTCGGCGGCGGCGCTCTGAAGGGCGGCGTCGGTGAGGTTGAGGCGCGCATCACCCAGACGGAGGACAAGGGCGTCGGACTTGGCGTCGGCGTCGAGGTGCCAGTCGAGGATCAGGGCGCCGCAGTCCTTGCAGTTAGATCCCCGCACGCGGTCGACCGTCCCCTTGTAGAAGTCGCCGTACGGGTGCAGGGTCGTCAGGGCGCCGCCGGTGCGCAGCGTCTGTTGGATGTAGGCATCGCGGTGGGTGGAGGGGACCTGGGGGGACGGCAGGAAGAGCCAGGTGCCGACGAGACAGAGCCAGGTCAAGGGCAGTAACCCAAGAACTCGCGTAATGGTACAGCGAGGCATGCAGGATGTGAGCGAGTTCTTTTCAACGAGTGGACGCAACAGACCCGTCGCGAGAAGATTGGCGGTAGGTTAATATTGTGGCAGGGCGATGCAACATTAAAAAAGGGATTACATGATTTCATTGAGGGTAAAGGGTTGGGGGTCGAATTGAATCTTAGGGGGTCCCCCTTAGCGGCTCCATGCAGATTTCAGTGGGGCTTGTTTGATGGAACAGGCTTAAGTAACCGCTGATCCTGCGAGCACCGATATCTCCGCGCAACTGGCCAGCTCCCAATTAAGTCATGTTTGATCGCCCACTCTGCGTCTTCCATGAATGCCGCTGGAAGTCATTTTCTTCTGCTTCCCGAGGGCTTTGAAAAACATTGCACGGCTGATACAATGTATGACTGATAATGGCACGCATACGCTGGCACTATCAGACTCCATGGAAACACCAGGCAGGCTAGAGAGATCCTTATCCGTCCCGGCATGCTAAAGATGGTATTTCAGGTGAGAGGTGCTGCACCTACGATGCCTACGATGACATCACCCGCCCTTTCATGCCTGATACTCCAATGATTTTTCTATCCCATTAGTGCTGAGTTGACGACTGGATCTGCCGTATTCTCTCTGTCCCTCTCCCTCTCACCCCTGAATTATCAGTCAAAATGAATCCCCCACAACTTCCTGCTGCGGCCCGCTGTAAAATCGCTTCTGGCGAGCAGGCTCGAGGATGTGAAGAGAGGGAAGCATGTGTCTTTGGGCGAGGATTAGATTGCCTTGAACATCTGAAATCTGCAACTCTAATCAGGTGGGAATAAATGACTAAATAAGTTGGAAATAAAGGAGAGCGCGAAAGTCATTCTACGCGGTAATCAACCGTGCGGCTTACTTGAAACTACTGTCTCGGTGTCATCATCTCGATTGGCTCATGTCACCGTTTTGAACAAGCCATCGTAATGCCATGGCGTCTACTCCGCCGACAGGACGTTCTTGGGCCCTGGTCCTTGACCTCCAACACGAGCCCCAACATCCACGGCGTGGGCACGCCGAGCTCATGAGCCTTGGCAACAAAGAGATCCCAATCCATCATCCCGGCGAGGCCCCGCAACGCCGCGAGCGAGTTGTTCTCCGCGAGGCCCCTTAGCTTTTGGGTCTCGATGTCACTTAATGATATATATATTCTACCGCTGCTGGCGCCACGGTCAGATCCTATCACGGGCTGGACCAGTAAGCCCATCAGATAGATCGGGCTCACAGAAAGACAAGACTGTGTATCATCTACTCGTCCGCTCGATAGAGCATACAGGTCCGAAAGCTCCTGGAAGAAGCTAGGGCTCCCGTTCTCGTGAATAAACCCCCAAGAGTCATCACCCTCAAAGATTCCCCGCAACCTATTGTCATGGCCCCAGCGAGCCGGGAAGGCGATGGTGGAATGCTAGGGAGTGGTAAAGGAGGCGCCAGGAGGTAAAAGACAGACTGGTATTTTATTTTCAAATGTCGACGGGTGGATGGAGAGCTGCGACTGGTCTAAACGTTTTCTTTCACGGCGAGGGCATATGCCTATCAAGGGTTGATGTTACCATGCGGGAAGTAAAATCTCGAAACTCAAGCGCCATGTCTTAGCTTAGAAGTGGAGATATTTTTCAGCTCAGAGCGGTCCAAACATTTGTTTAGGTGTCACCCTTATCTTAAGCAACGCCTGCGTTTGTGGTACTGTGATCTTATGGAACCCTTACTAAATTATGCCCATATATCTAATCTTGAAAGAAGTCTGTTGGCTCTGATAGATCCAGTTTTAGAAGGCGCTGTCAGTACAAATCGACAGAGCCGACGCCTTGAATGACAAATTCCAGCAATACCTTGAAGTATGCAGGACACTCACAGAGCTCCTGTCAACAGGGATCGAGTGCAACAGTGTGTCCTCCTTCTTTAGGTCCACGACCATGCTCCCGTTCGCCACTGGTGTCGCGGGCATATATAGCTGTTTGGGCGGGTAAGTGTACGATCACAGGGATTTCGGGTCCTCCATATACCTTCACGGCAGGCATATGTCATCGTTCGTAGCTGATCATATATGCACGCACAGTGTGATCTTCTCCATTACGGTGCTAAATCTGTTTATTATAATCGGCTTTGGATGGAAGGCTCATTTGACAGCGCTCGTGGGCCTGGCCCTCCTCAGCATGGCCCGCGTCGTGCTGATCGATACGGCTTCCCTGACGGACTGGCCATACTTAGGTTGCGATGTGGTCTCCTCGGTATTTATGGCTTCTTCGTCAGGTCTTTATTCATTCTATAGCCCAAGTGCTTCGTAAGTCTGACAAAGGACATGGTTTAGCATGGCGTTTATGATGCTCTATATAGCGTCACCCCTTGCCTCTCGTATCAGTGGCGCAGTACAAACTAAATAAATATTTTCTGATTCGTGTATCTGGACCAACGTGGCGCCTTTTATGGGAATTTGTCGCATTAACTGCACACTTGATACGGACAGTAAGCTTGACATCTATCTTACTTGTAACTTGTGACCCTTTCTTGCTCGTCCTATAACGAGGCAAGTCTACGGATCTCATAATTAATCGTCTTCGAGGTGAGTCCCTACAAGCAAGCTCTTCGCAGGAGATTCAATAGATAAGGATTCTTCGACTCTGGATGTCGCGTAAGCTTATCATTGCCCATATACGAGTAGTTCGAGACCTGGACGGAGTACCTCGGAACCGAGATGAGAACCTCCTAGTTTGATCGGTCGATATCTGCGCTTGATAGCCGGTACTTCTCCCGAAGCCTCGGCTTCCTTATAGGAATAGCTTCGATAGCTGGTGGGATCTATTGGCCTGGGTTGGCGAAGAGGCAGAGGTATCGAGTATGTCAGGGTCGTATTTTGAACGGGCCAGCCGCTGGAAGAGGTCAGCACCGTGATCCTCTGCAAGAACCTCCATGTGAATGAGTAACAGAGATTTAAATTTGGAATGATTGACAATCAGCTGCCACCTCCGAATCATCATCGTGGTCAATCTACGTGAGACCTGTGCTTGGTTCCCGCATAGCCCCTGCTTATCGGACCTTCAGCGCTAGGAGGCGGCTCGAGTTTCTTTTGGATGCAGGTACCCACACACCCTCCACCATCATCTTAGGGGGACGAGGGAGGACCCGGGACAGCGAGGGACAGAAACATTACACGGGTGCTTACCCCAGTGCAGAATCCAAGGGTCTTATATTTAAATCGGTCGGACTAAAGGTTGGTATAGAGACTCAAGTGCCCCTTTTCAAGAATTGACTTTGTGTCACACGCAAAGTGGAACTTCACCAGATGCGTGCGTTATAACGTTGGAGACCCACCTTCGGGCCCCCCCCTGCTTCGGCCCCCTGTTAACCAGCCTGTTACAACCCGACCTAACCATGCGGCTAAAAAACCCCACTCACCGGCACGGAACTACCATGCCCCGAACAGGCTACGATACCACAGCTACGGACCGCACCGCCAGCTATACTAACACGAAGCTGGACTCTTCTTAATAACAAGTAACGCCATTACCGCGCCTGGCGATGGGGCGAACGCGCCTATAAAGCAACGGCGACCGTTAATAAGTCACGTGGCACGGTAAACGATTAGGAGAGATTACTAAGTAGCGTAGAGCGTGATTAGGCGAGATCACTAAGTAGCGCGGAGCGTGATTAGGCGAGATTACTAAGTAGTGTAGAGCATAATTAAGAGAGATTATTAAGTAATAACGACTTAATAAAAGAGGGATTAAATATATAACGATAAATATTCTTTTACATATTTTATATAAATACTTTTTATTTTAATAATTAATTTAAATATTAATTTTAATTTATTAATAAAATAAATAATTTTAATAAAACTATTACGAATACCTTTAAGTTTATATACTTTAATTACTTTTATTTTTATAAATTATTATTTATTATATCGATAAAAACGATTTTTATTATATATTTAAATACTTTTTTATATTATTAATATAAACCTTGATATATTTTATTAGGTTTTTTTTAAAACTTAAATAGCGTTCGTTATATTTTAATTACTTTTATTTTTATAAATTATTACTTAAACCTTTAAATAATAGCACTATAAAAACTATATTTATACCTGGCTTTAGTAATACCGCCCGATAAGGAAAGACCCCTGCCGCCACCTTTAATATCTCTTAATAAGACCCTGCTATAGATATCGATAGCGACGATAGTAACGACGGGCCTACCCGATAAACGTTAGCCAAGCGAATTTAGAAACTCGAGCAAGAGAGCGCCAATTATTAATATTATTACGCTAAGCTTAAAAAGGAACGTAATAAGCTCTTAGTTAAGGGTACCTTAAAATAGATATTTTATAATATCGATAAACTATATGAAAAAGTATGTCTTTTTTATATAATTATTAATATTATTTAAACCTTTATTATATTAAAAAAAGGTATAAAGATTAATACGTTAACCCTTTTTAACGAAATAAACGGAAATTTCCGAAGTTTTTTTATTTAAGTTAAAACTTATTAACGGTTTTATGAAAAAACGTTCTAAAACGCTATTTAACGAGTCGTCCACGCCGCCTCGTTTTTTAAAAATAAAATACTCGTTTAATTCGAGCCTTATTTAAATAAATTTATAAAAAATAATTAATAAGTTAAGTTATACCGTATAAAGGTATAACGTATTTTTGAAAATTACGACGGCTTCGAACAAGCCCTTAAGTCACTTTTTTAAAACTTCGACGAAAAGCGATAAGTAGAGAAGGAACTTAAAACCCTTAAATAAAAAAGATTAGCCGCTTTTTATACGGCCGAGTTCTAACGTATTATAACTTGATTAAATTATATCGAAGTTACGAAAATTATAATATATTATTAAAAATTAAAGAATAATGTTAAGAATAAACTTAGCCGGCTTGACGCCCCTGATAATTTTTTTATATATATAGAGCTCATTATTAAGATCGATACTAGTATATACGAACGACGCCGCGAAAAGTAGGGCGGACCTTAGCGGTAGACTAGTTAAACCTTAGTTAATATAAGGCGACCACGTTAACGTAACTATATACCGCCTAGGAATATTATAGCGTATAACTATTATAATAAGCTTATAAACCTCGATATTACTAAGTACGATAAGTAGAATAAAAAGTTACGCGGTATTTGCTATAATTACTAAAAATTAAGATATTACGCTCGAAAATATTAGATATTAGGGAAGGATTTCCGACGAGTTTTAAAAGGATAATATATTAACGCTATTAAGGTAAAAAATACCCCTATAATAGTTATTAAAAATAATAGCGTTATTATTAAATACGGCAGCTTATCCTAGATAGCTTATTATAACGATAGGTATACCTCTTACTTAGCGGATAAGGAAGGCACCGGATAGTTCTTTAAAGCCCCGGAAGGTGAGAAGGACCATAACCGAAGCGTCGTAATAATACGGAGGGAACGACCCCCCCCCTCATAACGAAGACAGCGACTCAATAGACGACATTACGAGCTAATCAGAGCAACCGATAAACAACGAACGCCTCGTAGGTATATTTATAAGCGAACTAGTACACGAGATTACTAGGCCTAAAAACCTAAGGACCGACGGATGGTTAGCTATCCCCGATACCTCTTGCCCCGACTCGAGATACTTACGCTAAATACTTATTACGGCCGGCTTTAATTAAGAAATTTATAATAATTACGCCGTAAAGGACGATTTACGAATTTTTTTTATATACGAAAAATATTTTATACTTTTATAAATCTCGTGCGTATATAACGTTTATATAAAACACCTCGCGGAAAAATTCGACACGAATAGTTTCTCCGAAAGATTAATAAATAACCTATTACGTAATTATACCCGGATTATATTATTAAAAAAATCCGAACGTCGATACTTAATAGACGACGCGCGTACCTACTAATATAAAAAGACCTACGGTAGTTACGATAATATTACTTAGAAAAACGAGATTAAAAGGAGTATTTTAAAGACTAATACCTCGAATACGCTTAAGAAAAATCGCGAGCTTATAAACGTTTAAAAAAGAGCGCTTAATATTTTTAAAATATATAAATATATATTAAATAAAAAAACCCTTTTAATATATTAAAGAATTTATAAAGCGTTTATAAATTATCGCGAATTTAATAAACTTTTAAATTATTTAAAAAACCCGAATTTTAAATATTAAGAATAATATTTCGTATAAAGAAAAATATAGAAATATCTTTATTAATATATTAAAAAACGCTTTATAAAAAATAAAAAAAATAATAATAACGATATAAGGATTAATTATAAAAAACTATTAATTACTTATAGGAATAGCGTTTAGAAAATAAACGCCGCTTATTATAAAAAAACGATAAAAAGCGGACTAAAATAGGTCTTTATATTAAATAACGGATAATTAAGTTATTTATAAATATATTATATTAATAATAAATATAAAAAGAGTTTATATTAAAGCGTTACTTAATAATAAAACGTAAAAAACTATATTTTACTACGAATTATTAATTACCTTAAATTCGAAAAATAAGAAAAAAACGCTTTATACCGATTTAAAACCGTCGATAAAGGATTTATAATTTATAATAATAAAGAAGTACGGAAAGAAATCGCGAACCTTCCGGTTAATATCGGAAAACGTTATAAATAAATTACGTATAATATTATAAACGTTATAAAATATAATATAATTTTAAAAATATTTTAATTATAAATCAATAATTTTAAAATTAATTAAAAAATAAATAAATTTTAATAAAATAAATTAAGAAAAGGTTTAATTAATAGGTAGCGATTTAAAAAATAACCTTTTAATAAACTTAAAATCTTTAAAATATATATTATTATTAAAGAACTTAAGTTAAACGTTATAATAATTATATTAAAAAAGTATTAATAATTCGAAACATTTTTTAATAAAAAACTAGGAATAGGCTTACCGTTTTATATACGGTAGGATTATAAGATACTTTTTAAAAATAAAAAAGAACCCCTATTTATATTTATATATAAACTTAATTAAAAGTATAAGTAAGCCTTAAAAAAGTATATTACGGAAAATCTTGAGAAAGGAGTTATTTAACTATTTATATTATTAATAAGCTTTTTTATTCTCTTCGTTTTAAAAAAGAGTAAGGACGGGAAACCTAAATAGCGTATATATATCGATTATTAGAAGCTTAACGAAATTATTATTAAAAACCGGTACCCTTTTTTTTAATCGGCGATTTATAAAATAAATTATTATATATTAAAATCTTTATAATATTCGACCTCTTTAATATATATAATTTAATCCGAATTAAAAAAAAAAGAGGAATAAAAAACCGCGTTCTAAATTAAGTATAATTATTTTAAATATTAAACTATACCGTTTAATTTAATTAACGTATTAACTAATTTTTAATCTATAATTAATTATATTTTATAAAAATACCTCGATAAATTTATTATAATTTACTTCGATAATATCTTTATTTATTTCGAGAGTAATGAATAATACCGAAAGTATATAAAGTTAATATTTTAAAAGTTAATATTTTAAAAGTTATAAAACGTTAATTTATTAATTAATTTAAAAAAAACGAATTTTATTAACGATCCGTTACTTTTATAAAATACGTAATATTTTCGGGTAAAATTTAAATAAAACCTTTAAAAGTTTTAATAATTAAAAAATAGTTTACGCTTATAAGCGTTCCGGAAGTTAGATCTTTTTTAAAATTAATTAATTATTACCGGATTTTCGTCCCCGGATTTAATAGGATAGTAATATTTTTAATAAACTTGATAAAAAAGGACGAATTATTTTAATAAACGGAAAAAAAAATAAAGCTTTTTACGATATTAAAGAACGAATTTTTAATAAATTAATATTTTATGTAATAAACTCGTTTAAACTTTTTAAAATTAAAATCGATATATTAAATTATACGATTAGAGGATAATTTAATTAATAAAATAATAACGGAAAGTTGTACCCGGTTGTATTTTTTTCGAAAAAGTTTAACGAATTAAAGTTTAATTATTAGATTTATAATAAAAAGTTAATAACTATTATTAAAACTTATAAAAAATAGAAATATTATTTTAATAAAATAATAGAATTAATTAAAGTTTATATTAATTATAAAAACTTTATAACGTTTATTATTATAAAAAAAACTAAATAAATAATAAATACAATGGTTTAAATTCTTATTAAGATTTAACCTTATTATTATTTACCGGAAAAGTAACGAAAACGGTCGCGCCGACGTACTAAGCTAACGACCGGACTATTAGGAGGAAGTCCCGCCTAAAACACGGACTATCCTTATTTACGACTAGAACAGTAACCTCACATTATTAAAATAATTAAACGTTACGAGCCATATCCAATATAATAACGATTATGTTATTAAGTTCCGGTAACTTAATTAAACCCCCAACCCCGCGAACTACCCTAGGGATCGCCTCGAGGACCGCGACGGCCTCACCTTCTACCGAACAAGATCTATATCCTTAAGCGGTACCGCGAAAACTTTATCTAAGAATTCCACGAGCACCCTACGCACGGATATTAAGGAGTATTTAAAACTTAAAAAAGGATTATTAAGTAATTCGATTATAAAAACCTTAAATTAATTGTAATTAAGGTAATTAATAAATATAACCTTTATAATAAAACTAAAGCTACCCGATACCGATTATACGGGGAATTATAACCGATTTTATTATGAAATAAAGTATAAAAAACTATTATATTTAATTTTATTATTAAACTACCCTTATTAAAAAAACCCCTAATTAAGATTAATTATAATAATATTTTAATAATTATAAATAAATTTACGAAATATACTTACTTTTTATTATATAAAAAAGCGAGCGATATTAACAACCTAGCGTATATATTCCTTTAAATAATTATTAATTAATATAGGTTACCTGAAATAATTATTTTTAATAAAGATAAATTATTTACTGTTAAATTCTAGAAATTATTTATAATATAATTTAGAATTAAATATAAATTATTTATAACTTATTACTTTTAAATAAATAAATAAATCGAGCGGATAAATTAAACCTTAAAATAATATCTACACTGTTATATTAATTATAAATAAGATAATTAGGTATAACTATTATTTATAATTTAATTTATTTATAATAACGTAAATAACGAAGCTATGCGTACCTTATTATTCCGAGCGAATTATGATACGACCTGGAAATTATTAGAAAACCTTTAAAAGGAGAGCTAGTACTAATCGCGATTATATAAGTTAAAAAATTAAAGGAATTTTAAATTATATTATAATAAAACCTTACCTTTTTTTAATAATAAATAAAGGGATACGCTAATTAAATAAAATTAAAAAGATTAATTTTTAAAAAAAGAGAAAAAGTTTACTTTTTATAATAAAATATTAAAATAAAACGATTAAGTAATAAATTAAACTTTAAAAAAATAAAACTATTTAAAATTATAAAAGTTATTTTAAAAATTAATTACTAATTATTACTGCTTAAAATAATATAAATACACCTTATATTTCATATTTTATTATTCGAGCTAGCGGCCGAGGAAACTTTAATCAATATATAATTAAAAATTAAAATAAATTAATATAAGTATAAAATCGACGGGATTATTAATAAAAAAAAGAAAAGACGAAGCTTTTAATACCTCGTTTAATAAAAAGGTTATTTATTAAAAAATAATATTTAAAAACTTAAAAAACATTTAGCGAATATTATTAAAAAGCTACGGACGTTTAAATAATAACTTTAAAAATCGGTTTAAAAAAGAAGTCGGTCGCGTTTTAATTAATAATATTAAAACCTTTTTAAGTTTAAACGGCTATAATAGCCTTAGACTCCCGACGTTCCTGCTTTTTTAGCTCGTTTAGGGAATATAAACCATGCTATATTAATTTAACCCCTTAAATACGAGCTATTTCTTTCTATTTACAGAAACGAATAAGGCGAGTAACGGCCTCGTTAATCTGGCGTTAAAGCTTTAAGAAATAAGCCTCTACGGCGGACTCTTTCCGAGATAGGCGGTCGTGCTCGTTCTGTATACGCCGTAAAAAAGATAATAAAACCCCGGTATTATTATACGTATAGTTAGTATAAATATATTCCTTATATTTATTAACGCCTTTTATTATTTTATAAAATTACCCTTTTATAAAATAATAACTATAAAGTATGATTTCGAAACTAAATTTAAAAAAGGTTTCGATAAGGTCTGTATAACGAACAGTAAAAGAACGATTAAGCTTAATTCGAGATTTTTCGACGCGATTATTTATAATAAGTATATATTATAATAAAAGCGATAAAGAAGGAAAAACTTATTATAAATTATAATAAATAAACGGTTAAGGTATTTATAAAGTTAATACTTTAAGGATAAAATAATTAAAAAAAGGAGAATAATATTATAACTCGATTTAATTATATAATTAAAAAACCCTACTCACCGGTATAGAACTATTATACTTTAAATAAGCTACGATATTATAGTTACGGACCGTACCGCCAGCTATATTAATATAAAATTAAACTTTTTTTAATAATAAATAACGTTACTATCGCGCCTAGCGATAAGGTGAACGCGTTTATAAAGTAACGGCGACCGTTAATAAGTTACGTAATACGGTAAACGATTAGGAGAGATTACTAAATAGCGTAAATCGTAATTAAGCGAGATCATTAAGTAACGCGGAGTATAATTAGGCGAGATTACTAAGTAGCGTAGAGTGTAATTAAAAGAGATTATTAAGTAATAACGGATTAATAAAAGAGGGATTAGATATATAATAATAAATATTCCCTTATATATTTTATATAAACACTTTTTATTTTAATAATTTAAATATTAATCTTAATTTATTAATAAGGTAAATAATTTTAACGAAATTATTACGAATACTTTTAAGTTTATATACTTTAATTACTTTTATTTTTATAAACTATTACTTATTATATTAATAAAAGCGACTTTTATCGCACGTTTAGATACTTTCTCGTATTATTAATATAAACCCTAGTACGTCTTACTAGGTTTCTTTTAAAACCTAGATAGCGTTCGTTATATAGCCACCTAATTTTTTACCCCTTTTAAACTTTTGTAACTTATTTATTAATTCCTTATTATTTTCTTTTAAATTTCTTTTATAAAGTATTATTATTTAATTATAAACTAATACTTTAAAGAGGAGTTTTAAAAAGCTTTAAATTATATTATAAATAATACTTTAATTAAGTAAGCCGCTTAAACATACGATATTTTTAAGTTAACGTTTTAAAACCGGGTTAAAGGTTAATACTCTTAATTAAAAGGTATAATAGATTTATAAAGGCTTAGTCTTAACTAAGAGAAGTATTTATTATTATAAATTATTATTTAATAAGTTTTAAGGCTTCCTTTAACGCACACTTAAGTAAAAGAATTCGCCGAGCGTATCCTCTAAGCTTAAAAAGACCTCGAACTATTTAATAAAAAGTGGCTACAAGCCTTTTTATATAGGAATTTTACTATAAAGGCTTAGAGAGCTCGATTTATTAATTTAAAGCGTATTAATAAAGCTTTTATCGAAGTAATTCGGTTATAGTTTTAACGACTTAAATAACACGAAATCTAAGAAATTAAGCCGGCTAATCGTTATAATATAAACGAAGTAAAGGTTTTAAAAGGTATCGAATTAAACGGTTTAATACTTAAAAGTATTAAAACCCGGTTTATTAAAAGAAATAGCTTAGTTTAAAAGCTTAGACCTCTTTTATCGAATACGTATTTATTTAAGGGTATATATTACCTTTATTAATTATTTTAAGAGTAGAACCGTTTAAAAATAATAGTTTCCTTTTAATTTAAATTTTTTAAAAAGCTAGTAGTTTACCGTAACGGAAAATAGATAAATAACGAATGAGACGGCTATCGAATAGCTCGAAAAGATCTTTATCTCGAATACCGCCCGGAGGACCCTTCGGAATACCGGCTACTTGTTATAAATAGCTACGGAAGCTATAAAACGACCGATTTTATATATTTATACTTCCGTTATTGTATTCGCCTTTTTTTACCCTTTTATATAACCTATATTTTATAGCCTCTCGATTTAACCGTTTTTAGCGCTCTTAAATCGGTATATTAAAAAGTACTCGAAAATTTAAACTAATTAACGAACTTAACGGTAATCGGTAAGCGATATTTCTTTTAATACTATTAAAAGGCACGTTTAGAAATATTCTCGGGCTAAAATATCCGAAATAGCTAAACGGTAACCGGTCTTTAGCCGGTAAATATAATAAAACTACTATTAAGCTCGTATTTATTAGAAAACATTGGTTCTACGACGGCCGATCTTATTAAGACAGGGCCTAACGGGTTTAATAAAGCTTTTTATACGCCTCGGAATACTATTCGTAGTTCGAATATTATTTAATCGATTTTAAAAAAATCGAAAAAGTTTAAAAAGTAAGTACGACTTAGTAACTTATTAAAAGAGTAATATATCTTATAAGTAAATTAAATATATAAGTAAATTAAACACTTCTTAAAACTTAATATAATTAAGTATAGATTAATTTTATTGTAATATATTTAATATTTTAAAATTAATCGAAATCTTTATCTCTAAATACTTCTATATTATTTTAATAGGTACGAGCATTATACCCGGGCTCTCCGTAGATTTTATAGCGTTATAAGCGCGTTTTAAACGTTTTTATATAACTACTCTTTTAACGCGATTCGTTTTATAACTATTTATTAATATCCTTTTAAAACTATAAGTCTTTTCTAGCTTATATACGAAGTGATCCTCTATTTTATAGCCGTTTTTTTTCGTACGGCGGCGCGGCTAAGCATCTTATTCGCCTCTCGTAATACGGTTACTAATAGAGCGAGCCGGTATATAACCTATATTATACTTTTCATAATTTAGTTAAGCTTAATTAATATTAATATCGAAAAACTATTTTAATATCGCGTAATTCGATTTTTAATATACTCGGTTTAAAATTAAGCTTTAATTAAATTATTTAAAGTTTTTAATTCTTAAGTTATAAATAAACTAAAAGAGGTTATCGAACGCGTCGATACATATAGCTTTATATTTAATTATAAAATAATATATTCCGGGTTCTACGGTATAAGTCCTGCCCTTTGAAAACCTCCCTAAATATTTAAAATACTGAAAGTCGCTTAGAACGCTTTTAAAAATATTAGTAAGAAGTCTTCTTTTAAAATATAAATAAGATACGCTCGTATAAAACGCTTAATTTCTTTCTCGTATAACTTTTTTAATATATAAAAATAATTAATATTAAAAGGTTAAAACTTATATAATAAATAAAAAAGTATATAAAATATAATAGTTTAGTTCTTTTATTAATAGAGCTCGAAAATTATTAAATAATAACTTTTATAGCCGTTAAAGATTAATAAGCGATAAATATTTTTTATATAAGATTTCGTATATTTATTAAAATATCGAATTTAGTCTTCGCTTTTTTCGTTCGTAATTTAGCCGTTTTTAATAATTACGATTACTTAATCCTTTAATAATAAACTATTTTCGTATTAAAAAGAGAGGTACGTTTTCTTAATAAATATAATATACGAAGAGATAGCGTAACCGTATAATTTAACGCTTTAAATAATTATGACCTATTCCCGGTTCTCTTATTAAATTACCCTAGGCCTCTTATATCGATCGGAGGTTATAATAATTATTTCGAACGAAATTTAGTTTATAAAAAAGCCGGTCTTATTAAAGTTATAAATATCCTCTTTTTAAATCCTATATTTATTAATTATATTTCGTACGAGGGTAAATTATATGCGATACGCGTCGAGATCTTTATAAAAGACTTTTTAATAATCGATTTTTCGATTAAAACGCGTTCAGAGGTCTAATTATTATCGTATAAAGTTCGAAGCTTAATTAATGCCGACGCGTCTCGCGTCGCGTTAACGGAGTAATTAATTCGCTATATCTTTTATATCGCTAAGCTAAGGAGGAAACGATCGCGAATTTAGGTTAATTATATATCTTATAATCGCCCTTTTTTTAAATTCGTTAACTTTCGAGATTTTGTAAAAATTTCGCGTTTTATAGAGAGACTAAGCCGTCGGTTATGGAGAATTATATAAAAAACTTTATATATTAGAGCTGTACGCTGGAAACTTAATTCTAAATTATTTTAAAGCATTTAAAAAACTAGAAGCATTTGCTTCTCTTTTTAAGTATCGACTATATTATATTAGAAAGGAAATTAAGTATAAAGATTATTTAAATAAAATATAACTAAAATATTTAATTCATTTATATATTTAATTTTCTTATAGGGTACGTTATATAATTACGTAAAGTTAATTATTTTTAAAAGTTTAAAAAGTATTTAATAAAAAAAAAGTATAAGTTATTATTTTATAAAGGTAGGTTAAAGCACTCTAGGCTTAATTAAAAGCTATAAGGTTAAGAAAATAAAAAAAAGTTAATTTAAGCTTAAATTTAAAGTTTATAAAGATTAAAGATATATAACGCACATAACTAGCTTTTAATAAAGCTAAAAATAGTCCTAATAAAGAGAGCGATAGTAATAATAATGAGGCTGGTTCCTATATAGTTATTGCAATAAGGACGAGCTAGAAAGACGGCGTTGAATTGAAAGGGTTGATTTGAGCGAACTGGTTGACAGGAGGCCCGAAGCAGGGGGGCCCGAAGGTGGGTCTCCAACGTTAGTGGTATAGGTATAAACTACCGTGCGACAATTTGAATGCGTCACCCGCCCTGATCCCAGGTGTGCATGAGATGCCGCTACAAAACCAGAGTATCTGCCTTCCGTGTGGTAAGCAGGCGGAAATGAAGGCGGCGTGGCCGGGTTTTCGGCTTACCAATAAGACCGACTCGGCGTGTCCACACCTCTGCATCACACGAAAAGGAACGACACGGCTGGGAGGTCTCATCCTGTTACTTGCTTTACCTAAAAATATGTTCAATAAAATCTCCTATCGCCCCGTAATAAACCTAAAGTTAGCGTCTCCGCTATAAATACACCCAAGAAATATAAGAAGGAGTCTTTTTTCTTATTACTGCATGGCTATTGTGCCATTATTTGGCTGAGGACAGAAGCAAGATCAGAGTATCACCAAATATTCAGTACAAAGAATTGGCTTCTTTGGTTCTGATATGAAATTGACCACGACCACAAAGTCAAAACGCTGTAGGGTGCAAGTGTAAGTGCTTTGCATATTTAATCTCGGAGCATCTCCGAGCTGGGAACGAAGACCGGATTGGACCCGTGTCTGAGACAAGACAGGTCTCTGCATAGAAAAGGCAAAGAAGATCGACTTTTCGTCGACTTTACCGTCCTGGTGTCGTCATCTATACGTAGATCATACCCAATCGCTTTCACTGTTGCTCGATGGTGGCGGGTCGCCGTTCGTGTCTGAACACGCCACTGTCTAATGAAGGATGCCGCTCGGAGTTCAGCCCTCCCTAGATGCCGAGGCAAGTGGCGGATATGTAAATACAGCTATGGTCCCAGCCATGTCGCTGCCAAGCCCCAGATCTGAGCTCTGAACCTTCCTTTCTACACCTTGACTGCAGTGTATAACGACAAGTTGTGTACCCCTTGCGCAGCCCACCCCATCTCCTTGAACATGGGTTTCCAAGTCCTCCTTGCAGTACCCTTGGGACTCGCCGCCATCTGCTTGTTCACTTTCTTGAAGACGAACCTACTCTATCAAATCGCCATTCGGGACAAGAGCCTCGAAAAGGAACCCCCAGCACTCCCACACAGCATCCCATGGCTCGGCCATGTCTTCGGCTTCCTGACGCCGGTGCCGGGCCTGTTCTTCTCCAAGATTCTATTGTGGTACTCGAGAGCCCATGGCGGTGCGTCTATGAAACTTGCTGGCAGGAATATACGACTCATTTTCTCGACCACGGCCGTCCAGGCGTTACTGAAGGTGAAGCCTGACGTCGCCAACAGCGAGACCATGATCAGGGACATGATGTGTAAGGGCTTGGGCACGAGCGATGTTGACTACGCTAAGTACGTTGGGCACGGCCGCCACCTGGAGCACGAGGTGTCCAGTAAGTATCTTCTGCGGCCAACCGGAGCCGATGTCCTCTTGCGTCAATTTGCCAGAGTCATGAAGAAGGGTCTTATGGAGGAAAGCCTCCGCCTTTCCGGCCCAGCGGATAAGAGGGGAGAGGCGGTCCATCTCTACGGATGGCTCCGCAGTTTCATGTTCAAGGCCTCGGCCACTTCTTTCTTCGGCGAGCGCATCTTCACCGAGTACCCCGAGATCGTGCGGGAGTTCTGGGACTTCGAGCCCCGATTCCTAGACCTCCTGTTCGGGGTCCCCAAATTTGTCAATTGTGAACCTCACAGCGCACAGCAGAGGGTGGTGAAGGGTATGACTCGGTGGGTCAAGGCTAATGACCGAGACATGGCTGGCAAGACGCCCAACCCTGATATTCCAGACCAAGACTGGGAGCCGCGGTGGGGTAGCCGACTCGTCCGTGCGCGGGAGGCGCTCTTCCAGGATCTCGAGCTCAGCGCCCAGGGCCGGGCCAGTATGGAGCTGGGCCTGCTGTTCGCACTGAACGCCAATGCCGTGCCCGCCACCGGGTGGATGTTGATGCACATTCTCGACCCGAGGAAGCCCGACATCCTCCCCCGCATCATGAAAGAGATACAAGAGGCCGTCGATGCCGCCGACCCCAACGGCGACCTGGACTTCGACCTCCCCACCCTGATCAACCAGCCTCTGCTCCAGAGCCTGTTCCAGGAGGTCCTCCGCCTCTACGTCGACGTGCTGGTGACCCGCGCCGTGTACCAGGACATGAAGCTGCCCACCGAAGACAGCCAGACGACGCTGTTGATCAAGAAGGGGACCATCGCCATGGCCCCTTCCTACGTGAACCACTACGACCCGACGGGCTACGCTGGCGCGCCCGTCGAGGAGTTCGACGCCGAGCGGTTCCTGGTCCGTGCCGGCCAGGAGACGGCCGACCCCAGCGGTAATGATGGGGTTATTTATGATGAGAAATCGTCCAACAAGGTCAGCAAGAAGCCTTACGCGTTCAGCCCCGGCGCCACCGGCGCCAAGATGATCCCCTTTGGGGGCGGTCGGACCATGTGCCCCGGCCGCGTCTTCGCGAAACGAGAGGTCTTCTCGTCGCTGGCTCTGGTGCTGCTCAATTTCGACATCACGACGCTCGCGGGACCGCGGTCGTACAAGGTTCCGGGCGTCGTCGCTTCGTACAGCGGCTCAGGGATCATTGGGCACGGGGAGATGTTAAGGTTTACATCAAGAGTAAAGCCAAGAAGCAGGAGTTGGTGTAGGGCCCGTATAATGGTATGTACGAGGGATGGTAGACATCAATGATACAACTTTTGATGTGCTGAAGCTATACATGACCACCACTCGTATTTTCTCGCTGAATGTGTCCAAATGTTAGGGATATTATTACGGCAGAACGCTGTCATGTGCCCCCAAATGCTTGTCCATGGTGGTTTTTCCAGGCCACGTCCACTTCCAGCTGATTACAGGGGCTGATTCATGTACCACCATCTTTTCAACCGAAATCCAACTCCTTCTGACAGCCGGCTTATTGACGCAGCTCATTCGATTTCGATACTTTCGATATCGCGTCGATGTCATCACGATTTCTTCCGTGCTCCCGTCGAAATAAAGACATTGTTTCTGGAATGACAGGCGTGCTGTCGAGCGTACGTCGAGGGACGAGCGCGCGACAATACGGCACCCATACAAATCGAAGTCTAGTCAGCCAGTCAGCAGCTTATCGGTATACAATTGTGATTTTGCTAAATCCGAAGATATAATCAGCCGGTTAGTAGAAGTAGGTGTTTCTCAGCTTACTAAATAAGCCATTACTTAGCTCTTAAAAAACGTTAACGCACGGTTAAAGTTTACGGCGTATATTTATATATATATATATATAAGCTAAAGCACCCTCTACGAACCACCCCTTCGCGGGCTAGAAAACTTATTAAATATACTCTTTTAATTTAAGTTATTTCTATAGTTGAAATTAGTTAAGATATACTATTTTCCCATATTTTTAATAATAATATAATCCTCTGTTTTCGTTTTATCGTCTTTTATTCCTTTTATATCGTTCTATGGCCTGCTTAATACCTTAACGTTAATAGATTCGTTTTTTAAATACGACCCTACCCCTTAGCCTTCGCTTAGCTCGTTATATATTAATTATACGAATAAATCGCTGTTCCGGTGCGATTTTTACCTTTTAACGTATTTTAATAGTCTTTTTATTAACTTTAATTTAAAAATAATTAATTTAAGCCTCGAGGCTCGCGATGATATTAGCTTATTCGTTAAGGGCCTTATTAGCCTTACGAATAAAAAGTTTTTAAAAAAGGAGATTAAAAGTAGGGTTTATAGCGGCTAGTTTTTAATTATTATTTCTTAATACTTAATTATTAAAAGGTGTTTCGATAGGCGTTAAGGTTAATTCGGCGACGAAATCGAGCGTCGATTTTTTATTAACTGCCGGGGTGGCTCTAGACGTAGTTAAGCGACACCCTTATCTTTTAAGATAATATATTTCGATAATAAAGGTTTTAATTAATCTCGCGGATAAATCTTAACTATTTTTAAACATTTTAAATCGTTAAAAGAATTAAAATGTTAATCTTAATTTAGCGGTATGCTTTTAATATATTTAATTTAATAAGCTTAAATTTAAAGACCGCGTTTAAATATATTTTTAAAAAGATCCTTAGCTTTTTTTTAATAGCTTAAAAACCTTTATATTTAAAACCTATACGATATAATTATAATATAGCTCTAAAAAACGAGCTATATTCTATTAATAAAATAAAACTATAAAACGTTTTCGTTTATATATAATATTAAAATAATAAGAACTAAGGTTTTTTATATTACTTTAAAAAAATTATTATAAACCTATGCGTAAGAACCCTTTTTTTATTTTATTAAGAGGGGTATACGATACCCCTCGTAGTTAGTATTAAAAATAAATATAAATAATAAAATATAACGATATAACCTCCATTAAACGCGGAATTAATACGTATATACGAAAGCTTATTTAATATTAATTAATAGTTATATAAAGTAATTATAAATTAATAAGAGTAAAAAGACGGTTTTACGCCTTTACCGACGTAAAGGCGACCCTGTTAAAGAGCCCCGAGAATTTCCGCCCGTTAGAGATTTAGAGGAAAAGCCGAACTAAATTAACCGTACGAGGAGGAACCCCTTTTCGCGAGTATATATTATAAAAAGGAGACTCGGTTTTAAATTATACGCGAAACTAGTTAAATTATATATAATTATATATTTAAATAACCTTATTATATAATTATATATTTAAATAACCTTATTATATAATTTATAAAACGATAACCTTTATTAAAATAAAATTAATTACGGTCGGTAAATCGAGACCGAGCCCGAACGTATCGAACTTAAATAAATCGACAATCTTAGACCCCGAACTATTTACGTATAAAAAGGTATTTTAAAATATCGAGATTTTATTAATAGTTTAAAAAAAAAACGTTAACCTCGCTTTTTAAGAATTCGAACCTTTAAACGTATTTTTTAAAAAGATAATACCCGAACTATTTATAACGTACATTATATAATACTTCTTAAAATATTATATATTAAAAATAAAACGAACTTTTTTTTAATAAGTATTTAATATAAAGTTTAAAAAATAAATTAAATATTATTTCGATTAAATTAATAATACGTTTTAAAAAAAGCTCTATTATTACTTTAAAAGAAACGAAATTAATATATTAATAAATAAATCCTTTAAAAATAAGCTCGTAAATTTAATACTACCGGCCGCTCTTATTTATTAATAGGACCGACCGATAAAACCGATTTCGGAAACCTGAAAAGAGGATATTCTATACTCTTCTTGAGAACAGATAGTCGAACAACCGCCACCTAAACGAGAGACACCCGGTCTCCGTATAGAGCAATCGTTTGTAACATTACGGGAAACTCTAGGTTTAACGTCTAACCCCGGATTCCTAAGTACCTAAACGTTATAAAATATCGTCCTTTTTTCTTCTTTAACTCTAATATTATTAGACTAGACCGTATAATTATTTAGTTTAATATACGTTATAAAGTACGATATTTTTATAAACCGAGCTATTTATAACGGTAAAATCGATTAAAATAAAGTCGTTATTTTTTCGAAAATATATATATATATATAAAAAAAAACTATACTGGTAAGCCGTATAATATTTTTTATAATAAAGTACGGATATTTATTAAAATATGCCGACGACTAGATATATTAAAAGATTAATATTATACGATCTTTTTAGATATTTTTTTTAACTGTGCGGAAGTATTTTAACTTAATTATATCGAACCCGAGAAAAAATAAAACGAAATATACTACCTTATAAACTTATATTTTAATATAATAATAAACTATATATAATAATTTACGAATTAAATAATAACTTGTTTTATACGAGTAAAAAGTAAAAACGCCGAGAAGTAATTTATCGAGGTTTTAGAAATTTTATTAAATAAGTTCTAATTCGTATAACGAGCCTTCGAAAAAAGATTCGAAAAAAAGATCGCTCATTATACCTTAATTATACGAGCTTACCGAGGAATTCTAGAGCTTATACCGGCCCTTATTAATTAAAAGCTAATATATGAAGCGCTATTTTTAGATTTTCGCATATCGTTAAGTATGATTACGAATTAAAAGCTTTCGTAACGATATTTAATAAAAAAACTATATCGAAACCCGGCTATAAACACGTATTTAATTAATAAATAGTTTATAAATAACTATACGAAAAGAAATAAACTAATTTATAATAATAAATTATTATATAATAACCGATTATTAAGATAGGATAAGAATTAACGATTTATAAACACGTTTTAACTTAAATTATTATATAAAAACCGGTAGTTCGAATAAAAACCTTACCGAATTTATTATAAATAAAACTATTAATTAATAAATTACTTAGTCGAAAAACGAACTTATATAATATTTTAATATTTTTAAATAACGTATCCCATAAGCGAATATCCTATATAAGCGAATGTCCTATTCTTTTACATCCTTTTTAATAAAATATAAATTAATTTTATTACAACGTATTTAATATATTAAAATTAATCGGAATCCTTATTTTTAAATACTTCTATATTATTCTAATAAGTACGCGTATTATACCCGGGCTCTTCGCAGATTTTATAGCGTTATAAGCATGTCTTAAACGTCTTTATATAATTACTTTTTTAACGCGATTCGTTTTATAATTACTTATTAATATCCCTTTAAAATTATAGGTCTTTTCTAGCTTATATACGAAGTAATCCTTTATTTTATAGCCGTTTCTATTTTATACGGCGGCGCCGGCTAAATATCTTATTTACTTTTCGAAGTATCGCGTTCTTACTTTTTAAAAAAATAACTCGGTATATAATATACGTTATAACTTTTATAATCTAATTAAGGCTAATTAAAATAAATATCGGAAAATTATTTTAATATTATACGATATGGTTTCGAACGTATTCGGTTTAGGATTAAACTTTAATCGAGTTATTTAAAGTTTTTAATTTCTAAAAAATAAATAGGCCGAAAAATATTCTCGGAAGTATTAAAATATATAGCTTTATATTTAATTATAAAATAATATATTCCGGATTATACGAAACGAGTCCTATTTTTTAAAAGCTTTTTTATATATTTAAAACGGTAAAAATTACTTAAAACGTTTTTAAAAACGTTAATAAGAAATCTTTCTTTAAAATATAAATAATATATACCTATATAAAATATTTAATTTCTTTTTTTATATACTTTTTTAAATATATAAAAATAGCCGGTATTAAAAAATTAAAGTTTATATAATAAATAAAAAAATATATAAAATATAATAATCGAGTTCTTTTTATAATAAAGCTCGAAAGTTATCGAGTAGTAATTTTCGTAACCGTTTAAAATTAAGAGGCGATAATAACTTTTCGTATAAAACTTAATATATTAATTAAAATATTAAATCTAGTTTTCGCCTTTTTTATTCGTAATTTAATTATTTTTAGTAACTGCGATCACTTAATTCTTCGGCAATAAGCTGTTTTCGTATTAGGAAGAGAGGTGCGTTTTCCCGGTAAAAATAATATACGGAGGGATGGCGTAACCGTGTAATCCGACGCTTTAAATAACTATAACTTATTCACGGTTCTTTTACTATATTATTTTAAACTTTCCGCATTAATCGGAGGTGATTACCATTATTTCAAACGAGATTTAATTTATAAAAAAGCCGCTTTCGTTAAAGTTATAGATATCCTCTTTTTAAATCCTATATCTATAAATTATATGCCGTACGAAAATAAATTATACGCGATACGCGTCGAGATCTTTATAAAGAATTCTTTAATAATTAATTCTTTAATTAAAACGCGTCCGGAGGTCTGATTATTATTATATAAAATTAAAGGCTTAATTAATACCGACACGACTCGCGTTATATAAATTAAATAATTAATTCGCTATATTTTTATATTATTTAGCCGAGGAGAAAACGATCGCGTATTTAAATTAATAATATATTAAATAATTATATCTTTTTTAAAATTTAGAAGTTTTTAAGAATTCGTAAATATTTCGAGTCGTATAAATTAAGTATTTCGTTTACGTTATAAAGTTTTTAATAAAACGTAATAAATTAATATAGCCTTTTATATATTTAAAATTAAATCTTTTCAAAGTATTTAAAGCGTTAGAATTATATTACTTTTTTTTTAAAGTTATAATATTTTTAGACGTAAAAAAATATAAAAAAAGGTTAAACTTATAAAGAAATTTATAAAAGTAGGATATTCGCTTGTATAAGATATTCGCTTGTGAGATACGTTATCTTAAAAAATAAGGGTGTCGCCCGAGTACGTCTAGAGCTACCCCTTATAATTAATAAGGAATCGACGCTTAATTTCGTCGCCGAATTAGCTTTAACGTTTATCGAAACACCTTTTAATAGTTAGGTATTAAGAAATAATAATCGAAAGCTAGCCGCTATAAACCCTACTTTTAATCTCCTTTTTTAAAGATTTTTTATTAATAAAGTTAATAAAGCCTTTAATAAATAAATTAATAAAATCGCGAGCGTTAAAGTTTAAATTAATTATTTTTAAGTTAAAATTAATAAAAAGACTATTAAATACGTTAAAAGGTAAGAATCGTACCGAGATAGCGATCTATTTATATAGTTAATATACGACGGGCTAAGCGGAGGTTAAAAGGTAAGGTCGTATTTAAAGACGAATCTATTAACGTTAAAGTACTAAGCAGGCCGTAGAACGATATAAAAGGAATAAAAGACGATAAAACGCAAATAGAGGACTATATTATTATTAAAAATATTAAAAAATAGCATGTCTTAACTAATTTTATCTATAGAAATAACTTAAATTAAAAGGGTGTGTTTAGTAGGTTTTCTAGTCCGCGAACGGGTGGTCCGTGGAGGGGTGCTTTAGCTTACGGCGTATCGAGACTATACCGATGAGCAGCTACGCAAAAGACATAGTGCAACGGCGGTGAAAGACATGAGACAGACATTTTCAAGATAAGTCCTAAAGAAATGAGCCTTTTCCTAATGATGTGGTACAGATCGCGATAATAAACGAATCTTACTAATATCATAAGACTGCTGGCTTACGTCTAGCAAGTGGCCGACGCGTGTATTAAAGACTATAAATAGGCGCTCCATGGTTATATTAGCTTTTAAGTACCGGGATTTATAATACCGGCTAGAATTTATTAAATTATTAACTGTTGCACGATCGAGAGTAATAGATAATATATAAAGTGTTATTTAAAAGAAGGTAAGAATATTTATAAAAAATAAAAGTGTTCTCGTACTAACGTATCCCACAAGCGAATGTCTTATATAAGCGAATATCTTATTCTTTTACAGCCCTTCCGATAGAATATAAATTAATTTTACTATAACGTATTTAATATATTAAAATTAATTAAAATTCTTATCTTTAAATACTTTTATATTATTCTAATAAGTACGCGTATTATACCTAAGCTCTCCGTAAATTTTATAACGTTATAAGCGTGTCTAAAACGTCCTCGTATAACTACTTCTCCGACGCGATTAATTTTATAATTATTTATTAGTATCCCTTTAAAATTATAAGTCTTTTTTAGCTTATATGTAAAGTAATCTTTTATTTTATAGCCGTTTTTTTTCGTACAGCGGCGCCGGTTAAGTATCTTATTTACTTTTCGAAGTATTACTTTCTTACTTTTTAAAAAAGTAACTTAATATATAATATACGTTATAAATTTTATAATTTAATTAAAACTAATTAAAATAAATATTAAAAGGTTATTTTAATATTATATAATACGGTTTCGAACGTATTCGGTTTAAAATTAAGCTTTTATCGGGTTATTTAAAATCTTTAATTTTTAAATAATAAATAGGCCGGAAAACGTTCCTAGAGGTATTAAAATACGTAGCTTTATATCTAACTATAAAATAATATATTCTAGATTATACGAGACGAGTCCTATTCTTTAAAAACCTCTTTATATATTCGAAATGGTGAAAATCGCTTAGAACGCTTTTAAAAACGCTAATAAAAAATCCTCCTTTAAAATATAAATAATATATACCCGTATAAAATATTTAATTTCTTTTTTTATAAGCTTTATTAAATATATCAAAATAATTAATATTAAGAGGTTAAAGCTTATATAACGAATAAAAAAGTATATAAAGTATAATAATCGAGTTCTTTTTATAATAAAGCTCGAAAATTATTAAGTAATAGCTTTCGTAGCCGTCCAGGACTAAAAAGTAATAATAATCCTTCGTATAAAACCTAGTATATTAATTAAATTATCGAATCTAGTCCTCGCCTCTTTTATTTATAGTTTAGTTATTTTTAATAATTACGATCACCTAATCCTCTAATAATAGGCTGTTTTCGTATTAAAAAAAGAGGTACGTTTTTTAAATAAAAATAATATACGAAAAGATAGCGTAACCGTATAATTTAACGCCTTAAATAATTATAATTTATTCCCGATTCCTTTATTATATTACCTTAAGCCTTCCGTATCGATCGGAGGTAGTTATAACTATTTCGGACGAGATTTAGTTTATAAAAAAGCCGGTCTCGTTAAAGTTATAAATATCCTCTTTTTAAATCCCGTATTTATAAATTATATTCCGTATAAGGGTAAACTACGCGCGAAACGCGTCGGGATTTTTATAAAAAACTCTTTAATAATTAATTTTTCGGTTAAAACGCGTCCGGAGGTCTAATTATTATCGTATAAAGTTAGAGGCCTAATTAACGCCGACACGTCCCGCGTTATATAAATTAAATAATTAATTCGTTATATTTTTTATATTATTTAACAGGGGAAAAAATGATCTCGCATTTAAATTAATAATATATTAAATAACCGCATCTTTTTTAAAATTTAAAACCTTTCGAGAATTTATAATTATTTCGTGTCGTATAGGTTAATTATTTCGTTTACGTTATAAAGGTTTTAATAAAACCTAATAAATTAATATAACCTTTTTTATATTTAAAATTAAGTCTTCTTAAAGCGTTTAAAGCGTTAGAATTATATTACTTTTCTTTTAAAATTATAATATTTTTAAACGTAAAAGAATATAAAAAAAGGTTACGGCTATAAAGAAGTTTATAAAAGTAGGACATTCGTTTATATAGGATATTCGCTTATAGGATACGTTATATATAAATAAAAGGAATAGGTCTATAAACACGTGACCTCTATTTGGGTGCTTTTCTTATAATATTAGCCCTGCTCGTATATTACCTTAAGGGGAGATATTAAGTTAAGAATCTCGTAATATTCGATTTAAATAGTTTATAAACGATATATAAGCCTTTATTTATTAAAGACTCTTTCTCGAGATCGATTAATTAATAAATTAAGCACTACTCTTATATATAAACTTAGTAATAAATAAAGATTATTTACTTAACCGTTAAATTTTTAAAATATATTATTAAATCGAGTAAAAATAATTATTAAATAAGCTTTCGTACGTACGTATAAATTCCGGGTTTAATCGAGGTTTAATCGTTATATTCTATTATTTATATCTATCTCTAATACGATCTACGAGGGGTATCGTATACCCCTCTTAATAAAACTAAAAAGGGGTTCGTACGCGTAGGTACGTAGCACCCCTTTTTAAAGTAATATAGAAAACCTTAGTTCCTATTATTCTAATATTCGTAGTTTTCTATTTTAGCGATAAAATTAGCCTATTCCCCTTTTTAAATACGGGCCTTCCCTTCCCGAAGGTCTCGTACGGATAGGTTACGCTAATCCGGTATTCGGTGCCTACCTAAGCCGTACAAGTGATGCTATACCTTTTTAATGTTAATATAACGAACGTTATTTAGGTTCTAAAAGAAACCTAGTAAGACGTACTGGGGTTTATATTAGCAATATAAGAAAGTATCTAAATATGCGATAAAAGTCGCTTTTATCAATATAATAAGTAATAGCTCGTAAGAACGAAGGTAATTAAAATGCGTAGGCTTAGGGGTATTTATAATAGTTTTGTTAAAGTTATTTACTTTATTAATAAATTAAAATTAATATTTAAATTAATTATTAAAATAAAAAGTATTTATATAAAATATATAAGGAAAATATTTATTATTATATATTTAATACTTTTTTTATTAATTTATTATTACTTAGTAATCCTTTTTAAACGTGCTCGGTATTACTTAATGATCGCTTTTAATCACGTTTTATACTATTTAATAATCGCTTTTAATCACATTTTACGCTACTTAGTAATCTCGCCTAAACGTTTACCATACTACGTAACTTATTATCGGTCGCCGTTACTTTATAAGCGCGTTCGCCTTATCGCTAAACGTAAAAGTGGCGTTACTCGTTATTAAAAAAAGTTTAGTTTCGTATTTATATAACTAGCGGTGCGGTCCGTAGTTATAATATTATAGCCTATTCGGGGTATAATAGTTCTGTACCGGTGAGTAGGATCTTTTAGCCGTGTAATTAGGTCGGGTTATAATATTATTCCCCTCTTTTTAATTATTTTATTTTTAAAGTATTAATTTTATAAATACTTTAGCCGTCCGCTTATTATAATTTATAATAAATTCTTTCTTTTTTATTGCTTTCGTTATAATATATACTTATTATAAATAATCGCGTTAAAAAATCTTAAATTAAGCTTAATCGTTCTTTTATCGTTTATTATATAGATTTTATCGAAGCCTTTTTTAAATTTAGTTTCGAAAATTATATTTTATAATCGTTATTTTATAAAAAAGTAGTTTTATATAATAATAAAAAGCGTTAATAAGTATAAGAAATATATTTATATTAATTACGTATATAATAATATCGGGGTTTTATTATTTTCTTTACGATATGTATAGAACGAGCACGACCGCTTATCTTGGGAAGAGTCCGCCGTAAAGGCTTACTTTTTAGAGTTTTAATGCTAAACTAACGAGGCCGTTACTCGCCTTATATATTTCTATAAATAAAAAGAAATAGCTTTTATTTAAGGGGTAAAGTTAGTATAGCGTGATTTACGTTCTCTATAACGAATTAGAGAAGTAAGAGCGTTGGGAGTTTAAAACTATTATAGCCGTTTAAGCTTACAGGGGTTTTAATATTATTAATTAGAACGCGACCAACTTTTTTTTTAAACCGATCTCCGAGGTTATTATTTAAACGCTTATAACTTCTTAATAATATTCGCTAAATATTTTTTAAGTTTTTAAATATTATTTTTTAATAGGTAGCCTTTTTATTAGACGAAGTACTAGAAGTTTTATTTTTATTTTTTTTATTAATAATTTTATTAATTTCATACTTGTATTAATTTATTTCAATTTTTAATTATATATCGATTAAATTTTCTTCGGCTGTTAATTCGAGTAATAAAATATAAAATATAAGGTATATCTATATTATTTTAAATAATAATAATTAATAATTAGTTTTTAAAATAACTTTTATAATTTTAAATAATTTTATTTTTTTAAAATCTAATTTATTACTTAATCGTTTTATTTTAATATTTTATTATAAGAAGTAAACTTTTTCTCCTTTTTTAAAGGTTAATCTTTTTAACCTTATTCAATCGGTATATCCTTTTATTCGTTATTAAAAAAAAATAAGGTCTTATTATAGTATGATCTAGAGTTTTTTTAATTTTTCGATTTATATAGTCGCGATTAATATTAGCTCTTTTTTTACTAGTTTTTTAATAATTTTTAAATTATATCCGTAATTTATTCGAAATAATAATATATGTATAACTTCGTTATTCGCGTTATTATAAATAAATTAAGTTATTAATAATAATTATATTTAATTATTTTGTTTATAATTAATATAATAGCGTAGGTATTATTTTAAAGTTTAATTAATTTATTTAATTTATTCGTCCGTTTAAAAGTAGTAAGTTATAAATAGTTTATATTTAACGCCGAGTTATATTATTAAGGATTTTTAAAACTTAGCGGTAAATAACTTATCTCTATTAGAAATAATTATTTCGGGTAGCTTATACTAATTAATAATTATTCGGAAAAATATATATATTAGGTCGTTAATATTGCTTAATTCCTTATACGGTAAGAAGTACGTATATTTTATAAGTTTATCCGTAATTATTAAGATGTTATCGTAATTGATCTTAGTTAAGGGTTTTTTTAATAAGGGTAGTTTAATAACGAAATTAAGTATAATAGTTTTTTATACTTTATTTAATAATAGGATCGGTTGTAGCTCTCTGTACGGCCGGTATTTAGCGGTTTTAATTTTATTATAGAAGTTGTATTTATTAATTATTTTAACCATGATCAGTTTAAGGTTTTTATAATCGAATTATTTAATAATCCTTTTCTAGGTTTTAAATATTCTTTAATATCTGTATGTAAGGTACTCGTAGAATTCTCGGATAAAATCTTTATAGTATTATTTAGAGATATAGATCTTACCTCGGTAAAAAGTAAGGCCGTCGCGGTCTTCGAGGTAATCCTTAGGGTAATTCGCGGGGTCGAGGTTTTAATTAAATTATCAGAATTTAGTAACTTATTCGTTATTATATTAAATATGGTTTGTAGCGTTTAGTTATTTTAAAGGTACGAGGTTGCCGTTTTAATTATAAGTAAGGATTATTTGCGTTTCGAACGGAACCTCTTTTTGGTGGTCCGGTTGTCGGCTTAACGCGTTAATGCGACCGTTCTTGTTACCTTTTTAATAAATAATAATAAGGTTAAATTTTGAAAAGAATTTAAATTATTATATTTATTATTTATTTAATTTTTTAATAATAATGAATATTGTTAAGTTTTTATAATCGGTATAAATCTTAATTAGTTTTATTATTTTATTAAAATAATATTTCTATTTTTTATAAGCTTTAATAATAATTATTAATTTTTTATTATAAATTTAATAATTTAGTTTTAATCCGTTAAGTTTTTTCGAAAAAAATATAACGGGGTACGATTTTTTATTATCGTTTTGTTAATTTAATTACCCTCTGATTGTATAATTTAATACGTCGGTTTTAATTTTAAAAAGTTTAAACGGGTTTATTACGCGAAGTATTAATTTATTAAGGATTCGTTCTTTAATATTATAAAAGGCTTCGTTTTTTTTTTCTGTTTATTAAAATAGTTTATCCTTTTTTATTAAGTTTATTAGAGGTATTATTATTTTATTAAATCCGGGGATAAAAATTTAATAATAATTAGCTAGTTTTAAAAAAAATTTAATTTTTATAACGTTTATAGGCGGAAGTTATTTTTTAATTATTAAAATTTTTGAAGGTTTTATTTAAATTTTGCCCAGAGATATTATGTATTTTACGAAGGTAACGGATCGTTAGTAGAGTTCGCTCTTTTTTAAATTAATTAATAAGTTAGCGTTCTATAACTTCTAAAGTATTAGCTTTATATACTTTCGGTATTGCTCGTTATTCTTAAAATAAATAAAGATATTATTAAGGTATATTACGATAAATTTATCGAGATATTTTTGTAAAATATAATTAATTATAGTTTAAAAATTAATTAATATATTAATTAAGTTAAACGGTATAACTTAATATTTAAAATAGCCGTACTTAGTTCGAAACGCGGTCTTTTTTTTTTTTTTTTTTAATTCGGATTAGGTTATATATATTAAAAAGGTCGAGTATCATAAAGATTTTAATATATAATAATCTATTTCGTAAATCGCCGATTAAAAATAAGGGGTACCGTTTTTAATAATAATTTCGTTAAGCTTTTAATAATTAATATATATACGTTATTTAAGTTTTCCGTTTTTTTTTTTTTTTAAAACGAAGAGGATAAAAAAGCTTGCTAATAATATAAATAGTTAAATAACTTTTTTTTTGAGATTTTCTATAATATATTTTTTTAAAGTTTGTTTATATTCTTAATTAAGTTTATATATAGGTATAAATAAGGGTTCTTTCTTATTTTTAAAAGGTATTTTATAATTTTATTATATATAAAGCGGTAAACTTATTTTTAATTTCTTATTAAAAAATGTTTCGAATTATCGATATTTTTTTAATAATAATATATATTTTAAAAACTTTAAATTTATTAAAAAGTTATTTTTTAAACCGTTATTTATTAATTAATCCTTTTTTTAATATATTTTATTAAAATTAATTTATTTTTTAATTAATTTTAAAATTATTTACCCGTAATTAAAGTATTTTTAAAATTATATTATATTTTATAACGTTTGTAATATTATACGTAATTTGTTTATAACGTTTTTTAATATTAATTAAAAGGTTTGTAACTTCTTTCCGTATTTTTTTATTATTATAAATTATAAATTTTTTATTGATGGTTTTAAATCGGTATAGGGCGTTTTTTTATTATTATTTGAATTTAAAGTAATTAACGATTCGTAATAAAATATAATTTTTTTATATTTCGCTATTAAGTAGCGCTTTAATATAAACTCTTTTTATATTTAGTATTAATATAATATATTTATAGATAACTCGATTATTTACTATTTAATATAAAGACTTATTTTAGTCCGCTTATTGAAATCTTTTTATAATAAGCGGTATTTATTTTTTAAACGCTGCGTTTATAGGTTATTAATGATATTTTACGATTAATTCTTATATTATTACCGTTATTTTTTTTATTTTTTATAAAGCGCTTTTTAATATATTAATAGGGGTGTTTTTATATTTCTCTTTATATAAAGTATTATTTTTAATATTTAAGGTTCGGGTTTTTTTAATAATTTAAAGGTTTATTAAATTCGCGGTAATTTATAAACGTTTTATAAGTTTTTTAATATAATAAAGGGGTTTTTTTATTAGGTATATACTTATATATTTTAAAAGTATTAAATGCTTTTTTTTAAACGTTTATAAGTTCGCGATTTTTCTTAAACGTATTTAAAATATTAATCCTCGAAATATTCTTTTTAATTTCGTTTTTTTAAATAATATTATTATAATTACCGTAGGTTTTTTTATATTAATAAGTATACGCGTTATTTATTTAAAATTAATGTTTAAATTTTTTTAATAATATAATTCGGGTATGGTTATATAATAAGTTATTTATTAATTTTTCGGAGGAATTATTTATATTCGAGCTTTTTTATAAAGTATTTTATATAAACGTTATATATATACGAGATTTATAAAAGCGTAAAGTATCCTTTATAAATAAAAAAGATTTATAAGTTATTCTTTATTATATAATTATTATAAATTTTTTAATTAAAGTTAGCCGTAATAAGTATTTAATATAAATATTTTAAATCGGGGTAAAGAATATTAAGGATAATTAATTACCCGTTGGTTTTAAAGTTTCTAAATTTAGTGATTTTGTTTATTAATTCGTTTATTAATATATTTATTAAACGTTTATAATTCGTTAATTATTTTAATTAGTTTATAATATTATTTATTGAATTATTATTTTCGTTATAAAGAAGGGGTTATTCTTTTTATATTATCGAAACGTTTCGGCTATAATCCTTTTTATTTTCCGAGGTTTTAGGGAATTATTTAATACTTTTTTTATTCGCTAAATAAAAGGTATACTTATTATTATAATAAATTATTTAGGATAAATTACCGTATTTAATAATAATATTATTATTTTTAATAATTATTATAAGGGTATTTTTTACTTTAATAATATTAACGTATTATTTTTTTAGGACTTGTTAAAAATCTTTTTTTAGTACTCGATATTTTCGAATATAATATCTTAATTTTTAATAATTATAATAAGTATTACGTAACTTTTTATTTTATTTATTATACTTAGTAGCGTTAAGGTTTATAGGTTTATTATAGTAGTTATATGTCGTGATATTTTTAGGCGGTATATAGTTATATTAATATGGTCGCCTTATATTAGTTTAAGTTCGATTGGTTTATTGTTAAAGTCCGCTTTATTTTTCGCGGCGTTATTCGTATATACGGGTATCGATTTTAATAGTAAGTTTTATATACGAAAAAAAATTATTAGGAGCGTTAAGCCGGCTAAGTTCGTTTTTAATATTATTTTTTAATTCTCGGTAATATATTATAATTTTTGTAGTTTCGGTATAGTTTAATCGAGTTATAATACGTCGGAACTCGGCTGTGTAAAAGGCGGTTAATCTTTTTTACTTAAGGGTTTTAAGCTCCTTTTCCGCCTGTCGCTTTTCGTCGGGGTTTTAAAAGAGCGATTTAAAGGTTTGTTCGAAGCCGTCGTAATTTTTGAAAATATGTTATACCTTTGTGCGGTATAGCTTAATTTATTAGTTGTTTTTTATAAGTTTATTTAAATAAGGTTCGAATTAAATGAGTATTTTATTTTTAAAAAACGAGGCGATGTAGATAACTTATTAAGTAACGTTTTAGAATATTTTTTTTATAAAATTATTAATAAGTTTTAATTTAAATAAAAAAGTTTCGAAAATTTTTACTTATTTCGTTAAAAAGGGTTAACGTATTAATCTTTATGCCCTTTTTTAATATAATAAGGGTTTAAATAATGTTAATAATTATGTAGAAAAGATATATTTTTTCGCGTAGTTTATTAATATTATAAGGTATTTATTTTAAAATATTTTTAATTAGGAGCTTGTTACGCTCTTTTTTAAATTTAATATAATAATATTAATAATTAACGCTTTTTTATTTGAATTTTTTAATTCGTTTAATTAATATTTATTATATAAGCTTATTATTATTATCGTTATTATTAATATTTATAATAGGGTTTTATTAAAAGGTATTAAGGGTAGTAATAAGAGTTTTTTTTTATTAAACGGCGTTATTAAGGCCTAATATAGATATAATTCTTATAATATTATTATTTAAAGGTTTAAGTAATAACTTGTAAAAATAAAAATAATTAAAATATAACGAACGTTATTTAAGTTTTAAAAAAAACTTAATAAAACGTACTAAGGTTTATATTAATAATATAAAAAAGTATTTAAATATATAATAAAAGTTACTTTTATTAATATAATAAGTAATAGTTTATAAAAATAAAAGTAATTAAAATATATAAGTTTAAAGGTATTTATAATAATTTTATTAAAGTTATTTATTTTATTAATAAATTAAAATTAATATTTAAATTAATTATTAAAATAAAGAATATTTATCGTTATATATTTAATCCTTCTTTTATTAATTTATTACTACTTAATAATCCCTTTTAAACGTGCTCGGTATTACTTAGTAATCGCTCTTAATTACGTTTTATACTACTTAGTAATCTCGCTTAAACGTTTACTATGCCACGTGACTTGTTATCGATCGTCGTTACTTTATAAGCGCGTTCGCCCTATCGCCGAGCGTAGAAGTGGCGTTACTCGTTATTAAGGAAAGTCTAGTTTCGTATTTATATAGCTAGCGGTACGGTCCGTAGCTATGGTATCGTAGCCTGTTCGGGGTATAATAGTTCCGTGCCGGTGAGTGGGGTCTTTTAGCCGTATGGTTAGGTCGGGTTATAATAATTAATTTTATCGAGTAACAGGTCTTTTTAATTAGTTATTCTAGTCGTTTAATAATAATAACGGTAATAAGGGGAGTTATTATACGTTAACGTGTATTATTTCCCGCTATAAATTAAAAAAAACGGTTTAAAAGTAGTAATAGTAATAGGGGTACCGTCATATATCGGAATACGTTATACCTTATCGAGAACGTACGAGTCCAGCCTTTGGATATACGCTTCTATACGTACGGTAAGGCTGTTTATCGAGACCATTTACTTAAGGGCCTTATTTAGGGATATCTTAGTGAGGGCGTCTACCGGGTTATCTTTACTATCGATATAATAGATCTATGAGATCTCCCTTCTCTCGTACGACTTTCGGAGGGATATAATATCGATTATAAACCTCTTTTCGTTTATTATACCTAGCTTAATTAAGTAGTTATAAAGAGACTTCGAATCTATATAAAAGGTTATTAATATATCTTAAAATCCTAGGGTTCGTACGATTCTTTTAAACGTAATACTTAATATAATACCGCTATTTATATTAAAAGTCGTGTTATATAATCCGCTAGCTAATACGCTCCGTATAACTCTTTTATATTTAATCGAGCTTTAATAAATAATATTACTTTAAATCTCGAACTAGTCTTTCGTATAATTTATTTCTTAGTTTAATAAGATTACGTATTTAAATTAAGTCCTCGCTATTTATAAACGAGCCGTTAATAAAAATATATATCTTTATATAATAAAAGTTAAGCGGGATATATTTTAAGTCGCGTATCAAGTTTTAAAACTATTTATTAATACGCTCGTTTAAGCTCTTAATATCCTTATTTTTTAAAGTTTATATTTAAGCGGCGGCAGATAGGTCGTATATTACCTCTGGCTAATAAATAAATATAAAATATACTCTTCTCGTACGCTAGGAGACGTATTACTAACCTCTATTAATAGCTTTTAAGTTAATACTTTAATTAATTAGCCTATCTTTTTTATTCGAAAAGGATATCGTATAATTTTAATTAAATCTTACTTCTATTAAACTCGATCGGCGTATTTTTAATTAAGATACTCTTTAGTTTTATATAGAATTATTCCTCTACTAGTTTTTTTTTCCTCTTTTTAAGAAAAAAGGGTTATAACGAAGGTAAACGTATCGTCGGTTTATATTATTATAATATCGAAAATATCCGGTCCCTCCGTAATAAATAATAAATAAACGTCGTATATTAATACGGTTATTTTTAAACTCTATACGTAATAATTATAATACGTTTTAAATTAATAGAATTCTAACTCTATTAGTCCGTATAAGGATAATACGATTTAAAATAACGTTCCTTCGAGGTATTAAATCTTTAGCTTTATTAATAAGCGTACGTAAATTAGTCGGTTCAACTTATTATACAACTAAATATACGCCTATATAATATCGTATAGCTCGCCTCGTATATTAAAATCTCAGATCAGGGTCGGTCCGAGAGTTAAAAGAAGTCTTTGGCTTATCCGCTGAATTATCGGTAACTAGGTTAAAATAGCCTCCTTTTCTATATCTCCGTAGCTTTTTATTACGAGCCTAAACTTCTCGTATAGCTTCGTAGTTTTACCCTTGATCTCTCGTATAAGCCGTATTTTAAAGATTCTCCGGCCGGTATACTACCCGGGTCGAATCGAATAAATTCGAAAACCCTTTATATAACGAGATTATTTATCTCTTCCGCGTTAAACTTTTAAAATAAATATTTAAACAATATAATAACCCCGTTTTATTAAAACTTAATTATTAAATTATAATTCTCTTATTTTTTTAAGTAAGGAATACGGCGGCTTGAGCGTTCCGGAATAGATATTTTCTAGGTCGTTTTCGGCCACGTCGTACGGGAGCTACCGTAATTTCCTCGGCTATCGGTTCAGTATTTAGGGTACCTATCGATTATTCTAGATCTGGTTATATATCCGGCTCGTTATACGGTTTTTCGGCCTCTCCTAGTAGTACGGCTTGATTTAAATCACTCGAAAGGCTTTTAAGTTATTTAAAGTATCTATTTAAATTATACGGTTTTTAATAGCTATTATCTTATATAATCCGGTTTATCCTTCTTTTTCCCGCTAGATTAAAACTTTATTTTAAAGCGGGAGTATTAAGATATTATAAATAATTAGTCTATTATAGGTATTTAAAGCTCGGTAAATATCGATATTTATACGTACTTTTCGAAATATCTTAATTACTTTCCGTACGGCTTCTCTTTGTACTTAAATCTCTAATAACGGTAATAAGTTCCCGTTAATACGAAGGTATATTTTAAATACGAATAAAGTAAGAACTAAACTATCGGGGCAGCCGTATCGTTTAAAGCTTTAATTACTATTTAAAGTATTATTTTAATATTTATATAATAACCGAAATCTTTTTATAAAATATTAAAAACTTTACATAGCAAAACGTACGCTCGTTTAATTTTATTTATTACTTAATAAGTTTTAATAAATATCTATTTATAAATAATTCTTATTACTTATATATAATTTCGAAACTCTTTTTAAAAATATACACCCGGATTATACGAGATATAATTAAAAAGTCCTTAATATACGTATATTTAATACTTATAAAAAATATTTTAAGTATTTCGTACATTAAGCGAATATAGAAATATAACCGTTTAAAAGAATATACTCGTATCGATTATATAAAATACGTTTTATCCGTTAATGTAAATAATATTTATAGTAATTTCGTAAATAAAGTTATATTTATTTTATAACGAGAATTTAAATCTTTATAACGCCGGATTATACGCCTAATATTAAGAGCAAAACTTTTAAATCTCGTCGAAAATAATAAAGTTAACGTCGTTATAGCCGGCGTTCTTTAAAAAAGTATAGAGCTTTTTTATACGAAAGTATTTAAAACGTCGGTAGAAGTATCGAAATTATTTTTTAATAAAATATAATATCATTTTTATACGGCCGGTATTAAAGAATAAATATTCCTATTCCTTAATTATAAAAAGTATCTCGCCGTCCTCTTATATAATAAAATTAAAGATATTATTATAATACGTTTTAAACCGATCGGCGTTATATAACGAAAATAGGAAAAAAGTTATAATATTTAAAATATAATACTTAATTATTTTTAATAAATTCTATATATTAATTATTCTAATTAACTAAATAAGCTTTAACCTTTCGAACTTAATCTCGGCGCTTCTCGAGGTTTAATTACTTCGTACGTCTAGGTTCTCTCGTATATAAGCCTTTATTTAAAGCTTTCTAACTGTTACAACCCGACCTAACCATGCGGCCAAGCCCTACCCGTCGGAACGGAACTACCATACCCGACCAGGCTACGACGTTACAACTACCGACCGCACTATTAGCTATATTAATATAAGCTCCCCTATACTATAGAAGCGCGTAAACATAATTACGAGGATATTCCAGATAGCGAAAAGATGGACCCGACCCGGGAAAGTAGTTAGGAAAAAGCTACGGGACGAGGAGCGACTAGACCACCGCTTTAATAAGTAAGCTAGGAGCGACGGGATCACGACGCCCCTAAATAAGTTATTAAAATAGATTACTATAATTTAAAGGATAAATCACCGTGAGTTAATAACAGGATTACTATAAACTAAGTGATCTAACCGATTAGTAAAGAAAGAGATTAAATATATAACGATAAACGTTCTTTATATATTTTATATAAATATTTTTTATTTTAATAATTAATTTAAATATTAATTTTAATTTATTAATAAAATAAATAGTTTTAATAAAATTATTATAAATACTTTTAAATTTATATACCTTAATTATTATTCGTTTTTATAAATTATTATTTATTATATTAATAAAAATAATTTTTATTATACGTTTAAATATTTCTTTATATTATTAATATAAACCTTAATACGTTTTATTAAGTTTTTTTTAAAACTTAAATAGCGTTCGTTATATTTTAATTACTTTTATTTTTATAAATTATTATTTAAACTTTTAAATAATAATATTATAAGAATTATATCTATACCTAGCCTTAATAATACCGTCCGATAAGGAAAAACTCTTATTACCACCTCTAGTACTTCTTAACGAGACCCTGTTATAGATATCGATAATAATGATAATAATAACGAGCTTATATAATAAACGCTAGCTAAACGAATTAAAAAATTCGAATAAAAGAGCGTTAATTATTAGTATTATTATGTTAAGTTCGAAAAAGAGCGTAACGAACTCTTAATTAAAGGTATTTTAAAATAGATACTTTATAATATTAATGAGCTACGCGAAGAGGTACGTTTTTTTTATATAGCTATTAATATTATTTAAACCCTTATCGCGTTAAAAAAAGAGTATAAAAATTAATACGTTAACTTTTTTTAATAAAATAAGCGGAAATTTCCGAAGCTTTTTTATTTAGGTTAAAGCTTATTAATAATTTTATAAAGGGACGTTTTAAAACTTTATTTAATAAATTATTTACGTTATTTTATTTTTTAAAAGTAAGGTATTCGCTTAATTCGAACTTTATTTAAACGAACTCGTAAAAAACGATTAATAAGTTAAGCTATATTATATAGAAGTATAACGTATTTTCGAAAGTTACGACGGCTTCGAATAAGTCTTTAAGTTACTTTTTTAAGACCCCGACAAAAAGCGATAGGCGGAGAGGGAACTTAAAACCTTTAAGTAAAAAGGATTAGCCGCTTTTTATATAACCGAATTCCGGTATATTATAGCTCGACTAAATTATACCGAAGCTATAAAAATTATAATATATTATTAAGGATTAAAAGATAATGTTAAGGATAAACTTAGCCGGTTTAACGCCCTTAATAATTTCTTTTTATATATAAAATTTATTATTAAGATTAATATTTGTATATACGAGCGATACCGTGAAAAGCAGGGCGGATTTTAGCGGTAAATTAATCGAATTTAAGCTAATACGGGGCGATTACGTTAATATAATTATATATTATTTAAAAATATTACGGCGTATAGTTATTATAATAAACCTATAAACCTTAATATTATTAAATATAATAAATAAAATAAGAAGTTATATAATACTTGTTATAATTATTAAAAACTAGGATATTATATTCGAAAATATTAAGTATTAAAAAAAGATTTTTAACGAATTTTAAAAAAATAATATATTAATATTATTAAAATAAAAAATGTTTTTATAATAGTTATTAAAAATAATAGCGTTATTATTAAATATAGTAGTTTATTTTAAATAGTTTATTATAATGATAGGTATATTTTTTATTTAATAAATAAGGAAAATATTAGATAATACTTTAAAGCCTTAAAAAACGAAGAGGACTATAGCTGAAACGTCGCGATAATACGAAAGGAGTAACTTTTTCTTTATAACGAAAATAGTAATTCGATGAATAATATTATAAGTTAATTAAAATAATTAATAAATTACGAATATTTAATAAATATATTAATAAACGAGTTAATAAACGAGATCGTTAAAATTAAAAACTTTAAAATTAACGGGTGGTTAATTATTTTTAATATTTTTTACCCCGATTCGAAATATTTATATTAAATATTTATTACGGCCGGTTTTAATTAAAGAATTTACGGTAATTACGTAATAAAGAATAATTTATAAATCTCCTTTATTTACGAGAAATATTTTACGCTTTTATAAATCTCGTGTATATATAATATTTATATAAAACACTTTATAAAAAAGCTCGAATACGAGTAGTTTCCTTGAAGGATTGGTAAGCAACCTATTACGTAATTATACCTAAATTATATTATCGAAAAAATCCGAACGTCGATCTTAAACGGACGACGCGCGTATTTATTAATATAAAAAGATTTATAATAGTTACGATAATATTATTTAAAAGGACGAGATTAGAGGGAGTATTTCGAGAATTAATGTTTTAAATACGTTTAAAAAAAATCGCGAGCTTATAAACGTTTAAAAAAAAACGTTTAATACTTTTAAAACGTATAGGTATATATTTAATAAAAAAACCCCTTTATTATATTAAAAAAATTATAAAGCGTTTATAAATTATTACGAATTTAATAAACCTTTAAATTATTAAAAAAAACTCGAACCTTAAATATTAAGAATAGTATTTTATACGGGGAAGAGTATAAAAATACTTTTATTAGTATATTAAAAAGCGCTTTATAAGGAATAGAGAGAATAATGGCGACGATACGAGGATCGATCGTAAGATATTATTAATAACCTATAAACGTAATGTTTAAAAAATAGACGCCGCTTATTATAAAAGAACGATGATAAGCGGACTAAGATAGGTCCCTATATTAAATAATAGATAATCGAGTTATTTATAAGTATATTATATTAATATTAAGCGTAAAAAGAGTTTATATTAAAGCGTTACTCGATAGCGGAGTATAAAAAAACTATATTTCATTACGAATCGTTAATTGCTTTAAACTCGAATAATAGGAAAAAAACGCCTTATACTGATTTAAAACCGTTAATAAAAGATTTATAATTTATAACGATAGAGAAGTACGGAAAAAAGTTGTAAACCTTTTAATTAATATTAAAAGACGTTATAAACAAATTACGTATAATATTATAAACGTCGCAGGATACGATATAATTTTAAAGATATTTTAATTACGGATAAATAATTTTAAAATTAATTAAAGAATAGGCTAACTTTAATAAGATATATTAAAAAGAGGTTTAATTAATAAGTAGCGATTTAAAAAGCGACCCTTTAATAAACTTAAAATTTTTAAAGTATATATTATTACTAAAAAGCTTAAATTAAACGTTATAATAATTATACTAAAAAAGTACCGGTAATTCCAAACACTTTTTAATAAAAAATTAGAAATAGGTTTACCGTTTTATATATAGTAAAATTATAAAATACTTTTTAAAAATAAGAAAAAACCCTTATTTATACTTATATATAAACTTAACCAGGAGTACGAACAAGCCTTAAAAGAGTATATTATAAAAAACCTTAAAAAAAAAGTTATCCAACTATTCATATTATTAACAAGCTTCCTTATCCTTTTCGTTCTAAAAAAAAGTAAGGACGAAAAACTTAAATAACGTATATATATTAATTACCGGAAGCTTAACGAAATTATTATTAAAAACCGATACCCCTTACTTTTAATTAGTAATTTACGGAATAAATTACTATACGCTAAAATCTTTATAATACTCGACCTCTTTAATATATATAACTTAATCCGAATTAAAAAAAAAAAAGTAAAAAACCGCGTTCCGAACTAAATACGGCTATTTTAAATACTAAACTATACCGTTTAACTTAATTAACGTACTAACTAACTTTTAATCTATAATTAACCACGTCTTACTAAAATACCTCAATAAATTCGTTATAATATACCTTAACGACATCCTTATCTATTCCGAGAACGACGAGCAATACCGAAAATACGTAAAACTAATACTCTAAAAACTATAAAACGCTAACCTATTAATTAACCTAAAAAAGAACGAATTTTATTAACGATCCGTTACTTTTATAAAATACATAATATCCCTAGGCGAAATCCGAATAAAACCTTTAAAAATCTTAATAATTAAAGAATAACCCATACTTATAAGCGTTATAAAAATCAAATCTTTTTTAAAACTAGCTAATTACTACCGGATTTTCGTCCCCAGATTTAATAAGATAGCGACACCGCTAATAAACCTAACAAAAAAAGACGAACCATTTTAATAAACAGAAAAAAAAAGACAAGGCCTTCTATAATATTAAAGAAAGAATTCTTAACGAACTAATACTTCGCGTAACAGACCCGTCTAAACCCTTCGAAATTAAAACCGACGTATTAAACTATATGATCGAAAGATAATTAAATTAACGAAACGATAACGGAAAATCGCACCCCGTTACATTCTTTTCGAAAAAGCTTAACGAACTAGAGCTCAATTATTAAATCTATAATAAAAAACTAATAACTATTATTAAAACTTATAAAAAATAAAGATACTATTTTAATAAAATAATAAAACTAATTAAGATCTATACCGATTATAAAAACCTTATAACATTCATTACTATTAAAGAACTAAACAAATAATAAATACGATAATTTAAATTCCTTTCAAAATTTAACCTCACTATTATTTACCAGAAAAGTAACGAGAACGGTCGCGCCGACGCGTTAAGCCGACGACCGGACTATTAAGAAAAAGTTCCGCCCGAAACGCGAACGATTCTTACTTATAACTAAGACGGTAACCTCGCACTTTTAAAATAATTAAACGTTATAAACCACGTTTAATATAATAACGAATAGGTTACTAAATTCCGACAATTTAACTAAGACCTCGACCCTATAAATTACCTTAAGGACCACCTCGAAAACCATAACGGTTTCGCCTTTTACCGAGACAAGATCTATATCTTTAAGTAATACTATAAAGATTTTATCCGAGAATTCTATAAATACCCTATATACGGATACTAAAAAATATTTAAAACCTGGAGAAGGATTACTAAATAATTCGATTATAAAAACCTCAAGCCGATCGTAGCTAAAGTAATTAATAAGTGCAACCTTTACAATAAAGCTAAAGCCGCTAGGCACCGATTATACAAAGAATTATAGCCGATCCCACCGTTAAATAAAGTATAAAAAATTATTATACTTAATTTTATTATTAAATTACCCTTATTAAAAAAATTTTTAATTAAGATCAATTACGATAATATCTTAATAATTACGGATAAATTTACGAAATATACCTATTTCTTACCGTATAAAAAATTAAGTAATATTAACGATTTAATATATACGTTTCTCCGAATAATCGTTAACCAGCACGGGCTACCCGAAATAATTATTTCCGATAAAAACAAACTGTTTATCGCCAAATTCTAAAGATCCTTAATAATATAACTCGGCGTTAAATATAAACTATCCACAGCTTACCACCCTTAAACAAATAAATAAACCGAGCGGATAAATTAAACCTTAAAGTAATATTTACACTATTATATTAATTATAAATAAAATAATTAAATATAATTATTATTAATAATTTAATTCGTTTATAATAACGCGAATAATAAAGTTATATGTATATTATTATTTCGAGTAAATTACGAATATAATTTAAAAATTACTAGAAAACCTATAAAAGGAGAGCTAATATTAATCGCGACTATTTAAATCGAAAAACTGAAAAAACTCTAAATTACGCTATAATAAGACCTCACCTTCCTTTAATAACGAATAAAAGGATACGCCGACTAAATAAGGTTAAAGGGACCAATTTTTAAAAAAGGAAAAAAAGTCTACCTTTTACGACGAAATATTAAAATAAAACGACTAAGTAATAAATTAAATTTTAAAAAAATAAAACTATTTAAAATCGTAAAAGTTATTTTAAAAACTAATTATTAATTATTATTATTTAAAATAATATAGATATACCCTATATTTCATATTTTATTACTCGAGCTAACGGCCGAAGAAACCCTAGTCGATATATAACTAAAAGTCGAAATAAATTAATATAAATACGAAATCGACGAAATTATTAATAAAAAAAAAACGAAACTTTTAATACCTCGTTTAGTAAAAAAGTTACTTATTAAAGGATAATATTTAAAAGCTTAGGAAACACTTAGTAAACGCCGCGAAAAAACTTTAAAAGTTTGAAAAAAAGCTTCCCCCGCGGGGACTAACGGCTTAAAATCGGGGAAACCTATTAAATTAAGGGATAACTAATTAATATTTTTAAAAATACTTAAAAAACGTAGATTATTAAAAACGAAGTTCTTTTAATTAGTAATCAAAAAAGAAATACTATTTTCTTTATTTAGCTTTTATATTCTTTAACGAAACGTTTCCGAACGTTTTTCTATTATAACCTTTTTTATATAATAAAAACGGGCTAAATAACTTAAAGCAATAAATAATTACGTTTATAAAAAGAATAAAGTTTTTTTTATATTTAACTCTTCCGCCTTTAACTTTTTTTATTAAATAATCAGCTTTATTAAAGCCAACGTAATAAAGGTATTATTATAAAAACAATTAACCTAAATATACTCCGAATAACGAAATAATTTCTCGTTTATATAATAAGCTAGGTTTTAGTGAAAATAACGAATATAAAGTATATTAATTAAATTACCCGTGGATTCCACGTTAGCGGTAAGAGCTAAACGCGCGATAATTCTTTTAAACCGAGATTTTTCGATACGATTAATTATAATAAATAGATATTATAATAAAAAATAATAAAGAAAAAGAAACCTATTATAATTTAATAATATAAATAATTAAGATATTTATAAAATCGATACTTTAAAAATAAAGCGGTTAGAAAAAGGAGAATAATATTATAACCCGACCTAATTATACGGTTAAAACCCTACTCGCCAGAACGGAACTATTATACCCCGACTAAGTTATAATATTATAATTATTAACCATACTATTAATTATATTAATATAAACTCCTTTATATTATAAAAACGTATAAATATAACTACGAAGATATTTTAAATAGCGAAAAGATAGACCCGACCCGGGAAAGTAACTAGGAAGGAACTACGGGACGAGGAGCGATTAAACTACCGCTCTAGTAAATAAGCTAGGAGCGACGGGATCACGACGCCCCTAAATAAGCTACTAAAATAGATCACCGTAATCCAAGGGATGGATCACCGTAAGCTAATAACGGGATCACTATAAGCTAAATAATTTAACCGATTAATAAAAGAAGAGATTAGATATATAACGACAGACATTCCCTATATATTTTATATAAATACCCTTTACTTTAATAATTAATTTAAGTATTAATATTAACTTATTAATAAAATAAACAACCTTAACAAAACTATTATAAATACCCCTAAACTTACGCACCTTAATTATTATTCGTTTTTACAAGCTATTACTTATTATATCGATAAAAACAACTTCTATCGCACGTTTAAATACTCTCTCGTATTACTAACATAAACCCCAGTACGTCTTACTAGGTTTCTTTTAGAACCTAGATAGCGTTCGTTATACTAACTAGTAAAAACAAGGCGGCGCTAATATCCTAAAACTCTCTTTAATAATTCTAGCTATACGGGCTATTAAAATTAAATTAAGTAACCTATATAATAGCTTCTAAATAAATATCCTCGTTAATAAACTAATAATAAAACGCGACGTCCGTTAAATAAATAATGCCTTATCGTATATCTTTTAAATCGAGGTAATCGTACTCCTCTTCGTTATTTTTTAACTCTTTCTTATCCTCTTCCTAGTCCCGGATAAACGTTTTATACTTATTTTAAGAAAAGGGGCCTTATCCGACATTATCGCACGTTTAGAGATATTAATTCCTTATTCGGGACTACTCTTTAGCTAGGTAGTTTATCGATTAATAGCCTTACTTATAATAAATTCGGCAGGTTCCTCGTTCGAATTTCCGGTTTCTGTACGGTAATCTTGATCAAAAAGTGCCGGCGGGTCGCTAGATCCTTTCCTATCCTAGTAGTCGGCTATTATACGGTAATTTGCTACTATAGGCTGGTCCGTTTCCTCTCGTACGGTTAATTATAAACCGTTTATTAATTAAATACGTATTTATAACCGGGTTTTAATATAATTCCTCTATTAAATATCGTTTCGATAATATCTAGTCCGTTATTATACTTAACAATACGCGAAGGTTTAAAAATAACGCTTCGTATATTAGTTTTTAATTAATAAAAGCCGGTATAAACTCCGGAACTCCTCGATAAGCTTATACGACTACAGTATAAAAAGCGATCTTTCTTTCGAATCTTTTTCCGAAGGCTCGTTATACGAGTTGAAGCTTATTTAGTAGGATTTCTAAAACCTTAATAAGTTGTTTCTCGGCTTTTTCACTTTTTACTCGTACGAAAGAAGTTATCGTTTAATCCGTAAAATATTATACGTAGTTTATTATCGTATTAAAATACGAGTTTATTAAGTAATATATTTCGTCTTATTTCTTTTCAAGTCCGATATAATTAAGGTAAAATACCTCCGCACGGTTAGAATAAATATTTAAACAAAATCGTATAATATTAGTCTTTTAATATATCTAGCCGGCGGTATATTTTAATAAATATCTATACTTTATTATAAAAGATATCGTATAGTTTACCGGTATAGTTCTTTTCTTTCTTTTATACCTTTAAAAAAGTAACGTCCTTATTCTAATCGATTTTATTATTATAAATAGCTCGGCTTAAAAGGATATCGTACTTCGTAACGTATATTAAACCCGATAATTATACGGTCTAGTCCGGCGGTACCGGAATCGGAGAAAAAAAGGACGATATCTTACGACGCTTGGGTATTTATAAATCTAAGGTTAGACGTCGGGCCTAAAGTGTCCCGTAGTATCGCGAACGATTACTCCGTATAAAGACCGGGTATTTCTCGCTTAGGCGGCGGTTATTTAATTATTTATTTTAAAGAAGAATATAGAATATCCTCTTCTCAAGTTTCCGAAGTCGGTTTTACCGATCGGTTTTATTAATATATAAGAGCGGCCGGTAATACTAGGCTTATAAGCTTAGCTTTAAAAGATTCGTTTGTTAATATATTAACTCCGTATTCTTTAAAGTAATTAAAAAGCTCTTTTTTAAAATATACGGTTAATTTAATTAAATTAATACTCGGTTTATTTATTAAACTGGGTAATAAATAATTTTTAAAAGGAGGTCTTTTTTATTTTAAATACGTAATATTTTAAGAAATATTATATAAAATATATCGTAAATAGTTTAGGTATTATTACTTTGAAATGTAAGGTTAACGTTTTTTTTCTAAACTATTAAAAAAATCCCGATATTTTAAGAAACTTCTTTATACGTAAGTAATTCCAGGTTTAAAATCGTCGGTTTATTTAAGTTTAATATATCCGGGCTCGGTCTCGATTCGCCGACCGTAATTAACTCTCATTTAATAGGGGTTATTATTTTATAAATAATATAATAAAGTTATTTAAATATATAATTATATATAACTTAGCTAGTTTCGCGTATAATTCGAAACCTGGTCTCTTCTTTATAATATATACTTAAGAAAAAGGGTTCCTCCTCGTACGATTAATTTAATTCGGCTCTTCCTCTGAATTTCTAACGGGCGGAAATTCTCGGGGCTCCTTAGCACGGTCGCCTTTACATCGGTAAGGGCGTAAAACCATCTCTTTACTCTTATTAATTTATGATCGCTACGGGTAATTATTAATTAATATTAAATAAGCTTTCGTATATATGTATAAATTCCGGGTTTAATTAAGGTTTAATCGTTATATTTTATTATTTATATATATTCTTAGTACGAGCTGCGAAGGGTATTATATACCCCTCTTAATAAAACTAAAAAGGGGTTCGTACGCGTAAATATGTAACACCTTTTTTAAAGTAATATAAAAAACCTTAGTTCTTACTGTTTTAATAATAATATTAATAAGATATATCTCTCTATACTTTTTATAAGTTTATTAAACTTTATATATATTTATTTTCTTTTATAAATATATTATTTATTTTTAATTAAGTTTATAAAAATTTAGCTTTTATTAAGCTTTAAAAGATAAATAATTAAAGAAATTAAATAATAAACTCTTTTATTTTATCTTAATAAGTTATAAGCCTTTATATTTTAACGTATACTTTATTTTTTTTAATTAATAATTTAGCCTACTCTATTATTTATTACGAATTCCGAAATATATAAAATTTAATTAAAACTTTTAAACATATAACGTACCTTATAAGCGAGCTACGTATATAAGCGAGCTGCGTACTTTTAATTAACTTTTCTCTTTTAATAAGTATAAAATAAAAAAATAAAGAAAAAGGGTTTAATTTAATACTTTAAGCGCTTTAAAATAACTCGAAATTGAGTATACGAAAAGCTATAACGATATATCATGTCCTAGAATCGACGTTACGCAGCCGACGACGCGGAATTCGACCACGATTAGAAATCTCTATAAACTCTCGAAAGTTTTTTAATTATAAAAAAGAATTACTTATTCGATATATTATAAATCTAAATATATTATCGTTTTTTCCCTAATTAAGTAATATAAAAAATATAACGAATCGATTACTTAGCTTACGCGACGCGGGACGCGTCGGCGTTAATTAGGCCTCTAACTTTATACGACGATAACTAAACCTCCGGACGCGTTTTAACCGAAGAATCGATTATTAAAAAGTTTTTTATAAAACATTTAACGCGTATCGTGTATAATTTATTCACGTATAAGAAATAATTAATAAATATAAACTATAAAAAGAGGATATATATAACTTTAATAAGACCGGGTTTTTTATAAGTTAAATCTCGTTCAAAATAGTCGTAACCACCTTTAATCGACGCGGAAAGCCTAGGGTAATATAATAAAGAACCGCGAATAGGTTATAATTATTTAAAACGTCGAATTAAACGGTTACGCTATCCTTTCGTATATTATCTTTATTAAAAAAACGTACTTCTTTTTTTATTATAAAAATAGCTTATTACTAAAGAATTAAGTAATTCTAATTATTAAAAATAACTAAATTATAAATAAAAAAGGCGAGGATTAGATTTAATACTTTAATTAATATATTAAGTTTTATATAAAAAGTCGTTATCGTTTCTTAGTATTAAATAATTACGAAAATTATTACTCGATAACTTTTAAACTTTATTATAAAAAGAACTCGATTATTATACTTTATATATTTTCTTATTTATCGTATAAACTTAGACCTTTTAATATTAACTAATTTCGTATATTAAAAAAGGCGTACGGGAAAGAAATTAAATATTGTATACGGGCGTATATTACTTATATTTTAAAGGCGGACTTTTTATTAACGTTTTTAAAATCGTTCCAAGCGATTTTTACCGTTTCGAATATATAAAAAAGCTTTTAAAAAATAAGACTCGTTTCGTATAATCCGGAATATATTATTTTATAATGAAATATAAAGTTACGTACTTTAATACTTTTAAAAACGTTTTCCGGCTTATTTATTCTTTAAGAATTAAAAACTCAATATTTTAAAAAGTAAATAAAATACTTAACCGGCGCCGCCGTACGAAAAAAAACGACTATAAAATAGAAGATCATTTCGTATATGAGCTAAAAAAGACTTATAGTTTTAAAAGGACGTTAATAAATAATTATAAAACGAATCGCGTCGAAGGGATAATTATACGAGGATGTTTAAGAGACGCTTATAACGCTATAAAATTTACGGAAAGCCCGGGTATAATACGCGTACTTATTAGAATAATATAGAAACCTTTAAAAATAATTATTATTAATATATTTATTTAATTATAAGCGTTATAATTAAAATTTATAACTTATAAGCCTTAATAATAAAAAGTACGCAGGTCGCTTATATGCGCATCTCCCTTATAGGGTACGTTAAATTATTATTACTTTTATTAGTTTATAATAATAAATAAAAACTTGAAAACTCACTTTTTAAAAATCCTTTAATTAAAAAACGAAAAAGATTTACATATATAAGATATAATGTAATATAATATATTAAAAATAAAATATTAAAATTAATAAATAAAGAGTCGAATAATTAAACTTTATAATATTAGAAATAAATAATAGTTAAGATTATATTATATAAAACTATTATTTAAGTTATATCGTTTTTAAAACTATATAATTAAATAAAAAACGAGAAAAACTCGAAAGTAATATATAATATAATTTATCGAGCGGTTAGTAAAGTTTTTAATAATATATTACCGGATTTAATAAAGTAATGTAATATAAATTTTTAAGCTAATTTTAATACCTATAAAAGGTTTCTTATAAAGCTTATATATTTATTAATTTTAACGATATAAGAGATATATACTTAAACTATTCTTAATTTTAAAGACGAGACTTTAAAAAGGCGATTTTAAACTAAATAATTCTATAATAAAGCTTTTAAATAAAATAATTAAAGAGTTATTTAACGAATTTTATTTATAACTACGGCTAATAATTAGTCTAGTATTGTTTAATTAATAAATAAGAAACCTTTAAATTAAAAATAAAGCGGATTTTATTATTTAAAAACATTAAAACCGAGATAAAAGAAAATAACGGTCGAATTAACCCTTTATTTATAATTATAAAAATCTTAAATATAAAACATATTTAAAATATTATTCATAATATTAAAAAAGTTAAAAATAATACCCTCGCTATAACATTTATTATACTAAGCTTATCTTAAACTTTTTCTTTTTAAAAAACGAAAAAAAGAGAAAAGATAAAAAAGATATCTTCTTTTTTAACGAGGTATAATATATCTCGATATATAACGGCGTATCTATTATTATTATTACTTTTAAACGATTAAAATAATTAATTAAAAAGACTTATTATTTGATAAAATTAATATTAAAAAAATATAATATTACTTATATAGCTTAAGCAGGTACCGAATACCGGATTAGCGTAACCCATTCGTACGAGACCCTTACGAAGAGAAGACTCGTTTTAAAAAAGAGAGCTAACTAAGTTTATTATTATAATAAAAACTGCTAATATTAAAATAATAAGAACTAAGGTTTTCTATACTATTTTAAAAAAAATTGTTACGTACCTGGCGTACGAACCCCTTTTCATTTTATAAAGAGGGGTATATAATACCCCTCGTAGCTCGTATTAAAAATAGACATGAATAAAAGAATATAGTAATATAACCTCGATTAAACTTAGAACCCTCGTATATATAAACAGCTTATTTAATACTTAATATTAATTATACTCCACTTTTATCTTATTTATATTATAAAACCCGGGCTTTATATATATTATATATATTTAATAATAAATTATTTAAAACATAACATTTCTCTCGAGTTATGTGCAAAACCGTTATTCGTTGCCTAGTCTATGCGCAGGAGGGGTGCTTACCTTATGCTGACAATGCAAAGATAACACAATACGACCATGAACCAACATGACCAGAACCAACATATGCATGACCCACCAGAGCCACGAACCAACATAACCAATCTAGTTGCTCCGCGGTAGAACATGCGTTTTCTTGGATTACGATCTTGTATGTAATTGGTGAGATGCTTGAAATAGTGTCGCATTGGAGTATATCAAGGCCACTAATCTTCGCATTAGTGGATGTCCACTTTTGCGTGCGAGAAATAGAATACAGGCTACCTTCTGGCTGCATAAATGGATTAGTACTCGGAGGCACCCCCCGGCTCAAAAGATTGTGTCAACTGTCACCCGTTCCATACCTATCCTTCCTCTATTACTACATAGACCTCGCCCCGCAAACGCTTTACTTTCTTCGAGTTGGGAGTGTTAATACATCACCAAAAGATGTCATCCACAGACGAAAGAATCACAATCCCTGATTTTATGGCCTCGTGGCCGTCCGAGAAGGGCTGGCCTTGGAGACCAGACCACACATTGCATCCGACAGCATAAAAGCCGAGTCGGAGCAGTGGCTGCGCGATTACGAAGGCATCGAGGACGCATTCGTCGACAAGATCATCAGGGGCCGCTTCCCCGACATAGCCTGCCTCATCTATGGGCACCAGGCGAAAGAGCACTGTCTGCTCATGGCGCTCATCATGCTCCACTTCTTCGTCATCGACGAGGAGACGGACCACGAGGAGGAGGCGGCGGTGCGGGAGAAGACAGAGGCGATGGCCCGCGCGCTCCAGCGCCCTGGGTCGCTTGCCTTGTCCAAGTCAGACGCATGGGTGGGTATTCGCATGGCCGCCGACATCACAACAAGGTACAGTGCCGCGGGCACCCATGGGTCTTGGAAGTTCTTCGTCGACACGTTTATTGACTACCTGGACGGTGTTGCCGAGGAAGCTGCCGCTCGGGATAAGCCGATCCTCTCCCGTACCGAATACCTTGCCTTGCGGTTCAAGACCATCGGCGTGCTCCCCGGCATGGCCATGGTCCTGATCGACTGCGAGCTGCAGGACGGATTCCTGGACCTCGACATCGTCAAGTCGTTGATGGGTCTCACAGTCCTCATACTCATCCACCAGAACGACATCTACAGCTTCGACAAGGAGCAGGCTAGGGGCGAAGATGGCCACAACGGCGTGCGGGTGCTCATGGAGGAGCGCAAGATCGGCGTGCAGGAGGCCATGGACCGCCTCGGCAGCGAGACAGGCAATCTCGTCAAGCAATTCGTCCGCCTTTGCATGAACCTGCCCACGCTGGAAGACGAGACGAACAATGCTCACTTTCGCGTTCTACGAGACGGCTGCATCTCCTGGATCACCGGGATGGAGGTTTGGTACACCCAGGTAACGAAACGCTACGGTATGCAGAACCTAGGCAAGGACCGAAAATATAGGCCATCGCAGTTCAGAAGAGATATGTCTAGCCGGGGCTAGTACATAATTATGCCGCATTAGAGTCAGGGGTCAGAGCGTCCTAGTAGGGGTTCACACTCTCTTTTGTCTATAAAGACTCATTTGAAGGAGTGCCCTTTTTCAATATTTTAGTTAAAGCAGTATGGTATTGATTTATATAAGAAATGCGTTAGTTACCATCGGTGAAGAATCTTACTACTCCAGCCCGTTTTACAGAGATTAAGGTTGGGTTTCGGACCGCAGTATTGGAATAAGAACCCCGGAAAACGGATGTTCGTCTTTCGGCGTCAGTGCGCACACTTGGACTCCCGAACGTCTGCGTGGAATATGTACATAAACACGACTTGCTCTTTATGGGCGAGGGGTGTGGCCATGGGAGGCGTGGAAGCTATTAACAAGACGCCACTTTCACCGTGCGCCGAGGCTCCCGAAAGCAACGCTCATACTTCCGGGAAACTCTATCTTTGTCTTGACTACCGTAATAACATTAGGATAACCCTGGGTCCCCAGTGGGTAGAAATCTATGGTCCCTAGTCCCGAGAGTGCGCCAAATTCAACGCATTCAGTTATACCACTGCATCCAAACTAGACTCGCGTGGACTTCGCATCCGCCTCTCTCCGCGCTTTCAGCTCCGCCGCCATAGTGCCTACGTGACTTGCACCTTCGACGGGGTATTTCTTAAACAGGTACGCCGCGCCAACGGTGCTGACGCTCAGGACCCCGAGCCAAGTGGTGGTGGTGACGAAGCCGGCGACGTAGTGGGGCGCGTCCCTGTCGGGCCAGAGCCAGGTCGAGTAGATGGACGAGGCGTTGCCGATGGCGTTGATGAGAGCGATTGACACTGCCCGCTTGGCCGCCGACTGCGGGACCACGTCCGCCGCCCACGTCTTGACCAGCGGGGAGCAGCCGTAGATGGTGCCGAACGCGAAGACGGTCAGCACGTACTGCGCCACCTTGTCGTGCGACGTTGTCGTAACCGCGATGAACAATATGCAGCCCAGGCCGGAAAGGCCGCAGATGAACGGCCACTTCGTCTTGTACCGGTCGGCCAGCCAGCAGCAGACCACGACGTACACGAGAGCGGCCACGTATGCGGGAATGGTGTAGTACTGACCTGTATGTCCAGTCCACCCGAAGCTTTCCACCAAGGTGGGAATGAAGTATTGCATGGTTTGTGCGCCGGTCACAAGCACAAATAGGAAACACTGCACCCATACTCTCCAGTCGCTGCATGTCATCTTGAATGCCTCCCAGTGGGAGTCGCCTCATCCCCGGCACCCTGAGCCAAAGCGATGCCGTCGGCTGCAAGACGGTTGCAAGCTAGCAGCGAATCCCCTTGCGACAGGAAGCGCTGGCTGTTAGAGGGGAAGTCCGGCATCAAGAGAAAGATGACGACGGCGGCTATGGCGGATGCGACGCCTTCAAGGATCTGAAATATTGTGTCAACATATCAGCTGCTAGGTAAAGGGTAGAGTTTTGCGCTTACGAAAAGCCACCGCCATCCCGCCAGCCCAGCGCTGCCATCCATGTATTGCGTTATGAGGCCGGCCAGCAGACCGGATACGGCCCCAGCAATTGGCACCGAAGTGTAGAGAAATGAGTAGCGCGTTGCGAGCTCGTACTTGCGATACCAACAGCTAAGATAGAAGGCGCAACCAGGGGCAAATCCGGCCTCGGCAACACCCATGAGAAATCGTAAGCCCGCGAGCTGGCTCCAGGTCTGGGTAGCGCCCATCAAAGCTGCGAAAGTACCCCATATGACGCCGAGGCCAGGAAGGAACACACTCGGCCTGGCCCTCATGAGGACCATGTTGGCAGGGACTTCGAAAATGAGGTAGGATGTGAAGAAGACCAGTACAATGACGGAGTACTGTTCCGAAGTCAGATCAAATTCTCGTGCTAGACCACCCGTCTCCGCATTTCTAGTTTCATGATAGGCAATGTTTAGCGACATTAAGTGTGCCCGACATGGGGATACAAACTGGAAAGGGGGCTCGTGGATTGTACGTACCCAATATTCGATCTATCTAGATTCCCAAGAAGATATAAGATCCACGTGCATGGAAGAATGCGCCAGTCTAGCTTCCGCTTCAGTCTCCTTTCCTCAGCTGTCCCATCGGCCCACTGAGCAGCCAGTCTTTGGGCATGGTTCACGTCTGAGGCGGCGCTGTCCACTTCGGGGGAGCCAATATCTTCAGTAAACTTGGCAGAGGCGCGAGAATGGGCACTATCTATGTGCTCGCCGATGCCCTTGCTCTGAATGGGGTCGACGGGTGATTCCATGGTTACTGAATTGATACAAACTTAGATACTCCCTTGACTCTTGGGGGGAGCATTTTGATTGCAAATGTGTATCTGTTTACGGTTTCATTCCGAGTGTCTTGAATCCTTGATACACATGTCATCACCCATTTGTTGTAACACTTTGTGCTCCCTTGAGCTGTGGGGTAATGGGCCCGATAGCGAATCTGGGGTCTTCCCCGTGGGGTCTGTTGTGGTGAGGGAGCACAACGTTCGAACAGAAACTTAGCTCAAGTGAGGAATCTGCAGTTTTTATAGGCCGCCAAGTCGCTAGATAATTTGGAGGCAGCGATGTATGCGGTGAGCTAATGAGGGGTATTGGCCAATCCTGTGCATGGATATGATCGTCTCATGCAGAAGGCTTATGCTATTACGTCGGGCTGCTTCAAGGGACGAACTTTCGGAAGAAATGCCGACGCCACTGTGAGGCCCCATCCCGAGGGATCAACTAATTCGAATGGTATTTTGCTGCCGACATAGTTCCGAAACAAGGACCCTTACTCTACAAGTTCCGTTTCGATTAGTATTGAGTTAATACCAAAGCATCCGACACGACAAAGGCCGTTTCTCACGTCAAGCCCAAGGCAATTGTAATCCAAAGCACCATGGAACCTGAATCCCAGCCACGCAGACCGCGAATCGCTGTCACTCTGGGAGACCCATCAGGGATCGGACCCGAGGTGGCAGCCAAACTTCTCAGCAACCCCCGCAATCCCCAACGCGCCGACATCGTGGTGCTGGCCGACAAGTCTGAGCTGGACCTAGCCATACAAGATGCCGGCAGTGTACATATCGCCCTGTCCGAGGGCGGCCGTACGACGGCGGGCCCTCAAGGCGTGCAGCTCTTGGACGACGGCACCGCGTCCGAGTACCCCGGTGTAACGCGAGGCGCGGTCTCCCAAGCCAGCGGCGCGCGCAGCCTGCACCAGCTGCAGCGCGCCCTCCACCTAGCCCAAGCCGGCGAGCTCGACGCCCTCGTGTTCGCGCCCCTGAACAAGAGCTCCCTGAAGCAGGCCGGGATGGCGGAGGAGGACGAGCTGCGCTGGTTCGCGAACCAGCTGCACTTTGAGGGCCGGACGAGCGAGATCAACATCGCGGGACCACAGCTGCTGTGGACGAGCCGCGTGACGAGCCACCTCGGCCTTGAGGACGTCGCGGCCCGCATCACCCGGGCCGCGGTGCTCGAGACCATCGAGCTGACGCACCGGCTGCGCCGCGCGTCCGGCGTCGAGCGGCCGCGCCTGGGCGTCTGCGCGTTGAACCCGCACGGCGGCGAGGGCGGCGCCTTCGGCCGCCACGAGCTCGACCACATCGGGCCCGCCGTGGGGCTGGCGCGGTCCCGGGGCATCGACGTCGAGGGCCCGTTCCCTGCGACACCGTCTTCCTCCAGCGCCGGCGCTTCGACGCCGTCGTCACCATGTACCACGACCAGGGCCAGATCGCGATGAAGTTGCTGGGCTTCGATGGCGGCGTCACCGTGCAGGGCGGCCTGCCTATCCCTGTGGCGACGCCGGCGCACGGGACGGCGTTTGACATTGTCGGCGAGAACGTGGCGTCGGCGGCGAGCATGCAGAACGCGTTTGATGTTGCGGCCGCGATGGCCGAGAAGAAGTTACAAAAAGGGATTCGGGGTTTGGGAACTACGGCGGGTGCGGAGGTAGCGCTTAATGTAGTGTCTCCTTCGTCAGTGGCGGAGGTAAACCTTGGCTGTTAGCAGCCGTGATCGGATATGATAACACAAAATTTTGCCAACAATAAAACTGACCCAGGATTAGGGAGCAGAATTGGGTTGTCGTCTTCGCCTCTGTGCCAAGGTCATGAGTAGTTGCAGCTAAAAGACAATCACGGAAGTAGTCATTCCCAAATAAAGGACGGAAGAGGATAAGGCCAAGGACACATTGAAGAGACGTTGGGAAGAGCAATATCATTGTCGGCGCCCAGCTAGGGCTGGCAGGACTTAGCAGCCGCAATACGAAGTCGGGAAGGGGGCTAGGTCCGGGAACTATCTGATTGTACATATCGGCGTTCTCGTGAAAATATACAGTTCTAATCTCATGCATATGACCGCGTTAAAGTACCCAATAGACTCAACCGCACCTCGAAAGGGGAATCTTAATGAAGTCATAGAACGGACCGTAGTCATACGGTGCTCACGCCTTCGGCTCAGAGCGGCCTGATTCCGCAGACGCGCTGTCCAGAGCCTCGAGGTCCTCCAGGTCGATCGCGCCTCTACTACGCATGCGAACCAGAGGGGTAGCCCATCCGAAGAAGCCCTGGAAGTGAGACGGAGCCCAGGGTCTCGGGCGGCGATGCCTTTCCGCGCGTGGGCGCTAGTGGTGTCTTGGCGCACGCCTCCAGCAAGAGCAGCGCACCCTTGACGGCCACAGCAGCGGTGAAGACGGCGGGCAGCGGCAGGGACTTCTGCGTGAGCCAGAGAGTTCTGGCAATGGCAGCATCAAAGATGAAGGTGAAGTTGAGGTAGGCCGACAGGAGGTTGGAGGGCTGGGCGGTCCTGGTGTGTTCGTAATGAGAGGCGGCCGGCAGCGACAAGGCGACAAGGAGAGAGAAAACTGTCGCCGTGACCGAGGCTCCAGATAGCAGCCCGGAGGAGGGCAGGCACCACAGCACCAGAATGGCCAGCTTCAAGACGGCGTAGATTGAAGCCGTAGTAAGCTTGGCTTGGTGCTTCCAGTCCACCTCGGAGACGCGGCGGGCTTGGGACAACTCAAGGACGCGAGGAAGAGCAGCAGTCATGAACACGCCGCATGGGACGATTGTGAGAGCGATCTGCTCGAAAAGGAGGGTAAAGTCGAAGTTGTCGCCCGAAGCCATCCGGCAGCCTGCGGGAATGACGGGCCCGAGCGAGCTATCGGCATGGCGACAAAAGTGGGGATCCATGGTTGCTGGTGAAGTGAATGAACGGGGGGAACTACCGTCTGGCGGAGTAAAGAAGAGAAACGTAAGAAAGGAAGAAAAGGAAGAAGAGAAGGTGAGAATTGACAATCGAATCAACCGTCAACGGTGCTGCTTTGAGTGAGTTAAAGGAGAAGAGAAGGAAAGGAAAAGAAAGGTCGAACAGCACATTTTTGATTATGATGTCCTGAGACATTCTGCGTCAGGGGCTCGCGAGCTGGCAGTGGAGTCTAAAACCCCTTGCACAGCCGGTGCGCATTGCATTGATGGGCGCTAAAGGTCCCCCACTCACTGCACTGCAACACCCTGTATCCATCTCTAGCTGTCAGAGGAAGATCTGAAGAATCTCTCATGATCTTCGACGAGGCACCAACGCCAATCAGAGCTGAGTAACGGGCTATTTAAGTTTACGTATGGAAAGCAGGTTGAACATTTGTTTCGTTTCCCAAGTCAAGAAATCGATACCTCAATCTCATTGCTCAAGCGTTTTTTTGTCTTTGTCTTGTCCACACCAACCCGTCTGTCTTGGTCGCCAACCTCCATTGCCCAGTCTGCCGCAGCCACCGCATGAATTTTGGTAGTGTCAAGAGGGGCAATCCACAGCGCTCCTCAACCTCCTTCCCATCCAGCAGCAATCCAATCCCGGTGCAATCCAAGATCAAACATTCGGCGCCCGCCGCTTGGAGGCCCGTAACAACCCGGTAGTACATATCGCGCGAGTTTTCCTGGACGATCCCGTTGCACAGATCCTTGTAGATGATGTCGTGCACAGCCCCGAGCCCCTCCTCGTCCGGCACCACGATCGCCAGCCCGAACTTGTCGCACAGGCGCGTCGCGTAGAAGGAAGTCCTGCACCATGGTGAAGCGCGTGCCTAGCAGACCCACGACCCGGAAGCCGGCACGAACGATGCGCTCGGCGGTCGGGCCGGCGATGTGCAGCAGCGGCAGGTTCGATGCACCCGCGATGCCCCACAACACCGAGTACATGATGTTGGTACACAGGACGATGGCCTCGGCGCCCGCGCGCTGGAGGACCGCCGCCGCCGCCTCCTCCAGCACTCGGCCCGCTTCGTCCCACTCGCCGGCGTGCTGCAGCGCTTCAACTGCATGGCGCGAAGTCGAACGAATAGATGATGCACGGCGCGGAGTGCAGGCCGCCTTTCACAGAGGGCACGTGCCGGTTGATTCCCTGTTAGTAAGTCACGGTCGACTGCCAGCTCATGACCCCGGGGAGGCCCGGTGTCTTCGTTGTCGGATGAATGAGTGCCGGTCTAGGTCAACCTGGACGGTTCCCTTACACGAAGGCTGTGTGTCGCAGATATCATACGTAGCCGTTCAAGGCATTGTGAGTAATTGGGGTTTCAACGAGCTGGGGACTTTTAGGCGCATAGGAAATAGCCCCGTCTGTTCTTTGAGCTGTGTTTTGTGCTCTTTTGTGGCGATGATGGGCCAGCGTAAGGCCAGTCTCACAATAGGTAATTAGTATCCAGAGGTACTTTGCTCATTGTGCCAAGTTGGCTTGGAGAAGGAAATGGCCAGATATGAGAGTCAGCAGTAAGCCAGCTGACGGTGCTACGGTCACCCCATGCAACGGCGACCCCTAAATTTAAATAGCCCCTAACAGCACCACATATAAATCAGTATATAAACCAGTTAGCTTTTAATTTATAATTAATTAAATAATACCATCGTCTTCTTTTTCTTTTCCTCTTTTTAATAGGCCGTAAACTTAACGAGTTAGTATTATAACGCGCGATTTAAAATGTTATAAATAGCTCGTTATTAAAATAAGCCGCTGAGAAGTATAATATCCCTAAAATAGTTCTAAGGGCTTATATTCACGGCCGTAAAACTATAAAATAACGGAATAAGTCCTTTTAAGCCTTAATAATAGCGGAAAAGTCTTAAATCGTAACTTAATACCTTGCGTAGTATAATCTAAGCTGCTTACCAGCGCACGTTATTTTTTTAAATATTCGCTTAATAAATTTTTTAAACTAACGGGATTAATATAATACTACGCCGAAAAATAACTTATTAATAAATTTCAGAGAAAAAAAAGACTCGAATTATTAATAACTCGACCGAACTATCGAATAATTAAAAATAAACCTTATTATTTAAATCTACGAGGTTAAATTAATTTAACCGAACCTTTATCGAGGGGACGCAGCTAAGGCGCTACGGTATAAATAACCCGATAGTTATTAACGCCGGTCGCGCCGGACTCGCGTAAAGCTAGTATTACCCGCGTAATAACATCGCGGCGTATAATTAAACGCGCTAAACGCGTCCTAGTAATGAAAATAGATCGAAAAGAGGTATCGAAAAAGGATTAAAACATTTAAAAAAACTGATCGCTAATTTAGCGGCCCTCGAAAAGATCCGTAAAGAGATTTTTTAAGTAATTAAAGAACTCTGAACCGAAGCGACCGAACTACGACCGTACCTTAATAATAACGATAATATACCGATAACCCGTAAAAAATTGTGAAAAATAATTAGAAAAGCTATTACTTAAACTACGTAAGATTTTAAAGCCGTATGAATTAAGTTTTAAGCTTAAATTATATCCGCGCCGCGTAGTAGTAACCCCGTTATTTAATAATTAAAAGTTATCATTTTAACTTATCGAAACCGCGAGTTAATAATTAAAAACGTAAATTAATTTAATAATATTTAAAAAAAGAGGCTAATAAATATCGTATAGAGCGTTAATATAATAATCGGGTATAACGAAGTTATTATAATAAGGAAGTTACTTAGCGGCGATATTATTTTTATTTTTAAAAACGAGGCGAAGAAACATATAAAAAATAATAAATAAGTTTTAAATATTTTTAAAAATAATATATAACTTACTTATAAAGAATTAATAATTATTACGAAAAAGATCTTAATAATAAAGCTATAAGATATTTATAACGAAGCCGTGTTATTACGTAGCTTACTCGTAAATAAATATAACTCGAGGGAGATTTTAAAATATAAGCGTAACTTACCGAAGAACCTCGAAATATACTACGCCTCTTTTATTTTATATATAAACTTTATTTAAACTACGAAAGATTTATATAATAACGGCTTAATATAAAATTTCGAGATTTTTAATTATAAACCGTATAATATTAATTTCCGTATTTAATAATATTACCGCTATTATAATTATAGCTACGTAATAAAATATTATCGGAAATAGTAACGATACGGCTATTACTTAATAATAATACACTTTAAAAAAGACTAGGCGTACTTTTAAAAAGGATCACGAGGTAAAAAACGTTATATTAATTACGGTAAAAAATATACGGCGTAAAATTATAATTACCCCGTAGCGATCTAATAAAGAGAACGCGTAAAAAAAACTTATACTTACCGGCTACGCCAGTTCGAAATCCGTAATATCGGTAATAACTCGGTAGGAATAAGGCGTCTATTACTACCGGCAACGCTCCTTATTAATAATAAAAAAAGGTATATAATAGTTTTTCGGAAAAAAGGCCGCCTACGGTTTAATTTAATAATAAGTAATTAAAGTAAAAAAATATATTTATAAAGCCGGCGCGGTACCGCCGCTTTTTTATTAATATAAGATATTATCATAATTTTATAATTATAAACTTATAAATAATATATTAAAACGTTATAATATTAAAAATAATAACGATATTTATTTTAATTAATTAAAAAAAATAATATATTAATATTATAAAAAATATAAATAAACTTCTATATATAAACCGCATATTACTTAAAAATAATTAAGTATCGAATAATTTATAGCGAAGGCCGAACAGTTATTTATATATATAAACGCCTCGATATCGCTAAGTTAAAAATTAAAGCAGGTCTCGATTAAATTACCGTTACGATACCGATAGAAAAAAGTGGCCGTTTTACCGTATAGTTTATATACTCGCCGATCTAAGAAATTTCCCGGTAACGGAGCTTTTTAAGCGACCTCGATACGACCTCGTACCCCGGGCGATACCTGCTCGTCGGAAACTTTAATATATACTATCTGTTTTAAAACGTATACGGTAAGAAATTATATAAAATAAATAACCTTTTTACTTTTACGGACCGATAAAACTTAAAACTAGTTATATTATACGGAGAAATTATAAAATAATATTACGAATAAAGAGAGTTTATATTAAACCTAGCTTAAATAATACGAGGAACGATAATTTTATATAAAAAAAACTTTAATTTAAAAGGTTTTAATTATAAAGCGTAAATTATTCGCGTCGAATGAAAAATTAATTCGTTACGAGGTAATAAAGCGAAAATAAAGAGATAGAACTAAACGATATTAAATAAAGGGTTAGTGTAAGCGGAAGCCGGAGCACGTTTAACCGATATTATCGAGCTAATAAGCCCGGAAGAGCTAGATTAAGCTATCGATAACCTTATAAGCACTTTACGGAAAATTACCGATATAATAGCGTTAAAAAAAACCCCTTATATTAATAAAAGTATACCTTAATAATTACCGGAAGTTTAAAAAGCGTAAATTATAACAAAATAACGATACCGAGCTTATTTCGCGGTACCTTTGTAATATATTTAAAATTAATATACCGAATCGAAAATGAATTTAAAAAAAATCGTTTAAAAGGCGAAAACGAAAAGCTGGCGCCACGTAATCGCCGCTACCTTTTATAACTTTAAAATATTTTAATCGTTTAAATAATAAGCTCGATTACGGAGCTAAACGTTATTATAAATAGCGGGTATCTTAAAATTAAAACGTAACGAAAAAGTTATTATCGAGGCGCGAAGCTACGACGAGAAAGCTACGCTCTTTTCGGAAAGGTTCTTCCCTAACCTAAAAGCCGACTTTATAGACTTAAATAACGTAATAAATTACGCCCTTAACTTTACTTTTATCGAAACAGAGGTAACGGTTAAAGAGATAAGAGATATTATTAAGTAAATAAGACCTTAAAAAGCTTTAAGAAAAGACCTTTTATTTATTAACTTTTTTAAAACGTGTAAAGAACTACTTTTCCGGACATTAGCCGGCTTAATAACCGCGAACTTCTAGCTTACCTACTTCCCTAAACGTTTCCGTACGGCAAAGGTTATCGTGATCCTAAAGCTAAATAAAATAATAACCGAAAAGTAGATAATTAATAAATAGAAACCTATTTTATTACCTAGTACGGTCGGGAAGGTAATAAAGATAGCTATAAACCGGCGAATTACCGGAATAGCCGAAGAGTGCTCGCTTTTATTTAAAAGCTAAATAAAAAACCGGACGTAGCGGTCTACTAAGCTAACTATTTAATTAATTATAAACGTCGTCCGTATAACGTAGTAATAAAAAGGCGTCGCTTTTTTTTTTAACTCGATATTAAAAACGTTTTCGATATAATTAATTATAAAAAATTAATTATTATACTTTATAAAAAAGGACTACCGGATTAGGTTTATCGATAAATTAAGAGCTTTATTACGAATAAATCGGTCCACCTTTATTTTAATAGCAAATCGTTAAAAAAAATTTAACTCCGCGTTAATATTCCGTAAAGCTCTTTATTATTATTAATCCTTTTTATTCTTTATATCGTTATATTATATAAAAAATTAAAAACGTATAAATAATTTATTATTATTGGGTTTATAAATAATATAAATCTTATTATTATAAAACCGGATTACGTTACGAATTATTAAAACTTAAAAAGAACTTAAAAAACTTATAACCGTTAAGTATATACGAAAAGGATAGAGTTTAAACTTAAAAAAAATAAGCTTATTTATTTTATTAAAACGCGAAAAGTTTATATATTATAAGTACGCTTTAAAAATATTATTATATCGCCGGTAACCTTTACGAGATTCTTTAGCGTATAATTTTATCGGAAACTATAATAAAAAGATTATATTTTAAAAATTAAAACGAAAATAATAACTTAAATATTAACTCTTACTAGGCTCGTAATATTAACGTAAGGATATTCGGTACGAAAAACGAAAGAGCTTTATACAAAAATAATACGTAGCGTACTCGTATATAGAGCGTCGGTTTAGCACAAAATAGCCGATATAAAAAAAAAGCTAGCCCGTAATTTTATAATAGCTTAGAACTCTTATCTCTAAACCGTAATAAGGGTATATAAGGCGACCCCTTAATATTATTTAGAGATTAAAGCGGTAGTTCCCCCCTTTAATTTTTATTTAAATACAAAGGCGGCTAGCTTCGAGATACGAATAGAAATTACCGGGAAGCTATAACTCTTACGCGGCGTTTATATAAAAACGGTAGAAATTATTAACAAAGAATATAACGTAAAGAGGAAAAAATAAAGAAAACTTTAAAAAGTTATTATTAAAGCCCCTATAACTTTATAATTAAATAACGCTTAATTAACGTTAATTAAATAATAATTAAATAATTAAACGGTTAAATAAACGTTTAAAAAAATAAGAATAAAAATAATTCCACGCCGTTACTTTTACGCGAGGCCGCCGCGAGCTAACCGTAAAATCGCCGCTAGATTAAAGAGCGTGCCATCGTTACGATAATATATTTAAACACGAAGCTTCGGTCTTAATACAGACCCGTATTAAAAGGATAAGACTTAGGTCGTTCTTATTTACTTACCGTGTCCTAGGCGTCCCGACGCCGCTATATAATTACGGTAAAAGACGAGAGATAATTAAACACCTAATTCTATATTATAAAGACTTCGAGGGAAAATAAAAACAGCTAGTAAGATAATTAACACCTAGTTCGCTACGAACTCGTCGCGATCTAATAACGCTTATTATAAAAAAAGATACGGCGAAGGTTATCGTAAAGTAGCTTTTATAAACCGGTCGATTATCGCTATATAAATTAGTAATAGAGATCGGGGGATTATTTAAACCTAAATAATCTCTTTAAACCCTAAAGTAAGGGTTATTAGGCTAGTAAGTAAGAACTAGCATAATAACGTCGAGCACGTAAAGTAAATTTTACGATATAAATAGCGTATATTTTTAATCTAGCTTCGGCACGGTTTATTATATAAAAAACTAAGTAAATATACCGAAAGCCTTTAGCCTACGGCGTACTATTAATAATAATAATATATAACTTAACTAGTTTCGCGTATAATTTAAAACCTAGTCTCTTCCTTATAATATATACTCGGAAAAGGGGTTCCTCCTCGTACGGTTAATTTAGTTCGGCTCTTCCTCCGAATTTCTAACGGGCGGAAATTCTTAAGGCTCCTTAGCACGGTCGCCTTTATATCGGTAAAGGCGTAAAACCGTTTCTTTACTTTTATTTAATTTATAATCGCCACGGGTAATTATTAATTAATATTAAATAAGCTTTCGCATATACGTATGAATTCTAGGTTTAATCGAGGTTATATTATTATATTTTATTATTTATTTTTATTTTTAATACGAACTACGAGAGGTATCGTATACCCCTCTTAATAAAATAGGAAAGGGGTTCGTACGCGTAAGTACGTAACACCCCCTTTTAAAATAATATAGACATCTAGCTGTTCTAATAGTTATAACCCTTTTTTTTAAAAAAGAGGAAGAAAAGCTGGTAAAAGAATAATTCCTTATAAAGCAGAAAAGTATCTTAATTAAAAACACGCCGATCGAGTTTAACGGAGGTAAAATTCGATTAAGATCGTACGATATTTATTTTAAATGAAAAGAATAAGTTAATTAATTAAAGTTTATTAATTTAAAAACTATTAATAAAGATTAATAATACGTTCTTTAATATATAAAAAGAGTATACCTAACGTTTATTTATTAATTAAAAGTAGCGTATAACCTATTCGTCGCCGCTTAAATATAAACTTTAAAAAATAAGGATATTAAGAGCTTAAACAAGCGTATTAATTAATAAATTTAAAACCCGACACGAGGCTTAAAATATATTCCGTTTAACTTTTATTATATAAAGATATAGATTTTTATTAACGGCTTATTTATGAATAACGAGGACTTAAGCTCTTAATTTAAATACTTAATTTTATTAAATTAAAGAATAAATTATACGAAAAACTAGTTCGAGATTTAAAATAATATTATTTATTAAAGCTTAACGAAATATAAAAGGGTTATATAAAGCGTATTAATTAATAAATTATACGACACGATCTTTAATATAAATAATAGTATCGTATTAAGTATTACGCTTAAAAGAATCGTATAAACTTTAAGGTTTTAAGATATATTAATAACTTTTTATATAAATTTAAAGTTTTTTTATAATTATTTAATTAAACTATGTATAATAAACGAAAAAAAACTCATAATTAATATTATATCCCTTTAAAAATTATACAAAAAAGGGAGATTTCGGAAATCTACCATATTAATAATAAGGATAACCCGGTAAACGCCTTTACTAAAGTATCCCTAAATAAAGCCCTCGAGTAAATAGTTTTAATAAACAGCTTCACCGTATATATAAAAGTGTATATAGAGAGGCTAGACCTATATAACGAGTAAAAAAAGAATAAAGAAATATCGAAAAAAAATAAATTTCTTTTATTAATCTTTTTTTATAATCGTTATTAATATATTTTATTTATTAAGTATTAATTATATAAAAATATTACTATATATATATAAAAACTATTTATTATATTTATTATTAACTTATTATTATATAATTATTATTTTAATTTAAATACTACCTTTATTTTCGTTATTATCGAGATCGAGGTTTACGAATCATAAATTATAATACGAATAATCCTTATTATACGAAGCTTAAATATACGAGGCGTAAACGCTATCTTAATATCTTTCGAAAAGATATTATTTACGGAACGGAATATAAAACTAGGCGTATCGAGTATTATAAACGTTATTAATATTACCGCGTAACTAGATAAGAATTATATAAAAATAGCCCTCGTAATAAATAATATAAGCGAATAAACGGCATATGTTATCGTTTACGAGTATATAAATCTCGATATCGCGGCTTAATAAATTATAAAGGCGAACTTTATTATTTTATCGTGTAAAGTTAATAAATATTAAAAATTTAAGACGGAAAATAAGATATAACGTACGTTAATATAAAGCGTAAATATTACGGATCGATTCCTTTACGAACTAGTTAATAAAGTTACTTAATATTAATTCTTATTAATAATACCCGCGATAAATATATTAAAAAAATTAAAAACTTATTAATTAAATATTATACGAATACCTACTTTTTTTTACGACTATACTTATAAATTCGTATATATATATACGTTTTATTTTCGTATAATACTTTAAGAAAAAGAGAGGGAAGGATAATAGTTATGCGAGTAAGTGAAAGAGGGATCTAAACTGTACGAGTTATTTGCGTACGACGAAATATTTATTTATCGGACTGCTTTTACTAGTCCTTAATAAGGTGTAACGTAATTCGGTATACGAGCGCGTGCACCTGCCACTATTATTACTTCTAGAACGTTTTTTTTAATTTATAACGGGAAAGAATACGCGTTAACGTACGATAATTTTTCCCTATTCTCGTTACTATTATCGAATAACTAGAATAACTAATTAAAAGAACCTGCCACTTAATAAAAATAATATTAAGAAGGTACAGTATTACCTATACGGCTCAGGCAGGTACCGAATACCGGATTAGCGTAACCCATCCGTACGAGACCCTTACGACGGGAAGACTCGTCCTAACAGGAGGAGCTGGCCAAGTCTATCGTTAAAATAAAAAGTTGCCAGTGTTAGAACAGTAGGAACTGAGGTTTTCTATATTACTCTAAAAGAAGTGCTACGTGCCTACGCGTACGAACCCCTTTTCTGTTTTAATAAGAGGGGTATACGATGCCCCTCGCAGCTAGTATAAGAGATAGACATGAATAACAGAATAGAACGATTAAACCCCGATTAAAACCGGAACCACCGTACGTACGAGAGCCCATTCAACAAAGACCCCTCCTAACGCCGTGGGTGTGCCTTCCAACGCGCTCTTTTGGCCTGGTCTTCCGGGGTTGGGACCTTCGAGACGGGGACTGGCTTCTTCCAATCAGACCTGCAGAACTTGTTGCAACGATGAGTTGCAAAGAATCTCTGCATACCGGGCTTTCCGAGATCTGTTTCGCCATAGTGGTTGCCATCGGAATGGACGGCCGGATCGGTAAGCACACTAAGACGAACTTTAGCAAAGTTACCTAGAGCGGCAAATCCGCGAAGACGAAATGGGGTGACAGGAAACTTACTATACGTTCTTGGCGGGGCCACCTTGGACGTCGCACAGCAGACGGGCGCCATCACTTATGTGGTAAGAGAAGTGACTCACGGCCTGCATCACCTCGTTCCACGGGTCGAAGGAGGGCATGACGTAGCCATTGTTATTGTTGTGCTTTCGGTAACCGGGGATGAAGGGCTCGACCATGCGCCGTTCCTTCGTGCCATCGTCGCTGGTCATGACCTGGGGGGCTAAGACGCATACCGGCTGCTGGACGACCCCGGCGTTGTTCCAGGCCTCAACAAGGGCCTGGGCGCAACGGATGACTCGGTACTCCCCCGCCAGCTGCTCGTCAAAGGATCCATGGCGCGCCTTGAAGGTCTTGGCGACGCAAGGTTGGCCGGCTCTGGGGCCTATGGTGAATCGACCGCCGCAGACCAGCTTGAATTTGCCCTCTGCATACGGAGCCAGATGTATCTCGACTTGCTGTGCGAGCTCTTCGGATCCTGGTGTTCGGATGGAGAAGCGCTGAAGTGGTGGCGCAATTTGCTGGGACACTTCGTGCCCACGTGAAGCCTTTTTTCGATTTAGTGCTGCTCGGTTTACGGATATCTTGGTTCTGCTGGCGGGACGGGGTGGCGTTCAGGGAGTGGTGTCCTTTTGCCGGGCTGGTTCCTTGGGAGGGGTGGGCTCGGCCAAAGATAGCCGACGAGCATATGGAGAAATTCAGCCATGTTGACCTTTTGCTCACATTGATCGCATTGATAACACACGATATGTCGTGGGTGCGGCGAGGCTTCATACAGCTGCTGATAAAAGGAGAGTGGTAATGGCGGTGGCGAGCACAGCGAGTGTGAAGGTTAAATAATATAACTTCAAAGCTGTTCATATATCCAAGTCACCGCCATTGGAGAAAGTCAGGGAGAGTATTCTCCGTTATACTAGATGTTACTATTAAGCTTTTATAGACCCATGGGAACCACACGGTTTGGGTTGTATCTTGAACTCTACTTTATTTAGCGGGACTATCTTAATGATAACTATTGGTCTAATATGTGCTGTAGTTTTAACGTAACCTTGAATTATAGATTGCGCCCCTTTGTGTCTCCAGGAGAAAGAAGGTTGCTCAATATTAGTTTCCTCCTACGACACCCACCTAAGTAATATCAGCGGCGACATGGTAAAGCTTGTTATCAAATTCTACGAGAAAAAAATAGGGCAAGATGGCCGAGCGGTCTAAGGCGCTACGTTCAGGAAATTCATGCGAATTAACGAGCATCGTAGTCAGGAAACTGGCGTGGGTTCGAATCCCACTCTTGTCAATTCCTTTTTTTTTCTCCTATCCATCAATCTTGTGTTTCTTGTTCAGCGGGCGTCGGCGGTGGACGTGGCCCACCAGAGACTGATGGCAGCAAAGATAATACATCTAACTTAAGAACAGTGTTTCGGGAAACAAATCAATCTTAATAAGTACATCTGAAGTTAGATACTTCTCTAGCTATAGAAGTTGATCACAGCAATGGATTTTCCTTTTGTTATTAGGTCAGGCAGTTCCAATCTCCAACATTCCAGGCATCTCAGAAGATCCAACTAGTATCATTTCAGGCTGATAACATTCAGTGCGATCGGAAGCAATTCCCCGAGGGCAAGGACCTTCTCCCTCTTCAAAACTCCCGCAACGTGACCCTGGGCGCCACCCTCAGCCACTGGTTGGTATATTCCCCAAAGCCCCGTGGCCGGGTCAACGATCGCATAATGCTGGAGCGTAAGACGTCTTTGGGCGGCGCCGGGAGAGTGACGTTGCACCAGCGGACCTGGGATTCGAAGATCGCCGGCTCGTAATGACGTGCGAGCAAGAAGCTCTGATCTGACCCAAGAGGCTTGATCACAGGCTACAGAACGCCCTTGGTCAATGGTAGTCGATACACTATACAGACATGGTGCTAATGTCATCACATTTGAATCGCGTAGTTGTCATATGGGACCGGCCACGGTGTAGATGATCTGCACGATTATCCGCTGCCCTGCTGGGTACCCGCGCCAACGTGCGATCCACTTCTGCCCAGACAATGATCCACAGTAGGTCCTGCTGTGCCCTTGTATCTCAATGGGAGAATACGCGCCGCAATATAATATCTGTAGCACGATGCCGGGGCTCATCACAAGGGTCCGGGCAACCCCGCTTGTCTGCTTTGCCTAATAAGACCGGAGACCAACCGATGGTTATTTATGGCACCAGGACATGATCCAACCAACCGAAGCCCACAAGCATGCTACATAGGTAGTTACTCGACCATATGACGTATCTCGGTGCAGTCTCACAGAAGAGTTGACTCGGTATTTGGAGGATCTCCTGATTTGGCTGATCAAACACGTGCTGAAGGTGGCGCAGGCGGCGCAGAAGACGGCACTGGCGGCTAACATGATGGGTTAGTTCTGGGGGTAGCCACTGGATAGTCCAAGGGTTCCTCCATTTAGTCCATGAATTCCTGCAGTCGGACTAGTGCTTATCCAGCCCCTCCCATGTGTTGTTTTCAAACCCAACATGCTAAGGTTATACTGTAATAGAAGCCACCCGAGCCAATTAACTTGCATTCGGACCTGAAAATGTGCAGGCATCTAGAGCCGACTGCAGCTCAAGCGTTTCAATAAAAATTTCTCTTCCATCGCCGTCTGAAATTATTTATCTACTTAAGCTTTTAACTCCCAGCTCGCGCAACACTATCCACTAATAATTAATGGGACAAGAAAGACCCCGAAATCAAGCGCGACTCCCTAAATTGAAACTCATATATTCATATCACATGAACAGCGTGACCGAAAACTGGATTTCATGCGACAATGGAGGCCGACGCAGGCCGGTCCGGGCAGGTACCAGCGGCATCGGGGTCGACAGAGTCCACCATACGTTCATACCAAAGGCCCGGGTACCATCCATATGAAGCAGTGCAAGTCCAGCCTCCTCAGTCCGGGCATCGGCCGTTCCAAGCAGCATTTGAGGCCGAGGACGCCGAGAAGACCTTTACCACCCCACCGCTACCATGGCGGCCCAGCTACCTCCGGCGTTTTGTCATCGTGGGCTTCATTGGGATCTTTGCCGCCATCATTGCGGCAATAGAGGCCCTTCTGGCTATATCGAACAAGTCATTTGACGGCATCGCCACCAGCCAACCCGACCAACACTACCTGTGGACGTACGGCCCAATCGCCTTCCTCACCTTGGTGTCGGCCCTTTGGGGACGAGCCGAGTACCAGAGCAAGCTAGTCGCACCGTGGCGGCGACTGATGCAACCTTCCGTGGACGCCAAACGGACACTGCTGCTGGACTACGTGTCTGGGTTCCCGCTGTTTGTCGTTTTCAAGGCTCTTCGCAATAAGGACTGGACAGTCTCCATCACTTGCGCCGTGTCGGTCCTGATGAAGATCCTGATCGTCATTTCCACCGGCTTGATCACTCTCTCATGGACGGGAGTTCACGTGGATGATTATCCGATGATAGCGCAAGACACCTTCTCGAATAACAGCGCCCGGCTATCCAAGACGGGATCGCTGTCCTATTTCGTCATGAAAGGGCTGATCGGACAGAACCTCACCTATCCCGATGGAATGTCCAAAGACTACGCTTTCCAGTCTGTCCTGACGAACCTGCCCAACTCTGCCGAGACGAAAGCCACCGTCGATGGTCTCACAAATGGCCTAGATTGCGTTCCGGCTGACGTTGGTCTGATAGGAGCTCGACCAACAGATCCTCACTACCCAGGTGCCGAAATGAAACTCACCGTTACATCCCCTGGCTGCAATATCAAGCTTTTGCGGCTTGGGGGTCCAATCTGTCCTGGGTATAGTGGGAACTTCTCCAGCTGCGTTTTCGGTAGATTTGCCAGAACTCAATGTGACGGCACAAATGATGACGAAGGAGCTAGAGTGCTCCTCATGTTCGGGAAGTTCACCTACACAATGGACTATTCCAAGAATACGACTGATTACACAGGTCAAGTTAAAACCCACCCTTTGGTGGGAGGCATATCCCAGAGTTCCCAGATGCTCTGTGTACCTACTTATACTATAAATCGTGTTGATGTTGTCCGAAATGACACCCAGACACTGAGCGTGGAGCTGGCTTCTGATGGCTCAAACAGGACCCTGGATTCCATTCGTCCCTGGGCAATTATGGACGCTCATTTCGCAGCGGTAAGGACCTTGAGGTTGACTCCTCTGCAGCTCCCATTGTTCTCAGACGATGGAGACTAACTCCCTATTTTATAGTACGATAATGAACTGGAGGGATCTTCCACTTCCGTTTGGGGGCACAGTACGAATATATCAACCGTTGCGGTGGATGTGGATGAATACTTTGGCGTTGCTATAGACAGCCAACTTGGGTCTAACACTACTGCGCAGGTGTCGGATATGCTCGATCCAGGCTTCCTGAAGCAGTTTGCGGAAAGCTATTATCGCCAATTTGCCGCGATTGTGGCTAAGCAGTCCCTTATGGAGCCTGCTTCGATCGACATCACAGGAACTGCAGTCTTCATGGCAGACCGGCTTTTGGTGCGCAGCTGGTCTGCTCAGTTGATGGCTGGCCTGACCGCCGTTTGCTTGGTTCTCTCGGCCATTCTGCTGTTCACCGTCCCGAAGCAAGGCATCCTTCCACGAAACCTGAGCAACATCCCGGACATGGCATCGCTCATTCTCCATAGCCCCGATCTGCAAACCAGACTGCGCGATATCGGCGCCGTGGATCAAAAGTCCCTTGCACGGACGCTGGATCGTCGCCACTATCAATCCACGGTCGTCCAGAATCCCGCGACAGGCCAGGCGGAGTTTGCCATCCTTGACCAACAGCAGTCCGCTGAGGACGCGTCTCAAGATCCAGGTCACCCACCACCACTGGTCCGAGCCCGACGCAACCTACACCCAAGCATTCTTCACCCTGCCACTCGACTGACCTTATGCTTGATACTGATCGGACTCATCATCGCGCTCGAGATCTTATTGCAAAAGTCCAACAGGGAGGATGGCTTGGGTGACGTCGGAAATGATACTTACATACACTACCTGTGGACGACATTGCCGGCACTCACTTTTGGTCTGATGGCGATGACTTTCTCCTCTATGGATTTCCAACTTCGATCCCTGGCGCCATACATGTTGCTCAAAAGGACGGTTAGAACTGACGCGTTTATGAGACTCGATCATCTGGTTAGTAACTACTTCTGGTTTTCATCTTAACCCTCCCTTTGGTGATAACAACCTTGATTATTTGGAATCACTCAAAACTGTTACTCTAACATGACACAAACTGACTGTACAATTGGATAGGACATGTCAATTCCTCGCACCATCTACAAAGAAGCCAGGTCGGGAAATATAGGGGCACTCGCAACAACGACGATGCTGTTGGTCTCTTCCTTCTTCACAATATTCTCCGGCTCCCTGTTCCAGGCGCTCGCCATCCCCAGTACTACCTCGATCACATTACGAGCCAACCAGTCGTTTAATCGCCTTCCCTTTGGCATGCAGCCCGACGGAAACGCCGTCTCCTCGTTGATTCTCGACAGCAATCTCTCCTACCCCAGCTTCACGCACGAGGGTCTGGCTTTCCCCCAGTTGATACCAGATGCCGTAGCCACGGAGTCGAACTCGACGTTCAACTTGTCGACAGTTTCCGTCGAAGCTGTGGTTCCAGCAGTGCGAAGCCGGCTGGACTGTCGCCACTACGACCTTTCCAAACACCGCCTCAACCTTACTCTCAATTACACAATCGAGGACGAAGTCTATAATCCCCTGGGGGTTTTTATCGAAGGGGAAGAAGAATGCATCCCTGCCAACTCTCTTGAATATGGAAAACACAACATAGTATTCACGACTTACCCCAATGCCACATACATTGGTAAAGGATACAAAACAGTATGTTATCTCCTGCTTATTTGCTGTTACCAAAGCCTCTTTCCCAGTAAAAGTAGCCATAGAACGACTCCAGCAGTTGTTTTTGGCAGCTTGGCCATAGCTGGCTGAGCTCCGACGTCCCCCCCCTTTTTTTCCCTTGTGGGTACTCTACTGGCAATACTAATTTCTGGCGACATGCAGGAGACGGCCTCGGTTGTAGGCTGCAGCGATCTGCTATATTCCTGGGGGAAAATCGATTATTCCGCCAAACCTATCGTGCAGCACATTTCTTCCCTGGGCTGCAATCTCACCTTTGAGCGGGTCGACGTCGATGTCACGTTCCTAGGGCCCGACCTCCGGATCGACACTTCGCCCGGGAAAGCCCCACGGCCCCGGGAAGACACGGCGCGCGACTCGACGATGGACGCCAGCGCGGACTACTACTCGTCCACCGTGGGCATATATGGCAAGCTGGCCAACATCCAGACGGACCCGCAGCTGCTCGACCAGTTCTTCGGCCTGCTGGTCTCGTCCCGGTACGCGCTGCCCATCTCGGACCTCGGCGACCCCGCCGCCGACGAGAAGGTCATCGACGCCATCCGCTTCCAGCACGGCGTCATCATGACGCAAGCCCTGGCGCAGCAGCGCCTGCCCGCCGCCTGGTCCAACGTCACGCTCGCGCCCGCGGCCTTCTCCGCCTCCTCCGCGCCCACCAACGCCAGCGACGCGCAGACCCGGTACGTGGCGCGCGCCACGAATGCGACGGGTCGCCGGCGGGTCATGCAGGACGCGGCGTCGACGCGCGCGCTCGAGGCGCTGCTGGGCGCCGCGCTCGCGCTCCTCGGCGTGGCCTGGCTCTGCATGCGCCAGACCGACTGTGCTGCCGCGGGCGCCGACCAGCATCGCGTCCGTGGCCGCCCTCGTGGCCGGCGGCAATGTGCTGGAGAAGCTGCCGGCCGACGCGGAGTGGCGCACCCGGGCGGAGATCGCGGCTGCGCTGGGGCGGCGGCGGTGGCTGGGGAGGAGGGCGGCCAGAAGCCGAGATTCTGGATCGGGTGGGGCCTCGTCCCGATTTGGAGGGTCGGGCGATGGGTGGCGAAAGCGAAAATGGCTTCAGGCGGTTCGGGATCTTCGTTGTGGGGGAAGAGGAGTCCATCACGGAGGATGTGGAAGGAGGGAGTGCGGGGCGGGACAAGCGCTTGCGGGAGTAGGTCACGGTATACCACGGTGCGGGAGGTGGGCAGTATAGCCCCGTGGAGCAGGGGGGCGTATCATATAATCCATATTAGCATAGCGTTTGTTTTGATTCGGTACTATATGATGTAGATCCAGATTTAGTAGACGGGCCAACCCCCTTAGAGGAGACAAAGTTAATATTCAGTGCTTAGTGCCTAGGCCTATCTAGAAAGTAACGAGCGACAATGAGGGTGCGGAAACAAGCTAATCTGGGATTCCCGATCAAGCGGCCACCGGACAAAGGCCACGTATGTGTACCCATCCCCTAGGCTCCGTCAGCTCTAGTGGCCAGGGCAGATCACGTAGGCCTTCCCACTTCCAAAGTTGTAAACGTCGCAGCGCTCGCCATCGCCGCCGCCTCTGCTCTTGGCCTGGTCACGCACATTGGTTAGCAAAGTACTGGGATGGGAGTCTTCTCTGCCACAATTTGTAGCCACGGTGAAGCTTCAAACATAAAACTAGACAAGTTTAGGTGTCTCTTACGCACTGCAAATGTTCCCCTTGTTAGTAAGTGGTCACTGTAATATGATAATAGTAATGGACACAGGGTAAACACATACGCTACTTCCATCCGAACATGGCAAATTCTGCGCCATGTAGTTGCAACTGAAGCCGTTGCATACCTGTGGCATCATAGCGTTAGCTAACGTGCAATACCGTGGCAACCGGTCACATGAAGGAAGTACCTACCCCAGTGCCTGGTACCTCCTTCCTTTCCCGAGGCTCTCGGCCTCGGCATGTCGACCTGAAGATGGCATAGCGCCCACGACGGAAGCAGCAATAGCCGCGGCAGTGATAGCGAGGTTAAAGAATTGCATTTTGAGATTGTTTGGCTTAGGTACTGTTGTCTGCTGTAGATTCTGGTGTAGACGGAGTGGTTGATATCTGGGCGAGTGTTCGATAGTGTTTTGAGGACTTGTAGGAAACCCTCTACAGAGAGCGATGACTTGGGCCATTTTATACTCGTCTCAGAGGCTCTCCATCTACAATACCCCCGGTCTAATCGAAGTCCTCCTCACAGTAGATTATACACGATGAGGCTAAGCAGTGATGTTTGCTCTACCATTGTTGCTCGGGCAGAAATGGGATGATTTGAAGGGCGGAGATTACACAGGCGAAAGGATTCCTGTGTTGACTATCGTCATACCATACTGGCCGCCGCCAAGTAAAGATGAGCAGTTTCTATTGCAATCCCGCGAGGATTCAAACCCATTCAAAGCTGCTATTTCGCAAAGCTCCTCTACTGATGTAATATGTCTTGCATAATCGGTGTGCTGTTTGAGACAGGTCGCAAGTACTAGCGCAAACTTCCGCCATAGGGATAGGTCAGTGCTACCATGAGCCGCAGCAATCACTTCTCGGCCGTATGCCAAAAAGGAATCCCCACCTCGATTGTAGGCAGTGATTCATGGAACCTCACCTAGTCATTTTCATTTCATACGCAGACATGCATCCGAACCTCTGTGCGTCCTTAAAGACAGAATATATGTGGGATATTCGACTCTAGTCGGGTAGCACACCGTCAAAGACTAAGCCCTATCTTCGTGGGACTCTGGATGACTGCGTAAGTTTCGGACTGTGTCAGAGCCGTACAAAACTTACGCGTTCGTGGGTGGCTAAACATGCAACACATCCTCTGCTGCCATCCGATTCACCCATCACGAGCCGTCAGCAAGTCACCTCGAGTCATCGGGTCTTGTATAGGCTTACTATGCCGAGAATCGGACAGCAGAGTTCAGATTAGCCAGACTATGGATGAGGTTAATTGCTCGCGATACAAACTTGACCATTTGACGCGCCAGCATAGGATTGGTCTTTGCTGATGATAGCTTGGCTTACACGCAGACTCTCATCGGGTTTCCATGAACGTACGCATAAGTCAAGTCGCATTGGACACCTCTTTATGTTTTTCTATTCAAATATCAGCCTGGCAAGTGAGGGGTGGCCGTCAAGTTCTTTCCCATTTGGCGCTTATACCCGAGGCACCAAGATAGGATCTTATCATTCTCACTATCAGGCTATGCGTTTTGGCGTTGCGGCTCCTTTCGCTGAACCTGCATTTACAACATCACTGCCTCTCTCCCTCCTTCAAGCTTGTGAAGACAGTTTAGTGAATTGGTCCACTAGATTCCCCTTCATACCCCTCGCGCTCTGCGGGTTGTGCCCCGTGGATTACCACCCACGACACGAAGCACCCCATCTTCCTTCCTGGTCTGCGGGCCAGTGGAGCGACGATCCTGATTCTATGGGAGAGCTAAGTTGATGGGCTTCACGGTCCAGATGCTCGCCGGGGACGTATCCGACGAGGGATGTCATCAACCCATAGCCGGCGTGATGCAGGTGGCTATAATCTTCCGTCACGAAGTACAACGCCGTGCTCGAGCCGAGGGTTCGGGCACACGGAACCTGCAGAACACGAATCTTGGGAGGTTCCGGGCATCCGTCATCGGCATCGGCGGGGCCTACATCCATAACCCTAGCCATATCGTCCTGTCTTTCGAATATAAGCTGCCCATCATGGACCCACAAGATAACCCCATCTGTAAGCGCGACCCTGAGGAGGTCGGTATCGTGGCTGCGCGTTTATTATTGGGAGGATCCATCTTCGCATTGGCGCGGTTAACCGGCGTTATTGCCTGTCTTGGTGGGCCCTCTGCTGCCAGCGGACTCGCCTGGTTGGCTAAGTCTTGCAGCATATTATCATTTGACATCCTGAAAACAAACTGCTGGTGATGATTACCAAAGATATTGACATCCATGCGGCATGCGGGGGGGAAGGGAGGCGGTTAGATCCAGATCAGCTTTATCTCCAATCTGTCAGCTTCCCACATCCTGATTGGCCAAGTTTACGATATTCCTGTAGGGCTAAGGCACTGTTACTAATACTTCAGCTGCACTACTCGAGCGGTTAGGAGGTACTCTTGGCTTCGTCAGCACTGCCGCTAGTCTCGCGTTTTCGCTCTTAGCCTAAGCCCTGTAACTCCATGAAGGGGGTGTCACACAGAGTTGTTTACACAATCAAATGCATAGAATCTTCACGAGCTGTACCTGAACTTGGTTCTCTATCCAATGGCATCCGCCTGATACCGACCATGCAAATAGTACCCTTCCATACTTCCATATACACGAACGATGCCGATGACCAAGCTCGCGTTTTGGTGGGCAAGCTGACACACAACATAACGACACCTAGTGCAGGCGAGGCCATTGGAAAGGATGCAGTCTGCAATATGATATGATGATAAACACGTATATATATTCCATGGCTGCCGTTGTGGAACTGCTGCATTCACCAACATCTGTCTCAACGAAACCATCAATCAAACCACCATCTCCAAGCTAAATCATTGCACCCAACACCAACCGAAATACTTAACAAAATCTTACTGTTTACCAGGCTCAACCCATACAGTTCAGCCATTATAACCCTTCATCACACCATGTCGAACGTACAGCAGGCCATCGTCGTGACCGAGGTCGGGAAACCCGCCGTCCTCATCGACAACCAGCCCATCCCGCAGCCCGGACCCAACCAAGTCCAAATCAAAGTCTCGGTCGCCGGCCTCAACCCGCACGACCAGAAGATGCGCGACTTCGGCCTGTTCGTGGCCGAGGGCAGCCTGCCCCAGGTCCTCGCCAACGACGTGGTCGGCACCATCACCCAGCTCGGCGAGGGCGTGAACAGCAGCGACTACACCGTCGGCGACCGCGTCATGAGCCACGCCCGCATGGGCAGCTGGACGGAGCCCAAGTCCTCCGAGAACGGCCTGCAGCAGTACGCGCTCGCCAACGTTGGCGCCATGGCCAAGGTCCCCGCCGGCGTCTCGGACGACGAGGCCGCCACGCTGCCCATCAACGTCATGCCGTCCGTCGTCGCCCTCTACCGCGTGCTGGGCATCCCGGCCCCCTGGGCCGCGGCCGCGGCTGCCTTCGACTACGCGGGCACGACGCTGCTCATCGTCGGCGGCGGCAGCAAAAACGGCCGCTTCGGCGTGCAAGTCGCCAGGCTCGCGGGCGTGGGCCGCATCGTCGTCGTGGGCGGCGACGAGGCCGAGCTGAAGTCGCACGGCGCCACGCACGTGCTGGACCGCCACGGCGGGAGCGATGAGGTCCTAGCGCGGATCCGCGCTGTTGTCGGGGACGACCTGGTCTACGCGTACGACACCGTGAACGACCCCGCGGGGCAGACGCTGGGCCTCAACGCGCTCTCGAGCCGCAAGAAGGGGGTCATGGCGCGGTTGGTGCCGACGGGTCCCGTGGACGAGGCGCAGGTCGTCGGGAAGGAGGCCGTGTTCGAGCTGCGCGACGTCATCGGCATGTCGATCTACCAGAATGACGAGGCCCTGGCATTTTGGGAGCGCCTGCCGGGATACCTCGAGTCCGGCCAGATCAAGCCCCTCCAATTCGATGTGAAGGGATTCAGCGCAGCGGAGGTCAATGAGGTGTTGGACGCTTACCGGGATGGGAAGCCGGTCACCAAGACGCACATCCACTTCTAAGATACTAGTTACAGGGAGTTCAACACACGGTTTTAGTAATAGTCATACGGATCAGGGGAGGCAGGTGTTATGTTTTACATAGATTTTATACTAATACAATAGTTACGTCCCAATACTTGTCCACTAATTGTGATGAGGCTTCGATATATGTGAAACAGCAAGTATCCCTCTAAGCCGGGAGCTTGTGGCCAGTCATCCTCAGCTTCTGGAAGACCTGGTCGGGGTCGTACTTGGCCGAGACGGCGCGCATCTTCGCGATGGCCCTGTCGCCGTAGGAGGCGAGCGGGTCCTGGTTGTGGTTAGCGTAGTTGAGGAAGCGCCAGTGCCAGTTGAGGCCCAGCGCGCCGGCGAAGGCGTCGATCGAGTCCTGCCAGTCCTTGACGAGCGGGGCGGCCTTGGCCTCGTTCGCGGCGCCCTTGACCGAGAAGGTGGCCAGGAACATGACGCCCGTCTTGCCCGGGCCGACACCTTCGGCGTTGCCGAAGACGCGCTCCTCGAGACCCATGATGTTGCCGCCCCGGTCCAGGCTGTGCCGCACCATGTTGGGCGAGATGGGCTGGAACATGCAGAGCGTGTTGAACTCGCTGTCCGCCGACAGGACCTTCTCGAGCTCGGCGACCATGGAGGCGTGCTTCTCGACGGCGAACTTGATGATGCGCGCGTCGTTGTCGTAGGCACCGGTGTACCAGATGTTGCTAAAGGAAAGAATGAGCTAGCTCGTACGAGTTTGAGTGTGAGAGAGAAAGGAATGCAGCCTTACCGGAATCCAGCGGGTTGTCCCGAGCCGAGCTCCATGGTGATTACGGACATGGGAGCAGATTTCAGCGTCTTGGAGACGATGCCGGGGGTTTTGAGGTAGTCGTCAAACGCCGCGGGTTCGACCTCGTTGATGGTGTTTTCCAGCGCTATGTTTAGCATCATGCCGCCAAGGGCGGGAATGTATGCCCAATAGACGATCGCCGTGCTGTTTCGGTCCTTGCCGCTGTTCTCGGCAAACTTGACGTAGCTGTCGATGACGGCCTCCTGCTCGGCGACATCGTAGATCACGATACCACCCCACTATCAAAGATGAGTGTCAGCAATCCGTGCTTTACTACCCGAAACTACGTTTTCCAGCGGCTCTCCGACGTTGGAAGGAGTATTTGGGTAGATTAATCATGCAGCTTACAATATCAGTAGAAGACGGGTCCGGGAACTCGATGGCGAACATGTCGTAGCGCGTAATCAGGCCGAAGTTGCCGGACCCGCCCTTCATCGCCTGCCAGAGATCCGGGTTTCTCCTCGGCGTTGGCGTTGACGAGGCGGCCGTCCGCCAGGACGACCTCGAAGTTCTGGACGTTGTCGGCGGCGAACCCGTGCGAGGCCGAGTGGAAGGAGTTGCCGCCGCCGGAGATGAACCCGGAGGCGCCGACGGTGCCGGCCCGTCCGCCCGTCACGGTGACGCCGAACGGCGACAGGGTGTCGTACACGGACTGCCAGTGCATGCCGGGCTGGATCGAGACGATCTTGCGATCGGCGTCGTACGTGGTCTTGTTCATAAGACCTGTATAAGTTCATAGCGTCAGTTCGGGTTTTGCCCGATAAAATGCGACGATCGACAGGCTTGATTGATAGCTTACCTAAGTCGATGGTGACGCCCTTGTCTATAGCGTTGGAGTAGGCGTCGGCGCCGTGGCCACCGGCTCGGATGCCGAAGGGACACTGGTTCTGGACGAGCACCTTGATGACTTCCGATGCTTCCTGGGCCGTGGCGGGCATGACCATGCACCACGGCTCTAGGGCGGCACTGACGGACCAGTACGTGCCCAGCCTCTCGGTATAGGTTGCGCCATCGGGAAGGAAGACGCGATCCTTACAGCTCTCTTGCAGCGCATTGCACTACATGGCAATGAGAAGAAACCAAAGTTAGCCAAGTGCGTCAAACATCCGAGAGGGGAACGGCTCACGCATTGGTTGCTGAGGGTGACTGGGGCGGAGTGTGTGAGGGCTGCCTGCATGGTGATGGTGGCAGCTCCAAACAAAGCTTGGTTTGACTTCTTCATAGTGACAGGACGGAAAAAGAAATTCTTCCTTTTTAATGGCTGTGGATCGGGGTGGACGGGAGGGTACGAGAGCGACAATGGCGATCGGCAGTGATCAACAGGTCTGCTGCAGTTGGACGATGTAACACAACATCTTCTTTTTTCCTCAACCAAACGAGCGGGGATGCAACATTTATTAAGCGAATGCAGCAGGTCGCGGCAGTCGACTGCAACGGTAAGCAATTAAAGCTGCATAATGACCAGCCCGCTGGCACTTGTCTTTCCATGGGAGCGTAGCACAGCCGACGGGGCCAATGGACGAAGATATTACTCGATTGGGCCCTAGGCCAGCGGGCTGGAGCGTCATTGTCATAGCGGTATACGCGCCGGAAATCAAACGTCAATGGAGGGGTCCCAGACGTATGGAGTGGCGTTGTAGAAGCCTCGGAAAGGCGCATCGGAAATCCTCCCAAAGGTCTAGGGGCACCATACACTATGCAATGGCTTTGATCGGGCTAAAGACTACGGACCCGTTTCACAGACCAGTTTTGACCCAGAACAGCCAGCATCATAGATGGATATCTATAGTGGGCTTCCAATCGGGGCATTGTGTGTTTGACATTCAAGGGCGCATACAAACCAGGCTCCCAGGGCGGAATGGAATCCCCGGAGGCGGCCGCTCTACCATACATGCATAGCAGCCGAGCAACGGAGCCTGCTACTCCGTGTCAGGAACGCATATCCGCCTGTGCAAAGAGTCGGCTGATTGGCGTGGCACAGCGAGAACCGAATTTCTTCAAGAGGACTACGGGGGTGGATCGACCCGCATGTGCCGCAATCTGTGGGGTTTAGCGCTGTCTCCTAATTAAATCGCCGGCGGCCCGGGTCATCAATGGGTCTGCCCCGTTATCCCCAAGACTCTCCTTCTGACTTCTTTCTATATCCCGTCATCTCTGTCTTTCCCACCTCAAACACAATATGGGCAGCCTATCTAAGCCATTGGTGTTTGGTGGAATACTGGGAGGTGCTATCATGCCTGGTCTAGCAGAGCCCTCTGCCATGTCTGCCCATTTGGTTCACTAGTACGGCGCAGCAAACACACCATGATACCCCTGAGTGTTTGGGTTAGGATTAGCCTGCAGCTCATAGAATCGTGATAAGACCGCAATCCTACGGCCCACATCATCCCAGCTGGACAGAAGAAGGCCTGGGTGAAGCAACAGTAGGGCTTTCGTCACTGCTTTACTTCTCTGTATCTCCATATCGGGTCACAGGTTACTGGTTATCTGTGGAATCATTCACGATTTTCCCCTTACTGGACTATGGACTACTACTAATCAAGAACACCAGGCAGACTAGATAGATGTTCCGATATCTTGCTATTTGTTGCAACACCATGGTTTCTACGCCGCCGGAACCTTACTCCCGCCTGAACTTTTGCATGATCGGATCCTTGCCCTTATTGGTATGGATCGCATGTGTCCGACACGCCTGTGACTATGGCATCCCAAAGCAGGAATGCAGCACGCAGGTCTCGGAGTGGATACTTCACAGTCTAAGGACGATCCCCCACACCCCTTGATCGTAATGATTCCGCCGAATGCAAAGGGCAGGTCTGAGAGCAGTCTCCAGCGGAGGTAGAAGGTTGGCGTTCATAATCAAACAATGCATTTTTGGGTTGCACTCCTTCTCCGGTCGATGCGACACTCACTCAATCGCCTTGAGTGGCAAGACGATTTGCATTTGCTCATATCGCTTAGCCTGCTGACGTCCTTTCTCAGAGATGGCATGTCATATGCAGAAAGCTGTTTCCATATGATAGACTGAATTAAAAATGTACAAGCATATAGATCCCGACGAGTCGCCATCATAACTGTGCCTTGTTTTGTCTGTTCTCCCTGCCCCATCGCTCCCCTCCCATTCACCACCGGACCTAACCTTGACGGACACTGGAAATCAGCAACCATGTCAGTGACTCGGGCTGATCAGATCGTCACCCTCGCGCCACCGCCGGAAGGATACGTGGTCAACTTCGAACATCCACAGAGACGGGCCAATATTCAGGCATACTGGTGTTTTGGCGTCGGCAATGTCCTGGCGCTCCTCTTTCTGGCACAACGCTTCTACACCAAGCTTCGCATCCTCAAGAGTTTTCAGCTGGATGATGGTATGTTCCACTAAACTACAAGCCGGAAATACTCGAGAAATTCATGGCTAACAAGTATTATCAGTCTTTATTCTACTTGCATGGGTGAGATATGCCCCCATGCCATCCTTCCTCGATATGCGACCGAAACTGACAGGAGATTGGTACGATTAGCTCACAGGGCTGGCGACACAATTAGTCGGCGTTTGTACGTTATTATGGCACTGCATACCTCTCGAACCACTTAGTATCTAACAACTTAAAGACATTTTCTACGCAGGAATAGCTGGCGTGCACTACTGGGAGATATCGATTGGTCAGTTCAATCAATTCATGCTGGTAAGCTGAGGCGGTTCCAATTTCCATCCCATCCGTACGTGGCTAATCACGGCAATGTCGCTTTCAGCTTGTCTGGGTAGCCGCCATCATCTACACTCTCACGGGCAGCTTTGCCAAGCTGTCTCTGCTGGTCGTCTACATCCGCCTCTCGCCCCAGAAGTCCTTCCGATACTGCGTCGCGGCGACCATGGCGTTCATCACGTCCTACACAATCGGCCTGTTCTTCAGCTTCATCTTCTCCTGCAATCCGATGAGCCGGAGCTGGAATGTCCTGGAGACAGAGGGGTCATGCATCAACCAGGCCGCGCTGTACATCGCCACCGCCGTCGCCAATATCGTCTCCGATGTCATTCTATTTGTGTTGCCGATCCCCCTGGTGATCAAGCTTCACATGCCCAGGATGCAGAAGATCGGTCTTTTCTTCGTTTTTGCTATTGGCTCCACGTAAGCTTTTTATCTGTCCAGAGACCCAAAGCAGCGGGAGTTGTTTACTGATGCAATTCGAACCAGAACCGTCGTTACCTCTATCATACGAACCGCTATTCTCCCTGGAATGCTTAATAGCCCGGATCAGAGCTGGGCCATCTCCTTTGCCACCATGTGGATGTGAGTATCTCCATCAAAACACTTCTCGTCTCTCGCTGTGTGGGGGGGGGGCATTAATAATAAGTATCTCCGAAACAGTATCATTGAAGCGAACCTCTTGGTCATCTGCGGCAACATGACGACGCTCCGGCGCTTCTTCCGCCACGTCGCGCCCAAGTTCGTCGGCTACTCCTCGGACGGCTCCAAGGGCCCGTCCGGCAAGGGCCCGTCCGGCAAGGGCCCGTCCGGCAAGGGCTACGCCTCGGGGAGCCGCAGCGCCCACAATAAGCGCCAGACCTTCCGGCCCCGGAACCCTACGAGCGGTTCGAGGCCGAAAATGAGCTGCAGTCGATCAACCGGGCGCCGTCGCCCCTGGACGGCAGCTACGGTAACACGGCAAAAGCCTCGGCCAACAGTGCATCATCGGCGAACCCGACTTGGGATGAGCGGAAAGCAAGTCATGATGGGAGTGACAGTGAAAAGGCCATCATCATACAGACCCATTCGGTGAGAGTCACTTATGACTAGTAGGGTTACTTTGCTTCAGGTCGGTGGATAGGAAAGGGATTAACTTTTAAGGGGGTTCATTTGTTAATTTATTAGAGCTATTACCATGTTCTCGCCGTGTATAGGTTACTCTTTGATCTCAAAAGACGACGCTTTATTTGACACAACAGTTCCCGCTCGTCCAACTTATAACATAAGCTTACAAGAAAGGATGATGACACCTACCTACTCCGTATTTGGGGGCCATATTGCTTCGAGTCTTGCATCGCTATAACACGAGATACGTGATTACGGCTTGCACGGTTAGAGCGGGAAGTGTGAAAATAGCAGATAATCCGCGGAGTAATACCAAAGTAGCATCGCGCCGTCCATGGCCGAAAGAGTGGGGAGACATGTGCACACGGCAAGACGCTCCAACCAAGATGTTTTATACCGTCGTATGCAAGTTCCTTGTGCAAGGTTCCCCTGCATAGCATATTGTCTACTTTTGTGCTCATGGCTCGCCCCATCCTCACCCAAGAGTTCGCAGCCCTGCAGCTGGGGCTCGAATCGCCCCTGTCGGAACTTGACATTATCCCCCTGTCTTTCTGTCTCTTGGCCTGATCCACCATTGCTTGCCAGACCAAAAGACCAGGGTAGGCTGGTCCCATCCCACGTAAAAGGGGAAAGATATACTAGTCTAGATCAGTACTTGGTCAAAACTGCAATGGTTGAGACTCTGGATCAGGTTGGATCAGTTGAAAAAAGTATGAATGCTACGTTGCTGTTCACTGCGTCTCTCCTCATTATGAATATCAGATGAGCAAACTCTAGCATTGCACCGAGCCGAAAGGAATAGACTGGCATATATATATTGTACTACACGTACCTGGTACAAATATCACCCCTATTTAAGTGTGCACTCAAGTCCATTGGTCGTGCAATTGACAGTCATCCGTTGTTGGGGTCAAGTCCATAGCACAGCTAGATGACATAACATAAAATGGTGGTTTTAATACAAAGCGCAACTAGCTCCTGTAAGCAGGGATGATATGCTTACAAGTTTGAGACCAACGTCGAAGGTCTGTGTAATAGTCGACGCACTCACTAAAATGGGAAATAAGCAGCTTCTATTCAGTGGTTGGTTTCTTCTTCGAATACGTTCGAATATTCAGAGACCTTCTATCCAAGATACACGTGTGTAGCCTGAGATGCGGTGCTCCTATACGTCAATGCCGATGAATAGAAGAGGAAGGGCGCAGTCAATCAGGTGCAGTGTCGAGACTATCGTCCGATACTATTCACGCCCAGGTTGCAAGACTCAGTCAGACTACATGCATACGTGAAGAGCACCCAGGCTCCGAATGTCTAGTTCAATGCCGATCGAATCGCTTGAAGTACCGGTGTTTATAATACCGTCACACTCTTTTGAATGGAGCTCACACTTCCAGTAATACTAATTACATCCCTTTTGGACGTAACGAAGTCGCAAATCTGCCCCCTGGTACGTGTTTAAAGCAAATGCATTTCCCATAGTCGTATTATTGATAGTCACATTATTGTGGATGACCAATGTTTCGGTCGTTCCAAAGGACGTGAAATGTTGGCTACAGTTCTACTTGTCAATTCCTGGGATTACTACGCCCTTCCTCACAACTCCGATGCACCTCGGAGCGTACAACATAAAGACGGGTCTCCGTTCCACCCAAAGAGGATCATGGCAACCGACAACACCATGAGTTCATGGTTCTGATTAGAAATATGAGGCGCGGTCTCCGGCGAGGACATTATTAAGCATTTGCATGATGCCTTAGTATATATAAGATCGCACCGGCTACCGTTGAGATAACAATCCTCCACCATCATCCCCAATCCGCAGCTAAAGAACTACCCACCATGGCCATCTCCAAGCTGATCTTCCTCCTGCCCACCCTTCTCTCGGGTGGCTTCGTTGCTACTGCCTCGCAGGTACCATTCGCATCGCTGCATTCTTCGAGCTCTACTGGCCAGGACAATTCATCCTCCTACCCCAACCGCACGATCGCGGGCGTGACAGTCATCGACACACCCGTCGTCCGAGCCGCCCAGGCATATGCCCGCGAGCATGCGAGCGACTTCGTCTACAACCACGTCATGCGTGGATGGCTCTTCGGTACTCTGATCTGGCAGCACAGCCTTCAGCAGCAGGAGGGCAGCAGCGGCAACAATAGTACCAACGCCACCGTCCCGGTGGATGGTGTTTCAGGGGACTTTGATATCGAAGTCCAAGCTGTCGCCGCCCTGCTGCACGATCTCGGCTGGGACCAGACCCCGAGTTCTCCGTTCATCAGCCCCGACCGCCGCTTCGAGGTCGACGGCGCCATCGCCTCGCGCGAGTTCTTGCAGCATTACCATGGAAATGCCAGCGGCGACGATCACGTCGCAGATGCAGCCGGAGCAGCAGCAGCAGCGACACGACCATGGGGCCACCGACGCACCCAGTTGGTCTGGGACTCCATCGCCCTCCACGCGACCGAAACCATCTTCCAGTACAAGGAGCCCGAGGTCCAGGTGGTCGGCCACGGAATCTGGATGGACTTTGAGGGGCCCACGCACGGCGTCACCGAGGCCGAGTACGCCGCCGTCGTCGCCGAGTACCCCCGGGCCGGGTTCCGCGAGGGCGTCAACCAGACATTTGTCTGGCTGTGTGGGAGCAAGCCGCAGACTACATATGGTAAGACTCTATTTTATCGCCATACACAAGGAGCTATTATAGTAACTAACACGGCGGCCACACTAGACACCTTCATGCAGCCCTTTGGGGACAACTTTGTTGCCAACTACTCGGCAAAGGGGCACCGTGCTTTTGACATCATCATGGGAACAACTGATTAACCAGTACGCGGATACACCAGTGGCCCATGGGTCGCCTAGATTGGAATAATTGTCAAGTATACACGGGATTTTCTGCGGTGTGGACTTTCACTTTTCCGTTGGGAATGAACGAAAGGTTTTCCCTTCACTGGACACTGCCAATGGAGATTGGGGGTCTATCCTTTTTCGTTGGGAGGTGATGTGTCGCCAAGGGGGGTGTTTGTTAGACTTTTGAAAATAATATCAACATGTTTTGATAAGAAACACGATATGTTCATGTGAAACTTGTTGATTCTTGCATTAGACATTCTGCGCAGTATCTGCTTTGTGCGCCTTCTCCCTCTCGATCCTAGCAGCCCTCCACCCCGGGCCGTAAATCCAGTTCACCACTGCGAGGGGTGAGGCCATGAACGTGATCATCAAAGCCAATCCCGTGAACGTGGGGACGGGCCCAAATCTCGTCACCATGATCTCCACCACGGGCACGCCCAGCGCCCCAAGACTGCACCGGACCAGATTGTTGACGGCGGTGCTCCCCTTCTAAGGTTAGTTCCGCGCCCTGCCCGTGTGCTGGTGTACTCGTGAGGCTTCCGGCGAAGAACGAGGAAGGTTTGCGGCGAGGGGGAAAAGAAAGAGAATAATGATAATGTACGCCCCCTTTGGATATTTCGACACCGCTAAGTTTTTAAAAGCTTTCGTAGCCGCCTGCGGCGGAGTGTTGCTAGTAACTAACTAATGGGTTCTTTAAGAAATTGATAGTTGCCACCCAAGGCCAACCTTCTGCTTCCTCGCGACGATTCCTTTCAGGTCCCTATTGGGACTAACTTTACAAAGCAAGGTAGTGACTTCGCCGTGGCTTCACTGTAGCTTCACGGCGACCCGTGGCGCTATTGGTCTTTTGCTTTCTGATAACGGAGCTTCGGTAAAGCCCTAGTATTCATCAAACTTGTCTCCAGCTTAAATGACCGCGATCGTGATATTTGTCCAGAGTACTGCAATTTTCTAGCCTATACATTGAAATTTAGTCCGGCTCTCCTAACATAGAAAAAACTAAGAAATGCCCTTTCTGCATGTTCTACGATCAAGTCGACTACCAGGCCAGCAACCACCGAATTCCTGCAGGGCTAGTAAACTTGTTTAATTCGAAGAGTTAGAGACAAGTCGCATGGTCCCAGGCCCTCACGGCATCTTGAAGAGTGGCTAAACTGCCGTATCTAGTGGCCATGATACAACATCAAATATATGGGTGCTATCATAGTCGGGCCCGGTGGAATCTCGGAGTGAGTATTGCTCCTCTTACAATTATAAGTCAAGCGGCTGCCGTAATCGACTGAGCAATATTGTGGCATGGAGGCGGATAGAATAGTAAGGTGAATACCAAGGGGTGCTCACTCAGTAAACGAGAGAGAGTAGTAAAGGAGAAACCTTCTACGGTGTGCCCCATATACACCAAGAAGACCGGTGACGGTAGCCCTGTCCTCATTGCAGCAGCAGCGTACCCAGCACTCCCAATACACATTGGGATAAGAGGGAACAAAGAAGAAATTCTTACCACAGAGCTGCATAAGTAGCTAGGGTAAGGATTGAGACGTCGAGGTTGACGATGTCGTATTCGAACAAATTCAGTACAGAGGCAGTATTAAACCCTTCCACCAGCATGCTTTGGCCGATACAGAGGCCACATGGCCTAATTATCCGTGGAATTATCCAGGAGCATGGAAATTACCATGCCGCTTGTACCACCAAGGAAGGGATTGCACAGCCAATAGGACAATACACTCAACGGTCCCAAGACGTGTCTACTCGTTTCACGCTCGTGCTGATTATAGGATATTCCATGTCGATGCTGGCGACACCTATGGAAAGCCGATTTCCAAGTGCGGGACTTCAAGTTCCAACTTTACCTGGTATACTACGACTTCCAAGTTCTGCGCCACATTGACCACGACGAAAGCAGCGCATTTGCTGCTTTAGCGGAGACCTGTCGGGTAAGAGTCCAAGTCAAAGCGCGGATGGTTCATGTCACGCATACCCAGTCGGGACCGATGTTAGCTGCAATAACCTTGCCAGCTTGCCGCAGAGTATAGCCTCACGAGGCAAAAGTTGGAAAATATCATGGATTTGACCGGCTAAGGGCCGCAGAACACCGAATCTTTCTAGTGGTGGGCCAACGGCGAGTGAGCTCTCCTGTAGTAGTATATTCGTCGCCGGTCGTGACGCGAGTCAGTGGGCGGTTTTCCCCTTCTGTCGCAGAGACACCACACGATCATGGTACCATCATTCAGCCGCCGTGTCAACGAGACTCCAATACATATGATGTGGTATGATAACAAGAAGACTATTCTCCCGGCCGGCAATGGAAACATTATTTTTGGACTCCGCGCAGCAAGGGCAAGTTTTAGAGAACAAAAACAAAAGTTGGGGGAAGCCAGATAGATAAAGTCCTACTTAATCTAGCGACAAGGGTGGCCGGCATTGATGATCAATCAATCCAGGGCGTTAGATCGTCCCGTCTTTGTGCCCACAACAGAAAAGTTCCCAGTGCCCACCTAGGCTCGCTTAGCCCATCCCTGCCGCCCTGCAATGCTGCACAGCTGCCAGCTGCACAACAGACAATCTACGATCGTGGCCACGAAATTCGGAAAGGGTCGGGTCCGTGTACGGAAATAGATGCCTATCAGGAAGCACCCTCCCACGCTCCCCCTGGGTGCCACGGGGTCACGATCCGAACGTGGTCTAATCTGGTTTGTCTGGTCCGCCGGGCCTGTTGATTGGATCCTGCTGCTCGACTCTGCCGCAGCTGCCGTTCAGCGTTGCAGCCTTCATCAGCCGTCAATCCATCATGATTTCCCGCACAGGCGTTGGCAGCGCCCGTCTGATTTCAGATAAGAGATAAACAAGATTACAGGGGAGTGGGTTCTGTCGCATCGCCTTAGATCTGTAGCAGTACCGCGTCGTGGGGACAAAGAGGCTTGGCCCAACCCCTTCCCATCCCATCAATGTCTTTTTTATGTTTTGCTTTTTCTCTCTCACTCACTCTCATCCACTCATTCTCAACGGCCTGCATATCGCTTATAGATCTTAATGTGGACCTGAATGCCACAGTGCGGCGCAGCAGCAAAGCACCATGCCGCCGCCGATGACAACACCCTTCATGCCGGCCGCCGATGGCATGAGCCCAGAGGAATGGGCGGCTGCGTGGGCGCGTCTGCCTCACGACAACATGGCTAGACTGCCCATCTCCGTCGCCGCCCTGTGCATTGCCTTGTCATCCGTGGCCGTGTCGCTGAGGCTGTATACCCGGCGCTACATAATGCGCGGCGAAGGCGGTATGGACGACACGTTTGCCATTGTTTCTTTGGTAAGACATGCACGCGCACACACTCTCCCTCATTCCCATCGGCCTTAAGTCACGGGATTGCGACATGTTCTAACATCGTCGCCAACAGGTCTTCGTCTATGCGAACTGCGCCGTCACGATAGCGCATACCCATTCCGGCATGGGCGCCCACGGCTGGGACTTGCCTGGCCTAGAAACCGTCGTGATTTTCTTCAAGCTGCTGTACGCGACGCAGGTGCTCTACCACGCGAACCTGCTCTTCATCAAGCTCACCCTTCTCTTCCAATACTACCGCCTCGTCCACCTCATCGACGAGTACAAGATCCCGTACATGGCCATCATGGCCCTCTCCGTGCTGTGGGCGCTCATCTCCATCTGCCTCCTCGCCTTCTCGTGCTACCCAGTCTCGGCCTTCTGGGACAAGACGATCCCGAACTTCACGTGCAACTTCTCGACCGGCCTGGTCGCGAGCGTCGGCAACTTCATCACCGACTTCGTCATCCTGATCCTGCCGATCCCCGTCGTCCTGCAGCTGAACATGGGCACGGCCCAGAAGGTGGCCACCCTGGCCATGTTCGCCGTCGGCTCCTTCGCCTGCGTCGTCTCCATCCTCCGCCTCGTGCTGCTGCCCTCGGCGCAGGACGTGACGTATACCTCGGCCGTCACGGCGTCCTGGACCCTGGCCGAGCTGACCGCCGGCCTCACCTGCCCCTGCCTGATGACGCTGCGGCCACTGCTCCGGCGCGTGGCCCCCAGGCTCGGGTTCTCGCGCGGCCACCCCTCGGAGCGGACGGCCCCGAGCCACCAGTCGTCCAGGTTCGGGCGGCGCGAGGTGTACAAGCTGCAGTCCAAGGGAAGACGGTCGACGACGTCGCGTCCGGCGCAAGAGACAAATTTCGAAGGGAGCGAGGAGCAATTGACGCTGCACGACATGTTCGGCACCAGCCGGGCGACCCATTCCCAACAAGGCAAAAGCGTAACAGCAGCAGCAGGAAACCCAGAACCGTCACCGACGACGACAACCATGCTCATATCTCCGTTTTCGCAACCGACATCCCCGCTGTCGACGTACAGCCCTCTCCAACACAGCAGAACGCAGTCCTTTCACATGGACAAAATCTGCCTGACGCCGGGCGTGCGGACGGAGATCAGCGCTGGGCCGTCGCGGGACAGTGTAGCGAGCGACGCGACGGACGACAAGCCGGAAACGGAAACAGATCTTCGGAGGCAACCATCTCTTGGCATTCACATAAAACGGGCCTGGTCAGTCCAGAAGAATGCGAAGGGCCGTGCTAAAGGCAGTCGATGATCTTGGGAGGTCTGGCATGGAAGCGACACGTTTGGGCATGACTTGATGATATTTAGATACCACACTATTCAATTATATTAACTATGGATACCCAATATGCTCGTACGCACGGTGTTGTAAACCTTAAATATGCAGAAGAATATGGATGCATTGAGGGCCCAAAAAGCAAGGAGAGGGTGCAGCCAGAGGATCGTGAGGCGTCTTTGCAATCAATTGAGCGTAGATCCTCGCGTGGAACAACCACTGTGCAAATAGTGGTGGCGGCTATGCCACTTCAGGGGACCCCAGCTGCCCAATCAGTCGGTCCAGATGGCACTTTGTTGCAGATCGTCCCACGTCCCTGGTAGATGGATTTGAAGAGCCGCTTAAGTCTCCTTATCCGTGCATATATAGAACCCAAATCGCATGTCGCTAGAAATAAGAAGGAGCCTGCTCGGCGGTGGGCATTGGCAATCCTGATATACATATGTCGCGCCGTGAACTTACTTCCTGGAGAGGGAGACCCTCCTCATTATCCAATTGACTAAGCACTCAAAGTATATTGTGGGTGGAGGCTTCGAGCGAGTAGTCTCACAATGAAACCCGATGGGAGTCAGACTCGCCGCCGACGACTGCAAGCGCCGCGTCCGCCACTTGATCATAGATTTGATGATCGCGGAGACCCTGGCTCCCATGGCCGGGTTTGAATACTGTGTCGGCACCAAGCAGCCAGGCTCTCTCGACCTCTGTCTAAAGCGGCTGGAACATCGCACGATGGAGAGCCCGAAGGCGTACATGGCCAGCTACGGCGAACGGATCATTGGGGGCTTGGGGGAGTGGGATCATGATGTGTTCTTCAAGATGGTTGCGTACATCCGGTCGACCCCTTGCCACTGGCATCGAGATAGGGTGCTGAAAAGCTTGGTGAGGCTGGAGGAGGAATACAACAACGCACTTGCTCAGGCGGAAGATTCAAGGCGGCGTCGGTCCATCCTTGAAATGTATCGAAGTGGCCGAGACGACGATATTGCATCAATCGCCTCTACAGGGCGGACATGGGTGCCAGGTGATGGACGATCCCTGGCTAGTTTCGATACTACAAGCGATGCTGCCACGACCGTCAGCAGCTTCTGATTGCCACGAATAACAGGGCGGATCTCCGTCACAGGGGGGTCTTCCGGTGAGCGGCAGCGCCGAATTTGGTGTCCTCAGATTAATTTACAAGTATTGGTCGTCTCGGCCTGTCCTCAAAATGGTGGGTTGATCTTTCGGCGAAATACATATACGGCTAGGGAGACATGATATACTGTGCTTAACTTCATGACAGGCTCGATTTGCGGTCCATTGAGGATTACTCGTAGTTTCCTCTTGATCAAGTTATCCGATAAGGTTCTAGTGACCGTGGATATCAGGTGACGGAGAAGTGGAAGATGGTGGGGACATACTGTTATCTACATCATCAACTGCATCTACCCAAATGCTTTTCTGTCACCCATACTTTCATGTCACCGATTCGCTTGGGAATACCAAGAAAGTGACAGCTTCCATTTACCTGCCCATTCCCACCATCTTCACAACAACAAATTGTCGGTCAAGGACTCGTACAACATGGAACAAGAACTCTTTGAGAAAATATGCCAGCTCGAAGCTACCGAGCTTCGGCAAGTCTTGTTGGGATTGTGTCTCGATCCCAAAAACAAGGAATCAGTTATCAAGCATATTAAGCTGCTTCCCAGAGAAGAGGCAACGAGATCTACCGAACCTCAGCAATCGAAGCCGTCTTCTAGCTCCGTGCAGCCCAATCCAGGTGCCCAGAACCACAGTGCAGGAGAATCAAGTAAGCACTCAAGACGCACGAGTTCTGTGTTTACAACTCCATACACGCGCCAGAAATGCGAGAATTGTGACTTCTGGTTTACGGCCATCGACAACGCAGACAGGGCATGCAAGTTCCACCCAGGTATGCTCAAACAAGGTTTCAGTATCATTTACGTTTATCTAACCAGTACTGCCATAGGACATACGGTTCTGGATCCCAGTGCCCTGATCTGGAATATCCTGGGCGATGGATCAGCCCCCAGCGACTGGGATAATGAAAACGGCTGAAAGCTGTTCTCCCACGGCTTCCGTTGGACCTGTTGTGGCGGTCTCTCCCCGAATTGGTCCCCTTGCATCGCAAAGTACCGTGTGTCCTGACCCAGGGACACCTATGCCATCTGACAGCGCAATGCCGAGGCGGTCTTACTAGGAAGGGCTGCGACGACAACCTTCGGCATAACAGCAAGCAGGAAAACCCCAAGCTCCGCGAGCTTTACATGGAAAGACTGGCCATGTCTCATGATAGAAGGGGAATTCAGCACCTGGGGATGATGAAGACTGCTTGAGTTCGTCAGTACTCGAGACGGGTCATAACAAGTGCCTCCCTTGACGGCATTGGAAGCGCAGCGTGGTGGATTCGGAGTCGTATCTCTTGAACGGACATAGGCTCGGGCGTTTGGATTTGATTAGGTTCTTTTGGAGTTTACGGTAATAAGGGATATTGGCATCGAAGCGCATTTGCTGGCTGGTTGTTTATTTTCGATTCAAGCCCAGCAGATGTCTTGTCATGGTGGGCAAACCATAACGCGCACAGAATCGATTAATAGCAGTGAAGTTCACCATACTCCGCGAAAAAAAATACCAACTCGGATTGCCCAGCTTACTGATGACGGGTTTCTTAGGATCGTGTATGGCGAGCGCACGAAAGAGAGGTGCCAATTGTGCAGTTCTTCCCAATCTACGTATGGGTTCTGTCTCGAGGCATGACACAAGCAGTATCAATCTCTATGGTGTCTACAAGTATTGGACTCATCAAGTTCCATTAGCATGCCGTTATATTGACCGTAATTGCGTGTCCCGAAGCGCAAGCCCTTTCCAACCCCCGTGTCCTCCATTGCTCAACTTGACGGTAAGATATCTCACCAACCAAAACCACACCCGAGCAACAACAAAAGATCTCACATTGAAGGACCGGCACCGCATGAGCCTATTCTAGTCACTAGATCCTTCCATTTCCACACCTGAAAGTATATCAAGCCCCATCCATCAACACACCATGACCTCCATCACCGCCGACCTGGCGAAGCTAAGCGAAGGCGACCTGCGGGAGCTGATCCTCAAGCTGGCGGGCCAGGACAAGAGCAAGACGCTACTAGCCTCGGCCCACCGACTGGCCCTGTCGATCCTCGAGCGCAACCACGCCGAGCAAGAGCAAGCAAAAGACCTGGCGCAGCCGCAGCAGCAGTCCGGCGGCGGCGGCGGCGGCGGCGCCCGGTACATGCGGCTCCAGCTGTCGACGCCGCTGCCCAAAGTGGCGTCGGCTGATGTCGGCGAGCTGGCCATAGGTGGCACCGACGACGGGGGCCTCGAGCAATACCGCGACAAGGACGGCAAGTTTGTCTACCACACGGGTAAGTACTCTTCCTCTGCCGGTTGCAATCAACCCTAACCTACCTACTTGATCTTGCCTCCCATACTTCGCTCATTGACCCTTCGTCTCACGCATCCCCACACGCACAGGCGAGGCCATCTTCTTCCCCGACTCCATCAACGTCGACGGCTCCGTCACGGGCCGGTACAACTGGACGTGCTGCGGCTTCGACGGCGCCGCGAATGTAGGCTGCGTCTCGACCGAGGCCGTACCGCATGACCGCCAAATGCGCGTCCTCAGCAACATGGGTTTCATGGTTGGCCTGCGCGCCCTGCCCGCGACTCCTATGCCCGGGGCCCACCCGGACAGCAAGACGTCCTACTTCGACTGATCCTGGGCTACGGGGATTTGTTATTAGACCGGTTAGGTTCAAACTCCTCTTACCAAGAGGGCGGACGGTTAACCACATTGCATCTGCATCATACACACATGGAATGTATAACTATTGGGGTTTCTCCCAGGAGGACAGGTTCTGAACAGCACGCTTTGAATTTTCCGACCCGGTCTGGTGTGGCCCAGCCAGAGTGGTAGACAACACTAAAGATGTGAGATGGCCATATTGCGCTGAAATAACATTCTGACCCATGTATATCGTCTAAAGCAGAGATATCCGTGCAGGTATCGTACAATAAAGAAGTTGAGCAACAATAGCACATGCGCGCTTAAACGCTTTTTCGACACTTATAACACCCATAACCCGATTGCGCCGTGAGCGAAAAATCACTTACCTTTTACCGTCCCACTGTAATGAGGTGCTGCTGTCCATACTTGTCCTCGCTCAGGCGTTCGTTGTCTTTCATCCACACGGGAGCATTGAGGTCTGTCTTGGTCTCGAATCCAGGCTTGCCATCTGACCGGTGGCTAAGCGACTTCTTCCTTCCACCTCGCCCAGGACCGAAGATGTCCTCCATCTCGAGGCGGAATTTGCTCTTGGGCTTGTCCTCCTTGATGCGCAGCTTCTCAAAGAAGACGTAGCCGCCGTAGAACGCAGGGCTATGATTTCCCACGGTAGGCCCATTCTTGCCCATGAAGGTATTCAGCTGTCGGGCCTGCACGACTTGGTCGTCCGGGAGACATGCGCTGATGGCACGGCAGAGAGCTGCCTGTGTGACCCCGTCCTTCTTCAGGAATGCACGAATCTTCTTGCGCAACTCATCGCAGGTTTCGTAGACAGGCACGTCGCCTTCGTCCTCGCCTTCGAGCTTGATATCGCCCATGTCGACGGCCTCGGCGGCCTTTTGCTTGTCCGTCTTGCCGGCATCCTTGCCTCCTATCGAGGATCGCGACTTCTTCTTGGGTGGGACGGCCTTCAAGCCCTGCAGCTCGCGCTTCTTGAAGAAGCGGCACGCGTTCAAGTACGCATCGGACCCCTCTCCCTGGTGGACGCCCGTCTGGTTCATGAAGCGACGATAGGAAGCAGCCGAGACATCGATGGCGTTCTGGAACTCGCCGACCTTCATGACACCCGAATCAATGAAGCGGCGAATCTTGCTTCGGATCTGATTGCATGACTGGTCGATCTCCTCGAGACGCGGGTCATCGTCGGGGATTTCGGGGAGGTCTTCGGGGCTGGGTTCCTCGATGACGACGGCATCGGATTTGCGCTTTCTAGAGGCGGAAGCCTTGGTTGGCTTGGAGTCGGAGTCGGGGCTCTGGGGGCTTTCTACCGGCTTGGCGCCATTGGGAGATTGAGTCACGGCAGATTCGTTTTCATTGCCGTTTTCGAGATAGGGCTGGGGCGGTGGCTGTTTTGGAGGTGCGTGTCAGTGAGACATTTGGGGAGCAAGGGATGTGATTCAAGACGCACGGGTGCGGAGAAGGAATGATGATGGCCGTTGATGCCGTTTGTGCCGTTGGTAGCGTTGTTGATGCCGTTGGCAGAGTTCTGAGCCGTCGGCATCAAGCTCGGCCACAGGACATTGACGTCCCTGTCGCCTAGAGGGCGGGCCGGATCCCAAGACCAGCCGGAAGAAGACATGGCTGACTGTGTTCCCGTTTGTTGGTTTGCTTCCGGGATTGGGCTGTGAGATCAGATCGATTCGGCTGCTGATTGCGCTGCCGCGTGCATCCAATTGTCCAACCCTGTATAAGTTGAAGGAGAATCAGGTCTCAGATTGGAAGAGAGCCAGACAGAGGTGATACGAGGGGCTAGTTTTAATTGAAAGATGGTTGGAAATAGTGTCTCTATGGTTGAGTCTGGTGGGATGCAATTGTCATGGAAGTCGAGATACGGAACGAAAATAGGCAGACGCGCACGACTACGAGATTTTTTTTCTGTCTTGTCCCCTCAAGAACTTCAATCGCAAAGTGCAAGTGCAGGCAGAGTTGACGTACAACCAGGAAGCAGCAGCAGCAACTGCAACCAAACTGGAGAACTGGAGCTCTCTCGCCTTAGCGGCCTGGACGCGTCTAGCTGGGGAGAGCTCCATGCGACTGCCAAAATGTCAACAATTGACGTCAAACCGCTGTCATTGGCCAGAAGGGGGCGCTCTTCCCGCCCGCCCTATTTTTTTATTACTTTCTCCTTCGCTTGCTTTCCTCCCGCGCAAACGCCCTGGCACGCCTGCGTGAGGCGCGTTTTTTCGGGCGGGCTTTGGGCACCTAGGGGCGCTAGAAGAAACAGCCATAGCAGCGAACGGGCGCTAGAAGCTGACAGCTGAGGTTGGGGCAGTTTAAGCCACAAAAATAATGCCACTGAATGCCCACTGGAGATGTTCCGCATTATTCAATGGCAGCCACAGCAGCGGATGGAATATGCCACATGGGGGTCAGAACTTACCTAATGTAAGACAAGACCCTTGGGGGCATACATATTCGGGCGAGTCAATCCAATCAACCACTGACGATGATCTTCTAGGTTAGTCGATCTGCCCCCAGAAAGAGGTTGCGGAGGAGGGACCCGCGAACCACCAAGAGGGGACTGCACCTGTCAGGAACCCCCCTGTAGGACCAAACGTAAAACCGGCACTTCCACAGCCAACTGGCATGCGACGGCATCTCGAATAGATTGACCTTCATTTACCGGACCCCTACACCTCCTCTCTGGCCACCGTTTACGCAATGCAATGCCTTGGGTCGGGACAGTCGCCAATGTCTTGGTGCATCTTGCATCTGGCGCAATCCTGGTTTGGGGATCAGTACGACTTCCGTCGTTAGCTAGGTCTTCAACTTCTCTTGGCCAAGTTAGGCATGCAGCATGCTTCACGATCTCAAAGGAAGGACCCATCATTCAGTCCCGATTTTCACCATGGAGAAATCGTTGAAATGTGGACTATGCTGCCAAGACAAAGACTCGGCCGACTTGACGGCGGGCTACGAGAAGATGCGATCCGACGGCCAGATACTCCTGTAGATCCTCGCTGTCTCTGTTCCTGTCCGACTCGCGCCACGGTACATATCAAAAGCAAGTCGGTCAATTCACCGGAAACGTGCCCAAGCCATGACGATCATGGAGCTCTCCATCTGCGAAGGCCCGGGGGCCGCAATATGCCGATGCAGCTACATCCATCCCATGAGAACTTCAAGGCCCCCATTACCGCAAGCAATACGGGATCTGCGCTGGCTAGCGTGCTGACGAACGGCCAACAGCCCGCTTTCATATAGATGAGGCCATTAGGCAAAATGGCCTCTCGTCCTCAGCAGGCCCCATTCCAGGGTTCATGAGACACCTTCGCACAGGTGGCTTAATTATGTTGTCGGCCCATCGTTGCACGAGAGGGTAGGTTAAAATGTTTCGTTGCTTTTGTCGTTGATCCTTCATCTGCCAACGTTTACAACCGGGTTGTTGGCTCTTATATCTTCCGTGTGCGTGTACATCGTTTATTCGCGTATGGCCTTGAAGAGCCCTACATTATCTACCCTAGTGCAGTTCCCTCTCGTTCTATTCAGCTCTACGTTTTGGCCTGTATTGGCTTTCTAACGACCTCATCATGTCCCCGTTCACTCCCCTCCAGCTACTCGCAGCTCTGGCCAGTGCAGGAGCATCCGTGGTCTCTGCGCACAGTTTCGTCTCTAACATCAACATCGATGGCCGTTCCTACCAGGGCTTCCGTCCGCTGCCCGGTTATCAGAATCCGGCCCTCCTGACGGCCTGGTCGACCACGGCCGAGGACCAAGGCTACGTCAACCAGACAAGCTACGAGGGCCCCGACATCATCTGCCACCGCGGCGGCGCCAACGGCCACGGCCATGCCCCCGTCAAGGCCGGAGGCCAGATCCACGTCCAGTGGAACGGGTGGCCGCAGAACCACCGGGGGCCCGTTCTGGACTACCTGGCCGACTGCGGCGAGTCGGGCTGCGAGACCGTCGACAAGACTCAGCTCAAGTTCTTCAAGATCAGCCAGGCCGGACTGGTGACGCCGGCGTCGAAACAGAAGGATGGCAGTGGCGCGCCGTCCTTCGGGTACTGGGCTAGCGACCAGCTCATCGCCAATAACAACTCGTGGGTCGTGGAGATCCCACCTCGGATCAAGCCTGGGTTCTACGTCCTGCGAACAGAGATCATTGCGCTGCACAACGCGTCCTACTCAGACGGCATCCAGAACTACCCGCAATGCTTCAACCTCGAGATCCAGGGCTCTGAGGGAACCGAAGTCCCCGCCGGAACTCCCGGAGAGAGTCTGTACCGGGCGAGCGACCCTGGCGTCCGGCTCAACATCACCACGGGGGTCCAGAACTACCCGATTCCGGGGCCGACTCTGATCAGTGATGCGGTGACAGCATCACTCAGCCACCCAGTTCCCACGGCATCGGGAACGCCCATCACGGCCGATGACTTCGCCCACAAAGCTTATGCTCCCAGGGACAATGTGATCGCCTCGGCCACAAAAGCGGCCGTAGCGAATGATGCGAAGGGCCACTCACGAGTCATGGGCCGTCGTTGGTATCACCAAGGGCAGGGTTTCTAGAGCACCTGTGCGGGTCGTAACTTGAACCCCATATCCTGTGGCTCTCGCCAGTGGGACAGAAGACATGATTCGTGTACATAGCTTACCGTTTTTACCCGGATTGTATATATCGTTTGCTGTGAGAACTGCGCAGCTCGATTATGGTGAGCCGCCCAATGCGGCAGGGGCCCGCAGCCCACCATGAGCAGTAGTAGGCCTGTCAGATTTGGCGTCTTCTCATCAGAGCCGATGTAGCATGCCGTTGCACTACGCATCGCACTCTATCTCAGGTGCAATGCAGCGGGATGCTACCGAAACTCCCATAACGTTACATATTACTTATTGAGCCGACTTAGCCCTCGCCCCTGTCCATGCGGGGTGCAGATTGACAACCCGTTCACATGGTGCGCGTGAGGTTGCCGCATCATTACCCGGGGTGTCCCAAGTTTGGCTCCTTTCGCCAAATCTGGACGGCGGGACCCCGTCATGACCAATCGGCAAACCCCCCTACCTCCCTATCGAATGCAACTTTGCCGCAGCTGTCTACCGGAGATATACTCATATAGATGACGCCTTCAGTGTGTATATATATGAGATGGCGAACGACGACGATAGGAACTGATTTGCTGTATTCCAACCCAACGGATCTCGACACATTGTGCCACTCGGACGACTCTTCACTTGGTCCAAGACAAATCATGGCCCCCCTCAAGAGTCTGCTCGCCCTCGTGGCGGTGTCCGCCTCCCTGCTCGCCCAAACTGCCTCCGCCGCGGCTTCGGCCGGCTGCGGCAAGGAGCCAACGCTGACGGGCACGTCGCCGTACAGCCTGACGGTGAACAACAAGCAGCGGCAGTACTACATCAAGCTGCCGCCGGCGTACAACAACACGCGGCCCTACAAGCTGATCTTCACGTTCCACGCGCTCGGCGGGCAGGCCTCGCAGGTGGTCGCGGGCACGGGCGGGTACCTGCCGTGGTACGGCCTGCCGGCGCTCGACGCGGATAACACAGCCGTCTACGTCGCGCCCAACGGCCTGAACCAGGGCTGGGGCAACGCGGGCGGCGAGGACCTGGCCTTCACGGACGCCATGATCGGCGCGGTCGAGGCCGACCTGTGCATCGACACGGCGCACCGGTACTCGACGGGATTTAGTTACGGCGCGTCCATGTCGTACGCCATCGCGTGCGCGCGCGCCAGGGCCTTCCGCGCCGTCGCCGTGCTCTCGGGCGGGCCCATGTCTGGCTGCACCGGCGGCACGGACCCCATCGCGTGGTACAACCAGCACGGCGTCAGCGACCAGGTGCTGCCCTTCGCGCTGGGCCGGCAGATGCGCGACCAGTTCGTCGCCAACAACGGGTGCACCCAGAAGACGGCGCCCGAGCCAGCCAAGGGCTCCGGAACCCACATCAAGACCGTGTATGATGGCTGCAAGTACCCTACGACTTTTGTCGCCTTCGACGGGCCCCACACGCCCCAGCCCATGGACAAGGGGAGCAGCACCACGTTCTCGGCCGATGAGAGCTGGGCTTTCTTCCAGCAGTTCAAGCAGGAGTAGTATCCATTTCGGATTGACCCGACGGAATGAGGTGTGTTTCCTGCGTCGCGAGGATAATGAGGATTTGCGATGGTTTATGTACGACTTGCGGTTGAGCAAGGTGGCCAAGGATTGGTGAAGGTCTGACATGTTCCGAGAGGTCTCGAGGTAGTCAAGTGAGGCAATAGTATAGACTGAAAACCGGAGCAATGGGTGACGTCTGACCCAACAGTGACTCAACCTGCGAGGCGTTGTCGTTATCGCTTATTATCGTTTACGCTGATGCCCCAAGGCCTGCTCCGTAAAACCTCGTGCGAATTGGGTGGACTAGAAAAGACAGGCTGCCCACCATACATGACCCTCAAGAGATTCAACGCTGCAACGAATCTATGTACGAATCCTCTTCTAAGGTTCGCGATCTATACACATGTCGTTTGAGCCAAGGCCCAGTATCCGCAAGCACCCTCAAAGTGTCCCTAGGTACTTCCGCACGTTCCATGATATTCGAGAGTGAGTCTCCAAAGCTCAGAACTTGCGCTGAGCCCATGGTAACGAGTTCATCGCCCAGTCCTCATACATGGCGCCAGCCTCAAGTAGACGGATGGGCATACAGAACGCACCACTCATCTGCCGCCATGACAGCATGCAAATCCAAGCCATGTAGCACTTTCGTCGCAGCCTGGTCTACTGGGATTCTTGCTCGGTGCTGACGTTTGTCACTGGCTTCAGGGCTGAGTACTTAGTATTCAGAGAATACGTTTCTTGAGAGAACCCTGGGCCATTGCGAGTGGAGAACTCTCCGAGAGCACGCCCACTGCTATATTAGCTGGAAACCAGCCAGTCAGTCACAGTGGGGCTGGACCATGGTTGCGATCGCACGTGGCGGTATTGAGCCTGCCAGCGTGTCGCGTGACATAAACTTAATCCGAAGGTATCTGTGACGCTCAGGAAGTCACGCCACGACAATACGCTTATGATGCGATCGCTTCGATTGCTCTTATCCCGTTTCATGACTGTTTCTTGGGACCGGCCAGTCTCGATCAGCCTCTGCGGCGAGACACTTCCTACCAACGTCGGTACAAGAGTCTGTCTGCGCATGGCTAATGGGTCCCCAATTGCGATTGGCGCTCTTCCACTCATTGCGGCTGATCGGGTGTCTAGTATGAGGTGGCGCACTGATTCCGACCGCCTGCTAAATATGGCCAAGCCTTCTGCGCTGGCCATGGTGCTGTTTTGCTCGTTACATCGGTCGGGGCTAGTGCTGGGGCGGTTTTTTATCGGCCGGATGCCGGATGCCATAGCCGATTCCCAGTCGCTTGCGGCACAGGTGGCGCTTGGTGCTTGATACGAAGCTAGTCGTAGGAATATGGTTAAGCTGGGTTCCGACTGGGGGCCCGTAAATAGACGAGATGGATGTAGACAAAGCTCCGGCGTCTATTGCTGCCCATGGCCCACGGCTGGTCACCAGGCGGGGCTCACAGTCAATCACAATCACATGCTTCCCTATCTTGAGGCTCTCGGCTTGACTTGGGGGCCTCAGCAGTAGCCGCAGCAAGCTGAATGAGCGGCGGACGAATAGTGGTGGTGTGCCTATTATGTCTTACAATTGCTGACATGGCTGTCTCCAGCATCGATTGCGTACATATGCGAATAAGTTTGCATGGCCAATGGTCTTGCCGTATATGACCCGAATTGAGTGGGCATGCGGAAACGCGGATGATGGGGGCCGGGGATCTTAAATCATTGCTTGCTCCATCGATCGATTGCTTCGGCTTGGCTTTCTTGGAGGGACCTACTGTTCAACCTACATAAATCTAATAGAAAGAAGCTTTCAGTGTAGATAAGCTAACATAGCCAGGCGTTGCATTATTCCAAGACAGCGGGCTACGACGCGATATAGTGGCCTACTTAATTAGTAGTAGATAGTAGTTCGGCGGTTGGGCGGGCAAATATTACCCGGTAGCTTGCTTGCTAGCTTACACTACATGAAGAGCCCCAGAAGTGCGCTTTGACGAGACTTCAGACAAACCTCCGACCTCACACCAAAAGCCACACATTTCGACATGCTGCCGCTCATATGAAGCTCGAATAGTATAATTGATTAATATATACACTTGAATAGATTCTGGAATTGTGACAACTAGAATTTATTTTCGCTTTTTCTTATTCTACTTTCTTTCCCTCCAGCAGCATTGCATCGTTGGTCTTGGAGGTGATGTTAGTTAGTCGGACTGTCCACACGAGCCGAGGTCCATTCACCATACATGTATGATGTCTCTTGCTGCTCGCATGATACGACAATGGAGCTCGGGAGCTCAATTGCAATCACCAATTGGCCATGATTTATCAGCTACTGATGAGGGAGAAAGAGGGTGTCCAATTTTGGTGTTTGTCCCAGCGGCCGTGCCACAGTGCCACAGTGCCACAGAGATGCAGATAAACATCTGACATGCTGACGGGCCCCATATGCACCAGAAACATTTCCCGGCGATTTGTGACCTGTAGCGACATCCCATGCTCATCTGTCGATCGCGCGAACATGTCAAGTTTTGCATGATGAAACAAATCATACTTCGAAAACAAAGGCACCTTCCGTTTCGTCGGCTCATGGTGTGTGCCTGTTGGGAGGAACTCGAACCAAACCGAAGGGACGGTTGCGAGACCTACTAAGGAAGTTAGCTTCCCAATGAGGACAGGTGATAAATACATGTAGCTTTAGCGAAGCACAAAATTGGTGCCGAGGTGAAGCGGAGCGCATTATCTATCAGCTATCACAGCTACATAACTTATCTCAGATGTAACGACCCGGTTGGGATAGGGAGAGCCAATAGGTACCGCTCGGCTAAAAGCAGCTTGAGGCGACCCCGACGTAAGACGTAAGGGCGAGCAAGAAGTAGAAGAAGGTTGCCCCCATCTCGAAGCCATAGACGCCAAGGCGCCCTCAGTTATTAAAGTCGAGCCAAGCTTCTGGGCGGCTATGACGGTCGTGCCCTTGCGCCCAATCGGGACTTCGCGCTTGCCGATAAGAGCAGGTAGCAAAGATAGAGAATTACCTGCTATCCGAAAAGAGGTATCTGGCCCGGCTGGGCTGGCAGGGGCTGCAGGGCAGCCTGGCCTAGAAGACTGCCTAGGTAAGCAACTGAATCGTAGCCCGTCTAGAATCCCGTCCTCGGTTTGCTACGATCCGCTAATGAGATAACGGATGGCAAGAATCAGGAATCAAAATTGATTACTACTCATTGGTTAAAGCAAGCATTGACCGTGGCCTGGTCCCAACTTGGTTGATCAAATCGGTCATAGCTTGCTCCCTTGCTCCCTGATGCGCTTGATGCAGATAGTGGCGCGCCCTGGTTTTGGCAGTTTCCAGGGACGTTAGTGGAGTACATCGTCCGTTCACGCCTTTAAAATCGCGCCATGAAGAAATCTAGGGCTGAACGGCGGTTTTGCGATATCTGATACCTACCATCCAGAATGCTATCCATACATCTTAGTAAGGAGCAGAGAAGGGATGCAGGCCTAGCAATCTGGAGGATCGAATGAGGCGCTCTTTGAAACGGCCAACTGCAAAAAGCTCGTTTCGTTTTCGAAAAGAGGCAGTATTGGAGTAGGTAGCAGTACCTGTAGTTGGTTAGCACATGATGATTTGAAGGTGCAGGTCAATTCTCGGAATGTATCCTGTGTAGGGGTTGTATTGCAGCAGGGCAGCAGGCAGTGGGGAGAGGAGGAAGGTGCCGCCGCTGACGGTTTTGTCCCGCTTCCCATACCCACTACACCCACTTGCGCCTACACTTTGTTCAGGAGGTCCGGCCGTTCTCCATTTAGCGGATGCATTCAATCAATCCAACTGACCTATCCCACACCTCAGGCACCACCTCAAATCCAACTGCAATTTGCTTGTTGGCAGGCGTGCAGGATGCTTCCTGGCCTCGCATTGGAGGCTATGTTGCATACATAGCATGATACGGAGTACCTATTTCTGCTACAAGATGGATGCATAGGGACGCAGCCATGTTCGTTCACTTCCCATTTGCCATTCGCGGCGACAACGGCTGTCTCGAGGGCTTGCTGGACCGGTGACCTGCTGTGGCGTTCAGCTGAGTCGAGTGCCTCGGTGGCGGGATGCAGCAAACAACTCCCGGCGCGAAAGGGTGAAGGCAGCCAATAAACCTCATCCTATTAATAAAATGCAGCAAAAACCAGTTACGCTCGCGTGGTACAGCGTCTTGTCTCCTGCGTCTCCTGCATATCCTGTGCATCCCGCCTATCCTATGTACATATCCCCCGCGCCATCGAAAAAGGCTGAAGCACGGTTGAAAACGAGCCAGCAGCTGAACACTGTGCACGGCCAAACCACCCACTTGTTACCGAGACTCACGACTCAACCTTAGACTCCAGTCCCCTGCATCCCACATGCGCTATGTAGCACGCACCTTCTGCTCAATGGCGCTCGCGACAAGCAGCCTGCTGCGTGCGATGCAACCAGATGATCAATTTGCTCGGTCTTTTTCCCGTGTCTCGATTCTCCTGCACCGAATATTCCATGAGTACGGAGTACTCGCCGCCGCAACCACCGCCGCATGCGAGCAGCGGGCCAAGACACCCAATCGCTACAGCTGACGGGCGAGTCGCACACCTTCCCCATCGGGCCAAGTTCCAGATGGATCCTTTCAGATTGGGGCCACCATGCCGGAAGGATGAAGGGGAGGGGGGCCTGCTAGGTGGCCCTGGGTGGCCATTGGGGTTACCTCAAATGGCCTCTAGGATATGAGTGGCAGGGATCTTTATCCTCTAATCGTCCCTCTACCCTTGGCAGCCAGCATTGATTGCTCTGCCAGTCCCCGTTTTGGGGTTGGAGAAGAGATTGGGCCAATATTGTAGCAGCTATGGCCCAGAACGAGAGATTGCCACGCGATCTCGGCTTGCATCTGTATATATAAAACCATTGAGGGTTCCATGCTGTAGGCGGTAGCCCGCGAATCTCTAGCCTTCTGCTTCCATTCAATGCTGCCGTTACTGCTACTGTTGCTGGGTTCCTCGTAACGCATTGAGAGCAGTACACCTGTCGCATTAACTTGCGACTTCTCCCCGAGCACTCCCGGCACGCTTGGTTCTACAATTCACAATGACTACTCCGGTAATTCACGACCACACCGTGCCCCTGGCCGACACGGCCGTCACGGAGCGCGATGCCAACAACTACAAGGAGTCGCTGGCGCCCAAGCCACCCGTCTCGGACGATAGCGATGGCGCCCACCGCACCACCACCGGAAAAGAGGTGCTTTCACCTCCCAAGTTGTCCGACGACACCAACGAGAAGGATGCTGTCATGAGGGTCAGCGAGGCCGAGCAGGAGGTCGAGGTGTTCGATCTATACCAGCCCCTCCCGGTCCTGAAGGGCGTGCAAGAGGAGCCGTACCCGTTCACCATCCGTGCTGTCATCACTGGTATCGTGTTTGGCTCCTTGATCAACGCCGCCAATGTCTACCTGGGTAAGAACACACCACACCAACCTACGCATTCCGTTCCCAAGCTGTCGTCTTTCTAACCGCCGGGCACATGCACAGGTCTCAAGACGGGCTTCACTTTCCCCGCTGGCATGTTTGGTTCCATCTTCGGTTTCGCGATCCTCAAGTCCATCTCCAAGGCTGTGCCCGAAAACACCCCGATCTTGGGCGGTTTCTTCGGTCCGCAGGAGAACAGTATCATCCAAGCTGCCGCCGTTGGTGCTGGTGGTCTAAGTGGCATGTTCGTCGCCGCTTTACCTGCCATGTACAACATGGGCCTGCTCAAGACTCCCCAGGAAGACTTCGGTCGCATTCTCACCCTCACCCTGGTTGGCTCCTTCTTCGGTCTCTTCTTCGCCGTCCCACTGCGGAAGTTCTTCGTGATCAACGTCGCCCGCGAGCTGAAGCTCATGTTCCCCACTCGTAAGTCCTGCGAATTATCCAATTTTGATGGATAGGCAGTCGCGATCTAACCATGAACATAGCGACCGCTACCGCCCTGACGATTCGCTCTATGCACGCCGTCGGATCTGGCGCCGCCGAAGCTCTGGCCAAGGTTAAGGCGCTGGGATATGCTTTCACTGGAGCAATCACTCTCCGCGTCGTGTCTGATTATGCCCTGGGTATTCTCTGGGATTGGCATATCTTTACCTGGTTCTTCATCTGGGGCAACTACAACAACTACGCCATTGTTATTGAGAATTGGGGTTGGTGGATCGAATGGACACCCGCTTTCATCGGTATGCTCACAAGTACATCTTCAAGTCATGTCCCTTAACTAACTCCTTTAGGTTCTGGTCTCCTGGTCGGTCTTAACGTTGGTATCTCTTACTTCCTCGGTAGCTTCGCGGCCTGGGGCATTATTGGGCCCCTGCTTATCTACACTGGCGAATGCGTTGGCGTTCCACTTACTTCCCCCGAGGATGGGGAGCTTCACGAGAAGTGGAACAGGGCCGTCTCTTATTTCTCCATGTCCAATATCAACGACCCGGATGTCCTTCCCAGTCCCCGATACTGGCTCCTGTGGCCTGGTGTCATGGTTTTGCTTTGCTACTCGATGGCCGAATTCATATTCCACTGGAAGATTCTCTGGTTCGGCGTGAAGTACGCGTGGGTTGATACAGCAGGCACCATCAATGCATCCTTGACCAAGCGCGGTAAGGCCAGCCCTTGGCTCGAGAAGCAGTCTCACAAGGCAGTCAACGACAGTGGCGCTCTGGTCGAAGATTTCGCAACCCCAGATCAACAGGTGCCCGTGTGGGCCTGGTCCCTTGGCGCTCTTGTTGTTATCATCGTCTCCGTCATCATCTTCGAGGCTCAGTTCCACATCAACGGCGGCCTCGCTGTCCTGGCTTCGATCCTTGCTCTCATCTTCGCGTTCATGTCCATCCACGGTGGTGCCGTCACGGACGTCACACCTCTCACCGCTTCGTCCAAGGCTTCCCAGCTGGTCTTCGGTGGCGTTACCAAGGGCCACGACCCGCACTCGGCGCAAACCGCCAACTTGCTTGCGGGTACCATTGCTTCGTCTGGTGCCGACATGTCTACCGCCCTGACCAGCGATTTCCGAACCGGTTTTCTGCTGCGCACCCCGCCCAAGCTGCAGTTCTACGCGCAGTGCTGTGGCGTCACCGTCGCCATGTTCCTTGCGCCCGGCATTTTCATTCTGTTCAGCAAGGCGTACCCCTGCATCCTCGACCTGTCCAACGAGAAGTACAAGGGCCACTGCGAGTTCCCCGCCCCCTCCGTCACCGCCTGGAAGGCCGTCGCCGAGGCCGTCACGGCGCCCCAGTTCCGGATCCCCCTGAGCTCGGGCATCTTCTCCATCGTCCTCGGCGTCGTCTGCGTGTTCCAGGTGGCGGTGAAGCGCTACTACCTCGTCGGCGCCCGCGAAAAGTACCGCGACTGGCTGCCCAACTGGATGTCCATCGGCGTCGCGTTCGTGCTGCCGGCAACCCAGTACTCGACGGCCATGCTGATGGGCGCCGTCATCTCCCACGTCTGGAACAAGAAGAGCCCCGTCAGCTGGGACCGCTACTGCTTCGCCGTCGCTGGCGGCCTGGTGGCCGGCGAGGGTCTCGGAGGTGTCATCCAGGCTATCCTGACTCTGGCCGGCGTGGGCGGCAAGATCAAGGGCTCCCAGATAGCGTGCCCGGTCGACTCCTGTTAAGAATAGGGAACGGGAATAGCAATGAGTTTATGGTGAATAACAAAAAGTCGAAGAAAAAAAAACCATGATGAAAGAAGAGCGCAGGCCTGTCTATCGGCAGATCCTCGAAAGACAAGACGCTTCCGAGAAGCTTCTTGCTGGCTTGGATAATATACACATACACACTAATGTTCGAGAGAGTTACTGAGGACTTGTGTTAATGAGCGTGAACACAGTGGTTTTCTCCATGGCCTTGTTGGAACGATATATATATACCCTCCTAGTTCAATTCAGTTCTGATCTATCTACTCAAGACGAGTAGAATACAACGTATTCCGTATGTGACTGTTGATATGGTGGGCGAGGTAGAGGCATGAATATGTTTATTACTTGAGTTGCACTCTATGTCTACATCACCTGGCTCGTAATAGCTTATGGGATAATACAGAACAGGCCAGCAAGAGAGGTTGGCGGCAAATTAGGGGCAAATGTGTACGAGGTCGCAAGTATGAGATAACACAGAGGGCAGAGAGCACAAGACTGGTTGGTTATAGGAGATTCCCGAGTCGAGGGACTTGACATACACAAAGCAAAGGCCGAGAGGGAAAAGCCAGGCAAGTAGAGGAGGCGGCAAAGGGAGAATAAAGAGCTACATGTTAGCAAGCATAGCCTCGAATCACGCCGACATGACCACGTAACCCACGATAATTGCTATAAGGTAGGCTGCTTTTTTATATGAATATATCACCGACCCCTTCCATGCACATACAACGCTCGCTAAAGAGTGACTCTTTTCCCATGTACATTCGCAGTTCAGCTTGCATATGAGTTTTCCTTTTCTATATCACCCTCGCCCAACAGATACCTCCCTTACTATATGGATCTTTACACAGGATTTTATGTCACGGTATCGTCATCGTAGATTGGTACTAAGAACATATCCTCTTAATAATATAGATTCAAACTCAACAGTAACTGTATGCACCTTGTTCGAATTTCTCAAGATATCCGGAGTGCTCAGCTTCTAATCTTTAGTTGTGGTATGCAGCAAACACAGAATGCCCATACATACCTGAATACTATGATCCCAGCCAGATACAACTCACTCTTAGATACGCGTAACGCGAATGGCCTACTTCAAGCGTCGTCAAGTCGAATGGTGATCTACTGCTCTCCCTCAACCCCAGAAGTAGGGATTCATGTGATCTATTCCAGGGGTCGGCAGTCTTGTATCACCAAAGAACTTTCCTTGAGACGATCAGTAAGGCTATGAGGACTGACGAAGGAGGCTTGAATATGGAGACAACTGACCGGGTTCATCACCGGCTTGGCGTGACTTGATTTGACCGGCTGCTGGGGTTTGCCACCATTATCACGTCCTTGAGCAGGCCGTATGCCGGAGTTGTCGTCCGAAAACTTGAGTATGCTGTGCGACAACTTATGACAACAAGCAGCATCTTATTCAATTTCATCACGAGATTGGGGTTTCGCATGGGCACCAATATACACCACATGACTGGGACCATAGTGGTCCAGATCACACACGGTTCTCAATATGGCTCTGGTAGCTCGGAACGGGCCGCTCTTTATGGACTTATTTCAACCACTCTTCGGCTGCTCTGGAAATAAGCTAGTGATTACTGCTGGATGACGCAAAACAAACAAATAGTGCCTACTGGAAAGGAGCATGGGCATTGCGACAGCCCGGTGCGAGATGGCCGATAGGTGGCAGTGTAGTAGTACCCAACATCCCGTGGCTGCTAAGCGCCCATCGGAATTATCCTTATTGCTTACTTGCAGCTGCTGCACGAGCGGAGGGATGCTCACTGGTCGTGGGCATGGCGATGGTATTGTCGTGGACTCTGGCAATTGGGAATGACGACGATGACATGCAGTTGCAGGTCTTCTCATAGGATAGGGTTTATGCGCTGGCTGGGTCGGGCATCGCTGGCCCCGAACCCACTAACCAAGCCCAGAGCCTCCGGGGTTGGGTGGTCTGAGTCAGTACAGTCAGTGCACTGCACTCAGCTTTAGGCAATGCGGCCGGGAGGATGCGGAGAAGGCAAATCGAGATTGGGTTAAGTTGCCAGGTGGAGTGGTAACTCTCGATATACCACAACCTGGAATAAGGATCACTCATAATCGTTGAAACGCATCCCACTGATGAAACTGCTGATGACCAAGATCCCAGACTCCAGAGAGCAATTGCCGCCAAAAAAACAAGAGAAAAGTAAAAGCACCATGGGATTGTTCTGGGCGTCGCCTGAGACTTGAGACTTGAGACTTGAGACTCGATCTGGACCCTGGACAGCTGCCGCAAGATGACGTCACATGGGCAGCAGATCACCCCCCATCAGGCGGTCAGCTCCCACACCACTCCTGACTTCTTTCCTTTTTCCCCTTCCCATCGGGCTGCAATGAGGCATCCCATCCCAATACCAACTGCCGACTGCGGAAATATGATCTGATCTGCACCCCCCTAACACCTACAATTAAGCCATCCCTACCTACCCTTGACATTAGTTCTTTTCTTTCGCTTTGTGTCATTCCTGTGACTCGAAAAGAAGCAAAAGAAAAAGTACTCATCAGATCAGCCTCATTCCTTCTTGTCATATTCACTGGCAGAAAGAGACATGGCGTCTTATTACGACTACCCACCCCGCGAGATCGCGGCTACGACTACGGCGGTCCCCCGCCCGTCACTGCCGCCGATCCGTATTACCCGGACCCCGCCGCCAGCACGCGACGCCCGCGCAGAGGCTCCATCCTGGTCGACCCAGCCGAACGAGACCGCGGCGGCGGCCCGCGTCGCCGGCACCGCTCGCACTCCCAGGTCCGCCTGCAAGAGCCCGAGCTGGACGACAGCAGCGACGACGACGCTCGCTACCACCCCAGCAGCAGCAGCAGCAAACCCCGTAGAGGGGCAGGCGGCGGTGCAGGAGATCCCGGCCGCAAGGTCCGACACCGCGACGGCCGCGGCGACGCCGACAAGAAGATGAGCAGCAGCAGCAGCGCTCGCCGGCCCAAACCCAGAACCCGGGTCTCGGACCTCGAAGAGAAGGACGGACCGCAATTCCGCGACTTCCGTGCCCGGCGCGACGGCTTCGAGGCAGAGGAGGGCAGGACGCACCGCAACCTCAAGTCGTCGCGCGGCGATAGGGCCATCTACGATGATGGCGATGAGAATGATCCCTACGGATTAGGTGGTGCAGGAGGACCAGGAAGAGACAGCCACGCGCCCCCGCCTGCTGCGGCAAGCCGCCGAGGCGGGCCAGACCCATACGATGTGGCGCTGGGTGCGGGAGCTGGCGCTGCTGGCGCTGCTGGCGCTGCTGGCGCAGCTGCCGCCGCATCCGCGCGGTCGGGGCGCAGGCATGAAGAACCCCGGAGGCCGCGCGACAGGCCACCACCCACATACCACGACAATATCGGTGACCGAGGGTACACGTCTGATGCACCCAAGAGTCGCCGCAACAAAGACCGCTCCGCGCGCCAGAGCCTGCCGCCGGATTACAGACGGGACAGGGACCGAGGCGATCGCTACGGCGAGGCAGCACCTCCTCCGCGAGGCGAGCCTCCTCACACGTCGCGGCGTCGCTCCCCACCGCCCGCGACCTACAAGGGACCGTCGCCAGAGCGCGACGGTGGGCGATACGAACCGCCGCCGCCGGCCCCATCGGCGTCTTCGCGTGGTCCAGGTCACCGGCGGGGAGCTAGTCTCCTCCCAAGGCCATGTACGACGACGATCCATACGGCGGCCGTGGCGAGCCTGTGCCTGCGCGCAGTGGTTCCACACGCCACCCCCGCGGCGGCGCCGCCGAGGAGAAGCACCGGGCGCGGTCCGCGGCGTATCCCCACGACTTCCACGACCGCCACGGGGGCGGACCGCCGGGAGGGAGGAGTCGTCATCACCCCCGTGACCCGCGCGCCCCTTACGAAGAGGTGGCAGACCCGCGGCGGCCCAGAGGCAAAAGCCACGGCGGCCCCGGCGGTTCTGGCGGGCGGGGCGGTGAGGCCGTGAAGAAGGAGCGCACCGTCCCGCCGTGGGCCAAGAAGGCCGGTGGGTTCCTGGTGTCGACGGCGGTGCCCATTATCAAGCAGGAAGGGGAGAAGTATCTCCGCAAGGAGATGGAGCGACGCCTCCAGAAATAGAAGAAGGAAGATCGTAGGCCGGGCAAGAAGAAGAAGAAGAAGAAGAAGAAGGAAACAGCTGCTACTCTCCCCTCTGCGCGGGTCTGCCCTGCCCTGCTCCACTCCTTCATTTTGATGATGATGATGATGGTGAGAATGATGATGATGAAATTTGAGGTCATGACATCTAAATGAGGCTTGTTTCTACTTTTGGTTTGGTTCACGAATTTGGGCAATGACGTTCGGAATTTGGGAAGATGCACTTTATATGTCGTTATGAGAAATATTTTGTTGTACAGATAGCTCACCTTTGTCCACTTAGCTGGTCACTCGCTTTATCATAAATACAGTATATATACCATGCACGGATACTTCGTCTTTTCCCTCTTTACACTCGCTAGGTCCAAGGGAGTCCTCGGCTAGAATATTTGCACATGCACGCTGGCGCTGGTGCACTCTGCCACCTACAACGCCCTTACTACGAACCTACGTTATGGCTTGTGGCAGGCATATGACGGGGATGCTAGGATGTTCCAAGAGAGTCAGGGGGGGCTTTCGTTTCGACACATTGTAGAGAATAAACCAATGTGCTAGACGCATCTTAGTGGGACGATGTGGTTACTGGCTCCGTGGTTGCAGGTCGCTCGAGGCAGAGCAATTATCGTGGGGATCCACGTCGCTTTCAATGGCATAGTAGCGACCACTTCAGACTAGCTTCAGATTCCCGCTTTGGAAACCAAAACCTCTTCAATAGTCAAGTGACAGCTACGAATTTGGAAACAGAAAGAGAAAACAACTGAAAAGAACAATAAGCATGATCGGCATTCCAGCTCATGTGCCGCGGGTCCAACGCAACGCAATGCTTTCTGCGCGCCGGCTTGCATGTGTCAGTTCAAGAAACGTCACACTGAGTTGAGTCTGGATGGTTAGTAGAAATCCTAGCTAGACCAAAGGCCAAGTGGTCTTCTTGTTTTGATCCATACCAGGTTAGCCCAGCAGAAACAACGAATAGGACTTCAGCGATGCAACTACCATGGGTCGACGTACGTGCTCCTGCCCTTCTTGCAGTTTTGTTGTGTGTTCCTCCCTCCTAGGACTGAGGAATGAGGATGGGCTATGACAGTTTGAGAAGTGTTCTGCCTGTATGGGGTGTGGACTAAGCGGGAGCAACGGCCTTGCTTCAAACAGTTGAGCGCAGGAAAGTATTTGTTGCGCAAACTAAAGTGATTAAGCCTCATTCCAGGCTATAGGCATGACCTCTATGACTCTCACCAGATTGGGGGCCAGTTTGCTGCAACCTGGAAGCTAGAGATCACTGGTACATCATGCTCTGAGTCTACCTCGTCACTTACTTGCCGTGCTGTTTGATGGTGGACATCAAATAGGGGTAACTCTTGGATTCCTGTCCACCCTCTGCCACCAACAATTCATTACATGTGCTCTGCCTACCGCATTTTGCTCAAACGTGAATGGAAACCAACAGGATAGATCACTGTGCAGTGCATGTGTATCCAGAGAATGCAGCAGAGATAAGACATGCCAGCAATTTCATCATGACTGGTTTGGCTTGTATACTGAGGTAACCGTCATGCTGGTCTCTGATTTGGCAGTGTGCGTTGTTGCTGTCGGTTTGTTTAGTGACATACGCATTTGCACTCGTTTGCAAAAAAGAAAATGTACATATGCCTCCAAGCCAGTGTTGCCTTTTAGACATGCTATATCAAACGCTCGACTTATTAACATGACCCTGCTGGTTGCAATGTGATATAAGTAGGATGTATTTCCTGCTACGAAACATCTTTTATTCTCTCCTCCTCACCAGACAGCTTCACGAGTCAAGATCTCTCTGCCTACTTGTAACTTGCCACCTCAACTTCCCACAACACCTGCAATCTACACTCTCAACCCCACCCACCAACCAACCAACAATCGTCAAGATGTCTTCCGACAACATTGCCAACAAGGGAACCACCAATCCCACCACCACCGAGGATGCCTCCCGCATCCAGTCTGCCGAGGTACGTACTACTGCTACTGGTAACGACCCTAACAGCCACAACCCTGACCACCCCCGCCCATCTTGCTCCCCCCCAACGCCCCCGCCGCTCCATCGGCAATCTCCCCCCTCTCAGCCCCGGCACAGCGTCGATAGCTGAGCTCCTCCGCTCCGCCCTGGCCCAAGACAACGCCGACGACGACGACGGCGACGACACTGACGTCACTTCTCCCACTTCTACTACTACTACCACTACGCACGGACAAGGATGCAGTACTGACAATGCGGATTCGTCATCGTCCCCTCTCCAGGCCAAGTCCGGCACCCCCGAGCTCGGGCCCGGCAGCTTCGCCGCCCGCGCCCAGAGCGCCGCTGCCAAGAACGCCAGCCACAAGTCGGCTGGTGACAAGGCCCCGAGCAGCGGCGGTGATCAGAAGGGAGGATCCCTTATCTAGGAGTAAGGACGACTTCGGTTCCGCAACACAGCTACCCCGTTCTTCTTGAGAACACGTCAAGGAAAATGCAAGAGCTAGGGGAGAGGGGATGGAAAATGGGGGAGAAAACTAGGTAGTCTTGATGGCAAGACGCATGGGTTTCCTTCCTCATATCTCAAGGGACTCATGAGACAGGAACACTATTTCCCCCTTCTTCCATTTATGTTTTAGTTGTTTATGCGCAACCGAGGTCTCCCTGCAAGGGAGGTGAGAGAGAGAGAGAGAGAGAAGTCCTTAGGATGGGAAAGTCGGTTGGATATTTGCATGTCATGTCACTTATTTCATGGATCACGCTTCATGTATCGACAACGACATCATGAACTACTGGTCACCGTCACTAGCTAGCTAGATAGGGATGACATGCAGACTCGAAAACCCGACCCTTGTTGCTCCTTGATGCATAACGTCTCGTGACTATATTTAGAAACTAACAGAAACTCATACGCTTGTTTCCACAGTAATAGATCTGCCAATTGCGTTCTAGGCCCATTAAAACGCCCAGGTACATAAAAGTATCTGAAGATAGTGACAGCAGCAGACTTGAAAGCCCCAAAGGCGAGTTGATTCACAGGAAAGAAGCAAATCACAACCAAATAAGGCAATGTAGACTCTAGACGTTGGTTTATTATTTTCTCTCCACTATATTAGCGATGACCGACCAGGCGAGTACGCTCTTGTGGCGCGCATGCATGCATGGGTTATATCGTAAGCTGTGACATCGCCACCGAAAAAGAACCGCCACCAACTAAAACCATCGAAAACGAGCCTCAGATATCCTAGACCCTACTCATAGTCGAGAACCGCACGGATCATGCTCGCCAAATACCGTTGAACTACGTAAGCTAGTGTTACGTCTTTGCCATTAAATATCTGGGAGTTGGCCGCCGCGAGTAGTGGAATGTTTATGTGCCGCTAAGTTGAAGGGAAGACAAATTGCAATCGCTAGATCATCGTCCTAGGCTGAGTGCGAGGCAGCATATCTTCGTATCGGTTGCCCCGGACGCTGTATTTGTCGTCGTGCGAGGATCGTCCCTGGTAGGCTGCCTTAGGAGACCGAAGCGACGAGTTGGACGACTTCTCGTTCATTACTGGTGCGGTGGCAGGGAAGGGGAAATCCAGGGCAGCGGGAGACTCGACGTCTTCGGCGTAGTGTCTTCCGCCTGCGACCGGCTTGGAGATGTTGCAAGGCAGCGGGCTGCGTGTGGGGCGGGTCGGACTTTTGGCCGCGTTACGGCTATCTCTTCTGCGTCGCATCATGATGCAGCAAAGGGTAATAGCAGCCATGACGACGACGACACCGGCACCGGCACCAATGCCGGCCTTGGCTGCAACGGAAAGGCCCTCGTTCGAGTCTTCTGTTTCCTTGCTCGCATCTTTGCTGCTCGTAGGAGACGCAGTGGAAGCGGCAACACCGGCAGCGTGGGACGAGGCCGCCTGAGACAGTTAGTTATTGCACTGTAACGAAGCACAAATAGACTTGGGTAAACTTACCGAGCTGACATTGACGGTGTCACTTGGGCTATCGGCGGACGCCGCAGATGCTCCAGTGGTTGGCTGAGAATTCGCACCCGAGGTTGCGTCGGCTTGAGTACCTGTCGCTGGTTGGCCGGTTGCGGAAGGGACCTTGGCCTCGGGCGAAGCGGTATCAGTCTTGGCTGGGTCAGCCGTCGTTGGAGCCGGAGCAGGAGCAGGAGGGGCGGTGGTCGCAGGTGATGCGGCTGGGGCCGGAGCAGCCGGAGCAGCCGGGGGAGCAGTGGTGGCAGGTGGAGCTGCGGCAGCTACAATCGATTGGTCAACAAACCAGCCGGAACAAGTCGATGATGTGGTTGGTTATGGGTGCAACTTACCGGTGAATGGCTGACATTGCTCGTTGGTGTATGTGTCAGAGGCCGCGACCTGTGCGTTGAGAGCATCGCCAGTCAAACCACATGCTTGGGTGATGCAGTCTCGAACGCCAAACTTGAGGTTATCGCCTGAGTGACAAGCACAGTTCTTATCTTCGAGCTTGCATCCTAGGCGGGAGGGATCGGCAAAGATGTTGACCACGCACCCTTTCTGTAGCGAATGTGTTAGCCGCTGCGGTGGTTGACCAATCAAAGGCGGGCAGCAGGGCTAAACAGGGAAACCAAGACCAATCGAAAAAACGTACCGCACAAGCATTCATGTCACCCTGGGCTAAGACATTGCCCCAAAAGAGAGCCACCACGAACAGTACTACACTGGGAACCATGGTGCCAAATGACCAGAAGGCAAAGCGATCTGGTCAAAAGGATAGAATCGAAGATATTCGGCGATTCCTGGATAGGATCTCGCGCGGGTAAGATGGGTTAGGAGAAGTGTGTTTGGTGTAGTCGGTGGCTCGAAGGCGCAGTCAGACGACGTAATAAGAGAGAAAGGTGGAAAGGTTAATCAAGATGATTAGGCCGCCCAGCGATGAAGAAGAAGAAGAAGAAGACGTGGGGATTTGAAAGGGGGTATCTCGAAAAAGAGTCCGGTCAGGAAAGAACCCGATTGACGAAAATGATTTGAAGCTGAATGAGAATGAGAAGGACGAAGCGTGAGTAGGACGAATTTCAGCAGAGTACCACAACGCTTTTCATGGCCGTCCAATCAGTCGGTGATGTTCGTGTTTCGCGTCCGGCGGAATTGGCAGTGACTAGCACTGATGGCCAGAGAAAAGGCGCTGTCGATGACGAGGCAAGAGATAATCGGTCGTGAGACTGGGTTACTCAAAAAGGTATTCGTGTTTTTACCCTTCGTCGCAGCAGCCCAGACGATTGCGTCAAGTGATGCAAGTCGTCCCAAGGTGGATTGGAAATAAGATGTTGCGTTTGCAGCTCTAGGCCGCTAAAGAAGTGAATGCAGGTGGGTGATGGGCCGAATATCAACCAATAGCCCAGCTTACTAAAAGAAGGCCTGGGTATAATGGCAATATGTGCCGAAGAAAGATGATGTCGCCGACGGGCGTTGTGAACACAGTAAGGAAGGTAGGTAAGGTCGGGTTGGTGTGTTTGGAAAGTGAAAGATGGAGAAAGCGATCGGTCAGTCGGAGGGGGAGCTCGGGGGATGGGTGGGTGCGGATTAGGCAGGACCGGAACTCCAATACTCGATACGTGTGCAACACCGACGGAGAGAGGCGAGATGCGGGATGCAAGGCATGCGAGGCAGGAGAAGCAAGAGCAACCGAATTATTACACGAAGCTGAAGAAGAGCCAGAAAGGGAGGGAAAGGAGCCCGACTTCTGACAAGGTCCCCAGGCCAGGTGGGCTTGTTGGCTTTTTCTATAAGACGAGCAGCGCCATAGTACTGCTGCCACGGAAAGCACCAAGGGTCAACAGCGATGGCCACTGCGGAGGGGGGGCCGGGTGATGGCGGTTGGCCTCCTCCTAGCTCCCTAGCTGTCAGAAGTCAAAAGGGCCCAACTGGCCTTGTCCAGCCAGTGGCCCAGTCAGTAGGTGGGTTTGTTAGTGGGGGGGCTTGCTGGTGGGCTTGGTTCATGCGACGGGGGTGGAAAATGCCAGAGGGGAAAACACCCTCCTCGAATCAATTCGCAAGTTGCTTTTATGTACCTAATTGATTGACCAGAACTGAGGATAACCTCAGTGTTCTTCCAATCTATGGTTGCGCAGATGAAAAGCAATCCACGCGTAATCTTGCTGTTGGCCCTACTGGAAACGCGATCGCCTGCTTCATACATGCAATTACAATTAGTCCATATTCCATGTTGGGGTGCTGAGGTGATCATAACCATAGGGACAGACGACACACACAGTGCCGTCTTTGCGACGTCGACCGAGTACATACATAAAGCTGCACAATCTTGCGCCCCTGGCTATGGCGGAGATGGTGTAATGTATCCTTTCAGAACCACGCGGACAGACGTGATCATCCGCGATGATGATATCAACTTCAAACTACTACTATATACAAAGAGTTTGAGAAAGCCTGAAGGCCCCAAACCCGTTGCTACCATGCCCCGTGTGTTCCGTCTTCCCGAGCCGAACCATTGATTCACCCACCACACGAGCGAGCACGGATATTTACTGATGGGAATGGTTGCACCGCCAATGGGCAATGGGCCCCAATGGCTGTGGAAAGTCGACTGACAATAATGTAATTTGTGCAAAGTATGAGCAATGGGCATGTTTCTAGCTACCCGCCTCGGCGTAATATGGGCGCGACGAGCACCTCTCATGGCATGGCAACCGGATAACCCCATTCCTTATTTCATTTCTTACCACATAGTATTATAGATAGTATTTTGCCTGGGCGGTCACCAATGGCTTGTGGCTAAATTTTGCTCCTTGGCTGCTAATATGTCCGTATGCTTCGGAAAAGATATCCAAGGGACCCGCAATCTCGATTCGCAAGTGAATACGTGTTTGTGCGTTTGAGTGTGCTGAACAAAACAAAGAAGCAACGTCGACGAGACTGAAGATCAAATGACGTACTGATAAATGTACAGAAGAGTAAGGCATCCTTATCTCTTCAGCCGATGGCAGTGTGAAGGCGAGAGAGAAGCATAGAAGATTGCTTGCATATGGGTGACAGGGTCCAACGACCCCTCAATCAAGATGGAACTCGCTTACCCAGCCAAAAGTGGGTGATCGTCCCCAGGGAACCACTCAGCAAGCCGGGACCCTTGAACACACCACCCTCGCACCTTGACTCCCTCCGGCCAAGCCTTCGCCAATCCCGTCTCCTACCTACGAGGATCGCATTTCTAACCGCATCATCCATTATCCGGATAATACCCTTTGCGGTAGCTATGGACCGTTGGCTAGGCCGGACCGGACCGTCGCTGGCATTGAAGTTGCCTAGCAAACAGCAGCAATAGGTGATGTGAGATGCGGCCGAATGGACAACCTCCACGTTGGGTGGCTTAGGATTCTTGTATACTTTGCACCGAATCCTGAGCCGCACATAGAGAGCACACGAAGAAGGGATTGCCCAAAAGAGGCAGCAGTACTCCGTACATAGGTTCTGACCCAACTCCGGATCAATCACGACCGACTGACTGGAGCAAGCAGAGCCGGGTTGTGTTCCTTGTCTGGACAAGAGCGCCGTTCCCTCATTCATGCCCTGCGCAAACATTTATGCGCAAACCGTCCGAACAATACGCCCCTCAGGCCCTCCACTGTGACCGAATTCTGGAAGACAAGTACTCCGTAGCAGCTAGCCACTCAGCAGTCATGGAGAAGCATCGTAGAATCAAGTTCTGGAGTTCTGGACGCATTGCAGCGCGCTTGCAGTTCCTTTCCCTCTGTGGGTTGGAATCTGAGTGCGATCACACAGTCAGTCCCCCAATCAGCGATGTAACTTGCCTTAGCAACTTAGGTAAGATGGGCCAATTGCCAGGCGCTAGGAAGGACGTGGTTGGTTCCACCGAGCCGTTACAGAAATGCCCCATGTCAATTTCGACCATCAATCAATCATACTCCAGTCTTACTTTATTCTTAGATTGCCTGTAGATGACCGCTGCGTCTTTGGCGGTGCCGACATGCTGGTCAAATCCAGAACCAAAATTATTTGAGGCGCGTCCAGTCGGCATTCAGTGGTGGGAGGAGGCACAATAGACACGATACGATACCTGCGTTGTGCTGTCGTCGGTTTCTCGCACCAGGTTGCCAAACACCCCTCAAATCCCACAAAGGAAGGCACTCGTTTCACAATCTAGCCAGCGTCCAGGTTTGCTAATAAGGTTTGATGAACAGTTCACTGTGTGATAAACAGTGATGTGTCAAGCTGTCAACTTGGCCATATTTGCAATTGCAATGCAAAACGAGAAAACCAAACATTTTTCCTGGCATCAATGCAGCTGAGAGTGGTCAGTTTATGTACATGTATGTAAGCTTACACACTCCCACCACTTACCACTGACATGTTCCTATCTTTACGCCATGGTTAGACGGCTGCGCAGCTAATAAATAACAGGTCAACTTGGCCATCGAGCCGTTTGTTCAGCTCGTCACTATCTTTTGCATTAGCTTCGACAAAGTGAGCAAACTACCCAGCGCCCCCTAACCCCATTGCACCTGGCGTCCGATTAATATATCTCCTGAACTGGTCAAGTGATGGGTGCCTGGCTTCGATTCACCGCAGCGCGATGGGCAGTTTAGTGTTTCGGATACTGATTACTGTTAGAGCGCCCCCCCATCCCCCCCCCCCCGCCTGCCAGCCCGTCACAAAATGGTACGGTAAGATGACGTCCCACTCACCCAATCTAAAGATGATCTTTTTCTTTTTCTCCTAGCGCAGGAGGAATTTACTTATGTATTTTTAGGATGACGACCCTGCGCTGCTCTAGCTCTTGGCTCTCAGCTCGGGATTTTTTAGTAAGAAGTAGGTAGCGTAGCGTAGGCGCTGCTGCACGTGTAGCGCAAGTCTCCTGGATTCCAACGAACGACAATTGTCCGCATCGAGACCCGACACGGCGGGCAAGTCGGTTTCCGGAAACTAGAACTTCGATGTTTCTAGTTTATTCAAGACAAGACGCTTCTGACCTGCCCGACAAGTTTGTCTAAGTCTACCCGGCAGCGCGGGTCACCATTGTTAGCGATAAGCCACTCTCCACAGTCGCATGATCACGTACAGTACACTACTTTTGGCTGGCATACCCCTAGTTCTGTGTGTGTGTGTGAGCATCCAGAACACCCCTTTTCTTATCGGAACTGCTTAATAATAGGAACCGGAAACCACACTCCCTTGCGGCCAGCCACTACCAGAAAGTCATCTCTCATGACTTAATCTGGACGAGGGACCCCTAACCTCTACTCAAGCAGCCATGCCCTAGCCTCAACCAACCCCACTGTCGGGATGATCAGAATGGCCCGAGATGAATCCAATGCCTTCTTCATATGTATTCTCCGCCTTCTGGAGAACAGAGCTATTTTGGGGTGGTCATGCCCATCTAGCAAACGGCGCTGCAGATGGGATTCTAGCAAATATCGATCCCAAAGCAGGATTGCAGATGTAAAGTATCCGGAAAATAGCAACAGCCACGCTCGAAAGGCGTTGATGAAGATGTGTTGATGCAGATAATGCGCCTAGACGCCCTCGGCCAGCAACCTGCACGTCGCTCGCGTAATCTAGGTGGCTCCACATGGGCGGATGGCCAGGCCGACAGGGCTCCACGGAAGAGATTGACCAGCCATGTAGGGAGAGCCTAAGATGATGTTGATGGCATCAATGTTCTCGAGCGCGCTGCTAAACACCTAAGCTAGCTCGCCGAGTGCTCTGATGACGGTTGTCGCCTTCAGGACTGGAGAAGGGGCGGCATCGAGGTCGACGAAGACGAGTGTAGAAGTTGGTTTCTAAATAAAGTCTCAAGGTGGCCGTTGGTTTAGGATGACCCAAAGTCTTGATATATTTGATATAGGATCTACTCCACGTGGCCATTGTGTCCCTTGCGTCAACTCGGCGGTGCCGGACTCCAGATCGAGTACGTGGAGGGTCTGGCCGCTGTATTGTTAGGCCTCCTTTATAAATTTGACGAAATCGATGTTCAGCCAAGTAACTTTCCACTGTCGGCCTCGAGGTTCTTGTAATTCCTAACATCTATTTCTTGTTATGACATGAAAACCCAGAGCCTGATAAGCAGAGTAAGCGGAAATAGCCCCAGGTAGGCCGCCTTCTGGCCATACTTGTTGTTCATCCACCTCGAACCTGTCTAGAAGGTCTCTTGACATCTTGACGGGTTTTCTCCCCCTCCACCCCCCCCCCCTCTTCTCTCTCTCTCTCTCGCTCGCTCAACATGCTCAGCGCCAAGTCGAGGTCGGTAGACTATAGCAAAGTGCCACAGAAGCGGCCACGGACCCCAGGCTCCGTCACCCAGATCTCGAGGCCGGAGAAGTAGTTTTGCGAGCGTTGTTGGTTGAGTTCTACGCGGAACTGCTGTTAAGCCGCTGTACGTTTGACTAGCAATACAGGGGCAAAGCGTAGGCCGTCCTTGACTTACAGGTCACTGGCCCTGGATTGGGGTATCACGATCACGACCAATGGGTAATACACATACTCGACTAATACGTCTTGGTTCCTCGCGTCGAGTTCTGCGAGACATCTATGATCATAAGCTAGAGGAAAAGCGTAGATGTGTGTCTGTATTATTACTATATCGCTTCCTGGGAAGGGCATTCACGCCCCTCACGTCCCGTGCCCCTCTTCGTCTCTGTTGGGGCCGACTTGGCATCGAATTAAAAGTTGATGACTGGAAAGCGTTTCCATAACTTTCAGGTAGCTGGAGTGATATAACCGCACCCGAGATGTCAGATAAACCAAAAGGCATTACAGCTCCGCGCATTTACAGAACAGATAATGGCGGATATTATCTATCATCGAGGTCGATTGATAAGCGAAAGACAAGCAGAGCCAAATATTCGTGACGAATATCCCCGGTCCGAGATACGATATGCCGGAAGACATATTCAGTAGGGACAGAGCTGAGGATTCAGTTTGGTCTCAGTCCAGTCCTATATACTAAAAAGAACGCCTACATAGCCCTTATAGGAACATCTGCTAGGTTTGTATCACTCTGCTACTGCGACCTGTTCTGCCTGGGGCGAGTTCCGACTTGGGGAAAGGCCGCGGAACTCTCGCTTTCTTTAGAGCTATACCTTTTGCTTCAAAGCGTTCTCTCCCGAATCATTTGACCTTTTCACTTCATCGCCCCACACGGTTTGTTGCCTCCCGGCTTTATATCAATGGAAATCCCTTGATCATCGCTCTCTCGTGCCGCGAATTCTTAGCAACACCATCCCTTTCCGGTGTAGCTGGAATAATGGCTCGCGTTGATCATACCAAGCCTTAGACTGGCGGTATCTAAAGCAAACGAGCTGAACACGTTTCACCTGCAGTGGGTGCAGGAGTGGTCGGGATGGCCGACGGTCTACTCGGATGCATATATCGTCCCCCTTGCAGATATTGCAGCTTCCCACAGAGTTTGGCTGGATATGGAAGTTGAGGATACTGAGTATGTTGCGCTGATAGTTGGTGAGTTTCTTCTGGTGGCAAGCTTCCTCTTGGGAACTGGGGAATTTGCGCCTAGGAGAGATGTGGGAAGTTCCAAGCGACAGCGACGACGTCGTTAGGGAGTTGGATCGGACGGGCAGTCCACTGCGAGTTGTGTCGCTGGGGTTTCTCTGCCACAATGCGTTCACGGAGCATCAACAAGCCATGGACCAAGATCCGGTGCCGTGGGTTCAACAAGTGGCCATAGTGATGCCCCAATTACAGCCTTGAAGCATGAACGATGGGAGACAAGGCCATTCCCGGACCCAGAGGAGGAAGCTGATAGAACCAAATGATGTTTGGAAGCACATAGAGCGGCAATGGAGTAAAGATCTCGGTTCTGAGAATTATTCTATCTATAATACATCGGCGAAATTGCATAGTGTCTATTGTTTTACGCTTCAGACAGTTCACAGCTTGCTCTTGATAAACGCAGCCGCATCGGGAGTAAACTGATCGAAATACGTCAGATGCTGATCGATGTCGTTGCCGCTCGAGCACACCGGGTCTTCTCCATTGCACCAAGAGTGGATCTTGTTCGAGTAGACGTTCAAACCTGTTAGCTGAGCGCCGGCACGGGGGAGGATCTGTTTCCACTGTTAGCCGCCTTGCACGATCCTCGAGGTATTTAAAAGTAGATAAGATAGTGGACGACTACTTACACCTGACTTTCCTGCACCCTCGGCGAGGTTGTAGGTCTGGTTTGCGGTGTGGCGAACATCTCCGAACAGCATTACGGCCGCGACTGGAATGGGGGATTAGTGGTTTTACACACACCAAGCTTCGTGGCCGAAGGTGGGGACGACTTACCCTTCTCTGCGGCATGAGCAGCCAACGGCTTCGTCTTGGCTTGCGTGCAGTTCTGGTTGGGGATGAGGCCACCAGCACCACTCAAAACATCACCCATAAGATGCGCACCCTGTCATTTTTGGTGTTGTCATTAGTCACTTTATCGCCGAGCTCCTTGCCCACCGAGGATTCAACGTCTCCCCCGGTAGGTAACCGGGTGTTTTGTTTTGCTGTGGCTTACCTGCGAGTAGCCGGTGAGGACCAACTTGGAATCCGGGCAGGCCGCGGCGTAGGCCTCGACAGCCTTGAGGGCGAACGAGACGCCTGAGCCGACCGACTTGCAGTAGACGTCGAAGGTGGCCGGGTACTGGATGTCGGTGGAGCCGCAGGTGGTGCCCGCGGGCAGGCCCTGGCACACGGCGTCGACGAGCTTGCCCTGGCGGCCGGGGATCTCCTCGAGGGAGCCGCGCGCGACGAAGACCTGGATGTTGGTGCAGTTTACCTGGCGGCGCATCATCACCGTCGAGGGCGCCGCCACAGCGGCCTGCGCCAGGGCCAGGGCGGAGACGAGGATCGAAGGGGCGTGCATGGTTAGGTATTGGATGTACTTTAGATAGGTAGGTAACGATAAGATACTAGCCCGGCTAGTATATAATGCGGAAAGGGTGCTTGTTGGGTGAAGTAAAGAGGGTGAGAAGTGAATGTGGGTTGGATCCAAGAAAGCAAGAGATCGTCAGCGAAACATGAGACGGAACAGGGAAGGGAAAAGCCCATTTATGTATCATTGCTCAGCTGCTTGCTCCACCAGCGGAAAATCACAGATTGCACGCCCAATGCAAGCTTCAAGCTCCTGTCAGAACTCCTGTCACCATGATATAGGATGTGCAATCATAACGATCGGCCACGCGATGGTGGACGCCTCCCCACAAATCGGCTGATCGGGCGCGAAAACATGCGGACAAGCGTCATCTCCGGCAAGGCGACCGTGTTTCACGTGCTTCGAGATAGATTCCCTGTGGGTTTGGGTGGGTTGGCTCGTGGCTCCTGCGCCGGCTAGGCTGGAAGAGGCTCATAATCGACGACATGGTACATAGCTCCTGTGTGGGGATACGGGCAGGGGCTCGGAGACAACTGGAAACGGTAGTGGCTCGGCAGTCCCATCCACAGGTCAACCACGGTCGATGGCCTCACCCGACAATCTTCCGTTGCATATACACAGTCTACTAGCCTGACGACATATTGTCTTCACAATGAGAGATGTTGTCAGAGGAAAAGGAGTTTTCATTGCATGCGCTAGTTAGTAGCAAAACACAGCGTTTGTGGTGACTCTGCTCTTTAGACAGCTCGAGGACTAGATGGCTCACTGGACGACTCTACCAGGGCGGTTATGATCAATAAGAGTAGATGCGAGTTTGCAGATTGTCATCAAGGAAACTGACATGTTGGACAGCATGGAAAGTCGCTCTCCCAGCCTTACACTATTTTCTCCACCTATCTTGGTTGTACAATTTAGTAGATCTTCTTGGCACGATTTGAACAGCCTGCTGCAATTACAGGCGCTCAGTTCCAGATGCGTCAGGTACATGATCAAGACTTTCTTTCCTCCCAACCTTTGCTCTTCACTACCATCCATTACTTCCTGGGTCGGGGCCTTATCCTGTCCCTCCCCGCCATGACCTCCTCGCGCCTTTTCTGGTTCGCTTCTTCGACCAAGAAGTTAAATGCATCCAGGATTTGGTCTAGTCGCTGGAAATTTCCCCAATCTAGGATATTCAGGACATAACGGCGGAACTTGAGGATGTGGTCCGGGTCGCACAGGAGAAAGCTAGCTACCCGTCTCGTGTAATAACAGCAGCGCTGCTCCTCGACCGCCGAGTACGAGACGAGCAGTTCGACCGTGTACTGGTTCGCAGCAATACTGAAGACGGTAACATCCACTTGGGGGACATCGGGGCCACCTCGCTGCCGCACAATCCGATTCAGCTTGTTGATCGCCTCGACACAGGCAGCGGCGCCCCCGAGGCACTGATTTGTCGCGGCCCACAGGCCGCCGCCTTCACGTGGGCCATCGGCTGCGATGTCTACAATGAAGAAGGGATATCCGGCGTCGTGACCCGTTCCCATACTCGGATTCAGTTCCCCACAGGTCAGCTTCTGGACTCTCCTGAACAGCGACATTGTATCATCGTCAGAGTCGTAGTCGTATTTACGGCCTTGATAATAACCGTACGTCAAGTCTGGCTCCGGCACAGCGACTCTATCGTTCGCGGCACCCCCAGGAACGTACTGCGGTAGGAACATCGCTTTGCGATCAAAGTCCAACCCAACCTTCAGGACAGCTCCACGTTTCGGAATTGTATGGATCCTAAACCATTCTGCAAGTTCGTATGCGTATGTGCCGTCTATGCAGCTCCACAATGTCTTTTAGAACTTCTTCACGTGATGGCTCCGGCTGATCACGGGACCCTTGTATCAGGTCGCACGCTGCCGAGACCGGCGTGGGAACAGGTGGCCCGCTTGCAGTTACGAGGTACCTGATGTTGTTACACTCCAAGTTACGGAACCTGTAGTCGCCCTTCTCGACCAGCAACTGCTCGGTCATGCCAGAAAAGCAACTATCACAAGTGCTTGGTTCGCTGATATGACTCGTACCCGGTGTGTATTGTGTAAAGGGAGGTGTCGCTGGCGCCTGGAAGCTCCCCTCACCGTCACTCGTCTGTTGGCCCTCATCCGGACAGGTTTCTGACGAACGCGGGATAGTATTTAGCCATTTCTCTACCCAGAGAGAAAGGAGGTCCCTATAACAGGCGCGCTTCTTGGGTGGTTCGGGATCTTGGGTTTCCTGGAGTGTGGCCAAGGGCCGTTTACCGTGATTTCGAAATTCATCGACACGTGTGTGGTCCATCTGATTCCCCTCCGATGTGTCCGCCGTACTGATTTATTAGAAGGTTTGACTAGATCCGTCATTTAGACCAAAATAGGAGCTGGTATGGCATTGACGAAAGGAAGGAGAGCTTTCTTTCTTGAGAACAAAGAACTTCACCGAACAAGGAACTCATTGTGATGGAAGCTATACAACAAAAATGATGGTAAAAGGCCAGATCTAAGGCTACCGCTGCATATCGTGGTGTTCATTCGCAATGATAATAGCAAGAGTTTCTAATTAGTGCTGCGAGTTAAAGTTTACTTTAATTAAAAGATGTATAAATAACGGAAGTGTCCTGCAAGCACAAGACACCCATGAAGAGATTGTTACTAAATCAAACAACAGTCTAAATGCTCTAGATGTCCCTTGGGGTCGTGATCATCGTGGAAAATTACAAAAACAAACCAAAAAAAGAGCGTCCCAATCTTGGCAAACATGATATCCAATTCTTCCTAACTCTCCTCCTCGACTTGGCGCTCTCGACGCAGCTCTGCCACCTGATCATCCGCAGGTACACCAGCTCGATGACAGCAATGGCCGCGACGCCCAGGCCCAGGCCGAGCCACACGCCGATCAGCTGCAGGCCCGGGCTGCCGAGGGAGAGCCAGACGGCCAGGGGTACGGCGGCCACGTAGTTGACGGGAAACACGATCCAGCCGGCGATGCCCTGGCGGCCGAGCCCGCGCAGCATGCCGTTGCAGCCGCACGCGACCGAGTCGACGACCTGGAACGCGACGACGGCGACGACGGCGCGGGCCGCGAGGTCGCACACCTCGGCGTCCTCGGAGAAGAAGCGCGGCAGCCGGTGGCGCAGCGCGAACAGGAGGGCGCCGTCGAAGACGCCGATGGCCAGGAAGACGCCGGCGTACAGCACGGCGGCGCGGCGGCACGCCGCCACCTGGCCGGCGCCGATCAGGTGGCCCACGCGCGTGCTGATGGCGACGCTCACGGAGAAGGGGATGTGCCAGGTGATGACGGAGACGGTGGACAGGACGGTCTGGGCGGCGAGGTGGGCGGTGCTGATGTAGCTGGTGCTAAAGGTCATGATCTCGAAGGCGAACCACTCGCCCAGGTTGACGACGGAGCCGGCGAGCGAGAGGCGCACCATGGGGCCCCACTTGCGGAAGGCGTCGCGGGAGAAGCCGCCCCAGCAGGCGTGGGACCACTGGCCCCAGAACGCGATGTAGGCCAGCAGCAGGACGGGGCGCAGGTCGTTGGTCAGGGCCTGGCCCAGGGCGGCGCCCTCGAGGCCGAGGCCCAGCCGGAAGGCGAACAGCCAGCTCAGCAGGGCGTTGACGCCGGTGCAGAGGACGAGGACGACGAGGGCGGCGTTGCAGTCGCCCTGGGCCTGCAGGAAGCGCTTCAGGGCCTCGAAGGAGGCGTAGCCGGGCAGGCCGATCAGGCTGACCTGCAGGAAGGCGCCGGCCTTGGCGGCGAGCTCGGGCTGCTTGACGAAGAAGGTCAGGATCCAGGGCGAGGCCAGCCAGAAGGCGCCGATGGGGATGAGGGCGGCCAGCATGAGCAGCAGCATGCGCTGGATGTGCAGGCCGACGCCCTTGAGGTTGCCGGAGCCGTAGGCCTGGGCGCACAGGGTGTCGAGGGCGGTGGCCATGCCCTCGAAGGCGGCCAGTCCCACGATGTTCAGTGTGGTCAGGCCGATGCTGGTGGCGGCCAGGTCGTCGGCGCTCAAGTGGCCCGCGACGGCGGTGGTGATGACGGTCTGGGAGTGCTGCAGCAGGTAGGTGCCAATCAGGGGCACCGAGTACTGCAGCAGGATCCAGAGCTCGGACGTTGAGGTCTCGGTCAGCGCATCGTCGTCATGTTCATCTGGCGGTGACGATGACGGCGGCAGCAATGCGTCCGTCTCGGCTGGGTGCAATCGACCATTGCGGTCGGGCTCTGAGCGCCTGCCATTGGTTTCAAGGGGCATTGTCGTGAGCCAGCCAATCGTTATTGGGGGGTTGTTCGTCTTATCTTCTTTTTTTTTCCCTTAGCCCCTTCCGCAATTGAAGGTTGTAATTCCCTTAGTAAAACCAACGAAGAGACAAGCAAGACATTTGCAGCTCGTGGGGACTTAAGTTTCGCCCTGCTTTCCCAACCGAAGCTAAAATTTATCTCTTTTCCCCACTGCTGATGCTAATCCTTTCTCCAATTGAATGGGCACGGCCGGCATTGGCCTGATCCGTCGTACCACTTGTGGATTTCTCTCTGGGGACTTGCTGCCGGTTCCACCTTGCCGCTCCGAATATCGGATGCTTTAAGGGGCGAGCTAGCCCAGCCGACATTAAGTAAGCTTGCATATGCCGGCTAGAAACGGTCCTCTTTGTAATCGATGATCCTATAGCCAGTCTACACGCATACATATACAAGATCACGAATCTAGATCACTTACCATTATCCATGAATTGAATCGTTTGAGAGGTACCGCTATTCCGCATGGCGAACCCATGAGATCAATCAACGTTATCTCAAAGAAAAACGAAAAGGGGTATAAAAAACGAGGTTGAGTCTTGAGAGCTACCGCACCGTAATTTGGTTGATTCACTCCTTATTTGTCCCTTGGTTTCTTCAAGTCCAATGAGGGAAGTTGCCAATGGCGACAAAGGGTGATAAAGCGCCTTGTTGCTCGAGGTACCTTGTTCACTCGAGTCTAGACAATTCCCAACATAAAGACTAACAAGAAGACATTGTTTAGTATACAAGGAGACTTGTATAATAATAGTTCTGTGTCTCTTTCACCCATAGCAAGACATAATAAGTCATGAAATCCGGCAGGGGAAACAAACCAATTCAATAGCACTGAAGCAACAATTGTCTAAATTTCCTGGTGAAAAGAACACACAACCGCTATTTTTACTAAACTTAATAATCATGTCAGCACACAAATCATACCCGGGCTGCTGCCCTACAGAACTTTACCCGACCAAGGTACATCGGACTACGCCTATCACCTCCGCCGCCAGCCAGTGAAAGCCCAAAACGGCAGCCGAAGCCCAGCCGAAGGGACGAACGACGCCTCCTCCTCACCCGAAGATGGTGACCTGCCCCGGCCGAAGCTCTGCTCCGTGTGCCGCAGCCTCCGCCGTCTCAACTGCACGCACATGAGCGCGAAGCGCTGCGCCCGTCTACGCCCCGCGTCGAAGCGGCGCCAGCCAGTTCCCCCCAAGTCCGAAGAGGACGCCGAAGGAGACAGCAGCAGCAGCACCCTGGAGTGCTACGACTTCTACGCGTGCGGCGACGTCTTCGCGCGGGGCACCTACGACGAGCTGGTCACGGACGCGAGCCGGCCGCGGTTCCGAGGCGCGGACCGCGGCGACCGCCGCTGCGCCGATCTCTGCCCGCTGTGCTGGACGGAGGCGTGCTGGGGCGAGCGGGGGCTGGTGCGGGGGGTGCGGATGACGGTGCGGGCGCCGCTTCTGCGCCTGCGGCGGCAGCGTCTGATCCGGCAGGGCAGGGCGAGTGGGGACGGTGCTTCCGAGGAAGGGCTTGCGACGCCGCCGAAGCAGACCGAGGATAACACGCTCAAGAGGCGGGTGAGAAAAGAGCAAGAGCTGAAGAAATGGCGCCCCCGGGGCTTGATGAAGGGGCATGTGCAGATAGTCCTGGACGACGAGTTCCGCATTCAGCGCGCCGATAGGAGGTATAGGAGGGATGAAGACCTCTATAGGGATGACGATCTCTACTAGGCATTTCTATTGCTATAAATAGTCGAGCCTGCACTGTATATATCTTGAGATAGCATTGGGTAGGTGTTTTTTTTTTCATATATATATCGCATAAAGAATACAATTCCATGATATAATAATCTCCTTGCAAGATCACTGTTGGAATTTGAGGGTCTCTAAATAGAAGTCTTCGTGACTGCCAAACCAAACCCTCCCCAAGTGATTTTAATGCCTATTTCTAGCATGGGCGCATCGACGCCAACATCACCCTTGCTCGATATGATCCTCCCTGCTTCTTTCATCCTGGTCGTCACTATGTTCTTCGCACGGAAGCTACTCCAACCTTCCGCCGCTACCCCAAGCTTGACCGTCGAAGAGAGACTTGAAATGCGGAGGAAATTGGCAGAGTTGAATGGATTTGGGCCCTTTTTTGTGTGGGGACGAGGACGGGAACGGGGACGAGGACTCGCGCCATGACTTCAAGCTGGAACCCTCGCTGGAGAGGCTGGGCGGCGTCTCCTACGCCGATCCGAAGGACTGTCCGCACCTGGACGTGGCGTGATGTATTTTACCCCTCCAGCGGAGGTAGGGCCTTTTCCGATCCCGCACCCCTGACGGGGGAGAGAGAGGCTGAGGCGGGATCCCTGGTATTTAGCGGGATGTGGCCGCATGTAGTGGGAAGACGCATGGGCGGCCCCCCGTGTCCCCTCCCGGTTTCCGTAGCCGAAGTTACTCCAACGTCTAGGGTCTGGCTTCTGGTCCTTCGAAATAATGTGTTTGGCCGGGTTCCTACGCAGTCTGACAAGCGAGTATGGAAATTTTATCCATCACTGCGCTTAGTTGAGTATTCTGGGGCCCGAGGATATTGCCAAATTGGTCGACGAACGGCGGGAAACGGCAAAAAGGAGCTTGAGGATACTCAAAACTCTTCCCTGCGAACTAGTATCATGACAAACTGGTATCATTGCACGGGAATATCATGCTTGAAGGTGTTCAACTCGAGTAGATTGATCAATGCGGCGTGGAGAAAGGCATAGCAATCTAAGCAGCAGGAAGTCAGGAGTTCCGGTGAATCATACATGTAAAATCATCTCCGGCCAAGCATGTCTTATTACCTCTTTAGTATTAAAGGAGCTGTCTCTGTGCCCACAAATCCCGCATTAGGGGATTACCTATGCGGATGTTGTGCCTGATACATAATAAAGCACAATGGCTGCCGCTTTCGGGTTGGTTATTTGCTCTCAACAAAGAACACCATAGCATTTAAGTCAATCAATGCACGCCCCTCTTAGAATTTGCTCTGATAGTAGACGGTCAGTGCAGAATCACAAGTTTTTGTATTTGTGGTGGTATTATACGATGGGAGGGACATCAGGTACCGAAGATTGTCCAATATCAAGTGCTGAAGAAAGTCGAGAGCAAGGTAAACGCTCCTTTGACACATTCCAAGACAATCAAAGCACAGAACCGCCTGCAAAGCGCCGCTTCTGCAGCAACCGAATTTCTGGCCGCATAACCGACTGGCTAGATCAGATCCCTGCACAACCGGGAGCGGGTCAGGATGTTCATCGAAAAGAGACAGCCGCGATACCACCCTCGTCTCAGTACGCACCCAGCTGGAGCCATTTCACGCGCTCATACAGCGTGAGTCTATCCACCAAAAGCGATTCCTTTCCCCCACGATTGTGTTCCAGCTGCGGTGCCCACAACGAAGAAGAGAGATTGGCGAAGATGCCAGACTACAGAAGAGTGAATCTGAAAAACAACGGCATCTCCTTACTCGCGCCATACACCGCCCTTCCGGAATCAGTATCTGCAGTATGCGAAGCGATACTAAGGCGCCGCGAATGGCCAAAGTCCTCGACTCAGTGCAAGGAAAGCTTTGAACGTGAGACACAATCTAGTTCTAGGCTGATGGAAACCCCGCTGTGGGAAAAGGCGCTTCTCTGGTCCCTTTGGGTGTATGTGTACCCACCCAACCCTAAGCTTGCCGATGACGTGTGTATGGCAAGGCGCCAAGATTTCGCTCGCGGCTGTGTTCCATGGGGGAAATGCACCTAACAATAGAGTCGCCGTGCCACAACCGAGCATATCTTTCGGCTACGGCGAGGACACGTGGGATTGGTTCTTCACCGAGGCCCAGAAGAAAGCCGGCAAAAGGATGAAGCCACCCATGGGCGAAGTGTCCGTTAAGGGCGACATGTCGGACAGGCTGATGTTCCCTTTCTTCGTCACTGAGCTGACCGTCCAAGGCCCCGCCCGCAAACAGCGAGGTGGCCTGTGGGCGGCGACAAACCGGTGCATGGGCGGTGCTGCCACCTGTGTCAAGACGATCAACAGTCTCAACCGCCTTTTGCGAGAGTACCCCGGAGCCCCAAAGGTGAACAATGTCGCCATCAGTATCGCCACGGACCAGTGCTATGGCGAATTGTACGCCTCATGGTCATCAGAAGATGAACAGCAGTACTACATGCGGAAGATTGGCATGTACGCCCTTGGCCGGGAGGACGACTTTGCTGAGTTCTGCAGTCTTGTGCAAAGCATCCTCGACTGGGGAAAGGGGCAGCGCTTACAAGACGTACAATCAGCTCTTGAGTTCAGAATCCAAGAGGAATTGAAAGCAGATGCTGCCATTAAAAGAACAAAGGAGGAAATAGATGGTAGTGTAGATCACCCCGAATAAAATCTTTGATCACATCACGGAGGGCACTTGAGACCGAACTAGCCTGTATCACTGAAGTAAATGGTCTGTGATGTCATGAGAATGCGTACGTAGAATTTCAATATCCAAGATCCTGTTCCTACCTACCGATGAACTCGAAGGACTTTCGAAACCCTCAGAACAAGGGCTGCCAAATCACTGTGAGACCGGGAGGACAGATAGACAATCACGGTAATATGGGCAATTTCTTGGAGTATCTACATTGTATAACATATAAACTATGTAGTTATACATCCTTAATTTACTCTGCCTTTGTACACCGGCGCTTCCAGGACCGTGTATTACTTGCCGATGAACCCCTTGCCTTTGCCTCAATCGAGTTCTCCTTCCGATTCTGTTTACTGATGGCATCAAGCGCCCGCTGAATCTCTTGTAAACGTGTCCCCGTGCCCCAATCGAGAATGTTTTGAACATAACGACATAATTTCAGGCAATGGCCTTCAGAGTGCAGGTCAAGAAGCGATATCTCTTTCATGTAGTAGTTCTTGCCGTCCGCCATCCATGAAACGTACAATCGGGCGACATCTTGGTTAATGACATTACTGAAGGCTGTATTACGAACCTTCTGGGTCTTAGAGCCCTTCTTTGATAGATCATTTAACCTATTAATCATCGCAACACAAGTAGCAGAAGCGCCCAGGCATTGGTTCTCCCCACCTTCAGACTGCTGCCTGAAGTCTTTTCCACTTTGAACTCGATAGTCAAAAAGGGAAAAGCCATTTTGCGACCGTTCACCCTGCCCATGTTTGGATCCATTGCTTTGCCAGCGATCAGATGAAACTATGTAAAGAGTACATCGCCCTCGTCGAGCGTGTAGCCGTAGATACTGTCTGGTCTCCGTATGGAAACCAGTTTCGGTGCGGAATCCGGTTTGAGGGCCATGCCTCCCGGAACACAGGCGCGCATGAAATCAATTTGGTCCCGCCGTTTCAGTCCAGTTTGCATGACGGTGTCGTTCGCCGGAAACACATATTGCAGGAACCAGGGTGAGACTTCGGGTTCCGTCACCAGCATTTCTTTCTGCAACGCCATTACGGATTTCCACGCCCGTATAGGCAAAGTTTTCCTGGGGCCTTGGAGTTTCAGAATCTTGCGAGCTGCATCTGCCCACTTTGGGGGAGCGGGCTCGCATTCTCTCGGGTGAAGGAGGTGGATATCATTATCTTTCAGATTCTCCTCCCTGTATGTATTTTGCTCCACCAGCCGCGGTTTACGGCTGTAAGCGGTTGCTGTTGCTGACCGGCTTGGAAGTTTGACACTCTCGGGCCCAAGCCGGGAAGAAGGTGGCGGTTTCATGTCTTCTTGATTGAACGGTCCTACGTCTAGACCTGCTTGGGTAGGGAATGGGGAGCAGTGCCGGAGACTTCGGTAGAAATCTGCTCTAGCTAGTCCGTTACACGGCTGGAAACGCTCTCGGGGCAGAAGCATCGCTTGGCTGGTGGTGTATAATCTTGGGTATTCCGGATTGAGTCGTTGTGAAGTCGTTTGTGTGTCTTCGAATCTCCTTGCCGCCTCTCCCGGTCTCCGTCGGTCTCCCGCTCCATTATGTAGTACGAAGCAGAAACAATCCTCTTGTGCTCTCTATTCTGATGGGTCTTTGTCGTCGAACACCTCGGCTTTGCGTCTTTGTCGTCGTGCGATACTTGGAGCAAGTCAGCCCGGCGACAACAGAATGACTGATGACTCTTTGAACCGAATATTAAGAGGTTGAGATTGTCAGAGAGTATACAGGCCCGCGTCTAGATGAGTTTCTCAGTCCATTTCTTTACGTGTGTTGTCGACCCATGTTTCTTTGTTCGAAAATAGAATCATCACAAAGAAATCCGGTTTCGGTTTAGGTCCTTTAGGGTCGGAACCAGATCTATGTGGGGCAGTGTTCAAGCGTTTAGTAATCTTTGCGCCGGTATTGCAGATGTGGAAGCATCTCAACCCAGTCCGGTGTCCAGTATACCCCTATTGGCACTGAATAAAGGCTGATACACGATTCTGCCACGATATAAGCCAGCTGACGGTGCTACGGTCACCCTATGGAACGGCGACCCTAAAAACTAATAATAATACGAATAATTTAATTAAAAATTAATATAAAATCTTAAAAACATCTTTTTAGTCTTAAAACGCTTTTATAACACTTTTAATTTTAAATTTAAAGTTAGATTTAATTATAACGGCTTCCGGCGCCGACGATAAAAGAGTAATAGTTTAAGGCTCTAGTGTAACGCTATTTATTTCCTTTTTAATTGCTATAATATCTTGTATACGTATAAATTTTTAGTTGGGGTTAGGTATTATTCTTTTCTTTTTTTTATCTCTTTTTCTTAAATTACTTTTTAGAACTAATTTCTTATATTTTAGTTAGCCGATTTAGCCGTTTAAAGTATTTAAACTTTTTTAAAGTTTTCGGAATAAAACCCAGCGCGTTATATTATTAAAAATAGCATTATTATTATTAAGCGTATCCGCTAACTCTTTAATCTAGCGGCTGGTTGTAAATATTAGTAACGTTATAAAGGAGAATTATTTATTAAAAACGTTAGGGGGAGGCTTAAATAGTTTTGCTTTTATTTAGTTTTTTATTTTCCGGTTCCGGCTATTAAGGGGCTTATTAATATTACGAGGGAATATATTAATTACGGCTTAGCCGCTAGTTATTATATATGGCCGAAAAGTAAACTTTTTAACTAGCTCGTAATATTAGAAGAAGTTTTTTATATTTATATTTATATTATTAAGCCCTATATAATATAAAGTTATTTTTTAATAATAAGTATTTTTTAGTATATTAAAAGGATTAAGATCTAGGGGTTATAATAAGTGCGACGAGTGTGCCGGAAAGAAAAGAAGTTATATTTTATATTTTAAGTACGTTATAATAAAGTTCTCATTTATGTGGTTAGCGTAGTTATTTAAGATAATGAGCCGTTATTAGTTCTCGTTTCTAAGCTTTATATAAGAGATGAAGACCTTATTTAGTTATATTAGGGCTAGTTCCTTATTAATTTAGCTTTTAAGGGATGCTATAAAGACTTAATTCTTTATAATATCTATTAGCGAGTCCTCTTTTTCCGAAAACTATTACTATTAAACCTATTAACTTTTAAATATAATAAGAGGAGGTAAGGCTTAGCTTAAAGCGTTGTTATATTTAACCGTAGAAGCTTATTTTTAATTAAAAGAGTTTATAATTAGTATTTTTTTTATTTTAATAAGTTTAATAATTATTATATTTGTTTTATAGCCGAGCTGGTTACCGATCTTGTCGATATTAAACCGAAACTCCGAAGGGATCGATTTTAGAATAGGATTATTAAGCCGCTCGAAAAACTCGATAATTTTTTTTATAAAAGTTACGTTAAGCTTTAAGAAATCTATCCTTTTAAAAAAAGTAGTATCGATAAATAGATAGCTAGTAATAAATCTTTTAACTTAATATTTACCGAGTATTATATTAATATCGTTAGTTTAAAAGATTTAACAAGCAAATATCTAGAAAATAACGTACGCCGGTGAATAGCCTAAATTATATTATATAAGGTATTAAATTACGATCTAAAACTCTTCCGCTATTATTAAAGCTTTAAAGGATTTATTCCGTTGTTTTATAATCTTGCGGCCGTAAATCCGAGCCTTTAAAATTATTCTAGGGATATTATGCTTCTCGGCGGCTTATTTTATTAACGAGCTATTTATAATATTTTAAATCGCGCGTTATAGTGCTAACTCGTTAAGTTTACGGCTTATTGGAAAGAGGAAAAGAAAAAAAAAGAAGATAGTATTATTTAATTAATTATAAATCAAAAGCTGACTGGTTTATATACTGATTTATATATGGTGCTGTTAGGGGCTATCTAAATTTAGGGGTCGCCGTTGTATGGGGTGACCGTAGCACCGTCAGCTGGCTTAGACTCTCGCGGCAACGTAAGCCAAAATCAGGCACCACATACAAAAGACCAGAACTGCCGTGTCCAAGTAATCGTCGCGTTTACGGACCTGTATCAGCTTACCCAGTCCGAACGCCAGGACGCAAAACAACGTATAGCCCGTCATGATCACGATGGCCGAGCAGCGCCACATGACCGTCTCCGCATCCGTGCCGAACATGGAGTTCTAGGCGCTGAGGTGGATGCCGCCGTACAGAGCGGGTAGGAAGAGCAGGAGTATTACGGATAGCCGCTGGCCAAAGTGCAGCTGCATGTAGTCGCTCGACTGCGTCCCAAAGTGGGGAGTCCGCTTGGAAGGGGGACGCAAACTGAAGTGTCTCAGGTCCACCCAGCAGCCGCCGGTGCCAGCTTGTCGTTTTGTCATTATTGTTGCCGTTGCCGCAGCCGCTATCACCATTAAGACTTAAAATGTGTCGCTGTAAGATCCTGGGTACGTCGGTAGCAGCGCCTCCGTCCAGCCTTCACGCCGCAGCTACTACTTGCTCGAATATGGCTCAGCCCTGGGCAGACAGGAGGACAGCCGGAGCAGTGTTTCCTTCACGATTCAGGAAGCGGAATCCGCAAGGAAGAGTCTCTCCTGGTTCGAGGAAGAACTTGCCTTCTCCCTGAAGCCTCTCTGCGTGGTCCACAGTTCGACGATGCATCGGACTTCCGTGTTCATTTCGCTTCAAGCGGATGCTTCCATCATCATTTACCGAATCCGCAACGGAGTGTACCCTGAGTCTACATGACTTACTACGGTAACAAACTGACTGTTCTGGGCCAGAAACTCGTACAGCACGAGAGCATGAAGGTCTCTTGTACGTTGCAGGTCCAGGGGTCCCGGGGTGCTAAAATCGAGTGGTTTCTGTAATTATTGGCTTGATTTAATAGCAATTCGCACGAGCGATTTCTCGGGATGTAGATAAACTCATCCAGCTTCGCCAGGCGGGGACACCTGAGGACGATAAGCTCTTGGTGGGCTTTCCATGGTTGAACGCCGAGTATGGGTAGGGCCTGCATTACACTCGTTTTCCCGGACTTCTTCCCATTGCTTCACGTCTTCTGCCATCTGCTCATACCCGAAATTAGAGCGCCTTCATGGCAGGCTGGACATCTGCAGCTGCTCCCAGGGAGAGCCCATGAACAATCCCCAAGGCCATGGCGATATTAGCATAAGAGATCTGCCAACCGCCCATGACGAAGTGGGTATATCGCATATCGAACACAAATTAAAGATTCTGGTCAGCGACGGAGAATTTGTAGATATTACACCGGTGGTTACTTACATCCTTCTGTGTGGCTCTGATTTGGACCTGGAGCTCCCGCAACTCCTTCATGAGCCAGCTTGCCTCTAGATACTGGGAACAGGCGAGATATAGTGCGAACTCCGGGGCGCCAGCGCTATTATCGCCCACTTGAAGAAAGAAGACGTTGCGACTTTTGGTGAACAGATCAAGTTGACCACGGACCACTTCAGCTAAGTCGGTGCCGGCCATGTTTGCTGTATTGAAACTCTAACGACAGTTTTATTACGCGGGATGTGGCAGATGGAACCACTGCTGCTGCTGCTGCTGCTGATGATGATGGTGGTGGTGGTTCTAATTAGGGTGGAAATCCGACCCGTGTTCTTCGCTCGGTGGCAACAGCCCAGAAGAACCAGCACTTTCAGCCTCGGAGCCGTTCTGCAAGTCAGATGGCACTACATGATCGAGCTTACGGCCCCGCGTGCGAGGCCGGCCAGATCGAGGCTTGTCAGCAAGCCATTCGTTGCGTATGACAAAGGGCCTCGCGTTGGGGTCGAATCTAGCCTTGATTGCGCGTGCGTAGATGGTCTTAATCGTACATTTCTTGACTCCAGTGGCAGCCTCGATTTCACCATTGGTTTTGCCGCAGAGAGGGGACTTTAAAGTAATAACAAGAGCGCGCGTTGCTATATCAGTATGACACGGCATCGTTGCGGTGTTGGATGATTGATTAACAGTATGATTTGAAGTAACAGAGAGAATGAAGGGGAAAGGCAAGATAAACAAACCCCTTTTTGGGGGGGGGGGGGGGGCCAAAGACTTTTGACGGCGACCTCCGTACAGTTGCCTTAGCCACGGTGGCTGAGCCACCAGCCACGATAATACGGAGATTATCTACATAGGTACATGTAGTAATAATTGGTATCAATTGGATAAGGCTGGTAGACTTTATTCATAAAGGTTTGCCAGCCAGCCGGTGCTTGTAGTCACGTGGTCGAGCAGACCTCTATTTAATATCTTGACACGGCTCCTATCCCAAAACACAAAACCAGCCCATCTCCACCTGTCGAAATCCTCTCTCTTCAGAGAATTGAGTATCCACGCGTGTCGGTTGGCGAATAGGGGTAGCTTAACGTACAGCTCGTCGCCCCATCGATTTCCGGTGTGACCGACCGCGTCCAACCAACCCCATGGGGGCTCAACTGGTGATTGCGAGGTCAGGTTGCATGGGACTGGGGGCCCCGAAGGAGGAAGAGGCGACGTGCTCGGATTCGGCTGCCAGTGGCTGTCGCGCAGGAACTTCCAGGCGGTTTTTCCGACCCACGTCATGGAGTCGCTGCCGCGAAAGGGTCTCGACGCAAGGATCCGGTTCATGAGCTCCGCATCCGCGGCAGCCGCTTGCGTCATCTTGCGCCGTAGAGCCGGAAGCTGCGGGTAGTATTCCTGCAAAAATGGTCCCTCGAGGGAGATATAAAAGGGGCTCAAATACACCGTACTGCCGTTGCCAAATCTGCATCCGCGGCACCCCTTCTTCGTATGTCTTCTCGCAGGCCTGGAGGGCGATACACAGATCATACACGAAGCTATCGACTTGCGCAATCTGCTCCTTCTCCCAGGGCTCAAAGAGGGCCAGAATGTGGTCAATGACAGCGAGTTCGCTTCCGGCCTGAGCTGGGCGCGTGTCTAGGGAGAGGCGGTACATATTAACGATGGCTTGACGGCGGACGAAGGCCTGCGACAGGTTCTCGCGCTCCGTCGCGCTCAGAGTGCCGGTGCAGGCATCTTTTGGCTGTCCTCCAAGCCGCTTCTCAAAGCGGGTGAACCGACTACGCGTGTAGAAGTCGACGAAGTACTGGACGGTCCTGTTGATCGTGACGACTATTCCGGTCAATGCTTCATCGGTTGAGACACCTTTCAGCCACCTGTCTTTCCTCGATAGAAGACGGTCTTTCCACGCAGCCACGGCTTCGTCCTCTCGAGCATAACCGACCGACGCCAAGATAATTGCATCTCGAATGGCCGGACCAAGATCATTGGCGCAGACCTTCAGAATAATAGACGCTTTGGTCTGGCAAAAGACTCGGTATAAGGTAGGTGAGGCGCGAATAAACGCATGGAGATCATCCAAACCGGTTGCTGCCAAGATGATTTCGAGTAGTTCGGGAAGCAATAGTTCAAGCATGCTGAGGGATGGACCAGATTGATTAGCCATTTTCGTCTTCTAGATTTGATCGCTTTCAGCCAAGCCGTTTTCAGCAAGTGATGCTATCACTTTTAATAATTTTTCACCTATTATGGATACTATATAGGAAAGCAACCTTTCTTTATTGGCAGAGTTGAGTTAAATGGAGAAAGGCCAGCGAAATGTTTTCCATTGTTTTAACTTCTGAACCACCTTGGATACGGATAGTAGCAAACTTGCACAGTTCCAACAGTAACCAAAGCCTTAATTACAATCACTTCGGTCGAGGTGCCAATGTTGCACCCACCACACCGCTGCCGCCACCCCCATGTAACACCGAAGCTCGTATCAAGGTATGCGTCACCATAAGCGTATCGTTGGTGGTGGCAGTGTTAAAACGTCATTGGTAACCCTGTGCGGTACGACCCCTCTTTATGTACAGTCCAAGCCTTCTTAGTACATATAATATATAAACATATAATTAGTGGCGTCAGTGGCATTGGTATATAAGTCCTAAACATGTGTTGCAGGAAATACAGGAGTAGAAGTACCCTAGCAGGGGTCACGCGCTGACTCACCCATTTCTTTTGTCTATATATAACAGGAGACGGCTCTCTCATTTGTACGTATTCTTACCTTCTTTTAGCTAGCACTTTATGTATCATCTGTTGATCTTGATCGTGCAATAACATGAAAAGGTGTTTGGCAGTTATTTAAAAATTTGGACCGCGCATCATGGGTGTGGTCTTTCTCTTTATTAAACCCCCAAGCGGTGAAGTTCCATACCTACCCAAGATCCAGATTGAGACCCGAACCTGGACATGGCCGCCACGCGTACTATCCTCGGGCCTCTAACTACTATCTTTACCCCGATCCCACATGCGTGACGCCCATAGCCGGTGGCTGCGACAGTACATCAGCCTGCGTCGCCTGGGCGGGCCAAACATGCCAACTCTCGTCAAATACCTACAAGGTGTGGGACCAAGCCTCCTGCTGGCCTCCGCCAATAAAAGGAGCCCGGACCGTTAACATACCAAAGGCCGGGGATCTGCGCGGCTGGGGCCTGTACTCACCCGGTCTATCGTGCCCGGTCGACCATTCACGCGCCTGCACCAAGACGGCCAGTGACGTGGACGGCGAGGGCTTCGCGTTCCAGTTCCCTCCCACGGTTGGCGTAACGGCCGTTGGTTGCTGTCCCTCCAAGTACATTTGCACCAAGCACACTACCTTGAAGTCAGTACAGACGTGCATGCGCATCGTAACAAAGGAGGTGTACACCGTCGTAAATTGCGATGGGGATTTGGCTCCGGGCACTTCAGTCGAGTCCAGAACTGCGTCGGGTTTAGCTTCCTCGTGCTGTGCGCCCCAATGATACAGATGAACTGGCAGGCGACCGACCTCCCTGGGGCAGCAACACGGCAATCAACCACGGGATAGCACCGACGAAAGACCCTGCCGAGCCTCCTTCTCATTCGGGGTTGGATGCAGGAGCAAAGGCCGGAGTAGGAGTTGGGGCAGCTTTAGTCGGCTTGCTCATTTTTGGGAGCGTTGGTTATCACGTATTGATACACCGGAGACGAGGACGAAGACAGAATGAAACGAGAGGGGGGTTAGGAAATCACTCAAAGATGGGAAACGATGGAAGGCAACAACTGGGCAGCAACAACTTGTACGAAATGGGCGCGTATAACCAAGCGCAGCAGACTCATGAGTTATTTACGCAGAGCCCATTGCGGACGTGCGGTACGCGAGCTGCAAGAAATGAGCTAGGATAACATCTAGATATTTGAACTAATTACAGTTTGACGTTCTATTCAGTCATCATATCTTCTAATTCATCATTACCAAGAAAACCTGGGTTGCCTCATGGGTTTCTTTCTCCCTAGAGTAAACGGATCATCTCCGTAAAGTCGTAAAAATGATGCACGGTCAGCACGTGGTGGTCTACCCGCGGAATACGTACATGGTGGTTAACGAGGCATCAAACTCCCGTATTACCAGCTATCTGTGTCGGACACTAACAATTGTGCAAATAAGACGACATCTCCAGAATCATTGGGAGGCAAGCTGTTAAGAAATGAATATCTAGAATAAAACCACAACCGAGGAGTCCGGGAAAATCCAGGTTGGCCATGACGATTCAGACGCCATGGTCGTTGGTAAAGGAAGGTACGTAGCATTTGCCCAGTCGTACCTTCCCGTCATATCTTCCAGGCAATATTGAATAATCAGTGCCACTTAATGCTTCACCTGGGCCTCACCTAGTGCCCAGAGATTCTTTTTCCTCTCTTTTTCAAGGCAACCGCCCTTCGAAGTTCCAAAAAATCAAAGGTCTTCTAGATTCCCTTTTCATTGGCCTCACCTCGCCCGTCTCACCGGCAAGTGTTGCGATATAATTGCCACATTTCTTCAGTGTCATTAAACTGATATTCCCTGAACTGTCTTACCAGGCATCACGCACTATCCAAAATGGAGGTTCGCGGGTGGAATTCTTCCCACAATATCATCGCTGGTTCAAGGATGAGACCTATTTCCCTCTACCTGACGATGGAAGAACAATGGAGAAACATGACCCAGACATCGACAAGCTGTGCGTCATGTGTGACGAACATGGCTCGACTCAGTGTGGTCGCTGCCATGCGCGTTACTGTTCGACCAAGTGCCAGGACAAAGACTGGCCCATCCACAAGGCCATCTGCCGCGACATGGCAGGCAGCTTCGCGCCCTCTGAGCGTCCCAGCCACGGCGCCCATCGCATGCTGCTTTTCCCCATCTTCAAATCGCAGCCCGAGCTTGTCTGGGTCGAAAGCGGCGACGAGGCACCTGGGGACGAGGTCGATGCCAACATCTCCAGTGTCTTGACGCAGGAGTTTCCCGATAACATTCCACTGCTCAGACTGAGCAACATAGTGATTAACTACAGCATCCCCTTCCGCAGATGCGGTCACACTCTCCACCTTATGTGTGCTGGTACCTACGTCCAATCCGACGTCTTTCCTGACAGCGATGACATGAACCAATCAGTGATGCGCCTGTCGCCGAACCCGGGCCACACCATGATCCACCATGGAGCTTTCATCGTCTTTTCCGATCGCCAAGGCATGCTTGATGACAATTACATGCTGGACATTACGGCACGAGACGTGCGGTCCGTCGTCGACTTCTTCCTGTCGATGAAGCTGAGTCCCTGCATCCCCGACCCGTCACGGTACCCCGCCAGCTTCTACGACTGCGAGATATGGCCCGCCATCAAGATCAACTGCGATGTCGACATCCAGCGCCTGGCGCCTTTCTTGCCGCATGGACAGGAGGTGCTTCCCCGGTACGAAAGCGTCCAGATACCATCCAAGGCGCTAGAGTCCATCCGATACCCCTCACCCTGGGCCAATCTGGTCGGCCTTCCTTAGATGCTCAGTCGACCCAACACCAATCTTGGCATTTCCACACTCGGTCTGTGCAAGAACGTGGAGGCTAGGTGGTTTGGGTTCGACGGGAATCCCGACGAATCGTATGCCTTGGCATCAACCGAGAAACGTGACCATGATGCGGGTACTGTCATTGTCAGCCACGCAAATGGTGCCAAAATTCATCCTCTACATGTGCAATGGCTCGACGCTTGGGTCACTGAGAAACTCATGACCAATCGCATGTCGGGAGAAGGCTTCATTGCCATGGTAGATCCTCTACGGAAGTACATGGAGAAAGCGAAGAACTTGACAGACGAAGAGCTCAGTCCCTTGACCCAACACTGGAACGAGTTCCTCGAGAAGAACGGGCACGACCCGGAGAAATCAGACGTCGTCTCACCCTGGGACGTTTAGATATGCGTTCGGTATTGCCAGCAAAGGAGCGGCAAAGGTTTGATTTCGAGTATAGGTTAATGGTTTTACTGATTGTTTGCTACATGGTTGCTCAGTAAGCTAGTACTGAACCGGTGAGAAGCACCATGTGTACACTATGATGAGAAATGGACACAGATAATCGAGAAGCCCAGAGTGTCCGGACAGCACAGCGGTATAATCTGACAGATCCGGATGCTTCTTGATAGTGATGATAGACGATGTAATAGACACTCTCAACTCACAAAGCAATTGCTACAATGGGCGATGGCGAAGTTGCTACAACATACGCGACGACCAGATAAGAAAGACAAGACCACGTTTGATTACCAGCTGTCCCGTCAGCAATGTGCCTGTTTCTAATCAACTATCGCAAGGTTACGTGGGACAAAAATGTTAGGCTTGCGCTACTCGTACATTGGAGAGCAAACTCATCTTGGTCAACTCAAATAGTGTTGCAAATTGCAAAAAGAGAAATCTATTCCGATGCGGGGAATCGAACCCCGGGCTAGACGGTGAGAGCGTCTAATGTTAACCACTACACCACATCGGATGGATGATTGTTTGTTGAAAAAACGATAATGAGTGCCTTTGTAGCAGTCGTAGAATGTTCAGCGTCGAGTGAAGCAGAAATTATTTGGGGATTTGAAATGAATGAGTAGTTTGGTGGGCCCCGAGGGATGAAGGGGAACAGATCGTGCCTACTTACCTTCAATACTTACGTACACTTGTGTTGAAATGGATGACCTGGGTTGGAATGGTCGAGGGGAGTAGGAGTAGGGGACGGATAGGGATCCTGTCCTGGGTAGAGATCTACAGGTCTAAGCACTCTACATCGGGAATCACAGTTACAGTTCGATATGGAAGATTGCTTTGGTGTTATTCGACAGCTTCTACCACTTCTTGGGCGCCTCTGCGCCGCCAGTCACGAAGGACCGGCTGGTGACGACATTGGCCCGGGCGCGTTCTTTCTCCAGCTTCGCCAGACCGACCCTGTCCGTAACGGGCGTGGCATCGATGATGTTGTCGAAATCATCATCGCCATCCTCGCTATCGTCGCCGTTATCCGAATCGGGCTCGGCGTGGGGGTCGACTTGGAACTTCTGCTGTGGCGGCCGAGGCACGGTCTCGGGCTTCTTCTTCTGACTGGCGTTGTTGTCGGGGTTCGCGAACGTCTTGGATGCAAGCACCCGGCGCCGTATCTCTTCCATGTCGTCGTCGCTGTCGTCCGAGATGGCGAAGGGGTCCCGGTCTTCGTCGTCTCGCCCGCCTGATGACTCGCCGGGTTTCGGCCATTGCGACTGTGGCTGCTTCTTCTTGCCGAGGTATATGCTGTCCACGCTTTCCTTGTCGCTGTCCTCGTCCTCATCCTCGGAGCTACCATCCTCCTCGTCTTCTTCATCGTCGTCCGACGGCACTTCTATCCTGTGGTTGAGGTTGCCACCCTTCCACAGATCGTCGCCGTCCTCCTCCTCTCGGTTCTCGGCGTATTCGCGCTCCAGCCGCTCCATCCAATCGGCTTCGGCCTTCTTGATGCCAGCCTCATCCTCGCACGCGGCATACTTCTTGAGCAGCTTCGAGTTGATCTTGAGGAAAGACTCGCCGTAGTTGAAGGGGGCCAGGATCTGCTCGGCCCAGTCGGGGTGACGGCAGATGTAGAAGGCGGCGGCCAGGGCCTCGACACAATTGAGGCGCCAGGGCTTGCCGTAGTTGACCGAGTTGGCGGCAACCAGGTAGGGCAGTAGGCGCTCGCACTTGCCGCCGAATTTGCTCCATTGGATCTCCTGCGTGCGCGCCCAGGAGCACTCGACGACGGCGGCACCGTACTGGTCCATCAGCTCTTTGTCGGCGGGCGATATTGTGTGCTTTCCATTGGGCGTGATGATGACGCCGTTATGTCGCTGACCGGCATGCAGGTCGCGCATCAGCCCCAGCTTGATCAGCTTCTTTCCAGAACATCGCTTCGGGTCGCAGTGGTTGAGATCCCAGCATGCGGCTTTGAATGGGGGGCGGCCGCCGTTGGTGGGGTCCTCAGAATCGTCGCCGCGGGGTTGCGAGTTGCGAGGAGGGCCATGCGACTTGCCGCCGCGGCCAGTAAATTTGTCTTTCTTATGTCGGACCATTTTATTACAGCGGCGAAGGTAGGACACGAGGTCGATGGAGCCGAGTTTCGAAGCGCTGGGATGTAAGGCGGCAGGTCTGAGGCGACGACTCCGGAAATGTTGGCGTCACTTTGACTGCTCCGAGATCTGGATCTTTACGTGGGGTGCTGTTGATCGATAACGATAAGGGATATCTCAGACAGCCTGGAGCCAGCTGAACGCCTAGACGCTAACACTGATTCAACTCAAGCCACATTCTTCAGTTTAGTCAACTGAGGCGCTGCAAGTTGTGCCCAGTACCCAGGTGCCTGCCAGGGACAACTGCAAGTCTGCAAGTGGGAGGAGATGCCTGTTCTGTCCCCAACTTTCTATCCAGTCCCTCATTTCGATAGCAGTAGCGCTGCCTACCAACACGTTACCCACTTGCACTCAGTATCCCATCAATCAATCTACCACTTATCGAAGCTGCGGCTAGGTGGCTTTTCGAGACGTCACTGATGGCTTTCCCAACTGCGTGACCACGTCGTAGCCCCCAGTCCAGTATTTTATTCTTTACTTCTGCGAAGCGGTTCGTACCTGATTTCAGACTCGTCTATCTGACATCATTCCGCCCTTGCACCCGACAAATCGACGATCCTATCCAATCCCCGACCCGACAGCGCCATCGTCGTCGCCGCAAACCGCCGACATGGAGGCTGCCTCCGCTCGGGCCGCGGCCAGAGACCGCTGGAACGAGATGGGATTCCCCCGGCCTTCGCAACTCCAGCGCTTCATCCAGAGTGCCTGTAGTCCGGAGAATTACGAACCTAATCTCGCTCTGAATCTCGAGATTGCCGATCTGATCAATAGCAAAAAGGGGAGTGCGCCACGCGAAGCCGCCGTCGCCATTGTCGGTTACATAAACCATCGCAACACCAACGTTGCATTGCTTGCCCTCAACCTTCTCGATATCTGTGTGAAAAACTGCGGTTATCCTTTCCATTTGCAAATTGCCACCAAGGAGTTCCTGAACGAATTGGTCAGGAGATTCCCCGAACGACCACCCATCCGCCCCACGCGAGTCCAGACCAAGATCCTCGAAGCCATTGAAGAATGGAGGAGCACGATATGCGAGACGAGTCGCTACAAGGAAGACCTGGGCTTCATCCGGGATATGCACCGGCTTCTCAGCTACAAGGGCTACGCTTTCCCTGAAGTGCGACGCGACGATGCGGCCGTATTGAACCCAAGTGACGTAAGATTCCTACGAGTTCGACCTATCTTCTTTGCCATACCTAATGTGTAACAGAACCTGAAATCAGCCGATGAGATGGAGGAAGAAGAGCGCGAAGCCCAATCCGCTAAACTCCAGGAACTCATTCGCCGCGGCAACCCCGAAGACCTGCAAGAAGCCAACCGCCTTATGAAGGTAATGGCTGGTTTCGACACGAGGAGCAAGACGGACTACCGCGCGAAAGCTGCCGAGGATGTCGGGAAGATCCAGGCCAAGGCCCGTTTGCTGGAGGAAAACCTGGCTGCTTTCAAGCCTGGCGACAAGATGACCGAGGGCGATGTCTTCGAGGAATTGGCGTCGGCCCTGTCCAGCGCCCAACCGAAAATCCAAAAGATGTGCGAGGAGGAATCCGACGACCACGAGGCTGTCGCAAAGCTGCTCGAGATCAACGACAGTATACACCGAACTGTCGAGCGGTGGAAGCTGCTGAAGAAGGGCGATATCGAAGGCGCCAATGCGATTGCGCAAGGTGCACCTATACAATCGTTGCAATCCAGCGGGGGTCAGGCCAGTAGCTCTGCAGCAAACGAGCTGTCGCTCATCGATTTCGACGCCGACGCTTCTGGAACCAATGGGTCTGGCAACAACGGCGAATCCAGCTCTCAGGCCGCTGGTGTTGAGAACGACTTGTTGGGCTTGTCTCTTGACGGTAGCAGTAGCACATTTGGACAGGGTGGTGGTATTTCATTGGGTTTCGGTGCTAACAGCAGTATGTCCTCCCATGATCCCCGAGCGAAAGAAGCGTTGCTAACCCCGCAAACAGACATTCCCGGTCAACCTTTACTATCCTCAATGACCCAGAACTCGAACGCAACCGGCGCTGTCAATGCCCCAACACCTCCCTCTTACACCCAATTCTCTGGCTTTACGTCGCCTCCTTCAGGATCCCAATCCAGCACCCCTCAGCCTCAAGGTCTTTCCGCCTTCAGCCAACCGCCGCAAAAGTCGGCAGCTGACCCTTTCGCGGCTTTGACCTCCCCTATGTTTGGATCAAAGCCCGCTACACCACAACCTTCAGCAATGGCAGCTACACCCGCACCCGCGGCGCCTGCAGCGGCAAACGAAGACGATGAGTGGTCGTTCTCCTCAGCCCTGCCACCAGAGGCGCCCTCCCTGCCCAAGGACCACGCGGCGGTCGTCAAGACCGGCGAGGTCCAAATCGACATGAAGGCCGCGAGGTCTGTGCAATCTCCCAATGCGCTGGCACTGTCCTTTGCCTTCTCCAGCAACACAGCCCAACCTGTCAGCGAGCTCCACTTCCAACTCGCCGTTACCAAGGTATGTACCTCTTCCGATGAATCATGTCTAGTACTGACTAACCTACCACTCTAGGGTTACGAACTCCAACTTCAACCGCAGACGGGCCGCAACCTACAGCCCAACCAGAAGTACGGCGTCACGCAGAACATGCAGGTGTGGCACGCCGGTGACAAGTCCAAGAAGGTCGAGACCATCAAGCTGCGGTGGCGTGTGAGCTACAAGCTGGGCTCCGAGACGAAGAACGAGATGGGCGACGTGGCGGAGTTCGGCATTGCGTAGGGAGGGATAATGACGATGGTGGGGAAGGGGTTCAATACTCAGGTCTTTCAATGATGGAATGCCTGGGCTTGAATGTATCTGAGAGAAAAAGAAGCGACCAAGTGACTTATTTCTACGTGGGAAAACAGAACATCGTCAAACCTACCACTCTTTGGGCTTTAGTAGTGACATGCCTCTGCTGGACTTGGGAGGCCTTGGGTGAAGGAGCTTGTGGGAAAAGGGGGCGGGTTGAAGCGATTTTGTTTACAGAAACAGACAGTCAAAGCATAGGAAGCATGGCTCTTTCTGTTGAGTGATGTAGTGGAATTGATTGTCTTTTCCTCTAAGTATATACAGCGTTGAAATCAGGTGTATATCCATCCCCCCTTCTGCCTAAATGCGAGTTGCATATTGATGCATGAGCCGAAATCTCTTCTCCCTTCCCCCGTCTATTTCTCGTCTTCGCATCTATATACATTATACAGTGTTTGTACAAAGGTACATTTCGTATGATACACATGATTTTCATACATGTCAGAAACCATCAAACCAGCACCGGGCATATTCGTGCCGGACTCCTCTTTCAAGCGTACACAACGCCTCATCTCCATTGTACTGCGGGGTTGTTCCTCCGGATGGTGCGCGCCAGCATAGAGCGATTGAGTGGCACGCCCATTAAATGGTGACGGGAGATACCCCATCAAAAGTGTAGGGGAAGTTCTCGTAACAATCAGGGCCCAACCAGAGTTAAGGCAATGCGAGGACCTGACACCAAGTTCGTTCATCTCTTTCATAGAGCTTCAGACCGAGGCCGCCTAGGGCGAAGAAGGACTAGCCTGAGCAGCGCAAATGACCACCCACCATAACGTACATTTAGCGAATTTCACTGACCGGGAAAAGGAGGGCAGGGAGAAAAGGCTCCTACATCGTGGTTGATCGGAAGGAGCATGAAAAATCGGCCAGTTTAGAGACTCCTCTTAGTCTGCACCTCTTCGTACGCCTGGACCACATCACCGACCTTGAAGTCCTGGAATTCCTCGAAGCCGATACCACACTCGCCACCCTTGCGGGCCTCCATAATATCTTTCTTGATATGCTTGAGGGATTCGAGTTCACCTGTTTTTGGCCACTGCGTTAGTAACATACTCTCAATAGATAAAAAAGCTGGGAAGGGATGAAGTGGGAAAACGTACCATCATATATCGTCTCCCCATCCCGCACGACACGGAAGCAATTCGCCTTCGCGACCACGCCGTTGCGGATACGGCAGCCCGCGATGTTCTTGTGTCTTGCGGCCCCGGACGTTGATGGGGAAGACCTGGAGGACCTCGGCCTTGCCGAGGACCTTGGTGGACAGCTCGGGCGACAGGTGGGACGAGAGGACGTTCTTGACGTCGTCGTGGAGATGGTAGATGACGTTATGGTCGAGGATGGGCACCCCGTTGGCCTCGGCCAGGGCCTTGATGTGCCCCGCGATCGGCAAATTGAAATTGACTAGCGTCGAGCGCGACACCGCCGCGTGGTCGACGTCGCTCTCGGTGAGGTGGCCGGGCGCCGCCAGTAGGATGCGGGGCCGCACCTCGTTGGACCCGATCTCGAGGATGCTGGCGCACACGGCCTCGACGGACCCGTGCACGTCGCCCTTCACCACGAAGTTGACCGACTTGGCACCGCCCTCGATGGGGGCCGCCTCGGTGATGCCCCAGGTACCGTAATCGCGGCGGCGGCCATTGCTCTTGACATCGTCATCCTCGAGGGCGCGCTGTTCTTGCAGGAGTCGACGCTGCTCGACAACTTGCTCGTGATCCTTGGCGTCCTTCTCACGATCACGCATTCCGTCGCGGTAGTCGACAGCGGCCTTGGCACGTCCTTCGTCGGGTGCTTGGATCACCTCGTCGCCCGCGGTGGGAAGGTCGCGCCAGCCGAGGATTTCAACAGGAGTGCCAGGTGGTACCTCCGTGATTTCATCGCCAGCTTCGTTGCGGAGGTGGCGAATCTTGGCCCATGTCGTGCCAGCGACGATGTAGTCACCAGGGCGCAGGGTGCCACGCTTTACGAGGATCGTGGCTGCCCTTCCGATCGGCTTCAGACTACTCTCCAGAATCCAACCCTCCGCAGGCCCATCGGTCTCGGCCCGCATATCGAGCATCTCGGAAAGGGCCAAGATATCTCCTCGAGGTCATCCATGCCTTGGCCCGTCTTGCCCGAAACACAAACGACCTGAACATCGCCGCCATAATCTTCGATCTCGACACCATTGGTTGCCAGATCAGCCTTGACGTGATCAATTTGAGCTCCCTGCTTGTCGATCTTGTTGATGGCCACAATAATGGGCACCTTGGCTGCCCTAGCATGCTTGATAGCTTCGATGGTCTGGGGCTTGACACTGTCGTCAGCTGCAACCACCAGGACCACGATATCCGTGACATTGGCGCCTCGCTGTCGCATTGACAAGAAGGCTGCGTGGCCAGGAGTGTCCAAAAAGGTAATGTTCTTCCCATCCGTAAGGTTCACAGAGAAGGCACCAATGTGCTGTGTGATACCGCCATGCTCCTGGAGCGCGACTGATGCTTTCCGGAGGTAATCAAGCAGTGTCGTCTTTCCGTGGTCGACGTGTCCCATGATGGTGACAACAGGTGGACGAGGGGGTAATACACTAGGATCTGCCGGTGGAGGACGCGGCTTGAGATCTTCGGTATCGGATAAGACGGTAGGGTCGTAGCCGTATTCCTGGGCTACTAAAGCGGCGGTATCGCCTGCCATGATGCTGTCCAGATTGATGCCCTCGAAGCCCAAATCGGCCAATTGCTCCAGAAACAGCTCTTTCTCGATTTTCAAGGCCGAGGCCAGATTCGAAATGCTGATCAGCTCGGGCAGGACAATAGAAATAGGCCCAGCACGCTCAGCTTCTTTCCGAGCCTTCCGCTCCGCCTTCTCCCTCTGTATCGCAAGCTGCTCCTCGTACGCGGCGTGGCTATCCTCGTCCATTTCATCCTCCCACATTGACTCTCGGTCGCGGCCGCCGCCTCGTCCACCACGCTGCTTGCCGCCGCCGCGACCACGGTCAGTACGCTGTGGGGCTTGTTGCCTTTCTTCGAACAACGGCTCAGCATCCCACTCGCTTTTACCCCGCGCCTTGCGACGCCCATCACCGGAGCCGTTCGTCTCATCGTTGGGCGGCTCCCTCGCCGTTAACTCAGACGTCGGTCTAGAAGATTGCCTAGTAGGCTCTCGGTTTCGGGGAGGCTCTCGCTCATAGACAGGCCATTCATCATTCTCCTGTTTCCGACCTTGTGGACGCGAAGAATCTTGTGGCTTATAGAATGCATTGTCAAACGCTTGCTCGAATGAGGTCTCGCTCTGTTTTGATTTGGGCTGTGAAACGGGCTGTGAAACGGGCTGCGTAGATGGACAGGACGGCTCAAGGCATCTATTTTGGCCCAGAAATCCTCCTTATTAGACTTCTCTGTTGTCTGTTTCCGGGCTAAAGACCCCCACGTGCTGGTAATTTCGGGCTCTTTTGGTCGATCCTTCGACTTCTCGGGAGACTCTTCGGACAACCCGTCAAAGTGCCGGTGGGAGGTGATGAGTTCATCTTCAACGGCGGGGTTAATTTTAGGGATCCCATTTGAAGGTGTAGTCTTCCCTGAGTCTCGGGAATAAAACGTGTTATCAAGAACGTTATCGAGGGATTTGTCAGTGGTGGTGTCAGATTGCTCCTCTTTTGCCTTCGAATAATCGACCGCAGACTTTCTGACAAGTGGTCGTGACGGTGGGGTCTCTCGAGGCTCCGAACTCTGAGCAGTGCTGTCTGATGCCACGGCAGGCGCATCGGGCTGACGTGTATCTTCTGAGACTGGTCGATTTGTTTCCATTGGAACAGGACCAAGTCTTGCGGGGAACCCCTCGAGGGTTCCGACGACGGCATGTCCATATTGCGCCCAGTCTGTTGTATAATCCTAGCTTGTCTCGGCACCCTCGGTCCTAACTCCATTCCTGATGGGGCTGCCCAATGCTTTGGAAGTTGACTCGGCGGAGGCTTTCCTGGAGGCGGCGGAGGGAGCTTGACCGATCTACGGTTGGCCCGTATCTCGGCCTCCTCGGCCAGGATGAATTTACGGTTGTGCCGTTGCCTTTGGGGGTTGAATTCAACACGCGGGCCATGCCTATTGGGGTTTTTTTGGGTCGCCTCCTCTTTCGGCTTCAAGGCTTCTTCTAGTCGGCGGCGTGCTGCTAGCTCATGTGGCAGAAGATCATTCTCTGTGGACGGATTCCCTAATGGCGAGGAACCCCAGCCTCCACGGGCTCCCGGAATTCCTCCAGAGCCCCATCGGGAAGACTGGTTCGCAGGACCATCTTGCTTGGACGAGTCGTTTCCGTCGTCTCGAAGGGATCTGGTTGTAGAGCAATAACCTCTGCTGGAATTGGGGTCGTGCTGGTCGCAGCGCATGTCGGTGTTGGCAGAAGGCGCAAATGGACGGGTTGCGCTGCTAGATTGAAGAGGTCAGCATATATGGTAGGACGCATGCCTGCAATTGTTACGGTTTGGACATACCACTGGTACCCTTCTGCGAAGCATCATGTCGGATGACTACTGTGGTAACCTCCCATTGAAGACAGCAACTGAAAGAAAGCTGCTCTTGCTCGGATCACTTTTGAGGGCGACGACGATCAATCTTTTGAGATGCGAATTGGCTTGTCGAAAAAGAAGTGGACCTTGACTTCATCCAATTGACGTCGCCACCCCTGGTCCCTGCCAGTACAAAAACCTACCAACAAAAAGTATTATTACAACCAAGCTTGCTGCTAGCTTATTAGCTCTGGACCCAGCTCCAAGCCACGTCTTTAAAGGCTGCCTTCCTAACCCGACCCCTATCAGCCTCATCTCTGGTAACTCCCGTGACACGTAACGAATAACTCTCTTTTCCTTCCATACCTACTTACCACGGCTGAGGGAAAATAAGTCACGTCCTAATTCCCCCCATTGGCGCCATGGCCAAGCAAAGAAAGCCGGCCAAACCGGCCACGGTCGCCGCCAGTTCGTCCACAACCAGAAACAAGCTGTCCTCGGGCAAGCCGCCGGCGCCGCTGCAGAGCCCGCCCCAGGCGCTCCAGCCGCTGCTCGCAACGCTGGAGGAGAAGCACGCCTACCTCATCCACGTGGACCCCAAGCCGGCCGCGTTCAAGCGCCAGATCTTCGCCGTGCCCGTCGCCATGAACCTGGCCATCACCGCGCTCTTCTGCTGGCGCCTCTGGAGCATGGGCGAGTGGTACCTGCAGCTGCTGGCCTCGACCCTCGGCTACCCCAACGCGACCACCATCGTGGCCGCCGAGCACGACTTCTGGAAGGTCGTCCTGCCCGAGATCGCGCGCCGCTCGGGCCACTTCCTGCTCGACACCGTCCTCTTCATCTTCGTCTGGCCCTGGCCCGTCGAGTTCTTCCTCGGCGCCCGCCACGCCAACCCCGTCAACTGGCGCTGGCACGTCGGCTTCCGCGACGACGAGGTCGTCGTGCGCCGCAGCCGCCGCTGGGACGCCGCGCTCAAGGATGACGTCGCCCTGCACGACAACTCGCGCGAGCTGCTGCTGGCCCAGGTGGCGGTGGCGACCTCCCCCGAGTACCTGCGCGAGAAGACGGGCTACCTTATGATGAACAAGGCCTGGGACCTCGACTGGGGCGTCATGGTCGACGCCACCGCCATGGTCGACAAGAAAATGGCCACCCTGGACACCTTCCGGCTCCTCGCCCTCGTCCACTCGGACGAGTTCGGCTGGCTGGCCGTCGACCTGAGCGACGGCGTCAAGCCCGTCACGCCCGAGGAGAAGGAACGCAGGCGGCAGATCTTCCTGTTTCGCGATGCGCTGACGGCCGTAGGCAAGGAAGGACCTCTTCTTCCGCTGGATCGAGGTGGTGCAATTCGAAGTCACGCGACCCGGCGGGTTCACGGTCGAGAGGCAGGAGATTGTGGCGCAGGAAGTTCGGGAACTATTTGCAAAGGAGGGCATCAATTTCGATGAGTTCTGGAAAGACAGTGTCGGGACAGACGGAATTGCAGGAATGTAAAATCAGCTCATGTTAATAGTCTTCGAATCTGCTTTGGCGCTTCGGTTCCAGATACCCAACACTGTAGGTAGCATCGAATCAAATCACAACATCAATCAATTCCAAGAGCCAATAACCAACGAATCAAGCATTCATTGGATGTTTGTCTTTCATCGGGCACGTATGATGTTCGCTAGTACTACGCTTTGCTTTCTTCAAGATTGGGTTCAGTAGATGATATTTCGTTGTTCTTAAGCCTGCGATTTCAACGAGAGACTTTCTACCGTCCTTTCTGCTCAACTACTTGTACGGTGCCGTGCGTTTATTTCTTGCCCTTCTTGGCCGGCTTGCCCAGCGCCGCCTCGCGCTTCTTGGCCTCCTTGGCCTCGATCTCCTGGCGGCGGGCCTTGTCCAGCTCCTCGCGCTCCTCCTTCTCGGCCTGCTTGCGGGCCGCCTCGGCCGCGCGCTTCTCGCGGATCTCGGCGAGGCGCGCCAGGTCGGCCTTGGCCTCGTCCGTCTTGCCGGCCTCGTGCAGCTTGCGGTAGCGCTCCTTGGCGGCGGCGGCCTCCATGGACTCGCGCTCGCGGCGGCTCATGGGCACGCCCGACGCGCCCGGCGCGCCGGCGGCCTTGGTGGACAGCTTCTTCATGCCCTTGGTGGCCGACGCGACGCCGTCGTCGTCGGCCGGCGTGCGCGGCGCCTTGGCCATGTTGCGCGAGGCCTTGGAGTGGTTCGGGTTCGCGGGCATCGGGGCCGAGTCGTCGTCCGAGGACTCCTCCGAGTCGTCGCTCGGCATGTCGCCCACCTGCACGGCGCCCTTCTTTTTCTTGGCGATGGCGGCGGCCTTCTGCTCGGCCTTCTGCTTCCGGCGCTCCTCACGGCTCAGCTCGGCGGCGGGCGTCTTCGAGGAAGGACCGGCGTCCTCCTCGTCTGAGTCGGACTCTTCTTCGGATGATTCCTCTTCGGAAGAGTCATCTTCGTCTTTCTTGGTGCCATCGGCCCACATGCTGACTTCGTTACCATCGGCGTCGAGGGGTCGCAGGTCACGGGAGAAGTGCTTGCCGCCTGACGTACGTGTGTTAGCAAGCGCAATTTGTAGAGGGACAAGTTAGTATGGAGAGAATTCAAGGGACAAATTTTATTTACCTCCTCGCGTGAACTTCTTGAACTTGCCGCCTCGCCCCCCTAGAGTTGCCACCGGGTCCGCCGCGTCCAGACATGTTGATGATGTTGTCGAGTGTGGTGCTGATTGGGAGGGATTGAATGTAACAAGGAGGGGTATTCAGTAGTGGGATGGTGGGGTTGTTTGGCGATGGAGAGTAAGCCGAAACAGTCGATTCAAGACTTATATCAGACTGGCGAGCAAAAGCGTGGGATAAACCCGACATTCAATTGCCTTGTCGACTTCTGATTTGCAAACAAGATGCTTGTCTAAGATGCAAATCCTTGCGTTGGGCTGAAGAAAGCGACGTAATAAAGGCACAAGACTTGATTCTCAAAGAGACAAACATTACTGGGCACGCCTGATCAATAGTATGGCGGGGCACTATTAGGTTTAGCAGTGCCTTGATTGGGTGGAAGCCCAAGGTGACTCATTCATAGCCAGTTGTGCAAGTCCAAAGAGCATTCAGTGCCATATTAATTATTACATTGTACGGAGTACGGCTTGTAAACTGAGGTATGGCATTTGTATCGGTCTCCTTTTCGATTAAGTTCATTAGAACCCTTTGACTATCAGAATCACTTCATGTCAAATACGCTCCTTGCCTCCCGAGTACTGGCAAGGACCAGGGTTTCTTTCAGAACTTCTCTGGACTCTCATAAAATGTGTAAACGAGAGAATAGACCAGAGTAGTTTGATGTGAAGTTTCAATCGGGCGGCTCAGTATTCGCAACATCTTTACCAAACAGTTCCAATAGGTTAGAAGCTGCAATTAAATGACTTGATAGTGGTCAGCCACAAACCCGCCACACTCCTACCTTAGGTGCCCACCAAAAAAATCGAGTCCCACCGGAACAACCCTCCTCCAGAAGCTGGGCCCCACCCGCCAGACAGGTCAAATGTCTGCGCAGGAAATCTGGGCTTTAGAAATTTCCTTCTCTTTCTCTCCTCACATAAAACAAACACTTCCTCCCTATTCACTCTGGCTTTACGCCTTTCTACAATGGCATGTTGGAGGGGAAATGGGAGGATAAACGAAACAGTTTCGATTGCTTACCCTCTGTTCTGCTCGCGGCTCCGGCCGCCATTGGATTCTGGAGAAATTTTTCGATCGATACATTCTTGCACCAGTACTTGTGACTTGCATTGCTGCTATGAATTCGCCCGTCTCTTTAAAGATAAATGCTCGCAGTCTACGTCTGATTCAGTGACAGTGATAACTGTTGCGAGAAGCAGCCGCAGAATATTCAGTTGACCTGATACTACGTCTGTTCCCGAAGGAAGTCTGTGCAATAACCGGCCACTCTCCTACCAATCACCAATCATCCATGCGGCCATGCCCATCAAGTCGTATGTCCTGTCTGATGTCATACACCTCTCTCCTTGAATGTCAGATAGAGCTTCGGTAACGACATGGTGAAATGATCCATGATTTTCGCTTGGTGTTCCTCCCAATCTTGTCCGGGTGCCAAGTTCATGTCGAATTGGAGAGCCAGCCGGGCAAGCACGCTTCGCATCTCCTCCATAGCCATCGGTTTTCCGATACATGCATGTTTGCCTATTATTTAGGTTTCAATCCTTGTCAGTTTTTCAAGTCACAGTAAAAGCACTGGCATCATTCCGCGCATCATACGGTGTCTTACCTAGATGGAAGGGGAAGTACGCAGCCCTGTCGCATTTGATAGACGAACCAGGCAGCCATCTCTCGGGCAGGAACTTGTCCGGCCGCGCGAACCACCGCGGGTCTCGGTGAATCACGTACGGCGACTGCAGGACCTCGACGTCGGCAGGGATCCAGATGCGCGGTCCGAACACGCTCTCGCCGATCTCCAGTCCTTGATGTCGGGGCGTCACTCTCGGGTTGGCGCTCGGCGCGGAGGGCTGGATCCGCAGGGTCTCATGGATAATGGCATCGATCCAGCCCATCGTTTCCGTTGCAGCCAGCAGTCCCGCGTACGTAAACGACGAGGGTCCGTGGGGAAACGCCGCGTCCACGAGCCCCTGTAGGCGTCTCTGGACGTCGCCGCGCGCGGCCACGAAGCCGAGCATGTTGGTCATCGCGCTCTGCGTCGTGTCCGCGCCTGCCGCGATCATGGAACGGCTCTCGTCGGCCAGGGCCTCGGGGGTGGGCGCGGCGCTGGGGTCCCCTCTCTCGAGCGCATCCAGCACGAAAGCAATGACGGGCTTGGGATTCCCTCCGCGTCCTTCTTGACCACGGATCTCTTCATCGAGGTTTGCCTCTTCCTCCTCGACCGGATCTTCTTTCCCAGTCTTCTCCAGCTTCTGTCTCTCTCTTCTCTCTGCTCTATGCTCGTTCATTACACCTTCGCATAGCTTCAGAAAGGGGGCGAAGTCGCCTCCGCCTCCGGGTATCTTCAACAGCAGGCTCAAAAGCCAGGGCACGAATCGGAGTGACCCCAGCACGGCGTGTGCCTTCCGCAGGGCAGCCAGCGCCGGGTGTGGTCCGTCCCTCTCGCGCGCCGTAGCGCCGAAGCTGTGTCCGAAGCCAATGATGCCCGTGACGTCGAAGGTGAGTGGCGACACGGCGTCGGTGATGTCGACAACCCGGGCCGCTGCTGCTGCGCTGTCTTGGTCTGGCGTGAGGCGGTCGATGAACAGTCCGATGGCATCCTGCACCGCCCCGTCGTGCTTGGACAGGTGCTTGGGGCTGAAAGCGATCTCCCAGGGCCGCCGCCGGACCCGGTGGTCGTCCGGGTCGCGCGACATGGCGAAACTCTTCTTCCGGTCCTCGGTCTCGACATGCGCCCAGAAGGTGGACTTGCCCAGCGCTGACGTCTGGAGCAGAGCATCGGCTCGGGCGAGGGAGACGATGCGCGGGCCTGCAGTCCATATTAGTCAGTCTATGTGTCAGCGGGGAGTGGATGTATGCACGGGCTTGTATGGGGGGCTTGTATGGGCGAAGCATTGTGGAGGAGTGTGCTCACCTATTCTCACGACATCTCCGTACTTTGCGTGGAGTTCCTGCAACCTGACGTGGAATCGGTAGTCCCCAGAGGCCTTGCGGGCGGTCCAGAAGGTGCTGAGCCGCGCCAAGTATGGCCCAGGGATGTGCTTCAGGCGGTGGAAGTGGGCACGGTACAGCAGGATGGAGGCGGTAGTGTTCAAGGCGAAAGTACCCGTGAACACGAAGAGGTAGTACCAAACTGTGGTGGCCGGCAGGTGCAGCCACGAGACCCCAAAGTACAAGGCCAAGAAGCAGACGGCCCCGAAGACGAGGAATATAGGCACGAGGATGAAGTCAATCTCGACGTGGCGGGTGTAGAGGTGGTGGAACGCAAGGCCCGCGGCTGCTCCTGCCAGGCTCAACGCCGCTGGAGTCGGCACCGTTGCGTCCTTCATTTTCTTAAGCTGATCACGAGTAATATATTCTCTGTGGGTGTAATACTTGTGTCTTTGAATTCTTTCGTGAAGGTCAAATAGATTAGACCAGAAGAGGACCACTGAGTTAGCCCTACTAATAGATGGGGCCCGTGAGACCGGAAACACGGCTGCGAAGCAACACCATGTCACACTTTCGCATCTTTTGACTCCCGATGACTTTACTACAACAGAGCAAATGCAAGGTCAGCAAGATAGTGGGGGTCGAACCGCCCCCTTCCTTCCTGGGTCTTGGTCGTATTCGCTGCCTCTTTGGGAACTCTTATCGTCGTGTACTTCGTTCCTATTTCTAATCTACGGTAGCGATGGTAGTCTTGAACCGTGTCGGGCCAAGACATGATATGCTGTTGGTTGCCTGAAGGATTCCCCAACCCAATACATGTCAGGGTTAAGCGAACAAAACCCCCAGATGGCAATGTCATTTTCCGACGAATCTGCCGGGCCGTACGGAGTGGATCGCCCTAATCCTAATATCACGGGATCTAGGCCACGGCCTCCACGGGGCCAGTCGTACGCCTTCCCGTCTTCGGTGTATGTCACACGTATACCAGCAGAGGCATGCATATCGGCCCAACGAATAACTGCATTCCTGAAGGATACGGCGGCTAAGGGGTAAAAGGACGTCTGAAGGATACCAGACAAGGTGTATATAGGCCTGACGAATCACCCTCCCGAAAAGAAAGAAGGGACAGACAGACCAGAGCCCCAAGAAGTGCCATAGTCAATTATTAGCTGAATCAGAACCAAGCCCTTACTGCCCTTGTCACAGTGTAGAAGGGCGGCGCTTGTGGAAATGGATAGCCAATCAAACGTGATGCAAGACAAACTACCTACACACCCAACTGTATGGAAATCCCTCGGGATCCGCGTCTTGTGGGGGTGTGTAAGCGGGTAGAGCCCGACCAGTGGAGATAGGAGACGGGGTCACTAGGTCGGGGCGGGTGCGGTGCGGTACTCTGGAAAATTCATGCATGCAGGAAGCGGGGTGGCTTTCACACCGGTCTGTGCCACTCTCCTGCATGGTGGTTGATATGTAATTCCGAAATCACTGGACGGAAAAATGTGTGGGTTGCGTTCTGGGAGCGACATGTATGTGTATGCAGGGCGGGGTGTCACGATGTGACAGGTTTGCAGATATGCAGCCCTGTACATGTTATTTCATGGAGAGAACGTCGCCTCTGTCTTTGCCCAGACATAGCACGTACTATAATCAGGAGGTTGCACCGAAGCCAATGCCAGCCAGTATTTGCTTTTTGGGCCCATAGCTGCATACTTGGATCCAAGGATCGCGATCCCTGATCAGGCGGCTCCACGCCGGATTTTAATGACGGTTCTAGGGTGGTTTCTATCATATCTATGGATAGTTCTTTGATGTACATCGAGGCTCTTGTGGGCTGTGATATGTAGTTTATGTTCCAGGGATTTGTGGTTATGTAAGTATATATTTGTAATGGTCCAATGCCCCTCCGAGAGTTAGACACGCCGAGCTCCCACAACTGTGGTTCTACACAACAGTCAGGAATATAGTCAAGGTAATATAGGTCGATTTGAGTAGTAAGGGATCTCTGTTTGGTCAAAGTGGTTCCTGGGTAAGCTCCCCTTTCCCCATCACCGTATATATGTATGCAAGGAGATTCGAACACCTCGTATGTGACGTGACATACAAAAGAAGGGCAAAGCATCTTGAGCCATTGACTATTTCCCAACCTTACCTCCCTGGTTGGTTCTAACATGTGCTAGCCGAGGAGAATTCCCAGAAGGTCAGGTAAGCGGTCACACTAAAATCCCAAACTAACAAGTGGTAGTCCACGGGCCTGCACTAGATGTTCTGTCGCCTGCTTCCTCCCTCTCCTACAAACTCCCTTGCTTAGAACCGAAATCCCCCGTTCTACCAGTGGATTGTGCAGTTCGTAGGTCCGAGGTGCTCGCTCAGGACCCGGACGACCTTGACGTGCCTACTCAGGCTCACGTCAGGCCGGGAGCCGCCGAAGACCCGAGCGAGCGTATTGATGGCCACCGGTTGGCTGTTGGGCATGCGGTGGGCGCACGCCACATTCTCACCGGGCACCAACATAGAGTTTCCTCGCCCGAAATTGCGTGCTTGGGTGATGATGGTGGCGTACTGACTGTGCGTGGTGAAGAATGGAAAAATAAACATCAGTGTCATATTCCCATTTTTTTTCTATGCTGATCAAAGTACGTTTTGTGTGTGGGAGGAAAACAAGAAGAAATCCGAAGAAAAAGGGGTGGAGGAAGGGCTAGTAGATCGCTGCTCACTGAAAAACCGCGGGCCAGTTGGGCTCGACGGTGGCGAACCCACCGTAGGGCCCCTCGACGTTCTCGTTGAGGACGGCGACGACGGTGTCTGCGCAATGTCCTCGACCGTGTCGGTCCTGGAGTAGTCGTCGGGCACGTGCGTGTCCTGCGCGTAGTTGGCGGCCCAGAGCGCGCTGCCCGACAGCGCGGCGCCGCCGTAGCCGCCGTTGAGGTCCACCGCGTGCGCCGTCTCGTGCACCATGGTCGTCTGCATCGCGTCGCTCGGCCGCATGTACACCGTGTTGCCCTTATCCATGTACGCCCAGCCCATCGTGTCGGGGATCGTGACGACGTGCTTGACCTGTGAGGAGAGGGCGCGGACCGTGTGCTGATTAGCCGAAGGAGCGTGAAAAAGACATGAAGGACGCTTAGGCAGCGGTCTGAAAAGTCCAAGCAAACGCAAAGACTGGGGTGATTTTGCTCTTTATAAACTTACCCATTCCCTCATCTGGATTGGAATCCTCCCAAACTGTTTGGCAATGTTTTGGATGGACGTTTCCGAGTCCTTGTGGTAACACAGGATCCAGGGGTCACTGCAGTCGCTGTACTGGACCTGATAGATGATGAAGTCTGCCGCGCTGACGTTGTGGTCGCTGGCGTAACCGTTGCAGTCCGACGGGATCCAGCCACTCGCCCTACATTACGTCCCACAGTGGTAAATACACAGATGGCCATATAACATGGACAGTATGAACGTACTGGATGGAATAAGGAAGAATTTGGGCTGGGACGAAGGTAACCCAAAGCAACTTAGGTAAACAACACATTCTCTTACCATACGGATATATTATACTGTCTCTCGGGAAGATTGGCTGCCAGCAAGGGCTCGAAACCATTGAAGCTGCTGCGCACAGCGGGTTTGGTGAGCCTGGACCAAATGTCCACCTTGGTTGCGGCCGCCTTCGTGGCAGCTACAGCCAGACCGAGAGGAATGAGGGTCTTGAGGAAGGACATGGTGAGTTCAAGAAGTCGAACGATAAGGCAGAGAAACGAAAAGAAATAAGTCACTTATCGCAGCGACGATGGACGTCACTAGAAAAGTAAAACGAGAGAAAGAAAGAAAGAAAGAAACGAAGGCGCAGCCCACTTGTCGTGTCTATCAAAAGCGATGCCATTGTATGGTGTCGTGGGAGCTACTTATTTATATGAGATCTCCCAGAGTATATCTCATTAACAACAATATGCGGCCGACCACCCAGCATCCTATGCCCCTTCTTCCGTCTGAACCGGCGGAGCCAACAGATATGAGGATCCCAGATACTAATCGCCAGGCTCGTGCTATGGACGATGGAGTTGAAGGATTGTCTTGGTACCTGCAATTGGTTTATTTGACAGCAAGGAATGATGCCACCCACTCCAGCAGAACTCCTTCGAGGCCACTCCCACTTCAGGGGCCTACCTCAAAGTTGAGCACGACCCGCTAGAAGCACAGGATTCTTGACTAGGCATGTCAACGCACAAGCGGACATGGCGGAGCGGCTCTAACATCTAGTGTCAACTTGTTTTCCCCGGAACCTGCCTCTGAGGAGTTGAAGTGCTCAGAGGCATTGCTTGAGTGCAAACACCTCGTTATCTATATCATGACGGGGTATTAACTCCTCGATGCATGTTTTGTCTTCAAGCTTGCCACATTTGATGTAGATTGGATAACCTGGCAGTATAATAATGGGTGATAAGTCAGCAACGTGGGTGGATAGGTAAGTTTGATACTTGATCTTTCCATCCCGTGGTCAGATGCTGACTACAGCTGTTTACTCGGTCGAGGTAATGTCACCAGGCAAGAATTGTAGAGTCAAGGCGGTTTGGTTTATATCCGAATAGATAGATGTATTTATTCCCTTGGCTGGCAGACACAAGCTGTGTTATAGGTACGTCTTTAATGAAACCCTTTCTCCGAACCAATCAATTCGCCCTTGATATCGAATGAATAATTACATCACGCTGCGAAAACCAGCGTCAATTGCCCCTACCGACTCTAATTAGTAGAAATAGTGGGCCTAGATATCAGCTGTATTGTTAGCCGATAACGGCAAAATTTGGCAACTAAGAATAGCTTCAGCTGCTTTCGCAAGAAGCCCTTATAGCTCAGTGGTAGAGCGTTGCACTTGTACGGCCAATCAGGTTATGCAAAGGTCCGTCGTTCAATCCGGCGTGGGGGCACACCGAAAACCTTTTGTGATCTTGTTCTGATCTCTTTTTGCTATATATTCTTTTTGTGGCTGATTGTTCTCGTCCGATGTAGACCTATTCAGTTCACAGACTATGGATTGTTCAATGCTGTTGTTGAGTGCATCCGTAGCTGACGCTGAATTACCGGGCGAAGGTCTACCGGGCGCCGCTTGTTCCTTCAGTTGACGTTGGCTGGTGGCAGTTGAATCAAATATGATCTAGAATGCGAGAATTGGCTGTAATCGTATGGGTTCGTTTCAAAAAAAAAAAAAAAAAAAAAAAAAAAAAAAAAACCCCTGGGCTTTGGCAGGAGCAGCCGAACATTTCCAACCTCATTTTTATGGCCGGGAGTTGCATTGAGAAGGGCGGATTGCTACCCCAACAACTGGAAGATAGCGCCCATTCGCATGCAAGCACCACTAAAGAGAATGCGCTAATCAGCAAATACACCACCAATTGAATTGGCCTGGTACAATCGCTTCCTTCTTCACTATTACTTGAAGCATCGTGATATCATATCTGTCATCCCAAGAAAGTGATCAATACAGCGTTTATGGCCAGGACCACCACCATGGCGGTCTGGCAGCCACTGACCCCCGACGACAACGAAGCCGTAATGCGCATTGCCGACGTGATTCACTCCGAGCTCCCAGAAGGCGCGCATGTCTTCGCCGAACGTGTCAAGCTCTTCCCCGAGGGCTGTCTGGCCCTTGTAAAACAGGAGGAGCACGGCAGTGGCGGCAGTGGCAGAAGAGAGCTCTGCGGCTACGCCATTTCGCATCCCATCCGACACCGCCAGCCGCCGGTGCTGGACGCGGCGCTGGGGGCCATCGCGCCCGACGCCAGCCAGTACTACATCCATGACTTCTGCGTCCTCCCCGCCTTCCGGGGCCAGGGTCTCGCGGACCAAGGCGTCCAGAGGCTCCTCTCGGCCGCTGCCGACACCGAGCGCTTCCCCGACGGCGCTTGTCTCGTGTCGGTTTATAATACTAAACCGTTCTGGGCCCGTTACGGGTTTGTCCCGCCCGAGCCCTCTTCCATCGACGCGGCGCTGGTGGAAAAGGTGAGTGTCTACGGCGAGGACGCCAGGTATCTTGAGCGGCGACCTCCTACATCATCATCCAAATCATGACAGATAATAAAAGTTAAGTCGGACGGCGGGATGAGGAAAACATGCAGCCTCTAGGAACAAGATAATACTGAGGTGCTACATATTGACAGTGTTTCGAAGGTTAGATGGAGTACCTGACTAATTGAATGACTTGGGCCGAACATGTGCTGGTTGTGGCTTGAGTGAAAATGAAAAGAAATTGATGCCAAAAAAAAAAAAAAAAAAGAGAATGAGCAAACAATGCCGGCCTACTCGCCGGAACGAACGCCGGACCTCGCGGTTGATCGGTCGCAGCTTCCTTCGATTTTTCAGCGAACCTTCCAAAATTGTAAAAGATTTTATCCCGCTGGGCGGGATGCATCAGGAATTGAGCCCGATGCGGGGGTCGAACCCGCAGCCTTGAGATAACCTCTCGTAAACGCCTGGGATGCCGGAACCGGATCCGACATCACTTAAGAGTCTCACGCTCTACCGATTGAGCTAACCAGGCGATGGTTCGTATTTGATAGAAGAGAAGGCTGTTAACAGGGTATAGAATGATAAGGTGAGTTTGCTGATCGGCTGACTTATGTTGGAGACGTGGGCGGCTTGGCGGGTTGGAGTTTGCTGCTGAGTGGAGCAAGCCCCGCGAAGAGCCAGGTTAGATCCCGAGCTACCGAACCTCTAGGGCTAATAGGAGTTACAGGACGAAGGGTCCTTGAACCACAAGCACGTCTTGCTACGGCATACTTGCGTCTCATATCACATCTCGAATATTCAAAAATGGCTTCATACTTGCTGTAAAGGATATAAGAGTGGGTGCGATGCGTTTTACGAACCCAATGGCGCTTTAGGGGGAAGAGACTACTTCCTCATGGTAAGCATTTGTTTCTGCTCGGCTGTCTTGGCATCAATTGACAGAATTCAAGTTGGAGGACAACAGGTGAACAAACCTCTTCGTCATCGAACAGGAACTCGATTACAACCATATATTGGGAGAGGCATGGAACAGCCAGAAGATGTTTCTTGTTTCGATGAAAACCTTCCGCAAATCTTGTGGCTAACATGAATGATGCTATGATTGTACGCTATCTCCGATCGAGATTTCGAAATAGACTTCCGATCAATCCAGCACCTTGGGATCTATCTCCGTTACTGTTCATTTCTAAACTGGCATATATCAACGATTGGTCATTCGCTGTATGGTTTCTATCTTCGCAAATTATTAATCTAGTTATAGTGACATTATTGAGAACAATTCAGACCGTCGTTGATTGTTTTGAACCAACGAGGATACCATGGACCAACCGATACAATACACAGGCTTCGCAGCCACGATACAGAGCTTGTTTGATAAACAATCTATTTGCAACACTTCGGTCGGTCTCTTGACTGGTCTCCCGAAGCCAGGGCAGGTACTTCATCTTAGCAGACAGGTGCCTGACAATCAGTCTCTCGACAAAGCAAATGAAAACAACGATTCGGGTGAGAACAGTGTGCACACGACATCTGGCCAGGTGACCAATACTCTTGCAACGACCACCAACACGACACCTATCCCACCACCTCCAACTGCAGCCAGCCCAGCGGTCCCAGCAAGCCATATCAATACCGATTCCACCGCCAAGGCACCAAAAGACGCCAAGCTGCCAACCAGTACGTCGACAGCCGTGATCTGCACCGAAGCCCGCCAAGCTCGGCCCAGGTCATTCAGTGAGGTCACGGCCGACATCAAGAGCTGTATGGCGGGTGTTGATGCGGCTCCTCAGTCTCCTCAAACTGTGACCGAAAGTCCTCCACCTATGGGCGGGATTTTGGGAACGATACAGGCCGTGACCTCCCAACCTCGCAATAACCCACCCACGGGACCCCAAAACGGAAACACTACATCAACCATGAAGCCCCAGCAGCAGAAGCAGCTCCCAAAGAAGACGAAACTGCAAGCCAGCAGGGCGCAGCAGGTCCGTGACTGGGTGGCCGCTGATGCTCGCAAATTCTTCCCGAACCCAAGATTCGTGCACCGAGGCCTGCCATATTACTCAGTTATCTTCGCGAACGAATATTTCAGGGTAACTGGTAACTCGGTATTCGGCAGAAGACTTGTGTTGTTCTCCGACGGCGGCCTCTGTTATGCAACCCGTGCGGCATCCGCTGCCGTGGTATACAGAAGATTCTACAATGTGAACACGACCGCGGAGCCACCGTGGATGAAAGAGTCGCACGGCATCATCCGGCTTGCTGTCGAGAAGTTCGAGACCATAGCGCTGATGGCCGCGCTGGAGATCGTGCAGAAGGAAGTCAACGCATTCTTCGCCACGCCTCAGTACGGTGCGTCAAGTGGCGATCTGGAGCCGCTGCACGTCTACATCTTTACCGATGCCCCGCATGCGATGACCGATCTGGAGCAAGTTGTGACGCGCACGATCAAGGATCCAAAGCAAAAGAAATGCCCTCATATGCTGCATCTCACCAACGTCTGGAGGGCCCTTCAGAACGACTCAAACAACGGCAAATTAAAACTCGAGGTCCACTGGGTGAAAGGGCACAATGGAGCAGAAGGCAATGAATTAGCAGACAGCCTGGCTACCAAGATCCTTGATGTTGCCAGAAGGCTTCATTTTGCGCGTCCTGCATCTTCATCCCTGGGGCAAGGCTTTGAGGTGTTCCCGCTTGGGCAGATGGAGCAATATATACTGTCACAGTCGATCGCACGGAAATCCGGGGCAGCCATCGCCTACCAGCCCAGTCCCGCTGCTAAAGAGTTCAAGGAAAAATATGAAGAATTCAGCACAAGGAACGGTAACATGACGAAGGAAGTCTTCCAGCAAGATTATCCGAGCCAGATTCGGAAGCTTTTGGTTGAATTCTTCAACGAGACGCGGGAGGTCTCCGAGAAGCAAAACGAACTCGTCTTGAACGAGCTGAGGAAAGCATTTACAAAACAACTGTCCAAACCATCTGCCGCCCAGCTGGAGGTCCTAACCGCCCAAAAGGATAGCCGACTAGACTTCAGCAAGCTTAGCATGGAGCTCAGCAACCAAAACCGCCGGCAAGAAGCCCAGGACGCCCAAATCGAGTCCGTGATGATGGCCCTCGAAGAGACGACGAGCGAGTGGCGTAAAAGCTCGGCCGCGCACAGCCGCGAGATCAAAGCGTTCCGAAAGCAAGGCGAGGAGATGCAACGGACGCTACGGGAGGAGACTCAGGAAGCAGTTCAGGCGATTTTCCAGGCCGTGGTCGATGGTGCCAAGCAGACTGGCGGCGAGACCAAACAAGACTGCTTGGCTAAGGAAGAGGCGATGAACGAGTGGAGGAACGCCTTGACTGCGCAGAGCCTCGAGATAAAGGCTCTCCGAAAGCACAACCAACAGATGCTACGTACGCTGCGGGGAGGAATCTCAGGCGATGATCCAGGCCGTGGCCAGTAGTGCCAACCAAACTGGCAGCGGAATGAAGGGTTTCGGAGAGGACGGCGAAGAAGTACTACGGCAGCTGCGAGAAGAAACCCAGGAGGCAGTCCAAGCTATGATCCAGGCCGTGGCCGATAGTGTCAAGCAGACTCACGCCGAGACCAGGAAAGATGGGTTGGTTGAGGAAGAGGAGCCAAGTGACGATGCTTCTTCCACCTCCACTTCAGGCAGCGAGCAGTCGGTGGCGGTACCGGTGCAAGTGGCAGAAATGGCGGCTGATCCGGAGCAATCAGACGATAAGGTCACATCTTGCGCCAGTTCGAAGGGATCTCGGGATACGGTCGAGACGGTAATCAGGGTCGCGGTCAGCAATTTCGCACACAGCGACTCCCAAACCGTGGAACCTACTGTTGTCGAGGAAGAGGAACAATGGGATGCTGTTGATTCTAAATCAACTGGACCGGCGGCGGCGTCGGTGGAAGAAACAGGCTTGGTGGTTGACTCGGGACGACCAGAAGAATACATGGTTACACCTTGCTCAAGTTCGGGTGCAACTGCTCTCGGGGAAACAGAGGCGCAGGCTGCAGGATCAGATGTTCGGGAGGCGAATGGAGACAAGTTGCCGGGGAAATTGCGACGGCGAGAAAGGTTGTTGCGGAAGCTGCATCTGCGCTGGTTGGGCCGAAAGTCCAACGTGATTGCTGACAGCCACTCCTGAAGATCAGATCACTTCTCAACTCGCAGTTGCCGTCTACGGCGTATTGCTACTGCCTATGATGCAGCTAGACATGCACTTCATAATTCACCTATTACCTACCTACCTACAATAAAACAGGTTCACAACCAACACATGCGCCGTTTCACGCCAAGTGAAGGGTATTATTATTAAGATGTAAGCCGGGTGCATACCTCCCCGCCAACGTGAAGCTGTATCCAATCAGTCGCTAATAGTGCTTGCGGTAAAATCCCTGCGACACCCCCAACTGCGTCCCACTGCATACAAATCCAAGATGCGCCTCCTTCACTTAAGTATATATAGCTGTATTGCCCGGTAGCCACCGGACGACCATCAAGCCTGGGTTCTCTGCAAACGAGCCTTCTCCCGTCTTTCTTACCCGCCGGAATCAATGGAGGGTATTTTAGCACGCCCAGTGCAGGCGATCGCCGTCACGGCACTGTTGGCAGCTGCCACGTACCTATACCGGAAGCTGTACCGCCAGCGTCTCTTAGCCTTCGCCCATCTGCCGCAGCATCCCTCGTCGCTGTTCTGGGGCCACCTGAGGGTGTTCGACGAATTCACCCAAATCGAGGTCAGTGGGCCGTATCGTGACACTGATTGGATCAAAGTCCATCTTGTTCAAGCAAGTATGAGTCGAGCATCCTTCTCTATTCACTGCCTTCTTGCACACTGCTGCTGCTTCTAAGGTGGCTAATCTTGACATTGAAGAACGACAAGTGAAAAGCTGTGCGCAGGAGATACAACCTCGGTTTTCCGCCAAAACACCTGATGTCTCTCCTGCCCGTCCTCGTCGACAAAGCGGGCCCCTTTTTGGACATCCTGGATAACTTTCGTACGGACAAGAGAGGTGTTTTCATTCGACGAAATTGCCACGAACCTCACGTTCGACGTGATTGGGGCGGCGACTTTGGGCGAAGACATGCAGAGACGTGGTCAACCGCAAGCTTCTGGAGCCCGGCACCGGCGAAGACCTCATCCGCCGCATGACGTACATCTCGGCCATCATCAAGGAGATGCTGCGGCTGTACCCGCCCACCGGTTCCGTGTGCGCAGTCGCGCCCGGCTCGGGGTTCGTCGTCTCGACCTCACAGGGCGACGAGTACAACCTCGACGGCACATGGGTTTACCTCAACAATTACCTGATCCAGCGCGACTGCACCGTGTTCGGCGAGACGGCCGACGAGTTCGTGCCGGAGCGCTGGCTGCAGAAGCAGTCGTCGCCTGATCTCAGTGGCGGTGGCAACGACGGCGATGACGACTGGAGCGGGAGCAGGTCCACGCCGGTCAGTGCTTGGCGGGCTTTTGAGCGCGGGCCCCGGAACTGCATCGGGCAGGAGCTGGCCAATATCGAGGCGCGCGTCATCTTGGCTTCCGTGGCCCGCCGGTACGACTTCACCAAATTCGGCATCGGGGCGCTGGATTTGGATGGCAGCGGCGGGCCGGTGCTAGACGATAAGGGCCGCTAGTACAAGGTTAAATCGGAACTGTACAGCGTGAGTTACACAATCCTGGCCCCGAGGGAACTCTTGTCCTGTGCTTTGAGCAAGCTAACACAATATGCACCAGACTATACGCATTACCGGGAAGCCTGTGGACGGGATGATGATGAAAGTAGGCTGTGCTTTTATGAAGCATGACCCTGTACACTGTATGCAAGAGTTGGTTTGGCCGGTAAGTAGAGGGTAATTAGCATACTTACCTATTTGAAACCCCCAATCGTCACCAATAAACGAGACACCTGCAAGTCCGTGGTAAGTATGGGGTTAGGATGGCATCCCTGAATTCCTTTATGAGGTGTTCTGCGCTACCCTGATTCGGTCTGTGTGTAATTGCCCCTGTACACGATTCAAATCTAGATAGGAGATACAGCAATGGGTCTTCTCCATATAGCCAGTAGCCCTCAAAGTTGTATATCCACTGCTTCCAGTGGTCCGATCTAGATCAGACTGGAGCATCTACGGAGGGTCATCCGGGAAATAGTATATTTCCCATAGTCAAAAAGACCTCATGCAAATGCCGATGGGATTCTTGAGCCTGGTCCCAATATCGGTGTTTGGGGGATTGGGACGTGAGATGTAATCCTATTTTGGTCTTTAACTAGCCAATTTCTATCTAGATAGATATATCGCAGGCAATACAAATCCCGCATTCTGTGGCAACGTGCTTAAGCACTTAATGGTGCACGTGGGCCAACCAATCATGATCAGGTATTGCGGTCCCCAGTCTATTGAGGAGTTGGCAATAGTGGGAAAGGACAGAGGCTTCCGCGAGCCAATAGAACAGAACATCTTGGCGCTGCGGAAAAAGGACCGCAGATTGTGTCCCAATTTAGCGGAAGAAGAAAATAGTCAAGGTTCTCCGGATCTGGAAATCTTCATGGAGATTGCTCTAGTGTGGGATTGCCCTTCCTCTGTCCCAAAAACGGTGAACGAATTGCGATAGGAGTCTTCTAGCCGTTCACTTGAAGCCAATAGAGTTCGTAGTCGCGACTGAACACCGTTGATCGGTATCTGCGAGATGAATGAGCTAAACATTAAAATGGAATGTGTGAGAGAGATTGACAGATTGAGGCACTGATGGAAAACGTGCAAGCTAGGATGGATGGTGTCGCTGTCGAAATGCCGATCTGCCAGGGATGGCGGATCGTGATCGACGGATTTTCAGGACCAAAAAGCTTAATGGAGGGTGATGGACACACAAAACGACGACGACCACGTGGATCAGCATGGTCCACCAGATCACACCTGTCAGCCTGTCGCCCGGCTGTCCGGGAGAGACATGCGTCATGTGTCGGGCGCCACCACTAGAATCTGACTTTCAGACGAACGCCTCTGTGTATTTGTTTGTGTGCGAGAAGGTAAATGTGTGCGTGAAAGTGGTTGCCAAGTCCCAAGAATGAAATGGGGACATCCGTGCCATGCTGTATTGCGGACGCCACGACAGCCAACCAACATCACAAACAATCACAACGGAGGAAAGAGAACGGGACATAAGCGAGAACGTGCTATCGATCTGCACCCGCCTTCGTGCCCACGCCAAAGCCCACTCTATTGTATGGGGTGATTGATTCTGCACCGAGCGTCACTTTTCTGTCAATTGCATATTGCCTCTCACTTCTGCCTCGAGAACTCCCGCAGATCATGGCAGAAAAATAAGCAAGACAAATGCCGTGGGTGCATTTTATTGTGGTCCATTTGCTTTGCGAATTGACGGCTTCCGGGTTTTCCAATAGCCTATCCCCTAGCAGCTTAGCAGGAGCGACGGCGCTGACTCGGCACCCACAGAACCAGGACAGGCTCAGCTGAAGGGAACCCGTCCGCCCCAGGCTAGCACTGATTCAGCCCGTTTACCCCTTGGCCGAGTGCCTGAGCGCATGGGAATGGAGGGTTGAACGGCGGCAAGACTTTTCAGCTGTCAGGATTGGAGCGAGAAGGGGGGAAAAGCAACGACATTGCGTTCGATTCGATTTGGGAAATGAATAGCCTGCAGGCCTTTCCCGTGCATCATCGCAAATATCATGAATCGGGAATGCCATGCCAGGTGTCAGCAGCTCCCATTGGGCGTCTCTTCCTTTTGCTCTTGCCGTTCTGCATTCGGTGGCTTGTTGGCGATAACAGGAAGAACGAAACCCCCCAAAGTCCACGTGGTTCCCCAGCGCTCGCATCATGGCTCTCTCATTACGCAGCGCCAACTCCGTCCAGGCTTCTTGCACAGGTACACGAACAGGACCCGACTGATGGGTGGGGAGGCGTGGACGCCTTCTTTAGCTCGGACGGCAGATGGGATCGAAATGGGGATGGTCGTGCGCCATTCGATACTCACAGTACAGAACGCGCCCGTCGGAGCTGTCAATTTCATAAAGAACGAGAGCCCTCCCCGCATTTGCCTACTTCGTTGCTCACTTCACTGCATACCTCGCTGGCTACCCGATTTCCTTATACAGCCCCTCGCCAATAATCGATATCGACTTCACCTACGGCACTTCATTATAGGCTACCACACAATACCAAGTCACCACAATGCGGTTGCCATCGAGCCTTCAGTGGTATAAGAAGCCCGAGTACAGAGATATCAAGGAGTACTCGAGTGCCATCGTCAGCGGGAGGAGATCGCTTAGTCCAGATGGCAGGGGGAAGGTTTCCATACCCAGGAGTCTCACCCTCGATAGGGTGCTGGCAAACAAGACTTGTAAGGCTATTCATCGCACATAGGAACACACGGGTCACGTACTGATAGCCAGATGCAGGCAGTCCACTGTCCCTCTACGACTTTTACATGTACCTGAAGTACATTGAATACTCGCCCGAGAATCTGGAATTTTACATCTGGTGAGTCCGGCTGCTTTCCCCTCTTCCCAATATCGTAGTCAGCCATTGACATGTGACAAAAGGTTCAAGAACTACGAGAAGAACTATTCGCATGGCGCCACGGGCAGGAGCGATGGCGGCTTATATTTGACCGACTCAGCCACGACGCTCGCAGAAGAGAAGTCATTTAAGGACGACGATTCGTCGATGGACATAAAGGAGCCGAACTACGACCCGGAAATAGGTACGAACCCCTGAACTAAACCTTTGCTTTTGTTGCCATATACTGTCTCGGATTACTAACCGCCGAGTCTCACTCCTGCAGCCGACGAAACTGTGGAGAAGATCGCACAGCTCATCAGCCCCGAGGCCAGGTGTGTCCGTGGTAAGGCCTGCAAACACTCCATCAAGGCCCGAGCCATCGATCATGAGGACGACGAGGAAGAACAGGACACGCACGCCAGCGCGCGCGTCACCAAGGGCCTCAGCTTGCATCAAGCGATGCGTCCGACCACGGAGGGCGGCATCATCCCCGAAGCTGACCGAAACCACCGCGCCGAGCTCAGCGCCGTCGTCCACACCTTCCTGCTGCCCGGGGCCCGTAGCGAGCTGAACATCCCGCCGGCGATGCGAGAGCAGGTGGTGCAGGCGCTGCGGACCTCGTCCGACCCGGCCGTCCTGCGGCCCGTCGCCGACCACGTCTACGGCCTGCTGCGCAACTGCTCGCACCGCAACTTCATCCGGCTCGGCGTGTCCAACGGCACGTTCGAGACGGTCTGCATGGCGACCTCGGCGGGCATCGTGCTGACCCTCGCGGGGCTCCTGTGCGCCCTGCTGCTGGCCTTTGCGCCGCACGAGCACGCCCACAGCCGCGCCGACGTCCTGGCCGCCTGGCCGCTCTGGTGGGTTGGTATTAGTTTGATCCTGTCCGGCCTTCGTGGTAGTTGCTTCTTCCTGCTCCTCTTCTCGCGCCGCCAGCCTTTGCCGTGGGAGCGCTACGACGACAGCCCGGCCATCCTGTCCGAGCATGCGCGCAAGTCGCGCTTCATGCGCTTCGTGTCCCGCATGATGATCTTCGACCGCAAGTGGAAGGTCCAGGACCAGCACCTCCGCAACCTGCAGCGCAAGATCGTCACGCAGAGTCTCATAGGCGGTGCCATCTTCGCCAGCCTCGGGGTCTTGATATTCGTTTTCCTACCCGTTTGGGCGGAGCCTCTGTAGTGCTTTCATCCACCCTCACATTGCCGACACTAATCGCTTTTTCTTTTGTTTTGACCTTGCCCGTTGGTCTTGTACATATGCCGGGATAATGGATGGAAGGGTACTTGGTAGTACTGCTGCTCCTGGAAACTTAGTCTTTTAACCTATGATACCCTGTAAAGAATGTCAAAAGATATCATCAACATCGTCTTCGCCCCTTTTCTTCTGTAAGCCTTTCTCCGCTTGGATTTGACACCATTGAACATTCGCCTTTCTTTCTTTTTTCTTTCTTTCTTCACATCACGTACAATGAAGCTTTGCATTCTATTCCGGCGACATCGATTCCCAAAATGAAGGGGCACGGATGATATAAGCCAGGGGCCAATATCGCTTACTGGGAACTAAGGGCCACCAATGGCGTCTTGGCGATGAGGCGCAGAAGTGGATCACAACAAAGTCGATTCTGTCTGCAACAACTTTTGGGATGCGTTTTTCCCCCTTTTGCTAACCTAAGCTAAAGGTCTGCAATCCGTCAATCGCGCGCGGCTCCTAAGGTGACTGCTGACCAATACCCCCAAAATGCGCCTAGCCATGCTGCCACACGCGCTTCTGGCACTTGTGCTGCCAGTGGCCCTCGTCCAGGCCCAATTCACCTACCCACCGCCCTTGGATAGGCCGTTGACCGACTACACGTCGGGCCTGGCGCAGTCCCCCCTCAACTTCTCCGCGGGCGACAACATGTTCGGCGGCTGGACCACACCCGGCCGGCTCAAGTCGTTCCTGCTGTACCGGTGCACCCACACCCCGTCCTCGACGCCCATCCGCCCCTCTAACCGCACCTTCATCGACACCCAGGGCCGCGTCTCCAAGGCGCCGGGCGACGGCACGTGGGAGCAGATGCCGCTCTTCGACGGCGGCTCCGGCTTCGAGCCGGGCTTCAACCCGGGCCGCAACCCGATCTGGTTCCACGGCGACTTCTTCGCGCCCCAACGCGACGACGGGCCGCCTCTGCTGGTTCGAGCTCTACCCGGGCACGTCGGCGTACGACAACCCGCCCGAGGCCTTCAACCGGACCGAGGGCGGCCGTGTGAATGGCGGCTACGTCCCCGCCGTCACCGTCGACGGCGCGTCGGAGTGGTACTTCGCCACCGTGCCCTTCGAGGTCCGGCCGCGCCGGCGAGCGGGCTGACCGTCACGTGGAAGGGCGGGACGCCGCGCCCGGATATCTTTAGCAATTCGACCGAGTCGGCGGCGGCCTTTGCGCGGGAGTTTCCGCAGTACGCGAAGTCTTCTTCTTCTTCTTTTTCCAAGGAGTCGGCTGCTGCGGAAGACACCAGACCCTCCGGTGCTGCTACGCTTTTGGGGATTATGGTGTTGTCATTGGTGGCAGTGATCAGTTAGCGTTTCGATTATAGGACTGGCTTGGCTTGTGATGTGTAATAGATTGCATATAGATTTACTAATGATAGACGATTAAGCCTCACCGTTTCTCATTAGTCGATCTAGGTACTGTTGATGTGGAGTTCTAATCTGCTTCCTCTTTTGTCCTGCTTCCACGACGCAAGGAATTGACAAGTATCTTTATAAGGCTTCAAAACAAGTTTGTTTTCCACATACGACCATATCCTGCTGAATACTAGGGATCCCGTCCGCTCTCCCATATATAAGCAGCAGAGAGCCGAATTAGTACTAGGGTCGGTGACGACCTGGGAATCCTCGGTGTTGTATGTTTTGTTCTTGGACCAAGTTTGCCTTCTTTTTTTAACTCTTCCGAGGTGCTCATTTTGTTTTTACATGTGCCGTCTTAGTGAGGACCAACCCACCTTCTCGTGGATATTGTTTCTATTCTAGACTATGGTTCTTGGTTCGATCGACGCAGCCACACATGGTGTCGGCCGGCCATATGGCTGTGTCTACACAACCCCCTTTCTAAGGTAATCTGTTATGGTGTTTGTTGCATCGAAGTCAAACATGACACTGAGGTGTGGGCTACATACTTGGTCGCAGATACCAAATGACAAAGGAGTACCGATGTGCCATGTCCCCTTGTGCAGGGTGGAATCTCAGGGTCGTTATTACGCTGCACCTTGCTTGTTTCGCTCTACCTTGTTCTCGCAGGCTATTATGAAGTTTTTAACATTGTGAATGGTATTATTTATTAATGTGGAGTAAGAAACGTCTTTCATAAGATTGTATGAGTGTCCATTTAAGACAGACGCTTGTCAGGTCTTTGAAGAGAAAGTGATCAAGGCCCACTCATTGAGCCATAACCGGAGAAAAAACGAGAAACAAAGCACAAAAGAGAAAGAATGTCTTATAAACCTAAAACCTCGTTTGCCTCGGAACAGGCCATCCACGCCCTCACGGACGTGGCCCATCCCCGACGCTCCGTCAACGCTCTGGTCCACCGAGACTACGAGCGCTTCGACGCCCCCATCGGCGATGCCTCCTGTCAAGCCCGCACCACCGTCGTGAGTGACGCGGCTAAGGTCGTTGAGGACTACCTCGAGGGCTACATGGACAACAGTGGTGGTCCCGAAAAGCAGAAGAATCACGAAGCCGTCCTCGCCCTCGTCGAGGCCTACAACACCCTTCACGCCAACGACCCCGCCGATGGCCGCGTCAAGGAGCCGAGCGACCTCAAGAACGAGGGCCGCGGGTCAGAAGAATACGAGAGATTCTTCGCCGAAATCGAGGCGCTCCTCGGCAGCGAGCACCTGGCGCTGCTTTCCGCCTTCTACTCCAAGACGGCAGACTACACCAGAACCTTCACCGTTTTCGACACCGCCATCGCCCAACAAGACCACCTAATCTATTACGGCACTACCGCGGAGGCTGAGGCCACTAAAAACCCACGCCTGCGGACCGACCTGGATTCTACCTTAAAGGCGGCCGTCGGTCAGGGGAACGTCAACTACATCTACCGCCGCTTTAATGACGACATTGTTATATTGGGACTAACCGACGACAGCGATAGCATAAAACGGCAAACTAGTAGGTGGTTGGCCGAGGAATACCGTGCCAAGATTACGTTGCCCAACAAGCAGACCTACGAGGTCGGCTAGGTTTTCGCCCTGTTCCTGGCCGTCTTCTACCTGGATTGGAGAGCCCGCCGCCGTTGATAGTCTCGGTGCGCCGCATCCAGCTCGGCGAGGGCCTCCATTTCAAGTCATCCGAAATGGTGCTCGGCGGCGGCCAGAAGAGCCGCCGTCTCGACCCCGAGACTCTCTGGGCGGTCCTGTACCAAGCAGGACTGAACATCAAAGACGGCCTCGAGTACCAGATAGCGCCGCGCCAGCTCGACGTCCGCCTCTACACGGACCAGATCGTCAGCCTGGCGGTCAACCACGTGCGTTGCGACAACTTCGCCAACATCCGGCGGCGGACCGACATGCTCTGGGGCAAGTACGCGGCGGCGGGGCGGCCCAAACTAGGGCGCTTCATGGTCCGCTACGGGTCGCAGGCCGTGCATTTCGACAGCATGGCCGAGGCCACCGCTTTCAGCAAGCTCAAGTCCAACAAGCAGAAAGCCGAGGTGGCCAAAATGGACATCGCAGGCCTTTACGAGAAGTCGGCGATAAGCACCAAAGTGGTAAGTAAACAAAGGTGAGCAGTATACCTAGAAAAGGTAAGAAGTATATATGAATTAAGGTAAGTAAATCATTTTGGTAGGGGCGCAGCAGATACAAGTCAGCAAGCTCCATCGTGTCTAAATATGTGTTCGTTTCGCCAAGCCTGAAGTCTGAACGATATGGACGTATTCTTTGCGCGGACGACGCCCCTGTTCGATCTGGAAATAATTCCGCCATTCAAGACCGCGGGCTAGAGACGGCTCTATCCACATCCCCATAGATACGACGGCGCCGGGCTATCCCTTTCATGCGCCATATCGCTCTGGGACACCTGGCACAGACCATCGAGTGCCGGGAACTTGTCGTGGGTAAAGGTCAACTCGCGCCGTGAGAAGGCCGTGACGAGATAGCGCCAGAAACCCTCGTCGGCGTGCTCTGAAGAGACGGCTGAGATGGTCAAGTGCGCGCTGGCGTACACGTCGCCCATCCGCAAGACCTGCAGAGTCCAATCCTTGATCGTCTCCTTATCCCGTCCTTGGATTATAGTATTATTATAGATATAAGAAATGGTTGAGTTAGTACGTGACCCTTAGAAGGGTCCTCTACCCCTGTATTTCCCGCAATACTATGACAGTACTCCAGGTTCCGGAACAGCCGTATCAGATTCGCCGCAATGCACCGTCCTGCATTGGGAGACCCTGGTCGCCACCAACTTATCTTGCTGTGCATCTTGTGGGCCTTGGGAATCAAGTCCAATTGTCCTTATCTCTAGTACCCGAACCGACGTCCGAGGACGACCTCCTATATTTGGCAATGCTGCCGTCTCGGTGTGGTACACACATAAATCACTAACAACACCATCGTTCGGTGTCTCACTTTCTTGCCCTGACATCTGCAGTTTCACACTGTGTTTTTGTTTCCTTGCAGAATTATCTGTTTCTATACAGACCACGGCTATTTTTAACCAAAGCTAACGAAGTATGGTGGAAACTTAGGCGAGAATACATACCGTATCGCCACATTTGCGTTTTTCTTTTCTTTTGGTTTTGGTGAGCTTTTCGGCAAACTCGGGCAGAATGTAATACGCAAATGAACGAACATGAAGTTCTGCCATGGTTGGCCGGACCTGCCTCTCGAGTATCGGCGTCTTCCTGGAAGGGGCCAAGGCTGGTTTATAATCGCAAAGTGGGCATACGGGTTGGGCCTTTATTGGTCGTTTACTGGCCTTCGATCCTTTCGATATCCTTATGATCGGAGTTGATTCCATGTTTTGCTGCCATATGGCTCGCCCAGTTGGCCATGTTATCATACGAAAGAACCTTCCGTCTCGATTTCGATCCACATGGCACGCACCGCACCGCCATTCGTAAACATCGTGATCTCCGCTCAGCAGATGGCGAATCTATCTCGGCCTAGTATTGTACAACCTAATATCTGGAAGCGGACAGTCGTCAAGACAGACGAAATATCGAAGTACTTGCTAATGGGGGTTTGAGCGATGTCAAAACAATTGCTGTTGGAAATGACTTGGAGAAAGTGGTTTTCGTTATCAGCGGGCAGAATGGCTTCAAGCCATCAATGTGAGCTAGTGTGTATATGTTCTCAGGAAATGAGCTCAACCTTAGCCAGCATGTCCCAAGTCGCGGCTGTCGACGGGTCATAGCTTCCCCCCTTCACCTCGGGCCGGATTGGGGTGTTATCAAGGATGGACCGAAGGCGGGTCATATTCTTGACTTTGCCAACCACAATGCGAACAAGCAGAATGTTAGTGGAAAGCATGCCAGTATCCTTAGCCTCGTATTGCCAAACTGATTGCGGCTTCGGTGGATTGCCAACTAAATTGATCTTCTCCTTCGCATGGAAGCGATGCCCTCGGCTGTCGCTATCTTCCGTTTTGGGGCCAACTATGATAGCCCAGTGATACCTTTATGGATGTTAGCAGGTGATCAGTACTGACATATGACCCATGAGCAATGAGTTGATTGAAGAGAGAAAGACGAGAGCTCTGAGATGTGACTATATGTATGTACAGGCAAGGCACGTGACTACCACCTCAATAATCAGGGTGAGACGGGGGAAACGGACCTGTCTTCTTGACCGGGCATGGTTGGAGAACCGCCTTGAGCATAAAAAGCAACGTAGATTCGGTCCTTATCCGAAGGCATATTGTGTGTTTGCAGGGTGATAAGGGCGTTGTTTCCAGTTTTTAACAGCTATTCAAGCGTTGATTCCATGGTAAGTACACGTTAAAGACTTAAGCAGGCCTCTATTCCAGTGTATATACACATGTATGATTAGAAATCACCGAATTATTTCTTTCTGATCTCTTCCATCTTCAGCTCATGAGGCATCGGCTCCAAGAACTTGTCTATTCCCTCTCCCCAAAAGGGGTTCTAGGGATTGACATATTTGGCACAAGTATACTCCCAATACGGCGGAAACCAGTCGGCCGTTTCCCAGTCCAGGATGCCCATCACCTCGTCCCCTTCCACCATGGTATTGAGGCTGCTCAGGTCTCCGTGCGTCAGAACAAGCTTGGTATCTGCTTGTCGATAAAACCGAAAGAGCTCGACGGCGTCGTCAGGCAGCTCTGGATAGTCCGTAACGATATCTACGTCGCCTACCAGGGCTTGGTGGAAGTCGCGCGTCGTGGCGAATGGCCCCCAAAACTCTTTCGAGGGCAACCGACCGTCGTAGAAGGGACCTCCGTCAATTGCACTAACGCTTGCCCCGTTGGGCGGAGGCACGGAGCGAAGCTCTGTAACGATGGCGCGAAGCTGGGCAAGGACTTTCGATTTCGACTCCTCAGTACGGTTTGTCCACCCATACCATGCCATTTTCCCCCTGATCCTGCTCATCACAATATACGTGCGGCCCTTGTGAATGAAAGCGCAATGCACCTTCGGCACCGGAATAGAGGTGTGCTCAGCAACGTATCGCATGGCATCGGCTTCCGCCAAGGTCGGGAACGGCTTCACCTTGATGCACATGTTGGACACGGACAGTAAGCCAGGAGAGGGTTTCCATAGTCTGTTCCACAGCCGCCGGACATATTTCTGATTCCTTATGGTGACGAAGAGGACAACAAGGAGCCGAGTGATGAGCCCAGGACTGGGGTGCTGGGAGTTTGGTTGCATGTTCGTGGTTTGGTCTGCAAACACGACGAGATTCGAGATAATAGTCGAGTCGGGTCCGTACTAGCAATCTGATGAGGCCAACTCCCGATGTTCGTTTCGGAGATTAAGAACGGAGCGGACGGGCAAACGCTAGATGGGGGCGGGAAAGCTTTGATCCGATCAGCATGTCCCACTATAAAGACATGGGCTTAGGTACCTCCCGGGTTGTATCACTTGGGAGGTGAACATTTCCAATGCATCACCGAAATGAAAATATATTCTGAGTAACAGTGCATTAGCCAGGAACTGAACTTGAATCCCAACTAACTACTTCAATGAGTTACATCTTGACCAACATTTAAAAGCAGTGATGCTGACATATCAAGTGCGATGTCAAGGTGAGTGAGCGCTTACCTACTAGCAACACAAACCATCACCCAGTTATGTCCTCGCCGTATCATCAGAAAATGGGCTCTTTCGTTCAATTGGCACGAGACACATAGTTGCACACGTCGCCCATATGAGTTAATGACTATTGATCTGGTTGAATAATTTCTTAAAGCTCAGATAATCGAAGAGTTCCCGGCTAATTGGGAATGTTCAAATGAACGTGACAGTACTGGGATATGTGTTCCCTTCAACCTTACACCGCATCAAGATCCCGGAGGGTTGTATACCGAAAAGTACGTCGGCTAAACTCTGGTCTGGCTCTTGAACGTATTTACTCGTAGCGGTATATACATCCTACTTTATTATCTCGAAGCAGTATCACCTAATCACGCCCATCCCAAGGCGTTTATGAGCTGGCCATAAGTGCCCCTCGCAAGACCATCGCGATGTTAGCGACATCCTTGTTCCGGTTTCTTACAGCGTTGGGGACAGTCCAGCTAGTCTCCGCGGACCCGGGTAGCCTGCGCGGGTTGCCTGTCATGGCGGCCAAGCGAGCTGACTCCAGGTTGGCCGGGTACTTAGGCGCGTTCTTCTTGGGTGCCGACCCCTATGTGTATTTCTACCAAAGCAATGGCAACGACGCGACCTCTTTCCGAGCCCTCAACAGAGGCCAGCCCGTTATCAGGCCAGCGCGAGGCACCGGTGGAGTTCGTGATCCCGCTATCGTCCAGGGAGGCGGCGAAGAAGAAGGCAGGAAGTGGTATATCGTGGGCACAGACTTGAACATTGGCAGAGTGAGGGATCTTGCCATCCAACAAGGTTACAGCGAAACATGGCTTGCTAATTGTAACAGACGGACTGGGATGCAGCCCAGCGAGCGGGATCTCGTGGTATATTCGTCTGGGAAAGCACCGACCTGGTCAATTGGAGCAATGAAAGGCTGGTTGTCGTCGAAGATAGCACAGCCGGCATGGTGTGGGCCCCCGAGGCCCTTTGGGATGCATCTCAAGGTAAACGCCGGCTTCTTCCAAGGCTGTCCTATCTCCTCTATTGGGAGGAAAGTCACTGAATAATAGCAGAACAATACCTGGTCCATTGGGCGTCTAAATTCGTAAGATCACGATATAACTTGGTATTAGAGTCACGTGAGCATGCTTAGGCTAAGTAAGGGATTATCACTTGCAGTACTCAGCGTCCGACACCAGACACACTGGGACCCCTCCAGCATCCGCATCCGCTACGCCCACACGCGCGACTTCCGCACCTTCACGGCGCCGCAGACCTACATCGACCGCAGCCCGACCAGCATCATCGACCTTAACATCCTGCCGCTGTACACGGACGCCGACAACCAGCAGTACGTGCGCTTCATGAAGAACGAGACCCGCAAGACCGTCTTCATGGAGTACAGCACGACGGGGCTTTTCGGCAACTGGACGCGGGCGGGCGGCGGCGGTAGCTCGGGGACCATCGCCTCGCAGGTCGAGGGCCCCGCGGCGTACCGCGACAACCTGGTCGACGGCAAGGTGCACGTCTTGCTTGACTTCTACGGCGGCGACGGGTACCAGCCCTACGAGAGTACTGGCGATCTGCGGGACAACCGGTGGGTGGCCAGTAATCGGAGCGGGTTTCCAAGCAACTTGCGGCATGGCAGCGTTTTGCCGGTCAACCAGACGTCATTTGATGCGCTGAGTGAGAAGTGGGGTTCGTAGGCAGGGAGGTGCCTGTTATTTTTGTTGAAGTAATCAAAAAGGGATGCCAGACATCCCAGCATGTCGTCCTCAAAGGTACCGAAAACATTAAAGGAACACAACTAAAACCGGCCATCGTAGTAGTCATGGATCTTTAACGGGTTAATAAGAGCTCCGATAGAACGGCGAATGCGAAATATCATTTCTCTTTATTTTTTTCTGTCCGTGGTGACTTAGGGTGGCCTCTAATCAGTGGGTGTGATGAGTTCTTCTCAACAGCGCTAATTTATGTATTGTAGGGGCTCATATCGATAAGGGCGTACAAGTATGTGTCTGTAGGTGGGTCTTAGCCCTTCTTCTGGCTGGACAGGGATAAAAGACAGGCGAATAGTCTGCCGGAACGCTGAACTAGTTTTCCCGTCTAATCAGTTCGGAAGTCATCGTCATGCCTAAATCTTTCTAGCGATATTAGTTTGAACCGCGAAAAGATCCTGTCTCGTCTCACTCAATCTGGTTGATCGCATCGCCGTTCCGTTCGCCCCGCGACTGTTGCCCCTCCCCCCCCCTCCAAAGCAGCTTCAGCCGTCAAACAAAGCAAAAAATGGCCGCTACGGAGTCAGCAGAGATGAACAAGGCCGAGTACTGGGATAAGAGATATCAGAGCGCAGACAATCAACCGCCCCGGGAATGGCACATGGGGTACGACGAGCTGGAGGACTACCTCAAGGAGGACGTTTACCCCCACTGGCCTGCCGACGCGAAGATCATGCACCCGGGCGCGGGCTCCAGCCATTTGCCCCTCGAAATGCGCAAGAGGGGAGGGTATACCAACATTACCTGCGCCGAATTCTCGCCCGCCGTGATCGCACAGATGCAGCCCCTGGATCCGGAGATCAAATGGGTCGAGTGCGATGTGCGCGGCATGTCTGACTTCGCGAGTGACTCGTATGATGTGTTATTTGACAAGGCCTGTCTCGAGGCCCTCTGTGGCTGGGGCCCCAAGCACCTCCTTAAAGAGATCCCGGACATCATCGTGTCCGATAGCCGACTTTACAGCCAGGAGGTAAATCTCAATTTCGTTTCAAACTCCTTGTGATTGTTTATATTAATCTTACCTGCCGTCGACTGGAAACAATACAACAACTAAATCCTCATCAGGCGTACCGAGTTCTGAAGCCAGGCGGCTGGTTCATTATCATCTCCGTCTTCGAACCACGCTACGTGCATCACCTACTCAAGTGCGAGGGCACCAATTGGGAGGACGTTCACCCGCCGAAAGCCCTGACCGCCAGCGGCTGGATGCAGACACGAGCGTACTGCCTGAAGAAGCCGGAGCCCAACGCGGCCGTGGCCCACATGTAACCCATGATCAAATCAGGTATATCTTGTCTGTTATGCTATGTGCATGGAATATGCAGCGATAATGGAGTTTGGAGTTAGCCGGTTCGAAGAACGGATTCAAATGATGGAATAGAGCGTCAGCTATCAGGCATCCGTGAAACTTTTTCGTCGTTCGCAACCAACGCTGACGGCCAAGCCGCTTGGAACCATGCTTACATCTTGCTCTGTGAGTGGTGATGCATTGCATTCCTGTCCCACTTTTCGATTCATCACAGTTCATCACGCAGCGTTGCAGAAGCGCGCTTCGCGCAGCCAGCCATCGGGCCGGTGACAAATTCTCTCATGTAAGCACAAGCCACCTCGACGGCTCACTTTCTGAGAGACCTCCAACAAATGCGAGAAGTGGCCAATAACATCGGAGGTGACAGGGGTCTGTACGGCGCAGCAGTTACAAACCAACAGCTCATCCCGGAGGATCTCTGGGCTTTCGTTTTTTATCTTTGTACAACCATAACACCAACAAACAGGATTGGCGTAGAAGAACGCGGGGACATTAATATCATTATAACGTTCCTCTTCAAAATCAGTGTACATGTGTTTATTCAAGTGGACCGTGGATTAAGATGAAATACTTTAGACGATCTCCGCGTCCGGACCCATCCAAGGAACGAGTGTCCTTCTTTGACCGACTCCGCTCTAAGAGGAGCCACTCCCGCCATGGAGAAGATAGAGCTGAGTCCAGTTCAACGCCAGTATCGTCAGCTGTGAGTCAGGAAGTCGGTGATGAGAGACGCGCCCTGCCTCGTGACGATTCGGATGAGGATGTTACCCTCGAAGAGACAGCAGTGGACGAGCTGGCAGCCGTCGACTCGGACTCTGCACCTAAGCCATTGATCATCGTTGCTGTGTGCACCCGCCCATCGTCACCCCAACAAGGGCAAGAGACGGGTCTCTGGAGCGCTGCGTACCGCGAGGCCGTGGAAAGCCAGGATGCGGTGGACCAGACCATCCTCAAGTTCGAGAAGATCCAGGACCTATTTGTACAGCTCGAAGCGACCGAAAGTGGGAGACCGGATGACTCCCTCTTCCGGAAAGGGCTCAAGCTCCTCGAGAAGATCAAGGGGCCGCTCAAACAGATGAAGCTGGTCCTCGACGTGACCAGCCCTCTTGCCAGCGCCGAGCCGGCGGTGGCAACCGTCATTGGTGTCGTTCAAGGTGTTACAGCTGTAAGAAACACGGTCGAGTGGTTTTAGTCCCTAAGATAATGAACTGACAATTCACGACTAGCTCGCGATATCCTTGGCTACAGCAAGAGAAACGTTAACCGCGAATATTGGCGAAATGCTGGACCAAATACAGATTATTGACGAGTGTGATACCGTTGGGCAACAGATGGATCCTCGTAGCAAGGATCATCGCAGCGCAATTCACAAGGTGAGTTCCAAGGCATACCCGAACTACCAACGTTTGCCTGCTACTAATATGCGTTGGTTCAACAGGCCCTTGTAAAAGTGTACAGCACGATGCTCGAGTTCTACAGTGTCGCTTACACTCTACTGAATATGCGCACTGGGAAATTAACATTCAAGCTGGTACAAGACGACACGCAGCTCCCGGGAATTATCAGCCGATTCATTGAGCTTACCAGGCAGCTCAAGAACTATATTGATATCGCCACATCGGAGATGGTCGAAGAAATCCACACTAACATGATATCCAACAATGGTAAGCATGTGGACATGGGGATGCTACAATTCATCAACACTAGTCGCCTATCACAATGCCTATTACCTAACTCCCTATACTATTGCCTACTGTCCGACCAGCTATCTCATTGCTAATTGTGTCACCTCCAACCCACCACCAAGAACTGAGACTAGGTGAACGCGCTTTCGGCGTTGGGTTTCACATGTTATAAGAGAGGGTCGCTAACTCGTCCAAACCGTGTATAGTAAAACAATGGTGAGGGTTCGACAGGATCTTGGACCGCGATCGCTTTCATACCACGACCGAGGAGATAAGGAGCGATGTCGCCTGCGAGTGGCTGCTGGAGGATGAAACTTTCCGAAAGTGGTACAGCGAGCCCGGGTCAGCACAACTTGTCTTGGCAGGAGAGATGGGTTGCGGCAAAACCGTCATGGTCACGTATGTGACCAAAAGAATCCTGCTCCGGAGCGACCATCAGGTTCCGCGATCTCTCGTATGCTACCACTACTGCCGGGATGATGAATCCGGTAACGGCCTTTGCATCGCCCAAAGCCTTGTGTTGCAACTTCTTCATCAACATGCAAAGCCCTTGCAGAAGAACTTTTATGACTGGTACAACGCAATCTGTGCTCAGAATAAACCTGCTCCGACGACAGATATAGTTGCTCTCCTGGAATACTTCCTGGACCGTGTGCGCGAGATTGGTAGGGATCGTGAGGTTGTCGTGATCCTCGACGGGCTGGATGAGTGCGATACAAAGATGGCCAGCTTTGTGGACGGCTTCAAGGGGCTATCCAATGAGGTCCCTCATCTCAAGGTGCTGTACAGCACTCGCCCGCACACAAGGATTCTGAACATGCTCAGCCATGTTCCTCAGCTGTCTATCAGCTCGAAACTGAACCAAAGTCGAGACGAGGCGCTTGCAAGGCATCTTGTCAAGAAACTAGAGCCGAAGCTGGGGGAAGAAGAAGAGGGCAAGGAACTCATGAGTCTACTGGTGGAACACCTTGCCCATTCTGCGAAAGGGAGTGCAATCTGGATCAGAGTTATGATTGACCTGGTTAACGACCAGGATATTGTCGATATCAACGACATGAAGGATTTCCTCCAGGACACCCCACAGCCTCAAGAGCTTAACGAAGTATACGTCAAGTTATTCAAGCATAGAGTTAAAGGAAATCCGAAGGTGAGTGCTACCGCCAACAGCAGTTTACCAATTCAAATCAACACTAACAGGATTCGCGATACAGCTTATTGCGACTGCATCAAGAGCTCTAGAGATTCTCGCAGTGTCCCGCCGCCCTTTGAGCATCCGCGAATTAGCATACGCCGTAGCTCTGACCGGGTGCGAAGAGAATCCTGTACGACTCCATGATATTGAAGCTATACTGGCCCCGAACAGAATCAAGCAACTCATTGAGCCGTTCGTCACGCAGTACGACCCCAAGGAGGAAGCGCTGCCCCAGATCAAACTCCTTCATCGATCTCTTCAGGAGTTCATCCTTCGATATCAGCCCTCAGAATGGACGACCGCCCCACTGCCAACATCGGTGCAGCACGAGGCACCGGACGTGACGCAGAAACGCAGAGCAACAATGGAAGTCCAACTATTCCAGGCTTGCGCATCATACCTTCTGCTGGACGAGATCAACGACCACTCATTCCTTTCCCAAAACGAGGTGGGGTTCAGCTCGCTCACCAGTGGCGACGACCTGTTTGCCGACGAGATCATTGACGTGTGGGAGGAACCGGATGAGATTGCCCGTTTTGATCCCGTTGCGCTAGGAATGGGCCCGTTCTTCGTCTATGCCGCGTGCTACTGGCTCGATCACTTTGGCAAACTAATCGAGCCGTCCCAAGAAATTGTCGAGCAGGTTATCCGTCTTGGCAAGCCGGGGTCTGTGAGATTGCGCAACTGGGCCGACCAGCACTGCCGCCCCGAGTGCACCGTCTCCCCTAAGTGGTGGTTCGCACCCGAGGAGCTCGATCCGCTCAGTCTCGCGGCCCTCTATGGATCCGAGGACATGTTCAGAACCATGCTCACGCGCGCGGAGCGCTTCGAAGGCCCCGAATTCCAGCCGCGCACTGTGTTTCGCACAGCGCAGATGATACTCGTCCGCGGAGACCTGGCAAGGCTTCGGATGCTGTTCCTCGACGACCGGACGGGGCCCAGCCTCCGCGTCTTCGACTTCTTCCGGGCCGTCATCAACTCATGGCGCCGGTCCGACAAGACCGAGACCCCGGTCCGCCGGTGGCGCGACATTTTCGACCTGGTCCGGTACGCCACCGGGGACATGGTGGGTCACACAACAAGTCAATTTAAAGACCCTTACATGGTGCGGGAAGACTGGGCCAACGAGCTCCTATGCGAGTCGGCCCGCTCCGGGTGCCTCCCCATGTTGCAGCGCCTCTTCGATGAGGCCTCGAACAACGCAGCGCTGCGTTCGCGGCTGCTCGTCGATTCCAAGCGCGACTACCAGTACAAGGACAACAACCTGTTCTGGCAGTTCCACCAGTCGGTCGGCGAAGCCGTCCTGAGCAACTCGATCGCGGCGGTCCGTTACCTCCTGGACCAGCCGGGCATCGGATCGCACTTCCGGCACCGCAACCACCGCGACTACACCGTCTTCCACACGGTGGCCCGGGCGTGCGACCCGGACATCCTGGCGCTCCTGCTCTCGCGACTGCCCTCCTTGTGCGACGACGCCGGCGCCGTGCTCCTCATCAACCAGGCCAACAGCAGCGAAGACACGGCGCTGAACCAAATCATCTTTTCGCCGCGGAAAACGCCCGGGCGGCTCCGGTGCATCGAGCTCCTGCTCGCGAGCGGGGCGGACCCGAACATACCCTGGGACGATATTTGGAACCGCCCTGACCCGGGCCGCCGTTCGGGGCGACCTCGACCTGATCCGGCTGCTGGCCCAATACGGCGGCGACGCCCTGGACCCCGGAACCATATTGGTTCTCGTTCCAGCCGAGGACGACGCTCATAGACCTGATCCTTCTTTGCCTTTTGGGGACAAGATTGATGGTGACGAAGTCGCCGGCCCTGGCGATGGGGGAAAGAAAATGAGGCTCAAGTACTCCATGCTGGAGAGAGCGGAAATGCTCCCTGATGTCGTCGATCTTCTAACCGAACTTCTGGTTGCTAGACAAGAAAGGCTCAAGGCCAAAGAAGTTTCAGCCGCTTGAGCGCCTCAAAACAAGATGCACACCGGCTATGAACAGTCCATTGAGGTTTCGTAAGTTCGTAAGTATTCAAAAGTCATAATTTGGTTTTCATGGACTATGTTGAGGCCCAAGTATTTATAAACATCATACCTTGGACTGGATCAATGACGTGTATCTTGTCACGGAGAACGCAAGGGATGAGATAACGCAAGGAATGGATAGCCAAGAGATGCGAATTAAGAGATTGGGTAGAGTAGTCTAGGAGTCGACTAGTGAGCGCAGGATAGACGATAGGTGAAACGACAGGAGTTAGCAGCTTCTCAAGCCCGCTCGAGTCTGATCTGAGCAAATCCGTAGAAGAGGTGTGCAAAACCCGCGAGAGGTTAGGTGATTCAAAGTGTCCAGGTTGACGTATTATGGTAGGCTTCTCTATGTTCCAATTTGATGCGTACTTCCAACCAGGGTTTAATGCGGTGTTTGCCTGATGCCTTCCCTTGTGACGTGTTTTGCGTCCGGCTCCGTAATAAAGAGCGACCAGGGGTTGCCACAGACAGGGAACCAATCAGAATCATATGTTGGTGAGCAGCACAAAATTCCAAGAGGCCCAACTGCATATGCAACACAGCCCAAAGTCCCCGTCGTAGTTGATGGGCCCTGCTCCAACCTATGACTTCGACCTATGACTTCGAGCATTCCAAGCTGCTTTTGTCCGGCTGAGCTGACGCGATTATCCGGTCATCACATGGCTGTGTAACGAAAACACTAAGCAACGGATGAACTACCCTAACCGAACCCCCTCGTTATGTTCAATATCCTGGTGTGATACGGAATTAGCTGGATCACGTTAGCTATATATTCTCCGCTATTAAGAACTGCCCCCACGGTCACTCATTCCAGCCACCCTTGTCATATCATTCCTCGTAATTTTGAGTTCCTGGACGACCCCTGAAAGCCATTCTTCATCACAAACATAACAATTTATCACCACCACGTCATTTCAGCTTGGGTGAAAAAATGACATATTTTCACCTCACTCTGCTGGTAGTAAGCTGGGTCATATACTTTTATCGTACTCGCCTCAGGCTCACCCATGATCTGCCTAGCTGGTGACCTTCACCGCTGGAAGCTACTTCTACAACCTCTACCTGCACCCTCTCCAGAAGTTCCCGAGACCATGGACGCACCGGGCATCGCGTCTCCCTTGGGTCTATCATTCGCTCCGGGGCGATCTCCACGCAAGGCTGTCAATGCACCAACCGAAACCACCATGATTGGCAACCAACCAACCATACAGCCTTGGTGAGCCACCTGGTGGTTTAAGTGTATTAGGTTAATATGAGGCTTTTTTTATTAAATTCAGTTATATATCGTAATGATTTTTAGTATTATTATTTTATATTAATTAATAAGTCGAATTAAAAGCCGCTCTTTATAAAAACATAATATTATAATCTTTATTATTAATATTAATATTAATATTAATATTATATTTCGTTATTCTTAAGTTAATTAAATTATAAACGTAAACTTTCTTTAATAAATACTTTAGTTAAATCTTAACGACTACGATTAAACCGCACGAAGCTTAAGTTTAAAAGTTTATATTCGATTTTAAATTTATTAATTAGAGATATAAGTTTATAGGATTTATATTATTAATTAAAACTTATAATATATAATAAATTATCTCTTTAAAAAAGTATTATATTATTACGTTTATTAAAAAGAAAGTTAAAAAAATAATATAAATATAATATTAATAATAATTATTAAAATATAACCTCTTATATAAAACTTAACGTACCTTATAAGCGAGCTACGTATATAAGCGAGCTGCGCACTTTTAATTAATTTTCTCATAATTAATTTTATATTAATTTTTCTTTTTTTAATAAGTATAGAATTAAAAAATAAAGAAAGAGGGTTTAATTTAACGTTTTAAGCGCTTAAAAATAACTCGAAATTAAGTGTACGAAAAGTTATAACGATATATTATATCTTAAAGTCGACGTTATGTAGTTAACGACGCGGAATTCGATTACGATTCGAAATCTCTATAAACTTGGAAAAACTTTCTAATTTTAAAAAGGAATTAATTATTCGATATATTATTAATCTAAATACGCGATCGTTTTTCCCCGGCTAAATAATATAAAAAATATAGCGAATTAATTACTTAGTTTACGCGACGCGAGACGCGTCGGCATTAATTAGGCCTCTAATTTCGTACGATAATAACTAGACCTCTAAACGCGTTTTAATCGAAGAATCGATTATTAAAAAGTTTTTTATAAAGATTTTAACGCGTATCGTACGTAATTTACTTTTATATAGAATATAATTAATATATATATAAGATATAAAAAAAGGATATATATAATTTTAACGAGACTAGGTTTTTTATAAATTAAATCTCGTTCGAAATAATCGTAACCACCTCCGATTAACGCGGAAAGCTTAAAATAATATAATAAAAGAACCGTAAATAAGTTATAATTATTTAAAGCGTCGAATTAAACGGTTATACTATCCCTTTATATATTATTTTTACTAAGAAAACGTACCTTTTTTCTTAATATAAAAACAGCTTATTATTAAAAATAACTAAATTATAAATAAAAGAGGCGAGGATTAAATTCGATATTTTTATTAATATACTAAGTCTCGTATAAAGGATCGTTATCGCCTCTTAGTTTTAAACGGCTATAAAAACTATTACTCGATAATTTTTAAGCTTTATTATAAAAAGAACTTAATTATTATATTTTATATATTTTCTTATTCGTTATATAAACTTTAACCTTTTAATATCAGCTATTTTTATATATTAAAAAGGTTATATAAAAAAGAAATCAAGCGTTTTATACGGGCACATATTATTTATATCTTAAAGGAGGACTTTTTACCAGCGTTCTTAAAAGCGTTCTAAGCGACTTTTACTGTTTCGAATATATAAAAACGCTTTCGAAAGATAGGACTTATCTCGTATAATCCGGAATATATTATTTTATAGTTAGATATAAAGCTACGTATTTTAATACCTCCGGGGATATTTTTCGGCCTATTTATCCTTTTAAAAGTTAAAGATTTTAAATAACTTAATTAAGATTTAATTTTAAACTTAATACGTTTAAAACCGTATTATATAATATTAAAATAACTCTTTAATATTTATTTTAATTAGTTTTAATTAAATCGTAAAGGCTATAACGTAAATCATATACCGAGTTACTCTTTTAAAAGGTAAAAACGCGACATTTTAAAAAATAAATTAAATAAGCTAAAGCACCCCTTTACGGACTACCCCTTTACGGATTACCGCGTTTCGCTTTATAAACGCGTTAAATTTTTAAATAATAATATAGATTTTTTTTATTATCTTTACTTTTTAATTATATATATTATTATTATTTTATTCGTTTTTTTTAGTTATTTCTTTATATCGTCGTTTAATACTTAAAAACGCGCGTAGGCTACGATACGTAACGTAAAGTTCGAATTAAGTGTTCGCGAAGCCGTTTATAAATAGGATGCCGACCGATCTTATATTATACGGCGCCTAGCCGGTATATCGACGCGATAAGAGCTAAATAAAGACCGGCAGGTATTGTTATTATTTTTCAAGACCTAATTAACGAATTAGGTTATTAGTTAAGTATTACGATCGGCGGGTTAGTCCCCCGCGGGGTAGCACTTAAGGCGTAGAATTAGATAGAAATAACCCGAAGAGTTATTTTTAAAGCTTTTACTTTATAACGTAATAATTAATTTATACGTATTATAATATAATAACTCTTCGCCTTTACTAAATAGGAAACGTAGGTTCGATTCCTATATTTATTAAATAAGAGCTCTCTTTAACTATTTAAGCAAGATCGTTAATAAGTAAGTAAAGCTTTATACGGATTAGTTACTCGTATAAAAGCTTTAGAGTTTCTTTATACCGAGCTTAAATAAATTATGTAATACTAGGGGTTTATCGCCTTAGGTATAAGGGTATACCTTTAGAGAAAGGGTATAATATTACGATCGGCGGGTTGGTCCCCCGCGGGGTAGCACTTAAGGCGTAGAATTAGATAGAAATAACCCGAAGAGTTATTTCCGAAGCTTTTGCTTTGTGGCGTAGTGGTTAGACTATACGTACTGTAACATTAAGCTAAACTAGGCTTCGCGTTAATGCTTATTAAGTTTAAATATATAGCTTAACGGATATTAAACGTTTCCGGGGCGTTTTATACGCTAGGGTAATATTAGTATACCCGATTTTTAATTAAAAACGAGTCCGTTAAGATTATTAGGTTTAAAATAATTAATTATAGCAGCGTTAATAGGGTAATTATTATTAATATTAACGTTTTTTTAATAAATTTAATACCTCGGAGCTGGTTAATATCCTTTTTAAACGCTTTTATAATACTAACGAAATAAGTATTAGCTAAGGCGTTAGCGGTAATTATTAGGCGGTTACCGAAGCTATTAGTTATCTAGCTTTTAAAAAAGACGTCGAGAAAGGGGAATATATTATTACTTTAGAGTATATAGGCTATAATAAGGTAGCCCTCCCGCCGCTAGTTATTTTTAAAGGGGCCGAAGTCTAAAGTTAGTAGTTTCTAGACTAAGATAGCTATTTTTAAGATGACTGGCGGTTTAAAGTATCGCTTAGAAGGTGGATTAATAATCCTATAGTATTAGATTAGATTTAGGATATTTTTATTCCTTATATTCGGTCTCGTCACGGTAATAAATAAGTCGTTTTAATTTATAACGACTATAATTTATATATAAACGGAAACTTTTTATAACTTTATCTTATTAATAAGATATGGCTCGTTTTTTACGAGCTATATTATAATTATATCGTATAGGTTTTAAATATAAGAGTTTTTAAGTTATTAAAAAAAGGCTAAGAATCTTTTTAAAGGTATACTTAAACGCGGTTTTTAAATTTAAGCCTATTAAATTAGATATATTAAAGGTATACCGCCAGGCCAGGATTAACGTTTTAATTTTTTCGACGATTTAAAATATTTAAAAAATAACTAGGATTTATCCGCGGGATTAATCGAAACCTTTATTATCGAAATATATTATCCTAAAGGATAAAGGTATTGCCCGATTATATCTAGAGCTACCCCTAATAATTGATAAAGAATTAACGGCCGATTTCGTCGCCGAATTAACTTTAACGCTTATTAAAACACCCTTTAATAATTAAAAACTAACCGCTATAAACCTTACTTTTAATCTCCCTTCTTAAAAATTCTTTACTCGTAAGGCTAGTAAGGCCTTTAATAAATAAATTAATAAAATCGCGAGCTTTAAAGTTTAAATTAATTATTTTTAAATTAAACTTAGTAAAAAGATTATTAAAATATATTAAAAGGTAAGAATCGTACTGGGATAGCGATTTATTCGTATAGTTAATATACGACGGGCTAAGCGGAGGCTAAGGGGTAGGGTTATATTTAAGGACGAATCTATCGATATTAAGGTGCTAAGTAGGCCGTAAAATAATATAAAAGGAATAAAAAACGATAGAACGGAGATAAAGGATTATATTATTATTAAGAATATTAGAAAATAACATGTCCTGACTAATTTTAATTATAGAAATGACTTTAAATTAAAAGGGTGTGTTTAATGGGTTTTTTAGTCCGCGAAGGGGTAGTTCGTGGAGGGGTGCTTTAGTTTATTTAACCGGCGCCGCTGTATAAAAGAAACGGCTATAAAATAAAGGATTACTTTATATATAAACTAAAAAACTTATAATCTTAAAAACTTATTAATAAATAATTATAAAACGAATCGCGTTAAAAAATTTAATTATATTAAAACGTTTAAAACACGCTTATAACGTTATAAAGTCTACGAGAGCCCGGGTATAATACGCGTACTTAGTAAAATAATATAAAAACCTTTAAAAATAATAATTATTAATATATTTAATTAGTTATAAACGTTATAATTAACGTAATCCACGGTTTAATTAAATATATGGTTTAATTAAACACTTTTTAAAACCTTATATAATAAAATATAAATTTATTTAATTATTACGTTTAAAATTAATTAAAACTATTGAGAATTATTTTCGTTAAACGCTTTTATATTATTCTAATAGGTACGAGTATTATACCCGGGCTCTCGTAGATTTTATAGCGTTATAAACGCGTCCTAGACGTCTTTATATAATTGCTCCTTCGACGCGATTCATTTTATAATTATTTATTAATATCCTTTTAAAACTATAGGTTTTTTTTAATTTATATACGAAATGATCCTTTATTTTATAGCCGTTTTTTTATACGGCGGCGCCGGCTAAATATTTTATTTACCTCTCGTAATACGGTTACCTCACTTTTTAAAAAAGCGAGCCGATATATAACCTGCGTTATATTTTTTATAATTTAATTAAATTTAATAAGAGTTAATATCGAGGAGTTATTTAAATATTACGCGATTTAATATTTTATATATTAGGTTTAAAACTAAGCTTTAATTAAATTATTTAAAATCTTTAATTCTTAAAGTATAAATAGGCCGAAAAAGGTTACTAAAAGCGTTAACGTACGTAGTTTTATATCTAATTATAAAATAATATACTCCGGATTATACGATATAAGTCCTACTTTTTAAAAACCTTTTTAAATATTTAAAACGATAAAATTCGCTTAAAACGCTTTTAAGAATATTAATAAGAAGTCCTCCTTTAAAATATAAATAATATATGCCTATATAAAACCTTCGATTTCTTTCTTGTATAACCTTTTTAATATATAAAAATAGCCGATATTAAAAGGTTAAATTAAAACTTAACGTATCCTATAAGCGAATATTTCACACAAGCGAATGTCTCACTTTTATAGATTTCCTTATAGCTTTAACCTTTTTTTATATTTTTTTACGTCCGAAAATATTATAACTTTAAAAAGAGAGTAATATAATTCTAGTGTTTTAAGCGCTTTAGAAAAACTTAATTTTAAACGTATAAAAAGCTACATTAATTTATTACGTTTTATCGAAAACCTTATAGCGTAAACGAAATAGCTAACCTATACGACGCGAAATATTTACGAATTCTCGAAAGCTTTTAAATTTTAAAAAAGATACGATTATTCGATATATTATTAATTTAAATAAGCGATCGTTTTTTTCCCGATTAAGTAATATAAAAAATATAGCGAATTAATTTTTTAATTTACGTAACGCGGGACGCGTCGGCGTTAATTAGGCCTTTAATTTTATACGATAATAATTAAACCTCCGGACGCGTTTTAACTAAAAAATTAATTATTAAAAAATCCTTTATAAAAATCCTAACGCGTATCGTGCGTAATTTACCCTCGTACGGAATATAATTTATAAATACGGGATTTAAAAGGAGGATATTTATAATTTTAACGAAACCGGCTTTTTTATAAGTTAAATCTCGTTCGAAATAATCGTAACCACCTCCGATCAACGCGGAAAATCTAAGGTAATATAATAAAAGAACCGGGAATAGGTTATAATTATTTAAAGCGTCGGATTATACGGTTACGCCATCCCTCCGTATATTATCTTTACTAGGAAAACGTACCTCTCTTCTTAATACGAAAACAGCTTATTACCGAAGGACTAGGTAATTATAGTTACTAAAAATGGCTAAACTACGAATAAAAAAAGCGAGGACTAAATTTAATACTTTAATTAATATACTAGGTTTTATACGAAAAGTTATTATTGCCTCTTAGTTTTAAACGGCTATAAAAGCTATTACTCGATAACTTTCGAGCTTTATTATAAAAAGAACTCGATTATTATACTTTATATACCTTCTTATTCGTCGTATAAGTTCTAGCCTTTTAATATCGGCTATTTTCGTATATTAAAAAAGGCGTACGAAAAAGAAATTAAATATTTTATACGGGCCTATATTATTTATATTTTAAAGGAGGACTTCTTATTAATATTTTTAAAAACGTTTTAAGCGATTTTTATTGTTTCGAATATATAAAAAGGCTTTTAAAAAACAGGACTCGTCCCGTATAATTTAAAATATATTATTTTATAATTAGATATAAAGCTACATATTTTAATACTTTTAAAGACGTTTTCCGGCCTATTTATTCCTTAAGAATTAAAAACTTTAAATAACTCGATTAAAGTTTAATTTTAAACCGAATATGTTCGAAACCGTATTATACGGTATTAAAATAACTTTTCGATATTTATTTTAATTAGCTTTAACTAGATCGTAAAAGCTATAACGTATATTATATACCGAGTTACTCTTTTTATTAAAATAATTAGAACTGAAGCTATTTATATTATTTTAAAAAAAGTATTACGTATTTACGCGTATAAACCCTTTTCTTATTTTATTAAGAGGGGTATACGATACCCCTCGTAGCTCGTATTAAAAATAGATATAAATAATAGAATAAGAATAATTAAACCCCGATTAAAACCGGAACTATTGTATATACGAGAGCTTATTTAATACTGATTAGTGGTTACCCGTGGCGATTATAGATTAGTAAGAGTGAAGAAACGGTTTTACGCTTTTACCGATGTAAGGGCGATCGTGCTAAGGAGCTTTGAGAATTTCCGCCCGTTAAAAATTCGGAGGAAGAGCCGAACTGAATTAACTGTACGAGGAGGAACCCCTTTTTTTAAGTATATATTATAAGGAGGAGACCAGGTTCCGAATTATATGCGAAACTAGTTAGGCTATATATAATTATATATTTAAATAAATTTATTATATAATTTATAAAATAATAACCCTTGTTAAATAGAATTAATCGCGGTCGGCGAATCGGGATCGAGCCTGGACGTACCGAACCTAGATAGACCGATAATTTTAAACCCCAAACCGTTTATGTATAAAGAAGTATCTTAAAATACCGGAATTTTTTTAATAGTTTAAAAAAGAAACGTTAACCTCGCTTTTTAAGAATTCGAACTTTTAAATATACTTTTTAAAGAGATAATACCCGAATTATTTATAATATACTTTATATAATACTTTTTAAAATATTATATATTAAAAATAAAAAGAACTTCTTTTAAAAAGTTATTTATTATAAAGTTTAATAGATAAACCGAATACTAATTCGGCTAAATTAACCGTATATTTTAAAAAGAGCTCTTTAATTATTTTAAAAAATACGGAATCGATATATTAACGGACGGATCTTTTAAAATTAAACTTATAAGTTTAGTATTACCGGCCGATCTTATATATTAATAAGACCGACCGGCAGAACCGACTTCGGAAACCCGAAAAGAGGATGTTCTACACTTTTCCCGAGAATAGATAGTCGAAGAACCGCCGCCTAAGCGAGAGATACCCGGTTTTTATACGGAGTAATTATTCGCGATATTATAAGGCACTTTAAGACCGACGTTTAATCCCGGAGTTTTAAATATTCTAGGCCCGACGTCTAACCCTAAATTCCTAAATACCTGAGCGTCGTAAAACGTTATCCTTTTTCCTTTTCCGACTCCGATACCGCCGGATTAGACGGCACGATTATTTAGTTTAGCGTATATTACGGAATACGATATCCTTTTAAGCCGAGCTATTTATAACGGCAAAATCGATCAGAATAAGGTCGTTATTTTTTCGAAGGTGTGGAGGAAGGAAAAGAACTATACCGGTAAGCCGTACGATATCTTTTACGATAAAGTACGGATATTTATTAGAATATACCGACGGCTAGATATATTAAAAGACTAATATTATGCAGTTTTTTTAAATATTTTTTCCGGCCGTGCGGAAACATTCTATTTTAATTATATCGGACTTAAAAAGAAATAGAACAAGATATATTATTTAATAAATTCGTATTTTAATACGATAATAAATTATATATAATATTTTACGGATTAAATAATAATTTCTTTCGTATAAATAAAAAATAAAAACGTTAAGAAATAATTTATCGAAGTTTTAAAAATCTTACTAAATAAGCTCTAGCTCGTATAACGAGCTTTTAAAAAAGGATTTAAAAAAAAGATCGCTTTTTATATCTCCGTCGTAAAAGCTTATTAAAAAGTTTTAGAACTTTTACCAACCTTTATTTATTAAAAACTAATATATAAAGCGTTATTTTTGAACTTTCGCGTATTATTAAATATAATAATAAACTAGATATTATTAAAATAATATTTAATAAAGAAATTATATCGAAACCCGGTTATAAATACGTACCTAATTAATAAACGGTTTATAAATAACCGTATAAAAAGAAACCGACTAGCCTATAGTAACAAATTACTATATAATAGCCGACTACTAGGATAGGAAAGGATCCAGCGACCCGCCGGCACCTTCCGACCAAAATTACTATATAGGAATTAGAAGTTTAAACGAAGAACCTACCGAATCTATTATAAGTAAAATTATTAATTAATAAACCACCTAGCCGAAGAATAGTTTTAAATAAAAAACTAATATTTTTAAACGTATAATAATATTGGATAAGGCCTTTTTTTTAAGATAAGTACGAAACGTTCGTCTAAAACTAAAAAGAGGATAAAAAAAGCTAGAAAATAACGAAAAAAAGTACGAATACCTCGATTTAAAAAATATATAATAAAATATTACTCACTTAATAGACGCCGCGTTTTACTACCAGTTTATTAATAAAAATATTTATTCGGAAGTTATTATATAAGCCGATTAATTTAATTTTAATAGTTTATATAATTAAACTTATTAAGGAAAGCTTTAAAATACCGGCGCTGCTTTATTTTTAATAATCGGAAAGCTTTAAATAAAAGTTTACGCATAAAAGAATTTAAACGTATAAATCGATTAGACCCCGAGAAGCGTCGAAATTAAGTTTAAAAGTTTAAAATTTATTTCGTTAATTAAAATAATTAATATATAAAACTTATTAAAAATAATAAGGTATTATATTTTAAATATTATAACTCTTTTTTTATTTTTATTATATAACGCCGACCGGTTTAAAACGTATTATAATAATATCTTTAATTTTATTATATAAAAGGATAACGAAATACTTTTTATAATTAAAAAATAAGGATACCTGTTCTTTAATACCGGCCGTATAAAAATAACGTTATATTTTATTAAAAAATAGTTTCGATACTTTTATTAACGTTTTAAATACCTTTATATAGAGAAGCTTTATACTTTTTTAAAAAACGCCGGCTACGATAACATTGATCTTATTATTCTCGACGAGATCTAAAAGTTCTGCTTTTAATACTAAATATACGATCCGGTATTATAAAGATTTAAATTCTCGTTATAAAATAAATACGATTTTAATTACGAAATTATTATAAACGTTATTTACGTTAATAAATAAAATATATTTTATATAATTAATTTAAATATATCTTTTTAAACGGTTATATTCTTATATTCGCTTAATATACGAAATATTTAAAATATCCTTTATAAATGCTAAATATACGTATATTAGGGACCCTTTAATTGTATCTTATATAATCCGGGTATATACTTTTAAAAAAAGTTTCGTAATTATATATAAATAATAGGAATTATTTATAAATAAACGCTTATTAAAGCCTATTAAGTAATAAGTAAGGTTAAATAAGTATATATTCCGTTACGTAGGGCCTTCGATATTTTATAAAAGGATTTCGGTTATTATATAAATACCAAAATAGTACTCTAGATAATAATTAAAGCTTTAAACGATACGGCTGGCTTTAACGGCTTAATATTTATTTTATTTATATTCGGAGTATACCTTTATATCGATAAGAATTTATTACCGTTACTAGAGATCTAAATATAAGGAGAAACTATACGGAAAGTAATAAAGATACTTCGGAAAATACGTGTAAATATCGATATTTACCGAGCTCTAAACACTTAAAATAGACCAGCTATTCAAAATATTTTAATACTCCCGCTTGAGAATAAAGTCTTGGTTTAGCGGGAAAAAAAAATAAACCGGACCATATAAGATAATAGTTATTAAAAACCGTATAATCCGAATAGATACCTTAAACGGCTTAAAAGCTTTTCGAATAATTTAAATCAAGCCGTATTACCAGGAAAAGGCCGAAGAACCGCGTAACGAGCCGGATACATAACTAGATTTAAAATAGCCGGCAGATACCCCAGATACTGAACCGATAGCCGAAGAAATTACGGTAGTTCCTATACGACGCGGCCGAGGACGACCTAAAAAATACCTACTCCGAAACGTTCGAGCCACTATATTCCTTACTTAAAAAGAATAAGAGAATTACGAGCTAGTAATTAAACTCCGATAGGACAAGGTTATTACCTCGTCTAGATACCCGTTTTAAAAGTCTAACGTAGAGGAGATTAATAATTTCGCTGTACGAGGGGTTTTCGAATTTATTCGATTCGACCTGAATAAGTATACCGGCCGGAGAATTTTTAAATACGGCTCGTATAAGAAATTAAGGGTAAAACTACGAAGCCGTATAAAAAGTTTAGGCTCGTAATATAGGGCTACGGAAATATAGAAAAAGAGGTTATTTTAATTTAATTATTAATAATCCAGCGAATAAACTAAAGATTCTTTTTAGCTTTCAGACCGACCTTAATCCGAGACTTTAATATACAAGGCGAGCTACGCGATATTATATAAGCGTATACTTAATTATATAATAAATTAAACCGATTAATTTATATACGCTTATTAATAAAGTTAAAAACTTAATACTCCGAAAAAATATTATTTTAAATCGTATTACCTTTATATAAATTAATAAAATTAAAATTTTATTAATTTAAAACGTATTATAATTATTATATATAAAATTTAAAAATAATTATATTAATATATAACACTTATTTATTATTTATTACGGAAAGACTAGATATTTTCGGTATTATAATAATATAAACCGACGATACGTTTAGCTTCGTTATAACCCCTTTTTTAAAAAAAAAAAGAAGAAAAGTTAATAAAGAAATAATTTCGTATAAAATTAAAAAATATTTTAACCGAAAATACGCCGATCGAATTTAACGGAGGCAAGATTCGATTAAAATCGTACGATATTTTTTTTAAATAAAAAGGATAGGTTAACTAATTAAAGTTTATTAACCTAAAAGTTATTAATAAAGGCTAGCAGTATATCTTTTAATATACGAGAGGAGCATATCTCGTATCTATTTATTAATTAGAAGTAGCGTACGACCTATCTGCCGCCGCTTAAGTATAAACTTTAAAGAATAAAAATATCGAAAACTTAAATATATAAATTAATTAATAAATCTAGAATTAGATACGCGGCTTAAAATATATCCCGCTTAACTTTTATTATATAAAAATATATATTTTTATTAACGGCTCGTTTATAAATAATAAAGACTTAACTTCTTAACTCGGATATTTAATTTTATTAAGCTAAAAAATTCATTATACGAAAGATAAATTTTAAATCTAAGGTAATATTATTTATTAAAACTCGATTAAATATAAAAAAGTTATTAAAAGCGTACTAACTAGCGAACTATACAGTATAACTTCCGGTATAAACAGCGGCATTATATTAAATACCATACTTAAAAGAATTATATAAATATTAAAATTCTAAAATATTCCAATAACTTTTTATACAGACTCGAAATTATTTTATAACTACTTAATTAAACTAAGTATAATAAACAAGAAAAGGCTTATAATTAATATTATATCCTTTTAAGAATCGTATAAAAAAAGGGAGATATTAAAGGTTTATTATATTAATAATAAAGATAATCCGGCAGATACTTTTATTAAGGTATCCCTAAACAAGGCCCTCGAATAGCTAATCTCGATAAATAGCCTTACTATATACACGGAAGCGTATATCGAGAGGTTAAATTTATACGGCGAGTAATTAAAAAAGAAAAGATATAAAAAAAAAAAAGAGATTTCTTTTATTAATCCTTTTTTATATAATTATTACCGATATATTTTATTTATTAAATATTATATAAAAATTAAAAAAAAACCGTAATATATTATAATTTAAACGGGTAATACAATAAAAATAACTATATAAAAACGTTATTTATATATATACGAAAACTATTTACTTTATTTATTACTAATTTATTATTATACGATTATTATTTTAATTTTATTATTATTACTTCTATTTTCATTATTATTAGGATTAAGGTTTACGAATCGTAAGTTATAGTACGAATACTAATTATTATACGAAGTTGAAACATACGAAATATAAGCGCCGTCTTAATATCTATTAAAACGAACATATTTATAAAACGAAATATAGGATTAGACGTACTAATTATTATAAACGCTATTAATATTATTACGCGACTAGACGAGAACTGTATAAAAATAGCCCTCGTAACGAATAATACGAGCGAACAGGCGGCGAATATCGTTATTTACCGGTACGCGTATCTCGATATCGCGGTTTAATAAATTATAAACGCGAACTTCCTTATTTTATTATACGAAATTAATAAACGTTAAAAACTAAAAAAGAAATAGGATATTATATATTAATATAAAGTATAAGTATAGCTTACCGATTTTAAACCGAAGAAATTAATAACGTTATTTAGCATTAATTACGATTAATTATATTAATAATAATAATATTAAAAGGATTAATAACTTATTAATTAAATATTACGTAAATATATATATATATATTTATAAATATATATATAGGTATATAATTTATTTTCGTATAATATTTTAAAAAAGAAAAATATATATATATATAAAAAAAGAGGAATTTATACTATACGAATTATTTACGTACAAAGGAATATTTATTTATAAAACTATTCTTATTAATCCCTTACGGGGTATAATGTATTAAGATATGTAACGGTCCCTTTATTATTATTATTACTTTCGAACGAACGATTAAAATAATTAATTAAGTAAACCTGCTACTTAGTTAAAATAATATTAAAAAAGTATAATATTACTTATACAGTTTAAATAGGTACTTAATACCGAATTAAAGTAACCCAACCGTACGAGACCCTCGTAAAAAAAAACTTATATCTAAAAAAGGGAATAGGTTAATTTTATCATTAAAATAGAAAACTGTTAATATTAAAATAATTAAAACTAAAGCTATCTATATTACTTTAAAAAAAGTGCTATGTATTTACGCGTACAAACCCTTTTCTTATTTTATTAAGAGGGGTATACGATACCCCTCGTAGCTCGTATTAAAGATAGATATGAATAATAGAATAAGAACGATTAAACCCCGATTAAAACCGGAACCACCGTACATACGAGAGCCCATTCAACACTTTTAAAAAATAAAAACGCGATACTTTGAAAAATAAATAAAATGCTTAGCTAGCGCCGCCGTACGAAAAAAAAACGGCTACAAAATAAAAAGTTATTTCGTATATAAGCTAAAAAAGATTTATAATTTTAAAAAAACGTTAATAAATAGCTATAAAACGAATCGCGTCGAAGAAATAATTATATAAAAATATTTAAAACACGTTTATAACGTTATAAAATTTACGGAGAGCCCGGGTATAATACGTATATTTATTAGAATAATATAGAAGTATTTAAAAATAAGGATTCCGATTAATTTTAATATATTAAATACATTATAATAAAATTAATTTATATTTTATTAAAAAAGGTATAAAAAAATAAGATATTCGTTTATATAGGATATTCGCTTATAAAATACGTTATATAATAAATAAAAAAGTATATAAAGTATAATAATCGAGTTCTTTTTATAATAAAGCTTAATAATTATCAAGTAATAAGCCAGCTGACGGTGCTACGGTCACCCTATGTAACGGCGACCCCAAAAACTAATAATAATACTATATAATAATAATATAAATAATTTAATTAAAAATTAATATAAAATATTATTTTAATCTTAAAACGCTTTTATAATACTTTTAATTTTAGATTTAGAGTTAGATTTAATTATAACGGCTTCGGCGCCGATAATAAAGGAGTAACAGCTTAGGGTTCTAATATAACGTTATTTATTTCCCTCTTAATTATTATAGCATCTCGTATACGTATAAATTTCTAGTTAGGGTTAGGTATTACTTTTTTTCCTCTTTTTATTTCTTTTTTTTTTTAAATTACTTTTTAAAACTAACTTCTCGTGCTCTAATTAGCCGATCTAGCCGTTTAAAATATCTAAACTTTTTTAGAGTTTCCGGAATAAAACCTGGCGCGTCGCGCCATCGAAAATAATATTATTATTATTAAGCGTATCCGCTAACTTTTTAATTTAGCGGTTAATTATAAATATTAATAACGCTATAAAGGAAAATTATTTATCGAAAACGTTAGAGGGAGGCTTAAATAATCCTGCCTCTACTTAATTTTTTATTCTCCGGTTCTAGTTATTAAGAGGCTTATTAATATTACGAAAAAATATATTAATTACGGCTTAACCGCTAATTATTATATACGGCTAAAAAATAAACTTTCTAGCTAGCTCGTAATATTAAAAAAAGTCTCTTTTATTTATATTTATATTATTAAACCCTATATAGTATAGGGTTACTTTTTAATAATAAATATCTTTTAATATATTAAAAAAATTAAAATCTAAGGGTTATAATAGGTGTAACGAGTATACCGGAAAAAAAAAAAGCTATATTTTATACTTTAAACACGTTATAATAAAGTCTTCGTTTACGTGGCTAGCGTAATTATTTAAAATAATAAGCCGTTATTAATCCTCGTTTTTAAGCTTTATATAAAGGATAAAAACTTTATTTAACTATATTAAAACTAGCTCTTTATTAGTCTAACCTTTAGGGGATGCCGTAAAAACTTAATTTTTTATAATATTCGTTAACGAGTCCTCCTCTTCCAGAAACTATTATTACTAGACCTATTAACCTTTAAATATAATAAAAGGAGGTAAGGCTCGGCCTAAAACGTTATTATATTCGACTATAAAAGCCTATTTTCAATTAAAAGAGTTTATAACTAGTATTCTTTTTATTTTAATAAGTTTAATAATTATTATATTCGTTTTATAGCCAAGCTAGTTACCGATCTTATTAATATTAAACCGAAACTTTAAAGGGATCGATTTTAAAATAGTATTATTAAACCGTTTAAAAAACTCGATAATTTTTTTCCGGAAGTTACGTTAAGTTTTAAAAAATCTATCCTTTTAAAAAAAGTAATATCGATAGATAGATAGCAAGTAATAAATCTTTTAACTTAATGTTTACCGAGGATTATATTAATCCCGTTAGCTTAAAAGATCCGTTAGGTAAATATCCGGAAGATAATATACGCCGGTAAACAGCTTAGATCATACTATATAAAATACCAAGTTACGATTTAAAACTCTTCCGCTATTATTAAGGCTTAGAAAGATTTATTCCGTTATTTTATAGCTTTACAACTATAAATCCGAGTTTTTAAAGTTATTTTAAGGATATTATACTTCTCGGCGGCTTATTTTATTAACGAGCTATTTATAATATCTTAAATCGCGCGTTATAATATTAACTCGTTAAGTTTACGGCTTATTAAAAAAAGGAAAAGAAAAGGAAAACGATGGTATTATTTAATTAATTATAAATTAAAAGCTGACTGGTTTATATACTGATTTATATATGGTACTATCAGGGGCTATTTAAATTTAGGGGTCGCCGTTGCATAGGGTGACCGTAGCACCGTCAGCTGGCTTAGCTCTTATAGCCGTTAAAGATTAATAAATAATAAATATTTTTCGTACGAAACTTCGTATATATTAAATAGGCTTTCGTATATACGTACAGGTTCCGGGTTTAATCAAGGTTTAATCGTTATATTTTATTATTTATATCTATCTCCTCTATTAGTTATGAGGGGTATCGTATACCCCTCTTTATGAAAATAAAAAAGGGGTTCGTACGCGCAGGTACGTAATACTTTTTTTAAAGTAATATAAAAAACTTTAATTCTTATTATTTTAATATTAATAGTTTTTATTTTAATAATAAACTTAAGTAGCTCTCTTTTTTAAAACGAGTCTTCCTTTTATAAGGGTTTCGTACGAATAGGTTACGCTAATTCGGTATTTAGTACTTACTTAAGCCGTATAAGTAATATTATACTTTTTTAATATTAATTTAATTAAATAATAGGTCCTTTAATAATAATAATAATAATAATAATAATAATTATATATTAATATACATTAATTCTTTATTATTAATTAAAAATAATAATAATAATAAAAGTAATAATAATAATAAAGGCGTTATCGTATATCGCGATACGTTATACCCCGTTAAGGAAAAAAATATCTCTCTTTCTCTCTTTTCTTCTTATTCGCCGTACGAGTCCAGTCTCTTAACGTACGTTTTTACGCGTATAGTTAACCTATTAATTAATATTAGCTATTCGAAGGCTTTATTTAGAGATTTTTTAGTAAAAACGTTTATAGGATTATCTCGGCCGTCGACCTAATAGATCTCCGAGATTTCCCTTTTTTTATATAATTTTTAAAGCGATATAATATCGATTATTAATCTTTTCTTTTTCGTCGTTCTTAGTTTAATTAATTATTTATAAAGTAAATATCCTTATTCATAAGCTGGTAATAGAACGCGGCGTCCGTTAGGTAAATAATGCCTTATTATACGTTTTCCGGATCGAAATAGTTATACTCCTTTTCGTTGTTTTTTAGCTCCTTTTTTTCCCTTTTTAATTTCGAATAAAATCCCTATATTCTTTTTAAATAAAGAGATCCTATTTAACGTTATTACACGTTTAGAGGTATTAAGTTATTATATAGGTTTGTTTTTCGGTTAGGTGGTTTATTAATTAATAGCTTTATTTCTAGTAGGATTCGGCAGGTTCCTTATTCGAACTGCCGATTCTTATATAATAGTTTTAGTTAAAAGGTAATAACGGGTTGCTAATTACTTTCTTATTCTAATGGTCGGTTATTATATAGTAATTTATTATTATAAATTAGTCGGTTTTTTTTCGTATAATTATTTATAAACCGTTTATTAATTAAGTACGTATTTATACCTAGGTTTTAATATAGTTTCTCCGTTAAATATTATTCCGAGATCCTTTAGTTCGTTATTATATTTAATAATACGCGAAAGTTTAAAAATAACGCTTTATATATTAGTTTTTAGTAAATAAAGGCTAGTAAAAGTTCCGGAACTTTTTAACAGGCTTTAATGACGGAGGTATAAAAAGCGATCTCTTTTTCGAATCCTTTTCCGAAAGCTCGTTATACGAGCTAGAGCTTATTTAGTAAGATTTTTAAAACCTCGATAAGTTGTTTTTCGGCGTTTTTATTTTTTATTTATACGAAAAAAATTATCGTCTAGTTTGTAAAATATTATACGTAATTTATTATCGTATTAAAGTATAAGTTTATAAAGTAATATATCTCGTTTTATTTCTTTTCGAGTCCGATATAATTAAAATAAAATACCTCCGCACGGTTAGAAAAAATATTCGAAAATATCGCATAATATTAATCCTTTAATATATTTAATTATCGGCATATTTTAATAAATATCTATACTTTATTATAAAAGATATCGTATAGCTTGCCGGTATAGTTTTTTTCTTTTTTCTATACCTTTAAAAAGGTAATAACCTTATTTTAATCGATTTTACCGTTATAAATAGCTCGGCTTAGAAAGATATCGTATTTTATAATGTACGCTAAACTAGATAATCGTACGGTCTAGTCCGGCGGTACCGGAGTTAGAAAAAAAAAAGGACGATATCTTACGACGCTTAGGTACTTATAAATCTAGGGTTAGACGTCGGGCCTGGAGTGTCCCGTGGTATCGCGAACGATTACTCCGTATAGAGACCGGGTGTCTCTCGCTTAGGCGGCGGTTATTCGACTATCTGTTCTAGGGAAGAATATAGAACATCCTTTTTTTAAGTTTCCGAACTTGGTTTTATCGATCGGTCTTATTAGTGTATAAGAGCGGCCGGTAGTACCAGGCTTACGAGCTTAGCCTTAAAAGATCTGTTCGTTAATATATCGACTCTATATTTTTTAAAATAATTAAAGAGCTCCTTTTAAAACGTACGGTTAACTTAACTAAATTAGTACTCGATTTATCCGTTAAACTCTATAATAAAAAACTTTTAAAAGGAGGTTTACTTTATTTTTAATATATAGTATTTTAAAAAGTATCGTGCGAAGTACGTCGTAAGTAGTTCGGGTATTATCTTTTTGAAAAATACGTTTAAAGGTTCGAATTCTTAGAAAACGAGGTTAACGTTTCTTTTTTAAATTATTAAAAAGATCTCGGTATTTAAAAAAACTTCTTCGTATATAAATAGTTTTAGGTTTAAAGTGATCGGTTTATCTTAGCTCGGTATATCCGGGCTCGGTCTCGATTCGCTAACCGTAATTAACTCTATTTTAATAAGGGTTATTATTTTATAAATTATATAATAAAATTATTTAAATATATAATTATATATAACTTAATTAATTTCGTATATAATTCGAACCTTAGTCTCCTCTTTATAATATATACTCGAAAAAAGGGGTTCCTCCTCGTACGGTTAATTCAGTTCGACTCTTCCTCCGAATTTCTAACGGGCGGAAATTCTCGGGGCTCCTTAGCACGGTCGCCCTTACGTCGATAAGGGCGTAAAACCGTCTCTTTACTTTTATTAATTTATAATCGTTACGAGTGATTATTAATTAATATTAAATAAGCTTTTATATATATATATATAAATTCCGGGTTTAATTAAGATTTAATCGTTATATTTTATTATTTATATTTATCTCCTCTATTAATTACGAGGGGTATTATATGCCCCTTTTTATAAAATAGAAAAGGGGTTCGTGCGCGCAGGTACGTAATACCCTTTTTAAAGTAATATAGAAAACCTTAATTCTTATTATTCTAATAGTATATTTATTAAAGTATCGAATTCGGTCCTTACTTTTTTCGTTTATAATTTAGCCGTTTTTAATAATTACGATTATTTAATCTTTTAATAATTACGATTATTTAATCTTTTAATAATTACGATTATTTAATCTTTTAATAATTACGATTATTTAATCTTTTAATAATAAACTATTTTCGTATTAAAAAAAGAAGTACGTTTTCTTAATAAATATAATATACGGAGGAATAGCGTAACCGTATAATTTAACGCTTTAAATAATTATAACCTATTCCCGGTTCTTTTATTAAATTATTTTAAATTTCTCGTATCGATCGGAGGTATTTATAACTATTTCGAACGAGATTTAATTTATAAAAAAGCCGGTCTTATTAAAGTTATAAATATTTCTTTTTAAATCTTATATTTATAAATTATATCCCGTATTAAAATAAATTACGTATAATACGCGTCGGGATCTTTATAAGAGACTTTTTAATAATCGATTTTTTAATTAAAACGCGTCCGGAGGTCTAATTATTATTATATAAAATTAAAGGCCTAATTAATATCGACGTGTCTCGCGTCGCGTTAATAAAATAATCGATTCGCTATATCTTTAATATTATTTATTTAAAATAAAAACGATCGCGGATTTAAATCAATTATATAGTATATAATTAAAACAATTTCGAAATTCGTAAGCTTTTATATTAGTAATTATACATCCCGTCGTAGAATACCACTATAATACCGGTAATATAAGGTTATATAAAAGAAATTATATATTTATATTACGGATCGTACGTTTAATTTAAAGTCTTTTTAAAGCGTTTAAAACGCTAATTATATATCGCTCTCTTTTTATTAATTTCCTATTATAAATAATAAAAATATAAAGCATAAAATATAATTTATAAAGAATTATAAGAGAGTATTTAATTAAACTATAGATTACGTTAAATTAATTTAAAACTTATAGAGCTTAATAATAAAAAGCGCGTAACTGGTTTATATGTATAACTCGCTTATAAGGTATATTAATTAATAAAACTTTTATAAGAACTTAATAATTTATAAATTAATTAAATCCTTTAATAAATAATACTTTTAATAATTATTAGTTTAATAAACTATTAATAACTCTTTACTTTTAAATTAAGTTAAAGTTAAAGAATTTTATATTATTTATATATACTTAAACTTTTAAATTAAAGAATACTAAGCTTTTTAATAAGTCGAAATATTATACGAGCACGCGTTATTTTTATATTTAAACATTATTAGTAAACTATTATTTAAGTATTATATAATATGTTTAAATAAGTTTATTTTAGTTTATTTTAGTTTAAATAATTTTATTTTAATTTAAATAAGTTTATTTTAGTTTAAATAAATATATATAATTTTACGTACTTTTTCGTAACGTATTAATTAATTAACGTTAAAAAATTATTGTTAAATTTTTATAAATTATTAATTACTATCTTAATAAAACTATTAATAGAGTTATAATTAAAGTTATTAATATATATAATATTTATAATAAGGTTAAATATTTTATATTTAATAATACTAATAATATAAATATTATAATAACTTTTATTAGTTTTTAACTTAGTTTTAATAAAAGTTATTAACGCGGTCGTTACTTTACTTATATTTTATACCTAGTTATTAAATACTAGCGATAATATAATTATATACTTAAAAAAAAGTAAGAAATAACCGTTAATTATTATAAATAATAACGGAAAAAAAACTAGTTAATAAGCTTCGAAATCTTATCGTTATTTTTATTAATTAAAGTAACCTACTTAATAAGCTATTCTTTATAAATTAAAAGAATAAATAAACTAATTTTAATAACTTAATAAATCGAAATAGAAACCGTTTTTAACTTATTATAAATAATTAAACACGTTAATTAAAAAATATTTATATAATTAAACATATTATTAAATTACGTTTTTATTTTAAATATACTTAACGTACCCTAAGGTCTAATTTCCTACTTTCTTATATTTTCACGTAACGCTTTATTCTCACCGCGTTCTTTTATTATATTACTATAGTTAGCTTTTAGAAAAAAAAGTCACGTTATTTTAACGTTATAAGCGCTTTAAAACGATTTAAAATTAAGTATAAGACGTGCGGCTAAAATATACGATATTTTATAAAAAACCTTTTTAATTATTAACGTAAACGCTTACTAGTTTTAAAGAAGAATTAATTATAAAGTATATAAATAATTTAAATTCGTAATCGTTTCCACCTCGTATAAGTAGCGTTAAAGATATAACGAATCGATCATTCGATTAACGCGACGCGGGATATATCGGCGTTAATTAGGCCTCGAGCTTTATATAATAATAATTAAACCTCCGAACGCGTTTTAATCGAAGAATCGATTATTAAAAGGTTTTTTATAAAAATCCCGAAGCGTATCGCGCGTAGTTTACCTTTATACGGAATATAATTTATAAATATAGGATTTAAAAAAAGAATATTTATAACTTTAACGAGACCGGCTTTCTTATAAGTTAAATTTCGTTCGAAATAATTATTACCACCTTTAATCGATATAAAAAGTTTAAAGTTATATAATAAAAGAATCGGGAATAAGTTATAATTATTTAAGGCGTCGGGTTATACGGTTACGCTATCCCTCCGTATATTATCTTTATCGGAAAAACATAACTCTTTTCTTAATAGGAAAATAGCTTATTACCGAAGGATTAAGTAATCGTAATTATTAAAAACGGCTAAATTACGAATAGAAAAAGCGAGGATTAAATTTAATATTTTAATAAATATATAAAGTTTTATACGAAAAATATTTATTATTTATTAATTTTTAATGGCTATAAAAGCTATTATTTAATAATTTTCGAGCTTTATTATAAAAAGAACTCGATTATTATATTTTATATATTTTCTTATTTATTATATAAACTTTAACCTTTTAATATTAGCTATTTTTATATATTAAAAAGGTTATATAAAAAAGAAATCGAGCGTTTTATACGAGCACATGTTACTTATATCTTAAAGGAGGACTTTTTACCAGCGTTCTTAAACGCGTTCTAGGCCACTTTTATCGTTTTAAATATTTAAAGAAGTTTTTAAAGGGTAGGATTTATACCGTATAATTTAGAATATATTATTTTATAATTAAATATAAAGCTACGTACGCCGATATTTTTAATAACATTTTTCGGCTTATTTATACTTTAAAAACTAAAAACTTTAAATAATTTAATTAAAGCTTAATTTTAAACCGAGTATATTAAAAATCTAGTCGCGCGATATTAAAATAGCTCTCCGGTATTAATTTTAGCTAAGCTTAATTAAATTACGAAAGGTATAACGCAGGTTATATACCGGCTCGCTCTATTAAAAAGTGAGGTAACCGTACTACGAGAGGCGAATAAGATACTTAGCCGGCACCGCCGTACGAAAAAGAAACGACTATAGGATGAAAGATCACTTCGTATATAAGCTAAAAAAGATTTATAGTCTTAAAAAAACGTTAATAAATAGTTATAAAACGAATCGCGTTAAAAGAGTAATTATACGAGGACGTTTAAAACGCGCTTATAACGCTATAAAATCTGCGGAGAGCCCGGATATAATGCTCGTACCTGTTAAGATAATATAGAAGTATCTAGAGATAAGGATTCCGATTAATTTTAAAATATTAAATACGTTATAGCGGAATTAATTTATACTTTATTAAATAAAGTGTTTAAAGGTGGTTATTTAAACCGTGGGGTACGTTAAAATAAAGGTATATTAAAGTTTAAAAATGCTTTATATACGTTATATAATAAGTATATATTTAAAAGAGATAAATTAATATACGCTTAAATATTAAAGACTTATATATATAATATAAAATAAACTCGGTAAATAAATACGAAACTTAAGGCTTTTAACACTCGCTTTTTAAAACTTACTATATTAATCGATTATTTATAATTACTTTCATAAATTTAAATTTATTTTATTAAAATTAAAGCCTTTTAATATTAAGGCTATTAATAACCTCGATTTAATAAAATATTAAATTAATATTAATATTACGTAGGTTTAGTTTAAGGCGTATTATTAAAATTTAATTTATATATTTATATATTACGTCCCTTATATATTTAATTTAATTTAATAGTAAATATTAATTAAAAGAATATAACGCGAGAGTTAATAATAAATTCGTAATGTAAGGAAACATATATAAATTAATTAATATAAAAACTTAAATATAATAAACTTTATATTATAATTTATTTTAAATAAATAACGCGTATATATTATTAGTTACTTTTAATAATAAATAATTGCGAGTTAATTAATAATAATAAAGCGCTTTATAATAAATCGATTAAGCTTTTCGATTCGAATATATTAAATTCAATAAAATACTAGTATTAATGATATTTAAAATACACTCGGCTTTTTTTATAATATTAAACTTTTTACTATATAAACTATATTAATTAAATATAAAGAATTATTTTTTATAATTAATTATTTATTAATTATAACTAGTTATTGTTTAAATATTTTAATTATAAAGATTTTCTTAACTTTTTAATTTTAATATAAAACTAATATTATTTATAAAATTAATTTAAGAAATTTATTAATTTTAATAAAAATAGTAAATAAAATAAATAATAAGGTAATATATATTAATATATAGTTATAATAATAAATTTCAAAAGTTAAATAAATTACTTAATATTAAAAGATTATTACTAATGAACTAGTTAACTAACCATTAACCAACCAAACCACAGGCTCCCAAACAACCGAAAACATCAACCAACCGGCTAGACATGACTAACCAATCAACCGATGCTAGTCGGTTGGTGTGGTTGGGACATTAACAGCCTTGTCTCCACGACCACCTACGGCGGCTTCAGCAGCGGTATGGCACGCACGTTCGCATTGCCCCGCATGAGCTCATGTGCAGCGGCGGTACGGTGTGGAAGGATATGTACGCCGCCCCGCGGGGCGGCAAGGAGGAGATCATGCCCACTCACCACCTCCTCTTTCCCAGCCGCCTGGATACCCTGCACTTCATCGTCGACCCGGACGCGGCCAGGCGCGGCCGGGTACGCAGCGCACTCCTTCTGAGCTTCTCGGAACGCTCGATGCGGCAGTATGAGCCCATGATCAAGCAATACCTGGATCTGCTTCTGCGAAGACTCCGAGTAAATGGCAATAGCGGCGACTTTCCGGTGAACGTGAGGGATTGGCGTAAGTGACTCACAATTCTGTTCCTACTCTATGGTTAGCATGCTCATCAAAGTTATAGACAACTATTTTGCGTTTGACATCCTCGGGCAGCTCGCCTTCTCATCGGATTTCCAGTGTCTCGAGAGATCGGAACTGCACCTTTGGATAAGCAGCATGTTCTCCGACTCGCTCTTTGGCCCCGTTGTTCTATCGGCTCTGGTCAACCTGGGATTCCAGGTGGTGGTAGACCTGCTCTACAAACAGCTAGGATTCCGGTTTAGGAAGTTGAGACAATCAGCGAGGTTGAAGGTGTACGAGAGACTCGACACCGAGAAACCTCGAGATGATTTTACGGAGGTTTTACTTCGAAGACTTGGGAAGGTAATCCCCCATCCCCTGGCCTGAGTTCAGTGAGGATGAAGCGCACAGTGACTGACTCGTCAAATCTACGCAGGACACTGGCACTGAAGCGATCCTGATGACCGGCCCCACCATTATCTTCGCGGGGTCCGAGACTCAGGCAACGCTCCTTTATGGGTTGACTTACTTGCTGATCCAGAATCCGGCCGCACTCCGAAAGCTCGCCGAGGAGGTCATGGGTGCCTTTACTAAACAAGAGGACATTACCTACACCGACGTTGGGCGTTTGAAATACCTTGTTGCTTGCATAAACGAGGGAGTGAGGTGTTTCCCATCGGTCGCCAATGCATCAACAAGGCGGTCCCCCAACGGCGGCTGCGTTATAAACGGCGCCTTCGTGCCACGTGGTGTGCGTCGGTCCCTTCCCTTCCTGGCCTTAGTTGCAGAATTATTTGTTACAAAGAGCTAATATGGGCTCACAGAAAATCATGGGCATCTACCATTACGCCATGTACCATAACGCTGCCTATTTTCGCAACCCCGACGAGTTCCACCCAGAGCGCTGGCTCGGCGATCCGGAATACGCTGATGACCGCAGGGAGTTATTCCAGCCTTTCACGATTGGACCGCGAGACTGCCTGAGGAAGATGTGAGTTACCTGCCTTGCTTTATTTTAACCCTACTCGTCATCCGATAGGAAAAAACTAACTAAGTCTCTGGTACTAGGCTCGCCCATGCTGAGATAAGGATGGTGTTGGCTACGATGGTTCTGAACTTCGACATGGAACTCGCGGAGGACAAGCCCAATCTGCTGAAGGAAATGAGGGCATATGGCGTGTTTTGGTCGAAGCCTGATTTGAACCTACGGCTGAAGCCAGTAAAAAGATGACCCTGTGTGCTGGTTGAGCTGGCATGTGGCAGAAATGCCTCTTTGAAGCTCTTTCTTGCTTGGTGGTCGACTGTCTTTGGGGATAGAGTTACAGGCTTGGCAGGTCCAGCAAAAAAGGCAGAAAAGGGGTCATAAGGTTTCAATTAGAAAGTTTACGGTGCCAGGGTCACATAAAAAAAGCGTTGTTTGAAGTCCTTAGAAACAAAAAGCCTTTGAGGAATCAGGGGTTGATTTTAGCTTTTTAGCTCCGGCCTACTGCACTGCCAATGGCCCAAGTTCAGGCCAAAATACAAGCCACAATTGCCAGCCACAGCACTTGCATCTCCACCTGGGGCATCCATTCAGCTTCAACCAAGGCAGCAACAAACAACCTACCTCCGATGCATACGGCGAAATTGTGCATTTGAGTACTTACTTAGGTTGGGAAATTCAGTCTTCTCGATCTGGCTGTCGCAGATCCCATCTCCCACATCCACCAATCAGACCAAAAAAATCGCTGCCTGCCTGCCAAACAGAAGGCAATCGGCCAAGCAAGATGTCACCACAACGCCCCGCCAGACAGGCCATGCAGCGCTTGGTCGACTTCTACGACCCTGCCACCAAAGGAAAGGACGTGGGCGGACGCACTCTGGATCAGATCCTCGGCTGGCGAGACACGCGCCTCGAGTCGCAACACGACTACATCCAGATCCTGTTTCCACTGCCCGAGGGCTCCATCTTCAACGAGTGGGCGCCCGTCATCGACGAGGAGACCTTTCTGTACCTGCGCCAAGACAACAACAGCCACAATTTCCAGCCCAGCATGCGCCGCGTCCTGACGCGCATGCTCACCTTCTACGGCTTCGACATCACGTGGGAGGAGGACAACACTGAAGGCGCCTCCGGTAGTAAAAGATACGCCGTGGCGGTGACGGCGAAACCGGGCGCCGAGGACGACTGCTTCCCGCGCTGGGTCCGACGCCGGGACCACAACCACCTGCGCATCTCGCGCATTCTCCGCAGCCTGCGCGTGCTGGGGCTCGCGGACGAGGCCCGCGCCTTCTTCGCCGCGCTGGTCTGGGTCTTCGACACGTACGGCCGCATCAGCGATGATAGCATGATGTTCTGGCGGCGCGCCGTCGAGCTGCCGCTGCACGTGGCCCCCGACGGCACCGAGGTGGACTGGCTGGGGGAGTACGAAGAGAAGAATAAGGAGGAAAAGAACTAGGAGGAAATAGCAATGGAAGAAGCTGCAGGTCAGGCTTGAGCCACCTGAATGAGCTACGAGTGACTTGGGAACCGACCACTCATCATTGCTGACTTCTGCGGTTTCGCCGATGGTCATAGACGATAGAGACTACACCTAGTAATGCATAGACATCCTAAAACTAATCAGCCTGTCTAAATTCATTTGTGACAAGTAACTTCGATGCGTATCTCTCGGCTCACGAAATAACAAAAGTACCTCTTCATAATGGCGCTCCACATGCCCGAAGCCTACTTTCGCCGTCATGTCCGGCGACCCAAGGCGGGGTAGCGTAGCCTGTACTACCCGCAGCAGATCTACCCGTTGGACGAGAAGAGCGGCACTGGAAGGACACACGGACGTGGAGTATTTCACCACCGTGATGCGGGACGATGCGGTGGTTGGGCTTTAAGATGCCCAGCAAGAGCGGTGACTAATTCCAGGCAGAGGACCTTGAGTAGACCTTTGAGGGCCTTCGTGGCCAACATCGCCTACTGCTTCATGTGGCGGGCGAACACAATCAAATGAGTGTCGAGACGTCTAGATAGTTGGCGCAGGGTTTGTGGACAATTCGAGTAGTCTAGTTGAAATTTGCCAATGACTTGATATTGAGTTGTTCTGGAAGCATATCTGATTACTGGGGACACTAGCATCTACAAGTACAGACCAACTGTAATTAAGCCTTAACGAGTTCCTGGTTACCTCTGTCAGAGGTTCTAACACGGTCCAGCCTTAATCAGCAACAGCGGAAGGGATGGATACATTAATGGGGTATTAATTAATCTGAGTACCCAAAGTTGAATTAGGGGCGGAGTATATAGATGAATAAGGAGGAGCCGCCAACCGGGGAGCGGACCCGCCCTCCGCGCTACCCCTATTCTCCACGTGGTGTGCTTTCTTGGCGGAAGTGTGCCTGAACACTACACTATAACCCTCTCAACGATTTCTGGGAGTAACACCCGATCGAACCTCTGGCAAACTGTCCATAGAGTGTTTCTTCGCGAAAATGAAAAGCTAAAAAATTACGTGAGTGAAGAACGGGCCATCTCCTAGTTCCCTCTCTGCACTGCCAGTGGGTCGTAATGTGTATCCACCCCACTCAGCCGCGGGTCCTCCTCGATCACGTTGGAGTGTCTCCTTCGCTCCGCCGCGCCATCCGGGCTCTTGCTCCGCGAGCGCCTCTCCGCCAGCCGCCCAATCGTGCGGAAGAACCCCCGGCCCGCCATCTCGTCCGGCCCGATGACCCGGATGTGCAGCACGGCCCAGACGGCGGCAGTGACGATGCCGATCTCGGGCAGGGCGGTGAAGATGAGGTAGACGGTGGCGCTGCCGGCAATGCTGCTGTACGTCTCGTCCCCCGTGACGGCGTACAGCAGCGTGTACAGGAGGCGCAGGCCCAGCAGCGGCAGGCCGATGACGAGGCAGTGGAACAGCGGGGCCTCTTCCGGAGGCACCGTGTCGAGGCCGCGGCGGCCGCTTTGGGGGAGCAGGAACATGTACAGGAACGTGGCCACCTCGAACACGAAGAGGAGGGCGGTGACGGCCGTCCCGGCTTGGCTGAAGGGCGTCGGGGCCAGGGGATCGTCGGCCCGGGAAATGCTGAAGAGCCCGGCGATAGTGACACCGATGCAGGCCCAGGTGATTATCTGCGGCAGCATAAAGATGAAGCCGGGGACAACTTCCGCGAAGTGATTTCTAAGTCAAAGATGTTAGCAACAGTTCATTGAGGGGTTGCCGCGATCCTGCGGGTCTTTTGCACAAGGCACCGGGGGGTTCAAAAGCGCAAGTGAAACCGGAGGCCTCGGACTTGGGGCACTAGTAGGTGTTGAACTCACAGCCTTTCCATCATCTCCAACAGCAGGAAGAATAAAACAAGAAACCCGAAGGACTCGCATACCAGCACGCCAGCCCATAGCCCTTCGGCATCTTCTTGCGCGTTGATGGTCGCCAGCATGCAGCCAGCACCGACCAGGCGGAAAAGCGATAGGGCCGTGACGCCGACCCAGCCCAGCCGGCCCGCGGCCTTGAACCAGACGCCGACGGGCAGGAAGGCGGCGAAGCAGACGACCTGCAGTATGGCGATGCCGTCGCGGAACTCGACCTGGCCCAGCGCCATCCCTGCGACAATGACTGCTTCCGCTTCCCTAAAGGCGCCTTGCCGATGTAGTACTTGCGCGACCAACCGCTGCCCGGGCAGACTCCGGCGGGAAAGACGTAGATGGTGGTGGCCGTGGGGCTGCCGCGCGGTTGAGAGGGAGTCTGTCCAGGAGGCCGGCTATGCGTAGGGGATGTTGTACCCCGTGTCTGGTCTTCCTCTACCTGCATGAACACGGAGCATGAAGCTAATTTCAAGGTTGGATTGTCACTGGGATGTAAGAAGAAAAAAGAAAAGTCCAGAATCGAAAACAGCGCCTAAATAGGTTGCGATCGCAGTGGAATTCTCGGTAAGATAAGGGACCAATGGAGTAAATGAATTAGACAGCGACCGCCAGAGACGACCCTTAAGGTCTCGAATTCGACCAGACAGGAAGCAAAAGGAGTACGCAATCTAAAGGGAGATTCCCGGGGTCCCGCTGGCCAGGCACAAGCAACCCGGCGGACAGTGCTGCGGCACCTGGACGGTAGCGCGAACACTCCACCTTCCCTGATGGATATGGCTGGGGCTTGGCATCACGGATGCGTCCGTCACCTTCGAACTGCACAGACAGTGGCTCTGCCGTCCTGAGAAATCTGTTGGCTGCTATTTCGTGATCTACAAGTCACGCGGCCCGCGTCTGGGACGATGCTTAACAACGCACGCTCGACCACGTTGCTATGGCCCCAATACTTTTGGATGTACAGGGTCCTCATCAAAATGGCCATAGCCAGTATTTGTCACAATCTCTAGGTTCCGCCCGTCTCCGCAACTCGGCCACACAGACCCAGCAGGCCAACAGCGCTTCTTTGAGCTGGGGCGTCATCTCCTCGCTCAGCAACCTCATCCCGTTGTCCATCTCTGAAGCGACGGCCTGTCCTTGCCCATTCTTCCAGGTGAGTACTCCCTTTCGCTGTCCATTGGCCTGCGCGGCGGTGAACAGAATCCGCTCGTTGATTTCGTAGCTCAGGTCGTCCCCCTACCGGCGCTCGTTCCCGGGCTTCAGGAAGTCCCGGCTCGCGGTGCGGGTGACGTGGTAGAACTCGAACGGCGGCTTGATACTTTTGCTGCCGCTGCCGAGCCCGAGTCCGAACGGGAGCCTCGGGATCTTCCTTTCGAACTTGATGTATCCCGGCAGGCACCGCGAATGCTGTCCCGGATCTCGGGTTCCTCCCCGAGCCGGATGGGCAGGTCCATCACGTACACTGTTGTTTCCGGCTCGAATCTGCCGCCCACATGGAACGGGAAGGACGAGGAGGCACTCCTCTCCACCAGGCCGGCATCTGTGTAGATGTGGGCGCTCTTGTGGGGTTGCAGGGGCCGTAGATGCGCCTTGTGCGGGGCAATATGGCCAATTTGGTATCGTGGCGTCCCGACATAGTCCTTGTCCGTGGCGAGACACGCGACGTCGCCGCGCAGTATGAATGTACTCGCGATGGGGTCATGGCGGGCATAATCGGGCGGTCCTCCCCGCGCAGGGCTCGCGTCTGCGGCATCTGCGGTTGCACTTCCTGTGGCCGCCGCCGAGGCAGACGGCTAATCTCCAAGGGTGGCACGCTCAGCTCCCTTAACGCTTCGGCGTATTCCGGTAGCTGGGCGGTCAAGGCCCCGTCGCCTTTACTTGACATGGTCATTTCTCGTAGACGGGACCAAAATTGGGTTGGATAAAAGAGCACAGGAAGAAGAGGTAGTCGGCGCCGTCGCAAATTTGCCACTATCAGGGTTCTGGGTGAGATTTTAACCCCGCTTATGCCGGTTAGGCTAAACGGGATTTCACCCAACAGGTCGAAATACAATCTCCTTGGCATAGCAGATAGGACTTGCGCCACAATGGCCGACCAGGTGATGTCATCTTACCCCGTGGCAAATGCTTGCTGCTCTCATAGCTCAGCAACACTAAAAGTGTAATTATGACGGGCCCTTTTGCAGATCCAGTGGTTTGTTGCGAATCGCGAATGCTTTTCCAGCGTGGAGTGCTTCCAGCGTGCATAAGTATATACTATACAGGCTGCCCTGAGGAACACTTTAGGTCACAATGTAGCAAGGCTCTTGAGATGCCAGCCACCCCATCTTCGCCATCCGATTATGCAAGCAAACCCAACACACATCCTTTGTATTTTCCAGTATAGCAACACGAACTCGATCACGTCCATGGTGGCTAATGAAGTCTGGCTGCCCTTCGTGCTCGTATCCCTGCTGCGCTTCTTCTTCTTTGCTAGTAGCGTCTTCCTCGTCATCATCGTCTGTGGTGAATTTTGGGCCGCGGGCCGAGTTCTGCAGAATGACCGCAAGAACTGCGAGTCGTGCCGCCCAGTTATCGCTCGCTCGAACCAACGAATGAGTAGGAGCGGCGTCAAGGACCTCTTCCCAAGTATCAATCGAAACGAATGAGTCCACTACTGCTTTCTTCTTCTCATCCGAGTGCTCATGGCCCCTCTTGGCTCGAACCCCTTTGGGGAGCTTCAAGATCTGACGTGCATCATCATGGAATGGTCTAATGATGTCCAGATCGGCGACCCACTTGCCAGAGTCGTGGACGGAGATAACAGACTCAACAAAGAAGACCTGGTGGTCAATAAGCCCGGCAACACCGTAGTCCAGTGGGAACTCATGAGGTGTAAACGACAAGTGAAGTGAAGTGCTCGTGAAGTTGTTCTCCCTTTTGCCATCGAAATCGGCGTACGTGACGGCTCGCAGGAGTTGCTCAGCGACCGGATGAGAGGCCGGGAAGCGGGAGGCACCAGCAGGCTGATCCCCGCCCTTCCAACATTACCTACAATGCGCACCACAGACGCCAAGGGCACTTCCACGGCTGGATCAGTGACGAAGTGGCGCAGTATGTAAATCGAATTACCCGAAGCCAGGGCCAGAACATTGTCGAGCTTCTCCGCGTCCAGATTCACTGTACCCGTCTCCATCATGGCGATACAACTAAACACCTTGGACCGGGTTAAGGAAATTTCCAAATCAGTAGGAGCCCACTTGGCACCGTATATACCTCGCGCAACGATGGTGGTTGAGATGGTGGCACCCTCAAGCTTCTTGTAGATCCCGTAGGCCGCGGCCAGTGTCTTCAGGGACTTGACGGTTTCCCGCCAGTAACTTCTTTCCCATCGCATCAGGCTTAACACTGGCTTGATATGGTCATCCGGGTCGTACGGATCTGCTCCTTCAAGGTACTGCCACGTCAGATAAGGATTGATCCCATCCTCGAGAAGAGCTGTAGACTGCTGCAAGTCTAGCAAAGGCTGCGACTTTCCTTGGCAGAGCTTCTGAACCGTTTGAGCAATCTGCTGCGCGTCAAGATCATCTTGGCCAAGCCACATTTTGATGCATCCGGCTTCTTCCCCAATGACTGCCGCAAAATACACAGAAGACCTGGATAAAGGGTATAGTGGCGGTAGTTCTGCTCTGCATTCCGCGACGGTCCCCCTCACTAAGGAACTTATAGTCATGACAAAGTAGTGGTTCAATTACCAATTCCCCTTTGAATTTTTTTCTGAGTTTATTCCATGAAGGTCGCTCACTGGAGGAATCCCGACCAGAGATACGGCTAGATGGTGCACTGAAAAGGGGCTCTTCTTGGCTAAGCGTTTCATGATACCCCAATCTGGCGAAAAACCCGACCCAACGGCGGTGCTTCAATGATTCGACTGGGCTTCTCATATTTCCCTTTCCCCTGGGCTCTGATTCGGTGGACTTAGTTGCTTCATCGAGGTCATTTCCCACAGGCGACGGGGATTTATCGAATGATTGAGGAGCCTCCGATCCAGCGATTGGCAATGCAGTATAGTAGTCATGCTGCTCGATCCTCTTCTCTGGTTTTGCTCCTATCAAGGTTATGATGGTCTTGTGGGGGTCGAGTTTGCATGCTGCGGCCGTTCGACGGAGGTATTCAATCGCACAATCCGTCGAGGAGCTCTGTTGAAGCGAGCTGACGATATGAGGACTTCGAAGGCCAAACCAAGGTAAACCGACGGATTTTCGAGTATTTGGAATCAGAAAATGGGTTCCTCGTCGAAAACCAAAATCCATCAACGAAGTAAGCTCTTTCCTCTCCTGGTCCTTTGCGCTGAGGAACCTTGATGCCGCTTCTGCTAGTGGCTCGATCCACTCAGGCCCCGAGAGTATGGCTTTTGCTCTGTGCACACATCTCCATAGAGCAACGAACCACCTTGCACCTTGTTCGAAATTGGCGCGTGGTTCACCCCATAACTTGAGAAGGCCACCGAGAGTTACAAGGTACAGCTCGTCCATTGCCAGCCGATCATCAACCTCACTAACCGATCTAGTAGGGTGGCCATAGTGACGGTAATGTGACAATGCGACCGACCAGTATATACCCTCCTTGCCGGTGGACGCGCTGGCTGCATTGGTGATGCCTACCGTCAACACTCCGGAAGGGTTCATCAACGGATCGCTGAAGGTGACACTGGTTGTCTGCGAGCTGAAGACTAGGAGGTTGGGATACAAGTGCCAAGCGGATATAGCCAGAAGGATGGCGCCATTCGTGACGCTCTGGGGCTCACCCGCAATCAGCCTTTCGACACCGACGAGTGCCTGGTTCCAGGCCTTCGTGACGCTTGCATAGAGCGAGGTGCCAGCCATGACTGGGATGCTGAGATTGTTGATGATGAGTTTCAACTGCACGTGCTCCTTCCTCATGGCGGAGTCTGCAGTCTGTAGCCAAGCCCGGGCGCCGGCATCCCACAGCCGGAGCTCTTCGCGGGTCACTTGTTGACTTGCTGCATTGAGCGCGGCAATTTCGGGCATGCTCAGGTTGGACTGCGCGTTGAACGCCATGATCTCCTGCTTCCTTTCATGAACAAGCTCCGCCCAGACCGAAACTGCCTTGGTAGGATCGCTGAACGTCCGGGCCAGCATGCAGGCGAGCAGGTGAGTGGCGATGGAGGCCTGTCCCGATGTCGCGGCCGCCCAGATCCCCGTGGCATCGGCGCCAACGAAGGCGGCGAAGGGGCCGTGCCGCTCTGTCGAGCCGGATGGATTGGCGCCTGGCTTTTGTATGATCTGGCTGGCACGGTGGCCGTATGCGGCAATCACGCGCGGTACGGGAGGGATGAGCGACTCGAATAGAGCCCCCAGCTTCCGCGCTGTCTGGTGGCTGGTACCGCCTTCGGCATTCTGGCGTCGTTTTTCGGCCAGTGCGAGACCTATCTCCTGGAATTCGGAGGGTGCCTGAACTTTGACAAGCGAAAAGTCGAAATTCAAATTCGCCAGGGCGAGCGTGTTTTCGTTGACGCCCTGGATCAACGAAGTATTCAATTTGCCCAAAGAGGCCATTGCAAGAACTTGTGACTACGTTTCCAAAACAAAATGTGGTTGAGGGGATTGCAGGAGGTTTCCCCTCCTCAAACGAAGCCACCTCGACGGTTCCATGGCAGTGAGGGGTGGTAAGACAATATTGATGGGTGCATTAGTCCCATGCAGTCATCTCATCCGTGGCCATTCGGCGACCATATTAAAGAGAAGCACTACACTTATTATGTAATTATTAAACCTACTATACCCTATTAATAGCTACTAGGCACGGTCTTTATATATAAAGTAATATTTATTTAATTTTAAAACGTTACATTTATATATAATAAATAATAATATATAATAAGTTTAATTAAAAATTATATAATAAGTATAATATTTCTTATATTAAATATTAAATTAATATTATAAAATAAAATAAAATAAAATAAAATAAAATAAAGCAAAAGGTAAGATGTGCCCCCTTTCTTTAATTTACTCAAAAATACGCCACCGCACTAACATCATTCTCCCCCAAATCCCCCAACTCCCAATTCTGCTCGACAGTCTTGAGCCCGCTGTAATGATTGTACTTAGTCGCGACCTGCGTCCCCTCCTGGCCGCGGACGGCGCCGCCCAGCAGCAGCGTGAAGACCTTGTTGCTGGACAGGTAGCTCTCGGTCTCGTCGAAGGTGACGACGACGAGGGTGCGGTCCGTGTTGAACTTGGGGTCGGCCAGCAGCGGCGTCAGGAAGTCGCGCGTCCATCGCCCCGCCGTCGTCACCGACGTGTCGTGCCCGTCGCTCGTCATGTTGGGCGTGATGAACATCCACTGCGGCAGGTGGTCGGCCGCGAGATCGTCGTAGAACATGGTCAGGTTCTTGGACTTGGCGAGGCGGTTCGGGTCGCTGGTGACTGAGTCGAAGCTCATTAGGGGGCTGAATTATAGGAGGCGATCGATCGGTTAGGCTTCTTCTTTTCTTCATTGTCCAGTACAGTATGTAGGGGGTGAGTGACAAAGTACATACTTGTGCTTGCGGACGTAGTCGTTGGCGCCGTTCTTCTGGTTCTTCCAGTTCCCCTCGAACCCCGAGTAGGGCATGTCCTCCTGGTACATGCTCCAGCTGACGCCCTTGCCATCCAGCAGGTCCACGACGGTCTTGGTATCGTTGCCGATGCGGTAGAAGCCGTCGCCGATGACTTGGAATGTGCTGCCACCAGCCGCTGCCACGTAGTTGGGCTGAGAGGGGTGGGTGATGGCGTAGTAGTTGGTTAAAGTCACACCCTGGGTGGCAAGATACGACAAGCTCGCTAGAAGTAGCCCGAGAAGTTAGCCTGTGAATCCATGCAGGCATGCAGCCAGCACCAGTCACTCACGGTCGCCTGCAGCCATGTCGTAGTCGGTGTTCTCCAGCCAGATCTGCACGAAGCGGTCGAATGTCTTGCCCTTGACGCTGCTCGTGGGGCTCAGCGTCAGCGCCGTGGCCCGGGCCGCCGCGACGGAGGCGGTAGCTGTCGCTATGTACATGGTTGGCCCCGGCCCGACGGGGGCGACTGAGGTGGATTGGCCGTTGCCCATGCTTATGAGTGGCGGATCTTCGATTGAGGGGCTGGCTAATCGCAAGATGACAAGGACGAAAAAAGGGCGTGGAGAATGAGGTGGGAACGGTGATGAATTTAAGCTTTGATCATGGTAGGGGGGTGCCTCGTGAGATAATTGGGATTTCGGCCACCTGCCCTTCTAGAGCGTTTCCCCGAGAGCCGATGGCAATGCATTCAACGCCATCGTGCCCGCCAGCTGCGCCCGGGTTGGTCCGTAGTGGCCGGGACTGCCTAATGAGGTCTAGAGGAGAGCGGGTGGCTGTGATGGGGTGGCTGTGACGGGAGATGGACTAGGGTGCATGCACTATCCAGCCAATCAGCCACCTCCTTTCGACCTCGTGGCAACCAGGGGCCGCGGGGCTTGGAAACCTTCTCGGTCATGGTTTGGGGCAGTTTGAGCCGCATCGTGTCGTATTGCATTGCGTTCCAAAATAGATGTATGAATTTGTGGCACGCGATTGGTGCAGGTTCAAAGTGTTCCCTGCAGCCACAATAATCTAGGGGGCCAAGCTTAACATCCCAGAGCCACAACTATCTGGTGCTGTTGCAAGCTTTCTTGCATTCTACATTCATAATAGAGGTTCTACTGGAATCTAAATCCTTCCGCTCACATTCGAATTCACAGCCAGTATAGATTCTGGAACCATTCTATGTCAGTTGCTTAATTGGCGCGATTCTCATCGGGGTAGTACAAGTGAGAAGCCTGATTTGTGTCGAATGTCCATTTCCATTGTTCCAAGAGCTACCTTGGTATTCCTGATCATGCGGGCTGTAACTGGTGTACTGCAAACGATAACTAGCAAATTTTCCTTCCTTCTCTTTTTCATTCCTTCTCTTTCCCTCAAAATACTTCACAAGAAGCAATGAATATCAACAAATGTCCAGATGCAAGACTCCGTTCCCTCTTTCGTCAAACCCGTGGCGATCATCCTCTTCGCGCGTTCTCAACAATCATACAGGTAACCAGCACGCTGACAGGCTCGTCAACTTTCAGATATCTCATCCATTTGACTCCGTAGGCAATTGACTTCACAGTGGCCTGGAGAGCCCAGTACAAGGGCTTGATCGTGGCTGTGGAGGAAAGCTCGGTCTCGCGCTGGGCGCGCCAGACTTCCAGCACCTCCAGTGCGTAGTGAGCATATCTCAGCTCTTTGCTGCTGCCGAACCATCGCTTCTTGGTGGCGTCCTCGTGCAAGGGGTCCCAGTCCCCTCGCTGAGTGTACTGGTTGTAAAGGTCGCCCACCAAGTCGCCGTGGATGTTGGAGTAGTCTACACGGAAGAAGACATCGGCTTGCATGAACTTAGCAAGGCGGGATCCGATTTTGAACGCCTTTGTAACTTCCTCGTCGCTAAACTCTTCGTAGCGGTAGCCGCTCAAGGTGTCCAGGAAGAACCGGGGGATCTTGAGGATCTTGCCCTCAGCATTGAGCGAGGGCGATACAGCTGGGAGTACTGGTTCCAAATCCGTAGTCTGAATGCCCAAATTGGCTTTCTCGACAGATTTCTTCTCATCTTCGGTCTGAGTGGCTATATGGGCTTTTTCGAGTGCTTCCTTTGGCGTGACTGTGTCTCGGGCTTGACGTCGTGAGCTTGGGATGAACCTGGTAATGCAAGGATTAGTTTACGGATATTAAAGCTTGAATGTGGGAGATACTTACTTTATTTTCGTTACTGCTGTCTTGGGCTTCACGCTCTGTGGCTGCATCTTGCCGACGGACAGGTGTAGATCGAGCGCCCGTCTTTGAAATAAGTGAGCTTCTTGCACAATGTTGTTATCACTGGCCTTCTTTGAGATAGTTCTCAAGTGCAGCGCCATCATCTCGTTGTGGATCGACATTGAGTCAAGTTGCAGAGCGCGCAGACTGTCGGGGCATCCGTGGCAGGCATCCTTGATCATGCTTTCCAGCTTTGTCGAGGTCTCGCGAAGCATGCCGAGAGCTCCTCGAGTGACTTTGATAGCCACTTCAACAGGCGTATCTGCATCAGCATCATCAACTCCGCTCCGTCTGCGCTTGCGGCCTCTTGTGTCACCTAAGGGCGGCATGGTGATGGCAGATGTTGAGCTGATTTGGGAAACCTTCAATGCAACAGTCGCAAGATGGTGGTGGACTGATGTCCCTTGTAATATCTTCCTGATATAAAATGCAGGAAGATGATCATCGGAGGGTAGGTGGGACCATGAGATGAGAAATATGATCTAGGCATTGTTGGTGGGATATGCCTCGTTGATTGTTCAACATGAAGGTGGTGAGCAAGCAAGGCCGCATTGTGATGCCTAAGGTAGACCTCCACAATCACCTATACGGGTTCTTCACTTAGATTTCACGAGAACGGCCAATTCAGGGTCAAGTTACAAAGCAAGGCAGGCAAGTGGTTAGCAGGAGACGAAGCACCGGCTTAGGTTAGGTATATGAGCTGTCAAAACCTTCGAAACTGTCACATACGACCATATCCTGCTGAATACTAGGGATCCCGTCCGCTCTCCCATATATAAGCAGCAGAGAGCCGAATTAGTACTAGGGTCGGTGACGACCTGGGAATCCTCGGTGTTGTATGTTTCTTCTTTGTCTTTTTGACCTTTGGCATATTTACTCCCTTCCGGTCGAGAACTTGGTAACGAGAGAGTCGACCATCATGACCAATGGTTTCCTAAACAGCGTGCTGTATGTAATTACGACGTCTTTTCCCCGTCGAAGGACGGCCCAAGGCTACAGCATCGAATAGCACCTGATGCGGCCCAACGACGAGCCTAGACGAGACTGGTTAGCGGTACCTGGATAGTCCGCGGATCCCGCCGTCAGAGTGCTCGGAGTCAAATAGAAGCCCAAACATTCCGTGATAGCGTTCCTCGGGGCGTTCTTTTAATGAGTTGTCGTGTTCAGCCGCTAGTCTCCTTAGCAAAAAGCTTGGTGCATGGTCCAGAGAACTTCAATCAAAAATATGGAGCTTTGATTTTCATCTGCCAGTCTGCCTTACAAGATCGGGCCAGTCCACGGATCGACCTCCCCCAGAACGGCCTCCTATCTCACATGGCAAGCGCTAGCATGGTTCGCGAGCGGCGAGAGAAAACTCTGCGACGTCAAATCTCGAGTGATAGGAGCAGTGGGCGGCCTTCTGGGCGGCCTTCTGATTGAAGTGATTGAGGTGGCCCAGAGTGGAAGCGTTCTCGAACAAAGGAACCCAATTCTCCGCTGGTAACTAGTCTCCCACCCCGGCAAGTCTGTCGTGCCTCTCCACCCGCAAGCCTCGCGGGCCAGCTTCCGACTGTTAGCAGAATGCCCGAATGGATCGACGCGCATGGGCTCCCCCAGCCCTGATTGGTGCTTGTTCCCGCGAAGATTCATGCATTGATTGACAAGTCCCGTCCGCGCTCCACCTCGAGTACCACACGTCGCTTGTTTCGCTGCATTTCTCCGTCGCCAACAGTTTTTTGTTTTCTTCAGTTCGTCGGTTGTCGCTCATTGCATTTGGCTGTTGTTGTTGTTGTTGTTATTAATGAAGTGACTCATCACTGGTCGGGTGTGTATGTTGCAATATAGGTAGACATGGTCTTGCTATACGTATCATCGGAAGATATATCTCAACTCATCTCATTACGTACATTGGGTTGGTGGTCCCGAGCAATGGCGAAAAATAATTCGCGCCCTGTTTTCTGCCCTGTTCGCCAGTGCGTTCGTGCCAGCCCGGTCGACCCAGCGTCCTGAAGCCAGCACCTTGTTTTTTCATGCACGTTGCATGCGGTTACATCAGGTATGTGTGAGTCGACGATAATTTTAGAGCCAGGGTTCGTTCGTTCACGCCTCGCAAAAAACAGCTGTCAAGCATCAATGTAAATATGGCCTCCGCGAACCTCCGGTTTCCTCGTTTGTTCTCTTTCTTCTCTTGGGACTTAGTTGGGTGTGTTTTTATGCTTCGTCTTTTTCACCGTGTTTTATAATCCAACTACTGTCACTCCTTTATACGGGTTTTATTTCTATTTTGCAAGCAGGAAGAGAACCCTCTCCGCCTTGCGCGCGCAGCGATTATTCGGACCCCCCCCCCCGAAGAAACTGTTAGAAAAAAGAAAGAAAAAAAGAAAGAACAAAAGAAACCCCCCGTCCAAATTCCAAGCCTCGCTTGCCATTATGTTACAATGGGAGGAACCAGCATCCCCGTCAAGGGAGCCGAACATGTCGCCGCTCGATGTGCCAGGACGGAATCGATCGGTGTCGGATTCAGATGAGAGAACCATTGCCGGGTCGATCCACTCCTCCGACCACCCAGAGACACCGAACCCCTTCGTCAACAACCGCCGCCGGCGCAACACCAAACTCGAGGTCGATGACTACTTCCAGGGACCGCGCGACATCGCCAAGCACTCGAAATGGCCCGTCTTCTTCCAGATGCACGGCAGCATCATGCCCAAGATGCTGATCCCCATGCTGATCGTCGGCGGCTGGTCGACGCTGGTCTGCTGCATCTCGATCCTGAAGTGGATCAATCACGTCAACCTCGGCATCGACTCCGTCCTCCTGACCGTGACCGGTTTCGTCGTGGCCTCGGCCCTGTCGCTGCGCAGCTCGACGGCGTACGAGCGGTACGCCGAGGGCCGGCGCTACTGGGGCCAGCTCACGCTCAACTGCCAGACTCTGGGCCGGGTCATCTGGCTGCACGTGCGCAACCGGTCCGGCGAGGAGAAGGAGTCGCTGCTAGAAAAGCTGACGGCGATGAACCTGCTGGTGGCCTACGCCGTCGCGCTCAAGCACAAGCTCCGCTTCGAGCCCTACACGCACTACGACGACCTGCAGGACCTCGTCGACCACCTCGACACCCTGGCCAAGACGGCCACCGAGTCCGGCGTGTTCGAGCCCAAGGAGCCCAACTTCTTCAAGGCCGCCGGCGAGCGCCTCGGCCTCAACTTCGCCACGTCCAACCCACGAAAGGTCATCAAGCGCGCGCGCGAGGAGGGCGTGCCGCTCGGCAACCTCCCGCTCGAGATCCTCTGCTACCTGGCCTCGTACATCGACGACAAGGTCGAGGAGGGGACCCTGCCCTCGCCGGGTCTGCAGACGGTCGCCTGGACCGCCGTCACGGCCATCAACGACTGCATGGTCAACACGGAGCGCGTGCTCAACACGCCCCTGCCCATCGCCTACTCCATCGCCATCTCGCAGATCACCTGGGTCTACGTCCTGCTGCTGCCCTTCCAGCTGCTGCCGCGGCTCGGCTGGGTCACGATCCCGGCCAACATGCTGGCCGCGTACATCATCCTGGGCCTGCTGTTCATCGGCCGCGAGGTCGAGAACCCGTTCGGCAACGACGTCAACGACCTCCCGCTCGAGCTCTACTGCGGCAACATCGTCGAGGACCTGCACGCCATCACCTGCCGCCCGCGCCGCAAGGCGCGCGAGTGGATTGCCACGAGCCAGAACCGCATGCTGTTCCCGCACTCGCGCAGCGACTACCACACCTGGATGGACCGCAGCGAGGGCTCCATCACGCGCGTCCTGCGCCAGCGGCCCCTGCGCAGCGCCCACCAGGAGCAGGCCAGCCTGAGCCGCCCCGGCTCGGCGCACGGCAAGAGCACGAGCAGGCCCGGCACGACGAATGCCAACTACCCCAGCATGGCCAGTCCGATCAGGCACCGGCCACACGTGAACGACATCGTCTAGTGGAGATTTATATTTTCATTATCTCCTCGTCGTCTTCATTATCATCGCCACTCACACAGACCAAATTGGACCACAGTCAACCACGGGATCTCTCTCTCTCCACTCTCCATCCTCACTCATCACCCATAATGGCAGCGCCAAAGAAAAACAAAACCGACTTATCGATACCCACTTGCTTTCGGATCAGTTTATAGACACTTTTGGATTTTGCGTTTGGCGGATTTGCTTTTATCACTCACTCACTCACTCACCACCCTCTTTATGGGCATGCCGGGCGTGGCATGGCTACCTATCATCAAAAATGTTTATTGCGCGTTGGGGGTCTCATCTATTTTTTGCGGACAGGTTTATTTTGACATTATGCACGGTGTTTGTGGCCGCGCATCATGTTATTTGTTCGTAACGAGTATGACGCCCGCGTTTGTTATGTATGTGTTCTTACGTTCCTTATTATATATATAGCCAAGTACTATACTTGGAAGGCATAGCCGACTTTATTCGTCCAGCATTTCTATATACTTCAGTTGCGGACGATTATCCTAGCTCATGCGATTAGTGTGACTAAACCAGTGTCGATCAAGGTAGAAGGTAGCATTGCCCACCCAACTTATGGATATAACTCTTTATACTCCGTATAGATCTTGAAATAGCGCCGCAAGTACAGAAGTCCAGTGACATTACCTCTACTGGATGTGTAACCGGGATTCTCCGATATGATTCTCCGGGGTTCGGATCCGACCCGCCTCGCTAGCGCCCATCAAGGGCCGATCTATAAGATCATCGTCCAACGAATGGGTAACTAACCCTCCAGGTGGGTTTCTTCTTCGATCGAATTCCCACCTCGTGTACCTAAGGTAATTAGGCCGATCCAGCGCCGACCCGCCAGCTGGGCTGGTCGACATGGGCGTAGTGTGGAGCAGAAGCGACGAGTTTGCCCCGTATGGTTGGTCTGAGGTGGGGGGCCGCCAAGACAAGACTACCGGCAGTGCCGGGTGCGCCGCGACGTGATTTGGGGCTTGACGGTCGCGACGATGCTGCTGCGGGAGACTTCGCATCCTTCAGAAGCTGTGTTTAGTTGCCGGGGAACCCATAGACCACTTGAAGCTGGCTGCGCCGACTAGGTAGGTACTTGTTGATGGGTGTATCGGGAAGTCAGAAACTGTGACCGTGGGTGATAAGGAGGCATGAAGGAGTGTGATGTGTCATCCCCATTCAGTTGTTTGGGATAAGGGTGAATTAAAGAACGAGGGACATGTACGATGATCTTTGACCATGATTTCACCATGCATCCGTCCATATGAAGTACAGACAGACATAGCCCATGCTCCTTTGCCGTTACTAGGTCCAGGATCTCTGCGAGTCAGAGGAAGGGGGTTAACTTCAAGCGGACACCGCAGATCAAGCTTGAAAGTGGGTAAGAGAGGACGAGCAGAAAAGAGTTAATCAATTTCCATAGCAATATAAGTTATACGGAGCTTGGGCTATAGTCGTGAGATATCGACGATTTCGTGTTGGGGAATGAAAGCTGAATGTCTAGATCACGCATATCTGTTCTTTGGAGTGGCCAGACATGGCGTATAGCTGTATTTAAGTTTACCAACTCTACGGAGCTGAGACTAATTCTCGGGCAATGAATATCCTCATATATGAATAACCCCTTTTCTAGGTAAACATGGAGTTCAACAGACTATACCTGGCCTTATGCGCCGTTCAAGACCTCGTCTATGATAAAAGCGGCATGCAAACACTCTTCATCCTTGAAAGTAGGGGTGATTACCTGTATCGCACAGGGCGCATCGTCTTGCAGTTCTGGGTTATCTTTGTTTTGGTTATTACGTTAGCCAGGCTATCATTGGAGATGTGCCGGTTTCATCTTGTCCAAAGGGAAAGACGGGTTGGTAGGTGAGGGAGAGGAAAAGAACTTACAGTCAGCATCAAACGCCGCATGGCCTTTCATGGGGCTCGGATCTAAAGCCTTCGACGAGGAGCCGTAAGGAATGATGCAAGCCGGATACTATAGAGAATGGAGTTAGCGACGATCGCAGCTATTCAATACCAGACCCAAGAGTTTTCAACTCACGTTGGTAACATTCCAAGCCGCCGTATACACCGGGACCCCGAACGCGTCGTGCGGCACCGCCGTGCTAATGGCACCAGGAGCCAAGACAACATCCAACCTATGCTCGAGCCAAGCGCGCCGCCAGCTGTCGCAGTACTCGCCCCGGAGCCGATGCCACTCGGCGACCTTCTTCGCCTCGCTCCAGTGCGGCGCCAGCGGCGGCGGATTTCTGGCGAAGGGGTGCACGCCGACGGCGAGGGACTTGACGAGGGGCTCTCCGAACTCGGCCTCCATCTCCGCGTTGCTGGGGTGCCCCTCGAGGCCGTAGAAGGCGAAGGCGAGCCGGCCGCCCAGCGCTATGGACCGGGATGGGTCCGTAGGCAGGCGCACGACGGTATGGCCTGCGGCTTCGAGCTTCCGGGCCGCGTCCTCGATTGTGCGCTTCACCGGCGGGTGCAGCCTGAACTCCTCGTCCTCCGGGGCGATCCCGACGACCAGCTTGTGGTTGTTTGGATTTGGCGACGCAAGCTTCCGCCAAGGGATGTCGATGGTGGTGCCGTCGTACGTCCATGGCCGCCCCTCAGAGACAACGACGTCCATGAAGAGCCGCAGGTCGGCCAGGGTGTTCGCCATGGGCCCCGCGGCGGGCACGATGCCGGGCAGGCGGTTGCGGGGGAAGGGGCAGGCGTTTTGTCCACCAAAGGGAACGCGGTCGGCCGTCGGCTTGAAGCCGTAGATGCCACAACAGGCCGCGGGGATGCGGATCGAGCCCGCGATGTCGGTGCCGACGCCGAGCGGCGAGCCGCGGAACGCGAGCAGGGCGCCCTCGCCGCCCGTGGAGCCGCCGGCGTTGAGTTGGGTGTTGTGGGGGTTCAGGGTCCGGCCGAAGATGTTGTTCTCGGAGTCCGCGGTCTACGCATGTTAGCAACAAATACCGCCGTAGTATTGCTGATGTCCGAACTTTACCATCATCGTCTGTGGAACGTTGGTCTTGCAGTACAAGATCGCCCCTGCGTCCTGAAGCAACTTGACCAAGGTCGACTCTCCTTCGGGAAGGGGCTGTCTCAGGTACTCTACGTATCCAACCGTGGCATGACGTCCTTTGACTACGAAAGAGTCCTGTTAGTTTTTCGTTAGCTCCTTTTCCTCCCTTGATTACGAAGAAGCCCTAAATATGGGTGTCTTACCTTCATACTGATGGGTAAACCATGCAGCGGGCCTCGGACTTTCCCGTTCTCTTCCAGATATCGGTCGGCTTCCTTGGCTCTCTCAATAGCCTCGTCGAAGAAGATTTCCGTCAAACAAGATGTCTATTCTTTCCCATGATGCGATTAGCCAACCTCTGTTATACTTAGAAAGCTCTATGCATGGCACACAGAGGGAGATAAAAGAGCCCGTCCCCACCAATTGCTGTGCCAGAGCGGCCCGCTTGCAGAAGGCGACCGTGACCTCGACAGAGGTGAGCTGCCGCGCCGCCAACTTGGGCAGCAGGTCCCGCGCCGTGTGCTTCTCCGTGATGTCCAGCTCCCGGTCCGAGAGCAGGCCGGACTGCCTGGCGGCCTGTAGCCGGATCAGGCGGCCCTCGTCGGCGGTGCCGACGCCGCTCAGCCAGCCCAGAGTGTCCTTCGGGAGGCGCCATGCCGCCGGTATGTTGTTCAGCTGCTCGGCTGCGTGTTCCTTTGCGACCACCTCCCAGGATGGTCGTTGGCCTTGGCTTATTTCGCCCATCGTCGTGGAAAGAGTGTGTAAGTTTTGCTGAAGTACTAAAGTTATGGTGGCTAGAAGTGTTCTAGTTCCGCAAGACTAAATACCCTAACAAGGTAAAGTAGTAAAAAGACAGTTGGTCAAGACCCGATGGTAGTGAATATGCATGTAGAGAGGTAATATGTGTGCTTGGTGACTCTTGAGTATAGTTAGCAAAACCCGTGGTCACTTGCCGCCGGGTCGAAGGCTCTAACCGAGAGCCAACTGTGGAGTTAAGCTGAGCCCATCATGCGACATGACATGTGTTGGCGGCAAGTCCAGGTTAGCTGTCCTTATCAGTTTGGATACTGTGGGGTAAACCAAGGATGGGGTCGGTGGAGATGCTGCGCAAATGGGGTCTTCCCTAGCCCGCGGAGTCCGACTATCTGGGACCGAATCGGGTTCGTATACAAGTACATCGAAATTAGTTACAGTAGGTTATATACGCACTTATTTATAGTTCATATCGATTTCTAATCTTGTACTATTAATTTGTCTTGGCGCTTCTTCCCTTGCGGTGACACTGCCCCTGACCCCTGACTCCTGAAAGCTCCAATACCGTCCGATATGTCTCCTTGCTAAACCTTAATCACAAGAATCAATGCTATCTTTTCCCGTTGTACGAACCCGGGGACCATCCCAATCACCGAGCATTGATCTTCTCCACGACATTATAATACCGCGGGGCAAGTGCGGTGCGGATCCTCTTGCCCCAGATAATCAATGGTAGGTGTAGGAGACCAATCACCAGTGAGATGCAGCCGGCCGTGACGTACATATACTGAACGCCCATGGTGGCCATCCAGGGCGTAAGGGCGACGGGAATGACGATCGAGAAGGCGTTGCGAAAGAACGCGACAAGGACGAAGGCTTCGGCGACCAGCTGTGCGGGCATCGTCAGTCAGAACAGGTAAGCAAGCAATTGTGAGCCCTTTAGGGGGTCCCCTTCAGGGGGTTGCGCTTACGTCACGGTAAGTGTCGATAACCAAGGTAAAGGCAATATCTCCGTAAGAGCCAAGCCCGAAGGCGAAGAACGCACCACCGATACTTGGGTAGATCCAATGCATTCCCTTTACTCATGGTTAGCACGACTGTGAAGTGACATCTTCCATGATAGCGGAGGCGCGTCGGGGCATACCTGGCCAGCAGTCACACCGAACATGCACAACCCCCCGGCCATGAACAGCGTAGGCGGCATGAGGATCCAAAGCCGCATCTCCGGCTCAAAGACGCCGCCATTGCGCCGGGCGAACCGCTTGATGGACCAGTCCGAGACGGGGCCCCCGTAGAGTGCTCCGAAGATATTGCCCACTAACGGGCCGAGCGACATGTTGCCGACGCCCTGGGTGGTGAAGAGGTAGGGCGGGGCCGAGAAGATGACCGAGGTCGAGGTCAGCATGAGCACGAGCCAGCAGATCCCCGACGCGAACTGCAGCGCCGTGAACAGGATGTGCGGGAACGCGATGGCGGACAGCGGCGCGACCGTCAGCCGCCACAGCGGCTCCGGGGTCGGCGTCAGGAGTCGCATGCACTTCGCGTAGGAGTGGGGGACCGTGTTGACTTCGCCCATGGTGTGGGAGGCGACGTGGTTCAGGTCCGCGTCGATGGCGTCTTTCTTGTCCTGCACGGATGAGGGGCCGTCCTCGCTCGCGGTGGGAGGCTTTGTTCCATCATCAAGGGAGATTTCGCGAATGCTGCTGCTGCTGCGGCCGGTAACAGTGCGGATATACTTCGTCTCTTCGAATGCGAAGATGTAGACGATGGTCAGAATGGTGAACGCGGTGGCGAGGGCAGTGTAGGACCACTGCCAGCCCTGGGCAGCGGCCTGCGCACCGGCGGCCATGGGCGTGAGAAAGCTTCCGATCATGACGGCGACGAAATAGCATGCATTGGCACGGGCTCTCTGGTGCACGAAGAACAAGTCCGAGATCTGCAGGTAGGCCCATCAGTAAGTCACCCCCTTCCACTAGCGCAACAGAGTTTTCGTATATCGGAGAGAAGACGTACCGTCATCTGCACCGTCGTCTCGTTCACCGCGCCCGCGAGACCGGTAAACAGGTTGGTGAGTATGACCTCGGTGTAGGTTTCCATGCGCGCGGTCCACCAGGTGACGGCGGCGAGGACCACGATCGACGCCACGTACACGGGCCGCCGGCCGTACTTGACGGCGAAGGGGACGAAGAAGATGCACCCGGTCGCCAGGCCGGCCAGCTGGACCGAGTTCCCGTTGCTGAGCTGCGGGATGGTGAGATCCAGATCCACCGAGATCTGCTGCCAGAAGACGGTTTGGATCGTGACCCTGGACAGTGGAAACGACAACTTGATATCAGAACTGTACGTCATACATTGTTGGGGCTTGCTAGGTTGGACTTACAGCGTGAAGGCAGCAATGGTCATGCCGGTAGCCAGGCCGAAATTGACGGCTTTACGCCATGCTGGCCAGTTCTACGCGCGACAGTTCCCAAGTCAGTGCCAGTCGTCAATGGCAGCCGTAATCATCAGGTCGTCCAACTCACCAACGGCTCGTTTGGGTCGCTCGAGGGGCGCGGCCATAGCTGGACCTCGGATTGATCGAGTGCGTTCGTGACTGCATCACGGGTATTTAGTCAGGGGGGGCGGCTCGAGCAAAGTCCATCGGGTCGGCAATCCCTACATTCGACCAGATTGATGGTTCCAGGGGGCTCCGTTCGGGCCATATTGAAGAGTCGTCAGGGCGCGCTACCAAATCGAATGAAAGGGAGTGCAATTTCGGCGGAAAGACAAGCAGGCGCTCGATTCAAAGGGATTGCAGCGCTAGGTCATTCTCCAGACATCAAGGAAGAAACGATATGACGAAGAGAAACTGTTTTCAGTAACCACGACCATCTATATCGCGACAGACCTGATGGCTCGAGTCAATCGGGTTGCTTCATCCAATCTTTGCCATGCGACGTTATCAAACTAGATCTGCGGCTTGCCAGGGGCCGGTATGCACGAGCTATCGCGTGGACACTGATAGCCAGGGTCGGTTGGTTACAGCAGCACTGCCTTACCCCAAACTCCCCATTTTAAGCGGGGGAGAACAAACAGGCCAACTGCCGATAGGTGTTCTAGCTGCGACAAACGTGGCCGTTGGTTGCTTGCCTTGGAACAAGTGCCTAAGTGCTGCTACCTACTTGTCACCAACTGCATCTGCTGCTGTTGTGCCGTGAGTCCGGGGTAACGCCGTTGATTTAAGAATGAATGATAAGCATAACCCACAGGGGAATTGGGTTCACGCGCCTGAATTCAGCTCCTCGAGTCCCGACTCCCCATGCCGACAGCGGTCCTGGACTCCTGGCCCCTTCGCAGAGAGTTTGGACAAGCATCAACGAAGAGGCGCACGCAGGTGCGCAAAGTTTATTGATGAGAGTGGCCGGGGGAAGCACCCGGTTCTGGACCACCCCTGACCCCCGCTACACACATTTAAGGTTCAATAGGGGATTAACTTGCATCCTAGCTGTGGCCGCGCGCCAGTCTGTTTTGGGCAGCCCGTCTGGCCAAGACTTTTGCCTGCAGGGATCATGCGTGAGCTTAACCGGCCGGCAGATGCAGTCGCGATGACACACGCCGTAACATCACGGGCAAGGGCAGACATCGACACTTACTTCCGCAGGTAAGGTTGAACTCGAAGTGGGTAGAACCAACGACAAAGGACAAGGCTCTTCAAAGGTTCTTGCTTGACAGTTTGAAACCACCAGGAACCCCTTTCTGGAATATCCCATCAGGGTCATATCTCGCACTTACTTGCTGGAGCCTCAGGAAACTCTTCGCACCGTTACCACCGATGATATCGTCGTTCTCAAAGCCGTAGTTGGTGAAGATGTACCGATGCAAGAGACCTCTCTCCTTGCCGATCTGTCGGAGCTCAGTTACCATGCTGTCTACTGCCGCAAATATCCGCTCATCGTCGCTGGGGGAGGACCAAATCGGGTTAATTGGGACCACGAAGAGCGGCCCATCGGAGGCTGGTATCGCCATGGCATTGCCCCCGGCCCGGGCCGAATGCTCGAGCAGGGACTTCGTCAGGGGATGGAAGCCGAAAGTGAAGATGAAGCCTTCGGCATCTTGGACTAGCCCGAGGGTTTCCTGCCATTTGGCGTGGAAGACCTTCATGAGTGAGACGTCGGGCTTGATAGTGATTGACGTCCAGTACTGCCTAGTTGTATCATCAGTCAAGTTCTCACTGTCAACTAGAACCATTTTTGGTCCACAGAGTACATTTGGTACCTTCTCCCATGGCTGGCGAACTTCGAGAGTTCCCCAGCGAAGCCGAGTTGCGACGAATTCTGCATGGTGTTCATCTGTTCAATCTGTGGTCCAAGCGAGGTTGCTATTAAAAGTATAGAAACAACAACAAAAGTCAGAACAAATTTTTTAGAATAACTCAGCGAAACAGGCCCCCACGAGCCCTGGAACTTGGTCATTAGATCACCTAGCCTGCCGCTACGCTCCGAGCCCTTTTAGAGCTCGGCGCGGCACCGGCGCGGCCCTTAGTGATCGAACTACTAGGTTTCCCACCGGAGCTTTAGGCCCTAGCGCCATGGCGTAGAAGCCTCCACTACCGGCCGCTTGGCCGAGCCTCGGCAAGACCGCTAACAGTATTACGGCACATGCCTACCTATTCACAAAGGACGCGAACAACCTATAAAAGGCTATTTAAAATAAAAGGGGAGCTAGCGTACCGTCGAGCCGTTTATAACCCTTCGTTAGTTTAGTTATTTTATTACTAGGGAAGGTTTTTTACTAGTTTAAAGATTAAGCGTACGAGACTTATTTAAACGAGATCGCTATTACTTAAAAGTATTAAGTTAAATAAATTAAGAACTTTATAAAAGTTATTTACACGGCGACTATAATAACTTTACTTTAATTTATTAATAATTAATTATAAAGTAAACGTAGTTAAATAAAAGTAATTAAAAAGTAAAGCTTTTTAATTATTTAAATAATTCGTTTATAAACTTATATTATTAAAACTATTTATATATAATATTTAATTAAGTTTTCTAAGAGAAAGATTATTATAAAGTTATATAATTTATTAATAAATAAAAAAGTTATTAAATTTTAATTATAAAATAAATTAGTTTATAGTTTTAAAGCCTTTATTAATTATATTAATAACGTTATTTATTATATAGTTATTAAACTTTTTATAATTATAAAACCTTTAAAAAATAAAAATATAATTAATATTACTACCGCCTCGTTTAAATTAAACGCCGGCATTTAAATTTATAACGTTATATTTTTTAAATTAAAAAATATTTAACGTGGTTTATTACTAAGTCGGCTATATTATTAAGTCGGCCACTTTTTTTATATCTTACTACTTTTACATAGATTAATTTAACCTTCACATTTTAAATTAATTAAAATTATTCTCTATTCGATTCGCTACTTAATTTTATATCCTTTTTATATATTCGCGTATTATAACCTATTTCGCCGTAAATATCACAACGCCTTCTACTAGTCGCCCTCCGATTCGACGAACCCCCCGTTCCGTATTTATTAATTATTAAACGCTTCCCTTTTATTTTCTCGTTTTATAACTCTCAAAATTCCTATACAATAAGGGCTTTTTTAAATTAAACGCGCGATTTTTTAACTTTTTAACGCTTAAAGATATTAAATTACTTTTTTATTAAATACGTATTTAATTTTTTATAAGAGTTATTTTATATATTATTATTATTATATATATATATATTTATTATTTAATTTATAATATTTTAAATTAATATCGAAACGTTTTTTTAATAGATAAAAATTTCATTTTTAATAAAAATAAAGTGTTTAATTATTTATTAATTATTAAATAACCTTTAAAAGTTATATATATTAACTATCTTTAAACGCAACGAATTAAGTATAAACGTTTTAAAACGTTTATTTAATTTATTAATTATTTCGTTTAAGTAATAAAATATTAAACTAAGTATATTAAATTTAAACTTAATATTATTTTTTATAAAAATAATAAAATACGCGGCTTTAAAAGTAATAAAAAAGTTAAATTTTATAATATAATTTATTAACGTTTTAATAAATAACTCGATTTATTTTAAATAAATACGTTTTAATAATAAATAAAGTATTATATTTAAAAGTAAAAGGAAAAAAAAGTTAAAAAGTATATTAAATATAATAATACTATTATTTTTATAATATTATTTAAATTCGGCCGAAATATAGCTTTCGTAATCGTTTAAAATTAAGAAGTAATAAAAGCTTTTTATCCGCGTTTTAATATATTTATCGAAGTATCGAATCTAGTTTAAGCTCGTTTTATTATTAGTTTAGTCGTTAAAAATCGGTTTAATTATTTAATTACTTAGTAAATTATATTTTTAAAATTAACTTATAAAGTAGTATTAATTTTACGTATTAATATATTAAATAATTATTCATTATTTTTAGTTATTAAGTTAAACCGATTTCGTTTTTTATAATAATCGGTATATATTATAATGGATATTAACTTAATTATATTTATTATAAAGCCGGTTTTATTAAAATGTTATAGTATTTTCGTTTAAAATACCGTATTTAGTTTTAATATTCGCGATTAACGCGAACTAATTAAAAATAATACCTATAGTTTTATAAAAAGTTTTTTAATAATCGTATTAACGGTTTATTCGGGTTTTAAAATCCGGGTTACGGTTAATAAAGCGTTTAATCTAATATTTATTAACGCGGTTACCGCCGCGTAATTTTAAAAAAACAAAATTATATATCTTATAATATTAATATTAGAAAATATTCTTTAAATATTTAAATTAATTATATAATTACGAAGCATTTTTATTTTAGTTAAATTTAATTTATATTATAATTATCGGATTTCGCGTTAAAATTTAATACCGCGAGCTTAGTCGTTTAAAATAGTTAAGAAACGTTATATATTTTCGTAATAACTTTTTAATTAATTTGATTTCAACTTTTTATATCGTTTAAATTATTAAAATAATATTATATTTTTTTAATTAAATCGCTATTATAGTTATAAAAATACTACGTATTAAAGTTTAATTATATAAATCGGAAAATAAAATAACCGACTTAGTAATATAATCGACTTAATAATAAACCACGTTAATAATTTATATTATTAAAAAAAGATATAAAGAGATATATAATATTAAAAAGCCTTTAATTATTTAAAAAATTAAAATAATATAATTATAACGTAGTTTATTATTAAATCGATTATATTATTAAATCAGCTAGTTTTTAATTTATAGAATTAAACTTTAATATATAATATTTTTATAATTATAATAACGATTTGATTAAATAAAGATCGTATTGTTTTAATAGTTTAAGTAATACGAAAAGGTTCGAATCGAATTAATTAAAAAGCTATTACGAAAATATACGACGTTCCCGAGCTATTTTAAACGACTAATTTCGCGATATTAAACCTCGACGTAAAATCCGATATTTATAATATAAATTAAATCTAATTAAGAAAAGTACTTCGTAATTATATAATTAGTTTAAATATTTTAAAATTCCTTTTTAATATTAATATTATAAAAAATATAATTAATCTTTTTTAAAAATCGCGCGGCGGCGACCGCGTTAATAAATATTAAATTAAACTTTTTATTAATTATAACCCGGATTTTAAACCTCGATTAAACCGTTCACATGATTATTAAAAGGTTTTTTACGAAAGTATAGGTATTATTTCCGGCTAGTTCGTATTAATCGCGAATATTAAAACTAAATACGATATTTTAAACGAAAATATATATAATTTTAATAAAACTAGCTTTATAATAAATATAATGGGGTTAATACTCGTCTTAATACGCGCCGATCGTTATAAAAAAGCGAAATTAATTTAACTTTATAATTAAAAATAATTATCGGTTATTAAATATATTAATTCGTAAAATTAATATATTTCGTTATTTTTAGTTATTTAAAATTAATATATTTCGTTATTTTTAGTTATTTAAAATTAATATATTTCGTTATTTTTAGTTATTTAAAATTAATATATTTCGTTATTTTTAGTTATTTAAAATTAATATTACTTTATAAATTAATTTAGTAAATACGATTTATTAAGCGATTAAGTAATTAAACCGACTGTTAATAATTAAATTAATAACGAAACAAGCTTAAACTAGATTCGATATTTCGATAAATATATTAAAACGCGGACGAAAAGCCTTTATCGCCTCTTAATTTTAAACCGTTACGAAAGCTATATTTCGACCGGATTCGAGGAATATTATAAAAATAACGATATTATTACGTTTAATATATTTTCTTACTTTTCTACTTATTTTAACCTTTAGATATAATATTTTATTTATTATTAAAACGTATTTATTTAAAATAAAATCGAGCTATTTATTAAAGTATTAATAATTTATATTATAAAACTAAAGTTCTTTATCGCTTTTAAAGCCGCGTATTTTATTATTTAAACGAAATAATTAATAAGTTTAATATACGTTTTTAAAAGTTTATCTTTAATTCGTCGCGTTTAAAAATAGTTAATATTTATAATTTTTAAACGTTATTTAATTTTTAATAAATAATTAAACACTTTATTTTTATTAAAATTAAGTTTTTATTTTTAAAAGAAAACTTTAATATTAATTTTAAATATTATAAATTAAATAATACTATATAAAATAAACTTAATAAAACAATAAGATTATAAGATTATAAATTTATAAAATCGCGCGTTTAATTTAAAAAGCATTTATTATATAAAAATTTTAAAAGTTATAAAACGAGAAAGTAAAAAAAGCGTTTAATAATTAATAAATATAAAACGAGGGTATTACGATCGGCGGGTTAGTCCCCCGCGGGGTAGCACTTAAAGGCGTAGAATTAAACAGAAATAACCGTCTAGTTATTTCCGAAGCTTTTATTTTATGACGTAGTGGTTAATTTAAACGCACTATAATAGAGGGGTCCGTTAAAGCGGAGGGCGACCGGTAGAAAACGCGATGATATTTACGGCGAAATAAATTATAATACGAGAATATATAAATAGAATACAAAATTAAATAACGAATTAAATAAAAAGTAATTTTATTTAACTTAAAATATTAAGGTTAAATTAATTTATATAAAAATAATAAAATATAAAAAAAGTAATTAACTTATTAATATAACTAACTTAATAATAAACCACGTTATATATATTAACTTAATTTTATTAAATAATATTAACGAATTAAAACTTATACTTAGCGCTTTTAACTTTTTATTAATTACGAGGGCCTTACGCGGGAGGCCTTTAAAAGAGAAACTTTAAAAGGGGCAACGTCGTTTTAAAGGAGTAGCTTTAATAGGCCGCTGTTTAACTTATAAAGAGAATAGCTATAATAAAGAGAAGTGTAGGAGACTATACGAATAGTTTTAAAGTTAAAGCTTATTAAACTTTAAAGCGTGCTTTAATAAATGATATCGGTAAAAAAAAAGGCAGTATAGTTACTAAGAATTAATAGAGTAAATAAATCTTTATGAAAGTAATATAAGTGTAATAAACGTTATTTAAGTTTTAGAAAAAACCTAATAAAATATACTTAAGTTTATATTAATAATAGAAAAGAGTATTTAAATATATAATAAAAGTCGCTCTTATTAATATAATATATAATAGCCGTGTTATAATATAATAATAAAAAAATAAGTAAAGGTATTTATATAATAAAATCGTTAAAGTTATTTACTTTATTAATAAATTAAATTAATACTTAAATTAATTATTAAAATAAAAAGTGTTTATATAAAATATATAAGGAATCATTTATCGTTATATACCCCGTCTCTCCTTTATTAATTGTAGCCCTGCTCGCCGTTACTCAGTAATGATCGGGTAAGCATTGCTAAGCTTAATCAATTATGATCAGTGTCGCTCACCTAAGCACCGCTAAACTGCTCGAGGCTTCCCCACTAAGCTACGTCTCGTATCTTATCGTCACGTGACCAAGGTCGATCGTCCAGCTTGGCCTGTCTATCTGGGTCTGTCTGTCCCGATCTGTCTATCCGTCGTCTGCTTATCTTCTTTAATAACTGTCGTCGTGCCCCTGACGGGTGGATCCGTCATCGCTGGTGGGTCGTAAGCGCTGATGTTGGGTTTCGTACCTGCCTCGGGTCATCGTAGCGCCGTGCCGTAAGTGGGCCTTGATCGCATAGTTAAGTTAGGTCGTAATAATAAAGTATTTAAATCCTTTACTTTTGATTAAAATAATAAAGTTTAATTAATAAGCCAGCTGACGGTGCTACGGTCACCTCATGTAACGGCAACCTTTAAATTTAAATAGCCCCTAATAGTATTATATATAAATTAATATATAAACTAGTTAATTTTTAATTTATAATTAATTAAATAATACTATTATTTTTTTTCTTTTCCTCTTTTTAATAGGCCGTAAACTTAACGAGTTAATACTATAACGCGCGATTTAAAATGTTATAAATAGCTCGTTAATAAAATAAGCCGCCGAGAAGCATAATATTTTTAGAATAATTTTAAGGGCTCGGATTTATAGCCGCAAAACTATAAAATAACGGAATAAGTCCTTCTAAGCTTTAATAATAGCGGAAGAGTTTTAAATCGTAATTTAATACTTTATGTAATATAATTTAGGCTACTTACTAGCGTACGTTATTTTTTAAATATTTACTTAATAGATTTTTTAAATTAACGAGATTAATATAATACTCGGTAAATATTAAGTTAAAAGATTTATTGCTCGTTATCTATTTATTAGTGTTACTTTTTTTAAAAGGATAGATTTTTTAAGGCTTAACGTAACTTCCGTAAAAAGAATTATCGAGTTTTTCGAGCGGCTTAATAATCTTATTTTAGAATCGATCCCTCTAGAGTTTCGGTTTAATATTAACGAGATCGGTAATTAGCTCGGCTATAAAACGAATATAATAATTATTAGATTTGTTAGAATAAAGAGAATATTAATTATAAACTCTTTTAATCGAAAATAAGCTTTTACGGTCGAATGTAATAACGTTTTAAGCCGAGTGTAACGAACGTTATCTAGGTTTTAAAAGAAACCTAGTAAGACGTATTAGAGTTTATATTAATAATACGAAAGAGTATTTAAACGTGTAATAAAAGTTGCTTTTATTAATATAATAGGTAATAGTTTATAAGAATAAAGGTAATTAAAGTATATAGATTTTAAAAGTATTTATAATAGTTTTATTAAAATTATTTATTTTATTAATAAGTTAAGATTAATATTTAAATTAATTATTAAAATAAAAAGTATTTATATAAAATATATAGGGATTATTTATAGTTATATATTCCGTTCTTTTTTTATTAATTCGTTATCGCTTAATAATCTTATTTAAGCGCGCTCCGCGTTACTTAGTGATCTCTTTTAATTACGCTTTACGCTGTTTAGTGATCTCTTTTAATCACGTTTTACGCTATTTAGTGATCTCGCTTAAGCGTTTATTATGTTATGTGACTTGTTAGCGATCGCCGTTGTTTTATAAGCGTATTTGTTTTATTACTAGGCGTGGCGGTGTTATTATTCGTTATTAAAAAAGGTCTAGCTTCGTATTAATATAGCTAGCGGTGCGGTCTATAGTTATAATATCGTAGCCTGTTCGAGGTATAGTAGTTCTGTGCTAGTAAGTAGGGTTTTTTAGTTATATAATTAGGTCGGGTTATAATATTATCCTTTTTTTTTTAATTATTTTATTTTTAAAGTATCGATTTTATAAATATTTTAACCGTCCGTTATTATATTTTATAGTAAGTTTTTCCTTTTTTATTATTTTTATTATAATATATACTTATTATAGATAGTTATATTAAAAAATTTCGAATTAAGTTTAATTATTTTATTATTATTTATTATACGGATTTTGTCGAAGCTTTTTTTAAATTTAGTTTTAAAGTTATATTTTATAGTCGCTATTTTATAAAAAGGTGGTTTTATACGATAATAGAAGGCGTTAGTAAGTATAAAGAGTGTACTCGTGCTGGCTGTGCGTGTAATAGTACCGGGGTTTTACTGTTTTCTTTGCGGCGTGTGTAGGATGAGCACGATCGCCTGTTTTAGAAAGAGTCCGCCGTAGAGGCTTATTTTTTAGAGCTTTAGTGCTAAATTAACGAGGCCGTTACTCGCTTTATTTATTTCCGTAAATAAAAGGAGATAGCTCGTACTTAAGGGGTTAAGTTAGTGTAACGTAGTTTACGTTTTTTAAACGAATTAAAAGAGTAAAAACGTTAAGAGTTTAAAGCCGTTATAGCCGTTTAGGTTTACGGGGGTTTTAGTGTTATTAATTAAAACGCGATTAATTTCTTTTTTAAGCCGATCCCCGAGGTTATTATTTAAACGTCCGTAGTTTTTTAATAGTATTCGTTAGGTATTTTTTAAGCTTTTAAGTATTATTTTTTAATAAGTAATTTTTTTATTAAACGAGGTATTAAAAGCCTCGTCCTTTCTTTTTTTTATTAATAATTTTATTAATTTCGTATTTATATTAATTTATTTCGATTTTTAATTATATATTAATTAATGTTTTCTTTAACCGCTAGTTCGAGTAATGAAATATAAAATATAGGGTGTATTCGTATTATTTTAAATAGCGATAGTTAATAATTAGTTTTTAAAATAATTTTTACGATTTTAAATAGTTTTATTTTTTTAAAGTCTAATTTATCGCTTAGTTGTTTTATTTTAATATTTCGTTATAAGAGGTAAACTTTTTTTCTTTTTTTAAAAGTTAATCTTTTTAATTTTATTTAGTCGGCGTACCTTTTTATTTATTATTAAAAGAAGGTGAGGTTTTATTGTAGTATAATTTAGAGTTTTTTTTTTAATTTTTTGATTTATATAGTCGCGATTGGTACTAGCTTTTTTTATAGGGGTTTTCTAGTGATTTCCGGGTTGTACCCGTAGTTTACTCGGAATAGTAAAACGCGTGTAGCTTCGTTATCTACGTTGTTATAAGTAAATTAAGTTATAGGTAATAGTTGTACCTAATTGTTTTATTCGTAGTTAATGTAGTAGTGTAGGTACTGTTTTAAGGTTTAGTTTATCCGCTCGGTTTATTTATTTATTTAAGGGTAGTAAGTTATAAATAATTTATATTTAATATTAAGTTATATTATAAGCGATTTTTAGAATTTAGCGGTGAACAGTTTATTTTTATTAGAGATGATCGTTTCGAATAGCCCGTATTAATTAATAATTATTCGAAGAAATATGTACGTTAAGTCGTTAGTATCGCTAAATTCTTTATACGGTAAAAAGTAGGTATATTTTATAAGTTTATTCGTAATTATTAAGATATTATTATAATTAATTTTAATTAAGGGTTTTTTTAATAGGGGTAATTTAATAATAAAATTAAGTATAATAGTTTTTTATACTTTATTTAATAATAGGATCGGTTATAATTCTTTGTATAGTTAATATTAAGTGGCTTTAGTTTTATTATAGAGGTTATATTTATTAATTATTTTAGTTACGATTAGTTTAAAGTTTTTATAATCGAATTATTTAGTAATCCGTTTTTAAGTTTTAAATATTCTTTAGTGCCCGTGTATAAGGTGCTCGTAGAATTTTTAAATAAAGTTTTCGCGGTATTACTTAAGGATATAAATCTTATTTTAATAGAAAGTAAGACCGTCGCGGTCTTCGAGGCGATCTCTAGGATAGTTCGCGGGGTTAAAGGTTTAGTTAAGTTATCGGAATTTAATAACTTAATCGTTATTATATTAGATATAGTTTATAACGTTTAATTATTTCGACGATATAAGGTTGCCGTTTTAGTCGTAAATAAGGATAGTCCGCGTTTTAAGCGGGACCTCTTTTTAGTGGTCCGGTTATTAGTTTAATACGTCGGCGCGACCGTTCTCGTTACCCTTCCGATAGATAATAGTGAGGTTAAATCTTAATAAGAATTTACATTATTATATTTATTATTTATTTAATTTTTTAATAGTAATAAACGTTATAAAGTTTTTATAATTAATATAAATTTTAATTAATTTTATTATTTTATTAAAATAATATTTTTATTTTTGATAAGTTTTAATAATAATTATTAAATTTTTATTATAAATTTAATAATTAAGTTTTAATTCGTTAAGTTTTTTTAAGAAAAATACGACCGGGTGTAATTTTTTATTATTGTTTCGTTAATTAAGTTATCCTTTAATCGTATAGTTCGATACATCGGTTTTAATTTTAAAAGGTTTAGACGAGTTTATTATATAAAGTATTAATTCGTTAAAAATTTATTCTTTAATATTATAAAAGGCTTTATTTTTTTTTTATTTATTAAAATAATTTATTCTTTTTTATTAAGTTTATTAAAAGTGTCGTTATTTTATTAAATTCGGGGACGAAAATCCGGTAATAATTAATTAATTTTAAAAAGGATTTAATTTTTATAGTGTTTATAGGCGTGAGTTACTTTTTAATTACTAAGATTTTTAAAAGTTTTATTTAAATTTCGCTTAGAGATATTACGTATTTTATAAAAGTGACGGACCGTTAGTGGAATTCGCTTTTCTTTAGGTTAACTAGTAGGTTAGCGTTTTATAGCTTCTAAAATATTAGCTTTATATGTTTTTAGTATTGTTCGTTATTTTCGGAATAAATAAAGATATTATCGAGATATATTATAATAAACTTATCGAGGTATTTTTATAAAATATAGTTAATTATAAATTAAAAGTTAATTAATATACTAATTAAATTAAATAGTATAGTTTAATACTCGAAATAGCCGTATTTAATTCGAAACGCGGTTTTTTATTTTTTTCCTTTCTTAATTTAAATTAAGTTATATACGTTAAGGAGGTTAAATATTATAAAGATTTTAACGTATAATAATTTATTTTATAAATCGCTAATTAAAGGTAAGGGGTACCGGTTTTTAATAATAATTTCGTTAAGTTTTTAATAATTAATATATATACGTTATTTAGGTTTCTCGTTTTTATTCTTTTTTAGAACGAAGAGGATAGGGAAGCCTATTAGTAATATAGATGGTTAGATAATTCTTTTCTCGAGATTTTCCGTAATATACTTTTTTAGGGCTTATTTATACTTTTGGTTAAGTTTATATATAAATATAAATAGGGGTTCTTTTTTATTTTTAAAGGGTATTTTATAATTTTATTATATGTAAGGCGGTAAGCTTATTTTTAATTTCTTATTAAAAAGGGCTTTAAATTATTAGTATTTTTTTAATATAATTATCGTAACGTTCGGTTTAAGCTTTTTAGTAATAATATATGCTTTAAAGATTTTAAGTTTATTAGGAGGTTATTTTTTAAACCGCTACTTATTAATTAAACCTCTTTTTAGTATATTTTATTAAAGTTAACCTGTTTTTTAATTAATTTTAAAATTATTTACCCGTAATTAAAATATTTTTAAAATTATATTATATTTTATAACGTCCGTAATATTATATGTAATTCGTTTATAGCGTTTTCCGATATTGATTAAAAGGTTCGCGATTTCTTTTCGTACTTCTTTATTGTTATACGTTATAAGTCCTTTATTGACGGTTTTAAATCGGTATAAGGCGTTTTTTTCCTATCATTAGAATTTAAGGCAATTAACGATTCGTGGTGAAATATAGTTTTTTTACGTTCCGTTATTAAGTAGCGCTTTAATATAGACTTTTTTTATACTTATTATTAATATAATGTGTTTATAAATAGCTTAATTATTTATTATATAGTATAGGGACCTGTTTTAGTCTACTTATTGTCGTTTTTTTATAGTAGGCGGCGTTTATTTCCCGGACGCTGCTCTTATAGGTAGGTAATAATCTTTTACGATCGATCCTCGTATTATTATTATTATTCCTTTCGTTCTTTATAAGGCGCTTTTTAGTATGCCGGTAGGGGTGTTTCTATGCTCTTTTTTATGCGAAGTGCTGTCTTTAGTGCTTAAGATTCGGGTTTTTTTGATAATTTAAAGGTTTATTAAGTTCGCGGTAATTTACAAGTGTTTTGTAGGTTTTTTAATATATTATGGGTGTCCTTTTATTGGGTATATACTTGTATGTCCTGGGGGTGTTAAGCGCTTTTTTTTAAATGTTTATAGGCTCGTGATTTTTCTTAGGCGTGTTTAAGGTATTAGTTTTTAAAACACTTTTTTTAATTTCGTTTTTTTAAGTGGTATTATTATAGCTACCGTAGGTTTTTTTATATTAATAGGTACGCGTATCGTTTATTAAGGATTAATGTTTAGATTTTTTTAATAATATAATTCGGGTATAGTTACGTAATAAGTTATTTACCGATCTTTTAAGGAAATTATTCGTGCTCGAGTTTCTTCGCGAGGTGTTCTATATAAGCGTTATATACGTATAAGATTTATAAAAATGTGAAGTGTTTTTTATATATAGGGGAAATTCGTAAGTTATTTTTTACGGCGTAATTACCGTAGATTTTTTAATTAAAACCGGCCGTAATAAGTATTTAGTATAGGTGTTTCGAGTCGGGGTAAGGGGTGCCGGGGATAGTTAACCATCCGTTGGTCCTTAGGTTTTTAAGTCTAGCGATCTCGTATAATAGCTTATTTATTAGTATACTTATTAAACGTTCGTAGTTTATTAGTTATTCTAGTTAGCTCGTAGTGTTGTTTATTAAATCGCTGTTTCCGTTATAAGGAAGGGATCGTTCCTTTCGTATTATCGCGATGTTTCGGCTATGGTCTTTTTCGTTTTTCGAGGTTTTAAAGAATTATCCGGTATTTTTTTTTATTTACTAAATAAAAGGTGTACTTATTATTATAGCAAGCTATTTAAAATAAGTTATTATATTTAATAATAACGTTATTATTTTTAATAGTTATTATAGGGGTGTTTTTTATTTTAATAATATTAATGTGTTATTTGTTAGGGATTCGTTAGAAGTTTTTTTTTAGTGTTCGATATTTTCGAGCGTAATGTCTTAGTTTTTAATAATTATAATAGGTGCCGCGTAATTTTTTATTTTATTTATTATATTTAATAACGTCGAAATTTATAGGTTTATTATAATAGTTATATGTTATAATATTTTTAAATAATATATAATTATATTAATATAATTATTTCGTATTAGTATAAGTTTAATTAATTTATTATTAAAGTCCGCCTTATTTTTCGCGGTACTATTTATATATACGAGTATTAATTTTAATAATAAGTTTTATATATAAAAAAAATTATTAAGGGCGTTAAGCCGGCTAAGTTTATTTTTAACGTTATTTTTTAATTCTTAATAATATATTATAATTTTTATAGTTTCGATATAATTTAATCGAGTTATAATACGCCGGAACTCGGTTATATAAAAAGCGGCTAATCCTTTTTACTTAAAGGTCTTAAGTTCCTTCTCCGCCTGTCGCTTTTTATCGGGGTTTTAGAAAAGTGACTTAAAAGTGTATTTAAAGCTGTTATAGTTTTTAAAAATATATTATACTTTTATGCGGTATAGTTTAATTTATTAATTATTTTTTATAAGTTTATTTAAATAAGGTTCGAATTAAGCGAGTACTTTATTTTTAAAAAACGAGGCGGCGTGGATAACTCGTTAAGTAACGTTTTAGAACGTTTCGTTATAAAATCGTTAATAGGTTTTAATTTAAACGAAGAAGTTTCGGAGGTTTTCGCTTATTTTATTAAAAAGGGTTAACGTATTAATTTTTATACCTTTTTTTAATATAATAAAGGTTTAAATAATATTAATAGTTATATAAAAAAGACGTATTTTTTCGTATAATTTATTAATATTATAAAATATTTATTTTAAAATATTTTTAATTAAGAGCTCGTTACGCTCTTTTTTAAGCTTAACGTAATAATATTAATAATTAGTACTTTTTTGCTCGAGTTTTTTAATTCGTTTAACTAGCGCTTATCGGGTAGGTTCGTTATTGTTATTATTATTATCGATATTTATAACAGGGTCCCGTTAAGAGGTGCTAAGGGTGGCGATAGGAGTTTTTCCTTACCGGACGGTATTATTAAGGCTAGGTATAAATATAGTTCTTATAGTGTTATTATTTAAAGGTTTAAGTAATAATTCGTAAAAATAAAAGTAATTAAAATATAATAAACGCTATTTAAGTTTTAAAAGAAACCTAGTAAAACGTATTAAAGTTTATATTAATAATATAAGAAAGTATTTAAACGTGTAATAAAAATTATTTTTATTAATATAATAAATAATAGCTCGTAAAAATAAAAGTAATTAAAATACGTAAACTTTAAAGGTATTTATAATAGTTTTATTAAAACTATTTACTTTATTAATAAATTAAAATTAATATTTAAATTAATTATTAAAATAAAAAATATTTATATAAAATATATAAGGATTATTTATAGTTATATATTTTATCCTTTTTTTATTAATCCGGTATTACTTAATAATCTCGTTTAAACGCGCTCCGCGCTATTTAATAATCTCCCTTAATCACGCTCTACGTTATTTAATAATCTCCTTTAATTACGCTTTACGCTACTTAATAATCTCGCCTAAACGTTTACCGTGCCACGTAACTTATTAGCGATCGTTATTATTTTATAGGCGTATTCGTCTTATTATTAAACGTAGCGGTATTATTATTTATTATTAAAAAAGGTCTAGCTTCGTATTAATATAACTAGCGGTACGGTCCGTAGCTATAGTATCGTAACCTGTTCGGGGCATAGTAGTTCCGTGCCGGTAGGTGGGGTCTTTTAGCCGCATGATTAGGTCGGGTTATAACACCGAGCTTTACCTCTTTTTATTATATTTAAAGGTTAATAGGTCTAGTAGTAATGGTTTCTAGAGGAGGAGGACTCGCTAACGGATGTTATAGAGGATTAAGTCTTTACGGCATCCCTTAAAGGCTAGACTAATAAAGAGCTAGCTTTAGTATAGCTAAATAAGGTCTTTATCCCTTATATAAAGCTTAAAAACGAGGATTAATAGCGGCTTATTATCTTGGATAGCCACGTTAGCTACGTAAGCGAGGACTTTATTGTAACGTGCTTAAAGTATAAGATATAGCTTCTCTTTCTTCCGGTATACTCGTCGTATTTATTATAACCCCTAGATTTTAATTCCTTTAATATGTTAAAGGATACTTACTATTAAAAGGTAACCCTATACTTTATAGGGTTTAATAATATAAATATAAGTAAAAAGAATTTCTTTTAATATTATGTGAAAGTATATCGATCCCTAAATATTGGCAGTATGCAGGTGTGATAAAACAAAGTTAACGCTTGTTCCGTATATATTCTTTACGGGAATATAAGATATTATAAAGAAACTAGAAGGAGAGGGGCCCGGGAGCTATAAGATATACGGATATTTCCTCCGTCCTATTATAATTATCCCCCCTTTTATTTAGCAGTCCTTACTATATTTTTAACGTAAGATTTTTAAGTAGTAAAAACGAATATGTTTCGTAATTTTTACGAGGTGCCTTAATAAGGGGTAATAAAAGTATAAAATAAATAAAAATAAAAAGATCGCGTATTATATTATTAACGCGTTAATAAATATTTTTAAGTAAATATATAAATAATCGTAATAAGTTCTTTATAATTTTAAGATAGGGTTATTCTAAAATTTAATTAACTCCTTCCGCTTTAATTAATAATAATCCGTCGTTTCGTACCACTATTTCGTTATTTATTTATACGTTTCTAAATAAAAACTATCGCGAATCTCCTTTTTTATATTATAATAACCGCCGTTTTTTATCGCACCTAACTGCTTAATAATTACGATGGCGGTATTTTATTTATCGCGCTCGATTCGTTTTATTATCTTTATATTTCGTCGTAGGCTTCCGTTTATAAACTTTTTATTAATAAACGCCCCGAGTTTAATTACTTTTTTATTAATCTTTAATCCTTAATTTACGGCTAGTTTAACTTTAAAATAAGTTATTATAGTAATAATAAGACTTACGAGGCTATAAGTTCGTTATATTAATTCGTTTTCGAGGCGTTTTAATTAAACTTTCCCGATAAGTTCTTAACGCGCTAGTCGGAAATTTTTAAATCGTTATTATCGTGTTTTCGGGCTTAGTGGAATACTTTTAGGAGGTTAATAACGATAATATTTTTATTTTTCTTATCGAGCTCCGCCGTTATACAGGTAGTATTTTATACCGTCTTATCGTTTCTTTTTACCGCGTAGTAAAGGGTTATAAAGCCGAGTTCGAAATCTCTAGCTCGAAGAAGTTTATTAAAATAATAAGATTCCTACGGTAAGCTTTTAAGTCCCGACCCCGTTTTATTAACGGTAATATTACGAATAAATAAGCCTAATTACTTATTATTAAAAGTACGCCTCGCGAAAAGACGTTTTATATAAGCGTTTCGCCTCTTTTAATATTAATATTATAAATACCTTATATTTATTAATTATAAACCTATTCTACTAATATTTTATTAAATTATAAAAAAAGCCGACGTTTTCGAAATTATAATTTTACTACGCCTCCTCCATTATAACCGTAGCTTTATTACTTAAAATATAGTTTTTAGTTTTATTAAAAAGCGAGCTTTCGTATTTTTCGCCTTTCTTTATAAAAATATCGCCAAAGATTAAGCTATTTATCTTAAAAACGAGTTAAGCCTTTTAAACTTAATATTTTAAATAATTATACTTTTAGGTTTTTATTTTAGTTTCTTTTTTATAATAAAATAAATTCCTTAGCGTAATATAAACTTCGTAACCAATTAACGAGGTATAAATGTTTTAGTTTTATTATTTAAATAAGTAAGTTCGAATCTTATCGGGGTCTGGCTTCGGCCTTTTTTTAAACTAATTAAATAAATAAATAATAAGGGTTTCAAGGCCGGTTTTACTTTTATAATAATAATTTATAAAACCTGCTTTTCCGTTTTATAACTAGTAATATAACCTAATTCTTTTTCTCGTACTAAGCCACTTTTATAAAAGCGTTTACTAAATTTTCAGCCGGTTCTTATTAATTATATTCGACGGGCTAACCCTTCTATTTTATTAAATAATATTATCGCTTTTCCTAATATATCTTTTCTTTAACTTCTTTTACTTCCTATTCTTTATTATTTTCTAACTCCGGTATCGGCAAGATATCAAAGGATATTACTTTCTATAACTCTAATAGCTAGATAGGGAATATATTATAAAAGCGAGAATACTTCTTTAATAAAGCCAGCCGGTACATTAACGTCCCGATACGCTTAAAAACTCGAAACGGACTAACGAATTTTAAAGCCAGTTTCTTATTCTAAATTTTTAAGTTCTTAATAAAAAGCCCTATTATTTATCTAACTCTAAAAATAATTAATTTATAATAAGAATTATAATATTTCGCTTAAAATTTTATTACTTTTTTTTAACATTCTCTTATTCCTATTCGTAAGTTTTATAATTTTAATAACCTATCTTTAACTACTAATACCTCTCCCACAGGAGAGTCATCCTTAACGAATATATAAAAATCCGGCTAATAACTATATATAACTTCGAATAATACTAACCTTATTATTAAATTTATTAAAAAATTAATAACATAAAATATTATATATAATAAATTCGGCCATAATTTAAAGTATTCCGCTATATAATACCTTAAATATGTTTTAAAAACCTGATTTATTTTCTCGGTTTAGCCATCTATTTATAAATAAAATATTATTAAATGCCTTAATTTTACTTTATTTTCAAAACAAAGTTATAATTAGAAGTTATTAATAAAAATTAAGCCCCTATCTAAAAAGAGCCCCTTCGGGCTACTAAACTAATACTTAATCTTCTTATAAAATAACTATACTAACTTAGCGGCATTAATTATTTTCAATACGAAAAAAAAAAGAATAACTTATTATATTAATCTATTATTACGAAAATAATATTAATAAACTATCGTCTATAAAAGGAATTAAGCAGGCCTATAATAAAATTTATACTATACTTTTTTCCTAAATAATTAAGCTAAGGTAATAAAGTAAGTTTATCATACGAACAATAATATTTCGCTTTAAAGCCGAGATATATAACGTAAGCTTCTATATATATAACCACGTCTTTTATAAATCGGGCTAATAAAACTTTCTTTCGAAAAGTTTTATTATACGATCGCGCCCGAAATAACTACTAAAAAGGTTATTATAATATACCTATAATAACTATACTTAAAATAACGTTTATTTAAAGATATATACTTTTTTATTAAAATATAATAATCTATTTATTATTATCGCTTATTAATATCTCAAGTCCGCCTCGGCCTCTAAACCTCTCCGCCACCGTTAATAAGCCTCGTCCTTTCTTTAAGCTTAATTAATAAAGGTTTCCAAATTAGGACTAACTTCTAATAATAACGGGTCTTCTCGCTATACCGAATTTCTCGCTTTTTAACAAGTTATCGCTTAGGCTAGAATAACGCGTTTAAGCGTTAATCTTACCCTATATACTACCTAGGCTAGTACGCGAAGCCTACCTTTTAAAAAGCTAGTATCTATTACTAACTTTCTTTTTAAAGTAAGTAATAATATTAAATTATTACCCGTATCGGTAATATAATCTAGCCGTCTTAACGGGCTATTAATAAAGTTATTTTTACCCGGCTAATAAATAATTATAAAATTAAAAAGGGCCAAATATATATATTAATATACATAGTAATTATTTAACCTATTAATCTTTATAAAGCCTTATAAGTTTCGATAATTCGAAAATACCTCGATAATATATTTTACCTTTTTTAAATAATACCTCTAATATTTAAAGTACGATATTATTATAAGCATTTTTTGGTTTAATATATTATAATTAAGCTCCGCCTTAGAAAACTTTTTAAAATAAAAAAAAAACCGGGTGCCAATAACCTCTAACACCCTTTTAAAACAGGGTTCCAGCTATTACGAACTTAGAAACGTTTATTTCTAACCGTACCAACTTCTTAGGATCGAAATAGGTCAAAAGCGGCGCCGTTTAAAAAGCTTATTTTAAGAGTATAAAAACTGTTTTAATAAGGCTATCTAAATAGAATGCTCTTACCTTCTATCTAGTTTCGCTACTTTTAAATAACCTTATTAATGGGGTAATAATTTCAAAATACCCTTTTATAAAACGTCGGTAAAAGTTATAAAACTTTAAAAAGATTTAAAAGTTATAAACAGATATCGGCGCTAATTAATCCTTAATTATATCGATTTTTAAAAGATTTATAAATACCCCTTTTATAAAGATATAATACTTTAAGAATTTTAAAGACTTTTAAAAGAATTAATATTTAAATAGTTTTACGTATAAGTCGGCTTTTAAAAGCTTTTCGACCATTTATTATAAATATTTCGTATAGGTTTTTTTATTTAAAAAGTAAATTAAAATATTATCGATATATATTATATAATAAATATCTATTAAGTTTCTTAAATATTATAAAATATAATATTAAAAAATAGCCAGGGTATTAATAAAGTTTATCGTTATTATTAAAAACTCGAAATAGCCGTATTAAGTTCGAAACGCCGTTTTCTACTCGTCCCTACGCTTAATACGGATACGGTAATACGTATTCTTAAAGTCGATTTTAAAAAAAATTATAAATTAAAAGATTTTATTTAATAACTCCGAAATAAGGGGTAAAATATACCGGTTTTTAATAATAACGCTATTTAATCCTTTATAATTAATATAAAAACGCAAGGTTCTATCTTTTTTTAAAACGAAAAAGATAAAGGCCCCCGTTAGACTTTATAATTTTTAAATCTTCCCCCCTTTTTTTATTTTATCTAACCATTCTCGTAATATTTAAAATTCGGAATATAATAAAGGGTAAATAAGTCAGTAAAAAGGCTTTATCCCGGGTTCGAGATTAATAATATAACTAGCTACTCGGTCCGACGGGAAGATATCACATTTTTCGGTTTTAAAAAAAGTAGTTAGGTATTAGATATAGCTAGGAATACAAAGTAAAGCCCCTTCCCGAGCGTTTTTCCCTCCTTTTATACCTCTTCTCGCGAAGATATAATAGTATAATAAAAGGTATTACTTTTATAGGCGTAATAGAAAAGGCGAGGGTTTATAAGCTAGACTTTAATTACGTTAATAAAGAATTATTAACGGTTTTTTCTTACGTTAATAACCAGTTTTAACTCTTATATAACTTTATAAAATAATAAGACCGGGGTATTTTTATAGCGAAAGTCCCGGTCGATAATAACGTAAAAACGTCGGATCCGTTTCGTGGCCCCTTAGAAATCAATAAAATCAAACTTTATTTAATAAACACCGTAAGTAAAAATATATAAATTATTAATAAAACTAATAGATATTATTTATAAAAAGGTTTAAAATAATTTAACCTGTAGAACGAAAATATGACTAATTATATCTACCTTAAAGTACATATCTAAATTAAGATAAATAGAAATTAGCGTTATACGTAATAAAAGAGTAACGATTATAATAAGGGCTTATAAAGTTTTAAATACCCTTATAAAGAGATCCTTACTCGAAAAGGGTATACCTTTATTTAAAATTTTTTCCCGTTTCCCGAAATTCGTTATATTAATATTTAATTTTTAATAAAATATTTATTAATATAATATTTTTTTTTATTATATTAATAATAAATAATATAGTTTAGATTTAAGTAACTCGCGGTACCGTTCCGTGTTAGTCCGGCTTATATATTTTTAAGGTAAAACGGTAAAATAGATACGTTCTATTTCTTTTTATAATTCGGCGGGCCTTACCTTTTACGCTTAGAATCCCTAGGTTCCGGATTATCCGAACTAGCGTAACTTCGCGGGCCTTTAACGGGCGTTATTATTATTCGGTTTTTTATATTCCTTTTTTTATTAATTTTAGTAAAATTTTTTACTTTCTTTTTATTAAATCGATTATATTATTTCGTTATTCCGGAATATTATTATAATAATTTATAATATTATAACGTAAAAATTAAAAGAGCTTATTAAAAAAATAATATATACGTTTTCGATTAGAGCGCGGGCGGACCTAGCTTTTTAAAGAGGTTAGGTATTTATAAAACTACTGCGGATCCTGGTTTAGGAGTTAGTACGCCTTTTTTAATTAAGAATTAATTATAGCGGCTTTATTAATAAAGCTCCGAATAACCGCCCGCGTTTATTTTAAAAAGGTTATTTAATAATATTTTAATTATTTCGATTTATATTCGAAGGCGTATTATTTTTTTAAGCGAAATTATTATTTTATTTTTTAAATTATTTAATTACGTACGTATAAAATCCTAGCGTAAACGTTACGGTAATGTTTTAAAATAGTTTTATAAATTATTTATAACTTTTTAACTTAACTTTTCTACCATACTTTAATAAAAATTAAATTAAATTAATTATATTAGAACTTAATTAATTTATTAAAGTTTAAATCGAGATCGCTAACTAATAAGGTTCCGTTAATATCGCTATTTAAAAATAAATTATTAATAGGGTTTAAGTTATACCCTTTTAATTTTAAAAAGGTATTAGTTTCGCCGCCCGATAAGTTTAAAAAAGATAAAAAGTTTTTTACGTTTCTATCCTTTTATTAAGAGGCTTATTTCTTAACTTTTTTAAAGCGTTTTTTAAATAACGACCGTTTAAGCTTTAATTAATCGAGCTCTTTTTAAAGGCATACTTTTAAAGGTACGTCGGGGGGAACGTCGGGCCCGATAATAAATAAGGGATTATTAGTAATATCTGTAGCTGCTCTTGCCTCTTTTTCTTTTTCTTTTTTTAAGAGGGGGATTTGTCGGTCCTTCGTTTTCGCCATCCTTAACGGTCGTGTTTAAAGGATTGGGGGCTATAAAAATTCTCCCTTTTTTCCTCGAAATCGATATTACTAATAAGTAGGTTATATTATAAAAGCGTTAGAATTATAAAAATATATCGATCCCTAGGTATTAATAATATATAAATATAATAGAATAAAGTTAACGCTTATCCCGTATATATTCTTTACGGGAATATGGGATATTATAAAAAAACTAGAAAGAGAGGGGCCCGGGAGCTATAGGACGTACGGATGCTTCCTCCGTCCTGTTACATATTACGAGCTAGTTAAAAGGTTTATTTTTTAGCCGTATATAATAACTAGCGGCTAAGCCGTAATTAATATATTCTTTCGCGATATTAATAAGCCTTTTAATAGCCGGAACCGGAGGATAAAAAACCAAGTAGAGGCAGAACTATTTAAACCTCCCCCCGACGTTTTCGATAAATAATTCTCTTTTATAACGTTATTAATACCTACGATTAGCCGCTAAATTAAAGAGTTAACAGATACGCTTAGTAGTAATAATATTATTTTCGATAGCGCGACGCGCCGGGTTTTATTCCGGCAGCTCTAAAAGAGTCTAAATACTTTAAACGGCTAGATCGGCTAACTAGAACACGAGAAGTTAGTTTTAAAAGGTAATTTAGAGAAAAAAAGAAGTAAAAAGAAGAAAAGAGTAATGCCTAACCTTAATTAAAAGTTTACGCGTATACGAGATACTATAATAATTAAAAGGGAAATAAATAGCGTTATACCGGAACCCTAGGCTATTACTCCTTTATTATCGGCGTCGAAAGCCGTTATAATTAAATCTAACTTTAAATTTGAAATTAAAAGTATTATAGAAGCGTTTCGAGACTAAAACGGTGTTTTTAAGATTTTATATTAATTTTTAATTAAATTATTCGTATTATTATTATATAGTATTGTTATTAGTTTTTAAGGTCGCTATTATATAAGGTGACCGTAGTACCGTTAGCTAGCTTAATACTTATTTTATTTTAAGTTAATATATAATATTAATAAATTTTAAAAATTAAAAAACTTTAATAAAATAAAAATTATAACTTAAATTAATATACTTATTATAATAATTGTTATAAAATAAATATTAATTTAATATATATTATATATTTAAAGTATTAAATTAACGCTTTAATATAGAATTTATTATAATAAATCTTTAATATATATATAAAATAAATTAATTAAATAAAAAATTAATAAAGCGTTATTTTAAGAAAAAATAAAACCCTTATAAAGAAATCTTTATTACGATGCTATATATAAATAAAATAAACTATTCTTAAGTAGCGCACCCCTGCTAGGGTGTTTTAACCGCTGACTTCTATTGCGTTGCTCCTAAGCTCAACCCTGCTCCGGTGACTTCCAGGCAAGCCATACTTGCAAAGCCCCTTCCAGGCTTTATATAATACCGAAGAAGATAGTCACAATGAAAACCAGTATAGCAACCTAGAACGTATACCACTGGACCCCGTTCCGCCGGTCGTGCCACCACTGCATCATAGTCTGCGGCCGGGCGTCATCCAGCGCCTGCTTCAGGATGACGAGGCGATTGTTCCAGTACCGGAAGCTCTCGTATCGCCGCTCGTGGGTCCAGAGGCTCCCGCAGTGCAGCATAGCCGGGTCGAGCACGAGGTCGCGGCCCTGGCCCTTGCTGATTTGGGCGCCGAGCCACTTCTGCGTCGCGGCGTCGTTCTGCGGGAACAGGAGCGAGAAGATGCGGAGCGTCTCGTCCAAGAATCCCGCGGGGAAGAGGGGTTGAGATGGCTTGCTCGTTACCGCGTGCCTGTTCTGGAACTGGAGGAAGGATAGGCAGCTGAAGACCAAGATTTTGCGGTCGTCGTCGACGAGACGAAGGTGGTCCGCCAGGTTCGGCGTCCACCTCGACCTCCATCCCGCCAATCTTCTACAGGTTCAACGCCGTCAACATCTTGCTGATCTGGGCATTCTCGGGGTTCAGCTGTTGCTCCTGCTGCGCGCCGAAACAGCGCTCCGTGAAGTCCACTATGGTGCCGCTGTCCCAGTGTAGCGTCCTGGGGCCCGGCAGACCGTTCGGCGGGTCGCCAACGGCGACCATCAGGAGCAGCCTTGCGCAGAGATTGATCGCGCAGTTGGCGGCATCCGTGTCGCCGAATGAGGAGGCTGCGTGGGACTGCAGGATGTCGCCTCGCGCCCGGGTCTGGAGGACCATGTTGGCCAGGCGGACAATGTCGTTGTGCGTGGACACGGAAACGTGCAGACCGCCGTCCAGGAGGAACTGTAGGCACTGCGTAGAGTAATACTGGAAGTATGGCAGCATGCTGCGCACGTCGTCTTCAGTCGGCGCTAATTGCCCCCATAGCTGGCACATCAAACCGTGTCTGATCTCTTCTCCTATGATACCAACCAGCCTGGTTTCTAACCTAGGCAACACGACTATGGATTGGAATTCCTTGGCTAACTATATGGGATGTTAACATAACTTGGTATCAGGCTTAAAGGCAATCGGGGATATAATAAAGGAGAAAAACATAAGACAAACCCCCAACGCCATTGCCCAAGTCTAAAACATTCTTCCAGTGCATGAAAAGCAGTTCTTAACACAATCATTCAACTTAATTTCATCATACCCCAGAACTCCCATACCCCTCAAGATTGCCCGAAGCAGTCGAAGAACCCGTCCCTCCTCTGTCCCTTCGCTGCCGCTGCCGATGCCCCATCAAAGACGCCCTCTCTCCATCTTCGTCTTCCTCGCCTTCTCCGACTTGTTGGTTTGGGTGTTGCTTTTGCTGGAACGCCCGGCTCTGGAAGTAGACGTACAGCGTCAGGGATACACTGACGACGGTCCCCGAAGCCGCGAAGAACACGTTGATGGGGACGGGGTTGCCATCCAGCGGCCCATGCGTAAGGGCGTCCAGGGCCGGCTGGATGATGTTCGACAGGCCCGAGGCGCAGGTGATAGTGCCGTAGATACGACCAAACGTGGCGAAGCCGAAGACTTTGGTGACGTAGTCACTAGATGAAGGGAATTAGCACTGATGCATATTCGATTTACTAGGGAAAGGGGTGAAGGGGGAAAGTACTTACGACATGGTAGAGTAATACAGCGGCCGAAACAAGACAAACGCCACCACCGTCAGGTATCCCGCCCAGACGTACGGCAAGCAGTTCAGCACGCCCAGCCCCACGATGAGCGCGCTCAGCACGGCCAGGATGACGGTGACGCTGAACTCGTTAAGAATCAGGCCGATCAGTGGCGTCGACGCGACACCCGCGACGGGCAGCGCGACGTCGAAGAACTCGTTGATACGGCGGGCCGCTACCAGGTCCTCGCCGAGCATGTACTGGTACTGCGCCCGCAGCGTGGCAATAAAATAGTTCATCCGCAGCATCTGCAGCATTGTGAGTATCAGTATCAGCCCGAACCACGGCGTCGCCATCTGCCGCCCCACCGGCAGTCCGTGCAGCACGCCCCAGACCCCGCTGGCCTCTTGCCGCCGCTCGAGCCTATCTTCTCGCTTGCGGCGCTCGCGCGAGCCCCCCGCCACGGTCTCGATGCGCTTGACTTTCGCGTGGCGGGCCTGCGCCCTTCCGGCTCGGGCCGCGCGGCGTTGTGCGTCGGTATCCAGCTCGTCGTCGGAGCTGTGGGCGTCGTAGCGCGCCGTCTTGGCGCGGTCGAGGCGGTCCTGGATCTGGGGCATGGCATGGTACGCGTGGGCGGGCATGAAGCTCAGCTCGGCCAGGACAATGAGGACGGGCACAATCAAATAAGCGAGGAAGAAGTGCTGCGGCTTCAGGCGGCCGCCGGAGGCCTCGTAGGCCATACGGTAGAAGAGGAACACGGCCGCGGACGCGTCGAAGGCGCCCGTCACGAGCGCCATGACGACGCCGGTGTAGCGCGGAAATGCGTTAGCGAGCTGGAAGCTCGGCACGAAAATGTAGGTGCCGCCGAGCCCTAACAAAAGATTGCCGACGAGGTAGCCGTCCAGCCAGGACGGGATCACCCTGCTTTTGGTGAACGCGGCCGCCATGAGCAGGCTGCCGACGGCTAACACGGCGGCCGCGATCAGGTAGCAGGTGCGCCGGCCCCGCTTGTCGAGGGTGAAGCCGGCGAAGATGGTGGAGACGTTGAGGGTGACGGAGGCCAGAATGAAGAACAGGTTGAGCCGCATGTCCTGCGCGGCGCACGGCTTGTTGTTGTTTTCGCTGCTACCATGCTGGCCCAGTCCGGTGGGCACAGGTCCGAGTAGACACCCTCGGCGATAAGGACGGGCTTAAGGGCAGCAAAACCGCATACGATGCCCGAAGCTACCGCGCACACGAAGATGGCGAATCCCACCTGAGCTATATGTAATAATACCGAATCAGCAAGCCCTCCGAGAATGAGCGATAGCAATTACTCAATGAATGCGAATGGATGACAGAGCAACGCGAAATAGTCTTACCTGCTCGCAAGAATGTGGAGGCATTGTACGCTGCTATGGAAGTCAGGATCGGGAAAGTGAGTATACTCGGCCTTCTTGTCACCAAAGGCATCGTAGCTTATCGTGCTCCATTTCGCGCTCTTGCGCGGCGGCGGCGAGGAGCTCTGGGTCGTCGTCCGGGGCGGTGCGGCTGGACTGTCTCGCAGCCCGAGGTCGACTGATTCAGGGGCAGCCCGGCGTTGTGCTACGGACATGGTACCAAATTATTGGAGAAAGGACCCAGTTCAATTACTGCCAATTCGTATGACTCTCCCCGAATATTTCCAAAGAAAAAAAAGCAAAGCCTCCTTGCGCCGCACGCTCATCAATACGACACAAAGTCAAGTTCTGTAAGTAAGATTATATAAATAGTATCCGAGGGTATCGACAGCCATGGTCGTCTGATTCTCGGGGGTTCCATGATGCAATGTTGATGAGGGTCGAAGAATCTAGATCCATGCAGCAGGTGGGGCTGGCTTGTTGCAGAAGAAGTTCTTGGAAGCTCTTCCACAGCGGAACATAACTACCGACAGCTTTCAACATAGTCGTGTGACTATTTAGATCTGATGCGGCTGCATTTCGAAATCGATCTTCTCTTTTGCCAGAGCATCGAAAAGATACCACTGTAATTGGTCGGAGCTGAGAAGGACTTTGGACCAGAAGAGACCATCACAAGCGGTTTGCGGGAGCGCTAGGGAAATACAGCCAGTGGGTAAGCAGATAACGCTTACAGCTCAGTAGCCTGATTCAGTCTCCATCTTGTTCATTAGTCGCATGGTCGAGAGATGGAAGATAAATGAAACATAAAGTTGTACAGCAATCGGGTTTAAGGTGTTGATCATGCCGGACAAAATGTTCCGTAGCGTGGGGGGACGGCCAGTCCCGTGTCGTGCCAGAAACCACCAACTCAATCGGAACAAATTCCTAGCAGAAAGGGGTAACAGCGCGCAAAAGGTGCTGCAATCCACCACATCTCCCGTCAAGCATCAAGCAATAGCTCATCATTGATCATTACAAAATCTATCAACAAAACAGAAATGAGAAAACGTATACGTATAGGGGTATCCTCGAATCCAACCACAGCAATCAAGTGCCTGCGCGTTGTTTAATACTCCAACCACACGTCTCTCCATCCCAACGTAGTACAGTACACATTACATAGTAGTCCCATCCATTCCATTCCAGTGTCATTCTCATCGCGCGGTCGTTAGTTCCTCACTCATCAAATCAGATATCATCATCGGCGATCGGTTCCCACTTCTTCGCCTGCAGCTTCCGCACCTTCTTGGTAGGGCTGCCGTTGTTCGCCACCCGCGACTTCTTGCTCCGGATGCTGCTGGCATCCGACGAGTTCGCGATCGAGTTCAAGCTCATGTTGTCGTCGCTGAGCATGCTCCGGCCCGAGCCCGAGCTGGTGACGCGCAACGCCTCCATCCGGCTGCCGACGCCGGCCATCTCCGACTTCACCGTCACCATCGCGTCGCCTCGCTCCTGCAGCGGAGCTCGCCTGCTGGGCGTCCGCGACCCCAGCTCCCTCTTCAGGACCGCGAGCTCTCTCCGCAGCCGCTCGTTCTCCTGCTCGAGATTCTCCACAAGAACATTTTCCTTGTCCTCCGCGCCTTGGTTCTCATCATCGTCGCTAACATTCATGAAACCCACGCCACGCGCGAGCACTTCGACCTTGCGGTCCCAATGCTCCTCGCCCCGCTCTAGCTCATGGCTGAGAGATGCCTTCCACCGGTTCATTTCCAGAGCCAGTCTTCTCTCAAAGTCGGTATAGCATTCCTCGCGGATCTCCTGCTCCAGATCTTGCATCCGATCTTCCATGGATAACAAATGCGCCTCGGCAGCAATGCGGGCATCCGTCTCATGACTAAGCTCCGCATTCAGCTGGTCAATCATCTCGGCCATGCGGGCAATTTCCAGCGCCGCATTCTCCATAGTACCGCGTTGTTCGTTGTCTGACTGCGGACTGAACATTCTTGTCGGTGAGGAGGGCTGGTGAAAGAATGGCCTGTGGTGCTGCATTGAAGGTGACGTGAGAGGGCTGCTGCCGGTGGGGCTGGGTTCCGGATATGGTAGCGTGGGATAGGAAAGAGTGCTCGAGGTGCTCGGGTGCAGGATGGTTTGAGTGATGGATGGTACCCGTGGGACGGTTACCGTTCGAGCTAGAGCACTGTAGCGTAAGATCTGCGAAGTAGCATTGAAATCCGCGACAGGGTCAGCTGTCACGACCATGACCGCCTTCTGAGGGTTACGTCGGTGTATCGACGCTGATTGTGTGAATGAAGGGGAGGGGAATGAGTTGGAGAACAAGAGCTCGGTCAATTTGCATTGGCGGAAAGGCACCAAGTTTGGCTGTGATTGACGTGTTAGTAATCATGTTTAGGTACCACCCAGCCGGGAAAGAACGCACCTTGCTTGTATTGCCCATATCACTCTGCATCTGGAGGCATTGGCCAAGATACATCAGACTTTCGTTAATCTTGCCTGCTTCGGCAAGTGTGGCACCCTGAGTCTTGGCATCCCTCGCCCGTTCACTACCCGCCAGGTCAACAATGCTAAGCGTACTGCCACCCCAGGCTTTGTCACTCCGACCACTACGACGCTTCTTCACCTCGACACAGAAGAAGCCATGGCTACGCGAAGAGACACTGTTGCTCCCGGTGCCCGCTACTCTTCTCTCGTGTAGGCCGGCCTCGAGCACCATCAATGCCTCTGTGAGACTTCCACAGATGACCTTGCGTAGCCCAGCCACCACCTTTCTGTCCGGGACTGTTCTGTTGACTTGAAAAGAAGAGGGCGGCGGCGGTACTCCTTTGTGGCATTGGACTTGATAGGCGGGGTTAGAAGATCAAATATGCGATCATTGTACACCTCATACATAGATATGAGGATGGTGTATTCGGCCGAAGGATCGCATGAGGCCCGAATCGAGTCAATGTTGGGTATTTGAGGAAATGTGGTGGGTCGTTGCAGTTTTGGTCTCGGCGTGGATGGCGGTGGGAAATCGGCCTTTACTGGGGAGTTAGTAAGATTCTTCTTTGACTCGGATGCTGAAGTGAGCGACATGTAGTGCTTCTTGGGAGAAGCAAAGGCCAACTTTGGCTTGCCTGACTTGGCATTGTGTGTGGAATCAAGGCCCTTGGCCGATCCTCCAGGCAGCATTCTAGGAGGCGTGTCGAGAGTAGTGATGCGCGACAGGTCATCTTCATGACGAACGAGTCGCATGCTGTTGGGGCTATCGGGAAACATGCCCGGCAATTGGGGGCACATGTGTTGAAGAGACGCGCGAATAAAATCTTTGGTGGGGGACTCTCGTACAGTTATTGGTGTTCCGGCTCTTGATCCCCCCATGCGCGAGCTTGCGAAGTCGCTGTAGACCGTCTCGAGAAAGGCCGGGGCGGAAAAGAAGGTGGCTTCGGACGGGTCGGACGCCTGGATGCTGGCCTCGAGGTTCGTGTTCTTCGAGCAGTCGAGAATGTTGGATTCGACGGATCGGAAAATGACATCGAGTGCCAGTTGGGTCAGACCACGCTGGGAGCGCGATCCAAGCATGGTGTGCGTCTACTATGGCATCAGCTGCGAGTCCAACGACTTGGACGACCGGGGCAAGCAAACCTTTCCTGAGCCTGTCGTACCCAAGGTAGCCAACAAACCATCTGTGCCTTCACTGCCATGAGGTGCGAGAACTCCCTCGAGCAAGGGCAGTACTCGGGTGCCTTGGAACAGGTCCAGCTGGGTGGCATCTTCCTCAAAGACTCTTGTGAAGGCGAACTTTTCGACGGCGCGCCTTCGGTCATTGGGCGGGTTCAGTGTAATTTGCGAGGGAGCTTCATCCTCCTCGGGCTCCTCTACCATCAGAAACCTTTCGGAGTTGGCTGAACTTGCTGGCGTAGGCCGTAAACGTAGGTAGACCTGGAATAGGTTCGCACCGGGCTTCTGCGGCGGATCCATCATGATGAATGGATTGCAAGGTGATGGATGTTAAGGACTGTTACATGTAAAGCCTCGAGTGGTGAGGGAGAGTAAGAGAATCGGTCTCAAGATAAATGCAGACTCGAAGCCACAGCAGAGGAATGAATGGACATGCTGTGAGTGCGGGAACTTATGCAAGCCAACTGATCAAGACGCGTCTTTGGTAATAATAAATTAATAATTGATGCATTTACTCTTATTCGCTTAGCGTTATTGACTTGGCTGCCGGTCGGGACGGCAACCGCGATAAGATAAGCGCTGGAAGCAAGGAAAAGTGCACCTGCACAGACGCTGCCGTCGTACTTTCACTGTACTTCATGTGACATTCAGCAGTAACATGGATGCGAAAACCTGGATGGATGAAAATGTATATAGATAGAATCTGCTCAAATATCTTCTCTTGACTGATGACATGTCAATTCTCACATGGAAAAACGAGACTACTTTATTAACGTTTCTCTCCTCAAGGTATCAACGTTTTCCAGCTCGTTTGCCCGTCGTTCGTGAACTGCTACTGCTAGCTCCATGTCTCTCAAGAAGAATGAGAAAGTTAATTGGGTTTCCGAGTGGAGCTCGGTGGGAAGCCGACCAGGCCTGGCCCCGTTGATTGAACCGAAATGATGTTAAAAGTGAGTCAAAGAAATCATTGAACCTTCGAGCTGCGCCGGTTTCAAATTGTGCTGTCTCGTTGGACTTGGTTGGCTCTAGCGCTTCAGAAAGCAGGGCGAGGGCAACACGAGAGTCTGCCTGTCTGAGCAATATTTGTTAATCTCTCGCTATCTACCAGGTCGCCATCTGTTGCACATACTAACACCTTTACAGGCCTTGGGTAGGTAGGTAGCTCCTGTGTTAGAGACCGTTGGTACAATGGAATTATGTATGAGTCTGCGAGCTATTTGCTGACTGCGTACGTTGCAATGCATGTACTGTAGGAGTATGACTGCAGCACACGTCAAGTGGTATGTATGACTGGCTGCTCTCGGTACAGATAACACCAAGAGAGGTTAGAGAAGCTTGTTATTTATGGGGAAGGGACTTGGAGACCGCCACGCGCCAAAAGACGAGGCATTCGACATCGCGCCCTGGCACCAAGGGTATGCCTGGAAATATCTCGATTGAATTGTGGAATCGCGTCTGGCTGTCCCGACAATTTTTTATTTTTGTACCGTCAACCGTATGGCGTAAGTCGAGGCTAACTGCCAGAGCGGGTATGAGGGGTCGGAGGGGCTCAGGATCCCCTGTCGTTCAGGCGGATCACTTATGACGAGAGCCCCTTTTTCTTCATCAGTGTTTCTTGCGCTCGGCCGTGAACCAAACAGGAAGCCGGAGCAACACGACACGGGCCAGAAGGAGGAACCGACCACGAGATTATGGAGATCATGGACGGGTCTATCAAGTTTATTTTATGTTGTGTGTAGTGGTGCTACATGGAAGCAGAAATCCTACCTCGTAACGGAATTAAAGACGGAAATAGTTCATACTATTTGCCAGAAGCTTGCTGGATACCAAGAGAGGAGCTCTCAGGCTCAGCTGCTCAGAGCGAATTTACTTTTTTTCAGGATAAGAAAAAAAAGGATGTGTGGGGATATGAGAGGATTCGGCTCTGGGCTACATATGCACTCTTTTGCGTGAACAAGATTGGCTTGAATTCTATAAGGCGGGCATGGGCATTGGAGGTTGGGAATAGGTACATGCAGGTCATATCATGTCGAAGTCCAGGAGATACTGCAGCTGGAGCTGAGGTCAGCCTCCTATCATTCCGTCAGTGGTGAGACTCACCCTCCACGTATTTCATTCGACCCGTAATCCGAGCTGGTGAAGCGGAAATTGGTGTCACTCGTCCGAAGTGCACGATACTACAGATACAGTCATGTATGACTCTTCATTAAAGGTGGCACGATGGCAGGTGGACGTTGAGGAATCCCGGGTGGGGGCAGCATCGTCGCCTGCGGACTGGAGAGGAGGAAAACGTCTCAATGCTGGATTAGGTACCACCGCATGGCACATGGTTCGTTTTCTTTCTTTCTTCTTTTCCTTTTTCACAGGTAGGTTACTATCGGATAGAATCTTGTACTTACAGCAAACACACGCACTTCAAACACCAGTGCGTCTAAATAAATATTCAAGCAAGCTAGACACCAGATGAACAAGACTGCTGCATTTAGCTGCATTAGCAGCCAGACCAGGCCAAACAGTAGACTGGAGGCGTTGTGGGCAATCTTAACAGGATTTGTGTACGGAGTAGCAGTTGTGAAAATAACGGCATCCTCGAAACGGCTCGGCGTCAGAGTCGGTTTGCTCCAATGTGTAGATGAGACCAAGCTGGAGTTGGGGCCTGTGACAGAAAAGGTGCATTTTAGGTGCAAATGGCGGTGACGCACACCTCCAATTTTGGCACAAGTTCGAAGTCTCAGGAGACAGATGAAATGCGGTAGAAGTGGGAGAAAAGGAAGCAGCGAATAGGCGTTGCGTCGTCCACTGACAAAGACGTACGTCGAATTCAATGCCGTTAGTGGAGGGGGGTCCTGGAAGTACCGTGTAAAGGTGGTCTTGTAAAAAAGTACTTCTCCAAAGTCGAGGTCCCATGTGGGCCAATCAGACGACTTGACCCCACCATGGAAAGAAAAAAAAAAGTTTGGGCTTGACGGGCTCTCGTCCTCGGTGGCCTATGTTTTATCCCTGGGGCAGCCTTAAGTGATTGTATTCTATTCTCTCTTCTCTTCTTCCCTTCCACCAAGGAAACCAACCAAACCACAGACAACGAAGTCGCCCTACCAATCCATAGGATCCATTTACTACCAGAACAACTACGTCGAGAAACCATGCCTTCGGCCGTCGCTGAGCTGTAAACGCCCACTGCGGGACGTCCCACCCCCTCTTGGGTGCGTCCCGTAGTCCAGCAGTTCACCGAGATATTTCAACTCCAGATCCGACCTCGACGATAGTCCCCCTACAGATTTCCCACTGTACTGGCCCATTTTGTCACCAGACGGGCCATTGAGGAAGTCTGACCCAACCAGAACAAACTTCACTCCAGGCCCTTTTCAAGGCTTGCACTTGAAACCTTAGATTGACGATACCTGATATTCCGCTTGGTCCCGACACAACCTGAAGAATATCGTTCTACCCGCTTTCCACTGATTGATCCCGATACCATAAACCACTTATCACCCTGCAAACGCAAAGGGTAGCTATAGACATATTTGCCAATCTTCGGAACCACTACATCTCAATTCGGTTCCATTGCATCAGATCGAGGAACTTTTTGGCTTCACCGCCGTTTGTCCCCATCTGGAGATCGTCGAGTCCCAAGATCCTTGTCGACCCCTGCATAACCCACAATCCATATCGCGGCACATACACGGATCCGCCACACACAGCCCGATGTCGAGAAACGTCCGGCCGAAGGCCCCTACCACACCCGTCAAGGCGTCCAAGAAGCGTCGGGGCTCCGACTCTTCCTCTTCGCTCGACCTCTCCGACGAAGAGGGCGGCTATTCGGGTGTGGACGCCATTACAGACTCCGAAGATGAGGACGAGGACGATGTTGTGGCGGCTGAGGAGGAGCAGATTCTAGTCAATGAGTGGCGAAATACCACCCACAGCTCCCCTCGGCCGATTGAGTCCGAAGACGAAGGCGATGATGAAGATGAAGACGAGGAAGAAGAAGACGACGACGACGACAATGACGACAACACAGACACGAGCGCCAGCTGGGAAGGCTTCATGTCCGACGGAAATCAAGACGCCGTTGCTGAAGCGCCAGCTGCCAAGAACACTGGCAGTGTATCTGATGCTGCTGTAGAAAGAAGGGTTCGCTTTGACGTACCCGATTCCGACGGTGACACAACCGACACTGATGATGGGGTTGGTTTCTTCCCCGACATCTTTGTGGACCAAAATTCGTTGGACCCGTCCTTCCGCCGAGAAATCGAGCAGGACGACCCGGACGACTCATCCAATTCAGGCGGTTTCTGGGATATCCATGGACCACATGACGGTGGTGTAGATGTCATGAGCACCTTTGCTGATGGTGACCTTGACTTCTTTTTTGAGGACGACAGCACCCCGGTCGCAACTCCCGGCACAGCCCATGAGCCTTCCACCGGGGTTTCTACCCCTATGGCATCGCCTGAAAAGTTCTTCGAGGATGATAACTCCCTCGATGGCTATCAGAGTGAGTGGCAGAACCAAACTGCCGTGCTAGTCTTCAAGCTAATGATCCCTACTAGGTGACGGTGACACTACCGAAGATGAAGCCCCTCCTGAGCGTCCCCCTCGTCGTAAGATTCATCACAAGGATCCACCCGAGGAGGTCTCGGACTCGGATGCTATCACCCTAATCAAACCGCGTCGTGGCCAACCCCGTGTTGGCCGGTTCAACCTGGAGAGTTCCGGGAAGAAGCCAGTGGCCGTTGTCAACCCCAGGACTGGCAAGTTGATGATTTTTACCCCCCAGAGACTGCGGCGCCTCGACTTATCTCCGGAACAATTCAACTTTCCTTTCTATGAGCCCATCTCTCAGTCCTCTCCCCTGCTCAGCAACTCGGGCAATCTGATGATGGGTGCCATGTTCTCGTCGAACACGTTTGGCGATTTCATGAACACTCAGCCTGTCGGTCCCATGGAGGCTTTCTTTCCACATACCGCTGACAACACTGCTGTCGAGGAGGAGGAGAGCTCTGATGACGATCTGGATGAGGATGAGGAGGAGCAAAGGCTGAACGTCGATGACTTTGTGGACTTGGGAGATGGCTCATCGGACGACGAAGATGTCAACGCGGTCGACGAGACTGAGGATCTTTTCTCGACTACACCCGGACGACCAACAACTGCCAACAGTGACGTCACCTCCCTTCTGAGTCACTTTGAGAACAACTCGAATATTGTCGGCGCCTTCCGTCGAGACCAGGCCAACTCGCAACTTATCCGCAATGGCAAAGCCACCCGCGAGTCCTTGGCCTTTTCGAGCCCTTACTTCGAAGGCACCCTCCGCGGCATCAAAGACGGCCGGCTTACCGACACCAACATCCCGATTTCACCGCTCCGCAAACACAAGAAGAAGTCCAGTGTTTCCGAAAGCCCTTTATCTTCTAATAAACGGAAGGCTTCTGCGGAGCAACACCTTGGCCACAAGCGGCAACGCAGCATTCCCGATGTCGAGCTGCTGCACATCTAAAGGAGATATATCAACTAACAACAACTCCATGCGTCGAGTTGGATGGAAACCGTTCGACTTCCATCATGAATCAAAATACGAAGAATGGACGGCATGGCTGAATGAAGCCATCCCTGGCCACCCAAACCAGTTCGCTTACTACTACAGCATTTCTTTTATTGTTTTGTTACATGTTGTTCCATGTTATTGTTTTTATTTTTTAGTACAGAAAAGCGTGGTTTAGAAGCCGAGTGATTGCTCTCGAGCGGTTTAGTCACAAAGGGTGACGGGTGGTAGACAAAAGTGATGCATGGTGGAATTGGTTCCATCTTCTGTGTGAGTATGATTTCATGAGCACGCGAGCCTCAACTCCACTAGCCCTCGGGTGATGCTGTTGGCTGTTGGCACTTGCCGTTCAACTCGAAAGAGGGATGAGTTGTGCTCAACGCCCGCGCGTCCTGGGGGCTCAACATTTGGTCGATGCGGAGTTGGCACGCCTAGCTAGAGACGTGAAAGCGAAAATATATAGTTATTTCTCTATCCGGATGCCAGATGAATGCAAGTGACTGAAGATGTGTTGGTCTCATCTCGTGATGGCTGGTGGATGATGCATCATTCCTGCTTGTGAAGTGCTGTTGTCTTTGTCCATTCCCTCATCTTTGCATCCGACCCCCCTATCCTACCTTCATAGCATGCGTTCCCACGGCTTATGGTAGACCCAGGCGATCTGCGTCTTCTATGTGTACAGCAGTAGGTCTGCGGAGCTTCCCTTCGTCATATAGCATTACGTGTATGCAGATCTGCGTGGTATAATGGTAAAGAACGATCAATCGCCGAGAGTCTTTCGCACAGTCTATATCTGACCAAAAGGGGATTGGCAAGCTGGCTACCCACCACCGTACCGTGGTGCAAGGTGGTGTCATCATCTCCATATGTACACATGCAACATCAAGAAGGTGACAAATCTATCTTTGCCACTCATAGCCCGCCAAAATCTAAAACGGGTTGGTTGGATTATGGTCGCATTTCGTGGTTTGCATGCATCCTTGGGCTGTCGGCTATTGCCGAGTCCACGGAGGTGGCCGGCCGAAAAAAAAAGGCCAAAAAAGCAAAACATACAACACCGAGGATTCCCAGGTCGTCACCGACCCTTAGTACTAATTCGGCTCTCTGCTGCTTATATATGGGAGAGCGGACGGGATCCCTAGTATTCAGCAGGCTATGGTCGTATGTGAAAGAGAAGTCCCTTTTGACTAATTATATAATGCCACGCATGGCAGGCAGAGGCGGGCCAGGGGAAGCCCCAGTAAGGGGCATTATCAAGGGAGGGAACGGAGGGACGCATTGCGAAACCAAGTCCTTGTACTCTTCGCACATGTGACCGAAGTCTGTCTCTGCCAGGCTATATTCTTCCCTTACAGCGTGTCGTGTAAAGTAGCGATCTTCAATACGCAAATGGCATCGCCAGCCAACCAGTCCGCATATTACCCGCACCGAGCTGCCCCATGCCCTGCAACGCTTTGGCGCGCTCCACGTCCCAGAACACGACGCCGGCCCATTTCCACCAGTCCAGGGTCACCGTGAAGTGATTGCGAACCGAAGCAGGGATGTTTGCGGGCGGGATCCGGTACAGCTCGTGACCCCATAGATCTTCTGCCCCTCCCATGTGATGATGTAGTTCGCTGCCGACCATGGCGTCCGTCCATCCCCAGGGGGCTTCCAGTGGCGCGTCCGAAGTCAGGTTGCACGGGACCAAGGCCGAAGGCACCGGGGGCCGGGCGGTCCGGTACGTAGACCGTGGCCGGCGGCAGCTCCAGTGCAGGAAGTGGTACGCCCAATCGGATTGGACGGGGCCTTCGTAGTCGTCCCATCGCAGCAGCCGGCCGGCGAGGCCCGGGACCGCCGCCATCGCCGCCGCCAGCTCGCGCCGCAGCGTCGAGAGCTGCGGGTAGTACTTATAGTACCCCGTCCGCAAAAACGACGGGACCGGCGGGAAGTTGCTGTCGGTAAGGATGCGCCTGTCTCCACGCAGGGACTGCGCGCAGACGGGTTTCCGGGCGTCCCACCACGCCTGGGTCGGCGGCACACCCTCCTCGGTGTTTTCGCACATCCGCAGGACGGAGCAGAGCCAGTGGGCGAAGCCATCGGCCTGGGCAACCTGCTCGAGCTTCCAGGTCTCGAAGAGACCCACGGCGCGGCTGGGGAAGTAGCCCCGGTCGTACGGCCGCGTCTCTTCCCGCCACAGGTCGTGGAGGTCCACGATGGCCTGACGGCGGATTTTTACCCCTTTATTTATTACACGTTCTTTAACCCCTCGATATTAGGGTCTTTGCCCTTATAAAGGCTTATTACCGAAAGGAGATTAGTTTCTTGACCTTATTAACGGATTTATCCCTTATCGGTAAACGGAACTTCTTTATATGCTATGCTAAAGCTTATAAAAAGGCTTTATTAGTTTAAAATATTAAGGGTGGTTAGTACAATAATAGTCTTTAGCTCGTATATGTTACTAAGTTACTCACTAGCCCTCTTTTATTCGAAAATAATAATCGAAAGCGACCGGAAGAAATAACACAGGTTTTAGCTAGTTAAGATAAGGCCTTCACACTTATTTAAACTCTTTTAACTAATAATCTATTATAGTTAATATTAAAAAAGTGTATTAATTTAAAACGTTAAATTCGATACTTTTATTAATTAAATTTAAATAACCCTATTATATAACGCTAGCTATTTAATAAGATTTAAAAAAGATACTATAAAAAGGATTATCTATTAATTAATACGGAATTATAAATATAGTCTTTAAAAGAGAAGTTGGAGCTCGTAAGGCCTCGAAAGAAGCAAAGGGTACAGATTAGCCCGAATTCGAAATTCGTATTAATTAAAAGCATACAACGTACGAGGGAGGGGCCAGACCAGGTTGAAATTGAGAACTCGGATTCTGAGATATCTACTGTATCAACAATCGAAAGCGATTGCATTATAGTCCAAAATTGAAGGAATGGTGGCTATTTAGAGCTGGTGGTCGATTTCCGCGTTCTATTTTGATGGGGTGTCGGTTATGGGGTGACATACGTTAGGATGGGGAAGTCCAAGAGAGGTTGTGCCGAAGCAGAACGGGAAGATGGAAAGGTGGCGGATGATGGGCGGTATCTCCGGGGGAGGGTCTTTGCACGACTGCAGTAATTGGACCGCATGGCGGCAATGACTGATAGCCACGACATTGTTATCCCGCAAGCACTCGATGCAGGCGAAGAGGACGGACAGGAACAGCGCGAGGCCAACGTCGAGGTCATGGGTCGTTGCGGTCTGTCTCAGCGCCCTGTTATAGTGGTTTATGGCTATGCACTCCTGTTTCACGGGATCACAGCTGGGATTGTTTGCTTGGTCCAGCTTCTCGTAGAATAGGCTGATGGCCAGGACGGCTTGGCTTCGTCGCACTTGACTCTCCGGGTCCTACATCGAACGAACGAAACTCGATTGGTTAACTCGACCAAAGCCAGGACAGCAGACGTTTGGCGGGATCCACTGACTTGCACGTGATGCAGCCCGTCCGGGCTTTCTCGAACCCTTTGCGCGGCATGGAGTGCAATGATTAGGCTGATTGGTACCTCTAAGCGAAAGCTCGTGGCAGGCGGCCGTATGCGTCGGCTTTCTCGGTGGCAAGTTGGCACACGCGGCTCGGTCATGAGGGTGGTGCACTGACTTGCGCATCTGGGAGGGAACTTTTCGTCGTGAGGGTGTTCACCTATCGAGATTGGGCTTATTGGCTGTGGAGAAGAGACCCCCCCTTTCGTGGGGCAAATGCGAGGGGGGGGGGCTTGGCAGTTGCAGCCAATGACGGATTTTTCTATCAAACGTTTGCCCACAGGGTCTTTAACAGTCCAATATGGACATTGCTTCCATCCATTCCAAGTGTCAGCATATAATAAGGTGATCAGCAACCACCGCGTTATGCAAAGCAGTTTGATCAAGTAGACTAGCCTCGTGATGGCCGGCAGTCATGAAGTGCTGATCTAGCAGTCTCATTCATATGCAATAGTGCAGTACTGGTTGCCGAGAAGTCCATCACTAACTTTACATCATATTATGGTGCAACTTTCGATCTGTTCATGGAGCTGGGCAGCTTATGCCCACTCTATTGTGAGTGCCAAGTTCTGTTCTACGATTCAGAAGCGCTGCGTAGCTCGCTATACAACCTCAGCGTCCATAGTCTGCTCTTGCAGGCATGTGGACGGACAATTCATCGTTCCTGTATCATGTACTATTCTGCTCTCAGAACATGGCTAACCCGAACAAGGGACTAATCAGGCCGTCCACACTTCCTTCAGCCTTGATTTCAAGTCAGACTTGGCCATCATCCAGACGCTTACTAAGATAGGCAAGAGGTATATACTCCTGGCTAGAATACAGGTTGATCGACAGGAAAATCTTCAAGCAAGAGAGCGATATGAAGCATCAGAGAATAGGGGCGGTGTGGATCGCTTCTTGACCCGCAAAGATCGCATTTTGGATAAATTGCAGAACATGCAAATACAGAGTGACCTGCAAATAGCACGTAAGTACTCCTTGCCTATTGGTTAGATTTCTGCTAATTTTCAGGTAAGGACACGGACAAGAGCACTATAGGACTCTTTTTCCACGTTCGACCACCTCAGGCTGTTTAAACAAAGTCCTCGAAAGCGTATAGCAAGATCGAGCTAGATCTTCGAAACTCCTCAATTTATTCATGGTTTGATGGACGGAGTTCGGAGGCCTGGTATTCAGGTAATAGTAAGTCTTCAGCTCAGGTACCTTGGATTCTGCATAACTTCTGACTTTCGATAGTTGGGTCTGGTAAACTGTTGCGAAGTAAGCACACGAAAGATTCTACACAAGAGGATCGATATTGAGATTTATAGAGCTAGCACGATCCAGCAGATGGTACAGTCAAACACAGCTTGCGTGGTCGCCTTCATGTTCATACGAGGAGGTGATAGCGACCCCCTTAATGCAGGCCTGTTTCTTCGGTCTCTTCTGCGTCAAGCCAGCATGAAGAGTTGGTCTCCCAAAGGTTTTTATGGTCGGTCTTAAAGAATATGGCAAGAAGCAAAGCTGATATTTGTTGAAAGCACTCTTGGCTCTGTTCGCCGCTGGCGACGAAATAAAGTTATATCTTACTGGTGGCACAGGTCTTCGATACGACATTGATTTTACGATTTTGAACATATCTCTCTGGGCTGCCAAGCAAACAGCAACGATATTGCAACATATTACATCGAAGGAGTGTTGGACGAGAAGCTGGATGATGGAGATCTCAAGGCAGGAGACGAGATCTGCTCTCAGCATTGTGACGATGGTCTTCGTCGAGCCTTGGAAGATCTTCCACGTGGTGTGAGAATCTGGTTCAACTCGATGAAGATGGCGAACTTGTTTCACTTGGCCCACTCGACTCTGAGGGATTTCCTGGCCGCGGCATCCACCGACTCCAGAATGCTAGGTGTCAATCTGGATGTGGAAGCACACAACCACACATGTGTGATTGGTTGACTCATGTCCATGGTCAGTGCCCCCTGCTGCAACTCCTGACGATCAATGCCAAGCTGTGACCAACTATTTCCCGCCGTCAAGGGTAGATGGGGTGTGGCTCTGTGGCTAGTGAGCGCTGCGCCACTAGTGACCCATTGACCATAGATGATGCAGGTACGGAATACTCCGTGGGGGGAATCAGTACACAGACACTATTGGCTCTAATAATAGCCTACCCCGTTGGGCACCATCCGCCGATATGTGACGCCATGTGTGACAGCATCACACCGCCATCGAAACATCCACCTTTACGGCTCTTTATTTAAGCAGTATATCGATTTGTATACTGGCTTCACTTCACTTACTTCCCAAAATATTTTACGAGATTAACCACTACTCAACCGCTAGTCTTCAAGTACTACCCCGCATAGCTCAAACGACTGAACCACCAGTATCGCATCATGGCTGGTCTCATGGAGAAGTTGGACGAGTCCGGTAGCCCAGAGTCGACTGGTGAGTACTGATTTAGGGATCACGTCCTCGTTTCCATGGCCCATCCACTAACAACCAACCAACCCTGCAGGCTTTCTCAACAAGTTGATAGAAAATCTATGGCCCAACATCAACGTCGCCGGCAGCAGGATGGTCAAGGACATAGTGGAGCCCATGTTTGCCACTATGCTTCCCGGCCCTCTTGCTGGGCTGAAGTTTGTCAAGGTTGATCTTGGCAACGTGCCGCTCACCATCTCCGCGGTAGAGGTGCACAAGACAGAGCAGGGCGGCATCAAGCTTGACATGAACGTCGTGTGGGACGGCAAGAGCGACGTTGAGCTGGATGGACATATGATTCCAAAGCTGGTCAGCCCACGATTCATTGGCCCCTCTTCCCTTTTTCTTCGTGCGCAGGACGGTATGCTGACCAGATCTCGGCCTTATAGGGAATAGAACGTGTGCAGCTCAAGGGGCGGCTGTCAGTTCTACTCGCCCCTCTGACGAATATCATTCCGCTGGTACGTCTTGATAACATACCATAAGTCGGTCCTCACTAGGGCCAACCTACTGACAAGTCGCGCAACAATCCATAGGTCGGGGCTGCCCAAGTCGCCTTCATCAACCCGCCATCGCTGAAGCTCGACTTCACCGACGCAGCCGAAGTCGCCGACTGGGTCCTGATCGACAAGTGCATCCGCAAATGCATCATGAACATCATCGCCTCCATGGCGGTGCTGCCGAACCGCTACCTCGTCAAGCTTGACGCCACGAGCGACTACTTCCAGACCTACCTGCCCCACGTCGGCGCCCTCCGCCTGACCGTCAGCAAAGCCGTCGGGCTGCAGCAGGTCGACCCCGAGAAGAAGAAGGAGGGTATCGGTGCGCGGCTGCTGGAGAAGCTGTCGCTCAAGGACACGCCCGACTACTACTGCCGCGCCAGCCTCGGCGCCGAGGAGGAGTGGCGCAGCACGACCAAGAAGGACGAGAAGGCCGACCCGGAGTGGGACGAGACCCATGATTTCCTGGTCGCCGACCTCGAGCAGGAGATTGCTCTGGACGTCAGGGACGAGGACCCGGTCGACGACGACGATGTGGGCGTCGCCCGCACGACCGTGAAGCAGCTGCTGCTCGCGGGCGGCGAGCAGGAGCTGCCCCTGATGCACAAGGGCGAGTACACTGGGGCCGCCGTCGTCGTGCGCGGCCGGTTCCTCGACTTCGTCGAGGATGCCGCGCTCTTGGAGTCCTCGGGTCAGCCGGAGGGCGGCCAAGAGGAGAAGGACCGCATCGCCGGCCTGGCGACGGTGCTCATCGGCAGCGTGCGGGGCCTGCAGCCGCCGCAGGGGTACCAGCGCGATGACGGTGACGCGAATGAAGACGACGACAAGAAGCTGCTGCACAGCGTGAAGGTCGAATGGAGCGGCCGGGAATTCGTCACGGCTGCCCAGTCATGCAGGAGCCCCGACGACGACGACAACAGCTTCAAGAACCCGAACTTCGACCAGGCCTTCCGCTTCCCCCTGAGTGCGGCCGCGCTCGCCGCCGAGGGCGGTCCCGGCGCCTTCAAGATGGTCCTGCTGAACGGGAAGAAGGAGGCCGGCAGCGTCGACGTCGCGTTTGGGGGACGTGCTGGGGGCGCCAGGGATGTGCAAGGAGGAGCGGTTCGACCTCGGGGCCGGGGTGACGGTGCGGGCGCGCATCTCGCTGCGGGCGTTGCGTCCCGCTCAGTAAGAGAAAGAAAACAACATGCCGCACGGAGAAGTGTAATTCTTCTAATGCGGAAAGCACTGTTTGCGGAATACAGTACGACAGCGGATATACATTTGTATGAACATAATTATCTTAACCCGGGACATTATTAGATGAATATCCTGTGCAAGTGACAAACCCGACGACGTGATGTAGAAGGCTTTGAAATCAAGTTGGAATTCAGACCATAAGAAGTAGATACTAAACCACTGTTTAAGCGGTTATAATACACCAGGTTTGGCCCTGAGCCAACTGAAGTCCCCGAAGTTGTCATCTTGACCCGAACTCGTCAAAGATTATTCATTAATTAGCAGTCAAGTGTGGCCTCCAAAGCTGATAAGTCTTAACAGCCAACACGATCCCAACGCCCAACGCGCCGACGGCACCGCCCCAGACCAACCCCTTCACTGCCGCACTATCCCTGTCGCCGCGCTCTGCCCGCTCGTCGTCAAAGAGCACCTCCTTAGGCCGGTACGGCAGCGGCACCGAGTCCAGCCTCGACGCGCCGAGGAACTTCTTGCCGAGGCGCCCCAGCAGCACCTTCTGCCCGAGGATGGGCGAGATGTAGTGCAGGACGAGCTTCGTCTTGAGGGGGCTCTCCGACGCCAGCAGCGACTGGAGCTCGTGCGACTCGCGCACGAGCTGCTGGGCCCGCGCCTCCCGCCGCGCCTGGGTCTCGGCGAAGGCGCGCGTGATCTCCGCCGTGCTGAGGCCTTCGAGCTTCCGCTCGCCGCGACTGGCGCCCAGCCGGACGAAGGCGTTGAGGAGCTCGGCGCAGGACTCGATGGCGCCATTGGCGCCTTGGCCGCCCATGGGGTTTGGCTTTGTTGCGTAGAATTCATGGTCAGCAAGGAGGACGATATCTCAGACACCAGTGTTTTTAAGACGGGGGCATATGCGTTTGCAGACGTACCTTATGAGCAGAGTCCCCGAGGGTAATAATTTCCCGGAAGAACCACTTCTTGTACACATACTCATGCAGCGGCGTCAAGGCCGACACCGTCCCGTGCTCGTAGATCTGGCCAAACGTAAACTCCTCCGTCACGGGCAGGTCGTAGTTCCGCTCGGCGAACCGGGCCTCGTCCTCGCGGGAGTAGGACGGGATGTCGGACCCGTACCGGGGCTCGGGCAGCCGGTCGCACAGGAACCAGTAGACCTTGTCCTGCGGGCCCGTGACGATGAGCTGCGACCGGCCGTGGCCCGTGACGGTGTGGTCCGCGCCCTTTTGCCAGCCGGGCACGTGCTTCGCGATGCCGAAGCTGCAGCGGTAGTGGCACACGACCTCGGTCTCGGCCTCGGCCGCGTCGAAGTAGCCCGGCTCCAGCGCGGCGGCCAGGCGCCGCATGGCCGCACGCACGATGCTGTGCACGCCGTCGGCGCCCACGGCGATGGTGCCCGCGAAGACGGTGCCGTCGGTGCAGTGGACCGTGACGCCGCCGCCGCCGCCGCCGCCGGGCGCTAGCTTGATGTCCGAGACCTTCTTCTTGAGGAGGACCCGGTCTTTGTGCTTCAGGTTGTCGTACAAGATCTGGAGAAGCTGCTGCCGGTCAAAGAAATACAACCCATAGCCATATCTACACGATTTACTTAGCCGACAGCCCTAACCAAACAGGTTTTTGAGGGCTAAATGAGAGACACGGAAAAGGGGGAAGTACGTGTTGGTGAGCGTGAGTGGCCGTTGGGCAGGACATAACTTACCGTTTTTCCAGTTGGGACGATCTCTCCGTCAGGGACGAGATGATGGTGCCATCGGGGCGGCGCATATGCATCGTATCAGAAGGCGGCGCGTCGGCGAAGATCGCCTGGATCGACTCGAACAGGCCCATCTGATCGAGGATGCGCAGGCCGTTGATGAACAGGCCGATGCTGGCGCCCACCTGGGGCGCGATGGCCGAGTGCGACTCCAGCACGACGTAGTCCATGCCGTGCATCTCGAGCATGTTGGCGAGGACCAGGGCGGTGACGCCACCGCCGGCGATGATGACTTTGAACTCGCTCATCTTGCAGGTAAAAACCGCGATAATGGTGACGATGGGATCGGAGACGGCATCTCTTTTGCGTGATGGGGACACCCCGTCCTCCTATATGCAGGGGGCTTCGTAGTTGGAAAGAAGACCCCCCCTTGTTGTTTTACACGTGGCAGCCACAAAAGTCGGTGTCAAAGGCAACTTCCGTGTACACCCCTGTGAATCGGGGCCGATGGTGTTATGGGTGTTGGTAGGTATGGAAAGTTGCTTGTCTGTATCGGGCCCCATCGCCCCTCCGGGCTCCCGAGCCCTTCCGCATGCAACCTTAGAAAGACGCTTGAAGATCCAGAAACGTCGGCCACCGCCGCAATTACTAGAATGAACTGTTCTTGAAATTCAAGAGCATTATTGCATTTGAATAACCAACGATTTCTCAGTAGCCTGTGCTCATTTGGGTCTTTCGTTGACATTGGGCTGATTCGGTATTGAATCAAAGCTGGAAAAGGGGTAAGCATTCTTTGGCCATCACACAGGAAGCACAGGTGCTTCGTCCTATTCTGTATTTACAGCAGTCCTTCGTGATGCGTATTGCGATGCTCAATCTGCCCAAGATGCAGATAATTAGCCGACCAGCTCTGGTTGCGATCTGAAGATGATCGGTCCATAACTGACTCGCGCGTACCCGTCAAAGAATAGGGAATTCGGGCAGGAGTCAAGACAAGCATGTTTTGGAAGAGGTAAACCCCACATGAGGCGGGTTTGAGGGGGTGACTCCACGGCATTTAAACCAATCCAGAAACCGTGTCAACGAGAATGTTCGCGGTGCTTGACTCGAGTCTTGGTAGATAAGACGACGGGAACGGTAAGGTTACATGGCCCGGCCCGGACTTTAGGCTTTCGGGTTTCTCGACAGGTCCGTGGTGTGGATGCTCTGGGCTGGCAGACATTTGAAGGTCCACCTCAAGTGGCTGCCACAACTTTTCTCGCATGCGTCCAGGGCCGCGATTACTTCTCCCAGCGATTGCCGGGACTCTACGGAGTACATACATAGATGACGCCGGCAGATCTGGGTCAATATTCCTTCCCCGTGAAGTTGAAGTACGAGATCAAGGCCTACGAGACCATTCCATACGCAGAGAGAGGGAGAGAGATGAACAGAGCAATTGCGTTTACCCTCGTCTAATGAATGTCCTTGCCAATACTTACTTCCTACCACATTAGGAAACAACACCCCAGGCCAGAAGAACACACGCTATCGTGACTTGCAGTCCATGGCCCGTCTCTTCCTTGAAATTGGAAAGATTATAAAAAATTGGTATCGCGTGCGCCAATGAGAGAAGCAGCAACGCCCCTCAGTTGCGCTGCCCCGATTGCTTCGATTGCGCGGAAGGGTCATTTCCTGCCTGCTCCTACTAAAGAGTCTACGGATGAGTGCCACAATGGTTGGACTTTCCCGTAGCAGGCTGGGCTGGTTTGAATCAAACATTACATTGAACTGCAGTTCAGGATGATGTTACCGTTCTTATCCGGAATAAGCTAAAGCACCCCTCCACGGACCACCCCTTCGCGGACCAGAAAACCTACTAAACACACCCTTTTAATTTAAAGTCATTTCTATAGCTAAAATTAGTTAGGACATGCTATTTTCTGGTATTCTTAATAATAATATAGTCCTTTGTCTTCGTTTTATCGTCTTTTATTCCCTCTATATTATTCTATGGCTTACTTAGCACCTTAACATCGATAAATTTATCCTTAAATATAACCCTACCCCTTAGCTTCTACTTAACCCGTCGTATATTAACTATACGAATAAATCGCTATCTTAATATAATTCTTACTTTTTAACGTATTTTAGTAATCTTTTTATTAAGTTTAGCTTAAAAATAATTAATTTAAGCCTCGAGGTTCGCGATTTTATTAATTTATTTATTAAAAGCTTTATTAACTTTACGAGTAAAAAATCTTTAAAAAGAGAGGTTAAAAATAGGGTTTATAACGGCTAATTTTCGACTATTATTTCTTAATACTTAACTATTAAAGGGTATTTTAATAAACGTTAAAGTTAATTTAGCGATAAAATTAAGTATTAATTCTTTATTAATTACTAGGGGTAGCTTTAAACATAATTAAATAACACCTTTATCTTTTAAGATAATATATTTCGATAATAAAGGTTTCGATCGATCTTGCGAATAAATCCTAGCTATTTTTTAAATATTCTAAATCGTTAATAGAATTAAAATATTAATCCTAGCTTAGCGGTATACCTTTAATATATTTAATTTAATAAGCTTAAATTTAAAGACCGCGTTTAAGTATACTTTTAAAAGGATTTTTAACCTTTTTTTAATAGCTTAAAAACCCTTATATTTAAAACTTATACGATATAATTATAATATAGTTTATAAAAAACGAGCTATATTTTATTAATAAAATAAAGCTATAAAAAGTTTTCGTTTATATATAAATTATAGCCGTTATAAATTTAAATAACTTATTTATTATCGTAACGAGATTAAATATAAAGAATAAAGATATTTTAAATCTAATCTAATATTATAAAATTATTAGTTTACCCTCTAAGCGATGCTTTAAACCGCTAGTTATCCTAAAAATAGCTATCTTAGTCTAGAAACCACTAGCTTTAGACGTCGGCCCCTTTGAAAATAACTAGCGGCGGGAGGGCTACCTCATCACAGCCCATACACTTTAGGGTAGAAATCTATTCCCCTTCTCGACGTCTTTTTTAAGGGCTAAATAGCTAGTAGCTTTAGCAATTACTTAGTGGTCACCGCTAATGCCTTAGCCGATACTTATTTCGTTAGTATTATAAAAGCGTTTAAAAGAGATATTAACTAGTTTTAAAGTATTAAATTTATTAAAAAAGACGTTAATATTAAGAATAATTACCTTATTAACGTAGTTATAATTAATTATTTTAAACTTAATAATTTTAACGAACTCGTTTTTAATTAAAAATCGAGTATATTAATATTATTTTAATATATAAAACGCTTTAAAAGCGTTTAATATTTATTAAGTTATATATTTAAACTTAACGAGTATTAATATAAAGCTTAGTTTAGTTTAATCGATAACTTAATTCGTTAATTAAGTCTTAAAAAATAGTAATAATACCTGCCGGTCTTTATTCAGCTCTTATCGCGTCGGTATACCGGTTAGGCGCCGTATAACATAAAATCGGTCGGCATCTTATCTACGGACGGCTTTGCGAACACCTAGTCCGAGCTTTACGTCACGTATCGCAGCTTACGCGCGTTTTTAAGTATTAAACGATAATATAGAGAAATAACTAAAAAAAAAAATTAATAATAATAATATATATAATTAAAAGGTAAAAGTAGTAAGAGAAATCTATATTATTATTTAAAGGTCTAACGCGTTTATAGAGCGAAACGCGGTAATCCGTAAAGGGGTAGTCCATGGAGGGGTGCTTTAGCTTAGCACCTCGCAGCCCGTTCAAGGCGTTAGTAGGCGTTTATTCCAGTGTATAGTTAATCTATGATTGGACCAAGGATTGATTTGAGGCAGCCTTGGGCCTCCAAGTCACACTCGCCGAGTCTGGATTGTGTTCTTCTCTGTTCATTAAAATACCTCAAACGCCTCGTTTCTATTGTCACCGTATCATGGTTATTTTGCGAATCACCAATGTGGCTGACAAGGAGATAGTCCACCAACGCTGTTTGTTGGTCATCGGAACCTTCGAGTCTACCAGCAGCAGTGTAACCAAGTCAAAGAAAGACCACGTTGCGGTGACCATCCGAGATACCTTCTCCAAGGCGTCGAAGCCCCTGTACTGGCCAATCCCCGCCAACGACTTCCGATGTCTGTTGATGCTGCAGGACGGCATCAATACCGTCGAATTCAAGCTCCACAGCAGCGTCTCGGCCAGTACGACACTCACGCTCGATTACCGGCCGCTGTCCCAGCTACCACCCCTCCATCTGGCCATCATGTATGCCATAGATTCGCCCCGGTCGATTGACTGCCCCCCAGCCAAGCGAGGACCCAGCTCGAGTTCACAATGCGATCTGGATGCTGCCATCTCGAAGCTGCGCATGACGGCTTATATATGGCAGGCTGTATTGGCCGAGGAATCCCGCTCGATGAATCTTGGACGTCGAACTTTCCGGCTCGATGAGCAGTGGTGTACGGACACACCCACCTCTTCGCACCTCGATTGGTCCGCGGGGTCGACCGCCATGGGCTCCGTGGCCAAGGTGCACCTTGTTCGGATCGAGAAGACCGTGGCCGAGCTAAGGGACTACCAATTGGCAGAGCAGAATCACCGCGGCCTTCATCCCGACTTCCTGTACCGGTGCTTTAGGGATGCCCTTGGCTCATATGGGCTACCTTTCACCAGCCACGCTCGCCCAGTTGTTGCAGGATTGGTCCTTGACTCACATTACTCGCCCATTGAGGGCTTGATCCTTGGCCATGCAGCAATAGGCCGCCACAATCCGTCAGGCTTGTCACTGGGCATGTTCGGTAGCCACCTCACAAGCTCGTGGCCACGCTCCCTTGAAGAGGTACCCGTCTGCTTTCTTGATGTGGATCCGAACGGAAGATCTGTTGCCAACGACCATGGTCAATGCCCAACATTGCAAGCATCTTGCTGTTTTAGCCAAATCAGCTTGATGTATTTAGTCTTACGCGCCTTTGGCGCACTGAGAACAGTCCCTGCCTACGAGGGCATTGTCAGTAGATGGTGCCGCAGGGTCATCGAGCTTCCCGGTAGCCCAATGATACCAGGCGCAACAGTGATAGACGTGAAAACCGTATTGAGGCTCCGGAGGCAGGATCATTTCTGAGTTCCATCCGATCAAGCTACTTGGGGAGGAGGAAAGAGCGCCCCTACTGTCGAGTACGATCTGGATAAGGACTATAACATTCTCTTGAGAGCTATATGCCCCTTCGGCCTAGCTCTTGTGCGGTTCTTGGATGACGAGGGTCAAGTCGCCGAGGAATTGAGACTATATGAACATTATGTTGGCGCAAGCACAGGCAATGCTACCAGACCTCAAACGGTGTATCAGATTGGCCCAAAGGAACTCGAGGAGAAGTACGACCACAGAAGAAAATGGAAACTGGAGGTTGTTGGTATGAACGGCGAATTTCGAAGTATTGCGAACATTTGGTCATTCATGACTAACCACCTGTTCTTGAAAGTGGTTGGCACAGCCCTCGTCCTGTCGAAACGGTCAGTGAAGCGGGACAATTTAGAAGTGTACAGGGCGTCCTTCTGTAAATGGTCCACCTTACTGAAGCGGCGGTGGCGCGATGGGGACACCAACAGGCTCACGTACGCTCGGCGCATCGACCTCAAGGTCGGCCTCCACATGTACGGGGCGGTGGTCTACTTCAGCGACGGGACCAAGTGCAACTGCGGCCAAGCCAACCAGACGACCTTTGGCGGTCACCAGTCAAAAGCCGGTGACCTCTCGGAAGCCGAGTCGTTCAAGATAAAAAAGGTCTCGGTAACGAACTGTGTTCCCGGAAGCATCCTGCTGGATGGATGTCGGATCATGCCAGAATCCGGGGAGGCTTGGGGCACCCTCAATGGCGGCGATGGGGCCGGCGTGGTGGATCTCGAGGCTCGTCCGGATGAGCGCATCATTGGCTTCTACGGACGCAGCCTGTTGGGACAAGGCTTCTGCGTCGAGTTCGGCATCATCACCGCACCCAAAGGCGTGGTGGACAGCAAGGATGGGCTCCCAATGGAAATTTACGACATGCCGGGCACTGCAGAACCTCAATGGCAAGGGATTTTGATCATACTGCTACTGAACATGGCCCAGGTATGCATGGATAACAAACAGAATCAGGGTGGATTTTGCAATCGTGTATCGCCAACTGTGGTGTAAGAGGTATGGTGTCTAATTCGCCAGTATATCAGCTATCGGCACGATTGGGGAAATGTCATACTCTCACGGCGCTGGAAGAGCTGACTTCCACTAAGTAAATGCACAGTAAAGAAAGGCCTTTACCTCTTACTATGGATTATTGAGGCTTGAGAATAGGACTTTTGCAACGCCGACCTTTAGCTCATGTGTTTTATTGCGTTGGCAGTTACTCAGCTATTGTAGCACCAATGATCCGGTTGCCTGCTATCTCATTGCCACCATGATGTTGCCAATGGCCATGTAGCCAGGCGATCGAACACCACGTGACTTGAAAGCACACGTTGGCGGGATTACTCTAGCAGCACCATTGTCTGGTCTGTACATAGCCACATTACGGGTTTGGACCGAGGCAATTGTTGCCAATGTCGCCGGAGTGCTGTATCCGGCCGGGCTGCAGGATTCCCCAGATTCTCCGCAATGCAACCCACCGGCAGACAGAGCATTAGGCTAAACCGCCCTTGTCGATCATCTGCCGGCTCGTAGTATTTTGGGTACCGCTGGACACGCACAAATTAGGGTGGGGTCGTAGGGAGTGGTCGCTTGTTCCTTTGCCAAACGCCAAGCCAAATGGTCCTTTGGCTAAATCAGGGGGTGTTCGATATAGATTTGAAGAGCCACATATTTGAGCGTCTAATGGGGCAAAGCAGGAGGAATTCACACGCACCAATGGCTAATAGGCTGCTGGCATCACATACTCCAGCTGAACCAGTCTTTGGGGCGTCATGGTAGCCCTACAACTCACGATGATGGGCCAAGGACTTTGTCTTGGCTTCTTGGCGTTTTGCCCTGTTCCGGCGATTTGACCGTGAATGCCAGTCCTGGTTGCCCTTTCTAGCGAGCTGTCACAACTACCGATGTGGCCAGGATTGAACCGACTTGTGGCAGATCACTGCTCGAAAGCGTGCAGCATGGCCCATGGTCACAGGGGCCTGGCTGGGCGGACTCTGGGGGTAACACCGCTATATAAAGCCTGAGGGGATCTGCAACTTCTGTTCCTGGTCCATGGGCCCTTTGCATAACGCTGATCTACCAGCTCTCCCTCCTTTTCATCACTTTTTTCCCAGCTGTCTCTCTCTCTCTCTCTCTCTGTCCACGGGAGACAGGTAGACAACCAACCGCATCATCCCCACGTCATGTACGGACGAAGCAACATCCTGGTGGCGGTGGCCTGCCTCGTGCTGGCCTCGCTGCGCACCGTCTACGCCGCGAGCTCGGCCGGCTGCGGCAAGAGCCCGACGCTCAAGAGCCAGCGCTACACCATGACGGTCAACGGCAAGCAGCGCGCCTACTACATGAAGCTGCCCAACAACTATGACAACAGCCACCCGTACCGGCTCGTCTTCACCTGGCACCAGCTCGGCGGCTCGGCCCAGAAGATCGTCAACGGCGAGAACCCGCAGCAAGGGGGCGCCCTCCCCTACTACGGCCTCGAGGCCATCGCGAACAACAGCGCCATCTTCGTCGTGCCCGACGGCCTCAACGCCGGGTGGGGCAACCAGGGCGGCGAGGACGTGACCTTCTTCGACCAGCTCGTCAAGGCCGTCGAGGCCGACCTGTGCGTCGACACGAACCTGCGCTTCTCCACCGGGTTCAGCTACGGCGGCGCCATGTCCTACGCCCTGGCCTGCGCGCGCGCGTCGATGCTGCGCGCCGTCGCCGTCATCTCGGGCGCGCCGCTGAGCGGGTGCACGGGCGGCAAGGACCCCGTCGCCTACTACGGCCAGCACGGCACGTCGGACTCGGTGCTCAACGTGCAGATGGGCCGGCAGCTGCGGGACCAGTTCGTGGCCAACAACGGGTGCCAGCGCCTGGCCTCGGAGCCACAGCCCAACGGGGGGAAGTCGGTCCTGACCAAGTACACGGGCTGCAAGGAAGGGTACCCCGTCACCTGGGTCATCCACAACGGGGACCACAACCCCAGCCAGGTCAACCAGGGGGGAGAGCACGCCGTTCGCGCCCAAGAACAGCTGGGACTTCTTTACGCAGTTCACTTAAAGGGGATCGTTCCATCTGGGGATATGCTGGGTGGAGAGAGAAGAAAACGGCAGTGGTTTGTTGGCTTTCAGATGTTCCAATTCGAGCTTGTACATATGAGTGAGCTTGGTTACTTGTACATATCATAGCAGTGGCTGGCCAGTCTCTGGTGATGGGAATCAATAGCTTGGCAACTTCAACACTTGGATACATCAGCTTGAAGTGGCATAGCAAGCAAATCCTCGAACTGATCTAATGAATCGAATGGCACACTTTGCAAATAATAGCAGATAGACTGCCACGGCACGACTTGGCATCTGAACTCGAAAGAGAGCGTGCGCGGGGGATGAGCGTCCAAGATAGGAGCGGACGTTGCATTGGAAGGAAGGACGAATTCTTGATGATCGCCGGTGCCCCGCCTGTGCGAGTGGGTAATTTAAGGGAAGCGAAATGGGGCAAACATATTTGCCGATCATGCCATGGCAAGATGTCGGCGCAGGACGCCTGGACCAGGTTACGTTGGGCAATATAAATGATTCTTCCTCCAATGAGAATTTACGGGCTCAGGGTTTCGCGCAATGCAAAGCCGTAACCTTACGCCGACGGCAGAATTACGTATGGCCCTGTCGCTGATAATTATGTAATTGTTGTGTTACATATATAAAAAGTAGCAGCAGCTCGGCAGGGGCCGCCGGTACGTAATGTGCATCTTTTTCTTGGCCTACTCATTTGCCAAGCAGAGCGAACGATTGTCGTCCCCCTGAACTACCTGCAAAAACAAGATGATGATTCGGCCAATCAGCATCCTCGCCACTCTTTTGGCGGCTGCCCTCAGCTCCGGCGTTAACGCCGAAGCCTTCCCCGGCGCCGTCGGCTTCGGTGCCGTCGCCACCGGCGGCGAGGGCGGCGAGACGTACACGGTCACGACGCTCGCGGACTCGGGCGCCGGCTCCTTCCGCGACGCCGTCAGCCAGCCGAACCGCGTTATTAACTTCAGCGTGGGCGGCTACATCGAGCTGGCCTCGGCCGTGTCGCTGTCGAGCGGCCTGACCATCAACGGGCAGACGGCGCCGGGCGGCGGCATCGGCGTCATGGGCGCCGAGATCTCGGGCAGCGGGCGCAATAACTTGATTATTCGGGGCCTGCGCATGCGCCAGGGCCTGCGCGATGCCGGGGGCAAGAAGAAGAGCGCCATCAACCTGGGGAAGGCCAAGAATGTTATCTTGGACCACTGCTCGCTCGCGTACGGGCAGTGGAACTCGATCGACGCCGTGAAAGTCGCCAACCTGACCGTGTCCAACTCCATCATCGCCCTGCCGATCGGCCAGCAGTTCGGCGCCCACATCGAGGGCGGGCCCACCACCTTCTACCGCAACCTCTGGGTCAGCGCGCACAACCGGCAGCCTCTAGCGAAAGGCGACACGCAGTTCGTCAACAACGTCGTCTACGACTTCCAGTCGGCCTACACGGCGGGCAACTCCGGGGGCAAGTTCCGCCACGATATTTTGAATAGCTACTTCATCGCGGGCCCGTCGTCCACCGACCCCCAGAAGGGCGTCTTCTTCCAGATGAACGACAACCAGGCCGTGCACGCCGCGGGCAACTTCTTGGATGCCGACCGCGACGGCCGCCTCGGCGGCGCCCAGCAGAACACCGTCGACAAGTCCCGCGCGATGGCGCAGGCGTGGGACCCCAGTTCGCCAGGTCTGGCCTCGATGTCGGCGGCGGACGCGTACGCTTATGTTGTGGCCAATGCGGGGGCGATGCCGCGCGACGAGGTTGATGCGTATGTGGTGGACACGGTCAAGTCGCTCGGCACGCGCGGCAAGATTATCAAGGACCAGGCGAGCACGGGGCTGTCGAACGGGGGGTATGGGACCATCAAGGGCTGATCCAGGCAGCTTTATATAATTGCGTGCATATATTTTGATTAAGTGTATTTCCTGTAGACAATGGGATCTAGTCAGAACCACTCTAGCCACCTGTGGACAATATTTTCGTACTTTACAAACTCACTGAGAGTTATGCACATCATCGATGTCTGTTCACCTGCTTCCCTCCAGCGTCCTATCGTGTATCATCTGAGTCATTTGATATGCAGTGGTACACAATGGCCTTTCTACTTATCCTCTTCTTATTCGAATAAGTTAGCAGAGGTGCCTGTGGTGTAGAGTATCTAGGGTATGTGAATGTTCTATAATCAGGGGAGACTCATGGGACTTGTATAGTTGCCACGTAGTTAAGTTTTATATTCAATATCAAACGGTTCTCATCAAATGCATACGGTAGCTCTTGCATTCACTGCTGATCCTCCCCTACATAAGCACCTCCACATCCACTGCCACCTCATCAACCATCGCCCACAAACATCACTTGCTCTCACCAAACCGAGGAGACTCACTTCGCTTGCAAGCCCGACCCTAATCTTGCTTGAAACCCCCAGTCTCCCTCCATTTCTTCACATAACTTCACCGTCAAAATGAAGTCTCTCATCATTGCTTTCGTCTGCTTCCTGGGCTTCTCCATCGCCAACGCTGCCACCAATCTCACCCAGGTCATGGCCACCCTCCCTGGCGGAGGCTACCTCATGGACATGGGCGTTGACGAGAATGGCCTGTTCAGCATCACCGACCTTAAGGGGAACCCTATCCCGGGATATCCCTTCACCGTCAACCCAATCCCTGCGCCCACCGGCGCTGGACCTGCTGGTAGCAGCAATGGAACCCTGACCAAGACCCCAGATTTGTGGGGTGTAAGTACTTGTTCTCCAGGTCATTCGCTTTTACTCGGCCACTCTTCCCTTCCTCCATGGCAAAAGTCCCAACTCCCGGGTCTTTTATCCCTCCAGCTCTCTTCCCAAACCCGACCCGTGGACTGCCTTGACTTTCGGAAACCGTCTCGCTAACAATTTGGCAGTGTAACGACCCCGAAGAGGTGAACCAGGCGGACTGGACGTGGGCGGGCGGCGAGCTGTCCTTCTGGTGCTACGGCAGCAACATGGTGCCCAAGAAGCGGATCCTCTACTGGATCAAGAACGACAGCATCGCCTACATCTGCAACTACGTCGGCGCGCAGAACTGCCTCGGCACCGAGTACTGGAGCTACATGCAGGACATTGCTTCCTGGTGCGGCGCCAACACCTGCGGCTGGTTCCTCCAGGGCTCCGGCAACAAGTCCTACGGGCGCGGCATCAAGGGCGGCCTTAGCGACCCGCTCAAGGTCTGCTCCAACATTCAGAATTAGTGGCTCTTCCTCTCTGTAAATACTACTAGATGGGATGTACTGGCGACGCGGCGATATTTGGGCTGCAAGAGGGATATTCATTCAGCGAGAACGATGACTAGGAAGCCTCGGGACTGAATCTCTTACGTCAGTTCCCAATCTTCAAAGACGGAACTAGTTACGGCGTAATAGCAAGCAAGCTCGAAATTCTCAAGCTAAATGACAATCTCATCTGCATGCAAAGCAACTGCGTAATAATAATGCAATAGTCACTTTTGCTACTGTTTCGTAAAACCTAAAACGAGTTCTTAATCTACCTCCTGCACTTATCCTTTTTCTTGAACAAAGAAGGGACCGATTCCCAACGCCAATGGATATGAACAAGTCTATAAGATGCGAGTAGTGTGATGTGGTTGCCTGACGAGATGCGTCCACCATCAAACCAATAGGAGGTTTGCACGTTGGCCGAATCCACTTCTGTTGATTTTTATATCCCACCCAGGCCCATACGTTCCACCACCCCAGCCCCGACCAATGCCGTTCCCTTTTTTCCTTTTTCTGAATCACCACCCCCGCAGCGAGTAGCTCCGCGGGTAGATGATTGCCTGCCCTCATGATGACCACCTCATATATTCGCAAGAAGCTCTTCCGAGCCTCAGGCTCCGGCAGCACTACCACCCAAATCGTGACAGCCGGCACGAAGCGTCCCCGCGAGGATGACGACGCTGACGGACACAATGACGACGACGACTTGCTGTCGCTGCATTCCACCCCCCGCTCCCGCTTCCGCCACGGCCGCCTGCCCGGCCTCCCTAGCGCCCGGCCCCGCACCCGGTTCTCCCCCATCGGCTGCGAGACCTGGGCCTATCCGTTGGCCGGCGGCGTCGTCTACGGCTTTTTCACGGCCGTGCAGCTGAAGCAGATGGGGCTCTCCAACATGGAGGAGGCCGACCGGTCATCCGGCGACGACGGTGCGGAGGAGGACCGGCTGAGCCTGGTGCTGCTGCGGCAGGGCGCGCACTGGTGGCCGAGCTGGCGGTTCTACTGCCGGCACCGGGACAACCTCCGGCGGATGCCCTACGGGTTTCACTTCCCGCCCAGCGTTCACACGGCGTACACGGCGCCCGAGGCGGCCGTCCTGGGTAAGGGCAAGGGACGAAAGGGGGAGGTATGGGTTCTGAAAGCCTCCGAGGACGTTGTCCTATACGGCGACTCAGAGCGAGATGTCATCAATCCACCCTTGCCGGGTATACCGGAGGATTGGTACGCCCGGGTCAATCTCGCTACGACGCCGGGGGAGAGGTGCAAAGTGTTCAAGCAATATGGTGCGACGTAAGTATTTCTTGTTTCTGGTTCCTTCTTTTTTCCCAGAAGCGTTTCCTCCCTTGACTGCCTTTAGTGTAATTATTGCGTGTAAGGTGATAAATACTGAGGCATATAGGCCCACGCCATACTTACCTTACATAGCCTCAGGATGAAATTATTTATTGGTTGATTTGCTGACTGACCAACCCGATCAAGTTATTACGAAAACTGGAAGGAGTGCGAAGATATGCCAAAGACGTTGGAGGAGGGGGTCCAGCGGGGAAAGGAGTACGAAGCACTGCTCAGGAGGATGGAAGATACGAACTACGTCCGCCGCTGGATGGAGCACGGGGCTACCGACTGGCCAGCCAAGGTGGTCTAAACTTTGGGCATCATGGTGTTGGGTTTGTATACTACCTGTTCATGCTCTGGGCAGAGCACCCAAGTATAGATTGTGTGTCGCAATAGTGTCAGGGGTCACAGCACTCTGGCAGGGGTGCGCTGCTTAGTAATAGTCTTTTTATTTATTGGTATACAGCACCGTAAGGGAGTTCTTCTTCATCAGGTTCTTTTCTTCTCTTAGATAGCGCTTTCTTATTGCCTACTTACTCATTACTACGTACGTACATGCCACCAAGCGCTTTCTGATGCGACATATCATTGGGGGAAATCAGATAGTAAAGAAACAGCAAAGCTTGGGCAACTGATTTATTTAATTTCTCCAGGCGGATGTTAGATCATTATCTCCGTTCCTCCCAAAGTCATCCGAGTAGCAGTAGATGAGTAGCTACATAGTATAGCCTCAAGCAGTGAAAGCGAAGCTGCGAGCAGCCCCTGCTCCACCGGATTTGCGCCGGGCAGCGAGCTTGTCAGGCTGGCACTTCGTGCCCCTTGTGATCGTAGCAGCGCAGGTAGCCTGCGTCATTATGAATGAGGTCGTCTATCCATGTGCGTAAAAAAGAAAATGAGATTAGTCTTTTGCTTATTCGTGGTACTTAGGACCGGGGCTGTACAGAACGGTGTGACTTACCGGTATTCGCATAGTACGACATATTCTTGTCATCCCCTTCTTTGCATTGGCATCGCATAGTGTGGCCGTCGTCATCGATCTCGCAACCCTCACAGTGCTCGCCGAAGTTGCCGCTTTTCAGGGGTAAGATGGGAATGTTAGTCAGCCAATTATAACTCTCGAATGGTGTGCCTAAAAGTGAAGGGAAACATACCCGTCTTTCGCATAGATTCCGTCTTTGCTGCTGAAAGCGTAGCAATGGTTCATGAGCAGATCGCTACAGATCCAAGGGGGTCCCATGGGAGGCGTGTTGCAGTTGGCCTGGAGCTCCCCCAGGGTCATGGAGACTGACGAGCAGGAACTAGACCAGTCGCCGGCGCCGCGTACCAGTGTGGCCAGGCCGGCGTAGAGAATGAAAAGGGTGGTAAGGAAATGGATCATCGTGTTTGACTATGTCGTTACTCTCGTGGTAAAGGTGTAGTGGTTGGTTTGTACTGGGTAGTTGTTGCTTCTGTGTTTGGTATGTTTCGGTCTTTGTTGCCTAAAGGAATTTTTTACTGCAGAGATGAACCAGAATGGGGCCTCATTATATAGACTACCTACCAGAAGGAAATGAATGCAAAGGATCCCCGAGCATTGAATTCACTCCCATGTTTGTAATCAGCTTGCCTGACTTCATGCGTGGAACGATGACAACAAGCCGGCAAGGACAAGGCAAAATAGAAGGTACAAATCAGTCTTAAAATGGAAAGAGAAAAACTGAATAGCGATAATAACGAAAAAGAGAATAGAAAAACGGGTGACCGAGTTGCTAGGTGGCAGGGTTGAACGCCGATGCTGGTGCAGTGAGTCCCAAGAGTGTACTGAGAGGCTTACACAGCAGGGGCTCATCCGAATCCAGTAGTGGTGGTAAGTCCCAGATTTAACTGAGAGGCCACCACAGGGGTTGCTTTCCCGGATTTCCGCCACCCATACCACGCGACCACCGTTGAAAGAAAAGCCAGTTAATGGGATTATGTACCTACCCTCTCCTCTCTAGGACACAATTGTTGTCTCCCACCCCTCCAAGGCATGCTTCGGTTCCCTTACAAGACCGATACATAGCTGGTTTCTTGGATAATCTCCCTGGAAGGAGGCTTGCCATCCTTCTTCGTGCCTGATGCAACCGTCTATACTCTCCCTCCATCTCCTCAGCCTCAACAGCAAACCTGCTCTTTCGTTATCGTAGCGCCTGTTTTGATATGCACGTATCTGCTGGGAAGCTACTTTGGTTTGTAAAAAGAAATGCCATGAGTAAGATGAGATCGGCGTTGATTACCTATGTAAGGAGGGGCCCGGGGGCTTCCAAACACTGCGCAGGTCACAGAAGGCACGATGTCGATGAGGGCCGGGTCTCCGGTCACATCACTCACGTCTATGGCACTTTCGGACGCTCTTTGACTCATGTCTACGACAACGAGCATTTAGCACTCAGGCAGGCAGTCTACCTCACGGGCCCTGGTGACATGGAGATCCAACATCCCAATTACAAACACCCAGCTCTGAGCAACAAGCGTATCAGACTGTAACATGTTAGCAATGTGATAGAGTAACGCGGTTCTTTCTAACTTTGTATCAAGATTCGATTAATAAGCGAAGCAAGCGTGCCCGGCATGTCAACCAAACGAAAGGCAACACGATGCGATGAGAAACGAGTGACTAAAACGCGGTTCCCTCAAACATCACTCCAGAGGGGGAAAACCATCATAACCAGAGAAAAACACCAAGTCGGGTCTTCAGAACCCTTCAAATCCAATCGCAAATCAAGGCCATGGACTCCTTCACGTCATCTTCTTGCTCTTTGGAGCCTTTGTCCAGAGCAGAGGTTTCTGGATGTTCGTCGTAGCGCTTCTGGGCTATGTCCCTGAAGCCCTTGCCCGTGTTGAAGGGACTTGCCGCCCATCGGCCCCGCACTGGCAAAGGGGGCCGAGTCGGGGTCGTCGTAGATCTCGTAGTCCGAGGCCCGCAATGTTTTCCCCGTCTCGAGCGGCTACGCCATGCATGCGAAGGTCTCAGGGGTCCAGATCTGCGAAGCAGTTCTACCCACGAAGGGGAGGATCGTCAGCATGGTCATGATGGGCGGCTCAATGACTGTCCCCTTCCCTTCTTCCTGCTCCGCTTCACAGAGCTTGTCCCGCCTCATCCTTGAGCTGTTTCCCCACGGTCGATCCCTGAGCGCGATGTACTGAAAGTCATTTAAGATAAGGAAGTTGTAGCTACACTCTCCATAATATCAGCATTCAGAGAGATATTGAACTCGTAATCATCATCATCACGTCGAGTTCCTCTTACCAAACAAGACACATGATGAACGATACAGCTGGTGGGCAGAACACCTAGGTACAACCTGTACCAAAGTATCGCACCGTGAACAGGAAGCTTCATTCGCAGCCAGATACTTGCCAAACCTAAACGCCCAAGCATCCGAAGATGTAGGTGGATACATACCATTCAAGTCGACCATGTTTCTCGGCATTGAAACTCCAAATCCTTCTTTTTCATGCAGTCCACTCTTATCCCTAATTTCTAGTGCAATCTGTTGTCCGTTACTTGGAAGAAAGAGAAACTCCTGTTCGCCATGACATTCACGTGTTTCAGCAATCTTCCCAAGAAGATTCGCTACCAGATTTGGGGATATGCCATCCAGGATCACGTCCATGCGATCAAGTCCTGCATCGGAACATCAAAATCGTTTGAGGACACCGACATCAACGAGGTCTTCGATCACCCCATGAACCACATCATCTTCTTCCGAGCGATTCCCATGCCCGAGCTGAAGGACAAGGACCAGAGAAAGCAGTTTATACAAAGGCACCGCGACGTTCGGGAGTGCAAGTCGACCAGGAGCGTGACCTTGAGCGCCCCCGGCTACGAGAACCAGCGGAAGAAGGCACCCTCTTGGACGGACGGGCACACCACCATCTACCGAGGGGGCACTTAGTTCTGGCGAATCAACCAAGTGGCCGTGAAGATGTGGAACCGATACGTCCAAAGCAACTGGACGACGAAGCTTCATGGACGCGTGCCCCTCAGCATCCAGGTCGGGAAGCATAAGGTGAAGCTGCTTATCAACCAAGGCCTTGATCTGGTCTGCATCCGGCCGGACATGAACAAGAAATGGGGCTACGACACAAGCTTTGCCGACATCATCGAGTTCCTCTCGCCGCCGACAGCAGATGCCACTAGGCACGTAGCGTTTGAATACGAGCCTGACTTGAACGGCAGGAGTTTCGACGCAAAGGTAACCCCGGCACCGCCCTCCCTTCCAGGTCAGGCACCGCGCCGGAACACGTGGCTCGAGTTCTTTGGCGGCAAGACCTTGCACACGTTCCGCCGCAGCCGGGGCGCGATCCTGTCCGGCAACGAGCCCGCCGCCACCCGAGCCTCGCGAGGGCTTCGAGACCAGACGTGGTGCACCTTCTACCTCGTGAACAACAGCGACATCAACACATTCTACCCCGGCCAGAGTAAGGCCAGCGACATCTATTTCCTCGCCAAGGGGAAGGCGTACCGGGTGCAAGGGAAGGGCAGGCCGCCGCTGGACCGGATCAGGAAAGCGGCTCTCGAGGAGGAATACGGCCCTGCCCGCGAGTGGCCGGAGAAGGGGATCAAGCCTCGCCTCACTTGCCGATTGTTGATGTTGTGGCCGACTCGAGAGATGGCACCACCACAGCGAAACCGCGGAAATAATCTGACACCCAGCTGGCTCGAACGTCAGCGGCGCTGGTTCAATCATCCAGGGGAGCTAATGCCCATGTTTCCTGCTGATATGTAGAGTCGAGGCATTCATGCCTATCACTTGATAGGTGGGGGGGATACTAGGCCCGGGAATAATGCCGACAAGCAGATTATCATTTTCGTAATAACGTGTGCTGTTTGGAGTGCATCCCTCATCAGGTCAGAATAGCAGCCAGACGATCGATAACCTCACTATTCAGGGTGCTGTTATTCCCGGTCTATACTGCCTGCGCGTTGTTATGTAAAGGGAGCATTAGAACGTGGAGTACTTACAGACAGACAGACGTGTGTGTTGATTGTTGGCGTGTGCTCCAGCGCACCCACCCGCCAGAGAATCAGTGACCCCTGGTGGCCAATAGCGCATCGACCTGCCTACAGCACCACCCACCCCCAGGGCCAGCACTGTAGCTACGTCATAACGCCCATCCCAGATCTCGATACACGCAAGCAACGCGATGGCCCAGTTTCATGCGCTCCCCCCGTCGCGAAAAGACACAAACAATATCAGGTTTTTCGAATAGAGAGAAATACCGAGATTTAATTCCTTTCTGTTTTCCCAAATTATTTCTCCTGATAATATCGCATCAGTTTCTTTCCATCTACATCTTACATCTTACATCTTGAGCGAAACCCACGTGACGGCAGAATCCCATCCATTGTATTTACTTCTTTAGAAGCTTCCACCAAACCCCACTACAGCACCAAATAAGCTCAGCGCCGCCGCTGCCTTACGCACTCTCTAGAAAAAGTAATGGCCTCCACCCGCTCCACGACGGGCAACTCCAAGCCCCGCGTCCACAACGCGGTCTCGACGATCCCGGAGCGCAAGCGCCAAAACAAGACCACTACCACTACCAAGACGACGACGAAGCGTAACGGCGGCGGCGTCACCAAGTCGTCTGCCGCTGGCTCGCGCGCCCCAAACACCCACCACAAGCGCAAGTCGCACCTGAGCGACAAGGTCGAGGGCGTCGCCGACAAGGTCGTCGGCACCGTCACCCGCAAGCCCGGCAAGAAGGCCGCCGGCACCAAGAAGATGCGCGGCACCGACGGCAAGAACAGCCGGACGACGCGGAAGAGCGTCTAGGTTACTCAGGAATGCATACCACACCACATATTACACAGCAGTTTCGCAGCAACATCCCTTATTTACTTGTTGATCGATCTGCATTGTACTTTACTGGATAGAGTAGAGAGGAGGGGCTCTCTCTGGTTTTGCTTTCGTCGTAGCTTGGCGCGACTTGGTATGTCGCCGCACGCGTTGACACATGTACTTTTCGCTTCTTTTACCCATACTTATGATGATGAGTGATGAAGCCATGACGAACGGCGCGGCTCGGGAATAGGAAAACAGTGTGTTGAGGGGCAACCCGGGCGGATGAATGGCCATTTGGCTGAGTGCGTCTTTTGAGCAACCTGCCCAGCGACATGTTGGGCGAATTCGATGTATCTATTTTTTGCAATGGGTTGGAAGCGACATACCTTTTTGCAATGGGTTGGAAGCGACATACCTTTTTGCAATGGGTTGGAAGCGACATACCTTTTTGAATAGCGAGCAGTGTCCAGATCATTTCAGTCTTTTCCCTCGAGAATCTTGTACTTGGCTTGATGTCAGTTTCAATGGCTTGAACTTGATAGCAGACTTGTGACCGCCAACTACGAAATCACTTTCGTCAGCTGACATGATCATTCAGTGTTTGCATGATCAGGTGCTCCATAAGCAAGATGTTTCATATTATTAAGAATGTAAGTTATAACCTATGTACAGAGTAATGAGCGACTTGTAAAATCAATCACCAAACACCTCATCCACACCTCATCCACACCCACCCATTCCCACCGTGTTGGGTAGAATGACCGATGCTATCAAAGGCTTCGAATGACCGAAGTAGATGTAATGAGCGGCATGACGTGAGACGACAAGAACTTTTCCCCCGTGTAGTTGAAGCTGATCAAAGGGGGTAATCGAAGAGGGTAATAACTGCTGACATGAAGCTTGAACTTTCATCTATGCCAGGCGCATTGGGGTATAATACGCGAATGTGTTTTTATGTTTTTATACCAGTGTGATGTTTCTCGCCGCCCGCAACATCCTCGCCATCTTGTTGGATGCGCCATATGTTTGCGTGGGGAGGGGAACGGGCTGTTCCGAGGTGGTCTGTTCCGGAGACACCTCAGAGGTCTGCTCGGGCTGCGCGGCGTACGTGGACTTCTCGGGTGCGGGCGCTGCAGTCTCGGGTGACTGGGCACTGGTCGCTTCTGGAGACGACTTTCCTGTCTCCTCAGGAGCCTGGGCAGGGGTGGCGGTCTCGGGTGATTGGGCACTGGTTTCTGCGGGGAGTTATCTCGGGTGCCGCGGCGCTGGTCTCGTGGCTCTTCGCGCTCTCCTCTGCAGGCGGCTTGGTCTCCTCAGGGGCAGGCGCAGGAGCGGCGGTTTCCGCTGCAGCAGCACTGGTCTCGCTCTCGTGGCTCTTTGCCGATGCCTCAGCTGGTGGCTTGGTCTCTTCGGGAGCAGGGGCGGGAGCGGCTGTCTCGGGTGATTGGGCGCTGGTCTCTTCCGGTGCTGGAGCGGGTGCGGCAGTTTCCGTTGCAGCGGCACTGGTCTCGCTCTCATGGCTCTTTGCTGACGCCTCAGCTGGTGGCTTGGACTCCTCAGGGGCAGGGGCAGCAGTCTCCGCTGCTGCCGCACTAGTCTCCGCGGGGGCGGGAGCGGCGGTTTCCGGAGCAGGAGCAGGAGCAGCAGTCTCTGCCGCCGCAGCACTAGTTTCGCTCTCGTGGCTCTTTGCCGACTCCGCGGCTGGTGGCTTGCTCTCCACAGTGGCGGGAGCTGCAGTCTCCGCTGCTGCGGCACTAGTCTCGCTCTCGTGACTCTTGGCCGACGCCTCGGGAGCTGGTTTCGGGGTTGCCGTCTCAGGCTACGATACACAGATGGGCTCAGTATCTCTACTTGAAAGATGGGGGCTGGGCCCTTTTGGGGTTGCTTTTGCTTACCGACTGAGCACTCGTCGCCTCCGACTTGGCTCCGCCGCCGCCCTCCTGCCTTACCAGCAGGGAGAAGGCCTCCGTCTCATTGCGAGGGATGACGGATCCTATGCTGCCTACGGTGAGCAGCAGTAGGACGTTCGCGGTGCTGACACGCATCTTGTCGTTTCACTCTTGGTGGTGGTCGATGTACAGCCAGTCAAGTGTTGTGATAAGGGGGGGTAGATATGCTGAAGATTGTCCGATGAGGAAGGATACAGAAGAAACCAGATACTGAACCGGCTTCTTCCACCCTTATATCCAGCATTGTGATGAGTTGGAGTCGGAGTGGTCACGTAATTGTTGTTGTCACTACGTAGTTGCCCGACGTACGACGTTCCCAGCATCTGTGCCTTATGCTAGGAGTGTTAGTGATTGCATGTGACGATATCCATAGATACGACACGCTCTACCATGAAGGAGGTCATTCCATATCCAATTGCCATGAAAGATGCCCTGTGAGCTGTTAGCCGGGACGGACCACGCATCTCGAGAATGCCAAGCGTAATGATGAAGCGGAACTATAATACCCCCATCTCACACACGTCGCCAGGTCATAGTCAAATCCTATGTTGAGATGTGATCCCTCTCTAGACCCAGATAAAAGAAACAATTAGTGAAAGGCACGAGTCGTAAAGTCTGTTGCTATCCTGGCCGTTGTCACTAATTGATGAAATTGTTCATAAGTGTTTCGTGCTAGACGACGCGACAACTCTAAATTGTTACCCACCGAATATCATACTCTGACGGTTCAATGATGTTTCCCAGCCGGGTATTGCGGTGACACAAACTGATCGTTAACGTGATTCCACAGTGCGGTGCAACATACGAGTCTGCGTACATTATTCCCGGATTCAAGTCGATGCGCGATGCTCATTGTTGTCACTTGCGCCGTAGCACCCCACTGGCTGGGCCTGAGTTTCGAGAATTGGGGTATGGAGTATAAGGATTATCCTGAGATTGCCACTAGTCTTGTCTTCTTGATACATCTAGCAGCAGTCATTCCGCCGTGACCAGAAACTCAGCCGGAATGATTCGCGTCCTCGAGAGCCCAGGCGGTTGGAGGTCCATGTGGTTCCTGCTCATACCAGCGGCTTCTTGTTGAGCCAAGCGCTGAACATGTTGATGGCATGCTTCGGCTTGTCAAAAGGTACCATGTGTCCGGCACCGTTGATGCGAACGTAACGCAGCATGCCACTCTCCCACCAGAGGCCGCCCTCCCATACTTGCTTGTTGTTCTCCTGTTGGTACTTGAAGTCTGCCAGGCCTTTCCAAGGCAATGAGCCAAAGACTCGCTCATTGCCGACGAAGTTGCAGATCCAATCATAAGTGCCGACGTAGATCAACACACGGATTTCAGAGTGAAGTAGCCCCGCCACAAACGGTCGTGTGTCGATAAGTCCGTCATTGGCTCTTCGGAACTCGTCTCCAACCTTGTCGCTGCAGGCCTCGAACTTGGGAGTGTCCGGGTTGACACCGAACGCCTTGCGAACATTGTCGCGTCGCAAGAACGTCGTGATGGACTTCATGATCGGGTAGCACAGCGGGCCCACGCAGGGCTTGGAAACATCATAGAAGTTTCTGCCGGAGTGGAAATATGGGTTCTGGAGCTCTGAGCCACAGAAATCATAAGCGCCTTTGCACACAATGGGGTCTGGGTATTCTTCGCATGCTTTCATTAAGTATTCGCATCGTGGAACGGAAGCTGCCATTTTCTTGCAAGCGCCATCTTTCAGAATGGGGCCAATACCCGTGGCGTTTGTGCACGAGATATCGTAGTATGATGTGGACTGTACCGTTTCGGCAAAGATGCCATTTCCAATCAGGACAGACTCTAGAGGGATTTGCAGCTCGGGCGGGGAGATCTTGTTCATGTCATTGATGTGGCCGGCAAAGATGGGAATGTAGTGGCCGCCGTAGCTTTCACCGGCAATCGAAAACGGGAGCGACCTAGACTCGGGGAAAGCCTTGTACCATAGCTGCATGAAGGCGTAGATGTCCTCGCTGGCGGCAAAGGTACCTCGGGCATGCTCGGAGCTGTTGTCGGAATAGGAGAAGCCAACACCAATCGGCTGGTCCAGGAAGAAGACATTGGCGGCATTGATCCAGCTGTCCTTGTTCTCGTGCGCCGATTCGCCTCCGTCATCGATGGTACAGGGGCCCAGCTCCATGAGCAGGCCGGTCATACTGGAGCAGCCTGGGCCGCCATTGATCCACATAACCAACGGGTCATCCTTGGGACTGGCTCGGGATTCGAAATAGGCAAAGTAGAAGTGCTTACTGCCCGAGTTGAGATAACCGGTATATCCAGCAGTGGCGCCAGGGCAAACGTCCAGATCGAAGGGTCTTTTGTCGTCGCTGCTGGACGTGGTGGTTTGCCCGCCAGAGTGAGCAGTGAAGCTTAAGCTATGGTGGGGATGAGCTTCGTGTGTGACGACTCCAGCGCTAGCCGAGGAGTCGTCATTGGGTGTGGTCAACAGCGGCGCCTGCTGCTGCTCCCCTTGGAAGATGGCGCCAATGACGCCTGGCGCGCACAATGCTGCGGTAAATGCACGCAGCATCATCTTGTTAATTCTATACCGATTCGGATGATGAAGCTAGATTATGTTTTGATAAAAAGATAAGAGCTTGAAGTTGTTGATGGAATAAAATGGGCGGCATGTTGTTTCATGGTCTGGGTCCTCTACCCGAGACGGTCTAGGCCCACCCATGCTTATCGTAGCTCATATTACTGTACAAATTCATAGATATGACTCTATGCGATCAGCAGGCCTGGCTAACATGCAATAACATTACTCAGTTGATGAATACCTTACCCCTGAAAGCTTCAGACGTTCTGTGATCAATGGTACTGGACAGAGCAATTTTAGAAAACATATCCCGATGATTATTAGAAAAGTGTGAGATAATTTGGATAGCTTCTTTCTAGCAGACTTCATTTGAACGGGATACAGTCCTGTTTCTTCCTACCACATAAAAAGCAGCAGGATTCAAGAACGAAATGCATCGCAACACTTCCTCGAAACACTGCACGACACACCTATCAATACTTTCCATCAAGGATCCAACTATCATAGCCCAAGAGAGAAACTGATATCGCGTCTTTTTGGGATACCGGGCTGTTTGGTTCAGGGGATGGGTACGCATGCGCCAAGGGCCGAACAGCGAGGCGGCACGAGCCCCTGTAGCAGCCGACGCGGAGATCACCACGTTTCCAAGTGGCGCGGCGATACCACCATAATAATAACGGTTATGTAGCCTTGTCTGTGTAATATCATTGTAGGTTAAGCACTGCATCCCACGCAGCCGGGCACTCCACCTTTGACAATTCAAGTCAGCCGAGATAAAAGGCTCTCCTCCTCCGCATCATTAGGTGGCAGCAATTCAAACCAATCCACAACGCGAAATTGGCAGCATGTATGGTGTGTAATGATGATTTATATACAGCAAGTAGTCGACTATGTGCCATTGTAATCGGTTTTGAAGGGTCATAGGTACCAAGGACGCTAGCTGCTGCATCAGACAACCAACAAGCCCGCACGCACACTTGGAACGACGGTGGGAACGAACTGGCAATTCCTCATGCAGGCTCGCCTTGACCTATAACCTTTCCATTCTCCCCGATCTTCTTGCCCGTAGCATCGTACACCGCCTCGCTGAACGCCTCGAAATCGTCCTTGTCCTGCAAATCCTCCTCCTTCGGCTGGAGGCCCTTCAGGACCCCTGTCCGACCTTCGGCCAAGAGGGCGGGATCGAGTCTTCCGAGCCTTCCCTCCTCGCTTGTTCCAGGTTACTTTGGCTGTTATTCTGGGCCGGCCCAAAAGATACGGGCCCTCCCACTTCGCTGGAACTTGCCTCGGCTCTGGCGTTTAGTGGCAAGTATGTGCCAGGACCGACGAGGGCAGCTGCCAGTTCACGCTTGGCGCCGTTCTCATTCGCCGGGAAGATGGGAAGGTCGGGATGAAGTTCGAGGGCGTACATGGCCACATTGACGAGTTGAGCAGGCGATAAGCTGGAGAGATAATTTCGTTTCTGTGACACGATCAATAAGCCACCGGCTTTCCCAAATGCGTAGGTAGCAGTTGACCAAACTCACCTGCTCTGCACTCTTGGTGGCCCAACTGACACCTTTGAACCCGTCCACGGACTTCTTCTTCGCCAGCTGCTTTTCCCTCTTCGCGATGCAGCCCCGACAAAACCACGACCGACTCTCGTCGCTAACGAATTCGTCGTCGATGTAGGGGTCGTGGCAGAGCTGGTGCCAGCAGACGTTGCAGCCGTCGCAGAAGACGATCTGGTTGGTGGCCGGGCTCAGCCCGCGCGTGCAAACCTTGCAGAGGGCCTGTTCCGGGGTCCGCTTGCCATAGTGCTTCTTCTTGGATGCTGTGGCTGCCTGTGCCGGGGTGAACTGGGTCGGCTTTTGTACCTGGCGGCCGGACTTGGTCATAGTGGGTGCGGCCGGGTCCGGGAACGCGCCGCCGTCGCCCTCTACATCAGACAGCTCACTAAGGCTCGAAGATGAATCTTCTTCACCCTTGATCTTCTTGCGCTTGCCACCTTTTTGGGCTTTGCCTCTCTTGTTGGATCCTTTGGCAGGCGGTGCGGGTTTTGAAGTACTTCCAGATGGAGGTCTCGAAGTGGCCGTGCTATGCGAGTATAGGCTGGGCGTAGGCGCAGGCGCAGGAGATGATGAGGAGGGCATGGGTAGCGTGAGGGTGGTCTTCATGCTCATAGCAAGACGGTTCTTAGCATCTTCGTATGTAGACTGGCTGACACCCGCTGCGGAGGCGGGGGAGACGGCGTTGTTGAAGCTCGTCGGTTCTCCTCCTTTGATCCGCTTGAGAATCATCTCTGTCGCTGCTGAGAACTGGGGGGTATAAGGCATCCGGGGTTGCGAGCTCAATGCACTCATAAGTTGCCTTGATGCGCTTCCCGAGGCACTGCTCTCGGGCTTTTGTGTGGCTGCCAAAATGGATTCCCCGACTTTGACTGACATCGCACCACCACCCTGCGGCCTCTCTTCCTCTACCTTGTTTTCCTCCATTATACGAAATTTATTTGATACAGCCCGAGGCAGATACGTAATCAACTAGTGCTTAGATGTGACGATTGTTGCCCGCCGAGTAGACCTGGCCATTGCATTGGTGTCAGTAGGACAGCAACATTGAATACATCAATCACAAGCAATTGGAGTACTCACAGCCACGCTACGCCATTCTCAAGGGAGCAGAACACTTGCAGCACGTTATACATTTGTTTTTCGAGATACTGCGAAGCCAATTGATCGTTCAATGCTAATTCCACGATTGATTGAAGTCGGTTGTGGCCTTCACGTGACTTCCACGTGATCCCCCTCACTTCCTTAGGTCAAAGCTGCCTTTATCTGGTCGCTGCTGTTGGCTATCATGAACTATTAGATGGCAGCCATCTAACCTACAGCTTTGATGAACTGATGCAAGTCTTCTCAGGGTTAGCAAGACAAACTTTCACCTGGCTCTGTGTGCATACATTTCCAGGAGGAAATTTATCAATTCAGCAAGCGAGATAAACCGAGCAACTTCAATTCTTCGTGTACAACAATGTGTCTGCCTTCTAATTACTCTCGAAATAGTTCAGCGCTAGCACCTCACCCAGCCCAGCCTTGGCCTCCCAATCATCCAAGCTGAACCACATGCGCGCCACGTTTCCGACCTCCTTGCCCTTGGCCGGTGCGTGCGCCATGGCATCGAAACCCTCCGGCTGTTCGTACAAGAAGAAGACGTAGCGATGCGGCGCGGCGCCCGGCGGAGGCGCGGGTCCAATGTAGTTCACCACGGGGGGCTCGGTCCACTCCAGCTTCCCGGGCGTCGAGGCGGTGGTGCCCGAGAGCTTCACGCCCGATTGACTCCAGTGCCAGATGGGGCCGAGGACGGGGAGCGACTTGAACGGGGCGTCGATGTCCAGGCACATGATCAGGTAGGTCTTGTCGGGAGATGCTGCTGCATACAGGATCTCCGGCGGCGATTGCGCATCTGCGACTCGTTTGTCAATCGCGTTGGTCCTCCATGTCTCATCTACAGTCTGCATACATACCCGCTTTTGGTATATACGTCCCCGGCTCAAACCCTGTATGCTTGCCTACCGTGAGGCCAAGCGTCTTGGACGTGTCGCTTTTGAAGGCAGCCAAAGCCTTATCCACACTTTTGTTCGCAGGCATCGTAGCTTAATATCTCTTATTTCTCGAATCAAAGGTGAAGGTTGGATTTGTGAAGAATATATCTTGCCCAGGTGATATTCAGGTGTCACCCCTCGTATCATGTATGAGCTCTTATCTAGGTTTTATGTCGTCAAATGTTGCTTTTCTCTGGTGGCCGTTCCGCTTCCGATGCGGAGATAAGGAGATATGTCATAAAGGCCGGCTGCTGGAATACCTACCTAGTGAGTGTCACGCAACTTGTCCCGTCTTATTTCCACCCATCCTTGGAGTCACCTTGGAGAAGTAGCTATTCTCCAATAGCTTCAGGTAGTAAGGTGGACAAGGATCTCAATCGTACAGCGAGAGGGCTACACAATGATACGCATCAATGGCGGCCAACACCATTGAGACTGGAATGCACTGATAAGTCTAGTCTGAGTATTAATCATGCAGTACTGGCGACCATTGGTGTTGGATTGGACGATGCATGGTCATCGTCGCATCCACGACCGAAGCAGCAGCTGGAATCCAATACCAGTAACCTACCCCGGCTAAAAACGGGATGATTCCAATATCGCGCTGACCACGCGTATCGCCAATCACTCGCGCCGTCGACATGACGTCATTGCCCCTTATTGTTGAGGAGTCCAGAAGTCGCCCACCAAACTTTGGGAACCTGACTAATACCATGAGGGGTCAGCGCTAGAGGCTTCGCTCATGTGTTGGCCATTACCTAGCCATTTGCCATGGGCTCCTGTGGCTTACAGTACCTAGAAGCTAGGTAGGCTACTTGGACTACTGGCCAGATGCACCTGCCAAAGCTGCCGCTATGGGCGATACGGCGATGCCACTCCAATGCCACACTTGCAGCGATCACTGTTCTCACAGGTCCAATTCCTACCCCAACTCCAAAAGCAAAACATGTGCAAGGTTTCGAGTTGGAAGTAGCCATGACGAACGAGCTCAGAGTCTCAGACCAGCAGACGACGATAGGCCAGGCGGGTGCATGCTTCAATGCTTCACGATGCTCCTTTTCACCGTACCTTGGTCTCAGCCTAGGGCCTGGGCTGGTCTCTGAGTAGTCAGAACGCTAAGGCGAAGCACGTGGCCGAGACCTGGCCGAAGCTTCGTGGGGAAAGAGGCCGCTTAAATGATTCCTAGGCGGCATTTACACCTTTGCGAATACCTTTGGGAGGTAAGCACGATAGCGGGTGGCATCGAATGACCTCATCAATCGTGTTTCTTCGTGGGAATCGTGATTGCCATTACGCCTGTGGCGTGCCTCGGCTTCCCCATCCAGGTTGCTTTTTCGACCCCTCCACGTACAGGGAAAGGACGCTTTCTCACCACTAACCTCACTAACCTCCTGCTGGTCTCGGTCCAGCTGCTGCTGCTGCTGCATACTATCTTCACCCAATGGCGCGGCTTCTGGCATCGCAAGCTGCAGCTTCCTGCTGCTACTTGCATCGTCAAGGCAATTGCAATCACCCGGTGTGAGCTTGGTCCGCCCAACCAGCTCGAGCGGCCCTAGACAGTCCTCGCATGTGACCATTGACCATTCAGGCTCCATCAACAAACAGTCCTGCATTGTCATCAACCCAAGTATATATATTGCCCTCTCCCACCATGAATTATATGCCTTCTACTACCGCTCATAATACTACTGGTACTACTGCACTCAGCAACGCCCAGACTACACACCAGAAAACTGTTGACCAAAACAACGCCTTTGAAGCTCATCAAAACGCAATTCGCAACAGCAGTCACCACCACCCTCTTCAGCGTAGTCGTCAACTCAGTTCTACCACTACCCAGCCCACCACTCCTCGTCGGAAGTCTAGCTTCTTGAACGCCATCCTACACCCTCGTCAACACCGACGCAACAGCCGCCAGCTACAAACCCCCAACGACGATAACATGGATACCATCAAGAACGCCGCTAACTACGTCTCCGAGACCGCCCAAGGCAAGTAACATGCTTGGTAGTGTTTTCATTGTGCCCCAGTACTGACTTTACCATCACAGGCGCCGTGAGCACTGGTTCCAAGGAGGCCAACAAAGAGGTCGCCAAGGATGGCAACGCCAGCGTCACCACCCGTCTCAGCGCTGCCAAGGACGCCGTCGGCGACAAGGTCGACGAGCAGAAGCACAACACCTCTGCTGACGTCCACAAGGAGCAGGCCAAGCACTAAATCTGACGCATGATGTGTCCTACCTGTCTTCACACGCGATGATCGTGACCTCGTACCCAACACTTTTCGCCAGCAAATATCATACTTTCACCTACCCACCTGTTATCGAGATTCCCTAGATGTCAGAGCTGTTAAAGAGCACATGGTGAAGGTGTTGGGTCGTGGAGAGTTGCACTCAGAATATCAGCAGACTTGGTTTTCAGGAAGTTCAGACTTGATGCAAGTCGTCTTAAGAAGGAGGATGCGTGGGCTTGCTTTTTGATGGGGGTGATTTGAAATTGATACGCCCGTCGGCACTAGAAAGTAGAGATAGGATGCCGTAGGTTCTTACCTAATACCACAAACTCGGATTCTTCAACTTTACTGCTGTACAACAACCATGGGATGACTATGATGTATTGACATTATTTTCCAATTGCTAACGATCATACATATCAGTTGCCAACGGATTCTCCACTGATGGGTGTTTATGCGGGCGTAAGACAGGTAAGCGTATCCAAGCGCATACAGGTATGAGGTATGTAGCCAGCATCAGAGCCTCCATAAAGTAGCTTTCCCACTCCCTTCATTCATCAGGGTGGCAGTAAGTAAAGTTCAAGCATTATATTCGTATTCTGGTTCCTCTGTCCATCGATGATAATTTCTAGCCATGATGTACCCAGATATTTTTCCTGGCTTCCAAAGTAAATCGCGAAAAGGCTCAAAGCCTGCATACAACTTCTTTTTGTATGCTTCTACATCATCAGCACCACCAAGCCAGCCATGGCAGCTAAGACACCCGCACTGGTGGCCCGGACGCCACCGTCCGCCGAGTTCATCTTGCCATCGCTGCCGCTGCCCTCGGTCGCGTTTGCTGAGCCTGCCATGGCCATGGTGCCGCCGAAGGCCATGACGGCGGCGCCCGCGGGGCCGTTGGTCGCCGCCGCGGCCGTCTTGTACATGTCCAGGGTCTTGCCCTGAGGGGCATTCACGACGCCGACCATGCCGCCCTTGCAGTGCTGCCCCTGGGTGCAGTAGAACCAGATGGGCTTGGTGTCGTTGACTTTGACGGTGAAGACGGATTCCTGTGGGTTGAGAGGGGGATGGTAAGTAAATGTTTAGGCTAGAAAAGAGAGGACACAAGTGGATACAGGTGATTGATAGGGGGTAGTCGATCAAGCAAGGAATTTCTCTATCCCTACCCGAAGAAGAATACGAAGGAAGTGTAGGAAGAGGAGGGGAATGCTCGTTTGACACTTACAGATTCGCTCGTGCCCATGACGGGGACATAGCCGGAGAAGAAGCCGGCGGTCTTGACGGGCTGGCAGGCGCTGGCAAAGTCGCCCTGCGCTACGCTGTGGTTCCTGGCATAGAAATGGAACTCGAGCATGTCACCTGCTTCGGCCATGATATTATCGGGCTTGAACTCGAGCATCGGGCCGCTGTCAATGCGGATGGTCTTGGCGCTGGCCATAGCAGCGGCGGCGACAGTAGCTAGTATCTGGAAGGACTTCATCGTAACGAGTAGTTATTTAGTTAGGTATGGGTAGAAGTTGTTGAGGTAAGTAACAGATGATATAACACTCGAAGATGGTTTCTAGATGCAAAGGAAGTAAATAAAGGCTTGCTCAGGAATGTGAATGACATGGGAGGATAACTTCTTCTTTCTTATAACACAAGTACGCCACCAGCACTGGCTGCCTCCAACACGGGAGCGAGTGCCTATCAGGCGTCAGCCACGAAGGTTGACTTTCGATAGCCTGGTGCACGAAAGGTTTCACGGTCCCTGGCCCAATGGTGTTCTAGGTTGCGAAACGGCATTGCTGTATCCGGGACAGGCGGTTCCGTTGACTGGCTGATCAACGCCGAGAAGATCAGCCAATGCCACCTATTGGCAACAAAGGCAATTCGGCACGGCACGCACTGATCTACCTCTTAGAACATCTTCATCATGCCGCCCCTTGCGCCCCCTTGGGGTTGAGGGGGCCAGACAAACAATGTTCCATGATGTTAAGGTTGGGTTGGCATAATAGCCGCCACCCATATTGGTTGGAATGGCATGTTAGGTAGTTGGGCTTGGAGGTTCCGAAGCTCAGCCACCCGCCTGGGCTTTGTTCTGGTGAAACCGGGAAACAAATATCACGACCCCCAATAAGCTGAGCAAATCCCGGCACCATCGGCACCATCGGCATTGGCATTGATTGCCTCTAGGGCCTGGTCCTCAGTAATCTACCACGTACTTGGGGAGCTTCGAGGCGAAAAAACCATGGCGACCTGTTTCATTCTCTCGGGTTCCTTTTCCTCGTTCCAATTGGTAATATCATCGCTACCATTCGATCTCACCGGCAGTCTTGGCCAACTTTTGGAGGTATCATGAAGTTGGAGTTCAGCTGTAGGTGTGGGGTAACCTAGTTTTGTACTGTAAGCGCCTGGAGAAGCTTGGTTTGCAGCTAGTACAGGGGTCTCCAGGCCCCCACTGCGGTAAGCAATGCGCTAAAGCTGAGGTTCTAGGCTCGCTCGTTGAGTCCCAATCAATTGTGATAGGCGATAGGCAACTTTGCTTCCGACTTCCGTCCAAAAATTCTGGAACGCCAGCAAAGCTAGGCGAGCTCCACCAAAGAATTGTAGCCCGCAGAGCTTTGTCGCAAGGATCGAACGACAAGCCCAACACTGAAACCTGTGGTTACTTTCGAAGCCGTTGGAGCGGCACAGCGACCTCAGACTTCAATCATGGCCGACCAAAAGCCGCCCACGGGCGGCGTCGCGCCCGCACCTGCTGCCCTCGCGGCAGCCAACCCGACATCCGCAGCGGCGACGTACAAGGCGCCGAAACCCAACCCGGTCTGGAAAATGATGGGCCTCCCGAACATGCCCAAGAAGCTGCCCGGGCGTAACTGGCTCATCTTCTGGGCCTTCACCGCCACCTTCAGCGGCGCCATCATCTACGACAAGCGCGAGAAGAAGCGGGCGACGGCGCGCTGGAGCCGGGCCGTCGCGCACCTCGGCAAGGAGCCCATCGCGAACCCGGCGCAGCTGCCGCGCAAGCTGACCATCTACCTCGAGAGCCCGCCCTACGACGGCCTGCGCGTGGCGCAGGACCACTTCAGCGAGTACGTCAAGCCGATCCTGGCCGCGTCCGGGCTCGACTGGGAGTTCGTGCAGGGGCGGCAGCAAGGGGACGTCCGCGCCGCCGTGGCCGAGAAGATCCGGCGCCAGCGGCGCGACGCCGAGGGCGGCGAGATGACCGTCACGAACGAGGAGGAGCTCACGAACGAGGAGGTCCTCAAGGTGGTCCGGAAGCGGCACCAGACGCCCGAGTTCGAGGGCGTCAAGGGCGACATCGTCATCGGCCGCCACACGTGGAAGGAGTACATTCGCGGGCTACACGAGGGTTGGCTCGGACCGCTGGTGGCGCCCCCGGAGCCTGCCGCGATAAAACCAGACGCCCCTCCTGCCGATGGAGAGGAGAAGACCGACGAGGAAAAGGAGAAAGAGAAGCCTGCCCGGCCACGGCAGCCCAAACCCTATAATACCACCGACGATTACTCGACATCGTCATTACCGATGTTTATCCCCGCCGAGTTCTCGCCCTCCGCCCCTATCCCGTTCCCCCATGTGCTCGGTTTCATGGGCACCTTCACCCGACTCGGGCGCTTCATGAACCGCCGCTCCATGGCGGACAACATTGGCCGCGAGGTGGCCGCCGTCTGCCTTGCGACGTCGCGGGAGTACCGTCAAGGCGAGAGCCTAGCTGAGTCGGAACAGGCGACCACCCTCCAGGAGGCGGAGAAGGACTGGCACAAGGACGTGTGGAGAGGCGGACGAAGAGCCCAAGGAAGGCGAGGAGGTGCCTGCCACGTCCGCAGAGAAGATCTGGCCGAAACCTGTCGTCCTAGATTCTCGCATAGCGACGCGCATGCGCCGGTTCGAGCTGCAGCCGGAGGACGAGAAGGCAGCGAGAGAGATCGTCATCCCCGAGGCGGAGATCGAAGGTTGGATCAAGGGCAGCCTCCGTGCTCTCTGCCATTGGGTCGTGTCGGACCCGCCGCCGAGACCTTGGTCTTCCCAGGGGCCATAAATGGTGGCGAGCGTAGCATCATGGGCTTGACACGACACAACACAAAGCACACTCAGATATCTGATCTGATTTAAGATGGGGCCTGCAGAACTCATGTTAATAATGTGTAACACTAAGATACCTCTTCTGTACTTCCGAGACTGCTTACAACAGTCATGTACAACAAACAACACCACTGCCGGTGCGGCTACCCAAGCTGATGCATCGCAATCCAACATAGACGGAACTTTGGGGGACATGGACATGTTCTGATAGATGGAATGGGTATGATGATGAAGAGGTTACGCAGAGAAGCGAAGCTCAAACGACTTCACGTATATTACATGTACCTATATATACAGCCACACAACTCCTAACTTCCAATGATACCATAACCGTTTCTCTGCTCTTGCCTTCCTTAATAGCCATGGCATCTTGAGGCTGGCTTCGTTGCATGGTGGACTTTGAAGCATTCTTACTTCTAATCCCAAGGCATTGGCGACACCGTCTTCTCTCTGTAAAAAGTAGTTGTTTTGCGGATACCGACCCCTTTGAGAAATAGGGCCTGGTGATATCCATGAATCTGGCATGAGCTCCGGTTTTGTCTCCTGTCCTTCCCCAATCGAGGTTGTGCTCAAAAGAAGTGGGCAGTTCTGGCGGACTGGCTGTCTCGCTTGGGTTCTCTTGGAGCTGACGGCTGCCTGAGAGTAATACCATCCGCAGTCGTACCAAGCGGAACACCTGGCACTAGAGCATGTAGACAGAGGCAGGCGACAGAGCTCTGCCGTTTGTTATACCGAACGAACGGTCTTTTCCAAGTTGGTAGAAAGCGCGGGGGTTGCATCTGCGCCTCTTGAATAGGTAATAACCATCGAGTGTGCCTCCTCGAGCTTCAGTCGTCGTCATCGTCATCATCTGAGCCATAGGCGACCAGCCCCATTGCGGGTTTTGGGGCGGCTTGCTTCGCGGCGGCTGGCGGCTTGGTGGCCTGCTCCGCCTTGGGCGCAGGACTGGTGCTGGAACTGGATGCGAGCGGTGTCTTGGTAGCACCATTGGCATCCGCGTTCTTGTTGTTCGTTGCGCCCTTCTCCTGCGCGCCCTCGCTCGTCGACTTGCGCTTGAGGCCCTTGAAGAGCACCTCCTTCTCCCGCTTCCTCTTCCGGCCCGCGCCGCCTGCCGTCGCCCCCACCCACTCGCTCGCGAGATCCTCCGTCACCACGACCTCTTCCTCCACCTGTTTCTCCGCTTCATCGGGGTTTCCCGTCTTGTTCTGCTGCGCCTGCCGAAACTTCCCCAGCCCTTCCTCGAGCTCCCGCCGCTTGCGCGCCTCCTCCTGCCGCTCCTTTTCCTGCACCTCGTCGAGGAAGTCCACCTCATCGTCGTCGAGCGCCCGGAACTGGTTCCGCAGCCGGCTCGCCTCCTCGAAGGCCGCCTGCTTCGCCGCCTTGTTCGCTTGCAGCACGTCGAACAACGACTTTTCTTCACCGCCGCCTTCGGTGTTGGCGCGGCGCGTCGCTTCGCGCTGGGCGCGGGCGGCGTCGAGCTCGGCTTGGACGCGGGCCCATTCGGCGGCGTTCTTGCTGTTGCTGGTGGTGTTGTTGCTGCTAGAGCTCGAGTTCGAGGTCGAGGGCTTGGCGTTGGTGACGGCAGTGGTTGACGAGGAGGAGGAGGTGGAGGGGGCTACTGGCTGTGAATTCGCTGCGACGGCGGCGGCAGGGGTGGTGGACGTTTTCTCGGCGGCGGCGGTTGTGTCGCCAGGTAGCGTACCGCCCGAGACGAAGCGGGACGACATTGCTGGGGAAGATGAGAGAATGCGCGATCAATCAGAGAAGGTGAAAATTGTAGTCAAGGTTCCGGGCCAGAGCACATGCAATTGGACATCATGGGATTTGGTCGCAGGAATGTTTTGTAGCTTGAACGTTCCATGCGCGGACTAAAATTCAGGTGTTGGACTAAAGTCTGGGGAACCACCCCACACCCCTGGACACATTGATCCCTGAAGCCCGAAGATCTCAACTCTCAGTAGGACCCAATCCAGGGTCCTGCTTCCAGCTTACCTACTTACTTACTTATTCTTACTGATACAAGCTGATGCAGATCACGGAACTTGGAGGTGCCAACAATCCAGTGTTGAGGTATTGGCATCAATGGTTGATGATTGCCCACGAGTGACATAGGACGTATTCACCTACGTAAAGTACACAAACTGCAAGATAGGGGCTGCTGCTGCTGCCGCCGCCGCCGCCGTGGTTGGCGTCGCCCATCGCCCGTGCTAATTGTTTGAAGCCGAGAAAAGCTGTGGAAAGGGGAAGAAGCAGGCACGGATTTTCAGTGAGATTATTTTGGTCGATTCGTTTCTTCCTGTATCCTGCGCGCGATTGCCTCTTGGGTTGGCCGAAAATGGGGCCTTCACTCACCCAACTTAACATTGAACGCACATTAACCTCTCGTAGTCCTCCGCCGCGGTATCGAAGATATACTCGTCGAGCTATAACTCACGGCAGCATTCAAGAAGGCGCAGTCCAAGCGGCCGCACTTCTGGAGCGTCCGGTCCGTGTTGGCCTCGACCTCGGCCTCGTCGGTGACATCCGCTGCTTATGGGCAGGATGCGCGACTTTGGCGTCTTCTTCGTGCAGATCCAGCGCCGCCCTCAACTCGGAAACGGCCCGGTCCAGTGCCTCGGCGCGGATGTCGACCAAGCTGAGATTGGCGCCCTCCTGCAGCATCCGGGTCGCAGTCTCCACGCCGATTGTTAGCGGCGGCCCCGGTGATTAGGGAACGTCTTGCCGAGAAGACGCTGTGCGGAGGGGGATCTAGACACTTCCATGTCTTTGCGTAACTGCGACGCAGGTAAAGACGCAAGGCGCTGCTGTGACAGGTACATGTTGATGAGACTGCTTGCTTGCTTCAAAGACTTTTCGAATTTGAGAGACTCCCGCCAACACGGGGCTCTGCAAGTCTCGCTCGCTCAAATTCACGGCATCCTAGTGGGATCATGCAAGTGATCAGCCGCCTTTCACCCCGGTTCTATGCCTTGGGTTACTCCAAGAATTTTAGATCTGCGTGCAAGCCTGTCTATTATCCCTTCCTGCTTCATCAAGCTTGGGGGTTGTGTACTTTCCACACCATAGCTCAGGGAATGCAACACAAGAAAGTCTCTGCTTGGGGCTGGTCTCCTTTGCTTCGCCTGACTGCGGATCATGGTTAAGATGGTTGTCAACGTTCTCCCTGAATTGCCATCCTACGGCCACTGCCGATTCCATAAAGCAAGATTATGCGCCTCGATAAAGGGGGTAATTTGCAGATTCGTAGAATTTGGGAAACCCAAGTGCACGTCTAAGGCAAGGCATATTATGGTAGTTGGTTTTGGGCATAGGTACACGCAACCGTCGGCTGCAGCGATTCTGATGCAAATCTCGTATTTAGTCACCGTAGAGCAGCTAGGAAGGATGCAGTGCTGACAGGTTAGGGGTCGAAAAGTGGTCGGCCATCCAACCAGCCAGCCTGGCAGCAAACCATTCATTTGTTCTAGGCAGCTTTTCCAGAAACTATAATACTTTTAGGGGCCTTTTTATATCGGTTGTCCATTGGCAGTCGAAACACGCATACTATACCGTTACGGGTTGGTGATGTTGGAGTATCTGTTCGCATGGGTGAAATAACAGAGCTGCTTGGAGAGGTTTTGTGCATCGGAAGCAATCCGGCACTCAAAGGCGCTTTGGCGGAGTGGTTAACGCGATGCCCTGCTATGTTCACTGTTGTGGGTATTGAGGTAGGCATTTCCTTCGGGAGCGCAGGTTCGAATCCTGCAGGCGTCGCTCTTTGATTAGCAAGTTGTACAACGACTGGTTTCTCTTTTTGCTTCGTTCCCAACTCTTGACTTTTGTTCAAGTTTATCTGTCACGTAGAACTTTCCTTTTCCCCCATTAAAAGGGTCACTACCTGTCTGGCTATTATACATGCGTACCTACCACCCAACCCACACTCAATTTATTCTTAGTGAAATGTCAAACCAAGGCAGACACCATTACAGTGAGCCATGCAGGTAGGGCGTTACGGGCGTAGGGAGTGTGAGGCTTTGACAACGGTTAATCAAGGCTGTACTAGCCGGAGAGACTACCTGTATCATGCACTCATATCTGCCCTTCTCTTACTCGCAAGGAGAGCCCGTCTAACTAATGGCGGTTGCATTAATACTTGTGTATTCTAAAGTGTCATTTGATCTAAATTCCTGGATATCTAAAGGGGCCTCATACCACTTATTTGCTTTTCATTATTAACCCCTGTCCGTATTTGTCCACTCCTTTTAATGCTCTGTGTCGTAGGTGTGCGCGGGGTCAAGAGCTCAAGGTTGTTCTTCCTGGCAGAGTTGCACTACCAAAGTCAGAATTGCAGGTTGGAACCATAACACGAGTTGATACACTCAGCGGGCCGTAATCGACTTGGCCTCCAGCGTTCCGAATCCAGCTGCCAAAGTCCTGAAGCCTGAAGAATATTGCATATGTACCTAGAAATGCACAACACACCTCAGTACAGGTGCGTAACTGAGCAGCTTCGCCGATCCACCTGTCACCGCTCTCAATAGTTTCTATTTGTAGTTATTAGCGGTGCTCTGGGCAATAAGACGACAGTTGATATGGCTGACGACGTGGTGTGGATCAAAGCGGGTACGTCATAGAGCCATAGAGCGGATGGTTTCTGGATGGTCACCCAAACTTCGACCCCGGTCGTGCAGTACGCCCTGAACGCGGCGTGTAAGTGAGACGATCTAGCATGATAGGAACCCTTGACCCCTCCTTTTTGAGCAGAGCCTTTGAGCCTCGAATCGAGCGAGTGCCAGAGTGCTTTGCTTTTAGCTATGGAGAAGTGGCTGCTGCTTCCTCGTACAAAACCCAAAAGGGCTGCCTGGTCAGGCTCTCCTTTGTTGATCCCATTCTTCTGCTTCCCCTCCCCCTGAAGTTTGTCTAGGGACTTAAAGTAGCGTACCTCTTCGAATCGAATCGAGTGTTTCAACCAAGACAACCACATCCTCCCCAGGACAACAACAATACACACACACGTATCAACACATCCAATACTCACACTAGATACACAATGGCCGCCGCTCAACCCGAAGTCTGCCCCGTCGTCGGCACGACGAACAGTACCCTGCCCCCCTCGCACCCGGACATCGACATGTCGAAGCCGGGCCAGACCTGCCCCGTAGTAGGCGCCAAGACGGAACACCATTCGTCGCTGCACAAGCACCCCAACGTCGAGCTGCCCGCGGGGCGCCTCGGAGAAGCCCGACGCCGGCAAGTGCCCCGTCATCACCAACAAGACGGTCAACGAGGCCAAGAGCCAGGCCATGGACGACAAGGTCTGCCCCGTCGTCGGCTCCGTCACCACCATCCTGCCGCCCGACCATCCGGCCACGGCCGGCAAGGGCGACGACGCCGAGTGCCCCGTCACCAAGGCCAAGCTCGGCCACCACAAGGACAAGGTCACCGAGCACCCGAGCGTGGCGAACGCGGCGCCCGGTGCCGTCTGCCCCGTCGTGGGACATGCTTAGGTCACATTAAGGGAGCAGAAGAAGAATAAGAAGCTAAAGGTGGAGGAATAGGCACGACGACGTATTGTACTGCTTACTTGATTGCTTGGACTCGGATAACGAAGCGCATTGATTTTGAATTTCATCATGGGATGGATGACATCGATTGATTTCCAGGTAGTCACGGTGTTTATGGATGTACTCCGGTGCGATGACCCTTTCCCAGACAGTCACAGATTACTGAGCATCATCATCAGAATGGTGTCTCACTTCGTGCTGTACTGAGCCGATCAGGCTATGTCATCCTTTGTTCGAGTTTTGGGGTGTTGCGTCTATCCGCGCTTCCTTGACTTCTACGTAGCAATAAATACAGGCTCTGTCAAGCCATCCTAGCAGTGGAAGAACATGGATTTCAGTGAGTGCGCTTCGACACCATCACCTATCACCTGCAGACATTATTCTGAAGCTACTGAAGCACCACTGGACTTTGTGCCTGTGTTTCCAGGATGAGAACCACAACCTGATGTGCTTGGCCACTCATATCGATCTGATTACATATGTATATTATTAGTAACAAGTAATGGGAAACTAGAGAAACCACAACTTTCCCATACTTTTACAATTAGCAGCGGTTTTCGAGCCGTTTTGACAGGTTGTGTTGTGGGGGTGTTCTGCAACGGGCGGACGATCCAAGACGATGCGGGACACCTCGAACCCCCCCGTTCCTCCCCCCACTGACACTAACCCAAACCTCCCCCCAAAGGCTGCCAAAGCCGAGACCGGTAAAGTGGTTACCGAAAGAAGTGGACGACAATGAGTCGACCTGCCCCGAAACTCGCGATGCCTGTCTTTCCTTCCCTTCCGTTCAGGCCAATCGACACAGGTTGTAAACTTTATATATTCTATTCCCTATTTTTTCTCTACATTCGCGGGAGGAGAATATATGACGGCGTCATCGGGAATCCGGGAAACAATTGAGAGCCCACGTGAAGGCGAAAGTGACGTAGCTAGCCTTCGACTACCCCGAGCTTCGCGTGCGACAAAGGCCCGAGAAACATCGAAAGGAGGCCGCTCGGATAGTAACAAGGGACCGAAAGGCTTCATTTAATTGGGAGTCAAGAAAGATGTTCAATCGCAGCCTAGTGCGCGCCAGCCATGGCCTCAAGACCTTCCCACGGACGATTGGGCGGTGCGGGCGATTCCAGCGAGCTTACTCTATGGCCGCCGACGCAAGCAGCTCTTCGCTGCCACTGGCAGGATACCGCGTCCTGGATATGACACGGGTTTTAGCAGGGGTGAGATTCTAAATTGTTACTGTTATATGGATCTTATGGTATATAGGAAGCTCCAGTGCGCTGACAGCACCCTCTCTATTCCGCAGCCGTACTGCACACAGATCCTGGGCGACTTAGGGTAGACCACCCACCCATTTCATATCCTAGCTCTCGGTCGAGTCCGAAACAAGCCCAGCAGCAGTCGGCTTACAACAACACAAGTGCAGAAGTGATTAAGATCGAGCACCCCGTCCGCGGCGATGACACGCGCGCCTGGGGCCCGCCCTACGCCTCGTACACGTCCGAGTCCGCGCACGATGGGCCCGGCGAGTCCGCCTACTTCCTCGCCGTGAACCGCAACAAGAAGTCGCTGGGGCTCTCGTTCCAGCACCCGGAGGGCGTCGAGATCCTGCACAAGCTAGCGGCCGAGTGCGACATCCTGGTGGAGAACTACCTGCCCGGCAGCCTGGCCAAGTACGGCCTGGACTACGAGACCCTGCGGGGGATCAACCCACGGCTCGTCTACGCGAGCATCACGGGCTACGGCCAGACGGGGCCGTACGCGAGCCGCGCGGGCTACGACGTCATGGTCGAGGCCGAGTTCGGGCTCATGCACATCACGGGCGCGCGCGAGGGGCCGCCCGTCAAGGTCGGCGTCGCGGTCACGGACCTGACCACGGGGCTGTACACGAGCAACAGCATCATGGCGGCGCTGCTGGCGCGGGGAAGACGGGCCGCGGACAGCACATTGATGTGGCGCTTAGCGATTGCCAGACGGCGACGCTGGCTAACATTGCGAGCAGCTGTCTGATCAGCGGGAAGAAGGACACGGGCCGGTGGGGTACTGCGCATCGTGAGTTACGTCTGGTTTTTCGGATTTTCTTCCTCGCCTCATTAAACCTTCTTTGGGAGTGTGTCCAAATGGTCTGGCCTCGCTAACAACAAGTCTTAGCTTCCATCGTTCCCTACAAGTCGTTCAAGACGAAAGACGGCGATATCCTGTTGGGCGGTGGTAACGATAGGCTCTTTGGTATCCTGTGCGACGGCGTCGGGCGACCCGAGTGGAAGACGGACCCCAAGTACGCGGTCAATGCGCAACGAGTCGCCAACCGCAACGAGTTGGAAGCGAAGATCGAAGCCCTCACCGCGGGCAAGACGACCAGTGAGTGGCTCGACGTCTTCGAGGGCAAGGGCATGCCCTACGCCGCCGTCAACGACGTGCAGGGGACCCTGAACCACGAGCACACCCGAGCCCGCAACATGGTTGTGGAGATGGAGCACAACGAGTGCGGGCCAATCAAGATGGTCAACACGCCGATCAAGTACTCGGAGAGTACGCCCTCGATCCGCACACCACCGCCCACGCTGGGCCAACACACGGACGAGGTGTTGGGCGGCATCCTGGGGCTCAAGCCTAGCGAGATCGAGGGGTTGAAGGCCAAGGACACTGTTCGATGATCGCGCCTAGATGCCTAAACGTAGCCGCGCCTCCACCCCCAAAGCGAAGTGGACGCTTACCTCGTTTATGAGATTGATGGGATTCGGTTGGGGGAGGACCAACTAAGCAATCCTGCACTTTCAATATGCACAAGCTGGGCTGCCAGAGTGCCAAGTCGTTTAGTTGGAACCGGATGCAAGCGAAATTCCAATACAGCCGCCTCGTGTGTTTGCATGAAATGGCATATTTGTATGCCAAGTAGGCAGTGTTAGTTGGTACTTGTCATGCGACTCTCAGGCTCTGCCTTACATATAGACCTGTCAATACTTGCACTAGCCTACATATTACCCTACCTACCGGGCCACGGGCCGGGTCTCGACTAAATTGCGGTGTTGGTGATGGTGGTGCGGGACGGTAATACCCACTGCCTCAAAAATTATATGATTTGGTAACACGGTTGCTGCAGGTAAGGTAGCATTTCGTCACTGCGCCCTCAGGTGTGTCTGGTCTGCCGTACCATCTAGGTGGTGTGGTGCATGCAGGGCCAAGCAAGCAACCGCGGCCACCTGAGCGAGTGTTTTCTGCCGTACCACGATGGAGAATGAGTAACTCACTCACTCTCATACTCACTTGCATCCGCGTCAAATTGCAAATTAGCACATTCGGCATATTGGCCCAATGAGCATAGGCTTTCCTAAGCCATCATGTACGGATTGAACGGTCATGACCCATGTGGCTTCAAGAATGTGGAAGGATTGCAAGGGCTGCAAGGGCCCCAATGTCCTATTGAATTTAAGCCTGGGGCTGTACCCATTCGGAGTGATTACGTGAAGTTGTTTTGGGAGGATGAAGGATCAGATTCCGCGAGAACCCGATTTCAACAACCTGGTCTCATTGTCCCTCATTCAGCTTAGCCTGCCCTGCTGATCAAGAAAGCCTACCTGCCCGCCTGCCTGTCTTGGGTTCGTCTGCCCCAGCCAGCTGAACATACGATCTTCGCCTATGCGGGAAAGGGAAAGGGTGTTCGTCGATCCTTGCATCGCGCGATTGCGATTGCGCCCCAATTCCCCTCGTTGTTTTTTGCTCTTTTCTGCGCTTACTGGGGCCGCGCCTGTTGGGCCAATTGGTTTTCGTCGTCCTGCTACCACTATCTAGCCTAGGGAACAGGGGGGCCCGGCACGGCAAGGGATTGATGCAGCCAATTATAGAAATCGTGGGGCGTGATTACTGGGCGCGGGCGTCCTTCCCTTCTTTCCCTTCGCCGATGGGAAAAGTGCCCTGAGTGAGAGTGAGGGGCCCTTCAAGGCAGAGAGCAAGGGAAGAGAGGTTCGTCTAGGCCTCGTATATCCCATATGCCCCCGTCTAAGTAAGACATGGATATAGTAGTAGATGCAGGTGCATGGATTATGTCGATGGATGGAACCACACACACCATCACCAACAACAACACAGTAGGACCGAGCGATCCCATGACATAACCTGGCTTATACCTGGGATCGAATATGTATTTGAGTCCACCTCCTCCCCCGCGGCACAGCTGTGGATAGTAACTCTGGAGTATTCGTCATTCTTGGTCGGAGGGATTCACTCCAATATTTCTACTTTTCCTCCACACTCCTGAACCTGCACATCATCCACGCTTACGATCCTTTGTGCTGTATCCTACCTCACGTACACTGCCAGAATTCCTACACAGGGTCTTTCATACGCGGGGTGGTCCTTCCCGTGTCCAGAGTCACCCGTCTTACAATACATAATGTTTATACCTACGCATTGTGGTTGCCCCAGGGCAATGGCACCAACAATACGCATGTTTATACCTACGCATTGTGGTTGCCCCAGAGCAATAGCACCAAGAACAGGAGAAAACGTTGCCGAGAACGACGCGTTCGCGGGCCCCAATAGCGCGGCAGGGGAGAAGCCGGCAGCATTACTCACGCCGTGGGTGATAATAGCCATCACCGCCGCCTCGTTCCTCGCCGCGACCTTCGTCGGCTTCGTCGGCGTCAGTCTCCTGCGGCGAAGGCAACGCCATCGTCAGCGTCTCGGCGCCAATGCCGCCGCGGCCGTGAGACAGCACAACAACAAGTACTACTACCACCATAGTCGAGAAGGCAGCTACGAGCGGCCGTGGCCTAGCCCGAGTAAGAGCCACTACCACCAATACCAACAACAGCCCGAGGAGGCGGCGGCAGAGCTGCAGCGGTCGCAACTGATCGGCAAGTCGCGGGCGAGCCGGGAGTCGTGGGGCTCTTTTGACGGGTCGGTGGTGGTGGCAGATGCCACATGTCTGCAACGGCAGCAGCAGCAGAACATTTTCTCGAAACCGCACTCTTACACGGCGGTTTCTGCCTATGACCATCACCGCCACCACTCCACATCATCAAAAAGTACTACTGTCGGAGGAGGAGGAACCGCGGCGAGGAGGAATCACGACCGGTACTGCCATAGTGATGATTATGACAGTGAAGACGAAGAATTCGAATCGGCGCCGAAGCAGTCCATGTCCTCCAGTGACTGGAAGGAGCTGGAGGCGCAAGACGGACGGTTACGATCCTCGAGCCTGCAGGATCCGGCGACGCTGGGTCGGGGCCACCCGGCCTTCTCGCCGGAGCTGCAGCGTGCCCAGTTGCCTGCCCGGCTGCCCAGGACGCTGGTTGTGACTGATCTTGCTGGGCGCAGAGCTGCGCCATAATTGCCCCCAAGTCTTACCTCTTCTTGACATAAGTACCGGGATTGTCATATATGGTGTGCTGAGTATGCGTTTACTTACCCTGATTGTGAAATCGGATTGAGCTGTTTGGAGTTTGGGGCATCTTGGATGGCGTTTGATAGGGTATCAAAATGGGTTTCTTCATGGCATTCAGACAGGGCTTGTTTGATCAATCGGCGTTTCCTGGGATATGGAGAGAGAGAGATCCTTTCAACCGGGCGTTGGAGTTGGCAGAGTTAGATCGATTATATTATTATGTGTTTGGTGGGTCAACAGGGAATTTGATCGTTTACCCAGGCGGGAGAAGCTCATGGTAGCAGCAATAGCAATAGTAAACAGCTTCGAGTAAAAAAATAACAAAGAAATCACTTACTCCATTTACTAGCGTCGGTGCTTTCTTTGTTGTATTCACTGCCTGGCAGTGTTTGATAAGGCTTTCTTCCTCATTTTTCTGTCAACCGTCAATCGTCAATCGCGAATCTGATTGATGTCTTCCATGGGTTTCAGTACTTGCTTTTGGTCCTTCTCGCCTTCACCATCTCCTTCTCAGCAACTTCTCTCTCTCTCTCTCTCTAGGCCTTGAAGCAGTCATACTGCTTATCAAGCCAAGAAGCTTTCAGTGCTGTGCACAGCATTGACTGGAAACTGTTGCAATTGACACGAAATCATACACTGTTTCGGTACAAGTAAGTCACTCCTCACCAGTTATTTCCATGTCGTCTATTCCCATTGCCTGTTGTTGTTCAGTGCCAGTTACCCAGCAAGAGAGCACTCACTGGATGCCACTGGATGATTCCACTTTTCAATCAAATTGATCCACACATTTCCCAATTTAGCCCCGTCCCCAGAAGACGGTCCAGCTGACTCATCCAAAAAATAGCGCCGAGGCAGCAACGTCCATCTTTGGACAACTGATCTGCTTCTACTGAGGTAAGCTGTTGACAATTCTTTCCATTTCCATCCCCATCGCCATCGCCATCAACCCAGACCAAAACAAACCACACTCGTTGAACAAAAGCAAATACACTCTCTCCGAATCTGCGACCTATATATATCCTACCGACCGACGCGAACTGATCAAAATGGCAGTTGCGAGCGGTGCAGCCGACGCCAACATGATGGGCAACATGGCGGGCGGCGCCCGTCTCAAGGCGGCTACAAGGAGAACCTGAACGAGATCCTGGTCTGTCCCGACTGTCAAATCAGCCCCGCCAATCTTATGGAGGAGTTCTCGGCCGGCGACATGGTTTGTGGTGACTGCGGCCTGGTTTTGGGTGATCGCATCATCGACACGCGATCCGAGTGGCGCACTTTCGCCAACGACGACCAAGGTGGCGATGATCCTTCGCGTGTCGGTGACGCCATGAACCCGCTCCTGAACGGCTCCCAGCTCGAGACAGGCATCGCTTTCGGCGAAGGCAGCCGCGCGCGCGAGCTGCATCGCGCCCAGAACCGCTCCCAGAACGACAAGGCCACCAAAGGCCTGCTCAATGCCTACCGCGAAATCTCGACGCTTTGCGACAACATCGAAATCCCCAAGGCTGTGCAAGATAGCGCCAAGCATATCTTCAAGATGACCGACGATGCGAAGCTGTTTAAGGGCAAGCCTCAGGAAGTTATTGTCGCCGGTTGCATCTTCATCGCCTGTCGCCAGGCCCAGGTTTCCCCGGACGTTCCGCGAGATCTTCGCCTTGACCAACGTCTCCAAGAAGGAGATCGGTCGCACGTTCAAGCAGCTCGAGAAGTTCTTGCAGGGCCACCGCGAGAACAACACGGCTAGCTCCCTCCTCAACCCCCTCGACAGCTACGAGAACACCAACACCACCAGCGCCGAGGACCTCTGCGGCCGTTACTGCAGTAACCTCAACTTCCTCAACCCGCACCAGATGGAGAAGATCTCCAAGGCACTAGCCCAGAAGAGCTCCACGGTTAAGAACCTGGCTGGACGTTCGCCTCTGTCGGTCGCCGCCGCCTGTATCTACATGGCTTCCAACCTTATGGGCGAGCCCAAGAGCACACGCGATATTGCGGCTGTGGCGGGTGTGAGCGACGGTACCATCAAGACGGCCTACAAGTTCCTCTACTCGGAGCGCGAGGCTCTGATCGAGCCGTCGTGGCTGAAGCCGAAGGGCGCTGGCGATTTGAGCAAACTTGACCAATTAGTCGTTGGTGGGATCGAAAGCCACACGACGCCGACTGCAAGAATACGCAGCGATCTATGCAGATGGTTTGGGTGGTTTAGATGGTGGCAGGGCGGCCGACCCGGATGCCCGGCCCTATATCGAGGAGCTGCTTCAAGACGAAGCACTCTTCGAAGAGTTTGAGGCTCTACGACTGAAGAAAAAATAATGGATGGGCGTTATTTGATTTGGAGTACCGGAGTTAAGTCGTTACCGCAGCAACTTTGATGCATGAGGGTGATTCCATTTGCAAACTCGCACTGCTGGTTCTACTACACGTCTCTTTCTTCTCCTATCACCACTTGTTGTTGCCGTTCAGGGATATGGCTCCATCGGCAACATTGATCTCGTCATCGGCATCGCTGATATCATCGGCAGTTGATTCCATGAACTCGACACTATGGATAGTGTCATCGGCGGCCTTGGAATTGGCAGTAGCACTCTTGAAACATAGAGCTACGCGACGGTATCGTCTTTGCGTACACGACCTGCCCCTTTTCCTGATACATTTTCGGTCTTTGATTGAATGCGTTGTTCCCCTCGACAGCCTTCTGCTGCAAGATTGTTACTACAGGGAACTGGAAAGCTAGCGTCTTGGGATCTTCCCCTGATGATATCTCATAGATGCAATGAAATGCATCTTGGTATCTGATCTGATGGTTTTCGTGTCGTGTGAATTGCGTTTTTTTCGGTTGGTGTCCTTCGAGGTGCTACGAGTGCACAAAGTCCGGTACAATGTCCGTGACCAGTGTACACGTACTAGGCATTTGGTCATATGGCAACGCCAGCCGCTGGATGATGATGCGAGTCGATGGGCAATATTGGATACACGTGGTATGGAAATGCAGAATGGATGAGAAAACAGCTTGTGGCTCTGCTTCTCGATTGCCGAGCCGATCAGGTGCGCGTTTGGACTTTTGGAATTATTGCTTGGCTGCATTGCTTGATAGAGCTAGAGATTGCACATAAACTGTTGTTGCTGTAGACAGTAATGAGATTTGATGATACCCCAGTTTTCTTTCGGGTTATTCTTCCGTCAAAGTGCTATAGTGGCCATTCGCAGTCATTCAGCATTTCATCTCCATTTGGGAGTGTCTTGGGATGCATGTGTGCAGGACTGATTCCAGCTATGTGGCCTCATGTCTTCTTCAACACTCGACCATGACTTGAAGTCTCGCAGCAAATGAAACACGATCTATTACAGGCGACTGGGAATATACAAGGCTCGCACAGTGGCGACGGACTTGAAGAGAACAAGAAAAGAAACGAAAAATTGATCCCGAAGGGGGTCGAAAAAGTGACCGCAGAGGGAGTTGAACCCTCTTGCCTTTAAGTAAATGCATAATGATACTACCGCTAGGCTACAACAGCCCGGTCAATGGAGGTATGGTTAATCTAGATATATAAACCCTTCGTTGTGGTAGTGGTCCCCCTATTCAAGCTTTGAGGTTGCTGTGGTTCTTGAATGTGGCGGCGGCGCGGTGGCCACACAATCTTTTTTCTGCGGGTTCTGTATATTTCAGTCATTGTGTTTCTCTTCTTTGGCTTGGCGTATGCCTGAGGGCTGGAAGGCCGGAAAGAGTGGCACGCTGCAGGAGCCGCAGCCGTTTCAGGGGTTCAAGAGAGATGCTCGGTCGTGACTTTGCAGCATCTAGGGCACCTGTTTTCCAAGTCGAGGGAACTCGCTCCATTCAATCATACGACACAGAAGATGGTCTGGTCTGTACATGTACATGCTCCCAAGCCGGCATATCAGGGGCTTGCTTCCTTGTTTCCAGTCAATAATAGGCAACCTATCCTTCGAACAGAGCCGACATATCAGTAAATAATGATAGCTTAACTCGAGGCTTTACTTGGTACAGTACGGTAATGGAAATGGCTGGAACCCCCCTTATATATATCTCGGTGTGGAGCATAAAGCCCCTATATCCATTGCAGGTATGTCAAAGGTCACGGTACATGTGCTGTAGACATATGAACGCTTGCTCAAGTACATTACATCAACAGTATGAGATGAGGGCTCGATAGCCTTTCTTCGGGTTGAAATGTTTTTGTGTGTCATCCATTGAACTGGTCTATCTATTCTATCATCCAAACGCCAAACGGCCAAATAAGGAAGTGGTGGCAGGTCTTGCTTGCTCTGCTCCCAACCACCACTGCCACCGCCAAATCCCCTCCTCCTCCTCAATATCCTTCATTCCCGGCAGTGGTTCGCGACGTGGTCGCAGTCGGACGTGTCCGCGGCCACGGGAAAGTTCGCCTTGTACTTCATCAGCGTCTCGCGGAAGCGCAGGGGCCGGCGCCCCGTCAGGCGCTCGACGACGTCCGACGTCTCGAGCATGTAGCCCCGGGCGACCATCTCGCCGCAGCAGAGCAGATCCTCCATGCAGAGCTTCATGGGCAGCCCCGAGAAGTCGCCGGTGGCGGCGTCTTCGGGCAGGCCCCGGTCGGCCCACCACCGCCGCAGCTCGGCGTCGGGCATGTCGATGAACTCGCACTGGTAGCCCGTCTGGTCGCAGATCCAGTCCATGATCTGGCCGTCCGTAACCGCCTCGGGGCCCGTCACGTGGTACACTTTATTGGGCTGCCCGCGGCCCAGCAGCAGCGCCGCCAGCACGCGGCCGCAGTCGTCGCGCGCCACGTAGGCCGCGCGCACGTGGTGCGTGTTGTTGAGCCACGAGTCGCCGCAGAAGGGCCAGGAGGGCACGAACAGCTCGGCGATGTTGTCCTGGTACAGGTAGTTGCGCTGGATGTTGTACTCGAGCCCGGACGCCTTGATCAGCTTCTCGATGCGGGCGTGGTCGCGCGGCAGGAAGGGCAGGTCCTCCTCCTTCTCGACCTCCAGGCCCGCGCCCACGAACGAGGTGTAGCAGAGGCGGCGCACGCCGCACTGCTGGGCGGCCTCGATGACGCGCGCCGCCTGCTTGGGGCGGTCGCCAAAGGCCCAGGTCGACACCATGGACACGGCGTCGGCGCCCTGGAAGACGGCGAGGAGGCTGGCCGTGTCGTCGTAGCTGGCCCCGGCGACCTCGATCCCCTTGGCCTGCCACGCCTCCAGGCTCTCCTTGGGGATGTTGCTGAGCTTGTAGGCTGTGAAGACGAGCTTGTCTTCGGGCTTGGCAATCTCGGCGGCAAAGGCGGCGGCGGCGCTGCCGAGCTTGCCGTCCGCTCCCGTCAGGACGTATTTAGGCATTTCCTGCTTGACTCAATGGCGGGATTGCCGTGGTAGATAGAGGGGGTGTTGATGTCTAGTGTATATGCTTGGAATATGTGAAGAGTGAAGTCTGGACATCCAGTGATAGCTGAGACCGCCCATGGCCGGCATCCCAACAACTTTTATAGCAGTGTATTTGCCTCATGGTGCGTATGCTGTCATGCGGCTGGTCTTCAGGTCCCTCCTTGGTTAGCGATATTCATGGTGTGATGCGTGTTGGTAGCAGCTAGAATATCCTCATCAGCCCACGTATCCTGAAATGGCGTGTTGCCGCATGCAGGAAAAGCCCACCGTGCATTGGCCAATCGTAGCCGGTTCCAGTGGTCGGCACTCGCCGCAAAGACCCCTGGGCACCCGACGGCAGATCATCAGTCAGTCAATCGGTTGTTGTCCATTGATTTGCATCGATCGGATCCGAAGCATAACTTGTTGCACCCTCTCTCACCTCCCACCTTCCACTCAATCACAGATCAAATCCCGTGTTATGGAGATGACTTGACGATGGTTTTCGCCCGTCGGGAATAAAAGGCCGAGGACTTACTTTTACTTCGGTCGAATTCACACAAGACGCCGATCTGGATGAATCATACGATGTTTTTCTCCACCTCGCACGGCCAGATGGAACAATGAGCGTCGACGTATTTTGCACTGGCGACGGGCGTTGCCTCCGACCAGTACACTTCCAAACAACCGCAGATGCCTTCTCTGCGATTGGCCCTTCGTGATTTCCCGGAGCCCTCTGCGGCAAAACCCTCCACCCCAGCCATGGTAATCATTCTAGAATTTCAGCTCCGAGCAGTATCTCCGAGGCAAGCTAAAGCTGCAGGGCCAACTGTCAAATTCAGATAAGATCTCAGGAACATCCTGCCGAGGGTAACACTCACTCCACGACGGGTAGGGGCAGCGGTATTTGGGGCTTAAACCGATCTCCGAGTATGGCTGCGAGACTCAGGTCCACCCCCATCCGGCATCCATCTCGGCTATCCAAGACGTGGAGGGTGAATGGCTGGACTCCTGCTTGGGAGAGCCATCTTCAGTCATTTCAGCATTCTGAAGTTATGCATCGTCCTTGATCTTGGTTATGTGTTGGCCACAAGATAGGTCGGCCAAGAAGACGGCGGGTACCGCCAGATGCCGAGCCACCCCGACGCTCTCCGGCCTCGAGGCTAACAGAGCGCCTGTGAAGGGACTTGAGGACACCCAGGATTCTAGAAGCATCGGGACACATTGGAAGGACACGCCGTAGATGCCCTCCGCATGTGTGCAATCCCAAGGCCGCTGTTCGTCTCTATGTTGGATACGACGTCAAAGTCGGGTGCGCTGCAACACGGCGACAATGGCTCAAGGGAGTAAGTCTATGCGTTGGGGGAGGGGGTGGGGGGGGGGGGGGGCAGAAAGCCTGGGGACGGATGCGTCAGCTCGGCGCATCGCAGATTCTACTGGTTTGTAAATACCAGGAGTCTGGGGCGCCACCGCCGAAAGGAACCAAGTGGTGCATTTGGAGTCGTGCCCAAGACCCCAACTCGGTGGAGAGCGTCCAGCACACATACACACACACACATACAGCTCTTTGGGTCACAAGATGCTGGGCTCTCAGTGGCCTGCCGCTTTGAGAGGTTGTCAAGACAGGGACTGGGGTTACTCCGCTCTCCCCCATAGTCTACCGCCGTGCCTTGCATCGTCACATGTCACCTTGGATTTCGGAGCTTCAACCCCATATAGTTTTTGAAGTTTGTGGGAATTTGACGGCTAACCAAGTGGTGACGTCGCATGCCACGAGGTACACATGACTGATAAATGCCAGCCAAGGTGTGTCCAGGGCAATACTATCATATCGGGAGAGCCCCGGTATCCACCGAACAGGCTATGTGCGTGCAAACTCCCCCACACTCGCTTTTTCTTTCCCCCTTCCCCGCAAATTATTTTATCCCGATACCAATACCGGACTATATATAGAGGAGCACCAATCAGAGGCCCCCACCCCTGCCCAAAGGTATGTCCCGGACCGTTTCGGGCCAAGGGTCCTGACAAGAGACTCGAATCAGGTTTTTGTGGTCACGACCTGCCCCGTGCCAGCCAAAGCCGTGATTGAAGTAGGGTCTGCGTAGCATTCATCGCGGCGACTAGTCATAGCCCAGGTGGGTATTTCATGCCTTGGTTGCATCAAAAGAAATGATGCTGTTTCGTTCGCCCTGTTTCGTTTTAGACGATGGCAGATTAGATGCCCAAACGCTCGGCCGAACCCTGCCTTGGAAAGGGCCGGAAGGTGAAATGCCGGGGTCCAAGAAAGAGAAAACAAAAGTGTTACATATATAGGGGAGGCGCCGTAGACCCCTTGACGTATGAAACAGGTTCGGTCGGCTTGCTATGTAGTTACTGCTCACATTCATTTTCATCCCAACTCTTCACGCTCCCTTCTTTGGACCGTCCGTCCGTCCCCCTTCTCTAAACCACGCCTTCCCCGATGATGCAGATCTGCCGGGCCGCAGTCTTCGGACTGCTCAGCTCCGCGTTGTCGCAGGCGCAGGCGCTGGCCGCGCCGCCGCCCACCTCAGCAGGACTCCTCGCGGAGCGCGCCACGACGACGACGCTGTCGGACGTGACCATCTTCTCGCCGCCCTCCAACGCCGGCTGGGTCGACCCGCGCGTGCTGTACGCGCGCGCCGTGGCCCTCAATGCTTCCGGCAGCAACGGCACGCTGCTCGCGACCTGGGAGAACTACTCGCCCGAGCCGCCGCTCGTGCACTTCCCCATATACCGGTCGACGGACAAGGGCAAGTCCTGGACCCCGGTCGGCGAGGTGCAAGACACGCAGAACGGCTGGGGCATGCGCTACCAGCCGACCCTGTTCGAGCTGCCGCAGGCCGTCGGCGACTTCCCGGCCGGCACCGTCCTGGCCGCCGGCAACAGCATCCCGACCGACCTGAGCAAAACCAAGATCGACGTCTACGCCAGCACCGACGGCGGCGCTACCTGGACTTTCGTCAGCAGCGTCGCGAGCGGCGGCGAGGCGCGGCCGAGCAACGGGCTCACGCCCGTCTGGGAGCCGATGTTAATGTGAGTATAGTATATGCTTCGTTCGCCCTTCCACTTCTCCTGTGTATCTTCTTCCCCACAGACCGCGCACACACGCATGAGATACTCCCAACTGACCTCTTGCAATGAATAGGGTCTTCAACAACCAGCTCGTCTGCTACTACTCGGACCAGCGCGACACCAAGTACGGCCAAAAGCTGGTGCATCAAACCACCACCGACCTGCGCACCTGGAGCGACATTGTCGACGACGTCCGCGACGACGCCAACTACGCCGCCCGCCCCGGCATGCCCGCCGTCGCCCCCTCCCCGACGGCCGCTACATCTACGCCTACGAGCAGTGCGGCACCGACGGCTGCCACATCCACTACCGGCTCCCCACGAACCCCGTGGACGGCGTCCTGTCCGGCGCAGTCCTTCAGCCTCCAGTCCACCAAAGGCACGCGCCCCACCAGCTCGCCCTACGTCGTCGTCTGGAACAACGACACCATCGTGCTGAGCGCCGGGTCCGGCTCGCAGCTCTTCGTGAACCGCCAGCTCGGCGACCCGGCCGCCTGGGTCGAGTACGCGACCCCCCAGCCGGGCGCCTACTCGCGCGGCCTCGCGCTGCTGGGCCCCGCGGACCCGGACGCGCTGCTCCTCGTCGGCGCGGGCGGGCTGCCGCCGAGCACGACGAACCGGGTCAGCGTCAGCGTCATCGACTTGCGGGCCACCCTGGCGATGTCTGGTGGGGCCGCCAAAGATGACAATAATAGTAATACTAGTAATAACAATGGCGGCGGTAGCCAAGCGGTTCCGCTCTCCTTCCAGGGGCAAGGGCAGGGGCAGGCGGCGAGCAATGGCGCGGCCGTGAGCAGTGGTGCGGTACGGCGGCGCAGTCGGCCTCTTTGGAGGAGGCACCACTAACTAGCTGGCTAGATGCTTATCGGCCACCATTTGGCTGCCACGTTCCGGCGCAGACGCCAATGACGGTGGAATGAGAAGGAAATGGATGATAACCCGACTTCGCTTCTATGCATTCTTCCCTATTTTATAATGTGAAAACACAATCCAAACGTGTAACTGAATAATGATATACTGACTACTATTCCGATAGTAGCGAGCATCATATTGCACCGGGGTGCGGCGTTCTCTCCGTCCCGTCTCTCCTGGAATGTTCACTTAATAGTGTATTATTAATGTCGCTTGACGTGAAGGCAAGACCTTGGGTTCTCTTAAGACGTAAGCGACGTTAGCTTCAATACGGCTATTGTCATCATCGGCCCTTCACACTCTACTCCAAATATACGTTAGTATGTGTACATTGGTGGTCTCCCCCAGCATGTCTTGGTTCGCTTGGGGCCGAGTCAAGCATGTTGGCTCCCCAGGCGTCGATAACGGAATAATTTCTAATAACCTTGGTCGTAGAGCATGGAGGAAACAGTGAATGCAGACTGTTGAATGCAGCAAAATCTCACATTTCTAACGGAGTCATTGGCTATTACCAGCCTTAAGACCATCTGAATAGACAGGGTAGGAACGTACGTCACGCAAAATGTATAAGATGAATCAAGGCTGATAGTAGTTTGGGATACTTTTATATTTTTTTATATTTAGGGTTGCCGTTGTAACTAGACTCAATTCCGGTCACCCTTGGTCCATAGTGCAAGGACAATCAATCAACAGGCCAAGGCACCGGAGGCGAGATGAATGAGTAGTCGCCACAACGTCCGGGACAGTGTTGACTTGTTCTTGTGAGTCCCCTTTGTTGTCTCATTGTATCCTCTGTTGATCTCGTACCAATTTTGTGTCCCATGGACCCACATCCTCCAGCCATCCCAACCAACTACCGATTTAATGATACCATCTTCTTCTTCTCAAATCCGTCGTGCCAATCGTAAAAACATCTGAAAAGTGCCTTTCTACTAGGCATAAATCATAGGGGGGAGAGATAAAGAAATGAAAGCAAGACAGCCTCGCATTAACCCCCATCAGGCGACCCGAAATCCAAGACCCCCTTTTTCTAAAGTGTCTGAACCAGAAAACTCTAAGAACGATATGCTGCTAATTTGACAGCTAGGACGTGAGGTTGGTATACTCTCGGGAAGAGCCTCTTTCCACAAGCATGCCGTGACGACAACACGCATGCAGACCAGCCTAAGCTGAGTCGTTCCAGCGCACGCCAAATAAACCCCAATAAAACAATCCGTAAACGAAAGAAGGGCAAGATGCCCGATGCCCCCATCTTGAGTAGCCCCATAGCATGTAGCGAGGCCCGAGTATGGAAGCCTGTACAAGCATCTTGTGTGCTGTGTCGACAGTGGGAATGCACGGAAACCCTTCTTCCAGAGTTTCTCGAGTGCCAGCAAGTCCCCTGTTGTTGTGACAGCTCCATATAACACCCGCCCGCAGCAAAATGACTCGATACCACCTCCTTCGATGCATCAGAAAGAAAAGGAATCAGTGGGCAGTCGGACCATGGTCATATACCATGTCATTTGTTTTAAACGCCTCAATGAATCCTCAGTTTTACCAGCCGGCCCGTATAAAATGCGTAATAAAAAACAAAAAGCCGGAATCTATGGGGATGATGAACGCCGAACCGTGAATTACCGAAACCGATCAACACCATTAGACAATTATCGATAGGAAAAAGTCGTGAAAAAAAAACAAAGCAAACCTGCCCGAACGCCGCAAAGGGTTCGGGGGGTCGCGAGGGGAGAGCAGCGCGTAGACAATCGTATTAGCCTGACCAAGCTGATTGGGGCTGGCTCGGCATTGTTTCGACGTCGATCGTCACGGGGTGCGCGAAATCCAAGAAGAAAAACGTAATGCAGTGTCCAGAAGTAGGTATGTCGAGTTCATTTCGACCCTTTCGTCATGACATCGAAATGTGTTGGGTATCTGAAGAGCAAATGTATATCCCTAAATGTGCCGTAGAAGATGTCCAAGTGGACTGTTTTGCAATACTGTAGGCCGAAAGCTTGCCGAAGGTTCCGAATCGAAGCCCCAGGGGAGCTTTACGCATCTGCTCGCCAGTCGTTCATGCACCAGATCCCCCGTCGTATTAGAACGTCGGTGGGTATTCCCAGACTTAGTTGGATCAGGGCATAATCCCGTAATCTTCTTTGATGGAGGCACCAAGTTTTCGCAGCGCGTATTTAAGCCAGGAAGGAAACCAATAACATCACCCATGATCGTCATCGTTCTCCGAATATCGGATCTTATGTTATTCAACCCACAACAGGCTGGCCATAGGGATTGTGGTGGAAGTAGTGGGCCGGCTTCTGGAGGGACGCCATGCATTGGCTGCAATTGCAGTCAGCGACGCTAGAATCCCAAGCACCATGGCCACCGTAGTGTCCGAAGAATGGTTGCTGATAATGGGATGCTCGGTTGCCAAAGGCACCGTGATGAGAAGACATGTTTGACGCAGGGGTAGTTGCGATTGTGCGTGTATCCCGACGAAACAGCGGAGCCAAACCAGTCGTTGTAGCGCGAGTTGAGCGATGCGGCCGAGTTAAGGTACTTCGGTGTACCGTAACCAGAGTCGGGGGGTGTCAGAGGATCAGTAGGCCAAGTGTTCTGATACTGGCCTTGCCAGGAGTTCTCGCGAGGACGGAACTTGTTGCGGGATTGTTGCAAACGCTCGAATTCGTTCGTCTCCTCCGATGACCAGCCTTCGTAGCCAATCGAGTGGTTGCGAATACGGGGATCCGGGCGCATAGATGTGACCAATGGGACGAGTCGCTCGCGAGCAGCGACTTGAGACAGATGGTGATGAGCCATTTGCTCTCTCTCCTTCGTTTCCCGCCATCCTTCCAGTTGCTCAACCACGCATTGTAGTCGCCGCTCTCATCGAGATTAACGTACAATGACCAGTGCATATGAACAAGCCACTCAGTCTCCATTCGGTTGAGCTCTTGGACCGGGATCCCGCTCACCTCAGACCACGAGCGGTTTTGGAAGGTGTTGTCATCAAGAAACTTACTGCCCAGTAACAAGGACACAGTAAGCAGACGCCAAACCTCGCCTTCGTTTGTCTTGAAGGTGCGGCCGAGATGCTTAAGAGTGTTGACCCTCTTGGCAAGGTAGTTCATACCAAGCAGGATTGTCGTGCTTGGCAAGCGTGTTGACGTAAGGATCTGGGAAACAAATTTGCGGAAGGCGACTGTGACCGGTGTCTCTGGCAGGACGACTCTCATTGCCATCTCGGCCACATACTCCGCCATAATTTCAACCTCATAATCGAGGACGGCACACACACCACCAGGCATCATGGCGGTTGGATAAGACTCCGTCAAAGATCTTACGAGGACCTTTGTCGGAGCGGAGGCGTTCTGCTTCGAGCGCCTGGAACAGTGGAATTGGGCAGCTAATTAGGAGTTGGCTGCGTGACCAGGGCTGAAGAGAGGCTGGCTGTCGTAGGGGATTCAGCGGTTAGTGGAAATCTATTGATTGCCTCCAGCCATATGTTGTTTTTTCGTGTACGAATGTCGCGAAAACAAGAAAGGAAACGGTATATCGATGTTTAGATATAGATTCGGATGCAGAGATTGGGCAGCAGGTGCAATGCTCCTGGTGTCGACTTGATCTCCCAAGCAAGGACTGCGTTGATAGTACAATCGAGTATTCAAGTCGCCCTGTGCTAGGAGGATGTGTCTCGTAAGTCGAGGTTGCCGAAATCGTAGGATCCGAGTAACGTTGTTCGTAAAGGAATATTCAAGTCAGACAGCTAAGTCGACCGGAAGTGTTCGTTATATCGGTGCAAGAAGCACGATATTAACAGCAGAAGTAGGGTAATTCCGAGGAAAACTCTAAAGCACTGAAGTCATTGTTCCCGGATTAGTATGCTATTGTCCGTACAGGTGCAGCACAAAGCAAGCGAATGAAACAAATGTAGGAATGACAGGCACAATTGTCTGTGTGTCAGAATTGTCAAGAACCGGACGACAATAGAATGTCGGAGACCAAGGGAAAAAAGTCAAATCCAGAAGACACAGAAGAGTATACACCTCTGGGCCGTAGCGATACAGATGGGGCAGAAAGAGTTTGTCAACGACGCGGCGTTGTCAAACCAATAAGCTACCAACTGACCCCAGTGGGAAGATTGAACGATGGGGAAGAAAAGAAAATTTTCCGACAAGTTCGCAATCCGAGGTAAAGGCTAATGACAATGGAGGAAGCTGCATGAGTCGTAGGTGACTTTTCCTGTGACCAGGATGCGACACCAACTATCAAAACAGTCGGGAAATGAGAAGATGCGTGTCGTGTCGTAGGCGGTCCGGGGGTGCTTGTGTGTGGCAGACTAGTCGGACCACTGGACGAACAATTTCGAATGTTTGTGTATGTAGTGGGGACGTCCAAACTCGAATTCGACAGGCAAACCAGCGCAAAAGAAGAGGCAGTGCAGGCAAACTTTTTGAAAGGCGAATAGAATATGCTCAGTCAATACGATAAAAAGGAAATCAAGGCTCACCTGGTGAAGTGGTAGAAGCTGACAATGAAGTCCTGCTACCACACAAACACACACACACACACACACAACCGTAACGACCTCGGAAGGTAGAGGGCGAATGTTCGTTCGAATGATTCGTAGGGGTTGACTCTTTTCGGTTCTGTCGTCCTTCCAAAGAGCCCTCCCAGTCGAGAAAGGCAACGTTGGTGGATGAGGAGCAAGCAGAAGAAAGAGAAAGCAGGTCGCTTTTCCCACACTCCGGGAGTTCAGTCGAAGAGAGGAGAGAGGAGCGGATTGGTCCGTCCTCAGGTCCTCAGCACAGGCGTCTCTGCACAGCAACCGGCTGAGCGAGCGAGCGAGCCGAATAAGACAGACTGGGCTGAGCCGAGCGTTTGGCTTGCTTGGGTAGCGCTTTTTCGTCTTTGGTCTCTTGTGCCGAGGGTGGTCGATCGAAGGCGGATCGTAAAGAAAACCTGAATCCAGACGCCGGTTACCCTCAATGAATCAGTTCTTCAATTGAGGTCCTTTGCCAGCTTGAAATGACCAGTCGCGGATTTCGAGGTAGAGGGAGGTGATGGGGAGTGGGAGAGGGAGAGCCGGATGTGAGAGACTGGGGTGGGAGGGATTCGAGGAAGAGTACTTTTTGAGACTGCTGCTGCTTGGGTGCTTGGGTTGGTGGTGGATGGAGCCACTAACCTACAGACTACAGGAACTGGAGCCCAGCACTCTCTGATGACTGGCGCTGCTAGGCGGGTGGGATGGACAGTCAGTGAGTGACGGAGAGGTGGAGGAATGACCAGGTGAGATGCAAAATCCAAACCAAACCCCAATCTGGACCACTTGCTTGCTCCTGAGCTCAGTGGGGACAAGGGTTTTGGACGGACCAGTAACGGTACAGGAAATCGTGGAGGGTCAGGGGTGGGTACAGTCCAAAACCCATTGGAGTAAGAAGCAAGGGCCGTGATGCGGGTACTCGAGTAGGTAAGTACTACTCTACTTCTTCAATATGCCTAGTTAAAAGAAAATCGACTACATCCGATGAGCAAAGCATGTAGTGACCAACGTTCGATGATGATTTCTTCTTCTCCTTCTTCCCGTGCTCGAACTGTTAGTCTCTGTCTACCTATGTACATGCCTTACATCAATGTAAGTACGGGATCTCTGACTCGTACCCTTAGATATAAGTACATTACGTATGAGAACACAACCACTTCGCGCGCATAGAAATGTGAAGTGGTCGAACCGGTTAGGCCCAGTACGTGTGCAGCCGAATCTACTAACCTCCATACAAGTACAATTCATCATGGTCGTCAGGGAAGGACCTCACGTACTCGGCTCACTGCAGAAAGCCCTGCGCGCACTGGCCCGAGTCGGCTCTGTGTCCCTGGTGTGTGGTGTCTGCTTGCAAATGGTGCTGGTCTGGGTGGGGAGGTACACGCGAGGTGTATCAATTCCAATCCATTCTCCAGGTCCACTTCTGAAAGGCGTTTATTTCTCTGCCAGAACTGCGCCATGGGAGTCCATGCTTGTCCCGGCACCCTGTCACTTTTCGATGGGGTATGACCTTGGATGTGCATGGAAAACGGATCTAACGAAAACGGAACATGCCCAAAAGCAAGCAAGATCTGAAGCGTTGCACGGGAAGGCTGGGCATCGAGGTCCAAAAGAAAAAGTCGCGCAAAAAAACCCCGAGGCCCGTTGAGCCAGGTCCCATTTTGATACGAGATGATGGCAAGAATTCTTGGAACGGCCTGGTCGATCAATCTGATTGCGTCGTTTCGTATGTTGCAGATATCTGTGCAATGGTATGCGAGTGGTTTGGTAGCCGGTCTCACCCCCCATGTCTGAACTGAAAGTTTTCCGCAGTCCAATGAAGCAAACCCCAATCTGGCTGCTTAGATGATATGGCAATAATAAGGTAGACAGGCATCACGATTCGATCAGCCATCGAGTGTACGATTATTAGTGGTTGCGTAATAAACGAACACAGCTTATTACTGAGAGTGTAGGTGTGTGTGTGTGTGTACTCCGTACGGATAGACTTACTCATTTGACGATCATGGACGGTTTGGGATGGCCTTCTGGGATGGTCTCACCGACTCAACGGTTACGAAGTAGCGTGGCCCTAATAGCGTTCATGCCCATGCGGCATAGACTATTTGAAGTTCTGGCCAGGGCTTCTCCGTTTCTTTCGTTTTTTTCTTGCATTTCGAGCCATGGGCCACTGGACCCTGAAGATTTCATGCTTATTAGCTGTTGCCCGGAGCACCAAGGCCGAACTACATACTACCTGGAGGCAGGCTGGCAGGCTAGAGGCGCGGTCCACCCCGAAAGCAGCAGACAACCGAGACGCGTCGTTGGAGGAAATTACTCGGCCAAATCCAGTTCTGCCAAACGGGAACCATTCATCGTGGCTACAGACGTGTAGAATCTCCTCTGCTTCGCCTCCGTTCTCCGTTTCCTCACCTCTGAGTCGATTTGAGTAGGGCAAGTGGAGGCGTGTGCACTGTATGTTGAGTCTATCTATCCTCAACCGGTGGGGGTGGTTTCTGATAGCTCACATAGAGTTCAGAGGAGCAGCAGCAGCAGAGTCTCCTCGTCTCACATGAGCTCTGTACTTCTCACTGGCGACCAAACGTAAAACGTGGGCTTCAACAATACCAGCTGGGTGAACCGTTGCCGCTTGTACAATCCATTTTTGCAATACGGCTTGGGTGAATGCGAAGCTAATCCCGGCACTGGAATAATATGTAATATCCGTAACATCCAGGGCATGGGCATTGCTTTATTAATCCTCCCTCCCCATCTAACCTAAGCAAGCCCTAGGCTGTTTTGGAGTTGATGATCGCCCCCGAGAATTGACTGATCCAATTCAATATCTTTGATTGTTTGTGCTGACACGTTTGGGGAAGAGGGAAACGGTGGTCTGGTACCAAGGTTTACTTGGGGGAGTAGGTGAATTACCGTTTTCTCGTTCAAGATTCCGGATTGGAACTCGGCAAGCACGGATGAACTTCATATTTGTTCCATGACACCAAACACAGGCCAGGGTCCAGGCAACTTCGGCAAATCATGGGAGACAACACACCCTGGACAGCGGAAAAGGCCCTACCATGCGTGCTGTGGTGGTCGGCTGCTCGTTCACGTGAAAAGACCTTTCTGCCCTGTCAAGGCTTCCAGCATTGGGCTTGTGCGTGTGTGCCAACTGCTTGTCAATGTGTAAATGCGCCACCTGTGCAAACATGAACCCCATCATGAGCTCGGGGCTTGGATGCCTGCTCGAAACACGGGGCTCGTCTTGCCAAGTCGATCGAGAAAGTGCCGCTGGCGCCAGGGCCGACAATGGAGAGCTTGAGGGACCTTACCGGCTCCGTGAATGAACATGTATCCAATCAATCACACGGGCTTTTCCTTAGGGTACTCTTCAGCCTAAGTGCCTAGACTACATTACGGCCTGGCACAGCTGACATCACCAGTGGGAAAGTATGTAGTGTCGAGTGTGCATCACGAACGGATTAGACAGACCGCACTCAAAAAGGGCTGGGGTGGGTAACACCAGTGGCAAAGAGGACTGGACTGGGGCCTGACACCTGAAGTTCTGCTGATGGCTGAGTGTTCGCAGTTCGTCAGCGGCACTGAAGTCTGGTGTGTTCAGCGGAGTCCCCAGGCCCTCCTCCCCTTCCTGCTTCCTGCAGATTCATTGGCCCGTGAGCCCTACCACGAGCACACCCGGAGATCCGGGAAAACTCAAGAATGATTCGCATGGCTACATCATCATCGCAATACGCGAGGAGTCAGATGTGACACCTCTTCAGGTGAAGCTGGTCCAGAATCTGGGCATTAAAGTAAGTACGTATTTACATGTTGGCTGTGATGCCTACAGCCATGGTGGTCACAGGTTACCAACGATCGCTTTTCATATCCCCGATGATGTCGAGAAATTACGAGGTTGAAGAATTGCGGTGGAGTCGGTCTTCCAAGATTCCGTTCAAAACGGGCAACGGGAGCTGGAATCATCTCTGTGCTCTGTCGACGTTTCATCTGCGCCACCCAAGGAGTAGGATTGCCAGCTGCAGCCGCAAAAGTAGCATCAGACGAACAAACCAACAGGGACAAGGACAGGCATGCCTAATACCACATCTTATGTGAGCCCAGTCCAATGGCAACCAAGCAGATTATTCCCTTCGCCTTCGGCGGCCAGGGCGAAAGAGCCAAGAGGCATCATCTTCCCTTCCATGTTCCCCCTTTTTCTACCCTACATGTACTGTACTACAGTACAACGTAATCTTGGGTGCTCTTGTGATCTGATTGGCGATCCCCAGAAGAGAAGCTTGAGAAGCCTTCTCGAATCCCGTCAAAGATAGTAGGATGCTACAGAATATTACTCACCTCAGCTTCTCCTTTGCCCAACGCATCATGCAACCATTGGGAATCCTTAATCTGATGCGTGCGTCATAACAGAGACACTTCTTATGTCCGCACCCTGTCAGGCTCCTGCTTCCTTCTTGGGCTTGTTCCGGCAGCAGCACCGAGCACAGGCACGGCGCCAGCAGCCCATGGAACGAAACGCACGCATCAACCAGCGACCAAGCGACCGTCACATTTCTCCAAATTGCCCGGAATTTGTTACTATGAATAAAACCAGACTATGAATCCGTCGCGGCCATCCATCTGGACCCCTACTTCGCTGGTTCCGCGCCTCGATTCAGGGCCATCCAAGGTTTTTTTTTTTTAGGGACAAGGAATCCGATAGCGCGCGAGGTCGCGTGTAAGCTGCCAGATTAGTTTCCCATGTGCATTTCATTATTGTATTTTATTTCATTTCCTGCATCAGCAGCATGGAAGTACCGTCACGATCGCTGATCCTAGTACCCGACCCAATTGCTTCGAGACCCAAGTCGCCTCTCGACCTTCGACTTTCAAGTAAGACTGAGGAAATACCCCCACCAATCATGCAGCTTCGACTTCTTGAACTGGAGAGAATGGCCAATGGTCGTCGACCAATCCGCCTGTCCTGATTCTCAAGCATCACGTTCCCCCACCCGTCACGATGAATTTTCAAGATATGTAGTAGTGCTTCCTGCCTGCCTGCCTGCCTGCCTGCCTGCCTGCCTGCCTGCCTGCCTGCCTGCCTCTTTCCCCCTCAAGCCCTCTCCGCCTCGGCGCTAATGGTTGGAAATTTTCTCGAGCTACCCATGCAGGCGTGCAGAAAGGGGGCCAGACTGACTCTATTCAGGGCACTCCGAGGCCATCGGTCCCTCATAGTGCTCCTCTCTGATGTTTTTCCGGGATCGGCCTCATTCCAAAGAGGAGCCCCGGGCTTTTTAGCCAGTGCAGCCAGCCTCTTCCAGACACAAGAAAGTACAAGCTCCTGCTACCAGGAAGAGGTTTCCATCTACCACTACCACCTCCGCCTTTTCGGGGGCTCATCAGAGAAAAAGTCTTCCAACCCCTCCTCCTGATCAATGCATGCACCTACTGTATGTACGCAACAATAGCTCCTAAGGCGGGCAGGTGCGTGGTTTCCCCTCACTCGTTATGTGTCATTGTTTGGAAATAGCATAGCCCTCCATCCGTCATGGGGTAGCCGCGGCTCGAAGACTGCTAGCATCGCAATCTACGCGTACATTTTGCGCGTACATACTGCCACACCGCCAGCGACGGAGCGAGCAGCGAGCGGCTTTTTGCTTGATGCCTTGGAGATCACGAGACTTGATACGTTACCTTTCGGTTTGCCGCCCTCGTTGCCTCTGACTGGCACCATGTCACCATAGCACACAACCCCCCACTGCCTCTGCAGCAGCTTGCAGCAGCAACCAGGGCATCAGATGGGGTATCTGCACCAGTAACGAGCAGGCTTTTCTCTTGGTCACTACTATTCCGCGTCCTGGTGCGCTTAGGTCCGCCTTGTCCACGTTCACACGACGACGAATGATTACCAACCAACCCTACTGGGAAAAAGAGGCTTGCATGCAACCATACTGTTCTGCCAATAGCTCGGAATGGCCCTCGAACTTTATCACCGTACCGGCAAGTTCACAGTCAGACTTGGCAAAGGAAGTCATAACTCAGTTCGACAACCACTCTGTCCGAAGTAAGGAATCTCTTGGCGTCTGGTTCTGGCCAACCCTGTAGGAAATGCCCGTGACATTTAAGCAAAGAACTGGTTGAAACCTCCATGTGATATGCACGATGATGATGCTGAGATGTACAGGCGGCCTGGTAAGCCACCACGTGTTTGAGAATGATCCGGGCAAAGCAATATAGCGATTCTGGTTTTCTATCCGATACGACCGGATCTTGTTCGTAAAAGAGTTCTGAGAACGTACCAGTGCAGCCGGCCATACTAGGCCGAATGCGTGGTAGTAGGTAACTCGAACAACAAAGACACATGCATGTATCCTCGGCCCTAAAGTCTACCTATGGCCTAGAACTTCCACATCGGGGTCTGTCTGCTCTCGGCAAGTTGCGGCTGTTCTACTGGACAACAAAGAAAATTTGAGACATCACGACCCCTTCTGAATTTCTTGTGGGTGCCATCCCCCCCCCCCTACCCCCTGAGCGAATAAACCGGTCAACCTGAATTGACGTCACGTATTAAACTGATATCACTTATACACTTGATCTTTTCACACGAACTAACCACAACGCGACTATAAAAAATTCGTTAAAATGCTCATAAATAAAGCGCTCAATTCTGATAATTTTCATGTATAATATAGCCTTGAATGTGCACGTATCGATTGAATACGATAATTACTAGTATCGTGCTGACGGTTGCTTGACGGTTGACGACGGTTGGTGGTGCTGTGCGCACTGACCGTTTTATTTCCCTCACCCTCTTGGTGCTGGGGTGAACAACGAAATACGTACTATTGGGTATGCCCAATTCCGGTCTATTGCCTAATAGACCACCTTACTTAATTAATCATTCCATCAGGCTTTGATTAAAACAGCGATGGGCGACAAGGGCATCCATTTCATTCCCGGTTGGGACTTGCTATTCTTGTTCGTCTTTCAATGGTCGTGGCGTACGGTCATTGAACCTCCGACTTGCCCATCTTACAGTACCGTCTCATTCAGATAGATCTCCCAATTTGGGTCAAAGACCCCCATTCCAGGCCGCGGTCTCGCTCATCGTACATGGAGCATCGAAAGTGAGTCGTGCACCGCCGGGGGAACGGGCTAATACGCAGATCGGGATAGGATCGGCGTGCACCCTGCTGCTCTCTTCCGCCTGCCATTTATAGCTTCCCCCGGATCCGTCTCCCCGTTCCCTGTGTGTCTTATGTGCTCGTCACTAAACAATTGCCACTCGTATCAAGGCTGGTAACTTTTTACAGTAGAAGCCTCCCCTCCCGCTCCCACTACTCACTCCACCCACTGTACGCCGCCACCTATGTACAGGATTACTGCGAAGCTGCTTTCTTGACTGGACTTTTTGTAGTCAGGAACCACTTTTCATTCTTTTTCTAGAATTGGGGAGATCCTTCTGATGAGTTGCTTATGGGCATATGATGCGATTACTTTACTAATGTTCGTCATCAAGAGGATCGATCACCCGTACATTAGAGCAGGAAAGAGACATGCGGTGGTGATAGTAATAAGTCACTCGCCACTCCGTAAGCCGCTACAGCTCTCATCAACTTCTGCCTAGTGACTGTACGGCTTCGACCCCGGTTCAGACACTTGACGTATGTAGTAGCTAACCTAGCAGCACCCTTTGTCTGCGAAAAGATCAACATGAACGAACTTGCGGGAGCTCCCTAGCCCCCCTCCCCCCATATTTGGCCGTTGATTCAAACACAGAACCCCACACGCGTCCGATGATGCAATGGTGCCCCGAGTGTGCATCTCCGATGTTGCCTATCCTTACGCAGCTTGGGTTCTGACTCTCTCGCACGTAGGTCTATCAATGTACCACATGTACTCACTTGCTCTCAATGGCCCGCCAACCAACCAACCAATAGAGACACGGACTCTTTTTGCCCTCTTGTAGTAATGAATAACACCCTTCCTTCTTTGGTCCTTCTAGCGCTGGCTAGCTGCTTGCTGTGGCTGGCCTGTATGTATGTAAAGGACGTAAGCAAGCTCACACATGAAGCTATGGTGGATGACGCAGCTACGTACATTTTGCATACAGTAAGATGCCTGCCCACATGTACACTATAGTCATCAAAGTCTCACACGTGTGACTCAAATAACATCTCTCGGCTCTTTGAAATGATACACGAAACGACGAAGGAGCAGGCGAGACGAGGAGACGCTGACTGCATAGGACGACGTGAGCTCCGAGCCAATTAGAATACGGACAGACCACGTGCGCAAACCCCGGCTTATATGACGGGCTGCGTATGCACTTTGTACTCGGGAATTGGATTGCACCGACAATTGGGCAAAATGGGAGGCTCAAGGGTGACAGATCAGAGTGCATTAGTTCCCGACTCGGGCATTCTGACGTATGTGAAGCTATTCACAGGTAGTGTCGACTCTTTGCTCGTGTGTCACGTAAAATCTAGATATGAATTAAATGCCCTCGTGATGCTCTTGGATCTCTCTCTACTTATCTAAATCGATATACGGCGAAAAGGCATCGTACAAATGCGCCTCCGTCTTCTTGATATCCCTCCGCTGATTTCAGAAGCTGTGAGTGTGACATTATCACATTGTAGTATATCGTCTACCTAAAGAAATGGGTACCAGCTGAGCCCCATATGTCGATTGATGATACATGAACTGGCAAAACCTAACGTGAAATTCTATCTGATTCACATTGGACATCTTTCAGACTGCAGGCAGCAGGCGCTGTGGAGACAGTGGGAGACCGATGAAGGCTGCTGCTACTGCAGTGCTGAACCGTAACCAGGGAAGCGCATCATTCAAAAAGCAATGGAAGTCTAGGTTGCTTGTAGGCATCGCGGTGGCCAACCAATTTCCCGGCCACGTCTAACTTTTCATCAAAATGATGACCCTTAGTGACGGTCGTTAACAAAAGTGATGATGCTTGATTAATACACAACTGACAAAGCTGTGCATCATCTTTTACCGGGCCAGGGAGAATAGATCAAGGGATATTACTAGCTGCGTAAACCAGATAAATTCCTTTCGCGATTTGCTATTACTCGTTCTACTCAACCTAAGGCCAGTGAGCAGTCCATACATGAGGACCTGTATATATACATGAGGTGACGAAGTAATTAAATGCAACATATCCCATTTCTGTATCGGCTAGCCCCTAAGATACGGTCAATTTCGAATAATTACTGTAGTAATAAGTTGTGTCGATCTTCTGGCCAGCTCCTATTGTCAGGAGGATGTTGTCAACCGGCATTCGCAGGCACGCTGACCTCACTCAAGTCACGATGATACCCATGACATGAAGTCGAGTGCAGACTCTATGACAACCGTCCTGTGGCGAGCTTTGCGAGGGTAGAACCCTGGCTGGCGGGACTGTCTTTGCGTCATTGCCATTTTTCCTTCATGGTCAATGATACTCTATATACGTCTTGATACAGACGTTGCTATATCGGGCTGCTCATGGACACCCTTGTCATCCTATCTGGTCGCATGTCGGTTCCCTACCTTACCTTATTGCAATAAGTCTGAAGTCGTATGGAGGTCGGCAAAAGAACTGCTTGGAGGAGGGAAGCTGTCGTAGAACTGACCTGCAATATCCTAGGAGAGCAGCAGCAACTAGAATAGGGGCACGGGAATGGGAAAACTCTTCACACTACTAAAGTGGGCTAAGGTGATTCTCATTCTATTAGCTTTAACAATACATAAAATAAGATAAAACACTGAATTGGAGGTTTGTGAAGCATATTAGACAATTTTTGGAAAACGCCCCTCTCTAGCTTGTCGTCCGTCTTAAAGTCCACCCACGGAGCTTCAGTGGATCTTTATCTCGAGAGATTCTGGGTCAAACTCTCGAGATGAAACGAATGCCTTATCGCAGCGGTGAGAGAGGCGAGACTAGCCAAACAGTCGGCATACGTAGCTTACTTGCGAGACTGAAAAGTGGCTTACTTGTTCGCCATAGCAGGAGAGGACTGGCCCATGGAAGCATCGAGATAAGAGACGAAGCATGATGTTGTCAGCAAAATAAGACGAGGGCAGTGTGGTAGTCCCCATTAAGCAAGCACAAGTCTTTGGGCTCATGATATTACGGACCTACACAGTTGCGTCGGTATTGTTTAAAGCCGTCCATCTTCTCGACGTAGTAGAGACCAAGGGGACGTGGAATCGGAATTCCTGACGAATGGGACCGTAATCATAACTCACGACACCAAATGACACTGTTGGAGGTCTCCAAGCAATTACAGCAGCTGAATAAGTTCCCGTTCGGTTATCATTTGAAAAACAGGCTCTTTATTCATGAACATTAACTGGTGTCTATCTAGTATCTTTCTCGAGCTGCCACCGCATTCACTCTTCTTACATTAGCACACGGCAATACAAAGAGCACTCTCGCGATGCCAGCGATGCATGCTGCAGAATATGAACGCAAGAGCATCGTACGAGGATAACAAGTGGGATATAAGAAAGCAAGGAAAGCAGACCAAAACCCCTAGGCACGCGGTACATTGCGGCCTATAACGCCTCAGACGCCAGCTGATGGTGATCGTTCATTCACCCTTCCCCCCGATTTGTGATGTTACATTACAGATGTCCAATCCTCAAGTCTATCGGTTCAAGGAATGCTGTCTGCCGGCGCATACATCATGCTCACCATCGTATGTAAAGCACCTACGATTTACTGAAAGGCACGATGGCGGCATCGATGATCGGAGGTCGGCGGTGCGTGGTCTCGCTCTCTGGACCCCAGTGGTTCTTCCATTCATCCTCTCTGCCCACTGCCTCGTCGAAAGCCTTTCTGCACTCGGGAGGCAGCAGATCCTTGATATCAGTAGATATGGAGCCAAGGCCCTGGAAATCCTTCAAGAAAGGAGGGACCTCGCGCTGCTCGTAGACCGCAGACGATACGCCACCAGGGGGGATCTCCATAATTGTATCAACAACCTTGAAGTTCCGAGGAATCTTGGGGTCCAGTGGGGCGAAGAAATCACTTTCTGTCGGGGCCGAGGAGTCTGCGACTTGCAGTATCCGGGCCCGTGTGGGCTGCATGCTCGCAGGAACTGCACGGTGTTGGTGTGGATATCGTAGACACCTTTGTTGTTATGGCGCCGGATAGCACCAATCTCGGCATTGAATTGACTAAAACAACGTTAGCGTACTGGAGAAACACGGGGTATTGCTTTGTTAACTTACGCTGCAGCGCGAGCATGTTCAAGTTGCCAGTTCGAATCAGTCACCGTGACCCGCTTCTTCTTGAATTCGGGCTTGCCGCTTTGTGCCGGGACTGAAGGCACCCCCGAATGGTACACGGCACTAGCACCGTGCCACGCAACGTACTGGTTCTTGTTGTACTCCTCACCGGGAACGAACCGATCATTCGGATCTGCAATTTCCCCCTCCACGGCTCCCTCGGCCCGGCGCGCGGCAACCTCGTAGTCGTCGTTGATCCTGCGCCCTCCAACCACGATCAAAGCACCGAATTCGCGAAAAGACGGAGCGGGCCGTCACGATTCCTTATGGCGCGGCCCTTGTATGAGTGCGGGATAATATCTCGCTCAATCATGTCGCGTTTCTCTTCTTCATCCACAATGATCTTGTAAAGTCGCTTGTGTTTCGTGAAGAAGAGATACGAGTCGCGAAAACCAACGCATCGGGCAGGTTCGGTGGACAACATGTACAGTCGGTCACTGCGACCATGAACCGTGAAGGTTCGACAACGATACTCGCGGCCGCCCAGCAGATGACCATTCTTGTCGACCTTGGTTTCTCCCTCGGGGTCTTCTGGTAGGACGACCTCGTCATCCACAATGTTGGCCATGGTACCTTCCTTGTCGATGGTCTGCTGAGTAGGCTGGTAAGACTGGCCCTTGCGACCACCCCTGCCTCTCCAGCCGCCCCGTCCTCGGCGACGTGGAGTTTCGTTGGGATCGCGGTTCGGGGGTTCGATGGGGAGTGTATCCCAGTCAGGCGGGCGGTTCTTAGGTGGCCGGCCTAACCGTCGTCTTCGAATGACTGGCTGAGGCGGAGGAGTGGGAGACTTGGCAGAGGCTTCCGCTTCGGATTCCGGCTCCTGATTGTCTTCATCGGGTTCCGCAGCAGAGTCGTCACCATTCTCCTCAGGTTCGGGTTGGACTTCAGCATCGGAAGCGTCGCCTTCGACATCGCGCATGGGCTCATCCTCAATCTCGTCGAACGTCTTGGGGGTGCTCTCTATAGCAAGACAGGGCAGTCAGAAGGGAGTGCGCATCCACATGTAAGAAGGATGGACTTACCCATTTTCTCGGCAGCGCGCCGAGCGGCGGCGCGACCTGATCGACGGCCGGGCATGCTGGGTGTTTGGAGCAAGCAAAGTGTTGCGATAATGGTGTTGCGTCCAATTAGGTTGCGCGGCGAGAGTCGCGACAATCGCTCAGGAAAAGGGGTGTCGATGCACTTCACGAGACTTGCTCCTTGGTACCTATCCAATGATGGATAAGGTCGATTTTTTTGGTGTCGTTCAAACGCAATGCGGCAACGCGGCTTGAAATCGCGACGCAACAGTTGCGAGTGTGGAAGGTGTGGCTGGATTGACTGCATTGGATGCATGGCAATGCTTCAACTTCAAAAGAAAAGCCCCCACTCCAGCTCAGATACGGCCCCGCATTATTCCGCGCCATCGACCTCAGGGTTGGTCAGCCACAAGGTACCTAGGTACACCAGGCAGGAACCTTGTTGAAGATGGACGAGAAGGTTGTTTTTCAAGTTCATCATGCGCAGTAGCACTTCATGATTATATATAACTCAGGTACATCGAAGCTGAGCATTGAGAACTCTACCTGCTTCCTCCGCACCCAAGAGCTAACATCTCCAGGTTCGAAGAAACTCCGAATGCCTTGCGAATCGTGACTATGCGCATCCATGTAGAGTCGTCTTGCTACTGTTGGTATATTACACCAGCCATGGTTCTCTACCATAGGTAAGACTCTGTCATTGTTCTCTTCTTTCATTTATTTCGTATTGAAGTGATCCTGGATATCATAATTGCTGCGACATGCTACATTCGACTACGATTTCTACGCGAAACTTGTATTGTGACGTAAGTTACATAACGTACTAACTCACTCAAGATGACACCCGTGGACCCCCACGAGTACTTGGCGCTCTTATCTCGATGTAGAATATAACATGAAGAAAATGCCCGTAATGAAAAACCCGTCATTTGTGAGTATCGCCCTACGCTCTATGTCTAGCCTATCAGAATGTCCTAAAAAGTCATCTCTTCCAGTGCTCAGTAACGATGCTTGCACATCGTTCGAGCGCCTACTTGGCCCCTTTAGATATCCGGACCCAGAAGAGCGCGACAAGCCTAGATATGCCGTTGAGGACTTTCATGTGTGCCTAACCCCGGCGCGCCATGTATGGAGAAAAGGCAAGGAGTGCTGCACTCTTCACCGGGAATGCTATAAGCTCTACATGCAGCATCACTTGACGTCCGACAACCTTGATCGGCTGGGGACCGCGGCCTGCTGGAGGAACATCTGGAGCAAGAACACGCCCATTTCGTGATAGAATCGTCCCCGCCTCGCATTACGCAGGATACCCTCGAGCTCATTTGCTGGGATTTGGGTGCCCAGCACGTCCAGCAATGGACCTCGCTCCACCCGAACTGTTCTTTATGATCCAGTTCTTTTACCAGGGCGCGCCGCTTGGAGATGCCGCTTTCTCATCTTACTGCATGGCAGCGAGGCGGCGAGGAAGCGTCCGAAGCGGCGGGTTCAGTCTTACGCATTCGAACCGACGATTTCGGCATCTCCCACTTTGAGAGAGTGCCCCACAAGCCGCAAGTTACCGGCCAGACCAAATGGAAGAATATCGCTTGGAGATTTACCACTTCCAGGGAGGCCGAAGGGTTTTCGGTGCAATTCAAGGTATGGGAAGAGAGAGAGAGATGCCACTGTTCACGACCACTCTCCAGGATACACACCCTGATAACCCTGACATAGAACCATATTGCTTGGCTGAGGGTGCTTCACTAGGTCTCTACGCCTAGGATATGCGATACTTCGGCCTATACAGACAAATCCCGGTCCTTCGGCGCTTACTCGTGGGCGTTGGACCCGAGCGAGACGAATCACGACCCTGCGCACATCCTGTGGAAGCTGGACCCGGATGCACCGGATCTGAATCTGGAGCCCCCGCTCCCCGGAGGCCGGGATCCAGAATCACCTACGACGTCTTCGCTGTGCACCATCTACTGGAAAGCCAGAAGAGGATTTGGTGGAGCCTGGATGGGACACCAAGCCTCTCGGGAAGCGACTGGACTTTTTATGGACGTACATAGCACTCACCTTCTACTCCGTAAATGGATAACATACATAAAATGGGACCACTGGAATGGATTCCAACACTGTTAAAATTTATGGGTGAAAGTAAAAGGAATAAATTGCCACCTTTTCATAATTGAGTAGGCGAACATCTTTCTCACTTACTGAGTATTTTCAATATACACGGAACGGACTGTTTGCAAGAGCAGAAAGGGGGCAAACAAAAAAGAGAAGATGCTCAGTATGAGGCTTGAACTCATGGCCTTCGCATTACTTAGTATATTCGTGAGAGAATATTAGTACGACGCTCTAACCAACTGAGCTAACCGAGCTTCTGTTTTGATCCGGTCGTTGACGACCAGTCGGTGTGTTGGTTGTTGAAAGAATGGCTGCTTATGGGCATCCATGTACCATATTTGATTGTGAAGATGCAATTGTGGACCCCGGGCAATAACTAAAAGCATCGCTCGCAGACCCCTTGATTAAGGGCTTGAATTTGAACATCTTGAACTGGACATGATTTATTACGCTATCTAGACTGGAAGAAACCTGTCATCGGTCCAAGAGCCCCTTGAGAATAATGGCTTTGCGCAGCTATGAACGTTGATCCCAGTTGCCGTGCAGGCCGCCCGGGGAAGCCGCCCCTATCTGCGATCGAGAAGAAGTATCTGATCAATTAACTCAGGATCGATCACTTTCGTTAACTGGATCGTCACTGAAGTTTTCCGCCTAAGAATTGAATGAGTATCCCAGCAGAAGAAGTCTAACCTATTCGCAAAACCAGCGGCTGACAAGCCCATCTTCCCTCTCTTCAGCCAACGCAAGACAACTCCTGCCAGTGGGGGAGAGCAAGGCCACAAGAATCGATATTGATGACATAGCTTTCACAATACGAGGGCGATTTTTTTTTGCCTTGTTTACGTCCATGCTGAGTGCTGGGAAGAGGAACCATCTCCGTTACCAATTGTGTTTTGAACGAACGGCCCACGCAATGTTTATGGCGTATGCAGGTACACAATCCCATTTGCTCTTGTCTTTTCTTTTTTTGGCCTTTTCGAGACAAGCCAAACGGTTCTAGTGCACTATGGAAGTTGCTGAAGAACAACAATTTCGATACTGCTTGCGGGTAATTCGAGCAAGTCACCCCGAGCAGCCTGAGTGAACAATCCAAGACATCTCCCAGGAACATGTAATTGGGGATCAAATCAGTACTCAAACCCCTTCGTTTATTAATACCTATTATGTGTCTTGAATATCCATGTAAACGTTGCTGATGCCTCTGTTCACGGGAGATTAGGTCAATCCCCCACTAGCTCTGTTATTCTTCTGGCAGTCTGGGGACGCGACAGGAAAAAGCACATCCTGCTTTCAGTCATGCCGGCCTACCACACCATATCAGCACAATTGACACTATGGCTAAGATGGTACTGCACGACTGCATGTATTCAGTCCGTGGCCTGACTATCAGTTTGCTGCTCAGTATGGGCGGGCAGGCAGTTGAGAAGTAGGAAGGGCCTGGCCAGAAGACTTCAGTCACCCTGAGGCGAATGTTGACCGACGCAGTGAAGACAACAATAAGTTACTCGGAAGAGAAGCGAGACGGTCAAGAAACCGAGCCTTCAGCCACGCACTCATCGCACAGAGCTGTCTTGAAGCTGTCTCCATTCAGCCCGTCACCATCGCTACGAAGTTCTCTGAGTTGTGGCATCGCCACTGACTCTCTTATGGGCCAATGTCTCGTTCCGGGGAAGGAAATTTCCGACTGCAGTTTCATGGCATCTTTGAGAACTCGCAGGAGAAGGGGGGCCAAGGCAGTTGGTAATTCAATTGCACGGTCCCTAGAAATCGCGTGTCCCAATTGGGGGCACTCTACGGAGTACATCAAAGCAAAATGCCGATCTCTTCTTGATGCCGACGCATGTCTCGACAGTTTCGAGAACCATTTCCTCGGCCATGTAGGAAGCTAGAGAGAGAGAGAGAGAGAGAGAGAAGTGCGATGGTTTGGGTCACAAAACCTTCAAGTGTAGTATTCAGAGACAGGGCCCCTGCGAACCGCCCCCTGTGAAATGAGGGCACATAGGCCAATAAGGCGAAGCTTCAATAATTGAATAACTGTAATGGGACCATGGCCCCATTTCGATCAGATGAAGCTCGATAGTTCCAAGATGTGGTCGGCAGTGGCTCACAAGGTCAGATATCGTACTGAACCATGAGAAGTCTGGCAGTAAGTAGGGAGGTATACCGTCCAGAATGGCATGCTATCACTCCTGTATATAATATGGTATCTTCACCCTGAGAACTGCTTCTTTTCTTTCCTATCCTCATCAGCATCACCAAGCAATTAATCATCCCCATCAATCATTAATTACACCACCACCCCTTCACTCTCTTTAACAAGACGCACATTCGTTTGATCACCCAAACCCCTAATATCAACCACCAAGCAAGATGTACTCCCTCATTCTGAACACCGTCTTCATCGCCGCCGCCATCGCAGCCCCGGCCCCCAATAACGACAAGGATGACAGCAACTCCGACTCCGTCGTCTTCGTCCCGCCCACCCTGGCCTACTGCCACGACGCCAAGTGCGGCGCCACCGGCGGCGCCAGCGTCATGAAGCCCGGCGAGTGCATGCCCGCCAAGACCGGCTCCTCGTGGGGCGGCTTCGGCACCGGCGCCGGCCTCGGCCTCGACGGCAGCGTGAGCTGGAAGCGCACCAGCGACGACGACGACAAGGACGACAAGAAGAAGTGCAAGAAGGAGAAGAAGAAGGACAAGGAGAACAAGAACAAGAACGACAAGCGTCACAGCGACGATGACGACGACGAGGAGTGCGAGGAGGTTGTGGTCGTGGAGCCAGAGGCCCCCGTCTACGGCTACCCCAGCAGCAGCGCAAGCTACAAGCGCAACAGCGATGATGATGACAAGGAGGACAAGAAGAAGTCCAAGAAGTGCAAGAACGATAAGAAGCACAAGAACGATAAGAACGACAAGCGGAGCAGCCATGATGACGATGACGAGGAGTGCGAAGAGGAGGAGGTCGAGGAGTCCCAGTACGTCGTCGTCGCCTACCCCAGCGTTGGCAACGAGCAGCAGAACTGCCCCAGTAGGTTTACACCACCCGCCCGTTCCCCCTCCCCTCTCTTCTTTACCGAAGAAAGCTTCGAGCTAATATGATCCTTTTCACTCCCTACCAGTCATTGTCTACCAGACCACCGACTGCTCCGATGAGGGCTCCGTCATGCCCGGCTTCGACAGCTGGATGCCCACCGCCAGCTTCAGCGGCAGCCTGAGCTGGAAGCGCAGCGGCGACGATGACGACAAGGACGACAAGAAGTGCAAGAAGTCCAAGAAGGACAAGCGCAACAGCGACGACAAGGATGACAAGGATGATGAGGAGTGCGAAGAGGTCGAGGGCCCCGAGTACGTCACCGTCCCCGCCACCTCGGGCGGCCACCCCTACGACGTCTCCCAGTGGGGTTCCATGAAGGCGCACTGCGGTGTCTCCGTCGCCGACCCCAAGGCCCCCAAGGCCGAGGAGCCCAAGAAGGCCGACCCCCCTGTCCTCGCCTACCCCGAGGACCCCAAGACCACCGTGGTTGAGGCCAAGCCTACCCCCACCCCCGGCTACGCCACCAAGCCCACGACCTACTGAAGGGCGTCACTGTCGTGACCGCCATGGCAGTTCCGTCATCACCCTCATCATCGGGTGAACGTTTGCTGCCACCACCCCCTCCGTCCTTTACAGCGCGGGAGCGTCTGAGAGATAGTTGGAAAATATTGAGAAGAAGGACAAGAGGAGGTCGTCTGCTGCTGCCTCCGCTGCACTCCCTCCGTCGATGCACCGAATGGTGCCGACACCTGAGCAGTGCGCGGTGGTGGCTGTAGCGGTCCACGCTTACCTTACAACCTTGCACACTTACACATACACGGGATTTCCTTTTTACATTAACAACCATTCTAATATGTACAATAAAACATTATAAGCACAAATGAAAAGTTACTTGGTTTCGTCCTTCTTTCACACATTCATTCTCCTGTTTCCAGTGTGACTGAAATTGCTCCATACCCTCTCAGTGACGAATGATAGGTATGACCATGTCCCCTGAATCCGCATGTCAAATGAGCCTTGATGAACTCTCAGGGGTATCAGATGATTTGTAGTTATGCTCTCTCAAGTTGACCCTTTTTCATACTTGGAAGAAGCTTACCCCCTTTTCCCCACCTCTTCGATACTGCCTGTCACCATCGCCGGATGATGAAACTATGCGACAATCGAACCTTGATGTTTCGATTACACAAGCCCCGGGGTAACTCCTACATACACACGTACCGGTCAGAATAGTTCCTGCAAGTATGTAGATAAGTCTGATTTCTATCGGGGAAACCAAACCTATTGCAATGTTTACTTCTTCCGGCCATTCTACCAATGCGCTCTGGGAGTAGGAGGATAAGAAGGAGCGCTCACCTCAACTCACCTCCTGAGAGGTCAATGTATCAACCGGTTGACCATTAGCTTTTACCTCTAAGCCAAGCGTGGGCGTCGATCAGCGGTGGTTTTATCATTTACCACTGGGGATCACCAAAAACATGCTCCATGAGTGAAGCAAGCGGATGGCGCGCCGTCTCCGAAAGAAACGATGAGTATCAGGCAAAGCTGGGATGAAAAAAGAAAGAAAGAGAGGGTCAATTGACGGGGCAGGCAGAATTGTATTTGTTATTATAGACCAGGTTCAATGGTGTGTGATAATGCTACACAGGAGTCATAAGCTCCCCCAATGTGCGAACTCCCAAACAAGATCTGAGTACACGCAAGCTGGGCAAAAAGTTTGCTCTTGGCTGAGCGGTGGCCACCCAACCAGTCAGGAAAGCCGTCTGAGGTCTCTTGGACATTTACGAAAATTACGTCTCTATCACGAGGCAGTAGTAGCCGTTGGGAGCCTGCCAGGGCGGAGGTAGGTTCTCAGAATGTTGGCAAAAAAGAATTCACGCGGGCTCGAAACCGGCCACTTTGGTACGAGATATTGTGCCTGTTCGATAGGCGAAGCAATATACATGCTAAACTTTTTTCGTGGTATTGAAACCCTTGGCAATTGGGCCCTCTGGGTTTCATTAAGGGCGAGATCCAAGTATCTTACACATATGCCCTTGTATCTATGACCACAAGCTCTATTCCACCCCATCGCCTTGAACGCCGTAGGCCTCTTATGCGTAGAAGTTGACAGTCTAAAGTATGAGATCAGTATGGGACATGTTACTTGGAGGAACTTGCAGCGGGTGATACTTACGTCCTTCTTCTTGGCCTGGACCTCGGTGATGGCATCGACGTAGTGCTCGTGGCCGATCTTGTTCTTGCCCATCCGCAGAGCAATCATGCCAGCCTCCACACAGACAGCCTTCAGCATGGCACCGCCAAACTCGTCGGTACTCCGGGCCAATTCGCTCCAGTTGACGTTGGGGTCGACCTTCATCTTCCGCGAGTGGATCTTCAAGATCTGGGCACGCGCTTCCTCGTTAGGTAAGGGGAACTCGATCTTGCGGTCGAGACGTCCGGATCGAAGCAGGGCGGGATCCAGCACATCGACTCGGTTGGTTGCAGCAAGCACCTTGATGCGGTCATCCGAGGCGAAACCATCAAGCTGGTTCAGTAACTCCAACATGGTTCGCTGCACCTCTCGATCACCACTCTTTTCGCTGTCGAATCGCTTGGTACCCACGGCATCCAACTCATCGATGAAGATAATCGCAGGCGCCTTCTCCTTGGCCAAAGCGAAGCAATCTCGTACCAGCTTAGCACCATCACCAATGAACATCTGCACTAATTGGGGACCGGCAAGCTTGAGGAAGGTGGCGTCGGTCTGAGCTGCACAAGCTCGAGCTAGCAGTGTCTTGCCTGTTCCAGGAGGCCCATACATCAGAGCACCTAGATAACAAAGTGGCGGGTCAGTCCTTGCGCGACGGATGCGACTGGAAAGGAAGGATAGAGAGCAACATACCCTTGGGCGCCTTGATACCGATCTTCTTGAAACGCTCCGCCTCCTTCATAGGCCCCACGATGGCCTCGACCAATTCTTCTATTTGCTTGTCCAGACCACCGACATCAGTGTACTTCTCTGTCGGCTTCTCGTCGACTTCCATAGCCTTGACTCGGCTGTCGTACTCGGCAGGTAGGGTGTCGAGAACGAGATAGGAGTCCTTGTTGACACCAATGAGATCGCCGGGCTTCAGCTCGTTGGGGTCGACCAGACCGATCAGAGGAAGGAAGATGGTCTGCCTTGTGGATGTCTTGATGACTGCCGATTTGCCGACTCTTGTGGCGTCCAGATCGATGTTGGCACCTTCTTCTGAGGACTCGGCGGTGGGGTCCAGATCGAGGAGCTCGACGACGTTGCCGACGAGGTATGGTAGTTGCCTGGTATGCGAGTTAGTTACAGGGCGGTGCCGTTTAGATGAAGCAATTGCAGAGTAGCCCGTACCGGTTGTTAGCGATCTTATCCATGTTCTCCTTGATCTTCTCTCCCATGGTGGCCTTCTCATGCGATAAGCGCTGGAATTCGCTCTTCATAATGCGGGCATCGTTCTCGAGTAGGCGTTTCCTCGTTTGGAGGTCTTGGGTGCTGAGGGTGAGCATATCTTCGTCGAGGATTTCCTCCTCTTCGGGCTCGGCGTCCTTCATCTCGGCGTCACCGTCGGCGGGCTTCTTGTTGTCCTTGTTGCCGTCATCGCCACGTCCGCTGTCCTTCTTGTCCTCGGGCTCGCGGCGGGCGACACCCTCCATATCTTGTGAGCTAGACATGGTGGCGGGCGGAGATGTGGATGGTGGGGGGGATGTTCGGGAAGAGTGAGAATGGGGAGCCCAGAAGCAGTGGGAGGAAGTGTACGAAAAAAAGTGATGCTTCGTTGAAGGCCGAGGAAGTTGATGACAAACGTGTTGTTGGGGTGGTTGATTTGATGGATAGGTGATGTTGCGGCTGCTCAGCAAGCGCAGGGCCCAAGTCCGGAGTTTAGGTAGAGCTGCTGCACTGCCAAACTGCAAAGGCAAGGCCACTGTGCATGTGGGAAGGCAGGCGTGTGCTGTCGCAATCAATCAGCCTGATTCACCAAGCGGGGCGCTAGATCGGAGCTTCCAGCCTCTAATTGATGCCGGCCAGCCAGGGTTTCGCAGGGGCTTTAGTGCATACTGCCCAGGCATTTCATCAGAAATTGCATAATGCACGATAAGGCCCAGCCCACCTTGGCCTTGTTAGCTCACCTTAAAGAGCTAAGGATAAGCTTCCATCCCGTTCGAAGCTCTGACGACTTGATGAGGGTTAAATATAGCGTCATCATCCATTTATTTTGTTTCGCTTGGATCTGCCCTGGACACTTGCGACTCGATAGTGTCGATCAACCTCAGTCTTTTGGTACTCGCGAACAAACCCGGAATACTCTCTCGCCTACCGTAAAGCCGCCATAGGACTCTGGCCTAATACAACCACCAAGCTGGCTGGATACTTCTGGACTAGACGAGCGGCTCCTTCGTCGGATGCCGTAGGCTCCACCGCGCAGCGCTCTCGTGATACCACCATGACCGACCTACCCAAGAATCCCTCCTTGACACCACAATTCTGTTTCTCGACAGTAGCACTCAGAGGTGCGCCTCTCTTTGGCGACTGTTAATTTCCATGGCCATGGTCTGATCATTGTGTTCTAGACTTTCTGCGAATATCGAGGGGCGCTGTGGACGACTCGATCACCCAAAATCTCAATGCGCTCGTAACACCCTCCAAAGCGGGCTTCGATCCAACATCAACAACGGTACGGACACCACGGTCGCTGCACAGGCAGATTGATCTGCAGTCATGTCAAACTTTCAAAGACCAGGTGCTCTTTCCCTCGTGGCAGTCAAGGTCTGATGTTTTGACCTACTGTGCATACGTGGCTACGAGTCCCGACCCAAATGACCCGGAAACAACACTACGAGAAGCCGAGTCTCTGCGGGATAGAGAGCGGGTGGTCAACGAGAGGCTCGACCCTTACTCTGGAAGATTTTTCCATCGGGAAGCGCGGACAGAGCAGCTGGCGATGCTGCTCAGACAAGAGCGGGGAGTTGAAACAATTGTGAGGTCGCGCACATGGGGCCTCGTAAGGGAGAGGTGCGGCGATGATATAGAAGATGCAGACACAGCTTTGAACCAGTGGCGGGACAAACAAGGAGTTCCCCGCTCTGCGAAGTAGATTGCAGGTGCGCTTGATGTTGGAGTAGAGGTTTGTTTCATGGGTATAAATCCAGGGCCTTGAGCCTACCTTGTATAATGTCAATTGTCATGTAAGATGAGATCATTCGATGATACACCGCCACTCACGGGCAAGCAACTTCAGATCACAATGTTTGCAATGGAGTTCTCACTATACTTAAACTGTGCAGGTTCTGCCACTGGGGTTGATATAATTTGTCGTGGTTCCAAGTCGGGAAATTGGGGGGCATGGGGTGGGAGCTCCGGTTTCTCGGCGCATCCCACCACCGGGGGCGGCCCCATTCGAAGCTTGCACTTCGTCATTTGGCGAAATAGCAACTCATTGAAAGCACACGACCTTGCAAAATCTCCTGTAGATGCAATGCTTGTTGAATATATATAATTCCAACCCAGTATCCCATTTTCCACTATGTCTTGAAATTTCAGTGGTTTTCTATACCAATTAAGAATCATTTCAACTCCCCAAGTGGGCTTACTTAAGGCAGTACCTACTGGCAACTGGCCCACGTTTCAAGGCGGGCAGGTAGAGCTAAGCCAGCCCACCTTATCATATCACCCCACGACGCAACTGTACCTTTGCTTTAAACTCTGGAAAGCTTCCCAGCTCGCGAAAAATTGCCATTCTGGACAGTGTTAACACCACCGAACCTCCCAATACTGCCCTCCCGATCGCATTCGCTGGCCGACCTTTCCTTAACCGAGCATGCCTCAACCGCTCAGCGCGAAGGAGAATTCTCTCTTTCGCCAGGTCATCCGCAATTATGAAGACAAGCAGTACAAGCGGGGTCTCAAGGCCGCCGAGCAGATTCTCAAGAAGAACCCCAAGCATGGCGACACCATGGCCATGAAGGCCCTCATAATCAACCAGCAGGGCAACACTGACGAGGCCTTCGCCCTGGGCAAGCAGGCCTTAATGGCCGACATGAAGTCGCACATTTGCTGGCACGTCTACGGCTTGTTGTACCGCCACCAAAAGAACTTCGAAGAGGCAATCAAGGCCTACAAGTCGGCCCTGAAGCTCGAGCCGGACTCCCTACAGATTCAGAGAGACTTGGCCTTCCTCCAGGTCCAGATGCGCGACTACCAAGGCTACATCCAGAGCAGGACAGCTATGCTCCAGGCCCGGTCCCAGGTCCGCCAGAACTGGACTGCCTTGGCAGTTGCACACCACCTCGCGGGCGATCTGACGCAGGCAGAGACGGTATTGACCAAGTACGAGGAATCAGTGAAGGTCCCGCCGTCCAAGACCGATTTCGAGAACTCCGAGGCCGTCATGTACAAGAACACCATTATTGCCGAGCAAGGCGACTACCAGCGCGCCCTCGAGCATCTCGAGTCCATCGCCAAGACGAACCTCGACCGCTTGGCTGTTATGGAACTCCGAGCCGAATATCTGACCAAATTGGAGAGGAAGGAGGATGCAGTGAAGGCTTACAGGGCTTTGTTAGACAGAAATGCCGAACACCCTGACTACTACAACAAACTTATCAAGGTTATGGCCATCCCTGCAGAGGATACTGCTGCTAAGAAGGCGATCTACGACGAATATGCTGAGAAGAACCCTCGCTCGGATGCTGCCAAGCGACTGCCTCTGGATTTTGTTTCTGGTAGGTAATTGCAATGCAATTTGGCTCCAATGCAAGCAGTACTAATAAAAAATCGTAGGCGATGTTTTCCGCGAAGCAGCCAAGAAGTATCTCACTTTCATGCTGGACAAGGGTGTCCCATCCACGTTTGCCAACCTAAAGCACCTCTACACCGACTCCTCCAAAAAAGAAGCTCTCGGTGCTTTAGCGCACGAGTATTATGAGGCAAAGAAATTCGATGCTGGAGAGGCTAAGACCGACGATCCGTTCAAGGGCGAAGGCGCAGCACTATACTACCTGGCGCAGCATTACAACTATCACCTCAGCCGCGACCTGACCAAGGCTATGGAATTCGTTACCAAGGGTATCGAAAAGGCACCTGACAATGTCGAGTTCCAGATGACCAAGGCAAGGATAATAAAGCACACCGGCAACACACAGAAGGCATCAGAAGAGATGGACAAGGCTCGTAACTTGGACTTGAAGGATCGATACATCAACACGAAAGCAGCCAAGTATCAATTGCGGAACAACGAAACCGAGAAGGGTCTGGAGACCGTTGGTCTCTTCACAAGAAACGATTCTCCTGCCGGTCCCTTGAACGATCTTCTGGATATGCAGTGCATCTGGTTTATGACCGAGGATGGCGAGGCTCAAGTACGGAAAGGCAATGTTGGCCTGGCCTTGAAGAGGTTCCACACCGTCTACAACATCTTCGATGTGTGGCAAGAAGACCAATTTGACTTCCATAGCTTCTCGCTGCGGAAAGGTCAAATACGTGCTTACGTTGATATGGTTCGCTGGGAGGACCATGTCCGAGATCATCCGTTCTATTCTCGAGCTGCACTTGGCGCTGTCAAGCTCTACCTCGACATGCACGACGGCAAGACTCTTAGTGATGGTGTCAATGGCGACGACAAGAATGGCGATGCCGCCGAGCGTAAAAAGGCAGCCAAGAAGGCTCGCAAGGCCGAGCGGGAAGCTGCCGAGAAGGCTGCCAAGCAAGATCCGAACAAGCCCAAGGCGGCGGTCGACGAGACCAAGAAGAAGGATGATGACCCTGACGGCCTGAAGCTCGCGGCCACCACTGAGCCGCTTGTCGAGGCTACCAAATTCCTGGTCCACCTCCTGACCTACACCCCCAAGAACCTCGAGGCGCAACTCGCTGGGTTTGAGGTTTACGTGCGCAGAGGTACGTACCATTCCACTCACTGACCAAAGAAAGACCTCAGGATAATAAGCTAACTTTTTCCTACAGAGAAATATGTTCTTGCTCTTGGGTGTCTCAACGCCGCTCTGGCCATTGACGCCTCCCACCCTACGGTCCATGAGCACACTATCCGCTTCCTCCACGCCATCCGAAGCAAGATGGCCTCGCTGCCACCCAAGGTGCAAGAGGTGATCAAGTCGGAATTCACCGCCATCGCCCCTTCGACAGATCTCGAGGAGTTTAACGACGAGTTCCTCGCCAAGCACAAAGGCAGCGTGCCCCATGCCATTGCCGCCATCAAGATGAAGGCGCTGGTGGACGAAGACGAAGACCAGGCTTCCGTCGAGAAGCAGCTGGCGGGTTTGTTGGCTGCGTCGGGAGTCACCTTCGAGGATGCGCAAACCATCTTGAGCATCTTGCGGGGATCGAGAAGCAAGGAGCTGGATGAGTTCAAGAAGAAGGCGGCCGAGAAGTGGCCCGAGGTCACGGCGTTTGCATAAGTTAGCAAAAGCTGCAGCATATACTGTGTCGGGTTGGTTGGTTCCTTCGGTAGATCTCAAAATTTCGGAGTGAGTGGTGGAGGGAGGAGTCTCTTCTTTCTCACTACCCCCTGTTTTTTTGGTGAAGGAGCATGAGCATGATTCTGCAAAAAGCATAGCCGGGGTTCCTGGCGCGGATACTAAAATGTGATTTGATCTCCGAAACACACACAGAGTGAGAGTGTGGAATGTGGCCTTTTCTTGCATGAGGATATGTATCATTGAAGTCCAGGCGCGGATTGGGGGGATATAACAAGAGGAAAAGAAAAGTTTCTAGATGTTTTAGCCCTTCTTCTTACCATAGACCAGAGGAACAACATCAATCAAGTTCACATGCATGGGATGAGCAATTCTGCAGACTTGTCTAGGAGAATCGTGGTGGTTCCTGTCAATGACTCTATCGACTTCCATCCCACACAGCTCGACTGAGAGTTAAGTTGGCTATTCTATATAACTCTCGGATTCGAGGATTCCCTTTCCCTTCTTCGGTGCCAGGTAGAGAAGTTGGGATCTCCGCCCGCGATGCCTCGCAAACCGTAGGTCAGCCCCTCTCAGGCACTTGGAGACGGAGACAGTGTTGCTTTGAATTCAACAAGCTGGTTTGGAAGAGACCACCCTCGCAGGTTTAGGGTTCCTGCTCTCACTTGGGAGTCAACCGAGGGAGAGAGAGAACGATTGTCAGTCGTGGTGTGATAATGAGGGGAAAGCAGAGGGCGGCGCTCAACGAACAGGAATGAGACCATCGATCGTTCTGAGGTCAAGCCTAACGGGGTCGCTAGCAAATAGGGGTGATATACTATCATCACGGCCGACTTTCACTCTTGATCCATGCTAGCTTATGTAACATCCTGTCTGTTTAAAGGGGCTCAAGCCATCCATGTACCGGTATTCAGCACTGTGAAGCTCGATCTTGACCGCCGTGTTCGCCGAACACGTATCTACGCACTGATCTGTCTAGCGTGCAGTATGGTATTCACTTGCAGTCTTGCACAGCACTTTGGAGAAGGTTGGTTATGGTTCTACCGTATCGTACTGTATGTAGAGCTGATATCCCGGATGTGTTCCCCTGATTGGCAATTTGGTACAGATCTAGCGTCGAGCTAAGTTAGATGAATGAAAATTACGGTGGACGTTCCCGTAGAACACGCTGCACGCCGTTGTTGGTTTACTCGAACGTTTATGCGGAGCGCAAATTCGGGTTCCAAACTATTTCGAACCATGAATATGGGTAGTCTGTATGTTCGGATATGAAAAATAGGCCTCCCGTGCATGATTACACTAGAGGCGAGTGGTCTAGACCGACCTACCCCGATGATATCGGTCGATGTTTTGCTCTTAACCTGGCTCCTACTTGCACAATTGCAAGGAGACTCGGCAAGTCGGGGTACAACAAATTCCCTAGCAGTAACTGTGCGCTTACTTACATGTACGCCTTACCCCCTGAAAGTTTGTTAAGTTCATACCCTTGTGTGAAAGCCCTGGTACAGGTATTTCATGCGTCTGCAGTACCTCTATCGTGCTGAAACGTATAACAGCTATTCGGTGGCGGAATATCTTTTACGGTAGTAATTCCTCTGTTTTTTTATGTTTCAAATGGACGCTCAATGTACTTCCTAGACAAATATGGCCTGTCGATACTTCGTCTGAAGTCCGAAACGGTCTCCAGTAGTGTAGTGAGCACTGAGAGGGCGGTCAACTGCGAAGCTGCTGACTGCTGCCCCTGAGTGGTGAAAATTGAAGCTGCCAGGCGAAGCAAGCCACCATCCCTGATCAGGGGGGGAGAGGGGGGGGGGTGCAGCCACGATGTCATTTCTCGCCTCCCAAGCTTACGGAAATCTTGGGTGCATCGTTTCATGGCGAATGGCCAGCATAGCCACGCGGTATCTGCTGCACGAGAGAGGGGTGTGTACTCCGTACTCGATTTCTTGTTTGCTTCCCAAATAAAATGCCCGACGCCATGTCTTGGCTCTCCCACGGACGGGCTGGCGGGTTCGCGGAGCAATTTGGGCTTCTGGAAAAGTCAATCAGTGACATCAGGGCTAGCCTTGTGCCTTGCGAGGATGGTCGAGTGATGAAGTGGCCCACGGCTCCCCGTTGCAACGGTTCTGGGTCCCACACTACCCGGCTAGCTCTCCGAGCCGATCACTGCCTTGTTGGGCACGGCGCTGGTGGTGTGCACATCTTACGGAGCAGTATGTACAATTAACCTAGGCGTTGGCGCGCGAGCTGAGCTGGGTTGCTGCTGGCATGAATTGCCGGTTATGAGCTCTCGCTTCAGGGAGCTCGCTTAGATGCAAGGCTTGTTTCTATTTTCTGAGACGGAACAGGTCGAAAATGACTTCTCTATGACGGGAGGCTGAGAAAGTTGTTCGGACATCCATTGCTGCACGCATGATGATTACATCAGGGAGTCACTTTTGGGAGATTGGATCAAGCGTCCATGGAACACACTTGATTGCGAGACGCCAGAGCCTAGAAGGTCTGAAAAAGGGGCCTGTGGGCTTTGCCGGCGCAAATCCAGAAGTGCCGACCGCCTTTTACCATTTCGGCCGATACGTTCCAGAGTTTGCTCCGGTCCAGTATTTGGTGACTGTACAAAACCGGTGAAGTCGTACGAGGCTGGAAGAGTGGTGACGTTTGTCCTGCAGTTGTTGGTCAGTTGGCTGCCCGTGATCTCGGGGGTAAACTTCCAATGGCTACGGACGGTGCGGTTTCACCACCCAGGTGGAGGAAGCACTGAACGTGGAGACTCGGGGCCACGGGCCACGGCTCAGACGGCCTCGGCCTCTCTCTCGAAATTTAACGATGGTTACTAAACCTGGATTCGCATTGAGAATGGTAGGCTTGGCCGGCTCATCGGTGATCGGTGTCGTGATGTCGTCTGCTCACTCGTCGCTTATTATTCTGGTTGAAATAATTGACTCGGGACTAGCAGGTTCATGCTGCTGCTGTTGAAACTACAAGGCCAGTGAAACGGCCAGGGGGCGTTCCGGTGCCTGGCTCATCAGTTTACTGGCATGCTACGGTAATATGAGATGACATACTGGCGCGCACCCCGTCGGCCAGTCAGAATCGCCCGTCCACCCATCATCTCGTTACCCATGTTGCCATTATTGGCCTGGACCTTGCAATCGCACGATGAACAGACAAATGCGATCAGCGATCGGTGCTCCCTAAATCCAGAGCTATGATAGCAGGCTAGAAGCGCATAGGGATATCCCATGAAGTGATAATAACAATGCCCCGTTTCCACCTGCCGGCTAAAGCACTCTAGCACCACAGGCTACAGCGCGTTTAAACATTCACTATGTACAGTGAACATGCACGTAGACACGCCTCGATGCACGCACGTTCTGTGGCTTGACTTCAACACGGCTTCCTCGTTGTAGCGAACAAACATAAAAAGAAAACCGGCCGTTCTTGCATGCTTCGATATTGAACTGCAGTGACTGCTACGCTCCTTTCGTCATTCCCTCTCAATCCGGTCGCTGCTGAGTTCCCGTTTTGGCCGGTGGGCTCTCTCGGGAGTTTTCCTGTTACGGGCAAAACTTGTGACGATCTTACAATTTCCTTGTTTTCCGTTCCTGAGCTACGATCCTGTGCACCTTCCAAGCTCCAAGCTCCCCCCCAATGAGGCCGTTTGAACTTTTTTCAGCCACTTGTAAGCATTGCTTGCCTGCCTTGCTGCCGTTCTTGATGATGATGATCAGCCCCAGAACCCAGAACCGTCTATCCCTCGATGCTGGCTGATTTGACGTGGAGCGTGGGTTTCGTGCGGGTCTTTTTCGAAGAAGCCGTGGCCCGTCAGCGTTAGCTCTCAACCGAGCGTCCCGGCAGAGAGAGCCCAGCGTCGCACATCTGCCGACAGCCAAGCGGTTGCACCTTAACGCATGTTTCCTGTTACCTCCTTACAGCCAAGGCACGGAATCGCTTCACAGAACCCCAGATGATATCGCTAACTGCTCTCTTCCGATAACTATCGCTATAAGACGCCAAGGCTCGTGCTACGTCAGGAGCACTGTACCTGAGACTCTGGGTATAGTCGAGCCGCAACTAGGCCTATAAGCCAACCCAGTGTGGTTCGTGACCGTTAAGATATGGAAGAAGTTCCTACATACTACATACATACGACTACTTTACATACGCTAGTAATAACAGCAAAGTGTGGCGAACAATCCCACAGCAGCGTCCTTGCAGGCCTTGTTACCCGGAAAGTGAAGCCACTCTCTGACTCTGATTCTGGCGGTATCCAGGTATATTCCTGATTAAGATTTTACTATCTTTAAACACGAGGGAACCCACAGGGGCTCTCTGCACTCACTTTGCCATGTCGATCAGTTAAAAAATCGCAGTGAATCAGCATAGAAGCCTCGGCTCTTCGATGCTGGCTCGTCCAGCCTGCACCTGGCTTCGCTGGCATCCAATCCATGCAGGTCGAGGTTGATGCAAGAAGGATGTCCACCAACCCTTGCCCCTGCAGTCGCAAATCACTGCCCACTGTGGGGTTAACCACACTTGTAAGATGCTATAGTATCCCCACCTGGTACTATAGCAGGGGACCTGATTTGCTCGTCGAGCAGCAAATTTGCCCTCTTGCCGTCATGACCGAACCACGAACCTGTGCAAACTGCTTGCTGTCGTCAGTGTCGAGCCCCCTGCATGATTCACACCTTTGCCTTCACCTCTAGTCGCTGAAGAGCCTAGTTTGCTATGAACTAACGGCTGAGGGCGTTTAACTGTTGTGTGCATACACGAAAGATACGTAGAGGCATGTGCTGACACTGGCCTATGGGATGGTATGGTTCAGTACATACTGTAAGTGAAGCGTAGCAATCCGAGCATACTTACATACATACTCAGCTCCACAGCCCACTGCGGATCGATCTGTGATCTCATTCACTCGAGCCAGCAATGCCCTGTCGCAACGCCCACCCCTGACCCCTATAGCAGACAGTGCGCTCCTATATGCGATCGGCAAGACGACTTACCTGTTACGTCGTTGGGAAAACACGCCCTTACCAGATGCTCCATCCACGCAGGATGGATACTCGAGTTCATCTCACCTCCCCGTACCTTTTCGGAACTCGGTTTTGTTGAGAGCTGGGATCCTCGCCTGGACCGAAAGACTCCACCAAGCATGGGGTTGAACGGGAAGGCCTGGCGCGATCGTCGTCATCGCCAGCATGGTTGCTCCTGTTGCTACCCAGCAAGCGGTTCGATATTCTCCATCATCATCGAGAGAGACCAGGCGGCCCAACTGGTTTCTGTGAGGACGACGGATGTATAAAGGTCTCGCAGCTTCCCCTGTCTCGAACTCCTCATTCTACCCTCTCCGTCCTCACCAACAAGCCTCTCACTCTCACACAACCTTCAAGCCCAGAACAACCATCAACCTTCGCTTTTTTATCCATTCACTTGAATAAACCAACCAAACCAACCGCTAAAATGCAGTTCTTCACCGTCGCCGCCACCCTCTTCTCCGCCGTCGCCCTCGCGGCCCCCGGTGTCCAGGTCGCCCGCCAGGCCAACTACACCCCCTGCTCCGGCCTCTACGGCACCTCACAGTGCTGCGCCACCGACGTCCTCGGCGTCGCTGACCTCGACTGCGCCAACCCCTCCGAGGTGCCCACCTCGGCCGACAACTTCAGCGAGGTCTGCTCCGCCATCGGCCAGCGCGCCCGCTGCTGCGTCCTGCCCATCCTTGAGCAGGGTGTCCTGTGCAACACCCCCTCCGGTGTCCAGGACTAAGCGGTTCCTTTACCCCCTTAATGTATAGAGCAAGAACAGAGCCGAAGGTATGTTTTGAACCCCCTACTAGTATACATACCAACAACATCGAACAGGGATGGCTGACCATGGTTTACTCCGCAGGTTGAAATAATAACAACATAATAATATGTTCTTACGACTTGACTAGAAGGTTCTGAGGTCCTTGTGGTTGTGAGATATATTTGGTTTGGATTTGTACATACCCGGGTTGGATGATTTTGGGAATTTGGGGCTTATGATGAGACAACTGGATTTCCGATATCTAGAAGACGTATGCATGTCTCCTCGCCGGTAGACTTTTTCTGTTTATCTGTACAAGAGCAACAATTGAAATTCATATACCGATTTGATAACATTCTTACTTCATTATATATTCTATGTGGTGAACTGTTGTGTTTTATGGCGGTGGCTTGGCTTTGTCTTGGGTCATGAGCCATCAGCGGTTGTTCCCGTGGCGGGCTGACGTTGTAAGTGGCGCTTCCGAATCTCGGATGCACAGCTTCAAGGTTTCTCGGATGTCATGGGTACCTCTTTGGCTGGTGAAATATGCCTCTTCCGTCCGCGCAAAATAAGCACTGTCGGATCTCTCTATTTTAAACGTACGATTTGTGACTGACTTGTCCTTCCGGTTCTCCATTCTTCGGCGCGGTCCCTGTGTAAGTTCGGCTACGGAGTCTTGATACGATCTTGTGTAATGCCGCATTCATCCCCAAGCGACGAGACTCGGCCAATCCGCGCTCGGATCCAGAACGCTTGTGATAGGTTCGTTCCCACCCCTCTTAATAACAACCACTACTTCCGTCTCCGACTGAGAATACACTGATGAATACTGCTACTAATAACTGAATTCATTTCTTCCAAATTGCAGCTGCAAAAGCCGCAAGGTCAAATGCGATGGCAAGTCGCCTTGTAGCTACTGCATCCGCCGCCGACGTTCCGAGTTATGCCACTATTCCCCTCAACGGAAGCGGGTGCCGCAGCATGCGCGGTCACCCTTCATTCCGACATCCGCGTCTTCCTCATCCGCTCTGCATCAGCCACAGCACCAACAACACGACAATAATGGCCACCACCACACTAACCACGAGGGCGTGACAACGCCTAATAACAACTTGACGCCGCGTCGTACGGCGTCGTTATCACATCAGCAGCATGTGGTTGATCATCACATGCACACTTCCCCCGCCATCGCTCCAGCCGCCGCCGCCGCAGCGCCACCCCAACAGCAGCAGCCACCGCCCTTAGTAGCGACATCAGCCGCAGCCGGTGGTGGTGATGGCGGTATCAGCGCCTTCGCCGTGGCCGCTGCGCACGACGACGAGACCGAGGTCCCGCGCGAGGCGCGCCTGCTGTGCGACGCCCAGGGCAAGCTCATTTTCATTGGCGATTGCGCGCCCTGTCCTTCTTCCAGAGCGTGCGGCAGCTCGTGACCAGCCGCGTCGACGAGCACGCGTTCGCGCCCCAGAGCAGCCAGTACTCGGTGCTCGAGAACAGCGCCCCGTCGTCGTCGGCGGCTTTCGCGGGTACGCAGCACGGCGGCGGCGGCAGCCTGGGAGGCCCCGAGATACCGCTGGACTCGATCGCCGAGGCTGTGGCTGTCTACCTCGCCGTCACTGCGGGCCTGGTGGATCTGTTCGAGGACGCGCGCCTGCGCGACGACATCACTCTCTGGGCCAGTGGCAGCAGCCCGTCCACAGATAGGGCCGGAGGAGCCGCGGCGGCAGCCTCGGACGTGGCGACGAGCATCGTCAACTACCTGGTCCTGGCCATCGGGTACCAGAAGGACCGCGAGCCGCTGGCGCAGGCCTGCTTCGAGTACGCGCGGGACCGGGCCTTTGCCCACCTGAGCGGCGAGCTGAGCATCCGCACCGTGCACGCCTTCCTGCTGGTGACGCTGTTCATGCTGGGCGCCTGCCAGATCAACGGCGCGTTCCTCTTCTTCGGCCTCGCCGTGCGCGCCGCCTACGCCGTCGGCATCCACCGCACCGAGGTCAACGCCCGCTTCGGGCCCGAGGGCCACGTCCAGCGCGACCGCCTCTGGCGCAGCCTGCGGGTCGTCGACCTGTTCCTGAGCACGTCCATGGGCCGCCCGCCGGCGACCTCGGACGTCGACTGCACGGTGCCGTACCGGGTGCTCGCGGCCGAAGGCAGTCAGGAAGAGTCGTTTGACATTTCGAGTTCTTCGGTCCAGATCTTTCTGATCCTCGAGTGCGTCGTGCTCGAGGTCTACTCGCGCCGCAAGATCACGCTCCAGCTGACCGAGGGCATCTCACGGCAGCTCCGGGACTGGTCCGGCCGCTGGCTGCGGCCGTTGAAGGACGTGCTTACGGCCACTACCACCACCCCACCACCACTACAGAAACGGATGATGGCGGTGGTGGCGGTGGAGGTGGTCAAAGGCAAGAAGGACATTCTGCTAAGCAGCAACAGCAGCTTATCGGTACATGTCAGGTGCTCTCGTCGTATTACTACGCCGTCATGCTGGTCTCGCGCCCCTTCCTCATGTACGAGGTACGCAGGAGGCTGTCGGAAGGGCCCGTCCACGGAGCCGGTGGTAGTGGCAATAATAAGAACGACATCTTCTCGGGCAAGTCGCGTCTCGCGGATGCCTGTATCGATGCCGCGAGCATGTTGGTGGATGTGGTGTCTTCTCTTATTGATAGGGGCGTCATGTCTGGGAAACAGCCATTGATAGTGTAGGTTTTTTCCTTCGCATTTATCTACTATGTTTACCTTTTTCTTTTCTTTTCTTTCTTCATTACGGACTAGTAATGAGAGCGAACAACACTTGCTTACAAACTTTTCTTGTCTTATCATCAGATCCTGGCTGTTCGCCTCCTCGTTGGCACTGGGCGTCGGCCTGCTGGGCAGCTTCGGCCGGATCCTGGAGCGGTACACCCAAAAGTCCATCGCGGCCCTCGAGCACTTCGCCCAGAGCGACGCCCACGCCATGCAGTACAGCTTGATCGCCAAGAGCCTCCTGGCGACGGCGCTGGGCGCGCTGGAGAAGCGGGAGCTGGCCGAGCGGCTGCAGCGGGCGGAGAGCAGCAGCCAGCTGTTTGGGCTGATGCCGCCCGTCGAAAGGGGTAGTGGTCGTAGTGACAGCGCCGCTTTCCGGTTGTCGTCGGAAATGAGACTGGACGGCGGTGGCGGCGGCGGCGGCGGCCATTCATCAGCCTCTGCCGCCTTTGCGAATAACGGGGCGGGGGTAGGAGGGGAGCGCTTGACGATGGCGGCCTTGGTGGGGGAGGAGGGGGATCTGGGCACAATATCCAGCACCGCGAGTCGTTTGCGCGATCGGAGATTCTTGGGGGACACCACCACCACCATCCTCACCACAATCCTCACCAGAACCACCACGCCGCCGCCGCCGCCGCCGCCGCGTCCTCGCCCGGCCGCTTCGTGGATTTGGACCCGGCCTTCCTGTCGCTCTCGGGCGGTTCCCTGCCCGAGACGCTCGACCTCTCCTTTCTGAACAGCACCTTCAGCGGCGATGAGGGATCGGGCGCGCTGAACCTCTTCCCCTCCTGGAGACGAGCGGGCACATTGACTTGGCGCATTACTTTTGACCGCCTTGAATGCTAACTAACTACTTATATGCTAATGTAGTGGGCGATAAAAAAAGCTTAAGGAGATAGGTGTGTGGATTTGGATGATTTGTGTTTACTTGTAGCGTGCGTGCGTGCGATCTTCTACAGCTATTTACCTACTTTGAGAGACGCATTGTGCGAGTATATGTATTCCCAAAACGTCTGATTCTTTCACATACGACCATATCCTGCTGAATACTAGGGATCCCGCCCGCTCTCCCATATATAAGCAGTAGAGAGCCTTCTCTACATTTAGACGGTCACAGTTTTAGCGAATGGCGGAAGTGGCTTACATAAACCTACATCATTAGCGCCCCGTCGCAAGACGCGAACGCGTTAAAGCCAATCGAACAAATCCAAACCCTGGAAGCATACACATATATCTGCCCACATACTCACTAGAAAGACTACGAGTTCGATTGAATTTCAATTCGCCCCGATGCAAATATGGCGCTCCACACAGGACACACCGACGATATGCATCGGTCACTCCGTGACATTGCTCGTACTGCGACAATGAGGGGTTCTACACTCATACGAGAGCTTGTAGAGATCCAGAGGCATCAGGTGACAGAGGAGAAGTCTACTGAGTTCGTCGAGGAACTTGAGTGCCTCTACATCCCAGGGCGCGGGCCTGGATACACCAGCGGCACACAACAAAAGCGTATCAGTAGGGTCTCAGCCCCCGTGGACTTACACCGACTACTCGTTCGCGATTGTCCAGTCGGCGTCCTTCTCAATCAGCAGCTTGGAGACCTATTCGTGGCCTCGTAAAGAGGCCAAATGTTATGACTTCCGTCCGTCGTCAGCTGTGGCCTTAGTATCCGCGCCCTTCTCTACCAGCAGATAGGCCACCTCTTCATAGCCTTCAGTAGAGGCCAGGGGCAGAGATGTTTGTCCGGTATTGCCCTTCACATCGACACTTTGATTATCCTCTATCTTATGCACCACCCATTGGAATTCACCGTATGGTACATGGTGTGGGGTACGGGAATTCCCTTGGTGAAATCAATGATTACCATTAGCTGTTTCATACTGGAAACACTGAGTATTATATTGGTCTGGTTCTGCTGAAATGGTAGGTCTCCGCCTGGCAGGCATCAGAGCTTTGCACCGCCTTCTGTGTCCGATTCTTCTCCATCATTTTCTTCTGCCTTAGATACTTGATCCGAGAACGAATCAGTATCAGACACGTCCATATCGGCTACACTCGCCTCGCTCCTCACGTCCGAGGACGAGTCAGCCCTCTTCAAGAGCCCTGATTCGTCCGTATTGCTTTCAGAGCTGTCTAAATCCGACAGGTCCCTGTCTTCTGCATCGGTAATTAGAAAACCGAGGTAGGCCACGGAGGAGAGATAGTTTGGTAAACTTGCCAATACTAAGACGTTCAAAATGACCCTGCAGCTTGTCCGGCGCGTCCTGAGCCAGCCTTCGCGTGAAGGCGGATGTGGAGTCGTTCTGCCACGCGGGCGGCGGCCCCTTGCGTCTGATCTGCTCGATCGCCTCATTGCGAATGGCAACCAACATCTTGGTAAGGACTATGCGCTGCTCCATGAACTTGGGGTCCTTGGCCTCGCCGGCAAGGTATGGCGGTCCCCAATTGGGCCATATCTTCAGGTGCGAGCGCGGATCCGCCGGCTCAGCTGAGTGAGCCTTGAAGTAGAGCAGGCAGCAGAGGCAGGCGGGCTTACTGCACCCAATGTACCGGTCACCGGCGAGGAATCGCAGCTCCGCCATGTGGAACTGCTCCAGGACCTGGATCTCAGCGTGGACGCGGGGTTGCAGGTTCGGGCTTGGCGTACTCTTCCCGCATGTTCTTGATGATTTGGAGGCTCTGGTCCATCGACGCCACGGCTGTCGAATATTCCTTAAACTTGGAGCCTTTCAGTCCCATTCGCATTAGGATGCCTGGTAGCGTCAGCAGTGCGTCGGCTTGCGGCGCTGGGGTGCTAGGTATTGGAAGGAGGCATATGACATGGAATCCGTCTTCAGAGAATAAAAAACTGAAGTTATGTGCGTCGTTGACAACTTGCTGAACTGCGCGGACGTGGTTGGCTAGGCGTCCGAGTCGATGTCGCAGTTTTCTGTACAACTCTAGATGAGGTTGATAAATAGGAGAACCGTCGTCAAGATTGAATCTACGCTCCAGCCCCTTCATGTCATTTGAATCTCTCTCCTGATACACGAGAAAGCAGAGTTCTTCGCAATCTAGACCTCGGAATCGGGATAGCCACTGGAACAGCACAGTATCTGTAACATTCAGAAGGAGTCCCGCTAGGCTTTTATGCAATGAACGTACCATCATATGAAGTCGAAGACTTCAGTTTCCTTTTGCACTCGTCAATAGACTTGTATAGCCGTACCTTTTCCGCCCACACCCTTTTAATGGAAAACTGGATGCACTTGAGGATGAGCGCTTCAACTCTGGTCTGCTTCTCATCTTCGGGACAGGAGATGATTCTGCGAATGTCTTCCAATACTGCTACAAGGGCATTTCTCATCTCTGGTAACACTCTACTGCCGTTAGCTGCAAGCCAGAACTTGTAGCATTCTGGCCTATCCTCAACTGCCACGGCACAGGTAGTCTCCCCTCCTTTTCGAAGATCACAGAGATAAGCTAGATTGTCTAGCAGTCGCCGACGTGATAGGCCAGCGCCGTCCATGTCACTCGAGACAGCAGTGTGTTTCCTTCGGGTCTGCCCGAGAGCCTTGAGCAGGAACAATGGCTCATAGAACCGACCATTGAGTTTGTTGTACGGGCCTGATCGACGAGAAGGGACAGAGCTCCCGCTCGGGAGGTCCGATGATGAAGTTGTGACTACTGCCAACGAAGACATGGCTACTGCAGAGCAGTGAGATGAATCAGGGTAAGTGGGCCCCCTTACCAGCCCGACATCGCACCACCAACAGCCACTTTTTGCATAGCACAGCCTGGCCGCCTGACCAGCCAGCGAAAGTTTGTTCAAGTTTTGGGATTTGATAAGGGGGAATCCGGGAAGCTGGCCATTCCAATTCGTTCGATCTTTCTGCCGATTGTGCCTCGCTGCGACTATGCCAGCACCAGCTTTGGTGCCAAGCAAAAACTACCAACCAAGACCTACAGCTGCGACACGATGCAACGCAGGCTGTATTGATCCCTGTGTCATTACGGCTCCTGCAAAGGGCCCCCAAGATACCTGCGGCCCGTTGCGACCTATGCCTGCCCTTCATCGTAGTGAGGTCTCAAAGGAAAGCTAAGGTGGCAGGTGGCCGTTTAGAGGCTGTGCTGATGCCTGCAACTCCGTATATTGCAAGTTCGACAGCTCATATTACACAGCAGCGAGATCATACCGGTTTGTGATACCTTGGACGACTGGTAAAGGCCGAGGCAGACCGCCAGGTTGTCTTACGAATGCGTTTTTCGGTTCGCTGATTGGAAAGTCCTACCTAGTTAAGGTAAAACTTAATACGTATAAAGAGTGGAAGGGAAATCGTATCGGTATCATTGTCGAAGTGCCAGTCATTGCACAAACCTCTCCAATTATACAGTAGCACGAACGATACTTGGCATGATGTCGAACTATCATCACAGACACGAGACACCCTATCCAGATGACCCAGATAACGAAGACTGGCGTGCAGAGGAGCCTTACAATACACGAGGCTCGAATTCACGCTTCGCCGTACATTTGGCTAGCCAGGACAACGCCGGATGTGTGAACCCGGCATGCCTCACCATCAACAACGCATCTGGAAGCAGGATGGGTTCGGTTTCGTCTCATTAGGGAGATTTCGATCCTCCCAATCCAGATTCGTACCGAAAGATTCCATCTAGCCCATCTTACTCGACAGACTCTACATACCAAGTTTCGTCCCAACCAGACCTCAATTCGCCCAGGATGTCTCTCCAAGCTACAAGCAACCAACAATTCGCCCAGGATGTCTCTCCAAGCTACAAGCAACCAAGAAATGCCCGTCTCAAGTGACCAGCAGCCCACGCCAGAACCCGGAACCGAATATGACTATAAGAAAAAGCGGTTCTGGGTAAACACAAGCAAACTTGACGTGCTGGACGATGTTGAAGAGGAACCGGAGCCAGGAGGAGGATACAGGTGTCCCGCAGATGACTGTGGTGACAAGTGGTCTTCAACTCGACGAGACCTCAAGTAAGTAACATCTGTCCACAACATTTCAACAGGCTACTGAGAAATTTCTAGGAAACATTATAGGACACACGCCCTGCCCGTTTATTGTCCCTTCAGGCAATGCCGTGATGCTATCAATTCAAAGGGGCACACCGCTGAGCAGCGTGATATGTGCCGACATGTTTGGATACATCATGCGAAGTGGGCGGAGAAGTTCGGCATAAAAAAAGAGGAAGAGGAATGTAGTAACTGCGGGAAATTCATGAGAACGGACCGCGTGCGGGGCAAGCATTTGGGTATTTGCCTGAGAAGGAAGAAATAGGTATTTCTAGTGGCAAAGATGATCAATAGATGCGGGAGTGGCATTGGAAGATTACAGGATATGGATGTATGCTTGAACCTGATGCCTTCTCTAATGGACTGTTATTGTTGGTGTCTCTCCGTATCTCCATTTGACCCTGTTCTTAAAATTGCGTAGACCTATTGTGAGAATAGAATGCGAATAGCTACATCCATCGTTATAAGTCGCCGTGACCTCGGTCGAAAACTAATAAAGGAGACACTGAAGGACGAAGCGTATCCTTAGTAGTTCCGCCGTCGATATTAAAATTCGAACGACTTTACTAGGGACTTAAAGCTAGAGATATATGTCGTTTATTATTTAATTAACTTAATTACTAGTTAATTTTAAATTAAAAATCTAAGTTATATACTATTTTTAACTTCTTTTATAATATATTATAATATTATATAATAAAAGGCTTTAATATATATAACGCTTTTATTATAATTAACGTTTTTATATTTTTTAATAGTTAATAATATTTAATATATTTACTTAGTTTTTAGTATTTATAACTACGCGTTTTTATTAATAATTAATTATTTCGATTCCGGATTATATTAAGCCGGTATTATTTAATAGTTTAATATTTTAATATAGCTTATTTAATTTCATCGATTTAAGCCTTTCGTAATTAATTAAAAAAGCGTGGTTAAACGAATAAATATTAAAATTAATTAACGAATTTAAAGGTAATTAAGTAATAATTATATTAATCGTTACTTTAAAGTTATTTAATAGCTTTTTTATTATCCTCGCTTTATTCCTCGAGATTATTATAACGAACGTTATTCGAGTTTTAAAAAAAACTTAATAAGATATACTTAAGTTTATATTAATAATACGAAAAATTATTTAAACGTATAATAAAGAGAACGTTTTATTAAAATAATAGTATTAGTTTATAACGTAGTAAGAAAAGTGGTTAAGTAAAAATATTTATATAATAAAGTTATTAAAGTTATTTATTTTATTAATTAGTTAAATTAGTACTTAAATTAATTATTAAAATAAAAATTATTTATATAAAATATATAAGAAACGTTTCTTATTATATATTTCTTTTTTTATTAATTTCTTTATTAAGCTACGTTTTATTTTATTATTATATAATCTTTTATTAATTATTTAGCTTTATTTATTTATTTTATATTATATACTTTATATTATATATTTTAAATTAAATAGTTTTAAGAGTTATTTATTTACTGTGTATTTTTCATTTTTCATTTTTTATTTTTATTTATTTATTTATTTTTATTTTTTATTTTATATTAAGTTATTTTAAGAGTTATTTATTATTATAATATTAATTATTATAAGTGAATTTATAAGCATTAACTCGTGAGGTAGTTCTTTATACTAGATTTTATATACGCTTTAAAGTATTATAAAGCCGTGATAAAGGTGAGTTTAGTCGTATAATTAAGTTAGTTTATAATATTATCCTCTTTTTATTTATTTTATTTTTAAAGTAATTAATTAATATAAGTATTTAATACGTATTATAATATTAAGTTTTTATAAGTTTCTTTTTTATCTTTTTAATAATATATGTTTATTATAATATTTAATCGTTTTAAAATATTTCGATTTAAAATTAAAAGTTTTACGGCTCGTAATTTTATTACTTTTTTAACGATTTTAGTTTCGAGATTATACCTTATTTTTATTATATTTTTAAAATGTAAAAATATATAATAATAAAAACTGTCGCGAAATATTAAAAGTATATTCGTATTAATGAATTTTATAATAAATTAAGCGTTTTTTTATTTTTAATAACGAGTTTTAAAAAAGTATCGTTATTTAAAACGTAAAAAGCTATAGTTAAAAAACAATGCTTTAAGTTATAAAAAAGTTATTAAAAAATAAATAAGGCTATTACTTATTTAATTCGTTTATAAAAATAAAATAAAATAGCTCAGTGTTAAAACGTAAAGCTAGTATAGCGTAGCTTTTGTTTTTTAAAAAATTAAAAAAATAAGAGCGTTAAAAGTTCGAGGCAGCGGTAGTACTTTAAATAAACGAGGGCTTCGGCGTGGTAAATTAAAATGCTACGAACTTTTTCTTCTTTTCGAATCTTCTCGATCTATATTACGACCTAACTCGACGAGACGGCCAGTACTCACCCTTGGAGCGGAACCATGATAACTTAAAGCGCTTATAAAGTTTTAAGCGCGACTTAACCTCGCCCGTTAATACGTATAACCTTATTTATAATAATAATTAGCGCTTAATAAAAACGCTTTAAAATAGTATTTTCGTAATAAAATAAATTAAATAATATAAAAAAAGATAATATATAAGCGTTAATTAAAATAAAAAGAAGTTACGTAATAAATCTCGAGATCTCGTAAAATTCGCGAGATATATAATAATAAACGTTTTTTATATATTTTATATAAATACTTTTTATTTTAATAAGTAATTTAAATTATTAATAAAATAAATAATATTGAAAAGTTTATTATATAAATATGTTTTTTCGATGTACTTTTATTATTATTAATATAAACTTAAGTATATTTTACTAGGTTCTTTTAAAACTCGAATAATATTTATTATATTTTAATTACTTTTATTCTTATAAATTATTACTTAAACTTTTAAATAATAGTTTTATAACAACTATGTTTATATTTAAACTTAATTCCTTTACTTAATAAATAAAAGCTTTTATTATTACCCTCGACATTTTTTTATACAACTTTATTATAAAAACTAATATTAATAATAATAATAATAATAATAATAATAATAATAATAATAATAATAATAATAATAATAATAATAATAATAATAATAATAATAATAATAATAATAATAATAATAATAATAATAATAATAATAATAATAATAATAACGGCTTTATTAAATAAATATTAATTAAATAAATATTAATTAAATAAATTAAAAACTTTAAATAAAAGAATATTAATTATTAACTTTACTATATTAAGCTTAATAAAGCGTAATAAGCTTTTAATTAAAACAGTATTAAAATAAATACTTTATAATATTAATAAGTTACGCGAAAAAGTACGCCTTTTTTATATTACTATTAATATTATTTAAACCCTTATTATATTTTGAAAAGGGTTAAAGACTAACACGTCGATATTTTTAATAAAACGAGCGGGAATTTTTAAAGAATTCTTATTTAAATTAAAACTTATAAGTAATTCTATAAAAAACGAATTAAAACGTTATTTAACGAGTTATTTACGCCGCTTCATTTAAACTTTTAAGTAAAAAAAATTAACTGCTTTTTACATCATCGAATTTTAAGGAATTATAGCTTAATTAAACTATATTAAAACTATAAAAATTATATTATATTATTAAAAATTAAAGGAAAAGATTAAGAATAAATTTAACCAGTTTAATACCTTTAATTATTTTTTATATATAAAAAACCTAGTATTAAAATTAATACGCGTTTATATAAATAACGTCGTAAAAAGTAAAGCGGTTAATAATAATAAAATAGCTAAGTTTAAATTAATACGAAACGCTTATATTAATATATTAATACGTAATTAAAAATTACTATTATAATAAATATAATAAAAAGAAAATATTTTTTATTATAATTATTAAAAATTACTATTATAATAAATATAATAAAAAGAAAATATTTTTTATTATAATTATTAAAAATAAAAGTATTACGATAGAAAATATTAATCTTTAAAAAAAGATTTTTAAAAAAATTTCAAAAACCGATATATTAACGTTATTTAAAACGAAAATAGCTTTATAGTAACTATTAAGAGAAATAACGATATAATTAATTATAATAATAAGTATACTATATATTTAATGAATAAATAAAAAATCGAATAGTTTCTAAAGTTTTAAAATTAAAAGAAATTATAATTAAAACGTTATAATAATATATAAAAAACTTACTTTAATATATAATAATTTTAATAAATATAAAAGTATATTTAATTAATAAAAATAATTTATGAACTTTAAATAATTAATAATTATATTAATAAATAAAATTATAAATAAAACTTTTAAGCTATTAAACTTTAAAATTAATATAAAAGTAATTATTTTAAATATTTCTTATTTAAATTTAAAACGTCCACGTGTTATAACTTAGCTTAATTATATAACTTAAACTTATTTTTAACACGACTTTATAATAACCCGGAATATATACGAGATTTAATATAAACTAACGTACTTTATAAGCGAGCTACGTATATAAGCGAGCTACGTACTTTTTATTATTAAGCCTTATAAGTTATAATTTAATTTAATTATAACGTTTAAAACTAATTAAATATATTAATAATTATTATTTTAGAGGTTTTTATATAATTCTAATAAGTACGCGTATTATATTCGAGCTTTCCGTAGATTTTATAGCGTTGTAGGCGTGTTTTAAACGTCTTCGTATAATTACTTTTTTAACGCGATTCGTTTTATAACTATTTATTAATGTATGTTTTAAAACTATAGGTTTTCTCTAGTTTATATACGAAGTAATTTTCTATTTTATAGCCGTTTTTTTTCGTACGGCGGCGCCGGCTAAGTATTTTATTTATTTTTCGAAGTGTCGCGTTTTTACTTTTTAAAAGAGTAATTCGGTGTATAATTTATATTATAACCTTTACGATCTAGTTAAGGTTAATTAAAATAAATATCGGAAAGTTATTTTCATATTATACGATACGGTTTTAAATATATTCGGTTTAAGACTAGGCCTTAATTAAATTATTTAAAGTTTTTGATTCTTAAGGGATAAATAGGCCGGAAAACGTTCTTAAAAGTATTAAAATACGTAGTTTTATATTTAATTATAAAATAATATATTCCGGATTATACGAAATAAGTCTTATTTTTTAAAAGCTTTTTTATATATTCGAAACAGTAAAAATCGCCTAGAACGTTTTTAAAAACGTTAGTAAGAAGTTTTTTCTGTAAAAATATAAATAATATACGCCTATATAAAACCTTTAATTTCTTTCCCGTATACTTTTTTAATATATAAAAATAGCCGATATTAAGAGGCTAGAACTTATATAATAAATAAGAAAGTATATAAAATATAATAATCGAGTTCTTTTCGTAATAAAGCTTAAAAGTTATTAAGTAATAGCTTTTATAGCTATTTAAGATTAAAAAACGATAACGACCTTTTATATAAAACCTAATATATTAATTAAAGTATTAAATTTAGTTCTCGCCTTTTTTATTCGTAGTTTAATTATTTTTAATAACTATAATTACCTAGTCTTTCTGTAATAGGCTATTTTTATATTAAGAAAAGAGGTACGTTTTCCTAGTAAAAATAATATACGAAGGGATAGCGTAACCGTTTAATCTAACGCCTTGAATAACTATAACCTATTCTCGTTCCTTTACTATATTAACCTAGGCCTTCCGCGTCGATCAGAGGTGGTTATAATTATTTCGAACGAGACTTAACTTATAAAAAACCTGGTTTCGTCGAAATTATATATATCCTTTTTTTATATTTTATATTTATTAATTATATTCTATATAAAAATAAATTATACGCGATACGCGTTAAAATTTTTTATAAAAGATTTTTTAATAATTAATTCTTTAATTAAAACGCGTCCGGAAGTCTAATTATTATCGTATAAAGTTAAAAGCTTAATTAACGCCGACACGTCCTGCGTTATATAAACTAAATAATCGATTCGCTATATCTTTTATACTATTTAACCGGGGAAAAAACGATCACGTATTTAGATTAATAATATATTAAATAATTAATTCCTCTTTAAAATTAAAAAGCTTTTAAAAGTTTATAGAAATTTCGGATCGTAATCGAATTCCGCGTCGTCGGCTACGTAATGTCGATTTTAAAATATAATATATCGCTATAGCTTTTCATATATTTAATTTCGGGTTATTTTAAAGCGTTTAAAGCATTAAATTAAGCCTTTTTTATTTATTTTTAATTCTATACTTATTAAAGGAGAGAAGTTAATATAAATTTAATTAAAAGTACGCAGCTCGCTTGTATGCGTAGCTCGTTTATAAGGTACGTTACCGTAACTTTTAAAAATTTATCATACTTTTAGTTAATATAATTTATTTTATTAATTGTTTTTTATAACCTCGTTTAAATAAAGTTTAAACTAAATAAATACCTTTTTAAATTTTTTTTTAAAGCGGCGTGAATAACTTATTAATTAATATTTTAAAACGTTTTTTTATAAAACCGGTAATAAACTTTAATTAAACGAGGAATTTTCGAAAATACTCGCTCGTTTCGTTAAAAAGTATTAATATATTAATCGTTATCTCTTTTTTAAATATAATAAAGGTTTAAATAATATTAATAATAATATAAAAGAGACGTATTTTTTCGCGTAGTTTATTAATATTATAAGTTGTTTATTTTAATATTTTTTTAATTAAGGGTTTATTTCCCTTTTTTTAAACTTAATATAATAATATTCACAATTAATATTATTTTATTCGATGTTTTTAATTCCTTTAATTATCGCTTATTAAATAAAGCTGTTATTATTAAATTTTATAATAGTCTCATTAAAAGGTGTCGAGAATAATAATAAGAGGTTTTTTTTATTAAAGAAAATAATTAAGTTTAGATATAAATATTATTCTTATAAAATTATTATTTAAAAGTTTAAATAATAACTCGTAAAAATAAAAGTAATTAAAATATAACGAACGTTATTTAAGTTCATATTAATAATATAAAAAAGTATTTAAATATATATATAAAAAGGCGCTATTAATGTGTCGGTGTAGCGACCGCTTAGTCTGTTGGCTACCGTTATCGAGCTTGACGCCATGGTCTTTAAGGCCTTCAAGATAGATATTCGCCTGTCCCGGATGCTGACGACGTTCCCGAGGCCGGTGCCGATGCTTAAGACATGTAACCGACTGCGGCCGGGAAACCGTTTCTCGGCTTCTTTAATAAGCACCTCGCAGGGGTTATTGTACCCAAATCCTGCGTCGATGAATTCGATACTGTCTCGGCAAAGTTCGATGGATTTAAAGAACGTCGTCGCGGCCGACGTCGCACGGGCAACTTGTCAGATCGTATAGCCGTGGAAGGCTGCGGATGGGTCGTATGTCGTGAAGAGAGTGGGGCCTGTATCGACATTCGCCTTCGTGATTGCGAGGACAATACTGCGAGAGGTTAGTGCTGTTTGCCGTAGTAACACCGCCTACTCCAAATATAATAGTATACGTATTCGTGCATGTTGCGTTACGCAACTCTAGGTCTTCATGTGGGCAGGTGTCGGTAGTGGGCCGACCTTGACTTCGTTGCATTACGTAAGCCGGTTCCGTACAGTTTTCTCGAATGACCTGTTTGATAGCCCCCTCTAGGGCTGTGGTATAGAAGGCACCTTTCGGCGGGGCAACCGGTAGGAGTGTGCGTTTTGGGGTGAAGGCGGCCCGGCCGACATTCTCGTCCGCTCGTATGCATTCGTCGATCGACATTCCTAATCTCCCAAGCATGATCGCAATGATCCTGATCGGGTTGTTAACAGGTGAGACGGATGGGAAAAAGTTGAATATGCCACTGGGCCAAAAGCCGACGCGCCGATATTGACCACAATGGTATATCGGTATATATCTTGTCAGAACCAACAGAAAAGGGGAAGTATACCCGCCTGTGCTCGTGCGGCCGATCAGGTAGAAGTATTCGCATGGCCTAGTGACTTGGTCGAGGCCTTTCGATTCCCGAATACGCTCCATAATGTTCTCTAGTATCAGGAGGCTGGACTTCCCACGGATGCCGCCGCCATCGAGGGAGAGGATCCTCAGCGGCGGGCTAGGGTCGTTCCTACCGACTCTCAGCGTTATCTTTACTCTTTGGAATAGAGGCGACTTCCCGGATAAACGGTGAATCCACCCCCTAAGACACTGGGATAACGAGGAATAATGGCTGGAATAGGAAGGAATAGTCCCCGAGAGTCGCTTACCAGGACCTTATGTGATGGAATGAACTGGTTCATTCGATGTTCCCGCTGTCTTCCATTTATTTGGGCAGCGGAGTCGTTGGATGTATTGATTCCCCCGAGATGACCAGACGGTATAGGCGCCAGCCTGGTGCGGCTGAGATTGCCACGACGGGCGACCCCGCGCGATTCTACGAGCGCCACCGTCCAATCAGCATCATGGTGTGGTAGATGCTGCGGCCGGCAGCGAAGGGGCGAATGCAGGGCGTGGTGGCCGAGTTGAACAGTCATTTTGGCTACTGGCGGACATGAAGCTGATGAGAATTCCTCTTTCGACATTACGTGGTTCAATATGGAGTACGTCGTCAAAACAGAGTTTGGTCCGATCAAACGATCAAAGTAATGGCAAGCATTATCTATGGTCAGTTATTCTTTTGACATCCGAATGATGGGCGCTGAACTTGGATTTTACTGTATCATAGGTTACACACAATAGAGTAGGTTCAAGACCAAGTAGTAATTGCCAATGTGTTTTTGCCCTTGCCTTTTCCTCGAAACAACAATCTATGCTGGCTGGCCCGATGGAAGTGCCGTAGGCGAATATTGCTCATAGATATGTATGGCTATATCTATATGTATATATGGTTGTATGATTCAAGTAGGTAGGTATATGAAGGTAAAGGGTACCCAGCATGCCACCAAATCCCTTAAAGTTCTTGATGCAGGTGACACAGAGTAAGATGGGCAAAATAAACCTCGACGTGGACACGCACAACCCCGATGACCATCCATTGGAAAAGCACACGCCTCTATGATTATTGATAAACGAGACCACCATATACAAGTCCCTACCTGAGTTATAAACAAATACCCTCCCCAATTCTATTCTTTCGGTCTTTGGTATATATAGAAGAGAGCCATCGATGTGTTTTGAAAAATGCGGAGATCAAACCGAGCCACCTAACACAACCACCACCCTTAGAAATCCATCCACAGGTACGTGCCGACCCCCGCCAGCAGCAGGAACAGCGTCACGAACCCGGCCCCAACGCGGTCGCCATGCGTAATATCGCGCAGCTCCGCCGGGTTGCGGTCCTTGGCGCCGGCGTTGGGGTTGCCCTGGCTGGTGCCGCCGCTGGCGCTCGTGACGAGGGGCGGGGCGTCGTCCAGCAACAAAATCGAGAGGGCCCCCAAGACGTTCATCTGCTGGCCCGCGCCCACCTCGTTGTCGAAGGCGCCCGTCGACCAGCGGAAGCCGCACATGCGGCCGTTGTCGCCGCCCGTGCACGTCTTGACCGCCGCGCGCGCCGACGATTCGAGCACCGGCATCACCGTGTCGCGGATCGCCGGCACCATCTGCACCGCGTACCCGAGCCAGCGGTGCAGGTAGCCCTTGAAGGACGTCGCGTCCATGGTGCAGAGCGCCTGCTCGCACGTCGGCTCGTAGGCGGTGCCATTGGGGAAGAAGAACTCGAGCGTGCGCTTGGTGAGGCTTTCGACGCGGGACGCCCATTTATCGTCCTTGGTCTGTTCGTGGTGGATTTTCAGTTAGTCGTGAGCCTTCTCTTGCTATAATCCTTCTACACGATGACGAAGCACAAGAAAGGGAATAGGGTCGTCATTGCCCTCCAACATGGCTTGTTGATCAGTTGGAGTGAGAAGAAGGAATGATTACTCACGTATTTATACATGACGGAAGCTCCCTGGATCATGATCGCAGCATTGTACGAGTACTGCAGCTTGTTGATATTGGTGCAGTTTAACTCTTTCCCAGGGTGATCTTTGTCTGGTCCAGTATTGGTACCGTCGTACACGTTCCAGTCCTTGTCGATAAGGCCAACGCCTGAAATCCAATCCCAAGTTTGCTCGGCAATCTCGGCATAGGTCTTATTATCACTGTACAGGGCCAGGCGGGCACCCATGTTGAAGAAAGCACCGTTGGAAATAGCTTTAGTTAAAAAAGCAACGACGTCAGCAAAACCATCATCCATCATCCATCATCAACAGAAACAGAGGGGGGCCAGGCAATGGGAAGTACGCCCCCAAACCTATACCCCAGGAGAATGCCAAAGCACTCACTGTTCTTGTAATCATAGCCCTGGTTTCCGGAAAACACCTGCCAGTGTAGACCACCGTTACAATCTTTATCGAAACCAGTGGTGAGTCGTTTTTGTTGTTCGTTCCAGACGGCCTGGGTCAGAGCAAGCCATTGAGGCTCGGATGGCGGAGGGTCCTTGAACTTGGTCTCGGCCGCGCCCAACGAAGCCATGCCCCAAAAGGCCTGGTCATCGTTTCCCATCTGCAACGACCAGTTGCTCGGATTGAAGTCGTGGTTCTCGCCCGCTTGGCCCAACAGACCGAAAATAACTTTATCGTTCCACGTCTCGTCGCCCGTGTAATGCCAGTAGTCGATCATCGTCCCCCACATGGCGCCTGATTGCCACCTGTTGCACACCGACCGTTAGAACACCGGGCAGTCCACATCTTGTTATTCGGTGAGGGAAGCGGAAGGGTGCAAAGCCGTACCAGAAATAAAGATCGCGTTGGCCAGTAGTCGAGGCCGGTCCGGGGAGCATACCCGGCAGCATGCCCGGCTGATCTCCCTTGTAGAAAGACATGAGATCCGTAGCAACAAGCTTGGCGGCCTGTTTGATCGAGTCTGTCGCACAGAAACCATTGTTAGTACTGCACGTGCCGCTCTGTCGCAAGGGGTTAGGGAGGCAAGGGAGAGTGCCTTGCTTCGGCTGTTGTTCTATTCTGCTTACCCTTGGACCCGAAATCTACATCGAGCGCTCCATTGGAACCACCAACCAACAGCGACAAACAAGCGAGTGTGGACGCGGCGAAATGCATGTTGAGAATGTTCGCTTAGGTACGCGGCATCGAAGCCCGCTATTCGGATTAGATGGAAAAGCCGCAGAACAACAAATGATACAAATGCGACCGATGCAAACGATTGATCTCTACAGCATGGGCATCAAACCGAGAATGGAAGAATGCAGAAAGAAGGAGACAGAGCGATGGACGATGGACGTCATGCGCAAGCGTGCTGACGGACTTGTTTGGGCCCCTCCCAATCCTGGAACCAGACACCCAAGGATTGGCGAGGCGAGTCTTGGCGTTCGTGAATGCTGGCTGGCCAGTGCTGGTCTTTTTTTCTTCTCTTCTCTCCGTGTTTTTTGTCATGCGTTTTTGTTTTGGTCAGTCATTAGCGACCAATAAAGGCCGGCCAGGTTGAGGCTGAGCAAGGAGACCCCCTAATCACCAGCGGGACGGGGCCCCGCCGAAACCCCAGAATCCAGGCCTTGTCGTTTTCGCACAGAAACGGCGAGGCGGTTCTGGAGGGCTAAGGGGTGGGTTTGGTGGTCTGGCTGAAGATCTTCATAGACGAAATTTTGACCATACCCTGAAACGAACGGCAACACCCATTGCGCTGGCCGGACAGGTTGTTGTGCAATTGTTGCCTTTGGTGTTCGTTGCCCAGAGATGGTAATCTCCAGAAACGGATTCCTTCGGGGCAGTGCGTAGAAACCCGACACCCTTAGCAGCAGGATTTAGGGCTCTCAGCTCGTGTAGGCCAGCCCGTCTTACCGGAACCGTACGAGGAGATTGATTAGGACCCCCATCCGGATATGAGGCTGCGTGGCCAGCTTCGTATATAATGAACGTACATGTAAAAAGGTGTCACGGCTTAGCTCAGCAACAGTTCGATTTGTCTTACGAAGGTTACCTGACTGCGGAAGCGCCGCCTGGTGTGACAGCAGCCCGTCAAGGAAAACCTTGCCGTATTTTTAGTTTGCGAGGCCTGCTAAAGAGTCTGGGCGGCTGCACCCGGCACCCTCCGCCCCCTGCATAGAAGCTAGAGTCGGCATTCTCGAACGTTTCCACAATCGCATAGCAAGAGCGGAAGATGCTGACATCGCACAGAGTCGGAGATTTCGGTAAGGTAATGTTATCCTTGGCACTTTTGAATAGCAGGCTGGCTGGCGGTGATTTAAGAATCTCCATCAATACAGAAATTTACGGTCGGCCACAGAGCCCATAACAACAAATTCTCCACGAGCAGTTGCACGTATTCGGTTATATGTACCTCATCCCTGAACAAGACTGCAAACAGCTCGTTCTGTATTAAAGGCATCTAAAGATGATGCTATTTCGAAAATACACTTACATGTGAAGTAGGATTCCATCTCTGGCGAATTACTCAAGTATGAGTGCATCCCGCATACAAGGCAGGAGCGCATTGCCAGATCTAGTTGTCTGTTCAAAATTAGCCCATACCGTTGTGCAAAGAATCCTTACATGTAGCAGATTTTGCTTCCATCTCTCATGCCATTTTCCCCATCTCTTTCAATCGACAGTCTGGATGCAGATGCAATACGTACTCCAATGTTTTCTAGAGAAATAAGCTCATTAAGTTCATCCGATTCTCGCCCTTCTCCTTAGTACAGGGCGGTCTGACAGTGCCCACTGAACAAGATGAATTCAAGGATCCCACATCAACGCTTCCATGGGATAACAATGTCGTACCGAACAGGTGGAACATATGCAACCTGACGTTTCGTTCACTGTGAACTCCATGATTAACCAGTGCAACTAATGTCAATTGGTCAATGTGCAAGTAACACAGCGACATACTGTTTGTAGTAGTAAATGTTGAAGCTTCCAGTGAGCAGAAGACTCAAGTCTGGACACGTCTGGAGCTATGGCCAACTTTTACCCCACGATCCTCACGCTAGTGGCCCGGCATATGTGACTTGAATGCAGAACACTCATCCTCAACACAAACTGCACACAATAATGGCGGAATGACATCACCGGAGCATTTGATCCCTTCGACCCTGCAAAGTAGAGCTCCCCGAGCTCCCCCTTGCCCTTTTGCCTTCCTCAGGCAAGACTTCCAAGACACAGCAGCCACAGATCGAGATTGCCTGGGGCCCTCACCAGTGATCTAACAAAGAATAAATGCCCATAAGCACATGCTACTGGTTGGTAGGCCGGTCTCAGGCCGGGGCCGGGGCGCTGTGTGAAGGTTTCCTCTTGCTTCTCTTTGTGATGCCCTATCGAGGAGGAAACTACGTAAACTACGTCATGGTTGCCAAAGCACCTGGAGCTGGGTGAGACCACAGAGCTCCAGTCTGAGGGTTTGCTGGCCTCTGCTGCCACTAGTCGATCGATGCACGTCGTTCAATGGGTAGCTTCCCAGTGTTCTTTTACCAGGGAGAAAGCGGTGTTGGTGGCCTTTGAGTCGCTGCTTTTGGCGGGGAACCGGGTAAGGCAGCTCTGACAGGTTGTGACGATAGCATAAACAAAAGGGAGGAGTGACGTGATGCATATTTGTCCACCTTGCCTACCTACCTAACTTCAGACTCCTGGTACGGCAAACAAAACCACTTTGCATTCCTCAGTCCCGCCCGAAGCTGTTTTCCCACCTGTTTTCTCTACTTCTCCTGGCCTTTTGACCTGGATAATTATTACCCATTCCATCATCCTCGTCACCACTAAACTCCCCAACATATTGTGTTTGACATATACACCAAGTCAACCATCTCATCATGAGATTCCTAGCCACCGTTGCATCGCTGGCTTTGGCGACAAATGTCGCTGCCGCCAGCAATTGGTTCAGCAAAGCAGGTAAGTCCAACTCGGACAACATCGTGGTGGAGAAGGTGAAGAGCATCGTCAACATTGGTGAGCTCCGTAGCCTTTTCCACCATTTCTATCCACTCAAGCTAATGTGTGCTATGCATTGAAGCCTACAACAAATGGCATGAGACCGAGCTGGAGAGATGGTTGAGCGATCATGAGTAAGTCTACTTGTTCCCTTCGTGAAACGTGCTGTTGTCCGAGATCCCACACGAGACTGACATTGAGCCTGCAGTGTTCCCTACCCTACCCCCTCCGACCGCAAGGACCTCGAGAACCTTATCCAGAAGAACTGGGACACATATGCTGTCTCGCCTTACAAGGAGTGGGATACGGACAAGTTGACCGGCTACCTGAAACAGAAGGGCATTCAAGTTAAGGAAGGTGCTGAGAACAACCGTGATGCTCTCGCCTCTCAGGTTGCTGGATCCTGGTATGAGACCGAGGACAAGGCCCAGACTGCCTGGTCCAGCGTCAAGGACTGGATTCTGGATACTTGGACCGACAGCCAGCTGAAGACCTTCGCCGACAAGAATAACATCCCTGGTCAGTTTTACCGAGCATTTTCTTTTACATACTGTACTTTGTGGCTAACTTCCTAGGATAGTCCCTCAACCCCGCACCCGTGACTCTCTCCTGCAGAAGGTCCGATCTAACTATGAGTCTGTTGCCAAGAAGGCTGGCGAGACTGCCGCCTACCCCGGTAACTGGCTGTACGAGACCTGGTCCGAGTCTGATCTCAAGGAGTGGCTCGATACCCACGGCTTCCCTGCGCCTCAGCCCAGCTCTGTAAGACACTCACTTCAGCTTCACTTATGGGAGATAAATGCTAACATATATGATAACAGCGTGACAAGCTTATTGCCTCGGTCCGCCGCAACTCTCGTCTTGCCTACCTCAAGTCCCAAGACACCGCCGCTTCGGCTTCGGCCAGCGCCAACGCTGCGTATGCCACTCTTACCGACAAGCTCATTGATGCTTGGGGTGAGACTCAGCTCAAGGAGTTCTGCGACAAGAACGCCATCCCTGTTCCCCAAGGTTCCAAGATTAACGAACTTCGCGCTCTTGTCCGCAAGCACCGTGCCGAGATCCTGGGTGACACCGTTACAGGCTCTGCCGCCAGTGCTTACGGTGCTGCCACGAGCAAAGCTGGCAACCAATACGCCAAGGCCTCCGATGCTGCTGGCGAGACTGCTGAGGACGCATTCAACGCAGCCATTGGTACTTGGACTGCAAGCCGTCTTAAGGCTTACCTCGATGCCCGTGGAGTAGTAAGTTTTGCCTTGTATCACATCCGTATGCGTACTAACCACTCCTATTAGCCTGTTCCTCACGGAGGTAAGACTGAAGAGCTCCGCGCTCTGGTCCGCAGGAACGCCCACAAGGCTGCCAACCCCTACAGCGCCTGGACTTGGGATGATCTCTCGTACGACAACCTCAAGGACTACCTTTCCAGCAGCAAGGATGAAGCTGTCAAGCAGGTTGCTGATAAGTCTGACGCTACCCGTGAGGACTTGGTCAGTGCTGCTCAGTCCGCCTACAGCTCTGCTTCCACTGCCGGTGGTGATAGCTACGCTTCGGCCACCAGCTACCTCGCCCAGGCCACCGATGTCGTCAAGCAAAGCACCTTCGAGACTTGGTCCGAGAGCGAGCTGAAGTCCTACCTCGACAGCTACGGTGTCCCCGTCCCCCAGGGCACCCAGCTGAACGAGCTTCGCGCTCTGGCCCGCCGCCAGTCCACCTACTTCAAGTACGGCACCAGCGGCCCCACCGGCACCGCCTTCGCCAAGCTCAGCGGAGCCGTTAAGGACGGTTTCGAGTGGGTCAAGGAGCAGCTCGGCACTGGCTCCGAGGCCGCCAAGCAGAAGGCCCAGGACGTCAAGGAGGAGTTGTAAATTACAATTTCCCGATTTCCGATACTCCACACACGCCGCGGACGGACGGAGAATGGAGTCGGTGTGCGAATCACTTTATTTTGCCACGATACGAACGTTACGACTAAAAAGGCCACTTGCTTTTCCAGAAGGACTGGGCCTACTCAGAATTGTTCTCATTTTGGAGAGGTTGCCGCAGCATGACTGATGCAGCAATTTTCTTTGCGAGTGGTGATTATTAGGATCGCAGGAATGCCTTTGATTTTTCCGTAGTAATACCAGTTCACGCCACATTGTGGTATAACCTCCACATCTTGTTACGACGTTTATGCTACCCGACTTTTTCGTGATATTTTACTTCTTAACCTCATCGCCTGAGTGAGACACGCCTAGCTCTATTATCTATCTGTCTCTCAACAACTGACAACACAATCCACTCATTAAATCTCACCATCCTTTACCAGACGGCGGATGGTATTGATGCTCCCTTCAACGGCCATTCTCGCTGTCTGTGAATAACGGTGTCAGCCGCCGTGCAGTTCCACGCCATACCTCCCGGAATACGATAAGAGAGTATGGACTTTTCTTGATTGCCTGCTTACCTTCCAATGCGATTCCCGCAGCTTCTCGACCTCGTCCGCGTCGCCCTCCTCGGAGACCTCGGGGTGCCGCCACTCGAAGACGTAGGTCATGACGAGGTTGCCGGCCGCGTCGCGGCTCACGACGTTGGAGATGGTGCTGCCGTCGTCCTGCCGGAAGTCGACGCGCGTCGACGGGTAGTAGACGCACTCCTCGCGCACGGGCTTGTCGGGCTGGGACTGGAACACGACCTCGCGCACCACCGTAGTGGGTTTGCCGCCGGAGTCTTCGGATTCGGAGAGGACGGTGCACGACGTGATAAGCGGCACGAACTCGTGCGCGCGGCGCACTTTGCGCTGCAGGCCGGCCCAGGTCTGGGCTGGGGTCAGGGAGGGGGTGGCGCCGGTTGGGTTGATGGGGGCGGTGTAGGCGAGGTTTATGATGACCATGGTTGCGGTGGTCTGTGGCGGCGGGTGGTGGTGAGAGAGAAACAACGTTGGATGGCGCGATATGGATTGGAGATGACGCAGGTTAGGTTTGGGTTGGATGGAATTGTTCAGAAAATGAGTAAGTAACACTGAGGTGGTAAGTTGGCAGCAGTGCAGAAGCCGCGCGTGTAAGTAAGTAGTAGGTATGGTAGGATGTAATATGGAGTTTCCCCCCAGCATATCCGGTCCGGACATTTGATGCCCAATGTCCGGAGCTGCAGGATCAATCCCCCAACCTCCTTCCTTGCTGGCTTGTCACCATCGTCTCACTTCAGTCAAACACCCCAAGTAAATACAGGTACTTACCCAAGTCGCGCAGGCGAGCAACCAATCATCGTCAGTTAGTTGTATAGAGACCGCGGATTGAGAGAGTTGAGTGAGTACATAGTGATTGGGACTGTCGGCTTCGTCGTATAGAGCAATCATCCACCCGTCTCACATAGCATGGGTAGCTATGAAGCTTCCTTGAATATCGTCGCATCGTCATCACATAGAAATGCGAGCTCGTCCAGATTGTGTGATCTTTACTCATGTATTCATGCTATAAGGCATTACTGATTAATTGATATTTACCCTTGAAACGAAATGCTTTGGGTGCGCAACCAGATCAATCATTCGAGGGAGGCTGCGGCCTTGCCCACGACTTGCTCGTTATCTGCCGTGACCGAGTCGTTGGCAGCGCCCACGGTACGCGAGTACAGCAGCGTCCCTGTCGCGCCGGAGCCGGCCTCGCCGGCGATGCCGCTGAAAGTAAAGGTCTGGTCCGTCTGCCCGTTGCCCGTGGTGTAGCCGTTGTCGGCCGCCCGGCGGTAGATCGCCGTGCCGTTCTGGGAGCTCTGCAGCCGGGATCCCTGGAACTGTTCCGTGGCCGACGACGCGAAGGCTTCCAGGCCGGTGGGGAAGACGGCGTCGCCGCTGACCTCGAGGCCCAAGCCCTGGTTCAGCTCGGCCGTGAGGGTCAGGTTGCCCTCGGGCGAGGTGGCCTGCGTCTGGTTGCAGAACAGCGGGTAGCTGTAGTTGGTGGCGTAGTAATCCACTCCGCCGCTCGCGGCCTCGTCGAGGCCCGTAATCGAGAACGTGTTAACCTCGCCGTTGCCGAAGTCGAAGACGCGGCCGACGTTGGAATAGTCGAGCGTCTGCGACCAGGTCGCCGTGCTCTCGCCCTGCTGCGTCCTGACCGAGGCGCGGACGGAGAAGCGGCGCGCCACCTTCAGGGCGAAGTCGAGCGTCTGGTTGAAGCCCGTCGCGTTCTGCGTGACCGTCTGCGCGAACTGGATGCTCGGCTCCGCCCGGTCGACCTGGGTGATCTCGCCCGTCGTGACGGACTGCGCGTCCTCGTCCAGCCACACGAAAACCTTGCCCGTGACGTACCAGGAGCTGCCCGTGGTCGTGGAGAGAGACGCGTTGGACGCCCCGTCGTCGACCAGGCCCACGATGGCGATGGCGAACGTGTGCTCGTTCCCGTCGCACAGGCGGGGCAGGAACGGCGTGATATCGATCTCGTGCTCGCGCAAATCAAACGTGTCGATGCCGACGATGGGCCGGTGCAGCTGCGGCACGACGCCGCCCGTGTAGATGACGGGGAAGGGCCAGACCACGCCCGCCAGCTGGCCGTCGATCGTGACCTGCACCTCGCGCCAGGGCGAATAGCCCGGATAGGTGCCGTAGGTCATGTCGAAGGTGCCGGTCGCGCTCTGCGGCAGGTTGCTCCACCAGAATTCCTCGTCGCCCTGGCCCTTGACGTCGACGGAGAAGATGGCGCGGCGGGCGTTGCGCGGGAAGTCGCTGATGGTGTTGGTCGCGTTCATCTCCGGCGTCGTGTACTGGCTGGGCTTGCCCTGGGACCCCAGCCGCTGGGTGATGGGGATGATCTGGTCTGCAGGCGGGTAGGACCCAGCGGCACTACTATCATTCGTTGCAGGACTCTTGAAGAAGGTTGCCATAAGGGTGGTGTTGAGGAGGCCCGTATACTGGTCGTTGACGATGTTCTCCAGGTCGAAGATGACCGTCTGCGGCTGCTTCCACAGCGACAGGAACGGCGTCATGTCCTTGAGCCAGACCCAGCGGATGCCGGACGGGTTGGGCTCGGCCGTGGATGTTCTCCAGACCTCGGTGTCGCCCAGGTACATGACGCCGGTCCGGTCATACTGGCGACCCTTCACCAACGTGGTGAAGTTGACCACGACATGGTCGAAATCGCAATCCGGGGGTGTGTAGTTTCCTGATGTGCTGTCGCATAAGATAAATAGTTCCTCACAATGACAGAGAATATATATATGTATAAGTGGGGGAAAATAGATATATGAAACGTACCGACGAAAGGAGCGCCGTAGCTATTGGCAAAAGTATGCACCATGAGCGTCTGCGAGCATGAAGTCCCCAGCTGGGGTTCGGCGTACGCCTGGCTCTGACCGCGCAGTGTGAGGCCTTGGTCAGTTAATATGGGCTCGGCGACCTGGAAGCACTCGAGTGGGGTGGTGACGGCATGGGGAGTGTTGGCGGCAGGGGACATGTTGGCCGGTTCCGAGTTTGTCGACATCATCACGTCCCGATATCCGAAATAAGGTGGCTTCGCCTTCACGGACCTCCTACTCAAGACATGTTGCTGGGGATGTCTCACATCGGCAGCGACAGCTTGTGCCAGAGCGGCGCAAGCAAGCAGAAGCACTTGGACGAGATACATCTCTGGCGGCGCACGTTGTGGTGAGTGAACCCTTCTCCTCTCGGTTGTTTCCAGGGTCGGTAATAGTAGTGATTGACGAATAATCATGCATATGGTAGACAAATACTGACCGAACGATTGGGCTGCCCTCGAAACGAAAGAGAGGACAATACTCGGTAAGTCCTCGACCAAAAGGGTTCAAGGAATCATCGTAGTGTTAGCAATGCCCACCATCCTTATAATACAACTCCCCCTCTCCTCTCTGCTTGATTAAGAAAAGGAAAGTACACATTTCGCCGATTGTCAGTGTGCCTGCATATAAATTGTCTCGCATGCAATGCAACCTTGGATCGTCATTGAATAGAGTACGTGCATACGGAGTACACAGGCAGGACAATGAATAGCCCTTGGGTGAGTGCAGCGGAAAGCCCATGGTGTGATAACGATGGGGACGATGTGACGGGTAAATCAGCCGAGAAGAGAAGGTAGATAACCTAGATACGTCTTCCCTTAGCTGCCAAGCCAATTTAGAGCAATACCTTATCCGCTGACGCTACCTCAAGCCCGTCCAGGTTACTTGCAACTACATACCAACCTCATAACATGAATATTCTACAGGTGGGTGGTTGGTTGGTTGGCTTTATGCACTGTCGTGAAAGGGAAGTAAAAAGGCAGTAAAAGTTAGGTAACTAAAGCCAGTACATGTACCTACATATGCAAAAGTGTTCGTGACTGCTGCGTTGATTCATGGAAGTCGATTGAATCTTACCATGGGGTTTTCGCTCGATAGATGGCTTGAAGCTCGGCTATTTGGACATTACTGAGATGAGATATACCCCAGGGGTCTCTCCCTAGCCTAAAGCAGCCAATCTCCAGTGGGGGCGGGGTCGCTTAGCCTCTACACATGCCTGTACAACGGAGCAAGAGCATCTTGAAACCGAGACACCGGAAAGATATAATGATGGCAACCACAAAGCGTTTGTTGTGTACCAAAACACTGCATAGTAGCATCAACGTCCATCGGGATTGGCCAATCGGCTACTGCCAGCTGTTTATTCCAGTAGGTGCAGGTTTCCGTCCGGGGAGCGATGCGATGCCACATCAGCTGCTAGGCCTGCGTCAGGATAGCCTCTACGCTGGCATGCTCAAGAACTCACAGGCCATCCGGCGCAGCTAATGGTGGGGCCACCGTTCAAGCCGTCGTGCGTCTACAAAAGAGCCAAACTACAGTCACAAGAGCATTTATCTGGTTGGGGTTTATTAGACTACTCTCAAATACGGGTTGATCGGTTGAGCATCGCCAGTGAGGGAAACACACTGCCCAGGCCATCTATATAACTTCCCGTCTTCCAAGTCGGGCCGACAGACAGCATCAGCAAGCAGAACGAGCCTACAATCCGGCATCAAGTAACACTCATCACGGCTTAGTATTCTCCGGCCAAGCATCTCTCTTTTGGTGATCGTGGATATACAGATCCCGCCATCGGTTCCTTCACCATCTCCGTAGGTCGGCCGGTCCTCGCTGCTCCAGTAGTTGTTGCAATTCATAGAACATTTCCCTTCGTTTCGCGGCCTCCCTCCGGCACGTGGCCGGGTCGATATAACAGGTACACTTAACATCCAGATGCGAGATGGGCCTGCCGCCATTGCTGCTGCTGCCGTCTGCCAGCCCTGCCCTTCACAGGCTCTCGCCCGTCATCTTCTTGAACTCGCCCTTGATGTCCTCGAGCAGCTCGCGCGGCTGGTTCTTGACCAGGTTGGCCGTAACGGCCGGGTCGTAGGCGAAGTACTTGCTGCCGCGCGCGTAGCCCGCGAGCCGCTCCAGCGCCCACTCGCCGACCCCCAGGTAGAAGCTCAGGGCCTGCGCGCCCAGCGCGTTGGTCACGAGCTGCCGCGTCTGCAGCGTCTGGCCTGTCGTGCGCCGCACGCCCGCCAGCACCGTCGACGACAGGAAGGCGAGGAGCGCCAGGTCCGGGAGGAAGCCGAGCATTTTTGTTTGGGTTGGTTGGGTTGTGTAGGTTTGCTGCTCCTTGAAGTTGCCGGGGGGTTGGGTGGTGGTGGTTGGTGGCTGGTTGCTATGGAAGTGGAGGCGGAATGAATCCTTCCTTCCGTTATCGCTTCTTTTGCTTTGCTTCGGATGAAGGATCAATATGTAATTGATTAATTGACTAGATGCAGGTTGTGTGAGGAAGTACGTGAGCAGAGAATGAAATGAGGATGACGATGATGACGGTGTCGCAGGGAGAAGTTGAGTTCGACTCTTATTTTTGGGGTAACACTCAGGGAGCAGACAAAATGGAGATGGGATGCAAATGACTTCGGAGGTGCCGTGATTCCGAGAGTTCAACGTCGAAACTCTCAGGTGAGCAAAAAACAATAAAGACCCACCAGCCACGTACCCGCAGCTGCTCAGAGCCGCAACTTCCCCCTTGGCATAAAGTGTGTGGTTGCCTTACTGTATTGTATGCGTTATGTATGCACGACAGCTTCAGCTTTGGCCAATTGGATGCAGATTAATCCATGTTGTGTATAAATCGGGTTCTGAAATAGAAATTGCTGCATAGCGCCAGGCATCTAGATCATAATCAATCGTTACTCTCGTAGCCCCTCATTCGTTCAACCTTCCATCACACGAGCAGCCTACTGCGCCCGTCCCAAATGCCGCCGCCGGACTCCAGGTCTATCATCGTCACCGGCGACGCCGGCTGGTGCCCGCTCGAGATGCTGAACCGCTCCGTCTTGATGATGGCGTTGGCGTTCTGGCCGACGGGCGTCATGGGGCTCAGCGGGATGTCGCCGCCGCCGCCGCCGCTGCTGTTCCCCTCATCCGGCATCGACAGGATCTGATCGAACCATGACGAGGGCAGCGGCGGCTGCTGCTGCAGTTGCGGAGGACGGTCGGTGGTGCTGATGCTTTGGCCCGGCTTGAGCTCCCGTACCGAGTCGCCGGTGCCCCCGCTGCCGCCCTTGAAGAACTTGGGGGTCCGGTGCCGCCCCAGCCCGAGGCCGAGCGCTTGGACGTGAAGGTCGTGGCCTCCCACGCTTTCCGGATCAGCGGCCGCAGCGCCGTGGCCGCGACGATCATGATGGAGACGGAGAATTCCGTCGTGCCCCAAACGTCTGTCAAGAAGGGGGAACGGTTAGTAGGTGGCTGGCTAACTTCGATCTATGGAAATCCAGATCATCCCCCATTGTCTGTGGCAGAATTGGACGGGTGCAGGGGCTGGCTTACAGATAGAAATATCGTTTCCTTTCATCATCATCCTGGCGAACCGACCAGAGCTCACGCCGATCGTCACGGCTCCGAGCGTGAAGATACCGATCAAGCCGGCTTTTTCCCTCCCGGACAGACTGGTGCGGCTGCTGAGTAAGGGGAAGGGTAAGACGAAAACTGAAAAGCCCAACGTCAGATATATGATTCATGATGACAAAGGCGCACGAGACCGAGGGGTTTAGGCAGGCAAGCACTTACGGAGAGCTTCACATGAGAAGCACAGTGACCAGTTGAGCTGCATCAAGGTCTTGGATTCGAAGGCTGAACACGAGTTAGGACCGGGGTACCTGTTTGCCAAGGTCACAGACCATCAGCAGCTGCCTTGCTACTATTCCAGACCCTAGCGAGGGGTAGTATATAGCAAACCTACCATTGCACGGAGGGATGCGGCCCACACCAGAACGTGTCGGAGAAGAAGGTGATGAAGAAAGAACTTCCGACGAAGAACCCAATAAAGTAGAGGGCGCGGCGCAGCCATTGGAAGTGCAGGGGGATGTGGTAGTAGATGGCCACCATGCTGAGTTTGGGCAGGTAAAGGCCGGCGTCGAACAAGTATTTCATGGCGAACCAGATCTGTCCGTTTCCCCCGGTGTCAGCTACTACATTCTACACATATGTTTGCGCCTCCCCGGTTGCAATGCCGGTGCAATAACTGACTGACCTTACGAAGCTCCTGGTTGGCGATTGAGGTCGGATCGGCCATCCGGCCCATCTTGTAGGTAATGGTATCGCAGATGACCAGCCCCAGGACACAGAACGCCGCCAGGACCAGCCATATGTCGGAGATGATGAGGGTGCTTTTGCTTCCAGTGGATGCGGACGGCGATCCGGATGCCGACGAAGATGTACGCCAGCGACAGCATCGTCCGTTCCACTACCTATACACATAGCCACGAATCAATGAGTGAGTGTCCTTTATTTTCTTATTTTCAATGTACGACGGAAAGAAGGGTCGCGGAATTGGAATGCGGAGTGGTGATGTACCATCACGTGTCCCGGGTAGAGCACCATAGTCGCGGTGGTCAACGGTGGAAAGTGGGCAACCACAGGGCTCCTATCCCATTTCCCCACAATGGCCCAAGGCGAAAGACGGCGTGGCGGTTTTCGACCCAGTCGGTCCTGGTTACGACGGAAGCGCGATGTTATGTCGGCGGAGTGGGCTTTGGGCATCTCACGTCGGCCGGCTTACTTGTCGAACGTTGGCCCCAGAACCGGTAGCTTGAGAGCGCATGTCCATGTTTCTAACGACATGATGAAGGGCGCGGCTTTTCATACACATGGAAAAACCATCCCATCTCTTCTCTCTACTTTTTTTTCTCTCGTACTACCACTACCGCCACTACGACAACTCTCTCTTGCGGTGCGAAAGGGAACCCACAAAAGTGTGCGATTCAGGTCCAAGCCAATGCGAGCAGGTACTGTAGCAGTTGCAGTTGGAGGGCGGCAGCGTCATCCCACGTCTCTGAGAGAAACGGTTTAAGGTTTTGGGCTGCACTACGGTCTACCCACCGAACTCCCAGAGTCTCAGACCTTGGGCCTAGCCCCCCCCAGCGTCGCTGTGGCCCGACTCCCTTCTCTTGTCGAAACCGCGAATTATCATCCCCGGGAGGTCTGCATTGATGGTTGAATAATTCTCAAGGCAGCTTGGCTTGGCTTGACCTTCAGCCGATGCTGCTGTTTCTTCCTTGTCTTCTTCTTCTTCTTCAGGCTTCTTGCAAATTGGAATGCCATACCTGGATCTCAACAAATAACAAACCAAGTACCGTATCGTAGAAAGATGGTAGCGCTAGCTAGCTGTTTCAAGACTCGGCTTGCGGCGACTATAACTTTCTGCCGAAGGACCGTCAACACGTTTGCTTACACATACCCACCTGAGCGCCATCCGGGACCGGTGGTGTATGATAAGAAAGCCGACCGACTTTCCAGCAGATATGAAACACGGCGCTAGGAGCTAGAAGAAGGGAGGAATACAGTACGTGCTCAGAAATATCAACCCCCCTCCACTGTTTCCCGAGAGCTTTCACCCTTTCCACCATGTGTAGCCGAGAATGTAGGCGTTATATACTGGAAAGTTTCGGGGAACAGTGGAGGGGGGGTAATACTTCTGAACGGGTACTGTATTCACTGAGAGGAAGTGACAGCTTCTTTCCCCCAACCCAGCATGGGATTGTTTGGAAAGCACCCCCAAAATCCCATCTGCTGCGGCTGGGAAATTTGCCAAGACACCGACGCAATGCCTAAGGCTCTCGTGAGCCCCCTTATATATTTCTGCCGAAGTAACTATGCATGCACTCATTTGTAATTCTGTCGTCGCGCGTGACAGCTTCTCTCTCTCTCTCTCTCTCTCTCTCTCTCTCTCATCGTATTTGCGGCTAGCCGATCAGGAAGTGGTTCGGATTCACCAGTACTTCAGGAAGTGTCGAGTTTGGTGATCAGTCCCAGACGCCTAGAGTCGCAACATCGCCCGGTGAGCGTGGCTTCACATCCGATGAAGAGACACGGCGAGGAGGCATTCTGTCCCATCAGATGAAGAAGGAACCCGAGAACCGGAACAACACTTCGTTTGACCGCAGCCTATGGGAAATCCAGGATGAACCCCTATTGTGGGTTTAAAGCCATGAATAATAACCATAAGCTGGGAGACGTGGATCTGCAAGGACAGATCTGCCAAAAGTGCATCTGCACACAATATCGTAGATACACACTTGTCCAGACTCCAGAATTGCGTCATAGATCAGATACCTATCGTATGTTCGCCATCCATCTCGCCATCCATCTGCTGAGAAAGATAGGGAGTTTGCTTTCGAGAAGGGGAGAAAGGAAAAGGAGGAGGAGGCTTGAGCGTGAGCCCAACGGCAACGCACAAGCCTCGTATCTGATAGATCTTATTACTCTATAAACGTTCTTTTAACCGCGAGCGGTCAAGCAAGAAACTCTATCCATCCGCTATTCCCCGTGGGGAGGGGGAGAAAAAGGACGCCTTCTCGGGCGACCCGACAAACTCTACTAGACTGACTGGCGCGCTCATGTAAGGGGGTTTCGCTCGTTCAGATGTTCCGTTGATCTTTTTATCTCTCCCCCACATTCGGGAGAGAATCCTTACCATAAAAGTTCAGACCAAAAAGGCCGCCACCTATCTCATTGGGTTTTATTCCGACCAACGGTGATCTCTGGAACCTGAGTAATTTGCATAGAGGCGGGTTTTTAACGAGTGGCATAAGAGATGGGGTACTTGACGGCATGGGGATACATGATGATGCCATGATGTATTGATAAAGCAGCATTGCTGCCTTCCCCATTGCGGCGCATCTTTCAGCAGATCGACAGTCTGTCTGAGTTCGATCTAGAAGCAATTTGGCTTTACTAGAATCGTTTTGTTCTGGAAGAAAAGGAAGATCTGAAGATATGTATGTAAGTGTTATCTTATTGTTTGTCAGACAGCCTCCGTGAGGATGCTGACTGATGACGTTTGACATTGTTAAAAGTTTATGAATTGGTATATTTGAACTTTTTATTCATATTGTTCTTTTGTTGTCTTAAGTATATATGTTTCGCCTAGCAGAAGGTGTATACCTATTTCTACTTTACATACTTGATGTAATGGTCAACTAAGAATCAGTAGTAGTCGCTGCTATCGCTCGTCCCAGCATGCTCACGAAGTGGTACACGTCCACGAAGTCGCAGTAGAGCGGCACGGGCGCCACGCGGATCACGTCGGGCTTCCGCTGGTCGCACACGACGCCGCCCTCCCGTAACGCCTCGCCGACGTGCTCCAGTAGGCCCGGCCGCAGCAGCACGCTCAGCTGGCAGCCCCGCTGCAGGGGATCGCGGGGCGTGATAATGCGGAAAGGGGTGTTGTTGTTGCTGCTGCTGACGTCGTCGAAGAGGAACCAGAAGATGACTCAGTGGCCACGATGTCGTCGAGCAAGTGCTCCGCATACGCCGTCAGCGCCAGGCTCTTGGCCCGCAGCTCCTGCATCCGCGTCCTCCCGAACACGGACAGCGCCGCCGCCAGCCCCGCCAGGTCCGCGGCGCTGGGGTTCGAGACCTGGAACCCGGCGGCGCCCGGCGTGGGTTGGAACCGGTTCGCCATGTCGAAGCGCACGCGCTTGTCCTCGCCGTACCAGCCGGCCAGGCGGTGCCTATGCCGGAACCCGTGGAGGACCCCCTCATCCGGCTCGACGGCGCCGTGCCGCGCGTGCACGAACGCGCCCGCGATCGCGCCGGGGCCCGCGTTGAGGTACTTGTACGTGCACCAGACGGCGAAGTCGACGTTCCAGTCGTGCAGGCGCAGCTCCACGTTTCCCGCGGCGTGCGCGAGGTCCCAGCCGACGTAGGGGATGCCCCTGTCTTGCGCGTGCCGCGTGATGCGCGCGATGTCGAACAGCTGGCCGCTGTAGTACTGGACGCCCGGCAGCAAGAGCAAGGCCGTCTCGTCGGCGTGCTCATCGATCACGGCAAGGATCCGCTCGGTCGAGATGATAAAGTCCTGGTCGGGCTCGATCTGCACCATGGACTGGCTGGGGTCGAGGCCGTGCCACTGGATCTGGGACTCGATGGCGTAGAAGTCGCTGGGAAAAGGCTTCCACTCGAGGATGATCTTGTGGCGCTTTTCGGTCGGCTTGTAGAAGCTCGCCATCATCAGGTGCAGGTTCGCCGTGACGGTGTTCATCAGGACGACCTCGTCGGCGGATGCGGCCCCGACCAGGTCCACCGACTTGCGCGCGCACTCGGCCGCCATGTCCTGCCAGGCCACCAGGGGCGAGTCTTCCAAAGTCGTGAAGTGGCCGTTGACCCCGATCGAGGCCCACGTCTCCAGCTGCGCGTCCAGGTAGCGCCGCACCGCCTTGGGCTGCGCGCCCAGCGAGTTGCCGACGAAGTAGATGGACTTCTTGTCGTCGTCGTCATCATTGCTTGGCGGTGTTGATGTGCCATTGATGTTGATGTGGGCGCTATTTACGCCGTTCCCAGTGGCATGAGCTTCCCCTAGTCCACCGCTTGTTAGTCATCTTACAGACCTTGCAGTAGTAGTATGGATTAGATAAATAGACGTGAGCGTACCTGGCAGCGAGCCCGTGAGCCCTTTCTTCCGTAATGAACCCTTTGTCGGTAATATGAACTCATCCTTCAGGTGTTTCAGCGGATCTTGGCTGCTAAGTGCCTCTGCATACTCCAACGAATTGGCATTGGCAGGGAACTTGGGGTCTTGGCCCGACCTAAGCCTTTCCACGATTGTTTGAAACTCCATGCCGGCTGAAGTTGTTGCTGCGATCTGGGTTTTGTTGTGATAGCAGAAGATGCAAAGGCGACACTACCAATGTTGCGCTCATACATCTTGAAGCGGCCATTGTCCCACACTTTATAGACCATGATCCTCGATTTTCTCTTCCATCGTGCCTCTTTCCCCGTATTCTATCTATTCAACTTCATCCGCGTTCCTGTTTTTTTTTCAGGGCCGATATAGCAAGAAAAGAGCACGGAAAGTGTCGTTTCCAAGTGGACGCTGACTCCACACGGGCGCTTCCGCTCTTCCGTCATCCGCGCTTCCGCACTTATCCGACGGACGAAGGATGGACAAGCGCGGAGCTTCGACACTATCACAGGACACGAAACCAGCCATCCCGTGAGCGAGTAATTGCGGAAGATAAGAAACAGTATGGCTGACAGAGAGACAAAACTCTCGGATGGCAGTGGAGATGACGTCGGTCAAGGGGGCTCCGTGGGTTTGCACTTCCAGTAGTTAAAGTTGTAAGACCTTCCGGTAACTGCCTCCTGATGGTGCACTCCGGAGGTACGTTTATCTACACGAAATATCATCCGTACGAATACCTCAGCTACCAGGCCTTCTTTCCAATTCAGCTTACAATTTCTCAAACTTACTCACGTAAACGTATATCCGATCGAGCTGTGACCTTCAAGACCGCCACCCATGTCACCACACGCTTTGTCGCCTTTTCTAGGCAAGACGGTCGACGAGACCGCCACCTACCTGTCGACCAAGTTCGCAGTGACTAGCAATGGTTTCCTCCCCAAAGAAGCCCCGCTGCGAGAGCTCCCTCCGTACTATGCATCGTGGGATGCCATAATACGGAGGTTGCCCCAGCTGCTTCGAACAGGAGCTTTGAGGGAGAAGGTAAGGGAGCTCGAAGTGCTGTCAACAGATGAGCTGAATACAGAAGCCCAATGGCGGAGGGCATATGTGATACTGGGCTTCTTGGCCCAGGCATACATCTGGGGAGGATGCCAGCCCGCCGAGGTAAGCCATGTCCACATTATTATACTTCCCGTTGGCTTGAGTGTTTTGCTGACCCAAGTGTCAAGGTGTTACCGGCCGCGATATCGGTGCCATTCCTCCAAGTATCAGAGCGCCTCGAACTCCCGCCCGTCCTGACGTACGCGGCCTCCAACCTCTGGAACTTCACCTGCTCCTCTGATGACTTCACCGACGTCGACACGGTCAAGTCGATGCAAACCTTCACCGGCACCGAGGACGAGTCGTGGTTCTTCATGATCTCGGTGGCCATGGAAGCGCAGGCGGGCCGCGCGATCCCGGCCATGACGCAAGCCTTGGAAGCCGCTACCAAGCAGTCGCCACGCGACTATGCCGCCCTGGCGCGGGCCCTGGACGAGCTCACCGCCAGCATCGACAAGGTCGGCCGCCTGCTCGAGCGCATGCACGAGCGGTGCGACCCGGACGTCTTCTACCACCGCATCCGCCCCTTCCTCGCCGGCAGCAAGAACATGGAGGCGGCCGGCCTGCCGCGCGGCGTCCTGTATCCGGAGCACTACGACGACGATGGCAAGTGGACGGGCTCGTGGCACCACTGGCGCGGCGGCAGCAACGGGCAGAGCTCCATGATCCATTTCTTCGACGTCGTGCTGGGCGTCGAGCACACCAACGAGGGCAACAGCCGGGCGTCGCCGCCGCCCGAGGGCCATCATCAAGCGGCGCCCCGGAGCTACCACGACGAGGTGCGCGACTATATGCCCGGCCCGCACCGGCGGTTCCTGGTGCACGTCTCGCAGCAAGGAAGCCTCCGGGAGTTGGCGCAGAAATTGCAGCAGTCGGCCACATCGGACGAGCAGCAGCGAATATTCTGCGACGCGTACATCCGGGCCACCGAGGCGCTGGGCGGCCTGCGGAACAAGCACATCCAGGTCGTGACGCGGTATATCATCCTGCCCGCGAGACGGGCCGCCAGAGAGATGTTGGAGACCGAAAATGAGGGGGAGAAAGCCCTAAAGAGGCAGAACCTGGCTACATCGTCGGCGGTGAATTCGCAAGGTAGTGCAGCGGAGGAGCCGGAACTGAGGGGCACGGGGGGCACGACGTTGATTCCCTTTCTCAAACAGTCGAGAGACGAGACATTTGAAGCAGGTTATCTGAGATAACCAACATGACATCTAGTTATAGCAAGCCTATGTAGATTAGATACCCAATGACATTTCCTTGTAAAGATGAAGTAGTAGTTCTCGCCGTTGGTGCATTGAAATCTAACGACAGGCCCAACGACCCCGCATTTACCCCCTTTAACCAGAACATGGCTCAAAAGCGAAATAATATGCATACCTAAGACGACCCCGGGCCCAGCTCCGACCGCGAGCGGCTATTGATTTCGTTTGCGACTCTGCACTGCAGGATGCTACAGAAGATGTGGCGAGCCATAGTATACACAGACTGTCTGCCTATAGGTAAGGGGTAATCCAGGCGCAAGGGGCTGCCCCTTGTGTGATTTCAACCGGTTATTGTATCTCTAGTAAAAAGTAGCTGCCCTCTCCCTTCCTTTTCCCTACTTCCAACTTTGTTTCTCACTTCTCCTTCCCCATTCGTGTCCGCGCCGCGGTGGTCTTCCACTATGGCCAACGACAACTCCTCAAACACCGCTTCAGACGCAGCGGCTGACGCCAACTTGCGCGCCTTCGCCGAGGCCGACCACCTGGACTGCATTGATGAAGCCCTTGCGAACCAGGACCTCGTGCCGACGGCGCCGTGGGGAATGGCCGTCTACCGCACCGCCTACGGCGACGAAGTGGCGTGGCGCCGGATGTTGGACCAGCTGGAGACCACCGTCGCCGAATCGCTCGATATGCACGGCCGGAGCGATCTGCTCGCACGTCACCAGCTGGTGGTTTTCGAGGACGCGGCGACGCTCGATGGGGTCGTGCCAGACGAAGTGCGCGCGCGCTTCACCCAGTGGGCGGGCGAGGAGCTGCGGCGGCATTGGCGCCCCGAGAAGGAACGGCGCCGGACGAGGAGACCGCGCGGAGGGTGGACCCTGACGGCTCGGGGTATTCTGCCGGCACCCGTTACAGTACTGTTTCCAAGTGGGCGAGATCTGCCTCGAGTCGTTGGACCACATGTCATACCCGGTGGTGATGCTGATGCGAAAGGCTTGGGTGGAAGAGGCCGCGGCGGGCAACCATGCGGAAGAAGGAAAGGAAGAGGAAGAGGAAGAAGAAGGATATAATGATGAAGAGGATATAGGCTGGATGTACTTGCCTGTGCTGAACTACGTTGAGTGCTGCAACCAGCTGCACGATACCGAGGTCTGGGACATGGGGTGCTACGTGTGTCCGCCTCTCATGTTTCTGGAAAGAAATCATGAACGTGCGCCGGGTTTCTGGAGGAAAGGGGGCAATGCTTAGGCTGAAACGCTCGTCATGTTGTTTATACAAGCACAGCTACCTACTTAGGGGGCGCTGCCTGCACGACCAGTGCGCAATGCCAGCGTCGTACCGGTAACACAGTTCTTAGCGTTGCAACTCCCTCTCAAATGGACGCAGACAACTACGTGGAGCGTCTGAGAGGACAGCAGACTGTAAGGCACCCTACAATCTAGCGGCTCGCCTTGCCACCCTCCATCTCGTGGAAGGAAGAGTCGCAACTGCCAGGTTCGGCCCCTTTACCTCGAGAGTGCCCCTGAAGATGTCGGGCGGAAGGCGCGGTCCCTCGAAGGCATCCGCACTTTGCACAACTCGATCCAGGATGTCTTGAAGCAGCACCAAATTTGCTACCCCCATGGACCGGCCAGACACTGACCGAGCGTACATCATCGCTACTGGAGCAGCAGCAGAACGTGGACAACAGACATTTACAGACATCGGGCCCATACATAGTAAGGGGTACATAATCCAGAAGCATGGGTCTGCCCACCGTGCGGTCTTGGTCGGTCATCGTCATGCTCCATAATACATCGAAGGGTAATAAAACAGTCTATTCTCATTGGCCCCTTACATCTTTAATTCGACTATTCTGGTGCTCTTGCGGCGCCCATCCCTTAAAAAAAGGAGAACAGCCAGCCAACCAAGCTCACCAAAAAAACAAAAACAAAAAAAACATACAACATCGAGGATTCCCAGGTCGTCACCGAGCCTAGTACTAATTCGGCTCTCTAAGCTCTTATCTAGGGAGAGCGGATGCCGACCTTGTGTAATCAAGTTTTCCAGAAAAGGGAAGACGCAGCACGGCCGCACGAACCATATAAAAAAGCCCCGAATAAAAGCAAAACAGACTAGAACGGTGCTTAGTATCGTATCGTGCTATTTATAGTTCCTCGATTTTCTTACCCTTTTAATTTATATCTTTATTTTATAAATGCTAATATTTTAAATAAGTTAATTACGTTTATTTTTAAATTAAATACTTTAATAAATATATATTTAATTTTTTAATAGTTTACTGCGATAATAAAAAATAATATAGAAAGTATATAAAGTTATTATTTTAAAAGTTATAAAATATTAATTTATGAATTAATTTAAAAAAGCATTTTATTAACGATTAATTTTATTTATAAAATATATAATATCCCTTAAAGAAATTCGAATAAAACTATTAAAAACTTTTAATAATTAAAAAGTAATTAACGTTTATAAACGTTATAAAAGTTAAATCCTTTTTAAAATTAATTAATTATTACCGGAGTTTTATCCTTGGATTTAATAAAAAAAGACGAATTATTTTAATAAATTAATAATTTATATAATAGGCTTTATAAAACTTCTTAAGATTAAAACTAATATATTAAATTATTTAATCGAAAGGTAATGAAATTAATAAAATAATAATAAAAAGTTAAATAAATTAAAGGTTAATTATTAAATTTATAGTCAAAAGTTAATAATTATTATTAAAGCTTATAAAAAATAAAAATATTATTTTAATAAAATAATAAAAGTAATAAAAGTTTATATTATTTATAAAAACTTTATAATATTTATTATTATTAAAGAAATAAATAAAGGATAAATATAATAGTTTAAATTTTGTTTTTTAAATTTAACCTTATTATTATTTATTAAAAAAGTAGCGAAAATAATCGCGTTAATAGATTAAGTTAACGACTCGATTATTAAAAAGATTTTTATTTAAGATTAAAATTATTTTAATATAAAGTTAAAAGGAAAACATAGTATTATTATAATATATCTAAGTTATATATTAAGTATAATATTATAAAAAATAAATAACGGCCTCGTCTTTATTAATTAAATATAAGACTATTTATATATAAAAAACAGCGTTATTTATTATTATAAAATAATTTAATAAGCATAACTTTTATAATAAAGTTAAAGCCGTTAAATAATAGTTATATAAGAAATTATAGTCGATTTTATCGTATAAATAACTCGTAAAAGCGATTATGTTTAATTTCGTTATTAAGTTATTTTTTAAAACACCTTTAATTAAAACTAATTACGATAATATTTTAATAGTTATTTATAAACTTATAAAATACCTACTTTTTATTATAAATTCTTTTAGCGATACTAATAACTTAATTTATATATTCCTTTATATTATTATTAATTAATATAAGTATTCGATTAGCGTAGTAATTTTTAAAAAGCGAGGGTTTAAAGCTTTAAGTTTTATATTTATTTATCGAGTTTATTTTATATTATATATAACGTATCCTATAAGCGAATGTCCCACTTTTATAAATTTCTTTATAGCTTTAACCTTTTTTTATATTTTTTTACGTCCGAAAATGCTATAACTTTAAAAAGAGAGTAATATAATTTTAAGGTTTTAAGCGCTTTAAAAAAACTTAACTTTAAACGTATAAAAAGCTATATTAATTTATTACGTTTTATTAAAAACTTTATAACGTAAACGAAATAATTAACCTATATAATATAATATATTTACGAATTCTTAAAAGTTTTTAAATCTCGAAAAAAATGCGATTATTCGATATATTATTAATTTAAATACGCGATCGTTTTTCCCCGGCTAAGTAATATAAAAAATATAGCGAATTAATTACTTAGTTTACGTAACGCGGGACGCGTTAATATTAATTAGGCCTTTAACTTTGTATAATAATAACTAGACCTCCGGACGCGTTTTAATCGAAAAATTAATTATTAAAAAGTTATTTATAAAGATCCCGACGCGTATCGCGTATAGTTTACCCTTATATAAAATATAATTTATAAATACGAGATTTAAAAAGAGGATATTTATAACTTTAACGAAACCGGCTTTCTTATAAGCTAAATTTCGTCCGAAATAATTATAACCACCTCCGATCGATACGGAAAACCTAAGGCAATATAATAAAAGAACCGGGAATAAATTATAATTATTTAAGGCGTCGAATTACACGGTTACGCCATCCCTCCGTATATTATCTTTACCGGGAAAACGCACCTCTCTTCCTGGTACGAAAACAGCCCATTACCGAAGGATTAGGTGATCGCAGTTACTAAAAATAGCTGAACTACGAATAAAAAAGGCGAGGACTAGATTTAATACTTTAAATAATATATTAAGTCTCGTACGAAAAGTCGTTATCGCTTCTTAGTTTTAAACGGCTACGAAAGCTATTAATAATTTTTAAGCTTTATTATAAAAAGAACCCGATTATTATACTTTATATATTTTCTTATTTATTATATAAATTTTAACCTCTTAATATCGGCTATTTTTATATATTAAAAAAAGTGTATAAAAAAGAAATTAAATATTTTATATAGGCGTATATTATTTATATCTTAGAGGAGGACTTCTTACTAGCGTTTTTAAAAGCGTTCTAAGCGATTTTCACCGTTTCGAATATATAAAAAAGCTTTCGAAAAATAGGACTTATCCCGTATAATCCGGAATATATTATTTTATAATTAAATATAAAGCTATATACTTTAATATTTTTAGGGACGTTTTTTAACCTATTTATTTATTAAGAATTAAAAACTTTAAATAATTCGATTAAAACTTAATCTTAAACCGAATACGTTTAAACCCGTATTATACGGTATTAAAATACTTTTTTAACGTTTATTTTAATTAGTTTTAATTAAATTATAAAAATTATAACGTATATTATATACCGAGTTACTCTTTTAAAAAGTAAAAACGCGATACTTTAAAACGTAAATAAAATACTTAGCCGGCGCCGCCGTATAAAAAAAACGGCGATAAAATAGAAAATTACTTCGTATATAAGCTAAAAAAGACTTATAGTTTTAAAAAAACGTTAATAAATAATTATAAAACGAATCGCGTCGGAGGAATAATTATACGAGGACGTTTAAAACACGTTTATAACGCTATAAAATCTACGGAAAACCTAGGTATAATACGCGTACTTATTAAAATAATATAGAAGTATTTAAAAATAAGGATTCCGATTAATTTTAATATATTAAATACGTTATAATAAAGTTAATTTATATTTTATTAAAAAAGTATAAAAAAAATAAGGCATTTATTTATATAGGATATTCGTTTATAAGATACGTTATAAGTTTTAATATTTAAACGTATTTTAATTTATTCCTTTTAAATATACACTTATTATATAAAGTATATAAAGCTTTTTAAAGTTTAATATACTTTTATTTTATATGAAACTATATTATAACGTGTTATCATATTAAATTAATTACTTACACGTGTTTTTAACGATATAATACTCTATATTTTAAAGCTTTTATATTTAATAATTAACTCGTAATCTTTTACTTTTATATAGCTTTATTAAAGTTACGAAATTTATTATAGTATTTCTTAAGCGCTTTTTAACGATTTTAATTTATTATTTAATAAAATTAAATTAATAAAGTTTTTAAAGAAGTAAATTAAAAACGGATTTATAAATTTTGTAATGAAATTTTTAATCTTTTTTATATACGTAATTAATATATTACTTATTTATATTTTATATTTAATATAATAATTATAATAATAATATTAAACATGCTTTTATATTTTAAACAGTTTTAATTCATCATTCTATTATTATTTTATTTTAATTATTAACTTAATTATATTAATAAGTTTTAAATATTAACGAGTGTTTTATAATTTAATTTATAACTAACGCGGCTTACCACTAACTTAGCTATATTATTAAGTCGGCTACTTTATTTTTTAATTCACGTAATTAAACTTTAATACGTAATATTTTTATAACTATAATACCGATTTAATCGAAAAAAGATTATATTGTTTTAATAATTTAAGCGACGCGAGAAGGGTCGAATCGAATTAATTAAAGAGCTGTTACGAAAGTATACGATATCCTCCGAGTTATTTTAAGCGATTAATTCCGCGATACCGAACTTTAACGCGAAATCCGATATTTATAATATAAAATAAATTTAATTAAACAAGAGGTGTTTCGTAAGTTTATGATTAATTTAAATATTTAAAAAATATAGTTAATGTTTTTAAAGTTACGCGGGGGCGACCGTATTAATAAGTATTAAGTTAAACGTTTTATTAACCGTAACTTAAACTTTAAGATTTAAATAAACCGTTAATACGATTATTAAAGGTTTTTTAATAAAAATATAAGTATTATTTTTAATTAGTTTATATTAATTATAAGTATTAAAAGTAAATACGATATTTTAAATATAAATATATAGTATTTTAACGAAACCGGCTTTATAATAAATATAATCGAGTTAATACTCGTTATAATACGCGCCGATCGTTATAAAAAAGTAAAATCGGTTTCGCTTAATAATTAAGAATAATAAATAATTATTAAATATATTAATTCGTGGAATTAATACATTTCGCCGTTTTTAATTATTTAAAACTAATATTACTTCGTAAATTAGTTTTATAAATACGATTTATTAAACGATTTAAAAATTAAACTAATAATAAAACCGGCTTAAATTAAATTCCATAGTTTAATAAATATATTAAAACGCGGACGAAAAGCCTTTATCGCCTTTTAATTTTAAATAATTATAAAAGCTATATTTCGGCTAGAATCGAGGAATATTATAAAGATAACGGCATTATTATACTTAATTTACCTCTTTATTTTTTTATTTATTTTAACCTTTAAATATAATAAATTATTCGCTATTATAGTATATTTATTTAAAAAGAAATCGAGTTATTAATTAAAACGTTAATAAATTATATTATAAAATTAAAGTTCTTTATTACTTTTAAGGCCGCGTATTTTATTATTTTTATAAAACATAGTATTAAATTTAAATTTAATATCTTAATGTTTAAATAAAATAATTAATAAGTTAAATATATAATTTTAAACGTTTATATTTAACTCGTTAATGTACCTTACGGTCTAATTAATTATATAATTTAAATAATTACTTTTAAAAACTTTATTTAATAAAGTATAAATTAATTTCGTTATAACGTATTTAATATTTTAAAATTAATCGCAATCCTTATTTCTAAATATTTCTATATTATTCTAATAAGTATAAGCATTATATCCGGGCTCTCCGTAGATTTTATAGCGCTATAAGCGCGTCTTAAACGTCCTCGTATAACTACTTTTTTAACGCGATTCGTTTTATAATTATTTATTAATATCCTTTTAAAACTATAAGTCTTTTTTAACTTATATACGAAATAATGTTTTATTTTATAGCCGGTTTTTTATACGGCGGCGCCGGTTAAATATTTTATTCGCTTTTTATAATATAATTACCTTATTTTTTAATAAAACGAGCTAATACATAACTTACGTTATACTTTTTATAATTTAATTAAGTATTACGACCTGACCTAATCATGTAGCTAAGACTTATAAATCACCGGGCCGGATTTATAATACCCGACCAGGTTACGACGTTACAGCCACCGACCGCGCTACTAGCTATACTAATATGAACTTACTTATACTATAGAAGCGCACGGCAACCACGACGACGGCATCCCGAATAGCAGTAGGCTAGACACGACCTAAAAGAGTAATAAGGATAACGTTACGTGAGGGATCACGGGGATTATTAAGAATAACGAAGTGAGCCGGTGATTTAATTAACGAGGGGATCACCCGGATTATTAGAATACGAAGGTAAGCTAAGTAATTTAATAAATTAGTAAAGGAAGAATTAAATATATAATAATAAATATTTCCCTATATATTTTATATAAATACTTTTTATTTTAATAATTAATTTAAATATTAATTTTAATTTATTAATAAAATAAATAGCTTTAATAACTTTATTATAAATACTTTTAATGTTTATATATTTTAATTATTTTTATTCTTACGAATTATTACTTATTATATTAATAAAAACGACTTTTATTACACGTTTAAATACTCTCTCGTATTATTAATATAAACCTTAATACGTCTTACTAGGTTTCTTTTAAAACTTAGATAGCGTTCGTTATATTTTAATCACTCTTATTTTTATAAATTATTACTTAAACCTTCGAATAATAATACTACAAGAACTATATCTATACTTAACCCTAATAACACTATCCGATAAAGAAAAATTCTTATTACCACCCTTAATACCTCTTAGTGAGACCTTATTATAAACGTCGATAATAATAATAATAATAATAACGAACCTACTTAATAAACGTTAATTAAGCGAATTAAGAAGCTTAAATAAAAGAGCGCTAACTATTAATATTATTATATTAAGCTCGAAAAAAAGCGTAACGAACTCTTAATTAAGGGCACCCTAGGATAAACACCTTATAATATTAATAAACTACGCGAAAAAGTACGTCTCCTCTACATAGCTATTAATATTATTTAAACCCTTATTATACTAAAAAAGGGTATAAAGATTAGTACGTTAACGCCCTTTAACGGAATAAGCGGAAACCTCCGAAGCTTTCTTATTTAAATTAAAACCTATTAATAATTCTATAAAAAGACGTTCTAAAACGTTACCCAACGAGTTATCTACGCCGCCTCGTTTTTTAAAAATAAAGTACTCGCTTAATTCGAACCTTACTTAAATAAACTTATAAAAAACGATTAATAAATTAAATTATACCGTATAAAAGTATAACGTATTTTTAAAAGTTACGACGGCTTCGAACAAGCTTTTAAATCACTTTTCTAAAACCTTAACGAAAAGCGACAGGCGGAAAAGGAACTTAAAACCATTAAATAAAAAGGATTAACCGTTTTTTATATAGCCGAGTTCTAACGTATCATAGCTCGATTAAATTATATTAAAGTTACGAAAATTATAATATATTATTAAGAATTAAAAAATAATATTAAAAACGAACTTAGCCGGCTTAACGCTCTTAATAACTTTTTTTTATATATAAAACTTATTATTAAAATTAATACTTATATATATAAATAACGCCGTAAAAAATAAGGCGGACCTTAGCAATAAACTAATTAAACCTAGGTTAATATAAAACGATCACGTTAATATAATTATATACCGCTTAAAAATACTACGACGTATAATTATTATAATAAGTTTATAAACTTTAATACTATTAAATATAATAAGCAAGATAAAAAATAACGCGTTATTTATTATAATTATTAAAAATAAAGATATTACGCTCAAAAATATTAAGCATTAAAAAAGGATTTCCGACAAGTTTTAAATAAATAATAAATTAATACTATTAAAATAAAAAACACCTTAATAATAACTATTAAAAATAATAGCGTTACTATTAAACATATTAACTTATCTTAAATAGTTTATTATAACGATAGGTATACCTTTTACTTAATAAATAAAGAAGGTACCGGATAATTCTTTAAAGCCCCGGAAAATAAAAAAGACCATAACCGAAACGTCGCGATAATACGAAAAAAATAATCCCTTCTTTATAACGAAAATAATGATTTAATAAACAATATTACGAGCTAATTAAAATAACCGATGAACTATAAACGCTTAATAAATATATTAATAAACGAGCTAGTATACGAGATCGCTAAATTTAGAAACCTGAAGACCGACGGATAAATAACCGTCCTCGGTACCCCTTACCCCGATTCGAAATACTTACGCCAAGTATTTATTACGGCCGATTTTAATTAAAAAATCAACGGTAATTACGCCGTAAAAAACGATTTATAAATCTCCCCTATATATAAAAAATACTTTACGCTTTTATAAATCTCGTATATATACGACGCTTATATAAAACACTTCGCGAAGAAACTCGAATACGAATAGTTTTTTTAAAAGATTAATAAACAACCTATTACGTAATTATATTTAAATTATATTATTAAAAAAATCCGAACGTCGATCCCTAATAAACGACGCGCGTATCTATTAATATAAAAAGATTTACGGTAGTTATAATAATATTATTTAAAAAAACGAGATTAAAAGGAGTATTTCGAGAATTAATACCTTAAATACGCCTAAGAAAAATCGCGAGCTTATAAACGTTTAAAAAAGAGCGCTTAACGTTTTTAAAACGTATAAATATATACCTAATAAAAAAACTTCCTTAATATATTAAAAAACCTATAAAACGTTTATTAATTACCGCGAATTTAATAAATTTTCGAATTATAAAAAGAACCCGAATCTTAAATATTAAGGATAATACTTTATATAGGGAAAAGTATAAAAACACCCCTACTAATATACTAAAAAGCGCCCTATAAAAAACGAAGGGAGCGATAGTAACGATACGAGAATCGATCGTAAAAAGTTATTAATTACTTATAAGAGCAGCGTTTAAAAAATAAACGCCGCTTATTATAAAAGGATAATAATAGGCTGACTAAAACAGGTCCCTATATTAAATAATAGATAATCGAGCTATTTATAAATATATTATATTAATAATAAGCGTAAAAAGAGTCTATATTAAAGCGTTACTCGATAGCGGAGCATAAAAAAACTATATTTTATTACGAATCGTCAATTGCCTTAAATTCGAATAATAAAAGAAAAACGCCTTATACCGATTTAAAACCGTTAATAAAAGATTTATAACTTATAATAATAAAGAAGTACGGAAAGAAGTTATAAACCTTTCGATTAATATCGGAAAACGTTATAAATAAATTATATATAATATTACAGACGTCGTAAAATACGATATAATTTTAAAAATACCCTAATTACGGGTAAATAATCTTAAAATTAATTAAAAAACAGGCTAACTTTAATAAAATATATTAAAAAAAGGTTTAATTAATAGGCAGCGGTCTAAAAAACAACCCCCTAATAGACCTAAAATACTTAAAATATATATTATTATTAAAAAACCTAAGCCGAACGTTATAATAATTATACTAAAAAAGTACCGGTAATTCGAAATACTTTTTAATAAAAAACTAAAAATAAACTTACCGCCTTATATATAATAAAATTATAAAATACCTTTTAAAAATAGGAAGGAACCTTTATTTATATCTATATATAAACTTAACTAGGAGTACGAACAAGCCTTAAAGGAGTACATTACGAAAAATTTCGAAAAAGGAGTTATACGACTATCCACGTCGCTAATAAGCTTCCCTATCCTCTTCGTCCCGAAAAAAAGTAAAGACGGGAAACCTAAATAGCGTATATATATCGATTACTAAAAGCTTAACGAAATTACTATTAAAAACCGGTACCCCCTACCCTTAATTAGTAATTTACGAAATAGATTACTATACGTTAAAATCTTTATAATACTCGACCTCCTTAATATATATAACTTAATTTAAATTAAAAAAAAAGAAAAATAAAAAACCGCGTTTCGAACTAAGTATAACTATTTCGAATACTAAGCTATATCGTTTAACTTAATTAACGTATTAATTAACTTTTAATTTATAATTAACTATATTTTATAAAAATACCTTAATAAGTTCGTTACAATATACTTCGATAATATCCTTATTTATTCCGAGAACGATAAATAGTACCGAAAATATATAAAACTAATACTTTAAAAACTACAGGACACTAACCTACTAATTAACTTAAAAAAAAGCGAATTCTACTAACGATCCGTCACCTTTATAAAATACGTAATATCTTTAAACGAAATCCGAATAAAACCGTCGAAAATCTTAATAATTAAAGAATAGCCTACGCCTATAAGCGCTATAGAAATCAGATTTTTCTTAAAATTAATTAATTATTACCGGATTTTCGTCCCGGATTTAATAAGATAACAACACCCCTAACGAACCTAATAAAAAAGGATAAACTATTTTAATAAGTAAAAAAATAAATAAAGCCTTTTATAATATTAATAAGCGAATTCTTAACGAATTAATACTTTATATAATAAACTTGTCTAAACCTTTTAAAATTAAAACCGATATATCGAACTATACGATTAGAGAATAACTTAATTAACGAAACGATAACGGAAAATTACACCTGGTCGCATTCTTTTCGAAAAAGCTTAATAAATTAGAACTTAATTACTAAATTTATAATAAAAAGCTAATAACTATTATTAAAGCTTATAAAAAATAAAAACATTATTTTAACGGAATAATAAAGCTAATTAAAGTCTATACTAATTATAAAAACCTTATAACGCTTATTACTATTAAAAAATTAAATAAATAATAAATATAATAATTTAAATTCCTATTAAGATTTAACCTCACCATTATTTATTAAAAGAATAACGAGAACGGTCGCGCCGATATATTAAGCCGATAACCGGACCACTAAAAAGAAGTCCTATCCGAAACGCGGACTATCCTTATTTATAACTAAAACGATAACCTTACACCGTCGAAATAATTAAACGCTACGAAATACGTTTAATATAATAACAATTAAGTTACTAAGTTCTAATAATTTAATTAAACCTCTAACCCCGCGAGCTACTTTAAAAACCACCTCGAAAATTATAACGGTCTCACTTTTTACCGAAATAAAATCTATATCCTTAAGCGGTATCGCGAAAACTTTATTAAAGAATTCTATAAATACCCTATACACAAATATTAAAGAGTATTTAAAACCTAAAAGCGGATTATTAGGCAATTCGATTATAAAAACCTTAAACTAATCGTAACTAAGGTAATCGGTAAATATAACCTCTGTAATAAAGCTAAAGCTACCCGACACCGACTATACGAAAAACTATAACCGATCTTACCACTAAATAGAGCGTGAAAAACTATTACACTTAACTTCGTTATTAAGCTACCCCTATTAATAAAACCCTTAATTAAAGTTAATTATAATAATATCTTAATAATTACGAATAAATTTATAAAGTATACCTACTTTTTACCGTATAAGGAATTTAGTAATATTAATAATTTAGCGTATATATTTTTTCGAATAATCGTTAACTAATACGGACTATTCGAAACGATTGTTTCTAATAAAAATAAACTATTTACCGCTAAATTCTAAAAATCGCTTATAGTATAACTTAGTATTAAATATAAACTATTTACGGCTTACTACCCTTAAATAAATAAATAAATTAAACGAATAAACTAAACCTTAAAATAATACTTACGCTGCTATATTAATTATAAATAAAATAATTAAGTATAACTATTACTAATAACTTAATTCGTTTATAATAACGCGGATAATAAAATTATACGCATATCACCGTTTTAAACGAACTACGGATATAACCCGGAGGTTACTAAAAAACCTTTAAAAAGAGAGCTAGTACTAATCGCGACAATTTAAATTAAAAAATTAAAAAAAACTCTAAATTACGTTATAATAAAACCTCACCTTCTTTTAATAACGAATAAAAAGATACGCTAATTAAATAAAATTAAAAAAACTAACCTTTAAAAAAAGAGAAAAAGTTTATCTCTTACGGCGAAATATTAAAATAAAGCGACTAAATAATAAATTAGACTTTAAAAAGATTAAACTATTTAAAATCGTAAAAATTATTTTAAAAACTAATTATTAATTATTATTACTTAAAATAATACGGATATATCCTATATTTTATATTTTATTATTTAAGCTAATAATTAAAAAAAATTTAATCGATATATAATTAAAAGTCGAAATAAATTAATACTAGTATAAAATCGATAAAATTATTAATAAAAAAAGGAAAAAATAAAGCCTTTAATACCTCGTTTAATAAAAAAATTATTTATTAAAAAATAATATTTAAAAACTTAAAAAATATTAAATAAACGCCGCGAAAAAACTATAAAAATTTAAAGAAAAACGAGGTTAAAATTTATCGCATTCTAGTCTATTACTTTAAACGCCCCGAAAAACTACGCCTCGATAATCGCCTCAGACTCGGCATACTCGGCCGCCTCTAGCTCGTCTAAGGAATAAAAACCACGCTTAGCCATCTCTACGCCGCGCGTTACTAAGGAGTTCCGCTATTACCGGATCCGCTTTAAACGTTAAAAGGCCCCTTAAGCCTCTCGATAAGCTTTTTTTAAAGCCGCGTTCGCCTCGCGTAAAGAGTCGTTAGCCGCCTATTCTTTAAAACGTAAACGACGGGACTTATCGACGACCCGAGATATCGCGGAGACCAATAGACTAGAACTATCGTAGGATCAATTATAACGAACATATTTTTTATAACGAGAGATATTATTTAATATAATATATTTCTATTTTTTTTTAAATAAAAAAAGTACGGCATAACTTCGAAATTAAATTCGTTAAGAAAAATAATTAAGTTATAATATTATTCGGTTTTTTTAAACTTTATATAAAAAATAAATATTATAATAAAAATATAACGAAAAAAAATCCTTATTAAGCTTTAATATAATAAATGAGTAAAAATATTTAAAAAGTTTAACGTTTTAAGAATAAAATAATTAAAAAAAGGAAAGTAATATTATAACCTAACTTAATTATACGGCTAAAACTTATAAATTACCGGGCCGGATTTATAATACCCCGACTAGGCTACGACGTTATAGCTACTAATCGCGTTACTAGCTATACTAATATAATCTCATTTATATTATAAAAACGCACGGTAATCATAACGACGGCATCTCGAATAATAATAAGCTAAACACGACTTAAAAGAGTAATAAAAATAACGTTACGTAAGGGATCACGGGGATCACTAAGAACGACGAAATAAGCCGGTGATCTAACTAACGAGGGGATCACCCAGATCACTAGAATACGAGGGTGAGCTAAGTAATCTAATAGATCAGTAAAAAAGGGATTAAATATATAACGATAAACGTTTCCTTATATATTTTATATAAATACTCTTTATTTTAATAACTAATTTAAATATTAATCTTAATTTATTAATAAGGTAAACAGCTTTAATAACTCTATTATAAATACCTGTAACGTTTACGCTCCTTAATTATCTTTATTCTTATAAGCTATTACCTATTATATCGATAAAAGCGACTTTTATCGCACGTTTAAATACTTTCTCATATTATTAATATAAACCCCAGTACGTCTTACTAGGTTTCTTTTAAAACCTAGATAGCATTCGTTATATTAAACTTAATTAAAATTAATATTAAAAACCTATTTTAATATTATACGATTTAATTTTTAATATATTCGGTTTAAAATTAAACTTTTATTAAATTATTTAAAGTTTTTAATACTTAAAATAATATATTCCGGATTACATAATATAAGTCCTATTTTTTAAAAACCTCCCTAAATATTTAAAATAATAAAAATAATTTAAAACGTTTTTAAAAACATTAATAAAAAGTTTTCCTTTAAAATATAAATAATATACGCCCGTATAAAATACTCGATTTCTTTCTCGTATAACCTTTTTAGTATAAAAAAATAACCGATATTATAAGATTAAAGCTTATATAGTAAATTAAAAAATATTTAAAATATAATAATTAAGTTCTTTTTATAATAAAACTTAAAAATTAATAAATAATAGTTTTTATAGCCGTTAAAAACTAATAAATAATAAATATTTTTTATATTAAACTTTATATATTTATTAAAATATTAAATCTAATCCTCGCTTTTTTTATTTATAATTTAACCGTTTTTAATAATTATAATTATTTAATCCTTTAATAATAAGCTATTTTCGTACTAAAAAAAAAGGTACATTTTTCTAATAAATATAATATATAAAAAAATAACGTAACCGTATAATTTAACGCTTTAAATAATTATAACCTATTCCCGGTTCTTTTACTAAACTACCTTAAGCTTCCCGTATCGATTAAAAATCATAATAACCTTTTCGAACAAGATTTAATTTATAAAAAAGCCGGTCTCATTAAAATTATAAATATCCTCCTCTTAAATCCTATGTTTATTAATTATATTTTACACGAAAATAAACTATACGTAATACGTATTAAAATCTTTATAAAAAACTCTTTAATAATTAATTCTTTAATTAAAACGCGTTTAAAGGCCTAATTATTATCGTATTAAACTAAAAGCTTAATTAATATTAACGCGTCTCGCGTCACGTTAAAAAAATAATTAATTCATTATATTCTTAATACTACTTATCTAGAAAAAACTAAAAGCTTAATTAATATTCACGCGTCCCGCGTCGCGTTAAAAAATAATTAATTCATTATATTTTTAATACTACTTATCTAGAAAAGAAACGATTACGAATTTAATTTAATTATATACCGAACTATTATATTTTTTTTAAGAATATTAAGTTTTTATATTAATAATCGTATATTTTATTATAAAATACCGCCGTAATATTAAAAACGTAAATTTATATAAAAGATATTATAAACTTATATTATAAATTAAAGATTAAATTTAAAACTATTTCGAAACGTTTAAAATACTAATTGTAATAAAATAAAAATAAAAATAAAAATAAAAATAAAAATAGATTTAGTTATTAAGAATTACGGGAAAATAATTAATTAAACCGTATAATTAGTTAAACCGTAAGGTATATTATATTTGAAAATAATTAATACTTATAACTTTTAAACGTTATTTTATTTTTAATAAACGATTTAAGTTTTTATTTTTATTTATTAAAAAAACTCTTTAATATTAATTTTAAATATTATAAACTAAATAATAAAAAGTATATATAGATATTATATAAATTAACCTTTTATTACGGCTTAAACTAATTATATAGCTAGACCTACCTTTAGTATAACGATATTATACCCCGAGGCGCTTACAAGAACTAGTATTAAAACTTACCTTATTAAGTAATATTAACGAACCCGCCTAGTATATCGTTATAATATTACGATAACTAATATTATAACGATAATATAATAAGGTTACTTAGTTATAAATAAATAAAAATAAATAAAATAATATAAATAAATAAAAATAAATAAAATAATATAAATAATTAAAAATAGGCTACATAGTAATAAACTAAGACGTAACTTAATAAAATTTTACCGAGTAGTTTAATAATATTTAATTAAGTAATATTAATTACTATTAAATAAAACTAAGTAATAAAAAGAATTAATAAAAAAGAGATTAAAAATATAATAATGAATAGTTCTTTATATATTTTATATAAATACTTTTTATTTTAATAATTAATTTAAATATTAATCTTAATTTATTAATAAATAAACAGCTTTAATAACTTTATTATATAAATACCTTTACCCGACCCCTTATTATTACGTTACGGCCCGGCTATTACATATTATATCGGTAAAAGCGTTACTTTTACCGCACGTCTAGATACTTTCTCGTATTATTAATATAAACCCTAGTACGCCTTACTAGGTTTTTCTTAGAACTTAGACAGCGTTCGTTACACCTTTATAAAAAATTAAATACGTACTTTATAAAAGGTTAATTTAATACTTTTTAAACGCCGGAGAATTAAAAAATTACGCGTTTAGTTTAAAAGAGCCTTTATTATATAAGAATCTTAAAATTTATAAAACGAGAAGGTAAAAGGAAAGCGTATAACGATTAATAAATATAAAATAAGGGGTCCGTTAAAACGAAAGGCGACTAATAGAAAGCGCTATAATATTTACGGTGAGATAAGTTATAATACGTAAATATATAAAAAAGATAAAATTAAATAACGAATCGAATAGAAAGTAATTTTACTTAATTTAAAGCGTTAAGGTTATATTAATTTATATAAAAGTAATGAAGTAAAATAAAAGTAGCCGAATTAATAATATAACCGACTTAATAGTAAACCACGTTAAGGTATTTTTAAACTTTAATATATTTTTATCTCTTATTAAACTATATTATAACGTGTTATTATATTAAATTAATTATTTTTAATTAATATAAGTTATTAAAAATGATTATTTTTAATTAAAATAAGCTATTTACCGTTAAATTTCAAAAATCGTTTATAACGTAATTCGGCGTTAAATATAAATTATTTTCAGCTTATTATTTTTAAATAAATAAATAATTAAGCGAATAAATTAAACTTTAAAATAATATTTAAATTATTATATTAATTATAAATAAAATAATTAAGTTTTATTATTATTTATAATATAATTCGTTTATAATAACGTAAATAATAAAACTACGCGTGTTTTATTATTTCGAATAAATTACGAATATAACTTAAGAAGTATTAAAAAGCGTTTAAAAAAAACTAATATTAAGCGCGATTATATAAATTAAAACACTAAAAGAATTTTAAATTATTTTATAATAAAACCTTACTTTTTATAATAAAAAATTAAAAAATACGCTAACTAAATAAAGTTAAAAGAATTAATTTTTTAAAAAAGAAAAAAAGTTTACTTTTTATAACGAAATATTAAAACTAAACGATTAAGTTCAAACTTAAACTTTAAAAAAATCGAACTATTTAAAATCGTAAAAGTTATTTTAAAAACTAATTATTAGTTCCTATTATTTAAAATGATACGAGTATATTTTATATTTTATTATTTAAACTAATAGTTAAGAATACCTTCATTAATAAATAATTAAGCTTCGAAATAAACTAATACGAATATAAAATTAAAAGCATTACTAATAAATAAAAAACAAAGCATGGCTTTTAATACTTCGTTTAATAAAAATAGTATTTATTAAAACATAATACTTAAGAATTTAAATAATATTTAAAAACTTTAATAATTAAAAAACTAAATTAAAATCGATTAATAACAACGACTTTAATAAAATATCCGGATTTATTTCGTTTTAATTAAACACGAAGTCGGTACATAATATAAGAGTAACTTTTAAAATTAGTTTAACAGCCGCCTTGCGACGAGCCTCTCTTCTCGCCTTCGCACGTTTAATACGCTTTAATTCTTCGGTAACGGATATATCGTAACGGATTATACATATTATTTTATTAAATTATAATTCTTTTTATTTTTAAAAAGCCGGATTTTTATAGCCGCTCGCTTTAGCTCCTTTTTAATAATATTTAAATCGCTTTTTAAGCGAGAATAATCATCATTAATAATTTTCAATTAAACCGCGGAAAGCTTTTATACGTTATAATAAAACTCATTATATTAAATATATAATTTATAACGAGTAAAATTTAATAAAAAAGACTTTATTAACTTTTTAAACTTATAACTTATAATAAAAGTAAAAATATATAATAATAAACCGTTTAAAAACTAAACTTAATATTATATTATAACCTTTAATTTTAAAATACTATAACTTAAAACGTTTTATTATATAATTAAATATTATAATAATTATATATTATAAAAAAGTAAAAAGTAATAAAAAAAGGAATTTACGAAACTTAATATAATAAATAAGGGAAAAAGGTTAATATTAAAACTTAATTTAATTATATAATAAAAACCTACTCTTAGAGTATTATTAAAATAACTTAAAATATTTACGAAAACTTAAACGTAATTCGACTTTATTAATTATCGTTTATTACTTTGTTTATAATTAAAATACCCGCGGTATTATTAAATAATAATAAAGAATAATATTATAATAATAATTAATATAACTACCCCGGCTTTATATTTAAAAAATAATATAGAATAAATAATACGAGTATATTAATTAAACACGATTAAATAAGGGTATAAGCTACTTATAAATTAAAGTAACCCGGATTTAAAGTTTTAAAATAAATTTAATAAATCTAAAAAATATTAATAAAAGAAAAACTAAAGATATAATATTAAACGTTTCTCATATATTTTATTTTATTAATTAATTTATGTATTAATTTAGTTTATTATTAATATAAGTAGCTTTAATAACTTTATTATATAAATACCTTTATTAAACTACTTTTATTATAACGTTATAAATTAAAATATTATTACTCGTTATATTAATAAAGCGTTTTTATCACACGTTTAAATACTTTCTTATATTATTAATATAAACTTAAGTACGTTTTATTAAGTTTTTTTTAAAACTTAAATAACGTTTATTATATTCTTTTATTATTATTTTTTAAAGTAAATATAATAAACACGATTAATACGTTATTAAAATATGTATTTTTAATTAATTATAAAAAAGCGAGGTATATCATATATATATTTTTATTTATTTAATTACTATAGTTTAAATTTAAAGAAAAAAGCGTATAAAACTAATTTTAAATATAATTTAATATTCTAAGGTCGTTTTTTTATTTAGTAATTATTTTAACCGCGTTAAATAGTAATAAAGCTTATTAGATAAATAAGTAATTTATTTTATTTTATAAGATTAAATAATACTTAAATAAGAGTTAAAGATTTAAAAATATTATATAATATTATAAAAAAGCCATATATTAAATAAAGGCTATATTTTAAAAATTAATAACGATTAACTCGTATTAAAACACGCGTTTATAACGGCGTATTTTAATAATAAATAAATTTTTAAGGCGATTAAAATATTCGTGCATGTAATTAAAATAAAAAAAACGTTAAACGGAAAGAATTACTCTCGACTCGCGTTAAAACATAAGCTTATAAAAGTATACCTTAACGATACATAAGTCTCTAAAGCGATCGAGATATTTAAGCACGTAGTTAAAGTGCGGAAAATAACGCTAGAAGAAAATAATCACGATCAATTTAAGTTAAAATATAAGCTCATAAGCTTATACTTTATTAATAAACGAATCCTCAAAGCGATTAAAATATTTTAACACGTAATTAAAGTGTATAAAATAACGTTATATAAAAAGGATTTCTTTTAACACGCGTTAAAAAATATACTCGTTAAGGCTTATTTTAATACTAAACGAGTTTTTAAAGCGATTAAGATATTTTAACACGTGGTAAAAATAAATAAAATAATATTAAACGAAGAAAAATCACTCTCGATTTTCGTTAAAACACGAGCTTATAAAAGCTTAAAAAGCGATTAAACTTTTTAAATATATTATAATAATCAAAATTTAATTATTTAATAAAAATAATCTCGATTAATATAAATCGGTTAAATTATTAAAATATATATATTAATAATCTTAAATTAATTAATAAACTTACTATATTAGAATATAATATTTTAAAAGTTTAAAATAGCTTTTTTAAAGTGTAATTTCTATAATTTTAAGGTATTTAATATAATAACATAATAAATAAAAATGTTTAAAAATTAAAAAATAAATATTCTATTTAATTATAATTTATAATTAAAATAAGATTTTAGTTTTTTAAAACTAAAACGAGTATTAGAAAACTCACTTTAATTCCTTATTAATAAATTTTTAACTTAAAATGTTTTAAAAATAATTTTTAAATTATATATTAAAATAAATAAATACTTATTAATATAAAAAATATATTATAATTTCGTTATTTTATAATAGATAAAATAATGTATTTACTGTTTTAAAATATTTAATAAAATAAGTATAATTTTTAAAAATTACACTTTAAAAAAAGCTATCTTAGTATTTTAAGTCTTATTATATTTTAATATAATAAGCTTATTAATTAATTTAAACTCACTAGTATAAGTAATTAAAAGTTAAATATAAGCTTAAAAGTAATGCTTTTAAATAAAATATATAATAAAGGACTAAACAGAGATTAAAGTATACCTATAAATAGCATTTGCATAAAGTAATGCTTTGCTAAGTGAATGCATAGTAATCAAACATGGTCGTCCAGTTGCAGCCGTTACTGTATTGGGCCTAATCGTAGTGGTACATGTACAAAACACCAGAAATACATCGTTGCCACCAGAAGGCACTATGCAGGAAGCCTCACAGTAAGCTAGACTGATATTTTTCACATATCCATCGCGGACGTTGAACCTGGATCTTACTGTACACATTCGTGTCATGTCAAGGCACGACGAGCTTCTCGTCAGATACGGAACACATACAATATACCAGAAGAACATTGTACGTAATGACCATCTAGTCAATTTACGTTTCATTGACCACCCCATATGATGGGCAGGTATACGCATGTAAACGTATGCCAATGTTCTAGATCTTGATCTCTCTCCGTCTCTCTCCGCATACAGCAAACCCGGAACCCGAGAGAAGCAGGGAAGCAAGCAAGCAAACATTCCTATCCGACCTGCTCCTTTCGTTTCAATACGGACGGAAACTGGTGCAAGTAGGCAAGCCCGACGGGAAGCGACAGAAAAGTGCATGGGTCGCGGGTGTGTGTCGACGGTATACGAGAGGTAAGGCTTGGCTTGGTATTGGGGGAAACGCACGCGCGGCTCACTCGCTGCTTTTCCTCCCACGTGAGAATGAGGGCGGAAGAAGGGGGCAGGGATGGGTTGTTAACAGCATGATGATCCGCTGACTGCACCTACCGTATATACGCTAGCCGCAAAACATATGTACGGATGGGGAGACGACGACATATCCGATGTTGCAGGCCGTGAAAACCTGGAAACACTTCGGGCATGAGTGCCCAGAACGCCTTTGATATTAGAAGGTCTTTTGTGTAACTGCTGGGCCGATCAAGTTGCATCAGAGTAGACCGTACACTTTGGCTGTCACCTGCATGGCACCCCTTACAGCGGACGACGCACCTGGATAGATTGCATATCAAGTGCAGTTTGGCGATGGATCACGTCTGAAAAAGATAATGCATGTTTTGAACAATTATGTTGGTATTAACTTGAAATAAGTGGTTGTTTTAGATGATTGGTATCTTGGAGGCTATATGTATCGCGAAATCCACGCAACTGTACAATTAAGGTATATGTTTTTATATCTGTACGAAACCCGGGGGAGCAAGTATGCTCACTTGTATCTAACAAGATGAAATGGCTGCAATCGATCTAGAAAAGGAAGTAGATCACCCGCATAAAGGCCCCCGCGTTCTTCTTCTTGTCCTCGATGGCGCGGTGCATCTCCCAGTCGATCTCGCGGCGGCCCGTGTCGAGGTCGACGTCGTCGAGGCTCAGGAACTTGGGCCGCTTCCAGATGTAGCCGACGGCCCAGCTGAACAGCACGACAAACAGGGCCAGCATGGCCTGGAAGAAGCCCGTGGCCGTGTTGAGGTCCTCGCCGACGGGCGAGATGGCCACGTACGTCTGCGCGATGAAGACAAGGATGGCCATGCCGAGGCCGATGTAGGACCCGACCACGCCGAACGCGGCCTTGAACGGGATCTCGTCCAGCGTGTGGCCCTGGCGCGCCCACGCGGCGCGGAATCGGATGTGCGCTAGGCAGATGGAGCCCCAGGTGAAGAGGGCGGCCAGGCCGGACAGCGCCAGCAGCCAGTCGAAGAGGTCCTTGGCCGACTTGGGGTCCACGCCGGCGTACGCGAGGCAGCCGAAGACGAGGATCAGGATGGTGGAGAAGAGAGGACGGCCGGCGCGATCGACGTAGGCGAAGATCTTGGGGGGCATAGTCCTGCTCCGCCAGGGCGGTCAGGGTTCGGCTGCCACCATAGACACCGGAGAGACCGATGGAGATGACGGAGACCATGATGACGGCGTTGATGAAGTGGTCGTATCCGACAATGTGGGCATATTTGCCGACAAGGACGAAGGGCGACGCCCTGAGAGTTGGCGAAATCCATGTTACCGATGAGGTTGGGGTCGTCGAAGCGAACGAGCAGACCGACGAAGAACAGAGAGAGGATGTAGAAGAGAGTCACACGCCAGAAGACTTGCTTGCAAGCCGACGGGAGGGTCTGAAGCGGCGTTGCCGACTCGGCAGCGGCAAGACCAACCAGCTCCGTACCAGAGAAGGCGAAGGCCGCCGTGACGAACACGGAACAGAAGCCCTTAAAGCCATTGTTGAAGGCACCCGGTTCGTACCACAGCTTAGCTCCTTGGTAGGTGTCGAAGTCGCCGCTTTCCGGACCACCACCACAGACACAAATCAAGCCAATGACCAAGAACGTGATGATAGCCGTCAACTTGAGGAAACTCGACCAAAATTCCTCTTCGGCGTAACCAAGGCCGCCGAAGGTGTTGATGACGACAAGGGCAACCAGGAAAATGGTGATGAAGACAGCCGGACTGATAGACCCTTGCGTCCAATAATCAACCGTAAATGATGCGACAACGACCTCGAATGGCAGAATAGTGATCCATTGCAGACAATAATTCCAACCCATCTGTTACAGCGAATGTTAGTTAGTGGCTGGACTCTATATAATGCGATGAAGATGGTATAACTTACAGCAAATCCCCATGAAGGGTCCACGAAGCGAGAGACGTAGATGTAGAAACCACCAGAGACAGGGTACATGAGAGCCATTTCACCGAGAGCAAAGACAACATTGAACATCATGACACCGATAATCATGTAGTCAATGACCAGAGAGGCAGGGCCACCGGTAGCGAGGGCGTCACCGGTACCGACGAAGAGACCAGCGCCGATGGAGCCGCCAATGGCAATCATGTGCAGGTGGCGGGGCTTCATGTTCTGGTTGAGCTTGTTGTGCTGGTTGGCGTCGGTCACCTCACGTCTCTTGAAGGACGAGGGCGTGAGGCCCATGCGGCCCCAGAAGCTGAGGGCATTGTAGTCTTCGTCGTTGGCGAAGTCGACGACACCGACGTGCTCGCCGCGCTCGTAGGTCGGGGCCGAGTCGCTGTTGGTGTCGGCCGTCTTCTCGCCGACGGCGCCGGCGTGCTTCTCGTCGTGGACACCCATGGTTGAATCGTCACACCGTGTAGTCTCTGCCGCAGAGGCGAAGTCTTGAGATGTTAAAAGAAGGAGGGGTGGGAAGAAGAAAAGACTGGTCGTCTTTCTTTTGGCCTAACGGTCTGGCGCGATGAGTGATGGACCCGAAGCTCTGAAAACGGTTCGTGGGCAAGCGACGGACGGTGCTCCCCTTATATACGCGGCCGCTACTGGGGCGAAGGCGAACCCTCTTGCTGCTGCTGCAGGAGGAGTTCTCGACTGCATGGTCTAGCTACAGCGCCCAGTTTTCTAGAAGCCTTGGGATGTCGGAATGAGTAGGGGGGGAATTGCAATTGATAAAGTCGATGGTCAGGATTCTGAATCGCTCGGTCATCCGCCAAGGAGCTATCCTGGCCCCATGCAGCACGTAAGGGCCACTAAGAAGCAAGGTATTGATGTCTTGGAACATTGGCGTTTCTCGGCCTGGGATCCTCACTTCCAGCCTGTTGCGAGCACCTTCCCGTTGAAGCCAACGCCCCGCTCCAGCCGTTGACTATCTCGTCTGTGAAATAAGAGGGGCCTCCAAGGGAGAAGGGACCCTGTCGGGCCGGGGCCGGGGCCGGGGCCATTGATAGATTGGACGCATGTCTTGGGTCGTACAGGTAGGGTTTTGGTCGCGCTTGTGGTGATAAGCACATTCCGCTTTCAGGCGAGCGTCCGCCGTGCCTTGGACCACACCATAAGCGCCTGCCCAATACATTGCGAGCCAAGCCTTACTCTCAGCTCAGCTGGCGAGGACTAATTGACCGAACGGTGGCATGGCATGTCAGTCAGATCAGATTGGCCTCTGGGTGAGGAGAGGAGGCAAATAGCGCGACATATTTGGGTTAATGCCCCCAGGTGGACCCGGGAAGGCGAATTCCTTATCACTGGAAGACCCCTTGGCGAAACTTGGCAGTGGGTACACGGCAGGAATTCCTTATCGCGGCCAAATTACGTCTCGTCTATCGTATCAGTGTGTCGTTGCAAGGTTGCAAGGTCGTAACATGGTGGTGCTGAACTGTGGATTGCCTCCTTTGAAGCTGTGATTTCACGGCTTACAATTGGGATATCCCAAGAGCGAAAAGACAGAACGTGACGATTGAATTGAGTCGAATTAAGTTGGGTTGCGACCAAGAGAAGATGGGAATTGACGGCACACGGTCGGGGGATCAGCGAGAATTGAGCAGGTGCCAGTGCCCCCCAGTCTTGGCGACCCGACCTATGGTCGTGCTTCAAATACGGGGAAGCATTCTGTTACCTAATAGCAGAACTCAAAGCACTGGGCACTTTGCGGAGTGGTATTCCTAATAATAACGACATGTCATGGCGAGAAGCCTCCTCGTTGTAAGACTGAAATTCCTGCTGGAATTCAGTTGACGTTTCATTTGCGGACGAATTGAGGAATTGAGGGGAGGGGAGAAAAGCCAGGTCTGAAGAAGGAAATAGGGCAGCAACGTTGTTCGGACGCACGTCAAATCGGCTGGGCCGTTCTTGGCAACATTTTCTCGGGTCGAGCATCACGTGCTCGTTCATCCAAAGAAAGCAGTCAGAAGCGATCCCAGGGACGCCCAGTAGATGGGCAAGGACGTCTATCTATTGGCGAAGATCTCATTGTGACATTGTGAGGCTCTTTACTCCGTCCGTACTAGGCCCGACGACAACCGCTGCAAAGCCCACCATACGTAGTAGTCGTACCTGGCTTAAAACGCTTGCTCATTCGCTCGCTCGCTCGCTTTCATCTGTTCATGAAGCGCCTCAAGTTTCGGGACGTCTCGTTGCATTTGCGCCATAGCTTCATCGAGTCCATAGCCGGAAATGGTGCAAGCAAAGCCTGGCTAGGCGGCAGCGATGTCAACGCCACTCCCGTGATATATCGATCCAACACTAGGAACACCGGCTTAGCTGCTGCAGAAGAAGCTTCCAAGTGGCATTCGCCGCCTCGCAAAGTAAAGTGATAACAAAATGTAACGTAAAATATCCCGGAATCCCGGAAACCGGCTCTATGCCTTCATAGGTACTTACAGGCACAATGTCAATTGCTGTGATGGACCCTGGGGCGGAAAGTGGCAGCAGCCAGCCCCTTAGTAGCCACTCAAGGAACCAGAAGCATTGACTTTACACAAGGGCTAGCCTTTGACAAAAACACATTCTGGCAACGGGCCAATATGCCATGGTAATAATACAGCGACTAACAAATTCTTTTTGGCCGGCATATAGCCATGGATTCCAGATCGGATCATGCGAACTGGGCTAGACGCTACCGAGATCCCAAATGGGAGGGAAGCCCCTTACCCACGTTGAGATTGTCTTCATGGGAAGGTATGTGTGAATAATCATGCATACACATTGGTAATCGTCCCATAAAATCTCCGAACTGCTTCTTATCAATGCGCCGCCGCAGCTGAGTCCACATGGGGGATGGCTGTCTACTTACCCCTGCAGATTCTCCATGAAGATGGGTCCTTTCGACGAGTCGCTCTGCCAAGGGTCGGCCTGTTCAAGAGTAGATGGGGCCTTTTGGTTGTATTTCTGTCTTGCCGCGCCTGCGCGCTAAGAGCAAGGAAATGGTGATACGGTCACTTTTCACAAGTAGATCCCAGCAAAAGGGTCAATGAACTAAAGGATCGCCGGTGCTGGCCTGTCTTGCCTGTCACATCCCGGACCAAGTTCCGGCTCCGCCCGCGTAGAGCGATAACTTGGCGGAACCAGGCCGACAGCCCCTCAATTCCCAATTTCCGGGTAGATTGACATGCCGGCGATAAACCCGGGACAACTGCCCTTTATCCCTCATCCATCCGCAATGCCATTTGCTGACTCCTTCATCTTGCGCAGAACACACTCCCGATGTTACACAAGTCTCACCCGCGCCCACTGACACTGTTTCGCTCTAGCAAGTAAGTCCGGCCTATCAGCTGCGCTAAGACAGCCCGGTCTCGATCCGGGCTGACAGCTAGCAAGGATCTCTTTTTCAGCTTGGAAAGGAAGAACCACTCCCGCTTACTACTTACTAGTATGCATGCGATAGAGGAGCGCGCCAGGCGCGCCAGCTGACGCGAGAACATAGACTCGGAGATAACGTCCGATATGGGGGTCCATGCCTGTCTGATATGGTCGAGCCCACCCCGCTCTTATTATATGTACAATGTCATACTCGGAGTCGATGAGCTGCCGCAGCCCGGTGGGTTCGTCTCGCGTGATAATGGGCGCCACGATCAACGAGTCTGATGCCGTGCTCGAGGAGGATGGCAGGACATCCCATGGCTATAAGGGTGGTAGCCTTTCTCTACCAATGAAACGATCCAGTGCGTACCTACTACCCCCCCCTATTAGAGCTAGCTAGCTGCGTGTGCGTGCCGCCTGAGACAACCGAGTACAAGAAGAATGTCCATCCCGTTTCTGTGAATCAACTGTTCTTTTTTTTTTTGCTTTTCGGAATAGGAAAACCGCCTAGACTTTCAACATATCATGTGTGTAAGCTGGGCATGTTCGATGAGAGGCTCGCATGCGCCTTCCATTGCTTCTCCGTCGCGCATCTTGGACGTCGAGACGGGCACCGGCATGTGGGCCATAGAGTATGCCACCGAGAACCCGGATGCGACCATCATCGGCACAGACCTGAACATGATCTCGGCTCGCAACGCAGTAAGCAGTAGTTGACCTTCAGGTGGCTCTTCCTCTTTCCCCCAGCTGCGCGTGCGCACGGCTACAACCTATAGAGCTGCCCCCACAATGTCTGGCCCTCCACGCCATCCTCCTTTCCTGAGACATGCATGAGTGCTATTTTTGGTATACACTGAACCTCCCCCGCCGTCTTTTCTTCAAGAGCTTGTTGCTTTTGTCATACTCAAGCCGAGAACCACACTACATGACCATTACAGGTCCCCCAGCTTCGCCGTCGTCAAGGATGACTCGAAAGGAGGACGACGACGACAGGAACCAACCACTGCCACTACTCCACCGCCCGCGACCGGCGCCGAGCAGCACCCCCTTCGACTACATCCACCTGCACTCCATCTTTCTGGACTTTCAGAACATCTCCATGCGCGTCCTCCGCCAGGTGTTCGCGCGCACCTGCGCCCCCGGTGGTGGTTGGTTCGAGTATGTGTGCCAGGGACCTGTCGGCGCCGGCTCCATTGCGACGACAGCTGCGGAGCGGGGACGGCGCTTCGGAGCGGTTAATGGGGGGCTGGGCCTCTAGGCGGCGCGGGCCGCGGGCCGCGACTTCCTCGTTGCTGAGAAGTACAAGGTCATGCTCGCCGAGGCGGGGGTCCGTCGATATCGGGGAGGAGCGTGTATCTATCTATGCCCAAGTAAGTCGGCCCTGCCCCTTCCTCCCCTTAGATATTTCGTCTTATGACCGTAAACCATTCTGGGATGGAGCGTCAGTTTCTGTACCCCCCAAGACAGAATGACCCTTTGCTCCCTTCTTGTCACCGTCTGCGATGGCACGAGCCCATGTATCTTCTTACCACCGAGGTGTAATTCATCAGCTGTAAGTGGTCTGCGCATATCGGTGAGGGACACCCCTCAGCCCCTTACATACTTTTAGCGCTTTTACGTCTATATATATTCCCCAAAAGATAGCATGGTTCATTGTTGAGTTATATGTACCAGCTGGATACCGGCCCTGGACCATCTTATGTTTGGTATTTCGAGCGGACCCAGCTACTTGCCTTCCTCGCCAATGCCCCCTTGACCACCGCAAGGTCAGTCCTGAAAGCCTCCGTCTTGGATTGATTGAAGCGTGTTACTCGAGTCGGCCAAGTGATGGCATAAAGAGGGCATTCCCGGCCTTTCCCGAAAAATATAGAACCGCCCGTGTCTCGTACCGCGGGGGAGGCTGTAGAGGCTCCGCCGGCAAGAAGTTAAGGAGATCAACACAGCCTGAACGTCAATATCCTCATCCATGGTTCAAGGACAAGTTGCGAGTTTCTCTTACTTCTCTCTCTCTCTATCAGAGAGAGTGAGAGAGAGTGTGTGTATGTGTGTATGTGTGTATGTGCTCATGCTCTGAAAAGGGTCCTCGCGACCGAGGGTTCTCTCCCCCCTGAGTTCCCCGAAGTCGTGAGCCCTCCGATCCCTGAGTGAGCTGCCACTCCACCCACCCCCTATCCACAACTGTGTCGCTCCCTCCTTACTGTGCCAAAACATCTACACATGTGACAACAATCCATATGTTCTCGGTCCCCATCTGCTCCTCCATCAGGGACATGCCGTGCCATTGCTGTCAATGGAAGGTCGGGAGAGGTCTCTACGACCATGGGGGGAGAGATGACATTTCACTCCATCGGAAAGTCCTCCGTGGCGTATCATTGGATCGGCCCTAGCCCGGGTTCATGACGGAGCCGCACTCACCATTCTGAGTCGTTTTCAGAAGGGAGCCACTGCGAGATTAGTGGGTGCCTTTCTTCGCAGAGACCAAGCGGAGTGTGGTGGTGGTTTGACAAAACAAGCCTACCCAGGGTAAACCTGCCCCATACATAAATAAAGGTGAGGGATAACCCCTGAGACTTTGAGTTTTTGTTTCAATTAATCAAATGCTTATTCTTGATTTCGTCCGCCCCAGGTAAACAAGGGTAAACAAGGAGCGGGGTTCTATGTACAATTGCTCGCTCGCTTGCACTTGCTCTGTTAATGAATCGTGTCATGGCCACATACTTTTACATCTCGCTTCCTAGCCATCCCTTGTTGAAACCACCGTAACGTACATGCCTGCCTCAAGGTTTCGTTTCGTTACCTCCGCGATCTCGGGCTTGTATTACATACGTTCTGCGTAACGTTGTTAGAAAAGGGGGCCGTAGTGTAGTGTAGGTAGGATAACAGGAAATAAAAGAAAACACAGTGCAATTTGGGGAGAGCCCTGCTTACTTTCCGTCGAGTCGCGAAATCCGTGTAGAAACCATTCCACAGCTCCCGGGCCGAGCAGTCCTCCTGGCCGCCCTTCTTGACGCACTTGGGCTGGTGCTTCAGCCGGATGGCCCCGGCGGAGATCCAGGGGCTGGGGGCCGGGTAGTCGGAGAAGTGGAGGAACTTGGCCTCGTTATAGACCTTGACGGGGTCCCACTCCTCGCGGTCGGTGCCGAGGTACTTCTCGTGGTCGTCGCCGCGGAACTCGCCCGTCAACAGGTCGTAGGGCCGGTGCGGCAGGATCATGGCCTGGTCGACGTAGAGCTGGTTGACGATCTCCATGTCGTAATCATCCACACCGGCGACCTCCATCTTCTGCATGACGCGGTCGAACTCGGCCGCGCTCGGCTGCACCAGCATCAGCTGCGACGACAGGATCTTGTGCTGGGGAAGAGCCAGTAGGCGCGCGGCATGGCGACGGGGCTCGCGGGCGAGAGGAACAGCTCGTCCATGTGCTGGAGGATGGTGGAGTCGGAGTCGACGTTTAGGACTCGCGCGTACTGCGTCTGGTTGAAGGCCAGCAGCTTGGTAAAGGACTCGGCCCAGGTGGCGTCGGCGCCGTCCCGGCGCTGGACGCTGACGGGGACCAGCTTGACCCCGTAGACGTCGCGCGCCTTGATCAGCAACCGCTGGTCGTCGCTTGTCCCCTCGGTGCTCGCAGGGTCGGCCATCATGTGCTCGGGGTACAGCATGACCCGATCGGCCTTGCTCTTGAGGCGAAACAGTGTCTCGAAGATCATGACGGAGTTGCATAGATAGGCCGAGTTAGTGACATATTGAGTATATGCATATTTGGACCAATCGACGTGGGAGGTGTCGATCGACGACAGTGACTGGGCACTTGGGGATTCCGGGTTGGGGGGCGCGGAGGCTGTTGGCGTCTCGACTCCGACTACAGTTCCCGTCCCCTCCACGGCTCCAGCTCCAGCTTCAGTAGCACCAGCTTTGTTCCTCAAAGCATCGATGGATGGCAACTGGTCGTAGTTGCGGAAGATCAAACCGAAGAGCACGAGTGCGAAAACGGCCGTGGCCATGTAACGTATTCGTTTCGACATCAGGATCTGGCCGATGCTGGGTCGGAGTGCTTTTTCGGAAGTCGAGGAGGGCGAAGCGAGGGCGCCATTGGTATCTGTAGTCTGTAGGGGACTGTAGCGGTAAATGGAGTTGATGGTCGACGACCACGACGAACCCCAGAGAGGCGCCATGGGATATAAATGAGAGAAGGGAAGCGAGGCTAAACTAGATATCAAAATAAGAGATTATTGCATGCGCTATGGTTTGAACGTGGGAGACGGGAACGTCAAGAGAGAGACAAGCAGAAGGGGAATGGGGCCAACGGCTAAATTGAGACAATGAGTTGGACTGACAGCAAGTTCAGTCAGATGTATGCATGAGATGAGATTGCCTGCACCACTGCATTCAAAAGCTGCCTGCGTGTAACCTTAACGGCCAAAAGCCTGAATGTTACGTGTTAAGGTTTAGGTAGTAAGTAAATAGGCAAGCCAGAGAGGGTAGTACTGGTAGTACCCAAGCCCCCAGTACTTTGGCTGGTGTCCGGGTGTCCCTCGACCGGCCCAACCAAGTAAGCAAGGGCAACTGCACTCGTTAGCCAGGGCATGACTCATTACGCCTGGGATTTATCAGGTAATGATTGGAGCCGATGAAGAAAAGCAGTCCAGCGATTGCGACTAAAAGGAACCTAGGATGTCGTAGTAAAACACCAAAGACGAAATGAGATGGGCAAGGGAAAGCTACAACGCGGAGCAATTCTGATGTCAGCCGCTAAGGTTAACTGCAGCATACTGTACCTATAAGCTCCATCCCTGCCTAATGTTGTCCTATTAGTTGATGTTTCCCAGCCCTAAAGGCTGAGGGTGGAGTGCGTAGGTCAATTGCATTCCATCGCCTTTTCACCTTCGGTCAACCTGAGCATGGACTATGTTGTAAGGAAGCTGTGCCTCTCTTCCTCCCGCGTGTCATTGAGCTTAAATCAATGATTCAAATGCGCCGCATAGATGGACCTTCTTGGCAGAGCGGCAAGGCGGGGGTTTCCAGCCCGGCGACCCTGTGCAACCCTGTTCGTACCGCATTTTTGCTTTTTGGAGGGGTGGGTTGGCGCTAAAGCCTGTCAATCGATTCAATTGCTGCCAAGCTGGTGACGAAAGGCCCTCTCCCAGGCCGCCTTTAGGCCTCGTTCCAGTCCTCGTTCCCTTACCCGACCCCACCTTGCCCACCATCATCGTCAGATCAGGCGGCACGGCGGAGGGGCCATTTCGAAGGAAGAAACATCGATCCACCGCTCCCGTTCGGTCGGGTCACCCTAGAGCTCGAATGAGAGACTACATAAGTTTCACATATCGAGACTTTCTCACTAAACCTTGTCGCGAGCGAGAATCTGTACCATCACAACATATAACCACTTCTCTTATTCGCTGACTGGGCGCATGATTGCTTCCCTTCAGGTGGCTAGCCCCTGCATTTGTTGCTGATATCAAATTTGGTTGCTGACATTCCAGATATTGTGGCTTCAACGTATGACCCCACTTAATGAATCATCGGCCGAACCCGATTGGTAAACATCTCTAATAGGGACAACAGGGGTGAGTGATCAGCATTATGAAGCTCATATTGTCGTCAAGCGAAAGAACCAAAACGTATATTCCTCTTCGACATCAGTGAAACTTACATCGGTGGAACTGGTCATCGGAGGAACTGAACTTATTGTAACTGAATTACGGAGAAATCACTAACCCCTGGCTGCTGCATCCCCCCAGTATCATCCTGTAAGGTCCCTTTGGCGAGACGTTCTCGAAAACAAGGCTGTGTCGAGAGAGAAGGCATGCAACTCGCCGATGCAATGGCAATTCAGCTGGTGTCATCTGTCTGCCGCAGAACCACCAATTATAGGATCTTATTCCTAGTAACAGAGGCCCCCTCGCCCATGTTACACAGACTCGCGTACAGGGGGGGATCGTCGTAATTGTGCCAGTCAGCTCTTGAATGCACCGCACTGTTATGTGTACATGGGAGAGCCTCGTTGGTGTCATCAATCTTAAGCCATGGTGGTCGGAATATATAGAAAAGGGGAGAAATGGGGCTTGGGACAAATATTTTCATATGAAGGAAAACGAACAGATATGAATCAAAGCCCAGCCCATTCGTAGCCTCGTCTTAGTGGTCACGAGGATACAGTAATGGCGAAGCTCCGCCAGATTTCTCAGGCTTCAGGGGTGTCAGAAATTGAAAGATTTATTTTATTTTTTCGTTCTTTTCTATTTCCTTCCTGATAGGGCTCACCAGGTCTGGTTGCCACCATAACCCCTGAGTGCTTACATCAACAATAGACAATGGGGCAGTTCATGTGGCTGGTCGTCTTATCGGCCTCCTCGTGCTTATGGCGGAGCGGCATCGTGGCGAACTGGCATGGGGGCTCCGGTGTAACTACAGCCGTATCCCAGCTCGTCTAATTACCACTCGCAGTACACATCCGCCCATCTTCATTCAAGAAGGGGGACCAGACTTTGGTAACGGGACTTATTAATGTAAAAGGAGGTCACACCGATTTCTGGGCTGGGTTGACGAGCAAGCCTTTCGGGATGCACATCGGCTCCGCCGCCAGCCCGAAGATGAACGGGGCGCTGCACTTTGGCGGCTACGACCAAAACCGTGTCGTAGGCGGGGTCCTGACCTCGCCAGGCGACTACAACCGCGAGACCACGCTGAGGGACATCGCGATCAAGGTGGTGGACAGCGCGTCGCCCTGGAGCTTCGGCGCCGTCCAGGACGGCCTGCTGGCCCAGGGCAACGCCTCTATGGCCTCGCAAGGCGTCTACGTCCACATCGACGGCTGCTCGCCCTGCCTGTCGCTCCCCCCGGTCCACGTGCGACGCCACGGCGCGCCACCTGCCCGTCACCTACGAGGCCGGGCTCGGCCTGTACACGTGGAACGTCGACGACACCAAGTACTCGCAGATCGTCAGCTCCGCGTCCGCGCTCGAGTTTTCTTTCTTGGGCAGCTCCAACACCGATAAAGTGCCGATCACCGTGCCCTTCCGTCACCTCAACCTGACGCTCGACGCGCCCCTCGTGGCGAGCTCGCGGCCTTAATTCCCCTGCTTCACGGGCTCGGACACGTACACGCTCGGCCGGGCGTTTCTGCAGGACGCCTTCGTGGGCGCCAACTGGGGCGCGAAGACGTGGTTCATGGCGAAGGCGCCCGGGCCCAACATCCCGCCCTCGAACGTGGTCAAGTACGCCGGCAGCGACGCCAAGGCCATCGAGGCTAGCAAGAACGACTGGAAGGAGTCGTGGTCTGGATCGCGGAAGAATCTCACGCCGGCTGAGGCCGGGGGCTCCACGGCTTTGGCGGCGCCCAACAACACCAACCCTATTCATAACAGTAACAAGACGGAAGGCGGACTCAGCACCGGGGGCAAGGCCGGCATCGGGGTCGGTATCGGTGTGGGGGCATTGGCCGTGATCGCCGCCGGCGCCTTTCTCTGGTCCCGCCGACAGAGAGTGAAGAACGGAGACATCAACAACAACAACAATAGTTACAATCCCAGCGTTGGTGCGCCGCCGAGTCAGGGCTACTACAAGCCGGACGGGTCGGGCCCCTACAATCCTTCGACGCACGACAGTTCCGTGGGTAGTGCTATATATTCAACGAAATAGAGGACGAGTCGGCCCATCGGGTAAGGCGTTTGGAGGCTTCACGAAAACCAGGGTTGTGAAAATTTATTTCATCGAAAGGTGCAAGGAGAAATAATTCTTTTGTCAATATACAGACTTTGTTATATTCTTAATGTCAAGGGACAGCGGTCCTGCTTTCCTTTTACGCGGTCTTTCAGGAGAGGAATTCTGCTCTGGTTCGTAATTTTAATTTCCAGTACTTGTAGTGACCTTCAGCAACAGTGACTAACCCAAGACCATGAGGGAACTACACATAGGGGCCAAAGCTCGAGACTATTCTGACAGTATATACTGTGGATTGGTCGAAACATAGTCCCTCCGCAGCCGGGCAGTACGCATGTGGCTGGGATGGTGTAGGTACGCTAGCCAACTGGAAGACCAAGTTCGGTAATAGTTGGCAGCATGCACAAATATACTACGATCTCTGATTAATTACAGTCAAGGGCGAGAAGGCAGAATGTGGAATGTTGTGAATATTATTCGAGGGTACGTTGGGGGGTTGAGCTCGCACGTAGCGAAATAGGGGCTTTTATAGATTGGTTTCTGGAAAATGGGCTTATTGCTGAGGCAGACCAATGTGAGATGAATAAATCCCCTAGGGGCGTCGTTAAAGTAATTTGGATTGTACGACCATGTAGTTAGCTAAGAAGCTATAGAAGGAAGAAATAATGTTCCGATTCGCCCCTGTAGGTTCGCAATCTGTCTTAGGAAATGATGATGATACGCCCGTGAATGTTGCCTCCTAAATGACACTGCCCACACCACATGGACCCAATGCATTACGGTGAAAGCGAAGATGCAAGTCTAATTATAGCCACCTCTCCCAGTTGCCTCAACGGTTCCTTCCAACCCTTGCTCACTGGGGTTGGGCCAGGACCCTTCCCTGTCGTCATACTTGCCCCCGAAACCCATCCCGCTGACCTCTCCCATCTCCGCAGTGGTGGCACCCCCTCTCTCTTCTTTGCTCTGATCATCTCGCTGGCCGTCTATGGTGGTAGTTGGGGGTTTCACGGCATGGATGCCCGAGCTGTCGATAGGGGCGCCGGGTCGGTACGAAGCGGCCCTTCAACAGCTGCCGGGGCAATGGCAGTGGTCCTCTCCTCGGGGCTGGGAATGGGGCCCGAAAAGCCACTTCCAATAAGCCCTCCAAAGGCGATGGAGAGGGCGAGGAGACGGGTGAAGGCGTTGCTCATCGTGGTTCTTGAGCGTGTATGATAATGGTTGATCCGGAGAAGCGAATATGGACTTTGTAGCTTTTGGTAGCAAGCCTGTCAAAATGGTGGATGATGGAAAGAGTTTGCCGTTTATGACGATGAGAAGAGAACATGAGGAATTCTAAGTGGAAAAAGTCGGCATCTATATATCCATATCTATGGGTTCAAGAGTCTCCCCCCGTCCTTTTTCAGCTGGCTGATATAAGAACTTATCCTCCGAAGGAACCAACAACGAGAATTTGTTTGCTCTATCTTTCCTGGCCCCAAGATGCTGACTGGTTTGCCAGGTTATCCTGTGCTCATGGTGGTTCGATGACAAGCACACAACGCTCCCTCGGTTTCAACAAGTCCGACAAGGATGCGCATCCCCGAAATGTCCGGTGGAGGTCCAGCCTCGCCCTCACAGAATGTTGTTCGTACGCATATATAACATGGCTGCAAAGAGGAAGACTCGTCGAATGGGGAATCTCGTGAGAGCCAAGATAAGGTAGTATTGCAGTTCTCGTCTGACCAACGGCAGAGGGGATAAATAGACGAAGCAATGCTAAGTGGCTAGGCTACGATACCTACAACTTGAAAAGACCAACGCCGTTCTTAGGTAGCATCCGAAAGTGCCCAATATCCAAGTTTGGAACAAAAGGCCGAGACGCTGTCCTATCAATGCCCAGGCTTGAGACCTTGAGGATTTGGTACCCGGGTGTTTGGCACGACACAAACAAGGGTGCCGGGACCGATACCGAGGGCTTGGGACAAGCACCTGACAATGGCTGTTGGGTTGGCTCTCAGGCATGTTGGCTCATCCGCATGTGGCGCTACACATGTTGGATCTTATCAGATCGCATTATAGGGTCGTTATCGAATCTTGTCGAGCATCTGACTCTTTATTTTCCCGATCCTACACACGACCAACCAGGTTACTGGAGTCTAGTAAAGCCTGGTGCAGCAGCAAGATACCAAGACCAGCAATATATAGTAAATAAATGAGTAAATGGGCATCAAGAAGAAACCATATGACTAGAGGAATTCAGAGTGACAAGAGAGAACTACTGTAAACCGAGAAATACATACCAAATTAGGCCGTATTATGAAATGCGCCGTCACATTATTATGCTCAAATCAAGTACGCTCCGCGAGAAAAAGGGGTGGAAAGAGGAGACAGCGAATGTTTCTTAAACATAGTCTTATCAAATATATTCTTCCTTAGTATCTCTTAAGGGGTCCAACCACACGAGACTAAGCAGTAACACATAAGTACATATAAGTACATACTTATTCAACGGCCCCATTCCCCTCCAAACTCATTCTTCCACGACCCAGCATAATGATGCACCACCAGCGACGGCCCCACCCGATCCCAATCCGCCGCCTCGTACGTGTTCATCGACGCCGCGAGCGCGTACCCGGGCAGGATCAGCACGTCCTCGACCAGCGCCGGCGCCAGCAGCTCGTGGTACTGCCTTTCCCGGCCGCCATCCCCCCCGGTCCAGGCCGAGCGACCGCGCGACGCTCCGGGCGAAGCGCACGGGGCCCGTGAAGTGCACGACGTCCGGGATCGTCTGCATGCTCAGCTGGGCCACCGTCAGGTTTTGTTCCTCGGCCGTCTCCCGGATGGACGCGACGATGTCGTCCACCACCGCCAGTAGGTGCCGCGACCCGGCCCGCGCTGCGACTGCCCACGTCACGAACTGCCGCTGGAACTCGTAGTGCAGGCCAACGTCGAACTCCCAGCCCACGATGAGGCCGGCGCGGGCGCGGTTCTCCCGGAGCTGCCAAATCTCGGGCGTCGTCGTGTTGCCAAAGGCGCCGCTGCCGGGGTTGGCCGAGGCAATGCCCACTCGTCGATCGGGATGCCCTCGCACGACGCGTCCGTGTCGAACCAGACGCCGCCCTCGGCGTACAGCAGCAGGTACCGCAGCGTGTCGGCCTTGAGGATCGGGACGGTCAGGGCGTTGTACACGTCCACGATGTCCGGGCGGTCGGCGGCGAAGCGCGCATTGACGAAGGCGTCAGCCTCGGCGTCGGTCAGGTAGTGCGGCTCGTACTCGGGGTTCTGCTGAATGCAGGTCTCGGTCCACCTGCGGGTATCATGGTTGAGGCCCCTGGGACCCAGCTTGAACCACAGCTTTTTCGGTATCGTCTCTTGGGTGATGTTTCTTTCGTTATGGTTATTGTTATTGCTAAAGCTGTTGTTGTTGCTATCATGGGCGGCGGTTGGCGTCGAGGAGGTGTCATTATGTCCTGTTTGCGCAGAATTTGATGATGCAAAATGTGTTTTATCTAGGGAGGGCAGCTGGAGTATGTCCTCGACTCCAAGATTTTGTAGCTGCCAAAAAAAGAAAATGAGGGCACAAAAGAACGAAGAGGCTTCTTGCCGCTGGCCCGTGTATTATAGGATGCCGTGTCCACATCTTTATCAAAATACAGCAAATTCTCGGGTGTCGCTACGAGCCTGCGAACCGTAGGGCAACGACCTGGCAAGGCAGAACGATACTGACGCAAACTGTCGCTGAAAGTAGCATCAAGTCCTTCTAGAGTCAGCCAAGGTTCCCAACAATACTTTATACGAAGAGCTATAATGAGGCAGATACCTAAAGGCAGAGGGGGGTAGACTAAGGGGGGAGCGCCAAGCCTCCACCAAAGGCAAATGGAGTGATGCGGCCGCCATAGTGGCTCAATAATATTTTTGAGTTATCCATCGTAACTGATGTTAACAATTTAGTCTGATGTTAACAATCTAGTTAGACGCTATCCTTGGGACAGTTGCTCCTAATAAATCCATGGTCTGAACCCTCATATCAGCCACGGAAACGTGACCGCGGTCTGGATGCGTCTTTGCATGTCTTTCGTTCCTAGATTAGTAGGGAGTTTTTAGAGAATTACCTGGTTCGCCCTTGTCAACATCTCTACAGTTGGAATGGAAAGAAAGACGAAGAGACGTCAGATTGTATACTCGGATTCATGCGGAATCGAAAACAGTGGTTCTCGAGAACTCGTTATAGCATCAAACTAGATTTCGAGTGGGACGGTACAAAATTATAAGACTAGCATGCTTGGGTCCTTCATATTTCCATTTCAGCTATCTAATACAAGACCCTTGGGACCATGTTTGTAGTAGGGCGCTCTCACCGCTTGCCATTGTCATGGCAATCATCCTCATCATGGCTGTGTGGTAACAACCCCTTTTGTGGTAAAAGGACTGGATGAAGGTGACGGAAGAAATGTGTAATATCGAGATTTGGCAATCCCCAATACAACAATACAGCAAGACAGGTACGAAGACGTAGCCTTCAGAGCTTGCGCTGCCAAAAGTGATTAAGTTCTAAGGGCGGCTGTTCCAGCCCTTTGGGTGGTGAACTGAAACTGGTGGCTTTGTCAAAACTCTAGAGATTTTGACTCCAGTAAATCCCAAGCATACGTAATCAGATGCACTGTTTGGTGTTCAAGAAAATGAAGCAAATTCAAAGGAGGTATTGAGGGTCTTACGGGGGCTGATGGGACTTGGCTAGGCCCTCAATTGATGGCGCAAGCAATGAGTGATGAGTGCCTCACTCCTTGGAGTCAGAAGTTGGGGGGGGGGGGCACACTCGACGTGGGCATACCTGCATAACAAAGCAAAGTCTACCAGTCTTCCCCTGGAGCCAGAAGTACAAGAATGCCATCCGACGTGGACGTGTACGTGTATATATCAAATCAAGTAGTCAATCTCTTACACAGGCAAACAACATACATACCTACAAGAAGAAACCCCCACCTCCCTCTTCACAGCTTCGCCTTAACCCTCAACGCCCCCTCCTTCCTCCTCCTCTTCTCCGCCTCCATCAGCACCGGCGTCGTGACCACGTCGCCCCCCCGCGCGTCCAGCAGCGCCACCTGCCCGCGGTACATCACCTCCTTCAGCATGCCGTAGACGCCCATCTTGCCCTTGCCCGTGAGCTTCCTCTCCTCGACGAGCCCCTTCAGTACCCCGTCCTGAGCCCGCCGAGCGCGTCGACGAGCCCCGCCGCGAGCGCCTCCGGCCCGCTGAACCGCCGCGCCTCGAGCGCGAGCGTGCGGCACACGTCCGGCCGCAACTTCTCGCGGAAAATCCCCGCCATGGGCGGCAACAGCGGCGCCCCGAACTCGAGCTCGTTGACGGCGAGGTAGCCGCGCGCACCGCCCGAAAAGACGCGGTAGTCGTGGTGCATTGCGAGCATGAGGCCGGCCGCGTAGCAGTGCCCATTGATCAGCGCGACCGTGGGCATCGGGTACGTCAGGAAGCGGCGGAAGAGCGGGTACAGGCTGACCTCGGTGAAGCCGGGCGTGGACATGGCGAGCTGCAGGTCGAGGCCGTTAGAGTAGAACTGGGCAGGGCCGACGTCGTGACCAGGACGCCCGGGGGCAGGCCCAGGCCGAACTCGACGCGGTCCAGGCACTCGAGCAGGGCGGCGCAGAAGGGCGGCGTCAGCCGGTTGTCCGGGGGCGAGTCGAGGGTCAGCAGGTAGACCTGCGGGGCGGGCTCGGTGCAGGTGATGGTGCCGCCGACATGGCCGGGGATGGACGGGATCGTCACGGTGAAGTGGGTTTTGGCCGCCATGGCTTTTTACTGTCTGTCTGCAGATGTATTCCGGTGATCAGGAGCTCCTGGAAGGGCGTAACATGTGACCCGTCGAAACCGTGGGCCGTGCGTAATGTCTTAACAGGTACTTTGGATCTCCCTTGTAAGCCGAAACTACGCCTAGAAATCCGAGTACAGAAGAATGAAATGGAATGTGTCTGGTGAATGATGGACTACAATACTTTAGATAGGGTACCTGATGGGAATGCCATTTCAAAGGAGCCGAGGTGGCTCTCGTCGGCCATCGGCATTCCACATAGTAGAGACCCACTTTCGGCCGAGCATCACATGCGAAACGTAATCTGACCTAAGCAGCATTGGACACTCAGGTCTTACAGAGACCATTAGGATCAGTTATTGATATTGGTATTGACTGCTTATATTTATTATTTAGGTATATGAAGGGTCTACTGTTTTACGGTACTTCTTCGGTTCTTTAGGTCTTGACATCAGGCTCGTCACGGCCAACAAACTCCTTGAACTTGAGCAAGTCCGTGGCGAACTTGATCTCCGGTGCGAGGAACTCCTGCGCATCCAGACCGTACTTGGACTTGTCGTCGCTGTACTGCTCAATGTACAGACGAATGGTGGCACCCGACGATCCGGTACCCGACAGACGGACCACGATACGGCTGCCGCTCGAGAAGCAGGCGTATAAGCCCTGGTTCGAGGCAACAGAGCCGTCCAGATCCGTGTACGAGAAGTTTCCGGCGTCAGTCACAGTGCGGTCTAGAAGATACTGTCAGTCATTGTCACGGATGGAGTAAGGGGGAATCTTTCTCAACTTACCACCGATCTTGCTGCCCTTGAACTTGGGGTCAGCAACAAGGTCTTGGAGGACGCCGACAACCTTGTTGGCACCCTCAGAGTCCACGTTCTCGTAATCATAACGAGTGAAGAAGGTTCGGCCGTAGGTATTCCAAAAGTCCTCCTGGATCTGCTTGATGCTGGGCTTGGTGTCGGGGTGAGCCTCGCCAAGACCAGCGATGATGTTGAGCCATGCGACAACGGCCCACAGGCCGTCCTTCTCGCGGACGTGGTTGCTTCCGGTACCGAAACTCTCCTCACCGCAGATGCTGAGCTTGTCGGCATCGAACAGGGCGCAGAAGAACTTCCAGCCGGTAGGCACCTCGTAGCAGTTCAGCTTCTGGGCCTTGGCCACCAAGTCGACGGCGCCCGAAGTGGGCATGCTGCGGGCAAGACCGTAGACACCCTGCTTCTTGAAGTAGGGAATGAGCTGAGCGTGGTGGGCAATGATGGCCAAGCTGTCACCGGGCGAGACGAAGGCGCCGGCACCGTAGATCATGTTGCGGTCACCATCACCGTCCGAAGCAGCTCCGAACGGGATGCTCTCCTTGTCGACCTTCTCCACCAGAGAGTGCGCGTAGACAAGGTTGGGGTCGGGGTGGCCACCGTTGAAGTCGGGCGAGGGAATGCAGTTTTGCGTGGAACCGGCAAGACCCAGCTCCTCCTCGAAAATGGCCTTGCCGTAAGGACCGGTCACACCGTGCAGGCCGTCGAAGAGAACCTTGAAGTCCTTGTTGTTGGCAAAGAACTTCTTGATCAGGTCGAAGTCGAAGATGTCCTTGAGCATCTGCATGTAGTCGGCGCAGCTGTCGATGATCTCGACCTCGAGGTTGCCGTATGTCTTGGTGCCAATGGTGGAGATGTCGACGTCGGGAATATCAGCAAGCTTGTACGAGGTCAGGGTCTTGGAGGCCTCGTAGATCTTGTTGGTGACGGACTCGGGGGCGGGGCCACCGTTGGCCAGGTTGTACTTGATTCCGAAATCTTGGGTAGGGCCTGGGATTGCGTTCCATTAGTACATGGTAGAGCATGTGACCGGTAAAATGTTCGATAGGTAGGGACTTACCACCGGGGTTGTGACTGGCGGTCAGAAGGATACCACCAGTAGCCTTTCGCTTGCGGATGACATGGCTGGCGGCCGGGGTAGACAGGATACCGTTCTGGCCGATCAACAGTTTCTTCACTCCGTAGGCAGCACCAATCTTGGCAATCAGCTGGATCACCTCGGGGTTATAGAATCGGCCATCGCCACCAATGACGAGGAAGGAGTCTGTGGGAGGTTAGGTTAGGTATATGTTGGCAAAAGTCGTACGGCTGGTGAGCCCAGCAAGGGGAGGGGAGGTAGCTAACCTTGGGCGCCCTCGGGGATAGAGAGAAGGATGCTGGTGACGAATGATTCACTGTAGTGAGGTTGTTGGAAGACCTTGACCTTCTTGCGAAGACCCGAACTGCATCAGCATTGTTAGTGACACGCGAAGATACAGACACACAGCAATAAGTCGGCCCATCGTATCGTGGAGCTTTACGGTGGTGGCGGAGCTCTGTTGAGACGATGGACGGCGGGGTAGCTAAGGGAGGAAGATCAAACGTACGTTCCGGGCTTCTGGTCAGCGAAGGACTTAAATTCGACGGTCTTGACGCTCATGGTGAAAGTCTTTAATCGAATTGGACGGCAACGATGGTGATGTTGGAAGGGGAGGAAAATAAATGGGAACTCAAATGACGGAGGCCCGGTTGCTTAAGAGGTCAATAAGCTCCTATTACCTGAAAGAAACAGTGAGGGGAGCTTCAATAGTCGTGCAGTGGACTCCATAGCTGATTGGCGATGGAACCTGTGGTGGGGTAGCCACTCCCCAAGCGCCATGACTTCATCCCGCCAAATGGTGTTGAGAAAGCTGTCTTCTTTAACTGGACGGGATTATGATGTGGCGGCGAGAATTGTCGCGAATATGCGTGATGAGTAGGTAATGAGCGATGCATATTTTGGAGATATTTCACTCTACTGCTGCCACTGCGTACTATTGATGAATGTTCTATTTCGTGTGACATCATTTATCCCAAATCCATCTCTATCGTCCAGCGTCAACAGATAAGCTAGATCTCTGCCGACACCAGCCACTGGATTGGTTGCTGGCCTGACACACCCACCCAAAGCCACGTCGCAAGCCATTCAGGTACTCACTGCCAGAGATGGCGGTCTAGACCCCCCGCCCTCAATCCCGCACCGAACGCGATGGAAAGGTAGGCAGGAGGCGCAGCTCACGATGGTTTGCAGATTGAGTTTTACCGATTTGTTTCATTGTTTCATTGGGTTGACGGCGGCCTGCAGCCTGCTTAATTACTGCTCGCCGTATTGCCCTGGAATATGACATCCTTGTAGTACCTAGCCTCGGCAATGCTCTCGAGGATGTCCTCCTTGGCCTGATGGAGCCCTTGCTTCGCCGGCCCGTTGCGGTTGACCTCGCGCGGGCACCACCGCTTCGCCGCCTCCTTGAGCGTGCTGACGTCGAGGATGCGGTGGTGCAGGTGCCGGGTGACCTTCTTGTACGGCTCCTTGCGCAGGAAGGCGCGGTCCGCGTGCACGCTGTTGCCGGCCAGCAGGGCGCGCCGCTCGGGCACGTACTTCTGGATGTAGGCCAGCAGCTCGTCGGCGGCCTGCTCCGGCGTGACGGTCGACGCCAGGACTCGGGCCGTCAGGCCCGTCTTCTCGTGCGTCTTGGTGCACCACTCGTCCATCATGTCCATGCGCTCCTTGGGCTGGTGGATCACGGTGCCCCAGCCGGCCTCGTCCAGCACTTCGAGCTGGCCGTTGGTGATGATGCAGAAGATTTCAATGATCTCCTCGCGGTCGGGGTCGAGCCCCGTCATCTACGAAGCCAGATCTGGTTCAGCATGTCGGGCATATATGTAAAAGCCACTTCGAACAGGGACCTCTCACCTCGCAGTCAATCCATACTAGTGCATCGTTTGTCGACATTGTGAGATGGTCTTGGTTGTTTCCCAAATGTTGATTGCTGATATCAATTTTGTCGTGATTGAGCGTTCACAGCGCGGAATCATGTAGGTTGCCGACCCAGGTAATAGGCGGCACTGTAACCTATTTTCTTGTACCAAACAAATTGCAAGGCTAAAAGTTACGACCACTGCCACCTGGACACTTTCTTTAGCGGTCGAAGATGCCTGTGCCAGAATGGAGCTGTTCCATTTTACAGCATCACTTCAATTCGGCCCTTCCCTTCCAAGAACCGAACGACTTTACTTAATTTCGATTGATATTTACTATTACATATTAAACGGCGGAACGTTTTTGTGATTAAGTAGTATGTATCATATCATGTTCAATACATGTACATATGTTGGTGAGTCCGGACTTTCAACGGCTCCCGTCGTCATACCGCCTTGCACTAAGGTTTGCGGCTCCAGCAGAAGAAAAATAAAACCAAAAAATTCCCTATATACAAAGAAAGATCTCCTCAATTCCCATGTTTGGAAAAGGACTGGCTCCTTAATGACGACTCGGTCGCATGTTTAGAAAAGGATTGGCTCCTTACTGACGACTCGACCCCATGTTTAGAGAAAGACTGTGATCGTGCCGACGTCTCGTGTGCCTCGGATCTGTTGGTTGTCGCAGGCCGGACCTGCAACTCATGTGAATCGGCCACCTCGCAACTTGTCAGACGTGCAATCTGGAATTCCCAGAGGCGATCGAGCGTGGTCTTGAAGTCGTCCAGGATGACCGAGTCGGTGAGACACTTGAAGATCATCGCCAGCTTCCACCACGGGTTCAGCCCCACGGCCGCGAAGTTCTTGAACGCGTCCGTCACCGAGAGGATGTCGACGACGATGAAGACAATGCTGATGAACATGGCGGCCAGCATCACGGTGAACTTGGCCGAGGCTATCAGCACGTGCGAGTACCGCATCTCGTAGCGTTTTCGAATGTTGTGGATCAAGAGGATGCACGCGATCACCCACCACGGGTCTCGGAACAGGGCCTCGAACGGCCGCGTCTTGAGGAACATGTCGTTCATGCCGTGGAAGTAGGCAAAGTTGGCAAATATCTCGACGACCCAGTATGGTTGGACGAGCACGATGGTGCCGATGAAGATGCGACTTTGCCATGTGGACAGGAAGGGCCGCAGCTTCATCCAGGCGACGACGTTGTGTATCGACCAAGATATGTTCAGTGGTATCGCGCCCACTGATAGGACCCATCCGTACGCGGGGTCGGGGAAGAAGATGTAGAAGCTCTGCCAATATCCCAGGACAAGCTATATCATCACGGTCGGTCAGCAGCTGACAGGCACGTTGTGGTCGTGGTGGCTCGGCATCGTGCGTACCTCGAGGAGAATGAGCTTATGTAACAGCACACCCTTCTTCATGTTCGCGACGGTCAGGGAACGACATGATGATGAGACATCCTAACACTAAGTTCATCAGTCAGTATATGCCTTCGTGTGGCAGAGAAGCAGGTTGAGCGCATACTATCAACATGTTAGTTGCTGGTTTCCGAAGCATGTTTGATATCTTTCATGATAACGTCGGTTGTCAGGGGACTGCTTACCAGAATCCATTCGACCACACCTCGACGACGAGACCAACCTGGTCTACTATCGGAGGCTTCGCCAGGGCCTGGTCGGCTGTGGCAGCAGTCGTCCGTGACTGAAGCCAGGAATCGCCATCTTGTGCCGGTAGTATCATTTGAGCGATGGATGAGGCCGAGATTCTGGCCGAGGAAAACCACTGGTGCTGATCATCGTCCGGGGAAACAGAGCACTCTATCCGTGCAATGCGTCGGGTCGCCCTGGAGTATGTATACCCAGGCTGGGGGAACGGTGGATGCTTTGACCCCCTGTGGCGGCCGTCGAGGTCCCAACCGTTATTGGGCTAGGCTAACGTGGACGCCAGGGGCGCGCAGGTACATACGTTAAACGAGCCCAAAAAGCGAGCGAACAGAAAAGCTCCTCACACCCAGGACCCTGCATGGGCACTCGCCTGCAAAATCCCGGAAAAGGAAGCAGCAGGAGTCTAGATCCTTGACTTAAGCAGCCCTTAAGATTGCTAACTGCGCAGCCGATCACATTATTGGGATCCTTTCTGGACTGGACCCTGTCGAGTACTCCCCTCGGCTGTTGTTGTTTGCGGTGACCTCGAGGCTCGAGCTATTGCCCTTGCTGCCTCGAGGCCTGTGCCTGTATCCGAGGATCAGCACACGCCATCTCGTCCACCTGGCACGTTGCCCGAGCGAGATTCTATGCCAAGGCAAAAACAAGCTGATAGGGCGTGTTGCGACTTGATGAGGGAGCAGGGCTCATCTCCCGATGCTTTGGGTGAGGTAAACCTTGTACGCCAGAATAGCGTGGCACGGCGTGCTTAGCCCTGGTCTCGCTGCGGTGTGCGGGTTTGGTCAATTGGAGATACTAAAAACCACGCACTTGTGTGTTGGATGGAGAATGCCTGCTGGTTTCTCTTAGCTTGGGGGAATACCATCCGCCGTACGGGGTGCGGTGTCATCAATTCCCCAGCCGGGGCCCCAGGATAATACCAGAATACCACCCCAATAACCCACCGCAGCTCAGGTCCCAGGGTTCTGGTACCTACTAAGCGGCGACTAGGGTCTTGGGCAGCTAATTGAATGGGCTTGGACACTTACCACCTGCGCACGCTACGCCCTTAGTCGATCCGCTCGCCAATACCACCATCATCATCAGGCCATCCCGCCATTCAGCCCGTCTCGGAACGAAGCGGCACCACGCTGTCAATTCAGAACGAGTCTCGCGTGATAACGGGTGCCGCCACCGCATGGCAATGGCAAAAGAACCAATTAGTAAGATCAAATCTGCCAGGTGCTGGATATGCGATATTGGCACTGATGCACTTTTGATCCTTCTCCCTTCGTTCGAGACATGACGATCATCTCCTGCAGTTTCCATCCAACAAGATAATAGCAATTCAAAGGTCGGCAGTCTGTTTGGTTCGGCAGTTATGGGAAGAAAGGCCGCCGTACCCGCCTGGGTGGTTGAGACACATTCGCAACATGCACCCCTGATCTCTGCAGACGAGTTGTAACATACCCATGCTCGCCATGTGTGCTTGATTTCGTGATCAACCAACCAACCCACCCCCGGAGAGCCAATACTGCTACTCCATACTGGGGAAGAAGAACGGCCGACGATCTCGCCGACGTGATTAGACTCCTCTCCCGCACAATTGCTCCATTCCCCAGATCCAAGAAGACTATTATTGCCAATAGCCCTTACATAACTACGTCAGGAAACATACTTGTAAATAACTAGAGCGGGCCGACCTGCCTTTACACGGCGATTTTACCCTAACGAGACGCACTCTTCTGTTCTCCTCGAAGGGACTTTCATGTAATTGCCAAGCCACTTGCCTCAGAATACTTAAACAGAAGACGATGTCGACATCTAGCTGAGTGGAGTTCATATCCTCTCCGGTGTTAGCCTACAGTTGCATATTTTTTCTAGAAACCCATAGTACGCTCACTATGGCCCATGGCTAGTTGACGGGAGATCATCCGCGGCTCTTCGAGGGAGCTATAACGACTCAGGAATCGGTTGCGAAAGTCTGTTCAGCTCAAACCCATGGTATCACGACAGTACAGCCCCTGCAATCAGCTCTCATACGATCTCTAAAGCATCCTCCTAGTGGGTAACTAGCTCCATCTACTCGTCTTAGTCACTACCTATGAGTGGCTACTTGCCCACCACTTGGCGCACCCGTGTGTAGTGTGTCGTTGATGTTGTCGTCCTATATGGTACGAGATTCCCTGATTTCTACTACTAGCAAGTGAGCAGTTTATGTAGTAGCAGGTAGGGTGGCTGTGGGATAGCTGGCGATAGTTGGCAACTAGGCAGCCTAGATAAGGGAGATAAACCAGGCACAGTAAGCGACTAGAAAGACTAGCCAGCAAGGAGTTCTAGCGGCTGACCCAACTCAGCGGCTAAGAAGCCCTAGCTGTATAGTAGCCCAACGACTGAATCAATGACTAAATCAGAGGGTCAAGAATGATCAGGATCGCGAAGCGGCTGAGAACTGCTAAGATATACCAAAACCGTCACAAGGCAGCAACCTGGTGCACGAGATCCTAGATAGCTGCTTCTTATCACAAGGTACAAATAAACCATGGCATCTCTCTTGGGACGAACGACAACTAGAATCTATCGAACACAGAAGGCGTCAACGGTGTGCGTTCTAAACCCAGTATCGGTGAACTGCTATTAACCAAATTGCGCCCCCCCCCCCCCAATCCCCCAGATAAGTCGATATCCACATCCCGGATATAGTTGCGAAGTTCTGGGGTAGCCCCTTATATTGTAGGTGCGATCGGATTAGATGGTGCCCTATGGGGACAGCTTGTTTTGGTCAAGCTTCGTCCCTTGCTCCCGGATTTACAGAAGCACTAATGCCCCTGGCCAAGGGGTGTACGTATTTGATCTATACCCAGATATCCTAGTACACAGAAAACATTTCGGCTCCGAGGGGGCCTGGGTCTCGTACTAGTTCATCCAGCCTCGGGGACATTTGGTTATCATGGTGTCATCAATATCCGAATTCGATCTGCTTGCCCGCCGCTTGTTCGGGCACGGGTGTGCCTGCGCTAATCACGCTTTCAAGAATTCTCCGTAAGAGGTTCAGGAGATGTTTTCCAGAACACTAGCACACAGATGTGGGTGAATTGGACCGACTCCAAGCTGTTCTGGGGACTCTTCTTCGTGGTAGCATAGTGCTATACCCAAGTAGCGTCCAGTGGCTTTTCTCTGCAACTGCCCCTTCTTGCTGACCGGGATCGAAAAGGCCCATTACACATATGGTACAGCTGTAAAAAGCGACCACAAACCCACAGAAACACCCACGTTCCTCCCCTTTGCGAAGACGACAACATCCAGATCGGGCAAAGCTCGCTTCTGCGAGAACTCTTTGGCCTAACAGGTAATCGTCATATCATATCACGTATGGAGTATCGACTCATCATGCCATTTGGCGGTGGATAGTCGATCCCATTGCCCCAAGCCCCCATACCTGGAATCCGGAGTAAGATGCTCTCCATGCTGGCAACCCCATAGTTGTTTGGGGTAAACTGCTGGCTGCCAGTCTTTCGTTATTGATAGGCTAGCTTGGCGCTCATTAGAAGTAGGAAAGAACGTACTTACATGAACTATTTCTTATCCATAAACAATAGTACAACATTACGACATTTTCTCGGGAGCTCATGGCAAGATAAATAAGAGAGAGATACTGTGAAGAACTATTCCAAAACTGGTGCGCGTAGTCCATTTTGTTGACCAGACGAGTCATCAGTCTTGGTAAGGACTTTGCTGATGCATCCGGAGTCAGTTGCACTGCCCGAGCTGGTTTTGCTCGCAAGGGATCTTACGCCACCTCAGGGTCATTTTCTTAACCCCTGAATCTGCCCAGTCTTACCACGACTTCAGTCACCGCAGTTCTATGGGGAAGCTTGTCCGAAATATTCTCGTGCTTATATCACTAGGGGAACGAAAGCTCCCCCTTAGTAGCTATCCCGAGTATAACTTCCGCTACCTAACGGATATATGGCAAGAGTACTAGACAAGACAATAGAAGACACCGAAAGAAAGAAAAAGACGCATAGGAGTTCCTTTTGCGTGTATCATGTCTTGCTGGTAAAACTTGATGCGTACGTATATCATATTGCACAATGCTATCCTGCTGGCCCCCTTTTTCGTTTTCGGCGAATGAGTGAGCACGAGACAAGCAACAAAGTGAATTCTTAATAAGGGAAACCCGAGAAGTACATCGGAGAGGATACTCGAAGGACATATGAACTCGAAATTAGCATTGCATCTCATAAAGAATTCCTAAAGAGATCAACGTGTCAGCGGGGAGAGAGTGCGAGTAATAGTATACTCACGATCTCTTTAAAATTGAAATGTTGCGTTCGTATCGTCTCAAACTAGGTGACCAAACGATAACCCGAATAGTTAACACGGCGATACTGCATGTCCTAGTTCATCGACCCCTCTCGATATCAGCCTGGCCAGGGACGACAGAACAGAAGACTTCTGCGCACCCCAATTTCTCCGAGCCCAATGAGAGGGGACAGCGTTAGGTGCAGATATTGGTCATGTTGCATGCAGGCTTGCTTCGCGGAAATCGCTCACCCGCCTTTCATAGTACGGTACCCAAATGCGATAGAGGTGGACTAATATCTGTCAAAGGTCTAGACCAGCATAGCGGATAAGATTGGCCCCCGGATTGGTGCCATTTGCGTGCGATGGGGCATCATGCCGTCGCTGCCGTACTCTTAGTGGCGCCGGCATACTTACTACATATCCAAGGAGAAAGGATGCTGCAGTTGCCATATACCTGGGCGCGACGTGCCTGACTGATAACACACAAGTTTCTGCGTGACTGGCGTCATGAAACCATCAAGTTAACTATCCATGAGCCAAAGATACTATTATAAGTAGGTAACATGATAGAAGCACTAACAATTCGGCTCGAACACACGGGGTCTATTTGTTGCCCAACTCCCCCCTTTCTGTCAGATATGTATGTCCAACTCGGCTCTACGCCACCATTTGTTTCTATTTGGCCTTTGCAGCGCTATTATGTTAGCCACTTAGTGATGTCATTGATATTTTGCAGGTATACATATTCGGAATGAGATGTAGAAGCGTAATGCCAGTCGATGTTTTTATGTTGCGAGCTAGTAGTGCTATATGTATTTTAATTGGATACGGATTCACATTCACCTTCCGAACTCTGACCCAAGCTTGTGTAGTGTAGTGGCTATCACTCCAGATTCTGACCGACCATCAAAATTCTGGCAACCCCTGTTCGATCCAGGGCACGAGCTGTTTCTTTTTTGTTGTTTTCTCTGCTTTTTTTGCGCTTCGCATTCCTCTGTCCGAGGCAATCTGCACTTTTAGCAATGTCTTCCTTTTTCGCAAGGAATTCTTCTTATTCTAGATTACATTCATCGCAGCTTGGAGTTTCGGTCTAGCATTTGGTGACTCGGATCCTAATCGCGTTAAATGCAGTGTTGCGACAAGCTAAAGTAGTTTTCTTTATGTAAACAAGGCATAGCAAGTACTGGATTATGTCACTCTGCATAGCCTGGTATTTCGGGCAAGACACAGCGATCCGGGGATACATGTACGTACACGGTAGACACAACCATGACGAGTAATATATTTCGAAGACTTGCATGATCCCGTTTGATTAAGCTCGGAACTAAAAAAATACTGCCAGTCACAAGTCGCTACTAAGCAGTTCCATATGGCACAAGTCATTCACTCACTCTGAATGTGTCCACACGTCACAGACAGGACAGAAGCGGCTAAGCCACACTTGTCACGTGACTGCAAACCTAGGAAATGGGCTTTTGGCTGTTGGCTGTCTCACTCTGTAACGCAACGGCTCCATCGGAGGATGATCTGACTGGTCCATTGGGCTTGCCATCAATGCCTTATGGAAAAGAGAGGGTGGGTGGAATCCAACGGGCGGCAGGCGGGCAGAAGGCGGGCAGTCGGGAGAGAGTGTGTGCTGGCTGTGAGCGAGCTGTGTTCCCTACTAACCAGTTTCCTACGTTACTCCCCTCTCTCCATCTGCCCCGCGTCGTCAGCGCTCTTACAGTCTTACTCGCTTCACGCAAACCAGTAAGTCAGTGGCCAGTAACCAGTAACGGACAGCACTTGAGCACCCAGTGACCACACAGGTGACCCAAGCCGATGTCCGGTGGTTACATGTACAGTTGCTGCAGGTCTCTGATTGACTGTACGTGCATGGATGATGCATATTTGTGCATAACCTTGCGCGCCCGACAAGACATTTGATCACTCTTCTTTTTCCCATTCCATCCCATGTCTCTTGTTGCATTGCCTGGCCTTGCCGTCTGGAAATCCTCGGGTTTTTTATGAACCTTACTCAACTACTCTTTTCCCATTCTGCTCCAAGTCTCTCCTGTTTCCTCGTCTCACTCTCACTCTGGAAGTGTCCGGCCAGTCCGGCCAGCTTATTTCCTGTTACCTCTACTTCGATTCTTTCGGCTTGACGTACTTTTTTTAATCCCAGATTCCCGTGGTTATTTTTGTTTTATTCCCAGTTTGGCCCTTTTTGGTTGTTACCTACCTACTTTGGGACCCTGGCCTAACAAGCATATTAAGAAAACCCGCACCCCTCGACAGTCACATCGTTCTTTTTTTTTGTTTTTGGATTGTCTGTCGCTGCAACTTCAAGTTTTTTGGCCCCTCCTTGATTTGAGAAATGCTGCCTTCGCCATCAGCAACATCTGGCGGCCAAGGTATATTACCCACCCCAGGCTCAACGGCGGGGACAAAGCGCCCGGCCACATCCGACCTGCATCGAGCTGCCGGCGCCACTTCCACGCCCACGAAGCGACATGCGACCAAAGGCTCGGTTGGCTCTACCGCTGGTGCTGGTCTGGCCGGCGCCTCAATAATGCAGACTCCCACGACCGCTCCCCCGGCGCCACCTCCGCCGCCTCTCCACCATCCGCCGCCTCCTCAATATCCCCATCAGCATATCCTGGCGCCGGGTCCTGCCCACGCGCCCGCTCCCCCCATGCCGGCTGTGATCACCGAAGAGCAGCTGGTGGGCAGGACCCCCGAGCAACTCATGGCGACCATACTCCAGATCCAAAACCAACATCAACAATACGTCGCGAGCATATCGGCGCAGTACGAGAGCATCGCCCATCAATTAAACGAGCTCCGGAGCAGTCTGGCCGCCTTCTATAACGGCCAGTCAGCCGCGCATCAAGCCGCCATCGCCCATCTGCAGTCCTCGCCCCCAAACCCGTTTGGTGGAGATCATACTCGACTGCCCAGAGTCCCCGTCGCTCCGGCACCTCCGCCTATTGCACCCCAGGGGCCTCAGTCGAGCCCTCCACGACCGCCGGCCTCTATGGCTAACCGACCGACAAGGCCCCCGCCGCAATCTCCGTTACAACCGCACAGCGACGCGCGCCTTCTGCCGAAACAGTCCTCCGCACAGGCGCCGCAGACCCGGGGCCTCCGGCATATGACTACAGAACGGTCGGCACGGTGGAGGAGGTGTGGAAGGAATACAGGGAGGGCATGGATGGCCAACCCGCCATAGAAGAGCTGGACGCAACCTGGGGATCGCGATGGCGGCCCGAGCCACGGGGAAGAACCTGGTACTCGCGACGCAAAGTGATATGGGATAAAATCAAAGATTTTATCGCCGAAGGCATGGAAGAGGACGAGGCGGTCAAAGAGGTAGAGAAGCTGCGCGACGGGGGTACAATCAACAAGCTCATTCGCTCGTTGCAGGAAGAGCGGAAAGACAAAGGCCTTCCAGATGACAGCCTCACTACATGAGAAATTGGTGGGCTCCAGTCGGTCAGTGGAGGCGCGGGAATGCGCCAGGAAATGCGCCAGGATGGGCTCCTGGAAGAGCGAAACGCGCAGGGCGTGATGATGAAAACGACGACGTTGATGATGACGAAGAAGGGAAGAAGAAGGGGATGAAGTAGCAGACAGAACGACGAGTACTCGAGGGAACGGCGTTTGTTCGAGGGCAGAATTTCAGTGATACCCAGGGTAAACGCACAAGGGGTGTTTTTGCATTGTAGGGTCTTTCGGTGGTATGTAGATGGGGGATCCTCATTTGGGAATCATCGTCCTTTGCTTTACTACCACTACTATTCACTACCTGGTTAGGAATTCTTATAGTTGGCTGCATGAACCCAAGAGGGCGGACTGGAAGGGAGTTACAATAGGACAATAGCATTGCGTTTTTGTATTTTGTTCGTTCGCAGGCTTTGGACAGCAAAGAAAGCAAGGGCTGCTGCATTTTTGGGGCTTTGTTTATCGATTCCCACCATAGCTATCAAAATATGTCATAAAGCTCCTGTTTGGCTGGCCTTCAAAGGCTGGCGTATGGCATAGGAATGGGATTATGGAGTTTGGCATCCTTAAAGGGCCTTGGGGCCGACATCTTAGAGAGGCTGGTTATAGTGTTGACCTTGAGTCCGGAAATACACCATGTGCCTGACACTCTTTGCCCACTACTGCTATGATGGGCACGAGACCCGTCCCCTGTGTATTCTCAACCCCATGACGGACTGTACCGTCTTCAACCCCTACGCCGAGCCCGCGCGAAATCCGTGCCCGGTGCCATGTAGTAGTAGGAACAACGGCGCCTCGAGCGCTGCTGTCTCTGTGAACCCCGAGGACCGCTGTGCCTGGCATGGCGATTGCTGCCGTCTCGTCCGGACGCCAATGTGCGGGGCCTCTGAACCCAGCCAGTGTCCCAACAATGTCGTCTATCACCTGAGAAGAGAGCCGGGAACGGCAGAAGAAAACGGCAAGGTTGACGATCTGTCCCTGCTCAATGAGGAGCCCTGGTTCGTCGCCCTCCGCTGGGACTTCTACCAGGCCGGCACGGACCTGCACAGCCTCGGAGCAAGACGGTCCCACTAGTCCAAGGCGTTGACCAAGGCCAAGTGGTTGCTGAAGAAGTTCCACCCCATGGTCAACGAGGCAAGTACCAGGGACGCGCAAGCCAGGAGGGTCGCCCAGAAGGAGCAGTACTGCACCGAGGCGGCCCGCACGTACCGGACCACGGCGCTCTATCTCGGCGAGCTGGCCCAGGTCTGGGACCGCAATGCGGCCCACGGCCGCTGCGCGCCGCTGCCGGGGCGCTGGGAGCGGCCGCCGTCGCCGATGGTGTGGCCGTGGTACGCGCGGGTTGACGCGGAGCGTGGGGTCTGGTCTGTTGGGTACGAGCTGGCTCGAGGCAATGTCGGGGGGCTGGGCGTAAGGCCGCCTGCGCACCAGCAGGTGTTCGCGATGCACCACGTGCCTCGTGGGGTGGAAATCCCGAGTTGCGCTTCTTCTACTCCCCTTTCTCCTCCGATGGTGCAGAGCCGCAGCGGGAACGGCAACGGCAATGGCAGCAGTAACGGTAGTGACCCAACCTTCATCTCACCGTTACAACTCTCCGTGTATCCCGATCCCCCTTCACCTCCACCCGCCTCCTATTCGGCCGTTGCGCCGCCTTCAGTCACGCTATTTTCTTCCACACCGTCTCCTCCACCACCACCCCTTTCAACAACAGGGTCGTCCAGCCAAACGTCGCTCGACCAGTATCTGGCGCTGACCGATGCGGATATCACCCAACAGATCCTTGAGACCGGGTTCCCGCAACGGCTCTTCGCGCGGTACTTTGAGCATGCTGTCGACGACCATGACAGCAACAACAAGATCCCGGACGACGGGCTGATGCGGCAGGGCGACCCCGTCATGCGCGATCGCGTCGCCGCTGCGCGCGAAGAGGTCTTGCTCAGTCCCCAGTCGTCGACGATGCTGGTCTTGCCGCGGGCCGGGGAGATGGAGATGCGGAGGGTTGGCGTTTGGACTTATGGGAGATGTGCAAGTAAGTAAGCAGAGTGCCCAAACTGACGAAACCTTAAGTACTAATCGGCCTGCCTTTATGATGACGACCTAACAATGCATGCGCGCGCGAACGTGTGAATCCCGGGAGAGGATGAGTGGTAGAATAGGTTGCCCCTTAAGATAGATCGCCATTTGCATTCAGGCCTTCGGAACTTTACAGGGGTGACATTTCTCCTCGCATGCACGGCCTCGGCAGGATAACTCTAGTCGGTAACAGTATTATGGTGAACTGTTCATAAGACGAGCGAAGAGATAGCTTTGGCCCGATAGACAGATCTGGAAACACTACACTAAGCAGTAGCAAGGTAAATTATGTAAGAGCATATAGTAAAATACTTTGACCAAATTACACCCGTTAAGTCATTTTTATTCCTGTCCTTTCCCCTTGTCCTTCTCCTTTGTCCTTTCTTCTTGCCCCTTCCCCTGAGCCCTATCGTATAGATATTAGTAACGTACAGATTCGGTCTATTTCTATACGATACATGAAATAAAGTCGTACGGTATTAAGCTACGTTTAATTTATAATTACTATGATTTTACACCTCCCTTAATTATAATAACCACTAACTATCGTAATTATATAATATCTCGTGTTGCTGTAATAAATGAAAATCATTTTCAATTTTAAGGGGTTTCTAGAAAAAAACAGAGTATCTCTCAGTCATTTTTGCTATGCCGTTGAGTCGACCCCATTGGACGACGCCTCCAGCTCGAATATCCTCGCCACCGCCTCCTTCACCGCCGCCTCGAACGCCATAGCCACATTCCCCGTCCGCCCCTTGTCCGCGAGCACCTGAAGCCCCCGAGCCGTACAGCCCCCGGGCGTCGCGACCTCCCTGACCAAGTCGTCCGGCGTCTTGCCCTGGGCCAGCACCAGCTCGGCAGCGCCCTTGACGGCCTGCGCCGCCATCCGGAGCGCGACGTCCCTGTCGAGGCCCGCGGCCCCGGCCCCGGCCCCGGCCGCGATCCCCTGGAGCACGGGGGCGAGGAACCCGACGGCGCAGCCCGCCGTCACGGTGCCGACGGCCATGAGCTCGCGGGGCAGCTCGGTCACGTGGCCGATGGCGCCCAGGATCCAGTCGGTTAGTACGTTGTACCGCTCTGGGAAGTTGGCGGGCCGCGGGTTGACGATGCTCTCGGACTGGCCCACGAGGCTGGCGGCGTTGGGCATGGCGTGCACGAAGTAGTAGTCCTCTCTTCTGATCCTTCTGTCGGCAGCAACAGCAGCAGCAGCGCCGTTGGAAGAAGGAGAAGGAGAAGAAGAAGAAGAAGAAGAAGAAGAACGACGACAGATCAGACCCCACAGCACCGCGTCCGTGATGCCCGCGCAGATGTTTAGCACGAGTTTCCCACGCAGCGCGTCGACCATGCCCTCCTCGGCCACGACGTCCGCAACCTGCGATGGCTGGCAGCCCAGGAGGACTACGGTGGACTGGCGCACGGCCTCGACGTTGCGACCGGCGCCGCATATAACCTCGACCGACCTTTTCTGCTGCTGCTTCGTAGCTGTAGAATCGTCGACGACGACGTACACAGCGAAGCGGTCCTTCAGGCGTGAGGCGCTCTCGGGAGTGCGGACGCAGGCCAAGAAGCGTGTGGGCAGCAGCAGCATTCCGCGGGAGTCGCCGACGTCTCTTGCACCTAGCTGCTCGTCGCTCAGTTCAAGCACGCGCTGAAGTATGACGCTGCCGAGGCTACCTAATATATCCCGACAGTTTGGCTGTTAGTGGTGCCAGACAAGGAGAGGGGGTAAGTAGATGTGGGCGGGGTTGTTGAGCCGTACCGCAGCCGATGATGGCCATCGTAGGTTCCAGTCCACCAGTCATCTTGAGTTTGATTTAAGTAATCCCCTGTGTTGAGTGGCAATGCTGTGTGAGGTTTGATTTTTCTATCTTGGAAGTCTTTTACGATCTCGGTTGAGGGAGCTATTCGGACCGCCCCCTGTCTCTACGTACATGTGCAAGGTGGCGTAACAACTGGGTAGCGCATGTACCATGAGTGAGTTTGAGTGTGACTTTTCAATGGACGGTAATGTTCTTACTGTCAACTATGAATCCTCAGATGATGCATGGATTCGTGGGATTTCGGAGGGGTGCGGAGCTAACAAGATGCTGACCGGACCTTCTGCATACGGCGACGCGGAGTTACATCGGCGAAGCAGCGGATGTTGCCCGATGCTGATCTCCTGCCTTTCTTTGATAGCGCGGGCCTAACGACGGAGCAAGCGAAACCAGGCTACTACGGCGGTCAGCTTACGCCCGTGGCACGGCCACGTAATTACTGTCACAGTCATGTAGCATGCCTTTTGTGGTTTTCCTCATCAGAGGATTTTCTTGCAGGTGACAAGCTGGGATTGTATGCAGTCGGGTGGGCTCCGCTGCTGACGCTTTTACCCTATAACCATCGTTTCTGACAGATGTTGAAGAAACGGACACTACAATAATTAACAGTGTTTACGTTACGATATATGATGAATTAAGACCCAATCACAGAGGAAGGGCCGGCGGCACGTTCTCGATTCCGTCATTGTTTCTTGACTTAGAATCGTGAGATATACTAATAACACTTGAGCGGTCCGAACATTTAAGGGGGTAAACCAGTTCGAAGTATCCTCTGGTAGAATCCGTACAATTTCAATGCTGCATCTTCTTGAAACCCGAGCCCGAATCCAAATAGAGCGGACAGAGCTCCGGCCGCCACCGCTACATAGAAACACTGCGAGATGGCCAGACTAAACGCATCCCGGAAAACATCATGCTGGCCAGGGGGCGCCAAATTGATGATCTCCGTCGCGCCCGTGTTGGTGATCATCTCGCGCGTGAGCCGGCCGTCGGCCTCGTGGAGCTGCGCATATACGCGCGACGCGAAGACGTTTTGCGTGACGCTCAGCATCACGGCCGACCCGAGCGCCTGGAACAGGGTGACGGCCGCGATGGCGGTGGGGATGTCGCCCGGCCCGAGCCCGATCTGGACGACGACGGCGCCCTGCTGCATGCCCAGCCCAACGCCGACGCCGACCAGGGTCTGGTACCCGATCCACTCGCCCGACCCGCTGCTCGGCGTGATGGTGCTCAGCAAGCCCGCGCCCGCGGCGGAGACGAGGGCGGACAGGAAGACGGCGGGCGCGTAGTGGCCCGTCTTGGCCACGACGACGCCCGAGACCAGCGAGCAGAGCACGGCGGCCGCGATGATGGGGATCAGCCGGATGCCCGAGTCGCGGGCGCGCACGCCCGCGACGGCCTGGAACCAGATGGGCAGGAAGTAGGCGACGACGTAGTACACGCTGTCGAGCAGGAAGGCGTACAGGGAGGCGCAGACGACGCGGCGCATGCGGGCGATGCGCGGCGGCAGCGTGCCGCGCTCGCCGAGCCACGCCTGCACGGCCGCGAACGCGAGCAGCAGCAGGCCGAAGGCCACGAGCAGGGCGATGGGCGCCGGCGCGGCCCAGCCCAGAAAACCGCTGACGTGCAGCGCGAAGAAGAGGCAGATAATGGCGCCCGTGAACAGCGACAGGCCGAGGGGGTCCAACATCAGGGCCCAGTCGGCCGCGGACCGCAGCCGCCGGTTTTCGTCGTCCTTGGACGTGTCGGTGGTGGGGGGCGGGTGGTACAGGAGCAAAGTGGCGAGCGCGGCGGCGGCGCCGAGCGGAAGGTTGATGTAGAAGCACCAGCGCCAGGTGAGGCGGCTGTCGGTCAAGACCCCCTCCCAACAAGGGGCCGCAGACGGCGGCGACGCCGTAGATGCTGCCCACGGAGGAGGTGTAGATGGCGCGCTGGCGCAGGGGCACGACCTGGGAGACGACGATGAGGACGCCGCTGACGATGCCGCTGGCGCCGATGCCCGCGACCACGCGGCCGGCGATGAGGGCGGCGGACGACGGGGCCGAGCCGCTGACAGCGCTGCCCACCTCGAAGACGAGCAGCGACGAGAGGAGAACCCACTTGCTCGACAGGTGCTTGTAGAGCTTGCCGAAGGTGAGCTGGAAGCACGCCATGGTCATCATGTAGCCCGAGCCGTACCACCCGACGTCGTTGAGCGAGCGGAAGTCGTCGGTGATGCGCGGGATGGCCGTCGCGATGATGGACTCGTCAAGCGCCATCAGGAACACCGACAGGGCCATGGCGAGGCTCAGCGTGGCGAACTGCAGGCGGTTGAGGTGCTGCACGCCCGTCTCGTCATTGCTACTACTACTACTCTCGCCGACATCATCGACGGAGGTCTTTCCAGGACCATCTTCGACAGATTCTGGAAATGTATCGGTTGACTCAGGAACGGTCTTTTCCAGGTCAGGGGTACAGACCTGGAAATCATCCTCCACTCTCTGGATCTTCATTCTGTGAACCGATGCCTTTCTCGTTCCGGGGAAACGGGAGACAGAAAAGCTATTTCACGACCCCTCCTGGGCCCTTGCTGGGTACCGAGAGATTTGGAAGGGATGAGGAGGAGATCAACGAAGCGGTCAACGCCGGAAAACGGAACTAGCGCGCTTATTGCATGGCTACTACGCGACCATGTACTGTATATTACAGTGTGAAACATCCTTGCATAATCCGCAGTGCTATTTGCTGACAGAAGGAAGGTGGTATTCCCCCTCTCCCGGGACGGAGTGCATCAATACCACCTTGACCAGCGCCTTTCCCTATTGGAGCTGGAAACGGCATGCTGTTCCACCCCCTGGTCTCCCGAACCTTTCAGATGAGAATTAAGATCATCGAATTCGTCCCCGCGAAATCCGGGCTGTCAGGATTCGCGGATACTGCCGTTCTACCTCATCCGTTCTTTGGAGTCGAGTTTGCGTTGAACTAGGATTATGGTTTTCATCACAAGGTAAGTACTTATCCAGATCCGTTCCCTAGAAGTACTTCAAGGCATGTAGTTACGCCGCCTGGCGGTCAAGAACAACAGAGATACAGTGGTGTAGTAGGACTATGCATGTATGCGCATCTCGTTTCAGAAGTGAGATTTTAGTAGACCAGAAGAGCAGAAATCAAGAAGCTGCATCCCCCGTATAGCAAGTGGGACGGCACGCATGTAGCTACGCAGTTGCTACAAAATGCCGACGGTTTGGGAATGGCAAGCGCTTATCCGACGATGTCCGACATCGCTTAACTGCCCCTCGCCTACTACCGCCGAGACATCTCGGTGTTTACGGGCGACCAGTGGCTTGCCTATACCGTCATGGAGTCATTTCTCCGTGGTTAGGATAAGTTCAGCAACATGTCAATTATCTGCTGAAATCGACCTCCTCACAGCTTTCAGCGAGCCGTCCGCACCAGAAGACCAACAAGCCCAAGTCTTTAAGTCGTTGCAGCAGGCAAAAATGACTTATACCACCATTACCCCTATCTTTAGAGGCAGCGGCGGTGACGGCCAGTTCATTGAAGCCCTCAAGCTCAGCTTTTCTATCGCACTTCACCACTTCTATGACGCGGGCGAATATGTTGTCTTTCGTGAAGACATCGACCTGAGCGGGACGACCAACCAGAATGGGGATGGCGAACCCAAGAAGAAGAATAGCGGAAGTGGCAAAAGAGTTACATATGACCCCCATATGTATCAGAACGTCTCATGCTCCGAAGCCTTGGAGTACTCATTCTCATCTTCAAATGGTGATGTGGGCCCCTTGACGAGCCTGGCCGATAGCGAAAAGGGGAGAAATCCTATCAGTACACCTTACCTTAAGGTTTTCAACTGCGACTCACCTGCCCCATTGAACAATGAAACCCAATATGATGATATCGGCGTAAGTTCGTCCAAAGACAGATGGTCAAATCCTGCTTCGTGTCCGAAAAGCTAACCGCGTATCACCCCGTAGTACAATCTCCTCATCTACGTGCAGTGCACAAAGAACGCCTACAAAGCCTCGCTCCGCTACAACGAGTCCGCATACTCGGACTTCCAGATGCGGGGGTTCGCCAGGACGCTGGAGAGGCTAGTAAGCACCATCGTCGAGACGCCATCGGCTCCCGTCTCCGTCTGGAGCTCGCGGGCGACGAGGACCGCCACATGATCGGCGACTGGAACCGGGAGCTCACGGTCGCCGAGCGGGCCTGCCTGCACCACCTGGTAGAGCGGACGACGAGGAGCCGGCCCGATGACCCTGCGATCGTTTCCTGGGACGGCACGCTGACATATCGGGAGCTGGATTCCCTCGCAAGCAGACTAGCTTCCCATCTTAGTACCAAGTACGACGTAGGCCCGGGGAAGAGGGTTCCCCTCTGTTCGAAAAGTCGCTATACATGGTGGTCGCGATGCTGGGCGTGCTGAAGGCCGGCGGCGCCTACTGCTGTCTAGACCCGGCCCATCCCCGGGCTCGTCATGAGTACATCATCAACTCCGTCAACGCTTCGCTGATCATAGCCTCTCCACACCAGGCCCACCTGTTTGAGGGGATCACAGATGCCACCACCGTATTGACACTCAACGGGCACGCCCTAGATTCCCTGCTTCCTCCCCCGGCGGCAGCCTCCTCAGCCTCCTCCTTCTCTTGCGCCACCGTCGCTCCCGACGACACGTGCATGATCGCCTTCACGTCCGGCAGCACCGGCGTGCCCAAGGGCATCGTGCACACCCACCGTACCGTGACGACGGGCCTCATCGAGAGCGCGCCGCGACAGCATCTAAACCAACCGGGGACGCGCGTGTTCCAGTGGGCGGCGTACACGTTCGACGTGAGCCTGTCGGAGATCTTCGGCCCGCTGCTGCACGGCGGCGTCGTGTGCGTGCCCTCGGAGGACGCGCGGCTGAACGACGTCGCGGGCGCCATGAACCGGATGCGGTGCGAGTGGGCCTTCTTCACGCCGACCTTCTCGCGCTTTTTTCGTCGTTGCGGCGACGTGCCCTCCCTCCAGGTCCTGGCCATGGGTGGCGAGGCCGTCCTGGACGACGACATCAACGCTTGGGTCGGCCGCGTCCGGAGCGTGCTGCAGGTGTACGGCCCCGCCGAGTGCGTGACGTGGTTCATTAAGGAGTACACGGAGCCCACGCACACGACCATTTCCTTCGGGAAGCCGACCAATGTGCACGGCTGGATTGTCGACCCCGACAACGAGGAGAGGCTGATGCCGGTCGGGGCAGTGGGCGAGCTGTTGATCGAGGGGCCGGGGGTGCTTGTAGAGTATCTCAACGACGCCGTCAAGAACAAGTCTGCCTTTGTGCAGGCGCCGCCCCAATGGCGGAAAGATATAGGTGCTCCTTGCACTGACAGGATATACAAATCCGGTGATCTCATACGGTACCTACCCAATGGTGAAATGGCCTATATTGGACGCAAGGACGCCATGGTCAAGCTGCGCGGCCAACGCATTGACCTGGGGGAGATCGAATCGGTACTACGAGTCGCCCTGGGAGACACCGCTGACGTCGCGGTCGATGTAGTCGTGCCGACCGGCAAGAACCGCGACCAGGCGCTCGTGGCATTCGTCCGACTCAGAGAACAAGCAGCAGCTGCACAGGAGACACTGGCAGAGCTGGTACCGTCATTGCAGGTCCAGTTGAGAAATAACCTGCCAGAGTTTATGGTGCCTCGTATATTCTATCACATGGAGGAGTTCCCCTACAACGCCTCTCGAAAACTCGACCGCAAAGCACTTCGCGAATTTGGCTCATCGTTGACCATCGACGCCCTGATGCAACCAAGCGCTGCAGCGGCAGCTGAGAAGAACGGGACCCCACATAATTCAACGACCTTCACGCCCGCTGAGAAGTGCTTCCAAACGCTGTGGGCGACCCTGCTGCATGTGGAGCCGTCCGAGGTCAAGCTTGACGATAACTTCTTCGCTCTCGGTGGTTCATCCCTCTCGGCCATCAGGTTTATCGCAGCCGCCCGAGATGCTGGGTACTCGATCACATACACCGGTATCTTCAAGAACCCGACGCTGGGAGAAGTCGCCAGGAGCGCCACCCCAAAAGTGGAACGGCAATCGGGTGAAGAGACCATTGCGCCTTTCGCACTGGTCCGAGAAGACCGCCGGAGTGTCGTGTTAGAGGAGGCCAGCACCCAGTGTGCAGTAGCAGAAGCGGACATTGTGGAAGTGGTTCCATCCACACCACAACAAGAAGGCCTATGGGCGCTGTCCCTAGCCAGCGACGGTAACTACGGGAGCTACATCCCCCACTTCACTATCCGGCTACGCGAGGCGACCGACGTAGCCAGGCTCTGCACGGCCTGGAAAACGGTGGCAAACAATGCTGCTTTCATGCGGTCGCGCTTTGTCCAGTCCAACGACGGTGCGTATCAGGTCGTGCTGAAGAGTGCCGCAGCTTGGAAAGAAGGGGTCTCGGTGCAGGACTTTGTTCAGTCGGAATTGAACGAACCCGTGGACTTCGGCAAACCCATCACTAGCTATGGACTCATAAGGGATGAGCCTTCTCTGAAGCCTGCCTTCGGCTTCTCTAATGATTTGATTGTGTGGCAATCCCACCATGGGCTCTACGACGGCCACTCCGTCGTCTTGTTTCTCAACGCTGTGGCCGAGGTCTATCGCGGAGATACTTTCGGGCCCGAAGTCCCGTTCACGCGGTTCATCCAGCATCTACAGACGGTGGACGAGGGCGCATGCCGAGATTTCTGGAGATCGCGATACGACGGGAGCAAGGCCGCCACAAATTTCCCCCAGATACCCTACCCGACCTACAGACCGCGGCCGTCCGGCTTTTACCGGAGATCCATCGTCTTCCAGCAGCCTGGCCACTCGTGCATCACCAAGGCCAACGTGCTGCGCGCGGCGCTTGCACTGACCATTGCGCAAGTGACCGGTGCCTCCAACGTCAATTTCCTCGAGACGCTGGACGGCCGCTCCGTCGCCGTGCCGGGCGTCGAGTCCATCATTGGCCCGACGTTCAACACGGTTCCGCGCAGCACGGCTGTCGATCTCGGCCTGACCGTGGAGCAGTTCTTGCTGCGCATGCAGGACACCAGCACCGAGATGATGTCGTACTCCCTGTACGGCCTGCAGAATATATGCACGCTGTCGCCTCAGTGCGCGTCCGCATGCGAATTCCAGTCGCTGCTGGTCATCGAGCCGACGTATTTGCGCGAGTACACCGATGTTTTTGAGTTCGACGAGACCGGAAGGGGTATCCACAGATTCACCAGCGACTGCATTCTCTGGAAATGTGACATGCATGATGATGGGGTTGAGCTCGCCACCAGTTTCGATGAGCACGTCATCGGTGCTAGGGAGCTGAGATGGGTGGTCAACCTGTTCGAGGAGAACCTTTACTTCCTTTGCAGCGGGGAGCAATCTCTGCCATTATCAGCCAATCCGGCCACGCCAATTGCGTCGCACGCACTTGCGGGTAGGGTAGCCGGTAATGGAATTGCTACGGCCTCTGTGCCTGCTGTTACAAAAGGGTCAACACCCGCGCTGCTAAACGGTGTTAGTAGTCAAGTGTCGCAGCTACTGAAGAAGGCATGGGTCGGCACGCTTGGTGTCGAAGAAGATAAGTTCTCTTCAAGCGATAACTTCTTCCTCAAGGGAGGTAACTCGATCCGGGCCATGGAGTTTGTCGCGGCAGCTAGAGCTCTGGGAATATATATCACTGTCGCCAAAGTGTTCCAGAATCCGTCTTTCCATGCCCTGGTTCAAGTAGCGGCTTTGCAGAACATCGAAAGGGACGACGACTGTCTGTCATTCTCGCTATTGGGTCCGCACTATACCAAGGACGAACTCGTCAGAGTGGCAGTCATGCAATGTAATATTAGCTCTTCCGAGATCGAGGATATCTTGCCTGCAACTCCTTTACAAGCGGAATTCATGGCGTCTTCCATCAGTAAAACGGGCGCCTGGATGGCTCAAACCCAGTACACCTTCCCGGAAGACATGTCAGTTGAATCGATAAAATCCATCTGGACCAATATCCACGAACACTACCGCACGCTGCGCACTCGTCTTGTTCAAACCTCTCTCGGGGTCTACCAGGTGGTCACACGATCACCACCTCTGTGGCGCGAGTTTGGCAATAGTTCAGCTTTCATGGAAGCAGACCGTGAGATAACCATGAAGTATGGGGATGCCCTGACGCGATACGCAATTGGCCCAGCCACGTCGACTGACGGCGGGCGACGGATGGTTTTCACAATGCATCACTCCATCTATGATGGCTTCACGCTGGACAAGTTGCTTCACGGTCTGGATCAGGCGATGCATGGGCATCAGCTTCCCCCAGCGCCGACAAGTACGCTCTTCATGCGGCACATTGCTTCTATCGACGAGGCAGCAGCCAAGTCGTTTTGGCAAAAGTATCTCTCGGGCTACTCGGGCAGGGACGCATTCTCACCTCGGGCGGGCGCATCCCATGTTCCTGAAGCCGACCGCACGTTGAAGATTGGGATTAAGCTTCCTACTCAACGCGAATGGCCTTCCATTACCCTGCCCACGATCATCTTAGGGGCGTGGGCCCTAGTGGTTGGCTACTGCACTGGCGAGGTGGAAGACGTTGCATTTGGCACGAGAGTGTCTGGTAGGAGTGCGCCGGTGCAGTCTATTCTGGACATGCTGGAACCGACCATCGCGCACATCCCGGTGCGCGTCAAGATATCTCGTAATCAATCAGTGGAGAATTTCCTGCATCAGCTCCAGATCGAACAGTCGGATGTCATGGCCTTCGAGCAAATTGGTCTTGCCAAGATTGCGGCCTACGTCGAGGACTGCCGGGCGGCCTGTTCGTTCCAGAACATGTTGGTGATCCAAAGACCAAGCGAAGAAGTGGTGGATGAACTCGGGCAGCAGTTCGGGGTGCACGAAGAGTTGTCCGACTACAAGTATTTCAGCGACTGGGCGCTTTTGGTGGACGTGTTTCCGTCGCTTGCCGGAGATGGAGCTCAGCTGGTGTTCTGTTACGATTCCTCTATTCTTAGCGACGGGCGGATTCGGGAAATGGCGCAGCGGTTAGAACGGGCCATCGCTCTTCTGGCATCGTCCAAAGACGGCATAGCCGGTACCATAGCGGCAATAAGGTCGGATATAGATCTATGAGCTAGTCCGAAACAGAAGGGAAGTGGACGAGAAGGGAAGATGCATTGTGGAAAAGGGAATGAGGCAGTGGGTTACGCCGAGATATGTACTCAGTTTTCTAAGTTAGGTGTACTGTAACTATCTGGAGGTTAGCGCAGTCGAAGCTAGCGATGGAAACTGGGAAAGCGCAAGGTTGGGCAAGGTTGGTGGTTGAGAAGGAGCCACTTCAGAAGGTTGGAGGACTGGGAAAAAAGGGAAGGGTCCCTTCAGGTGGGGAATCGTCCTTCTTCCCCCTCTTAGCTGTCAATCATGGCAATCAGTCAGTCAACCAAGCGCCGGGGGCGTACATCAACTCCAGTAATGCGAGAACTCCGGTTATGGGTATTCCAATCATGCAATGCACACATGATTGGGTCCCCCATAGAACAGCAGTAACCACAACAATCATGTGGATTGGGCAGCAAAGTAAAGGGCTGGGGCGGCTGGCAGAGGAGGGGGGGGGAGAGTGAGCAGCGCTGGCAGTTGGGTAACTGACGCTTTGATGGATAAGCTGTCAACCCAATAGATCGACCCAGCCCGACAGTACATGGTGCAAATGGAGTCGAGAGGATGGGCCGGACGCGCCGACGTCCACTTAGAACCCCGGCTTACGATCAACGACACGTCCCAAATCTTCGATACCTCACCGCTTGACACGTTCCCAAGCCGGGCCCAAGCTCTAGCGATGAATGATTCCTCATCTCCAGGGCGATGGAGTCGACCGTTGCATTGCGTCTTTTTTTCTTTTACCTACCTGCGCTGGACGCTGGCGGTATCTGTCAAGTTTCCAGCCGTTGCTACTCGTTCTTCCTTTTTCATGATTTGTAGCAGGGGAGCCGAAAGAAGGAAAATAACGCCATTTCGACGATATACGGCCCTCTTGTCGTAGTTGAAGCCGGGAACTCGCTTTTCCCTCAGGATGTGGGCATGCGACGAATCCTTGCCCGTCATCCCGGCTCCAGATGTCGTGGGTTTGGGTGTACTGATCGCTTTTGTCGGCTCGAGCAGTCTAGCAGTCTTGGGTTGTTCATTCAATACCTATTCTTCTACAGCCCTCAGCATGAGGTCTCGCCGACGCCCGAGGGTGAGCAACCATGGTCGGCCACCAAACGGCCAAATCCCATCGACGCCGTTTTCCTATGGAGGTTCCGATACGTGCTCCGCCAAATCGGCATCAAATGCACGTGGATACGGACCTCGCAGGAAAAAAGTGGTCTGCAGGCCGCTTTGGACCAGGTTGGTGCTAACCCTGTACCTTTTTGCTCGACTCGGAAACTGATTGGCGATGCAGTGTATTTTAATCATGGCGGATGTGCAGCTGGGGATGGGCATCGCAATGCTCATCTATGGTTTCGTCTTGCTCTCTGCCGGGTTATCAGCTTACACCTGGTGGAACATCGTCGGACTGGTCTGGTTTTCGTTGATAACGAACCTCGTTGCTCACTCGTACTTGCGCACCCACTACGCTGCGCAACCCGGAAAGCGGCGATGGAGGATGTGTCTGGTTATTGCTTTGCTTCTGGCCCTCATGGTATCCATGATCCCGACGGCGCGAATGAGGACCGTCACCATGGCAGCTCCTGAAGAACAATCACAGTTGCTCACGACGCGGGCGCTGTGCTACTTCCCAAAGCTGGGTGAAGGTCTGGACATTGAGCGAGGTGATCGCTCTTCGGCACTTGCTGGAGCCTACGTGCTCGCACTGCTGTGCCTTGTCTCGATCTCTTCCCTTCTCCTACGGCTCTACGAGAAGCCGGGTAGTACGCTATACAGTTGGTGTCAGCAGTACCGGGGAGACATGCGGAGGCCTCTTAGTGGACACTTGATCGAATGCATCCGCTGTGAGCATCGCTACTTGCTCCTTGCCGTTCGACCCTATCTGGCGTTCTGGCTCGTCCTACGCGTGTATACGGACTTGCTGAATTCCATCTTGACAGAGGTAAGCTTCACTGACGTTGCCCACTGTCTTCGTTAGCAACTAACTAACGCATCGTAGCTACTCTGCAGCGGAGCTCTGCTTGCTTGGGTGGTTCTCCGTTATTTTGCGATTCGTGGCATTGATACTTCGGTTGAGATAGAGTGGTCGTTGACTCAGTTCATCGCGCTTGTCTTCTTCGCTGCTCCTTTAAAGGCATTGGCAGATTTGCTCTTCACGCAAAAACCGACAGTATCGCCATCGCCGAGCCACGGGAACCCACCCTCCCTAGGTCCTCGTTTTGGGGCTGGATACGGTCAACCAAGCGAGTACAGGAGCAGGATAACAACGTGGAAAATGGTGAGACGGAGTCATTGATCACGCCATCTATGCAGTTAGCAGGTTCGTAAACTTCCTCGTCTACTTGGTTGGTCATGGGCTAACAAAAAATGAAGCTGAAGCTGAAGCTGAGCGTGCCACCGAGCCGGCAACATTAAAATTGGGAGATGCCGACAACACGGAACACGTCGAAGACGTGGATGTGAGTTCCTTCAAAGACCTCTTTACGGGGCTGGAAGGGCAGTTCTACTTCGGCACACCCTGGTTTCCGGTAGCGCTGCCAACACTGGCCTTTGCCACGGTACTATACATCACCCTTCTTTTCGCATTGCCTCTCGTCAACGCCATGTTGCCGACAGAGATTGTGCGATTGACAGGGATATGGTATCTCATCTACCACCCCGCGTTGATTCTCATCTTCTTCTTGAGCTGCATGGCGGTGGAGGAACGGACGAGGTCGAGCGAAAAGGCCCAAGCGACATATCGAACCCTGGCGGCGGTAACCATGTTTCTCTCGGCAGTGGCGGTCATCGACACTATATTTGGACTGGGCGGAGTACCAATGTCTTACATCGCGATGGGTGCGCTTGGGCTTTCGGGTCTGATATACGTGCTGTATGGCTGCGTGACAGGACCCGGGCGTCTGGCCAAGGGCAAGGACCGCTGCAATTACATGGGGGACGGCGACGTTGAAGATCAGCGAGCACCCTTGCTCGGCCCTAGACACGTTGCGCCGCCGCCCATTGCCCCGGTTCGCACTTTCCCGGTCCGCAAGGCGATTCGCTACCACGGCCCGTCGAAAAGAGCACGACCAGGCAAGTCTGGCCTCAGCAAGAGTTTCAGTTACGGCACGATTTCATGAGAATGACCTAGAGTGACGATGCATGAGAATAACGGGGTTCGGGGTTTTGGGTTTTGTGATTTGAACGACTTTCTTCTGTGTGGTATCATGAATGACTGGAACGACGAACGAACTTAAAAGCGGCTGGGTTAGAGGGAAAATGAAAAGAAAAAGAAAGCAGGCACAAGAAGACTTCTTGATTGCCCATTGCATATAGATTGGATACCCCAAAAAACGCAGACATGAATGAAATTACATTGAAGACACCCCACATTGTCTCGGTCTCACCATCAGGACGTACTCCGAGACGCGCAGGTTATTAGTGCTCCTTACTTCTAGTGTCTCTCATTCTTTTCTTTTCGCCTATCTCAATAGCAACCCCTGAAAAAGGCAACGACGCTGATGATACCGGCGACACAGATACGTGAGAAGCACCAGGATAACGTCCCCAAGCCGCCATAAGCATGTTGTTGGTTTGTGTTTCACCTCAGCTCGCCAAGATCTCCACACCTCCGCTTAGAATCCAGGGGCCCGCGGGGAGCCGATCGACCAGGGGAGTCCTCGTGGAAATAAGCACCGCAATCTTGACCCGAGGCACGGGGACGCGACGCAAGGATGTCTTTCCTGGAAATCCCCAGATCTTCCCATCATCCGAATCTCATCTGATTTACGACTCAGTTAAACGTATATCGTTCTTTTTCTGTCAGCAGACGCTGAAGCCAAGCAAGCCATTGAAGATTACGGTTTAAGCGCAGCAATCTCACCGAAAAACAGCGACCACCATGCCGTGCTTCCGCGGCCGCAAAGGCGATGATGATTGTGGGATACCCGCCACTGGACCCGAGGTTCTGCGGCCACTAGGCGCACTGTAATTATTCCTGTGTGCTCCTTCTCCTCTCAGGAAAATGGGCGAGACGATAAGCGAAAACTCTTGACTGACAAAGGGGGTTGCTTGACTTTTCCTTTTCGAAACAGGGAGAAGCTCGAGAGCGCCATGCACTCGCTCGGCATCTACTACGGCTGTGCCCTGACGTGCCGATACGCCATCCCCGCGGCCCTCCGGGGAGGGAGAGCGCACGCCGCCGCCGCCGACGCCGACGACGACGGCGCGCTGCGGGCGCACTTCGAGCGAGCCGTCGCGCTCGCGGTGCTCGACCACCCGCTGCTGCAGGTCGGCCTGGCCGGCGAGAGCACCAAGGCGCCCATCTGGGTGCGCCTCGACCGCATCGACTTGCGTCACCATATCCAGTGGCAGACCGTCGGCGTCGGCGTCGAGGAGCCTTCGTGTAGTAGTACCAGTACCATCCGCAGCTGCCTGACGATGGACACCGCGCTGGAGGACACGATCAAGACGCAGCACGACGCGCCCTTCCCGGACCTCGAGACCCGGCCTGGCTGGAAGATGGTGGTGCTGCGCTCTCCTGGCCTGGACTACGTCGAGGCCTTCTTCGGGCTGAACCACGCTAATGCTGACGGCGTGAGCGCTAAGATTTTTCAGCAGACCTTGCTCGAGAAGCTCAACCTCCTCTCCTCATCGACAGCCTCATCAACCCCATCGGCGCCCGACTTGAGCAGCAGCCGTAGCCCAAGTTTGGAGGAGGGCGTACTAACACTCCCGCCCATGCCCGCGTCCGCGTTCACACCCGCGCACGAATCCCTCGTCGACCTCTCCCTCTCCCCCGCCTGGGCCGTCCCCTTCGCCCTCAAGCAGCTGCTCCCCGCCTGGCTGCGGTCCCACCCGCCGCGGCCTCTACCTGGGCGCCCCAGCGGCCCGTCCCCGTGCGGACCGCGCAGCGGCTCGCCCACCTCGACGCCGCGGCGCTGCGGCGCGTGCTCGACGCCTGCCGGGGCCACGACACCACGCTCACGGGCCTCGTGCAGGCCATGTCGGTGACCTCGCTCGCCATGCGGACGAGGACAGCAACAGCAACAGCCCCAGGAGGAAAACACACCAAGAAACAACAGAAAAAGTCCTCCTTGCCCCCGCCCTTGGTCATGGGAACCCCCATCTCAATGCACCGCTACATCCGCCCCGACGCCCTCGCCGGCCTGAAGGTGCAGGACCCGGCGCGTACCATGGTGAACTCGGTGACGTACTGCTTCCACAAGTACCACGGGCCCCGCCTAGCCTCCCTGTACGACCTCGCGGGGGACGTCGTGGTCCGAGACGACGGCAACAGCAACGAAGACGCCACCACCGCCGAGAAGGGTTGTTCTTCTTCCACCATCGTCGGCGGCGGGACGTACTACAACGCGGAGCGGCGGCTGGAAGACGCCGTCTGGGCGCAGGCGGCGCGCGTCCGAAGGCAGATCGCGCAGAAGCTGGCCAGGGGGACCTGTAACGACTTGACGGCGCTGCTGCGGTTCGTCCCGGACTGCCGGGGGCGCTTGGCAGACGACATGGCAGCGAAGGCGGAGCGGCCGCGCGACGTTACGGTCGAGGTGAGCAACCTCGGGGTTATCGACGGCAGTGGCGAGGTGAAACCCGGAACGCCGCAGCTGCAGCAGACGGCGGTGAAGGACTGTAGCAGTAGTACTTGCTCTGCTGATTCTGATGCTGCTGTTGCCGTTGCCAGCACCCACGATGAGGGGGAGGAGAGGAACCCAATCCAGGAAGAAGACAAAGGCCAGACGGGGTGGACGATAGAACGCGCCGTATTCACGCAGAGCGGCATCCCGCACGGCGTGGCGCTGGTGGTCAGCCCCGTCGCGGTCAAGGGCAAGGGGCTGACCATCGCGGTCAACTGGCAGGGCGGGCTGGTGGACGAGGGGGTGGCCGCGGGACTGGCGGCGGACCTGGAAGCTTGGTTAGGGTGTCTGGGGAGGGGGACCACATGACCTTCTTGAGCGGCAGCAAGGCCAAGGCTGGCTAGCTGATGCATCGGACTTTGTCGATTTGATGACGAGGAGTTATACGATACGGAGCAGCAAGAAGGTACCTAATTAGCATGGCGTTTCGCGGTCTTTGGGTTATGGCGTTCTTGTGGTTTAGTATACTTGTGTTTCGATTTATGTATATTAATACTTATTCAAGGGGAGGACGGTCCGGTCTAGTTTGAGCAACCCTTTTCGAGCCTCCTCGATGTTATAAGTTTTGGATATGTCAATGTGTCACATATGATATGGCGACAGCTGTTATACTATACGATCAAGCGCATACTTGTTCACAGAATGTATCTACTATGAGAACGTGTTCTTTTATAGCCTGATGGCATAGCCCTGCTCTCCTCACCCGGTCTGTTCAGGCCGACATGCGACCCCGTACTTACCTGGTCTTCGTGGCGGTAGAACCGAGCCCCCGAGGGCGACTGGATCGCTTTCTCGACCTCGTCGGTCTGTGAGATCCAGTCGTCGTTCTCCTTGCCATCATCATCCCAGATGCCATCTCGGTTACCCGGGGTAGTAGGCGGTGAGTTGTTGACATACTGCTGCTTCTTCTTCTTTTCGGACTCTCTAGAGGGACTCTCAGGACATCGGTTCTCCTCCAGATTGCGCTGCGCATCTAGGTACTGACGGCCTTCTCTCTCCACTCGCTCGGGCGTGGGGCATTTCTTGTTGGTTTGGGGCACTGAAGTGGCAGGGCGCTGAACATGGCCTTCCATGGTGATGGAGGTTGGATGTAATTTGCAAGAGATGATGCAGGGAAGGTGGAAGGTCTCTGTTCAACAAAGAGATATGCTCGATATAGGATTGCTCGAATTTGCTTAGCAAGAGCAGGATGTGGCTATATAAAGTGGTGGCCGCCTCGTATACGATGTTTAACAAGGGCTATTGTCCCGAGGACTCCACACAAAGACTCATTGTTCTACTTTACTGCCGCGATGCCTGAGTAAACAACAGAACCTCGAAATCGGCTGGGCTAGACTTATCGAGAAACGACTGTGGAGTACTCTTGTTTATTATCTCTTATCGTCTTAGTTTCATACAATGGGGGTTGTTTCTGGGTTGCAAATTACACAACTGAGAAACTCTGGATGCCGCGAAATGCTGCTGCGCTGCAGTTGAGCACCTGAACCCAACCTGAGCGAGTGAAAAGCAACTGCCAGCTAGTCTTGAGTAGAGATTATCTGAATTGCTATAGACGGGAATTCTCTTTCGCTTTCAACCTGTGGGAGGCGAAATCAAGCTGCAATCCAGCCCAACGCTTGGAATCCCGCCGTAAACGCCATCAGGGACCACAACGAAGCGTCCCCGTGCTGGCGAAAATATACCCCTATAGAAGACACCAGTAGGATGGCTGAGGTGGCGACGACCCTGATCTCCAATCTCGCGTGAAGACCTTCGGAGGACCATCGGTAGTGTAGGTAGGCCATGTCTAACAACAATACCGTGAGCCCGTAGTAGTTCGCCTTGTAAGTTGCCAGGTACTGTCCCGACAAGGACTGGGTGACGGAAGGGTTTTGGAACAGCTCCAACCCAGCTTGCTGTCGCAGGAGTTAGCAATACATACATCAATCGTTTGCTCCCTCGTCATTTCCTAACCATGTAGTTGACGGGAGCATAGGATGGGGAGACCTACTACGTGGCCTGCGGCGAACACCAGGTACCAGGCGGAAAGCGAACGGAATAGTATGTGGCGGGTAGTCATGGCGGACGGTTGACTGTTATTTACTTAAGGTATACTTTGGCATGGAAGTAATAGGGGCTGCTTCCTGTCTATTGCCATGCCACGCGTGTACTTTATATCACCAACAATAGTTATCGTGGCTCTGAGTCACAGGGGCACAGGGGCACAGCCCCGGGAGTTTCCGGTGTGATTTAATGCCCTCACCGCAACCTACGCTAAAGAAACCGGAGGATCGCGGAGTACAGTAAACATTGATAAGGCTAATGACTTAGATGCTTTTGCTTTGCTCACGAACCTTCCTTTATATATGTATTAGCATATTCGAGGGCAAGAAAAGCTCATCGAATTGTATAACACCTGCCTGTGCTCCAAATCACCCCTTGATTTGAGGTCAAGATCAACCAGGACTCTGCAAGGATTCAAAACTGAGACCACGCCACACACTGACTCTCCAGAGGTTTGTGAATCGTACAGATACTTCATTCCCTAGTATTCTTATGCAGCCTACCTAGGTATACTTAAGAGATATACTACACCGATTATGTAAATTTTTGGCTTAAACCGACTATGCTCTGTCAACAGCTGCCATGCATGGTCCTCACGCCACACTTGTTTTTTGCCTCGTACTTGAAGATTTCCAGTGTATTCGCCTGGCCGGTACCGACAAGCGTATAGTTTAGCCCCTACCACTTTTGGAGCCCTTACCACTTTTGGTGCTGCACCCCTTTTGGTGCTATACCTAGCTGGTGGTAAGGGGTAATCGATGCGAAGTGTATTGTGGTGATGTTTTTTTTGGTGTTGCACCCTTTTGGTGCTGTACCCCTTTTGGTACTGCACCCTAATTAGCTGGGGGTGAAGGGCAATCGATGCGCTTGTCAGCACCGGCCATGTGAATCTTCAGGTACATAGCTAAAAATAGGTGTGGCGTGGAGGCGGTGCATGGCAGCTATTGACAGAGCATAGTCGGTTTAGGCCAAAAGTTTACATAGTCGGTATAGTATATCTCATACTTAAAGGCGAGAGGGTCTAATAACACCCTTTGCGGTCACTAAGCCAGCTGACGGTGCTACGGTCACCCCATACAACGGCGACCCTAAAAACTAATAATAATACTACATAATAATAATACGAATAATTTAATTAAAAATTAATATAAAATCCTAAAAACACCGTTTTAGTTCCGAAACGCTTTTATAACACTTTTAATCTCAGATTTAGAGTTAGATTTAATTATAACGGCTTCCGGCGCCGACGATAAAAAAGTAATAGCCTGGGGTTCCGGTATAACGCTATTTATTTCCCTTTTAATTATTATAGTATCTCGTATATACGTAAACTTTTAATTAGGGTTAAATATTACTCTTTTTCTTTTTTTACTTTTTTTTTTTTTTAAATTACTTTTTAAAACTAATTTTTCGTGCTCTAATTAGCCGATTTAGCCGTTTAAAGTATTTAAACTCTTTTAGAGCTTTCGGAATAAAACCCGGCGTATCGCGTTATCGAAAATAGTATTATTATTATTAAGCGTATCCGCTAACTCTTTAATTTAGCGGCTAATTATAGGTATTAGTAACGTTATAAAGGAGAATTATTTATTAAAAACGTCGGGGGGAGGCTTAAATAGTCCTGCCTTTACCTGGTTTTTTATTTTTTAGTTCCGGCTATTAAGGGGCTTATTAATATTACGAGGGAATATACTAGTTACGGCTTAGACGCTAGCTATTATATACGGTTAAAAAATAAACCTTTTAGTTAGCTCGTAATATTAAAGGAAGTTTTTTTTACTTATATTTATATTATTAAGCTCTATATAGTGTAGGGTTATTTTTCGGTAGTAAGTATCCTTTAATATATTAAAAGGATTAAGATTTAAAGGTTATAATAGGTATGACGAGTATGCCGGAAAGAAGAAAAGCTATATTTTATATTTTAAGTACGTTATAATAAAGTTCTCGTTTACGTAGTTAACGTGGCTATCTAAGATAATAAGCTGTTATTAGTCCTCGTTTTAAGGCTTTATATAAGGGATGAAAATCTTATTTAATTATACTAAGGCTAGCTCTTTATTAGTTTAGCCTTTAGGGGATGCCGTAAAGACCTAATCCTTCATAGTATCCGTTAACGAGTCCTCCTCCTCCGGAAATTATTGCTACTAGACCTATTAATTTTTGAATATAATGAAAGGAGGTAAGGCTCGGCCTAAAACGTTATTATATTCGACTGCAGAAGCTTATTCTCGGTTAGGGGAGTTTTAATTAGTATTCTCTTTATTTTAGTAAGTTTAATAATTATTATATTCGTTTTATAGCCGAACTAGTTATTAATCTTATCGATATTAAACCGAAACTCCGGAAGGATCGATTTTAGAATAGGATTATTAAGCCGTTCGAAAAACTCGATAATTTTTTCTACGGAAGTTACGTTAAGCTTTAAGAAATTTATCCTTTTAAAAAAAGTAGTATCGATAGATAGATAACGAGTAATAAATCTTTTAACCTAGTGCTTACCGAGTATTATATTAATTTTATTAACTTAAAGGATTTATTAGGCGAATATCTAGAAAATAACGTACGCCGGTAAGTAGCTTAGATTATATTACGTAAGGTATTAAGTTACGATCTAAAACTCTTCCGCTATTATTAAGGCTTGAAAGGATTTATTCCGTTATTTTATAGTTTTACGGCCGTAAATCCGAGCCTTTAGAATTATTTTAGGGATATTATGCTTCTCGGCGGCTTGTTTTATTAACGAGCTATTTATAACATTTTAAATCACGTGTTATAATACTAACTCGTTAAGTTTACGGCCTATTAAAAAGAGGAAAAGAAAAGGAAGATAATAATATTATTTAATTAATTATAAATTAAAAGCTGACTAGTTTATATACTGATTTATGTGTGGTGCTGTTAGGGGCTATCTAAATTTAGGGGTCGCCGTTGCATGGGGTGACCGTAGCACCGTCAGCTGGCTTATTTCAATCCCGTTCTCGCCCACTTCTTTTTCCCCATGCCATCTCGTCACATCCAGACGAACATCACTCCCATACGCAGTTTTCTCTATTTATATCCACTCAAAATATTTAAATACTACTAGCTAGTTCTCAGTAATTAAAAATGTTTATTTTCTATCCTATTATTAATGAAATAGGTGTGGATGAAGTATATATGGGTGGCTTTTCGTCGGCCTACCTTCCCTCGCAGCAAGAGCTACCTCTTGGTATATTTGTGGATTATATGCAACGACTGGCCGTGTTTGATGCGTGCTGCTTTCCTCTGCCCCATGTGAGATTTCACAATGCATGCATGGCGCCTCCCTCAACTCACCTTGGTACATTAGCTGCCTGTGCTTAGGCGTGGGCAAGGCAAGACAAGATTAAACTCTACGGCGACGACATGGGAACGCCCTTGTTGGCTACGACGGCCCCGGCACCCTTCCTGTCTGTACTGCCGCGCCGTCATCAAGGTCGGGTCCGGGAGCATTGTCAGGAGGGGCGCCGCACGGTCCGCATCGAGCCAGGGGTTTTGGGTCGCCCGCACGTCGGTCTGGAAATGGGTTGCGTGAAGCTTGAATGTATAGCTGCGCGCTTTACTACGCGCTTTCCCACCCCCATCGGGTCGTTCCTCGGTCCTTGCCGCTCTTTTGCTGTCGTTTCCGGTCGTTGGGGGAAAGCGGGCGTAAAGAACCTCATCAGACACGAGCCCGAAAGTCCACGCCGGGAGCTCGGTGCTTCCGTCGCGCGAAAAAAAAAAAACACGCGGATCTGTCCTTCACTTGCGCCTGGACCTTTCACAGCTGCGCGACATGGATACAAGGATCGCGTTTGGCCTCTTCGAACACGGATCTTGGACTCAGCATGACAAACACCCTCAATCCCGTTTCGCTTAAACCCTCTTGCCAGCTCGCGACTCACGCTTGCCCGTACGATGAGCTGCTTTGGAGCATTAGCGTCGACTTCAACAGCCTCATAGCGCGCGTCAACAGGATCCTGGGCTTCGCCAGTTTTTTCGCGCGACTATGAGTGCATTATGGTGCGGTGGACAGAAAGCGAAGCGATCAATCGCTACAAACCCAATGGCAACGGCCACTCCATGCGCATTCTTGCTGAAGACGGGATTCGACGGACTGCTAGTAGTGCGTGATGGGGAGTTAAACGGAGGCCTGAAGTCGAGATGACGCAGAAGCCGGTCGCAGGGGTCTTATTACTAATCACTATAGACCAATATACCGTACGATCCCACTACTCTGGCCGAGAATGTTGGGCAGAGGAAAGAGAATGAGCCGGTTGGTGGACCACCAGACGGGCCGGGTGGGCCGCTAAGGTGGTGAATCAGCTCACTTTCTGTGTCTGAAGATGGAACGGATGCCCTCTCGGCTTGTTCTCCGGACGGCTCCATACGGGAAAGGGGATAGAGATCGAGACGGAGAAGACATCGGGAAACAGAAGATAGAGAGTCACACGGTATCTCCTGGTCGGGAGGCGCCAAGCTGCCATCTCCTCAATGATAATCGGCCGAGATGCCTATCCTAGATGCTCAGGTGGTGGGTGAGGCGTCCTGGCGCCTAAGGCCCTTCGCCAAAACGTGGGGTAGCTCGAAAAGCGGGTACGTCTTCAGATGACTCTAGGCTGTTTAGCTTCTAGGCTCTAGTTCTGGCTCTAGGCTCTTTGTCGCTCTAGCAGGAGCTGCCACTGGCTGCTGCTTCCGTATGTGACTGCATACCGAAATAGAAATGGGGCACCGCGCCAAATTGATGGAGACGCCTTCGCAACGGCTGATCATCACCTGATGAGAGTCCTCAGGTCCTCACCTGTCGCTGTTTCGCCCATCAAGCTATGGATTTCTTTTCCCATTCCTGTGGCGTGAGTTATCACCGAGCCGCGGAGTACCGGACTTTGCACGGCAAAATCAATCAACTCAATCCACTGCTTGGAACAGATAGGCGTCGTGTGCCAAGGGACGATCGCGCTATTGCCGTAGGACCGCACCATTGCCCTCCAAGGTGCTTTTGCCCCCGCCGCCATCCCCTAGCCCGCCATGCATTCGCATCCTCGGAGCCGCAGCAGAATGCTACGGAGTATTGGAGTATTTGCTTATGCTCGGTTAAGCAGATACCCCGTGACTAAAATCTGACAGGGAGAAGGCAGACAATGATCAGCATGATAGGCTACCGTCTACGTGCGTGGGCTCTGGGCATTGGTCCGGCCCAGCGCTGCCAATCCTGCTCGCTCCCTTGCTTCCCAGGGACTAACTACATAAAGATCGGCTCCGTCCTCCCGCTCACGAGAGCTGACCGATGATCACCTTGTTGGATCTCTATGCCCACTACCACCATCGCTACCACTTCCCCGAAATCTCTCGCCTGCTCACCTCGCTTACCTAGTGTTCCCTCCATCTCATCTGACTCCTTTGTTAAGCCTGTGCATTGAGAGCCTTCATCCTGCCGAGGAGTTACACAACACGGCTGTTACACCATTGACCCTATCACTCTGGATCATCTTCTTAGCATCCAATCATATATTTGGGCCCGTCAGATAAACATGGACTCCTACTTCGCCAGTGCCCCGGCCGAAATCCGGCTGCTTATTTACAGCCACTTGTTCACCCACCCCAAAGACGCCGCCATTGAGATCCGCAACGCCGGCGAGAACCGGCTGCCGCCGACCCCGACGCGGATCCGCAGCCGCTATCACGTGCTGGAGAAGCAGGCCATGCTGCAGCGCCGGTGCAGCTACGAGACCACGTACTACTACCACCAGCCGCAGTCCCCCCTCCCCTTCCACCAACAGCAACGCTACCTGCCCGAGCCTCCCACGGCGGCGGCGGTGGCGAAAGCGAAAGCTGGAAAGGAAGAGGGGAATGACAGCAACAACGCCAGCAACGATGATGATGAGTTCTACATCTGCGCGGCACTGATGCGCGTGAGCCGCCTCGTCCACGAGGAGACCTCCCACCTGGTGTACGCGCAGCACGCCTTCGACTTTGGCGCCGACATGGAGGCCGTCGAGCCCTTCCTGTCGGACCTGACGCCCGCCTCGCGCGGCATGGTCCGCGCCATCTCCCTCTACAAGCACGGGCCCGTCGTCGGCTACGGCTTTGACAGCGACCGATGCGAGTGGCGGTCCGTGTGCCGCTATCTGTCCAAACTGCTACCATCATCTTCTTCGAGCAGCAGCAGCAGCAGCAGCGACGATGACGGGAAAAGCCAACAACAGCAAAAGCAAGTGGAACAGCTCCAGCGCCAGCAGCACCAAGGCATCCGCAAGCTGCGCCTCGTCATCCAGTGCGGCAAACCCCCGGCCTCCTACAGGTCCTCGTCCTCGGCCGCCGGCCACGCCGGCCCGCCGCGCGAGATGTCGGCGGCCGACTTTCAGCTGCTGACCGACATCAAGCACGAGAGCCTCGACTGGGTCGCCGAGCTCGCCCGCGTCGGCGGCATCGAGGAGCTCGAGATCGTGCCCCACGTCGTGCCCTGCCCGCCGCCCGCGTCCACCACGACGATCCTCTTCGCCGCGCTCTCGGCCAGCGTCGAGCGGGGGCTTGCTGAGTTCTTGCGGAAGCAGCTGAGGTTGGTGGATTGAATTGGATTGACTTGATTGGTGAGGCGAGGCTAAGCTACGCTGAACTGCCTTTTATCGAACGAAGCCCGTTTCGCTTCTTCTGGAGTTTAGGGGAAGATGGGGCACTTTCATTACAACTTAGAGTGAACCGGGTTGGGATTTCTCATTGTTGGCGATCGGGTTGAATTATTACATCCTCTTGTTCAGGATGTTTTGACGATGTTTCATGACATGTATATACTGATAATGTTTGATTTCCTTTGCGGCGCGCGACGCCGTTGAGTCTTATGTAGTATCTATATCTATAACTTGACTTTCAAGCAGTGGCCGGATGCACTTCAAATAATTGCTTTGTTTATACATCTTGAGGTCAATATGTGACGTCGAAATCCACACCAGATACCCTGGTACAAAGAAACCCATCCAAGTCGTACTCGACCCTACGTACGATGCTACACGTCAACCACTGCGTGAAGAGCAGTACCATCGAGTGTTAGATAGCCTTCTCTCTACCAACCCAGCATCAATCCGCTTTGGTAAGGAGAGTTAACATGTAATTCAACAAAAGATCAATAATTTCCCCCTATGCGCCAAGTAATGCATCTTGTCCCTCGCAAGCTTGACTACGAATGGGCCTCTTTTATACATCACACCTTCAAGAAGGAAAAGAGATAAGAGAGAGAAGGGAATACTAAGAAGGAGGCTTCTTCTCTCGGACCAGCACCTTGGCCGCCTCCGATATGATCTTCCCCGTCTTATCCGTGATATCCTGCGCCAGCTTCAAGTCGCCCGAGTCCACCGCGTCCCGGATGGCCGGGAAGTACGCCTCATCGTACCCCGACCACAACTGCGGCCCAAAGACGACGTGGACGAATTGTGTCCGATTCGGCACCTGGGTGATTGCGTATTAGTATTGTAGCAAAAAGAGAAAAAGAAAAGAAGAGTCAACGACTTACCCCACCGCCATACTCAAGGTCCAGCAAAGCCGTCTCAAAGTCGGCCAACTTCGAATTGTACGCCGTCCGCAGCCGCCCCAGCGAAGCCGGCTCCCACCCGTTCGCGTTGGTCACGTCCTCCTCCCACTTGATGGCCCACAGCTGCGCCTGCATGACCGAGTTCTCGACCTCGTCGATGGCCCGCTTGACGGGCGCGAGGTCGAGCTTGACCCCCCGGGCCTCGCACCACTTCCAGAGGTCGCCGAGGTAGCGGCCCAGCGCGCGCGCGTACGCGCCCACGTCGAACGCCAGCACGGGCCGGTCCGCGAGCTCGAGGATGAGCAACCCCAACACCTGGCCCAGCAGGCCGTGGTAGACGAAGTCCGGGTCGCCCACGCGCGTCATCCAGTCGAAGTTGTCGTAGCTCGAGTGGTAGGGGAACCGGTCGCCCTCGAAGCGGATGTCGAGCGAGCTGGTGCCCGCCATGTCCTGGAAGGCGACATAATCGCTGCCCGCCCCGAGCCCCTCGAGGCGCGCCCGCTTCTCCTCCCAGAGCATGCGCAGCGACGCGTTGCGCTCCGGGTCGTACACGCGCTCCAGCACCTTGGGCAGCACGGCCTTGAACATGGGCGAGCCGGCCGCGGCGAAGTCGGCGCCCGTCACGGCCGTGTCGAGGTTGATGTAGGCCCACGCGTCGGCGCGCAGCGCGTCGAGGTTGTTCTCGACGTACTCGGTGCTGCCGATGAGGTTGTACTCCTCCGCGTCCCAGCTCATGAACTCGATGGTCCGCAGGGGTCGCCAACCGCGGGCCAGGAGGTCGCCAAAGACGCGGGCCACCTCGAGGAACACGGCTTGGCCGCTGCCGGGATCGGTCGCGCCAAAACCCCACGCATCGCGGTGGCTGCCGATAATGATGCTCTTCTCGTTCTGCTCAATTCCCACGATCTTGCCGTAGATGTTCCAGATGGGCTGCTGCTCATTTTCATCCTGCTCGTTCTTCAGCCGGACAATCGGAGACGACGAGTTGCCCGACCACCATTCGACGTCGGGCACACCACCGCGCCAGTCGTCCGAGCACGGCTCCCCGAACCCCTGGATATGCTGCAGCAGAACCTGCGCGTCGCGCCAGGCCAGCGGAAGGCTGGGAATCTGCACTAGGCCCTTGGTTTGCTTCGGTGTCATGCGAGGCTGCCCCTTGGTGCTCGCCCAGCCGGGCGTGAGCACGTCTCCGACCACCCAGCTCATCAAGCTGACGCCGCCCCGCTGGACGCCGTCCTTCGGCATAAACCGCCCCTCCGGCGCCGTCTCGCCCTTCACGAATCCATCATCGGCAGGGTCACTGTAGATGATGCAGCCAGCAAATCCAGCAAGCTCGGCTGCCTTGATCTTCAAAGCCCGGTCGCCCTGTGTGCCGTAGTACCGTACGAGGGCGATGGCGCCCTTTGTCTCGATGCCCTTGTCCTTGAGTTTCTGGAAGTCCTCCCTGCTGCCGTAGTTGGCGTAGATGAGAGGGCCCTTGACGTCGCCCGACTTCGAATGGCCGTGGAAAGCCAAAGTTTGCCTTCCGGCGGTGGCACCGCCGGTATCGTCCTCCTCCAGCTTGGCGCCCCACTTCGCCTTCTTCCCATCCTCCGACATGATCTCGACCGCCCGGCCGTCCGGTTCCGGGTAGTTCAGATATACATAGTACTCGTCAACGCGGACGTCCTCCAGCCCGCTCTTCAGCATAGCGCTGCGGACGTCCATGGCCAATGCGAAATCGCCTTCGGTTCCCGCGATGTGAGCATAGCTGGTGAAGTGTTCCAGGGTGTCGCGCATCCGCTCCTTGCTGATGGCCATCTGCACGTGCGTCCGGACGCTCTCCGGGTCGAACATTTTGCCACCCACGCGGCGGGAGAAATTGGCGAACATGTCGCTCACGAAAATCAGATATAGGAAACCCAAAACGAGGAAAACGGCCAGCAGTCGTCCGATGAGTATAAGGAGGGCGGCGCTGTCGACGCTGATCTTTGGTAAACTCCACCTCCTCGCATTGGAACTCGTTTCCTGGTTGCCGGGTTCGGCCCTGGACTCGGTGATGCCATCGGTCTGTCGGGGGAGGCGCACAGTAAGACGCGGTAGGCGCCATCGCCACTTCCATTGGGGGAGGGAGAAGTTGATGCGTTTCCGCCATAATGACGAATTGCTGCTGGAATGGGAGCCGTTCAATGGGTCCTCGACCTCCAGCTCCTGCATCTCCCGTCGCATCTGGACATCTTCGGGCGCATCGTCGTCGTCATCGTCGCTCTGGAGGCTCCAATTCGACTCCTCATCGTCGGTCTCGACATGGGGCGGCCGGTAGCCGGCAGGTAGCCGCGGCCGTTGACCGGCGGACGAGGTTAGGAGGGACTGGGCTTCGGTTTCCGCATCGGGCCTGAAGTCGGCGGGCGAGCGCGGCGGCGGTTGCCAATCGTTAGTGGAGGCGGAGCTGTGGACGGCCTCATCGTAGGTGGGAATGGGCGGCGCCGGGGTATAGTGCGACTTGTCGTCGGAAGGCATCGTTACGAAAGGGAATAGGAAATCATGTGGTGGCGGTGTTGGTATTGCTCGTCACTCGACTCGTCCTAGGGAAACAGGCTGTGTAACGTGAACAGACTCGTGTGTCGTGGAACAACCGAATGTGGCGAGTACATGTACATGGAAAGTAGTAGTAGTAGGTGTCCTAGGTATGCAGTTGAACGAGCGATGTATGATGATTGATTACGAAGCGATAAGGAGTGAAGGGTTGGAATAGACCAAGAACAGAGTGGTTCATCGACAAAGCAGCTCATCCAGTCCAAGCCACCAGTGCAAGGGACAGCGAACTTCGAAATGTCAAAAAGTTAAGCTAGGAGGGTAGGGGTACAGCAAGTAGGTTAGGTTAGATTATTAGGTTGGCAGTCCTACGTAAACGGGGGGGATTGTCGCTCCATCGAACTTCGAATCGGCGCTGAATTGATGGATGGATCAATGGATGGAGTGAGTGTTCGTAATTACTTGGAGACCTCAGCAATCCGCACAATCAAAGCCCACGCGGCCACTTCTGACGCGGGTTCTCCATTTTCCTGTCCATTTTCAGGGCAATTCACTTGCCCAAGGCCGTTAGTCAGCGCCTGAGCACAGCCACGGGGGGATCCCTTGGCGCTGCATAACAGCGTAGCTGCAGCTGCATCCGGCTTTCCGGCACAATACGGAGTACAGTACATACATTGTCATGTTCATCTCATAGGCGTCTGTTCTTATCAAAATGCTCACTTTATCAAGCAGTACTTTGTAATTATAGATATATACGCATTGGGATGAGAGGAAATAATCATCTGTTATTATCGAACAGCTATCTAGAGGGACTTACCACACTTCAAAGCGAAACATACAAAAGTAAACTAACCCAATCCACTCTCTACCCTCCTCTTACCCTATCCAGTCCATCCCAATCCATCACCCTTTTGCGAAGGCCGTGAGGAGATACCAAATGTACTTGAACTGCGGCAGAGGAATCATGAGGTAATACCACTCGTTGGCGTACTGGGCGCGCGTCACGTGGTTGGCCGACATCCAGATGCTGGCCTTGTGGCCCTCGGCCCCCATCACGAAGAGGACGAGTACCGCCATGACGGCCACGATGATGCCCCTGTAGGTCATCTCCCAGTCTTGGTCTCCGTCTCCGGCTTGCGTCACGGGCAATCCTCCTCCTCCTCCTCCTCCTCCTCCTCCTCCTCCTCCTCCTCCTCCTCCTCCTCCTCCTCCTCCTCCTCCGCCGCCGCCGCCGCCGCCTCGCCCAAAGATGTTCGCGACATTGTTATAGATGCTGCTACGTACCGCACCGGGCACCGCCTCGGGGCTTCGCGGCGGCAGTGTGACCTCGCCCAACGTCCGGGTCGGGCCCACCGTCGCGTTCGTCGTAGTGGTGGTGGTGGTAGTCTTAGCAGCCTCAGCAGCCTTGACAGCATCAGCCCGCGCCTCGGCAGCCTTGGCAGTAGCCTCGGCAGCCTTAACAGCAGCCTCCGCAGCCTCAGCCTCAGCCTCAGCGGCAACGGTAGCGGCGTTAGCTGTCGCGAGTTCCACTTGCAGTCTGTCCACTTCCAGACGCGAGTTGTCGGCGCGCTGGTCCGCGCTTTCGTAGGCCCCCTGCCACTTAGCGGAGTCTCGTTTCGACTCCGCGAGATCCTTGGACACGGCGTTGAAGTTCACCTGCGCCTCGGCCCAGTACTTCTGGTACGTCGCGGCCAGCTCCTCCGGCGTCTTGTTGGCCATCTCCTCCTCGTCGGGAACCTCGGACAACGTCTCGAGGCTGTTGCCTTTGCCTTCGCCCCCAGCGCTGTCGACTTTTCTGAGGGACTCCACCAGCTGCTCGTTCAGGTCTTGGAGCTCCTTCATCTTTTCTTCCTGGTGCTATCCACCGACTTGAGGTGTCCCAAGGCAGCACCGTTCTCCTGGATCTGGTCTTGGAGCTCCTTTATCTTCTCGTCCTTGGTATCCTCCGCCGACTTGTCCTTTTCTAAGGCGGCATCTTGCTCTTTGAGCTGTTTCTCTAAATCTTCCTTATCGAAAGTGAGATCCTCCACATGTCTATTCTGGGTGCCCAACATCTCATTCAGCTCCCTCTTCTGTTCCAGGGCTTTATCTAGTTCGGCCTCGCACTTGCGATACTTCTCCCCAATTTCCTTTACCTCCTTTACAAGCTCTGAGTTGTCCGGCTTCGCAGCTGAAAGTTTCTCCTGTTGCTCCTTCTGTTGTTTCAGGGTCGAGCTCAGCTTGTGGTTCTCAGCCTTGAGCTTTTCATGGCTGGCCAAGAGTTTCTCGCGCTCCTTCTGAAGGTCTCCTAGTTGCTTCCCGGCGTCACCTGCGGTCGCCTTCTCGGCCTCGCTGTTCTCCAGTCGCTTCTCCTGCTCCAGCACGATTTTGTTCAGGCTCTTGTCGCTCTCCTTGAGTTCCTTGCAGCTGGCCAAGAGCTCGTTACGCTCCTTCTGGAGGGCTCCTAGTTGCTGCTGGGCGTAGCCTGCGGCGGCCTCCTTCTCGGCCTCGCTGCCCTCCAGTTGCTTCTTCTGCTCCAGCATGATTGTGTACAGGCTCTTTACGCTCTCCTGGAGTTCCTTGCTGCTAGCCTTGAGTTGGTCGCGCTCCTGCTCGAGATCCGCCAGCTTCTTCGCGGCGTCTCCGTCGCCCTTCGTCTTGCTGGTCTCCTTGGCTTTGACGACCTCATCGTGCTTCTTGACGAGCTCCTGGTGCTTCTCTTGGATGCTGATGGCATGCTCCTGGTGCTTTTTAGCGTCCTGCTTCGCGGCGGCGATCTCATCGTGGAGGTTCTTCATAATGGCCTTCGACGCGTTGGTCTGCTCGCGTTCCCTCGACATATCCTTGGTCAACTCGTCCATCTTGCTCTTCCCGGCGGCTATCTCGGCCTTGAGATCGATGATCCCCTTCTTGTCCTTCTCGGCTTGCTCGCTTAGATTCTTGATGGTTTTCAGGTTCTCGGCGTCCTGCCAGTCGCTGCGAGCTTCGGCCGCCTTTTCCTCCAACCTCGTCGCTTTCTCTTCAGCCTGCTCCCAGGCCTGATTGGCGTTAGTCAAGCTCTCCTTCTTGTCCTCAAGCTCTTCTTTTAGTTCCACGATCTTCTTCTTTGCCTGGCCAAGCTCGGTATTCGTTTTGTCCAAGTCCTTCTTCTGCTTGTCTAGTCTCGACTCGAGGTCCTTCGCTTGTCCTTGTGCTGACCCGCGCCCTTTATCTAGATTTTTAGTCTTTTCTTTCTCCGCTGCAAGCTCATCTTGTAGCTTCCCGCGCTCCTGCTCAAGGGTGGCGATCTGATTCCAGTCTTCGTTCCTGCTCTCAGTTATACGGTCAATTTTTGCCTTCAATTCCCCAAGTTCCGCGACTTCGTCGTCCTTTGCTGTCAGTCGTTCCTTCAGATCATTGACATCGCCCACGAGCTTTTGGCTGTCTTTCTTGAGCTTCGCGTTGTCCTCCTGCAATTCCTTATCCTCCTTCCCCTTCCCCTTGGATTGTTTCTTGAGCTGCGCCAGCTCCTTATCCTTCTTCTGCGCCTGGTCGTTGAGGACGGCGCATTGCTGGATCGCCATGGCCGCCGCCTCAGCCGAGGCGTCCTTGTACTGCTTGAACTCCTTCTTCTTGAGGATGACGTCGAGCTCATTGTTGAACTTCTCCTCGAAGGTGCCGAGGAATTTGTCTTTGCCGGGCGGCTTCTTGTTGGCGAGCGACGGGAGCACGGCGTGCTCGTAGAAGGTCATGTGGATGATGCCCGTCATGGTCGCCTTCAGGTCCGTCAGCCCCTTGTTCTTCAGATGCTTGCGCACGTCGGCCATCGGCTTGAGGCGGCCCTCGAAGGCCTTCCAGAACTCCTGCGTGAACTTGGTCTGGTCCTGGTCCAGCTCGGGCTCTTTCAAGAGCTTCTCCACGATGTCGGTGCCGGCCTTTCTCAGCTCCGCCACCGTCCCGGCGAGCTTGTCGTCCTTCCTCTCCAATATAGTTTTGGCGACTTCTTTCTTGAATAGGTCCATGTAGGTCTTGTTTTCAAGATTATACTCGGCCCCCTCCCCGCCGGACGAACCGGCCCCATCCGGTGATGTGGACATGGTAAATGGGACGCTGTTTTCTTATTTCTTGAGGCTGGTAAAATTTATACATAAACGATATAGGGACACAGAAGAGATATGCAAGTGTTCGACTATGGCTACTTGGGTTATGCCAAAACGGATTTCCTGGTCACGAAGGTGATGGAGAAAACCTAGAACTCAATTGCACACTGCGCATTTGCAATAAGTTCACCTCGATGGGCCCCTTGTTGAAAGGCCACGAGGAAACCTTTGTTGGTCGAGTTGTAGCTGTATGCGGAAGTAGGAGGTGGTTTTCATTGTCAGGGGTTTCTTTCGGATGGGTGCACAAAACGCCGAGGCTGTATAATGAGAGGATCATCGTCAATCGAATCCACACCCAGCGAAGCGCTGAACGCAACTCCGACAAAGATGGTTCTGAGTCAAGTCTTTTGTCGCCCGGTTACGAAAACGTAGAAGCTGCCTCACCAACGTTTCGAGACAGAGCATTCCGTCGTGTAGCGGCCCCCCTTTTCGGCACTAAACACCACTTTATGCCAAATATGGGTAAGTATGTGAGGAATGCCAGGATCTTTAAAAGAAACATAAGTGTGGGTGTTTTAATGATTAAGTGATAAGAGAAAAGATAGAGAGTTGAACTTGTCTTTCCATGGGAGGATTGTGGAATGCTCCGAAATTAACCACGAGATGGGCACGCAGGAGCTTGGGAAACTCGAGGGGATAATTATGAATGAGGTTTCTTTGCTCATCATATCAGACCTAACTGTTTTCGTATCCAAGAAGTCAGTGTTCATAATCTGACATTGCAAACATACCCGACAATTATTCCATATTAAACCACGTTTTCCCGCATCTCAGCACCATTAGCCCCTTTTATCGCTTATGACCAGCCAGTAACCTAAAACCAGAGCACAAGGTAAATACTTAATCTATCAAAATAGGCAGCAAAGGACAGATGAGTAAAATCCTTCTGTGGCGGGTGACAGGTGGGCAGCAAAGTACAAACAGTCCAGAACCGACCTCCCGGTCATGCTTCAGAACACACATGGCCAATCTGTGTATTCTGGCCTCTATCCCTCACCCCTATTAGTCATGGATCTGGCGATGGATGGTACACCTAATGACCTGGTATTAGCGTAGAAAAAAATTGATGAGTTCGCCTGTTACTACCCTTTCTTGGTAGCAGTCAATACAGTCATTTGGCGAATCTCTTATGGTATTATATGGTGAAATATAGTATGTTACGGAATCTATTATACGGCGAGTATTTTACTTTTTGGTATTGAAAACACACTGCCCATACGCCTGCTGCGGTACGGGAATCAACGTAGGGTGTGCATCGGCACTCCCTGGCTCGGCTGCTTCAGCTGAGCAGAACGCGGCCTACTATTAAGGGAAACTGCATCGTCTGGCTTTAATTGAACGTATAAGTTTATGGAAGTGAGTGTGTATTTCTGATCATTCTGTACTACATCGAACTTTGGTGTCAATGGGGACTTATATCCCGCGAAAGCACATGCGGCGGTATTACCTAATCCTGGCTTCCCTGCCCTGCTTCAGTATGTGATAGATCTATTTCCGGATTTAAGCAGTGCCTATGCATGCCAGCATTGCATATAACCGTTGCAGCTGTAAATTCCCCCTCGCCTCTCTCCTGTCTTCTAGTTTACAAAGCGGCACGGTAGATGGCAAATTACCCCTTATTTTTAATGATAGGTGAATATACGATTTGCCAACAGCGAGCTTCATGTTGCGCAATTACTCTGTTTGCATATATACCTACACAAGGGGTATCCCCTTTTTGTTGTTTTATTTGTCCTAGTAGCTAGCACCATCTGAGACTTGACCTTTTATGTCGAAATATCTGCATTATTCTATTTCGGCGCTGATATTCCAGTGATTTCGTTCATACATAAACATGATACAAGATAGTACATTGTGTATATAATAGTGTTCTTCTTTCTTTCCCTTTTTTTAGTTCCGCGTGAGACTGGCGCTCGCGCTCTTGTGCTTCTTCTTCTTCTTCCCGTCCCTTTCATCGGACTCGGAGACGATGTTGGGGGTTGCCGGAATGTCGGGCCCAAAGGGGGAACCGCGTCATGCGCTTGGTCTGCGACTCGGCGTCCCACTCCATGTTGACCTGCAGGGTGCGCCAGATGCCCTTCCGCGAGCTGTGCGAGTCGGCGTCGTAGTCTCCCCCTCCGCGTCGCCCGCTGCTCGCGTGCCTACCCTGCCGACGCCGCCGTCGCGGCTCTTGATATCCCGATTTCCCATCTCCTCAAGCACCAGCGCCTCCTGGTCCTGGTCGTTGCGCGGATCGTAGTCCAGCACCGAGTCGTCGAGTCGCCTGTGGTGGTTCTTGTTGCGGCTGCGGCTGTTGGAAAAGAAGGTGCTGTTGCTGAGCTTCGAGCCGCCGGACGTTCCGCCGCTGAGGCCGTTGGAGCCCGAGGCGCCGGACGACTTCTCGCCATTCCAGACCTTGTGGAAGAAGGGCCGCAGGGTCGGGATGCAGGCGGCCACGATGACGACGTTCTGCTCGATGAGGCCCCAGATGACGAGGGGCACGACGTCGAAGACTGCGAGAAGAAGATTTACGTGTTAGTTAAAACTGTTTTTGTTTTTTGTTTTTGATAGAAAGCTCAGGGGGTGGGTTGCTCACGTGGATCAGTCTGGTCGTTAAAGAGGCTGAGGTAGGTCGCCTTGACGACGGTCACGATGGCCGAGAGCAGCGTGAGGCCCATCATGATGCAGACGCCGACCTTGGTGTTGGTGCGCATCTGGAGCTTCCAGAAGGTGGTGATGGGGACGATGGCCAGGACGATGTCGGTCAGGGTGGTGTAGGCCGAGAGGAAGTAGGAAAAGTCGTTCAGCACGTCCGGGCTCCAGCAGGATCCCGGCAGCTGCTTATTCCACACTTTTTCCGTCGGCGTGCACTGCTTGAAGACGATGATGACCGAGATCAGGGCCAGGACAACCTGGACGATGACCATGGCGTACAGGGCGCGCGCCCGGGCCGGCCAGGGGTCGAGCAGCCTCACCACCAGGATGGCGATGGAGATGTTGGGGAAACTGAAGGCGCCGATGTTGAAAGCTGGGCAGATACAAAACACATTCCCTTGTCAGCAGCTCTTTCTTTGCAATTCCTTGACGAGTTGCCCAATGTGGTAGGTTGTGCCCGGGAAGGGAGTGTTGAGAATCATAAACTTACAATAGCCTAGCTGTTGCCACATGGCAGTGCTGACCAGACGTTCTGGTCCATCGGGTTCCATTGCCACCGCTATCGTATGCCGGCCGAACCCCAGGGTCACAGAATACGACACGAAAGCGGAAGCAATTATGCTGAGGGCCTAATGATCGTGTTACGTGAGCAAATGTGACAAGTTTGTACAAACTTTATCCTCCGCCAACGTGTTTGTCTTTCTTTTCTTCTTTGTTTCTCAGGGTGATTATCAATAGGGGGTAGAATCCTCTTACCATCGACAGGAAAATGAAGAAGTCATCCCATCCAACCACTTTCGTGATGTGAGCCCGGGTGAAGAGTTTGAAGGACACGACGGTGATGGCGACGCCCGTGCAGATCCAGGCGACGAGGTTGATCTCGAGCTGCCGATTCTCGCTGAAGTCGACGTCGGCCTTGAAAGGCAGCGGCGGCGGTGAGCTGCCGGGGGTGGCGGTCCCGACATTGTCGAGTTACGGCTCCAAGGGGGGGAGGGGGGTTGTGGAGGTGGTGCGTAACAATCGAGGAAACAGAGCGAATGGGGAATCTTGGGCGGAGGGAAGGGTAGACTTCCTACTAGCTTCGCCCACACACGAGATGTGCGTGGTGCATCAGGTCTCACAAAGGGGATCCAGCTCGTTCTTATTGCATGAAGTCTAAAACATGCCGTGGGCCACATGCGAGAGTGAGATCTGACGAACTTACAATAATGAGGTATTGAAACCGGAAACCCCCTTTCGCCAATCTTGCATGAGTAAGTAAAGTTCCCGTATATGGTGGCAGGTAAAGACACGATCGGACGATGATTCATGGCCATGTCGCAACCGGATGTGTTTACCATGTTACGGTCGAGGGAAAGATTGAGTCTGGGTTTTCTACAGCGTTGCAGCAAACGATAGATCGGTTAGAAGGGACCCTGTTCTGTTGAGATCGATCCGGCCAAGACCTGCCAACTTGCTCCCTCATCGGTGTTTGAAACCCTTGCGTCCATGTCTGCCTGTACTCTACACTAGGATCCGTGAAAGTTTGTTATTCGACGGATACCGTTTCGGACTTCAGATGAAGTATCGACAGGCCATATTTGTGTAGGGAGTACATCGCCGGCCCATTTGAAACATAAAAAACAGAGAGGAATACCACCGTAAAAGATATGCAGCTGTTATACGTTTCAGTACGATAGAGGTATTGCAGACGCATGGAATGAATACCTGTACCAGGGCGGACAAAAGCGTGCCCAAAATTATCACTACGACTAGACCAATCAGATGTTGTTGAAGACGAGGTCAGAGGGATCCGAGGATGGCGTCTCCTCCCTTTTCCCCACTTCTTCAGGATATGAGCCAGGGGGAACCCGCGCATCAACCCGGCCGCTGGTCCCCGGGGTTTGCATGGTGAACGAGATTTAGTATAACGGGGGAGGGAGGGTTTGACCAAGCTGGCTTATCCTACAACCGGGTAAGAAGAAAAAAACCAAAAAACCTTTTTCCTACAAGGCAGATGAGATTACCCAACGGAGTACAGGGAGCATTGATGTAATTCTAATCGCTCCCTAAACATACGCTAAGCCCTAGTGACGAGATGAGATCGGCGTACGTATTACTGTATAGAGATGACGATTGGGGACTAGTCCGGCCCGTTACTGCACCAGAGGTGTTGGTTGAGCTCTCTGGTACTGCTCTAGGCGATGCACGTTGGTTGTTGGTCGTTCGACTAAAGCTCGGCGGCCCACCCACATCCACCGGTTGGCCGGAACGATTCCTTGGCGCAGGGGAAGCAGAAGGAGGAGTGGGCCGGGTAGCTCTAGGGCTGCAACGGCAGCGAGGTCGACGATGGTCCTAATACCTGGATTGCCCATGAAACAGGAAGCAGATAAATTTTTCTTTCATACATATAATACTATGTAGTATTACCCTACTAATATCCAATATAGCTACACGAATATGTATGCGGTACTTATACTGTACCATACGTCGACAGGCGATCCAGGCCACCGGGAACGCAATCTGGCCACCCAAGTGGACCTTGCACGAGTCGGTCGGTAACAAGCGAATGCAGCCCAGCAACATATACCCTGTGACACTAATTTGGCGTCGCCCGCACGGCCAAGGATCATCCATAGTATGGGGACATCATGGACGGACCCCCTCACATACATACGCACCGATAGGGCACGAAAGAAGTCGGGGTTTCCCTTTCCATTTGCACTTTGTCTGTGTACGTGTAAGTGGTTGCTTTAATAACGATCTTGAGCTGCTACCGCCTACGGACAGGTTCATCCTTACATCATTGCTGCTTTGGACACCTTTTCCCAGGGGGCTCATATAAAGTTATTCTGCGTTCCCGATACTGTACCTGCTGAATAGCACTAATGCAGCGGTCACCTATATACTACATACAGCTTATCATAGTCACATTACTGTCTTAAACATGCAGGAAATGTCCCTTCATGTACGTGCGGTGCGGTGCGGTATGCAAAGCACCCGGTCCCTGTCACCTAACCCCCTGCGCATTTCAGGTTATCGTACTGTATCGCTCTTTTCCTGCTGCGATCCCCCCGGGGCAGCAGCCCGGAGATCCTCCTTTGATGGTCTCTTCGGCGGAGGTGGGGTTATGGCCCATCCCTCCAGGGATAGAGGGGCTGATACAAGCACAAACGCAAGCACACACACAGAGAGGAGGTCCTCTCTGGCACATTAATTCCAGATTGCTGCAGAAACAGGGCGACCAGTAGATCGAAAAGCGATCTCGAAAGGGGAGAGATACAGCCCTTATATTAACTAAGAATTGCACTTGGCGGGCGTCGGAGCTACTTGTATGCAAGCAGCCACGAAGTGACACGATTCAGGATTGACTTCCGTGTCTGTACATCATTACATTGCAGCATAACAACCGACGAACTAACCAACCGCAACCGAGAATAATGAGTTCACCGTCCGTTCCCGCGCTGCTCGAGCGCATCGCCGCGGCCGGCAAAGCCTACGAGCACAACCAGGAGTCCGGCTCGCGCGAGGACCTCATCGACCTGAGCCAGTCCCTCGTGGCCGCCCTCGAGATCCCCAGTGAATTCATCCAGCGCAGCTTCTGGTCTGAGGTAAGTAATAATAAACACCAGCTAGTGCTTTTTGTACTTATTGTATCATGCAACCGAGAACACTGTGCTAATACAACCCACAATAGCCCGCCAAATCCGCTCACATCCGCCTAGCCGTCGACGTCGAGCTCTTCCAGCACCTCCGCGACGCTGGTGCCGCGGGCCTCAGCCCAGCGGCCCTAGCCTCCAAGACGGGCCTCGACGCGCCGCTGCTCCAGCGCATCCTGCGGCACCTGGCCGCGACCAAAGTCGTCGCCTTCCGCGCCGGCCGGTGGTGCGGCACACCCCTGAGCGACGGCCTCGCCGAGCAGAGGTACCAGCACAGCGTCGCGTTCTGCTACGACGTCGCGCGGCCCTCCTTCGCCGGCTTCCCGGCCTACTTCCGGGCCACGGGCTACCGGCAACCGACGTCGCTGACCGACGGGCCCTTCCAGACCGCCCACAAGACCAAGTTGCCCTTCTTCGACTGGCTCGTCGCGACGCCGCCGCACCTCGCCCACTTCGACTCCTTCATGTCGGCGTACCGCGCGGGGAAGCCCAACTGGTGGGACTTCTACCCCGTGGTGGAGCGGCTGGCGGCCGGGTTCGATCCCCAAACCCACGGCGACGTGCTGCTTGTCGACGTTGGTGGTGGCCGGGGTCATGATTTGGCACATTTCGCCCAAGTTCACGGCTCCCACCCGGGCCGTCTGGTCCTGCAAGACCGCGAGCCCGTCATCGCGACAGCCGGGCAGAGCGACCGGTTCGAGGCGCAAGCGCACGACTTCTTCACGCCGCAGCCCGTCGCGGGGGCGCGCGCGTACGCTCTGCACTCGATCCTGCACGACTGGGACGACGCGGAGGGCGTGCGGATCCTCGAGAACCTGAAGCCCGCGCTCAAGCGGGGGGTACTCGCGCGTCCTGCTCAACGAGATCGTGCTGTCCGAGGACAAGCCGACGCTGGCCGCGACGTCCATGGACATGATGATGCTGGCGCACTTCGCGGTGCGGGAGCGCACCGAGCGGGACTGGCGCGCCATCGTCGAGCGCGCGGGCTTGCGGGTGGTGGCGATTTACAGCTACCCGGGCGTGGCGGAGAGTGTCATCGAGGCGGAGTTGGCTTAGAGCAGATAGATAGATAGAAACTTTGGAGTTGTGTGTGTTTGATTGCCTAGAAGAATGTTTAATAATAATAACATCTCCTCGCCTATTGGAAAGTGACTTGTTAGTCATGCCACATGGTCCTACTTTTAGGAGGTAATATGGTTGGTACATTCATGGACTTTGCCGAGGATTAGTTCCGTACGGGAGCCATTACGTCGACGCAAATGGCTCCTAAAGTGACGATGAACCTCGCTCGTTCTGCAGTAGTCTAACACACCACGGCTACGCTCCCGACGTCGTAAAGTTATTCGTCGTGTGCCGCGTCTGTAGTGATACTACAAAGCTAGACGCCACTGACTGCTGGCGGGAACGATGACACATCCCGGAGTCAGTGTGCACCACTCGCCGATAATCCTAAGCAGTAGCTGTTGCAACACGCATTGTCCCCCCTTTCCTATCATAGTCAACGAGGAAGTCACGGTCCAACAGCTGCTGAAGCCCACCCGCCCAGCTCAACCTCGAAATCCCTGTTCCGGGTGGCGAAACGGCTAACGAAAAGCAGAACCGGATACCCTCCCGAAAGTCGTCGGGCGCAGTGCCGTTGCCCTGATTCTCTCCAGATCAAGGTTGAACAGCACCCGGGGCCCAAGTCCTGTTTAGCTGTGCCTAATAATTACGTCAATCAGAACTAACAATAGAAAGTCTCGAGTCAGGCTCGAGTCACCAGGGCGCGTTTCATCTGAGCTGATTAACATAATATAAACAATAGACTTCAGCGACGCGTTTCAAAACCACCCTCGGCAATCAGCTACATTTCTAGATCAAGAGAACGCTCGGGCTCTAAAGCTTTATCTAATCAGATCACTAAAAACGGCTGACTGGCGATAATATATGACTCATAAGCTGCTAACTAAGTAGCTGAAAAGGGGCTGATTAGGGTGTAACCGACAGCATTGGTGCCTGGTGTATTAAGATAGGGACAGGATTTAATAACATCACTTACCTACAGTTTCTTAATCGATTTAGTTAGCGTCTTTATATGGTGATAAGAGTAGGATAGGATAATAAAAAGGCCACAAAGGCGGTAAGGGGTTCGAGCTCGAGAGAAAGCGTGCTTTAAGGGAAAGAAAGCGGATTAATTATATCGAGAGTGTATAACTCAAAGGATAAATCGAATTAAATAAACCGTAGTAGCCTTTAAGCTTAATCTTAAGTTAATAAGTAAAAGGCCGAGTAGAGCTTAGTATATTAAAATAAAAATAAAATATAATAATAAATAAATATTTTAAAGTTTTTTAAATAACTTATTAATTATTAACTTACCTTAAAGCATTAATACTTTATAATATTTTCTTTATTCTATTTTAATATAAACTTATTAAGTTACTTTAATTTATGTATTTTTAAAATTTAATAAAATAATTTTAACGCTTTTTATAAGTGAGGCGCTATAACTTTAAAGTATTATAATAGTAAGCTTATTAATATACGCTAAGCTTATTAAATAACTTATAAATATATTATTATTATAAAGCGGTTAAAATCTTTTATTTCTTTTTTAAAATATTTATTTAAAACTAATATAATATTTAAAGGGTTTATTAACTCTTTTAAAAGGTTTACTTTAAATTTTTATTAATAAAGCTTATTAATAAGCTAAGTATCTTTTAATTTAGCTTTTTTAACCCTTTTATATTAATATATATTAAATAATAATATCTTATTTAATTTAAAACCTCTTAGATTAGTATTGAAATATTATTTTTAAATATTAAGTTTAATTTTTATTCATTAGGTATTATTAAATAATACTCTTATATACGTCTTTAATTAAATTAAATCTATTTAATTATGAAAAGTTTATTATAACGTAAAATAAAGATTCTTTAAATTAAAGTAATTTAACTATTAATTATTTATTATAACGTGAAACTAAGCTATATTAATTAATAATAAACTAAGATATCGCCGCTATAATATATTAATATTATTAATAAATTTCTTATTAAGTTAATATTTACTTAAAAATATTTATTAATACTTAAGGCTCTTTTAATTAAATTAACTTTATTATATATTAATTTTATTTAAAAAACTTTTATATTATATTAAGGTTATTATAAAACTTTAAATTACGCCGAGGCTTATTATTATTACTTTAACCGAGTTAATTTTATTTTTTATTTTTTATTTCTATTATAAAAAACGAAGTGAAAAGTAATTTAATTAAAAAACGACGCTTGTATTATATTAATTTTAGCTTTTATATTATACCGAGGGTTTATTATTATTAAATAAAACTTTAAATTATACCGGGTCTTTAAAATAAACGTTATTCGAGTTTTAAAAAAAACTTAATAAAACGTACTTAAGTTTATATTAATAATACGTAAAAGTATTTATAATAAAAAGGGCGCTTTATTAATATAATAAATAATAATATTTAAAGTTATAACGTGGTAATAAAAGTAGCTAAGTAAAAGTAATTATATAATAAAGGTATTAAAGTTATTTATTTTATTAATAAGTTAAATTAGTTATTAATAAAAAGTATTTATATAAAATATATAAGAAACGTTTATTATTATATATTTAGTTTTTATTATTAATTCTTTTATTATTTAATTTTAATTAATCGTGTTTAATATTATTTAATTATATAGCGCTAAGTTACTTAATATCGCTTTATTAAATTACGTTTTATTTTATTATTATATAGTACCTTTATTAATTATTTAAATTTATTTATTTAATATTATTTATTTTATATAAGATTACTTTTAAATATAATCCGTAATTATAGTATTAATTATTATATTAATAATTATATAATATAATAAAGCTTATTATTATAAGCGAATTTATAAATATTATCTCGCGGGGTAATCCTTTATATTAAGTTTTATACACGCTTTAAGTTATTATAAAGTCGTATCGAAAGTAAGTTTAACTATATAATTAAACTAAGTTATAATATTATTTCCTTTTTTTATTTAATTTATTATTAAAATAATTAATTATTATAAGTATTTAATACGTGTTATTATATCGAGTTTTTATAACTTTATTTTTTTATTACTTTTTTAAAATTATTTATTTTTAATAATAATTAATTATATAAAAAAATCCCGGCTTAAAATTAAAAGCTTTATATTACGATCGGCGGGTTAATCCCTCGCGGTGTAGCACTTAAGGCGTAGAATTAAATAAAAATAACCGTTTAATTATTTCCGAAGCTTTTATTTTATAACGTAATAATTAGTTTAAACGTATTATAATATAATAAGTAAATATATTTATTAAATAAAAAATATAAGTTCGATTTTTATACTTATCGAATAAGAGCTCTCTTTAATTATTTAGGCAAGATCGCTAGTAAGTAAGCAAGGCCTTATACGGATTAGTTCTCTATATAAAAGCCTTAAGGTTTCTCTATACCGAGCTTAAGTAAATTATACGGTTATTAAGAGTTTATCGCCTTAGGTATAAGGGCATACCTTTAGAGAGGGGGTATAGTATTACGATCGGCAGGTTAGTCCCCCGCGGGGTAGCACTTAAGGCGTAGAATTGGATAGAAATGACCGTCTAGTCATTTCTGAAGCTTTTGCTTTATGGCGTAGTGATTAGTCTAAACGCACTGTAACACTTTACGGTCCGCTATTATGAATTTTCTTTACGATTTTAGTTTCGATATTATACCGTATTTTAGTTATACTTTTAAAGGGTAAAAATACGTAATAATAAAAGGCGTTATAAATTATTAAAAATATACTCGTGCTAGTTAATTATATAATAACTTAAGAGTTTTTCTCTATGTTTTATAACGAATTTAAAAAAAAATATATCGTTATTTAAAGCGCGAGGAGGCTTTAATTAAAGAGCGGTTTTTTAAATGCTAAAACGTTATTAAAAAAAATAAGCGAAGCTATTACTCGTTTAATTTATTTATAAAAATAAAAATAATAGCTCGTTTTTAAAACGTAAGGTTAACATAACTTAATTTTTATTCTTTAAACGAATTAAAAAAAAAACGTTAAGAGCTTAAAGCCGCTATAATTATTAAAATTAACGATGGCTTTAACGTAATAAATAAACCGTTCTAAACTTTTCTTTTCTTTAGACTTTTTTATCCTATTAATTATTATATTTTAAACGCTTAAAGGGCCATGTTAATATTTTTTAAATATTTTTTAAGTTTCTATATATTATGTTTTAATAAATGGTTTTTTATTAAACGCAATATTAAAAGCCTCGCTTTATCTATCGTCTATTAGCAATTTATTTAATTTTATATTTATATTAATTTATTTCGAGTTCTAGTTATTAGTTTTAATAATAAAATATAAAATATAAAGTATATCTATATTATTTTATATAGTAATAATTAATAATTGATTTTTTTTAAAAAAAAATTATAACCTTAAATAATTCGATTTTTTAGAGTTAATTTTCTATTTAATTATTTAATTTTAATATTTTCTTATAAAAAGTTAATCCCTTTAACTTTATTTAATCGCCGTATTTCCATAATTAGTTTTTAAAAAACAAGGTTTTATTATAAAATAATTTAAAGGTTTTTTAATTCTTCGAATTATTTAGTCGTAATTAATATTAACTTTTTTTTAAGGGGTTTTAACGATTTTTAAGTCGTACTTATAGTTCGTTCGAAATAATAAAATGTGTATAGTTTTATTATCCACGTTATTATAAATAAACTTCGCTATAAATAATAATGAAACTTAATTACTTTATCTATAGTTAATATAATAATATAATTATTATTCTAAGGTTTAATCTATTCGTTTATTATAGAATAATAAGTTATAAATAATTTTTAAAACTTAGCGATAAATAGTTCATTTTAATTAAATATAGTCGGGTTTAATAACTTATATTAATTAACGATATTAAGAAGAAATATATAAATTAAATTATTAATATTATTATACTTTATATATAATAAAAAATAACGTACTTTATAAGCGAGCTACGTATATAAGCGAGCTGCGTACTTTTAATTAACTTTTTTATAATTAATTTTATATTAACTTTTCTTTTTTAATAAGTATAGAATTAAAAACATAATAAAAAAGGTTTAATTTAACGCTTTCAGCGTTTTTAAAATAATCCGAAATTAAGTGTACGAAAAGCTGCAGCGATATATCATGTCTTAGAGTCGACGTTACGTAGCTGACGACGCGGAATTCGATTACGATCCGAAATTTTTATAAACTTTTAAAAGCTTTCTAATTTTAAAGAGGAATTAATTATTCGATATATTATTAATCTAAATACGCGATTGTTTTTTCTTCGGTTAAGTAATATAAAAGATATAGCGAATCGATTATTTAGTTTACGCGACGTAAAACGCGTCGGCGTTAATTAAGCCTTTAACTTTATACGATAATAATTAGACCTCCGGACGCGTTTTAACCGAAGAATTAATTATTAAAAAGTCTTTTATAAAAATCTTAACGCGTACCGCGCGTAATTTATTTTCGTACGGAATATAATTAATAAATATAACATATGAAAAGAAAATATATATAATTTTAATAAAACCGGGTTTTTTATAAATTAAATCTTATTTAAAATAATTGTAACTAGTTTTAATTAACGCGGAAAGCTTAAAATAATATAATAAAAAAACCGGGAATAAATTATAATTATTTAAAACGTCGAATTAAACGGTTACACCATCCCTTTATATATTATTTTTACCGGGAAAACGCACCTCTCTTCTTAATATAAAAACAGCTTATTATTAAAAAACTAAGTGATCGTAATTACTAAAAATAGCTAAACTATAAATAAAAGAGGCGAGGACTAGATTCGATATTTTAATTAATATATTAGGTCTTATATAGAAGGTTATTATCGCCTCTTATTCTTAAACGACTACGAAAGCTACTACTCGATAATTTTCGAGCTCTATTACGAAAAAAACTCGATTATTATACTTTATATATTTTCTTACTTATTATATAAGTTTTAATTTTCTAATATCGGTTATTTTTATGTATTAAAAAAAGCGTATAAAAAAGAAATTAAAAGTTTTATACGAGTATATATTACTTATATTTTTAAAGAAAACTTCTTATTAATATTTTTAAATGCGTTCTAAACGATTTTTATTACTTCGAATATATAAAGAGGCTTTTAAAAAATAGGATTCGTTTTATATAATTTGGAATATATTATTTTATAATTAGATACAAAGCTACGTATTTTAATGCTTCCGGGGACGTTTTCCGGCCTATTTATCCTTTAAAAATTAAAAACTTTAAATAATTTAATTAAAATTTAATCCTAAACTAAATATGTTCGAAACCGTATCGTATAATACTAAAATAACTTTTTAATATTTATTTTAATTAGTTTTAATTAAATCGTAAAAGTTATAACGTAAGTTATATATTAAATTACTCTTTTAAAAAGTAAATAAAATATTTAACCGGCGCCGCCGTACGAAAACAAAACGGCTATAAAATAAAAGATCACTTCGTATATAAACTAAAAAAGACCTATAGTTTTAAAAAGGCGTTAATAAATAGTTATAAAACGAATCGCGTTAAAGGAGTAGTTATAAAAGGACGTTTAAGACACGTTTATAGCGATATAAAATTTACGGAAAGCCTGGGCATAATATACGTACTTATTAAAATGATATAAAAACCTTTAAAAAATAATAATTATTAAATATTTAATTAATTATAAGCGTTATAATTAAATTAAGTTATAACTTATAAAGCTTAATAATAAAAAGTATATAGCTCGTTTATATACGTAGCTCGCTTATAAGGTACGTTAAATATATTTAGTAAGCTTATTTAAATTATTAAAACGTTGTCTTAATTTATTTTAATTTAAAGGTAATTTAATAAAACTAACTTAATAATAAAATTAAATATGATTACTTTTTATACTTTATTTAATAATGAAATTAATTATAATCTCTTATATAACTAGTATTTAATCACCTTAACTTTATTATAAAGACTATATTTATTAATTACTTTAATTATAATTAATTTAAAGTTTTTATATCCGAACTACTTAATAACTTATTTTTAAGTTTTAAATATACTTTAACATTTATATATAAAATATTCGTAAAATTCTTTAATAAATTTTATTATAATAATAAACGAGGCAGCTTTTTATATATAAACGGTCTCGTATTTAATTAATAAAATTAAGGCCGTTTTTTTTTAACCTTTTAAATCTATTTTTTATAAAATTATATTTAATACCTTATTTAAATATACCGCGATAATTTTAATTTTTTATTTTAGTTTTTTATTAATCAAATCTTAGTTTTAAGTAAGACTTTTTTATATAATCGAGTCGTTGGTTTAATACGTCGACGCGACGGTTTTTATTACTCTTTAAATAAATAATAATAAGCTTTAATTTCAAAAAGAATTTAAACTATTATATTTATTTAACTTTTTAATAGTAATAAATATTATAAAGTGTTTATAATCGATATAAACTTTTATTAATTTATTATTTCGTTAAAATAGTATCTTTACTTTTTATAAGTTTTAATAATAGTTATTAAATTTTTATTATAAATTTAATAATTAAACTTATATTCATTTAGTTCTTTTCAAAAAAAAGTACGATCGAGTGAGACCTCTCGTCATTATTTCATTAATTTAACTACCTTTTAATTATATTACTTAACGCGTTAGTTTCGATTTTAAATAGTTCTATAAGGTTTATTACGCGAAGTATTAATTCTTTAAAACTTCGCTCTTTTATATTATAGAAAGCTTTTACTATTTTTTATTTATTAAAAAAGTCGTCCTTTTTCGTTATGTTTATTAAAAGTGGCCCTATTTTATTAAATTCGGGCATAAAATTCCGGTAATAATTAATTAGTTTTAAAAGAAATTTAACTTTTATAGTGCTTATAAGCGTGGGTCACTCTTTAATTAATAAAACTTTTAAAGGTTTTATTCGAATTTCTACCTGAGATATTATACATTTTACGAATAGAATAAGTCGTTAATAAAACTCACTTTGCTTTAAATAAAATAATAAATTAACGCTTAATAGCTTTTAAAGTATTAAGTTACGTTGTTTTATATTAATTTTTTATTTTTAGAATAAATTAAAATATTATAAAGGTATATTGTAATAGACTTATTAAATTATTTATATAACGTAAAATAAAATTTTTATAATTTAAAAGTTAATTAATATAGCTTAATACTTAAAATATTTATATTTAATATAAAATACGATTTTTTATTTATTTTATAGGTTTTCGTAATATACTCTTTTAAAGATTATTTACATTCTTAATTAAATTTATTAATTAATATAAAAGAGAGCCTTTTTTAAAAAAGTATTTCGTAATTTTATTATATATAAAGCGGTAAGCTTATTTTTAATGTCTTATTAAAAACAGCTTTAAATTATTATAACATTTAGCTTAAGCTTTTTAATAATAATAAATACTTTAACTATTTAAGTTTATTAAAAGGCTTTTTTAAACCGTTTTTATTAATTAAACCTTTTTAATATATTTTATTACAGTTAATTTATTTTCTAATCAAGTTTAAAATTATTAATTTATAATTAAAATATTTTTAAAACCATATTATATTTTATAACGTTTATAACATTTTTCGATATTTATTAAAAAGTTCACGACTTTTTTTATACTTTTTTATTTTTATAAGTTATAAGTTTTTTATTAACGGTTTTAAGTTAATATAAAGCGTTTTTTCTCATTTTTATTCTAGTTTATAAAAGTTAATAATTTATAATAAAATATAGTTTTTTACGTTTTATTATTAAATAACACTTTAATATTAACTCTTTTTATATTTATTATTAATATAATATACTCGTAAATATTTTAATTACTCGTTATTTATTATAAAAACATTTATAACTTCGTTTAATATTATTCTTATATATTCGACGGCGTTTATTTCTTTATTAATACTCCTTTAAATAAGTAATATACTTTTATAATCGAACGTCGTGTCGTTATTTGTTTTTTAATAAAGTGCTTTTTAATATATTAACGAAATTGTTTTATACCTTTTTTATATAACGTATTAAGTTTAATATTTAAAATTTTAATTCGTTAAATAACTTAAAGGTTTATTAAGTTTATTAAAACTTATAAACGTTTTATAAGTTTTTAATAATAATAAAAAGGCTTTTTTATTAAATATAGACTTATATATTATAAAAGTATTAAACACTTTTTTATAACGTTTATAAGCTTACGATATTTTTTATGTAATTTTATTATAATTATTATGAATTATTTTATATTAATAAATATTTAAACTTTTTAACTACGTAATTAAAGTATAAGTATAAAATAAAACGTTTATTAATTTATTAAAAAAATATTTAGTTTTAAATTCTTTTATAAAGTATATAATATAAAAGTTATATATATAATATCTATAAGATAATTGTTTTTAACCTTTTAATTAAACTTTATAGTAGTAAATATTTAACGTAAGTGTTTTAAATCCCGGTAAGTGTTACGGCCTAGCTTAATTATATAGCTAAGACTTACTCTCGAAACGATATTAAAATAATAATTAATAACTAATATAGCCACCTCGGCTTATTACTTAAAAGATGTGGTAAATTAAATAAAATAATTAAATTAACTAAGTATTATAAAACTAAAAAAAGAATTACGTACAAATAAAATAACTAGTATTTAAAGATTTAAGATAAATTTAATAAATTTAAAAACGATGTCTAAAGATGTAAATAGATCTAATATATTTAGAAAATATTAATAAAAACGAAATTAACTATATAACAATAAACGTTTTTTAAACATTATATATAAATAATTTCTATATGAATAATTAATTTAAATATTAAATAAATTTATTAATAAAATAAATAACCTTAATAGTTTTATTATATAAACACTTTTACTTCACTACTTTTATTTTTACTTATTATATTAATAAATTATTTCTTATATAATGAATATACTTAAGTATATTTTATTAAATTTATTTTAAAACTTAAATAATGTTTATTATAATAAAAATTACTAGAGATAATTAATTATTCGTTAATTTTTCAGTTTTAAAACTTAACGATTTCGTTTTATAAAATCGTTTATTAATATATTTATTATATATTATTATAATGTTTTAATTATAGCTTTTTAGATTTAAAGTCTTTAAAAATCTATCCGGTTTATTTTTTATTTATTAAATACGTAATATACTTATTATTATAATCGATTATAACGCTACTTTTTCATAATTATTATAAGGGCATCCTCGCTTTAAGTAATATTAATATATTATTTTTTAAAGATTTATATTTTTAAGCGTAGTACTCTTATTTTTAATAACTATAATAAATATAATAAAAATTATTATATTTAATAATATAAAAAGTTATAAGCTCGTTATAATAATTATATATAATAATATTTTTTTATAATATATTAATATATTAACTTAAGCGTTTTATATTAATTTAAAATTAATTATTTTATTATTATTATTCGCTTTACTTTCTATAATAACGTTTATATAAATATGTATCGATCTTTATAACACGTTTTATATATATAAAAAGAAATTAAAGGTATTAAGCGGGCTAAGTTTATTTTTAATCTTTTTCTTTAACCTTTAATTATATATTATAATTTATTTAACTTTTATTTAATTTAATCGCGTTAGAATACGTCGAAATTTAACGGTATAAAAATCGGTTCATCTCTTTTACTTAAAAATTTCGAGCTCTCTCTCTCTTTATCGCTTTTTATTAAGGTTTTAAAAAAATAATTTAAAAGTATCCTCGGAATTATCGTAGCTTTTAAAAATTCGTTAAAGTTTTATTTAATATAATCCGATTTATTAATTGTTTTTTATAAACTCGTTTAAATAAAGTTTTCATTAAGCGAATACTTTTTTTTAAATAAAGCGGCGTAAATAACTCGTTAAGTAACGTTTTAAAATATCTTATTATAAAATCGTTAATAAGTTTTAACTTATATAAAGAATTTATAAATGTTCTCGCTTATTTTATTAAAGAATATTAATATATTAATATTTATACTTTATTTAAATACGATAAGGGTTTAAATAATATTAATAATAATATAAAAAAGACGTATATTTCGCGTAACTTCTTAAAATTATAAAGTATTTATTTTAAAGGGTTTTTAATTAAAAGCTTATTACGTTTTTTTAAACTTAATATAATAATAACATTATTTTATTCGAAATCTATACTTTATTTAACTAGCGTTTATTAAATAAAGCCACCATTATTATTATTATTAACCTTTATAATAAAGTTTAATTAAAAGTTATTTAAAGGTTTAAATAATACCTAGTTAAGATAAAAATAATTAAAATAAAGTAAACAACTATAAACGAATAAAATATTAATTCATAATATAATAATAAAGTTATTAAGGTTATTTATTTTATAATTAAATTAAGTTTAAAATAAATAATATATATAAAATATATAAAAAACGTTTGTTATTATATATTTAATCTTTTATTTATTAAGTTAAAGATATCGTGGATTCTTTAAAATCTCGACGGGTTGTATTCTTAAATCTCGTCGAGATCTAGATATTTATTACGTAATTTCCTTTTTTAATTTAATTTATTATTTAAGTATTATTTTAAAATATTTATATTAAATATTATTATAATATTAGTTTTAGTAATTAAATAATAATATAATGAGTTTTATTACTATAAATTAAGTTATATATATAAGCCGGCTAAGTTAAATTACGTTTAATACTTTATAAGCGCTTTTAATTATTATAATCTCGCTTTAAAAGTAAATATTAACCTTATCGTCGAGTTAAGTCGTAATATCTTTAAAGACTCCTCGTTTAAATTAAAACTTATTAATAATTTTATAAAAAAATTTCGTTTAACTTAAACTTTATTTAAATAGACTTATAAAAACCGATTAATAAGTCGAGTTATATCGTATAAAAACATAACGGATTTTCGAAATTACGATAATTTTTATAACGCTTTTAAGTTATTTTTTTAAAACCTCGATAATAAGAGATAAGTTAAAAAAAAACTTAAGAATTTTAAAACCGGTTAGCCGCTTTTTATATCGTATAATTTAAATATATTATAATTTAATTAAATTATATTAAAGTTATAAAACTTATAACGTAGTTTATTATTAAATCGAGTAAATCATTACATCGGCTATTTCTTTTATATTTTATTACGTTTATATAACTTAATTTAACCCTAACGCTTTAAATTAATTAAAATCACTCTTTATTTAATTCGGTACTTAAATTTATAGCTTTTTTATATGTTCGCGGATTATAACCTGTCTCGCCGTAAATATTATAACGCCTTTTACCGGTCGCCCTCCGTTTTAACGGACCCCTCGTTCCGTATTTATCAGTCGCTAAATGCTTCCTTTTTACCTTCTCGTTTTATAGCTCTTAAGATTCCTATGTAATAAGGGCTCTTTTAAGTTAAATACGTAATTTTTTAATTCTCCGGCCTTTAAAAAGTATTAAATTAACCTTTTATAAGGTACGTATTAAATTCTTTATTAAGGTTATTTTATATATTATTATATATATATTTTTAATAATTTAATTTATAATATTTAAAATTAATATCGGAAAGCTTTTTTAATAAAAATAAAGTATTTAGTTATTTATTAAAAGTTAAATAAGATTTAAAAGTTATAAATACTAGCTATCCTTAGACGCGCCGGGCTAGGTATATGCGTTCGAAAACGTATATATAGTTTATTAATTATTTTATTCGAGTAATAAAGTATAAAACTAAATACGTTAAATTTAAATTTAATATTACATTTTATATAAATAATGAAAAACTCTAGCTTTATAATATAATTTATTAACGTGTTAATAAATAGTTTAATTTCTTTCGAATAAATACTATTTAACAGCGAATAAAATATTATATTTAAAGGCTAAAATAAATAATAAAAATAAAGGTAACGTGGTTTAATATATACCGGAACGTTTTATACACCGGAACACCTTTTTAACTCTTTACTACTTTTATATAAATTAATTTAAATTATTCGCTATTAAAATCGCTACTTAATTCTACCTCTTTTTTATATATTCGTGTATTATGGCTTATCTCGCCGTAAATACCATAGCGCCTTCTACCGGTTACCCTCCGCTTCGACGGACCCCCTTGTTTCGCCTTTATTAGTCGCTGGACGCTTCCCTTTTACTTTTTCGTTATTTAAGGCGTTAGATTATACGGTTACGCCATCCCTCCGTATATTATCTTTACTAGAAAAACGCAATTCTTTTTTTAATACGAAAATAGTTTATTACCGAAGGATTAAGTAATCGTAATTATTAAAAATAGCTAAATTATAAATAAAAAAGACGAAGACTAGATTCGATACTTTAATTAATATATTAAGTCTTGTATAAAGGGTTATTATCGCTTCTTAGTCTTAAATAATTACGAAAACCACTACTTAATAGTTTTCGAACTCTATTATAAAAAGAACTCGATTATTATACTTTATATATTTATTTATTTATTAAATAAGTTTTATTTTTTTAATTTCGGCTATTTTTATATATTAAAAAAGTTATGCGAGAAAGAAATCGAAGGTTTTATACGGGCGTACATTATTTATATTTTAAAGGAAGACTTTTTACCGGCGTTTTTAAAAACGTTCTAAGCGATTTTAAAAAAGTTTTTAATTAATAAGACTCGTTTTATAAAACCCGGAATATATTATTTTATAGTTAAATATAAAATTACGTATTTTAATACCTCGGGGACTTCTTTTTACCTATTTATTCTTTAAGAATTAAATACTTTAAACAACTCGATTAAGGCTTAATTTTAAACCGAATACGTTCGGAACCGTATCGTACGGTATTAAAATAATTTCTCGACGTTTATTTTAATTAAGTTTAACTAAGTTACGAAAGGTATAACGTAAGTTATATACCGGCTCGCTTTTTTAAAAAGTAAGGTAAACGTATTACGAAAAGTAAATAAAATACTTAACCGACGCCGCTGTACGAAAAAAAGACGGCTATAAAATAAAGAATTATTTCGTATATAAATTAAGAAACACTTATAGTTTTAAAAGGACGTTAATAAATAGTTATAAAATAAATCGCGCCGGAGTAGTGGTTATACGAAAAGGCTTAAAACACGCCCGCGACGCTATAGAATTTACGGGTAGCCCGGGCATAATACGCGTACTTATTAAAATAACGTAAAAGTATTTAATAAAAACGATTTTAAATAGTTTTAATTAATTTTAAACGTTATAATAAAAGTAATTATATATTATTATATAACTTTTAAAAAAGCAAGAAATTAGACCGTATAAGGAATTAAACCGTAGGGTACGTTACCTTAAAATACATTAATTAAAACCGGATTTTCTTTTAAATTTAAAAACATAGTAATATTTCTAATAAATTAAGTAAAGAAATTATTATAATATTATATAATAATATAATAAGTGAAAATAATAATAAGAATATAAAATAAGTTTTAAAGCTTTTATTTTAATTAAAATATAAGAAAAATAAAAGTTTTATTATAAATAGTTTATTTAATTAAATATATATTTTAAAAACTATTAAATTATAAAAGCTATAACGTGGTTTTTATCAAGTCGATTATATTACTTAGTAGGCCACTCTTTTTTCGATTTACGCAATTAAACTTTAATACGTAATATCTTTATAACTATAATGTCGATTTAATTAAAAAAAGATCGTATCGTTTTAATAATTTAAGCGACGCGAGAATGTTTAAATCGAGTTATTTAAAAAGCTGTTACAAAAGTGTAAAACATTTACTGAGCTACTTTAAGCAACCGACTCCGCGGTATTAAACCTCGACGCGAAATCCGATATTTATAATATAAATTAAATCTAATTAAAAAAAAATGTTTCGTGATTATATAATTAATTTAAATATTTAAGAAATATTTCTTAATATTAATATTATAAAAAATATAGTTAATCTTTTTTTAAAGTCGCGCGGCGGCGACCGCGTCGATAAGTACTAAGCTAAACGCTTTATTAATCGTAACCCGGACTTTAAAACTTAAATTAACCGTCGATATAATTATTAAAATCTTTTTATAAAGATAGAAGTGTTATTCCCGGCTAGTTCGCGCTAATTATATATATTAAAACTAAATACGATATTTTAAACGAAGATATATAGAATTTTTCATAAAACTAGCTTTATAATAAATATAATTAAGTTAATATTTACTATAATATGCGCCGATCGTTATAAAAAAGCGAAATTAGTTTAATTTAATAATTAAGAATAATTAACGGCTATTAATTATATTAATTCGTAAAGTTAATATATTCCGCCGTTTTTAATCGTTTAAAATTAATATTATTTCGAAAACTAATTTCGAAAATCCGATTTATTAAATAATTAACTAATTAAACTAATAGCGAAACGAGCTTAAACTAAATTTAATATTTCGATAAATATATTAAAACGCGGACGAAAAGCTTTTATCGCCTCTTAATTTTAAACGGTTACGAAAACTATATTTCGGCCGAATTCGAAGAATATCATAAAAATAACAGCATTATTACGCTTAATATACGTCTTTACTCCTTTTACCTATTTTAACCTTTAACTATAATACTTTATTCGTGGTTAAAGTGTACTTATTTAAATAAAACCGAGCTATTTATTAAAACGTCGATAAATTATATTATAAAAGTAAATCTTTTTTATCGCTTTTAAAGCCGCGTATTTTATTATTTTTATGAAAAATAATATTAATTTTAAATTTAACGTATTTAGTTTAATACTTTACTATTTAAATAAGATAATTAATAAATTAAATATACGTTTTTAAACGCTTATATTTAGCTTGTCGCGTTTAAGAACGGTTAACACTTATAACCTTTAAATGCCGTTTAATTTTTAATAAATAATTAAATACTTTATTTTTATTAGAAATAAAATCTTTACTTATTAAAAAGCTTTATAATACTATAAATTAGATAATAAAAAGTATATATATAATAATATATAAAATAACCTTTATAAAAAATTTAATACGTATTTTATAAAAGGTTAATTTAGTATTTTTTAAACGTTAAAAATTAAAAAATCGCGCGTTTAATTTAAAAAAGCTTTTATTATATAAGAGTCTTAAAAGCTATAAAACGAGAAGGTAAAAAAAAGCGTCTAGTAATTAATGAATATAGAACAGGGGGTTCGTCGAAGCGGAGGGCGACCGGTAAAAGACGCTATAATATCTACGGCGAGATAAGTTATAATACGCGAATATATAAAAAGAATATAAAATTAAGTAGCGAATTAAATAGAGAGTAATTTTAATTAATTTAAAGCGTTAAGATTAAATTAATTTATATAAAAGTAGTAAAATATAAAAAAAATAGCTGACTTAATAATATAGTTAACTTAGTAGTAAACCACATTATAATATTAACTTTTTTAAAAACTATCTTTAAAAAAAATTATAAGCTAAACCTTTATAATTAAGCTACTTTATTACTATAGCTTATAATAAGGCGAACGTTAGCTACTAACGCTAACACGGGGAAATTTCATATTAACCTTATATATAACATCACTTACTTACGGTTTCTTGGTCGATTTGGTTAGCGTCTCTACAGCATTAGTACAGATCGCAGAAGGTCCCAGGCCTTCCGCAGGCCTTCCCCAGGCCTTCCCCAGGTCTCCCCCCAGGTTCGGGTAGTCCCGGTGGCTGTCGGGGCCATGCGCACCATTTCACCAGATACAACCAGCTCAACTGAAACGCGCCCTCTCTCAGGCTCCCCCGTCGCCGCCGCCGTTCTCGATCGCTCTGGATCCCGATATATACCCCTACCCCAACCAGGACCGGTCCGGTAAAATAGATATGAGCAAGTTGCCAGAATGATGCGACGTTGGCCGTCGGACAATAAGAATAAACTTTTCGTTTCGTACATGACCCCGACCTCTGCCGGACCCTCTTCCTCCCCCACCTACTCACTTACTTACCGACTCCGCTCCCACAACTACCGAGACGGCAGCGATTGATTGATAACCCGGAGAACCAAATCAATAATAAAGCACTGGATATAGCCAACCCCCTGCCTCGTCTGCGAGCCTCCACTATGGATCTCTCCAATGTCGGAGGTCTAGACCACGGCACATTGGGGGCCTCGGCAGTTGAGGATTTCCGCCAAGGATGCCCTGGAGAAAAGGCGCGGCATAGAATGATAAGAAGAAGAAAAGAAGAAGAGGGACGTGGCAAACTCTAAAACTTAACGAAGACCAGGGTCAAAGGGGATGGACAGCATCGTACCCCTCCCTATCTTCCCTTCCCAGATCCTGCAGCCCATCGCATCACAGGCATATCTCAAACATGCTCGATCAAGACACAGATTAGAATACCACCCACCCAATCATCCAGGCAGCCTAGACAGTCGCATTATCATCCCTTGAATGTTCGGTCTCTGGATGTTCGGTCGTCATTCTACGTCTTCATACCACAAAGTGGTCAAATTCGCTTGTGCAGAGAATGCCATCGCCGGGCATACCCTATTGACCTTCGCTACACACGAATGTATGTACAAAACCCGATAACCGCCGCTGTCACCGTCGAGATTAAGCCTATAGGAGGGAGGAAGCAAGGAGTGGGAGTGCCAGCTCTTTCTCTCACTCTCGCTGCAGCCCTTTTCAAGGCCATAAGACTCAAAGGTGATCGAAATCGTAAAGTTCTGGTTATTATTGGTTTGCTGACGCTGATCTGGATTCGTACAATAATCTGTTCCCGTCCCCCCTCCCAAGGAGAGCCCGCAAGCTTATCTTCTTCTTTCTTCTCTCTCGTCTCCCCTTCCGCTTTGCTTAAAAAACTGAACTCATTTCTGGGGATAGAGCACCACACCCTCGTACCCCCTACCAGCAATGTTCTCGAGGGTGTGCTTGAAGTGCTTTTTGCTGCTCTCCACGCTAGCCGACTCCTGCTGGTTCGTACCCAGGTTCGAGTGAATGAGCTCGATAAGACCATTCAGATACTTCGTCGTGACCTGAGATTAGTTCATCGCATTAGTTACTGGGGCATCGCTTTGTAAACCGGGGAATAATCGTCTACTTACCGACTCGTTCTGCTGATCGAAATAGTACACATAGCGATCAAGGATCTCCACAAAGAGCTCAATCGACGTCGCTTGCTCCATGCAGCTGTCGGCCACACGGAGTGCGCGCTGTAAGCACTCGAGCACTCGCTTGCCGTCGCGGTAGAGTCCCTCTTCCGACTCGTCGGTCGCCTGGATGGGCGTGGCCCACCACAAGTGACTCGCCAGGTAGACGGCGCGGCACTGGTCCGGCTTCCGCAGGAGCTTGCTACCGTGCAGGGCGCATTTCGTGATCAAGGTGTCGTAGTTCTCCTTGCCGAAGTTCCTCGTCTGGTGAAGAGCGCTGGCAATAACACACACGGCTTGGAACTGTGCTTTCGAGTCGCTGATGGCCTCCTCGTATACTGTGAAAGCCTGCGCGAAGAACTCGTACGACACCTCCTCGAAGCCATTCATGTCCGCTGTCTGACCACATGCGGAGAATAGACGCAACGCGAGTTCGGCAGCCCCGGCTCCGTTTACCCTTGCGTAGATGCTCGAGATGGCAGAGTGCATGAACTTGTATAGCGCAGACGACTGAGTCTCCCAATTATCATCATAATGCTCGCGCGCCTTGAAGCGACGTGCTAGCTTCATGCCCGCAGTGATCAGCGGTGGCGTAGTTGTTCGGATGCGCTCGTTGCCCTCGCCATACACTTTTCGGGTCATCTGGAGCAGCTTGAACTGAGTGTCGTTATTCTCGCTGTCTAACAGATGGACGATCCTTGCTAGCCAACCCTGTTCCTCCATCGTGTCATCTGTCTCTACCGCGCGGCGTTGAGGGCCTCCAGGGTAACCAGCTGGGGGCTGAGAGCCTTCTTTGATCAAGACCTTCAGTACTTCCAACACGTTTTCAAGCTGGTCTGTCGTAGTAATTTTGGTATGGTTGCGGAGAAGGCTCTGTGCGACTTCGCCCGCCACGGCCCTTCTTGTGGGATATGTCTGCGACTGAAGAAGAGGAACATATGTTGGTAAGGATAGCGCAGTAAACATAGAAACATATCGCTTAAGCGGCGCCTGCAGAAGTGCTAGAAGGCTGGCTTGCGCTGGTGGCGAGTGCAGATCGGCGCTGTTGGCATGCTCCCGCACCTTGTGATTGGCGTACTCCAGCACTTGATCAACATAGTCGAGCCGGTCGGGGTAGATGTTGAGTGCCAGGTTGGTGAGCGATACCAGTAGGGCGATGGTGTCTTGTATCGGGAGATGATGAGCCGTGACGAGGTTGTTGACTTGATCAAAGAAAATCTCGTAGAGCTTGACATTCTGTGGTATGCCGCGCTCCTTTTTGGGCGCTGCCTCGTCTTTGTCCCCTTCGCCATCAACATCAACATCAACAGCTGTCGCCTCGGTTTCCGCGATTGATGGTGCCGTTTCTGTTTCCGACTCGGCAGGCTTGTCTTCCGTTTGTTCGGCAGAATCGCCGTTTGTTCGCTCCTCCCCATTCGTCCCTGGCGCCGTGGCCTCGGATGACGTTTCTGGTTTTGATTCCTGTTCTTCCTTGGCGAGCCTGACCTTCTCCAGCAGTTTCGAGAGCGCCTCCTCCTCCATCTTGCCCTTGTCCTCGTTTACTTCAGCTTGCGACTCCCGTTCTGCGTACGCAGACAGGCGGTCCATCAAGCCAATCACAATCGCCTTGACATTGACATGGGGGTTCAGCCGCGACACCGCACCCAGGAACTGGTCCAGGGTGTGAAGGTGGAATTCGTCCGGGAAGACCTGCGTAATGATCTCCAGCAGGTATTCCTGCGCCAGCACGTCGCGACACTGGACGACCTGCTCCAGCAGCGGACCCAAGATACCATTGCTGTACGTCTCCAGATCCACCAATTGACTCAAACGCACTATGTTGCTGCCAACAAGGAGTTGCAGTTCCTTGCGCTCTTTGGTGCGCTGTTCGCGTTCCTGGAATGACCCTGGTGTTGCAGTCGCACCCATAGCTTGTTCATTTCGACGAAGTTGGTGAGGATGAAGTTGATGGAATCTTGGAGGTTGCCTTCGGGGCCATCTCCTTCGCCGGTCGGGAGGAAGTCTCGGGCCTGGCCCGAGAGGAAGTAGCGGAGGAAGAGGCCACGGATGGGGTGTTGTACGCCACGACTCATATCCATCATGTCCTTCATCAACTCTTTGACCGGGGCCTCGGGGATGGCCATGTAGGCGGTCCCTACCGTCATCATGAGGTACAGCCGGGGAACAATATTACCCGCATATTGGACGAGCTCATACAGATCGGCGAGGTGGTTGTGTGGGTGGTTCTCCTTGAGATGGACCGAGAGGTAGCGGAGGGCGTCGAAGACGGCCATGTACAGCTCGTAGTATTGTTTGGGACCCAGACTGCTCGTTCTGAGTTCGCTGACGAGGGTCGAACTACATCACGGATCGAAAGTCAGCCAAGATAAGGAGGGCTCTGGTGGTGGTTCGGAGGCCCGGATTGATTCCGGGCAGCCACCACCAGACCAGAGCATTGTGACGTGCTATTGCACGAGGGTAGATAGGTAGTAGATAGCTGCATACCAGCACTTCAGAGCATCCATAAGCTTGGAAGGGGTGTCGAGACATTTGCGCATCAGCACTGTCTGTTGGCGCACGGCGATGAGGGCATCTTCGAGCAGTCGCGCCTGGTCCTCTGGCGGCGCGGGCGTGGTCGTCATGACGATTACGAGGGCTGGGCAGCGGGTAGGTAACGACGGCGATCGACTTCCTGGGCGAGATGCTGGATCCGACCATGCATTGGAGAAGGTGGAATTGGTTTTGTGTTATTACAGCTTGGATTGATTGTGTAAAGCAAATAGGTTGAGGCGTGCGATGCGCTGCTGGGGTTCCAATTGAAGGAAATCCGGGTGCCTTGAATGCAGGTCTCACTGGGGTGATACTGAACAGTGCCGCCTCTTTGGGGGACTTGCTTGAGGCTTGGGAGCTTCGTCAACCTGCCCCCAATCCCTGCTCCGGGTTAGATAGCAGGGGGATTGGGCAGTCAGCATAAGCCACAGCTCATTACATCAGCGTGCACGTGCACGGTTCTTCTGTTCTTCAGTGCACTCACTGCACATCCGCTCCACCACAAGTCCTCAGCAGGGCCGCTAGGTTACCGTTATCCGTCTCGTTGGTTGTCATCAAGTCAATGTCAATTAGTGACGCAGAGCATACATAACCTGCTGTTCTGGCGATGGAAAGATGATTTTATTCAATGATTAATTATATGTAAAATAGATTTAATAGTTAAGTATTTATGTGCTGTTGTTCCCATTATGTAGTCGGATAGTAGCTAAGGTTAATCCAACGCATTCTAATAATAAGCCCTGCTTGTTGCTGATGAGGGGGGCATGTAAATGTAAAAAGCATCCAACTACCAGTAAATGCCCTGCTGTTTTTTTCTCCTCAACGGGGAGAGAGACGACAAAGGAAAAAGCATAAGAAACCAAATTGCCCAGGGGTATACTTGCTCAACGCCAAAGTAAATGCATGCATCCATCACCATATCCAACGTATCGTGTCCACGTACCTCTTCCTTCATGCAGCCCGGTTAGTGTTCAACCTCTCCAACACAACCCCTTCCTCTTCTAGTATGCCGTCACTCTGCAACACAGCGACCTTATCCCCCTCCTCTTCCTCTTCATTCGTCTCCTCACCCCGCTCCTCCCTCAAGATCCGCCGCAGCCGGTCCCGAATAGCCGGGTCCTGCTCGAGCTCCTGCCACATCTCGAGGTGGAACTCCTCGAGGTTCTTGTCCGTCTCCGACCGCTTCCACGGCGGCCACCGCCACAGCCGGGCCAACATCATGTTGCGCTTGACTGCCCGGTAGACCAGCTCCACCGTCATCAGCAGCGCCACCACCACGATCAGCGTCAGCCACCAGATGCCGTCGCCCCCGAATGTGTTCGTAAATCCGCCCCGCACCGCGTACGGGCTCACGCCCGGGTTGTAGATGCCGCCCAGGAGGGCGCACCAGACCCACCATCCGATGGAGGTAATGGCGAAGCCGCCGAGGATAACCTTGGTTTTCGAATGGGTCTCCAGAATGCTGAAAGAGAGGAAGTGTTAGAGTTTAGTAGAACAAGGACAGGTGAGTAGGAAAACTTACAAGAGCTTGTAATTGATCCAAATCACATTCGCCGTAAACGCCAAATTCCCAAGCGCAAACAAGTTCTCATCATCCACCATCCCCAGCACCCCGCCATACCCAGCCCAGCAAGCGAACCAGACCCCCACGCCCTCGCACGCCGCCGCGACCATCCAGCCGAGGTACCTGCGCACATTGAGCCCCGTATTGCGCTGCCCGTACACATACAGCTCCGGCACCGCGAGCAGCGTCCGCGCGTCGAGGTCCTGGTCGAACATGGCCGGCAAAATCACCGCCAGACTGGTAAACAAGATATTAAACACCGTCAGGCTCGCCATCTCGTACAGCGACGTGCCCGTGTACCCGTTGTAGCGCTGGTACAGCGCCGTCGGCAAATAGAAATACATCTCCTTCCAGAACGTCGCCAGGATGAACTTGGCCGTGCGCACGTAGTTCCAGCGCCCGTGCACGAGCAGCAGCCGCTGCAGGAAGCGGAACTGCGCGATGGCGTAGTCGGCGACGCGCGCCGCTTGGAGGCCCTCCTTGCCCGAGATGCCGACGCCGACGTGGGCCGCCGAGATCATCGCCAGGTCGTTCGCGCCGTCGCCGATGGCGAGCGTGAGCGCGCCGGGGACGCGGTGGCGGATGGCCTTGACAATGTCCGCTTTCTGCGCCGGCGATGCGCGACAGCAGATGACGGAGTCGATCGTGGGGATGAGTGTGTAGAACAGGTTCCTCAGAATAGGAGCTTGCTCAACGACGCCAAGGGTATGGCCGTCAATGACCACGACACTGTGAATGCATCCAGTACGGATATCCTCCGCGATACCAATCATCTGTGCTTCGAGGCCGCCCTTGGTCGAATCCAGGATGAAGATGTCAGACCCCGGGCGACAGATGCGAGCCGAGTGGGCAATGTTGATCGCCGTCTCGCGCTTGTCGCCCGTGAGCATCCAGATTTTGATGTTGGCCCGGCGAAGCTTCTCGATGGTTTCCGGCACGCCGACTTGCAGCTTGTCTTCAATGGCCGTGGCGCCGACCAGGTCCAAAGACTGCTCGACCATCTCGCCCGCTTCTTCAATCAGCTCTTGTCGGTTCACCAGACTCGTCGTGGCATCGTTGTATACTTTGCGCCATGCGCGGTATTCGAGGGGCGGTATGAACTTGCGAGCAAACAGGAGGGTGCGGAGACCCTCCGAGGCAAAGTCGTCCAAGTGCTTGAAGCAGCGCGTGAATACGGCTGAATCGTCATTGATCAAGGGGTCGTTGAGAAAATCAAATCTATCGTCCTCCATAGGCGATGGCATCGCACCATGCACCGACAATGTCTTGGAAATGTCAAACGATACGGTCCTGACGCCGAGGGAGGGCCGTGGCTTATCCTCAGAATGTCGGAGCTTGAACATCTCGACGGACTGACTCCGCTCAATGGCCGGCCGCTTACTGGACAAGCCTGTTTGTGACGAACGCGCGCCTATACTCTTGCGACTGAGGGAAAGGCTGGGACGACCACCAAAACTGTTGCGTGGCTCTAGTTGCTCGCTTCGTCGCAGCATCTCGCGCTCCAGATCGGCACTCTTCCGGACCTCATTGGCCTTCTTGAGAGCCAGGTTCGCCAACTTCAGGCGTGGCAAGATAGCCGAGTCAGCGCCCTTGCAGATGAGGCAGATCCTGCCATCCGGGTACCGCACGATTATCGACATGCGTTTGCGCGCGCTGCTAAACTCAATGACATCGAGCAGTTCGTAGATTTCGGTCCGATCTTCGCCGCCAAACCCGGTGATCTTGAGCGTGATGGTCTGGGCCGAACGGTGGGCAACCAGATAGCCGAGCTCCTGCGCGGCGCGCACGAGCGCGAGCTCATCCGGCGAAGAAGCCTGGAAGTCCACCTTTCCGCCCTTGACCTCGGGCAGGCACGTATGGCACAGCGCCATCGACAGGATGTAGTCACGGGCCATCCTCGAGAAAGGGGAGGCGGGTCTCAGTCGAATGTATTCGAGGAGATCCACTGTGGTGGCATCTGGCTGTGGGCGGTCTGGCCGGCCAGTAGATCTCCATTGGGAAGAAGACCTGCGGCCTTGCATCGAGGGCCTTTGGGGAAATTCCGGGGAAGTGATAGTAATGGCCACTGGCGACGTGATATCATGCTCCTCATCTTCGGAGATGACCCGCGTAACTTCCCTGGACTTCCGTGCTGCCATTTTGCCCGACTCTCTCGTCACTGTAGGAACAACGGGTGTGGTTGGCTCCTCCTTCTCGAGGTCCATCTCGTGTAACCATGAAGTGCCGGCAATGCTCACCTTTCGGAACTTCATGACGTTCTCCGTCAGCGTACCAGTCTTATCGGAAAAGACGTAGCTAATCTGGCCCAGATTCTCCAGAATCGTGTTCGTATTGCACCGCGCGGGCGTGTCCGTGGCGTCGTCGTACATCTCGATGTCGTTGTTGAGCATCAGCATTTGTCCAATCTTGACGATTTCCAAGCTGACATAAAGAGCGAGTGGAATGACATTGTTGAACTGAATGGCGAAACCGATGATGATTTCCTTGAACGGCACGGTGGCATCCTTCAGATAAAACGATCTGCTCTCGTTCGGGTTCTTCCAGATAATGTAACCCATCGAGCACCCCACCGATAAGATAACAACATAGATCGCCAAGGTAATAACGATTTGGTTCGATATTCTTTCTAGCGCGGGCTTCTTGGCCTTGGGATGCTGGTTGGCGTTCAAGCGGATCTTGCACTCCTCGCCCGTGTTGATCACCATGCCGATCGCGTGCTCAGTATTTCTCACCGTGCTGCCACGGTACACCACTTCGTTCGAAGTGACCGGCATGCTCTTCCCGTCCACCGTCACCTTGCCCTCGAACCGGTAGAGATCCGGGTTGGGGTCCTCGAGCACAAACTCCCCGCTGACTCCGCGGAGAGCGGCAATGGAGTCGCATCCCTTGAAGGCACCCACCGAACCCTTGCTCTTCAGGTTTGTTTCGCCATCCAAGGCCATGGTGTCGATGTAGGCGAGCCCGTTTTCTCCAGTCGCATGCAGAAGCACGATATCGGCCGGTACCTCCTCGTCACGCGACAATCGAACAATGTCGCCCACCCTCAGGTTTCTCCACTGGATTTTATTCCATTGATAATCGTCGTCGAAATCGGGCGCTTCTTCTTCCACCTCTTCTTTGACCGCGGCAACTTCTTGCTCCGCTCGTTTGCCTCGCTTTAGCCACACCCATCTCGCTTTCTTCGGTGGAGGCGTCTCGTCCGGTTTTGGCCTGCCCAGCACCCGGGCAATGTTCGCGTTTTCCAAAGTATCCAGGCGATGTCGTTTGTAATCATCGTAGCCCTCCTTGAACACCGTCAAGAGCACGAAAAACAGCAGCGGCAGGATGGTCGTGAAATTTCCCGTCGTGCTCAGGCCCGGGATCGTCTGCGGAATACCGACGCAGAGAAAATAAAAGTTGGCCAGCCGCGTGAACTGGAAAATCAGCTGCTTCGGCAGGAAGTCGTAGACGTTATACCGCGCGGTGCGGATCGAGTTCGAGAGGAACGGGCTGGCCCGTCGCTCGTCGACCAGCGCCTCGCCGTGCTCGATGCACAGGGGCACGTGGCGCCCGTCCTGGGACGGCGGCAGGGGCTTCTGGCGCAGCACGCCCTCGAGGAAGTATTTCTGGTACCAGGCGGCCGAGTGGTCGGAGACGCACGCCCGGATCTTGTTGACGCGCTTTTTGGTGCGGGACGCCGCGGCCACGGCGAAGTTGCTCGAGGTTTTTTCGTCGGTATTTCGGTCATCCTGGGACGTATTCCCGACCGCTTCTCCCATCATCGCCGAGCTCGTCGCCAAGCAGAGCGGGGACAGTAGTTTCGATCGCCAATTGCCCTTCCAGTGTCCCAATCATTGGCGCAACCAGTAAAAAACTCTTGACGAGGGAAAAAAGAGGCCAAATGTTCGTTTGCTTCAGATCCCGGGAATGGATTTGGACGCGCGGGCCCAAGCAGGGGGCCCTCTGGGTAATGAAGTAATCGTCGATTCTCCGGGAAGGCCGGCTAGATTTGACCCAAAAACGAACGTGCGGATCGCGAGCCACTTTTCAAGGGGGGTTGACCGCGTCCAAAAGTAACTATCGCTCTCTCCAAAATACCCGGCGGCGACTGTGCCAAAGAATCTCAAACGAGCGTTGGACGAGCGGATGTAACAAACGTCCTCATCGTTAGTAGGTGTGTGTTCCAAAAGTTAACCTACACAGGCTCACAGGTAGGGTGAACGAGAGTGATGGGCAAGCGACCAACTGGAATGGGCGGCGGTCCATCCAATCCATCGCATTTGCACGGCAGGGATTGCTGGGATGGGGGATAAGGGAAATATTAATCAAAAAATGCGTGCCAAGTCCAGGCGATCAGGATTACAGCATAACAAGATAGCCCATGACCGCATCACTTGCCCAGTTGGCTTGTTTGGCCCGCTTGCCGCCTGCCGGGGACCCGTAAGGAACAAGAATATAGTCTTGGCGGGATGGCGTTCTGAAGTCCCATTGTCAATTTTGACAACTCGCCCGCCGCTAGAGGGCAAAAAAGCAGTGGTCCAAGGTTGCCAAGAAGAGCCATGCATGCAAGTGTAGCAGCCAGTAGGCAGCGTGGCGGCTCTGCTCGGGCTTTGCTGGGCTGTAATTACCTACCCCTGTCTCCGGCTAGCCAGCATGCCAACTAGCTCCTCCTGCCACTGCTTCGCTGTTAGAATAAAAAAGAGTTACTGGACAAAGAAATATTCAATGCATTACACGTGGGTTGAGTTGAGCCGATCCGACGTCAGACATGCATAGATAAGCCTCATCCATACGAGAGGTTCAACCCTACAAGAGCATGATTCGACGCTCCTCGTTTTTTGAGTTGCCAAAATGCCTTTCGTCCACTCAAGATGTCCAGATAAGCATAACTAAAGGATCCATACTCCAGTAGTTTACGCCTTGGGCATTTTCCAAACGTTTCAATCGACTCGTTTACTCTTTTAAGGTTGTCCGAACAGTTCGGCCCGTGTCATTTGAACAGCGTCGTGTCTCACTCGAGTCGTGCCGTGGAGAGGCCATTGGAGACACGAATGCGAGCCATGCCACTGGTGTAAAACATGCAGTAATATCAAAACATGTGGGTGTATGGTGTTGCACTATTATGGGGGGTATTGTAAATCATCGACTAGACGCCGTACTTGCAATGGCTGGCCAAGCGAATCCTGAAGCCCAGAGAACCTCCCATGCTCCCATACTTATACGCAGTGCGACGAATGAAGCTTAATGATCCACCACTTCAGTTTCAATCAGTAGACATGCACCAAGTCTTAAGCCACCACAGCGACATGTTCACGTGCTCAATGCCAAGCAAGCATCAACTGCAAGACCGACTCTTAATCTACTGTTAGCCAGCTTTCCAATGTGATACAGGGATGCTTGGATCGACTTACCGCCCTTCTTTCTGATACACCACATCACTAATGATGTCTCTGTCAAGATCGGGGAACATCCCAGCCAGCGTCTCAACCACGTTATGGTGCTCGGCCCGTGAAACACGCTGTGCTTCTGCAGCTTCGGCACTAGCTTGTCTGGCAGCCGCCTCCTGGGCCGATAGATGCAATCGTGAGTCAAGCGAAGTTGTATTCTCGCCGCTAGCCAGAGGGCTCGGCCTAGATGGTGCTGCCTCTTGCTGTGGTGTACGCGCGGGCGAACTAGGTCCGGCTGCGCTAGGTTCGTCAGAGAACATACGACCTATTGTCGATAGCGGCTTTTGTATGGTGCGGAGCAGACCAGTAATGGCCGCCCCGTCATCGGACTGATCAGATGAGATAGACCTCCGTGGTGTCCCTGGAGAATCGGGATCGATCGACGGGCGCGCAGAAGACTCTGCGCCGGAGTTTACTCCAGCCTTGTCTGAATGATGTTCCGCTGGAGGCGAGGCTTCCTCCGCCCGGTGCCTCTCCGCGATGGCAGATACGGCGGTTTCTACGTTCTTCTCGAACTGCTCATCTGTAATGGTAAGTGTGGTTCGGTCCATATTCTCGATGAACTGAATAGCCCCCATCTATATCCAAGTTAGCATTGCTTGTCATTCATATGGAAAACGAAGTGCTACTGACAAGAGAAGAAAGGTAATAACCGGCCTCCCCCCCTAGCTTTTCCTGGTTACGGAATCGCAATATGTACTGGACATTCGAGACCAGGTGATCGGGATTGCATTGCAGCACCACATAGATCAGCAGAGGCATGAAGGAATCTGCAGACGTATCTGACTTCGCATTTTTCAGCAGTCCTAGAAGTGTGTTAGTAATGAGAGATGGAGTTTGTCGTAACGAAGTATCTGCCTACCGAAGATGACTTTGCAGCAGTTAAGCACGCATATGATCTTGTCTCTAGGTGCTCGGTATGACCTAATTTTCAAAAGTTCTATAGATATCAAGTCAGTTAGAAGTCCAAAAACGACGAAAAATGACATCTCAAACTAACCTTGCTGAGCCAAAGTGAGAAAACGCTTGCCACTTTCGCTGACTGGTGGAATATCCAAATGTCCCTCTCTGACCCAGCCGTAAATGTTGATCTTCTGTGTTAGAATCTCGTCTCGCTCTACATCCTCTTGATGCTGGCCTCTCCTACCAGGGCCCATCGGCCTCTCACCGCCCCGTCGCCTGGGTTTCGCGCCGGGTATGGGCTGAGGAGGTGGTATCGCGGGCGAGAATGTCTGGGTATATAATCGATTCATAACAAGCTTTTCCATCCCCTCTCTTGCATTATCGAACTCGGCGTCCGACACGTCTCTCCACACCTCGCATTGTGCCATCTTGTTCGCAATAAAAGCCAGGAAGTCCCCAATAATCTTGACCTGTTCATGGACCATCCATTGTCGCTTACCAAATTCCTGCAAGAACGACTTCAAATACCGGGCCACTGGATCGGCTTTCTTCTTCTGCAGTTGTTCAAGGAAACGGTGGAAGTCGAAAGGGAGAGTTGGCTCAGGCTCAGGTTCCGGTGGGGGAGGTCGGTGTGCTGTTGATGTAGGCGACATTGAAGTTTCCGAGGCAAACGTCTCATCGGAAGGGCCATCCTTGGGTGGTACCGGAGGTCCCGCTTCGTCGGTTTCCCGTTCCTTCGTCTTCGAACGTACGCTGACAGGGGATTGGGAGTTGACCCGCAGCCCTTGTAAGTCTTGAATCTGTTGCGCGATACTAGGAGCAAGAGGTTCAAGACTAGATTTCCGAGGCGGGTGCTGCGCTGGTGGACTGCCCAAGAAGGGAGAGGCGAAGGGAGAAGCAATTTCTAGGCGTGGACTCATAACCTCGTCGACATCGGGCCCACCGCCCTCCTGGGAAACTGCTCCATGATACTCTGGATCTCCGACCTCGAGGTCCCTTCTTGTTCGTCCTCGCTAGTAAATCGGCGGTCATCGTAGCCAGCATCCGACCGCGTCGGGGATACCTCAGAGCCATGGTGCTTAGATCGGTGTCCCGAATTCGTCCTCGAAGGTGGTTTAGAGCCTGCTGGGGTCGGAGGGGTTGGGTCGATGTACGGAGGGGTCTCAATCTTCAAGAACTGGTGTCGGGTGGGCTTTAATGTGGCAACGGAGGACTCCATTTGCTCTGTATTAGTACCCATATCGCCAGATGATGGTTCTCCTGACAAAGAAGCCTTGACATTTGAGGTTTGGTCTTTGGCGGGAGGAGAAGGGGCGCATCAGCATCCTTCGTCTTCGCTTCTAGATTGATGGGATCACTGCTGGTAACCTGAGTTTGGGGGCCAGCAGTGCTCGGTAGACCCGAGCTCGGAGCTTGGACATCATCTTTGAACTCGGATGTCGGTTTCGCAGGCGGTGCTGTAGTAGGTATGGCGGTGGCTGTCGGTAATGTTTCATCCGGTTTTGTTGGTGATGGCTCGGATGGTGAGATGGGCAGCTCCGCCGCAGATTGTTTGCTCATGTTGGGGTCATGATAAGCTGTGCTTTCCACAGCCCGTTGACTCGAGGTTTGCGGAGGTACAAGAGGAGCCTGCGAATGTTCTGGAGGCATACAGGGCATAGACAGCCCACCAGCGTCTCGGCGTTGCGTTGATGGAGAGTGTTTGGGGTATGTTCCGGTTATCGTTATCTGACTTGGCGCAGTTCATGAAGGGGTCTTTTTGTGGCTGCCATTGTTGAAGCGTGGCTAAACGTAGAGCTACAGGCAGCACGAGCCACAGCCTCAAGATCTCCATCAAAGGTACATAGGTACATATTTACGTAAGTAGTCGGCAGTGCCATTGTTCCAGACAGTGAAGGAACAACCAGACACCAGTACCATGATATTCTTAGCCGTAATAACTATGGACGGCAAGATGGGTGGAATGTTAGGGGAAGCCTGACTGAGACGGATCCCATCCAACAGCCAGCACGGGTGTTTGCGCTAATGCAAGGTGCTTATTCCGACCTTTAGCCCCTTTACTTCAACACAGACGGTGTCTGCGGATATTAAGTCATGCTCTATTGCGCCTCAACCCATCACACAACTTGGAGTATTCCTGCCGCAGAGCTTTATTGTGCAGTGACTCGCTGAGATCAGCAACCCGACGAAAGTAAAGGAAAAGCAGCATGGAAGTCGACTGGAATAGACTGAGTATAGCAGATCAGACATAACTGGGGTTTTAGTCATCAATAGCAGCAATGCAGTATGCAGATTCCTTCCTCGAGAATATTGGTCAAATATCCATTTGCCCAGCCGGTGGCATGAGGTCTCCATCAATGTCATGTAGGTCTTTTAGAAAGTATGGAAAGTTGAAGGCCTGATTGTAACACTCTACTACCTTCATCCATCATCGCAAGGAACTGATTATGTTCCCAGTAGCTGGTTATCACAATGGACTCACTAAACACAGGATTTGTGCACTAGGACACACCCAAACGACAAAGGCCCTTTGTGTCCCATCTGTGTCGAAAACAATGCATAGTAAAAACTAATTAGTCTTTATCTACCTATATGTTAAGTGCACACATCAAAGCGTACGTGTATGTATATAAATACTAGAGTTCCCCTCAAAGCCGGAAGTTCCAACTCGTAGTGAATAATGTGATATGAGCATACATCATTCACAGCAGCCTGCCTGATCTTGGAACTTATGCTCATAGTACAAGACACCACCTACTCTTCCGTCTGAGAGCTCTTGAGAGATAACCTTCATTCTTCGCCATCATGTGTTTCATGATCAAGCGGTATGTGGCGTGTGTAGTCTTCGGGCACTGCATCAAGGAAAAGCCGTCGTACGACCGAGAACCCTGCGAGCAGGCCAGCGCCCAAGGCGTCTGGGAGCTTTGCAAGGAAGTCGAGGTAAAGTACGCTCCCGAGTTTACCTTCCCTTCCTGCCCGACCTGCTCAAGTATGGAGACCTGGATCTTCAACAGAGTGAAAGCAAGCATGGCAGAAAACCGAGAAGCTGGTCGTTGTGAAAAGCCAACACTCACCGAAGCACTGCTAGAACAGTTCCGCGGCAAGATCGATGCTCCTGATCGCGCCCTCGTGGTCACGCTCGCCACGCTGACTAGCTCCATTGAGGCACTGGCTCTCGCCGATACAGAGGAGGGACAGGAAGACCATGCGGGAAGTTGGGTCGACCGCCATGTCGGTCAGACCAGTGACCGAGTAAGTATGGATGGCATGACGGAGCAGTTCGGGAGCTGGGTGACCGCTGTGTACAAGCTGAAGATCATCGAAGATGCTATGGTCATTGCCGAAGCGGAAGCCCTCGTCTGCTACAAGGCTAGACTGGAGTATCTTGGAGTCTGGCAGTTGTTTCTATCCCTTGCCGGGATCGGACCAGAGCTGGATCCGGAGATACAGAATGATGGCACCAACGACACAGCCAAGGAGATGTCGTAGTTGACTCACGCATTCATCCAATATAAATAGAGGCAATAGAGGTCAATAACTGTTTATGGATATTTATTACAGATTGCAAAAAATCATATCGCCCTTTGAGAGTTCTGTCAGTAGCCTTTTCTTTTCCATTTTAATCTTTCCCCCCTATTTATTCTAGGTCAGCGCATTTAGAATTAAATCCCTTATTAAGAACAGGTTACCCTTGAATATATAAACTCAAGAGAATTTATTATACCTGATCATTTAATTACAAGCAGCTTTCTAGTCAAATAAACCCCTATAATAGTACACCAAGGCGACGGTGACAGTAAAGTACCAAGTCAGGCGTTGAGAAATACGTCACTGGACGAATCGAGTGCATGTTGGGGTTACACAGTGTTTGCCTAGTATCCACCAAACTCGCTTCAAGTGAAAAACCCCAATATCAAACCTCATCATGCGTGCTTACATCGAGATTCTGCCTGTCCAAAAGGATCTGCTGTGACATCATACAAATCATAAACTATTTCGCACACAGCTTACTGCTAAAGTGATAACCCCCATATTCTCTGTTCTCCCTCCCTCATTCCCACTCTGTTTCGATTCACAGCCTGTAAAGATTGATAGGAGTACGAAAGGTCAGGAACACGTCAACCGGAAAACCTTATTCCGTGATACTATCCCAACCATGCCGCTCTATCGCCACAATCCTCTGGGGAACTCTGAAATTCGCCTTCTAACGATTCGGGAAAGGCCTTGTAAGACAGACGACATCGCCATTTCACTGATTACCTTTGAGCAGCCTGAGGCACCAGAATACGAGTGCCTATCGTATGCCTGGGGAAGCGAGGATGGCAGAAAGGAAGTTAAGATCCAGGGTTCGGCCCCCAGGTCTCTCTTCGTTACCCAAAACCTGGATGAAGCTATACGTCACCTTCGTTACGTGGATAGGTCACGCATCATGTGGATCGATGCTATATGTATTGATCAATCCAATCTAGAGGAGCGATCCCAGCAGGTCTCAAAGGTGGACCAGGTTTTCAAGAACGCATTGCGGGTGGTTTTCTGGTTGGGGCCAGAAGAAAACCAGAGCTCGCTGGGAATGCAAGCTTTGGATTGGTTGGGAAGCCGCATTGTAATAAACAACAAGGGAGACCCTGCTGCCCTCAATCCCTTTGAAGATGAGCGTTATGGATTGAGCGATAGAGATTGACCACCTCCATTCACCGACGACGAATGGTCGGCCCTAAGCGACATATGCTATCGTCCATTTTTCAACCGACTCTCGATTCGACAGGAGATCTTCCTGGCAGGACCCTCGTCAACCGTGCATTGTGGCACCGTAACTGTACCCTGGTTGCGATTCCGAGCAGCAGTGCAATGTGTATATGGAAAACATCTCCCTGCATCGGCCTATCAAAAGGGTATGAAGGTAAAGAGTTTCGTGGATCAGATCCTTAGTTCGAATTTCGATTTGAGAGACCTCCGCAAACTCTTTGAGCCTGCCATTTGCAAAGATCTGCAGGACCGAATATAGTAAGGCTTGAGCTTTCCTTGATTCTATTTATGGCCCGGCTCTTCTGAAGCCCTCCCCTATACCGTGTATAGGCAGTAACCTGATCCACTTAAGAAACAGCTAATAATACTCCCACAGCGCAGTTCGTGCATTTCTAACTCGCGACCTTCCCGACCATCAAATTAAAATTAACTAATCCTTATCAGCGATGAAGATTTACCAAGGGACAGTAGAGAGATACTTGGATGTTTACCAAGATCCCAGGATATGAAGGGAATGTCGCTATAATCAGGACAACCCAGTAAAGCCAACTTGGGTCCCTGATTGGTCAGACCGCTCGTTACCAGAGCATTTGAAAATACGATGGGGAGCAGCGTCGTCGTGTTTGAGAATACCGATTGAAGAGCCGTTCGAAAGAGTTCTTCGGATCGCAGGCGTATCAGAGGCGATCGTCGAAACACTAGCGCCGCTGCCTTTTGGGGACGATGCGTGTGCGGCTACGAGCAGTCAAGAGCTTCAACAACTTATCCTGGGTTCCGACCATACCCCTGGTGTCAGGGTTGGAAGCTTACGCACGAACAATTTGTGTTAAATCAAATCGCAGACAACTACCAGCCAACCTTGAAAGACCATCCCTCGTTAGCCGACAGCAAGAATTTCCTTGCCAGCAAGCTTGCGTTGGGAGATGTAGCTGAACATTCTCACGATGGCGACACATACATCGAACGCGCTGATTAATATGGCAACGGACGCCAATTTTTCAAAGTGCAGAACAGAAACTTTGGGCTCGCTCCATCTGCTGCCCGAGCTGGTGACCACGTCTGTGTGCTGGTCGGGTGCGACACCCCTATGCTGCTCCGGCCAGACACTGGCGACACATTCATTGTAATTGGAGAATGTTTTATGCTCAGCAGCATGGGTGGCCAGGCTCTTCTGGGTAAGCTCCCGGATCGCATGCGCCCTTAGTGATATGGGACTCAGACCTGACTATGCATCGTCGTGGGTTCATTAACGATGGCACGGGTGTGACATCGTATGAAGATCCTCGGCTGGGGAAGTTGGGGTTGGACCTCACGAAATATCGCATGGGAGTCGCACGAGATGGCTATGAGTGGCTGGCGGTGGATTTTGAGACCTTGCAGAGGTTGACTCCTGCACTGAGATACTTTGATCTTGTATAACAAGCGGGAAGTAGCTCTGATGGTTGTTGGCAACGGGATTGATGACAATTGGCTGAATTAATTTCCCGCGTGAACAGCCTTTCAGAGGCAGACATTAACCTCTCAAGTCCTTTTCGTGTGATAACAACAAGCAGACTAGCATAGTCGCCGAAGGAGGTTGTACTCAGTATTATTATTGGTTGGCTAGGATGAAGGCTCCATGTTTTTCGATTATCCGTGTTGTACATCGATTCCTGTGGACTTTCTCAGACGACGGGTTTCTGTTTCATCACCTAAACATCTTTAACTCATATCCAGTCGAGAATGTCGGCCTATGCTTTTTATACCCGTAATCCATGGTCCTTAATCGTGCAAAATAATGTATTCCATTGGCTCTCTTCGCCCAACCAACCAAAAGTCCATGTTGTAGGCCATAGTAATATTTCAGGAAAAAACAACAACATAACCCAACTCAAGTGCGCACTAGACGCAAATGACCCCATTACACCAACAACTATGCTGACGGCAGTGAAGTGGGCGCGCTCCGCCTCGGCCCTTTCGTTGCCCAAGACCCTGTCAACCGCGGCCAGGTACGTGTCGAGCTGCGCCCGAGTCAGGCGCGCGGCGTCCACCACCGTGCTGTTGATGTGGTAGGAGCGGTATATGCCGTCCGGGTCGATGCTGGCGAAGCCGTGGTTGTGCTCGGCCCTGACCAGGTCGGGAAGCTCGGCGAGTGGTGGGTTTCCGCCGGATTGAGGAGACTGGGCAACGACGAACAAGTTAGTATTTAGTGTCGATTCCAATGCAGGGGGAAGGGATTAAGGGGCCCGGTGACCAAGCTTACAACCACTGCACCTTGGCCGACTGAGGTGGCCGTTACAGCAACGAAGGCAAGTGTTGGAGCGAAGTAACGTACGTCACCCCATAATTGACCCCCCTGTCGACCTCCACCACGATTCACCGCCACTTGGATTCAAAAAAAGATTACTCACCGAATTCTGATCCGAATAACTTCATTCTTTTAAATATATACTTATTCATTAATAGCACGTTCTTATACCGAAGACGACTTATCTTCCGCCATCCAAGATGTGGCAAACGGTACATCTATTCATAAGGCTGCCCTCTATTAGGGCATCCCACGGTCTACTTTTATCAGTCGACTTCACGGCCGATAATCACGTCGGGAATCAAAATCTACTTATTAGAAGCTTTCTACAGTCCAAGAAAAGCATCTAGCAGACTGGATCTTAGCCCAAGAAGCCCTTGGCATGGCACCGACGCATGCGCAAATCAAGGAACTGGCTCAACGGGTTTTAACCCTTCGAGGGGACCATTAACCACTCGGTAAAAATTGGATAGAAGCCTTCCTTCGACGCCACCTAGCCTTAAAAATAAAGAGGCAACGCCGTATCGATTCTTAGCGTATTAATGGGGCATTAACTGAGGTAATTAAGTCTTAGTTTTTAACTAAATTACGTATACCTTAAATCTAGGCTATTAAACCTGAAAACAGGTATAATATAGACGAGCACGGTATCTTAAAAGGCTAAGGAGGTAATAGCCTTATAGTAGGCAGTTTAGAATCGCGTTTTATTTAATAAAAACTGCTTAGTTTAAAGTGCTGAACGACTATATTAGAATGTATCAACACTCGGCAGGGCTATTCATCTAGTGATTTATAAGGGTAAATTAGTCTAAGAGTAATAGTTCCCTTAAAACGTTAATAAATTTAAAGGATAATAGTTTAATACAAGTAATAAAGGCTGGAAGAATAACGAAATCGCCGTTAAATAGCTCGAAGATATTTTTATACCGGAAACCGCTTTAAACGACTTAAAGGATGCTCGTTTACTTATTTTAAATAGGTATAGTAGTTATATAACGAACGATTTTATATCCCTTTATTATTAGAATAATATTTACTTATTATTTTTACCCCCTTAAGCTAATTAACAGTGCTACGGTCACCTCATGCAACGGCGACCCTTAAATTTAAATAGCCCTTAATAGTATTATATATAAATTAGTATATAAACTAGTTAACTTTTAATTTATAATTAATTAAATAATATTATCTTCTTTTTTTTCTCCTCTTTTTAATAGGCCGTAAACTTAACGAGTTAATATTATAACGCGTGATTTAAGATATTATAAATAGCTCGTTAATAAAATAAGCCGCCGAGAAGTATAATATTTTTAAAATAATTTTAAGGGCTCGAATTTACGGCCGTAAGACTATAAAATAACGGAATAAGTCCTTTTAAGCCTTAATAATAGCGGAAGAGTCTTAAATCGTAACTTAGTACTTTACGTAGTATAATTTAAGCTATTTACTAGCGTACGTTATTTTTTAAATATTTATTTAATAAAGTTTTTAAACTAACGAGATTAATATAATACTCGGTAAATATTAAGTTAAAAGATTTATTACTCGTTATTTATTTATCGGTGCTATTTTTTTTAAAAGGATAGATTTTTTAAAGCTTAACGTAACTTCCGTAGAAAAAATTATCGAGTTTTTTAAGCGGCTTAATAATCCTATTCTAAAATCGATCCCTCCGGAGTTTCGATTTAATATCGACGAGATCGGTAACTAGCTCAGCTATAAAACGAATATAATAATTATTAAACTTATTAAAATAAAAAGAATATTAATTATAAACTCTTTTAATTAAAAATAAGCTTTTATAATCGAATATAATAACGCTTTAGGCCGAGCTTTACCTCCTTTTATTATATTTAAAGGCTAATAGGTCTAGTAGTAATAGTTTCCGGAGGAGGAGGACTCGCTAACGGATACTATAAAGGATTAAGTCTTTGCGGTTATTATAACCCGACCTAACCATGCGGCTAAAAAACCCCACTTACCGGCACGGGGATACGATAACCCGGTCCGGCTACGATGTACAGCTAGTAATCGCACCGCCAGCTATATTAATATGCACGTAGCTATATTCTAATAACGTGCGATAAAACAAGCGGTCCTAGCCCGCGTAGCGATAGGACGAATAAAGGTAGACATAATAACAGGGTACGATAAGTTACGTGACAGACCCCGGAGCGATAAAAAGCACGACGCCCGAGGTAAGCTAACTAGGGTTAGATCATCGTGATCTAAGGGATGGATCATTATAAGCTAGTAACGAGATTATTATAAACCTATAAGTAATTTAAAAGATTAATAAAAAAAGAATTAAATATATAATAAAAAATATTTCTTATATATTTTATATAAATACTTTTTATTTTAATAATTAATTTAAGTATTAATTTAATTTATTAATAAAATGAATAACTTTAACGACTTTATTATAAATACTTTTTAATTTATATATTTTAATTACCTTCGTTTTTATAAGTTATTACTTATTATATCGATAAAAACGAACTTTTATCGCACGTTTAAATACTTTTTTATATTATTAATATAAACTTTAATACGTTTTACTAAGTTTCTTTTAAAATTTAAATAACGTTCATTATATTTTAATTACTTTTATTTTTATAAATTATTACTTAAACTTTCGAGCAATAATATTATAAGAATTATATCTATACCTAGCCCTAGTAATACCGTTTAATAAGGAAAAATCCCTATCGCTACCCCTAATACCTCTTAACGAAACCCTATTATAGAGGTCGATAATAACGATAATAACGACGAGCCTACCCGATAGGCGTTAGTTAAATAAATTAAAAAACTCGAATAAAAAAGCGCTAATTATTAATATTATTACGTACAGCTCGAAAAAGAGTATAACGAGCTCCGGACTAAGAATACTTTAAGATAAATATTTTATAATATCGATAAATTACGCGAAAAATTATATCTCTTTTATATAATTATTAATATTATTTAAACTTTTATTATATTTAAAAAAAGTATAAAGATTAATACTTTAATACTATTTAATAAAATAAGCGAAAACTTTCGAAGCTTTTTTATTTAAATTAAAGTTTATTAACGATTTTATAAAAAAACGTTCTAAAACGTTACTTAATAAGTCATCTACGCTGCCTCGTTTTTTAAAAATAAAATACTCGCTTAGTTCGAACCTTATTTAAATAAACTCGTAAAAACGATTAATAAATTGAGCTATACTGTACGGAGGTATAACGAATTTTCAAAAATTACGATAGCTTCGAGCAAGCTTTTAAATCACTTTTCTAAAACCCCGATAAAAAACGACAGGCGGAGAGGGAACTCGAAACCTTTAAATAAAAAAGATTAGCCGCTATTTATACAGCCAAATTCCGACGTATTATAATTCGATTAAATTATATCGAGGTTATAAAAATTATAATATATTATTAAGGATAAAAAAAACATTAAAAACGAACTTAACCGGCTAAATACCTTTAATAATTTCTTTTTATATATAAAACTTATTATTAAAATTAATATTCGTATATATAAATAACGTTACGAAAAATAAAGCGAATTATTATAATAAACTAATTAAATCTAGGTTAATACCGAATAATTATATTAATATAATAATATACTAAAAAAATATTACGGCGTATAATTATTATAATAAACTTATAAATTTTAACGTTATTAAATATAATAACTTAAATAAAAAGTAACGCGTTATTTATTATAATTATTAAAAATAAAGATATTACGCTTAAAAATATCGAGTATTAAAAAAAGACTTTTAATAAATATTAAACGAATAATACGTTAACGTTATTAAAATAAAAAACACTTTTATAATAATTATTAAAAATAATAACGCTACTATTAAATACGGCAGCCTATCCTAAATAGCCTGTTACAATAATAGGTACGCCTTATACCTAGCGGGCAAAGAAGGTACCGGATAGTTTCTAAAAGCCCCTAAGGGTAGAAACTATAACCGGAGCGTCGCGATACTACGAAAGGAATAACCCCTCTTATATAATAATAATAGCGACTTTATAAACGATATTATAAATTAATTAACGTAATTATTAAATTATAAATATTTAATTAACGTATCCTATAAGCGAATATCCTATACAAGCGAATGTCCTACTTTTATAAATTTCCTTATAGCCTTAACCTTTTTTTATATTCTTTTACGTCCAAAAATATTATAACTTTAAAAAAAAAGTAATATAATTCTAGCGTTTTAAACGTTTTAGAAAGACTTAATTTTAAACGTATAAAAAGCTATATTAATTTATTACGTTTTATTAAAAACTTTATAGCGTAAACGAAATAATTAACCTATACGACGCGAAATATTTACAAATTTTCGAAAGCTTCTAAATTCCGAAAAAGATACGATTATTCGATATATTATTAATTTAAATACGCGATCGTTTCTTCCCGGTTAAATAATATAAAAGATATAGCGAATCGATTATTTAATTTACGTAATACGGGACGTGTCGGTATTAATTAGGCCTTTAATTTCGTATAATAATAATTAAACCTTTAGACGCGTTTTAACCGAAGAATCGATTATTAAAGAGTCCTTTACGAAGATCTCGACGCGTATTACGCGTAGTTTACTTTTATACGGAATATAATTTATAAGTACGGGATCTAAGAGGAGGATATTTATAATTTCGACGAGACCGGCTTTTTTATAAATTAAATCTTATTCGAAATAATTATAACCACCTTTAATTAATACGGAAAGCCTAAGGTAATATAGTAAAGGAACCGGGAATAGGTTATAATTATTTAGGGCGTCGGATTACACGGTTACGCCATCCCTCCGTATATTATTTTTACCGGGAAAACGTACCTCTTTTCTTAGTATAAAAATAGCCCATTATTAAAGGACTAGGTGATCGTAATTATTAAAAATAATTAAACTACGAATAAAAAAAGCGAGGACTAGATTCGATATTTTAATTAATATACTAGGTTTTGTACGAAAGGTTATTATTGCTTTTTAATCCTAGACGGTTACGAAAGTTATTACTCGATAATTTTCGAGCTCTATTATAGAAAAAACTCGATTATTATACTCTATATACCTTTTTATTTATTATATAAGCTTTAACCTTTTAATATTAACTATTTTTATATATTAAAAAAGGCGTATAAAAAAGAAATTAAATATTTTATACGGGCGTATATTATTTATATTTTAAAGAAGGATTTCTTATTAACGTTTTTAAAAGCGTTCTAAACGATTTTCACCGTTTTAAATATATAAAGAGGCTTTCGAGGGATAGGATTTATCCTATATAATTTAAAATATATTATTTTATAATTAAATATAAAATTATATACTTTAATACTTCCGGGGACGTTTTCCGGCCTATTTATTCTTTAAAAATTAAAAACCTTAAACAACTTAATTAAGGCTTAATCCTAAACTAAATACGTTCAAAACCATATCGTATAATATTAAAATAACTCTCCGATATTTATTTTAACTAGCTTTAATTAAATTATAAAAACTATAACGTATATTATATACCGAGTTACTTTTTTAAAAAGTAAGAACGCGACACTTCGAAAAATAAATAAAATATTTAGCCGGCGCCGCCGTATAAAAAAAAACGGCTATAAAATAAAGGATCACTTCGTATATAAACTAAAAAAGACTTGCAGTTTTAAAAAGACGTTAATAAATAATTATAAAACGAATCGTATTAAAAGAGTAGTCGTATAAAAACGTTTAGGATACGCTTATAACGCTATAGAATTTACGGAGAGCCTAGGTATAATACGCGTACTTATTAGAATAATATAGAAGTATCTAGAAATAAGGATTCCGATTAATTTTAATATATTAAATACGTTATAATAAAATTAACTTATATTTTATTAAAAGGGGTATAAAAGAATAAAATATTCGCTTATATAGGATATTCGCTTATGGAATATATAAATATATTAATAAAAGAATTAATAAATAAAATTATAAAGTTTAAAAACTTAAGGATTAATAAATAATTAGTTATCCCTAATATTTCTTACCCCGACTTAAAACACTTACGCTAAATACTTATTACGGCTAAGTTTAATTAAAAAATTTACGGTAACTATATAATAAAAAACGATACCCGAATCTCTTCTATATATAAAGAATACTTTACGCTCTTATAAATCTTATATATATACGATACTTATATAGAACACTTCGCGGAGAAACTCGAATATAAATAGTTTTCTCGAAAAATTAATAAACGACCTATTACGTAATTATACCTTAATTATATTATTAAAAAAATACGAACGTTAATCTTTAATAAACGGCGCGTATATTTATTAATATAAAAAGATTTATAATAATTATAATAATATTATTTAAAAAGACGAAATTAAAAAGAATATTTTAAAAACCGATACCTTAAATACGCTTAAAAAAAATCGCGAGCTTATAAACGTTTAAAAAGAAACGTTTAACGTTTATAAATTATCGCGAACTTAATAAACTTTCGAATTACCCGAAAAACCTAAGTCTTAAATATTAAGAATAGCACTTTATATAAGGAAGAGTATAAAAATACCTTTATCGGCATATTAAAAAGCGCTTTATAAAAAACGAAAGGAATAATAGCAATAATATAAAAATTAATTATAAAAAAGTATTAATTATTTATAAAAATAGCGTTTAAAAAATAGACGCCGCTTATTATAAAAGGATAATAATAAACGAACTAAAATAAATCCTTATATTAAATAATAGATAATCCAGTTATTTATAAATATATTATATTAATAATAAGTATAAAAAGAGTTTATATTAAAGTATTACGTAATAATAAAATATAAAGAAACTATATTTTATTATAAATCGTTAACCGCCTTAAATTCGAATAATAGGAAAACAACGCTTTATACCGATTTAAGACCGTCGATAGAGGACTTATAACTTATAACGATAAAGAAGTACGAAAGGAAGTTACGAACCTTCCGGTCGATATCGGAAGACGCTATAAACGAATCACGTATAATATTACGAACATCGCAAGATACGATATAATTTTAAAAATACCTTAATTACGGGTAAATAATTTTAAAATTAATTAAAAAATAAGCTAACTTTAATAAAATATATTAAAAAGAGGTTTAATTAATAGGTAACGGTCTAAAAAGCGACCCCCTAATAAACTTAAAATCTTTAAAGTATATATTATTATTAAGGAATTTAAGCCGAACGTTATAACGACTATACTAAAAAAGTACTAGTAATTCGAAGCTCTCTTTAATAAAAAACTAAAAATAAGCTTACCGCTTTATACACGGTAAGATTATAAAATACCTTTTAAAAATAAGAAAGAACCCCTATTTATACCTATATATAAACTTAACCAGGAGTATAAATAAGCCTTAAAAGAATATATTACGGAAAATCTCGAAAAAAGAGTTATATAACTATTTACATTGCTAGTAAGCTTCTTTATCCTCTTTATCCCGAAAAAGAGCAAAAATAAGAAACTTAAATAGCGTATATATATCCATTATTAAAAGTTTAACGAAGTTACTATTAAAAACCGGTACCCTTTACTTTTAATTAACAACCTATAAAATAAATTATTATATACTAAAATCTTTATAATATTCGACCTCTCTAATATATATAACCTAATCCGGATTAAAAAAGGAAAGGAATAAAAAACCGCGTTTCGAACTAAGTACGGATATTTCGAATACTAAGCCATACTATTTAACTTAACTAACACACTAACTAACTTTTAATTTATAATTAACTATATTTTACGGGAATACCTCGACAAATTTATTATAATATATCTCGATAACATCCTTATTTACTTCGAGAACAACGAACAATACCGAGAATACGTAAAGCTAATGCTCCGGAAGCTATAGGACGCTAACCTACTAGTTAACCTAAAAAAAAGCGAATTCTACTAATAATTCGTCACATTTATAAAATACGTAATATCCCTTAAAAAAATCCGGATAAAATCTTTTAAAGTCTTAATAATTAAAGAGTAACTTACGCTTATAAGCGCTATAAAAGTTAGATCTTTTTTAAAACTAGCTAATTATTACTAAATATTTATCCCTAGATTTAACAAGTTAGCAACATTTCTAATAAACTTAACGAAAAAAAACGAACTATTCTAATAAATAAAGAAAAAAAACTAAACCGTTTACAATATTAAGGAACGAATCCTTAACTAATTAATACTCTACGTAGCGGACCCGTTAAAACCTTTTAAAATCGAACCCGATATATCGGATTATACGGTCAAAGGATAACTAAATTAACGGGACAATAACGAAAAGTCGCACCTTATCGCATTCTTCTCGAAAAAACTTAACGAATTAGAGCTTAATTATTAAATATATGATAAAGAGTTAATAACTATTATTAAAGCCTGCGAAAAATAAAAACATTATTTTAACGAAATAATAAAATTAATTAAAATCTATATTAATTATAAAAACTTTATAATATTTATTACTATTAAAGAGCTAAATAAACGATAAATATAATAGTTTAAATTCCTTTTAAAATTTAACCTTACTATTATTTATTAAAAAAGTAACGAGAACGGCCGCGCCGACGCGCTAAGCTAATAACTAGACTACTAAGAGGAGGTCCTGTTCGAAACACGAACTATCCTCACGTATAATTAAAATAATAACCTTATATTGTTAAAATAATTAAATATTATAAGCCACGTTTAATATAGCGACAAATAGGTTACTAAGTTTCGGCAACTTAATTAAGGCCCCGATTCTATTAATTACCCCGGGGACCGCCTCGAAAACCGCGACGGCCTCACCTTTTATCGAAATAAGATCCATATCTTTAAACGCTATCGTAAAAACTTTATTAAAAAATTCTACGATTACCTTATATATAGATATTAAGGAATATTTAAAACCTGGAAACGAATTATTAAATAATTTAATTACGAAAACCTTAAGCTAACTATAGCTAGGGTTATTAATAAATACGACTTATATAATAAGGCTAAGTCCGTAAAATATCGACCGTACAAAGAACTACAGCTAATTCCACCGCTAAACAAGGCGTAAAAATCGATCGCGCTCGACTTTATAATTAAACTACCCTATCGAAAGAACCTTTAACTAAGGCTAACTACGATAGCATCCTAGTAATTACGGATAAACTCACGAACTATACCTATTTCCTACCGTATAAAGAGTCTAACAATACTAACGATTTAGCCTATACCTTCCTCCGCGTTATTATTCACTAGTACGGATTATTAAAAATAATTATCTCTAACTAAAATAAGTTATTTATAATAAAATTTTAAAAGTTATTTACGACATAACTCGGTATTAAATATAAGTTATCTATAGCTTATCACCCCTAAACGAATAAATAAACGAAAAGAATAAACTAAACATTAAAGTAATACCTACGCTGCTACGTTAACTATAAATAAAACAATTAGGTACAATTATTACCTATAGCTTAATTCGCTTATAATAACGTAAATAACGAAACTATACATATATTACTATTTTAAATAAACTACGGGTATAACTTAAAAATTATTAAAAAACCCTTAAAGGAGAATTAATACTACTCGCGATTATATAAGTTAAAAAATTAAAAATACTTTAAATTATATTATAATAAGACCTTACCTTCTTTTAATAACGAATAAAAAGATACGCCGATTAAGTAAAATTAAAAGAATTAACCTTTAAAAAGGGAAAAAAAGTTTATTTTTTATAACGAAACATTAAAATAAAGTAACTAAGTAATAAATTAGACTTTAAAAAAATCGGACTATTTAAAATCGCGGAAATCATTTTAAAAACCAACTATCGATTATTACTACCCAGGATAATACGGATATACCCTATATTTTATATTTTATTACTCGAGCTAACGGCCGAGGAAACCCTAATCGGTACACGGCTAAAAGTCGAAACAGATCAATACGAGTACGAAATTAACGGAATTATTAATAAAAGAAAGAAAGGACAAAGCTTTTAATACCTCGTTTAATAAAAAAGTTATTTATTAAAAAATAATACTTAAAAACTTAAAAAACATTTAGTAAACGCCGCGGAAGAACTTTAAAAGTTTAAAAAGGAGCTCCCTTTACGAAGATTAACGGGCCAGGCTTTAAAAAATCTATTAAACTAAAAAACGACCAGTTAATGTCCCCGGAAATACCTAAAGAACATAGGTTACCTAAGACGAAATTCTCTTAATTAATAATTAAAAAAAAACACCATCCTCTTTATCTAGCTCTTACATCCTTTAACGGAACGCTTCCGAACGCTTTTCTACTATAACCTTCTTTATATAATAAAAACGAGCTAAATAACTTAAAGCGGTAAATAACTAACGTATCTCACAAGCGAATATCTTATATAAGCGAATGTCTCATTCCTTTATACCTTTTTTAATAAAATATAAATTAATTTTATTATAACGTATTTAATATGTTAAAATTAATCGGAATCTTTATTTTTAAATACTTCTATATTATTTTAATAAGTACGCGTATTATACCCGGGCTCTCCGTAAATTTTATAACGTTATAAACGTGTCTTAAACGTCCTTATATAACTACTCTTCCGACGCGATTTATTTTATAACTATTTATTAATATCTTTTTAAAACTATAAGTCTTTTTTAGTTTATATATAAAATAATTTATTATTTTATAACCGTTTTTTTTTCGTACGGCGGCGCCGGCTAAATATCTTATTTACTTTTCGAAATATCGCGTTCTTATTTTTTAAAAGAATAACTCGGTATATAATATATATTATAACTTTTACGATTTAATTAAAACTAATTAAAATAAATATTAAAAAGTTATTTTAATATTATATAATACGGTTTCGAACGTATTCGGTTTAAGATTAAATTTTAATCGGGTTATTTAAAGTTTTTAATTTTTAAAAAATAAATAAGCCGAAAAATATTCCTAAAAGTATTAAAATATATAACTTTATATTTAATTATAAAATAATATATTCCGAATTATATAGGATAAATCTTATTTTTTAAAAGCTTTTTTATATATTTAAAACAGTAAAAATCGCTTAAAACGCTTTTAAAAACGTTAATAAAAAGTCCTCCTTTAAAATATAAGTAATATACGCTTATATAAAATATTTAATTTTTTTTATACGCTTTTTTTAATATATAAAAATAACCGATATTAAGAGGTTAGAGTTTATATAATAAATAAAAAAATATATAAAGTATAATAATTAAGTTTTTTTTATAATAAAGCTTAAAAGTTATTAAGTAATAGTTTTTATAGCCGTTTAAAATTAAGAAGTAATAACGACCTTTTATATAAAACTTAGTATATTAATTAAAGTATCGAATTTAGTCCTCGCTTTTTTTATTCGTAGTTTAATTATTTTTAATAATTACGATCATCTAATCCTTTAATAATAAGCTATTTTCGTATTAGGAAGAGAGGTATGTTTTCCCGGTAAAAATAATATACGGAGGGATGGCGTAACCGTATAATCCGACGCCTTGAATAATTATAATTTATTCCCGGTTCTTTTATTATATTATTTTAAGCTTTCCGCGTCGATCGGAGGTGGTTATAATTATTTCGAACGAGATTTAGTTTATAAAAAAACCGGTTTCGTTAAAATTATAAATATCCTTTTTTTAGATCTCGTATTTATAAATTATATTTTATATAAAAATAAACTATACGCGATACGCGTCGGGATTTTTATAAAAAACTCTTTAATAATCGATTTTTTAATTAAAATATATCTAGAGGTCTAGTTATTATTATATAAAGTTAAAGGCTTAATTAATACCGACGCGTCTTATGTTATATAAGTTAAATAATTAATTCGCTATATTTCTTATATTATTTAACCGGGGAAAAAATAATCGCGTATTTAAATTAATAATATATTAAATAATTATATCTTTTTTAAAATTTAGAAACTTTCGAGAATTTATAAATATTTTATATCGTATAGGTTAACTATTTCGTTTACGCTATAAAGTTTTCGATAAGACGTAATAGATTAATATAGCTTTTTATACGTTTAAAATTAAATCTTTTTAAAGCGCTTAAAACGTTAAAATTATATTACTTTCTTTTTAAAATTATAATATTTTTAAATATAAAAGAATATAAAAAAAGGTTAAAGCTATGAAGAAATTTATAAAAGTGGGACATTCGTTTATATAAGATATTCGCTTGTAGGATACGTTACTTTTATAATAAAAATAAAGCCTCCTTTATATTTAACTCTTCCGCTTTTAGTTTTTTCTATTAAGCGGCCAGCTTCGTTAAAGCCGACGTAATAAAAGTACTATCACAAAAATAATTAACCCGAATATACTCTAAGTAACGAAATAATTTCTCGTTTATATAATAAGCTAGGTTTTAATAAAAATAACGAGTATAGGGTATACTAATTAAATCACCCGTGGATTCTATATTAATAATAAGAGCTAAACGCGTAACAATTTTTTTTAACCGAGATTTTTCGGCATAACTATTTATAATAAATATACATTATAATAAAAAGTAATAAAGAAAAAAAACCTACTATAACTTAATATTATAAATAACTAGGGTACTTATAAAATCAACACTTTAAGGATAAAATAATTAAAAAAAAGAGAATAATATTACAACCCGACTTAACCATACAGCTAAAAAACCCCACTTATTAATACGGGGATATAATAACCCGGTCTAGCTATAATACTATAACTAGTAATCACACCGCCAGTTATATTAACATATACGTAGCTATACTCTAATAACGTGTAATAAAACAAGCGGTCCCAGCCCGCGCAGCGATAAAACGAATAAAGGCAGATATAATAACAGGGTATAATAAGTCACATAACGGACCCCGGAGCGATAAAAAGTACGACGCCCGAAATAAGCTAACCAGGGTTAGATCACCGTGATCTAAGGGATAGATTACCGTAAGCCAGCAACGAAATCACCGTAAACCCATAAGTGATCTAAAGGATTAATAAAAAAAGAATTAAATATATAATAGAAAACATCTCTTATATATTTTATATAAACATTTTTTATTTTAATAATTAATTTAAGTATTAATTTAACTTATTAATAAAATAAACAGCTTTAATAACTCTATTATAAATACCTTTTAATCTACGCACTTTAATTACCTTCGTTTTTACGAGCTATTACCTATTATATCGATAAAAGCGGATTTTTATCGCACGTTTAAATACTCTCTCGTATTATTAATATAAACCCTAGTACGTCTTACTAGGTTTCTTTTAAAACCTAGATAACGTTCGTTACAGCGGTATCCCCTAAAGGCTAGACTAATAAAGAGCTGGCCCTAGTGTGGCTAAATAAGGTCTTTATCCTTTATATAAAGCTTGAAAAACGAGGACTAATAGCGGCTTATTATCCTTGATAGCTACGCTAGCTACGTAAGCGAGGACTTTATTATAACGTGCTTAAAATATAAGATATAGCTTTTTTTCCTTCCGGTATACTCGTCGCATCTATTATAACCCTTAGATCTTAATCCTTTTAATATATTAAAAATACCTATTATTAAAAAGTAACCCTATATTATATAGGGCTTAATAATATAAATATAAATAAGGAAAAACTTCTTTCGATATTATAAACTAATTAAAAGGTTTACTTTTCGGCCGTATATAATAACTAGCGGCTAGGCCGTAATTAATATATTCCCTCGCGATATTAATAAGCCTTTTAATAGCTAGAACCGGAGAATAAAAAACTAAGTAAAAGCAGGACTATGTAACGAACGCTATCTAGGTTCTAAAAGAAACCTAGTAAGACGTACTGGGGTTTATGTTAGCAATACGAGAGAGTATCTAAACGTGCGATAGAAGTCGCTTTTATTAATATAATAGGTAATAGTTAGTAGGAACGAAGGTAATTAAAGTGCGTAAGCTTAAAAGTATTTATAATAGTTTCGTTAAAGCTGTTTACTTTATTAATAGGTTAAGATTAATACTTAAATTAATTACTAAAATAAAGAGTATTTATATAAAATATATAAGGGGAACGCCCGTCGTTATATATCCAGTCCTTCTTTTATTAATTTGTTATCGCTTAGTGATCTCTTTTGATCACGCTCTGCGTTACTTAGTGATCTCGCCTGATCACGCTCTGCGCTGCTTAGTAATCTCGCCTAATCAAGCTCTGCGCTGCTTAGTAATCTCTCCTGATCGTTTGCCGTGCTACGTAACTTATTGACGGTCGCCGTTGCTTTGTAGGCGCGTTCGCCCCATCGCCAGACGCGGTGGTGGCGTTGCTCGTTATTAAGGAGGGTCTAGCTTCGTGTTGGTATAGCTAGCGGTGCGGTCCGTGGCTGTGGTATCGTAGCCTGTTCGGGGCATGGTAGTTCCGTGCCGGTGAGTGGGGTCTTTTGGCCGTATGGTTAGGTCGGGTTGTAACAGACCATCTAAGCCTCCCCTTAACGTTTTTAATAAATAATTCTCCTCCATGGCGTTATTAATACTTACGACTAGCCGCTAAATTAAAGAATTAACGGATACGCTTAATAATAATAATATTATTATTAATAGCGCGACGCGCCGGGTTTTATTCCGGAAGCTTTAAAAAACTTTAAATATTTTAAACGGCTAGATTAGTTAATTAAAACACGAGAAGTTACTTTTAAAAAATAATCTAAAGAAAAAAAGAAGTAAAAAAAGGAAAAGAGTAATATTTAACCTTAATTAAAAGTTTACGCGTATACGAGATATTATAATAATTAAAAGGGAAATAAATAGCGTTATATTAAAACCCTAAGCTGTCACTTTTTTATCGTCGGCGCCGGAAGCCGTTATAATTAAATCTAACTTTAAATCTAAAATTAAAAGTATTATAAAAGCGTTTCAAGATTAAAACGGTGTTTTTAAGATTTTATATTAATTTTTAATTAAATTATTCGTATTATTATTATGTAATATTATTATTAGGTTTTAAGGTCGCCATTGTATGGGGTAACCGTAGCACCGTTAGCTAGCTTATTTATTACACATTCTTTAACCCCTCGATATTAGGGTCTTTACCCTTATAAAGGCTTATTACCGAAAGGAGATCGGTTTCCTAACCTTATTAATAGATTCAGCCCCTATCGGTAAACGAAACTTCTTTATATGCTATACTAGAGCCCGGAAACAGACTTTATTAGCCTAGAATATTAAGGGTGGTTAGCGTGGTAGTAGCTTTTAGTCCGTATGTGTTACTAAGCTACTCACTAGCCCTCTTTTATTCGAAAATAGTAACCGAAAGCGACCGGAAGAAATAACACAGGTCTCAACTAGTTAAAATAAGGCCCTTATACTAATCTAGACTCCTTTAGCTAATAAAGTATTATAGTTAATATTAAAAAAGAGTATTAATTTAAAGCGCTAGATTTAATACTTTTATTAATTAAGTTAAAATAACCCTGCTACACAACGCCAGCTATTTAAAAAAGATCTAAGAAAGATACCACGAAAAAGACTATCTATTAATTAACGCGGAATTATAAATCTAATCCTTAAAAGAGAAGTTAGAGCTTATAAGGCCACAAAAAAAGCGAAGGGTATAGATTAGTCCGAATTCGAAATTTATATCGATTGAAAGCATACAACGTATAAAGGAGGGACTAGATCAGGTTAAAATTAAAGAATCGGGTTCTAAAAGATCTACTGTATCTATTATTAAAAGCGATTGCATTATAGTCTAAAATTAAAGGAATGGTAGCTATTTAAAGTTGGTGGTCGATTTATACCATTAATTTTTTAGGGGGGTCAATTATGGGGTGATGTACATTACATGGTTGTAATAGTGATGGAGTTTGACCCTGGATTGTAAAGATGAGAGCTGTAGAAGGGGGATGTGGTAATAAGGGCGTTTTGTCCTGAATATAGAGCTGATCTGATGATGTTTAAGAGGAAAAGACAACTATCCGCTCTTTATACACGATCATAATGTCCCATGATATCGTGGAACATACCACAGATACACTCACACAGTGCAATACTAAGTCAACACAACTCTCCTTGCAACGATGATCTTCCCAGGCCTCAGTTACTACGGAATGGTCTCCTGATCCTTCCCGAATTCTTACATTGTCACAGGAACCATTGTACCATAATCACACATCAGGAGTGTGCAACAAATGCAGCAAGTCCTTGAAGAGATTCCGCACTCGCCACTCCCGAAATTTGGCATTTCAAGAAAGGACCTTCGCTTAGTAACTTCATGTAAGCGAAGGCGTGCTGGGTTCTCGGCTGTCGTTGCCAACTCATGGATCTGGTGTTATGCCTTCGCTATGAAGGTTAAATCTGTGAGGCGAATCTCGAGAACTCAGTGGCAGGCCATGAATACTGCACTGGAAAGTGACGCGAGAACTGCGTGCAATGAAGAAGGCAGCCCCCTTTTCTTTTTGGTCTGTTCTAAACTGACCACCAGTTGAGGATTCGGGTTTCCCTTTGAGTTTCACTTCTCGTGGTTTGTTTTTAAAACCAAGGAACCCTAGGCACACCGGCTTACAGGGAAGGCTTCCCAGTATACCATTCGATTCCGACAAGAAAGTGATACTCGCTACCCTTACACAGATTTGAGTCTTCCATTTAGTGACACGACCTCAGAGAATTACCTTAAGACTCTGTCCAAAAACGGATGTTCAGCTCTGCTATCAGAGAAATGGCCTACTACTGCCCGTACAATGGAAAAGTAATGAAATACATATTACTATCAAATATATATTATCCTGATACGAGCGGGGAAGAGAAAATTGAAAAAGACGAAAAGGCCATCGGCCTAAAGAATGTGAGAGAGAGAAAGGGCCCCGAAGCAAAAGAAAAAGAACGACAGGGGTTACCCGAACACACTGAAATAGACGTCCCTCTTCATGCGTAGGTCGCACATATTACCTCCTCTCACAGCGTCTCCCGCCTTCTGATTCCTACTCACTGCCCCTATCTCCCACGGCCACCACCCCCAGCATTCCCTCCCCCCTGTCCCGCCTGCTCATCATTTCCGTCCGGCAAGAGCCCCCACCAGCTCAACTCCCCCCGCCCCAGCAAATCATCATCAGCCGAAGCCCGCCCCTGCCCGAACGCCGCAAGGTTCCAGCGCTCGACCCCCGCCGCGCCCGCCATCTCGCTTGGGAACCGCGCGAACACCTCGGCGTTGAGTCGCTCGTACTCGGCGTACCCCTTGTCGGCCGGCCAGCCGCCCGCGCGCTCGAGCGCGAGCCGCAGCAGCCAGAGGTGCTGGCGCGCGATCTGGCCGTCCGACCGTGGCTGCTCCCCATGGGTGGGGAAAACGAAGGCGCGGCCAAGGCCCATGAGGGGCGAGGAGCCGCTGCCGCCGTTGGAGGAGCTGCTGCTGATACAGGTGCTGCTGCTGCTGCGGCTGCTGCCGTCGACCATGCTGTGGCCGTTGAGCATGGAGTAGCCGAGGATGCCGTCCACGCTGGCGTAGTCAGGGTCGGTAAGACCGCGGAGAATGTCCTCGTGGATCGCAGCGCTCTTCCGGTAATACCGGTTCGCAATCTCATTAGCCCCGGCGGACCCTCTTCGGCCATTGTTGTTGCCGCCGGTGGACTCTTGCTGCTGAAGCCGCAGCGCGACGCCCGAGTACAGCTGCGCCAGCAGCCCCGCCATCGCGAGCGTAGCCGGGTGGCACAGCCCGTGCACACGGCGGCAGTTGTAGACGATGTGCTCGGCCCCGCGCAGGGTCGCCGCCGCGTCGCCCGCGGCGTAGCGGGCCAGCAGGTGGCGGCGCGCCAGCGCGAACGTCACGGCCGGGTCCCAGTCGTGCTGCGCCTCGCGGCTCTCCCAGAGCGCCATCAGCAGGCGCGCCAGGGTCGGGTAATTCTCCTGCGCGCCCAGGAGGTTGATTAGTTGGTCGAGAGGCGCGGGGCCCAGCTTGGCCAAGTTGATTTTGAGTGCGTCGCCCTGCAGTACGCGCAGGACGTCTTCGAGGATGGGCTTGGACGTCTCGAGGAGAGGCTTGCGCGCGTTTTCGGGGGCGAGTTGGGGCTTGTCGCGGCCGTGGCCGGGAACGTCCGTCGCGCGGCTGCCGAGCTGCATGCCCATGGTGAGCACGAGCTTGGCTATGACGGGTGTGTGATACGACGCGGGGTTGGCGGCGATGACTTTGAAACATGCGCGGGCGAGGTCACAAGCCGCATCGTAGCGACCCTCATCGAGTAGTTCCGCTAGACGGGTATTGCCAATAATGCCGGCGGTGCGCACCATGTCGTGGGACTTGTGCGTGCTCAGGCGTCCCAGAATGGCTTGGAACAGTATCTTGGTTTCGGCCGGGGACATCTTGGCCTGCCCCATAAAGCTCGGTTTGGCCTCGGCCACCCACGAGACGTACTGATCGAAGACGCGTGCAGCGGCAACGGGCCGGCCGGAGCTTTCAAGGCACTGGTGAATTTGCGCGGCGGCCACAGAGACGTCGAGGAAGGCGCTGGTCTTCGACCGGATCAGAGCGCGGAACTCGGCGAAATAGGTGTGCTGCGCGACCAGCGACGCCATGATCTCGGTCAAGGTGGTGGAGCTGCGGCCGAGGCTGTACTCCAGCTGGGCGAGGAAGACGAGGCTTTCGCGCCCGCACGAGGACAGGTCGAACTGGCTCGCTTTGGCGTTGGACGTGTCCTTCATCACCAGCTGGCGGTAAAGCTCCTCTGTAAGCTCCGTGGCTTGAGTCGCCTGCTGACTAACCATGTAGCTTGACGCGATTGTCTTCGCAGCAGTGACAAGCTGAGTCTGAGACTTGTGGGTGGTCAGGATACTGACCGTTGCCTCCTTGAGCTCGCGAGACACGGTCTCCTTGGTCTCCTTCCCGCGCTGATGCAGGCTTTGGAAGCTGACGAGTTCTGCAAGCTGCGTGAGCGACTCCTCGTGGGCCCAGCCATGCTTTTCGTGCACCGAGCTGAATCGCTGGCGCAGTACTTCGACGACCTGTTCAACCTGCGTGGACGACATGGTAGCCGAGTTGTACGATGACGAAATGACCGAGGTCGCCTGCTCCTCATGCATGATGTCCAGGGTGGATTTGATGTCTTGCAGGTCAATCTCGTGAGTCCCAGTCTTGATCAGTTCCTCGTACAGCTGCATAGCTTCCATCTCGGTGGTCTTTGATTCCTGGCACACCCTGGCAAGCGTAAGTGTGGCCTGGATCGTGCCACGCTTCGAGACTCGGCTGTGATGCGTGAGTGCTTCGACCGCTACCTCGGGTGTTTGCGCCATGCCAAGACCCCATTTACTGTCATCCACAGTATTACTAGCGAGTATCGGTCGCAGTGCAAGACTTTCTACGGCGCGTCGGCGTCCATCGACTTGAGGGCCCCGAAGAAGGTGTTAAACAGCGTCTTTTAATACGGCAATGCTTCGGAGAAGGCACCCTTGCTCCACAGCTCCGTCGCAACGGTGATAATGGGTTTCAGGGCCTCGGGCTTGCTGGTCTTGCTGTCTCCGTTGATGGCTCGAATAATCTTCTGATAGTACCCGATATAGGCGGGACGTGTCATGGTCGTCGAGAAGGTGGATCGACGGTTCATGCTGCTCGGGCGTCACCGTCTTGATGTACGATAGCAGGCGAGTCGCGAGGTCGGCGTGAGCATCTTTGACCGTGAGGACGAGTTGACCCTTGGCCTGCAGCTCGCGCAAGGATGCGCGAATGAGGCCATGGCGGATGCAAATGAGGCCGTGCTGCATGAAAACGAGACCTTTCACGTGCTTCAGAGTTGCCAGTACATCGACGTGCGCATTGGAAACAGTGCCCTTGTCGACTTGGACGCATGTCAGAGTGGCGAGCTCTCTGAGAGACAATGGCTGCTCGGCGGTGGCCAGCCACATGAGCATGTGTCTCGCCTCATCCATCATACTAGCCGAATGAACGTTCTGATGGACGAAGTCTGTGATGGCGGGCTTGGTCTTGGTGACAGTCTCAACGGCCGTGCGGAACGCGTCCAGCCCGACTGCACGGCGCAGGCGCTTGGTTGCCAGCTTGGCCCAGAGGCAGGATCCAGCAGACGCCTCGGTAATCTGGGAAACGATGGACTCTTGCTCAAACTCGGACATGTCGCCGAACTCGTTACCAGACTCGAAGTGGCTCCTGACAACGGTCATGATGTCGTCGAAAACCAGGCCGTCGGTGATCTGCATGCTCGACTGTCCTGGGGCATCTGCAAACTTGGCTCTTCCCAGCGTAATGAGCCGGACGTTGCTGCCTTTGGTGACGGCACCGACGAGGCGCCGGAACATGGACTTCTCGTCGCACACCGCGTCGTCAATGCCATCGACGACGAGGACCAGCTCCCTGGCACCGGGAAGGGCCGCCTCCAGAGCGTGCCCCATGGCCGTCCAGACGGCGTTGTCGTACTCATCATTGCTTGCGACTGTCTGGCATTCTTTGTAGGCGGTGCACAAGATCTGCTGGAGCTGGATGTTGCCGACGCCCTTGTCAAGGAGCTAGCTCATGACGGCTTTGGCGATGGCGGAGAAGACGGCGGAGTCAAAGAGCGCGATACAAGAGAATGTCTGAGCCGGCGAGAGATTGTAGATGTCTGTATCGCCTTCGTTGCCGAAGTTACCAAAACGAGATGCTGTCGATTTAGAGCCCCCGATTTGATCGGGACGAGGTACCCATTTCATATTCCCGAGTGTTCCTGATGTGATCTCCAACGAGATCTTCGCCTCCGGAATCGACGAGTAAATTCTATTGGCTGTGGCCAAGGCTCTCATAGAAGCGCGAAACTGGTCGTTGTCCTCATCATCGATGAAACTTTTGAGATGCGTTAAGGCACTAGCAGGTGAGAGTCGCTTGTGTTCGACTGTATCAATGAGAACATCGAGAATGTTCGCGCCATCGACCCTTGGCTTGAAATCGACGTGGGTCGTCTCGGAAGCTCACAGGGTCACTCCTGGGGTCATCTCCGCATCCCGCGTCCGGCCAAGTATGAGTACGAACTTGACGGCTTTCTGGGGGGCTCCATCCGCATCAGGGATATTCCGAGTGTGCCGAGACCAGGCTTTAGGGGGATGCAGCTAATAGAACCTTTTTTCCACCGACTTCGTTGTTTCAGTGGCCAGAATTGGCTGGATTTCCGTACTGTGTATTTCACAGACATCCTCACCCATTTGCCTCACTTGGTCAAAGCGGGTATCTGTCTCATACCTGTCCAGCCATCGCATATGACCTGAAATAGGCTGGGCACTATCGTTTTGCAGACCAGCAGTGGGGATCGTTGTTGCAAACTCTGGGTATCTCGTGTTGTCTACGAACCTGATGATATAGGTTCTCTCGGTATGACGAGGAAAAGACAGTACTAACTGTCAGAGATACCGTATGCCATCCTCTGGGGACAAGAAATCAAGCAAAGTAGGTAAGTCCGTCAGGCCAAAGACAGGGGAGATTTCTTCCGTGGGGCAGACGAGATTAGGGCATTGGCGCGCACCGAGTCGCATCAGCTGTTCACATTGCTTCTTTGCTAGCTGGCTGCCATTCAGTGACGGAGATAGCGCATTGGCAAACAAGCCGAGCCAGTTGACCGTGCCGTAGTTCCCTTCATGGTCCTCTGCCTTGATGAAATCCCATAACCGCACGACGAAGGACGCCAGGTGAAGACGGTCGAAGCCCCAGCCCCTGGTAATGCAGCCGAAAGCTACTTGTACCAGCTCGGATATCGACACGCGGTCTTCCCGGATCCCCAGGTTGGACGCGGTTGGCACCGGCGGGCCATAGTAGCGAAGGTGGCCTAGGGGAAGCGACCAGTACACCCCATCCTTGTTGGCGCGTTGCATCTGCAAGCCAATGGTCAAAATGCCGGCCGGGCTGACCAGAGGGTCGTGCTGGGTGACGGTTTTTGGAGCTTTCTGGAGAACCAGCATATCCGGATAGAGGTGCCATGAGCTTATGCCGAGCAGCACTGACGCGTTTTCGACAGACTGGGGCATCCCTATGATGAGGTTGTCTACGGCCATCATGGCAGATTTCCAGGTCTGAAGCACGTTCTGAAAGAGCTTGGGGTGAGTATTGACCGGCAGCGAGACATTGCGTACGATTAGCCTCAGCCGGGTTTGTTTCAGCTGCATGGCATCGTCCACTGCCCTAATCCGATTGCGAGCGCTGCTGTCCCATTCTTTGAGCTGGTCTCTTGAGATAGTCAGTTTGGCCAGCTGGTGTGATAGTTGGCACAGAGGGTCTGTTGCGTCGACGGCGGCAAGCCCGAATTAAGCTAGGTGTTCGAGGAAGTCATTGCTGGAATAGAGCCCCAAGTTTCCTAGCAGTGACATGTGGCTGTCCCTCCTCGGCGGAAACGCGTCGGAGGGGGCTTATTTCTTTCCCAAGTCCAAGAACTCCTTGGGTGGCTGTACTTGAATAAGCGAGAAATCGAGGTTTATCGTCGCCAATCCAACATTGGTTTCTTGCTTGCCCGTCAGAAGCGACGCTGAAAGCTGTTGAAGAGCCATGGCGAACGGTCTGCATGAGTCCTATTCCTGGAATCAATAGCTAAGATTGACTTATGACAGCCAGCCTGGAATAAATCGAATGCTCAAAAAAGAAGAGGGGAACTCGATGATGACTTGGCCCATGAACCTGAATTCAGCTGCGGCAACCCCTCATTCTCTTCTTTTGCCTCTTCTCTGATTCGTTACTACGATGACCCTTATGTACAGCGCCATTACACATGAAATATTACCTATTAAAATATATAAATTGATATATAAAAATTAGAGTTAATAGATTATACGTAGACTTTTAACTGCTAATTTTACCTATACACTCAATGGGTAATATGCGTTCCGGGCCATATTCAAACATCTTCAAGTCTTCAAGCCAAGAACCGCCACCTTGGTGTCAGCGCTAAGCCCAGCACCAACAATGCCAAGTCATTGCCCTCTTTATGCAGACGCCTCCTGGGGCTGATCCGCTGTCAAGGATGCGCATAGTGTACATGTTCAGAGCCTGATCCTATAGCTTGAGCTAAACACAATGCTGCAGCTGCAGCTACATGCCACATCACCTCGCCAAGCCGGGCCTGTCACATCCAAGCCTCCAGGCGGACCAATAGTCGTATCATTTGTTGAATTTTGCTCGAACTAATATATGTAGAGGAAAATTGGGTGAAACCACCGTTGGGCGCAGCCAGCATGGCGGCAGTGGCTCAGCTGCAAGCACTCCTGAGGTAGACCGCTACAAGCCCAACAGCAGGCATTGAGAAGAGCTAAGTAAGATGTATCAAACCACCCCGAAGTCTTTTAGCCTGGGGTTATCAAAAGTTCTTCGTTCAAAACACCACATCACCACACTGGAGACGTTTTGCTAGCCCCGATCCCAGCTTCTCACATTCACTTGTATCCTATTTTGCTCTCAACAGCCCGATATATCTGAGCTCTTTCAATCAGTACGACACGGAGATCAGGGCCTCTTACCATGCCCGATATAGAAGATGACACTGTTGGCTAGATTTGTGCAGTGGAACCCGAGTACGTTGCTCCTCAAGAGTTTCTCGACGAGGAACATCCCCAATTGGCTTGTCAGGATGTTAACGATAATAACATCTACACTCTTGGTCGCATGGGGAAGCACTGCATTGTTATTGCCTGTCTCCCTCTCTGGAACTACGGCCTTGTCAGTGCTGCTCACGTAGCGAGGGACATGTTACGAACATTTACCAATATCAGGTGCGTGTCTTGTGTCTACAGTCAGGTCTTCAAAGCATTATAAAGCATAGCGTATTTTCACCCGCCGCTATTGAGGGCTAATACTTCAATCATCACCACCAGCCTTGGACTGATGGTAGGAATTGGCGGTGGTGTTCCTACGTTCCACGACATCCGTCTTGGTGATGTTGTCGTGAGCTCTCTTACGGGTGTCTAACCTAGAGTTGATGGTGCTGTCTGCCGCGTATGCGGCTGTGCTTCTCGCTTTTATTTCTGCCATTACCTCGACGAGTTGACGTAAATCCGTATGTAGTGGTAAACCCTAATGGTAGCTAGGGAGTTTATATCATAGTCAAATCCAACTCCCTCATTCGGCTCGCTGAACCAGATATGTAATAAGGAGAGGTTCTGAGTCTTTGATGAACGGAGAGGTGGTCCTCGAACATTTCGTGCAGGGTGTGGAGGCAATCGGATGTCCGAGGTTCATTAATCGCATGGCAAAGGAGTATAATAGTACAAGGGAGTGGATTTTGTAAATACTGAAGTTCATAAGTAGGTATTTCGAACCCAAGAGAAAAGGCCTCGCGGCGTCCTTAGTATTAAACCACCCAAGCCGCGAAAACGAAGCTTATATGTTCTCCCGCAGGATCATGCCTTCGATACCACGCTTATAGCCTACAACCGGGCCTAGACCTCGATACGGATATTGGCCTCGATACGGATATTGGCCTTGATAACAGATAGCCCTTAAGTACTTTTCCAATGAATCCAAAAATGGGAATAGATGCCTTCGTGTTTGCTAAATATAGTCCCAATTGGCTCCAACCACATACGTATTCGTCCAGTGGCAGTTGTCGCTTGGGTTATCTCGAATTTCCCACCTGTCTCAAGGAGCAGTTCCTGGCCTATTTTGGTATGTCCCAAGTTCTTCTTCAAGGCCATGAGTCGGGCCGCCTGTAATCCGCGCGTGGGAATCTGATAGTGCTCGCTGGACTCCCACGCTGGTGTTCCCAGAAACGATTTCATCGCCGTGCTCAGGAGAGCTCTCCTGGGAGGTCTGCTCATCGGATGACTGATGGCTCGTGCTTTCTGGCTTGCTCTCTTCCACCGGCGCCGTATCGTTGACAGCCCGGGCCACCAGCATGGGGTGCTTGGCGTCCGAGATGTCGAAAAGGGCTAGCAAGTCGTCCGGGCCTTTTATGATCGGGATCGTTTCATCGCAGTCATCCCAATATCCGTTCCCTAGCTGGTCCTGCGCTACGCGGTGAAGCTGGATTGCGGTGTGCCCAGCCCATTCGAGGTAGCGGTATTAGTTGTACAAGCCGCGCTTCTGCAGTTTCTTTAGGATAGGTTCGATAGTAAAGGAAGTAATAACCATAAGTGCGCCTATAGTATAAGTAAAACCCAAGCCGAAGATACTGAAAGAAGTGTATTTCGGATTCCGGATTTCCTAGTAATTAAAATATGTTAGATTGATTGCGAATCGGTCTTTGATGGGGAGAAGTACCTGATTCTGACAGAGATCCGTTTCGTAATCATTTTCAGGCTTGATAGTCTCGGGTAGGAAAGACGAATTGCCAGTCCCCTGAGCTGTGGTGACAAATTTAGCTTGAAAATAAACTAGCATTATATTCCACCACTGCGTGACGTCGAGCTGCCACTGATTTTCTTTGGGATTGAAAACTAAACCTTGCACAACCGTGGTCTGGGAAGCGAAAGATGCTGGGCCAAGTACGTCGACGATTCCGCTGAGACTGTATGCGTTGAAGAGCATGTAATACGCCCATAAGAGGAGAGATCCGACCTTGTTATGGGCTATGGGCCTCTCGGTGTCAAGATCTTTAGGATTCAAATCAAACCAGGTGGCAGCGCTGTAGAGAGCATCACGCGGGTTCGTTGAGTTTCCGCAATGGCCCAATGTGTGATCTCGACACCATTGAAACTGGTCGATGCAACCTAGTGGTGATGCTGCTTCTTCTGGAAGGTACTGGCCTTCTCCGTCAGGGACAGTTCCTCGGTACCAATAATCCTCTGTATGCGATAAAAAACGAATCCCGTTTCCATGTAGGAAGTACACGGCAACTTCCCCGTTAGTCCTTGTGATGGCCGGATCTAGGTAGTATTTGACAGATGTGTTGGCAACAGACTCTTGTTGGTTCGTCCAGAGCCAATTAGGGCTATCAGAAGTGCGTTAGCTTGCGCACAGGATGGAAGCCATACACTTCTTTCGCTTGACGGATGTAAACCATCTTGAGATTTATCGAATAAAGATACGTACGCGAGTAGAAAATTGTTATTGCCCATTTGGTACTTTGCTCTCGCAGATTGAGCTTCAAGGTCTGGAACCACGTAGGTGTAACTAACTATGCCGACGGTTTCCGTAAACATAGAGCCGTAGCTATATGCCGTATAGTTTCGGCCGGATTCACTGATGTTGCGTTTGCGCCCTTCTGTCACTAATGGAGCACACTGTTTAAGTTCCAGCAGAACGTTAACGTTATGAACATCCATCCCCTGTTTTAGGTAATCTTCTACTGACCTGTAGCACATATCGCAAAGTGAAAGTCTCGCTCGGGCTGGTGTTTAGTTAGTTCAAATACAGTGTTGCTGTTTAAATGGCCAGTGTCGAATCTGATGTTTGAGCTACTCCGTCGGCATATGCCTGATTCGAAAGGGCACGAAGCATTATAATCCATTCTCTCCGTTGGAACAGCTCCAATAACGAACCTGGAGCATTCCATGATACCTGAGGTTTGATTGGCATAGCAGTGCTTCGCATAGTTGGCCATGTCGTTGATGAAAAGCGCCCAATAGGACCTGACCGTGTTCGCAGCGTTGGCACCAGCAGTCGATCTGTCAGTACCAACCTGACAACTGTCTCCTTTTAGGATGACCTCGCCCCCTTGAAAGGCAATTTGCGAAGAAAAGCCTCCTGCTGCTGTAAATGCGATAAGAAGATTCCCATCTTCTCGCGTCGTTGTTAGAGTTTGGCCCATGATAGAGCCCCGAGACTAATTCGTCCAGGTGCCCAGGCGGACAGATGCATCGGTGTCCATGTTGCAGTTGTCATGGATAAGAGGTAAACGAAAGGGGAATGTTCAACGCAGTGGGACAATACCGGGAAACTAATATATTGTTTATGTTCTGAGTCTCAATGTCATCTTAGAATCAAGTCGATGGCATAGAGAACTTAGTTTAGAGGTTGGGTTGTATACCCATACGATACTCTATAGATTCGGTTGGCTGGCTATTGCTTCTCCTCACCTACAGCTAAAAATCGGCGCAATGAATTGCGTGTTGGACAGCGCCTCATTGTAGACTTCGTATATTTAGCCTGGTCTGTTCAGTCACATGTTAGCTGAAAACGTACAAGCAATGATCTGCAACGAATGCTACATCGTAATAATATTTGAATTTGGCGAGCATGGTTTGCCTGCCATGCATATGTAAATACCACCTGTAGCCCAATTTGATCGCCGTAGCCTCCTCTGCTGCACAAAGGCTCATAGCCGCCGTCAGGCAATACTATCTATTACGGGTTTAATTAACCGTGAGGTTGAACACAGCCGCAGCTTGGGCTGCAAGCTTTGTAAACCGAAGCCACCCATATCCCAATGTCAGCCTGATGCAACCCGCACAAGGTTTATCCATGTTGTTGCAGGAAAAGCACCCTAGCAGGGGTCACGTGCTCACGGACCCATTCCTTTTGTCTATATATAGCATGAGAAAACTTCTCTCTTTTGTACGTATTCTTACCTTCCTTTAGATAGCACTTTATGTATCATCTGTTGCTCTCGATCGTGCAACACATTTCCAAATTTTGCATGAGGTGTGTTGCTTCTCAAAGCATTAGCTACAGGCCAGCCTTCTCACGGAGCTGGGCAGTCATAAAAAATAAGATGTACGGCAATGCCGCAGAAGCAGCTGCAAAGCGTTGTTGTTCGCGGTGCACTGGAAACGTGCGGGTTTCTACAAGTTTATACCTCGCAATACTAATCCCAGAAATTGAGTTTTGATGCGAGGCATGGCTTTCTCGGGCGTCGTTTTCTCCAACGTCTCTTCCACAGCATCTATGAGGGGATGAAGAGTTAAGGTCAATGAATTCGTCTGGAAATGCTCAGCCTGCTGCCAGAGGGTGTGTGTGGCATTGCTTGTGGGGGAGCTGGCAAGAGCCCCTGCATCAGCGCGCGTCAAATATATTAGCAGACATGTAAGGTAGTATCCGCTGGACGGCTTTGGACAGTTTATGCCTTTCAGCCCGGCCAGCTACACATTCATGCTCCATTTTCGCAGCCTGCCATATGCACTGGACGGACGCCAAGGAACGACATTCCCGCGGAGTACATCGTGCAACCTGTATTGTAATTTGTCGTGCATAGATCCCATGGAACGGTGCTTCTCCGAGAGCCCCAACATCCGGTCGGTCTGCATGGTACTCGGTATTTGCGTGTGTGTGCTGTATTTACACCATACGGTCGTTGCTCTCCACAGGCTGCCCGGGAAATCTAGGGCGCTGGCTAGAAGGGGGTTCTTGGTGGAGTCGACATTCAGCACACCGTCTGCACGACTTGGCCGCCAAGGGAGCTGATAGGACGGGGGTTGCACAGCCGAGTGATGCCCGATCAGGATGGAAGAGGATGCTAAACCTGGGAGGTGCGACAACAATAGCGGCAACAGACTAGGTTTGCTAGGATGGAGGATATTCAGGCATAAAGCAGATGTCCAGCCTCGCCTACACCAGGACGACTTCCCTATTCTCGGTTTCTAGAAAGAGCCCTACAGCACCCTCGTTGGCAGTGAACCACCCAAGCCGCGAAAATGAAGCGTCCACGTTCTCCCGCAGGATTATACATTCGACACGCTCAACGCCCGCAACGGGACCTATACCTCGATACGGATATTGGCTTCGATGATAAATAGCGATCAAGTATATATCGCGGGCCGCGTCCTCTTCCGTCTGAACGTCGAAGAGGACCAAGACAGAGCAGCCCTCGGTATGATCGCGGACACCGTCTTGGTGGACGTGCTACTTCAAATCGCCCTTGAAGCTACTGACGCAGTGGCCAGCATGCCTACGAGGCCCAAAGCCAGAGACCCAAAGACCCCATGCCAGAATAGGGTTGCTACCGGCGGTGACTCGTGTGGCATACACGAGTGGCGCACGAAGGCGAAGGCGAATGTCTGCCAGAGACAGGACCTCGGCTTCCACGAAGTGGCATAGAACCACGTCGGTGTCGGCGAACTTACTGTATATTCATACATTAGCATGGAGTTCACCTAAGGTAGCTCTAGTGTTCGGATGGGCTTCATTCAAAGCTTTACGAGGGGTCACGCCTCGGAACCCGAACGTTTCTGCAAAGGGGATGGAGAAGTATCAGCAGAAGGTACTCACCAAGGAGTATTGTAGAAGACTTGGCCCTTCAGAGACATCCACGACCAGCTGGGAGCCCGTTTCTCCAATAGCCTGGAACAGTGAGGTTCACCTATCAAGGTGAAATTGGTGCGCCACAGGAGATGCAAAGGCATGAGCCTCTGCCACATACCAGCCCCGGCCCAGTACTCGCCGAGAAACGGGCGAAAGGTGTCGACGACACCTGCAATGGCGATCGGTCGGTCGGTTTCCAAGCTCAGTGACATACTCGAGTAGAGCTGCACAATGGCACCCCAATAGTGAGCTGGTGACAAGTGCCACCAGATACCCTTGAAAAGGCTTCCGTCGATACTTGTAGGGCCGGAGTTTGGATCCAGATTCGAGTTGTCAGGTTCCCAACGCATCATATTTTCCTTCATCCGCCTTCGGCTCGCGGCAAAAGGACTGTGGAGGATTTCTGATGCCGGATGGTTGCACCAATTGTCTACTTCAGGAGGGAACCCTCCTGGGAATTCTTCTGATGCCTTCATGGTATCGCACCTCCAGAAGAGCTGGCTCCTCCCACAATCAAGAGCCCCCGGTGCCAATAAGGCCTCTTGGAGTACCCAGGCGCGGGTATATAACGGATACGACTTTTTGTTAGCGCCTGTGTTGAAGAGGTGTAAGTTCTTGGTCGTGACCGAAGACAAAGGCAGCCGTTCAGGCTGCAGGATTCGTGGATTACGCGGATATAGACATCCTTCCGAGCCATTTGACGCATTTGAAGTGGCAATATTGCAGGTGGAATTTCGGTAAATGTCGCCCATTCTTCTCGACTCTGCTTTCCAGTCCTCCGGCGAGTCCTGTATGATGCAAAGACTATCGATCCACAGGTACTCGGACCCAAGGTTTCTTGCGACACAGATTGAATCACTGAATGTTTGTGGTAAAGAGTCCCAAGGGATACTTTGACGGAACTCCTCCTCATTATGTTTTTGCAGCCGGATGAACTGGGCTCGACCCCAACAGTGGCTCAGGGTCATATAAACCAGGTTTTCGGGATATTGGCTGTGCGTATGGAGGCTGATGCTTTGGTGGTCGCCCAGGCGCAACAACCGCGAAGGCCTGAAATGTATATTGGCACTGGCATGACAGGAAGAATGGTTCTGTATGCACTTCGAGTACCATATTTTGGCCAGGTTCTGACTTTTTTCAGAGCCAGTATGATCCCCCAAGTTTCTGTGTGGAAGCGAGAACATGGTATTGTTGTTTTCTGCTTCCCAAACCCTGAAAGAGCAGATATATCGCTTAAATATGGTGTGGATATATATGTTGTCAAAATTGAACTCAAGCTTTGTCGAGTAGCTCCAGGGGAAATAGTGATTATTAAGTTGCGGTGTCAGTCGATTCATATGATGCCATATTGTCGCACAAATACGGCAGTCTTCTGTGGCGGATTTCCTCAGCGATCCGGTTGTCCAGTGATGGGGAGATTCCCTCCTGTCGCCAACGTGACCAGATCTTGCTTCCAGTTCCGCCAAGATTGCCCTGTGGCAAACTTGACAAAATGGGCTGCTCGGTTTGGATGGCGTAATTTGTGATGGAAGAGGATCAAATGCGTACTCGGGGATATGACGAACAAGTAGATATCGCAAAATCAACGCAGCGCTGCAAAGGGGCGACAGGAAGATAATGAAGCATCTGATCGATCTTGCAAACGGCACCCCCAGGGTAAATAGCGTACTGCAGAGAAGGGAAATGGAAGCGATCCTAAACCGAGGCTTCTGGTCGTATCCACTGAGGATATTCGGATCGTATGGGTGAGGCATCTGCGAGAAAAGGGAACCCCATTGTATCAACATATAGCAAGGGCAGTGTGAAGTTTAGTAGGCGTAGGGCTCTGGCCCCTGAACAGCTGAACCAGGCTGGTGAGAAATAGCAATGCTATGAGCAAGGCAGATACGGTTCGTACAAAGGGTGTTACGCGGTATTTTCCGAGGCTCGTGGTGTTACTGTTAGGCCCTAGGAAAAGGTAGAGGGAATATATCCCGCGTAGGAGACCCCAGCGAGGTAAGCAGCTCCATGATCATGCAAAACTCGACAGGATGACCCGTCTGCCTTGACTGTCTCCGAAATGACGTCCACATCCAGAGGAATAGAGAGAGCTGACCAGCCTGTATCCCAGCATTGGTAATAATCCATGACCTTTCTTCCTCGCTGATAGCATGGACCGAGGGCAACAGTGCAGCTAGTGACGGATTGGCCGAGGCCAGGTCGAATCGGATGGGCAATATGTTCGGATAAATAATCGCCACGCTGATCACCGTGTGTAATTGCCATCACCGGCGTTCGTCTAAGAGCCCTAAGGTCGGGGAGAGGATCACCATGTTAATCACCATGGTGAGAAAACCCCAGCACAAGCCATCGTCAAGGAGTAAGCGGGTGAAGGCCTGGATGATTAGCGTTAGATACTCAACGAAAGACATATTATATTCCATAGCCATCTTTCGTGTGATGTTAGTTGAATTTGGGTTGAGATGGTAGCGAAATAGCTGTTTAGGTGAGCTGCCAGTCGTGACAATTAAGATGGTGTGAGCGAAGAAGAAATCAGGGTCTATTGGGCTAGGATATCAGAAAGCCCCTATGAGAATGAGGATGTAGTACGGAGAGGTAAGTGGCAACAGTCCGCTAGTGTCATGACCCTGCACATGTCCATGCATTGGATAGAACGTTCCTGTAAGTGAGACCGGAGTATCTAGCCTCCGATGCATCGCAGCTACTGGTGCTGTTGGGGGCCAATGTACTTAGGTATGTACCTTGCCAGCTGCTGGGCAGGCAGAGTTGTGGTAGTTGGTGCTGTTGATCTCAAATGCTATTGGCCCTTTACTTCCGACAAAGCCTCCCCGTCTGCAGTGTCAGCCAGTCCTCCTGGCGCGTAACATACCATCCTTCAGACCCCACGGCCGTAGGCGCCCAGAAAACATCCCAGGGATCGACCTTCCTCTTGATGTCCAAGAGCCGCTCGTAGTTAGAGCCATAGAAGGCCTGGCCGGAATTGGGCTCCATGACATCTCCCTCGTTCAGATAGCCGCCTCCGCCTGGGGTGACCTTCCGCAGCCGCCCCATCCAATCCCACGAGATCTTGCGGTTGCCCGCCGCGAACTCGTCCGGGGTGGTGTCCTTGCTCCACGCGTAGCCGATGATGCCGAACATGAGGGCCTCGCGCCACGCCGGGTTGACGGCGCTCGCTGGCGTGCCCTCAGGCGCGATCCCCTGTATATTGTACTGCACCAGCGCGGAGCCTTCCTCGATGATGCTGCGGACGGCGTCCATGGTCGCGTTCAGCAGGGCCTCGTCGTCCCAGTTCTTCCGGGGGAACAGGCGCGACGCGGTGCGCACGCGGTCAACCGCGACGTTCTCGGTGGGGAAGTGGGACTTCCACGTGTCGTAGAAGTTGTCGTGCTCGAAGTAGTTGGGCGTAAAGTTGAGGCCCAGCGCGGTCCACTCGGCGAACAGGGGCGCCACCATGTCTTTGAATTCCTCGAGCGGCATGCCCGGCACGAGCCACGGCAGCATGCTCAAGGTGAAGCCCGTATCGGTGGGGAACATGATGGAGTAGCCGTACGTGTGCCGCGCGGCGTAGCCGGGGAACTTGCGCCAGTAGGCGTACATGGCCTGCCAGAAGACCTCGTTGCTGTTCTCGGTGCCCGGCCCGCTGGCCAGCTCGAACGTGACGCCCGAGAAGCTCGAGGCCGGGTGCAGCTTCAGCGCCATGCCGGTCACGACGCCGAATGTCGAGCCGCCGCCGCCGCGGAGCGCCCAGAACAGGTCCGTGTTCTGCGTCTCGTCCGCCGTCACGAAGCGGCCGTCGGGCAGCACGACGTCGACGCTGAGGACCGAGTCGGCGCCCATGCCGTACAGCGAGATCAGGGGCCCGTGGCCGCCGCCGGCCATGTAGCCGCCGGCGGCGCCGACGCCCTTGCACTCGCCGCCGACGGCGGTGTAGCCGAGCTGGCGCGTGAGCTCGTACAGGTCGTGGATCTGGATCCCCGCGCCGACCTTGAGGGCCGGGCCGGTGTACGACGGCGTCTGCAGCTCCTCGACGAACTCGGAGCTCTTGAGGTGGTGCGTCCAGATGGAGAGGGAACCCGCGCCGGTCGACTTGCCGAAGAAGTCGTGGCCCGTGTTGTGCACGACCAGCCGCATGTTGATGTTGCGCGCGAAGTTGACGGCCAGCTGCACCTGCGCTACGGTGCTGACGTTGACGGCGTACTGTGGGAACCCGCCGATCTCGCAGGTGCTGTTGGCGTTGGCGCCGTTCTGCGGCATGCATGTCTGGCCTTGGAACAAGGGGCTCATAACCGAGGTTGGATCACGAACACTGTGAGCAGAGATTAGACGTTGCTGGTTGCAAGTATCAGGCGGTGATGAGGATGGCGACTGAATTACTCACTGGACTTCCGAGTCATGCCAGCCGTCGAGGACATTTTGACACTTTGCTGCGTCGTAGAACTCATGGTCGGGATAACAGACGGCACCGATCGGGATGGTCTTGATCAATGCCCCGCCGGTCAGTTGATCGAAGACATCCCACTCGGACGCCGTGGGCCAGAGCTCATCGCCCGGGTAGGTTTTGCAGGCCGGAAATTTGCGCTGTTCTGCTCCGTTGACGGGGAATCCAAACAGCGAGACGTCAATATCAAGCTTCGTCAGATTCTGGAGAACGGCATCTGTGAGTTGCAGGGATGCGGCGTCCCCTGAGGCCCATGAGCCACTCAAGTGCTCAGCAGCACGTCCAAGTGTGGCCTTAGTAGCAACAGCTAATCAAAAGGTCTTGTGTAAGTACAGCAACGAGAGAAGAAGACATGGAGGACTGTAAATCGCTTACGTAACAGTTGGCCAGCTACACTACTCTGAAATAGGGGTATGAAGAGCCCTAGAGCAGGTAGCAGTGTTCGACTGATGGGAGTCATGGTGAACGAGTGGGATGGGCAACAACGAGTGGCTTGCCTACAGAGGGTCAAGCAATGGTCATCGTGCGCACTGTCACTGCTATATATATATATATATATATATATATATGTAGATTGATTACTTGGTGGCACATTGTGTTGCGCTGTGCCGCGCCGAAATCCCCTGACCCCGGCAGCAAGCTCCTTTTTCTCATCTTTGTTATCGGGCCAATGCACAATCGATAGCAGCTGTGATGTTACCATTACATCCCCGGTCCCCAGCGCAGTACCCGATGTTCTGTCACGGCGGCGGTACTAACCGCATTTCGACGATTACGTTGTATAATACATATACATATGTGGGGACGTATACTACCCAAGAATGCACACACGGAATCCCTACACCAATCTGGACAACCTTGAGTCACGCAATCTTGGACCAATTTTCCCGGATGGAACAGCAGGATCGGAAGACTCCGGAAACAGGACCTTTGGCGTCGATCGAAATCACAACGACTTCCTTCAAGAAAGCATCACATGTTACGGCCATTGTTTCCTTCCAAGGGCCCGAACATTCTGCAGCAGGGCTTCGTAGCTGTCATTTTTGTCCCTTCACAGCTTGGTGAAGCGGCTGCTGACTTCCAATGCTGACGTTCAGAGTCAACTACCTTCATAGGTGTTGTGCATATTTGATGTCAAACCTGCACTATTTGATAAGCGCGATGCCATCAGCTAAATTGGTTCTCTCAATCAACAGATACATCGTTACGGGACTCTGCCAAAACACTAGCGAAATGAATCACCACGTAAATTGATGACTAGACACAAAGCTGTACAGGCAAATCACCGGATAAACATGGGCTATATTAGTGCGACTTCCGAATAGCACACTATGCCTTACGTCGTATATTCGCTGGGGAGTGACGATCTGCGGCGCTGGCCCAGACTCAGGTTTGAGAGTATGCTGACGAAGGTGAGGTGAATATAAAAACTGCTTCTGTACAATATCAGCCTGCATTGAATGCTTTCCCAAAACGATAAAGTTGCCTTCTCTGGAACAGAAACTGTGGCTTCTCTCGCACAAATTTACAACAACATTTACTACCAACTCTACAGCCAAGACTGCATCTGCAATAATCTTCACCGGGCCGCAACTTTTGCAAGACTCACCCACAAAGCAACAAGATGGCTACCACGGTCATCAAATTTGCCACCCTCTGGGCTTTCCTGTGCTGCGCCTTTGCGGCATTCATGGTCGTGCGTTATCCAAAAGCCTCGATCTAGGCTCTTTCCTGACATGATAACAGGAGGCAGCTTCGTTGCCCGGTGCCCACGGCGGTGAGACCGATCTCGCCAAGAGAAGCAACAGCCAAGTTGAGGGCCGAGGAATCACGTGGAAGCTTGCCATCGAGGAGGGCGGGCCCATCATAGAGTTCAACGGCACTCTACAGGTAAAGATGACAATTATTCCAACCCATCCCTGGCCAGTTCTTCTAATGTTCAAGTACTCCGGAATCTAGCAAGTCAAGAAGCAGATCCAGGCTATCAAGCCTGACTTCAAGTTCACTCCCGTCCCCTTGAGCAGCAACACCTCGAGCAACACTGCGGCCCTCAACGAGCTAGATGTAAGCCTACTTCCATAAACTCCCTTCTTTCTTCCATCGTCTATCAGTTGCCTTGAATTTCTATTCAGTATGCTAACAACAGCCTGTTATCAATGCTAGTGCCTAGATGAAAACCAAGACGCCGCCATTGCCGGCGCTATCGGGGATGACATCAAATACCTCAACGGCCTTGGCGACGCCCGATGCGGCGACCACGGCGGCAGCGACGGGACCCACTGTGGCACGATCAGCTGTTCCTGGAACAGCGCCATCAAGTGGTGCAACATGGGCCCCGACTACTACGAGGACTACTGCAGCTCCTTCGCCTATTACGCCCAGAACATTCTGGACGACTGCAAGAACGACGACGGCAGAACGACGCATGGCCAGCAGAGGGACAACATGGCAGACCACAACATCCTGATCGTCGTCGAGGAGGGTGCTTGCTAGACGACTTGCTGTCAAGGTAGACAGCTTGCTGTTAGGTAAAGGCTTTGATACGGCAAGCGTTCATGTTACATCTAGACTTTTATCCCGGTTGAAGGCGTCTGGGAACCGTCGGTACCGCACCAAAGCATAATACATAATGTGTCAACTGAGAATGTTGAAATATGTGAATGAGGATGCCGTGCGCCGTTTGCCAAGACCAAGTCTAATCAGTGCCCTGTGTACCACGTTATTGAATTTCCCCGTTCGCTCAAACCCTTCCCTAAGATCGGCTTCTTCACGACCCAAACGCCATGATCGCAATCCGTCACCTGGCCGTTGGGCAATGTCGATCCTTGGCAATCGTGCGCTCCATCACCCGCACGAAGCCCGACTTGGCCGCGACCCGCTCGCTCGCGAGGTTGCCCAGCCGGATGTACGCTACCACCTCCTCCTCTTCCACCGCCGCCGCCGCCGCCGCCTCCGGCCTTGTTTCCCAATATCGCCCTTAGCATGGCCCCGACCGCCTCGGTGGCGACACCGAGGCCACGACATGGACCGGCCACATACCAGCCGGCCTCTTCGGGCGCCACGCGGAGGACGCCGGTGAAGCCGATTAGTTTCGGTGCCGTTGTAGTCGACGCCGGGGCAGATTCTCCTCTGGGCTTTCTTGGCGAAGCCCCATCATGTTGCTGCTGCTGCTGATGCGAATCATGGACGGTCGAGGTGGCGACAAGCCCGTACAGCGGAGACTCGGGCCCGACCATGACGGCGAAGTTCACGATGCCGGGCTTGGCACCGTAGGCGCGTTCGCGGATCAAGGTGCGGGTCGCCTCGAGGTCCGGGGCCGTCTCCATGCCCCTGTTTCTCCGCCCTCAAAGTTGGCCAAGTCAGTAAGTATAATTCCTTATTAGGTGTATCTTCAGTCAGTCTCTTCGTATCTTACTTACGTTCCGGCGAGATTGGCCGGGTCGGTCCAAATCTCGTAGACGCCTTGCGCATGCTTCTCCTCTGACAGGGGCTCGAGATAAAACCGCGGAGATGGGTTATTCGCCATATTAAGGAAGTGTGGCTGGGGGCTAACTCCTCTGAAATAAGGTTTTTGTTGTTTCATAGTGCTCGTTTCTTTCTATGCTTTCTAGGCCCTCCTTGATTTTGAAGGTCCTGATGCGATGTCAGCCCCCGCAGCTGACGCAATTTTCTAGGTCACACTGCATGTATCTAACGGGTTTCGCTTAGCAAATATATAACGGCGGGAACATACGTAATCAGTGGTAGCTGTAACAATATCGTGAATAGTAGCAGCCAACTCCTTAACTTGCCCCTAATATTATTCTTATTCCTATCCGTTACCCGTTCTCATACTGGTTCTGCTCGAGATTCCCCTTTCTAGGAAGGGAAGCATTCGCTATAAAGAAGGTCAATAACCAAACCGTGCTTGGTCTGGCATATGGGGTGGGCCCAAAAGCTTCTATGTTATCTGTGTTAAATCTCATTGTGAATTGCAAAGCTATACACATTAGTCTTACGTTGGCCATTTCATCTTATGAAACGTAAGCTCAAGATAGCGCCGGTTCCCCTGTAGTGAACCCCAGTCTCCCGGGACATCCATTGCTCTCTCTCACTCTTTAAATAACTCGCCTGACGCGTTGATGTCCAAAGGGTAAGTAGTGGCCTCGATAGCCTTGCTAGCGTCATCAGCTACCGGGGCGGCGCCCTCGTCACTGCTATAGTTGAGGAGACAGAGACGCATGGGGGGCGTGGGACGCGGCGAGGGAGACGAGGTGGACGACGTAGGCGTCTTCGGCCTCCTTGGACGGCCCGCCGATAACGTTATCGATGACACTTCCGCCGTGTTGTTGTCCCTTTTTTTCTCGGCCTCAGCAGTCGCGTGCCGCCCCCGCCATGCCGTACACGTACGTGATATTGCCCGAGATTTCCTGCTTCAAGGGCCACGAGGGCACCGAGCCGGGGGACCCGTGCGTGAGCAAGCCGAGCAACGGCCCTAACCCGTGGCGGTGAAACGAAGCGAACCTTTCTTTCTCGGAGTCAGGCCCGCGGCATTGTTCGAGATCGATGAACCCAGGAGCGCCGGCTCTTCGTCCCAGATCAGTTCTGTCGACCCGGGCACGCGTAAAGACAGACACCCCTTTTCCATCCAATCCTCATTTATCAGCGACGCTCTCGAGGTAGCGCCGGATGTCCGTCGACGCGTGCGCAGCGGTGCTTGGGTAAGTACGTACCCGCTTCTTTAGCGCCACGGCGGGTAGAAGGATAAAGAGCTCGATGTCGCAGGTGGGGACCTGAGGGAACTGATGTCCAGTACGAGGCGCCGCCGGAACCGCCAACTAAACGTCAACTAGCCAGATATCTTCGGGGAACAAGATAACAGGTCTCAAGAAATTGAGCTTGTCATGGTCGACACAGGGATCGTCGTCGAGGGTTCTCAACTAGGCGTTCTCGCAAGACTCGAACTCATCGTACTGCGCGCTGCCGCCCCGCACCGGCACGCTTCGATCTCTTTTCGTACTTCTGGGTCTGAAATGACAATTGCGCTGTCGAGTTATCGCCCCTAGTATTGGTCTCGTCAGGTCTAGTAGCTATGTTAAAGCAAAATCGAGTGTTTATTGTAGATGTTACGGGTGATAATTCATACATAGGCAGAGGTGTCGTCGTTTTTCGCTTTTCCTTTGCCATGCCCGTTATAAGCTGAATAGATATGGCTCCTGTAGATTCGCCTGCATCTCTAGGGCGGACTCCTCTCTGTAACAAGTAAGCAGGTTAGCACTTCATTGCACGTATGCCGTAGCCTCAACTCCAATGGCGACACTGGCGAATCGCGCGAGGGGTTGCGGCTTTCGCCTACGTTACGTCGCACCAACACAATGTGTCCATATACGTTGGCCAAAGTCATCTTCGACCAACACCAAGCGGGGTAGGTCCATGAACGTTGCACTGCATGGGCTGTTGGTAGAAGACGCCTGCCACCAAACAAGCTGCCTTTTCGTCAGCTTACCTACGGTGTACCGCCTCTAAGTTGTGGACAAAGAAACCCACCAGTGGTAATGGCGAGTCATAGAAGTCGTGTATCCAGACAGGTATTAGGTTCTTATGCTCTTGTTATTATACATATCATAGTTGAAGTCATTAGTAGATGCAAGCAAAAAAATGAACCAGGATCGGCAATGTTATTCTCGGCTATCGGAATAACTCAAGTATATCAGTAAAAGATCGAGGAAAATATTCCGGGTACAAATATGCACGGAAATAACGAGACAAATGGTATCTACGTAACCCCAAAGCCCAAAGAAATAATGCCGAAAAGGGGGGTCGTAACGATTCGTGACCTTGCGCCAGCGCCCGCGTTTCCAAAGGGGCGCAAACAAAAACCCAACCAAGGGTTCACTAGCCAGCCCAGTTCATACCCGATGTCCCGTTGCTCCTCATGTCATTGCCGTAGCCCATACCCCCGAGACTAAGATACGTATCGATGTCCGTCATTCCTTCGTTTTCCAGAACGCCCATCAACTCTACTTGCTGGGCGTGACTCAGGCTGCCTTGTCGCTCGGGTGGCATGTTGTGCATCTGGGTATCGCCCATTCCCATAACGCCAAGACCATTTGGGTTGTTCGAAGGTGCCCAGTAATCGTGGTTCATCCCGCCAAAATTATAGGGGGAAATGAACGGTGGGGGTGGGTTGAACCAATCGGTGATGGTCGTCGGCTGTGGTAATGGTCTTTGACCTTGCGGGTGGTGGTTAGGTGGTAGGGGAGGTATCGTGAATATTGCGGGATTGCGTTGCTGCTGCTCCTGCTGCTGCTGCTGCTGTTGTTGAGGTTGGCCCATTGAGTGGTTTTGTGGCAGATTAACCGGGGACGCGTGTGCCAAGTTGGGTGTGGCCATGGCGGACGCGGGCAGCATAGGTGTGGACATGATAGGGGTAGCGCCAGCACCCGGTGGGACGGACTCCGGTGGGGTTGGGAGATGATGTGGAGGTGACAGTAGAGGGGGAGATGCGTTGGTGTCCGATTCAGGAGGCGTAGATTCCTCAAGCAGCAGATTCTCGTTCGATTGGGTGAAATCAGGGGGGAAATAGCTGAAGCGTCGGCCAGAAGGATCGCTAGGAGCCGGGTTATGAAAGATGGAGTTGGAGCGGAAAGTTGGCTGGCCAGCGAAAGGGTTGTCGAAACTGACTGGTTCCGGTGCCGTATCAAACACGTATCCAAATTGTGGAGGGTTGAAGGCAGGTGCTCCATTTGAGGGAGCTTGCCTGGACACCGTCGTCGCACTGGAATGGTCAGATGTTGAAGGCGAGTTCGTATCCTGCTGTGAGGATGGCGTCCCAAATGTACTGGAGGCCGACAGCACCGGCGTGTGTCTTGCCTCATAGCTCCGAAGACACGCTTTCGAGAACGTAGAATATAGTTCAGATGCAGCGCTTATCCCCGGCCAACGCTCAGCGCACTGATCCAGTATATCAAGAGCCACGTTGATAAGCTCTTCAGTCTCCTCCCGAGAGTGCGCGGCGCGAACATCAGGGTAAGCAGCAACACTCCAAAGTATGGTATTGAGTGCCATGTATAGGGTGAAGACAAACACCCATGTGATGTCTACAGCAGCCGCCATCATCTGCTTGCTGGATAGGTTGATGATGAATGCGGCAGAGTCAAAGCACTTGCCGGCTGACCTGCTGGATGGTTTGGGTACCTGAGGCGACGGCCTATGAAGTGCAATGATCATTGTATGATACTTCCCGGTAAACCTATACAATTATTAGCGATGCTGGACTGCCAAGCAGGGCAATGTTGGTGGTTGAGGTGAGATACTAACCATGGCTTGCACCAAGCGGGACTTGCTGGGGAGGCGTTGAGCCACTGGTCCAATTCGGTCTCCATTGCCGTAAACCAGGGATGACGCTCATCCCTGGGTTCCGGCTGCTTCTTCTCGTACAAAACTCGCTCGACCTCCGACTGGCACAACCGCATCTTACAGAAATGTATTGCTATCAGCTTCTTTTCGTCGGCTGGGCCTTGCAATATGCCATGTTCGGTTATGTTTTCGTCCTTGGCGCTCTCGAAGAACTTCACATCAACAAGATCGTCGCTCTTGGCGAAACCATTTGGCCGGCCCATGCTGGAGGCTAGCCCGAACTCCATCGCTGTAATGGTCCAGCTCAACCGCCTGCGCATATCTAACGTCAGGGGATCCTCGGTGCCCATGGATATTGTCTTTTCATCTGCTAGACCTAGCTGTTGGCATATCCTTGTTGCTAGGCCAATGATGTAGTAGACTGAGGTCCGAGTTGGCGTCAGCAGCGAGTACTGCCCTATTAAAGCAAGACACTGAATCGTTTTCAGGTCCTTTGGTCGAACGATTTCCTCGAAACGCTGCATAGCAGCGAGATAGTAACTATCAGCAAGCCCTGCATAGGTGGTATCGAGCTTTTGCATGCTAATGGCCATAACCATCCTGATAACGAAGTGCTGATACGCGTCTTGGCTTCCATTGTACACATCGTCAAGGTCGCTGGCTAGCCTGTTCTCATGAAGGGTCGGTGTCAAAATTTGCCCTAGTCTACGTGTTAGCATTTTTCCTGCGGAGAATAGTTGTACAAACTGCCCTACCACGCTGGCAGTACACTTCGATCAGTTTGTCTGCAATGGCCCGGCTGGGAAGATTGTCTGCTGGGAAAGCGCTGATCATGGGATAGCTCTTCTTCCTCGACATTATCGGGGGCGGTATGCTGAAGGACTGCGATCGTAGACCCGTGTGGCCTGGACCGCCGCTTGCAGCTTGACGCCGCACTCGAACTTCGGGAATGAGCTGTGATATGTGCTGGGAGTCCGTGTAGCGCTTGGCTTCTTCCATCAGGATTCGCGTCATGGCTATTCCGCTGGAGGGCCCAAGGTAGCGGGGGGTTTCGTCCGTCTCGTTCAATCGAACCAAGCCTCCGGGTCCGACTATGTCGTCGCTGTTTTTGGGGAAAGCATCCTCGTCCGTGTATTGGCCGAGCTCGGCTTCGAGGGCTCGTACGCGTGCCTGAAGCTTGACGACATAGTACCGGCTGATCTTCTTGCCCTTGGTGGTGTCGAAGTATTCGCACACAGACCCGGAGCGTTCGCATGGGAGGCAGCGGGGTAGCGTCGGGTCGCATCGCGTCTTTCTCTACATGATGCACGGGACAGGTCAGCACGCCTGGTTCTGGCTCGGAAAAGTCGCAAACAAAAGCCAGCGGCCGATGCAGGTTCCCTTTTGGTGGAGAAGGACGGGACGTACCTGACGACAACGACAGCATGCTGTTAGAGTGTGCGCAATGCGATGTGAGCCATCTTCCTCCGCGTGTTCATCCCGAATGGCGATGGCTGGGCGGCCGGGCTGATGGTAGCCTTGCGGAAATCTCGGCTGGTAAGTTCCTAAGCCCTCTATGTGGCGGAACACATCGGAGGCGTCCATCTGTGTGCTCTAGTAATATATCGGATGAGGTCGTCGCACGCAGTCGAAAAAGTGAGTGAGCGGTAGAGAGAGAGTAGTGTCGCTGCGTGGTTGCATCAACTGTATTGGTTGTGTTAAGCATGCGGATGCGATGGATGGGATAGAATACGCGGGGGATATCGTTATCTACGTCCCGCGCTGCTGTTACAGTTGCACTGTACATACGGCAAGGGAGCAGGCTGGGTACTTTTGCTAATGCTCGCTATCCCCTGTCAATAGAAGCTTCCAAGGTTCTAGTCGAGCGGGCAAAATAGGCGGGCAATAGGACATGCAGTAAGGTTGTCGATCAAGGCTCCACGTGCGGATTGGCTGCTCAGGTTGTCTCAATTGAAGGAGACACGGTTGTTCGAAAATAGAAAATTGGCAACTAGGCTCAAGGCCGATTCATCGTCGCATTTACCAAGAATACATAATACATCCCATGGGGGGCATGACACTGCTGCACTGCCGGCAATCCAGTTTGAGTATCAACTTGGCGGAGATGAGTTGATTTGACGTTTGATGGTACAGCGCTAAGTTAATCGGTGGTTGCAGGTCTTCCAGAAAGAAATCGATTGGTTCCAAGCCTTCCATCAAGCGACTTTCAGGTCATTCAGGTCCCGTTCCCGCACGCACTCCTTTACTCCGGCGTTTGGATGGAGCTCTTTTAGATTATCAGTCGTAAATACGCAGACATCTAGTCACTTGATGTTTCGTTTCTTTTTTTGTTAGTCTTGACGCTTTCTTTCTAACTGTTGTCGTGTTTCATCTTCGATCCCTTACTCGATTTGGGTAGAGGGATTGTTAAGATGAGGCAGGTCGCAGTTCGTTAGGAGCCTTTTGCCTGCGAATGCTGCGTGGCGCTGGAGTCCAGCGGGGATTTAGGGAACGCTCAGTGCTCCATTCTCCAACAGTAATAACAGGTTTCAACCCAGCAGCTGTTCATGCTCGGGAGTACCGAGTTCGAGATGACAACATCGAGTCCTCGGCGCCTCAGGCCTTCTCGTCTTTTTGATTATTTGTGACGAGGGCCTCGTCACGAGGCTGCTTCACCGTTGATCGATACACTAGTCATCTTGGACCTCTCCACAGCCTACACCATGTGTGAACTAGAGATATTGCAGTAAGGAATAAATTTCCCAATGGACTCCATGATGGCACAAGAGACTATTTCCCGAGCTGTCAAGCCAGTTAGATCGGCCGCGCCCAGCCTTGCCGGCAAATATCCGCTTTGTTGGCGCGTACTGATAGTAGACGATAGCTTCATCAGCAAAGCCGCTAATTTGGTCGGTTTCAAAACTCAATTCAACTACAATTACACTAATGGAATCTAAAGGACAGTCCACTGTTGCCACTGTTAACTGAGAATCATAGGTATCCTTCGACGCGGACGCTCCCACCCAATACCTAATCGTCGAGCAAGTAGATCTATATATTCCAGATATTGGAACGGTTCTATAGGTATCTTTCAGATTACTTCATCATTTTTTTTTTGGCTGCTTGCTAGCGCGATTGCGTAATGAGCCCGACAGGTCGGGAAGGAGAAGAGATGAGGTACTCGATGCGCACATATCCTCAGCTCGTATTGTTTGGTACAGGGCTACATGAGGGTTAGAACAGTTCCACCTGCCTAGCCCGATAGATCTTAGAAAGTCTTTGGGAGAACATGTCAAACTGCCTAGGGTGCTGGGTGCCTAGGGAAAAGGGCGCTAGCAAATGCTTCTAACAAGATCTCCCAACATGAAACTGCCAGATTTGGCAAGTGACCCTGGAGGCCATCTCCCAAGGGGCCTCTGTCTCTTGGCCGAGCCTCGAGATTGTTCGGACATACATAAGTTGAAATGTTGAGGACTTCATATCCCTCAGGTAGGACTCGATGTGTTGCTTACTGCCTAAAGACCCCATGATGACGAGATAGAAGAACTAATAGCCCGGTGTCTTTGTCATCAACGGTGTGTCTATATCTCTGGGGAGCCAAGTCACTGAAAGACTTGATCGGGATATCACCAAGAGGCTGGCTGCATGTACTCCGTAGCGTGCATCAAACAGGAAGAGGTCTACGTTATCTCGATGCCTACCTCACATTTGTGTCTAACGTCTGGTTGAAAGGGGGTAGTCTGCCAAATTGTACAGATAGACTACCTCCACGTGCAAGTACCTTATTAGAAGAGCAATCAATATTGGTTGGTGACTTGCATCCCGCTCCCGTCTGTCCGTCGACCTGCCATGCTTGCCGCTTGCCATGCCGCCACGCCTTCTAAAGTGATGCATTGCCTTACCCCACCTTGCTTATCCCTCATCCCTCCATCTCCCGAGGCGCGCCCCCTCTATCCCACCTAAAAAAGTACCTAGCTGCTCCTTCCGGTCGATCACATTGTGCCCAGCGCCCAGCCCAAGTGCGGTTTGTCAGACGGGAAAGCGACCAGAATTGCAGAGGGCCGGTGGAGCCACGACAAGAATCCGCTCTCCCGCCAACTTGCTAATCTTTATTTAGCCACCTCTCCAGCTTTTGCGAATTGCTCGTGTCGTGAGGCTCTGTTCCTGGTTCGAATCCCAAGATACTTACTCCAGCGACTGCGACTGTTTTTGTCGTTGGGACCAGCAAACACTTCACACTCACTCGCGCGACTCGCTTTATCCAGCTTTGACCCACAGGATGCTGCCTTTTCATCCCTACTTGGAACTGCCGCATCGAGCCAGGTACCGCTTTCGCCAGGCTGTCGGAGTAGAGGGAGGGTATTCGAAGGGACCCAAGCAAACCATCGGAGCCGACCTTGCAGGGAGCATCTTCGAGTTCAGAGAGCGCCACCCGACATTATCCCCAAGTCGCATTGCTGAGCCGATAACCACCTGCTACTTCTCGGGTTATTGACCCTGTCACCCCGCGCCGCCGGCAGTCCCGCACGTGCAATGCCTCGCTCAAGCTTCTCAGATAACCCATTGCTTCGCGTATCACGCCCCGTCTCCGCCTGCTCAAGATGTAAGCTTTCTCATATCCTTGAATCCCATATCAGTTTATTTATTCTACGGGGTTTTTATGCTAATTCGGCAACAGGTCGATCTGCCAAAGTCAAGGTGAATAGATATGAGTCCGATGAGTCGAGGAGTCTGCTGACTGATTTTATGGGAGTAGTGTGACGGCAAACTGCCAGCATGCACAGCTTGCGAAAAGGCTGGGCGTGAGACCGAGTGCTCAAGTGCAAATGATCAATTTGCCAGAGGCAAGGAACGGAGGTTTGACGCCATCAACCATAAACCACATGCAACCCTTTTGCTAATTCTGGCTCAGCTATGTTGCAGCTTTGGAGTTGCGCATCGAGAAGTTGGAGAGGCGCCTTTCCTATGCGCGATCCAGAAAGGCATCAGTCTCTCAGCATGAGACGGATGCACCTCCGAGAGAACCAGAACGCAAGGATTCTCTGGCAACTATCAGGGCAGCCATTCATCGCAATGCTGCCCGAAAACGCGAGACCTCGGATGTTAACTCATTGCTGTCTGATTTTGGTTTCCTGTACGCCAAGTAGCAGTTCGCCGTACCTCTTGTGCATTCATTAACTGCGTACAAATAGGTCTATCAATGCCACTACCAGAGACTTTGAGTCCTCCATGGGCAACATGACCTTCGCGCGTCTAGTGCTAGCCGCTGCGTCGAATGATACCTTGCCAGACCCTCAAAGCTGGTCTCTGCCGCCGAGACCTACGGCGCTGGCCATTGCACAATATTATATGACCAACATCTACTCACTATATCCGGCTTTCTCGGAAACAAGTCTATACAGTGTTCTCGACCAGGCTTATATGACTCAAGACAGATACATCAAAGACCACGACTACTGGCTAGTCTACATGGTTCTTGCCATTGGTTCCATGGCCCAGAGTCAGACAAGCCAAGACGAGCACTACGCCAACGGGTTACACTTCGTGGCAGAAGCTCTCCAATACGCTGACGGGGCCTTGATGCCGGGTCACGTCGCCCAGATTAGGTCGTTGATCCTGCTGACACAATACTCCATGCTTGATCCGGCGCATTTCGATAGCTGGCATTTGATTGGATTCACGTGCCGAGCAGTGATCGATCTAGGCCTCCACCAAGATCCGCCCCCCAGAGCAAATGCCTGACAAGACCATGCTTGACATGAGACGAAAAATGTTCTATTGTGTATACTCGCTCGACAGGTGCGCCAACCCAACCCCTTTTTTATGGAAACCCGAACTAATGGTGTAACAGGTCGATCAGCATGGTGCATGCGCGTGCGTTTTGTTTCCCTGACAATGCAACACATGTCGCATGGCCAAGACCTTCCTCGTTCAGTCGGCGCGCGTCCATCACTGGCCAAATACTTTCGGGTTCTGAGCCGGCCTTCTTGCTTTTCCAGCTGCGACGAGCGCAGTCGCAATGGTACCAAATCCTTTTTCAATCGGATCCTACGCCGATACATGATTCGACATCATTCATCTGGCAGATGTGTCAGGATATGCGCGAGTGGGCAGATGCTCTTCCAAGTACGCTGCCAGTGGGTATGCGTGAGCTTTTCGATCTTGAAGTCCGCTATAGTCTGGTATACTGTCTCGCACCATCTGCGAGGGCTCCCCACATCACCGACTACGGCCGTGTCTTGATCTTCGAACATACCCTTGCTTATCTCGACCGGATATACGAGGTTGCCCACAGCGGCAGAAGCGTTGCTTTCTACACCTACCACGATGCTCTTCGGGTGTTCTTCATGGCCAACCAATTTGCTGCCGTTCTTCGCGACGCAGAAGATTTACTTTTGGCTGGGGTAATGATTCCCCCGCCGCACACGGAACACGGCAAACCTCAACCACCTCCGCTACCATCACGTCCTGGGGGCCCGGCGGGCGACAACCTCGAAAGGAGCCTTGCCTGCTTAGAGCGGACTGTGCAACTGATGGCGAAGTTCGGCCAGCTATGGGCGAACTCGGCATCGCTAAAGCAAAGCCTTGAGCTCAGCACGAGCGACTTATTTGCTAGATTGCAAATGCGACAGCAGATGCGACAATGTTCTCCACCACAGAACGTGTCACCACCCATGCCAAGGGAGATGAGGTGGGTCGGTGTTGATGTCGAGGCCATGATGCGTGGGAACACCGGCAGTTCAAGGAATGTGAAGTACGAGCAATGAACGACAACGGCTCTTTAATTATATATAATGAGCGGATGGAACTTACCGAGCGAGACGAACTGTTATGAACTACTACTGGTCAATGTGGTGGTGGCGGTATGCGCCGGTGGGCCGGCAAGGAGGAACAACGTCAAGGCAGGGTCTCTTCCAATGTTTTGTCGCGCGGTTGGAGTGCATTATTTGAAGCTAGCCTATTCGACTTGATACCCACTATGAGTTTTGATGTATGTCTACATATAAGAGCCATTTGGAAACCGCAATGCCAGTTAGAGGTAATCGAGGCATCGATCCACACGCTCGGTAGCGTAGAGCCGCCGTGTCTTACTTCGATATCTCGGCTGCCAGCTTGGAGCCCTCGATTCTTTCTTATAGTAAGGACCCTCTACCTAATGATAAATACTTACGATATTTTCAAATTCCAGAGAAACATGCCGCTGATGCGTTCCAGGAACGGTTGCTGGTTCTCCTCACACTAGTCCGCGCGTGTTCTCCCCGCAATGTTTCCGCAATGGAAAGTCCAACTGACAGCAATGCATCAGACTTCTCATTGAGACGATCGGGGTCAGCGCCCTCCATCGAGCGAATTCATGAGCTTTTACATGAGTGGGTGAAAGTGACAAGACACTGATTGATGCCGGCTCGTTATAGACAGACCGCAGGGGTCAGTTCCCGGATGTGGCGCTTGGATCCTGGGAAAGTGGAAATATATCATGAAGATTGGCTCTTACTAACTCGCTCTTCAGCCGTACTACCAAAGAATCCACGATCTCTGCTTCTAGGATGCAAGGCAGACGCGACCGTGTTGTTCTCGAACCTAAACTGCGTCTCTAGATGACACGCGTCCGCTCTTATATAAACAGAGGGGTGGTTAGGAAGGCATTTCAGCAGTTCATGCTGCTTATTTCATCCTTGCTCCTTTGAAAGGAACGAGGGCGATTTCACAATCACAATGGTTGTTTTCTATTCTTTACGATTCGCCCGGGCCGTCCTGAGATCGACGTGGGACAATGTGGTTTTTATTATCGGGATGTTTGCTTTTCCCTTTTTGATTACGTAACGAATTTACCACGATGTTGCAGCGGTATTAATATTTTCTTAGGTTTTCATTTCTCCTTATTTTAATTCTTCTTCCCTGATTGCTAATTATCCATGTTCACTATTAGAGCCTGGTTTGTGTCTGAGCTACTCAACCGAGAAACCTCCAGGAAATGTTCGGTGAGCAGATCATGGAGCAAATGGACGTCATCGAGCGGCGACTCCGTCGGCGAAGACGTAAGAACTGTCGACAGCTCGTCCGTCTGGGGCGGAGAGTCCGCGACGACCGATACGAGACCGAACACAAGATCAGCCGCTTGGCCGCAAAGTTGACCAGGCACATCAACTATCTATCACACGAAATGGAGCAGCAGGCAGAGCGTTAGCTAGTTACTGAACAGCCGCCGTGGAGATGGGGGGACTTTTTAGGGTTCTGGTGTGATGGGCGTGCGGATATATACCTGGCAGCAGAAGATCAAACCCCTGGTGGAATGTATAATGATGGCTCTTTCTCGGTGGGAACTTAGGGATCGGCGGATTGAAAGAAGCATTGAACAAAAGGGGTGATAAACATTATAATGCCTATGTAGGGGCTATATAGGGGGGCTGTTTGATATATTATACTGAAGCTTTTTTAGGAGGGAAGGGGGGTATGTACACATGCGTATTCTTTTATTTTATATAGATCCTAACTGCTGCTTAAATGTAGGTCTTCGCTTGTTGTTATGAGCCGCCTGTTCTGAGCATATAGTCTTGTTAGCTCCCCCGATATAGCGGACAGACTGGCTAAGCGACAGCGGGACTAGGTCTCGAGTATAGGGACTCGGTGGAGTATCAGCAGGTCGTTTCACTACTGCACCTGAGGGGGAAATCCCGATAGAAAAACAAACGACGATTCCAAGAAACCACAGATTAGTATAATCTAGATACAGTCGACTGCATCACGTATCTTATATTCCCACACTAGGCACAGCCTCCGAAACTGATCCCCCTTGCTACTTACTACCTCTTCGCTATGAATTTATTTATGTTCATACCAGGCACTCTGCTTCTTAGCGAGGGATCCGGCAGCGGCAAGGGTCCATACCGCATCTAGAACATCTGGCCATATTGAATGTGATAGTCGTCTGGTTGGCTAGTACTGCACAAGTGATCAATGCTTATCCCTCTATCGTTGGTTATTTGTGCTGGTTGTAAAGAGAAGAGCAGGGCGGATGCTGGGCGAGGCCTTTGCTGGGTTTTATAGACGTTTCGGCTGCTGACCTTCGTCATGGTAGCAAGCGACTGTGCGATGTGATACACCCACTCATGGCCATTGCTACGGTGACGTAATCTGATTACCTACTTATACCGGTTGCTTCAGAATCGGCCAAACAGTATTCGTGGTTACCTGTTAACAGTGTAACTAGTAGACACGGTATTATGTATCGAGCCGAGTCAATACCTCCCTAGTATGAGAATTCACTCACAAAAAGCGATCGAGGCGAGTCTGGTGGCCAAAATCCTACCATTTCAAGAATGCTGTATGCTTGAATATAAGTAGTCATACTGGATCGTGTCGAGCCATGATGATCGGGGCGTAAGCAACTGGGGCTGTGGAAGGGTATGTACCTATGTATTACTAAAGCGTCACGGCGTTGTCGCACTGGGGAGGAAAGGCCTCTCTCACTACATAACTATCGCACCACCGAGGTGGGGCCGTGACCGGCTGAGTCACTCTCAAAACCCCTTCGGAGACCCGCCATTCTAGGTAGGCATCTGACTGGAGTTCACGCTTTCTTAAACAAGTCGGACCTACCATCATACTTTTAGGATCACCTTCTTCTTTAAACATTCACCCCGATTCGTTTGTCGAGACACATCAGCCGCACGTCTCTGATCATGGATGGTCTATTCCACCTCCCTGTCCAGAATTCTTCTGGACGGCTTCTACGTCATCCCGGCCAGTTCCATGAGACAGAACCAATGGTATAAACGCACCATGGAGTCTTGGAAAAAGAACAGTTCGGGCGACGACGTGCTGATTTTGACGCCAAAAGATGCACGGACCGAATGGGCCCCCAGGGTCTACAGTTTCGCGAAGGAGTTCGCTGATGTCGTCCGGAAGGCATCCCAACAAGAGCGCGGGAGCGCAGGGAAGGAGTCCTCGGAGCTCAGCAAGGGGGCGTAACCGGGTTTTCGATGATGCTGCCATAGTCAAGGACCCTCCGTCCTGCTTCTTCGTGGGGGACGAGGGGCGGTTCGGCTACGCGGAGCAGAGCCTGTCATACTGGGTCACACCAGGTCTGGGGAGGCTACGCAGGAGCCGCTGCCCCAGCGTGCCTGTAGTGTCAAGAAGCTTTTGGGGCGTCATGAGTCCAAGGGCCTGCTCGCTCTTGCCACGGGCCATGCGCACATATTGAGGAGTCTGGCCGAGCTGTCACCGCCCAAACGAAGCCATGGGCATAGGGAAACACAGCAAGGATGGATGGCGGCTCTCGATGAGGCACTTGAAGTGTCGATCTTCCTTATGACCATGTTATGTTTCGAAGACCAGCTGTTGAACCACGGCTATGCACGTTGGTTGCCCTCCATAAGAAACTATCCAGGCCACCCTGCTCTCTGGAGGTACCTTGCAAATATGGGATTCAATGGCATCGACTCTTGGAATCCCATAGCAGAAGGGTTAACTGAGAAAAGAGTGAGGGATCACCTGAACCTGGCACATCCGGACTCTATCCATAGCTGTCATGGTTATGGACGAATGCGAAGTCGAACACAATCCACCCGTAGAAGACCACATCGTCAATGCATTCTTGCACTTGGTCGGCTTCGAGGCCTGGAACCGCGAGCGGGAGGGGAGGAGTAGGGAATTGGTACCTTGAAAGCAGATTGAACCAAGGGAAGTCGGCCAAATGGCTTAGGAGCCAAGTCCCGCAGGAGAAAACGGAAGATGTTCAAGAATATGGTCAGAGCATACAGGACTCCGGGGATGAAGCTGCAAGACTACCACGAAAGAAGAAAGATCCCATAAAACTGAGAGAACCAGGTCGGAACGTAGTCGAAGCCTCGGAAGAGGACGACTCAGATGACGAAGAAGAGGCAAAGTTGGCTGCCGCCGAAGCTGAGGAAGCAATATACGGGAAGTAGAGGAGCTCAAAAAACCGGCGGAAGGGCCATGATAGCGTGATATACTAGCAATTTATGATGTGTTTATCTGGTCGAAACCCTTCCGGTATGAATGGATGGAAGAAGAGGAATTGGCGAGAAATCGCGTCGAGACCCCATCAGCTGGCAATCCTATCATCAGCAAGCTGAACAGAACAACCTCATCGCTATCGTCACTGCTTGCCGCACTAGCACTCGAATCCCGTCCCTGGTCAACCAAGATTAGACCGACCTTGGACCATGCCCCGTCTTTTCGGATCTCTTTGGTGATGGATAGCCCTGGCCGGTAGGTAGGGGTCTGCTTGTGGAGCAATGGGTACGCTATCCCCAGAACCGTTGCTTCCCCAACTTTGTGCTGTGGGTCTTCACTCCCATTCCACTGTACTCCGTAAACCTGGAGAAGACAAGGGGCGGGTACGTTCACACGCAAGTGGGCAGCACTGAGGCATCTCCTCTCCAACTCCCACAACTCCCGCCTCAGTGGTTGGGGAACATGATTGAAAAAATACCCAGTGAATGATGAGGCAAATCATCTCAGTTGTCAGTCATTGAGCCGCATAGTTGCATTGCCGTCGAGATAAGGCGAGCGCCTAGCCGACGCTACGTTCTTGCATTATTGCTGCCATGCTACTACGCATCTGCATGGCAAGGCACACAGCAGTACAGGATGGCGCCGTCCTTTTCGCTCAACATTGGGATGGCGGAATTTCCATTGGTGGAAATTCACCTCTCTATTCCGCCGTTAGCAATCTCACCTGCACGCGCTCTCTATCGCCTGTCTCGCCCCCAGTGGACGGGCCTTAAAAGGATAAGCCTGGATTGGTCCAATTCCTTGGTGCAGCAAGGGATCGTGTCGGTCCTAATATTGCTTCCCCATTGCCGTCACTCCGTCACCAAGCAGCAAGCTCCATTTTGGCTCCATCTTCCTATCGTGGAGTTTCCTGGAGTACCCCATAGGCCCAGGGCCAAGCACTAAGCTGGAGTCCAGAGTCTGGGGGTGGTTGATAGTCTGTTCACCGGGCCTGTCATTCATGACCCTGGGGAGGTCTATCCGAGCCAATCATCGAGCCTTGTCGTATAACAAAGTCTGGTTGGACCCTCCCTCTTCACCCAGGATAGCATCAAAGGCTGGCGGGGATGTAATCCTACTCCACATATCACAAGAGCTGGGCGCGACACTGCATGTAGTGTAATCATATTTCTACCAACATGTTCGCTGTTCCGCCATTCTCTCATCTCTGATCTACTCGCGATCCTGTGCTGTTGTCTCATTGCTTGGGACCTCATCTCCCAACTCTCTCTTAGGTCCTCAGCTGGACAAGACCATCTGCTACGTCGGCACAATGGTGAGCTCAACGAGGGCGTACAATTGGTAAGTCTGTCTGATCTGCTGTATCAATCTCTTCTGCACACATCCATCTGATGTCCCGATCCAGGTATATCTGTATGGTCGCAGCGACCTGCATGGTGCTGTACGGTTACGATGCCTCAGTCTTCAACGCAGCCCAAGGGTCAGCAAACTGGTTGGACTACTTTGACCTCCACAAACAAAATGACGCCTACCTTATCGGCCTTGTTAACACGGCTTACACCATCGGTGCCATCGTTGGTGGCTTCTTTATGGCCGGGCCATTGGTGAGTACTCCCCACCTGGGATCCGAGCAGAACAATATGGAACAGGTCTCTTGAGAGACAACAGAGTAACCCTGACTAACTGGCTTGGCGCAGGCGGATTACTTCGGACGCCGTGTCGGTATGGCTTCCGGCTGTGTTTTGGTCATCATAGCGACATTCATGCAGGCCTTCGCACCCAGACACAACCTTGGCTGCTTTATCGGCGGTCGCGTGCTCATCGGTATCGGCCAGGGTCTGTCGTTGACCGCCGGTGCTACCTACATCAGCGAGGTGGCCCCCTCCGAGATCCGCGGCACCATCATGACCTTCTGGCAGCTCAACTACTCGGTGGGGTCCTTCATCGCGTATTGGATCGCCTACGCGACGAGCTTGAACGTCGAGAAGCTCGGCGATTGGGACTGGAAGCTCGTCGTCATCTTCCAGCTCCTGTGTCCCGTCACCATCTGCACGCTCGTCTTCTTGCAGCCCGAGTCGCCGCGCTGGTGGATCCAGAGGCACAACGATGTCGCCAGATGCCGGGCGGCGCTCACCAAGATCCGGGACACCGAGGCGGAGATTGAGGATGAGGTCCTCGCCATCTGCGAGGCCATCGAGTTCGAGAAGGAGGCCATCAGCAGCTCCTACTGGGCCCTGTTCAAGGACCCCTCTGTTCGCCGCCGCCTCTGGCTCGCGTTCGCCCTCAATATTGGCCAGCAGCTGTCGGGCCAGGGCACACTCAACTCCTACTCCACGAGCATCTACAGCAAGGTGTGGGACTCGAAGCAAACAATCAACTTGATTAATGCTTTGAACGCAACCTGCGGGGATACTGGTAAGCAACTATTATGATTATACACCCCCTTTGGAGTCCAGCTCCTTTAAGACACCCGAGCGAGCATATCCCCCCTTTCCCCTGGAGACATCTAGAAGCTAACATATGTTATCATCATAGTTCACGTTAAACGCCGCCTGGACGGCCGATCGATTTGGGCGGAGATGGCTGCTGATCTTCGGCGCGGTCGGCATGGCCGTCTCCATCGGCGTCGTCGCCATCGTGGCCGGGGCGACGCCGTCGACGGCGAGCGGGGCCAAGTCGCAGCCCGTGGGCATCGCCATCGTGTTCCTGTTGTTCCTCTTCATCTTCTTCTACAAGCCGTCGTGGGGCGCGACGGTCTGGATCTGGACGGCCGAGGTCTTCTCCGTCAACGTGCGGGCGCAGGCCGTCGGCATGTGCTCGCAGATGCAGAACGTGGCCAACACGGTGTTTCAGCAGTTTTTCCCCGTCTTCCTCGCGCGCGAGGGGCTCTAAGTGTTTGTATTTTTTCATGGCCGTCAACGCGCTGCTCGCCGTGTTTGTCTGGTTCCTCGTGCCTGAGACTAAGCAGGTCTCGCTCGAGGGAGATCGACGTCCTCTTCGGCGGGCAGAACCACGTCGAGAAGGGCGGGCAGATGATGGGGGTCCCGGATCCGCACCATCAAGGTGCTGCGAGGGCGGTTGATGAGAAGGCTGCCGCGGAAACTAGGGAGGTTCGAAGCGTGTGACGGTTTTAAGTGATGCAGGAGACATTTGACCAGTGGCGATAAGGGAGAGGCTTTACATAAAAGAACGAATGGAATCACCCTCCATTATGGGCGTTACGAAAGCAATGAACATGATGTTACGTTTATGGAAACTACTGGATAACTTCCTGCAGGATGCAAACCCCTAATACCCCAGATCCCGAGAGCGATAAGTATGGTAGACCTACTATGTGGCCCCTCATCCTGTTGTGGCCGGCATCAAGTGCCGACTTGGCTGTTGGAGGTGGGCCACCACCACCCCCTTTCTCCGCACAATATAGATTAAACAGCAGATTGAGTCGGCTGTCCATTCATGATGCATCACCATACATGTTTGGTTCATCTTCGGTTATATACCACCCTACTGACTAGCTTTCCTGCGGATTTCGAAATGTACATACGTGTCCATTTCGTCTGGTTGCTCTCTTGTGGCCTCCCCTCATACGATAAGGCTACATATATATCAGTGGAATTGCGCCTATTGACAGTTTGTTGGTCATTGATCTTTTAATTGAGCGGATTGTTCTACTTCTTCGAAGTTGAAGATTGAGTTATCCAAACCTCCTGTCCCCCCCCCCCCACCCCAAGTCTACCGATGGCCATAATCGGCTACAAATAGCAAGTCAAGGTCTTCGAGTGCGTCTTGCCCGCAAGCGCGCGCCCTTGTCTCTTCTCCTTCTTCTTTTTATTTTCCTAGTACGACATAACTTACCTTCCCACTACCCGCTACCCCCAGAAGCGCAGTCGAGATACGGCCATGTTAGTGGCCAAGTGAACCAGCCGCTCAAGCGCAAGCTGGCCAATTCTTCAATTCCTCACAGTCATACAGTCTCAACGGCCCATGGTCAAACTGAACGAGACGTAATGTATATTTGCAGGTAATGTATATACAAGATTGAAAAATGTAAGTTGGGGGCAAGCGCCCCCGAGCTCGCATTAGATCCTTCACTTTGGCCGTAAGGAAAGGCGTGTGAGAAAGAGAAAGTAAAAAAGAACTTATATACAAGAGAAAAATAGCCAACAACCTCATGCCGTCTTTCTGTCTGTTCCCCCTCCCTCCCTTTCATATGTTCATGTATGAAAATTCGTTTTATCTCTCATATCAAGTCATACATGGTATGTTAGCGTCACAATCCCTTCATTCATCATCCACTGTCGAAAGACCAAATTCTCTCTCTGCTTTGCTTAGCTCAAGCCTGGCTTTTTACTTCTTGCAAGTGCCCGAAGAGCAGCAAGTCGGGCCGCTGTAGCCGTTGCCGCCGCACTGCGCGTACAAGCTCGCGCAGCTGCCCGAGGGCGGCGCCGAGGTCGTGCCCGGGCTGCCGGCGGTCGTCGTGGTGCTGGTGGGCGGGTCGCTAGGGGTACCCGGGTTGGAGCCGCCGTTACCGGACGTGGTCGAGCCGATGGGCCCGAACTTGATGTTGGAGTACGTCACCTTGGCGTCCGGGTGGTTCTTCTCGACGTCGGCGGGCGCGCCCGAGTCGGTCGCGCACGAGCCGCGCTCGCTGCCGAGCTGGCCCGCCTTGTCGGCCGGGAAGGTCGAGTCGAGCCAGAGCATGTTGCTGGCGTGGTCGTCCCAGACGCTCATGACGAGCACCATGGGCTTGGAGACGGCGTCGCCCATCTGCGCGAGCCCGCCCTTTTGCGCGAACACGTCCGTGTCGCCGAACGCCGTCTTCTGCGCCGAGCAGTAGTCCGCCGTGATGGAGTTGCCCGGGACGCCCGCGATCGTGGACTCGGAGTTGGGGATCGTCTTGCCGCCTTGCTGGTAGAAAGCGCTTGATCTCGCTGAGGGCGCCGTCGGCGCCCTTGAGGAACTGCGTCACGACGGTGATGGGCTTGGTGGTGTCGACGGTGAAGCCCGCGCCGGGCCCGTAGAAGGTCTGGTTGCCCTGGCGGTAGCTGTTGAAGTCGCAGCCGTCCGGGTCGCAGTCGCCGGCGTAGCGGTCGTCCGAGTAGGTGCCGCCGCAGTCGTTGCCCGAGCACGAGTGGTAGGCCGAGTTCTGGCACGGGTGCGGCGTGTAGGCCGCCGAGATGCTGTTGGCCTCCCAGATGTCCATCTCGGCGCAGCACGCGCCCAGCGTGCCGACGCCCGAGTTGGCGTCGTTGCTCGAGCCCTTCCAGCCCGCGCTGTTGGCCTGGCCGTCGATGAACTTCAGGTCCTTGGGGCACTGCGAGTCGCAGTAGCCCGTGCCGTACTTGGCGCCGGCCGTGTTGGACGCGTGCGTGGCCGCGCCGCCGTCCTCGTCCATGGAGACGAAGTAGACTGCGCCGTTGAGACCGCAACTAGATTTTGATTTTTGTCAGCATCAGTAAGCTAACGGTGATCACACCATAGTGGGGATATTGGCGCCGTTTGGTATGGGTTGGTACGTACGGCAGCTTAGACGCGTCCACGTCGAAGGTGAACTCGTTGCCCAGAAGGGTGAACATCTGGTACTTGGACTCGGACGCCATCAGGTAGAATCGGCTACCGATGTTGGTGCCCGACGAGCCCTGCTTGAGGAACTGGAGCGACAGGGCGCTGCCGCTGGTGGTGGCGCCATAGGTGCCGGCGTAGTCGGCGCCGTCGACACAGCAGTTCTTGGTGCAAGTCTCGCCATCGGGGCCTGTTCTTATGCATCTCCAGTCAGCAAAAAGCCTAGTCCTCCTTCCCTCTCGAAGGCTATGTGTTTGCTAATACTACTACTCCCACTACTTACACAGCGATGCGTCCCACTTGTTGCCGGTGTAGCAGTTGGTCGAACCCGACGTGGAGTGAGTCCATCGCCAGTTGGCGTCGATGACGACGGAGCCCGACTTGCTGGTGCAGCTGCCTCCCGAGCTGCACTGCTTCCAGGACATGGACGGATGCGTCTCGGCCGTGAGCGAGCAGGCGCTCTGAGCGCGAACCGAGGCCACGAGGGCCGCGATCGCCGCGATCTTGGAATGCATGGCGACGAACGTGAACGGGGGGGACTGCTTGTTCTCCGAGGACTGTGCGGATTATGAAAGGAAAGTGAAGGAGTTGGTGGTGGTGGTGGATGGTGGTAGTAGTAGAAAGAAGGTTTGATGTTACAGCAGCGCAGAACGATGGGTTATATATTTGCTTCAAATTCATTCATGGTAGAAGGGGATGGATGTCGTCCCTTGCATCCGATAATCATCTCCGCCCTTGCCTCCCTTGCCTCGCTTGCCACACGCGCAAACACCGACAGCCATCTCGCGGGCCAGAGCCCGCAAGGTTGGGCACGACGAACGTACGCACATGGGGTCACTCGGCCCTTCAGAGGCCTTTGCTGGCACGATGGGAAGCAGGCGACAACCGGGTGGCGGCCCGGAGATACTCTGCGTCTAGTTCCCCGTCCGGACAATTCTGGGTGTCGCAGCCCGTCGAGTGACTGGATGTAGCTAAGCTTCGCAGGTCGATGGGGCCTTCCCTGGCACGGGCTCAAGAAAGAAAGACCAGTGACAAGAGAGCTTTGCCTCAGGGAGCTCTCAAGGAGTATGCCTCTATTGCTGTGGGCCACGGGCAGGCTTGTGGACACCGAGGACTGCGGTGACGGAGAACCGGTACCGTTCGAGCTGCATCGTGGTTTCATGGGGAGAAAACATCTACCATTGGATGTCACCTTCAAATGGGTAGATGGACGTTGCCCAAGTTGGTATAGAACCCCAACGCTGATTGGAGGGTTTTTATCCAGGGGTCCCAACCTAGAACGGAGGACATCTGCCGAATGCGACGACGATGGCGAGATATACTCGTCTTATATGGGCGCTAGGGCCCAATGTACCAACGGTACGTCGGCGGTGATTCGTTAAATGCTTCCAGGGTCGAGTTCAACCCCACGCGGAACGTGACAGTCTGCAGCAGGGCCCGGAAGCCAGGCCAAGCAGAAGGAGGATGTCTTTTCCATCCAGCGCCGTTGGGGAATTTCCATCATGGTGCTTGTTGGCGTACATGCCCCCCGGAATTGCAGGGATACTCCACAGCGGCCCAGGGTGAGGCCATCGGCTTGTTCCTTTTTCTTGTTTATTTCCCCGCACACGCCCTTAATATGTGCGGACAGGGGGTCCGAGTTTGTGGTAGAGCGAGTCTGGTAAACGAGCACAACCTCATCCTATCGGTCCAGGTCACTCCTCTGCCGCCCAGTATTATCTTGGTGAGTCTTGGTCAATATACTGAGAGCTTGTTACAGACCATCTTAACTGTTAGCGATCGCTAAGCATTTGCGAACAGAGGACGGCAGGCGATTAAGCATCTGTCAAGAATGCTAAGCTTGCTGGTAGCTAGGCCTAACAACGCCGGTTTTATGGCGATCCATAGTTAAGGAATTCAAGCCGAGATTTTGCAGACTGTTCCTGGCTTCATAGCTCTGCACGAAAACATACAGCATGATTGGATTAACACGCCGCCTGCTGTACTACCCGGTAACCTGGAACCCACCAATGTTGGTTAGTGTTGCGCAAGATACATCGTCTCACACACTTGGTAATCCAGTGGCCCTGGCTTCCGCACCGCACCGGCGGCAGCCTCATGTGATCAATTAATATCTGATGGACGCCCCCTGGTCTAGATCTAGGTTAGCCTCGATGTAGGGCGCTACTTTCGGTGGCCATACCGTCTCTGTCAAGTAAAGGGTGTGTACATGTGATTATAGACTGATGGCGATCTTCACTGCCCACCCAACGGAAGCCGTGCCGACGGCGACTTGATCAGGCTTGCTTTACTTGTTAGCACGCCGTTCAGGAGGCGAGAAGGATCATTCCGCTAAGGAATCGAAGGAAGGTCCCAATCCAGATGCCTTACGTTTTTGAGGGCACCTCACATGCTAGTATGAAGACCAATCGAGGCTGAAACCATTTCAATCCTTGGGTAGTTCACTCGTAGTTTGTCACTAAGCTGCAAGGTGATGAAAAGAGGCTTCGGGACGTCTGGAGCTTTCACGGAAGCTCGTGGTTGGCAGCACTCAAGAGCTCGACTGAAAAAGCTGCCGTCCGCCGTTGCGCCGCACTCTAGCTTGCTGAGCTCGAGATACCTGGCATATTCAAGCCGCTATAACCTGTTTGTCCACAAATTCCAGTCCTTGAGTAGCCAAACAAAAAAGCCCAAGGCGGTTGTGTTGGCCGGAATCCGCACTCACGCAGCAGCCGAATGATATGACAGTCAACATCATGTCATTCCTTCACCCTGGTCAATTTCCGGAGATAGCCCCATTCGCTGCCAAAGAACGCAGGTCAACGGAAAGCCATAGTGCAAATGCGGCAAGCAGGGCGGAAACCTGAGTTCCGCTCCCGTACCAGCGTTTGAACTGCGGATTACTTAGCATTCATCGGTCCGTTTAGCATCGTCAAGTGGCATTACGATTCAAGACATGCATACTCCGTACCGGGCATCAATACACCTGCTGGGCAGTCAGCACATAACAAGCTTGAGGCACAAACTCACTGGTCCTAGAGCAAAGAAATGCAGCAGTCGACTTGTGGCCAGGACGTTGTATTATTTCCAGTAGAGTACCTCGTAACGCTGTGCACGATAGTCCTTCCGAAAAAGAAGATACTACTTGCTTTCTATGACATACGCTCACAACCTACAATGGTCTCTCGTCTCACTTAGTCCGTTATGGCGGCACACCTGTCGAGAGACTCCGTACTGTTCGCGGGAGCGGCCGCAGTGAGCTTCCTACCGGGTCGCTTCTTCCGCTTGGTGGTGGTTACGCCTGCTCCTGCGGGCGCTTCGCGCACCCATCGAGCCACGGCTTCCGCACGCTCAGTGAGAATGGGATACTCGCGGCCATCATCTACCGCCCACCGCTTTTGTGAAGGAACAACTGGCGAAGATGCCGAGTTACCGTTAGCGTTGGTGGCGTTGGCGGCGTTCGCATTCGCGTTGGCGAGATCAGCCTCGGCCCTCCGCTGGCGTGCAAGTATGGCAGCCTTGAAGCTTGCCTCATCGTGAACACGTTCATCTTCTAAAGCCTCTACAATAGCCTTGTGCTGCATGACCTTTTTGCGTTCTTCTTCCTCCGCCGCTGCCGAGCTTTTCCCTCCAGTTATGGCAAGAGCGTTGGCATTTGCTGTAGCTGCTGATACATATCCATCAAGCGACATTTGGGTTGGGAGAGGCGCCGGGGCGCAAAGAAACTCCCATGAAGTGGACAGCTCAATCCAGTTCTCCGCACGACGCAACACCTCAATCCAATCAGCCCTGGCTGGAGACCTACTCGCTTGAAACACTGGATAGCCGTCTGCAAGCCTCGCTAAGCGAGCAACCATATGGGCGTGACGTTGAAGCTCCTTGGACGACGTCTGGATAAGTGCGTGGCAAAGAAGCAACGAATGCAGCGCGTCGGTGAGAAGTGGGTGGTAAGTGACCATTTCTGTCGTGCTTGGGAGATTTTCCGGGCTAGATGCCGTAACAAGGTCCGTAGACGGGTAAGGGGAAGATATGCTGGGGGTGTCGCAGAGAACAGCTCATGAAGTCTGTAAACCTTGTGGGGCTCGAGTCCATCAGTGGGGGTAGTAGGGTCTTGAGCAAGATTCTGGCCGCGATAGCGTCGGCCCCGGTTGTTGGCCTGGTTGACCTGCCGTGTGAAGTCATCGGAGAGCTCGATAGGCATGTCTGGGGAGTAGTGAAGTTCCTCAAGATAAGCCATGTAGTCCCTCAGAGCACGCTTCGCATAAAGCCTCACCGACTTCATATTGCGACTCTCCTTTTCAGATGGTTCATGCGATGTTGCGCTAGCACCTTGGGTGGTCTGCTCACCCGCACCGTTCGTACTCCCAGTCGCATCGGGGCTCTCAACCTCGGACACCGAACCCTTGGGTGTAGTCTCGCCCGCAAACTCCGGCAGGGATGGCTCTACATGATCGCATGCTAGTGTGAGGTAGCAACCTGCGCGTTGGAACAGGATCTGCACTTCCGTACTGCTTGGCTGGTCGCGCTCATCTAATGAGGGTAATTCCCGGCGTCTTCCATTCCTCCTCTCAAGTTGCTTGTTCTCATAGACCGGCTTGTGTGAGGGCTGGTGGAGCCGGAAGACACTCAAAGCAGAGGTCAAATCGCGGGCCGCGCCTTCAAAATCCTCCTTGAACATGCGCACGATGGCTCGGGTCCTTAGAGGCTCGCAATCAGCTGGCCTCTGGCCAATGATGGAGTCCAGCGTGTGGAGGTCCGTACATTCGGCGAGCTGTCTGCTCGGGATCTTCTCATGGAAGAAGTTGACATAGTTGGCGTCGGGGTCGTTCGGGAGCCTCTGCATCACCAGCGCCGCCACATTCTCGAGGGTCGAGGTGGATTGCATAGTGGCGACGCTGGAGGCGATCTCGTCTATGTGATAGGCCTTGGAGAGTTTTTGGGTTGCTTGCTCTCGTAGTTTGTGCCGCCGCTCAGGACTGAGTTTCATACCACCTTGCCCGAAGCCTAAGCCTAGAGCGGCCATTTGATGGGCGGCTCCCCCGGCCAGGGAACTCGTCTTGGGCGAAGTGGTGATGCCATTAGCAGCCCGTACAGCGAGATCGGTGGCGCTGTCCACCAGTTGTCGAATATTGACGAGATCGTAGAAGACGGCGGGGTCGACGGGCCGGGGCAGGGGCATGTAGTAATTCGCATTCGCTAAAGTCTCGAGGACTTCCAGAGGCAGTTGCAACCACGGTCCATGAAACGAGGATATGTAACGCCAATGTCTGAAGCCATCATGTTAGAATCGCATTGGCGCACATTTGCAGTTGCAATCATTACTCACTTGTTGCGGCAAATGACCAGGGCTGGAGATGGGGGCGCTGTCGCAGCAGCTCCCTTGGCGCCTTTTTTGGTGTTGGCATTGGAGTCCACCGATGGGCTCGACGCATCGGCGAGGCCTTCTGGTTCTTTTTAGGCATTGCGGAGGGGTGCTTTTGCGGGATTGGCGGTTGGGTGATGCAAGAAGCAATGCGGCGACTATGTCTTCATGATTCTCGACATGACTTGGGCGAAGGACTATGCAATGCGACAAGCGACAGCCAGTGTGTTCGGATTGGTACGTAAGTAAGTAATTAAGAATGCGATAGGTCCCTCAGAGTTCGGATTCGAACTCGATTCGACTAGACTGGACGTTGTCGCAAAGTGCCCCGATAAGCTCCAGTCCGAGTCCCAATAGGTTGGTGACTCTCTTGGCCCGCTGGTGGATGATTAACCGGGCCTAGAGGGCACTGTACTGGCACTAAAAAGACACTGGAACGGAACTTTTGGGCGGGCATGAAATCGAATAATAGCCCACTATCACCACGTGATCTGCACCTGCAGGTACCCGAAGCTGGGACCCCTCAGAAGACCAGACCATGACTGGAGCTTTACCTTCTTCCTACGAATCCTATAGATGACTTGGCTCAATCCTCCGTTCGATCACCCATGTGTTAACATGCACTACAGAAGTTTACCACGCCTTGATGAATCGGAAGTAACAACCTCTGTCTGACCAATGCTAGAACTATATCCTGCCAGTGATGACGATAGATTGAATATGGCTAAGCCACAGGTAGGCTCGCGGGCGCTACTGCTCAAGGGCTACTGCCCACACGCGCCAACTGGGCATCAGACATGTACAGCCCCCGCCTCCCGCACCGGTGCAGCCCGCTCACGACGCGGTTGTAGTACTTGATGGGCGCCGTGGCCGACTCGAAGGCGTAGTGCGCCTTGCTGCACACCCAGCGTGGGTACTCGGCGTCGCCGACAAACTTGGCCAGGATGTAGCGCTCCGCCTCGAGGCTCTTGGCGTCGAGGTGCCACGCCAGGTCCCAGTTGAGCCGCAGGAACTCGACCACGAGGCCGTCGTTGTCGCACTCGCCCACGCACCGCTTGAGCTGCTCGGCCTGCTCCCGCGGGAAGTCCGCGTCGTGCGCCGCCTGCAGCTCGTCGATGCTCTGGACCAGGACGGCGCGCGAGAGGTGCTCGTATCTTCGTCCCTCCAGCTTCTCCGCCAGAGCCATTCGAATACTGCGATCTTGATGCCCAGAGACCCCAGTTCCCTGGCTACGGGGAGGATGGCATCGAGAAGTGCAATGTCTCGCTTGAAGGTTTTCTTCATGATATCGGCTAGAGGCATCTAGGGACCCTGAATTAGCATTTGCCGCACTGGCGGGCAAGCGTTAAGCGGGATCTCGGGGGCGTATATATATACATACCCTACGACGGAGGCGTTTGAGGAATACCCTGACCTCTCTTTCGTCTCGGATGGGGTGCCCGATCTGAGAAAGCTGCCGGACCATTTGATCGCCTCCCGACTTGGCCTGCTTCGGATTCAGCGCCTTATTGTACGTGAAATACCCCCACATGAGGACCATCTTGAGGAGGTTGAGGGCGCAGGCCCGCGCCGCCTTCTCCGGAAAGTCGCAGAGCGAGCCCATGATACGCTCGTAGACGGGGCCGATGACCAGGTCCTCGACCCGCCGCGACGCCTCCTTGGCTTTCTGTCGCAACGCGGCCCGCCGCGCGATCCAGACGGTCCACTCGTCCGGCTGCCACAGCGTGGGCGCCGTCGACGCCGGGCTGCCGCACGAGGACCAGAAGGAATGGATGGAACTGTGGCCGTCGCTGTTGACACGCCCCAGCTCGCGACGAGTGTACTGGTCGATGTCGCTGCCGCTAGACATGGTGCCGGCTGTTGCTATCACAGATGTTGTATATATATCCGACGGGGAATCCTGAGCAGCCAGCCACTCATTCTCATTTCGTGGAAGACAGTTGTGATGGACAGATCATGGGGGCTTTTATTTATTTTGCAGTCCTTAGCCTGCCATACATCATCTACGGAGTCATCTAGGTTGGTAGGATTGCGGATCTGTGCTCCTGCACGTCCAGGGGCTCTCTGTTCTGGATGCAGGAATGAAGTCAGAGCGACACCAATTTTGCTATGAGGCGGAAGTTTGTTTGAAAAAGGCCCGCTTCCTTTTCGACGTTTGACATATCAACATGCGTTCCCAAAAGTTTCAATCAGAAGATTCGATGCCGGCCAAGCAGTATTGACAGTGGCGGACACCTCTGCACAAGGGACTATCCCAGCCTTCCGCTGCATTCGACAACGGCTCGATCCTGAACACTAAATCACTTTGAATTCCTTGACACCTGTCACCGACGGTTCCAGCGACGTCTTGCCAGCGCCACGTTTCTGAACTCTGCGAATTCCGTCATATAGAGTTGTAGGTTCCTGAGAGACGAACCATGGAAGCTGAACCATCTAATCTCATGTCTGGTGGAGATCAACATATGCATAGAAAATACGCCAGGCATATGCAACATACTCAAATATACGCCGGCAATACCACTACAGTATTTATGTCCCACCTCTGGCTGCATGTTACAGCAGAGCCCCTCCCTATGCCTAATGCTTTCGCGTGTTTATTGCGTCGTCGCTACGTAGGTAACATGCATCATCCGCTCCACCAACGACATCCCACCAACGTCATGGTAGAGGTGCAGCCACCTTCACAGGCAACTCATATGTAAATCTAACACAGCCCGATCATGCATTACGAAACGATGCTCTGGAACTTCGAACTTTGAACTTTGATTTCTATGGAAGTCCTTATTGGCATTGTTGTTACTTCTTGCCTTATCACACTTGTCAACCGCCCAGGATGGCGTGCTGCCTTCCAGGAAGACGTCATGCCCATGGAGGATGAGGCTCAAACGAGAGGCATGTTGACTTGGGTTCTTCAGAAGATCTTCATAGGAGTACCCTTGGTGGGTGGCTGCGTCTGCTTTGCAAATGAGACATGAGATCTTGATCCTACATGGTAAAACGGAAGCCCCCGATCATGTAAGTGATATCCTGCAGTGACCTGTCCAAATCTGTGTAATGGATAACCCCTCATGGGTTCTTCAGTAGCATTCAGTGGTCTAACATCCATCAGAATACTTTATGGTGCCTTCTGCAAAAGTGCATATGCCCCTATGGCAAACAAGAAATCCCATCCTCACAACAAAAACGCCATCCCCTCCTCCGCCCTCGTCTCGCCCTTGCCCAACCTCTCCCACCCGCCCGCCACCGCCTCCATCCCCACCCCCCAGCGCACCCGGAACCCCCTCACCCCTCCCCCCTTGAACCCCGCGTACGCCGCGCCCGTCCCCCTCGAAGACCGCCTTGCGCCCGTCCCGGGCCGCGGCCCGCTCCCTCAGATCGCCCGTGTTGACCTGGATGAACCACGGCTTCTCCTCCTTCCCTTCTTTCTCATCTTCTTTGGGCGCGAAGAGCTTCAGCACGTCTTCCGGCGAATGCTCGCCCGCCTCGGACCCGATGCCCACCAGCAGGAACCGGCCGGGCCGGCAGAGCTTCCGGAAGGCTGCGGCCCAGTTCTTCCCGACGCCCGCGCGGCCGCCGCAGTCGATGAGGATCACCTTGTCGCCGGCGCCCGCATCGACGCCCAACTTGGTCCGCAGAAATTCCGCGTCAGGTGTCTCCGCCGTTGTCGAAACGGTGACATCGTACAAACCCGTCCCCTGAACGAAGTCGCGCGACGCCTCGCTCGCAGCCCCGACGACCCGCTTCGGCCCGCCGTCGGCACCCCCCTTCTTCTTCCGCTGCAGCTCATACGCCATCCCCAGCGCCGTCTTAGACGCCGGCGCCAGCAGCACCACCGTCGCGCCCGCCAAGTCAGCCATCTCCTTCGTCCAGGGCGTCTGCGCGGGCGCGTCGGGCCCGAGGCCCGGGTGCACGGGGTCCCGGGCGTCGAACATGTACTGAGCGACGAGGTGGCCGCACTCGAAGATGGCGTAGAAGAGGGCGTCGAAGCCGAGGCAGTCGTCGATGACGACGGACGCTTCTCTGCTGTTGCTGTTTCCAGGATCCTGGTCCTGTTGTTTTTCGATGCTGGCGCGCAGCTGCGCCGCGACGTCGGAGTTGCGGTCGACGGTGAAGTAGCGGTTGTAAAACGGCATGAGCCGGGCGCGGTACGCGCTGGTCGCCACGAGATGCCCCGCGACCTCCTCGTCGACGCGGAACTCGACGTCCTGGGCCAGCGTCGCGAGCGGCAGGTACCCAAAAACAAAATCGCCCTTCCCGGGCCCGCCCTGCGGCAAGCTCGAGTCCAGCACCTCGGCCCACCCCCACGCGCTGACACGGCCGTACTTGTTCGAGTCGTCGTAGGGGCCGGCGTCAGCCCCCCGGCGGGTAGCGGGTGCGCGTCCCACCAGTGGACCAGAAAGCCCAGGGCCGCGTAGGTGACGTTGTTGTGGGTGAGGGAGACGACGCGGGTCCGGAGGCGGAGCGCGGACGGCGCGGCGAGGGCGGGTAGGGCACCGTGGCGGGGACGGGGACGAGGGCCTGGGTGAAGTAGTGGGCCTTCTCCAGGACCTGCATCACGGGGACTTCGGCTTCTTGGTTGGAGGAAGCCATGATGACAGCGCGGGGTGTGCGGGTGTGCTTGTGAGTGTGTTTATGGGGAATTACAGCGGCGAGAAGGAATAATTTGTTAAAATATGAAACGAGGTCCGCCAACAGGGCCAACGCTATAAATGTACCCCGAGTGCCCCGGGTCCGTTTGCTATTCTTTCTGCCTTGCTTGTCTAGTTGGGTTGTTGGTTGTCCTACCAGGGGTGCTTGCATATGCGTGCTGACGACGCGGGGCACTTCGCTTATTGATATACGAACTCCGCGCTGATCAGTCCCGCGGGGCTGAAGACCACGACGGGATCGATCTATGACACGTCAGAGCGCGGCTGTTTTTCTGGTAGTGGGATGAATCACGCCGAAACCACGCCGTAGCGGGTGGAGCGATGGAGTGCGAGACTCTCATTCTTGGCATCCACTTTGCTCCGATGGAGATGTCGGCGATAATCGAGGAAAGGAATTCAACTCCGGTGAAACAATCCGAGCGGTAGGCAGTATTTCAGAAATCTTCATAGTGGTGTGTGGCATAACCGTTCATTCCTCGTGTATCTCCTCTCCCGAGTTATGTTGATCTGCTTTTCCTTTTCTACATCCAACCCAATTTTATCCCATGGTATGATCCAGACTCCAACGCCGCATCCAACCAGGAAAGGTCTCATCCATCCCCCAGAATCGGAATCAGTTCACAATCTACAACGGCAAGCGCTCGTGCAAGAAGTGCTTTTTCCCGTCGCCCTCGCCGTACGCCCCGGCCACCTGGCCGCGCCCGCGGATCTTGTACTTGTAGATCATGAGCCCCTCGAGCCCGACGGGCCCGCGCGAGTGGATCTTGTTGGTGCTGATGCCGACCTCGGTGCCGAAGCCGTAGCGCATGCCGTCGGCCATGCGCGTCGACGCGTTCCAGTACGTGCCCGCCGCGTCGACGCTGTTCATGAACCGCTCCGCCAGCTCTGGTGAGCTGGTCAGGATCGCGTCCGTGTGCTTGGAGCCGTGCGTGTTGATGTGCGCGACCGCCTCCTCGAGCCCGACCACCGTCTTGACCGCCAGCTCGAGCGCCAGGAACTCCGTTTCGAAGTCAGCGTCCTTCGCGTCCACGATCTTGTCGCCGTGCTGCGAGGCGAAGCTGGCCTTGGCGAGCGCCGCCTTGCTCTTGGGGTCGCAGCGCAGCAGCACGCCCTTGGCGAGCAGAGCCTCGGCGGCGGCAGGGAACAAGGTGTCGAGCGCGCTCTCTTGGACCAGGAGGGTTTCCAGGCTGTTGCAGGCGGCCGGGTAGTTGGTCTTGGAATCGACAATGACATCGGCCGCCATTTTGGGGGTCGGCCGACTGCTCCAGGAACATGGAGCACAGCCCGTTGGCGTGGCCTAGCACCGGGATCTTCGTAGATGACTTGATGTAACGGACGAGCTCGTTGCCTCCGCGGGGAATCACGAGATCAATGTACTGATCCAGGTCGAGTAACTGCGGAATGACGTCTCTCGTCGTAACGAGCTGAATAGCTCCATTAGGCACCTGGGTCTTGGCCAATGCTTCCGAGATGACCTTGGAGATGGCTTTGAAAGATTCCGTAGACTCCTTGCCACCTGGAAGATTTGTTGGATTTCAGTATACCTGATACATCTCGTAGTGTGGCGATTGTCCTGTAGCTTGTAAAACGTACCTTTCAGAATAGCCGAATTTCCCGACTTGACCGCCAACGAAGCAATGTTGGCGATGACCTCGGACGCGCCTCGAATATGATGAGCAGAACGCCGATGGGACACGTAACCCGCTCCAAGTCCAGACCCTCATCGAGCCTCGTGCGCAGCGTAACCTTGCCAACTACCAACACTTAGCTCATGCCTCCATCAACCAAACCCGAGAATAGAAGGATACTCACCAGGATCCTCCAAGTCCCGCACATCCAGAATCCCCCTCAGCATGTCCTCAAACTTCCCCTTGCGGCCCAGGTCCAGCCGGGACACGAGGCTCTGGCTGAGCGGCGCGCCGTCGGCGGCCTGCCGGCGCGCGGCCTCGAGGTCCCGGGCGTTGGCCGCGAGGATCTCGTCCCGCGCGCCCTCGAGCCCGGCGTAGATGGCCGTGAGTGCTTCATTGCGGGCGGATGCCGGCAGCGTCGACAGCACGTGGGACGCCGCCTTGGCGTCGCGGGCGGCGTCCGCAGGGGAGGCGTTGGTCATGGACATGATCCCGGATTGCTTTGTATTTTGTTTTTCCACACACACTCTCTCTCTCTCTTTCTCTTGTATCAAAAAAATGTAGATTGCAAGAAGGATGAACTTGTCACGTGTTAACAATTCAAAAGGCTTGGTCCAGGGGCCAATAGTTGCATGGTAAGGATGTACGGAGTACAGAGTAGGTAGAATAACTGAAGCGTGAGGCGGTTTAGCGGAGCACTGCTCGCATTGCTCACAATTTTCGGTGGAGCTCCGAATTCGCACTTTATTCAAGGTCACACCAAAGGTATAAGTCAACTCATCGAATTACCTGATAGGCAGACACAAGTTGTATTCGCCTACTTCAAATGTAATCAACTTTTACACAATCGCTGGAGCTTGGTGTCATTGCTAGAGAGTTCAATACTAAAATAAACGTCGGGCCCGTGGCTGAGCTTCAAGCGAATTCTCTCTGTAGCTCTTCTGGGTGTATTCTATTTGCAAAATTGCATATATATATATATCGGGGTATATTCTGCGACAAGCCGCCATACTCATCATTTAAGACGTAGCTTTCCGCAACGAATTGTAATGCTCGCCGAGCCCGTATCCATGACGGTAGTACGCCAACCATATCGTCTTGCGCTCGCCATTATCGCCACCTACTTCGCCCGGGTCGATCGTCTCGGTCCGCTGCTCCTGCACCACCTTGATCTCAACACCATACGACCGCGCCAGGGCCATCAGCTCGAGCTGCCCACCCCACTCCGCCGTATCGCGGATCCTATCCACATAGCTCGCGAAATCCTCCTCCATGAACGGCGCGAAGTCGTCCTCATGGCCCCGCATGTAATCCGTCGCGCGCCTGCGCACCGTCCGGTACGGCAGCTCGGCCGTGGTCGCGTCTGTCGTGTCTCCCAGCAGGATCGAGCACGCGCGCAGCTGGTCGGCGACGGCCGAGAACAGGCAGTGCCCGTCGGGCTGGATCTCCTTCTCGGCCAGGCCGTGCGTTTTGAACTCCTTCAGCATGTACGTCTTCTCGATCTGGCGGTGGTCCGTCATGGTGGCAGCCTCCTCTTCGGCAGCGAGGGCGGCGGCTTCTTGCTCGGCGGCGCGGCGGGCCATGCGCTCCTTCTGGCGGTTGCGCTTCTTTCCCGGCTGTTGTTGCGATTCGGCGTGGGGTTCGGATATCGAGGTTTGCTGTAGCCGTTCTGCTACGCCATTCGCAATGTTCGCTGTGTTGTTACCGCCGTTCGAGTGTTGTGGTTGGGCCGCCTCGTCGTTATTACGCTCCTCCTCTGGTTCCGCCTCGTCGACCGCCTCGTCGTTCGTCTCCCCGTTGAGCGCGGCTATCTCCTGTTGCTGCCGCTCTTTCAGCTGCAGCTCGAGTTGAGCGCACTCGTCGTTGACGCCCTTTCGCGTCTTCTTGGTCGCGTTCTTCTTCTTGCTCGTGATGCGCGACTGCAGGTCCCGTTGCTCTTTGCGGTGGCGCGCTTGGACGGTCTCTAAGCTTTCCTTCTCCTCCATTTTGTGGTGTGTAGTATATGTAGGTGTGGTTCGATATGTTCTCTCCTGGAATGACAGTCTTTCAAGAACAAGATCAAGCGAGTGTAACAAGTCCGAATCTTTAGGCGTAATTTGTTTAACGTGGGGTACATTCATCTTAATCAATTCCGCAGTTGATTGTGGGGTTACCTTGCTTGCTGATCTCAGAGCCAGAGGCCCACTTAAGAGGGGTCTGAAATAGAGCACTGTCAGGCAACTGTCCGTCACACAGTCTATGTCACCAGAGCATGTCGTTTTGGACGTTCATCGCAGATGCTGCAAGGTGACTGCTCTCTTGCGGTCATCAAGATGTATCAAGTCATGGCTCCAGAATGTTTAGAAGGAATACATTGCGTATCTTCATTAGAACTAAATACCTAAAAAGGGCCGAAGCACTGTACTGATGTAGGTAGTGTCCGAGGAAGTGTGAATGGTTGTGTACAAGAACATAAAAGTAAAACGGCGCAACCTCTCTTTCAACTCTTCCTCCGAGTTCGAGGGCCATTTTTGGTTTTGCTTGGTCCTGAGACCAAATTCCCGCCAGATTCGCATCTAAAAAACAGCCGCACTCCTTTCCTTTGCTGGGTGATCATGATATCAAGATCCCTCCCATTCCTTGATAACACTCCCTAGGCCCCCTTCCCGCCCCTCCCCCCCTCGATGTACACTGATATATAGAATTCCAACAAAGAAGAAGATGAAGAAGCAGTAAGGACCAAAAAATAAAAACAAGAGAATGCGTAGTAAGTAGCCTTAGCCTAGGCGCAGTTCATCTGCTCCTTTCTCCTCTGGCTGGCTCGAATGATCATACAAACCCCGAAAATAACTATGAGTACATGGCAAGAAAAGATTGGTAAAAGCCAGGGTCGGGAAGATACCCAGTGGCTTGGATAATGAGTGTGTCGCAAGGGAAAACGAGTGGACGGAGAGACCTCACGTGGGTGTATGGGTGGTCATGCCTCATTAACCAACTTTTTCCTCGAAACTCCCCAAACTCCAGGGGCGCTAGAGACCCAAGGGCGTAAAATGACGGCCCAGTAAAAGATGATCCATGATGCCCTGAAAGAATTGGCGGGTCATCAGGAAGAGAAATGACACGCTTGGGGTATCTTCGTCCGCACATCAACGCCGGGGAGGGATGGGTTCCTCCATATTCACTTCTTCTTCAAGTATCACTCGCTCAGAATCCCTTGAAGGGATCCTCTCGGAAGTAGTCTTCCTCTCCCCTCGTACTACTCCCCGCGTACCAGTCCGCGGTGCCGCGCGTCGTCCGGGAGTTAAAGCTGTCCCGATGGCGGCTGCGGCTTCTGCGCCGACGTACCTCCTTGCTGCGCCGCCGGGCTCGGTACTGCCTCTCGTTGCGCTCTTCGGGATGCTCCTGCACGTTGGGGAACGCCAGCGGACTGATGAATGCCTCCATGCGGACCGTCCCAATCGCCTCGAAGAAGTTGTTGCTCGGTCGAGAGGACGCCTCAGAAGTCCGTACCGACCCATTGGTGCTCATACCCCACGTGGAGGCTTGGCCAGTGCTGGATGTGACAGCGTACATGTCGGAATTCTCAGCCGTACCCACACTGATGCCAGCGTTGCTGTCACTTGCCGTATGATAGCTGCCCTGGGCGCTGGCGGCAGGTCCAGAGAAGCCACGGAACGACAAGGGTGGTGGAATGTGTCCACCCGTGTTGCTCCGCTTGCGACCATGAAGCACAACCTGATTGGCGCGCTCATGGACCCTCTCCGACGAACGTTCGTGATACCGAGGAATGAATGGCGGTTCTGCTACTTCTCTCGATAGATCACGTGCATGATTCAACGTATTCATGACGGCCTCGGGCTTGAACATGAGCTCATCTTCTAGCTGCTCGTGAGAGGCAGGCAGGGGTTCCGGCCTAACTAGGTTTGGGTGCTTTCCCTTAGCAATTCGGATGGAATCTCGGATGGTCGCCTTCTTGGTCCGTGTTGCTGGGGCTTCATAGGCGGGGGCGGAAGTCGGCTTGAGCAATGGCTGAGGAGGCACCGGAGACAATGCCTCCGGAACGGCCTGAGACGAATGTGCTAAGAAAGACAGAGACGTCAACCACAAGTAGTGCCTCTCAGACGACGTAGCCGTAAACTTGAGGGCCCGTTGAGGCGTCAGAATCAAGATGGAGCGGTTAAACAGCTGGCCTGCGCCTTTGGGGGCTGGGTTGTCGTCTTTGACGTCCAGAACCGATTGAATGCTCACTTGGAATCATCATTAGTAAAGTCAACATAGAAGAATTAGATGGGGGTAAGCAACTCACGTTTCCGGCCAGACTTCCCCATAAGGGCGCTGCCTGAAGAAGGCTGCTTGCTGCTCCAGAGGATGGCTCTCTCATAAGGAGCCAGCCAAACCCACCGCTTATGGCGGTCATTGCTGGTCTCGTCCGCCTTTGTATCGGCCATGCCAAACGACTTTCGGCGTCTGACATATTTAAACATCCATTCTCCAACCATCGTCTGTGCGATAGCATCGACAACACCCGAAGATTGTGGGCCGCTCGCAACGGTTTCGAGATTGGTGTTATCCGTGTTGGCAGTGGTCGTCGATGGCTGAGAGCGGTGTCCTCTATACCGCCCAGTCCCGTAACCTCGGCCCTTCTGAGGAGTGGTGATGTCATTCTTTGGTAGCGGAGGTAGACCTGGGCTCTCAGGTGCTTCCTCCGAAGGGGACATTGGAGGAGGCGAGCTGCCCCGGCGCCTGCTCCTTGCATTGCGTGGCATGGCTGCGGCAGACCGCGATTTGCGGATGCTATTGGCTCGGGTCCTAGAACCGCGCCGTTGGTAACCCTCGCTCGCATAAGTCGGGCTGCGCTTCCCATCGCTGGGGGCACTGGAGTTTAAGGGGGGTTGCGTGAGCTTGCCCTAGTGGGAATGGGGAATGGAGGATCGTGGGACTCTCCAAGACTTGGGCTTCTTGGGCGGCCGTGTGACGTGATGCCGCTCTGTATCAAAGCAGACTTACGCATAGCACCAGCTCGCGCAGAAGAGTTCATTGCCTTCTCGCCAGGCCGGGCTACTGAAGGCATACGACCAACGGTATCCCTGTCTTCAGCCAAGTTGTAGCTTCTGTTCACCTCGGTAGTTCCGATGTGCTTCATTGTACCCCTTCCATGTCTCGGGATGGATGGTAAGGTGTCCATAGTAGAGGTCGTAGCCGTAAAACCTCGCGACTTGTGACGGCCAGACGGTGATTTTGGTTTGGGAGCCGACAGAGCTGTCTTGAACTCACCGTCACTCACGTCACCGTCCAAGAGCTCATCACCTTCGTCAGAACTTGCGCCATCGAAACCAGCGAACAGACTGCTGATACGATGAGGTCGCCGCATTGGTGCCTTTTGGCTCGACAAGGGACCATCATCGTTGTTGCCCGGGTAAGAGTCTTTGGTTACAGGCTCAGCAGCGGATGGCGAAGCCGGAGGTGAAGAAGGAAGGCCGTTGGTGAAGCTCCGCTTCGACGTCAAACGTCGTGGGTTTCGTGGGGGCACATGGCCCAGAACTGGGGTGAAACTGCTTCCATTGTCCACGCCGGAAACCGCAGTAGGCGCACTTGGTGACACTGGTCGCGACGAGATAGCTGAGGGGTGTAGATGAGGGGGCAATCGGTCCAAACGCTTGTCCACGCGAATCTCATCCGTCTGGACGGCAGTGGAGGCGGTAGGTCTAGTCTGGATAAGAGACACTTGGCAGCCGAAGTCTTTGACGTACTCTGGCAAACGGTGCTGCTTCGGCGTCTGCGGCCGACTTGTCGGGGGATGAACGCTGATGCTCGGAATCAATAGAGGGAGCGAGTCAGGTTGTTTAGGAGAAGGCTCCTGGGCCTGTTGCTTGTCCGTTTGTGTAGCCACCGTCGACATGGGAGTCCGCAAAACGGGGAAGGTTTCGACTTGCTGCAGCTTAGGAGTTGTGGGAGGACTGAGTGGTGCCTCGACTGTTTGCGATGCTGCAGATACCATCGGCTTCGGGCGGGTTGAGGGAAGCTCGAACGGAGACGGCTTGTGGATATGTACGCGTTTCCTTCGTTGGTTAGCCTCGATCTCTGTATCGCCATGTGGCGGGCTTTCGACCTCCGTGGGCTTTTCGATCTTGATTACCAGCTCAGGGGTTGCTGGTTTGACTGGTACGATCTTCGGCGAAGGCGGTGGAGAGAACTGCACACCCGTATCTTTGTATTCGGGCTTCGGCGGTGGGGGTGTTTCGTCGTCCTCGCGGATGCCACCCTCGAGCCTATCGAGAACATTCTGGTTGATGAACATCCTGCCTCGGACCACGCTGCCGGGTCGCATCTGGCTTTCACTGCTCATGTTGCGCCGGTGAGTCCTCTGTGGAGACACTACGCTATCCCGGCTAAATTGGCGGTTGTGACGATGGTTTGAGAGAACACTTTCCCGGCCAAGAATACTCTCCCGGCCTACAATGCTTTCCCGGCCATCCGTTTCTGTCTGGTAACCGTCGGAGTCGAAATTGAGTTCATCCGCGAGGCTGGCCCCAGGAGCCTCGTTGGGAACCGTTGAGAACCGTATGCTATTCGTTAAACTGTTCGTCCGCACACTGGCAGCATCGTTGTCCTTGGCGGCTTCTTCTCTGTCGCTCTCGGGGTTGCTCTGGCGATTGAGCTGAGCATTTTGCAGGTTGGCGACCTCTTCAAGAATAGTCTTCATCCGAGTGTCGGCAACGTGCAGTCTCCTCTCATACTTGAGTTTCTCCTCCTCCCACTCATCCCTTTCTTTGGCCCACAGTTCATGCACTCTCTGGGAGTCTTCCTCGTGGCAGCGAACCTTCTTCTGTACTGTTTCCAGTCGCTTCTTGGTGTCGGCGGCGGCATCCACAGCTTCATCTCGTTCCCTAGCGAGCTCGCCCAGGGCAGAAGATGTTCCACCCTCGAGGAGAGCTAGTTGGCGCTTGAGGGACCTGTTTTCTTTCGACGTGCTGAGATGGGAAGCCTGTCCAGTCTCTTGCTCTTGTTTTGTTGAATGCAAGGCTACCTCGAGCCTTTCGATGATTTTCAGCTTGTCTTCCTGGTCCCTACGCAGATTCAAGATCTCCGACACCAGGTTGGCGTGCAGGGTCGGAGTGAACCGGCGTGGGTCGAAGACGCTGATGGGCTCTTCCGATGACATGGCCTTGGAAGATCGTTTGGCACTCTTCTCCGTTGGCATTGGCGGAGGCGATGAGCTAGTTCCTGAAGGCGTGACTGAGCGACGTGAGCGCCTCGATGCGCGTGATGATCTCCGCGATGGTGTCTGATATGGTGTGTCTGAAGGTGTTGGTAGTGATGCAGCAACGGGGCTGCTCACCTCGTCGTCCGTCTCCCATACGGCCATGATCTCTTATGGTGAGAATGACTTTGTGTCACCCTGCTAGAGTCTGATCAAGAAGCACACAAGTGCATAGGGGTCAAAGCAACCATATAGCCTATCCAATCGCGATACTTTCCTTGACTAACTTGTCTTTTTTCAGAAAATGATCCGGGCACGTCACAATATTGAATTATAATGCTTCTTTCCCCTGGTAATCAGTGGAGTGCCCTAAAACCGTTGTTGACACATGCACTGCCCCCGGCTTATAATACAACTGTCCCCAGTATTAGCATTAATGCGTCTCAATAGAAGTATCGTAGCATCGGCACTCGGAGATCCCACGAAACACACAGGGGCCAGTTTTTAGTGTTGTCCAGCTGCATTGAAATGGGTAATCGGAATTTTAGATATGGAATGGAACGATATGACCAATGATCAGTCACGCGGAGGGGACTGCCAACCACGCAAGAGCGCCCCCAGGAAGTGCAAGTACCGTCAACTATAGCAGCACATGCCATATGCAGCGATGCTACCATAGCGAGGATCTCGAGAAAGAAGACAAACTTACAGTTTTCTTTTGGGGCTAACAACGGTAGTTGCTCAAGAGTCTTGCCAGAGTTGTCGTCCAGTGTTTCGTCTCCTGATGCGGCTGTTGGGTTGGCGCGGACCAGTTCAATAGCAGGCGTTTATGCTCAAGGGGTCGACGTTTCCAGGTAACGGTTACCGGATCAGCTTGAGCTTGTGCTGACGAGAACAATAAGGCCAACGATAATGACGTGTGGGGGTCGTGTAGATATAAGTGCGAGTTGCAGCGAAGACCGGCGGAACTAGAGGAGGCCGTTGGCGCGCGATCTGCAATGGCACTCTGATCAGCCAAGTTCGTCTGAGAGCCCAGGCAGTAGATTGATTGCATGCAAAAGGACATAGAGTTGAGACAACTCAGGCACCCTCCAGTTACCCGTCTAAGACCTACGTTTTGCAGTATGCTTTGCCAGCCCCTTCGGCAACGAGGACGGGACGTAGAGAGTTGCCTTTGCGAATTCGATTCCCCGCAACAATCCAATTCGACTGAATCAGCTCAACGTCGATAAGACCCTAAGCGGACTGGAGTCTGTGTGCGTGCGTGTGGGCGACTTGGGGGGGGGGGTTAAGAGGTGTAATTGAGGTGCCTGGCCCAACGAAGGGTTGCGCAAAAAGGTCTCACCCGCGAGCGAAACAAGTCGGCAGTCGAAGAGCAGTCGTACATGGCACAGCATCCAGGGGAGACTTGCACGAGCACGGTTAACAAGAGCTTCCGTCAATGGCCTGTGAAACGTAGCAGAGAAAAGAAAAGATGATTGAACTCGTGGAGAGAGCTTCCAAGCAAGCAAGGGACCTAGAATGGAAGAGTGCGCGCTAGTTGTAATGATAATATCCACTGCTTTGCCCACTCCAGACGGCCGGCCCAGATCCAAGTATCATTTGCGACGAACGAAGGGATAGTAGTGATGCGGATATTGTACGCATCAGTGGGCAAGTACTACGGTACTGCAGGTGCTGCGGCCCATACATAAGCGTGATAAATAGTGGTATGTACTCCAGGTGTTCCTAGATGCACAGAACCTGCTTCCCTACCACCTACTGCCCAACGTGATGGCTCTCGGTTGAAATGCCGGGGTGGACAAGGATACCTTGGATATGTACCAGGTTGATGTGCAGGTCACTGGTCATTGCAGTATGCGGCACGCAACTTGGCACCTTGCAGCGAATACAGTACAGTAGCGTGGCCCGTGGGTGTGCCGCGACGAGATCAGAGCGCGGAGTTCGCTTGCGATCGATAAATAATTGATTGCGACTGATGAAGTGGGCGAGGAAAAGTTGGAGTCTTCGGGGCAGACATAACTCACCATGTGCCTTGTTGTCTCCTACCTGACTTTAAATTTGTCAAGTCGATATCAATTAAATAAGGTCTCGCGGCTATGTACGGAGTACAGTCATTGGTATGCAACTCTCTTTCTTTTCTGCATCAATCAATCATACATACCTGCATGAACATGCATCCTCTAAAGGCAGGTTGTTAGTGTCTGCCACGGATTGCTTGCCGTAAAGACTGCAGAGTTTTGAGACCATGGCTTCCTCGATGAAATGAAGGCCCCCATGGTGCTGCAACGTTGTGTCTCTACGCTCAGAGTCTCTGATGAATTTCCCAACGAGTCTTATCCATTTCGAGTCTGGTGGCTCTTGCCCAGCCATGCTGAGAGTGGACGAGCTAAGGAATCGTCAGGGGTAGGTATTCCCAGAGCGGCGGATAGTAAGCAAGTACCAACTTACTGAGTGCCAGGGGTTTCACTAATAGGACCCTGGAATTAACAGGTGATTGCCCGAGAGAGAAAAAAGGAGACGAGGCTGCTATCCAAACATACGAGTGGTATGAGCCAACAATTCAATGGAAGGTTCTCTCAATCCAACGGATTCTACCGGAGAGCGGAGAGAGGATCACTACCCCATGACTGCGAGATACGCCTGCAGACTCGAGTCTAAGGCATCTACAGCCAATTGATGCATGATGCATCACGTACTCGTATGCAAGTACGACTCAGCGACCTACTATACTTCGTACGCCTCCACTAGCCACGCACGACCAAGGACAGAAGATGTCACGACCGCTTCGATTCGGCCAGGCAGGACGACCGAGCGTGTGATTTGAGTGCAGCATATCTGTCCGGTCGCGCCGCAGCGTTACAATTCCCTCGCCATGTTCCATAGGCTAGTCTTGGGAGGAATCACTTCCCATGCGGCCACACGGCTAAGCCCAATGCGAATGAGGCTTTTCAGGTGACGTCGAATAGGAATCCGGGTCCATTTCAGCGCGCAATTTCTCAAGCGCCGATCGTATTGGCTCGACTCTCGAATGAGGAGGAGAGAGCCCCCCGGTCCGTCAGTGCAAGCCAATGGTTCCACTCCTCTCTCTCTGCTGCTTGCCATTTTGGGCAAGCACCCCTGCAGCATCTTGCATGGCTGCACGAACATCCATCGCGGAGCACACCATGAACACATGTACTTCGTATAGCAGATAACGAAGTCTCCGAATCGGCCGCTGTCTCTGTCTGTGTGATATTTGTGATCAAAGCACAAGCATTCAGCTACGATATGCAGTGACAACCTGTAATGGGCGAATAAGATAGGATTACGGTAAAGCACTGGATAAATTACTCGGCTGTACATACATCAACACATACGTAATCGGCAACTTGAAGATAGCAAGTATGTCGTAGGCAGAAAGGGCAGATCCTCCGTATGCAGGCACTAAATTGGCCTTGCGCGGGATGATCAACCTCAAACGACTTTGGGCGAGATAAGTTGCACCTGGAAATTAGCAAGTGCCAGCGGCGTGCAGTAGTCACACATTTAAGGCGTGGGATGGCTGTCTTTGGGCTTCGACGCAGAAGATTCGCAGCCGGTCAGCTTGGGGGGAGAGTAACGTCTCAAGCTAGGTCCGGGAAATATCCTATTACAATAAACGTCGTGCGCGGCTCAACTGTCCCGGGGCTTACGATGGCTTATTATCATGCCTAACGAACGACCTTATTGGGAACGCCACTAAGAACTGACGGCGCCCGTGTGATACACTCCAGTGCTATTTTGATATCTTGATTATGACATGTAGGTAATAAGTCATTTCATATTCGAGTTCATCGCTTTGCACGAATGGAGACGCAACCTACACTCATCCTCTCAAGCAATCAAAAGGGGAAGAGACAGGAGGGGGGCAAAGACCCTGATTTGTTCAGCCAGGCCGCGCCGCAAGCCAGTCCAGTCCAGTCGTTATGGTTCTGGAGAGGTGGTTGACGGATCCAAAGTGCCATACCTCCCCCTTCAGTATTCGATGTATCCGTACTCCGTGGCCTACACCTCATGCATTAATAAAGATATTGACAGTATTGACCCCACGTGCCGACAGGAACCTCCCCTCGCGAGCCATCTGTCAATGTCCGGAAACGAACAACCCACACAGCGTGCTGCACCCCCAGTCGTGGCCCACTGTGACAGCCCGCGATAACCTTGCCAGACGCTGTGCATCGGCTACACGCATCGAGTTGGCAGGTCTAAAAAGAAATCATAGCAATAAGGTTGGCTCTTGTCGGTGGACCCTACCCGAGACTGGCCTTGATCATCAACTGAAAATGGAGCACTTGAGTTCAATTGTCGTCCCATCAAATCAATCTACAATAGTCCGTGTCAATCAATCGTAACCTTTCCTGTCCAAACTTCGGTATGCAATAGGAACCTGATTTAAGTCCTTGAGAGTGTTTCGCACCGGGGCTTGACCAACACCGATTTCAGGTGAGCTTTTTCATTTGACCATCAATACCGCCAGCAAATCGGATCAACCATCAGCTGTCAAAGCAAGAGCTCAAGGCCGACTTATTTGTGGCTTTAGTCAGCGGCGCGCATGCCCTGACTCTCCTGAATCCTCTTCGCTACCAAATCGCAGCTCTCGGTATCCCATCGGACTAATTGCCCCTTTTCGACGATAGGTTGTGACGAGTATTGAGGCTTGGTCACAATTTGGGGCCTTGTGCCCAATGCAACCACCAGCGGCAAGGTCGTCAGGTACCGTTCCTCCATGTGGCTCAACTTCCTGACTTCCCAGCATCGGGCCTCTGACCTTCCCACCAATCTCCATCATTCCCGTCCCTCCGTCTCAATTAGGGTCAAGCCTTCGCACCTCGATGGGCCTAAACCCGATCCCAATAAGACTCCAGCACGCGACGTTAGTAATAAATCGAAAATTGATGAAATACAAAAACTAAGATAGTGCATAACGGGGGCGCGACGAGAGCAAAGGGAAAAAACGATGCCTATCACCGGCAAAGGAAATAACGCAACTCAGTCTAATACCATCCTAGTAAGGTCAACGTCTGTGTGTATTTTGGATCTTCGTCCGAGGTTCCATCAGATGGCACTCTATCCCAATTTTTTCAGCGACTATCAGCGCGACAGCGCGAAAAGGGATTGGACTGCGGACGAGAAAGGCGCGAGGACGGTGGACGGTGCCATCGGGATCAGGCCGTCCCAAGATTCAACTTCACCTGGATTCAAGCTCCTTCTGTGCGTCCTCACGTTTCTTCGCTGTCCGTCCGTCTTGAGATTCTGTTGCATACTTGTATTGGTTTTCGATAATCCCACTTTACCCCGGAAGCACGGTCGTCCTTTCTCTCAGGCAAACGAAACATGCAAGCGGCCTGGTTGGTTACCAGCTTTTAGGATGATCAGGTCGAGCGGCGGCGCCCCAGGCGCCCTCGCCCGGTCCCCCGCTCGCAAAGAGCTGCTATCATTATGGTGCTAAAAGCTGCAGCCAGATCACGTAAAAAAACGCCCCTCCTGAAGATGGCCATCGACAAGATCAGCCTTGGAAACAGGTTTAGCCTCTTTGACTGAGTTGTTTGCTTCTGCGGCATCATTAGGGCTGGAGCCTCTTAATCAACTTGCTATATAGCGTGGAGCGTCAGGGATTCCAAAAAAGAGAAAGGAAAAGCAATCTGGCCCATCTAGAAGGTGTTCCGTGGCTGGTTCAGTCTAGATGGAACAGCAGCAGTTTGCTGATGCTACGGAACTAAGTTAACCCCAAACAGGACCGGTTAAAGAACCATCAACATGGGCACTATCCAACCGTGCCGTGGCGGCCCGTGAGGGCCTAACCGTAAGTCTGCCTACTATCTCTCACTGGGGGCCGCCACTCATTAGCTGTAAGTTCTAGTTTAGTGAACGAACCGCTCAGTCTAATGACTTCATATACTCCGATTCCCAGTTTTGTTCCTGCCAAATTGGTCTTCTGCCTGTCTGGCTGTGAGGCGTTATGTGACCAAGCTACCAACTTGAAGCCGACTACGGTCGAAAAGTAATTGAATCACATCAATGTCCAACAGAAACCTCGTCAATCTGAAGCTCACTCATCCTTACCCAAAGCAGCGGACGGTGCTCGTCCGGTTCGTTGAAGTGCGCCGGGGCCATAATTACGTACAAACATGGATTCAGGGTAGACAGTGGACTTCTGGTTCGTTTCTCGTTCTTTTGCTTTTAGCAAGTTAGACGCGATACTGTGCATACCCGGTGCATATAATTGTTACTAATACAACACTCCTGTATTAGGTATGTTGCAGAGCAAGCACGGTGAACGTCGGCGTTCTCCATCCAGGCCGGCCCTGAGCGAGACACGAATTGGGAAGAAGAAGAAAAGGCAAGAGGAAGGAAAAAGAAAGGAGACAAGCATAAGACATAGAGAGGGAAAAGCACCTATTTGCTACCTATTTGCTACAGATAATGTGCTGACTGCATACATATGCACGTTTGATGGGTGTTGCAAAGACGAGCAAAGAAAATAGACGAGCACGTAATTACGTGACCGGATTCGCTACCAGGCCAGAATGCTGGTAACTAGAAATTACCTACCCTGGATGTTGTTGCGACGCACCAGGTTGCTGATGATGCCCTAGTACGAAAGTAAGGAGGGTGTCATTAAACGGCTCTGCTCACGCAATTTTTGACCGGAAACGGTCCTGCGAAAGAAGTCTCAGGAGGGATCAAAATCAGATCAGCCTCATCTCTCACTCCGTGTAACCGAACCAAAGCAAGACACAAAGAACCATTCGCAAGCAAGTTGTCCGAGACACAGAACGTGCCTCGTCAATATGCTTAATACAGGCCGTTGGATTTGAAGTTGCCCCCTTGCAGGCTCTCGTGTTGTGTGTGCTCTCTCGCCCCCTTTTCCACCATCAATCTCGATAAATCATATCAGGCCGTTGGTTGTTGTTGGACAGGGGGGCCATTACCAGCTCTCTGGGACCGCCACGCTGCATGCACGCAGTTACAGCAAACATACGCCTCGTACACCACCGCGGTCGGGGCGCTGGGGGGGGAGGGCCGCGTGTGGAAGCAAGGCGAGGAGGCGCCGAAGTAGATAATTGTGATGTGAGGAGCAAACTTTGTAATTCACTAACCTACCCATCGTCCCAGTCATCCTAGTTCATGACATGACTTTAAGGCAAGCTATGTAACCCAGGCAGCTGAAAGAAGGGCACCAAACCAACAAAAGACAATCGGTTAGACCTTCTCCTCCATCCCGTGTCTTCCCCGTCACCCCTGTACCCAGACTGAGGCGACCGTTATTAGTTCAGGTTTGTTAACGCAAGATGATTGAAGATTAGGGCGGGGGGCTAGAATCGCCTGATCTGATCCCCAACGATCAGTCTAGACTCCAGCTCCGGTCTCGAAGAGAGAGAGAGGGCGGGGAGTATGTGAGTGTGTGTATTTCCTTGTTTCCACCGCACACATGGCTGCATGGTCCGGGGGGTGGCCGCGAGGTTCGACCGAGGTCAGGACTTCCGTGTCTCTGATGAAGAGGGCTCAGGCCCGGCGTTCCTGACGATCATTTTACGCAAGATCAGTCAAATCCATCGGTCGGCCCTTGCATCTCTGTTCTCAGATCGCTCCGCCAGCCTTGCGCTTCCCTCCCGTCGTGCAATCAAAGTAGAGGGTCCTCTTTCATTTCTAACAAAAAACGACCCAGGGGGCTTCCAAGATAGACGAGACAGGTGTGTTTGTCTGATCAGGAGAGATCGGCAATTTCAGGACAAAGTGTGTCTAGACGGTGGAAGAAATGTTACACCGGATGGATCGGTCCGTTCGTTCATTATGACAAATTCCGAGTCAAGGTGGGATTTTGATTCACGTCGCGGGAACGCGGGTCCGGCAGCTCCCACAACGGGGTTGACTCGTTCACGGCAGTGCTAGCTCCTCAAAGTCAGACGCAAGCCATTGGCAAAGGACGAACCGATGCCATAATAAGTATTAAATAATATATGGGCTGAACGGTGAACCACGGACTGTGAACAGAAATGAACAGCTCCAGCTCCCGGAAAGTGAAACATTGATCCAGTCGCACTGGCAATTACCACCACCGTTTCTTGGTGTAAGGGGGATGATTCCTCAAGCTCGATATCTCGGAGGATTTTCATTGCTGTTGCTGCTGTATGCACCTGGGGTTGTGGAAGACTGCGGAACTGACTCGTCGTTGGGCATTCATCATGGCACGATAGCTCATGCGGCCCAAGTAGCGACTAATGCATGTTAGATATAGTGATCCAAGGGTAATCAAGGCAGTGGCAAGAAAGGAGGCATGCGTTTTGTACCTCGGTAAAAGGGTTTCTATGAGTAAGTAGACACTCCAATCTACAGTACAATGGATAGGTATGGCATGGAGGACATGAGCTCGTTTGAAGATTTCAGACCTACGCCAACTCAATGAGTGATGCGTGGAAAGTTACCAAGCCCTTGGGGTGTATATAGAAATGATATTGGTGTTTAATTTAGCCTTGCGGACGAATTCGAGTTCAGAGGAAGGAGTTAGACATCGACATGAGGTATCGTGGATGTCGACTTGCGTAACACCGCGGGATACTTTTCCAAGCTTTCGTACCACTGAATCACACTTCCAATCTGGCAAAGAGTTAGCTGATAGATTGCGAATATAACATAACGTACACATGAACAACCGGTTTGGAAGATAGATAGGGGAGAGCGAGAAAGAAACCCCCATACCAGAAATGCCCAGCTGCCAATAAACGTAGCCAGAGTAGACGCGTACTCTACGCCCTCACCCCCCTCCCCGACCGCAAACCCCAACACCCCGACGAGGTTCCACAGCCCGATGTGCCAGCCCAGCACCCGCGGCGCCGGCCGGTGCCAGCTCGGCTGCACCTCGAGCATGAAGAGGCCGCCGGACACGATGAACCCGGTGCCGCCCACCACCTGCGGCAGCCAGAAGACGCCGTTGGCCGCCGGCGTCGAGAGCGCGTTCAGGATGGGCGACAGGCCGGCGAAGGCCGAGATCCAGAACACCGTGGCGCCGGCGAACTGGGACAGGCAGGCCAGGAAGCCGATCTCGCGGAAGTAGTGCGTCGTCAGCTCGTGCCACGTGGGCCACCATTGCCAAGTCCTCCTCCCTTTCCTGCCCTGTTGTTCGTCGCCGCTGCCATCGCCAGAATCATCATCATCATCATCATCACCATCGGTCTGCGGTGTTTTAGGAGGAGAAGAGAGGAACGACCGCTTCTCGCTATGATGGTGCATGCACCGACGCGGATGCGGACGTAGGCGGAGCCGGCCACCTTCTTCGCCCCCCTCAGCAGAGAGCAGCAGCAGCAGCAGCCGCCTCGTTTTCGAGAGCCCAGCCGAAGCAGTCGGTGCGGTTCTCGTTGACGGCCTCGAGCATGAGCAGGACCGAGCCGAGCTCAAAGACGGTGGCGCCGATGAAGGCGGTGATCCCGCCGCCCAGGGTCGGCTCGCCTGCGAACGCGGAGGCTGGGTCCTGCAGCGGCAGCCAGACGAAGAAGCCGTTGATGACCCAGACCACGGATCCTAGTCAGCTTGTTAGTGTTAGAAGACATGGATTTTGCAGCGCGGAACCTCCTATCGAGAAAGTGGAAAGGGGGGAACAGAACACGGGGCTACGATGTGAAAACTTCAGAAGACCTACCAATCGTAAACATTATAGCAACGTCATATGATACGTCCCATACCAGGAGTACCGGCGTCGGTAGTAGTCTCGTCATTCGCCTGGCTCGAAGTTGGCGACAAGCTACTTCTCCTTCCATCCTCCATGGAATGCGGACGACGTTGACTGCGACGACGATGCCGCTGCGGACGCCGGACTGGATGCATGTTACTCCTGCTGGCGTCCACGAAACCCACAGTGGGATTGAGGAATGAGACAGGTCCCTTGAGATGGAGGGCATGGGACGGACAGCGGCTGAGCTTCCGCGTCCCCGGGGCAGCGTGAGGCGACATGATGTACGACGCCAGTCGATGTGTGTTTGTGTGGTAGGAATGGCGATCGTGTGTTTTTGACGTGAGAGCCCCGGTTCACGACATTGCTGCAATGCAATGCTGAACAGCCGCCTTCACCCGATTGGACGGCTTGCCCTGTGACAGGTTCGGCGGTCATATCTACGTAACTGGTGACTGACTCAACTTCAACAATCAACCACTACATATAACTTTCCTTCTGCATGCTTCTTCATTATTATTATTTTAAAAACTTAGTGGTACACGTTTATGCTCGATTCCTTATGGCCGGTGCTTCGTTTGCGCCTCATCCGCCAGCAATCGAACCAATCCATCCCATCGACATACTATACCGGCCAAGCATCGCCTCACAAACAACTCCTGCCTCCTTTTTTTTTTTTTTTTTTTTAAAAAAAAAAATCTAGAGACAAATCCCCAATGAAGCACCAAGCATGTCTCGGTACCTGCAGAGATCATAGGAGTCTAGTGTTAGGAAATGGCAGGGCATACTACCCCTTGATCTTACGGTACACGCCGTAGGAACCAAGTCCAAGAGGAACACGACAGCATCGTGAGCTGCGGTCTCCCGACCTGCCCCCCGGCAGCCATCTGCAGGGATCATGACATGCGGCTGTTTGCCGTTCCCGGTTTCTTGCCCCCCGGGTTTGATTTCGGTGGCTCTATTACTAACTGCAGGACTACCTACGATTATCACCAAGGGGGCTCTTCTGTCGACAACCCCACGAGATTGCCCAGCGAAACATAAACCTCTACGTCAGAGATGGGGGAGACGGGGGCCGAAGGGAGAGGATGGCTTATATACAGCAATCCAGTTTCTTCGTGGCCCCGAGCCGTTTCTCAGCTTCGTTGAAAGTGATCTACGGAGGTCCCAGTGATCTAGCATGGCAATTTCGGGCTCGCGTGGTTTGGCCCGAGAGCGGGCCAAAAGCGGAGGCAGGTGGGTTTACGTTCTCAAAACTCTGTCATCATACTTTCAATATCGGGAATTCGAGACGGAGAAAAGCTAATGAAGGCTTTCAGGATGATGAGAGAGAGAAAAGACCTAGGCGGTATCGGAAAGCGCGTCTACGGCTCTCTGGATGCCAGTCCATACATCGTCCAGGGGCGCATGGAATTATTCCGCACAAAGGAACAGCGATGGAACAACGATACAATAGGGGTTACATGGCACGACAGTTTCCCACATGCATTGCTGAGTACATGCGTGTTGCTTTCTCCCTTATGATACGGCGGCATGGTGTCGCAGGATGTGATGAGGGAGTACTTGCTGGCACTCGTAAAGGGTATCAAAGATCTGGCCCCCCGACCTTGATGGCCTGTGATCTTTATATGCCGAATATCTCAAGGGGCGAATGCATGTGCTCACGAGCTTATTATGTGCTCATGAAGAGTCAAGGCAACGGAAGTGCAACGTGGATGGTCAATGGACTGGGGAACTTTTGCATGCCAAGATAGGGGGTATGGATGGACAACTCTAGTTGGACCGGGTGGCTGGAGTTACAGGACGACAAGCAAAGTCTATGGCTCTATGCCGCTCGGCAGTATTCATATATGCCCATGCTTACGAGAGAAATGTTGTATGCTGCTCCGTACTTATGTCTGCATTTTATTTGGCCCATCCTTATGCAAGTGAAAGGTGGGGGATGACATAGACAGCCCCAAGTTGTTGGAGACAAAAACCCCAGCTCCGCATTCGCTAGATGAGAGGGCAGGCCTGCAAGTGTGAGCTTATTGCCGAAAGACGACCCCACCTGTAACCCCGAGTGACTAGAATTCCTCGATCATCAAGCAGCCTTTCGGGTAATTAAACAAACACCCCACGGCTCGGTCAACGGATCCAGGGAAGATGATGACAGAGGCTGCTACGGTGCCTCTACCCGCGCTCCAAGGCGTCCAAGCACTGCTCTTTGACGTCTTTGGCACCGTCGTAGACTGGCGCTCTACCGTCGTGGCCGAACTGACCAGGCGCGGCAGGGAGAAGGCGGATTCGCCTGCCTTCGATTCGCTGGCCCCATCGCTGCAGTCCCGCCTGGCGGAGCTGATCGATGCGGACTGGGCGACGTTTGCGCAACAATGGCGGGCCAGCTACGGCAAGTTTACCAAGGGGTTTGTGCCCGGCGAAATGGCCTGGAAGGACATCGACACACACCATTACGACAGCCTGATCGAGCTTCTCGGGGACTGGGGCCTGGCCGGGGCTTTCAACGACGATGATGTCAGGTCGCTCAGCCGCATCTGGCACTACCTGCAGCCGTGGGAGGACTCGGCTCAGGGTCTGAAGATGCTGGGGACTCGCTATACCACCTCGACGCTTTCGAACGGCAATCAGCAGCTGCTCCAGGACCTGAACGAGCACGGGCAGCTCGGTTTCCACAGACTGATATCTTCAGCGGATTTTAAAGCCTACAAGCCCGACCCCAAAACCTATCTCGGCGCAGTCGACGCACTGGGCCGGCAGCCAGGGGAGTGCGCCATGGTGGCTGCACATCTCGGCGATCTCAAGGCCGCGAGATCGTGCGGGCTCAGGACCGTTTATATAGAGCGGCCTCGGGAGGAAGACTGGGCGTCTCGGCCAGACCTGATCGAGGACGCTCGCGCTTGGGTTGACGTATGGGTAGCCAGCGACCAGGATGGTTTTGTAGAGGTTGCCAGACGACTCGGGATCCCAGGGGTGAGAGATGAATACAGATCCTGCCTGGCGGACATATATCGAGATCATAACGCCGTCCTGCCTTGCAGCGTCGGAGGTGGTGGGGGTAAATACTTCTGGTTGGTGCAAGCATCGAGAGTCGGTGAAGGGAGTTGAGTGGCCAGCTTTAGCCAAGCATTTCTCACGCACCAACGTTCCACGTGCGAACTAGCTGGTTACACAGGTAACCGGAGTAAACCAAGTGAGACAACCTAGAGATATATGCGTGCGTGCGTGCGTGCGTGTACGTCGAGAGCGTGCCGAACCTAGCGTGCCCGGGGCTCCACGGATGGGTGTCTGCCTTGTCCCATAACGGAGCGAGCCCAGCCCAGGGGCCCTCGTGCACATTACTGTACCTGTCGTGGGGAACGGGCAGCTTCTGTGTTGTCCTCCATAAACATAGTAGTGGCTTACCAGCCACTTGGGCTTGCTAGACCCATTTCATGCTCGGTATGTGATTCCTGATAGCTGGGTGACAATAATAGCCTAAAGACGTCTTGACGGACGGTAAGCTGCATGAATCGCAAAAACTAAAGAAAAAAAAAACCTTGGCGCGGCTGGGGCCAGTGTATGTCAGCCATCGGGCTTATTTCTCGACCACCAGTAAGTAAAACAGGACTGCCCCATTCGGCAAAACAATGTAGCATGCTACACAATGTGGGCGTGTGTAACCGTTGAATGTAACTCTCTTCTTGCAAGGCGGTCAATAAGCGCTGCAAAAGACGGGAAGATCGGTCATATATCCGAAGCGCTAAAGTGCATCGCTTTGGGGGCGAAGCAAGTTTGGGGGTTGACCCGCGCGAGAGAAACAGGATTAGACGCCTTCGCCTTCCTGCCTCGAGGAGCAGACAGACAGACTCGGCTACGTGAGCCGATTGCCAACGTGGCCGGCCAACTTCGGTCACTTGACGGGCCTTGTCGCACGACCAGTGGCTATGGCGGCGACGGCCCAGATGCGCTTGAAGCCACGAGACGCCTAGTCCACCACATCGCTCACGCTGGGGCTCGTGCATCTATCTCGGCACGGATGGGTAGGTAACGACGGACCAGGCGCTATATAATAAGAGTTCCTGCTCGCAAATGCACACTAGCCGATGGCCGTGCTGGCTCGTGGACTCCCGGTCTGGTCGTCCTGGGGAATCCAATACGTCCTATAATGACGTCCTCGGATATCGCAGGCAACGTGACAATGTGCCCTGATGAATTCAATGGTCGAACCATGATAGGTACGTAACGTACGTACGCGAAAGAAGGTTGAGTTGGCAGCCAGTGTAGGGTGGTATGAATGGTACCAGAAGCTCAATACCGAAGATCGTGAATCATATTTCGGCAGGCTGAGAGTAAAAGGGGGGAAGTGTGGGAGAGCATTACGGTCATGGACCTGGGGCTTAGCCGCTTGCCGCAGCCATCGGAACGAGACCAACGATGTTATCTTTGCGAGGCTGCCTGTGAAGAAGCCGTCCCGACAGGATGGATCGTCTGATATCTCGTTTCGTTTAAGTATGCAAGCATGTAAGGTTAACAGAAGGCATGGAACGGTTAGGATATGTAGCAGGACACCCCCTAACGCGCGAGCAGGGGTTGAGGCTCGGTTGAAAACGGTGGGAAGGATGGTGCACACATATCTACCTGTATCTCCCTCCTTACGACCACACCACGTACTTAGGTCACTTCAACCTTGAAAATAGCTGCAGCAGCCTGCGATGGATCGTGTTGGGAGCAAACAATCTCCAATCTCGCTATTTCTGGAAACAAGTACAACATGCCGTCAGACATACTGTGCTCGTATGTGCATACCTACATACCTATACCTACTTGTGGTTAGTAGATAGTAATCTGGTTGTTACGACGGAGTGGTGGTAGGTTGAATATTTGTGGCGCCACGCCTATGATCGGTCATCATTTATGGATGGGGGCCAGCTCGGGGAGCTCTTCTTTTCTCCGAACCCCGACCCTGTATAAGAGGGTTTGGGGATCAGTTACTACCGGCCTAGCTTCCGGTATCCAGTTGTTTTCTCCTCCTCTGGTACTGTTTCTCTGCCTCTCTAGGCCTCGGCCGAGTCTGGAGCCATCAGTAGACATTACCTAACGGCCAGTGCCTAGCTACAGGTAGGTAACCTTTGTCGTATTGCAATGCATCAATGTCGTGGTCGGCTCTTTCAGCCCCTTAGAAACGTGCGTGCCCTGGCTGGGCGTTTTGCTTGTGCCCACCGTCAAGCGGCAGCTCGCTATTCCTTCGCGCGCACCGCAAGCGAGATGTGATATTCCTGCCATTGGGTGTTCAAAGCTGAGCGTTGCCCTATCATATTCCCCTCCCCCAACCCGACGCGGTTTGCGCTCTACCCCTTCGGCTAGAAAAAAAAGTCTATATCCGCGGCCATCTCGGTGTTGGGTTGCTGCGGGGTTGAAGATATTTTCGTCCGTAGGTACATGTATGTAGGAATGGATACTACTACTGTATGTGCCATGCCGGTTTGTCGATCAAAGCAGTCAGTCACCAGCCGTGCGGTGCGGTTGGGTTTCCTTTTTCCCAAGATCATCATTGCATCCTGCAAGCGCGAATCAATCCGTCGATATTCGGGTCGTGGTCGTGGGGCAACATCCGCGAGGGAAAACTAGCAGCAACTCTTCTGTGATACGTAATATTCCAAATAGTTAGTGGTCGGGCTATTATGGCCTCCTTGTTATTCCTTGTCCGCGGTGGTATGGTATGTAGGGTATCTTTTTTCCTTCGTGGTATTGTTCCGAGTGCCGTAAATTGCAATAGCCACTATAACCTGGAATATACACGCCAACTGACCGATTAAGGCTGCTGTTTTCCACAAAAACCGCAACGGCCTCCGCAACCAGGGATCCCTGGATGATATGCAGACCCATCCTGCATTTAATTGCTTTTATCGCTTCATTCCACGGAAGACGATAGAGACTTCATATGTATGTGGTGAACAGCAGCTTAACGGGTTGGTGGTCATTTGCCCAAAACAAACGCTATTGTGACTGTGCAGCCCATTGCCCATTGACTATTTGGCACCAACCCAGTGCTGTCCTTGGATATGCTTGGTCGCGCGCTCCAGGTACGATTATAACTTATTTTTACCTGTATAATAATGACTCGAGACCTGGCCTGCATTCTTTCCAGATTAGATACATCGGCATAAACATGGGTTGCACAGTCATGCCGGCTGGTGTTGGTACTGTCTAACGACATCACAAGCAAGCGCGTGTGCGATAGGACCTAACCTATCGTACATAGGCCCTTCCTGCAACGCCAACCACAGCTTTACACAGACCTCCACACGGTCAAGTCCCAGCTCTGTGCGGTTCTCAACCATGCCATGCCATGCCTTCCAGTCGTCCGTCGGTCTTATTAGCTCAGCGTCGCATACTGAAAACAGAGCGGGAGACAGCCAGGCGGGAAGAGGACAGGGGAGAAGTGGAAAAGGTGACACCACGCGCATAAGGAACAAGCGCGGAACAGCAAGCCAATAAGGTTTCGGGGGTCGTCAGCCATACGGCATAACGGAGTATCTGTCCGTCTACCTACCCGAGTGAGACCTGTCGCAACGCAATGCATAGAACACAACATAGCATTGCAACATTGAAGATATAGTCTCTCCTTCTCCTCCCCCGTTACCGCTTCATACCTATACGCTATTGATGTACATGCATGGTATGGTGATGGCTTTTGCGTGCGAGGTCAACCAGCCAGCCAGCCAGCCTATTCTGCCTTCAAGTTCTCAATTACCCCACTAAGATTAAGGGCTGGCTGGGCTGGGCTGGGTGATGAAGAAAAACGGTGCCGGGGACGGGAACTAAGCAATCTAGTCCTACTGCTCTAATTGTAGGAGGCTGCTGCTTTGATATCTTTCTTGCGTCACTGGGAATCTACCTGAGCTGCACAGCTTACCTGCTTTGCAAAGCGCCGAGCCGAGTCTGGTCTGGTTACTTTTTCTGATACCTAGCACCTAGCACCTACCTAGTATCCGACCGACCCCCAAGTTCCAAGTCTGGTCTGAGGTTCGGGTTCGGTTTCTCTGGCCCCCCCCCCAGTTGAGCCACAACCCCCCCCCCCAAAAACGCAACCCCGGCAACTTTTTCCCTCCTCCACTTGGTTCGCAGTCAGTTGCTTGCTTGTAATCCTTGACCCTTGAGCAGTAGTGAGCACAGGAATTTTTTGCCCTTCTTGCTTGATCCTTGGCCAATTCCTGGGTCGGTGCCTCGTACACAAGAACAGAACTCATTGCCTCCTCTCAACCTACGTGCTCGTCGGCGTTCTTCTAGCTACCTACTAATAAGTCTATCCAAATACAATTGAATAGTAGCTGTCTGTAGTCTGTTCGTCCTGTGCGTACGCACCTGTACTAATAGTCAAGGACTGCAAGCACGCAGACGTAGTATACCTATAGAGGCGTCTAATGTGCATGTACTTGTATGTATGTATATATGTATGTAGTATGTAGGTATGCTAGGAAGTAGGTAGGTGGTAAGTAAGAGGCAGGTCTGGTAAGCATTGGTATGATTTGTTCTTGTTCCCTTGCACTACCTACCTTATTTTCCTCCTGATTGTCTGCTCTGGGCCGTCATCATTTGATTTGATCCATGTCCCCCTCAAATTCCAGAGGAACAGAAAGAAAGAAAAGTAGGTTGCTTGCCTACCTAACGTCCTTCATACTGGTCCACCCAAGGTACTGCTATCTCCCATCTGGACGGCAACCCTGCAGCTCACCATCTCCCAGAAGGACCGGTCCCTTGTTACATTAGAGGCTAGGTATATAAGGTATTGTCCCCCTACTGTGCGCATATACACACTATGACTTGGCCTGTGTCTCTCTCCTTAAAAAAACTGTCCAAGCTCAGACCCTCTCTTCCCTCGCTCTCTCTCTCCCACTTACATTACATTGGCTTCTCCACACGCAAGCTCGAGTCTCTCTATCCCTTCCACCAAAGTCCGTCCTGCCTCTTTTCTCCCACACGAACCAAGACCCCTCTGTTTTCCTGCTGCGTGCTGCTGCCGGTTTATTTTATTAGCCCGGCCCAGTCCCAGTCCACCCAGCCTGAGCAGTTCCCCAGTCTGCTTTCGTTGTTGTTATTAACTCTTTTTGCTCTGAGCTTGAACCCGAGAGCTGTGCTACTTCTTGCTTGCTCGCTTGCTGCTGCATGCCACAATAACAAACCACCAACCACCACATCAACAAAACCCATCCCTGAACCAGACAAGCTGTAAACTCTCGTTGTCGGGTTATCTCTCTCTTGCAGTGCGCGCCCGCTCCCTCTCTCCTTCTCTCCCTCTCCCTCCAACATCAGCTGCTGCGCACCCTCTTCCCCTCCATTGCACCTCCCGTTACGCAAGCATCCCAAGTGATTTGTTCTGATTGAACCCTCTGGATAGCCGGGATTGCCTACCAAAAGCACAAGCGGCCTCCGCATTTACCTCAGAGATCGCGACCGGAATCGACAGATCCAAGTGCACACTGTCTTGAAATCGCTACCAATCTGTCCAATCATCGTCTATCGATCTATTTGTCCGTCGGCTGGTCGGTCAGTCGGTCCCATCTGGACCCTACCATACGTTCGCTTGCTTTCCGTCGCTCCAACCCTTTTGAGAGTTGCTTGGATCCAACATTGGCTTTGCGGCCGTCTCCGACCCCTCTTTTTTGGACAGACACTCAAAAAACCCAAGCCACGCTCGTCTGCAACTGTCTCGTCTCCTCCCACTCCAGGACACGGAATAATTGACGGCCTGGTCGAGCCATCTGGAAGATAAACGAATCCTCCACCATGGCGGGCAAGATGGTATTGTATAAGTTGGTGGTGCTGGGTGATGGTGGTGTTGGAAAAACAGCTCTGACGATTCAACTGTGTTTACAACATTTCGTCGAGACTGTAGGTCGCCCCCTCTTTTCCCGCTCCCGGTGCCCAATTGCGCAGCTTCCGCTCGAAACTAACCTGTAACTGGAATGCAGTACGACCCCACAATCGAAGATTCGTACAGAAAGCAAGTTGTCATAGATGGACAGGCGTGCATGCTGGAGGTGCTCGATACAGCCGGCCAAGAAGAATACACGGCACTACGAGATCAGTGGATCCGGGACGGCGAAGGATTCGTGTTGGTCTACAGCATATCGTCACGATCCTCCTTCTCACGCATCAAGAGATTTCATCATCAGATCCAGCGGGTCAAAGAATCCGTCAATGCATCACCGACGTATCCCGGGTCCCCAATATCCAACGTAGCCGCTAACGCCAACGTCCCTATCATGCTGGTCGGCAACAAGAGCGACCGCGTGACAGAACGAGAGGTATCGACACAAGAAGGGCATGCTCTAGCACGCGAACTGGGCTGCGAATTCGTCGAGGCATCGGCTAAGAACTGCATCAACGTCGAGAAGGCCTTTTACGATGTTGTACGGATACTCCGTCGCCAGCGACAAGCGGCCGCGCGGCCAACGCAACAAGACCGCCGCAATCCCGCCCCGAACGGCGGGTCGCACACACGCCCTAACAAAACAGGAGGCAAAGGCAAGCGTAATTGTATCGTATTATAAGCCTCTCGAGCCACCAACATGGCTCGCGGGGATAGGAACGCGCAGGCTCTGGAAGGGCATCTCTCGGCGACAACTCGGGCACACGCTCTCCCAGGTCTTGTATCGAGCCGGGTTGTGCAGAGATCCAAGACGGTCGGTGCCACTGTGCACAAGGCGCGCTGTGTGCATCCACGACGTTGGTTTTGGTCGAGACCCTGTTTATACAACACACTTCATACGTTCATCTTTCCCACAGCACCATATCAGAGATATCTACAACCAGCTTTCGGTCTGGCGAACGGCGTACGATAAAAAAAAGAGGCATCTACGGGCGCAAGGTTTCTTTCAGTTTCCCCTTTCGAATACTAACCGCAAGGATGAGCAAAGGCAGCCAGTAGTCTTTGGCCTTGGATGCGGCAGGAAGCCCGGTGGAGTGGTGATGTCTTGGAAGATATAGTTTGGCGTCGAGGAGGGGGCGAGCTTCGTGACTTCAACGGGTCAGGACCTCGTGTGTCTGAAATGGCTTTTTTACGGCATGTTTGTGAGACGTCCAGTCTTAGTATCTACCTGCCTGCATCTTGGATACTTGTTCCATTGTCGAGCACTGCAGGCCCCCCATGGGGATATTGTCCCCCAGATACCTCTTGCGTTCACACGCGTTACAACCAATGGGCCGAGCCAACACATGCTCAATTGAATTCAAATTGCTGGGCAAAAGTCTTCGTCTCCTAACCTTGCCATATCGGACCCCGTGACTGGCTAACCGCTGCCCATGACGAAATTTGGCCTTGGGAATCCCATTTGAAGGCTCGGTGAGGCTGATCGGCATCCCATCTTATCTGTGTAGGAGGCGCTACATGTACTTGGCCGTAGGTATACATAATGGACTAGGGGGTAGTCGGGAAATTGAGTGCCTGACTTTGCGGTCCTCCGCTATCAATCAACCCCACAGTCACAGCTCTAAAACAGACGGCTCAGTACGAAACAGGCGCAGCCCTCGTCGAGATCATCGTCCCTCAGCCAAGTTGCGCCCCGTGCAGCATGGTTTGGGATTCCGAACTGGGGACTCCAGGCCATTATGATCTGCTTTTCCCCGTGCAAACGTCACACCTATGATGGGCTTGGCCAAAACAGATACGCAACAAGGAAGGAGCCTCATCTCTCTCTTAGGGTTCTTTTACGTATCTGGAAGGAATTAAAGCGTTAGAGCTTCTTACATACATACTCTCGGGAGTAACCACGTGTCCCCGCCGAGTTTTGCCAAGTCTTTATATGTACATACTTACTCATTCCTGTCAGGCCCCCATCTATCCACATCCCATTCTTAGGGCTGGGCAGCCAGCAGCTTTGCAGCAAGCATTACCATACCAATAGCAAGGCGATCGGTCCTCGCCTCACGCAGCTCATTGGCCGCCCGACATTGGCCATTTATTCATGCCTTGTCCAGGTATGTAGTCCGCTGCCAACGAACGACTAACAGCATGCCGGGCTCACCCGCTAGGCTAGTAGTGGGCAAAGGCAAGTTTGACTCGGTCACCAGAAGTTCCCTTGTCACGGGGGAGGGGATGGGGTGGTAAGGAGAAGGAAGAAGAGCAAGGAGAGAGAGAGCAATTAACCATTTTCGATATTAGTAATTTTGATGATAAGTTACTAGGTAGGACATTGGGGGGGGGGAGGCATTGACCGTTATTAGCACGGCTTAACTTCAATGGTACTTTGCTTCTGTGTGGGCCCCTCCATTGGGCAGCAATAGCCAGCAGGGCGGGCTCTTTCTCTCATTCTGCTAATAAGTATTGTTCCGGCGAATACCAAGATCTACACTTCAGGTATCTAGATAGCCAGCTAGGTGTTTTAGTCGGTAGGAAGACAGTTGATCATCCATGTGCGTACGTAAGCCACAGAAGGCGGTTTCTCGTATATCAAATCTAAATGGTCCTTTGTCCACCCTTGCTACTGCGCTGCCACGCGACTGGCGACGAACTCCTGCAATGTACGGATTTAAGTAGTATGGAGTAGAGTGGTGGTGCGTAGGTGGTGCGAGTCGAGACTCCATCCATTCACTTTACCTGCTAACCGTTAGCACATTATGCAATAGACAGCCACTGCAGCCCGCTGTGGTCACTGGTGTAGCCCGCCCCTCTGATGGTGACACTTTGCCCAACCGTATCAAGACAGCAAGTCGTTGTCGACGTTGCCAGAGCTTCGTTTTTTTTTCTTTCTTTCTCTCTCTCTCTCTCTCTTTTCTTCTTCTTTGGCGCTGTTACCACGAGGGATTACAATGGGAATTGTCCACCAGCGCACCCGCATAATGAATGCTACCTACACCTGCTATGCTATTGGTGTCAGATATACAATAGGGCCCGCCAAGCCCAACTCCAACGTGACTCTGGTGAAGTTAAGACCCGGGTTATTTTTACCATAGCGTGCCGATAACTCCGATGACATGAACGTGGACTTGGCTTGAACTGCATGTGCAACAACCAACCAACCAACAACAAGCGACAGACAAATAAAGGAAAGAGTGGGAGAAGAAAAGTACGGTGACCCTTTCCACTCACCACCGCTCAACCGGTTCTCTCACCTTGCATTTCCGGGTCAGGCTCGGCCACCACATCGTTGCCCTATTAGATACTTACCCAGCCTCTTTCCTTCCTCTCTCTCTTCTTCTTCTTCTTCTTCTTTTTCTTCATATGGCGGCTGCTCCGACATCCCGGAGGCGCAGACAGGCGTCTGTCGCCATCTTTAACTGCAGCCGCTAGTGCTTCGGCTACTAAGCTGTTCATTCTTTGTTGTGTTTTTATTAATAAACCTGGGTTACTAACGCCCCCCAACATGTGTTTATTAACGGTCATCGTTCTTCCGAGTATATGTAATGACGTAGACGGTCTCTTGCAGGGTCTTTCTTCTTCTCTTTTCCCTGTCCTTCCTTATCCTTATGCTATGAGAGCATGCATATCGTCATACACTCATTTTCCTGGCTGTCGTATGTAATTTACAGGAATCTATTTACAGCTTCTTCTCTTGAGTAATTTACACAACCCGGGTCCCTGGGGGCACATGTACTTACATGTATCATATCCATCGTAAGGATGTACGGCGCGCACACATGCTGCTATAAAAAAAGAATGGACTGCAGCAGGCCGCCGGGCGAACGACCCAATCCCACAGTTGGGCTATATCTGGTACTGATATAGGGTATTCAATTTCGACATTTAAGAACTGACCCGCGGCAGTCTGGTGAAGTGGGCCCCGGTAGTCGCTACTTTATATAAGCCCCAGTTGATGATGGTTGTACATACTTTGCAAGAAAGGATAGTCCAGACCAACTAAATATGAAGATTCATCATGCGATAGATACAATACGGTAGCCCATGAGCCCGAAGGAAGACAGAGAAAAGGAAGAACACTTACCCCGTTTCCCTATGAGGGAGGTCGGTCAAGGGTCGGTGAATCGCCAATAGGCAATGGACGGAGACCGGCGAGCGACGACGACTTGGTTAAAATCAAATCAATCAACCAACACGAATGGAGAAAAGAAAGTCGAACCCATCCGTCACGTCACCCCTGTACGAGCCCACGTTGAACCCATCCGGCTTTGGGTTATACTCCGGGCCCCCACTACCCGGAAGCCCAGGACCCTGGACCCGGTGGTTATCGTTGCATCAAACCAGTGAACCCTTTTTCTTTTCTTTTTTCTTCTTCTTTTTTTCGTCTTCTTTTTCGAAGCCCCTCCAAGGACGGATAACTTGTCTGCCCGTTTTACCCGGCCGAAACGAAGCAAATGTCGTTCCTTATCATGTGTTGATACTCGATATGTGGTAGGTAATTTGCCTTTCGAGGGTCTCTCTGCGAAGCAGAAAAGAGTCCTTCATGGTAAGACGATCAATCATCCCGTCGTACATAGGAAAACAACGGATGAATACATCATTACACTACAGTAGCGCCAAGAGACGGCAGCAGCAACACACAGATGGGGGAGACAGACGCTGCCCTCGCTTAATGTCTTGGCTCAACATGGACACATGGATCAACTAAATACTGCTGCTGCTACTATGGAGTACATACCTACTTACTTACACATGTATTGGCACAAGGGACCTTTCCCTTTTCGCTTCTTGCTCTCTCTCCCTCTCTCTTGGATTATCGTAACGGCCTGCTTGCCTGTAGAGAGTGAGTCGTTGTTTAGCAAGCTTTAGGCAAGCTGTAGGCAAGCTGCTAAACAACGTGCATGTTCAGATATATGCCCGCTTCTTGGTGGCTTACAATCATTAATCATCACTTCCTATGCCTTGACTCTTTGGATATAGATAAACATCACCAGCGTCCTTGTGTCGCATTGCAAAAACGTGGTTAGTCGGAACTACTCCGTAGAACATGGCATTGACCTTAGCTTAACTCTAAGACTTACTGGTTTAAGTATGCCAGAAGCTATAAGACGTCGAGATTGGGAGTGATCTTCATCATGCCTAACCGTATAGGTATATCGAATGCTCCTTCTGGAAGCGTACCATCTGTACTTAGTCATGGTTATATGCGCCTTCCCACAACCAGCAATAAGGTTCCGGCTACTACTACGACCTCCCGGTGTCTGTTGTTACTCGAGACTCTCCCCCCTTCTCTCTCTCGGCCTTTTGGATGGTAAAGGGGTAGCTAGGCAATCAGATCAAGTCGGTTGTGGACTTTGGTGACCCCCACGACCGATACGGCAGCGAAGGATCTCCCTTGGACCCACGAGTCAGTTTCGTTCGTTGCCTGTGGCTTTCTTTCTTTGGCTTGTCCGGGGGCCTCTCTTCTTTCCTTCCTTCTCTCTCCTTTCTTCTCTCTCCTTTCTTCTTCTCTCTACCCTCGCGATTCGGTCGATGTCCGAACACGAGCAATCTGTGAGTAGTGCTATCTGACTATCATGTCTACTGCATACGTTGGAATGAATACGGCGCACGCCACTGCAAAGAAACTCACACATACATGCATGCAGGGTTGAGCCATTGGCAATAGTCGCGTCTCATCCTCAGCAGATAGATTGCCTACCACCTACCACCTATCACCCACCTCCTAACAAGCGTCTCCGCTGGTTAGGGTTCTTCCCGTACCATAATAGAAGAAGTTCGTGTAAACTCAGGTGCGGGCTCCTGTGGCGCTGCTCCAAACTGACGACCCAGATATAAAAGTACATCGCATGCATGCAATGCACACCCAAGCAACAGCAAGCATCCGTTATACTACCTACCGGCTGGCGTTTCCTGTCCTGTCCTCCACCGTTTGATCGAACCCCTAAAACCCAGGCTTGCATTATTTTGCTCGGTTAACTAGATGCCGGTATACGTAGAGGGGCCTGTACTGTGGCACGTTACTTATACCGGTTTTGCCGGAGTTTGCCTGGGAATCACCGTCGTCTTAAGGGGAAGTCCGGTCTGATCCTGGCCTGCGCCGCATCCTACTTGCCTGCTTGCAGACTCTAGCCTTTTCACAGTTTTCCTTTTTGCTTCGCTTCCTTCCTTTTCGGGCAACTATCATCCCGGGGGGAAAGAGACGACGTTACGTTGTACGTGTGTGTGTGCACCTCAGTCCCCCAACCTACCTCCTACCTTGTCGACCATCTCATCTCATATCAGTAAAGAGATGAAGAATAGAGGGACCACGTACGTAAGACCGTACCTTTTTTTTCGACGACCGGTGTAGGAGGAGGAGAGGAAAGGTTTGACGTCTTTCTCTTTTGGAGACGAATCTCCGTGAAGTGGAAAGCAAAAGCGCAAGGATCGCATTTCCGCCTAAATGCAGAGAGCCCAGCCTCTACTACTATGTACGTGTGTGTAGCTGGTTAGCTGCGAAGTGATTAGAAGTCTGTCCGACTAATGAGATGTCAGCGTACCTCTGGGGTCGGTTAGGTATCAGGCGAGAAAGTAACCATGCATGTAAAAAGCAGCCAGCCACGCTGACAGCATGCCTTGCATACGTGAATCTCCGTATGTGCCTTATAGACGCAGCTTCAGCCTTTGAACACGAGGGTCTGATTCACCTATCAAACACCGTAAAAGAACCCTTGGAATTGATATTGGTGCATCGTCATTCCTCGCATTACAGGTTTCCCCCGGGAGGACACAAGCATACATACCTGCATACTCATCAGATAGTTAGTTGACTGGGTGGGGGTTCGTTCCGGAGTATATATCATCCTCCCTCTCCCCAATGTACTCCGTACTGTAGCCTAATAAACCAACTGCATATGCAAGCTTCATGTAGCCAAGGAGAAGGTTCCCTCTCCATCTCGATGCTAAGTGGATATTCCACTGTCCGGAGTTCAAATCCGTAGATACCGCCGCCAACTGTCGTGATGGAGGGCGTGGCTTGTACCGGGGCATACATTTAACGAAACAGTTCCCAAGTCCCGGCTACATGTGCGGCTGTCCATTGTACGCCCGCAAGAATAGGCTACATACATGCAGGCGGGTCGAGAGAGAGAGAAAGAAAGAGAAGTCGCTGTACGTCAGTCTTTCCTGACCCAACCAAAGATGTGCCCCTGACGCGGACACCCGCCGCTCCCTCCTTCCCCCAGGTTTGGGGAACCAGGATGATGCATTTCCGGGAGAGCATTGCTGCTTGCAGATACCCAGGCTTGGGCAATCCTGGGTAACCAACTCTGGGGGCATCCATTGCTGGGTTCATTGCTTTTGCCTGTACACGTTCACGCACGTTGGCACTTGAAGGCCATCAGATACTGCTTGTTATTGGTTGCTAATTGGTCACTGAAAGAAAACCCACATCACTTGATGCGCATAGCTTAGTTCACTCAATACTTACTTACTCATCCATATTCTCTACCTTACCTAGCTTCCAAACTCTTTCCATCATGTAAGTACGTACCTTCCTCCTCTTCGCCTTTACCCTTAGAAGAGCCCAAAGATCTTGCGCGGCGCGATCTCCCCCTCCCAGGCGTAGTACTCCGGGAGGCAGTGAGGCGACGTCTCGGCCCGGGAGACCAGCTCGCGCAGATCCACCACGACCCCGATGAGGTCGTCCACGACGCGCTCCATGCCCTTGATCAGCTGCACCGGCACGTCCCGGCCCCGACGAGAACCATGCCGGGCACCACGATGTCGTCCGCCGCCCCCGCCCGTGGCGGAACGGCAGGCAGTCCGCGAGCCGCGTCGCCCGGTCGACCAGGTCGTCCGCGTGCGCCTCGAGCGCGCCCGTGCTCCGCGCCAGGCGCCGCTTCAAGTAGCTGAAGATGCCCGGCGCGAGGTACAGTCGTAGGTTTTCGCGGCCCTTGGCGAAGTGGCCCCGCAGCACGGCCTCGAGCTCGTCGACGCGCCGTTCGCGGAGCCGGCGGGCCGCCAGGGCCAGCAGCGCGCACATCTTCTTGGCCTTGAGCTCGGGGGTCCGCCGCTCCAGGGCGAACCTGGCCCAGATCAGCTCGGCTAAAGACGACTCCGTACCTGTTGGTTCGTTATTGTTACTATTATTATTAGCATTATCATCGTTCTTGCAGGCCGCGTACAGCCATGTGGAGAGGGCGCTGTAGTACACCACCTGCGATTTGCTGCAGGGCCGGCATGGCAGGCCGGACTCGACGGTCAGTTGCTCGGGTAGGGCTTTACGTTCTTGCGACTGCTTCCAAAGCTCGTGGGGCTTCGGGTCACTTCCCTCATGCCCACATGCGCTGAAGCGGAAAATTATGGGAGCCATTGTGGTGAAAGGCGATGGTATGGTATTGCGTTTGGTGATAAGAAAGCTAGGAAGATGTAATAGGGGTTCCTAGTCAAGTAGGCCACTGTCTCAATGGATGATGCCTAAACCCTTTCTGGAATCGTCTATTATCCCTTTAAGTACTCTGACAATGCCTTCCATCAACACAATGCCAAAGGCATTATTCTGAATCTCGGAGACAGGCATCCTCTTTCAACCCTTTGTTGTTGCATACCAGGCTAGTGGCCAGGAATATTGCTGTTGTAGTTGACCACGTTTACAGAGAGTGACGAGTCTCTTGAGGACTGATCTCAATATTTCGAGAAGAATTAACTGCTTCCTGATTCGTTCGCTCTTTCGGTCGACCAATCGAGGCCTGCTATTGATAGGGGCGCGTACAGCCAGAGAGTATGGATGTAGGAGACCTATGTAGTAGGATATCATATCATACCCATTTATGAGATGTGTTTATCTCATTCGACCGACTCTGCCTGGGCGCCAGCTCACCAGAGGTGCCACGGCTCGGGGGCCCCTTATCAACGATATGTCACAGCCTCGGTGAGCTCTGATATGTTCGAATACTCATTTGGAATACCTCAACCGGAAAATCTTCTTTCATAACTTTTGCGGGAATACTCTCATCAACCATTAGTTAGGAAATTAAAGAATAGAAAAAAGGGGATACTGGCGTCAGTGTGTGTTGGACAGACCATACACCACTACACACGTAAGGTATGTATCATCTGATGCAAAGGCTCATCTACACGTGCTACTCGTACAGAATGGAGAAACCAGTCAACCATCTTCCCACCCTTCCCCGCGCTTACCTCCTTTTCAAGATATGAACAGTTTCACTCGGGATAGCCTTGGTGGTGATATAGATACAACCCCTATTGATTTCATACCCTACAGGAAGCTGAAATACTAAGCTGCGTCCTTGATATCAATCAGATACTGATATTACAATTATAAGGTTCATGTACTGTATTCGGTAACGAAGCACTTTTGAAGTATCCCTACATAATTCAAGCGGACATGAAAACATCAGTAATATTGGGCAGCTAAGTAAAGTGTGTCAAGCAAATGCGCTTCGACAGAACTCAAAGTCCTATCAGGCTTCTCTGATTTGCTACCGTACTTCCTGCCGGCTAGAGTCTCCGTAGCCCCCAATCTGCAGGTAGGGTTCCAGGACATACAATACTTCGTCTGCTGGATACCCAGCGATTTATGCAACTCCGCGGTGGGAGCTACAGTTACACAAACTGCTCCCGTCGACCGGTCGTACTTTTGCCGGATTGGGAGCTATACTTGCTCCCGGTATTGGACGGCCCAGGTTACCTGGAGCTATGAGAACAATATCGATTACTTTTATTCTATGGGTAACTAAGCCGATGCCCCCCGACCTGCTCCCTCTTGGCCATCATACTATAGCTCTTCCCACAATCCTTTCTATTCTCTCATCGCTGCCCCAAACTATTCCCAAGATGGAACGGCAGAACCGGAACAGACGATCGATTCAAGGTGATCATCGTCGGCGCCGGCGTCAGCGGCCTGACCCTAGCCCACGCCTTCCACAAGGCCGACATCGACTACGTCGTGCTGGACAAACATGCCGTGGCGCCCGCGTGCGGCTCCAGCATCAGCATGTACACCAACGGCGGCCGGATCCTGGACCAGCTGGGGCTCTACGATGTCCTAGTTGCGAAGAAGGCCGAGATGCAGGCTTACGATGGCTGGGTTTGGTACATTGCCCAGCGATGGATTCTACCGTGAGTATCATCAAAGCCATTACCGTCTTTTATAATAGATCAAGCACACTGTTCTAACGCCACACATTTCTCGGCAGCGTTCTGTTCATGTCAGGGGCTAAGCAGATTGCCGGGTTCATGGCATCCGCCCCGAAGCTGAGCTTCGTTCCCTTCAACGAACATTCCGGGAAGGTCAGCTGGGCGAAACAGGTATGGGAACTCCCGGCAGAGAAGAAGAGGAATAAGCCTCGGATTGCCTTTTCCAAGGGACTCGTTGCGCTTCTTGTCATCTCGGCTTCCCTATTTTACTCCGCGGGCGTCTGGTATCTTGGGACAGGGGCCAGGATGCCGCTAGACTTGGAATAAAGGAAGTGGAAACGTCGACTATCAACTGTTGGTATCGCGCGGTCCGCTGTATCTCCGAATGCAGGAGGACAAAGTGATGGGTAGTAATCATTGGGTGTCGTAATTCGATGCGTATGATGTATTGCTTAGGGATATCGGATAATAAGGCGTGGCTTTGGGTTCATTCAGGTTCATATTCATAGGCAGTCAACATGCAAGGGTTTCCATTTCGCAAAGACAGCCTCGAAAGAAGCGTAGCCCCCTATACCTTCAACCAGTGGTAAAAACCCGGGTATGCAGGTGCCCGTAGAATACGGGCTAAGTTCAACCTGGTAATAAATATCTTCATGCTAGAGAGGAAATCCGTTATACCTCTTCCCCTTGAGCACGTCTTATATAGCCCAGCGACCTTCAACTCTCCCGTAAAGCTATCGACCCACGGTCTCAGGGTTTCTTTTCTTTTCTGTTTCGAACAACCATGATCCACACAAGCCCAGCTCCTCGACAGCCAATCTTTGATTCTCCCTCTACATGATTCTGGGTTGGATGGAACCGGGAGTGCTAGGACACTGTATCCTAGCTTCGCTCGCCTACAAGTTCCACCATGCAATCCAAGATGGGTCGGCCGCCCATGGAACCTTACATGAGGGACCAGGTATCCGGTTGCCTATCTAGGAAATATATACTGGTTGGAGGTGACGGGTCAGGATCAGAACGTCGGTTTGATACGGTTCCAATGGCAATCCGATTGGTGCCTTGAGTTAAAGGACCAGGGTCCCGATGTCTCAAAAGGGGAAAACGGTCTGGCAAAGGAGAACTTCAACGTGTTAAGAGTGGCCCATGGTCGTGACAAATCGTGATTGATTGGAAATATTGCAAACAACACATACATATATATGACTAGGAACAAGACCGGGGTCCCGGTATCCCAAAAAGGAAAGGGGGGCCCGTTTGCCCACGTCTGACATAGGCACCCAAACCAACACACCACATAACGCCTGCTTGTTATGGTACTTTCCTCTGTATGTACGCCTAGGCAACCTCGAATAGCGCAGCTCAAACTCTCCTACTGCTAGCACCGGCAAGAGCTTACTGTATATCACTGACCGCCCAGGCAGCCCCACAACTCAGCTCAGCTCAGCTTCAGCTTCGGCTTCAGCCCAGAGCACTGTCTGGTTTCGAACCCCTAGGACCAAGATGTGACATATATACATGAACCCAGGGTCCGGTTTCCTAAAAGGGAAAGTTCCACAGTAATAAAGTATGGCTCGGGTTTGGAATCCCAACCTCGAATCTTCAGCCGCAGGCGATCTGTGCTGGCTGGGTGTTGGACCTCAAAAATTCGATACGTAAGGTATGGATCCCAAATTCGTGACCAGGGTGCTGACATCTACATTAGGGAAAGACTTTGATAATGGGCCAGGGTCTCTGTCTCCTGAATAGGAAAAACGCAGCAGGTTTCGATTCCCACCATGCCAACGAATCCACAAGCTCCTACTACCACCTAGGAGACTCCCCAAGATGTCCTATAAATTGGTAGCCGGCCTACTCTCGGAGAAGGTGTCGTGAACTGCTTGGTTATGATGACTGCCGGTCACGCTCGATACCTCCACCCGTTTCCGACCTACACACCTTCCGTGCCGCGGCTACATATCAGAGAGATTGATTCGAGCAAGTCGGTCTCCTCCAATTCCCCAAGGAGCCTCTCAAAAGAGACCCCGTTTCCGGAACAACGTGTAATAGAAGTAGGCATAGTCGATGGCGAGAGCAGCCAGGGCCTTCCAAGACCACGGACACAGAATACCACCGAAAGCAGGCCCAATTCAACATCATCTCCCTTTTTCTCCCGCGCCTCGATACCCTTGCCGACGACGCCGCAAAGTACGACTGCAACAACCAATCGATAGGCTAGCGACTAGATAGCAGCAAGGGGCGAAGGCTCTCCCTTCCGGTCCGACTTCCAAAACGCCGCTCTCTACTTATGCTTCCAAGAAAGAAGCCCTGCCCACCCGTCTTCCAAGCCGGGACGGGAAGCCGAGGGAAACCCGCCATTTCTTTCTTCTCGATCATCTGTTCGCCCATTCATTGCCCTCAACTCGCTCGTTGCCTACCATCCATCCATCTATTCACCCAACTTGATCTAAACAACCAACCGGCCTTTCGTTCGGCCTTCATATGCATCGTCGCTCGAGTATGTACGTAGAGCCGTACCGACTCTATTCTGAAGTAAACGGCCCACGCACAACTAACGATACACAGGCCCACCGGCTGAAGTACATCTCGAGCGTGTTGTACGAAACCTTGTACGTCGAAGTCGGGCGGGATGCGGTGGACGGGCGAGCTGCATGGGACAGGTTTCTCAGGCGCAACGGACATTCGGAATGAACGCATTGAAAGCCCATCAGTAGTAGGTAGTATCCATGATGGCGTTTTATGATCTGAGTATCTCAAAAACTCGTAGACGACATACTTCGAATATTCTGGAGTCCGTAAGTTGCTGTGGAAAGAGGCACAATATTCACTTATGGTGGGCATAGGTCAAGCATGAGCATGTGCAAATCTGAGCTGTGACACGTTAAGGGTGTCGGTCACCAAGTGATATGTCATTCAAAAACATTGCATTTCTCGTCTCTATATCGAAGAAGATGCCGTACGGAACAAATATCCTCCGAAAATAGCTTGAGGCGACCATGTACTTCATGGTCTACAAGAGGGCCACAATATGAGAAGGCCGACCATTGACTTCACATCATTCCTATTCGGAGATGCCAGGTAAAACGCCATAACCGCTTGCTCCGTGCCTTGGAAAGAGATAATAAAAAGAAAAACAGGCTCGTTAAGGGGTTGCCATAGTGGCCCTCGAGAGGGATAAATAAAGATTTATCCAACGTAGATACTAGAAGAAAATATATGTGGGGTATAGTGTCGACATCTCAACGTCTGTAGAAGTGCCGCTGTTTTGTCTTCCTTACACGGTGTCTGAAAAAGGTCTTTACTCTTTCACGGCGTGCTGGTCCCCAAAAGGACTGGTGCATTCACGCGGCACCGAGGCCATCGAACGGGGTGCTGAGGCCATCGAGTTCGTCCTGCTTTCGGCTGCCCGACGGGTGGCTTCTTCGATCAGACCACTCAAATCACTCTTTGTGCGAGGAGACTTGGGAGTCTTGGGAGATTTGGGAGGATCCGAGAAAGGCCCTTGGTCGACGGCTGGTGTGTCCTCGATCTCGGTAACAGCCTTTGATTCTCGGGCTGCGGCCTTGGCTTTCGGTGAGCCGGCGGCGCTTTCCGGTTCTTCAGCAATGGAATCAGTCGGAGTCTTTGACTTGATAGAGACCTGCTTAGGGCCGCTACTGCCAACACTGACGACTTGAGGGCGGACTGCTGTAGCTGTTGAGGCACTTGCGTTTTTGAAGAATGTTGCTCCAATACTGAAAGCTGGCGATGGAGGGGGTTTTTCTTCGTATTTCCCGTAGTCCACCTCAGGTACAGGCGGCGTGACGCTTTCACCGCTGCCAGCCTTGGATTTGACACTAATAATGGACGGCTTCAGAAGGGTGCCCTTTTGCGCAGGCATGGGCGAAATCACCGCGTTCTTGCCGTAGATCGTCGAGGCGACACTGGAGCGAGGAGCGTAGGAGGTGCGAGCCATTGAAGTACGATCTGTGTAGCCCGAGATGCCAGAGTACGTCGAATCGCGAAGATCGCCAGGCACGAAGAAATGCTGCTCCTGGTACGGCGAAGGGCTTCCCGAGTCGGAGTGAGCAAGAGGGATCGGCGGCACAGGAGGTACCAATACGGTCGGCGATGTAGGCGTGGCTCGGTTGGTGACACCGGGAATATATGCGATCTGGATGATGTTCGATGCTCGTGTAAGAACGGTCGAGGCAAGGGAATGGACCGAGTGCGTTGATTGCCGTGCCGACCGCCTCGAGGCCATGTCATCGTGTCCTTCTTCTTTGCTATGCTCCGGATCCGTTTGCCATTGCTCACCCTGGTAATCTGCTCGCTTATTCTTTATGCAGAATCTCCAAACCAGATATGTGACGATGGCGATAGCTGCCAACCCTCCGACCACACCACCAGCAATGGCACCCGTATTCGGCGATGAGCTGCTAGATGAGCCCACTGACGGTTTTTGATTCGCTACGTCGGGATCGAGTGCGCAATAGGCTTGCGGGCATGCGTGGCATGATTTCGACGTGAATTGGCAGACCTCGTTGTCTTCACAATCAGGACATGTTGGACTAACGTTCAGACAGTCTAAACAGCCTTCTTGTCTGGCGAATAGAGAATGGATGGTATCTGAGCCTCAGTGTTAGTCTCGTAGGCTGACCATGGTTATCGGTAGTATGGGCGGAGTCTCACCAGATGCGAGTGCCGCATGGCTCGCCATTGTGAACAAGCGTTATGGTGACAATATCTAACAACTGAAAAGCGAAGGGCCTAAGAAATGTTGATACTCGTCAACAAAAACCCAAATGGTTAATCGAAAGTAGGCGAAGGCACTTGGCGAAGTATGAGATGGTTCAGCGCAGATCCCGGTCGTGTCGAGCGTAGCGTCCACCTTTTCGAATGGTTTCCCACTTCGACTATTTGCGATAGCGACGTGATTGATTCCCACAATATCTAATGATCCCAACGGCGTTCCGAGGAGAAGAACGAGCGACCGATGATGGCGTATATCGAAATGGTGGTGGTGGAAAAGGGGTGGAGGATTGATGGCTGTTTGTTTGGCTGATGAGGCTTGCTTCACTTGTGTTGCCGAGCGCAAGTGCGGTGCTTAGAGAATCAAATTGGAAACGAGTGGACTGAGAGACTAGCTCAAAAGAAATGGAACGAGACCGAGGTGGCTCTCAGAGGATCATCAGAGGCATCGGCAGCGTCGAGTAGAGACGGCGGCGAGAAGAGGGCGATGACAAATGATTGATGCGGGTGGTTTGGCAGAAAGAGGCGCTTCACTCTGTGTCTCTCGTGGTGGTGGTAAGGTAAAGAAGAAGAGGATGGGATGAATACAATGGGCTTGGGCCTCTCTCTCTTCTCTCGACACGGAAGACGGAACCTGAGAAACGAACGAACGAGCGGGTCGATGGATGGATGGGGTGTGTGTGTGCGTTGCGTGTCTGGGTGTGTGTGTTGTGTGGTGTCCGTCCGGGGCACTCAGCTGATTCAGGGAATCAGGAACGAAAGGTGCCAGGAAAGGCCAAAGATTGCGGGTGCAGTGGCACTCTTAGCGAAACAGGTCAAGAGGGGCCCCTCTGGCCTCCTATTCGTCCGACTCGTCGAGCATGCGCCAAGGAGGACAAACGGAGGGTAACATCCTTGAACCGTCCAGGGACAGCGTCTCCACTCGGATCAGTGAGAGGATGGAAATGACCACTCGGTGCCCAGGGCACTAATCTGACCGTCTAACGATCTTATTATTGCTCACACCCTCTTCGGAAATTTCAGCCCGGTCTCGGCCAATCAGACACGCCCGTCCAACCGCTAGAGGGACCATGGGGAGACACTGGCACGACCCCGGGCGTAGCTGGAGGGGGGCCTGCAGGTGGGCAGTTGGCGCTCTCGGATTGTCGCTATCCCTGCAGCAGCGTGCGCTCTTTTTTAGTTGCAGTTGCAAGCCCCTTCCTTCAATGCAGCTCATCATGGCCAGAACATTCGCGTCTATTGTCGATCAAAAGATAAACCCATACAAATGGCCTATCCGAGACATGAGACAGCCGGCGTTCTTCATCTTGGCATTCTTTGACAGCCGTTCCATCGCGGCAGAAACAATGTGAGGAAAGCCACAGCCAAGGAATGAAAAGAAAAGAAAAAGCAGATCCAATCTCTAGCCGGACGATTTCGCCAATAAGTCGGAGATTTCGTACATACATAGCGCATAGGCTCTAAAATGGATTGGCTTTCTTGATTCAATGTTGCATTCAAGGACGGGCCTTGGCTGTGGAGGAAGGGTGCGTTGACGACACCTGAGAGGCGACACACCTGATGGTACGTAAAGTCGCAAGCAAAATGCTGCCGTCAATTCGTTCAATTCAACGCGAATCCAGCAAACCCCAGTCCGCCTGGAGCTCGCTGGAGCCTGTTTTCAAGCTAAGCCCCCGACTGCCCGAAGGCCGCCCCCCATGTTTACTGGTCCGCACCCTGTCAGCCAGCCCCCAAAGCTGCCAAGTATTGTTCAATGAACCGAAACAGGCCTTCAAGTGCAACGATACCCCCGCCTCTGCTTGATTGTTTGTTTCCCAGATTAAACTGCCCGTATATTAACTATTCCTGCCCTTGCCTGTTTACCGAAATTAATTAACTTGAGGTTCCAAAGGCCAAATCGATGGTTTCGACATCGGTCAAAAAGCACACAAGAACTCTTGTTCGGTCCAGTCATTGGCCCAAACCCAGATATTGTTAATTCCCGGTGAAACCACTGCCGGCATAAGACAAAAGAAGAACAGATGCGATCGAACCCCTCCCTCCCTTACCCGCCTCACCAGAGCTGAGCAGAGCGGTGCCGCTGCGACTCTCGTAAACTTGGTTAGTGCGCGCTTTGAATGCTGTGTTACTTGACTAGATTGACTTTTGTAAAACCACGACTACGAGTAACTGTGCCACGCACCTACTTTAATTAAGACTCGCTTAGGTTTATTAATTAAAGTTAGTATTAATTATATAAATAAATAATAACTTTTTTTATTAAAAATAGCTTTTTATATAATAAAATATAAGAATTATATATAAAAAGTAATTAAATTTTATAAAAGTTTTAATAAATTAATATTTTTAAATTAATAAATAATTAACGTAGTTTATTATTAAGTAGGCTATATTTTTAAGTCGGCCACTTTTTTTATATTTTATTATTTTTATATAAATTAATTTTATTTTAACGCTTTAAATTAATTAAAATTATTCTTTATTTAATTTAATACTTAATTTTATAACGTGATTATAACGAACGTTATTTAATTTTTAAAAGAAACTTAGTAAGATGTACTAGGGTTTATATTAGTAATACGAGAGAGTATTTAAACGTGCGATAAAGGTAACGCTTCTATCGATATAATATATAATAGCCGGGTCGTGACGTAGTAACAAGGGGTTAAGTAAAGGTATTTATATAATAAAATCGTTAAAGCTATTTACTTTATTAATAAGTTAAGATTAATATTTAAATTAATTATTAAAGTAGAAAATATTTATATAAAATATATAGGGAATATTTATTATTATATATTTAATCCCTTTTTTATTAATTACGTTTATTTAATAATTTTTATTAATTATAATTAAGCTATTCGGTATTATTTTATTAAACTACGTTTTATTCTATTGTTACGTAATTTATTTTAATTATTTATATTATTTTATCTATTCTTACTTACTTATAGTTAATTGGTTTTATCGTGCTATTATCGTAGTATTATAACGATGCGGCGGGGTTTATTATTATAAGTAAGTTCGTTAGCGCTAACGTACTTTATAAGTGAATTAAACACATAAATAAATTAAACACATAAGTAAATTAAACACATAGATAAATTAAACACATAAATAAATTAAACATATAAATAAACTAAATACTTTCGCTGTATTTTATTTTAATAACCTTTATACTTAATTTCTTTTATAATATAATATAGTTAATACTTAAAAAGAGAAGTAAATGCTTCTAGCTCTTTAAGCCTTTTAAAATAACTTAAAATTAAATCTTCGGCTTATAGCTTTAATATATAAAGTCCCTTATATAACCCTCCGTAACCGACGGCTTAGTCTCTTTATAAAACGCGAAATCTCTACGAAATTTCGAAAATTAACGGATTTAGAAGAAGGGGCGATTATAAAATATATAATTAATTTAAATTCGCGATCGTTTCCTCCTCGACTTAGCGGTATAAAAGATATAACGAATTAATTACTCCGTTAACGCGACGCGGGACGCGTCGGTATTAATTAGGCTTCGAACTTCGTATAATAATAATTAGACCTCCGAACGCGTTTTAATCGAAGAATTAATTATTAAAGAGTTTTTTATAAAGATCCCGACGCGTATTACGTATAATTTACCCTTATATAAAATATAATTAATAAATATAGGATTTAAAAAGAGGATATTTATAATTTCGACGAGACCGGCGTTTTTATAAGCTAAATCTCGTCCGAAATAATCGTTATAACCTCCGATCGATACGGGAAGCCTAGGGTAATTTAATAAGGGAACCGGGAATAGGTTATAATTATTTAAGGCGTCGGATTATACGGTTACGCTATCCCTTCGTATATTATATTTACCGGGAAAACGTACCTCTTTTTTTAATATAAAAATAGCTTATTATTAAAGGATTAAATAATCGTAATTATTAAAAACGGCTAAACTATAAATAAAAAAGGCGAGGATTAGATTCGATATTTTAATAAATATATAAAGTCTTATATAAAAAGTATTTATCGCTTATTAGTTTTTAATAATTATTACAGTGCGTATAGATTAACCACTACGCCATAAAGCAAAAGCTTCGGAAATAACTCTTCGGGTTATTTTTATCCAATTCTACGCCTTAAATGCTACCCCGCGGGGGGACCAACCCGCCGATCGTAATATTATACCCTCTCTTTAAAGGTATGCCCTTATACTTAAAGTAATAAACCCCTAGTATTATATAATTTACTTAAGCTCGGTATAAAAAAACTCTAAAGCTTTTACACGGGTAACTAGTCCGTATAAAGCCTTACCCGCTTACTAGCGATCTTGCTTAAGTAATTAGAGAGAGCTCTTATTTAATAAGTATAGGAATTAAACCTACGTTTCTTATTTAATAAAGGCGAAGAGTTATTATATTATAATGCGTATAAATTAATTACTACGCTATAAAATAAAAGCTTTAAAAATAACTCTTCGGGTTATTTCTGTCTAATTCTACGCCTTAAGTGCTACCCGCGGGGGGACTAACCCGCCGATCGTAATAATAATTATAAGAGCTATTATTCGATAATTTTTAAGCTTTATTATAAAAAAAACTCGATTATTATACTCTATATACTTTTTTATTTATTATATAAGCTTTAATTTTTTAATATCAGCTGTTTTCGTATATTAAAAAAGTTATATAAGAAAGAAATCGAGCGTTTTATACGGGCGCATCTTACTTATATTTTAAAGGAAGATTTCTTACTAGCGTTCTTAAAAACGTTCTAAGCGACTTTTACCGTTTTAAATATTTAGGGAGGTTTCTAAAGGGCGGGACTTATATCGTACAACCCGGAATATATTATTTTATAGTTAAATATAAAGCTACGTACGCCGACGCCTCCGGCGACCTCTTTCGGCCTATTTATACCTTAAGAATTAAAAACTTTAAATAATTTAATTAAAGCTTAATTTTAAACCGAGTATATTAAAAATCGAATCGCGCGATATTAAAATAGCTTTTCGATATTAATTTTAATTAAGCTTAATTAAATTATAAAAATTATAATGTAAGTTATATACCGGCTCGCTTTATTAAAAAGTAAAGTAATCGTATTATAAAAGGCGAATAAAATATTTAGCCGGCGCCGCCGTACGAAAAAAAAACGGCTATAAAATAAAAGATCACTTTATATATAAGCTAGAAAAGACGTATAATTTTAAAAAGATATTAATAAATAGTTATAAAACGAATCGCGTTAAAGGATTCATCGTATAAAGACGTTTAAAACGCGTTTATAACGCTATTAAATCTACGAAAAGCCCGGGTATAATACTTATACTTATTAAAATAATATAAAAGTATTTAAAAATAAAGATTTCGATTAATTTTAAAATATTAAATACGTTATAATAAAATTAATTTATACTTATTTATACTAACTCTTAAGAAGTGTTTAATTCACTTATAAAGTACGTTAGCCGGTGGGGTAAGTCTTAGTGCTGGTTTTTATAAGCGCCTTAAGATATAGTGTCGCCGTGCCGAGGGTGGGTCTAGCTATATAATTAGGTTAGGTCGTAATATTATCCTCCCTCTTTTATTTATTCTATTTTTAAAATAGTTAATTATTATAAGTATTAAGTCTTATTATTTTCGTCGAGACTTTTAATAAGTTCTCTTCCTTTTTATTTTTATTTATAATATACGCTTATTATATTTAGTCGTATTAAAAAATCGCGATTTAAGTTAGCTCGTTTTTTTACCGCTCGTTATATTAATTTAGTCGAGACTTTTAATAAGTTTAATTTTAACGTTATACTTTATAATCGTTATTTCTCGATAAAATAATTATACGTTATAATAAAAGGTATTAATAAGTATAAAGAATATACTCGTGCTAGTTACGTTTATAATAGAACCGGTGTTTCGTTATCCTCTTTTCGTTAAGTATAGGACGAGCACGACCGTCTTTCTCGTAAGGAGTCGGTTACGGAGACGCATTTCTTCGAGCTATAGCGTTAAATTAACGAAGCTATACCTCGTTTAATTCGTTTTAAAAAGTAGAAGGAAATAGCTCGTACTTAAGGTATAAAATTAATATAACGAGGTTTTCGTTCTCTAGACGAGCTAGAAAAGTTAGAGCGTTAAGAGTTTAAGGCTATCCTAGCCGTTTAAGCCTAGGGTAATTTCGATATTATCGATTAAAATATAACGGATTTTTCTTTTAATCCGATACTTAAGGTTATTACTTAAATACTCGTAACTCTTTAGCGGCGTTCTTTAAGTATTTTTTAAGTTCTTAAGTATTATTTTTTAATAAGTAACCTTTTTATTAAACGAGGTATTAGAGGCCTCGTTTAGTTTTTCTTTTATTAATAATTCTCTCGATCTCGTATTCGTGCTAATTTATTTCGATTTCTAATTATATATTAATCGAGGTATCCTCGGCCGCTAATTCGAGTAATATAATATAAAATATAGGGTGTATCCGTATTATTTTAAGTAGTAATAATCGATAATTAGTTTTTAAAATAACTTTTACGATTTTAAATAATCTAATCTTTTTAAAATCTAGTTTATCGCTTAGTCGTTTAGTTTTAATATTTTATTATAAGAGATATACTCTTTCTCCCTTTTTTAAAGTTAATCTCTTTAATTTAGTTTAATCGACGTATTTATTTATTCGTTATTAAAGAAAGGTAAGGTTTTATTATAATATAATTTAGAGTTTTTTTAATTTCTTAACTTATATAATCGTAATTAATACTAGCTTATTTTTAAGGGTTTTTTAATAATTTCTAAGTTATACTCGTAATTTATTCGAAACGGTAATATATGTATAGCTTTATTATCCGCGTTATTATAAACGAATTAAGTTATAAATAATAATTATACTTAATTATCTTATTTATAATTAATATAATAGCGTAGGTATTATTTTAAGGTTTAATTTATTTATTCGCTTTATTTATTCGTTTAAGTGTAGTAAGCCGTAGATAATTTATATTTAACACCGAGTTATGTTATAAGTAATTTTTAAAATTTAGCGGTGAACAGTTTATATTTATCGGAGATGATTGTTTCGGGCAGCTCGTACTAGTTGACGATTATTCGAAAGAACGTGTAGGCTAGGTCGTTAGTGTCGCTAGACTTTTTATATAATAGGAAATAAGTATATTTCGTAAGCTTATTTATAATTATTAAGATATTATTATAATTAATTTTAATTAATAGTTTTTTTAATAGTGATAATTTAATTATAAAATTAAGTACGATTATTTTTTATATTTTATTTAGCGGTAAAATTAGTTATAATTTTTCTTATAGTCGATATTTAACGGCCTTAGCTTTATTATAAAAGGTATATTTATTAATTATTTTAATTACGATTAACTTAAGGTTTTTTAATTAAATTATTTAATAATTCGGTTTTAAGTTTTAAATACTTTTTAATATTTATATATAAGATGTTTATAAAATTCTTTAATAAATTCTTTATAATACTATTTAAAGATATAGATCTTATTTTAATAAAAGGTAAAGTCGTCTCGGTTCTTAAAGTAATCTTTAATATAATCGGCGAGGTTAAGGGTTTAATTAAGTTATTAAAACTTAATAACTTAATCGTTATTATATTAAATATAACTCGTAATATTTAATTATTATAATAATATAAAGTTACCGTCCTAGTTATAGGTTAAGATAGTTCGCGTTTCGGGTGAGACTTCCTTTTAGTGATCTAGTTATCGGTTTAGTGCGTCGGCGCGACCGTTTTCACTACCCTTTCGGTAGATAATGGTAAGGTTAAATCTTAAAAGGAATTCGGACTATCGTATTTATTATTTATTTAATTCTTTAATAGTAATAAATGTTATAAAGTTCTTATAGTCGGTATAGACCTTTATTAGTTTTATTATTTCGTTAAAATAATATCTTTATTTTTTATAAGTTTTAATAATAGTTATTAATTTTCTATTATAGATTTCATAATTAAGCTCTAGTTTATTAAGTTTTTTTTAAAAACAAATATAACGAGATACGACTTTTTATTATCGTCTCGTTAATTTAATTATTCTTTAATCGTATAGTTTAATATATCGGCTTTAATTTTAAAGGGTTTAACGAGGTCCGTTATGCGAAGTACTAGCTTATTAAAGATCCGCTTTTTAATATTATAAAAGGCTTTAGCTTTTTTTTCTATTTATTAGAATAGTTTATCCTTTTTCGTCAGGTTTATTAAAAGTGTCGCTATTTTACTAAACCCGGTGATAAAAATCTAGTAATAGTTAACTAGTTTTAAAAAGGATCTAACTTTTATAGCGTTTATAAGCGTAGGCTATTCTTTAACTGCTGAGATTTTTAAAGGTTCTATCCGAATTTTGCCTAAGGATATTATATATTTTACGAAGGTGACAGATCGTTGGTGAAATTCGCTTTTTTCTAGGTTAATTAATAGATTAGCGTCTTGTAGCTTTTAAAGTATTAGCTTTACGTGCTCTCGGTGCTATTTATCGTTTTCGAAATAGATTAAGATGTTATCGAGATATATTACGACGAACTTATCGAGGTATTCGTATAAAACGTGGTTAATTATTATTTAAAAGCTAGCTGATACGTTAGTTAAGTTAAATGGTATAGCTTAATATTCGAAATATTCGTATTTAATCTAAAACGCGGTCTTCTACTCCTTTTCTTTTTTAATCCGGATTAGGTTATATATATTAGGGAGGTTAAATATTATAAAGATTTTAACGCATAATAGCTTATTTCGTAAGTCGCCGATTAGGGATAAGGGGTAACGATTTTTAATAATAATTTCGTTAAGCTTTTAATAATTAATATATATACGTTATCTAAGTCTCCCGTTTTTGTTTTTTTTAGACGAAGAGGATGGGGAAGTCTATTAATAATGTGGATAGTTATATAATTCTTTTTTCGAGGTTTTTTATAATATATTTTTAAGGCTTGTTTATGCTCCTAGTTAAGTTTATATATAGGTATAAATAGGGGTTTTTTCTTATTTCTAAGGGGTATTTTATAATTTTACCGTATATAAAGCGGTAAGCTTGTTTTTAATTTTTTATTAAAAAAGGCTTCGAATTACCGGTACTCTTTTAATATAATCGTTATAATGTTCACCTTAAGCTTTTTAATAATAATATATATTTTAAAGACTTTAAGTTTATTAAAGGGTCGCTTTTTAAACTATTATTTATTAATTAAACCTTTTTTTAATATATTTTATTAAAGTTAACTTATTTTTTAATTAATTTTAAAATTATTTACCCGTAATTAAGGTATTTTTAAAATTATATCGTATTTTATAACGTTCGTAATATTATATATAATTCGTTTATATTATTTATTAATATTAATCGAAATGTTCGCGACTTTGTTTTATATATTTTTATTATTATAAATTATAAATCCTTTATTAATAGTTTTAAATCGGTATAGGGCGTTTTATTATTATTATTCGAATTTAAGGTAATTAATAATTCGTAATAAAATATAATTTCTTTACGTTCCGCTATCGAGTAACGCTTTAATATAACCTTTTTTTATACTTATTATTAATATAATGTAGTCGTGGATAGCTCGATTATCCGTTATTTAATATAAGGACCTATCTTAGCCCCCCTGTTATTATCCTTTTATAGTAGGCGGCGTTTATTTTTTAGGCGTTATTTTTATAGGTAATTAATTATTTTTTACGATCGATTATCGTGTTATTATTATAGTTCTTTTTATTCTTTATAAAGTATTTCTTAATATATTAATAAAAGTGTTTCTATACCTTTTCTTTATATAAAGTATTATTTTTAATACTTAAAATTCTAGTTTTTTAAATAATTTAAACGTTTATTAAGTTCGTTATAATATACCTCACAAGCGAGCTATATATATAAACGAGCTGCGCATTTTTTATTATTAAATCTTATAAGTTATAAATTAATTTAATTATAACGCTTAGAACTAATTAAATATATTAATAATTATTATTTTTAAAGATTTTTATATTATTCTAATAAGTACGCGTATTATACCCGGGCTCTCCGCAGATTCTATAGCGTTATAAACGTGTCTTAAACGTCCTCGTATAATTACTCCTCCGACGCGATTCGTTTTATAACTATTTATTAACGTCCTTTTAAAACTATAAGTCTTTTTTAATTTATATATAAAGTGATCCTTCATCCTATAGCCGTTTTTTTTATACGGCGGCGCCGGCTAAACATCTTATTTACTTTTCGAAGTGTCGCGTTTTTACCTTTTAAAAGAGTAACTCGGTATATAACTTACGTTATAGCCTTTATAATTTAGTTAAAACTAATTAAAATAAATATTGAAGAGCTATTTTAATACCGTACGATACGGTTTTAAACGTATTCGGTTTAAAACTAAGCTTTAATCGAGTTATTTAAGGTTTTTAATTCCTAAGGGATAAGTAGGCCGGAAAACGTCCCTAAAGGTATTAAAATATATAGTTTTATATTTAATTATAAAATAATATATTCCGGATTATACGAGATAATTCCTATTTTTTAAAAGCTTTTTTATATATTTAAAACGGTAAAAATCGCTTAGAACGCTTTTAAAAACGCTGGTAAGAAGTCCCCCTTAAAGATATAAGTAATATACGCCCGTATAAAAACTTTAATTTCTTTCTCGTACGCGTTTTTTAACGTATAAAAACAGCTAATATTAAAAGGTTAAAGCTTATACGACGAATAAAAAAGTATATAAAGTATAATAATCGAGTTCTTTTTATAATAAAGCTTAAAAGCTATCGAATAATAGCTTTCGTAGCCGTCTAAAACTAAGAGGTAATAACGACCCTTCGTATAAAACCTAATATATTAATTAAAGTATCGAATCTAGTTCTCGCCTCTTTTATTTATAATTTAATTATTTTTAATAATTACGATCACTTAATCCTTCGATAATAGGTTATTTTTATATTAAAAAAAGAGATACGTTTTCTTAGTAAAAATAATATATAAAGGGATAGCGTAATTATTTAATCTAACGCCTTAAATAATTATAACTTATTCCCGGTTCCCTTATTATATTACCTTAGGCTTTCCGCGTTAATCGGAGGTAGTTACGATTATTTCGAACGAGATTTAACTTATAAAAAACCCAGTCTCGTTAAAGTTATATATATCCTCTTTTCATATCTCATATTTATAAATTATATTCCGTACGAAAATAAACTACGCGTAATACGCGTTAAAATCTTTATAAAAAACTCTTTAATAATTAATTCTTCGATTAAAACGCGTCTAGAAGTCTAGTTATTATTATATAAAGTTAAAGGCCTAGTTAACGCCGACGCGTCCCGCGTCGCGTAAACTAAATAATTAATTCGCTATATCTTTTATATTACTTAATCGGGGGAAAAACGATCGTATATTTAAGTTAATAATATATCGAATAATTAATGCCTTTTTAAAATTAAAAAGCTTTCGAGAATTTATAGAAACTTCGGATCGTGATCGAATTCCGCGTCGTCGGCTGCGTAATATTAACTCTAAAACATGATATATCGCTGCAGCTTTTCGTATACATAATTTCGAGTTATTTTAAAGCGCTTAAAGCGCTAAATTAAACCTTTTTTCTTTATTTTTTAATTCTATACTTATTAAAGGAGAAAAGTTAATTATAAGAAACTTAATTAAAAGTACGCAGCTCGCTTATAGGGTACGTTAATTTATAAGCGTTTTAAAGGTTTTTTAATATATTAAGGGTTTTTTTTCTATCGGGTATATACCTATACGTTTTAAAGGTATTAAGCGCTTTTTTTTTAAAATATTTATAAGCTCGCGATTTTTTTAAGCGTATTTTAAGTATTAATCTTCGAAATATTCCTTTTAATCCTGTCCTTTTAAATACTACCGTCGTAACTACCGTAAATCTTTTTATATTAATAAGTACGCGCGTTATGCGTTAAGGATTAATATCCGGATTTTCTTATTAATATAATTAAGGTATAGTTATATAATAAATTACTTATTAATTTTTTAAAGAAACTATTTATGTATTACAGTATATGTGGACTAACCACTGCGCCACAAAGCAAAAGCTTCGGAAATGACTCTTCTGGTCTTTTCTGTCCAATTCTACGCCTTAAGTGCTACCCCGCGGGGGACCAACCCGCCGATCGTAATATTATGCTCGAGTTTTTTCGCGAGGTGTTTCATATAAACATCGTATATATATAAAATTTATAAGAACGTGAAATATTTTTTATACGTAAAAGAGATTCGGATATTATTTCTTATTACGTAATTACCGTGGATTTTTTAATTAAACTTAGTTATAATAAGTATTTAACGTAGGTATTTTAAATCGAGGTAAAAGATATAAGGGATAGTTAATTATTTATCGGTTTTTAAGTTTTTAAATTTAGCGATCTCGTTTATTAGCTCGTTTATAATTTATTAATTATTTTAACCGGTTTATAATATCTTCCGTTGAATTACTATTTTCGTTATATAGGGGGGGTTATTCTTTTCGTATTATCGCGACGTTTCGGTTATAGTTTCCATTTTTTTAAAGGTTTTAAGCAATTATTCGGTGTTTTCTTTATTTACTAAGTAAGAAATATATTAATTATTATAATAAGCTATATAAAATAAATTATTATATTTAATAATAATATTATTACTTTTATTAATTATTATAAAAGTGTTTTTTATTTTAATAGCGTTAATATATTATTATTTTTTAAAACTTTTCGAAAGGTTTCTTTTATGCCCGATATTTTTAAGTATAATATCCGTATTTTTAATAATTATAATAAATAACGTGCTACTTTTTATTATATTTATTATACTTAATAATATTAAAATCTATAGGTTTATTATAATAATTATACGTTATATTATTTTTTAACGGTATATTATTATAGTAACGTGGTCGCTTTATATTAGTTTAAATTCGACCGGTTTATCGTTATTACCCGCTTTACTTCTTACGGCGGCGTTTATATATATAATAATTTTAATAGTAAGTTTTATATACGAAAAGAAATTATTAAAGGTATTAAGCCGGCTAAGTATATTTTAAACGTTTTTTTTAATTCCCGGTAATATATTATAATTTTCGTAACTTCGGTATAATTTAGTTAAGTTATAATACGTTAAAATTCGGCGGTATAGAAAATAGCTAATCTTTTTTGTTTAAAAATCTTTAATTCTTTTTTTATTTATCGCTTTTCGTTAAGGTTTTAAAAAAAAGAATTTAAAAATTTATTCGAAATTATTCTAATTTTCGAAAATTCGTTATACCTTTACAGGGTATAATTTAATTTATTAATCGTTTTTTATAAAACTATTAATAAGCTTTAATTTAAATAAAGAATACGCTGTTATAATACGCGTAAACTAACCACTACGCCATAAAGTAAAAGCTTTAGAAATAACTCTTCGGGTTATTTTTATCTAATTCTACGCCTTAAGTACTACCCCGGGGGGACCAATCCGCCGATCGTAATACTATACCCTCTCTTTAAAGGTATACTTTTATACCTAGGGCGATAAACCCTTAATACTATATAATTTATTTAAGTTCGGTATAGAGAAACTTTAAGGCTTTTATACGAGTAACTAGTCTATATAAAGCCTTGCCTATTTATTAATAATCTTACTTAAATAATTAAAAAGAGCTCTTATTTAATAAGTATAGGAATTAAACCTATATCTCTTATTTAATAAAGGCGAAGAGTTATTATATTATAATACGTATAGACTAACTACTACGCTATAAAATAAAAGCTTCGGAAATAACTCTTCGGGTCATTTTTATCCAATTCTACGCCTTAAGTGCTACCTCGCGGGGGACCAACCCGTCGATCGTAACATGCGCGGAGGTTCCCGCTTATCTTATTAAAGGCCCCTAGGGTACTAAATTTTATTCTTTTTTTAAATATAATAAAAGTTTAGATAATATTAGCGGCGGTATAAAAAAGGCGTACTTCTTTATGTAGCTCGTTAATATTTAATATCGACCCTAAGGTGTTTTTAATTAAAAGCTCGTCGCACTCTTTTTTAAGTTTAATTTAATAATATTAATAATTAGCGCTTTTTTATTTAAATCTTTTAATTCTTTTAATTAACGTTTATTAAGTAAGGCCGTTATTATTATCGTTACTATTAACCTTTATAATAAGGCTTTATTAAAAAGTATTTACGGTAGTAACGAGGGCTTTCCCGTAGCGAGAAGTATTATTAAATCTAAGTATAGATATAATTTTATAGGTATTATTATTTAAAGTTTAAGTAATAATTCGTAAAAATAAAAGTAATTAAAATATAACGAATATTATTTAAGTTTTAAAAAAAACTCAATAAAACGTATTAAGGTTTATATTAATAATACGAGAAAATATTTAAATATAAAATAAAAGTCCGCCTTTATTAATATAATATATAATAATTATAAGAACAAAGGTAATTAAAATATAAAAGTTTAAAAGAAATTATAATAATTGTATTAAAATTATTTATTTTATTAATAAATTAATATTAATATTTAAATGAATTATTAAAGTAAAGAGCGTTTATATAAAATATATAAAGAATATTTATCGTTATATATCTCGTCCCTCTTTTATTAATCTACGCCGGATTACGTTATATATCGTAATACGTCGTCTCGGATTATTAAGAGCATCGTGATCTTATAACTCCGGAATTATTAAGAGCGTCGTAATCTTATAGCTCTTTATTTTATTAATATATAACTTCGTTTTATTTATTTAACCTATATTAATTATTTTTACCCGTCTATTCTTATTTATTTATCCTACGTTATCCTCCGCGTACTACTTTAAGTCGGCCGTATACGCTCGTCGTCGTAGTATCGGTTATCGTGGTTAGTATAGCGGACTTTTATTATCGTAAGTAGGGTTATAAACGTTAACTAGCGGAGTTAATAACCGTTTATTAGTTCGTAAGCGCTTCGGATTATCTTAGTTCCGTTTCGAGGGTAGGTACTAGTCGTATCGTTAAGTTAAGTCGTAATAATATTATTATATTAAACGTAGCTCATAATGTTTTATTATTTTAATAATATAACGTTATTATTTTAGTTATAAGCTAGAATAGTTCGTGTTTTAAATAAAACTTCCTCTTAATAGTCTAGTCGTCGGCTTAACGCGTCGACGCGGCTGTTCTCGTTACTTTTTCGATAAATAATAATAACGTTAAATTTTAAAAAGAATTTAAACTATTATATTTATTATTTATTTAATTCTTTAATAATAATAAACGTTATAAAGTTTTTATAATTAATATAAATTTTTATTAATTCTTTTATTTTATTTTAATAATATTTTTATTTTTTATAAATTTTAATAATAATTAAGTTTTAATTCGTTAAGCTTTTTAAAAAGAATACGACGGGGTGCGACTTCTCGTTATCGTCCCGTTAACTTAACTACCCTTTGATCATATAGTCCGATATATCGGTTTCGATTTTAAAAAGTTTAGTAAAGTCCGCTATATAAAGTATTAATTCGTTAAAAATCCGCTCCTTAATATCGTAAAAGGCTTCGGCTTCTTTTTTTATTTATTAAAATAGTTTATGCTTTTTTATTAAGTTTTTTAAAAGTATTATTATTTTATTAAATTTAGAGATAAAAATCTAGTAATAATTAATTAGTTTTAAGAAAGATTTGATTTTTATAGCGTTTATAGGCGTAAGCTATTTTTTAATTATTAAAAGTTTTAAAGGTTTTATTTAAATTTCGCTTAAGAATATTATATATTTTATAAAAGTAACGGATTATTAATAAAATTTGTTTTTCTTTAAGTTAATTAGTAAATTAGCGTTTTATAGCTTTTAAAGTATTAATTTTATATATTCTCGATATTATTTATTATTTTCGAAATAAATTAAAATATTATTTAAATATATTATAATAAACTTATCTAAGCATTTATATAAAACGTAATTAATTATTATTTAAAAGTTAATTAATATATTAATTAAATTAAACGATATAGATTAATATTTAAAATATCCGTACTTAGGTTAAAACGCGGTTTTTTACTTTTTTCCCTTCTTAATCTAGATTAAGTTAAATATATTAAATATTACGACCTAGCCTAATTACGCGGCCTAAACCCATAAAACGTCGGCACGGAACTACGATACCCCGACCAGGCTACGATACTATTAGTATCGACCGAACCGCTAGCTATATTAACGCGAACTCACCCCTACTCCGCGGGCCGACGGCCTAGTACGACGCCTCTCCGGCAGACCATGGGACGAACGCATGCTTATGAAGGCTAAGGACGGACGTTACGAAACCATGGCGTCCCGAGTAAGCCCGTTAGAGTGAATCACCGTAATTTAAAGAATAGATCACCGTAAACTAATAACGGGATTACTGTGAACTAATAACGGGATTATTATAAGCTAATAACGAATTATTATAAATTAATAAATAATTTAAAAAAATTAATAAAAAAAGGATTAAATATATAATTACGAACGTTTCTTTTTATATTTTATATAAATACTTTTTATTTTAATAATTAATTTAAATATTTATTTTAATTTATAAATAAAGTATATATTTTAATAACTTTTATAAATATTTTAAATTATATTTTTAAATTTATAATTTAAATTACGGTTATTATTTATTATATTAATAAGTATAAAAGCTTATTATATACTTAAATATTATTTCGTTTAAATTAATATAAACTTAATACGTTTTACTCGGTTTTTTTAAAAACTTAGTTCGTTATATTTTAATTACTCTTATTTTTATAAATTATTATTTAAACCTTTAAATAATAACTTATAAAAACGATATCTACTCTTATTAATAACGCCCGTTACGGAAAAGTATTAATTACCGGACTTAATATTACGTAATCACCCCTTCGTATAGATATCGATAGCGATAAAAGCGATGACGAGGCCCCGGTACTTAAAAAGAAGCTCAAGGCTTTAAAATAAGAGAATACTAATTATAAAACCTATTACGTACGCTTTAAAAGCGAGAACACCACCTTTAAAAGCTACCAGCGGTCCGAGCTAAATAACGATAACGATGTGCGAGAACTAAAAAAAGAGGTTCGACTCCTCCGCGTAGCCGCTAACATTATTAAAACCCCCGTCGCATCGAAAGAGGGAATTAAAATTAATACTTTAGCCACGTTTAATAAGACTAGTAAGAATTTATAAAGCTTTTTAATCTAAATTAAAGCCTATTAACGATTTTACGAAAAAACGTTTACCGATTTTACTTAACGCGTAATACACGCCGCCTCGTTCTTTAAAAATAAGGTACTCGCTTAATTTAAACCTTACCTCGACGAACTTATAAAATACGATTAATAAATCGAACTTTATTAAACGGAGGTATAACGTATCTTTAGGAGCTATAAAAGATTTAAGGACGCCCTTAAGTTATTTTTTTAAGACTTTAACGAGAAACGATAAGCCGAATAAGAACTTAAAACCTTACGATAAAAAGGGTTAACTATAAGCTATATAGCCGAGTTCCGACGTATTATAATACGACTCGATAATACCGAGGATATTAAAATTATAATATATTACCGAGGCTTTAAAGAGAAGGTTAAAAACGAACTAAACAGACTTAATACGTTAAAAAACTTCCTTAACTATATAAAATTAATTATTAAAATCGATACGCGACTTTATAAAAAGCGTAAAAAAAAGTAAAGAAGTTAATTAAAGTAAAATAACTAACTTTAAATTAATAATAACCGAGCTAATACTAAATAATTATAATAATTACGACCGCTATTTAAGCCCTAAACTATTATTTATAATTACTATAACGGACCTATAAACCTCGACGCTATTTAACGAAAAAAGGACGGTAAAAAGTAAAATATTACCTGTTATAACTATTAAAAAAAAGATACTACGTTAAAAAATACCGGAGCCTTAAAAAAGTATTTTAACAAGTCTTTAATAAATAATAAATTAACGTTATTAAAAAAGAATTAACCTTAATAATTATTAAAAATAATAACGCTAATACGTTTAACGTATTATACGGCAGCCTAATTTAAACGGCTTATTATAACAATAGTTATACCACATACTTAGCGGATAAAAAAAGAACTGGATAGTTCCTTAAAACCTTAAAATAACGACGTACTTTATAAACACTCGTAATAATAAGAAGGGACGACGGCGATAACGATAATAACTCTATTAATAATAACCCTAAAGCCCTTATAAAACTAGCCGAATAAACCGAAGGACCCGAAAAACTAATTAAGATACCCGTTAATAAACTAGTTATAAAGCTTATAAAAACTCGAAACCTTAAAACTAATAAATAACTAGCTATTCCCGAAATTATAAGCCCCGATTTTAAACGAACATAATAAAAGCTTATTACCGCCGGGTTCGAATAAGAGATCTACGGACACTACGCTATAAGAAATAACTCACGGGTTACCCCGACTAACAAAAAACACTTCACCCTCTTTTAAATATCTTATATCCATAATAAGTATACGGAACACCTCGTAAAAAAACTTAAGAACGAATAGTTCCCCTAACGGATCGGACGAAACCTAGTTAGGCACTTATACGCCGATTACGATATCGGGAAGATCCGAACTTCTATACCTAATAAACGACGAGCCTACCTATTAATAAAAAAAGACCTAAAATAGCCCCGAAAATGTTACCTAAACTAACAGAATTAAAAAAACTATACAGAAAACCGATACTTAAAATACGTATAAGAAAAATCCCGAGCCTATAAACGACTCTAAAAAAACGCGTAACATTTCTAAGAAGCATAAGCCGGAAGAACCGTTAGAACGCTAAGCAACCGATCTAACCTAAAACCTATATATACGTATTAAACCTACGATACTCCCTTAATAATTAAAAAGGTATAGCGTGGTAACGTGTTCCTAACCGTTAACGAATGTAATATTCGCGTACCCCGACAAGTATAACTAATATAAGAAAACGGGAAGATTTCCGAAATACGTTAAACGGAAAGAATAATCCACCTTAAAGAGTATTAACTCGATTTTATTAATTAAAAAGAATTAGAGTCTTAAGTACTAAAACTAACGTTATATATAAAAAAAACCCCCGAAATATTACTACCCGCGTATAACGCCTTATAGCTAACCACGAGGGAACGACGGTAATAACGCCGGGAACGCGTATAAAAACGCGCGTAGGAAGCCAGTTAACCTATATAGAGGTTAAGAAATAAACGCCGCCTATTATAAAAAGATAGTACTAAACGGAATAAAATAGGTCCCTATACTATATTATAAATAAACGAGATATTTATAAGTATATTATATTAATAATAAATATAAAAAGAATTTATATTAAAGCGCTACTCGATAACGGAGCGTAAAGAAATTATATCTCACTACGAATCGTTAATTACTTAAAATTAAAATAATAATAAAAAACGCCCCTTACCGACTTAAAACCGTTAATAAAGGATTTATAATATACGAAAATAAAATAATATAGAAAAAAGTCGCGAACTTTTTTATTATTATCGATTAATAATACGAACGAATTACGTATAATATTACAGACATATTAAATTACGATATAATTTTAAGGATACCTTAATTATAAATAAATAATTTATAAATTAATTAAAAAATAGGCTAACTTTAATAAGATATACTAAAAAGAGACTTAGCTATTGAGCGGCATCCTACGAAAAGAGCTCTAAACGAGCTTACGATACTTAAAGCCTATATCGTTATTAAAAAGCTTAAAATAAACGTTACGGTATAAATACCGGACAAGTATAAACAATTTAACGACCTCTTTAGCGGAGAATTAAAAACCGGACTACCTTAGCATATATGCTAAAACTATAAAATACCTCTAAAAGAAAGGAAGGAACCACATTTCATACTAACATACCGATTTAACCAAGAGTATAAATAAGCCCTAAAAAAATATATCGAAGAAAACCTTAAAAAGGGATATATACGGCTATCCACATTACTAGCTAAATACCCCATATTCTTCGTCCCCTAAAAAAAGTAAAAACGGAACACTTAAATAAAAAATATACATCGACTATTAAAAGCTTAATAACATTACTATTAAAAACCGGTACCCCCTCCCCTTATTAATAACCTACGCGATAAGCTATACAAGGCTAAAATCTATACCGTCCTCGACTTACCTAACGCGTACGGCCTTATCCGGATTAAGAAAAAAAACGAATAAAAAACCGCGTTCAGATCGAAATATAGATACTTTAAATACCTCGTTATACTTTTCGGCTTAATTAACGTACTAACTAGCTTTTAAAATATAATTAATTATATATTACGAGAATACCTCGATAAGTTCGTTATCGTTTACCTTAATAATATCCTAATTTATTCCGAAAATAAAAACAAACACCGATAATATATCGCTATAATCCTATAAAAGCTTTAAAATATTAACCTCTTAATTAACCCCGAAAAGAGCGTATTTTATAAAGAAATAATTACCTTTATAAAATATATAATATTACTTAAAAAGATTCGAATAAAACCTTTTAAAATAATAATAATTAAGGAGTAGCCCACGCTTATAAGCGCTATAAAAATTAGGTCCTTCCTAAAACTCGTTAACTACTACCGGATTTTTATCCCCGGCTTTAACAAAATAGCGACACCCCTAATAAACCTAACTAAAAAGAACGAACTATTTAAATAAATAAACACGAAAAAAATAGCTTTCTAAACTATTAAAAAAAGAATTCTTAACGAACCAATACTTCGTATAATAAACCCTACACGATTATTCAAAATCGAAACCGACGTATCGAACTACGCGATCAGAAACTAACTAAATTAACAAGACGATAACGGGAAGCTACACCCGGTCGCATTTTTTTTCTAAAAAGCTAAACGGACTAAAGCTTAATTACTAAATCTATAATAAAGAGCTCATAACTATTATTAAAGCTTATAAAAAATAAAGATATTACTTAAATAATATAAATACTTTAATAAAAATTTATACCGATTATAAAAACCTTACCTCGTTTATTATTAATAAAAAACTAAATAAACGATAAATATAATAGTTTAAATTTCTATTAAAATTTAACCTTACTATTATCTACCGGAAAAGTAACGAGAACGGCAAAGCGAACGTATTTAACCAACGACCGGATCATAAAGTAAACGTTCCCCTAAAAATATAAACACTACTCACATAAAACTAAAATAATAATCTTATACTATCCTAGTAATTAAACGCTACTAACAAAGTATAATACCATAATAAGTAAATAAAAAAGTTTAAAAAACATATCCTAAACCCCGCTAACAACTAACTCAGCACCTAAAATAGCGCCACCTACTACCGAAACAAGACTTATATCTTAAAACTATACCGTCTAAAATTTATCTAAGAATTTTACGAACACCTCGCGTATAGGCACTAAAAAATATTTAAAACCTAGAAACGTATCCTTAAATAATTCGACTACGAAAACCTAAAAGCCGCCGTGGCTAAAATAATTAACGACTACAACCTTTATAATAAAACGAAGTCCGCCAGGTATAAGCCTTACGAAGAGCTATAACTAATTACACCCCTAAATAAGGCCTAAAAAACGATTACGCTAAACTTTATTATTAAACTATCCCCGTTAAAAAAACCCCTAACGAAAATTTAATACGATAATATTTTAATTATTATAAATAAACTTACTAAATATACTTATTTCCTCCCCTATAAAAAAGTAAGCGACACCGACGACCTCGCGTATAGATTCTTACGAACGATCGTTAATTAATATAAACTACCCGAAACGATTATTTCGAACCGAAACAAACTATTTACCGCTAAGTTTTAAAAGTTACTTATAACCTAACTAAGAGTTAAATATAAATTATTTATAATTTACTACCCCTAAATTAACGGTTAAACTAAACGTATAAATTAAACCCTAAAACAGTACCTACGATACTACGTAAATAACGAATAAAATAATTAGGTACGACTACTACCAATAGCCTAGTTCGTATATAAGAGCGCCGATAACGAAATAATACGCATATTACTATTTCGGGCGAACTACGGGTTCAATCTAAACGTTACTAAATAACCCTTAAAAGGAGAGCTAGCACCGATAGCGATTATATAAATCGAAAAATTAAAACAACTCTAAATATTACTTTAAAAAAACCTTACCTTCTTCTAAAAACGTATAAAAACGTACGCTAACTAAATAAAGTTAAAAGGATTAACTTTTAAAAAGGGAAAAAAAGTTTACCTCCTACGACGTAATATTAAAATTAAACGGCTTAGCAATAAATTAGACTTTAAAAAAATCGGACTATTTAAAATTATAAAAGTTATTTTAAAAATTAATTACCGATTATCGTTATTTAAAATAATACGGATACACCCTATATTTCATATTTTATTATTTAAATTAACCTTAATACACGTAACGTTTAATACATAACTAAAAGCCGAAATAAATTAATACGAATACGAAATCGAATAAATTATCGATAAAAAAAGATTAACCGAGAATAAAAATACCTCGTTAAATAAAAAAACTACCTATTAAAAAATAACTCCTAAAAGTTTAAAAAATACTTAACGAACGCCGCTAAGGAACTTCGGGAGTTCGAACAACGGGAACTAACAAGCCGGGCTCCGGAAAATCGCCTAAACTAAAAAATAATTAATCAACGTTCTTAAAAACACTTAAAAAACGTAAGTCACTTAAAACGAAGTTCTCCTAATTAATAATCGAAAGAGGAATACCATCCTCCTTATCCAGCTCCTATATACCCCCGACGAAACGCTTCCGAGCGTTTTTTTATTACGACCTTTTTTATTTAATAAAAACGGGCTAGTTAACCTAAGGTAATAAATAACTAAATTTATAATAAAAATAAAGCCTCTTTTATATTTATTTCTTTTAATTCTAGCTTCTTTTATTAAATAGCTAGCTTTATTAAAGTCGACGTAATAAAAACGCCGTTATAAGAATAACTAACTTAGATATACTCCGAATAATAAAACGATTTCTCGTTTATATAATACGCTAGGTTTTAATAAAAATAACGAATATAAAATATATCGATTAAATCGTTTATAGATTTTATATTAATAATAAAAGCTAAACGCGTAATAGTTTTTTTTTTAACCGAGATTTCTCGATACGATTAAACAATATAATAAGCGCATATTATAAGAGTAAAAAAAAAAGGAATTTACCGAAACTTAACGAGATAAGAAAATAAGGGTACTTATAAAACCTAGCGTTTTAAAAATAAAGTAATTAAAAAAAAAAGGATAATATTACGACCTAGCCTAATTACGCGGCCTAAACCTATAAAACGTCGGTACGGAACTACGATACCCCGACCAAGCTACGATACTACTAGTATTAACCGAACCGCCAGCTATACTAATACGAACTCACCCCTACTCCGCGGCCGACGGCCTAGTACGACGCCTCTTCGGCAAACTATAGGACGAACGTATACTTATAAAGGCTAAGGACGGACGTTACGAAACTACGGCGTCCCGAGTAAGCCCGTTAAAGTGGATTACCGTGATTTAAAGAATAAATTACCGTGAGCTAATAACGGGATTACCGTAAACTAATAACGGGATTATTATAAACTAATAACGAATTATTATAAATTAATAAATAATTTAAAGAAATTAATAAAAAAAGGATTAAATATATAATTACGAACGTTTCCTTTTATATTTTATATAAATACTTTTTATTTTAATAATTAATTTAAATATTTATTTTAACCTATAAATAAGGTATATACCTTAATAATTTTTATAAATATTTTAAATTACACTTTTAAGTTTATAATTTAAATTACGGTTATTATTTATTATATTAATAAATATAAAGGCTTATTATACGCCTAAATACTATCTCGTCTAAGTTAATATAAACCTAGTACGTTCTACTCGGTTTCTCTAGAAACTTAGTTCGTTATATTAAAAAGGTTAAGTATTATAAAGATTTTAGTATATAGTAATTTATTTTATAAGTCGCTAATTAAGGGTAAGGGGTACCGGTTTTTAATAGTAATTTTATTAAGCTTTTAATAGTTAATATATATACGTTATTTAGGTTTCCCGTTTTTACTTTTTTTTAAAACGAAGAGGATAAGGAAGCCTGTTAATAATATAGATGATCGTATAACTCTTTTCTCGAGGTTTTTTATAATATATTTTTTTAAAGCTTATTTATACTATTAATTAAATTTATATATAGGTATAAGTAAAGGTTCTTTTTTATTTTTAAAAAGTATTTTATAGTTTTATTATATGTAAAGCGGTAAGCCTATTTTTAGTTTCTTATTAAAAAGAGTTTCGAATTGCCGGTACTCTATTAATATAATCGTTATAGTATTTAGCTTAGGCTTTTTAATAATAATATATATTTTAAAAATTTTAAGTTTATTAAGAGGTCGCTTTTTAAACCGTTATTTATTAATTAAACCTTTTTTAATATATTTTATTAAAATTACTTTATTTTTTAATTAATTTTAAAATTATTTACTCGTAATTAAGGTATTTTTAAAATTATATCGTATTTTATAACGTTTGTAATATTATACGTAATTTATTTATATAGTTTTTTAATATCGATTAAAAGGTTCGCGACTTTTTTTTATATTTCTTTATTATTATAAGTTATAAATCCTTTATTAATAGTTTTAAATCGGTATAGGGCGTTTTTTTGTTATTATTCGAATTTAAGGTAATTAACGATTTATAATAAAATATAGTTTTTTTATACTTTATTATTAAGTAGCGCTTTAATATAAACTTTTTTACGTTTATTATTAATATAATATACTTGTAAATAATTTAATTATCTATTATTTAATATAAGGACCTATTTTAGTCCGCCTATTATTATTATTTTATAATAAGCGGCGTCTATTTTTTAGGCGCTGTTTTTATAAGTAATTAATAATTCTTTACGATCGATTATTATATCGTTATTATTATTTTTTTATTTTTTATAAAGTACTTCTTAATATATTAATAAAAGTATTTTGTTTTATATAAAATACTATTTTTAATATTTAAGATTAAGGTTTTTTAAATAGTTTAAAAATTTAATAAATTCGTTATAATTTATAAACGTTTTATAAATTCTTTAATATATTAAAAGGGTTTTTTTATTAAACATCTATTCATATATTTTAATAGTATTAATCGTTCTTTTTTAAATGTTTATAAGCTCGTAATTTTTTTAAGCGTATTTAAAGTATTAATTTTTAAAATATTCCTTTTAATTTCGTTTTTTTAAGTAATACCGTTATAACTATTCTAAATCGTTTTATATTAATAGGTACGCGCGTCGCCCGTTAAGGACTAACGTCCGGATTTTTTTAATAATATAATTAGGATATAGTTATATAATAGGTCGTTTACCAATTCTTTAAAAAAATTATTCGTGCTCGAGTTTTTTCGTGAGGTGTTCCGTATAAGCGTTATATACGTATAAGATTTATAAAAGCGTGAAATGTTTTTTGTATATAAAGGAGATTCAGATATTATTTTTTACCGCGTAATTATTATAGATTCTTTAATTAAATTTAGCCGTAATAAGTATTTACCGTAAATATTTTAAGTCGGGGTAAAAAATATTAAGGATAGCTAGTTATATATTAGTTTTTAAGTTTTTAAATTTAACGATCTCGTTTATTAGTTCGTTTATTAATATATTAATTAAATATTTATAGTTTATTAATTACTTTACCCGGTTTATAATATCGTTTATTAAATTATTATTTTCGTTATATAAAAAAGGTCGTTCTTTTTATATTATCGTAACGCTCCGGCTATAGTTTCCCTTTTTTTTAAAGGTTTTAAAGAATTATTTAATACTTTCTTTATTTATTAAATAAGAGGTATATTTATTATTATAATAAGCTGTTTAAAATAAACTACCGTATTTAGTAATAACGTTACTATTTTTAATAATTATTATAAAAATGTCCTCTACTTTAATAATATTAATATATCGTTTTTTTTAAAAACTTTTTAAAAATCTCTTTTCGGTATTCGATATTTTCGAACGTAATATCTTTATTTTTAATAATTATAATAAATAATATACTACTTTTTATTCTATTTATTATGTTTAATAACATTAAAGTTTATAAGTTTATTATAACAATTATATATTATATTATTATAATAACGTAATCGCCTTATATTAACTTAAATCCGACCGGTTTACCGTTATTACCCGCCTTATTTCTCGCGGCGGCGTTTATATATACGAGTATTAATTTTAATAATAACTTTTATACACGAAAAGAAATTATCGAAAGTATTAAGCCGGCTAAATTCGTTCTTAATGTTTTTTTTTAATTTTTAATAATATATTAAATTCTTTATAGCTTTAATATAATTTAATTAAATTATAATATATTAAAATTCCGCGGTATAAAAAACGGTTAATCCTTTTTATTTAAAAGTTTTTAATTCTTTTTTTATTTATCGCTTTTTATCGAGGTTTTAGCAAAGTAATTTAAAAGCTTATTTAAAACTATTATAATTTTCGAAAATCGTTATACCTTTATACGATATAGTTTAATTTATTAATCGTTTTTTATAAGTTCATTTAAATAAAGTTTAAACTAGGCGAGTATTTTATTTTTAAAAAACGAAGCGGCGTAAATAATTCGTTAAGTAATATTTTAAAATATTCCTTTATAAAATCGTTAATAAGCTTTAACTTAAATAAAGAATCCGCGGAGGTTCTCGTTTATCTTATTAAAGGCCACTAGGGTATTAATTTTTATTCATTTTTTAAAAATAATAAAGGTTTAAATAATATTAGCGGCGGTATAAAAAAGGCGTACTTCTTTATATAGCTCGTTAATATCTAATATTTACTTTAAGGTATTTTTAATTAAGAGCTCGCTATACTTTTTTCGAGTTTAATATAATAATATTAGTAATTAACGCTTTTTTATTTAAATTTCTTAATTCGTTTAATTAATATTTATTAAATAAAGCCGTCTTTATTATCGTCGCTATTTATTTTTATGATAAAGTTTCGTTAAAAAGTATTTATAATAATAGCGGAGGTTTTCTTATAGCGAGGGGCGTTATTAAGTTTAAATAATAACTAGTAAAAATAAAAGTAATTAAAATATAACGAACGTTATTTAAGTTTGAAAAAAACTTAAATAAAACGTATTAAAGTTTATATTAATAATATAAAAAAGTATTTAAACGTGTAATAAAGGTCCGCTTTTATTAATATAATATATAATAATTATAAAAATAAAAGTAATTAAAGTATATAAACTTGAAAGTATTTATAATAATTTTATTAAAACTATTTATTTTATTAATAAATTAAGATTAATATTTAAATTAATTATTAAAATAAAAACTATTTATATAAAATATATAAGAAACTACCCCTTATTATATATTTAATCTCTTTTTTATTAATCGCGTTTATTTAATATTATTCTATTAAACTACGTTTAACTTTATTATTATATAACTTATTTTTTAACTATTTATATAATCCTATTTATACTTATTTACTTATAGCTAGATAGTCTCGTCGCGCTGTTATCGTGGTATTAGTTATCGTGGTGTTATGACGGTGCGGTAGGGCTTATTATCGTAAGCGGGTTCGTTAGTGCTAAACGGTGGGGTAGGTCCTGGTGCTGGTTCTCGTAAGCGCCTCGGGGCATGGTTTCTCCGTGCCGAGGGTGGGTCTAGCCGCATAATTAGGTCAGGTCGTAACAAAAGAGCCGGCTCGACGAGATCACCGGGAATTAAAAATATTAATAAAAAAGAGATTAAATATATAATAATAAACGATTTTTTTATATATTTTATACAAATATCTTTTATTTTAATAATTAATTTAAATATTAACTTAATTTATTAATAAAGTAGCTTTAATAATTTTATTATATAAACGTTTTTATTTAACTACTTTTATTATTATTTTACGAATTAAGGTATTATTATTTATTATATTAATAAAGCGTTTCTTTTATTATATGTTTAAATACTTTTTTATGTTATTAATATAAACTTAAAAATATTTTATTAAGTTTTTTTTAAATCTTAAATAACGTTCGTTGTTTTTTAATTATTTTATTCTTATAAGTTATTATTTAAACCTTTAAGTAATAAACTTATAAGAACTATATTATACTTAAACCTAGTTACTTTACTTAATAAGAAAAGACTCTTATCGCTACTCACGACGCCTCTTAGTTAAACACCGCTATAAAAGTCGATAGTAATAATAATAACGGCGTGTAATAAACGATATCCGGGTTTTAAAAGAAACCTAGTAAGACGTATTTAATTTTATATTAATAATACGAAAAAGTATTTAAACTTAGGATAAAAGAAACGCTTTATTAATATAATAAGTAATAATAAAGGTGGTTTAGCGAAAGTATTCGTATAATAAAGTTATTAAGGTTATTTACTTTATTAATAAATTAAATTAATATTTAAATTAATTATTAAAATAAAAGGTATTTATATAAAATATATAAAGAATATTCGTTATTATATATCGCGGTTTTCTTTTATTAATTTTAATTAAATCGTAAATTATATATTTTTATTTCCGTAATTTATAATTTATTAACTCGCGGGATCGTAACTTTCTATTCTTTAATCTAGCGATTCGTCACGTGACCTAGGTCAGTTATTCGTCCGATAACACGGTCCTAGTTTATCTAGCTTTAGTTATTTAGGCTTAGCTATCTAGTCTTAGTTATCTAGAATTAGCTATCTAGTCTATACTACTTGTTCGGTATTGCCGTTATTACGCTATCTCGTATTCTTTCCTTAATAATTATTATTACATTTTTAACGAGTAGGTCCGTTATTATTAATAAGTTATAAGCGTTAATTAAATAAAGTTAGTTTATATTAAATCTTATATATATTTTCGAAGTATTATAAAAGCATGTCGAAAGAAGGTTTAAATTATATAATAAAGCTAATTTATAATATTATTTCCTTTTTTATTTATTTTATTTTTAAAGCGGTTAATTATTATAAATACTATACCTCGTTATCATTTTTCTTAAGATTTAATAAGTTTTCTCCTTTTTTTAACTTTATTATAATATACGTTTATTATATTTAATCGTATCGAAAAGTTTTTTAGATCGTTATTTTATAATAAGGAAATATTTTAACGCTTTATTTTAATTTTTATTATTTCGTTAAGTTTTATTATAAAAATATTAATTTATTTTCTTTATAAACATCGTAACTTAATATATCGAGTATTAGAACTGGACTCTTCTCGTTATTAAGAGTAAGTCATTTGTAAATGTATTATATATAACGTTTTCGGCTTAACCCTTTAAAATATATAAGCTTTTACGTTTTAATACTCGAAGCTTAAGGGGGGATTTAAATACTTTTAAAAAAGAACGAGAGCTTTTTCATACGAAAATATATTAAATATATAAATAAAAGAAAATGTAATAAAATAAGATTATTTATATAATTACGCGGAGTTTAAAAAATATAAAGAATTAAATAAGTTAAAACGGCGTAAAGCGTAAGAGGCCTCCACTTTTATACCTTCTCCTTTAAGCGCCGGCTAGCCTTTTGTACTTCTAGATTTTAACGTGTTTCCGAAGCTTTTAACTTTATTAAGTATAGATTTCGTACTTTTTTTAAGTTTTTAAACCTTTAAATTTTTCTCGTAACGTTTTTAAATATTTTTTAATAAATACTTTTTTATTAAATAAGGTATTAAAAGCCTTGTTTTATTTTTTATTTATTAATAACTCGCTTAACTTTATATTTATATTAATTTATATTAGTTTTTAACTATTTATTAATTAAAATATTCTTAATTATTAATTTAAATAATAAAACATAAGGTGTATTCGTATCGTTTTAAGTAATAATAATTAGTAATTAGTTTTTAAAATAACTTTTACACTTTTAAATAGCTCGATTTTTTTTAAATTTAATTTATCCTTTAATCATTTAGTTTTAATATTTCGTTAAAAAAGTAAACTTTTTCTCTTTTTTTAATAATTAGTTCTTTTAATTTTATTTAATTAGCGTATTTTTTACTCGTTTTTAAAAAAAAGCGAGGTTTTATTATAATATAATTTATAATGTTTTAAATTTTTTAACTTATATAGTTATAATAAGTATTAATTCTTTTTATAAAGGTTTTTTAATTATTTTTAAGTTATATTTATAATTCGTTCGAAATAATTAAATATATATAGTTTTAATATTTACGTTATTATAAACGAACTACGTTATAAGTAATAATTATATTTAATTATTTTACTTATAATTAATATAATAACGTAAGTATTATTTTAATACTTAATTTATCTACTCGATTTATTTATTTATTTATAGGTAATAGATTATAAATAGTTTATACTTAACGCTGAATTACTTTTTAAGCGATTTTTAAAATTTAGCGGTAAATAGCTTATTTTAATTAAAAATAACCGTTTTAAATAGTTTATATTAATTAACGATCGTTTAAAAGAACGTATATATTAAGTCGTAAATATTATAAATTCTTTATATAATAAAAAATAAGTATATTTTATAAGTTTATTCGTAATTATTAAAATATTATTATAATTAACCTTGATTAAAAGTTCTTTAAATAAGGGCAGCTTAATTACGAAGTTAAGTACGATTATTTTATACGCTTTATTTAACGGTGAAATTAGTTATTATTCTCTATATAATCGGTATTTAGCGGCCTTAATTTTATTATAAAATTATATTCGTTAAATCTTTTAATTATAATTAGTTTAAAGTTTTTATAATCGAATTATTTAATAATTCGATTTTAAGTTTTAAATACTCTTTAATATCTATACGAGAGGTGTTCGTAGAACTCTTTAATAAAATCCCCGCGATACTACTTAAAAATATAGATCTTATTTTAGTAAAAAGTTAAGCTATCGCGGTCCTCGAAGTAATCCCTAATATAATTAATAAAATCAAAGGTTCGATTAAATTATTTAAACTTAATAACTTAAGTATTATTATATTAAACGTAGTTTATAACGTTTAATTTATATAACGGCGTAAAGTTATCGTTTTAGTCGTATATTAAAATAGTTCGCTTTTTAAACAAGATTTCCTTTTAATAGTTTACTCGTTAGTTTAATATATCGGTATAATTATTCTCGCTATTTTTATAATAAATAATAATGTAGTTAAATTTCGATAAAAATTCGAACTAGTATATTTATCGTTTATTTAATCCTTTAATAATAATAAACGTTATAAAGTTCTTATAATTAATCTAAACCTTTATTAGCTTTATTATTTCGCTTAAATAATATTTTTATTTTTCGTAAGCTTTAATAATAGTTATTAATTCTTTATTATAAATTTAATAATTAAGCTTTAATTTATTTAACTTTTAAAAACAAATACGATAAGCTGTAATTTCTCATTATCGTTCCGTTAACTTAATTACCCTCCGATCGTATAATATAATATATTAGTCTCGACTTTAAAAAATCTCGTAGGGTTTATTATACGAAGTATTAATTCGTTAAAAATACGCTCCTTTATAACGTAAAGGCTTCGGCCTTTTTCCTCTTTTATTAAAATAATTCGTCCTTTTTTATCAAGTTTATTAAAAGTATTATTAACTTATTAAATCCGGGGATAAAAATCCGGTAATAATTAACTAGTTTTAAAAAAGATTTAACCTTTATAGCGCTTATAAGCGTAAACTATTCTTTAATTATTAAAAATTTTAAAGGCTTTATTTAAATTCTTTCGAAAAATATTACGTAATTAATACATATAACTAATCGTTAATTAAATTCGCTCTTTTTTAAATTAATTAATAAATTAACGGTTTATAGCTTTTAAAGTACTAACTCTACGTATTCTTTATATTATTTATCGGTATTAAAATATATTATAACGAACTTATTAAAGTATTCGCATAAAATATAATTAATTATAGTTTAAAAACTAGTTAACATGTTAACTAAAGTAAATGGTATAGCTTAATATTTAAAATATTCGTACTTAATATAAAACGTAGTCTTTTACTTTTTTATTATACGAATTAGGTTATATATATTAAGAAAATTAAATATTAAGAGAATCTTAATATATAATAACTTATTTTATAAATTATTAATTAAAAAAAGGGTACCGGTTTTTAATAATAATTTCGTTAAGCATTTAATAATTAATATATATACGCTATTTAAGCTTCTCGTCCTTGCTCTTTTTTAGTATAAAGAGGTTAAGGAAGCTTATTAACGATATAACCATCGGCGCGTATTATAACTAATATTAACTCGATTATACCTTATTATAAAGCCGGTTTCGTTAAATTTTTACGTATCTTCTTTTAAAATATTATATTTAGTTTTAATATTCGCGATTAATATAAACTAATTAAAAACAATACTTATAGTTTTTTAAAAACCCTTTAATAATTATATTAACGGTTTATCTAAGTTTTAAATTTTAAGTTATAATTAATAAAGCGTTTAATTTAATACTTATTAACGCGGTCGCCGCTATATAATTTTAAAAAGAAATTAGTTATATTTTTTATAATTATATAATTACGAAACACTTCTTTTTTAACTAAATCTAATTTATATTATAGATATCGGATTTCGCGTCGAGGTTCGGTACCGCGGAATCGGTCGCCCTAGAGTAGCTTAGGGAACGTTGTACACTTTCGCAGCAGCTTTTTAACTAATTCGATTCGGACCTTCTCGCGTCGCTTAAATTATTAAAATAATACGATCTTTTTTTAATTAAATTAATATTATAACTATAAAAATATTACGTATTAAAGTTTAATTATATAAGTTAAAAAAAAGTGACCGACTTAATAATAAACTATATTATAATTATTAAAAAGCTTTTTATAAAAATTTAAGCGTTATTTTCGATTAATTTAAACTAATTATAAATATTAAAACGAAATATAATATCTTTAACGAAGATATATATAATTTCGACGAAACTATAACGAACTAAGTTTTTAAAGAAACTAAGTAAGGCGTATAACAACTCCTTCTTTTCAGTGCCATAAGTTCCGTCTGTACCAATTTTATTGTCTGCCATTCCGTTTAGGTTGACTCCGCTGTCTGGTCTTGACCAGCTCACCAGGCCTTGACCAACCAAGTCTTGTCTTCTAAAGGTGCAACTATAGGCCAGGGAATTTGGATAACCTAGAAAGTATGCCATAGTAAAGAGAGAAGTTCTCAATGGCCGGAAAGTCATTCCGACTGTAAACGAACCAATGTACTTTGAGATTCACGCGGTATAGAGTTGAGTATTGTTTGAGGTTTGTTCATATGCGTAATGAAGAGAGCATTGAGCAGCGGTTTGCTACGTTATAAGCGTGAAGCGACGGTTTCTATATGCGTGTAGTCCTGAAAACATATCGTAATAGCCGAGGCTTTGACATGAAAACGGCTAAAATTTCATAACATATCTTACTATTGCGGTTTATCTGAGGCTTTCTGGCTGTGAAATATGTATATGCCTGCATACATGTTCGGTGTTGAGTTCTTACCGCTATATAAGCATCGCGGCTAAAAACCTAACATAGTTTCGTTCGCAGAGCGGCCATGTATCGCCAAACGAGCGCTGTCCTAGTTGTGCTGGAGCGCGGCGATTTTTGAGGGCCATGATATCCTGGATCCGCCACATTGGAATCGTACGGTGACTTCTACTTCCTGGTTTCGGTACCTCATTCTTCCCATCCGTTCGGGCACCTTTAGCCTCCCTCGAGGGCATATATCGTACCTATGAAAGGCCACTTGGCAGTGAGTAGATATTTTTGGCGCCCGAAACCTCCTACCGTGCTCCCGGCGTGCCCTCTCGTGGAAACGGAAACTTGAAAACATCCGACCCTCTGAGCATGGTAGGAGCCCAGGGACAGAGGTGTGAGGTATACAAATGGGAAGAGAAAGGCAACAAAGCAAATGTTGTGGTCGGATCTGGCCTTCCAAGCATGAGCCTATCTTTCCATCTTCAACATTTGCCAATCGCACTTTATATTCCCTTTACAGCAACGGCCGCGCATGGGCCTTCTGGATCGAAGGATCAGGAGCGGCTGAGATATATGTTTCCGAACTCTCGAAAACAAAGGACATTACTGTCAAATGGCGTTGCCGATACAATATACCCGTTCTGGCTTCAATTTCTAATCTTACAGCATACCAGCCGTTTCACTGAGTCCAGGGACCGCAGAGAGTATCGGAGTCCCGATCTACACACGTGTATATGAGCTGTACACCTTCCCCCTTTACTGCAAGGGGTAGATAGACAACCCATCCATCTCTTCACACAGTTTCAATGCATTTTACCTACTCCATGATGGAGAGATCTCCATGGCAGGTGTTCTCTTTTACACCCTACACATAAAACACGCGGTTTATCTATTCATTCTTTGACGGAAGATTCTCAACAGCCTCTACGTCACCAAGATCATCGGGACTATCGCTGTCAAGTAATTCTGTGCTCGAGACAGGAACTCAGTCTTTCAGGAGCCAAGCAGTGAGTGACTTATCCTGTAAAGTTGACAGGACGACAGGACGACCCCAAGAGGAAATCACGAGCTAAGTCGACACCTATAGTGAGGTTATCGGATCGATATGGTATACCTACTACACGGCTCCTCGGGGGCGTCAAGATGTAGACCTCACACCACCTCCTCACCCAAGATGAGGCCGACTTGCTTCTCTGTAAAAGCTACCGAGGCCAGAAATGTTCACTCGATCAAACCATATATCGCAATATCGCGATCTGCCGCCGCAGCTTCGTGAGCACGATCCTAAAGTTTGGAGCCCGGCATTATGGTAAACGGCACGCTAGCAGACGGCAACTGCGGGATCATCTATACTTTTCGTCTTTTGAATTAATAATAAGTATATTACAATTTAATAAGCGCAACAAACCCTGCACTATGAGCTTCAGTCGGGAGCACAACGAGATGACATGGCACACCTACTCTTCTAGAGACGTTGGAATCTTCAATGTTACCAGTAAAGAAGAGTCCAAACGACGTACGTTCACGTGACTTTAGTTTTCGGAGACCAATCCGATTTCCGCTGACTCCGAGTGAGACAGCAGATGACGACGCGATTGCTGACGACTTGGTAGCTGACGGTGAGATAGCTGAGTAGCTAGCAATGTAATAAGCTTTTGACAGCTGACAGCGGAATAGCTAGGAGTGGTCTATCGTGACTGCTGTCTTCGCCGTGGAAAGGAGGGGAGAGAGGAGAAAGATGGCTGAGCCCCGTATTTGCATCTCGGGCCGACATTGACGGTATGTTTGTGCTGTCAAGTGTCTGCCTAATTGTGCGAACCCGCGGGCCGTGAACAATTGAAATGTTCCCATCATATAGAGGACCCTCCGAACAGTAATAGTTTCCTTGAATTATAATTGCATTGGCATGAAGCAGGAGCTTACTAAGGGACTTGAACGTGAGGCAATGGATCAGACTGCTAGCATCGGCCACTCCCTTTCAGCGCCGTCCGACATGGGACAAATCTGCTAATACGAATGAAATCTTGGGGTGGCGGCAGAATGCATAACTCAGGCATCATGGGTTGGTGGTTGGTGAGTTAGCACGACGCGGGCACCGCCTCAACTCAAGCCCCACAGAGGACCGGCTTTTCCCATGCGAGCTGCTATTTTTGTTAACGTAGTAGCCCCTGACTTCTAGAAGAACAGCCAGCGCACACGCAGCAAATTCACGTTGCACACTGGAATGTGGTCTATCTGTCCCCCACCGCAAAAGCGCCTTGCGGAGGAATACACACGTGTGTGAAGAACTCCTCCAAGCGTCATGTTTCACCGTAGGACGACGACAACATGGAATCGATCGAATAAGATTGAAGTGCAGATTGATGTGTCTCATGGGAGAGGGGGGGGTGTGGGAGAAAAGTTGGTCGATCACCAAATACTCTAGAGAAAACGGTCTAGGGTGAGATCTAAAGTTTCAGGCTAGCCTGCTCCGGGTTTAATAAGGCTCGACGGGTCAAAGACTCAGAGTGAGCATTCGAGGAGGGGGCCCAGCCTGCGAGCCTGGCAGCGAATAGCCAGGCGATTCGGGTTGCCTTTAGTGAAAGGGGGAATAGTGTTGCTGGGCTAGAGTCATGGCTGGGACGAATCATGCGGCTAGGCGGCTGCTGTTATTATTGCTGGGCTTGCTTGCTTGCTTGCTTGCTTTTTGCTTTGTTGCCTTCGTGCACATTGTGGCTGTATCTCACTTCAGGTGGGTTTGGATGGGTCGGGTTGGGTACAGCCGTGTCTGTGTACGTAGCCACTACTTTCTCGCGCCCGGGAGGGATTCGCATCCTGGATCCTGGAATTTTGTGTCTACTCAGATGTTGTCTCGAGCACATGTTCCCAACAACCAGCTGCACAATGTCCCCTCCAGCAGAAAGCACCACAAAAGCCGGTTTGGCACTCTGCTGCCCGTGATGCTGGCTGGTCATGCGCCCATGGGGAGGGATCGGGTTTGGGATCAAATGGCAGCTCTGACGTAGGGGATACTCTAAATCCATCACGGCTTGGAGGTAACCTCGGGGCCAAGTGATTGGAATTATCAGGGAACGGGTTCTGGAACTGGCAACGTGCATGGTCACAGTGTGGGGTTTCCACGGCAATTGCGAGATCTCAGGTACAGCTCTGGCAGAGGCGGCGTGTTTGACAGTAAAAGGGAGTACATCCAGAGGCTCGGCAACAGTGCCGACCGGATGCCAATTATACTGTGGCTCCGCCGCACCGCAGCGTGTATGCGTGTATGCAAGTTTTAGTTCCCCCTTCTCCTATCCATGCGATGCGCCGCGTAGCCCAACGCATGTTGTTGTGTTCCAATGCTGCTGCGTGTTGTAGTGCTGTACCGACTAACCTAGGCGCCCCCGACTCTGAAGGAAGGAAGACAAGACAATATTGGGGATTTCATTACTGTTGTGAAAGATTTCAGGGCGAAGCAGAGGCTGGCGAGACCTATGCATTAAGAGAGGGATTCAGTTATTTTCTCGTAACTCAACTTGCAGACCAGACTTGGCGGTGGGCAGCTTGTCTGGTTGTTTTTCCACCTCAATCCCCCCTGCTCCAAAAAACCAAGGCGCCCTGTTCACCCAATAGCATAGCTGAGGTCTCCGTTTCCATTCTGTAGGAGGGCACCCCAGTTAGTCCCAAAAAGTGCTGGCCAACCCAGACCAACCCTGAAAAAAATACGAAGCCGCCTGTCTCTTCACTTCTCCTGAACCCGAACGAGACACACGGGTGGACAAATCGTAATTCCCATCATCAAACCTTACTTTTGTCAAGCTTCATCCTCCCGTCCATCACCATCCATTCTCCCCTTGTGCACTGTTGTTGCATTTGCATTTGGGTCCCTTCGTCCCATCTAGCGTCTGTTGTCTGGCTTGTCTTCTTTGACTAGCCCTTGCTTGCCTTGATTTGTAGTAGCCTTTGCTGCTGCAAACAGGTCACAATCGCTGCCAGGCCTGCAAAAAGCCTCTTTGTTGTAGATTTCCCGCAAGAGGCAACAACCTGCTCTCTACTTCTCAACTCTCCTTCGCCATTTCGTGCAACCCGAAAGTTGACTGAGCACCGGGTTGACCAAGCTCTGAAGCTCCGGTGACGCCCTATTTTCGACATCCCAGAACCTGTCGCTCGTTCCTTTTGCCGTTATACAATCATCAAAAGCCAGGCCACTGAGCCAGCTCTCCCATCGACATCATGGCGTACAATGGCCATCCAAACGATTTTGAGGGCCACAACCTGCAGGACATCCCTGCCAACAGCTCGGTAAGTTCAAAAACAACGGTTGGACGTGGATTCGTGAAGCACGAAACTAACGGGAAGCTATTCTCCGATACAGTATCACATCCCTCCCCAGGAAGTAGATGATGATGAGACCCAGCGGCATCTGCTTGGGAGCAATGCCCCCTATCAATACGACCAAGACCGGCTAGGTGCTGGCACTCCCCCAGTCCGCCCGGTCTCAGCCTACAGTCTCACCGAGTCCTACGCCCCTGGAGCCACAACCACGCCGCAACCGCCGGTCTACAATACCGAGTACGCTGGACAGGGTGCCTTCCCCGGCGGGCAACAGCTCGAAGACACGGGCTACGGCTACGGCAGGCCTGCATCCACCGTGAACGGCGATGATGCTTGGGTACGCCGCCAGCAACCTGGTGGCAATGGCGGCGGCGGCGGAGGCGGTGGCCTTGGCCGATCCAAGACCAGAAGGGTCAAGCTTGTCCAAGGTTCCGTCCTGAGTATCGACTACCCCGTACCCAGTGCCATTCGCAATGCCGTTCAGCCCAAATACCGGGACGTCGAGGGTGGTACCGGAGAATTCGTCAACATGCGATACACCGCCGCTACCTGCGATCCCAACGATTTCACTCTGAAGAACGGTTACGATTTGCGCCCGCGCATGTATAACAGACACACCGAGTTGCTGATTGCCGTGACCTACTACAATGAAGACAAGGTGCTGTTCGCGCGAACGATGCACGGTGTCATGCAGAACATTCGCGACATTGTGAACCTGAAGAAGTCGACTTTCTGGAACAAGGGCGGTCCGGCTTGGCAGAAGATTGTCGTGTGTATAGTTTTCGACGGTATCGACAAGGCCGACAAGGACACCCTCGATGTTTTGGCTACTATTGGTGCCTACCAAGATGGTGTGGTCAAGAAGGACGTCAACGGCAAGGAGACCGTCGCTCACGTCTTCGAGTATACCACCCAGCTGTCGGTCACGCCTAACCAGCAGCTTATCCGACCTGTGGACGAAAGCCCGCAGACACTGCCGCCGGTCCAGATGATTTTCTGCTTGAAGCAGAAGAACACCAAGAAGATCAACTCTCATCGTTGGCTGTTCAATGCCTTCGGCCGAATCCTGAACCCCGAAGTCTGCATTCTGCTCGATGCGGGTACCAAGCCCGGCAACAAGTCGCTGCTTGCGCTTTGGGAGGGTTTCTACAACGACAAGGATCTTGGTGGTGCTTGCGGTGAGATTCACGCTATGCTGGGTAAGGGCGGCAAGAAGCTGATGAACCCGCTCGTGGCCGTCCAAAACTTCGAGTACAAGATCTCCAACATTCTGGACAAGCCCCTGGAAAGCTCCTTCGGATACGTTAGTGTGTTGCCCGGTGCTTTCTCGGCCTACCGATTCCGTGCCATCATGGGCCGACCGCTGGAGCAGTACTTCCACGGTGACCACACCCTCTCCAAGATTCTTGGCAAGAAGGGTATTGATGGCATGAACATTTTCAAGAAGAACATGTTCTTGGCTGAGGATCGTATCCTCTGTTTCGAGCTGGTCGCCAAGGCTGGTTCCAAGTGGCATTTGACGTACATCAAGGCTGCCAAGGGTGAGACTGATGTGCCCGAAGGAGCCCCTGAATTCATCAGTCAGCGTCGACGATGGCTCAACGGTTCGTTCGCTGCCAGTTTGTACTCGCTGATGCATTTCGGTCGAATGTACAAGTCTGGTCACAACATCGTCCGCATGTTCTTCTTCCACGTCCAACTTCTCTACAACATTGCTCAAGTCGCCTTCACCTGGTTCAGTTTGGCTTCTTACTACCTGACCACCACTGTCATTATGGATCTCGTCGGTACTCCTACTGCAGGAGGTCCTTCCAGTCAACTGCATCATGGTTGGCCATTCGGTGACCGCGCTACCCCTATTATCAACATGATCCTGCAGTACCTGTACCTGGCGTTCGTCATCATGCAATTCGTGCTGGCGCTGGGTAACCGTCCTAAGGGTTCTAAGTGGCAGTACATCTCGTCCTTCGCCCTCTTCGGTTTCATCCAGCTTTACATTCTCATCTTGTCCGGTTACCTTGTTGTCAACGCCTTCAGCAACTCGCAGGTCAACTTCGAGGATGATTTGAAACAGCTCTTGACTGGTCAGTCCCAGGTGGCCATTATCCTGCTCGCCTTGTTCGCCACCTTTGGTCTGTACTTTGTGGCCTCGTTCATGTACCTCGATCCTTGGCACATGTTCCACTCGTTCCCTGCTTACATGGTGCTCATGTCTACCTACATCAACATTCTTATGGTGTACGCGTTCAACAACTGGCACGATGTTTCTTGGGGTACCAAGGGTTCCGACAAAGCGGATTCGCTTCCGTCAGCTCAAGTGGTTAAAACGGACAAGGACGAAGCTGCCATTGAAGAAGTCGATAGACCCCAAGAGGATATTGACAGCCAGTTCGAGGCTACTGTCAAGCGTGCCCTGGCGCCTTTCGTTGAGGTCGAAGAGGAGGAGGGCAGTGACATCGATGATTCCTACAAGGCTTTCAGAACCTCCCTGGTTCTGGCATGGCTATTCTCCAACGCGTTCCTTATTGTGGTCCTGACGAGCAACAGCTTCAACACCTTCGGTATCGGAGTAAGTAACAATGTATCCTGGGACCTGGTGAATCTGATGTTAACATTCTATAGGGTACTACAACCAAGCGAACAGCAGCATTCTTCCAGTTCCTGCTTATCTCCACCGCCATTTTGGCCGTTGTGCGTTTCATTGGCTGTGTCTGGTTCTTGGGTAAGACCGGTCTCATGTGCTGCTTCTCCAGGCGGTAAACGAGACTGGGTGCCAAGAAGTGCACGGCGGACCCAGCAAGGTCTGCCCGCATCAACTTTGTATACAGGATTTCTTGTATTTGGGCCCGGCGTCAGCAATGATTCTCCGCAAAGGACGGAGGGAAAAGAAGACGTTTGGAAGGGGGCATCCCCAACGACGATAACAACAAGTTATATAAAAAGGGCCCGGACTGGCTGGTCGAAACGATTATTGTTAATCATGGCGTTTTGATGTTCTCTTTTCTAGATACTGGTATAATGAGATAAAACCCAACATAGCTCTAGGCGTTGTATAATTCATGTTACTTGAGAGATGACTTGATGGTTTCTACTTTTACTTGCTAGCACTGGATTTGTGAATAATTACCTACCTACGTTGGAGCAATATATATAAATAACTATCACATTGCCCGCTATTCCATTCAATACTGCTATTATCGAGAATCGGGCCACATAAACGTACGACCTAGCAGATGGCTAAGTTGTCTTACCATTTGGGACTCAGATTTAATTTGGAAGTATCTGTTAGGGGTTTCTTTTTCCTTTGTGATAGGCACGGCGCCCTACAGTTTGGTGGCTTCAGGTTCCAACAGCTAGTTTAGGTTAAGTAAGCTCGACGAGGCTGTCCAGGCAGGAACCAACCGAGATTGAAGCATTGACGTTGCTAAGGTGAATGGCTATTTGATTTGTTATTACCTAAGGCTGAGCGCCCCTCCATTTGTGGTACCGCCTGGATGGCAAGGCTCTGCCTAGTCATTTTCTAGGTCAACTTTATCGGTCGGATTCCCCTCCACCCAACCCATCATCACTACCTTACGTACTGCCGCACGCGATCATAGAAGCTTGCCTACACTCCGTGTCTTTTATCCCACGACCACCCGGCTCGGACGAAGGCTTCGGTTATTTTCGGCGACTTTTGTGCTCAGAGATTTGGATCCCAGATCTGGATCTCCCTCCTTCCTTTTCTTCCTGACGACATTACCGAGAGTTCGCGGCCCCCAAACGTAGTCACCGTTACAACCGCCATCATGTTGAAAATATGGTCCATGGTACGCTTCTCCCTTGGACATACTCGTCGGAAAAGTACTTGCAGAAACTGACACCAACTACAGAAAAAGGAGCAGCAAAAGAAGGACAACGATGAAGCTGCTGCCGGGGGCAAGAAGAAGAAGGTCACAGCCGCGCAACTGCGAGTCCAAAAAGGTATGATGCGACGGAGCAAACCCAACAATCGACTGCACTCGGACTTGCGACAGGAACTAACATCGCACTCTCTCCAGATCTGAACGAGCTCTCACTAGGGTCGACTATGACCACGGAATTTCCGGATCCCGACAACATTCTCGAGTTTATCCTGACCATCACGCCCGACGAGGGCCAGTATACCGGCGGCAAATTTACCTTCTCTTTCAACATGAGCCCAAGCTACCCGCACGAGCCGCCCAAGGTACGCTGCCAGCAGAAGATTTACCACCCTAACATTGACCTGGAGGGCAAGGTCTGCCTGAATATTCTCCGGGAAGACTGGAAGCCTGTCCTGAATCTCAATGCTGTTATTGTCGGCCTGCAGTTCCTCTTCTTGGAACCTAACGCATCGGACCCGCTGAACAAGGAAGCCGCCGACGACCTGCGCCAGAGCCGCGACAACTTCCGACGAAACGTTAAGAACTCCATGGCTGGGGGCTCTATACGCGGAGTACAATACGACAGGGTGCTCCTTAAGTAGAGCGAACCGGGCACTCCTCCGACGGAACAGACTCCTCTCCTTCCGCCGGACCCGAATACCCCCTCTCCGACGGAGCCAGCGACGCAATCTACTCTGTCTGGTAGACCATGGGACATATTATGCTGCGGATGGAGGCTGTGTTGATCCCAGACCTCTGTCGGGGCATACATTCCCGTACGAGGCGTTCCCTGTTTAGCGGCATTTGCACTTTCATTATTTTGGGAAGCTTGGGGGTTTGGAGTCGTGGGAGGCTCCTACAAGATTTGCTGCTTTTCCCGAGTTACTTGATCCGGGCTGTTTCCAAGCATAGCATCAGGGCAGCACTATAGACACAGGATGGCAGAATATAAACACTAAGCGACACTTGACTTCCGCCGATGCAGCAGCAATGTGAATGTAGTTAATCTGGATACTTTTCTATCAAGGACGAGATGTTACCTGGCTACTGGGAACGTCGTCATCCTATATCTCCTTCAGCCGATTCGGCGCACGCGGGTGGATGAATAAATGGATCTTGGAATGCCAGCTCCGAATCCAGGCCTCCGAGAAAGAGTCACTCTCCTCCCACTACCTATTGAATGCAGCAGCCAGATAGACGGGAGATGCCTGGGCCCTCCGATAACCGTTCCCAAGAAGCAAGCATGTTGCAATACTTGTGGACAGGGGTCCAACAAGCAGATGTGAAGTGTGATAGAGTAGCCGACTGGGTTCTGGATGGAGACAATAGCGGTGACTTTGTCGCTATTGCCAGTGCATCCCAGCAATTCCAGCCTGCGCAGAGCCACCCCCGGCCAATTGGAATTGCCCCTATTGGCCCTTGCTGTACCCCAGGGAACTGAGGGAAGGCCACCAACCCCCACTTATTGCACCCAGCTGTCGCCGAAATCGCTGTCAAGTGCCCTGCTAGCCCGCGTCTCCAAAAAAATTGTAAGTTGCGAAAGCGCTGCAGCTCGACTGATTGACTCCTCGAACCTCCCAAATAATTAAATCTCGTGGGAACCTGGAACTTGTCTTCTCTTTTTACCTTCCAATTCCTTATTCTTCTCGAGAAGCAAGAAACGAATCTCTCCTCTCAGTTCTTCTCTAACCCCTTCACAATGGCCTCCAGAAGCTTTACCAAGGCCTTGCGCTCGCCTGTGGCTCGCCAATTGGCCGCGCCCGCCATCCAGCGCCGCACTTTCGTGGCTGCCGCTGGTGCCGTCAGAGCTTCGTTCGTCAAGGCTCGCCCTGCTCTGGCCGGCCCTGCCCAGCAGACTCGTGGTGTCAAGACCATCGACTTTGCTGGCACCAAGGAGGAAGTCTACGGTAAGCTCCCCCGCAGTGTGGGCGAGAGATCAGCAAATTTGCCTCAGTTTTGGTGAGCTAACGAAAACGTCACATGCAGAGCGTGCCGACTGGCCCAAGGAGAAGCTCTTGGTAAGCTTACCCAATCCAATTGCCTTCTCAACGGCTTTCTAGAGCTTGTAGAGCTATTTGACATGACCAATGGCTGACCTTCGTCGCAGGAGTACTTCAAGGACGACACCCTTGCCCTCATCGGCTACGGTTCGCAGGGTCACGGCCAGGGTCTCAACCTTCGCGACAACGGTCTGAACGTTATCGTCGGTGTCCGAAAGAACGGACAGTCGTGGAAGGATGCTGTACAAGACGGTTGGGTTCCCGGCAAGAACCTGTTCGAGGTCGACGAGGCCATCACCAAGGGCTCCATCATCATGAACCTCCTCAGTGACGCCGCCCAGAGCGAGACCTGGCCCGCCATCAAGCCCCAGATTACCAAGGGCAAGACCCTCTACTTCTCCCACGGCTTTTCCCCCGTCTTCAAGAACGTCACCAACGTCGATGTCCCCAAGGACGTCGATGTCATCCTCGTCGCCCCCAAGGGCTCCGGCCGCACCGTCCGATCCCTCTTCCGTGAGGGCCGTGGTATCAACTCCTCCTTCGCCGTCTTCCAGGACGTCACTGGCAAGGCTGAGGAGAAGGCCATTGCCATGGGTGTCGCTGTCGGCTCCGGCTACCTCTACAAGACCACCTTCGAGAAGGAGGTCTACTCTGACCTGTACGGTGAGCGTGGTTGCCTGATGGGTGGCATCCACGGTATGTTCCTCGCCCAGTACGAGGTTCTCCGTGAGCGTGGCCACAGCCCCAGCGAGGCCTTCAACGAGACCGTCGAGGAGGCTACCCAGAGCTTGTATCCTCTCATCGGTGCCAACGGCATGGACTGGATGTACGAGGCCTGCTCCACCACCGCCCGCCGTGGTGCCATTGACTGGACTCCCCGCTTCAAGTCTGCCCTGAAGCCCGTCTTCAACCAGCTGTACGACGCTGTCCACGACGGAACCGAGACCAAGCGATCCCTCGAGTACAACAGCCAGAAGGACTACCGCCAGAAGTTCGAGGCCGAGATGGAGGAGATCCGCAACATGGAGATCTGGAAGGCTGGCAAGGCTGTCCGGTAAGACTTTACATTCCCCACCTCGTCTAACATCTACTTCCAAGCACAACATGCTAACTTATAAATCTACAGATCTCTGCGCCCCGAGAACCAGAAATAAATGGGACTTGGCATTCACAAATGGAGACACGGCGGTACTTAAAAAATGGGCTGAGATAATATCCCGGGGGAAGAAAGCTTTTGTACTTGTATTTAGGATTCCCAAAAGGAGCTTCTAGAGGATCTTCGGGTTATGGATCCAAAAAAGATATCGCCGGCATTACGGCGTGGGAGTGTTTTCACAAAAAATAGCGATCTTTTTTTCTTTACTCAATTGCCATTGCGACTCAGTGAATTGTACGATTCGTGCGATTATCTCTCCGTTATCGGGCGATAAGCACTCTTACCACCCCCGTTCCTGTGATGACCGCAATCAATTACCAACATGGTCAACGTACATGGTGAAGCAATGCAGTCCTTATTATATGACTGTCAGCTCGCCACGATTGAACAACTGTTGAGGAGGGGGTATACTAAATCTATATTTCATCAAGACCAGGGTAGAGTCGGCTTAACAACTTCACCTAGGTGGCCGTATTCGTTAATACCTCGTCAATACGGTCAGTTCCTCGGTATCCTGACTGTACCTGTCCACATACTAGCCTCTAACACCCTCCGCCAATAAACATACTCTCTGCTCAAAAGAGCGCCTGGTTTGAAAGTTTCGATTTCAAGGGCGAGAAAAGAAATAAAAGAAAGGGATACATTAGAAAAACAGAAAGAGACATAGAAAAATGGCCGACCCCGCGACCTCGCCGCCCCTCACCCGGGACTCGGTCCAGGCGGCGCGCGAGCTCATCGCGCCGTACGTGCACCACACGCCGACGCTCACTAACCGGACGCTGACGCAGCTGGCCTCGACGCCGCGGACACGCGAGGAGTTGCAGAAGGCCGGCGGCGGGTGGGAGCGGGTCGAGAACCCCGCGAATCCAAAGTTGCGGCTCTGGTTCAAGTGCGAGAATCTGCAGCGCGTGGGCGCGTTCAAGGCGCGCGGGGCGTTTCATGCGCTGGGCAGGTTGCTGGGGGAGGAGGGGTTTGAGAGGGGGAGGGGGGTGGTTACGCATTCTAGTGGTGAGTGAAGCGAGTGAGTGATATTTGTGTGTGAATCCTGCGGTGGGTAGCTAGCTGGCTAAGGATGGGATGGCTTTTCTGATTTCCAAGGAGAAGAAAGAAAAGGGGTGTGACCTAAGTGATGGTGTTTTCAACGAGAACGGAAGTGCTGAATCCCTTTTCTTTTCCACACACACAGGCAACCACGCCCAGGCGCTGGCGCTCGCGGCCCGCACCCACGACGTCCCGGCCTACATCGTCATGCCGGAGATCTCGACGCCGTCCAAGGTCGCGGCCACCAAGGGGTACGGCGCCACGGTCATCTTCAGCGGCTCCACATCCGTCGAGCGCGAGGCCGCGGCCGCCAAGGTCATCGCCGAGACGGGCGCCCGGCTCGTGCCGCCGTACGACCACCCGGACATCGTGCTGGGGCAGGGGACGTTGGGGCTGGAGATGCAGGAGGACGCGGCGCGGATGATGGCGGCCGCGGAGCAGGAGCAGCAGGGTCAGAGTCAGGGGCAGGATCAGGAGGGTGGTCGGTGCAGCTTTGCTGCTCCTGTGACTACGATGAAGACAGACGATGGTGCAGCAGCAGCCGGAAGTAGTAAGGGAGGCAAGAAGGGTAAGGTCGGCCTCGACGCCATCCTGGCCCCCTGCGGCGGCGGCGGCATGCTCTCGGGCGTCGCCCTCTCGTGCGAGGGCACGGGCATCCGCGTCTTCGGGTGCGAGCCGTCGTACCAAGGCGCCAACGACGCGAAGCGGGGCTACGAGTCCGGGCAGCGGGTCGAGCGCGTGTCGTCGCTGACGGTGGCCGACGGGCTGCGGACGCCGCTCGGCCAAGTGCCGTGGCGTATCATCTACGAGCGGCGGCTGGTGAGCGGGTTCTACAGCGTCAGCGAGCGCGAGATCTGCGACGCGCTGCGGCTCGTGCTCGAGCGGTTCAAGATGGTCGTCGAGCCGAGCGCGGCGGTGCCGCTCGCGGTGGCGCTGTACAACGAGGACTTTCGGGGGTTGGTCGAGCGGGAGGCGGGGGCGGAGGGGTGGGATGTGGGGGTCGTGTTTAGTGGGGGAATGTTAGTCTGGAGGCGTTGGGGAAGTTGTTTGCGGATGCGGAGGAGGGCAAGTAGGGGAAGGGCGAGTAGGCCGGATATTTCAGGGGTTGATGATAGACTTGGAATATTACTATGAGTGAGGTTGGCTGTCGGTTATACCGGCTTGCCTGTTATGTCCCAGAGCTGGATGTACTCGAGAAAGAAGGTGATGGACGTCCTCAAACCGCAAAAGCCAGGGTTTTCCACGGAGCTGAGATTGTAGCTTATCCCTTGAAAGAAAGACGTGGCTTGCTCTGAAATATCAATTCCAGGAATGGAGAGGATTACAAAGAACGGACAATAGGGATCCCCCATTGGACTTATGAAAAAGTGGCAGTCCTAGGATGGTTCTTCAGAGCATGGGTTTCGAAATCATACAAAGGATTTGCATTTATACATCGCGCCAACAGGTAATATGTACAGAATATCAGTCCTCATGTATATACATAGAATGAGTGAGGTTGCTGAATTCCAGTGCCGGACAGTGTCCAATCCCTGACCACCCTCCACCCCCCCCCCCTATTTCTCCCTTGAGGCCGCCATCACCTTCCAGCCAATTAAAAAAAAGTGTTACTCAGAAGCAAATTAGGGAACAGCATCCTTGGACCCCAGGTCTAATCCGACATGTCGTAGAAGTCGTCACACTTGACCATATTGCCGACGGGAAGGTTGCAGTTCTCATCGGCGCCACGCATATAGCAGTTTCCTACATACAGCCAATCGACGTTAGCAGATAGCTAGACAAGCATGTGCTACGTTTATCGATTCGCTTGAATATGCCACCAGGGGAAAGAAATCACTTACCATCGTCGCAGCGGCACGCAACGTCGCTCCTACAGTTGCGAAACAAGAAACGTCAGCGACAATCATCGTTGGTTTATATGCGCCTGTCTGGCATAGACGAGCATGAAAGGAATAAGACATACCCTCCGTTATCACAGGACTCGACATCCTGGGGGAAGATCTGCGGCCCAGTGGTTGTTTGGTTCTGGCTCTGAGCCATGGTCGTGACCACCGCCACGGCGAAGAGGGAGACGAGCGACGACAGATGCATGTTGCTTTTAGGGGGAACTGGTACGGGGTTCGGATTGGATTCGACCAAGGAACAGCGATTAATGATTACTGTAATAGAAGATATATACAAATATCAGGAATACTAGGATACGAGTTTTGAATTATATACAACGATAGATAAGAGTATGTAGACATATCTGGGGAAACGTTGACCATCGACGACCTCACTTATATACACCTACACGAGCCCCAAGCCCGTAATCCCTTCGTATCATATTGCATGTGCAATTGGCTCAACACGATCAGGGAAAACAGATCAGATGAGATCAAACAGAATCATGCTACATCACAGCCCCAAGTCCATGGTTGCGGAGTAAGCTCCCTACAAGGATCTCCTGTGTCATTACAAGAGCTACATTGTTGTTTCACGAGAAAAACATGGTAAGAAGATTGAGATGGATTTATTTCACGGTTTACCGCGTTACTTAAAAAGAAAAATACAATGCCTCCCGGATCCGCGAGGCTCGGGAAAATGTGAATGCCCCCCTTCGTTTCGTTTGACCTGATGTGTGAAACCGGCAACCTCTCCGAATAAACGATGAAGCCGAAACGCCTCGGTTTGAACCCGCCTCCGCCCCATGAATAAGCGGAGGAGGCCGAGGCAAGTGTTAATTATATACCTACCTATACGCACCTCCGATGGTTGTCAACCAAGTGTAGTTTCGGCCATCGACGATACTGGTCTTCTCCCCCATCACTCAGATATGCCTCCAATGTTGCGGGGAATTCGGTTTCTCCCTTGGAGAACTCAGATAACAAAACCAACCCCAAAACCGCCAAGCAATGACGCAAGAAGAGACGACTGCTCTGGTCGATGATTTATGGAATCGAACCTCGGTTTCGAGAGGCAGGTTCTCAAGCTGCCTGCTTGGTAGGCAAAGAATATGCAGGTTGGTTGGGCGATGGCGTCCAAATATACCGAAGCAGATCAATCACCAAGGTATGCAAGCACTTTAGCTCGCATCGCGCTATCATCCCGGCTGGTTGACCCATGAGCCCGCATGGCAACCCGGATCCAACCCCAACCAACGAATTCCTCAGTGGCAGCAGGAAATATTGATCAAGCCTTGACCGTAGTAATCATTCATGGCGAGCTAAATATATAAACATGAACTATCCAGGTACTTGCCCCAATGCACGCATACATCAACGCTGGCTGACAAACATACATGTACATACAACACCGCCTTCCCTACTATACTAGACCCCATCCACCCAATTCAGTTCTTGTGTTATTTGAAACTTTTAATAATAATAAGAAACCGTCACACTGGATCCAACCGATCAAGAAGCGTTACTCATCTCTTTCCTGGCGCCGGGACCGGCGCCGCCGCGGCGCTTGCGGAAGCTGGTGAAGCTCTTGACCGCGATGTACAACAAGCCGATAACGCCCGCAACGACCGAGTAGGCCACGATGAGACCGGTGCCGCCGCCTCCGTTGTTACGAACGAGCTCGATGCCCAAGCCGCCGTTGATGACTCCGAGGATCATGAGGGCGCGGCCGTACCAGATGTGCACGTGCGAAACAGGGCCGCGGGTCTGGTGCTTGACGAAATACTGGTGGTGCAAGTAGCCGCCAATGGGCTGCAGCACCATGAGGCAGACAATGACTGTGCCAAAGGTAGTATGAGTTTCTTTGAAGCCCTGTATGGTCGCAAAGTATTGATTAGTCCCTGCTTATAATACATATGCATAGCGGGAGCGTAGTGGTGTAAATACGAAGATGTATTCCCCCGCACTCACAACATCGCGAGAATATGATAGCACAACTTACAATGAAATTCTTCTGGGAGAGGACGTATCCAAGACCGAAACCGACCCACATCAACACAAAGTTGAAGAACTGGAACGCAGCGTGGCCAATCCAGTTACCCAGCACCGGCATGAGAATGGAGCCCACGGGTACAGGACCACAAAGACCAGGGCCATGATGATGCCGTGGGCCCTCTGCAGCCTCGTGATCTCGGCGCGGGCGTCGCTGAAGCTACCCCCGAAGGAATAACACCGCCACCGCCGGGTGCCCCACTACCGCCGTTGCCGCCGAAGCCGCTGCCGCTGCCGCCACCGTTCTGCTGATCGTTGACAAAGGGGTTCGAGTCGCTCGAGACGGTCGCCTGCGACAGGTCGAACGACCAGGAGCCGACGTCGTCGTGGCGACTGATGGAGGCGTCCCGGTCCGTCGTAGCGAGGGAGTCGCCGGCCTTCCAGGCGGCGATCCAGGGGGCCGACGTGCTGCTCAGCTGCATGGCGCCGCCGTTGGCCCAGGCGTTGCAGTTGGCGCAGGCGATGTTGGCGCGCATCGTCTTGCCGCCGTCGACGACGCCCGAGCCCGCGAGCAGCGTCAGCCGGGCCGCGGTGCCGCTCGTGTCCAGCACGGGCATCTGGTGGTTGGTGCCCTGGCGCGGCGAGATGGTCACGTTGCCGCTGCCGTCCTGGTACATGACGAACATGTTGCTGTCGGCCATTTGCGTACCCGTGCCCAGGGCGATCCACGAGTACGTCGTCGGGCCCGAGAGCTGGAAGTAGATGTTGCCCGAGTCGGAGCTGGCCGACGCCTGGGGCACGCCGACGGCGAAGCAGACGTCGGTCGTCGGACACGTCTGTTGCGTGGCGGCATGGGTGAGAGCGGCATAGGAGGCGAGCGCGGCTGTGGAAAAGGGTTAGCCATCAGGAGGACATAACGCTTGAATAGCAGAAGTTAAGATCTGTCATGGTCCAGTGAGGGTATAGTCGAGTCAGGGAGGCATGAAAGTGCAGTGTAAAGTCGATGACACTTACATAGAACCGCGGATCGTCGAAGGGAGAACATGTTGGGTGGCTCTTAGTGATATTCACAGATTCATACTTTGGATATTAGACAGGGAGGGAGAGCAAGGTCATGTTGAAGGGGATGTGACCGGACATTTAATAAGGGAGCACGCAGTTATGACATCCATTAGCGATGCCAAGCCTATGATTTTCTTTTGCTCGGCGCAAAACATGTCAATGGTCCAGCCCACGGCGGACGTGCATTGGAGGAGGTACCTGCTCGTACTCGAGTAGGCGAGCAGCAGTGACAGATCGGCAACTGAGACAGGCATGGGACATCAGCCAGGGCGAGAATGAGCCATGAGATACATGCAGACACGTGCCAAGGGCCTTGTCAATATGAGTTCATCCGGATTCTGGAAGGCAATCTACTAAAATCCCGGCTTTGCTGCTGGCCGACGTCGACACACACCTTGTTTCCCCCAAACCTAGTCCGTCGTCCCTACTGGCAGCCTATTAGCAGCATCGGCTATGTAAGCTCGCAACGTCCGTGAAGCCCGCGAAGCGCGTTATGGGCCGGCCACGTAATTAGTTCCATGCAGTGGCTTGTTACTACTAAGCTGTCTCGGCTCGTCCCCTGACGTTGACCCCATATAGCCGCAGCGGTATATGGAGGTCAACAGGGCATCGCAATAAAGTTTGTCGTGTTTGATTGGCACGATATAGTCGGGGTACAGGGGAAAGTGCGTGACACGGTGCGGATGTCCCCAGATTAGTGCGAGGTTGTATTTCCCCCAAGATGAGTATATGATCCAAACGTGGATTGACGGGACGCTTAGAAATAGACGCCAAGGATGGATGGTCATAGCAGCAAGTCGCTAAGGAGCTAGGAAGCGGAATACACTTCTGTCGTGAGTCCAGCATCCGGATGCTGCTTAGCCGTTAGGTTAGACTCAGCTGGCGTTTCCTTCGATCACTTGTCATGAGGAAACATGTGTGTACTTCAGATTCACATTCACCTTGGGTTGCCATATGGAATCAGCCACCAAGCTGATGCGGCCGCAGAGGCCTGGACCGTCAAGTTCGAGAAGGCGCCAAGGGAGCGAGGATGAAAGTCAATTTGTTGCCAAGTTGGGTATGGGATCATTTCTGGGTGTATGGCTGGAACGAGATGCACGGCCAAGGATATGGTAGCAGCGGCAAGAGAGGCGGCACGTTGATGTCCTTTAAGTGCGCGCATGCATGGGCGTTTACTCATCGCTTCCCAAGATAGAGAGGTCTATGACTGCGCGACCTGCTCTGTTGGCTGACGCTTGTCTATGAGTAATGGCCAAAGGAAAAAAGTGAGATGTAACTGTCATGACTGACTGCTCGAGGTGGGATGGAAGGTGCTAACTTTGATGATGCTCGCCGAAGCCCGACTTGGGGAAGGTTCTCGATAAGGCGCAAGTTGAAGGCGAAGCTCGATGTGACGGGATTGGGTTATTGTGGCTGTGGCTCGCACTAACAGCCCGACTACGATTCAGCACTTTCCAGCTGGGCTTCTAACAGCTATGCCCCCAACTTCTATTGATTCTTGTTGGTGCAATTCCGTCATCGTCATGGATATCTGGGAAACTGGCACCTTCCTGGAGTTTCAAGTAAGGTCCGGACGATATCCAGATCACAACTCATCTTTCCAGTATGGTGGTGATCAATTAATAGATACTTGGTGTACATCGGACAAACGTCCGAGTGTTTTCCCGCACAGACGATGCAGCCGAGATCTCTCCCGAGCGCCGTCGTTATCTCTGGCCATATGCTGTCTTTAGTCTTTAATGTTACCGAGACCTGTCTTTCGCTGATTGAAATGGGAAGTTGATGACCACAAGGAGTCGTCGGCATATGCAAGCATACACGTATGTAGGTAGACAGACGCACATGCAATGCAGGGCAAGGACGGAGTGCGCCATGCCTCATCACACAGGACAATACGTGGCCGGCTGTCTCTCAATGTTAGTCAAATGTTTGTAATACATCCTTCGTTGCCGTGATGCGACACCGTCAACACGTCAAGATTTTGGTGTGATGCCAAATCGGACAAGCGACGGAACCCGATTGGGCAGGTTCCTGTTTTCCCTTTCTCACTGCCACCCACCCTCCCAAATGTGTATGTAGATAAGGGGATGGATGATACTGTAGTCGAAGGATGATACTGCAGTAGAAGGATCAGCCGAATAGGGTGAAAATGAATCCCAAACATGCCAAAACAATTAAACCAATACCACCCTGATCGACTGACAGCATCCTGTCGTCATTCGTCCGGTCCTTCCAGACGATTGCGACATCAGGACAGTGTCTTGCGTACTCAACCATAGCCAAGAGAAAGACGACGACGACCACGACGACGACAAGGAGGTCAAGTCGGTAAGAATAAGAGTGTTTCAGAGCAAATGCAAGATAAAGTGGTGGGATTCAGCCTGCCCCAATAGCCAGTCTTGCTTTTCTCATTGTCTGTATTGGGTAATGTCGTGCCCACATCGATTGTCGATCTAGCGAAGAGCTTGATGTAAGCCTGGAATCCAAGTGCCGCCTCGGCCTTGATTTGGTATGCCAATTAACATAAATGGATAATGAATGATCTAGCGGGAAACCATAAACGGTGGCCCTGGGGGATCAAATCAATGGGTGTCCAGAAGGTGTCGTCTATTTTTGCGCTTGTGGTACCATTCAGAACGGCTGGATTCGATATGGCGGATGGGGTTGCCCTACCACATTGCCCCGACTCTTCGGCACTAACAAGCGAGCAAACGAGCTACAGGCCCTACCCCTGTTAACAGCTGAGACTCATCCATCGAATATTTATGCGTTTGTAAGAAGCTGGCACACGAGTGGGGGTTTCTGGGGGCACCGTTTAATGAAGGAAGCAAGATGTGTTGGTCGTATTAAGCGGAAACATGCACATCTGCCAGTCTATCGCTATACCACTATACCCTAGGAATAAAACCAAGGAAGAAGAAAAGCAAGACACGAATTTTCCTGCCAAGCAGCCAAGAGGCTGAGGCCTCCCATGAAACAAGAAACTCCTGTAGCACCTCACTCTATCCCAAGGACTCGGCTCTGCCTCTCCTGTCTGCGACCAATCCATGCCGCTGTGCTCTAAACGAATGCGCACTCCTTGCGTCGTACCCTATAGTATTGCGCCCATCTATCCCGCCTCCTCTACTCGTATGGTCATCTAAGCCCGCGAGCTTCCATCTAGGTAACAAGCTCGTATGTAAGCCTCTGCCGCTAGAAAAAAAAACACGCGTGGGATCCTGACCCGTCATGCCTCCGCCATCATTGCGAACCCATTGCTCTCTAGCAGACTGTTTGGTGCAACAAAGCTGAACCCGCCGAACGGGTCATCCTTGTCGTCCTTGGTGGCCATCGCGGCCCAGGGATCCTTGGCCGTAATTACGGGGCTGAGAGACAACTCGGTGAACTCGGGCGCGAAGTTTCTCCGCGAGCTCGGGGTCCGTAATCATGGGCTGGATGGGGGGCTCGACCTCTCTGGCCGCAAGCTTCTTCCAGTCGATCGTGCGGAAGAATCTGTGCTTCTTCAGGGCAACAAGGTCCTTGGGCATGTTGCTGCCAAATCGTTTGGCCGGGTCCTTCCGCAGCAAACGCGTGAGCAGATCCTTGGCATCGGGGCTGAGGAAGCAAGGTAGGACCAGCTTCTGCTTGACGATGTTCTGCTGGATCTTGGCATGGTTTCCACCGCGGAACGGAGGGTTGCCCGTCATCAGATCGAAACCCAGCGCACCAAACGACCACCAGTCAACCGCCTTGCCATACTTCTGTCCCTGCACAACTTCCGGGGCCATATATTCCACCGTCCCCAAGATGGACTTACATCCAGAGTCCTCGTCGAGCGCGACCTTGGACAGTCCGAAGTCTGTCAGCAGAAGATGGCCTTGGGAATCCAAGAGGCAGTTCTCGGGCTTCAAGTCACGGTACACCACCCCGAGCGTCTCGTGCAAGTGCGACAGCGCCAGAGCCATCTCGGCCATGTAGAAGGCAGCGACAGGCTCGGGGAACATCTTCTCGGTGTTGAGGTGAGTGAAGAGTTCGCCGCCCTGCCCATACTCGAGGATGAGATAGAGCTTCTCATGGTCCTGGAAGGCGTAGAAGAGCTTCACAACGAATGGATGTCGGTTCACCGACTCGAGGATCTGTCGCTCCGTCTTCGTCTGCTCGACCAGCTTCTTGTGTACTATGACAGACGCCTTCTTGAACTGCTTCTGGGCGTACAGACGGCCGGTGGAGCGTTGCTTCACGAGCAGCACCGTACCGTAGGTACCCCTTGCCCAGGCAGCGCAGGGGTTCAAAGTCGTCGTTCTGCATTTTACGCTGGACGAGCCCGCCTTCGATGGCGCCAAGCATGGGCTTCTCGCGCACGCTCTCGCTCACGAAATCATGCTCGAGCTGGACCTCGTAGCTCGTCGAGCCGTTGTCGGAGATGTCGTCGTCGCTGCGGTAGAGGACGCTCTGGTGGCTGTTGGTTCTGCTCAGGCGCGTCATGGTACTCGAACGCGAGTCGCAGGTGAGGCTCAATGGGTCTATCTGCAGGCGCAACTTGGCGATGCCGCTGACGGCGGGGGAATTCTGGCCGCGCAAGACGGGAGAACAATTGGCACTGACGACGTCATCAATGCCGATATGTTGCGGCCGAGTGCGGCGCGAAGTCGAAGTCAGTGGCGGCGTCTTGCAGGTGTCCGAGTCCTCGTCTCCGGAGTGCAATGGGGTGTGACCAAAGCCGCGGACGGTGGTAAGCGCAGGTGCCGCCGAAGGGTACAATTTGGACATTTTGGAGGGGGAAGTGCGCTAAAGGCGTCGCGACGGGGCCTGGTCTGTCTATATGATGGAAGTAACGTGGTAGAAATGATGTCTATATTTCTATCGTCTCTATAGAAGCAAGAAGCACTTCAGCCTACCCCGATTCAAGGTAGGTGAGTGCCTCGTCGGCGTTCAGCGTCGGCGCGAGGTTCAAAGAGGAAACCGTGGATTCGCTTCTGTTGTGAAAGGTGCATCTGGCTCCGGGAAAGAAACGATGAAAAGAGAAGGTTCTCTGGGTGTTGTTTATCCTGCATTTGCGCTTGAGTGCTGCGCTTCAAGTGGTGTTGGTTGGTCGTGGTTGTTGTTAATTCACCAAAATGGTGTTGTTGAAGGGAAAGATTCGAAGAATTCAAGCGTGGGCATGGCCCAGGAAAAAGTCAAGTCACTAAAGTGTGCAACCTACACCTTGGCGGCACACATTCTTAGGCTGTTGGTACCTGAGTGATCCGGCATAAAAACAGGGAAATTGGGGTCAGATTACAGCTGCGGCTCGTACTTTTTTTACCTTGTACACACACCCCAGCTCGATCACAAGCCCGAGTTTTTATATCAATTTTTCTTTGTTTCATTATGTCAACTCCAACATACCAGCAATTGGATAGGTCTGGCTCTGGGTAATAACGTGATAAAAATCAAAGTCTTTCCCACTGTAACCACTTACACGAGTTAGAGAGAACCCCTCTAAGTGGGCAAGTCATGCCACCATTTGCCCAAGTCACCAGTTACCGTAATTATACCCTGTATCCGTCACGAGCGAAACTGGCCAATCCCACTGTCCGCATTGCCAGTCGAAATGACCTTTCTTATTTTTAGCCGTCGATCATTTTCGCAGCCTTAAATTCCAGTCAGCTGAATTGAGACACCGGTCACCTATTTGTTCCTCTCGGATTCCTCCTGTCTTGGCAATTAAACTCAGAGTCAGCCCAACACCTGAGGGACTCAAATAGCGGTCTCAAAATCATTATGGGCATAATTCGATAATGCTGATTTAGCGCGCCAAGGCTCGATAGCTCGCATAATCGAATTATGCGGTGATTTTTTCCACCATTTCAAACGAGGGGCCAAGCCACATACCAGCCACTGCGGGCGACCGCGAGCCACATCGGCCATAATCGCCACCGGTCGCATCAGCTTCATTTCCGTCGAAATGGGTATCGAGATAGCCGTGAAAGTTATCTCGTTGCGACAGTGCTGAGTGCATTTCGATAATATTTATAACGGTGCCGGCAATATCAAATGGTGCAGTCAGAAATGCGAGGTGGGAAGAGCGTACGTCAATATAGAGGGGGCCTCGAGAGGTCAATGCATACTATTTCCATTATCGAAATATCGCTGCATTAGCGTATAATTATCCCATAATACGCTATTTTAAATTATACGCACTATGCCCATAATCACGATCGCTAGACTCAAACTTACTGCTGCATGCGTCCAACCTTTAAAAAAGTCAGAGGTTGAGGAGATGAACTTTCTGTCCAAATCTTTCTGAGAAGTCTGCATCGCCATGCCACTTGTGCGACAACCCCTTTCTTAATATCAGGGAGTTCAGGGGTTGCCACGATACACAAGTGCCCGACATGCTGTTACAACTTCGTGGCAGCTCCGAAATCTGATATACGATCAAATTTGAATCCATTCAATCTGGCTCGGTAGGTATCGTACCTACACCGACAAAGAGCATTCGTATATGGTTTGTATGTGTCTCTGTTATAGCTGTTTGTCCGGTAATCGAGTGATCCGTTGATTTGCTTTCTATTGAGATAGCACCTGTAAGCAATTTTATCCAGGGTCATGAAACGTTATCCACCGAACAACAACAACTCAGGGATTGAACTGTACTCAATTAGGTTGGACTTGTTCGCAGTATCGACATAGCGACATATGAATTACCCGATTTTCATATCATAGGTGACGCAAACGCTTGTTCTCCTACTCAACTTATCATGGACCACGAGGTGATATCTCGGGCGTGGTTTGCATGCTGAAACGGCTGACTATGCGTTTTCTGAGCGTTTGATGGTATCTAGCACCTGTATCAACGAACAATCAATTATGTAAGCGCCCGGGCTACGTCTACGAGAAGGACTGGGAACCCCGTTACGTTCGCCGAGCCCGCGGCCAGCTCCGACGGCGTCTTCGCCTGTTGCGAGTCCAAGGAAGGCACTGGCGGAGCAAGTGATGTGTGGGGCTGGGTGGCCGAAAACGAGCCAGCGTTTTTTACCTCGTTACCACCACGCCGCCCTGGGTATTCGGGCCCTTAGTCCACCACATCAGCGAGTCGCTGGGCCTCACGTAAGGTCTCGTGGGCGCCCATGAGAAGGTTAACCCCGCCTTCAACTTCGGCGGGTTCGCCGACGTTCGCGAGGTACGCCCGCGGCCCACATTTGGGGCCCTCGAGGTCCCCAAGGCCAGCGAACAACGTTTCTGGGTGGGGAGTGGGGGCAGAATTCTCTAGTACCAGGCCGCCGTCAACGCGATCCGGGCGCTTGTGCCTGAAGTGCGGAAACCGGATCCCCGAGGGGGAAACCTGATCAGCTCGAGGACGTATGCACGGCGGACGAGTCCTGGGGTTGTGGTATAGATAGAGACCTGGACGAGACGCTCAAGGGTACCTTCGCCCAATGGCCGTTGCCGCTCAGCATCCATCCTTCAATATCTGATCCCGTTTCTCTTGTGTAAGCTGGACATGCATGGGACGCTGAGCTTTCAAATGCAGCACTGGCCGAATCGCTCTTTGTCGTTCTTGATGTTCTCGTCCGGTTCCTGACGTTCACGTTTCTGTGTTCAGGTTGGCCTACAATCAACCGAAGATGCTACCTTTCGTAGCCGGTACCAGAGCCAAGCGCAATCATTTGAGGAATCGCAATATTCCTCGAGATCCAACCCGTCCACTTCCTATAACCATATGAATTTATAATTATAACTCTAGCATGATCATGCACACGTGAGAGGAACCTACCCCCTATGGCCAGCGCCATCTATGTGCTTGTGCCAACAAGCATGAACATGAGCCCTGCTAATTACGCTCGCATACTATACATATTATGCCCTGACAAGACCGGAGGCCCTCAGCAGATAGTTAGAGATCCCAGAGCGATCAGGACCACATAGCTTATAACCTGCCTTACCCTCAACCTACTATGACACTTTGTTTGAAGTCGTTGGCTCATAGACTCATTGCTCAATCTTCCGTTCGAACATGAAGCATCTTGTGTTCGAGGACATTTATCTATGCGCATACTTAGAATCTCGCCACCGCCGTTATGTCTATGTATATACGTAGTCCACCCTGTAGGGGGTTTGAAATCGTGATATCCAGGACCTCAAGAGCGGGTAGATGATAAGCTTTACTTTCCTGTGGCAGGGATAGACCGTAGCAATGACGAACGGTACTTTTTGGTGTGTTTCGCCAGTCGTTGAACATGATTCTTGCGGTGGGATGGGCCCCTGAGCCGTAGATCTGCAGACGAGGCGGTAGGCGTGCTAGGGTAATGGCGTTTGCGTGATAACATATGAGCTGAACCATAGTGAAGATCGTCATTATACAGTGATGTGGGAATTTTAATGCTATTAGTGTCATGTCTCGTAAAGCTCTTGGTATCTTATAGATGGTGTGAACATGCTGCCATGGTGTTGTGTGAGAGTTCGTCTTCATGATGACTCGCAGAGTTCCCGCATCTTATTCATGTTGATTCAGGAGATATGATTTATTTCTATGAGCTTCTGCTGTTTTGCTAGGACCGGATGGGATGACTGCTGAATTACCTACCTCTTGCAGATAAGCTTGATATTGCCTGGATAGAGGTCCTCAAGCAACCATGGGAGACGAGTACGATGATTTCCTCCAAGTAATTGGAATGGAAGCAATTGATCAAGCACGAGGGGTCTTTCAAACCTCGCACGGTAATGCCGTAGTAGTGGTGCCAGGTGATGAGAAGGTGGATAAGCAGGCAAGCAACAGGTCTGCTAGCAGCAGCAGCACGAGTGGTCACCCAGCACCCCCCATAAACAGCCCCAGCCCCCCTCCCTCTTACTGTAACAATCAAATTGAAGGCATTCACAGGTACCTACTTAGGTACCATTTACAGCTTCCCGGCCAATAGGGGAGCTCGGCTAATTGCTGGGAAAACCTCAAAGTAGTCGTTAAAATTACCAATGACTGGACTTTTCTGCAAGCCGAGCGATCCCTCCACTGAAATTGCAACTTGAGGCCAGATGAAATACAACGAGTGGCTCAGCTAGCATCTCCGACAGGCCCCTCTACTGAAGCCTGACTTGAGGAGAAGAGTCGCCAAGGTTCTTTCTCGATCCCGGGTGGTGCCTCACACAGCCAACCTGGGTGCTCTTTTTTGTAGATTTTTTTACCATGCCACATGGTTGGAGAATGCGTTCCTCTAATTTTCATGAGTTTTAACTATTTTTACGGTGTTGTTTTGGCCACAGACGTGTTATTGGGTACGCCCATATCTGGCGTTGGCCGCGATGTTATTTTGGTGTCTCCTAGGTGACCTGCACCCCATACTGTCACCCTACCTCTTCTCTTCCCTGAGCAAGCTGCTTACCCACACCAGTAAATGTGTGCATGTTCAATTGTTTTCGAGATACCTGTTGCCGCTCGAAGCTTCAGGATGGACATGTAATTGCTGTCTGGCCTCAGTACCTTAGGCTCTGTCCACCACTTGCACTTGGAGTTGACTCGCCTCTTCTGGGGGTACAAACTCAACAACTGTGCTCACTACCACCTCTGTCTCATGTTCTATCCGAATACAAATCAACCGAAGTCCTTCTCTCCCACCGCTCGACCCGACTTATGAATATAAGTAGCTACACTCACCACCCCTTGTCAACAACCAACAGCCATCATCTCTCACTACACAGTAGCTGGGGGCACGGGCTCTTAACAACCGAGGAAATTCTAGGCTACACTTCTTCACTGTAAAACCTCTGTCCCAATTACACCAACACATGCTTTTCGTATCTGATGTCATTGGCTATAATGGGCATGCGATATGGCCCAACGGCATCCCCAGCTTTTGGGCGGCCCACACGAATCGCCGCTAAATAATTAGCGGCGATCATCAACACACACACAACCAATGGGCATGTAAGACTTCAACTGTTCTTGGTTTATTTATAGCTATGCTCATCTCGGCAAGAGGATGCTGGACACACTTGTGCCTCATCGAAAGGCCTGGGTCATGTTCCCCTGTACTTGTTCCATCCAAAAGGGCTAGTGTCGTGATGGCCCCTGGTGGACATCTCTTGTATTACAGATCAATGTCTTCTTGATGCGTGCCGAGCCACACATGCATCGGAAAGGCAAGATAAGGTGTATTTGTTCAAATTTTACGAGAAAGTGCACCAAGGGGATCGTGACTGTGTATGCAATCGGCTCGTAGCTAAAGGACTTCCAATAGTCACAGGCGTCAAGCCTGACTCGAAATCACTTGGTATGTAGAGGCAGAAGCACGTTTTAATGCCACCCATACACCTACATGGATAAATAAAGGTCGGGTGCAGCATACCTGATAAGGGTTAATATAAAGACCGACCCTGCTCATAAAATATACGAGCGACCCTACTCTTAGCCTTTCCAATTTCAATTAGGGGTAGCTCGTGGGTTTCATGTTGACATATAGGGTCGTATCGGGTTCTTCAGTTTAGGCATATAACTTCTGTTGTGTGAGTTTTCTTGGAGACGGTGGCGCATCCGAGCATTCCAATTCATACGATCTATTAGGGGGGAAAGTCGTGATCCGACTTAAGTTGTCTTAACACCCCCATGTTCTGTTTGTTCCCGCGGTTATGACACCAAAGCAAACTGGTGTACGAGGGGCGGTAGTGACCAACGCAATGCAACATGTCAGCTTTTGACTACGGCGAAAACATTGACTAAAGGGCAAAAGGGCAGTCAAGTCAGCTGGGGTAATACACGCGGCAACGAAGACTCGGTGTGGATATCTTTGAGGTAGTTGTTTGATCTCGTTAGAATCATCGGAAGCCTCTTGGCCCTTGTATCAGCTACGATAGCTCCCCGTGTAATAGAAGGGTTAGGCAAGGAAAGAAGGCGAGTGGACGTGTAGAAGACGACGAACTGAGCATGGCAGAGGACCTGCTCACTTTGGTTCTCAACACCCTGTTCATGGCGCGAAATTGATAGAGATAGACGACCAGTACCCGGTCTCATTCAAGATTGATCTGAGAAATTGGTGCGTACGATCAATTCATTGATAGGGGCGCACCTCCCGGCCATCCAGTACAAGCCTATCTTGGTTCAGTGAGACATTTGGTACTATAAGAGTGGCTAAGGCAGATGAAGTTCAGGACTGAACCGCATGCACACACGTATGGCTAAGATGCGTTGTTCTTCATCGTGGCACTATGTATACCTACATGTTTATAGCAGCTAAAAGCAGGCGCGGAACGTTTTAGGGCGAGTGGCCAGTTGGTGGCAGGCACATTTCAAGCATTGATCCGGGGCTTCGTGCCCTTTACTGACACTGACTGGATCGGTTTCTTTCTTGGCCCTATGCGGAAAACCAACTTTTCACAGAAGGGAAAAGACAAGATTTGGTTGTGGCCAATAGCTTCGAAGACCTGATCACACCGTCAAGTCAAGTCGGGGAATACAATAGCGGTGTGAACTGGGCCGTCATCATCAAGGCATATCTGAGGGCCAAGGGCAATCTAGTCCGGTAACACGGTGAGGCCTGATTAGTATCGACAATGCGTAGTCCAGTTGATGCGACTGCCAGGAGCCTAGATGCCAGAAAAGATAAACAATAATATCAGCTAACGTACTCCATGTTAACACTCGGATCTCAAAGTGAGGGGACTTCCCCAGACCCCAATACCCGGTACAGACCCACTTGCGAGGCGGTCGTGATCATGCACTTGTAAGTAGTAGCTATCAGTAGACCGGGGAAAACAGAACAACACTTAATGAGTCACCAAGCTCATCAAGATCAGTGTGTGTTTATTTCAAAGAGGTCAAGTCTGACGGGAACTAGATAAAGGGTTCCGAAGGAATGGATGACAACATGAAGGCCTGCTGACCGCTAGAGCAGGCCTTGTTTTAGCCAACCTCCGTCATGGACCTAGCTGGATGACGCTATGGCTGGCTGCTCGTGCTCGTGTAACCGACAGTAGTAAAGTGTAATAGCTCCTAATGAATTGGCTGAAGATGCTCAAGTATCGCTGATATCATGGAGTGTTCATGCAAATACATTTGACGAATTGGACTCGATCCAAAACCGCATGAAGTCCAATCTCGAGGGGCTATCGGCAAGCAACAAAAGTTGAGTGCGGTTGATTCATTCACGTGACCGAGTCTTGGCATTGAAAAGTTGGAGACGTTGGAAGGTCCAAGCTTCTTCTCCAGGTTGTGCAGGAGCCACGAGCTGAGAGCTTTTGCTGGGCAAAGCGGGCTGGGTCACTCACTGTATGGGCAAAAGCAGGAAGGCCGTCCGTCCAATTTTCGCCGAAGCGCCGAGCAGCCGCAAAAACCTCAACCTACCACCTCACCTCCAACCAATCCCGCCCATCATCACCACCATCCCACACTTCTAACGACGACACCGTCGACCACCTGTCAATTGAGCATATCCGTCTCTCCTCCATCGATCAAAATGCTCTTCCAACTCAGACCCTCGGTATGTCAATGGCAATGCCCGCTTCAAATCAATTGAAGACTACCTTCGAAAGAGACACTAACCAGGTTTTTTTTTCCGTCGCTCTACAGACTGCCAGGTCGGCCGCCAGTGCCGTCACGCGTGTCGCCCGGGTCAACGCCACCAGAACATTCATCGCCCCTACTGTTTCGCGACGAGGTACGTTTGGAATTGCGAATCTTGTCTTTCTTGATAGGGAAATGGAGCACCAATTGAGGATGCGTATCGGAACGAATGGACGACATCATAGGGCTCGGAAGTCAAGTGCTTCTAATACCGAGCTCCGTGTTGTCGAAATCAAAATTTGGTCGCCATTTGCAACACCCAGCATCACAGCAGATCTATCAATCCCTCGACTATACTGTTTCCATTTCAGCGAGCCCAGCGACAACCATATCTTCATTCAATCCCAGTCCGGCACATGTGTGGCAAAAACCCGGCCAATTTTCTGCAGACACAGCTTGACTAACACCTAACTTTCCGCATAGCCGACTTCGTCCAAGAACTCTACCTCAAGGAGCTCAAGGCCTACAAGCCCACCCCCGTCAAGGACTCAGATGCCGTTGGTCAGGTCGCCACATTCTCCGCCCCCAAGACTCCCAAGTCCCCCGAGGAGGCCGACCTCGCCAGCAACCTGAAGGACTACGAGAACATGGCCGTCGAGGTTGAGGGCCAAGAGACTGTTACCCCTGGCTCCGCCGCGCCCGTCGTCGAGGACTGGCTCGTCGAGGAGGAGGAGGAGACCGCCCACCACTAAACTGGAGACACCCATGCACAACATTGCCGATCAAGTCGAGCACTTACACGCTGGGGAATCCGAAATGGTGAGTGGTTTGCATGCATAGAGAGCGAACATGGTTCTTTAGACGGTACGAAACGGGGGAAGACAAGCTGATCGAATAATACGATCAAATGTGTTTCGATGGCAAAGCCAATATAACAACGGCCGCATGGCGGCGGGGGCGAGCTGCGAAGGCAGGCAGGCATGAAGAGGATGATGTCTTTTGGGGGAAGGGAAAAGAAGTGTAATCCTTGTACATTTACTCTAGGATCGCTGTTGCTGAATCCGACATGACACCAACTTCTGGTACTCTTATGCCAACTGTTCCAAACGTGATCTTCTTGAGATAACAGTACAAGTGTGACAAACTTGCTTCAGGGATGAATATAAGGCCATGTCCCAACCTTCGAACGGCGAGGTAATTCTAGCTTCGGAATGCCATGTACGCTGATACTAGTACATCCATTGAGGGGGTTACATGATGCTGAAGTTCTCCGTTTGCAGACCTCGGCAATCAGAAAAACACGCAGGATTGGGCAAGTCGATTGTGAGAGGGGGAAGGGATGGAAGGATGAAATGAGTACTTCATCGGTGGTCCAAATCCAAGATGAGAGATGTCACAGCTCGCGGCTCTCAGCGCAGAAGCCCCAGACCAGCCTGGCCCTGACCGTGTGGTTGTGGCAGGGGAAAAGGGCAATTGGCTCTACATCAGCGCATTGGATCTCGATTTGACCAACTTCTCAAGCTCGCCACGAGAGAAGAAGAGCTCGCGTCATCTGTGTGTGTGCATGATTGATATCTCTCCTGGTTGGAAAACTTGGATTGGACAATTTCCCGGTCTCGAGGCTGTACCATCTCAGACCACAGGCTGCTCCTGAAAGCCACTGCTGTGCCTACAGTGAGTGGATTTGGATATTGGATGAGGGGAGAAAGCCAAGAAAGGGGAACGAAACGATCCTGGACTGGCTGTGCCCCTTAACCAGAGAGAGAGAGAAGTATGTTAACATAAGCTTCCCCTTTCTCTTTCTCCCCAAGGTACTGGATTTTCCTAGCCTCCCATAAAGAATAAGGAAGAGTACTACTGTCATCTAAGACCCGAACGAGTTTCCTGGCTCCTTCTTCTTCTTCTCAGGTCTCATATCACTTCCATTTTTCCTTCTCTTCCATTTCCCTTCTGCAGCCGACGAGAGGGGCGCGGAATGCTGCTGCTCTCTTCTTCGTTTACCGTGTCTGGTTTCATGGCGGGGGAATCCCCCCCGCCCCCGAAGGGTGGCAAAGGAGGAAGACGGGGGAAGAGACAGGGCCGTCTTCCCCAGTGACACTGGCTGTGTGATAGTCATTCGCTTGATTTACCAGGTAAATAGAAATCAGAAGGGGGCGGGGAGAAGCAACCGTGCGAATACTCGTCTAGCTAGCTAGACCCTCGTGCGTATGCATCGTCATATCCGGGGTTGTTGTGCCAATCCTACCATTGCAAGCATACCCCTCCCCCCTTTCCACTCTTCTCTCCTCCTTCTCCTCCTCCAGCTATTCTTGTCCCATTCTCGCCCACTGATTGTTCAAAAGTCATTCCTTCTGTTTCGAAGGAACTGATCGCCCATACTTTAGGTATCTAGAGCTCAATTTCGTTGTAGTAGAGGGTACCAGTCAATATCTGCTAATGGCACTGCATCACCAAGTGACAAAGGAATTAATTGTTCAGGCACAGTCGAGATTCTCTCGAGCAACAGTGTACGATGTCTGTCAACTTGACAAACCGTCAAAGTTGATTCACTACACGTATTGATTGCTGGCTACCAAGATAATGGTATTAATAACCTAAGCTTCTGTTCTAGCATCTTCACTTCGCCACATGTACATGATTAATTTGCATTGATTGAGTAAGTAGTATGATCTTGATATTATGTATATTTTACTATCTATCAAGAACTTGTTAGGCGAATCCACCAGGTGCCATACCATGGGCGCTTTAACTCTAGGTCACACTGTTCAACAATCTGTCAGATGGCGGCCCGTGTCAGGCCAGAGCCATAGGTCTCCCAGCGGCGCCACCGGTTCCGACGCTGGAGACAGCATCGCTTCTCAAAGTCATGTACGTTGAGAATTTGGCCTGAAGAAATAGAGGTGCACTTTCGACGGGGTTCAAGGACCCAGGCACTAACGAAAAGGGCGAGCATGGCCAGGCAGAAACTGCCTGCCAACACAATCCTGCATTTCAACATCTTTGCCATGAAATGTTTTTTCTTCTTTGCTTGTGTAGCATTCTGTATGTGCCATTATTCCTCATATTTGCAAGACCTAACGCCTTTCAACCTTTACACCATCCACTGGTGGCTGTGCTATACCCCATGCAACAATAGCCGGCTGATGCAATGATGCAGATCGTTATGAAATTTTCTTATCACACACTGACTGCTGGAAGAACGTGAAGGAGCGTTGACAAACCAAGACCCGCCCCCTAAAACCAAATCAGGTTGCATGGATATAGATAGGCCTAGTAGCCCCTCACATATCGAAATGCGAATTACCAAAAGGCTCGTCGTGTCCTCCAGTCTTTACAATGCCGCTCATGCGATTGTTTGCTTTTCGAAGTTCATGTTCGTCGAGGTCGTCCCAGTCATTATCTCGACGGTCGGCATCCATTTCGTCATCATCGTAGCGTCCACCGAAGTGGTCGTCCAACGCGTTCTCGTCAACAAAGGTGAAGCCCTGGAAGTTGGCTTGTGTTGTAGGAGAAAGCGGTGTTGAGTTCGCAAAGCCCGTCGAGAGTGCGTGGGCTCTTTCGTTAAGGGAACCAGCCTGGCCCAGTGCGTTTGTGAACTCGGGGTCGAAATAAGACACATCCGTCTCCGACTTCAACTTGGGCTTGAAGGGCGGGGTGATCAGCTTCTTAGACAAGGCCTCCCAGTCGACATCAGCAAAGAAGGGGTGTCGCTTCAACTCCTGCGCGTCCTCAACGGCCCCAAGACGGTGCTTGGGGTTCCTGTTCAACAGCCCCTTCACGAAATTCCTGCCCTCCTGCGACAGAGTATCTCGGGGGAACCGAACTTTGCCAAATGCAATGTTCTTGTACATTTGTTGGGTATCCTCCGCATAAAAGGGACTCCAGCCACAGCACATCTCAAACACCAAGACGCCCAACGACCAGAAGTCCACCATCTTGGTATATCCAGCCTCGTCCAAAAGAACCTCGGGCGCCAAATACTCGGTGGTTCCACAAAAAGTGTTTGTCGTGTCATTCTTGGTCAAGTTGGCTTTCGAAAGACCGAAATCGCAAAGGGCGATGTGTCCGTTGGCGTCCAGCAGGATGTTTTCAGGCTTGAGATCGCGGTACACAATATCGTTCTTGTGAAGATGTTCAATGGCCAAGATTAGCTCGGCAATATAAAACTTGGCCCTCTTTTCGTCAAACCGGCCTTCTTTCTGTAGATGCCAGAATAACTCGCCTCCAGACATGTAGTCGGTGACCAGGAAAAGATCCCCAGAAGTCTGGAACGAGAATTTAAGTCCCACGATGAAGGGCGATTCCGACATGGCCGTTCGCACCAAAATGTTCCTCTCGCCGACGGTGTGCGCAACCTCTTTCTTTTGCACAATGACCTTCTTTGACAAGACTTTCATTGCGTAAATGCGACTCGAGTCCTTCTTCCGTACTTGATAAACTTGTCCGAATGTGCCCTTGCCAATCAGCCTGAGAATCTGGAAGTCTTCAGGTCCGTAGTGCTTCCTGTCTTCGGAATGCTGGAAAATGGTTTCAACGTAGATTTCACCCGTGGGCGCATTTTCTTCCATGGTGTCGGCATGGCCCTTCAATGGGAACCATCCTCTGACAGGGATCTCCTTTGTGGCCTGGAAATCGACATGTCCCAAGAGATCCTCCCCATTTGCACCATGGTCATATATCGAGACGTCAACCGACATGTCCGTGTCCACAACATCACTGTAAAATGTTAGTTGACCTGCACCACCAAGGTTAGCGCTGGAATAGACTTACAAAAGTGCCTGGGCATCCCATTTCGGGCTGGTAAATGATCGTCTCGGGCGATTTCGGAGTGTATGCGACTCAGACATGCTCGTGCTACTGCTTTGCCGACTTTTCATAGGAATGGCCATCGGGCGACCGGAATCGCTGGTTTGTCTCTGAATTGGGACGCCTCCTGGTCCAGGCGGGGGTGCGTTCGCATCGTCCTCATCCTCAAAAGTTCTTGGGCCTGGTGATATAAGCTCATTGCGCTGGAAGACGGCCACAACGTATGGGTCTCGGCTCTTGCGCAGGCCTCGACCTTCCAAGATTTTGATAATCAGTTTTCCCTTCTGCGTAGCGAGCCCAGAGCTGCCGCTACCTCCGCTCTTCTCAGATACGGGGGTCGCGCGACCACTGGCTGCCTCCACCACATCCCCATTGCTCTGCGACTGAGAGCTTGGTGAGCGCGACGACTCAGTCTGCTCAGGCTTAGCCGGGGGCGGTTGTGTGGAAGAGAGCGCTCGCGTGGGCGTGGAAGGGCCACTCTTATTCGCGGCAACATTTGTTAGCTTCTTAAGCCGATCAACAGAAACGGACTTGGATGAAAGAGGACCAGCAGAATCCAAAGAAGGGCGGGATCCGGAAGGAGAACTGGGGGTAGTGGTGTTGGTGGTGGTAGAATCAACGCAGCCGCTGGGGTTGGACAAGTGGGTCGCATGGACAGTAGAGGCGGTGACGACATTGGTAAGAGGGCTGGCCAAACTCGCTCTGCGGGACTGCATCTGTGCAAGTTCCGAGATCGACTTCTTCTGGCTTGAGTGGGCTTGGGAACCAATATCAAAGCTGCCTCTCGATGACACACCCCCGGCATCACTGCCCACCTCACCCAGCCTCACGCCCGTCTCCGATGGGGTTTTGGAACAGGGCGGCGTTGGGTAAGGATTGGTTTGTGAATGGGAGGCTACCGGCTGTGAGGACTCGGGTTCTGCCGGCGGCGTCACCCTTTCATGAGGTAGGAGAGGTAACCCGTCGGAGGCGGAGTCCTTGTCATCTGTGCTGGGCAGTGGTTCCGGCAGAGTGGTCTTCTTATCGGCATCCTTCTCTTCCTGATGCGAGGCAGGAGATGCGTCTTCAGTTTCTCGTGCTCGGGTGATGGAGGGCGTACGAGAAAAGAAATTCAGAGAGGAAGAACCAACCTGGCTGAAATAACTCATGATACCCGGCAGCCTCTTGTCCTGTAGGTCAGGCTGTGGTGTTGCAATGCCTGACCGGGGAGTATCAGACCCTATCTGGTCCCCACTTTCCTCATCTCCCGTGCTTTGCCTGGATTTATCGTTAGAGCCAGCCATGTTGACGAAGTTGCTTTTCGGCAACGAGAACAGTGTGACCAAAGTGTGATGTTTCAGTGCTGCAGGACTAGAGACATGCAGATGGGAATGGGTCGTGAGATGGGCGGCAAAGGGGATAAAAACAACAGTAGTACTGTCAACGCTAAAGCGAGCCAGACGAAGAGAGCGAAAGTTAGGGTGGCTTTCGGATCAGGAGCATCTCAAAACAGCAGAGTTCGCAGTATGAGAAGTCGCTCATCCCTGGGTCACCACGATGCAAATGATGATGTAGTGAGAAAAAATAGGACAAGAGAACGTATGAGAGCCAGCACTTGCTGTATGGGAAAATGGGACATGTCACACAAGATTTTGCTCCGAGAATTTGAAGTGAACCAGGGCTTTCAGAAGAGCAAATCCATGTGAAGAGCCATGTGGTGGAAGCGTTAAAAGTGGGGGGTGTATCGCGAAAGTCTCATTGTGAAGGTCGGTATGGGTGGGGAGAGAGCCCAATAGCCAGACAAGCGCATTTGCCCTGCAGCCTTTTTTGGAGGGGGGTGGGATTGATTGAGGGAGAGAGCTGTTTAGGTGACGCCGGGCGGCGAGTCAGACCCTCTCTCTCATCAGCCCCCGGGGGCAAGCAGCCTACTCTGACCGGGCTTGGTTCGCTGGGAAAGGCCATGGCTGAACCCGCCGTCCCATGTAAGTTGGGAGTAGTAATGCTCTGCTTGCTTTCTGCCCATGGACTCTCTCTCTCTCTATAGCCCCATTGCGCGCCTATCGTGGCCAGGCGCCCTGACAGGGCATCGACCCAACGATGCCATGTTCAAAACGCACTGCGCCCAACCCCCGTTGTGCCAGCGAGGGCCACAGTGGCCGGTCGTCATGCAATGCCCAGCACCAGCAGCTTCATCGTTGCAGGCACTTGCCTGACTCGAAGCGGAGCCCTGCCATGTAATGAAAGGCCGAGATGGGTACTCCTAGTGAAGGCGCCAAAACGGACCGCTTGAGTCGCTTCGGTACAAGGTGTAAACAGGCTACTGCTACTACTACTACTGCCCCTCGCTCGTGAAATCTGCAACCCAGGGTCGGAGTCTTGGGGAAGATCAGGGTCCATCTCTGGACGCAAATCTGGCACTGGCATCCGCCGGGACCGCGGCAAAGAAACATGGCTAAATGGGAAGGAGAGCAAGAGCAAACACGTGTAATAGGAGGGCAGAGGCCGGCGATGGGGCCCTCGCAGGTTTGATAAAAGACCGATAAGGGAATATGCAACAAGTTAAAAAAAAAATGGCTCGACTTGTGAAGCAGCCATTGCATGGGATAGCGGAGCGAAGAAAAAGGCCCGTAATGAACGATATGGGGAGGGCGGATGCAAGGAAGTGAAGAAGTGGAAATTGATGTGCTTACTTTGACATCATCGCCTGAGTTGCCCGCCGAAGCAGGTCGTAGCCACCATCGGCACCAGACATTGTTTGCGGCGAGCGAGAGGGAGGGTTCGTTTCTTGTCGCCCAATGCCAGGTCCGCAGGTGAACGGGGGTGGAAAGATCCGGGGTTGGCGATTGCGATTAGATGAGGCAGGTCGATAGTCGTCGCCTAAAACGAAAGGATGCTTTGCTGAGATTTGTTGGTGATCGTTGTTGCTGTAGTCGTTGTTTGGCGGGTGTGGTTTGGTGGTTGGTGTGTGTGTGTGCGAGTTGCAGGTGATATTGAAGATGAGATGGGTTGAGTGCTGCTGTTACTTGCTGCGGTTGCGGGCGTAGGGGGAGGACTGATTTTTGGTACGAGGTGAGGGGGGCGGATTTGGTAGAGGCTGGTTTGCTCTGATGGGATGGTTTTGATGACTGATGGAGATCGTAAGTGGGCAGGCAAGGAAGAAAAAAGTGAGGGTCTCTCTGGGTGCACAATTGTTGGCAGGAACAACAGCAATTGTAGGTAAGGACTAGCAGCTAAAGGAGAGACACCACACAAAACCCACCATACACATCAGAAAGATAGCAGGGGATAAGTGGATTGGCTCTCTGGTTTGCTGGTTCTGCTCGCACTCTCTCTCTCTCTCTCTCTCTTGTATCGGTCTCCTGTCGACCTGTCTCTCTCTGTTAGGCTCTAACTTCGCTGAATGCCAGGTCCAATGGCAGCTTCATCCGGCGTCTGTCTTGTTCTTCACGACCTTCCGGAGACGAATAGAATTGATTGTACGGTCTGTAATGGCGGAGGAGAGAAGGGGTCGAGGTGGGCTAGGTACTGGGCAGAGACAGGACAGACCCAAAAGAAGAAGCAAGCCTAGTGGCTGGGTTCGCCCGTACGGCGGGGCCTCAGCTCCGTAGTGAGGTAATTCAGTCAAATCGTGCAGCACTGGATGAGGGTCTTCGATTGATGCGAGAACAGGCTTCTTCTGCTTCCAAGTCCAGGGCCCTCTTTAAAACTAGCTGGCTCTTTAGATACCGTATTCTGCCGAAGTCGAACCCCGAAAAAGCAATTCCGTGCGTCGTGATTTGATATAAGCCGCCAGCCAGGTGGACTATGCTCGATTACTGTAAGTAATCCACCCCACCAACCTAGACCTGACACTGGGTAATCGGCTCCCCCTACTGGCCTTTCTACACTGCGTTAGAGCGTGGCAGTATAGTAAGTGACAAGTGAGTAGCTTCGAGTAAGTTGTTTCTAGCTTATTTCGAGACGGCTTCTTTTTTTTACTTTTTCAGTATTAGATTAAAGCCTTGGAGCAGTGAGGGTCCTGTCTGCTAAGGAGAAACGAAACGTTGGTAAGTCCTAACGGAGACAGCAGACAAGTGTATATTCATGGCCAAAAAAAGGGATTGATCGACAGTGGGGGGCCCTTAACTGGAGCTGAGAATATACACGGACATGCCTGGGTGGGCGCCGCTACCAGTGTGTAAGTATCGGCATGGCCTAGACGCCGAGGGATACATCCGAACGGAATCAAGGGACAGGCAGCCAGATGAAACAAGAGAGACTTGTTGATTTTTTACCGATTAACGATGACGATGAGATACGGACAAATACGGACAGGATGAGATAAGTCATGCTAATCTGTACCGTGGAAAAATATGGCGTCTTGAGTTCCGCCACAGCAGATCCGTCCTTAAAATAATGTGCGTATGCCGTGCACCGGCGACCGCATCAGTGGACTAGAAATGCTGGGACCCGTTCGTTGGTGATGGGAAGCAATACCAGTTGCCAGTCTGCCAGTATTGCTTTCAACGATTGATTGTAAGACGGGGTGGGCGGACGGTATGTGGAGCAGCAGGCAGATCGTGGCTACTAGGCTTTTAGCAGCGGGCAAGCGATCGATCTTTTTTAATAAGGATGTGCCGGGGGAATGATGATGATGATGATGATGTACTTCGCACCAAGGGCAGAATAAAGCGGCATCAACGCCCGCTCTTCTCGGTTGTTGCACCGTCGACGTACAACCGCGGGCATGGATGTATGCAAAGTAAGTACATGCGTACTCGTACATACATTTGACATGATATGACGGGATACAGTTGAATAAAGCTGCTGTGAGATGAACTTCAGATGAGGCGGCCTGGGTGCCGAGCCGCTTAGAAGGGACAGAAGGGACGAGATCCGGGAAAAGGGTCTTTCTGATCTCTCTCTCCCTTGACTAAAAAAGCCCAGCTTGACTCCAAACGGAGCCAGAGGAATTGGGGTCCGTCCGTAATCAGACCATCAGATTGAGATCAAATAACCAAGGGGTCTGTCTTATTATGCCCAGGTTTATGACAGATGATAGGTAGAGAATACCCGAGCAGTACCGTCAGGACGTTTTGAAAAGTGACGAACACAGTCAGCCACAGCCCATATCAATCCCGATGCAATAAAGGGCCTCCAGCTACCAATTCTTCATGCACGTGTACTTCATATAGCTAGTCCCCTCGCTCGTGATACCGGATCGGGCAGCTCTATCGGTCTAAGTTATGTAGGTAGGTAGGTCGTCGCTACATAAGTATTCTCATGATCAAGGAGGCTTTGAGGGACACCCCCGTGCTACCTACCAACTACCTGGGGGCAAGCAAAGGCACAATCTTGGTTTATTTTTAATGCCTTCGCCTTTTCTACCCTCCCACATCGATGTTCGAATCTGGCAACTCCTCGATCAAACAGCCCAGCGAGCTAGACCGATGCCCTGAGACCCTACCTACCTGCACCTCCTGCACCCCCAACTTCATTCCGGCGGCCCCTTATCGGACATATACACGACGTGGTTTCCGACGTTTGGGGCCAGAAAAAAAAAAGGGGGGGGGGTTTGGGTTTGGGGTTTCTCACCGTCTCACGCAACCTTATCGGACTTGTTGATGGAAGCGGCTCTTCTTTCGCCGCTCCCCCTGCGTCGTATGTGTGCTGTACTTTGGGGCCGGCCCAACACCAACTGATTGCTGAGTCGTGACGAAGATGTGACGCCCGTCCGGTGACGTGATCACTCGCAGTAGTTATGTAGTAATAGTAGTAGTAGTAGGTAGTAGCAGCAGCAGCATATCATTAGGGGCCCCGGCCACCAGCCAGCCAGCCGGTCTGTCTGCCCAACTCGTGGCCGCCTAGAGGGAGGATCCGAATCACGACACGACACGACACGACAGGTATTGGGTTCGGGTTACCTGACTAACCTACTTAGTATTCGGTTGATGGTATTACCGTATTTGGCGTGTATGCTTTTTTGTCGCATGTCTCACCCGCACTTGTTTCAATTCACAGTTTTCGATCGCCCAACGGAAGGCTGCCGAGGAACCAAGCAAGTCATCAGCCGCAAGTTACTTGCTGCCGGAAAAAGGTTATGTTGGACGCTGCGGAATCGGCGGGGGGCCATCTCTCTCTTTGTGCTGCACATTCAGCTTGCACCTTGCCAAGCCTCTTTCCCACCTACGTAACATTCCATCGCGCATACCGTTCGATCAGTGCATTACGCATCCCGGACAGTTTGTGAGTTGCTGGTTGCAGTTTGTAGCCTGGATGTATTGTCGCAGTCGAACAGCAGTGTGCCATTACGTGCGATATAAATAAGTCCACATATAGGTCGATTGGCTTTACGTTCGCTACAATGGCTGGACGTATCACTTTCTCGTAGCATTGGGGTCCGGCTTCTGTGACATGCACACCGCCATAATCAATGAGTGGATATGCTTCGATCCGCAAAGCCGGAAGCAAAGTCGAGATCTCAAGAAGTGATATTGCAGGCAACCCATGGCTATATCGGAATATAAAAACTACCTATGGCGGTAGGAATAACCACGACGATGACAAAAACCAGGCTGTTTCCGGTATTGTCAATTAATTAATTACAGTTAATTAACCCCCTCGATGCCCTGATTCCTCAGGTAACTTGGCCATCAATCCGATATGATCTGGGCTCGTCAGTGGAAACTCTGCTGAGTCATCATCCCTCGCCATCGCAAGAGCGAGTCAGCGCCAATCCTTTGATTTGGAAACCCGACCAACCATTGGACGATTCACATGCCAATACAGTAGTCACACACGCCGGGTAGCAGAGAATGCTTCTGGAATTTCTGTCAAGGCAGGCCTAAGGGGGGGGGGGCCGGGGGGACGGTTTCTCGGGTAGCATCGAACATGTGTTGTCGTTCGGTCGTCAGTCAATACTCCTCGTGTCGGTCTGCGACTATCAGCTCAGAGCCACGAAGCAGTCGAACGACATGGGCCGATCTAGAATGCTTGTTTCCCTCAAATCTTTCCCCATATGACCGGGCATCGTTGTCGAGTAGCCAAAAATGTTACCAACCCAGTACCCGTCAGCAGGTAAATCTGCTTCTTTCAGGCGGTCGGGCCAATGTGTCGGGAACGCTCTCTCCCACCTTTCTTCTCCTGGGGCCACGAACCAACCACCCGCCTTCTTCATCTCCCCCAGTTCTGTCTCCCTGTTCCACCCCGGATTTTCATCGTGCACGCTCCACACACACACTGACACTCTTTCGCCGTTTTCCTGACACACCGCGCACGAGGGCCGAGGCGAAGCTGGAGAAGCGACTTGGATGAAACCGCCTGCGCTTACCGCCGTGCATGTCTAGGCCGATCCTAACTGACGGGTCAGACCTGTTCGCATCTGGACTTTTCCTGCGAATGCTAACGTAATCTGCAACCCAAGAGTCGGGGTCCAGCAATGAACGCCCCCTTACTGTGAGAGGTGCAGGAGCATGACTACTTGTTTGTCAGTATGGCTTAGAAGGCAGTAATATGACGATGGTGAAGTCCATGGAAACGCAAATGATGGTCCAGCGGAACCTGAGTATACAGTCAGTCATTGTGCACACTCTGGAAGGGTTCCCAACTCGGCTCGCCGTTGTCCATTCCGCTGATTGACCATGAGGACCTTATACAAGGGAGATGTTTCGAGCTGACAAGGTCCATCTCATGCGAGAATACAGTATCATTTGCGGAGACCGCTTCTGGCATCAAGTCTCATCCTAGAGGATACGGTATCATTCACGGACACAGCTTCAGGCATTAAGTTCATATGATGACAACATATCAGCAAAAGCAATGCATTGTTCGAGTGAATCTATGTAATATCCTCCTCGGAGCCTCGAAACCAATGGAGGCAATTCATCATCATCATCATCATCATCATCGGCAGTAGTGAAATGGACCTAGAATAGGTCTTCACCACTGTGTCCAACCAAAAAAAGGGGGTATCGTGCAAAAACCAAATCGAACGTCCGGAAGAAGGAAAGTGCAGTCGTCCATGACCAGGTGTCCAGTCATATAGCGAAATTGTGTGTGTTTGTTCGTCGACATTCATCATCCTACTCCCCTGCCATCCAATGTTGCGTCCTCGTAACGAGGAGCCTGTTTCGCAACCGATGACACCAAACAACTGAAGCATGGGAAGGAGTAGAGCAGCCAGCCAGGCTCACTCGAGATCGGCAATGCCGTCAAGTTGAGTTAAGCCACCAGCTTAACGATGCGCGACGGCGTGGTGTCTCTGCTTGGTACGCTTGATCAGGGGCTTGTCGTCATCGGAGGACGAGGACATATCGCCAGCAGCAGAAGGCTTCCAGGTGCTGTTATACAGATCTTTGCGCTTGCGGGTCGCCTTGGTCGCCTGCTTGGCGAGAGGCGTAGGGGCAGGAGTCGACACCGAGGGCATGGAGATGTATGCTGCGATCATCTGCTTGTCCTCCTCCTTGAACATCTCGACCAGGCCGGGGCTCAAGTTAGCACCGAGGATTTGAGTGTTCGAGTTGGGAGACACAAACTCCGGGCTTGAACATCCTGTACGAAGCGGCGGCGAGTGTCCCAGCGTGGCCGAACGGTCGAAATGAGGAGAGAAATCTTCGGCGGCGAGGGTGGACGAAGCAGCAGCAGCCGGGGTCGGAGTCGGGGTCGCAGACCAGAGCTCCTCATAGTAAACGGTCTCGCTACCAGGAGAAGTCAACGTGATAGACTTCTGGCGCCGGGGCTTGGACTTGGGCTCACACTCGGCGGCGGCGGCGGCGGCGGCAACCAATGCGTCCGACGCCTTCTGTCCGTTCACCCGAGCCTCGATGAGTACGTACTCGCCCTTGGACGCGTACTTCTTGATGGCGGGGAGATACGGTCGGAGCTCCTCGCGGCCCTGGTGGGACTGGTAGTAGGCACGACGTTCGGCAGCACCTTCCTGGTTGAAGTCCTCGTCGTCAATCTGGGGGAAGCCACGGAAAGCATTGGCCCGCCTAACAATTTCGGGCATGTTCCCATCATAGAATTCCTCAAGTAGCCACCTGTGATACATGAATTCGGGGATTAGTTGACTTGTATCTATACATAATTGGGTGACAGGAGATGGGTTAGGGAGCAGTTGCGGGCTCAATGTGTTCATGTGGCGCGCAGTCGTGAAGGAACACTTACTCATAGTACTTGGTCATGTCATCACCACCATCCCACAAGAGGTTGGGGGCTACGGCCATGAGCTCATCTGAAGGAAGCGAGTTCACGATACTATCCATCAAGAGCTTGAGGTTTGCCTCTTTGTCCTTGGCATTCTTCTTCTCAATTGCCTTTAATCGTCGAGCTTCGGATTCGGTCTGGCTGTTATTCTTCTTGCCCAGACTGGTCTTGGGCAGATTGGTTCTCACAAACTGCGTCTTGATCTCATTGGGATGGCCCTGCATTTTCTTGGCGAAATCGATCTCCTGTGATCGGCGAGTCAGTCAGGCAAAGAAGAAGAAAAACAAAGAAAAAAGTTCGCGAAACAGAAAGACGAGCGAGCCTCCCTGGCTTGTAAGACGGTTGTCACTTACCTTGGCACCTGGACCGCCATGACGACGATGAGAGGGAGGCGGCGAAGGGTAGGAATTCTGATGCTTCTTCGGACGTCGCTCCTCTTTGGAGGGAGGTGTACTGAGAATGATGGACTCGTACTTGCGCTTCGGCGTGAAAGATGCCATCTTGAGGATGTGTTTGTAGCTGTGACCTTTTGTTGGGTGTGCTGTAGGGTTGCAAGATTTGCTGATGGTTGAAGTGAAGATACGATGTTGATGGAAATAGAGAAATGACAAATTGGTTTGTGTGATGGATGAAGGAAAGAGAGGGAGAGATAGGGAGAGGGAGAGGGAGGATGTATGCGTTCGTACTTGAATATTTCCAAGTTGTGGTGGAAGGATGGAGATGGGTTGATGAGGTTGGGGTGAATACAAGAACAGGATGATGGTTATGGGCAACTGGATAGTTAATTATGCACATGAAGTTTTCTGTGAAGGCTTGATTGTACTGTCCTCTTGATTTTGGCAGTTCAATAGCTTGTACTCGCTCGGGGCTGTTGCCCTATCACTCGACAATGACACTCATAGCCCATTGTTCTGTTCAAACTACGATCTAATAACATCTTGACATCTCGACCATGGCGGGAATCACAGTGAGTCGTCAGTGGAGTAGCTATCCTTGATATTGTTCCGGGAATTGGCAGCAAAGCATCTTCATGATGAATGCGATGCCTTCCTCACATATGAGCCTATCCCAAGTGTGCTCCCCATTCTAGAGGTAGATGATATCCCAGACACAGCAAGGTTGGACAGTGCAGAGACCCAATCCTAGGGATTGGACATGGAGCACACCAGGCTCAGAGAGAAAAGCGGTATCTGCCCTTCATAGGTGCTTGGTGTGCCATTAAGAAAATGTTCTGCGAGGTGTTGATTTATATAAGTTGAGCTTGGCCAGGATGGGCACCCGTCTACCTCATCATCTTGCACCTGTTTCTTGTAGAAACTTACCTACCACTTTCACTTTGGAGTCCCTCACAGTATTCAAGTGACATATGGTTCGGTTCCTGGCAAGGTATAGAGTCTGTATCAACCAGCCCGCTCATTTATGAGCGACTACTACAAGAATACTGCTAGAACCCAAAGCATCGTGGAAACATCTAGGCACGAACTCAGGGAAGGAAAAGGGCACATCCAACTAGTAGAGATAATGCCCATACTTACTTTGACTTAGCTACTAGACATCCATGTAGTATGTCATGAATCGGTAGCAAATTGACATAAGTCAACCGAGCCTTGTCACATCTTAAACTTTGCTCTCTTGTAAAACACATTTACCACGATGACTCCTGGAAGACATGCTTCGTCTGGCACCCCTATACAGCAAACTGATGAGCTGTTTCTTCTAGCTGCAGCCAGTGGTTACAGCCTATCCCCTCACTTTCTTCGTATTGGTTCCCTCACCCTCAACCCGCCCCTCCTACATCGTAAATGGCAGAGGAGACAAATGTCCCGATATCTCATCTACATTCCCACAAGTGCGGCAGTGACACCCCCATCGACTTCGTCCCTTACTCCGTAGGCAAGTAGGTACAGAACATCAGAAATAGTCCTCTCAGCATGGATGCAGCCTAAAAACAATCGAGATATTTGCAATGAGTGCTCATCAAGGTTGACTCGCTGTTGTAAGGGGGCGGCGAGCGAGCGAGTCTCATCGATACACATGCAATGCTACCTATCATATGCAGCAGCCAGGACCCTTGACTACCTAGGTATGGACAAAGACAGATCTCGAGTGAGCCAACACAATGATATTGTTACCGTTAGCCCGGACAACTCGAGTAAATTGACCATTTTGATTCGTTGTAGGTTCAAATATTAGGTGCTGGAATTACACAACCAACCATCGTTGGTGCCGAATGGGCACCCTTCAACGATAAGGACGCAAACGGTACACTGGAGCTCGAGAATCCACGTTGGTAGTAACAAATTCATTGCCAAATAGCTCACTTCGGGTCTGCAAATACACAAAGGCAGGAAAAGAAGCTCATAGCAAACAAATTACATCAGAATCAATCATTTCGCGCAGGGGCAAGGGCAAAGATTATGAATTCCATAAAACACGCGTATAGGAAGAAGGAAGTCTCCGTGTGTTGCGATGCGACCCTCATCCACCCTGCTTCGGCCATCTAAGTAGTCTCTAGCAAGGCGCAATGATGTCCTCTGGCTGTCTTCCCCACAGATATGGGAAGACATCAATCGCATAAGTGAATAGTGCTTGCTCTCTCTCCCTCCCTCTCTCCCTCCCCTCTCTCCCTCGCCCTTTTGCTTAGGTAGCCAACCCAATGACTAATCCCCTAACCCCCCCATCCTCCGCAACAACAAATAAGATCGTGTGATTATATCGTAGGTAGCCCCCATTCGGTACTTGAAAGTGTTTGATGTAGGTGCGCGTGTGCTCGTCGTAAAGTAGTAAAAGTTCGTGGCTTGCGGCGGGCTGAGCGAGCCATCTTTATCCATCGTTCCTCCCAAGACTTGGCTTTGATCTTGGCAATTGCTTGTTGTTTGAGATCATCGCGTCATTGATCGATCGTCGGTCTCGGCGCTCTCTCTCGTCGATATTTGTGTTTTCTTTACAGACAAAGCTCGCAGCAGTCGGCGCAGCACTCGCAACCTTCCTCGCAGACGCAGCAACAGCAGAGCGCGGCCAAGCAGGCGGTCAGGCAGTTGGAAGAGCCACCCTTCTGCTGGGGAGGAGGGGCCTGCTGCTGGTAGCCCATAGGGGGCTGGCCCTGGGGAGGTAGTATTGTCCCGGGGGAGGACCGTAGGCCTACACGAAGTAAAGCACGTTAGTAGATGCGCGCGCATTATATCCAGCAAAACCTCTCCGATCCGCCGAGGTAGTGATTGCGAGCGATGCTGGCGACGCGAACAGCAAAGAGTACCGTAGCTTGGCAAGACATTGCTTTTCGCCCTTCGCGCACCAAAGCTTCGGGAATCGATATCGCAATCACAACAACGGATCGGTCGGGCTGACGGCAATTGACAGAGGGACAGGGAGAGAACGTACAGGCTGAGGCTGCTGAGGGTAGTAGCCCTGGGGAGGAGGGCCCTGCTGGTAGTAACCTTGGTTCGACATGATGAATGTATCTGGTGGATTGCGCTGCAGAAACGAAGTGTTGTCAGTCTTGGACGAGTCGCAAAATAGATGCACGCCGAGAGAAAAATGTGAGATTCGCGAAGGTAAGGCAAAAAAAAGGAATTGAATGGAGTTAGGTTCAACCAAGCCTACCAAGCCTGCCAAGGCGAGTGCCAATTCATCAATGCCAAGGCGGACGGGAAGCAAGACTTGGGGGTTGGCGGCATCAGATTCATCTGACAGGGCGAGGAAACAACAACAACAATTCTAACGTACCGAGTCGCAATAGTTATCGAGGTGAAGATGATGGAATCTGTCGCAACGAGATGCTGGTTTTCTTTTTCTTTCTTGATACCGGTCAAGAAAGCAGAGAAGATGTCGATGGGTATTTTAGGAGAGTTGTACGTTCTTCACACAGACGACACAAAAAGGGAAAGGAAAGTAGATGTAAGATGCCAGGATGAACGAACGGGCGAAACAACAAGAGGGCCAGATTAAAGTCTGGGTGCCGTGCGGCGTAGGCGTAAGGTAGGCCAAAGTCAAGAGTACTTTATTGAGAGTGTATGGGAGGCCAGGATCAAATGCAGGGCCCAGGCTCGCAGGGTCACAGATGCAAATCAGAGATCCTCCTTGAATGCCCCCCAAGTTTCAAGCAAGTCCATCACCGAACCGATAATTAATTCCCACATCCAATGTGCCTGACTACCTATATCAAGTAATACCCTGGTATACAACATACAGTACAGGTCCGTTCCGGGTTCTTGTTGCGTGCCCTCCAATGAGCGTCCTCGTTCTTCACCAAATGACCATCGTTCCCATGCGCCATTAGACCGCACTCGGGCTGGATGATGCGTCCACGCCCCACCATGGCCACTCCGATATTGATCAACCACAGGAGCATAGCCACTTTCGAAGCGCAACTTTTCCCGCGGTGAGAGGGATATGTCGCGTACGTACGTAAAGATATTGGCCACCTGATGACTGATGTCGGCGGCGATGCTGATGGTATCGCGGGTAACCGTGGGTTCCGTTTCAAACCAGCCACATCCTGGGGGGCACCCGAGGGCTGCAGGGGGGCCTGCGTTGCTTACTGGGATTTTGGGAGGCCTGATTTGCTGCTCTTTCGCTGGTTTGCTTCACGTAAGTATGTAGCGATTGCACGCAGACTGCATATCGGTAAACTCTTTTCTTCAACCCTACACAGCCACTGGAGGCAATTTACAATACATCCATACATCATCTGAACCCTACTGATTATGTGAAGTTGTATGTGTGTTCGTCCTCGATTGGTCTGCGCCGCGGCAAGTCTGGGGAACAAATCGGTCGCAAATCGGAAGCAATCAGCAATCACATGCGCTGCGACGTACACACACATAACGTGTGTAAGCTGTGGCTCAGCTTGCATACCTACAGATGTGTTCCTCGTCTTTCTCTACGTAGCCGAGTTCTTGTGATGTTACGATTCCGGGTGCGTCATGATACATACTCGTAGTCCTTCTTTGCCACGGGAACGGCCGACCTTGCATTCCCCTGGGGCAGGCACTTACATAGTCGGCGCCCTAGGGGACCGTGGCTGCGAGACCTGGAGGCGGACCTCGACCGTTGACGAAGTACCGAACCGAGATTCCTCCATGGCAGGTCGTTATGGCGCACAAGCTTTTCGATTCATCTGTAGCAGTACACTGCATGTATGTAATTACCTTATATTTCGATCTTCTTGGCTACTAGAATATTCACTTAAATTGGTTCCATGGGGGATTCGTGTTGTAAGTGAGTGACGCGAAATTATCACATCAACAATCAAGGTAAGTACATGCAGGTTCCTGACCAGACGTGACATGTACCTTACCCACTGCATGTGCCGAGATATCCGTCCCACTGAACGGGGCCAGCCATCAGTCCAAGAAATTATGAGACGAAGGCTCAGATTGGGTACCAAACATTTCCAAGTCCCAATCGACCGACTTGGAACTTACTACTATGGAAGAGCCTATGGAAGGGGTCCTACGTTGCCAAGACCTGCGGCTACTATGTACTGCAACCTACAGCCCATCAAAGCGGATTTGGATCGATCTAGTCCGCCTCTCCGCCTCTCCAGCTTCACCACTTGTAAGCAGTAAGGAGCCTATAGGAAGAGGGATTGATGAACGAAGCTCACGACTCTGGAATTCGTCCTTGCGGATTACTGTACTTGCTGTTCTCCTGGGAACATGGCAGCATGGGTTACTAGCACTCCTGATACAAGCTTTGTCTAAAATAGAGTTTGCGCTAGGTGGCTTGTTTATTGCTGCCACGAGCCATCACGAAAACGGGCTCTCCGGACTACATGGAAACGTCCAATGCTCGGGTACGTACCTATCCGATCCTGTCTCCAGGCGCGTCTCCAGGCGCTGATGTCAATACCTATCCCCAGCCCAGACGGGTTTGCATGCACTAGAAGGAATATTATACAATATCACCAGGAAAGGGGCACCTCTATAAGCGTTTATCAGGGGTGATCGACACTCAACCTTGATAGCGGGATCACCAGTCATTTGAACGTGTTTTGCTTGTATGTGATTTGGACATGCTCCTTCAAATATCTCTAGAAAACAAGAAGGCTATTTTTCAGTTTTTCCCCACAAACACCAGCTTTCGGTCGAAATTTTTGTCCTATTTAGGTAGAAGACGAATAGTCATGGCTATGCTACACCTCATCTCCTTCATCCTGTGACACTTATTGGTCCAACTCGACGTAGTTGGCGGGGAAGAGACCCGTGTCTCCGTTGTAGTGGCCGAACCACCAATCATCATCGGGGAACTCGAGGTTGGTGACGGTGGCTCCCTCAGGGAAACTCAGTTCTATATGTGCGTTAGTCAGGGGTCAATATTCACATTAATTGTTCACTATGCACATACCGTTGTCCTCAGCAGCCTCGTAATCGAACTGGGCTGTGGCAGTCGGTCCGGAGTCGCCAGACTGTGCTGGTGCGGGCTCGGGCTCAGCAGCGGCCGGAGGCGAAGGAGGAGGGGGCATCGATGCCGCAGGGGCAGCAGGCGCATCTTCCTCGTCCTCCACCAGCTCAACGTAGTTGCTAGGGAACAGACCGCTCTCGCCCGACGAGTTGGTACCCATCCACCAGTCCTCATCGACCATCTCAATGTTCGTGACATACTCGCCCTCGCGCAGTTCCAGCTCGTTGTCCTCCGCCTTCTCGTAGTCGTATTGAATCAGAGCCCGGCGGCCTCCAGATGCATCCCTTGGACATCAGTGACCGCATCATGGCCGAACTGTTCTTGCGCAACAGCGGCTGCCGATGCTCGGGGATCCTGGACTTCCTCCTCTTCCTGGAGCTCCTCCTCCTCGGCAACTCCTGTTCGATAGGCCGCACCGGGAGGGATCGCGGCGGCTCAGCAGCTGGCTCAAGTTCCGGCTCCGGACCGCGAGCAACAGGCATGGCAACTTGAATGGGCTCAGACTCCTCTTCCTCCTCTTCGTCAGTGACCGGCGGTGGGCGAGGCGGCATACCGGGCAGCGCAAAGCCACCCGATGGTGCGTCTTCATTCGGTCGGTTGCCCATGGGCGGAGGCGGTGGGCCGGACTCATCCTCCTCGTCGTCACGAGATGCTGCATATGCCGCAGCACCGGCACCAATACCAGCTGCCGCGCCTACACCGGCAGCAGCTCCAATCGGCGCAGCACCCTTGAAGCGGTCGCGGATAGAGCCAATACCTCCCGAAGGAGAACCAGGGGCCTGCTCCTGGCTTGTGGCCGTCTCGCCAGTCTTCTGACCAGCAATGCCCCGGTCGTATGTGGGAGGTTGAACGGGTGCCCAGCTCTTTCCGCTGTAACCGCTCTTCCAACCGCCTGCTTGACCACTAGCCTGTGGCGAAATGGCATTTGCAGCCGGAGATGCAGCCGGAGCAGGGCTGTGCGCACCTCCCCTTGAGCAGCCTTCTTCTCGGCCCACAACTGTGCAGGGGTCTTTCCAGCCGAGTCGGCAAACTTCCTGCCCGCAGTGCCAAGTTGACCGCCACTGCTGCCGGTAGCGGTGGGGCCAAGGAGACCAAAGCCTCCCGGGTTGAGGGGCTTCGTTCCAGTGAAGCTCGAGGCTCCTCCGAACTTGTTCGCGACCTTGGGCTTCGGCATCTCAGTTATGCGTTCAGACTGCGGGGGCTGGCTGAAAGCTGCGGTGCGCTCTGCAACAGGTTTGGGCTGCTGGGGCGCCTCTTCTTCTTCCGCCGCTGGCTTCTGGGCTCGTGCTCGGATCGCGGCGATATCGACCTTTCCGACAGGCTCGTAAGCACCCTTGACGGTGGTGGGACGGTCGTCTCCCTTCTCCTTAGCGGCAGCGCGAATGGCCGCAATGTCGACCTTGCCAACGGGCTGGTAAGCTCCTCTGACAACGCCGGGTCTGTCGTCTTCTTGACCACCGGCGGACCGTGAGGGTTCTTGCTTCTGGCTCGTCAATTCGGCCATGTTGACCTTAGTAGGCTTATATGCAGGCTCGACCTTCTCAAGTTGAGTTCTCGAGACTTGAGGTGCGTCGTCGCCCCAACCGTCGTCGTTGGTGTTCTGTCGTAGCTGGGCATTGCGTGCGGCAACTATGGGGTTGAAGGAGATGGTACCGGTGGCCGTCGTGGGGAATACGGGCTTGCTCTTCACTGGTGGGGAGCGCCACCGGCCGGTTTCACCGGAGCACTGCCGCCAGCTGTGTACTTGGAGCCCGAGGCATCAGCGATCTTTTGCAGGATGTTGGCGGGTTCGAGGTCGGTGTCGGAGCGAGCGGTAATTTGAACGTGGTAGCCATGCAGAAGTTTAGATACAGCATTCAGATGGCTTGTGAAGTAGCCCTTGGTGCGCTCTGGTACGCCACCACCGCACTGTAAATCAGGGTAGTTAGTTTGTGCAACATTTAAGGGGTTGACCGTAGAGAACTGGAGGGGAGACCAACCCATGCGATCAAGGCATACTTGGGAAGACCCGAGTTTGGGTCTTTGATCTTCAGGAAAGCGAACTGGACGCGGCCCTCGTTGAAGTCCTCAATGAGCTCTTCGAGCTCGCCCTCGCCTTTGGTCTGGACTTTGAGGATGCTCTCCTTGTTGCCGCTGTCTTGGAAGGCGTTGGCAAGCGGGGCTTGGACGGAGAAGAGGGCCCAGTGACCGTAGGTCGAAGAGCTTCCAGCTGGAGGGGCCGGGGCGTTGATGACACCCTGGTAGCTGCTCTTGATGGAGGGGCCGTTGGTAGATAGGTTGAGCGACGCCATGTTGGGTGACTTTCCCTGAGAAAGATGTTCAGGGTCTTGTTGTGAGAGGGGACAGGGGAAAAGTAAAGTGACGAATCTCGTTGGAGGGAGAGGACAACGACCTGACTGCCCAGTTGTGGGGGTGATGTCAGAGCGCTAAGGTCGGGTACTGTTGTGCTGCCGGAGCTGTGGGCAGACCGGACTTCCAGAGAGCTTCAGCTCTTGGTACGTTATAAAAGGAACCAATGCGATAGGATTCAGTGCAATGCGAGTGGAAGCGAGAATATGAGGAGTTTGAATTGGTATATTCATGTATGATGTATTTTTACTTCAGGAGGGGTCAACGAGCAAGTATTCTTCGAGTGACTTCAATCTTCTTCTACCTGCAGCCGGTGCTGTGCTGACTCCTGAAGCGGTGCCTGGCCTGAACTAAACTGAAGCTGGGCATGTTCGTACCCCCATTACGACGGAAAGTGGGCAGTGCACACCCCCCAATGGCAACTGCTCACTAACATGGAAGTCTTGGGGAAGGCAAAGCACAAGGATCAACCAAGGGTCAACTACAGCCACGGTTTATCTGCTGTAAAAGGCTACGATAACGTCTGTACCACGTCTGGTGTCTGGGTGTACTCAATTGGCGTCTGGCACGGTCGCGGCGGAACATTGAATGATCGCAGACTTGCAGTGAGTAAGTACGTGGTGTAGTTGTTGATTGAATGAACGAACATTGAGTCGAGTTTGAAAGTAGAGCTTCCTTCTGCAGCCTTGTCAACTGCATTCCAAAAAAAAAAACCCAATCCAATCAATCTTGTCGATAATTGCCTAAACCATCCGAGTCCCATGAAAACGCTGTATTCTCCCGACATCTAGGTTAATTAATTATTCACACCTAAGCAGCTTGCTCATCATTGGAAGTCAACGACACCCTCAACTCCGCGACACAACAACAGTGGTTCGAGTCAAATTATCCCATCGTCTGCGAATCCGACTACCATTACCGATTTATCCATCATCACCGCCCGTCTCACAGTTGCGTCGCGTCGCGTAGCGTAAGCTCACTCGCATTGGTCGGAACTCGCCTACCATGGTCCTGCTCTCCGAATCCTCGTCGGACATAAGCTCGCTATCCTCAGATTCCCCTGAGGCCGACAATGACTACGACTCGCCCCTGCCCCTGGAGGAGGAGCCCAGCCTGCTGCCGCCCTCGAAGCGCCAGAAGCTCGGCGCCGACGGGGCCTCGCGCGCCTCGTCCTCGGTGCACGTGGGCGAGCAGGAGCTGCACGCTCCGGACTCGGACGACGGCGGCGGCGGCCCCGAGATCGCGGACGAGGGCGACATCTCGTCCGACACGGACGGCGACGTGCCCAACTCGCCCATCAACGCCAAGCTCGACGAGGAGGAGTTCCAGGAGCAGGTGACGGTGTGCGCCTGGGACGGCTGCCGCGCCGGCGACCTGGGCAACATGGACAAGCTGGTCGAGCACATCCACAACGACCACATCGAGAGCCGGCAGAAGAAGTACACGTGCGAGTGGAACGGCTGTCCGCGCAAGAGCATGCCGCACGCCAGTGGGTACGCGCTGAAGGCTCACATGCGGAGCCACACGAGGGAGAAGCCCTTCTACTGCTATCTACCAGGTAAGCTACCAGGAAGAAATGATCTACATAGATTACATGCACGCAGGAACTGCACCTTTGCTGATACGGGAGACCGTGCGCAGAATGCGATAGAGCGTTTACTATATCCGACGCCTTGGCCAAGCACATGCGAACCGTCCACGAGACCGAAGCCCTGCGGCCCTCCGACCCCGTGCCCAAGTCGATGCAGACGCGCGAGCCGGCGCGGGGCCCCAACAAGCTCAAGATTATCCTCAAGACGCAGCAGCCGCGCGCGTCGAGCAGCCACCACGACGACGGCCTGCTGGGCGACGACGGCGACGGCAGCGACGACGCCATGGGCTCCGACTTCTTCACGCCGCTGACGGAGCAGCAAGGGTTCACCGACAAGGAGCTCAAGATGGACCCCGAGTCGCTCTGGAAGATCTGCGTGGCACACCTCAAGTGGGCGACGGGCGACGGCGAGGCCCTGCGCGACGAGTGCCGCGAGCTCGAGGGGGAGTCCCGGCTCGAGTGGCTCGAGAAGGAGGTCCTGCTCGACCAGGTCAAGCAGGTCGAGGAGGACTGGTGGCGGCGGCGCAAGGCGGTGCTCGCGGGCGAGGCGGATGTTAAGGTCAGCACCGAGACCCTCAAGGCCACGCTCGAGCCCGAGGACGAAGGCAGCGCGGCCCCGGAAGCGGTAGACTCCCGTGACGAGGATCCCATCGAGGTTGACGAATGAGACCAAAGAAGAGAAAGAAGCAAAAGGAAACGTTCATCTGCTAAGTTAAGCTTCCACGGTAGAGAGGTTTCGGGAGGAAGGCGTTCCGGTTATACTATTATGGCGTTGTTCATATTCTGCTACTTGAAGCAGAACTTTGTAAGAATGTAATGCATGATATCACAAGACAGTCACGATGATAACATGGGATTGGAATGGTCACGATTCGAGGGGCTATAGAAGCTCCCTTTCTTTAGCTAGGGAGATTTTTGTGTCAGGTCAAGTAAGACAAGATGCCAAAAATTGAATATCCAAAATCGTACACTGAGGCAGCCGCCCACACTGGCTTTACAAAACCATATCACAGGCAAGTATGCAGATGAAACGGATGATTTGCCTCTCTACCTCACTAGAAAACCTATGTGAACGGTCCAATGTCGCCGTCCCACTCCAACCTACTTATCGTGTGTTTTTTTTTGGGTCCCTCCTCACTTTACAACGCCTTTCCACGCTGCTTCTTCTTCTCAGGGTTTCCAAAGGGGAAGCCGCTGGTGCGCTTGTCGGCCCCGGTCCGGCGGCTGACGCGCGACTTGTCGCCGCCAAACAGGACGCACCAGAGCCCGAAGGCGGCGAGCGCGGCGCTGCCGGCGAAGCCCAGCACGAACCCGTTCTGGGCCGTCTCGTTGTACCGGGCCCAGCAGTAGAAGGCGTGGGCGCCGTGGTGCAGCGTGGTGAGCAGGATGACGGCGTTGGCGTAGGGGCTTATGGAGTCGGCGGGGGCTGTGTGGACGGGGGGTCATTAGTTCAGGTGCTGGCTGCAGCAAGATATACTTCCCAGAAAAGTATAATAAAGAGAGGGTGAAGGAAGAAAACGTACTTTCAACCATGCTGGTCATGGGCAGCGCGCCAGTCAGAACCACGGTGACCATGCCCAGGGTCAGCTGGGCGAGGCCCAGGCAGCGCGCAAAGTACAGCTCCACGCCCGACGTGGGGAGGCCCGCGGGGGAAGGCGCGTCGATGTTCAGGAGGCCGATAATCACCTGCGGCCAGGCGATGAGAGGCACCGACTGGAGCAGGTGCCAGCCGAGCGTGGCAAGCGAGTAGGCAGATGCAATCTTCATGTACAAGAACAGTATGTGGTTAGCAGGAGCAATTGGGCATGTGATTGGGTTTATATACAGCACGACGCCGGAGCAAGGCAGTCAAAACTTACATCCATAGTCGTTGACTTGCTGGTGTTCTTCTTCGAGTCGGAATTCTTCGTTTACAGTGAGCAGTGCGGTTGACTTGAAGGCAGTAAACAGCTTGAAGTCGAGGCAGGTTGATAAGAGAGGTCAATTGATGTCAAGGTACAGTGAGTGAGTGACTCTATACGAACTCCAAGCCGGATGCAGATTGGTAGTAGAAGATATGTAGTGGGATTTTATAAACACGATGACGCTGAAATGCGTGGCCGAGACAACCGTGGCCAAGAGTGATTTTTGTATTACAGCCAGCCCGCTCTCGCCCTTGAGCCTCACGCATGCATGCGTATCTGAAAATAACATTCATAGGTATGGCGGATGCCGATTATCCATGTCCGCGTATAATACTACGTCACGGGCGCTGGAGCTCCAGGCCGCTCCTATGCTCCGTTATGATTGGGTAGATGATCATCCCCAACCGCCGGAGAAAGGTCCAGTTCAGACAGGCAGGCACTGGAGGTGGCAGACAGACAGACAGACACGAGCCGCCCTTGTTACTAACGGGTATTTATTAATACCGTAACCCGGAAATGGCCTACGATGCCCGGAAGGGTGCATGTAACGGGGACGAGAAAAAACGATGAGTCGATTTTCAACCCCACGTTCTAGCCCCGCCGCCACTAACTACCACTTTCCGATTTCGCATGCAGTTCGTCCAAAAAATCGCATTGCATTTCAAAGCACGCCGTCAAGTCACGAGCAAGCATCTCCGGGCAAACATTTGTTTCTAGCTCATAACCGCCTCTTGGTCTTCACTTGCCCATACGATTAGGTTCTACGTAATACAATCTATTCCGCAACTTGACTCACCGGGCGTCCCACCAACTGATACGGCACACGCATTAATTGATCGATCAAACTATTACTCTTAGATCCGAAGTAGAGACAGCAACGCGAGCTGTGTTTCAATAGTCGAGATCCCGCTTTGCGCGGCGCTCATCTACGCAGACAGACAGACAGCCGACAAACGTCCGCCCTCTGAGGCCTCATATTAACAATGTCCGCCATTCTGTCCGCCGACGATCTCAACGACTTCATCTCGCCCGGTGTTGCCTGCATCAAACCCGTCGAGATCCTTCCCGCCACCGCTCCCCCGACCGATGTATCCCTCGAGCACGAAGTCATCCTAGACGGTACGCCAGCTGCGGCTGCTGCTGCCAAAGCAAACGCACCGGCCGAGATATCCCTTACAGACTGTCTCGCATGCTCCGGCTGCGTGACCTCGGCAGAAGCGGTGCTGGTCAGCCTACAGAGTCACAGCGAGGTCCTGACTGTACTGGACTCGGCGCTCGGTTTACAGATACGCCAAGATGAAGAATCAGGTAGTTGGAGTGTGGATGGGCTCGAAAACCCCGACGCGAAGCTCTTCGTAGCGAGCGTGAGCCCTCAGGCTAGGGCAAACCTTGCTGCTGCATGTGGAGGGCACATAGGCGAGCAGGCCGCCGGTGACATGATATCGCATCTCTTCTCGGGCAGTGACGGACTAAGAGCAGGCGGGAAACATGGCAACGGCTTTACATGGGTAGCAGACACCAATGCCACGCGCGAGGCCTGTCTTGTTCTTGGAGCGGAAGAGGCCCTCGGCGAGGCACTTAGAGACAACAAGGCCACAAAACCTATTCTCAGCGCCAGCTGTCCTGGTTGGGTCTGCTATGCTGAGAAGACACACCCGCATGTACTGCCACATCTCTCGCGAGTGAAATCGCCACAAGCTCTCATGGGTACGCTCATAAAGTCAACCCTGAGCCGAGTTCTGGGTATTGTCCAGACCGGATATGGCATCTGGCCGTCATGCCATGTTTTGACAAGAAGCTGGAGGCGAGCCGCGAAGAACTCACAGACTCTGTCTGGGCAGGGACGGCAAGCCAGGGCGGGGCATTCGCGATGTCGACTGCGTCATTACCAGCAAGGAGATCCTTATGTTGACTGAGTCGCGCGGCCTCGATTTCTTCGGCTTATCACAAACACCCTTGCCTCAAGCGCAGAGAACACCGTTCCCGATCCGGGATCCAGCAATTCCTCTTCCCTCCCCATCGGAGGCGGCAAGCAGATCCCGCGGCAGGCACCTCGGGCGGTAACTTGTATTTTGCCCTCCAGTATGTCTCGGCACAGAACCTCGGCTCCAGGATCGAGACTGTCCGTGGCAGGAATGCGGATGTTGTCGAATACAGCGTTGTTTCTGCTGCAGGCCAGCCAATATTCAAAGCTGCGAGATTTTATGGCTTCCGAAATATCCAAAACCTTGTCCGAAGACTTAAGCCTGCGCGCCCCTCGAGAATGCCAGGTGGAAAACCTGTAGGAGGTTCACGTAAACAACTGGAATACTCATACGTGGAGGTTATGGCATGCCCGGGTGGATGCACAAACGGGGGTGGCCAGGTCAAGATTGACGACCCTGTCGTTGTCGAGAGAATAGGCATAGTATCGAAGCCCGGCCCTCAGGAGCAGAAGGAGTGGTTGGCCGAAGTTGACGAGGCGTACTTTTCTGCCGAAGACTCCGGGGTTCGGGAGGATTCCGAGTCTGGAGCGAAAGAAACCACGGCAGACTTGGTCGGTGGCATTTCGCCCTTGAAAATCCGTGAGACCCTGGCTCATTGGGCCGGTATAACTGGCATAGACGCAAATAGACTGGTGTCGACGACGTATCGGGAGGTGATTAGCGATGTAGGCAAAGACAAGCCGAGCGACACGGAGAAGGTTGTCCAGCTGGCTAGCAAGATCGGTGGCGGTTGGTGAGATTGTGTGCCTCCAGTGTGTCCTTTACCGAGTATATAGATAGAACAACAATTGGACAAGATACCCCCCCTACCAGCCAGCATCAGGAGGTAGCACCTCCCCTCAACCCTCTTTGGCGCCGCGCCTTGCAAACCCGAAGCCACCACGTCCTCCGTTATCAGAACTTGAAGTTGGTGGACCGCGTGGTGCCCTTATGACTTGGTCGTCGTCCCTGGGTGTGGACCGTCCTGATAACGGAGCACCTCCGCCCGTGTTGCCTCTCCTGTCGAACGTCGAGGTAGGCTTTGGCGAATAACTCGGATCGTAGAGCTCGCTGTTGACTCCGCCTCCTCCGCCAGACTGGCTGATAGGCCGTTGGTATTCACTGCGCTCTCCACCGCGATCAGTGAAACGGTCGTTGTTGCCTCCATCGCCGCCGCCACCGCCACCGCCTCGTCCTCCGCGGTAACCCCCTCTGCCGCGCCCACGGCCTCGCCTCTCACCCCCCGACCTCTGCGTCGGCGGCGTCACATTGTCGGGGGTGCTGGTGCCGGAACTGCGACCGCTCCCGCCACGACCGGCGCCAGGCCCAGCGGGACTGGAACTGCTGCTCTCTCCAAAGATCTTGGCGCGCATCTCGTCGTAGCGCTTCTGCTTCTCCTCGCGCTCGCGCTGCTGCCGCGCCCGGATCTCCTCGGGCGTCTCCGGCGGCTTCTTGTTGGCCTCGTCGTCGTCGTCGTCGTCGTCCGCCATGGTCAGGCTGGAGAGGCCCGTCACCGGGTCCCGCTTCGCGATCATGGGCTTGCGGGCCAGCACCGTCATGGGCGCCTTGAAGGGCTGGGCCAGCGGCGGCGTCGGGGTGGCCGCGAGGTACTGGAGGGGCGCACCGTTGCCGGGGGTGTCACTGCCAGAGGGAGGAAGATATTATGTTTAGTTTCATGGTACTTCCGGTAGGTAGATACTTTTTAAAAGTAGGAAGAAGATGTTAAGGAAAAACATACGCTGTCTCCCATATTTTGCGGTTCAGCTCGGCATGCTGGGCAAGCCGCTCTTTCTTGGTGAGGGGCGCTGGCGGCGCTTGGGCGGCGGGCTCTTGGGCTTCCTTGTCGGCTTGCGATTCCCAATCGTCGTCCTCCCAGGCGTTGGGCACACTGCTCTTTTTCACCATGTTGGCTGGCTTGTTTTCCACACACACACACACAGCGTGGTTCGGCAAGAGAAAGATACGGTGTAAGAGAAATTAACCAAGGAAATCCAGAGAATAAGGTAGAGAGGTATAGTGCTTGCGTCTCGGAGGTTTATTCTGAAGGACGGAGGGTGGGTTATTGCAGCAAGGAAGTTGACGATTTGCAGGTCTGGAGAAATGTGTGCCTGCGGTGAACCGTAATACAATCAATCCCACCAATGCAATGGCCAAGGTTTGGAGCGGAGGGACTGAACTGGAATAATTAGCAGGGCGGCTCTGCTGTTTTAAAACTGTCTTCCAATCAAGAAAGCCACGATCAATGGGTTTTGCTTGTACCAGGTGCCAGGGTCCCAGCCTGAACAGCGAGTCCCATTGAACTTGAATGCTGTGGGGTAATGTACACACGTACCTATTCCATAGGGCGGGGCTGTTCCGGCTCAGCTCATGACAGCGCTCCCGCCACTGTTGAAACGAACTGCCTTGATGAGGACGCGGCATTTTCACGATATTGTTTGATCTCAAGAGAGCCGTGTGATTAGTCGGTTTAAATTCCCCCATATCTTGCAAGCGTTACCAAATCGTCGAGGGTTTCAACTCTCCTATCACGTCTCAGCTGCGGTTTCGCGGCCTCAGCCAATCGAACAAGCTACCTCGACTCAACAGCTCAAACGCCTCTCCAATGTAAGCGGTGCCACAACATCCCCCCCCCCCTGATCTAAACCAGTCGTAACCTACCCCATCCTACACCACAACGTGCAACAGTACCTAATGTACTACTAGAGAGTACAGCTGACAATTTATCCAGTAATTTGTCTGAACTCCCTCGTCGGCAAACATGGAACGTCAAAACCTGCCTCGGCTCCCCGGCCAGCTTCACACGCCGACGCAGTCATTCAGTGAGTCTGGCACTGGGGCTGGCGGTGCTGCCACGCCCGACCTGGCAGGTGCCGCAAGAGTGGCCGCATTCAACGACAAGAAGTTCAAGGAGGAGTACGAGTACACAAAGTCCAAACTCTCGGACCAGAAGTTCGACATCCGTATGTGCTACCTGCATACCTCCTGTGTTTTTGATCCTTTTATCATCATCCCTTTTCATCCTCATGAAAACTAATTCCGGTTGGCAAAAGGGGACTATCCCGACCCTCTGCTGCCGAGAAACCCCCAGCAGGAGACTTTCCTCCCGAAAGGTGTCACAACGGAGATAGAGCAGCACCTCATCGAGCTTGTCCAGGACATCAAGCAGAGAATGGCTACCTGAATGGTCATGTGTAGGGAGTGTGATGTTTTTTGCGTTCTATAAAACGCCTCCCTTTTCTTAAAGGAGGAGACATGGCATGGCATGTGTGGTGTTTCGGCGTTGCGAGAGAAAAAGAATGCGAGCACAAGACGAGGGGGAGCGACTGCTTTGTTAACTGATTACTGCGTTGCAATCAACCAAACTTGATTGAATCATCCGGCCTGGGTGGAATATGTATTTACAACACAGAGCGAGGCTTCTTCCTATAGCGCTGGTCATTATCAGCGAATCAATGTGTTGTCACAATGAAATGTTTCCAAAGCATTTGTGTGATGGAACAGAGATTATTCCACAGGAGTCGTTTCATATATCACGACAAGGATATACTGAATACAATACAAACAAATGCTGGACATGGCAAGGCTTGAGTGAGGCTTGTCAGGGCACATGGTTAAGACAAATATCTATAACTACAATCCAGAGCATTCTAATGAAATATCAGTTTCTGGGATTTATCACCGCAGTGTCCCTTATGACCAAGTCGCTACCCTCAATGTAGCTGTAAGACGTCATAACACCTATCGGATTAGAACCCAATGCTGCATACCCAATCACCCAACCGTATCATGGTATACCCGAGAGAATATGCAGCCATCATGGTTCGTGATTACGAATGGCCCCACGAGTATCTCCCATGGGTAGTTCCAGTCTGGTGGCCTTCTACATCCCCCCATCGGTAAGGCCGCGTAATCTTGACGGCGCCACTCCAAGGCAGCCGTAATATCACTACTCTTCGTTTGTAACTTGGCATTCTTTCTCGAGTTTCATGTCTAAGTTGGGCCTAGAAATGGAAAAGGGCGTTGTGTCGGTGTGGCAGCAAAGTGCCTAGAATCCTCACATCAGGGTAAGAAGAAGACATGAACCTACGTAAGGAACAGGGGGCCGCAGGAAGAAGGGGACAGCCTAGGATGCGACTCTTCGCTAGAGGTGAAAGAATAGATGCCATCCATGTTCCTTTGGTAAGCCCGTCTTGTTTTGACGTCCCCCGGGTTTTTTAGTAAGTGTTGTTTTGATCTCAGGGGGTAGCTCATGGAACCCAAGGTTATCCTTAGTCTCGTGACCAAGGAGCTGTCAAGAAGAAGGGGTAGCTTACATGCAGTGCTATAATGGACCCTACCTATAACCAGTTCATCTATTCTCCGGGATGGTCGCAACCAGGCAGTGCCGATTCTTCCCCGGTAGGCAGCGATTCCTCTGCAAGGGTAGACGGGGGCAGTCCTCGGCCAGCGCTGCCGCCCATTGGTACTTTTCGTATTGAACCTGCTTTGATAGGCAGGGGCGATCATAGGGCCTGATCACCCTGCATGCAAAGGCCCATGTGGATGACGAGGTGACTCATTGGAATAGGGGGCCTGTGTCACCCAACGAGGAGCAAAACCAAGATGGCCCATACGCCGACATCATGTCTCGTTTATGGTGTCACTCTATATGACCATATGCTATTCCTGTTGACTTAGGGCCCTCTATCTATCCATGGGTTTGCTGCGTCTCTTTGAGTTTCTTGCCACATGCTCTCCAAGGCGCCACGTGTATCCATATATTCATATATACGACGTTGATATGTTTAAGCGAATGATGGAGCAGGTTCCATGCGTTGCCATGTCCCCATGATACCACTGGGGCTGGTTGGCTCCTTCGAGCTTATGCCCGCAGTACCTGTTTTGACAGGTCCGTTTTGGATGTTTCAGGGGCATACTCCGCCATTGACGTGCAATTCTAAAGTAAGATGCCAACGGTAGACATCTCCTCCTCTCAAGGGCTTAGCTCATTTAGCGGTAAGTAGAAAACACCATATGTATCCACAAGGTCGATGATACATGTGTGAAGTGCGGATATATGGAATAAGGTCTGTTCAGGCCAAGATTTAGGATCATGTTCAAGCATCGAATGCCCTGTCTGTTATACCAGATACATACGGTTTTTGCATGAGAACAAGCTCATCTTCCCACTGTTAACCGCGTGTCATTTATTACCAGGCACTCAGAAGGACCGGACCGTTGACTACATACTTGCCTGTTGCAGGGATGAGTTACTGGGGCCAAGCATTGCCTCGACGAGGCAAGAGGTTACGGTCAAGCCTTCAGAGACATCACACGGGATACCCAGCCGGGCTTCCCTTTACGGTCAACCCGATGTTTAGCTAAGAAGCTGCATGGAAAATCTACGTATTCTCCTCACCGCCAATATTCCCGATAGCAGCAGCCTCGTAATAACCTAATATGCAGACAGGAGAAAAGCTATGTAGGGCTGCATCGCAGATCAACTAGGCAGGGAGTAGCACCTGGGAAGCACGGCACTTTATAAGCTTATCCTTGCAGTACATCTATTGCCAGATACGGTATTCCGTCGTGGCCTTCACCACTTTACACAGAAACCGTGAGGCGTATCATGGTTTCGAGTACTGGCTGCGGCCAGATACTGGCACTGTGGAATCAAATAGGACGTGAGTAATCCAAGTTCCTATTTCTGGATAGATACCTATATAATAACAAGTCGTAATCTTGTCTTTCCAGGTGGTAGTGGGGCATTTATGGCTGACCTTCTTCGTTGAACCCGTTCGATGCGGACGCGGAGTCTTTGCTTCTTCACCTATGGTCAGCCACCAAAACTTGCCAGCCACAGGTCGTCGTAGATGACTCTGAACTCTGCCTGATGCACGCAACCAAGGGCTGCCTCTCTAATGTAGGATCCTCGTCGCGGATCTTTCGAGAAGCGGACTACCTTTTTCGTCGAACCTCGCCGCCGCCGGCGAGCCAGTGTGAACATACGTTGTGGTGTTAAAGATTCGGCACCATATCCGAATATCCTCGGCAGGTTCTAGCGAAGTGCTCGACTTCATCCATCTTGCCATTGGACCATCTGAACTAGACAGCTTCTGCAGTACCCAATCCGGCTTGGTAAACGTCGATCGACGGTAGTTCATCTAGAAGCTCAAGCGATGCTAAGAAAAAAGTCCAATCACCAAACAAAACATATTTGATAATCTCCGAAACGCCGTGAAATGATAGCGGTAGAATGACATGACACTTTCCCATCCCGTGTTGTCTTTGTCAGCAGCCATGGAGTGTGGTTGCCTTCCGTCATCCAAGATAAGCAATGCGTACTATCTTGGGCATAGTGCCGTAGGACGGACACGCTGGAGAGGATATGGCTTGCACCTGCTGTATGTGAGCTTGTGTTGCTGCGGTGTGTTTAACTTGCTTGACCGAAAACATCATCCTGCATGAGAGCACATGGTAAGCAACTCCTCCACCGACTTCTTTCCCGTCTTCCACAGCCGCGCATTGTCGCTTTTGTCGAGGCTGCGATACCGATGCCGATACAACCTGAGGTCACTGGCAGGCAATTGCACTCTGTCTGTGCGACTCCATTACGAGTCTTGTGCGCAAGCTGAAAGCACCTCGCAGTTTAGTCATCAGGTGCCACGGGTTGAGAGGCTCATTGATGTGATTACGATCAGGGACTGATACTATTTCACAACCCCAACCTCATGGCCTCGAGTTTCTGTGTACATCAGCTTCTCGTACATGCACTTCTTTCCTTGCGAGCGGCTCGACTCATTTCACACAACAATGTACCTATAGCTTGACGCTGTTGCCATACACGGACATGTGGATTCCTCAAATACTCATTTCCCGCCACGACGATCCGGATCGGGCCATGTCGGTCTACTCATATCACCCGTCTCTCATTAGCTAATCAACACCATCGAGGTCGCGGGAAATCGCTACCAGTGACTCGGAGCGGCATGGATCATTTCAACTCCACCGTCTTCAATGGGACCGTGGTATCAACGCGACGGGGCTTCACGGTGACAAAGCAGAAACATAAGGGCTTGTCATTCGTCAACTCATCGATACAGGATGCAGAAACCAGGACTAGGCCGCAAACAACAAATAACGTCAACGTATTACCGCCCGCCGCTACTATCACGTTCGTCACCAGCCAGGGAGAAGGGAAGAAAGGAACAGCTGGTCAACTAAGGACGAAAGCAGCAAATAAGGGGGTCCGGAGCTCACCAAAATCAGATATATCGAAGAAACGACCGAGGACGCAGGCGCGGAGAAGGTCATGCTCCAGTTCTACCTCCACAAGTACTCGCAGCTCAGTGGCTTCAGACATAGCCCTAAGCGACACGCCTGGTGGTCTTGAGACTGGCAAGGGAAGAAACCCACTATCGAGGCCTTTACCCGCCTGGGCCTCGTATAAGCGTCCACAGAGTCCATTAGACTTTGTCAGAAGATTGACATTCATGGCATATGCGCTGGCACCATGCAAGTCCTACGCTCTCGATGAGTTCCGACTGTCCGGCGAGGGATCGCTAAATGTACCCGAAGAGCTATGGCTCGAGAAAGATCCCACAAGTATACATTGCGCCACTACCCTAGGAGTTCTCTACGACACATTGGCATCCGGTAAACAGGAAGCAGAAAGGTTGTCCTCGCTTACATCTCAGTTGTTCTCGGTCATTAACCGAAGGCTCAACGCAGCCGAGCAAAACAAAACTGCAAATAACGTTACGATACATGGGGTTTCCGCATTAGCTATAATAGCGGTAAGCATACCCGAGGACAAACTTATGTGACCAGGGTTTTCTGATGCAAAACAGGGTTACCAAGGGAAATATGACCACTGGCAAGTGCACATGAAGGGGTCTCATGCGCCTTCTTGAGCTCGTCAGCGATCAAGACAGGCTTGATGTTAAGACCATCAATACAATACGAAAGTACGCCCTCCCCAACCCTGAGTTAGTGAGACCGGCTCTCGAGGATATCTGGCTGATATTTGTGTAGAGCAGATTTCACAGGGGCCATCTCGTCTGCAACGAAACCATGTATACCTTTCGTCAGGCTGCACCACGAGCTACTGGTGCCGCCTATGGTATACGACGCAGCCATGATCCGTGCTATCCAGCAGCACCTACAAGCTTGCACCCTCGACCCGGCCACGGTGAAGACGATATCAGACCTTGCTCTGTTCAACAGATATATGGAGTGCGTGACGATTCCTGGAAGCAGCTCTAAGCACGATTCCCGGACAGTCATCGAGGAATATTACTTTCTCAAACATCAGCTACTTTCTAAACCGAGACCTTTGAGGGATCTTGACGACGTCATCTCGGCCAATACAACAAACAAGTTCGCTCTGAATGCACTCGACTTCCCATCCTCCATGTCATTAGACCCAAACGCCGATCCTTACTTAACTTCAATAGAAACAGCCTTACGGATATTATCATTACTACTCATACGAGACCCAACACTCGATTTGCCATGTGAGAGTGTACTCATGGATATTTTGTACCAGCACATGAGAACCATCTTGGAATGTCGCCGTCCACAACAGCAGCCCGTGGACACGATGGTCGACCCAAGAATGCTGCTGCAGGAGCCATTGGCCGTCCACCCACAGACCCCGACGCTGCTCTGGATATGTATCACGGGTCACTATTTCTCCTCACGCAAAGCAGGGACTACAGCAACATGGAACCAGCCAAATCTCATCTATAGGAAGCTTTTGAGAGGTTTACTAGGGCCTGAGAAGGCCGCACACCCGGAGCTTGTGTCCGATGGGGACTTAGAGCTTTGCCGATGCTTGAGTATGCGGCATCTCAGGGGCGAAAATTATAGCGAAAGGGGCGATATAGGCTATATTGTTAATGCAATGAACGCGTAATAGGATTTGAATGACCACATGTACGCTGTCGAAGATGCTGTACTAAATTAACTAAACGATTGAACGCCCAGTCTGCGTATGTCCTTTAGGTCGCAACATAGCATCATTGCTCGACTCAAAGACTCCCTCTTTGTTTAATAAGAGTGCAGTAAAATATTCTTTGAATACATGCGCACAGAATCAGAAGGAGACAGCGGCATTCTTCTTTCTGATATTCGTTGCCCATTTGTGGTGGCTGTGATTCAACCACACAGCGAAGCACCATCTATGGCAACCAGTCCGGCGATCATTTCGGCCAGGCCGAGCGAACCCCTGACTTCACGACCCGGCGGTCTGGGAACTTTCCAACATGCTGGGGGGCTATTTCGGGTACACACAGCAAACAGCCGTCTTCCGAAGTATGTTTCCATGTCCTATTGGGCCATGGCAGTAACAGGTGACGGGATATATTGCCCAAGCTATCATGGGCTGAGAAGAAACGGCGAAGAATGACCCGCAATGGCTCGTTCTGACTCGAAGTCTATAGCCTAGATAATAATTCTTTTGAATCTCCCCATGGTCAGCATGCACTTCTATAACCAAAACGTGGACAAGACTCAGTGAACATTAGTGATATGACATAGCCAACAGGCCATCTGCTGAATCTCGCAAACCACTTGCACTGACGCTATACCCCTAGCCGCACCATGGCCATGATGATATATGATTTCATTATTTGTTGCTGAAGATAGTGAGGACCGTTCTTGAGCTTACATAAGGCAAGACTGTGAATGGTCGCCAAAAGCATCTGGCGAATGACGCAAGAGCGAAGTCCAGCGATTGATAAGACGCCAATTGATAATCAGGCACTAAATTTTACTGCCCCGCACCCAATCGGCGGTACCTGTAGAAGCAGCAAACCCACCCTGCCATCCCCGATGCCCGGCCGCCAAAAGTGAAATTGAGTCGTGACTGACTGACTGAGGTGACCTCTCATGATTTTCTAACCAACCCGAGAAAAAATATCGACTACCTACCACATCGGACGCTACCTTACCTCCGAACCAGTCGATAATCCAATCCTCGCCGACTTTGACTCGAACAGCAAACTACATCGACGACAAACGAGAGAAAAAAAAGAATGTCCACGATCAAAGAGATCACCAGCGAGGACGAGTGGCGCAGCCATGTCGCCTCGCTGCACAAGGAGACCCTGCTCGTCATCTCTTTCCACGCGCCCTGGGCCGCGCCTTGCGCCCAGATGAGCACCGTCCTGAAGACGCTGGCGTCCGAGTACCCGGCCGCCCCCGAGGCCGACAAGCCGGCCGCGACGAGCTGGGTCTCCATCAACGCCGAGGAGCTGAGCGACGTCTCCGAGACGTACGACGTGACGGCCGTGCCGTACCTGGTGCTGCAGCGCAACGACAAGGTGCTCGAGACGGTGAGCGGGTCCAGCGCCGTCAAGGTGCGGGCCGCGATCGAGAAGCACGCGAACTCTAGCAACAACCAACAACGGAACGGAGCCACAGCAGTAGTAGGAGGCGGCTCCTCCTCAATAGCCGACACTGCGACCAACGAGAAGAACAACGCAGACGACACGACGCACGCGGACCCGGAGAAGGCCAAGGAGGAGCTGTTCAAGCGGCTCGCAGAGCTGGTCAAGGCGGCGCCCGTCATGCTGTTTATGAAGGGCACGCCCAGCGCGCCGCAGTGCGGCTTCTCGCGGCAGCTGGTCGGCATCCTGCGCGACCGCTCCGTCAAGTACGGCTTCTTCAACATCCTGGCCGACGACGAGGTGCGGCAGGGGCTCAAGGAGTTCGCCGAATGGCCGACGTTCCCGCAGCTGTGGGTGGATGGGGAGCTCGTCGGTGGTCTCGACATCGTAAGTTTTTCTTCTTCTTCCTATTAGTCCTATCACATACATACTACAGTGGTGGTATTGTTGTGGTTGCAAACCAAATTGTGCTAACTGTTTCATGTGTAGATCAAGGAGGAATTGGAGAGTAATCCCGAGTTCTTGAAGGCTTACAGCGTGGCCAAGGAGGGAGCTGCCGCCGCTTGAGGTTAGATTATCAAGTTGGGGGGCGAAGATAACGAAGATCGACGATGTGATGGACTAGATTTCTTCCGGAGACAACGCTTGTTTGGTATCCTGACATTGATTCCATATGCCATATGCCATATGGGCATTCATTCAATATGGACATACAATCAGTACGGGAACAGAGATTGCATCATATCTAAAGAAGAATCCTGCGAGGCCAGACAAATAAATGCCGCGCCATGGTTTGGTGTTTCTGGGCAACGTTGAATGCAACATATGTTTAAGAGTGTTAGAATGAATACTTCACGGATCTTAACGAATTGCTGTCAAATATGTAAATCCAATATGAAAAATGCATTCATCGTGCCTCTGCTTCTATATCGACGTAACTCTGTCCTTGGGTATAAAGAAGTAATGCTATGTACATATCTGTAACTAGTACAGTAAAAGAAAATAGTATATATATATATATATATATCCAGTATATGGTAAAGTCCTGGCAGTAAGCACCTCTTACTTATATGGCCCATTTGAAAATATGGTTTATTCATCATGAAACCCGGCAAAGATCTCATCCGGCGGCGCGGCCCCCAAACTCAACACCTCGGCGGGCGCCGCGTCGCACAGCTGCCGATTCGCCTCGGGCACCTTCCACCCCTTGAGGTCGCGCAGGCGGCTGATGATCTGCAGGCCCATGCCGGCCTCGGCGTGCCAGACCATGTGGCAGTGGAACAGCCAGACGCCCGGGTTGTCGGCGACGAAGCGCAGCAGGGTCCAGCCGAAGCCCTCGAGGGTGACGGTGTCGCGGCGCAGCGGGTTGGCGACGACGGTGTCGTTGGCCGGGTCCAGCAGACCCTTGCCGTGGGGCTGCAGGCCCAGCGCCTCGTAGCCCGGGAAGTAGCCGTGGCCCTGGCCCAGGACCCAGAGCGGCATGCCGTGCAGGTGGAACGGGTGGTTGCCCTCGTCGACGTTCTGCAGGACGATGTCGACCGTCTCGATGCGGTCGTGCGACAGGACGAGCTCGTGGTCCGGGTGGAAGGCCGCATCATTGACGGCGGCATCTTGGCCGGCGGTGGCGCTGAAGGAGTCGTTGCCCGACGCTAGGCCATCGACGAGTCGGTGCAGCGTCGGCTGTTTGAGATCGGCACGGAAGGAGGACTCGTTCATGAAGCCGCGCTCGAGCCGCCAGTCGCCGATGGCCATGTTGACCCGGAAGTACCAGGAGTGGTCCGCGACGGCGGGGGCCGGCAGCGCAGGCACGGGCTTGTACACGTTGCGGGCCGTCATGTCCTTGCACTGCATGGCGTAGTCGACGAGGGAGTTGGTGCTCGTGGGGAGGGCCTGCGGGGTCACAGCCGTGCTGCTATTGCTGCTAGTAGTAGTATTACTCGGCGCAGTAGCAGTAGAAGGCGACTCGGGCGTGCCGTCCATGCCCGGCGGCATGACGTAGCGCATGATCATCTTGGCCTCGCTCACACCGTTATCGGGCAGCTTCGGGTCGGCGAAGCAACCCTCGATCATGCGAGCGCGCAGCCAGTACTCGGTGAAGTCGAAGCCGGCCTGGTCGGTCGCGAAGGTGACGCTGTAGCGCTGCCCGGGGGCGAGCGTGATGTCGGCCTCCTGGAACTGCTTGACGGGGGTCCCATCGACCTCGTGCACGAGCAGGCGCAGGTGGTCGTCGATGGCGACCTGGAACCAGGCGAAGCCGCCCGCGTTGACGAAGCGCAGCCGGTGGTACGCGCCCGCCACCATATCCATGCTCGGCAGTAGCGTGCGGGCCGTGTCGCACGTCCGGTTCGGGTGCAGCGCGCAGTCGACCCGGTTCATGCCGTTGATCAGCGCGCCGTTGGGGATTGGCGAGTTCTCGTTGCCCGGCGAGAGCGACTCGCGCAGGAGGCCCTCGGCCGGGTCGTGGTACCAGTCCTGCAGCAGTATCACCCGGTCCGTGGTGTAGGGATCCGTGCTAGTCGCGGATTCGTTCTTGCTGTGGATGACAGAGGGGCCCCACAAGCCCGCTCAACATTTGGACTCCTTGGTGAGCGTGATAGTAATCTAGCAGCAATTGTCAGTAATTATAGTCATGTCAGGCCGGTATTTCGTGTATAGTAAAAACTTAAAGTACCCTGCTGACCCGTAAGAGTGAAGTTGTACTGAAATGAGCCTCCGGGTGCAATCGGGCATTGCGTAACACCCCCGACCCCGTCCATGAAGTTCGTCCCGTTCTGGAGCAGGCCGTGCCAATGAATGCCGGTAGCGTTCTTCGCAGCGTTCTTCACATTGACGATCACCGTGTCGCCTTCGTTGACCTCCATCATCGGGCCGGGGAACTGTCCGTTGATCATCATCATGGGCTTGTAGACGCCGTCTGGGTTCCCATCCTTGTCGACGATCGTCCAGTTGTAGGTCCGGATTTGCAGAGGCGCCGATAAATCCCATTTTGGGTTCAGGATATACTCCTCCTCCGGCCGTTGAAACGGGATTCTCATCAGCGCATCGAGATGAGGGTCCGTTGAGGTAGGCGGACTGACCTGTGCCTTGTCGTGCGGCACGAAGAAAAGCCAGGCATCAAAGGCCATGAGCACAGTCAAAATGACGCCCGCCGCGATTATCCAAACTCGCCTCCGCCCTTCCCCTTCTTCCACTATCGGTGTCATAGGATCCATCTTCTCAATATCGCGCGTCTCTGATGACAGAAGCCCTTCGCTCTGCTCTGCTTCCATGTTTTCGAGGCCAGGCTTTTCCATGCTGTGGCGCTGATCCTCGGACAACCTTTGCTCCGCGGGCTCCGGGGAGGCAGAGCGCACAGAGTCGTAGCGAGCCATGATAATGAGGAATGACTTGTGTGAAGTATGCCCAAAGCGATTCCAAGAAAAGAAAACGGCAACAATTAACTTCCAAGGCTGAAGCTAAAGCTTTCCTTCCACCACCAGGGTATATACAGGTAGCCGTGAAACAAAGTCGATTAGGGGTATTGTTGCATGACGGACAAGGGCATGGAAGGCTCGATGCGCTCTCAGTAAAAAGGCAGGACAGCAGCAGCAATGGATGAAGTAATTCAATGCTATGTTCTCAAAACATGCCCGTCGCATAATCTACCAGAGCCGCAACTTTGGAAAAAGAATTGAAAACGAGTATGCAGAAACAATGAATCGAATTCCGACAGAAGGATCACCGCATGCCGATAAATGAATATGCAAAGTAGAGAAAGGAAGTGGTTGTTTCGCGAGTTGCGACAGGTTAAAGTCTGACAACTGAAATAGAGAGCCAAGAATGGGGGCCGACACTGCGAAACACTTGACTTTTGGGTTGGACCCCTGCACCCTCCTGAAACAACTGCCGCCCAATAAAAAACGGGCAACCGGCATGACCAAAGGAGGTTTGAACCGGTCAAACAGATATCATAGCCGTTTGATGAAGTGGTATCTCGAGTTTGTTTCTTCTTTCAACTGATCATTCATGACTTGCGCATTATCTACCAAAAGACGGGATCGTGGACGGGCGGACTCCTGTCACTTGTCATTCTGTTCAGACGAATCGGGAGCTGCTTTGAAACGTGGTTAGTAAGAACCTCGATCATTGGCTGGATGCTCGGCAGCGCTACTGCTCGCCCTGCTGCTTACCTAAAATATTGGAGGGAGGTATGTACTGTTCGCTTTAGGGGACGACCTCACGACTTGGGTCTTTAGGGGCCAAACCGTATGCGGTTCCTTTTTGGGGTCCAAGCCGAACGGTTGGATGAGGAAGGTTAGCTGGTCCACAAGCACCGAGCCTAGCCCCCGTGTCTCTTCCACTTCTATGCAACGTGCTTAGGTAGATATCTTGGTATTCGGAAATGAACATTATCAAATCAAGGTCCTTAGGCAGTCATGATTGGTGGGCGAAGAATGTGTAATATGTCTGTAGCTCTATGTAGTTTACTCACAAGGGACTGGTTGAGCTTTCAATGGCCATACCTCGAATATAGATCTAGAAGTGACGATGAGTTCCTTAATATACATACATATATTCCATTTCCCATGTGAAACCTGATGATCAACGGTGACTGGCCAGCAGGACATATCGACCACGGTCTGATGGCTTCGGAAGTCAAAGCGATAGAATAAAGTGAAGTATTCAATAGCGATATTGTAGAGCACTACAAGGGTCACATTCAACGTATGCAGGACATAGCTATATACCTAGGAGAGCAGGTCTTTCAAGGCTGCATATCAAAGTCGCAACGCGTGCATGTTAAGCATCTGTGCCTCCCATCGGCTTGCGGGCAACGCAGTTGACTGCTGCCTGCCCGACCGACCCTGCCAGTACATAACTCCCGAGAAACAGATAGGCCGAAGAGCTTACTACCTAGCATATGCATGAATCAACTATATGACTTAGGTAGGTAGGCACTTATTACATGCTGAATGTCAAGAGGCATGAAAGATGATGTCAGGTCTTCGTGCTGATGACGGACTAAGTCTTAAGCCCGGCGGTGAGGTGGAGGACCCCCAATTTGAGTGAGTCATCTGGGATGCATTCTAAGAGCGGGACTTGTTTAGAGTCATGCGTGTGTAGATCGTGTGAGGCTGAAGCCCTTCAATGCCATTCAATATTAGGGTATCCTATGTGGTGGAAGACCGCGTAGGAAGGGGAACCGCGAATTTGATAGCACTGCTAACACCCCTCAGGCAGAGTCTCCAAGCTCTTGAAGAATGCAAGAGGCATTTGTCCTTGACAGAAAGCTACATAAGTATAAGATCCAATATGTCGCTATATTTGACATATTAACGTTATACGAACGAGATTGTCAGCAAGCACCTGAGAGTTCGTGATTGATATAGAGAGTACGGAGTATTTCTATGCCTTCTACTGTATCTAACCTGCTAGCTTCCTTTGGTTAGTGACTATGAGTCTGTCTATCTAGCTCTATGGAAAAGCAACGATGGTACTTGCAATACACAAGCATGCAACCTTGTTCAATAGTAGAAGCCGCACGTAGGACTGAAGTAAATCAGAGTAAGCACTTGGCACTTTACGTGTAATTGTTCCGGTTGCCCATCCGGCGCCACTCCTCCACCACCCTTTTCCCCTTCTGCCCTGTGCCTCTCACTCGTCTTATCATTCTTGCATCTGGCGCTAGTCGCGGAGTGGCCGAACCATTGCAGAGGCAAGGCGCACTTCAAATGCTCTCCTACATTCTTCTCCCAAACGCAAACTACAACTGCAGACTGTTCATTCTACCTTCAGACGATCCTTGGCGACCTTGCGCATTCAATTAGGCCCAAAAGTAAGGCCTACATCTGCATTGGGGTTTCCGCGTTGAAGCTGACCTGCTCGCACTGCTTGCAGTGTTACGACTATAACCTCGTCGCATTGCTGCTTGCCCCTCTTCTCATGCCAACTGAGGTTGCGCGATACGAGCTGACGACAGAATTAATTTGGTTGAATTGTTCGGCTTCAAAGACAGGATCTTGAAGCTGCGAGTGTCCATTTCCATCACGACACCACTGCCCCGATACACCGGCCAAAAGAAGCACGAACCGAACGGTGCCAGGCCATCCGATCCCTTCGGCTCAGTTGTCGATCAACACCCGCAATCAATCTGGCGGGGTTCTAGGCTTCCAGCTCGCGACAACCACTTATAGAGCTACTCCAAATCCCAACCACTGGGGCCGCTACTTCCTGGTTTCTTGTCACCATCGCAGCTACCAACTCCTGGAGAGTTTTCAATCATCCCGATCCCGTCTCAAGCGCATGATTACTGGGAGACAGCTTTGCACCGAGCTTGGGAGACTTGCACGCGTTACTGGCCAAATAACCGACCTGTAATGACCAGTCAGCTCTGATTTCAACATCAGTCACAAAAGGACATTCGATTTAGCAGAAACCTGAGGTGTACTGCTGGGAACCGTTGCACATATATCGAGTTGTTGGACTAGGCAGAACGAAGTGTCGCGTGCATATATCAAGGACCTTGGGAATCAAATTGAAAAGCGCCCGCCAAAATGACTCCTACACCGCCTTCTGCCTCTTCATCTGGAGGCCATTCACCCGAAGAACAATTCCGGGTTGTCAGGCGCAGGAACCGTGTGCCCCTCAGTTGTTTGCCGTGCCGCACAAGAAAGTAAGTGGTTTACGAAGTGAAAGAGAAAAAGGAAATATTTATACCCAATTTCAAGACGGGAAGAACTACTGGTCATGGTCATGGTCATGATGAATTCTGCTGACATGCGCCAGGCTGAAATGCAACAGAGGAACGCCGAGCTGCGATAATTGTGTTAAGCGTGGTGACACCCAGTCTTGTGTTTATGCGAACCCCGCTAGTCGGAGGAGAAACCAGAACAATGCGGCCGCCAATGCGACTCCTGATGATATGCAAAACCGCATTGACCGGCTTGAGGGGCTGGTCCTGAGCTTGATGCATGGCGGTGCTAACATAGATGCAGCTTCTATCGAAGCGCCTGCTGCAAACGCCCACGTGACGGCGCCCTCCATGACCGATAGCAGTGATCCAAGGCTCGACAGAGACGATGAGGCTTCCATGAGGGATGAGGTTGATGGGGATAGCGACGTAGATGACGGGCTTGCAACGTCGCTCGGTGTTCTGAAGGTCGATGCGGACAGGGGCAAGTCAATGTATATCGGCCAGGAACATTGGCACACGTTACTAGCCGATATCACCGAAGTCAAGAGCTTCTTCGCCTCACGCAAGAAGGAACTCGAGAAAAGTTATGAGAGGGTTTTGTCCTCGAAGCCAGCGGCTGCCAGAGACTCGCCCATCTTCCTGCTTTCGTCTCCGCCTGCTACCGAGACCGAGCTCCGCGCCGAACTCCCTGCCAAAGCCGCTATTACCACGCTAGTTTCACGGTACTTCAGTTCGCTCGACACAGCCGTGAGTATTGTACATGGCCCGACGTTCCAGCAGCAGTTACGGAGCCACTGGCAGGATCCTAACAAATCATCGATAATGTGGGTAGGTCTGGTATACTCAATGCTAACCCTAGCGATGCTGTCCTATCACAAGGTTGGTGACGAGCCTCCGCAGTGGAAGGGTAGATCACTCGAGCTTGCTGCCGAGTACCGATTGCGGACTGTGCAGTGTCTGGTAGTCGCGGATTATACCAAACCTGTCGACTACACGGTGGAGACGATGATGCTCTACTTATTCGGAGAATGGTCTTCGCGATATGATGCCGATCTTGGCTTGTGGCTCATTGCCGCCTTGATCACAAGAGTGGCCTTCAGAATGGGATACCACCGTGATGCAGAATGGTTCCCTTCCATAACCCCATTTCAAGGTGTATGTCAATTCCTAGGATGTCCCCTATTCCGGAGACGCGTCGGATGCTAACCGAGAGGCAGGAAATGAGACGAAGAACCTGGGCGCTGATCCGCATGTCTGACACTATGTTCTCCCACCAAGTATGTTTGCAGCGACTCTCCTCTTCTTTCCTAGTGACCTGCTAACAGTACAAGGTGTCCTTACCCACGATGATCTACGACCACAGCACAGACACGAAACTTCCTCATAACCTGTTTGACGAGGAATTTGGTCCAGATACAAAGATCCTACCGCCTGCTCGACCCCCTAACGAGCCGACTCCTATTGCTTATATGATTGCCAAGACCAAACTTACGATCGAGTTTGGTGCCATCTTACAAGCTGTAACTCGAGTGGGGAAGCCAGTGTCATACGATGAGATCCTCGTACACGACCGGAAGCTTCGAGACATCATGGACGAGCTCCCTCCACATCTCAGAGTTCAGCCGTTGGAATCCTCACATGACCCAGTGAAACTCATCGTTGCGAGATACAACGTGGCCATGCTGTACAACAGGATCATGTGTATGCTTCACCGCAAACACTCACTCCGTGCCCGGCAGCACCCCCGTTATGCCCACTCCCGCCGCGCCGCCGTTGAGGCCTCGCTGGAGACGCTCAAGTCTCTCAGAACCATACACTATGAATGCCAGGTAGTCAATGGTCGCCTACGAAGCATGACCTGGTTTGTGCAATCCTGCGCGAAGGAAGCTTTGTTGCCAACAATGCTGGTTGCGCTGGACCTCCATCATGAGAATCAGGCCACGGTCAGTACTACACGTCAAAACTCGCAGTCAATGTTCTTTTGGACGCCGGAGCAGCGCCTCGAGATGTTAAGTCTGCTCGAGGAGATCAGAGATATCTGGAAAGCCATGAAGGAATCTTCCGTGGAGGCTTACAAGGCTTCTAACATCCTCGATATCATGATCGAAAAGATCAAGAATCCCACCCCGGCTGCCACATTACCAGCAGCGCATGTGACAACGGATCATTTCCGAGGATTTGAATCAGCAGAGGCAGAGTTACAGCCGGAGCATTCCGCTGCTATGACTCTTGGCATGCTCTCAACTGGACTGACACCCAATTACCAATCGCCCGGTGGAACCGCATATCCACCTCTGGAGACGGGAACGGGTACAGGACTTACGCCCGACTTCTCCGGTGACGTGATGGGAGGTTTCAACAGCAACACGACTCCGTTCTCGATGTTTACCAATCTTGGATCGGCGGACATGAACATCGACGAGAACTTTGACTGGGTAAGCTTGGCGCCAACAACTCACTATCTGTACATGGAGTAACGAGACTAATGGGACGCACAGAACACATTTGAGAACTACACACAGAACGCCAACTGGGTAACGGAGTCGACATCATTTGGGCTGTTCGACCCGAACAGCCAAGAAGCTCAGCAGGGCTCGTCTATGAGCGGGTCATTCTTCATGAATTCCAATACCCCAGCCTCGGGGAAGTCAACTTGAAGGGAGAACGGCTCGCTTGCTTTAGCCGAAGGCCCGGAAGATATAATCCAGAGAATGCATAAGAGTTATCTGCCTTGGCGTGGTTGGAGTGCTGAAAAAAGGGGTGAGAGGGAAAAAGGTGGTAGTAGGGCCGAGCGCGATTAAGCTCAGTGACATAGTGCATGAATATAGCAACTCTGCTCTGTTACTAACACGAGATGTGCAGGCCACTTTGGTCAAGTTTGTCGTTGGATCATGGCTTGTTCGACTGAACATGGCAAGTTGATGGACACGACATGCGAAACCCCAGCATCCACGTGATGAATGCCGAGTCCCAAACGGCACTGCTGTCTCGGTTACATTACCCAGCGGCATTGGCTCTGATCGCTCGCTAATTAGTACCAGCAGGCCTGCGTACACTCATAAGCATAGGAACGATATATTCGGCCCTACTAGTAATATGCGGTCTGACGTGGGGAAGCTGTTATTGGAACTCCGCTCCCGCAACTCGTCTTGCTACACTTGAAATACATCAGATTCCCCATGCCACATGTGTCTGTCCATGGCATCTCTCGAATTGGCTAACTCTGCGATGGTAGCCGTAGTTCTAAAAACCAAGGGGTAGCTAATGCAGAGCCAAGGGATAGAATGGAGGCCCAGTGATTCGGCCCTTCTCTGACAGTACCGATCATGTCGGAATCCTGGCTGGTTTCCCTGTAAAAGTACCACCAGGCCAGATCGAACTCCGTCACTCGTCGTCCACGCTGGTGGGTGTGGGGTTGAACAGGGGGGATCCCCAAACTGTGGGGTCGGCCCGTTGGCCGGACTGACATGCCCAATCCGGGGTAGTTTTCGTCGTCTAGTGACAAACTTAGTAATCGTCGTAGTAGACGAGGGTCACGAGGCCGAAGCCCGTTCCCAGTTACATCCAAGGTGGTGCCCTCGGCCACGCCTCCCACGACAGACACACCATACAGACTTTAGTTTGCTGCTCTATTCCACACTTCATGCTCGCCGCGGCCCTTACTTAAACTAACCAAGTGCCTATTTCCCTAGTGTGATCGAGTCCCGCTTCGATAAAAACTCCGACACCCCAGATTAGAGCACGGCCACATCTCGGTCGGTCGCTCGTGCGTGGTGTCGTGGGTTGTTGTGATCTACACTTGAATTTGGAGACTCTCAGGTTCCCTTTCCCCTAACTTCCAGGGCGCTTGGGTGACGATGGCTTGCAAACGGGTGTGGATGCATTGCCGACAACTGCCTCATCACCGTCGATCTCGCGGCAGGCTCATATGTTGGAGAAAGACACCACAACCATACATATATGTTTTGGAGGATATGATATAAATATCCGGACCTCGTCCTGTCTCCCGTCCTAGTTCTTCTTCAGCAGCCCAGGTCAACACAACAACCAAGTTGAGTCCCAGCCGCTCACTGCCTTCTCAGTTTTTTCCCTGTTGCCTAAAAGCCAACTGGTCAAATCCCAAAGAACCCTTCGCCCCCATTCACACCACTACACCCTTCGTTTTATACATACGCGGATTTCTTCCCATCCGTTCGTCTCGCCCAGCCAGCATGAAGCTGTCGCCCATCCCGCTCCTCTGGGGCGCCGCCTCGGTCGCACAGGCCCTGAGCGGCGCCGAGTGGCAGAAGCAGTCCATCTACCAGATCCTCACGGACCGCTTCGCCCGCACCGACGGCTCGACCACCGAGCAGTGCGCCATCACGAGCTACTGCGGCGGTACGTACAGGGGGCTGATCGACCATCTGGATTATATCCAGGGCATGGGGTTCACGGCGGTAAGGAAGCTATCCATCCTCCTTCCTGACTGACGGCAGATTCAATGCCAATACGTTGGTGTGTACTCTAGGTCTGGGTCTCTCCTATCGTCAAGAACCTTGAGGGAGACACCCCTTATGGGTAAGTTGGAATCTAGAATCATACAAACTTTCAAGCCTAAACTGCATGCTGATAGTATTCTGTCACCAGAACCGCGTATCATGGATACTGGGCCCAGGACATCTACTCGCTCAACGAGAACTTCGGCACCGAGCAGGACCTGGTGGACCTGTCGGCCGCCCTGCACGCGCGCGGCATGTACCTCATGGTGGACGTGGTGACGAACCACATGGGCTACAACGGCTGCGGCGACTGCGTCGACTACTCGCTCTTCCGGCCCTTTAACAACAGCGGCTACTACCACCCCTTCTGCGAGATCAACTACGACGACGACAACTCGGTCCGGACCTGCTGGGAGGGCGACAACAAGGTCAGCCTGCCCGACCTCAAGACGGAGGACAGCGGCATCCGCTCCACCTTCAGCGACTGGATCAAGGACCTCGTGGCCAAGTACTCCATCGACGGCATGCGCATTGACAGCGTCAAGCACGTCGAGAAGGACTTCTGGCCCGGGTTCTTGGAGGCTGCGGGGATCTACGGCATTGGCGAGGCAAGTTCACTTACTGTTAAATCGTTCATTTGCGGGATGCTAGGCTGACCTTGTATCCACCTCTAATAGGTTCTCGATGGCAACCCAGCGATCTATGCTGACTGGCAGAAGTACATGCAAGGCTTGATGAACTATCCCTGTACGTTGGACTATTGAATCCGCCCCTTTGCATGGGTATTTCCCCTGTGCGCGAACTTACTATTTGCTCACGCACTTGATTCTAGCTTCTACTGGGTGCAGGAGACGTTCTCGAACCCCTCAGCCACCATGGACAACCTCGTCAACGGCATCAACACCCTGAAGGGAAAAGGTCAGTTTCCCCTCTATCAGCTGCCCCTCCAACACCCAAGTTTTGCATGCAGGCTGACCCACCACCCCCTGAATAGCTGACACGACCGCCTTGGGTGTCTTCGTTGAGAACCACGATCAAGTGCGGTTCCCTTCCCTGACCAGCGACATGGTAATCTCATTCCTCCATTCCAAGCAGAGGCTTTTTCCGAATAAGGTCAAGGCTAACTCATAATCACAGTCGCTCGCGAAGAATGTGAGTTCACCAGAAAACATCAAGTCGTCGATCGCTATCGGCACAGCATCGTCCCCTCTTATCCCTATGATTGAGCAGAATTACCTACTGACTGATACCCCCGACCAATTCTAGGCCATCGCCTTCACCCTCCTCTCCGACGGCATCCCGATCCTGTACCAGGGCCAGGAGCAGCACTTCTCCGGCGGCGACACGCCGAACCAGCGCGAGGCGCTCTGGACTTCGGGCTACAACACGCAGTCCGAGCTGTACCAGCTCGTGGCGACGCTGAACCGGGTGCGCAACCACACGCTCGCGGCCGCCAACGCCGAGTCCGGCTACGTGAAGTACCAGGCCTGGGCCGTCTACTCGGACAGCCACAGCATCGCGATGCGCAAGGGCGACGTCATCGGCGTTTTTAGCAACATGGGCAGTGGTGGTAGTGGTTACCAGATCAACATCTCGGGCGGCAACTCGGGCTACAGCGGCGGGGAGCAGGTCGTTCAGGTCTTGGGGGGCGATTGCAATGTCATTACGGCAGATGGGGCGGGGGCGCTCAATGTCCAGGTTGGGCCGGATCCGGTTGTCTTGTACCCGGCTTCGGTGCTCGAGGGAAGCGGGCTCTGTGGCCATTAAGCCATGAGCCACTTCCCGGCTCATGTGAAGGGGTTTTCCCTGATTGGATACATTTTCCTCGATGAAGAAACAGGCCTGCTTGATGGATCATTAGCATGCTCGGTTGCGTCTGCGCAATTCAATAGTTACCTATCTTTTTGGTGTATATAACTTACCTCCTTAAGATGGGGCTCACTTGAATATACCTTACACACTTGTTCAGCAAGCATATATTATCTTCACAAGGCATAGCACATAAAAAGCAGAAGTGTTGTCATTATATGTCCCTGTATGTCTTCCACATCGGCCACTTCTGTTCTTTGCGCAAGGTCCCCCTTGTCAATCGTCATAATCTATATCCTCACGAGTCACAGGAGCAACCCCACGGCACAGGGATCTCCACAAGACGGTCCCATTCTGCTTCGTCTGCTCGCACATTGGGATTATCCCGTTGTGATGGCCGCGTGATTGTCCCCCTCTTGAATGTGACAACAGGTTTTCCCTTGATCTTCTCGATCTTGATTCGTTGATTCAAGCACCAGTAGACCCTGTATCGATACCTATCCTCCTCATCATCAATAAGGAAAGACCAGTCGTCAAAGTTAATGGGGGTGCCGGCTCTCGGGAGGTGTGAGGAGCTTTTCGAGAAACTCGAGTGCGGAACGTTGTTGGCCACGGCCCTCCCGTAACCTCCATCTGGACGTCAGGGTCCTGACAGACCGCAGCGCAAGAATCAGTTCCATAAGATCAATAGCCTCGTCTATCTCCCTAATGTACCACAAGTCATGCGTGGCCCATGTATCCACATCCACTCGATGCAAGCCTGCCAGCAGCGTTTGCAGGAAGAACACCGCCTTGTCTCGAATAATCGTATCGACTCGTCTTGGTGCGCAGGAACGCAGCGTCTGAACACCCTTGTGCCTTCCATGAGCGCATGCAAGTTTTAGCATGCCAAACAAGTACCGGTCGTGGGTCTTGTTGTTGACTGTGAGCTCGCATAGTGCCTGGAAGAACTCGAGGAACGAGTCGTCGTGGTCGTTAAGATATATCGTGAATGGATACTCGAGTTTTTCTGTTGGAAAGGGGTCGGCGCCTCTCTCGATCAGCAGACGCAATATAGCCACGTCGCCTGAGTTTCTCCTCCAGAGATTACCATGTCCTGAGTAGATGTTGTATGGCGGTTCACATGAACGGAGGTCGCCAGTGTGTGCTCCCATGTTTATAAGTCTCTCCGCGAGCTGCAGACTGTTTGTCGCACAGGCTTCGAAGAGGGGCGTGCGGTCCCAACGGGGGGATTGAGGCAGTATTGGCCGCCTCGATTGAGATAATCCAAAACCACCTTCTCTCCCCCATCGACCCGCAGAAAAGCTCTATAGAGTTTCTCAAAGGTTTGCTCATCCCGCAAGAAGTCGTTATTCTTATCCGCTTTGAAGAGGAGCTCGACGTGACGAAAGTGACGGCTTGCGACAGCCTGCTCAGAGTGGTTGGTGAGGGCCCAGAGAAAGTAACCCAGCTCTTTCTCGCTGAAATCCGTGTCGGGAAAGTCGAAAACGTTGAACAGCTCATCTAGAACGGCACGCTGGCACTTGGCGAGGCAAATAAAGAACAGCGCGACTAGTAACTTGGGCCTTGGAATACCACACTGGACTGTGGCAGTTAGGTGAGAGCATATTTTCTGCACGCAGTGTAGTTGTGTTGGTTCGCTGGCTTCGTCACCCCAGCAGTAGCCTCTGCAGCAGATATTCTTTAGTACGCGCACGTAACTCGAAATTTCCCCGGATTTGATGCAGCCTCTGGCAAGCAGCAGGTCGATGATCTCTCCGAGGTGTGCAGATGGCACCATGCAGCAAGCAAATTCGAGCAGCGTCTGCTGACTGGGGTATAGCCCAGTATCAATGAAGTACTCCCTAGGTAAGGTCTGGCCCGTGGGGAACAGCCTGATTCATCCTGCGAGGACAGCATAGTTGAGATGTTCAAACCGCAATCAAGAAGAAAGGAAAGAAGCGGCGGTACTGCCCCTAAGAGACCATAGTAGGCAGCTTGCCACAATATGCGTTGATCTACCGAGACCATGTATCCCACAGGTCTCGATTGTCTTGATCATCTCCTGCGCCTCCATGTTCCTTTCACTCACACTGTCATATTCCTCGAGCCTATCAGTATTATAGTGGGCTAATGCACAGCTCCAGTGGCATACTGTGGTTATCGTCCAGCTCAAATACATTGCAACCATGCTCCACCAGCTTAACCAAAATCTCCCATCGACGGTCGTGGCAGGCTTGTTGTAGGACCGAACGGAATTCCGGTTGGAAGACTCCTCCGTGCTCTGGTTCGGAGAGTCTTGTGCTAGCGCTTTGGGCTAGTAGGTAGCAAAAGACGTCGTAGTGGTATGACTGATATGCATACATGATGGAAGAGTATCCGAATTCATCGAGCTCGTCAATTTCTGTCTGGTGCCCTTCTCAGGTAGAAATCTTGCCATAGACAGCAAGCCATAATGTGCGCAAAGGTGCAAGGCCGTAATCCTGTTGCGATTTGGGCCGTAGGTCGTACCCGTCGATACAACATGTCGTCAACATACACCGAAGCTCCGTTTGATATTAAAGTCCGGGCAATCTCTTCTTGGCCGGTGCATAGAGCCACATGAAGGGGTGTACATCTTGCATCTTCATGTTCTCTTCGCCAGAACAGGAGGGGCGGACACAGCCGTGGTAGTTTTTCGCGATTCCATCAATGCTTGCTCCATGTTGAAGAAGGATGTCGACAATATGGCTTTGGCCATGATACACAGCAACATGTAATGGTTTCCAGAATCGTCTATCGTGCAGGTATCCAGGTGCAGCAGTCTCGTAGAAGTCATCCATGTAGGGTACGGCGGTCCACGACTCATCCTGGAGTTGAAGATAAAAACACGAGGTAATGTCATCCAGACATCTGTATTTATTAAGTTGGAAGTTGAGGTTGGTGGTGAAGCCCAATCTCAGGAGATAACGGAGTGCTGGCGCATTTCCGGTGGCACATGCCCACATCAATATCCGATAGCGGTGCTGTCTATCAGCAGATTTCCAGATGCGTTCGCCAGCGAATAAGTGGAAGAATCGGTTGACGCGAGCTAAGGACGTCAAGTCGTTCGGATCATCGATGTGGTCAACGAGCTCATACAAGAGATCCACGGACGGTTCGAGAAGCTGGACCATGGTGTGTATCGTGGGTGCGAGGATGACTCACAAAAGATGGTAAGAGAAAGTGAAAACAGGTGAGCGGCGAGAAGGGAAGAGGAATGTGCAATGAGCAGGGAAGAGGAACGAGCAGAGAGGAAGCTTGGCGAGTCGAAAGGCACTCGAATAGGAAACAAGCTGGTGTTGGAGGAAGTGAATACAGTCAAAAAAGCGAAATTGAATGCATTGGAGTGCCAACACTTTAAGGGGACATCTCACGGATCAATCACCTTTTGCTCACTACGAAGTGATGTTTAAGAGATAGAAAAGAAAACATTATGAATCTGTGAGGAACAAATTATATAACTAGGAGCCAAAACAATGCATAATGTTTATAATGAAGTTCCCTCAGGGGAAAAAAGACAACATAATGGTCTACCAAGTTAAGTTTAATAAGTATCACTGGCCATGAAAATACATATCAAAAAAAAAAAACTGGTGCCATGATCCATTGTCTGCTGTCTACCTATCTTGAGGCACTGGCTTCTTCGTGAAGATCATATCATACATTCTCTCCAGAAACAGTCTGCGCTACCGAGGATGGTGGATCCTCAGAATATCACCTATCCATATAGGCCACTGTTCTTCATGCAGTATTTCTGCCTAATTCCTCCAAAGGTTGTGATGCGGGAAGCAAGGGCAATCCCATGGCATATGGATCCAATCGAAATCCCACCCATCCTCTTCCCGGACGTCTTGGAAATCGAGGGGAGTCCACTGCGACGGCCAAGCGATTCGTCGGCCCAGAATCGTGATGGTCGGGTTACCAGAAGGGTTGGAGTGCAACTCCAGGCGCTGCTTTAGACACCAGTTGGTTTTGTATTGTCGTTGATCGTAGCAGTCGCATTTACCATGAGATGGCGACTTATTGTGCGGGTTTCCCGGGGTCACAAGAAGCCCTTTGATAAGCTTGAGTGCAGTAAGGTCCTCGTCCTCGTCTTCGTCACCGTCATCGTCGTCCTCCTCCCCAAGTTGACAGCTGGCTGTAAGAGTGCTGGAGGGGCCCACTTCAAGTATGAGGAGTCCAATGGTATCGATGGCTTCGTCCATTTGTCTCGTTGATCGGAAGTTGTGGTAACACAAATCGTCTTCGCATCGGTCGGAGAGATTAAGTAGCAACTTCTGTAAGAAAAATGCCGCTTTCTCCCGTATCATAACGTCGATTCGACTCTTCGCGCGTGTACGCATCTCATGGATGAAGGTATACCTGCCACGCGAGCACGCGATGTCGAGGACGTCGAACAGATCTCCATCATCGCTAGAGTCGCTGGTTGCCAACTTACACATTTCTTCGAAAAGCTCTGGGAGGAAAGTGAGGGATTCAGGTTCTTCGAAGTAGTCCTTCCAGGGAAACCCGTCGACAGGGCTTTCTTCGTCCCATAGGAAAGGGTCTGCGCCTTTGCTAAGCAGCAGACGCCAAATCGCCATTTCTCCATCTTCATCTGGGTCTCTCATCCATAGTGAATCCGATCTGCGGCTAGGTGCCCCGGATGTGAGACTTTTGTTGGGGTCTGCTCCTTAGGTCTATAAGCCTTTCGGCCAGCTGCAAGCTGCCGGCTTCGCAGGCTCGGAAAAGAGCCGTAGAGCCATCCGAAAAAATAAAGAAATACTGACCACCACGATGGAGGTAATCTAAGATAGCCGCTTCGCCGCACTCATCCCTCAGACAAGCCATGCATAGCACCTCAAAAGTGCAGTCATGCCGCATGAGGTAGTTGCCAACATCCAATTGGAAAATGATATCTAGACAGTCAATGTGATTGTTGACATTCTCCTCCCGTTCCCCTGTAGGTATGCTACGTCCCGCAACGGCTTAGAATAGTCGCCACAGTTCATATTTGCCATAGCGCGCATAAGTGAAATCGAAAACGCTGGCCAGCTCGTCTAGCATGTTACGTTGCCCTCCTTCGAGGCAAATGTATAGTAAATCGAGCGGCATAGGTGGCTTTCCGAACTCACTCTGGAGCATGTGAGGGAGCTGTAAGCAGATCAGCTGCGTACACCGTCCCAATAGTTGCCTGTCGTCGTCATAGAAGTATCCCCGGTAGGCGAGATCCTTGAGTGCGCGCATATGGCAGCTGATATCTGCGAACTCCAAACTGCCTTTACCAAGCAGCATCGCGACTAGCTCCAGCATCTCTGGCATTGTGTTATTAATGCAGTGAAATAGTAGCTGCTCTCCGTTTCGACCAGGCTCATGCTCATCACTAGCTTGGCTAATCAACTCGGTCAGGTACTGTGCTCTATTGTCAAAGCATGCCTGCTGCAGCATTGAGATGAAGTCTGGCCTGAAGGCTCTGGTTCTGACATTCGGTCTTGGCGTCGTTGTTGTAATCCTTGGGCTAGCGCCTTGAGCAAGGAAGAATGCAAAAATGTCGAACTTGCGGTAGTAGTAGGCGTACATGAGGGGGAGAAGCCAAACTCGTCTATCTCGTCAAGTGCCGCACCATGCCCTTGCTTGATCAAGAATTCGGCCTTGGACAGTCGACCGTCAATCGCGCAACAGTGGAACGCCGTGAGTCTTCCACGATCTGGACCATAGGTTCGTTGTGGCCGACGTACTTCGCGGTCGACATATATGGAGGCGCCCTTGTATATCAACGACTTTGCGGTATCTTCTTTGCCCATACACAGTGCGACATGGAGCGGCGTGTATTTCCCCTCCGGAACCAAGCTCCAAACCTTGCGATGGCAGTAACTCATGCACGCTGCATCAATCCATGCGCCGTGCTCCAGTAGAACGTCGACGACGTGTCTCTGGCCATGTCAGCAGCCAGGTGTAAAGGTGTCCAAAACGAGCCGTCATCCTCTGAAAACATCGAGGGTGTGGATGGAGGGTGGAAATCGTCCATATAGGGGATAAAGGCTTCCATTCGGCCGAGTCTTGGGCCGTAAATACGAAGATAGTATGATGGAGTCAGCTGCGCTAGTAACGTGCTGTGTGCTGTGTGCTGCTTGGTAGGTGAAATTGGACGTTACACCATCTTCGAGAAGTCGACATAGTGCTCTTGTGCTTCCAGTACCACATGCCCACATGAAGAGTCCGTGTTGCTTCTGCCAGTCCTTGCGGATGGAATCACAAATCTCCCTTGTGGCGTAGTCATAGAATGTACGATTCACACAAGCCAAGGTGACCAAGTCCCTCGTATCGACGTGACTGAAGATTTCATCAAAGAGCTCCAAAGGGAGCTCGAAAAACCTAGACATCGTCTTGAGATTTTGTTGCTGTTCACTGTGTGATGTTACTATTGGTCACTGACGGTGTGTCGTTGTTGTTCAAGAACGAAATAGGTTGCTTGAAAAAAGGAATGAAGGGCGGAGAGGTGGAAAACCCGGCAGGTGAGATGCGAGGCCAAAGTGTTTGTAGGAAGAGAGTAGAGTGCATTAGGATGCTCTTTATGACTGCTCGATCACCTTTGCCTCACCCCAAAGGTTAACTTTTAGCTATTTTATACAAGAAGTCATCGAGAGGAAGACATACCCTAGATGATGCCAACAGTTCTGAGATGTCGATATGAGCTTATGACCCGATTGAAATTAATGTTGGCCAAGAAGTAGTGATATGGAGATACATATTCACTGGTTTCTGTGTATATCGTATCTCAAGTTAGTGTAAGTGTTGAAATATACTTACAGTTTCCTTTTTATGCTGGTTGTCAGTCGTGCAGATATTCAGCAGAACCTTCACTCAATAGTCAGCAGCGATTGCCAAACTAAGGAAACCTGGATGCACAGGATATCTGCATGGCCATACACTGGCTATTCCTGTGTAGGATGAAGAGTCACACCTCGCTCTCGATTGTCCACATTGGCTAGGTCTCTGATTCCCCAGATTTGTCTTACTGCAACTCTGTGCACGTACAAGCCAGACTCATTATTATATGCGCAAAGAGCAATCGGTCCCGGAGGCGACCATCATGAGAGTCAAGTCTGCATTTCCAATTGAGCCTCCATAGACATCAAAAGCGCAGTGGCACTGGGGTTTAGGGGCCATTGCACTGATGAGGTCTCGATTAGGAGACCATGTTTGGCCAATATCTAATTTTCGGCCCCATCCGCATGCCCACCTGAGTGATTTCTAAGAGATTCAAAGAAGTCCAATTCGTGGCCATTAAGAGGGTTTCGTATCTGCTTGATTGGGTAGTCAAGTTCATGAGGTTGTCATTGTTGCTGGTCTTCGCCACAAGGTAGTAGTACACTGCTCGCTTCCTGTGTGAAATAAGGCGCTCCTAAAATAGCACATAAAGTACAGATCAACTTGGCTTAGACTATTGAGCTTGATACCAACTCTCCTTACGAATAAAGCATTGTCGGGCATAGGTGTGTAGATCACATTCTCCAGTCAGTCAACAGTCAGTCTATTGATGTAGTTCGCCATCCAGCACAGCCATCCTTCTAGCTCGGATCAAGCCACACCCGGGCACTCGAGCTGTGGCAGTGTCCTACTTTACCAGCGGGACGCCACAAGCCGAAGATCTAGACCCAGATTATTGTCGTTGTGAAGACCCACCGTCGCACGCGACATCTGCAGCAACCAGGTAGGTTAAGGTTAAAGGGTCATCATTCTCTACTATGTATTTCCGATGGGTACAGTACAGTACAGTATGTATCATCAACACAGACATCAATATTGACTGCTACGTACTCCGTCGTACTTCCAATAGCTTACTTTGAGGATATGAGCCACGTGGGTTGGGAGGTCGGGAAGGGCCAAAGACACGAAATTGAGGAAATCCTACCGAGGGTCTTCTCATTCCCCGTCATTGTCTCCTGGCCTGACGTAGATCTGTTGGTGAGCCGGCGTTGGGCTGTTGCTACTTCAGTACGTTTCATCGAATGATGGTCAGCAAATATCAACTTTGATGTGTTGTTTGGTTCGCAGCAATAAATGCCGTCGTCGGCTGGAGGGATCTCTCCAGGGCGGACAACAATTCTCACCTCTCATTCGATCAGATCTCCCCCGGTGTCGTCATACTCGAAAACCCCCTGCAACAAATCCCTGTCGCAACTGACGACCCTAACCGCTCGCGCCGACCTAAACAGGCAATGACCAACAAAACCACAATTCAGGTTTCGGAACCACCATGTCAATAATTCTTCCCAGCTACCAATTGGTGCTATCCTTTTAAACGGGCATGATGTAGCCTGCAGGACCCCTTGTCTAGCCCCTATATTCTGGCCCCTATGGAAACGTCCCAAAATCGCAGTCCTCGACCGCTCGAGGTAGCAGAAGATGTAGATGCTCACCGAGTTCGCGAGCTTCTATACTTCAAGAAGCCCTCCCGTAACGTAGCAGTAACCCGCGGCAGGCATGGCCCTTACTGTATCCCCGCGTACTGGCTAGTTGCCGGCATTTGCCTCCAGGTTTTCTCCTGCATTTCAAGAGAGATTGCTCAACGTCCCGTCGGGCATTTAAATAGCTGCTATGTGACCTCATCCAAATGCACATTATTCCCCACCAGTAACACCAGGTTGTGGCTCCCCATACTCCGTACTTTTGTCTCGTATTGCATTGCCTGCCAGAATAAAGCGGATAATGGCCTGAACGAGAATGCCTGAAATATGTTGCCAGCAGCCAAAATGAGTTTCAGTAAACTTCCTCCACGCAGTAACCATACCAGTTCCTCCCCGGATGCCGAGAATCGACCTGAAGCACCATCCCCACGCCCCAGATTCGACTCTACGAAGACATCCCACCGCCTACGCGAGGGCCTACCGCAGCAATTACCATCGTTCTCGATGTCTAGCATAAGGAAAGGGCGGAGGTCGATATTCAAGGAGATAGGTCTGGGCGACGACCATGAGTGCGAAAACGACCATTACGGAGAGCGATCGTCATCAACCGCTTCCCGCATGATGACCGAGAGAGAATTTCACGAGATCACCGGCCTTTCGTTCGAGGACCAGCACTCAAGCTCGCCTCGCAGCCGAGAACGACGAGATTCGAGCGACGATGAAGGACGAGACGACATGCCGAAGACGCGGCTAGGCTGGCTGTCGAAATTATCGCCGAAACGGCCCAAGATCAAGTCCGCTGCCGGTGCGCCCCCTTCCGCTGTGTCGGGCCTCCACCGTCTCTCTATGATTGCGTTGCTCATTGCTGTTTTTATTCCTGCCATCAGTTATCGCCATGGTTATGAAAAGGCTGAGATCAGCGGTGCAGATGCCGGCGTCATTCCGGTGAAACGCGACATCGTGCTCGACACGCGCGCTGACAGCCCCGTGGATGTTTGTTTGCGATGGGCACATCAATGTGAGTAATAGACACCCAATAGAAAACGATTTCAGCAAGGATCTGTATGACTGACTGCATATAGCCGCCATGGTCAATGGCACGATATACATATATGGAGGCCAGGCCAAAACCCAAGGCGACCAGAAGCAGAACACTTGGAGTAAGAAAGGAGTTCGGTTCATGGGGAAAGTAAAATGGCTGACAGTATAACAGACAACAACCTGCTGATATTGGATACTACTAAATCCTGGGAAATCAGCTCGCCAGCCATGACTGGTTTGGCAAAGCCATCTGGTCCACCGGCTGTCTCGCTTGGCTACCTGTGGAACGACTACAACAATCTCTTCCTGTACGGTGGAGAATTCGCTGACAACCCGTACACCGAGCCCGAGCCTTATGCGACATGGAAATATGACATCGCTGCGACGTCCTGGACGGAATACAGCACCCCGAAGACCTCGGCCGGAAATGCCTCGGAGCCTGCAGACGTGCCCATCCAGCGCGCCGGCGAAGGCGCGGGTGTCTCAGTCCCCGAGCTCGGGCGCAGTTGGTATTTCGGCGGCCACCTCGACCTCGCCACGACGCAGGGCTGGTCGAACCAGATCGACCGGGTCTATCTCAAGGGCCTGCTCGAGTTCACGCACCCGGGCTACGCCAACAACGGCGTCGACTCGCTGCACGCCTCGGGCGCGGGCGACGGCGGCGCCTACCGCAACATCACCGAGGGCGGCATCCAGGACTCGTCGGGCTTCACCGAGCGCGCCGACGGGCAACTCGTGTTCGTGCCGGGCTGGGGCCCCAGCGGGATCCTGCTGGGGCTCGGCGGCGGCTCGACGGCCAACAAGGACTCGACGGCCGAGTTCGCCAGCATGTCCACCATCGACGTCTACGACATCGAGACGAGCGAGTGGTACCACCAGCAGACGCGCGGCGAGGCCCCCGGCGTGCGCGTCAACCCCTGCGCCGTCGTCTTCTCGGCCCCCGACGCCTCCTCGTTCAACATATACTTGTACGGCGGCCAGAACCTGCTGCCCGTCGCGGGCCAGACCCAGTACACCGACCTCTGGATCCTGACCGTGCCCTCCTTCACCTGGATCAAAGTCGACATCGAAAAGGATGGTGAGCCACCAGCACGCGCGGGCCATACCTGCCACGCGCGTGACGGGCAGATGATCGTTGTGGGCGGGTACATCGGGCAGACGACCCAGTGCGACGGCGCGGGCGTCTACAACTTCAACGCGTCCTCCCTGAAGTGGCAGGACCAGTTCGCCGCCGCTGACCACCCAGCCGACATTTCACCCGACAACAGCATTCTGGCCGACAGCTACGGCTACCAGGTCCCCGACGTCGTACAATCTGTCATTGGGGGTCACTCCGACGGTGGTGCTACGGCTACGCACCCGGCGTCGGGTCCCGCGAGCGACGGACCCTTCGCCACGGGCAAACCCCCCGTCTTCACAGTAACGGCGCCAGGCGGCGGCGCGACCGTGACGTCGCTCCCACCCGGCGTGAACTCGGACGGCAGCCCCAGCGGCGGCGCGCCCAAGGGCGGCCTCATCGCGGCGGGCGTTGTCGCGGGCGTGCTCGGCGTCGCAGCGCTGTACCTCGGCTTCTGCGCCTGGCTGTACCGCCGCCAGGTCGCGGCTTACAAGAAGCACATGCTGGCGGCCAACCGGTACAGCGGCGCCGTCATCCCGAGGAGGGCGAGGTCGCCGACGACGGCCTCGCGCACGACTTCGCGAATACAACCTACGGCGGCGCTAGCGCGGCTCTGGCTGGCACGGGCGGCGCCGCGGCTATCAAGGAGAAGCTGCGCAAGAACAAACGGTGCGGCAGCTCGAGCGGCGAGAGCGGGCAGCAGCGCGAGCAGTTCGGCTGGGTCGGCCCGCGTGCGGATAAGAATAACAACGGCGGCAACGGTGGTAGCAACCAACCGTTCCTGAGCGAGCCCAAGTGGATGTCGTCGTCGGCCGACGAGCCGTCGCCTTTGTCCGGAGGCGGCGCGGCCAACAGCTCGTCGCACAATACAGCAGCAGCGACAAGGCGCCGCGGCCGAGCGAGGACCGGAACCCGTGGGGCTGGTTCGAGAGCCCGAGCTCGGGCAACACGGGCGTGTCCCGGAACAAGAGCAGCGCGACGCGCAGCACGGCGAGCGGGCACTCGACGGACGGGCTGCTGGACGGGCGCGAGCCCAACTTCTTCAGCGTGGTGCTGGGGCCCCGGCGGGCGCTGCGGGTGGTGAATGGGATGGAGGAGTGATTCGGCTGCTGATTTGTTTACGAAGATATCCATTTTTCTTTCTCAAGCTTATGAAAGTATACATACGACGCGATGATGTGTTTCAGGCGTTCTTCTATTCTATTCTATCGGGTAGAGTGTAACATGTTGGCATATACGGATGATTGTTTGTATATATAAGATTATTGTGTCATGATAACGAACTTGATGTGTATTACCCCCCTGAAGACTTATCAAATTGGTGTCTACTATATGTATGTGTTAGAGTTTGAAGTCACGACACTGTCACCCTGAGGTTTTGATAGGCTGCTGTGCTTGGCACGTTTGATCACGAGTCGTGATGTTTTTGAATCAGAAACCACCACATGAAACATTGCTTCGGTACTGCTTCGGTACTGCTACGGTACGCAAGTATATAGTATATATAATCTGTATCCAATTTCATATTTGTAAAGACGCCTTGACGCTCATACAAAGCTTGGTCCTTGGAGTATGGTGCTTCTAGAAACATTTGTTCTACGACATGACCAATGACTTCGGCAGAGCCAGGCACCAGGGGTTGTGATAAGAGAGATGCCCGATAGAAAACGAGACCCAGTTCTAGATGGAATTGACTGTGGGGTTGGAGAAAAAGCTCCAGCTGCATAGCGATCCACACAGTTTCTCCAGGGAACTCCCAGTGCTACCTCGTATACCTAATGAGGTAGGTCCCGCATACACAGGCAGAAGCTGTTGGATGCAGTAGGGCTATTTATGCGCTCCTAGAAAGGACTCTAGAAAGATTCTACGTTGTATACGCCAACTGTCAAAACTATGCATCGATTATACCAATCCTAGTAAGTCATCGGGACCTTTCGCACTCGCTAACAGCGAAGTTGGTAATAGTAAACATCTAGCTAGCATGCACTGTCCCATCGAGCTATGCCCCTGTCCTAAGGGTCCATGGCGGGGCCATGGCCAGATAACGTCCACTAACCAGCCCACTGTGTTTGGGGCGGAGCGCAGCAAATCTGGAAAGGGAAAAAGGAAATTGCCTGTATTGCACAAACGCCATTCTGCCCACTCTCCCCAAAACGTCTCGAGTACATAGAAATGCCACCCTCACCTCACGCCACGATGCCACGATAAAAAAGCTGCTGCCGTGAACTGCTCATCATAACCGGTGGCTGGCTGGGCAGACTATTGATCCAATGGACCTAAGCCACATCAAGTGCTTTCCCCTCTTCCAGAAACGTTCGATTGCATTAAAAAGTAAACCCTCCAAGACTCGCAAGGGATCTTGGGATTGCAACGTACCGGAGGAAGGAAGGAAGGGGGCAGGAGGACGAAGCCAACAACGACGAATTCTAGTTGAGTCCACGAGTCTTCTTAAAAACCCCTCACAGCGACCTGCATATTATGTCTGACTGACTGGTGGGTGACCTCGATTGCGTAACCCCAAAACCTGCTGTCGCTGTCGTTGGAACAGTCTGTCCTGCACGATGACCTCCTCAGACAGAGGCAGAACACTTGCTGAATGATATTCGCTTATCGTCTGCTACAGTAGTTGTACATCCGGCATGTACTGTTCAAGTTATGTATCCGTTGTCAGAAGGGGGGGTCCGGTTCCCTGGATCATCCGCCGCACCCCAGAATGCAAACCCACCAGGCCCAATTTGGTTGTGTCTCTCTCATTTCCTTTGGAGATGTACAGGCGATGGAACAAACAGTCTAAATCCTTTCGTTCTCCCTACTGCCAGATTTCTTCGTCAGGAATAAACTGGGTTTCAAGATATGCAAATGTAGCAAGTGGCAAGCAACGCAGCATCGCAGTTTCTTTGACTTGCGTATTCCCTCTTATTAGAAGCCCATCTTGGTGGACTCTCTCATATCCAATCTACCTCAAATCTATCCATCGAGCCATCCCACCTTACCGGGTCTTTCGTCACTCTAGCATGCTAGTCTCGCAAATCTCCATATTCGGATCGCCAAAGCCGTTGTCTTGCATTACCCTGGCCAGAGAGAAAGCATCCCCCCACACTCCTTTTTCTCTCGGTCGGTACACATAAATTGGACGCATCTCTACGCCTAAACACTGCCATTCCCATCGCCCGTTGGAACGAAGCATCAGAAGTCGGTGTAGTGTCCACCCGGTCGACTGCATTGGATCAACGAGACTTCGACCCGAGTATCATCACCACGATTTGCCGTTTATCCCAATCTCCTTCCTTGCCTTGGTTCTCGTCCCACCTTGGCAGCGTGCATCTCCCACTACTTTAGCCTCCTCCTGCTGAAACTTGGGCATCTGGGGCTGAGGCGTGAGGTGAGCAAGGTCAGGCCTTTATTCATCGTATCTTACCTACATACGGAGTAACCACTCCTCTGTTCCCCTTCTTTTTCCTGTATGTCCCTGTCTGCACAGCAGAAATCGTGTCACTGCTGCACCGTCCAGCTAAATCGAACCGGGTTGCTGTTGTTACCACCATTTCACCTCCTCCAAACCTTCTTTTTGGATCCGTCAATCAGACCAGCGAGGTGACAGGCATCCCGTCATCTCCGCGCTGTCCAACACAACCACAGTCCCCTTTGCTTCCCGCCGCAGCCGAGCCGGTGTCTTCCAAGGGAGAGAAAGGCCGTCTCATTGTCGTACATTTGCCTCTTCTCTCACTTCCCTTCGCTGCGTCTTTGTGTGTGTGAGTGTGCGTCTGGCGTGTGTTTGGTTCCTCCGTCTCGTGCCACCGAACCGACACTGCCACCTTTATTCGTAACAAACGCCCAGAGACGATCAGCAAATCACCAACCATACGCTCGCTCACTCTACATCATCCCCTCACCCACCAGGAAGAATACACGTCGATCAATTGCGTACACCTGACCGACAATCGACTCCTTCTTTTCAGCTTTTATTCTTTGTTTCACTTTATTTGCTGCTATTGCAACCTTAAACCTCCTCTTCGAGGGTTAAACCCATTTGTTTGTTTCTCCGAATGTATGCTTCGAATCGGCCGGCCCTCTTGACATAAACAGCCCTTGGGCTCCTCCTCCTTTGGCCATTCTACCCCTATATTTTCCCCATATAGACCTCACAACACAACCGCCACAATGTCTTTCGGCGTTGCATTACAGTCGGCCATCTTCTATGTGGTGGCCTGCACACCATGCGCCCAGGCGAGGGAACATCGCGATTCGCAGAAAAAAGCAAAAAAGGACAGGGCGGAGAAGATGCGAATGCAAACCGAGATGCCCGAACTATATCAACACCCAGATCCATTCAACACGAATCCATACTGGTCAGAGGAAATAACGATGGGCCCACGTTTACCGACTAAGAAGAACACCGCTGCAAGTAAGAACACAAGCCAGAGAGCACTGAATAGTTCCGGCACGGATGGTAGGACCACAAGAGCCAGCAGTATAGGCCTGGATAGCACACATCTAGGGAGCAGTCCGACAATCGTACCGGAGGGCGGGGAACTACGGCGATCCATCAGTATAGGTTGGTCTGACGACTGGAACAAGAAGCGATACCAGCGCGAAGACGAAGAGTTATGGGGCCGTGAGAGATTCTCTCAAACGGGACACAAGTTGGTGGATGCTATCAAGCACGCGAGTGAGTCGGCGGGACGTATGCTAGGCATGGAGAAGGAGCCGAAGAACGTGACCGAGGAGGAGCGAACCGGTTTCTACGCCCCCGTCAGGAACCCGCCTGTCAACGACTACCACCCTCCGGTTGTCAGCCAGCGGCCCAGGCACAAGGATGCCGCTAAGTGGATGTTGCAGCCTCCGCCACCCGCAAAGATCATGGAGGGCAAGGTTCCTGTAAGCAGGAGTATGAGTCTTGCCAGCCAGGCCAGCCGACGGACTGCCGCGAGCGCGCGGAGCGCACGGAGCGCCCGTACCATGACAAGCGAAGGACCTCCGCTCGGAAAGCGGATGCACGAGAAGATGGTCGAGAAGAAGCTGCGCCAGGGAAGCGATACGCCCACCGAAGCCGAGCTTGCGGCTGCCATGAACAGGCCCTCAACCGCACGCAGAAGCACAAACGCGAGCCGCAGCGGTTTGAGCCAGCGTACCACCCGGAGCCGCAGCCTGTCCAACGAGTCGTCGGATACTACTTCGCCCGAGATGAAGAAGCAGCGCCGGAAGCGACGTTCGCGAGCCCCAATTATGCCCGAGACTGACTCCTCCGATGACGAAGAGTTCTACCGAGGCAACAGCATCGATACCCTCGGCGCCATGACGAAGGCGGCGCAGAGACCCAAGCTGGAGACCATCTTCAGCTCGCAGAACAGTGCCCCCAAGTCGGAGCAAAACAAGCGCCCGCAGACACCCGATAGCACAATCGCCAACAAGGTGCGATCGCCATCGCAAGAGACTTTCAACAAAGTCCCTGTATCCAAGGCCACTATCCCTGCGCCGATTAAAGATGTCAACATGACATCTGGCGTTGCCGTCCAAGCCTCAGCATAGGTTGCCGACCGGACAGACCTGGTGACATTGCGGGACGTTATCGAACTGCGTCCTCCAACCGGGAGATGCTGGACCGTCGTCGCGGTGAATCCTCCTATTTCACTTCATTCCTTGTAGGAAACCCTTTTTAAAAAGGACACGTGAGAGCAAGCACCTGTGTTGTGCTCCACGATGGTCCCCACCATTTTTTCTTTTTACATCTCCATGGGTGGTGTTTTTTATTTACACATTTGTGTTGTCCAATGGGGAAGCATACTTCTGCATGCGAGGCGTTCTGGATGGGTCCGAAAGGAAAACGAAGCATAAACAGGGGAGTTCTTTTTTGTTTTCTTTTCTGTTCTTTATTGTCCTGCATAGATTTACATAGGCATGAGATGGATGTGCAGCTGTTGTTTGAGACGAGTACTCCCCCTGGAGAGCATTCGTTCAGCATCTATTTATACAAAGGAAAGCTTGTGTAGGTAGCTATGTCTGGCGTCTGGCGAGTCGGACTGAAGAGAGAGATTCACAACAAAGAGGAATGGAACATATCTTGACGAAGCTGTTAAACATAGACTTTGTGCCTCTTGGTCTTCGGTGCCCTGTGTTCCCTCGTGTGATTCAGTGACTGTCATTCGGGATATCAAAGAAAGGAAAAGTGCTAAGGTTATCTTCTATTGACTGGTAATCAATTAGTGGCCGTGAGTACGTACGTAGACATGGTTGACTCCAAAGGAGCCTTCAGTTAACATCCTGGACGTAGTCATTCGCAATCAACAAGCCTCTGAGCTACTGGAACAGCACCTACATACAAAACACATCCTCATAATGAGATTATTGGTCAAGGGGGGGAGTTTGGCTATAAGTCTGCGGGCTGATTTTGACTTTGGGAATGCATATGTACTGGTGATCATTTCATTAATTTGACTGCAGTGATCGGCGGCCGGGGGGTCGCATGCATAGGCACATACATAGGCACGTACATACTCATTAATATCCGCATTATAGTACATACTTACACGTGCTCATCCATGGCCATTCGAGAAAAAAGAAACCCCCAATTACTGGGAGGTGGGCGGCAAGCAGCAGAATATTCAGCACTATCGCGCGAAGAAGTCACCAGCGCAAAATGAACGCCTCCAATTATTTGTTCTCTTTCTGAATTCTAGAAAGATTGCTGCTTTCCACACGAGGGGAAAAGGGAGGTGGTCTTCCTCCGTTCCAATCTTCACTTTGTGATGAGAACAATCTCAAGCGTACCACCGATTAAGACCCCATGGGAGGTTACTGCTCCACCGCCCTTTCAGCCAGGCACACGCAGGTCGCCGAGCTTTCAGTGGTCCGTTCTTGTCTCCTCCCATGCCATATAACTGAATGAAATGGTCCTTTGAATGGATACCCTCGTAACACTGCACTGCAAAGAAAGGAAAAGTTGATCATCACTGTGATTCGGTGTGATGTTCGTGGATACTTCTTCGCGATGTTCGGTGCTCGTTCGGGTCCTTGGAAACACAGATGCATTCGCCTTTTGCGCGAATGAGGAGTATGGTGGAAAGTCATTGCGGATGGATGTACAATACAAAAAATGCAACGAGTCTGGAATCTCTCGCATGGCCAGCTCGAATAAGGCCTAAACTCCGTCCCAATCCAAGCCGAACTTTTGGTCTGAATGCCCATACCCATAAAATATAAATCGCCTAGCTGAGAAAGAGATCTGCGACGCAGTGTACAATAAGATCTCCGGAAAATAATGTACGTTGGACAGAATGGGTGAAAAGGTCGGTCATTAATGGTATTGATGGTTCGACTGACAACGTCAGGCCATCATCGAGTGATTTGGGAATAACCACGTCTTCATACCTCCCACTCCTCCTCGATCTCATTGTCGTCGGTGGTCTCATCAGGGGTCAAGGCGGCGAACGAAGAACTGCTGCTGAGAGCGGGCTTGGTGCTCTTGCTGTTGCCGTTAACGGGGGCTTTGGCAGGAGGGGCAGCAGCCGGAGTTGCAGTGGCGGCAACATTCTCGGTCGAGGCTGCGTTGGCAGAGCTATCGGTGGTCTTCTTTCCCTTCTTGCTCTTCTTGGTGGTGACCTCGTTCCAGGAGTCTTCGTCCTGGAGCAGCTTCATCTGCTCTTCCTCAGAGGGGACGGCGGACATCCAAGAATCCTTGGAGTTGTTAGAAGCAGCCGGCTTGGGGGTGCTTGAGTTGGCAGAGTTGGCAGCCTTAGCAGCAGGCTTCTGCTCCTCAGTGTCGAGCAGCTCGACGAGTTTGCCAGAGTCCTCATCGGCAGGCTTCGGCTTCCAGACGCTCTCCTTGGCGGCAGCGGTGGTATAAGCAGAGCCGTCCTTGGCGGCGCGACCCTCGGCGATACGGGCCTGTCGTCGCTGGGCCTCTTCCAGCTTCTTGCGCTCTTGCTCCTCCTCGAGTCTGGCGGCCTTGGCAGCCTCTGCCTTCTTGCGGTTCTGTCGCTGCTTCTTGGACTCAACGACCTCAGCCTTCTTCTCCTTCTTCTGCTTAGCCTTGACGTTCTCGGTGTCGGTGATACGCATGACGGAGGGTCCGGGGGAAGTCTGCTCAAGCATATCCGAGACATCGCGGCTGTCTGCAGCTACAACCTCGGGTGAGTTCGTCTCAGAGAGGTCGTCATCGGCATCGCCAGTGGTCGAGGACGGGACAGAGACCTTGTCATCGGGAACCTCAATCTCCCGGGCGCGCGACTGCTTAACCGACTTGGCTTTCTTATCGTCTCTCTTGGCGGCCTCGAACTTGGTACCCGACTTGGCGCTGGCATACTGGCGAGCAAATTCGTCATTAGCCCGTCTGTTCGCAGCAGCCTCGGCCTCAGGGTCGTAGTCGGCACCAGTCGTTTTGGCAGTGTCGGTAGTGGCCGTGACGGGGGCAGCTGGTTTCGACTTGGGCTTAAGGGCCTTCTCTGCCTTCTTCTTGGTAGCTGTGGCAGCCGATGCGACGTTCTTCTCGTATTCGCCGGTCGGGACCTTGGCATGTAACGAGCTGGACTTGTTGGCTGGTTGGCGGCGACCTGCCTTGGTCTGCGCTCTGTAGTAGATCAGGCCTCCGACGCCAATGATGACGGCCCATCCTCCGACCGTGGTAAGAGTGCTAGTGCTAATATTCTCCATTGCGACGGTTCGTGGGTTGGTTTGTGCTGTGAATTGGATGATTGCTGATCGCAAGACTTCCTTTCCTTACAATACCAGGGGCAGTTTGTCGAGCTTGCCAACAAGAGCTAGCTGTCGCAAGTCGAGCAGGATGAACCTGGTGCTTCTAAAATCAATGGGGGACACCTGGCGACGATGTAGTCTACGTGCTACACCAATGGCAGATGTCGGAAGGAGAAGGGGATCGTTGCTGTAAGTTGCTTTGGGTAGTCGCAACTGGTTGTGGTGAAGATGTGAAAGGTTCAAGAGAGCTAACACATCTGGTTGAATGGGAAAGGAAGCTTGTGTGTGTCAAGGAGATCGGGGATTTGGGGAATCCGATTAGCCGATGGTTCTGCTGACACTGGAGTGTGGTACGAAGCAGGCACTACTATAGTAGTAATGGGAGGAAGTGTGTGAAAGAGGGAGAGAGATGGATGGCAGGACAGCAGCTGGTGAGGCCGAATAAAAATGGTATGATGGGCAGAGTGAATATTATCTCCAATTGTTCGCGAAGAGTGAATGTAGGTTAAGGAAGGGGAAGCTGTAAATGGCAAAGTCTTGGCACTTTGCTTGACTCTCTCAACGTGGCCATTGGGAGAAGTGGATCGGACGGAGATATTCTCCAGTCAAACCCCGGCTCTCCAAATTCACGTAAGGTAACTCTCCGACCTGGAGTCGATTTGAGACCCAGGCCCTGCACGCCCGACCGAGACAATCGACAATCGAGGGTCAAGACCTCACGAACTCGGCGCTGAAGAGGGTTCAAGCGCGATAACAATCGCCTGATCCTGCATAACGTTGATATATTACATATGACTATTCCTAACTCATGTACATGTAGTATTACGTTCATGCTGTAAACGAGTCTCTCCTGCTCCTGCTCCCTACATGTAGGTATCTACCTGTTTAAAGTACCCAATGTTGTCTTTGTACTTCGCGACCGGTATACAAGGCGACTAAGGTTAGCTGGGTATGTAAGATGTAGACGGGCAATCTGGAGATGCTTTCTTTGTAGGTTACACGGCAATGCAAGCGAGACGTTTCCTATATCCACTGGTTTGTTTGCTTTTGTGAACCTGGGGTTTGGGGAGTCGCAGTAGGTTCCGACTGTTGCTCGTCTGCTTGGCTCATTGGGAGACCCGACACCCTGCAGTCAGAACTGCAGTGATACACAATCCGTATCTGTGCGTCAGAATGAGTGCATGTGAAGTGCAGACGAGAAGTGAAGAAAGCACGTCCTTCGAGTCTTGTGTGACCACAATCTGCACCAAGATTATCCGCTCTATCTACCTCCTTGAGATGCAGTATACCGATCAGCGGCACAGATGTTAGGGGTAAATAGGGGCAGCAACTGCTGCTTGACTGCAGCGGGTACTCACTCTACCGTATTGAACGGCCTAGCACCTGCCTCAGCTCTCACCGGCAGTAACCATGGAAAGTAGCCTTAGAAAAGAAATCGGACGGTAGCACTGCGAGGGATTGCGGGGTAGTTGTTCAGGAATGACCCCGCTACAAATCTAGGTTAAAAGGCATCTAACCTACAAGCATAAAGTAACACACAGAGCCTCACAGGTTGAGAGAGCATTGGGGAGTATGAGCTATGAGGGAAGTGAGGGACGACGATGATAGCTTTCCAACAACTTAGATGTATATTTTACCGTACCATGTACTTAATGTAACTGGGAGAATCGGGTCTGTCTTCCGCTGGTGACCGGTGGCACTGTGGGCTTGAGTGAATGCTTTAACTGGGCCGAGGCTTATCTATCAGAGTAGAGCATAGCACAGGGAATCCAACTTTGAGCTCTCCCAGTCCAACTTCGCTGGCTCTTGCTCAACGAGTGAATACGCGTAGCAACAGTCATTCACACGGCGCACGAGTTTTTAACTGCTGTCTTCACAGCAGCATTACTATAGAGGTCATTTCATATTTGCTTTGGCTGTGCTCGCTATAGAACATAATCCTTGTATTTGTTGCTTTTGCTCTTTTGAGAATCCCGCCCAAGCGTCGATATTATATCCATCATGGCGCCTAAGCAGAGGGTCATCTTCGACACCGATCCCGGTAAGTTCCCTCTCTCTCTCTGGATGGTTGCGCCTCAAAAGCATCTCACAGTGTTATACTTACCATTCAATGTGGCTCTAGGTGTCGACGACATGATCGCCATGCTCCTCGCTCTTGCTTCATCGCCGGAAGATCTGGAGCTCGTCATGCTCAGCGTGACGTATGGCAACGTGAACCTCAAGAGCTGCCTCAAGAACGTCGTCGCCATGTTCCACGTGCTCGACAAAGAGATGGAATGGCGCAAGTTTCAGGGCCGGCCCCAGGGCTTCGAGGCTTTGAGAGCTTACAAGCCCATTGTGGCCATCGGGCCGGAGCACGCGCTGGAAGAGGAGATCTTGATGGAAGACGGGTTCCGTGAGTCTACTCCTTTTTTTATTAAGGTTTTGTCGTCTCATAGTTATGCAAAATACTGACACTACTACACAGACGGTTCAGATGGGCTGCACGGGGTTCACGAAACTGTACGTTAATATTGCCTTTTAAGATACGGACAGCCTTGCCGAAAGCTAATACAAAGAGCTAGCACCCCCACCTGAGCCCCGCGGATACATGGAAGTCCCTCTTCCACGACGATGTGCCCGGCGCGGCCGAGAACCCTTCCTTCTACTCCTATTTCAAGCCCTCCAAGCTGCCCGCGCACAAGGAGATGCTCCGGATCCTCAAGGCGGAGCCCGCCGGCACCATCACCATCTGCGCCGTCGGCCCCATGACCAACGTCGCCCTGGCCGCGGCCGAGGACCCCGAGACCTTCCTGCGGGTTAAGGAGCTGGTCGTCATGGGCGGCGCCCTCGAGTGCCCCGGCAACGTGACGCCCGTGGCCGAGTTCAACACGTACGCCGACGCCATCGCGACGGCGCGCGTCTTCGCCCTGACCTCGGCCGCGCCCGCGTCCACCATGCCCGTCGTGCCCGAGAAGATCGCGCGGCTGGGGCCCTACCCGGAGAAGCTGAGCCGGCAGCTGCGGCTGAGTCTGTTCCCGCTGGACCTGACGACGCCGCACCTGCTGAACCGCGGCTTCTTCTTCGACACCATCACGCCCCACGTCCGGGCCGGCAGCCCGCTCGCGACCTGGGTCAACACCATGATGAGCGGCGTGTTCCGCAAGGTCGAGGGCAACTACGGCGACGAGACCGAGCCGGGCCTCTCGCTGCACGACCCTGTGACCATCTGGTACATGTTGACGCACGACCACCCGGGCTGGAAGACGGCGGCCGGGGCCCCGGAGGATATCCGGGTGGAGACCTCGGGGCAGTGGACGCACGGCATGCACCTGATCGACCGACGAGGCCGCAAGAGAGCGGGCGAGGCCTCGGCCATCGGCATTACTACGGATGCTTCCGGGGTTGTGGATGTCGAGGAGGTCCCTGGCGACGACTTTGGCTGGCTGAGTGTAAGAAGGGGAAACAGAGTGCACCGATTCGCCGAGAGTCCCGGGCCTGACACATTTGCGCCCTTCCTGATGCAGCAGCTCTTTGGCAAGATATAGCTTAGATCTCATCAGCAACCTATAAATAGCACCACATCTTCTTGAACAGTAACATGTCTCCATAATATAAAGTGTCAGCAAGACGCAAGTGTGTGGTATCATTTAGGCAAGAGCGCACCCCTACCAGCAGTTTGGTATCAAATTCCTTAATAGCCGCCAACCAAAAGTAAAACGAAGCATTACAATTCCTCAACGCCCAAAAATATGCAAGAAGTCTCTCCTCCCCCTCGCCCCATATTGTCCAATCGATCGTGATGGATGGATGGATTGTGTTGGCCCGGCACTGGCACTGGCACTAGATATGCTTGATGCCACCGATGGCCTCGCCCTTGACCTTTTTCCAGTCGATGCTGTTGTCCAGTTCCACTTCCACGAGTCCGATGGTGCAGACATTGTCGCCGCGCACAATGTAGAGGCCACCCATGGGGACTTCGCTCGAGGCTTCGTCGTCGTCCTGCGAGCGGATCACGCGCTCCACGGCTTTGAACAAGACCTGCTCCGCCACCACCGCGATGGGGTTATGTTTAGCCGACCCGTAAACAACACCGGATATACGTGGAAGGAGATAAGGTCGGGCTGGGCGGTTTGTTGGGGCGACTTACCAGATTGGTTTGTGCGTCGTAACTCGAGAGCTCACCGACCAGGATCCGGGAATCGGCCGTCATCACGCATACTTTCTCTACCAAGCTGTCAGAATCCCCATGCTGTAAGCTCGTATACGAACTGTGTTGGTGCAATTTGAAGGAGGATCAGGAGGGAGGGGGGAAGGGGGGAGAGGGGGCAGAGGGAGCGGAGGAGGAGTGCACTTGTCGGGGGCTTGAACTTACTGTTCAGATAGGGTGCGAGCGACATGTTGACGGTTGATCCTACCGATATGGCATGTACGTATGTGTGCACACCACCTTGCTAATGGGAGAGAAGGTAATCAGGCTAGATAATAATACCACAGGAGCTGGGGTAGAACAAAGGTATGACGCTAGCTTTGGCGATGGCAGTCTAAGTTACAACGGTGGGCGCGCTCGTACTTTGCTGCTGCGAATGAGTGTGGTTTTCCAGATTCCAATGGCTAACCTAGGTCCCTGCTGGGCTGGCTGAAGCTCAAAATCCGCGAGGCTCAAAAAGAAGCTCGTCCCTCCTGGCTGTCAGTGGAGCTAGTCGCAGGCGGCCGCCCGATGGAATGGCCCAAGCTTCACTAGTGGGGGCGCACAAGCTCGGCACTGTCACTTTTGGGGGCAGCCGGTGCATTGCACAGTAATTTAATGGAGAACAGGCCTCCTAGAAATAGGACATGCACTTTGTAGTAAGGCCTAACCTGCCAGCAGAACTGATCTCCTTCCTTCATAATGAACAACATAGACGTAGCCTGCATATCCTCCTTTAGCATGATGTAGTAACTCAAAAGAACTATTTTTGCATACGACCATGAGCCCAGAACCTCGGCAAGCGGCAACGGGCATCATCCAGTGTTTGCTCGTAAAAAAGTTGGTTTTCCACATCATGCGTGCTGCTGCTGCGCCTTGCAATCACCACCAGGGACGAACCAGGAAGACTCGGGGGTGGCTCTTCTGGTCCCATCCGATCTTTGTAGCCGTTATGCTCGTTGGTTCCTGCGCAAGTGTAAAGCCAACAGCAGAAGGTTAAGGTCCAAAAGAAAACCCATCACGGCCATAACATCGAACGAACCGGTAGGATTTGCAACAAGGGCCGCTGGGAGCGCTTGTGGCCAATCAACCCTTTGGGCCGTTGGTGATGAGCTTCGTTTCAAGTCCGCACGTTGTTTCACCAGGCCGCGGGCAAACGAGACGGAGGCCACCAATTGGCTAGGCGAAAAGCTTGTCTGTACCCCACACGGCTTTCCCGCCCAGTGGCGCCCTCTAGCCCCCTTGGGCCCCCTGTAGGCCCTGGAATTGGGGAGCTATCACAATGCAAACTCCTGCAGATCCCGGTTCGTATGGCTCAAAGGTAATCGATCCTTCGCCTCTCTTTCGTCGTAAAGGTTGGCCTGGATCCGTAGTCATGGGTCATCAGGGGTTAGGTACATCCATATCTCCCTCGTATGTAGGTAGTACTCGGCAAAAGGAAAGACTGGGAGGAACCAAAGCGTCCTTCGAGTCAGGAGGGTGGAAATACAAAAAGAAGGGGCAGCGCCGCTAAGATCTGACTTGATATTCACTCGTGTCTCTCATCATCTCGTCCACTCCTCATCGTCTGTCCTTCCTTTATTCGACCTCTGTCCATTCATTCATTTACTCGGTCTAGAACCTCGTCATTGTTCGTCCCTTGAACCTGTCGCCCGTGACTTACTTCACAATCTGATTTTTTCGATTGTTTCCAATACCACTCTTTGTCTACTCCTCCCAAGGTCACCCTTAGCAATCGCTTTGATCCCTTGCCCTAGGCTTTAAGACCTTCAGTCCGCCACAGAAAGCAACCGAGTTGCGGGATTACTTATCTGTGTAAATCGAACAAAAAGGACATACAGAGATCGTCTGAGACACTCTGATCACCGATATCATCCCCATTCACCGCATATACTTTATCACAGAGCTAGTCTCTTATACACCTTCACTATGCAATTCACTTACGCCACTTCTCTCCTCCTGGCAGGACTCGCCGCGGCCACTCCCATCGCCCGTCGCGGAGGCGCTGCCGACCAAATCCTCGCCATCGCGCCCAACTCCAAGACCTGTGACGGCTCCGCCGACTGCCGGACCGCCGCCCAGGCTGCCCCGGCTCTGATCCAGTCCTTCCAGGACTACAAGGTCTACGCCGCGGGCCAGATCGCCGGTGTCCTGGCCCTGATGGCCTACGAGTCCGGGGACTTCAAGTACAAGCACAACGTCAGCCCCGGCCGCCCCGGCCAGGGCACCGCCAACATGCAGATGTACGCCAACAATGTCAAGTACGCCGCGTCTATCCCCGACCTCAAGTCCAAGGCCGCCAGCTTCACCGACAACAGCCCGGACGCCCAGAAGAACGAGCTCCTGGCCATGGTCACCGACGACAAGTACAACTTCGGCTCGGGCGCCTGGTACCTGACCACCCAGTGCGACAAGGGCGTCCAGACTGCTTTGTCCAAGGGAGACGATGCGGGCTTTGCTGCCTACATGAAGTGTGTCGGCGTTACCGTCACCGAAGACCGCAATGCCTACTGGCAGAGAGCCAAGAAGGCCTTCAACCTCTAAGGGCCTTACCAACTATGAAAACAGCCTGTCTTGTCCGCCTGTCGAGAATCTGAATGATTGCCAGGAAAAACATACACATTCCAAATTGGAATACAGCAGGACGATGATTGCTCTCCATTTTTTTCAGAGCTTGTTGATTCGAGCGGTGTCGTCGCGACACATCCCCGATTATCGGGTTTTCTCTTCCAAATGTATATATCTTCTTCTACTTCCCTTACGATATCCATGAGCGCTATGATACTGTGATGTGTCAGCATATCACCGATACATAAGAACAAAAACAAAGATTCCTAATCATTTGTTCTTCCCGGCTTCGAACGTAGTATTGCCGACTCTCCTACATTGATATCTGTGAGGACTTCTACTTCTCAATAATGAGACTTCACTAGGCCTAAACCAAGCACAATTGCTATAGGACTGGAGCACCCGTCGTCTTTATGTCTACATGTTCACACCCCAAATGCGTGACGGAGAGGATGGAATTTGTGCATTCATGACATGTAAGTCGCACAACCTAAATTTCTATGGACAACCACAGAAGGAGAAGGCACTACCACGCTTGACTGCCCTTCTCAGTGTGCATTATGTAGTATTCTTCCACAACATGAGTAACTACACAATGATTCACTGAGTTTTCGAATTGGGAGTTGCTATCAGTCACACGAAAACGATGGTTTCGAGTACCTTGTAATGTTTCGCTCTTCTCGTACCATTCCAATCACAACAGCTCCAGCAACTCTCAGACGACGACGATTGATCGTGACGCAAATGTCTCCCGCCTTCCAGGCCTCGGCCATGAATGCATCGGCCAGTGTATCCCCGCGGGACCTCGTCATGGCCTGGGCGACGGCCTCCGCCAACGTCGGCATTATTGACGACACGGCAACAATGGCCGGCGCTATGACCACCGCCATTACCGTCACCACTACCACCACTCTAACTCTGCTACCCTCTCCTTGGGTGGAGGATTATCTAAACACGCCCGTCACTTTCACTTCTTCAATGGGAGACTATCTTGTCTCGCCGGTGGATGCCATTGCCTCTTCGATAGATTATGAGGCACCAACACCACCAGCCACCACCAATCCACCAGACCATCATGAAATCCCGCCGCCGACTGCGGGGGCGCCGATCATCCAAGCTGTCGGCGACGCGATTTTTGCCTGCTCGCTCGGCTTGCTCGTCATGATCTGGCTCATGATTGCCGGGGCCGCGCTGATGTTCGCCTTGTACTGGCTCGGGGTGGGCATCTACTATAATTACAGACGACTGAAACTATGGTGGCAGCAGCGCCATCATCGTTCGGAACTGATAGCAGCGGAGCAGCAGAAGCAACAGAAGATAAAGGAGGAGAAGGACGAAGATGACTCAGAGGAGAAGTCGACTCCACCACTACCGTCGACGTCGGCATTGTCCCTCTCCAATGTATCGCGCGCCCCGACCCGAAGGAGTGCAATTGTAAAGCTGCCCAAGAAAACAGGGTGAATGAATAGTATGATGGTTCTCTGCACTCGCCGGCGGATGGGAACCTCATACTAGTGCGAGGCACTTCTTGCGTCCGTCCTAGTTAGTGTCTGGGTCCTCCCGGGGAGTCCTATTAGGTACGCAGCCCTGAAAGAGAAGAGGGTGGGCGAAAAGGAACAATACCATGACACGCTTTTGGCTCTCTCGATATAACTCTATGGCTCCCGCCTTGGTGATTCATCAAAGGATCGGGGCGCTTCTAATGCGAACTCTATCCTGCCACGCTATTCTCGCTGTTAAAGGGTATATGCAACCTGTCATCATGACCTCCCGCTTTTTGCAAGTCAACAGCCTGTAGTTTCGCCATCTCCGCCGACGGCCCTTCTCCACCTCTTCCTATCTCCGTCAATGAGCCGTGGTTGCGGTTGTTATTCATGGGAAACAACCCGAGGTCGACCTCGATCATGTCCAGCGATTCTAGCCCGCTGAGCGAGCGCGTAGGCCTGCGCCTAGGCCTAGGTCTCTTCAGGCCGCTGCCCAAAGCAACACCGCACGCCGTCGTGGCCGTCTCGAGGTCGGTCACGTTGAGGGGTTGGTGGCCTGTACGACCTTGGCGATCAGCTCGGCCAGGTTGAGTTCGATGTGGAGTTTGATGAGGTATGTTAGAGGGTGGAATTGCATGTAGCTAGAAGACAGTTTTGTTAGCAGCAAAATAGGTTATCATGGGTAATCAGGAAGCTCTTATAGTCGTACATGAGACCGCTTGGAAGTGACATGGATCCGATCAGGATCAACTGTTGATGTTTGTAAGTACGACTGATCTTTTAGTTATAACATTCGTAGTGTGTCTTGGGGGACCTACATCTAACGACACCGAGATGCAGACCATGGCGAGGTTGTAGCGGAAGAGGGCCCAGTACTTGGCCAGGCCGTTGGCGATGAGCTTGGTGCGGACGACCCAGAGGAAGTAGGCGTTGAGGCCGGCGTCGATGGCGGCGAAGATGGCCTTCTCGGTGCGGTCCCAGACGTCGTTGATGTGGGTGTAGCGGTTCGAGATCTGCAGCTGGGCCGGGATCCAGATGCAGAAGACGCTGATGTTGATCAGGGTGATGACGGCGAAGGTGGCGAGCTGCAGCCGCCGCGCCCGGCGCCGGTCCAGGAGCAGGATGGAGACGCGGTTGAGGATAATCTGGAGGATGCATTGCATCTGTCCGGGTTTTTTTTTTTTGCAATGTTAGCCAGGGAGCTGCTTGCTACCTTGCCGCGTGCTGGGAAACAGCGAGAGAGAGAGATAGAGAAAGAGGAAAGACTTGCCTGTATTGTCCATAGACATACTGATATGGATATGCCGAGGTCAGCTGGGGTTCATATTCGTTTCGAAGGAAAGGTTTCGTTCGCCCTGGATAAAAACCACATACAGATCGCAAAGAACAGCCAGAAGCTCCGAAACGACAGTATTTTAGCCCACGTGCCGAGATCCTGGGAGGTCGTGTGTGTGTGTCTGTGAACTACTAACCTCGGATTGATGTTCCCCTTGAGGAACATCCAGGAGACGATGGAGATGGCGACGCTGGAGATCCACTCGGCCCAGATCATGACGGTGTAGGCGTTGAGGCGCCTCTTCCGCCGGTACACGCTCCGCGTCTGGCGGCCCGCCTTGGCGGCGGTGAAGACGGCGCAGCAGAGCGAAGCGCCCCAGATGACGCTGCAGAGCTCCATGTCGGTCACCTGGGGCTCGTCGCTGCGGTACCACGGGGGCACCAAGAAACCTGGCTCGGCCATGGACGGCGGTGTCACATAGCTATCTCGGAGTTCTGTGTCGCCGCGCTGCTCGATATGGAAAAAAGGAGTCCGGCAAAGACCTGCAGTGAGTGTCCGGCGATGTTGGGTTGGAAGTAACGTTACGGGTTGGGATAGAGGTGAGGAGACTATAATATCCTTTATTGTCCGCAGTGATGCTGAAGTCCGGCAGAGGCTCTCTCTTCTAGAAGATTAAGCAGGTGGGAGGCTCTACGTAGTAACGAGAATCAACACCACACACACGCACACATCCACGAACATCGTGAAGTAGAAGCAGTTCTACAGCGTAGTGGTGCGTAGCAGACAGTCCATATTGTTATTACCTTCCTTCCCGCTTGGACCGTTCAAAGACGGGACGTCGCGCCAGACCTCACCTGGCAGCACGAACCGATCAGATCCCACCCTCGAGCAGATATACTTTCCAGGGTCCCACCGTCAACGCTGTACGTTGCATGTACCACCACCCAGCAAGGCAAAGTTTAACTCTTGCATGAATTATTGCGCTAAGTAACTGTATTTGCCTGACCTCTCACTGGAAATATATACCAAGTGAGCCTGGGGATCGAAAGCAGCCTGCCACGCCTGCTTGGATTGGTCAACCTACCGGTGTTCTGAATGGGGGCGGCGCGGTCGAGTCATGCACCGGCAGCCTTGATGGACCCTTCGGGTGCTCTCCTGGCTTAATAACCTTCACCTGCCACTTTTTGAGTTCGCAATATGAGCCCACGCTTGCGTGCCGGACGACGTGGGTAAAAGCGATAGGCAAAGAAACCATTGAACCAAAAGAAGCTGTTCGACCTCTCATCTTTCGCCCGTTGCCACTTGAACGTCTTAACTTCCCAGTCTTCCCCTCGTGCACGATGGTTCCCACGAGTCTCACTCCAGTATTTGCCGTCGTTTAGGTCTGCCATTATCCCATAATCGCGAGTCCCATCATGTCATATCGACTTTTTCTTGCATCACATCTCGAGACCCTGAGACCCCTACATCAGTCATCAGATCAAATCCAAACAGACTATGGACTCACGACGAGTCTGAAAGCGACGGGATGATATCACATCTTTGCCTCGCGACTTTACCCATGTCAATCTCTCCCCTCCCCCCCTTTCCCATGGCGGCACTTGCCGGGACAGACCTGGTGAACGTCGTGAACGTCTGGGGTAGGTGGAGGTGGCGGTATGATGAAATTCCCATCCATGCCCTCGGCGTCCAGCACCTGCGGTTCGCATACTACTCGAGTCGGGGCTCCGAATTGCTCTTTGCGTGCACGCATGGTCCGGGTCATGCATTGCTGTTCGCACGCTGACGATCCTGACGATCTCTTCCATTTTCTTTTCTGCCTATCCCTTTCACCATCCTTCGTACTCGCCGTACAGCGGCGATTCAGTTGGAGGGGGCGGCGAAGACATCTTCACGACGCCAAGACGTCCCGTCGTCCCATTCTCAGGAGCGAATACAGGAAGACGTCACTGATGCCATCGTCATTTCACACGGCAATGTCCATCCACCGGCTTTCTGATGACGGCATTTCATGCATGGAAATTTGCCATTTGGAGAATGTGATACCGAGGAGGCTGCCGGCGCCTGCCGTTGCTAGCGGCGGCAGCTACTCAATAAGGTAGGCACGTCGGAACGAATGCTGCAGGACCCCTATCTCACCTCACGTATCCACGTGCAACTACTCGGGGTTGACGTAGATATGAGTTGAATGAAACGAGACACATCCCGAGATAAGATATGGTGATCTACCACAGACCTGACTGGAAGCAACGTTTGGGACATGGCGTGTGCCTCCCGAATCATTCGGGCGTCGCAGCCCCGAGTCACATATAGAGCATAGCGATATGCGCATATAGGGGGGAAAGGTGTCAAGTCAGGTCGGGCCGGCGGTGAGGCTAAAGAGATAAAGTAGGCAAGCATCCACCAAGGGCTTATTAATTAGCCTGGAGAGGTATGGAGAGGTAACGACCCCTACGACGGCTGACTTCGCGATGCTCTTGGTTATGCGCCTATTGTAGGATGTCACGTACTAGCTGCTTCGAGCTTCAAGTTTCAAGCTCCAAGCTTCAACGGCATATGAAGAACGCCACAAACTCCGTGGAGATGAATTAGCCATTTGTGAATGCAGGGTCTTATGCAATGCTGCCAAGGGGCACCCCCATCAGATCAACCCAGGTTCAGCTCTCACGGCCAATTGCACATCTGCCGGCCTATAACAAGGTCAAGGTGCTCTCTGTTAACCAACGCCACGTGGCCGTCTCCCAAAAAGCTGCGAGAACAGGACAAGCAACAAACAAAAAGAATGGTTCTCTTGTTCTTATTATGAGTTTGCAAAATCCCCAGTTCATGCTGAATCTATGGATGAGACGATCTAGAACAGGGCCAAGGTAATGCGGGGTGTTGCGCTGGGTGTTGCGCATATCTGAAACCGGCGCACGTTACCGCGAGCTTCTGAGACGATCGCAACCGGTCGTTCATGCAAGCCGACCAATAGAGACTGTAATTAGAGCTTCATGCCCTTGAACGTTACGGGCACATTAGGCTCTGCTGTTTCTTGCCAACAAGTACCTACCTGATAAAGAGAACGACCATCCCGCCCTGGAATCTTGGCATCAATGTATTCGTTCAGCTCGATAGCCAGACGCACACGACGATACGGCAGGATCGAAGAAGAAGAAACGAAGAAGGAAGAGAATACCCAGCGGGGTTTTCGATTTCAAGGCAGGAAGAAGGTCAGAATAATACACATGCTCGGGTTTCGCCAGTAGAGAAGAAGGAAAAGGAGATATTATTCCCGAGCGTGGCGACTAGTTCGTCCGAAATCCCAACCCAAACGCCATTTCAAACACGAACCAACCGGCAAGACCGAGGGAGAGAAACGCAGTCGATTACCTACCTACTACTTCTTCTCTCCACCTCCCAGAAGTCAATGAGTAAAGGCGCCAGGTCGCACTTCAGAGAGGCCTCATTCGGGAGCCTAGACCAGTTGAACGAAGAAGCCCCCAAGTCTTCCTGGAAGAAGAACCGGAGGAAGTCGAAAGGGAGGACAGGCAAGATGGCCGAGTCCGAGTCCGACGTCGCGAGCGGGCCGTCCGTGACGGCGCCGACGAACAATCGAAACGTCTGGGCGAACCACATCAAGAACGGCGACGACCGCACACACGTGCCGCCGATGAGCAAGAAGGTGTTGATAGTGCGGGTCGTGCAGCTCGTCATCGCAGTCGTGTTTCTGGTCCTGGCGGCCTTTGCGGCATTCACGTTGAACATGGGAAATGTAAGTGTTGTGTGTGCGCGTGTGAAGGCTATTCAAAAAGTCTCGTGGTGATATCGCTATGGGGGAGGGTGAAGACAAGAAATTGATGAGGAACTTCTGCTAACGTAACGCTCCCCCTTTTCCTCCAATTGTAGCTCCCAGCATTCGGTACGTAACACGTCTTCTGCTGCTACTGGCATACGTTGCCAAGGCAAACACTCCCTAGGGATTGTGACTATCGCTGATCAGTCTTCTGCAGGGTTATCATTTTTCGTCTTTTCCTGGACCGTGGTCTATTTCGTGTGGCTAGCCGTGTCGATTCTCATCTACCCGGTTCTATACCATTGGATCGCCCACATGTGAGTAGTGCCAAGCATTTCCCAAGCCTCCAACAGCAGCGCACCCACCTACTCTCTATCTACCTATCTGCACAAAGTACCCAGTTGCTAACGCTAACGATCCTTTCTTCTTCTCCTCCACCAGAGTCGTCGAGGGCCTCACCAACATCTTCTGGCTAGCCGCGTGGGCCTCGCTGGCGAGCCTCGCCTCGGCCCTGAACGTCGCGCGCGCGGGCTACTACTACGTCCTCACCGCGCGCCAGATCGGCCTCATCGGCGCGGGCCAGGCACAGCCGCCTCCACCTCCGCCGGATGGTGGACCGGACGGTGGCCGCGGACCAGGCGGTGTTGGTGTGGGGGGACCCGGCGTTGGGGCCGGTGGTGCGGCGGCGGCTGCTTCGGCGGCGGCGACGGCGCGGTCGACAATCCAGGCGGCTAAGATCGCTATCTGCGTTGACGCTGGGCTGGGCGCGGTGATCTGGGTGCTCTTCATCGTTACGCTTATCGCTACTAGTGAGTTTCTCTCCCCATTTTATTTCTCTACTTACCTTCACTTGCTCTCATCCCAGCATCAAAGCATCTTGCTTTCTGTACCTTTCCAACCCCCTACTGACAGTACGCGAAGGCATGTCCATTATCAACCACCGGAAAAACAACAGAGCGGCCAAGAAGGGGAAAGGTCCGGAGGTGGCGGAGGTGTAATGAAAAACAAATAATTCTCGTGGCCGGTTTTTCCCCCGTGAAGCTGCAGGACGGCGGCTCTATCATGCTTTGGCCATGTTTCAGCGTTTCAGGAGTAGGTATTGTATGTTAGTCGCTTCTCTGTAATTATTTTTGATACCACTTGGTATTAGTCTGAAGAAGGCGCGCGAGCTCAAGCGGGTGTTGGACGAGGAGGAAGGATCGGACGTCGCCGCGATGACGGACACGGAGCTAGTTGAAGGGGGGGCTGCTACCGAATGAGACCGAGTTCGTTGTGCCGCAGGCTATTCGGGAGGTTCTGGGGATGCAGTGATATTTGTATTTACTCGTGGAGCAAGCCCAATATCTTCTTTCCTCGTATGATCGGAAGAAGTTGGTTGCGGGATCGCAGACGGGATGCTCTCTGGGACCGGAAAACTTCATGTACTCGATGGAATCAGACACAACCATATTCGATTGACCGTAAAGCAGCAAACATGACATCTACGAGACCTGCCTCTAAGATGGCGGCCTCTTCTATTCTGTCTATCTTTGTCTCTCTATGCGGGAGTAAGATACTCCCTCCCACCTCGCGGAATCTAGTTACTATAATCTAAAGCCCGAAGGCCGCTCCGCCAACTCGCCCCTGTTGTACACGCATCCTCGCTCTCTCTAGCTCTATCCATCCATCTATCTCTTTTTCATATCGTAAGACTTCTATCAATCCACCGTCTTTCTAGTCATCGTATCATGTACCATCTTACAACTTCGCCCCACCCGCCCGCCGACGGTACTGCTCATTCTCCTTCTGCAGCGGCGCCGCCTCGTCGCCCGTCTGGCCAGACCCCTGCGACTTCTCCGGCGCGCCGGGCGCGTCGCTCTTCTTGGGCGCGCTGCGGTAGCCGTCCTCGACGTTCTCGTCGTTGACTACGCGGCCCTGGCTATCGCGCTTCAGCCCCAGCTCGAGCAGCTTGGCGAAGACGGCAGCGAAGTCGCGGAAGAACAGGTCCTGGTCCGCGGCGTACTTCTCGACCCACGGCCGGAACTGCGGGTCGCTGAGCAGGCTCATGTCGGTCGGGAGCATCATCAGCCCCTCCTCCTTTTCATCTTCGTCGCCCTCGCCTCCAGCTAGGTCCTCGTCCACGTAGACGAATTGCTGCAGCCCGTTGGCGAGCGTCGTCTTCCGCCACTTGCCCTCGAACTTCAGCAGCAGCTTGAAGTACTGATTCGAGAGCCGCGTCGGGTTGTTGACCCACTTGCCCTCGAAGCCGCTGCGGTCGCCGTGGCAGCGGCCGAGGTTATGCGCGCCGCTGAGCGCGACGATCTCCTGATCGTTAAAACCCATGCGGTAGAATATGAAGCGCAGGTGGTCCGCGCCCTGCGCGCCGTCGGGCAGGCGCCCGCGCGGCGGCACTTTGGCGTCATCGACGTAGTCGGTGCGCCCCCCCTGCCAGGGGACCGAAGGGCCGCCCATCTCAGCGACGGCGACCGCGGCCGCGAGCGTCCAGAGGTCCGCGTACGAGATGAAGGGGAATTGCGACTTGACGGGCTCGAGGAAGGCGCGCGCGTGCTGCAGGCCGGCGTTGGCTGGGTCGCCCTATCAAAACAGAAAACGGATTTGTCAGCATACCAATGGTACGATTTGTTATAGAAAAACATCTTGGCGCAGCGGCGCAAGGAAACAAGGAATAAGACACTTACACCTTCCTTCTCGTATCGCATACCCGCCCCGTTCGACCCCCCAGTATTGGTCTCCTTGCAGTACGTGCCGGCCGAATGCCAGGCAAGCCGGACGAGCACCGGGCCCGCGGAGCCGTCGTCGTACTCGGGCTGGTGCAGCAGAGCGCGGACGGCGGCCTTGACGGGCTCGAGCTGTTCGGCGGTAGGCGCCGCCCCGGGCGCAGGTGCGTTTTGTTGCGGCATGGCTCTTCTTTGTCTTGTCTTGTTTCTTTCGCAAGTACTTTCGTCGTCGTCTGCTGAAAAAGATCGGTCTACCGAGGAATTGCCTGGAGGGAGGCTGAGCGAGCGTCAGATCTATTGATCAAAGAAAGAGAAGGGAGAAAAGGAAAAAAAGAAAAGAAGAGTTCGTTGGCTAGAACAGTTTGGACATGTGAAAGACAGACAGACACCCCAGATTCATGGGCAATCCAGGAGTTCCACTGTTCTCGATGACATGACTAGCCTCGGCAAAGATGACGCCCACTCTCCCGTCCGAACGGTTTGCCTTCCCGATATCGTGAGCCCCTGGCCTTATTGTCGGGCGGCCCATTTAATTTAGCGGTCTAGACCTGTGTGTCACTATTCCGCTAGTACGGTACCTTTGTTAGCCAGTCCCAAGTTGCGAGTCATTTCATCCCGTAGGGTCCCTGCAGATCATCGACAGCTGTCTCAGCAGAAGGGAGGAAGGAAATCGGACGATGTCACCATATCTATGAGTTTGACTTTTCTGCTTTTTTCCCTTAAATATCAGACTAGATACATAGCCTATTATTGTCCCTAAGCGAGGCAATACTAAAGAATCAAAAGAAGAATGAACAAGGTATCGACAAGAAGAATTCCTAACCTAGAAAATGCAATGCAAACTGTGCTATACCCATGCTTGAATGCCCTCATCATGCTTATATTCGCCACTGGATAACTTCCCGGGGCGACTCATTTATCAGGTTTAAAAGTGAAGTTGCCATTAGGAACCGCCTATGCCATGCTCCCTTTCAATATGTCTCCAAAAAATTAATTCAATCTTGAATCGCTTATCAATCCAGACACCTTCCAATTGTATATGCAAATAATCCTACAAGCTCAGGTGTCGTTACGTCGTGCGTATCCCTACTCGAATTGAAACAACGGCTTCTAGAAAGCTTGTCCATGGTAACCTGGGTTGAAGCCCTGCTGAGCGCGACTCTGCTGCTGCGGGCTCATCACCCTGGGAATCTGGCCTGGTGGTGGTGGGCTAAAGGGTGGCGAAAACTGACCCTGCGGCGCGTAGCCCCCCTGGCGGGGTGAGTTGGGTCCCGGGCTGGTCCACCCGCCGCGCTGAGCATACATCTGAGCTCCGCCTCCGACGAAGTTCTGGGGGTACCCCATAGCTTGCGGCCCCGGCGACTGGGGGCTAGCCAGCATGTTTCTACTCGTGTTCATGTTCGAGTACATCCCAGAGGGAGGTGGCATACCTCCTGGAGACATGGGCTGTGCGTAGTTCTGATAGCTCTGCTGCTGTTGCATCATACGGCGTTGGTCGATTGCTTGTTGGATAGCTTGGCCGCTGTACCCTTGCTTCGCCTGCTGCCTCTCTCGCTCCCTAGCTTCGATGGCACCGACGAGACCGGATCCTTGTTGCTGTTGCGGGGGAGTTCTGTTGGCTGCCATGTTGACCAATGGTGTGCCAGTCATGCGTGCCACCTGCTCTTGCTCTCTTGCTGAGAGGTGCGAGTCACCTTGGCCGCCCTGGCCACCCAAAACAGCACCGGCACCTCTGGAGCTGGGTCGTTGAAGTAGATCCTGCGACGTGGATCGAGAGTGGCTGCCCATATAGTCGCGGGGACCCTGGCTTCGCTCCAGGGCGGCGTTGGCGTTCCAGTGCGATATCCACTAAGCGAAAAGCCCGAAGACTGGCGCTGGTGAGCGTACAACGGCGTAGAGGCAGCAGCCGCACGTTGCTGAACAAACTGCTCAGCAGAGAGGCCATGGCTGCCTGAGCTGTCAGAGCCTTGCTGAGCCCCCGCAGGCTGCCATACTACACTCCGGCGAGCTGTGTTTTCTTCAGATTGCTGCCGATTGTGTGCCGTGTCAGGGGCTGGGGACTTGCTCGGTTGCAGGGGCGCAGGGGAGAAGGATCGCGGACCAGGCGAGAATGATCGTGGGGGTGAAGCAAACCCGGGAGTTGGTGTTTTATTGCGGGCCGGGTTCGCGAAGTTGAAGGTAGGACCGAAATCCACATTCGGAATATCTGGCCGAGGAACATTATGAGATTCGTCGCCCACGGTCCGGAGAACGCCAGCTCGCGGTCTCTCCACGGAGGCAGCTGTGTCTGTCGAGGGCCTGGTACTAGCATAATCTGGGCTCTCGGCCGAGTCGTAGCTGCTCGCGTAGCTTTGATTCGTGTTCGTGCGACGGGGTATAAAGCCTATTACGCCCTGTTCTGGTACTATACCTTGGGGCAGGTCTGGTAGCTGTTGGGGTGGGGGTGTGCTCCTGCTGCTAGAGTTACTCGTATGAATCTGGGCGAGTACGTTGGGATCAAGCCCGCGGGTGAAACTACCATTACTCGAGGCTGCCGACGAACCAGGAATCGAATCGCCTAACCCGCTCCGAAGGCTGTCGGACCGAGTTGGTAGTGGCTTCCGGTGAATGGGAGGCGATGTGTTTAAAGGTGCTGGTGGCGGCCGCCGGCTTCCACCAGGAGTTGTTGGCCTCGATCCCGGTCCTCCAGGGCCCGGTGGGCCGCGGTACCCTCCTCGTCCCATATGAGGCGGAGTGCCACCTGGACCGGGAGGTCCGCGACCAGGTGGTGGTCCCATGTTTCCTGGAGGAGGTCCACGTCCGTTCATCATGTGAGGAGGCTGTCCACGCCCAGGCGGCGGTCGCTGATCAAAACCGGGACCAGCCCCCGGCCCGTAAGCCGGACTGCGTCTATCGGGAGTCTGTGGACGAGAGCCTGGACTAGGCCCACGAAAGCCCGGGCTCGGAGGGACCATCTCGTGATTCAAGGATGACTTAGATACCTTTGTATTGAGACGAAGTCCGGGGGGAGGCAGGGCAGGCGAGTTTGGACGATCCTGGTTTCCGTTATCACGATAGCGGGCATCAGCAGCCATGTCAGGGTTGGAAGTGTGAGCAGGTACCGGGGGACCACGTTGGTCCGCGTGGGGAGCAGCCAAAGAGTTGTTTCCCTTCTTCTCAGCGTCCCAGCCGTTCTGCTGGCCAACTCCGCCAATGCCACCGGCTTGCGCAAGTTGGGTTAGTGTATTGACGGACATGCGACTGTTTGCTCGACGCATCTCAGGGGAGTGATATGGCCTTTGGTTCGGTCTTGCTCCTGGGGCATGGGGAGAAAGCAGGTGGCCGAGACACTGGTTCCGGCGTCTGAAGTGCCCGCATTGCCTCCAGGTTCGGAGGCTCTCGATCTTCGTCCGAGCTCATTCGTTCTGGGGTTGCGGCCAAGTCATTCACGAACTGGCGCGGCGGACCCCGACCAGGAGGGCCGTTGCTGACTGGGGAATCGGAGTGAAACGGCGGCGGCGGCGGCGCGCCAGAAGCTAGATTGGAGTCGGACGCATTCCTAGCATGTCCTGACTTCATGGCACCAGCCATTGCCGAAGGCGCTCGTTCGCGGTTATGATCCGGAGGGGCTGAATCGGTCCTGGGCGGAGGTCGGTTGCTGAGAGACATCGATCGCGATGAACGAGCGGAGGGGGGCCGCTCTCGGCAAAGCCTACACGCGGTTTGCCTGCGCCTTCCGCACCCTGCCCAAAACTGAGTCGTTTGCTATTTGACCTGCTACGGGTGTCGCCGTCGGGTTCGTCGCTGATGCTGGTCATACGCTGTCCTGTCAAATCTTTGAGTTGTTTCCTCCAGTCCCTCTCTGACCAGGCTTGGCTCCCGTCCGACAAAATCAACCCATTGACATCTAGTACCTCCAAGTATCCGTAGCGTCTGTGCTTTGGCATAGCAAACATCAACGATCGAGGGTCTATGGTGCTGGCGACTAGTCTACCAGGACGGCCATACAGGCCAAACGTATCCCAGGTAGGAAATAAAGACCGTAGCATCGTCTCGAAGCCGCTCACTGCCGGGTGGACTTCCGGCATGATGAATACGAATCCTTCCGTAGACGAAGGTGGATCCGAATGAATGGTGATAACGCCTTCGATCTTGATCAGTGTGGAAGCGTCAATCAGGGACTTTGCCTGAGGGTAGATGGCGTAGGCCGAATAAGCATCCGTGATAGTCGCAACTGGTTTTGCCTTTTTCTGCTTCTTTCCTTCCACCTTGCTTTCGTAGAACCGGATGTCGCCTTTGAGTATTGGCGCATGCGAGCGATCGTATGGGGACCTCTTCTTCATCTCCTTCTGAAGTTTTATATATTCCTTCTCGTCCGGAGGCGAGATAACGCACCAACAGCGTTTCCATGGCACTCCGGCACCAAAGCGCACTCGTACCCATTCTTGGGTCGTGACCCGGGATCTCTCCATTATGATTGCAATGTTGTTCAGAGTCTTTCCCTTGCCAGCGATCAGAGCTCCGGTGTAGGCTTCCTGCAGCGTTGAGTGCTCGTAGATAGAAAGTCGGATGCTGGCAGTCCATTGAACAAGCGAGTGACGTGAGTTGAAATGCAGCAAGTATCGGTTCCTCCCAGCCGTGTTGATGCTCAGTATATTCTGTAGAGGCTTCTCTTCGGGGGATCGCGTCGGTAACGAATCGATCTGTTACTGAAGTCAGCACTCCATTCGGCCTTCACGAATGGTGCGGGGGGCATGATCCTGAACTTGTTAGGGTATAGTGCCACCTAATACTACATACCATCTTGATTGTGGCATCCGTCAAGTTAATAAACTTGGGGGAGGACTTCGCCAGTTTCGCCGGCGGTGTCCAGTTCGCTGGCATCCCATAGCGACAACACAGTGCCAACAAGCTGGGCGAAACATTCTGTCCATGTCCTGTCTGGGTTCGGACGACCCTCTAAACCGCGGGGTTAGCACCATGCATGACTTGACTTGCAGCATCGACAATCGGATGGAGGCGTTGGAGGAAGTTACGCACGTATATTTTGGTCGTCGAGCTTCAGGAAATAGCCCTCTTGGTACAGCTTGTTCGCATGGCTGTTGAGGAAGGTGAAGATGGGCTGCAGCTCCGGGATGGTGTCTTCGTTGACGTCCATGAGGTGCGGTTGGTAGGTCTGCACCATAGACAAGGGTCGTGACGAATTTCTATTCCGGGCTGGTGTGCGCTTGGGTGGTTGAATCGGGGACTCGGCTAGAGGAGAAATGTCATGTTTGTCGCGTACGGGTGACGACGGTACAGGTGTGGATGGCAGGCGTGCTGAGTTGGAGCGAAATCTTCCAAAAGCCGGGAGCGATGTGCGCTCGCCGCATTGATTGAGTGCAAAGTTGGGTTTTTGGGCGCCGTCGTTTGCAGGTGACGTTGAATTCGGCGATTCAGTAAAGGAGTCTCTTGGATTCCCAGAAAACTGGGACATAAAAGAGAGGACTGTTGGCTCAATAGGGCATGATTAGCATGATGGCCATTGCAGATTATTATTATGGCTTCGGCTTGGCGCAAAGTCCTAATTAACAGGAAATGCCGAACAAACGATGGATGCCCAGCAATGCCTAAAGGGAGTGTGGGTGCTGGCTCTCTTTGTCCGGCACACTGAGCCGAGCTGCTGCTGCACAGAGATGGGATCGACCCTTTTTTGGATAATTCCTGCACTTGAGGAATGCGAATGTGCTTCAAAACAGCAAAACAGCAAGAGTCGAAAGGAAAGAGTGGCGAATAAATAGTGAATGGACACAGATGCGGCTCAGCAAACAAACAACAACAACAACAAAAAAGCTGTCAACTCGTAGGTTAAGTAGGTCAAAGTCGCAAGCTATCAACAACTCTCAGGCGGTCTCCCAACTTTCCTCGGGCGTCTGTGTGCATTCACCGATGGGCAGATAGCAGCACTCAGCCAGCCAGATATTGTGTCATAGACATAGAAGCTGAAAAAAGCCCGACCTAAGTAAGCTATTGGCTTGTGGTGCAAGGCAAGCGCTACTAAGGAGCACTCAAAGAAAAGGACATGTTATGTCATTTGCTGCCTTGGGTACAGCTACAGCTGCACATCTTCATACAGCATGTGTGCTGAAGCTCCGTGATACAGGGGGGGCCAAGTGACGCACCAGCTAATAATACTCCCAAGTCCCGAGTATGGATCAAGAGGAATTGAAAGTACCATGGTGGGCCGATGGGAAGATGAAAGGCGGGACTGTATCGCTTCATAGCAGATGGATAGGAGGAGGGAGTAGAAGAAGCCAAGAAAAAAGAAAGAATATACGAACCTCGTTTTCGTACCATCGTGAACCACAGACTCTCGGCAAACCCGCCGGAGGAGGTCTATATGTGTGGTTGTTGTCGACACTCTGCCAGCAGCAGCAGTGTGATATGGTCGACCGAGAGAGACTCTTAAGTGAACTGAGCTGCCGGTGCAGACTAGACCCACCACAGAGGCTTGCAGTGTTGGTCGCTTATCTCTACCATGCACAGCAGATCATCAGCATTCGTCAACCAGGCCGATTTGCTTGTCCGTCCGTCCGTCGCTGTCGTTCGTCCACTGCAGTTGGTCGTCCCAGTTGAAAGTTAAGGGGGAAGATGGGCAAAAAGGACCGAAAGACTTCCCCCGGGCTCAACGTGGAGATATTACAAAGCAGCCAGCGAGGCGTCCCGCTGAGCTGTCAAGTGAGTCGGGATAAGGATACGAAGAGCAAGGGGCTGGTTTGGGTGGATTTTGGCCGGATTCGTAACTGGTTCGCCGTCCAGGTGAGGTCCCTTGGCACAGGGGGCGGAGGGGGACTTGGGCAGACTGGGACTTGGTTTTGGCTTATAGGAAGCGTCACCTAGGTACTCACTTTGACTTGCTTCAGCTGCTCGTCGGATTGGCGACAAAAAACTGTGTTCAACAAGAGGCGGAAACGAATGTCGATATAGAAAGGCCCGAGACAAGCAATATGTGATAGAGGAAGAATTCCCACCATCTGCTGAAACTTCCCCAGTGATAGTAGCTCCTGAATCAGGTTTCGCTCAAACGAGGTGCGAGTAAGTGCGCGTCAACCGTATTCTATTGGACAACCGACTTCGGATTGACTGTCTGTCGTCGTCTCAGGATGGATTTCGCGGAAGAGTCGGGGGCGGACTCTAAAAAAGATTTAACCCTGGTCGTCCGGTCTCAAAGTGTCAAAGAGGGTTCTCCCGTGCCTCGAAAGCCCAAAACTCAAAACTCGGTATCTGCGCAAGAGCCGATTCGACCTCAAGACGGCGGGGTTATTTTCGTGCTTCCAATCTAGAGCGAAGGGCCGGGAAGGAAGGGCAAAAAAAAAAAGAAGGTTCGTCGCAAGCTCGAGAGGTTCCGGTCAAGCAGGAAGAAATGCAGGTGCGATGAAATATATTCTCGTCTGTCTCTTAATCACGACCGACCTACTACGTGTACGGCGACTTACGTAGGTACTGTACTGTACCTAGGGTAGCCAAGATGACCCGTCAAACAACCCAGCCCAACCACGGGCGGATTAGCTACGTAGCTCTGAAGGTGTATTACTATTGGCCGCATAGAATAATGGGAGGCGGTGGTGTAAGTCGCATGACGCTATCCGATCTTTCCTACTCGCCGTGTTTACAGGGACACGACAAGCAAGCGCGGGACTAGAGGGGACCTACGCCCCACTACCAGGAGCGCGCAACAAGGGCCGGAATGCAACTTTCACCTGCGAGCAAGCAAGGTAGCGGAGGGTTTTCGAGGTTGCAATGTACCGGAGGTAAAAAATAAAATAAACTCACTCCAATATTTTCTTATTGTATGGGCTTCGTGATGTAGGTAGCGGCTCAGGTATCTCGTCTTGAACTCTACATTGGAAGAGCTGTACGGAGTATGCATTTGATAGAAGCAAAAACACTGTTAATTTCTGGTAGAGAAGAGAAGAAATACGAAACCATGCCTCCCGGCCACCTCTTTTCTATTGCGATGGAATGGGTAAGGGTAAGAAAAGCCAAGACAGCCCAGCTCGGTTTACGACAGGTTCAATGTTCTTACTACAGCACTTATCACTTACACGTCCCCGGCTCGGCGACGCCTTTGGGCATGGCCTGCATACAGGTATTTTGCAAACGTGCAGGTATACGTGTATTTGCCCTGGTTGGCCGCATCGAGCAAAAAGCAAGGGCATGCGCAGACTTTTGAGCAGGCTGCGCTTGTGCTATGCCTTACGAACGTGCGATGCGATGCTGTTGTTGAGAAAATGTAGAAGTGAGACCTTAAAGATCTCACGGCCACCCGTTGCATGTTAACCAGTACGGACGCCTGCGCATTAGCCGGTTTATATAAGGCATAACCATATAAATACGTATACAAATTCGCTCCTGTACTTGATCTGGTAATGGCAGGTATTTCGTGGCTGACTTGAACTGCTACATGACTTGCATTCTCACCGAATATGTATGTATTATGAGCCTACTAAGTAAATTACTCCACCACGATGAAGTTCTCCATGATGCCCCTGGCCCATTGGGTTAGAAGCGGCTCGGGTGAGACGGATAACCAGAAAGCTACAGACACTTCTAGATTATGTATATGCTTTTGTGTGAACAGCATTCTTATGTCTCATGTCCCTAGTGAAATGCCATAGTACCCGGTAGTGCCGGTAACACCGGCGTGCTGCAACCTTGTGTGTTGTTGCAATCTTCAGAAAACCTCAAAAACCCAACCCCCTGACCCCCTTCAGCTGTGGAGACCAGAGTCTGGGCCGCATCTCATCTCCAGCGCCAAACTCCTGGAGCCCACCGTTACTGACCAAAGACTGGCTACACTGAAAATAGACGTTAGTTCGATATCAACCACGTTGGCTGCCAATGGCGGTTCTGTGTACCAACACGTTTTTATGCTCATGCACATCTGCAAGATAATATTGTTTTACCTCTGCATCTCTGTGCTTTAATGTACTCCGTATGTTTGATCAAGATACACCTTTTGAATGCACACCAACCTCATCATTCTCTCCTAATCACCGTGTAAGCATCACCTTGGCGGGCTTGGCGCAGCGGTATGAAGGGATTTAAAATCGCACACACGCGAACAACGGCTCCATGGCATCGGCTGGAGATGTTCGTTCGTTGGCATTGGTTGGGTCAAGTCTACCAGTTGACTGGCATACATACACCAAGTCCGATCCTCCTGTCTAAGCCCACCGGAACGCGCGTTTCCACTGCAGCCAACCTGTTCTCCGAATTGCGATATTCCCAAGTCCACTACTGTATTTGTAGATCTTACAATAGTCCTGTCCCAGGCACCTGGCTCAGGACGTCGCAGATCGTGAATGCCCGTCATCATCACTGTATCAGCCCCGGGAACAGCAACGAGGTCGAGGACGGGAGACTATTGCTCCCAAAGCTTCTTCAACGACGTCATCTAATATTACTACTCCCTAGCCAGTGCTATTTGGAGAGAATATGAACTGTCGACGCAATGTCTCGGACAGGAACGAGCTTACATGAACGAAATTTCTTCTTCCTTTCTCCTCCGTACCAATGTGGCGGCAATGAGAACTCGTATTCCGTCGCGCTTTCAAGGAACGGACAACACAATCGCCATATTGAGGCGGGCTACATGCATTTATTATTTGCTAGGGATTCAGCCTCATGCTAAAATAATGTTATACGCATGTCGAAGCAGTGCTTGGGCAGGGTAGCGGAAAAGTGCAAGTATTGAGAAAGCAATTATAAAAGCTAGTGTACCCGTACACCATATATGTGGTAATTGAGGATTGCGTAGATGTCAATGGGTCTGGTATTGAAACACGCCATGTGAAGATCAATGTCTCGCGATTATTTTGCGAGCTCGGAGTAGGGACCCATGATTACGGCGGCTTACAGCGGGCGCCGATGGTTCCAGCAGCCTTCCCCAAATGCCGTCATCGGATCTCCGGAGTACCACTTTACGACTTTCCAGCGTGCAACACCAGAACACGGGTACACGATCTTGTATCGCACCAACACAATAGGACTCTGGCTGCATTGGAATTTCGCTCCTAGGTCTTGATTGACCTGGTCGCGGGAATGAGGAGGTCACCTCTCCCAATTCATCTCCTGGCGTCCACCCCCTTCAAACTAGCAGCGTTAGCCATCCGTCCCCAACGGACCTTTCTCCATTTTAGTTGTCGATCGTATGTCGTTCCCACGCGAGCGCCGCAGCAAGTCGCCGCCCGTAGTAGTAGCAGCGACCAAGTCGAAAACGATGATGATAAGGATGTGGTAATTTCCTCCTCCGCCACGTCATCGCCGTCACCGTCGCCCTCGTCAGGGTCATCCACGGCACGCCTCCCCTTCCGCTTCGAGACCGGCTTCGCCCTGTTCGCGAAACGACCGCCGCGCCCCTTCCCGCCGCCGTTCTATAGCCCGCCGGCGGGCTCCTTTAGCGACCCCCTCAGCACGCACCACCAGAGCCGCGACAAGCGCGTCTTCGTGGGCGGCGAGCTGATCCGCGGCTGGACCAACGGCGACGACGCCGTTTACGAGAGCGACCACTTCCTCTGCGCCAACGACGGCGTGGGCGCCTGGTCGCGGCGCCCGCGGGGCCACGCGGGGCTCTGGTCCCGGCTGATCCTGCACTTCTGGGTGTCGGCGATGGAGGAGGACATCGCCAAGTCGCGGCGCGCCGGGGCGCCGTATACGCCGAGCCCGGTCGCGTACCTCCAGGCGGCCTACGAGCGGACCCTGGAGGCTACGAGCGGACCCGCCGAATGCCTGGGGACTACGACGGCGTGCGGCGCGCAACTGCATTACAAGAACGGTGGCGAGCCGAAGCCCCTATTGTACGTGACGAATCTAGGTGACTCGCAGGTCATGGTCGTGCGCCCCAGCCAACGCGAATTGGTCTACAAAACTACGGAACAGTGGCATTGGTTCGACTGCCCCCGCCAACTGGGCACTAACAGCCCGGATACTCCGGAAAACAACGCCGTCATGGAGACAATCGAGCTGAAAGAAGGAGACGTCGTGCTGGCCATGTCAGATGGTGTCATTGACAACCTGTGGTCCCACGAGATCGTCGAGAACGTGTCGTCCAGCGTGGAGCGCTGGGAGAGCGGGCAAGGTGGCCAAGCCGGCGGCGATAGAAAACATGGAGCCAATGGGGGAATGGACTTCGTCGCCGAGGAGCTTATGAAGGCTGCGAAGGTCATTGCACTTGACCCCTTTGCGGAGAGCCCCTTCATGGAACATGCCATTGACGAAGGCCTGGCAAGTGAAGGAGGTAAGATAACCCCGTCAGGTGGGAGAAGCCAGGGCTTGATGCTAATTGCGATAGGGAAACTTGACGATATCAGCGTGGTTGCTGGACTTTGCCAGCGTAATACTGAATGAGGACCCGAAAGATTTTACGAGGTCCGCATCGTTGTGATGCTACATAATGGGTGGAAATAGCCCAACAACTTTTATCCTTACGGGTTACCATGGATTTTAACCATGGCATCGTGACGGCGGTTGACTAGTACATTTTCAAGGCGACATTGCGGCAAGCGAGTCATTTCAGGTTTTCAAGATTGGTATATCGTTAGATTTCAACATCATGGAAGACAGGCAGTCAGTCCATGGCGTTAACCGGCGTTACGGCTATGAATGAGTTCAAGTTCAAGGTGGTAGTGTCGGAATTGGTTCCGTATGGTGTCCAAGACAATTAGCTAAGGTAGCCTGCAGGGGCGGCAGGGTGGGGGGTAAATTTGTTTAGTGGGACCATGCCTCTTATCTAATCGAAGCTCCAGTCAAATTTCCAAATGGAACTTTTTCGACAACATCTTGAGTATCTGTGACGGCAGCCGTGCTCAATAGACCCGACAACTTCGTTCAGCAGCTTCACGCGCGACCCAAATCCCAACAAATCACTGCCGATCCGGCCCATCTTGAGGTTCAGAGATTGCCTAAGATGCCTCGCGCCAAGAGAGCGAAGCAGTACCGCAAGGTCATGTCACAATACTGCATGAACTTTGGCTTCAGAACACCATACCAAGTCCTCGTGGACTCTTCAATTCGTAAGTGGCTTTGAAGTCGCGGACTATTTCTGATGGAGTACTGATTTCAAGCAGTGGCGGATGCATGCCGATTCAAAATGGACTTCGTCAAAGGTCTCCAGCAAAATCTTCAAGCCAAGGACATCAAGCCGCTCGTTACCACATGTACGATGAGGAAGTTGTATGGGAGCAAAGGAGAGCCGTGCGTGGAGGATGCAATCACCCTGGGAAAGACATTCGAAAGACGCAGATGCGGCCACACTCCGGAAACGCACCCCGAACCGTTACCCGAACTCGAGTGTCTATCGAGCTGTATCGATCCGAAGGGCTCCGGCAAAAATAGCTTCCACTACTGCCTAGGAACCAACGACATCAACATCCGCAGCTACTTCCGCGGCGTCCAAGGCGTGCCGCTGCTTTACATTTCGCGGAGTGTTCTCATTCTGGAGCCCATGGCACCAGGCTCAGTCGCCCAACGATCGCGTGATGAGCGAGCCAAGCTTCGTGCTGAGATTCTTCGACCTGGCGGCAAGAGAAAGAGGGATGAAGACGACGAAGACGACTCCCGAAGCGGCGCCCAAGGCGAACGGGTTGGGGGGAAGTTGGTCAAGAAGGCAAAGGGCCCCAACCCGCTGTCTGTGAAAAAGCCAAAGAAAAAGCCTGCTACCGATGGCCTTTCTTCTAAACCCAAGACCACCCCGACAACTGCGGAGGGTGCAGAGGCTTCAACATCGGTAGAAGGACCTAAGCGGAAGCGCAAGAGGAAGAACAAGTCCGCGGCTGGTCCCAAGGATGAAGCTGCAGGCGCCGCCGAGGCTGGAGAACCTCATGGTGCCGAGGAGGCTGTCGAGGCATAGGGGTATGTAAATAGCACACAAGGTGACCGACATTGGCGGGCTGCACGATCCGCGACCATTTCTATAGGCATTGCTAGGCGTTCGTGGTTATGAAAAGGGGGGCTAGCACCATTCAAGAAGGATGGTTACTTCCGACTGATTTAGAGAGCAATTGATACCATCTATAAGCTCCTGTATGATGCCGAATACCCTGCATATCTTCCGATGCCAAGCGCCGATCACTGCCTACATTGGTATACCGGAGTTGCGTAGTAGTAAAGTTCCTCAAGGCCACGCACTAACCTGAGTACATGTAGCCAGCCATGGCTTTTTCTTTCCCCGAATTGTAGAAGTCGGATTCGAAGTAGGCGAAATCAGTTCCAGGTCGATATGATATTCGTCTTACATCGAACTGTTGTCTCGAGTCGATCCAGCTTGAGATGTAGCACACATCGGATGCGCAGGTGGTTAATGCGGCCCCCCCTAGGACCCTCCTTTAGTGGATTAGCTCTCCTGCGGCCCTGCCTGACACTGGTGATTTGACCCCCCCAAACTCCAAACTCCATCCTTTGAGACCTCAGAATTCAGGAACAGCACCAAACCACCGCTTCGACCCAACGTAAAATGGAGATTGCCGGCCGTCTTTGAAAGGCAGGCACGTGGGAGAATCGCAAATGATTGCCTTCTTTATATGGGAAAGCTGTCGATGGGATAGAATGGAATGAAACGTTTCACCCTGGATATTGCTAGTTGCATACAGACGTAGGCAGCTAAACTGGAGTTCCCATTATTTATTTAATTGCATCAACAACCTCCTAGGTCGGGCGATTCTGCGCCGCTGCGTGCCGGGACCCTTGGGATGCTACACTAATACATACTTCCTACAATTGATTGCGCCAACCTACCCACCACTAACACCACCCACCCACCTCCTCCTGTCTGCACTGCATGCGAGTCTTGTCTTGTCGATTTGATTTGCATGTCGAACTTCCAACATAAAACCCCCACGGCAGAGTGCATCAACTTTCTGGAGCCAAGCAATTCCCCCGACCCCCCATAAGCCATAGTATGCCCGACACTGAGGAATCCGACGCCGTCGAACCCAACAACCCTGTCAAAAACGCAAAAGAAATCAGCCCCGTAGACTCGAATTCACATGCGAAGCAAGACAAACCAATGGCGGCGGTAGCACCAGTTCAAGAATTCGACGACTTCGGATTGCCCATAAAAAATATGTCAGCCCCCCACCCGAACCAGAACCTGCCGATCCGGGGCGCAACAACGATGTAGCCAAAGATCAGAAGATTCCGGACAAGCAGTCCACCAAAAGCTCCTCTGAGCAGGGGCCGGACGAGGAGCCCAAGCCCAAGACCAAGCCCGAAGACTTGACCGTCCCAACCAAGTCGGAAAAGGAGGGAAAATCATCGGCCGGGAACAGCGATGATGACGACTATCAGGATGCCCCTACGACTCCAACCCCGCGAACGCCAACCCCGAGCCTGCAGAGAACGACGGTTCCAAGACACCGGTGCCGACTGCGACTGCGACTTTTGCGCCCATGGCTGCCCCGGCCCAGAGCAACAACAAGCCCAAGGAAGAGTCGGAGTCCACAGAGCCGCCAGCATCCGCACGGCAGCGATCGGACACGGCTACATCCATAGCTGGCCCCTCGATCAAGGAAATAGAAGCTGCGAAGAAGAAGTCTGACGAAACAGGCAAGGGCCCCGTTGTCGATCACAGCCGCGACAACAGTACAGCAAGCTCGGCGCACATAATGTCCGAGTTCTCCCATCAACAATTGACTGCGCCCCACAAGGAAGAGGAAGAGGATCGTGATGAGGGTTGGCAGACGATGCCGGCTTATGCGCCGTACGACATCTACGATGACGACGACAGACTGGTAGCCAAAGAACACAACGAAGAAGACGATGAGAAGTACGTCTATGCTGGGCTGGGCGGTGCCGGCAAGGGGTACACCCGTGTGCTCGTCGACGACGACGCAGATTCCGAGACAAGCATGGACGGTAACACGAAGTACCTATTCAAGGAAGTCAGTGGCACTAGTGCCATCGACCTGGACGAACAGAGAGACGCGGTCTCGCAGCTACAGGCAACGAAGGATTTGCTCACCGAGGGCCAACGAATCGCATACGTGGGTGCGACACGACTGGAGCTATCCGAGATGCTAAAGGAGGCAGAAAAGATGGAAAAGACCAAGAAAACGAAGAAGGACATCACAATGGCAGCCGAGGCCATGAAGATGTGGTCTCAGAAGATCATGGTTCGACTCTACGCGCATATGGAGATTAGCCCGGCCGAACAGGTCATGATCGAACAATTAGCAGAGCATGGTGTTATGCCCCAGGATCTCACCCCCGTGCTCATGCATAATGCGAGAGTGAAGAATTTTATGGCGGATTCCGAACCCGGATCGGCGGCGGCAAGTATTGCGAGTCCGCGGTCTTCTGTCATCCCAAAGTTCGGCGAGGAGAAAGCAGCGGAAGCGCCTCCGCCCTACGAAGTGCATGATGGAGAGGAAATGCCCGATGTCAAGACTCCGTCGCAGCTGCCCGGCACCGCCAAGCTTGATATCGATCTCCGCTGGACCGTGCTCTGCGATCTCTTTCTGGTGCTGATTGCAGACTCGATATATGATGCCAGGTCGAGAGTTCTGCTAGAGCGCGTAGGCAAGGATATCGACATCCCCTGGATAGATATTTGCCGCTTTGAGAAACGTGTAACGGATGCGCTGGAGATGCAACAACAAGCCGAGTCCGAGAACTGGAACGAGGATGAGCACCTGGAGAACAGAAGGAAATTGGCCCTCAAGCGCAAGTACGTCATGATGGGTCTCGCGACCGTAGGTGGTGGTCTCGTCATTGGCCTGTCCGCTGGTCTCCTTGCACCCCTTATTGGTGCTGGTCTTGCAGCAGGCTTTACCACAATCGGCGTGGGTGGAACAAGCTCATTCTTGGCCGGCGCCGGCGGTGCTGCCATTATCACTTCATCCGCTGCTGCGTCTGGTAGTGTCATCGGCGGCAGAGCTGCGAATAAGCGAATGGGTGCCGTGAGGACGTTTGAGTACCGTCCTCTGCACAACAACAAGCGAGTGAACCTCATTATCACGATTTCCGGTTGGATGACGAGCACAAGCGATGATGTTCGATTGCCTTTTAGTACGGTCGACCCAATCATGGGTGACATCTACTCAATTCTTTGGGAGCCTGAAATGCTAACTAGCATGGGTGACACCATTAATATTCTGGCTACAGAGGCAAGTTATCGAGTTCATGTACCGACACCTCACTGCTAACATACCACGCCAGGCTCTCACTCAAGGTCTCCAGCAAGTATTGGGAAGCACCATCCTGATCAGTCTGATGGCTGCTCTGCAGCTGCCGGTGGTGCTTACCAAGCTGGCATACCTGATCGACAATCCATGGGCGGTCTCGCTCGATCGTGCCTGGTCTGCAGGTCTGATTCTAGCTGATTCGCTGATCGACCGCAACTTGGGAACCAGACCTATCACACTTGTGGGCTACTCCCTCGGCTCCCGAGTCATCTTCTCTTGTCTCTTGGAGCTGGCCAGAAAGGGCGCATATGGCCTGGTCCAGAACGTGTACCTTTTCGGATCACCCCTGATCACGAAGCAGGACGAATGGCTAAAGTGCCGTACCGTCGTCGCGGGCAGGTTCTTAAACGGATACAACCGTAACGATTGGATCCTGGGTTATCTCTTCCGTCTCACCAACGGTGGCATTCGTAGAGTGACCGGCCTCGCACCGGTTGAGGGGATCCCTGACGTCGAAAACATGGATTGCTCCGAGTTCGTGGTCGGTCACATGGACTACCGACAAGCCATGCCGAGGCTGTTGCGCGAAGCCGGATGGCTCGTCGAGAGCGACGAGTTCACGGAAATTGAGGACCCCGACCCGGATCAGCACCGGGAACAGCAGCGGGAGCTGATCGAAGAGATCGAAGAGGCCCGCAAGGAGCTCGACAAGGAGGGTAACGGGAAGAAGGGCGCGTTCGGTGGCTTCTTTTCCCGCAAGAAGAAGCCCAAGCAGGACTGGGAGGTCTACGAGGACGCCCACAAAGGGCAGAAAGGGGCCACCGAAAGCAACTCGCGGACCGAGGACAAGTTCGGCAACAACCACGGCGTCCTCTTCGATGTCGACGCGATGCGCGCCGAGCTCTCGAGAGACACGGACACGCCGACGAGATCGAGCCCAAGGAGCTGAAGTCGACGCTGCCGCCCATGAAGCTCGACGTCTCGTCTCCCGAGAGCAACCCGCGGAGCAGCCTCCGCGAGACGAAGAGCGAGGACGCGACGAGGACTCTGCGCACGGCATCCTCGCCCGGGCTGAGGGTCTCCTCGGAGCGGACGCCCACCTTGTCTAGCGGTTTCGGTTATACCAGCCCCCTCCCGTCCGCCGCGTATTTCGAACCTGAGGCTTCCCCCGTCCACATGAGCTTCGACACCTCCTTCCATGAGGATCCGCTGGAGGAGTCGTCGCCGCCGCCGCCGCCAGCCAAGGACTCGCCCTTCTCGTCTCGGCCCGAGATGAGGACGAGCCAGACGGTGCCTAACATTGCGGTTCATGATCCATGGGCGGACAGCGATGATGACTTCGGCAAGGAGAAGGAAATCTCCATGACCTTTGCATAGATAGCCTCATCGTCCCTCATTTTTGAAATCTGCCCTCGGATGGGACTCAGGGTGCATCTTCATGGGCGACGCTTGGGTTTGGGTAGTTGCTGGGATGGATTGTTCGTCACACTTCTTACCGAGTGGTGATCATCAGACAGACAGACACGCATAGCATTTCGGCGTTTTACACATGGGCATGGAGTTCTTCCCTTTTTGTTGAACACAACATAGTTACGGGTCATGAGGTCAGATATGGAAGGAGCATGCTGCAGTACTCGCTTGTCTGGCCAGTTATTACGTTAGTTACGAGAGAAAGGCACGGTGGAGTAGGTGGGTATTCCAAGGAAAGAAAGAAGGGAGAATGAGTGAGTGAGTGAGTGAGTGAGTGAGTGAGTTGAGTCAGTCAGTCAGTGGCTGATCCAAAGAGACTGTGGCTACATGACTAACTGACTGAGTGGTGGATGTGGGAAGTGTGGAAGATGAAGTATGTGAGCTTGCCGAGAAATAATCGGGATTGTAGATATGATGCTGGATCGGTCGATCCACTGGTTGGAATAATGATACTACATACCTATTTATGTATCTGTGACTTGCAAGAAAGAATAATAGCGACTTACATAACCACTACTTACCTACCTCTACTAAGTGATAGGTCACTGGTCGACATAAGAAGGCAAACTAGGTACTTCTACTTTGTGTAATTAGACTGCCGATTCGCGGTGCTCTCTTTTCTGCGGCCGGCGGCGGTTCGACCTGCGTGCGGCGCTTGGCCGCACCTCCGGATGGCCGTTCCTTGCATTCATTCTCTACACCCTTACCTATACTAGGCCACGCCGTTAGGTCTGGAAAGCCCTCCACGGGCGCTATCTCAACGAACCGGCACGCTGGCCGGCCAGTCTGGGATGGGTAGGCTGGGTTTGCCGGTTTGTTTCATCGACCACACAGGCCAGAAAAAACTGTTGGACTCTTTGTTTCGTTTGAAACCTGGGGTAGATAGGGCAGACCAGCATACGTGCTAAAATCCCACTCACCAATTATGTACATGCGATGCTGCTTGGTGCGGCGCGTAAGGCTGGGGGTGCCACTGCAAGTCCGCGCGGCATCAATGCCATTCATTTGTCTACCATACTCACGGATAGCGCTGGAGAGCGGTGAGCTGCCAAAGAAGGAATACATACATACATATGGCATAGACCCCCGAGGGCAAAGTAGGCGATGACGTCCCAGCACGCAAGGGAGAGACAGCAGCATCTTTGCTATGCCGCCACAAAGGCACAAATAAAATATTCTACGGTGGATGTCGGCGGTCGGGCCATTAAAGAACGGGGCCGGTAGCATCGAGGCACTGGTATTGTCTTCTGACAAGCCGAGGGGGAGGGAAGAGTAATATACCAATCTCCTTTAATAATAGCAACAGCACATGATCACCATGGAGAGAGAATATATATCCGGAAAAAGAACCGCGTCAGCAGCATCTCACGGAGATAGAAATGTGCAGTCCGACCCCAGGCAGCAGGAGAGCACCCGCTGCGACGATGTGGCTGTTGTTGTTGCTTTTTTTTTTTTTTTTTTTTTACCTTACGAAGCATCAACCAATCACAAGGGTATGTATTGGTTATTGACGATGCCTGGGGGCCCAAATATGTGAGATCTGCGGAAGATCTTGTTCTCTCGGCGGGACTGGTAGGCTTTCCATCGGGCCGTTTTTGGGGGGTTGGTTTCAAGCACATCGATATTCTTCTTTTGCGCAATCACGGCACATACCAAAAAGCAAACCTCCAAACATAGCCTTGGTAAGTACATGTACATAGGAATTGGCAGGCCATTTACGTATACACTTACTCAGTGAAAAGCAAGTAGCCCTCAATGAATTACTTGACTTGGGTCAATGTGCGGTCGAGTCGGTAACAAGCCTTCTTTTGCCAATAAATGGAAAAAAAGTGATATAGCGACTAGGTATGTAAGATATAGCTCGGCGGTGTTCTCCAAGCCGTGAGGTGAAGTTCCTGTTTCTAAAATTGGAAAATGGCACTTGTCGTTCGGCTGCGGGCAATGGAGGGGTAAGAAAAAGAATGGGGGGCGCCAGAAATGGAAACCTGGGCCCACTGGGCTATCAAACGAGAGGAGGACCCCCAACACCAACGCCCGGATGGACCCCGTCTTAGGTGAGATGCTTGGGCTGTTTATCAGTCCAGTAGGTTACAGTGAAAAGGAGCAAACTCGGCGTTGAGACAGGAAACTGCAGGTTGATGGTTCGGGGCGATGAGTATGCTGTGTGATCTCCAGAAGGCTGCCCGCCTACAAAATCTTCTTCATCGTTTTTATCTGGCTTCTCATCCCCATTTTATGTATGAGAGAGAGAGAAAAAAAAGAGGAGCCGGGTGGCAGGGCTGCTGCGACTTAAAGTAGCGGCTCAGCCGTATGCACTAACGAAGCAGGCAAGGGTGTGGCTCTGAGTAAGTGGTGGCAGTCGATATGCAAGGCTCGGGTCGCTTCATGACCCCGAGCATTACCACCCTGCCACTACACACAGGACATGTGCGATGACACAAACTCAATGGCACACATTGTCGACAATATTTCAAGACATCTTGTGCATAACTCGATTTCGCGCACTTTTCGGGCTTTATTGAGGACCGAGTTGTCAGTATAACTTGAATGTCAGCTGTCATTTCGGGCAGTTCTCCTACCGGACTAGGTCTTACTGTATAAAGTCTTTTCTTACTTTTTCCATAAGAGAGAATCCCGACTAGCTGTCAACCCGCCTATCCACTTCCAAGGGTCGAGTGGGGTTCACTCCCAAGAAGCAAAAAGGTCCAACTGCAAGGGATAGGGATGGAGGAAAAAGATATGGGGCCCGTGTGTAAGTGAGTAAGTCTGTATAATCCTACGTCGTCGTCCCAAGTCGGTCAGTCACTCGACATAATCCCAGGAAAAGGAAGGGTTCAAAGAATTATGAAAAGGTGAATGAATACAAGAGTGGCTTGCATGAACGCGTGATACCAAGACAAACGAGTCTCTCGATATTGACGCCGGGTCTCAGCGGGTGGTGGGCATGGCATGCAGCGTGTGACAGAAGGACTGCGGCATACGACCAGACCGGAGTGGACAGAAGGGGAGGCGCAGCAAGCAGCATGCGGTTGGTTTTTGGGTGACACCAGAACACAAGAAGAGACTCATCATCAGAGAGTTGGACAAGCAATCGACCAATCAATCCCAGCCAATTCCCGGTTTGCTCTGCACTCCCCCCATCCCAGACAGGCACCGCACCCAATCGTCACTCACCCACATATACGCTCCCTTGCAGTTTGACTAAGTATGTACTTTCCGAAGTGCTTCTTATTATTGATTGATTGGGAGCAGAAACGACTGCGGCACTTCCTTGACTTGGCGCCTTTCCACAATCATGGTAACCTACATACCTTACTGCTGCTTGCTAATTCCTTAGTTAGTATACGGCTGAGGGACTGTGAATGCTGACACCACACCACACACACACACACACACACACACACACATACACATACATTCACGCCCAAGGAAGGATTCGGCACTAGTGCAAGACGCCGTAGTTTGGGAATCCCCCTGCCTGCATCCCGCTGGTTCTTTTTTCGTTTCCCGATCCCTTCTCATCCCTCCATTACGTTTTGTCTGTTGCTTCTCTTTTCACACATTCCCGTCGACTGTTTCTGCTTCTCCTGCTCACTTGCTAGTTCGTTCGTGGTATTTTGCCAATTCTTCTTCGACGTCGTCTTGTTTGTTCGTCGCCGTGCGTTTTGCGAGCTGGTTCGTTGCTTGGCCTGCCATTTTTCGCTTACACGGCCATAATCGAAGAAAGATCTCGAGTGTGAGACTGCCGTTGGTGTGTCAGAATCGCATACCTTGAAGGCACTACGGGTGGCCATGAGTCTCGTGGCATAGGAAAGGGAACTCCATACGAACTTCTATCAGCCTGTCGTCGCCGACGAACAACGTTGCCAGGGGGGAATCATTACACGACGAACATGCGCCTTGATGCCTCGATATTGGGGCTCGTCGCCTGGCTAGGTGGGACCACGGCATCACCCACGGAGTCAGTCACGCCGTTCCCATCCGAGAGTGATCCTCCTTCGGATACGACAACGACGACATCCACTATAAAGAATACCCGCATCTACTTTGATTATGATTTCATGCCACCCATGTATTCGTTGCCACCTTGCCAGGGCAACGTAAAGTGCGTTGGTCTGTTAATGGGCAACTCAATATAACAGGCGCCTCGCTGTTCGTTGTCGAATCCAACAACACCGAAAGGCTAATCGCTATCTCTTCCATTTCTAAGACAAAGAGAACCGTCGAAAGCACTGTACTACCAACAGGAGAAGCAGCCTCAAAAGGCGGCAAAAGTCATGGTGGCGAACATGTACCTGGGTTATGGTTAGGAATGCCTTCTGAAAGGCAAGGATCACCTCCAGTTAATTTGCCATGTATGACTCCCAACTACCATGTTCTCCAAACGCACAAGGACTAATGATGTTCCTGGCGAGTTTCATGAGCAAATCTGCTAACCACCTACGTGTAGTTAATGTCGTCCCTGAAACTGGATCTGGGTCTGTGACCATAGAGCCGTCCGACTATGAGAAGGAGGCCCTCGAGAAAAAGATGTACCTATCTTTGGACTGGGTTGACAAGGTAACTCGTAAAGAAGGCAGGAGCTACACTACACCTTTTACCGCAAGCGAACAGGCTCCGACCCCGTCCGGTGCAGACCCCTTAAGCAAACTGGCTACGGAGCTGGGGTACATCGACGAAGAGTTACCTTATAGCAATGAAGGTCTCATCAACTCTACTTCGTCGGACCCTGCAAGCACTGCCACTGCCACGGCCGTGCAGTCATCGCCCACGAGCTCATTGACGTCTGCTACACCCAACAATAGTGATGCCAATAGTTCGTCCGGAGCAGGGTCTAATAGACTGCCCCCGGGCGCTATAGCCGGCATCGTCGTAGGAGCTGTGATCGGAGGCCTGCTCATCATCGGCGCCCTCGCCTCCTTCCTGTGCTTCCGTCGGCGCTCCGGCGGGAAGCAGCAACGCCGCCATATTCACGGCGACGTGGGCTATGCCTCAGACAGCGGCGCCGCCGCTATGATGATGCGCGAAAAGGAGATGCCCGGTGTCAACCACAGCAGTCCCCACTCCGCGTACGCCGATGACGGTGGCCGCCTACACAACCGTGACGGTGTTGGTGAAGACAACGACTCGACCATCTACTCGAACACGCCACCGTATCAGGAAGAACGAGGGGTGATGACGGCCGGAATCGGTACACAGCAGCACCAGAGCAGAGACAGCTTGCGGCAAAACGAGTACTCCTTGTACAACGGCAGCAACGGTAACGGCGATCGAGGCGTTACATCCAGCAGGCCGCAGTCGTACGCCGCAGACAGCGCGATCCGCGTCGCGGTCTCCGGCGGTGCACCACCTAATACCACGGAGAGGGAACGCAACGGGAGCGTGGGCGGCGGCGCCGCCGCAGTGGGCAGGACGAGCCATCAGACGGACCGGCCGGGGTCCGAGGTGCGGTCGCCGAGCCGCTATGCGCATCTGATCGAGGAGGGCATGACGGAGGACGAGATCCGGCGGCTCGAGGACGAGGAGAGGCAGCTCGATGCGGCCATTGAGGACGCGGGGCGGCATGACCGGCCGAAGTGACCGGGCCGTCGGTGGTGGGGATATGATAAGTTATGAAACGGAGTCATGGTTTCCATAGGGGGGTGGGAACTTTTGGTAGCGGACGGTTTCAATGAAACATGTATGCAGCGTCTTTTTGTTCTTCTTGTCTATGATATGATATCTCTTGTCTGGTTGACGAATGTGGCTTCTATGCTGGTGATGTGTTGCCTTCAGTTGACGAGGCGTGAATGTGTACGCCCTTGAATAGCCAGCCAACTTCGGGACCCTCATACCATGGTACTGGGTACGAGGATCCTGTCTGTTTGTCCGTATGGCGTACCAAGGTTAGCCCAACGAGGCAACTTTGACCACTTAACAACGATCATGCACCAGCGGAAGAATCGATTCTGTAAGGTGTTCATGGCCAGAGCCTTGTGTAGAAATACATATAGATACTGAGCCCGATGACGAAGTATTTAACGACACTGCTCATGGTAGATATCTCTACGTGGGGGGGGGGGGGGGGGGAATTCGCGTAGTGCCCGAGAGATATTCTTGTACATGCTTGCTGCATATACACTGCCACATCCGTGAACAAACTCATCACACGAACTCGGATTTGCTAAGATCATTACCCAACTTCATAGAAAGGCCCAGGAGGAAAAGGCATATGGACCTCTCATTTACTGACCTAGTCAAAACAGGGAAAGGGAGGAAAGAGTATCATGCAAGAATGATACCACCTACCTACTGAGCAACAACACTCCGGCCTTGTCCTTTGCCTGAAGCAAGCATAAACAGAGATTCCATGGACAAACCTTCGCCCACCCACCCGTCGTTTCCATGGTCACGAGGGAGGAGGGCACGCTTGAGTTTCGTTGCAAGTTCCGATCGTTTTCGACCACGGGTGGGTTAGAAGTGCAATCAGAGTAGTCATAATTCCTGGCTCAAACAGACGCCAGAGCAGAAGACCGTAGCCCACTGGCCTTTGCCTCGAGGACACGAAGTTCAGAGTCTAGCCTGTCCACGCCTTATACATGTCGTTTCAAGGAGGCGCGTAGATCCTAGAACGGAACAGAAACATTCGGATATGGGAGCTGGCTGCGGTGGCGCCTGGGAAATGTCATACTTGATGCGAATGGCAGTAATACTTGGATTTTGCTACCGTTCGTGGTAGGCCCGAGTCATCCCGCAAGCCAAGTAAGTGCCCGCTCCACGCGTATTGTACATACAAATCGCCCTAACTCCGGCCCGCTAGAATCTAAGGGGCAGAACGAACCCAATGTTGGTGATATCGCGTATATAGGATATAAGCCCCTGCGCCACTTTCTTCTTTTGTTGGTGTGTCCGTTGACCTTTAGCCGCTTTCCCGTAGCAGCCCATTGCTGCCACCTGTCTCGCATGTCTTGCGCTGCGCGCGCCGTCCTTCAATGCTGCCCATGAAGCCTTGATCGATGAATGCATAACTCGGTGCATTATTACCGCCCGAACAGTCGACCGGCCATGTTGCTCGCGATGCTGCCTGCCAACGATCTACCGTATAACGCGCTTCCAGCCATGTTGGAGGCTTGGCTGAACTTATCGCAGCGCGAGAAGGCCAACGTGTTGGTGACGGTAAGAACGAGAGCAATTGCTGTGGAGGAATACTGGGTTAGTCTTCATCTCTTCCCATGGTATCTCCTTTTGGGGGGTTGTTACTACTCACCGACGAGGGGCAGCCAGATGAACTTGAGGCGCACGAGGGCGAGGATGGCGAGGGCGATCCAGAGGACGGGCTGGGCGTACATGGCGAGCCAGAAGAAGCGGCTGTCGGTGGCGTTGATGGTCTTGGTGGCCGGGTCGCTGCTCTCGAAGACCCAGTGGCTGTCGCCCGACTGGGGGTCGACCTCGTTCCACCAGCGCAGGCCGACCAGGCGCCGGCCCGCGATGTTCTTGAGGTAGTAGAAGTCGGCCGCCAGCAGCAGGATCGTGATGATGAAGATCATCACCAGGTTCTCGGTGAAGAGCATGCCGAAGAGGTAGACGAGGAGGGAGGCTATAGAGAAAGACGCGAGTTTGGTTAGCAAACGACGTTCTTCTATTCGAGGCGGCCACGATGTCTGCCGAGTGCGGGAAAGTGCGAAGGCCGGCGCGACAACTTACAGATGCGAAAGGCGAGGAAGCAGAGGAGGGTTATGGGATGGGAGCTGAGGCGCCAGCTCAGAGAGCCCGGTGTGTTTTGTTGTTGTTCCATTGGTAGTCGGGTTTTGTGTGTGTCTAACGCTGATGTTCGTTAATGTCGTCGTCTATGGCATGACTCTCGGGAGGAAGTGCAGTTGCGAGAGCCTCCAACCTTGAGAGATTGCAGGATTTAGGGATTGATTATGAACCACAGCTGGTCGTCTGTCGTGGTTGAAGCTAGGTACAGCTGTTCATTGTAGCATGGCCCACTAAATTCATCGTTGTAGCTGCTTTTGCCGCAGATCATTTTGCCTTACGTAACCCGTGACCGAGCTAGTCGTCACCTCATACAAGCATCGACTCGTATACCTACAACAAAAACCCTTGATACCGGACAGAATAAGTGTGCTTACATAACTTTGCTGCGTCCTCGGCAAGAATGGAGAGTGTGTTTAGTTGGTAGTCCTATCTGTTTAAACGAGTACCAACATGTATACTAGTCTCACCCCCTGGACTTCCCAGGAGGTGACCTATGTACTCGAGTTCTAATGACCCTCCCGAGCGAATAGGATATCTTCAGGACAGGGGCCGATGTCTGGCAGTCCTGGTTGCAAGCTTTCTTTCACTAAAACAGCCATACATCGCGCCAGATCAAGCCCGTGTCTCCTGTATACGTAAACGCATACCAGTTCCAACAGAAACAACATACCCCGGTCCAGAATTGCCCAGTCCAGTGCCAGCTTCTAAGGCATATGATGTGTGTCTCCCCGCAGCGCGCTTCGGGATGCAGCTTGGCTGTGCCTCTCTCTCTCTCTCCAATTCTCGAAAGCTACAAGAAGCTGTGCAATTGCATTTCCCTTATTTCAAGTAGTAGTTCCCAGGTAGTGTCCCTGGGAACTACTACCTATACTGTTGGTGAATAGAAAGCCGACCCTTCTCTTCCTCCACGAATCCATGCACACGAGCCAGGTATGGGAACAAGTCGCGCCCTTGCTGGGGGCGAAAGACTACACCCGCTGCCTGACGCCGCAGCTCTGCGTCTACGGGACCCCCGAGCCCGTACTGTCCATCGCGCCCTGCATAGAGCAGGTGCAGTCCCTGACCGCTGATGAGGTCGAGGAGGGCCGTGATGTAGCTGTGGATAACCATTCGTTCGCCGGCATCGTGGGCTGTATGTAGTGCGGTAAAGGGGTTCACCTCCACGACAACGACAACTCGCAGAAACAAGAGCAAAGGACGAGTCATCGGAATTACAATGATCTCCGCCCTCGCCATCCCCAGCAACACCCCCCTCTTAACCTGAGCTCCCCCGCACCATCGGCGGCATGACCCCGACAGCGCGCCCGGGCCCTGACGGCTGGGACATTCCTGGCGAAGGACCCGCTAGACATCTTCTTACCACGACCGAGAGCCCGACGACGAGGACCTCTGGGAACAGCCGACTCCTGCACCATTCGTCCGCGACCCAGTCCACGGCAGAGGGGGTCGACGCCGGGTGGAAAGACCCCAATGTGCCGGTGTTGTGGTTCGTCGCGACGGAGGGGGGCCGCTGCATATCCGCGGAATTCCAGTAGAGGTTGGTCGGCATGATGGACGCGGAGGGGAAGACGAACTCGAAAAACCCCAGGGCCGGCCATTCGTAGGAGGATGGACAGCGGCCACTCGCCCATGCTCAGCCGGCCGGATGAGACGGTGCGTATTCTCGAGGAAGCCGTCGAGGCCATGTTGGGCGACAAAAGCTGGTACTTTTCATTAGCTTCATCAGCAGTAGCCCCGATGGGTGAACCACTATGAGACCCCTTTTCCAGCTATATTAGGCATGGGGACTCACCATTCATAGCTTGAAAGACCGACTGTCCTGTAGTCGTGAGGAATATGAATCGAAGTATTTTTTGGTGGTGGTGGGGGGGAGGGGTTCAGTCACAGTGACATTGATTTTCTAGTGAGAAGGAGGTAGTCATGCTTCTCAAGTTTTTTCTTATTCGTTTGGCATGATTCTAGTCTATTTTTAACCCTTGGCGGCACCGGCCTTGATGAGCAAGATGTCGCCATCTTCAACCACGTAATCCTTACCCTTGGTCATGATCTTGCCCTTGGCCTTGACTTCGGCTTCGTCACCAAGTTCCTTCAACATGGCGAAGTTGTACACGATAGCCTGGATGAAAGTCTTCTCGAAATCACCATGGATCACACCAGCGGCTTGGGGCGCCTTGGTGCCATTGCGGATCGTCCATTGACGGACTTCATCCGTACCAGTTGTGAAGAAGCTGCCGAGGTTGAGAACCTTGCGCATCTGGAGAATGATCTTCGGGAGCGCTGACTCGACGCCAACCTTCTTGCATTCCTCAGCAGCCTCGGCCTCAGTCTCGAACTGAGTAAGGCGCTCCTCGAAGCACACCGATACAGGCAGAATGGGATCGCCAGCGGCGTGCTCCTTCATCCACTCGGCAATCTTGGGCAAGTGCTTGTTCTTCTTACGGATGTAGTCCTTCTCAGACAGGTTGACCAGGTACACAACAGGCTTGGCAGAGAGCAAGAAGAGAGGGTTGATGACCTCGACCTATAATGCTTGATTAGCTGGGTTCCGTAGTAATCATGGAGCAAAATTAAGAATGGTGTTTGTTGTGATCAGAGTGTGTTTCTTATCTCAGAATGACCTCTGCGTTATAAATTGAGGCACGTCGAAGAGCTGGGATTAGATCAGGCACTATGGCCCTTTGTCATCATGTAGAGAGAATGGTGCATTAGGAAAAAATAATCGGTCTTACCTCCTTAGGAGACCAGTTGCCCTTTCGGACATCCTTGCCATCCTTGAGCATGTCGAGAATCTTAACGATAGTAGCCTCCTCTTCTCTGGCCTTCTTGACTTCAAGACTCTGACCGCCCACACGGGTCTTCTTCTTCTGGTTCTCAAGAGCCTTCTCGACGAACTCGATATCCTTTAATCGCAGCTCTTCGGCAATAATGTCGAGATCTCTGCAGGGGTTGACGTCACCCTCGACGTGGATAATCTCGGCATCGTCGAAGCAACGCACAACTTGGAAGATGGCATCGACAGCGCGAATGTGGGACAAGAAAGCGTTACCCAGACCAGCACCAGTGGAAGCGCCCTTGGTCAGACCGGCAATATCGTAGACGGTCAAGTTGGCAGGGACGCGCGACTTGGGGTTGTACTTCTCGCAAAGCCAGTTATATCGCTCGTCGGGGACGATGACACGGGCCTCTTCGGGCTCGATGGTGGCGTAGGGGAAGTTGGCAGGGTTTCCGAGGTGGCACTTGGTGATGGCTTGGAACAGCGTCGATTTACCGACGTTGGCCAGACCAACGATACCACTCTTCAGGTTGTTACCTGGGCGACCCAGCAGGATCTTCTCCTCGGTAGCACCTTTCTTGGGAGCCATTTTGGGCTTCGCTCTTTTTGCGTAGGTGCGGTGTGATATGTAGATGGCAGTAACAGTGCAGCTGGGCACGTGGTGGGAGAAAGCAGAACTAGCTGCGAGCGGCCGAAATAGGCGGGGGAGAGAAGAGAAGGGAGAGCTGGTCGACCGTAGGGAAGACGTGGTGAAAAAGGTTCTAGGCCGAAACGAATTCAGCCTCTGAAGATCAGCACCAACAAACGCTCAATGAAGAGGTGTGTCGGGTCTATTGGGGTATCTCGGGAGTGCTACAGGAAAAGGTAGTTACAGCCTTGTTGTCCTCTCTCTCTCATGTGAGAAGAGAGAGGGAAGAGAGCTCTGCGAGAAAGTTCTGGCAATGGAGGGGTAGAACAGAAGAAACCTGTTGCGACCAGTGAGAAAAAAAAAGCTCTGCAGTTTTAGTGTGGGGTTTGTTGCCGCGAACGAGCAATTTCGGCCTGACTGTTGTTACGGCTGTGGTACGTACTGCCGGCGGAGGTCGGTGATTTAATCGACCGACTGACGGGCGGAACCTTCATTTTTGATCAATTGATTACCTCAGGTGAGAAGTCGGAGGTATTGGAGGGACAAGGGACACACGGTCACAGGAGGTGGGGTCGGGTTATCTTGGGTCATTGCAAATGTACCCTCCAAGTTACCACCCTGGGCCAGGTACTGGAGGAAAGTCGAAACAATCTTGGTCTGCTTGTTCCCGTCGCCCTGCGTGCGCCGCTTACGGCATAACAGGCATGTTAGGTTGGTCTCACCTCGCGCTGCTAGGCCGGAAACCCTGAGGAAGCTGACCCCAAGCAGCCAATGACCTGCTAAGAAGCCCATTCCAATGGGCTCAATGGGGTACCACTGCGTTGGAGACTCCCATCCCAAATGTCCCGCATTCAGGTGTGCATTCGTCTCAAGTGGTGGCTGATGGATGCTCTCACCTCGCCTGAGGGGCCCTGAGGAGCCTGAACTACTTTTTTAAGACGAAGGAGGAATGGAATGCAGCAAAGGATCACACATCCCCCAAAGCTGCAATCTATTCCTAGAGACCCTCCTGCGCCATCATCATCATCTTCACTCATCTTACCCTCGTCAATGGTTGCCTGATTGCCTAACCTGTTGCTGAAGCTGGCTGACAACTCGACTCAACTCGACTCAACCTGACAAGTGGCAAGCTTTCTCCTCTACTTGTACTCTCAAATACCCTATCGTATCTATACAGTACCTAGCTTCGTCTATCAACTTCCCCGGATTACAGAATTCACTACCCTAGCCGCCTCCACCAACTATTGATTGATCACCTACCTACATCATAGCTACCATATTCGTAAGGTAGCTGCAACCACCAACAACCGATGCGCCCATTGTCCATGTGTTCGACGATACCACGCCTCAACAATGTCGTCGTCTAAGAAGTCCAGCCGACCTTCGGTCACTCGGAACTCCAGATCCGGGTCTCATAGATCTACCTTATCACTCACCCGAACCGAGATCATTATCAATGTATACGACTTATTACCTGTAAGCCCTTCTCCTCAACCATAAGCTGCTATCCGAGCACACTCAAGGTCGCCTTGGGCCGACGATATGTTTCTCAGTCTTCTTTTGGGGCTGTCCATATCCTTTCCGCTTCCGTGGTCAATGTTGCTAATTATCTTTCTACCTCCAGCCTGGCCGATTAGCCTCAATTCTATGGACTGTTGGGTCCTCCCTCCTCCATACTGGCGTCGTCATCAATGGACGTGAATACGCCTACGGAGGTCATGATCATCCAAATATAACAGGTGTCTACTGGACTGCACCGCAAACCGTCCCACCAGGCGGCACGTTTAAGACCGAGATCCTGCAAGGCTTCACCTTCGCACCCCAGCACGAGATCGATCAGATAATCAAGTCAACCTCGGAAGACTTTCCCGGCACCGCCTACAATCTTCTTACCAAGAACTGCAACCACTTTACTCAGAGCTTGTGCGAGCGGCTTACGGGCCAGAAAGGGCCCGCCTGGCTCAACCGTGCTGCCTCTATTGGCGTGGCACTGCCTTGTATGGTACCGCGGGACTGGGTCGAGCCGCCAGACTACGGGACAGCCGATGGGACGCTGGTAGAAGAGGACGAAGATGACCTGGACGCCGATGAGGGAACGGGCTTCCTTAGTAGGGAAAACAGTTATAGGCGTAGCCTCGCAGACGACGCCAACGCACAAAACAAGATCAAAGACAACTCTTCGCGGACACGGGATTCTAGCGGGCGAGCATTGCCGGCAGCAGAGAGGGCGCCGGCAAGCTAGTCGCACTCAAAAGATAGGTTGCGGTATGGCACTGGTTTAGATGTCCTGGATTTGGGCGATTTACGGCTGCAAAGGAACAATATGCATTCGGGGGGCGTTTGGGGGCGTGACGATTTTGGGCAGGGCATGTTTAAGTTTGCTACAAGGGTGCGACGGTCCTAAGCGATTGATACCATATGCGTTTTTCCTTTGTTGCGAGTTGAATTCGAGAGCTCCGGCGCGATTTGTTTTTATCTCTTATACAATGTACAACCGACTGTAGTACAGGAATACATATCATAGCGTATGATACAAATGATGCTTCTATAAAACCGTCCCTTCTTTTTGATACAGGCAATGCTCCGCCAAAGCCCGCCCCGTGTCCATCCCATACACATGCCTCTCCTTTAACCCAGACGTCTGGGCTTAGGACTCCTGGTACCACCAAATTTGAGTCGGGTGGCATCGCTGACCTTAACGATGCTGCCGCGCAGCAGGCGGCCCTCGCTGCCAAGCAAGACCTTGGTGGCGGCCTCGCGGCCCGGGCCGAAACCGCGCAGGACGACCTCCATCTTCTTGATCTCGTTGTGCCAGTTGCCCTGGTGCAGCTTGTCGATGACATAGGCGCACAGCTGGTAGGCGGCGTCGTAGGTGCCGCGCTTGGACTTGCGGAAGCCGATCTGCCCCGCGCTGATGGAGATGATGGCGTTGCGGTCCGGCTTGGTGACGGTGATGTGGCAGTTGTGCTTGTGCCCATAGATGTGGAAGTGGAACGGCTCTTCGCCCCAGTCGGTCTGGCCCATGCCTTGCTTGCCCGACAGGTTCAGCGACTCGGAGATCGTGGGTTGGTTCCGGGCCCGGCTGATGGCGTCGAGGCCTAACCGGTTGGTGCTGCTTGCGGCGTTCTGGGATGAAGAGACGGCGGAGCCGAGGCCGCGGAGACCACCGCTGGGCTTGGGGGGAGGAAAAGACGAAGAGCTCGGCCCGGAGAGCTCATCGAGGATGGACCGTGTTGTCGTTGCGGGACCGGTCGAGCTGGGTGCAGAGGGGGCCGCACCGCGCGCCATCTCACCAGGGCTGGCTTCGGGTGTCGTTCGCACGGGGTTCGACGGCGGTTGTGTCGTATTTATGTCGTCGGAGTCGGCCCTTCGCCTGCATGTCTGCGAAAAGGAGCGGACAGCATAGCGGGAGAAGCTATGCCGAGTATGTGATATCTGGATGGAAGTGGTCGCTAAAAAGCGACTCCACGGTTGGCTCATTGTAGGCGAGCGACACAAAGCGAGCCGGAGCCGCTGCAATTGGGTGTTGTAGAGGGGGGTGAGAGACTGTGTCGAGAGGGGCGTTGTTATCGTGAGGCCAGCTTCTCTTTCGATCAAGTCCCGAACCGCGATCGCATTTGGACTGGAAGCTCGAAATTTTGAGCCAAGGCTCTCGATAACCCGTAGCGCAACGACTGGGGTCCCTCCAGTGTCCCTCCCACTCCTACCTGGAACAATTGAGTGCCAATCGGAGGTACCTAGCTTGGGAAAAAAGAGTCGGAGCACGGCCAATCACTGGCTCCGATTTCCCAGAAATTTTGGCCCAGTAGATTCCATTTGCAGCTGCGAATTAATCCCTGTTCTCGGGGTTTGGAGGCGAGTGAAAAAGAATGCGACCCAGCCCGGTTCCCTCACTCACAGCAGTCAGTAGCAGGGGAACAAAGTCATACGTGAACCTCTTACGGGTTTATATTTTTATTCTGCCCGCATTCGCATTCGCATTCCCTTCCACCAGCAATTTCCCGCTTCAATTCTCCAACCTTGCTTTCGGAGAGAGGTTGCTCAATTCCTGCAATATCCCACGCCATGGCCTCTGTACGGCAAGCTGCACGTAATGTGCCATCTACGACAGCCCTGAGGACGCCTTCATTGGCTTCTTCCTCTTACGGCAGATCCCCAGCTTACCGGAGGTTACTGTCAACTTCACAACAGAATGGAAGCGCCTTAACAACGTCGCAACTCTCAATGACCCCGCTCACCTTTCTTCGATCACCCTTCTTGCCCGAATCAGTAGCGACGATCCAGTCCCGTGGCTTCCACCAGTCATTGAGATGGCAGCAAGAGCAACCGCAAAAAGCGCTCAAGGCAGAGCCGCAATCCACAATACCCGAGGAGAAGGCGGAGGCGAAACCGGAACAGGCCGAAGCCGAGTCTGAGGCCAAGCCCGAATCCGAAGGCAAGGAGGGTGAGAAGCAAGGCGATGGCGAGGGCAAGGGCGAGGGCGAAGGTGAGGGCGAGGGCGAAAAGAAAGAGAAGAAGGAGGATGCAGCCCCGCCCCCTCCGCATGGTGATAAGACACCATGGCAGGTTTTCATGGAAACCATGCAGACAGAGTTCAAGGCCTCCAAGGAGTGGAACGACTCGACTAAGCAGCTTGCTGCCGGCGCTCATGACTTCATCGAGAGCGAAAGAGTCCGCAAGGCGAGAGAGGCCTACGAGGCAACCACCGGCGCTGTATCCACGACTGCCGGAAAGGTCCTGAAGACCAGTGCTACGGCTATTGGCAAGGGCGCTTCGTGGACGTGGGATACCTCGGTCATGAAGGGCGTCCGCAAGGGCGCCAATGTTACGGGCGAGGCGTTCGACAAGGCCACGAAGCCCCTGCGAGAGACTGAGGCATACAAGAACGTCAAGGATGTCATTGATGATGGTAGCAGTTCGCGATATGGTGGCTGGGTCGAGAAAGAAGAACGACGAAAGGCCAGAGAGCTGAGAGCGAAGCAAGCTGCCTCAATCCACGGCGTTAAGCCGGAGGATATGGTCGAGGACCCCGAGTATGTCTTGAACTTACGAGCTTTTCTATATGTTTGAGTGGCTGCTAACAATTGTAGTGCTGGAACCAATGTCACTCTGCACAAGGATGCCGCATGGAAGGAGGCCTGGAGAGATTTCCGCGACCAAAACAAATATGTCCAGGGTATCTTCAGCGCCGGCAAGATCTACCAAGAGTCCGAGAATCCTCTGATTTCTACTGCGAGAAGTATCACCGACCGTATCGCTGGCTTCTTCGCCGAGAACGAGACGGCCATGGTCATCAAGAAGTTCCGGTCCATGGACCCCAACTTCCAGATTGAGCCCTTCCTCCAAGAACTCCGTGAATACATCCTGCCTGAAGTTCTCGACGCATATGTAAAGGGCGATATCGAGACCCTGAAGATGTGGCTCTCCGCCGCGCAGTACTCGGTTTACGAAGCCTTAACCAAGCAGTATCTGCAAGCCGGCATGAAGTCTGATGGACGAATCCTGGACATCCGGCACGTCGATATTCTCAAGGCTCGCATGCTCGAGCCTGGTGAGATCCCAGTCTTTATCATCACATGCCGAACCCAAGAAGTCCACGTCTACCGGAATGCTAAGACCAATGAACTCGCTGCGGGCATGGAAGACAAGGTGCAGTTGGTGACATACGCCATTGGTATCACGAGGATCCCGGAGGAGGTCAGCAACCCCGAGACACGCGGTTGGAGGTTGATCGAGATGCAGAAGAGCGGACGCGACTACATCTAAAACTAAAAGCGCCTTTTGATCTTGAACTGCATTTAAAGGCGAGTGGGCACGGATACCCTTGCCTTTGAATGACTGATACCAACATATGTTCTAATAGTGTACAAAAGTGTGGGCGGTAGACGGAAGGACGCCCGATGAACGGGCATGATAACTGCGGCGGCAAGCCGGGGTTTCTCACAACACCACTCAGGCCTTTGGCATCAAGGCGTTTCGCATTGCCGGTGTTATGTATAATGCGGACATTACATGATATTACTACTGTATGATAGACAAAAACGGCTGCATCCTCCACAAGGGGGGCTACGGATAACGCTAATGCCAAAACAAAAACCACCCATACCAAACCTCCTATTCACTAGTGCTAGTGTAGATCGAACCAATCGGGTTGGAGTATAGCTCGGCCCCGAAACCAAGGGGGTCTTGCCATTGCAAGCGGCCGGGGCTGTTCTGTATCTACCCGAATACTTGGATCCATTACGTAGCTTCGTCTGCGTCAAAGTCATGTATAATGGCTTCGTCAACTGATTGCTCTTTCATGGAGTCCAGGTCTTCTTCACCATTCGATTCTACACTAAGCAGGCCTATCACCGATACCTTTCCCATTCATTCAGCCACAAGCCCGTGAAACTGGACAACATGGCGCCCGTGGAGATTTTGATCATCGGCTGCGGCATCGCCGGTCCGACGCTGGCCACGTTCCTGTGCTTGATCGACGACATGCCCGCGGCGCAGAGACCGCGCATAACCATCGTAGAGCGGGCCTCGGAGCACGTCACCCACGCCCGCGGGCAGAACATCGACGTCCGCGGCGTCGGCGTGGCCGTCCTGCGCCGGCTGGGCATCGAGGGGCTCGTGCGGCGGTCCACGACGGGCGAGGCGGGCGTCCGGCTCGTAGACGAACGGAACCGCGTCTGGGCCGCGTCGGCCGCGGATCGGACAGGCCTGTCGCAGACGCCGACAGCGGATATCGAGATCCTCCGGGGTCGGCTGAGCGAGATCTGCTGGCGGAATAGTCTGAGGGCTAGCGCGGAGGTGGAGCGGGAGCGGGAGCAAGGGGGTGGTGGTACGGGTAGGGGGATCGAGTACATCTTCGGGGACTACGTCGAGGAGCTGGACCAGGGGGACGGCGACAAGGTCCACGTCCGCCTGGCCAAGAGCGGGCTCCGACGGAGTTTCGACCTCGTGGTCGGGGCGGACGGCCTGCACAGCCGGACGCGGAAGCTGGTCTGGGGCGCAGAGGGCGAGGGGGACCGGGTCAAGCGACTGGGCATGTATGCCGGGTTCTTCAGCATCCCGCGCGAGGGGGAGACGGACGATGCGTGGCGGCGGTGGTTCCATACGCCGGGTCGGCGGAGCGTCATGTTGCGGCCGGACGGGACCGGCAGGCGGACTACGGTGCTCATGTCCGTGGTCAAGGACGACGATAGCGCCGACGACGAAAATCAGAAGCTGGCTGAGCTGGCGGCGAGGGGACATGCGGGGGTCGCGGTCCAGAAAGCTCTTCTCGAGGAGCACTTTCGCGACGCGGGATGGGAATGCGAGAGGATCCTTCGGGGAATGGGGGCGACGGATGATTTCTATTTCGATATGGTGGCTCAGGTAAAGATGGATAGGTGGAGCAAGGGGAGAGTGGTTCTTCTCGGAGATGCAGGGTGAGCTCCGTCCGTTTCTTGAATCGCCTGTCAAAGTCACTAACAGGACGCCGCGACAGATATTGTGCCTCCCCTATATCAGGACTCGGCACCACGCTCGCCTTCACGGCCGCTTACAATCTGGCCGGGTGCCTCCAAGAGTACATCAAGGGGACCACCCCTGACCCTTCCTCTGCGCTGGTCGCGTACGAGGCGAAGATGCGCCCCGTGGTCGAGGAGGCGCAGCGGCTCGCGCCCGGCCAGGCCTACCTGATGCACCCGGAGACGGCCTGGGGGATACGGATGTCCCACTTATTCGCCAGCTTCGTGCTCTACATCAAGTCCATCTCGACGTTCCTGGGGAAGCTTTTCCCTTTCGGGCCCCAAATGGCGGATGAGGTGCCACTTGAGGAATACGGGTTCAAGGTCATGCCGGGATGGGAGTTGGAGGATAAATCGTTAAAACAATGACTTCTGAGCCAAACACCCATTGTATAGCGACATAATATATTTTTACCTAGAACTGTATAAATACTATATACACCCTTCACTCAAATTAGATTATCTGCGTCTCTGTGGTTACTCGCTTATGTAATACGAACCCCTTTAGCTTCATGTGTTGCCTGCTTACTCCATAGCCAGTTCCGAACTAGTTTCTTCATCATTACTTTGCATCTTGTGTTTTGAGAACCAAGTCGAAGGAAATTCGACAAAGTCACACGGTAACATTTTTGATTAATCACTGATGAATCAACTCTTTTTTAATTTGACATTCAGGGTGTTGCCAGATGGTTCCCCAATACATTGAACCCGGGGTTGACGCCCCACGCGGCCGCCCAATCGCGATAGCCCCGGCGATGCCAAGCTCCGAACCCCAGCGGCCGCTGAACATGTCTAAACCTGAATCTGAACGGGCTCTCATATCATCGTTCGCATGCACATCATGTGTTCGCAGGAAGGTCAAATGCGACAGAATGCTACCCGCATGCTCGAGTTGCGTCAAGACCAAGGCGGGATGCGTGTACCGCGCACCGCCCCCGCCTCAACGACGCCGGCGCAGGCTAGATCAGAACTCCGGCGGCCAGAGAAAGTCCGTGGTGGCTGCGGCAGAAGAAAGCGATCTCAAAGCTCGATTGGCGCAGTATGAACAGATCTTGCAGGAGCATGGTCTGTTGCCGGATCCAGCACCGCCCGCTGTTACTGGCGAAAATAAGACTTCTGACGAGGCACGAGATGGGCGATTGATCTTCAGAGGCGGCAAGTCCAGGTATGTCAGTAGCAGTGTTTGGCTCGATGCCGATGAGGCCGAATTGCACGACCTGGCCGAACACGATAACTATGACGAGAACGAAGATGCAAATTTTGAGATAAAATGGTCAATCGACCCTCTTTCTGCTGCGCTACTTGGAAACATCCGGAATCTTGTGGACTTTCATCCCAGCCCCGGCGATGCACAGAAGCTTTGGACAGCACACTCTAACAATGTCGAGCCGCTGTGCAAGATTCTCCATATTCCCACGACAACGAAAATGGTCGAAAAGGTGACCCAGCAGCCCGCGACCGCTTCCAAAGAAGACGAGTGTCTGCTATTTGCTATCTATCATTTCGCCACGCTCTCCATGTCTGATGAGGAGTGCCTTCGTGACTTTGGTCAGTCTCGCTCGACGCTGCTACCGAGGTACAGCTTCGCTCTTCGACAAGCGCTGGTTAATGCGTCTTGGCTCAAGACCACAGATATGACTGTGCTGCAAGCTCTCGTGCTCTATCTGCTCGCCACTCGTTTGACGACTGACCCTCATACCTACTGGATCATGACTGGGGTTGCCGTTCGTATTGCCCAGAGGATGGGACTGCACCGCAACAGGGAAGAGACTGAACTGCCGCCCTTTGAAGTTGAAATGCGACGGCGGCTTTTCTGGCAACTCATCCCTCTTGACGGTTACGCTGGCCAAATTTCTGGAACGAGCATTTCTGTGCCACCTAACAGCTGGGAGACCAAACAGCCTCTAAACATCAACGACAGTCAGATCTGGCCTGGGATGACAAAGAAGCCGGTGGCGCAGGAAGGCCCTACAGAAATGATCTTTTGCCTCGTCAAGGCGCAACTATCCGATCTTTATAACCGCTCAGGGGTAAAGGTACCCAAGTTCGGTCCTACCGTTAACCTCAAAACTGGCGCAGAGCTAGACAAGATCATAGACGAGGCGGAGGGAGCCATCGAGGCCAAGTACCTGCGGTACTGCGAAATCGGGAACCCACTGAATTTCCTGCTCCTCGGCAACGTGAGATCGGCCGCCAACTCGGTGCGGCTGCGCAACCGGATATCCCGCCTGGTCTCACGGACTGATGATGCCAGCGACCAGGAGATGCGAGATCTGTGTGCCCTAGCCGATAAGATCCTCGAGACTGACAACGCCCTCTACCGGAACCCGAGCGTACGCGGTTTCCGCTGGAAGATTGAGTCGCTCTTCATCTGGGACGCGCTGAAGTGCCTCCTGATGGGCCTGTCCCGGCCGGGGTTTTACGCGACCGCCGACGAGCTGAGCGCGATGTGGAACAAGATCGCCGAGGTGTACTCGAACCACGGAGAGATCACGGAGGCGAAGGGTGCCATGCAGGCCATTATCGGCAAGGCGACACTCCAGGCCTGGGACGCGAACCCGCCAAGTCTTCATCCTCCTGTTTCGGAACCGACGTTTATTACGATGCTACATTCACAATACAAGAAGATTGCGGATTCAAAGCCTCTGGAGGACGCTGCTGATAGTGGCAATGTGGACGGTGCCTATGACGAATCGATGTTTTCGCTTGATGATTACTTTGGCCCCTCTGGCATAATGGACCTGAATATGGAGGATTACTTAAATGTCGACCCAGCAAGTTGGACGTTCTGGGACTCCTCGCAAGCCTGATCCTCAAGTTGCCAAGGATGACCACGACCGCCTTTGGACAGCTGAAGAGAGGTGACACTGTAACAATTCAACCACCCCCCAATTGAGACCTTTTCCCACGCCCCCGAAGGACGAGACCGTACCCCTATCCTCCAGCTACTGCCTTTCGACGGCGTATTACCCTGCAGCCATTATCAACGAGCTAGATGCCACCAATTACAGTCACTGCCGGCGAGCCACTGGTTTCCGGCGAGCCACTGATTGTCGACGAGCCACTGATGGTCGACGAGCCACTGATGGTCGACGAGCCACTGATGGTCGACGAGCCACTGGTTGCCGACGAGCCACTGGTTTCCGACGAGCCACTGGTTTCCGACGAGCCACTGATGGTCGACGAGCCACTGATGGTCGACGAGCCGCTGATGGTCGACGAGCCACTGGTTGCCGACGAGCCACTGGTTTCCGACGAGCCACTGATGGTCGACGAGCCACTGGTTGCCGACGAGCCACTGCTGTACCACACTCCAGCCGAGCTAATTGCCCTCCGCGAGCCGAAAGACATTGATTTTCGAAGGATATCAATTTTTTAAAAGGGTAAATTAAAGGGTAGCGCTAATCGTTGGAATCGGAAAATCGACGTTAATCGTACTTGAACGATGTTGATCGTATATAATCGACGGTCGCGATAGCTTGTCGGAAGGTAGTAAATGGCTCGTCGGAAAGCAGTGGGTCGTCGGCAGTGGCTGGAGTTGGTAGGTAGGTGCAGCGTGGGATGCGTAGGGTGGCTGCATCTTGAATTTTGGTTGGGCCAATAAACCCAGCGTTTCTCTCAGCCCCTAGCCTAGTCCCTCACTGCAGCGTCGTATTGATCGGCTTTTAGGGGGTGAGATGCGATTGGATGGCTTCCCAGCAGGAGCCATTGCTGAGGCTTGGCCAAGCTCGAGTTATCACATATTATCTAAGTTCTGAGTCCTCGGCTTATGTACAGGCAATCAACAGACTGGAAAGCGGTACTGTTGAGTCAAATGAAGAAGGTGGAAGTTCTGAGGGCTGGAATGTTGGAAAGGGGGCGTGGTTGTACTGGTTCTCCTTTTGACCAATACAACATCAACAACGCAAGCCAAATTCAGCATCTTCGGAGCATTGTTGGTTACGTCTCTCAGTAAGTGGCTTTCGTATTGATATCCGACTTAGTGATATGCTCTTAACGTTGAGGCCAGCTAACATCCGATTTAGCAATCGCAATTGACCTGAGCATGAGAAAAAGGCTAGCTAGGACAGGGTTGAAGATGGAGACTTTGCGATTAACCAACAGTCTCACGATACCGCGAATTGCCTGGTCGTTACCCACGCCGCATCTGGTGACAACTATCGGTTACTTTGTATTGAGCTGCGCTCCCGCAGCTGTGTGGTCTGGCGCCCTCACCCCCATTGCAACTATCCAAGTACTGGAATATACCATTGCTGTTCCAGGCTACAACGACACCTGGTAGTTGCGGCAGGTATAGGACGATGAGGCAAACTACATCAAAGTAACGCCACAAGGCGAATTCACCTTTGTCCCACACTTCAGGCAAGAGGGGGTCATCATGGACCACGCGAAGAACACCATTACCTCTGAAGGAGATATCGCGTTCCAACCGAAACTGGACAGATCCGGGTACAGCTACACAACTCGCAGCTATGGCGTCGGTAATTCCGTTGGGCTGGTAGACAGCTTCCAGCCGACCCCCAAAGGGTATCGATATTCGGAGATCGGCGTACATGCCACCGTCGCGTGCCTGTACAACCACTCGTCTCCGTAGCACTTGCAACGCGAAGGCAAATCCGCTAACTGGTCGCTTGATGTTTATACCACCCATGGATTCTTCCCGAACCACGGCACGTCCGTGTACGCGGCTACGGCTCTGGACGACAAGAAAGCGTGTGTCATGGGGACGACCTCCCTCGCCCTGGAGTCCATGGTCGACAGCGTGTTGGGGGCGCTCTCGGCCGCCCAGCTCGTGGTCCTGTCGGAGTCCTACAACATCGCCGCCCGCCTAGATTCGCCAGCGTACCGCATCAGCACAAGTGCGTGCGTCCTGGCCAACTTCGTCCTCAACGGCGTCGTCAGCCTGGTCGTGCTCGCGGAGATTGTGCGGATGTGGCTCTGGCGCGAGGCCCCGGACTTCAACCCCATGGACGTCGGGAACGTCGTCTCTGCTTCGCTGGCCGGCAACAGCCACGGCTCACGTCTCTTCCGCCAGACTAGATTCGAGGGGGGACGCGCTATGTTAGGATGCAGCTGGTGGGAGACGTGGACCGGAAAGCCGTCGCAAGACATTCGGGGCAGGGAACTTGGAAGGAATATGACAATATGAAGGAACAGGGAGCCAGAGTCTTAGTAACTCGATAAAGAACCGATTGCTCTGTACTCTTTTGCTCTTGAGGCTTGTTGGACCGCTGTTCCAATTGGTTGGGCGATTGAACCGCGTTTGGCTCAAGTTGTGTACCCCTGGATGTTCACTGATTCGCCAAACACGATGACCAGACACGTGATGTCAGATTCAGCCTGATCTCTTGTTTTCAATCTTCGCAGAGTCAGCTTTCGCCTTCGTCAACCTCAACCTCATCAGCCTCACTAGAGCAGCTCTCCGTGATTCTCAACTGTGGACCTCCTGCACCATGGCAGCGGCTTATCAGCACACCCCTCTCGAGTTCGAGGATTCGATCCGTCTTCTAGACCTTCTCCCCTCCTCCGAGGCCAACGCGCCTCTGCAATGCCGCATCCGCCAAGTAAGGCTCAGCGAGGCGCGCTCGCGATACGAGGCGTTATCTTATGTATGGCGAGATGCCCAAGGCAGCCGTCCGATCCTTTGCGATGGCCGCGAATTACTTGTGACTTCAAATTGCCATGATGCTATGGTCCGACTGCGTCAACGCCACTTCCGTGTCCGCACACTATGGATTGACCAAAGCCCCGTCGAAGTTGGAACGAGAGAACGCAACCATCAAGTCAAGCTTATGGGTGAGATTTACCACAATGCTTCGACTGTACTCATCTGGTTGGGGCCCGAAGATGTGGAGCTCGGGCCTAGATATTGTATACCGTCCCTACACTTTATTGTATTCATGCAGTTTCATTTTAGACGTATGCTGCTCAGAATCCCGCATATTCGGGATAATTTCTTTGGTGAGTCTTCGCGGCAAGCGGACGTGAAGAACCTTTAATTAATAATTCGCTGTTACACAGTGAGAATACTTTGCTCGTATCAAAGTGAATTGCTTCATCTGGAGAAGTTACTGCGGAATCCATGGTTCACACGAGTATGGAACGTCCAAGTAAGTATTTCGCTTATGTTATGACTATTGGTTCTTAAATCATGTTGTGTCGATAGTTGTTAACTTTTACCAGGAGTTTGCCTTTTCACGCAAGCGCGTGTTGCTAAACGGGGCAAAGAAAATACGCTGGTCATTTCTGGAGTCCAGAATAAAAATATTGGAGGATTGGACTGAAAAATTGCTTCTAGATGGCCCTTCGGAAGAGGTAATCGACAAGATTCGCTTACGTATCGATGCCCGTTTATTAGCGACCTATGACTGGGAATCTCACATCAGCTCCGCTTCACAGCATCACTGGGGCAAAAGGGGGCTGAAACTCCTGAATTCGACCCAGGACTTGATCTTAAATTTTAGAGACAGGGCGTTGTATATTGGCGGCTGGAAACCCCGCAACAGCATCATCTCTCGACACGACTGGAGCGAAAGAGGATTGAGACTCCTGAGCTCAACCCCGGGTTTGGACTCGAGAATCCCCCATGATAAGATATACGGCATTTATTCTATACTTCGAAATATGGATATCCAGCTGCCAGATCCAGAGTACTCGAAGCGTATTGAGCGAGTTCTCGAAGAATTTGCTCGCGCTTGCATTTCGGGTTTTGTTAATTTGAACCTGATCACATCAGGGATTCCAGCTCCCAAGCATCTTGGAAGACCGTCGTGGATTCCAAACCTCCTGGGACCAGAGCCCTACAAAATCGTTAGATCGCAATTCGACAAGTTTGCAGACCAGTCTGGCTCGATAGCCATCTTCAATACTGACGAAGCCTCCGGGACCTGGTGCACCGCAAGTGCTAGGTCAACAGCCTCTGCTCCCTCTGAATGCTTGCTTGGTACCCTGCCCGTGCAAGGGAAGAGGATTGGGGGCTTGGCTACAACCCTCGCCTGTGAGTCTGAGCAGGAAAGTGATACTTTTGAGTTGCAAAACTTCAAAGATTTCATCTACTTGTGCTATGAATGGTGCCAAGTTTGTCGCACAATGCCAAACAGCAACAATGTGGTAGCATTGAGCTTGTTTTCTGGTTGGGGAAATTCACTCAGTCATTGGAAGAGTGCATTTCCTGCTTGGCGGGATGTCATGTTCTACCCATATTGCCCTGAGACGACGCGGCGTGAAATAGAAAACTCGACGGCGCCAAGCCCTGAAATGGACCCGGCAGCTGTCGTCGTCAACTACCTCACAGCGAATAACGACTCCCATAGCTCGACCCGTGCGGATGCATCAAGGTTTCAAAGAATCGTAAACCACAGCGCGAATTGGGCCTTTGCCATAACGGACAACGGCTATACAGGTAGAGCATATGCTACGTGTCGGAAGGGCGACCAGCTATGGCTGTTGCAGGGCTCACGCCTCCCCGTAATACTGCGGCAAGTTGCGGAAGGGTATCGGTACGTTGCTCCTGCTTACTTCTACGATATGATGAAGGGCCAGCTTTGGCCAGAGGAAGAAGAAGAACTGGAAACTTTGACTCTGGTGTAGTTTGTGGCCCGCACATCACACCTGGAGTCATCCTAGAGACCGTTTCAGCTAGTGGCCCCAATACTATACACCGGGATTTAGGGAAGGACACTAGGTAAAATAGCATCATGCTACTTCGAAGCCTATTGATGTTTCGAGAGTTTGTCAACTCCTTTTTGCCCATCCTCAGTATAAACCGACCACCCCGAGCTGCATGCATTTTCGGCCCACCCGGGCGTTATCGAGACCGAAAGAGGGATTTGGCCGTTATCAATGTCTCCATGGCCTTTCGCCGAGGATAAGGAGGCGCTCACTGATTGATGACCTTGGGCAGCATAAGGCGGAGATCGTGGAGAAGGAATTTGTGTAATTGGGTTTCTTGATGGCCAGGGTCAGCCGGGCGATACATGACCTGCCTGTCTGGAAGGTTGTGGAGGTTCATTCGGAATCGGAAAGCATTTACCGTATGCCATGATAGGCGAGGAGTGCTTGAATTGAACTCGATTACGTGAATGCTGGCAGACGCATGCCTCCAAGGAGGGAGATGGCTTGTTGCGTCGCCAATTACGTCGGATACCAATTTCTAACCCTTTCACTTCTTTATTTTCCAGTACGCCACATTAGGGCTCACTGGCTCCACAACAGTCTTTTGTAGGGAGAAAAGCAACTTCGCTCTTCGACGTCTTTCGCTTCTGCAGGACCCATACCTTATCTTGAAAATATGGACATTCCCAGCGAGAAGGTTGCGAAACTACGCACCATATCATTGTTGAAGCTCCAGGCCGGTTCGGTTTCGGAACGGAACCTGTTGCTCCAAACATGTACTGAAGACGGGTTCTTCTACTTGGACCTCACGCATCCAAGCCATTCAGCGCTTCAAAACGACGTCGAATCTGTCTTCGTGTTGTCCAAGGATCTGTTCAACTATCCGCTCGACATTAAAACCTTGTTCGACGTGGACAAGGTCTCCGATTTGAAGGTCAACGGCTACAAGCCCAAAGGCCGGAACATCGCAACCACGGGTGGCAAAACGGATGGATTTGAGACCTGGGTGGTAAGTTTTGCATGCCGATCAGCAAACAGATATAACCATACACTGTGCTGACTCTTCCCTCTAGCTTCCACGCAACGGGCTACTCCAACTCTCTGATGCCCCGTTTCCGTACCCCCCTCTGATTGCTAGCAACCTCAATGCACTTCGTCGAGTGGTCCAGGAGCTCTCTTCCGCTGCAAACATAATACTCAGTTCCCTGTCGGCTTCCCTCTCACTGCCGGGGGGCCAACGCCTCGAGGACTTCCAGGGCCTGTCACGTCCCTCGCCCGATATTTTGCGCCTGCTCAAGTACCATGCTGACGCCAACACGTCCTGCCAGCCCCACGTGCCGCACACGGACATGGGTAGCTTGACCTTTCTCTTCTCCCACACACCTGGCCTCCAAGTCCTGCCCCACGGCGTCTCCAAGGAGGACAAGATCCAAGGCCAACAAGGGCTTCCGTGGCAGTACGTGATGCCGCGACCCGGCCACGCCGTCGTGAACGTCGGCGACTGCCTTTCCAAGATGACCAACGGGCTCCTGAAGAGCGCTCTGCACCGCGTCGGCCCCATCGAGGGACATCCGATGGACGAACGCTACAGCATCGCGTACCTGATGCGGCCCGAAGACCACACGGTCCTGCGTGCTCTGGACAGCCCCCTGATTCCGCCCCCAGTGCCCGGTCAAGAGGATGATCCAATCACGAGTGGTGAGTGGGTCCGGAGAAAGTTCAAGGCTCTCAGGGGACAGCATGACAATGGCAGCAGCTTTGACCAGATCCTGACTGGAGGGCGCGGGGTGCTGGATTAGAGCAAATATGAGAGGAATATCGAGCCGCCCCAGTTAAGATTCAAGCTTCTCTGAACCAATTTAGAGAATATTCTGTACTTTTAGATCAAAGGAGTTGTGTACGTAGATAAGGTTTGATGGAAATCCAAATTCCGGGAGAACTAATACAAGCACAACCAGTCCCTTGTACCTTTTTACGTTGAGGTTACGCTAACCGTGTTGGAAAACCACAGATGTGAGGTTGATGTAACAAGACAGTTGGCAGCATTATAATGCCGTTTCTATTATCTTACGCCTGAGACGTCCCTCATGACATTTTCTTCTCGATCTTGACCAGGATGATGCTGTCAGTGGCCACCCCCTGACTATCCATCAACCGAATGAAGCGATATCCGCTCTTCATCCGATCCAGCCGAAGGCACGCGCCTGCCATCACGGGATCCAGTCCGGGCCGGTCGTCCCAAACTTGGAACACTACAAACGACAGCTCGGGCGTGACACCTTCGATGTTGGCGAAGCTGAGAACCTCCTGCGCAAAGTCGGGGTTGACCCCTTGCTGCGTCTTCGTCCGCGCCTTGTACGGCTCCCGTTTGGTGGTGCCGAGCGGATGCGGCTCGACAGACAACCCCATGGTGAGATAGGGATGTAGCCCATCGCTATCCCGGACGTCCGGCGGCAGAGGCAGGTTCTGCACGGCCAGAACGTGGACGGAGAAGTGATGCAGTGTCCGGTGCGGGATCGCGGGCTCGGACCCTGCGTCGCCTTCGTCTCCCGGCTTGAGCCCCCGGTACCCGTCGGGCTTCAGGACGTAGCCGACACTGCCGTCGAACATGGCGTCGTTCATCATCAAGCCGCGGTCCCAGGTCTGCCAGTTCAGGGCGGCGAACTGGATGCCCTTGCGCCAGTGGCCGGCCGGGTCCGGGTTGGACGAGTCGACGCGCGTGCCAGCCGGGTAGCACCGCATGAGGAAGCGCTTGTTGTGGGCGAAGAACTGGCCGGCCGCCTGCTGGTGTGTGTCGTCGACCATGGCCTCGGACAGCGAAAAGATGTGGTGCGGCATCTCGGCCTCGGCCTGCTCCATGGCCTTGAACGAAACGCCGCGCGTGAAGATGCCCAGCCGGCTGAGGATCGCGATGATCTTGGGCGGCTTGGCCTGCTGCTTCGCGGGCGCGCCCTCTTCGGGCTCCAGGCCCTCGATGCCCTCCAGGCCCTCCGTGTCCTCTACGGCATTATCATCCTCCCCGTCGCCGCCGCGCCCCTCCTTGGGCGGGACGTACTTGACCTTGACCAGGATCTTGTTGCGCAGCTCCGCGGGCGAGGGCGCGACGCGCTCCATGGCCTCGAGCTCGACCGGCGGCAGCAGATGGTCGCCCCAGATCTCCTCCATGATCGCGACCATCATCTCCTGCTGCGGCGGCGAGCAGTGCACCTCAAGGCTGACCACGACGGGGAGGTCGCTGGTCTGGAAGGCACACTCCTTGACCGTCTGGCAAACGTCGCGGAACGAGATCTCCTTGGTCAGGGTGTGTCCGTGCAGCACCCGCGGCTCCGCGGCGACCATCTTGCCCCAGTTCTGCTGGATTTCGGCCATGTCCCGCTTGCCCTTCTCGTTGAGGAGCTTGTCCGCCACCCAGCCGCTCACCTTCATCATCGTGCGCATCCGGAAGCCCACTTTCTCGCCGGCCGCTTCAGCCGGAGCCAACCCCTCCTCCCCTCCTCCCTCGACGTTTTCGGCGGCGGCTTCGTCGTCTAGGGCGTCCGTGAACCGCTCGCCGCCGTCCCACACGTCGATCTCGACGCAGCGGCAACCACGCAGCAGGACCGTCCGGTAGGCCTCGGTGCTCGCGTCGCTGGTCAGCTGGTTGCCCTCCAGGTAGGTGTTGTGGCTGCTGCTGACGAAGTAGCTGTGGAGCGGCCAGGACAGGTCCTGCTGCGCCGCCGGGGCCGGGGCCAGGGCCTCGGCCGCCGGCGAGGTCATGTAGCGCACGAACTGGTCAAACCCGAGACCCCCCTTATCTAGTATTTCCGGTTGCTGCTGCGGGTTGTTGCTATCCGCCTGGATGTGGTGGAAGAAGGCTTCGACTTGTTCTTTGTTCCACTTCCGGTCGGGCCCGGCGTGCCTGTCGAATATGGCCCGGAGACGCGCCAGAAGGGGCGCGTCGAACTGCGGAGCGCTATAAGCAGCCATTTTGTCAGTCTATGGGCTTTTGCGAACACGAAGAAGACGACAGTTGTTGGTGAAGCGGGAAGGACAGTGGATGGTTTAAACCAGACCGAAGAAGACAGATAAAGGACGAAACGATTATCCGAATTATTAATATATTGAAAAGCGGAATAAACGTTACGCATGCTCGGGTCCGAGGTGTGCCGCCCTATCCGGCCAGCCTCACCCTGGAACAATATACTTTGAGGCTGGGTGCTGGTGGATGTTGGCGAAGAACCCACCATCTGGGGTCTGGGGTCTGGGCAGGCGGCAAGTTCCGCGAGCGTTAGCGAGAGAGATCTGAATGAGATATCTACCAAGATAGAGCATGACCTTCTTTGACTATACTCAATATCACTGTATGTTAGATCTCGTCGAGGTCTGACTGTACTTATACCTTGAAAAGTCACCTATTCATCGTTCTCTCATATAGGATCACAACGAGCGGAAAGCTTCGTCCCCCCCATTTGACTACGAACTGTTCTAAAACATCCCTATATGGTAGGCCAATCAGCTTAGCCCGTATTCGTGAAAAGCCTAGTTTCCTCATTCGAAACGTTCCATTAAAAACACTGCACTCTTTGAACATGTGGCATGTGTTATACCGATACTCGCGTGGCTATGCTTACCTTCCACGGTGGGTCTCGGTGTCACTGCTTTAGTTCACTCCACTTCTAGCCAGAGAGTATGTACTTAGTCAGTGGAAGCCTCGGCACGCATCTGGTCGATCTCCCTCAAAGCTGGCTGAACTGGCTGACTTGCATGCTCACAGATTCTACTCATATCCACCCTTTCAAAGGCCCTTGTGACCGGCGACAGTGAGGGTATTATCGGGATTCGCGGGAGACAAGCGGGATTCACCAAAGTGGTTTCCCCCTATTTGCTGGCCGGTTTCGTCGAGCCATCGCACGCTTAAACGGAGATCCTGCATAGATACCATTCCGCGGGAGAATCGATGAAAAGTAGAACTGAGCTTCTATACCACAATTGATTGATTGGCTGGAAAAGTATAGAGCAAACTCTCTTTCGAAGTTGCCCGTTTTGGCCACATCAGTTGATTCATATTGATGACTACAAGAGCGTTGTAAAACAAAGAGACTTTCCAACAAAGTGATTGTATGAACAAAGTCGAGGTCGAGGCCAAGGTTAAGACCAAGGTCGGGCCCCCCAATGTCTTTACACCCCGTGCGAAGATCCTCAGGTTTATCAGACGCCGCGAACGCAAGGCCAACAGCCAGCCCAGCCGCAAGGCACCCCAGGACCTCCATCTCCAGGGCTCGTAAAGGAGACAGCAGGTAATGTTTTTGTAGTGTTTCCATAGTGTTTCCATAGTGTTTCCATAGTGTTTCCCGCAATGTAAGTCACGCATTCCCCAAGCATAGTTGCCCGTTTTTGTCTTTTTGATCCTGTATCCAAATTCTACCGCAAGCAGTAATAATTCAAGTGTCCAAGGACTTGTTTTCGTAGCCGAAGTGTTCACATCTCTAAGTTTCAACAGTGGTGATCCAGTTTCAATATTTTGTGTTAAGTAGTCAGTGCATCGCAGGCCGCACGGGCGCTTGATCTGTGGCCATCAAGTACAGCATCTGATTGGAGGGATTGCGATCGACCACATTAATGCTCTCTACTTAACCTAAGAAACACTCTCACTTGAACCAAAACACACTATTTCCATCATCGCCAACTAGATTGACCAAGCTCCTGCAACCGCCATGACAGACAACTCCGCGGCGCCCTTCCTGCACCGCCTGCCGATGGAGGTTTTGCACCTCGTTTTTGCGCAGTTATGTGGGCATTGCCGCTGGGAGGATGCCCTATGTGCACCTGTCACCCTTTCCGGTCGCGACAGCCATTGGATGGACGAGGAGCGGTACTTGGCCGACACGCAGGACCTGCGGTCCCTGTGTTTGGTCTCGAGCGCCTTGCGCGGGCCCGCCCAATCTGTTCTGCATCATATGTGTATGGGTGGCTTCGGCCCTGATTTCCGGTTCGCCTTCCGATACACCCAACTCTTCCGCTTCGTCGGATACGTTGCTGCGAACGATACCCCGCCTCGCTTGGTCCGCGAGGTGAAGGCGCTGTCGTTGGGCCATGGCCATCTCCAGAAGATGCCCAAGCTCTGGCGCAGGAGCTTGGCCATGCCCGAGGCCGCCCACCTGAGAGCTTTCATGGCGTCCGAATCCAACGAACCCAACGAAATCACCAAGACCGACTTCATTGCGAAGCTGATCACCACGTTTCCATTCCTGACCCATCTCAGCCTGGGCGAATGCGCCGACGATTCGAGCGACCGTGTCCCCTCTTGCCTCGCGCAAGTCGAGGAGCTGCCGCTCACGAGCAATCATGTGCGTGCGCCAGTCCCGGCACGGGCTTCGATTGGTCCACGAAGCTAAGCGGCCTAGGGAAGCTGGCGGCGGTAGCCATCGCCCGCTCCAAAGGCTTGCGGATGCTGGCGGTCGATTGCTGTATCGAATCCGCCACCAGATTCGGATCCCTGCAACCGCGGCCTTCCCTGGCCCAGCTTCGAGTGCTCCGCCTCACGAGCGCCTGGCTCGAGGAAGAGGAGCTGCGACAGACCATCGCGGCTTGCCCCATTCTTTGCGGACTCGCGTACTCGGAAAACGGCTATGGTCCCCGAGGGGGGGCGGCCAAAGAAGACCCCACTCGAGCCGCTCGGGGTGGTATGAGCCCTGGCTACTTGCCGGCACACCCTTCGGTCCCTTGACCTCCAACTGGCGACGACGAAGAATAACGACGACACGGCAGGCAACAACAACAGCAGCAGACTGGCGGCCTCTTTCGCCGGCTTTACCGCCCTGCAGGATCTAACCATACAATACAGTGGCGCACCGTCTGCGGCCCCATCTCCAATGAAGAGCATGACGACGACGACGAAACGCGCCCCGAGCGATTCGCGCGCGCCCTCGAGGGCCTCGCTGCCGCCAAGGCCCACCACAACCACCGATTACCCCACCTCACGCACGTGGGCTGCGACGTGGACGCCATGATGGACAGCAGCCGCAGCAATCGCCCCGACCACGAGAACCTCGACGACGACGACGTCATGCCCGATTCGGACGGGTCGGGCTGGAGTGATTTGTAGAATAAATAAACGAACTTTAATTACGAAGTAAACCATTTCATGCTGCAGGAAATTCGCCACACCTACATCGCTTGAGGTGCTGTTGCTGTTCCAGTGACCTTTAGATAGAGACGTCGTTGGGCATGATGGAACCTACGGAGGCTTGATACTCATGATGGCTTGGCCCTTCATTCAACCACTTCTACCAACTATTTAGTCGAGCATCCACGTCCTAGAACAAATGCCTTGTCCAAAAGGCCTAAAGGCTAGTGATTGCTCATAACTTTATCTGGAATCTTGAAAGACAGGGATGCATATTATCCTCTGACACCCTGTCTTTAGCCAATCATGAGTTGGAGTACTTTACTACATACATCAACCCCTGGTTGCACACTGCGGATTTAAGTCCGACTCGAACGCACTTTTTCGGCAGACCATATGATTGCTGGAGCCAGGAACGGTCGAAGTTGAACAAAAGAAAAGTGTATCTTCGCCAAAACTGTAGGCCCAGTTCCCCTTCATTTTGATTTGACAAGCTCATAAGCCGACCACCTGCCATCCCAATCTCCAGTCGACGGTGCCTCCGCCTTGATAACAACGCAACTGTGACACAGACTGTACACCTCACTGGCGTTGGAGATGATGGTGTGTGAATAATGCTCTACGTCCCACTTACTCATCCCACAAGAGGAGCAGACCTTGGGGTACGTGGTGTGCATGAATTCGCGGCTGCGGATCATGTTGGTGAGTACATCGGCCGCCAGGTGGGGGATCTCGTCGAGGAGCTCGATGAACTTTTGACAGCTGAAGAAGCGATACCGCGTCTCGTGGATGAAGGTCTTCATCACCCCACAAAAAGTATCACCAGCCATGGTCTTTTGACCGTAAACCGCTCGGAGATCGTAAAGGATGTCATCGATGTTGTCTATGTCTTGCTTCCAGTTCTGGTTCGGCAGAGGGCCGCATTTACGGGCGTTGTACTTGCGGAATTTAACCAGGCAACACTCCTGCAGCTTGGGGAGGAAGAAATCGGCGAGGTCATAGATCCGAATACAGATGCCGATTAGGGGAGTCTCCCCCTCTTGTGCTCAAGGTTAATAGCTTCAAAGGATCAGCATGTATGCACACTTAATATGTCCGGGGGAAAAAAGACAGGCGTACCTCGAAGATAAATATACTCAAGCAACAACTCGATGTCGGCGGGTTAAACTCCTGGATTGCGATCTCTCGTGTACGAGCTTCCTAGATTGGTTCACGGTTAGCCAGCAACGATCCAAACAACAGACTTCAGTCCACATTCTCTCGCTTTGAAGTTGCCACACAAAGCTTTATTGAACCAATCGCAGCGTGAAGCGAGGACATTGCGATGTAGGTTCCACTCCCTACCACCGCAGACGACCCGAAGGTCCGAGAGCATACCCGTTCTGAACAGCCTGATATGCAAGCAGTGTTGTTAGATAAGGAGCGCAGTAGTAGGCCAATGCTCATATTACCTTTCATCGCAGCTCATCACAAAATCGTGGGCTTCGTCCGAGCCTCCGTTATGAAACATTGACATGCTCATGATGGAAATCTTGTTTTCGTGCAAGAAGTATCATGTACCAAAGCTGATAAATGATGATGAGGTGGATGTTAATGTGAATGATAGTGTGGAGGATGATGACACAGAACCCCTGCCGCTGTTGAGCAGGTTGCGTTGCGCAACTACAAACGGAATGCGGGGCTTCAGACAATGCAAACAGAGAAACCGAACTGGGAAAACATATTATAGGAAGTAAGAAGGAACGACAAGGAGATTGGTCACCCATGGTTCAGGCATCAACAGTACCAGACCCCTCATCCACGTAACCTACAGCAGCGATGGCGGCTCGAAATAGATACGATTGCCACTGATGAGATCGAACAAGATACGCGCATCGCATGAGATATTTAAATCATCCTAGTTGAACGTGACCCCCAGTATCTTGCTTCTTGGACGTCGAGGACAATGTGCAAGCCCCAGCAGTACACGAGCTAGAATTTTGCTGCGCTACCATCAAGGCAGTAGAGTCATTTAAAATTACTCCATACTGGCAACAATAAAAGTTGTGGTGTACGGGACTACCTAAGGCTTGATTTTGGGTTTGCCACAGGAGAAGTGGTGCGACTTTACTTCGATCGCATCCGGCAGTGATGTATTATTATGTCGGACTGGTCGTCGCTCGGCAGCGCCGCGCCTGCACTTTGGGGGTCTCGTAGATCGGCGGCCATGTTCCTTGCGCAGAAATGCACTATTTGTTGGTATGATGCCTCGCACGGTGTTCTGGGCGGCTCTATCCTACCGAATGAGACCATCATCTTCACCACCTGTCGTGCTCAGGTCCAGACCACCGGCGCGCCGGCCTCTACACCTTGTGCAGATTCCGCCGCTTCAACAAAGCGGCTCAATGCGACGACTGGATCTGGTGCCCACCCACCAACGCCGACAGGCAACAGCGTCCATGGTAGAACTGCTGTTCCTGAGCTATGGGTCGTTCGTGCAAGTACCGAATTTTCGGCTGCTGTAATGGATGCCACGCTGTAGGATGGCAAAGGATTGGAGCCCTCTAATGCCCTTGTTGTGAAGCTGCATTTCCTAGTGTCAGCTCCAGTGGCTGATTCGACCTTTTCAAAGCCAGCTTTCTGTACTTCTCGGTGTTATCGACGTTACCAGTGCCTTTTCCTTTTCCGTGCTGCCGTTGAAATAAAGATAAAGTTCATCCGGAGCATCGAGGGACGAGCGCGAACAATGCTACATAGGTAGTCGTACACTTATCAAGGTTAACGCACGCCGGCACGACGCTGGGAAAAGGATGAACGGAGACCGAGCGTGAGTAATGCCACACACACTCATAAAGAGCATTCCTCTATTCTTTAAAAAAAAAAATTACACAACGGGTATTCCGCATTCAAGTTGTCCTTCTTCGTAGTGAAGAAGAAGGACAAAATAAATGTCCCGGCTTCCAGTCCTTTTTCGCAAGTTAGTCGTGAAGCGGACAAAAGCAAAAAAAGAAATTGCTCAGTATGAGGCTTGAACTCATGGCCTTCGCATTACTTAGTATTCGCAGGAGAGAATATTAGTACGACGCTCTAACCAACTGAGCTAACCGAGCTATTGATCCAATTGTTGAGACGATTGGTCGGTGGTTGGTTGTTGGAAAAAGTTGTTGCTATTGGAGTACAGATAAGGTGCTGCATTGCAGAGAGCTGGTGGTGGGCAACGATTTGTGATCGCAGCCAGGGGTGCCACAGGGGCTGTGAGTGGCGCAGCCCATCAGGTCTCCCCTAAAAAATTTAACTGTAGTCCACATAGCGACTTCTTTTCTGCTTCTTTACTTTTGTATATGATTGGGTGGTCTAGTATGACATAGTACATGTACATTAATCACTTTTTACTTTTCGGAGGTCGGGAGCTAGTTGCCTCGCACCTTGGAGCTTCTGAAGATGGGGGTTTCACGTTGACCACCGGTACACTCCGCCCACACGATGGCCAAGCCAACATCTCAGGGCATGTAGGGAAGTACGGTGATGTATGGGATACCATCCAGATCCCAAATGTCCCAATTGTCTGAGTGCGATGGCTCTGCAAAGGGGAATAAGTGCCGCAATTCGCCAACTAAAGGAAAGAAGCAGTGTCCCACCAGTCAGTCATTCAAGAGATAACATTCAGAGTCAACGGCCGGGATGACCCAGTCAGTGGGCTGACCCCACAAGAGAAAGAAAAAGAACAGAGCAATGGAAGAAATTAAGGTGGGAAGATTAGAAGCAGCTCACTAATAGTCACCGGGCGCGATGTACGACCCGTTGGCCAGCTTGCCGAACCACCAGAGGCTGTAGGTGTTGTGGTAGGTGGGCATGTCGCCGCGCACCAGGTCGAACAGGGGCAGCGGGACCGTGTCCTCCTTGTCCCCGTCGGTCGGGTCGAAGGCCCAGCTCTGGCCCGCGTGCGCGTAGACGGCGGCGGCGCCGAGGTAGCCCCGGGTCTGCCCGACGACGGGCGGGTATTGCCAGTCGTACTTATGCCAGCCCTTCTCGAACACCTGCAATGAGAGTGTTAGCCCGGGCTTCTACGCACATTGCCTCTCATAATTGCAACTTCTTTTTACCCCTCGAGGGTGTGTGTATGAAACAAACAGGTAGGGCTCAACTTACATCCCAACGAAGCTCCTGCGAACCGTAACTCAGATCCACGTTGAGCTTCGGGAAGCTCTGCGCGTTCCCGCTTAAATTGAAATCGTACCTATTCGCTGTATCAGTGCCCGCTCTGTGGAGGGTAGAGCCATCATTCATAAAAATGAGGGGACCAAGCATACGTATGGAAATCGGATAAAGGTAGTCTATCAACACCGCCTAGGTGTTCAGGACTGCTCTCCGGGAACATGTTCCGGCGGTAATAGTTGTGTAGGTCTGCCGCCATGCCTTTTATGACGATTGGAGATTAGTAGCCCACTCATTCATACGGTTAGTGATTGCTCGTACTAACCTAAGTACGGGACGGACAGTTCTTCCTTGTTACTGCCGGAGACCAGGATCTTCCCACTGTACAACCCCAGCTTCGCCGGATCATAGTCCGGGTACATAAAATCGAACCTAATGTCGTTGATACTTGTCAGTGTCGGAAACACTTAAAGAGCGTTTGCTTTTTTCGTTCGTATCTCGTCTTCTTTGACTTACTGCGCGGTCCGAGTCTGCCCGGGCAGGACCCTGAACTCGCCCGATGGGAAGCTGACGCTCGGCACGATCTTTTGTGGTTCCAACTCATGCGATTCCATGATGTAGTCCTCATAGTACGGTGACTGCGCGTCGACACCGGCCCAGGGCTGCAGGCTGAATCGGTACGTGACGGCTTCGGGCCCGGCGTTGGTGATGTCGACCTGGTGGTAGCGCTCAAAGTGGGCCGTGTCGTTGAGCTCCATCTTGTCGAACGATAGCGATGTCGTGTAGTCCAGCACCTTGGCCGCGTTAACCATGCCCGCCCCGACCTGGGCCACGGGCGCCCACGCCGACGTCACGGGGGGATTCTCCCCGCCCGGCGGCTCGAGGACGGACCAAGCCACCGCGCCGCCGCTGGCGATGATGCGGTCGCCCAGCGCCTTGGCGAACCCGGTCCCGTGGACGCGGCGCCCGCCATGCCGGCCGATGTAGAGCGCCGCGACGCCGGCGATATACGGACACGCCATGCTCGTACCGCTCAGCGTGGCCCAGCCGCCGCCGGGGTACGTGCTGTAGATGTCGCGCCCGGGCGCCGCGATGTCGGGCTTGCTGGCGAGCTCGTACGTCGGGCCCCAGGTGGTGAAGGCGCTCGGGACGCCGCCCGCCGAGTTGATGGCGCCCACGACGCGGCCCGTGCCGGATTCGTCTTCGAACTGGGCGGTGGCGTGGCCGCCTGCCCGCACCGTGGCGAGGATGGCGTGGGCGGCGGCGGCTTCGATCATGGCGACCATGGACGCGGTGCCCGCGAACAGGGTCTGGATCGGCTTGGCGTCGGAGTAGAGCAGGATGAGGTCGGCGCCGTGCTTTTGCAGGTTCCTCTGCTGGTCCGTGACGGTGCAGTTTCCTAACCGGGCTAGGACTACTACTGTTGATAGGTCGGATGTATTGCTGGGCAACGGAGTGCAGACGTCGACCAGGATGGGGAAGATCGGTGTCCAAGGCAGTAGATAGGGCTCGCTTGGGGCACGGGTGCTGGCGGGCAGGTATGCCAGAGTTGACACGTTGGAAGTGCCGTCCAGAGTGAAACTGCAAGAGTTCAACCTTATTAGTAATGCTGCCCGCTGCTCTTCTCCAAATACACCAAGAGTATAACATTATTTCCTTACGTTACTTCGAATGGCAGTGCTGGCACAACGCTGGTATCGATGGAGGCGACGGCCAATACGTTTTTGCCAGACGAACCATTGCTGGCGTAGAACGGCCCGTAATCTCCCTCGTTGCCGGCGGATATTGTAACCACGACTCCTTGGTCAACTAGTCGCGATGCCACCACAGCCCATGGGCCATCAGTCCATCCACTGGTACCTCCGATACTAGCGGTGATGATGTCGGCCTATTTGTAGAGCTAGTCAGTGGTCACATCCAAATCAAATTGCCGAACAGGGTTCTTTATTCTTACTCCGGCCTCGTACGCCATCAGGAAGGCTCCGATTAGAGTGTCGTCATCCACAGTTCGCTGTTGTGTTAAGTCAGTATGTTTGACGAGAAGTCGTACAGGTGGTAGCGATGACGTACGTCGCCATGCTCCGAAAATACTTTGTATGACAAAATGGATGCCTCTGGGGCAACTCCCGGTGTACCTATAGTGTAACATGTCAGATGGGATTGCATGCACCAATTTGTACATGTAATACCCACCAATCACTCTTTCCGGCAAGTATACCTGCCACGTGGGTTCCATGGCCTATACTCAGGTCGATGGGATCTTGATCGGGCTGCTTGGGTGAGGCCGGCCAGTCTTATTTGGTGTTTTGTCAACCATCAGGTATACTCCCGCAGACTAGCGACACCTCATACTTACCGCCATTTCCAACGAGATCATAGCCTCCAGCCACTCTAAAACCCGGGCCAAATCCGCCACCGAGCTGGTCCGTACTGGTGGTGAGCCATGATAAATAACAAAGCGGGCGTGCTCAGGTCTTGGCCTACCGCGGGATGGTTGTAATCGGTGCCCGTATCCACAATAGCTACCGTAACCCCCTTTCCAAAGATTCCAGCCGCGTGCAACTTGTCCACACCCGTCCACTGATGCACAGAGTAGTTGGCCGCCGCGGCGTCGTCCGAGAAGGTGGCCAGGGGCGTCGAGGGGGACAGCTTGATCCTGCCGATGGGCCAGGCCTTGGACACCTCGCCAAACGCCTGAAGGGTGTTGATGTTGTCTTCGGCTGCCACGACGCTCAGGCCGTGGAAGACGCCCGACTTGAAGCTCTTCATTACTTTGACGCCGGCCGACTTGACCTTGGCGGCTAGCGCTTCGACGCTGGTACCCTGAGGTTTGAGGATCAGTCATGTAACAATAAGACCGGTGGGGGTTCCTTACATTCTTAGCTTCTAGGATGAATCTTTTCGGCGCAAGGGACGAAGTTCCATTGGGATTGCCAGCGCCTGGAATGTGTTGTGCAGCTGCAGCAAAACTGCCCAAACATATCGAAAGGGGCCCGAGGAAACGCATTGATCGATAATTCAAAGCGAACTTAAAGTGGGCTGTCAATGTCGACCGTATCCCATGGGTATGCAAAATATCTGGCAATGTCTTAGTATATATTGCCACTGCGACTCCAAAAACTTCCAACAAATTCGTCGAGTACTGCAGTCAGCGCTAAGGTGTCAAAATCATGCAGAATGATAAGTTAACTTGATACCTTCCGTAATAAGCTTGGCCCTTGGCTGTCCTGGAGCATCTGTATAGTGCAAGGGGGCGGCGACACTGGCTTAAGCAGGTCCTGCGAATATGCAAGTGAGTGATCACTGGGCAGCATACCCGGTACCTCGGTAGTTCATACTACTGGTGTGCGGTATATCGGCTCGTGAGCCTTTTAGCGAGACGACGCTTGGCAATTAATGTAAATCAAGCGGCATCGAACAACACATCACTCTCGCTTAGGCCATGGCTGCAAAGTTGCGGTCGGTACCCCTGAGACACCTTCCATTTGCGGAAATGCGACCTGCTTTGGGGACAAGATAGACAGTCTTATCGCATCCTAAGCTTCGAGAGACTGCGGGATTCATCTTTTCCAACCTTGCTATTGGCGATGGCTTTCCAAACCCCCCCTGCAGAGTAGTATCCCTTCCAGGCCCATGTACCTCTTCTGTTGGCATCGGCCGAGTGCGACAATCGATCACTCGAGGGGCGATCCCGGCTTCCTTCTCCGATCAATTACCTCCTTTACCTTACTAGTCAAAGAGATGGCTACCAATAGGCGGCACCGGAAACGACAGGAGCGCACCCCGGTTCTATTATTAGGTAATACGTCCATCGGCGTCCTTCTCGGAATATGCAGCGTGATTTATGCGGTGCATGGTCACATGACGTCCCTCGAGTTTATCGTGGGCATCATTCCCTAATTGTGAGGGGGCTAAACAAAACGAATGATCTTATTGGCCAAATGGGATAACCTCAAGTTGTATTGAGATATGAGGCCTCCGACGAGATCGTGTACGCATGTTTGACAATAATGGACCTGCAGAGTTGATGGATTGCACATGCCATGAAATGAATTGTTATTAGTTTTGTACCTGAGGAAGGCTCAATTGGGTTCACAGTGATGCGTCACCGCAATGACGTTGCCTGAATTTCAATGACGTACCTGTGGCGCACCCTGTTGCCCGTCAACACAAACACATGAACCCAGACGAGCGCAACAGACGTCCATTTTACCACACTACACCAACAAAAAGGATCAACAAATCAACCACAGTACCCATTTCACTCACATTGCCATCAATTCTTTAATTCCAATAAACCCAGTACATACACATCATCATGTACATTCCCACTGCCCAGAGCGTTCTCACGGCCGGCCTGGCCATGACCGGCATGCTCACCGAGCGTAAGTCCATTTCGATTCCCTTTTCCCGACGTCACCGCATCTGAAAGCTACTGCCGTCTTCGATTCTCGAAATCCTAACCCTCCGGCCTCCCCCCAAAACAGCCTCCAGCGTCGCCAAAGGCGAAGTCATGGACTACGCGGTCGAGAAGTGTATCGACAAGGACGGCAACGTCCGCTGCTCCAAGCCCTTCACCGTCTCCAAATCGACGTGCTACAAGATCGAGTGGAGCACCGAGGGCACCCTGACCCATACCACCGCCGAGATCCGCGATGCCGGCTCCGGCGAGCTCGTCTACTACCGCGACACCAACGGTGACTGGACGCCTGAGAAGGGCGAGGTGAGTGGTAACCCCCATCCCATCGATGTAAGAGTCACAGAGGAGCTAATCCGTTGGCCCCTTAGCTCGTCTACATGGACTTCAAGCCCAAGGTTGTCGCTACCGGAAATCAGACCGTCAGCTACGAAGTCAAGACCTGCGAGTAAGGAGAATCCGTTGACGCGTTACCATTACCAAATGAGGAGAACATGGTGCATCATCTTTCTGGCATTCAGGTGAAAGGGTGTTCAGAGGACTTTTACACAATTGGGCACAATGAGTTCTTTGTTTATTACAGACCTAATAGAGCCACGCTCAATTGAATCTCTTCCTACCCATTCCAGCGCAATAGTAGCTTGCCATTCGATCCAGCCGTATTTCTGACCTCCTGTTAAAATATGCTATTTGAGTTCAGTAGGTCTACTGTCACTGGAGCAGTTAATATATTTGCACGAGAGTATATCAATATCACTGGACGATTTCCATCCTCTCGCAGTGACGTGTTATTTAATGATCTTTGCCGTTGACTAGCTGAATTGTTTGCATTGATACCTGCTGTAACCTCCCCATCGTTATATATCCTGTACTTGGTACAGAAGCGCGGCACCTAGTAGGACTTTTACGAGTATAAGATGTCATTTTCTAATCTTCGATCCTCAGCCAACAGTACGACTTAACCCACTATGGCATTCGCTCTGTTCAAAAATACAATACGATACAGAGGACAGGACAAGTTGCCTGGACGCCTAGGACAGACTCCCTGTTTTGGGGGTAGCCAGCACTGACAGGGGGCGAGCTACAGCTGAGGAAGGGATTACGGCTGAGTTGATGCAATGGGTTTGTTTGGCAAACAGGGGGTAAACAGCCAAACAATGCGCCATTCTTCTCAAAACCTTTGTTGTTGCCGAACATGCCTATTATCACCCTCAGGGGGGAGCTCGACAGGTTAGTTTATAAACATCGGCGCCGTTTTGGCTCGTTTGGGGTGTTGTTACTTTCTGCTTCAGAGTATAATATAGAACAACCCCTAACAAGCTGATTTTTCGACTGGACCTCCTAGTGATAACCAACCTCCACCATGGCCTCCTGTCTGCCGTTGAACGTATTCCATCGCAAGCCGCGTCCGGGTTACAGGGCTATTGCTGACAGCCCCAGATATACCTCGGACTCTGGCCATGATGATTTCAGACCGTTTAGTGACTGCACGCAAAGGACATTGGGCACGCATGGGCGAGAACCCACCAACGACCTTGCCTTCGCCACTGTGGTTTACCATATACAGGCCTTCCCCCCTGCTTCTGGAGAACGTGAGTGTAATGTGCTTCACAACTGCGACTACATCGACACAAACGAACGCTGCGTTGCGCTTCCGAAACCCATACCTTCTTTCCTGGTTAACCTGATCGTACAGGACCCCACACTACAGGCCCGGACCGGCCAGCGAGCGAGCACCTTGCTATCGCCTTGCTGGAAGCGCCTTGAAGATGTTGTACGGGATTTCACCTATGTGATGGAAGACCCCACTACCGGCAAGCTTGTCGAAGCAAGACCCGGATCTTCCTACCAAGCGAACATCGTTGTGCCACAAGGTATGTCGTCACGGCTGACCAAGAGTGCTGACCGGGACTGGAGCTCCATACTATCGGAGTATGCCACCCAGGGGTCTGGCGTGAAGATAGAGATTCTGGTTGAGAGAGGACCTGATTGTATCTAGAATATGATCTCAAGCAGGCAAGGCGTCTGCTATTGCAGAGCTCGGATGAGAGACATGCTAGTAAGGAAAGTGCCGCCCAAGTTTCTGGTATGAGAGGGTTCTTCGTTGCCTCTAGGATAAGAACCTAGATTGTTTCGGTCCTAATGATGTGAAATACATAGAAAGAAGCTGAATATAACTTTGGTAAGAATAATAATTGCCCACTGTGTTGGTAGGCAACCAAATTCCACTAGATGGTATACCTTAAAAGCAAATGAACAAATATGTATGAGATATCCATAGCACTCATTGGAATCGAAACTATCTCCACAGTTGGAGCATCCAGTACGATCCCAGCCCATGTTTAAGGCCGAACCCATTGTTCCAGCTCTTCGGCACAGCTAAACTAAGAGGGGCGGGCTCAGGGTCAGTATTATCAGCACTATCGGAACAAAGGACCGTAGACAATAGTAATTCACGGCTTTTGTTATTACTCTGTACAATGAAGGGTTCGTCCTTTCTCCGATTAGTGGCCTATCAAAGCCGCAGAAGCAATTTATTCCAAAGAAAAGAATCCACAATAGCGCTCGTAGAGGTTTGACTGTGTATTCAGCTAGCATTCGCCCCTTTCCCGATAGTACGCTGCATACTTGATTATTAAGGCCCAAGAAATAGAACGTACGACAGCTTCCACCCAGGCCCCTAATGGCCCGGGAGGGAATACAAGGCCGCGTCTATACGCTCCGCTGCTAGTCACGGTCTGGTCCCAGACCGGCTGAGGTCACGACGCTAGCTCAAACCGGCTGCCGGACTCGATGTTTGACGATCGTCGTTGCATGGCAAGCTTCGATATACACGGCAAGCTTCCCCGCTAGGTTGCACCACCAAATTCGATAGGAGCCATGGGTTCAGCATCCGCTTAGGTTTCTTCTCCATATCTGCCATCTGACCCGATTGGCCCAACACACAAGGTCCGGCCACTGCCTGAACTTGGCAAGTCCCACGAACAGTTGGCTGGTTGGTCCCTTCAAACCGATTGGTTAGGTGGAGAACCATGCTGCTGTTCAACTCTTGAAGAAATCGGCATGGCGCCTCATGGGAAAATCACGGCTGGTTTGGCCTTTTCTATGTGTCCGCGTTCTTCTTCTTCTTGCCCTGAACGGCCCTCTCTCGAAAGGCGTTATTAGCCGTGTTACTAGATATGGCGGACGACCGTGGGCCACTTATCGACGGAGTCTACGCCAAGCTTTCCCGGCATCGTGGGCTGTGGTGGGACGACTATATTGCCCTTGTCTCTTGGGTACGTGCTCACTGCCTACCTACTCCAGCGTCATTCTCGTCGATCGATAATCACCTACGCCACGGCGACAAAGTCGTTGATACGTGGGTCTCTAATACCTGTTTTCATTTTTAGGCTATTCAACTGGTTTGCGCCATCCTCATCTCCATTAACATCAGCCATGGGTTCGGAAAATACGCATCGGAGCTTAAACTCACCTATCCGCAAGTCGTGCAAATGTCTTTGCGCGGCGCCATCAACGGCTCCTTACTCATCCTGGCTGCCGCCTGGTCCAAGAGCTCATTTGCAGTCACTCTGTTGCGCATGACGAAAGGAGGACTGAAATGGACCATCGTCATCGTCATGGCCTCCATGAACGGTTTTGTAGGGGGTCTCCCTACGGTCGATACACAGAAAGCGGATTCTGACTTAGAGTTTGCTTTATTATCTAATTGCCAGTATTGTGGTCAATTATTCCAGCTGCAACCCTCCGACCAAGACGAACGACCCCATGGTTCCTGGTGTGTGCTGGGAGGAGTCGATTCACATCGGCGTTCACGTAGCCGCCTCTGGTAAGTTCAGGAACCGCGAAGGTTGTGGCGGAATGGAAACTGACAAAGCTGTACGTCATATTCTGCGGCATGCGAATACGTGACTTAACCTCGGTACTGATTTTGGCTTTAAACGACCTTGACACCGACGTTCAACTGTCTAGTCTCTTCTTTGGTCTCGTGCCCTGGCTAGTCCTTGTCAACCTACAAATGAAGTTCAAGGAAAAGATTGGCGTAGGCGTTGCGATGAGTCTGGGAGTATTGTAAGTGGTCCTTGAAATATGCTGTTCCGAAACCACTCACTCACAATACCTCTCTATTTCTAGTGCGGCTGCCACTGGAATCGTCAAGACGATAAAGCTCAACAACCTGCGAAACGATGACTTCTCCTGTAAGCTTGTCGCAACTTGGTCTCCTTCCTCCCCGGTGAAAAAAAGTAGGACTAACCAAAGACCCCCCTTTTCACCAAATCCATAGACAACGGCGGCGACCTCCAGATCTGGAGCATCGTCGAGATCTCCATGAACCTCACCGCGGCCTCGATCCCGGCCCTGCGGCCCTTCCTGCGCGACTCCATCTCCTCGGTGGGGCGGTACATCTCGGCCGAGGCGAGCGACGTGCGCACCGACCCGTATTACGGCCGCCGGAAGAGCCAGGCCACGACGAGCACTAACACGGACCCGTCCCCGCCGAGAGCAGCCCCGACGGCCATCTAACCAGTCGCAGGCGCGGCGGCAGGGTGGCGACGTCGACTTGGAGAGCAGCGGCGGCGACGGGGCGAGCGACATGAGCGCGGAGCTGAGGAATATCCTCCATTCGGACGCGAGGGGGTTGACGTTTAACCCAACGCCGAGCTTGGATTTCGAGTTGCAGGATATGTGTGGGGGTAAGAAGAGCAAGGGAAATAGCTGGCGCGAGGTTTGAAGCCTAGATTGTTTTGTCAGCGTCAATAACGTACGGCGCGAGCCGTCTAGTATTGAAGAGCGTTTTGTTACAGGGTTTAAAATGCAGCATCAAACCAGGCGTATGAAAAGTGCTTCAATATGCCATTTCATTTGGCCATTCAATAAAGTTTCTCGAAGCAATACGAAAGCCAATAGTGAGCGATTTATTGCACTCGAGACTGGTACATACTGGGAGTGCAAAAACTAATCTGCCCCTTTTCCAATCTAGGCGCATGGTCTCGAATGGTCACTCCTCCTTACTAGCCGCGTTGTCTCAAGGATTAACTCATATATCAGTCTATTTTGTCACTCAGTAGACCCAAGGATCTCCCCGTCGAACGGCTTCCGGCCGTAGACACATTGTACAGGCACAAAGGTATGGACGTGTGGGTTGAGAATATCGAGGTGGACTTCATCTACCATCTTATCAATCTCCTCGGTGGACATTCCCGCAGATCGGAGCATGGCGAAGCTGATCCCCGGACACCATCGTAGAGGTCCCTCTCAATGTAGCGTCTGTCAGCGTTAGTAGGTCTCTTGTATGCATCTATTGGCAAGACGGGGTTGCCGAGGTCAGGAGGCTAGTTGGCACATACCCAACCAGCTTCAGCTTGGGGTCATTGGCCCATCCGCTCACCGGAATTACCAGAACCCTTTCCACAACATCGAAAACTGGACGGGGGACGTGGTTAGCGAAATCCCGCGAACACAATGGGGAGAGGCTGAGGTGGCATACGACCGATGTCTTGCATCCAGCGTTTGTATTGTCTGGTAACATTCAGGTCTCTTCCTCTGCGGGCCATGCCTTGGATGCAGAGCTGGCCCCATCTTCTGATTGTAGTCCCTATCGACATGTTATGTTAGATGTCAAGTAGCCGAAGATTGACTTGGTGGAGAAGCTTGCTTATGTGGGAGCCGTCCAAGCTCGTTTCTTCGAAAGACTGATCAGTAGGGGAAAAAGGAGGAAGTTAGCCAAACCCCTTGTTGTATGGATCTGATGCCAGTAACGCGAATCTTACCACGTCTATATACTCGATCCAACCTCCCGGCTCAAGGGACTGAAAGGCCTGCTCCATCACGCCTCTGGGGTTGTCAAAGCAGGTAAGACACATTCTCGCATGGATGAAGTCGAATTTGTGCGGGAAGACCCATGGATCCTCGACATCCTCCCTGATAAACTTCACATTCGGCAACGTGGTCCCGGGTTGGATCAGGCTAAGATCAGTCCCGATAACCTCGGCCTGGGGTGTTCTTCGGCTACCCGAATTTACATTGTCAGCATCCCAGGACAACTAAGAAGGATTGGGAACAAACCAAAGTCATGTGCCCATATGCCAGTCACAGTTGCAAGGTCGAGAACATGCCGAGGCCCTTTGATCGGCGCCAGATAAAGCCTATCTCCAAGCAAGACGGTGAAAGCTTTATGCTGCAGGTCCAGTCGGTCCTGTTCTGCCTGACTTCTTGTCAGCATGGTTTTGGCACGGTAACTCGACATGGTGCACTTACTGCGTCATTCGGTAAGAGATACCTAGGTAGTTGTAAGCTTGATCAGTGAGTGCATCTCGGGGTCACCCTCGGTTCTTACTTACTTCCCTTCCTTGTATCCGTGATACAGCCTCCAGGATTCTCCTGTGACCGAATTAGGCTCGTAGGCCGATGCACCGCTAGATTCTCGGTAGATTTCCCCCGGGCACCATTGCATCAGAGGGATGCCTGTCTGGCTCTGGGGAAGAGTGGTTGCCGAAACCAGGTCCGGGTTAAGATATCTTGGGTCTATCTGGAAGAAACTCTTCGGGGTTGAACTCTGTAAATACAGACAGCTCTTCAAGTGAAGTATGACTTACCAGGTACTGAAGGCATACCACCGGACCCGTCCTCTAATTTGATTGGCTTGCTACCTCCTGACTGAGAATCTGACATTTTGTTCTCGGTGATATGATACACGACCCAACAGACGGAACACAGAACTTGGTGAATAATTACTTGACAAGATCGAAGGAAAGTGCGTGCGGGGTAACATGAATTGTTTTCAGGCCGAGTGAGGCCTTTATCTATGGCGTGAACTTCCATGGGTCTGAGAATCCCCGGTTATCAGGTTATTGTGCAGCTTTCGACAGGGGTCGACCACTGTGTCGGTAATATCATGCCCAACCTGGGATTGGACTATGGCTTTCCACCATGGAGATAGCCTTTCTGGACACATGGCAAGCATATTTAAATGATCAAGTCATCACCTAGTATGTAGCATAGGTAGCCATCACCCCCGTGTAGAAGGCGTCTTGTATTGTGTGACAAGATATGTCAAGTCACTTCTATTTGCGTGTATCAGGATGTAACTGAAAGCCATAAGAACATAACAGGCTGGCCAAAGTCCTATACTACTCATTTTGCTAGCAAATCACCCTGCGTCGTTGCTTTTAAGATACGAGCTAAAGCCCTGCATGCTGGACAGGCTTGCTTCCTGTTATCGATGTTGACTTTCCCCAGCAATTGCCCGCTTATCAGGGAACCCGTTTGAGTAATAAAGAGAACAAATATACTGCTATATTTGAGCATTCAACTGTTCTAGAGTCTATGTACTTACACTAGGATAAGTACGTCGTTGACATTAGGTAAATAAGCTTAAATTAGACTACTGAGCCAAAGTGGGAGAGCACATCGGATCAGACCAAAAACACTTGGCACTATAACGTAAACTACGCCGCTGGAAGTAAGACCTGTCACATCTTGTAAAAGAGAGGTTTGATGCCAGAGCAGATGAAAGAAACTTCCGTTTCGTTGGGTTCAATCCCTTGTGGGCACTGGTACAACATTGGGATTACCAATGAGATCTCAAAGCAGCCGAGATGAATGAATACGCCCACAATCCCGCTGAAAGTGAGATTGGAACCATGATTGGGAGAGGCGCTGAAGTCTAGAGATGTGGTCCGGTGTCTCGGATGGGTGATGCTACCATCAAGGAGGACTAGGGGTAGGTCGTTCAGCCATAGGCAGCCTGCATGTCACCCACACAAGCGTTGACTTGCCATGGAAATGGTTGGCACTGATGAGGTCACGGCATTGTCTTTAGCCTACTAGCTTGGTGCGGCGATCGATCCGCCGGGCTACCTCGCAGCGAACCTCGTTCGCGTGCGAATGCAGGAACCGAAAACGCTGTGAGGAAAAAAGCGATTTCATGTTAGTCGCAGTCGCTTCGAGTTGGAGAAAGTTAGGGGGTACAGGAGACCGACTATGAATTCTGTGTACCATGGTTCTCACTGCGCCCCTCTTCTGCGTAAGTCTCCCCATACTAGGGTCAAGGGATATAAGTATATTCTGCCATTTCATCTAGGTGTCATCAGCTAACGCATAGTAGCAGAAGAGGCGGCTCTGGCGGCTGGGGAGCTTCCTGGTGTCCCGGCCACGTTCCAGATCGACGGCAACTTCGGGACACCCGCGGCACTGCCCGAGATGCTTTTACACTGCGACGATTTCGATCGTCACCATGTCATCATCACCAGCCCGGAGACGGGCAACAGCAGAAGCTGACAGCGACGAGGACGAGGGACTCTGGACACGACCCCAATGATTCGGTTGCTTCCTGCGCTGCCCACTTCCTACCTGTCTTTCGGCGTTGGGGGCTTACGCTGAGTGCTTGCTCATCCGGGGCGGGTTCAGTATATGGGCGTGCGCTAGGACACGGGGGGATGCCGGCTGACTTAAGCAGGCGTGTTGTCAGGGCTCCGGGGGGACGGTGTACATCACAGTTGGTAACAGCACGATCGGCGGGACCGACGGATTAGAAGCGCAGACGCTGGTACGCGCGGGAAAGAAGCAGATTTCAACTGAGCCTACTATTGGTGCGGTTATGTTGAAGCTTAATACGGAGAGGGGCAAGGCGTATGATGTGACGTTGGCCCAGAGCTAGAAGGTCCGGTCCGGTTCGAGCAATACCTCTTGGGGATTAAATTGTGCATAAAACAAGACGACGGTTTGCGGATGAATTTGAATTCCAATTGAGAAGGCCAATACTGGGAATACCAGTGATCAAGTTTTCATCGGATCTCGCATGTCGGGCTGAAGTTTGATTCGTGGAGTGAGACAGGATGGGGTGAACAGGGAACGGGACGTATCTCCTCTCCCCGCATTCTCCGCACTTCCCCGAGGAGCGAGTCGGTCGATCTCTCGTGCTCGTCAGGGGACTGCAGTAGTATTCCAGAGAGCTTGGCTCATATACTTACCCGTCTTAGGGGGTGGATCTCATGTCAACCCGGGGCAAAACTACCCACATTCACATTTATCCGCTCGGGTCAAACCTAGCGGTGGTATGCTTTCTACCGGGAAGCGGAGGCAACCATCAGCTGTACACGGCCGGAAACCTGATCATCCGGTCATGAATATAGGGCTGGGCTACTTAATACCTCCTCGTGCCTCTGTTACTCCAGCCAACATGTTGCGATGTTTCTGTATTGTCGCCTTGCACATCCAGCAGGCACTTTCGTTTTCAGCGGAAGAGTCTCCTGCAGGGCTCGGAGTGAGAACATCGCATCACCTTCCTTCTATCCATCCCCAAGCAGAAGCCATGGTCAAGCAACCAGGCTCCCCAGCTGCCCTGGCGACGTTGCTGTTATCCCAAGATAAACCCTTCGTCTGCGACGAGTCGGGTGCGGCGCCGTATGAGGCGACCAAGGAGTATCTCGGATGCTTCCAGGACCCGAACGTGAGCATCCTCGGCGAAGCCAAGATCAGCACCATCGCCATGACCCCTCAATACTGCGCCAATTGGTGTGGCTCGCGCGGGTTCGGGTTCAGCGGCATGGTTTTCGGAACGTAAGTCGAAGAAACAAGCATATATGGGTTGTATCGTGCGACTTTCTGCACAGAGGTTGACTCGACGTGACGTCCGGCTAGTCAATGCTTCTGTGGAACAACACCGGACTACAGCAGAGCGACCAACACTAGCGACGACGCGTGCAGCTCAAAATGTGCCATCATGCCCTCGCTCTACTGCGGGGGACAGTATACGTAGGTTTAGACCGGTAACCCAGCTCGAAAACGCGTGTCTAACAAAGGCTTAGGAACTCCCTTTACCAGATCACTAACCCCCAGGGAGAGCCTTCGGACGGGACCAATAGCTCCCCGAACCCACCGGCATGCGAGACGAACCCCCTCTGCAGCCACGCTGTCTGTGACACTTCGAAGAGCATCTCGGAACGAGTCGCAGCCCTCGTCAACAATTTCACTCTACAGGAGAAGATCCTGAACCTCATCGACGCGTCCGCCGGCTCCGAGCGCCTCGGCCTCCCGGCCCACGAGTGGTGGAGCGAAGCCACGCACGGCGTCGGCTCGGCCCCGGGCGTGCAGTTCCCCAAAGCGCCGCGCGACTTCAACCACGCGACCAGCTTCCCCGCACCCCTGCTGACGGCGGCCTCGTTCGACGACGCGCTGATGCGGGCCGTCGGGGACGTGGTGGGCGTCGAAGGCCGCGCCTTTGCGAACCACGGGTTTTCGGGCTTCAACTACTGGGCGCCCAACATGAACCCGTTCCGAGAGCCGCGCTGGGGGCGCGGCCAGGAGACGCCCGGCGAGGACGTGCTGCTGGTGCGGCGGTACGTGCAGAACTACGTAACGGGCATGCAGGGAGAGGACCACGACGACAAGCGCGTCATCGCCAACTGCAAGCACTACGCCGCCTACGACCTCGAGAGCGGCCGGCACGGCAACAACTACAACCCGGGCCAGCAGGACCTGGCCGACTACTACCTGTCGGCCTTCAAGACGTGCGTGCGCGACACCCACGTCGGGTCCATCATGTGCTCCTACAATGCCGTGGGCGGCATGCCGACGTGCGCGAGCCCGTACCTGCTGCAGGACGTGCTGCGCGAGCACTGGGGCTTCGGCCAGCAGGACTACCACTTCGTCGTTTCGGACTGCTCGGCCGTGACGGACATCTGGCAGTGGCACAACTTCACCGACACGGAGCAGGCAGCGGCGGCGGTTGCGCTCAACGCGGGGACGGACCTCGAGTGCGGCAACTCGTACCTGAAGCTGAACGAGTCGCTCGCCGACGGCGAGACCACCGAGGCCCGCATGGACGAGGCCTTGACGCGACTCTACAAGGCCCTGTTTACCGTGGGCTACTTCGACGGCGGCGCCCACAGTGCCCTGGGCTGGTCCGACGTCGCGACCCCGGAGGCGACCGAGCTAGCCTACCGGGCGGCCGTCGAGGGCATGACCCTCATCAAGAACGACGGAATCCTGCCGCTCGGTAACAACAAGTACAAATCTATCGCGCTGGTCGGGCCCTTTGCCAATGCCACGACGCAGATGCAGGGCGACTATTCGGGCAAGGCCCTCTACCTCCGAAGCCCACTGATCGCCTTCACGAGCGGCAACCAGAGTTGGACGGTGAACTATACCCCAGGAACAGCCATCAGCGGGCAGAACACGACGGGCTTCGCCGCGGCGCTCGAGGCGGCCGAGAAGTCGGACCTGGTCGTCTACTGCGGCGGCGTCGACAACAGCATCGAGAACGAGACGCTGGACCGCCAGAACATTGCCTGGCCGGGCAACCAGCTGGCGTTAGTGGCCGAGCTCGCGAAGCTGGGCAAGCCGCTTGTGGTCGCGCAGTTCGGCGCGGGCCAGGTCGACGACTCGGCCCTCCTCGCGGACGGCGCCGGCGTCGGCGCGCTGCTCTGGGCGGGCTACCCCAGCCAGGACGGCGGCACGGCACTGCTCGACATCCTGACCGGGACGAAGGCCCCCGCGGGCCGGCTGCCCATCACGCAGTATCCCGCCCGCTACGCCGACGAGGTGAGCATGTTCGACATCGGCCTGCGACCGAACGCGACGGCCCATTTCCCGGGCCGCACCTACATGTGGTACACGGGCGAGCCCGTCGTGCCGTTCGGGCACGGCCTGCACTACACCACGTTCAACTTCACCTGGGAATCGACCCTCGCGAAGAAGTCGTACGCCATCGCCGACGTCGTCGCGGCCGCTAAAAGCGCCAAGGATGGTGGTGGCGTCTTGAACGACATCGCGCCCTTCGCGATGGTGACGGCGCGCGTGACCAACGTGGGCCAGCGCGTGTCCGACTACGTCGGGCTCTTGTACATCTCGAGCGCGAACGCGGGGCCGGAGCCGCGCCCGAACAAGGTGTTGGTGTCGTACGACCGGCTGCACGACCTCGCGGTCGACGGCGGCGGCGGGGCATTACTCGAACTTCCCCTCACGCTTGGTTCGATCGCCCGCGCCGACGAGAACGGCGACCTGACCATCTTCCCCGGCGACTACAAGCTGGCGCTCGACAATGACGAGAGCCTGGCGTTTGAGTTCTCGCTCACGGGCGAGCCGGCAGTCATCGAGACGTTGCCTGCGCCCAAAGAGAGCTACGAGTTCACTGTGCCGGTTCATATGCAGCCCGAATCCACGAAGGCTATGAGTCCCAGCTAGGTTGGGAATTTAGTTTTGAGATGAATAAGAGTGTATTAGGTTGTTGTAGACTGAGCACAATAATAAAATTAGGGTTTGCTGTAAAAGTAGGTGATTAAATCGCTTCAATGAAGGAACTTCAATCCCGTAAGGTCACATACAAACGTAATGAGGTTGCCGATGTATTGTGCGCATTACCATTAGTTACTGCTACATCCATTAAAGCGTCCACGAATCAGACCTATCCCTATCGCCCCTTCCAGCGCATCTTGGTCACCCACTTGGCGAACTGCACGATCTCGTCCTGCTCGAGCAGGCGGTCGACGGTGAAGTAGTAGCGCGCCAAGTCCTCGTGGGAGGCGAAGCGGTGGACGGCGCGGTGGCAGGCGGCGCAGAGCCAGGCGACGCTCTGCAGGTCCTCGGGCCGGTGCCAGCCACGCTTCACCGCCTTGGCGTGCACGAAGCGCGGGATCAGGTGGTGGTACGTCAGCGGCACCCAGTCGCGGCCGCACAGCTCGCAGCCGGCCTCCTGGGCGGCGCGCTTGGTCGCCGAGGGCGGCGGTGGCGTCGCCGTGACGGCCTCGAGCAGCGCGGTCAGGGCGGGCGCTAGCAGGATCGCTGCTAGGTCGTCGGGCGTCGCCTCGGCCAGGAGGCCGTACGCGTGCAGCGACTCGGCGACCGTGGGGTCCAGGGTCGGCAGCAGGATGTTGCCCGACACGTCGCTGCTGGTCAGGGGCAGGGTGTAGCGCGATTGCAGGGGCCCGTCGTCCTTTTGGTCTTGCTTCCAGATGTAGTGGTCTAGGGTCTGCAGGTCGGGCGGGAGGCTGCTGTAGATCTCGGTGGCGATGTAGTCTATGAAATCCGCCAGGTCTTCGGCAGCGGTGGTCATGTCGCCGCCACCGGTGGTATCCTGCGCCGTGCTTGGCGGGGGCCCAGGGTTGCTAGATTCCGACGTTCCGTTATTGGCCGCGGTGTTGGGGTGCGCCGCAGATGCAGAGGCAGACGCGGTGGCGCGGGATGTAGCTTTGGCTCTGCGTCTCGCCTTGGGTTGGGGTTTGGAGACCTTTTCGATGAGAACGGTGGCCAGACAGTCCCGAAAAACGTCAAAGTTTTTCTGATAGTCTTGCTCTGGCTCCGACTCCCCAGCCATTGTCTCTCACATATTGAGTCGACGGTATAATATGGAATGAGGGCAAGTGTTAGTAGTCAATCGATCAAGGAAAGGAAGATCAACGGGTGACGAGGCCCTACGGCTCAGAGGTATGTCAGATTTGGCGGGGGCGGGGTCCTGAGTTGCCACACAAGCTGAAAACCACCTCCCACCGAATATCAGTTCCAGGGCCATTGCCACTAAAAGGCTGGAAGGTTCATCCGAAGCCACTCTGTATATATACCTCTCACATGCAAGTACCATGAGATGCAGCCAGAACTTGCCTCCAAAGCTCAATAGTATTGCTATTTTCTAATGAGTCCACTTCGTAAAAGTACTTCGATATCATTATTTTGTGCTTCATTAAGTAGGTAGGTAGTTAATTGTTACACGGGCCGACCGGGACTGTCCACGCTCTTCAGCGTTTGCAGTGGGTATGGAGATGGAGGACGTTTAACCTAGCGCCTTCAAACGAGAAATCCATTAAACAGGCACTCGCGATGGTTGCCTGCGTTTTTCAACATAGAGGAAAACAATGATAATTTGAAGCGGCACTTTAGCTAAGGAGAGGCTACGTCCCCCTCGCTATTTTCCCAATATGGAATTACCTAATCACCTACTTCACCCAAATTATGATTTTGCATTTATGTCGGAGCTCAAAGCTTATCCTTATGAGACGTTGATGGACGGCCAATGGGGCCCCAATGCCCCGGCATTCTATAACATTCACAGGACGGTAGGCGAGTACCCCTTGCAAATGCGCGAGGTCTTCATGATGGCCTTGATGGATGTCTTGACCGACCAGCCCGAATGGTCCCAAGACGTTTTCAACGAGGCCAATGTCGCCAAGTGGCGTAAAGTGGCCATGGAGCAATCAGAACGAGGCCTGTACAACGAGATCGTGTCGAAAGAAGGGGACAGCCGGGACAGCGGGGACAGCTCTCGATATTATCCCCAATATCCGCCTGGGCAAGGCCGCATCATGTCGGGAGCCGCGTTCGACTTTGTAAGTTGGGAATCGGGGGGCTCGATGATTGCCCTAATGCTAATAATGGGATGTTTGTCAGTGCATCCAGGAATTCAGAGCCAAGGCGGTCTACTTTGAGCGGACCGGTTTGGTACCTACTCTTGATACAGACCCTCTTGACAACGGCCTATTCGGCATTCCACCTGTTGTTGAAACCCCGTGTCCTCGCATCGTGGCCAAATCCGACTGTCTCGTGATGCCGGAGCTTCACGCGCAATTGGTGGCCACCTTGGAGGGAATCCGTCTTAGCCAGGTTGATTCCGGCACTGTCGATTGGCATCCCGGCTCCGACGACATGGTCCACAATATTGTGCACCCTTCTCTTTACCCGCTCACTTACGGTAGGTGTCTTCAGCGAAGGAGTTCCCCTTTGCGCCGGTCTGTGGTCAGCAGAGCGCTGACGTTAGATCAGCGAGATCGCCCTTCTTCCAAGACGAGGTCGTTGGGGGCGCCGATGCCGTAGAGAAATGGGCCGGGAAGGGCACAGCGGCGCCTAAATTACCGAATGGCAGGTTCAGAACCACGGGCCTCGGGCGCAAGGACTGGTCTGACACGTATCAGTGGCTGCCCTCTAACCTGGCTATCAAGGACAAAGGGTCTGTGCAGTTCACAAGCTACATCAACAACCTCCACCCGCGGAAGCATGGGCACCTCTACCGCCTTATTAAAGAGCTCATCGATGCGGCCATCCCGGCCTGGGATTTAGCTCTGGGGGAATGGGGATGAAGGGGCCCGAGGTGCACTCACCCTACCTATGAGTAGTACGTCCACTACCCGATCTTACCTCACCACGTTTCCCGTGCCTACTCATTAGGTTTGTGGCAGCAATCAATGGACAAAGGGGCATTGGGAACCATTCGATGAAACTCTTTTTGAAAAGGCCAAACGTGATGGCAGCTTGCCAAAGCCCGATTATGGCGAGTTGGCGGAAACATTTGGCTGGCCTGAAGTGGAAGAGAACGATGAACTCCGGTCTATCGCCGAGGAACATGCCGAATATGTGAAGAAGTGGCAATGGCAGCAAATGGCCAAAGCCATCCTGCCTGAGCCAGATAACATCTAGGAGGTCGACTAAACCTGCGAAGAAAGCATCCGAACACGGTTCAAGGATACTGGATTACAGGTCATCGTAAAAGTCGCCAGCATCGAACTGACTCCGGAGAGGCCCGATTTCGTCGCAGGAAGTTGGCATGTAAGTCTCTCGATGTATCTCCCCCGCCCCCCCTTCATGATGTCCGATTCAAACAGGACATGTCGCTCACTCAGACCGTGAAGATGGACAGTGGCAAGGCATGGCCAACGAATGCATTTGTGCCACGGCGCTGTACTACTACGATTGTGAAAACGTGACGGACAGCTCCCTAACCTTCCGCACCCAAACAGACTGCTACCAGGACCCTCTGCAAGGTTCAGGAAGAGAAGACGGTTTTAGATGGATCGAGCATATCTACGGCACTGGGTTCGCCTCGAAGCATGAAGTTCCAGCCCTTCAGTACTATGGTCGTGTCAAGACGCACGAGGGAAGACTGCTGGCGTTTCCCAATATTTTGTGAGACAGATTCGTGGTAGATATAAAGAATTGTTCCGCTAATACCTAATTCAAAGTCAGCATCAAGCATCCTCGTTCAGCCTGAAAGATCGCACGAAACCAGGTCATCGTCGTTTCATCGCGCTATGGTTCGTATACATGATACCTTCCGCATTCGAAACTTAATAGTTGCGCAATTTTTGCTGACCGAATCGGTCGTCCCAGGCTGGTCAGTCCCTATGAACGTATCATATCGACAGGCAACGTTCCGCCGCAGCAGCTGGACTGGTGGGCCGACGCCGTCTTTGGTTTTGACTCGAGCGCCAATCATGGCGGCCTGCGCCCCGAAGTGTTCCATTTGCTTACTGAGAAGCTTGGCCCGCAGGTTCAATGGGATAAATGCGTGTCGTCCGAGGTCGCGAACACGCTACCGTCGGAGATTATGGAGATGGTGCGACAGTATGGGGGTATAGGAGGTGATGGCCTTATGGATCTCCACGAAGCCAAGGAGCATCGGATTCGCCTAATGGATGAGAGGTCCAAGGCCGAGGGCCAGACGAGGGGGGTCCTTAGGCAATCTTATCCGCCTTCGCGAAGCGTTACTCCTTCGGCGGTTCGTGGCCAGTGTTGGTTAATGGTTAACTGAGGCGTGACCGACAACCTGGTCCAAACCCTTGCCCACTTTGTCGTCCGAGTGCGAACAGAAGTTACTCCGCGATAAGGATACCAAAGCCTTGCGAATTGTAATAGCTCTATCACCGTACCCAGGTGATTGTTGCACGTAAGTCGCACAGCAATTCATGTTATGGTTTTGAGCAAGTGAGAACGACTTAACTGTGCTTGAAGATGTGTTTTTGGTGGATCGCTTGCTGTGCTAGATTTACAGTAGGCAGTGTGAATCCACAAACCCCGCAACGGCGCCCGTCAGTTAGCGCAGTACTTTACGGGAATGTGACGTCTTCCACTCGAACCGAATCGAGCACTCTGCTTGACCATCTCACCGTGGATTTGATGCATCATCACCTTCTACCTTCTACCAAATGCACTTCTTCGATGCAATAGAATATTATGCCTGCCGCTAAACCCGTCATCGCCTTCGACCTGTACGGCACCCTGCTGTCTACAGAGTCAATCGCACACGAACTGGCCAAGCTTTATGGCGAGCAGATGTCAAAGACCCTTGCTGCGCTATGGCGTCAGTATCAGCTCGAATACACCTGGAGGATCAATTGCATGGGTGAGTCCTGATCATGTTTTATGTATCGTCACCCTTTACAAAGACCGACGTCACTCACGCAATGAATTGCTGATTTTGGTCCCTCAGGTCAGTACAGACCGTTCAATGAGATCACGCACAGTGCGCTGAAGCACGCATTGGCGGACCACGCACTCCAGATCACGGAGCGGGATACCAATGAGCTCATGAAGGCATACGACAGACTGCACATATTTCCCGAGGTATCGGCCGCCCTGGAGCTCTTGAAAGAGAAAGGCGACCAGGTCGACGTGTATGTCTTCTCTAACGGCACCGATGCCATGGTGGGCAACTCCATCAAGTCTTCCCCAGACCTGGGTCCCCATGCCGGCTTATTCAAGTCGTTGGTCACGGTGGAAGACGTCAAGGCCTACAAACCAGACATGAAAGTTTACGCGCACTTGGTCAAACAGGTCGGAAAGGAGAAGAGCAACGACGACGTTTGGGTCGTGAGCGCAAATCCCTTCGATATTGTGGGCACCAGGGCGGCAGGATTGAAGGCTGCTTTTATTGACAGACCTAGCAAAGGGTGGATTGATCGCCTCGACGAGAACAGCCAGCCGACCATTGTTGCTTCGGGGGGTCGAGGAAGCCGTGAAAACGATCCTTTCCACAGCCAGCAGCTCGTGATGAATCTGATCGATTTCTCGATATGGCTTGTTGATCACCGCATATGACGTTATGTCTCCTATGGTATAATACTCCGCAATGCCGCGCGCTCACCTGACCAGGCAACCAGGCTGCAAGATTCAAACATCAAGTGATCCAACCTCGTTAACCTAATCGTGAAGAGGGTGACAGTTGTCTCAGATGTTCTCCCATCAATTAGTAACGTCACATGGAGCAACACCCGATTCTCCGCCTGCACCTACCTACCTTATCGCACACCGTCGGCGACACGGCGCGGGCTTCGGATAGCTCGCTGTTCGAATTCCAGCACACCATCGAGCAAGATTGATGCACCACTCAACGCTGATTGTAAATTTTACTGTACGTTCACGAGTTATCAGTCAATACGGACGAACTTTACAGGACGTTGTGTAACATTTTGAGTGTTCTACTACGTATGTAGGTCAGCGAAGTGAGACATTGGTTAAAACTTTTCATCCTCGGCACCTAGTGAGGGCTGGGCCTGCACAGCCCAGCCGCCCCATTGGATATCAATTGACATTGGGATGGCAAACAGGAATATGGATTCAGGGGAATCCATGCGAAACAAGAAATTCACCATTGCCGCCTCACTCGCCTCTCCCCAATCGGTTTGGCCTTGCTTCCGCTCAAATTCAACGTTGGTCCGACGTGGAAAGATCGGACAGCGAGGATAGCGATGACATACGAGTTTGTGTTCTTTGCTCTTATTAACTAAGTTGTTTACAGCCCGGGTATCCTCGTACTGAGGGATTTCTGCGTCAACTATGTAAACCAGGCTGGTTTCGGCGATGACGCCACTGACTAGGACGGTTATGTTGGCGAAGGGGTCTGTATCACTTGACAGAGCAACCAAGCGAGACATGAGGCTGTGATGGCTTGCTTGAATTGAAGACGGTTTGTCAGTCGGCTGGCTATCTTGTGTGACTTATGTCAATTGCCCGAAAGAGACCGGAAGCGATCGATTTGAGGAAAAGCTGAGAAGACGTTGTCGATCGAATGCTATACACGGGCCAAAAGGGGCTAGCTCACGATAGAGTTCAAAACATTTTCTGGGTCGTCCGGTCGTCTAGGTTGTTGACTTCTCCACCTCGCATCTATCGACAAAGTTAAGGCTCAGCGGGTGGTCTAGTTAACACGGTAATGGACGCTTCACAGTCGGAACTCGGGAGACTGACCTATGGTGGGGGTTGATGCTTGCTTGATTCGACCAGCCAAAACGTCTCAGCTCAGTGACGATAATGGTCGAGGACGTCAATGAGCCTATGCAAGCCACACCGAACGGGAGTTTTGGTCTCTATGGCAGACTTACCAATGATCTGACAGGCACATGGAGCTTCTCCCGATGCATCGATCCCCTAGTAATGAGTCTACGACAAGGGGCATATAACCTTTCTCGGCACGTTAATGGCAACCGAGAAGGATGTTGGGAGCATCATCGGTCTCTGTTCTCAGAGCAAGACGGAGGTCGACTTGCCAGAATACCGACCACCCCCATGCCCTTGTCTCACACCACTATGCAACACATGGTGGCGAGTTGAGCCCAACCTCGTGGGTCACCCCAAAAGGGTCGGTTGCCAAAGCTTGTTCGCCGTCCCATCATAAGTGTACTTTAAAGAAGGAAATCCCGACTTCCTTTTGTCGAGCTGTCAAATCAATCCTCATTCGTTCTCTACTACAACATAGAGAAGAGTGTCAAACATCATGTATTCCTTTACAAAGAAGGCATTGGCCCTGGGCTTGCTCTTACCTGGAGAAGCCTTTGCGGCCGTCAGGAACTTCCATTGGAACCTGACGTACGAACCCATTCCCGGAACGGCGAAGGAAACGATTCTCATAAACGGCAAATGGCCACCGGAGCCGATCGAGGTGGACCAGCACGATCGAATTGTTTTGAGGGTTGTCAATGACCCGCTCAAGGGGGTAAGCGACGGCATCTCTGTACACGCACACGGCTTCCTCCAGCAGGACAACAACTTACAAGATGGCCCCGTGGGTGTAACGCAATGGTGAGATAGCTTCGCTACTACGTTCTGGGTCCTGATCACTGACTTTCATAAAGTGATATTAAGCAAGGAGAAACACAAGTGTGAGTATAAAAAGCATCGTGTCAGGGTGTATCATCGTATACTTACACAGCCTGTCTAGGTATACATGGGATGTCACTCAAGTAGGCACTTTTTGGGTTCACAGTCACCATGCAGGGTAAGCTAATACTACTACGAACCTCACCTTTCGTCAGCATGTTCTAATTATACACTCAGGCAATACCCATACGGCCTGCGATCACCGCTTATTGTACGATCGGCGGACGAGCCCGCATATTACGGCTACGACGCCGGCTCCGACTACGTGATGGATGTGACTGACAACGTAAGCAGTTGAACAACCTTTGGGGCTGACACGAACTGACACCACCCAGTGGATTCAATCCATGGCCGATGTCGAAGCGGATTTCAAGACCGGCAGATGCTGTTTCGATTATCAAGAGTACACACTCTGCGGGATGGAAATTCCGCCTGATAGTGAGTAGTAACCTTCCTCCAGTCCGTTTACGAGAGATACTAATAAGAGGACCTGTTAGATGCTCTAGTACACGACGATCTCAGCTGCAGTCACACTTACGAAGCAAAGAAGTCTACGAACATGCGAGTTCGGATCATCAATATGTCGGCATCTTCCTCATTCTACGTCTTCGCGGACAATCCAGACGTCGAGATGACTGTCATCGAGGCCGACGGCGTACCGTTCCTAAATACCGGAAACGCCATGGTGAAGTCTCTCCAGATTCATCCCGGTCAGCGTTACAGCGTGCTCGTCAGGTCGGACAAGAGTTTCAACATTTACTCTGTCCTGGACCCGGACAAGTATTCGGGTAACTCGTGTCAGCAACTGAATGACTTTCCCTCTGGGATGGACAGGAATGTCGGAGCGGGTTTCCGCAGTGGACGGCCTGGTTCTGGTGACGGTCACGCAAAACGCAGCTGGGGAACCCCCAGCATGGCTCAGCGCGGCGGCCAGACTCAGCGTGGCGGTCAGGGCAGCGGCAACGTCTTTGCCCCGAAAGGGCAAGGGAAGAGACAACAAGTATGACGAGAGAGATGGCGACAAGCACGACGATAAGGGCAGCAAGAACGGCCAAGACAAGGGTAGCACCAAGAATGACACCGAGGCCAGCGGGTGGAACTACGCCCTTATGGCCACGGCTCGCTTCGACATCGGAGACGGCCAGGTTCCGGCCCCGTACTTCCGCCCGACCCCCTTCTGCACGGACACGAGCAAGCCGTGCTACGTGCGGTACACCGACGACCGGCGCCAGAGCCTGATCAACCTGCCCGCCCACGCGGCCGACGAGCGCCAGCAGATGGACGAGACCTGGGCCACGAGCGGGCGGCTGCAGCCCAGAGACGCGCAGCCCCGCATTTTGTTCGACGACGACTCCATCGTCATCGATGTGCGCCTCACGGCGCGCCCGGGCGCCCTGCGGTTCGGCAACATGAACGACAAGGACTGGGAGGTGCCCGAGGTCCCGCTGCTGCTGCGTCAGACGCAGGCATGGGGCGATTGCCCGAAGCCCGACTTTGTTTCGGGCCAGGCCCTCGATGTGGCGTATGGGTCGAACAATACCTGGTATGCGAAGAGGGGCACCAACGTTTTCTTCATCGTCGGATCTGAGACTGGTCCCCATCCATGTAAGTCAAGACATCCCCCACCGGCACCACCATGAGGGATCTACCCCCCCATTGAGGCTCAAGTTACTGACACGAAAGCCAAAACGCAGTCCACTTTCACGGGCATGATTTCCAAGGTTCGTTTATCCTCTACCACTTCCACGTGCACACCGAGCAACACGCTAATAAGAACCAGTTCTATACGTTGGCAAAGAAGATCCCGCTCTGGCTCCCTTAGATCGTTACAACTCGACCGACGTCAAGCTCCCCACAGCCGATGATCTCCGATCAGGTCACCTCGCCATGCCGGACTACCCCCTCCGTCGCGACACCATCTTCATCAACAGCAAGACGTACTCCATCATTGCCATTACGGCGAAAAACCCTGGCGCGTAAGTAGTGTACTTTATTCCCACTGCATCTTCCATTGCACATCGGTGTAACTTATCTAACAATCATCTCCTTCTCCAACAGTTGGTTCCTGCACTGCCACAACGACTTCCACTCGGTCACGGGCATGGCCGGGACCCTCATCGTCGACTCGCCCGACGACGCCGGGGTGGAACAACCACGCGGTCGGCCAGGCCGTGTGGGACCAGTGCGGCTTCAAGATGCCCAACGGCGGCGGCTTCGACGAATGGAAGGCCACGTGCTGCTCTGACCCTAACACCTGCCGGCCGGCACCTAATCCATTGACGTAATGTGTCATGATACTTATCTTGAACTGTACTCGAGGCATGAAAAGCAGAGGAAGGAAAGCTCTGATTAATTTTAATGTTGGGGGGGGGGGGACTGGGATGGATTCGGGGGGCTACGCTCTCTTAATGTGTATATGACTGTTTTTTTCTTTTCCTTTCTGGTTGAACATGGGTACATATTACGAAAACGACACAGACGGGCTGGTGGAGCGAGTTCTTCCTTAATTAGTTAATTAGATTAATAGTATATAGATTGTGACCATAATGCAATAGCCGTTCTTTGTTGGTTGTACTGCATCTCCCGAGCTTTCTCTACTAATCTTGAGTCAAGGCACTTTGATCTTTATATTCCCACTTTGAAGCAAACATCTATCCTGGGGATGTCTTCCCAAATGTTCAGTTATCTCACCATAGCTTCTCGAACCCCAGTATTGTAGAAAGAGCAACGGTTCATCTTCTACCCGACGATGTAGCAAACATGGTCTTGGGTACACGCGCTCCAGGGACTCTTGGCGTTCGCCGAATTGCTCTTCTCTCTACGCTGTCATAACAAGGAGGTACTGTTGCTGGTGTGGATTGCCTTTCGCCATGGCTTTATCAACTGCTGTGACATACATGTGTAGGAGGCGACTGATAATCTACGGTTGGTTGGCACCAAGTTGCGATGTGAGTAACCTGTGACCAGTTTTGGATATTGAATTCCCTGTGTGACCAATCAAATTAAATGGATAATTACCGAGAGTTTCGTCGCCCCCACCCCTTTCGACCGGCGGTGGCGCCCATCCTTCCCACATAAGTCAGTCGATCAGCCAATAACCCTACTGCCCACCCACACAGCACACCGAATTTACCAGCTTGTACCCTGTTAACAACATCCTTCTTCAACAAATCAGAACCACAACGACCGCCTGGTTAGCTCAATCGGTAGAGCGTGAGACTCTTAGTTACACGGGACCCGGTTCCAGCACCCCCGGCGTTGACGAGAGGCCATCTCAAGGCTGCGGGTTCGACCCCCGCATCGGGCTCAATTCCTGATGCATCCCGCTCAGCGGGGTAAAGCTTTTTGTGAATTTGGAAGGTGCTCCAGAAATAGAAGGAAGCTGCGACCGAGAAACAAAACCGCGAGGTCCGGCGTTCATTCCGGGGTGTGGGCCGGCATTGTTTGCTCCTTCCCTTTTTTTTTCTTCTTTTTTTTCTTTGAATCTCTTTCTTTTCATTTTCATAACAGATAACCATGCAAACGGACAAGCTGCAATGAGCGATCGAGACTGAGCGGAAACTGACGGCCGAGAAAGCGCGCCTAACCTCCGACAACGCCCGATTGCAGAGCCAATAGTTCCATTGCAAGTTCGCTCAGGGAAATGAAATACTCTTGGAATCATTTTATGAGACTCAAGTTCAACCATGCCAGTCTATCATCCTGACATAATTGCACAATGAGAGAATACAGCATTTATGTGCATGGAACCTCCCCTCCCCTCAACTCCTCTGATGCTATATTACTATTCACCGTTTTGATTTTTCGCCTTTCTTTATTCTGCGCAATATGATGTTCGCTCGCTGCTCTTGGATGCTTGCCGTGTTGACTGTCACTTTTGCTGGTCGTAGAAACACTGGAGTAAAAACTGTAGGTTGGCCTAAACTTTCCCCCTCCAGCGCAAGCAACGCTAATTCGAGCCTGGGGATCAAGCTCTGCTAGACTGCCACATTCAAGTGCCACAGCCGTAACCCATCACCATAAAAACAGCCGGATGAAGTCCAATTTGGCAGCAAAACCCGTGCACCTCGTCTGAAGCGTTCGTCCATTTTTTTCTGGTTGATCTGCAGGTTATATCCAGAGAAGATAGTGGTAGGTTCGAGGGTCGTCCTGATTGGATCAGCGGCGAGTTTCGGTTGTGTAAGCTTATCTTATCTGCGCAGCCCCTCGCCATCGCTATCAGCAGAAAGCTTATCTCCCTACTCCCGAGCACCACCTCTCTTGGACAAGATGACGTGCCCTTTTCAACCCAATCATGTCCCGTCCGAGAATAGGCATGGTGCAGTCGTGGCGATTGGGAATCGACAGGGCCAAGTGAGAGTGTGCAATACATCCATTAGCTTTTCCCCCAAATCGTCCAGAGTACCGATTCAGAACCCACACCCCCTCAACAACATCCTGTGTGATGTGCCGACTTTGGCACTACGGCAGATCTCATGCCAGGTCCCCGATCCCGGCAAGGCTGTACCGAGTGTAGAAGGCGGCGGCGGAAGTGCGACGAGCAGAAGCCCTTGTGCGGTCAGTGTTCCACCTTCGGTCGTTCCTGCATCTATGCCCTCAAGGTGGTCTGGACCGATGGCCTGCGGTCCAATAAGACATCCCCGGCGGGCCACCCAGTCCGACCAGGAGGGCTGATATGCGCTTCGGGTGGTCCACTCCCACAATCCAGGACTGATCATCTACCGGCAGGGGCATATGAAAACAGCGTCTTGAATGGCAGTCTGGAGAACACGGTCTCAGCTGCAGCCCCTACAGCTAGCGAGGCGCTGGCACCATTGCCTCGGTACCTGCCGAATGGGGTGCCAGTCTCTCCGAGATACCATCGGCTGCTGAAGTACTTCACCAACGACATCCTGGCTTCTCTATCCTGCCACCCGTCAGTACATGAAGATCTCTGTCGGGGGCTAATTCCAGCGACGCTCCACTCACCCCAGCTCTTGTCAGCATGTCTCGCCCTGTCTGCCGCCGGCATACTTTCGAGAGGGCTTTCCGAGGTGGACGGTGTCGCCATTTCCCGCATCCTCGGCCATTTGCAGACTTCTGGCCTTTCCTTGTTGAGGACGGCGCTCGAGGCAGGGCAGATGAACGAAACCACTCTTGCGACATGTCTGATTTGGTGCCTGACCGACGTCTTCACCTACCGTCAGGGCGCGTCTTCGTCATGGCGTATTCATCTGCAAGGGATCAAGGCGATCCTGGACAGCAACCAGACCCATCAATACTTTGCTACGAACACCGGAGCCGCCCAGTCCGCCATGAGGCACCTGTATCTTCTATATCTGTCCTTGCAAACATTACCTCACGTTCCCACCATCACAGGAACCGAGTTGTCCGCCAGCCTAGATAACATGACCCTCGAACCATCCGACGGCGTTGAAGACGGACCGATTCTTGGCCCCAAGATTGACGGTTTCCTCGGGTACAGCGAAGAGCTACTGCACATCATGCAGAAAGTGAACCAGCTCGCTCGGCTGGATGTTGAAAACTCCGAGAGCATTCAATACGAGGCAGATATACTTCTGGGTAGACTGAATGCCATGATCAACCGGGATTCGGAGGCGCCGCCCGGCGTGGCGATCTATCCATCCCTTTCCCCCGATGCCAACCGAGAGTTCGAGCTTTGCCATCGGACGTTCCAGCAGGCCACCGCGATACATGTGTATAGGAGACTGTATCACATGCCCTCCAATTCCGCTCCAATACAAGCCGCTGTCGCTGCCATTAGCAAAATGGTCACCGATATGGCGCAAGGGCAGCCGTGCCATACATGGGTCGCAATGGCGATGCCGCTCTTCACCATCGGGTGCGAGGCCTTCACGGACGAGCAACAAAATTTTGTCCTTGACAAGATTCACAAACTGGATTTATGTATCGGTTCATACCACGTACGAATCATCCGGCAGGCACTGGAGGATATCTGGAAGATACGCAGGGAGGCGGGCGATCTTGATGGTCACATGTGCGCTGCGAAGTTGCTTGGTAAGTCAATCCATTACCGAATATGATTGCCCCTGTCACCCATTGCTAATCCTATAAATGTTTTAGAAGGGCTTCAGTATAATATCATTCTTTTCTAAGATATTAGTATCTTGGTAGAGTAAGCTTAGTATTATAAACGAAATTACAGCAAGTCGACTAGCAGGAGAAATTCGTGCCACATGTGGACCGCATTGCACATTTGCGCTCAGGGGAACAACCTGGGAGTCGATTCGAAGATGTCTTTTTGCTAAACTAGTGCAGTAAACCAATCATTCACACTAACCTCTCGCCCACAAACTCATGTCACTCGATGCTACGCGATACGCTAATACTGTCGGCGCAGCCTGGCCCTCAACGGTCTACCATACCCCTCTTTACAATTCATCATCATTTTCTTCCATCATCTTGCTGAGAGGTCCCTTCTTCACCATGATGCTCATGACTTCGTAAAGAGCATCTGCGGCCGCCATGGTCGTGTGCTCGGCATTGGTGTCATAAGCAGGCTATTGCATTACGTCAGTATATGCCCGAAGGACCAATAAATCGAAACTGGGGTGTGCCATGGGAAACCTACCGCCACCTCGACGATATCGGCGCCGATCAGGTTGATATCCTCCAGCCCGCGCAGAATCGTGCGCAGCTCGCGCGTGGACCAGCCGCCAGTCTCGGGCGTGCCGGTGGCGGGGGCAAAGGCCGGGTCGAGGGTGTCGATGTCGATGGACAGGTACACCGGCCGCTTGGTGCCGACGCGGTCGATGATCTTCTTGATGACGCCGTCGGTGCCGATCTTGTCGACCTCGCGGGCCTCGACGATCTCGAAGCCGCAGTAGCCGTCGTTCTCGTAGTCGCTGGGCCCGCTCAGGGTGGTGCGGATGCCGGCGTGGATGTTGGTGTCGTTGGCCAGCAGGCCCTCCTGGGCGGCGTGGTAGAAGTAGGTGCCGTGGTTGATGGAGGCGACCTCGGAGGGGGAGCCGCCGAAGACCTTGGGCTTCCACGTGTCGAGGTGGCTGTCGAAGTGGATCACGGAGACGGGGCCGTAGGCACGGTTGATGGATCGCAGTAGGGGGAGCGTGATGGTGTGATCGCCGCCGAGCGTGATGACGCGGGGCAGGGTCTTGCCCTTCTTGGCGGGGCCGCGCTTGTTGGCGTCGGTGGCGGGCGTGCGGGAGAGGATGTTGAAGTGGCCTTCCTCGATCTGGCGCAGAGCCCAGGCGTTGTCGTATCTGTGTACGCACGTGTCAGTCAACACACGCTTTGTGGAGTTTTGCCAGTCTCGTGGGGGATACTTACGAGGTGACAGGGATATCTCCACAATCAAGGACCGTTGCCCAGCTGTTGAAGGGGTTTGTCTCCAATGGGACGTTGTAACCTCCGTAGAGGTTCAATCGTCGAGATCCTTGACGAATACCATTGGGTCCAAAACGAGCACCGGGGCGGTAAGAGGTGCCGGTGTCGAAGGGTGCGCCTGGTTTCAACCGTGTCAACCAACCACTACATTGGATATGAGCTTTTGATCAAGACTACTTACCGATGAAGGCAATGTCATACTCGACATCTTGCTGGCCCAAGCAAGGATAGTATGGCAACCGCCCAAAGGTCGAGATGCCAGAGAAGACGGAGTCGGCCTGATCCAGTATCACTGTTAGCCAACGAAAGAGGTCAATCCGGGGGCAAGAAGATTCGTACCTGTTTGCCACCATCTCCGGGGAGGTTGTTGTACCACAAACCCTTGTGAGGGCCAGAGATGGGCTTCTGGTCGTGGTTGCCGTGAGCCGAAGCAACGGTGGCCAAGCCGAGAGCAAAGAGAGTTGCGTGCATCATGATGTCGGAATTTAGAACTCGATGATGATGTTCTCAGCTTACTGTTTATCTTGGACTAGGAGAAGGGGCGACTTGATATACATATACTTCAGCTTCGCTTTCTACTGATTCCGAGTATAACCAACTAGTCGGTGCGATGCCGGAGTTTCGGTTGCATCTGCAATGTCCCCCCCCCCATCGAGGTTTGGTTGCACGTCACCATCATTCTTACCCGGAATTGCCTACTACTGACTTGCAAAGTAACCCCAATGATCGTCGTTATTGTTTGAGGTTATTTTCGTATCGATATCTACCATTGGTTTCTATGCTCATAGGCGCGTAATTGGCCACATGTAGTTAGCGCCGTGGAAGTCTCGTCACCAGCCTTCACACTAGAACACTAGGATACAACTCTCCCCGCAAGTCCGGGCCTCTCAGGTTCGACCGAAAACCGTTATCACGGCTAAGTAGCCCGAACGAGTCAAGTGGCATGCAATGCAATGTACGACCAGATGTCAGTCTGGCTGTGGACGCCTCCCCCACCTGCGACTGGTGAGATAACTTTGCATCGTTGAAAGATGATTCGAGAAAGCTTGCATATCGAGATGCGCTTGATGCTGCCGGGGAGTGCCTAAACTGCCGGATCCGTCTAGCCCCTTGTTGTCGGGGGAGCTTAGTGGCAGCTCGGCGGGGGGCTTCATCGAGGGTTCGTACGTGCATGCAGTGGCCGTATGTCTCTAGTGGATTCGACCGATGGGGCTAGAGCAGATTCCGAGATGCAAGCTGCATGACGTGAGAGTCGTTACCGAGACAAATTTGTCAAGAATCGGTTGGCAGGAGATAATGCAATGAGGTAAGGCCATCCTCACCCATGGCTTCCGATTTCGCCGAGCAGAGACTTGTCAGAAACGAGCCCGAGTATTGCATTGTAGTTTTGCTACTTCTACTGTGAGAGAACTCTCCTCGTTCATCATGCAAGAACAGAGAGCCTACGAAGCGACCGTAACTCGTCCCCAGAGAATACGAACTCGCCAGCCAATATGACACCCTCAGACACGATGAGCTGGCCCCCTGACCCGGAGCGCCATGCCGACGAGGCATCGCCCTTACTTGCCCGATCAACGACTGGGCCAACGGCCGCCGAACACCCTCATCAACGACGTTCGGAATACGTCGCCTGGCTCCAGGAGATGTGGTTCCTCACCAAGGCCGCCATCCCCGTCATCCTGGCCTACATGCTGCAGAACAGCCTGCAGACGGTCTCGGTCCTGGTCGTCGGCCGCCTCTCGCCCGAGGCCCTGTCGGTGGCGGCCTTCTCCTACATGTTCGCCATGGCGACGGCCTGGCTCATCGCGCTCGGCGGCACCAGCGCCCTCGACACGCTGGCCTCGTCCAGCTTCACGCGCAGCAAGGACAAGACCAGCCTGGGCGTGCTGCTGCAGCGCGGCGTCCTGGTGCTGACGGGCTTCTACGCGGTGGTCGTGGTGATTTGGTGCGCCGCCGAGCCGCTGTTCCGCGCGCTGGGACAGCCTGAGGCCATTTGTGTTGATAGTGCCCGGTTTCTGAGGTTGCTGATTCCGGGCGGGTTGGGGTATATCTGGTTCGAGTGCATGAAGAAGTATCTCCAAGGTATGCAAACTACATTCATCAAAGCTGTGGCAATAAGAGTTCAAGAACTGATTCCAAGCCGTCATCACAGCCCAAGCAATCTACCACCCCGGCACATATGCCCTCATGATCACCTCGCCCCTCAACGCCTTCCTCAACTGGCTCCTCATCTACAAGTTCGGCATGGGCCTAGACGGGGCCCCCATCGCGACGGGCATCTCGTACTGGCTCTCCTTCCTGTACCTCGTGGGCTACACCGTCTTCGTCCAAGGAAAGGAATGCTGGGGCGGGCTCGATCTGCGCCGCGCCGCTACGACGAACGTAGCCCCCTTCGCCCGGCTCGCGCTGCTGGGCGTTGTCCACGTCGGCACCGAGTGGTGGGCCTTCGAGATCGTGGCCCTGGCCGCGGGCCGCCTGGGCGCGCTCCCGCTCGCGGCGCAGTCGGTCCTCATGACGGCCGACCAGATCATCAACACGATCCCCTTTGGTTTGGGCGTGGCCGAGTCCGCGCGCCTCGGCAACCTGCTGGGCGCCGAGGACCCGCACGGGGCGCGGCGCTCGGCCCACTGCGCGGCCATCCTGTCGGTGCTGTTCGGGACCGCGATCCTGGCCGTGCTGATGGGGACGCGCAACGTCGTCGGCGGGCTGTTCAACGACGACCCCCGCGTTGTCGGGCTGGTGGCCGACGTGATCCCCTACGTCGCACTGTTCCAGATTGCGGACGGGCTCAACGGCAGCTGCGGCGGCGCGCTGAGGGGGATGGGCCGGCAGTGGGTCGGCGCGCTCGTGAACTGCGTGAGTTACTACGCGGGCGCGCTGCCGGGCGGGATCTGGCTCGCGTTCCGCGGGGGTTGGGGTCTCGCGGGGCTGTGGATGGGGCAGCTTGTGGCGTTGAGCTTGGTCGGGGTGCTGGAGTGGGTGATTGTGGGTGTGAGCAACTGGGAGGGGGAGGTGAGGAAGGCGGTGGAGAGGTTGGATCACGATGAGGTGGAGGTGGCGGATGATGATGAGGAGTGTTGAGTTGAGGTTCGCTACACTGCTAGAGTTAGATGCACTAGAGATAATTACTTTAGATGCCTTCAATACGAAGGTAATTGTTTCCTGGATAAACACCAATCGATTAAGCTATGTACACTTTCCTCCGAGGTGATGATTCTCCATTGTAGCTTTGACATACTTCAAGGCCGTGCTCGTACCACAGAGTCGGGAATTGGACAGCTGAGGTGAGAATAAACTTTCACTCCCTTGAAACATCATAGCCCCTGGGGTCTGGGGGTGTGAACAGGGCGAGATCCGGCTTCGAGGGGCAAGTGCCGAGGTCGCTTATCGCCTTGAAGCGTATGATGATGCACGATGCACGATGCAACATGGATACTCCGTACATACTTCCTGCATGAATCGGAAGATTCTAGACCCCAGAGATAACGATGACGTTGCATAGCTCTGGTTGGTATTGGTCGAGATAAGGAGGAAAGATAAGGGTGCGTACATTACCCGTTTGGGAATCGACCGGCATCAGTGGAGCGTGGGGTCCCTGGTTCCGGGGATGGGGGGGGAGATGATGCGGCCCAGCTGCCGTATCTCTGGGCCGGCAATGCTACTTGATTGGGCCATTGATAAGGATCACCCTACTCAATCAGATATCGTTCATGCAAGGTACTGGAGGGCGTATCACATCACACAAATTCGTGTGTAAAATGCACTCGGGAAATTATATGACGCATCTAAGGTATCGGCGATTCTGTATTGCACGCATGATGAACAGGGGACGGTTTTCTTCCTATTACCGGACCAGGTAAAATAGGTCCTGTGCTCATAATCGATTGCAAAGAAACATCTCCTTTTATTTCTTGGAACCCAAGGCCCTGCATCATCTTGTGAAGTCGTGTTTTACGGAGCTGGTGACGCTACCGAGTACTCGACCCCGGCATGATGGCGGATATGGAAAAGCAAAAGGAAAAGGAAAAGGGCCTCGATGTGGCAGGCATATCTAAGGAGCCTGGAACCAACGGCCACAACCATCTAATTGCGGACGAGGTCGTGTTCGTGGGCGAAGCTGGCTTCAAGCTCTTTCCTCAGCCCGTTCGCGGCGACGAGCTTGATCCCTTGAACTGGTCGTTCGCCCGAAAACATATTGTCCTCGCCATAGTCATGGCCTTGTACGCTTCATACCTTCATCCCTACCTACTCCTACTACCAGGTTCACTGACTTTGTCCGTCCCCTTACACAGGTATTTCATGTTCACGTACATCACCACCACGACCGTCCCTCCTTCCCGGAACTGCAGGACCTCTACGGCGCCACGCTCGAGCAGGTCAACTGGACCGTCGCCATCCCCGCCCTGGGCCTGTCGCTCGGCCCCCTGCTCTGGGCCTCCCCGGCCGACATCATCGGCCGCCGCCTCATCCTGCTGCTGGGCACGCTCATGGCCCTGGCCGCGACCGTCGGCGCCGCCCTCGCGCCGACGTACCCGTCCTACATGGCGGCCCGCTTCTTCCAGGGCCTTGGTGTTAGCCCGGCCGCCAACGTCGGGCTCGCCGTTATTAACGATCTGTTCTTCGAGCACGAGCGGGGGCGCAAGGTCGGGCTGTGGGTCCTCGCCATCGACCTCGGCCTCCTGGCGGGGCCCCTCGTCGGCGGCTTCGTCGACCTTGCTGGCCCCGCGTGGATCCAGTGGTTGTCGGCTATCCTGTTTGGCGTCATCCTGGTCGCTGAGCTCGCCTTCCTGCCGGAGACGCTGTATCCTCGGGATCTTATGTCCTCCTCGTCGTCGTCTGACACCCACACAGCAGCGGGTCGTACAGACTTGACCGAGAAGCCGGCAGAATGTATTAGCCCCACGACTTCTTTCAAGCGGACCAGGGAGCTGCAGTTCGTCAATGTGGTGCCGGTCCCGGGAGTCCGGCATCCGGCGCTCTACGACACTGTCATCCGGTTTGGCAAGACTTTCAAGTACGCCGTGGTCCCTATTTCGGTCATCACGTACTGCTTTGCCTGGTACTGGTGGGTGTTGTCCGTGGTCACGCTGGTGCCTGTAGCCTATGCCAATTACAATCCCCAAATTCAGGGGTAAGTTCCGTCTTCGTTGCCCCACCCCCCCCCCCACGATGGACTCGCGTTGCACTAGGGAAACTGATCGCAAAACTTTATAGCCTGTTATTCATTGGACTGATCGTCGGCACGCTGTTCTCGGAGATATTCTGCTCCGGGCGTCTGAGCGATTGGATCGTCGTCAAGCTGGCCCATCGCAATGCGGGTGTTAAAACGCCCGAGATGCGCTTGTGGCTCGTCTACCCAGCGGCGCTCCTTACGGCCGTCGGTCTGATTGTCTGGGGAGTCAGTATTGATCGCGGCTATCACTGGATGGTTGGACAAGTCGCCTTTGCACTCTGTAAGGACATTTCTTATCCCCCTTGCCTCAAAACCCAACTTTACTAACACATATATGTCCAATAAAAAGTCGGCGCCGGCATCCAAATCGGAAACACGGCCGTCTGCTCGTACGTCGTCGACGCCTACCCGATGCAGAGCATGGCCGTCATGACCTTCTACGCCGTCATGCTCAACATGTCAGCCTTCGTCGACCCGTTCTTCATCGTCCCGTGGGTGGACACGGCGGGCTTCGCCTGGACGATGGCCGGCCACGCGATGATAACGGTCTTCTTCTGCGTGCCGGCCATGGCCTTGCTGCACTGGTATGGCGGCCGGATACGGGCAAAGAACGGGGTCCCGGGTTGGGTGAATCCGGAGTTCAGTAAGGTGCTCCCGGTGGTGTAGCGAGCACTTTCTTTGGGTGGCCGGATACGCAAGATTAGGATTGGGACAAAATAAAAGTTCAATGTGACTAGTGTAGAGCGGTCATAACAAAATGAAATTACATAACATATGTCTGGGTCAACTCCCGAAGAGATTTTTCTGATACTACTAGGTAGAATTCATAATGAAGAGGTCACCGGCTTTGTCGGCGAGACAGGTCAATTTTCAGATAGGGATAGCCGGGCAGTTGCTGGTCCTCGCATCCGCTGCCGATCCTGGGGAGGTCAGCCGCGAGGGTGACACCAGCATGGTGGGGTGGATCTTGGGCTTGCCAACACCAAACCACCTCCAAGAGGGAAGGGGTGCTAATGGCTCCGGGAGCCACGATCACGAGCTTCCTCGCCTCCACACTCAGGGACCCTACAGCTGCCTCCGAAGAGAACAGCGGGTTGGGTCAGGGGAGTTAATGTTGTGCCAGTCCATCACCTCTGCTGCTGCTGCAAACTCATCAGCGTTTCGCTGGGAGATGATATACGGACGAGCCTCTCCAGGAGTATGGAGATATCTACCTTTTTCGTAAAAGGCATGATGTCATTTGTAGACCTTCTCGGCGTGTTTTGCGAATCCCACCCAGGTCTCTGAGGCCGACGGTATGTCATTATGTTAGTAGAAGAGCCACCGCCCACTACCCCCGTCAGTAGCGATGAGGAGCATCCGATCCGCGTAGTCCGGCGCCTTCTTTGTCATGTAGATGATGTTGGTCTTGCTGTCCTGGGCGAGATGGGACAAGAAGCAGGCTGAGTACTCGATGGTCATCATCTGGTTGTTGACCCCGCCCCCGATCTCCAAGATCGACAGCTCTGGGCCCGTGTGGGCGAGCCTGGTGCTACGACTTAGTTAACCCAAGTTCTATCATTAGTCTTTCATTGACGAGTTCAGATGTGCCTGCGGGTGCTTACCTCCAGCAATAATCACATCAGAAGCGCGTTCTTTGTGCGTATTCAGGAGCTTGCTTAATCGTGCGATGGGTGCATATCTCCGTGGCCTGTCGGGCTTCGATCGATCCTGAGTCTGATGTTGCTTCGTTTTTGCCTGCGTGGCTGCCCGAAACCATGCCCATTGGCAGAAGGCTTTGCATTTGCACTTGCTTTGTACCCATCAAGGAGGAAACATAAAAGTCAGGCTCTAATCCCAAAAAGGGGTAATTATGCGAATGTGGAAACTCGACCTACTCCGGGCCGTCCTCTTCATTCCGGTGAACTGGGCCTCTCAGGAGCGACTGCCCTCTTGGCTGCCTCTCTACCTCGAACCTTGAACGAGCGGCGTGATTGGAACCGCTTATTCTCGGGGAAGAGCTTGGCGGTGAGATATCTGTACCGCACTGTGCAGTGCTTACGGACAGTAGTATTTAACTGCAGGCAGCAAGTCTGAGCTGTTCACGTTGGAAGTTGTTACGGTTTAATTCATCGTACCCCTTATTTCGTTTCTGCCTATTTGCTTTTGTCTATGTCTTACGTTTCGCCGGCCCGCGGTGAACATGACGGTGGTCGACGCAAAGTCAATAATGATTTAGGCAAAATTCCAGGGTGACAACATCTAACACTGGGCGTAAGATGATTATACAATGCAGATATTTACGTAAAATATAGTATAATACAGGTACGTAAGATGTAATGCAGGCAATTAATATATGGTGCAGATCCGGGAGCCGCAGATCCGGAAGCCCCGCAACGCCCGAACCGTATATTCTGACCACCATTCCGACTCTTCCTTGTAATCGGTAGATGGATAATTGTGCCGCACAATGACGACATCGCTCTCCAGATTGGAAGAGCCTTAGTCAGCCTTACGGTCAGATGGGTTCTACAGAAGCTCATGTTGCGCGTGCGGTTTGGTGGCCTCTTCTTCTCCGCGGTGACGAGAGAGTGATAAAACGCGAGGGCCTTGCTGATGTGATCCGGCTGTGGAGTTGCGTAACACGTCTGAGTTCTTGGTCCGATGGGGTGTGACGGCCGTAACCGACGAGGCTACACCACCTTCACCGTGCCCAACCTGCCGTGTTGGATTCACCTTCTTGATCTGTCAAAAGGCGGAGAGTTATTCAGTTCTCTTGCGTAAAACCTCCACAGCATCGACGCAATAAGCCACAGGATGACTGCGATTGCCATCCGGATAGGGGGGAAATGAGGAAAATCTGTCGGCAGTACGCAGTAAGATGAGTGTGATTCCAAGTCATCTTGGAAGAGAGCAAAGGGAAGAGAGGGCATTGCGATTTCGTTCTACTTAGGAGTCCTACTTGGGATCGGGACGACTACACCAACGTATTTGCCTATATAAAGGCCTCGAGCCGCCGGGGAAAAAGACAGACTTTGCTCGACACAAACAGCATCACATTCCAATCCATCCATCTTCTGTCTATCACAACTCTACCAACAAAACCAAAAACCACTATCCCTCGTACAAAAACCCAACCGCCACAATGCAATTCACTTGTAAGTCTCCCTCCACTCTCCACCACCAGACACCATCACACTGAGAACCAGACTGACCCGACCCCCCTCTCCCCAGCCGGACTCCTCGCCCTGGGCGCCCTCCCCCTACTCGTCCTGGGCGTGCCCGCGGGCTGCCCCTCCGGTCAGGTCATGTGCGGCGACGGCAAGTGCTACGACGCCACGTACGGCTGCACCCCCTCCCAGCGCGACGTCCTGTCCGGCGGCTGCCCTGACGGTCAGATCATGTGTGGTGACAACAAGTGCTACGATGAGCGCTACGGCTGCCAGGGCAAGCGTTCAGTCGAGTCTGGTGGCTGTCCCGATGGCCAGATCATGTGCGGCGACAACAAGTGCTACGATGAGCGCTACGGCTGCCAGGGCAAGCGTTCAGTCGAGTCTGGTGGCTGCCCCGATGGCCAGATCATGTGCGGCGACAACAAGTGCTACGACGAGCGCTACGGCTGCGTCTAAACGTGTGAAGAGAAGCCGGCCACCGAGGAAGTTCGCCGCGCGTCAGGACTGCCCCGCGGATCAGGCCTTGTGCCAGGACGAGGCTGCGCCGGCCAATAAGCCCCACCGGGCTACAAATCGATCATCTCGACGGTGGGGGAGTTTTGGGAGAGATCAAGACTGGAGAAAAGGGTGGAGGGGAGAGGATATCAGCTTTGGGCTGGCAGCAAGGGCGATGTTAGCTTCATTCAACATGTGGCATGTTTAACTTGGTTGCCAACCGCCACCGAGGTCCTCTTCGTGTACATAGCCTCTAAGTTCTTTGAGTAAATACACACCACGATCACTACTATTCACACTCTACTTGTCCGATGACTCTGCACCCCTTTAAGGGCGTTTATTAGCGAATAGAGTGACCGTTGTTTAGACTTATGCGATTACTGGATCTGCAACTTTAATTTGCGAGGAAGTAAGCTAACGTCAAGACGGTGCTTGACGATTGTCTTGGGCGTTGTGGGGCACCATATGGAAGCAATGACTTACTTCCCTGAGACGATTCTGTGCTGATACGGGTAGACTGAACAAGACAGGAGAAACCAAGGAGATGCCTGAGCAGTATACAGGGAAGTCGTTCGTTGTTAGACAGTAGCTGATGAGCTACACTGCTCGACCCAGCATACCAACGTTTCTGCTGCGTGGTTTATGGAGTCCTTCATATAACGATATTCCCGGCAGTTCTGATTGACCCAGACATGATGCCGGATGCAGCAGCCGAAGATAGGATGAAGCGTTCTGCAAGCTCAATACGTACTTTTTTAATCTTTTTCTTTCGAACAATTCACACTATTATAGAAATAAACCACTGCTTTTACACAAACCATGCTACGTACTATTTCGCAGCGGATAGCCATGAGTTTTAGTGTCGCGTTGTGTCCAGAAAGGCGAACTTGCAATACTGGGATTGACGTCAGAGACCAAACTCCTTTGCGCGACGTCGACCGTGACACCACCAACTTAAGCTGCAAAGCAAAAGGGGGAATAATGACTGACTGCATCAAACTCGCTAGCAGAGGCGCCCTAAGTCAGTCGCAAGGGGCGCACTCTTGCAGCGTACCCCGGATTGGGGCTCATATGCCGCTGCTGTCGCACGACGTCGGCTCATGATGAGCAACCATGTGGGTCGGATCTTGGATGTTAACAATCCTCCAACAATCCCACCTTCTTCGAGATCTAGGGTAGTGTGTGAGGGGTTGACAACCTAGGTATTGTATGGCTACCTGGAATGTTAGTGCTCTAGTGCTCTTGAGTTGATGTCGGTGAGTTGGCGAGTTGGCGCGGTCACTGTCATCATACCTAATCGTCCGTTCAATTGTGCGACATGACAGATGGTTTGCTAAACCGCCTGAAAGTCGCGCCCCAATCAGATTTAGGGGGTCCCCTCCAAAGCTGCCGGAACAGGTAAGAGCTAAGAAGGACCCTGGCGATCTTCTGCAAGGATGAAGCAATAGTAAGCCTGCAAGCCACAATCAATCAATCTGCAACGAAACGACTTGACTCCCGGGTGTTCGTAGGATTACTAACCTGTTGTTTCGGCTCATGCGATACACGGCTCGCAGATGTTCATTCCTCCTGGTCGATGATCGAATCCAATCGAGCCGATGACCCGGTATGCGGTTGCGTCCCGTTGCGCCTGTTACGCCCAAAGCCCTATTGCTTTGCGCCTGACCAATGCGTCGGAACCTTCGGGGCCCTGTCAGGGCTGCTTTTTGGGCGGCGTAGGGTTGCATCGCGGCATGTGCTAATGACCTGAGATGACGGCTTAGTCCGCTTGTAGTTTAGTCGGCTGGCTTAGCACAGGGGACCCTGAAGCTTGGTTAATGAGATCCGACGATGCCGCCTTCTTTGTTGAGCTCCTTTTCTCATTTCGGCTTTTTCTTTCCATTCTTCTGTTTACTTGATGTTTCCGCTTGGCTTGGGGCATTTGTCATCGTCATCCTACCTAATCATATGCACATTATCGTCATTGCTCGTATTTGCTTGTTACTCAGCCCTACAAGGTGACGAAGAGACCACTTTCTTCCAACCTCAAACATCGATACCCAGAGACTTTGCCTTTGCTTGGACCATCTGCGCTTTCGGCCGGGGTAGTAGCTGAGATATATACGCATTCTCGCAGACTGCCAGTGCCGCGCGCAGACGACATATCATGCCTTGGGCTACCAACCCCTTCTTCAGCCGCCAGGAGCAGCCGCAAGAAGTGGCCAGTGAAAGTGACGTGGACCCAGAGGCAGCCTCGCAAGCCCAGGATGTCGTTTCCGATCCGAGTGATGCCCGGGTCGGCTTCCAGGAGCCCAGCACCAAGCTCACGGGATACCAAATATTCTACATCTTCGGGCTCGATGGCGTCGGCGCATTCATTCTCTCGGGTGGCATCAACTTCGCCATCGCCTATGGTAAGTCGCACCGCACCACATCATGACCCCCACCAGAAACATACGTTACATAACATACTTACTCACACTCTTCTCAGCCATGTACACGACGCAGCACTACACGCCCAGCAACATGATCAGGCTCTTCCAGCTGCCCAACACCCTCGCCGGCGACATGGCCGTGACCATCTTCATCCAGTGCATCATCACGTGGCTGGTGGAGCTGATCCTGGTGAACCGCGACCTGAAGAGCGGCGGCGTGCAGGCCATCGGCTTCCTGCCCGAGCCCACGAGCCGGCTGGTGCGCTGGTACATGTTCCTGGACCGGACCGAGGACACGCACGAGGTCGGCGGCCTCAAGCACTGGGCCAGCTTCTTGGCGTCGCAGGTGTTGCGCGCCCTCATCTCGACGGTGCCGTGTTTCGTCCTGCTCTTCGGCCCCAGCATCGGCTTTCTTACTCTTGTCGGTACCCCCATCCCCTGGGGCCCTGTCCAGGACTGGACCTACGCCACCAAGTGGGCGCCCCAGGTCTTCAAGCTGCTGCTCGGCGGCGTCTTGTCGTTGCTGACGGGCCCCGCCTTCGCGGCCTTCTGGCTGGTGCGCTGTGGCTGGGCGCTCAAGAAGAACGAGGCGCGCTACGGACAATCATGATGACGATGATGATGTCTTTCTCTCTCGCATTGCTCTGATTGGTTTTTGGATTGATTTGTTCATTCATTCATTCATTCAATGATACCCCCACTCGCTTTGCATTCGTTTCCAAGATGGCGGCGTTTTCTTGCGGTTAATAATGTTGCATCCATGGATAGACAGACAGGCAGAAGCAGGCGCGCACGCATTGGAGTTTTTTCCCGGGACGACGACACTCACGATTGCATTGCATAGAACCTTTAGACTTCGTACCTCACTTTTAATGTTAGAATAATAGACAGGCCTGTTGATACTCACAGAACACTCTACGCACCAGCGACGTCGAGGTCTTTTGCACTTCCCAGAACTGCCACACATATAAGGTCTGTCCGGCCTCTGCCGCCTGCGGAACACCTTGGCCATAGATCGGATTCTGCTGGCAGAACTTGACTTGCTGACGACTCGTCGATACGTTGACCAACCTGAGACTGGTTTGTCAAGATAACCAGACCGCCGATGTGCTGAAGCCCCCTTGGTCTAGTGCCACCATGAGAGGAAAACTCTTGTAATGATGTAAATGCCTAGGGGGGTCCTCTTCACCCAATGCCTGCCACGTTGCAGTTGTTATGTACTTACTGCCTTGAATCTCGCCGATCTCAGATTCATCCTGAGATGACATGGGAGATCGACTGTTCCTGTATTCTGTCAGCCAATCGGCAAATACCGCATTTACTGAGACACACCCATGCTACATGTAGTGTTACCTGTAATCAGAGTCGATATCCGAGTCATGTCAAAATCTCCAAACATGCCCCGAAAGTCTTCCCCTTCCCGAAAATATTTGATTTGCAAAAGAATGTTTACTATGTTGGCAGTTGCTAAGGAATTGATATCACGATGATTATTTGGTGTTCCAAGCCGAGCCCCCCCAAGTTTTGGTGAGGGGACCCAAATGCGCTGCCTGCCAAAACCCACTGTTTCGACTGCGACCTTGAGTGCCCGCTGGTATAAGGACATAGAACATAAGAAGCGAGCGACTGTATTAAGTCGTATTGTGTTGTATTGACAGATCTGTTCATTTCTGTATGATCTTTTGGCAAAATCTGGCTTGGCAACGGGGGGGGGATGAATTACGAAGGGAGACAAGCAATCTATCTGCGGGTAATTGGCTGGAGCCGCACTCCCCGGCGGGCATGGGTTAGCGCCATCCACAGGTGTCCTTGGCGTCGCAGCAACTAATTTTCCCGCCAACGGGCTGCAACGTCTGACTCTCTGGCCGCTGTCAGTTTCCAGTTTCCTGTCAATCTGACATTCATCCCCCACGCCCCATCGTTCTAGCCGCATCCCAACTGTCGGTAGTTGATCGAACTCCCCTTGCGCGGATGGCCCTCCGCTTCCGATCGCTTCATATCGTACAGGTTTCGATTTGAAAATGTCATTCGACATCCACCATTGGCCCCCCCCTGGACATTTCGATCGCCATGGGCCACGACCAAGAACAAGGCATGCGGCCCGACCCTAGCTGATGCAGATATATATATTATGTCGCGATGGCGCACCTCCACGAGCCGAGAGACTTCAAGCCCACCGATCTAGCCTCGAGCCCGACTTCTCCCCCGACACTCCTTGAAAAAAACCCTCGCTCGACGAACCCCAACGATCCCGACACCATGAAGCTGATGCTCGGTTCTCTCGCCCTAGCCGGCTCCGTCCTGGCCGCGGGCCGAACCTCGGCGCCCTCGGGCTGCATCACGGTCGCCAAGAGCGGCGGCCAATACAGCACGATCCAAGCCGCCGTCAACGCGCTGCCCGGCGCGTCGTCCAGCCGCTGCATCTTCATCCAGCCGGGCACCTACACCGAGCAGGTCCTGGTGGACACGTCCAAGGGCGCCGGCATCACGTTCTACGGCTACACGGACGCCACGTCGGGCCACGCGGGCAACAAGGTGACCATCACGTCGAGCAGAGCCAGGCCGACGGCCTGACCAACGACGAGACGGCGACCCTGCGCGTCAAGGCCGCCGACTTCAAGATGTACAATATCAATGTGAATAATGGCCACGGCAGCGGCAGCCAGGCCGTCGCGCTCTCGGCGTACGCCGACAGCGGCTACTACGGCTGCGCCTTCACGGGCTTCCAGGACACCCTCCTCACGCAGTCGGGCCGCCAGCTCTACGCCAAGTGCTTGATCCAGGGCGCCACCGACTTCGTCTTCGGCCAGCAGTCCTTCGCCTGGTTCGAGAAGAGCGACATCCGCGTCCTCTCGGCCAACTTGGGCTACATAACCGGTACGCCATTTTTGCTTTGGTTTCATTTCTTTGCCTCCTATCTCTTAGCTTTGAAAACAGTTTTCCTCTTCAAACAATGATACTAACACATTATTGTTTTCCTACCTCTAGCCAACGGCGCCTCCAAGTCGGGCGCCTCCGAGTACGTCTTCAACAACTGTAACGTCGCAGCGGCCGCGGGCAACTCGGTCCCCAACGGCGCGTACTACCTGGGCCGCCCCTGGGGCGCCTACGCGCAGGTGGTCTTCCAGAAGACGGCGCTCGGCGCGGTCGTCAACCCGGCCGGGTGGAGCGTCTGGAACAAGGGCGACGAGCGCACCGGCGGCGTCATGTTCGGCGAGGTCGGCAACACGGGCGCGGGTGCTTCTGGCTCCCGCGCGAGCTTTGCGAAGAAGCTGGGGAAAGAGGTGGACATTGCGTCTATTTTGGGCAGTGGGTATACGGGCAAGGGGTACTACGATGCGGCTTATATGTAAAAGAAAAAGGGCATTTCGGGCGTGTTGATGGGTACGGTTAGGAATAATTGCCCCATGGTGGACATCCATGTCGTCTTTAGACGCCGGTTTGCACATTATGTGTGGTCATTACCATTATTGCATGTGATGCCATGGAACAACACCAGAGACGTCTGTGTTTCTTATCTTGACTTTGTTCTAAGCAGTCCACCTTTTCCCCATCATCAGCATCGGTGATATACACGACACATCAATCATATGCTATGTGTCTACAGTGTATGTATGACCCTGTGGCCAGTCCGGGACGTTCGACGGCTGGTAAGCAATCCTTCCCAACTCGCAACATCCCTCCGCGTACACAAAAAGAAAAGATAAACCACGACACGCCACAGACAAGTCGTCCCAGGAGATCGTGGCTGAAGTGGCCACCGCTGAGAATTGATTGTCCAGATTTCTGTTTGATCATGCTTCGGAAAGCCGAGCGCGCATTAGGGGGGCTCGAGAGTAGATGGCGTTTGATGATAGATCGACGCGTGCGAAGGCTCAGCAGCAGTCCACCGCATTGGGGTGGAAGAGGCCAGGACATGACCATACTCTGCACCACTGGCGATAGGAATCAAATTTTCGGCAAGTACGTATATTCGCCTGATGTCTCCTTATCGGCTCACCAATCACAACTTAAGGCCCGGGCCTGGGTAAGCGGCATTATGTTTCGATTAGGGGCTAGATCCTGCAAGAAGGCGAGACGTGCTATCAACGTCGAATGTGATTCAGGAAGGGTGGTAGATAGCAAACACGCAGCCACTGAGCCATTCTGTCTGTCACTCTATATAACTTGAAATGACCAGGTAGAGGACGCTGCATGTCCGTCGGATGAGGGTTTTCTCATTTCAATAAGCCGCCCAGCATTGGTCTTCGTATGACAACAGATGTCTGTTCCCGTCTCCCGTCGTTCTTTGCATATAACCCCTCCTGTGCCAGCCATGCCGATCCTGACAAGAGACACGATCCGTGTTCCACGCATCATATCTCAATCTACCCTTCAAATCTAGATGGCCGAAGTGGTCCGGTCGCCGTAGCGGGAATCTTAGGCCGGAGGCCCACCAGCATTGACGCGAGATGCCGTCCGGATCATGTACGCTGCCGTTGCCATCGGATGCGGGACTACGGAGATCGAGGAGCGACCCCAAGGCCCCAACGACCAGAACCATTACGCAATCGAGGCAGTGAGGTCGGTCTGATCAATGGGGGTGGCAGTCATCCATAAGTAGGGAGTATTCCCCTCTCTAGCCAGACTCCGGGTTTTCTTCTCTTTCTCCATCACTTTCACCACCGCATCTAAGACCACTGTTCAACTTCACAACTACCAATCCACTTACAAAACCTTCATTCACACACACAACCCCTCTCTCCAAACACCCAAAATGCCCAGCGGCAAGTCCAGTGGTGGAGGTGGCGGCAAGGGCACCCCTATGACTCCGTCCGCCGCATCCGGCATTCAGGCCGGCCAGGTAAGATATAAGATGTCCCCCTTTACTCGCTGTAACATGTGACTGATGTAGGAAACAGGCCAAGTCCGGCGGCGATATGAGCTCTGGCGGATTCGCCGCTCGCGCCCAGGCCGCGGGAGCCCGTAACGAGAATACGGGGCACCAGTCCTATGGGCACTCCCAGAATCAGGGTGGTGGTGGTGATGGCAGGAAGTGAGACTTTGTTGGAACTAAACGAGACTACAACAGACAGTCGCTGCTAAGCATACAGTGCAGAGTTGAATTGGTCGGGACCAGTATCAGGGGCCAGGAGGCACATTCATTATATGTGACCCCGGAGCATTGAGTGCTTTGGGAAATGAGCAGATACCATTCTAGTCACTCTTTACCTATCAGTTGAGACGAGCAACACTTGCATACTGTGTCACCCACAGAGAAAACTGCGTGTAGGTGAGAGCACAATGCGGTAGTACATATAAACATACTAGAACTGCATTCATGAAACGTCCTGTGAACAATTTCCCCTGTATCTTCCTAAAGCTAGGGTAGTGTGATGGTAGACTACTCTGCTAGGTTACCTGCGGGGCTAGTTTGAAGATCTCTTGCTCGATGGCCTCCCCCAAGGACTTGGTCGAACCTTTGCCGCCCATATCAGCCGTGATGACATCCGGTTCCGAGCGGCTGAGGACGTTCTCGATGGCCTTGAGCATGGCGGCCGCGGCCTCTGCATAGCCGAAATGCTCCAGCATCATCTGGCCCGCCCAGATCATGCCGACGGGGTTCGCGATCCCCTTGCCGAAAATATCGGGCGCGCTGCCGTGGACGGGCTCGAACAGGCTGGGGAACTCGCCGCCAGGGTTCAGGTTGGCCGAGGGCGCGATGCCGATGGTGCCGGTGCAGGCGGGGCCCAGGTCCGAGAGGATGTCGCCGAACAGGTTGCTGCCGACAACAACATCAAACATGTCGGGCCGCTGCACGAAGTGCGCCGTCAGGATGTCGATGTGGTACTTTTCCACGCGCACGTCGGGGTACCCCGCCGCCATCGCGGCCACGCGCTCGTCCCAGTACGGCATCGTGATGGAGATGCCGTTGCTCTTGGTCGCGCTCGTGAGCCGGCGCCGGGGCCGGCTCTGGGCGAGGTCGAAGGCGTAGCGCAGGACGCGGTCGACGCCCATGCGGGTCATGACGGTCTCCTGCACGACGGTCTCGCGGTCGGTCCCTTCGAAGATCTTGCCGCCAAAAATCTAGAATACTCCCCCTCGGTGTTCTCGCGCACGACCCAGAAGTCGATGTCGCCCGGCTTGCGGCCGGCGAGCGGGCTCGGCACCCCCGGCATCAGCCGGCAGGGGCGCAGGTTGACGTACTGGTCGAACTCGCGGCGGAACTTGAGCAGCGAGCCCCACAGGCTGACGTGGTCGGGGACCTGGGCCGGCATGCCGACGGCGCCGAAGTAGAGGGCGTCGAAGCGACCCAGCATCGCCTTCCAGTCCGCCGGCAGCATGTCGCCGTGCTGTGCGTAGTAGGCGCAGCTGGCGAAGTCGAACTCCTCGAACTCCAGCTCGAGGCGGAAGGCCTTGGCGGCCGCCTGGAGGCAGCGGACGCCCTGCGGCATGACCTCGGTGCCGATGCCGTCGCCGGGGATGACGGCGATCTTGAGTGGTTTGTTAGGTGCCATATTATTGGAAAGTCTAGTACCAAATCTTGTATTATCTGGGGAAGTTGGGGCGGAAAGCCGGCTCGCGGAGTTGCGTGGTTTTTACAGTATTTCTCCATCTCCATGCGTGATTACTTAACATACGCGGAGATCGTTCTCGGTTGGGGTTCAACCATTGCCGACCGGGCTTCTCCGCAATCGCAGGTGACGTCGGAGGTGGGAGCACCAAAGCCAACGCCCACCCTCCGAGTTTCCGAACTGCCGAGCTCACAGCTAGCTATTGTTTCGTCAATCCTGTACCCGACGTGGTGCATATGAGGGGAAGGGGAAAGAACCCGATTTGTAGTTGCGACAGATAAGAATGCGACATTCTCCTTTCTGATCCAGCCATAGCTCAGGGCTCTTCCCCCAACTTACTTAATTTAGCACCGTGGCACTCGGGTACTCCGTAGAGAGCCAGGGAAACCCTGGGGCATTGACAGCGTGACAGCATTATGTAGCAGGTGCCACTATCCCCCTGAGCGCGAATTACATCAAAAGAAGTGGAGTACCCTTTTTTAACCAATAACGCAGCGTGCATCCTGCTCAAAAAGGCTGGGAGACGCCAGCACGTAGCACCTAGTGAACTGTGCGACCAATCAACTCACATAGATTCTGGCCCCCGGGATAGGGCGCTACGTAGATTAGTTGGTGGGTTCAATGGTTCCCGTTAAACTGGCCTAGGTTAAGCGGGAGGGAGGAAAAGAAAGAAAAAGCAGCAAAACAAAAATAGCATTCAATGCAGGGACCAATGCAGGGGCTAGAGACGGGCGCAAAGAAATCTTAGATTTTCCATGGAGGTTCTGCCTTTCTCAATGATTCTCCGCCTTCACATACCCCTTTTCCATCTCCTCATTCCCGTCCCTTGTTTGCTGTATTGTAGTTAAACCCATTCATTGAAGCGAGCCTACCAATAGAAAGAGAGTACTCGCCCATTCGCTCACCTTACCCATACACACCACCACTTTCCGTCCGCAGTGCTGCGGCATGTACTTTCCCAATACCACCTGGACGCGTCTATTCTTAGCCGTCGCTTTTATACAAGCCCTATTGGCCCTGGGTATCGAAGAGTTAGTCCCATCTAGGCCATCCCCCTCCCCCAGCAACATGGAATAGGTAATACTGACAATACGGTGCAGCTATGTCTTCGCGACGGTCGAGGGTGGCCTCGACCCGGCCGCCTATCAGATCGCCTCTGGCCACACGGTGCCCATGTACTTTTCGCTCTTCATTTTTGCCTATGTGTACGAGCTCGTCATGGTTTACGATGCGCTGCGCTTGAACAGCATGATCCAGCTGGTGGGGCTCTGCATCTACAACTTCCTCCTGCTGCTCTACACCGCGGTCCAGCCGCAGCACGTCAAGAAGGCCCTGATCCTGCTCACCGAGTCTCTCGTCATGGGCGTGAAGCCCATCCTGCCGCCCGAGTACCACACGTGGGAGCGCATAAGCGTCGCGCTGATAGCCGTCATCGTGGTGCAAGTGGTCGCGACGGCAGCTCTGGCCTTCCTCACCTACAAGCTGCACTTCGAATTCGCCTGGGTCGTGTACAAGGTCATCCATGCCGACTTGTACATGAAGCGGCGGCTGCTCAACTTTGAGGTCAGTCCTTCAGGCCCCCTCCCTCTTCTATCATTTTTGCTGCGTACCCTGCAAAACCTAGCACGAGATATCCTAACGTGGTGGCATTCATTGCAGATCTACATGGCCTTGATCAAGTTTGACTTCTTTTTCCTTCTGGGCTTCCTTGTCCAAATTGTCACGATCATGGCTAACCATAAGGATCCCGAGTTTGGGCTCACTATCGCCGGCATCTTCGTTGCCTTTGCCGTGATGTGCCTGGCGATCTACTGCGCCATGCAAGAGAACAAGCCGGGCTCCATAGCCATCATCGTAAGTTCCCCGCCGGCGACACCCCCTTCTTCGCTGCTCGGACTAAAACCTCGACAGGCTGCCTATACGGGTGCTGCGGCCTACCTGAGCTACAAGCTGTCGGTCCTGTACAACGCTATCCGGTACAACTCGATAGACTTCAACTCGGACCTGTACAACACGACCAACTACCTGCTGATCGCATTCGCCGCTATTACTCTCGCCATGATGATCTGCACCATCGTCATGGCCATCGTGTGCATGGCCAACTTCGACAAGGGGCTCAGGACCTACACTATGCGGCAACAGAAGGCCCCGGACGAGGATATCCATCTACATCACGCACAGAATTATTCGTACAGACCGTCTTCGAGGTTGGATCTCGCCGACTAGAAGCTGCTTTCCACCCATTGCCTCTTCGTCTGGGCGACGGAGAACGTGTAATATTGAGACATCCATGGCAAAGTGGTAATATAATATACAGCTTCACAACGGGCGCCGGCGACCTGTTAATCCTTAATCATCTCGATCTCATCCAAGTGCTCTTGGGCGAGGGCCGTCCTCTCCAATCGGCCTGTGACTACTTCAAGCATGTGGCATTATCATATAGGCCACAATAACGCGAGCCTGTTTCCAGTCGAGGGGCCGCCATCGTCGTCCATGGCACGACCCCCCGCCCCCGACCACATACATGAAACACTGAGGGCCTTCAAGCGAAGAGTCGTGCTATTGCTGAACTGCGAAGCGGTGAATTCAGACCCGTCGCGGAGGTGCAGCCTCACAGAGTAAGCGGGGAGAGCAGCTGTATCCACGAACAAACCTTAGCTTTGGTTAGTGGGCTATGACAGGGAGCTTTGCCTCTGCCATCTCTACAATTGAGGCTCTAAGCAAATAAGGTGACCGGTGATAGGCCCTCTGCCGTTGCTGGTCATCGCTAGCGGCGAGGCGCAACCCCTGGCCGCCTATCTCGGAATAATTGTTCCGAGGCAGTAACCCTATTCCAGATGGGCTCTCCACCTCGTATTGCCGGAGATGACCCACACAAGCCTATTTTAGGATAAGGTGTCTATGTAAGAGGGCTCGGTTACTCGGCCCGTTTGTCGACAAGCCTCGGGTCGATTTTTCGTAGACTTAGTTCTTTCTCCGGACGGATGTACTGCGTCGTATGGATAGTACTAAGGTACTAGTAGTGTCGAAGGTCGGGGGAAGAGGCCTCTTACAACACTTCAACGCTGTCACAACAATCCATCACGTACGGACATATTGCTGGCCTATGGTTTCTCACAAGTTGTCACCAATGGCAAACGTTGGTAGGGCCAGCGCTTTGCCTGGCTCGGCTGCTCGTCCGATTGTATCACAGCCGCCCCTGTTGTCTGGCAGTGCCGACGGAATGGCATGACACTTGGTGCATAGGGGGAACGCTAGGGACGTTTAAGCGGAGACTGGTTGGTGCTGTCCCTGCACTAGTACGGAGTTATGGACGTCTATAGTATAGCATTAGGTAACACCTCTGCCGGGATCATCAGCCAGGAGATCACATCGGTCCATTCGAGATTGAACGAAGAGAGGAGCAGAATCTTGGTTCGACCAATCGCCCGTACAACGCACAGTTCAAACCGCATATGGCATGATGAGCTGCTATGAGCCAGTAACAGCGAAGAACGTTACTTCTTCTAGAGGAGAATCGCCCTTACAAACATTGAAATGAAAGGCCCGGCTAGGATACTGCGCACCCATGCGATATGCCAAGGGCATACCGCACTGCCCCAGAGACAGAATGCCAAAAATAAGTCAGCGAGGTATAGATGAGTATAATATCCTGTCGTGTGCCATCACCATCAATGAGCCTGTTCTAGCTTGGCACAACCAACTCCGACGGTCTTTTCTCTTCCAACTGCAACAGTCTTTTCCCCCCCCCGTCCAACTGAAACAATATTTTCTCTTCCAACACCAACCAATTGCAACAATGCGCTTCTCCTCCCTCCTTCTCTCAGCCGGCCTCGGTGCCGCCGCCACCATTCCTCGCCAGGCCGACACTAGCTGCACCAACCCCGTCAAGCGAGCCGAATGGCGAACCCTGAGCACCGAGGTCCAGAAGCAGTACGTCGACGCCGTCCTGTGTCTCAAGACCAAGCCCTCCGGCATGGGCCTCAACACCACGCGCTACGACGATTTCCCCTACGTCCACACGCACCTGGACAAGACCAGTACGTTATCAACCTGTTTCTAACTACGCCCGGTTGAGCTGCATTGACTAACACCGACCAACACTCAATAGTCCACACGGTGGCCATGTTCCTTCCCTGGCACAGACTCTTTGTCAAGTCTACGAAGACTCCCTCCGCGACTGTGGCTATAAGGGCCCTATGGCGTAAGCATCCACCCACCCCTTTTACCTCTTTTGGGTTTCTCTGTTCGGTGTGGCTGATCCGACTACAATACTGCAGCTACTGGGACTGGACCCTAGACACCGACGACGTCACCAAGGCGCCCGTCTGGGACCCCGAGACCGGCTTCGGCGGCAACGGCGACCCGGCCATCGACCCGATGAAGGAGAGCAGCGCCAAGAAGTGCCTCGTCGACGGGCCGCTCAAGGGCTCCCAGGTCGCCTACACGATGAGCGGGTACCAGCCGCACTGCCTCGCCCGCAACTTCAACAGCGGCATCGCCTTCCCGGGCGACATGCTGGCCGACTCCTACACCAAGGCCTTCGTCGACAAGGTCGCGGCGCTCGACAACTACGCCGACTTCCGCTACAGTCTCGAGGGCGGGCCGCACGGCGCCATCCACTCGGCCGTCGGCGGCGATATGTCGCCTGCCACTTCGCCTAACGGTACGTTTCTTCCTTCCTTCCGCCGGTGGTGGTGGTGGTGGTGTAAAGACAGGGGTTTCTAGACAAGTATTATGTGTGTGTGAGAGCTAACGAGTATAACGGCCTAACCCGATTAGACCCCATCTTCTTCCTTCACCACGGCCAGGTCGACCGCCTCTGGACCCAGTGGCAGCAGGAGAACCCCGAGAAGCGCACGACCGAGTTCGGCGGCCCCAAGACGCAGGGCAAGAACTCCGGCGAGGCCACGCTCGAGGATGTCATGCCCTACCTCGGCCTGGTGCCGGATGTCAAGGTCAAGGAGACCATGTCCACCCAGGCTTCGCGACTCTGTTACACCTACTAGAAAGAAAGGGGGGTGGTTCGCCTGGTGTGCCAGATGCCTCGGAGAAACGAGGTTGGAGGAGGTAGCGAAGAGCTGGATCTCGAGGCTGTATCTACTTCAAGTATATAGTATATATAGTATGCTACGACAATGTATATAGAAAAAGCTGTGCTTACGTGCCTGGTACAGCATTTATATAAATAAACTTATAGACCGGAGTCTATTATTGACAAACTCGGCAAAACCGCTAGACCTTGGGAAAGGTTGGCAAGTCGTGATTATTCTCTTCGGCTCCCAGATTCACCATATTATGCCCTTCTCTTTTCGCCACAAGCCGATATGATTATGACGATAAAGACGGAAATGCTACGTGCAAGTAGCTCTTTGTTGTTAGGCGATTAATGGCGTTGTTTGTTTGACCCGTCTTTGACCTAGTGAAACAAGAACAACCTGGTTCCACTAATCCGCCGCGTGCTCGAGATAGGGCTTGATGGACAACATCGGCAAGGTATGTATTAGATTAGTACATAGTATCGATTTTGTCTGACGGGCAGTAATAAAGGTTCGACTGGTATTCAAATTGAAAGAATGACTTCCTCTATTCAATCGTGATAACATATGGTGTCTCAGGGTAGCGATTGTCTACCTTACTGCAATGAGCTTCCGCAGTCCATGCGCTTGTGTCTTCCCATGCTTTCGAGAAGCTGTGTAACTGCGCAAATGTGGGTACAGATTTTGTTAAAAAGTATGACCCAACTCGGCGAAAATGCCCTTTCTTATCACCGCATGGTTGGAGCATGATTCCCTCCGGCCGGTTCCGCACAGACTCAGAGTCCAAAAGTACGGGGAGTACAAACAACAAACACGCTCGCAGAGCCATCCTCCAGTAGCACGACGTCGTCGAGACAATCCACTGTCTCGTAGCTGCTGAAATTGAAATCACCCCTCGGGTACCACTCTCCATCCTGCCGTGGGTGGGCGGGCACCAATCCAGCAATCGTGAATCCAAACGTGAGCTCTCTATCCTGCCGTAGGTAGGTGTGCACCAATCCAGCACATCCAATCGTGAGCTCGCCGCCCGTCACGGCACCGTAAGGGTCCGGGCCGTGTGTTTCAGTCCAGGCGTCAATGATTCTGATTGCGCTTTCCCCCAATAGAAAATCCGTGTCTGCCACTTCGATTTCACCATCCATGGATGCCCAAGACCAGGTCGGTACCCGCCCGCCACTCTGGTCTTTTCGCTGGGTGTTCACCTGCCCGCTTCCAAAGAAGGCCATTGGTGGTAAGCAGGTTGCGCCAGAGGCCTGCTAAGTATTGATCGCCTGTGGCTTCTTGCTTGCGTGCGGCGACCCCAGCCAAGGCAGGCAACTTGTCGGAGTCATACGTCAGGTTGGTTTTGGAATAGCGCTCCGTGATTGTTTTCCATCCCTGGTCTTTGTCTAATAGCGCATCCTTTACCAGGAGATCCCCCGAGAGATGTTTGTCCAAGAGTCCATGTGGGTATGTCTGAGTAGCGACGGTGGATCTGCATTCCCAGAAGATGCCTCGGTCCCCAAAATGGACTGTACGCGGTGCCAGCAGCTTCTCCTGAAATGCCCAGCCTCTGGTAGCAAGGTGAGCTCCATAACACATTGCTTCCACGGTATCTGGGGCACAAAAGTCCTGCAGTTGGGAGGCCTTGTCTTGGGTCTGAACTTGCACCCGGAACCCACAGCTGTATAAATTCTTCGGATAGGGGAAGCTGTCGTAGACGCTGGCGGAGGATGAGACGGCCAGGTTGATGTGGCTGCCTCCGTAGGTGGATGACATGCGACCTGCTTCGTTAAACCAGACCGGGGTATCTTCCTGGCCCTCCAACCTCTGGATGATGCAGAGTGCATCAATCCAGATGTACTCCAGCCCCAGCCTCCTGATATAGTCGATAGCAACCCTCATGGTTTCAGGTAGGCTCTCGAGTGGTATATCGTTAACAAAGGCTTCGTAGTTCTTCGACGTGAGTTTCGCAAATGGCCGAGAGCCCCAGCAATAGCTCAAAGTGGCATGTCGAGGCTTTTCATGTAGATCTGATGACATGCCCAACTTGACGCTGTTATCTCGAATCGACAATAGTCGCGTTGGTAGCTCGTGCGTTGCCATGCCACGGCATAGGTCATGGTATTGTTCACCAGAACATTAGAACAACCACATCTTTATTATATCGATGTCGTTGTTGAGCTCAGGCTGTGGCTTTTCTGTCGTCGTCAGGTCAGAGGAGGTACGGTTGAATCTGCTGGATTTGGTGAATACCGTATAGCTTACCCGGCTTAACTTTGCTGATCTCAGTATACGCCACAATATCTCTCCTAACCGGATCGAATTCGTCAAGCGCAGCATCGTTTGTTAAGCTCGGGTACAAGAGTTGAGAGTCGCCATTATTGGGGTTACTGATCACCAGAGAATACGTCTCCGTCTTGCCCAAAATTCGAAGCCTCATTTCGATCTTGCGGAGAGTATCGAGGAAGCCTTAGAAGTTAATGATTCGCAACCATACTAACCCACAGAAGCGGCATCCTGCCCTGGTAGCTGCCTCGAGCTCAACTGAATGCCAACGACGGAGAGTAGTATCCTGATCATGCCGACCAAATGTGGTCGGCCAGTTATCCAATGTACCTCGGCATGGTGCGCAGAACCCCTGGGCCACATCCACTTCGAAGTTTTGGACTTCTCTTCCAATCATGTTATGGTCAAGTATATCGGAATCGACGGTTTCGAGGGCTACTTGGGTTCCAAACAAACCATTCCTAATACCGCAACATTGTTCATACCAGACTTCGAGCTCTTGAGGGCTGAGGCCATGAGAAATTGTTGGTTGGGTATTCATCGTGAAGCATTCTTCGCATTCCAATACCTTGAAGGATAGAATAATAGCGATGATGCAGCCAGTGGGGTTGACCAGTTTATTCGCATAACCCAGAGGTCCTATCTTATATAAAAGCAAGGAGTGATCGCATCTATCAATGTTACCTGATTACCCCGAAGGTGCCCAACGCGTGCGCATACCAGTCGCGTTGAAGCCTGCACCCCCTATTGCTCTCTTGGCGTTTTCTTTATTCTCCCTTAGGCTACGTTTCTTTGCGCCAGCCTGCTGAAGCTAATTTTGGACTTCAGCCGGATTTCTCAGCCGAATTTCGCAAGCAGCTTATGGCATTATCTTTTACCTTGGAATCGATGCCAAGAAAGCAGACATAAAGGACACACAACGACCGATGAATCCATCTGGTCAATTCGTCCTCGGCTGCGTATCCCGTTTTCTCCAACTGACAGTGCTGTCTCTGCTGACAACGCCACTGGATCCAGAAGGCGATCGGCGGCAACATGACGCAGGCAGTCCGCGTGCGGGAGGGGTGTTACCCCCACGACCGACGTGACTACTTATGTGGCATATCCCCTCTGACTATCAAGGGAGTTCGGCATATGTAAAGGGACAACAGGGAATGCGGGCGACCAATTAATCTCCACGGACAGCAAATCCATGCGAGCTTATCAAGCTGCAGAGCGCTCATCGTATCTGCCGCCTGCCACGTCAGTCCAGTAGGAGCATCCGCTCCGCCAATCGAATTGGTGAGTGAAATTAATTGCCCAACCTGAGATTCTGCTGCGCCCTCTCTGTTTGATGACTCCGAATTTGCAGAGACTCAATTTGTGTCGTACTGTGCTATGCTCTTGCAGAAAAAACGACCAGCACCATGAGATGAACATCGGCCACTCACCAGTAGCGGAGATCCGACATGGCTTTGATATAATCTAAAGAGCTTTACTTGCAGATTCGGACAGGGAGAGCTAGAGTTCACGTCTCCTTACTTGTAAATTTAGTTATTCTCCACCACTACTTAGCTGCTCAGTCGGACTCCTCGGCAATCTGGGCGATCAAGCCGGCGCATTTCTTTGGCCTGCCTAGGAACGGGCTGTGGCCAGCATGTATTCTCTCCGTCCCGAACCCGGGCACGGCCTCGACCAGCTTTTCCTGTAGGCAAACGGGTAGAGCCTGGTCCATCTCGCAGATGACGTAAGTCTTGGGGATGGTGATATCCGCGACGACGAAGTCCACGGGCGTCTCCATGGCGTCCTGCGAGTGCGGCACGAGCTTCTCCAACCATTCGTCGCGCTCGGGCTCAGGGAGATCATTGAAGAGAGCCCCTTTCGCCTTTTCGTTGACGCTAATGAGCTGATTCTGTCACGGATAGTCCTTGTTAGCCCCGGTGGGTGCCTCTGTTGCTTCAAAAACAAAACTGTCACACCTTAGTGTTTGGGACAGCGGCGCTGTGCCATGGAGCCCATTCGCCGCCGAAGGCCTGCAGCAGAGACATGCCGCGCTGCGGAATGGCAAAGCCGGCCAGATAGACGATGCGTCGGAAACCCCCTTTCTTGCCAGCCGCAGCTCGGTCTTGGACGCCGTTGCCCTCGGTAGCAGCACACGCTGGTATGCCGCCGTAGGAGTGACCCAAGGTGATAATCTCTTTGCCTCGGCGGAAGAGCGGTTCGACGAGACTGAGTATCATCTCTCTGTCCGCTTCCCAGGTAACGCCGTGCTTGTCCGCCCCGACTTCAAGTAATACTCGTTAGAACAAGAGACCTCTAGATAATTAGACATTGTAAGTTGGTAATTGCTTACCGGTCTTCAGCTCCGGGCATAGAAATTTGTAGCCAAGCGCGTTGAGTTCCTGCTTCAGCGAGTCATACATGCATAGCAAATGCCACGCGCCGTGCACCATTAGTATGATGGGCTTGGAAGATCTTATATGAAGGAACCGTAGAGCTGAACGGTAAAAATGAGTATTTGTGGCTGTTAAGCAAAGGAATGAGGGTACGCGCATCGTGGCCGCTTCAGTTCACGGTTTTAGCTCGGATATCAGAACCATGGTGGTTTCAGAGCTGGCTCAGCTGATTCATCGCCATATATATATGTGTGTGTGTTTTCTCCAACGGCCGAGAGCCAAGACACGGGGCCAGACCAGAGATATCTCTCATGTCAATTTCGAGGGGTACTGGTTAGGACGACGGAGTGGTTGTCAATGGAATACGCACCACGTCCCTCTAGTATGCATCCCTGCGCAGCAGAACCATCGTGCAAGGGGTTAGATCTCCCACCCTTGCTTGCCAGATGGGCATGCGCAGTCCGAGGACAGCTGACCATGTAAGGCTGGAAAAGCGCCCAATCACACGAATGACCTCACCAGTTTGATTAACTATGGAATGCAATAGCACCGATTTCAGATCCCCACCGATTTCCTATGCGCCTGTGCTACTCCTGAGCAGGGGCTTGTAATACACAGGAACGCCATCCCTGCAAGATGCGGAGAACTAACCGATCGAAAGAGGCGTTATCTAAATAAAAGTCGGGTTCGGTTGTCTGGTGAGTTGGTTCCATGTGGTTGAATGGTAACGGGGACGCGAAGACTCATCGAGTTCCTCCAAGCTCGTCTGGCGCTCGATGCTAATCTTGAAGAACGTTGCATCAGCCGGACAATGCACTATACAGCAGCAGCGCTCATCTTCGACTTGCGATAAATCATGGATAGGTAAGCTAAGCGGACCCGTACGCACGTAGGCGCAGGCAAGGGGTGGAGGGAGCTGGATTTGCTTGCTCGCATTCCCCTCTTCCGATGTGGTGGCGATACTGTGGAGGTCATGTAGACGACTCCTTTATCCAAGTTGTCTTCGGGGCCGAGATAGCGAAAGACTAGAGGCTCAGTCCACCATATGCTGCTCTAGGCCTCGGCGTTCGCGTCCATATTCCTTGCCTCCATTGCGTGCCTGAGATGCGACGGAATAAGCAAGTAGGTCAGTTTTAGGATTCTCCAACTATCTTAAAGAAATTGTCTCACGGGACGCATTGTATACCAATCGCCAGCTTTGAGTTATGAAAACACGGCTCGTGTGACTAACTTCAGCTAAACATACAGGAAGTGGTATCATGGAAACCATGAGAATAGGCATATTGGAAGCATGAACCAGTCCTCTATGCAAATAACTTAATAAACTCAGCAACATTTTTATTTATACTTTTACTTTTATATGAAACAAGAAACAAGAAACGCCATGCATCGTATCCAAGGCCAGAGCACTTTCGATGTCTCTCTAACCCCCTTTACCTATAGAAGGCGGGACATGCCTTAGCGTCCACTTAACTTTACCAGTCTAGCTCTTCTTCACACTCATCAGCCCAGCTTCCAAACTGCTTCGTTTCAACCAAGATATCCTGAGTGAAGAGAGCATGGGCAGTGGGGAATACTCTGGTTCCCGGGGCGCTTCCGGCGCAGGCTCTGGGCCGCACTCCGGATCACACTCCGGCTCACACTCCGGCTCGCACTGCGGAGCAGGGACCTCCAGCTTGGGCTTGGTCTCCTGCGGACACTTAACCCCGACCGCCGCAGAATAGAGCAGCTTACCTTGGTCGTTGGTACGCTTGTACTCGACCTTCTTCGGCGGGCATGGCTTCTTTTCCTCTTTCTTGTTCTTGACAGCCTGGTTCTCGACCTCGAGTAGCTGTTTCCTGACCGCATTCTGCCGCTGCTTCTTCTTCCCAACCTCGCGGTTCTTTGCCTGCTGCAACTTGAACGCCTCGTTGTAGACCGCACCCAGCCTATCATCGCAGGCGTGCACATAAGCCTTCAGGTGCCTGGCCGCCAGCCGGAACAGGGTCTCCGGGTCGTGCCGCAGGGGCCCGCCGATGGCCCGGTACTTGACGTGAACGAGGTAGCGCAAGGACCTCTCGACGCGGTCGCCGTTTAGGAGGCAGTACGGGTTCGCGCCGGCGCGCGGGAACTCGGTGTGGCCGCAGTCGAAGCGGAACTCTTTGACCAGCTGGCACTTGCAGCGGCTCCACTAGGGTGATGAAGCATTGGGGCGGGGGAAGGCTTACCTTGTTGTTTGGTGGTATCGTGGTTGGCGGAGTTGCCCGAGGGCTTGGTGTTGTTGACCTGACAGCTCATGACGGATGTCATAATATCGTTATTAGCTCAAATTGGAGGAAAGCTGAAAACTCACACTGGTGGTAAGATAGAATAGTTCCGTTGAGAGCTATCTGGGCCGGGAAAGGTGATCTTGGGTTTTTTTGCTTTTAGATAATGATGCTTGGTTTGTTATTTCGGTAAGTCAACGCCCTTAACGGCGTAACACCTGATCGGCGTAACAGCTATTTTTAGTTAGCTTTTAACTAATACTATATATTAAACCGCGTATATATAAGTTAGTTATAAGCGTATTTTTTTTAATATTAATTATAATAATAAATGAGTTATAGTTATAATATATAATTTAAAACGTTATTAACGATTAATCTTTAAAATAAATTATTATAAGTTATAATATTAATTACACGACTTTATACGTTTAAATTTAAAGCCGGTAAATTATAAGAAAAGAATCTCGAATTACGTTATAAGTAATTATTTAAATTATTTTAAAGATTTTATTATTATATATATTATTTTAAATGTTTATATAATATATATTAAAGAAAAATTAAATATAAAAATTTATTACTTATTATTCTTTTTTAAAATTAGCTTTTTTATATATAATAAATTTTCGAAAGATTAACGTTATATTAAAAGAAAATATCTAAGTATTTCTTAAATATATTAATTACTATATAATTCGCTTTAGCTTTTTAAACTATTTTTAAAACGTTAATAGAATTAATATAAACGGTATTAAGCTTATTAAAAAAGTAAGATTTTTATAAAAATCTCTTTTAATTAAAAATAAGCTTTATTAATAAAATTCGTTAGCGCCGACGATAAGATTTTCTCTTTTTTTTATTATTTAAAACTTAAATAATAAATTAATAAACTATATAAATAACTAAACTTTTATAACTTTATTTAAAAAATAAACGAGCTATAAACTAGTTTTAATATAACTTAAAAATATTTTTATAATATACGTTACTTTATAATTAACTCCTTAATAAAATTAAAGGTATAAATTAATTATTAATTTTAAATAGTAATTATTCTTTTAAATTTAAATAATTATATAATCGATTTTAATTATAAATATAATAAATATTTTAAAACTCGATTCTTTAATTTTAATTTAACTTCTCTTTTAACGTACTTTATAAGCGAAATAGCTATATAAACGAATTAACCACTTTTTAAAACTTAATATAATAAAATATAAATTAATATTAATATAATAAATATAATTTATTAAAATTAATCGGAATTTATATTTTTAGATACCTTTATATTACTTTAATAGGTACGCGTATTATGCCCGGGCTCTCCGTAGATTCTATAGCGTTATAAGCGCGTCTTTAACGTCTTTGTACGACTTCTCCTCCTCCGCGATTTATTTTATAACTATTTATTAACGTTTTTTTAAAATTATAAGTTTTTTTTTTTAACTTTTATACGAAATAAGTTTCTATTTTATAGCCGTTTCTTTTTCGTACGGCGGCGCCGGCTAAGTATTTTACTCGCTTTTTATAATGCGCTTACTTCACTTTTTAAAAAAGCGAGCCGGTATATAACTTACGTTATATTTTTTATAATTTAATAAAGTTTAATTAAAATTAATATTAAAGAGTTACTTTAATATTATACGATTTAAATTCGTATATATTCGGTTTGAAATTAAGTTTTAATTAAATTATTTAAGGGTTTTAATTTTTAAGGTATAAATAAGCCGAAAAGAGGTCGCCGGAGGCGTCGGTATATATAGCTTTATATCTAATTATAAAATAATAGATTCCGGATTATACGGTATAAGTTTTATACCTCGGAAACCTCCCTAGATATATAAAACGGTAAAAATCGCCTGGAACGTTTTTAAAAACGTTAGTAAGAAGTCCTCCTTTAAGATATAAGTAATATACGCCCGTATAAAACCTTCGATTTTTTTTCGTATAACTTTTTTAATATATAAAAGCAGCCGATATTAAGAGGTTAAATTTATATAATAAAAAAAAATATATAAATTATAATAATCGAGTTTTTTTTTTATAATAAAGCTTAAAGGTTATCGAATAATAACTTTTATAGCCGTTAAGGATTAATAGGCAATAAAAATTTTTCGTATAAGACCTCGTATACTTATTAAAGTATGGAATTTAGTCCTCGTTTTTTTCGTTCGTAATTTAGCCGTTTTTAATAACTGCGATTACTTAATCCTTTAATAATAAGCTGTTTTTATATTAAAAAAAGGTGTATTTATTTAATAAATATAATATATATAAAAATAATGTAACCGTACGATTCGACGCCTTAAATAATTATAACTTATTCCCGGTTTTTTATTAAATAGTTTTAAGCTTCTCGTATTAATTAAAGGTTATAATAATTATTTTAAACGAGATTTAATTTATAAAAAGCCGGTCTCGTTAAAGTTATAAATACCCTCTTTTTAAATCTTATATTTATAAATTATATTCCGTACGAGGTAAACTACGCGCGATACGCGTTAATATTTTTATAAAAGACTTTTTAATAATCGATTCTTCGATTAAAACGCGTTCGGAGGTCTAGTTACCGTCGTACGAAGTTCGAAACTTAATTAATACCGACGCGTCTCGCGTCGCGTTAACGGAATAATCGATTCGCTATATTTTTAATATTACTTATCCGGGGAGGAAATAACCGCGAATTTAGGTCGATTATATATCGTACGATTACATCTTTTTTAAAATCCGTTAATTTTCGAGAATTGGCGGGTATTTCGTATTTCGTAAAAATATTAAGCTGTTGGTTACGAAGGGTTATATAAGGGAATTTATACGTTTAAGCTATACGTTAAAAACTTAATTTCGAGTCGTTTTTAAATACTTAAAGCGTTAAAACTATTTACCCTTCTTCTTAAGTATTAATTATAATAAGTGGTAAAGGAATTAAATTATAAAAGTTATTCGTACGAATTTTAATAAAAGTAGTTAATTCGTTTATATAGTTATTTCTCTTATAGGGTACGTTATATATTATATGCTTTTAATTAATATAAATTTTAAATCGAGTTAATTTATACCCTTCGCTTTTTTCGTGGTTTTATAAGCTTTAAATTCTCCTCTTTAAAGACGAGATTTATAATTCCGTATTAATTAATAAATAATTCTTCTCGTGATAATTTTTTTAAATCTTTTTAAATATTTAATACTATATAATAAAGTCGCTTTAATTTAATTAATAAAGTCTTTTAATATTAATTATAATATATTATTCTTTTAATATTAATTATAATATATTATTATTTAAAAGAGTTTAAATATGTGTAAAGGCTTTATTTTATTTAATTAAAGGTTATATTATTCTTTCGAGTATTTTTAATTATTATTTTCGAGTAAAAAAAGGCTAGTAAATAGCTTAATATTATATATAAATTAAAGACTATTACTACGTTAATTACCTTTAATATTTTAAGCTAATAAAGCTTTTTTATAAGCTTTAATATACTATATAAAGAAGTTTTATTTATTAATAAAGGTTAAATTTGTTAATGAGGTTAAAAAACCGATCTCTTTTTAATAATAAGCTTTTATAAAAATAAAGACCTTAACATTAAAAGGTTAAAAAACATGTAGTAAATAAAGGGGTAAAAATAATAAATAAATATTATTTTGATAATAAAGGGATATAAAATCGTTAGTTATATAACTATTATACTTATTTAAAATAAATAAACTAGCATCTTTTAAGGCGTTTAGAGTGGTTTTCGTTATAAAAACATCTTCGAACTATTTAATAGCGATTCTATTATTCGTTTAGCTTTTATTACTTATATTAAACTATTATTCTTTAAATTCATCGAGGTTTTAAAGAAATTATTACTCTTAAACTAATTTACTTTTATAAATTACTAAAGGAGAGATAACTTTATTAAATATTAATAAATACTTTAATATAATTATTTAATACCTTTAACTAAGCTATTTTTATTAAATAAAACGTAATTTCGAATTATTTATTATAAGGCTATTACTTCTTTAACTTTTTAAAATACCGTGCTCGTTTATATTATACTTATTTCTAAATTTAATAGATTAAATTTAAAATATATATAATTTAATTAAGAATTAACTACCTTAATTAATACCTTATTAATACGCTAAGAATTAATCTAACGTTGCCTCTTTATTTTTAAAGCTAGGTGGCGTCGAAAGAAGGCTTTTATTTAATTTTTACCAAGTGGTTAATAGCCTCTTTAAAGGGTTAAAACCCGTAGAGTTAGTTCCTTATTTACGTATATATCGATGCTATATTAAGGGCTTTTTAAGCTAAAATATAGTCTATTAAATGCTTTTCTTAAACTAAAGAAAGCTTGTAATAGGTAGATTTTAATTCCCGACGTGATTATTAGCCGTAAAGTTAACTAATAAAGGTAGACCGTAAGATGCCTTAATAGAGGGTAGCCTTATAAATAGATGTATCGTTTATTATATCTTAAATAACGGAAGATAAGTCGTCTTCGATATAAGAACGTATTTATAAGGGTCTAGACTAAGTGGTATATTCTAACGTCTATTTTTTCTAGTTATAAGAAGAATTCTTTAAAAAGAGAAAGATTTTTCCTAATTACCGTATAAATGTTACTTATTAATATATGTGCTTTTATTTTAATACGTATATACTCGGTATTTTTAATAGGTTTTATAAGAAGCTAGAAATATTAATTAGTAAGTCGTAAAGGGGCTACGGGCCCCCGAGTCTTATTAATAGGGGTTTATCTTATAATATTACTCCCCCCCTTTTTTAAGTTAACGCCGCCGTCGTTAGCGCTATTTTCTCGTTTTAACGTTTTAAAGTAATAGTTTTTTAAAATGCCGAAGCAGGTTACTATATTAATTAAGCGTACCCTTTTTATTTAATTTTATAAAAGGTTTATTAACTTCGTCCTTATTTACGTTTCCGCTCGTTTTATATTTTCTTTATATTATAATACTCTTCTTATTTATTAATTATAATAAATAAAGGTTATTAATTATTTTATAATTAGATTAGTAAAATGGTTTTAAAAGTTAATTATATACGATTAATATAAAAGGTTAATTTAGTTCCGTTTAATATATTAAATCGTACGGCGTACAATATTAATAATATTCTTTATTTTAAATTTCTAATTTTTTTAACTTAGTTTTTTTTTAATTATTTATAACTAAATCCTTTAACCGGAGCTATACCGAGTCCTTTATTTTATATTATAGTATTATGATACGATATTTATTAATATAAACTTTTTAATCTTATTAAACTTTAACTAATATACTTTATAAGCGAGCTGCGTATATAAACGAGCTGCGCACTTTTTATTATTAAGCTTTATAAGTTATAAATTAATTTAATTATAACGCTTAAAATTAATTAAATATATTAATAATTATTATTTTTAGAGGTTTTTATATTATTTTAATAAGTACGCGTATTATACCCGGGCTCTTTATAAATTCTATAACGTTATAAGCGTGTCTTAAACGTTTTCGTATAACTACTCCTCCGACGCGATTTATTTTATAACTATTTATTAACGTCCTTTTAAAACTGCAGGTCTTTTTTAACTTATATACGAAGTGATCCTCTATCTTATAGCCGTTTTTTTTTCGTACGGCGGCGCCGGCTAAGTATGTTATTTACCTTTCGAAGTATCGCGTTCTCACTTTTTAAAAGAGTAACTCAGTATATAACCTACGTTATAACCTTTATAATTTAATTAAAGCTAATTAAAATAAATATTAAAAAGTTGTTTTAATATTATAGGATACGGTTTCGAACGTATTCGGTTTAGGACTAAATTTTAATTAAATTATTTAAAGTTCTTAATTATTAAAGAATAAATAAGCGAGAAAACGTCCCTAAAAGTATTAAAGTACGTAGCTTTATATTTAATTATAAAATAATATATTCCGAATTATACGGAACGAATCCTACCCTTCGGAAGCTTTTTTATATATTTAAAACGGTAAAAATCGTTTAAAACGCTTTTAAAAACGTTAATAAGAAGTCCTCCTTAAAACTATAAGTAATATACGCCTGTATAAAACCTTTAATTTCTTTCTTATACGTTTTTTTTAATATTTAAAAACAGCCGATATTAAAAGGTTAGAACTTATATAATAAATAAAAAGGTATATAAAATATAATAATCGAGTTCTTTTTATAATAAAGCTTAAAAGGTATCGAGTAATAGTTTTTATAGCCCTTTAAAACTAAGAAATAATAATAACCCTTCGTATAAAACCTAGTATATTAAAAGCTTCCTTTTACCGGCCCGTTTTCGAACTTTTATTCCTTCTTTTATAATGCTTTATTCCTCGGTCGCTCGGCTTCGTAATTTATAGCTTTATAACCCTTTTCTCCGTAACGGTAATAAATGCTGGTTTTTTACTAATTTCGAATATCCCGCGTATAATTAAAAACTATTTAAGTCGGTTTTTACTTTATAATATCTATAGTTTTCGGTATTTCTTTTTATTAGTTTTAATTAATATAATATTAATTTACTCGTTAAACTTTTTTAATCTACTCCTCGACCCTTTATAATTACCAATAGTATTTTTTATACGATATCGCTTTTTATATACTAATTAGTTTTTTTAAAAGCTCGATATTTAAAAATAAATTAAAATATCCTTTTTTACCTTCGTTATTTTATATAAGTTCTCTCGTTTTAAATAATAATTAATTAAACTTTTTAAAGAACTTAATTAAATCCTTCCCTCGTTATTTAATCGTATTAAACCGGCTAATAACTTTCGTATAATATAAGAGGTTTAAGAAAGTTACGCGAAAAAGGGTTTAAATACTTCTTAAATAAGATTACTTAGATTAGATTCTTAGTTAACTTAAATTTATAATAAAGCTTTAATAATTACCGTTTTTTTAAAATCGGTTAAAAGTATATTATATAAGTTAGTAATTATTACTAATTATATATTTATTAATTTTAATCCTCGCCGTTAATTTAGCTTTAAATTCGGAGTAAAATAATAAGTCTTCTTTAATGAAAAAGGAGGGGTCGGGTAGCCGCGCGCGAGGTTTTTATATAGCTAGAATAACCGGCTACGATAATTAAAGTTCAGCGGCTAATAGTATTTATAGTATAAATATTACTTCTCGTAATAACTAGTTCTTTTCTCGTAATATTTATATTATCGTATTTAATTCTTAAAGCTAGGCTAAGAATTATTCGTACGAGGGTTATATTATTATGTAAAAAAAATAAGAGAATTCTAATATAAAGTTTTAAACTAAGTAATATACTTTAATATTTATTTTTTCTAATTATAAAAAGAACTTTTTAAAAAGAAAAAAAAATCTTTTTAATTATTATATAAATATTACTTATCTATATACGTACTTCTATTTTAGTATATATATACTCGGCATTTTTAATAAGTTTTATAAGAAACTAGAAATACTAATTAATAGGTCATAAAGGGGCCACGGGCCCCCGAGTCTTATTAATAAGGGTTTATCCTATAATAGTATTATGTAACGAACGCTATCTAGGTTTTAAAAGAAACCTAGTAAGACGTACTAGGGTTTATATTAATAATACGAAGGAGTATCTAAACGTGCGATAAAAGTCGCTTTTATCGATATAATAAGTAATAGCTTATAAGAACGAAGGTAATCGACGTATATAAGCTTAAAGATATTTATAATAGTTTTATTAAAGCTTTTTACCTTATTAATAAATTAAAATTAATATTTAAATTAATTATTAAGGTAAAAAGTATTTATATAAAATACGTAGGGAATATCCGTTATTATATATTTAATCTCTTCCTTTATTAATTTATTAAATTATTTAACTTACCCTTATATTTTAATAATCCGGGTAATTTCTTTATTAATTAAATTACCGACTCACTTTGCCGTCCCCGGTGATCCTCGTGATCTATTACGTGACGTTATTTTTATTACTTTTTTAGGCCGTGTCCAGCCTGCTATTATTTAGGATACTGTTATCGTGGTCGCCGTACGTTTTTATAGTATTAGTACGTTTATATTAATATAGTTGGCGGCGCGGTCGGTGGCCGTGATATCGTACCCTAAGCGGGGTATTATAAATCCGGCCCGGTGGTTTTATAGGTTTTAACCGCATGATTAGGTTAGGTCGTAATACTACTTTCCTTTTTTTAGTTACTTTATTTTCGAAACGCTAGGTTTTTTAAATATCTTTACCCGCCTATCGCGTTAGTTTTTAATAAGCTCCTTTTTTCTTTTCGTTATATCTTTATTATAATATTTATTTATTATATTAAGTCGAATTAAAAAATCTATTCCTTATATAAAGTTTAAAAAAACCGAATAACGTTATAACTTAGTTACCCTTTTTAACGAGTTTAGTTTTAAGGTTATATCGTACTCTTTTTATTTAAAAAAAAAGTAGAAATATATTATATTAAATAATATTTCTCGCTATAAAGAATACGTTCGTTATAATCGGTTTTATAATAGTTCTAGTCTATTAATTTTTACGATATCTCGGGTCGTTAATAAATCCCGTCGTCTGCGCTTTAAGGAATAGGCGGCTAGCGATTCTCTGCGCGAGGCGAGCGCGGCTCTGGAGAAGGCTTATTGGGAGGCTTAAAAGGCCTTTTAACGCCTGGAGCGAATTCGGTAATAGCGGAATTTTCTGGTGACGCGTGGCGTGGAAATAGCTAGGCGTAGTTTCTGTTCTTTAGACGAGCTGGAAGCGGCCGAGTATGCTAAGTCCAAGGCGGTTATCGAGGCGCAGTCTTTTAAAGCGTTTAAAATAATAGATTAAAATATAATAAATTTTAACCTCGTTTTACTTTAAACGCCTATAGTTTTCTCGCAGTGTTTACTAAGTATTTCCTAAGTTTTTAAATATTATCTTTTAATAAGTAACCCTTTTATTAAACGAGGTATTAAAAATTTTATCCCTTTTTTTTATTAATAATTTTATTAATTTTATATTCGTATTAATCTATTTTAATTTTTAATTATATATCGATTAAAGTTTTCTCGGCCGCTAGTTTAAATAATAAAATATAAAATATAAAGTGTATCCGTATTATTTTAAATAGTAATAATTAATAATTAGTTTTTAAAATAACTTTTATAATTTTAAATAGTTTCATTTTTTTAAAATTTAATTTATTATTTAATTATTTTATTTTAATATTTTATTATAAGAAATAAATCTTTTCTCTTTTTTTAAAGATTAATCTTTTTAACTTTATTTAATTAGTATATCTTTTTATTTATTATTAAAAAAAGGTAAAGTTTTATTATAATATAATTTAAAGTTCTTTTAATTTTTTAATTTATATAGTCGTAATTAGTACTAGCTTTTTTTTTAAAGGTTTTTTAATAATTTCTAAGTTATATTTATAATTCGCTCGGAATAATAAAATACGTATAGCTTCGTTATTTACGTTATTATAGGCGAATTAAGTTATAAGTAATAATTATATTTAATTATTTTATTTATAGTTAATATAATAATATAGGTATTATTTTAAAGTTTAATTTATTTATTCGATTTATTTATTCGTTTAAGGGTAGTAAGTTATAAATAGTTTATATTTAATTCTAAATTATATTATAAATAATTTTTAAAATTTAGCGGTAAATAGTTTATTTTTATTAGAAATAATTATTTCGGATAGCCCGTATTAATTAACGATTATTTAAAAAAATATATATATTAAATTATTAATATCGCTAAATTTTTTATACGGTAAGAAATAGGTATATTTCGTAAATTTATTTATAATTATTAGGATGTTATCGTAATTAATTTTAGTTAAGGGTTTTTTCGATAGGGGTAGTTTGACGACGAAATCGAGCGTAATAGTTTTCTATGCTCTGTTTAGTAGTAGGATTGGCTGTAGCTTTCCGTACGGCCGGTATCGGGTAGCTTTTGTTTTATTATAGAGGTTGTATTTACCGATCACCTTAATCACGATTAGTTTGAGGTTTCTACAGTTAAATTGTTTAGTAATTCTCTTTTAAGTTTTAAATATTTTTTAATATCCGTGTATAAGGTATTTATAAAATTCTTAAATAAAGTTTTCGCGGTATCGCTTAGGGATATAGATTTTATTTCGGTAGAAGGTGAGACCGTCGCGGTCCTCGAGGAGATCTTTAGGGTAGTTCGCGGGGTCGGGGGTTTAATTAAATTGCCGGAACTTAGCGACCTAATCGTTATTATATTAGATATAGCTTGTAACGTTTAGTTATTTCGATAATATAAGGTTATTATTCTAGTTATAAATAAGGATAGTTTATATTTTAAGCGGGGCTTTTTTTTAATAATTCGGTTATTAATTTAATATATTAACGCGACTATTTTCGTTATTTTTTCGGTAAATAATAATAAGGTTAAATTTTAATAAGAATTTAAACTATTATATTTATTATTTATTTAATTTTTTAATAATAATAAACATTATAAAGTTTTTATAATGGGTATAAATTTTAATTAGTTTTATTATTTCGTTAAAATAATATTTTTATTTTTTATAAGTTTTAATAATAATTATTAATTCTTTATTATAAATTTAATAATTAAGTTTTAATTTATTAAACTTTTTTAAAAAGAATATAATCGGGTATAATTTTTTATTATTATTTCGTTAATTAAATTATTTTCCGATTACGTAGTTTAATACGTCGGTTTCGATTTTAAAAGGTTTAAACAGGTTTATTACGCAAAGTATTAGTTCGTTAAAAATTCGTTCTTTAATATCGTAAAAAGCTTTATCTTTTTTCTCCATTTATTAGAATAATTTATCCTTTTTTATTAAGTTTATTAAAAATATCGCTATTTTATTAAATCTAGGAACGAAAATTTAATAAGAATTAATTAATTTTAAAAAGGATTTAACTTTTATAACGCTTATAGGCGTAAACTATTCTTTAATTATTAAAATTTTTAAAGGTTTTATTTAAATTTCGCTTAAAGATATTACGTATTTTACGAAAGTAACGGATCGTTAATAGAATTCGCTTTTTTTTAAATTAATTAATAGGTTAATATTCTATAGCTTTTAAAATATTAATTTTATATACTCTCGGTACTACTCGTTATTTTTAAAATAAATAAAGATATTATTAAAGTATATTATAATAAACTTATTAAGCTATTTTTATAAAATATAATTAATTATAAATTAAAAATTAATTAATATATTAATTAATTTAAAAAATATAGTTTAATATTCGAAATAATTATACTTAATTTAAAACGCGGTTTTCTATTCTTCTCCTTTTTTAATTCGGATTAAGTTATATATATTAAAAAGGTCGAATATTATAAAAATTTTAATATATTATAATTTATTTTATAAATTATTAATTAAAAATAAAAAGTACTAGTTTTTAATAATAATTTCGTTAAGTTTTTAATAATTAATATATATACGCTATTTAGGTTTTCTATCCTTGCTCTTTTTTAGGACGAAGAGGATAAAAAAGCTTGTTAATAATATAGATAGCCGGATAACTCTTTTTTCGAGGTTCTCCGTAATATACTCTTTTAAAGCTTATTTACATTCTTAATTAAGTTTATATATAAGTATAAATAAGGGTTCCTTCTTATTTTTAAAAGGTATCTCATAATCTTATTTTATATAAAGCGGTAAGCCTGTTTTTAATTTTTTATTAAAAAATACTTCGAATTATTAATACTCTTTTAATATAATCGTTATAACGTTCAGCTTAGGCTTTTTAATAATAATATATTTTTTAAAAATTTTAAGTTTATTAAAAGGTCGCTTTTTAAACCTCTTTTTAATATATTTTATTAAAATTAACCTATTTTTTAATTAATTTTAAAATTATTTACCCGTAATTAAAGTATTTTTAAAATTATATCTTATCCTGTAACGTTTATAATATTATACGTAATTCGTTTATAATATTTTTTAATATTAATTAAAAAGTTCGTAACTTCTTTTCGTATTTCTTTATTATTATAAGTTATAAATCTTCTATCGACAGTCTTTAAGTCGGTATAAAGCGTTTTTCTCCTATTATTCGAATTTAAAGTAATTAATAATTCGTAATAAAATATAGTTTTTTTATACTCCGCTATCGAGTAGCGCTCTAATATAAGCTCTTTTTATACTTATTATTAATATAATATATTTATAAATAGCTCGATTATTTATTGTTTAATATAAGGACCTGTTTTAATCCGCCTATTATTATTTTTTTATAATAACCGGCGTTTATTTTTCGAACGCTGTTCTTATAAGTAATTAATAATTTTTTATAATTAATCTTTATATCGTTATTATTATTTTTTTTGTTCTTTATAAAACGCTTTTTAATATATTAATAAGGGTGTTTTTATACTTTCCCCCGTATAAAATACTACCCTTAATACTTAAAATCCGGGTTTTTTAAATAGTTTAAAAATTTATTAAGTTCGCGATAACTTATAAACGTTTTATAAATTCTTTAATATATTAAAAAGGTTCTTTTATTAAATATATATTTATATATTTTAAAAATATTAAACGTTTTCTTTTAAACGTTTATAAGCTCGCGATTTTTTTTAAACGTATTTAAAATATTAATTCTCGAAACACTCTTTTTAATCTCGTCCTTTTAAATAATACCGTCGTAATTACCGTAAATCTCTTTATATTAATAGGTACGCGCGTCGTCCGTCGAGGGTCGACGTTTAGATTTTTTTAATAATATAATCCGGGTATAGTTATATAATAGGTTATTTATTAATCCTTCGGGGAAACTATTTATACTCGAGTTTCTTCGCGAAATATTCTATATAAATATTATATATATACGAAATCTATAAAAACGTAAAGTATTCTTCGTATATAAAAGAAATTCGTAAATCGTCCTTTATAGCGTAATTACCGTAAATTCTTTAATTAAACTTAGTCGTAATAAGTACTTAATATAAATATTTAGAATCGGGGTAAGGAATATTAGGAATAGCTAACTATTTATTAGTCTTTAAATCTTTAAACTTAGCGATTTTATATATTAATTCGTTTATAAGCATACTTATTAAGCGTTTATAATTTATAAATTATTTTAACTAGCTCGTAATATTATTTATTAAATCGCTATCTTCGTTATAAAAAAGGGGTCGTTCCCTTCATATTATTATAATACTTCGGCTATAATCCTTTTTACTTCCCGGAGCTTTAGGGAACTATCCGGTACTTTCTTTATCCGCTAAGTAGGAAGTGTACCTATTATTATAATAAGTTATTTAGAATAAATTACCGTATTTAATAATAATATTATTATTTTTAATAATTATTATAAAGGTATTTTTTATTTTAATAGTATTAATATATTATTTTTTTAAAATTTATTAAAATTTTTTTTTTCGGTATTCGATATTTTTAAACGTAATATCTTAGTTTTTAATAGTTATAATAAATACCGCGTAATTTTTTATTTTATTTATTTTATTTATTTTATTTATTTTATTTATTTTATTTATTTTATTTATTTTATTTATTTTATTTATTTTATTTATTTTATTTATTTTATTTATTTTATTTATTTTATTTATTTTATTTATTTTATTTATTTTATTTATTTTATTTATTTTATTTATTTTATTTATTTTATTTATTTTATTTATTTTATTTATTTTATTTATTTTATTTATTTTATTTATTTTATTTATTTTATTTATTTTATTTATTTTATTTATTTTATTTATTTTATTTATTTTATTTATTTTATTTATTTTATTTATTTTATTTATTTTATTTATTTTATTTATTTTATTTATTTTATTTATTTTATTTATTTTATTTATTTTATTTAATTTATTTAATAGCGTTAAAGTTTATAGGTTTATTATAATAATTATATACCGTAATATTTTTAAGCGGTATATAATTATATTAATATAATTACCCCGTATTAATTTAAGTTTAATTAATTTATTATTAAGGTCCGCCTTATTTTTCGTAACATTACTCATATATACAGGTATTAATTTTAATAATAAATTCTATATATAAAAAGAAATTATTAAAAGCGTTAAGCCGGCTAAATTTATTCTTAATATTATCCTTTAATTCTTAATAATATATTATAATCTTTATAGCTTCGGTATAATTTAATTAAATTATAATACACCGGAACTCGGCTATATAAAAAGCGGCTAATCTTTTTTACTTAAGGGTTTTAAATTCTCTCTCCGCCTGTCGCTTTTTGTCGAGGTCCTAAAAAAATAACTTAAAGGCTTATTCGAAGCCGTTATAACTTTCGAAAATATGTTATACCTCTGTGCGGTATAGCTTAATTTATTAGTCGTTTTTTATAAGTTTATTTAAATAAGGTTTAAACTAAGCGAGTACTTTACCTTTAAAAAACGAGGCGGCGTAAATAACTCGTTAGGTATCGTTTTAGAACATCTTTTTATAAAACCGTTAATAAGTTTTAACCTAAATAAAGAAACCTCGAAAGTTTTCGCTTATTCCGTTAAAAGGGGTTAACGTGCTGATCTTTATACCCTTTTTTAATATAATAAGGGTCTAAATAATATTAATAGCTGTATAAAAAAGATATATTTCTTTACGTAATTTATTAATATTATAAGGTATCTATTTTAAAATATTTTTAATTAAGAGCTCGTTACGTTCTTTTTTAAGTTTAATATAATAATATTAATAATTAGCGCTTTTTTACTCGAGTTTTTTAATTTATTTAACTAGCGTTTATTGGGTAAGTTTATTATTACTATTATTGTTATCGATATTTATAATAAGGTCCCATTAAGAGGTACTAAAAGTAATAATACGAATTTTTCCTTATCGGGTAATATTATTAAAGCTAAGTATAAATATAATTCTTATAATATTATTATTTAAAAATTTAAATAATAATTTATAAGAATAAAAGTGATTAAAATATAATAAACGTTATTTAAATGCTAAAAAAAAAACTAATAAAACGTATTAAAGTTTATATTAATAATACGAGGAAGTATTTAAACGTGTAATAAAAATCGCTTTTATTAATATAATAAATAATAATTTATAAAAACAAAGGTAATTAAAATATATAAGTTTAGAAATATTTATAATAGTTTTATTAAAGCTTTTTATTTTATTAATAAATTAAAATTAATATTTAAATTAATTATTAAAATAAAGAGTATTTATATAAATACGTAAAAAATATCCGTTATTATATATTTAATTTCTTTCCTCACTAATTTATTAGATTACTTAGCTTACCCTTATATTCTAGTAATCCGGGTGATCTCTTTATTAATTAAATCACCGACTCACTTCGCCGTCCCCGGTAATCCCCGTGATTTATCACGTGACGTTATCCTTGCTACTTCTTTAGGCCGTATCCAGCCTATTACTATTTAAGATATTGTCGTCGTGGTCGCCGTGCGCTTTTATAATATTAGTACGTTTATATTAGTATAGCTGGCGGCGCGGTCGGTGGCCGTAACATCATACCTTAGGCGGGGTATTATAAATCCGGCCCGGTGGTTTTATGGGTCTTGGCCGTATGATTAGGTCAGGTCGTAACATATTATTAATAAATAAATATATATTTAAAAGAATAAAATTATTCGGATTAAAATTCGATACGTAATCTTTTTTTAAATTTAAGTAGCGGTGAATTATAATAGAGGTCGATAAAAGGGTTAATTATAAAATAAAGTTAATTATAAAGTAACGTACGATATAATAACGAGCTTATTAATAAAAAAAATATAATATTTAATAATATAACGAAAAAGTATTATTTAAAAAAATAAATAAAAATATAATATTTTAAATAATTAAATAAATAAATTAAAATATAAAAAAGTAAATAAAAGCTAATTTAAAAAAAGATAGAGTTATAAAAAACGATAATAAATAATAATATTTTAACGTATCCTATAAGCGAATATCCTACACAAACGAATGTCCTATTTTTATAAATTTCTTTATAGCCTCAACCTTTTTTTATATTTTTTTACGTCCGAAAATATTATAACTTTAAAAAGAAAATAATATAATTCTAGCGTTTTAAACGCTTTAAAAAGACTTAATTTTAAATATACGAAAAGCTGTATTAATTTAATACGTCTTATCGAAAACTTTACAGCGTAAACGAAATAATTAACCTATACGACGTAAAATATTTACGAATTCTTAAAAGCTTCTAAATTCCGAAAAAGATACGGTTATTCGATATATTATTAATTTAAATACGCGATCGTTTCTTCCCCGATTAAATAATATAAAAAATATAACGAATCGATTACTTCATTTACGTAACGCGAAACGCGTCGGCGTTAACTAGGCCTTTAACTTCGTACGATAATAACTAGACCTCCGGACGCGTTTTAACCGAAGAATTAATTATTAAAAAATCCTTTATAAAAATCCCGACGCGTATCGCGCGTAGTTTACCTTCGTACGGAATATAATTTATAAGTACGGGATTTAAAAAGAGGATATTTATAACTTCGACGAGACCGGCTTTCTTATAAACTAAATCTCGTTTAAAATAGTCGTAACTACTTCCGATTAACGCGGAAAGTTTAAAATAATATAATAAAAGAACCGGGAATAAGTTATAATTATTTAAGGCGTCGGATTACACGGTTACGCCATCCCTTCGTACATCATCTTTATTAAGAAAACGCACCTCTCTTCCTAATACGAAAACAGCCTATTACCGAAGGATTAGGTGATCGTAATTACTAAAAATAGTTGGACCACGAATAAAAAAGGCGAGGACTAAATTCGATAGTTTAATTAATATATTAAGTCTCGTATAAAGGGTCGTTATCGCCTCTTAGTCTTAGACGGTTACGAAAGTTACTACTCGATAGCTTTTAAGCTTTATTATAAAAAAAACTCGATTATTATACTTTATATACCTTCTTATTCGTCGTATAAACTCTAACCTCTTAATATCGGTTATTTTTATATATTAAAAAAAGCGTACGAAAAAGAAATTAAATATCTTATACGGGCGCATGTTACTTATATTTTAAAAGAAGACTTCCTACTAACGTTTTTAAAAGCGTTCTAAGCGATTTTCACCGTTTCGAATATACGAGGAAGCTTTCAAAAAATAGGACTCGTCCCGTATAATCCGAAATATATTATTTTATAATTAGATATAAAGTTACGTACTTTAACACTTCTAGGGATATTTTCCGGCCTACCTCTTCCTTAAGAATTAAAAACTTTAAATAACCCGATTAAAGCCTAATCCTAAACCGAATACGTTCGAAACCGTATCGTACGGTATTAAAATAACTCTTCGATATTTATTTTAATTAGCCTTAACCAAATCGTAAAGGCTATAACATATATTATATACCGAGTTACTCTTTTAAAAAACAAGAACGCGACACTTCGAAAAATAAATAAAATACTTAGCTGGCGCCGCCGTACAAAAAAAAACGGTTATAAAATAAAAGATTACTTCGTATATAAGCTAGAGAAAACTTATAATCTTAAAAGGATATTAATAAATAATTATAAAACGAATCGCGTTAAAAAAGTAATCGTACGAAAACGTTTAAGACACGCTTATAACGCTATAGAATTTATAAAAAGCCCGGGTATAATACGCGTACTTATTAGAATAATATAGAAGTATTTAAAAATAAAGATTCCGATTAATTTTAATATTTTAAATACGTTATAGTAAAATTAATTTATATTTTATTAAAAGGGGTATAAAAGAATGGGATATTCGCTTATATAGGATATTCGCTTATAGGATACGTTATAAATAAAATTAAACGCTTAAAAAGATAATTAAAGGTTAATTAAAAACTTAACGAGAGTATTACTTTTATTAAATAAGCTTTCGTACATACGTATTAATTCCGGGTTTAATTGAGGTTATATCGTTATATTCTATTATTTATATTTATTTTTAATACGAGCTACGAGGGGCATCGTATACCCCTCTTTATAAAATAAAAAAGGGGTTCGTACGCGTAGGTATATAACACCCCTTTTAAAATAATATAAATATTTAGCTGTTTTAATACTAGCAGTTTTTTATTTTAATAATAGAGTTAGTTTATTCCCCGTTTTTAAATACGAGCCTTCCTTTTATAATAGTTTTATACGGTTAAGCTACTTTAATTCGATATTCGATACCTATTTAAACCGTATAAGTAATATTATACCTTTTTAACGTTAATTCGGTTAAATAGTAGGTCCCTTCGAGTAATTATTTTAATCGGCCGAAAATAGTAATAATAACGAGGGCTCCGTTATATATTAAACGTTATACCTCGTTAAAAACTACCTTTATTAGTTTTATAAATAAATATTCTTTTATACGTAAATAATTTATACGGTTTAAATTCTTTTTTCTTTTTATATATATATATATATATTTTACTCGCCGTACGAGTCTAGCTTTTTAACGTACGCCTCGACGCGTATAATAAAACTGTTCGTCGAAACTATCCTATTCGAGAGCTCGTAATACGAGTTAACGCTTATTTAGTATTATTTTTAAGATTTTAATTAATTATTTCTCGGCGTATTTACTTTTTAATTATGTAATAATAATCGTTATTTAATTTATAAAGTATTATATCTTTAAAGGGGTAACGACTTTATTTTAATCGGTCTTATTATTATAAATAGCTCGGCTTAAAGAGATATCGTAATTCGTAACGTACGCTAGACTAGATAATCGTACGGTGTAGTCCGGCGGTACCGGAGTTAGAGAAGGAAAAGGGACGATGTCTTGCGACGCTTAAATACTTAGGAATCTAGGGTTAGACGTCGGGCCTAGAGTATCCCCGTGGTGTCGCGGACGATTACTCCGTACGGAGATCGGGTGTTTCTCGCTTAGGCGGCGGTTATTCGACTGTGTGTTCTCGAGAAGAGTATAAAATATCCTTTTTTCGGGTTTCCGAAATCGGTTTTATCGGTCGGTCTCGTAGTAGGTAAGAGCGGCCGGTAGTACTAGACTTGCGAGCTTACTTTTAAAGGATCCGTTTACTATTATATTAACTCCGTTTCCTTCGAAGTAATAATAAAGCTCTTTTTAAAACGTACGGTTAATTTAATCGAAATAGTATTCGGTTTATTTTTCGAATTTTATATTAAATATTTTTTAAAAGAAAGTTTTTTTTTATTTTTAATATATAGTATTTTAAAAAAGTTCGTACGAGGTACGTCGTAAGTAATTCGAGTATTATTTTTTTAAAAAGTATATTTGAAAGTTCGAGTTCTTAAAAATCGAGGTTAACGTTTTTTTTTAATTATTAATAAAATCTCGGTATTTTAAGATATTTTTTCGTATAACGTATCCCATAAGCGAATATCCCACACAAGCGAATATCTCACTTTCACAAATTTCCTTATAGCCTTAACCTTTTTTTATATTCTTTTACGTCCGAAAATGCTATAACTTTAAAAAAAAAAGTAATATAATTTTAACGCTTTAAGCGCTTAAAAAGATAATTAAAGGTTAATTAAAAACTTAACGAGAGTATTACTTTTATTAAAAACCTTATAATATAAACGAAATAATTAACCTATACGATACGAAATATTTACGAATTCTTAAAAGTTTCTAAATTTCGAAAAAAATGCGATTATTTAATATATTATTAATTTAAATACGTGATCGTTTCTTCCCCGGTTAAATAATATAAAAAATATAGTAAATTAATTATTTAATTTACGTAACGCGAGACGCGTTAGTATTAATTAGGCCTTTAACTTTATACGATAATAACTAGACCTCCGGACGCGTTTTAATTAAAAAATCGATTATTAAAAAGTTCTTTACGAAAATCCCGACGCGTATCGCGTATAGTTTACCTTTGTACGGAATATAATTTATAAATATAGGATCTAAAAGGAGGATATTTATAACTTCAACGAGACCGGCTTTTTTATAAGTTAAATCTTATCCGAAATAATTATAACCACCTTTAATCGACGCGGAAAGTTTAAAATAATATAATAAAAGAACCGGGAATAAGTTATAATTATTTAAAAAATCGGATTATATAGTTACGTTATTTTTTTATATATTATTTTTATTAAAAAAATATTTTTTTTTAATACGAAAATAATTTATTATTAAAGGATTAAGTAATCGTAATTATTAAAAATAATTAAATTACGAATAAAAAAGGCGAGAATTAAATTCGATACTTTAATTAATATATTAAGTTTTATATAAAAAATTATTATCGTTTTTTAGTTTTAAACGGTTACGAAAATTATTATTTAATAATTTTTAAACTTTATTATAAAAAGAACTTAATTATTATATTTTATATACCTTCTTATTTATTATATAAACTCTAGCTTTTTAATATTAGTTATTTTTATATATTAAAAAAGGTATACGGGAAAGAAATTAAATATTTTATACGGGCGTATATTACTTATATTTTAAAGGAAGACTTCTTACTAACGTTTTTAAAAGCGTTTTAAGCGATTTTTACCGTTTTAAATATATGAGGAGGCTTTCGAAAAATAAGACTCGTCTCGTATAATTTAGAATATATTATTTTAGTTAGATATAAAGCTATATATTTTAATACTTTCGGGGACGTTTTCCGGCTTATTTATTTCTTAAGAATTAAAAACTTTAAATAATTCGATTAAGGCTTAATCCTAAACTAAATACGTTCGAAACCGTATTATACGGTATTAAAATAACTTTTTAATATTTATTTTAATTAGTTTTAATTAAATCGTAAAAGTTATAACGTATATTATATACCGAGTTATTTTTTTAAAAAGTAAGAACGCGATACTTTAAAAAGTAAATAAAATATTTAGCTAGCGCCGCCGTACGAAAAAAAAAACGGCTATAAAATAGAGGATTATTTCGTATATAAATTAAAGAAAACCTATAGTTTTAAAAGAACATTAATAGATAATTATAAAACGAATCGCGTCGAAGGAGTAATTATACGAGGACGTTTAGGACACGCTTATAACGTTATAGAATTTACGGAGAGCCCGGGCATAATACGCGTACTTATTAGAATAATATAGAAATATCTAGAGATAAGGATTCCGATTAATTTTAATATTTTAAATACGTTATAATAAAATTAACTTATATTTTATTAAAAAGGGTCTAAAAGAATGGGACATTCGCTTGTGTAGGATATTCGCTTGTGGGATACGTTATTATTTTATACCATAAAGAAGGATTATTAAAGAAATCTACTGCACCTCCTATGTCATGATTTAACAACAAGCCTGGATGCCTAGATGGGATGATACGTAGCCACAACTAAGTTGCAAAATGACGACACGAGGAGAAGGCTTTGTCCACGCTTCGAGATGTTATTGCCTCGTTCATGTGCAATCTCGATAGCATGACCAGGATTAGTGCTTGGATACCGGTGGTCACTTCGTTTTCCCACCGGTACCCACGGGGCAGCAAGCGCCATTACAAAAAGCTAGACCAGTTGCGTTCGAAAACATTCCGGCCTCCAACGCTCCAGCTACCTCATCAGCCCCCCGCTCCGCTACGAAGTCCCGTGGTCGAGCTGAAAGAAGATGGTGTCAGGCATTGCAACTTAACCATCACCCACATATCTCAATGGCCCCGCCGCACCGGAGATGGCTGTTGCTGCTGTTGTGATGACATGCAACAGGTCAATCTCCTCCCATCATCCATCAACACTGCTCTGGTGATGCCACGCTGAACGTCAACTACCCAGGGCTCAGCCGAAAACAAACCGAGGAAGGTCATTACTTTAACATGACAGGTAGTTACGACCGATCAGGTCAACCAACTGAAGAGTGTCCTAGATACAGTTAAGTTCGAGAGCACTGCGAGATTTTAGAGCATTAGTCGACTGGAAACCATCCGACTACCCTCTATTTGGGGCATTGCTAGCCCTCAAGCTGTACCTCTATACAGATGGTCTTGCACAAAGAGAATATGGCAACGCAAGGATGTTTTATACACCGCACGATCAGTGTTACCAAATTGGTATATTGGCAGTTCTGTCAATGGCACGTTTTCTTTTGATTAGTAAGAAATATCTCATAGCTATCCTCTAAGTGTATGAAATTACGAAACGCCCCCAGAAAGGCAGTTTCCAGGAGCATCACTATACCCTTAAGTCTTTGGGATGCCCCGACGATGGATAATGAGTGCAGGCGAGTAGACCTGCACGTCAATCCTTATCATATCGCTCGTTCCTACTCACAAGCTCCCCGGACGAATCAGGGATGCAAACCGTCTGTCTAGTGGTCACTGCTGTTCAGTTGCGCCTGGGGCTTAAGTGAATATTCCTTAAAACAATACAACAAGGTTGCAAATAACTAGGTACCTTTGCTGGGCGACCCCAACCAACAAGTAGCCCCTTACTTCCTTATCGTCGCCCTAAGGAACGTCAAAGAGTGATCGATTGGCTGGTATGGTTCGATGTGCTTTCTAATCTCCTTTAATTTTAGTTAGAAGTGATGGCGGCATACGTTAGATGCACGGCCAACTGTAGCCCTGCCTGTCCGGAACGTGTTGCAACCACATTTTCTTTGTTCCTACAGGGTAATCACCAACTGTCGTTTTTCTTTCCATTGGGCATAACAGGCAAGAATTTCACCCTTCACAAACCATGGCTAGTGTTGTCTTCAATGAGCCCGAGAAAAGGGCAGGCTTATTAGCCTTTCTCCAACGCCAACTGCTAGTGACACCTCCCTTGCCGCGCAATGTCAACATCCATGGTAGGGCAGCCGTCGTAACAGGGTCGAATGCTGGTATCGGCCTGGAGTGTGCGCGCCAGCCACTCGACCTTAGATGTTCGAAGCTCATTCTAGCCGTCCGAAATGAGACCAAAGGGGGAGGCTGCAACTAAATACCTGCTGAGAGACTCCCGGTTCACAGATCGCGAAGTCGTCGTCTGGTCACTCGACCTCGAGTCTTACGAGTCCATCGCCCACTTTACTAATCGTGCAAAGAGTCTGGATCATCTCGACATCGCTGTCTTGAACGCTGGTATCATGCAGCATGAACATGAGCTGCACCCAGACACCAACCACGAAAAGACGATCCAGGTCAATCTGATATCCACTGCTCTCCTTGCCGTCCTTCTTCTTCCTGCGCTGAGCTCCAAGACTCGCTCGGCCGATTCACCTGGCCGAATAGCTCTGGTATCCTCCGAAATGGCCTCATGGTCCACGTTGTCCGAATCTTCCATCCCGATCCTGCCCACCCTGGACAAATCAGATCGCTACGACATCTTCGGCCAATACATGGCGTCCAAGCTTCTGCTCCAGCTTTTTGTTTCTCAGCTTTCTCTCCAAGTTCCTTCCTCCTCTGTCATTATCACCATGCCCAATCCAGGCCTTTGCTACGGCACAGGCCTGGGGCACGCTGCTTCGGGTCCATCACTTGCTGATAGGATAGCGGCCGGTGCCAAGAGGCTGGTCGGGCGATCTCCGTCGGTCGGGGCAAGAATGCTCACTGATGCGGTCGTAAATCATGGCTTGGAAGCCCACGGACAGTACATCGAGGACTGCCAAGTTCAGCCGTAGGTTGTCCCCCGCCCCCCCCCCTCAAGATCCAGCGTCTTTCTTCCTTGCTCAAATCGACTAGAATGGCACCGATCGTTTACAAACCAGCTGGCGAGATTCTCCGCCAGTCTCTATGGGATGAATATCTCGGTCTAGCAGAACTTTCTGCATATCACATAGATGAAACCATCAGAGAACTCTCAGATTCGTAAGGATTGTCACATGATTGCAGCATAACGGCAAATGAGAACATGGCCATTTATTAGGCTTCAACTATCGGGCTAAGGATGAGTCGGAAACTTGGTGACTCTATAAGTGCCGCACTGACGATAAGGACAACATAATCTTTCCATTGCTTCCCAACTGTACCTTGGTTCTATCTGCCTCATCAAGGCGGCCATCTTATTGGATTAGGTTCGCATCTTGGCCCCAGCTAGTCGCGGGCTGGTTTACTGGGCCTGCCATTCTACAATATGGGCAAATGTTGCCTACTACCTCTCCATTATCGTGGCGTTCAATGTTGCTTGTACCCCATACGCGCTGAACTGGGACATCCTGTCGAAAGGCAACTGTAATCGTGTCAATACGCACTACACCAATCTGGCCACTTCTATCTTCAAAATCATCTCCGGCTTGTAAGTGATCATTGTCTTTCATTAATCACATCTTCGCAAGAAGGAGTACCATTGCAAGGGGGCGACTCGCTAATAGGCTACGTTGTAACAGTGTGATCCTGGCAATTACTAAGAGGGCTATCTGGACGCTTCATATGTCGAGAAAAAAGAGGATTGGCGTATCTGCGATCTTACCCATTGGTTTTCTGGCGTGCGTCTCGGGCATCATTTGAATAGTTGAGACGGTACGCCATGCCGAGTCACCGGACTATGTCTACCCGTTTTCTGGCGTCATGTGCTGCTACGCCGCCGAGCTCACATGTGGTTTTTTGGTCATCAGCGTGCCGAGTTTCCCCAAAGCTTTCTCCTCCCTCCAGATGAGCAAGCTGGTATTATCGTGGGTGAGCTTACGTTTCAGCCAGGTATTCAAGGGAAGCAGCAACAACTCTTCCACGTGGTACGGGAATAATGCAAGGGGTTAGGAGATGAGAGAGGTTGGCAAGACTCCAAGAGAGAAGAAATTGACGGGAATACCATCTGGAGACACGCAATGGGCCTTCTCACGACACTTTGCTTCGTGAGGATGTTGACGTCGAGCGAGGGATATCCCGAACGACTCAATTCGAGGCAAGCGAGTCGTATGGCCACAATGCTGCTCGACCAGAGCACAGGTATCAAGATCAGTGGTGTGGGGGGTCGAGGCTGAATAAGTAGGAGATGGTCTATTATTATGGTTCATGTCGTCTGATGTCCCAAAGTCTGATGTGTGTGCAGCATTGTTCCGGAATAATAGAGACCCCACAGAGAAATCAGTAAACCAGGTACACATATCAAACCATTAGGTATTTTACCGCAAGCTCTACTGAACCAGCATATTTGCTCGTCATGTTTCAGTGGGTACGGCGCTAGTTTACGAAATCTAAATATTCGAGTTTTCCACTCCAGAGCCCCATTGAAGTAAGGTAGGAAATCCCGGCAGCATGGCTGAAGGTCACGCATAATCAAAATTGGGGCGGAGTTGCAGGGGCAAGGGTTGGGAGGTAAGGGATAGGATCCAAGCAGCATCCAGCTTTCTTTGCCGTCTCTGAGTGGCGGCTGACAACCTATTCACCCGTTTTGCCGCTGTCTGTTCGGGTGGACTTCTCTTTTATAGAAATTATGAACTAAGGTCAAGCTAAGTCCCTTTTCCATTCCAATTCTCTGCTCTGCCAGCCCAGTTTTCGACCATGACGACTTCCTTAGTCATCCCACCCAACATGTTCTCGGCAACGGCCTGGTCTTGTTTATCGGCACTCATCGCTTATGTAAGCGTCAAGCAAAGAATCTAGCCTTCCCTTCATCATGCATATGAATGAGCTCGGTGATTAATAGTATCTATTGAATGATTAGCTCGCCGCGATAGCCGCCTATCGAATCTTCCTGCATCCTCTGAGCAGATACCCGGGCCCTCTTGTTGCCAAGATGACGGACGCCTACAGCGGCTTCTTCGCATACCGCAGGCGTCTCCATCTTACGACATGGGAAAATCAACACAAGTACGGCTCTGTTGTTCGTCAAGGTCCTAACAAGTTGGTCTTCACATCTATCCGGGCTATACCGTCTTCACCGCTACAGATAGGCACCTTCATTGCGCCCGCCGACAGCTCGTTGGGCAGGTTCTGACGGATTGCCCCATGCGTGCTTTCGAGCCCACCATGATCGAGCAGGTCGAAACTTACCTACGAAGACTATCCACCGACGCCAGATCCTCCAAGCCCGTCAACATGACGGAGAGGTCGAGGGCAGCTAGGCCTGAATATCGCTGGCCTGTTGGGGTTTGGATACGACCTCGGACTACAGACCAAGGACACCAATCAGTTCATGCTGACCATGCTGGATGCGGGCACATTGTGGAGCAGCGTCTTCTTGCAGTGGCCCAACGCTCGGAGATTTAGGCTAGGTCTGGTTTCGGTGCGGGTGTTTCGCGAGTATCGTGGTAAATACCTGTGTCTCATCGAGGAAATGATCCGCCAGCGCACAACCATGGCCAAGGACGCGAAACATGATTTCTATTCGTTTGTAGCAGACGCCCTGGATGACAAGTCGGGCGATGGCCTTCGACAGAACGAGCTCTGGGCCGAGTCCAATCTTTTTCTTACTGCAGGCATGTGGAATCTTTCTTATCTGTTATCTGTAGGCTCATCTCATCCCCCCTACCGGCTGAAATTAACCATGTTACAACTGCAGCGGGAGACACGACAAAAACAGCACTCAGCGGCGCATTTTCTACCTGGCACATACTCCCGATGCGTACCGAAAGCTCAGCGCCGAGATCCGACATACCTTCCAGAGTGGCAATGACCTCCGTGGCTCTGCCTTGGCCGGCGGTCCGTATCTCCGAGCTTGTATCGATGAAGCGTTACGACTAGCCTCGCCCGCTTCAGGCACTCTTTGGAGGGAACTCCGAGCGGACAGCGATGCCGAGTCCTATACCGTCGACGGATACTTGATTCCTCGCGGCACCGTCTTGGGGCTAAATATCTACTCCATCCATCACAACCCGGATTACTTTCCTGACCCCTTCTCCTTCCGACCGGAACGGTGGCTGGATGACTCCGGGTACTCTCCCGCGGTGAAGAAGACCATGATCGACGCCTTTACTCCCTTCTCGACGGGCGCTAGAGGTTGTGCTGGAAAGACAATGGCGTACATGGAGGTTGGCCTCGTCATCGCCAAGACGCTCTGGTACTTTGACTTTGAGTCCTCGCCTGGACAGCTCGGTCAGGTTGGGAGCGGAAACCCTGCAATGGACCGGGATAGACATCGCCCGGATGAGTTTCAACTGTATGACGTTTTCACGGCCCTCCACGAGGGTCCGTACTTGACCTTCCGGCCCCGTGAAGGCGCTGATCCAGCGGATTTGGAGCTCTAGTTGAAGTTCAAAGCTTATTTTTCATGGTCTTGGGCTCAGGTTATGACAATAGAATATTACATAAAACTTCATGTGGCTGCATTATAAGTGACTAGAGTGGATCGACTACATGCTGCTGAACGTTGTCGCCGGAGTAGAAAGGGGCATAGTCTGGGTACGTCGAAAGCGCTTGCAGATAGCACGGGGGGTTTGGGCCGGCAGGCCGTGCCGGGCGTTCAAGTATTGGTACATTGGTGGACTTATATCACTTACCCGGCACAGGGATATACTGGTTTTAGGGTGAAAGACTAATTATCCAGTATAGTTGAACTGGGAAACTTATACGCCATAATTATGTGTCTTGTTAAGCAACTCTTAAGCCATTCCATAGTAACGATAACGATGGAATCACCGTACGACAGATTTTGTCTTATCACCGGGTAAGTTAACTAATATCCCAGCAACTCTCTTATCATGTACTAGTGAGCCCTCTTATTAGATGCGGGGAGGGGGAAATTGGCCATGCCCTGGCGCAAAGATTCTTCGAGTCAGGTCTGGTTGTCTTTGCAACATTGTTGTCGCACGAAGCACGGGAGCACTTGAACCACTATCTCATCCATATCGTCGACCTGAATGTTACCTCAGAGGAGGATACTCTTGCGATAGCAAAACAGGTCCAGTTAGTCACGGGTGGCCAGCTTGATATCTTGGTCAATAACACGTGAGTACCTGTGCACGACTTTTTATTCAGGGAACGCAGTAATTAGCGAATATTCTTAGTCTTTTTCGGTCTAGATAATTATCTAGTGGTGACCCATCCTACTAGTGGTATGTGTAGGCTGTATTCGATTCAGACAGCGAACAGATACTGCATTATGACAAGTTCTAATGTTTGAGAAAGGCTATACAATGACGGCTGACGACACCGATGACTGCCAGGCGGAGAAGATGTTTGCTGTGAACGTTTTCGGGCCTATGCGTATGGCGCACCAATTTCATCGAATTCTCGTTAACGCCAAGGGGATTGTGGTTAATATTGGCTCCATCGGGAGCGTGTGTCCGTATGTGTCTGGGGCCTCCTACAATGCTACCAAAGCATAGCCCGCTACGATGTCTTCCGACGCCAGAGGAGGCCTCTTCTGGGAGGGATTCAGTTTCCCGCTGGAAGAAGCTCTGTGGGATGCCTGGGCACGATGCGAAAGATCCCGCCTGCACTCGGGTCTGGAACGAGGCGAAGTGGTCGGCCCCAACGGAAGGCCGGATGAATTCCAAGAATATCAGAATGTGTTTGATTGCTCGGTATATCTGGACCAGACCGAGTGGGGTTCGACGAACAAAATCGCCTTGTTCCATGCAGCCTTTCGCCATTTCAGCTGGCCGCTGACTATTGTCTACCAGCTGTGTCAGGCTCAACCCCAGCGGATAAAAGTCCTCGTTCTGGGAAAGATAGAAACATGGAAGGACGGCCATAGGCTTGAGGCCTGGGTTGGATTGCTGGTAAAACAGGGGTTACCGCCGCAGACTCAGGGAAAGAGTTGGCGTGTGTATTTGGAAACAGTCCATGTTATCAGTCGCAGAGCCAGAGAGTTGGCTTTTTACTTAGGTACCCGAGGGCTTGGAGGAAGTTAGTTTCGGTATTATCGGTGTTATGGAGCCAATACACGTTCAGATATGTTACCTTGAATTAGGCGTGTTACGTTCAGGCACCACATTAGACAAGTTATGACATTACAGGCAAGGCCCGGGGTTTCTGGCCAGGGGATGCGTGATAACCCATGACAAGGAAGCTAGCTGTATGTGTAGAGAATGGCTGGTATCATTTTCCAATAAATGATCATTCGAATGTGTAATATGTTAGGCCGCCGTATTCTGCGGGATGGCGGGCCGTGTGAGACCGTGGCCGCCTTTCGGGAGACCATGATAATAGTGCGCGAGATGTGTAAACCGCACTCACTTTCCTTCTTAGGAATGACCGTGAGAGAGGCCAGATATCCAATTATTTCGTCAAAATGTTGCGACTTCATCCGAGGCAGGTATGTAGAGACCGTTCGATCATCCTTATCAAAAAACCTACGTAGACGGGACGAACGGACTCACGACTGGCCAGCTTACACGGGATTTTTCCGGTGCCAAGGAAATCGTGAAGTCGTCAATCCCACCACGTTGAGAGGGCCGGGTCGACATCGCGGCAGTTCGAGCTATTAGCGCCAAGAAACGGTAGTGTTGATATTGGTTCAACCCTACGACCCTATGCAGCTGAAAAAGCGTGGGAGCCAGGAGCCGGGATGGGGGGAGCTGTGCTCTCGGCTGAATGCGGTTGGATGCATGTGCATACAGATGTAACCTTAGCAATTCCAGCGACCCGAGCCGTGCCAAAATCGATAGTTTTCTTTAGCGCTTGTCAGTTCTCGCGAGGGCTTCCCATTCCGATCGACAGCCGCTAGACCGATGCAGACAGCCGCCCTCGTGGCGTACCACCAAACCTACGTATTCGGGGACCACATTTGGCAGTTCGGGCCTGCGACGGTAACCCAGAGCGGGGTTACACATGCAACGAAGCAGCCCAATGATGGCCGGCCCTCGGGGCTCGCTCCGATGACTAGGGAAGATAACCATTCGATTCTTGAATGTTTCAAATCCATCATCAATCAAGTGTAACATGATACATCGTGACTGTTCGAGGTGGTCCCATGTCAATGAACTGATCTCGGCGAGAGTCCGGACGCGCCGTTGCGTTGAAGACGTTGGGCTGCTAGACTGAAGAGCCGCCTGACCAGCTGTCAAGGCCATAAAGCGAGTCATGATCTGGACGAACTTAGGCCGACCCCGAGGTCTCTCTACATAGCTCCCATCACGACTACTCCCGAACGACAAGAGCCAAAACATGGATAATACACCAGCTCCACCAGGGCAGAGCGCCGTGGTCGACCTGAGCCAGCATCCCAGCGCCCAGCAATTCGTAACCAGGTGTGCCGAGTTCTTTGACGAAGTCCAGAACCTGTAAGGAGCACTAACCCCCCCTTGTCCCTTCTTTCCCGAGCTTGCCGTCCACTGACCCCTTGTTGCAATTAACAAAAGTACACCCGGAAAAGAACTCGAGGCGCGGCTCAACCAGAACCACGGCCCCGGAACCCCCTACTTCGACGACTTCTGCCGCTACATCCGCCAAGGCCTGGACGAGGGGTGGGTGGCCGCGCTCGAGGTCGACGGGCGGCGGTACCGGCGGGGCAAGATCGCGGAGCCGAGCGAAGCGACGCGCTTCTTCAGCATCACGACCGTGTACATGGACAGCGGCGGGGGCGGCGGCACGGGTATGCAGCTGGACCTCGAGCAGCCCTTCTCGGGGCAGTACCACAAGCACCCATACGGCGAGATCAATTGTGTTATACCTCTCGACGCGACGGCGCAGCTGCAGGGGATGAGCGGGTGGCAGGGCGCCGGGTGGACGTCGCCGGGGCCCGGGACGCACCACTACCCGCGCGTGCGCGGCGGGAGGTTGGTCGCGCTGTTCTTTTTGCCGGCGGGGAGGATCACGTATGATGCGTCGCCGGATATGGCGCAGCCCACCTCCATTTAAGGGATAGCAAGGACGATGGATGGTATTACTGGAGCTGTGGAACAAAGAGCACAGAAAGGAGAGATGTACACATGGGTGGCTGGTAGCGCTGATTAACACACATCTTTCCTTCTTTCCTTTTCCTTTTCCCTTTTTGCTTTTGCCGGTGTCTCGGTTATGATTGGCGTATGTACAATGAATGGTCGCCCGTCAGCATGTCAAATCACAGCGCTGTTTCGTACTGTACTTTTTAGCTTCAGGCGTGTCAACCCCGCCAATTTTTAGTGGATGATGCCACCAGTCAGACAGCAGGGAAAATGGCCTGACAGGACTTCGGACCACCCAGCAGTCATGTCATCCCCGACTTGATCGCAATTAGTTGCCTCTTCTGCTGATGCATGCTGCCCATGACTGAATCCCGGCCAAAATCTCATGACATATTCTAAGTAAGAAGCTAGTTTTACGGTCCTCGGAGTAAGTCAGGCAGGCCATCTTTGATCTTGGTGCCACGACATACCCTCCTTGACCCTCCCCCCCGCATCTTATCTCCAGTCGGCTCGGTCGTACCAGGGCAGCAAGCAACGCAGCATGGCGGGCAGCATGGCGGCCGCACCGGAATCTGCCGACGACGACTACTACGACCTGGGCACGTACCGGAGGCCCATCACCACCACCAGCCCCGCCGCCGCGACCTGGTTCAACCGCGGCCTCATCTGGTGCTACGGCTTCAACCACGAAGAAGCGGTAAAATGCTTCGAGCGCGCCCTCGCCGCCGACCCCGGCTGCGCCATGGCCTACTGGGGCGTAGCCTACGCGCTGGGGCCCAACTACAACAAGCCCTGGGGCTTCTTCGACGACGCCGAGCTCGAGACCACGGTGCAGCGGACCCACCGCATGGTCGAGCAAGCGGCTAGCATCTGTGCTGATACGAACAAAGTGACTCCGGTGGAAAGGGCCCTGGTCGACGCCCTGCGCTACCGGTATCCCCTTGAGCACGCTCCGGGTAAAGACAAGGACGAATGCGCCTCCGTCTGGAACGTCCAGTACGCCGACGCGATGCAGCGGGTGCACGCCGAGTTCGGCGCCGACGACCTCGACGTCGCAGCGCTGGCCGCGGACGCCCTGATGAACCTGACGCCCTGGAAGCTATGGGGACCTCAAGACAGGCCAGCCCGCACCAAACGCCCGGACCGCCCAAGTCCAAGCCATCCTCGACCAAGCCCTTCAGCAGCCGGGCGGCGGCGGCGGCATGGCGCACCCAGGCTTCCTGCACCTCTACATCCACTACATCGAGATGTCCCCCACGCCCGAGCAAGGCCTCCCCGCCGCCGACGCCCTGCGCCGCCTCGTGCCCGACGCGGGCCACCTGAACCACATGCCGACGCACATCGACGTGCTAGTCGGAGACTACGCCCGCGGCATCGCGTCGAACCGCGACGCCTACGAGGCCGACGAGAAGTTCCTCGCCCGCGCGGGCGCCCGCAACTTCTACACGCTGTACCGCATGCACGACTACCACTTCTGCATCTACTCGGCCATGTTCGCGGGCCAGTCCCGCGCCGCGCTCGCCACCGCCGCGCGCCTTGAGGCGTCGCTGTCGGCGGACCTCTTGAAACTGCGGTCGCCGCCTATGGCGGACTGGCTCGAGGGCTTCCTGGCTATGCGCGTGCACGCGCTGGTGCGGTTTGGACGCTGGGACGACATCGTCTCCTTGCCGCTGCCGGACGACCGGGAACTCTACTGCACCACGACGGCCATGACGCACTACGCCAAATCCATCGCCCACGCCGCCTCTTCGCGCCTCCCCGAAGCCGAAGCCGAACGCGTGCTCTTCCTCGACGCCCGCACCCGCGTCCCGGAGTCGCGCACCCTGTTCAACAACCGCTGCGTCGATTTGCTAGATATCGCCGAGGCCATGATGGAGGGCGAAGTCGCCTTCCGCCAGGGCCGCTTCGACGCGGCGTACGCGCACCTGCGCTTAGCCATCGCGCGCGACGACGGCTTGCCCTACGACGAGCCCTGGGGCTGGATGCAGCCGACGCGGCACGCCTACGGGGCGTTGCTGATGGAGAACGGGCATTATAGCGAGGCTGCGGCCGTCTACGCCGAGGACTTGGGGCTGGATAACAAGCTGCCGCGCGCGCTGAGACACCCGGGCAATGTGTGGGCGCTGCACGGGTACCACGAATGCCTAGCTAGGCTGGGGCGGAAAGAGGAGGCGGACGCTATCGAGCCGGAGTTAAGGGCGGCGTTGGAGAGGGCAGATGTGCCGATTAAGTCGTCTTGCTTCTGCCGCAGAGTAGAGGTCCAGAGTACACTTTAGGGGTGTGATTTTGTGGACGGGCTTACGTAAGATATGGTACTGGACTGGTTGCAGAGTGTCGTGGAAGAATCTGGTATTCAATCTCACTAGATATCTTAGAATCGCTATACAAGTGAACCAAGATCACACCAGGGCATCCTAAACCAGCTACAACAACTTGCAAATTATACTGGGCATCCCAATCGCTTCAACTAGAAACATTACTCTGAAGTCGACCGCTCAGCATGTCCACTCCTTTCGTCTTTCCCGGACCGTGCCAGCTCGTGCCGCCGCGGATCGTACTTGGCGTGCCCCGACTTGTACCAAGGTCCGTCGAACAGGTCGGCCATGTACTCCATAGGCACCCCTTTGGTCTGGGGGCCCAGAGCCAGAGGACGACGAGGCCTAGGAAGCAGATAAGGGCCCAGAAGACGTAGGCGCCCCAGACATTTAGGCTCACAAACATGTTGGGCGTCACGCGCACCACGGCGAACTGGAAGAACCAGTGCAGCGCCATGTTGCAGGCGTAGCACACGCTGCGGATGCGGGTCGGGTAGATCTCGGTGCCGTAAAGGTACTGCACGGTGCTGTTTTACGGGGGAGTGGTCAGCCAGTCTGTCTTGTGATTCGAAAGGGGAGGGGGAGGGATGGAGGGGGTGTATGTTCTACTTACCACAACCCAATGGACCAGCCGACGGCATATACGAAGACGGAGGCGATGGCCGCGTCAGATGCCGACTTATCAGAGCCGTCCCGCCAGATGGCCATGTAGATAGCCATGTAAATATGTGTGATACACTGCAGGAACAAGCCGAGGGTAAAGCAACGCCGACGGCCGAACACGTCAACGAGACCCCAGGTGAAAGCCATCGTGAAGACCAGTTTAACAACACCATATGCGCCACTTGTTATGAGCGACGTGTTCCCGCCCGTAACTCCGGCGTACTCGAAAATCTGCGGGATGTAGTAGGTGATGCCATTGCCGCCAGACCATTGTGCGACAGTCTGCATGGTCACTGTCAAACATAATAGGGTCAGCCGAGAGACTCTTTCCTCGATGAAATGAACTGAACTGCGCCATGCTACTACTACTTACTGCCCAGGAAGAACCTGACGCGATATGTGCGGATGGTCATGATCTCTTTGAAGATGGTCCAGTTCGAAGCCCCTTTAGCGCTTCGCCCTTGTGCTGCATCTGTTGCTGCAGCTCTTCGAACTCGGCGGCAACAGCCGTGCTATCGCCGCCGCCATTCGAGCTGTGTCGCAGTCGTGACAGCACCCGGATCGCCTCCTCGGTGCGGTCCTGCGACGCCAGCCAGCGCGGCGTATCCGCAATGAAGAAGGACCCCAGCAGCGCCAGCCCCGTCGGAACGAGAACGATAGAAATGACGAGGCGATACTGCATCCGGGTGGCCGCCATGTGCTGCTCGGCGCCGTAACTGATGAAGAAGCCGATGGTCAAAAAGCTCAGCAGCACGACCATGTACAGGCTGACGACCATGCCGCGCGATCGAGCGGGGGCGATCTCGGACAGGTACAGGGGCGCGACGACGGTGAGCCCGCCGGCGCCGAGGCCGCCCCAGAGGCGCGCGAAGAGCATCAGGCCAAGGATGCCGGACGCGAAGGTCTGCAGCAGGTTGCCGGCCATCCAGACGGCCATGGCCAGCTGCCAGCTGCGCAGGCGGCCGATGCGGTCGCATAGGACGATGGCGATCAGCGAGCCGAGCGCGGCGCCGAGGACGCCGAAGGACGAGATGTTGGCTTTGCGATCGGCCAGGCCTGACGGGTTGGTCTTCCAGTGCGCCGGGACCAGGTCGTAGTCAGCTTTGAAGGACGACAGGCCTGTCGCAGAGCTGAAGCCGCCTTCATCGTATCCTGTGGTTGATTCGTTGGTCAGTCTTTCATGAGTGCATCAATCATCCCGAGGGACTGGAGAGTCATTTCGTCGGTTGGTAAGGTTACCTTTCGGAATCGAACCACATGTTATGACCAGGGTGGTCATAATGTAGTAGGCGTTCGCGTTCAACCTGGCCATGTTTGCTTGTTTTTAATTCCTTGCAGAATGAGGAAAAGGATCAGGACGCTGTGATGTAGCAGCGACCGCCTTGCTGATTGCTGTCTCAGTCGTCAAGTTACGTGAGATTCAGCCGGGGTTTTAATATTCTTTCTTCTGGATAGTAGGCATTGAGCAGTTCGAGCCGTCGTTGCAGCACCCGTCGGGATTGAAGTTCCTAGGGAAAACATAGGCTGGGGAAAACCAATGAGCTACGATCCCGCGTAGGCTTGGGGTAATTTGGGGGAAGTGGCACCAGCAAGGGTAGGATGGCTTCCGCGTCGCGAGCGGATACGGGGAAGCCCCGCGAATGACGGGGCATGAAGAATTGGCAATAGCATAACATGCAGTGGCCAGTGGCCAGTATCGCTCAGCAAGAGTGAGTTCAAACTGATGACTGTCACCTGCCATGAAAATGCCGCCAGCAGTTGCGACGGTCGCCGAAATAGTGAGGTAGTGTGCATGCTTCCAGGCGCTAATCATCTCCAACAGTGGACCGCAGACGAGGGAACAGCGCAACTCGGAACTTCCCCGAGCCATTTTCAGTGCTCTTTGTTCGCCCTCGGCCAACTTCCGAGGTCGCAATCATCTACACCTGCCAAGCTGCTTCTGCAACACCAACCGGTCGCTCACCAAGGAGAGATCGCATGCATATGCACTGAAGGGGAGTCTCTCATCCAGGTTCCATTAGAGACAGAGAGAGAGGCATATCCGGCAGCCCCCCCTCCCCCCACCCCCCGGTGTGCAAATCAAGCACCGAAGAGGTTCTGCCTTGATCTGCCGAGATCTATCTGCCTTATCGTGCGAGCTTGAGACTGGATTCCCTCCCAACTGTTCCCACCCGCCCTCGGCTCCACGCCATAACTCCACCGACGGCTTCGGAAACCGACCGCGTTGAGGGTCTCACTTATATTCGGCCCTTATGAAGGGGAGAAAAGTCGTCGTAGGGCGTGATCTGCGCCTGGACGACTGGAGGATATAACCATCATCGTTCTCGCCCGTCTTTGAAGCAGACTGTTTGCTTGGAATCTTCCAACTGCGCTGAACTGCATACACCCGAAGTTGAAGCTATCTCAGACGCTACTCAATGACCTCATTACCTGCCGATAGCAGCTAGCTACTCAAGAATGAACTCGTCACCGCGCACCCCATCAGCCATGTCCGCAATGACCTCGCCTCGCGCGTCCCGCCACCTGCGGTTCATCCAGCACGCGCTCCTCTACACCACCAAATGCCTCCGCACCTTCATCTTCCAGCTCATGAGCTTCCGCCCCTTTTCATCTATCGGTCTTCCCGCACCTCCTTCACCGAAGAAGTATGATGAAGACGACGACTTCCGCGCCCTCATCCCGCGCGGTTCCTGGGAACTCCACATGCACGTCCTCGATCCGCGCTTCCCCCTAGCCGCCTCCGCCGTATACAGGCCCACGCACTTCCACACGAGCCAGGACGCCCGGACTTTCGAGCAGGACGTCGCGGGCCTCGACGGCGTCGTCATCGTCCAGCCCAGCATCTACGGCCACGACAACGCGTGCACGCTCGCGGCCTTGAGAGAACTGGGCGGACCACAACGCGCGCACGCCGTCGTCTCCTTCGACCCCGCCACCACATCGTCGGAAACGCTGCAGGGGTGGCATGCGCTGGGCGTTCGCGGCGTCCGCCTCAACCTGCAGTCCGGCGGCGCGGCGCCTCCGGCCGTGGAGGAGCTCGAGGCGGCGATTCGGGCGTACGCTGACGCTGTGCGGCCGCTGGGCTGGGTTCTGCAGATCTACGCGTCGCTGCCGACCATCGCGAAGCTCGAGCCGCTCCTCGCAGACGGAGCAGACAAGCTCGGCGTCCGGTTCTGCATCGACCACATGGGCCACCCAAACCTGGAAGCATCACACTCCTCTTCCTCCTCCTTGGCAACGACGGTAGCCGATCCCTACACGATCCCCCACTTCGCAGCCCTGGTGCGGCTGCTCCGCTCCGGTAACACGTGGGTCAAGCTGTCGGCAGCATACCGGTTCAGCGCCTCCGCGGACGGGTTCAGCGATGCGGCGCCCGTGGCGCGGGAGCTTCTGCGGGTGGCGGGTCGAGATCGCGTCGTGTTCGCGACGGACTGGCCGCACACGCGGTTCGAGGGGCTCGACATCCGGCCCTGGATCCGCGCCGTCCTCGTTGACTGGTGCCGGCGGGACGTGGCGCTCATCGAGCGGGTGTTCAGGGGCAACGCGGAGGAGCTCTGGAGCCCTCCTGCAACATTACTGCCAACAGCAAGCTGACAGACAGACAGGGAAAAGGGACTGGGACCAGCCGGGAAAGTGGTCTTCTCATGCATAATGACCGTAACGATTGATGTGTAGAATCTCTTATTAGCTTTTGTTTCCATCCCTCTACTTGTTTATGAATATGATCTCTGTTTGAAACCGCCTTCTAGTTGACACCATTCAAAGAAACCGTGAGCGACAGCGTTGGCTGTAACACAGGGATCCTAGCTCCTAACTGACCGGTAAGGAGCGAGGGGCCATGAATGAACCACGTAATTACTGGGTGATAAGTATCCCAAAGGAGATGGGAAGTCATGAGATTTCGGAACTGAGGCGAGGCTTGTTGATCTTTGCTGTAATTATCGCGTGATATATTCACATGATCGCCATGGTAATCCCGACTTATTCCTGGTCCTGTAACCCCACAGCTTCATCCGGCCTCTTGGGAATAGGGAGGGAATAGGTAGTGTGTAACTCTGTGCGTGTGGACCTCTTCGGTTGTCGGTCAACTTCCGAGGCTCGGTTGCCGCTTCGGGTGTGAGTTAAATCAGGTCACTTACTCCATAGGCGGCCAAGGGTCAGGCATAAGAGGAGCCCCATGGCCCTCCCCTGTCCCTTACAGGACTCAGGGACTGCTTCCGCCTGTCAACTTCCTTAGCCGACGTCAAAGAAAGTTGCCGAGCCCGCTGACAGACCGACCTGGCATTGAAACAACCTGAAGACTTCCGATACAGTCTTCGAGGATCAGCGGCTGTGTCCAAAAGCGCAACTTCCCGTGCCCCAAATGGACGACGACCGAAGAGAACCCCGTGCGTTTGCTGACATTTCCTGGTATGACACAACCTCGAACCAGGCAGGCGTGGCGTGGAATACAGACCCTTACCGACCAGTAAACGGCCACACCGGCTGCTGCTGCTGCGACGACAGATTCGGCTGGTCCAGAGGCTGGATGCTCACACTCATAGGCTCCAGCGTCGACAGCGCTTCGAACATGTCGTCGGGCATGAGGGAGAAGTCCACGTCGGCAACAGTCCCGAACTGGTCGCTGTGGAAGTCCCGGGACGGCCGAACAGCATGATGAAGCCCGTCGGGCTCATACCCAGCAGCACTCGCCCCTGGCGAGGATAGCGTGCTCCCTTCCTGCGCTTCAGCTGTTGTTGTCGGGATTGTTGTTGACTGCGGTGGTACTGTCGGCTGTTCCAAGCCCATCTTGGCGATTGCCTCTTTGATAGGTCGGAGAGCACTCCCGATGACTGCAAGTTCAAGATGGTGTCAGTGAAACGCATCCAAAAACAATATCATGGTCGCAAGGCTCAACCAGGAAACGACAAGGCACTTCCTCGCGGGACTCACCAGGATTAATCGTCTGCACTCTTTCGAGATACTGGACGCAAAGTAACAAACGCCGCAGCGTCTGCGTATCTCCGGGCAGAGCTTGGGCCTGCAACAGAAATATCGAGGTGGCGATGTATAGGCTGTAAGACAAAGACGTGATGCAGTGGTCTTCGCCAAACGTCCTACAGAACAGATCAAAGATGGCCGCAATGGACACGGCCGAGGCGACGCAGATTCGCAGGTGGTCCTGGTTCTGCGTACGTTCCCCCGCGGACTGGCGGCTTCTCTTGACCAGTGTTGGCCGGAAAAGCAATATTTTGAACGTATGATATAAAGAACTGCGGTCAGATTAGTATTGGAGTGTCTCGAGTCTCAAAACAAAAAGGGGTTACTGACTTGAGTGTGACGATATGGGATGGTGGCGCGTAAAGGGGTATATTGTCCGTGTCAATGCGGAGAAAGTGCGGCAAAGCATCCCACCAGGACTGCAGTGCTTGCCCCTCGTGCGCACACAACCCTCAATGACGCTCGGGGAGAGCTGCTGCAGTGGATCGTATATGTTGATCAGGATCTGGTTGAAGATGACGGACAGCTCGCACATCTTGATAAAACACGAGGTCGAATGAGCTGGAGTAGGAGGATACTGTTTTCCGGGGGCGAAGGTAACCCCATGTGGAATCCACATTTCCTCCTCTGCAGAGTCATCGTCTAAATGCATATGATCAGTACGATCTCCCATTGGTTTGACAGTATTCAGGGTCACTTACACATGAACCCCGGCGGAGAAACACTCACGTGGGTGAGTGTAGGCCTCCGTCCCAGGTAGAGACTGATGATCTTGTCCCAGAAGTAACAACTCCAGAAGAGGCGATGCCGGATCTCTACCTCCTCCTCGGACAGATGCACGTCGGCAGAATATCGCTGCCCGTCGATAAAGATGCCGAGATGATCTACCAGGCGGAACGCGATCCCACTATAGACCCATGCCTGGGTGGCGTTGCCGGAGCTGCACTCCTGAGCACTGAGGAGCAACAGTGTCTGTATCATGGGGATGGTGCAGACGCCCCTATTCAGCTCCTCGAACAAGAAGGACCGGGCCTGCCGACGGAATAGTGCGCCCTGCTCGTAGGGTCCCAGCTGTTCTCGGATCACCGGATCTCGCTTTGCCCAACGAGTTGAATGCGACATGATGGCACTAAGCAGTGTGTGCGAGTAATATGGCCCGTTCGACTGTATATCACCTATTCTCTGTTAGTGGCAACCTGCACTATACTCAGGGAATAAGGGGGGAGTACGGGTAAAGGCTGGTCTGTAGACGAAATTGAACAACGGCTGAATCCAGCACCAATGCAGGTCCAAGAGGTAATGAAACGGTTCCTGTTACTCTGGTAAGCTTAAAAAAGACCCATAAGACCGAAAATGACGTACAGGTATGTTGGTAAAGCACTCAAGCGCTCGTTGGTGCCACGCATTGTTAACGAGCCTTTGACGCCTGTCCATGTCCTGAGCCGACCTCGACGAGCCAGCGTCGTCCTGCTCTTCGTTGTCGGGCCCCTTGGACGGATCTCCGGCCATGGCCTGGAAAAAACTGGTAGCTCCGTGGTAGGTGATGACGCCCTTGTCGTCGACCTTGAGGCCATCGTAACTCCCGCTGAGGCGCTGCTTTAGTTGATCGGTGGGTTGCCGGCCGCTGCTTTCCGAAACCGAAGCGTCTTCAGGGGTCTTGGGGGTCTGTGCTTCGGCCTCATCTCCATGGCTTCCTTTCAATCTCTGCACCTCGTTTTCGAGTTCCTTGATGCGCTGCTCAAGACGTTCGGTGTATGATAACGTGGGTGCGCTGGATGCATTGATGAGCTGACCAGCTGTTGAGACGCGTCTCCAGATCTCGGTGGTGCAAACTTACAGCTTATAGACACACTGCTCGCCGCGTTTGATGCATCTCTGACACGATGGTCGTTCGGCGCCACATTTCACCTGCAAGCCTCAATTAGTTAGCCGGCGGTATCGGCGATGTCGGCGGCGGGTGGCGGATTCATCTGAAGTCGATGATTGGCAGTCACTCACTTTGCGACTGCGGCAGTTGTGACATGAAAAAGCGCTCTTCTTTTGCTGTTTTGCTGCTGACGGAGCCATCTGTCGGTCGGTGTCGACGGCTCCACTGCATGACATTGCATTGGGGTTGACTCTGGAACCTGCGGAATCTGGGGATGTGTTTTGAAACTTGGGGATGATGATGAGAAAGCGGATCCGTTTTACGGACACGGGCGACGCTCCGTCTCCGGGATCACCCGCGACTCGCCAGCTGTGACCAGTTGTCATAACGTAACAGTCATCCATTGATTGAGCTCTAACCGTTGTTTGTCTTAACTCTGGGCCGAATCGTTTGATTTGTTCACAACTTCACGAACCCAGCCATTACCATACGACCATCTGCGAGAACCAGCTATTCCACTATCACACCAGCCATATCGTCGTCATCAAGCAAGAAGAACACGTAATATCTGATACAAGTCTCTCAAACTCATATCAATCCACCGGCTCAACAGTACCGGGTATTGTGTCAAACTCTTGGACATTCGAACCAGGTGGCTGGGCAGGTCGAACGCAGGTAACCTTGTGGTTCTTCCAGTGAGCTGTCTGGCATGTCTGCACAGTGTCAGTCCAGAGTCCTGTGATAAAGTAAGTGTGGACTCAATGCATACCGCGTCGCAGTACCAAGCTCTCTTGCATCTGGAGCAGGCCAAAGGGGCTTTACCAATATCGGCCTCGATCTTGCCACAAGTGAAGCAGCTAGAATATGTCAGTCAAGTTCCACTGTTGAGGAGAGATGGGAGATCTCACCTTGGCTCGTAAAAGTTCCGAGGAGTGCCAGGTATGTAATGGTCAAGGGCAGCAAGGAACTGAGCCTTGCCAGGGGCTCGGAAAACTTCGTCGAAGTCAAATGAAGCGTTATCAGCGCGGCAGGGGATCTCGGGTACAAGATCGCGCAGGTGCTGGAAATCGCCGTCTCGTATCTTGGCTCCAGCTCGCATGAACAAGGCGCCAATGACGATGACAAGATACTTGCATTGATGCGTCTTCTCGTTGGAGCGGTAAAGGTCAAATACCTTGTCGCCAAGTCCTGAATCAAGCTGTTCACGGGTTCTTACGATGTCTTGTGCAAGCTCATCCTGGTACTCTTGGGTCTTGTATTTTGCCTGCCACTCAGGTGGTCCTTGTATGTCTCCCTCACAAACCAACAATTGGAGATTGAGATCTTTGATGGAAAACCCAGCCATGATGGCAGTACGGAAGTCAACATCCGCCTCGAACAGACCTTTTGCTTCGCTGTCAGATACCATTCCAAGGAGGAAATGGGATGTCTGAATGACTCACGAAAACCCCAACGACGATTCATCTGCTGGTAGATATACGAGTCGAATTCGTCCAACGTATTGGTCATGGTGATCTGATTGCCAATATCGGACAGGTAGGTAGGTGCTGCTGTTGTGAATGTCTGGTTTTGTTAGGGACTCGACTTGGAGGATAGTCAAGGTATATGTTTATGAATAGAACCAAGATCGCTTGGGTCCCGATTTGAATGAATCACAACCTGGAAGATGGAAGAAATTGTTGCCTAAAGTTTTAGAAGCTCGACAGACAAGTTGTGGGAAGGTGCGCTTGTCTGGAAGCCCACTTGTCTTGGAACGCGACTGCCATTTCTCAATTCAATAGAGGCCCAATAAAAGCGTCAAATACAGGTAGGCACCTGCTCAAAAAAGGTTGAGTTGATTGATTTGATTGATGTGAAAATGCATAGGATCAGAAATACCACTGCTTACCTGACTATTAACCATCGGAAAAAGATAGTTTGACGTCTGATGTATGGTTCTGGTGCCTGTCATGCTACAAGAGGTTATTCAAAGCCTTGAAGGCAATAATAAACTCGGGCCTTGACATTCAACGTATCCATATTAACTTCACTGTTGAAGGGACCCCCGAGCTACCAGTTTGATGGGTGATTGAGAAAGTCCCATCTTAATATGCTGACAGTCCCAAATGAACAGGTAACTCGCTATTTCCAAAACTTCAGTCGACACCTCTCCACAACCATGTTGCCAGTAACCCTCATGCAGCTCGAGTTGACTTTAATGATACATATATGAGTGTGATAGTGAGTCATCATATTCAATCTTAGCTTGTTGTCGACGGACATAATCATTTTTGCTACCTAATGGCGAGGTGAGTTTACTTCTTCTGTCTCAATACGCTCTTCAGTTAATCATGAAGGCAGAGATTCGTCTGGGTCCCTCCAAACTGCTGATTAAAGGTATGCGAATCCATTGGAATAGGGGGGGAAATATTGATTAGCCATAAAAATTGGCCGCTTTTGGGGGTGCGCACCTTTTCCTACCAGCTAGAGTGGGCGATCTGTATGCATACTTATGCTACTGTCTAAATACTCACGTAGGGGTAGAGTAGCACCTCTTGTGGGAATCTACCTCATAACCTAGCCTTGTTTTATTTCTCGACCTGGGGAGGTGTGATCTCGGTTCCCTATGTATGCGTATCTTCCTAACTTGCACCCACTTTCAGCCCCTTAATCGTTGCTCTTTCTGGCTCTCGGACGGTTCAGCCACATGATGCCAGTACGTTTCTGGCATGTCAATCGTCCATGCCAAGACGGGGGGCACTGCGGCGCAGCAGAGTGCTACCCCAGACGGGCTTGGGCATCTGGAGGACGAATATAAGGCCCGAACCCAGTCCCCACAAAGCGGCTAAAACGTCCTGTACCCCACATCTGCGTGCTGCTCCATCACGTTGATCATCTTCCACCCCCGGATTCGACGATTCGTGGGAACCCTCTTGTGTGCCCCCTTGGCTGCCCACCCCGCGTGGCACACATTGAACCGACAGAATGGCCGGCGCCATGTAACACCAAACTCCGACCCCCCTTCCACGATCTCGTTCTGCCAGGAACACGTGAATCATCCGGAGGCTTTCTGCTTTTGCAGATCTCTGTCCTTAATTACTTCCCTGTCATTCATTCAATGCCAACTATGACCGAGCTCCACAGAGGATTGGCATCAACCGAATGGAGTCTATATGTGCGTGTAGTATAGGATGAGAATGCAAGATACATAGTGACATCACATCGTGCCACATGCTGACAATCCTCACCCGTCCTGGGGCCACCAGTCTACGGTGCCGCTCGATAGGCGGCTTCGGTCCCCCAATATTCTCTGAAGAATGTTGGTCAACGGGAGGCTTAACTTAAAAGGGCGGATTCTTTACTAGTTGCTAGTAACAAAGGGTAGGACCCAAGAATCCAGCACACATGATAGGGGGAAGCTGTGTGCCGTCCCAAGTACCGAAGTGGAACCGCCCGCTGGACTAATCTGCTCGGGAATCGTAGCCGCCGCTACGGAAAGCCGTCACTAAAAGTCGGGCCTTCTCCGTAGCGGGACTAGAAGGTCCTCTGTGAGGTCGGAGTTTGACTATTCAAGAAATGACAAACTCCGCCGCATAAACAGTCGTGGCTCATGCCATCTGTTAAGGAGATCGCCACGGATCTTTATTTTTGATCACGATGCTCACTCTCTCAGGCTGTCTCGACTCGGCCCTTCGTCACCATGCGGTCAGGGGTTATGGCCCGAATACTCAGCACAAGCGTTACAGGCCGTCGTGGCCCCCTATTGAGGCCTGATGCTTTAACAATTGTATACAGACGAACAGTATATAATCCGAGCAAGTTCTTCCCCTTTTCAATCTAACAACCAACCACCCAACGACATTGCCTGTCAACTCCCTCCTCATCATCACTCACTCGTTGACCAACAAGTCAAACACCATGATCACTGCCACTCTCTTCTCGCTGGCTTTCGCCACTACGGTTTCTGCCCATGGCTATGCCACTGTCCCCTCCAGCCGAACCCGACTCGGATTCGAGGTATGTAAACCCCCCTCCTATTACCTTCTGCTCCCAAGAGGAGAACAACTACTAAGCTCAAGCTGACCGCTCCACCTAGGCCGGCATCGACACCTGCCCCGAATGCACCATCCTGGAGCCCGTCGACGCCTGGCCGCAACTCGCCGGCGTCCCCGTCGGCCGCATGGGCGTGTGCGGCTACAACCAGCGCGTGAGCGTGGACTACAACTTCCCCGGCAGCGACTGGGGCGCCGAGACGGTCGCGACCTACGCGCCAGGCGAGGTCATCGAGGTGCAGTGGTGCGTCGACAACAACGGCGACCACGGCGGCATGTTCAGCTACCGCGTGTGCCAGGACCAGGCCGTCGTCGACCAGTTCCTGACGCCCGGCTACGAGCCGACCGAGGCCGAAAAGGACGCGGCGCAGGCCTGCTTCGACGCGGGGCTGTTGCCGTGTACCGACGTCGAGGGGCAGCAGTGTGACTACAGCCCCGACTGCGCTGAGGGAGAGGCCTGCTGGGGAAACCAGTGGTTCACCTGCAACAAGTTCGAGGGCGGGGACGGCACCCGCGGTTGCCAGGGTGTCGACGGCGCGCCGCTTAACTCGTGCGCCACCACCATCGCGGGCGGCTACACCGTCACCAAGAAGGTCAAGATCCCCGAGTACACGTCCAACCACACCCTGCTCCAGTTCGTGTGGAACTCCTTCCAGACGCCCCAGATCTACATCTCCTGCACCGACATCGCTATTCAGTAAATCAAGTTGCTGAACCGGTGATTCCAATACGTGCTTTATGAAATTTATGGAGGTCTAGGCCGGGAGCACGCCCGGTCTGCAACGGATAAAAGGGGGGCAATATTTCTGGTCGAAGGAGACAAGTGGGATAGGGGCTCGTCACGAACACACGAAATCAAAAGTCTTAGGTCATGTCTGTAGCTGGTAGGAGTGTTTCCTTATTGGCTTTGGTGCATACTAAGATTTCTTTGTGTCTAGAGTGGACTCTCATAATGAAAAAAAAAGTGCGTCCATTATTCGCTATGCGTTTCTCTTCTTGATCAGATCAGTTGCCTGCAATGGTAACAAGCTGTTGTTAGCAACATCTCAACTCTTTGAGTTAATTGTAAGAGGCCTGCATGGGGTCTCGCTGATTCTTGCACTTTATAAGTGATTGATTATGATCGAGTAACTGGTGCTTATTGAGAGGCCTCTTGACACGACAATGCCCGGCATGCAGTCAGCTTATGGTTGGGCACATACCCCTTTCTCTTTGTGGGGAAGTGGAAGGTGTGAGGCAATCGCTCGTAACCTTGGCAACTGGGGTAATAAATCACCCATTTAAACATGATCACTGCTCGGCAGCTTAATTAAGGCTTGACTCCGGCAGTTTTCAATATCCATCCCGGAACGTTTCCACTGCGTGCCATAACATCACACACTTGCAAATGAATCCGGGGGTGTTGGGCTACTTCTCATACATACAGTTCCGTCCTGACCCAGGCCAGCGTGCCCGCGTCGAATATGAGATGAGGTACGGCGGCTCAAGGCACCCACGCAGTCGTCCACCACGGGGGTTCCCACGATGCAGTCCCGGGGTGCAGTTCGACAAGCCCGGACATCGGCCGAAGGATCGAGTGTGCGGACCTGTGGTATCTAACTAAACCAAGCATCCAGTCACTCCCGAACCTAGGTTGCAATGCGGTGTGCACCGAAATACTAGCTCAGCTGCAGTATATGGGTGGTGGGGCTTGGGAGCTGGGTACATACATACGTGCCGAAGCAGCTAGACTAGCACCCGCTGGAAACTATAGGGCGGGGAATTCGCGCCTTGTTCTACGGATAGCCGAATGGGTGGAAAGGCGGCTGATGATATAGTGAGGCGAATGGGATGGTATGACGTGACCCTAGAACGAAGACTGGACCTTTTCCGCCCCATAAGGAGGAGTCCGTTTAGTTCCCGGCAGGCGGAGGATAAAAAAAAGGACACTGCAAATCTGAATCTGAACTTTAAGGTAAGATACTCGCCCAACTTTAGGTATTTAGAAATTAGTAGGAAATACTATATTAATCCTTAATATATTAAGAGTATAAAAGTATTTTCCATAATTTTATAACTCTTTATTATAAGTCATGGAGAGCCGTGAGAATAGTAATAGTATTTAAAGGGTACTTTAGTGAGGCGTGTTCGTAGTGTCCTTTTTTTTTATCCACCGCCTGCCTAGGCTAGAACATGTTTCACTTAATTACTTATAAGAATAAAGACTATATTTTAATGCTAATAGTAAGTATTATAATCACTTAGTTTAGTTTATTATATAAATAGTTATTTAAATTAATTATTAATAAACGAAGCTTTTTAATTTTTTACATATATAAATTAAAATTTAACCCTTTTATTAATAATTAAAAGATATTATTAAAAATATTATTATTTATATTTTATAATTATATATATTTTCACCTTTAAATTCTTTATTTAACGTATTATTTTAATTATATAAACTAGCGAGTTAAAATATATAACCTTTAAAAGATTTAAAGTACCTCGAGCTACTTTATAAGATAAAATTAAGGGTAGATTAACTCGAACCGAGTTTAAAGAGTTCGCTAAGACTCTTTTATCTCTTAAAAACAGTATTTTAAAACTTAAGCTATTTAATAAACGTAAATAAGCTTTACTTTAAAATATAACGTATTTCTAATATTTATTACCCGGTTATTTAAAATAAATTAAAGCGTTTTACTTTTTAAAATTTATTAAGTAAAAAAGATTATTACTTATTATTTTATATTAAAAACTATTTAATTATAATAATATATTTTCGACGCATTTATTATATATTCGAAAAAGTTATATAGCTTTTTATTTTATTAAAAATATTCTCCTTTAGTTTATTTATAACATATATAAAATTAATAATATTATAAGTTTAAATAATAATTATTATATAATTATTTTAATTAAATTAATTAAGATTTTTATTTAAAATATATTTTATTATAAATAAGTAATCGTTATAAAGTTTATAAATATAAATAATATTTTTTTTTAATTATTTTTAAAAACGTTAATAAATAATAATAATATTTTATAAACCGCGGCGAAATCTTTTATAACTTATAAATAAATCTTTAAAATTAGTTAATTATTTATATATTTAAAGAATAAATTAATAACGAATTAATAATAATATAATCACGAGATATTTATTTATTATAAATAAAAATAAAAAACTTAAAAAAATTACGGTTATTTATTTTAAATAACTATAGTAATTATATATAAACTTATTTTATAATAAAATATATAATTAATAAACTTTAATTACTATATTTATTAATATATACTTTTTATATATTAAAATTTATAAATATAAATTCTTTTTTAATATTAAGATAGAAAGTTTAAAAATATTTAATTCTTTATTATTAATTAACGTTTAATATAAATATAAGTAAAATTAATTTTATTTAAACGTAATATCGAGCTTAAAACTTAGTTTTTAAACTTAAAGTAATATTTAACGTGTAATAAATTACCGGAGTTTATTTATAAGGTATTTTTTAACCTTTAAACTCTCGGTTACGTAAATATAAGTAAAGCCGCGGCTAGGAAATAGCTTTTTTAAGCTTTATATAACTTAACGACGAATAAATACTTATTTAAAAAGCGCTTATACTTATTAACTCCCGGTATATATATTAAATTAAAGCCTTAGCTCGTAATAGATATATTTATTTTAATAATATTTATAAAACGCTATTACTTCGTAAGTATAACGAACGCTAGCCGGGTTTTAAAAGAAACTTAGTAAGACGCACTTAAGTTTATATTAATAATACGAAAGAGTATTTAAACGTGCGATAAAAGAAACGCCCTATTAATATAATAAGTAATAGTATTTTAATTCGTAAGGTAATAATAAAAGTAGTTTAATAAAGAGATTTATATAATAAAGTTATTAAAATTATTTAGCTTTCTTTTTAAGTGCCGATTATATTATATAATAAAGGAATAAAGGGAAGAAGTAAGTCTATATTAAATTAAAAGGAAGTAATAAATTCGGTTATTTAGTAAATTCGCTTATGGAGTACGTTATATTTTTAATTATCGCGTTTAATTTATTTTATAAATTAAAGTAGCCTTTTTAATTTATTAAAAGTAACGTAGTCGGCCTTTTAAATAACTCGAAATAAATTATTAATATAATCGTTTTAATTAATCGCGATTATAATAATATAAAGCTTATTAATAAGCCTTTACTTATTTTAATTCTCATAGTGGACTTTAATTAAAGTATTATAATTATTAAATTTAGAAATACTTTTATTTATTAATTAAAAAGGATAAAGTAAAGCTTTAATTATTAAATTTAAATTATAATTAAAGTAACGCCCTCGTTAATAACGTTTATTAAACTTATAAGTGTTATTAAAAATAAGAAGCTTTATTTTATTACTAGTCTTATAATTATTAATTAAGTTTATTATTACTTTTTATTTTTAATATATTAAATATAATCTTTTAAGGTTAATTACTAAAGAGATTACGAAATAAAAAATTAAATTTATATACGTTATATTTAACTAAGGGTGCGTTATAATATTAATTAAGCTTATTAATAACGCGTGATTAAATTCTTATACGTTTTTAAATTATTTATTAAACCTTAACTTCGAGGTTTAAATAATAATATAAAATATAAAATTAGTAGAAATTAATAACGCGGAAAAGAATAAAGTTATTAATAATTTATTAAAAGACTTATAAATTTTATATATTATTATTATTTTATTACGGTTATTAAAGTTTAAGTTTAAAAATATTACGATAAGTTATTATTAAATAATTTTAAAATCGTTATATAATTCTCCCCTTAATTTAATTATATTATTAATAAACTCTTTAATACGATAATATATATATAAAAATTATCGTATTTAATAACTCGTTATTAATAAACTTATATAATTAAAATAGTTATTTTATTATATAAAATATTTAAATTTAATACTTTTCTTTTATTTAAAAATTAAAGTTAAATCTTTAAACTTAAGCTGTCCCCGTGTTTTTTTAATATTTATAAAAAACTAGTTAGTAAATTATTTAATAAAGGTATATAAATATTAATTAATAAATAAATACTATAATAGCCGCGTTAATAATAAATTTATTAAAATAATTTTTAAAAGAGTTAATAAGAATAAATTAAAAAAAACGTTATTTATTACTTAAAATAATATTAAAAATAATACTTTATATTAAAAATGTTTCTTAGTTATTTAATATTAAATTCTAGTATTTAAGCTAGTTTTATTAACCTTTATTAGTTTTAAGTAAAATTTTATAAAATTTTATAAAATATATTAATTAAAAGCTTTAAAATATACTAGAAATTAAGTATATTTCGACTTAATATTAACCGTAAATTAACTATATCAACTAGTTAATAACCACTTAAATCGTTTAGTTAATTTATAATACTTTTTAACAAGCCATGATTAATTAATTAATATAAGAGTGTTAGTTGGTTGGTTAAAAGGCAACACTAGTCGTACGCCAAGCTCAATTCGGCGATATTGCGGTGCTCAACCCCACTAACAACGGGGTTCATGCAAAACGCCCAGCCGGCTCTCTTCGGAGGGATTCATCCCATGGTCAGCGAGATCTGCCGAGGTTGAACTAAACATAATAAACTCACCAGACTTTGCATCGGTGTCATCTCATGTTATTATTTGAATCTTTCCATTATTGCTTATTTCAACTTCCATCATCATTCGCATATTCAAAGACAGAACCAGATAAACCGCCACACCATGAAGCTTAACCTCGAAAAGAAAGTCGTCTTGGTGACCGGTAAGTAGAACAGAGCTTCCTCCCCCCAAGCTCAAATAACTGACCCATCATCTATCCCCAGGCGGCACCAGAGGTATCGGCAAGTGCATCGTCGCCGAGTTCCTAGCTGAAGGCGCTACCGTGTGCTTCTGCTCCCGCACCGCCGCGACGGTCGAAGCCGTCGAAAAGGAGCTCTCGGCAGCGCACCCGAACGCCACATGCCACGGCGCCATCGTAGACGTCTCGGACCCGGCGCAGCTCGAGGCCTGGGTATCCTCGGTCGCGGCCGCCCATAACCAAATCGACGTCGTGGTGGCGAACCCATCGGCGCTCTCCATAGCCGACACGGCCGAGTCCTGGAACGCCTGCTTCCAGACCGACATGATGGCAGCCCGCAACCTGATCCAGGCGGCGCTGCCGCACCTCGAGCAGACCAAAGGCAGCATCGTCAGCATCGCGACCGTCTCGGCGCGCGACGTCGACTTCACGGCGCCCTCGCCCTACGGTGCCCTCAAGGCCGCCCTCATCCACTACACGGCGCAGCTGGCGCACACGCTGGCGCCCAAGGGCGTGCGCGCCAACAGCGTCAGCCCGGGCAACACGTACTTCAAGGGCGGCGTCTGGGAGCAGATCGAGCACGGCAACCCGGCGCTGTTCGCGAGCCAGATGAAGGCCAACGTCATGGGCCGCATGGTCAGGCCCGAGGTGGCCGATGCCGTCGTCTTCCTGGCGAGCGAGCGGGCCAGCTTCATAACGGGGCAGAACCTTAACGTGGACGGAGGCTTATGTACTGGTGTGCAGTACTAGAAGGGGGGATAGGTAATGACAGAAGGGAGAGAAGGGTAATCCACCGCGTCCTCTTGTGCGTGCTTCCACATGGTTCTAGGCTTTGACCGGACTGGGTCCATCGGATGGCTGTATCGGATATATGTTAGCCAGAGATCAGAGCATATCACGAATGGACGAAATCATACCTGTGGACCTACATCCTTCTGCTTTCGACTAGCTGCCTGCGTCCCTTTCTTCTCCTTCTTAGTAGCATCCGTGTTCTTCCCCAGCAAGGCGAACGGGACGAGACAGTAAGAGGCCAGAAGCGTGCCGTACGCAATCTTCGTCTCAGCCGGCGTCGACCACAGCAAGCCGTCGTAGTGCCGATGCAAGAAGAGCACGACCATGCTCTCGGCCGCGACCGTGAACAGTAGACACACGCACCCGATGGCGAGGCGGAACCAGCGCACCCGGGGCAGCTCGTAGTGGCGGACGAAGAGGCGGGCCCAGACGAGGGTGGAGGCGACGCGGGCGAGTAAGAGGAAGATATCCCACTGCGAGTGCGTGAGGCTGGTGTTGAGCAGCAGGTACCGTTCGGCCCAGTACTCGATGGCCTCCCAGGTCGCGAAGGTGGCGAGGGCGTACAGCAGGCCCACCTTGACGACGACGCAGACGATGAGGATGTCCCAGAAGACGTCCAGGACCGAGCCTAGGCTCTCGAAGACGATGAAGTCCCGCATCGTGGAACTGTGTCCGGATTATGGGCAAGAGATGATTTGATTTGATTCGATTACGAGTTGTTGTATAATTGCTTTGAATGAAACACCTGTCCCCATGAAACCGCAGTCCTTGGTTGTAATCGTATATAAAGAGATAAGTGAGTAAGTATGGTTGGCCCGGATTGGACGGGAGTCATATGCTGGGAGTGCCGGAGTGGGGTGACCATGAGGTGATGCTGACGAACATGCCGACGAACACACGGGCTGGCACCGGCACATGGTGGAATCAAGGCAGGCAGTGAAATGAATTCGAGATAGCATAGACTGAGGCGATGCATGGTGGCCCCCAGCCGAGCTTGAGAGCTAGCTATTCCCTCAGTCATTCGGTTACGGATCCGCACATTCTGTAAAACATCAATCTGTCGTACAGGCCACCTGATAGGCATAAGCTACCTACTTCCAGCTAACCTACATAGCTGCCGCAGTGCTTTGAAGCCAATCGCTGGATCGCGGGGTTAGGCGAACCCCTAACATTCGATGGTGGGGCAATTGGGCAAACAGCACAGGACAACCCAGAACAACCCATGACGCAGCAAAGCCGATCAGCTGCGGCATCCGATCCGAGATCTGGGGAGATATCAGCCGTGGGAATCATGTTGTTTGAATGTACGACAGCGAGCAACTGATAGAAACAGCTTCATAGTCTTAGTCCATCTGCACTCTCTTGAGTTTTGTCATGTCAAGGTAGAAATTGGAATTGGACGTCAGTTGAAGCTAGTAAGGACCCCGCATAACCGACAAGCAACCAGGCACTGTATCTTGGGGGTCTTGGACTTGAGGGGTAATGCTACGGGGCAAGGGTTAGGGTTAGTGCTAGCCACATTCTTAAGGGTTGAACTTCAAACAATATTCCCTGCAGTGAATAGAGCCAACGCAGAATCATCATGGCAAGCTGTTCATCAAGCTCTACGGTCCCTCGGGTCCCTTTTCCACCCTCTCCGCGTGTTCCACCGTAGCCTCCACCTTCTCCGTCATGAGCTCCTTGACCCCCTTCAAGCACGCCACCGCAACAAAAGCAAGCACCACGAACGGAATAACGCTCGACCAAGCCAACCGATACGCCCGCGCGTACTCCTCCCGACTCGCGCCCACCGCCGCCGCCCAGACCGCGGGGGTAATACCGCCACCGTTTCCTGCATTTCCATCCTTATCATCAGGCAAGTAGCTCAAACCCTGCTCCAGATACCCGAGCAGCTCCGGCACGCGCCCGGCCGCCAACCCCGCGCCCGTGGCGGCCGCGCCCACGGCCGACGCGTAATGCGCGCTGAGCTGCCCGTTGACGATGGCGTTGAGCACGGCCGAGCCGAACGCGCCACCGATGGCGCGGGCGGAGAAGGAGAGGCCCGTCGCCGTCGAGAGGAAGGCGTGCGGGGCGCAGAACTGGACGCAGGCTACGAGGAGCGTGAGGGGGCCGGCTTGGCCGATGCCGGCAAGGACGTTGAGGCCGAGCTGGGCGTTGCTCCAGGTTGGGCGGATGGTTGCGTAGCATATGGTTCTGGCGGGGTGGGTGTGCAAACAAGATTAGCTGGACTAGACAGGTAGGTGGATTTGAAGAGCAATGCGGAAGAAAGAAAAAAGACAGAATCCTTACACGATGAAGAAGATCCCGAATGTGACGAGAAGAGGGGTCTGCATATCCTTGAATCGAGTAGAGTACCAAATAATCGGGATGCTCGCCGCGAAGGTCACCAACTGGTAGCTCAGCTGGCGCACAGCAATCCGCCACGAATCATCTGCGAAGCCTAGGTTGAGCACGATCTGCGGAACGACCGAATTAACCGCGCTGTAGAAGATCCAGCCCTCTACGGAGAAGGCGAAGACCGACAGGGCGAAGTTGGCGTTCTTGTGGAAGAAGACGTGGGCTACGAGGCCGTCGGTGCGTCCTTTCCATTCTGTGTGGCCCATATCAGTCACGAATGTCCATCCTAATATATTGGTACACTGTTAAAACCGCTCTGTATCTTACCATATAAAGCAAATGCAACCAGGCAAACCAAGCCGATGCTCAGGGGAGCAGCCACGTGAGGATCAGAAGGCGCATAGGCACCGCCCAGCCAGTCGAGAGCCAGCAGCATGAGCGTCGCGCTAGTAACAAAGAGCAGAGACCCTATCGGGTCGCAAGCCCAGATGTACTCTCGAATCGTCATCTTGGGGTACTCAATATTCTTGGCTGGCCAGTAGAGCAGGGCTAGTCCGAGAAAGGTGACACCATGAAAGGCCGCCTGCATCCAGAAAATGTATCGCCAGCCGCCAGCACTGATGTTGGTCACCGCCCCTGATCCAAGAGATCCGACACTCAAGGGAACAGAAAATGTTAGCAGCCAGCTTTCTTGGAGCAATGATCTGGATGGGCAGATCTATGGGGTGAAAAACATACATTCCGCCGAGTGCGCCGCCCATGAAGGCAAGGCCGCTGGCAAGCGACCGATACTTGAGCGGCAGGATCTCGGCGAGGATGGCGTGGATGATGGGGACCGTCGCCAGTGTGGTCCCGATCAGGATGCCCCCGCCGATCAACATGCTCATCGAGTTGGCCTTGGCCGAGATCACTGCACCCACGAAGGCGACCAGCGGCGGCACCGAGGCTAAGTACTTGCGGTTGAGCACGTCCGAGAGGCGGCCGACCACTGGTGACAGGACGCTCTGCATCAGTAGGGGCCCCTAGTTGGCGGTAGAAAAACTGGCTCAGTCTTGCGGTGCACGGAATAGGGTAGAGAGGAGTAAGCGTAGGCGACAAAAAGAGCGGGATGTCCAAACCTGAATGATCCAGCCAGAGATGGGGGCATTTCCCAGGTCCCGCACGATGAACGCGATTACGGACCCGGCAGCGACCACGACGAAGGTCTGGGCAAATATGCTGTGAATCACCATTGTGTTAGCGGTCGCTATCCTTCCATGGGAGTTTGGTGAAAAACGTACGCGACGCAAGCAACGAACACCACAACCTAGATAGAGAGTGGTTGTAGGTCAGTGTCACCCCGTTTCGCTTTCCATCTAGGGATGTATGGGGGTAAATACCCATGAGCGCCATCCCAGCTTGACGTGATGGACGTCTTGTTGAGCCTCCTGCTCGATAGGAACAGCATCAATAACCCTGTGGTGTTTGGCCGCTTCTATATGATGAGAAGTTGCTGAAGAGTCGAGTCGTTTGTTCTCTGGTGAGCTCATGTTGAGGGAATGTCGCGTAGGTCAACAAGAGGGGTAGAGGGTTTGAGGATCTTCGATGCCGAGAGATGACCGGGCGCTGATGGTTTCAGACGGAATGCCGCTCTTGATATATGTTTTCTCTACCTATAGTGATTTGAAACACACATCTATTGCATGGAGGCTCTCTATTGTTGCATTGCTATGATTGTTGATCCGGACGGAAGAGATTCGGACGGAAGAGATTCGGACGGAGAAGACTCGGACGGGGAGACTGCATGGTGCGTATAAGCGTGGACAGCAACTCAAAAAGCTCAATCTGGTAGCATGCTGCTATGTGCCTCGGGAATGCTGGCAGGAGGAGGTATCGACTTGCAGATCGCTTGGATACAATGCGGGGTGTTATCCAGCGAGACATGCATCGGCAGTTGATTGGGGATATTGAACGCTAGAAGCCCAAGTCAGCAGGGATTTTTCGTGTGGGAACACAGGATTATCAGCAATGCCTAGACGTAATCCCATTGGTGATGTGGCGGCTGCATTCACCGGATTAGTCTCAAAGAGTTGTCGAGTTCACAGAAGGCACTTTTGTTCGCTTAGTACTCACCTCCATCAGGGACGCTCCGTGGCCTGTATGGTCTTGGAAACTCGGCAATCGCCGGCACAGCACCATCATGTTCTGTTTCAGTGATGCTAGATGAGCTGTAAACAAATGATGCTAGCCTTGTTTAGATATGAGCAAACGATTGCCTCATGGAACGAGTGAGTGTCTGCAGCATCAACGGCATAGAGCCAAATTGTTTGCAACTGAATCAGACTGGCTGTCATTGGGTCACTTTGTCTACCACTGAGTGCCGGAACATTTGTGGCCATGACCCAGTGCCAGGGTACAGCTAAGCAGAGATTGGCAAGTTCACATGTATACTCGCCGTATATCATTTGATGAATACTGCGTATACTCGCCGCACGCTGTCCAATGAATACATTGTCCGACGAATACGTCGTCTCATGAAACCGTCGTCTAATGAAACCATCGTTTAGTGAATACACCGTCCAAAAGATACACCGTCCAATGCATGTAATGTTTATTGAATGCTGCGTATACTCGCCGCTGATTGTTCTGTAAATACTGCGTATTATCCACTGAATCAGACCGTCCGATAAATACAGCGTACTTATTACTCACCGCGCTGCGCATAATAGGCATTCAATAGAAAAATTGAAAGTTGTATTCAATATAAATCGCCGCACTAAGTTTATTTAAACGCCCTACTTTCTTCACGAATCACTCAATAACTCTTCCCTCAACACAACATCTTCCTCTCGGAAACCGCCCCCCCCCCTTTGCCACCAACAACGACAACAACACCATGCCTACCAGAACCAATGAGCTAGCCAAGGAGGCCCCAGAGCCGCGCTCCGATCTGGCCTGGGCCGGTGAGGGCAACTTCCACGGCCGCCTCGCCGACGAGGGCCGCTACGTCATCTGCGATCTGCCCCCCATGCGCCCCGACCACCGCAAGGTCTGCGGCGCCAGCATCCGCAACGAGGAGCACAGCCTGCGCTCCCACTACTGCCGCGAGCACACGAACAAGGCCCACGCCCGCGACATGTTCAAAGGCGAAGACGGGGACCCGCGCCCCTGGAAGTGCGCCGTGGCCTGTGGCGCCACCCACGAGAACTGGGCCGCCCACTACCAGCACATCCGGAGCGTCCACGGGTTCCGTGGCAAGTCAAAGCGCATCCGCGAGGGTGGCGGCGTCTTGAAGAGCGGCGTAAGTTGTTCCATACACCGATTCACGCTGGGGTCACTCGACTTATCCTGTCTTGTCGCTTCCATCTTCGTTACTAATCTCTTGAACTTTTCTTTGTCTTCTAGTGCACTATCGACAAGACGTTGAAGAACCAGATCGTCGAACCCGTGTGGGTCGACAGCGAGGAGGACGACGTCAAGGAGGGGGACGACAAGGACAAGGTCAAGCTTCCCAAAGCCGAGCCATATTGGATGGGCTATAACAACGGCAGCCAAGGTCCCCCCGGTGGCGCGGCTGGCGGTCAGTTCACAGCCTCCTATTAAGCGAGAAACGAGTAAGTATATTCGCCCCCTATAATAATAGCCGCACGGACTAAATCGTATACTGGGCCCGTGCGGCTATTATAAAAGAATAGGTCCGTGCTAACTATATTGCTTTTTATAGACCCTTTCGGACGGAAGACACTCATCGGACGGAGATCCCCTTGAGACGGAATAAATGATACGGAATGATTACCCTTTTCTGAATGGCCACGAGGCTTTTCTATATAGATGGAGATAGCAAACTGAGGCATCATTTTCTGTAGGCGCTGTCCCTGCTGGTAACCCCGACATCAGACGATTCATGGATACAATGCAGTGATTTAGTAATATTCGACCGTCTGATCCTGATATTCGACTGTCGGATGGTGATATTTGTACGTCTGATAGTAATATCTGTCCGTTTGATGGTGATATTCGTCCGTCTGATGGTGACATTTGTCCGTGAAATGCAATCAGACGAATTTATTAGGCAAGCCAGTAACTCACAAGCCTCGTTTCTATGTGGCGGTAGCGAGGTCTTGGGAAACCGTATAGCCTGCGTGTGATAACCTTCCGTCCGGTTCCTGGCATTCCACTAACGCATACAGGATGATGACACACGCACAGAGAGAGCCGTAGAGGCAGGGAAATAAATTCATGGGAATCATTTCCTATTTGCACCGCAAAGATTCAAGTCGCATGGCTATCCTGGCTGGCTGCCTACAGGGCGTTTGAGAAAGTGACTCTGGCATTGAGAACGGCGGGCGTGCCATTCCCCGTATGCATGTCAAGATCGAGGTAGTAGCTAGCTTGACGGAATGGACGGAGGAATTGCGCCAGAATTGACAGCATACGTTTCTAAGGTAATAATTACTTGCTTTGCAACGGCTTTATTGTGTCGAGTTACTCCGTGCCAATATGTATGGGTAATTATTAAGTTGCAATATAATTGAATATGGAGGCTGAACCTTAAGGCAATTACGTGGTTGTATAAAATGGAGAGAAAAGAATTGAAAATAAATAAATAAATTCCTGGACTTGTGGGCTATCGGATCTTCGAGCTGAACCGCCGGGGCGCTCAGCGGTTCATTGCAGCATGTGAACAGGTCCGTGATGTTCATGTTTGATTGTGCATAAATAAGACTTGGGATAGGCCTAATAACCTGTTAATTCGGTGGCCCCCTTGTTTCGCTCTTTGTGGTAGTGGGAAGCGATTCTAGAATGCATTTCCCATCTCTAAATGCTATTATTCCAGTACAGGCTTGGATGGATATTGTTCGCCGAAGCTCGCCGAAGTTTCTTTCTTTTTTACTTATCAGACGTAAATGGTGGTTCATTCTTTCTTATTCCTGGTAGAATCGCCGAAGAAATTTCTTCCTTCTCTACTTATCAGACGCAAATTGTGGTTCAGCCTTCCTTGCCACTAATAGATCAAAGCAAACTTTCCCTAGATAGACCACTCGTCAGTCAAAATGACTTAACACAGCCTCCCCTCGCCCCCTCATGCTATGATGTCTCACTCACATTTCTGGATTCGTCTCACTTACTTCTTGGCCTCCTCCTGCTGCCCCTGCATAATCCACTTGCGCGCCTCGGCCGCGTACTTCTCCTCCTCCTCCTTGGTCTTGGGCCGCTTCTCCTCCTCGGTGGCGGGCGGCACGTCGGCGCCCTTCTCGAAGGCGGGCCTCGCGCGCAGCTTCTCCATCCAGGCCTTGAGGGCGGGGGAACTCGTCCAAGTCAATACCGGCCCATGCTGTTGGTTACAAAGCGTTAGCACTGTGAGTCAAGTCAACCCGAGAGGGGGAGGTGGGAGGGAGAGAGGAAACATGGTGGTGGTATGGAAGGAAGGAACGTACAGCCAGCTTTGACCCAGCCCCAGCACGAAATGTCGGCAATGGTGCAGCGGTCACCGACCAGGTAGCCCGACTTAGACTTGGCCAGATGGGTGTCCATGACGCGGTAAAGGCGGCGCGTCTCGTTCTGGTAGCGGTCGATGCCGTACTGGATCTTCTCAGGGGCGTAGCCTTTGATGCACTCATGTCAGCTTACAACTTCCGAGCTTTCTTTCTTCGCACCAGTAAAAGAGGCGGCCACATACGGAAGAAGTGGTTCGCCTGGCCCTGCATGGGTCCGAGGCCACCCATTTGCCACATTATCTATATCACTTGGCATCAGCAACATGTCCTCAGCAAGGTCGGGACGGTCCGGGAACCAACTTACCCAGTTGTTGATTTCGTAGTACTTCCGGGTACCCCTCGGGTACGAGATCTTGTGCTCGGTGTCATAGCGGTCTACAAGATACTGCAAGATGGAGCCGCTCTCGGAGATATGGATGGGCTTGCCGTCCTCAAACTTGTCCTTCACCGGGTGTCAGTGGGTGCCGCGGATAGCAGATCGGCCTGGCTGGGGAACTTACTGTGATGGCCGGGATGCGGCCGTTGGGGTTGATCTCGAGGAACCAGGGTTCCTAGAACCGCGTTATGCATCAGTTTCGCTGCTCGCCAGCATCATCCCATGAGCAGGATGGCCTGAGAGAGAGGCACCTACCTTCTGCTCGTTCTTCGCGAAGCTAATGGCGTGGGTCTATGTGCGGGGTGTTAGTCTCCGTCTCTCTGTCTGTGTCAGAAGAGTCAGTTGCGATACGAACCTTGTACTCGAGTCCCAGCTCTTCCAAGGCGATGGAGGCCTTGATGCCGTTGGGAGTGCGGACGGTATACAGGGTGATATCAGAAGGCGCCATGGTAACGGTAGTGGGTGTGCTGCGGAGCTGTGCTGTGAGCTAAAAGTTGCTGCCAAGCTTGGGGTGTAAGACTACGAACTGATGAGGATGATAGCTGTATACAATTATGGGATAGGAGCTGATAGTATTCAAGGCACTTGATGGAAGAAGTTGAAGTTGAGCCAGTATATATACAAGGTCAAGTTCTCAAGATGCAACCATTCATTTCTCCAGTTGTAAGTAATGCATCATGTCGGGCCAGAAATTCTCCAATCCCCCGCTTTTGCATCGATCAAGATTCCTTGATTACAAACCGAGCTTACAGAGTAGAAAATGGGTCCGTCCCATTTTCGAAGAACGTCGATACGCAACACAGACTGCGTGGAAACCATATATCCCGAAAGCGCGACGATAGATTTGTCAACGACATGACCAGTAATCAGAGGGACTGACATGCAGCTGTGTTGAAAGTACCCAACCTACCGACCTATGGCGTGGCCAATATTACACACCAACATGTATATGTAAGACCTTCTTAAGTTTTACCTACACAACATCGTTGGCAAGAGCGCCGAATTTCGTGTGCAGTGCAGCTGGTGGTTGAAGGTACACGAGAGTAGTTCGGCGTCATCGGACATCTCGTCATGATCCTGCAAGAACTTGGCGCAGTAGGGACACATTGAGCCACGTCAACATATAGCAATAGCACCGCAGCAGCAGGGAGAGATGGACGCATCGACGGAGAAAAGATCTATACACTAGTACACTGGCGCAAGGAGGCGCGCCTTTATTGGTGACCACCACATGCCGACATGTCCCCCGACTCTGTGTCCTCCGACCCGTCGACCGCAGCCAAAACGGGTCTCGCGGGCCTCAGCCAGACTCTTTCAGTCCGCGTCCCAGCATCTTTCATGATGTCATGTGTTCTACCATCCGAGGGGCCCGTCGAGATGTCGACGATATGTTGCGTTTTAATATACAGGTCGGATAAGTTTAGTTGGCATCGGGTTGGCTGATGATGTACTCAACGGCCTTGTCCACTGTTGGAGGGGTTATATCATATTAGCCACTGTACGTCCGAGAAAGCTGTGCCATACAGAAGAAACATGGGACTTACCGCTGTGGATGGCATCGGCCTCCTTGTCCGGGATCTCGATGCTGAACTCCTCCTCTATCGCCATGACTACCTCGACGGTATCCAAGCTGTCCAAGCCCAGGTCGTTTGAGAAGTGGGCAGTGGGCTTGATCTGTACGCAATCATGTCAGTCCAGCTGTTTCTTGATATAGAAAATAGCTACTCCAGTTGGGTCCGCCAGATGGGAAAGAAAGCCCCCTTCCCACTCGGGCTCTTATCATCCCCAATTGTCCGGACCCAACGGAAAGATTGTAGATAGTGGCACACGTACGTTGCTCGGGTCGTTGACCTTGTCGAAGCCCGACAGGATGCCCATAATGCGGCCCTCGACCTCCTCCTTCTTCAGGCCGGCGGCGGCAGAGTACATGCGCACCGTCTTGAAGGCGGCCACTCGCGACGTGGGGGCGGCGGCGAGAACTCTGGAGACGGGTGCGCGGGCGACGGGGCGCGCAGCAGCCCGGGAAGCCGCGGCGGCAGTGCGGATCAAAGCAGTTCGGAACATTTTGACGGGTGATATCGGTTTGCGGTTTGCCGGGCTCAATTGATTAAGTAGAAGGAGCGTGGATAGCAGAGGTCGGACTTGTTGGGGGAGACGATTCGTGGATGCTGGAATTATGGAGTGGGAGCTTCAAATGAAGGTCATGATAAATTTCTCGTCACCAGCAGAGCGAGCAACCCAGGCCAGCTGTCGGAGCTTAGCGCATCCTGGATGCCCCGAGCCGAGCTCGGGCCAACCCTCTATGTTCTGTGGCTTGGATCTGAGCGATTGAGCTAAGTTCACGTGACTTTCCCCCAGAGCTTTGCTTCAACTGTCTTAGCCGTAGAAAATGTTCAGAATCGTCATGATTGTACCAAATCGCCACTTGAGGCTTCGATCAAACGAAACAAACACATAAAGAAGTTGCAGTAGGTAGGTTCAGATTGGCGTTTTACGTGAACCAATGGCTAGAATCAATGTCTACGAATACAATCGCACGCCCTAGCGCAATATGCTGCGGCGATTTTCAAGTACTCAATGCACACACTCGGCAACGAGGCAACCCCTAGACGCCCGAATTGGGAGTTTTACAAATGAGATGGTGCTTTTGCTCTTGTTAATATGTACAAGCCGGTATATCAATGTCCCCCGTCCGAACTCCACTCTGCCTCTATGCGGGCTTATCGGTAAGGAGAGTCGGCCTTGATGATAGCCGCCAGCTCCGGCTCCCACTTGTCACCGTTGGCCAAAAGCTTCTCCTTGTTGTACAGCAGCTCCTCGCGGGTCTCTGTGGCGTATTCGGCGTTGGGCGACTCGACAATGGCATCGACGGGGCAGGATTCCTGGCAGAAACCGCAGTAGATGCACTTGGTCATGTCGATATCGTAGCGCGTTGTCCTTCGGGAGCCGTCAGCTCGCTCCTCGGCCTCGATCGTGATAGCCTGGGCAGGGCAGATCTGCAATTTCGTGTCAATAGAGTTCCAACGTCGTGATAGCCGGTGTGTGGTCTGGACATACAGCTTCGCAAAGCTTGCAGGCAATGCAGCGTTCCTCGCCGGAGGGGTATCGTCGCAGCGCGTGCTCGCCACGGAATCGAGGCGAGATTGGGCCCTTCTCGAAAGGGTAGAAAATAGTATAACTGCATCAACTCCCATCAGTCCAGCGTCCTCCTCCAATTGAGAACAAGGGTCCAGACGTACGGTGGGCGGAAGAACTGCTCCAGCAGGACATACATGCCCCGGAACATCTCCGTCATCAAGAAGACACGTCCGGCGCGGTCGAGGGTGCCCTCCTTCTCTTGGTCCCAGGGCGTCGTTTCCTTCTGGCGGAAGCCCTTCGACGTGGTGCCGGCTGGCGTGGCGTAGGTGCGATGCGCGGCAATTCTGGCTACCATAGCCGTCTGTTGCGGGTGGCGCAACAATGCTTGCCGCGACAGCATGGCCGCCGTGGTGGCGGTCGATCTCGTGAGCCCTTGCATGATTGCGCCGATTCGCAATGTCGGGATGGGCGATTGAGGAGGAGGGGTGGAGGGGAGAGGTGTCGTCGTCGGTCCGGCTTGGAAATTTGGGCAGTCAATTGGCAAATCCAAGGAGCTTTGAGGTCATGATGGCTTTCGGGTCTTCGGGAGTGGGCCACCGATTACAAAGGAGCCACTGTGAATGGCCGGAGCTCCAGAGGTGGGGCACTCTACGCTTTGGCGTGGCTGACACCTGTGGCTGCACTTATCCAACTTCAAACTGATTTTGCCCAGCAAGATGTCTTCATGATTCATCGAGAAGTCTTCTTACCAATCCAATCCGCTTAGTCCGTCGATCTTTCCAGTACACAGTTACTGAACCAAAGGGGACTGACTCTCAACTGATTGGCCAGCTAACCAATGGCGCCTTAAAGTGTGTGAACTTTGGGTAACATTGACCAGTATCTAATGCACCCACCATTTCTGACACTGAGCTCCCTCTAGCTGTAAGGTTAAATCCCATGTCTGCTCTCGCATGGTTGCACACTAGCAGCCCATCAATATAGCTTTCCAGAACAAGGGTATCTTCTTTCGTCATACCTCTCCTGAATCCGGCTGCCCATGTGGGCATCAAAAACTCATGTGAAGTGGTATTACTCAGAACAGGTTAGGTTTACTGGTGTGGCCAGTAGGCCCTCATTGCTCATCTTCAAAGGCTTAGGCAGACATGATAAAGGCATGTAGAGGTCCAATTCTAGTCATTGAGTCCACAGCGGAATATTTTCGAAGTATCTGCCTGCTCAAGATTGCAGATTGCAACAGAACGCACCTAACCGAAGCCGACTTCAGCGAAAGGGGGACCTTGAGTTATATTCAAATGATATATATCCGCCGTTTTGGTGTCATTCAGAGAAACATGATCTAATAGCGAGCTGGCTCAGTGTTGTGTTACTCTCATAGACAACGCTGGCTCTGGCGATATGGCCATCTTTTACTCCTTGATGTCACAAAAAGCTTTTGTGGCAATATACGTCATAAATCTTTTACACACATTCATAACTTCAATAACAGGAGAGAACTATCACTATTAAGATCTGGAATTTGACTGTATCCTGGTCACTCAACCTACAGCTTCTCTCTGTCTACTGGCGGATCACCACTGATATGTAAGCTCTGTAAGAAGAAAGGAAGTAGATGTGACCTGACCTTGATAGTGTTTTTTCTACCCCCTTCGCTTTTGATGGGCTTGCTTGATACCGGATCGAACCTATTGGAAAGCAATGAACTTATCTCAGGTCAAATTCATAGGGCAGACCTACATGTTACTGTGAAGTCTTATATTAGTTATCACCGAAACCTGCCCTCCTACACACGACCAGTAATCACCGGCTTCAATGACACGCGCACCGGAAAGCCAAGAGCTTCTACTATCGTAGCATGGCTTGACATCGTCGTTTGCGTACCTAGTTCCTCATCCTTCAGAAAAACAAGTTCAGGTGATATAAGACCAAAATATGATTCTTAGAGGAAGGGGAACCAGGGACGGAGGGGAGAAAAGGGATTTGCAGAAGTAAAACGAAACTCCCAAGCAGAAACACACCTCAAGTACAGTGCCGCGAATCGAAAGCGAGGCCGATCGATGACAACCACCATGGATTTTACCACGGAACCATGAATTCCTGGTAGAGGCTACAGACTCATTGGATGAAGTAGCCCACTTTCATAACAATGATTATGACTACAGGAAGTTCCCGCCCCTCTTGCCGCAATGAAAATCGTACGAGAAGCGTTGGGATATCGATAACTGATACGGTAATCACGCATGAAGATGTCCAGAGCTGCAAACGGGATATCCCGGCCCACTTAATATGAACGTGAGCAACAAGAAACTTACTCAGACATTGGTTTGAAGGCTGTAACTAGTATCTTGACTCAAGTCGTGAGGGAAGTATAGTTTCCTTCAGCAAGGTCAGAACTACAGCATCTAGTCCTCGGTCTCAATGGTCGAAAGGCCACTATGTAAATACAGGAGCAATTTCAGCATCAGGATGCGGCACTGCTTATCACTGTGCCTAGATTAGGAGGCCTTGCTTGGCCCAGCCGATATTGGTACCGAGTTGCTTGAAGACACTTGGAACGAGTTGTATAAGCCAAAGCGGGAACGGAGAGGAAATTGAGCCAAGAATAAAGACTTGTATCGATGACGCGGAACATTTTGGTAGATACGGGCAATAAAGCCCAAAATACTTAGCTCCAGCACAAATACTTTGTCTAAATTGCTACACCTTGTGGCATGGGAGGGAGAAGCTGCCTATCGACATGGCTGTCTTGGCTACGTAAACTAGCCGGCACGACATACGCAGCTAACCCATGCTCTCAGAGCAAACAGAACAGGCTTTAGGACGACTGGGCTTTAGGACTAAGGCACGCCGGCACTCAATGCTTTGTGGAGCTGTAGTGGTGTTATGCAAGTCAGGGGTTGTTTGCCTACCAATCGGAGGCGGTACCATACGTCTGGGTTACTGCCGATCACACTGCCAAAGCACTTAACTAGATAAAAGCTACTGCAAGCATGGAAGTGGAAGGCCCTGACTAAGGTCCTGGGAATGCTTCCGAGGAATTGCAGTTCGCGCAACCTGTGCTCCATATCACCAGGTCAAGAACATCATCCTGATCAGCAAGGGAGGTAGACTCGACTCCGAAAGGCTTCAACTCAGACAAGAATACTGTGGGACTGTGAAATGGTACGAACTAGGTAGGGCAGCATTCGTATAGAGTCCTGTTAGACTATCAGAGGAACTAGGTCAGGGCTTGTTGATCTGTCATGGTCACAGTCCATGAGACGCGGAGCAAATATCGGAGTCCGGAAAGGGACCGCACATGTGAGTTCTTTTACAATTGAATGTTTTTAATGTCGCCTGGAACCAAAAACACATAATTCTTATATGCAGCTTCACTCGATGGCGGTCAGAAAAGGTATCACAGGATTTTGCAATATAGATGCCGAGATACCGAGTATGCTAATTATATAGTCAGGCATGGCAAAGGGGGCGTCTCTGCGTTGAACACAAGTTTATAAGCCGTGGATGAAGGGCAGCAGCATATATACCTCTTGCCATCACAGTCTGCTGCGGAATGGTTCTGAGGACGGGAGGTTACACGATGAATTCATAGTGGAATTGCAAATGTAGACGATTTACCCCTTCTCGCCCTTGCTTGATTCTTGGTACATATGGTCAAGCCATGGCCAAAATGTTAACGCAACGAGTGTATTCCACAGATGAATATGGGCCTTTGATGAGCTGATGCCCGGCGGCGAGCCGTGACCAAGAGCATAATTCACTTTACTGGAGTGATCGAGATTTGGACGTTAGAACGTGCGGAATGAACCGCTCGTTTTTGTCCGAGGTGGACACAAGTGGAGCGACCGCCTCAGATCGAACGTTTCCTAGCGCCATTGAGAACCGGCGAGCCACTGGACATGCCGACGGCGACGGAGAGAAGATAAAGGGGGATAAGAGCGAGAAGACGAGAAGACTGAATGGAAGCTATAATGCGTGAGTGACCTATCGACATGCAGCGGCACACACTTTGTTGGATGATGTTGTTAAGAAAACATGGTGTGCTCACCAGAGGAGTCTGGCAAGACAGGCCAGACAGGGCTCCCGGAGCGGGGCCCCTTTTGCCTGGTGACCTGGGGTCCGGGGAAGACCGAGGTTTCATTCAGCGCATTTATAAGAGTAAAGGATTTAAATGCCCTGCACCACCCCTGTAACGATTTATTTACCCTATCGTTTTTTCTGCTGGATTTTAACGCTTTAGCCACCACCCCTCTTATTAAAGAAGTAGGCGACTTATTTTAAAGTAGTTTAATTTAAAAGATGAATAATATTTATTAATTATAATAGCTTTATTATTATTATTTTACGTTTTAATTCATAGCTTTAAACTTATTAACTTTAATATTATAACTTTTACTTTTAATAATTAAACTATTAATAAAAAGTTTAACTATAATTTAATTATTAAAATATAATATATATAATATAAGCTTATTTTTTATTAATAAGAGATATTTATAACTTTAAAATATTAATAAAGCTAATTATAATTATTTTATAACTTTTAATGAATTTTTTTACTAACTTTTTATAAAAAGTAATTTAATTAAACTTTACTTATTTATTTTATTATTATTTAATAAATTATATATTATAATACGTTTAAATTAACTATTACGCTATAAAATAAAAGCTTTAGAAATAACTAAATGATTATTTTTATCTAATTCTACGCCTTAAATACTACTCCGCGAGGGATTAACCCGCCGATTATAATATTATACCCTTTTTTAAGGGTATACCTTTATACTTAAAGCGATAAACTTTTAATAATCGTATAATTTATTTAAATTCGATATTAAAAAACTTTAAAGCTTTTATATAAAAATTTAATTCGTATAAAACCTTACTTATTTATTAACGATCTTATTTAAATAATTAAAAGAGCTTTTATTTAATAAATATAAAAATCGAACCTACGTTATTTAATAAATACATTTAATTATTATATTATAAAATAAAAGTTTCGGAAATAACTAAACGGTTATTTCTGTTTAATTCTACGCTTTAAGTGCTACCTCGCGAGGGATTAACCCGCCGATCGTATTATTATATTATAATAAATTTTAATTTTTTTCTTATTTAATTTATTAAAGATATTAATTATAAAAGGGTTTAAAAATATCGCCTTTATTTTTTTAATAGAAATATTAATAAGTATCGCTTTAGTTTTTAATTACTTTTTAATTATAAAAGGCTTTTTAAAACTATTATCTTAATTATATATATAGAGTTATTATAAAACTATTATTAATATTTTAAGCGGATTTTTAAAAAATAAATAAAACAAGCTTTCGTTATTATAAAAAGCTTATAACTATAAACGAAACCTTTTTTAAAAAACGCTTTATATTAATACTTTTTATTATCATAATAGTTAACGTTAATAAAAAGGGTTTAACTCTTACATAAATAATACTTAAGTTTAAAAATAAGTCTTTATAGTTTTAATTTTTATAGTATTTAAAGTAGGTTATTTTAAAGCTTTTAAAATAACGAGGGGGTTTTAAGTTTAATTGTTCGTATAGTTTAATATTATTATTATATTAAAGATAATTTTATAACTAAGTTTTAAAAAAGCTTTACTACGCTTTTTTAAAACGTTACCCGCGTAATTATATTAAATTAATACAAGATAAATTTAAGAAAGATTTTATAATAAAAATAAAAAGCTATTGTTTATTTTCGTATAATCGAGCTAGTTTTTTAAATTAAAGCCTTTTATTATATAAAACGTGATAAATATAATTATAATAACTTAATTACATTCTTAAATAGTATTTTTAAAGTAAATTAAAAGCTTTTAATCTTTAAGCTTTAAACTCGTTTTAATATAAAGTTAACGTGGTTTATTACTAAGTCGACTATATTATTAAATCGGCCACTTTTTTTTAAATCTTACTATTTTTATATAAATTAATTTAACTTTAACTTTTTAAATTAATTAAAATTATTCTTTATTCGATTCGTTATTTAATTTTATATCCTTTTTATATGTTCGCGTATTATAACCTGTTTCGCCGTAAATATTATAGCGCCTTTTACCGGTCGCCCTCCGCTTCGACGGACCCCCCGTTCCGTATTTATCAGTCGCTGGACGCTTCCCTTTTACCTTCTCGCTCTATAGCTTTTAAATTCCTTTTATAATAAGGGCTTTTTTAAGCTAAACGCGCGATTTTTTAATTTTTCGGCACTTAAAAAGTATTAAATTAACTTTTTATAAAATATATAATTAAGTTTTTATAAAGATTATTTTATATATTATTATATATATACCTTTTATTATTTAATTTATAACATTTAAAATTAGCGTCGAAAAGATTTTTTAATAAATAAAAATAAGAAATTTAATTACTTAATAAAGGTTAAACGGAGTTTAAAAGTTATAAGTTTTAATTATTTTTTAACGTAATGAATTAAATATAAACGTTTAAAAACGTGTATTTAATTTATTAATTATTTCGTTTAAATACTTATCGAAATATCGAATCTAGTTTAAACTCGTTTCGTTATTAATTTAGTCGTTAAAAGTCGGTTTAATTATTTAATCGCCCGGTAGGTTATATTCGCGATATTAGTTTACGAGGTAATATTAATTTTAAATAATTAAAAACGGCGATATATATTAACTTTACGAGTTAATATATTTAATAGCTGTTAACTATTTTCGATTATTAAATTAAATCGATTTCGTTTTTTTATTATAATCGATAAGTATTATAATAAATATTAACTCGATTATACTTATTATAAAGCCGGTTTTATTAAAATTTTATATATTATAACGAACGCTATCTAAGTATGAAAAAAACCTAGTAAAATGTACTAAGGTTTATATTAATAATACGAGAGAGTATTTAAACGTGCGGTAAAATTAACGCTTTTACCGATATAGTGTATAGTAGCCGGGTCGTAACGTAGTAATAAGGGGTCGGGTAAAAGTATTTATATAATAGAGTCGTTAAGGCTGTTTACTTTATTAATAGATTAAAATTTAAATTTAAATTAATTATTAAAGTAAAAAGTATTTATATAAAATATATAAGGAATTATTTATTATTATACATTTAATCTCTTTTTTATTAATTGTTTTTATTATTTAACTTTATTTAACCGTAATTAATATTACTTAATTAAATAACGTACCTTATAAGAGAATTAAATATATAAGTGAATTAAACACTTTTTAAAACCTAGTATAATTAAGTATAAATTAATTCTACTATAACGTATTTAATATTTTAAAATTAATCGAAATCCTTATCTCTAGATACTTTTATATTATTTTAATAGGTACGAGTATTATGCCCGGGCTTTCCGTAAATTTTATAGCGTTATAAGCGCGTCTTAAACGTCCTCGTATAATTACTTTTTTAACGCGATTCGTTTTATAACTATTTATTAATATTCTTTTAAAACTATAAGTCTTTTTTAACTTATATACGAAGTGATCCTTTATTTTATAGCCGTTTTTTATTCGTACGGCGGCGCCGGTTAAGCATTTTATTCGCCTCTCGTAATACGATTACCTCACTTTTTAATAAAGTAAGCTAGTATATAATTTACGTTATATCTTTCGTAATTTAATTAAGCTTAATTAAAATTAATATCGAAAAGCTATTTTAATATCGCGCGATTTAAGTTTTAATTAAATTATTTAAAGTTTTTAATTCTTAAGGTATAAGTAAGCCGAAAAAGGTTATTAAAAGCGTCGGCGTACGTAACTTTATATTTAATTATAAAATAATATATTCCGGGTTATATAATATAAGTCTTATTTTTTAAAAACCTTTTAAAATATTTAAAATAATGAAAATCGCTTGGAATATTTTTAAGAACGTTACTAAAAAGTCCTCCTTTAAGATATAAATAAAATACGCTTATATAAAACGCTTAATTTCTTTTTTATATAACTTTTTTAATATATAAAAACAGCCGATATTAAAAAGTTAAACCTTATATAATAAATAAGAAGTTATATAAAGTATAATAATCGAGTTTTTTTTATAATAAAGCTTATAAGTTATTAAATAATAACTTTTATAACTATTAAAAATTAATAAGCGATAAATACTTTTCGTATAAAACTTTTTATATTTATTAAAATATCGAATTTAATTATTAATTTTTTCGTTTATAGTTTAGCCGTTCTTAATAGTTACGATAATTTAATTCTTCGGTAATAAGCTATTTTAATATTAAGAAAAGAAATACCTTTTCTTAATAAATATAATATATATAAAAATAGCGTAACTATACGATCCGACGCTTTAAATAATTATAACTTATTCCCGGTTTTTTTACTAAATTACCTTAAGCCTCTCGTATTAATCGAAGGTTATAACGATTATTTCGAACGAGATTTAACTTATAAAAAAGCCGGTCTCGTTAAAGTTATAAATATCCTCCTTTTAAATCTTATATTTATTAATTATATTTTATATAAAAATAAATGACACATAATACCCGTCGAAATTTTTATAAAAATTCTTTAATTAAAACGCGTTTAAAGGTTTAATTATTATCGTATAAAGTTCGAAGCTTAATTAACGCCGACGCGTCTCGCGTCGTGTTAATAAAGTAATCGATTCGCTATATCTTTTATATCGCTAAGCCGAGGAAAAGACGATTACGAATTTAAATTAATTATATATTTAATAATCGCCCCTTTTCTTAAATCTATTAACTTTCGAGATTTTACGTTTTATAATGCGACCGAGCCGTCGGTTACGGAGGGTTATATAAGGGACTTTATATATTTAAACTATACGCCGGAGATTTAATTTTAAGTTATTTTAAAGCGTTTAAAAAGCTAGAAGTATTTACTTCTCTTCTTAAATACCGACTATATTATATTATAAAAGAAATTAAGTATAAATGCTATTTAAATAAAATATAGCGAAAGTGTTTAATTTATTTATAAGGTACGTTATTATTAAGCTATTCGGTATAATTTTATTAAATTACCTCTTATTTAACCGAAATTAGTATTAATTAACTAAATATTATTAAACTACTCGGTATAGTTTTATTAAATTACCTCTTACTTTATTATTATATAACTTATTTTTAGCTATTTATATTATTTTATCCATTTTTATTTATTTATAATTAAATAGCTTTATCGTGCTATTATCGTAATATTAATTCTCGTAAGCGCCTTAGGGTATAGTATCGCCGTGCTCGATGGTGGGTCTAGCCGTATAATTAAGTTAGGTAGTAATATATATTTTTATTTAAAATATCGTATTTAGTTTTAATATTCGCGATTAATACGAATTAGCCGGAAATAATATTTATATCTTTATAAAAAGCCGTTTAATAATTATATTAATCGTTTATTTAAGTTTTAAAATTTATATTACGATCGATAAAGCGTTTAATTTAATACTTATTAACGCGGTCGCCGCCGCGCGACTTTAAAAAAAAAATTAACTATATCTCTTATAATATTAATATTAAGAGGTATTCTTTAAGTATTTAAATTAATTATATAATTATAAATCACTTTTTTAATTAAATTAAACCTATATTATAGATGTCGGATTTCGCGTCGAGGCTCGATACCGCGGAGTCGGTCGCCTAGAGTAGCTCAGGGGACGTCGTATACTTTCGTAACAGCTCTTTAGCTAATTCGATTCGAACCTTCTCGCGTTACTTAAATTATTAAAACAATAGGATCTTTTTTTTAATTAAATTAATATTATAGTTAAAAGAGTATTACCTATTTAAGTTTAATTATATAAATTAAAAAAGTGGTCGATTTAATAATATAATTAACTTAGTAATAAACTACGTTAAAAGAAGAACTTTATAAATATAAGTAGCTTTTTAAATAATAAATATTAATTAATTAATAACTTTTTTTTATAAAAAAAGCTTTTTAAAAAACTAAATAATTAATTTTAAATAATAAAGTATACTATTTTTTAATTAATAAAGGCTAAAATAATTTAAATTAATTATAACGCTTTTATTATAAGCTTTTTAATAAAGAAATATTTATATTAATACTTTTAGTAAAATTAAATCCTTTATAATTAATATAATTTATAAACGAAATAATTATATAAGCGAATTAATTACTTTCGTTAAATTTCGTATAAATAACTTTTATAACTTAATTCCTTTATTATTTATTATAATTAATACTTAAGAAAAAGGGTAAATAGTCTTACCGCTTTAAGCGCTTAAAAATAACTTAAAATTAAGTTTTTAACGTGTAGCTTAAACGTATAAAGTCTTTTATACGACCCTTTAACTGACAGCTCGGTATTTCTATAAAACGCGAAATATCCGCTAATTTTTAAAAATTCACGGATTTCGAAAAAGATATAATTATATAATATATAATCGAATTAAATTCGCGATCGTTTTTTCCCCGGATAAGTAGCGTTAAAGATATAACGAATCGACTACTCCGTTAACGCGACGCGGGACGCGTCGGCGTTAACTAGGCCTCTAATTTCGTACGATAGTAACTAAACCTCCGGACGCGTTTTAATTAAAGAATCGATTATTAAAAAGTCTTTTATAAAGATTTCAACGCTTATCGCGCGTAGTTTACCCTCGTACGGGATATAATTTATAAATATAAGATTTAAAAAAAGAATATTTATAACTTTAATAAAACCGGCTTTTTTATAAGTTAAATCTCGTTTAAAATAATTATTACTACTTTTAATTAACGCGGAAAGCTTAAAATAATATAATAAAAAAACCGGGAATAAGTTATAATTATTTAAAACGTTAAATTATTTAATTATAATATTCTTTTATATATTTTATTTATTAACAAAACATACCTCTTTTTTTAATACGAAAATAACTTATTATTAAAAAACTAAGTAATTATAATTATTAAAAACGGCTAGACTATAAATAAAAAAAGCGAGGACTAGTGTTACAACCCGACTTAACCATGCGGCTAAAAGACCCCACTTACTAGTACGGGGATACGATAACCCGGTCCGGCTACGATATTATAACTAATAATCGCACTACTAGCTATATTAATATATACGTAGCTACACTTTAATAACGTACGACAAGATAAGCGGCCCTAGCTCGTATAGTAATAGAACGAATAAAAATAAATATAATAATAAAGTATAATAAGTCACGTAACGGACCCCGGAGCAATAAAAAGCACGACGCTCGAAATAAGCTAACTAAGGTTAAATCACCGTAATCTAAGGGATAGATCACCGTAAGCTAGTAACGAGATTACTATAAACTTATAGGTACTTTAAAAAATTAATAAAAAAAGAATTAAATATATAACGAGAAATATCTCTTATATATTTTATAGAAATACTTTTTATTTTAATAATTAATTTAAATATTAATTTAATTTATTAATAAAATAAATAATTTTAACGACTTTATTATAAATACTTTTAAGTTTACGTATTTTAATTACCTTCGTTCTTACGAATTATTACCCATTATATCGATAAAAGCGGACTTTTATCGCACGTTTAAATACTCTCTCGTATTATTAATATAAACCCTAGTACGTCTTACTAGGTTTCTTTTAAAACCCGGGTAGCGTTCGTTACAACTAGATTCGATACTTTAATAAGTATACGAAGTTTTATATAAAAAATATTTATCGCTTATTAGTTTTTAACGATTATAAGAGTTATTATTTAATAATTTTTAAGCTTTATTATAAAAAGAACTCGATAATTATACTTTATATATTTTTTTATTTATTATATAAGCTTTAACTTTTTAATATTAATTATTGTTATATATTAAAAAGGTTGCACGAGAAAGAAATCGACGGTTTTATACGGGCGTATATTACTTATATTTTAAAGGAGGACTTCTTACTAGCGTTTTTAGAAGCGTTCTATGCGACTTTTATTATTTTAAATATTTAGGGAAGTTTTTAAAAAGCAGGATTTATATCCTATAATCCGGAATCTATTATTTTATAATTAAATATAAAGCTATATACGCCGACGCCTCCGGCGACCTTTTTTCGGCTTATTTATAACTTAAGAATTAAAAACCTTAAATAATTTAATTAAAGCTTAATTTTAAACCGAGTATATTAAAAATCGAATCGCGTAATACTAAAATAGCTCTTTAATATTAATTTTTATTAAATTTAATTAAATTGTGAAAAGTATAACCTAAATAATACACCGGCTCGCTTTATTAAAAAGTGAGGTAACCGTATTATAAGAGGTAAATAAAATGCTTAGCCGGCGCCGCCGTGCGAAAAAAAAACGGCTATAAAATAAAGGATTACTTTATAAATAAGTTAAAAAAGACCTATAGTTTTAAAGGGATATTAATAAATAATTACAAGATAAATCGCGCCGGAGTAATGGTCGTATAAAAAGGCTTAAAACGCGCCCGCGGCGCTATAGAATCTACGGGGAGCCCGGGTATAATACGCGTACTTATTAAAACGATATAAATATATTTAATAATAAGGATTTCGATTAATTTTAATATATTAAATACGTTATAGCGAAATTAATTCATACTTTATTATATAAAGTTTTAAACAGTAGTTAATTCGTTTATATAGTTATTTCGCTTATAAACTACGTTATATTATTTCGATTATTTAAATAATTAAAAACCTTTTAATATTATATATCTTATTATATCTCTCTTTAATAATATAAGTTATTATATATATTACTTTAATATTATTAATTAATATTAACGAGTTAAAACCTCTACTTAATGCTCTTTACTTTCTATTAATTATAAGGGCCCTACGCGAGAGGCTTTTAAAAGAGAGACTTTAAAAAGGGTAATGTCGTTTTAAAGGAGTAGCTTTAATAGGCCGCTGTTTAACTTATAGAAAGAATAGCTATAATAATCGAAAGTGTAAGAAACTATATAATAGTTTTAAAGCTAAGGCTTATTAGACTTCGAGGCGTGCTTTAATAAACAGTATTAGTAAAAAAGAAAGGCGGTATAGTTAAAAATTAATAAGGTAAATAAATCTTTATAAGGGTTGTATAGGGTATCTTAAATCCTTTACTCTATAATTAATTTCGCATTACTCATGTTCACTGTTTAAAAGCGCTATTAAAGGCTGTCACCTAGACTCGCATAGTAAAGGATTTCATTAATAGCCCTTTAAGATCATTAATTATTATAATAATATTTTAATCTACTATATAGTGTTGCATCGCCATGCGGAGTGTACAGTAATACTTTTAAAGTAAGCATCACGTTAAGTCGTCTAAGGAACGCCGACGAGGAACCGAGAGAAGCTCACGTGCCTCACGTGTCTCCGGGCTTCGATGTGGGAAAATTCGGTGATATCGCGGTTGATCCAGTTATACTCGACCGTTTTGCACCGGAGAATTTTTATGATGTGACGAATGAGCACGATCCGTGGGGTGGTGGATGTGCCCAAGGTCTGGTAGAGAGAACGCCAACGTAGGACCTGACTGCCTGATCGTGCAATTGCCACGGAATACGGGCGCTATGTCAGGCCATAACCCACCTCCAATTTCTCCAACTCCCAACTCTGCAGGTCATCAGCTCCGGCAAGCCTTGTGCGGAGTAGCTACTCTGGGAAGTGATGATGGAGAAACGCGGGCTTTTTCTGCTTCTCCTTCTTCGCGACTTTCCTCCTCTATTGCGGGCAACCCGCAATGCAGTCATTTCCCCGCAGGCGTCGGAAAAAGCCCGAGTCAGAAGTGGACACTTGCAACGTGCGCACATAACGGTTAGTCAGGGCAAGATTAACTCATCTCAGAGACTCGGCGGGCGCAGCGAAAGCAGGGCATACCGTGGTTCGAATCAGAGCTGCGTTCTTGGCAATCTAGGAACGAGTCATTGCCGAGACCTCTGGTGCTTTCCACTCGATGCTTTTGCGATGTCGATGCCAATCCTCGTTAAGACCGTAATCCCCGAAGTGCCCTCCCTGCTTTGGGCCTCGTGCCTTCCTATTTCCTCAAGAAACAACGCGACCAGTTCAGCCAAGTGCCCAAAGGGCCGATTAGACTGCGGGGGAGGCTGGAAACCTGGTCTGCTTCCCCAGTTTCTGCGCTGACCGCCCACACCAACGTCATGAGACGATCTCTAGCTCTGCCAATGCGGGAAAACATCGGTCGTCGTGCTTCTTTGGGAAGACTTCGTTGAGTTCTCTACGAAAAAACAAGGCCCTTCCCGACAACAGAACGTGGGAACCCGAGTCTTGGGACTGGAGGTGGAGACTTGGGAGAAAAGTCTGGAGATGCTCCTGTGGAGAAATTCCCTCGCGCTTACCCTCGCTATGCCTCATTCGTCCAGCTTCCCCAAATCATGGCATTCGAACCGGCTCGTTTGCTCGTCTCTCTCTCCAACGGGACGTTGAAAGAGATCTACCGTCCAAAGGAAAACCTGCCATCTATGGGGTCCAAGATTCACCTTGCATGAACCTTTGAATCTCTGTTATTGCTAAAGGACAGACAGTCCAATCATGAACCAGCCACTGGCCCTACCCGAGCCTAGCTGGCTAGCTGAGCTGCGCATTCTTGTCTAAGACCTAACTGACAAATGGATTTGATGACCCTTACCACAATAGCATGATATCGTGGCTTGCTTGAATGTTTACCCCGTGGGCCAATAATCCGCACTGCATGGCACCCTTGACACCCTGGCCTGCACTCCACATTCCACCCACAGAACACGGCGACACCTCGGTCCAGGGACTTTGCTTGCCCCCCATACAAGCCCAACTTCTTCTCGAAGCTGTTGTGCTTTCCATACAGGGCATGGCCTACTACATACGGTGGTACGGACGGTACTTCACGACCACCGAGCCTGCCTGACCGATGTCATTCGCAGCGCGCGCCCAGAGTCCGGGTCGCGCGGGCAAGTCCTCTGTCCATGGCTGGGAACCCTGCTGCTCCCACCCATGGGCACTAATGCCAAGCCGAGGACCTTGTGCTTCCCCGACTGTTCGTACGTAAATGTACAGACGGGATATCGTTCGCGGGGTTCGATGACATGACCTCGACAGAACCGGAAGCATCCCGACATGTAGCAGTGGGTAGACGTGACCGCTGCCCCGGTGGTCAGCCTGACTCGCCCGCGTATAAAGACCCGATGCCCTCCCCCCTCGGTTCACAGGAAAGACAGCCTCACAGCCAGCGCCAGTGCCAATCATCAATTCACCATGGCTTCTCCCCGGACCCTGCTTGTCGGCGCTCGCCGCCCTCGCGCCCGCCACCAATGCCCAAAACTTTGGCGGTAGCAGCCGAGGTGCTGGTGACTTCACCTATGTCCAGCCCTTGAACACCACCATTCTCAGTGCTTAGGCCACTCGCCCGCGGTGTATCCTTCCCGTACGTATAGCCCCTAGAGAGTCAAGTCACCCGTGTCGATAAATCGCAGCTAACCTCAAGATAGCCAAAACCAATGGAAATGGAGGCTGGAAGGACGCCATGGCCAAGGCTCAGGACTTCGTTGCCCAACTGACAATCGAGGAGAAGGCCAATATGGTCACCGGTGCGGCTGGCCCTTGTGTCGGCAACATCCTGCCCATCCCTCGTCTCGGCTTCAACGGTCTGTGTCTTCAGGATGGACCCCTGTCCATCCGTGTCGCCGACTATGCCAGCGTCTTCTCCGCCGGTGTCTCCGCTGCCGCTTCATGGGATCGCAAGATCCTGTACGAGCGCGGTTACGCCATGGGCGAGGAGTTCAAGGCTAAGGGTGCCCAAGTTGCTCTCTCGTAAGTTGTTCTTCGGCATGTCACCACGACCGTGCGTTCGTACCCGCTGACTTTACCAGGCCTGTCGCCGGTCCCCTTGTCGATCTGCCTACTCTGGCCGCAACTGGGAAGGCTTCGCCGCCGACCCCTACCTGACCGGTATCGCCATGAGGAGACCATCAAGGGCCACCAGGATGCTGGTGTCCAGGCCACCCCCAAGCACTTCATCGGCAACGAGCAGGAGACCCAGCGCAACCCCAACTTCGACTCGACCGGCATCAAGGTCATCCAGGAGGCCGTCTCCTCCAACATCGACGACCGCACCATGCACGAGATCTACCTGTGGCCCTTCGCCAACTCGGTCCGCGCCAAGGCCGCGGCCGTCATGTGCCCGTACCAGCGCATCAACGGCTCCTACGGCTGCGCGAACTCTAAGACGCTGAACGGCCTGCTCAAGGGTGAGCTCGGCTTCCAGGGCTACGTCATGTCCGACTGGGGTGCCGTCCACTCCGGCGTCGCCTCCATCGAGAGCGGTCTCGACTTGAACATGCCCGGTGGCCTCGGCGTTTACGGCATGGACACCACACTCGGCTCCTTCTTCGGCCCCAACGTCACTCTGGCCGTCAACAACGGCACCCTCGATATGACCCGTGTCGACGACATGATCGTCCGCATCATGACGCCCTACTACCTCCTCGGCCAGGACAAGGACTTCCCCACCATCGACCCCTCGAGCGGCGCCCTCAACACCTTCTTCGCGCGCAAGGACTGGAAGGCCGAGGACTTCAACATGACCGGCCCGAGCAGCCGTGACGTCCGCGGCAACCACGGCGACCTGATCCGCAAGCACGGCGCCGAGGCGACCGTCCTGCTCAAGAACGTCGACAAGGCCCTTCCTCTCAAGGCCCCCAAGTCCATCGCCGTGTTCGGAAACGACGCCGGCGATGTCACCCAGGGCTTCCTGAACCAGAAGGACTTCGAGTACGGCACCCTCGCCACCGGTGGCGGATCCGGCACCGGCCGCCTGACCTACCTGATCACCCCTCTCGAGGCCGTCAAGGCCCGCGCCAAGAAGGACGGCGCCCTTGTCCAGCAGTGGTTGAACAACACCCTGATCGCCACCAGCAACGTCACCGACCTCTGGAACCCCACTCCCCTGAGGTCTGCATCGTCTTCCTCAAGACCTGGCCGAGGAGGGCAGCGACCGCAAGCATCTCTCAGTCGACTGGGATGGTGAGGAGGTCGTCGCCTCCGTGGCCAAGAGCTGCAACAATACCGTTGTCGTGACCCACTCGAGCGGCATCAACCTGCTGCCCTTCGCCGACCACCCCAACGTCACCGCCATCCTGGCCGCCCACTACCCGGGCCAGGAGTCGGGCAACTCCATCGCCGACATCCTGTACGGCGACGTCAACCCCTCGGGCCACCTGCCCTACACCATAGCCTACAACGGTACCGACTACAACGCCCCGCCGACGACGCAGGTCAACACCACGGGCATCGACGACTGGCAGTCCTGGTTCGACGAGAAGCTCGAGATCGACTACCGCCACTTCGACGCGCACAAGATCTCGGTCCGCTACGAGTTCGGCTTCGGTCTGTCCTACACCACCTTCGACCTGGCCAAGGACGTCAAGGTCGAGACCCTCGACAGCGAGATCACGGCGACCCCGCGTGACGAGCCCGTTCAGCCGGGCGGCAACCCAGCCCTTTGGGCGCCCTGTATAACGTGACGGTCGAGGTGACCAACAGCGGCGACGTTGACGGCGCCGCGGTGCCGCAGCTGTACGTTAACTTTCCGGCCGAGACCACGCCGGCCGGCACGCCGCCGCAGCAGCTGCGCGGCTTCGACAAGGTCCTGCTTAGGGCCGGCGAACGGCCACCGTCAGCTTCGAGCTCATGCGCCGCGACCTAAGCTACTGGGACGTCATCTCGCAGGGCTGGGTCATCCCGGCCGGCGAGTTCACGCTCAGCGCGGGCTTCAGCAGTCGGGACTTCAAGGCCCAGGCTAAGGTTACGCCTATCAAGGCCTAGAAAGAAAGCCATGTCTGCTGGTGGCAGGAGTTAGTTAATAATTCTGTTCTCCCTCGAAAGGGGGGAACAAGATAATGATGACGCTTAATGGCTAGTTATTTATTTATTACTGCCTACCTACCTATAAATAGGTATTTAATGTATATCATGAATCAAAATGAGTCAAAAATCAATTGGAGCGTTTTTATGTCTTCATGTGGGGATGTACTGGAACGATGCTTTGGTGTTGTGTCTTGTCTATAGGGGGTATGTTTGTAGTTTTTCCGCGGTTGCCAGCACTCGAGCCTGCTTCTTTGTGACGAGCAAAGCTATACAGTGCTTTTGAATCGGAACTAAGAGCTTGCCAATCTGTGTGTCAATTAACAATGTGCTTCCAAGCTGTGTAACTTTCAGCTTGGGCTCGCTGGGATGGTTGAGATCATTGCCCCCTGAGGACAAATGACGGAGACGAATACGACTGGTGCTAGAGTACTGCTTGACTAACACGGAAGAACCTGGATCATCTTGAAGCGGGCGGTGCATTCCTTCGTGAATGTAAGTTTATTCTTATCTCCCCAAATGCGCTCATTTATTACCACTGTCCTCCAATAAATAACCACCTTACGTTCCGGTCCTCCGTAAAACAGATCGTGATTCCCATCAGTAGATGAGAGGACCAAATGATCCATTGCGTCAAAAGTCTTATGACGGGTTGCGATGTCCCATCAGCATTGCTCCTCCTCCTGAAGCAGTATCCAGAAGTAATAATCAAATCATATCCGTAATATCTATTAAGTCTATCATATCCAACGAAGTTGGCCGGTTAAGGGAGCTAGAACTTTCTCTAACGTCATAAGCCAACCATGATGGCTGCCACTGTAAGACAATCAACCAATCCCCTTTCCATGGTAGCACACTACACTAACCCGGCTCACCACCCTAATAAATCAGCCCCTGCGAATTCGGCTCCAATGTAACTTGGCTGCCGTCCTCGTTACCCTGCTGCTGGTGCTGCTGCTGTTGCGCGCTGCTGCCGCTGCCGCTTGGTCCGGATTGTGAGTTGTTGTCGGGACAGTGCAGTGCCCAGTCTAGGGGGTCTGCTAGATCGAAGATGTGGTCGTGGTCGTCGTCGAACCCATTGGTGTGCATGCCGTCGTAATCACCATGCGGAGGCGAAGAAGAAGAAGGGGCAGGATTCGGAGGGGGCTGTTCATGTCCGCATCGCCACTGCTTTCTCGGTCCTGGTCTCTTCTCTTTCCCGATGACGCCCCCAGCGACAGCGAGAGCGTGGTGTCTCCGCCACTACGGTCTTTCTCTTCTTCACCAGGAATATCGGCAGAATCAGCAGTAGCAGGAGCACGAGCAGTAGTGTTGATCTCGTCGAAGCTCTCGAACTGCACGATGAGCCAGTCGCGGTGGCCCCGCCGCGCCACCAGCTCGAGCTGCTGCTGCACCGCCTGGACGTGAGACATCTTGAACAGGTTGGAGCCGACCTCGAGGCCGTGGTTGCCGCCGCCCGGCTGGCCGGCCCAGTGGACGTGGACGCCGCGGATGCGCGACTTGGAGACCTTTATCATCATGTTGTTTGTTGCTTCCTCTTCCTCTCCCACCAAGAACGATAACAACGATGATTTGGGCACTGTCTCAGGCGGGTGTTCCTGCTCCAGCACCAGGTTCGCGGCCTCTTCGAACGTCTGGCGGAGGAGGGTTCCGGGCCTGTCCAGCACGTTTCGTCTCGTGGTAGTAGTAGTGCCGGCTGTCGAAGATCTCGACGGCGGCGGCGGCAGGTTTCTGGCTCCTCCTCCTCCTCCTCCTCTTCGGCCGTAGGGAAAGTAGGAGTGTGCGTCGTCGGGTGGCATGCCGCGCTCGTGATAATGCACGATCTTGCCCAGGTCGATGCTCTGCATGGGGTTGCAGGCGGTCGGGCAGGGCCCACAACCGTCGTGGACGAACTTGACGAGGAACAGATCGGTCACGTGGGTGGCGTAGTTCACGTCCTCGCATAGCATCGGGTCGTCTGGTAGTGGGGAGAGGACGGGCCGTTTCGGGTGAACGAGCGGCGGTGGTGGTGGGAGAGGGTACCGTCGTTGATATCAATGGGTTCCCCAGAGTGATGATACTCATCCCGACCCCGGTGCTCATCCCCATCTCCGTCGATTTCCGCGTAAGGAGGAGCCGCCATGCCGGTTTCCAGGTTCATGTCGAATTCTTCGTAAGAGATAGCCCCCTCGCCAATTGCCTGACTCATGGCGACAGAATGGATGTATTGCAGTCGTAGATTCAAGGATGGAGGCAGTGTTGTTGCTATGTAAGAAGTCTAGACAACAAGAGGGAGAGAGGAGCAGATGATTGAAGCTGTGGGGAGTGAGTAGAGAGGGAGACAACAATGCGATGAAGCCATAACTTTATACATATTTACCTGACACTGATGGACATGGTCGCCTAAGCACAGCGACATATGTGGAGTGAAAGAGAGAGATGCGAGGCAGCAACAGGCAGCACGGACAAAGCCAGCCTACACATCACTGTCAATCAGGTGAACATACAAGAAGGGATGCGAAACGATAGCTTTCTCAGTAAAGGAGAATCACTTTACAGTCTCTTTGAAATCTGGCCACGGCAATGTAAGGCATCCAGACTTCCTTCATGCGCGTCTTTTGCTGACCTGGTTGTCGATATCGCAATCTTCAGACCTCTTTTGAGCCCCCTTTCTGGAGGACAATCAATCAGAAGCAACGCACAAAGGTCAGACCTAGCTTGTAAAACGGGTAGAATGTTCGGACGAGAGTTTCTATACTTGGAGCAAAGGTGTATTAATACGATTGATGTATGAACATCTGACCAAACAACCAATGCGACCTCTGCAGCAAGCCGGCCAGTCGGCCAAGTGAATGCACATCGGAAGTTCCTTTAACAATATAATACCAAATGATGATCAATATTCAAAAAGCCAACTCTTTCTTTCCATAGACCAACGCCTTTCATGAAGCTACAGAGACATTCCTTGCCACCCATTATTGCCAGTACAAGAAGATTCCACCCAGCCAAGACTCTAGATCAAGATGCCACCTAGTATGTGCTCGTTTCGTAAGGAATGTGCAAACGTCGTACATGATCAGGGGCACCGGGGTGCTTCATGTATAGTACCGTATTTCATACCAAACCGTATCCATAACATTGTCGTAACCCTTGAGACAGATAGCCAATCAGATAGATCCATGCTGTTTTTACTACCCCAGCCTAGCTCCCTAGCCATTGTGTTTTCCGGAGCCCGAGCAGATATGATAATCCGGTTGCACTAGAGACGAAACCTTTTCCCGGGCCTTTTTTTCCCAACCGGAATGATGTCTAAAGTCGCAAGGTTTTGGATGTCCATTGTGAAGGAGTGAGTAGGTGGTTGTTCTTTTGTCGTCTCATGTTCCTCCTTGTAATACGCCTCGGTCTTTGCTCCGGCGTGTGTTCTCGTTTTTCGTCACGTATCGAATTCGCTTGAATCAAAGCTTGCTCCAGGATGCACCAGCAAACCAGCAAAAGCCGTTTTGAGAAGCAGTACGCCCCTCATGAAGCACAGACAGGCTTGGCACCGGATTGAAGCAAGCGATATCGATAGCGAAACAAGCAATATAAGGGTGCGTGTGTGTTAGCGACAGGAAGACAGTCGTCGATCATCTTCCGCCTCCCACATCAACCACTCTTGATGACCCATCCTCTTTTTTGCCAGCCCCTGACGTAACTCCAGCGTAGCTGTTTCCCAGACACCCATGACTGTGCCGACACCGGACGTGCGCTTGCGGGCGCGGATGGTGCTGTCGCCATCATCGTCCATGCTGAAGACGAATTCGCCATCCTCCTCACCGATGGGTGTCGTATATCGTGCGCTCGAGCTGATGGAGCTGCTGCTCACATGGCGCTCACCGCTACTGCGCCCATTTGTTGGCCGTCCGGTATGGTTGGTAGGTCGAAGTAGAGGCGACTCGCCCCTCGTGCCATCGATGCGTGTCCGCTGGAGTTGCTGAGTCAGGACGCTGAGTCCTTCCACACTGTCTCGACCGGCTTCCCGAGTGCGGCCGGATGAGATCAGCGTTGAGTGTCGAGTTCCGCAGCGGGCTACCAACATGGCCGAAAGCGCCAGCGCTAGCAGCGAGTGCGTGCTTCTTGGCGTCATCATCGTCCTTCTGTCGCTGGAAAAGGGGACCCAGCGACTGGGGCTGGCGGCCATAGGAACTGCTGAACTTGGACGTTGTCTCGGCGTTCGGGGTTCCGCTCCCGCTGAAACCTACTCCGTTGGGGATCCTGCGACCGCTGTGGCCGTTGACCTCGTCGTTAGCAGCTCGTGAGCCGTGATGGGCCTTCTCAGCCGGCGTCAACAGGTCCTTCAGATTGTCAGGCACATAATCCTCTTCCAGGAACGGAAATCCGCCTCCCAATCCCGATCAATGCCGCGCGTCGCCCGAGGGGCACTGCTGCTCAACAAATGTGGTTTCACATAGCGGCTCGAGTGCATGGGTCGCCGGCCAAAGTATTCGTCATTGGCTTGGGCTGGGGTGAAGAGGCGGTGACTGTGGCGGAAAGGTGTTCGTTGCTACCAAAAGCGGAATGATGAAGAAGCTTCAGTGCTTCCGACGTCCGAATCTCCTTGGCGGTATTGAGCGAAGGCGACGGCGACTCCAAGCCGAACTGAGATGGCACCGAGGATGGAAAAGGGCCGGCAGGGAAGCGGGCGGCGTTCGAGATGCCGTTCGAGTCGAAGGATGCGGGGAGAGGGGCATCTAGTACTGACAGTCCCTTGACAAGCGGCGACAAGCCCAGTCCCAGGCGCGATGAGTCCTCTTCCTCGGCGAACCGTATTGTGAATTTGTGTGGGGAATAGGTTGTGTCGATCGTAGGTAGTCCGTTCTCCAGGCCTGGCTGATGGTCTAATTGGCTGTATTTGCCACCAGGGGACATCGCGTAGCTATAGTTGGCACCGTACGGGGCGCTTGCGTCGGCTGCATAAACGAGTTCGTTAGAGCGCTGCTGGAGGAATTCGCGCGGCCGCCCACGTGGACGGGTTGGCCGATGGTGATGCCATTCTTTCCGTAGTTGATTCGACGGCCGTCGGCAAGGACATGGACGTTGGCGCATTTGGGACCGGATTTGCAATTGCCCTGCGAGGTGACTGTGTCAGTTTAAATCATAGGAGAAGACAGCAGACGACAAATCGGGCGCGTGCGATATGCGAGCATCGTAGAGCTGGCGTCTCCAGGCCTGTGCCGTGGGTTCGGCTACCTGGCTGGAGCCGAATGACACTTTTCTGCATGCACGCCAAAAACCAGAAAGTATGAAGAAACAAACCCCGGCATCGGGAAGTCTTAAAGCATGTGCCTGGGGTAGATGATAGTATGCAAGGCGGGATTCAACGTACCTTGGCGAAGTATTTGCAGACTGTCTCGGCAGCCGAGCCGAGATCATGGCTAAACGGACAGGCGGAACCAGCCTGGCAGGCTCCTTGGCGGAAGAACTTGCACGGGACGTGAGATGTGTCTGAGGCAAAAGTAAAGAGTCGGATTTAGTGTGACGGCAACGACGTCGAAAGCAACTGTAGACGAGCATGTATGTATGTTTTGGAAGTGTGTGCATGGAGTGGTGGATGTGCGACGGGTTGTGACGAGGCGGCATGAGGGGGAAGTTGGTATTTTGGGACTTACTGGGAGGACTTCGAGGCCGTCGAACCTGGCGCCGCCGCCGTGGGAGGCGGCGGGGATGGGGCCCATTGTGCTACCGTTATTGCTGCTGGTGGTATGGCTGCTGTGGTCTTTGCCGGTTGGGCTCTGGATGTTGAGACTCCTAGACCTCATATGTGAATTCTGACATGGTGAAGAATCCGGGAGCGGCAACTGACGGTTAAGGCGGGGGGACGACGAATTTGGAGGCGGTGGTGGAAAAGCGGTCTTGACGTCGGGGTAGTTGTTGTAATGTAGTAGTAATGGTTGGACCAAATGCGGGTGAAGGGGGTAGATAGTGAGTGGGATGATGTGTTTTTCCTCTTCTCTTTCCTCCTCGGCTCTTTTTGCACAGATCCAAAGCCGCCGCTGTTGCTGCTGCTGCGTTTGAATCCAGCCAACCCGCCCACTGTTGGTGTTTACCAATAGCAACACTCTTAAAATGGGCAAGGAGGGGCAGACCACGGGTGGTGTAGTAGCAGTAGCGGTGGTACATCGACCTCTTGGCCGTCCTACGCAAGAGAGAGAGAGAGACAGGATCAGATTGATTTCGTTTCAGCGTAGGATGAGGTCCAGTAGTAGATGTAGTAGTTTGGAATTATTATTAGATTTGGCATTCAGAAGGGGAATGAGGAATTCCAGGCGGCTGGGCCAGACGGAGACCAAAGACCAAGACCGAGACGAGACAAAGCCCCTCCAAAAGACCCAGGTCAAGGTCGAGTTGATGGTGGGTGAGATTGAAATTGGATGCGCGAGCACGGCCCGAATAGTCCCGTCACGTTAGGTGCCTAGCCTGTAGGTGCTCTAGCCTCTAGGCAGGTCAGTAGCAGCTGGAGATTCGATGGCTTTCTGCTTTAGTAGTAGATCGCGTTGCTGCTGTCGTCTCTTACCACCGGCCGTCAGGAACCACGCGACTCAGTGTCTGAGCTATGTAGTTTTCTCCTTTCTTGTATCTTCAATTGCTACTACCTTGTGTTGCCCAATTAGAAGAGAGGACGGAACCCGACCGGTCAAGTCTCCCTCCGGTAGACACGGCTGGGATATTGCCGCAAGAAAAGTCTGTTCCGGGTCAAGATTTTAAGGTTGGGGACTTGGACGATAGTGGAGTGCGGCAACGGCGGCTCTGCGATGATGTTCGTTGCAGAAGAAGATGAAGTCGATAAAGAAAGCCTTGGCGATTTGACTGTACACAAGCTGCAAAGAGACTAGACTAGCGCTGCCCGTCTATCGTGAAACTTGGCCTGCTGTAATAATAATCCCCATGGGCTTTTAGGAAGTATATAACAAACAACAAGAGGCAAGGATGGGGGTATTAGTCCAGTCCAAATGTACCTGATGGCTTCGGACTTCACGATCGGGTTGGCGTGATGTTGTCTCGTTCACAGTCCCGCCTAATCTTGATCCAAGTGTGCGAAATGGAGGGGCTCACACGCGATTCGATGAGCGGGGGGGTACTGGAGTGGATGCGGAGTGAAATGGAGGGGTATTCCAACACCAGACGTGCTCGATCTTGGCGATCCGATTGCGTCTTTGTCCCTACTTACTTACACATTCGTGTACTTGATTGGAACAAGGAAACGAAGCGATAGGGAAATACGGATAATGAAATAAGCTGTCAGCCACTGTGATGATTAGCTGCAGCAGAGATAAAGCCGGCGTCGGATCCGAGTGCACCAGAAGATTGGAAGGATTCCAGATGACGGGGCCACAGAGAATGATGACTGATACGCGAGCGCGTCTCTTTATGTACTTTGAGTGCCGGCGTGATATGGTTTGAGGTGGCGGAAAGCTTTTGCATCATCCGCCCAGCGTCTACTCTAGTAGTACGTAATCTCTCGGTGGCTGTATCCTGCTTCTGAGGCCATGGGGTGGTGTGTGTATGGCTGCTGCTTGAGACGGCTACTTCGAAGGTGGTGTGTATGGCGCTGGCTTACACACTCGAACGGCACGGCCAGGGTAGTGGGGGGTTTGACTTGGACGCGGTTGATTTAAGACAGGAAAAAATAACAGTTGGGCGCTCAAGGAATTTCTGACTCGGAATCCAAGACCAAAACAATCGCCCAGTGATTAGCGGAGAATGGTTTTGGAACTCTGGAACCTCTAGAACTCTCACGATCATCAAGCCACCCGTACCCGAGCGGGATATAAATAGACCTCCTTAACGGATCAGTACTTTTGTTACCCAACTTTGGCGATACCTGGAGTCAATGCAGGATGGGTGTGAAAACCAGCGCTTGAGTCGGCTCTTCTTGGGTTATCAAGCAATGATTAACGATTAATGGAGGTATCTTCGAAAGATGAATTCATGGTGGCGACAGCATTTGTCGGAAAGGATATACGCACACACATGTGTACGAGGTATGTGTGGATATTGCAACCTCTTGACCTGACCTGAACAGCCCGCCGAGGCAACTGTGCAGCTTTGCGTGGGGGGGTTTCTTGACGCCCAGGATTTGTCGGCTTTAGGCTCAATCAATGGTGTAGGCACATTTGGAAGTACTCAAGAACGATGACGACTTCTGTAAGTGTGCACTATCGACTTGAGTTCGAGACTCGGTACATCATCGCCCCGCTGCCCTGTTTCAAGGTTTATCAGTGTCAAGATATACAATACCATACATCGAAGTGGTGCCTGTTGATCCTGGAGGGCACCAGGTCAGAAAGGTGTGCCTGGATGAGCTAAACCAGAAACTGAGACAGGGTCATGTGGGGAGGCGTCCTAGGCTGGAAAGGGACGACGGGAGGGACCAGGGTGTCTTGTCATCCTGCCGAATCAGTTCATCTGGACCATCCAACACTTGGAAGATTGGGTTTTCGGATGGCATTGTCTACCGGCGGGCTGGGTACGGTGACTCTCTCAACCGGTGTGAGTGATGATGACAAAAAGGATACAACCCAGCGAGTGGTGTGAAATTAGTGTTGGTTGCGAAATCATTGACTTATCACTTTCCACAATTGATTGATTCATCTTGGCCTTCACACACGAGGAGGTGAACCGACGGGCCTTCTTTATCCAATGGGTGGTGGTCATGGCGGTTTGGAGCATTGGAGCCGCAAGTACTAGATCGGCAGGGCACCCTTTCCAGGATGTTGAATCGTGCCGAGGTCGTTGGGTCTAGATGCTTAGCATATTGTTAGTAGGTGACGTGAGATAAGAGCGCCAATTCTCCAATGCTGCTTTGCATGGGTGCAACCTGAAGTGTGATACTTTTCTCGGTGAAAATCAAGCTCATCCGATGATGGACATGCGAAACATGGGCCTTTCGCTGGCACTGCTGTCGTGTTCCGTGGTACCAGCTGGTTCTACGTGAGGAAGCTATACGGCGCATCCAGACATTCACAGACTTCGGTGAGGCCAAAACAAGATCTGAAGCGTTTGCTCTCAACGGTGATGTCTAAAATCAGTTATGATGGGACGCTCGGCCTTTTGAGTAACGATGCTGCAATGCAGCCCAGAAAGCAGCTTGGTCGGGTTCTGGCTGAAACTGCCAAACCTCAGCAGCAGTGCATGTCCTGAGACATCCTGCACCAAGTCTGTACATAATGTCTTGTCATACCCGCATGCACGGCCTCCAACCTTCGTGTATGTGCATGCTAAGATCGAAACCGTTGGATTGAACGATCGCAGAATCGCCATGGGAAAATATATTGCAGTGCATGAGACCGATGCATGGGCATCGCCTTGTATGACATCCCCTCCAAACTTGAGGAGCTAGGTAGATCCAGAAGTCCGACAGATACACGCCACAGCTGACGAATGTCAATGTTCTCCGTCCCCTTTTTTTCTCTTTCCCGTTCGACATCAGATATGTCGAAGATGAACCGGAACAGGCGTTTAGTAGAAAAGGTAGCTTGCCGGCGCATCTAGCTGAATGTGGAAAGAAACGAAGGGCGAAAGGTGTCACAGCAGCTAGACAGCGTTCGCTCAAATGTTATTAGTTCGGGTATTGGGGATTAGCGAGGAGGGTTTAGGTAAAGTGACCTAATAATAGTGTGCGCACTGATTATTAACAGCTTATTTTTATTACTATTACTATTAACCTTTTAATTAGTATAATATAGTTAACTTAATAGATATATATAAATTTTTAAACTTATTTAATATATAATTATATTAACTTTTTATATATTATATAATAAATATATATAATAAAAAATAAAATATAATAACTTTAAATTTAAATTTAAATTAATTATTACTTATTAAAAATATATAACTTATACGCTATAATAATAATACGAGTAATAATATATAAAGTATTAATATATATTAATATACTTTAATATTAAATAAATTATTTAATTTATATAATTTATAATTAAAACTTAATTAAGCTTTTTTAAATTTATATTAATTTAATAGTATTATAATAAAAGTAGAGTAAAAAAAAAGAAAAGATGATAAAAAAAATAAGGTGGTATTAGTGGTCGGTGCGCACACTATTGCCAGGTGATTTTACATGCCCTACATCCACAGAGGCTCTGTCGCTGTCGGGCCTGGTGCAGCAGGCTGGTGTTCCCAGACAGCAGGACGGCCGCGGGCTGTCGCGTTCCTGTTCCAATGAGTGGCAGCTGCTGTGCAACTCAATCCTGGAAGTCCTCCCTCCCACAAAGGGTCGCCTTCTCACCAAACAGAAAACCCCCGCATGCCCCCCCCCACGGTCCGACTTTATCGTACTGTGATCGATCCTCGCATCTAAATCCGGACATCATCAACATCCCTTGCTTCGGCAAACACGCTTTGACCTCCCGTCTCTTCCATCACCGTATCGAGAAAGCGCATGACTACTACACCACTTCACGTCTCGGCGCGAACAGGATGAGGTGCGGTGGTGATGTTACATATGTTGCTGGTGACGATCTGAAAGCGGTCCAGGGTGCATAGGCGTCGGCATTTGGTGGAGAAGCGGTGGCACTAAGATCCGCTTCCGGGGAGTATCGAACCCCTCGACCCCTCCTGCTGCTGCCTCCAGTCAACAGTGTGTGTCCCCGTACAAGGCAAGTCTCACACTAATAAACGAACCACACACACACACCTCGACATTCGAATGCCCTCACTCATCGCCGCCCACCCCTTCTCGCCCGGTGTGCTTTAGTCAGTCAATAGGTAGATTCTTTTATAGCCGATCACTTGGGGCTAATTGCAACCCTGGAAGCACACCAACTTTTTTTCATCACTCTAAGTCTGCCCTGTCTTCTGTTCCCAGTTGCAGAGCCAGCAGGCTACGTTCGCTTGGAAGTGGCGCATCCCGCGCCTCCAACACCTGCCTCCCTCCCATCCTGGCAAGAGGCTCAGATGTGGGACTTTCGTCACCCACTCCCATCTAGATTGCATGCATCCATCTCATGGGGGGATGGATCGACCCGAGAGTCGCGTCTCGAACCTACCCAGCTACGTTCTTGAAGATACGGGGTTCAGTAGCTGCCCATGCTCGCAACGAGGGATCAACACAATGTGCCGAACCACCGCGGTAGATCTCCGCTTCTCCGGAAAGTAGGAGGAGAGCCATTTCCGTATCGATACCACCAGAACTGCTAGTCGCCCGCAATTGGAGGCGCAGACATTGACATACAGTACACCACTACGCGGTCACAAGGACGGTCCTCTTATCCCCAAGGTGCTTACTTTGTTTGCTACGCTGTTCCGTGCAATTTGCAGGTTCGCAGTCAGTTTCTTACATTCCCTCCCCGACTGCCAGCACCAACGGCGCGCCCTTAGTGTCCCAATAATACGAATGTCCAGCAGGAATGTCACCAGAGTTCATGACCATGACCAACATGTCGTCTGTTCTCATGTTACTCGCCCTTCACCATAGCGCCCCCGGTCACCTTCCCCCCCCATCCTTGCGACGCATCTTTATCGACCCCAGCTGATAAGACGCCCCATCATTGGCCCGAGTCGCAACAAAGTTGCAACCACCATCAGGTCGATGTCGTCTTATCAACATGATCTTGGTCAACTCTGTTAGCAGAGACACGGCATGGTCTATTCCGCGGGTGCATCAGGGCCTGCAAGCCACGGTTGGGGGTGACAAGAGCCCCCCGACTGGCTGACCCAGACGACCAGGCGTTCTAAAGATAAAACCGACAGTAGAACACGCGCCCAGCCAAGCATGTCGCCTCGCTTCCAAGTGATGTGTAGTCGTCACAGGCACTTTTGATATGCGATCAGTCGCAGTGCGTGCTGCTGATGTCTATCAGTGATAGTCATGTTCGCTTAATGGACCCGCATCACTTCGATAGGTACTCCTCGCCGCCCTGCTAAACAGCGTCCCGTCCCACTGCAAGATCCACTCACACACATACGCATAACATCCACCCTGTATGCATATCTACACTCTCTTCTTGAGGACCACTGCATGTAGTTTGAAGAGCCATACACACTACATGCCTCTTGACTAATCTGCAGCGCGGGGGGAAACAGTTCGTTGACGTCGGTTGTTCCAGACTCCCTACCTTCCTAGCCATCTATGACTGCCATATATCCCCGTTGGGCACCGTTTGGAATATCCCATCGAAACAGCAGCCTAGCACAGAACCGAGGCTGGCATCGACATCATAGTTCACCCCAGTTTGGGCGAGACTATCAAACCAAAGATAAGTCCAAGACGTTCATAGGATCATAGTATTGCTGCTTTCCGTCACAGGTTTACCCATGGACCAAACCTCATCTCGAGTCTCGGGTGCCTTTCGCCCCTCATCTGTCTTTTACGATAGGGGGTCATCAACGAAGGTCATGTGGTGGGCAAGGTATCCTTGCATCTGCGGAATAAACCGATGTATACAAGCCTACGAGACATGATATTCCGTGGCGGCGACAGACACAACACAACATAACATACCCACGGAACGCCCGGCCACCCGGCACAACCAATATGGGATCTGCGGTGAGCTTTGTATGGGGTCTTCCATGTCATACGCGTTCTTTCGTCTTATGATTTACACGAAACAAGTTTCCGGTCCCCCTTTTCTGCTTGGTGTTCTACACTGCAATGATTACGTCCTTCTCGTTGGGGTGGTGGTGATTTTGATATATCGCGACAAGTACGCGTTTTTTGTTTTTTGGTGTAACTTATGCATGTCTTTGTCCTACCGCTGCTCAACAGCAACGGTTATCCCCTATTTGCAGGGTAAAGTTCCTCCTGCTGTCTATCATGCATCCTCCTGCACACCATCTTTGGAGCTCAAGGGGGTGTGTAAGTAATCAAGGTCTCATGATGCACTCACCCCACCCCTCCGTATCCCCACACTCAGCCACACTCGTACACGCATTCACGCGCTGCATGTCTCTCCCTCTCTTTACTCTCTGTCTTCCTCCCCTTGGTTCCGCAGTTCTGTCTTCTCTGGAAAGTTTGTGGTGGAACGACTGCTCCTGCAGCCGGTTTTACAGTTGCAGCTGCTTCTCCTTGTGCATGTCACATAAAACCTGGAAGAAGCCTATATCAAGGTCAAGGGGGCGTACGTCGATATGGGGGCGAACTTAGTAGAAAATACTGTTTTATAGTTCTGATTGCGTTGATCTTTCAGTTGGTCTCGTTTTTCCTGAGCTATTGGGTAGAAATGTCATATATGTGGCCCCTTTTGTGATGGTTCTATTCGGAAGGATGGCATGATATCAGTCGACGAGCTGTTCTCCTGGAAGTCATTGCGGCGGACCTCGCGGGAAACGTGTCTTTTGTATAATTGGGCAGCTACTGATACAAGAGATTTTCGTAAATTAATAAAGTGATGTATGTTATTGTAGTGACCATAATAAGGTGTATGGGCGACTCCTTTTGCTTTTCCGCTCCACCAATATACGTCGATAACAAGGATGTTCTCGCCTATTTTAGACTACTTATTACCTGCATTTGTTGTAGTTAGCTACCGGGCCCTAATTAATGCTACATTACCATGTACAGCTCGGCCTAAACGGCCAGGATATGTGGCACATTTTATCTAGTCCCTCCGCCCCTTTTCCACTAACTAAAGAACGCTTGTAGGTATGGGAGACGAACGATAAGACTTCTTAAGCGACTCGGGATTTTTCCACTCCTAGTTAGTGTGTTTATCTGGAAGCGTAGTCATTGGATGGCAGTCGGCCTGGCTGGTAGGCCGTCACTCCGAGAGGACATCTCCGCTCAGTTGCCCATTACCTTGGCTCGTCTGGCCTGCTTGTTAGGACCTGACTAGAATTTTATAGAGCTGAAATTGTCATCTGACACGCTTTCCGTAAACATGGCCAAGCTGATTTAAGGAATAATAGCCGAATGCGTTTATTAAAAGTACGTGTGCTGCCTACTTCAAAGCGAACAAACCGGAAGCTTCTTCACTAAGTACTCGTGACTACGGTATAATAGCTTCGATAGGAGTAACCCGCCTAAGCACGCATTTCTGGCTTAGTAATTCGTTAATAATCTTTTTTATATATCCTTCACGCTTGTTATACCTTGCACCTTATCACTACCTCTCTGCTGAACTTCCTCCATCTTCCATTACGATATGTCACCATGTTTGCTCTCCGGATCTCTGCTGTCCTGGACCCCTATGATTAGTAAACAGCTATAATCTTCAATCACCATCGGGCCCCCTTGCATCGCTGCTCTGCCCCGTCATCATCCTTGCAGCGGCATTGAGGGCGGGTAGCCACAGCAGTAGCCTGAATCGGGGTCACGGGGGTGGTCTTTTTGGGATCGGAAGCGGGACGCAAGTAAGGGGGTTACACCATTTAATCCTTGCATGCTGAGCCCTATCGGAAGGCTGCTGGGTACCGGGAAGATAGAGAGTTACCTTCCTAGATTAGGACACCACTTGAGAAGCTTTCGCGTAGACCAATGAAAACAGGGGACATTGGCCAACGGGTAGATTCCCCAGCCGATTGCTTAGATGGCCATGTAAAACTTACACAGCGAGTCGCGGCAAATAGTAAAAAGGGCAACCAGTTCTAACTAGCTCTTGACGAGTCTTTTGTTTCTGCTGGTCTAACTTGGTATGAGTTGAAAAAGGGAAATAAGACAGAAATACCCATGGGTCCACAGCACAATATTGTTGATGGGAGAAATGTTCCATAGAAGGCTGCCAATAAACGCTGACGGCTATTGGGGTGTTCTGTTCTAAATGGTGTATTCTTAAGGGTACACTGCTCTATATGAATACTATTTCGTTTTGTTTTGTTCCTGTGATCTGACTTCACATGGAATCGATATCAAAGGGGGTGAGGGGAAGACTTGTTCTCGTTTCACACCTTAGCAGGAAAAACAAGAAGTCTTAAACGATGCTATTGGATTCTTTGTGAGAGCACATCAATTTTAGAGATTAAAACAAAATAACAGTAAATAGTAATAACGCCATGCTAAGCTTGCCCTGGTACCTAAAAAGTAAAAACGAAACATGCTTCTTCTTCCTCAATTTAGACTCATCCAGACACACGAGCCTAAAAAGCCCGCTAGGACGATCGACGTCAAGATCCCCGCGCCGACCCGATCGCCCATGGTAATAGTAGCCATGGGCCTGAGATCAGGCAGCCCACTGCCACCGCCAGCATCCCCTTACTACTCCCCCCGTAGCATTAGTAACAGGCGGCTCCGCCTCCTTCATCATCAGCCCCGTCAGCGCCCCTAGGACATTCATCTGGTGCACCGCGCTCGTCTGCTTGGGCGACTGCGCGCCCCATTTTGCGTCCACTCAAAACCGCACATCTGCCCGTTGTCGCCGCGATTGCACGCGGCCACGCCGGCGCGCGTCGAGTTCTCGAAGACCGTCATGACTCGGTCCTTCAGGTGCGGCGCCAGCACCGTCGCCTGCGACACCCAGCGGTGCAGGTAGCCCTTGAAGGAGCGCATGTCGACGTTGCAGCTGCCGACGCCTTCGCAGGCGTACTCGTACGCGACGCCCTGCGGGAAGAAGACGGCGAGGAGCGGTCGACTAGGAGGTCAGGCGGGTTTTCCACGTTTGGGATTGGTTTGTCTGTAATAACAGGGGGTCATGTGAATCAGCAAAGAAGTCAAAGGATAAGGAGGAAGATGAACGACGTGGGGGGTTGGATAAGGTATATATCGCAAATGTGCTACGTGATACTAAAAGCAGCAAAGGGGATGATATAGGGGCAAACTTACAATGTCGTACATGTAAGCAGCGCCCTGGATCAGCACCGCGGCATTATACGAGAACTGCAGCTTGTTGACGTCGAGACAATCCTTAGGCAGGTGGGCCCCGTCGTGGACGTTGCCCTGCTCATCGATGTATTCAGCCGCTCGAGCAGTTCGTAAGTTTTCTCAGCGTACTCGGCGTACGTGTCGTTGCCCGTGTAGCGAGCAAGGCGCGCGCCCAAGTTAAAATAAATGCCGTTCGAGATGGTGTTGACGTAATCAAACCCGTTATTAATACTGAACGCCTGCCACCGCAGCCCACCGTTGCAGTTGCTGCCCGGCTGGTTCACGCGCCGCTCCAGCATGCTCTGCTCGTTAAAGACGGCCTGGACCAGCGCGAGCCAGTCGAGGCCGGCCTCGGCGGGCGGCGGCGGGAAGTTGGTCTCGGCCGCGAGCATGGCCGTCATGGCCCAGAAGCCCTGGTCGTCGTTGCCCATGGTCGCCGTCCAGTTGGCAGGCATGAAGTCCTTGTTCTCGCCGCTCTGCTCGACGAGGGAGCGCGTGATGATGGCATCGTACTGCTTGTCGCCGGTCTGTTGGCGGTAGTCGAGCAGGGTCCCCCACCTAGTAGGCGTTCATACACTTGTTAGCCAGCTGAAGACTGTATAGTTGTTTGCAAGAAGGAGAAGAACAGCAACAGTGTGGGATGATACAGTGTGGAATGATACACGTACATTGCGCCGCCAATCCACCAAAAGTAATCGCCATCCGGTGGCGGGCCGGGCAGGATGCCGATGGCGAAGGTCCAGCCCGGATCCTCCCTTATAGAAGCTCAGGAGGTCTTTCGCAACCTCTGCCGCCGTCTGCTTTATCGAGTCTGGACTCGGTGTTACAGTTGGCTTCTTCCTGAAGTCCCTCATCTTGGGGACCGACCTTGGCTGGTGAAATCTGGGGCTGACAGCGCAGCAAAAGCGCTGGGAGTGATAGCAACCCTGCTGCGGTCCTTTTTGACAATAACCTCATCTTCTCTTTGGACTAGCGTGCCCCCGACTGGCGGCAGCACCGTTGTGAGTGAGTGAGTGAGTGAGTGAGTGAGTGAGTGTTGTAAGCCAAGTCCCGATCTGTAACCACCTTATATGCAATAGCTTGTTGATCTCCTTTTCCGTCGATACCCCAGATACTGATTACGCCACTTTCGAGCAGTGGATTGCTTCAAGCAATATAGACGACCTGATTAGGAAATATTATTGGTTGATATTTGAATGAAGATTATGTAAGAGAGGCTGCTCGAGCGATTGTAGAAAAGACCACAGGAAAATGTAGAGACGGCAGTATATTGACTCAGGAGGGATTGAAGATCAGGAAAGAATCAAATAAGAGATTCAACAGCGGAAACATGACATTCATTGACAGCAATGGCGGGAGCGTCGGAAGGACACGCGCCCGCCCGCCCCATCATGTTGGAACTCATTTGGCTATTTTTTCCGCCAATATTCTTGTTGTTTGGCACAGCCTCAAACGTCAAGACTTTCAAGACTTGGCTCCCAAGGGCTTGGCTCGTCAGGCAAAGAATGCCACCCATCACAGGTGAAGCCTTGGGGGCACGACACACGCTGGGCGTTGGGACTATGAGGAACTGGGACGGATCGCCGGCCAATCATACATCCGCCAAGGGTACCCTTCTGCTCGGGCTATTTGTCGTGTCGTACTTCACACTCAGCTCGGGAGTCGGATGGCCCATGCAGCACCCCCGTGTAGCTGCTCAGTGTCTCGGCGCCAATCTCACATTATCGGATGGTTTGGTCAATACGGTCGCTGCCGAGCCGCTTGTACAGCCTCAAATCTTTCCAGAAATGAGGAGGCAACTGAAGAATGCGATGAATTGAAATGACGGCCGGGCCAAGTCGACCGGAACTTCAGGTTCAGGGGGCGCCGAGCAATTGGCTAGCGCAACCGCCAAGCCGAACACTTGGCGGGCGTCGTATTGGCTGTTTCCTATGGGCAAAGTTTCTTTTCGCTGCCCAATTTCCAGGCTTTCTGCAGCCAGCGTATGTGCTGTCCTTTTCTTCTTGAATTGAGTTGGAACGTCCGTCCTTGTGAGTGCAGCGTAAGCAGGTAGGTTAAATGCTGTGCTATTGATTGATGGGATGAAGCTGGAGGATAAGATGATTCGAATGGACGACATGACCTTTTCTCGAACGCGCGCCACCGACCGCAGCCATCACCATTCGGCTTGGCGCGCATTGGCACTTGGCACAATACCATGATTCAATTCCATTGAGTTTTATGTACGGCGTAATGGGCAGAGCGCATTATCTCCCACCCGTCCTGTTTCTTCTTCTCTTCTTCTTCTTCTTCTTCTTCTTCTTCTTCGTTTAATACTTTTCTTTCCCCCACAGAGGCTCGAGATGATACCCCTATACCGGGTTTTCCGAGTGGGTCGCAAACCGGCAAGGGCTTTTTAGCCGTCAATCATCGGAGCCACCGCCTGGTGAAAAGAATCAACACCGTGACAAAGCCGAAATGTCTCGGACTCGATGAAGCTCTCGGCGGACACAGGTTCCCGCAGCAGCAGCACTTAGAGTAGATGCAGCATTCGGCGTAGTATCGACCTTGCTCCCCCTGGTATCGCCGCCGCGCCCGCCGCCGCCAGTAGTAGTCCCGCAACCTTTCCCTTGCCCATCTTGGCCCGTACCCGTATAGATAGAGGGTATCGTCGCCGCGCCGCGGCAGTTGCAGACGTACGCGTGCGTCGCCGAGTCGGACGCGATCTGGGACGGGTGCTCGTAGTTGTCGCACGTGTACAGAGGACCGCCGCCGCCGTTGCCGTTGGTGCAGTTGACGCCCGTGGTGTCGCAGTCGAAGGCGGTGCAGGACGCCTTGTAGTAATGGTCCGGACCGCCCGGCGTGAGGCCGTAGTACAGGGACATCAGCTCGCAGTGGGGGAACGGGGTGTTCATCGTGTAGCACGACGAGCCGGAGGTGACGCCCGGCAGGACCGTCGCGGCGCTCCAAAAGAGCTTGCAGAGGGTGGAAAGAGACATCCTATTTGTAAAAGTGTGCTTTGGTGTTGGATGATGCAGTGGGCAGCCCCTCATGTTTCGGGATGCCGGGGTAAAGGATCTTTCCCGTTGTCTTTTGATCCATATCGAGACCTAACTTGACTGGAGATTGGTCAAGTTTAGTGTGGTCAAGACGGCGAAGCGGACCAAGCTAGGGCAGGCTCAGAATGGGACCATCACTGCTAGATGAATCTTGGAGACTAATACCGTGATGTGGCTGACCCGGAGGGCCGCACCGGCGCTGGTGGCATTACGACTAGCTGTTTGAGCCTGACCGTGCTGCAGTTTCAAGCGAAGTGAGGTTGTGAGACTACCTCGCCTATCACGGAAGGGACAAAAGCCCCGGGAACGAAGAGTAATAAATATCAATACAGTGCAGCCCATATCTACGACAACTATCCAACTGTAATTTGTCCCAAAATCAACAAGTATATATAAACGCCGGTAATGTCTGTCCAACCCCATGGAAACCCGACGGTATCGTACAAATACAGACCTAATTTACGATCCCATCATATCCTACAATTTCATTCGCCTAATGCCTATTGGTTGGTATTCTTGTCCTTGACGATCTCAATGTTACTCGTCCGCGACCTTCTCGCCAGCTCCCGCTCCACCCAGGGGGCAATATTGGCCGCAGCATCGACCGCGCTGTCCAAGTATAGCTGGAAGAAACCCTGAAGCTGCGACGGCGTGAAGGTATCGTTAGGGATATGCCGAGCAAAGTCCGTGGCGAGCCGGTGGATTTCCCCCACGAGCAAGGGGGTGCTACAGGGCCCCCCAGCATCGGATCCGTCGCCCAAGACGCTGGATGTAGTGGAAGATGAGGACGAGTTGACGACCGAGGAGCCCGAGACCAAGGCCATGGCCAAGTTGTCGTGGAGGTCCGGCACGAACATGCGGACGAACATCTGCTCCGCCGACTGCTGGCTGATGTTGCCGAGAAGACCTTCATGTCGACGCGCCCGAGCCTCACGAGCGCGCTGTCGAGGTGCTCGGGCTTGTTCGTGGTCATGACGACGATGCGGCCCTCCTGGGAGCCGACGCCGTCGAGCACGTTGAGCAGGCCGGAGAGGGTGCAGCCCGACCTGCCGCCGCCGCCATTCTGTGCGTGCGCAGCATCCGCGTTTGACGAGGAGGATGCCGGGGATGTACGATCGGCCCACACGGCGTCGATGTCCTCCAGCAGGACGATGCACTGGGGTGGAATCTCTTGGAACATCTGCTCGAGGTCGTGGTCGGCCGCCACGCTGGGCATCTTGACCTCGTACAGGTCGAGGCCGAACTCGCCGGCCAGGGCGGTGGACAGAGACGACTTGCCGGTCCCCGGCGGCCCGTAGAAGAGGTAGCCTCGGCGATAGGGCATGCTGCGGCCCTGGTAACGCCGCTTGGTCTTGGGATCCAAGTACTTCCGGATGTCGGCCAAGAGCTCCTGCTTGACCGTGTCGTCGAAATGTACCGTATCCAGGCGCCGGATGGGCTTGCGCGACTTGGGCTGCCACGACATGCCGTAGCGGTCCCGGCGAGTAGATGATGATGAAGTACTGCGCCTGCGCGTCGGCGTACTCGCGGCAGGACTGGATGAGCCGCTTGGCGGGCGCGGTGGACCGGCCGATGCAGCCGATAGTGAGTTCCTCGCCGCCGATGCCTTCGTAGGCCGGGTCGCCCATGGCGGCGTGAAACACGTCGAGCGAGCGGCGGATCGTGAACAGGGACCCCTCGTGCCAGAACCACGTCGTCTCGAAGTGGGGCAGGTACTGGACCTCGCGCCGCGTCTTCTTGAGCTGGGCGGCCCGGGGGTCGGCCGTGTTGTCGGCGGCGTGGGCGCGCGTGCGCGCCGTCACGGAGCGGATGTTGCGCCGGGGCTCGATGACGTGGGCCAGGACCCAGGCCATGACGTTGCGGTTCAGCGGGTCGCGCCCGGGGATCGTCACGGTCGCCAGGAAGAACTGCTGGACCCAGCCGTAGGCCTCGTGCCAGGCGCCGCGCAGGAGGCGCCAGGCGGCGGGCGCGAAGCCGGCGAGGGCGACGAGGGAGCCCAGGCGCGTCAGGTCCAGGTCGGCGGACCAAAACCGGCCGGCGAGTTCCCGCAGGAGGCCCAAGCCGTGCATGGAGGGGTCGAGGAGCCGGTGGCCTGCCGTGAAGGAGAGGCTAGACGATTGCGCCATCTGTTATTGCGTGCGGTAATGATGACCACATTGACGGACTGGAATGGTGACTAGTGAGCTGACAGAGCTGACAGGTTTGCGCACACGTTTTCGCGTGCATTCAAGGCGCCAGACGGGGTGCGCACTGGCGAGCCGCCCCAAGGGCTAAGCGATCCAGAGCAGTCCAAGCTAGAAAGAAGAAAGGCAAAAATTACGATGAGAACATTAGGTTACAAAAGAATGAAAGTATATCTCGAGACCACTTATCATACAGAAGAGATAGTATAGGTGGAATCGTCAATTCGTTAGCTTGTCCATCCAATGGCCGACGTTGCAATTAGCAAGCTGGGGGAAGCTCACTAAAGAAAAAAGTTGTACAGGGATTTTCACTGCACTGCGCCACACCTGAGTAATGCTCTCATGCCCTGTAGCCACATCACTACTCGGCAGTCCATTCCTCACTTGTTGTTTTTCAATTAGCTATGGAAAGCAAGGAGTTGTTCTGTGACAAATAATAGGGATAATTTTATTAAAACACAGATTTTCAAAGATGTATCGGAGTTAACCCGGATTGCCAGCCTTTGTTCATACTTTGGATGGTTGCCGCCCGAGGAAATCCACCACGGCAGCCCGCGCTTTCAGAGCTTCCGGCACCTGGAGCTCCAATTGGAGCCGTGCCACATGCCCTCCGACAACAGCAGCTCCACCTCGACGCCGGCCTCCCGCAGCCTCCAGTAGAAGCGCACGCCGTTGCTGACCGCGAATTCGCGCGTGCCGACCGTCAAGACCGTGCGCGGAAACCAAGCGTCCTTGCCGTAGTCCGCGTAGAGCGGCGAGTACAGCGGGTCGGTCGGGCCGCTGATACTTGTTCCTTCTTCTTCTCCTCCCGCCAAGGGCGCGTAATTCTCCGCGACCAGGGCGGACAGGAGGCGGACGGGTGCGATGTCGCGGCCCCGCCCATTGGACACCGCCGAGTTGCCCGCGCCGCCGAGGTCGAGTGGCGCTGGCAGCGGCAGGCCCTCGCGCCGCGCCACCAGCAGCATCGAGATCAGGACCTGGGCGCCCGAAGAGCTGCCCATGGCGTACATGTCGACGGCGTTGACGCGCACGCGCTCGCGGGGGGGAAAGAAGAAGAAGAAGAGCCCGGAAAGGGAAGACCCCGCTGGATCAGCTCGCGGTACACGGCGAGGCACTGGTCGCGGGCGACGGGGTACCACGCCTCGGGTGCCTTGGCGTAGTCGGGCGCGCAGACGCGGACGCCCAGCTCGGCGACCATGTTCAGCGTGCCGCGGTCCGGGGGCCGCCCATGACGGACGCGCCGTTGAAGACGTGGAACAGCAGCTTGTTGTTCTTCTGCTTCTTCTCCACGGGCTGCTGCTGCTGCATTGCCGCCGGCGGGGTGATGGCTACGACCGACACGCCCGCCACGGTCACTTCCTCGCCTGGCGCCGTCTTTTCCTCGAGGCCGCGGCGGAGGCCCGGGACCCGCCGATATAGTTCCTTGTATACTATTGACGTCTAAGGGGAGTAAAGTACCGGTTAGATAGAAACATTGCATGACTACCAGCCTCTGCATGGTCACTTGCTGTACTCGTCAGCCTATGGATCACCTTTTTCCGGGGTCCGAGCCTGATGACTCTTTTCAAAGCTCCTAATAGAGTATTCCCTCGTTTGGTGCAGATTAGCTACATCGAGGTCCATATGCCGATCTTTCATAGTAATACGCTTACTTGTCGTAGCTTAGCGCCCAAGCTGATATGTTGAATTATTCAGAAACGCGCAGCCGAGGAAAGACGCATGCACGTCAATGGCAGACATTAAAGTTCGTAGCTTACACCCCCTTTCAAGTTTATTAGGGCCGCCGATACCATGCCTGCATAAGTTGGGAGCTCTCGGAAGGAAAAGGCTTCGAGGTCAGCAGTGAGTCAAATAAGGAGTCAGCAAGTGCCATCTACACATCTGCTTACCACTTGTGCCCTTCTTGGCTTCACCCTTAATAGTCCCACATACCATCAGTTGGAGAAGGAAATAATAAACAGCTGAAGGAATGAAAATAGGTACCAAGCAAGACAATGACCAGCAGCCTAGAAGAAACAACAAAATCGTTGACGCAATATTAATATAGGGGATAGGGGGCTTGGGGCGCCCTGATGATATCCAAGGAGTTCTTGAACGCAGCCAGGGCACTCTTCACGCGTTGTCAGTTGGGGGGCTCTTGGCGAGTGACGCGCATGTAGTTGTTCTGGGCGTCGCCAATTCTGATATTGATGTCCCTTTTGCACCATTCCGCAGCCGTGTCCCATAAGTTTTGGTACATCTCTCTGAAGATATCTTCTAGACGGCGAAAGTTCTGGTCCACAGCCTGGCGAGAAATCCATGAGATGCCGTTCAGTAATTTTGTTCGCTTAAGCGATATAGCTCCGGACACGTCGTCACTACCCATGTACTGCTAGGCCCCAATGGTTTCGCGAATCGGCTGGAGGAATTTGTCTTCGTCTTTGCCAGTGTTCATGGCCGCCGTTAAGTCCTTACCGAACTTATCTTTTATAAATAATTAATTTAATATAATAATACGCTATAATATAATTTAATACGAGATAAAAATATATTATTTAAAAAAGCTTTATATATTTTAAATAACTTAATTATTTAACTATTTTATTATATATATTAGAATAGCAGGAACTAAGGTTTTCTATATTATTCTAAAAAGGGTGCTACGTACCTATTCGCACGAACCCCTTTCCTGTTTTATTAAGAGGGGCATACGATACCCCTCGTAACTAGCACTAGAAATAAATATAAATAATAAAATAAAAACGATTAAATCTTAATTAAAACCGGAATTACTATATATACGAGAGCTTATTTAATATTAATTAATAGTTACCCGTGGCGATTATAAATTAATAAAAGTAGAGAAACGGTTTTACGCCCTTACCGATGTAAGGGCGACCGTATTAAGGAGCCCCGAGAATTTCCGCCCGTTAGAGATTCGAAGGAAGAGCCGAACTGAATTAACCGTATAAAAAGGAACCCCTTTTCCTAAATATATATTATAAAGAGGAGACTAGGTTCCGAATTATATACGAAACTAGCTAAGCTATATATAACTATATATTTAAACAACTTTATTATATAATCTATAAAATAATAACCTTTATTAAATAGAATTAATCGCGGTCGGCGAATCGAGATTAAGCCCGGATGTACCGAATTTAAATAGACCGACGACCTTAGACCTCGAACTATTTACGTACGAAAAAATATTTTAAAATACCGGGATTTCGTTAATAATTTAAAAAAAGAACGTTAACCTCGCTTTTTAAGAACTTAAACCTTTAAATATATTTTTTAAAAAAATAATACCCGAATTATTTATAACGTACCTCGTATAATACTTTTTAAAATATTATATATTAAAAATAAAAAAGACTTCTTTTAAAAAATCGTTTATTATAAAGTTTAATAAATAAACCGAATATTAATTCAGCTAAATTAACCGTATATTTTAAAAAAAGCTCTTTAATTATTTTAAAAAATACGGAATTAATATATTAATAAATAAATCCTTCAAAATTAAGCTTATAAATTTAGTATTACTAGCTAATCTTATATATTAATAAGATTAACCGGCAGAACCGACTTTAAAAACCCGAAAGGAAGATATTCTATACTCTTCCCAAAAATAGACAGTCGAAAAACCGCCGCCTAAACGAGAAATACCCGGTCTCCGTACGGAGTAATCGTCCGCGACACCACAGGGCACTCTAAGATCGACGTTTAATCCCGGAGTTTTAAATATTCCAGGCCTGACGTCCAACCTTGGATTCCTAAGCACCTAAGCGTCGTAAAATATTATCTTTTTTCCTTCTCCGACTTTAATACCGCCGGATTAAACGGCACAATTATTTAATTTAATATATATTACGAAATACGATATCCTTCTAAGCCGAGTTATTTATAATAATAAAATCGATTAAAATAAGGTCGTTACCTTCTCGAAGGTATAAAAAAAGGAAAAGAATTATACCGGCAAGCCGTATAACATCTTTTATAATAAAGTATAAATATTTATCGAAATATGTCGACGGCTAGATACACTAAAAAACTAATATTATATAGTTTTTTTAAATATTTTTTCCGGCCGTGCGGAAGTATTCTATCTTAATTATATCAGACTCGAAAAAAAATAAAACGAGATATATTATTTAATAAACTCGTACTTTAATATAATAATAAATTATATATAATATTTTATAAATTAAATAATAACTTCTTTTATATAAATAAAAAATAAGAACGCTAAAAAATAATTTATCGAGGTTTTAAAAATCTTATTAAATAAACTTTAACTCGTATAACGAGCCCTCGGAAAGGGATTAAAAACAAAATCGCTCTCTATACCTCCGTCGTAAAAACTTGTCGAAAAGTTCCGGAACTTTTATTAACCCTTATCTACTAGAAGCTAATATATAAAGCGTTATTTTCAAACCTTCGCGTATCGCTAAATATAATAATAAATTAAATATTATTAGAACGATATTTAACGGAGGAATTATATTGAAACCCGGCTATAAATACGTATTTAATTAATAAACGGTTTATAAATAACTATATAAAAAAAAACCGACCAACCTACGGTAATAAATTACTATATAATAGCTAACCACTAGAATAAAAAAGGATCTAGCGACCCGCCGGCACCTTTTAACTAATATTATTATATAGGAACCGGAAGTTTAAATAAAGAACCTGCCGAATTTATTATAAGTAAAGCTATTAATTAATAAACCACTTAATCGAAAAGTAGTTCCGAATAAGGAATTAATATTTCTAAGTATATAATAATATTAGATAAGGCCCCCTTTTTTAAAATAAGTACGAAACGTTTATTTAAAACTAAAAAAAAATAAAAAAGAGTTAAAAAATAACGAAAAAAGTACGAATACGTCGATCTAAAAAATATATAATAAAATATTACTTACCTAACGGACGCCGCGTTTTACTACCGGCTTACTAACGAAAATATTTATTTAAAAACTATTATATAAGCCGATTAATTTAACCTTAATAGTTTATATAGTTAAACTTATTAAAAAGAGCTTTAAGATACCGGCGCCGCTTTATTTTTAATAATTAAAAAGCTTTAAATAAAGGCCTATATACAAGAGAACCTAAACGTACGAATCGATTAAACCCCGGGAAACGCCGAAATCAAGTTCGAAAACTTAAAGCTTATTTCGTTAATTAAAATAATTAATATATAAAACTTATTAAAAATAATAAGGTATTATATTTTAAATATTATAACCTTTTTTTATTTTTATTATATAACGTTAACCGGCTTAAAACGTATTATAATAATATTTTTAATTTTATTGTATAAAAAAATGACGAAATACTCTTTATAATTAAAAAATAAGAATACCCCTTTTTTAATACCGGCCGTATAAAAATAACGTTATATTTTACCGAAAAATAGTTTCGACACCTCTACTAACGTTTTAAACACCCTTACACGGAAAAGCTTTATACTCTTTTAAAAAACGCCGGCCATAATAATATCGACCTTATTATTCTTAACGAAATCTAGAAATTCTATTTCTAATACTAAGCGCATAATCCGGTACTATAAAAATTTAAATTCTCGCTATAAAATAAATACGATTTTAATTATAAAATTATTATAAATATTATCTATATTAACGGATAAAACGTACTTTATATAATTAATTCGAATACATCCTTTTAAATAACTATATTCCTATATTCGCTTAACGTACGAAATACTTAAAATACCCTTTATAAATGCTAAATATATATATACTAAAAACCCCTTAATTATATCTCGTACGATCCGGGTACGCACTTTTAAGGAAAGTTTCACGACCACGTATAAATAATAAGAATTACTTATAAATAAATACTTATTAAAGCTTATTAAATAATAAATAAGGTTGAATAAACGCACGTTCCGTTATGCAGGGCTTTCGATATTTTATAAAAAAATTTCGGTTATTATATAAATATTAAAATAATACTTTAAATAATAATTAAAGCTTTAAACAATACGGCTAGCCTTAACGGCTTAATAATTACCTTACTCGTATTCGGAGTAAGCTAGTTGACGGTGCTACGGTCACCCCATGCAACGGCGACCCCTAAATTTAAATAGCCCCTGACAGTACCACATATAAATCAGTATATAAACCAGTCAGCTTTTAATTTATAATTAATTAAATAATATTATCGTCTTCTTTTTATTTTCCTTTTTCCGATAGGCTGTAAACTTAACGAGTTAATATTATAACGCGCGATTTAAAATATTATAAATAGCTCGTTAATAAAATAAGCCGCCGAGAAGCATAATATCCCTGGAATAATTCTAAGGGCTCGGATTTACGGCTGTAAAACAATAAAATAACGGAATAAATCCTTCTAAGCCTTAATAATAGCGGAAGAGTTTTAAATCGTAACTTAATACCTTACGTAATATAATCTAAGCTACTTACCGGCGTACGTTATTTTCTAGATATTTACTTAACAGATTCTTTAAATTAACGGGATTAATATAATACTCGGTAAGTACTAGGTTAAAAGATTTATTACTCGCTATTCATTTATTAGTATTATTTTTTCTAAAAGGATAAATTTCTTAAGGCTTAACGTAACTTTTATAAAAAAAATTATCGAGTTTTTCGAGCGGCTTAACAATCCTATTTTAGAATCGATCCTTCCGGAGTTTCGGTTTAATATTAACGAGATCAGTAACTAGTTCGGCTGTGGAACGAATATGATAATTATTAGACCTGCTGGAATAAAGAGAATACTAATTAAGACTTCCTTAATCGAGAATGGGCTTCTGCGGTTAAATATAATAACGCTTTAAGCCGAGCCTTGCCTCTTTTTATTATATTTAAGGGTTAATAGGTCTAGTAGTAATAGTTTTTAGAGAAAGAGGACTCGTTAACGGATGCTATAGAGAATTAAGTTTTTACGGTATCCCCTAAAGGCTAGACTAATAAGGAGCTAGCTTTAATATAGCTAAATAAAGTCTTTATCCTTTATATAAAGCTTTAAAACGAGGATTAATAGCGGCTTATTATCCTGAATAGCTACGTTAGCTACGTAAGCGAGGATTTTATTATAACGTGTTTAAAATATAAAATATAGCTTCTCTTCCTTCCGGCATACTCGTCGTATTTATTATAACCCTTAGATTTTAATCCCTTTAATATATTAAAGGATATTTATTACTAAAAAGTAACCCTATATTATATAAGGCTTAATAATATAAATATAAGTAAAAAGGACTTCCTCCGATATTACGAACTAATTAAAAAGTTTATTTTTCGGCCGTATATAATAATTAGCGGCTAAGCCGTAATTAGTATATTTTTTCGCGATATTAATAAGCCCCTTAATAGCCGGAACCGGAGAATAGAAAACTAAGTAGAGGCAGGATTATTTAAGCCTCCCCCTGACGTTTTTAATAGATAATTCTCTTTTATAGCGTTATTAATATTTACGACTAGCCGTTAAATTAAAGAGTTAGCGGATACGCTTAATAATAATAATACTATTTTCGATAGCGCGACGCGCCGGGTTTTATTTTAAAAGTTTTAAAAGAGTTTAAATACTTTAAACGGCTAGATCGGTTAATTAGAACACGAGAAGTCAGTTTTAAAAGGCAATTTAGAAAAAGAAAGAGGTAAAAAGAGGAAAAGAGTAATATTTAATCTTAATTAGAAGTTTACGCGTATACGAGATGCTATAGTAATTAAGAGGGAAATAAATAGCGTTACACCGGAACCCTAAGCTATTACTCTTTTATCGTCGGCGCCGAAAGCCGTTATAATTAAATCTAATTTTAAATTTAAAATTAAAAGTGTTATAAAAGCGTTTCAAGACTAAAACGGTGTTTTTAAGATTTTATATTAATTTTTAATTAAATTATTCGTATTATTATTATGTAATATTATTATTAGTTTTTAGGGTCGCCGTTGTATAGGGTGACCGTAGCACCGTCAGCTGGCTTATACCTTCGTATCGACGGGAACTTATTGCCGTTATTAAAAATTTAAATACGAGGAGAAACTATACGGAAAATAATAAAAATACTTCGAAAAATACGTATAAATATTAATATCTACCGAGCTCTAAATACCCGGAATAAACTAGTTATTTAAAATATCTTAATACTCCCGCTCCGGAATAAAGTCTTAATTTAGCGGGAAAAAAAAGGATAAACCGGACTATATAAAATAACAGTTATCGAAGATTATACGATTCGAATAAATACCTTAAACGGCTTAAAAGCCTTTCGAATAACTTAAATCAAGCCGTATTACCGGGAGGAAGCCGGAGAACTACACGACTAACCCGAATTATAAGCAGATTCGGAACAGCCGGTAAATACCCTAAATACCGAACCGATAACCGAGGAAATTACGGTAACTCCCGTATAACGCGGCCGAGAATAACCTAAAAAATACCTACTCCGGAACGCTTAAGCCGCTATATTTTTTATTTAAAAAGAATAAAAGAATTACGAACTAATAGTTAAGCTCCGACAAGACGAGGTTATTACCTTGTCCGGATACCCGTTCCAGGAGTCCGACGTAGAAGAAATTAATAATCTCGCCGCACAAAAGGTTTTCGAATTTATTCGATTCGACCCGAATAAGTATACCGGCCGGAGAATTTTTAAAACACGGCTCGTACGAGAGATTAAAAGTAAAACTATGAAGCTGTACGAGAAGTCTAGGCTCGTAATATAAGGCTACGGAGATATAGAAAAGGAGGCTATTTTAACCTAGTTACCGATAATCTAGCGGATAAGCCAAAGACTCTTTTTAGCTCTCGGACTAACCCTAATCCGAGACTTTAATATATAAAGCGAACTACGCGATATTATATAAATATATATTTAGTCGTATAATAAATTAAACCGGCTAATTTACGCACGCTTACCGGTAAAGCTAAAAACTTAATACTTCGAAAGAATATTACTTTAAATCATATTACCCTTATACGGATTAATAAAGTTAAAATTTTACTAATTTAAAACGTATTATAATTATTACGTATAAAATTTAAAAATAATTATATTAATATATAATACTTATTTATTATTTATTACGGAAAGACCGGATACCTTCGATATTATAATAATATAAACCGATAATACGTTTAATTTCGTTATAACCCCTTTTTTAAAAAAAAGAGGAAGAAAAGCTAATAAAAGAATAATTCCGTATAAAACTAAAAAATATCCTAATTAAAAATACGCCGATCGAGTTTAATAAAAGTAAGATTTAATTAAAATCGTACGATATCCTTTTTGAGTAAAAGGGATAAGCTAACCAACTAAAGCTTATCGACCCGAAAGCTATCGATAGAGGCTAGCAGTACGTCTCCCAACGTACGAGAGGGGATACTCGCATTTATTTATTAACTAGAGGTAGCGTACGACCTATCTGCCGCCGCTTAAATATAGACCTTAAAAGATAAGGATATCGAAAACCTGAACATACGGATCAACTATCAGATCTAGAATCAAATACGCGGCTTAAAATATATCCCGCTTAATCTTCACTGTATAAAGATATATATCTTTATTAACGGTTCTTTCGTAAATAATAAAGACTTAACGTCTCAGCTCGGATACCTAGTTATTTTAAACTAAAAACTTAGCCGTACGAAAAACTAATTCGAAATCTAAGACAATATTATTTACTAAAGCTCAATAAAATATAAAAGAATTATTCGAAGCGTATTAATTAACGAACTATACGGCATAATTTCTAGTATCGATAACGGTATCGTACTTAATACCACGCTAAAAAAATCGTACAAAGCCTCGAATTCTAAGAGGTATTAATAATTTTTTATATAAACTCGAGATTACTTTACGAATACTTAATTAAACTAAGAACGACGAACGAAAAAAAACTAATAATTAATATTATATCGCTTCGAAAATCGTATAAAAAAAGGGACATCTCGAAGATCTACTAGGTCGACGGCCGAAATAACCCCGCAAACGCCTTCACTAAAAAATCTCTAAATAAAACCCTCGAACAGCTAGTATTAATTAATAAATTAACCGTACGCGTAAAAGTATACGTCGAAAGATTAGACTCGTATAGCGAATAAAAAAAAAGGGAAAAAAAAAAGATATCTTTTTCCTTAATATAATATAACATATCGCGATATATAATAACGCCCCTATTATTATTACTATTTTTATTATTATTATTACTTTTAATTAATAATAAGGAAATAATATATATTAATATATAATAATTTTCTTTATTATTATTATTATTAAAGGACTTATTACTTAATTAAATTAATATTAAGAACGTATAATATTATTTATACGGCTTAAATAAGTACTAAATACCGGATTAATATAACCCATCCGTATAAAACCTTTATAAAAACAAGACTCGTTTTAAAAAAAAGAGCTACCCAAGTTTATTATTAAAACAATAAAAACTAAAGTTTTTTATATTACTTTAAAAAAAGTATTACATACCTACGCGCACGAACCCCTTTCCTATTTTCTTAAAAGGGGCATACGATACCCCTTGTAACTCATACTAAAAATAGATATAAATAATAGAATAAGAACGATTGAACCCCGATTAAAACCGGAACCACCGTACGTACGAGAGCTCATTCAACAGTTTTAATTTAAAACTTTATTAACTTTTTTGATAAAAAACCGTGAAAAGGGTAATTTAAAAGTAAAGTTCGTAATAATTAATTTCTAATTATTATTTCGTAATTCTTTATTATTAAAAGGTGTTTTAATAAGTATTAAAACTAATTTAACGAGGAAATCGAGTATTAATTCTTTTTTAATTACTTATAATAATTTTAAACGTATTTAAATAACTTTTATATCTTTTAAAATAACGTATTTTAATAATAGCGGTTTTAAATAATCTCGCGTATAAATTTTAATCATTTTTAAACGTTTTTAATTATAAAAAAAATTAATATATTAATCTTAACCTAGCGGTATATTTTTAATATATTTATTTTTATAAGTTTTAATTTAAAACCCGTATTCGAGTAACGTATCTTATAAGCGAATGTCTCACATAAGCGAATGTCCCACTTTCATAAATTTCCTTATAGCCTTAACCTTTTTTTATATTCTTTTACGTCCGAAAATGCTATAACTTTAAAAAAAAGTAATATAATTCTAACGCTTTAAACGTTCTAAAAAGATTTAATTTTAAATATACGAAAGGCTATATTAATCTATTACGTCCTATTAAAAACCTTATAACATAAACGAAATAGCGAACCTATACGACACGAAATACTTACGAATTTTCGAAAACTTTTAAATTCCGAAAAAAAATACGATTATTCGATATATTATTAATTTAAATACGTAATCGTTTCTTTCCCGGCTAAATAATATAAAAGATATAGCGAATCGATTATTTAATTTATATAACGCGAGACGCGTCGGCGTTAATTAGGCTTTTAACTTTATATAATAATAATTAAACCTTTAGACGCGTTTTAATTAAAAAATCGATTATTAAAAAGTCCTCTATAAAGATCTTAACGCGTATCGCGTATAATTTACCTTCGTATAAAATATAATTTATAAGTACGAGATCTAAAAAGAGGATATTTATAATTTTAATAAGACCGGCTTTTTTATAAGCTAAATTTCGTTCGAAATAATTATAACCATTTCTAATTAACGCGGAAAACTTAAAGTAATATAATAAAAGAACCAGGAATAAGTTATAATTATTTAAGGCGTCGGATTATACGGTTACGCTATCCTTCTATATATTATTTTTACCGGGAAAACGCACCTCTTTTCCTAGTATAAAAACAGCCTATTACTAAAGGACTAAGTGATCGTAATTATTAAAAATAGCTAAACTATAAATAAAAAAGGCGAGGACTAGATTTAACACTTTAATTAATATATCAGGTCTCGTATAAAGGGTCGTTATTGCTTTTTAGTCCTAAACGGCTATAAAAACCACTACTCGATAGCTTTCGAGCTCTATTATAAAAAAAACTCGATTATTATACTTTATATACCTTCTTATTTATCGTATAAGCTTTAATTTTTTAATATTAGTTATTTTTATATATTAAAAAAGGCGTATAAAAAAGAAATTAAATGTTTTATATAAGCGTATATTACCTATATCTTAAAAAAGGACTTCCTACTAGCGTTTTTAAAAGCGTTCTAAGCAATTTTTACCGTTTCGAATATACGAGGAAGCTTTTAAAAAATAAGACTCATCCTGTACGATCCGGAATATATTATTTCATAATTAGATATAAAACTACGTATTTTAATACCTCTAGGAACGTTTTCCGGCCTACTTATTCTTTAAAAATTAAAAACCTTAAACAACTCGATTAAAGCTTAATCTTAAACCGAATACGTTCGAAACCGTATTATATAATATTAAAATAATTTTTTAATATTTATTTTAATTAGTTTTAACTAGATTTTAAAAGTTAGAACATATATTATATACCGAGTTACTTTTTTAAAAAATAAAAACGCGATACTTCGAAAAGTAAATAAAATACTTAGCCGGCGCCGCCGTACGAAAAAAAAACGGCTATAAAATAGAAGATTATTTCATATATAAGCTAAAAAAAACTTATAATTTTAAAAAGATATTAATAAATAATTATAAAACGAATCGCGTCGGAGGAATAATTATATAAAAAAGTTTAAAACACGCTTATAACGCTATAAAATCTATAGAGAGCCCGGGCATAATACGCGTACTTATTAAAATAATATAGAAATATTTAAAAATAAGGATTCCGATTAATTTTAATATATTAAATACGTTATAATAAAATTAACTTATATTTTATTAAAAGGGGTATAAAAGAATAAGACATTCGCTTATATGGGACACTTACTTATAGGATACGTTATTTTTTAAAATAATTCTTAACTTTTTTTTTAATAAATTAAAAACTTTTATATTTAAAACTTATATTATATAATTATAATATAATTTATAAGAAATTAGCTATATTTTATTTATAAAATAAAGCTATAAAAAATAATTATTTATATATAATTTATAATTATTATAAATTATATATAAAGGATAAAAATGTTTTAAATTTAATTTAAAATTATAATATTATTAATTTACTTTTTAAACAACGCTTTAAACCGTTAAATATTTTAAATATAGCTGTCTTAATTTAAAAATAACTAGCAGCGGGAAGGCTAGTTTATTATAGCTTATATACTTTAAAGTAGTAATCTATTCTTTTTTTTAACGTTTTTTTAAAAAATTAAATAATTAATAGCTTCGGTAACTATTTAATAATTACCGTTAACTCTTTAATTAATACTTATTTTATCGGTATTATAAAAGCATTTAAAAAAAAATATTAACTAGCTTTAAAGTATTAAATTTATTAAAAAAGATATTAATATTTATTATTATAGCCTTATTAACCCGGTTATAATTAATTATTTTCGATTTTATAGTTTTAACGAACTCGTTTTTAATTAAAAAACGAGTATATTATTATTATTTTAAAGTATAAAAAGCTTTAAAAATGTTTAATATTCGTTAAGTTATAACTTAAACTTAATTAATATTAATACGAAACTTAACCTAGCTTAATTAACGGCTTAATATATTAATTCGTTCTTTAAAAATAGTAATAAAACCTATTAGTTTTTATTAAACTTAATTTTAATAAATACACCGGCGAGACGGCGTTAGATATATAATCGAGGGGCTAATCATTTACGGGCGGATTCGTAAGTAGCTGCTCCGAGCTTTATATCGCACACGGCAGCTTATACACGCTTTTAAATATTAAACGAAAATATTGTTATAAAGAGTAGAAGTAAACGAGAAAAATAAAAATAATAATTACTTTAAAAAATAAAAGGTAATAATTAAATTAAAGAGTTTTTTAATTAAGATGCACGGTAAAAAGACGCGTTCGTAGGGGAAACGCGGTGGCCCGTAACGGGGTAGCCCGTGAGGGGGTGCTTTAGCTTATGTCGGTATTGATATATATGTGTGGTTTCGTGCTTTGCTGGCTGATTTCGGAGTTGCGACTTGACTGTAGTATCTTCTGGCAAATACCTTTGGGCTGAATTTATCTGACGGTGGCGTAGGGGAGGTAGCCATACATGATTATGGTCTGTTTATTGGCCATGGTAAATAAACTTGAAATCATCATACTGTGTGAAGCGAGTGTCGGTGTCGGCATGTTATCTCACCGGCGACTGCGGGAAGATCAATTGATTGGATGGAGCATATGAGTAATGCATTTCAGCTGTGGCGTAATTACCGAGTCTATAGACGAGTACGACACATGAAACGGTTTTGTGGTATGATTTTTCCCGGGCTCGAAGTCAGCTCGGGTATTGCAAATTCCTGATTCGGAGCTTTGTGGTGTCTTTCTTCGGATGAAGAAATGAGGGTTCCAGGCTGCTGCGAAAACGAGTATCAATTCATATTCTTTATTTTAACACTGCTTAAGAGGCTGTTGGAGCTGTGCGTGGATGTAATTATGGTGTTGGTCCGAGTCGGCACCCACCTACCGCTCTACGTCTTCTTATCGTAAAGTCCATGCACGCCTGTGAAGCTAGATAGGATGTAAGGATGTAACGTACAATGGCACTTACTCTTGTGGGAGCTAGATTGACAATGCTTAGGTGTGTACATGGTGATATGACGTCATATTTCAATTGCAATATTCACTATGTATTACATATGTTCGACGTTTTGTGCTGCCTGTACTGCCCTATCCTGGCACTAGATGATGTGATCACCGCATTCGACAATCGTACAACTGATACATACGCTTGACCTTTGAATAGAAGGACAGGGAAAGATAGCGCGTTCAGTATTACTCGATGCTGTGAGCAATGGATTGATGTGTTTGAATGGTCGCACATTGCGTTTTCTTCCACGAAGCATATGGGCTGGAGGAATCCCAAGTCCTTGGCAAAGCTTCATCTTGATGACGCGCTGAAGTATTTAGAGAGAGCTCGATCGGGTTTTTGAGCACAACCTATTTGTGGCTTGAGGTGGGAAGGCCCGGGAGGGATTGTGCTCGTCGTCCGCCTGGTCGACTGGTTGTTCGTCTTGCTCCCCACGCCATCAATTGTACATAATCTTGAAACCCGACTGGCTATTGATGCTGCAGGCGCTCGTTTCGTCCTGCCGTTGATTACGGTTGTTCTGTTTAGCTGGTGTCAGTAGGTTGTGGGCTTCCTGGGACATAAATTGTGGGATCAACATACCTCAGGATAAAAGCTGGCCAGTTCCGGTTGTTCCGACAGCCATTGCTGTATATCCAGACGGCGACCCAGCCCCAAGCGCCCCAACTTCCAGCATGCTAGAGAGTATAATGCGTCAGCCTCCCATCTGCCCCTGCGCATTATGGGCTCACCTCAGAAGTTCGTGGGCGCAAGTTGCTTACCTTTGTAGTGGAACGAGCCATGGAGACATTTGTAGGTGCGATTTGAAACAGCAACAACACCCTTCATATATCGAAACTGTAGCCATGATCTTGGACATTTGGAGGAAACACAGAAGAGATACAAGCTCAGAGAATGTGTTTGTTGACGGCTTTGAAGAAGATGTTTCTGAGCCAATTGCGAAGTTTCATACAGATGGTTTCTTGTCCACGTTGGCCAATATCTGAATGTGGTATGGAATAGTTTGATGCAAATTACTTGTACCCTTTGGGGAGAGAAATTGTTAGCTGACAAGTGCCCGATGAGATGTTGTTAAATAGTAATGAGGAAGCGGCAGTCCCTGGTGTCTGAGTTGGATTGATAAAATGAAGGAAGTCTGCAACTTACCATGAAGCGGCATCTGTTCAATCTGATGACGGCTAGTATGATGAGTTGGCTTGTACGTCTGTTGAAGATGCCCATTGATCCCGGAGTGGACGCATGTGGATGAAAACTGCAAGAAATCTGTAGATTACTGCGAAGCACACAGTATCTCATATAGTGAAGATCATTTTGAAGATGATAGCACTTGACTCCTGGATGTAGACGTTGATTGTAGACGTGGGATCCGTAGGAGTGCTCAGGTGGTTCTGCCGAAGGCGCTCCCCATGTGATTACGGCTGTATCAAGACTTCCTTTCTACGCCTGATGAGAATGACCCGTGAGGTGAATATGACCTTGAACCAAGTTGCTCGATTCTCATCATCCTTGAACTCAATTCTAGGGTTGTTTTGGTATGCATCAGTAACGGCGTAATAAGAGACCAGCTGAGAAAAACCATATGACATACCAGACTTTGTTTGAGAGTATAAGGTGTTGCCGGCGAGACGAGCAACATATCATTGCCCCCTAATTATCGCTTCCGTATATGAGATCTAGGATTCGTTGGAAGATGAGTTGAAAGGAACCAGTCCTTAGTGTGGTGAACCGATATGAAGAAGATGACTCCCGACCTATGACTGTGGGTATGTAGACGAGTGTTTGCAAGAATGGTATGGTCGTCCTGATGGCGATTGCGAAGAAGAGTAGATAGCTTCATTCAATTCAATGGCTTCTGTCGCGAAGACTGAATTCGAAGTCGCAAGAGTAGCACTAAAAGCAGGCGGTACTTAATGTGATGATTACTTGTTTAAAGAAGGTACCCCTGAAGAAGATGCCCTTGAAGAAGGTGAGGTTTGACTATCAAGTACAGGCGCGAATGTATGTGCTGCGAGACATTTACTGGACTTAAGTGCGAAGAAGACAGCACTCAGTGTGATGATTGCCCGATTGAAGACGAAGAAGAATAAGCCCCCTGAACCTCGACTGAAGACTTTATAAGTAAGAGTGCTTGTGCGGTTCTGAAAAAGGCTGCGAAGACGATAGAGATCAATGTGATGATGAATGTACAGAAGATGTTGCTGTGCGACGAAGCCTGAGCGACTTGGCACGGTTATAGAGAACGCTGCCGGTGATGATTCTGGCTGTTGCTGATGGTGCTCGAGGGGTGACTGGAGGTTTGTTGGTTGCTATTAACAGCGCTCAAGCGAGTTGAGGAAGAATTATGACGGTCTCGGTTGCTGGGTTCTTTGTCCATGAGGAGTGACAAAAGAAGCAGTGAAGAAGAGGGAGTTCGGACATGTAGACGAATCTGGATGGGTGACTAGCTGGCTGAGTGGCTGACTAGAGCTGCTGGGTGTCTCTTTGGGTGTATGCGTGTATGTATGTGTGTTTGGAGGATCTTGTTCAGCGCTCGTATGACCCTTGGTGTCTGGGTGATTGGTGATGATCAGCCAGTGATGCCGTGGTTTGGTCTTGGTTGCGTAGATGGTTGGTGTGAAGGTTTGACTGCAGCGGTTGATGTAGGATGATGAGCTGAGTCGCTGCTTTCATTTTGAGGCTGTTTTTGGTTTATTTGTTTTGTTTTGTTTTTTTTGTTTTTGTTTTTTTGGCTTGAGGATCGAGGCTTGGTGGTGATTCTGATTTTCCCTCCTTGGTGTTCGTGATGGTGGAAAGGAAGGTCTCAGTGTAAGTGATAATGTTCCGGAGTACTTCAAAAATAGAGGCCCGCGGGGTTTCGTAGCACCAACCCAATTTTATGCCAGCCGGAGCTGACAAAGGAGTTGCTTTGGCTTTGGCATATAGAACGTCTGAGACGTCCTGCCTACTGTGCCCGGACAGGGTGCGTCCCCCCTTTTTCAAGGTGAAACGCCCAACCCACAATCTCCAGTGGCCCGGGCCCCAGTGGTCCTCCCGAAGGAATCCTCCCACTGAGGGGGCGGTGCTACGCCCATAGCAGGCTTTTTTCCTCTTCTTCTAAACAAAATCAAACAAACACTAAAAATAACCAAACCTGAACAACCGAAAACATATAAAAACCGACCTTGCCCTACCAAAAACAAAAAGACAGAAACCGAACGCCAACCATTGTCCTTATCCTTGCCCTTTTTCTTGTTCTTCTTGTTCTTCTTCTTCACCAGCTCTGCGACCGGAACAGGGACCGGTGGCGGCGGCGGGCGCCCGTGACCACCCCGGTAAGGGGGGCGAAGACAAGAGCAGGAGCCGAAGCCGGAGCAGGAGCAGCAGCAGGAGCAGGAGCAGCAGCAGCAGCAGCGGCGGCGGCGGCGGCGGCGGCGGCCTTCTCCTTCTTCTCGGCCCGCTTCTCGGCCTCGTCGATATCTTTCTATATGGTATATTGTATTAGCATGAGGACTCTCGTAGAGGGTGGGAAGGGGTAAAGGAAAGAACAAAGGAGGTCTCAGGACAAACGGGGCTATGAGCTTTTTCTTACATCGTCGAAGATGGCGGTCCAGGCGTCGAATCGCCGGAACCACTGCCGCCGAAGTAGGTGCCTCTTCAACAGCAGCAACACAAACGCCGCCAACACCCACGGCTTTGGGCTCTTCGACCAGTCCAACCAAGTCGACCACAATGGCATACCACTCACGGTGGTATCTGTGGCGGCTGTCGGCGTCGGCCAAGAAATGACCGATACCGTGGTGGTGACAGTCGTTGGGAGGCAGAAGGGAGGGAGGAGAGAGGGAGTGGTGAAGGGAGGGGGGAGAGGGGAGAGAGGGAGGTGGTGAAGGGGGGGAGGAAGGGAGGGTTGCGCAAAAGACGTCAGCCAAACAATGGCTGTAGTACTGTATATATGCTGTTAGCATCTGTGTATTATAATAAGAGCATGGAGTTGTGATACTTACAACTCCATTATTGTTGTTACTGTTGCTGCTGATTCTGTGAATGATCTAGATGAAGACGATGAGCACACATTGAACGAACCCCTCAAACGTCACAAGAAATGGCACGAAAACTCACAGTTCGTAAAGAAAAGGAGGCAGGAATTATCAATCAATCAGCTATATATATGTTAGTATACGACCATGCAGCCACAACGGCACAAACATTCGGGGGATTTTACCTGTTCTCTTGGCGGCCGAAGAAAAAAAAGAAGAAAGGAAAATCCAACAGGATCCAACTCGTCAAGATAATAGCACCCACGCTCGCTGTGCCCAATATCCAAGTGTGGGGCCCAACGTGTCGAGGGTTCTTACCTAGGACTAGAGATACGTGGTATCCAATTCTCTATCTACAGATATATCGACAGTACTATGTTTGATTACACTGGAAACGTCTCATGAGACTACGATAAGTGTTGGCAAGCAAACCTACAACATCATATTTTCAGATCAGAATTGCTTGGTCGAGTTACAGGCCATATCGTCGAGCTCACTCTATACACCTCGCTTGTACTTCATGTCGTCGCCAAATTTGGGGTATGGAGACCAGTGGGCGTGCTTGCTTGTTTGATTGCATATCTAGAAAGGCACTGGTCGAGTAAGCGCGGCCGGTTAAGGTTTCCCCCAGTGGTTAAGATTATATATGCAACGTCGTACTCATTGTTATTGATGTCAGCAATGAATTTTACATTCGCAAGTATTAAGCCACTGTCAGAAACAAGAAGAGGAGATCATTTAAGGCGTTGCTTTTGAATGTTGACTATGAGATAACTTGCAAATCTCATATATTAATACATCAAATGAATCATCCTCAATGTAGCATTAAAAGCTTGAATCAATAATATGAAATGTGGAGGAAGAATATCAATGACATGCTGATACGCAGACGACGTATAAGTGAACTCACTCTTGATCACCGCCACCTCTTCAGCTCTGGCCACTTCCTCCCTGACCTTTGACCTGCTAGCTGATTGTATCCTGTAGGGCAGGTAGATCTGTGAGTACTTGCTAGCATGATATCTAGAGATATGATGAGTGCCCACCCTGCATCTTCTGGTTATGAGGCCGCATCTCTCTCGCCGTGGTGGATGCGGTCACCTTCGGGGATATGAATTTATATTAAAGCAGTTGAAACGGTATAGTTGTAGACAGAAGCAGTTGCAACACCTCTGGGGCCGCCGAGGCGGGGTAGTTCCGTCTCTTAATACAGGACGATATTGTTGGGTGCTAAGACATGTTTCCATGCTGCGTACATCTTGACGGCGCAGTTAATGGGGGGAGAGAATGCTCTTTTCATCCGCGGCAGAGGTGAGACTACTGTTTAAGTCGATATTGAGAGGGCACCATACTAGGTTATATTAGTAATATTCCATGCCGTATTTATTTCTGTCTGAACAAAAAAGAATTCGAGACTCATGATGGCCGAGTCGAAACGGCAAAGGGGAATATAATAACCACCTTGATATGATTCGAGGGGCTAGCAATCTAATCATTAATACTGATGCTTCGAAGAGTTCTTCCAATAGACTAACTGAAGGATGAAATCTTCTACGAAATGCTACAATTATGTCGAAAGAGAGAGTAGTGGGACCAGCCACGTGTATCAACTGGCGCCGGCATGGCGACCTGAGCATACCAGTTATAAAAAGAGATGGAAGCTTTGACGAAAGTTTGCTTCTAGTTTATGAGAAGAACTGGTTTTTTACTTGGGGTTTCTGGGAAACGGGTTTCGGGTATCATGTGGTGTATGATTGTGCTGAGTGTTGTAGACAACTCTGACAATGATAAGTTGTCGTCGCTTTCATTGTTTCGCATCGCGCTCAAAGCTATTAACATAGGGGTTCCATTGGAAGATACTCTCAACGATCCGTGCACCAAGTGCTTTATGAACAAAATCCCGTTGAATTCAGTACCAGAGGTTTTCACTGACACCACCAGCACCATACTGCGCTCGAGGATCAGATACCACTCGCCCCACCCGCGCGTGCTGTAAGCGACTTTTGGGGTTTATGGCTTCCTGTTCCAGTGTCTCAAGAGGAATGGATATACAGATTACTCCATAGTTACTTATATTCCCTCTTAAAACACCCAGTGTATTTCTCAAAAGAGTAATACTTACGGCGAGATTCGAAATGTAAGCTAAAGCACCCCCTCACGGGCTACCCCGTTATGGGCCACCGCGTTTTACTTTACGAACGCGTTTTTTCACTATGTATCTTAATTAGAAAACTTTTTAATTTAATTATTACTTTTTATTTTTTAAAGCTATTATTACTTTTATTCTTTTCGCTTATTTTTATTCTTTATAACAATTCTTTTTTAAATATTTAAAAACATATATAAGCTATTATGCGCGACGTAAAGCTTAAAGTAATTATTTACGAATCCGCTTATAAATAATTAACCCCTCGATTATATATTTAACGCCGTTTCGCCGGTATATTTATTAGAAAAAAGTTTAATAAAAATTAATAAGTTTTATTATTACTTTTAAAAAACGAATTAATATATTAAGCCGTTAGTTAAGTTACGTTAAACTTCGCGTTAATATTAATTAAGTTTAAGTTTATAATTTAATAAATATTAAATACTTTCGAAGCCTCTTATTTTTTAAAATAATAATAATATACTCGTTTTTTAATTAAAAACGAGTTCGTTAAAACCGTAAAGTCGAAAATAATTAATTATAACCGGGTTAATAAGGTTATAATAATAAATATTAACGTTTTTTTTTAATAAATTTAATATCGACGAAATAGGTATCAACTAAGGCGTTAATAGTAATTATTAAGTAATTATCGAAGCTATTAATTATTTAGCTTTTAAAAAAAACGTCGAGAAAAAAGAATAGATTACTACCCTAGAATATGTAGGCTATAATAGGGTACCCCTCTCGCCGCTAATTATTTTTAAGGGGGCCGACGTTTAAAGCTAGTAGTTTTTAAATTAAGACGGCTATCTTTAAGATAACTAGCGGTTTAAAGTATCGCTTAAAAGGTGAATTAATAATATTATACTTTTAAATTAAATTTAATTATAATAATAAATAAGTCGTTTTAATTTATAATAATTATAAATTATATATAAACGATAACTTTTTATAAATTATATTATAATTATATAATATAAGTTTTAAATATAAAAGTTTTCGATTTATTAAAAAAGTTTAAGGATAATTTTAAAGAAATATTTAAATATAATTTTTAAATTAAAACTTATAAAAATAAATATATTAAAAATATACCGCTAGGTTAAAATTAATATATTAATTTTTTTATAATTAAAAATGTTTAAAAACGGCTAAAACTTATTTATAAAATTATTCGAAACCGTTATTATTAAAATACGTTATTTTAAAAGATATAAAAGTTACCCGGGCACGTTTAAAACTATTAAAAGTAATTAAAAAAGAATTAATACTTAATTTCTTCGCCGAATTAATTTTAATATTTATTAAAACACTTTTTAATAGTTAAAAATTACGGAATAATAATCGGAAATTAATTATTATAAATTTTACTTTTAAAATACGTTTTAATAGCTTTTTATTAAAAAGGTTAATAAAGCTTTAAATTAAAACGCTATTAAAATCGCGCATCTCGAAACTTATACCGATTATTTTTAAATTAAACTTAATAAAAAAAACTATAAAAACTTTAAAAAGTAAGAATTATACCGGAATAATAATTTATTCGTATAATTAATATACGCCGGGCTAAGCGGAGGTTAAAAGGTAAGGTTATATATAAGGACGAAGTTAGCGACGTCGAAATACTAAGAGAGCCTCGTAACGCTATAAAAGCTATAGAAAATAATAGCACGGAGGCGGAAGACTATATTATTATTAAAGATAACGAAAGATAATATATTTACGTTAATTCTAGCCGTAGAAATGGCTTTAATTACAGGGGTAAGGGTAGCTCAGTAAAGTGGCCCGTGAGGGGGTGCTTTAGCTTACGCCCTGAACGTCATCTTCAACAGCTCATGAACTGGAACAAGTGCTTAAGTCGGTGGAAGGTCGCGTTGGGGCGTCAGTACCGAGCATGATCTCGTCTCGCCAAAGCATCGACACTCCCATTTAGATGTTTCTTTGTCCCAGAAGTACATGAGATAGATCTCACAGGGCCAAGTACCTCTGCAATCGCAGGCAGTCCTCTGCACCAGGGCTTCGGGGCGTGTCAACTGGGGATTCACCTCCAGGCCTCGCAAAACCACATCGACAATTTCCTGCAGGCGGAAAGGGATCTGTACATTCCGTGTCTTAGCGCAAACATCGTTGAAGATCGTATCCAGTGCGTTGAGAACATGCGGATGGGCGCCCGTCGACACCCCTTCTTTGCTAACAATATCGTGGGCGCCACGGATCTGATCCACAATGGCTTCCGGGAAGGCATCCAGGCGGCCTTGGTCCTTTACGGTATCACGCACGATCTGGTATTCCACCAAGCGCTCCAACAGGTCCTTCTCTGTCTTTGGGGCGCCTTCACGTGGCACGTAGTAGTCCTCGCTCTTCCAGTAGTTCAGAAAGGTCAGTGTCTGGTTGGCGAAGTTCTCGCTGAAGTTCTCGCACTCCTTGGCCCTGTTCCTGCTTCTCGCGTTCTTCAAGGCACCGGATAATAACTCTCTCACTTTCTAGTCCGGTGTGATAGTGGGGAGGTTGGTGGGCTTAGCATAGGGAGCAGTAGTAGCTGGAAAACTATCGCCGGTTGTCGTGGATGACTGGAATGGGTCCTCCGTGGGAAACTCGGGGACAACTGTGAGTGTGGTACTCGGGACATCTCGAGAGTAGAAGTCCTGAGTGCTGGGATGATTTCCATGGAGGGTTACAGCCGCTTCAATCCCAGCGAGCATTGCGATGACCTTCGCCACTAGCATATCGAACGGGATTGCTGGTGTTCGTGGAGTAGTTGGTGGCGGTCTGGACGTGGATTAATAGGTAGGGAAAGAATCTCAATCTGCTGTCGCGATAGGACTGGAGTCTTCCAGAAGAGAATGAGATTTTTCATGGAATAACTGTGTATGACCTTTTTGTTGCACGACCGAGAGCAACAGATGATACATAAAGTGCTGTCTGAAAGAAAGAATACGTACAATTGAGAGAGCCGCTCTCCTGCTATATAGGGACAAAAGAAATGGGCGAGTTAGCACGTGAGCCCTGCTAGGGTGCTCTACACCTGCATTTCACGCTGAAGCCTTCAATTTTGTGTGGCTAATCTGCCTATTTGTCGCCAGGTGCTTATCGCGCGCGCCTGCCATTTTTTGCAGCATGGCCTGAAATTCCAAAACTCCCCTCACTCCCTCCCTCCTCATATCGACTCTTGCCAGCACCAACATGAAACAGCACCTCGTGTAGTCTCAGTTGATTGAGCTCGAGGGCTACCTAGCCATTGCCCAATGTCAACTTTGAAAAGGTTTGCGCAGCTTTTGGCACGTATATCCTAGTGTCAATCATAAGTAAACAAGAAGAGCTCGAAAGTTAGCCATAGTAGTGTTCACAAAGCGCATGTTATGAGAGCTCCATTGTCATCCACGGCACTCATTCCCGCTTGTCTCGTATTCAGCATGTACATATGATATGACTGCCCTTCACATCCAAACTCCCACCAGCTGCTTGACAGCTCTCCAAACACCTATGAACTCAGAACCGATTCTATTCTAGGCTACTCAGCTCGTCACAAACATGTTTACCGTTGGGTTTCTTGTGCTAGCTCTAGCAGGAGCTGGCTTGGGTTTGAGACTCTGGGATGCAGTATTCACTCAAGATACTGTGACGTTCACTTCCTTCAAATATGGTCCTCCTGTCACGTCACCTGCTTCATCTGCTTTGGCCTCCCCGACCGGTATCGCTGTCCCCACGCCCGACGACAATACCAGGGCGTTCATCGTCGGCGCGCTGGTCAACGAGAGAGCAGCGAACAAGGCCGAGAACTGCAAGGATGTTGACCAGGACTCTTTCGTCGACAAGACCGTGCGGTTCCTCGGCAACTGGAGACCGGATGGCGGGGTGCCGGTCCTGGGCAAAACGACGGCCAAGCAGATGCTCGAGCGTCTGGTTCAGTACCAGGATGTCTACCGAATAATGACCTCGGAGTCGCAAGCAGGCTATCGAAAGGAAGCCTTCATCACGAAATTCCCGGACAACATCGTCGGAGAAATGACGATAGGGGCATCTTGAGGGGTGGCAATGATCGAATCCTCGACGCACTGGATGTCATCTTTGATGATGTATGTGCTGACACGGGGCTGACGTCTCGTATACCCCGGACGGTTCAGGAAACGGTGGATGTCGTTCTGCGTGGGATCTCGAGTGGTGTTGGGCCCCACCACTAGCACACAATTATTACACAACCAAGTGCTAGGGGGGCGGGCGGACGCACCACTTCCTTTCCTCCCTCATCACACATCTGAGCTCAACACAATATCAGGTTCGTCACGTTTGATTGCTAGAATACAGGCCTTTTCAGTCCATCCGTGTTGTCTTGGCACCAGTGACACGTAACAAACGGCATACAGTCTGGTATCTTAGAACCTGAGATGCCTTATGTACCAAACAAGATAAGGTTGTTCCTTCTCCAGAAGCCTCCATATCTACTCTATCTACATCTTTGGTTTCCACCAGGTGTTGCTCCAGATCATGCTCGTCAAGGGTGCCGCAGTGCCCTACGTCTTTACACTGATCGACGAGCATCTCGTCCGTCTGGTGGCGATGAAGCTCAAAGACCTCGCCGACAATTCGCGGTCCTCTTACTCGACGAGATGACCGAGGTATCGGCAGGGTGTTATAGCTCCAGGGACTCAAACACACGCTACCCGTAAGCACAAATGGTGTGGATAGCCTGGTGGCACTGGAGAGGGGGAGAGAAAGAGATAATACCCATCTTGGGGCCACAAGCTGCAAGAAGATGGCATTGGCCGCAGAGGAGTCAAGGTCACAACTTAGATAGTCACGGGCGAGTCAGCTGGTTCGACGTAGGTTGCTTGGTTGCATTTCATTGTGATCAATTATTGTAATCTGAGTAGTTAGAATTGTCTTCTAGATATATGCAATGGCAGGAGCAATTGTAGAGGAGTCAAGCGAATTTGTTTTGAACTTGGACTCGCCGATATTGGGAAGCTACAAAGCAATGTTTTGCTGAATCGAAGTTGACGAGAGTACCAAGGAGCTGTTGAGTTGGCAGCCATTGTGTTGCTATCTACTTTTCCTCGTAGCTACAAACAGCGTCCTCTTGGCGGCGAACAATCAAGTTTGAGAGAACCCGCGAACAATACCAGTCAAATTGGCTCTCGAGGAGATTCCTCCTGGTACGAACATTGGTATTGTCTAATCGCGACATCGCCTCATTCGATTCATGCATTGTGAAGCAAAAAGGTCAGTCGAATGTGAGGGATGCTCATTACCTTACGCAGATACACAAGCTTATTACAGAGGAAGAAACAAATGTCAAACTTGCACCACTTTGGTCCAGATCAAAACATTCCCTAACCACCTCAAGAAAATTACTCCAGACATCGTCCACATTTCCCACCCACCATCTGCATTCAACAACGTCTGCGCCTTCAACACATTTCTACCAACCTAGAACAACTTGGAGAGATCAATCATTCGACACCAGAACACGCTTGTGAACATGGAGCAGAACGCCACAAGTGAAGGCCTCGCCCTTCACCAACCCGACGCTGGTCAACAGGCTAGCATCATGATGACCCAGGAGTGGTTCGATAGTGAGTTGCAAGTTTACATGGCGCGTGACGCCTCGTGTCTTCCATACTGACATGAATCATCCAATAGGCATGGTATCGGAATTTGCACAGTTCACTAGTGACATTCACCAAGCTCGACAGATCGCGAGAAGGACATTCGTCAAATCCCTGATACAGAAAGCCGGAGTTCAACACGTAACCAGCATCGTGGCAGACTTGGATTGCGTCTTTGGAATGGAGGTTCAAGCTTTACACAGCGACAAGCAGGCCCTCGAGTCCACAATCCAGGCTCTTAAGCTAGAGAGTCAGACTTTCCAGGCCGATAAGCAGACTTTCCAGGCACACAAACAGACTCTCCAAGATGAGAAGCAAACCCTTCATAACGAGAACCAAGTCCTTGAGACCAATATCCAGAACCTTCAGGTCGCCAACCAGACTCTCCAAGCCGAGAAAGAGAAGATCCAGATGGAGAGCACAGCGCAGCAAGCCCGAACGCAAACACGGATTGATGCTTTGCAGAATGGACAGCTGAATCTCCAGAGTGATAACGAGGACTTTCAGAAACAGATTCTCGAACTTGTGGGCGAGAATGAAAAGCTGGGGGCAGATATACAAGCTCTTCAGGCCGATGGCCAGAGTCTTCAGGCAGAGAATCAAGTTCTTCACGTCGAGAACCAAACTCTCGTGACCGACAAACAGTTCCTCCAAGCCGAGAAGCAAGGTGTACAGGCAGCAAACACCAAGTTGCATGTCGAGAATGAAAGATTGAGAAAGGAACATGCTTCTTCGCCGAATACCGGAAGGATTCGCAGACGTTCTGAGATGCCCGACCTTACCCGATCCCCATCTCCCGGATATTCACGAAGCTCCAGAGTGATGCGAGCGCCGGGATCTCGTGGAAAAAGTTGTGTATAGGCCTATAGCCATGATGTCTGACTCAGAAGATGGCTCTACAAGCCTACGGGGGGGCGCAGAAGTGAGCAAGGTCTTCAGAACGACCAGAGACAGGCAGTATCCAGATCGGAGAAATCAAAACCCATCGTATAATCTACTGGGCTCTCCGCAATCAAGAGCTCTTTGACACTGTAGGTGACAGACGCATTTCAAATACTTGTGTCACGGTGGAATTTGCTAACATGGTATTAGGCCAAGGACCGGAATATGATACTCCAGCACGGAGGAGATGGGGTGCGAGCAAGAAGGGAAGTCTGCGGAAAACGTGTGAAATAAAGTAGCTAGAGGTTTCCTATTGTTTCAGTGGTTCATTTGATGCATCACAGGATGGTTGATGAACTGAGGAATTTGCAGTACTGTTTGTACAAAAGGGAATTTGGCTGTTGTCCCACTGGAGAGCCTCCTGGTTTACTCCAGCGTAATGCTGTGAAGGAGGATCATAATTAGAGGAAGTGGAATCAAATATTCTCAGTGCAATGGTTTCGCTTGATTTATTGACAGCTGATCAAGCTGCGAGTGTGGCATGATGGATGATGCGTAACAGTGACACGCAAGGAGCAAAACGTACACATGAGTGACCATCCCACGCGATTTTACTACAATAACTGCAACTCTTGCCGCATGGTAGCTTTTTTAAGCGACAGAAAACATGCAAAGTATACAAGTAAATGAGTGCCCCTCCTCTCTGTGAAGGCTGTGGAACGTTCCAGGACCAGCGGCCGTGCTCCAGCATCTCGATGGCAAGTGTCACAACCCAAGTATTTTCGCAGCTTTCAAAACATTTCACCCAACTATTGCTCGTTCGTCTATGGACACACAAATAGGACGAGCCCAAAGAAAACTCACATGTGCGTAAAAAGAAAATAGGAAAAAAACTAGCTCGCGAATACAAGACTAGAGACGGGGAACCAACCGGGCTAGATCTTTCGACCGAAGAAAAAGAGTTGCGATGCCCCAGATTTCCCCGCGATGAACCGAAACCCGATATCCCAAAGTGAAAAAATACGAAGCCCCCCCCCCCGACAGACGAGAACAAAGGCAGACGAAGAGGGGACCCTGATTTTACCTGAGAAGGGAGCAACGCCAATCAGCATTTGCCGATCCACGGTTGGATGATAGGGCGAAGTTTGCCGATCTTTGGCTGTGGCGGAATCTGTAAGCTTGTACGGCGGTTAGCAGCGCTACCCCTGGATCCGGGGCTCGAGATTCGTCTGATGTATATAGCTTGGGTAGGGGCGCCCCGAGTCCCAACCCCGGATTGTAAGCCTAGACGACCAAAGCGGTCAACGTCTGATTAAGCACCACCTTATCGGCAAGATCAAGAGACTTCTGGTAAGTTCCAGGAGCATTGTTTTTTTGTTGTATTGGCGACGTTTCAGCTGGTCAATCCAGTTGGCAGATTCAATCGGATGCCTGCTACAGAGGGGGAGTGAGTGGGTAAACTCCAAGATGAAGGGAAGGATGGAGGGGAGGGACGGGTTGTCGTCGTTGAGCGACTCATTCTCGTTCAAGCAAACGATTGCAAGCTGCACCGGCAATATGTCGTCATCGTCATGACACATGATGTGTCTTAGTCTGAGCCGACAGCTTGTCGGGCACGCGGGCATGACCATGTCGCGTTCCGTTGGGGGTCGTCATCGGGTCCTGCTGTGTAAGGCCCGGTGCGGGTGGCCGATGAAACGACGACCCACTTCCCTAAGGCATCACAGATCGGACGGTGAAGTCATGGCCACACTGCTCGGAAAAGCCTGTTGCTGATCGGCGAGAGAGAGAAACGCAGATTGCGCAGGGTCTCTCCCGTGGCTCACGGACTCGAGGGAGTCGTTAGCCTTGCCTGGAGAGGCAAGGGGCCGGGTCTCTCCATGTTCCAGAATGACGAAAGCCGCAGCTGCCGCCGCTGTTTGCGTTTGGGTGTGTGTTACTGTTATATATTCTCAGTCAGGATCCGTCATTTTCGATAAACACAGAAATGGATATTTATTATTAAATCTTGGAAGTCAACCCTTTCCGTTTTCTTTTTCTTTTATTCCCCCACTTGGCTCAACCCAAATCCCATCGTCCAGCGAACGTGGTTTGCGGAATAAGAGACACGCACGACAGAACAAATAACATCTACCTAGCCCCCCATCACCAACGCCACCATCCACATCACCACCCCGCCAGTCCCCGCGCGCCATCATGTCGTCGGGCATCCTCCCCAACAGCAACGCCGGCCACAAGCGGCTGCCCGAGCGGCCGGCCCAGAGTCCCTGGAAGCAGCACTTCGTCGCCACCCTCGGCGAGTTCGTCGGCACCTTCCAGTTCCTCTTCTTCGGCAACACCATCCACCTCATGGTCATCAACCTGGCCGCGCAGGCCCCCGGGTCGACCTCGAAGCTGCTGCAGGTCGTCTACATCGGCTACGGCTACGGCTTCTCGCTCCTGGTCAACGTCTGGGCCTTCTACCGCATCAGTGGCGGCTTGTTCAATCCGGCGGTACGTTTTGTTATGTCCCTGAGCCCCTATTCCCCCTTCTATGCGTCCTCGATCACCCATCCCCATTTTCCCCGATACTCTTACGTCCCTTTGACGAAACTTTCAAGTCATATCATGTTATGAGCTTGGTATTTGTTGCTGACGCTTTGCCATAAACACAGATCACGCTCGGACTGTGCCTAGCCGGCAAGCTCCCCTGGCTCCGCCTCGTCTTCTACGCCCCCACCCAACTCATAGCCGGCGTCCTGGCCGGCGCCCTGTGCCAGGCCATGTTCCCCGGCGACTTCTGGGGACCATCACCACGGTGGCGCCGGGCGTTAGCGTCGTCCAGGGCCTCTTCGGCGAGATGTTCCTCACGGCCTTCCTCATGTTCACCATCCTGATGCTGGCGGGCGAGAAGTCCCGCACCAGCTTCGTCGCGCCCGTCGGGATCGGGCTGGCGTTGTTTGTGGCCCAGCTGGCAGGTGAGTTTGATGAAGAAGAAGAAGTTTACGTTTTGAATGACGGCTAACACGCTGTGTAACAATGTAGGCGTCTTCTTCACTGGCGGTTCACTCAACCCCGCCCGCAGTCTCGGGAGTTCGGCCGCTGCCGCTGATTTCCCGTCGTACCATTGGATCTACTGGCTTGGCCCTGGTATGGGTGCCATCTTGGCGGCCGCCTTCTTCCGACTTCTGAAGGGGCTCAACTACGAGGAGGCCAATCCCGGCCAGGATGCGAAATGCGAAGTATAGGCAGATTTGGCGTCGGTCGACCAACAGGTCGCTATTTCGCTTATTTCCTTTCTTTCATTATTTGGGTGCTGCTTGACTTGACCGGAAGTCATCTTCATGCAGCCTGAAGCGTGTTATGCGGCGCGGTTACTTGAGTTTGGGGAATTGCTCAGAGCCTTTACAAAAGCCACACTGTCTTTTTCGCTCCGACTATCGATATCATTTGTATTGAGACTTTGGAAGGGGTGGGAGGGTATTTTGAATATCGTTTTATATCGAATGGAATACTTGGTATACAATATCTACAGGGAAAAGTCAATCGATCCAATGAAAGCATGCTATTCAAATTCTTTTTTGCTTATGATAATACCATATAACCTAATCACTTATGATCGTAATGATTGCTGTCGTGCGGCGGAACAGGGTGCATCTCCACAGCGTAGGACTGGTTGACATGGATGTTCTTGTCATTAGGCATGAGCATTCGCTTATCGGAGCCATCATCGCCGAGGCGCTCCCAGGCGCCGCCCCCATCGACATGGGCCTCGCTCTGTCCGAGATCGGTCGGGTTGACGAAGCGGTTCCGGGAGCGGGACGACTTGGTCCGGCTGCCCGCCTTGCCGCCGGTGCCTCCAATGGTGACGATCCCCGTGTTGCCCAGGTGGTGGTCGTCGTCGGACGGTCCACCGCTGTGTCCGTGGCCACCACTGCCGTCACCGCCGTCGTGCTGGCCCTGGAAGAAGATCAGGTACGCGCGCCGGATCGATGGCAGCGACGACGCGAACAGCCCGATGCCCGTCTCGACGTTGGAGAAGAGCATCATGAAACCCTCGTAGTACATGAGGTTGTTGGTCGGGTCGGCGTAGTGGGACAAGAAAGGGGCGCGGGCAATGGTGGCGCCCGAGGCTCTGCAAGGAAGCACATCGCAACTTTGGTTAGCTACTTTACTTATATGCATGTACACACACTCGCCCATGATTTTGGTTGGATAGAAGGACAGGAAAAGAAAGAAAGAGAAAACTTACATCGAGGCGATGGACACCAGAGCGAAAACTTCGAGCTTGGAGGTCTTGGCCATCTGGGTCTGCCACAGCATGATGCCCGGCAGCAGTGCGCAGCCCATATCGGTAAGCACGCTGGCGACGGTGACGGTCTGGCTGATGGCGACCATAACATCCTGCCCGCCACAGGTGGCCTTGCCCTCGGCCACGAGCGAGGGCCGCCACGAGGCCTCGACGGGCCTGCACAACAACAAAACGCCGAGGAAGCTGACGCACCAGGCGGCCCACGACACGAAGATGAGGCCGTAGACGCAGCCGCGGAAGAGGGCCATGGACGGCGGCAGGATCCGCAGCAGCGTCGTGCAGACCGACGTCTTGAGCACGACCATGTCCGACAGGTACACCAGGATCCAGAACAGGTACCACTTGGACGCCTCGACCGTCAGCCGGGCGTTGAGGCCGGCATTGCGGGTGCCGACGCCGGCGTGGGCGCCGTGGAGGGTGAAGGCGGCTGTGACGATGAAGGTCATCTGTTGTTGGGGAGACAAAAAGGAGGTTTGGGCGTCAGCAAATTTGGGTTGGAAATAGGGCTTACGGTACGGTCTTTTGGAAGAGAAAGTCGAGAAAGACAGGTATTTCAGGGGTGTACTAGACTTACCAGAGTGAATACCACCATGGCATCGTCGAGCCCGAAACTCTTCAACCGAAGGCGAATCCACGTGCGAATCCCGACGGCGACGACTCCCAGCGCCATGAAGAGGAACGTCAATGTGGTCACGACCAGCGGAAGACCGACCAAGGGCACCATGCGAGCATCTTCGGGAGCGGCCATGGTCTGTTTGGTCGGAGATACCGATTCGGAGAGCTCCCGGGTTTGGCGGTATGAAAGCAAATACGGTCGCGTATTAGGTGATATTCATACGCCGACGTACACAGGAGGGTTTTCTTTTCACGTAATTGGTATTCGGCTCGTCTGGCAACAGCATTCGATAAATCCCCCTCTCAAGCGGGAAGGCTGCTAATTTCTTAGGTAGGTGGAAGATGCCATGCAGTTGTTATATAATCTGGCACTTTTTGTCGGGTTCCCGGTCTGGCGATCGTTGCCAAATCTCAATGCAGGTTTCAAAACTCAAATAGAAGCAAAGAGTCATCATGGCGCTATCAATGCGACATGATCGTGCATGGAAGTCAATCCTTCTCTGCCCATTGCCTTCTTTTCAGTTGCAGCCCAAGTGGCCGACGATGACTGGCATGCCGCATATGGGATTGGCTACGGGGTAAAGGAGAGGGATCTTTTGCGGCACAGTTAGGAGAGGCGGGTTATGGCGGTTCAAGGTGTTACACACTAAAATACCGCGACCCTAGTCGTTGGAGGAAGACCGCGCGAGTCAATGCCTGGCCACTGCGACGAGGAGTTGCCATTGGATTGGCAATTCGGGACGGATGCATATATTGGGTCCGGGGAAGTGATGACATCCCAACGTCTCTCTCCCTCTTCTTTTGAAAGTCTCTGTCGACATGCGCTGCCATCACACCCATCATGCTGAAAACGCACTGAAACCAAATTGTTTGAGGCACGGTCCGAAAAGCGGGCCACTACCAGAATGCGGCGCCGAATGGGATTGAAAGGTAATTAGCGGTCAGCTGATCATAAAGCGGTCCGTCGTACGACGTTGGTTGGCGGCCCTCCGGGATCTCTGCACCAATGGCCAGGCTCCGTGAAAAGCAAAGGGGGAAATTCCCCGCTGATCCTCGTACGCAATCTATAGGGCCGGAACCTTGCCGTGGTATAGGGCAATGGAAGTTGGCTCGCGGAGCTACTCACCGGCCCTGCTTGCTCCACCCTTAAGATGCAAAGGTGGGTATCGCAAACCATGAGAAGATTTGGGTGACAACGATGAAATTTACCACGTGTAGTAACTCAGAACTTCGAACTGATCCCCATACCGGGGCAGTTTCCTATTCAGCGAGCTGTGCCACATGGCCGGGCATTTCGCTCATGCACAGGTGGACTTCTTCCGCATCCCCCTTCTCGCTAATCTCCTTACCGCACGCCCTGGATGATATGTGACAGATATATAAACTATACTTCTGTTGGAATTCGATGCGAGGAGCCACAGCTCATGCAACAACCCCCACGCAAACCGCAACCATGGCGAACTCAATTCCCTCGCGTGTTGTGCACGTCAAGCCGCAGCAGGTGACGACCAGCAACCGCGGCAAGATGCAGGACAATGGCGACGAGATCTTCCAGGTGTCCGACACGGGCCACCAGATCATCAGCATGTGGGTGAAGCTCGTCGACATCTTCGAGCTGCCCGAGGGGACCGACCCGGACCAGATCGTCGCGAACCTGGCCAAGGGCCTCGAGAAGGCGCTAGGCGACCACCCCGAGCTGACGGGCACCATGCACTTTGACAACGCGGCCAAGCGCATCGTCATCAAGCGGGCCGAGGGCGCGTCGGTGGCGCTGCACGTCAAGGACGCCAGGAACGCCGAGGACCAGATCCCATCCTACGCGTGGTATCACGAGCAGGACTACCCGGTGCACCGCCTCGAGATCGCGCAGCTGATCCCGGACGAGGCCGCCGGCCACCCCATGCACGTGGCCCAGGACCTGGAGATACCAGGCCCGGTGGTGGCGGCCTTCCAGGCCACCTTCATCAAGGGCGGCGTCATCATCGCGAGCGCCATCAGCCACCAGGTCTGCGACGGGCTCGGCTGGGACGCCTTCAACACGACGTGGGCCGCGTACGCCAAGGCCGCCACGATGGGCCGGCCGGCCGCCCTGGACCCCCACATCCCGCCACACGACTACTTCATGACCAAGACGACGCCGACGCCCGCGAAGTGGGAGGCGCTCCGCGGCAAGTACCCGACTATGAAGTACAACACGGCGCCGCCGCCGCCAACCGACCTTGTGATGCCCGAGGTCAAGACGCGCGTGTTCCACTTCCCGCGTAGCAAGCTGGCGAAGCTCAAGGCCGAGTGCAACAAGGGCCTGCCGGCGGGGGCCTACGTCTCGAGCTACGACGCCGTGGCAGCGCTGTGGTGGCGCGCCATGCTGCGGAGCAAGCGGCCGCTGCTGAACTTCGGCGACGACGACGACTCTAAGTGCGTGCACGCCGTCAACCTGCGCGAGCGGGCCGACCCACCCGTGCCATCGCGCTTCATCGGCACGAGCGTGGCGCTGCCGTGGTCGGAAACCGTCAAGATCAAGCAGGCGCTGGGCCCCAAGGAGGAGGCCCTGCCGCTGCTGGCGCGGACGGTGCGGGGCAACACGACGTGCGTGACGCCCGGCTACATCGAGGGCCAGATGCAGTGGGCGCGCGGCGGGCCGGACCTGCGGTACAACGAGCTGGACATGCCGTGGATCCTGGGCCGCGACTGCATGGGGTTCGGCTGGCACGACATGACGCCCTACCGCACGCACGACTACGGGTTCGGTGCGCCGACGGGCTTTCGCTGGCCGCAGATGGGCTTCGAGAGCTTCTTTTTTATGTTGCCGAGCCGGGCGGGGGTCAAGGGGAAGGGGCCCGATGAGGGGATCGAGGTCACGTTTGGGATCGAGAAGAGCTGCTTTCCGCGGCTGGAGCGGGATGAGGAGTTGCTGGCTTATTGCGAGCAGAGGGGGTTGGGGTCGTGATAGCGTCTTCAGCATTAAACTTGATGTATTAATTTGGATACTAGTCTACTCCCAAGTATGAGCCAACTACGGACGATTGGCAAAACATCTCCAACTTTTCTCTCCCCTTTTTGGGCGAGGGTTATTCTTATTCATCTTTTTAGCCACATTCGCAAAAGGTGGGAATCCGCGCCTGCCTACAACTTTTGCCCGAGGAACATTTTTCTGCTTGGGTTATCAAAGTGGGAAGGAGCTTTCTCTTTCCCTCTTCATACCTGCCTTACCCAGAATTCCCCTAATCCACTGCAAGAAAAGTCGCTTCGATTCCAAGTCGGCAGTTCCCTTCAATTCTAGCTGTTCGTTCCATCAACACACAACATTTCATCCGGGAGGACATCCCTCAACCCGTTCTCGAGTCAAGCAGCCATCCAGTCGATACTACTTGATGATCTCGCAGCCGATGATCCAAATTGACACCTGAGAATTTGGTACGTTGGATGCTTCAATAAATGAGCACGTTGACTGACCATTATTTGATAATACAGTGCAAAACACGATCAATGAACCATGGCAGGCTTTCATCCACCAAACCTCGCGGGCCTTGATTATCAGCCACCAAACATGGCGCACATTAATGAATTTCTCAAAAAATATCAAGAATCACGATCTCTAAGCCGCCCGAAGCCGTGTGTCCCCAAGAAGTCTTCCTCGTCCCATGACTCGTCTGGTCGAATGAAAGTCGAACCGAAAGAAGACAAAGCTGGAGAGATGCAGTCCAGACGCCGACTCGGACCAAAGCAGCAAGCGGATGGAAGTTGAAGTCGCGTCAGCATCCATAGTCGATCAAGCTTCTACCTCCAAATCTAGTGGTCCCTCATCAACATCCTTCGCGTACAATGAAAACAGTATGCCTTGTTTCAACCCTGGGAACACAACTACTTGGATGCACTTCTATTCACCCAGAAGCAATCGATTCCCCGACTACAAGATGCGGGCTACTTCACATTTGATGACCCGAACCCTGGCGTCTTGCGCAACCCCGACTTAGAGAAAGAAGAAGACTTTACTGCTATGCCTGCCTACGACCCCTCTCAGGGAAAGCTCCGTCACATATTGATCAAATACTCGTGGGTGGAATGTGAAGGGCATACGCGAGAAATCTCTCACATCACCGTCCTGAACCTGGCCGACGGAAAAGAAATGATCAACTCTTACGTTTGGCCTAAAGACTTAGTTGCTCGCTGGGACAAGCATAGTAATGATCAAATAATCAAAGAGGAAGTTTTGGTTGAAGCCAGCTTGACGGGTGGCCTGTTGCTTGGACGGGAGGCCACGAGAAAGAAGTTGACCCAGGTTGTTGACGCAGAGACCATTTTCGTCGGCTGCAATCTGGCCTTGTCATTGAAAGCTCTGCGTATATCGCACAAGCATATCTTTGACTACAGCATTGCCCAGAAAGATTCCGCGACGAGTACTGATGCCATGGAGAAGACACCATGGTGGCAGTACCCTCTGCCGAAGTCCATTGAGAAGGTTGAACCAGATGCTGACGGACGACTTGGCTACTATGAAGAAGCATTTAGATCAAGAGATATTGCCATCCGCTGTGTGAAGCAGCCTTGGGCCGTACGCCGACCCCGTGAGGATTAGGCAAATGGGTCAGTGTAGATCTGACCTCGTTCCAAAAAACCCCATGCAGACATCGCTTTTCAGGATCTTGAGTGGCAACATCGTGTGGCATGAACAAGAAGTTCATCAAAGAATAGAGTGACATAGCTAGATACTTGCAATTTAAGTTTTGCCTCATGTTTCAACATGATCCTGTTCTCGTTGTGTGACTAGACCCGATTTCACTGTAAGCCTGCCTCAGCTATTTTGGGACCCTTGTCACCTTAGATTTGCATCACAGAAGAGATGGGCTAAAAGACAAATCGGTGAGATGGAAAAACCACTTGGCAAGCCCGGGCACCATGTAAAGTGAATCGCCAGAGCCAAAAGAAAAACGGCTTGACAAGACATTTGACTGAACACGTCACCCAATACACCACAGCCAAGTATAGGACAGAATAGGTAGACCATAGAGGAGACGACCATAGAGGAGACAAGACAAACTCTGCCGACATCCAGTTTTTCACCCTATCATTTTCGGAAAAGGACAAAAATGATCAAGAAAACAAAACATACAACACCGAGGATTCCCAGGTCGTCACCGACCCTAGTACTAATTCGGCTCTCTGCTGCTTATATATGGGAGAGCGGACGGGATCCCTAGTATTCAGCAGGATATGGTCGTATGTGACAGAAAAGTGCGCTGCCGCGAATAATATCGGGAAGAGTGCCACGTGCTTGTCCACCGGCTTGAAGGTAATTAGATCACAAGCTATCTCTCCACCACACCCAGCTCTTTCGAGATCCTTCATCTTGAAGAAGACTAGGACTTCACATGAACATTTGACTGGATTGTATGTTTGTTTTATACCAGCTATGTTCAATATGTGTGAGACCATTACAGCTATATATTGCTTGGGAAATATACTGATACTTCTGGGCCAACTCATCACGGAATTCTTGTCGATCTTCTTAGGTATAATCCTGTCTAGTGCTGAGTTTCTAGTCACAAGATACATTTCTACACTATCTCAGAAAGTGTATCTCGAGATAATAGGCGGGCACTTACATTACTTATCGGCGCACTTAAATCGACTAAGAGAGACTGTGATCTCTAGTAGAGATTTGCCACATTATACATAGACGATCATGTGTAGTAGAGGGTTCAAAATAACATTGCGTAGGTACTTTGGTTTAAATATCCAAAATAATACGAAATTTCCGAATATGAAAACTTTGGTTTAGGAAGGGATACTGCAACATAATCCATGCATAATTAACATCTCCCGTGGCAGTCACAATGAGTACCTATGATGACAACACCTATCCACGATGTGAAGCAAATCAGTTCCAGTAAGTAACTACCCTTCTTTCTTTCCTTCTTGTTCCGCCGCTACCCGCCGCTTCTCCGCCACTTTCGCGACATCCTCCGGCCCCAGGATGCTCAACCAAGCACAGTCGTACTTGAAAGCGGCGTAATCGCAATGTGTACACGGATGCGAGAGGAACCCCGCCAGCCGCATCCTCTCGAAGCACCAGAAGTCGAACCCGAGCCGCCGGTACGGCCCGTAGTCGCCGAGCGCTACGAGCGCGTCCGAACTGCTGAGGTAGACCCCTCTCGCCCGGCCGATGGCCCCGTCGTCGCCCGCCGGCGGGGCCGGGCCCTCGCGCTGCCGGGCCTGCAGCCGCGCCCAGGGGATGCGCACGGCCCCGGGCCATGACTGCCCGTGCGCCTCTTGCAGGTAGTCCAGCACTGGCGACAGGTTGTCGCGGTAGTGCCACGGCGAGCCTTTCCGATCGTCCGAGCAGAGGGCCTCGGCGTCCTCGGCGGCCCAGCCGTTTAGCCGGGCATGGGCGGCGGCGGTCTTGGCATCGTCGTAGAGCTGGAGCAGCCAGAGCTCGTAACTTACGGAGTTCTCCTCTTTACGTGTCGGCGGGCCGAGATCGGGTCTGGGTCGAAGCCGTGCCGCCTGGCGCCCGGGGGAGGCTCCGGCTTGTCGCGATACATCGGATGGTCCTGGGACTGCTGGCTGCCCCAGCCGATGTAAAAGAGTTGCCATACGATCGAATGAAGGTCGGCTAGGCTCTTGGCGGGCAGCCGGGACGAGCGCAGCAAGATGATGAACAAGATGAAGCACCGGATAAGCGGGGTCGTGTCGCCGCACTTGCGCAAGCGGCGACATTTCCCCCATCCTTGGTATACGTAGCCGGACTCCAGAATCGTCTGCGTGATCTCGACAGCGTAGCGGTCGAAGATGCGATAGACGGTTGGGGAGGCATGGGGGACGCTGCCTAGGTCTGTCAGGTTCGTCAGACGCGGTAAAATCTGGATGAGTATCTCGGTTGGCAAACTCTCGAAAAGACAGCGACTCTGTCTCGTGGTGGCGGACATGATGGGGACTCGAGCGTTGTTCGACATGTTGTCAACAGGAAGTTCCGTGTTGTCATTCAGCCGGCCGTTATCGTCCTCTTAAGTGTGTGTGGTTCGAGGAGTGGTGCCTTGGCAGGATGGAGTGGGTGATCAGATGGGCCGAAGTGGAGAGGCCCATGCGCCTATGTTAGGTACTCAGGACACTTTCTTAGTCGCCGAACGTACAACATAGCGGCCGAGCCCAGAACCACTGGAGAATGGGGCGGTTGGGTGTGGAACTATAAGGTTGGCCGAATGAACAGCCCAGTCAGCTACGACCTCCAGCTTTTACACCATGAACAGGGCAGCTCTTTAAGAATAAAGAATTGAAATAGAATTTCATATATAGCCTTAAATTCGCATACTATTCCGTTATGCTGTATCCTTATTCAAGGCGTTATGTTGGGTCGTTCGTTCCATTGGCCTACAGTATAGCAAGTATTATATTGAGTCTATCTAGTGCGAGAGTGACCGGTTTATTCTGACAAAGGGCTGGTAGGTACATATGTAGCAACTGTGCCTACATTCGGCTGGTGTTGGCAAGACCGAAGGTCCCACTTCACCTGAACCTGACACCGCTCACCTTTTCCCCAGACCTTTTCCAACGACGCATGGCTCTGCGTCGTCACTCGATTTGAATTGGACTCGGCTCGCCTCCAGTTCGGGTTCGTTGGCTGAGGAGCTCCATGTTAAACCGATTCATGGTTAGCACGTCCCTGAAGGTGGACTGGTAGAGTCAGAATGGATATACATGCTGGGGATCTCGACCGGTCCTCTACTTACTCGTGCAGCTTCTCGACACTTCCTGGCTGAGTACCGTAATTCCTATAGTAGTCACGGGAGCGATCCATATCCTCGGCAGAGATGTGGGAGGCAGCATCCGTGAGAGTCTTGTCCCATGCCACATCGGTATACTTGTCGAGGACCTTGTCCCCGGCCGCGTTCTTGATCTCTACCTCCTCCTCGACCAAATGCGGCGCGATGGGCTTTAACTCGTCGGCTAGCGATCCTTCACTGTTAGAAAGGCCATGGTTTATTGGAAATGCTTGCAAAAGACATGGGGTACTTGTGCTCACGTTGTTGTAGGGTGCCGTCAGGCCCAGCTTCTCCCTTCAGTGCTGGCAGATGCCATCTCATCTTGTCCCTCTGACGGATCTGGTTGAAAATATGCAAAAGTGTGCTCTTCTTATCGACGCAGTCATTGACGAAATCCTGAACGTCGCCATCAACCGCCGCCGCCGCTTGACGGCTTCTCTGCATCACATTTAGAGATATCTCCTGCAGTCTCGGGAACGGAATCTTGGTCGGATTGCTCTTCTGCATGTCCGTCCAAGTTTTATCCATCTCCTGAAGCCCGGATAAAGGCTGGGTCTTTATAGACCTAGTTAGAAGTGGACAGCGTGTCTATAGAAGGATCTAGATACATCTGGAGTCTGGTAGACTTGCATAGAAGTGCGGAGAGATATCTCCCAACACTCCAAGATACCCTACCTCTGCCCCTCGAGTGGCATTGCTTGCCCAAACGGCCCGTGGCAGGGGCCAGCACCGGAAAACGCACGAGGCGCACGAAGTGCGGAACATGTATGGCATCTCGCTTAGCATATTTGAATAGTATAGGGTTATGAATAGCCACAGAGTACTAGGGTCATTGGCAAGACCTTCGGGTGGGACAATGGGACCGTCACCGTTTTCGAAATCTCAGACCACATTGACTGAATATCTGCCGTCCATCTCGGATGACTTACTTAATATGTGGTCGGTTCATGCGCATCGCTCAACAACCGCTAGTCTGGATCTGGTTTGTATTTCGTTAGATCATGCCACTGAGATGAGATGACAGAAACTTAGCAATATGGATCTGGACCCTGATCTCTTAGCGGCCGAGGACCCTGGCAACGGGCGTGATTCCTGAATTTGGAAGACCCACAAGAGGTGGACCATTGTAGGCAACCAAATAGACTACAGCAGCAATCACCGGGCAGTGTCTCTTCTATTCTGCACGCCAACCGAGCTACTGATTGCCGTTGCAGCGGGTGCGCGGGTAAGGCGGAAGGCGAGTGGAGGTATTCGGCTGCTGATACCTATCGACACCTTGGCCAAATTCCGCACTGACAACAGGGTCAAAAGCTATGGCCCATGGGCGAACACATCTCATATGCCAGCTGGGTAGTGCTTGAATGGTTTCAGGAAAGGTTGTCTGTGCCTGAGCCTAAAGTTGGTCAACAAGCCCGTAAGGCAGCAGAGACAAATTTTTGCGAGCCATAGTGGCACAGCCGCATTCGAGATGTAATTTCTACGAGAGTGTGTGTTTAAAAGTTTGTATTGTGTGCGCAATTACGTGTAGTAACTGATCAGTTCGAAGCCCACGAGTTTCACGCCGAGGCTGTAGGTGTCGGCGATGCCGCCGGATAACCATCAAAGGCATTGGCATAAACAAGATACGCATCATTAGCAGAGATAGTCAACGGGAGGAAGGTGGTTCCTCCCGTGGTATCGTAGCTGGTAACATCCATCAGCATCCCCTCCATGTATGCCATCGAAGTACACCATGCGCCCTCCGCTGGCCGTGACGCTTCCATGTCCAACCCCTCCGGCGCAAAGTTTTGAGGGCAGCAGACGCGGTACGCGTGGTCTTGGTAGTCCCATGACTCCCAACCGTAAGGGCAGATCAGCGGACTGAAGGGCTGCAGAGATAGGCTGCGTTGAGCCACAACACTGGTGTAGAATTGGCTGGAAAGGCAAGTCCTGTAATCGGCATCCGCTTCGATTACCGCGTTGTTGAAGAGCACGCCCGGCGTCGCAGCGAGCGAGGTATATCTGGCCGGTGTGCACTGGGGCGGCGCTGTGAAGGTAGTCGTCATGGCCAGATTGTGGCCAGTCGGCATGGGGACAAGCGAAAAGTGAGCATAGCTGCTGCTGGAGGTGGAGGTGGAGGTTGAAGTTGAAGTGATGAGTATTGAAGTTGTTATAGGGATGACTGGAAATCCGGATGGGCTTGGCATCGCCGGCGGTAGAGTTTCTTGTCTTGTGCGTCACGGTGCTGAGAAGCTGACCGCGCGCGTGGGAGCATAATAGCCCAAGCAGGAGGATGAGGGCTGTCCAGATCATCGTGGAAGGCAGTATAAGCGTAGAACAGATGTGAACTGAGCGAGGAAGTGTCAGGAAGCTTGCATTCATGTTCATTCCTAAGCTCTTGCGAAAGCCCTGGTCTTGAGTTGAAATGTCTATATGCCCTCTTGACTCGAATGGTAATCTGCCTCTGTATACCGGCTCCACCCTTCGCCCGTAAAGGTACAGGCCGCCCATCAGCGAGTCGGGCCGATAGCAAACTCCCGCTACAGGCGGTCTCGACTCGGGCCTTATAATAGCGTACCGTGCGGAGGATCCTCGGAATCCACATAGCAAGGTAAAATATCCATAGTCCCCCACAAGGCAGGCCATGTTGCACAAAGGACCGTTCCACCTGAGCTCACACACTCACTGACCACCTGTTCCCTAGCACAAGCTTTCTCAATGCAACCGGTAAGGTGAAGGCTAAGCGCTTGAGCGGGACCACTTGCCCGGGCTAGCAGCGGCCTTCAGAAGGACTAATATCTCTGGATTATCGGTTGATTTCGAAATTGCCCCGAGTGTGAGACTCCATAGAGCTCGGTCTCGCTCTCACACCCCACCTCGTCACCCGAGGACTATCACGACATGTCGGGTTCGAGTCATTGCCGTCTCATATTGTGCCAAGTCATAAGTAGGCAAAGGCAACACTTGTTTGTCGTCTCACCCTGGCTTTGAGTGTCCTCAAACTACGAGTCGAGATGGCTGTACCTTTTCAGAAAAGCCTCATCTCTTTCCTTGCTCTCTGTGCCACTCTCACGTGGGTTGCTGCCTACTCGCTTCCGCCCGATCACTATCATCTTCCCCATCAGATTAGGGCTCTGGAACAATCCCGAGTGCAGAGGCGCCAGGTACGTGAATCCAAATCTGGACGGACTGCATGTACCACCTCGGCCGTAGTTGCTGACTATTACCACGAAGAATGTCTCAAGTCGTGATTTGCAGGACGCTCAAAGACTGGTAGACGAGGCAGTAGCAGCCCAAGGAAGATACAACTCTTGTAAGCATTCATAAGACCAGCACCTCGGTTCAGTGGCTAACAGCTGGCGAAAGGGCGGTTGGATCACCCGAAGCGTAACACTTACGTTTCGCGCCACTCGCACAAGGCACACGAAATTAGAACCCGCAAGAGGGACAACGAGCCTGCAGTGCCGCGACTGGATAGCAGCCTACTTACTGCAGCTGCTGTGCTTGCGGAGCACCACGCCCATCAGCAGCAGGCAAATGGCACACTCCATAAGTCGTACCCGAAGCCTAAGAAGCTGGAGAGGCTTCCAGAGTCGCATAATGTTACGAAGAGAGACAGCACGTCTTATTGGGTCGCCGACATGGCTCATCGTGGGAACGCTCCTATGAGCCATGATCCCTCCTACCAGGTGTTTCGGGACATCACGACCTTCGGCGCTGTCGGCGATGGTGTCACTGACTGTACCAAGGCAATCAACGGTATGGCAATGTCGCCTTCTGAACCAGATGAGAAGCGCTAATATCTGTGTCCCCCTCAAGATGCCATAGCATATCAGAAGAAATGCGGCGAGCATTGTTTGAGTTCCTCTGTTAAGGGCACATTGATCTAGTTCCCAGCTGGGACATACTTGATCAACGCTCCCATCAACGCTATGTAAGAAGACCCGAGTATACCACATCGAGAATAACAGAAGACAATGCTGACTTTTCGCACCCAGGTATTATTCCCAGCTCGTAGGAAATGTTAGTCCAAGCTCTCCCATGGTAAAGCAAAGTCACTACCACCCTGCCAGCCAAACGACAGAGCCATCATCAAGACGGCGCCAAACTTCATTGGACTTGGTGCGATCCAAACCGACCTCTACGTCGATTCTGCCGACGGTGAGTAGTGCAAGATGGCCTTTCGCGAGCACCGGCTGACTTAGCTTATTCCCCTTTCAGGTGGTCAGTGGTATGTTGAGGTACGTCATGATTTAACTCATTTTTAGGCCCTCTTCTATATCTCGCCCTGACCACGTTCGACTCGTTAGCAATCCAACTTCCACCGCCAAGTGAGAAACCTTATCATCGACATCCGTGACACCACTACGGACAAGGCAGCCAGCCTTCACTGGCAAGTAGCCCAGGCCACGTCCCTCACCAATGTCGACATCATTTGCGATACGGACAACCCAGAAACTACCCAGATGGTCATGTTCACGGAAAATGGAAGCGTTGGTTTCATGTCCAATGTCTTTATGATTGGCGGAAAGTACGGCATTTGTAAGCAATCCAACACCCAGCATAACATATATGTGCGCTTGAGTACTAATTTTGCCTCCGCATTTTGCTAGACGGCGGCAACCAGCAGTACACTGTTAGAAACTTCTAGTTTCAATCCCAGAGAGCGGCGTGTATCGCTCTGCTGTGGGACTGGGGCTGGACGTGGAAAGAAGTCAGCATGTTCGGAGCACCGATTGGGATGTTGCCCATCAACCCAGAGGCACCTGATGGCCAACAGGCCGGGTCGATCTATCTCCTAGGTATGTGTTTTCTCACAGGGCAGTGGAGTACTTTACTGATGACCGTCCAGATTCCGACTTCCAGGATGTTGGCACCGCTATAAAAGCAAGGTTCCCACAAGAAACGATCTTGGAAACTAGCATTATCACGCTTGACAACATCGGCGTACTCAGAGTTGACAAAATGATCGAGTTCGAGGATGGAAGCACACTCGCAATGCCGGCTGTCAATACCAAGTTCGTCGTCATTGGCAACACGCAGTACAGTGGTGCCTCCTTTGGGGAATGGGAGTGAGTCTCATCTTTGAAATGATCCTGTTGAAATCCACCACTGATGATCATTATTTTCAGGGTGAATGTGCCCACGCCCGCAGACAACATGCTAAAGACGGATCTCGACTTTCGGTTCTTCAGAAACAGCTATTTCACCAGGGCTAGACCCCAGTACCAGAACCTAGGCCTGGAGTCTTCCGTCAACGTGAAAGACCACGGTGCTGTTGGCAGTGGCCTAGTTGACGACACCGAAGCCATCCGGTCCGCGCTGGCCGCAGCTGGCGATTACAAGGTTGTCTTCTTTCCCGCCGGGTCCTACCTCGTTACCTCGACAGTTGATGTTCCAAAATACGCCCGCATCACCGGCGAAGTGTGGTCGCAGATAGTGGCAGGTGGCGACTACTTTGCTGACCAGGATAACCCCAAGGTCATGCTTCGGGTGGGCGACCGAGGCGATGTGGGATTTGTGGAAATCTCCGACATGGTCTTCACTTCGGTTGGGGCGCTGCCCGGCTTGATCATGGTGGAATGGAACGTGGCGGCCGAGAGCCAAGGCGCGGTTGGCATCTGGGATTCCCATTTCCGTGAGTCACCCTGAAATCCGTTCCACCGCTATGCCCCTTTCCGGCCTATGCTGACAGAAATCGCTCAGGTGTCGGTGGCGGGTTCGGTACACAGCTCACTGTCACCGAATGCCCGCCTACAACCACCATACCGGCCGCTTGCGTCGCCGCCTATATGATGTTGCATATAACGGAGTAGGTTTCGACGAGACCGCCGGACGTCTTCTTTGCGCTGATTGGTATCAAATTCACAGGCAAGCCAATGACTATTTCGAGAACATGTGGGCATGGGTTGTCGATCACGACTTGGACGGCCCTGCCAACACAATGGTGACGGTAGCCGTTGGAAGAGGTATCCTCGTAGAAGGTCAATCGGGCCCTACCTGGATGTACGCTACTGCAGCCGGTAAGCAGCTTACAAGGTTCTTTCCTTTACTTTTCTCGTTTCCATTCGACTTATATGCCCTTACGGCCCCTAGGGATCGGGAACTCAATAACTAACCCATGTTATCATAGAACATTGCATATTATACCAGTACAACTTCCATGGTGCAGCAAACGTCTTTGCCGGAATGATTCAAGTAAGTGGTGATCAATCGGAGATCCGAGTAGCTACGGCAGGAGAGAGGATACTGACCAGAGGCTTTAACGGACTGAATCGCCGTATTTCCAGGGTGCTGCTTCGAGTATGTCATCAGGCCCTTTTAAGAGCAATCTCGACGGCGATCCCACTTTCCCTGATTCTACTTGCAGTGGATCACCCGAGGCCTGCAACTTCTCTTGGGCGGTGACGCTGTCAGAGGTCAACAACGTGACAATTGGCGGCGCGGCCTTTATTCTTGGTTCAACCAGTACGACCAATCTGTCTGTGTGGACGCTCCTCATCAACGACGATGGCTTCAATGGCGGCCTGTACTTCTGGAACCTCATTACCATTGGCTCTGTTGAGATGATCAGCAACACCGACACCAAAGCCGTTATCAGCGCCAAGAATTACACACAGGCCAAGGCTCATCCATTCTGGAGTGCGCTCGCAGCCTACCTCGACGACTATGTTCCGCATCTGCAGACTTGTACGTAAGCACCGAATCCTCTCGAGACAGACGGCTAACAACACATCTACAGGCAGCGACGACGACACCTCCGAGGCTTGCAGCATCTCCGACCACATCCTGCTGAATACCCACCGCGGCAAACTGGGACGTCCGTAGTCGTAAGGCTGTATTTGCTCTTTACTAAATGCTTATTAACTAGGACGTTTTTAATACCTAATAAGATTGATAAGAACTATGTGATGAGTTGGCCCGGAAATATTAATACATTGCCCACGTAGCATATATTGCTTAAATAGGTGGGTCGATCTCCTCGGCCGACCGACCGCTCCTGGCGGCATGGCGGACGTGCAAGCATTGCTCCTTTTGGGTTACCAGCTCGTTGCCACTTTGTATCCTGCAGCTGGCTGGGTTAGGTGAATCGGCGTTTGAACCGACGATACGATGACCACTGCATGAAAAAATTGAGACATGGTTAGTGGGCAAGCCAACGAAGCGCCCGGAGGTTCCCCACGGAGTCAACACCGGCCCAAAGAGGAAACCTGCAGGAGATCTTGGCGTACAGTCCCACCGGATCGGTACGGCCAAGCCGGCAGTGCCACTATACGGGCTGCGCGTTCGCCTAACTAAGATATGCAAGGAAGATGCAGTCGGAGAATGTGGACGTTCGTACAGCATGCCGATCATCATCAGGTGGCGCTTGCTACATTGGGACCGAATGAACGTGGTGATGACCAAATTTGAGTTTCGCGAAATCAAGCGGGGGAATACCTCGCGAAGAGAAGCGGTTGGTCTAGGCCCAAGACCATGAACTCGGGGTGTTAGTAAGGCTTGACCGAGTAGCTGATTGCTGAGTGAGAGTATCGTGGTCTGCGCAAAGGAGTCAGATCCGAGTTTCTATCTTTGTATCTGTACAACGTGGCACTGCCTGCTACTATCGATGAGTATTGATCCGATGTTGTATCAACTTTCTTGACGCTTTTTAGCGGCTGAGCTAGCAATGCTTGCCCAGTAGGTAGTACCGAGCCGATATTACGGATGTTTACGGCGCGGGCTTGGACGACTCAGTTGCTTGCTTTTGTGTGCTGACTGGGCCGCGAGCTGCATTAGCCATTCAATAACATGGGCCGGTCCGGCGAATTAGATTACCCCCACGCCCCCTTGGGATGAAGCTCGTCCATAAGCAACTATCATCATTATGGGACGTATGTCGTCTACCGACAGTACGGCTGACGCCTGAGTGTCGTGCACTTCGAGCCATCGGGACCGCGCCGGGTCAGGTACACAAGGCCCGTAGTAGCGCCTTCAGCTGCGCACCGTGTACTCCGGATACTTCATCTAGATGAGATCAAACCTTTACCAGAATAGCAGCAGAGGAAGCATCCATACATATGAGCGACCAATCAAACATCAGCGCGGGCGATGCGCTGACCAGATCCCCCCTTATATATAGCATCACGATGCCGGCCGATTGAATGCGTCTCAACTAACTATCCTCTGTTGTTCATCCCTCCAGACCCTGGCCGATAGTCTTACCCTGTTGCTGCTCCCTAGAAGCCCCTTTGATAGTCTTTGTTCCCGTGCACCCTCCTTGAACCGGCTCGCTGGGGTAATATCAGAAACCCATCCGACACAGGGTCAGCCATGATGAACCCCTTGAGCTATTTCCTCTTGTTTTGCGTATGCCTCGTCATGGCGGCACCAGATGTTGCTTCCAGGCATCACTCAGATTGCCCTTCGGTCTGGGGTAAGGTCGCTAATGACTTGAAGAGTACGCTTGTAGGCGACGATGGTGGATTGACCGACAACGGTCGCGCCTCGGTTCGGGTCCCATTCCACGACTGCTTCCCTGGGGCCTGCGATGGCTCCATCATCTTGGCCAACGAATGCACCGACCGTCCCGAGAACGGGCAGATGATTCCCATCTGTGGCATTCTTGGGCAGAAGGCCGATGAGCACAAAGTCGGCGTCGCGGATATCATCCAGCTGGCAGGTGGTGAGTGGTGACAACTGCGGATCTCGATGGTTCAAAAGAGAGGCAAAGCTGACATTTGAGTTGCAAAGCCTTAAGTATCCGGGCCGCCGGAGGTCCTGCCATCTCCTTTCTCGCCGGCCGCAAGGACTCTAGCACGGCGAATCCGGCCGGGCAGATACCTGACCAGAACGACCCCGCCGACAAGATCATCGGCGACTTCCGGGCCAAAGGCTTCTCACCCACCGAGCTCGTGGCTCTCCTGGGCGCGCACACCGTAGCCAAAAACAGGGCGGGCCAGGCACTGGACACCACGGATTCCCGGTGGGATAATGTGTTCTACTCGGAGACGGAGGACCGCCGTGCTCCGGCTACACTCAACAGCGACAAGGCCGTGAGCAATGCGACGGACACGGGCCGGACGTGGAGCAGCTTCGCTGGCGACTCGGGGGCTTGGGAGAGCATATTCATCCCAGCGTAAGTCGCCCATTGCTCGAGCTGCATGATGGGACCCCTTGCATAACACGTTGACTGACACGCTATCACAATCTTAGGATGCAGAAGATGGCGACTATGGGCAACGACGTCGATAGCCTCACGGATTGCTCGAGCGTCATTACCGATACGTTCCACTAGAAGAGTGCCAAGCATCCCGGGAAGCCGGAAGAGAGGCGGAGCTGCGGAGACTAAAGGGTTGTGCCATCGTGGACTAGCAAAAGCAAATGGCAGCTTAATTGAGGCAAGAGACCGAATGTAACATAGCGAGGCAGGGCACTGCGGAGAGAGGAGCGACCTTGGTCTGGCTAGCAGCGCAACCAGCATTTACCGCGTTCTTAATGACTAATATATTCCGACGACAAAGAGCACTGTGGTCTGGCAAAGCTGCGATACTTGTGTGTTCGAGGATGGGTCGATGTCATGAGGTGATTGACGACTTTGGGGGTCGGAATACCAATCCGAGTTGGAGATGCGAAGATGAGGAGACAGCAAACCGCCGCACACCTGGCTAAACTTCACCAGCCACAGGTTGGGGGTTGGGGAAACAGGTGAAGAGGCAGCAAAAGCCACAAGAACCCACCCCCGCAATTTGAAGGGTGAGAAGTGGCTTTGGTCTGATCTGATGCGCAGATGATGAGTCGCCCTGGCCCCCTGGTAGGTTGATTCGCGGGCAGGCAGAGCTTCTCAAACCGAGTACAAAAAGGCCCCTCATCCTCCATCCACCAGCGCTCTTGGGGGCGCCTCATTGCCTCTAGAAGACCCCGTCTGGATTTTAAATAGGGGTGTGCTACTATTACATCTCGATTCAGCGACCCTGTTCCGATCAAATTGCCTTCGCGTTACACAGCAAACGCGACACAGGCAAAAAAAAGAAAGACAGGCAAGGTCCAGCCAGCAGAACCTCTCTGAATATCAACCAATCTGGTCTATTCTTCTTCACTTGCACCACGTTAATTACATTGACACTCTGCGTCCTCGACTCCGCTCACTCGCCTCTAACCGAGTATATTTGGTGCTCGCTATAGCCATCTCTGTACCTACACCCCTGCTTGTCTTCGGTATTCGGGCAGACTGCGACGCGGGTTGATTGGTAGACTGTGTGTTTGGGAGCTCAGGTCCTCTAACCAGGTAGGTTCGACGTCACTTTCTTTGTTAACCGTGGCATATCTATCCACTTTGGCTCTCTAACCATTTCACTCCCTCCCTCGCTCCCTCTGCCGTGTCGTGCCCCGTCTAAAGTACTGGCATGAGGCAACACGTCCAAGCCTGCCAGATGCGCTCAATGCATGTACATGCCTACCGCATCCGGACTTTCGCTCTCTCTCGTTGAATCTTTGTATCCCGTCCCCGTTGCAATTGATTTGATTTGATCGAATGTTTCATCGCATTCTCCTACTACCCCTCAGCCTTCCATTTTCTTTCTTCACCTTACTGCATTTCCATCTTCCTTGACCTTATCCTTCCCGAGGTCCACACACACACACACACACGCCGTTGACATAACTTGCATAAGCGTGTGCATAACGTTCGGGCTAAGCTTCTTCGAACCCCACACCGCCTTCCCCAATAAGTTCAAGCTAGGAGAGCTAATGCGTTGCACACCCAGCTATCGACTTTAGTGGGTCCTTCAGCTCACCGGGGTACGTACTCTCTTATTAAAGAGCTTCCCGTTCAAGCGTCACATTCCTGGCGCATTTTCTGAGACGAAGACGGCAGCTCGTCGAGACGCGCGCGCAACAAAGCTATTCAACCTCTACGCTACAACCTCTCCCTATCCGCGACCCCTTCGGCGCATCCAGCAAGAATCCCACGCGTCTTTGAACATCCAGAGCAGCTGCAATCCACTGCTGCATCCCCCGCCCCCCGATTCCTCGTCGCATATCTTTCCGCGCGCTAGGGTGTTGAGGGTTATCTTGGGAAACAATCGGGAGCCAGATGCCATGGGATATCCCAGTCCTCAGCAGCTTAGTCCAGAGGTATTGTCCAAGTTCGCAAGACGGTTGAGGGAGGAGGCTTCATAGTAAGTATCATTGTTTGCTATCCTACATCATCAATCTGCCGTCGCGTGCTCCCCATGTCGTCAAGTCTTTGCGCCGAGGGATGGCTCGCTTTTGCACCCGCACTGGGTAGCAACAACAACAACCCTTGATGCTTTTACATGGAACGTCTTGGAAACACCACAGCTACTAGAAGACAAATTATCACCACCTATTCTTCTGCCAGATTTTCCCTCAACAACAGAGAACCCCATCACTGCTGCTTAACCCAGTTATCCCATCTCCACCAAGTACCCCAATTATCCTATACCAGTTCCCCATCGCCACCAGCTGCCCCTCGAACCGACTGCCCCAGATCACATACAATCCAATTGCTAGCCGATTCTAACTTCATTCAACTCAGCAGGTAGTTACCGCAAGTTGACTCAAACAACCAAACATCATCCCACCCGAGTGCCAAACGCCGACACGCCACGATGTTGAAAAACTTCCGGGCGGGCGATCGCCTGCGCTACCCCATCACCATCTCCAAGTTCATGAAAAACAAGGGCGACGAGGTCCAGAGGGGCGAAGCTTTACTGCAATACACATATAAATTCGAGCGCACAATCGGCGATCCCTCTCTTAACGAAGAGCGCACGGTAGAGGAGACAGGCTATGCCGACTGGGACTGCCCTACCGAGGGCACAATCAACAAATGGCTGGTAAAGGTCGGCGATGTTTTGACCAAGAGCCAGCTATTTGTCGCCATTGACGAGCCCTGCCCCCACGATATGCAGTATGCCGGCCTATGTACCAAATGCGGCAAGGATATGAAAGAGATCACCTGGGCGACGGAGTCGATGGATACAGATCGCGCTACGATCGCCATGGTCCACGACAACGTCGCTCTGACGGTGAGCGCCCAGGAAGCTATGAAGGCCGAGATCGATTTGCAGAGACGCCTCCTACAGCAGCGCAAACTGAGTCTGGTAGTGGATCTGGACCAGACTATTATCCATGCTTGCATTGATCCGACAGTTGGCGAATGGCAACGAGATCCGACGAACCCGAACCACGGCGCGGTCAAGGATGTACGCACTTTCCAACTGGATGACGGCCCTCGTGGTGTCACAAGCGGGTGCTGGTACTACATCAAGCTCCGGCCCGGTCTAGTTGGATTCTTGGAGCGCATGTCAGAGTACTTCGAGATGCACGTCTACACCATGGGTACCCGAGCATACGCCGAACAGATCGCCAACATCGTTGACCCGGACAAGAAGCTGTTCGGCCATCGAATCATCAGTCGCGACGAGAACGGCAGCGTCACCGCCAAGAGCCTACAGAGACTTTTCCCCGTTAATACCAATATGGTAATAGTCATCGATGACAGGGCCGATGTGTGGCCAAGAAACCGACAGAATCTCATCAAGGTGACACCATACGACTTCTTCAAGGGTATTGGTGACATCAATTCGGCATATCTACCTGCGCGAGAAGACACCCTTGGCCCTCCTGCTGCCCCGCCAGCTGCTACCAGCGCACCTCTCCCGATCAGAAACGGCGATGCTTCCAAAAGTCCCAACGCACCCGGCCATGCCAACAAGATACCAGAACACGAAAAGACAGTGGCGGCGAACCCGAACGGCGTGGACGAGGCTCTCTTGCAGCTGCAAGCCCAAGAGCAAGAACGAGCCCTCGAAAAACAACTAAAGGAAAGGCCTTTGCTGCACATGCAGGAAGAATTAGACAAGGAGGATACGGAGCCTGATCCAAGCGAATCATCCGAGGAGGGAACTACCACTCCGACAGAGTCGCCTGAGCAACATAATGGTCATTCTCCGACCCCACACCATCGGCACAATCTGTTGCGCGATGACGACAACGAGCTCTCGTGTGTGGAAAAGCACTTGACTGCAACACACAAGCAATTCTACGACCAGTACGATGCTCGCCGAGCCTCGAGGCATCGAACCCAGGAGATCACATCCGAGCTTATTCCAAATGTGGGAGCTGTGCTCGATTACCTCAAGGGGCAGGTCCTTAGAAACTGCACAATTGTGTTGACCGGTATTGTTCCTCAGGGCGTGGATGTCATGGTGTCAGAAATTGGTTTGCAGATCATGAGCTTCGGAGCCGATCTGAAGCGCAAACCGACGTCAAGAACAACCCATCTCGTTGTCAGCAGTGCACGGCCACGTACCGACAAGGTGCGCAAGGCGGCCCGGATACCGAGCATTAAGATTGTCAATCAGGACTGGCTCGCGGCTTGCCTTGCCGAGTGGCGCAGAGTGGACGAGACGCCGTACCTGATGGACATCAACCCGGGCGATCGAGCCAACCGCCACATAGCGGCTGCTGACGGCGACCTGGAAGACGATGACGAAGACAAAAGCCAGCCCAAGATCACCGTTGTGACTTCAGGTCAGCAAAATCTGTTCGAAGAGGGCGACGAATCCGGGGGCGACGTCTCGGATGACGACGACGACGACGACGACGAAGAGAACGATCCATTTGGCGTGATACCCTCTGAGCCCGCTAGTCCCGTGCAGGAGCTCAAGAAGATGGACTGGGACGACATGGACGACGAGCTGGCCGAGTTCATGGGGTCCGACGTCGACTCGGACTCGGAGGCGGAGAGCCTGTACCAGGGCAGCGCTAAGCGCAAGCACGAGGACTCGGAGGACGGCGACAGCGCCGAGGAGGGCACGGGTAGTACCCTGTCGAAGAAGCAGAAGCTGGCCAAGGCGCGCACGACGGGCCTGCGCAACGTCGAGAACGTCGGGGAGGAGAACGGCGCCGACGATGCAGGAGAAGAGGGCGAGGGTGGTGATGGTGATGGAGGAAAGGACGGCGGCGAAGAGGACGACGACGGCTTTGATGAGTTGGAGGCCGAGCTGGAGGCTGAGTTCGAGAAGGAGGACGAAAGCATGGAGGAATGAAAGAGAGAGGATGGCCTCTCTTTTTGTAACCTTGAATCCTGAGACCACTCCCAGCTGACTGATTTGTGTACGGAGTTCTGGACGGTACGGTGCATAGCGAAATAGGACATGGCTGGTTGTAAATATACAAGAATTGTAATCACCTTGTACAATCATAAAACAACGAAGCCAATAATCGCGTTCTCTTCTGTGTTCATGGGCTATCCCGCTGCCAGCATTTCGTATATGTTGGCTGTAAGTAGTTGTCCCATTGCCAGCATGGCGTTTCCAATGGACACCCATCGCCAGCCACCAAGCGCGGAAGTCATGTAAAACCACCCTTCTTTGATTACTATAGCAGTAACATGAACACATACCCAAGCGGATCAATTGGGTTTCGGGTCTCTTTTCAATATAACGAGGGCATCTGTGTCTCTCAAGTTGAAGTACTCCGTCGACCGCAGATGGCGCTCATCACGTGACCATGATTACGTAAACCTAGCAAGCTCCGCTCCTCGAGCCCGGCCTGCGGGCTGTCTGGAGAGAGCTTCGCTCAATTGAAACTGGCAATTGAGGCGACGAAACAACCCGAGCTCCCATTTCCCGTCAATTGAACGCCGATCACCACCCGAAAGCGCATCACCAGTCCTCGCTCGAGGTTTCAATCCGTCATCATGCCTCAAGATATGCCCCCCGTCGGGGGCTACGGCCCGGTTCAATACAAGGTGGGTGGTTTCCATTATTCCCGATTCCTTTGCGTGGATGGACAGTGGCGGCGACTACGGCGACGATGACGGTGGGAGGAGGAGGAACGGCTTGGACGATTCGACCAATAAAGTACAGAGGGCGACATATTGCTGTTTTTTCCGAGACTGCGAGGGACGGGTGCTTGGCCGCAACCGAGGCGCTGTAGGCGACGAGGGGAAACGAGACGGTCCGAAGTACCATTGCGAGACCAATTCGAGAACGACGCTCGATTGCCGAACCAGGAAACACCAAAAATATGCATCTATGTTGGAACGGACCAACCAGTCCGAATAGCGAGACGGAGAGAGGGAATGCGAAAAGATGAGAGAGCCTTGAACAAGAAAGCTGACTATTGCTATTTCTCTACCGCAGCGAAACCTTCCGGCGCCTGGTTTCAGGCCGGCCGCTCTGGTCATCGGCATGGGCGCCGTCTGCGTCTGGGGTTTCTACAAGCTGGGACAGGGTATCCGCGAGCAAAAGTACGTCCCTCCCAATACCTTCCACACCATATCCCAATGAACTATGCCAATGCCATGCCATGAAAATGCTACAATCTCGTTCCTAGGGCGCTGACCGAAGCCGTCATGATTAATAGTGAGCTGGCCCGCGAGAAGATGTGGTCCCGCATCCATCTGATCCCCCTCCTCCAGGCCGAGGAGGACCGCGACCTGGCGCGACGACACATGGCCGACCAGGCCCGCGAGAAGCAGCTGACGGGCGACAACTTCAAGGTCTACAACAGCGACAGGTTCGTGTTCTTCCTTCCGTCTTTGCGCGGCTGGTTCCCCCCCCCCCTGAGAAGAAAGATCTTCCGGACGCTAACCTTGCCTTTTACAGATATGTGCGCCCGACGTACGCTGTCACCCCGGCCAACACCACGAAATAGAGTACGGAAAGTACTTGCATATGATGAGATGCGGCGTGATTGGGAAGCCGGTAGCTTCTCTCTGGCGGAAATATAGAGAAGAAGAAGGAGCCCAATGGGAACCCAAGGTCCTTGTACATAAATATACCAAGACAAACAAAGCAGCCAATACGAAGCTGTTCCTTTTCCTGTGGCCGATCATACAGCCAGTGTTCCTTGCCCGTTAAGAGGTGTTGATGCAGTCACTGCAGCCACTGATTTATTTAACTGTGATTTCATAGGAAGCTGTGAGCATTCAGAAAGAGGTCAGAATCGTCACTTGGATCGTTATAATGAATGCTTGATTGATACGATGGATGGAGTGTGTATTGGATCTGCTGGACATTCTACCATAGAAATAGGCCCTGTATGCGTCCGTGCGTACTTCTCCGTTTTCGGTGCAAACGGCCGTCACAAACGGCTACTCTGCCTGCTGACAGAAGCATGTGATTTACTAACTTGAACTTCAAGCACTGCAAGTTCAGCTGCAGCCAGTAACTATGTAGATAGGGCTACCGGTGGTGGGCTTGAAACCTATGACCGATTGCTGTACTTGAACTCCACTAGACAGCTTACAGGTATCAACGACATGAAGCAGTCGTTCCGTCAATCCGACTTAAAAGGAGACGGGCTACAGTCCAATAGACTTCTTCGCGATCAAGTTTGAATTTCCATCAGAGAACCACCAGCAACCATCAACACTCGCTGGTAGACTCAGAGATGCATCTAGTAAATAATGGAATTGATCAAGTCTAACAGATTCCCAGCGCTCATGCATCCCAAAAACGCCTCTCTCATGAACCGGGTAAATTTTGAGTCCAAACATCGTCGCAAACTCCTCCCTCGCTTTCCCCGACCAGACCTGTTTTTCTATGCAGTACCGTATGTTTTTCCCTATCACATTAACCAATCCCGTCCCTGAGACCAAGGGTGCTCTCTCTCTCCAGGTTACTCATTACAAAAACATTTATAGATATATACACATACACGGACATAACAGATGTCGCACCTTTCCTCTAATTATCATTCATATATACAGCAGCCCTTTACCTGCATGCCTGCCACTCTTTATAATCTCTCGGAGCAGCCCTGGCTTTCGAGAAAGAAGATGTGCTTCAACCAATCAATCAGTCAAACAGGGTCAACGTCAGATCGCCCTCGATCTTAGCCTTGAGCTCGACCTCGATGTCGAGGTTGAGGTCCAGCCGGACCGTCAGTCTGGAGTTGTTATTTGTGGGGGAAGACGACGTCACCCCGGCCGTGGGCGTGGCCGGCGCCGTGACCGCGGAGGGCGGCGAATTCGTCCGAGGCATGGGCGCTATTATGCCCATGGGCTGCTGCTGCTGTTGTTGGGCGGCTGGGCTCTTCCCCTTCTTCGAGTTGTTCTTCGGAATCGGGGCTAGGGCGTTGGAGGACGTGACGTCGGGCAGGACGGAGGTGGAGGTGGAGGGTTTGAGGGGAGGGGCGGCGGCTCTTGTGGTCGGGGCCCGTTTGCTGTTGGATCTGGTGTTGGTGGTGGTGCTGTCTTTGCTCTTCTTCTCGGGGGCTAGGGGTAGTGGGGAAGAGGAGGAGAAGGAGGATCCTGACGTGGATGGTAGTGAGGATGAGGAGGATGCCTTGCGCCGCCGCGGCTTGGGTGTTTGTTCTTCGGCCAACTCCGGATCCGACTTCTGTTGCCGTAGCGGCTGTTGTTGTTGTTGTTGTTGTTGTTGTTGTTGTTGTTGTTGTTGCTGCTGGTCGGTACTCCTGCTCCTCCCTTTTGGCTTGGCTGGTGGTTCCTGGTCGAAGTAGTCCTCCTTGTCGGGTGTTGTGGAGGTCATTGCTTGACCTTCCTGGATATTCGAGAGAGTCTTCCGCGTCCGCCGCCTCCTCGGTATCCTTGCCGCGGGGACTTCTTCTTCTTCTTCTGAGTAGTCGTCGTCGTCGTCGCTATCTACTGCCTCCTCAGGCTCTGGTATTGTCCTGGGCGTGCGGCGACTGCTGCTCCTCCTGTTCAGGCTCTTCTCCTGTTCGATTGGATCCTTCATGAGGTGGAAGCTTTTCATCCTCTTGCCCATGCCGGGCTTGGGTGGTGGTGGGGGATAGGACATAGGTCTCCTTGTGGTGCTGCGGTCGTCCTTGGGGCTGGGCTTCCTATCTGCCTTGACTCCCGTGTATCGTTTGGGCCGATCTTGTGAACTCGACCTGGACCCCTTTCCCTTCTGCTCTTCTTCATAGTCCTCCCCGGGAGATAATGTTCTCGCGTCCTCATCCTCTTCCCAGGAGGCGTCCCTGCGGTGTCCCGCCATCATAGATTTTCGTTTTAGGTTACGCTGATGCTGTAGCTGTAGCTGTAGCTGTAGCTGTTGTTGCTGGGGGTCCAGCACGGCGGAATCACTCTTCCTCCTTGACGCCTCTTGAGCCTCTTGGGCCTCTTGGGCCTCCTTCTCGTCAATGTCGAGGAATGACGTCTGGTGCAGCGGCAATGACTCGTCGACGGCCACGGGGCTCCAGATGTATGAGTCTTGCCACAGCGGTCGCAGGGATCCGTACTTTTCCGGATCGAGCCAGATTTGCAGACCCTCGCTCATGGTGGGCAAACAACATTGCCGCGTTCCCGGAAGGAGGGTACAGGCCTCTATATAGTCTACCCCTACTGCCTAGTAACCGCCAAGGAAAATAAGAGATACAAGTATTAAACACTAGTTCGAATTATCATAAACCGGATTCCGGATTTAGGGAAAGGGCAATATCATGCGGTGAATATAGGGAGGCGGCCAGACTAAACGGCTAGTAGAATAAGACCAGAACAAAGCGAGTGGGTAATGTAGAAGGAACGCAGAGGCGAAAACAAGCCAGCGAAGGTTTGGTTTAGTCTGGGTTGGTGGTCTAGTCAGGGAAGACAGCGATGCGTACGATGCATTAGATGCTAGTTGGGATGAACAGAGTCAAGGCCTGAGGGGGGAGGGGAGCCGGTTTCTTTCGATGTAACAATGCAAGCGACTGACTGGCTGACTGAAATGTCACGATGCGTGCGGCGGGAGCAAGGAACAAGCAAGCAAGCAATAACAACAACAATAACGACAGAATTTCGGACTGCGGCCCAACCCAAGTAAATGGTCAGTCAGACAAAAGACCCCTTTCTCTCCTCCATTTCTCCAGCCATTCTGCCATCTTCCCATTCGGGAAAAGAGAGACGCCAGAGAAAACAAAGAGAAAGAGAGAGGCGTAACGTAATGCATACTGCGGCGGTGCAGACGTCATCCTCGGTGTCGCAGGCAAACGGAATGGAGTTGAAGAGTTGTCGCTGGGGCCTGGACGATGTAACGGCAGGCGGCTGGGGTCTGTTTCCATCCTGCTCTATTCTCGGCTTTGCCAGCCAAGGTTTTTAAGCTTTCGCCAGCTCAGGTCCCGCAAGTTGGTTGGCCCGCACCACTCACGGTAGTTGGCCCCGAATTGGGTGAGGACCCTCCGTGCATCGTCAACACGCCCTGTAGCCCTTTCGTATCAATCGGCGGCCAGCGGCTGCTAGCTTCTCTTTTTTTCTCCGCCAAGATCTCTGGGACATCTGACCACTGCTGGCCCTGGCTTTTTGGACTGGGCATCAAACGGCTCGCCGGGAGTCGGGACCCCTAGTGACCAGGCCATCCCTGTCTCAAGTTTCTTGTCAGCTTGTTGAAGTTGTTGTTTCTGTCATGGCTAGCATGGCTAAAAAAGTGCCGACCGAGAAAAAGTTGGAAGAATTGCCGTGGATGCCAACCCGAACCAAAAGAATCTCAAGAATTCAGGGTCGTGGCAATGCGACGATCCCCACTCCACTGGTTCTTTCACCCGCCAACAAACTCCTCTCCGCCAAACGCTTTGCCGCCCTGCCACGAGCCGACACTAGCGAAATCCGGCCGAGTCCACAGCAAGCGCAACAACGACACAACAATAACATCGTCCATTAACCTGAAATGTACATGGCACATGGCCAAATCGGGGAGGAATTTCGGCATCTTCATTTACTGCGTTATCGAATCTGGCCTTCTAGCCCACTAACGGTGGTATTTGCTTTCGGAGGGAGAGATGACAACCAAGATGGTCCGATGCTTGGGTTCCCATGATCCATCCAGCAAGCGCTTATCGACGGGGGAGGAGAACCACGCACGACGGCGACGAGAAATTGGGGGCCATCTTGATGAAGCGCAAGGCCCTGCATATGCTAATCTAGGCTATGTTACCTCCATCTGAGGGACGTGGCTGCCAAACTTGCAAAAACAAGTTCTCGGGATCACATCGTGCATTCGCGCCGCCGATGAAACTGCAGGACGCGTTATCGAAACACCGCCAAAATCCATGTCGCTCTGTCGCTCTCGCTCCACACACACACACACACAACCATTTCCCATTCCCGTTCGGAATATGTCCCTCATCCCTCACCCATCATGCAGCTTTTCCCCGAATGGACACACACACCACCCCTCTGCTGCGACCCTCCCTTTTTTCTCCTTCTTCTTCTTCCCCTGCTCGAACCCCCTTCTAGAACACCTGATCCTTGATCGCCTCGACCGACTCCTCAAACGCGACTAGCTTCCCCTCCCCCTCGAGCCCGAGGTCCGCCAGGCGCAGGGTCCGCTCGGGCTCGAACCGGTGCCAGTCCGGGTAGACCTCGCTCCACCGCAGCTGGGCCGCCATCTCGAGCCCGTAGTCGTCGCCGTAGAGGCGCGCAAAGTGCGCGTCCGAGACCTCGGCGTACGCGACCCTCTTGGCGCCGCCCGTGATCTTGGTCAGAACGTCGGCCACCTCGCGGATGGGCCGGTAGTCCGTAATGCAGATGGCGATCTTCCCGTGGCCCGCCTTGGCCGGCCCGCACCGCAGCACCGCCTCCACCAGGATGCCCGCGTTGGCTTGCAGGTTGCCCGCCATCGGCAGCATCGCGTCGGCTTTGCTCGGCAGCGGCAGCAGGTAGCCCCCGTCGCTGCCGGCGACCGGCACCGGCCGCATCAGCCCCACGAGGTTGCTCGTGTACCACCCGGGCCAGAACTCGGTCGTGCGGGCCCAGAGGTCCGGGTGGTTTGCCCGGATCCAGTCGACCGCCTGCTGCTTGTAGTCGTAGTGCGGGACGGGGAACTTGTTGTGGGACATCTTGGCGCACGCGGGCAGCGTGCTAAGCACGACGTGTTTCAGCGTAGCGACTTTCGCCGCCGCGTCCGCGACGGCTTGGAACTGGGCCACCTCCTCGTCGCCGGCGCCGTCGCGGCCGAGCTTCGCGATGGACGGCCAGAACGCCGTCACGACGAAGAGGGCCTCGATGCCGGTAAAGGCCGGGCCCAGGGACGTGGCGTCGTTGACGTCGGCGGCGACCACCTCGGCGCCCCGGGAGGCCAAGGCTTGCGCGGCGGCACTGCGAGGGTTGCGCGTCAATGCGCGCACACGGTAGGTGTCCGGATCGGCGAGCAGGCGGTTCGCGACGGAGCCGCCTTGGGCGCCGGTGGCGCCTAGGATGGCGACTAGTTGGGGCATGGTTGCTTTGTTGGACAGTCTCTGACACACAAACACACTGCAGTGAGACGGGAAAGAAGAAAAAGAGTTGATTTGATGAGTAACGATTAGTAGTAAGTCAGTATGTAGAGTGAGTAGGTAAGTATTTAATGCTTGGTGGTAATTGCTTGCTTAAGTAGGTATCAATATGGTTCCGGGCCATCGGAGCTCTTGTATTGATCGACCTGGCCCGCGAACATGCTAACCCACCGAATACGCATTGAACTACATCACACATACGACAAAAAGAACGGTCCCAATTGCCCATCATACCCCAGTTTTGCCCCGCGGTTTGGGAATGTGTGACGCCATGTCGCGACCCGAGTGCCGAGATGGCTGTTGTTCTTATTGGATGAAGTTTCCCATTCTGGGCGGTCCAGCAGCATCAGTTACTTAGGTAAGGATACCGATTGGCTGGGTTCGTTTGAGGCTGCATCTTGCGAACTCGAATTCGGCATGGCTTTTTCGCGCTGTGATATGCGATCAGGACTGCGTGGCGTCGAACATCAAAGTACGGGGGGTTTCACAGTTGGCTGAACTTTGCGGGGTGGCTTGCAGCTCTCGGGACATACATCGTATCATCAACGACGTGCCATCTTCGGGGGCGCGCCGGGGAGGGAAAATTATCAAGAAAACCCAAGATAATCTCTATGTATTATCAATAACAGACATGCATTAATAATACCATTTTGTATGCAGATTATTGCTGCTTGGTAGCCTACTTCTTTGCCGAATGAGGAGGACATACTCGCTTGGTCATCGAAGATCAACGACCCCCACGTCCAATGCAAGCTTCAAGCAGTGTAATTGCAACCGGTCGACAGTCTACCTAACGAGCGTTCGATTGTTTCTACTTCTACTTCAGAGTAAAAATTGGAACATTCTTCAGTTGGCCCATTAACAATCTGATGGTTAGCCTGGCCTCAACCTCCTACAAAGGTGCAGTGCTGCATACCACCGCCTCCAACCCCTCCCAGTTTCCCATTTCGCATACATGTAACTCAAAGCTCACTCACGCCCAGCATTAGCACCAACTTCACCCAAATTGTCCGCATTCTGTTGATGTTCGTCTGCTTGGTCAGCGCTGTCGTTGTTGCCAGGGAGCTCGGCGTTCATTTGATGCTCTGTGGCGTTTTGAGATTCGTCCCGAGCGTTGTTCTCTTCCTCACGCCGAATAACGGAGAGTGCTTCTATAGTTCTGTCGGACATTTTGAGTGGATAATGTAGTTAGGTATGTAACAGTTCTAACGAGAGGTATACAGAGCCCTGTGGTTTAGCTGAGGCCTTGACTATATCAGCAGTAGGGGGCTGGACCAACACTGATACGTATCCGACTTGTGTGAGTGGCGATATGATGCAGTGTTTGGTAAAGTCAGTGATGAAGCGATGACGAGAAAGATGAGAGACGAGACGGGAGAGCGACTTGTTCGGCTTAAATGCTTCCCATTCCTGAGCCCCCCCCCCCGCGAGGCTTCCACCCCTTGCTACCAGGGCACCGAAATTGCACTTTTGGTGATGCATGGTGGCTGAATCTGATGGCACCTCCGAGAGGGGTCGGTCCAATGAACAAGTCACACAGGGTGAGCCTCGCGCATGTTGAACGCCCGGTTTGCGAGAGACCATGAAATACTAGACTCACCAAGACTTCTGGGGCGTCAATGAACCCGCCTGCGTCAACTGATACGTCAGTACGAACTGCAAGCTTATCTGGGGCGTTGGAATGGCATTTGATATACGCCACTGATATCAATCGACTTACTTCTGGTCACCCTCATGATCTTTCCTGGAACTAGCCTCCAAGATGGAGCTTGAATACATTCCGCTCCGACACGCTGAGGTGGATGTTAGACTGGCATCCGTCTTGCCAGGCCATGACTCTGGTCCAATCAGACTGATACTGTGGCATGTACCGTTGACGGGCCCCCCTAGCATGGTCACATCCAGTGATGCCTCTCGACAGCGTACTCTTTTCGAGGTTCAGACAAGCCTTCCGAAGGATTGGGTGGCGGCTGTGACACTTGAAGGCCGACTTCTTTTCGAACATGAGCCATCAGAGCAAACTTCCTGGGCACATCCAGACCCGAGCTCGTATCAGCAGCCTCTGCACGAACCTCTCGAATTACCATTACCAGGCTTCGAGCCTCGGTATGAAGCCTTGTCATATCTCTGGGGATCGCCAGCCGATCCCCGACCAGTGCAAGTTGCACAATTGGCGCCGGGCTGCCTTCCAGTTGATAGGACAGACCACTCGATGCTACAGTGGACAACAGTGAAAGTCGGGCAAAATCTGGAGGCTGCGCTACAACACTTGAGACTTCATGATCAGCCTCGAAACTTGTGGATCGATGCTTTATGCATCAACCAGCAAGACGAGGACGAAAAGTCGAAGCAGATCGTGCGGATGGCCACACTCTACCGGATGGCCAGCCGTGTGGTCGTGTGGCTTGGTCCCGAGAGCCCCAGCGAGCAGAGCACGGTAGCCATGCCCACACTCGAGCACCTGGGCAAGCAACTGGAGCTGAGCCAAAGCACCGTGCGGTTCGCTTCGCCGACGGCCACCGAGCCGGCCTGGTTCCGCGCCGTGACGCCTCTTCCCTACTCGGAGGAGACGTGGCTCGCCATCCAAGCGCTACTGTCCAGGCCGTACTTCGGGCGCTTGTGGATCATGCAGGAGATCCTTCTGGCCAACTCGAAGACGTTGGTAATGTGTGGGCGAGACGAGGTAGCATGGTACCATCTCATCCGTGCCATTGTCTGCCTCGTTGCCAAGGATAGTCTGCCGTCCCACCTCCGCAGGCCACTGGAGTGTGTACGTGCGCTGACGTGGAGATTCGACCAACTCTCCATCCCCTTCATCATGAACCTAGGTCGGCAAAGGCAATGCTACATGGTCAAAGATCGAATCTACGGTGTCCTGGGGATCACCCCTCCCGAATTCACGCGGTCAATCAAGCCCGACTATAAGGTCGAAGATAGACAGGTGTTCATGGATGCGGCACTGGCTTGCATGAATTACGACAATCGACTGACCCTCCTCCAGGACTGCGAGTTCCCTTCTACTTCTTCGCAGTCTACTGAAAACAGCCAACGGCCTTCATGGGTCCCTGACTGGTCTGTCCCACGCGTTAGCCGACCCCTTTCGGACTTCGTACTTTTCAGTGGAATATCAAGATCCTGCAGCAGATTCATCTCACCTGATATGTTGCAAGTCACGGGCCGTCGACTAGCCGTCCTTGACGAAGTCGGCCCGCCGACCCCGGCGGACCCATGGGCGACCCTATGTCATATACAGGGCATGGAGCCTCGCGGTCTGACAACAGAGTCGTACATCGCCGGGGGCTCGCTCCTAGACGCCTTCCTCCAGGTCTTGCGCCTTGGCTACCTCGATGACAGGTGGCCTGGCCACCATCTGCCGACTCTGGCTGCCTGGAAGCAATACTTCCTCGACCGACTACACAGCGCCAACGGTGTCCCGAGTGGGAGCGAGGTCGACAACAGCGACGGCTATTTCGCCACTAGCATCCCGAAGGGGCGATCGTTTATCAAAACGGAGGAAGGCCACATCGGGCTTGCCCCTGCAGGAGCAAGACAAGGTGTGCAATCCATTATTGCTGTACTCACATCTTACATGGGTGCTAGATTGCTAACGGTCAGAAAAGGCGATGTGGCATGCACCCTCCTTGGCTGCAAGTCCTCTATTCTACTGCGGCAGGCCGACGCCGGTGGACGGTTCCGCGTAGTGGGGGAAAGTTACATTCATGGCCTCGACGACACCAGCGGGATTCTGGGACAGCTACCAGAGGGCTGGTCGGTGCAAATTGAGAAAGACGCCTCGGGCCATGCCCGATACTCTTATCACGATAGCAAAACGGACTCAATTACTAAATGGGATCCTCGCCTGGGCCCACTGCCTCAAAATTGGGTTCCTTCGAACCACTCAAGACGGGCTGGGACGCCGTCTCAGTGGGATTGCTTTGAGAACACCGAGACGGGAGAAGTCATGGACTCGGATCCTCGTCTTTTACCAAGAGCTTTGGAGATCTCAGGGGTCATGCTGGAAGAATTTCTGTTATATTGAAATGGGCAGGTAAATTGGGCAAAACATAGCATTGCTATGGCGGAAGCTCTGGAAAGTCTTTAGTAAACATTTGCCTATCTAGATGTAAGTTCCTCCGGGGTGCTGGCGGGAAATGGATCTCGACAAGATCGGCTCGTTCGTCAGACCCTCCACCAAGCCCGGCTTCATTGTGTGGGGCGGCAAGGACAGCAACAACAAGGTCGCCATCCTCGGCACTCGATCGCACATACACACGCACACGTCTTATTCGGTCGAAATGGTTACAGAGTCTCTCGAACTCATCGATTTATATAGCTAATTATACATTTGACCCCCTGATCTGTGTACATTTATGTCGCCGAAACAATAGATGTATGCCATCTACACCTCCTGAACGCCGTAACCAGAGAATGCTGCAGGTCGACCAACGCCTGGCTTACTGACACAAAACGATAATTCACATGCATCACCAATTCATACAGCTCGCAATGCACTCGCATCCTACTCTCACCCTCTCTCATAATCACATCCACAGACAGAGTTTCCCGCTGCCCGTTCCACCAGCCACCCAGTTGTGCGTCGGATGGAACTCCGCCACGGCCGGGACCGCCGTGATCCCCTCGCCCTCGAGCTGGGCCAGCTGCTTGCCTTCGCTGTCGTAGACATCCACGAACCGGTTCATGTTGGCGATGGTGAACTTCTGGACGCCGTCGCCGGGGTTGCCCTGCCACTTAGGCTTGAGGATCGTCACCCAGCGGCCCGTCTGGTTATTGTGGCGGACCGAGTGCGCCGGCGCCATGGCCTCATCACCAATATCGTGCCCGGGCTTCCACTTCATCGCGTCGGACATGTCGTAGATCTTGACCGTGTCATCGTACGACGACGTCGCGATGTGGCCGCTCCGGCTCCAGGACGCGTGCGACACCGACAGGCGCGACGTGTGCTCGCCCAGCAGGGCCGGGTGGCGCATCTCGCCGCTGCCCTTGATCATGCGCAGGTCCCAGATTTTCAGGGTGCGGTCGAGGGAGGCCGTGGCGACGAAGTGGGGTATCAAGGGATTCAGCGCGAAGCCGCCAATCTTATTGTCGGTTAGGTTCCAGATCTCGGCGTGGGCCGCCTCGGTGCGCCGGTCGATGCGGCCCAGCGAGCCGTACATGGTGGAGAAGACGAGCACGTCCTTCTGCTCGGGCGACATGTCGACGCAGGTGATCTTCAGGTCCTCGCTGTCGTCCTTGGGCTGCCAGAGCTGGCTGCTAACCTGCGTAGGCAAGTCCAGACACCGTATTGTGGAGTCGTAGGACGCAGAAATGACGGAGTTGTGGTCCGACTGTGGCGTTATTATGGAAGAGATGGTTGCCGTGTGCATCTCAAAGGCGGAGACCTTGGGTAAGGGGATATCCGCATCCTCATCATCATCGTCATAGGTTGGCTTCTCCTGGGACGCATCAAATACGCCTACAATGCCCTTCTTGTCACCAGCGAAAATGAGGGGCTTCTCCTTGATAGGGTGAAACGCCATTGCATAGATGCGGTCTGTGGTGAGTTTGATATCTGGATGCCAGTTCGTTAGTACAAGCTTGAGCTATGCAATACATGAAGTATATCACAACTTACCGTTGGGTTGCCAGCCATCATACAACTCCAGGTCGTTCATAGACTTGCGCAAATCCTTCAACTTCTCATCCGACGTATCCTTGATATCCTCGTCGGTAAACGTGCGCACGCCGGGCTGAGCACCCTGGGCAAAGCTGGCAAACGCCCCCGTGTCGCCGCCATTGGCCCACCGTGTGCCCTCGACGGCCAACTTGGAGAGGTCGAGGTCGCCCGTGGTGCGCGCCCGCTTGGGCTTGGACTCCCAGGTAGTCAGGTCTTCACCTTTGATTGTGACATTCGAGTTGTCGACGGCAACCGGCTCGGTGCCGGAAAGCCTGGCGCTCTGGCGTGTAGGCATGACGCGGGTCTTCTGGACGGGCTCGGCCGCCGCCTTGCGCTTGCGCGGCGCTGCTGATGCTGTTTTGGGGGCAGGCTTGGCGGCCTTTTTCATCTTGGCGGCGGCATCTTGGGTGTCCTTGAGAAGCTTCGCGTTGTTGGCGACGTTGGCGCGACGGCGCGCTTCGAAGGCGCTCAGCTCTGACGCCATCTTTGTTGGCAATAGCTTCAGCGCAGGTGCGTGCCTGGAGGGCGAAGTTGAGAGAGTGGGTTCAAACAACTTAGTTATATGTAGACAAAATAATAGAGTAAATCCTTCAATTTCCCCCCTTGTGATCGAATTGTGTAATACCGACACAATTTTTTCACCACGACATGTACTCGAGTGGTCGCGCACAGCCAAGCTAGGGATTACGTCGATGATTCAATGCCAATGCGAAGCGCCGTTTTCAATTAAGAGTAAAAATCCAGACGCGAAGTCAGGCGACAGCGCGTCTCACCTGCCAAGGGGTGCTTAAGCTCGATACGGATTAGTAGCCAGCTGAAGACGACCGGGATAGGGACCTCGTTCAGTGCTTGGCCCCCATGCCCCCCCATTCGTTATCGATAGGCGATCTAATAATGGAGCTCGAATAATTTCATTCAGCGACAAATCTTTCAATGGCTGCTCTCCATGCAATGATGCCATTCGCGACACAACAACACCTCGGTCTGTAATGAGCAGCGAGATTTGTGTATATGCTTTTACTAATAATACTACTCTGCTTTTCACCTCTTCATTGACTTCTACACCTGCAAAGTTGCCACCATGTCTACTTCTTACCTCCCCTTCCTGTACCAAACTCGAACCATACTGCGCACCCGCCTGCCTCTGAACCGGACCGTCGCTCGCGCATTGCACACGACGCCGCCATGTCTCGTCAGGGCAGATAAACATATTCCTTTCGAAACTGATATGGAAGAAGTAGAAGAACCCCCAGCAGCCGGCAAAAAGGCCACCATTACTCCCACCGAGCGGCAGACATTCGAACGCATCTTCGCCGACATCGCCGCCCGCGGCGCGATCCCGAAACTGGACGGCGATCTGCCGCCGCCCACGCCGCGAGCCCGGCGCTCGACCAACTACATCCTCAACGCGGCCGCAAATGATCTGCTCGACACCCGCGGGCCCGACCTGGTGGCCTCGCCCGCGCAGCTGGCCGAGGCCTCCAAGGACCGCAACAAGGCGCTCCTGCGCTTCCCGCCCTCCCTCCGCGCGGCAGCCAACCGGGCCTTCAACATCTTGAAGCCAAACTTCCCCTCCGACTTAGCCGCGGCCGAGGCCGGACAGGGCCCGCAGGTCGGCGTGGATGACACCCCGAACAACTTCATCCTGCACATGGTCGAGCTAGACGCCAAGCGGCTCCCCGAAGAGCAGCGTGTCAACGAGCTCATGGACAGCGCCACCACGGAGGTCGAGCTCTGGAAGGTCCTCGAAGCGGAGGTCTTCTCCCTGCCGACCAAGTTCGGCCTGGTCATGACGCCGGATGCCAAGGAGCAAAGGATACAAAATAAACAGGAGTTGGCGTTAAACCGTGCCAAGAGACGCAAGATGATCCAGGCCGAACTCCGGAAGGAAAAGAAATCAAAATCAAAAAACCCCAAGTTGGAGCCCGAGTCCGAGGAACCGTCGGCGGAGGAGCTCGCCGAGCGCAAGCAGGCCATGTACCAGTACGGGCCCCTGTACCCCGCCTTCCTGCTGCGCGGCCTGCGCCTGCTCGACACCAAGTTCCCGCTGTCGTCGCGGCTCGCGCTCAACGTGCTGCCGCGCGTGAAGCAGCTGGGCCTCGAGTCGTACGTGCTCGGCGTCTCGACGCCCTTCTACAACGAGCTGCTGCGCATCTACTACCACCGCTACGGCGACCTCGAGAAGATGCTGGACCTGCTCGAGGAGATGCGCCACTCGGGCCTCTACTTCGACGAGGGCACCGCCTCCATCCTGGACCAGGTCCACCACCAGACCAAGGACCTCGCCAACGGCCACTTTGGGCAGCTGGGCCAGGCCATCATGTTCATGCCCGAGTACGAGTATTCGGTGCGGACGCGCATCGGGCACTGGCACCGCGGCGTGGGCATCTCGATCAAGCAGAGGCATCGTGATATTGATTACAAAAAGCTGGGCCCGGGTGCTTGATACCGCTCAGCTGCTTGATGAAATCAAAACAATAACGACATTCTCTCTCCCAATTATCTTACGTGTCTCAACTTGGCAGAGGCAAATGCTTTAATCACAGCCTTCGTTGGACTTGATTTGGTCATTCCCGCAAGGAGAGGATCGGCCAACCGCTGGAAATGTCCTCGAGCTTGGCATTTCCAGCACCACTCCGGCAAGCATATAGTTACCACTGCGCAGTGCGGCTGCACCGAGTCGACACTAACGGTGGCGATTCCGAGCCAACTAGATAGAGTTTGCTCGGCTTGCTCTCAGTTCTCAATGGAGTCCATCTGCGATGCAGCAGGGGCTACCAAGACCAACGCCAGCTGATGGCTATTCTGTCGCAAGAGGACCGTCCTCTGGTTCTAGCATGGAGGCCTGAGATGGAAACCGAATATGTATGAGGCAGTGTATGTAGTAGAGCGTCGAATGGGCCTACAGTTATTCCTGCTCTCTCCTTTGATGTGCGACACAAGTTAGGTACATACTGTAGCAATGCAAGCCATGATGGCTCAAGGAGTCCAACAAATAGAGAACATCCCTCCTTTACTCTTCATCTTCCAGCGTGTCGTAGATCTCGTAATTAGTGTAGAGATGATTTATACAGAAGAACCGCATACTCGGCAATTTTGTCTAAAGGCTCAGGGGTAACATGGCTTCAGCTGGTTTTCGAAACATTGCTACTGATCATCTATAAGTTTCGGTCTTCACTCAGTCTCAAACTTTGTGTCCCGAGGGCCCCTCAACCAGACCGTTTTACGATGGTTCCCAGACTGCAAAAAAAGGGGTAACGATTAAACTTGATCTATACTAATTCGCGGGTAGAATTTTCATCTTTATCAAATTTGGTCGGGGGGTGGGATGGGAAAGGGGCGGTATTTCTTCTGGTTCCGGGCGTCGATGCGTCGGTCGTAGAAGTCGTAGAGACTACATGATTGGGGGTTCGAGTCCCCGGTCAGCAGAAGAAGAATAAACCTTTGAGAGCAGTCGACTTCGACTTACATCAGACCCGCGAGGGCGGCGACGGCAACGGGGAGAGACATATTGTTGAAGGTAAGCTGGCGTTGGGATTTGGACTCGTCACCGCCAACAACTGGCCAGCTTGATTGAATGTTTCAGGAAGGCATGCCCGAAGGCGAAGGGCTTTGGCCTTATATACTTGTCTACACTAACAGCGACCAGATTGAGACCAGCAGCATGGTCGTGATGCGGTATGCGAAGTTGTCATTCAGCACGTGGGGGCGCTGAAGAGGAAGTGGGAAAATACTTAGACGGCGAATGAATCCATTGACAGTCAAACCGACGCCTTCTCGATCGACCTAACACCGAAGATGGATGGCTCGCATTCATGAATGGTCATTCCTAGTTATAGACCAACAGACCAAAAGGCTTGAGATGGGACAAGAAGCCAGTACACTATGCATGCAAGCACCGATTACCAGAGAAATCCACCACCAACCAAAGCAGTCAATAGAAACCCGAGGCCCTCATCAACGTGAGCTTGAATCATTCTTGTAGTAATAGCTATTAATATCCATACAGTCTAAGACTTCAGGGCATGTACCCGGCGACCCTTGCCTTGCTTTGGCCCATGCATTCAGTGTATCGCATGTCGAAAGATCCAGCGGACCAAAAGAAGAAAGACCCTGTTCGCTTGCGAAAAAGTCTATGCTCTTCGCGACACCTTGACTCCGTTCCCTATGATTGTCCTTTCACCCGACATCATCATGATCATACTGTGTGTGTGTGTGTGTCTGATGTGTCGCAAAACGTTATGAAAACCATCCCCGACGAGATATCGAAATAACGCCCAAAAACGCCAATGCTGTCTATACAATAAGCGCATCGCAATGCCAATATCACTCATCGTGACCAACGCCGTATACCCTGTTCGCTTCAAGTCAACTGTGCGGTGTAATCATCCGCCGAGAATAGTCGGGATCGGTAGTAGAGTTCGAATGACTCAACAGTCAAGGATGCGACGCCGATGACCACTTCGTCATTCGTTTGCAGAACCTCTTTAACGTATACCAACAGCGAGTCCATAACGCAGGACGATTCTTATCCTGAGTAGAAAGACTTGGTTGCGTCGTGGTCTCCTTCAAACTGGGCTCATCAATCAACCTGTCCATGGGAGCATTGCCATTCTCCGATGGCACCGTATTAGTGTGATGTAGGGTATTGACCGTTCCCAATGGCCACTTCATGGGGTTCGTCTTCTCCTACGAAGAAGCCACTCTTCCCGTCGCTTTCCCTGATTCGCCAGGGCTCGGCTACCCAAAGCATCGATCACGGCGCCTGCCTCTGCCTGAGGGATGACCTGCTTCTTGACGATATCCGGATCAAAATCATCGCCGGCAACGAAGGTCCAGCTTTCCTCCACGTCGTCATCATCATACAGCTCGGGGCCGTCGGCGTGTTCAGCCGGACCAGTAGCGGACGAGGCCACGGGCTTTCGCACTTTCGACTTCTCGGTGCTGATACTGCGCGCGTACTCGAGCTTGCTGTAAATGAACTGGATGGCGTTTTCGACTCCGTTTTCCTATGTTTGACTCAACATTAGCATCCTTCAACTGTCATCAAATATCGCGTATGTTCCCATTGTACATACCTGCCGAATGGATTGGCCCAACACCTTGGCCTTGGAGATCATTCGGTCGTCGTGTGTGGCCTTCCACAATGCCTTGGCGAAGCTGATAGCTCCCCATTTCTTCATGCAGATGCCGACACCCAGGTGCTCAACTCGAAGACCATAGAAGAACTGATCTCCGAAGAATGGTCGGACAATAGTGGGAACACCTGCGCGGAGGCTCGCGCCAGTGGTACCACTGCCACCATGGTGAGCAGCCGCGTCCATCTGGGAAAAGAGCCAGTCATGCGGTGCGCTTGAAATCTGGAAGATCTCAGGAGGCAGCTCCGGCTCTTTGGGTGGATCTAGTGCATCGGCAGCCGCCGCCTCTGGGGCCTTCTCCTTCGCTCCTCGGTCAGACCAGCCCTTGCTGAGAACAGCGCGTACATCCGCCCCCAAGACAGCGTCAATGACTTCTTGGGTCATTTTGGCGACATCGGGCACGATGATGGAACCAAAGCCGATATACACCAGCTTCTTGCCATCTTCCCGAGCCTTTTCGATAAACTGCCGAAGATCGTCAGGCGGCGTCCAGTTCTGGCCTTCATCCAAGAACCAGTAGCCACTAACATTGATCCAATCCGTGTACTCAATGGGAGGGGCGACCACAGAAGGCGAGAAATTGTAGACGAAAGGCACTTTGTTAGGCTGCATCTTGTCCAGACTTGTCGCAGGGAGGTTGAGGAACTTGGCGCGCCACTTGTTGATCTGCCGCGAGCTGAGTTGCCACATGGTGTTGTCGAACAGACCATAGGACAGGTAGTTGAAGAAGCCGCCCATGTTCCGATCAGCAGTCATGAAGGCATGAGGATACGCACGCGTCCGCGTCCAGGGCATGGTGAAGGCACGGAAGTAAGGGATATACAGCGCTTCGGCAATGTGAATTCCCGCCATGGCCGACGGGGACTCAATGAGGATGTCGGTGCCTTTACAGGCTTCCCAGGCGGACTCGAGGAGCCCATCAAGCCAAGGTCGGAACGAGCTGGTGGCCTCCTTGAAGAATCCGTAGCTGAAGGTACCGTGTTCAATGACCAGTTTCATCAGGTCGGCGGGGTCACCAGCGACAGGCGCAAACTCGATGCCATGGCCCTCGATCCAGCCTTTAAACTCTGCGTGTGTGGCAATCTTGGCTTTGTGGCCCTCGGCAATGAGGCCCTTGCAAAGAGCTATGTATGGCTGGACGTCACCCCTCGAACCGATCGTCAAACAGGTGATTTTCATGGACTTGGTGGGCTGGAAATGGACCAACGAGTCTTTGGCGTCATCGAATAGAATTGTTGGACCGTCGCCGTCATTGAGCATGGACAGCTGGTGAGGAAGCTGGTCCTGATCAGGGAACTCCTTAAGTCGCGCCGCATTCAGGGCCTCGCGCTCGGCAAGAGCATCCTTTGCCCGTTGAATATCCTCACTGTCAAAGTATTGAGATTCGCGGATGAAGCGAGCACGGTCTAGGTTCTGCAAGACGGACACGGCACAGTCATCGCGGACCACGGGCTGGGCAAACTCGAAAAATAGCTCCTCGTGTCCACGAATTATGACCACTAAGCCCTGATAGCCGAACCGGAACCCTTTCTCCTTGTCGACCGTCTCGATGTGAGCCAGAGGAAGGATGAGCTTCTTTCGCGTTCCCGGCAGCAAACTGCGAAAGCAAAAGTGTCGCTGGCTAAGGTAGATCTTGCCATAAAGAGGCAAGACGTTGAGCATATGGCAAAAGTAAGTAGCCTGAAGCTTGTCCGACTCGGGCAGCAGGAAGTGGGAGTGGAATCTCTCGTTTGCGGCCTTGACGTCGGCTTCATCCTCATCGTCCTGGAAACTGTCCTCTGGGTTCAGAGCTGTGGACTGTTCATAGTGCTTACGGCCACCCTTCCACATGCCAGAAACCTTTTCGACGTAGCCCATCGACTCGGTGGCGAGCAAGTTGCCCATTTGTCGGCTTGTGCGGTTCAGGTAACCTGCGAAATGACCAGCCCGCTGCAGGGGATAGGCACCCATCTTGGCGATATTCTGCAAGGTGGGTGTCTGCCCGACTTGAGTCTCGCCAGAGCCGGGGTCAGCGACACAGCCAGTGGTGGCGGCGTGTCGAGGGTGAGGATATGCCTCGCCGTGCTTTGACCGGTTCTTGCCGCTACGGACATTATCCGGTTGGCTCCTACGCGACGTGGATGTTGACCGGCGATTGAGAGTTGGTTTGTGAAAGACCTCGCTGCCTCGCAATATCTGGCTGGCCGACGGGTCCTCGTTCGAGGACGCAATCATGTTTGACAGACTAGGATCCTCCGTTGACTGGGCGAACGAGTCGGAGGACTCGTGGTTGTCCGACTGAGCCTCGGTTTGTTTGCCACGGCTACTGCTCAGGGTCCGTTGAGCGCTGAAGCTTCGACGCGGCGAGTTGTCCCGCGCGATCGTGTCCATGTCTAGACTCCGTCTACCGAACCTCTTGATCGCATCAAAATTGCTGCGACCATAGTCCCCACTCGCGCGAATGGTATTCTCCTGAGGCATCGTAGGCGACATGGGCGAGAGTGTTGCCTTCACAGGCTCACGAAACTTAGGCGAGAGTAGCTGTGAGCTCTCCATCCGGGATGTGTTGATCGATAAAGAACTACGCTTCGGCGATTGCTCCGCCGTCTCGTCGCGGCGCTTCTTAGGCACCCGAAGCGGTCCTGTGCCAGCGGATTCATCGTCGCTATCATTTGAATCGCCCACAAGAAGCTTGAGCAGGCGAATAGCTGCCTCACCCGAGTTGAAGAATGAGAAGAAGTACTCGTCAATGGCAAAAGTCTCATCGTTGTCAATCACGCGAATCTTGACGGTATCGGCGAAGCCCAGGTTATCCATGTTCGTTTCTTCGACATCCATGATGTTGGCAATCGGCAGGGAGATCTTGACCGTGTCACCATCGTTATGCGAGCGAAAGATGACCCGTTGCAGGCTCTTCACCCATTCCTTGGCGCTTGAAGCGCTATCGGCACGGAAGTAGTACGTTCTGTGGTTTGTGGTGACCGAGAAATTGACGCCCTCTTTGGCCTTGTCCGTAATCTCAGCGGATATACCGTATCTGAGGTCAACCTGGCCATGGGGATAGTACAGGTTGGAGGCGTCGTGGTAGTAGGATAGGATATCTCCCTTCAGGCGAAACCAATACCGAGTGTACTTGGACGTACGCTTGCCAGACTTGGCCATGTACCCGTCCTTTGTCACTTTATCCTAGCAGAAAGTTAGTCTGATGCCCTGCTTTCACAAATTGAAAGTCGCTTACAGCCTTCTTCGATAGATACGCCCAAAAGCATATGTGCTTGCTGGTGATGTACATGTATCCATCTACCAAGACACTGAGCAACAGCCAGCAAGGATATTCTGAGTGGGATGGAAACGTCAGTCAGGTTGCGCGAGCGGATATTTGGTTTGAACCAGGACGTACCTCCTATGACCTCTTCCGCCTGGTCAAGCTCGAATATCTCCTTTAAGGCAACTTGCAACTTCGTGGGACCACCGTCTCCCGAGTTGTCGCTGAGCTCGGTTCGTCTAAGATCACTGGATAATCTCTCCAAATCGAAGCTGGGCCTAGCAGACATCTCATCTCTGGCCTCCAAGATCCGGCTCATCACTGGGGCCAGTGTCGGGGTCCCGTTGTCGGACTGGCTCGATTCCGGATCTGAATAGCGCCGCGTGGGCGAGACCGGGTCGTCAGGCGAAGATTCGTCAATCGCTTGTTTCTTAGACTTGGACGATTTGGATGACTTGGACTTGGAGAGCGAGCCCAGACGAGTGAGTTGCGGCAGCGATCGCAAGAGTTTGCCCGAGATACGACGACGATGCTTCTTGTCGCCACCCTTGTCCGAGGAACTTGACTTGTCCGAGGAGCTTTTCTTAAAGATCCGCGAGCGCGACAGAGGATCTACGTGTGGTTCCGTCTGTTTACCCTTATCTTCAGGTTGGCTGCTGCTTCTGCTGGAGTCTTTGACATCTGCGCCGCCTTCATCTTCGTCGTCTTCGTCGCTCGACTGGTCTTCGAATCGGCCGTGGAAGTTGGCAGTGGATCTGGCGGCGCTGAAGACGTCGAATATGGACTGGTTCATATGCATGAACATGCCATTTGGCCGACCGTTAGCCGCAATAATATCTTCCTCGCCGGCATCGTCCGCGTCTCGTAGATGGTTTGGCAGTTCCATGGTTCGGCGTCGGGTGGAATCTTCTCTGTGTTTCTTCTGAAGTTTCTTGCTGGACCTTCGGCGCGCAACATCGGCATCGATATGGGTCGAGGAGCTGATGTCGGGAGGTGAGGGCGTCATGGTTCCGGCGGTCGGGCACCAGCAGCAGCTGGCGTGCCAATCCTTTCTTGCCTGGCTCTTCCAATCCGCGGGGGTATGTGACTGGTTAGGCAGACTCGCGCAAGTTGGGAGGGTGGCTGTGGTCCAGTGACGGTTCGCAGGCGGCTCTGCAGGCAACACGCGGCAGTTTGCAGTGGATCCTCAAGCCAGAGAGTGTACAAAGTATAAATGCGCACAGTTTTCGAAAGCGATGTTCGAAGGCCACTAAGCTGGGTTTGAATATTCCACGGCGAGTCACCGGATGGTGAAGGTTCGGAGCTGGGTGGGCTAGAACCCGAGAGGTCAGGCTATCGACGACTGTAATTTTGGGTAGAGTCAGTACTGTATCAAGTGTCAGATGTTCGTGAGTGGCATCTTGAAGGAGAGAAAGTACGACGTATGACGAGAGTTATCAGAGAATTGGTACGGGAAGAGACGGAGGTAGGTCAGTGTAGGGATGTAGGGGTGTAGGTGATAAGATGCCGTGTGTACTTGATGGAGGGTAAGCGAGTAGGCAGTCAGCTAGGTAACCACTCGAGGCTAGGAGCAGCTGGCGCTGTGTTACATGTAGGTACATACTCTCGCAGGTGATAAGACTCTGGGGTCGGTCAAGCCGTTAGAGAGGAGCTGTGATTTGGGGACGGATGACCTGTTTCGGCCAGGAAAGTGTTGATTGGATGAAAGGTCTAGGGGATGGACGTTGCAGGTGTACAGTACATCGAATGTGCATGACGAACTTGCAGGTACCACCCTCCTGCCCTCACAGCTGTGTAGAGTGCAATACTTACGTTTACCACGATCCCTAGCGGCGATATAGTCGACTCGATGTGCAGTATTTCGAAAGTAGCAAGAACGCTACTTGAAGTGAGGCATCCCAAACCAAAACAGCACGGAAATGAACGAACAGCCTGGAAGAAGCAATTACTTAGTCGACGTAATGATAGATGGACTGAGGCCGAGAGCGGGAGGGACGACAACGACGTGGTGGAACTCAGTGCAATTGAACGGGGCTATTGTTGGGGGGTAAGGCAGCTAGTGACTAGCTTATCGATAAGGACGTCCACTGCCTGAACAAAAAGGTGGGATGAAAGGCGGCACGGCGGACTCGGGTGCGTTCTCTGGCCCGCATATATCGCCGATGGAATCCATTCATGGGGTATGCGTACCTTTCAATTTCGTCAAAGAAGGTCCATTAGATCTAGAAGGCATCTTCCGTGCTATGTAAGGTATGTTGAATAGAGGTGCTCAAAGGGTTTATAGAAGTATGTTTATATCGTGAGCCTCGGGATCTTATAAAGGGGTGATGTTCATGGTTGCTAGGTAGAATGTAAGTGGTAAGTTCGTTGTCTCCATGTAATGACAGGGGCCTAACATCAGGCTCCTACTCTCAACACCTTCCAAAGTGACAAAGCCCAGATACCACATTCACTGAAAGCTACAGACAGTATGCTATATTCTCAGCATAAAAGGAGATTAAGCCATTATTCTCTATTCCCCATACACACATACATTATGTACTAAGGAGCGAATCTTCCAGCCGAGCCAGCTGCTTGAACGAGTGACACTCGTGACGGGGACGCTAACCCAGGATCTTGGTCAGCGCGCATCCAGTTGCATGTGCAAAATATCACATGTAACTTATTTGGGCCATCTGCAAGCGGAAGAAGCGGACCAGTCACCAGCGAGCGACAGATGACTGATTACAAGGAATAATCCTGGTGGCCCAACACGTTCGTTCTAGTGAATAAGGGGAAGAATTGTATTCGAGTCTGATGCGCAGGGGATGCGATTTCTTGGTTGTTTTTAACGTTGCGCCCAAAACCAATACTCTCCAATTGTTGTTCACCTTGCTGGACTGACTGTACGTCATTTTGTCTTTCCAGAGCCGGATTGCGCAAGGGGGGACCCTGAAAATGGCGGCACTAAAACTCGAGGTAAAATATTGGGGGCCCCTAATCTCCAGGCCCCCTGTAACTGGGGTCAAAGAAGCCATGCAGAGGTCTAGACTTTAGGGGAGGTAACACAACAATGCAGCACTTATGTCGACAATATCAACCAGGTAAAAGTGCGCGTAATGCAGAATGCGTATTAACACCGAAGAAAGAGAAGGAGAACTTAGAGGGAGGTTGAGAGTTGCCGCAGATGAGGCCGACGAGTCAACAATCTCTGAAGATAAGGAGAAAGAGGGCCGGGCGGCCGGGCGCCTTTGCTGTAATCCTAAGAACATCCCCTTCCTCATCGGTATACGCTTGGAGCTATCACGATAACCTGGCAGCAGTAGCATAGTGATCCGGAGGGTATGGTTGCGTATAACGATGAACCTGATGTGACTCTGCAACGTACTGCAGATGTTGCAGATTCCAAGTCTTACAGAGCATTCTCATTATGTGCGATATCTTCGTCGTTCATGAACTCTTACATCGCTGCATCCCCACCAGTCTTACCCAAAGCGAATTTGGTCTTCTCGCCATTATCGACAATTACCTCAGTACCTAGGCCTCTCTCGACATCGTCACCCCTCAGCTCGGTGAACCCACCGGCGTCCTCCCAGTCGTACGCGGGCGGGTTGCGCGTGTACTTCTCCTGCACAACCCAGCCGTAGACCCAGGCGACGACGTGCACAACCACGACGTACCAGTACCTCAGCACGAGGCGGCGCCGCACGGGCAGCCCCCTGTAGTCGAGCAGCGCGCTGATGAGCTGCGACGACAGCAGCGTCCCGAAGTTGGACACGAACCCGATCAGCGCGCGCGCCCGGATCCCGAAGTAGTACGTCTGGAAGCTGCCCACGTACTGGTTGAAGTAGGCCGCCCAGAACATCGGCAGACGCGCCAGAGGGCGCGGCACCCGGCGCGCACCGACGTCTCGGCCCGGAGGACGACGCGGAACCCGTCGGCGCGCTGCACCTTCTCGGGCGGCGAGAGCGCGAGGGCCAGGGGCGCCGCGGCGCACTGCAGCGCCACGAACACCAAGTAGACCTCGTACCCGACTTTCCCCTTCGCCCTGGCCGCGGCGTCGTGGTTGAGAGCCAGCACGACGGCGCCGCCCAGCAGGGGGCCGCCCGTCCGGAACCACAGCCAGATGTTCACGTAGGCGCCCCGCTTGCCGGGCTCCAGGTAGCCCAGCGCGACGGCGCCCTCGCTGACCCAGAACAGGCCGGCGCTGACGCCGCAGACCACGGCGCCCACAAGCACGAACCACTCGTTGCCGTACCGGTTGTTCGTGTACAGGCCGGCCGAGTAGATGGGGTAGCCCACGGCGCCCAGGAACAGAGTCCAGGACAGGCCGATGCGGTTCGCGATGGGCGCGCCGAAGAGGCACAGGAAACCCATGATGCCGAAGACCAGCGCGTTGGCGGCGTAGCCTAGATATGGTTCTTGAGCACCTCCGGCCCCCAGCGCATTCATGGCGTTCCACAGCCCCGGGGCCAGAAAGCCCACGCCACCAATGACGAAGGCATTGAACAGAGTTGAGTGATACCAAACGCGCTTTACTGGTGCTTCATCTTCCGTCGGGGGCGTGGTACTTCGGGTTGCGGCCATTGCCGAGGCATCTTTGACCCCCTCTTTAACGCTCGCCATCTTGAAGCCTTGGATATGGGTCTGAGGATGGGATCGCTGGCTTGGTCCTGAACAACTGAGGGACGAAGAGCCGAAAGGTTTATACGTCAAGGGACCATACTATCCATATATGTCCCTATTCGTCCCAGTGGTGTAGCCATCGTCGTTCCATTTTCGGCTTGTGTGCCGGCCCACCTTGATTACGATATTTACACATTCTACTTCAGGACTGGTCGGGGTGCCGTAGCGAAGCGCAAAGATGCAGGTAGCATCGGCTTATAGCCCGATAACAGGAAGATGTTCAGGATCTGGGCGATGGTGTCATGGCCCCTGTGCTTGGTTTCCATAAACGTTATAGGCTTGGGCAGAGGTTCAATGGAACCCCGGTGGGCTTGGGATATTGGCTTTCGGAGGTTCGAGCCGCAACTCAACAAGCTTTACATAATAACTTAGGTACTGTGGTGTTGAAATGTCTTTGAAGGTGAGTTTTAGCTTTAACAGATGAGTGTTAGATTCAAAACTGCAATGCTTCCTTCCATACACGCTTGAGTAAATTCGGCCATCTAAGTTGTGGGCGCTTCTGTTATCATCCTCATGAGACCCTTCGCCAAGAAAACTCGGTAGTCTTGGCCCCCAGATAGACATCAAAGCCGAGACTCCAGCCAATATGGTATCTAGATCACAGGGCCTGTTGTTTCGACACGACGGGTTTCGCTGGATGTCATTGTCGAATTGCTCTTGTAAGTTGTAGTAATATCTGCGTAACACGATAGCGCGAAAGTATACGAAGAAAAGGAAGAAAAAGAGAACCAGGGTGTATGGGCGTATATGGATAATCTCCATGTTCATACGCGGACGTCAGCCAAATGGAAAAGAAGAGAGGTTTGAGTTGAGTGGTGATCCAAGCCTTCCAGACGCCGCCAGTTGAAGGGTCTTCATGCGCCGTGTCGCTGGCTGCGCAAACAGTCTTATTCGCCGGAGACGATAGCCGGACCATCTAAGCCTTCTCCGCAGCAGCTAAGTCCGCGGGGACTCCTGAGGTTCGTGTCCTAGGGGAGGCGGCGGACGATGTTACAAGTACGGCAAGACCAGCGACTGACTCCTTATCGCCCAGAGGGAGACGCGGTAGGTATCTATGAGACTAGTAGTCTGAGCTTGCTCGCCTTCATGGCACAGACCGGGGAGGAAGACATGGAAGTACGAGGCCTCAGCATCTCTCAAGAAGACACTGCCGTGTACAGCAAGACCAACATATTGGTTATCATCCGCGAGGAGCCCCTGTGACTCGAAAGATACCGCGCCGACCCCGAGGATGATGCTACAGATGCCTTCCAGATTAGCAAAGTGGCCGAATGGCATACGTACGGTGATGTCGAAGGCGTGACCTTGGTGGAGGGCCCTACATGCTCTCAAGGTTTTGTCCTGGTCATCCAGCAAGGAGTCAGTGCCTACAGCGTTCATCGCAGAGCTGCTCCCCACGAGTCCATGGAAAAGTTCACTGTCGCCGGGAACTTCAACAGAGGTGTAGATGCTGTAAGCAACACCGACGGTATTGCTGCCGTGGGAACTGCAGCTGGGTATGGACGTCCCTATGCGTTGGTCGTAGTTCATGATGATGCCAACGGACTATCCGAAGGAGGCACCAGCGACGATACGGGTTTCAAGCTTCAAAGACGTGCTGAGATGACTTACTGGAGGAAGTTGACACGGACTAGGACCCAAGAAGACAGTAGCACACATGCGTATCCAAGAAAAGTGCGGTATTCTTGAATTGTTTTTGTAAGATAAGTAGGCGGATTGAGTAATGAGTTCCTGGAGTCTGAGCAAACAAACTCATGATACGAGACCTACGTTTTGATCAACTTACCCTTTTCTTGTTGCTGGCATGGTAGAACTCCCCTGGAGAAAGTTGATGATAGCTAGCAAGCCAGTCAAATGTTCAAAGGTTGCTGAGATTTAGGCCAAACCGATCGGTAAACCCTACATACCCAAGCATCTTGGTAGACATATCACGAAACATTCAAGACGCACAGTATGCAGTAGAGCCCTGCTGAACATCTTGCATCACACACAAATCACCAATCCCACAGACAGGCCAGATGTCAAGACCAACCTGACCTGACCCGAAGATCAGGTAGGTCGGCCCAACCGCAGAAGCTGGCCAGCAAGGGCGCAGCTTCACAGTGCCAGATCAAGATAGAAATCTCTGATCGGCGCAATCCAACCTGTCGCAGTACAAGAAGCAAGCGATGGTCCCGGATTGTCTTTGTGGAAAAGTAGGCTTTTATTCATCTCTTGTGAAAACCTTTTGCCTTTTCCATATGAGATCAGCAGATGCCAACGATCTATGTCGTACCGTTCCGTGTCGTCCAATTCGTATCGTAAGCGACGATCATGCTCAATGCGGAAAACTGTTGCCGTCGAGTCGAACCAAGCAATAAACCCAACCAGCCGTAACACCCGTTTTTGTTGTTGGTATCATCAAACGCCCATAATGTCATATGGCAAGTCGCTTATGCGACGAGCTCAACAACACCACCGGCCTCGGTGATCTTCTTCTCAGCCAGGCGGCTGACCCAGCGAGCGCGGACGACGATGGGGACCTCGGGGAGGCGGCCCTTTCCGAGAACCTTGGAGTAGCCGAGGGGAAGCAGGTCGATGACAGGGACAGTGTCCTTCTTCTCGCCCTTGAGGTAGGCCTCACGGGTCTCCTCGGGAACCAGGCTCCAGAGCTTGTCGAGCTGTAGGTTGGAAGGTCAGAGGCATGTTCGAATTGTGCGCAAGGTGGGCGATTGAAATACGTACGTTGACAATGGGCTTGAAGAAGTGGTTTTGCTGCTTGTGGAAGTATCGCATACCGACCTTTCCGAAGTAACCGGGATGGTACTTGTCGATGTTGGTTCGGCTTGAATTGACATTAGCATGCGTGCTGAAAATTGCGACAGCAAAAGTGTTCAATCCAACTTACTGGTGATGTTGACCACCGGCCATACCACGACCACCGGGATGCTTTCTGTGCTTGCCGACACGACCCTTACCGGCCGAGACGTGGCCGCGGTGCTTTCTGGTCTTGCTGAGTCTGGTAGGCATCTTGGCGGTTTGCTGTGATGTTAGTTGTCGAGCAGACCGAGAGATTGGGCGGAGCGATCGAGTAGTTAAAATCAAAACTCTCGATCCAGGGAATCAGCCGCGCACAGAGGTGAAAAAAAAAGCTGTGGGAGGCTAAGCAAGGGTGGATTTGGGGTTAGTGTCAATTGAGGGCACAAAACCCCTCAGCCATTTGTGGCTTACTCTCGTATCTTATCAGACTTATCAGATACTGCACAGCCATCATCCATATGCCACACATTGAGCAACACCACTTTCCACCATGCCACCTGCCTGTGTCTGACAGCTTCAGGTCATCTCAAAGCAACCACCACCGCCAGAAGATGCTGTTAATGTCTTGCTGTCGGGCCTCTGGAGCCGCTCTGATGTTTAATTCAAGAAGACGTTCATTTCCATGATCTCGATACATAGTATCCCAAACTGTGGTCTGTTTGCTTTTCATTCTCCGAGTAAGGAAGGTTTTCTTTATGCGCCCGCAGTACCTACCTCTGCAGAGGACTGAGTTCAATGCTTGCTTGACCCATCTACAAGCTTGGGTATTTTGTACTTCTTCCATCCCGATTCGCGTGTCTGGTGATGCGCGATGCAGATATCGCCAGAATAAATTATAGTCCCGCAATTTGAATGCATTTGCCTCAATCCGATTCCTTTCAAGCGTTTTTATTTTCTTCAGTCGATTCTGTCGTGAGTTGAGCTGAGTTCAGCAGAGAATATATCTATCCGAACCAACAAAGCCTTCGTATCACCAACACGGATTGCACAGCACAGTAGCAGCGCTCTTTGAAGATTGTCCTTAGGCGCGCCGGCAATCCTCCATACACCAGCGCCAACTGTATGCTCTATCATTGTCGATTACCAAGTATGGCCGGCGTTCCGAAGATCTGGACCTTGAACTTGATCAGGTCACAGATGGTATCAAGCAGGTCGATTTTCATCATCCCTATACCCCTTACGATGTACAAGAGCAGTTTATGCGATCCGTTTACGATGTTCTCGATATCGGGGATGGCCATGTGGGAATCCTCGAGAGTCCCACTGGAACAGTAGGTTTGACTGACAACATGAGCCATGAACTTCATCGAAGTCGCTAACGGAAAACAGGGCAAATCCCTCTCCCTTATCTGCGCCGCTTTGACCTGGCTGCGCAACCACAAACAAGCCAAGTTTGAGAGTTCCGTTGAGGATGCCGCCCGGGAGTTCAAGGACGAGCCCGACTGGGTTGTTGAGCAAATGCTCCGGCGAAAGCGAGATGAAGTAATCAAGAAATGGGAGGAGCGGGAAGCTCGCTTAGAAAGCGTGCGAGCGCGCGAGAAGGCCATGGAGATCCGCACCACCAAGAGGCGCCGGCTGAATGAGCGTGCGACGGGCCCTGACGCGGACCATGAGCCCGATGAGGACGAGTGGCTGCTCGATGAGAGGGATGAGGACGGGTCGCAAGGTGGCGAGACTTCCAATTACAGTAAAGATACCAGAGCTCTCATGGAAAAGCTCGGTATGATGCCAAAACGAGATGCGGAGGAAGAAGACGACGGCGCCGATCAAGAACTTAAGGTAGTCCCTATGTGCGATGACCGGTTGAAGTTCAAAGGGGCCATACTGACTTTGGCCATAGATTTACTACACCTCGAGGACCCATTCACAGCTGACGCAGTTCATTGCCGAACTCCGCCGCCCTACATTTCCCCCTTCAATCCCAGAAGCCATGCTAGCTAAGGGCAGTGCCTCAGAGCCAGAAGCCGTCAAGCATGTCCCTCTATCATCTCGCCAGCGACTCTGCATAAATCCTGCCGTGTCTCGCCTGGGTTCCGTCCAAGCCATCAACGATCGGTGCAGTGAGCTGCAGCAATCAAACTCCAAGTCAAAGTGTCAATTCGTGCCCAATCCCGACAAGCTCGCCCAGACTCATCAGTTCCGAGATCACGCTCTCGCCGCTATTCCCGACATCGAGGACCTATTCGATCTCGGCAAGAAGCTGTCGATATGTCCGTACTATGCCTCCAGGACGGCCATCCCGGGCGCCGAAATCATCACGCTGCCCTACCCGCTGCTGCTGCAGAAGACGGCCAGGGATGCGCTGGGAATCAAGCTCGAGGGCAATGTCGTGATCATCGACGAGGCGCACAACATCATGGACGCCGTAGCCAACGTGTATGCTTCCGAGATCAGCTTGAGTGAGCTGAGGCGCGCGAGACAGATGCTTGGTGTGTATGTCAAGAAGTTTAGCAAGAAGCTCAAGGGCGAGAATCGAGTCATGGTCGCCCAGGTGGCAAGGGTAATCGATGGCCTGAGTGATTGGCTCGATGGTGCACTGAAGCTCAAGGTATGTAGATGCGAGGATACAATTATGTTTTTGATATGCGAAAGCTCACGTAGATGCAGGGCGACCAAGGGATTGTCGACTCCAACAATCTCCTCAAGTCTAAAGGGGCTGACCAGATCAATCTGTTCAAGCTAATCCAATACGTCCAGGAGTCGAAATTGGCTTATAAGATCGAAGGTTACGTTGTCCATACCGAACAGGATCCCAAGAATCCTTCATCGCGCTCCTCGTCGTCGCCAGTTCTCCACACTCTTGTTTCTTTCTTGGTCTCCCTGACCAACCTGAGCACGGAGGGGCGCATCTTCTACAACAAAACCTCTACCAAAGATCATCAACCCGACATCAAGCTCTCCTACCTCCTGCTCTCGCCCACGCACGCCTTCTCCTCCATCGCCTCGGCCGCGCGCGCCGTCATCCTCGCCGGCGGCACCATGTCGCCCTTTGACGACTACACGGCGCACCTTTTCCCGAATCTGGCGCTATCCAAGGTCACGACGCTGAGCTGCGGCCACGTCATCCCGCCCTCCAGCCTCTGCGTCTGGACCCTGGCAAGCGCCCGCCCCGGGCTGGACTTCGAGTTCAGCTTCCAGAAGCGCAGCGACCGGCGCATGGTCCACGAGCTGGGCATCGCCATCCTCAACATCTGCACCGCCGTGCCGGACGGCGTCGTCGTCTTCTTCCCCAGCTACGGATATCTGGAAGAGGTGGTCGCCGTGTGGGGTAGCGGCGCGGACTCGGCACAACCACAGCAGCAGAATAAGACGGCGCCGCCATCAGTCTGGTCCCGGCTCCAGTCCAAGAAGGCGGTATTCCGCGAGAGCAAGGGCGGGTCCAGCGACGACGTCTTGGCCCAGTACAGCGAAGCCATCCTGGGCAGCGGCGGCAGTGATCCCTCCAAGTCGGCTTCTCAACAACCCCAGGCCAGCAGGGGTGCGCTGCTATTGAGCGTGGTCGGGGGCAAGATGAGCGAAGGCATCAACTTCTCCGACCGCTTGGGCCGCTGCGTCGTCATCGTGGGCCTGCCGTACCCCAACATCAACTCGCCCGACTGGAAGGCGCGCATCGAGTACATCGAGACGACCACCACGAGCCGCCTGCTCGCCGCCACGAACGACGACGAGTCTTCTTCTGCTTCTGCTTCTGGGCAAAAGCTGCCGCCGCCCACGCCTACAATGTCCAAGGCCGACGCGACGGCCAAGGCCAAGGACGCGGCCCGCGACTTCTACGAAAACGCCTGCATGCGCGCCGTCAACCAGAGCATCGGGCGCGCCATCCGGCACAAGGGCGACTACGCGGCCATCGTGCTGCTGGACCGCCGCTTCGGCGCCGACCGCATCCGGCGCAAGCTGCCCGGCTGGATCCGGGGCGGCATGGCCGAGGGGAGTGAGGCGGGCAGCCTGGGCCAGCTCATGGGGAAATTAAACGGCTTCTTCCGCGAGAAGAAGAAATCGGAGTTGCATACATAATGAGCTTGGAGGAGGGGGGTCATTATCTACTTTAGGCAAGACTTACTCTCGCCGTGGGATCTACCAGTCGCAGCAGGACTGCAAACTCTAGTCGAGGGGTTTCCCACTCCCCAAGCCCGTTCGAGCCAGACATGTATGCATTCAGGCGAAGCGATCGCCAGTCTGGGGAGTTTTACACCGCAGTTCCACAGGCCAAATCCTCGGACCAGCGAGTCAGGTCATCGATACACCTAAGCAAGTTATTACATTCTGTAGTTAGCGAAGACACCCGAAGCACGATTATCTTGAACTGGGCATGGTTGTCTAGTCTCGTGTCGTCTTTCCCACACTCAATCAGCCCAATCTTATCGACCCATAAAAGCCATGCACATCATCAGCTGATCGCAAACGAACGCGCAAAGTACCCGGTACCGAGCAGATAAGAACATTGTGCTGCGCCGCTCGCTAATCGAGATCCAAATGCCGACCCGGGGTGGTTCCCATGGATTCCTGGCCGACCGCACCCAAATTCAAATTGTCCACGTTTCTAATGCACGGTGGCCCATCCCAATGCAACGCGGCCATTTCCGTCTTATTGGGATTCCCTTGCTCTGCTATTCATGTTCTTTACCCCTGCCCTTCGCTTAACGTGGCGAAGGCGGCACAGGACGACTCTCGTAATATACAACCGCATACCGTCGCAACTGTCACTTTTGTCCGCGAGCTGATCTCGATACGACATAAGTTTCAACACATAGAGCAAATATGTGAGACTATCATCCTGCATATAAGCGCGCCCATCAGTTTCCATGTTGGTGAAGCGTCTCAGGTGAAGAACGTTGCATTGGGCTTCGGCCCTTACTTCTTTCTTTTCTTCTTTTCGTATCTTGTCGTACTACAATTCCTGTAATCGTATCTATGCATCTGTCAGGTAGAGCTTAATATCCACCCAACCATGTGCCATTACGTAAAGCAGGGTATCCTTGGCGACTCGAACAGCTGCCTAGCCAGGTCAAGCGAAATTCCCTTATTCTTCTCGTGTTTCTCCTGTTCTAGTGATTAGATTACTTAAATCGGGTCCGGACAGCGGCAGCTACTTGTACCACTCGTCATACAGCGGTTTCCAACGACCGGTTTTAGGTCGTGTTGAGGACGGGCTGACTTCCCTCGGGAATACTTGCTACTTACAATAAATACTACATGACACCAATAGCACGTCGCCGTTGGACCCAAGTAAATGAAAACACGGTAAATAGGTATTTAGCTCTATAAGGGCATCGTAGTAACGATACTGGAGACAATATCGAAACAAAGAAATAAGCTGGGAGGTTAAGAAATATCGAATGTAACCCTAGATACTACGTGTTCGTTGCTGTTCTACTTCGCAAAGGAGGCCTTGGTACATCTCAGCCCTTCAACACGATGCGTACGGCCAAGCAAAAAGAGTGTTTCTCTTGCAGCTAGAAGCTGTTTTCAATCTCACAAAGTGGAGGAGACTCGGAGAGGTATATCTTTGCTTTATTGTTTTGTCCTAACAATCCGTTTTCCTCGTTAATGGTATCCATACTTTATGTCTCGGTTGGGGGAGAGGAGAACCGCAGTTCATCGATGTAAGTATATACACTCACACACAGTCAAGGTAGGGTATACTCGGTGAATAGTCAATCATCGATTTGAGCCTGGCTCCGTGTTTGTTTTCTATCATGATTGTTCCGCGCACCTAATAGTGCCCAGTTGTCATCGGGCCGCTGCCGGAACCTACCGAGAAGGAGAGGGCTTGCTTCGGCAAACCCAAATACCCCCATACCGAGTGACAAACTTTGTAAGTACATCATCCATGCTTGCATGAATCCGGTGAGTGTGTCAGAAAATATCTGTTTGCTCAGGCGGCCGCAGGCACCAGGACCTGGTGTTCTGGCATAGGGCTCGTTGTCGAGTTCCGGGAACTGTCAGCGTGCCCAGGAACTGCATATATGTATATGTATGTCGGTCCTTGAAGTTTAGGAATAGCGGGCGGATCTGTTTCCCAGTACGGAAGTACACCACATACATAGACGTATAAATTGTGAGAGATGCTTCCCGGATGCTGGGGAAGTCCGCTCCTCGATATTTACTAACCTCTTTGGGGGAGAAAAATGTCCTATATTTATAGCCACATAGAGAGATAGCAAGCCAGTAACGGTCTTTATAAATTAGAAGTTTCCTTGTATATTCTTCCCTAGTCTCAACTGTTTGTGGCCCTTGATATATCTGTTGCTATATTCGGCTTTGATTATCATTGAGATCCCGTACCAAACTATATTATAGTAACTCTCAGGCCCCTTTTAAGCTACCATACTGCTGCATCCCCCGTTCTCCCCCACACTGACGGCCCGAGAACCCGGCATCTTTGCTTCCTAGAGATACGCTCATCCTATTCGACGATATGTTTTTCTTTCGGGATTCCAAGACGCTGCTCTACTCCGGACTTTTGCATCGCCTACGCAAAAGCTTCCGAATCACAGGCCGGGAACAACCATATCAACCGGTAGACCAACAACAGCTCGAGCCGGAGAAGAAACTCGGGGCTCTGCTCCGGCCCATTTTCAAGTCTATGCTCGAGGGAATCGACTACCAAGGGGCTCCCAAGATCCACGACCAGGAGAAGAAGCAGGCGGTGTTGGACGCCATGCACCAGAAGGTGGCCAGCTACGGCATGACGCTGGACGACCCGTTGACGGCCAAGGGCTTCCGGCTGGGGTTCTCCGAGGCAGCGGTACGTTGTATTTGTTTGCTTTCTGCAGTTGGCCGATCTTAGCCCCTTCCTTTTGTGGTACGGAAAGGCTGTATCGAAGAAGTGGCATGTTGACAACTCTGTAGCTCGCGTATCCCGACCACTCGGTTGCGGTGCAAACGTACATTGCCATCTTCACCTGGCTCGTCGTGCAAATCGACGATATCACCCCCAGCATCAAAGCTGAAGTAAGTTGCCAGATTCCTCTTGAGCGGTGAGCCCCCTTGTAGTCCGACAATATTGACGCCGCGAATTTGGTCGTTGAAGAAATGACCACATCCCCTTGCGTCCATTTTCATGATAGTTACTGACATCAAATGACAGGTGGAGCAGTTCCAACAGCGCTTTCTCCGAGGAGAGGACAGCCGTTGCCCATCCTGCGCGGATTGGCCGCCATTTTTCGGGAGGCGTATGACCATTGGGACCCGATCCTAGCAAACCTCCTGGTCAAGTCGGTGAGTTCCCCCGCCCCATGCATGCCAGGTTCGGCCCGGCCTGAGAGCCTCGTCGTATTGGCACGCCTTCCCCTCAGCACACAAACATAGCCCAAACGAGCCAGTCACCACCACCAGTCTTGTTAGTTTTCAGTGGGCGTTTTCTGATAGCCGCCAAAGACGCGGGGCTAATGCAACACGCGTTCACACAATAATTAGGGGCTTGATTTCGTGACGGCCAATCTGCTGGACGCGGAGGAAGGGTTCCGCCGCATGCAGGTCACAGAGGCGGGCGTGAGCTTCCCCTACTACTTCCGCCACATGTCGGGCATCACCGAGGCCTACGCCATCTTCACGTATCCCAGCGCGCAGTACCCGGACCTGAGCCAGTTCCTCGAGGCCATCCCCGACATTGCCCTCTTCATCAACATCAACAACGATGTGCTTTCGTAAGTAGTAGTCGGTGACCTGACCTGAAACCCCCACACGCCATCGTTATCATCATCATATCATATCATCCAACTGGGGAAAGATCACGCGAGTGGCGGTAGACTAACACACGCCACACAAACAGTTTCTACAAGGAAGAGGTCGCTGGCGAAACCACCAACTATATCCACAACCGGGCCCGGTGCGAGCAGAAGGACCCCCTAGCGGTGGTCAGGGACGTCCAGCAGGAGGTGGTGGCCTGCGTCCAGCGCGTCAACGCCATCCTCGAGGGTCGCGTGCCGTATCTGCAGGCCTGGAAGATCCACATGACGGGCCATATTGCCATGCACACGGTGAACCCGAGATACCGGTTGTCTGAGCTGGGCTTGGGCGAGGAGCACCCCTTGCAATGAACAACATGATCGCGATCGCTTGCTTGCTTGCTTATGATTAGGATTGAACTAGTGAAGAATAAGGGAGAAGAAGGGGGTTAGTAGGCTGTGCTGGCTGGCCCGAGCTGAACTCAGGGTTCTCGTTGGAGCTACTAATGCGCCCCCTAGGGCTCTGGGGTGAGGATGAGGATGATGTGATTACGAGTCTGGCTCTTAAATTGGGATCATGTGTACGGCGTATCAAGGAGGGAAACGTGCGGTTTCCCGAACATGACCGATGATAATACTGATAAGTAATAAATGAGAACTGACGGTTCAAAGGATATGCGAGGAAAAGCCGCCCTTGGGTGATGGTTGCATAGTTGGGAAACCGTTGGACGGAGCGGACTCCGCCTCCGCTCCTCGACGTTGCACGTTGCACGTTATACTTGTACGATGCACACAGTTAGGTTAGCGCAATCCCACGTAAATTGGCACAGACAGTGGACAGCCGTGACGAGATTCGTTTGTTTCACACCGCCTTTCGGTGCGACCATGACCTTTCGGGAGAAGCCGACATGGGCCTAGTAGTGTAGGAACCCTTGAAGCCATCCCAGTCCGGTGACCTGGCAGACTTACAAAGTCCACATCAGGAAAGGATCTTCGGCAGACGGTGCTGGACGTGCCCATTTTAGTCCTTCTTTTTTTCTGAAGAACTTTTTACCCTTGTGCTCTCTTTTTCCAAACGCCGAACAACAATCCTGAATAACCCCCGTCCTTCCTGGCCCATGCTCGCGCCGGTGTGGAAACGCTAGGCGAGGAAAACGCGCGCTGGCGCGAAACTGTTTCCACGCCTTTCCCGGTTTGGACGAAATGAAAAGTAGACCCCTTCCATGGAGCTTCTGGAAGGATTCTCGAATGCCGAAACCACACGCAGATCGAGGAAGAAAAAAAAAATTGGGATGCTGGAATACTGGGTACGGAGCGAGATGACACTTTTCTCCAGTCGGTCTGCCCGGTAGGTCGGTCGACGGCAAGCGGTACATACCGTACATACACGTGTGTATGTAAGTACAACAGTAGATAGGGGAGCCGCAACCCCCGCTTTCGTGTCAAAATGTCGCCAAGAGGAGACATCGGAGCAAGCAATCGACAGGCAACAGGGTTCTTTTCTACATACATTCACCTGCAGAAGAGCACACAGACATTGGCAGGCATCAGCTTGTATCTTGTTTGCTTCGCATCCGAGCCACCCACTGGCAAACAAACCAGCTCGGAGATTTGACCAAGTTTGTGTGTTCTCTCTCTGCAAGCATACCTGATAAGGTTTGCTCGCTATAGACATGCCAGCCTGACTCGGTCCTATTACCCATTATCACCCTAGGATATACCCACGGCAGCAAATAGGTGTTGTTGTAGGCTCTCTCTGCCCCTCCGCATCCTTTCAAAAGAAAAACCCAATTAACATGATCTGCACAGTATCAGTCAGCATCAGTCAGGATTGGGGCCTGACCAGCATGGAGTATAGTGCGTCGACCCCATCATTTTCACCCCATGGCTAGGCTAGCTAGTATGTATGTAAAGAGGGACCCCCTCTATTATTCGCTGTCATGTCGTGTCAGAACTCAGAAAACGCAAGTACCAGTCAGCCAGCAAGGGTGAGTGAGGGAAGAAGGGCTCGTAACAGCGAGAGAAATCCAACACCAACGAAAGAGCCCTTGTCCGGGCCCCAATGATAACCGTCGTGGTACACGTAAATCAAGGCAAATGGACCCTGAGCAAAAAAGAAATGGGATTTCATTTCTTTTAAACTCATTTTGCGTTGGAATGGGGGAGGGCTACGATCTTATTGAGTTCCCTAAAACTAGGCTGTCCCAAACGCAACCATGAATCTACTATTACTGCTATTCTCACGACATCATCATCATCCCGCCCCCACCATAGCAACTGCCGACGACGAAAGGGACAGCAAAGGCAGCACACCAGCATCAATAATAGCCAATTTCGACACTTGAACACCCAACTTAAGAAGACGACGATAAGGGACTGAACTAGGAAAACAACGGACAGAGAAGGACAAAAGAGGGAGAACCAGACGACGACGACAAAGAGAAACCGCAGCTGTGGCACCACCCCCCAACACCACCGTAATGGCGACGGGCACCATCAAGTACCGCAAACTGAACCGCGCCAAGAACGAGATCCGGCTGCTGGAGCTGCTGCCGGCGACCGACGCCACCGCGCCCGTCGTGTGCCGCCTCGTCACGACGCCGCTGACGGACGACCTCGAGTACCTGGCCCTGTCGTCGCTGTACGGCGACCACAACGACTGCTCGCGCATCGTCGTCGACGACCGCCCGGTCCTCATCACGACGCACCTCGCCCAGGCCCTCAAGCACGTCCGCACCGTCTTCTTCCCCAGCCTGATCCGCCGCCAGCAGGAGCAGCAGAAGCAAAAGCAGCAGCAGCAGCGGTCCCGGCAACAGTCCGGGGCCACGGGGGGCCCGATCATCGGGGGCGGCAGTGGGAGCCATGACCGTCCGCGCGCGCCCCGGTGGCTTCTGAGTTTGCTCAAGGGCGTCAACTCGATCCTGCCCAACAGCCCCGAGGAGGAGGAAAGGACCCCGCTCCGGATCTGGGTCGACGTGCTCTGCATCAACCAGGCGGACGAGGCGAGAAGTCGCGGCAGCGGTCCGGCATCGCGGCCATCTACGGCTCGGCCAAGATGGTGATCGGGTGGGTCGGCCTAAGATCCCGCAGACGGACGCGGGGCTCGCGGCCATGCACGAGATCCACAGCGCGATGCCGCGGCACTGGGGCGACCCGGATGACGAAGCGAAGCACCCGGAGGACTACTCGCCTCAGCACCGCTGGACGCGGTCCGTCACGCACATCTGGGCCGAGCGCGAGTCCGACGGCGCGCCCGCCTTCTCGCTCGACCACTGGGTCGGCGCCGCCGACTTCATGCACCGGCCCTACTTCCAGCGCCGCTGGATCCTCGAGGAGATCGCGCTGGCGCGCTACCCGACTTTCCTGATCGGCGACGCCATCGTCTCCTGGAAGCTGATCCTGCGCATGAACAAGTTCATGGAGGAGTTCAAGGAGAAGGAGTCCGAGATCTTCCCCGTGCACCTGCGCTCGGCGATTGCCGAGATGCCGCTGGGGTCGATACATGCGCTTTTGGGTGAGTTTTTCTCATCCTTCTTTCTCTCTGTCTTAATCAGTTCCTCAATTGAATAACCATGAACCTCGTAGATGAGTTCGCAAAGCGCAGGAAGTCAGAGAAAGCCGAGTCGCTGGACACAACGCGGACGTCGGAGCGCACAAAGTACACAAACTCACTGGCCTCCAAGCACGACTCCATACAGGATGTCCCCAGCGCTGAGCACGAGAATTGAAGAAGAAAGAAGAAGAAAAAAAAAAAAAAAAGGAGACGGAAAGGAAACTCACCTACATGCATGATATAATGTTTATTCCCTTTGTTCATCTCTTTTGTTTACAGTATAGACTTGGGTATACCACGTCGGGGCGAGCCATGGCGCTGAGCCGGAGTGGGTGACGAAGAAAAGAGCGAGCATGATCTGGAAATCACGGGAGTCAAGCGAAGGGAGGGAGGCATTCCACCACGGAGATGGCGTAACACGGGATCATAGACCAATTTTAATGACACGAAGTCGAAGGGGGAAAGAAGCAGAGGAGGAAATAAACAATTAAGAATGATCATGGTCTCATTAAAACATCTATGTTGTGGTTGTTATTGTTACATAGTTGCTGATAGATGGAGTCATTGATCGAGACTTAAATGACAGCCATATGCACCTGCAGGCTGCTCTGCGTCTCGAACCGCACCGCGGCGCCGGGCGCGACGTAGAAGATGTACCCGCTCTTGAGCGGGAACTCCCTGCCCTCGGCCTTGAGCGTGCCCTCACCCCCGGTGACAATCATGACCCCGGGCCCGTCGACGGGCGCGAGCTCGTCCGCGTCGCCCGCCTTGGCGAGGTCCGTCTTGAGCATGTTGAACTCGCTCATGGGCGGGGCGTAGATGACCGTCTTGCCCGTCTGGCTCTTTTCGTATTTGCTCGAGGGCAGGTACACGTCGTCGCGGCTGTGCGCCTTGAACGTCAGCGTGTCGGCGAACAGGTCGGCGCTGTTGCGGTCCGCGGGCGGGCAGAAGCCCGTGTTCAGCACGTTGTTGCTGCGCGCCATGCACTCGACGATGTCGCCCGACAGGTAGGCGTGGATGCCGTCGGCCGGGATGTAGATGGCGTCGCCGGCCTCGAACGTCAAAAAGTTCATGCACAGCAGCGCCACCAGGCTGCCCGCGTCCTCGGGCCCGTACTGGTCCTGCAGGCGCGGCAGCATGTCGACAACGTAGCCCGCGTCGCCGAACTGGCTCTTGTCGATGGCGGCCAGCTGCTTCTGCACCTGCTTGACCGTATCCAGGCTGCTCTTCAGCAGGCTGCGCGTCACCTCCCGCAGCGTCTTGTCGGTCCACTGCGTCGTGCCGTCGGGCACGAACTGCTGCAGGGGCTTGAGCCTGAACAGGGGCTCGATCTGCGCCAGCGGCTTGAAGCCGGCGAAGACCTCGAACTTGCCCAGGGCCACGGCGATCTCGGGCTTGTGGTTCGGGTCCGTGAAGCTCTCGGGGTCCTTCGCGTGCAGCTTTTCCGACAGCTCCTTGTTGGGATGGATCTGCAGCGGCAGGGCTTTGGTGATGGAGAGGATTTTGGGCAGGAAGGGCAGTTGGGCATCAAACTTGTCCACGACCTTCTTTCCTAACAGCTGCTCCTTGTTCTTCGCCAGCACGTCCTTCAGCTCCTCGCCCGTTTCCAATTGGCGGGCGGGGAAGTCCGGGTAGTCGCCGAACCACATCTCGGAGTAGTTCTTGTCATCCTCAATCTTGAAGTCGAGGCCGGGCGTCTGGGCGCATAGTTGGGCGGCTAATGACTGCTTGCCCTTCTTCCCCAGGATAGTTGTTGCAGGTGCCGCTAAGCTGGAATACTGATGACGGCGCCATGGTGTATGGTTTGTGTTGGCGTCTTTCGTTCTTCTTGTTCCTTGTTCCTTGGTAGAATCTTACAGGTTGGTTGGCGTATGATTCAGATTGAAGTGGTTGATTATATTTCCGAAAGAGACTGATTGTTACAAGACCGACTATGAAAAGAACTGAGACTTCTTAAAGGAATTGCCAACGACACCAACAAAACCCGTACATGCTGTTTTTCTAGGTGTAGTCTCATGGCAAACGTTGCTTCCACATGTGAACATTGTATGTCGTCATCAACGTCATCGCCGCTCAGATCCCACATTATCGGATCCAATGGTTTGTGGGCATACAGTACGTACCCCTGAAACTGCATACGACCCAGGCTCGCATATATGCACTTTGGGGCTCATGGGTGGGTCACCTGTCTGCCACCAAAACTTCACCAAAAAGCTCCCGATCCGCCCGACATGACCCACTTTTCCACCATCTGGGTCGACCAGTCCCCCAAACGACGATTTGGTAGGGAAATACACACGAAATATGGGCCTCAACCCCCTGCTAGCGGTACCGTAACCCCCTGTCAAGGCCCCTGAAAGTGCATCTTTTCAAAAGTCATATGCAGTATGCACTTTATGCACTTTCCTACCAAAAAGTGAGTCGCGCTCGAAAAAATATGCACTTACACCCATATATGCACTTTCCCCCGTATGCAGTTTCAGGGGTAGATACTGTATCTCGGACAAGAAGAACAGTGGGGGAACATGCTGCAAAGTGAAGTCGTTCATTTAGAAGTTATTCAACAGGTTGCATCAATTGCCGGATAGGGTGCTCCGGATGGTCCTCCAAGACTCCTTCTTAAGATCTTCACCAAGCCCAACTGCCAAATTGTGTTGGAAGTCAGAGGCACATCAGTTTGCTTGCACTCAGTACTGTAGCTCTCCCGTCGCATGGTTCAGTCGGTCGCATGTTCTCCAAGTACGCTAAGCTCAATGCTGTTCGCGCCCACTGAACGCCCCATCGCTTCAAGTGAGGCTGAATTGAATGGAACGCTGCATCGACCAGGGACACGATCATCGTCGTTCGTTACTAGAACCCCCAATAGGGCATACCTGGGTCGTTTAGAAGGACCAAACCAGAGTTGAGCTTCGAAGAAAGACGGACTGGCGGGAAACCAAGTGTACCAGTGGCACCTGCTTCAGCAAAGACATGCAGTGTCTTGGCACGTCAGTCTTCTGGTCAGTCTGCCGCATGTCTCGCCCTCCACATCCCTCCTGTTGTAGTCCCTCAGCCCCTCCAACCCACCCAAATCGAGATGCACTAGAACAGCTTGTAGCGGTTGAGCCGCTCGGTTTTAGTTGAAAATGTCGCCTGTAGTTCCTCCTTAGAGCCATGTCGGACGCACATATCTCGCTATTCAACTGACGACAGTTCCAGGGCTCTGGTACAACCGCCGCCATGGCGTGCTGCCAACCACGCCATTGACGTCACTCATGTCCCTCATCGCAGCTGAACACACAAAGACTGTCATTGACTCGGATCTGCAGGAGCTGAAAGAATGCGGGCTGGTATGACAGAATAATTGGAAATCCAGTTACGAAACACGATTTCCTTAAGTCACGCACATAGTAATTAATTAATCAAATTCTTGTACCACCGGATCGCCCACTCTTCATCACCCGTAATTCTCTTTTGTCGGAATCGAGACAGACGATTTGATACCAGAAATGGCATCACCTACTGCGGATAAGGGTCCCGAAGGGATCCCGAGCAAACTTTTGGCGAACAGGTAAACGACACCTTCGACGCCATAAAGGAGTTTCTGCCCATTCCCGCAGATACCGAGCCGGTGACGGACCCATACAACCACGATGTCTCCAATAGCATGGCCGAAGAGCCGACATTGTCGCATGCGCTCGCGCTAGACGACCACGAGGAGAAGGGTAGGGCGCAGCAGGATCATTTCGAGGAGGACGTGCTGGATCTGGGCTGGAACGAGAAGAAGGAACGCATCGCCGCGCCCTTGGTCGGCGGGCTAGGCAACGAGGATTTATGGCTGCTGGTCCGCCGGTTCAATAAGGTTCGTCTCAAGAAGAAGAATGACGTGAGGGCGGCGCTGCGGGCCGAGCCGAGAAAAGTGAAGCCCTGTCCTTACAATACTTCAAATTTTCTTTCTCTTCATGTAAGTATGTACGTAAAGGGGGCCGAGAACTGACAAACACGACTCTCTATTATAGCAACTATACCATGTCAAAGAATCGACCAAGGCCGTGCCTGGGAACCTGGATCTCAACATCGCCGACGAGGAGGAGTTCTCTCCCGACAAGCTGCGGGCGCAGATTGAGCGCCTGTACACGGAGGTCATTGTCAATCTAGTCAACGTGGTCAAGCATATCGCGCGTTTACGATCGTGGCGAGAAACAAGGCGCACAACTGCCTTCTGTGTGGTGAGTTCAAAGAAAAAGCGATGCGCGTGTCGCCTGCCTCTCTCGTGCTCGGTTGCCTGACCCGTCATACAGGCGTATTTCGTCGCATGGCTCTTCGACTTCGTCGTGCCCCTGCTGTCCGTCACCATCATCACGCTCATCGCCTACCCGCCCGCGCGCGGGGTCCTGTTCCCGCCGGCGCCCATTGCCCTAGTCGACGCTAAGACGGGCGGCGTGCAGAAGCCGAAGGCGGGCGTGCTGGGCAGTCATGGATCTGCAACAGGAGCACCCGAGAACCACAAGGGCGAGGCGGTGGAGCAGGAGGCCAGCAACTTCTTCAACGGCATCACGGCCATCATCCTCACCAGCGCCACGGGGAAGCACCCCCAGGGCGAGGGGGGAGCTCAGCGGCGAGAACGACCGCGACGACAACGTGCCGGACCCGACGGCCATCGCGGTGGGGGCCGCGGATGCCAAGGATATCGCAGCGGGGGGCAAGCCCTCGCCGCGCCACGACAAGACCAAGAAGCCCGTTGAGAATGCCATGTGGAGCAAGATGCGACCCCTGATGAAGATCGTGGGCGATATTACCGACACGTGGGAGAGGTTCGCCAACGCGCTCTCTCCGACCCCGCCGTTCCCACAGCATATCTACCGCATGAGGCTTGCATCGATCATCGTCCCCCTGCTGCTCATCTCCTTGTTCGTCACGTCCTACATGTTTATGAAGGGCGTGACCTTTAGCGTGGGCTTCGGCTTCTTCGGTGACCCCCTCATCACGCGCGGCATCAGGCTTCTCAACCGCGAGTTCCCCCACTGGGAGAAGCTGCTTGAGCTCCGCAACACCGTGCTCAAGGGTGTCCCGACCAACGCACAACTGACTCTCACTCTTCTCCGCATCGGAGAAGCCAACAAGGCCCCTCTACCCCCGCCACCACGCGTCGGAGAAGCGCCACCGGACAGGCCCGTTGGTGTGACGGACGACGAGCTGAGGGCCACGGGCGCCGAGCCACCCCTGAACGCGACAGAGGCCGAGCTCGACGAGGCCATGAGCCACGACCCGACCACGGCGCACGAGACGAGCGGCAGCGACATCGACGCGGCCAAGAACGCCAAACACGGCAAGAAGGGCCGCAAGCTCATCAACCTCCTCAAGAGCACGACGAAAGGCGCCGTCAAGACCGCCATGGGCGCGGACAGCGTGCGCGCCAAAGCCGGGTCCTCGCACGCCAAGCACCGGCTAGGCGCGGCGCCCAAGCCGACCCCCGACCTGCTGTCCGGGCCCGTAGACTTCCAGGCGCGGTATCAGGGCCACAAGGGCCACGTGTACATCTCGACGAAGGCGACGATCCCGGCCGTCGCGTTCAGCGAGGACGTGACGATCGAGAAGATCGGGTCCGCGGACCGCGAGGACCTGCACCCGCGCTGGAGCGTGCCCGTGGCGGACCTGCGCGAGCTGAAAAAGGTCGGCGGCTACGGCTGGAAGTACCGCATGCTGGTCGGCTGGAGCCTCAGCCGCGAGATCGCCGACGGGCTCGAGCTGACGGACCGGCTCGGGACGACGTACAAGCTGACGGCGCTGCCGCTGCGTGACGAGCTGTTCAACCGGCTGATTGCGATGGGGGGACAGAAATGGGAGGCATGGTAAGGAAAGGGGGGTGTTCTCGTTTTGGTTTGCTTTTTCTTCCGTTTCTTTTCTTTTTTGCTGTAGAACTACTACTACTTCTGTCTGGTTTTTCAAAAATGTCGTTTCTAATTTTGTTTTGCAGTGCAAGAGTTTGGGCGGGGAGGATAATGAGCAATGAATGTCCCGCGATGTATATACGAAGTACTTGATTGATTGGCAACGGAAAGCATATGATACCACGGCTGAATAGAATATAGTAAATGATTTAATGAAGCGCGTCAAAGTTCATTTGAGGTTTTGCTAGGGAAGTGAATGGGTTTCGCAACAGACATGTCGTCCATCATCAAACCCTGCGTCGCAATGATGAGGGATAGTGACAGGACAAAGTCGTCAATCCACTCCCAACCCACCACACACGACACTCAGGGACAGAACAACTTGTGTCCTATCCCGTGATTGCGGACGACATATTCTATGTGGGTTTGGGGTGAGGAGTAAAAGGAGACGTAATGCGATAACTGTAAAAAAGGGTCCAAAAAGGCAAAAAAAAAATACAACACTAAGGATTCCCAGGTCGTCACCGACCCTTGTACTAATTCGGCTCTCTAAGCTCTTGGGTTGACTTTACTGTTCGCAATACAGATGACCAACCATCTTTGGTGCAGAACTTGCTACTCCTAGGACTCACGGTTCCTGTGGTATGGAGATTTTGGCGCATCTATTCTCGACCCGCCGCAGTGCCGAGTCTTGAAGAGCAACACTCCGCGCGCTCGCCTCGGTCGCAGTTATTGCGCAGAGGCACATATGATAGGCTTCCTGGCTACTTAGTGTTAAGCTCATATTAATTAGGGCTTCCTTTATCCTCGACCATTCGAGGCTCAGGTCAATAGCTGTGACCTCTTGTGGAGCGGTATAATTAACCACCGGGGAACGTAACTAGCCTGCTGATACACTGTCTTCTGCTAAAAAATATACTGAAGGCATCGTACGTACGCTGGCTCTGCTGCTAGGGATCAGCTCGTCCACGGTGCCGTGGACGAGGAACGTTTCTGATAGCTGCCCCGGCGGATCGGAGCCAGCGAACTGGCGGCAACAATGACGTCGGAACTGGGCCGTGGCAGCGCATGCCAGTCCATGATCCCAGGGTGCTGTAGCTACCACAACGCGCTCTCCGTCGACTTGTAGCCCCGACTGCTGCAATAAAATGTGTGGTCATGTATGATGAGCCCAGTGGAGCGCGTCACAGACGACCACCATTGGTCCTTCGGCAAGGCTCACCTCTGGGCAGAGACGATGGTCCAGGCTGACCGGCAGAAAACTCCGTGTATAATTAAGGCTGAGAAATGATGCCAGCGCAGTTAGCATGGCCACGAGCAGCTCTATCCCACCTTTAAGTCCTATTTGAAAAAGAGGGTGAATTATAAAACCTGAAAGGAATCTCCGAATGTCAATGTAGTAACTCAACAATAAGAAGCTTCTTATCGCCGACGTTTCTTTCGGAAGGGTAGTATCTGTCGGCCTGGATATCTTGCTCCCCTATCGTCTTATACGCAGTCGCCTCCAAGGCAACCCCGACGGATCTGGTGGATGACGGCGCGTGATCGACCTCGGACGGACTCTGCTGTAAAATGCGGCCACGATACGCACCGTCTTGGAGTCGGGTGTAGCACCATCTGACCACAGGACCTATGCTGTCAGCACACCCTCAAGCACCACAACCGCATTTCCCAGAAATGTTCGTTTTATTGGTCAATTTACTTGAAGCTTTTCTATAGGATAATTTCCGACCCTGTATCCAGATAGAAGTCCCTTCATGTCAGACAGTAAGCCGTTTCGAGCCCACAAGCCATGCCGCTCCACATTCAGGCCATGACGACTACACCTCGTTTCCGGTCCCTTATGAGCCGGCTCGGAAGAATCTGTTACTCTTCGAAAATCTCAGCTTAACGAGAGGCACAGCATGGCTATGCTCGTCCATATGCTGCTGGTAAGCATTTGGCTTTGTACTCGTACTCCCGTCTCTGTGGCCAGACCGCGATAACCTGTCCAATGAGCTGGTCGCTTGCTTGGCCAAATAGATTGTCGGCTTGGGGACGGTGGGTGCCGTGAGGACAAGGATTGCGGCTGTCATCTCAACGAGACAGAAGACGCCGGCCTGAGAGACGTTGTAGGCGACGTCGGCCGATTCTGCGTACAAATATGCTAGTACTGTGCGAGTAATGGCCGCCGAAACGGATCTGTATGCATCTGGTTAGAAACCGTCATTTCTTCCGGAGATCAAACTCACATGGCTCCGAGGGCAAAAACGAGGGAGATGCCGACCCTCTTTTGCCTGGTTATGTGCAACTTCCAAATGATACCCTGCGGCAGAAGTAGGATGAAGAGGTCTATGACGGCATTGATAGTCATTGGAGCAATTGGGAGGTTTCTGGTATTGACACAATGGCCTCCCGGGATCGACGGTCCCACCAGTATTCACGCGGGCGGCAGGCAGGTAGCATCAATCAATATGGAGATGGTATACATTAGGACATTGACCGCCCCTAGGGTATAACACGTCCATTTGAAAGTCTTCCGTCGGTTACCTGAGGCGAACAGGTGAATCCATTCGAGTAGGATAAAAGGTTTTATTGTCGCCATCACCACCGAATAGAGCATGAACCCGTAAAAGCCGTTCTGCACTCACGGTCAACGAAATGGAACTAGGAAAACGAAGCAAAGGATACCACGGACTTGGTAGAACGGGGACAGCTCACGAAACCTGAAATTTCACGTGTGGACGAAATTCCCTGTGGTCCCATTCATCTTGAGCCAGAACGCACAGTGGGCGACAAATATCCCTGACAGCGCCACGCAACGCATTAATTAGTTCGCTTCGAATGTGGTGGTTGGGACAAGACGTATTACGTATGTTGTAATCAGGAAATCTGGAAGAATCGTCAGCTTCGTGATGATCGAGATGACAGTATTATCAAAGAGAAAGAAAATATCTTACAGTCCTGAGTTCGTGCCATCTTCAACAGGACAAACTTGGAATAAAGCCTCAGGGCGACGAAGGTGGAAACGATGATGAGACAGACTGTGTAGACTGCAATCACCACATCGTTCTTGTTCGGTGGGTTGTCGAGGTCCTGCACTTCGCCCGGCGGAGGGTTCATCACCGGAGCGTTGAGGGGATCATCAGCCATGATTCTCTTGTTGCTACGTTCTCACTCCCCGTTCACCCGTTCGAATCGTATTTTACTTGTAGGAGTAGTAGTCGCAGCACTAGCAGTCGCACCCGATGCTTAGTAGGCTTTTGGACTACGAAACCGACGAATTATCGCTAGTTGGAAGGGTAGACTCCAGTGAGGGTCGCAAAGGGTTGTTGATAAGATCTAAATGTAGATAAGTAAATTGAGCACGTCAATCCCTGGTCTTGCATTAAACGGCGGCCAATAGCCAATGGCCTGGACTCAGCCTGCAGTTGGTTGTCATCATCCCCACCCAGACTCTGGCCCCTCACGTTCATTGACAATCTCCTTCCACGCTGGATATCCTATTTCTAACTACGCATCCAATCTCAAAATCTATCCATAGAAACCGTCACGGCAGTAAGAGCATTGAACGATCCTATTTTTTAGCGCTCGCCCCAAGAGTCCATCTTTCTAATAGCTCCAAGACCATTCAACATGACGGCGCCCTACGAACTCGTCTACTACACCGGCGTTCCTGGCCGCGGAGAGCATGTCCGGCTGATCCTCGAGGAAGCCGGCAGCCCGTACCAAGACACCCGTGCCCTCTCTTTCGAGAAGGCCAGAGAAGTGGTCGTGCACTGGAAAGACGCCGGCGGCCACGGCAATCCCAAGTACTTCGCCCCGCCCCTCTTCAAGCACGGCGACCTCGTTATCGCGCAGACCCCCAACATCCTCATGTACCTCGGTCGCAAGCTCGGCCTGTCCGGATCGCAGGAGGAAGATGCGTACCGTGTCAACGCCCTCGCGCTCACGGCGCTGGACGGCTTGAGCAACGAGGCCCACGATTCGCACCATCCCATCGCCCTTATGCTCCCGTACGAGGAGCAGAAAGAGGAAAGCCGCCGGCGGAGTCAGTACTGGATCAAGAATCGCCTTCCTAGTCACCTGGAGTATTGGCAGAAGGTGCTGGAGAGCGAAAACGTCAGCCCAGGGCCATGGTTATTGGGAAGCACATTCACCTATGCTGATCTGGTCCTATTCCAAGTAAGTTCTCTTGGATTCTTACATAGTCGCAAGCCAACAAACTAATTCCACTGTTATAGTGCCTCGATGGAACTACTTACGCGTTTCCAAAGGCGATGGAACAGACCAAAGCATCCGGTAATTTGTTTTTTTTTCCTGTTTTCCTTTTTTCCTTTTTTAAATCCATTCCAAGTCACCCCGGCAGTAACAAGAGACTCACATATAATAGGTAAATATGACAGGGTCTTTAAGCTATGGGAGGATGTTAAGGCCCGGCCAAATATAGCTGCTTACCTTGCCAGCGAGAGAAGGCAGAAATATCAGGACTGGGGCATCTACCGGCACTATCCGGAGAACGATTTGGTTGTAGAGCCGGAGAATGTAGGGCCACTGTGAGGATAAAGATGTGGTTTCCTAGTGATTTCTGATATATCTGCTAGATTGATTGCCAAAGGTGTCGGAATGTCCAACATACGACTATGACTTTCTAGATCAACGCTTCTCCATCATAACTTCACGTGCTAATCTCCATCCGATGTTGACGTTTACTTAGAATATGTGTTGCATAGTGCTTAGCTGGTTCAAGCTTCCTTGGGTGAGGAGCTTGTATGTGCTTGGGGGTTCCAAGTGTCCGATCTATCTGTCAGCACAGCCCTGGGTCTTAGGACTGCACCCACATACGTACTCTGGATATGCTTGCATAATTAGAAACGGCATTCGCAGGCTATTGGACATCTGAGGTGTCTGGTGCGTGCCCACACAGAAGCCTTCGCGTGGTAGTTGCGAAACCAGCCTCCCTTATATAATCACAGGTTAGATGCTGGCATTCATCGTCTGTGGATCTGACTATCAACCCCCACTCCTTCTCGGCGTATTCGCTTCCGCATCGATGCTGACCGTATGAGCAGGATATGGCCGTATGTGAAAGAAACTGCTATTACCAGTATTTATACAGCTTACCCCTTGCTCAATCCTGGCTTGGTCTGCCTGGGTGCGCGACAATTGAAGAGCCCCTCCACTGCTGGCACCTATGACGAAAGATGATTCATTTCGACTCATCGGCATTTTCCCCAAAGGGATAATTCTTGTCAAATAGTAATCTGGTTGGTCTATATACGTGCAATGGCTTTTTGCCGACATCATGCTCTCCAGAGAAATGCCCATCTGTTGTTGTTCTCTTACCAGTTCATGTCATCAGAATCCCCGCCTACATGAATAATGGCTGACCCTGGCGTTCAAAATCTGGACCACTTTACGGCGACCCAGCACCAGAAGCCCGGCTCTACCTTGCGTTCCGCCGTTGACGGTGCCTCGGCACAGCAGTACCACGTCTGCATCATCGGCGCGTCCACGGCAATTGGCAAAGGCCTGGCCACGTCCTATGCCAGAGCCGGCTGCCGAGCCCTCGTGCGGGCCGCGAGGGGACCTGGATTCTCTCCATCAAGTAGCCGAGGCCGTCCGCGCCGTTTTTCTTCTTCGCCGTCCAGCATCGCCAACTCCAAGTACTGCATCAGCAAAAGATGGCGCAGATGCGCATCGCGGAGCTCCTGGGCTGCCAATTCGGCGGAGAAGAGGGCCTCTTTACCGTCGCGGTGCACCCGGGGGCCGTGCTGACGGAGACGGCGGCGCGGGGTACGCCGGAGGAGTTCAAGCCATGTCAGTCCCTACCTAGTCCCAGTCTAGTCCTCGATCGCGTCGTGTCTTGAATCCGCACGCACAATCATTTTTTCCCAGCTAGAAGCTGACAATAAAAAGGATAGACTTGATTGATGACCCGGAGCTTTGCGGGGCGTTCTGCGTGTGGCTTACTAGAGATGCGAGCTCCATGCGATGGCTCCATGGGCGACTCCTGAGCGCGACGTGGGACCTTGATGAGCTCTTGAGCAAGAAGGAAGGCATTATCAATGGAGATCTCGTGAAGTATGAAGCCAGGAACCCAATTTATATAGGCAAAGAAGACATGGAGCATGTTTAACTACATGAGTTGGTTATTGTTGGCTCAGTAAATTACAGGCCGTCGATGTCCCAGGGGCAGGATGAGGTCGGGATGTGAGCCGATCTCCACACTCTCGGAAGCCGTAGCCGACAGAGCACCGGAACCCCCCAGATGGAGGCGATCCGATACAAATGCCTTATCACCCGGCATGAAATCTGAAGGTACCCTAGGTAGCTTCCCCCAACCTAGGGGTCAACCTCAAACTTTCCACCCCATGCGACCAACCAACCATTGATCGCCTTCGTCATCCCTTCCACTCATAAACGTACACACCTACTCTTTTGACCTAGCCAGGCAGAAAACTAGAACCGCCCCGACGAAAGCCATGGCATCCAATTTACAGTCCCACGCCCAAGCCGCGTCCTACCAAGCCTCCGGCTTCGGCAACCGGATGGGCTGGGGCGCCCGCCCGGCCCTGCTGCTCATCGACGTGTGCAAGGCGTACTGGACGCCCGGCTCGCCCCTGGACCTCTCCGCTTTTCCTCCCGCGCAGCAGTGCCCCGACGTCATGAAACGGCTGCTGGCGGCGGCGCGGGAGTCTGGGGTTCCGGTCGTTTGGACCGCGGTCGAGTACCACCCGGGCCTCGGCATGGCGGACGCGGGGCTGTTCTGGAAGAAATCCAAGTCGCTGCGCGTCTTCAACCGGGGGATGGATGAGAGGGGTCTCGGCGGGTGGGTCGAAGGCTTGGAACCATCTCAGGGAAGTGGCGGCGAGCTCGTCGTCAAGAAGAAGTACGCCAGCGCCTTCTTCGAGACGGCCCTCGCGTCCGACCTGCAGGTCCTCGGGGTCGACACCGTCGTGGTGTGCGGCGTCAGCACGTCCGGGTGCGTGAGGGCGAGCGCGCTGGATACGATGCAGAATGGGTTCCGGCCGATGGTCAGTTCTTCTTCTTTCTTCTGGTCACGGAGATGAGCGAGAGAGAAGCGCCAAAGTGGGATGGTTCTTAACAGCTGACATGGGGGGATTGATCGACTAGGTCGTCGGTGCGGCTTGTGGCGACAGGAGCGAAGAGATCCAGAATGCGAATCTGTTTGATCTCAACGCCAAGTATGCGGATGTGGTCAGCGAAGAGGAAGCGATTGAGCACCTCAAAGCGGGGTGGCTGAAAGCAACAGCGTAGTAACTTCACATGGTATATTCACGTTCACGGAATGCGTTGGGAATAATCAATTAGCCTGTATTTATGTTTATCTGTATTTTCCTTGCTGGTTGTCCAGCCTTTTCCCACCATGCTCAGCGAGGGTATCATGACATCCAATCGCGACTCAATGAGTGCGAAGGATGGTAAAGAATCAGAAGAAAAGTCAAAGCTTGGTTTTGCTTTCACTCGTATCAATGAGACCTAACTCTATTGTAGTAGAAGTACAACTTTAAGAATGCAAAGTACATCTGTTGGTGAAATTGAGTGTTCTCAATCACAGATGTTGGGATCTACATACAAATAACGTTAGCCAGCAGAACTTTAATAAGAAACCAAGAACCACAACAACTCAACTTCAAGAGTAACTGAAAAGAGAGAAAGAAAGAAGAACTCACTGTAGGGATTCGGCGGCACGGGGATGACACCGGCGTTGGCCAGGGCGCGGTAGTCCCACTCGGGCGCCGACTCGGTCTTCCAGGTCCAGAAGATCCAGCCGTCGGCCTTGTCGTAGGCGACCATCTGGGCGTTGATGAAGTCGCGCAGGTTGGCGCGGTCCTGGCCCTGGATCTGCTCGATGGAGCCCCGTCGGCGGGCGCCGTCGCACGAGCCGATCTGGTACGAGCTCTGGCCCTCGTAGTTGAAGGTCCCGTCCCAGCGAGCGCCGACGCCGCGGCCGTTGAGCCAGTAGGCCTGCGGGGCTGGTGGTTAGCAAATTGCTCTATCTCATTAAGTCTCATCTACTTGACCGAGATACTTGACATGTTTGATCGACGGTCTGTTCAGAATCGATTGGAAATACTTACACAGTCGGTCATGGCACCACACCACTCGCCATTGATAGTCTTCTTGTTGCTGGACGCCATCTGTTCGCCAAAGCCGCAGGCGCTGCCGATGTGAGCCCCGACGTCCATGTGCAGCTGGCCGGCGTCGAAGACCTCGTAGTGGTGCGTGTCGAGCAGCAGGTCCTTCATGTCGGTGCCCCAGTCGTTCCAGGCGGCGGGGCCCTGGAAGGCGTCGTGGAAGGCCACCGTGACGCCGGACCCGCTCAGGCTCTGGTACCCCTGACCCATGAACGACTTGACGGCGGCCATGTCGAGCTTGGGGCCCATAGGCTCGTTGAGCAGCTCGATGGCCGCCACGGCCGGGTGGCCGGCGTGGTCGTCGCGGATCTTCTCCAGGGCCTTGACGGTCTGGGCCACGGTGTCGCCTTGGAGCCAGCCGATGCCGCCTCGCTGGCCCGAGTTGTCGAGGCCGTTCTGGGAACCTGGGGCGCCATGGAGATCGATCATGACCTATAGGTAGTCAGCATGAGTACATACTCGAAGTAATGGTATGAGTTGATGAACCTTCAGGTTGGCAGATTGCGCCCAGTCAAGAGCTTTGCCGAGGTACTCGTAGGCGCCCTGGGAGTAAGGGTCGCCATCCAAGGGTGTGATGGCCCAGTAACCGATGGGAATGCGGATGAAGTTGAGCCCCTTGGCGGCGATGTCATGGAAGTCGCCTTCCGTGATGAAGGAGCTCCAGTGCTGCTGAAGTCGCTTGGTCGCCTCCTCCTTGCCAATGACCTTGCCCATAGTGTACTCGTCCACCACAGAATCCGGCGTCGCCTCGAAGATGGAAGGGGTGATCCATGGCTATTTTGCTTCATTAGGTTGTCTAAATCCTGAGAAGTGAAAGTGGAAGACGAACCTCGAGAAGCAGCCAACCTCCGAGGTTTACACCTCTGATCTTGGCATCACCCAGGGCAGATGCGACGTTTCTTCCGATGGGGGACATCCGATCAGCTGGCGCGCCGTGGCTACCCGAGGCGAACAAGGACAGCGTTACGCCCACCGCACACAGGAGTCGTGAAAGGGCCATCTTGGGAATCTCGGTGTCCTATGGCGTCTTGATGTGTCTGAGCTACCTTCCGGGATATGAAGGATGAAGATTGATCTGCCAGTGGCAGAAAGTACTAAATTGAGGAATGCAATGAGTGAATGTAGACCGAAGCCTCACTTAGTAGGTAGGTAGAAAATGTCTTGCGCTTCTGAATGAGTACGCGTTACCATTGCATGCTCTAACAAGTATGATATGCGGTTGTGCAGGAACAGTGAAGATGGCGCCATTGTGGGAAATCCTGGAGGATCGTGTGGCTTCTATTTGTAACTTCCTTTAATTCGCTTAAGCTGCTTGCTTTCCACCTTTAGAAGGGCGGACTGAGATACCGTTTGTGGTGGTCTCGAACCCTGATCGACATTGTTCCTAAGCCTACTTCTTCTCGTGGTTGTTAGCCCTTGATCGTCATAAGTTTGTTGATTCCTCTCTTACTCCTCTCGGGAGCAACTACAGTTTGGGGCCCCTAATCGGAACGGAAGGTTCCAAGGCCCTGTCTGTCCAATCATTCGCTGGAGCAAGCCCCTACGGACGCTAGAAGAACCACCCCTGCAGAAGCACGCCAGCACTAGGGGCCGCCTAAAGCACTGTGCTGTCCTACCAAGAGCGCCACGACGCGGGGCAAGTCATCAGGGGCGCACACTTTTAATTTTAGTGGTCAGCAACATTGAACCCCAGGAGATCGACCCAACCCCAGATGAGACATGACGACATCTTGTGTGCTGGCGGGCGCCTTAATGCGAGCCATCCCGTCCACGATCTGCTACTTTATTCTTTGCCAGCCTGCTTGCTCTCGCAACTTCCAGCCAAACTCGCCAGCTTTCGGGCGGTGAAGAAACCCTTACATACGCGAGGCTCTGTCTGTTGAGTTTCGTCATTTCAACTTGCCACCCTTACTTTCCACACCAAAATCATGTTAGCATATTGGCGTCGGCGAGGGGAGGGCAGAACTGGCGTTGGCGTGGTGTTTGGATCTGGCTTCAGAGACAACGAAGGGTCTTAAAAGGCCTGCCTATAACGTCGCAATCCAATCCACTGACCTGGGGCTTGGGGCCTGCTGCCAACTTTCCTGCCGAAATATTCTTGTCACTGGCCCCTGTTACTGCCCACCAGTGTCATCAAAAAGTCTTGGGTGCTGACGTGTATCAACAATGCTTGCATCAGTGTGACCATCCAGTTCGAGTATTTGAGTCGGTTCTTGCGATGCTGCTTGCTGAGCGCACATATTGAGAGAAAGCACACTCGGGCATCGATCCCTAGTCTCTGCTTGGCTAGAATAGCACCCCACTAATTTGGTTGCTCGAAGGGAACTAACATGATGCATTTTCGCCCTTTTCACTTCGAGCTACACAGCGTGACTTGCATCTCACGCAGTTGGTGGCAGAGGAGTCAACTGCGCCGCCCAACACCCGAGCTTACACGCCTGTGTTCCCTCAGCGGCTCGGATCGCGCACCTGTGGACTCAGCACGACGAGAATACTACAGCAAACATCCCAAGACGTTTGCTTCTGGCTTCAGCTCATTAGGTATCAGGAACATGCCTCCCTCGCCTGGTTTCAACCAACGTGCGTAAGGCACCTTGTCGCTTGTTGTCGCTCGATGGGTAGACACGAAACCAGAAGTAAACAGAGACACCTGAAATAACGGGTTCGATGGGCTTGAAGGGTTTTCTTAGCTGCGTCCTCATCCACTGTCGTGAGATAAGTAAGTAGGGTGGTGCCCGAACACTTCAAAGCTGCGCACATGTGCCTAGCACAGCTCGAGACCGCAGCTCGAGACATCCATGATATGGAAGCGGGCACGTCACGTATAACAAGACAAGAGTCGCACGGGTGTCCGCAAGGTTACAAGTAGCTGAGTGAAGGCACCAATTATAGCAGTTAATCATCATCATCAGCCTTACTGGGGGTACCACATTGCTCACGAGTCGTGCTCCCCGTTCTGTTGCACGCATATGAACTTTGTTCCGACCCCACGTTTCACCCGGGCGCCCGGGCGAAGACTCCAATAAGCATATGTAGATAGAAACATGGCAAGCTGCAGAAGGGAGATGCGCGTGCAATGGCGATGATGATGAAGTTTCAACCCATTTTACACTCAAGAACAAAATGAAGGTTGTTTCATGGTTTTAATTAGTGAAAACTTGGGAGCTTCTGCTTGCTTCTGATCACCCAAGCTCCGCCAAGCCTACATCGCGATTGGTTCACCACAGCCTCCACGTCAAGCGCGCCGTTGATATGGCCGTGGGCGCCATTTGCATCTTTAGGAAGAGGTAGAGAGGCACCTGCGTAATCTGATGCGTTTTGAAATAAGCCTCATGCCTCACTACCTCCAGCTGTGACACTTGCTGGCGCGTCCTCAGCCGTGATGATGTAGAGACAGCCAATTGATTGGACGGATACTTCAAGAATCTCACTTTAAATGCTAACCAACACCTCCTGACTACGTGCATAGAAACGGATCCAATTACTAACTACTAGTCCATATCTACATACTCGTCACCTGAGCTGTGCTCGGTATCCGTCGTTCAGTCAATCACTTACACAAACCCAAGTCAAGTCAAGATGCGTTGCCAAACCCTGGTCTTCATGGCCTTGGCGACCTGTCGCTCGGCCTCAGCGTGCCTACCCGCCGAGACAGTGAACTGGATTCGATCCTCGCCGCGCTGGAGCAGAACAACCCCGAAGACGCCGCCGCCGCCAGCCCCGCTTCGGCTGCGGCGGCCGGCAACCCGAGGAAGAGGCAGCAGGAGGCCAATATCGCGGCCATCCTGGCGGCTCTCCAGGGGACCGACTCGGCGGATGCGGCGGTCGCGGCCGGCCAGGGCAGCGCGGACAAGCGAGCGGACGATGCAGAGCTTGCATCCATCTTGGACGCCTGTGAGTTATAACAAACAGCCTGCATACCCTCTTTTCCCAATTGACTAGAGACGTATCCTGTGCTGACCCCTGCGATTCTAGTGAAGGCGAACAACCCTGAGGATGCTGCCGAGGCCGGTAACGTTCTACCTTAAGAAACAATCAAAATGGACGGATATATCGAGGCGTGCAAGAAGTCGGCCGTAATGAGGGTTGGGATCCTACTCGCTTCCTGGCAAAAATGCTCCCACCTGCTGTATCTAGGCTGCACTGTATTGATACCGGGCGAAAGTATGTATATACCGGAAACAATGATGTATATATGATAATCGACTGCTTGCACCCTCTTTATTCTATTCCGCACAAGCAACGCGGTGGAGCCTCCGTGCTGCTATTACGTAGTGAATTATAGTGAGGTGTACAACCGTGTACGTCAACATCTGCTGCTGACTGCCCCTTTGTTAGGGGGAGGTACCTACTCAGAGCGGTTTGTAACCCCCTATATCTAACCTGTCGACAGTTGTTCCCTGTTAATACCAGCCCCCTTTCCTTTCGCCGCCAGCGACCTCTCGTCGACGCCCAGCACCCCCTTCCTTAGATTGCATGGCTAGTTTTACTGCTCGGTGTTACGCGTAGGTGACTTCGCCATGTTTCCACGCATCAGTGTCGTCCCATGCTAGGAAAGCGTATGGTATATTCCGGGGATCGAGGTCTGGCCACCTCCCAATGATTGCCTCATTAAATACCTGATCCAAAACATTGTAGCCTTCCGGACTCGGGTGGAAGTAAACTAGAAAGACAGATCAGAGGGAAACCTGTAGAAACCGTCCCTTACCATCGTCCAGCACGAGAGTTTTCAGCACCTCATTCTCGGGCTGGTCGAGAGAGCCCGGCAGAGGCTCGCCGTCGTCCTGCCCGCCGGCCAGCCGCAGGAGCCGGGCGAACAGATCGACGCAGACCACGTCGTCGTGCCGGCGCGCCACCTCCCCGACGGCGTCGATGTAGGTCTGGGTGTAGACGTTGGTACGCGGAAGCACCGGGTACCCCCTTTTCAAGGCGCGCTTCTTCATTCGCCGCTCCTCGCAGTATTGAACCGCGTCCTGGTTCAAGCAGCGCCAGTCCTCCGAGGTGACGGTTGGCGGTGCCGTAGGCGCGACTATCGAGTGGACGGTCGAGTCCCACGTATACGCATTGGCACTGCTCACCAAGTTGAGGGCCGGTGGGGCTAGGCTGCTGACTGCGTTCGTGTTGACGGATGTAGAGTTGCATGAAGTGTTGAATGTAGAGGATGAAGTGAAGGGGCCCAGTGAAGCGCAAGAAAGCCTGGAGGCTGAAAGATAGAGACAGCTAGTTTGGCGTCCTTTGTGCCAAGTAGAGCGCAATGCATACATCAATGGGTGGGGAGATGAAGGCAAAATTAAAGGGGTAAAATCATCCGTTCCTGGCCTGATGGGGAGGCGGGCCGACACTTGCAGTTTGTTTCTTGCAAGTCTCGACTCTCGGCTACCCGCCGGTACGACCTCGAGGGATCTCGGTGGTACGTGTCCGTCCATTGATGGGAATTGAGGCTACTTACCTAAGATCGATCAACATGCTCCGTACCGATTAGGCCACCCGGAGACAGGGTTCACGTCCACGTTAACCGACCTGTCAGATTTGCATTAGGCACCCATCCCCTTCTTATCACGTAAACCCCTTCCTCGCCACCTGCTTTTCCCAAGGACTCTGACACGAATGGGACTAGAAATTGGGTTGGACTTGGCGAGATTCAAACATATCCCCTCCCTATTATCCTACCATCTTCTCTCTTGTTGGCTTGGCTGCTACTGACGTACTATCTGGGAAACTATGCATACAATGCGGGTCAAAATAAAATCCGAGACGCCATAGAGTATCAAGTATCCGGGCTGGTGGACATCCAATATTCTCGGGACGAGACCATCTCGGCCGAGCGCGACTACTACACTTTCATAACCAAGATTTATCTCGACGAGTCGGACGTCTTGAAACCGCCTGCAAAGGGTTGGCCTCACATGGACAACTTGCGATGCATGGGGAAGACAGACGAAGTAATTGAGCTGCGCCGTGATCTTCCCTACCTCCGCAACAAGGACATATCAGTGTGGGATGGGACAACCCCCGAAGCGGCCCCTCGATGGTAACTTCGCCATTTGGTCGCAGCTTGCCCCCAAAAGCGTCGCCGGGTTCGGGCTATGGCCTGCCGGGTGTGAATTGGGGCCACAATCTCCGATTGAGCTCGGAACCTATGGAGCTTATGGATGAGGATAGCATTCCGTCCAGCGTCGTCGGCCTAGCGTATGGCTGGCGTAACAACCCCTGCCTCTTGCTGGACACCAAACGGGGCATCGTGCACTGGTACCAATGCTTCGGGGAGATCAGAGCGAACTTCAACAAAAGTACAAACTGGGTACCGGCCGTAACTGATGTGGAAGATTTGTTCGACTGGGTCCTCGAAAGTGAGGATGGAGATGAGGAATGAATTGAGGATTTGGGAGACATGGAGACACCGTATCGTTGCGACCTGAACCGGCGGGTGTGCCCTTCTGAGGCTGGTTTATCGAAGAATCTGGCCACCAACTTTCCATTCGGACCTGAGATGCCTACATAGCTTTGTAAAAGTTATCGTATGCTTACACTTTTCATCCTGCATATTCGGATCAAGCGTTTTGGTAACCAGGGTTGTAGTCTTGGCCGCTGAAAGTGGGTACGATGTTCAGCTGTGAAGGTGAGTCTCGTCTACCTCGGCTTGTACCGCTTTGGGACACGCGCAGTTCGGCTTCTGTCGTTGAGAATAGGAAGTCGAGACCGACGCCACAACATCCCATCTGCGTAAGAGCCAATCAGTAGAGCAGCGTCGACAGCAGTAAAATCCCGGCCGCGGCGCATCTCCTGGACCGTGTGAGACGTACAAATCTAGCATGCTTCCAATTTGATTAATGCTAATGTGCCCAGGTTCCAAGTGTAACCAACCTTAACCTAAGCCTGCAGCAAACACACTTCTTACAAGCATGCCCCAACTCTGCCCCGCCGAGCCAGTGGTCGCAGTGACCCGACTCCCCGGATCCGCGACGGACGTCTTCGTTAATACCCAGTTGGTCTTTCTTCTTTTTTCTTCTTTCTCTCCCTATTCATCATATTCATGGTCGATTGATTGACCTTCACACACACACATACAGATTACTGACATGTAGTTCTTCTACTTACCCCATACAGCCCCTTCGAGACGCCGGGCGAAAAAGCGCGCTCCGTTTTTGGCGGCTACCTCCTCGGCCAGTGCGTCGCCGCCGCGCAGCAGACAGTCCCGGCCACCCACGACGTGCACTCGCTGCAGTCCACCTTCCTGCTGCCGGGGAACCCCTACGAGAAGGTCGCGTACCACGTCGAGCGCCTCTCGGACGGCCGCTCCTTCTCGTCGCGCCTAGTGCGCGCCATCCAGGGCGGTAATGTCGTACACTTTACCGCCATCGTCGGGTTCCAGAAGCGGTCGGACCATGACGCGTCGGCGGCAAGCCAGGCGCCGCCACCACCAGCGATGCTGAAGTACAGCGAAGCCATGCCTCAGTTCGGCCATGGCGACCCGGACGACATCGACGAGGACAGCGCTGAGGCCTGTCTCGTGGAGGGCGGGTACCCTAGAGAGATGCTCGACATCTGGCGGGACCCGTTCCAATGGCGCATTTTGCCGCGCGACCGGCCGATGGGGACTGATGAGCAGCCCAACACGATGGACCTGAACCCCTCGCACTTCTGCATGCAGAGCTTCGTGCGCGTTGACCCATCCATGATGCGCCCCGAGACTTCTTCCTCCTCGCGCGAGACGCACCTCGCGCTGCTGGCCTTCCTGTCGGACCTGTTCCTCATTTACACGGCGAACCTGGCGACGGCGCGGCCCGTGACGGGCTTCTCGATCGAGACCACCATGAACCACACGGTCTGGTTCCACGCGCCCGACGTGCGCGTCGACGACTGGCTCGCGTGCGAGCGCGACACCTCCTGGGCCGACGACGGGCGCGTGCTGATCCGGCAGCGCCTCTGGCGCCTCGTCATGTCGTGCGTCCAGGAGGCGCTGGTGCGGCTCAAGAAGCCCAGCAGCCTTTGAGCGGGCCGGGGCCCGAGGACTGCGTAGGTAGGTAGTCGGATCATGGTGTGGGCGGGCGGTGAAGAGCAAGCTCTGCTGTTGCGCACATATTCATTCATTCGACATCATGGCAAGAGTGGCCTGTTCCATTATGATCCATAGCTCGCCCCTAGAAGCATAGAAGCAGGCATGTTTAGTCTATTTTAAAACATCCCGGTCATGGCCGGATTGCGAATGGGTTACCATAAGTAACGAGGAGCGTTGGAATGACGTCTGCGTAGGATTGTATGCACACGTAGAGGCCCGGCCGCTTACTAAATTGCTTGGAATGGCGTTGTTACCTGGGTATGAATAGCTCAGACGACCCTGGATACCGCCCCCCTGGGTGACTGATTGGGGGGGAGGAGGGGTCCCATTTTTAAGCTCTGGACATGACACAACCCAACGAGTCAGCACGGGCTCAGCCACCATTCGCCCACTGTGATGATACGACAGTGATCATCTCCATTCACAAATTTCGCCCACGGCGATTGGCGGGATGTTCTCTCAGCTCTGAACGAGCTTCAGCAGGAGGACACGGGAGTGTGTGGCCACTGATGTTCTCTCTATGGTGAAGCGCGGTGTTTCCGCACCGGACCCACTCGGACTGTTTCGCCGGAGCGCTGCCTATTTATTGCCTCGACTTGACTCGACATGATGCTTGTTTACCCCTCACATGCATATGTAGTACCCTGGCGGTACTTTTCTCGGGACTGGCTCCACAAGATAGGCTCAATGGCAGCGGCAGAGCTGCTACCAAGGAATGATCGTAGGCCCGGATCCGCAATCGCCTGTTCAACTCTTTCGCACCGCTCAGCTGGTCGTTCTCGACAGCTGTGTGATAAACAACTCTAACAATGTTCCGACCTGTCCAAACGAACCTTCAGATTAAGAATATCCAAGCCTGGGCGATACATATCAGTCTATTCAACTTCCCAAAAGGTTATATAGCCCTGGTCCCGGTGGTGCTCTTCAGCAACTTTGCTCCGATTTGACAACATCACATCGACAGGTCAGCTGAGCTCAAAACCGAGACAGTAATCTACTATAGTTTCCAGGCTCTGTGAAGGGTTCAGTATAGCATGAAGTACCCCCATCGCAGTGATTATAGATTCGAGTATGTATTATAGGGAATATCTTTATTTATAGCCCTAAGGTTCGTCGCGTGGTGACCTTGAAGCTTGGCTCCCTGTTTAAGACGGCAGCAAATGAGGGAGATAGATTATCTCCTAGCTATCCTAGCTTTCTCAGCTCTCTAAGCTGGCCTAGATGCGGGGATTGTTTCGAAACCCTGGGCGACTCATCATGGGTGAGACCTTGACTCGAAGCTATAGTCAGGGGTCCGGCGGATCGCTACTCCACAATTGGCAGCTCAACTGCTACTCAAAATACTGTATGTCTCCTGGGCAGTGCGAGGGTTCATACCACTATATCGGGATCCATGCCTTAGAAGATTTCATTTAGATTAACAGGCCAGGATATTCTACATAAACAAACATCCGAACGTCTAGAGAGCCTCAAATCTATTTTCGACACGGCGTCGAACTTGTATATATGAGTCCTATGAATCGTTCATCTGGTCTCTCTTTTCCTCTTCATCCTATCAGCTCACAGTCACATCAGCAGCAGGTTGCTTATTCTTCTTCTTCCCTCTTCTTATCTTTCTTCACGAGCCGGTTTCGACTCATCTCTGAGAGACAACTTCTTCATCCTTTCATTCGAATCTATTCAGCTTTCTTCTGCATCTTATAGCTCCGTTCCAAACCTTGAACTATCAGATGATCCCCCCCCCCCTTACAAAACCATGGCCTACCGTCTCAGCCTGCTCACCACCCTGCTCGCCGCGGCCACCGCCCCGGCCGTCGTCCGGGCCGCCGTCCCCGCCGTCGAGGGCTTCACGCTGGCCTGGAGCGACGACTTCGAGGGCGCCGCGGGCAGCCTTCCCAAGGCCGATAACTGGATCTTCACGACGGGCACGTCGTACCCCGGGCGGCGCCGCCCACTTCGGCACGGGCGAGATCCAGACCTATACCAAGGACCCGGCCAACGTCCAGCTCGACGGCAAGGGCAACGTCAAGATCACCGCCATCAAGAAGGGCGAGACCTGGACCTCGGCCCGCATCGAGACGCAGCGCAAGGACTTTTTGGCGCCCGTTGGCGGCAAGAGTAGGTTACTCCCTTTTTTATTCCTCCCCATGCCACTCACTGCTTCCCTAACCGTCTACCCTATGTCATTATCATACGACATTTGCTAACCTAGTCTACCATATATAGTGCGCATCCAGGCCAGCCTGAGCACGCCCAAGGTTGCTCAGCCACTAGGGTACTGGCCAGCGTTCTGGACATTAGGAGCGGCCTTCCGCGGCGTTTACACGTGAGTTTACAACAAGTCCCCTCCTTTTCCTTTCCAATCCATCTCCGTAGCTATCCCTATAGCCCCAAGTCCGTCCACCCCAACTAAATCCTCTTCTTTCCACAGAAACTGGCCCATGGTCGGCGAATTCGACATCCTGGAAAGCGTCAACGGCGAGGACAAAGTATACGCCACCCTGCACTGCGGCACCGCCCCCGGCGGCCCCTGCAACGAGAACGAAGGCATCGGCAGCAGCAAGGCGGGCTGCCCGGGCAAGCCGTGCCCGGCCAACTTCCACACGTATGCGCTCGAGGTGGACCGCACGGGCGGCGCCGGCCAGGAGAAGATGACGTGGTTCGTCGACGGCGTGCAGTACCACCAGATCCTGCCGGGCAAGATCGAGGCCAGCGCCTGGAAGGAGGCCGTGACGAAGCCGCACTTCCTGCTCATGAACCTCGCCATCGGCGGCGCGTTCCCCAACAAGGGGGGAAGACGACGCCGGTCGCGGATACCACGTCGGGCGGCGTCTATAGTGCAGAGTACGTCGCTGTTTACTACTCGACTGGTAGCGGCGGCAACAAGACGGCTAGGGCCGTTGCGGATGTAAACTCGGGTGGGAAGCTCGGGGCTAAGTACTTTTCTTGAGCAGGAATAGGGGCTTGACTTCTGGAAAGGGGTTGTTAGGTTTTACTTCTCTTCTTCTCCTCTTTCTTCTTGACTCTGGACATTGGACTGGGTCGGCGCTTTGGGCATTTTCACATCATTTTCTTTCTTTGATTTCATTTTCACTTCATGTATATTACGCATTGCGCATTTTATGAGATATGGCGGAATATGGGCGCCGCGCAGCTGGGAGCGAGACATACATTACTCTTTCAATGAATGTTTACTTGGATGATCGTGAGTCGTGTTGTGTGTTTTATGACTTTAGACCTCGTCTTATATATATATTGCCGGATCTTTTACTTCTCACTCGGTCATAAGTGGCTTGTGAGTATCAGTAACCCACTCGCCAGGGGTTGTACGATTGGATCATCACCATCCACTCCGATTATAACTTGATTTTGTTCTTAAGTATAGACTCATTCGCTCTAAACCACAGAATTCTCGTTTGAAAAGTCGGAAGGGTTCTGTTTGCGGATCTGGAAATTGGCCTTTCTTGGTGTATGTCGAACTTCAATGATGAGCCTTTGCCTCGTTAGAATTAGCAAACAGAAACACCTAGGAGACGACGAATACAAGAGGATGGAATGCAAAGGAAAGATGTTGAAAAAGCCCTTGTTGCCTAGATATTACTTGAGCGACAGCCCAAGCTACCCTTGAACCACACAAGACCGCCCGCGGTAGGAATTGGGAAATAAGAAGTCTTGATTTCTATTTTCCTATTACCCATCAGTACAAGCACCATATTAAATCCCGAGAACCTAGCATTCACGTGATGCCGATCTCCACTTCTGTGTATAGTATATTATACACTGTAGCTAAGGAAAAACACGGCCGTCTTCTCCTCCTTCCCGTTCACAAATTCACTGTATTTTCTCGACAGAAAGCCAATATGGTGCCATTCAATACGAGAAACTCCGATGTGGAAGTCGTTGAAAGGTGGAAAAGGGGCAGGGCACAGCTTCTGGGCCTTCGCGAACAAAATCGGGTCACGTAATGCCACCCGCCAAAGTCCTCCGCTCCGGCAAGTCGTAGAAGAGTAACCCCGGCTGCCGCAGGCTGGAATGAGAGTGGGATAGATGGGAAGAGAACCGGGAAGGGAACGGGTAGAGAAGTAAAACAAGCGAGACCAAGCATGCATGTAGTCTGTCGTAGCATCGTATGCACCTGAGCCGTCAAAGCTTGTTGTCCCTTAGAGCTGGGGACTCACAGCAGGCAGTCGGTACGCATTAAAGCGGATGGGGTATTTGGCTGCCCCGGGCACCGATGACAGAATTCCTCTGAAAGATCGTACCTATGCTATGTAATGTTAGTAAAGCCCCCCATTTTCGATATATCAGGGCCCATGTCTTACGGGGTTGGTCACTTTATTCCAGTTCAGCAATACGGTGTAAGCTTCCTTCCTCCATGGCTTATACTGCGTCTTGGTCAGTTCCCTTACCCTCAGTAGGTTGACCATGTAGGGTAGGAGTCATGACAATGAAAGCTGGTGTGTATGGATGCTGTGCGGTACCCTGTGCGCACGTGTATGGCGCCAACCTCCATAGTATAGCGAAAGCAGGGGGTATAGCTAGAAAGAGGCCAACAATAGCAATGATGACTTGGGGCGGCAAGGCCATGTTGATAGCAGTTGTGCTGTGGTGCTATAATAGCAGCTGCTGTTTTGCTCGGTTTAGGGTCGGGTTATGTTGCGTGTGTGCAGAACGCTGACCTTCGGGCATGGGAAGCCCATTATATATTAGCATCATCCTGGAAAATTCTTCATTGCTAGGGGAAGATTCACAACATCTGCTCAGTCATCATATGTACTTACAATGATCGACAGGCAGTCTGGAGGGTGTTACCAGCGTCGGAAACCGGCATTAAAGTATTATTGGGGCTGGGGCTGGGGGGGGGGGGGGGTAAGGGCAGCTCTTGGAATAGACCAATGAGAATAATTTACGAACAATTGGAATAGTCCAATGATATCTGGCCAGCGGATCCCACGGGATGTATCGAGGTAATACACCCCTGAGAGGCACATAGAGTACATACATGTTGCTAGTCCTCGCAAACTGGGCTGATTGAGACGCCCTGCATGTCTGGATTCTGGTCAACGGCGTTGCTCCCGAGGAGAGCAAGACACAAATTCACCCTTGGGAGATTTCGATTCATTGCGCAGTAGAGGTACGAAGTTAGTACTGTTCCAAACAGTAAATGGTGATACGGAACCAGCATGGTACGCGATTTTGCATAGCAATCATCGCTGCCATCGATTTTGACTCGAGCCTTACGGGGTATATTCCATCGTAAAAATAAATAACAAGCTTGCGCTTGCCCGGATTACGCTGCGCATATTTTTACGAGAGATCCTGATTGGTTCATTCCAGAACTGGAACGCCTGGCTTAGGCGGACAAGAATCACTCCCCGGCCTCAGCTACTGCAAGTTCTGGAACGAGCCAACCAGATCAGCCAGCGGCGACGACAGTGGCGTTGAGGAAACTACGCGTGACAGTGATCCAGCGAAGCCGGCCTAGATCGAATTTGAGAACAGCGATGTCGGTAAGTCCTGCATTAAGCAGTACTGCAATCCCATCGTTCAGCCTGATCCCGCCCAACCCCATCAGCAGACTCGAGATTCATCATTGTCTAACGCTCCCAAGCGCTCCCATTGAAACTACAGACTGTGTCTATACCCGTAATTAACATCACTCACGCTTCTACAATTGCTTAAAACCACACTCTAAGAAGTCATCGGCTGCCTCAGACCAACTAGATTCCCTCACTTCCTCACCAACCGCGATCATGCCATATCAGTCCCCGGTGAGTCTCCGTGAGAGGGAGCGGGAGAAACACAAGATGAGGATCTGGTACCTTCTTCTCCAGGAGAAGCTGCAAGTAGAAGAGATCCGCGATCGGATGAAGAGTGAGGGTTTCAGCGCAACGTAGGTTTCTCTCCTAGTGATGGATATCCCAGTGATGAAGATGCAACGGCGTTAAATGACAGGGAGCTGCAGGCTGAAAGACTACCAGTCTCGCTTGAAGTCTTGGGGATTCTTCCGAAACAATCCGAAAGCAACCCGGAACTACATCACACATCGAGTCGAGAAACGCCAAAGCCAAGGGAAGAAGAGTGTTGTGGTCGTGACTGGTATTCAATGGTCTGACCAGAAGATCAGAAAAGAGACATGTCGGAATTTCTACACAACTCAAGAGAGATTGCGAGATGGTACGTGACTCTCAAATGGAAAAGAGTACTAGTCGCACTGACATAACGTTCTCGGCACAGCAAGCCCCTGCACACCTCCTGGTCCAACGGTGTTGGTGTTCACGCCTCCTCCTGTCGATCCCATCCCTCAAAATGCACAGCTTGATGCTCTGGCTACCTATCTGAGAGACCGGGAGCCGGACTATAGACCATTGAGTTCGGTCCTCAAGCGCTATCCACAAGCCTACAGCTCATCCACCTTAGAGTTGATCTGCGATATCATACGCCCTAATAACTGCGTGAAGTACTTACCAATGCTCCACGATTTATTGAGACGGAGAAGGCCTGAGTTCGTCGATGAGTGCTGGGAACTGGTAGCACTGATGAATCTAGTGAATGTAGTGGTTGGATGGGGGTCCACACATCTATTAAGCATCATCGATGTGCTGCTATCACAACCACCAAGTTTGTTGGGTCCGAATCGCTCATATCCCTGGTTTAATCCATTCCTTGAAGTCATTGAGGAGCGATTCCCACTATCGTCATGCCAGCATGCATTCAACAAAAACCAGTATCCCCATTCCTCCGAAGAAGCACAAAACAAGTTCATCAATTCTGGTTTCAGAGCAGACGCTGCCATAGGTTTCTTGGCTATCCAGGGTGGGTGCTCGGCAAACGAACTTGAACAAATAATGGATCTCGGTTTTGATCCGACACAACGATATCGGTGGTCACATACCGCCCTCCAATACGCAGTACTGGAAGGTGATCTTGATGTAGTAAGACTTCTGTTGAGCCGCGGTGTCAGCGTCAATGATCGACCCTGCTGGGGCGGCCCTCCTGAGGATATCTTTACTGTGAAGTTTCCCGATGCCATCTTTACCGAAATCTACTGGGACTTACTGCCGGAAGTATGTCGAACTTCCCTTCAGTTCGCAGTGGAAAGAGGAGATATGCAATGTGCTGAACTCTTAGTTAGCCGTGGTGCAGACGTGAACGCACCACCTGCCCATTTCGCCGGAGGAACAGCACTACAACTAGCTGCTATCAAAGGATCCCTCGGCCTCGTAAGATGGTTACTCGAGCTAGGTGCTGAAGTCCATGCTTCTGGGGCTACCGAGGAAGGGATGACGGCGATGGAGGGAGCTGCAGCACTCGGTAGGACTGACGTTGTGAGGCTTCTGTTCGAATATGGTAACTTCAAGGATGGAGAGCAAAGACGAGAGTACATCCGAGCAGTCGGTTATGCACGAAACTCGGCGCATCAAGTCTTACGCTTCTATATGGAACGCCAAATTGACTGGTCGACAGAAGATGAGGAAGCGCTTGCCCAGGAAGTTTTGGTCGAAGTTAGATCATATAAGGATCTTACCTCCATGACCGATGAACAGCGCTGGGGCTGGGACCGCTGTCGTGATGGGCCTTGTGCTGGCGCAAGCGCGAGCGTCGATGAAGAGATGGAGGGGCCAGCTTGTTGTCAAGAGAGCAAAAAGAGGAGAGGTACGCCATGCCTCGGTTCAGAAGATGGGGAGTCAGTTTCTGACTCCCAGGACTCTTCGGATAATGAGAGCTCCTGCTCCACGGAAGCTATGCCCAACAGCCGGGGGCAAGGATCCCCCAAGTCTCACGATGGAGAAAATACTTTATGGGCACCAGGAGAAGATCAGTTAGACTCGGCGGCGACACCGTCTCATGGAGAAATTCTCGATGACTTCTGGGAAAGCCACCAACTCGATGACGGGGACTTGGGTTTCTTGCCCAACGCAGTCTTTGGAGATGAGATACTGCCCCCAACCACCGGTGGTGTAGCGTTGGGCGAGGCTTCTGAAGGCGAGGAAGCCGCCGCTGAGCCAACTGCCCCGTGTTGATTCCTGGATGGATCGACCACGGACTGGATGGACTTTACACATGAATAGTCAGCTTTGCCTAGTACTATGGACTTCAATCGGGATATGGCTAGTACAACACCTCTCGAGGACAACGGTCAAACCACCAGAACCGAAAACGGAACAACGAAGGACCTGGTTCATTGGAGTTGACGACGTCGATGGGGACAGACTGCGGTTGAACAGAATTTCAGTCTTTGTTGTGGCTCCAGGCCACCAGCCCACCTGGGGCTGCCTGTTTCCCCATATGAGCTTAGCTAGCAAGCCAGAACGGCTGTAGATAGAACAACAACATCAATGCATCTCCAGCCTTTGGTCCCAACACTCTTCTATGTAAATGGCTTTATTTTTAGGGGAATAATTACTCGTTGCGGTCACCTTCACTTGGCAGATTATGATTGAGCAGGTAGTGTGTGTGTAGTATTGCTTCGAAGGACAGGCTGTAATGGACTTTATAGAACATGTTGCCATTGGGTTTGCAGATAGAAAATAGGACGTCCCCTAGTAATTCCAATCGTTGCGACGATGCAGGATCATTCCGTAGAGCAGGCGAGAGACACCACTTTCTTGCATCATAATACACATGCATCCTCCGTGCTCGAAACCTCCCAAGTCATCATCACCATCATCCATCACAACTCCCCCACCTTCTTCCCCACCGCCCCCGGCGCATCCGTCAGCGGCACGTACCGCACCCCGTACCCGCGCCGCTTCGCCACGTTCCCCTCGCCGTCCTTCTCGACCGTCCAGATGTACTGGTCCCACCCGTCGCGCCCGCCGACGGGGATGAACATGCGCCCCGGCGCCCGCAGCTGCCGCACCAGCTCCTCATGCAGCTTCTCGGCCGCCGCGCCCACGTGGATCGCGTCCCAACCGCCCTCCTCATCCTTGGTTCCGTTTCCAGTTCCACCGTCCCGTGCAGCGTCGTCGCCGTCGTTTTGTGTAGTGGTAGCAGCCGGTATGACGCCCGCGTGACCGCCCACGGGCGGCAGACCTTCGCGCGGGCTCGGCTCGACCCAGCCCTTGCGCCCGTCGCCGACGCGGAACCGACACCGGCCGCTCTCGAGCAGGGCCCGCCCGCCGGGGCTCTTGGCCATGTTGCGCTTGCCGAGCTCCTTGAGCTCGCGGATATGCTCGACGCCGACGACGACGCCGTCCTCGCCCGCAAGCTCGGCCAGGACGTGGGTCAGGTAACCACTACCGGAACCGATATCCAGGATACGGCGGGGACGACCAGCCTTGCCGCTAACTTCTCCATTCTTGGAGGAGGATGGCGGCAGTATGTACTCCAGCAGGGCCTCGACGGCGTTGGCGTGCATGTGCGGGGCCGAGATGGTGGCACCGTGGCCGATGGGCTGGGGGCTGTCCTCGTAGGGCGAGGCGGGCGCGTAGTGGGCCCGGTCCACGCGTAGGAAGGCGTCCTTGACGGCCGGCGACGTCAGCAGGCCGTGCTTCCACAGGTTCTCGACCAGGGTCTCGTTGGAGGAGCCGCTGCTGCGCCAGGCCATGGTTCTGGTGCTGAGGGATCTGGCTTGGAGATGCCGGGGTAGCTGCTGCTGCTGGGTTGCAAGTACCGAAGCGATGCGGTGGTGGTAAGGTTGAGGGCTGCTGGAGATGAGGGTGCAACAACGGCTGCGGCGGAGATAGTTGAGCAGGTATGCTCCGGGGCGGGGGTTTTGTGGTGGCACTTTGACTGTTTTGAGTATCTTCCTAGTTGATTCTTTTCTTGAATGGATTGGGCGGCAAGGTTCCCGAGTGACCACGGGAATCTGCGAGCAGCTGCCAGGGTTATGTGCTGCGGCTATTACAGGGCTCTATTCGAGAGAGAAATATGATATGAACAAGTCTCTTGAACGAAGTAGGCTCGTCGACAGTTGAAAGCGCTGAGCTGTTGCTGTTTGTCTTGACGACAGTAGCGCATCCAAAGTCAATAATGATGGTTTAGGCTATAAGAACGACGAGATGCTTCTCAGGTAATTGATGGGCAGGGGTGAGGTGGACAGTATGGAGATGTGACTATCCCGGCTCGAAACTATGAATCAGGTCAGGTATGTAGCTTTTCGTCCGGAGTGATGATAGACACACTTGAAGTTCTGACAGGGCGTGGAGTGACGTGACAGAGATGCAACTGGGATTAGGGATAGTGGGGGGGCCATGCGGGAGGTGAATGTCACTACTTCATAGGTGCATATCCCCTTGACCGCCACTACGCTAATAAAACTGGGGCGAGCAGTATATCGGTATCTAAACTTATTTTTTTAAAGTACACTATTAGCTATAATAATAAAATTTAATTAACTTTTTTTTAAAAATTAAGTTTAATAAAATATTAGCTTTAATATATATAATATTATATAATAAAAAGTATTTAAAAAACGTTAATATATAATAAATATTATTTAAGTTTATATTAATTAAAAAGTATTTAAACGTGTAATAAAAAAACGCTTTATTAATATAATAAATAATAACACTTAGTTTATAATATATTAATAAAAGTAATGAAAAAAGTATTTATATATTAAAATTACTAAGGTTATTTATTTTATTAATAAATTAAATTAATACTTAAATTAATTATTAAAGTAAAAAGTATTTATATAAAATATATAAAAATCCTTTATTATTATATATTTCCCTCTTTTTAATAATCTCTTTTATTATTATATAATTCTTTTATTAATTCTTTTATTAATAATTTAACTTTATTTATTTATTTTATATTATTTAGTCTATATTATTTATTATATACTAAATCGTTTTTAAACGTAGTTAAATATTATAATATAATAAAGCTTATTATTTATTACGATCGGTAGGTTAGTCCCCTACGAGGTAGCACTTAAGGCGTAGAATTAAAACAGAAATAACCGTCTAGTTATTCCCGAAGCTTTTATTTTATAGCGTAGTGGTTAGTTTAAACACATTATAATATTATTATAAATAAATTCGTTAGTATTATCTCGTAAAGTAGTTTTTTATATTAAACTTTATACGTACTTTAAAGTAGTAAAGGTAAGTTTAATTCTATAATTAAGTTAAGTTATACTATAGTTTTCTTTTTTTATTTAGTTTATTTTTAAAATAGTTAATTATTATTAATATTCGATACGTGTCATTATATCGAGTTTTTATAATTTTTTTTCCTTTTTTATAATATACGTTTATTATAATAACTAATTATATTAAAAAATCCCGGCTTAAAGTTAAAAAGTTTTACGGCTTATTATTGTAGCTTTATTTTATTTTTAATAATTTTAGATTTAAAATTATAGTGTATTTTCGCTATATTTTTAAAGAGTAAAAGTACGTAATAATAAAAAGCGTTATAAAGTACTAAGAATATATTTATATTAATTAATTTTATAATAAATTAAAAGTCTTTATTTACTTTTTATAATAGATTTTAAAGAAGTATTATCGCTTAAAACGCGAAAAGCTTTAATTAAAAAATAAGTGAAGTTATTACTCGTTTAATTCGTTTATAAAGTTTAAAAAATAGCACGTTTTTAAAGTATAAAGCTAATATAACGTGGTTTTCGTTTTTTTAAAAAAATAAAAAAAATAAAAACGTTTAAAGTTCGAGGTCGCGATAATTATTTAAATTAATAAAGGTTTTAACGTAATAAATTAAAACTTTATAAATTTCTCTTTTTTTAATTCTATTTAATTTATTAGTTATTATATTTTTAACGTTTAAAAAACCTCGTTAACATTTTTATATATTATATTTTAATAAGTAACTTTTTTATTTATTAAAGTGTTTTTATATTCGTTTAATTCGTTTTTTATTAAAAATTATTTCGACTTTATATTTTTATTAATTCGTTTTAATTTTTATTTATAAATCGATTTCGCGATTTTAAAAGCTAGTTTAAATAATAATAATTAGTAATTAGTTTTTAAAATTAGTTTTATAATTTTAAATAGTTTAGTTTCTTAAAAGTTTAGTTTTTTACTTAATTATTTAAATTTAATATTTTATTATAAAAATAGATTTTTTTTCTCGTTTAAAAATTTAATCCCTTTAACTTTATATAATCGACGTATTTTATATTCGCTTTTTAAAAAAAATAAACTTTTATTATAAAGTAATTTATAATTACTTTAATCTTTTAACTTATATAATTATAATTAATATTAACTTTTTTTAACAGCTTTTTAATAATTTTTAAATTATACTCGTAATTTTATTATTCGTATTATTATAAATAAAGTATATTATATATTACGGCGTTAAATCACCGAAATAAGTTAACATTTTATACCTATTAAATAAAAGTACGTTTAATAATATAAATCGACTTAGCTTATAATATAAAATCACGGGCCTTTAATTAAGCTTACTTTTATCGCGTATTTATTTAATTTTATAACATAGATTTTTAAGCTACGTTTTTATTAATTTTATTACTTATACCTCGATTAAACCGTAGTAATAAAACCGTATCGCTATATTTATTTTATTATATAATAATCGCCCGTAGTATTATAAATAATAATAAAACTTAGTTATTTTACTCGTAATTAATATAATAACATAAGTATTATTTTAAAGTTTAATTAATTTATTTAGTTTATTTACTTATTTAAAGATAATAAGTTATAAATAGCTTATATTTAACGTTAAATTATATTATAAAAGATTTTTAAAATTTAATAATATATAATTTTTTTTAAATAACTTATTATTATTAATAATGATACGAAAAAATATATAAATTAAGTCGTTTAATATTATTAAATCTTTTATATAATAAAAAGTAAATATACTTTATAAATTTATTTATAATTATTAAAATATTATTATAATTACCTTTAATTAAAAGTTTTCTTTAATAAAAATAACTTAATAGTAAAATTAAATACGTAACCTAGACCACAAGGCTTAAATAAATCGTTAATATAATTATTAAAAGGCATTTTAAGAAGATATAAGTATTATTTCCGGCTAATTCGCGCTAATCGCGAATATTAAAACTAAATACGGCATTTTAAATAAAAATATATATAATTTTAACGAAACCGGCTTTATAATCAATATAATCGAGTTAATATTCGTTATAATACGCGCCGATTATTATAAAAAACGAAATTAGTTTAACTTAATACTTAAGAATAATTAATAATTATTAAATATATCCCGCCGTTCTTAATCGTTTAAAACTAATATAACTTACCGGGTAAATAAGTAATTAATTCGACTTTTAACGGCTAAACTAATAACGGAATAAATTCAATTCGATATTTCTATAAATATATTAAAGCACGGACGAAAAGCCCTTATCGCTTTTTTATCTTAAACGATTATGAAAGCTATATTTCGGCCGAATTCGAAAAATATTATAAAAATAACTACATTATTATACTTAATATACTTTTTTACTTTTTTTACTTATTTTAACCGTTAAATATAATACTTTATTTATTATTAAAATATATTAACTTAAAAAAAATCGAACTATTTATTAAAACGTTAATAAATTATATTATAAAGTTAAAATGTTTTATTACTTTTAAAGCTACGTATTTTATTATTTTTATAAAAAATAATATTAAATTTAAATTTAATATATTTAGTTTAGTATTTTATTACCCGGATAAAATAATTAATATATTAAATATATATTTTTAAACGTTTATATTTAACTCGTCGTGTTTAAAGACGACTAGCACTTATAACTTTTAAACGTCGTTTAATTTTTAATAAATAATTAAACATTTCATTTTTATTAAAAATAAAGTTTTTACTATTAAGAAAGCTCCTCGATATTAATTTTAAATATTATAAATTAAATAATAAAATAAATATATATATAATAATATATAAAATAACTTTTATAAAAACTTAAATACGTACTTTATAGAAAATTAATTTAATACTTTTTAAGCGTTAAAAAATAAAATAATCGCTCGTTTAATTTAAAGGAGCCTTTATTATATAAGAATCTTAAGAGCTATAAGACGAAAAGGTAAAAAGGAAACGTCTAGCGACTAATAAATAGGGAACGAGGGGTTCATTAAAACGAAGGGCGACCGGTGAAAGGCGTTATAGTATATACGGCGAGATAGGTTATAATATACGAATATATAAAAAGGATATAAAATTAAATAACGAATTAAATAAAAAGTGATTTTAATTAATTTATATAAAAGTAGTAAAATATAAAAAAGTAGTTAATTTAATAATATAATTAATTTAATAATAAACTACGTTAACGAGAAAAATATATATAATAGTATATAAAATAATCTTTATAAAAGATTAAATATATACTTTATAAAAAAATAATTTAATATTTTTAAGCGTTAAAAAACTAAAAAATCGCGCGTTTAATTTAAAAAAGCCTTTATTATATAAAAATCTTAAGAGTTATAAAACGAGAAGATAAAAGAGAAGCGTTTAATAATTAATAAATACGAAACGAGGGGTTTATTAAAGCGAAGAGCGACTAGTAAAAGGCGCTATAATATTTATAGCGAAATAAGTTATAATACGCGAACATATAAAAAAGATATAAAATTAAATAATAAATCGAATAAAAAGTAATTTTAATTAATTTAAAATATTAAGGTTAAATTAATTTGTATAAAAGTAATAAAATAAAAAAAGTGGCTAATTTAATAATAAATTATTATATAGTTATATATAATATATTAAATTTTTATTAATTTTAATAAGAAATTTAAAAAGTTAAAAATTACGCTTAAATATATTTTATATATAAAAAAATAAACCACTTAATAATATATAAATATTCTTTATTAAAAAGTTAATTAAATTAATTTTAAACACTATTTTTATTTAATTTATAATATTATATAAATTTAATATAAGATTTAAAACTTTAATTAATTTAAACATTATGTCTAGTTTTATTAACTTAGTTAACAGTTGAAAGGATAACTGGCGACTAACTAATAAAGCTTTTTAACTTTTCTTAAAATACTTAGACTAGCCAAAAGGTGTGGGGTAAGTGCCCGCCACTATATCGGTTTTACAGCGGCAGTAAGTAGAGTGTTCTCCAGGGAGTCGGGGATTAGGCAAAATTTCCCTGTAAGCATATATCCGTAGAGACAATAGCATCTATATCGCTGGCCCCATTACCAATACCAGAGCATGACGATTCTTGCCACAACACTCCCTAGACCGAGCCAACGCCTGTGCCATGTGTTGTAGTGTATTTAAATCCACAACAAAGTATTCCAACTCCGTCCAAAAGCAACCATCGCCTCATACCACTCTTTCAGAAGGCTCGCCCGCCGCGATGATGGGGATGGGCAGGCCGCGGTCCGGGCTCTGCAGGACCAACTGTTCGTGTCGCCTCGCCTTGATGTAATCGCTGACCGCCCGGATCAAGACAAACCAACCGACAATCATCAGAATGTACGCGATCCACTCAGAGCTCGCCAGGTCGCTCAGGCTATTGCCTGCACCATTTCCATCGCCCGTGCTGACAGCGTTAGGGTCGAAGTCGTGGCTGTTAGGGTCCGGCGGTTGCGCATATCCATCCTGAGGCGCTCCGCTCATACCATCGCCGCCAGGGGCAGCCCCCTTCATGTAGAAACCGTATTGAATCAGAATGATACCGAGACCCGCACGAGATCCATTCTTGGCAGCGTGTGTCGAATGTAGGAGATACGTGAGCAGGAAACCGACAAACTGGAAGGACATGGAGATCATGCCGTTCCATATGAAGCTGAAGATGGAACCGACAGGCATTCCGTCGATGTAAACTTCGTCGGGACCGCCGAGGCCGGGTGCCAGAATCGTGGTTTCCCAGTACGGAGGAGCCGCATCAGCTGCTGCTTGTTCGTAGGTCTAGTATCAAATGTCAGCTTTGTCTGTCTATGGTGAAGTAGCTCGAAGCCGACGTGAGTATAAACATACCGGAGGTTGTTCCTCCACCACCTTCTCGCCTCGTTCCGGTCTCGCCATCATGTTGGAGAAAACACCATCCGATTGAATACCAGCGCCATATGTCCTGCCCGGGACTTGTGCCGCGTTACTGGCAGCAGAGGGTGTAGGCCATTGCGTCGGCTGCCTAGGAGGTAGCGCAGGGGCGTTGGCATGTGTTTGTGACGGAGGAGTCGAGTGACCGGCATCTACGGGAAATGAGTTACCGCGCACCAACCGTTGCCTGTCGTCGGGTTCATCATCACTATCGTCGTCATCGTTGTCGAAGGCATCGGCCAAGGTGGGATCGACGCCCTGTCTCCTCCTCTCCAGCGACGAGGCTCTGGAGTGGAATGGGGGCGGAGGGGAGTGAGATCGTTCTGACTGCCGTATTAGCGGATTCGATGATTGCTGGGTGGGCGTATCGAGATTATCGTGATCATCTTCATGATCCTGATCTTGGTTGTTTATCTATCGTTGATTGAAGGTGTCAGTATGGATGGATGTCTGGGTAGCAAATGAGTCGTGACAGATGCGACACAGCGGGGGAGAAAACCTACCCGTGCATACCGTCCGGCCATCTTGGAGAAACCGAAGGCGAAATGAAGACACTATCGGAAAGAAAAAAGTTGCCGTGGTCTCGTAATGGCGATGGTGGATGTAATGGTTTGAAATGGAATAAAGACAACGGGCGTTGTCGGTTCCTATGGTACGATGGGGTAGCGTGGAGTGGCAATGAAAAGGGCGAGTAAGTCGACCGGATGCGATCGACGTTTGGGTTAGGTGATGTGGTCAGCGGAGACGGAGACTTAAGGTTTCGTTTCTAAAAGCAGTGGGAGAGAGAGGCAAGTGAGGCTGGCTATCGGAGACAATCGAGGTCAATCCAATCAAATAGGTTAGGAGTCAATACTAATAAAAAGCGAAAAGGGAAAAAGAGAGTCGGCATCAATCAATCACACAAGGATAGTCAGGGGGGTTGATTCTGATGGAATAAATGAAATGGAGGAGAAAGGATGGTGGAAGTGCATGGAGTTTAGGTAGAGTAGGGGAGGATAGCCTGCAGTGCGAGTGCGACGGGCAGATGCCAATGCCATGCTCTCTCCAGGAGTCCCCATGCTCAATGTTATGCCCATGCGACAGTCTTGATGTGAGGAACTCAGGCTGTCGGTCGGGATACGCGGCACTATTGCTTAGCGCTAACTAACTTCTGTTTGGGGGCGGCCTCTCAGCCCCTAGAAATGCGCAAACTCCCGAGTGTCAAGCTGAGTCTTGGCAAGCTCCTCTCCCTAACATTGAATTGCTGCCTGCACTGTAGTGGTAAAACAATGCCCACCACCATAAGTCCGACACTCCAGGGTCCCGTTGCAGGCCCATTTGATTTTTAGCCTTGTCTCGGAGTCCGCGTTCCACCGATCCCCGTGACGCATGCAAATGTCAGGATCATCAATTTTTGGATGACAGGTCCAGCTGCAGAAGCGACGAAGATTGAGGAATTGGCGTGCGACTCTACAATTTCACTCGTGACCACCCTCTACGGCCCCTCAAGACATGTGACCAATTGATAACTGCCATTACTGACAGAAAAACAAAAACAATCATGGCCAAGTCAGCAGTGGTGAGCTCTCCTGATGGTCCCTTCTCGGCTAGACCCTGGCTTTGACTTATGTACTCACTGACACTAACACCCACGATTTCGCAGAGCGCGCGAAACCACATCCTCCGAGCCCTCAGCAAGTGGCCCCAGGACGCCATCCGGCCCCAGGTCCAGTTCCAGGACGTCCTGCGCAAGCGATTCGAAAGCAAGCCGACGAGCGGCGGCCTGTCGGACCAGGAGGAGCTGAAGCAGGCGAATGCGCTGTACTCCCTAATAGGCAACCGGTACAAGAAGAAGGTGAGCCGCACTTTCTCCTGCTGTGCAAATCGCAGATCGCACGCACCCTGCAAGAATCCATAACGGAAATACTGACCTGGCACTGCTAGTACCCTATTACCGGAACCCTTCTGCAGCCGAAGAGCAACCCGACCTACTTCACCGACCTTGTAAGAGAGCTGCAAGAGGCGCCCAACCGATCTTGGTTAGATCGATTCATGCTCCGGATCAAGGGAGTGGTGCGAATGAAGTAAATGCGATACGTTTCCATGTACCAGTATTTGTATGATATCCCGACACGACGACACGTTATAACATGAGCAATGGGCTTATGACAAATAGAGAGGATTGCCCTTGGGGCTGCATAATTTGGTATCCAAAAGCATGGGCGACTTTTGTAATTTTGTACATACATGACTCCGTAACGCCTTGTCGTATGCCGCTCCTCTCGCAATATTTGGGGTATTCTTTAGGAATCTATACAGCTCCCACCCCACGGTCCATACCACACTTTTTGTCCCTCTTAGTCTTGACGCTTAGATAGTAGCCTCTACAAGTACCTCTCCTCGGGATCCAGCTGGTTCATGAACTCCATGCTCTTCTCGTACATGGTGAAGACGATGCCGCCACTCATGACCAGCCGGGCCAGCCGCGGCACGGCCCCGCTCCAAAAGGTGAAGAGGCCCTCCTGCTTGAAGATCATGCTGGCGCAGCGGAAGCTGTTGCCGTAGACCTGCTTGGCCTCGATGCTCTGCATGCGCGTCTTGACCGTGTCGAGCGGCTGCGTCGCGTAGACCGTGATGACGCCCGCGACGCCGCCAATCCCGAACGTGGCGAGGCTGCCGAGCTTCTCGCCCGGCGCCGTGTAGGACTCGGCCAGCTGCTTCAGCGAGGTGTACGACCCGAACCGCACCGCCGAGTTGGCGCTCTGCCGCGCCGCTGTCGGCACGAGCCCCTGGAAGAACCCGCGCACGCCGCGCTTGCGGAAGATGATGGGGATGGCGTCGAGGAAGCCCCGCATGCGCGGCACCGCGCGCTTGCGGTCGTCGATCAGCGTCGTCTTGATCGACTCGGTCGGCGTCACGGCGAAGAGGGACTCGGTCACGCCCGCGCCAAAGCCGGCGATGACATTGCGCGGGCCCGAGACTTTGCCGTTCTCGTCGGCGAGGAGGCGTTTGTAGTGCTCGAAGGACGCGAAGCCTGTAGTATAGTATGGCTGCATTTAGCAAAGGCCGTTCGTTCTGGATAGCTAGCTGCGTGGGGACGAAGTAGTAAGGGAGGGACACTTACGGATCGCGGCCTTGGCGGAGTTGCCGATGATGAGCGTCGTGCAGCCGGCGTACCATTGCTTGCCGAACGGTGGCCACGGCAACTTCTGGCCCTCGGCGAGTTTACGGTTCAGTTGCGATCGTGTTTTGGCGACTGTCGGTCGTTCGCAGTGTCAATAAGATGGGCCTGTATACTTTTCGCGGAGAGGTGAGTCGACTTACACTCGGCTGGGTATGTGATGGCTATCCAAAAAGCGTTTTGTCAGCATCTACTGCGGCTTGCTGCTCCCGGCAAGACTGGGGACCTACAAATCTCTACAGCTCCTGCGAGAGCTCCGGCCAGAATAGACCGTTGGGCGCTGGGTTTCTTGGGCTTGGTGGCCGCATCGGGCTGCGCGGCAGCGGTCGCCATGATGTCGTTTCTGGAGCGATGTCGCAGAACTCGGGGGTTAACAGAGAAGTAAAGCGAAGTCCAGGTCGAGCCAAAAGCACACAAGTGACCACAGAGATTCAATCGGCACTACCTAGGCAGCGGTGACTGGACTTGCGATGTAGAAACCTGGGTCGTTAGGGTTGAGGCTCGAGGTTTCATCGAGGCTGGTGCTGCTGCTCCGATACGGTGCCGAGCTTGAAATTCTAGCTCATCCCACCCACCAGCCAAGCGGAACTAGGGGCCGTCAAAAAATGGTGGGGGTTTTCCCAACTGCCCGACCTGCGCATCTTCGAGATTCAGGTTCTCTGCAACGATCATGTCACGTCATTCACTAAATCCTACTTATCTTGAGAATCCGAGCATTTGCGAAGAAGGAATACACAGGCAAAGTGATCGTATTTTTGAACGTCACTCTGGTTTATATACGTACGCAACTTGAGCCTTACTCATTCTATTAATACGATGCACCGCTCGGAGCTACGTCATCCTTTCAGGGCAGTACACTGCGCGCATGAACTTCGACATCAGCATTGAATGGAGCTGGAGACCAAACTCATGTGCTTCAGACATCTTATGCGCCCAATAATAGTGTCAACGGCTGCAACCATGTATGTCTTTGAATACGAAAGCCTTGTGTTGAATTTGGTAAGTCATTATCGGGGTTATGGCCAGTCGAGTAGTTTACGCTTTCGTCCATGTTTGCTAGATGATTCCCGTTGTTTTGCTCCTATCCTCAGTTGTGCTATCCATTAGCTTTAGCCCCTAGATAACCAAACCAATCTGTCAAATCCCCTATTTTTCCTGTCTAACGTCCAACCTCAACACCGCTGGTGCATTCATCGCTGCCCGATTGCTCTTGAGGACCTAGCTTGCTTCTTTTCGGGGAAACGAGATTTCAGCCCTGGACGTCGAAGAAGAAAGGCCTGTGCTGCAGTACGGCGCACGATCTGGTCTGGCCTGGCCTTCTAAAAACAACACAGCCCCATCGCTGACGCAGACGCACTGTTGTTTGTTGTTCGCGTGGGCATCACGACACTGGACACTGACAGCCGCGGGAACCGTTAATAACAAGAGATTACGGATAGACGGCTTAGTGATCGACATATTTTGACGTGTCCTTACTAACAGACAAGCACTTTGATCATTCCACTTCTCTCTTATTACGGTTCTGCCTGCCCTTGCAGAGGGTAGAGACTGTTGGAAGAGAATTCGCTTCTCTTTTTAAAACGCCTGACAACCCCTCCGTTCCGTCTTTTGGCGCAGGCCTGCATTTCGTTGGCTTTCCGTGCGGCCGCCACAAAACGCAGGGCCGCTTTTGCCAAGCAATTCGAATGCAAGGAACCCAATATTGTGCTTTGCCAGCTCCCGACGTCGCCTCACACATCTGATCTGAACGACGTATCTGAATGGTGGCGTAGTCTCCGTTCTCCCCTTTTGATATATTTTTGCATTGTTACGTTCAACCTTCACGACACCTTTTCTGTTTCCTCACTCTCATCATAAACTACTTTCTTCGGGTTTTCGTCTGCACCAGAAGAAGCCATGGCGGCCGAACATGTTGAGGCACGTTCCTTGACGGCTCTCAATACTCTCGCTGCCAACCCGCCACAGTATCCCGTGAAGCCCAATGAGGCAAGGCAAGAGCCGCTCACTCTATACATCTCAAGAGTGCCCGGCACCAGAGGTATGGCCGACCCAGTCACTGTCAAATATGAGTCACAAATGAAATCCCAAAGCTAACACTTCCACATAGACATCATCCTCTCAACAGCCAGGCCGCAGCTTAAGAATGTCTCTGTTACAGATGTTGCCAACTCATTATACTATGTTCACTTCAACACCCCGGAAGATGAGCAAACTGCTGCTGCTGCTGCCGCCGCCACCGAAGCTACCACTACTGGTGGGGAAGCAAGGAAGAGTATGGACAGTCTGTCGAGTACAAATATGATTCCGCGCAAACCGGTGCGGACTGCGCTAGACCCATCTCAACTTCCAAATACATCCGCCGCACCGATTCCGGGGACGCCCGAGGTCATCTCACCGGCTTTAACCCCGGACACCACTGGAAAGGTGAATCCAGACGGCGAACGGCATCCCCACTTTCAAGAGCCCTTGCCAGGTTCGACCCCGGGATTGACAGGAGACCAAGCACCACCGTTGCAACGGCACCGGCCCGGATCAATCCAACGAAAACCTGTTCTGTCACAAACTCACATACCTGTGGTCCGACAGGATCAACCACCACCGCCACCACCCCATTTGTGCTCACTACCTCCTCGCCCGGATGAGATTGATAGTTTACCACTTGAAGAGCAGGACTGGCAACCGAACCTGCCTCCAAGACCTAGTGCCCCTGACCATCCTGTACACAACCCAGACGCATTTGCCGGCTTAGCGCCTTCCCCCGTCGATCGCCCTCGCCCGGCCGCAAACCCTTCACTCCATTCTCGCTGACGATCATCCGCCGCGACCCAAGTACCGGGCAGCAATGGAATATTGGGCAGGTAGCCTCTTTTCAGCTGGAGCATCCGGAGATGTTTTTCGAAGAAAAATACGCCGAAAAATACACCCCATCTCCCTTCATTAACATCCACCTCGAAGCAGCAGGCTATAACAAATTTCGCGGAATGCCTATGTCGCTCGCGGGCTTTGACATTGAGGCTCTTAGAGGGAGCCTTGATGTCATGCGCCCGGAGTCTGCATCTAGCCGACTGGTGCCCAACAGCAACAGCAACAATTACAGCAACACAGAGCCCTCGGCCGCCTTCAAATCAACATACTCCGGATTTGAACGACAGGTGAAGATGATGTACGGGCCCTCCTGGACAGCCAACATCCGTAACGCGTTCCGCCGCCTTGACTCGAAGGATGGCGACCTGTCTACTTCGCCAAATAAGAAGCTTGGCCACAGCCGCGATACTAGCGCGGCATCCATGGGGTCGTTTAATGGAGACTTCGACGGCGGCGAGGCGCCCATCATCACGCTCCCGGGCCAGGGACTCAAGCCGCGGGGCTACATGTTCATGAGCCCGTGGGACGGGCGGTGCGAGTTCCGGACTGCTAGCGGCGGGCGCAGCCTGCAGTGTCGACACATACTGCCGGGTACGGGCGGTGCTTACAACCCGCTGGTAGACGGAGGCGGTGTGGACGACGGCGGGCCCCTCTCGCCAGGTGATGGTGGCCGGAGTAGGAAGGGGAGCGTGGCGCGATCCAACATCCAGGAGATCTCGGAGCTCCGGTTCAACCTCCCCTCGAGCGAGCTATTCGGCGGCAACAAGTCGCCGTCGCCGGAACAGCAGCAGCATCAGCAGCAGGGGATCCAACAACACCAGCAACTGCACGAGGGCCGCGAACGGATGCGCGACCGGATCCTCAACCAGATGACGAACAAGACGGAGGACGACCTCGACGACTACGAGTACGAGTCGACGGGCGGCTACGACATGACGCTCGGCAAGGAGAAGGCTGGCGGGGGCAACCGGGGCAAGCGCGCCAAGATGGGCAAGTTGATCGTCTGCGAGGATGGGCTGAAGATGCTTGACCTGGTGGTGGCTGCCAATGTGGGGATATGGTGGTGTGTTTGGGAGCGGAAGAATGATTGAGCGAGCCAGTCAGTGTTAGTGGATCGACGTCGTCCGAGCCAGACGGGCGCTATGCTATGTTTGTTTTTCTTTTTGTCTTGGTTCTTGGCATTTTCAGAACTGATAGGAAAAATTGGTGGTTTCCAAAAGATATCTTCCATTGCTGGTTGGGTTTTCGTGTGTTTGATACCATTTGCTTACTTTACTGTTGAGGGGGTGGGTTGCATCGCGGTATTGGAAATCAGGGGGTGTCTGTTAAGTCGAAAGAGCATGGAGTTTGTTTGAACATTTGTACGTACGTAGGAGGAGCGCATTTATCCCCCAAATGCGTGTAATTTGATGTTTCACAGGAGATGGTGTTGTGTAATCCGTACACCCCTTGCTTTCTCTCTTGCAACTCCCATTCCGTCATGCATTGGTTCTCTCATTGACGTATATTCTTCTTTGAAATCAATTTTGCCATATTCGCATGCTAACGGTAACAAGTTTGTGCCGGATTCGGGCCCGGAAGCCGATATGTGTTCGGAATGAGATCGCTTCTTGTGTTACCCGATCTCACTTTCTCCAACCTTTCAATCAGCATGAGCCGGGAATGATGCGCAAAAATGGCCCTACCCGCCCATATTTGAGTGGAGGTATGTAGGAAATCCCTATGTTCAGAGATGGACATGGCGAGGATATCAGCATTAGCCTGTCGGGTCATCGTGTACCTGGGGAGCCCGGCCACCGACAGACGACAGTACATACGAAATACCGATTCGAGGGGTCCTGTGCACCCCTGATGCCGTCAGCCCGTTGCTATCTGCGCAGGCGGGCTGTCTTGCAGCGCGATGGGCAAAAGCAGGAGTAGCAGGATGCAATGCGACGCAACGCGACGCAGTCACTACTCATTAGAGAGTAAAGTGGTAATCTACGAAGATCAAATCCTATCGTGGCGTGCCATCATTTTTAACCCAGCTTTATCGACGGGGGATCCACTGCACCGGAGTCAAATATACCACATCTGCAATCTACAAAAACCATCCACGAATCATGGGTTGCGGTTCATTTATCTCTTGCATCCAAAAGAGGGTGGGATGGTAGTAGGATTTCTTGGTTTCCTGCATATGCCTAAGAAAGCCAGCGGCAGTTGCTGGAAGTGTCATGGGTCTTCAGGGGGTGTGGAGTGAGGAACTTGGGAAGCTATATGCCAAGGCTGAACCAATAACGGCCTACCGAATCCGAGCAAATCAACATCGAATCTCCAGCGCGAGCGTGCCGATCTCCTTGGACGCCAAGCCGAGCCTACACTCCAATGCGGACGGACTCCGACGCCGAGACGGGAATGGATTCAAGGTTCCTCTCGTTGATGCAGAACGAAATCACCGCCCCTTGCGCGGACACCCTCTCATCTCCCCCCCGCACTTCACCGGCCATAATCCCCTCTTTAATCTGTAAGCCGGGATCAGCAATGAATGCCATGGCATGGCTGGCTTAGACGGTCGACTATTTCCCAGGAATCGACGGCAGGGACCCTCGCGACTGCCCGGATGTCACGCTATGCGGGTCTTGCCTTCCTGGAATGGAATGTAGCATGCGTCATCAGATGCGGCAGGCACGACAATGTGACTTGGGGAATTCCCATTTCATAAAGACCAGGGCAGTTCCACGCAATCTCGAGTGAGAGCTGTCAGTCTTCCCGAGTATCGTCCTTCTGCAACAACTCAACATCATCGGTGCCCGGGTCTCGCCAAGTCACCACGATAATGCATACACTCAGCTTCACTGCGGTCTCCGCGGCCATTCTAGTCAGCTTGGGTAAGCGGGACACCATTCAATCAGGCAATTGGGAAGTGCCACTTCTAACCAATTAACCTTTTATTCATAGTCCATGGCCAGACGGTTTGCCCAGGCGTGCCAGCGGCCAAGTACCCCTACAAGCTCGCCGAGGGCTGGTCCGCCGTCAAAGTCGCCGACGGACTGGAGTCGCCGCGCCACATGGCCATCGACAAGCAAGGCCGCCTCCTGGTCGCGGAGCAGGGCAAGGGCCTCAGCCAGCACACCATCGACGCGTCGACGGGCTGCGTCACGGCCAGTCAGGCGCTCGTGGACGACACCACGCTCAACCACGGCATCTACTTCAACCCGGACGGCCTCACGCTGTACGCGAGCAGCGCCTTCGGCGTCTTCCGCTGGGCCTACGACCCGGCCACGGGCGCTATTGACGCCGACAGCCGCACCACGCTCGTCACCAACATGTCGACGAGCGGCCACACCACCCGGACCTTGATCATCCCGCCCAGCAAGCCGAACTTGCTCGTCGTGTCTGTGGGGTCGGACGGCAACTTCGACATGGCTGCTGTGGACCCCGCCGTGGGCCGAGCCATCGTTAAGGTGTTCGACATCAGCACCGTCCCCGAGGTGGATACATCTATGCCGATGACGGTTGGGCTGCTGGCCACGGTCTGCGCAATGAAGTCGGTCTGGCCTTTGATGGGAATGAGAGGTGATTACTGCCTAACATTATCCGAGTTACGAATCGCCCTCTTACTGATCTGCAATGCATAATAGACTATGGGGCGTGGAGAACAGCGGTGACGAGCTGGAGCGTGTCATCAACGGCACCTCGACGGACATCCACCAGAACAACCCGGCCGAGAAGCTCAACTACCTCGGCGACGTCTCGATCCCCAACACGCAGTGGTACGGCTACCCGACCTGCTGGGCCGTGGGCGAGCCGGCCGAGATCAAGGACGCGTCGTTCGAGATCGGCGACCAGATGATCCAGGCGCCCAACAGCACCTTCGACGACAGCCACTGCGCCGAGCTGGTCAAGCCGCCGGCCATGACGTTCGAGGCCCACCAGGCGCCGCTCGACAGCAAGTTCGACGCCGCGTCGGAGAACCTGTACGTCGCGCTGCACGGCAGCTGGAACCGCGACCCGCCCCAGGGCTACAAGCTTGTTGTCGTGCCCTTCACGACCCAGGCGGACGGCTCGTACCGGCCCGTCGCGGACCGCAAAACGAAGCGCGGCTACACTGATGTGCTGTACCCCGAGAGCGAGGCCGCGTGCTCGTCGACAAGCTGCACCCGGCCTTGTGGGCTGGTGTGGGATGCGGCGGGGCGGCTCTACATGACGAGTGACACGTCGGGCGAGATCTTCTTGCTGAGCAAAGCCTAGGGAGAGAAATATGGAATGGACCGCAGTTACTGCTGATACTATACCCTGAGAAACTTGGTAATTGCTCAATGCAAGCATGATTATTCGGCAGCCAGGCGAAGTATTGATCACCACGGCAGATCTTGGGGTATTCCCGGGAAAGTAATGAATGTAAATATCTATGTAACTAAGGAATGAAACGAAGCCACCCATGGATGCCCAATCTATGAACCCTCATATCCTCAAGTGTGAAATATCAAGCCCTGCTTGAACAATCAAAGCTTATGCTACTCTAGTTGACGACGTAGAAGGTGAAGTGGAGGCAGTTGTTCTTGCTGGCGACGTCGGGCACGCCGGTGCCGCCCTTGATGTAGGCCTTGGCGGAGCCCAGGACCTTGTACTCGTAGTCGACGGCGACCTGGTTGCCGCCCGGGTGGATCCAGTTGCCCTCGGTGCTGGCGAGCACCTTCTCGCCACTCTTGGGCTTCTTGTCCAGCGCGGCCTGAGGCGCGCCCTTGACGATGTCCTGCGTGAACCCGTTGGACACGTTGGTCCCGTCGGTCGACGCCACCGTCGCGGCGCCGTCGCAACCCTGTTGCAGGGAGATGTCGCCGTGCGCTTTCCCGTCGTTGGCGGCTTTGACTTGGAACTCGCCCCAGGTCGCGGGGATCTCGTTGCCGCGCTGCACGCGGCCTTTGAAGGCGGTCGTCAGGGAGACGAAGACGGTCGCATTGGGGCCGACTTCGACGTCTTTGAGGGGGTGGTCGAAGTTGGCGCCGGCGGTGCCGTCGCCGTTCCAGTAGTTGTCGTAGAAGTAGTAGCGGTGGGTCTTGGGGGATTTGTTGGTGAGTTGGATGCCGGGGCCTAGGGCGGCGGCGGCGGTGGTGCTGATGGTCTGTTCCTCCTCGGCGGCGACCTCTCCTTCCTCCTTGGGAGCTTTAGCATCGGTTTCAACTGCCGTTTCACGGACGAGAGGAACTTGGTCGTTGTTATCCTCTCCGATACTGGCGGCGGCGAAACCCTCCACGCTTTGACCGGTAAAGGGCTTGTTTGGGTCAGGGGCGGCGTTTCCGTCCTGGGATGAGGTTTAGTTACATGGCCATAAGGGAAGGGAAGAAATCAAATTAACTGAGATGACTCACGCTGTAGACGATCAATATGTCCTTACTTCCCACGCCGGCCTTGCTCTGCTTGTCGTCTTCGGGGTTGCCCTTTCCACCGGCCCTGGAAGTGAAGCAATATTAATCAGTCATACAAATTCGATGATGAGAGAGGGAGGTATTCTGTGGGGAAGGAAAAGAAACAAAACGGGAGAAGAAATAGGACTGACCAAGAACCGACGCCGATATAAGTGCGGCCATTAGCGAAAATCCGAACAAACTGCTCGAGCGGCTGGAACTCCTTGGGCGCGCCGATGCGCTCGACGTTGCCGCTGCCGTCGAGCGTGACGTGGCCCTTGAGCTGGTCGCGCTTCTGCTGGGCGAGGGCGTGCCAGGCCTTGTTGCAGGCCTGCATGAAGGTCTCGTGGCCCTTGAACTTGCCCGGCGGGTCCCCGACCTGCTGGCACGTCATGTTGCCGCCGGCGCCGACGATGTTGCTGATGTCGACCGTGTCGTTACCCTGCCAGCCGGCCTTGGTGATCTCGCACTGCTCGCCGATGACGTTGTCGTGGACGGCGATGATGGCGCCTGAGGTGCCGTCTTTGGCTTCGATGTTGGCTCTGTAGGGGGAGGGGTAATTATCATTATAATTAGCAGACTTTCTCAAAACACCAAATATTGTTTGGAATGGTGGTAAATAAGCAGAATCATCCCTTCGTGTGGAGAGAAGGGAGATGAAAAGGGGCTGGTGCTAGTTTTACTCACTGGCTGTTGGCAGCGATAGTCAGGTCCTTATTGCCATTGTATCCATGGCATTGGAAGGTCTGGGGTGACCCGACCTGTTTTTGATTCTAAGGTAGTGGATAGCCATATTGAATAATGTTCGCTTGTTATGTTGGGTGTGTTATATTTCGAGTCAAGGTCAGTGGCTGCGGCTGGAGCCCCTTTATACCCCTTGGCCCTGGGCTTCGCCCCAGAGTTCATGCGTGTCATCATCGCTTCGATGCATCTAGGACACTTACCCCTGGTCTGGACTCAATTCCAAACATTTCTTACCTTCACCGACAATCTGGGGCTTAGAACATGTGGTTCACAATGAATCGTCATGGGTTCCTTTTCGAGGCAGCGACTAGGTCATAAGTGGCCGTTGTTGCCTCGAAGGAATACGCCAATGGACGCGCGTGAACTGTCCTAGATATAATATCATGTCAGATATACAGCAATATACGGCCATTTTACTATGAGAAGTTTCTCACCGGAGGCGGAAAGCGGCGGCCTACACCGACCAGGCTCCAGGTTTGCTTGATGAATTCTTACCAAAAAAGGCCACTTATTGCCCGAATTGGGAATTCGCCGTACGTTGTTGGCCTCAGTTACGCCGAACGGGGGCGGCGGCGCTGCTGCGCTACGTCACAGCCGGATTATGTCAGTTCAGCTGCGGTCATTTGAGCTGAAAAATTACCCCTGGGGTTACATTTCACGTCAGCCTATGAGCGTTGTAGGATCCGGGTCCCTATTTCTTTTAGGGCTGATGATGTGCTTTAGCGCGTTCAGGGGCCAAGCCACTCAACAGTCATCTGTAGTTGATGTTGTAGACGAGGCTCTACGCGGTGCCGACCAGACATAAATTGAAGCATTCCCAGTAGCAGTAGAAGGGAAAATCAATCAACAAGGAACACATAAACTACTGTTTGCTACTCAAACCCTGATCGCATTGTTATTTACCTGCCATATCTTTATAGATCAGCCTATACTACCCCTATTTCCCCTAACTCACTGCACCTTCGTCAACATGGTTATCAAGAAGCGCCAAATCCTCTGGGACTGGACCAACTCGGCCGGCTCAGGGCAACCCGGGCGTTCCCCAGAAGCTGGACCAGGTCGGCTTCGGCGCCAACAGCCCCGTTGCTTCTCTGGTCAACTGGAATGCCTGGGTCCCCCCAGAGTTAAATGGCCGCGTGCCATTCCGCCCATGGTCCGTGAGCTGTCCAGCGCTTCGGGGAACGACTGGAGCATCATCCAGAATAACAACTTCCCCATAATTTTGTTCTTCAACGAGCCTGAGCGCCACGGGATCACCCCGGAGCAGGCGAAGGATATGTGGCTCAAGCAGATGATTCCTCTCCGGAAGAACAAGGGGAGAAAGCTCGGGTCCCGGCCGTTGCCTCTGTAAGTACAAACTCACATCTTTGGATGTTGGATGCAACTCTGGGTCGACTAACACATGTGACACCTAGGACGAAAATGGTCGCAAGTGGATCGAGAAGTTCATGTCGCTTATTCCCAACGACAAGCCCGACTACCTCTGCCTCCACTACTACTCAAACAACGCCGACGAGGCCATCAAGTACATCACCGACATGCACAACAAATGGAACAAGATCCCCGTCGTAAGTTGTGCTACGAACCCCCCCTTTATATGCTTCTAACCACTTACTTACTTACTTACTTACTTACCCCGTGTGACAGATGGTCACCGAGATCGCCTGCATCGACCGCAACTACCAGAACGTCCTCAAGTTCACCGCCAAGGTCTGCAACTGGATGGACCAGCAGAGCTGGGTCGCCGAGTACGGCCTCTTCGACTTCCAGCGCACCGTCGCTGACGACTTCGTCAGCCCCGCCGCGCAGCTCATGGACGCTAACGGCAACTTCACCGAGCTGGGTAAGAAGTACTGCCACGAGCAGCCGATGAAGGGGCCCGGCGGCAAGGCCTTGATGACCGAGTCGGTCCCTGAAGAAGTAGCAGGCGCGGTTGGCGTGCACTCCCTCGCCGCGGTTGAGGAGCAGCCAGAGGCGGCTAACGGGGCTGAAGCCGATGCGCAGCTGATCGAGCCATTGGCCCACGAGGAAGGGAAGGCCGCCGTCAGTGCTGCTGCTGTCGGGGACGAGACCAAGGAAGAGCCATCCATCAGTATCATGGCGATCTCGCAAGATGCCCAGAAGGCCCTCAACCTCCACAACAACAAGCGCAAGGGCAAGGGTCTTAAGGCCCTTGCTTGGGACGACAAGCTGGCCTCCAACGCTACCGCGTACGCGAAGGTGTTGGCCCCAGAAGGGAAAGATGGAGCACTCGCCTGGCGACCAGCGCCCCAACCAGGGCGAGAACCTCGCTTCGTAAGTAGTAGTGGAAACTTGCGCTCATCCCCTCTCCCCCCAATTTCTATCTTCCACAAAACAATCACCTATGACAAAAGAAATACGACTAATATGAACATGTACTACATACAGTGGGGGCGGCAACCTGAGCCTCGAGAGTTCAGCCAAGTTGTGGCTGGATGAGGAGCCTAACTACCACGGCGAGGTCATCCCGCAGGGCAACTTTAGCTCGTACGGCCACTACAGTAAGCTTGACTACCACCCTTAGATTTTTGTACCAGTATGACGTGGACTAATGTTGATATTCCCTTAATTAGCCCAGTGTGTGTGGAAGTCTACCACCAAGCTCGGCATGGGCTCGGCCAAGGGCTCCAACGGCCAACCTACGTTGTCGGCCGCTACCCCCCCCTGGAAACGTTACTGGCCAGAAGCCTTACTAGCATCGGAACTTGGATATTGATTTGATTTATGGATTTGATAACGTTCTTTTCTAACTTAAGTAGATATATATCTCTCTCTCGAAAGCACCACTCCTTTAGTTTCATTCAATAGCAAGCTGTATATACCTGCGCGCTCTCCTACCTTGTCAGATGACGACTGTACACATATATTAAACATACAAGAATAATGGCGCTTTCAAACAGCCCACAAGAATTAACATGTCCTTTTCCCTCACTTCCTTGCCCTTACGCTATCGCCCCGTGTCGGAGAGATAATTCTGAACTTTGCGATAGCAGCATGTAGGGGGTTTCTTTGTGTGAGGACAAGGATGGTCTTCTTTGCTTCAGGTCAATGAAGGGTTGTATTTCCATTGCTCTTAGCGTTGAATAATACCTTGTTGCTATACTAAGAGAACTGTCGAATTGTTTTACATATAGGATTGGGATGGCCGCCGACTCGCGCGTAGCCCCTTTTACAAACGGAGCCGACTGTCTCCAGACTTCCCCAAACATCGCGGTGGGAAACACCGCATGCTACCACTAAAGACGGTTTCAGGCCAAGGAGAGTATCCAAGATCGAAACCGTGCTGAAACTAACCGAACGTTCTTGTGATGCAAAGAGGCTCTGGGAGACCAGTGGCAGAGGGTCTTGGGGAGGCGGATACCCTCCGCAAGGCCGTGAGGTAAAGTTACCCATGCAAATTACTCCGCCCAAGCCCCCCAGACCTACCATGACACACGGGAAAGAGGTCGAGTTTCTCGTCCGTTACGTGCATCAGCTAGCCATTACTGGGACTGACCCGGAGGAGGGTCTATGTCGAATGCAAGAGGCCAACCCAGGCGTCGTGGTCGTCCCCCTGACGCAAGACGAGGACGATGTAGTCCCGGAAGATTACACAAAGACCCTGAAGATGAACGGGGTGGATATAAACCCCCTCGCAAACGCTCATTGGATCAGCCCAGGTAAGGAACGTTCCCGTGCCGAATCATCCTAACTCCAGGTATGCTCTTATAGCCGATTACCACCGGTGGACGATAGACGAGGACATCACGGTACGGTCCACGCCGGAAGAGCGACAGCAAGACGTGCCCGCCCCGGGCCAGCGCCAGTTCGGCTGGTACGGCCTCGAGCTCATCTCGCCCGCGAATCCCAACACGCCCGCGAGCCACCAGGAAATGACCTTCGTCCTCGGCGTCCTGCGGCAAAAGTACGGCGACCGCATGCGCGTCAACAACCGCTGCGGCCTACACGTCCACGTCGGCATGGGGCCCGACGCCATCCCCGTCGCGCAGCTGCGGCGCATCGCCGCCCTGCTGTACGCCGCGGACCCGGTCCTGGCGGTGCTGACCCGCCGCACCGCCAGGACAACAAGTTCTGCCCCTCGGTCCGGCGCCACGGCAACGTGACCTGGGGCATGACGGCGGCGGTGGCGTCGGCGGACGGGGGGCTCGGCGGCGCGTCATCCGGGAACAGCGGCGTCAGCGGGCCGTGGGACCCCGAGCATCGGGAGGGCCACAGTCCCACCCGGCTGCGGGCCGCGGTCGCGGAGCTGCTGGCGTGCACCACGGGCTGCGGCGTGTACCGGCTACTACAGTACCGCGACGACAAGGGCAACTACAACTTCAACAATTATCGCGTGCGGCCGCAGCCCCGGGGTACGTCACGGTCGAGTTCCGGCAGCACGAGGGCACGCTGGACCCGGCGCGGATCGAGGCCTGGGCGCGGCTGTGCGTGGGGCTGACCGAGTGGGCCGCGTTCAACATGACCGACGACCAGCTCGCGCGGGTGGTGACCGCCACCGAGTGGGTGGAACAGCGGCAGAGCCAGAACCCGCAGCCGCAGCAGCAGGGGCTCGTCGACTTGCTGCGCCGGGACGCGCTCCGGCATTTGCTGGAGCTGGCGGGGCTAGGTGAGTTCGTGCCTTTCTATGGGTTGCAGCGGCAGCAGTAAGCTGGAATTGCAGCCTATGAATTTCCAAGAAGTGATTGATCTGATAACTGGTAAGACTGCCCAAGATTGTCATGCGCGTTTGTTTTTATTGCATAAGGCCTCTAGGTGTTATTGCATCTACTACTATAAAACTAATTTCATCTGATTAACTTTACCGATATTTTAGATAATATACACATGTAAATCATTGTTAAATAAAAATGAGTCTCCCCTTCCTAATGAGCTATCGTATCGCATGTATTTCATGGCCAAGTGGCACTTCGCTCTCACCCGAGTCACCACTATCAATCTTAATATCTTCAACATCATATGGATAGTCTTCCAACTCGTCAGCATCGTCGCGCTCGGGGTTGCTCCCGTCGATAAATTCCATATTGAGACCCGCGGCCCGTGTCGCCCGGAAGCTCTTCTCCAGTTGGTCGCCGCTGACAATCCCCTCGTACTCAAGCTCAAAGGTTTCGCACACGTGTACCTCGATCGTCCGGAGCCCGGGGAACTGTTCGGCGCGGACCGTCTCGATCGACGCGGGCAGCATCTCTCGGACACGCGTCGCACACTCGCTCTGCTCGGAATCCGACGGATCCCCCGCGTCCTCTTGACGGCGGGCCGTGCCTTCGGCAAGGCAGACGACGTCTTCTCCGAACACAAAGGGCAGCGAGATCTCGAGCACTTGGAGCTTGGTGAACGCGGCGAACGACATGGGCTTTACGTCCTCATCTTGGCTGTCTGGGCCGAAGTTGGAGTAGTTTTGGGTGATGGATATCTCCTTGAGCGTGTCCTTCTGGTGCTCCAGCGACCTCTGGAGCGACTCGGTGCGGATGTGGACCCAATTCCTGTAGACCGGGTGGTGATCGTTTGTCAGTGATTATCAACTAGGCTAAAAAAAGAAAAAAGAAAAGACACAAGAAGAAAAGCCGCCACTCCCTTAAACTACCGCGCATGGGACAGATCATACCGGAAGACCTGCAGGGCGCGCGGGGCCTGAAGCAGTACGTCGAGGTGGTCGTGGTGCAGCTGAGTCGAGGGGCCTAGGGACCAACGACTCCACCGTCGACGAAGCTGGTTCCGGCAACCGGAACTCCACTTCGGGTGTTTCGGTACCGTCCGTGTCGATGTAGCCGGAACTGTAGATGCGCTTCACATTTGGCCACCCACCTGCAAAGTAAGCAAGACGCCCGGGGCCCGGCTGGTACGTAACGTACGTCACCCCATAATTGACCCCCCCTGTAATTGACCCCCCTGTCGACCTCCACCACGATTCACCACCATTTCGATTTAAAAAGAGATTTCTTAATAAATTCTAATCCGAATTATTTTATTCTTTTAAATATATAATAATTTATTAATAATGCGTTTATATATTAAAAATAATATTTCTATTATTATTTAAAATATAATAAGTAGTAAATTTATTTATAAGGTTATTTTTTATTAAAGTATTTTATAATCTACTTTTATTAATCGACTTTACGGTTAATAATTACGTCGAGAATTAAAATCTATTTATTAAAAGCTCTTTTTAATTTAAGAAAAGTATTTAATAAATTAAATTTTAATTTAAAAAGCCCTTAGCGTTATAAGTTAAAGCACCCCCTCACGGGCTACCTCGTTACTAGCCACCGCGTTTTACCCTACGAACGCGTCTTTATACGTGCATCTTAATTAAAAGATTTTTTAATTTAATTATTACCTTTTTTTAAATAATTATTACCTTTATTTTTTTCATTTTTTTCTACTCTTTATAATAATATCTTTATTCGATATTTAAAAGCGGGTATAAGCTGCCGTGCGCGACGTAAAGCTCGGAGTAGTTATTCGCGAATCCGCCCGTAAATAATTAACCCCTCGATTATATATTTAACGCCGTCTCGCCGGTATATTTATTAAAAATAAGTTTAATTGAAATTAGCAGGTTTTATTACTACTTTTAAAAAACGAATTAATATATTAAGCCGTTAATTAAGCTAAGTTAAGCTTCGCGTTAATATTAATTAAGTTTAAGTTTATAACTTAACGGATATTAAACGCCTTCGAAGCTTTTTATACTTTAAAATAACGATAATATACTCGTTTTTTAATTAAAAACGAGTTCGTTAAAACCGTAAGGTTAAAAATAATTAATTATAATCGAGTTAATAAAGTTATAGTAATAAATATTAACGTTTTTTCGATAAATTTAATACCTTAGAGTTAATTAATATCCCTTTTAAACGCTTTTATAATACCGACGAAATAAGTATCGGCTAAGGCGTTAGCGGTAACTATTAAGTAATTATTAAAGCTACTAGCTATTTAGCCTTTAAAAAAGACGTCGAAAAAGGGGAATAGATTACTACCCTAGAGTATATAGGCTGTAATAAGGTAGCCCTCTCGCCGCTAGTTATTTTTAAGGGGGCCGACGTTTAAAGCTAGTGGTTTCTAAATTAAAACGGCTATTTTTAAAATAACTAGCGGTTTAAAACGTTACTTAAAAGGTGGACTAGTAATATTATAACTTTAAATTAAATTTAAAATATTTTTATCCTTTATATACGGTTTTATTATAATAATAAATAAGTTATCCTAATTTATAATAATTATAAATTATATATAAACGATAATTTTTTATAGTTTTATTTTATAAATTATATATAAACGATAATTTTTTATAGTTTTATTTTATAAATTATATATAAACGATAATTTTTTATAGTTTTATTTTATAAATTATATTATGATTATATTGTATAAGTTTTAAATATAAGAGTTTTTAATTTATTAAAAAAAAAGTTAAGGATTATTTTAAAGGGGTATTTAAATACGGTTTTTTGATTAAAGCTTATAAAAATAAATATATTAAAAATATACCGCTAAATTAAAATTAACGTATTAATTCTTTTTATAATTAAAAACGTTTAAAAAATAATTAAAGTTTATTCGCGAGATCGCTCGAAGCTGTTATCGTTAAAATACGTTATCTTAAAAGATATAAAGGTTACCCGGGTACGTTTAAAATTATTAAAAAGAATTAAGAAAGAATTAATACCCGATTTCTTCGTCGAATTAATTTTAAGTACCTATTAAAATACCTTTTAATAGCTAGGAATTACGAAATAATAATTAAAAATTAATTATTATAAACCTTACTTTTAATTATTTTCTTAACGGCTCTTTATTAAGAGGGCTAAGAAGGCTTTAAATTAAAGCGTTAATAAAATCGTATATTTCGAAGCTTAAGTCGATTATTTTTAAATTAAACTTAATAATAAAACTATAAAAGTATATTAAAAGGTAAGAATCGTACCGGGATAATAATTTATTCGTATAGCTAATATACGCCGGGCTAAACGAAAGCTAAGAGGTAAAGTTATATACGAGGATAAAGCTAGCGACGTTAAAGTGCTAGGAGGGCCTCGTAACGCTATAAAAGCTATAGAAAATAATAGTACGGAGGCGGAGGACTGTATTATTATTAAAAATAACGAAAGATAATATATTTACGTTAATTCTAGCCGTAGAAATAGCTTTAATTATAAGGGTAACGGTAGTTTAATAAAGTAGCCCGTAAAGGGGTGGCTCGTAAAGGGTGCTTTAACTTATTAATATATACGTAAATTAAAAAATTAACTTAACGCGTTTTAACCTTTTATAATAACTTTATATTATTAAGTAAAACTAAATAAATTTATTTCTTTAACGTTATTTAACTTTATAAAATAAAAAAGTAATATTATATTAACTTTTAACGTATTAATAAAGTATTAATTAAAATAATTAAGTTTTAATTCTTAATTAAATTATATATATTTTAAATTTAAGTTATTAATATTAAAACAGCTAGATATCTATATTATTTTAAAAGGGGGTGCCACGTGCTTATGCGCACGAGCCCCTTTCCTGTTTTATAAAGAGGGGTATACGATGCCCCTCGCAGCTAGCAAAAGATAAGACATAAATAATAAAATATAGCAATACAGCACCACTTGAACCCTCATTTATACGTATGTACGAAAGCTTATTTAATAATTAAACTTAAAGATAAATATAATATAAACGAGTATAATATTTTAAAAAGTTAAAGAAATAATAACTTTATAGTAAATAATTCGAAATTATATTTTATTTAATAAAAATAACTTAATTTAAAGGATTAAATAATTTATTACAGTGCGTTTAAACTAACCACTACGCTATAAAGAAAAAGCTTTAAAAATAACTAGACGGTTATTTTTATTTAATTCTACGCTTTAAGTGCTACCTCGTGAGAGATTAACTCGTCGATCGTAATATAATTATATTAAAATATATATCGATATTAAATAAATATATTCTTTTTTTTAATAATTTATAAAAGTTAATCGGTTTAAAAATAATAATTCCCTTAAAAACTTAATAAATTTAAAGAATAAAAGTTTAATATAAATAATAAAAGTTAAATAAATAACGAAATTATTATTAAATAATATAACAAGGCTAAGAAATCGCGGCTGAGGCACGGACAGTTAGTCATGTGACATAAAGGGGTATAATATTAATTTCGCGATGCGTTTCGATATATAACAGATTAATAATAAACATGCACTTTTTAATATACACTTAGACGTTCGTTTCGTTACTCCTACAATGTTTCCCCCTAGAAAGAAGGCCGCGTGCAAGCAGCCCAATAAGGGGCTGACCCTACGAGTGCCGACCGCAGTCTGTAGCAGTACGGATTGTGTGTTTTTAATAGTTTAAAAATCTCTTTATATTAAAAACCGCTTTAAACGATTTAAAAAATACTCGTTTATTTATTTTAAATAAGTATAATAGTTATATAATTAATAATTTTATATTCTTTTATTATTAAAATAATATTTACTTATTATTTTTACTTTTTAATTTATTATACGGTTTTTAACCCTTTAATACTAAAGTTTTTACTATTATAAAAGCTTATTATTAAAAATAGATCGGGTTTTTATCTTTATTAACGAATTTAACCTTTATTAATAAATAAAACTTCTTTATATATTATATTAAAGTTTATAAAAAAGCTTTATTAACTTAAAATATTAAAAGTAATTAACGTAATAATAGATTTTAAGTCGTATATATTACTAAGCAACTTATTAAGTCTTTTTTATTTAAAAATAGTAATTAAAACGAATAGAAAAAATAATATAAGCTTTAATTAATTAAAATAAAGCCCTTATATTTATTTAAACTCTTTTAATTAATAATATATTATAATTACTATTAAAAAAGTGTATTAATTTAAAATATTAAATTCGATACTTTTATTAATTAAATTAAAGCGACCTTATTATATAACGTTAATTATTAAAAAAGATTTAAAGAAGACTATTTATTAATTAATATAGAATTATAAATATAGTCTTTAAAAGAAAAGTTAAAGCTTATACAACCACGAGAAAACGAAGGGTATAAATTAGCTCGAATTTAAAATTTATATAAATTAAGAGTATATAAAGTACGAGGGAGGAGTAAAATAAAGTTAAAATTAAAGAATTAAATTTTAAAATATCTATTATATTTATAATTAAAAGCGATTATACTATAATTAAAAATTAAAGGAATAATAAATATTTAAAGTTAGTATTTAATTTATACCTTTAATTTTATTAATAAGTTAATTATAGGGGGGGGGGGGGTTAATTATGAGGTGACGTACGTTATCATAGCCGCCTATTTAGTTGCCCGAGTCCGTCTATATAAGAACTGAGAGTAATCTGAGACAAGTGGCTTGAAGTGTCACCCTTGCACACTGCCGATACCAGCGCTGGCGAATTACTACATCGGCGTAGCCTCTCTTTTCAACAAGGAGTTGGTCGGAGAGGCCGGTTTGTCTGACAACTTACCGTTAAACTTGACATCCTCAAGCTCCTTCCAAACCGGCGGCTCAGTGGGGTTATTTTGAGACAGCCGCTTTACCACCCCCTGCAAGATATTAAGCCCCTCGTAAGACCCGACACCGCTGAAGCCGTCGCACCGAAGGCTGCTGAGGCGTGGCAAAAATAGGCCCAGCAGCACGCTGACGTACAGCCCCCAATCGGACTGGGGCCAGTACCTCGTCACCTTTTCGGCCTCTTTGGTAGCGAATTCCTCCCAGGCCAGCGCCAGGGGGTTGTCCGGCAGCTTCTCGCGCACGAGGGCTAGGATGGGCTTCGGGTTGTCGATGTTAGGCGGGCCGTCCGTCTGGAGACTGCGCACAAGCGGCGCGAGGCCATCGTCGTTGATGGACGATAGCACCGCGCCTAGAATTTTCACCAGGTTGTCTTGGGGACGGGCCTTTGCTCTGTCGTACCACGTCCGCACGGTGAGGGTGTGGTACAGCGCCGGCGTGGCGAGGGTGCGGAACGGGCGGCTGGTGCGGGCAAGGTGGCCAGCGACGCCTTGTCCATGAGGGGGTCTATGTGGGAGATGATTTGGCTGAGCACCTACGGAGGCAAGGAAGAAAGCTGTAGCTTCATTTTGACGTTGCCTCGATTTTATTGCTTGGACCTGGATGCGAGAACGAACCTAGTTCCTGGGTTCTGTTTTCAGCTTCGATTCAATTTGGACAGTAGTCCGCTCGGATGGCAAAAAAAGAGCAACGACGGTTGCCTGATGACGTCATTGTGTACAACCAAACGCCTCTACCGCCGAAGCCAACTAAAGGCGAGGTCTAGTGGTACCACCTCTTAGGCCTGTGTAACCAACACAAACGAGAGATTTCAATGAATTTAAGTATAGGTAGGCTAGCTCGTCAAGTGTGAGGGTATACTTAACGAATGGCTCGTAAATCATTGTGATCTTGATGGGAGTGAAGTGGGAGCAAACGGAAAAGGGAAAAGAACGATGACAACTATACAACAACAATAACTCCCGCCCAGCCACGTGGAACGCTACCTAACACCCTACGCAGAACCAAAAGGGGAACAGTGAAGTTGGCACCAACTTGAAGACACCGCCATACAGGAGGCGGCCTCAAAGACATTCTTTGGCCATCCGCCTACTGGCGAAGGGGCCATGTCCAGAAACACCACGACACGGGGGCAGGCTGTTGCGCAGCGGAGCCGAGATTCAAACGGACAGGACGAAAACGATCAGACATCTAAATGACGTCTTGACTGAATTCCTAGACGCACTGAGAAGAACCACTAGTGAAAGCCTCGGCGTATTGTTGTTGCTGTTATTATTGTATTATTAAATGCCATGGGGTCATACTGCATGGAAGCATGCTTCTAGCCTCTCACAGGGCATCGGATCGTGCCGAGCTAGATATAATACTATTCAAGAGAGTCCACACAGCATCGAGTATGCCGATGATGAGGTATCAGAATGCAAAGTTCTATGTAAACCGCAACGTAGTATGAGCTACGAGTAGAACACACGTTACCACAGGATATTGCTATCCGTGTCCAAAGCCTGAATAGAAAGAAAGAAACCCCCTTTATTCGGATTGCAAGACATCATCATGAAGCCGTGGGTTTTCCCGCACCAGGTTCTCCACCGGCAAGAACAACTCCTCGGCGCCGCCCTCCCTATTGGCCATGGCCTGAATCTCCGGCCAGCTCTTCCAAGTCCATCCCTCGCACTTGTTTGGCTCTAACCTCTATGAGTAAGAAAAAAAGGGTTAGTGAGTAAACAGCCCAACTATTTAAGCCGGGCCGTGCCACGCGCGCGGGCGGGAACGTTGAGAAAAACTCAGAAGCTCAAAGTCCTCTCACCAGAGGATTCGTGGAAAAAAATGTCCAAAGTGGGAAACTTACTTGGGGCAGCTGCTGAGGGTCTCTGCGCTCGCACTTCATAAACACGGTGATGTAGTGTTTGTCCAGCTCGGGAAACCTGTCGTTGGTGAGGCCGACGACCCGTCCGGCCCGGATTCGCAAGCCCGTCTCCTCCAGCGTCTCGCGTTCCACGCAGTCGGCAAAGTCCTCGCCCTGCTCGAGGTGCCCGCCCGGGAATCCCCAGTGTCCTGAATATCGATAGGTAGGCAGTCAGCAAGGTTGGGGAACCTTAATAATGGGACGGGACGGTGATGGCCTCCCCCCCGGGAATAAGTCTTGGCTGGGAAAAGAGAACGGGCCAGACCATGCAGGGGAGGGAAAACAAGAAGAATCGGGATTCTTCGGATTCTTCTTGTTACCTTAAGCTTACTTAGTCACTTACCTCTCCCCAGGGCGCTGAGACGGCGTCCTATCAGTATGCGGCCTTGTTCGTCGGCGATGATGGCGAAGATGCCCACACGGGGGTGCAAACCGTGGCACGCCATGGGTCAGTACCCGAAGTCCACAAGAAACGAAATTCGAACAGCTTGGCGACTTGGAAAATATTGGTCGGATATGGTTGTTAGTCGCTTATCATCTTGTCTCTCTCTCTCTCTCTCTCTTTGTGGCCAGGGCAGCCTTTCCCCGAGAATGATAAGTGAGAGGGAACTGGGAATTGAGACCAGAAGAAAAAGGCCATCTGAAAATTCCATCCCTCTATCGCTGAACCTAAGGGGAATAAGCACCTGCCGCCACTGCCTCCCGGAGAATGCGCAATCCTGCATCGCCAACGCATGTCAATGCCACCAAGATACCGATTAAGGAGCTAGGTTTCTTGGCCCCGCGTCGCGGTCCCAATCGCCCTTTAGGCTGTGGGGAAATTAGGGTGGGCTTCGTGTGCATAGTGTTTATCTATTGGATATGTATCGTGTCAAGGGTCTGGTAGTGCACCATAACATACCAGCGCATGATCAACCTCGCCGCATTCGTGCACATATTGTGCAGACCGCCCCGTTGAAGGCCCTGTATTTTGATAGCTGCAGCTGGGGAAATGAATGCGTCGTTGGGGGGCAGGCAGGGTTACTCATCCTGTCTGCCATGCGCATGCGACAGAAGGCCGTGACGGGAGGGGAAGGGAGCTTCTGCACCGAGTTACCATGGAAGCGCTCTCTTGGTTCATCTCGATTCAAGGAAAACCCCTCCAAAATCTTCATAAGATGGGATGAAAAGGCACATCCGAACTTTTCCTTGCTAGTTATTGCAAACTTTCGGCTACACAGGGAAGGACTCAGGAGAAAGCATAATTCACGAGTCACGAGAGTTCTGGTCTCTCGGCTCGAATTCGCATAATGGGGTCATCTTTCAGCCACCAGACAGTAGCTGAAAGCCCAGGGAAGCTTTTCTCTTCATCATTGGATCTTTTTGCCACCACCAACAACACCCCATCGGATCTGGATCAGTAAGTATCCCTTGTTCGTTGTGGCAGCTCTTCGTCACTGCATATGCTCTTCGTTCGTCTTCCCCTCTGGCTAAACGTTTTGTTGTGGTGGCAGAACTCATTATGTCCCGGGAAAGAGGATGCGTCCTCGGAACGAGGCGACTGTAGAGAACCACACCATGGGCGCCTCGCTTCCCCGATACTTGGAGATCAAAGTCCACCAAGCGGTCCTGGAGAGGGCGTACAGCGAGATCGTAGTGCGGGGCCGCTATGCCCGCCACGAAGCATCGTCGCCGGGTTCGGGCTCGATGGCGTTCGACGGCGAGAAGAGGGACAAGCCGTTCAACTGGGAGCGGCCGACAGCGCGGGTCGAGGGCCAGACGCTTTACGTCGAGTGCTTCCCGGGCTACGACCACGTGGAGCACTATGCCGAAATCATCGCCAACTATCTCAAGATCAGGGAGAATCAGGGCGGGTTCAGTGGCCATGCCCTGACGCCGTCTTCTCGAGTCTTCTTCGAGCCGGCATCGTGCTCGGACACGCAGATGGCTTTGCAGGCCACCAACCTCGGCGAGTTCCCTGGTGACGGCGTGGACACGGTGATCCTCGGGCTGGTCTGGTACTTGCCTCGACTGACGGGCGCAGACACAGATTGGAGCGGCGATGGCCCCTGGCAGTGGATCATCAAGTCGTTTGGTGCCAGGCGTGTGGCATTTCTAGGGTTCCGCCCGGCGTTTTGGGGCGACATCTCGGGCGAGGTTGTGCACACGCTGGCGTCGCGGTTCGGCATCAAGGAGGTGCTGTACCTGGGGAAGCTGGGGCGCTGCAGCCCGAGGTAGCACCCAACATGTGGCTGGCGACGGGGGGTCGGTCGCTGGTGCACGGGCGGGTGGTGGAGTGGGCGAGCGCGTTGGGCGCATCTGTCGAGCGCCGCAGGAACGGCGCCGTCATCGTGGGGACGCACGTTACGTTGGGCAGTTTGCTGCACGAGACTAAGAGCTGGCATTCCCAGCTTGTCGGCGAGGTCGACTTCGTGGATCCCGAGATCGGCATGATGGCCCAGGCTGCCATCCGCAGCGGCATCCGGTACGGCTACCTGCACATGATCACGGACAACCTAGGACGCAAGTACGATGAAGACTTGTCGAACGAGAGGAAGGAGAGCGTCCTCCGGCATCGTGCCAGGCTGCACCAGGTGGTCCAAGACGTTGTAGAGGATCACCTTTGGACAAACCCTTAGTAAAGTCACGAATCAGATCAGTTCCGGGGACTGTTCCCTTTCATTTCCCGCCGTCCTCGCTGGGTCCGGAATTAGAAAACAACTCCATTGAGCAATAATCAATGGTTTACTTACAGTGTCATGTCTCCTGAATTTAGACAAGATAGTCGGACGAGTTTCAAACGAAGGCAAGGAAAGGCAGCTGGAGGAATTTCCGGCCGGGAGCCTTCGTTTGATGGCTGAGCCAGAACATTGCCTATGATGTCGGGACTCGTTTACCTCCGCAGAATGAAAAATAAAAACCTCAGCTGCAGTCAATATATGCATCATCGTGAATGTAACTCACGCTATGCACTCAGGAACGCAGGGGCCTTTGGCGAGACTAGAGGGCGCAGGGGGTGCTATAATTGGTAGGGTGGCACTCAACCGACGAGAAGGCCGATGCTGCGATTCCCAGAGTACATTGACATCGGCCCGAGCGCGTGCGGTGGCAGTGGCTCATCTAATTCTCATATGGGGATCGAATCAAGATGGTGTTGCAGGACCAGGTGGTGTGCGGGTAATAAACCATCTATGGCGACAGGAAATCCCCCGGTCGCCCGTCTGGGTGGAAGGACACGAGACAGCAGCCCTCCCGACAACCGCCAAATATTTGCAGGTCATCCACACAGCGCAGATCCCTCGGCAAGGTCTTTCTGCCGCCTAGTGGGACGCTTAAGGGTCTGGACTTCATGTATAGTAGGAAGAGGCCTGTGGGGGAGCTATCCAATGCTGTGCAGCGTAAACGGCAAGCTAATGCCCTCCACTGGGCAGCAAACCGTGTGAGGACGGTTTGTACTGGCAATACCACCCGAATAGAATCAGCCGGTTGATCACATTCGCATATCATGATGTGATGGCTGGGATGAGTCACTGCTCAGGCGCTTGTTGGTTCGAGTTCGGTGAACAGGCGCCCTGGACTGCTGCACACTAGACCATTGTGCCAAGAAGCGACCCAATAGTTACCAAGTCCAAAACCTGCCAGCAGTTATGGACCCAGCAGGATGGTACGGTTAGCAGCTGTTGGCTGTGACCATGAGCCATGGACTATGGGCATCAGCAGCCGCGGAGCCGATAGTGTGTGGACAGTTGATCAGTGGTGGCTGAGGCCCGAGAAAACAGGCCAGCACGCCATAGCGCGGCAGGATTGGCATGGAATTCCAGTAAATGCCATGCGGAACATGGGATCAGGAGAAAATGCTGGTCCGTCTGTGCAGGATTGCCTCCAACTTTCGGGCCTGTGCTCCGGCAAACGTCGTTGGGACGGGTCAGTGGTCTTGGAGGAACTTGGCAAATGGTCTTGTTTTTTGTATTTCCTTAGCTCCGGCTGAAACCAATAGGGCGATTGATCTATTTCCCCCAGGCGAGAAGGATGTAGTGCGAGTGTGTATGACCAAGCTCAGGTGTGTGTGTGCGCACCAGCAAAATCCCTGGCCATAGGTTGGTCCCTTCTCGGGGAAACGACGACAAGCTTTTGGGGCCGACGAATTTCTGCAAGTCTGTTGCACTGTACTTGATGTAGCTTGCAGAAGTAGAAGTGGTGGTGATGGTGTAACACAGGAGTAGCAGGGGTGAGCAGGGACGGCTTTGTCAAATATTGAACATCGAACCCGCCTAGCCCATAGATTGGAGGCCTAGTAGTAGCCAAACCAGACATTCAGACATTTCGCTTGGGAGGAATCGGTCCCAAAGCGTCTTTGCAGCCGTCCCGAAAAAACCTCATTCTGCAGAGGTTTCAATCTGATCAATTCAACTACCTGTTCTGTGTCAGACGATTGCTCATATTCAGATTGATGAGTCGTGTACTGGACGCGAGTTGTTACAGTTCATGTTCGCGTGTCTAGCTACCTTGAGTACCTACCTAAGGTTAGGTAATAGGTAGTATGTACCGATTATGGCTTCTTAGGGGGGGTCCACTCTCTCCACGTTTCTGGAAAGAGCCTGGAATCGCCCCCAGGGTTTGGGTTCCTTCAAGATCCCCATTGTTTTTTCCCTTCCTTTGACCGACCCCGAGTCCCCAGGTTTTGGTCGATCTACGACTACCGAATTCAACCGTCTCTAGCGTCTTTCACATCACGGGCAACGATTCCCGAATAGAACAAACAGCCACTGGTACGATGAATGGGCATGGGCCACCACCTGCTTTTAGTTCCCGTGCTCCTGGCAAATCTAAGCACAAATGAACCGGTCGCCTGCTATTGGCGCATTTCCATTCTACCCGAATTTGCCGGCCAATTTAACCGGACCTATCCTGGCACCCCTGTCGCTCGGGTCTCCCAGCAAACTGTGCCGGCATGGGCATCCCAGCCTGCACGCTCGCTCATCTGTACTCCATGAGTCGACCATGGTGCCATGGCATCCCGTTGATCATCGCTGCGTCCACACATGTGCAGACTGTCAGCCTGGCAGCACAACTTTCTCTCGCCGCCCAGAACGGCCGTGGTCAAGTGCCTTGGCTACCACGCAATTGAGTTGGTGTTGACGGGTAAATCCACGGAATGGATAGGTACGGTCAGTGCACTTTTGGAGGTCGTGGCCGTCAAGTCTACCTATTACCCAAGGGCAATGGGTGCTTGTCGGTGTCGAAACCCCACTGAGCAGTTGAGGGATTCCGAGTCTCAGGTGGTTTTCTTTCTGTCCACTGCTCTGGTTGGTTGAGTCAACTAGATTGTGGCTTGCATCCTCGAGATATGTTCGACCGCTGATTACACAGTCATGCCATCTTCCTTTTGCTCCATCCTACCGGAAATCTGGCTGCATCTGTCTTTTCAGCTCACCTGCCTTAGCTAAGCTAGGGCTTTCATTCCACAAAGCAGACAGGCTAGACGGTCCGTCTTCCATCCCCATGGGCAAGGGGCGCGGGTCTGGGGAAGTGTGGGAAAAAAAGAAAACCATTCCCCATTTTGCTTTCACCCACCATAACAGCTGACTGTGTGCCTCCACTGCAGTACGCAGAAAAGAGCGTAGTTTAGTCCAGAGTCGCCTCGGTTGGCCGGCAGGCCTTCTCCAATTCCTCTTGCCAATCCCCACGTCCCATTCGGCGAAGCTGAGGTGCTCTTGACACACCTAGCGGTCCAGACACGGAACCGGAACTAGCTCGCTTGCTCGTTGGCCCACGGCTCGACCATCATTGCACGACTACGGCCTACCCCCTGCCTAATACCGCCGCACACCCATGCCTACTCCAGATTGCCCTCCCCGCCTCCAATGCAACCAATCCGGCCCAGGGTCTCTCCGGGGCAGCTCAAGATATATGAACGAACATTTCCCTGCATCCACATGAACCCTTCCTCCTGGATTGTCCATCCGAGTCTCAACGCCTCAATAGAGTGGTCTCGTGTGCCCGTCTCTGACTTGAACGCCCTCTGAAACTTTCCCAAAGGTCACCCAGCCCGTCGGGTTTATCGCCAGCCAGGATGGTTGCCATCGCGACTCCCCACGTGGGGGCCGAGGGTCAAGCCAGCCAGAAGCTGGTCATGGCCCAAGAGGAAGCCCCCGATTTCGAGAGAGTGCACTGGATGAGAGAACCGCATCTGCGGAAGCTCTACGCCTGCTGCTTCATCCTCATGCTCGCCTCGGCCACCACCGGTTACGATGGGTAAGTGCATACTGGCCGGATCCCCTACCCAGCCATAACGTACCCAGAGTATGCTGACATTTCTCCGACGCCGGACAGTTCCCTCATCAACGTTTCCCAACAGATCCCACTGTGGAAGAAGTACCTGCCCGAGGTCGACGAGGAAGCCGACTCCAATTCCGAAAGCTGGTTGGGTCTCCTAGTCAACATGATGAACATTGGAAGTATTGTCAGCTTCTTCATCACGTGAGTATACCGACGGCAATGAATCCTGCCAGCCCCTTCCTCTCTACTAAGGGATATCGAGACTGACCTTGAATAGCCCCTATGTCGCTGACAACCTCGGCGAAGACCCGCGATTGCTATTGGCTGCGTCTTCATGGTCCTCGGTGGTTGTCTGTCGGCCTTCTGCAACGGCTACGGCAGTAAGCAAACCTGTTACTTGGCAACATCCCTGACAGCATGGCTAACTGAAAGTCCCAGTGTTCATTGCCGGTCGATTCCTCCTTGGTTTCGGAAACAGTTTCGCGCAGATGGCCTCGCCCCTGCTACTCACGGAGATTTGCCATCCCCAGCACCGTGGTCCTCTGACCGCCGTCTATAACTGCCTCTGGAACGCCGGCTCTCTAGTAGTCTCCTGCATCGGCTGGGGTACTGCCACCGTTGGGAACGACTGGTCGTGGCGATCCATCACCTTCATCCAAGTCGTCCCCTCCGTGATCCAGCTGGCCTTCATCTGGTGGATTCCCGAATCTCCTCGATTCCTCCTGCACAAGGACCGCAGCGATGAGGCTTTGCACATGCTGGCCAAGTACCACGCCGGTGGCGACGTGAACAACCCGACCGTCCAGTTCGAGTTTCAAGAGATTCGCGAGACCATGCGCCTGGAGAAGGAGGCCAACCGCAATGTTGGCTATGCTGACTTCGTGAAGACCAAGGGCAACCGCTGGCGACTGGCAATTCTGGTCTCTCTCGGTGTCATCTCTCAATACAGTGGCAACGCTCTGTTCTCCAACTACATCAATGCCGTCTACAAGGGTGCCGGCATCACTGGAGTAAATCAGCAGCTCGGTGTAAGTTGATCTCCCATGTGCTTCTTCTTCTGTTTTTTTCCTTGAGTCACTCTCTACAAAGCCTATCTGCTGACCGATTCCTACAGCTTTCCACTGGCAAGACCATCCTCGACTTGTTCGTGACCATCGGTGCTGCCATGACAGTCGACTATTTTGGCCGTCGACCCCTCTTCCTGCTCTGGCCGGAGGCATGTGCGCATCGTTCCTGGTCTGGACCATTATCGGCGCCATCTATGAGAACTCGGGTGAAACGAACATGTCGGCCGGCTACGCGCAGATCCCCTTCGTCTGGTTCTTCGGCATCTTCTACGATATCGGTTTCTCCGGTCTGCTCATTGCCTACGCCCTCGAGATCTTGCCCTTCAAGCTCCGTGCCAAGGGTATGACAATCATGAACATCGTCGTCCAGGCCATTCTCGCCATCGGCAACCAAACCAACCTGCTGGCCTGGAACAGGCTACCCAACCACTGGAACTTCATGCTGTTCTACACTGTACGTTACTCTTTCGTTTCCTTAGCCGCTACTTCCGAGAAAAACGTTTGCTGACCCTTACTCCACTAAACAGCTCTGGGACTTCGTCGAGCTTGTCTTCGTTTACTTCTTCTACGTCGAGACCAAGGGCCCGACCCTTGAGGAGATCGCCAAGATCTTCGATGGTTCTGATGCCGTCGTCGCCAACATTAACCTCCACCAGGTCGAGAAGGACATCCACACCCAAGTCCACGAGGAGGAGATCCTGGAGAAGGATATGCACTCGCCCAAGACCGCCATCTGAGGAGAAGGAAACGACATGAGAGGACAGACTTGATACCCATCATCCCCTTCCCCCGTCACGCCACCCAACCACCCAGAAAATCCCACGGATATACAATGCAAAAAGATGAGGAAATGCGGCTGGTGTGATAGATAATACGAAGGCAGTACATCTGACAAAACATGTAGTGGGAGGTTCCATATCTATTCTATGATTTAGCTACTATCGAAATAGCAAGCGTTATCTATACCTTCTTGCCTAGTTTGAGTCACTCCATTCTTCTGGAGTACCTCCAATCGTGGACTTGGCCTAGAGCAATCATTGACTGGTTCCGTTACACACTATAAGGTTACTATCATGTATGTGTGTATGATGACAATGGAAATGACTACCCTACCCAAAAGCACAGGCTTCTAAGATCTAGCAGTCATAGTGGATGGTTATCGTGAGTTGGTCCAGGTAGGTAGACCAAGTTGCGATATTTGAGAAGCTTTCCTTGCCCTGAGTTAATACCGACGCGCCCTCAGGGGAGAAGCGGCTAACACCAGCAAGTAGCTCCCGCCAAGCCGCTCATTTGCTTCCTTACAACAAAATGGCAGAAAGATAAATGAACATAAGGACTGGATTATACGAGATATTAACATCGATTTTACGGTTGTGGTAAAATGTTTTATAGGAAGCAAAGGTCAGGAACTCAAGCCCAAACCCCCATGAGAACTCAAATTAAAATAGAAAAAATAGATAACCACTCCTAGCCATAGACACAGTTGTTGCCGCTGACTTTTTGTGGTAGTTGGTCAAGAAGTTGATACAGCACAGCGGGTGTTGGCACTATGGAACAACCACGCTTCTTTTGTCAGCGTGGATGAGCAGGTGTGCATACCGTTTGACTGGCAAGATAACGGTCGCGGAAGAGCCTTATTTTCTCTCCTGTTGTGTATTGGAGAATGTATGCTGCAGCTATATTCTTCCGTCTTCGGGCCGGAGACGCCTTCGTGTTCTACGAGCCCCCGGGGTCCCACTTGCTGGGGCCATCCTCGACATCTCTGGCGAGACGAATGTCGCCCTCTATTTCCTTACATCGAGTCCTAGCAGCTACTCGGGCCGACGTAAACCTTACCCATCGGTGTTGAAATCCATCCAAATTCGTCATCAAGGTGCATCAAGTCCCTGCTTCCAGATAATGTCGCCGTTTGGGTTGTTTTCGTTACGAGTGGCCCCCTCTCCCCCAAGGGTCTGGCCAGACACGATCCCGCGTGGCGCGTCCTTAACCTGCTACCGCTTCGCCTGAGGTTTTCTACCAGAGAAAGCTTCACACAGGCCTTGGAGCAAGCTAAGGGGGCAGTATACGCCGCTCTTGCCCACGCCTCCGTGCCGATAGACGTGCTTCTCTCGGAGCTGGGGGTTAAGAACGACGGACTATACGCCTCTGTTCCAGGCAGTTTGGCGATTGCGAGATCGAGGGACAGGAGTATTCGATTGGCCGTGCAGGCTACGATGTGGCTTTGGATGTGATTGAAAATTCAGACGGCGAATGCACGGTGAACATGATGATCCCAAAGGATCTGTCTGACCGGGGACGATGCTACTTTCGCGTTTCTTGATCGCCAGATGGGCTTCCAGCGTCCAGCGCTGCTGGATAGGTAGACAATCAGGCAGCAGTATTCTGTGGCACATGTCAACATGTTCTTACAATTACCATCTATGTATAAAATGCGAAATCAGTGAATCTTTATTAACAGTGATGTGTGATGAGACTAGGGCCTGTAAAAGAGTGTTTATGCATGGCTACTTTCCTTCTGTCAGTCCTAACCGGACCCCCTCAACAGTGAGTGCACCAAACTCGACTCAGTAATACTTGTCTACGGGCTTGTCTGACACCTTGATGTCGGACAGCTCGGCAAACGAAGGCTGCATGTTCTTTCCGGCGGCATCCACGTTGACAAGCTTACCGTTCCTCCAAGTAAACCTCAATCCATGTAAGGGTAACCTTGGTGGTCATAAGGTCAACGTACGGCTCGCATTCAATGTGGAGGGCCTTGAAGTCCTCGTCGGCCGACACGGCCAGAAGGGAAGCCACTTCCTTGAAGTAGTACTCGATCTCCATGTCGTGAGTGCTGCTGGTGTACGGGAGCTTCATGCTCTCTAGCAGGCCACGGGTGGCCGTCGTATTAAACGCCTGGGGACGGAGATGGTTTAGCGTTTTGGTGTCTGTGATAATAGCACGGTCTCTCTCCACGGAAGAAGCGGATGTGAACACACACCATTTGATACTTTAATATCCCGTACTTTTCGTGCACCTTGGCGCATTCGACTCCGTGGCGATGGGAGAGGAAGTCATGAAACTCTTGTTCGGAAATGCCCGGCTTACGGTGGTACGACCCCGAAACACGCAGAACGCGTTCTGGCTTGGCCATGGCGAAGAAGGCTGGCTGAGAGGGCAGGCGAGTGCAAAAATGAGAAGCAGTTGCGTGTGGTACAGCTGCTATGTCAAAAGCTCCAAAAGCCAAATGATGCCTTGTGAGTGAATGGTGAAGGAATAGGAGGTGAGGGGAATAAGATAAATAAGAAAGAGAATGGAGACGGAAATATGGATTCAAGAACCAACAGATTTCAACAACCAACATGCATTTGCGTTCGCCGTACATGTCCGTCGTGGGGTCAGTCTTGCGGACGAAATAGCGCACCATTTCCGCGCCTGGGTAAAAATGGTCTCCCGCCAGCCCGCGGTTCTTGAACACGCAGCCTTTATGGCGTTCCACGATCGCCAGCGCTCGCTCGTACATGTCCGGCCACGGTATGCGGGACAGCCAGCGCTCGATAGCATGAACGCAGGGGGCATGCATCCCGGTTCCGAGAGCGAACTCGAAGAACTCTCGACGATGATGCTTCAGCGCATCAAAGATGAGGCCCTGGTAGGTATGATTGGTATACTCTGCGTACCTTTCGCCTTTGTCACGCCCCCTGCATTTTCCTCGTTAGCTTCCTGCGGCTCCTCCAAGGCACCCAGGATGATCTTGATCATCTCCACGTCCCCTCGAATCGTTGCCGCCTGGATCGGATGCTCGAAAATACTACCCATTGGTATTTCACAGTAAACCGAATCCATACTCCGAGTGTCCAGCGGCTGAGGAAACCGCACGCCCTCTGCCACGAGCTGCTTAATGTAGGCCGTCTTGCCCAGCCAGACCGTGGCCGTCTGGACGTCTGCCCGTAAAAACTCGTCGGTGGCCGGGACTTCGCGGTCCTCTAGCAACTCCCTGGCTTGCGCCGTCGCAAGGGGCATCAAGTCTTCGACTCAGCGCCTGACCGCGTCTTCGTCGGCCGCGCCGCCATCAAGCTCGCAGATGGTTTGGGCGGCACGCCGGAAGCGACCGAGGGTAGACCGCAGAGAGGTCTCTTGCATCGCGTGGGCGTTAAGATAGCGATAGACATAATTGGCCCAATCCTCCTTGAGGAAGTCAGTAGCAATCGCCACTCCGTCAAAGGCACTTCCCGACTTGAGCTCAATAGTGCCAGGATGGAGAATGCGCAGACGAATGATGGCTTCGTCCATGAAGCTCTTGAATTGCCCTGCAGGCCGGTGGTTAGCGAATCGCTACGGGCAGACAACAGCGAGTGGGTGCTTACGATTGACCAAGCGCAACCGCATCCCCGTTTGAAATTCCGGGATATGACAAAGTACTCGAATATGGGCTCCACGAGCTCTAGAGGTAGGTCGAATAAGTTCATGTTTTGGAGGTGATTAAGTCGTTCTCTAATGCAAAGGAGAAGGATCTATAGAAATAGTAGAAAGAGGGAGAGGAATACCGTATTCGAGCTTCTCTAGTGAGCCAGGTAGTTATAACAAGATAAAGAAAAATTTGGAGATTAGGCAGCAGGGGAACTTCAGTGGGGACGGCAAGAAATCCATTCTCATGCGTTTTTAGCTGAGACAAGACGATGGACCTTGAGGTATGGGAGATAGATATACCACGTACCACGCCAAGACGCCGTATCAAATGAACTGTGAACCAACAACATCCCCCCACCAATCAGGTTATCCTCTTAGTAAACCAAGTCTAACTAGAGCTTCTGCCATCCGCCTTTCCTCCGCCGCACGACCCAAGTCCCAGCGCTCCATCACGGCGCCGGGCGGATAGTCCGTGTCGATATACTGCTGCCGCGTGACGCCCCAGCCGGGTGGTAACCTCTTCCTGGCGAAGTGCTGCCGCGCGACGATTACGCCCGGTGGTAACATGTTGCCGACGAAGCATTGCCACATCCAGTCGTCCGGCATCCGGCACGCCCCCAGCTGGTGGTACGTCGTGATCTCGAAGCCGGGGCCCTCGCGGTCGCAGCGCAGCGCGAACGTGTAGTCGGTCAGGCACGTAGCGCAGTGCCCGGCGGTGCGGAACGGCGCCAGCGGCCAATCCGGCTCCCGGAGCATCCGGAGCTCGGGCAAGCGCCATGGATCCTCCAAAAACACGAGATGTCGGCACAGGCGCAAGCCCTGTTGCGCATCCAGGCCGGCCCAAAGCTGGCGCTTGATGTGGCCTGGAGACCCCCCCGCGGACGCGGGGAAGTCGGTACCGCGCCGACAGGAAGAGCTGGTCGTCCAGCACCGCCATTGTGGCATGGGCCTGCCAGAGGCCTGCCTTCCCCGGCTCCATAATGGACGTCCGTAGACCCCGGCCAGGCCCGTAGAAGTGCGCGTTCATGACGAGCTGGAAGTGGTGGAAGCCGAAGTACCAGACCCCGACGTTGTCGGAACGTCCCCGGCACGGCGGGGGCACGCCTCGGCGCTGTTGGGACGGCACTCGCCAGTCCTTGGAGTAGCGATGGAGATGGTCGCACTCCAGCAGTAGTAACAGCGCTCGCCGTGGTCCCTCTCGAGAAGCTGAAGCACGAGCTTCTGCTGGGAATGCCGCAGAGGACGCTTGGGCTCAAAGAAATCAAGGGCGGCCTTGCAGGTTAAGCCCAGTGCGACGGCGGTTTCTGGCGGCAGATGGAGAGCAATTGCTTCCAAAATATCCAAGGGCAGATTCATGAATATTGAATTTGTCTGCTGGGATACCTCTTTCCACGGCTGTCGAGGCCTCCGGGCAATCCCGCCTTTTGCGTTTCTGTAAAATCGTAGAGACATTAATGCGATACAACTGCGTAAGCCTGCTGATAAAGATACAGGGACTCTGTGAAATTGTTTCAAACTTGGGATGTTCTACTACTTTCGAACCCAGCTTGAGAGGTTCACTTCTATATGAGTTTCTGCCGACTGGGGGAGAAGGTAGGATAATCGGAGATAGGTTCAATTCCTATCAGCGCCCGTGGTCTTTTGTTTTGGTTCATCTTTACAGGAGCTATAAACTAAGTATCCAGCCTCTAAGTTGTTATGCGTCCTGGGTCTTATGAAACCTAATCGTATTCGGATCGCCAGTTAGTCTACGCCACGGATGCCCCCAGTCTTATGGTCATGTTCTTGAAGTCAGTAAAAGTATCTGCTGGCTAACGGCTAATGCTGCATTGGTTATTCGTATATATATACATGGTATCTCATTACGCTCATCCGGGCGGCGGCTGATGCGGAAGCGGCTGGGCAGATTGTCACGCAGGCGTTACTTGGCAAGTTGAGCAAGTCGCTATCGGTGCCGGCAGAGAGTCTCGATGTCGGCAAGCCGGCGTATATGCTTGGTGTTGACTCGCTCATTGCGGTCAAACTGCGGTACTGGTTCATCAGGCAGTTCGGAGTCGAGGTTCCTGTGTTTGTTATTTTGAAGAAGCAGTCGACCGTCGAGTTGTGCCGGCATGTGGCGGACCAGGTCATTGGGGCCAAATGGGCCAGGTAATAATGCCTATAATGATTTCGCCGTTACTACTAAGTACGCAAAGCCTAGCATCGGTGACATGTCACTTTTGAGAGAATTTTTACCTTTACTTCTCGGCCTTGCTAACCCCTTAATGCCTGGGATGGAGCGAGCGGAATTTGGGACAAGTGGAAAAAGGGGCGTGTCGAACCGGTCCCGATGTGAATGTCAGTTACGGCAGCGTTGCTGCGAGTTCGTGGTGGCATCCTGGAGCTCGAATCGCCGTTCCTCTCCTGTGACCGCCCTTTGATTTGGGTAGCTATGTCATACCGGGCACGGAGTCTCGTGTGCCTAGGTGCATAAGTGGCTTGACTGCGACGACCAATGATCTATAGGGCTGACTACGAGGCTGACTGTCTGTACACATCATCATACACAGTCCCCGCAGCCAAAATACCCCTCTTCTGCCCGATGCTTCAATGTGGCAAATCTTCTCACCAAGTTCTCTTTCCCATCCATTTTCTGACCACACCGGCCATGGAGTCCGTGGCCGCTCTTGGTGTGGCCGCAGTAGCGGTGCAGTTCTTCGGCGTGGCCGTGAAGGCGACTGCGCTATGTCGCCAGATCCACGACAATGCCGACTCGGCGACCGATTACAACAGGGCTTTGGAGGCCTCTGTCCGCGAGCTGCGTGACGTGCGGGACCAGCTCACGCCTGCCGCTCCATCAGGCCAGCCCTCCTCCTCCCGTCGCCGCGTAGCGGAATGGGTCACGAAATGCCAGCAGGAGTCCAATGACCTCATCAAAATGTTGGAAGACATGCGCGACGCTGGAAAAACTCCGAATACGGCGAAGAACCTCTACCGTGCTATGAAGGGTGGCCGCAGAATTGAAGAGCTGGAGAAGTCTCTACTATCGAAAAAAGATGCACTGCAGAATGTACCTGCAGTATGAGACCTGGTAAGTCATCAAAGGCTACCCATGTTGATTGATGTCTACTTGGCTTACCTACTAAAACCCAAATGAAGGCGCCTGTCCGAAAGCGAGAAGACTAAACTCCAAGAGATCATGCATGCTCTGGCGCAGACCAATGCCGCCATTGGGGAGGCAGTCAAAGAGTCAACAGCCAGCATCAACCTCGCCACTGGGGAGGCAATCAAAGATTCAACGATGAACACCTCGAAGCGTCTGGACCAGACGGAATCGAAAGCGAGGACACAGTTTGCTCGAGCTGAGAGGTTCGCTTCAAGGCGGCACAAACAAGCAATGACTGTGTCCCAAAGCCACCACGAGGAGTTGAAAGCCAGGGAAGACGCTAACAAATTCCTCCAAACACTGTTCTTCCCTGAAATACTGGAACGACAGAGTCGTATCAAAGAGGCTGCGCCCGGCACGCTAGAGTGGGTCTTTGAGACTGAAGATAACCATATTTCGGATCAGACGGATACTCTCGTCATTCATGGGAACCATGACCGGGCGGCGACCCATCGGCCCTGGGATGATCTGGCAGCATGGCTACACAATTACAATGCAGTGTGTACTGGGTCAATGGAAAAGCAGGCTCAGGGAAAAGCACTCTGATGGCTCACATCGTCGATGACCCCCGCACAAGGAAGGCACTCGATGTTTGGTGCGGAGGCTGGGACCGACTTGTAAAAAAGCACACTTGGACTGCTACAGAGCTTGCTCTACCAAATTGCGGAGAAAAGTCCAAATGAACCCAAGCTCTCATGAATCGATTGGCCATTGGAACGTCGATGATGCATACATAGACCGAGAGGTTGCTCAACGAGGCTTTTCACGAGGCAATCGACATCGCCACATGGAGTCGGTTTTGCATTTTCGTCGATGGCCTGGAAGAATTCAATGGGAACTACACTGAGCTTATCAATCTCATATTTGAACTCCAAGGCCACGAGAGGGTCAAATTCCGTGTTTCGAGTCGCCCTGAGGTCCAGCTGAGCAAAAAGCTCTCCTCTTGCAAGACGGTACGTCTGCAAGATCTGAATCTATCTGATATTGCCCGATTCACCCAGCTGAAACTATCTGCTGCCGGAATCGGCCAAGATAGTCAATATACGCGGTTCCGATACATACATAATCGCATCGCCAAAAAAAGTAGAGGGCGTCTTTTTGTGGGCAGTTTTGGTGACACAATCGTTGGTACGAGGTATTGAGGCTGGCGATATGACTAGATTCATCTTCGGTCCCGAGGCTTGGAGAGAAAGTCAATGGAACTCTACAGACGTTTGGCTCAGGGCTGAAGGCTCTGACACGCCGTTCATACGCAAGCGTCAAATAAGCTAAAGCGCCCCCTCACGGGCCACCCCGTTACGGGCCACCGCGTTCTACCCTACGAACGCGTCTTTTCACCGTGCATCCTAATTAGAAAACTTTTTAATTTAATTATTACTTTTTATTTTTTAAAGTTATTATTACTTTTATTTTTTTCGCCTATTTTTATTTTTTATAACGATATTTTCGTTTAATTTTAAAAGCGTACATAAGTTATTATATATAATATAAAGCTTAGAATAATTATTTACGAATTCGTTTATAAATAATTAACCCCTCGATTATGTATTTAACGCCGTCTCGCCGGTATACTTATTAGAAATAAGTTTAATAAAAACTAATAGGTTTTATTATTACTTTTAAAAAACGAATTAATATATTAAACTGTTAGTTAAGTTAAGTTAAGCTTCGCGTTAACGTTAATTAAGTTTAAGTTTATAGCATAGCGAATATTAAACGCTTCTAAGGCCTCTTATACTTTAAAATAATAATAATATACTCGTTTTTTAATTAAAAATAAATCCGTTAAGACCGTAAAATTAAAAATAATTAATTATAGCCGAGTTAATAAAGTTATAATAGTAAGTATTAACGTTTTTTCAATAGATTTAATACTTTAAAGCTGGCTAATATCTCTTTTAAACGCTTTTATAATACTAACGAAATATATATCGGCTAAAGCGTTAGCGGTAATTATTAAGTAGTTATTAAAACTATTAGTTATCTAGTTTTTAAAAAAGATATCGAAAAAAGGAATAAATTATTACCTTAAAGTGTATAAGCTATAATAGGGTACCCCTCCCGCCGCTAGTTATTTTTAAGGGGCCAACGTTTAAAATTAATAGTTTCTAAACTAAGACGGTTATTTTTAAAATAACTAGCGGTTTAAGGGGTCGCCTAAAAGGTGGACTAGTAATGTTATAGTTTTAAATTAAATTCAAAATATTTTTATTCTTTATATACGGTTTCGTTATATTAATAAATAAATTATATATAAACGATAGTTTTTTATAGTTTTATTTTTTAAATAAAATATAACTAATTTTTTATAGTTTTATTTTTTATATAAAATATAACTAATTTTTTATAAATTATATTATATTTATATAGTATAAGTTTTAAGTATAAAAGTTTTTAGCTTATTAAATAAAAGTTAAGGATTATTTTAAAAAAGTATTTAAATACGGTTTTTAAATTAAAACCTATAAAAATAAATATATTAAAAGTATACCGCTAAGTTAAGATTAATATATTAATTCTTTTTATAATTAAAAACGTTTAAAAAACGACTAAGATTTATCCGCGGGATTATTAAAATACGTTATTTTAAAAGATATAAAGGTTATTTAAATATATTTAAAACTATTAAAAGTAGTTAAAAAAGAAGTAATACTTAATTTCTTCGCCGAATTAATTTTAATACTTATTAAAACACTTTTTAATAACTAGGAATTATAAAATAATAATAAAAAATTAATTATTATAAACTTTATTTTTAAAATACTTTTTTAACGGCTCTTTATTAAAAAAGTTAATAAGGCCTTAGATTAGAGCGCTAATAAAATCGCGTATTTTAAAGCTTAAGTCGATTATTTTTAAATATAACGAACGCTATTAAAGGTTTAAAAAAAAACTTAATAAAACGTATTAAAAGGTCTATATTTAATAATATAAAAAAGTATTTAAATATATAATAAAAGTTTATTTTTATTAATATAATATATAATAATTATAAAAATAAAAAATAATTAAAATATATTAATTTAAAAATATTTATAATAAAATTATTAAAATAAAAAATATTTATAATTATATATTTAATCCTTTTTTATTAATCTTTTAAATCTCGCGGATCTTTAAGATCCTCGAGATCCGGATCTTTAGATCTCGCGAGATCCCGAGATCCTTCACGTAACCGTTATTTTTATATTTCGGCCACTTAAGCCTTTATTTATTCTATAACTCGTTAAAGTAGCGCCACGCCGGGTAACAGTTAATTACGAAATATAAATAAATTAGTATTAATATAATTAATAGTTTTATTATAATTAATAATATTATATCTTAAACGGGGTATAATATTTCTATACCGATACTCTTTTTATAAGTTTAGGCCGTATAATTAGGCTAGGTCGTAATATTATCCTCCCTTTTTTAATTACTTTATCCCTAAAGCGCCAGGTCTTATAAATACTTTTACTTCTCCTATTCGTCGGGTTTTTAATAAGTTCTTCTTCTTCCGCTTTATTATAATATCTGCTCATTATAACGTCTAGTCGTATTAAAAAACGTCGCGTCCCTCGCCCTCGTACTAAAAAAATAAAATAGTATAACGCTCTAGCTCTTACTTTATTTCGTAATTCTGTAGAAATACCGGACGGTTATTCTTACTACGTTCGTCGCAAGTTAGAGTACCGTGCTTCCTCGGATAATTCTTCTCGTTACCTTTCTTACGTTACGAACCATCAGTTTAGTTACGATATGCACTTCTCGGTGTCCGCCCTTCTTATTACCGCGGAGTAGAACGCCAAGTTCGAGGCGGAAATTAAAGCGCTAGAGGACGAGGTCCTTCGCCTTCGCAAGTAGAAAAATCTTTGGTTCGATAAGATAACCCGGGCCATTCGTCGCGGCATTTTAAGCGTGGAGAAGTTAGAGCGCGTCGAGCGTGAAGAGGCTAAGGAGGATACTCGTTGCAAGGCGGTTGCCGAGCCGCCCTAGGAGGCTATTCTTACGTTACCTTCCGACTTCGCGTTCGATTGGGACGAGGTGTACCCGAACGTTCCGTTGGAGCCCTCGTTGTTGGCTAATTTTAGCTTTATTCCTCAAAGTGCTAGAGTTCCCGAGCAGCGTTCTCCAGGTACTTCCTAAGTTCCCAGGTGTTGTTTTTAAATGGGTACCCTTTCTACTGGACGAGGTATTGAAACCCTCGTCCCCTTTTTCGTTTATCGATAATTTTCTCGACTTCGTACTCGTGCTGATCTGTTTCGACTTCTAGCTGTGTATCGATCGGGGTTTCTTCGGCCGCTAGCTCGAGTAATGAAATATGAAATATAGGGTGTATTCGTATTGTTTTAAGTAGCGATAATTAATAATTAGTTTTTAAAATAACTTCTTTAATTTCGAATAGTTTAAATTTTTTAAAGTCGAGTTTTATGCTAAGTCGCTTTATTTTAATGTTTCGTCGGAAAAGGTAAACTTTTTTTCCCTCTTTAAAAGTTAGTCCCTTTAGCTTTATTTAATCGGCGTATTTCTTTATTCGTTATTAGAGGAAAGTGAGGTCTTATTATAATGCTGTTTATAATTCTTTTAGTTTTTTAACTTATATAATCGCGATAAGTATTAACTCTCTTTCTAGGGGTTTCCGGGTAATCTTTAAGTCGTACTTATAATTAGCCCGAAATAATAAAATACGCGTTGTTTCGTTATCGGCGCTATTATATACGAACTGCGCTATAAGTAATAGCGTTACTTAGTTATTTTATTTATAGTTAACGTAGTAGTGTAAGTATTACTTTAAAGTTTAGTTTATTCTTTTAATCTATTTATTTATTTAAAGGTGGTAAGTTATAAATAATTTATACTTAATACCGAGTTATGTTATAAATAACCTCTAAAACTTAGCTATAAACAGCTTATTTCGATCAGAAATAATCGTTTCTAGTAGCCCGTGCTAGTTAATAATAGTACGGAGGAAGGTATAGGCTAGATCGCTAGTATTACTAAACTCTTTATATAATAAAAAGTAGGTATACTTTATAAGTTTATTTGTAATTATTAAGATATTATCGTAATTAACCTTAGTTAATAGTTCCTTTAATAGGGGTAGCTTAATTATAAAGTCGAACGCGATTATTTTTTACGCCCTGTCTAGCGATAGGATCGGCTATAGTTCTCCGTATAATTGATATCTTGCGGACTTAGCCTTATTATATAGGTCGCATTTATTAATAACCTTAGCTACGGTTAGCTTAAAGTTTTCGTAATCGAATTATCTAGTAATTCGCTTCTAGGTCTTGAATACTCCTTGGTATCCATGCGCGGGATGTTTATAAAAATCCTTAATAAAATCTTCTTAATATTGCTTAGGGATATAGATCTTATTTCGGTAAAAAACGAGGCCATTACAGTCTTCGAGGTAATCCTTAGCATAATTAATAAAATCGAGGGTCCGGTTAAGCTATCTAAACTTAGTAACTTATTCATCGCTATATTAAATACGGTTTATAATGTTTAATTATCGTAATAATACGAGGTTACTATCCTGGTCTTATTTAAGGATAGTCCTAGTTCCCGGGGGGACTTCCTCTTAATGGTCGGGTCGCCTGCTAAGTGCGTCGGCGCGACCGTTCTCGCTACTCTTCCAATAAATAATAACGAAGTTAAATTTAAAGAGGAATTTAAACCATCGTACTTATTATTTATTTAACTCTTTCGTAATAATAAACGTTATAAGGTTCTTATAATCGATATAAACCTTTATTAGTTCTATTATTCCGCTTAAATAATATTTTTATTTTTCGAATACTTTAATAATAACGATTAACTCTTTATTATAAATTTAATAGTTAAGTTCTAGTCTATTTAACTTCTTCGAAAAAAATGCGATAAGGTGCGACTTTCCGTTATCGTCCCGTCAACTTAGTTACCCTCCGATCGCATAGTTCAAAACGTCGGTCTCAACTTTAAAAGGTCTAGCTAAATCTGCTACGCGAAGTACTAATTTGTTAAGAATTTACTCCTTTATTACTTAGAAGGCGGTTTCTTCCGCTTTCGTCTATTTAAATAGTTTATCTTTCTTTGTTAAGTTCGTAAAAAATATCGCTATCCTGCTAAATCCGGGGACGAAAATCCGGTAATAATTAGCTAATTTTAAAAAAGATCTGACTTCTATAGCGCTTATAGGCGTAAACTACTCCTTAACTATTACGATTTTCGACTACTTTATTTAAATTTCTCCGGGGGATATTATATATCTTATAAACGTAACCGTTTATTAATAGAATTCGCTTTTCTCTAAGTTTACTAATAGATTAATGTCTTATAACTTTTAAAGTACTAACTTTACGTACTCTCGGTACTATTCTTTGTTCTCGAAATAAATAAAGATATCGTCGAGGCATATTATAACGAACCTATCGAGGTATTCGCATAAAACGTAATTAATTATTACTTAAAAGCTAATTAACGTATTAATTAAACCGAACGGTATAGCTTAATATTCGAAATATCTATATTTCGTTCGGAACGCGGTTTTTTATTCTTTTCCTTCTTTAATACAAATTAAGTTATATATATTAAAGAGATTAAATACTATAAAGATTTTAACGTGTAATAGTTTATTTCGTAAATCGCTAATTAAAAGTAAGGGGTACCGGTTTTTAATAATAATTTCGTTAAGCTTTTAATAATCGATATATATACGCCACTTAGGTTTCTCGTCCTTACTCTTTTTCGGGACGAAGAGGATAAGAAAGCCTGCTGGCGATATAAATGGTCGTATAACTCTTTTCTCGAGATTCTCCGTGATATACTCCTTTAAGGTTTGTTTATACTCTTGGTTAAGCTTATATATAGGCATGAATAGGGGTTCTTTTTTATTTTTAAGGGGTATTTCGTAATTCTACCGTGTATAAAACGGTAAGCCTATTTTTAATTTCTTATTAAAAAGAGCTTCGAATTGCCGATACTTTTTTAATATAATCGTTATAACGTTCGGCTTAAATTCTTTAGTAATAATATATATTTTAAATATTTTAAGTTTATTAAAAGGTCGCTTTTTAAACCGCTACTTATTAATTAAACCTTTTTTTAATATATTTTATTAAAGTTAGCTTATTTTCTAATTAATTTTAAGATTACTTACTCGTAATTAGGGTATCTTTAAAATTATATCGTATTTTGCGACGTTCGTAATATTATACGAAATTCGTTCGTAACGTCTTCCGATATTAATCGGAAGGTTCGCGACTTCCTTCCGTACTTCTCTATCTTCGTAAATTATAAGTCCTTTATCGACGGTTTTAAATCGGTATAAGGCGTTTTTTTTTTATTATTTTAATTTTAGGCGGTTAACGATTTATAATAAAATATAATTTCCTTACGCTTTATTATCGAGTAACGCTTTAATATAAACTCTTTTTATATTTATTATTAAGACGATATATTTATAAATATCTTATTCATCCGTTATTTAGTATAGGGACCTTTCTTAATCCGCCTAGTATTATTTTTTTATATTCGGCGGCGTTTATTTCCCGACCGATATTCTTTTAAGTAAGTAATAAACTCTTGCGATTGACCGTTTCGTTGTCGCTATCGTTCTTTTCTTTTTTTATAAGGAGCTTCTTAATATATTAACGGAGGTGTTTCTATACCCCTCCCCGTATATAATATTATCTTTAATATTTAAAATTCGGGTTTTTTAGGTAATTTAAAAATTTATTAGGTTCGTTAAAGTTTATAAGCGCTTTATAAGTCCTTAATTATAGTAAAGGGATTCTCCCGTCGGGCGTATACCTATACGTTTTAAAAGTATTAAATATTTTCCTTTAAACGTTTATAAGCTCGCGATTTTTCCTAGGCGTATTTAAGGTATTAGTCTTCGAAATACTCTTTTTAATCTTATCCTTTTAAATAGTATTTTCGTAGCTACTTTAAATTTTTTTATATTAATAAGTACGCGCGTTATTTATTGAGGATCGACGTTTTAATTTTCCTGATTATATAGTTAAAGTATAAGTTCGTAATAACTCGTTTACTTATTCGTTAAAGAAACTATTCGTTTTTAAGTTTTTTTACGAAATATTTTATATAAGCGTTATATACGTATAACATTTATAAAAATATAAGGTATACTTCGCTTATAAAAAAGACCCGAGGGTTATCGCTTATTATATAATTACCGCGGATTTCTTAATTAAATCCTGCCGTGATAAGTACTTGGCGCAGGTATTTTAAATATGGGTAAAAAATGCCTAAGATAGCTAGCTATCCGTCGTCCTTAAGGTTCCGAAATCCGGTAATCTCGTTTACGAGTTTCTTTATTAATATACCGATTAGTCGTTCATAGCTAGTAAGTTATTCTTATTAATTAACAATTTTATTACTATTACTAGAGCTATCGGGGATAAGATCGTAAGTTAGGGCGAAATCTCTACTTATTATAGCGACGCTCCGGTTGGGGCTTTTCTTTGTTTTTAGGGCCCTGGGGAACCATCCGGTTCCTTCTTTATCCGCTCGGTGGAAGGTGCACCTATCGTCGTAGCAGGCTGTCCAGGATAGGCTGCCGTGTTTAATAGTGGCGCTACTTCCTTTAATAATTAGTATAGGGGCGTTCTCGTTTATTGTAACGTTAACGTGTTATTTATTTAAGACTTTCCGGAAATCCTTTTTCGGGGCTCGGCATTTTTAAGAGTAATACCCTTTCTTTTAATAGTTATAGCAGGTAATATTTTACTTCCTATCGTTTTTATTATAATAACTATACGCGGTAATATTTCTAAGCTATATATTATAATAATAACGTAATCGTTTTATATTAGTTTAAATTTAATTAATTTATCGTTACTATCCGCCTTATTTTTCGCGGCGTCGTTCGTATATACGAGTATCGATCTTAATTATAAGCTCTATATACGAAAAGAAATTATTTAAAGTATCGAGCGGGCTAAGTTCGTTTTTAACGTCCTCCTTTAATCCTCGGTAATATATTATAATTTTAATAACTTCGGTATAGTTTAGTCGAGCTATAATACGTCGGAACTTAGCGGTATAAAAGGCGGCTAATCCCTTTTATTTAAAAGTCTTAAGCTTTTTTTCTACCTATCGTTTTTCGTCAGGGTCTTAGAAAAGTGACTTAAAGGCGTCCTTAAAGCTATCGTAACTTCTGAAAATACGTTATACTTCCGTGCGGCACAGTTCGACTTATTAATCGTTTTTTATAAGTTTATCGAGGTAAGGTTCGAATTAAACGAGTACTTTTCTTTTAAAAAACGAGGCGGCGTAAATAACTTACTAAGCGGGGTTTTTAAATATTTCTTTATAAAATTATTAATAAGCTTTAACTTAAACGAGGAACTTTTAAAAGTTCCCGCTCGTTCTATTAAATAACGTAAGTAAACTAATCTTTATTCCTTTTTTTAAAGCGATAAGGGTTTAAATCATATTAACGGCGGTATAAAAGAAACGTACTTCTTCGCGTAACTTATTAATATCGGATATCTATCCTAAGTTTTCCTTTATTAAAAAAGTATTATATTCTTTTTTAAATTTAACGTAATAATATTAATAATTAGCGCTTTTTTATTTAAATTCCTTAATTCGCTTAGCTAACGCCTATCGAGTAAGGCCGTTATCGTTATCGTTACTATTTACCTCTATAATAGGATCTCGTTAAGGGGTGCTTATAATAATAATAAAGGCCTTCTCGTAACGAGGGGGTATTATTAAGTCTAGGTATAAATATATTTCCTATAAGTATTATTACTTAAAAGTTTAAGTAATAATTTATAAAAATAAAAATAATTAAAATATAATAAACGTTATTAAAAATTTAAAAAAAACTTAATAAAATATATTAAAAAATTTATATTTAATAATATAAAAAAATATTTAAACGTATAATAAAAATCCGTTTTTATTAATATAATATATAATAATTATAAAAATAAAAAATAATTAAAATATATTAATTTAAAAATATTTATAATAAAATTATTAAAATAATATATTTTATTAATAAATTAAATTAATATTTAAATTAATTATTAAAATAAAAAATATTTATATAAAATATATAAAAAACGTTTATAATTATATATTTAATCCCTTTTTATTAATTTTTTAAATCTCGCGGATCTTTAAAATCCTCGAGATCCGAATCTTTAGATCTCGCGAAATCTCGAGATCCCTCACATAACCGTTACCTTTATATCTTCGGCCACCTAGGCCTTTATCCGTCTCATAGCTCGTTAAAGTGGCGCCACGCCGGGTAACGGTTAATTACGAAATATAAATAAATTAGTATTAATATAATTAACAGTTTTATCGTAATTAGTAATATTATATCCTAAGCGGGGTATAATATTTTTATACCGATACTCTTTTTATAAGTTTAAGCTATATAATTAAGCTAAGTTATAATATTAAACTAAATTTAATAAAGAAATTATAAGAGTATATTAAAAAGTAAAACTCGTATCGAGATAACGATTTATTCGTATAGCTAATATACGCCGGGCTAAGCGAAGGCTAAGGGGTAGGGTCGTATATAAGGACGAAGCTAACGATATCGAAGTGCTAAGAAGGCCTCGTAACGCTATAGAAGCTATAGAAGATAATAGCACGGAGGCGGAGGACTGTATTATTATTAAAAATAACGAAAGATAGTGTATTTACGTTAATTCTAGCCGTAGAAATAGCTTTGATTATAAGGGTAAGGGTAGCTTAGTAAAGTGGCCCGTGAGTGGGGTGCTTTAGCTTATGCGATATTAAGTACCCTGTGACATTGAGATACGAGACTCGAAGGATCGTCTGGGTCCATCGCTCTGCTTACGACTTTGTTCGGGATCAGAGCAGTGCCAAGGACTTGAGTCCATCGCAAACTACGCTCGAAGACGTCTTACGACAGTTGTATCAAGGCTACTTGGCTCTTATCATTTCTGCACCTTCTTCGAGATCTAAATCGGTCGGGTGCCTAACGGAAAGAAGATTGGTGGGGTTTATGAGTATCTTGAAATACCTTTTGGAGTCGTACACCTTGATCACTCGAGAAGTTACCGACAATTTGCGCAAGTTATATGCTGCGGTGGACCGCCGGGAGATGAACTTGAAAATTATCACCGAAAGGTTTGGCAACCCAGAGCACTTCCCTTCTGATTGGGAATTCTGGAACCACTGTTTCGACGGCCTCCATTGGGAGTATATCGCTGAAAACCTCGATATATTGCCCTTATCCTCGTACGGCCTTTTATCAGGAGCAATGCTAGACAGCTACGTACCCGACAAGTTCTTCCGAACGTTTCGAAGAACTATCTTTAATATCTTCCAAAAACACCGCCACGGACGTCAGATCCGCCTTTTATGGCAAACCTCTGGTATGAATTGTTAGAGCATCTCATATAACCTGCCACAAAATTGAAGAGAATCCCCCACTCCCCTTGCAATGGAGAAAACTCTGGCATCCTATATTACTGAGGCTTTTAAAAGAGGTGGTTATTGTATCGGAGAGAACGATAACGATTACTGGCATGAGACCATTAAGCGGTCGGGTTTTGTTTATCGAAGCCGCCCGTGCAAGTCCACCCTTGTACATGCAGATCTTTGCATTTACATATTACAGTAAACCCCAATCAAGACTGAATCCTCATACAACAAAAATACGGCTCCGTACTAATGGTAGTGCGATCCGAATCATCCGTTTTCCGTGGAAAGAGGCATCGCGTCGATCGGACATGGTTCTGGAATCCGAACGCTTTGTTTACTTCGACACCTGTCAAGACACGACCAGGGATGTACCTCAATACTTAATAGTGAAGAGGCAGATTTCCAGATTATTCGCGACCAAAACGAAGCTCGAAACCTATCACCAGTTGATTATTGACGACTTTCGGGACAACGAGCAACACTTGAACGCAGCCGAGAAAGCCGCTGTGCTTGCATGTCTCCGAGAGCATTTATGGGATCTGCTGATATCCATTTGGAAGGATTCGACCGACCTGGAATCCGAGAAATCTTACCTCTCGTCACCAGGGACAGATTCGGAGAGCAAGGAGATCGATTATGGGAGGGAGGAAAACCAGAGCGAGGACTCGATCACGCAGCTCTGTGAGGCAATCCTACCGAATGCGGCGGTAGATGATGATACGTCCTCGGGTTGGGTCACGGATGAAAGTGGTTCTTCTTCGTCAAGTGGAGAAATAGGTTGAGATCACGGGGCGGGGAAGTCTTCAGGAGTAGTTTCCAATCTAGAGCCATTTCATAATAATCAGTTTCAATCAATACACATTCTTCACTGGGTGTGTTGGCGAGTATTAGTATCATACAATATACTACATATCAAACACGGCGCGCGCCAGTAGGCCCCGACCGTCTTGCCGGTTTCGGATTCTGGCATAGCTGGGCCAGGCCCGAGCCCGCCCGGAGGTGTGTGTGTCGATGATCTCCCCGTGTCCGTCGTGCTCTGGCCGCGGCTGCCAAGGGCTCGCGGGTGGTCCAGCCTCGTGATGCGGCGTGCACCCGCCAAGGCCAGGGCGCGCTGGAACTTCTTGGGGCTTAGGTGGCTTTCGAAGTTGCTGATGGAGGGCGCAGACGAGGCGTAGCTTCTTTTTTACAGCGGCCCCGGCGAGGTGGTCGATGGGTATGCCGCCACAGCGTGAAGGGGAATCCTTGCTCATGGTTTTGTAGTAGTCATAGACAGACATCCTCGTTGATGCTCTCGTCTTGTACGAGCGGCTTTTTAGGCTTAGGTAGAGTACGAGGACAGTATGCAATGCCGTCTTCCTCATGACTGAATCGGTCGAGTCATTCAATACCGGTGCCCCGACCTGTTCGAGACAGTGAATCTTGTGCTTCATGATTACCTGCACCAGCTCAAAACCAACGCTCCGAGTCTCCTCGAATCCCCTGGGATTTCCTCTTGTAGCATTGGATACCGGTGTCATTATCACTGCAGTCTTTGTCCATGCCTCAAAGACTATTTGCCCCATCTACGGCTATCTTACAGTTAGTAGTAAAGGAGCTTAAATTACCTGTCTCCTGACTTATTGCCACCCGAATTTGGTTATCCTTGGTGTGTCCGCATTGTGAAGTGCCAACCACATACACCCAACCACGGTACTTGCAATCACTAGCACAAGCGGCAACGCAATAAAAGTACGTGTTTTTCACCGCCTCCGGTGCTATGGTTGACTACCATCAAGTTGCCCATGTGGGTGTTCCCTCAGTCTCCCGTGTTGGGTGTATGTCTGTGAAGGAGCCTGACGGGATGGTTGACGGCCCTGGATGTGGCAACTTCTTACGTGCTGGCTTGTACTCCTCATATACCAGTATAGAATTTTCACGGAGCCCAATCGTTGGTCGACTGTTCCCGTTCCCATCTGTCCATCTATGGATGGCAAAAAGCAGAAGCAAAACATACAACACCGGGGATTCCCAGGTCGTCACCGACCCTAGTACTAATTCGGCTCTCTGCTACTATATATGGGAGAGCGGACGGGATCCCTAGTATTCAGCAGGATATGGTCGTATATAATAGAACTAGGCATTAGAATCAATTATGTTGGACTGCTCGGTGAATAGCTGAGCCGCGGTTTAATGCAAGCTTCGAAACCTCTTCACGAAACCCGATCCCTTGGAATCAAGTAGAGACCCGTACTGTTAACCTATCCACGCCGAGGACCGAACACAGAGCCGCCGATACTGGGTGTACCAAGTGGTGAGGTAATGGTTGTTACGTGTGGACAGGCTGAGGCTGAGGTTTTGCCTTCCCATTCATTCTGCGGGAACCTGTTCGATACAGTTCGCGTCTCCATGGACCAGTTCTGGCGGCAAAGTCTCGCCGTACTAGAAACCGAGCAACCTCGAGCCCTGGCTTCTTGGCTGCGACTGTCCATGGCGGGTACATACAGCCTGAGTGAAGGAACAAGGCAAGAACTTGATAGACATGCTCGGATACAAGCGATTTAGCTGCCGCGTTTAGCGCGATGGTAATCAAAACCCAAGGGTTTCCGCTCCATCCACTCGCAGGAGTGGAGGCGGCGTCCCACCACGTCTGACATAATCATTTTGCTCCGCGTATGGAGCCCGAACAGATGAGATGCGAAATGGGGCTAGAGGAATAGGGGGGCACGAAGAATAATCATGAGACTGTGGGGGCGGTACATGTTGACTGCATGATCTTCCTCCCTATACGGCCACGTTTAGCTCACGGATCAGGCTCTCCGTCCCCGATAGCCGACTCCAAGATTTGATTCCATGATCTGTTTGGGATCGGCCTACGTATTCGACCCATCTCCGCTGTGCATCTTCATCCACTTTGGGGGAAAAAACAAAAACTCCCGCTGCAGAATCGATTAGCTAACTCCTTGCATGTTCAATGTAATCGATCTCATCCCCCTCCCCGCCTCTGCAGGGAATGGGGCGTCAGAACCACCTTCCAGGCTGCATAAACGAAATGTTCCTTGCATTGCATATGGTGATTTGAACATGTCTACGCATGTTTGGAGTCTGTTCCAAAAATACTCACCTTCGGGGTCAAAGTCGTAACATGATCGGCAGTCCTTGCAGTCACTGACAGCCCAGCCAACCACGGTACTCTACTGCCAGCCAGGAATCCGACTGTCGTGTCACCCAGCTGTCCCTCAAGCTATCACGCGCGACACGATGAGACGCTTAAGCAAGAACCGAAACGCATCGTCACGTGAAAGGACATGCTGACAGGGGGTCTTATCCACCAATGGTACGGCAGGGTGATTCCGTCGGCTCGTCAGTCAGTCAGTTGCAGAAATAACCAACATCCTTCAGCAGCGGCATAAGTGCGGGAAATCTCCGCAATGGTTCGTTTGTGGTTGCTAATCTTGCCCAGAACCCGCAACCATCTTGGGGGGGGGGGGGATGGCGGGGTTTCGTCTTTTCCTCTGGGCGCCCATGCTTGGGTGACGAAACGGTGAGCCCAGGCAGATGCGGGCGTTGGCGCGAGCGCGGCGTGATTGGCCCGTGGCCACTCTCGGGCCGAGTCACTCGTCGATTCGGCGGCAAGGCGTCGAGGGGGGGGGGGGTGTCAGGGTGATTCGCTGGGGTTCGCGGACTGGCAGACTGGGGGGCCAGGCAGCTCGCAGGCAGGCAAAGACCGGGGTCTGTCAAAGTCGCAATATTATTGCAACCCGCCCAACCCCTCACTGCAACCTCTCCGATTGGGTCGATTGGGGACCATGGCAGGCCACCTTCCGGGCCTGCTGCATATCTACATCAAGCTCGAACGGGCATAGGCCAAGTGAGGGATGTCAGATTTGGGGGCCGCGTCGGGGCGGGCTTTTAATAGAATTCCTCCCTCTTCGTCGGCCTCTTTCTGTGTGGCCTGGCCTCTTTTTCTCCATGCTCCTCCACCCATCCCTCCCTTCGTAACGGCATTGCCCTTTTTTGTTTGTTACACCAACGATTTCTCAAGCCGAACGGAATTAATTACATCATGGGACCATATCAAGAGCGGCAGAGGGGCCAGCAGTATGATTATGCTAATCCTGGCGACTTCTCGACGGGCATTTGTTACAACCGCCATCTCCCATCTTCCTGTTCCGCCGAAAATGGCTTCGAATATGACACCAATGGGATGATCTGCCAGCAAACCCACGCCATGAACGGCCGACCAATACTGCCGTATCCTGATGCTATTAGCAGCCCTATGTCAGATGGCGCGATGTTCGGTCCTCAATCTTCGCACACTGCGTTTGACTTGGCGCCATCACAACAGTCGCCATGGCAGCCTCCTCATGAATCGGAATCATATTATTATCCGCCTCCGCCTCAAATGTTTTTAGTGGATGATGACTACAACAGTCTAGCGTATCCCGTAGACCCTCTCACAAATCAAGATCGAAATGGCGCAATGACCCAGCAGCCCGGCGCTGTGTCTCTTGGCGGGACCAACAGCACTTACCGATCCATCGCCCCGGCACCCGCTCCCCGGCCCCTCGGTACACTGCACCTGCAGGCTCTCATTGGCAGCAACCACTGCCAGAAGGCTTTAGACAACCACGGCAACAGCAACAGGAGCCGATCAAACTCGACGTCTCCATCTTCCCCGACGAGGTGGTGTACGAGCATGGGCGCACATTCCAGGCCTACCGGCAAGACACCTATTTTTTCCCCAACGACCCGCAGGAGCAGGACCGCCTGGACTTCGCGCACGAGGTCTACAAGCTCCTGACCGACAAGCGGCTGTACCTGGCGCCGATCCGGCAGCCGCGGCAGGTGCTCGACCTCGGCACGGGGACGGGCATCTGGGCCAACGAGTTCGCTCGAGAGCACCCGCAGGCTCAGGTCCTGGGGACCGACCTGACCATGATCCAGCCCACGCACCGGCCGCTTCCGCCGAATGTCTCTTTCATCAAGGAGGACGTCGAGGAGAATGAGTGGAGCGTTCCCGTGGGCTTCGACTACATCCACGTTCGGGAGCTCACCATGTTTGTTAAGGACCATATGAAGCTTCTGAGGAATAGTATGTTGCTTTTTGAATCACTTATCTTGTTACATATTCTCTCTATCTGTCGGATGTTGACACGCCGAAAGGGTTGGAGAGGGGAAAAGGAAAGGTCCCTATTTATGATTTAAGAAGTTTTATGTTGTCAAACTAATGATGGGAACTCTTTTTCTTTTGCAGTTTATAAACATCTCGCCCCGGGCGGCTGGGGTCGAAGTGCAAGGCAACCAGTACACCTTCCACTCCAACGACGGTAGCAGCGTGGGCTCGGCGCTGGAGCGCCACTGCCAACTCCTCGGGGGAGGGTCTGACGCGGCTCGGGTGCGACGCCACGGCGCTGGAGCGGTACCGAGCCCTGCTGGCCGACGTGGGCTTCCTCGCGTCCTCGATCCGCGAGCACGTGATGCCGATGCCCTGCTGCGACTACGACGACAACAGCCGCGCCAGCGCGGCCGAGAACGCCAAGTACCGGCATATCGGCCTCTTCCAGGCCGTCAACTACGACCAAATCGTCGGCTCGGCCACGTTCAAGGTGCTGCAGTTCGCGGGCGTGTCGGCGCGCGAGAACAAGCAGCTGACGGCGGACGTCTGGGCGGAGCTGCTGAGCAAGCGGGTGCGTGGGTATTGGCCTTTCCATGTGATATATGCCCAGAAGCCTTGGTGACACTGATACCCCCAACCCAAGTGCCAAGACAGGGAGCAGGGGAAGTCGATCCGTGTGGGTAGAGGTTCGTGGGTTAGGGCGTTCGGCATGGGATGGTTGTGAATTTTAGCAGCACTACCTCACGTAACATCAGAACAAGGCAGGTCCACATACTTACAAGCGTACCACTCGGAAGTGACCCCCGTACTGCCTTGTCTCCACCCTCTACGCTGCCTCCACTTTGACCATTGCTGTAAGTAAGCTGGAATATTGACCCCCATTGTCTACTTAATATGTACAAAGTCTGATCATTGTCAGATATTTCGTATCCGCAAGGGGACCAAGTCTGGTTGACATCCAGCCAAGGGCGATGTGCATACTCTTTTTGATCTGAGACCGATGAGCTTATCTGCATGCTTGTCGTGATACCGCAACGTCTCCATATTTTGTCAAATGCCCCTCCGGAGCCCCTTGTCACGGCTACGTCAAATATGCAATGGCATTATTTACCGGCATGAAAGTGACTGCAGGAAAGTCCGTTGCGAGTTAGTATCTGCAGTACTCACATAATGAGGTGGGCCACCAAAACGGGTGATGCCTATCTTATCTTGATACAAGTACTTGACCAGACATTCCCGTCTTTGCCATGACACCATGACCGAGGCTGCACAAGAAGACACTCGTCAGCTCCAGCCGGATATCAGAAGTTATTTGTCTCATGAAGAATTTGCGATGGGATGGGTAGGCTAGGGATGGGTAGGCTAGGGATGGGGAGGAGGATGGACGTACTCGGCCCGATAATCTCTGGGACCCAGTCATACCCAATCGGCATCTGTTCTTCGGTTCTCCCTTGCACGCATTCGGGCAAGCTTCCGGTGATGTGGGTATGGAAGGATATGGACCCTGACCATTTCGTGCCTGTCAATCACATGCAGAATGGGGGGTACGGAGACCGTTCAACACATTTTGCAGTTGTCCCGTAACCGCCAAAGCGATTTGTCTTGCATCAGTAAGCAAACAGACCAAACGGAAATACCTGGCAGATCTTCAGGTCAATGTTTCTGAGCTCGAATCTGTGGATCCAGTACGGTACAGCAAATTCCTTCAAGCAATCGACAACGACTGGGGCGTCCTCTTTCTACATCCCCGCCGTCCACGTATCCCTCATCCCAGGGGCTATTTCAAAGGTTCGGCTTAGCGGATAACGCTTGGAGTCTGATAACCACAACCCAAAACGTAGGATATCCCCGAAACAATGTCAGCACCGGATCCGGCTAGCGGCAGACAAGCCGCCGAGGTCGTCCTCGCGGCCGACCCCAAGCTGCTGCCGGAGCTCATCAGCCCGGACCGCGAGGTGACGGGCAAGTCGATCCTGGAGGACGACTCGATCGAGATCGACGGGCGCAAGTACCAAGGGTACAAAGAGGACCGCTACTTCCTGCCCAACGACCCCGAGGAGCAGGACCGGCTCGACATGCAGCACGCCATGATGACGGCCCTGCTCGACAACGAGCTCAGCCCGCGCCCAACGCCGACCGCGCCGCCAAAGTGCTCGACGTCGCGACGGGCACGGGCATCTGGCCCATCGAATTCGCTCAACAGCACCCACACGCCGAGGTCGTCGGCACCGACCTCAGCCTGATCCAGCCGGCGGTCGAGTACCTGCCGCCCAACGTCTCGTTCGTGAAAGAGGACGCCGAGGACGATGAGTGGACGATCGACCGGGACTTTGATCTGATTCATCTAAGGGCGGTGTACACGGCCATCAAGGACCACGGCAAGCTCATCCGCCACATGTTCGAGCACCTCGCGCCTGGCGGCTGGGTCGAGGTCGTCGAGGCGCGGCCCGAGGTGCTGTCGTTCGACGGCACGAGCGCCGGGTCCGGCATCGAGCGGTTCGGGCACATGGTGTCGGCGGGCCTGACGCGGCTGGGCCGCGACGCTTTCGCCATCACGCAATACCGCCAGCTCATGCGCGAGGCCGGCTTCGTCGAGTACTCGGAGACAGTGCTGCCGCTGCCGACGAGCGGCTGGCCGAAGGAGGAGCGCTACAAGATGGCGGGAAGGTACAGGGGGCCAACGTGACGCAGGCGCTGCTGGGCGGCACGATGCACCGGCTGTTCCGGGCGGCGGGATTGGGCGAGGATGAGATCAAGCACGATATTGCGCGGGCGGTGCAGGAGCTCGAGTATAATTACGTGCATGGGTATTGGCCGATCCACGTCGTGCACGCTCGCAAGCCCCCCATTATGAAGGGTGACAGCTAGCCCGTGCTGAATCGGACTTTCACGTACTGGATATCCAAATTGACGGCGACCAATTGCCAATATTCCAATTGCCTATTCGACACAGTAGTATTACGTTGTAGTATGATATGGTGATGACATATATCGTGCACCAGCGCTCGTCTTGTTCAGCTTCGATCCGATGCCAAGTTAGCGTAGCTAGGATGGTTCAACACATGACACAGATTCCAAGAAGCCACGCCACCATCGAATGGAGTGACGCGCATTGAAAGCAGATGAGAATCGGTTGCACTTTCCATCTCATACTCTACCATGACTAGGACATTGCCTACCTAGGTATTCCATGCGCCTTCTTCCTCTCCGCGTCGTAGCTTCCCATGGCTTGTCATCATTAGAGGTTTGAACATCAAACAATTGCTGAAACAACACCAAGACTGACTCGCTGATTCGAAATGAAAAGGGCGAAGTTCCTCAAAAACTCAGCTTCTGACCGAACCACCAAGGTGAGCATTCACAGCATGCGACATTAGTTATCCTTAGACCTGCCCTCGCTGTCGCCATGTCCTCCAGTAACGTCGGCGACAGACGGCGCTCTGCCCCTCCTTCTTCCATCGCCTCGCCTTCTTCAAGCGCCAGCCCAAGGGCGAACAATTCGACTATCGCGAGCGGTGGCCGACCGTCACCACGCTGGTCGAGCAACGCTCCGAGTTGGGTTTCTTCAATAAGGACCAGAAGCAGCCTCCCAACAACAAGCCAGCCAAGGTCAAGGCGCTCGAGACCGCATCCGTACCTCTGCGATGGCTGCACCACCGGCTCGAGAGCGTCCAAGACCATTTGGACCACAGCATCGAGATTGCCGAGGCTAGGGCGCTCAAGCGGGCGAGCCTGCCAGAGAAGCCCACGAAGCCGGGGGAGAGCAATCACCCATATGACACTGGAGTCGAGACGCACACCAGCAGGGAATATGCCACGGAAGATCGCGTTGGCGAGTCTACTTCTACTGGCACTGTCCTGAAGTTCGAGACGAACATCACGTCGAAGGCCTCGCCGCCTCCGTCGTCGCTGAACAAGTGGCGGATCCCTTTCACTGGACACGGACGTCAACCCACCGCAGAATCACAGCGACCAGCATCAGAACAGTCCAATGCAGGTACCGATGAAGAAATCACAGCCGGCCTGGTACCGCAGTCTCAATGGAAAAGTACCAAGGACCGTCGACCTAGCAAATACCCCGACAGGAAGAAATCACTGGCGGTGGGCACCAGCGTCCCTCGACCTTCCTCAGGTGGTGGGAAGAAAGCCGGGATCAGTCATGCCACCGTCACTTCCAAGCCTTCGCCGGAGCCGTCCCTGAAACAGCACAGGAAACACGCACACCCGAGACGCGAGTCGGTCGACAGCAGAGGAAGGCCTACCTCCAGCAAGATGTCATCGTCCACCAAAACGCTTACACCAAGCCAGTCGTCGGAGCCAACAGCAGCAGCCCCTCAACAGACGGCGCGTCGCCTCAGCATCAGCAGCCAACTTGCTCAGGCCGTGGGATTGCTCAGCCCGCAGTCGCATAGCCGCACGACCAGCGCCAACCGCGGGATGGAGCACGCGCAGTCGCCGACGCAGGAGCAGCCACAGAAGAAACGCGGCGGCAGGAAGCCGTCGGCCGCCAGCCGCACGCCGGCGGGCAGCAACTCGGCCAAGAACACGCCGCAGGACCAACAGGACGACCCGATGGGTGGTGCGGCGGCGGCGGCGTTTGCGGTGACGGCAGCAACGCCCACGTCGTCCGCCGACGCGTCCCCGAATTCCGCCAAGTCGCCCAAGTCGGGCGCGTTCCGACACCTCCTAGACGTGGTCAAGGGAGGTGTGCCGCCGAGTCGCGCCGTGAGCCCGCTCAGCATGAACGGGGACTGAGAGACTGGATTGAGAAACATGAGTGAGGTCAAGCAGCAGCCGGAGTGGGAGAAGACGGAAAACGTGGTAACAACTGCATACTAATGTGGAGGCTTGGGTGTTGGTGGCCGTGAATCAATGGCTATTACCTGCTACCTGGTTAGTAAGGTTAAGAGAAGAGACCCCTGAAGGAATCCAGTCACTAGCGGGGCCCCAGTGAACTGGAACAAAACCGAGGTCATCGTTGTTTCGCCTTTGGGCTATGGAAGCAGAGACACGCGCAGAATATTAATAGGAAGTAGCTGTATCATAATAATGGAGTTTTCGACTCAATGCACGAAGTCTTACATGTCTGTCGCAAGGTCGTCATTAAGTAACACTTAGGAAATATGATGACGGAGTGAGCAAGAGAACGGGATGGCGTGTTTGACGATGCGAACACATCCAAGGGCTTTGTCTGAACGGCACCCAATAGTCCATGGTTGCAAATGACCGCCAGAAGCTTTGACGAAGTAATCCAACCCCGAGGATTACTAGCAGTTGCCCGGAGCAGAACCGGAGACTGTGCAGCGAAACCGCCGTTAGAAACAAGGGCGGAGATGGTGTCTCTGATATGGGCCGGAAATAGGTAGGGAGGGAGAAACAGGTCCTACGGAAATAAAAGACAAGCTTCTTCTAGAAACTACAGCATGCGCTAGTCTCCAGTGTTTGGTGACGTAAGAAATCCACCTTATCCGAGTGGTTTTTGGCGTTTTGGCGGCGGTGCGGGCATGTTTCCGCAGGGGCTCTCAGGGAATTCAAGCAAATGAGGGACGGAGGAAGCGCTAAGATGCGAGCGCAGATGGAGATAAAGTAGATCCAACCATGTAACGTAGGGATGTAGGTACGACACCAACTCCACACACAGAGCTGCGAGTGTGAGACCCGGCCAGCTTGAAGATTTGGGCTTACCAAGCGGTCAAATTCGTAGTGTAGAGGCATTGTACAACGGCAGGGAGACCGTTGCCCCTTCAGCAATACTGCCCGTAGTGAGGCTATAGGCAGACAATCTTAACCCTAAGCAAGCTTTGTAACCTTGAACCGCCCCCTCTTTAGTTTCCGATGGATGCATCCCTGGATCTCAGCCAGGAACCCTTTAAACAGAGAGCTTCCTCCCCATCCACCTTGGCATTCTGAAAACTTCTGTCTACTCAATTGATTCTCTCTCTCTATTACACAACCAAGCCAGACGTTGAACTCTTCGACTTATTTCACCAAGCTTTAGATCAATCCTCCAATATGGCTTCTAACCCTCCCGCCAAGTGCTGCACTGTCGGCGTCAAGCATGAGTGAGTGTTGACAAATTTACCCCGCCGTCCTCTTTCGTCATGTCCTTGCCACCCACCACCGGAGACTGGAAGAAATAGGTTACCCGCATTCATATTACACATGGGAAATACGCAGTGGCTACAAGTCATGGCTACAGGTGACATCTGATCATGGAAATACATAAGACGACAATGATGTCATTTGACCCGAATGTTCTCAGCTGGTCGAACAGGTTCACTTGCCAACGTGCTTTGCGCCGAACACCAATTGATCCGTTTGAAACGTTGAGAAACCCCAAATCGACAAGCATGCTAATCCTACCCCCTCCGCAGTGGCGAGCCCACCGGCACCAGCTTCAAGGTCGGCAAGTACGAAGCCTACCTCGCGACGCCGCCGGCCGGCGTGGCCCAGGCCCAGGACACGGCGATCCTGTACCTGCCCGACGTCATCGGCCTCTGGCAGAACAGCAAGCTGATGGCGGACCAGTTCGCCGCCAACGGCTACCTAACGCTGATAATTGATCTGTTCAACGGCGACGCCCTCTCGCTCAACCGCACCGGCGATTTTGATTTTATGAGCTGGCTCACCAAGGGCTCCACCGGCGACAACCCGCACACCGCCGAGTACGTCGACCCGATTGTGGTTGAGGCCATCAAGTACCTGAAGGAACAGAAGGGCGTTAAGAAGATCGGGTCGGTGGGGTACTGCTTCGGGGCCAAGGTACATCTTTCTTTCTTTATATTGCACGCAACCTATACTTAATACTGATACCATAAAACAGTACGTCGCCCGCCACTACCCCGACATCTCCGTCGGCTACTTCGCCCACCCCTCCTTCGTGGACGAGGAGGAGCTGGCCGGCTTCAAGGGCCCGCTCTCGATCGCGGCGGCCGAGACGGACGCGATCTTCCCGGCCGAGAAGCGCCACCGCTCCGAGGAGATCCTCAAGGAGGGCGGCCTCCCCTACCAGATCAACCTCTACAGCCAGACCGAGCACGGCTTCACCGTGCGCTGCGACATTACCAAAAAGGAGCAGAAGTTCGCCAAGGAGCAGGCCTTCCTCCAGGCCGTCACCTGGTTCAACCACTGGTTGCTGTGAATTTCTCCGGACGAGGGGGACGAGAAAATCCTACATAGCAAGCTTTGATACCGTGCGTTACAGACAATCCACTGATGTAGCCCCCACGCTGGTTACTGAGTGTGTGCGAAAGCAAATGAATGAAATGAAATAAATTATACACCAACCCTTTTGACTCCCAGAAAGTGTACATTCATTGCGTGAGTGAAAGTGAGAAGATTCGTAATTAAGTATTGAATCCTTGCCATGCCTAAATGCTGGTGCATAATACTACTATGTAACGGCACAAGATAAGATATGCCCAAGTTCTTCCGTATGATACATGAACATCTATCTCATGCAACACCACCACTGCCGCCATCACCACCCCCTTCCGCAGCAGCCACAGGATCCGCCCCCTTCTTCTCCCTCTCCGCCAGCAGCTGGCTCTGAATACCCTTGCGCCCATCAATGCGCTGCGCCCGCTCGAGCTCCCGCTCCTCCTCCCGCAGCACCGCCCGCCCATACTCGAGTTGCTTCCGCTGCCGCCGCTTCTGCTCCTCAACCGCCCTTTCCCGCTCCCTTAGCGCCTCCTCACGCTTGCGCCGCTCCGCCTTTTCTTTACGGCTCGCCTCGTCGTCCACCGCTTCACTTTCCTCGGGCGGCGGCGGCAGCGTCGCGATGTAGGCCTCAATCAGCGGGTCGCGGACCGAGGCCTGCAGGCCGACGTAGCGGATGTCGGCGAGCAGCTGCGAGGGCAGGTGCTCGGGCAGCGTCTTGTTGTTCAGGTCCCTGAGCGGCACGCTGCGCAGGAGGGCCGACAGGTCCTTCTTCTGCGCCTCGAGCGGCAGCTTGAGGCGGGCCACGTAGTCGCGGTACAGCCGCTCGCGCTCCTTGTCCGCCAGGTTCGTGTCGCGCAGCGGCGGCTCCTTGCGGTACTTGCGGCGGAACTCGGCCCAGTACAGCTTCGGGTTGGCCTTGGCCTGCAAGAAAGCAAGATACGGAATCCGCGGGTCCTTCTTCTCCTCCTTGGCACGGCGCTCCTTGGCGACCTGGATCTGGGCCCGGCTCCAGTCCTCCCAGACCTCGCGGCGCGCCTTCATGTTGGGCAGAACTGTCCAGCGCGGGTCGTCGACCAGACTGGAGCCCTCGTCGATCAGCTTCTCCCATGGTGAGAAAGGGTTCACGCCGTGGTCGGCCAGTAAGTCTTTGAAGAGTTCGCGGGAGTCGCTCTCGGATATCTCGAGGCCTTCGGCACCCTCAGGCCAAGCCTCGGGGTCTCCGTCATCGTATTCGCCAGGGTCGAGTCCGTAGTCCGCGCCCATGGCCTGCAGCTGGGCAGCAAAGTCCTCTTCGCTGAACTCGACGGGCCCCTTCTCTTCTTCCTCTTGTTCTTCAGTCCGTTGACGTTTGTTGGGGTGCTCGCCGTCTGCATCATCGTGCTCGCCTTCCGAGTCGGTGACTTCGACCTCTTCGTAATCGGACCCTATCTCTTGTTCCTCTTCCTCTTCTGCTTCGGCCGCCGCATCAGCCATCTCGGTGTCGCCATCTTTGGGTCCCGTCGTAGGTTCGGCGCTTGCACTCTGATCACCTGTTGCCTTTTCTTGAATGCCTTTGATGTCCAGCTCTATTATGCCCTTCATGACCTTCTCGGGTATGCGCCAGTAGCTCGCCTTCTTGGTAGGATTGTAGACGAATCGTCGCCCATATTTGGTGTATATGAGGACCCATGGTTCGCAGCCTGGAATCGGAAGCTTTCTCTTTGGCCTGTCCCGCGGTTGCGGACGTGGCCTGTCACCGCCGCCATGATGACCACCACGGCCTCCAAATCCGCCTCGGTGCTGTTGCTGTTGGGGTGGCGCGTTGAACTGGGCCTGCCATGCATTCGCGGCCGCAGGATTGGATAGATTGGGAACCCCGAGAACTGCAGGTAGCTCGCATTGGGGGTTGCACCAGCAGCAGCGGGTAGTGGTGGGTGTGGTGGTGCTGGCGAGGCTGTCCCGATGAGCCCAGGTCTTTTGTAGGTTGATTCTTGGGTCGCGGTATTGTAGTAGTAGGTGTGCCCGGTCGGGGCCTTGTGTTCGGTCCATCCTGGCGGCAGAGGAGGAGGGGCGTTTCCCGAAGGTTTATGTGTTGACCTCAGCATGTTGTCGGCCGCGCGACTTGGATGTTCTTTTGACGTGTCGTGGGCTGAGAGCCTGGAGTAAGCTCGGAAAGTATGACTTTTGGTGATGCAATAACTTTGTTGACCTCGGTGAGTGCTAGTGGGGCTTCAAATTGATGATTGCACCGGTCAATTGAGACATGCAGCCGCAACTACTTGCCGTTATTTGTCTGGTCTAATACCTTTGAAATCACTGAATCTTCTCGAGGGCAATAAATCGATTGGGCGATTGTCTCCATTTACATACGTTCTTACTGTCCAGAAGTTTCGTTTATCAAGACAGCCGATGGAAGGATGGATGGGCTTCTTCTATTCAGGGCCAAAGCAACCAGCGAAGAAAGATGTTCGTTATTCACTACATAGGCCTTGTCCCGCTAAATGGTTAGCGCCTAGCTGTACCGCCAAGAGACAGCTTTCCCAAAGACAAGTGTGCTGCTACGGCTACGTCGATCTTCCCGTCATTTTAATCAGGCACGCGATCCCCATGTCTTAATTCCAACAGCCCACTATTCACCACCACTTATAAGGTCAGCGGCTGGTACCCATAAACATGCTCTGGAACATCTTCAAAAGCCTTCGGCGACGGTGACTTGCAGCTATGGCGCCGTCAAATGGGAGCAATGCCGCCACGGGGGGCTTTCTGGGTGCCCTGGCCCGGTTCTGGACTGTAAGTATGCCCATGTGCTTGCTTGTAACCTGTTTCCATCTATCTCCTTGTTGGGTGTCTCTCTGGGGCCCCTGGCTGTCCCCTGAGGATGCATACCGAAGCCTGTAAGCAAACTCGAGACTGACCAGCTACTCCATGTGCAGCACTCCTACGCTCCCGACTATGTCGGCTTTGCGGCCTTGCTGACGGCCTACATCCTGATTGTCCTGCTCGTCGAGCCCTTCCACCGCCTCTTCTCCATCTCCGACCTGGCCATCGCCTTCCCGCATGCCGAGGTCGAGCGCGTGCCCGTCGCCATGAACGTCATCTACGCCGCCTTTGTCCCCTTGGCCGCCGTCGTCCTCGTGAACCTGTCGACGCGCGCCTCCTTCCATAAGCACCACACCACCGTGCTCGGCCTCGCCATCGCCATCATCCTGACCAGCTTCCTGACCGACGTCGTGAAGAACACGGTGGGGCGGCCGCGGCCGGACCTCCTTGCGCGCTGCAAGCCGAAGCCGGGAACGCCCAAAAACACGCTGGTCGATTTTACGGTTTGCACCGAGACGGATAGTCACACGCTGCACGACGGCTGGCGCTCGTTCCCCTCGGGCCACAGCAGTTTTAGCTTTGCGGGGCTGGGCTACACGGCGCTCTTCCTCGCGGGCCAACTGCGCATCTTCCGCGACCGACGTGATCTTGGCCGGGCGCTGATCTGTTTGACACCCATAGCCGGGGCTGCCATGATTGCGATGAGTCGCTGCCAGGACTACAGGCACGATGTATACGATGTGTGTACGGGCTCGCTGTTGGGCATCACGATCGCGATTTGGAGCTACCGGCGCTACTGGCCGCGGCTCTCGAGCCGGGAGTGCGATGTGCCGTACCCCGTCCCTGGCTCGATCGAGGAGCGGGAGAGGGAGGAGAGCCGGGGAGGTTGGAGCCGAGTGCGGGATGAAGAGGAAGGGCCGGTCTTGGGTCGGAATGGTGCGTATGAGATGGCAGAGCTGGGCCAGAGCAGAAGATAGCTAACGAAATGCCAATAGTCGATTGATCCCAGTGATTCCAACCAGCCATTCCCTGCCAGACGGAATTGAGTTTCTACCTCTTTATCCAACCCTACCTCCTTAATCGGATGCGACATACAGTATGCACGCTGTATAACAGGTTTGGTGTTTCTGATATATACATAGACATTTGGGGGTGATTTGGTTTCCTTTTCTGTAATACATCCTGAAGCATAGAGAGGAGCGGAGCAGGGATACATTTTCGAGGAGCATTTTCTAGGCGCATCTTTTCTGCTTTGGTGGGGGCATCGTTGAATGATCTCTCGGGTTTAATAACTTATTTTCTAAGATCTATATTAGCTGGAATATTGGCCTTGATTGTTTCTTCGTTTACGAGCATATCTCCAGTTGTAGCGATCAAGTGCCGGTGGATTTGAATTCCTTGGCGACTGTTGTCCGTACTTGACCATCTAACAATTGATCAAGTCGATCCATGATTCTCTCAATCGGCTGGTCGACACTAATGCAAGCACTTTAGCTTCGAGTTTCGAGTGCGAGAAGTGCAAGCATTGTAAGGCGAGAGTCGTTGCTTTTTGTATGCTGGGTGTCTTGGGCTTGACAAGGGGTTGCCAAGTTTGCCAGGCACCCTCACATCGAATTCACCACTCACCGTCACGATTTGTATGGGGCTCTGTGAATTGCTGTGCCAACACGAATGCCCCCACCTCCAGTCCCAGCAACCAACCACCTCGACTTCCATCCCTGAACACCGCGAGGTCCAGAGATCTCCCTCGGTCCTCAGATCGAGTTTGTTAGTACCTGCAGCCATTTCAGGTCGTTCCACTAACAGATGCAACCCAGGAGGCGAGAACTGCCAGTGACCTGCAGCTTCAGGGACTCCGAGTCGGCTTGCGGTAGTGGCACTTGGAAACCACATCCCTTCCCCAATTGAACTCCCACCACAGAACCATCACTAAATTGACCTGGACTGGTGTTCTGAGTTGTCAGGTTTCTGCCTACCAGCGCAAAGTACTTTTGGAATGTTTACTTGAGCATTTCACTTATATTCCACCCAGACCGCACCAGGTCGTTTTTGCATTTTGGCCCATTGATTTGTACAATAGTATTGCATCCCCAGATCAGCTGTTCAGTGGGTTTTCCTCCTCAATTACCATCACCATCGCCGCTCAGTAGCATGCACTAACATTTACACCAGTTGTGGTACAGCATGGACAACCCTCACTTGGTCAAGCGGGAACATGGCTCCCCGCAAGCAACAAAGGCTTCAGGAACGATTCTCATCGTTCCATCACTGCCGCCCCCTTCCATGAGAAGTATGCCGCATGCCGCACCGGTTGGACCTGCGCGTTCCCAATTCCTTCGTTCAGAGGCGCCCCCTGCCTCATCGGTAGCCCAGTCGCGCACTCAGTTCAATCGTTCGGAAGCCCGTAAGTTACTAATTTTCTCTTCTTCCTGTCGACTTCAGTAAACTGATCCTCCCATAGCTAGTTACGAAACCCGATTAAGTGAAGCTGAGGACCCTCTCATGATGGAGATGCGCGTCAGACAGAGCGTGCGCAGCAACAGCGTGCCATCATCGCATGATGATATGCAGCAAAGCTTCACCCACCGCAGCTTCACAGACATTGGCATGAAGCTCAAGGCCTGCAACGACACTGTCGGTGAGCTCCAGCAGCTCGGCATACAGCATGTGGCAGAGCTGCCTGAGCTCGTCATGGTGGGCGACCAGTCGTCTGGCAAGTCCAGTCTGATGTCAGGCCTGGCCGAGCTGAATCTTCCCCGCTCTGGTGGCGTTTGTACGCGATGCCCAATTCACATCCGCCTGAGTCGGAATCGAGAACCGGTCTGGCAGTGCACAGTCTCCCTGCAATTGGACTACGACTATTGCCCCACCGGTCCCATCAAGAAGTCGGATGTGACCAAGGCCAACCCTTTCCCACCCTGGGTGAAGAAGCCTCATCGCGAGACCCGGAGTTTCAAGACCATCTTCGAGAAAGCGGAAATTGAGGAAGTCCTTCGATGGGCCCAGGTTGCCATTCTGAACCACAGTCGTAACTCCGAGCTTTTCGTCCCTGGAGAAGGTGCTTACGCCAAGGAGATACCCCTGGAGCAAGCCGCCACCGAGACGGAGGCCCAATTCTCACCCAACATTGTGGCCCTCGAGGTCAAGGGTCCCAGTCTTCCGGATTTGAGCTTCTACGACTTGCCCGGTGTATTCTTGGCACCTAGCAAGGAAGAGGATGAGTACATTGTCCAAGTCGTCAAGAACTTGACAAGCGAATATGTCCGCCGTGAGCGGGCCATCATCATGTGGGCGCTTCCTATGAACCACGACCCGGAGAACTCCATCTCTCTCGGGCTCATTCGAGATGCCAGAGTATGTTTCTTTTCCAACTTTGCCACTTGCCTGTTCTCCAACCATGCTGACTCCATGATAGGCTCAAAATCGGACAATCGGTATCATGACCAAAGCTGACTTGATCCAAGACACGGCGTCCTGGTTGGCAATTCTCCGTGGAGAGAAACACACGGTCGGCCAGGGATACTTCATCACCTCTCGTTCCCCGGACGAGGCCCTCGAGAGTGCAGCACAGTGGGAGGAACACTTTTTCCACACCGGTCCTAGCGATTGGCCTAATGAGTTTGCGCGCTTTCAGGACCGATGCGGAGTGGAGTTATTGACGAAATTCATTTCACGACGTCTCAGCGACGCTTTCACCGACAGCTTGCCCTCGATCAAGCTCAAGATCAATGAGCGCCTTCGTGAAGTCCGACAACGGCTTTCCGAGCTACCCGAATTGCCTCATAATGTCGAACACGAGGTCAAATCCAGTCTCCTCCGTTTCTACTCGGAAGTAAAGGATGGAATTAAGGATAGCGAGTTCTTGTCTGAATGGAACACCCTTAACAAGCAATTCCAGGCATGCCTCATTAAGATGAAGCCGACTTGTCTTGTCAAGGACGACGATCCCCCGCCTGTTATTGACCTTAACATGTCCGATGACGATACGTCATCTGTCACCATGGCTGACACGCCCTCAAATCGAAAGCGACCTCGGGCTAGTGACTCGACTATTCGAGCCACACCGACCAAACGCACTCGCGGCGCGGTTGACATGTCGCCCATCAAGCCGGAGAATGATTGGCCAAGGGCTTCGCAATCTATGCGAGCGACGCCGATGCCGCCGGCGGTGCCAAATGAGGACCAGTCACCTTTCCGGCGGTTCTACAATCTTGGCAGACAAGGCCTAAGCATAACCTCGATTCGCCAGGAGATCCAAAAGTGTCAAACCCCGGGCATGCCGCCCGACGTCATTCCCCAGGGTGTGTACGACCCTCTGATCCAGAAGGCCATTAGAAATTGGCATGATGCATTGGACGCCTACAAGGAACACACTATAGCTCTGTACAAAGACGTCATCTACCGGGCGCTCGACACATCTATGCAGAGCTTCATCCGCCGCAACATCTACGCCACGTCGCGCGAGTACCTGGCATCCTTCATCATGCAGGCCGAGCAACTGCAGTCCGCCAAGCTCATCGACCTTTATTGTGCCGAGATGAACGGCATGTTCGTGACGGATGACGAGAGCTACACACGGTACAAGGAGCAGGAGCTGCTGGTCTTGCGGCGCGCCCGGAACATGAACCGGCTGCGGGTGGCGGGCTTCGCCTGGGACATGCAGAACGCCAACAGCGAGGAGGACAGAGCGAAGCAGAACGACTTCATGCGCAAGCACCTGCCCCGTCTCGGTGACGACCCCTACGCGGCCGAGATCAAGGTCGCCGCGGTCGTGCGCGGCTACTACATCGCTGCCGCCGAGCACTTTATGAGAAGCGTGGCCATCAGCATGAAGGCGAATCTGTTCATGCCGATTGCGCGTCGCTCGTTGGACCTGTTCCTCGACGAGAAGTTGCAGATTAGCGAAGCAGGTAAGCAAGCTCTTTATTCATTTCTTTTTTTTCCTGTTCGTACGGACCGACGCTCCAAGCAAACAGCAACATGGGCTGTTGCCGGCCTGGTATTGCATTTTACCACATGTCTCGCGCTACTCTACTTCTCTCCATATTCTGCTCTCCTATTTCCCCACCATCTTCATCGTCCTCGCCTCGTGCTTCTCAATACTATTCATTTACTGACTCGGACCCCTGCTCAAGGTCGCGACGATTCCATCTACGCCCGGCTGATGGAGGAAGACGATACGATCGCTGTCCAGCGCGGTCAGCTGCGGCGCGAGATGAACAAGCTCACCCAGGCCATCGACTCTATTAATCAGCTGGAGATCAGTGGCGGCGGTGCCCGTCGCGCCTTCTATGGTGCCGCCGGACTAGCCAGCGACATGGTCGATGTGGACATGGACAGTGTCATGGGTGACGAGGCTTGAGATGTGTGTGAGATCGGTCGGTTGAGTGTGATTGATTCATTCTATTGTAGGAATTATTATGTCGACGTGTGCCAATGGTTGCTTGTTGCAAGACCGGATTGTTTCGAGAGCGCGCGCGCAGAGCGATGAAGGCTTTCCCTTTTGTTTGACGATTTGCGGTCACTAAAGGATCAGGACCGGGGAGTTTATGTCTGCCAAAAGCACCTACTTGCAGGGCTAGGCTAGGTTTTGATGTCCGCGATTCAGCGTGCAGAAGTGTGTGTTTAGCCAAGGCGGATTTGGATTTCGAGCCATGATATGACGCATGGCTGTCTGGAGTAAAGGGGAGAAGGGTAGAGAAGCAAACTTCGCCCAGAAAAAAAGGTTCACATATTTATGATAGAGGTTGCAGACGAGATCAAGTAGTCTAGTTAGGTAGTCATGTGTGTATGTACACATTCGGTAGGGGCTCTGCCAGAGCTAATACATCCCCCAGTTTGTCAGTACTTGGTATTAACGTCACTTTCATTCATCCATATCCACATATCGCCACTTTAATTGGCCAACGGGGTAATCCGACGATGCCTTGATCTCCCACTTCTCTCCCGGCATAATATCGAAACCGTTATCGCTTAACGGGCATGCTTTCGGCACTTCACTGAACACAAAACCCTTGACTGGCTTGTCCGCCGTCACCACGGCCGTGGACTTGTCGTCCCCCCGAGTAAGCAACCTTGACGCCACGGTCGGCGGAGAAATCGAGATACTTGATCGGATCCGGCCACGAACAGTCCGATGATACCACCTGTGTACCAACGTGCAGTGTGGCGTGTATGACGAAAGGGTCGGCCTGCGCTGGGTCATAAGGCACGCGGTCGTCATCCCGCTTCTGCTGCTTGCCCGGTAATATCGCCACCCGTCCATCCTGGATGATCTCGGCGCACCCGTTGAGCCCCATCGTGATGACCTTGACCACGGACCTCGCGACTTCCTGCCCGGTTTTGACCGAGACGAACTTCACGGTCAGCCTCGCCCGGTCGAAGTCTTGCTTCTGCTGCTGCCCGTTGCTCGAGACCCATACGTCGAACCGCACGTCGTCATCCCAGAGACTCCGCATGTCGATGTGGCCCGTGTCCCGCTGCCACAGCTTCCCGTCCGCCGGCTTCACGGTCCAGTCCCGGAACCGCCTCTGGACGCCGACGGCGACGGGCTGCATGGCGCGCTTGATGGCGTAGTACGCGGGCTTGGGCACGCCGTAGTAGTCGACGACGGCCCACGACACCGTGGGCCAGCAGTCGTTGAGCTGCCACACCAGGACGCCGCCGCACTTCCTGTCCCCCGGGCGGCCCCACTGCCGCCGCCAGGCCTTGTAGGCGCCGCCCACGGCGTCGGCCTGCATGACCTGCGTGAGGTGCGTGAACCCGTCCAGGTCCGGGCGCGGCCGGAAGTTCTCGGACAGGTACGAGGCCAGGCGGCGCCCGTGCCCGATGGCCTTGTTGCGGAAGTCCATGGCCATGCTGCCGGGGTACCGGTCCTGCGCGCGGGTGAGGCACCGCGCCAGCGTGGCGAGGTGCGGGTACGCCTCCATGCCGAACTCGGACACGAAGCGGCCGCCCAGCTCGGGCAGCTGCTGGTACGGCTGCATGATGCCGTGCCACACGTTCCACTGGTGCACGTCGCCGACCGTGGGGTCGACTTTGAGGACCGTGGACCGGCCGTTGCCGAAGGGCGAGGACGGGTGGTACGGCACACCGCCGCCGGTCTCGGCCTCGACGACGTGGGGCAGGAGATGCTCGTAGAGGTAGCGCGCGGGGAAGTCGGTCCGCAGCCACGCCTCCGGGTCGTCCTTCTTGTCGTCGTCGGCGGGGTCGTACTGCAGGCCGTAGCGCTCGACGAGCTGGTAGTCCTCGTTGTTACCGGCCCAGAGCACGAGGCTGGGGTGGCGCCGCAGGCGGCGCACGGTCTCGCGCGCCTCCCGCCCGACGCTCGCCCGGTAGGCCGGGTCCTGGGCCGGGTAGTTGGCGCAGGCGAACATGAAGTCCTGCCAGACCAGCACGCCCCGCGCGTCGGCGGCCTCGTAGAAGACGTCGGGCTCGTACACGCCGCCGCCCCAGACCCGGACCATGGTCTGGTTCCCCTCGGCCGCGAGCCGGATCCAGTCGCGGTAGGAGAATAACGACGACTCCGACTCCGACTCCGGCTCGATAGTAGTAGGGGGGTGGTGGCGCGACAGCTCGTTGTCGAGGGGGATCCAGCAGCTCCCGCCCACGAAGACGTCGACGTGGTTGATGCGGAAGTAGAACGACTGGCCGTGCGCGTCGGGCTCCTGGACCAGTTCAACGTGGCGGAAACCCGTCGTGTGGGAGATGCTGTGCAGAACGACGTCCTCATGGGTGCCTAACGGCCGGGCGGTGGCCTTGATGGTATACCGGGACTGGGAGCCGTACCCCCGCGGCCACCAGAGCTGGACGCCGTCTTGCAGCTCAAAAGGGGCCGCGTACGGGCGGCCAGCTCCCGTCTGCGTGCCATCTTGCTGCTGCAACGCCATAGTGGTAGACCATTCGACTTTGCCCGTCTGGTTGTTGACCAGCTCAACATAAAGCTCGCCCTTGGCTCCTTCGTGCTGGACCTGGACTGTACCTTTCAGACTCTTCAAGTCATCCGACAGCTCGTACACCACATGCAGGTCCTCCAGACGACAGCTGTACGTCTCCAACGTTATGGGCTTCGTCGGCCCGCAGGCCATGATGATGGGGCCCCAGTCCCAGCCCCAGTGGTACTGCGCCTTCCGCACCGGGCCCCGGGAGATCTCCGTCTGGTGCACGATGAACCGGTGTTCCGGATGCTGCTGGATCAGCTCCAGCCCCTTTAACCGCGCCGGTTCAAACACGATCTCCAGCCAGTTTAGCGCCCCTTCCTTTTCTTCTTCATCGGGCGACACGAGCTCAGAGGTCACGTCGACCCTGTGTTGGATGAACATGTTATCGGAGGACAAGATGAGCTTCCCGTTGAGGAAGACCGATGCAAAAGTATCAAGCCCCTCGAAGCTCAGCACGGCCTTCGTGCCGCCGTCGACCTGTCCCTGCCTAAGCTCCTTCGGCCGGTGAAAGGAGGTGCGGTAGGTCCAGGTCTCGTCGCCGACCCAGCGTACCGCGAGCTCATTTAGGTCCTGCCGGTAGTCAGGGATCTTTCTGCTGCGCTCGAGGTCGCGGTGCACTTCTGTTGGGGGGTCGCCCGCTTCCAGCCATTCTTCGTCTGAGGAGCGGTCGCCCTGTTTGAAAGTCCACCCCCCTCGAAGGGGGGTTGAATTGAACAGTGACATGGAAGCCTGAAACCTCAACAACTTCGTTCTATTCCTGCTTTATTCCTAGGTATTCCTATGCACTTGAAATGTCATTTTGTAAATTGAAGGAAGCTGGTGGAACACAAACCTCTCTCCAAGTTTCTAGGTAGATTGAGTGCATTAGGTACTTCCCAGGAGGGGATCCCGTCCAGTGGGTAGCGAGCAAATAAGTGCGACCAATTGGGGAGCCTGGCACCCAACCGTACACACTTACACAATGCGGGGATCCTGGCCTAGATGCAGGCAAGCTTGGCACGCAAGTCAACTCTGCTGCGTCGGAACGCCTTTACCCACACAGCAGTGATCTTCATGTCCATCTGACGTCGGGGCAAAAGCTGCCGATGCTGTACTCGATCAAGGCCGAAGAACAAGGCATCTGGGGTCAATAGGTGACGGGTGCAATAAGGTGCATGTAACGTGGGCTGCTGACAATCTGGGGGGTTACATGTATGTTGCTTCAAGGGTGCGGGGGAGGGTCGATCGTCAAGAGACGCATGTCAGCAATGCTTGACTGAGTATTTTATCACACAGCTGCTTCTTGTTTCCCTTTTCCCTGTAGCTGAACATTCTGAAGACCTTAGACGTAAGGTCGTATTAAGCCATAAGAGATACACCAGATTTCGCGGGTCCGCTCCTCCGCCAGGTTCACCAAGATGGCGTGTGTAGCTGGTGTCGCAGATGCGCAAGCTAAGACACACATTGGCGAGCGTGCACTGACAGACGATGGAGAGAAGGTCCTGGAAGAAGGCGAGGTTGAACCTGTCAACACGGCCTTTGCCATGATTATGGAGAAGCACAAGCCCAACCCATGGGGAAAGGGTCACATTCAGCTCTACATGTTGGCGACAGTGTGTTTTCTGAACTCCACGATGAGCGGTTAGTCCTTCTCGGCTTCTTCGTATTGTTCTTCGCCTACCCTCTTGCGCATCTGTCTGCATCCACTCAAGTGAACAACTCAATAAGCCGACTTACCCGGCTATTATTATCAGGCTTCGACGGCTCCCTCATGGGCTCTATCAACGTCCTCGACAGCTTCACGAGCTACTACGGCCTGTCCAAGGACGGCGCCGCTTCGACGGGCATCGTGTTCGCCATCTTCCAGGTCGGCCAGATGTGCGCCGCGCTCTTCGTCTGGGTGGCCGACTGGCTCGGGCGCAAGTGGCTGATCTTCCTCGGGGCGGCCGGCGTCGCCATCGGCACCGTCGTGACCGCGACGGCCACGAGCCTCGGCGTCTTCATCGGCGGCCGCTTCCTGCTCAGCTTCTTCGCGCAGATGGCCTGCTCCGCCAGCCCGCTGTACCTGGTCGAGGTGGCGCCGCCGCAGTAGGTGACTTCTGGGGGATTGAGTCCTTCATTTCCCCAATGTAATACTTCTGGGGGTGTCGGTGGGTGTTGAGATCGTTGCCGAGTTCCCTACAGTCATTCCCCTACTTCCATCGGTTGACGTATAGAGTACTAACGCCGAGTAATGGTACTTAGATACCGTGGGACCTTGGCTGGCATGTACAACACCTTCTACTACTTCGGCTCCATCCTCGCCACGTCGGCCGTCTACGGCGCCCACAAACACCTGTCGCACACGGACAACCTGGACTGGCGCCTGCCGCTCTGGCTGCAGATGGTCTGCCCCGGCATCGTGGCCGTGCTCATCCTGTTCTTCCCCGAGTCGCCGCGCTGGCTGGTGGGCAAGGACCGGCACGAGGAAGCCCGCGCCTTCTTGGTCAAGTACCACGCCAATGGCGACGCCCACCATCCGCTCGTCGACCTCGAGATGGCCGAGATGCTCGAGTCGCTCCGGGTCGAACCGATCACCGAGTGGCGCAACTTCTTCGACCTGAGCGTGCTCGTGCGAACGCGGGCGAGACGGTACCGGACGATGCTCAACGTGGTATTTGCATGGTTTGGGCAATTCTCGGGAAACAAGTAAGCCCCACCAGAAACCACACATCATCCCTTTTTCCTCATATGCAATATCTTGATTTCATACCTTCACATTTTGAAATAAAGGGGGTAGATCCTGACTGACACTACGCAGCGTCGTGTCTTACTACATGCCCTACCTCCTTGACAACGTCGGAATCAAGGACGCGGACACCAAGCTCCTGCTCAACATTATGTACGCACTCGAAGGCTACCTCTTCGCCATAGCAGGCGCGCGCATGCACGACGTGATCGGCCGGCGTAAGATGCTCCTAGGCGCGACGGCCGGCCTCATCCTTTCGCTCGCGATCGCGGCCGGGACCGCGGCGGGCTACGAAACCAACGGCAGCCAGGCGTCCTCGTCGGCCTCCATCGCCTTCATTTTTGTGTTTGGCGCCGTCTTCGCCTTCGCCTTCACGTCGATGCAGCCCATCTACCCGGCCGAGGTCATGAGCAACGACATGCGCGCCAAGGGCATGGGCACCTACAAGGTCGCCGGCGGCGCCGCGGGGTTCGTCAACACCTTCGTCGCACCCATCGCGCTCCGGCGGGGGAGGTACTGGGTCTATGTGTTCTTCGTGTTCTGGGACTGCTTCGAGTTCGCGTTCATGTACTTCTTCTTCGTCGAGACCAAGGGGCTGACGCTCGAGGAGATGGACGGCATCTTCGAGGCGCGGAACCCGCGCAAGGCCAGCACACAGAAGAAGAAAAGGAAGGTCAAAGTCGTGAAGTTGGTTGGTGTCGATGCTAAGGTCGAGGAATGAGATGGTTGCTATTAGGGAGAAGTAGTGCTGGGGTCGAGTGACTAAGGGGTACTTCTAAGATAGTCCCTCGCCTAGACCAGCTGAGTGGAAAGTAAGCTCAGCACCAGCATCTTTATAACTTGCTTAAACGCATTAATACGAGAGCCTAGGTTGGTGGTTGCCCATCCCTTTCATATTAAATGACCCACTAACACTCCCTCTGCTTTACAGATTAAGTCGAGAAGATGGTGTTCTGGAGGCCGAATTTGGCAATCGCGAGATCCCGTTTTCTGATGGCACGACACCGAGGGAACTCGGTCTGTGAAGGTTGCTCTCATGTACTCGGCGCTTCGGCCCCATTTGGCCTGTTCGATGCAGCCGCCCGTTCCCGATTGCGGCTCCACTCACCTCCCGGTTAGCGGCTCCCGAGATCCCGTTTCCTGCCTCCTCCACAACAAGCCTCCATAAGGGCCATCGCCATCGCCATACTCAGCTACTCAAAGAGCTGGAATCACGTGTCGAACTGCCACTTCTGCAGCCCGCCACGATGCGCGTCGGCCTTGGGCGCCGCCCTCGAGGCCATCTTGATGTCGGCGGTCTTGGCGTACTCCTGGGCGAGCTTCGCACAGACCTTCTTGTGCTGCTTTAAGTGCGCTTTCTTGCAGTCGCGGGAGCAGTACAGGACGGATTTACAGACGAGGCAAGGTTTGAGATTCGACCCCCCCTCCTCCGAGTCGGAGACCTCCTCGGCCTTGTGGCATTGAGCGCATGACTTCTTGGCGGGTGCTGCTGGGGTGGACGACGACGATGGCCCGGGATCTCATTTCGTCTGTCAGTTTCACGGTTGCGGCATGGCGTGACGGGGTAACGGGGTAATAATACCTGCAGAGTTCTGTTCGGATGCGAGGTTACGAGTTGAAGATGAACCTTCGGCCATTATGGTGGTTTGATTTGTTGGTTTCGCAGTTCCTTGCTTGATTGATCAAATGGAGATTTTTATGAGTTTGCTTGTGACTGGTAAAAAGAAAATCGGAAATCAGGGCTGAGAAAGGATTGATTGGCGCGATGTGATTCGTGGGGAAGCTCTGCATGTATTAATGCGGGAACTATGTGGGGTAGGTCACGCACGGGCCAGGATCGCATACGCCTATGCATGGACCGTTCTCACTGCCGGTAAGTACAAGAGCGTATGTCTTCCCATAAACGGACAGACTCATCCACCATTACTACGGATTACCTCGCTCGTCTCCTGGGTGAGGCCGGCAATGATATGATCTTCCTCCTCTGCACCTAGGATCCTGGCAATGCTTCTGACTGCCTCATTGTCTCCCTCCATAGCACTGATCAGTTCCGTGACGCCGTCGCCCTTGTTGTGGATATCCCCGAAGCCCGTCAGCCAAGCGTCGTCGTTTGTGTCGACCAAGACTTTAGACAGGTGTCCATGCCTCCAAATCAGATCATTCTGATGCAGACCATTCACCGTCTCGCGGATTTGTCTCACCCAGTTCTGCCTTCGTTCTTTGGCGGCAGCTCGGAGTCGGTCCATGTACGTGGCGGATTCGTCGCCATCCTGCAAGCCTAGGGGGGCACATTCACTCAACAGACCAACGACATGTCCCAATTCGGCGTGCATCACGTATCCGAGCAGCTTCGGAATTCTACACAGGGCAGGACAGTTCGAGCGGCACTTCTCCACCGCTTGCATGGTCGTCAAGTGATGCAGGAAGGGAGGGAAGCACAGTCCAGTCGGCTCGGCAAGGCAGAACATCTCTCGATCGCCGACGAGGACTCGACACTCGATGCCAATGCCATGACTAAAGATCTCTAGTACGGGGACGTCTGCTGCGGAAACCTGCGGCAAGTCGTCGTCGATCTTGAACCCCTGAACAGCATCGCCCCCAGGATGCTTCAGAGCAATGTTGGCCTCGCGGTCATAGATAGGGGCAAGCTAGGGTATGCGCGCATCAGTTCGGAATCGGAAGTGGACAGTCTCTTGATATAGGAGGGCTTGCACATTCTGATCACATTCGATGCGGTCGTCAGATGGAGTAAAGAAAGAAGCCCCGGCATCGTCTATAGCATCCCAGATTGGGTCTGCATCGAACCATCCGCTAGACTTGTCCATGCTTGGGGTGTGGATAAGGCCGATGAGCTCGTCGGCGGCGGCGCTCTCGGGAGTGTGGTCGGATGAGACGGAGACGGCGATACGTCTGCCGCCGCTATCCTCAATGATGATTGTGACGTTGTCAGCATCACCGGCGTCGATGCCCGTGATCTTGAAGCGCAAATCTTCATTACTAGATGACATGGCTTAATCCACCTGCTGCTGATGAAACCGTAGAAATGATACTGATTGATCGAACACCTAGGAAGATATGAGTGCCACGTTTCCGGAATTTATGGGTATCTGGCTCGTTGAGGATGGAGACGGCTTGTTGCTTGGTTTTAGTCTCTAAGCAGATGGATCTAACATCCAAAGGAATAGGACGAATAACTACTCGGTAATTCGATTTGGCAGCAGGGAAGATGGTCTGTTTGTGCCTTGGGCAGACTATTACCGCCCTTGGTTGCTATGGAATTCTTCTTTGTTCTCCCGCTCCTCTCGTATCCAGCTTGACCTTGAAGAGTTTGAGAGTCTCTGGATAAAAACGGCGTGTAGGCTTTGATCTAGGTTGGTGGAAACATCCGGTCATTAGGTGGGTCAGAGACCATCCATCATCTTCCACAATGTCCATAATCTCATTCTCGATGGCTTCATGCTCATCGTCCTCCTCCACCTCATGAAGTTTTGTTGAGCAGACTAATGAGGCAGACCTCTAAGGAAGTCGGATACTGGAAGACAAGTGGCGAGAGGCAGGCTGTCTTGGTCCAGCCACCAAATCAGTCGACTGAAATCCCATGGAAGGCTTTGTTGTTTTACAATATGATCTGACACTTGGTGCAAACAAGTCCTTTTCTCCCTGTAACCATGTAATATTTATGCTGACAATGGAAAAGGCCCTTTCGGCAAAGGGGGAGAGAGATGATGCCCGTGGCCAATAAGACATAATGCTTTAGAAGACCCCTTGAATCAGTAGTTTGTTTGCCAAGCTTCCTCCCAGCGTTGATATTAACATTAAGTAGTCAGTGCAGCATTAACCGGAAGATTCATTGTCGGAAACCGGACGGAGCACAAATATCCGAATGGCTCGGCCGATGCTCTGATGCGCAAGGCGGCGGGGGGCATGGTATCATTATCTTGATTAGAACATGCGCTTATCGAGATACCGTTGCCAACTGCCCATCCTGGATATCGCGTGCTTCGTGTCTTCATGGATGAGTGATCTTTCCATGTACCTATTGCTGAAGGTGTAAAGAGGTAGACAGATGCTTTTACGTGCATTTGCTTCCGTCATACCTGTACTGTAGATCGCACATGCATATAGTACCTAGGCCGGAGCCAAGCTCAGAAGGCATTACGGTTCCGTGTGGCCAGCAAGGTACCTAGTCTAGGGCGTTAGGATCCTACAGTGCTGAGGTAGGCACATGTATTGGTAAACTGGACCTCAAGGCTACCTGCATTCCTGCACGTTTGGGCAAGTACACAAGATTGACCATCTTGCCCGTGACTAACTATGTTGACATTGCGGATGCCGAACATAACGTACAGATTCAGGCTATGAAAATGACGTATGCACTTGATGAAAGCATCTTATGCTACTCGGTGGCAAGGGCAATTGCATCGCACCGAAACAGCTGGAAGCTACCTGCAAGCAAGGGTCCCTGCCGGCGCGTCTAACACCATCCAAGAAGAGGAAGGCTGGAGATACCAGCATTCCCATTACCTCGATACAGGATGATGACGATCAGGACATTCTGCCTGCCGCGGGACAGAGCCTTGGGAAAGGACGAGAATCCTTAGCCCAATAGCCTTGTCAAAGAAGAAGGCTCGGAAGCCCAAAGACCCACATGAACCCCCCAATCCGCTGTATGTAGGTATGTACTTGGGCATGTATGCGCCGTCAATTGATAGATACGCGAGTACTGCATCGCGTCTGAATTATTTTCGATGCTTGGATGGGAACCATACATCCAGGGAAGCTGCATGGTTTGAGGACGTAAAAGTTGATTTGATCACCAAACCTCTATGTAATCATGACGATCTCAGAGTTGAAGTCGTCACTACGTACCTCCTAGGCGAAGCGCACGCTGACAGTGGTTTCATACGGTTGACTGTTCCGTTGCATTTACGTACTGCACTTCTCATGGTCTAGACGTGATTCCAAGCAGCTGCCTAAAACAATAACCAAAAAATAGGGGGAAGGTAGGGCCAGATGACTGACTACCTGCACCTCTACAAGGTAGGTAGGCGCATCAATACTATGTTACTTACTCTTGGCGGATTCGATGGGTTCGGTGTCGATGGTGCTGTCGAGGGTATTTTCCATGGTGCAGTCAGTGGTCGGGGTGTCACCGGTCGTATCAACGGTGGTGGCGACAAGGGTGGCATCAATGGCGGCGTAGATCGTGGTGTCATGGTAGTTTCGCAGATAAAAGCTGTCAATGGACTCTATCATGCTCAAACTAGGAGGTATTTAATCTTCAAACCTTACTTTTGCTGCACTACTCAATCTCTTACCCGCCTGGGGGCGTCCGTGGCTCAATCTTTTACCTGACTCCGATGCTTGTTATGATATGCCCGAGTCTTCGGCCGACTCAAAACAACAGTCTCGAAGACTTAATGCCAAAATTTGCTATCATTACTCTTTTCACAACTCAGCTATTCCTCTCCAGTACTTACAAATCATTGTTCTTCGGACGCTAGAAGGTACACACATTGCCATGGGAATAATACAGTCACTAGTCGCAGGTTGGCGATACTGGGAAGGGCCACTGGCGACACAGGATTTGGCGAAACAACGCACCCAGAAAACGATCAACCAGCAGACTAGTTCACTACTGTTGAACCAGCCGTTGGATGTCCTGTTGGAAATAGCGTCTCATCTGCCCCCAGAAACCGCCGCGGCACTGTCCTTGACCTGTGAGGTAGCACTAGCCGTTTTCCTGCCGAGGGATCTGGTTGATGCTAACTTGAGAGCTATTCGCCGATTATTCAAGAAAGACGTCAGCTATCGCTATTACTATTGCTTCAACTGTGGTAGATACCGTTTCTATTCGAAAACGTGGCGTTTTGAAACACATATTATAATGGGTTTGCAGTGTCCACCCTGCGAGACTCGGCTGACTTTCCACTGTATTGGAAACTGGTTTTTTGGCTTCCACTTTTTTCAACTCATCATGAACGAACATTTCTACGGACCTGGAAGAGGACTGCACCAGCCCGTTTTCACGCCCAATTTGGCAGCAAACGGGACCGTCTGGCACATGTAACCCCGTATGGCTATTCTGGACGACCAATACTTTCTGTCTATCCGGTACGAGGTCGTCACCTACCACCAGCTGGGCGCGTGGCGCACGCCGGACGACTGGATGTGGGAGGCATTTACTACGCTGGGTATCGGTACTGGGCCACGCGCCGGCGTTATATCAACTCGGATCATAAGCCGGGCGCGGTCAAGAGGCGCTGGGAAGTGGGCCATGCGCTAAAAGAAGAAGAGGAGAAGCGATCGGGTTGTCAGAGTGAGAATTCGTGATTGGACTAGTCGACGCGGCAATTCACTAACACAGAAGCACTTGAAATATCCCATAGTAATGCCATCGTTTTGTTTCGATCTATGTCTGTCATCTAGAGATGCATCTGGCGCCGTCATCTAGACATCTATACGTTCGGTGTGTAGTAATGTACACTGGAACTTGAGCGACTGCGCTATGTCATGTTTCCCGTGGTTATTGTCTCCCCTTTTCCCAGGACCCACTCCTATTACATGATTACACCAAGTAGGTAGGTCCTTTCCCTCTTCATATCCAATAACGCCGTACTACTCTGATCGAATGTCGTATGTCGCATTTCGACCGATTGTGGGGCAAAGTGACAGGCGCTCATCATCAAAAGGCATATCCGCGGTGTTCCTCAGGGGCATTTTCCACCCGAACGGAGTACTCGTGCGTCCGGGTGATCATGCGCTTCTGGCTCTCCGAGTCCTCGTTCGATTCCAGGTCGCCGCCCTCGGACCCGGGGCGGGCGGTGCCGGCTTCGCAGGTCGTGTTGTTCTCGGCGCGGCACCCGAGGTTGCCCAGCTTGATGTTGCTCGACCCGGCCGGGACTTGGCGGTCGCCCCCCGTGCCGCCGATGGTGACGAAGTGGTGGCTGTTGTCGTTCGGGTTGTTGTTGTTGTTGTTGTTGCGATGGCAGTTGGAGGAGCCTGTGGACGACTTGTCGAGGACGGTCTTGATGAAGCCGCGAAGGGACGGCAGGGAGCCCGCGATGATGCCGACGCCGCACTCGATCTCGGACCAGATGATGATGTTGGCGATTTTATCTGTCGTCGGATAGAATTCACTTGTCAGTCCTGCTGGGGCGTTGGGATAATGAAAAGCAATTGACTCACAATAATGGTCCACGGAAGCCGTGTAGGCGCCTAGATAGGGCAGTCGCACAATGGTGGACAAGCTCGCCACAGCACCGAGCGCCAAGATGCCGGCGACCGAGATCTTCAGCTTGCGCTTCATGTTGAGGTTCCAGACGATGAAGCAGGGGAGGATGGCGCACGCCCAGTCGGTGAGGATGGACGAAGCCGAGATGAAGTAGCTGATGTTCTGGATGATGGCGTAGTCCATACACTCGCCAACGTCCGGGTCGCTCTGCAAGACCGGGTCCCAGTTCTTCGCGATGGGCTGGCAAGTGATGACGACGGCGATCTAGGGGAGAGAGCAACAGAGTCAGTTATGGATACTTGTTTTGATACAACATGATATCTCCTACGATGGGTGTCACATACGAATCCAAGTATGGCGCTAAAGGTGGCCAGAATCATGATACACCAGAGCGGGATGGTGTGTTTCCTTTCGTTCGTGATGCGAAACAGAGAGAAGCAGATGCTGCCTTTGATGAAGGGAAGACTCCAAGCATACGTAACTTGCCTATGTTCGTTCCCATTTTGTTAGCCGAGAAGCAACGATGGAACCAGCAATGCGGTCGTGTTTCGCTTATCTTCATCCCGAATGGATAGAAGACACCTACCAAAGAACGAGATACTATAAGAGATAAATCGTTAGCTGTGCGTTCCCTCCAAACGTAGGCTAAGGTCGACTTACCATGGTAGCAGCCGGGCCATTCCAGGGGTTCGCGAGGACCTTGTCATCGCGACTGCCCAGGCCAGCAAAGCAGTCGAGGCAGCAGAAGATCGAATTGGTGACGAATAGGGCCTATAGTCCAGGTCCATCGTCGTTAGTCGTGCGACGGGCGGCCATTCCCGAGTCCTCAGAAACTTACCACCGCGACCACCATGAGACCATCGTCGATGCCCAGTGCACCAATGCTCTGACGGGCGTAAACTCGCAAGGACACCACCAAAATTGCAAAAAAGGTTAGAAAATAGTGACGGCCAGGCATGCCACGCCGAGATCGTCGAGGTTCGTCAGCCAGTTCTCGGGCATGTCGCTGAAGAAGACGGTCGGTCTGGGCGCCGCAGGGTCCGCCATGTTGATGAAGGCTGAACTGAACAAAGATCGAATCGAAGACGAGGCAATTCCGGGTGGAGTACGGAGTAGCGACCGTGGTGAAGAGAATATCAGAACGAAACAGAAATGCCAGATCTCGGGAAACGAGCGAAAGCCACAGAATCAAGTGGCGGTGAAGAGATAAAGCGACATTAAAGATTGTCTCTCTGTCTTGAACATCCCTCGGGGCTTATCATCGATTTCGGCCGGTTTTCATCTAGGATGTGAGCATAGCAGCAAATTTCAATTTGGAATAGAAGAACGTCGTTTATTTACCAAAATAGTGCTGGTCCCTAACCAAACAAGCCGTTATTGCGGAGTACAGGATGGCACGCATATCCTGCCGTGCGGCCTATCGGAACGCGTATCGACGTCCTGTGGGTTCTGTGCTCTACTACCTAGGTCATCCTTCCCCTCGAAGGGCTTGGTAGAGCAAGCTTTTCGGGACATTATGGATAGTGGGCTTCTGTGGGGGGTAAAGGGGGGACTGATTTTTGACATGTAGGGGATTCCGGGTAGTTAAGAATAAGGCTTGCTATATAACTGTCCGTCTACGCTGTGCTGCCCAATTAGGAAACTCGCGACAATGGCATGCAGCATGTTTCTTTAGCGAGGGCTGAGGCTGGCAGTGGAGCGAAATCTGAGCACTCTGTAGATCGATCGCAAGCTTCTTGACATCTTCCTCTGCGCTAATGCTTCTTCTTTCTTTACGGGAACCAGGAACGGCAGCGCTGTTGAGACACATAGCTTTGGAAGCCACCGTTACTCTCGGTCAGAGACTCTACCCTACAGTCTCCTGGGACTCGAGTGAGTTATTTTGATCCGGCCCAAGGGATCAGACCTGAAATGGACGTAGATCAGCCAGGACGATCATGTTTCCATCTGGAACTGGCAGGATGCGAATCCTAGATTTCATACCCCAGGCTTTCGCTATCTCGGTACTATCAAAGAACCAGAACACAATAAGCGAACAGGCCATGGCACAGATGATTTGCCAACAACCAGGTACTTTGCATGGTTATGTGTTCCAACTCCAGGGAACATCAGCTGATATATGGAATCTCAGTTCCACTTTGAGAGGGTCCTCTCTATGTAGGGGCTCTTTTAGCCTCAACGGATGCCTGCCGTCAGCACCTTGAACAGTCCGGGCGTGGGGAGTGACATTGAAGAGATTAGCGACATGCAGTCTGTTTGAGATTTGATGATGTTCATAGCCATTCCTAAATGACAGAATAATACTCTCCCCAAAGGACGTCTTCGTTACTACCTCTTCGTCCCTCTTGGACAAGAATAGTATTATGGCACTTTCTATAACTAGTGCAGTTCCACTGGCAGATAAGGGACGTTTCCTCGGCCAATTCGGATCAGCGGTGTCAACCCCGGCTCCGAAAAGACCTTAAGGTCCTACCACGCCCCGTCGGACCCGTTGTATTCCCAAACATGTGGGCTCTATCCAACAGGGATCCCACCTCGACTTCCCCAGCGGCCAATCAGCGGCCCGCCCCGTCAGGGCTGGATAGTGGTTTCCTAATATTACTCACGGAGCAATTGCCCAAGTACGTGGGGAAACGCCGGCTCGTGTTCAATCTGCGGCCTCCGCAATTCTGGCGTTGGAAGAAATGAGCAGGAATGTCTGTGCCGCATACAAAGGCTCTTCAACGGGTCCCCGTTTTTAGGCCGGTCTTTAGCGCCGAGACTAGGCCGACGTTTTGTGTGATACTGAGACCGGCTCTTTGCAACGTCGGGACCCTGGTTGTTAGCCTCCTTCCTCTCAAACAGGGCGGAGAGTGTCTCCCACGGCGCCTGCGCATTACTAACACCAGCGCGCGCGTTTAATCCAAAAAGTAGAAAGATCGTCATAATGAACAGTCCCACTACTACTATAAGAAATGGACCACCTTTGCTGTGCCTTAAAAAGGGGCAGCAGGGGGTGGGAACTTGGGCGTCTTGCATCATCCCCGCTCCCAGACGCTTGGAGAATAGCAAATGCGAGAGGGGAGGATCTTCTGAGTAATAAAACAGAGCCTATCATACGTTCGGATTTCGCCTTCCCCACCTGTGTGCAGTAATATAAGAAAATCCTATTCCAGTCTGACTGAACCTTTTCCGGGTTCGAAATACGACACAACACATTCGGCCGAGATAAACCTAAAACCTCCTAGACGAGTTTCATTCCGGCATCTTCACGAAAAGAAAAAAAGGAAAAATGGCAGGCGTCGCACCAGGAAAGACCTACACGCCCGGTCTGGACTTCAGCGGGGTTATCTACACCTGCCCCGTCAAGAAGGCCGATTCGGAGGCGGACAGAGCCCATAAGATCATCCAGGAGAAGCTGCCGCTGCTCAAACAGATCAATGCTCTCCTCGCCGTCACCTTCGGCGACCGCCCTACCTTCTTTATCGACGGGCGCGCCGATGAGGCCAAGGTTCTCGACTCCTGCCAGGATGAGCCGCACTGCCGCCTGAACATCAAGCCTGAGTACGATGGCGCTCTCTCTGGTCTCCCGTTTCTTATTGGTCAACGCGTTCCCTGACACTTCACGTCAACAGATACATCATCCAGTTCTACGAGGGCAAATTAGAGCCGCGATATGGGGTCAGTATAATTCGCGCCTCTCTCCGCCGCTACAGCCATCGCCAATTGAGACAGACTGGGCACCCAACTAACGCAATGTCTCTCTGTAGCTGTTCAAGGACGCCTTCTTCAATGAGGCTTCCATGCCGTCGGGCAAGATCCCGGTCGCCATCAAGTTTGCCGACCTGCTGACGCCGCACCCCCCGACGCCGCCCAAGCCGGCCAGTGTCTTCTCCCGGCTTCCCGAGCCCACGGAAGACATCGAGCAGGTCAAGCGCGACATCGAGGAGTTCGGCTATGGATTGGTGAAGAACGTTCTGTCCCCGGAGCAGGTGGCGATTATGAGGAAAGGTATGGGTTTACCGGATCACCTCTAGGAGCGCAAGCCGACAATGGGGTTTACTGACGTAACATCCTCGTGAAATAGCGGTCGTGGAGCAAGCGGCTGGTGAGCGCAAAGCAGGCAGTAAGTTGCGTACCCTTCCACCATCGACAACTACCCCTTTTGGTGGAGAAATCCCGAAAGCAGGTCCGCTGACCATGTGATTTTTGCAAACAGTTGCTCAAGTCGATGGTGGCCCGGATGGTCCCAACCAGCGGCTCTGGACACTGATCAACAAGGGCGACGATTTCCTCGACCTGCTCAACCACCCCATCATTGACGAGTTTATCCCCTGGGCTCTCGGTGAGCATGCCATCATCACGACCTACACCGCCAACATTGCCCGTCCCGGTAAGTATCATCTCCACGCACTCTCTTCATCGCTCGCCCGCCATACTACACAACAACTAGTTAGTTCGGATGTATGTATGTTTGGTACCGAGGCTGACCTTCTTTCCGCAGGCAATGTGCCCATGCAGTTGCACACTGATCAAGTGGCTGTCCAGCCGCCGATCCGCGACATCGCCTTCGGCTTGAACATTCTGTTCTACCTTGAGGACGTGACCGAGAAGAACGGTGCGACACGTGTGTACCCCGGTAGCCACAAGGGCCAAGTCGCCCCCGAAGACGTAAGCTTTCCCTGTCCCCCCCCCCCTATCCTTTCCTGTTTGGAAGCAAACCGGCTATCAGTCCTTGCTGGTCAAATCAAGCCGCTAACCAAAGATGGCCAACCACCAACAGATCTTCACCGTCGAAGGCAGCGCCCCCGCCGAAGCCCCCGCCGGCACGGCCCTGATCGTCGACAGCCGCATCTGGCACGCGACGGGCCCGAACCGCGAGTCCGCCGGCGAGCGCCCGGTGATCCTGTTGTTCTTCATGCGCTCCTTCATCCGACAGCAGGAGAACAACTTCCTGTCGCTGCGCCGGTCCGACGTCTGGCCCAAGCTGTCGGACCGCCACAAGCGCATGCTCGGCTTCTACACGACGGGCGCTCTCGGCGGCGTCGACGGCGAGGTGCGCGAGGGCGTGTTTGTGGAGTGGAAGGACGGGGTCGGGAAGATGCGGGCGCCGAACGATCGCTCGTAGGGGAGAAAAGGGAGGGGACTGGGTAATTGGATTGGCATAAATAAGTACCTATATTGAAGCTCAGGGGGACACATATCAGCTTAGTGATACTTGATCTAAGTAAGTAAACATAAGAAACAGTAGATCGTTATGAACAACCCTTGCTAAAACGTTTTCCTCTAGTTCTCTGTGTCACTACCATTACACGCGCCCCATCAGGACAAAAAGGGGCAATTGCAAGCTCCGTCTCATATCCCTTTGGTAGCACAGCAGCGGCATCAGCAGGAAACGACAGACAACCCCGTTGCATTGCATTAGGGTACCTGTAGTGCTGACAAACGTGGGGTCGCTGTGAGCCGACTCTTGTGACCATCGTCCCTGGATCTTTCTTTGCCAGTTGAGTAAGCCTAGCCATTTTGGTTGAATTGCAATAAGTCTCAGTTATGTCAGATGTGGTCAATAATGTGGGATCATGTCGTGAAGGAGTTCCCTCACTCGAGATCGTGCATATTGCAGAAGAGGTGATGACTCTGGTTTTCATGCAGACGAGGGGCTTCGGGCGGGTAAAGTCATTAATATCAAGTGGGTCGGTCCTGTCCGCGATACCCCGCATTCCCACTAAGCTTTGGTGCCCAAGCTACCCACTCCAAGCTACCCCTTCACCCACGCGACCGACCGACCGTTACTGGTTTTCCCCATGAATAGCCCTCTGCACCACCGCGCTGAGGGGCTCCATGTCCTGCGGCGCGAGCCCCAAGGCCTCGTTGTCGGTCTGGTCGTAGAGCGTCTTGCCCCTGGGCCCAGATCCGGCGCAGCGTGAACAGCGCGGCCGCCGGGTCGCCCTTCTCCCAGGCCTTCTTCTCGTCCGCCTCGAGCGCGTCCATGGCCGTGTACTGGACGTCGAACTGGGCGCCCGTCTGGGCCTCGAACTCGGCCAGGAGTTCGCGGGGGCGTCTTGACGAAGGACTGCACCTTCAGCGCCTTGTTCATCGAGGCCTCGGGGTGGGCGAGGGCGGCGACTACGAGTTTGCCAACACTGCGCGAGGATATTTGATGAGTAAAGTACATGAGGACGATGCATTATCATTCAGTCAGGATTTAGGGGTGTCACTTACTCTGGCATGGTTGTAAGCCCGACTTTATCGTTCCCGTCCCCAATTAGGACAGCTTTGTGAGTTTTGGCGTCAAACCCACCAGCGGACTCATGCCCGGGCTTGAAGTCCAGGAACATGTCCGCATAGGGGCCCGTGACGACGTAGGTGATCTTCAGCTTCTTGATCTCATCTCTGCACATACGTGAACATCAGTCAACATTCGCTCTCCTATCATCATCTGCACAATTGCATCATCCAATACCTGATAGCCGCTCGAACCTTGAGCTTGTTCTGGTGCGGCTTCTCGCTCTTGCTGCTCGCGTCGTACTCGATGTCGGTGCCGTACTCGCTGGGGAAGAACCACTGCACGCTGCTCGCCTCCTCGTCGGCGATGCGCAGCAGCTCGATCTGCTCCAGCAGCGCGGTCCGGCCCAGGCAGCAGACCACGGTGTCGATGTCCTGGTAGGCGGTGCGCACGTCCTGGGGGTTCCTGATGTCGCCCGTGATGACGAACAGCCCTTTCTGTTTCCAAGCAGAAAGGATGGGCTCCTTCTCCGGGTTGGAGGCCGTCGCGGCCGAGGTAAAGATCGACACGCGCGAGACCGACTGGAGGGATGCTGAGGCGATGGCGCTGCTTATGTGCTTGCCGATTGCGCCCGTGGCGCCAATGATCAGGATTTTGGAAGGTAATGAAGTAGCCATGGCCGCTTGTCAGTTCGATTGAATTGATTTTACTTGGACTTTCGTGTATGATCTGTCGTTTGAATTGCGACGAGATCTCATCTGAATAATGACGTGCTGTTGGGGTTGAACTAGTGCACGCCCTTCTCCAGTGACTGCGCGCTCCGATCAGCGCTCCGACAGGGCCGCAGCGGCTAGCGGTTGTCTTTCAGTGGGCTCCTTTTACCCCACTCAACACTCAATCCCTCTTTTGCCCCTTTTCTATGTACTTAAGCACCAACGTCCTCGCATCTATCTTGAAATTGACGTGCGCATACGTTTAGGTATATTTTCCTTGCTCATATTTAAGAGAGAGATAGTGAGGTCTTATGTGTATAACTTATTAGTCCTCCAGCTCCTTGAGTAGACGCGTACGTCTCAGCAATATTGACTGTGGTGGCTGCTTTACTCCACAGGACTGTGACTCCTTAGGCTCTTATTTATTGAAGCAGGCGGTGCTTATTATTAATCCAAGACGGGAAGATGAGACAAAGTCCAGTACCAGTGGCTCAAGGATGAGTTTCATGACGTGTTGAGCCCATACATGATCTCTCAGCTTCTTGAGTCCTGTTCGACCGCACGGCCGGATGAGAACCCTAGACTGCGCAGGTTATCCGTAGATCAGCTGAACACTGGACGATTTGGTTTTGACAGTCCTCGATAAAGGCCATCAGCGGGGCGCTCTCCGTTGCGTCCGCACAGGCCGCCTTCTTCAGGCCGTCCACCGGCTCTGCACCAGCACTCCGGGCGTTTGACCTGATCGCCCACCCGGGGCCACGCAGATCCGGCCCCGCCTCCCCGGAATCCGCAACAGGTCACGCTCGCGTACGATAGCCGGGCTACCAGTGGTCTTTGCCGTCACAGTTGGAACTTGGCGCGCACGCTGGGCCTGACGTTTGTCATCAGCCTGTTTCCAACAGCCGGAGAAGGATCGAGTTGGAACCACTTGGCACAGCGGTTGCTGCCGCATGGTCCACTGCGGGAGTCGTCCACTCGTGATGCATCGCAGTAGACACAACGGTACTACACAGAAGGAAGCCCAGCTAGTTAAGTGCCTGGGAATATCGGGAGATGTTGGCTGTGTGTGAGATGGAGGCACCTTTCCTGGAGATCTCACCAATCCGTCTTGGCGTCTTCGACCTCCGCGTCCAATGCACGTCCGCTTAATCACATCAATCTACGGAGTACCATACCTGAGGTTATTAATTGTTCGTATTGGAGGTCTGAAACCAATGTTCGTCGCATCACAGCTGGCAAAATGTGCAATTACCCGTCCTCATTTCCATTGAGTTCTGTCAACATTCGATTGTCAGCCCGTGCAAGGTTGATGCTGCAGTGATAACGAAACGTCATGGATGGTGAATCCCGTGGCGGTGCCTGATTGACCCTTGCATTCGGCGCCAAGTGGGCAGAGGCCCTCATAGGTGGAATGATGACGACCCTGTCTTCGGTGTTTTGCTCAGATGATCGCCTGAAACGCGGACCCAGTCGTCCGCCTGTTAGTGGATTCATGCTCATCATTCGAGATCTCACAATCGCCAACGTCCATTGGCCCGGGCACCAGCTGAAGAGGCGAGTATCCGAGTCATATATTTGCAGCTCAATGCCATATCAGCAATTATTCACGAGGAATACACTCTTCCGTTGGAGTACCAGCATGCCGGTTAACCGGCGATGAAAAGAGCGGACGAGGAGACATGTCGGCTGACAAGAGACGGTGTCGCTATCCCGCCTGATGGGATGATATGGTGGATTGGAAATGGGACGTGACCGTTGGAGATTATTGGGACGATCGATCTAAATGCAACTCGATTCGTGGATACATAATACACTCCACACCATCCTTTTCTCCACAGCATAGCAACAACCACGCCGGCAGTCGTATGCCCCCAACTGTCAACCAAGGAATCAGCCGCTCCGGCAAAGCGTGCCACCAATCTGGGAAGGGGAAATCAGGCTTGGCTGCAGTGGTCCTTTCATTCGCTTCGATCGGCGGGAAAGCTTGGATGGAACAAGCTTTGCTCAATCTATTGCTGACTTAATTGACGTCGCATCTATGCAGATGTGCAGATCGACCCTGCCGCGGCTAATTTCGACTTTAGCCGGCACAGGGGTGAAGATGCGTACGTACTGACACGATGGCGACCGCCTCTTGGTCAGAAATTGGTCAGAAGTCGTAGCTCCTGTCAAGCTCTGGAGGTTCCCCCATGCCAAGGGCATGTTTGACGTTGATCGCCACTGTCAAGGCACCCCGGGGCCTGCTCCCCCTTGGGACCTGGATTACTGGAATCTTTTACCCCAATCAAACACTTCGAGTTCATCGCATCGACGACGACTGACTGATATATAAGTCACCAAAGATTCCCGTCCATCATGCCGAGTAACAATCACCACCCACCACCACTCAACCCAGCCAGTCATTTCTTGATTTGATACGACTCATCTTCACTTTCACTTCTCTCCCAGCCATCGACAACATGGTTTCCTTCACCCATCTTGCCCTTGCCGTCTCGGCGGTTGCCGGTGTCTTTGCGAGCCCCATCGCCGACCCTGACGCCCCCGACTTCGAGCTGGGAGGCTCCAGTGTCAACATCACCCGCCGCCAGGACTACACCCAGAACTACAAGACCAGCGGCAACGTCAACTTCTCTCCGAGCGGCAACGGGTATTCCGTCCAGTTCTCGGGTGCTCAGGACTTTGTGGTCGGAAAAGGCTGGAGCACCGGTGCGCGCAGGTAAGTCCACCTTATTGCTAAGGGTTTTGGCGCCTTAACTTTGGTTCCTCCATCAAAGCTTTCATCGACACACTGTGCTCACACTTCTTGCCCCCTCCCAGAACCATCACCTTCTCCGGCTCCACGACGGCGAGCGCGGGCACCGTGCTCGTCTCCGTCTACGGCTGGTCGACGAACCCGCTGGTCGAGTACTACATCCAGGAGTACAGCAACGGCCAGGGCGCGGCGCAGGGCACGCAGATGGGCACGTACACGGCCGACGGCTCGACGTACACCATCTGGAAGCACACGCAGGTCAACCAGCCCTCGATCCAGGGCACCTCGACCTTCGACCAGTACATCTCGGTGCGGCAGCAGGCCCGCCCCGGCGGCGGCAGCGTCACCGTCGGCAGCCACTTCGACGCCTGGAAGGCCAAGGGCCTCAACCTCGGCACCCTCAACTACCAGACCCTCTCGACCGAGGGCTGGGGCTCCGCCGCCGGGTCGTCGCAGTACACCGTTAAGGGGTCTTAGAGCGGTGGGGGTTGTGTTCGGCTGTTGCGGGTCCTCTCACAGGCCGCCGACAAGATGAGCATGATGCGCGAGCCGCATTGTCAACAGACTACCAGATGGGCAGGAACTTTGCATGGGCTATTCGTTTGACTTTCGCTTCTCAGGCGCAAGTGGTGGCCAAGGTTGCACGTCTGCGATGGGAAACTGGAAAACACTTTTTCTGTACATATCTTCACTTCGTACCAAATCTTTTACCATACATGGCAACATTCGAGACTTATCATTCATACTCTCCTTACCTGTGCCATGATACCAATTTGACCCATATTAGTGCCTCGTGAATCATCAGTGCCTAATACCACTGTTGTCGTTCCGCCAAAAATGGGTAATAAGGTCAGCTGCAGTTAACCCCCTGAGTCGGGTGTCTCGATATTCGTGCCCCTATTCGGAAATTTACGTCGAACGGGGAAGAGAAGTGGCACTCGTGGCGTTTATAACCAATGCATGACCTGCCTAGCAGGCATATGCAGGGAAATTGTCTCGCTTTCACATTCTTCCGAGTGCCTGCATCGACTGCCGTACAACGTCGTCGCACATGAGGTCAAGTTGCCCAACGTGAAGAGACGTCTGCGACACACAGGGTTTTCTGTCTGCCGATACGAGTTCCCGTGTGTTGGTTATCGAAGGTGGTTTTGGGCGGAGCTGATCGACAGCAGCAATTCTGTTGTTTGAGTCGCGCATCCCAGGTGATGTCTTGGCTGCATTTTTGTCCGCTTCCGGTTCCCGCTAAAACGACCGAATCGCGGCGGCGCATGACCCAACTGCAGGACAGAAGCTGAACCACCTGCATGGTAACCCTCCGAGGGGAAACATTCAACCAACCGGGTGGCTGGCCGCCCTCGCTTACCCATGTCTGATTCATTGTCCTACAGCTTCAATCCCATCAGGCTCGTCAATTTCCTCGGTTTTCTCCTCTTCCAAAAAATCGAGCCTTGCACGAGGGATGCGCCTCGCGTCAGCGTGCGACACATAACGCGAAGAGTTCCACGTCCTATTGGCGAACTTCGAACTGGAATTGGGTGGAAATGGTGGGTAAGCAACCGAGTCCAGAAGGGAAAAAAGGAGCGCCACTATCCCGGGATCCCCGGCCCGACAAGAAAAACGTGGAGTTGTCAGCACCTACAACCATGAACCCAGCGCGAACCCTCGCAAATTAATATATAAGAGTTCAATTTATGGCGACCCGGTAATCTCCATCGCCAGATTGAGTTTTCTTAACCAATTACCTTTGACCTTTCCGATGGAAAGGACCGCGAATAATACAACCGAATACTCGGAACACGACATTACCGGCTGTGTAACACACCCAGTTTACGTAAGTTGGCGTGAGGAAGTATGGTAAGATTGGTTGGTGATGTTCATGCAAAGACTAGGACGATGACACCATCGCATGGCGTCAGATACCCTGCCTCGAGATCCTGCAGCCGCGTAGGCCGCGGTCAATCTACTGCTGATAGTTTGGTACCTGCCTCGTACGTCACCCCTGCTTCTGCACATCACACCCTGCTGCTGAACCACCCAGCTGAACGAGACAGACGGACTATCCCCTGAGCTGACCACCAACAGATGTCACCGTGGCAATTGGCATTCCAATACGGAACATACCGGCCACGAGGCGTATATATAAGCGGACCTGTCCCTTCTGTGTTGGATTTTCCCATCTGCTTTCTCTGGCAGTGTTCCCAAACCACCTTATTCATCCAGGCACCTCGAAAGGCACTTCAGGGTAACATGTTATACCAACGCCTCCTGACGGGCTTAATCCCCGGCTTACTACTCCACTCAGTTTCCGTCAGCGCGTGCCCCAAAGCACCCCAGCACCCAACCGCAGACAAGGCCGTCATCAAGCGCGACGTCGCCATCATCGGCGGCGGCTCCTCAGGTACCTACCTGGCCGTCCAGCTCAAGGACGCCGGCAAGAGCCTCGCCGTCGTCGAGCCCAAGGCCCAGATCGGCGGCCACGCCGAGACCTACATCGACCCGGCCACAGGCATCCCCATCGACATCGGCGTCGTCGTCTTCGAGAACACGACGATCGTCAAGAACTACTTTGCGCGCCTCGGCGTGCCCCTGACTGATAATGCCAGTATTTCGGCGACCGCAAACGGGACGGTGCCTGTGGACTTCTCCACGGGGCAGATCGATGCGGCCTACCCCGCCCGACCAGGCCGCCGTGGCCGCCGCGCTCGCGGGGTACGCGGCCCAGCGCGCCAAGTACCCGGCCCTCGAGACGGGCTTCAACCTGACGTACCCGGTGCCCGAGGATTTGCTGCTGCCCTTTGGCGAGTTCCTGACCAAGTACCACCTCGAGGCCCTCGCGCCCGTCGCCTTCCTCGTCAGCCAGGGCATCACCCCGTACCTCAACGTCAGCACGCTGTACGTCTTCAAGAACTTCAACCCGCTTCAGCTGACCCAGCCGCTGCTGACGACGGCGCACCACAACACGCACGAGCTCTACGCCAACGCGCTGGCCGAGCTCGGGTCCGACGTCCTTCTGCAGACTAGCGTCAAGGAGGTTAATCGGGGCAGCGGCAGGGGGACCCCGTCCGGATCACGGTCCAGACCCCCGAGGGCACCAAAATCATCGAAGCCAAGAAGGTCGTCTTCGCGGCCCCGCCGGTCCTGGACAACTTCGCCGGCTGGGACCTGTCCGCAGACGATACGGCCCTCTTCGGCCAGTGGCACGCGAGCGGCTACTACACAGGCATCCTCGAGAACGCGGGGATCCCGGCCAGCATCACGCAGCTGCAGAACTCGGGGCCCAGCAAGCCCTTCCGGCTGCCCGAGCTGCCCGGCCCCTACATCTTCGGCCAGGTCGCGGTCGCCAACGTGACGCAGGTGTATTACGCCAACGCCGAGGCGGTCTCGGTCGAGGCCGCGCAGGCCGATATCCTCGCCAACCTGGAGCGGTTCAAGGCCGCCAACGGGATCCCCTCGGCGTCGCAGCCGTCGTGGCGCACGTTCTCGTCGCACGCGCCGTTCAACCTCATGGTGTCCAAGGAGGCTATCCAGGACCGCTTCTACGAGAAGGTCTTTGCGCTTCAGGGGACGCGCAATACATACTACACCGGTGCGGCGTGGACGACGCAGGCGTCCAACTCGATCTGGGAGTTCTCGGATCAGTACCTCCTGCCGATCCTGATGGCTGCACTGTGAGGGTAATTGATGGTGGTTACTATGTATTAATACGGGGAGATTGCATGAAAGAAACGGCCAACGATGGTATTAAATAATAATCTTAGTCTGTTTTCCTCCCACGGGTGTCTTCACTCGTGGCGTCATGATATCAGTCACTTTGTACTCCCTCAAGAACCGCTTCTCTTCTATTGTGTAATATTTTAGCATATAACCATTGAGTCGCATTAGTCAAGTGCCGTACCCTAGGTCAAATTCTCTTGTGTCATTTACCACCAGTCACATAGTTATCGTCTTCAAATGTAAATAATGTGTCCGAATGGCTAACATCTACTCATTCAAGGAGAGTTCATAAGGGGGAAGTGAAAGATGCCAATGCGGTATATTGGTTTCAATTCAGAAGGTTATAGACTGTAGTCAACCTGAAATATACAGACATGGATGCTGAGCCAACATCGTCATTCAAGTTTGGTCCCTCCCCTGTTTCCCCAGCCGTGACTGCTGCTGTCAGTTTGCCAGAGCCACGACACTGCAGGTCGTGTAGTACCCTGGTCAAACATCACATCGGTGATGGTGACAACGCCATCCTGGAGGGCTGATATTCCGCGATCTCGTAATCATCAGCAGGATAAGGGTAAACTGCTTCCCCGATGCACCAGGCTAGCCGCACATCTTAGTATGGCGACAGACTCCTGTTTGCCTTGGCATGAATTGTGCCGCAGCAGGCCCCGGCTGGGCTGTTGGGTAGGGGGCGGCGGCGGCCAGGCGTGGAGTTGGGTCCAACGTGACCGTGATTGTGACAGTGTTTCCGTAATTGGCGGCTTTAGCGGCAGAGAATGCCGAGAAACTGGCAACGAAGGTGACAAGGAACTTCATCTTGAGTAGGGTTTTGTTGGTTTGTAATGTAAGGAACTGGCGAGAAGTGATGTGGTGAGAACGAGGAAATGATAGTATGAGCGGCAAGGAGGAATTGTAGCAAGAGCAGTGCTCCTGCATTCTTTTTATACATACTGGTGTATCCAACCGGAGAAAGGTTAAGCGCTGAAATAGAGACGATGTCTTCCTGTCAGGTTGACTGGCTTTAGGTAAGTATCGGAGAAACCAAAGATCAATGCAAATCAGACTTTTACGTCCAACCACAATCCACTAGAGATGGGTCCTTACAGAGCCTTTCCAATACTTATACTCACTTGGTTCGATGATGCTTGAAAACTGTTGAGTCTGTTATCGCTGACTCCTTCTTCATTCACATTAGGGACATCTATTCCAACGAGAATCAGGTAACCTATGCTCAAGTCCAAATCACGAAATGGAAACTCTGAACTGAATGTGAAGTAATCAAGTACTCATATATAAGTTAAGAGTGTTGAATGGGCTCTCGTACGTACGGTGGTTCCGGTTTTAATCGGGGTTCAATCGTTCTATTCTGTTGTTCATGTCTATCTTCAGTACGAGCTGCGAGGGGCATCGTATGCCCCTCTTGATAAAACTGAAAAGGGGTTCGTACGCGTAGGCACGTGGCACCCCGTTTAGAGTAATATAGAAAACCTTAGTTCCTGCTATTCCAACACTGGCAGTTTTCTGTTTTGGCGATAGAATCAGCCTGTTCCCCTTTTTGGATACGGGCCTTCCCTTCCCGAGGGTCTCGTACGGATGGGTTACGCTAATCCGGTATTCGGTGCCTGCCTGAGCCGTACAAGTGATGCTGTACCTTCTTGATATTAATTTTGTCGGGTAATAAGTCCTCTTAACTAGTTATTCCAGTCGTCCGATAATAGTGAAGGTAATAGGGGAAGTTATTATACGTTAACGTGTATTACTTCTCGTTATAAGTTAAAAAGAACGGTTTAAAAGTAGTAATAGTAATAGGGGTACCGTTATATATCGCGATACGTTACACTTTATTAAGGACGTGCGAATCTAGCCTCTCGATATACGCTTCTATACGTACGGTAAGGCTGTTTATTAAGACTATTCACTCGAGGGCCTTGTTTGAGGATACCTTAGTAAGGGCGTTTGCCAGGTTGTCCTTACTATCGATATAATAGATCTATAAGATCTCCCTTCTCTCGTACGATTCTCGGAAGGATATAATGTTAACTATAAGCCTCTTTTCGTTTATTATACCTAGCTTAACTAGGTAGTCGTAAAGAGATCTCGAATCTATATAAAGGGTTATTAATATATTTTAAAATCTTAAAGTTCGTACGATTCTTTTAAACGTGGTACTTAATATAATACCGCTATTTATACCGGAAATCGTACCGTACAGTTCGCTAGCTAATACGCTTCGTGTAACTCTTTTATATTTCGTCGAGCTCTAGTAAACAATATTATTTTAAATCTCGAACTAGTCTTTCGTACGATTTATTTCTTAATTTAATAAGATTAAGTATTTAAATTAAGAAATTAAGTCCTTATTATTTATAAACGAGCCGTCGATAAAGATATATATTTTTATATAATAAAAGTTAAGCGGGATATATTTTAAGCCGCGTATCGGGTTTTAAATTTATTAATTAATACGCTCGTTTAAGCTCTTAATATCCTTATTTTTTAAGGTTTATATTTAAGCGGTAATAAATAAATCGTACACTACTTTTAATTAATAAATAAAAGCTAGATATACTCCTTTTATATATTAAGAGATATATTACTAGTTTTTATCGATAGTTTTTGAATCGATAAGCTTTAATTAGTTAACTTATCTATTTTACTTAAAAAGAATATCGTACGATTTTAATTAAATCTTGCCTCCATTAAACTCGATTAGCGTGTTTTTAGTTAAGATACTCTTTAGCTTTATACGGAATTATTCTTTTACTAGCTTTTCTTCTTCTTTTTAAGAAAAGGGGTTTATAACGAAACTAAACGTATCGTCGGTTTATATTATTATAATACCGAAAGTATCCGGTCTATTTATAATAAATAATAAATAAGCGTTATATATTAATACTATTATTTTTAAATTTCGTACGTAATAGTTATAATACGTTTTAAATTAATAAATTCCTAATTCTACTAGTTCGTATAACGTATCCCACAAGCGAATATCCCACATAAGCGAATGTCTCACTTTTATAAATTTCTTTATAGCCTCAACCTTTTTTTATATTTTTTTACGTCTGAAAATATTATAACTTTAAAAAAAGAGTAATATAATTCTAGCGCTTTAAGCGTTTTAAAAAGACTTAATTTTAAGCGTATAAAAGGCTGTATTAATTTATTACGTCTTATTAAAAACCTTATAGCGTAGACGAAATAGTTAACCTATACGATACGAAATATTTACGAATTCTCGAAAGCTTCTAAATTTTAAAAAAATGTGATTATTCGATATATTATTAATTTAAATACGTGATCGTTTCTTCCCTAGCTAAGTAATATAAAAGATATAGCGAATTAACTACTTAATTTATATAACGCGGGACGCGTTAATATTAATTAAGCTTTTAACTTCGTACGATAATAACTAGACTTCCGGACGCGTTTTAATCGAAAATTTAATTATTAAAGAGTTTTTTATAAAGATCCCGACGCGTATCGCGCGTAGTTTACCCTCGTACGGAATATAATTTATAAATATAAGATTTAAAAAAAGGATATTTATAACTTTAATAAGACCGGCTTTTTTATAAGTTAAATCTCGTTCGAAATAGTTATAACTACCTCCGATTAATACGGAAAACCTAAGGTAATATAGTAAAAGAACCGGGAATAAGTTATAATTATCTAGGGCGTCAGATTATACGGTTACGCCATCCTTTCGTATATTATTTTTACCGAGAAAACGCAGCTCTCTTCTTAATACGAAAATAGCTTATTACCGAAGGATTAAGTAATCGTAATTATTAAAAATAGCTAAATTATAAATAAAAAAAGCGAGGACTAAATTCAATATTTTAATTAATATACCAAGTTTTATACGAAGGGTTATTATCGCCTCTTAATTCTAAACGGCTACGAAAGCTATTATTTAATAACTTTTAAGCTCTACTATAAAAAGAACTCGATTATTATACTTTATATATTTTCTTATTCGTCGTATAAACTTTAACCTCTTAATATCGGCTATTTTCGTATATTAAAAAGGGTGTATAAAAAAGAAATTAAATATTTTATACGGGCGTATATTACTTATATCTTAAAAAAAGACTTCCTACTAGCGTTTTTAAAAACGTTCCAGGCGACTTTCACCGTTTTAAATATATAAAAAGGCTTTTAAAAAATAGGACTCGTTTTATATAATCCGGAATATATTATTTTATAATTAGATATAAAACTATATATTTTAACACTTCCGGGGAGGTTTTCCGGCCTATTTATTTCTTAAAAATTAAAAACTTTAAATAACCTAATTAAGGCTTAATTCTAAACCGAATATATTCGAAACCGTATCGTATAATATTAAAATAACTTTCCGACGTTTATTTTAATTAGCTTTAATTAAATCGTAAAGGTTATAACGTATATTATATACCGAGTTACTTTTTTAAAAAGTAAGAACGCGACACTTTAAAAAATAAATAAGATACTTAACTAGCGCCGCCGTACGAAAAAAAACGGTTATAAAATAAAGAATTATTTCGTATATAAGCTAAAAAAGACTTATAGTTTTAAAAGGACGTTAATAAATAGTTATAAAACGAATCGCGTCGAAAGAGTAATCGTACGAAAACGTTTAAGATACGTTTATAACGCTATAAAATCTACAGAGAACCCGGGCATAATACGCGTACTTATTAAAATAATATAAAAATATCTAAAGATAAAGATTCCGATTAATTTTGATATATTAAATACGTTATAGTAAAATTAACTTATATTTTATTAAAAGGGGTGTAAAAAAATAAAACATTCGCTTATATAAGATATTCGCTTATAGGATACGTTAAGGGTAATACGATTTAAAGTAGCGTTCTTTTTAAATACCTGTTCTTAAGCTTTATTAATAGGCGTACGTAGATTAATCGGTTTAGCTTATCGTGCGACTAAGTATACGCCTGTGTAATATTGCGTAGCTCGCTTTACATATTAAAGTTTCGGATTAGGGTCGGTCCGAGGGCTAAAAAAAGTCTTTAGCTTATCCGCTAAATTATTAATAATTAAGTTAAAATAGTTTTTTTTTCTATATTTCCGTAGCTTTATATTATAAGCTTAAACTTTTCGTATAGCTTCGTAGTTTTATCCTTAATCTTTCGTACTAGCCGGGTTTTGAAAATCTTCCAGCCGGTATATTTACCCGGGTCGAATCGAATAAATTCGAAACCTTTTTATACGGCAAGGTTATTAATCTCCTCTACGTTAAACTCTTAGAACGGGTATCTAGAAGAGGTAATAACCTCGTCTTGTTAAAGCTTTACCGTTAGGTTATAATTCTTTTATTCCTTTTAAATAAGGAATACGGCGGCTTAAACGTTCCGGAGTAGGTATCTTCTTAATTATCCCCGGCCACGGCGTACCGGAGCTATTATAATTTCCTCGATTATTAGTTCGATATTTAAGGTATTTGCCGGCTATTCTAGATCTGCTTATAATTCCGGTTAATCGTGTAATTCTCCGGCTTCTTCTCGGTAGTACGGCTTAATTTAGGTTATTCGAAAGGCTTTCGGGCCGTTTAAGGTATCTACTCGAATTATACGATCTTTAATAGTTATTATTTTATATAGTTTAGTTTATCCTTTTTTTCTCTCGCTAAACTAGGACTTCGCTCCGGAGCGGGAGTATTAAGATATTGTGAATAGCCGGTCCGTTCCGGGTATTTAAAGCTCGGTAAATCTCGACGTCCGCACATATTTTCCGGAATATCTTTATTATTTTCCATACGGTTTTTCTTCGTATTTAAATCTCTAGTAACGGTGGTAAGTTCTTATTAATATAGGGGTATATTTCGAATACAAACAGGGTAAGTACTAGGCTATTAAGGTTAGCCGTGTCGTTTAATATTTTAGTTATTATTTAAAGTATTATCTCGGTATTTATATAATAAACCGAGATTTTTTTATAAAATATTAAAAGCTTTACGTAATAAAACGTATATTCGTTCGATTTTATTTATTATTTAATAAGCTTTAATAAGTATTTATTTATAAGTAATTCTTATTATTTATACGTAGTTTCGAAACTCTTTTTAAAAATGCGTGCCTAGATTATGCGAGATATAGTTAAGGGGTCTTTAATATACGTATATTTAGCATTTATAAAAGGTATTTTAAGTATTTTATACGCTAAGCGAATATAGGAATATAACCGCTTAAAAAGACGTACTCGTATTAATTATATAAAGTATATTCTATCCGTTAATATAAACGATATTTATAATAATCTCGTAATTAAAGTTATATTTATTTTATAACGAGAATTTAAATCTTTATAACACCGGATCGTATACTTAGTATTAAGAGCAAAACTTTTAGATCTTGTCGAGAACAGCGGGGTTGACATCGTCGTAGCCGGCGTTCTTTAAGAGAGTATAAAGCTTTTCCGTATAAAGGTGTTTAAAACGTCGGTAAAGGTATTAAAACTATTTTTTAATAAAATATAACGTTATTTTTATACGGCCGGTATTAAAGAACGGGTGTCTTTATTTTTTAATTATAAAAAATATTTCGCTATATTTTCGTATAATGAAATTAAAGATATTATTATAATACGTTTTAAGCCGGTTAATATTATATAATAAAAATAAGAAAGGGGTTATAATATTTAAAATATAATACTTAATTATTTTTAATAAGTTTTATATATCGATTATTTTAATCGATAAGATAAGCTTTAAGCTTCCGAACTTAATTTCGGCGCTTCCCGGGGTTTAATCGATTCGTATATGTAGGTTCTCTTATACGTAAGCCTCTACTTAAAGCTTTCCGACTATTAAAAACAAGGCGGCGCCGGTATCCTAAAGCTCTTTTTAATAAGTCTAGCTATACGGGCTGCTAAGGTTAAAGTAGTCGGCTTGTACGGTAGTTTTTAAATAAATATCTTCGCTAGTAAGCCGATAATAGAACGCGGCGTTCGTTAGGTGAGTAATACTTTATTATATATCTTTTAGATCGAGGTAGTCGTACTCTTTTTTATTATTTTCTAACTCTTTTTTATCTTTTTCTTAGTCTTAAACGAACATTTTGTATTTATCTTAAGTAAGGGGGCCTTGTTTAATATTATTATACGTTTAGAAATATTAGTTCCTTATTCGGAACTGCTTTTCGGCTAGGTGGTTTATCGATTAATAGCCTTATTTATAACAGATTCGATAGGTTGGGTCGCGTTTCTCGGATGGAATTTGGTGCGGTGTATTGCGGTGTCATAGCATAGGCATCGTCCGTGGAAGGGCGAGGGTCGATGGACTCTCAATCCTAACATGGAGACAGTCATGGACGCAATACCCGAGTCGTCGATACCCCCAGCCACTGGCGGTGAAGCTGGAATAAGAACGACGAGTTCTTCGTAGGGGCTGATCAGTAGCTGGTCTGCCCCGTGGTAAGTCATGATACTGCTTTGGCAGCAGTAGCTTAATAAGTCGTGACATGAGGGCTGAGCACTTCAGTCTGTACAGCATGCGTTAATGCTGATATGTCGATTCTAAGATGCTGGTAACCCCAAATGGTATTGGCAGGAGTTGACTCCTATCGGGCGTGTCTGGCTGCACGCTTTCGTCGGTTTCGCTTGGCTTTCTTCCCTTTCTTGGCAGCAGCTTGAGCCAACCTCTCTCGTCGTTGCTCCATGAAGAAGTCATCGTGCGCCCTGGATCGGATACCGAAGAGCTCAATGATCTTAGGTGCTTCCTCGGGCACTGCTTTTTTGTCATCACCTCCTCCCACAAATAACTCCGCTGGTACATCGAGAGTCAGATGGTCTTCAGTAATGTGTACACCCAATGGTGAAGGGTGCACCTTTTCGCATGACCTTGAGCGGGAACTGTTCCATGAAGCGCTCCGGGGCCTTAAGGGCTCGCTCTTGTAATCGTGGTTGAAATCCAAGTACAGCCCTCCTACCACTGGCTTGGTCGCATCCACTTCAGCGTCCAGGGTGAATTCGCCGTCGTGGTTGCTCTGCGAAAAAGTGATATTGGACTGACCGACATAGCGGAAGTCTCCCAGAAAGTAATCAAAGGCCACGACTGACGACAGTAGGAATTCGCATCAGCTGTAAGGGCCCGGGAGATACTCGGGAGTCGTCATTTGCTCGCCTTTCCCGAGCGCGGAGAGGCGGGACTTGCGGGCAGCCAGGACGACGGCGACCTTTTCTATCTCCACCAGGCGCAATTCCTCTTTCTCTTTGGCCGCTGCGATCGCTTCTAAACGATCCTCCTCGGCTCGAGTAGCCTCAGTACTGGGAGTGTCTGGCATGTTGCACTATTCGAAGTAAGTCTGATTTGTTGATGACGGTGATATGTTCCAGAGGCCCATTAATCTGTTGCAGGTGGCCCTTTTCTTTTTCTTGGCGCCTGCGCCACTGGAGTTGGGAACACCCTGCCAATCACGTGCTGTACCTATCTTATCATCACGCAGGAGGAATATAGCTCCTGATCGGCGTAAAGCCGACAAAATCATAGGTTCTAATACAGGTCATTGAGTAGGTAAGAACAGCTATATAACTCCGAGTTCAGTGAAGTTTCGATGGGCCATCTCGCAATTGTTGGCACTGCATTCCCCGCATCTCCAGAATCTTACAGCGGGGTAAACCCTCTGTGCAGGCCACCATCTTGCCTGTAGGGGGTACTTATCGTCCTTTTGCCACTTTAGGCAACATCGAGCCGACGCCCGGCTTCTTTGACCCGCCGGGGTCGCCGCCGCTCGCCACGCAGATGAACTACTCGGTGCCCGTCCCGACGCTGAACAACAGAACCGCCGACCTCCTTATCGGCATGACGGTGGGGGGCAGCTCGGTGGTCAACGGTCAGTTCTTCGACCGCGCATCCCGCCACGACTACGATGATTGGGATCGCCTGGCGGGCGCGCCCTCGGGGGTGGCGAGGCTCGCTGGGATTGGGAGTCTCTCTTGCCCTACTTCAAGAAGGTTTGGTTCTGAGAAGCTGTGACGTTGTTGACAAGTGCTGACACGGACTTGGCTACCAGAGTGTGACTTTCATTGAGCCCGAGAAAGAGATTGCGGACGCGCTCAACCTCACCTGGGACTACGAGGCAGCGTATGGAGGATCGACTCCGATCTTCTCCAGCTTCGTCCCCTTCCAGTGGCCATCGGCTGGTAAGCTGCCATCACGCTCATATCTTTCCACAACTTGCATTGCCAATTGATTGATCCAGAACAGCGTTGTCACGTCATGCTTTCTCAGAAGCGGGCATAACTACAAGACAGGAATGCGCGGCCGGCGATAAGGACGGCCTGTGCTGGATACCGGCCTCGCAGCATCCCTGGGCTTGCGTGCGGTCGCATTCTGGCCAAGGCCACTACCAGGACGTCATCCGCGATAGGCCCAACTACGATTTGCTAGTGCGACACAAAGTCACCCGAATTCTGTATCCCAACAACGACCCCGAAAAGGGGCCACCCATGGTCGAGATGCGCTCTCTGCGGGATGGTGCTGTCTTTACGAGCGTAGCCACCCAAGAAGTCATCATATCTGCAGGGGCAATCCACACACCACAGATACTGCAGAGGAGCGGGATAGGCCCCCCGGATCTCCTCAAGCGCGCGGGCATTGACGTGGTCGCCGACTTGCCTGGGGTTGGATACAACTTCCAGGATCAACCTTCCGTTCGGTTTGGCGTGAATAGTAAGTCGATTCTGCCACACCTTTGATGTTCATTGTGCTTACTCTCACAGTCACCCGCAATCCGACCCCGAACCAAGATATGCTCAACACAGATGCGGCCTACCTGCAGACCACTCTTGACCAATTTGCCGAGCGCCCGGCGCGAGGACCGTGGACCTTGATCTGGAACCACCAGGCCGTGTTCCTCCCGCTGGCCAACGTAACGAGCTCCTTCGAGGCTATTGTGACGTCACTCCGAGAGCAGATCGCCGACGGCACGTTCCTCACCACCCTGCCACCCGGCGCCGACGCGTCAGTGAAAAGGGGCTACCAAGCCCAACTAGAAACTTTGGCGGGCATTTTTGAAAACTCCGCCCAGCCCATCATCGAGGTCCCCTTCGGCGGTGCCGAGTTCAGCACGCCCAGCGCCGGGGTGCCCAGCATCGGCATCCTCCTCAAGCCGCTGAGCCGCGGCGCCGTCCTGCTCAACACGGAAGACATCGATGCCGAACCGATGCTGCACTACGGGACGCTAGCTAACGGTCTCGACGTCGACGTGCTGGCGTCGTTCCTGCCCTTCTTCCGCCGTTTGTGGGACGTGCCCACGCTCCGAGATACTCTTGGAGTGGTGGAGACCGATCCGGGACCCAAGGTGGATACGGAGACGCCGGCGCAGGAGGTCGCGGCTTGGCTGCGGGACGTCGTCGTGGCCAGCATTGTGCATCCGTGCTGCACCGCGGCAATGATGCCGCAGGCCCACGGTGGTGTCGTGGGGCGGGATCTGCATGTCCACGGGGTCAGCGGCCTCCGCGTCGTGGATGCCAGCGTCTTCCCCGTCATCCCCGGAACCCATCTGTCGGCGACGGTGTATGCGACGGCGGAGAAGGTGCGTTTTCCCACTATCTTCTCGCGTCTTCTTACTGAACTAACCTCTTATCGCGGTGGATAGGCCGCCGACTTGATAGTGGAACGCTGGAAATCATGGTAGCCGTTTGGGGGCATTGATAGTGGCTGACGGGAGCCGGTGTAAGCTGCTGAACGAGGCCCGAGTCTTTTGCCCAAACTTTACATCAGAGCTTCTTGATCACTCGTGCGTCGGGAGATGATGCAAGAAGCTACACGAGATTAGCCCATTGCAATTTCCATGAACGTTGATTAATAGACATATATCTACACTAGGGCGAGGGCCAACAAGTCAAGTACTATCACATACGGCGTTCTAGCTTGCAAGGCCGCCAGGCGGTCAAACGCCCTCTAGTCGTCAGTGTGACCAATTTGTAAGCATTCTATCTTTTTATCTGCACGCCAGGCATGCTTCCTCGGGTCTTCGTCCACCCACGCTGATGCTTCCAAATCCAGACTTCGAAGCAGATTCGCCGGAAGCAGCGGCGCAGTGGACGGTACCGTCCTCGTGCTGCAGACCACCGTCCGGGTCGAGTGGCGTTGGGTGGGGCTGTTGGCGACGCAGATGCTGCTGGCGCTCCTCTTCCTGGCCGTGACAGTGGCCCAGACCAAGGCCACGGGGGTGCCGATCGTGAAGGAGGACTCCCTGGCGATACTCTGCGGCCTCTCGCCGGAGACGCGGGCACTTGTTCTGTCGGCGGGGGCCGACGCGGGCGGGGTGCAGGATGCGGCTGCGGAGGTGAAGGTGAAGCTGGAGCCCGACGACTCGGCTATTGGGATGCGTTTGACGGCGCATACCCCTTATCAGAGTGGGTAAATGCTGTATGGGTAGAGCTTATTCGCTGATTGATGAGTTACTGCCACTATTAGCATGTTGCATCCATGATGGCGTTATCGCGGGATATCCCATATTAATGTCAAGGACTTTGGGGATGACGGGGAGGGGGCGGATGGCGCCATATGCACGAGAATGACGCAGGCTGTCGAACCGACTTGGGTTGTGCTAAGGTAACCTGAGCATGGGCCACTATAAGTTGCAATAATGCAAGCTCTGTTACTCTGATTGACTTTATCTCGATGAATGATTAACAATTTCGCTATGAATCCGCGAGCAGTCCCCATAAAGTCGGTAGCAGTAATCGGAGCTGGTGCATCTGGTATGCCAAGACGACGTGGGAGAAACAACTTGGCAATGCTGACGATGGCTAGGGACGATAACGGCGGCAGCTCTCAAAGCCGAGGACAATTTCGAACGAATCGTTGTCTTTGAACGCAGAGCGACTCCGGGTGGAACATGGTAAACCCAACCACAAGGTCCTCAAGCAACGCCGCCCGCCAGGCTAATGCCGTAATTCTAGGATCTACGATGCGGATCCGCACCGGAATCTCCCAATACTCCCCGTTGCTTCCGCCCGCGGTTGATCCGCCGCTAGAGATTCCGGATAATCTACCACGAGATACCCCCCAGGATGACCGGGAGAGATTCTCCAAGACACCTATCTACGATGCTTTGACGTGAGTTCGGGACAGGTATAAATCCGATATATACATACACATGCTGACTTCTAAAACCCTCAGAACAAATGTGCCAGATATAGCCATGTGATTCTCCGATGCGCGCTTTGCCTACGGGCCGTTCCCTCCGCACTGGGTGCCCCGGCAGTATCTGGAGATATACTTTGCGCAACATCAGCTGGACCCCTTGCTCGTCGCCAACACTACAGTCGAGGATGTCTCGGGTCTATCTACCGAGACGTCTGAATAATGGAGACTTACCTTGCGGAAGTATGACAGACTCAGGGGGGTGTACGTATGGTGGGAAGAAGTGTTTAACGCGGTCGTCATTGCCAATGTCCACTATTCGGTGCCTTATGTAAGAAATGATCTTGTTGGCATGGAATTCTAAAGACCAGACTTCGCCATCATGAGAAAAAGGACTGACATAACAAAAGATCCCTTCTGGAACGCGGCGGCCAACGGGGCGCGAGCTCTACGACTACGGCAACGGCAAGCTCGTCGGGAACTACTGGCACACTTTCTTCCACGACTACGCGAACCTCGCCGTCGTGGGCATGCTGCGCACCCTGACCTTCCGCAGCTTCGAGTACCAGGCCGTCGCCATTGCCAGTCGCTGGGCCGGTCGAGCGTCAGTACCGCTGCCGCCGGTCGAGGAGCAGCGGCGGTGGGAGAAGGACCGGCTGGAATTGTTGTTATATTGATTAACGTCTATGGGGGTATACCGCTGATAGCGGTATACCCGGCCTCCCAGGGGGTATATGAGGCGTGCCGAGCTAGCTATTGAACTATCCGACAAAATCGTTAACCGTAGTCGTATTCGAGGTAGAGGAGAACTACCGAGAGTTACTAGAAGTTCGTAGCAGCGTACGCTACTACTACGTCTCCCCTTCCTCCCGATGGCCTCATGCCGAGTCCAGCCCTACGGCCGGTTAAGGGTCCGGACACATTTCATCTACCCTTCCCGAGTCCGTCGTCCCATCCCGAGCCACCGTATATCGCCCGTTATCCTTTACCCCAATCGTATTCCGAGGCCTCCCGGCAAAGCACTCACCGGTTCACTCGGAATTTGAACGTGTCGAGTCGTAATAACGGTATCGTACCCGGCGTCGGCGTCGTACACGACGGCTTGTGGTCGGGGTCGGTATCGCGGTACCTTCCAGCTATTATTAAGATAATAGCCGCCGATGTCTTCGTCGCAGTTCTCGTTGTCGGACGAAACACTGCTTCCACCTATATACCACGGTTTGTATGCGCGATTCTCGGTCGTGCACGGACCATGGTAGGGTGAAAAAAGTTGTATGTGGGAAGGTTGAAGGACCGGCTGGAGGCGGCACGGCGGGACGGGACCAGGTTCCAAGACGTCGGGCGGGAGTACGGTGACATGTTTAGATACTTCCAGAAACTGTTTGACATCGCGGGGCTCGGCACTCTGAAGGGAAAGGGGCGCCTACCTCCTGTCTTGAGCGACGAGCTTATGTGGGCGTTGGAGCACTTGAAGAAGTATCCGGAGAAGGGTATGGGAAGAGAGGGCGGAAAAGCAGATCAGTCGTCGGCAGGCACAGCAGAAAGTGACGGGGATGACGAATGGGTTGTGGTTGATAGGTCGCATGAAAATTGGCTGGTGACTGTGAGCTGAATTGCGTCGCGAAAGGGGCTACTGAATTCATCGTCTAGGCGGCACAAACAATATGGGCTTTTTAATTTAGTTTATTGTCAGGGTTGACTGCTAACGAATTAGCGAATGTAACACGGAAGCCGAAATTAGCCACGCGATTCTCTACTCCTAATTGTCCCGGCCTGGCTGATTTGGTGTTGAACGGCATCTCGCTCAAGCTCAAGGAACACTTTGCAAGTGACCAAATCCCCAGTGCGTCATCTAGCACTGAATGGAAACAGAGCCGAACAAGATGGGATTGCAGCCATTCTGGACTTTCTCGCTGGAGCCTGCACAGTTACCCCCAGACCAGGTTTTGACGGTGCAACCACTACTAAGTGTAAGCTACGTAGCGGCACCGAACGTGAAGAGGAACAGTATTACCTGTTTGATAGGCTGATGGAGCGGACATTGCTGTAGGGTGCGCAACGGTGGGGCCGGGTGCCGGCGCAGGGGCAGCGAATGTTCCAATGAAGCCAAGGGCTGCGATGGCGTCTCCGATCTGCATCTTGACTTGATTGATTCAAGGGGTTTTATGGACTATACGTGTTGAAGTGAAGGGGAGACTGTGGCGCTGAAGAGAAAGATCTTGGGTTGAATAGAAAACCACAGTCGGTCGCTGTTCTCCTATTTATAAATGTAAGATTCGTAACGTCACGAAGACTGCCACGCCCAATCTCACCACCAGTGGCTACTGCCCAGTCCGCAGCACCAAGGATGTGTGAAGTCTCCAAAGTGATGAAACCGCCATTGTTTGCAGCCGGTGAGCCTTCAGCGAAGATCATCTCAAGTCCTGCCAATCTTTATCTTTATCGAGAGGCATTGGTACCGCCCTGAATTCAGGCCGCTTGTAATTACACGGCGCCTGGTCAAGATCTTCTGTCGTCCATGATCTCTATTTCTGTCCTCGATCCGGCTGTCTGGCGGAGAAGGGATCAAGGCCACTAGATGATGCTCACCAGCTTCCACCGCCAGCGAAGCCCATCACCTTGATGCTACTTTCCATTGCCGATCCTATCCTATTTTATGGTTCTAAGACGCAATGCTTCAATCCCTGTGTCGCAAAGAGTGAGACAGTGTCGCGCAACAGAATCAGCTGACAGCCTTATGTGCGCCCTTCGAGTCAGGCTTGCCATCTCAGACTACGAGAGTTGCTCCTCTCCATCCCACCGTTGCGTTTCGGGGCCGATCATATCAAGCTAGGGCCGACCGGTGACGGGAGGAATGAAGGCTGTCAGCCTTTGTAAAACCTCGATCTCGTTGGCTTGCTCGGTCATACATCCACAGCGCTATGCTGTCAGCCAGTCGCTCTTAGTGAGGCCTATAGCGCCATAGTGCAATTGTCAGTCAGATCGTTCCGTGTATATTATGGGTTCGCCACACCGAAACGCAACATATCGCGGACCTGTCGAACATCGGCCCCGAAGATCATCCTTAAGCCTGTAACCACCGACGTAAGTGGCTCTGCTAATCACCATTCGCATGCAGCCTTTCGGCACCGCCAGTCCAATGCATTGGCAATTTGGATATAGAACCAGACGATCCATACTGTGGACATTCTTTCCTTGTGTTAGTGGCCTTTATTTTGCTCGAGGCCTATTCCAAGCGAAAGGGAAGCCTTCACGGAGAAACCAATATTACTTTCTCCGTGTAAGACGTGAGATCATGAGGGTAATCATTCCTAGGCGTGTCAGAACATAGTCTCATTGCCAGGGGGTCGATCCAATGTTCCCAGCAGGCTAGTATGTTGCAAACTGGTTTATTACGTCATTCCAGCGAGTCGTGTTACCCTTGATGATTTTGACTCATTTTACCTAATGCTCTTTCTCTAGCCGGTCCCCTGGACTTCTTAGTACACTATCATGTGACCGCTGCTGTAAAATAGCCACACAGGCTATGCACTTCCAGGCATTGACTAAAATATTACATCAATCACGGGACAAGGGAAAATAGCCAAGGCCTGAGCAGCAAATAATCTCGTTAGATCTCTACTGCAAGGCAGCTAAGTTAAAACCAAAAGATGACAATACAAGAGGCATATTGATGCCAAACCAGGCCGAAAAACAAATAGCTCTCAGGCAAACATTCTTGACGATGGCCCACGGAGGCTACTCTTTCAATCACTGCTCCCTTTTAGTTCAGTTTCCTAGCTCAAGGATCCTCATCATTGCGGCTGTTTTGCGAAAAGAAAACCGCACAACAATCACGGAAGGCGGCGACGCTTGAAGTCATCTCTTGGTAGCCCAGGGGCTTCCGAGAGGGGCAGTCATAGTCGTACTCTACGAACTTGAAGTTGGAGATCTGCTTGCAGAATTCGGCCGTGAACGGCAGCGCGTCGCTGCATCGACCATCGGTGAGCTCAGTCCACTCCCAGGCGATGCCTCCCAGTCCTCATCGTATTGCAGAGGCGGGAGATTGCCCCGCGAAGCCACGAGCCACCAATACTTCTGACCGAGGTCCCATAGGCCACGGGCCTCACGACACTCGCTCCGAGGGTGAGGTGCGTTGTGCAACGCACAGGCAGCGATGGTGCCATCTCTGCCGGGCGGGCCGGCGCAGCTCTTGATGGTGTGGCTCAGCTTGTTGCACCACCCGCACACTTCGTCGTTGTCAAGTTTCTGCTTCTTTGGCGGGCTGCTGGTCTGCTGAGGGGCAGGTGTTGCGGTCGACGGTGCTGTAGAGGGGGCTCTAGGAGGGGCTGGCGAAGGAGCACGGGGGAAGGCGCGGGACTCGAGCCGCGTGGCGTGAGGCTCGAAGAATGGCAAATCGACCTCGTCCAGGTCCCGTTCTGCTTGGAGGTCGGCAAAGGCCCTGCGGCGAAGGAAGTGGACTCTCGATCGCGGGAACTTGCCGTCAGGTTGCTCTTCGGCGTAGTGTGTCGCCATCAACTTAACATCGTCAACCGAGTGGGCGGCATAGAGGAGGTGATTGGGCCTGGCGGTGCGAAAGTTGCTGAACTTCAGTCTTATCTGTAGGAATGTTGATGGCTTGCCGGGAAGCGGACTTGGCTCTTGACCTTCAGCACCCACTTCGCGGAGAGCATGAAGAGCGGTCAGTCCCTTATTGACTGGTGTATCGGCCATCTTGGTGACGACGCAGTGGTTTTTGTCTTCTTCTTTGGCGATCTGCTGAGAGGGTTAGGCGTGGCGAGCAGTGTTGTGTTGAGGGAAGTCGAGAGGATTTCCAACTTGGTTGCCGAAATTGAACAAACAAGACAGCTTGGGTGGGGCCCAAACGGTGACCTGAGAATGGAAGCCAAAGGTCGATTGATGCAAATCAAGAACTTTACCTGTCATCTTTGGTGCAAACCAGTTGCCTGTCCCCAAATACACGAGTAACAATGCAGCCACTCCTTCTCAGGAACTGAACCTATTTCTCTCCTTGCCACCATAAAATCACACAACCTCGTCGAACACCGAAGTGGGCGACAGTCCTGACAAAGCAAGACCCTACGGCTAGCATCCAGTCGTCCCATGAATGGTACTATCCTCCGCTCCGAGTTGCCTGTCTCGTCGATATTGGCCAAATAATACATGAGACCTTCCCATAACTCCACCACAAAATATGGCATCGAATCAGACGCATCACCATAAATCTATTGGTTGTGCGCAAGTGCGATTACTGTTGGCAAGCATCACATTCGTCCTGGCAAGCTGCTAACTTATCGATCTCTCCAGCATGTCCTGATTCTACCATGTCCGAACGCGCATTGAGTTGAGCCAATCACAAGCCCTTGATCGTCTAGAGCAAGCCGCTTCCGTTACCGCCCCTCATGCTGCCATCCTGGACGGCATCCTCGACTGCGGCAATGAGGCGGACGGTGATTCTGGTCCCAAGGTCGACGCTGAAAGGCCCGCCAATATAGCAGCCTCGACACAGACCGACGAGAAACCGAGCGAAGGCTATGCTTCCAAGGGTACCCAGACGGAGGATCTCGACAAGGAGGAAGACAGATCCATTGAGAATAACTCCAACACCATGGAGGCTGGCGCTAGCGATGATGACGACTCCAGTCATCTCTGGCAACGGATTGCTGCAAATACGAACGTTTGACCAATCCAGGGCTGGATAGGGGCTGCTGTTGCACGATAGAGAGCAACAGGCGGTACATGAAGTGCATTCTGAAGGGGAGAAAAACAATGTTGCAAAGGAAAATAACCTTTCAGTGCTATATATAGACAAAAGAGACTGGTTCCCAAGCGCGTAACTCCCGCTAGGGTGCTTTACCCCTGTAGTCGAGAAAGCGCTGTCGTACCTCCCGGGTTTAGCCCCCCTTCCCGATTGGGTATCGCGCGGTCATATACCCCTGTCTCCACCTAAATACATATATAAGACTACCTTCCCGTAAAGTCCCCTCGATATATACTTAACTTCTTTCTTCTCTTTCTTTATTATAAGATTAATTACGACGCTTATTATACTTATCTATAACTATAGGTCCGACCTACCTTTTTTAACCCCATCTGCGTTCCGGCTTAATCTAACTCTACTATTATCGCTACCTATTTTCCACACTATACATTAATCTTGATATAAGTTATACTAAAAATAATATTCTCTTTATCACTACTTTAAGTCTTATTTAAAGATTAGCTACCGGTAAACTCTTCGCAGCTATAGAGGCTTCCTCCGTCTCCTAAAAGCTGCTTTTATTCTAATAACGTTCGCCTACTCGAAGCCATATTAGTATCACTACCGCGCTATTACCTTCATTTCAAATATACGACGTTCCGGGACTTGTCTCTTCTAATCATCTACACATAACGGCGAGACCACGTTAACAATACAGCCACATTGTCAGCTTTTATTCCGGTTGAGGAAGGTCCCATTCTCGTCTCATCTCCAGAGGCCAACGCAGCTGCCTTGGCCTCGGATGTAGGACGTTCTGCGACTCGTCTCTTCCACTCATCTCCCCTTTTTCGGCGAGGCCACGTCAGCACTGCATCCAACTATGCGGCCTCGGATGAGAGGATATTTTATTATCGTCTTATTTCCAGACAAAGATCACTATTGCCGCGTCATCACGGCCACGCGGCTGCCTTGGCTTCGGATACAGGACGTTCAAGGACTCGTCTCTTCCAATCATCCACGCATAATGGCGAGACCACGTCAATACTGCAGCCACACTGTCAGCTTTTATTCCAGATGAGGAAGGTCCTATTCTCGTCTCATCTCCAGAGGATCAGCCAGCTGCCTTGGCTTCGGATGAAGGGCGTTCCGTCTTGATCTCGACCAATTAGTCACTAGATGTCGGTGGGCTATATGTGGTACCGCAGCTGGCCTGCGGTTAATTCGGTTCTATTAATTTCTCCGCGTGTATTTACCGGGAGCGATTGGCCGAAACTAAGAGTGGCACATATGACTGACGTCTCTAGTATGTGCTTTGCCAGCTCATTGGTCTCCATGCTGCACTCCTAGTCACCGAAGTCAATGTCAGGATGCATCTAGTGCGGCATAGATTAATACGAAATCTTAGCAGGCCACAAGTTCAAGGCTACAACGGAAGATGGTTAGTAAAAATTAGGAGAATACTGTTAAGAATGTGATATGCCGATTGTTCTATGTATAAATATCTACTGTTCGAGCTAAATCCCCCTTTCCTAAAATGTCTCGAATACATTAAACTTCGAGTCTAAAAGCCCTTCTACACTTCACTTAAAAAGCTATAATCATACTATATTCTTTTATAAGCGACTATATCATATTTTCTAACCCCTAATATACCGCTCCCTAAGCCCAGTAAAACTCCTTACGAAAAAAAGCTAAGCGGCGATAATACGTACATAGGTAATAATCACAGGGCGGATCTCGTGCCGACCTCCGTCGTAAGATTTCTAATAAAGCCGAAAGTATCGTTTAGCAGCGGAAAAGGAGCCTACTCTTAAAACCTAATCTCGCTTATTAAAGATGACGAATTTCGAAATCCTACGCCGATTCCGCCCTAGAAAAGCGGTAACAACCATTAGGCAGAAGTGTCTGCCAGTTCTAGACAAAACGCGACTCTAAGTCTTCCGCCTGCCTTTTTCGCTTCGGGTCGATCTGTCGCCAGGCCCCAAGGTCCGGAGAGCGTTTCTTTCATTAGCACGCCCCCAGCCAAACTAGGTCACCCGGTTGTCGCCGAAGTACGGCCACCAGGGGCAGAATCGAGATCCCTTTCTGCTAGCAAGCCCCCTACCGCCGTAGATTCCTTATTCCACGGGATTCCGAGGGAAGACTTTCGAAATTTACCTTGGATGAAGGAGGCTGCGCAGCGTCGGAAGGCGCGGGAAGCGTCGATCCAAAGTATCCCTTGTCTATCTCAAAACAAGGACAGCCAGCCCCTGGAGGGTCTTACCATTGTCACTAGTGGTGCTCGGTTGATAAATAGAGGGGCGCCAAGTTCTTCTAGAGTCCCTGATGGGAGCACGATTGGTCCTGCCTCGAAGATCCAACCAGATTCTGCCAGCAACACCGACTCGCGAGGCTCGGTGGTTGCCGGCACGAAACGCAAAACCCTGGAGGAACTATCCGCATCGAACGACGGCAACCTCCTTGATTCTCGTGGCGGGGCAAGTGATGACTATGCAAGTTCTCGAGACTACATAGTGGCGGCGGAAGCATTGCCCGCTCGCAAGCGTCAGAGGAGGACCGACCAGTCTTAACGACCAAGTTCACCATTGAGCCAGCCCCCTCGCCGCGATAACCCCGTTAGACGATCAGTCGAAACGTTACCAATATCCCATCCAGCATCTTCGAATATCGTTTCTCCCTTCAGCGCTACGTCTTATAAAGAAATACTAATCTTTAACGGTATCTTAAAATGCGTAATAATGAACGGTTAGCAAACATATCAGCTTTAGTTCATTACGGACAAGCCCCAGGGCGCAGCGTATTATTCCTAATATATTTCTAATCATAAGGCTCCAGTTAGGTAGTATAGCTAGACCAAAAGGTCGCAAAAGCTATACTACTTACCTAGCAAGACTAATAAAGGTATATATTAATCCTATAAAATATTTCCCCGGGAATACTAACTAACTTCGAGAAGCTGAATCCGCTATTATTAGTAAGGTTAATAATCTGATCGCACGCTAGGGCTCGGGCCGTCGCGCTATGTTCCTCCTTAAGTAAGTAGACGGCACTCGCGATTAAATCCTTCGTACGGACATCGATAAAGAAATGGTCCGTAAATTCGAGGCAGGTTATGATAGTATCTATAAAGGCGTAGATATTCTAGGGGTACGTGGGAAGGGGGCGAAGAAGTAGTACAAGCTACATTAAAAGGATCGTCCTCTTAAGGAAGAAGGATGGGTAGCCGAAAGATTGATCAGCAAGCGGCTGCTACGTGAACATGAGGAGCAGTCTAGCAAGGCGAAAAATTGATCATCTGGATCTTAATTGCTTGGCATAGTATCTGATTTTTTTTCTTCACACACTCGGCACTACATAAATATCTCTTTTTTCTTATCGCTATACTGTTGGCACTTTGTATCGCAGTAGAAATACAAGCTATTTATCCTTATAATCCAGGCTTAAATTCCTCTATTTATAGCTATAATAGGTAATAAAGACTTATACTTATCCTTTCTATATAAAAGTTAATATTCTTGCAGCACAGCTTAGTAGCGGCGGTGTTTCGGCATTCTCTAATATCTATTATTAAGAGTCGGGTTTTACAAGTGAGGGGCTACGCTACTATTCCAAGTCTATTACCACCGTGACACAGGAACCTTGATCCAGGAACCGTGATCCAGGAACTGCAATCCATAAATTGAGATCCAGGAATTATGATCCAAGGGGGGGGCTGATGAGAGACTGATTCTAGTGTCCAATAGTCTCCCGATCAAAGTGGGTACAAAGTCTACAGAAAGGGTTACCCACCGTTTCCAGAAATCACTTTGTTAACGGACGATCGCTCGCAAAGCCTTAATCAAGTCACTTTACGCATTTCTCAACATGAATGCCGTATTTTCAGCAGTCTTCGGCATCAAACTCCTGGCAGTGTCCAAGGTTACTCGCGCTTCGCATACTGAAATTAGCCATGTTCACTGTCTGCCGCTCGGCGTGTCGTACTACGGCGAATCAGAGCACGAGGGCAGCCCGAGACGAGGGAGGGTGGCGTCGCGATACGACCAGTCGCCGTGCTTACTTTTCTGGTGTTCAGCGGTCGCCGTCACTGTCGCCGCCCTCCAAGTCGACAGCCTTGTTTCCCAACCCCCTAAACACAAGCCCGATCATTACGACCTGCTTAAAGACGTGCTTGGACATTTCACTTGGGCATTCCCTACTACAGAACCAGTCGCACGTTGGTCGTCGGTCGTCGCGATCCAGGAGCCTCGAGGCGAGGTGCTCTGATCCCACCATGCTACCCCGCAGTATGTTACTTATTCGTCACGTTGCAAGTGATAATCTGCTGACAGCTGTCACGGTCGCAGCACCGCCGACGGGGCGACGGTTGGGCCTCCACAGGCTCGTCCCTGCAGAGGGTACCACCGACACAACCACGATCGAGTTCGTCGTTTCCACCCCGAAGAAAACAGGACTGATTGTATCAGCGTCGTTGCGATCCACGGTCTCGACACCGAATCGCCCCGCACATGGATATACGAGAAGAACGGCACGCAGGTGCACTGGCTGCGCGACAGCGACATGCTTCCGGCGGCCATCCCGGAGGCTCGCATCTACACATACGACTGGAACGCCAAAGTGTTCGATCATGCGCCTGTGCAGACCTTGCTGGGCCATGCCGACAATCTCCTAGGCCAAGTGGCAGCCGAACGCGGCCAGGGCAACGAAGCCCGTCCTCTGATCTTCGTAGCATCCTGCTTTGGCGGCCTGGTCCTCGCAGAGGTGAGGCGCCTTACGTAGACTACGAGTATCGTATCAGCTGACTTCGGTAGGCTATTTGCCGGGCGGCCCAGGAAGGCAGTCCTTACCGTGAGGTGCTTCTTGCCACGGTTGGCGCCGTGTTCCTCGCCACGCCGTTCGCGGGAACGGACGCAGCGCAGCCAGCATCATGGCTGGTAACAATCAAAGGAATCATGGGTGAAGATGCATCCGACAATCTTATCCAGGATCTCCAGCGGCACCATAACCAATTTATTGAGCGGGTTCAGAGGTTTGCTGAGATAGCTCTTTCCATCATGCTACCGGTTCGTTGTTTCTTTGAGACAAAGAAGACGGACATCTACCGCAGAATTCTCCCGCCCAGTCTCGCACGATTAAGGAGAGGATCCAAAGGCTTAATTGTAAGCTAAGTAGTAACCTATAATCCTATCCAAACTAACCTTAGCAGCTTGTCGCTCAATCGTCTGCTTGCATCCACGGCCATTACCGACAAGGTCTCGAAAAGCAACATGTCATGATGAACAAGTTCGAAGGACCCGATGATTCCCAATTTAAACTCGTCCGTTACCAGATCCAGCAGTTAGCCTCGGGGGCCAAGGAGGCTCTTCGATGCCGAAGAAATGGTTAGTTTGCTACTTTTAGCACGTGTGTGATGGTATCTAATACAGTACAGAGTCCATTCTATCTCACTTCCTTGTCCGATTTAATAAGAACGAGGACTTTGTGGGACGAGAGACGGTTCTGGGGCAGCTTCTCGATAGAATCCCGCCACGTGCGGACCCAAACGCGTGCCAGCGGACCGTCGTCGATGGCCTCGGCGGCATCGGCAAGACATAGGTCGCCATCGAGGCAGCCTACCGCGTACGCGAGGCGCATCCTGATTACTCGGTCTTCTAGGTGCCCGCGGTAGACATAACCATGTTCGAGAACGCCTACCGAGAGATTAGCCAAGCGTTCGGAGTAAAGGGGATTAAAGACGATAAAGCCGACGTTAAGACCCTCGTGAAGGCGGCTCTAGGTCGAGACGAGACGGGGCCATGGCTTCTTATTATCGACAACATCGATAATATAATTCTGTTTACCGACGGCCAGCTGCTGTCATACCTCCCGTTTAGCCGACAGGGGTCGATCCTGTTCACGACCCGGAACCACCAGGCCGCCAGCCGCTTCGATACCCGTCATGTGATTAAACTTGAGGAGCTGGATAAATCCGAAGCCCGTGAGCTCTTATACCAACGCCTTGAGGAACGCCAGAGAGGCAAGCTGGAAGATACGGCGAAGCTACTAGACTACCTTACCTGCCTGCCTTTAGCGGTTAGGCAAGCCTCGGCTTATATAGCGTCGAACGTAAATATGACGGTTTTAAAGTACCTAAGCTACTACGAGTCCAGCGACCAGAATATAATTAAGATGTTAAGCAAGGCCTTCGATAATCGAGGCCGATACTAAGCGATCTAAAACCTAATAGCTATAACATAGCTCGTATCTTTTTAATATATTTTGTGTAATATGTTATTAGCGGCAGATTACTTTAAGTCTATCGCTTACTTCGTAAAAAAGGACATCCTTATCTCTTTTTTACCCGCCGGAGAGGACGAAATAAAAAGGGATAAAACTATCGGCATCTTATAAGCGTATATATTTATTTTAAATCGCGATTTATTAAATCGGTTTAATATTTATCGGCTTATACGTCTTATTATATAAAACTAGTTTTAAATTTAAGGGGAATAAAATTAATAAGTTACGAATATTATAAAGTAATTTTTTAAGAAGTTCTTATAACCGAAATATAAAAACCGAAATATATAAATATAATATTTATTTTATATATAAATAATATTAAAGTTAAGAAATAAATATAATAAACGTAAAATATTAAAGCTATTATAATATAATATTATAAAATATTATAGCTTATTTAAAAAGTATTCGGAAACGGAGGAGATATATTAATAAATATTAAAATTAATAAATATAATATTAAACCGCGAATATCCTTTTATACTTCATAATATAAATAATTTAATTAATATACTCTTTAAGTAAAAGAAGTATATAGAAATAGAGGAGATATATTAATAAATATTAGCGCTAAAAGAAACGGTATTAGGCTATAAGTATCCCTCTATACTCGATAATATAAATAATTTAGTAACCGTGCTCGATAACTAGGGTAAATACGCGGAGGCGGAAGAGATATATTAATAAATATTAAGGCTAAAAAAAACAGTCTTAAATTACGAGTATCCCGATATATTTATAAATATAAATAATTTAGTAATTATACTCGATAATTAGGGGAAGTATTTAAAAGCGGAGGAAATATATCGGTAAATATTAAAATTAAAGGAGACGGTATTAGGCCGCGAACATCCTGATATACTCACCAGTATAAACAACCTGGCACTCGTGCTTAAGAATCAGGGCAAATACGCGGAGGCGGAGGAGATATATCGGCAGACACTGGGGCTGAGGGAAACGGTACTAGGCCGCGAGCATCTATCCATACTCGCCAGTATAAATAACCTGGCACTCGTGCTTAAAAATCAGGGCAAATACGCGGAGGCGGAGGAGATATATCGATAGATACTGGCGCTAAAGGAGAAGGTATTAGGCCGTAAATATCCCTTTATATTTAAGAGTATAAATAACTTAGTAGCAGTATTTAAGGATATAGAAATACGTAGCTAAGCAGATAAAATTAATTAATAAGCACATTTATCGATAAATTTTAAATATACGTTAATTATTAAAATTTATATAATACTTAACTACTAATTCGTATATAAAAGCTAATAATAATCGCGAAAACGAAATAAACATTATATTAAGTAATATAATAAATTCTTATTTTAACTATATTACTTCTTACGGCGAGTATTAATACGAGTTAGGTTAAAGCCTTAACTATAGCAGGTATTTCTATTAGCGAAGATAGTAAAAATAAGGAGGGAAAAAAAAGAAGTAGTTTATAATATTATATTTAGTCTTCCCTTAGGGGCTTTTCCTAAAGGCTATCGTGCCGGTTAATCGGTAGGCGGCTAGCGGTTAGGTGTAAGGCCCCTAAGCAACGTGTATAGCCGTTATATTACTAAGCATAACGAGGGTCATCTACTAGAAATAGGACCGAGATTCGCGTGTCTCCGCTAACATTAATAGTATCGAACAATTCGTAAAGCTATGTAATAAACACGGGAGCGACAGCCACTGTTCCGGGATAGATCCTCTCGTAAATCTGATCTTTTTATCTTTAAGCCGTGGCGCGTCCGTTCGATTAATAAATAACTAATCTCGAGCTGTTATATCTGTTCCTACTATATAGAAAGTACTTTTATTACTCCTTTAGTATACCCTTCGCTTTTCGCGTAGCGTTAAAAAAGCTTCCCGGGTAGGGTACCTTTTTATTAACCTCCCTCGGAAGCTGGTAAGTGCTTCTGCCGTCGCCGCTCGTCGTAATTCCAGCTCCGCCCGCTCCTCGGCTCTACAGCGGCTGCCGTAGCTATTAATAAGCCTTTACCCGTGCAGACCCTCGGCCCTACCGCTTTTATACTTTAATCCCCGCCTTTTACTAGCCTAGCCCGAATCCTCCACAGTACAATAACCGACGTAGTAACGATACTTTTTACTCTCGCCGTCGTAGTCGCTTTAATCACGGTCGTCGCACGACACCGAATTTAAAGTCGCTTATATATAATAAATAACACCCTTAACTAAACTTTTATTACTCGACGGCATACGATTAATAAATAATAATCGATTACGAATCGTTTCGTAACTAGTTCGGTAATATAATATACGCTTAAAATACTCTATTACGGTAAGGGATAAGGACCTAACGGGTATCCGCCACGCTTTATAATAAATAGGTAGTACGCTCGACTCTAATCGATACCGGTACGTGCGCCGAATCGTCGCCCGTCGCACAGCCGAGGGCAGCGTACTAGTTATACTTATAATCCGACCGAGCGTTTAGATATAATAAGTATATTATGGCCTTTTTATCCGGCATATACGATTCGGAACTTATTTAAAATACACATACTTTAGCCTACGCTATTACACGGCTATAGGACGCGTATTATTAATAAATAAAAAGGTGCCGAAACGTAAGTATAATACGTAATATAAATAATTATTAAACGGTTAAGTTATAACTATAAAGTTTATAATAATTATTTATTAATTAGCCCTCGAGGTTTTAATATAGCTTTAATAAAAAATCTATTTTATTATTTAATATAATATTAATATCGTTATAATAAAATTACCTACTCTTAAATAAACTTTATAAACTATTTAATCTAAAAAAGAAGGTATAATATAATTCTTAGCTAGCCTACCGCGTTTAAATCCCCTTAACCGGTATTTATAAAATACCTTCGTCTACCCCGTTATACCGTCCTATATTTTTAAATACCTTCGCTAAGTTATTTATACTTATAAGTATAGAGGGATACTTACGGCCTAGCACCGTCTCTTTTAACCCTAGTATCTACCGGTACATCTACTCCGCCTCCGAGTACTTCCCCTAGCTGTCGAGTACGAGGGCTAGGTTATTTATACTGTCGAGTATGGAGGGATGCTCGCGGCTTAGCACCGTCTCCTTTAGCCCTAGTGTCTGCCGGTGTATCTCCTCCGCCTCCGAGTATTTCCCTTATTTAGCGAGCACGAGTACTAAGTTATTTATATTAACGAGTATAGAGGGGATGTTCGCAGCTTAATAACGTCTCCCTTAGCCTTAATATTTGCCGATATATCTCTTTCGCCTCCGCGTATTTCTTTTAATTATTAAGTATAAGTACTAAGTTATTTATATTAGCGAGTATATCGAGATATTCATAGCTTAATATTATCTCTTTTAGCTTTAATATTTACCGATATATTTTTTCCGCTTTTATATACTTTTTTTATTTATTAAATATATTAATTAAATTATTTATATTAGCGAGTATATCGAGATACTCGTAATTTAATACCGTTTTTTTTAATATTAATATCCGTTAATATATTTCCTTCGCTTTTAAATACTTCCCTTAATTATTAAATATAAATATTAAATTATTTATATTAATAAATATATAAGGATGCTCGCAGTTTAATATTATTTTTTTAAATAATAATATTTATCGATATATCTCTTTTATTTCCGAATACTTTTTAAATAAGCTATAATATTTTATAACGTTATATTATAATAATTTTAATATTTTATATTTATTATATTTATTATATTTATTATATTTATTTTTTAATTTTAATACTATTTACGTATAAGATAAATATTATATCTATATATTTCGGTTTTCGTATTTCGGTTATAAAAACTTCTCGGAGAGCTGCCGTACTATATTCGTAACTTGCTAACTCTGCTCTCCCTGGTTTTAAATCCAATTCCGCATAACAAAACGCACAAGCCGGTAAACATCGAATCGGTCTAATATACCACGATCTAGGATAAACGCGTATACCTGAAAGGTATTTATCGCCTCGTTTTTATTTATCTCGTCCTCTGCGGCCGGTAAAAAGGATATAGGGATGTCCTTTTTTACGAAGTAGGCGATAGATTTAAGGTAGCCGGCCGCTCGTAGCGTATCACGTAAGATTTACTAAAGGATACGAGCTATGTTACGGCTATCGCGTTACTGATCTCTTCGTATCGGTTTAGATCCTTAAAATCTTTACTTAATATCTTAATCATATTTTAGTCGCTTAATTAATAAAAATATATATACTTAACGACCGTCACGCGTTTATATAACGCTATATACACCGAGGCCTGCTTAATTACTAAAGGTAAGTAAGTAAGGTATTCGAGCAGCGCGGTTATACTATACGAGTCGGACACCTAGCTCGGCTAGAAACCTTAGCGCAATAGCTGCTCGGACTCGGAGTTATTTAGTTAACCTAATCTAAACACACCTTACCGAGGTTATAGCCGGGCAGCGGCTTAGTAATTCCGGGTTATAAATAAAATAAACCCTTATCGGCTAAAAGGTAGGTATAATAATAGCTGGCCGTTTATAAATAAAGCTATGTCATTAATATTATCAATAATAAGAAATTAAGGTCCCGCATCGTTTCGATTTAGAGCCGCCTTTATAAAAGTTTTAACATCGGCTTTATCGTTTTTAATCACTTTTACCTTAAGCGCTTAACCAATTTCTCGGTAAACGTTCTCGAATATAGTTATATCTACCGCTAACACTTAAAAAACCGAGTAATAACGATACGCCTCGCGTATATAGTAAGCCGCCTTGATAACGACCTACGTCTTATTAATACCGCCGAGTCCCTCGACAATAGTCCGTTAATAGGTATTTAAGTAAATAATCGACGGGATCCTTTCGAGAAGTTATATTAAAATATTTTCGTAGCCGATAAAACTCTCGTTTTATCTAAATAATACTAAGAAATAGGTTTAAAAAGAAATTACTTTATATTAAATTATTTATTCTTATACCTATTTATATTAAAGTATATATTACGTTTTCAACGTTTAAAAACGTATTAAGCTTTAGATATTAAATTTTATATAGCTTCCCTTATTTAAATAAACTAGAAATCTTTTAGTCTTTCGAACTTATTTATTATTATATATTTTAAATTAAGGCCGTTATGGGGAAAGCCGTAAATATAAATAAATAATTCCGCGACGAGTTATTTAAATTAATATATAAAGTATAATAGGATAAGATATCTTACTATATAACTTAATCTTTACGCTATCTTTATAAATTAATTAAAAAAAATCTTATTTAAAATATTAATCGTGCCCGTTTTAAAAAAGTAACGAAGAGGTAACTTAATAAAGTCGGCATTAAAAATCTCGGCAAACTTCTAAACTTGTTATTAAACGAAATTATACCTTTACTCTAAATCCTAAATTAGCTTATTAAATACTTGCTCGCTTATAATACTTTTAATTATTACGAGCTATAACGTTTACTTTATTACGTTTATCTTTATAAATAATATAATAAGAAATATAGCGCCGACCGTTATATATAAAACGTTACGATAATAATTTCCTTTTTAAGTTACTTAATAAATCGTTTAGAAATATTAATTATAACTCGTTTTATATTATAGGTACCCTACTTTTACGAGTATAAAACCGCCGAAATAAGATATTATAAAAAAAAGAGGTCGGTTTTAAACGCCTTAGCTACGTTCCGCCTTTATTAAATTAAGAAGGTTATCGGTATAACCTAATAAAGTTTAAATAAGAGTATTATTAAAAACTTTCGTATTTTAATCGTATATATATATCTTTGCTTTAGGTATAGCTACGGGAGTATACTACTATCGTTTAGCCAGTTGATTTAGCTATCGTCGTCCTTTTTAAAGACCTATATTTAAAGGGATTCGGTATCGAGGCCGTAAATCGCGATAATACTGATATAGTTAAGAATATATATTAGTATTTATAAAAGATATACTCGATAGTAGTCGTATCGACAATATCCTTACTAAAAACGAGCCTATGAAGCCCTAACCGACGCTTGCTTTTCAATACTACCGGAGGTTAAAAATATTAATTAAATAAAAAATAACGGGTAAGCGTAAATATATTATAAGGCACCATTACGGGTAGTTTATAAATAAAAGTCAGTTTTCCCTTTACTCCGCGTTACAGTAATAGGCACGCTTGTAAAAAACGAAATTATAGCGCAGTTTTAATAAAAGGGAATACTTTTAATAAAGAAAAATAACGATACTTCAAATAAATCGTTTTAAAGTATTAAGTAAAATATTTAATAAGCCTCGGTAAGTTATAATAAAGTAATACGGCGACAGAAATATATAAGCTTAATTATAAAAGAAAGTAAGTGTTAACTAGAAGTTGGATTCCGGGTTTAGTATTACCGCCAGCTCTGTAGATTTCGTGGCGGCTAAGTGCCATCACCTAGAACTGGCCTTATTAGCCTAAGGCTGTCGGCTTTCCAGCGCTTAAACAAAATAGTGCTCTCATTCGTAGAAATGTAATATACCTGCATTACGCTTAAGCTAAATATGCACAGCGGGATCCTTTAAATCTATTCGCGTAGGGTATAATTAGTTAATAGAGGTATAAAAGCTGTATAATCCGGCGCCCCCTTTTGATTCAGCTCGTAAAGAATCGAATCATCAGGTCTAGCCCTTCCCGGCCTAACCTCGTGCCGCGCTATCCATATTACTAATTAGAACTGTCGCACTTTATATATCGAAAATATAACTATCTAGTTTATATAGCTAGCCGGTTAAAAAGGATTACTCCGTTATATAAAAGGGAAGTACGATATTTAGTACGTAATATAAAATCTACCGCCGCGTAGTTTATATTATAATTTAATTAATAACTCCCGATATATAAATATTTTATACGGTACCCTTAAACGACGAGCGCTCTTTCCGTTATAAATAAGAGTTTAGCCTTTAATATCCCGATTAATTTAATAATAAAAAATAATGTAAAGATAATTATCCGTTTTCTTATTAAAAAGATACGGTTAATAGTTTTAATTTTATTTTTATTAATTTTAAAAAATTAAAGCGAAAGTAAGTAATAATACCGACGCGTCTTAAAATAGACCCGCCGTCGTCCACTTTTAATAATACCGGGAAAAGGTTACCCGTTTAACCAGTAAGTTCGTAATTTTAACCGAGAATATAAATCGACTTTTTAACGCTATATAATTCGTAATTAAAGTATTAAACTATATAAAAACCTCCCCGGATACCTTATTAATTATTTATTATTATTATAAGCCGCTAAAAAAATAAGAAAGCGGCGTATCGTCCTTAACCCTACAGAGGACGTTTCGGGCTTCGTAAATATAGAGCTATCCCTAAAAAACTTATATAAAATAGAGAAATACCTATAATTTACCGGTACGAAACACCCCGTTATACTACTATACTTTTAAATCGCTATAAGCCGAATTATTACTGTCGCCAACCGGATAAACCTCCACCTACTTTAGAATAATGCTTCGAAAATCTATTTTAAACCTATCCCGGGTTTTCTTCTAAACACGAGTTTTTAAACGAAATACTTAAAATGCCTTAATACTTACGCATACCAGCTTAAAGCCGCGGCAAACTAAACTCCTTTAGCCTCGTATAAAAAGAACCTACGACAAATTATATTTAACTTCCTCTATACCTACGCTTATCTCGTATACTCCGAGAGCGACTTCTTCGTTACTAATAAAAACTAACTCCTACCTCGCTAAATAAATAATTTAATAATTAAATAAAAAAAGTAAAAAAAGCTAACTAAAGAGGTTATTAAAAACCACGACCTAAAAAAAGTCTACCCGCGCTTCTAACGCGCCGAGCTCCGTTTATCCCGTATTAATATAATTTACGGCTTTACCTATCTCCCGCCGTTTAATCCGTACCTCGGCGGTTAACGCGATTATAATAACCTCTTCCGCAATAACCTTACCTAGATATCTGCGGCCACCATTTTTATCGCCTTGGTACTAACGGCGATATAGGTGGGTCTCGCTATTAACCAGCTTTAGAAAAATAATACCTTTTAATATGTATTGTATAACTTTACCGTATTTACTATCCTTAGGCCTCTATATATATTCGGCCTAGTAATAATCGCAGCGTTATTTAATCTCGTTAAGGACCTTCTATAGCTTTTATAAGATAGAACGGGCCAGGCGCCCGCTCTATTTATTTAACGTTTTTATATTAACGCTAGCTACGTTAATTTATAATTATAAAAGGGTTTAAACGATATAATACTCGCTATTTTCCCCCTTTTATTTTTTTAGCTAAGCCTTAAGCAAACAGGTACTAAACTTTAATTAATACTTTAACTATTATAATATTATAAGCGCTCTGCCCTTTTAACCCCGTTATAAATAACTATAGTCTAGGCGTATACCCCTAACTAGAAACAACCCCATATTACTACGAATAAATCCCTATCGTTTTTAAATAATATAATTAATAAATCAATTCGCTATATTAATCCTTTATATTAAAGAACTAAAATAGGGTAATACTATTAGCTCGAAATCGAAGCTTAACGTATTAATAAAAAGCTGCTTCCGTTTTATTAAATCGCTTCTAAAATCACTTCTTAACTGCGCTCAAACATGCACGCAACTACGAAACTCGGTAATCGGGGCATATTAATCTTAACAACTTCCATTACGCCCGAACAGAGCACTTAGGGCTTCTTCTAAGCCCTCGAAGCGCCAGCGATTTAACCCCTTTAGGCCACCTCACACCGTGCTTTCTTAGAGCCAGACTGGTTTAAGGGTGGCCTGTCTCAATCGCTAAAACGGCTCCGAGTCGGGTAGTTTTCTTATCCCAGTATCCCTCTTACAGCTTATTAGCTTCGCTCACGATATGTTTAGGTGCGTCGGTGGGGTACTCCGCAGTAGCTGAAAATTTTGCACAACAGCTAAACCACGACGAATTCCACCGCACGCCGCACTCATCGCAGCTACTGACACCGGACACCACGAGAAGGTCTGCTGCTTCGTCCTTCTGGGACCCACTATACAGGGGTCTGTGCCGACACCGTGTACCGGTACCCAACCATGTTCGAATCCGATTATCTTTCCCTTATGCATCCACGCATTACATACAGAACGTACGTACTACTATGAATCAAGTCAGTCAGATGAGGTCAGTCAGGTTACTGTAGATCAGAGGAAGAGCTTAACATGCATCACGATACAGAGCCGAGGAACACGTCACGCGATGAAGCGACTGTGTATCACATTCCACGTTTCAACCTAGAGCTAACATGCCCGTCGAGGGCAGTTAGATGAATATCTTGTCCTCATATCGTGGTTTCCGTCTCTCAGATAGCCTTCGTTGGAGTCTTTATTTCGGTTCTGTCTCAGCTGCGCGCTTTGCCTCCTCATCCTCCTCGAGCAGACACCAGACACACTGCGAATCCATTCCGGCGGCGCTTGTCCGCAAGTACATGGCGATGGCCATGTCCGCGTCCCTCATCGTATTCCACTCGCCGACCAGCCAGTCCATTGTTCGAACACTCGATTCAACCTCCGTCTCATAGTCTCCCCAACCCAGACCTTGTAGTTGTCTGGACCTCCCTGGCCGGGCACCCACCACGACGAGCTGCCGATCTTGATCTCGCGAAGCACGCTGCGCAAGCCGTCGTCGTGCAGCAACCTCTCGTGGATGCGTCCCATTGTGCGGTTCTGCTTCATGAGGGCCAGGAGTAGGTCGGTCTGCATGCCACCGAGCGTTTGGTTAGGTGTACTGTACTCGGAGCGGCCCAGTCTCCATATCTGGTCCCGGAAAGTCAGGGCGCTGGCATCGAAGCGGGACTTGGTGGCCTCGATATCTAGCACACCGCCTGCACGGACTTGGGAGGGTTTCTCGGCGCCCCAGGCAGTATGCAAAACGCGGGACAGGTGGTTTGGGTCTTGGATACCTAAACCGCGCCATGCATTCTTCATGAGGGAAGTGAGGTCGTCACCCCAGTTGGCGAGCATGTAGAGTGCCTCCTAGACAGCCTTCTCATTACAGTCGCTGACGGAAAGTTCCCTTGTATCGGCGCATGGCTCGTTGCAGCCAGGTGTATCGCAGGCTGTGGTGCTACGGAGGTTGAAGAAGGAGCGATCCGGGAAGACGCCGTTGTGCGAGGTAGCCTGGGGTCCCGCCTCGAACGGACCAAAGTGGATGCTGGTGACGCCTGGCAGGTGAGTGAATTAGATTACTGCCAAAAGGTGGCGGAAGAGAACGATGAACGTACCTGACATCTTCGGTTATGTCGAATGATGCTGTGCCCAGAATCCCAACCAATAATCGCTAATCACCTCGGGTGGCTGTTTAACCTTGCGAAGTGATGCCGAAGGAGGCAACGTGGGAAGGCATTGAAGGCGGCTGAAAAAGGTGCTGCCAGCGGGGGAGCGGGGCAGTCTGGGCTACAGTATTCATCAAGTTTATTAGGTCAGGTCAGTACCAGAAGGGTGGGCTACAGTATGTACTTCTAGGATGCGGGGTACATTCCTAATCGTTTTTTTTGGGCGGCGCACTGGCCCATGGTTTGTCCTCTGTTACTCGGCACCTCTATGGATGGTCTAGGCGCGCACCTTGTACATTGAGCTCAGGTAAAAAAGCTTTGTCGACACAAGCTACAGCGCAGTGTCGCCCTCAACTTGAGAACCATGTCGGAAAGACGGTTTCGAAGGACAAGCTATGGCACTGCAACCTTGCTCCTTCGGGAAGGGAGCCGTTTCCCGTAGACCCAAATATGGCAAAGGCGGCAGCAGGTGCATGTCCCCTGTAGCTGCGGATGGGCTCAACAATGGATCAGCTCCACTCATTTGTATCCGGTTTCGCAAGATTAATTGTTCAATTGCTTGTTGAACTCTGGAGAGATCTTGCTTCGTCTTCTCAATCGTCGCAGTCCGTTGACCTTCGCTATTCCACCGCTCGATATCGCAGGTCATCTTATCGACTCGACGGCGCTTTTTGGCTACCAGTGCGCACACTTTACATGCGTCGCGTTGGGTTTCCGTTGCCCAGATGAGCTTCAAGCCGCACGTTTCTCCAATGCGATGTTCCTTCGTACATTGTGTAGAGAAACGGCCCCATTTCCAGTGGCCACAGGCCCAAAGAGTTTGGTGGAAAAAGCACATCGGATCTGAGAAAATGAAGAGGAAAGTGTACTGGGAGAGAATTGATCGAAATGCAAACCCGCGAGGTTTGCGCTTTTATTACGCCGAAGTCCGCTGGATCCTGCGAACCAAGCTGCCGGGACCTGCCATGCTATCAAGATGTGGCTGACGATGAACCAACCAGCTCATGAGGGGCACTACCAGTATAATCCATCACCCGGTTCGAGTTGCGGCCCCTTGGTGATGTGGGAACGTCAGTTACTCATGGAACAGAACAACACCGTGAAGCCATTGGGAATAGCCCGAGACAACCACGGGGCCTTCAACCGCCGATCACACGGGCTGGGCCGAGCCTGGGGAGTATGAGATGGCGGACACTTAAATTGGGCCACTCCACAAACCATGCCGCGCCGTTGCCTACAGGCAGAGGTCGGCCGCGCAGCTACTCAGTGCGCAATGCGTATGCGACAAAGCTAGTCAAGGGGAAAAATGACGCGGAAGCGCCAGGAGTGTGCGGCAGGTTCACAGAGCCGCATGTACCACTTCACACTGAACTCGTTTCACTGCAAGGGCTTGACCGACTCTGCTATTGGCTATGAATGAATAGACTTCTGACGCAAAGGCCCTGTAACAAGAGGGCTGTAGGTGCTTGGGCCAACCGTCCCCCGCGTCGTACCGGCGCATAGCGACCAAGCCAGTTTGAATACACAAGCAAATAAATGAATCTTCCCCTCCACATAGCCAGCCGTCGACTCGCAGTTCCTCCATATGAATTCGCCATTACTTTCAGGCTCGCGCAAGCGCCGACAAGCTCCCACTCCCGAATCACTACCGATCGACGTCGATCGACACCCTCGAAAGAAGCCGAAACACATCCACCCAAGCCAACCGCCACCTCCGTTCTGGGACCACCTCAGCGAAATCCCGCTCGTCCGTGGCGCGCTGTGCGAACTGAATCGGAGAAACGCAGTCGCGCACCCGGAAACACCTGCGGTCAATTGTCCCAACACAAGGAGGGCTAGCCGGTCCTTCCAGTCCGCCTCATCATACCTCCAGACGTCGACGCCCGCGCGTCTGCGCCGAATCAAACGCTTCGCAAGGGGAAGGAGGCCCGGATTTGTCAGATCTCAGAGGAGTACGTCACCATATCACTGGCCCATATGCCATGTCTAACACATCATAGTTCCGCAACATGAGCCAATCCAGCCTTGGGCGACGGAAGCGCGGTTCACAATCACCAACGAAGCGTAGCTCCAACACAACGAGCACTAAGAGCACCGGACCATATGATCGTGCTTTCCAACAACATCTCATCGACCACGGCATTTATCCCTACAGATACGAGTATCCGGATGGCGGCACCCCTCCACCTCCCGACAATCTCGAAGAGATTAGAGCGGTTCTTGCCCTACCCCGACCATCGTTGTCTCCTTCACGCTTCACGAACGACGACTCCAAGAAATTCGAGAAAGAGGACGCGCACGCAACGAAGGAGTGGCAGATTGTCACCAATGTGGTCCCTATTATTGAAGGGGACATTGCAGACCGCAAATGTGTATCTGGCCAAATACCTTTCAATAACCTAGATCATTTGACTGACGGCTCACTTGTATCTGGGAATCCGGACCGTTACTATGGTGCTCGCCCAGAGCAACTGGACCGGAAAGTACGTGCCAATCTCGACGGGCTTGTTATTCCTTCGACCCAACACGATCATCCAATCATGCCGAACAATCTTCTCGCTGTGAAAGGCCCTGATGGCTCGGCTGCTGTGGCAATACGGCAAGCGAACTACGACGGTGCTCTTGGTGCGAGAGGAATGCAGAGCATTCTTTCGCACGGAAGCTCCGAGCCACAATACGATGGAAACTCCCGTGTGATCACATCGACATACCACTCTGGCACACTCAAGATGTTCACCAGCCATGTCAAACAGCCGACGCAGCCTGGTGGCCGCCCCGAGTATGTAATGACCCATTTAGACTCGTGGGCTTTGACTGGGAACATTGGAAGCTGTCGACAGGGGCTCACAGCTTACCGTAATGGCCTTGATTGGGCGAAACACCAGAGGAACGAGGCCATAAAGCTGGCGAACAGTCAGCTGCGCACAAGCTCTGTCTCAACCCAAGTTGCAGGGCCTCCAACTACAGACCGGAACCTAGTGGAGAACAATAAAACTACTAGTGAAAACACCAAACAATTCAGCCCGTCAGAGGCACTTTCAACCTCACAAGGTTATGAATCATCCGCAGACGAGTTAGCAATAGATGCGCCCGTCACTAAACGTAAGCCAACAAGAGGAAGGCATGTCGCAAGGCCAGCTGCCTAAGGTTATGATGAAGATTTCACGAGCCACAGCTTGACGAACAATAGCTTGTGGGCCAGTCGATGAAGACAACAAATTCCGTGAACAAGAAAACCACATTAATTAGGCAATATACATCGGAACCTTAATATCCTGCCGTTCCTCTTTCGAATGCCCCTAACATCAAATAAGGAGTCCAGCGACGCCTTCTCTATCAAGAACTGCGGGTGCTTGATCACGTGGAGCAGCCGGAACTTGGGGCCGATCACGACCCAAACGGCTAGGTCGTGGATATCTCTGATACTCAAAACAGATTAGTCTATTAGTTAACGTCATCTCATCAGTGGCCGCACTCACGTCTTGTGCTCGTCGATCCACAACCTAAACGCCTCACGGAAGCCCAGCAGATATCCGAAGTTCGTATGTTCTCCTGAATCTGGGGCCACCAAGCCAACAAGTCGCAGCTCCCCGTCCTGTACCCTCCCTGAGTAACTCAGCTCAGCAGCCCCGGCTGGAAAACGCACCCCATCCAGGCAGGTGCAACACCGACGCGTCGTTGGCCATTGCTTGGACTTACACCTGTTCTCAAGGGCTATGGGGCCCCTCAGGATATGAGGACAAAGGGGGCAAGGTTGCATCACTGCCAATGAGGAAGCAAGGACGACCCATACCCTGGTATCCTCTTATCAAGTGGCCAACTTGTACGATCCAGGATGGTCGTCGGCATGGTGGCACACATAACCGGTTTCGAGTCAAGGATAAATCTTCTCTCGCGTCGCGTAGGTTTACCTGCTCAGGTTGGAGGGTCGAAGGAGCCGATTCGGCGTATAGGAAGTCGGAGGGCTTGAGACGAAGGGATCGAGACGTCTCGGCTGCTGTTCATAGAGTGCGGACTGCCAGCGTCGAGCTGGCAGGGTGGTCAGCCCACCACCGACGCTTATTCGTTCTGTACACCAGCATCCAGATGAGGTTAGTGCTGGGTTGTCGTGAACGAAGTCGTGTAGCTCGTAGGTAGCGATGGAGGGGCTGGCGATGCACGGTGCTATCAAATGCGAGGTGAACCAGCTTTAGACAAGTACCATCGTTGTCTGGCCCTGGCTCGTGAGCTGTTCGGTGTTGTAAACAGCAGCTGCCGCCCCTTCGGAGTACTGCTTCTCCCCGCATTGCTCTCCATTTTCCTCGCCATTGTCACATCCCTCAGTATGCTCATGCACAGAGTACTTGATCAAATAGTCGACGACCTGTGCGTGACTGGGCTTAAACATAGCAACCTTGTTGGAAAATAAGGTTGCCAAATCCGTCTTTCCCAGGAATATGAGGAGAAAAGAGATTCTGGAGAGAAGACTCATCAGGCTGCATGAATGGTACATGCATATCCAAACGACCCGGTCGTAGCAAGGCAGGGTCGAGACTTTGACCGTCATTTGTTGTGATGACAATGATTCGATCCTCTTTCGTGCCGACGCCGTCGATTTCGTTGAGCAGAGTGGCGAGAGATACTCCAGGCCGATTATTAACGCCCGGTTGTGACTTCTGGCTATCGCGGCGTCTTGAGCCATGCGCAACGTCAATATCCTCGATAAGGATAATCGAATATGGCGGGACTTCACGAAAAAGGCGTTCCAGTCCGTCGTCGGCCAAACTTTCCGTGAGTCGTAAAACGTATATTGGTAGGCTGAACCGCGAAGCTAAGGAAAACACTAGGCTGGTTTTGCCTGTTCCTGGTGGACCGTAGAACAAGAGACCCAGTTGGTGACTTTTGCCGATCTTTTTGTATTGTTCTTGCGCTTCCTTGCTAAGAAAGCGCCGGCAGCGGGTAACGACATCATCCTTAGTTTTGCCGTTCATGACGACTGTCTCGAGCGACCGATTCTGCTTTCTTGTATCCTGCAACCATTTCCCAGTGCAATGGCTATATATAATGCACTCCGTCTTAGACCCATTATAGACTTCGCGGCATTTTCGAAACAACTGGGCGAACGGTTCTCTACTTTGGCCGAGACAAGACAGCTCAATAATAGGTATGTTTGAACCCCTATACTTTGGATCGTGTTGGAAGAAGAACCAGCTTCCTTCGCAAGGAAACCAGAACTCAGTGTCGTATGGTAGAAAGCAGACATCTTGGTCAATCTTGTCGCCGGCCGCAGTATCTGAGAAGTATGGGTTATGGCCTACTCGATACTGTGTATCCATCGTTGCGAGAAACGAATTTGCGTGGCTGGAGAATGGCTGCTTTACCAGCCACGTTGTGAACATTACGTACATCGGATCAGAAACAGCGATGGAACACTTGGTGGCTGAGACCCTTAGCGGAGGCATCCCGAAGAGGCTGACAAAAGGAGAAGAAACATAAAAGATCCAAGTAGACCCAGCTCTCACTTACTGAGAAAGTGATTTCCCCAAATCGTTGCTTGGAGACTTCCCAACAGCGTTTTTGTCCGGTGCCAGATCTGGTTCGAAATGAATAGTGCAACCAGTAGAGAACTTGCAGCCTGCCATTCAACTTCAACTGGGCCATGCCAGTTATTAATGAAAGAGCCAGAGTATAATTAGTAAGGAAGCTGGCCATTTTGGAAGTGGGGGACTAAGAAATCAGAGGAAGACGTAGTGAATAATGTGGATGTGAAGTTGTATCCAAACAAGCTAATGCGTTAGAGCTCGGTAGGACAGTGGCGTGAATTGTAGACTTAAGAGCTTGATGATGTATATCTATTATGTCCTCTGAGCCGCCCTTGTTGATGAGCTTTAACGTTTATAGATGTGGATTCCAGCTGCATGTCCGTGCTACAGCGTGAATGCACCATTCCAAACACCCTGGATGGGATTACCCGACCGCCACCTAATCACTGCTTTAATACTCGCTACATAATGCTTCCATAGTAGTTATTAAAATCATTTAGGAACCATCCAGGTACCCAACGCACCATCCATTACCCTGGTTGTACTCGACTTTGGAGGGACTGGAATCCCCGGGTGGTCCTGTTGGTAATGCCTCTAGTGCATGTTAGCAGATCGCATTGAGAGTAGAAACCACAAGGCATAGCGTACCTTTAACTTGTTTTGAAATGTAAAAATGCCGCCGCAACCCTTTTCTTTGCAGTAGGATAATTGCTGACCGGTGAAGGTGAAGTGGCTGCCTCTTCTCTCGTGTTGCTATTCCCATATGATGATTGGCTAAGCGTAAGAACAAGTAGTGATATTATAATCAGAGGAAAGCGTGTATGCTCACAACAAGATTCTTGTGCTGTTTGAAACGGTTGCCACAAGTTGTGCAGACTAATCTGGTACGCTCAGGATTCCTTCCACTCGACCGGACTGCAGACTGGTGCACGAGGTTTCCACTTGGAGATAGAATTCGGGGTCGTATGCGCTTTTCTGCGAGCTTGGTGCTGTGCAGTTCCTGCGAAACTCCCAACGATTCTAAAGACGAAGGCTTAGGTCGGATAAAGAGATCCTGTGGAGCTACTGTCTTGTCTAGGGGATAGCAGTCGGGTTCGGGGTTAATCGTTTCAGTGGTATCTTCTTCTTCCCCCCACATAGGGTCCCTTTGTACAGCAATGAAGTAAGGTTCCTGTTGAGATTCCATACTCCACGTGGACCATGTGCTGAGGAGCACCAAACGTTGTTTCGAGGCAAATAATGTGCAAGAGGAAAACCAAATGTAATAGGACAACTCCTTATCTGCTGTGGAACACCATGGTCTAACGGGGAGTAGTTCGTTGCCTTTTATCCTTGGTTATGAGTGGCGGCTCACTTGCAAGCAAACTTTGTCATGTGCTACTATACATGGAAGAAGGACATTATGTTAAAATTCTGTTGCTTGCTTAAAGCATATATAACTACCTGGAGCAAAGTCTTGGGTTCAAAAGAAATCTATACGATATGGCTTTTATGCCCATCCCAGCCAGCTACAGTAGCTGTCCACCAGACGCTATGTCTTATCAACTCCCTTCACAAGCGACCATGATGCAATGCGTCCCTCCAGGTGGCCTGACTGGATGGTATTACATTCCTGTCGCCAACGTATGCTATCCGTGGGAATTCTACTATAGGACATAAAGGCTAAAACAGCTATAGCTGCCATGGAACACTACGGCTCGCCAACTCGGGGCTTATCTAAGCAGCGTCAGCCCGGTTTGTAACATCATGGTGTTCGAGAGCAGTACTAGCGGATGGATTGCGGTTCCTGGCCTTGCGGAATATAGAGCGGTTTTGGGTACGTTGTCGCGTTGTGTATAACAAGTACCTAGTGCGACCACTGATTCCTTTCAGATTTCTTTGTCCAATTTCCATTCGGGGGGCGAAACATATTCGCCGACGGCAAGAACGCCCATCAAAATGTTTGGATCAAGGTTCCAAGGCCATCTGTCTATCCCTCATCTGCCTTCCGGAGGCCTGAATACCAACCTATGGTCAACCCCCACTTATCTGTGTACTCCATGAATTCAGGCGCCTTGGCCATAGACTGGCCATCGGAGTCATATCACGAGTTCCGGATCGACTCATCTCAGTGCCATGAGACACACATATCTCCTCACATTCCTTTTTACACTGAAGAATCCATGATAACTATTGAAAGGCGCAAACTTGTGGTTAAGGGGCTACCTCCTGGTATTAATCCACTATCTCCCCTCAAAAGTTTACTTATGAATATTCCCAATATCACACCGAACTCTTGGCGGATCGAGGTTCCTTACGGTAAAACCCACGCATTCATCACCTTTCCTGACTTTACCAAGGCTATGATTGCTAGAGATGGGCTTGACGGAGCTTACATCGGCAAGTATTCACTGGCTGTTAGTTTTGCGAAAGAGGGAGTCCCTGTGAAGGGGGACAGATCGGCGAAGCGAGGCAGCTCGGCAAAGCGGGGAAGCTCGGCGAAGGGGGGAAGTTCGGCGAAGGGGGGAAGCTCGGAGATCAAGAGGACGAATAAAACCGATCAAGCGAATAAGGAGAAGCCGGAACAGCCACAAGCATACCGTGGAGTAATCATCGCCAACGGTTCTACAAACAGGGATTATACACGCGCCGATAAGGCGTCGCTATAAATGTTTACTTCCTACAAATCCTTTCCTGCCGGCACCTTCCTCTGGGACACTTATTCTGCAATATGGTCTACTCTAAGATGCCTTGGGCAACATTAATCCCTGTATGCACTCTCTCGTCACTGAGGAACGTCTTGCTACGCCCAATAGGATCAGCCCGCCAATTCAACTCGCTCTTAGCCGTTAGTACTGACCACTATGAAGATGTACTGGAATGCTCGCAATAAACAGGGGCTGATGTTTGTAGCAATGAAAGATAATACAAGGAAACATGTACACTCTGGCTCTGCTATACAGACGGCAGAGCCCCCGATAAGGCACTTTTCCGTGCAGGGGGAAGAGCGGTACCCCCGGTCATGGAGGGGGAGAGTAGTACTCCCGGTCATGCACTTCCCATGCAGCGGGAAGAGCGGTACCCCCGGTCATGGAGGGGGAGAGCAGTACCCCCGGTTATGCCCTCTTCCGTGCAGGGGGGAAGAGCAGTACCCCCGGTTATGCACAGGGGAGTAATCTTATCGGTCGCAATACTTAGCCAAGTGCGGGTAGACAGGAGTACCCCATTTCCGTGCAGTGGAAGAGATCATTGCCATTAGTTAGCAGTACCCTCGGGTAAGGGCGGGCCAACAGCAGTACCACTACCAAATATGTCAATACTGCAGTATGAGTATGCATACACCTCTTTCCTTTCATCTGAGGCGTTCCTAATCGAGTGACATTGATACCATCAGTATGGCCTCAGACTGGCTGGAAGCTGCCAATCAGTCCTTGCAAGAGGACGGGTTCCTCGCGCTACAAGACTTTGAGGTTGGGAATCGCCTTGAGGCTTTTCAGTCTGAAGGGTTCCCTTGGAGGACCTTGCGTGGGTTAGAGTCTGTTGAAGCAGTTCTTTTCGATCCAGTGAGCACTTCTACCCTTTTCGTTGGCCAGTATCTTATATTTAATAGAGGATTCGCGACATCCTTAAAGCTCAACATGCCAAGTTCATTCTCGGGCACCGCTTAAGGTACTCAGCGAAACCTGGATGTCACCGCCGGTTTTGGGATGGCGGCCCCAGCGCGTTCTTTGTGGTCCATGAATGGGCTAAAGGCTCGACGGTTGAGTGCTGGGTTGGTTCACACCAAGTTGCGATACAACACGACAGTGAAGCTACAGGTGCGCCTGTCTTTGAATATGCTAAGGAGAAGCTTGAGGCCACGGGTTGCAAGTCTAAAACGTTCCACTTTCCGAGAGGGGGGTTGTAAGTCACTCTCGCGCATTCAATCTTTTGTATGGCCACGACCTCTAACACGCTGTAGATTGATCGCTGATGCTCGTGTAATATGGGATATGCAAGCCGGCTATGAAATTGTCAATGTATTCTTCACCCCTGAGCTACTTCCTGGGCTTGCCATGGAGCTCCCTGATTCACCTAGGCTAGCGGAAAAGTTGGGGAATATGATGGAGAAGACGGGAGACCTTGGGATAAACTTCAAGATAGTGCGTAGTTCGCACAATTGAAGATGAGGGGCGGCGGTGGGAAGATATATTGCTCACTGGGGGCTGCTTGAATGTCAGAGTTACTCATGATGGTATAGTCCTCGGACTGGAAGTCTGAGTCGTGATATGACATTGGAGCCCCAAGTGAGTCCGCGGAGTAGCTGCTAGCTTTCTGTAGCGCCTCTGCTGAATCTTCATAATGAGCTGGCTGTGAAAGTAGTTGTCCCGTTCTTTCTTCAAGTTGTGCTTCGTCTGCTGTTCTCTTTTTGGAGGTTCGAATCCGCGAGGGTGCCAGCAATAGCTCGTGATCAATCTTCTCGCGCAGCTCTGCGATTTTAGCAGTCTTGTAGTCTAGATCCGCCGCGCTGCCCAACGCGTTGTGGCGGGCAACGTGGATAATCCATTCCCTCATGGTTTTAGAGGTCCAAGGGTCTGAACAGAATGGGCAGGGCCTGTGGTACATCATATCTGCTTTTACCGCATTAGAGAGATTGAGGCGCGTAGACCCTATGACTTACGTGTTCCAAAGTGATGCCGAAAATCGATTACTTTCTCGTGTGGTTTTACTGTGCAATCATCTCTCGGGCAATGATAGCCATCTTTATCTTTATGCCTCGACTTTATTGCGTTGGCTCTGTCACTTTCACCGACCAGGCTTTCAAGAATTATATTGGCGAAATCTTCGTCTTCGGCAGTCGAGTGCGAGAGAGATTGTTGGCAGCGATGTTGTGCTTCATCAGCTACTCGGATATCCTGAATGCGCTTCCTGTATTCTTCTTGGATGTGTACTTTGCGCTGCTCGAAGCTCTTGAAGCTCGCTTCGCAGCTGCATTGAAAGAGCGGCTGAGCCATGAAGTAGGCAGCTGTTACGTCGGTAGGATTTTGAGCGATGTAAGGTTGACCAGTGAAGATGGACTATATTAGTGTACGTAAGTTAAGTAGTGGAGATGAACGCTGCTTATCTGTCGCCCGGGCCCAGTGACCGCAAAACTTCTGTGTGTCAGCTGGCTGCCCAACTTGGGACGGCAAATGACCTCAGCTGGGTGCCCAACTTGTATTAAAGGCGCCAAAGCTTGGTATTTACATCGACAAATTCCTCATCCTGTCAAGTTATAATTATTCTCTTGATACATTAAATTCGTTCACTGTCATTGACTTGCTTGCTTATACAACTTTACAATACTGAGAATGCCAGACGGCGGTTGCGACAGTGGCTGTAAAGGAGGGTACATCAAAACCTCGGGAGGCCAGGTGGTCAAGTGCCCCACCTGTAACCCGTAACGGGTAAGGTAAGCGCCAACATCTCCACGATCCTGAATTTGCGCCTAATGCATATCCCGCAGGGCAGCTTGCTTGAGTGATGAGGCAGCTTGCCTTTGAAGTCGACCACATCGAGTATGTGCATCGGGAAGCAGCTGGCAGTATGTGGCAACAACAGAGAGGTTGGCGCGCAATGACCACGTCCCTGGCACGTACAGGACCTCAGCTGATGGGGGGTTACACAAAGAAAGAACATCGGTTCAGTTCGCGACTTGGCGCTCGATATAGTAAATCTTGGCACGTCCAAATGATGCCCGGTAGTCTAGCAAGCGTCGTAGTTGGACGCCTTCTGAGATATTGAAACAAGAGCAGCAGATCACGTCACTTACAACGACTGCGTGGAATTAATATATACCTAACCTCACCTATCATGGCACGGCTACTAACATTGACTTCTCGAAACAGCAGCTACAACACACTAAATGTTCCCACCGGTTCTGCCTCTATGATCGATGGAAGGGGAACGCGTGGGCATGTTGTAGGTGTGGGGAGGGAAATAACAGTGGCGGCTACTGTATTGGGAGAGTCAACAGTTCGTGGGCAGCTTTCACACCGGAGGGGGGAAAGCGACAAACATGGCAAACCTGCCGCCATGGGTACTGCAATAAGTGCTATTGTATGACACATTAAATTCGTTTTGTCGGTAACTTGCTGATCAAGATCGTCTTCTCAGTGCTCCAGCCCAAGGAGAACAAGCACATCCAGAGCCAAGGGCCACCATCTCAAGCGAAGAAACGCAGGAAGGTGACAAGAAGACGCAAGTTACCTTGATTGCACCACCCTAGACACCTCCTAGGGAAGTTTGAGCTATCGTATGTGGGATCGGTGAAACCGACGTGCTTCATGTCCAAGTAGATTAGTTTGATTCAGCCCAGTCTTGTAGCTGCATCTTCTGTGGAACAAGGATCGAGGATACGAAACGCACTCGACCCTGGAAAAGGTCAGAGGACTCTTACTTTGTAATACCATATCAAGTTGTAATAGTTGAAGCTAGATAAAACACACGGAACTCACATGGCATCTCGCTTATTAGTATTTAATGGGTTATATTTAAGTAATTAAAGACACCCATGCCTCCTAAATACTATTTCTCACATTACAGCCCAGACGCCTGCGATTGGTTTGAAATGAACGGAGACTATATTTATTCCTTTGCGCATGGCGACTGGGTGCCACGAAATCGCGATGGCCAACGTGGGGCAACTCGGAGAGTCGAGGCACACCAGAACGACACTGTCGGGACCGAACCTCTCGATGAGGAACCTTCTGACGAGGAAGAGACCGGTGATGTCACCGAATCGCCCAACGAGGAAACTTCTGACGAGGAAGAGACCGTTGATGTCACCGAAAATCACATGTCACCTACGATACACCGCAATCATGCTCAAGAGCAACAGAGATACACGCCATCTACGGAAGGCCGCGATCTTGCCGAAGAGCAGCGTCTAATCACCGAGACACTCCTTAGACTAACAAGGTCTACGAAAGAAGAGCAGTACGTTTCCTATGTGGGATTTGAACTTTTAAGCTAACTTTTATAAATAAAGGGAGAGTCTAGGTTTTTTTTCTCTTCCAGAAGACGCTCGTTATACTCCGTATTTAAGAGATTCGACTATTAACCTGCAATTGCGCTATGAGATGTCTTTGTACGGCATAAATAAGGTAAAAGGATGCGAGCGCGATATTGCAAGGGTCGAAGAGATAATACGACAGTCAACTGGCAATGTGAAGGATTTGCAAGACCGTTTAGATGCTCTCCAAAAGACGAGATTGCTTTTGCTTCAATATAAGGAATTCGATGATACATTTCTGGAAATGGCAAAGGATGCTTATGGGCCATCTGGTTGGCTATAATGTCTCTTATAGAATCTCCACTCTTTAACTGTGTTACTTGTCAACTATAAAAGCGTCTGTCGGTCCTCGTGTGCATTCATTTTCGTCACAGCACCACACTAGTGCAACTTACTGTCTCCATTATCCCATCACACAGATAACATCAGCCCATGAACGCCTCTGCCGATTCAAAGAGAAATCAATGAACACCAAGATATACATCGAAAAGGAGCCCCCTGTCGTGGTCTGGGCGGAAACCATGACTGATCCCCTCCTCGTCCTCCGCTGCGAGAGCCAGACTCCGTGCGTACTTGTTGGTTCTCTCTTTAGGAAGGACGCTCTCGAACAGGTTACCTCGGGCTACAGCTTCTGCAACTACGTGTGTCCAACTTTCGAATCGCACCCGTCATGGTCTGATCAAGTCGTAGTTCGAGAAACTATTGATCTTCCGGGCATTTACAAACTTGATTTAGAGGCCTGGAGTAATGACTGGGAACTCCTGGACTCAGTGAAGACCCGGGATTTCGAAGTACGAGGTCCTGATGCTGAAAAAACTCAGAAGTGTAAGGCACCTTTTTCATGTGGTTCATCTTTGGCTATAGTCAACTAAGTACCACCCTAGAAGACCGAATGCTGTTGGCACGGGTGCCGGGATAGGCGTGCCAGGATGGGTGACAGAGATACAGGAAGTCTCTCAGAGCTACTTGGACACAATTTTCGTCATTTCGCTGGTTGTGTGTGGCCCACAGCCACATTATACTCGCTAGGATCACACGGACACCCTCTGGATATATGCCTTCTGACGTTCTAGAACTGCCTTCTCGTTAGTGTAAGCTCTTCGCTTGCGGCGGCTGTAACTGGACCGCTGTCGAAAATCTCACTTCTCAGCTCCTGAAGCCTAGTAGCCCCCGCACCGGTACCAATTACAGTGATTGGAACTTAATACAATGTTTGCTTCTTAGAGCACGCTGCATTCAAGCCAATGACATTAGCTCGGTATATTCGGGTACATGGGTATTGCAGCCTAGGTGTCTTGTCCCAACACAGCAAAGCGCGCATGGCTGTGATGAGTGGGTAGGGTCGGGTAGCCATTTGGCCAACCGGGAGGTAAATCTCTCCAGAGCTTATCACTTGGCATGCGCAACTCCGTCCACGCAATATAATATATTTGGTCGTTAATCTATGCATGTCATGAACCAACCCGAGATGCAAACACTACCCGCGTTCCAGGCCTGGAGAAGATCTGCACGCCGTTTGAATGAGATGTGAGATGGTGTCATCAAACTACGATTAGTATCATATATATCTTGGACCAAAGAAACTCCTTGATGCTGTGAACTTCTCCGGCGAACTGACGATTCAGCATCATGTTTCTCCCCCTAATTCTAGGCTACGTTCTGGTTGGCCTTCTGTCCAGCAGTCTAGCTGCACTCGACGTTTTTTGGACTCGGCGGTATCGAAAGCTGCCAAGTAATCGAAACCGGCAATACATCTTCTGCCACGCCTATGCAAAAATATTCGACACAATTGTTTACGTCGATGCCTCAGTTGCTCTCATAGGCTTGGTCATATTCGCCATCCTTGGCTGCCAACGCAAGACGCCATGGCTGATGGCAGCGCCTTTGATCTACCATTCTCTATCTGTCGTGGTATGTCTTTCTACACGCCACTAGGGTGGGCTTACTATTGACATGTCAAACAGCGACGGACCTGGATCCGGGGTTGGGATCTCAGCACAGGCTCACTCGGCAAGGCTGGGAGTTATCTCAAGATCTGTATCGTTATTCTATGGGGTATTGCATCCTTCGGTGCACTCTGTACAACTCTGATCCTTGGCCCAACGTTGGTCCAGCCATTCAAATTGAACCACATGATCTTGTTTACATGCTCGATTGATGGAATTCACTCATGGGTCAAGGGCTGCTACACCTTTCACAAAGCTGGTCCCTGGTCTATGACGAGGAGCGCGTGCAGTCTCTTCTGTACATGGTTAGGCCTTCTGTTGGTAAACACTGCCTCATTTTTTCTTTATTTCGGAGTCAACCAAGCGACAGAAGCATTATTACTTGTGAGTTGAACCTCTACTTTATATAGTGACCAGTCTAACTAAGATTATAGGAATCCTGTGCTATTTATCTTGTATTAGCCTTTACGTCTTTACTATTACTTCACAAAGCAAGAAGCTCATTGGCACTGACTGAGATACCAAGAGTTCGCGAGAGTTCATATATTATTTGATTGCTTAAATATATACAGTATAATAGAATCTACCTCTGCTACGGAAAGCTCACTTGTGTACCGTGTTACTCGTAATGAGAGCTATCTTCTCAAGCCCTTCGTGCCTTCAAACGCACGTACAATGTCCCTACTTACCCACTTTCCACTCACCCATATATCGTTACTGGCATCGCAACCTTGCCAGTGCACTTTGTACCATTTATGACCCTTCCTCTTGCGGCAAGACGTGATCATTGCCCCTGTACCGATGCCCTCAAAGCAAGAGTCAAATTCATCCGTCAATTCCCTACTAATGTCCCTTTTCTTGGTCCAGCTTTGGGACCCGTCTGCCCAGCGTAAGAGATACAATGTGCCATAACGTGAGATGATATGATCAATATCATATATACCGCCGGTCCCTTTGTTTTCGCTTAGTAATAAATCGATTTTGTAGATAGGGGTATAACATAAAGCCGTCTTGAACACAAGTATGTTGTTCTTCAGATGCACCAGGTCACCGAGTCTCAACACTTATTCTTTGGCGCTTGGGTGATAGACCACTGGCTTCTTCGATGACTTCGGGGGATGATAGCCTTCGTCTCGATGGCTCATTGGAGCTTATTGGTTAGGGTCTCTCGTGGTTTGTCAGGGATTCTCGTTGAATGCCAGTCGCATTGGTTGGTGCGATAGCCGGAGAAGTGACCTCGGCACTGTACCCAACCGCAATCTCTCTGGTTGTAACAATGCCATTCCCAGAGGGTCTGTCTTGAAAAGTAAGAGACGTAGTATTTTCTGGAATCGCCTTCGTTAACAGTCTCGACTCTTCTCAGTGGGCAAGCGACTCCTCCGTCAGCCGATCTAACTACATCCTCCTGGCCAGTGTCTCCTTCGTCACCTCCTGCAATTCCTCCTTGCGGGCCAGAATTTCCTAGGTCAGTTGAGCCAACTCCTCCTTTTTAGTCAGTATCTCCTACCTTACTTCTGTCAACTCCCCTTTACGGGCTATTGTGCGATTTGCCGACGACTCCAACGCTTCTTCTCGGTCCAGCATGTCCGCCACCAACCGGTCCAGCGAGCTGCTCTCCTGTCTTAACTGTTCCAGAGACTTATCGTAGGCCAGCTTCGGCTGCATCGGCTGCCCCATCACCTCCTCGCCGGCTAGCTTCTGTTGCCCCAGATGCTACTGGTTGCGCGCCACCTCAGCATATCTCCATCCCATATTGTGATTTGCAACTGTTTCCGTTATCGGGAAGCATTCTGATCCGGGAAACACTGTTCTCTCGAGCATGTAGTCATTCGAGGGAGAAGAGAATGCCAATTGTTGAGACGAAAGGTTTGGAGAGTATGGCGAGTGCAATCGCGGAATTTGACCCAACGGCTTAGGAGGCTCCGGTTGGCTTCGCAAGTGTCGTACACCAGGCCATCGGAAATGAGTGAGCTCATTCTCGTCTCTGAAATTTCCACCAAGCTTTTGGCTGGTTGCGAGAAGTTCAGGGGACGGTAGACTCAAAGCCTTGCCTGCAAAGAAATGATCATCGTTGCAGTTGAAAGGTGTGTCATTGCGTATTTATCAATGGCGCATAATCTCGAGCAGCTCCCGAGTTTTGCAAGTAGCTGGAACAGATACCTCAGCAACCTCAGTCAGTCAAGGGTGGCATTCGAACACCACGAGAACAGCATCATCGATGTGTGCGCTTGGAGCTTAGTCCCACGGCACTGGGAAGCAAACTCATACCACGCATCACTTGACCTAGGGGCTGGTGATATGATAAGCATTTAGTGTCTGCGAGGTGGATGTATGGTTTGAAGGGACGCGAAGAAAAGGATCGATGTGGATAGGACTCGAGCGGAATACCACATGGTACATCCGTGTGGGTAATAGTTGCAATTAGGTCTACACAAACGATTTCCAATCAACTCTTATACGATATACACCCACTTGCCGTGGCTATCACTTTGCTTCGGTTGTGTAAGGGTCCAGACTGAGTGGTGCACTCTAACGTCTATTGTCTCTATGTACAAGAAGAATTCTCTGAGGAGAGAAAGATTCTCCCTAACTACCGTACGAATGTTACCTATCTATATACGTGCCTCTGTTCTTGTGCGTATGTGCTCGGCATTGCCAGTAGGTTCTATGGGGAGCTGGGAATGCCGATCAGTGGGTCACGAATGGGGCCGGGGGCCCTGAGTCTTATTGACAGGGGTTCATCCCATAACAGGTTGTTGCGGAAGCCTTGGGGGTCTAAATATATAATGTCAGCAATAACATGACTACACCAAGCCAGGGGATGCGAATTTGTGAGCGCTTATCGACTGACCTTACAGACATCGCATAAACATGGGCCCGGTAGAGATTCTTTCGACCAGTCTACCGTAATCTCGTCCCCATGATGTATGTCAAATCTAGCCACAAGCAAGAGGCGATAGAGTCCTGAAACCCTTCGGCCAACCAAATCAGCCGTGGGACGGCACGCATGGTTTACTAGACGAAGCGTATTGCCGAAGCCCCTGCAATGGAGTTGACATACAGGTATATCTGTGTCCAAATCGTTACGCACCATATCAATGGTCATACCGTCATCATATGTTCCTGGTTTGCAAATCTTCCCGAAGAACTGACCGATGCAGCTTCCTTGTTCGTAGGTCACTTGGCCGAGTTCCCCAATGGCTTGCAAACCAAGCCCCTTTTCCCCGTAGTCCGCAATCCGATACCGGCGTTGTTGAAACTGCTGATTTATACAGTCACACTCGTTTTCTGAGCACATTTCACACCTGCTCATTCCTGATTGAACCGATAAAGGGTTAGAAGGCCATGTCCAGCCCGCTGGCCAGAATGTAGGCCGTCCCCATTCCTGGTCTAGAACGTGTTCGTGGTCCTCTGTGATGCGTATAGGCTGAACCGCCTCGACTGCATCCTTCGATGAGGTATCGAACTCGAACGTGAATTCGACATCTTCGGCTGTACCCGAGATGATGTGGAGAAACCGCTTCCCAGCAAAGTCCAAGGCGTCGAGCACTGATTCCAAGGCATCAACCCTTGGGCTGCGGCACCTCTCAAATGGCTTGACGGTCCTCTCGGTTGGCAGAAAACACAGAATCCCTTCGCGTCCATTGCAAATGGATAACCATTTTCTTCCGTTCTCTACCTCTTTGTGCAGGCGGCGCCTTTCCGACTTGTCATGGGAATTGGTCAAATACTCGTCGAAAACAATGCACGACACCCTATCTTGACCTTCTGTTCTGGTTTGGTTGATGGCATGAGCAAGGCACATCTGGGAATATCGAAGAAGCAAGGTGTCCAGTCCTGATCTATCGGCGAGCTTGATGATTCTACTCATCAATCTCTTGCTTGAAACGGGACGGTACTCTGCCAGAAACGCATCACAAGCATCAATTCTCCGCCAACTTCTCACTAGTTCCTTGAATCGTTCAATCGAATTGGTGCACAGCAAGTCGGACACCTTAAGCTGGCTTGGCCTCGAATCGTCCAGTCGCTCGGGCGGGGCCGGCAAGGTCTGGTTTACGTTATATTGAGCTCGAACTTCTTCGGTGAAGCAGTCGATCGACGCTGGAGATGGACCACAACGGCTTCCCGGGCGGCACAGCTTGTATCCTGGTGGCAAAAGGGTGTCAGAATCAAGCTTTAGATTGACAGCTTCCGCAAAGTTGACACCCATATTCATGACCTGGTGGTATGCGCATAATAATGTGATGATCACTTCCCCAGGATAGCACGCTTCGATGCTATATGATATCCCATGGCGATCAAGATATGCCGGTGTCACCATGATTCCCTCGTGGCGCACGTCTTGAGCGCAAGAGAAACTGAGACCTCGATCTATAGACAAGGCTCTTTCCAGCTTTTCTTTGTGGGCTGGATACACAATAAGCCATATCTTAGGGGCGCCAGCTATGAGGTAATTTGCAGAGGGGTATCCAAAATCCTCGAAATGTAATGGACTGGGTGTTTTTTCGGCTCCGCTGAGATACCAGTATACAGTTGAGATACCCGCCGCGGTGACCATGGTCTTCAACTTGCCGGAATCCAGCATCAGCTGGTGAGACGCTGAGGGTGGAGGTTCATCGATGTAATAGGGTAGAATGATGGTTGGTGGGCGCTCTAGTGTATTCGACAAATATTTCTGGGGGTCGATGATTGTTCTATTGGATTGACATCCGCTAAGGACGCTAGACCAGTCGGTAGCTTTTCTGGGAGAGGAAAGCTTGACATCGACAATGCCATTGCTGTCCTTTTTCTGATAGCGGAATCCCCTAATAGTCTACCCCTTCTTGCAGTCCGATACGAGACTTGAGGTCGACCGTTGGTGGATTACTGACGGCAATCTTAATATACCCCTTTTGAGCAATACGGGGATCTTCTGAGATGAGTTTCTCCAGTGTCGTTGCGAGTTCAGCGCCGAGGTGAGATGTATCTAGTTTTGTTGCGCCTAAGATGGGTCGGGCGGCACCAGACTCTGAACTATTGTCGATAGCAGGAGGGTATAGACAGCTAGGGGTAGAGATAGATGGTGTTTCTTGTCGATTGCCGAGGTTAGGAACCTCGGTGCGTTGGCGTTGGCTAAGTGCCGTCTGATACCATGATGCCCCGACGGCGCCTGGGCGGACTCTCCATCAGTATCTGATTCTGGTACCGCGACACGTCGAACAGGTGTTGATACACGGGACATCACACTTTGTGAACTTGTGGTTTGTCTTGTTACTCTCCTCGCAACAGCTTTCTTCACGCAAGCCTTACGCCGAATCTTTTTTCGAAGTGTAGGTCGTGATTGACGTGTTAGTCGTCGCGTGCTCCGTGACGCATGATAGCCTGAGATCAGTTTCTCAAGGAGCACATTTGCCTCTGCAACAGTGTGACACAGCTTCGACGAGAAGGATAGGGATACGCCGTCGCTGTCGTGATGAACCCCAGAACGGGTGTCATGAACTGATTGAGAAGAGATACACTGCCTGGCCCTTCTTAATGATGTGAGGAGAACCTGCACCCGTGTAATCGTGTCATCAAGAATCTTCGTTGGCTCCATGACTCTGGTTGATCAAGCGGTATTTCGTTGCATAGATATGTAATAGTAAGGGGTCATGACTTTAGTCCGGATACGGGACAAGACGGGGAGTTGGCATGCATGAAGAGAAAAGCGAGTTCATGGGCAGGCGGAAGCAAAGAATCACATATTCAGTCTAGCCAAGGTGACCAAGAATGGGCGTTGGCAACCGTGAAGGGCAGGCCGCCTTTACACAGGCATGTATTAGTACGGAGCCCTGCACACACCACAAATAACAGCATAAGTCGGCAAGGACAAGGAACCTGTTATGCATGCCAGCCAATGCACGGATCACCTGTCCCTTGACGGGGACAGATGATCCGTGCACGAAACGTGTACTTGACTACGTTTGTGGATGGCAATCAGATGGTCGGAAGACTGAATAGGAGTTTGTATAGAGTGTTCTTTATGCTAGCTATAATATTCCTCATACAGTTCGCATTCAGCAGGATATGAGGAACTCAAAAAAGGTTAAGGTACTCTGGATAGACCGTTTTCCATTAACAGCTGCCACGGGCTTTCCAGGTGCAAAGACCCGTCCGACAAACCACAATCTCCCTAATCCATTCAGGAAAAAGCCCAACACGGCAAGCTGGGCAGGCACATATATGATCCAGGCAGCATATGTTGAAGCAAGATTGGCAGATGTGGAAAAGGTGGAACTCCTCGAACCATTCTTTAATACGTAATTCGCAAAACGTATGGCCAGCAGGGGGCTATCAACATTTCGTTCGAAGATATTAGGGTGTTGATCGACTTACCACATGGTGTTATTTTCAGGGTCTCTTGGTCGTCGTAACAAATCTGGCATTGAAGGTCGAATATTTCTCGCAGAACCTGACCTGTTACATTCTCCCGAGCCTCCCATCCCGAACCTTATTGGCGAGAGAAGAATGGTGTAAGCTGATTGGCTATTCTCGTATAAGGCGTTATGTCGGGACTTGGTGTGGGGTGTATCGATGCACTCGGCCTGGTCTCTGACGATGACAATGGGTGGGCCCGTTGATGCAGTGCACTTCCTATCTTGGGAGATTGTGTTCGGGAAATAACCTCTATGATGATAAAAGAGATAACTATGTACAAGAGCCACCTTCCACAATCTGTTTTACAGACTTCAGTTGCTATTGCGAAAAGCCTACGAAGAAGCTGATACAAGAAAACTCAATGAGCCTCAACATGCCCTTAATCGTTCCTGGATATATTCTAGGGTATTCCAGACTTTCCCAGACTCCTTAAACTTCGGGATATTTTCCTTGTCTGGGATAATCTGAAAATAATACCCCTCGCCACTCGCGCAGATTCGAATATCTGTCTCTTTAGTTTGGTGATTACCGCCCTTTGCAATCACAAGAACGCATTCCAGGTCTTCTGAATAGATCCAGTGTCTCTGGCCGATATCCGAGAGTTGCTAACAGTAATGAGATAATGATATGACGCAGGCGAATGGACAGCTTACTGATGGGTGTTTGTCAGTCAAACACCGGAGTGCACTCAGTTCAAACTCTTTAGAACCGATAACACTGATGTAGACTTCGAGTGGTTCGGACTGGCCTATGAGTGTCTGTACTCCTTGCTCCGACCTGGCTTCTGTTACATCACTCAACGAATGTACGCTTTCGTGGGACCCGCGGCTGGCCGCGACGGTGCGCCATAGTCTCAACCGAACAACCGCCCATTCAACGTCGTTCGCCGCGATCCGGTAGGTTGTCAACGCGAGAAAATAATGAAGTATGTAGACAATCTGCAGGGTTAGGTATGACCATGGCCACGCATGCGGGGGCCGTCTTACAAAAAGCATCAGTTCCCAGCTTGCGGGCCAAGCTGCCCAAGACAGCAAGCAAAGCAGTTGTAAGAAGACAACGGCGCGACACCAGGCTCGACATTCGGTGCTGAATGCGTACGACCAGTTCTCCCAGAGACACCAAGTCCCACTGAATGTGCAAAGGAGTAGAATCACAAGCTTACTCAGAAGCTCGAACGACCGAAGCACCCCAACTGCAGCGAAAAGGCCCGCAGTCGCAACGCTCGCGATACCTGGGAGGGCTAGGGGGATGATATGTTGATTAGAGTTAGTACAAAACCCCGTCTGGTTCCGTTCCACGTTGAGTATTCCGAAGCACAATCGCCGCTACCTAAATCAGTATGTATGTACAGAACTAGCTCCTAAACGACGTACCGCAACACTGACACTATGCCATAAACCCGGCAAAAGCACCAGCCAGTAAGCATTCCGTTGATGTCCAAGGGGAAAAAGGACGATGCTGGTGATAGCATTGAGCAGGGCCTCGCCATAATATAAGAGATCAAAAAATACTCTGTCTCTCGAAGACCTCTCTCGTCTCGGTGCTAACGTGACACAAATGTCTACGATAGTAGAAAGAAGGGTGGCAACCAAAATAAGTATCGAAACAGCTAGCGGCACGTTCCATTCATCAAGGGGCGCCATTGTGGAAAGGACAAAGATATGGTCAGATTGGACGGGGTCGAGCGAGGCAATCTGGAGATGACCTGCAGAAGACGTGCATTATATCTGCGAGCAAGTTCTTGCCATCAAGAAAAAGAGGCGAAACCCCTGCCTACACCTCAGCACAGTGGCGTCAATGCCACCGCAAACCATCTGAGACAAGATCACTTTGCGCGGTCAGTACCCAGGGGAGTCAAGGAGGAAGTGTGGATATAGGAACACCCCTACAGATATCACTTTAGTCGAATGTGACGGAGGCGGAAGCGAGGACTAAGACGCTAGCATGGTTCGCTTACAGTCCCTGCAAGTCAGGGCCGACGTACATGAAAGTACCTAGATATCACAGATGAGACGGTTTGCCACTATCGTCATGACGGTGCCCCAAATGATCATCCAACCGCCATCATGCCCTAACCATTATTATTTGGGCTATTCACCCGAACTGACCCTCCAACTTCGCACTCAGTAATGGAGTTGATATTGCCTATCGTATGCTAAGTACCGAGAGCAACTACCCCGTCAAGATAGCTAGTGGCTCGTTTTTGATTAGAGGTATCCTAGTCATTTATGTACCCTTTCCGTGGTGGCTCTACTTTATCGATCAACTTCAACTTGCAACTATAAGTTTTCTGTAAAACCAATATCTTGATGGATTATTTCTCTCCGGATGCTGTATTATTTATGATTCTTATTAGTAATATTATAAGTTGAGAAACGGTATAGATATAGGTAAATATTTACTCGTTGTAGCGGTCTGTCGTAAAACCTCTAGATTGCACCTGGTGCAGAATCCATGACCACACGTCTGCCAGGTCCGAGGCTCCAGGCCTTCTGGTGTCCAGCTGCCCCAAGTGTTATCGATCCTCCCAACACACCAGCCTTTCTTATTGTCTTGATGCCCGCATTTACAACATGTCCAATGGTTTCCTCGTAACTGTTTGAACCGGCAATTCTGAAGTGGACATTCGGCAGGTTGATACTGCAGTTGTGAGTAGATGGGATTTTTACAAATCGTCGTATCACCCGTTTCGATTTTGAAATTCGCCTCCAGGCAGAATAGCCATTTGACCGAAGTATGGTGACATGCATGATAGTATGGGTGTCCGTGACACATATTCAAGATATGTATGCAGAGTTCAGATCGGGATAAAAGCTTCTGGAGCGAGGACCATGGGTAGGCACCGTCTTTCACACGGGTGCCGAGCCAGAGCAAGTGACCTTATATGTTGGCTAGACCTAGGCTTCCCGACCTGACTGGCCTGCTATGTTTGTATAGCAAAATTTATAAGCCATGCGACCTGCGCTGCCAAGCTATAAGAGTATAACTGAATCGAAATAGGATAAGCTGCTATGTAGATCGATGTCTGTGGAAATGCACCTGTCGATCACGCTCTTCATCCGTTTTAAAGCATTTGTATTGGCTGGCTAGACTCTTCGTAGAGGTTGCATTCTGCAACATCCCGTTGGCTAGGTAAGGTGGCTTTGCCTAGGGCATTCTTTCCTGGAATTAGAAAAGCCCAGAGGCCGCAGATAACTTGCATATCGTATCAAGTAAGATGGACGTGTAGCAGGGGTCTGGTTAGTGAACATTATCTGCACATGACAAAGGAGGGAATAAGCAGTGCTTGCCAGCGTCGGATCAGTTCACACCATGATCGGCCTTTAATCTAATAATGGCTTGCACGGCTCCCGTTTATTAGTCGGGAAAGCAAACGTCACCCGCGCGTCAAGTCTATAGGGCCCCTGTAAGTCGGCTAGGAGGGCTGCGTGCCGACGTGATACAATTCACTTCTATATCGATTAGTATGTATAAAAATTTTGTATTACCGGATTTTATTAATACTACACTGAAAACTTTTAAGTGAACTCTCAATTTACCGTTGAAGATATTTACGCCCCAAAAATAATTAACTAGTATCCTAAGCTATATCCTTATTACCTTGCGTCCATTGTTATAGATATAGTCGATGTTCGACGGACATGGAAATTTCCAAGGCAGCTAGCTAATCGAAATAGAGATCATATTTTCTATAATTATAGCCTTCCGAGGTGGATCGAATGAAGAACCCTATACATTATGTACTATTCCCTACAGATGAGGACTGTGTATTGGCACTGGTTCATTTGTGACGTCCACTCGCCTGGTCGATGGGGTATCTTAAACTGATCGACGTGAGCCACTAGTTGGAATCAACTGCATGTGAGGATCCTCGGGGAGCATGATGTACGCATCCGGGATCGTGGCCGAAGCATCCTTGAGCAATCACAATGACCGAAAAGGACGGGGTCAAGGTACGGCTTAGAGCAAGTCACCTCGAGCATAGGCCACATAAAGGGGTACCGTCCTGGTCAGGGGTCTCGATGGGTTCCCCAGACGAGGGATAAGGTTTGGATTCCAATTCGATGGTCATGCGGTCTTGTTTGTTTTCTAGGCTTGTACGAGAAAGCGGCATGACAAGGTGAGAATTCCCATTGCAACGTAGTCGGAGATGTCTTGACCGGGAGCTTCTCCGGTCTGTTCTTGACTGCCCAGACTACAAAGAATGATCCCATGCATAATACATTTATGGACTGGAGCAGGTCATATGCGGGAGTGGTTTGCGGATACATACGCAGATTTATGCGGTTGCTTCCAATACTTTGCATAGGACCTCGACTTGTTTCTTGCTTCGTCTTGTCGATCTGACGATGCCTCTAGACCAGGGATCACTGTTAATGCTGACCAACGATGATACGATGGCTTGCATATATGTAAAGGGCCAGCACTTTGAGCAGGGGTCGTGCTGGACGGATTCGAACGCGGTTCAGGAAAGAATATCTCGGCTAGATCTTATTGGAATAGCCTCAGGGAAGAAGTTCAGCATCGACTGTTGTTGCACACTGTCCCCCTACCGGAGCTGGTAGAGTGGGTAGGGGCAGCGTCACGGTCAGGGGCCACACCTTGCCGTGGACCAGGGTGTAAGATAATGTACGATTATGCTATTCAACCCGCAAGTTATTGCTGTCTAGGTAGGGCAGGTTAGCCATTCTGTTCGTGGATGGGCATTGTGACCTAGAGATATTGATAGGCAAAGCTACAGGCCTATTCACAAACATGCAAGGCCACAGAAGGCGAGCGGCTAGCTGACCTACTTCGCCAGAAGCTGGCCAGTTCTGGGAGCTCAGCAGGAGCCAGACTGGTGCACGACTATCATTGTAAGGAGTCATGCAGGCTAGCTTCTACCCAAACAATCAGGCAGTTCTGACCTTCCTTGCAGGCAGTTCTGACCTTCCTTGCAGTTGTCAGCTGGCGTACCGCAACTTTTCCTTGGCAAAACGCAAAACCGAAGCTCCTCTTTAATGGGTATCCACCTTGTCGAAAAGCATGCTTAGGCGCAAACTTTATTACGTAATTACCTTACTTACCCTTACTGAATGGAAGTAGGAGGGGCAGAGAGATCAGGCACAAATTGCCCCTCCACGCCTGAACAGAGCAACAAGAAATGCTGTTTCCGTCATCTAGCTATGTTGACGAGCATTTCTCAACACGCTATCTCCTACAGTCCTGTATTCTGCTGTACCTCTTACGAGCATCTGGAATCGACTTTTCCAAGTCTTCAGTACAGACTCACATTGGAAACAACTATTGATACACTATCTTCGAGAGCGCTGACACCTCATGGTATGTTTTCACGATCCCTGTAACCATAGCCACGTCTTTGTTTAACCTCCTTCCCTCTAGTCTTTCCAAGTCGAGAAGCTAGACGAAGAAGTGAATTTCGACGATGCCTCGACGGCGGCGAGGTGGATTGAGGGAGCCAACCAAACAATACATTGGCGAAAATGTTTCATATGGGTCTACGAGGCCGGGAAGAACCGAACCACCAACGACCAAACATGATGTCTGTGATGGGAGTGGGAAAGTACCCTGGGGTGTGTCGCTGTATGTTGGCGGTACGAACGGAAAGGTAAAGTTTTAGCCAGGTGGGATCAGAACTTCGCCAGATCTATTTGTACAGTTTATCCCTGATCTTTGAGCCTGCCTCAAGACCCAGAGGTACAAAGAGATGAGCGCTCGCATCAGCATGGTGCGAGATCACCATCGACACGCATCGCGTACAATGCTGCACGTATTTGAGCTCCTTTTGATACTCGAGACTCGATTCGAACGCCTTCTTCACCAAGTCTCCAAACAGTTTTGTTATCGTATCGTAACGGCACCCTTGAAGTGTGAGAGAGTGATTTGGCAGAATTTTACCACCCCAGGAAGGCAGACGTATCGAAGTCCAGCTGTAGTCTCTAAATCGACTTCGAATATTTCTCTGGCTATGCGTTCAATCTTGTTCTCTGTAATCTCTATTGACAACTGGCATTCGAACGTGTCCGAGTTGGTGGCGGGAAACGACATTGTAATGGCAGCTACCAAGACATCTGGGTTAGCTGGATGAGGCGTTCTTCGAATCGCGCTCGAGATGAATGGAGGGAAAAGATCGGTAGCGTCCCGAAGCGATGCGTTGTATAGGATATGCCGGGCTGCTAGGAATGTATTGGGAAGAATGGCAGCATCCGTACGTTTCTCGCTTGAAGTCGCGTGCTCGGTGGATGAGCCAGCAGGACTGCACGTGGGCTGAGCATCGTCATCGATTATACCTAAATCTTTTGTCAATAGGGGCCAATACCAAGTAGACACAGAGATCGTTACGACGTTTTGGCGCATGCGACATCGCAAGGCGCACAGCCTCTTGTGGGAGACTGGCAACTTTCTCCTCCACTTCTGGGTTGATTATTTGGTACACTTGTTCCGCTACTAATTGTCGAAATTCGTCGCTCTCTTCAAGCTGCTTTGCGACACGTTTACAATCGGCCTTGCCTGGAAAATGAGATGCAGTCTCAGCAGCTCGCGAGACGAGAAGATATCCAAACCAGGCTGAAAAGCCTTTGTCCAGGAAAGTCTTGTCTGTCAGGACCTTATTCCATGCCTGCACGAAGTTCGAGGGTGGACGATCGAAGCTCCTGAGCTTGTTGAGAATAATTTGGGCAGCCCAAAGCGGGCCGTTCGGAGGTGTATCAACTTCACCCTGCACCTGCGGAGCAGCATCCATGGTCTCCAGGATGGTTCAGAAAACAAGTGAAAGAGGGAACTAAACCTCAAGATACTAGGATGGATGGATAAGATAACAAATTAAAAAAGTAGGTAGATTAGAAAGAGGGGTAGGTCAGAAGGCAGGTAGGTCAGAGGGTAGGTCAGAAGGCAGGTACGTCAGAGGGTAGGTACGTCAGAGGTAGGTAGGTAGATCAGAAAGATAAAAATAGCGTTTACTGCGCAACGGTGCACTGTCTACATCGCATCGGAGGCTGATAAAGCCCCTTCCAAATGTATCATCCTATTAGTGGTTACCGGGTGATGGCACTGTATGGGGTTGTGACAAGTCATATAAAGATGAGAAGGAAGAGCAGATCATATGGAGCTGACCGGTCAGGTTAGGGAAGTTCGTGCTAGCAGAGGAGCTAGTGTGCACAGACCATGTTATTAGGTCCCCTTAGTGGGGCCCATCACCGGGTTAGTGAGTGTGGTCAAGGTACATACTACTTGGCTACGGCTCAAGTGCACGTGAGACCTAGCGCACCTAATACTTCCGTAACTCTACAAATCTTCAGCAAGACTTTGATCTTCGGTACTTTCTTCATTTGCAAGGTAGACGAGTCTTTCATTCTAAACAACGGCTATCAAAATACCCCGTTATGCAACACACGTCTCGAATATGTCTCTGTACCCACGGCTATATATCCCTTCGCAGGTAAACATGAGCCCTAACGTCCGTTGACAGCCCGAAGCTGCACCTGCTAAGGTGATTTTCATCACACCAGCCAGCCGGCCTCAGCTTTCGGAAGGGACCAAAATCCCACTCCGACTTCGAATGAATGCTTGCATGTCAGTAGTAGAGACACAACCAAGGCCCCTACCCCACGTTACCTTCTAATTACAATGTCTGCTTGCATGCGCCTATAGCTGGACGGGATACATGCGGTAGGGTACATAGCCTTGCATATATGTAAATAAAAGGCAGCCAATCAATCATATTGCCATCACTTCAGTGAAGGCTGGTTTTTGATAGTACAGCACCATCACCAGGGTCCTGCTTGTGTGCACGGGTCATAGGTACTTGCGAAGTTAACCAACCCCTCTCGGTCTGTTCAGGGTCACTCGTGGTATCATCGTCTCAGACCTCTGCGTTCCGTGTAATGAGATGGGCATGTGGATGATTAAGAGCTGCATTCAAGGCATGCATTCGTTCCGTTGCTCTCAACGGTACCCCCTAGCGGGTCGAACGTCTCCTATCTATCCTACATACCGCGTCTTCGCCCAGGCACATCAACATCACTCTCTTCGCCCTTAAACGCCGGCCCATGTACCACGGTCGAAAAAGCGGCCATGCTTGATATTGGCTACAGTATCATTCACACCATCACACATCCGTATTTCTGTTACCTTCATCATCCCCGGAACAGGGGGCGCCATCGACGGCTTAGGAATACTTTCTCGATTAATCATACACGTAAGTACCGTGTTCATGTAGTTTAGTTTCCCTTGTAGATGTTCACAGCAGGCTCGTGTAGATAGTATTGAGACGATGGCATACAGCATGGCGAATAGTGTTAATAACGCATCGTGATCTCAACTTATACTATACGTATATTTATACCATAAGTTCGCTGTTCAGATATACAGGCTGGACCAACCCCACTTGCTCTACAAGCACTTGATCTCTACGATGACATTCGCTGTGAGAGATCTTTTACTCACCCCAACATTTCTAAATCCTTGTGCCCCGCTGTCCAAATAGGCACTCTGCCCGGTGTGACGAAGTGTGCTATCATGCATGAGTTATCCCTACGAGAGAAAGTGCGACGATAAATCACAACCGCAGATGCTTGCAGTGCATGATGGTACTACAGATCTATTTATGTAGAATCGGATGTAGGCCCTTTAATTGGACTTGTGACACCTTCCTCTGGATCGCCTTTTATTTGTGGCATTCTGCAGATATTGCGCATGCTCATGGGCAGGCAATACTTGGGAGTGGCTTGCGGATACATACGCAAATTCTTGCGGTTGGTGTCAAGGCCGACAGAGCTGGCCATCAGCCCGCAACACTCTACATGAATCTCGATGCTTATTTCTTGGTTTGTTTCAGCCCCGCAGTATCGTTCTGACGACGCCTCTGGATCAGGGACCAGTGTTGACGCCGGCCAACGATGGCACGATGGCTTGCATATACGTATAGCTTCAGCGATACAGGAGGGGGTCATGTTAGACGGGTTCAAACGCGCCTCAGAAGGAGATCTCGGCTGGGTATTACTGGGATGACCGATGGAAAGAGGATCAGCAGTGGCTGTTATTATACACAGCCCTTATACTCGGAGCTGGTAGAGGCGGGCCAGTAACAGTGAGCAGGGGCAGTATCACAGCCAAGGGTCATGGGATGCGATTTTCGCTGAGCTGGTACTTTGAGTGACTGCAGACGAAGTTCATGAACTTCTGTCGGTCAAGGGTCAGATATACTGTTTGGACTACCCTGCCAGCGCAAATCAAGTAGACAAATACATTTAGACTAGTACTGCAGCCCATAAGGTGACCAGGTTCGTGCTCGGCATCATGGATCTAAGAGCCCGCATACTGGTCGACCACGGCGGTAATTAAGCACTGATTAGTCTCCTTAACGGTACGTGTTGGCGGTGTCTGTGGCAGTATCTATCCCCGAAACCCATTGGACTACTTTAATAGTCGAGTACTTAGAGCCCGTTGTGTAAAAGGCGTGTGGGACTTTGGTTTTATACATTAGGCCAATACTAATGCAACTGACATATAAACCATAACCAATCAATAGGACGGATAATGGACATAGTAGGACAACATCGTCCATTTGGGCGCCAGATGAGAATCTTCGAACATACCAGAACACCGCCATAATCGTATTGTATACACCATGATGTAGCGGCGACCCCCTCCCCCAAAAGTATAATGTATGCGAGGGATTGCGTCCCGCCATATCGGATCGATAGTGCCAAGGAAACCATCTTTCCGGGAAGCCCAACGACCTTACTACATGCTGACTTGATGGGCAGATATAAAAACCATGACTCTAGACAACCACTTTAATAGCTCTCTCTCGTTTCGGTCACTCATCTGGCACCATGGCCATATCAATAGATACTCTTCTGAAAGAGCACCTACCAGTGGCCCAATTCATCCATCATGCATCACCATCTCTCACTGAGAAACAGTGGCCTCACGATATAGGCAGGATCACGAACCATACGTCCCATCCAGCATCGTGGCAAGGGGTGCATCGCTTTCTTGGACCAGGTCTCGACCTGGCCAACTACGATGCCACTTATGAATGCCCATCGTCCGTACCTCGCCTGAATACTGCCGTCCATTCACTTAATACAAAAGTCGAGAGAATCGTCATGGAAGCAGAGGTACAGCGTGACTTTGATAGGAACCTCGGTCTGCCTTTAGCATTGGCATTTCAAAGTGCGCCGTTTCTTGAGGAGCGCAGTCAGGCTGGTCCCCCCAGTTCTACCACATCATCTAAGACTATTGACAGCTTCTTCTCCTTTGGTCGAGGATCACATGAGATTCCTTGTATCATTGGAGACTTGAAGAAACCTGGTACTATTAAACCACGAGAATGGAATCGAGCAGAGACAATGTCTTCATTGTCAAACAAGCTCGGGCAGGAAATTCGGGGGTACGTATAGTCAATCTAATCTAAAGTTCGTATACTAACTAAGAGCCAGTTACGCGCATCTGTACAAATGCCCTCAGGTCTTTATCTATGACAGTCTTCATCTTCTCTTGGTCCAATTCCAGGCGAGAAACCAGGATGAGATCAAGAATGCGCAATGTCCAGTCGATGTATGGGTCTTACCACGATTAACTCATGACGTCAATGTGTGTACTGTTCGATACGCACTTTACTGGATGGCCTGTAGGGGCCTAATGCGGATTATGGGACAGCAAGCCGCAGACCTCGAATGGGGTGGATGGACTCGAACCTTTCAGTATTTTTCAGGGAGGCCTATTTGGTCAGGCCCGGGAGTCGAGCCTACTTTCTTTCACCCTCTTGGCGTGACTCGAAGGTTTAATGACCATCAAGGCTACTTCTACTGGTATTATACGGATGACTATAGTGATAGTAGTACACCAGATACACGGACGCTGTGGTAAACGGGATTGATGAGGCAATCATACATGAGGCAATTCGGGCAATAGAACCTTCACCAGTCTACTTACTTCATAGGGCTCTCAACAGCTCCGGTACAATGGTCGACATAGCAGAACTTGTTTATAAAGGTTGTCTAATATTTCTCGTCGTTGTAACGTGCTTCAGCATCCCACTGCAAATGCACAGATCTGAAATGTCATTTCTCACCAGAAATTACCCCAACTGGGATAAATCGGATTGGTTTTCCTTGCGAGCCAATAATAGGTCAGATAATCGATAACAGTGGGGTAGGACGCTGTTGTGCTGATTATTTATTGTTTGAGCTGTAATTCGCAGTGGAAGAAATATTTGTTTCTCCATCTTCACCCGCTTCACAGTGTGTACCAGTCAGACCCCTTCAGAACCCACTGATTCATATGGCGCTATGGTAAGCATCTCTGGCCAGTTCATCTGAATGTATTTAACTTAGACGCGTTCTAGAATTTCACTCTTGGTTCGGAAACAATACAAGCACTTTCAGCCGACCAGGTCGACCCCGAGCGTACCGTATACCGTTTGGAACTACAACAAACCTGGTCGCTTTTCTTCTGCCGACATTTACCTACTGTTTTTCGCTGGGCCAAAGAACAATGGCCTTCCTGGTTTTTACCTCAGGTTGTTTATCTAAAGCAGCGTAAAGCTGGCTGGGATACAGAATTCGAACTCGAGAAGAGAGCGTACGATCTTCTTAGACCAATCCAAGGCATCCATATCCCTTATTTCTTCGGTGAAGGAATATATAAGGGATGTCCAGCACTCGTATTATCGGAGGTTCTTGGGGATAGGCTTGATAAGCTGGAAACGAAACCTGAAGAAGACGTCGACTTCAAAGCGAAGCTGTCCGAAATCTTTCGGGTGTTTGCCGAACACAGTATAACATATGAAGACGCCAGACTTGACAATCTATTTCTGGTTCAGGGGCGCGTAATGGCGGTCGACTTGGAAAAAGTGCGGTTTGATCCTATTATGGACTGGAAGGACAGTGACAACTGTGGGAATGTGAATTCCCTCATGTTCGATCTTCGATTTCAACGCGATCCTCAGAATCTGAATCCTGACGACTACATCCTATAAACCTCTGATCGCCCAGGACTTGGCCTTCAATTTCACAGAACCCGGGCCATGCAGCCCAAGGAAATCCGGGCATCCATGTAAGCCCCAGACTTGTATGTGAGTCTTGGAATTGTCCGGCGAAAGAGACCCCAACGGAAAACAGCAGAGGCAGGATAGGAGTGGCAAGACCTTGGATTCTTGTGATATATTGATCGGTTGAATACAACGTAGCATAGTACAAAGAGGGAGGAAACCGCAATAGCACCACCATATCATCTTCCGTAGACTCTAAAGATCGGTCTCATCAGCGTCAGTGCTGGGTTCTTGTCCAGTTCGCGGAGATGACAGAAGACACACGTGGCGCCACCTCGTAACATGCTAGCATTTGCTTCTGTGATATAAGTAGGTGGGATTCTTTGCACGCCGGCCTCCCATCGCCGCAGCAGGCAGTCCAGTATCTCCACGCTCTCCTCCACTGCGGCTGTGTAATGTCCGCGAACCCAAGCCTTGTAATCGTCGGGGCCCTTCTTGCCGGGAACCCACCACTCGCGGCCGTAGATTTCGTACGCGCGAAGTACGCCCTTTACCTGTCCGAATTTCAAGGTGTCGTTAATGGCTTCCATGGTTTCGTTCTGTTTCTCAAGTGCTATGAGCAGGTGAGTGTGCATCTGGCTCATTGTGACATGTGGTGGGAGGTCAGGTTGACGGTTGACGGTTGACGGCCTCCTGCCAAACCCGGTTTCTGAATTGTAGGGCACGGTCGACGTGGCGGGTGACGGTGCTCGCCATATTGAATGTACCATTTGTACGGTCTTGGCCCTGGGATATGACAAAACGACCCTCCCAAGTATTTTTGGCACGAGACAGCTAGTTCGGGAATGGGATGTCGGGATAGCAATTAGCTTCGAAAGCATCGCCGAGACTCCCTCCTGGTTTCAGAAAGCAAGTGAGGTCATCCCCCCAGTCCTCAAGCACGGAAAGAGCCCACTAGACTTGTTCCTCGGGTGTGATGCCATTTGGGTGTACCCATGTAATGTCGAAGTCACAACAGTTGGCAGCTCTCTCGTCGCAGTCCGGGACTTCACAGAGCCTAGTCGCGCTGACGGAGAATTCGGACGGGGTGGAAAGGAGCCGTCGTATCGAACGGGCTGCGAGTTGGATAGACGCATGCCGGGTGGACATTCTGGGAGCCGTAACATCTTGGTGTCGGGTGTGATAAGTAAGGACTACAGTCTCTCTTTAGTTTAGTGCAAATGAGATAGGTTAGCATTCTAAAGTCTGGAATTGGCGCGCTGTTAAAGCGCTCGTGTTTCATGAAGGGAGGTGCATTACTTACCTAGGCTACTGATGTCCTGTCGCCCACGAGCGCCACTTGTGATGACGTACGCAATCAATCAATTCGAGAGAGCGGAGTTGCAAGATGGGCTGGCCTCTCGTGTGGGCACTCGCTACGCTGTGTGGAGATTAATTTGATTCGCTAGCGCTAGCGTCAATTGAGTGCAATATGAGCCGTAAGCCTGCCGTTTGGATTGCGTAACGGTCACCTTCATCTTGACGGACTGTCTTCCAATTTTTTAACTTCTCTTTATCTGCGCGCGCATCCGGCAATTTCCTCTTCCATCCTGCCCGCGAATCTTCCCTTCCTAGTCTGCCGCGCCGGCCTCGCACGACATACGCATCCATGGAAGACCCGGCACGATGGGGCCCCGACCGCGTCGTGGCGAAGCTTCGTAAAGCGTGCGAACTGCCGGACGCTGTCGAGGCCGCCTGTCGAGGCCGCCATTCACAAGCAAAAAATTGGTAGCTTCTCGCTGCTTCAAGTCACCAGCCAAGAACGACAGAACATGCTCTTCTCGGCTCTTGGGGTCTAGGATTTCCCCCAGAAGATGATTCTGCTCGACTTTCTCGACAAGCTGCGCGCCTCGCATACGGAATCCTCCCAGCAGCTCGCCACCAGTCCCAAACGCGATCAAGGCTTCCAGCAAGCTCCCAGTACGAAGCGGCGCCGAATGCAGCCCATGGTCGTCTCCTCCCAGCTAGCTGATCCTCTACTTCCCCAATCTACACCTTCTGGCCTGTGGTTTCGAAGAGACGGCCTGCAAGCCATTGACATTTTGACTCCCGGCTCAAATCCCGCTGTCGACGGCGGCGATCGCCGCATCAACACCCGAACCTGCGGCCCCGGCTACAGGGGACATCAGCGTCAAGTCAGCCGCTTTCTCACACGATCTTTCTTGTCCACCGCAGGCGAACCTCGCCGATCCAAGCTCAAACCCGACCAGCTAACACCGCCGAACCACCCGCTACACGATCCGGTCCTCCCTCCACCTGGCGAATCCGATAACGAATACGACTCGGAGACGTGGGCCGAGCTACAAGAAGATGTTGTTGACGATGAGGCGCAAAGCCAGCACGACAGTGTTCAGCAGTATCTCACTGCCGACGAGGCGCGAGACGTGCTTTCCCAGGCGGTGGAGCGGTTCGGAGACGATTGGGCTCGGCGCAAGTCTCGGCAACTGGAGTACGACGCGCCCCGTATTTGGACGGAACTGCACACTGAGACCAGCGCCGAGACCGCCCGCAATCTCAAACAACGGCTGGCAGAACTTGATCAACGAATCGACCGCCTGCGCCGCCAGCTTCTTTCTCCCCCCAACGAATGGCGCACAGTTGTCGAGCTGGTCGAAGCTGCCGCCGCTATTAAGCCCTCGGCGGAAGATCGGGCCCTCGTCTTTTGGACGATACGCCTGGCCGCCCAGGTCAGTCCGCCCGGGCGCCCGTCGCTAAGTCGGCGCCGCAAGCCTAAGGCCTCACGAGCAGCCCAGCGTGATGTCGACAGCGAGGATCTGGATAGCGACTCGGAGTTCAGTTTCGAAGACCTAGAGCCCGATCATGGTCCCGAGGCCGGTAGTGCCTTGCCAGGTACGTCCGCCGCCTTTCTGCTCGCGTTCTTTCACTGAATTTCTCCAGATTATTCTAAAACATCCGCCCCGCGCGCCTGTTCTTCTTGTCCTGATGTTATAGACCTAACACAAGATGGTACTGGCAATCCCATATACTTCCTCTTTAACTTGGCTAACGTTTCTGTTAGACTCCAATACGTCAGACTCTGATAACGAAACCAACTCGGACGACCAGATACCGGAGCTGCGCTTCTTCACCAAGACCCGCAACGGCTGGGCCAAAGAGGATTGGGTCGGAACCTGAGAACTTTTCGGTTGCGACCCCGCTGCCACCAAGATCCGCGTCGCCGGCTTCCTCACCCCCGTGAACCATTACCAAGCCATGAGCGCTTTTATTTTCCTTGCGCAGCAGGTGCGCCGGGGTGTGGCCGGGGCGCTGCTGGCGGACGAGATGGGCCTCGGGAAGACCCTGATAATGCTGCTGGTGTTGACGGTCCGACGCTACCTAATCGAGATGGTCGACGATGTGCCAGTCCATTGCGAGGCACATCTGCCCCGGAACCATCCACCGGGCGCCAAGTGTCCCAGTCGAGGAGGCAAGTATGGCGATTTGCAGTGCCCCTGCGAGCGGGGCGGGTGGGCCTCCAAGATTGCCCGTAAGCTCTGCGACCTCCCCACTGTCGTCTTTATGCCGCCCCGCCTCGACGGCTGGATCGCGCAGGTTAAGACCCATATCGACTTCCGCCCCACCAGCCCCGCCAGGTACCTGGCCTTCAAGGTGAACCACGAGGAGTGGTGCCGGGCCCAGAGCAGGATGCCCGAGAACAAGCGCTTTTTGTGCGACATGGACGAGCTGCCCAACGCCCCGACTCACCCCAAGGATCCCTCTCGCCTTACGCAATACTACAGCGGCAGCTTGGAGCGCTACTTCACTAGCTGCTTCATCCAAGGTGACGGCCGCTTCCATGACAAATTCGCAGCCGGCTTCGTGGTTATGGACGAAGCACACGAATACAAGGGCCTCACCTCTCGCTCTTCAAGTTTCTTGGTGATATAGTGGAGCGCGTTGCCGTCCCCGTCTACCTCTGTCTCGTGTCGGGCTCCCTTCAAGCTCTCGGTCCGGGGACCTGGAGATGGGCCGTCGAACACTTCACCGAGACGGCCAAGGCGGGAGGCTGGACCCATTACGAGCCGGTCGTGGCTACATGGGGCAAGTTCTCGGCGGACGAGAAGTACATAATCGAGAGAATGGGGCCCGACATCGATGACGTCACCAGGAAAGAGGTCCTCGCCCGATGGAAGCGCCACCGTCTGCTGTGGAAAAGCTTGGTGGAACAGATTATCATCCGCCGAACCCCCGAGACCCGCGACCATTCTGGCAGAGCCATCGTCCGCTACGACCCACCCGTCGTACAGACGTATCCACGCCCGATGCCTAACCACGGCGACACCTGGACTGCCTTCCGCGCCCTCGCGGCATCCGTGCAGAGTTGGCTCCAGCGCGAGCTCAAGGCCAGGCTGGCGCAGCACCAGCTCGACGGCAAAGGCACGCAGCCCACTAAGGCATCGGTGGAAGAGGAGCTCCTTTGGGGCACCGCGCCAGCCGGCGCCAAGGGCGCCAAGTGCTATAACGTCATCAGTCGCGCGTCGATGTTCCCCGCCTTGGCCCTGCTGTGGCAGCGCGGCCGCATCGACGCCGTGCACCTCAAGGCGGATTACATTAACCGCCTCGCCAAGGCCGCCACCACCATTCTCGCCTCAACTGACTACGCCCGCGGCGCCGCCCGCCACGTCTTTGAAGAGTCACCCTTCTGGGCGGACCGCGACCTCTTGCGCCGCGATTCGCCCAAGTACCACCGGCTTCACAACCGCGTCAAAGAAATGGTTGCGTACAAACATGAGCATATGATTGTTTTCGCTTTGCACCCGGCCAGTTGTTTTCGTCGCCATGATACTCCTTCTGGAGGACTTCCCCTAAGCTCGAAGTAATGTACGTCCATGCGCAGGTCCCGCTCCTCGGCTCGCGCGGTGCCGAAGGCCACTCCCGGAACGCCATGGTGCAGAGGCTGGACTCCCGGGATTGCCCCAAGGTCCTTCCTGTCGACATTCGATATTTCCTCAGCCGGCCTCAACCTGCAGGCGGCCAACTAGCTCACTATGGTAGAAGAGCCGAACCGCAGCGCCGACAAGGAACAGGCTCCGGCCCGGGTGCACCGCTACGGCCAGACGCGCCAGACGAACATCGAAGCCCTGCAGGACAAGCGGTACTTGGCGGAGCAGTACCTGGTGCACAAGAATGCCAACCGCCGGCAGATGGGAGAGGGCGTCGACTGGTCCATGTACGAGAAATCTGGTTGAGTGTGTCCTGAATAGGCTGTCGGCAGGCAAGTCGCACACGTGGAAGATTCGTTTGCTCTGGATGATACATTTGCAGCGCGATTTGACCACTATTGCTGTGGAATATGCTACCGCGGCCTGATTCTCTGTTTGCTAGGAGGATTCTCTAGTTATGGATGTTTTGTGTATTCGACGCAAAATGTGCACTGAAGATATAATAATGAATTGATTGCTTAATAAAGATTGCTAATCTTCTCTACCTCCTATTTCGCATCGTGGTCAAGTAAGCAGGCGGCATTGCAGATACTATAGTCGTACTTGGAACACACATCGTGGACAGCGAGATAAGCATTCCGCCAAAGCAAAATACCATGAGAGATGAATGCATTCCATCTTCTTATCTTAGTTTCCGTCTCTCTGCTGGTCCTCCCTGGTGCCTTTACTTCGGCTCTGCCCCAGCTGCGCGCTTTGCCTCTTCATCCTCCTCAAGCAGACACCAGACACACTGCGCGTGCATTTCGACGGCGCTTGTCTGCAAGTACATGGCGATGGCCATGTCCGCGTCCCTCATTGTATTCCACTCCTTGACCAGCCAGTCCATTGCTCGAACACTCAATTCAACTTCCACCTTATAATCTTCGCCAACCCAGGCCTTGTAGTTGTCTGGACCTCCCTGGCCGGGCACCCACCACGACGAGCTGCCGATCTTGATCTCGCGGAGCACGCCGTGCAACCCGCTGTGCTGTAGTGTCTTGTGGATTCGTCCCATGGTACGGTTCTGCTCCGAGAGCCCCAGTAACAGATCGGTCTGCACGGCACTGAGTGTTTGGGTCGGTGTGCTGTACTTGGGGTCGTTGCCCAGCCTCCACACGCTGTTCCGGAAATCCAGGGCGCTGGCTAGGAAGCGGGACTTGGTGGACTCGATATTCAGCACACCGTCTGCACGGACTTGGCCGCCATGGGAGTATCTCTCGGCACCCCAGGCAGCGTTCATGGTTCGGGACAGGTGATTGGGGTCTTGGGTATTCGAGCCGGGCGAAACAGTCTTCATGATAGAAGTGAGGTCGTTTCCCCAATCGGCAAGCATGTAGAGTGCTTCCTAGACAGCCTCCTCATTACAGTTGCCAACGGAAAGCTCCACTGTACCGGCGCATGGCTTCTGGCAACCAGGTGTGCTGCAGGGCATGGTGCTCCGGAGGTGAAAGAAGGAGCAATGCGGGAAGGCGCCGTCGTACAAGATGGCCTCAGGCGGGTTGATCGGACGCTGCATCCTGTTGATGGTTGGCGAGTGCATCAGAATATTGCCAAGTTGATGGAAGAGGGATAATATGGTTGGCATACCTGGTGGTAGTTGTTCCGTTAAATGGTACTGTATCCGTAGTCCTCAGAGTAATGCTCCAAAAGCGAAGAGGAAAGGTGAAGCGGGATAGAATTGGGAGCTGTGTATCGTCCAACATGTCGCTGTACTATGCTCAGGCTCATCCCACCCGCGTACGCGTATCTACAGTGGTGTTAAGGAGTGGAGGTAGCGGGGTAGCGGGGTAGCGGGGTAGCGGGGTAGCTCAACTATTCCACAGATGCTGATTAGCGAAGCCCTATTTTCCGCCCACGTTGACGTCCCCGCAACGCAGCTAATCCGCCTACAAGCTATGTACAAGGAATGTACATAGAAATGCTCAATCCCCGCTGCACATCCTTCCAACTAGAGATATAAGCAAACCCTTGTCTAGGATCCTTGTTGCAGACGAGTATAGGTATGTACGTCTAGCTGCGACGACTACAACTGCTGCGACTGACCTCGAATCAATACATTGAGCTCTTCATTGGCTACCCCGCCATCTATCCATTTGATCATCACTCAATTTGGTTCGGATTTTACACATAGCGAAACGACAAACTCCAAATATATTTGCAAGTACTCTATGATGCGGGCGGGGACGCTGGTTCAAGGCCACTCTCGCTTGCGGTCGGAGACTGCCCCGAATCACTCATTGTAGCCCACGAGTTGAATTTGTTGGATTTGCAGTCTTGCCGGAGTGTCTGACAATATTGTTTAGCCTTGGGAAGGCTAGTAAAATGGAAAGAGAAGAGAAATGTATATAGTGTCACTGAGTCGTTAGAGCGAAAGAATGATGAATAGTGGCAGATGCTACGCGTTGGGTTAAAGTGCGAGAAGCGGACGGGCACACAATATATATGTCCTCTTGGTTCGCACTGTCCGCCGGAATGCTCAATGGAGAACAGCAACTGACGTGAGCACTGTATTCCGAATGGCAGCACATTACACGGATCCTACATGAAAAGCTCTCTCTCGGCTCACCCGGAGACGCTGCTTTAAGGGTGAGCTCGAGGGTGAGCGGGGTGAGGTCCAGGGTGATCCGGGTGAGGCAAGAAAGCAGCCTGGGGAGAGCCAGAATTCTCGTTTGTGCAAGGGTCAAATAGGCTGCCCCCGAGACTGCCCGAATATTTAAATAGGGCCATATTTCGTAGCTCCGTCTTTCGTTCCATTATTTCTTTTCTTGTGAATTACCTACCTACCTCTCTGACAACGTTCTTTTCTTGTCTGCCATCACAATCATCGTCCCCGTCCGATATTTGGACATGTCTCCCCTCAATCAAGGTCAGAAGCCCGACGCAATTGCTAGGGCTGTCCAAAGCGGCTACCAACCCTTTCAGCATATCGTTACAGACTCGATAAGAGGTCTGAATAAATACAAGCTAGCTGTCCATAGCAATCAAGACCGTGTGCTGAGCAATTACATTACGTAGGTCATGCGCCCACTTTGCATCCGTCTACCTCACAGGCTTACATTTAGATAGATGGCGGATGAAGGTTGATCAGACCACTCAAGGACACTCAGAAGCTTTTGTTCGTGCCACGTTTTTGGGAGAACAATGCGAGTTCCCACCTCTTGCGGAGCTTAAAGATTTCCTCCGATTTTACATTCACCAAAGCCAAGGCCGAATCACCAAGAACGGGCTTCCCACGCTCGACACCATGAAGATTGTGGCAGAATGGTTTTTTGCCGGCTTCACAAGGCATACCACGGTGGTAGTTCCTCAAGAAGACAGATCCGAAGTTTACACGGTAAGGCATATCAGATAGAGCTATGGCTCGTGGGCGCTAACATCCTACAGTGGCTTAGGATAGTCGTCTGCGAAGAAGAACGGTTGATCGAGAACGTTCACGTTCAGAAGTTCAATTTCACAAAGAAAGAACTTGATCGGGTCATGAGAGGCTTGTTAACTCGCCCCGACCTCAAATACATGCATGAAAGAACCCGGATTCAAATTGCGTACATCATCCCGACGTACTGTTGGTCAGGAGCCCGACTTGGCGCATTTTTCACAGGCGGGCTTTGTTAGCGGGTCAGTATGCATACCAGGATTCTTCTATGGCTCTTTTGTGGCTTCGGTTCTGATTCCGCCTTTAGGATATTCATGTGGACATTATGCGATTTGATAACGGAGAAATTAAGCCAGCCTACCGGCTTGACCAACGATGGGTCAAAAACAACCGGGACCCTGAGAATGTTGTGTAAGTCTCATCCGGACTAAAACAAACAAGCACAAGTGGAACGCTAACAGGAGAAGATTTGGCATATCTGGAGAAGGAGACACAACTCTCCTCTATAATGAGATCACATTCTTGCTAGTGATGGCACTGGCTGATGGCGTGGTGGAGAACATCAACTCCTGGAACGACATCCATCAAATCACCATCCCCAAAGGCAAAACGCATGTTTCTTTGAAATGGAAAGATGCCGCACTCATGCTCCCAGTCCTTCGGCACGTCCTGAAAGACGGAACCATCGGCGCCCCACAGTACTTCGGGTTCTTATTTTTGACATCAGACAGGCGGACGCTGAACCTGGATTTTACTGTACTGTATGTATATTAGCGTACTTTGGAGGCAGTAAAGCTAAACCTATACAGGAGACGTATCTGCTCTTATAGACCGACCTATGTCTGGCCCTACTATCGCAGTAGTTAATTTATATGCTTTAAAGCTATAAAACTAGAACCAGTCCATCCGATGTCGAGATATATACAGGCGGATACAGTACTGTATAGGCGAACGAGCTCGAGTGGTTTATGGCAGCAGCATACGTCCACCTCTTTTTTCTTTAATAGATGTAATAGTGCGAGGCCACGAAACCGGCTCCGGGAGTAATTATTATCGCTTAGAAATAGAAACAGCCTTAGAGGCCTGTTTTTGACCTTAGATATATAAGAAGTAGTTTATTAAATAATTTTAAACTCACGGCGAATCGAACCGCTATATTAAAATAATACGTAGGGGAGGATATACTTTTTAAGGTTATTCTATATCCTTAATAATTAATTAATACGAGATCGGGTTTTATATCTAGATATAATAACTAAGCCTATAGCTAAGCTGCCTAAGCTTACGAGGGAATTACTTAAGCTCGTAACGGAGCTACCTAACCGTGACGGAGCTGCTTAAGCTCGTAATAAAACTGCCTAAGCTACTTAAATTACCGATTATTAAAATATTTTTATTTATTATAAATAAAATTAGCCTTTTAAATATAGCCTTTAAGCTTTATATATTTTAAAAATCCGATAAATAACTAAATTATAATCTTCGAGGGCCTTATAATAATACTCAATTTTTTAAAAATTTAATACATAGGAAAAAATATTAAATAGCGATAGCAAAGAAACATAATAAAGAAACGATAAGTTTTCGTAAGAAAGACTTAAGCTGCCGTAATTAATACCTAGAGACTTTTAATTTACTCTAATTTCCTGAACGGGTAATTACTAGATATAATCGATTTCTACGGTCGTCAACCATTGCCACTAGCCCATTTAATAACCATAGATACTTCATCCGGTGATATAGACTACTCAGCATATATTAAACTTTCTAGGGCCATATTATAACTGCCCAAAGCTGTGACTTTACTACCTCACCCTGTAATAGTTTCTTAGTAATACTAGGCCATCTTTTACACTTCTAGATCCACGCATCGAACCGCAATATATACGAGTTTAATTATCGGCGCCACTTAACCTGTTAGTCTTTATCTAGAATAAAAGGGCTCGCTATTTTAAGCTCGTTATTTCTATTATAGCTGTTATTAGTATCGTAAGTATCGTTAATAGTTCTACCGGCCGAAATAGCCGGGGTATAAACATGCCGATTTTATTATAACCTAGTTAATATAATAATAAAAAAGTAACCTTTTCGTAAATTAAAATTAAAACTATTATAAATTAATCCGCTACTATATTTATATAATAAAGTAAATATAAAATATAAATTTATTAATTTATATAACGATTAAAGTATTTTAAATTTTTATAAATAACGCTAAATATATTTATTATCCCTGTTATGTTTACTAAGTGCGAGCGCTTATTTTTAGCCGTTAAAAAGCTTTTTAATTCGTTACGTAATAGCTTAAATATCGTTATTATTAATATATATATAGTATTACGGTCTTAATTACGGGCGGATATTTTATATAACGAAAAGATTAATTAAATAATTATTTCGGTAACTAAACGCGTAAAACAGGATACTTTAAAACAGCTAGTATACGGTAATTAAGTCGCACGAATTACGTAATAAATAGCGGAAAAGGAACCGCGGCCCGGATTACGTAATAGGGGTAATAAAGAAGTTAACGATACCCTTAAATAGCTTTATTTTCGCACACCTAATCCACCTAGTGTACCCTTAATTTATATTAAATACACGTATACTCACCTAGCTTCGAATTTTATTAGTTAAAATTAACTAAATTCACCTTAAACCCTTGGTGTACGTTAGTGTGATTGTTTTCACCCTTAAGCAGTTTATTATATAAATTTATTATACTTTATAATATTTTTTAATATATTAACGAAATTAATATAAAAAAATTCAAAATTATATATTTTATATTTTAATAATCCTTAATATAAACGCTCTTTTATTCTTTTCTTAATATATTTAAAATATATATAATATAATTTAAATAGTTTTATATCATTAAATATTTTTATTATTTCTTATAAAATCTCTTTATTTAAATAATTTAACCGTTCGTATTAAATTTATAAATTAAAATTAATAAAATAAAAACATAAAATTATATTAAAAACTATAAATTCGTATTTTTTATTTAATTAATTAATTAAATATAAACTATTTTTAAAAATAATAAAAATAAAAATTAATATACTTTTAACCCTTAATACTTTATAAAAAAAAGAATTTTATTTCTTTTTTTATTAATTAAAATATAAAAATTAAATTATACCTTAAATTTAAAAAATATATAACGTTTTAAAAGATTACTTAATTTTTTTTTTTAATAAATTAATAATTAAATCTTTAAATTATTTAAATATAACGGTGTGAAGGCGTACGTCGCGCTGAGACACTTTCTCGGGCGCGTTGCTAACCACGTGAAGGCGCTAAAGGTAATCGTCGAAGACGCGGCGAGGCACCAAAACATCTTTGACGCCGGAGTCTCTTCCATCTAGACCGTCAGCCCCGTCGCCAGCGTCCCACGGCCTAAGGCCGACGGCCTCACTACCCCGTCGAGCATCTTAAAGAGGATGGTTTACTAAGATAACCCTAAATTAAAGAGGTACTAAGAGGGACTAGAGTTCCTGGACTAAAGGCTTTAAATCGGCGAGTATATTATTAAAAGCTATAAGTAAAAGGACTTCCGCCCTTATATCCATTACGAAATATAAATCCTAGAGCATTTCTACGAGAATAATTTACGATTTATTTTTAATAACCGGTTAATCGCTTATAGTAAGCCTGCCTGTTACTGCTACTCTCTTTATTTTAAAGCCCACCCGGCCGATCCCGAGGAGCCTCGATCCCACTAGAAGATTTAGCCGAATTGGGGGCCCCCACGAGTCCCGGATAATCCAGACGGTCGGCACGATAATATAAAATATAGACACCAGCTGCAAATACTAAACAAAATAATCGAATCGATCAAAAAGGAGGCCCTTAACCAGATTAAAAAGAAAGTGATCAACATAGGCTATCATCCCGACTCGACGACTGGCATAACTCCTTCGGTCCTCTCAGACAGGCCTCTTGAAGAGCGGATGGAGAGCCTCAACATAGGTAAGTTGTCGGTTAAAATACGCCTGGCGGGCCTTCTCTGTATCTGACCATGATATAGGAGCCCCACGGACAACTGAAGAGGTTGCCGACTCGGACTCTTCCGACTCCATCCGAAGCATCAGTAGCAACAGCGCGCATTCGGCTCAGCAGATTAGTGCTACTGACACAACTCTGGAGGCAGACAGAGATCACATGCCATTGGCATCTCCTGCTACTAGTGACCCAGCCACAACAGACGATGCTGCTGTTCAGGAAGATACTGATCACAGCCTGCGCGTCAAAGTTGACCCAACAGTTGATTCAGAGGATGAGGATCCGGAGCCTCAGGGTGGAGCGGTGTTGTGAAACGCTTCAGACAATACCAAGGGGACCCGAGGGTGTTATGTGGGACTTTACCAGACGTCTGCTTATTTTGAAGGACAGACAGGAAAAGGGTATCAGGGTTTCTATGTTATCTGTTGGAGTACCGAACTATCGACCCACACACAATACACCGATGCAGTGTGTATATATGGATGGACTGCTCCCTCCTGTATCTAGAGCTTAGTTCTCCTAGCAATATACCTACTCCTACACCTACAGTTCGACATTCCCATATAATCTCGCCTTTTGGCATCCGGTAACTGCGATATTTTACGTCAGCGCTATGTTCATGACAGTCACTTCCATATGGAGCACAAAATATAACCATTCCTGACCAAGCGATGTTCCTTCCACATAATGGGTCTCTGATAACTACAGCGAAATGAGCTGATCGCTAAAATTATTTTGTGAAGTAAATTTGATGGATTACAACATGCGATGGCGTCTATGCGTAGTACAATAGAACCAAAACCCCAATTAAAGCAGCAGAAATAGCAAAGTTGGGATGCCAAACGAAGCCAGGAAAGTCTGCCAGCATGGCTTGAGCACCTTGCCGACGCCGCTTTCGTCATCTCCGTTGCTTCCTCCTCACCGAGTCATAAGCCCGAGGCCTGGAAGAACACATCGAGTCGGGACACGCCACCGCAGGTCTCATCTTTTTTCCCAGTGCAGGGCGTATTGCTGAGACGTTACGAAAAAGTTAGCTTATGAACCTCTTCAAGTTTTGGAGAGAAGAAGTAAAAAGGGGGTGGGGGCGGACAGGTGATAGAGGGTGGACGTTGATATGGGACCGAACAGGAAAGGAAAGAAACAAGAAAGTCAAACGAAATCAGAAAAGGCTGTCACTAACCATGCAGAAGCGCCGTCCGAGGCGAGCTGCCCATTCTGCCGGATCTCGTTGTCGCACCAGCACTCGCGCCCGTTCTCGAGCCCGGCGTAGACGTAGCCGGCGCGGCCGCAGTCCTCGATGCAGCCGGCGCGGGTGTTGTTGCGGTCCTGGCCGCCGGGGACGGGCAGCTCGTGGGGCAGGATGCGGCCGACCTCCTCGCCGTAGCAGCCGAGGTAGACCCAGGTCGGGGCCGTCTCGGCGGTCCAGCGGTACAGGTAGACGAGGGCGGGGCCGCCGCAGGCCTGATCGCTGTCGCCCGTGCAGCGCGTGCTGCACGCCTCCTCGGCCGCCGGCGCGTTCTTGTCGTCGTCCTGGATCGCGTCGCCGCACCAGCACTCCCGCCCGTTCTCCACCCCCGCGTAGCTGTAGCCCCGGTCGCGGCACGTGCTCTGGCACCGCCCCGGCGTCAGCGTCTGGTCGTTGGTCTCGGCCAGCTCCGCCAGCGTGCGCTTGGCTGCCGGCCAGAGGTCCCTGTAGCAGCCGACGGCTTGCCAGGTGGGCACGGCGGTGGCGGTGGAGCCAGGCCGCTGGGTGGTCGTGGAAGTGGCAGTTGCCGTAGCGGAAGGCGGATGGTTCGAGGTGGTCCTGGTGGTGGATGGGGGAGGCAGGTTCCAGTCGAGCTGGGCACCGAAGATGTTGAAGACGTCTGACCCGCCACAGATCTGGGACTGGTTACCGGCGCAGGGAATGTTGCAATCCTGCTGGTCGTTGGTCCAGTCGTTGTTGACGTACGTGCCGCACCAGCACTCGGTGCCGGCCTTGACGCCGGCGAATTCGAAGTCGTCGTCAAAGCAAGCCTCCTTACACTTGTCCACGGTAAGGCCGTCGCCGCCAGCCTTGGTCGAACGGGTGCTCAGGGTATTGCTGTCGACGTAGCAGCCGAGCGAGTTCCATCCCAGCAGCGTCGGCTTGGCCGGCGTCGTGGTGCTGGTGGGGGTAGGCTTAACAGTAGGCGAGCTGCTGCTCGACGAGGGGGCTCCTCCTCGCTCTTGACGCGCACGCAGTATGACAGCTCCTGCCAGTTGCCGCAGTCCTCGGTAACGGTCGGGTTCCAGCGCGAGAAGTCGGCTGGGCTGATGGCCCACATCCAGTCGCGCACCTCGTGGCAGGTGAGACCCTCGTAGTTGTCGTACCAGTAGGAGCATGTCTTGATCGTGTTGGGGTTGTACAGCCCGCGCGGGATCGTATCGCGCTTGCTGAGCAGGTGGCGCTGATGGGCCATAGAGGCGAGAGCCTGTTGGGGCAACGCCGCGAGCGCGACGGCCGACAGTGAGATCGAATAGGCCCTCATGTTCGACGACTTGCGAATCGGAAAAATAGGCAAGGGACAGAGCAAAGTGAGTGTGGTGGTGAGGTGGGCGGTAAGCGCGAGGGGCGAAATAGCCCGGTGCCTGGCCAGGGCGAAGTAGATAAGGCTCTGCGAGAGAAGTCACGATATTTGCCTAAAGATACCGAGCCTCCCATTCGGACCGCCCCGTTTTTCTCTTTACTCAAATTTGGTGTAATTCAATGGCACATGCAAAACGGTGCGGCTCCAAAACTCCGAATAGTTCCTAAAAGCGGCGATGTCAATGGTATCCAACTCTGCGGTCTAGATCGCATGGTGGGCGGAAAGGGAAGGTGAAGCGCACCCGGCCATAGAGCCCACAAAGCTCGCGATAGCAGAACAGTCGGTTTCTCTCGGCTTGCCGGCGAAATAGAGAGAAAGTCTCCACCGCGTATCGCCGGGATGCTGAGTGAAGCCTAGAGAAGGTGTACCACGTGCAGCCTCCAGGTGGTTGCCAAGACGCCGCGCTAGACTGCACTTAAGCGATGTCGCCTAACTTGGCCATAAGCTTAAATGAGCTTGATCGCTAGTGCGCGGGTCGGTAGACATCTGGGGCGCGGGTACTATGTGATTGTCAGGGTCCATATGCAACTATCCGAGTCTTGGGTTTTGCATCTCCACGCCCTAGGCCCCGGCCCGAACCGCCCCACCCGGCGAACAGGCCAGATTGGGGCAAGGATCCGGCCGGGTGGCACCTCGGAGGATCTTTGATAACAGCCGGAGGATCTTTGATAGCAGTCGGAAGATCTCTGACAGCAGCCCTTTGGAGCATCATCCAGGCACACCGCGCGGTACAGGGTTGCCGCACGTGAGGTCTCGGAAATCCATGCCGCAAAGGGACGCTCCACGCCGGACACCAGACCATGCCCCTGACAGCTACATCTTTCTTTGTCATGCAGGTCGGTGTGCTTTGCCGCATTATGATATAGGCGAGCTCCAAATCCGGCAGGCGCATGCGATGGTTATGCCGGCTATCCGTTGGAGGAGTGCCTTTTCAGTTCACATGTGAAGTGCCCCGTCAGAGCGGAGACGGTGGAGGAGCATTCAACATTACCGGAAGCGAATCAAATTTCTTTCAACTATGCAACGTTTGAGACTATTGGAGAACCACGAATTGAGGGTAAACCGAAGTGTAGGTTTGTCAAATTCCAAGGCAAAGGACTTCGTAATTGTGTACGTTCAGGCGGTATGCAAAAGACTTCAATCAACTTTACATCTGATATATACAGTTCTGTGTTGGAATAGGCCCCAATCCCCTCGCCTATGTATTATACTATAGTGAAACATTTCGATTCAAAGGCTTTCGTAGTTGAAAAAAAAAAAAGAAAAAAGGCCAGCCACAGTACATATCCCAGCCGTGCCACCGCCGTGGCTCAGGTGCCACAGGAAGCATCCTTGATTTTGTTATTGGCCATCTCGAAGCTCTGCATGACGACGATGTGTTCTTTGGCATGCTTGTCGTTAGCGTAGAAATCGTCGTACACCCTTTGCATCTTGCCCTCAAAGTCGTCGATTTTGTCCTTGTTCGCGTCAATGGTCTCCTGGCGCATGAATTCGTAGCTGTCCACCTGGCGTTCGACGTCCCCGGCCTTCACATACTGCTTGAACCCTGTCTTCTCGGACTTGATGTCGATTTCCGGGATGTCGCGCTTGAGGCGCTCAATCAAGTAGTAGGAGTGGTCGACGTAGCGGGTCCGACTGACCTGGTCGAGGGCCTTTGTGACGCCCTCGAAGCGGGCCTTGTTGGCCTCGTAGTCGGCTGCGCTCAGGCTTTTCTTGGTCCTGGTGACGACATCGGCGACGTCCTCGATCATCTTGTTAAACTCGGTCCCGTCCTTTATCACCCGCCACGCTGGGTATCTGTTCTGGTCCATTTTGAGGTCGTTGATCCGCTTGGCCGTCTCGTCTACAGGCGGCGTAGGGTTATTCTGCGCGCCCTTGCCGCCGGGAACGGGCAACTGCGTGAACCACTTGGACTTGTCAATGTGGGACATGAACTCCCTGAGGTTGCAGAGGCGCTTGGTCTCTACCATATCCTTCTTCACGGGGTCGTATATTCTGTCGGTCCCGACGCACGGGATATACTTGGGTGGCGGCTCCTTCTTGGGATCCTCCGACTTGGGGTCCTTGCAGCCGCCCTTTTCATCGTCTATCACCTCGGCGCACTTGATTCCGATGACGCGCTGGTCCTCGGGGTTGAGCTGGTCGATCCCATAGGCGTAGAACAGGAACACCTTCTCGTACGCAACCCGGACGCCTCTACCGGCAACACCGGCTATCGTAAAAGCTACGAGGAGGGAGAGGGATAGTCTCATGATGGCAGGGAAAAGTAATGAATGTGTAGGCGTCGGCAGGAATGAGTGACTTGGAGGAAACGAGTGTGTGTATTGAAAGGAAATCTCAAGTAGCTTGGACGACGAGGAGGCTGGCTGTCCTCGATATGTATAGACAATAGTATTCTCATAAGACTACAGTCCTGGCCCTCCTGGATATACGGAGGCGCTGGATGGGCTGGATGCTGTATCTAATCTGCGACGACGGCGGAAGACCAATCCGGAAACGGCCCGCCGCGAAATCTCATCAACCCCTGGTCGTGTTGGTAGTTATCCCATGCCGCCTTACGTGATGTGACGGTGGGGAGATGTGACCATGTCAGACAGGGATATTAAGCGAAAGAAAATAGTACCCCGGTAATACATGGTGAGCAGCTGGGGTTGGGAGTCAGCAAATGGTAAGTTGCGCCATAGTTCATGGGGTTAATGGCTTGGTCCTGGTCCATTAAGAGCTAGATCTCTCGTATCTCCGGGCCCCAGAACCGACTCCGCAGCGGTCATAGCGCCGGGTTGACGGGACGGACATTTGCATCCCCTCACATGGCGCCATCCCAACCGAAACCGACCAGGCGTGTCCAGTTCATCGTCTGTATCCGATACCTCATGATCCGATTCGTACAAGTCAGGGTGCTCAGCCCAGAGTTTCCTGCGTTGTTCGCGCTCCACGTGCAGATAGTTGTGCCGAGTGATCTCCGGGACCTCCACGTCGGGAGGACCGAGGATCCGGACATCGAAGGGCTTAGGGTCATCTCGAAAATAGTAGGTCTCCATCAGGGTGTCCCAGCCGCTCCACCACTCGTTGTCGCCGGGGCCTGACTCCTGGTGGATGATGGTGACCAGCTTGAGGGCGGACATCGTTCTCAGATGCAGGGAGTGATTGCGGGTGAAGGACTCCGAATCCCGGCCGCCGACGGCCAGCCACTGGATCTGAGGCGCCTCGCGCGGATATTTGTCCAGGTCGTATTGGTAGAGGTGAACGGTATCCACCGTAAAGTTCACATACTGGTATTGGCCCGACTTGGGATCCACGAAGGCCTTGATGTAGTAGCCATGCGCCAGGAGAAACGAGCGCGCCTCGCGACAAGCCTCCAGGAGAGGCGGTGGTGGGCCCCGCTTCTGACCCGTCCAACTATCTCCAACCACAACCGCCCGGGGTGTTAGAGCCATGGCCCAGATGCTCTGGCGCAGCTCCAAGGGCAGCCGGGGGAAGGGGTGAAAAGTGGACATGTTGGAGGACTTGAGCTTAGGCAGATGCGGCACAGCCAAATTGCATCGAACGAGATGGGTGGACAGACGAGCAAGGAAAAAAACAATGTGAGGAGGATGAGTGCCAGCGGTTGAGAATGGACAGTCTTGGTCGGTAATAAATTCATGGTTTGGGCGGGCCCGCTGCACGGGTAAGCAGCTGTTTTGGGACAGCCAGATAACCGTGCGGGCTGGCTGTCCAAATTAAACGGCCATCTCGGTTCTATTTCGATTTGAACAACCACTGGACCCTGCACGCAGCGGCTCCAAGGCAGGACTATGGCCTTGGCGAGACCAACATCTAGGCGCCCAAGAGGGTCTTCGTGGCCCCTGCCCCTGCACATTCCTTGTCAATCTGGTATCGCGATTAATGAATATCACTGTAAGCACCACCATTCAACAAGCGGTCGGCCAAATGTCTACAACGCCGGCTAAGTACGTGTAAGTACTTAGGTACCCTCTGAGATGCCTAATTGTGGTGTGATACCTAGAGCGACGGCCAGTGGCCAGAAGCTACTTAAGTATACTATTGCAAAGCCTCGCCATCTCCTGGGCTCCTCGAAATCAGGTCGTCGCTCACTCATTGCCGACTTTTCGTTTGTGTTGGTATCTCACCGCGCTCGCTTCTGGGGCGCTGCCCACTCTTTTCACCATGTTGCTTCCCTCTTTCTGCACTTGCCTGCTCGCAATCCCTCCTTTAGCAAGCGCTGGCAGTGTTTTCAACTCGAAGCCTAATAATACTTTATCTGATACATCGAGTGAGTTTTCATCCCTCAGGGCATTTCCAGATGCATAAGCTAATGGGCGTCTCAGGTCCTGTGAACGTCGCTGCCTTCGTCGATGGTTTTCTTGAAAACTGGAAGAAAGACAACCCAGAGCTCGGTTTGCCCGAGCTCGATAGTCTGGCTGCCTCAGCCAATACTGTCAAAAACGCTCTGCTCAACCCCCCTGACCTTTCGAAGGCCAAGAGGAACCGGGCAGCTGATGCATCGCCCCGTCTGGCTCCTCATGTGCCCTCTCACCGAGGTCGCTTCGCCAACTCGACATTGAGTGCGAATGCGACACTGGAGGAAGCCCGGGCCATCGTCCGCCGGGCTCAGAAGGAAGCCAGCCTCCGCAACCGCGAGCGCTTCCAGAACCCGCGGCTGAACACCTACTACGACCACCATGAGAACCCCTCCGGGCTCGCAAGGCCGACCTCGCCACCTTCCAGGTCAACGAGACGGTGGCCATGGCCGCAGCCCTCGTAGCAGAGGCTGATTATGCCAACGCGGAGCCGGTCACCTACCCGACGCTGACGCCAGAAATGGCGCAGCTGCGAAGCCAATTGCGCGGTTCTCCGATGGAAAGCCCTAGCAACTTGACCAAGAGATCAAAGCAGTCATGGTGGATGGAGGAAATCGAACACCTTGGGAGAGTGCCATACGGCGGCTCCGAGAACGATGACTACAAGGTATTTCGCAACGTCAAAGACTACGGTGCCAAGGTACGTGGACACCCAGCTCGATATCTGTTGTTGCCTTTCCGACACTGACTCGGGATCGGACAGGGCGACGGCAAGACAGACGATACGGAGGCTATCAACAAGGCCCTGGGAGACCAGAACCGTTGTGGCAAGAACTGTGGCGCTTCTACTGTCAAGCCTGCCATCGTCTACTTTCCAGACGGAACCTACCTCGTCAGCTCCCCTCTCAAGAGCCACTACAACACGCAAATGATCGGCAACGTGAGTTATATATGTCCCGTTTCTGGCACCCGCACGTGGCACTGACCTCGTGATCAGGTCAACACGCGGCCTGTCCTTAAGGCTGCCAAGTCCTTCACCGGCCTGGGCGTCGTCTCCGTCGACGAATACACAGGCGGAAACGGCGGCGAGGAGCAGTGGTTCATTAACCAGGTAAGTCACTTCTTACTGGAGTGATTGTTTCTCGCTGTTGACAGTCAGCCAGAACAACTTCCTCAGACAGCTGCGCAACTTCATTGTGGACGTCCAGGATGCCGAAATGACGGATATTGCCGGAGTACACTGGCAGGTGGCACAAGCAACGAGCATACAAAATGTCGCCTTCTTCCAATCGCCAGACAAGGGAAAGGACCACATTGGAGTTTGTTAGTTGCTTTCTTATCACATGCCCTGTACGCCATTTTAGCTTCCTCATTGCTAACAAGAAGGCCACTCAGTTGCGGAAAACGGAAGCGGCGGATGGATGTCTGATCTTGACTTTTTCAATGGCGCCATCGGCATGCGATGTGAGCAATGTTCCACGCTAGCGCCTCGGATGTGGACTAACAAGGTGTATTAGGTGGCAACCAGCAGTTCACGACCAGGAACTTGGTTTTCCTGGAGTGTCGCACAGGTGTAGGTACTTCTCTCATGCTCGGTATATCTGATTTGCTGACGCGAGATCTTGTCCAGATCGATATGCTCTGGGACTGGGGCTGGACATGGAAATCCCTCCTCATGTCCACAAGCGAGTACGGCATCAAGATGGGCGGCGGTGAGGTCGGGGGCTCGCTGGTGGTCCTCGACTCCGTCTTCTACAACATGCCAACCGGTATCTACATCACGACGCCCAACGGCGGCACCTCGTCCGCCAAAACCACCATCACCATCGACAACCTGCGCGTCCAGAACGTCGGCACCACGGTGCAGCACACGTCGGCCGGCGCCGCGCTGGAAGGCGGGACGACCACGATCGAATCCTGGATTCTGGGCAAGATATACGACAAAAACACCTCGGAGGGCCGGTACCAGGCCGGTACCCGGTCCGCTGCCCCCCCACCGTCAAGGAGCTGATGGGCGAGAAGGGCTACTATGAGCGCGAGAAGCCTCAGTACGAGGACCTCGACGCCAACCACTTCATGAACGCTCGCCTTGCCGCAAAGGGTAGGTGCCCTGCCGCCAAGCTTACTCTCTTCAGAATCTCTGCTGACAATCGCAAACCCTGCCTTAGGCGATGGATCTACCGATGACACTTTCTCCCTCGGTCTGATGTTCAGCCTTGCTGCGGCTTTGGGCCGGCCACTCTATATCCCATTCGGTAGCTACATCATCACCCGCACAATCAAGGTATTCCAGAAACACACCTTGCTCTTGGGAACCTGCGAGTTAGCTGACTTCTTCCTAGATACCCAAAGGGTCGGTGGTTGTTGGCGAGTGTTGGGCTCAACTGGTAGCGAAAGGATCAGTGAGTACCAAGCAGCCAGACACAGATGCCGTGATATCCTGCTAACTCTAGAAATGCAGTACTTCTCCGATCTGCACAACCCCAAGGTCATGGTACAGGTCGGCGAGTGGAGCGAGACCGGTTCAGTCGAGATCCAAGATCTCATGCTTACAGTCGAGGGTCCTACTGCTGGTGTCATCCTCATGGAGTGGAATATGGCCCAAGAACTACAGGGCTCGGCCGCCATGTGGGGTATGTTTCCTTTGGTCTGCACCTGGCCTTTTGTCAGGCTCACTCCCGAGACGTTTAGGCTGACTGAACACCACGCAATAGATACCCACTTCCGCATCGGAGGCGCCAAGGGCTCGCACTTGACCGCGGCGGACTGCCCCAAGCTGACCGGCAGCGTGAATCCGAACTGCGTTGCCGGGTCCATGATGCTGCACCTGACCGAATCTTCCTCTGCTTACCTCGAGAACGTGTGGGCTTGGGTCGCCGACCACGACTTCGACAGTGGACCAGCGCAGACGCAGATCGATATCTACGTCGCCCGCGGTAAGTGTGGCTCCTATCGCGGGCAATCCGGAGTTAGTTGACTGACCAACTGCCGACAGGGATTCTGATCGAAAGTCGCGAGGGGCCCGTGTGGCTGTATGGCACCGCGAGCGAGCACACCCTCTTCTACCAGTACTTACTGCATGGGGCGAAGAACGTCTTCATGGGCATGATCCAGACCGAGTCTCCGTACTTTTTCCCGAACCCGATTTCACCGGGCCCTTTCACCGACGCCGTCGGGCTCTTCCCGGGACCCTGATTTCAAGGAATGCCCCGCTTCCAACCCCTTTTGCTCAACGGCTTGGGGGCTCATGGTGATCGGCTCCACCGACGTCCACATCTTCGGAGCTGGTCTGTACAACTGGTTCCAGGCATATACCCAGCCCTGTGTCGATCAACAGGACTGCCAGCAGCGAGTGGTCCGTATCAAAGACAGCGGAAACATCTGGATCTACAACCTTTATACCATTGGCACTGTCGAGATGGTCAACTACCAAGACGCCCAACCCGTTCTCGCCAAGGACAACACCAATGAAGTCGGACACCCGTTCACTTCTATCATCAACGCCTACTTGATGGCATCTGACGGAGAGTAGTGGAGTTCCTGACGTGGCGTGCCCGACTGTGCATCAGACTGACCCCCCTTTTCTCTTCCCCGTCACACAGAGGCCGACTACCCATCACCGACGATGGGCTATTCCCAGAGGATCTTGAAGAGATTCCAGAGTACATTGTGGACCACCACTTGGCTCCGTGTAGCGGCGTGTACCGCACCCTGGAGCAGGTCTCGGACGCGAAAGACAGCATCCCGAGCCACTGCTTCGACACGTACCTGGCCGACGTGCAGATAGCGGTGCTGGACGGGGCGCTTAATGACTATAACGACGTCGTGGCGAACCACTACGACGACCATTTCAAGGTCTTCGAGCGGTCCACGAAGCAGCAGGCGCCGGCCTCCATCGACGCCTACATGCGCGGCGCGCAGAGCTCGGGCAACTTCAAGTGCACCGAAAGGCAGTACAAGGTCTGCTGCAGCAGCTGTAACGGCCCCTGGGGCGCCTGCACTACCTGCGATACCAGCGTGGACTGCAAAAAGAGCGGCTACTACGCCGTCGCCGTCGACTGCCCGACGGATACCCCGGACCCGTACGACATCTACAAGGAAACGCCGCCCGAGATCAGCTACGAGCTGACCAATGCCGACCGCTTCTACAGCGAGATCTCGGACAAGTTCGGCATCTCGCGCGACTGGCTGACGTTCGGCGACCACATGGTCAAGCTCAGCAACGGCTGCCAATACGCCGGCGAAGACGTCAACGACTGCATCAAGAGGACTAGCAAATATTGGCACGGCTACCCGCAGCTGAAGGACGACTTCCAGGTGCCCAACCCCAAGGATGTCGTCAGCAAGGCGTACGACAACTCGGCGGGGCTGGTGGCGCGGGCGCGGTCGGCGCAGCGCTTCGCGGCCTACGAGATGGGCCACACGGGCCACTCGGACCTGGTGGACTCGATGGCGGTGCCGGCGCTGAGCATGGCCGAGGCGGTGGCCAACATGCGCAGCATCGTGCAGCAGGCGGACAAGATCGAGGAGGCGGAGCGCAAGGAGTTCATCAGCAACTTCATCACGGGCATGTTCATGCTGATCCCCGTGGCTGGCGAGGCGGCGGCGGCCGTCGGCGGCACCGCCCTGCGCGCCATCATCGAGATGGCCGGCGAGCTCGCCAACATCGGCGTCACCGTCTGGGAGGCCGTCGACGACCCCGACAGCGCCCTCTCCACCATGTTCGGCCTCCTCATGGGCGGCGTCTCGCGCCAGCCCTTCCGCGACGCCGCCAGCGCCTTCCGCGGCAAGATGAAGAACAGCGGCGAGCGCGAGAAGCTGCCCCCGCGGGTCAAGACGGACCTCCAGACCATCCAGGACTTGCGGTCCATGTGCCTGCGCTAGTTATTGGTCGGGTCTGTCGTGGCAGGGCTGCACAGGACATGATGTCCTGATCACGAGCCTAGGCCTGGGTACATTGATAGCTTCTGTAGCCTGATTCAAATGAGCCTCGGTTCTCTTCAAACGACCCTTCTGCTTTTCCACTCCGCAACCTTGGCATTCTTTTCGCAATCAATCGTCCTTCCTAATCTGAATTGATTCACCACACCTCGGCGAAACCATGTTGACCCCCAAACGCACATGCCCTGATTCGAGGCTGCAGTCCATGCATCTCGGTATCACCATTGGCGTATTTCTGCCGTGCCCAACAAGGACGTACGTGCATGTGGTGTTGGTTTGGCGTTGCAAAAGGCCTCACCGGGCGTAAATGGTCGCCTCTTGAAGTCTGGTCTTCTCCGTCGTCCCAGCAGCCTGGAAAGGGGTTGCAGATTTATTCAGCAAACGTGATTGGTCCCGACGACGAATCCTGCGTGGGGTACACACCCTCATTCAAACCAATATTGGCCCAACGCCGTGGACCGGATTATATGTGTAATAATAGTGCAGCGATTAGTTATCCCAGCGACAACAGACACGACTGCACCGGAAGCGCTCATTCGTCGTTGGTGGTTGTTTCCACCCCTCTCGGACTCGTCAAGATACGTGACTAAAGATGTGACTGATGCAGAGCGCCGGCAGGTCACGCCAAGCATGTGTCACACTTCCCTTCACCGAAAATCTGACATGAGGCGTAAGTGCGAGTTCCGTCGGACCCTCCACCGTCGCAAGACCCGACCGACGAAAGTGGCTGATGCGGTCATGTGAACCGAATGGCCCTGTTCGTGCCCCCCTGCTAGTCCTCGCCCGCTTATGCCGTTCGCGTGCCCGTTCGGACATGGCTGCTTACTGTCAGAAACGTCGCCGCCGCGCGGACCAATCGCGCCGTACGCCAAGCTCGCCATGCAGAACCCCGTCCTTATCGCATTAGCAGAAGGACGTCTGCCGGAGGTGCAACCGAACTACGACTACTTTGCTCATCTGGTGTTGTAGAGTGGCGGAACATTCGACAAGAGGTGTGACAGGAGCGAAACCTCGCCACGGCCCTAATCACTCAGCCGCCAGAAGATGAACAGGGTAGAGGAACAGGGGATGCGAACGCCACGGACGAAAAGGAGAGCTTCCGGAACACGAGACACGCTCACACGCTCTCCATCGTCCAGAGCCAAGTCCCGTATACCAAGAGGACGTCGTTGCCAGAGCGGCGAGGCGTGGCAGACTACGGCTACATAAGGGGTTGTCGCCATCCGCCCCCCTTCTTTCCATTATTTTCCTCTTTTTCCTCCCTAAATTTCCCCCTCTAGCCTTTCTGGAGACGATATCCGTACTCTCCATCGCAGTGTACTATCAACCGCACCAAGATCCGGCTTCTGCCATGGGCAATCTTTCCATTACCCTCGCGCCGGACTCCTCCAGCACTCACAGTTTCAAGGGGCTGGCTCCGAATGACTCTGCTCTCTTGGACCACGACCTCTCAAGCGAACTTTGCCAACGGCAACCGAATCTAGCACCGTCCCAGAGTTAACGAAATATTTGCTACGAGCCTCGGTAGTTGGGTAGACACGTTCGATTCCAACCCAACTCCTGTCATGGGCGATTGTTTGTTCCCCCTCAGGCCAAACTGCAGCACGAACAGTTTCGAAGGCCTAGACCAAAATGATTCCTGGGGGGACTGTCATCTTATAACTCGATGCCGACGTCACCGGTCGAGCGCCCCCCCTTGGACTTCGACTGCTACCCTCAAGACCTGTCACTCGAGACATTATGAGTTTGTTTAATGCTCAACCTTGCTCTCCACGACTCAGAGACAGCAGCTTTACCCACCCGGCCATCATGGTCATGCCCGACATTATTGACCTTACAGTGTTGGATGACGTGTCAAGCGGTGATCTTGCGCCACTTCAGCCGGCGAAGCGGAAGAAAAGACGCAGAATGCCCGCTGGCCGCTGTGCCAGGCTACAGCGCAGCAACGAAGCGCTCAAGCATAAGTTCAAGGCCGTGCTTCACTTGTTGGGCGCCAAGGTACGCCGAAAAGAGGTTTCAGAACCAGAAGCGTACCAATACCACCGCAGGAGTGATAGATGGCGAAAGGATGGTGGTGCCCCGTTGGATCGTATTATGGGCGAAGTGGTTTGGATATCTGCCCGGGACTGGAACGGGTTGCAGTTCAGGCTTCACGGTGAGGCTTTGGATGAGCTGGTAGGTTATGACCAGGTCATCGGTCAACAGTTGCGCACCAGCAAAAGCAAAGCACAAAAGGCAATTTCTGATCCGACGGAGCAGTTGGAGGGAACATGGAATTAGGTGGAACATGCTGAGCCTAGCCTCTCTCTTCGGCTGTGCTTGAGTCACTCGAGACCTCAGCTGCGGTGCTCCGGGAGGCCAGCCCTCTGAGCACAGCCAGAGCCCATCGAATGGTGGTGGACTCTAGGTTGTCAGACTCTGGGGGCCCAGTGTATCATTCGCTCCTCGTCCTGCTGATGATCGACTAGGCCCGCAATCCCGCCACCCTCGAGACGCTGGAACATACGAGGCACCATCATAATGTGTTGCGGGACACCGTCGAGATGGACTAGTCATCGTGCACCAAGGCTACCAAGGTCCCGCACCGGGTAGGCACTATCTGCGCGGGCTCTGTCGTCCGCGTTTGGGTGCTGGACCTGCTGGGGACGCCGGAGATGTCGTTGCTCAAAGCGCGGTCGCTAACAAAGACGACTCGAACCCGCTAGTCCCAATCAGGCATGTGTACAGCTGTACACGTGCTCCACAGCCTCTACAGCCACGAGCTCCGCAGCCACTGAGTTGGCGCCAGGACATTATCGGCAGTGTAGCATCACACACTTTTTGCATCTGGCATAGTTTCCAGTACCGAGTTTGTGGTGGACCGCATCAAATACCATCATCTCCTTCTGGTATGTCTCGGGCTTCTTGATAAAGTGTTCGCATAAAGCGCCGAGCACCAGTGGCAGGATCGTTCGAGGTTGTCCGACGGAGGCGCTGCAGTAGTGCCAGACCTCACAGAGGTTGCCGTGGGCACGTCCCGGTAAAGCCTCTGCCAAACCTGAGGCCGTCGCTGTGACCTTGTCGGCGGATGGAAAACATCAGTGGATGTCCTCGTCAGTATTTCAGGACAAGAAACAAGGCACGCTTAGGCCACCTGGCGTCCAACAACCCCGCCCTTAGGCAACCCTCATTCACCTGCCTGGAGGCTGCTGAATTGGGCCTGTTCACGGGACATTCTAACAATAGGCACAGAAGCACAACTCGATTGGTACGAAGTCCCCTTCCTCAATGGTGGCTGAAGAACTCGGCGCCGCAAATGAGCGCTTTGCTAGATGGAGAAACTACTTCAACCGCTGTTAAAATTTGCTACCCATTAGATCCCTTCTATGTACTGTATGTACTGCAGGTCGATAATATAAATTGGGTCTTTCGTATGCAGCAAAATAGCAGTCACTCGCCCTACACACCGATCCCAGGCAGGCGTTTTGGTTCTGTAACACATCATGCTCCCCCGACTTCGTCCCCGCGCACATGCTTGCTCGCCTACGGGGCCTGCCCGGCAGCCAGAGGCCGGCGTGGTGGCCGCCCCCGGGCCGCCGGAGAGTTCGCTACGCCATGGCCCTCTGCCTACCGGGGACAACCCTTGTGCCGCGGACGTACGCTCGGCCATTAAGGAGATACAGGGCGTCCAGCAGCAGCTCGCGACCTTGGAGGAGACGCTCCGGGCCAGTCTTGTAACCCCCCACCCCCACCCCCTCCCCCCCCACTAGAGTGGCCCTGCCTGGGGGCCCCCCACGTAAGATTAAATTATGTATATTATATATTATATTACGAAAATGGGATGGGAGCAAGCCCTTATCTATCTATATTACGCTGCGGCCTTTTTAGGGAAACTCGCGGGGAGAAGAATTCCGGGACCGGGTACGCTTATGCCTATAAAGCGGTTAGCCATATTCCCCTCCGGCCACGCTGGCGTACGTACGAGGTTAACCGGAGAGGGCGGCCATAACGGGTTATGGGGATCGGAGTTATACACGTAGTATTTATTATTTTTCTGAACGACCGTGTAAACATGGCAGTCGCAGTCGACGGACAGGTCGTGTGCCTTTTTGAGATAGGTCTTTCGGCGCTTGGAAAACCGGCAGGCCCGTCTCTTGCGGCTCTTACGTGCTTAGGCCAGGCCGGAGGGGCTACGGGATCCGCCGCACGCGGCATGGCTGGCGAAGGTGAGGGCAAGCGCCTCGCCGACGGAACGGCATAAACTGGGCATGGCAGCTGAGGCCGTTAGCAAGGGTCGCCAGGCGTCATGAAGTGATCGGCCTACCGGGAGCAGAGCGGCTCGACAGCGGGTGGCGTAGTCGACTGCATGGCTCTTTTTATGTTACTGGCCTTTATACCTATAGAAACACGTTATCACGGACTTGGATTGCCTCTCCATATTTAAAGAAAGGATACCAGCTGTCTGTTCTACTGTAAATCTATTAATTAGCTGTTAAAAATAACATTTAGTATGCTGGAAACCAAAAGACAGTTTCGCGTAATGGAGAGGTCCTGGTGCTTCGTACCTAAAAGGGCACGCCATAACGGATTCGGATGACTTCGTCTTTCAGCTTACCTATAATAAATACTGTTGGGAGATCACATGTGTCCATTCATGATCTATGGTGATAATGATGATCTTGTGGTGGGAAGCACCCTAACTAACACGCTGAACAAGGCCTGTGTGGGGTCAAGCTACCCCACTAGCCATATGTGCTGTGGAATACCTCCAACACCCCTCCGTTGACCAGAACAGGCCAAATGAAGTCTGAAATTCATTGCTAATCGTACATGATGATGGTTTTATGGCGTTTAAGACCATTCCATCCTTTTTCCAATTCACCATCCAGGTGGGGCCAAACCACTGCTCCGGGGAGTAATTCAGGAAATGAACGCCGGCTCCGGTGGTGCTGGCGCCGATGAAAAAGACTTTGGCCATGTCAAGGGTCCTTTCGTATTGGACCAAAGTCGGGGCGCTCAAATAATGGTCCAGCGGTAGAGTCTCCCAAGCATCAGGGTCGCTCTGTCTCTCGTCCAGCCACCACGGGGTCCATTGAGTGGCCTTGTTATTATGGAACTTATAGACCCCGACTAGCGCGGTCGAGTTATAGATGTGTACTTCTGTCCTGTTGTAAGCTTCGTTCTGTACCCTGTCGAAGGACTTGCGCAGTGTGACAGCGATATATGGTGCTGTGGCCGTATCCACAACGCCGCCCACCAGGGACATGGCTCTGCCTGGCGGTAGGAATTCGGTCTCGGAGGTGGCATCGGAGGTGCGCATCTTCCGGTAGACGGCTTCGGTGGCATTTGTGGTCAAGGCGAATACTTCAGGATGTGGGTAGCTCCACGAGACGGCCGTGGGAGCGAGACCGGACCTCACGCTCGTGGGGCATCCTGTCATGGCGGCCGGCGAGTCCAGAGTCACCTCGGTGGTGCTGCTTCAAAAGCCTCGTCAGACGTTGTTCGTAGCCCCCGTACTACGTAGCCCGGGCTACTTCTAGGTTAACAGGAATATTACTTACTTTGTATTAGATGTCTTTCCATTCTCGTGTTTCTTCACTTGCGTTCCAACGATGCTGCCAACAATGGTTCCCACTATCAGGGTGACAACAACGATTATGACAATTGCTCTTGCTCTTTTGCTCTCCCTTTCTCGTTGTGCCACAACGCTCAGGTTGATGCGACTATCATCCGGAATGGAATTGGCCCCATCCTGATGACAGTTGCTTTCATATTGAGGTGAGGAAGGGGGAGCTGGCTAAAGGTGAATATCGGATACGTTAGGCTGAACTTGAGGGTCCAACGTGGACTGGTGCTCGGATGGGACTACTTCGAGCCCGGACTCGCAATGTTGCTGGGAGCTATCATGGGGAGTGGTGCGGTCCGAAGCAGCCAGCTCGGCCGCGAAAGACATATTCGACAGATGACTGATGGATGTATGAGACAAATAAATTTCAAGAAAGAGATGAGAGTTGCGGCATAGAAACGGGTTGGAAATCTAGGAAGACCTGCATTGTATTTTTGCAGGGCTGGATTCCCTCGTTTTGCCGTTTATGAAGGAGACTGAATCTCCAATGCAGCGTAACAATGTCTCATTTCCAAATTCAAATCGCGAGCAAGGATAGCCGCGATTCTGTGCTACTCGCTTCAGCCTGTGGGAGCCCAAACGAGACAGTGTTACAAGACCCTTTTTTTCTTTTTTTTTTGATACGATGACCCTCGATTCCACTGCCTGTTTTTGGTTCTCACAGTACGTCCGATAGATCTGCGTTGTATTTTGGTCGTACTACCTCCATATTAAGAACTTACGAAAGCCGGCGCTGTTCCACCCCTTTCATGCGGGGGCTATAGCTTGCCAAGTGGGAAGAGGCTGGTGTTTTTCGGCTCCGAGCCTGCCCTAGGGCGTTGGATTCTTCTCACCCTTCGGAAACGTGTTTTATATGCTTCTAATTTGGAAATAAAACAGAATATTAAGGATACCTTATTTCTTCTAAGCCTTCATACTACTAGACCTATAAGCGGATCGGACCTGCTCGACGCCGTAACGTTTTAAATAACGCTCGAAACTATAGAAACTTTTTACGTCGGAGCATACGCGGCATATTAACTTATTATTTTAACTTTTAATATATAAATTACTTATAGTATTACGGTTTAAGTTATAATTAAGGTATTTAACGATATATTTTATTTTCTTTTTTTAATTATACTCGTAATATTTAATATAATATATCGCGGACTTTTTTTAATATCGAGGTAATTATAAAACTTTATACCGCTATTATAATTATTTAAAATTATATAATTAAATTAATTTATATCGCCGAAATAATAAATTAATAAATAAAAAGACCGATCAATAATATTATAATAATTTAATAAATAATAATCGATATATAACGTATATTTTAATTATAATAGTTAAGATCTTTTAATAAACTTTTAAAAAGCTTGATCCGAGCTTTTATTATTACTTATATAGGTTTATTTCCGCTTTTAAACTTTAAGGAATCGAGTACGACTTGAACCAGATCTATAGCCCCTGTACGTATCGCCTAGGCGAGCGGCGTAATATCGAGAACTGAACCACCACCGCCGCCGCCGGCGGCCTTATTACTACTAAGCCCTTTTATCGTCGCATTTCCTCCCTAGCCCGTTATGCTCCTGCTCTTTTCCGCGAGCGTTTATATCCGGGCGCCCTAGACGCCGCGTAACGTAATCGGCTTCGCCGTAGGGTCGCGTAGGAGGAACGCCGGCTCCGCGTCGAGGGGCGCGCCGCGCCGGACGAGCTCGCAGCCGAGCCCGACGACGAACTGCTCCCGGGCCGCGCGGGGTCGTTGTCGCGGTGGGAGCTGTCGTACCGCCAGTCGCACGGCACGTCCGGGGGAGGGGGGTACGGGTCCGGGAGCCACTCCCACGAGGCCACGGCGTGTAGGGGCGACCAGCTCTCGGCCGTCACGACGCCCGCGGGGGCTGGCACCCGCCCGCGAGTAGGCGGGCGTACACGCGGATAGCCGTCGCGGCCGACTTTCCCCCTGCTCGGCGATAGCGCGCATAGCAGCGGCGTTTATCCGCGACGGCTCGCCAGGTCGACATGGTCGGCCGCGTCTTAGGCCAGCAGGTACTCGACGACGTCGTGGCGGCCCAAGGCGGCGGCGTAGTGGAGGGGCGACTCGCCCTGGTTGTTAGGCTGGCGGACTGCGCCATTGGCGGGTAGTTGAGAGTGGGCCAGGTAGAGTCGCAGCTGCTCCAAGCTTCCCTTCTGCGCCGCGAGGTGTAGCGCCGTCTCCCCGGCCTCGTCGGCCATATCGGGCGAGTAACCATGGTCCAGAAGGAGCTGAGTAGCGTCCATCCGGTCCTGTGGCGTATCTTGCCAGAAAAGGCGACGGTCCGGATCTGCTGGACCCTTGCGGAGAAGCTAATGGAGAGCAGTCACGCCCTGCGAGTCCTCCATCCTGGCATTGGCCCTTTTCTCCAAGAGGGCGGCCAGGTAGGCTGTGTAGTCCTGCTGCGATGCTGCGAAGAGAAGTAACCGCCTACTTTTACTCCACAGACCCGGGCCATCCGGGTTAGCCCCCGCGTCGATAAGGCGGCTAATAACACGGCGCTGGCGACGTCGGGTATCCGCCTCCGCTTCGTGGTAGGTGAGGTTGCCTAATTGTTCACGTCTCAAACGACTAGTTTCGTTCTCTATGAGGATCATCCTTTTACGAATGGCCCATTCCAAGGCCTCCTACAGGTCCTTTTGCGGGTAGGTGAGCTTGTCCAGTAGCACGTCTACGTACACGTCCCAGCGCGTCGCCGCGGCCTCGTCCAGGGCGCCCTTGCGCTCCTCGGCCGTCTAACCGCCCCAGACGTCGAGGAAGAAGGCGACGAGCTCGGGCCGGCCGTTTCGTGCCGCGACCCCGAGGCAGTCGTGCCCGTCCTCGTCGGCGCGTCCTTCGGGACCGACGAGCGTCCAGAACTGCCGGGCCATCCCCAGCTAGCCCGCCCGCGAGGCGGCTAAGAGGGGTGTGAACTAGGGTTCGGACCGCTCCGGCCGGCGGGGACTGACGCCGGCGTCGAGTAGCATCTAGACCGTTATTTCGTCGCCTCGGTAGATGGCTTCGAAAAGGGCCTTATAAATAGAATTTTATACGTCGACCTCGGGACTCCAGGTATTTAGGACTTGCGCCAAGTAGTCTCGGTCGCCGTGGCGGGCTCCCTTCTTTAAGTAGGGGCGTACTATGTCATAAAAGTAGGTAGGGGGCAGGTTAGACGGCGGGGACCCATGCTTTACGGCTAGTGCATAGCTGGTTACGAGGTTAACGTTAGGTTGTTTTATTACGCGAAGAAGTGCTTAGTTAAAAGAAATAAAGAAGAGATGGGAGGGAAGGAAGGAAAACGGGTTAAAAAAAGAAATTACGGAAGGGGGGGAATTTATATTAGTATAAATATACGTTTTTTAAGTATTAAATACCGAACCTTATTTTATTAAACTATTTTAATAAGTATATATATAGCTTAATATTTTATATATATTTTATATATTAATAATAGCTTTAATAAACCCGTTAAATAAATCGGTTATAATATAAATCTATTTTAATTATATTAAGTAATCGTATATAATTATTCTTTATTAACGGCTATTTTATTAATATTTTAAGGTAAGTAAATATATAATTATTTTTACGGCCGAATATTTATTAAAAAAATAAACGTAATATTTAAATTAAATAAAATTATTTATAATTTAATTACTTTATTATTATTTATAAAGTATTTAATATATAAAAACTAAGCCGTTTATTACGGCTATATTAAATTTTAAACGAATTTAAACGGGCCGCGCGACTAGTTAACGCGGTATATATTTATACGCTACTTATAATATACGTCCTGGTCGCTTAATAACCTATATAAACTTTCGGGACGGATATCGCCGTTAAAATATAATTTAAAACCTTTTAAAATTTAATTATTAATTAATATTATAAATAAAAAAAATAATATAAAAAAAAAGGGGGGGGGAAAGTTAAAAGCCGAATAAGTTTTAAACGTAACTCGGTAATTAATTTTAATATTACGTTAAATATAAATTCGTTTTCGAAAAGCGTTTAGCCTTATTTTCGTAATAATCGGATATAATATATATTATTAAAGTCGTTAACTTACGGGGGGAGCGGCTTCGAGGGGGGAGGATCCGATATATTAAACGTAGGTGCCCTAGTAGTCGAACCCGTCCCGCGCGGTCTTCCCTTAGGTATCCCCTCGGCGAAGTCGGATATTCACGCGCTAATCCCTTTCCTTTTAACTATTATCGGACTACGCCTAGGCGTGTATAACCTGGATCGAGGCGACGCCAACGTACGTCCAGTCGTTAATTCTCCGCAACTACTAGGTATTATTAATATCGATATAGAGATAGAACACTACCCAGCGGTCTCGCCCTCCTCGTCCGCTTAGCGGTACAGATCGTAATACTTATCGTGGCCGCCCGCCACTCCCGGCTGGGGCCGATCCAGTATGCCAGCTCCAACGTAAAACCGCCTAGGTTAGAGGTTCATAGCCAGCGGGCGTAGTAAAGGCTTAGGTTACCGCCCTCGATACCTTTAAGAACGTCGGTAATAAAGGGATGGCCCCCAGAATTATTATTACTGCTGTCCAGTTACTACTAGACCCATCGCGGGACCAGGTTCGAGACCTTCATAATAGTCATGTCAGTTTTTAATACCTGGGAAAAAGGAAAAAGAGGGCGCCACTGCAGCTAGCTAAACCATTTACATCCGAACGGGGTTCTTTACCACATCGCCCGTCGTCTCACGCCTAGCTCGCGTCCTAGAGCCGGGTTCACAAAAAACCTCATCCGTTAGAGCTTGTCGTCGCACTATATGCCCTGCCTAGGTAGGGTTAAGAAATAGGTAGGTTATAAAGTTCTTAGGGTCCAGGTAAAAAAACCGATTGTAATACCTTCGGAGGTCCGCCGCCCTCAGCACTACGTCGTATAAGTTGGCGAACAGCTTATCGTAAACGAGCGAAAACGGCTCCAGCATACTATCGGCCATAGTGAACATCAGGGCCGCGTACTAGACCAAGCGCGTAAACCGGTCTATATCGCAGTCCTTAGCCCGGCCCTAAAGCACCCGGAATTCCGAGGCCTCCAATTCCAAATCAAGAGCGGGAGCAGGAACAAGAGTAACAGCCCGTTTATCTAGCTTATCCTAAAAGATGCTACCCGGAGATGGGTATAGAAGCGTGGCCGGGCACGTGGGGTTCTCTATATACTTTTCTAGCAGCAGCTAGAACTCCTTATTCTGCTTACCGCTAAAAGGGTCGTCGTCCTCGCGCGGCACGACCTTAGGCTTAGCGGGCTCGCAATAAAAGGCGCGGGCGCCGCCGAAGCAGCCGCCGGTGCGATCGAGCCCGCCGGCCTCGGTGGCCAGCTTAATCTGGCCTTTGGGGTAGGCGTCCTCGCAGATGAAGTCCTGGGCGAACTTGGCCGGGGCCTCCTTCTTGTACCAGTCGCAGGTAGCGAAGGCGGCGGGCTTAGGGTCGCGGCAGCAGTAGCTCTTCTAGCCGATAATGCAGGGCTGCTCGCCGCCGGCGCCGCGCTTGGTCGAAACCATCTTAGTGGGGAAGTCGGAAGGGCAGTCCGGGTTGCACGACGAGGCCGTGCCCACCTACTTATACTCGCCGTAGGCCGCCGTCGCCGCGACGTTAATACAGCAAGCCGTCTGGTGCTTACTACTACACCCCACGCCCAAGGTGCCGACGTCGACCTCGCCGCCCTTACACCCGGGGCTGCAAGCCCCGGAGTTCTTGTGCCCGCGCTACGTGCACACGGGCATATCCTCGCTCCCCGGGCAGCACAGCTTATCCAGCCCCCCGCTCAGGCAGTTCTCGTCCGTCGCCATGATGCCCTTGTCTCCGTTACGCGCCACCGTCTTAAACCCGTCCGGGCACTCGCGGTAGCACCCGGACCACCGGCATAGCTCCGCCGTCTTGATGGGCGGCTGCGTCACCGGCTGCGGCTTCTCGAACTTGGGCACCGCCATTGCTTCCGGCCGACGGCGTTCGTGAGGGCCTTGATGTTGGTCCCGTCCTTGTCGTCCTGGCTCATGGCCCAGACCATAACGCCCGGGATGCACTGCCCGCGGATAATGTTGGACTTGAGCCGCCATGTGTTCACGTCGTTAAACGTCGTCCACTAGTCGCCCCACGACACCGACTTGACGGCGGCGTCGCGATCTAGCGTGGGGTCAGCTTGTTGTCGCGCACAATGTCGGCGATCTCCGCATGAAGTAATACACCCGTCGTGTCGGAACACCGGCCCGCCACCCGCCCGAGCTAACGGGGCACCCGGGATTATTGCAAGCCGCGTTGTTTAGGGTGAAAGAGCGGCTATAAAAGGCCATGCCGAAGGTGACCTTTTTAGGGTCGATGTCGTTGCGTTAAAGTAGATCGAGCGCCTCTTAGAGCTCCGTTATATTAAAGTGCGAGTTAATTACCGAGGGTATCGATTTGCTATTAATATTTTAAGAGCCGTATATATCGTAGCTTATTATATTAAACTAGTCGACGTGCTTTTCGAGGTTTTTGATATCGAAGTGTTAAAAGTATTAATAATTAGCCGGTAACGTTAATAATACGAGCCGCTTTTAATCGCCCCCGTGTATCCGATCCGTTAACGCTTTTATAAAACTAATAAAGTTTTTAAAGTCGCGTTTTATTTTAGCCCGGTTATTTACTCCCGGGTATTCCCTATTTTCCGCGCGTATTATAAATTATTAGCTTATTACTCCTACTTTTTTAAGGATAGGAAAAAATTAAGACTTACTAATCAATATCGATACTATTAAAGCTATATTTACTTATTATTTTAATAACCGAGTCGATAAAGGCCTTGGTCGCTTCGGAAGAAGCGGCCATATCGTTAAAGGTAGTCTGTATTAGGCCCGGGTCGTTGAACGCCTACCCGTCTACGGCTACCCAGATCCGGATATCCGGCTATACGAGCTTGATGGCGTTAATACGCTTTATGAACTCGGCCGTCTTAGCGTCGCCGGCTTTAATTTTAAACGTTTAAGGGTTTACCGTTACGAAAGAAAAGATAACGTCGGTGTAATAGCTGTACGGAATCTTTTTCGGGAGTATATTATAGTAGGGGCGGTTTGTTATCGATTAGGCCTCGTAGTAGCTAATAATACGCGTTATTTCGGTATTACTAACTTTATAGGATGGCCTTTAGGTAGGGCGTAAATAGTTATACGTGTTAATATAATTATTAATTCCTCGTAAAGAATATATTTAATTAACCTTAATTTTCTTGCCTTAGCAAAACGTATTAATAGTATTATAGTAGCTAAACTTGCTATAGTAGATATTAAGGGTATTTTTTTATCTAGTTGAAATCGGGACTGTCCCATCCCGGATTGCACTCGGATTTAAAGTTATAAGTACTTAGATATCCGGTCTTAAAATGGGTTAAAGTTAGTAAACTTTTTTTTAGCCTTCGATTAGAAATAGCTTTAGCCTTTGAGATTATTTACCCGTAATAGTTAGGCCCGGTATTATAAGACCCTTATTAAGAATAATACCTAAAGGGATAGTACTTTGACTCGCTGTATTCTGGTTTTTGCTATAGGGATAGCTAGAAGAGAGTAACGAAAAATAATAGAAAAAGAAGGGCTTTAATTATGGCGAGAAGATTTAAGTAATATTAGGTTTTAACGTTAAAGGGTTATTGATAAGTTAAATAATAGAGATAGTTTTTCGATAAAAATAGAAATAAGCACGGTTATTTTAATAAAAATAAAAGAGCGATAAAGACTATATATATATAGTACGTTATAAAGTTAATACCCCGAATAAACTTTTATTTGTAACGTGAGGTAGCTATAAATATAATTATGCGATACGGCGCGATTCCGATAGCCGAACGCGCGATTCCGATTATATAAAGGTTTCGATATTAAGTTATACCGTAATAGTTCGTTTAGATAGGTTTTTTTAATTAAAATTATAAGATTTTTAACCCCGTAAATATTATATACCTTATTCGGAGGAATAAGAAACTGTATAATAAGACTAGGCCTTAATAAAACCGGTTTATAAGAATTATAGAAATTACGTTATTCGTTATAAGCAGCGTACGGTATAATATTTCTAAGTATAGAAACGGCTTAAAATATAATTAATATAGTTCGGTAAACGTACGAAGGTAGTTATTAATTTATAAACTACGCCGTAATTAATTTTATTAACTTCGCCGTTAATTAAGCGACTCGGTATAAGTTACCGAGCTATATATATCTAGTTATTATTAAAGAGAATATTAAGCGTAACTGTTTAATTCTATTTCCGGTTAAGTAATTCGATAGTGTATAGTTCGGTTTAATACTTAATACGCGCGGGTAGATATCGTTAAAGAAAAATTAAACCTTAAACTGTTTATTAAATTATATAGGTTATAAGTTATAGGTTATAGGATAGTATGGGGCGGTATAAGATTTAGCCTTTTTTATATATTATTATAATTATTTTATCCGCGTTTAAATTTCTCGTTCTCGGCTTGTTATACCTTATGTACTAGTACTTAGAACGGCTTTAGTCTTAATATAATTTACGCCTGCCTTAGTTTATAATAACTAGGCTCTTCCTTTATACTTAGTCGATAGGTATAATTATATAAATCGGAGCTTTACCGGCTATATTAATTTATAAGTAAGTATAGAGTTATTTTTATTAATAATAACTCTATCTCTTTTAAAATTCGTTCTTTTATGTTTCGATTATATACTTATTCTATTTATATCGACCGTTAATTAATTAGATATAATGGTATACTTAAGCCTTTATAGCCTTTTCGCCGGCCTTTTGGCGGTATTTATGATCCTTTTTATTAAGGCGAGGGGGGGTCCCTTTAACTAAGTTATTATTATCGCCGAAACAGACCGTGGCGGCGAGATTTTAGCTTGCTCCCGAAGGTATATTTACCGGTCTCGGTTTTACGCGCGTTTGCGAGCAAGTGTTGTACTTAACCGTCCGGTGCGATAGTTACGTCGCTAGCCTCGGATAGAAGATGTACCACGGCTCCGTCGAGAACAAAGCTTTTATCGATACCGTATACTTATAAACCTGTTCGGCGGCCTTAATTATTATGCGTAAAAGAATCGTCCGCGTTTATACTTTTACTCCCGAAATATTTAAGGGTTACCCGGTGTTTTCTTTAATCGACTCGGTCGTTTTTAAGTAAAATAAAACTTATTTAAAAAATACCGACGGCGTTTATTATAACGGTATATTAAAAATAGTATATTATTTTTTTAAGCTCGTATTATTTATTAATATAAGGTTTTATTATAGATAAGATTAAAGCTTTCGAGCCGGTAAACGACCTAGCCGATATATTACGGGACGAGCTTTGCTTTTTTTATAACGTGGAAAAGCTTCGACTTATATAGAAATCGCTTTACTTAGCCTATAGCAGTTCGGATATAAAGAGATTATTTTATATTAATTAAAGTAAGTTTTTATATAAACTTTTAGAATTACGCGTACGTTTTTAATAAAAAGTTAGATTATAACGGAACGGAAGCCTTAATAAACCTTTAATAGCTTATTATTAACCTTAATAATATTATAATTAAAACCTATATTATAAGTTATTAATATACGGTTTAAATTAGCGATATATATAATAATATTACGTAAGCGAAGTCGGTAATAAGTTTTAAAATTTAGCTCCTAATTAATATAATATTTATTATTTAAGTATTAAGAGTAAATTAACCGCCTTTCACCTTACTTAATTTATAACTAGCCTTTATTATATTAACCTTAACCTCCTAGATTATAACGAGCCTATTCTAAGTATTAAATTCTACCTGCCGTTATCTTATAAATCTACCTATACGGTATAGGAGGGCAATAATTACGTAATAATTAACGTAAACTAAGCCACCTCGTGGCAAAACATTATTAAGTAGAACTCGGGCTAGATAGCCGCTGCTCTAATATCTGGTCCCTTTCGAACTCGTCCGCCTATCTGGGCAGCGTCGTGTGCGTTAGCGCCCCGGAGGCGTCCCTGATAACGACCCGATAGATCCCGATAACGAGGACGGCATTGGCCCCGGTAACGGGGGTATCGGGGGTCCCGGTGGTTCCGGTAACGGCTGGGCCGACGCTGTCGTCGACCCCCCGGCGACCGGTACGGTGGCCTAGGGTACTAAGGCCAAGTGCGGCCTGTACGTGCAGGCCGAGAAGGGTGATACTTGTAGCCGGCTGATCATAAACTACGCTGTGCCTATCGGCCGCTTTATTTAAGCTAACCCGTCGCTACGCAACGCCGAAAGGTGCTCTCGATATTTACGACCTAATTTGTGGTATTACGCCCTGCCTATATAAGGATTTAATGCAAGTCTTTTTTAATTAGTTATTTATTTAATTTACTAGTAATATATACTCTTTATTCGGCGTTTTTATCCTATTTAGGACTAAGTATATTAATAAAAATACATACTAGCTTTCGCTTTTTTTTCCTCGTAACAAATAGCTTAGTTTCTTATTTCTCTTTTAAATAATTATTTTTATATAATTAATAATTAAACCTAATTAATATTAATATAAGTTATAAATATTTAATATAAAGATTTTATATTATTTTACTTATATTATATATAGATTATAACGTTTAAATATACTATTTAATATAACCTATATTAATTATTATACCGCAATATTTATGGCCAGTCCAAAAGCTCTAAATATACGAAGTTAATAAAAAGCGGCTACTCGGTATCCGCTTGCCGCCGTACAGTATCACACGTATACAGAGCCGAATAAAGTTACGTTCGGCACTAGTCCCGGCTTAGGGCCACCCCTGCTATCCCGTGGAGCTACCGCGGAGGAATAATAAGTAGGGTAAGTAGATCTTCCGGAATTATCGATATAGCCCCTAACTATTATTTACGTATAAAAGCAAAAATCGCGGGCGAAATCCTAATTAGGCAGTTATAAATATCGTGCTATTTAAAATAGAAACTATCGAACTATAAGCCGAGCCGGCAATAGAAATTATAATCCTTAAATTAAAATATTATTACGACGCTAATTATCGATTATAGCGTACTTTTAAGGACGAGAACAAAAAAAAAGAAAAAAACTTTACGCCGTACGCGAAATTACGCCGTAGCCGCGGCCGGGTATTCTATTTATACTACTTACCCTGCCTACGCTACTTACGCTTTATATCCGATTTCTGAATTAAAAATAGAATAGCGAGTAAATATTTAAAAAAACCGAAGGCATTCGATATATTAATATTATTAAAGTAAATAGCCGTCCAGCCTTTTTAAAAAATAATACTAGTTATTTAATTATATATTAATCTTAATTTTTATAAATATAAAATTAATATTCTAATTTACCCTTTTAATATAAATAACGTGCCTCGGTATCGCCGAATTTATCGAGCCGCTACTTATTATAATTAACCCGAGTATTATTTAAAACTACACGTAGTGGTTCGTTACTAATATATCTAATACGTACGACCAGGTATTAGTTACCTACGGCCTTACCCGGGCTTAACTAAACCGATATATAAGCTTAGAACTTAACCCCTTACCGCCGCTAAGACGTTAATATTAATCCCGGGGTACGCCGTATAAAATCCCGTGCTCGCCTCCTCGTACGTGTTCGTATCTAAAAACTCGTACTATATCGAATAGAACTAGGGCTAAAACCCGGAGCCCGAACCTTAACCTATTACGACCGTTACCGCTACTACCTTCACTACTAATACTAGGTTAACCGAGGCTCCTATAACCACTACGAACCCCGGTAATAGCGTAGAAACCCTAAAGCCTATTCAGCCTAACATAGTAAGTAATTATAACAAGTTCGCCTTCGTTAGCCCCGGGACGACTTACAGCCAGATCTTTAACGCTAATAAGATTAGCCTCGACGACTTTATACGTTAAAACCCCGAGGTAAGCGATACTTACAGCGGTATATAGGCCAAGGTCAACGTTTACGTCGCGGTACTAAGCGGCGGCGGCGGCGGCGGTACCACGCCTACGACGAGACCTACCACCTCGGAGCCACTACCGCCTATTACCGCGACGACTACGACCACGGCGGGTAATAGCGTACAAACGCCGCAGCCGACCTAGCCCGGCATAGTAAATAATTATAACAAGTTCTACTAAGTATCGCGCGGTAACGTATACAACTAGATCACCGGCTATAACGGTATTAGCCGCAAGGACTTTATACGTTAGAACCCGACCGTTCTCAACGACTACTTCGGCATATAGGCCGAGGTCAACGTTTACGTCGGCGTCCTCGTCGGGGGCGGCCTAACCATTACCGCCGCTCCTCCGCTTCTAGCCACGACGACGAAACCGCTTAGCGGCATCCAAACACCGTAGCCCACCTAGCCCGGTATAATATCTAACTACAAGAAATTCTACTACGTCTCCCCCGGCGACGCTTACGCTTAGATCACGACCTATAAAGGGATCTCGCTAACGGATTTTACGAGGTAGAACACCGGCGTAAGCGCCGACTACAATAATATATAGTTTAAGATATTTATATACGTTAACGTGTAATTATATTTAAAAGGCGCTTTAAATATATAGCAGTAGGCTTATTTAAAAATTATAGTTATATTAATAAACCCGTATATTTTAATTAAATTTTATATTATATTTATATAGTAATAAATATTTATTTAATAATAATAGTATTATTTAAATATAGCCCCCTATAACAACTGCTTATATAGATATATAAAGTAAATATACTACTATTATAGCATTATAAGGAACAACAGAAGGTAGATACGATAATAGGATCGGGCAAATGAATAGTTATAAATTATTAAAGAGACGAATGAATCTACCAGGGGAATAGCACTCCGTTGTTCAGATATACAAAGGAAATAGTTCGCGTATCACGCTAGCCATATTAAGGGGCTTACCCCGTTACTATTATAATACTTATACTTTTTTTAAGCTAAATAGCGGAGGATAGTTTAATTATGATCGTTAATACGAGTATATACTATTATAACGCTATTATTATCGAAAGCCGGGAATTCGAGCTCTACCCTTACCACTAAGGAGGAGCGATATTAAGAAATGGGACGCTAAGTCTCTCGAAACGTTATAAATATTATAAAACAGGATTATCCAGCCAGTTTTAAATACCTTAAGCTTTACTTAAGCGTTATTTAATAACTAATAGCCTCGCGTTTAATAAATTTTTATTAGGCCTCTAGCTCGCTTTTTATTGGAATAGCAAGAACTGAGGTTTTCTATACTACTCTAAAAAGGGTACTACGTACCTACGCGTACGAACCCCTTTTTTATTTTATTAAAAGGGGTATACAATACCCTTCGTAATTAATATAAAAAATAGACATAAACAATAAGAAATAATAATATAACCCCGATTAAATCCGGAACTATTTATACGTACATATAGGAAAGCTTATTTAATACTTTCCTCTTTATATAATAGGAGACCACTTAAGCGGCAGGCTTAATATAACACTTAATCGAGTTATCTCGTCTTATAACTTATTAATTAGAGCTATTATATATGGTTACCAGTATTTATTTCGTGAAATGGTAATTAAGAAAAAGGTCGCTCTTATATCGATAAAAGAAACGCCGTAGTAAAGCTAACTCTAAAATACTTTTTACGAAACGATTATAATAGAATAGATTTATAAGTCTATAAGGTTATCCCTAATTAAATTAAAACGTTAAAAAAAAGAGGTTCTATTAGTACTAGCGGATTACTTTTTATTTTATTTTATTAGTCATAGTGAAACGAACGCAAGCCCCTTCTAGAATTATTTACTTTTAGAAGACTAAGTACAAGATCCTTTAATAATAGATAATATGCTCGGAATTAACCTTAGTTTTAAGCTATTATTTCTTACTTACTTTTCGGCATATAGAACTAGCCCGGTACGAAACGAGGAACTAATTAACAAAAGCCTTTACCTAACCGCTACCTATTAGCTCGTAAGCTTTTAATATATTATCTATACCTTATAAAGCGTAAACGATATATTATGCGTTAACATGGCATCGAAAATATATTAAGCTCTTCGGGACAAAGGGATGAACGATTAGGTTATAAGCTAGGGACTTTATTTTATTATTCGGGAGCTTCGGGACCGGTGGAGATATTAAATAGGGAAGTATAGTAATATAGAGAATATAGGCATTAAAAACGAAAGAGACGCAGTTATATATAATGAGAAGGTTAGAGAGATACCAGCGCCCTAGGTTCCCTATATTTATTTTAAGGTTTAACCGGTTATATGCTTAGCAGCGTTACGAATTACTAAGTCGATTGCAACCTATAAAGGAGGTATAAAATAAGCCCGATAGGATGGATATTTTAGTTACGATAATTTTAGGATTCTTATATCGCCCTTTATTTTAATAATCAGTATACGAATTATTATTAAACATTAGCTATCGACTTAGGTAACTATAGTTCCTTTTTTATATTTTAATTACTCCGCTTTTTTATATTTCTTTTAATCTTAAAGTACGGAAAATAAATTACTTATACTTTTTATCTTATTAAAATATTATATTCCTAATTATTACTCTTTTCTTTTTAAAGCGCGTCGGTTTAAATTTTCCGCCTCCGCGTAACTCTTTTAGCCTTATAATAAATAACCGAGCCCATTCGTTCGCTATTTCTTCGCTAAAAGGTTTTTAATTATATAGGGATTATAAGTGCGGTATTAATTATCGGCGTTTCGCCAGGTTTAGGAAATTACTAGTAAGAAATTCTTTAGCCGCTCTCGAAAGAGGCCCTAATAGGTTTCCGCTAAACCTTAAACACCTAATAAAATAAATAGAATAACGGCGAAAAAAAAAAGGTCGTATAGCTCGCCGTAACTAGGTATATTATAAAACATTATATTATAAAAGGCGAAAAAGGGTGCGTAAATATCGTTAATAATAATTAATATTACACGTTTAAATTTAAAATCGTTTAAAATAAAGTTTATTTTATTATATAAAAAAGGGGAGGCGAGTTATTATAAAAAAGAAATCCTTTTAGAGAATAAAATAAATAAATCCGGAGACCGTTTTTAAAAGGTTGGAATAATTTAAAGAACTGGTATAACGCGACTTCTATAACTCCTACCTCGCTATATAAAGTATAAAAAAGAAAGGAGCGAGAATTTAAATAGCTATAATATAACTTAACGGGTTATTAAATAAAATACGTTACTGCTTAGAACTACGCCAAAACTTAAAATTATTAATAAGATACTATATAATAAAGCGAGTAAAAGTCTATAAACTAAATTAATAAATAACTCTTTAAATTTAATACCCGAATAAGTAAAAAAATCGCCACTATTACATTCCGCAAAATAATAATAGTTTTCCTTCGTATTCGAATAAACGTTTAGTAATCGTCGTATTACCTTATTTTTAAGTGTATTAAAAAATAAATAATTAAAGTTTTAAGCTATTATAATATTAACGTCGGTAATATTTAAAATATATACCACGATATTATAATGGCCGAAACGAGCAGCGATTAATAATAAAATAGAATTATAGTGATCTATTATATTAACATTATTTTAATATTTTCTTAATAATAATTTAAAAACCTTAACCGAAGCCTTTTCAATAACGTAAAATAATAATAATTAGTTATAATAGTTATTTAATTACGGATTAGCTTTATATTTAAAACGTAGCCGTATTACCGCCTTATATCTACCCTAAGCGGTATATAATAGCGGAGTCTTATTAAATTGATCTTTCGAATCGACTTCGGCCTTATATTTAAAAAATAGCCGTACCACCGCCTTATATCTATCCTAAGCACTGCACGAGAGCGGTATCTAATCGTTCTTTCCTTTCGAGTCCGACCTCCGCCTTTTGCCGGAGGAGCTACTACACTATTTTTATATTCCTATACTTAGCGGCGTACGATAGCGGCGTCCTATTAAACTAATCCTTTAAATTAACCTCGATATCTTATTTAAAAAGGATTCGTACTACGTCCTTATACCGGTCCTTAATAATAAACGAGAGTAAAGTCTTACCTACTAAATTTTCCCGTGGCCTTCGAGTCGATTTCGGCTTTATATTTAAAAAGTAGCCGTATTACCGCCTCTTATCCACCTTAAACGGTATATAAGAGCGGAGTTTTATTAAACTTATCCTTTAAATCGGCTTTCGCTTTATATTTAAAAAGTAACTATATAATTACTTTATACTTACTTAAAATAATAAATAAAAACAGGGTTGTACTATTTTAATCGGCTACGTCAATATTAGCTTTATATTTAAAGAGCAGTCGTACCACTACCTCGTCCCTATTCTTAACGATAAACGATAGCAGTATTCTACTTATATAAATACTATTTATATTATTAAAGTCGACTTTAACCTTATATTTAAAGAGGAGGTATAATACTACCTTATACCTACCTTAAATAATAAATAATACCGGGGTCCTATTATCCTGATCGATCAAGTCGACCTTAGCTTTATACTTAAGGAGTAGCCGTACTATTTCCTCGTCCCCGTTTTTAATTATAATTAATAATAAGGTCTTATTATCCTTATTTTTAAAATTAACCTCTACTTTATAATTAAAGAGTATGTATACTATAGCCTTATACTTACTATAAATAATATATAATAATAATATCTTGCTATCCTAATTTATTATATTAACCTTCGCCTTATACCCTTTCTTAAAGGCGTACGATAGTAATGTCTAGTTATTATAACTTATTTCATATATATTTTAATATTATATTAAAACATTAATAATATTTCAAAGCCCTAGGAGAGCGGCAAGATATAATCCAGTTATTTACCTTAAAAACACTTGGCTATAACCGTTATTATTTAGTTATTTTAGTTTTATTAATAATCCTTAAACTATAACCTTAACCTTCGAATTATTTAATAAAAACGTAGGCCGGTATTAAGAGTATAAAATCGAGCACGTATGTTTTTTTTAATAATTACTTTATAATCGCGTTCTTATATATTATAAAATCGTCGTATTTTATTCTTAACGCTCTAAGTAGTAGCCTTTCCCGTTTTGTTAAGCCTTTTTAATATAGTTATTCCGATAACTTTAGCAAAATGTTTCATTGTTCGCATATTGCGAGGATCGGATTCGGGAAATTATAGCGTGTATCTGTTTAGGTTAAAAGCTTATACTCTTTTTAACAATTAATAATATACGACTCTTTATTACGGCGCTGAGCTATTGAGATAAGCTAGCGTCCTATACGGACCGACCTGGCCCTTAATGTGGGCGTATAAGCCCCTAATTAGGCCTACTTCTACCGTATACCCGTTTAATCTTGAAATATAGCTCTTTAAGTTACGTCTTTGTTATATCCGTTACTTATACCCTAACAGACCGTAGTAATAAAACTTGTACCGCTATACTTATCCTATTACGTGACTTCCGCCCGTAATATTTTTAAAGTTTTATTTCTCGTTCGTAAGCTTCTTTGTTTTTTCGTTAAAGCTTTTTATAAATAATATATTTATTAATAATAAATCGCTCCGATAATTTATTTTAAATAATAAAATCGAGAGCGGCTTTAATATCGAAATGATTATAACGATTTAAAGAAGCTATATTTATCTATATTAAATAGATTGCTTAAACTTTAATAAGAGTTATAAAAAAATAATACTTAATAATAAAATAAGAACAAGAAATTTTATATACGAGAAAACCGGTTATTAATTAAGTTGTTACGAGCGGTATAAGTAAAACAGGATAGGTATTTATTATTAGGTTCGCATTTTAGTAGACAGGCCAGGTAAGGGTAACTAATAAGATAAGGACGTAGCTCGAGGAGTTATAATATTATATAGGGCAGTAGTATAAGTATATATACCCGTTCGAGGGTTTTTCGGGGCTAACTTAGTTAATAATCCTTTATATATTATTTAGTGCGCTCCTAGCTTATTCGTGCTCTTTTTTAACTTATTCGTGCTCTTTTAGCTTATTCGTGTTTAATGCGATATTTAACGCGCGTTATTTACCTTAATAGTTTAGCGCCGTAATATAAATTAAAAGAATTTTAAGAGGGAAAAATAGAGTAAGTTTATTAAAAAAGGTTTTTATAAGTATTTATTTTCGGCTCTATAAAGCCACGTTCGGAGCTTCTACTTCGTTTAGGACTACCCCTAACTTTATTTTCCGCCTAAGTCTGAAAGTAATACTTTATTCGTATCTATATCTATTTAAGTGATTAATAGCTCCTGGTATACTATGATAGTTCATTTCTAATAGCTCTATTATTGTAATAAATAAATCGGAGGGCCCTAAGTAGGAGTGAGTAATGCTAAAGCTATCCAAGCCGAACCTAAGCCGGCTTAAGCGAAGCTTAAATAAAAGCGGCGAGAGGTTATATAATCACTAGCGTCTAGATTAATATGGGATAATAAGGATTAAACAGCACCTGTATTATTACGTTTAATAGTTTCGAACAAAAATGTAAAACCTACGTTATTCTGTTTCTCCGTATCGGCGCCGCGGTTATATAGAAGGTATATCATCTCGGCGCCGGCGTCGTCTTTGACACGGGATGCTAGGAAATAAAGAGCCGTTACGCTATCGTAAGCTTATATATTAATACTTGCCCTATATATAAGTAATCGTTTAATTATAACTATATCGGACTACTTAACTATTATTATAAGGGGCGTAACTTTAAATTTATTCCTTATATTAAGATTAACGCCGGACTTAATTAGCTTTTTAGCGGTATTTATATCCCTGGAAGATGCCGCTTTATGCTAGTTAGTATCGAGAGCTTCGCTTAGCCTACGATCTCTTTTTAAATATTTTAAGAAAAGGATATTATTATTATCGTTAAACCTTGCTACTACGGTACTCGATGTTATATCTGCCTATTTATATTTAATAAATTTTACGAAGAAATAAATATGACGGCTTAGAAGTTAGGCCGTCGTTTTTTCGTAGTTATTAACGCTACTCTTAAATGTTATTTTCGGCTTCAAGGTTCTTCTACGGGACTAAAGCTACTTGTATATAGCCTTATACCCCTGATCGATAATATAATCGATCGGATATTAAAAGAACTCGTCGGGAATATTAATTTATAATATAGCTTCGGGGAACTAACCGAGAAGATTTTTAAGCTTAAAAGCGGTAATAATATAAAGTACTTATATAGTCTGGGGCGGCCGAATTTAGCTTAGCGATACTCGAGTACGTTATAAAAGTATAAAACTTATATCGCGAAGTTATAATATTTCGAGCTTCGTAATATTTAATACGTTAGGTCGATATTCTTTAAGCTTTAAAAATATTAAAGGTAAGTACCCTAATATTTAGTAATATAAGGAAATAGCGGATATTTCTCGGCTAGGTCCTCGAGATCTTTAAGCGTATTAATAGGCCCCTTTTTAAACTTATCTAATAATAAATAACTTATATATAATAAAGCAAGTGCTACGTCGGGTTTATCTTTTTCGGCCCTAGGGTGGTTTACATAAATAACGTTTATAGCAGCGTTTAATCTTAAGAATTCCGCGAAGGAAAAGTAAAGGAGCTAATACTAGTTATATCTTTCGATTAATAAACCAGCGTAACTAAACAGGATAAACTTCTTATCGATAAGATCGTCACTATTAAATTCGATTATGCCAAGCTAAAAGCTAAGCGTATAAACCATTTCTTTTTTAAACAAAAGCTTTTAAGAATAGGTAACCCATACCAGCGCCTTTAACGCTAAATCGCGTCGAGAAATAAGCTAGGCTACTATTTCTTCTAACATTACGATATATAGCTGCCCTAAGCCTCTCGACATATATTATACTATAGCCAGCTTAGTTCTATTAGATATTTTTATCTCGATTATTTTAATATTAAGAAAAACCTAAACAAAAACCCCATTTACGCCGTATAAAAGCCTGTCTCGGATCTATTACAGCGCGGAGGGCTTCTTTACCAAGCCTATAATTATATACTCGATAAACGCGTTAATATTACTCGCGTTCAAGCCGTTATCGACTTAGATCTCGATACTATCTAAAAGAGCGTTACTAATAACGGAGTAACCAAGTTAACTAAATATAATAACACGTACAGGCCTAAACGGATCTTTTATTACTAAAAACCTAAAAAACTAGCATATTTCTTCGAAATAATCGCCCGAAAGCCCACTATATTCGTTAAGCCCATTAATAACGATATAGGCTCGGGTAAAGTTATAAACTACACTCCGGATATTATCCTTAATTTCGAATCGTCGAATACCATTAAAACGGCTCTCCGTATAGCGTTTTCGAATAGCCTCGATATTTCTATCTTTTAATAATTAAGCGTAGAATTATTTTAAGATTAAACTTAATAATATAGTTATAACTAGAACTAAGCTACTAAAAGATATCTTAACGTTTATATTCGCATTATAATATATAAATACAATAACTTAGGACTTGCTATTCTAATCACCTAAAAAAAAGGGCACGGGCTCGGCAGCTCTCTCGTAAATTATAAATAATATAAACAGCTAAATAGGATTTCCCGCTCCTAGCTTTACTTATAACCTATAAAAGGTTAAAAAGTACTCCATTCTTCCAGTCCTAAAAAGATTCGCGGTCGAAGAGCCATCTTCCGGTACCTGGCGGGCTATTACTATACTTTTCGATTTAGGCATTATTAAAAGAGGTATAAAGTATTTAATCGAGAATCTCTTAACGTATTATATCTGTTACATAATTAGTAACGATTACGTTAGTCTTTTAACTATATTAAATTAAGCAGACCTCGTTTTATAATAAAGTTCCTCATGGTATTAAACAGATTACTTCGACTAAGCTTTTTAAATTTACCGATCCGACTAAGCCGATTAATACTCCCCTACACGTTACCGTCGTTCATCGACGAGTATTAAATAGCTCACCGAGAGTATCAGCCAGCTTACCGTAAATATTAGCAAGCTTCCCGACACTTAGCGCTAACCGTACTAACTAGTCGTCCCGAATACATAGATATGATTAATCGGTTAAAAGTAACCGATATCGGATAAATAAGCCGGATTATAACGTGTATAAGTTAGGGGGTTATAAGCTTCGCAAAATATTTCCTACGTATAATAATAAAAATAGCTAACCCTGCTTAAATCGCTTTTATAATTATTAAATTTACTAGGATATTAATTAAAGATTACACCTAATCGGTCCACCAACGCATTATTTTCGTTACGTTACGAGGTATAACACGAGGCCATATCTTCTTATCATATATTAATAATATACTGCTCTCACTTTTAAGTTTTCGTTTAATATTACCTTTAAAACCGCGTCTACTTTTCGTTAGCTTAATAATAACGCAGGCCAGCGAGTTAAGTATTAATTAATAAATAATATATATTCCGTTTACGTAAAAGACCCCTGTTCTATCGGGGAACTTTCCGGGGGAGGTCCGACGCTTCGCTTCTACCCATATTCGTTTATACAACTACAAGCCGAGAGACGAATAGTGTAAGAAAAGGGCTTTACAGCTACCTATTTTAACTTATACGACTAGCGTTAATAATTTAAACCTCGGGTTACGTTTTAATAATATTATTATTATTAATAAAATAAGTTTACCTTCGAAATATTAAAATAAAAGGATATACCGTTTAAATTAAATAACAGTTTTAGGTATAGAAGTTTAGGGGACTTCTATGTTTTATATACACATATAGTTATAAAATATTCTAGCCCCTATTTAATACGAAATTCAAAATAAGCCTAATAATATATGTCGACCATAATTAATATAATATTACTATTAAAAGCTTAAGATCCGAAAGAGTAAATATAAGCTTAAAATAATTAATTATATTATATATAAAGTAATATAGGATAGCTATGTTTTATTAACACCCTCCTTTAAACTATACTCCTTCCCGAGTCGGCCTCGGTCTATCTTATCGACTCCTTTTATTATAGCCTATTTATAAGCGGTGCGGAACTAGCTATTTTAAGCGCTTATAATAAAGTACTTGTTACCGGCGTTACAAAGCTTGTATCTATCGATCGAAATAGCGTTCCTATAAACCTCGATATAACTACCGGGGGCGTTATCTTATTACGAATAATTAGCACGGCTCCGGTCAGTTCTAGTTCCGCCTTTATCTTATTCTGCTAGCTGCGAGGGGGGAGGGAGAAAAAGAGAGTTATATCGACGCAGTAATGCGAGCCATCTTGATATAGGTATTGGCAAAAGAGCTTCGCCGCTTGCGTACCTACGGTGAGGGTGAGAAGTATCGTAACGACGGAGAGTATGCGGACTATTTTAGCGGTAATCTTTTAAAAAAGGGGTGGATAAGAGAGAAAAGACGAAGGTAACTTGAATATATTATATAAAACCTACGAATGACACGATATTGGAGGATTCTTAAATATACCAGTAGCCAGATTCCTATCCCCTGGGCTATTACTAGCTACCAGTAGCAATATGGAAACGGCGTTTTCACCAATCGGAACGAAAGTTCCTCGAAAACTGACGTCGTCGGATGCACCCGAGGGAGTAGCAAGGATCCCCACGGAGCCTAACTCGTGGATCATAGTATAGCCGCTATCTACTAGTAGACTTGAGCCTTTTGTCGTAAATATCCCAACGGCTAGATCCCTATCCCCTGGACTAGCAGCTATATACCAGTAGTAATAAGGTAGAGAAGGCGTTTTTACTAATCGAAATTAAAAGCCCTCGAAGGCTGACGTCGTCGGATGTACCCGATAGGGTAGCAGGGAGCCTGACTTATGGATCATAGTCGTATAACCGTAATTTAAACTGGATCCCATTATTATCTTACCCCGGAGGGCCCGGTAACTCGGTGAGCCCCCCATATTACCCCAGACCGTTCATTTTTTTAAAACGTCGCCTATCCCTTAAGCGCTGAGACCAGTTAAATTAGAGAGCGTGCATACCACGTATAGCGCCAGTACGAACCGTATTCTCGTCCATAATACTAGTATACAGCTAATCTAAATCCGGACCTATAACTATTACTATACCTATTTAGCGCTTAAAAGGGATATATAATAATAATAATATAACTTAGCGACTATTCTTATCTTATTTAACTCGAATAGCCTTTACGTTCTAGAATTTTATAAAGTCTAATTATCGATTACTAATTACCGTACCACGAACTTCAATTATTTAGATAAGGGTAATTACATTAGGTTCAGGGCGTGACCTGTGGTAGCTATAATTACTATCTCATCCTACTAAGCGAATTATGGAAACCTACGGAGCGGAGCGGAGCCCACGTGTTACTAATTATTAAGATTAGCCTAACTAGTCTTCCGTCCGGACTTTAATAAGTCCGCTGTAAATGGAAGGATTTATTCGGTAAACCGCCAAAGTACTAGTACGGAACGTACCGAGGAGCCTTGCGCCCTAACTTTATAGAATAGATCGGTCCATAATTTATATTTATTTTAATTAGTAGCATATCTATATCATTATTATATAAACCCTATAGCATACTATATTAATATATATCTATATATTATAATAATATTTAAATATATATTACTATATATTACCTCCACTTATGTATTAAACTTTACTTTATAACCTTAATAACCGGCCTACCGATATTTAAAGACTTAATTAATCCTTTTATTTATAAATATTTAAAATCCTATAAAGACTTATTAACTATCTCCTAAAGAGCAGGAAGGATATCAAGCTAATTAGTATCCCATTACTCAAGAATTATAATCTCACCTTCCTACTTATTCTTTTTACTTTCCCACCTCACATCATACCACCGTTAAAATGGTCCGTATCGTTTCCGCCTTCATACTACTCCTTGCCAGCGCCCTTAATGCTCAGGCGGCTGCGACCTGCTAATATTTATTCAACGATAACTCGCACTGCTACGTTGTCAATATAAGTCCCCCTTTTAAATAATAAAAGAAAGTTTAAGTAATAATAATATAATTAATTAACCGAGAAACTCAAAACGCCCGCGGCTCCGCCGTAAATTACACGACCGCTTACCGGCCTGCCGTCCGTAATAAAGATAACGTCGCCTACAACGCCGGTGGTAAGTGGTTAAGCGTAAACGCTTGGAATACTTAGTAACGCGAAGGATGCAGCCGATAAACGGGCGGTAGGTATCATAAGCTATAGCACGGGGCATTTATAAAATAGAAGGCTCGGAATTAATAGGATAAGAATAAAGCGAGAGTAGTATAATAGCGACGTCGACGTTTTAATAATCGACGGCTATATTTAATAATTTTTATAAACTGTCCTCGTTCTCTCGTAGCGCTAAGCTATTATTAAATATGAAGTATATAATCGTTTAATCTTTATAAATAGTAGTAAGATTTTATATTAATATGCTAGCCATGTTTTCTAAGTTAGAATACCACCAAATTCCTTACCAGGCCAATCCAATCATCACCATATCCGACCAAGCTAAGGAGAAGAACAGAACTCCCCTAACGGCCATCAAGAAACTGGACCACCCTACGCTCCAGAGCGTTATTATAGATCTATATACGCCGCCTCGGACGATATCCGCTAGTAAGCGATTCTCTTAATTACAAGGGCATATTTAAAACGCGGAGCCGACGACATCGAGCCCCCAAAAATCTTCCGCTCCTAGCAAGAAACAGAAGCAAAATGGTTCACACACGGCTTGGCCAAGATTTAAGAAATGCATCAATTATGAGAAAAGAGATTTAATATTGTTAAGAATACCAAAATATCGTGCATTACACATCCCGGTAAGCTACTAACTGCCTTCCTCGTCCCAGCCGGAGCAGCTCCCTAAAAGGCCTAGCTAGGATTACGCTGCTATCAGCCTTATATACTAGAACCCTACTACTAGCTACTATGTATTAACGATTATTTTAAACGCTTCAGCAATATTAAGGTGCTTCATTATATATCATATATAGAAGATGTATCTTATTCCGAAATATCGCTCTCAAGCTTTTATTCAGCTTTTAAGTACTAATATATATCTTCTAATAAATTCAACCATACATATCGGCCGGGATCGTCTTGATCGAATAATTAACTTTCTACTGCCACGACATGTTCAAAAAAGCTAACGGCTTTTTAAGCTTAATTATCGTCGAAATATACGTTTACGAGAGCGTATTCTAACGCTAATCGAAAGCGATCCTTCTCGTTTAGCGTCGTTTTACGCACTTTAACCACGTGTTTAAATATCTAGATCGCCTTAGGAATCCGTTTATAGTCGAGGTATACCCTTACGAGCTAATATTTTAACGCTAGTCGTTCGTAATCCTTCTCGTTTAACGTCGTTTTTTACACTTTAACCACGTACTCGAATATCTAGATCGCCTCGGGGATTTACTTAGCGTTAAGGTATACGCTTACGAAAACGTATTCTAACCCGAGTCGATCGTGATCCTTCTCGTTTAGCGTCGTTTTTTATACCTCGACCACATATTCGAGTATCTGGATCGCCTCTGGGATCCGCCTGGCGTTAAGGTATGCACTTGCGAGCTAACTAGCCGCAAATAATCGAGCGCTATCTTTATTAACAAGGTATTCTGCCCTCCACTTCTAAATTTCTTTAAGATACTTTATAGCGTCCTTAAACCGCCTGTCCGTAAATAGGTATTATCCTACTTTAAATGCTAGATCGTATCGCTCCTCGGTTTAGTAGGCCTGGCTTCTATCGAGCAGCCGAAACGCATGCGAGAAGCAGTTTTGCCACGCTTAACGATTAACAGGGCTAGTCGAAGGGAATATTATCTGGACATGTCGGACTGTGCTGACTGTAACCTCTTTTATACGCTGCTGCTGTTGAATCCAGACTCTTGTTGCCAGATGCATAAAACGATGTATATCGTACAAATCGCCGTCCACACGGCTAATAAGGAATGCGTAACCAGCGAGCGTCCTAATAGCTGATTCCAGCTCTGCTTCCAAGCCTGGCCTGGGCAATACCTATCGTGGGATAGCTTTCGGCTTAATACAAGAAATAAAGGATAATAAGTCGCTCGTAACGCGATCTATCCTTTAAATCTAATTAAAGGATATAAGCCATGTCTTTACTATTACGTGCTAAGATACCGGGTAGCGTATGTTATCCGGAAACTCTCTATTTAGCATACTAATCACTTCCTGCTTAGTACCTCGGAAAAGATCTAGGTATTTCTTGATCGACGACCGGTTTTTGTTCAGATAGGCGGCTGCTTACGTTATCGCTAAAAGTAAAAACATCAGCTCTTTTAATAACTCGATTATTAGTTTTTTATTATTAACTAAATACTTATAAACGAGCGAATTATTTAAAAAATGTTACGTTTCTTCTAGGTTTATTTTTTCTAGTTCGATTTGGTTACTTTTTACGATTAACTAAGTAACGTCGGACGATCGAGTTGTTAATAAGATCAGGCTAGTCTCGCTCTTTAACAGGTAGTCGGATATATTGAACGGTTTACTCAAAATCTCCTGGTCGTCCGCGTTGTCGATAATTAATAGCTACTTCCCTGCAGTTTCTGAGCTAAGGTGCTCCCGTACCGTTACCTTTAAGTTTTCCTCGTCGATATTAATAGAGATACCCATTTTTTTTCGCAATCCCGAGGTAGGCTTGCTTAAAAGCTTCGTTACTGTATACCGGCACTTAGAAGACGGAATACTCCGGCTGGTTAGTTTTAACCTAGTATATAAACTGGAGGACGACCTGCGTTTTGCCTACACCTCCTAGGCCGACGATCGTAAGCACTCGGCAGGTCTAAAGCCGGAATAGCTTTTCTTTAAGAATTTCCAGTATAGCTCTCCGCCTTGTAAAGTTTGAATTCTAAAGAAAAGGGAGTATAAGAACACGTGCTATATAGGATAACATTAGTACTAGTATTACTTAGCTATCCCGGCGTAACGATAGGGTTGATTTACGCGAAAGTCCGGCAGTATATTCTAGGACAGATTATATCTCTAACTAAATCAGCAAACGCTTAAAGGCTATTAGCCGACTATATAGCATGCGAATATCACACACCTGGCAATACGAAGTTACCTACAAGTCCAAGAACGCTTTTATATATATTGCCGCCGTTACCGCCGCATAATATTACTATACCTTTATTTTATAACTATCCGCGTAGTCGTAAGCACCCTTAATTATTACGTACGGAATAATATTCTATACGCCGGCGCTCTCTATCTTAAAGGCTGTTACCCCTTCTTACTAAGTAATGCTATCGCGATCCTCGCCTAACTTAAGCACTATATCGCCTAACGCGATTAAGCTAAAATATATAACAGGCGGCGGACTATTCTCGTCGAGGCGGCTCCGATATATTAACGGCCCGTTATAACCATACTCGTTACATAACCTCCCGTCGGTAATATAGCGATACGTAACGTTAAATAGCTTATACGCTAAGCACCTAGATATTATGCTACGAAACTAGGCTCTTACTAAATAACGGCTAAATAGCCGACTAACTTGCTTTAAAGTATTTTTTAATTACGAAGTCCTCGCAACTTCGCTAATATACTACGAATCTCGGTATTAAGTCGGCTTAGCGAGTATAAAAGCGTGTCTTTACATATAAAACGTTTAAGTAAGCGTCGTCCGAAATCGTACTAAATAACGCTATCGCTAATAACAACGTCGCCGAGCACGACCTCGTGTCTATCTCGACTAAAAGGCACGACTCCGCAGACGCTAACGACCACGGCAAGTCTAATATTAGGGAAACTTGTTTAATTATAAGCTACGATAGCTGCCGTATTCGCCTTACCTAAGCCCGGCATATACGCCAGCACGACGTTATGTCGCCCGATAGCGCCGGTCGAGTAAGCGTTCAGATCGCCTAGGGCCTTATCGTAAGGCGGGCCGTCATCATCCCAATAATAATCGAAAAGGGCTTCAGCGACGTCGGCTTCGTAAACGAGGGCACAAATTATAGCGATTTCGAAGTCGCGGCGGGTAACGGGTCGCCGTAGCTGGTAATCGTTCATCGGTACGGCGCGGTTTGAGGCCATAGTCGGCTCCTGTATAATAGCAACTCCTTAAGTCTTGCTGTTCGTGCGATAAATTGTAAAAAGTCAGAGGTCCCTCGCGATCCTAAGAGCATAGGCGCCAGCCTAATGCGGCTAACATTGCTGCGACGCGCGACCCCGCGCGACCTTGCGAGCGTCGCCGTCCAATTAGCATCATGGTGTAGTAGATGCTATGACCGACTGCGAAAGAGCGGATACAGGGCGTGGTGGTCGAGTCGAACAGTCATTTTGGCTACTGACTGGTATCGAGCTGAATGAAATTCTCTTTCGACATTGCGCGGTTCAATATGGAGTACGTCGTATGGCCCGGCGAACCAACCTAAGTAGTGGAAAGCACTGTCCACGCCTAGGCACTTAGTCACCGCGGTCTAGCGGGCTATCCATTAAAAGTTAGGCCTGCTGCCACTAAAAGAGAGGAAACGAACGCTCTACAGGCACTGTGACTTCGATTAATGGTCTAACTGCGGCCCTCTTGTCTCGCCATTTAAACCTACGACCCTTTACATGTCGTTTGCCGACAAGCCCCTGAACGAGACTATCAACATGGTCCCCCGACTGTCGAAGTCTCAACACGACCAAATGTTTTCCATGATTACTCGAGTTCGACGAATGATGAAAAAACAAAACCCATCCATCCCTTGCAGTATACGCGCCGTCCGCCGCGCCCGATCGACGCACGCACGATACGGGACGACGACGACAGTGGCGAAGCATCCTGACCCCGACCCCAAAATTAAACCTATAACAGAGATGGCCCTTGGCCGTCAGCTTGCGAAAAAGCCTGATAGGGATCGGCGTGAGGTGGTGGATTTTATTGGTAAAGAGTTTGAAGTAGATGTATTTGCGACGAGTATTCCTTGGACCCTGGATACTGTAAGCGTAGAATGACTGTGAAGACAGCCAGCTCAAAGCTGCCCTTCTATCTAGGGTGTAATCCACTGATCCACTGTTGGCTCCAAGCAACCGGAGTACAGGGTTTAGCGGTGGCAGTACATGTCAGCGCCAAATATGCAGCCCTACGAAAGTCTTGCTTGGCGATGACCGGTACTTCTCCCATATCGCTTACGCGCGGCGCAGGCGCCCCACAGTACTTCGGGTTCTTGTTTTTAACATCAGAAAGGCGGACGCCGAACCTGGATTTTACTGTACTAGTCTTCTTACAGTCGCAGGAGCACGATCTGTTCTGATGCGGTGGGAGGCATCTAATGCGGCCTTGAATCTGCTCCTACGTGTGGGGCCCAACTGACCCCAGCGGCATAGTATCCTTTCGCCTCCAAGGTGATCGGTACTGTACAATACAATACGCGACGGTGTAAACTATTTATAGGTTATTTGGCGAACCTAGACGTTTCTCGATTAGGTCAGAACCTGGATTATCAGTGTCCTCCCCGGCCGTAATGCGTACTATTTCAAGCGGGCCGGCTGGTTGGCTCGTGATATCATGTTCATGCGGTCCGAACGGCGGGAGATCCCTGGCGTTGCCCGCATGGAATGGTGCGCACCTGACCGCGTCGTACATATGTAGCACTCGATCTGGGAGCATTCGATATGGGTGTTCCTGTGCATTCCCAAGGTTCCGGGGGGGGGGGAGACCAATAAAGCGGAGAAATCTATCGCTTGAGGTTCTGGAATGTGACTGTGGCACGGATTGGCGACGAATGCAGGGCGTCGCTACCCTGCACGATCAAGAATAGTACGGAGTAGGAATTTGCTGACTAGCAGCGTCCCCTTTGAAAACCTCCAACTAGTGAGCGAAAAAGTGCCGCGGGCAGACCGGAACTGACGCCGATCTGCTTCCCACGACCGTAGAGTCTGAAGGTCCGATCCGCTCCCCTTACACCGTCTTACATTGCCAGATCCAACTGGCCAAACCGCCAACAATCGTGATGATACTGTACTATTTAACGCCGACCAGCGAACGTGTATCATTAGGCAAATTACTGTAGCAACCCGTATACATCAATATCCAGCAGATCAACTCATCACCAGTATTGGTTGCCTAGGGCCATGGAAGGATTTGAGGCCGTCATAAGTCTCACACCCACGAGCTACGACGTGATAGGTCCAACATCAAACCTTAATGGGTACGATCCTGTGGATGCCGAACTTGGACGTGCTTATCTCACCACCTGCGACATACTCGGATGCCTCATACGCCCATTCGGCATCCCTTTCGAACATACAAGCCCTTATACTTTACAGCAACACCTGCCGCCTGATTTCACAGCACAGTCACCTCCTGTGCCAACACAGTCACACACACTAGTGCGCCAGGACTATGAGCAAATTACCCCGTGTCCAGAAATGGCAGAAAACCACTCCCCGGTGACCAAGGTCCCGAAAGCAGTTCATGCATGCGATTTTCCTGGCTGCGAGAAGCAGACGGCTTTCAAAAGACGCGAGCACCTCCAGCGGCACCAGAGGTCGTATGTATTTGCTAGTTCCCTTCTAATCCATCACTATTTCCCTATCACTAACAGCCTACTATAGGAAGCACAGCCGGGGGGGAAACATAAAGTGTGACTTCTGTGATAAGAAATTTAACCGCAGGGATAACTGGAGGCAGCACCTGAGACTCCACACGGAGTCGAATAGGAAGCGGACGAAGTTCTACGCCGAGGCAGTCTCGAGTTACAAGAAAGAGAGGAACGCCATAAAGCCCCGGAGAACACCATTGAAAAGGCAACAGCCGCTGAAGGGCGAGATTTAGAAGACGGAGAAACAGGCCCAGCCAAGAACAGTGCCGGTAGTAACTATTGCTCTACCATTTCTTTGCGGTTGTCACATCTATGAACAACTACCGTGAACAGTGTAGCATATTCGTAATAGAAAGGCTAGTTTAGGCTTTGGCCAGGAAGGGGAGGTTATTTTTAAGCACCTCCTGCAGTCAGGTTGCATTAGATTCGCAGTAAGGGGTGCATTATGCGGCGATGCCTCTTGAGTGTGCGTTAATTTGCTCGTCGTGATTGGCAATGGATAAGAAGGACTTATTTTAAGATGTTGGCTCACGGGAGGTAGTGTAGCCTTATTGCCAGCATCCTTCCCAGTTTCCGTCATTGATTCTTTTTCTACGATAGGCGTATCTGTTAAACCTATTCCAAGCCGGCTTTACACAGGGCTGCATATTCTAAGTTCTCATCTGGAAGGCACGGGACCTTAGAAGCTGACTACGCCTTGCATGCGTGGCCAGGGCACGCTACACTCAAATATCCCTTAAGCAGGGAACCTTTCCGGCCGTACGAGCCAACAACCAACGGCAGAGGCGGCCATGTGTCCATCGCGCCAAGGTGAGCTGGAATGCTGCCACGCCGACCCTAGCCGGACGAATAGTGGCATGCAGGTGCTGGACGCGAGATTGCGATCCAGATGGTCGGAACCCAATCAGCGGCCATCACGGCCATGCCTGCATCCGGCGACAGGCAATCAACTTTCTGCTGGGTACGGCACGGCACTGTAAGAAGAGAAAACCAACAAAGCGACATCGAGCGTCAACTACCCCCTCCTCGATTGCCCATCATCCGGTCTGTCGTCGTCGTGCTTCCGTCACATTTTTGACGGGGCCGGGGAATGGAGGTTGCATTATAGTTGACTGGATCGGCTTCTGCTCTGCCGAAAGGGCTGAAGGGAGCCTGCACCGAATGCGGCGGCCAGCAGTACATCATTTCGGATCTTTGGCGCTTCTCGTGAGGAAGCGCCTCGTCTACAGCTGCCGCCAGTTCTGGAATTTCTACGTTTGGGAGGTACAGTACATACCATCGCGTTCTGGCGTGGATTCTGACTCAGAGGCATTCTGCGCCCTACGTCCTCTATTCGAGAGCCAGATCAGCAGAACAAGGTTGACCAGACTAGGATCCGGTTATGGATTAGCACTGCCCCCGAACTGCTCCAGCACCGCTTTCGCCCCTGCGCGTGAACAGCCCTTTCGGTGCTGCTTCTGGGCCGCCCATTTAGACGCTAGATAGTTCCGACTGAGCCTGTCTAGGTGCCTGCAGACTGGGCGACATTGTGACGGAGGGCCGGAAACAGCGCGTGAGAGAGTTCAAGACCTTGAAGGAGGGGCGAAGCAGCAAGGTTGCGCATGCTCGTGGGTTAGTTTTGGGGTGTGTCCAGTTTGATAAACTCCGTCCAGGTGAACGTCCATTCTGGCGAACTCCATTCTGGCGGACTCCATTCTGGCGTAGGTCCATTCTGGTGTCGCCAATTCTGTTGTTGCCAATACGACTTTTTGGCCTGCTCAACACCAACTGCAGTCATTTCGACCCCAGATGCACGCCGGTAGATATTGCACTGGCCAATGAGCACGAGCGGTCTCGGCGGCGGCATTGGTCCACCGCATTACGCCTTGACGAGCCCGTGTTGCCAAACCACAAAGCTACGGGCGGCGGCGACGATCTGCCATTCAAGAAGCACGAAGGAGAGGGCACGGAGTGCTATGTATGTACGTAAGTATCCGCCAATGTATTATATTCATCTATCCTAGTCGCGTCTCTGCATTGGCTCTGCTCACGGGGTCGGGACTGCCCGATCCGCGCCAACAGGTTCGTAGCCAGCACCACGTACAGGCGCAGAGGCCGGCTTCGCTGGCCGCACTGCCACTAGCAGATGCAGGGAAAAACCTCGGTACACGAGATGCTCGAATGTAGGAGGAAAACCCGGATGGCAAAGGCGGGCAGGAGATGACTCGAACTGCGGACGCCAGAGCCAGGCCCGATACCCCTCAGCAGGAGATGACTCGACCGCAGGAGGGAGACCGAGCAAAAAGACCATCAACCAGCCCGACAGGAGTCAGTTCAAGCTTCTGGACAACACAAGCGGGAGTCAGTTCAAGCTCTTGGACAACACAAGCGGGAGTCAGTTCAAGCTCTTGGACAACACAGGCGGGAGTCAGACAAGCTGCAAGCAGGAGTCTGTTCAAGCCGCAAGGCGCCAAGAGGAGTCTGTTCAAGCCGCAAGGCCTCCAGGGGGAGTCTGTTCAAGCCGCAGGGCGCCAAGAGGAGTCTGTTCAAGCCGCAGGATCGTCAAGCAGGAGTCTGTCAAGCTGCTAGAGCGGGAAGAAGAAGAAATCCCAAAGACCACGAGGCAGGAGTCAGTTCAAGCTGCCGGTCGACACGAGTGGGAGTCAGTTCAAGCTCATGGATAACACGAGCGGGAGTCAGTTCAAGCTGCAAGCATCTCGCAAGCAGGAGTCTGTTCAAGCCGCAGGGCACCAAGAGGAGTCTGTTCAAGCCACAAGGCCTCCGGCAGGAGTCTGTTCAAGCTGCAAGGGTGGTCGGTGCTCCGGGCGGAGGCGCGAAGAAGGAAGAGAAAAACATTTGCAATGCTGGGAGGCAGGTCGCCCTTATATACCCGTAGCACCGCCAAGACCCACGGGTCAACAGGGCCATGTTCCTCACGAGCTACTGTCCGTGGGCTGGCTGGCTGGCTGGCTGGCTGGCTGGCTTGGGACCGTTTCTGGTGCTGCTTGTTGGGGGTCAGTTGGTTCAGGGAAGCCCAGCGCCCAGGAGGAACAAGCAATTTGTTCAAGTGCGGGCGGCCGTTGGGACTCTTTGCCGTCACTGCTTGATCGCATTTGGGGATGGCTAGCCAAAGCTGCCCTTTCGCCTGCTTCCGGTCCAGGATCTATTCCTGCATCTGCGTCTCTTTTTCGCGCTTCTTGGGCCATGTTTGTCCCTCCCCCTCGCCTCTTGCTCTTTCCTCTTTCACACCCCTCCCCTCCCTTCAATTTCTCCCTTGCTTCCCTCTCTCGTTCCCTCTCTCGTTCCCTCTCTCGTTCCCTCTCTCGTTCCCTCTCTCTTTCTCCCTCCTTTATGTAATTCCCATCAATCTCTTACTGCCACCTTACACAGTTTGTTACACTTTACCTGCAATGTCGTGTGCATCGCTCGGTACCACAACCTCCAGGATCACCTTCTTCATTTGTGACAGCCAGCCCATAAGCCTACGTGTCTGCTGCTGGAACCTAGATGTGGTCAGACTTCCGTCTCCGCATCTCTACGCAGTCGTAACTTACAGTTCCTGGTATGTTTTATTGCTGTCAGAAAGACGAACGTCAGACCTGTTTGCTACTATTGGCAATGATTCCCGAAAACTTACAAGCGTTCTAACCTAGTAGATGTCAGTCGCTGCTTCTTGCGTAGCCGTGAGTCCAAGTCCGCTTACTCTCCAGTATAGCTCCTGAGCTCTGATTGAATCTCGTTTAACTTTCGATGCAACATGTCGAGTTTGTATTCTAGCTCCGTAGTCTGGCCCGCCGCTCTGGACTAACGTTAGTGTACTTGATCGGCTCAGCCCGGGACACAAAGGGCTCACGTCGACGGTGGGCTTGATCCGAGCATGCCTTGGTCTGGGTGGAAACCCGCATGTGGTGGAAGCTGAGTTGGAGGGAAGGTGTGATCCGGCGTAGTCGTATGCGCCGCGGCTCCCCAAAGCGGCTGTAGCCTAGGCAGATTCGACTGAGAGGAAAACATGTCGCTCGCTCGAGTGGAATCGCTGGGTGAATTGATGTTCTTAGGATTGTGTAAGGTTTTATTGATTGCTTAGGGGTTCTTTAGCTATCTATTAGGCTTTTGGACCTATAAGTATGGCAATAGTAAGTATATAGAAGGGTTGGCTTGCTCACAGTATTTACGTTGCACCTTACTCGATCCTCCTGCGAGCACCTGTTCCCCAAGCCGAGCGAATCCATGCTCTAAAGACGTGTTTCCCATACCGATTCGGGATGCCGAACCTGCTTGAACTCATTCCAGCGACAAGATTTTCAGTAGCGGTGCTGCATAATGACTGTTTGCTGACGGCCAGTTGGAGGGCGACGGCCCGAACATTCGGACCAAGGAACGAGTTATAACCCGACGCCAAGTGCAGTTCCACATGAGTAGTCTATCTAAATCTACGCAAGGCGAAATGAGCAACTTCGCTTCCACCGACTACCTCTTGCGGTACAAGAAACCGGGTTAGCATTGAATGGGCCTACACCTGTTACACAGCGCCATGCCCTTCCAGAACACCATTGAAAATCACACCAAATTGGGTAGGAAGAGGGGTAACCCAAACCCGTCGAACGCGCTTTCATTCGGAAAGGTCCAACAAAGTGGGCTGAGCGCGGGGTTACATAAATTGAGGTCATCTGGTCCCCCAGCCCTAGCCGATGAGCCAATCCAATGACTGTTCGGCCTGTGCCCGCCAAGTGGTCGTAGCTGTTTCGGGCCCCATACTGTCTGTGCCCTTATCTGACGTCCAGGAGTGTAGATTGGTTGAAGCTGCGGTAGGGCAGGTACAGACCTCAGGGTAGAGAGCTGCTGATGGCGCGGCCCCTCCAAATGAGGAAAGCTACAGCAGCGAACAGCAGCAGACTTGGGGCGAACGGGGACACGAACAGCCGCCAATACTGTACTTTACTCTTTTTGCTGCATTACAGTACATACTGTAGCTCGAATGTACTGAGTTCTGTTGGCCCTACTTGTTGGCCCTACTGTAGGTTCATCCCCGCAGTGACAAACTTCTAGAAAAGTGGTTCGTGCTGTAACCACGATGATATTCTTACTACATGAATGCACTGTGCCATGAATCCTTGGTCCACTGAGTGTGGGACGCCCCGACTACAAGTTGTAACTTCTTTAAAACCTCTGGGCTACCTCCTACAGTATGTATATTAGCGTACTTTGGAGGCAGTACTTTGGAGGCAGTAAAGCCAGACCTATACAGGAGACGTATCTGCTCTTATGGACCGACCTACGTCTGGCCCTACTGTCGCAGTAACTAATTCATGTGCTCTAAAGCTACAAAACCAGAACCAGTCCATCCGACGTCGAGATGCATACAGGCGGATACAGTACTGCACAGGCGAACGAGCTCGAGTGGTTTGTAACAGCAGCATGCGTCCACCTCCTTTTTCTTCAATAGATGCAATGGTGCGAGGCCACGAAACCGGCTCCGGGAGCAATTATTGTCGCTCAGAAATAGAAAAAGCCCTAGAGGCCTGTTTTCGACCCTAAATATATAAGAAGCAGTTTACTGGACGATTCTGGACCCACGGCGAATCAAACCGCTGCGTCAAAATAGCACGTGGGGGAGGATATGCTTTTCAAGGTAATATTCTATATCCTTGACAATTAGCTAATGCGAGATCGGGTTTTGTGTCCGGATAAGATGGCTAGGCCCATAGCTAAGGTGCCTAAGCTTGCGAGGGAACTACCTGAGCCCGTGACGGAGCTACCTAACCGTGACGGAGCTGCCTGAGCTCGCGATAGAACTGCCTGAGCTGCCTAAGCTACCGACTGTTAAAATATTTTTATTCGCCACAAACAAAATCAGCCTTTAAAACATAGCCTCCAAGCTTCACATATCTTGAAAATCCGATAAACAACCAGGTTATGATTTTCGAGGGCCTTATAGTAATACTAAATCTTTTAGAAATTTAACACATAGGAAAGAATAATGAATAGCGATAGCGAGGAAGCATAGTAGAGAAACGACAGGCTTCCGTAGGAAAGACTTAGGCCGCAGTGACTAACACCTAGAGACTTTTAATTTGCTCTAATTTCCTGAACGGGTAATTGCCAGATACAGTCGATTTCTACGGTTGTCAGCCATTGCCACTAGCCCATTTGACAACCATAAATACTGTACTTCCTTCTTAAAACGGTATCCTCTAACGGGAAGTATAGTATTTATTTCTCAATCCGTCTTGGAGCTAGGCTTCTTCGTCCGGTGATACAGACCACTCAGCATATGTTAAACTTTCTGGGGCTACATTATGACTGCCCAAAGCTGTGACTTTGCTGCCTCACCCTGTAATAGTTTCTTGGTGATATGTTGGGTGGGGTGAAGGAGTGTATTGTTGATATGCCTTGGCCTTCCACTCCTGAAGCCTGGTTAAAGGCTGGGTCTTTATAGACCTAGTCAGAAGTGGACAGCGTGTCTATAGAAGAATCTAGATACAACTGGAGTCTGGTAGACTTGTAGAGAAGTGAGGAGAGGTATCTCCTAACATAATACTAGGCCATCTTTTACACTTCTAGATCCACGCATCGAACCGCAATGCATACGAGTTTGATTATCGGCGCCGCTTGCCCTATTGGTCTTTATCCAGAATAAAAGGGCTCGCCACTTCAAGCTCGTCATCTCCACTGTGGCTGTTACTAGTATCGTAAGCATCGTTAGTAGTTCTACCGGCCGAAATAGCCGGGGTATGAACATGCCGATTTTGCTATAGCCCAGTTGATATAGTGGTAAGGGAGTAACCCTTTCGTGGGTTAGAGTTAAGGCTATTATGAATTAGTCCGATACCACATTTATATAGTAGGGTAGATATAGAATATAAATTTACTAGTTTATATAACGATTAAAGTATCCCAGAATCTCGCAGATAGCGCTGGATACACTTACTATCCCTACTATATCTACTAAGTGCGAGCGCTTATTTTCAGCCGCTAGAAAGCCTTTTAATTCGTTACGTAACAGCCTAAATATCGTCATTATTAGCATATGTATGGTATTACGGTCTTAGCTACGGGCGGGCATCCTATATAACGAAGAGGTTAATTAAATAATTATCTCAGTAACTAAACGCGTAGAACTGGATACCTTAAAACAGCTAGCATACGGTAACCAAGTCGCACGAGTTACGCAATAAATAACGGAAGGGGAACCGCGGCCCGGATCACGTAATAGGGGTGATAAAGAAGTTAACGATACCCCTAAATAGCTTTATTTTCGCACACCCAATCCACCTGGTATACCCCTAATTTACACCAAATACACGTACACCCACCCAGCTTCGAATTTTACTAGTCAGAATCAACAAAATCCACCTTGAACCCTTGGTGTACGTTGGTGTGGTTGTTTCCACCCTTGAGCAGTCCAAGTCACACCATATCAGAACCTTGCCGCACAAAGGCATAATCAGACGCACGCCACCTCGTATATGCAAACCCCTTCTCCACGTCAGACTCTTCCTGCTTCACTCGGCCACCGGTTCGTAGGATCCTCGTGGTGAGGAAGTCAGCAAAGAAGAAATACCGTACGGTGCTACATATAGACAAAAGAGACTGCTATTAAGCAGTATACCACTGCTAGGGTGCTCCTACCCCTCTTCTCACTGCGACAGATAGTGGTAATTGATGGAACTTGTAGTCCTGCGAAGAAGGACATACGGGAGGCGCCATCTGGTCAGCTAGCACCATGGCCATACGAAGTCGCCGCGATCTCGCTACGCTTGAGACGGAGAGGGAACCGGCTGGGCGTACAGCTGGGCAGCTCTTGCGGACCATCTGAATATGCTTCACCTCTCCCGCCTCTGAAAGGGGTCGCAAAGCTGGCGGGCGTTTACTAGCATAGCAATGACGAGCACGTGAGATAGACTACGCCAGCTTCGTGAAGAAAAGCCGTGACCGCTGGGTAGTATTCGAGTACTTGCTATTCTCCTTGTGGGGAAAGTACTGTATGTCGACTCGCGGAATCCTTCTGTCCTATCCATCTTGATCTCGCGGATTCCGTGCCAAGTAACGATCACCCTGAGCTTCCCTGGCCTCACCCTCACGTCACCCTGCTTATCGCAGAGGGTGAGCATAAAGCAGCGCGCCTCACCCTGCTCACCCCATTGGCCAGGGAGGGAGGATCCGAGGAAGCTCCGAATGTAAAATCCACGCAATGGCCAAGCGACACTGCTGAACCCTGGCAGTCGGGCGATGGGGTTGCAAGAGAGATTCGAAAGAAGAGATGCGGCCAGTCAGATTAAGTGACTGGTTAGGTCGCAATGACGATGAATTGGCCTAGTTGACGCGTGCTATATTGGTAGAATTGGTGCCGGGCTATTTGGGCAGTCCAGTCCCTCAAAACGCGACGCGCCGAAGAAGAAGAAGAAGACGACGGTGCTTGTGGAAAGAGCGGTAGCAGAAGACTTCTGGTTGCTGGCGTGTTGTGGAAGGTGTGTAAGCTGGGGGGCGGGGATGTTATTGATCTCAGATAACTGCTGCTGATGTGGAACTGCTGGAACAATTGCAACGCTAGGATCAGTCAAGGATTATGGAGTTTGCGCACGTGCCCACCTCCTCCACTCTCCACTCTTCACTCTCCACTCTTCACTCTCCACTCTTCACTCTCCACTCTTCACTCTTCAAAGACATGCCTAAATTACTTTTCAGTCCTTATATTGCCCTCGGCTTAGTCGAAGGCAATTTCACTGATGAGAAAAATGTCGCGCATGCTTTTAAGAGAGCATCTTTACATTGCCATACCGATCGGCGACAAAATCTTGGTGTCCCACCTCATCGATGGCCTACTATGACTCACCTGGTCGATGCAAGAAATTATCTTAGCAACCTGGGAAAGGGAGATATTGAAGCACTTGCATCCCCTTCCAGCCACTTCCAGGGATTTCCCACGACATTTAACCCTAAGGAAGACTTGGGGTCTGACCGAGTATACATCCACTGCGACAAGCCTGGCTTTATCGATTGTGCCCAGTGCTATATGACTATACGGATAAATGATGAGAATGATCATTTGCTTTCCCACGAGTTATACCGGTGCCTTTGCTGTCAATCTGTGATTCCGCTACATGAGCGAGAGTCCCATTACAGCCGCAGACATCACGATTGCAAATGCTTCCAGGGAGGCAATCTAATCGACCACATCGCTCTGCATCACGTTTGCCCATATTGTTATAAATATTGCCCGGCATCGCACACGTTAATGGCCCATGTTAATTTGCACCATTCCTGCGACTGTCAAGATGCGGCGGAACCGGGCCATATTTGGGCCTACCATATGTGCTGTGGCATATTTCATCGGGATTTAGCGAGTCATCTAACGGACAATCACCCTTGCGGATGCCCGATTTCGTGGGAGACTGAGAAAACAGACCACCTCGTCTCAGCACACCGATGCATTCCCTGTCGCCAGGTCGTTGCCAACATGGAGGCTCATAAGGCAAAGCAACACTTTTGTCGGTTCTGTCAGTGTTCGCACCAAGAGCCTCCTTGCGACCACTATAAGCAACATCATAAATGTATTTCTTGCGATAAGTACTACGCCAGCCTGAAAGAACACGAAGAATTGTGCCACTTTTGCAAGCACTGCAGTCACTATTTCCCTGACTCAAGCGAACTTGACGTCCATAACAAGGAAACTCATTTCTGCAAAAAGTGCGAGTCGAATGTCAGGAATCTTCGCAGTCATATGAGAACGCATTGCCCGTATTGCAAATATACCAACCAGATCTTCAGAGATCTATACAATCATATGATTTTGGACCATTGCCTCCAACCATGCAAAGACTGCCCACTATTCGGAGGCTCGAGCTCATATAACGAACTACTGGAGCATACTGAACAGCATCATCCATCGATTGCTTGTCCCGTATGTCCAGACGAGAGAACCATCCACACAACCTCCATACATGATCACCTAAGAGCAATTCATTATTTTGAGAAGTGCAGCGACTGCACGGACCCAACTGATCAGTACGCACAAGATCATTTCAGGAACTATCATGGAAAGCAACCCTGCGAGGAGTGTTCCGAGTCAATGTATCCGGCGCCGTTAGAAGAACACTTGATAAATGACCATGGGCACGTGCGGTGTCTTTATTGCAAGGGACTTAATGCCGAAGCGTCCCACGAGAAGCACATGGAGGTTCACCGTCCAAGGTCGTGCCCAGATCCAGATTGCTCAGAACTCGTTCCGGCAGACGAAATGCCACGTCATGGCCGCGTTGAACATTCCTGGCCGACATGTCCATCGTGCTATCACACCATGCCGGACGATCAGCTCCAATACCACCTAGCTACCGCCCATCCCGAATGCGAAGGGTGCGGTAAGCCATACGACGCCTTCGCTATTAATACGCATCGATCCGCAGCCCATGGATGGGATGATTGCGACCACTGCGGAACCCAATGGCCCCCCAGCAGTATTGCATTGCATCGGTCAGATCACCGACCGATCAATTGTCCATATCCGAGTTGCAACACGAAATTCCCTCTGGTTGAATGGGTCACGCATTTTAGGAGCGTTCACTCTAGAAACCCATGTCCCACGTGTGGGAAGGAATTCAATGAAGGGGACTCCGTGGCGCATTTCTTTTCTCATTACGGCCAGTCTGGGCCTCAAGGACACTTGGATGAACTGATAGAGATTAAGGTTAGTAGCTTCTACTGGCTTAACGATGGTAAAGCACTAACTAGATCAGCTTCGACTTTCGTCAGTGATAAACAAGTTTCAAGGAGAACCAACCCAATCAGCGAGGTTGCCGCTTGAAGAACCAGCCAGAGCCGGTCAAAAATCCAGATGTACCCAGTGTAATGAACTCAAGTCGTCATCAAATATGAGCAGACATATGAAAGAATTTTGCATAAGCCGCCCGGACAAGAAGCGAAAACTTGATAGCGAAGCGTAAAGGGGTGTGCTAGGGGTTCGTCGATCGCCTGTCCGACTGGTGTGGCATTATTAATACGATCGGACTCAGCTCATCCAGCCTACGACGCTTGGGCAACTGTCCCATTCTCCCTACTTGAAACGCATCGGTTGAAACAACCTTGTCCTCTGCCCTAATATCTTGCCCGTATCGCAAGACCATGTCGGATCCAAATGACTATACAGTGGGGTGGATATGTGCAGTCGAGACTGAATTTGTCGCCGCGCAGGCGTTACTCGACGAGGAACACCCTGGATTGGTTTCGCAAGACCCAAATGACAACAACATCTGCGCGCTCGGTCGAATTGGCCAGCATCTCATCGTCGTCGCCTGCTTGCCCCATTGGAACTATGGCCTCGTCAGCGTAGCAAATGTCGCGAGAGACATGTTACGGACCTTTACAAATGTGAGGTTTGGACTGATGGTAGGCATCGGCGGTAGGGTTCTGACAAGACAGGACATCCGTCTGAGCGACGTCGTGGTTAGTTCGCTTGACTAAGATATCTACCCTGAACTGTCAATCCTAAAAGAGTGTGATGTTGGCAAGTGCCTTAACCGGAAAACATTTTGCATAGCTGGCTAGACAACATTCTCACTTATTCATAATGAGATATGGACAAAAGCCGCCGGATGTGTGCCGCGAGCGCCGCAGTGGAGATTCCCCCTAAAACGTAATGGTAACTGATGCATATAGAAATTCAATTTGCGTGATCTTCTTCTCGGCCCAGGGCCTTTAGATACAAGTTTAAACATAGGCCTCTAGGTCCCCCTCGCCGGTATTTGCTGAATAGGTAGTATAGTCAAGTACATCCGCATATACCCCCGTGTGACTGTTAGATACCATTTTTTCTACCATCCTTCGGCCAATTAGATGTGTACTTATACTCCCACATGCGATATATTTTGAAGCCCATATCTTCAAGTTGTCGCATTTCCTTGTCGGACTGCCAAATGGACGTGTGATGCGTGGGTTGCTGATTTTGTGGTGCTCTACTTTGCTGCTCTGCCACTGGGGCTTCTTGCTTTGGCACAGTTTCTTGTGTCATTCTGATTATGGTCAGCCCGTATTTTATCAATTCTTATAAGCCCAAGGTCACTTACCCGAGTACTTCGTTTAAAGGCTGCTTGTATATCTTTTTCTTACTTGGGGTGCGAGAGGGTTATCTCGAAATAATAAGGGACGAGACAGTAAATAAGAGTTAAAGTTATATAATGGTTATAGATTATCAGTGAAAGTAAAGAGTGCGTAATGACGCATTTTATAAGCTATAGTAATACACAGGTCCTGCGAATCCTAATATAGAGGTTAATTATGCATGTTCTTCTATCCTGCGTGATGCCGGCGCTTTTCCTCAAATATAAATTATATACAGGATAACAACTACAACGATCTTTCATTCATCTAGATTGACCAATGCACTATACTGTAGGATTTGGATCGCTTGTACAGGGGTGCAGGCGAACCTGCCTCTACTATTACAGCCACCGACGAACGAACTAATAGGTACTTCGCTAACGAAGTGACACTGAAGGTACAACTATATCTCGAGTCCGGGCTCCTAGCTTCTGCGCGTAACATGTTATTAAGGTACTATCCTGGTTAGTTTAGCAGGCTCTCGGCATTCGAGACGCAGAAGTAAGAATTCTTGCTGCTGTAAGGTAACTTTGCCGTTTAGCAGGCCAATTCGCTGCTGCTTTACCGCCTTTAACCAGCTGCATGCGCCATTATTAGCTGAAAACCAGGTGTGTTGTCCATCTAGCTGTAGCGGAGTGTGAGCTTAGCCAGAGTTCCAGTGCAATCGACAGGTTAGATACTGCTATTACTACCGCTGTTTCGAGTCGGTGCCTTCAACTGGCCCTCGCCAACGCTTATTTCGCCCGTCTCCTGACTATGCTACGTGACAAGAAGCCGTGCATGCATATAATCCCGGCCACGAAAAGCTTCTTCACGGTCTTGGCAGAGTCAGGAGATGGCCAGGCGGAAAGCACAACACTTAAGCTCGATTGGGTAAACATTGCGATCGCCATTGCCATCTTGGAACACGTAGCCGGCAATCTAGACGAGGCATCCGCTGCCTGGCAACACGCCCTTGTGGTCTCCAAGCGCCATCATGCATCGCCAGGCTACACCGACATGGCTATTGTATACTCTGCGTACGAATGGGAGACCCGCCGGGGAGATCTTGCAGAAGCATCCTTGTTGGAGGCCAAGGCCAAACACTTGTTTGCTGCAACCGGTCGCCAATACTACTTCACATCCCATGTGTTGGCTGAAGATTGCTGTCTATTGTTGATTGCATCAAGTCGACCCTCCACTACGTTTTGGCGTCACGGCGTACAAAGCAGGCGTCAAAAGAAAAATATGCAACTGGTGGGCTACGAGAAACCAAACAACCACTGTGGTCTGGGCTTATCTCGGTGAAAGCTCATGAATCAAAGAAGCCACATCAATTACGTCCTGCATAGATACAGCTTCACCGGTCCATGAACCCTGCTGTATTCAAAGGTATTGGTGTTCTTCTATAGGACAGCTGCAGGAAGGAAGCTTAATAATGATATTTATGACTGGTACTCTACATGAAAAGGAAATCAAGAAAACGATGGCAATATATTAAAGCGCCGCTACTTCTCATTTGTTGCGGGGGTCACACGGGTTGTACGAGGTACGAGAACGGATGCCATGAGTGAATACGAGGTGCCTTTCTCGACTACCAACAGCTACCCTTCATTAGATGGTGACATTCTGACTAGGTCGGTATTGCATGGCGCTCTTGGTGGTTTATGTACGATCCCTGCTCTAAACTAGCAACGCTTGCGACTTTCTCTAACTATTAATGAGGCCGGAGATCGACATTGCTGGGAGGAAAACAGTTAACATGGGGTCTTGGATGATGCAGGGAAATGAGGCAAGGATTACCGTTCTGGGCGTCCTTTGAGGTCTTCTGCCTTGAGATCATGTACTCGCCGAATTCTAAGATCTGCGTAAGCCGGGATCGCCTTCGCGCTGTGCTGATCTCGTACCTTTCAAGAGCTCCTCCGCTGTAGGGCCCTTATACTTTCATACTATTAACTCGAATCTCTCCAGAAGCCACTGTGGGACTTCCCATCCGATAAGAAGCCGCTCCAAGAGTGCCCCGAAATGCCCAGATAAGCCGTGGCTATTAAGTTGCTTCAGCTGTGCCGGTACAAATGAGACACAGCACAATAACCTAAGATCAAATCTTATACCATTGAGAATAGCGGCTTCCCATTCCTCTCCAAAGAACAGCTTATGTACCATCATTTCGAAGTTTCGTCGTCTATGTGAGTTCGTACTGAACTTCTCCGGAGTTGCATAAGTGGCCGTGTCGGTACGTAGCTGCAAGCACACTGACCTCACATAGCTTCGGCGCATCTATACATATTAGAGAAACCGAGCCCGGACCAAGAGGAGAGCAGGCTGTACTAGGAATAACTTAGAAGCCACCGCGAAGGCCGCTGCAAAGCAATATTACGATGCTATCCGACAGCAAAAGAAGAAGCATTAGAACGAGTTCCTCGCAGATAACGATAATATCTGGAAGGCAGCCACGTACCTGAAAGCGGGCGACGGCACCGCATTTGGGAAGGTTCCTCAGCTCGTTCGAGCCGACGGGACGACCACTTCCAACCATACGAAACAGGCGGAAGAGCTACTTACCAAGTTTTTCCCTCCACTCCCGGACGAGATTGCCGACGAAGGGGACCGCCCGCAGAGGACACCTATCGAGATGCGTGCTATCACGATGGAGGAGGTAGAGCGGCAACTGTTCGCAGCTAAGTCGTGGAAAGCACCCGGGGAGGACGGCCTACTTGTGGCTGTTTATAAAGAAATATGGCCTGTAATTAAGGAACGGGTCTTAACGCTGTTTCGTATGTCGCTAGAAAAAGGAGAGCTACTAACTTAGTGGCGCTACGCGAAGATCATACCCCTTAAAAAACCGGGTAAAGAAGACTACACCGTGGCGAAAGCCTGGAGGCCGATTTCGTTATTATTAATACTCGGCAAGGTGCTGGAATCTGTCGTTACGGAAAGGATTTCCTATCTAGTCGAGACGTTCGGGCTTCTCCCTACTAACCACTTCGGGGCGCGGAAGCGACGTTTAATAGAATAAGCACTCATGCTTCTATAAGAGCAGATTTACGCCGCCTGGCGAGGCCGCAAGGTCCTTAGCCTCGTGAGCTTCGACGTTAAAGGGGCGTATAACGGAGTATTCGACGTTAGGCTTCTCTAAAGGATGAAAGCTCGAGGAATACCAGAACAGTTCCTGCGTTGGATTAATGCCTTCTGCTCAGGCTGTACGGTAACGATTCTAGTGAATGGGCACACGTCAGAGAGTCGCAGCCTACCACAAGCGGGCTTGCCCCAAGGCTCTCCCCTGTCTCCGATCTTGTTCCTATTCTTCAACGCAGATCTAGTACAACGGCGGATCGATTGCTACGGGGGCGCCGTCGCCTTAGTAGATGATTTCACAGCCTGGGTCACGGGCCCGACTGCACAGAGCAATCGCGAGGGCATAGAAGCTATTATTAGGGACGCCCAAGACTGGGAGGGAAGAAGCGGCGCGACATTCGAGGCGGATAAGACAGCAATTATCCACTTCGCTCGCAAGCCATATAAGGACGACTCGGAACCCTTCGTGATTAAGGGACGAACAGTACAGCCTAAAGACCACGTTAAGATCCTCGGTGTCATCATGGGTACCAAGCTCAAGTATAAAGAACACATCGCCCGGGCGGCAACCAAGGGACTAGAGGCGGTCATGGAGTTGAGACGACTCAAGGGGCTCTCCCCTGCCACGGCTCGGCAGCTTTTCACGGCTACGGTGGCACCGGTGTTAGACTACGCTTCCAACGTCTGGATGCACGAGTACAGATACAAGGCAGCAGCGCCCATCAACAGAGTCCAAAAGATAGGAGCGCAGGCGATCGTAGGCACGTTCATGACGGTGGCAACGAGCGTAGCCGAGGCAGAGGCCCACCTAGCCACGACGCAGGATCGGTTCTGGAGAATGGCGATCAAGATGTGGACGGACATCCATACCCTCCCTGTAACAAACCCCCTTCGCAGTAGCACAGCACGGATTCGGAAGTTCAGGAGGTACCACCGATCGCCATTCTACCAAGTGGCAGACCTGTTAAAGGACATACCCATGGAGAAACTCGAAACCATTCAACCATACGCGCTGGCACCATAGGAGAGCCGGGTACTGACGGTGACGGACGAGCCAGAGGGGAGGCCTAGCACTGAAGCCACTGACTGGACGGTACGCATCGCCGTGAGCAGCTCGGCAAGGAACGGTTTAGTAGGATACGGAGGAGCCGTCGAAATAAGGACGACTACGAGAGCGAGCCCGATGCTCAAGACCCGTGCTGTTACTCTCGGCATGAGAGAGGAGCAAAACCCGTATACGGGAGAACTAGCCGCTGTAGCAGATCCGGCATATGCAAGGGTATCACTTCCAAAACAGTGATGCATCGGATCGGGCTGTTGCGAACTTCCTTCATGGAACGAGTGAAGCGGTTTGAACTGGGTCCCCAAACAGCACGGGGGGGAGACAGCTTCGCACTGTACATGCTCTTCTATTTGAAAATCACTTCGGACCTCTTCTTCTGGGGATAAGATTCCTCATCGTCGACGTCGGCGACGTGCGGGCTCGACCTAGCCTCGTAGTTCGAGGTTCTTATACAAAATCGGCCGACGACGAGAAGATGAATGAATGGGCCTAGTCGCCTCAGCCAACTTTGGAGGCCTTGCTTTTCAGGCGAGTACGAATCAGAAAGAACAATAAAACCCTGACCGCCACCCTCGGAACAGGGCCTTACTTCGACCAACAGTTCATCCTTCTCATCCATCAATCATCCTAATCAATCATCTTGAGTTCAGTAGCACATATTCATTTGAAGAGATTCCACATCCTTACCAATTCGATCCGCTGCCTGCGACGAACAAAGGAGCATTCATGTCTCAAGGCTCGAAGGCGATTTCCGTACGTCACGATGTGATGAAAGAAGATTCTCCTGCTGGAAGGCGCCAGGTCAAGCTGATGCAGAACGAGGTCGCCACGCTGGTCGGCCACCTGAATGAAGCGTGCCAAGAGAGGGATGAGCTTCTTCATTGCGCTAGAGCAGTAGAAGGCTTTCCAGACAAACCGGCTTTGCTGCTTAGCCTTCAGCGTGAGAATCTCGTACTGAAGCAACTACTCGCTTCCCAGCCAGCTAGAGAGCATGCTGGTTTCATGGAAGTCGGTCGTCTTGTTCCCATTGACGTCGACCCTAGCGCTGAGCTCGAACTGATCAAGGATTCTGTTGCTGACGCTTGCGCGTCGCTTGACTGGAACAAACGCGTACTGGATCCGCCAAAAGATCAAAGTGCGAGTTTGGTGCTTTCACAGTGGGCCAGCAAGCTCTTCGGGCTGGATTTGGGTCTCAAACCCTTCATCACATCTTGTAAGAAGTCCGGCATGGAGATGGTTGACGTCCTCAGGTCCCTTGTGGCCACATCGCTTTGGGCTCTTGTGTGACAGCATCCCTTCGAAGAGATAGCAACCGCAGAGTCGCCGATTTCCGACTACTACAGGAAGCAGTTGCTGGCAAGATGTAAGTTATGCCACCCATTCTGATGAGTTGCTAATACTGATTGGCCAACGCAGATGGACCTGATGCTCGTCAGCTTGATCTCCTTGCTTACCAGACCTGGGTATCGGAGCCCTCCTTCACCGATTTCGTCGCCAGCCTATCCAAGACGTTATCGGTTCACATGTGCCACGCACTGGCCCCACTCCTGGACTCCGAGTTGAAGCAGTCCGATGTCAGTGAAGAGGTACTGTCTGATTGGACACCAGCAGCTCTTTTCGAAGATGCCGTGTATTGCACGATCGAACTGGCGGCGAAGCTACACCTTACCGATAAGTCCTGCTTTTGGGTGTTTCCTCAACATGGAAGCCAATTTGACCCGTGTACGATGACCTCAACTGATGTCAGAACCTACTCGGGAGGGAATCGGACAGGTCAAGCTCCCACGGTTCAGTTGTGTCTTTTTCCTGCTTTGTATATGAGCAAGACGTCGAAAAGCTCGGCCAGTCTAGATGGTAGGGCCAAGGGCACAGCCATGGGCGCTTTAGAGGACTTGAGTAACTACCAACTTGTTACGAAGGGTCTCGTGCTGATTAAGTAGGGAGATGAACTTGTATTTCTTGATATTCTAAGTACAAGCTTAAGCTACATCTTCATATCTAGGTATCGCCCTCTTCTAGATTTATCCGTCCTGAATTCCCTGGGGTCGGCTGTGGCCCGCTTCTGTTCGGCATATTTTGTGGCCCGTAAATCAGTGGGGTTGGGTATTGCTTGCCCTACGGCCCAATCAGCTAGTGCCATCTCCAAAATGCATTATCAACCCACAATCTGACTGCGCTGCGGTGGCCAGCTTGGATTTTCGGAAGAGGAATACTCGAACCACCGGGAGTTCATATACATGGCCATGTATATTTCAGCTCCACAGAGTTCATGGAATTCGTCCAGTTTTCTGATTATCGTAAGCCGCCGCCTGCGGAGCCTTGCCATGTCCTGTTTGTGTTCTCTTTGCGCGCGCGTCATCGTCGTCTTGGCGGCTCGGTTAGATAATTGAGTTTTCGGGTTCATGTTGCTATGAACTGGACGTTGACTACCCTGTAGTAAGCAGGTCGAATGTGCTAATGGGTTGCCTCCAGAAACCTTGGGGATAACTATATATGTGCATTGGGGCGGCAGCAGCTCAGACAGTTATTGCAAATATGCAGTTCCTTGCTCTATCAGGTTCCAGGTTGCGGTTTCTTGGAATCCAGCCTTCCTCTTGCTAGAAAACGGTATATTGTTCCTGGTTCTAAATACTCTCTACCCTACTCTGGCCTAGCCATGCCTGTTCCTTCCTTGCATTCCCCGTGACCGTCTCTCATCCCGTGTAGCTCTAAGCTCGAGCGGACAACTGTAGCGAATGGATTCGATGTCGGCTTGAAGCGTGAGTTCTTATTCTTAGAGAGTCGCGTCGTCCAACTTACCACGTGGCTGGTCTTGGTCTTGAGCTGTTGGAGCTCAGCGCTCGCCGCTCGCAACTTTTCCTCAGACTCTGCCAGTTTTAGTTGAGTGTCGAGAAGGTCGGTCGAGGCAGCCTCATAGGCCATCTTCCATGCCGCGCAGCAGATATCGGACTGGCTCAGGAGGTATTTGGTGGTGTTGTGGAACCCGATCTCATGACCGAGCATCGTTGAAAGGATGGCGTCACTGTTCGATTCCATGATGTCTGGACTTGTCAAGATAGAGCCAGAAGAGTTTACAGGATCTCATTAAGCTATATATCTAAGCTATGTAGCTAGGCTACGCCTTCGGGGCGGCAGAAGATGTACATGATTGGGTGATAAAAGAAGTAACAGTCTGCACTGCAGTAACTGTGGCGTACAAAGTACTAAGCGCCGAGGCAGATGGAAGCGCCGATGCTGTGGAAGTGACTTTCGGCCCCTGAGGAGAGTTGGCTGTTGTCTCTGGTGGCATCTGGCTCGATGATTGGGTTGTCATGGTGCTAAACGTTGTCATAGACGCGCTGGGTTGGTTCCAAGTGGTGGGATGGGCGCCTAGGGTGCTGGTTGAATGGGTGTTTGTGTCCAAGAAGGTTGTAGACAGTGATTGGCGGGTTGAGACTACGGGTTCTACGAAGGTGCTGGATCCCGAGACGGATGTGAATAGCGATGTAAGGAGCGAAGACCCCTCCTGGATGCAGCCCATCTTTCCTTCCTGGTCCGAAGCGATCAACTCAGGGTTGTTGGCGCCGTTGGTGATGACTGCCTTCGTGCAGGTGGGAGCGGATTGCCCGGCGCACTTCCTGTATCTCGTTTAGTACTACCCTACCGCATCTCGTCGGTTTGGGCGTGTCACCAGAACAGGTATGCATCCCCATTCGGTGCTTGGATAGGTATGTCGAATGCCGCCACCTGGGTGCCCATGCAGGGAAGCCGACCGAATGAGAATACGACGGGAAGAAAGTTGTCATCGGTAAAGACGAGGCTAGCCGAACATGGCTTGCCGAGACCGTTATTGATTCTGTGGCCTGGTTAGCTCCAGACCATGTCGTTCTATGTCCGACTTACGAGACTTGCACCGATGACCCTGCCACCAATTGCATAGGTGGTTGTTCCAGACATGCCCTTGGCGTGCCAATGTTGGCGAGGCTCATGGCGGAAAGCGGCAAGGAGGACTTCATGATGTTAAGCGCGCGTGTCTGTGGAAAGGTCTCAGTGGTCGGACACCAGCGTTTCTTGCTGTATATATCTAGTAGCTCCCAAATCCTAGAATCTATTTTGGGAAAACGAGCGGACGCTTTCCTGGACGACACAATCGGTTCGCGGGAACCCGGAAATACCCCTTCGAAGGGCCATAAGAAGCGTGCAAAGAGCAGGCACCGAGAGTACTTTGGCAGCCCCAGATCGAACTCGAACCCGAACTCGCAGAGACAACCATGTTTTCGGACGCAGAGTACAACATGACGTTTGGAGAAGACGTCCTCAATACGCAGGAGATGCTTGCGGGTCCCGCTTCGTCAGAACTGGTGGCCCCGGCTCTCGAGTGCAGCAATTGCAAGTTGTAAGTCGACTGTCGAATGAGCATGCCCCCTTACTTACCACCTCTAGCCTCTTCCGACGCATCATGCAGAAACTCGAGCATCTAGAGGCCGAGTTGGGAAAAAACAACAACCTTGAGCGGCGGTTCGACCGTGTCGATCAGGAGCTATCTCGGAACAATAGACTGGAACGGATTGAGCGGGATCTGGTTAGGGTTGGTGACTCTACAGTTGCTCTGGCTAATGATCTTCGGAACTTTTCCGTCGACGTTCATTCGCGGCTGAAAGATGGCGCTCACCAAGCACGCTAACAGGGCTGGCCCAATCAGAAGTACACCGTAGCTGTAACTGTAAGATAGCAATCAACTAAATCGATCAACCAAGATCCTTGGCGTAACGCTCTTACATCATGTGCGCAGACATTGTTTGCTACGCTTGGGCCAGGGGCCTGTCATGGGGTGTATGCCTAATGATGGGGGTTCCTCGAATCTGTTGCTCCATTTCCGAAAACAAGATCTGCGCGTACGAATCTTGGTATGCGACCCACTCTGGATCGGTCATAAAACGGGCAGCTTTTGCTCACAGAGGTGGAGTATTTTGCCAACATGGGGTTGAGACACCAAAAGGCTCTACCCCCTACGCCAGGCATGGCTGCAGTTGAGCCGTCAGCTGATGCGACGGACTCGGACAAAACGTACAGTCCCGACACATATATTAATTTACTAGAAGAGGAAAATGAACAGCTTCGGCTCCGGAACCAGGAGCTCGTTCGTCAGCTGAGATCCCTGCAGGGTAGGCTCGCCGATGAAACAGAGAGTAGGAAGGATGTCAGCGAGAAGGCTGGGGAGTACAAAGCCGGCCTGGAAAAACGCGATGTACTGGTGGGCGACATCGCAAACGCCATCATACGTGAATTTCAACGGTATAAGGACGTCATTTCGGCCAGACCAGAAGAGCAGATTCGTGTGTATTACAGAAGCAGTTTCGACCACGGTTCGCCCCTGTGAGCACGGGCAGCAACGAATTGGATAGATAGGAAGTCCGTAAGGGGTGAAAGGTGGCCATGGAAGCGCGCGCTTATCCCTCATTCTTTGCTCTATAAGTAGCACGATCAACACGATCAAGATCAATTAATCAACAAGTTCGCACGCACCCTTCATCAAGTCAAGACCACACTGAGATTGTCACCATGTCCATTAGCTGCCAGGTTATCCGCGATGAAGACGTACCCATCCATGGCATGACTGTCGTTCTTCATTGTGCTGATGCTGCGCTGCGTCCTTTCGAGGCATCCACAGACCCAGAGGGAACATATTCCAGTGGCACCCAGCCGGGCACACCCCAGTAGATCAAACAGGTATCGTGGAAACTATCAACGATACACGATGGCGCATGATCTTCACCACACACCCATACATGGGAGTCGAGACTGCATTCCGAGAAATACCCGTGGAATTCTACGTCACGTCCAGAGAGCATTATCGCATTATCCTCCTGCTTTCAGACGATAGTTATGGCGTCATCCAGGAGAGGAAGCCCATTGAATCCCCCGGGGCTTTTGCCGATGGACTGCTCTCCTCTCCCCACGCCAAGCCGAGTATGCACTGGAGGCACCGGCACCTACGCAACAGGATGGCTCTGATCCTTGGAAGAAGGAGACATCGCCCGACAGCCTCTACCCGCTCGAGGACCTCCATGCTCAAGACCGTCGCCGAGCCAAGCGCCAACCTAAGGCCGCCGCTACAGGAGGGCCTGCTATGCCACGGCGGTCACCGAGAATCAAGATGATGGCGGAGAAGGAAGAGTTACTTTGAGCTACCAGATGTACACTATTCTGTATTATTGGATAGTCTAATCCACCCCCTAACGGTTATACGTTGGTGTAATGAACGTCCTGTGAGTGCTCCGTGTTTCTCTGCTCAGCGGAGAAACCGATCCTGCCGTATAGTCGGGCAAGTGATCCGAGTAAGTCAGCGAAGGCCTCGACGGCGACGTCACTGTAGAGAACGCTGCAGAGGACACGGAGGTGTTGAAACTAGTCCTCGAGGCCTGGCTTGTGGGTACGTCGCTGATCGACGAGCCTTGATGACGATTTTGCCGTGCAGACATCGCAGCAGCCATGACCAGCGGATTTCCCTCAATGTTCACCTGCGAGTGGGACCTCGCCTCACCGCTCAGAGGCCACGTCTGGAGAAGCGGGCCCAAGTAGGACCTGGCGCTGCTCGTTCGCACACTTGGCCCTTCCCTCAGCTGAGGACTGAAGTATGAACGTGCATCGTCCCCGATCTCCGAGACTTGCGGCCTACTACCGGGACGGCCAGTGCTTCTCGTTCGTACGCTTGGCCCTCCCCCCGGCTGCGGGCTGAGGTATGAACGTACACCATCCTCAACCTCGGAATCTTGCGACCTATTGCTTCTTGCAGAATTAACGGACTCTACCGGTTGCCCCGAACTGCGGCCGCCGCCGTTACTAGCTTGGTGGTTCTGACCAGCGTTTGCTATCGGTCCCCTGGCTATCTGGTCCGTGATCGTGGGTGACCGAGCCAAAGTGTTGCAGTTTGGAAATTCGCCAAAGAACGCGCGTAGGATGTCTTGCTGTACGAAAAGCGTAGTGGGATGGTCCGCATTGGTGGGCTCTAGGAGGAGCTGCGGAATGAATAAGTGATTAGTCATATGTTTCCAAGATTCCATGAAGGGGCGGCCACAGCGCCTGCCCAGCTGTTCCTCATTCTGACCCGAACTCTCGATCCTTTGCTCTTCTGGCTCGCCCTGCGAAGAGGCGAGTCTGCGGATCTCTGTATCAATCTTTTCCGAAGCGAATCCCTGCATACGAGCTCTTCGTAGCAGTTTCAGTAGATAATGGTTTTTCGACCCTGGGAGATTCGTAGTGTTTCCTTTCTCCCAGCGGGGCGAATGGTCAGAAATCCAGGGGAAGTACCGCATTGCGGAGATAAAGACCTCTAGATAAGACCAGTTAAAGTCTGGGTTCAACGGAACCTCGCGAAAATCTTCCTCCCTATATTCGATCTGGCACCTGCTGGGACGTCGCCAGATCTGGCGCATCGCCTCGTAGAGCGACTGATCCTTTTTAAGCCTTGTTAATATCTTCGACTTAAGTATGTCTGCGCCAATGCTGAAGTATTTCATGTTTTCGTGGAATGTTTTGATGCTAGGAATCATCACGCCTAGGCCAAGAATAGCAGATTCGATCCTCTTGCGACGGTCCATGTTGTTAACCAGAGGGTAGAGAACGCGCGAACACATCAATTGCTGGATTAATATCCGGTCTTTTCGACTTGCAGAAGGCGCGAGCCGTTGGATGTTCTCGACTGTCTGTGTGTCGGTGGCCAACCCGATGTCTTCTTCTTGCAGCGATATCTTGTCCCAAACCTCGAAGGTGTGTTCTAGGCACCGTTCCATCGCCTCCCTGCCGCGCGAGGCTAAATGCTTCTCCACGTTTCCGAGTTCCAGTCCACTTCTGAGGCCGGGGAAGCGCTTGGTCAAACGATCTAGTTGTACGACAATCTCCGGGAGGTCCAGCAGGCGTTTCAGAGCCTTCTGCTTGTGTAGCGACAGCCTGCCCATCCACTCGTTCTCCGATTCCGAATCACCTTGTTCCTGGTATTGCCGTACCTTCCAGTAAATATATCCGTCTGGGCGACGCGTCTCGTAGTGGTACCGTTCAGCGTGCGGTTGGAGAAGGAGAAGGGGATCGGTGCCCTCGGGAATACAGTATAACTTTGCCGTCCACCAAGTCTCTGGCCCAGACGTTCTCATAGCCGCCTCGAGACGTTGCCTCCCATGAATGCAATCGATCTTCCGAGAAGATCGGATTTGTCGGAAAGGCGGGCGAGTCCGTGCTAGGTCTTCGAACGAGATAGCAGAGGAAGCCAGGACTTCATCCAGTTCACTCGGCCATAGCTTGACCTCAATATGATTGATATCTATCTCTGGTTCACAGTGGCGTTGGAAAATCGACTGTAATTTTTTAATCGCATTTTCGTCCTTATCACGGCATAGATCGACCGAGAGATTTACGACCTGGATTTGGCCTATGCCTATCAGAAACTCGTCCATCTTTGCATGGGTAACACGCCTCTATCCGTACCTCGACAAGGGCTACTTATCAGAGCTGCTCTTACGGAACAATTCGGAATCCGGAAACGGGAAATCGAGCGGCTGATAGCTAGATCGCGAAACATCACATCAAATCTGTTATAAATGGTCAGATGGTCAGATCTACAGTGGACAAGACACGTCCAAAACAACTAACAAGAACGATCCAAAATGAAAGGCCCTTTAAAGATTGGTCTTATTCTTATGAGCATTGCGATGGTGGTGAACTACGTGTAAGAAACAGTAACGAAAGGAATTGGACTGCTGCTAACATAAGTAGTTCGAAGAAGCACCCAAAACGTACTTCACGATCACATGAACGACGCAGGAGAAACAGGAGGTAGATACAACTGTGCTAATAAGGTTAATGGACTAAGTCTCAGGACTATTTAGATGCCTCTGCGGGGAGGGTCATAGATGTCGGGGTCTTCGGGCTGGGTGGATAAGTAGCCTACAGTAATATTAGCTGAATCCTTTGGGTATCGCACTTTCACGCCTCTTGCCGTGTTTTTGGGGCCCTCTACCTGCTTCTTTGATAGTTCAGCTAGCTGGGCCTGTGACTGCTTGTACATCTGGAACCAATAACAGGCTGCCACACGATACTTCTGCGAGTCAGCTCCTAGAGTAGCTTCGACTGAACGAGAAGGGGAAGGGAACGGTGGCAGGGTGTTGTTTCTATGCCAGGGAGGAACTCCGAAAGAAGGCACCGTGGGAGAAAGACCGTTGGTGTAAAGGGGGAAACCCTCGTCGCGTGGAGTCGTCTGTTGTGACATTGTGTCTATTGGGATTGCCAGTGAGCGCAGCAGTGTATTGCACTAGGAACGAGGCAATGTTGATGAGACATGCGGGTTCTTTAAGTACCTGTGGAAGAGTGGGTCTTGAGATATTCTCCATGTTAAATATAAAACCAGGTCGGTTATGTGCTGTACCTCTTGACTGAAATCGCTGATATAAGTGAGCTAGGAAGTCCTAAGTATCATTGCCTTACCAGGCTTATAGAGATTATAAGCATAGTGCTGTGGTTTACCGACAGCCCTGTTTCTCTTATACAGAAACAGAAAACGAGAAGTTGAAACTTTCAGTAATTAATATATACCTTTCTATCCTTTGCATTAGATATGAGATTAAATATTATATTCTTTTATTATAAGGGGACTGCCATTATGGATTCGTATACCCTATATGCAATCTTCTTCGCATCCGTAGCTGTTTCCTTGATTATTTATGCGAAGTATCACAAGCACCTCTATGCTCTGGCATTGCGATACGGATACTACTTGAAACTGCCATGGATACCTCTCACTGTGCTTGAGGTACTCGCTATTATCATCTTAATGCTGGCAAACGCCATTCTACCTTTATTCCTGCCCCGATTAACTGACGAGAGTCGGGCAATTGTATCGATCAAGCTTTCCTTGGTCCATTTGCT